>NC_053464.1:4383024-9183024 GCF_015227805.2 Hirundo rustica
CAACTTGCTATAACAACTCTGCTTTAAAAAAAGTGTTTGTGATCAGGCTTTCTCTTTGTCATCGTATGTGCATGCAGTATGATCAGTTGAACAATAACCATCAATAAAGTTTCACAAGATTTGAAAACGAAGTTTCTGTAGCATTTATATCTAAGGATGGTAAATAAATTATCTTTAAAATTGAAACAGAGAGAGAAAGAGACTATATTAATCGACGAAAAATGGGGCAGTAACATATATTTATACCGGTGAGGGAATGAACTGAAATTTATTAAGAGTTCAATCCCCACATTTATTATGTAAGATATGCAAAACAAGCCTCCTACTAATAAAAAGAAAAAGTAAATTTTGTTTAAACACCGTGATGAAAGCAAATTGAAAAATGTTTACCAAATGTTAGGCTTCCAATTTAAAGTGTGGACGAGACATCTTTTTTGGAATTGCACACACAAAATGTCTAGTGTAGAGAATAACAGAATTTATTTGCAATTTTAGTTTTCCTGAGATGGCTTTACAGCTCCCACTCTCCAAATGATTATATGGCGTTTTAGTCTATTAAAATTATCTTGAAAGGTTGAGGGTGCAGCCCATATTAGAAAATATTTTGTTTATAAAACTCCTACAGTACTCCTAGTAGTCATTTTAAAATGTATGTCTGAAATAGTTATGTAAGAAAAGCATTTGAAATTTTTTTACAATATATATTGGGAATGTTTTCACTTATATAAATAACTAATGATAATATGACTTATGAAAAAATTATTACTACCATATGTGGAATATAGTGACTTCTAAACAGATTTAAAAAAACAAACCCTACAAACCCAGAAAATGTGTATATCTGTCTTTAGAAATTAGTGTTTATATCACAACCGTGATTTGTGAATAAAGAAAAATGGTTTGTAATATCAAAATAAAAGCTTAGTCTGAAAAGGTACGAATCCGTTGGTGTTCAAAGTCATTTTGCTTTCCCTGCTCACAGTGTGGGTGCCAGGGCTGTGCCCACGGCGTCCCCAGTGCCCTGCCCGTGGGGCACGGGGCTGTTCCTGCTGGGGCTGGCTCCCACCCCTGGGAGTGCCAGCCCTGCCTGTGGGGTGTGTGGGGGCTGCTGTCCGTCTGTCTGTCCCTGTGTCCCTGCGTGCACCCTTGGCAGCTGCCACCACAGGCCTGGGACAGCCAGCGTGGCACTGGGTTCGAGGTTTGCTTCCAAAGATGACCAGTTCCACCACCAGCATCAGCTGTGTTATTCAGGCAACACTGCATGACACATGGGAAATAATTGGGGTTTGTTCCTGAGGTTGACAAAGACATCTTCCAGGCTTCCAAATTCCAGCTGGCCTTCCATTGAGCTGTCCCTTCCATGGACAGTGTCTGTTTCTGTGCACATCAGGGGTAGGGAAGCAAGCAAAGACAGCTGTTCAGAGGCTCCTCCTGTCACTGCCAAGCTTGTTGCCCAAGCCACAAGAAAGGTGGCCACGTGCTGTGGTTCTAAATGTTCCCATTAGCCCAGCGGGTCCAGATGGGGCTGATGGCGGTAACATGCCTTGGCTGTGTCACATGCATGCCAACAGAACTATGTGACTCTTCTACCTGGATTCCCATTGTACTCTAATTTAGCACAAGAAGGCAGGACAGAGAGAAGGGATTCAATATTGCTTGGGTTGCAGTTTAGCAGGAAATTTTATTCTACCAAGTGCCTGAATCCTTTCAGGAAGCTGAAGAGAAGGAACCCTGATATCAGCCAGGAGTGGTGGGAAGATATTATGCTGTGCTTAATTTATATCTTTATATGACATACAAGCACTAAATGTCCAAGTGCACTCTCCTGCACATCAGGCATGATGGATGCATTGCACTGCTTCCCTCGGTGGATGAAATACTGGGCTGAAGATTGGGGCTGAAGGCAGGTGAGAAGCATCCTGGCAGATAAACACAAATGGGACACATAGACACACATGGAGAACCTGAAATGCCACATAATTTTTACGTGGTTGGGTTCACCTGCTTTTGTCTGGTATCATTACTTATGTCTAATACAGTAGTGCTTCCTTTCTTGGCCAAGTAGCCAACATATGCTAAATTAATAAAACTTTATATTTGTTGAACAATTAGCCAGGGAATAAGGAAAGCACCATGTGTAACCAAAAGACAAAAGGCAGACATCTTTGCAGGGTATTTTTATTGCAATTATTTAAAGTTCCTATACAGCTTTAATTGTCTAGCCGAAATTAAATGGAAGCTTTATAGAAGATCTTAGAGCTGTCCCTGTGTGGGATGTTCTGTACTACTCTGTCCTTGGTCATCCTTTTGGGCATTCAAGTTGTTTATTAGCTTCTAATTTGGGTAAAATTTTAGGGTTTTTTTTAACTAGAATTTAATTTTCTTTAACTTTCTGGGAACCTTGTCTTCAGTTTCAACTGCTGTCATGTCATATTGCTGTTTCTTGCCTCAAGTGATTTTTTTGCAAGTTTGACATGTTCCTCTTGCCACATTTTTTCAGTTTTACAGTACAGATGCATGAGGAAAAAAGGCTGTGCAAATCATTTCCTCCCTAAAGTAGAGCTGAAATATCACTATTTTGGTAGGTGTAAGGGAGATAAGAAAAAAGAAGAAAAAAAAGTAAAATAAAAAGTAACCTTGTTTCAGGGGGAAGAGAAGATTCGAGTGGGAGGTGAGATCAGAAGGGAGACAATGATTTTGGGAGGTCTTTGAAGAATTTATGAAAGTGTCATCAAAAAGAGTCTTTTTCCAGTATTATAAAAGTTTATCTCGATGCTTCATTTATACCTAAAGGGCATATGCTTCACCTCTCGCTATAACAGGAGCTCTATGCCGAGTCTTTCCAGACTTTCCAGGCAACTTTCATTCCTCTCCAGCACTTCCCCAGTGCTCTGCATACCAACAGTTGTCTCACAGCTCTTCACAAAAAGGACAATGGACACGGACTAGGATCAGAGGAAGAGAAGCCGATATACCATCAACTTGAATCTTTTCCTGAGGTAAGACGGAGATGAGCACAGGGAGGTAAAATATTAGAAGTACTTTTAGATCCAAGATCTCATCCTTATTTTTTCACTTGGAAAAGAAAGGGATTTTATTTCAAGGTGTTTATGTCTGTAGGTATATTTCCTACACCCACACAAAGGGTGCAATGGCAGTGCAGTTGTAGCAGGGATGTGGCTCCCTGGCTGTGGCTGCCTGGGACACAGCTCCTGCCTGGCAGCAGGACAATGGGACACGCAGGTTGCCTGCTTGTGAAGGGTAGATATTTAGAATTATATCCACGAAGGGACCTGGAAACAGCAATGTCATTTGAGGTGTCCAGGCAGGCAGCGTTCAGGGCCAGGAGCTCCTGCTCGGCTGTTGTTTAGTTCTCTGTAGTAGATGCTGTCCCTTCAGATTCCTACATAATGTCCTGCCAGGGCACTCAGGGTAGGTGACCTTGCTTTTTGTGGTTTGCACTGCCTGGCAAAAAGAAGGAATTTTGGGTGGAAGGGAAGGTGAAAGAGATTGCCATGCCCACTGACATCATGTTCAAGCCATTCACAATTGGATGTGGGAGACTGTTTTTAAAAGTCTTCTCTTGGCTCAATTTATACAGGATTTTTTTTCCACAGGAGTACATTGGGTCAGGTTTTTGTCAATTATTCTCTTAAAGACCCTCCATTTCACATAAATAATTAGTCCTTGAGAAACACTTCTACAATAGTCTGCTGGCTGGGACTGTGCCCTGGATTGCAGTCCCTGTCCCACATCCCAGTGAATAAAACCTGCCTCCATGGCCCTAGTGCCTGGTTAAAGGGATCGGGTGGCAGTGGAGCATCCCTTCTCCATCCCCTGGGACAGACTGGCTCCTCCTAGCTCCTATTCCAAAAGGGATTTACAGCCGAAAAACCAAACTGCAGAAAAGCCTGCTTTTGAGGTGCTTTCGAGCCCTCCAGCCTTTTTCCTGCTCAGCCCTGCTGGGCTGGGTTTGCTCTGTTAGCTGTGGTTTACCCTTCACTGCCTGGGCAGCCTCTGTGCCTGGCCAATTTAATGATTCCACTCTTCAGCAGCAGGCCTGTGAGTCAGGAGTTCAGATGTAGGAAAACTGTTAAATAAAACATAAGCGAGTGCAAAAATAATCATTTAATGGACATTATGAAAGGACAGTAAACCAAACAGTTCAGTCCAATGGATGATGTATAACATCTAAACAAATATGACAACTAATTAAGGATTAGGTTCTGCATTTTGGATGACAGGCCTTATAAAAATGAACAGCTAGGTTATGTTTGGGGGAAAAAAAAGCTGCATTTTGCAAATGTCAGGCAGACAGATCAGTAAGCAGAAAAGCTCAGTTATCCAATTAAAATAAATGTGCAGTGTTCTCAGTAGAAAGAGCTAAAGCATCCTTATGTCGAGGAGTTAAGATGCTGAAATATAAGTGGAACAAAAAGTGCTCTCTATAAAGATTAATGTAATCTATCAAGATTAACATTTTGCATGCTGGCAAAGGCCGATAGTAATGTGTTTCAGTTCTAGAAATTGGAAATATTAGACTAAGATCAGTACCAATTTAAACCCCAGGTAACCCCAAATATTGAATTGAATTAATTATTTATAACCACAAAGGGCTAATAACTTGCCCTGATGGGTTCTGTGGGAAATAGATACTTACAGTAGGTGCTCTCCTATTCCCCACAATCCTCCCTGGTACTTCATGTGAAATGTAATTACAAGTTGCATAAATGCAATTTAGGAAAAATTCTTCCACTAGAAATAATTCTGATTTATTCAGGAGTTTGATTCCTGTCCTAAGAAGGAATAAGGCTGGTTTGAACACTGTCATGTGCATGGGCTATCAGGGAGAGGCCATAAAGTTTCAAGGCCACCAGTAGGGGACATAGTTAAACCTAATTTTTTTTGTTGCTTTCTAACAAAAGGAGGTTACTGTATAACAGTGGAAAGCAAGCAGTGGGGAGGGACCACCATAACAATTAAACTAGGTTGCACTTGATTTGTAGGAAAAAAAAGATTCCACTATCTACACTTCCAGCAGAACATATATATATTTTTAAGCTAAGATTTAAACCTGCCCTTTGATGCAGGTCTTCAAAATAAGAATTTCTAAGGCTGGAAACGTGTAACAAAATTTCTAAAAGGATATTCAGTTCAAGGTATTTTCAACAGAATTAACATGAAACGTGGATTTTCTGGTGGTTTATAAAGCAGAAAGCAGAACATTATTACTAGGAGGGAGGCTTTACCAGAGTATTAAAATGAAATTCAAGTTTGTGAGGTGCCTGATGTATAAAATAAAATCCGTCAAATGTTGAAGTGAGAGGTGATATCTTAGCTCTGCAGTGCTTGAGAAAACATGGAAGATCATGGCTGTAACACTCCCACCTCTGTTTGATTTCGCCACCCACAGATTTGCCACCTTTTTAATGAAGTGAGCAGTTGCACTTGCAGCTCTGAGTGCCTCTGCTGTCCTCACCTTTATTCCTCTAGAAGCAATGTTTCACATCTTCTTGGCCACAACTTTTGATGTTTACCCAGAAGGGCACTGATCCAGCCCCCTATTATTTGAGAAGAGTGATGGCCCGGGGATACAGCCATTGTTAATTCACAGACTCAGCTGATGAGCTCTGTAACTGAGGTTTCATCCCAGACTTGAAATTTCTGGGGCCCTGTTGCTCTACAGTTAAAAAAGCAAACAAAGTTCTTTCAGGAAAAATAGCAAGTCAGAGAAAAAAACAGTTTTATCTGTGAAGCTGAAAAGCAGCTTTTATTGGCAGTTCTCTTACACTAAGAATAGAGAGAGAAATATGCATGTTGCTACAGCTGGTAAATTCTGCCAGAGAGACAAGAAATACCTAGGGAATGTCTCTAGATTCTGGTACATGTCTTTTTTATTATTTTATTTTATTTTATTTTATTTTATTTTATTTTATTTTATTTTATTTTATATATATATATTTTTTTTTTTTTTTTTTTTTTTAAAGATGACCCTCTGCTAGGCCACACTATAAAATTCAACATTGCCCCTTAATGCTTGATTCCCATGGAAGAAGGTTCCATAACTCCTGGGATGGGAGGGCGTCATTTGTGCCCTGGCATTAAGAGGAAGGCATGCATCATCACCAGAGAGTGCTGCAGCAGCCATCTACTCTGAATCCACTCTGAAATCGCCCACCGCTGGAAAATAAAAAGTGGCAACATGAATATGATAAGCAGAGCAACATGGCCTACTTTCTGATAATCTTCTTTTATAGCTTTATTCTCGGTGGCTTTGAGGAGAAGTCAATACAGAAATTGTTCTGCCCAGTGCCAAAATAATGGAAATACATGCAAATTTGTGCTCTCCCCCAGCTGCTTGTCTCTTTGTCCTTTGGTCAGCCTGATCCTGTCACCACTCTACAGAATTTCACACCTGTGTGGAGCTCAGCATAGGATCGGGGTCAGGAAAATAGGATATCCTTACTGGAACACCCTAAGAAGCAATTCCCCAGTAGAATGAATTCTTGTAAGACAACAGGAGGTTTGGGAAAGTGAAAACCAAGTATCTTACTCCTGTTGAAGCTCAGAAGGAACTCGGTGCCAAAGGCACCATTTGATCAGTTTGATCTGCCCAGACTGAGGGGGGATCTTCAGAACATTGTCACCACACACCAAAGGACAGACAGGATTATTTGGAAGCCCCCAAGTACCGGCTGCCTTATTTTAATGAGGTGTTTTCAAGTTGTTTCAGACAAAGCAGTCACGGGTTTTTAAGAGACTGAAGTCACCTGAAGAGGTGTGGTCCAATTTAGGGAGACTTGTTTGGCTAGAATGTTCACAAAGGGCAATTCCAACCTTCTTTTTTCTTCTTTCTTCTTTTTATTTATTTGTTTGTTTATTTATTTATTGTGAGAATTCTGCACTTTTTCTACAAATATGAAAGTTGCTCTCCATTCTAATTTCATTGCCAAATTTAAACTTCATTTTCTTCTCCACACTGTGACAGAATTGAGAAAGAAAGAAAGAAAGAAAGAAAGAAAGAAGAAAGAAAGAAAGAAAGAAAGAAAGAAAGAAAGAAAGAAAGAAAGAAAGAAAGAAAGAAAGAAAGAAAGAAAGAAAGAAAGAAAGAAAGAAAAAGAAAGAAAGAAAGAAAGAAAGAAAGATGAAAAAGAATGTTTGGCATTCTTTTGTTGGCAATGCTGCAGGGCTGCAAAGGAACATGGCACTGAGGTAAAGGAAGACGGGTTGCTGAGCGAGTAGGTCCTAGGAATTTTAAATAACCTTAAGGCTGCTAAAAAGAAAAGTCATAAGGTCTCTGGTGTTTGTGAACATACTGCAGAAAAGCAGACACATTACAAGTAAAAGTTTTCCATTCTCTGTTGTGTAAGCAGGAGCAGGCAACATCAACAGTGTATTTTAATCAGAGAAGAGCTAAGGTTTCAATTTGCTCATTTGCAGCGTTCAGCCCAGAGCACAAAAGCACTTCAGGTGACCTGATTTCTTTAAATTTGGGCATGGATGTCCAAAACCAAATTGATACCTTTTTTTTTTTTCCAATTTTTTTTTTTTTTTTTTTTTTTTTTTTTTTTTTTTTTTAATGTTAGGGCTAAAAATCTTTTACCAGGGAGGCAGAATTTCAGGATTTTAGAATAAACTAATTAAAAGCCTGGTTTGGGGTAGCTATGTATATTTTATGAGTCACAGGCTAACTTTATTTTGACCCTTGCCCAACATATTTCATTCACTGTGTGGTTTCTTAGAAGAAAAGAGTTTTGAACTCACTGAAAGCATTTTACTTTTTTGCTGAAAACTCCACCAAAGCAGGAAAATTCCCAACTATCCTGCCCCTCCTGGGCACACAACAGCAGGTGAGACCCACCAAACCCAGCGGCTCCAGTGGCTCCAGCCTTCCCCTGGCTAAACTGGGGACCAGCACCTCGCCAGAGCTGGGACATACCAAACAGCTAACACCACTAGATGATAAATGCATCGTAGATATAACAAATATGTGCTAAAGCACACCACAGCAATCACCTCAGGGTCACTGACACCTCCCAGGGAGCTGGAGAGCTCCAAGCCCTGCCAGCAGCGCTGGTGAGGGACAGCCACGCTGGGATGGCACAGGGAGGCACAGGCTGTGTACCTGGAGGGCTCAGGGCTGTCTGATATGTCTGATGCCCTCATGTCAGCTTTCTGTACGGCCACAGAACCATGGCAACCCTCTACCCGCTGTCCTAAGTGATGAAGGCACAGCCCAGCCCCACGGGATCACAGCTGCTCCTCTCCCATCTCTGGTGCCAGTCCTCCTGTGCAATGGGGAGTGGAGGCTGCTCTCTCCCTTTTCCCATATTGCTGCACAGAGAATTTACCTTTTAGCCCTCAAAGACAAATTTGACCTTGAAGAAAACATAGAATTGAGGTTTTTCTTCCTCGGAGTTGCATTCCTCCACATGCACAGGACAAATTAATTAAATGGGATTTTGACCTTATGCTTTCCTGAACCTTTTGTATAATAGCCCAGCCTAGGTAAGTTATTTAAGAGGAATTGAAAACTGAATTTTCCTAGAATCTCAATTGTGAAAGCAAATTAACTCTTCTGTGTATCTGATGATAATGTGGAGGAAAAGGACAAAGATTTATGTAGCAGAAGGAAACCAGCAGTCTTGTCAGGAAGTTTGGAGACTTAACTCTGCAAGTCACTTTTAATTATCTTCCCCTGACTACAAAAATTGCCAGTAGCTTGTAGCTGAATAGAAAAATTGCCACAGGACATTCCTTCCTTGCATAACAATAAACAGAAACGTGCTAGAGTGATACAAAACAACGCAGAAGAGTTTTTACTGTTAGTGAAGGGTACAGTGCCATGCCCTCATCCACAGCAGGCCCTGCACCTTTCAGAGTTTAACTTAAACTGAAAAAGCCTCAAGATGGACCATGCAGAGGGAAATCCCCTATGATGGGCATCTGTAAAACATCTGGGACTTCTCCCTACATGTGGAGTTGCTTGTTGCTAAGATGGCTTTACTGAAAAAACTGCTAAAGCTTTAAAGATTACTTCTGAAAGAGAGCAGCTGTGGTTACACTGTTTTAGCAGTAATTGCATTCCTACAGTGCATCTTATGAAAGTTTTCTGAGATCTTGCTTTTGTATTTGATCCAGGAGAAGCAGTTTGCCTAAATAACTCAACTCAGTGGGATTTTTTTTTTTTTTTTTTTAAACTATTCTTGATATGAAACAAGGAGCCTGAGAAGATCAAATAGCAAGTAAAGATTTAAAGAGCATAACACAGGCTCTGAAGCTGGGGAAAAGATCCCAACAAAACAAATAAAAGACCAAAGAATCCCCCAAAGGTTCCTACTCTCTGTGTATATTAACCTGACTTTAAATGGCAGGAGTTCCTTTGGGCTCGTTTTTAAGTGGTTATAACAGCTGTCTTTCAAGAGAAACCTGGGAAAAAGGGACGGACAGGCAGAGGGGAGATCCCCACCATCCTTGCAGAGCCATTCTTCCCAGAGAGCGCCTCCACCAGTGCTGGGAGCTTGATGCAAAGTCATTTTACGTGGAATAAAGACCTGTCCGTAGCCACCTCCTCTTCCACAGGAAGGTTCATCTGCCTTGTGGAGAGCACAAAGGCACCTGCATTTCCCTCTCTGCAGCCAAGCCATGTGGCAAATGCAGCCATTTGTGTTTCAAAGCCTTTGTTCTTAGCCCCTGACTGATATATAGCACTGTGACAGGCATAAGTTTTCCCCTTATTCAGCATGAAATTAACTTGACGTGTTCAAAGCAGCAAAGCTATCAAGCCCGGATCGTAATCAGCGTGAGCTTCTTGGGGGAATCTTCCCAGCCCAGCACTGAAATGTGATCTGTACACGCCACGAGTCCCACGGGCAGCCCGGCACCGTTCACACGTGCTCTGCAAAGGGGCAAGGAAGGGATGGATGTTCCCCCTGCCCTCTCCCTGCCTCCCCTCAGTAGCCCCAAAGTCGTCAGCAGCCGGCCCAGATGCGTTGTTTTAAATACGCTCGTAACGAATAAATGCATCCGCAGCCGTTTGGAGCTGGTGCTTCGAATGTTTAAGTGCCTTTTGGGAAGCTTTTAGGCTGAAACGTTGCTGTTGAGACACTGAAATATTAGTAAATCTTGCAAACGACACAAGTTCTAATGTTCCTCGTTTCTGTGGCGCTGCACGCTGCGCTAATGACCCGGTGACTGGATTTGCTGCTTTGGAAAGCAGAGCTCTGTGCTGTAAAACTTTCATCTAACTTGAGCCGCCTCTCTCTAACGAATTTTTTATTTGTTTACTTGTTGTTTCAGTGGAATTTAAAAGTAGCAATTAAAAAAGTCCAGCCAACCAAACCCTCACCCTCTAACAAGGAAGTTGCCTTAATTCGAGATCTAATATAATGATGGGGAAAACATTGTGTCCAGTAAAGTGATAAG
Organism: Hirundo rustica; assembly: GCF_015227805.2. NCBI lineage: Eukaryota > Metazoa > Chordata > Aves > Passeriformes > Hirundinidae > Hirundo > Hirundo rustica. Next base: position 4,393,450 of record NC_053464.1, read on the forward strand.
AAGATGCATAAATATGCTGGTATTTTGCATGAAGAGGAATGCATAATTCATCTGATGGTTTTCAGTCATACCAGCCACCACAACTACATTTTGCGCTCAGCTCTGCCTGGGCATGACTCCTCTCTGTGCCTTGGTCAGAAATCCCTGATGTCCTTTGAACCCTGGCCCAGCTGACTCCTGCGGCCATGTACTTTGTTTGCTGTAGGGTGGAAGAGCTCTTGAGTCTGGCTGTGCCAGGCAGGGAGGCTGGCATGGCATGCTCAGCATCTCCACAGAGGTGTGAAGCAGAACCTGAGCAACCTCTGTGCCCAGCCTTCCCCCTGAGCCTTGGAAAAGAGGCCAGGAATGAAAAAGAAGCAGGAGTGGACAGGGAGAGGAGGAGAGCCCTCGAATGGAAGGAGGAGCAAGCCAAGGCAGCTGTGACACCTGGGGACATGGGTGTCTTCCCTGGATTAGGGAGGGGCAGTGTGGGAGCCACGCTGCATCCCGTGGCAGCTGCCTGGGCAGAACAGCTCTCCTTTGCCTTCTGTTGAGAAGAGCTGTGTGATCCTGGAGGCATAGGGAAAAAAAGAAGAAATAAAAAAAAAGAATTACAGTTCTTACAGCCAAGGTGAGTGCTGTGGTCTCTGCTCATTCTGGTGTGATCCACAGGAGGAACAGGGGGGACACAATGCTCCTCCTGCCACCCTTGTGTCCCAGGGTTTGCTTTGCTCGGGAGTAGAAAAAAATACTTTGCATACAAAAATAAATAAACCCCCAGCACTTCTGGTTAAAAAGCAAAGAGCAATGTTTACTTCATGTTTATTTACAGGGGAGATGGTGAAAACAATGCTATTAGAAAAATAATATATGGTTATTTTTGCCTTATTTCTGAGCCAACTGGAAAGATAAAAGATAAAAACTTAAGGGAGAAGCTGCTGATAAAAGTTGTCTGTAGTGAAATCCCTGACTGCTGACCCCTGCCCCCCCTCAGAGCAGGGCTGTCACAGCCCTCCAGGGGCTGGCCAGGAAATGTGTCCCCATGGCCACCAGTCCAGCTGCGCTCACCGGTGGTGTGATGCACCCCCCACACCCAAGTGGGCATTTCTGTGTAAGGAAAAGGGTTTCAGCTTACGTGAAATATATAAGGAAACCAAAGTTCTGTGTCTTTCTCTTTGTAATTAGCTCAATGCCAAGAGACAAGCACCTGTTGGACCTTGTCACTGCGCTTCAAAGTCTGTACCTCTCCTGAAAGGCAATTTGTCCGTGGAACCCACCTAGACTATGAGTAAAACCGGGATTACACAAAAGAACCACAGTGCTTTTCAGGACTGCCATAGCAGTGTCAGAATGGTCTCTGCACTGTGTTCGAGCTGCATTTTCTTTACCTGTTTATGCTTATTATTTTCCTTGTTATTAAACCTTTTATTTTACAAAGCATGTTTGGCGAAGTTGTCTTGCTATGTGATTCAAGCAATTTCCCTGAACAGGCTGGACCCTGGGAGGAACTGGAAACCGCTCTACACCAGCTAGGGTGGGGGATCTTGTTTTTAACCTCCATCCTTTGGGATGTCCTGTGCCAGGGACTGGTGGCACAAGCCCAGCACGGAGCCTCTGCCCCGGTGAGAGGGAGGGGACACGGCAAACGCATCCCTGAGTGGAGCAGAGGAGAAGGAGCCGTGAATGCGGCTCTGGGGAAGGAGCAGAGCAATGGCAGCACTCCCGTGTCACACAGGAGGGATGCCTGTCACTGCTCTCCGTCCCCCAGGCCCAGAGGTTCCCAGCTCAGCCTCCTGCAGGTGCTGCTGGGGCAGTGGGATGCTGCCAAAATGAGCCCTGGGAGGCCGGGGCAGAGAGGGACAGCAGAGCTGGCAGGGCTGTGGACAGAGGCAGAGCAGACCAGCACCTGCTGCGACCACAGTGGCCTCAAAACCACACAGAAACCTCCTCCTCCTCAATATTGGGGTTTTTTTTGGCTACTCTCAGTTGCAAAACTCCATATTAAAAGCTCCAAAAGCAGACAGAATGGTGTGTTTTGAGAGCTGTAGGTCTTTATTATGGTAAAATCATAGCATCTAAAATCCAATTCAGCCCTTGCTATAAATAAGTATAATGAAGAATTTAATGATATTTCCACTAAAATTAGTCAGAAGGCAAACTTTAAAAAATGACACAGATCATTAACTGGGAACATTTCTCAGAAGAGATTTGTTATATTAAAAAGGCACTGAAATTACTAGCGTTAATCAACTGTATTGTATTAAAAACTCCGTATAGATTAATTAAGTACTTTAAATATGAAGAAATAAAAAAGTAGGGATATAGAGGAATCACAGGCTTGAATCTGGGTCTCCTGACATGCTACTTTCACTGAACTTCTTAAGCACCTAATTTAGTAAGAATTCAAATTAAATAATTATTCTTGGCTGGTCTAAGCTGTTTTTAATACCCTATTGCATAAATGACAAGAATCCCGGTATCACTTTTCATTTACTTTCCTCAAACACAGATACTGGGCTCTTGTCCATGCCACCCCCTGGGCTCAGTTGAGTCAGTAAGGGCAGAAGACAGTCAGTAAAATATATTTTATACCATTTTTGAGATATTTAGGTGTGGTTCATTTCCTTCAGGACCTGGCACTTTTAGGCAATCTCCCGCTGGAACAAATCTGGGCTTGTTTAGCCACAGTCTGCAGAGAAGAAGAGCATTCAGCTCATACACCTTAATTTGTATTTGCCAATGAGGGCAATTTGCCTCTGCACTGCTGCTCCCTTGGGTACCAGACACTTAAAACAGCCTCAGTTCAAAGTACCAACTTAAAAAAAAAAAAAAAAAAAAAAACCAAAAAAAAACCAAAAAAACCCCACCCACAAACCACTGTAAAACAGGGAGGCTACATTTTGTCTTTTTCCTTGTGGCAGCTGTGGAACATCCTCTCTCTCTCTCCTCGGGCTAAGCCAGCCTTGCACAGGTGAGAAAGTGAGGTTATTGTGTGGGTGGAAAAGCAGCAGCATCCAGGACCTCAGTGCTCCTGTTAAAACAGCCAGCAGCTCCAGGAGTGCACATCCCTCTCCTATAGAATCACACCCCATTGGCAGATATCTTGTACACACCATTAGAATATTCACTGTCAGCTCCAGGAGAAAAATGTGCTTTACTGTTACGGCACAGGAAAGCAAACTTGCATTTTCCTGCTTGGGTGTCGATGTGTTTTTGCCAGATCCATTTGTACCAGGGATATTTCAAGGACCGGAAAAAATAACAGAGGTGCTCCCTCAACCTGCAGCACTTGGACCACAAAAGGGAATCTGTAAGAGCACCCTACCTCCAAGATAACCAGTAAAATTGTCTTTTCTTATAGACAGAATTACAATTAAATTTCAACATGAAGAAAGCTGTAACCAGTCTTTTTCCCATCCTGCCCATGCAAAGTCCCAGCCAGTGCCCTGGACAGGCTGAGGGATGACCAACACAAGCCTGAACCACCTGTACACGCTTCCCAATCCTGTGTGCACTACAAAAGAAATTTCCTCCAGAGATCCTCTGCTTTGGAAACTGCTATTGAAAAGGCAGCGCAGAAGAAGAACCTTTTACTGGTTTAAACTAAACATTCAAACTTGAAAGCTGGGAGTCTTAGATTTACTTTTTTTTTTTTTTTTTTTTTTTAAATGGGCTTAGTATTAACAAAATAAAATAAAAAATATAATTCTGGTGCAGTTTGACTGGCTCAGTAGCAGGTATTATCATATATCCTTGTCTCTCACTTTCTTATTTCAATTGTGTGGTGCATTAAATGACGCTGGATAATACAGCAGAGTGTGTGTCAGAAACAGGTCACCAGCTGATTTTCTGCAGCTGCTTTATGGAAAAATATATTCCTTAAAACTCAAAAGCTCTTCAGCAAAGTCCTCAATACTTGAGGAGCTGCTGTATGTACTGGGTTTGTTATAGTGCAGCTCACATTCTGGGCACACTCTTTAGCTGTGTGATAAAAATACTGACATAGATTCATGTAAAATGCAATAATCAAAAAGTTTGTAGCCACATATTATCACTGAAACAGAATTAACTACATTTATTTATACTGTATTTTATTTTATTTTATAGAAACACTAAATCAGAGATTGCTTTCACCTGTGAAATTCAGCTCAGCGGACACACTTGTAATTATATTAATTGAAACATCTGGACACTGTCTCATAGGTTTATACTACATGCAAAACCATTTTTTTCCCACTATTACTTTTAAACTAGGCATTTTTCAGGCTTGGATTTTCTTTTTCCTGGTCATTGTTTCTATTTTTTTCCTGCCTTAACACTGCTTATTTTGCTATTGATCAGGAAGTAAGATAAAAACCAGAAAGGAGACACACCTGAAGGTAAAACCTGAAAGGAGCTACAGCTGTGTTTTACCCCCCAGGCACATTCCAGGGTTGATTCCTAATGAGGAAAAGCTTGTGAGGAGCCAGGCATTAAGGAGAGGCTTTGTGGTGCAGCAGATTCTGCTCCTGTGGGCAGAGTGGTGGCTGTAAGGGTCTTTGTTAGGTATGGGGAAATTGTGAGATTCAGAATGCATTTTCTGCGTTGGGAGAAAAGTCCGTGGAGATGTCTGTGCCTCGAGAAAAGAATGGCCTGGGTGAGTGTTACTTGATGCAAGCCCCTGTTTGTTCTACCTTTCAACTTTTGTTGAGAGACGTGGAAAAAAATAAATCTCAGTTTTGGAGGTGATTCTGAGCAGCGAGGAGGTGAATGAAGGATTGAGGCTGAGCTGGTAAAAAGGGGAGTGTGGGGGGGGAAATATTTTAGGTTTCATCTTTGTTTCTCACTCTGCAAATCAATCTTTATTTGCAATGAGTTAAATGAGTCTCATCCAGTCTTTAAGTCAAATCTTCTTTGTCTGGATGGCAATTGGTGAGTGCCCTTGCTTCATCTCCACTCACAAACTTTTTGTGTTTCCATCCCCCTTGTCCTGCTGGAAGGGGATCTGCCAGTGGCCAAGGCTGGAGGAGAATTTTGAGGAGAGTCTGCATCTTGGAATAGGACAGATTCACGTGGAGAAAGAGGGAAAAGGGTTGTGGGAATAGGAGCAGGGAGGTTTATCTAAGCAAGAGGGAGAAAAAAGTATTTGGCTGAGAAGAGTGAACTAATTGGGGATTGTTGGTTTCTAGGCAATTTAATCAGCTAAGACTAATGCCACACAAGGCTTAGGGAAGTTATAAGTGAAGTGCAAACAGTGAATTTTGAAGAATACTTGGGAAAGAGGTATATGCTGCTCTGAAGGTACCTTTAGCCTAACAAAGGGCTGGTGTGCTCATCCACGACCACTGACAGTGAAGCCTAATGCAGAACATAACCACCCACAGCCCAGGGCACAGAGCCAGCTGCTGGCCACGATTTCAGCTGGGTTTGGGGGTGTGGGATCTGTGCCTCATGCAGTGGCACTGTGCAGGGTGCTTGCTCACCAGCTCCTGCCAGAGGCTGTCTGCTTGGATCAGATTTGGTGGAGTACTTGGGTTGTTTGCTCAGGTCCTTTCCTGGAAGTGCAGCAGAGCTGCAGTGCTCAGCCCACCACCAGCACATCATCTTATTCTGAACATCTGCCTCTTGCAATAGTTGTGCCATTCAGATAAGGCTATAGCTCAGAAGTTTCAGTGAGTTAACAACTCAGACTCTGCCTATTTGTGATGCAGGCTCATCCAGGAGAAATGAACAAATATTTTTGCCCCAAATCTGCTCTGACTGGGTGTGAGTGTCAGTAGAGGGAACATCACTTGGTTACAGTACATGTCATGGAGACACTTGACTAGAAATTCAAAGTGACTTCAGTTTAATTTTGGCTCAAGAATCTGCTTAAAATAGAGCACAGATGTTGTCTTGGCTTTTTGTGCTTTGGCTGGAAGGTGCTAATTAAGTTCTGTAAGAGGGCAGAAAGGCCAAAACCAAAAAGCTGTGAACCCAGAGGGAGGAGATGGCATTAAAATGGGTCAGCTATGTCCCTGCATTAGGATAAAAGTTCTTAATTTGTGAAGCAGACTCTTACAGCCAGCAACAGAAGGGATCTTGCCCAGGAGATATCCCCGGAGGAGCTCCTGCACTGCCTCTGAAGGAAGAGATGAGGATCATGCATGTGCATGCCCCCACCACACAATGGATGAACAGGTATTGAAAACTCCCTCCAAAATGCCTGCTTGCTTTCCCTGTTTGTACCTGAGGGGCTTTTAGTCTCTCTTCTAGTTCAGTTGCTGTAGTTTTTCATATGTTGTTGGTGTCTTCCAGGTGATACCTGGTCCCTGGTATTACTGAAAATAATGCTAACAGCAACAATAGAAGTGTCTGCGCTATAAGAATAAAGCACTATAAGAATAAAGAAGGTGCATCCTACAGAAACATCTGACTCCAGGCTGAATGATCTGAGCATAAGTGTGCTCCAGCAAAGCTTTGCTTTGTCCCTCACAGGTGATCACTGACCCCAGCCTCCCTTTCCCTGCTGATGGAAGGTGATCATAGCTTGTAGGCAAGAGGCAGAGGGAGTCTGGATGGGAAACACGGTGCAATCGCACAAAGATGTGCTTTCAGCGTAAGCCATCACACTGGAAGTGCCTCACATTCAGACAGAACTACAAGTGCAGCATGGCAGTAAAGAGGCCTGGAAGTTACTGTGTCTCAGTGATGACTGAGGACCAGATAGAGGCAGCGTGTCCTCACGGCTATTCAGACTGTGTTTAGAAGAGAAAAATAATAGGCAATCTCTGAGTTGCTGAGATTTTCAATTGTCTGAAGTGGTGCAAGGAGCCAGCACTTCTTAATGAGGTTTTGTGGTTTCACTGCACGTGTTTCATTTGAAGGTAGAGTATTTGCACAGGCACTAAAATAGAGTGGAGGAGAACTGTATAGAATTTATGCTGCCCCTGGGGTTAAGAGTGTCCATATCTGATGGTTTATGTCCACCTTTTCTTGCAGAAATGATTGCAGGGTGAATTTTAAGTACTTTATTGTGTGTAGGATTTGTAAATGCACAGGAGCTGGGTTAGGGCTCTTGCGCTTTTAAGGTGGCTGTTGTAAGCCTGGTGCTCGCAGAAATCATGCCTACCTATGCAGCAGGTTTAGTTTCAAGATGAATATGCACTTGTGCTGCCTAATTCTGAAACATCCCCCAAATTAGACTTAATATGTAGAAACTGCAAGTCTGCACATTAGAATTGGAGTTTCTGAAAACAGGAAATAGATTCCTGTGAGCACAGAACCAGTTAGGTTTTATTTTCTTTCTCTTACTTAGAATATCAGTGACAGCTTTAGACACAAATAATTTTGAAAAATACAATCACTTTTATCCTCAAATGTTGAATGAAGAAAAGAAAAAAAAATTGTGTCGAGAAGCTGAATTGGAGACAGGGACCAGGAACTTTATTGGAATGTTTTGGGTGCTTATCCAACCAGCGACTGCTCAGACATGCAGTACTTGAGCAGCAGTTTGTGCTGGTGGTAAACAGCCATCATGATGTTCTCTCTTGTTATGTTACAGTTTAAATGTTCTGCCACGCAGAACTGTTGGCTCTGCTTGTGTGCAGCTACTGCCTCAGAGTGAGCCATGGAGAAGAATGTTTCTGTAAAGAATCCCTTTGGAGCCCCACAGCCTAAGGACAGATCCCCCATGCTGCAAGGGAAGTTCAGCACTCTGAGTTTGGAAGTGGGATTTCACCCTGCCGTTCCTTAAAGAAACGTGACTCCATGTCCTCTGCTCCTACCTCTGCCCCTTTTTGATTTAATATTTGGGTCAAAACTAGAGTTGCACACAAATGCAAAGTTGAAATGAGAAAGGATCATTGTCAGCACTGTATTGGAAACAAATTATAAACCAGAGCAGGTCAAACCCCCTCTTGAATCACGGTGACTTCTTCCCACTCAGGCATTAAAGGATGTGCATTCAGTCCCTGTTAATGGGCTTCAACTTTTCTGAGCTGCATAAGAAAGTTGGATTAACATCTCTGCATTTTGCCACTTTCTGACAGCACTATAAGCTACAGTCTGGGGACTGGATTCCCACACAGGGTATACACTTGAACAAAAGTACAGCTTTAAGATCATCATTGTTTTGACCTTTCTTCTCCTTTTCTGCTCAATTCCTACTGTGATCAATCAATAGCTGCTGTGGGAACCCTGGGTCAATATAATTTAAACTGGTTAGTATGTCAGGATGATGCCACTTCAAATACTGTAGCAGTCAAACCTTGCTGTATAAATAGAAAAATCCCATGTAGTAGAAAGAAGGCAGGTATTTTTCTTAGAAACAATTCTGAGCTGACAAGTCTGTATTTATGCTGATATAAATTATTCTCATAAAAACAGAAACACACAGAAATCCTTGGGAGAGCTGCTTCCCTAATCTCAAGCAGATCTGAGGAGAAACCCCGAGGATGGGTTTCAGTGTTTGAGAAGCTGGCTTTGTGTCTCCTTTCCAGCTTAGTCTGAAGTGCTCTGGTTCATTAAACCCAAACATAGAGCAGTTGTACCCCTGACTTCTGGCTTAAGAAAGCAGCAAGAGTTTGTTACTAAACCCTTTATCTGACCAAGGTTTTGTTTTCTCTTGTGGGAAGAATGTCTTATCTTGGTGGCGGAGCTCTGGAACACCTGTAGATGTTGAGAGGTGTTCAGGCTGCACTTCCCGACTGGGGTAGGGCTCCCCTCTGTGGCATTTATCCCAGGTATTTACTATTTTTTTTTTGTAAACAAAGAAAATCTTACTCGCAGACTTAATGGAAAACATGAACCATCTGTGAATGTTACTTGCAGCTCATTTACTTCATTGGCAAATATTAAACGGTGTTGTAAAGATCCACTGAAATTATGGAAATGGGTTTTAACATTAAAATCAAAGTGCAATTAGAACATTTCACTGCATAATTGTTTGGCAGACTAAGCTAGCAAGCAGAAGATACCCAGCTTTCTGATTTATTGGTCACAGGTTGTTTCTTTAGAACTACAGAAGCCAAGATACGTTTTTGTATTTATATTTTTTAAATGATCTGCACAATTATGAAAAGGCAATGCTCACATCTTGAGGTTTATTTTGTATGACTGTGTTTTACATTTCCAAACTGCGATCTCTGTTTTCCCTAACCAGCATAAATTGGAACCTGCAGGATTTAGAGGCAGGGGTACAGACAGCAGCAGACTCATGTTTTCCCCATGTGTACAACCTCCTCTGGAACATATAGCTTGTTTGGTTTTAATTATTATTCAAACAAAAGAAAAAAGGTTCATCACCAGTGTGGCCCAGAGTGTTTTGTAAGTAAACACCATGTTACAACAGACTTATAATTGATCCAAATACATACTGGTTTTTACATCTGCAGAACTGAAGAGGTTTAAAGAACAAAACAGATTTAGTGTTGGAATACCTAAAAATATTATATATATATATTTGTAAAAAATAGTGTAAAATTTATTTGCCCAGATCATGTTATGAATAGTCTCTGCTTTGCTGTTTCTTAAGGAACAATAAGGGATTATGATAGGTAAGAGCTGGCCAGTGATGCATAGAATCCTTGTGTTTTTAATTTATGTATGGGGTGCTCAGAGTAATATATTTACTTTCACATGCAGCTGAACACTAGGGGCTCAGCCCTGGGAATGAAGTAACATGTAGTTGAAATTACTGCACAGTTCTTTTTAGTGTAAAAGCTTTTCAGTGACAGTCTTTTTCTGTTCAGTGTTTGTACGATAAGGTCTTGTTTGTGACTGGGTTCCCAGGTGCTATTTTAATGCAAAAAATTGTTTTGTTTGGTTTTCTTTTTTTTTTTAAATGCACATTGTGAGCTCCAGTGTTGCTTCAGGAGTAAATATTTAAGTACCTTTAATATTAAACATTTTCTGAATGCCTTGGTACTGCTGCTATAACTGCTTATTTATTTGTGGAATAATGTTAGTCTTGGGGGGAAGAAAGTGTCTGTTCTTAAGATCATGTTTGGGGTCCTCGGTACTCTTCTGGGTAGGTTGAACATGAATTACAGCAGGCTATTTCAACACTAAGGTGAAGTTATATTGGAATATTGCTCCTTTGGGAGCAGAGGTGTACTGCCAATCAGTATTAAGGTGACTTGTGAGAGAGCACTGCTGCTCTGTGGAAATGCACAGTGCTGCTCCATCTGAGCTGTGCAGTCTCTGGGCACTGCAAATTACTGAAGAAGTAGAAGAGCAACTCTTGTAGCTTTTAGCATCACAGGTGGTGCAGATGTGAGCATGTTCCCATAAGCACACAAGGATAATGTTAAAATCTAGATGTTTCCATGCTGTTTGGCTCAAAGGGCCAGGTGCCCTGCAGCAGTCAGGGTCCTCCACCTGCACAGTGATGCTGGTGCTGGGAGCCCCTAGCTCTTGTTGCAGCTTAGATACCCCTCACCTGGGCAAGAACATGGATTTCTTAGCAAATGATTTTAAAACAGGAAGATATTGATACAGTCTTTGATTGCTTCTCCTTGTTCTTTTTAATATGAGTGGGATGGATTTCAGTCTGGTTTGGGCAAGATAAGCAGTTTTTTTCTGATGGGGGTTTTACATTCCAAACTCCCAGGGCTTGAGGCTGTTACCAGCACCTTGTTCTTTGGTTGTTGAAAAACTCCTGGAGCCAAGAAGAAACTGGCCATTGTAATGTGTTATCTGGTGGCAGCTATAAATCCAGCCCTTTCAGCTGGCCCTTCACAGCCACCACAGCTCGGCGCGGCCTGGCTGTGGGCTGTGCCCCGGGCTGTGGGCTCGGTGTCCCGGCTGAAGGCAGCCCCTGCTCCGGGCTCGGCGTGTCCCGGGCTGTGGGCTCCGTGTTCCGGCTGAAGGCAGCCCCGACCCCGGCTCGGTGTTCCGGCTGAAGGCAGCCCCGGGCTGTGGGCTCGGTTTGCCCTGGCTGTGGGCTGTGCCCCGGGCTGTGGGCTCCGTGTTCCGGCTGAAGGCAGCCCCGACCCCGGCTCGGTGTTCCGGCTGAAGGCAGCCCCGGCTGTGTGCTGGGTTGGCCCCGGCTGTGGGCTCGGTGTCCCGGCAGAAGGCAGCCCCGGGCTGTGGCTCGGTTTGCCCTGGCTGTGGGCTGTGCCCCGGCTGTGGGCTCGGTGTCCCGGCTGAAGGGTAGCCCCTGCCCCGGGCTCGGTGTCCCGGCTGAAGGCAGCCCCGGCTGTGGGCTCGGTGTCCCGGCTGAAGGCAGCCTTTGCCCCGGCTGCTGTTGGGTGCAGCCTCCAGAAGAGGTGGGCGGGTGCTGGTGATAAGGCAGAGGCTTGGAGGCATGGGATGTGCTCAGGCTCTGGGGAGAGGGTGGTACCTGCAGGCCAGGATGCCAGTTCCTCCCCTGGTGCTGGGCGAGCAGCTGACACCAGAGTCTGTCATCACCTCTGTGACCTGAGCTCCTTCTGGTGCTGACAGCACCGTGTGCTCACCATCTGTGAGATGATCTCTCGAGCAGTTCTGGAGTCGCCCTCCCTTTGTGGTTTTGGATGGGCATCTCTGCCACAGATGAGAGAGTTGAGACATTTGGGAGCTAAGGCCAAGGGGTTGTTTTGTGCATTCTGGGCCATTCCCCTACATTCATGTGCTGAAGGGTTTAGTGTGCAGAGGCTGGCAGGCTCCCTTCCTCGCCACCAGTAAATACATGGATCAAACACAACATTTCTTTAAAACGTAAGAGCTAAAAAAATAATAAATCTCAGCAAGCCTCATGCAAATGAGCCTGACTTCTCAATACAATTTCCCTGAAACACCAACACAGCGCAGGTCTTTGTAATGTGATAAATCAGCTGAAGCAGCAGGAATTTAACTGAAGGAATAGCAACTTTTTTGAGCACCTCTGGAGGTTAATTGATGAAAGGATTTTGAGTTGATAGACACAACAGGAGGATTTGGATGTTTTCTCTCAGATGAAAACCTATATAGTCTGTGCTGCGAGGTATTTATTTAACAGGAACTGTGAGTATGAACGTCTAAGATGATAATTTCTCCTCCTGCAAAAAAAGGAGTTTATATCAGTCTGACGTATCCCACTATTACTGTGACATCCCAGATAATTTCAGATCCCTTCAGGGGATTGGTGTTTAGATACATGTACATGTTAATCCATGAGGTAGATGGAGCAGGAAGATGACCTCCGAGCTGTGAATCCCCACGGATGGGAAGCAAACAAAAAGGAATGGACTAAGGCAACTTTGCAATATGAAGCTGGCACATGGTGATGATAAACAGTCAACACTGGCACAACGCTGTTGTTTAGCTTTCAACTGAGTTAGTCTTGCTGCTACCACTGGGAAAACTAATAACATAACAAATGAAACTATTGTTCAGTTTCATTAAAAAGAAATCTGATAAGATGGGGAAAATTGAATTAGCCAATCTCAATAGAGTTGCTGCTTGTTGGAGCAAAAGCAATATCATCTCTAATAGAATATGTCCCGGATAGTTTTGGCTGGTCCATGCAGCCATGCAGCGTGAGTTCTGCGTGCAGAACTGGCACAGCCACGCAGCAGGCTAATGTGAGCATTAGTGGGTCAGCACTCTGCATCTCCAGCAGCAGCTCCACGGCCAAGGCTGGCAGTGGTTCTTGTTAGATCAAAGAGATGAATTGATTTCTCTTGGCAGAGCGGGTTGAGGCTTCCTTCCAGGGAGGCTGTGGTGCCCCTGCTCTGTGTGCGCCCTCCCCTGGAACCTCGCAGCCTGAATCCCCTACCCTGGCCATGGCTGTGGCCACTCTGCCAGGGTCAGGGACCACTTGGATTCCTTTTCTAAAAATCCAGCTTTGGAATCCACGTTGAAAGACGTCCATGTCCAGAGCCCTTGATGCTCTAGGCCAGTGTTGGTGTTATTGTGTCTGTGAGTCTCCTGGCAGAGCCCAGCAGGACAGGGCTGTCCATGACTGTGCACTCTCGGTAACAGTGCCAGCCTGAGTTCAGCAGGTTGAAACCCTTGCATCACTTAGTGGTGACTCAAAGGTTTTACACCTGAAATAATCAGTGCCTGCTCGCTTTGTTGGAAAACACAGATATGGTGATAACACAATTAACAAAATAGCCTTGCTCCTGGGAGCTCTTTGGGTTCTTCAGCTACCCCTGGCAGAGCCCAGTGCTCTGCCCTGTCACTTGTCAAGGGACACCTGCAAGGAGGGCTGGCATGCCGTTGTCATATTTGTAGAGCTCATAAGATCCAAGACTGCAGACATGTCCTGGGCACCCTTGGTCACTGTGTGAGTGCAGTTAAGCTGTGGCATGTGGGTCGTCTCGTTTGCCCAAGCATAAGAATTCAGTGCTTGTTGGTAGAAGTTGAGGTGAAAGGCCCAAGTGAGACTTTTTGTTTTCTTCTCCCATAATTTAGAATTACAAGAAGGGATTAATAATGTATGGAAGAGTTTTGGGTATTTTTTTTAACAAATGTGGCAAGTGCAGGCTGTGAGGCAATGTGGAGTAGGGGGGTGAGGCAAGGGGGACACAGAATTCAGTGATAGTACACTTTAGGTAGGATCAACATATTTTATATGTGGCATAAACACCTGCATATGCTCTTTGACCCCAAACATGATATTTAAAGAGATTAATCTGAATATTTTCAGGGAATTACCCAGTTAGCATTAAACTCCTTTGACGTCTCAGAATTGAGTTCCGTTTTCTTATTTCGTCTTAAATTAGGGTTATTTAGTTCTGAATTAGAGAATTACAAACATTGATTTTATTTTGCTAGAATTAATTTTCCAGAGCAGCTTTCTTGTTGCTGTTTTAGTAGGTTTCTGGCTGGCTTCTACTAATCAAAACAGGGTTGCTATGAAGAAGTTTTCTTGTTCCTTGACATGGTTTTCTGGGGACTTTAAAGCACTGCAGTGGCTATTTGGTAATGCTCTATTACTTGTAGCACCTTCTAAAATATCTCTTATGTCATCTCATTCTTGAAAAAGAGGTGCACTCTGTTCAGGTTTAAATAATACGTTATCAGATTCAAAAGCTTACTGTCCTTAGATGATCAGAGTGTACTACTTCATTTTCAGTATGTGAGGAAATGAAACATTTTGTAATAGAAACTTAAATCTCCTGCCTGTGGAATGAAATGACCTTGTGTGGTACAAGATTTACATTTAAGCCAATGGGCACTAAAACCTGCTATGCACAGCTTTGTATTTCCAACTAGCTATAACTCCATTTTGTAAAATCAAAATGGAAATTGTATCCTGAACATTTTTATTTCAGAGGATTTAAATATAGCCGTGTAAATAAAACCATTAGAGACAGAGAAAAAGAGATTTGAAGAGTAATACATTGGAGAGAGTGCGGATGTGTGGAAAGCATAAGAGAGAAAAGGTTCTTGAGCTGCCAGTGGGATGTTCCTGAAATGTGAGGCAGCAGCGGGGAGATGGAGATGAGTAGAAGTTTGTGAAGTTAGAAAACAGCTGGAAAAGGTTCCCAGGAGGCTGCTGCATGACAGCCTGTGGCCCTCGCAGCAGCTTCAGGACTCTGCTAGAGCACGCGTGTGCAAGGACTTAGAAAAAATCTTTCTAGATGATAACCTTTGACAGTGTTATTAACTCCTCTTGCATGTGTTCAAGGGCAAACTGAAGCCCCTCTTTTGCATATTTTCTGATTTGTTTTATCTGCAAAGGTGTGACTGACAGTTGAATGTGATTTGAAACCTGGTGCATAACTCTCCTGGTGTTACTGGGGAGGATGAGCTGTTGTGGTTCAGACTTCAGCTGTGTACTCAGGAAAGCAGCTGCTAGGAGCACCAAGTCCAACAAAATGCTGCTGCATCCAGGCAGGTTTTGTTAGAGGAGAGAGGAAACGTGGTCTCTCTTGGGGTTTTGTTTTTGTCCTGCTGTCCCCATCTCAGCAGCTTTCCCCCATGCTGGGCTGGTGGCTGTGTCCCGGTGGGCACGGCAGCAGCAGCGTGCTGTGAGTGCCTGCAAGTGGATGTGCTGTCCTTGTGGCTCTTCAGGGCTGGCTGGAATTGCCATCCTTGGAGGGCTGGAGGAGGATGAGTAACAGGAGACACAACATAAGCTCGTATCTGTCTTCTCTGCCCAGAGTGAACAGTGTACAAATGTCACACGCTTGGGACTTAAATCGATCTTTCCATCAAACTTGGAGATTTTTTTTAAGTTGTTGGAGGTACAAGGGCACGTGTGGATGGGCAGTGCTTGTGAATGTCATGACCGAGGCATCTTCCTATTTCTAGTGTTGATGTGGAGTCAATATTCACTTTAATTATAGGGTTGCATCTTTTGTAACTTTGGAGAAACTGCTCCGATGGGATAGAAAATAAAGCAAGTTGAGTTTTTTTAGGCATACATGAAGTAAAAACTGAAGAACGTAAGCTAGTGATTTGCCTGTAAGACTTCATGAACATCACAGTTTTTCAAACACTTTTTCACATGATTTTGAAATATTTTAACCTGAAGCAACGTAATCTTGATAGATACGCTTATCAACGTTCTTGGCATGACTTTTTATTAACTGGGCCTATGGCATCTTTAAGGAACATTCCCTAACTTCAGATCTGCTCAAATGCAGATAGAGGCAGCTTTTGTGAAAGGGAGTTATTGTTAATATGTGATGATGAATTATGTTAGTATATGATAATATGTTAATTTGTTAATACGTAACAATGTTGAAGAGCTCTGTCTCAGCTGAGACCAGGAGGAAATCCATTCTTTCCTCTTCCTTCTTTTGTATATCTTACATCTTTTCTATATCCAGTTTGCTTTTTCAGCAATATAATTTTAGAAGCTTTTAGAAATAATGGCCACATTCACATCAAATTGTGAATTCAAAGGTTTATAGAAACTGCTCCCTCAGCTTACTTGGGGATCTCAGGAAATCCAGCTGCCATTGTGTAATGCTTTGCACACTGTGGGAGACCCCATCCTTCTGATGGGGAGCAGACGATAGATCCTGGCAGCGCATGACTGCTAAAACATTACTGAGCTAGCAAAATTCAGACTAATGTCCTGGGCTCCACTTCAGTGTTTTCATTTATTGGAACCCGCAGCACAGGTAACCAATTTTGCTGTACAGTCACATTGGATTTCCTGCCTAAACTACACACTTTTAAGAAACAGACTTTACCATAGTTGGTAATTACCAAACCAACCAAACAAAAAGTGCACGTGTACTATTTTACAGACTGTTTTCTTATTGTATGCTGTATCTGTACAAGTTCCCATGAAGAGAATAACGAGTTTTGGTACCTCTCTTGGCTAGGCATGGTTACTCGTTAGCCTAAACTTGAGCTGTGCTTAAGCAAGGCTCATTTCCCTCCCATGACTGTGTTGTTTCCTGCTGTGGTGATTTGCCAGCCTCTCTGGCCAGGTGCTCTGTTACCTGTCTGTCTGGGCAGCAGTCCCCTAAAAAGGCATTTTTGGGCTCAGAGACCAGCCTGCCTTGTGCAGTCATCCCCAGCCTCTTGACCTGAGCAACAAAACATCATTTTTCTGTACACTGGTTACACCAGCACAACCCAGTCCTGTTTCTGCTTGTCACTGTGGAAGTCCTGGCAGAACAGAGGACCTGAGAAGCCTTTCCTGTAGCTCCTGGACAGTGGGACACAAAAGGAATCCTTTCTTTAAATGTGAATGTATATACTTTTAGGTTAAAAAATGAGCTTATGAAGTAGAGGTTAAAGCACAGAGTCCTACCCAGACAGTTGTTTGTGGTGGTGGGTTTGTTTGTTTGTTTGTTTTCCTTCATGCTTGGGAATAGTCAGCACAGCCAACTTCCTCTCCTGGTTAAGGAAGGACAGCTGACCTCCATTCCTAAAATTATTTTGTGCACTAGCTGGCAACTCTTCCCTGATGTTGCTATTTGGACTATCGGACTTAAATAGGTTAATTTCCTTTGATTCTATTGTTCATGCTATTTAACTGTGCACACATTCCAGGCAGTCTGAGCACCCTGAATGTTTGGAAAGAAATAGTAAATAGGAGTTGGATAACACTGTGTACCAAATGTGTCTGTGTGGCTAAAGCCTTACCGTGGGTAATGCATATATGTTAAGAGGAGGAGAGGCCTCTGCTGCTTTAAAATTAAAAACTGGTTTGTAGCAGAGTAAACAAGCTCCTGTGGTTGTTTCCTAGATGATGCACTAATTAGGAATGAAAGCATTGCGTGGAATAAATAACACAAAGGCATCTTGATAACACCTGTCTGCTGGTACATTAGGGTATTGTGCTGGGAGGGCTTTGAGGAGACAGGGCACACAACTTTTCCCAGCTACGCTTTGTACTCCAGGTAAGTCTAATGCAAATGAGGGGGAAATTGATGACATTAGACTAATAGCACTGCTTAGTCTGTAATAGTCTCTACTTAATAATGACTCCGTAGTTAAAATTTTCAGATGAAGGCTGAAAACTACTTGCTCCACAGGAGGCCTCATGGCTTTGTGTTTTCTGTTTTCCTAAGATGAATATTCAGGCCGAGACAAATCAGGGAGTACAATGAAACCAGATAAGCATCCAATGTTTCCAGGGGAAAGATCACTCTGGCATAAGCAGCATTTGCACACGGAAGGTTCTTGAAATTACAGCATGATGATATGTCTGTGTAAAACAAATATAGGCAAATTTAAATCCAATGTCTTCTGTAAAATGAGACTTATACCTAGAATTCTTCTCCCACAGATATTCTTTCAGTCACTTTATATGGAAATTTAGGCTACAACAGGGGGCAGATTCCTTTTGCCAACATGTCCAGCTCCCACCTCAATGCTATGAGGAAAACCAAGAGACAACTCAATATTTATTTTTTATTGCATTCTGAGGTCAGGCATTGTAGTAGTGATCAACAGTGGAGAACAGAAGCATAGCCCAGTTCACTTCTAATTAATAATCCAGATTCAAGTAAAACAAATTTCTAAACTACATCAACTCCTGTTGAATAAATGACTGGGGCTCCAACAGATATCCTGCCTGTGGGGTGATAAAATGGCAACACTCCTGGTTGCCTTTCCATTTGTGATTTGTCCATAGTGATGACAAACTCTTTTTAGCTGAGTGCACTGCTCATGGTACAGGTTCCTGTCAAGGTGAATTTGATTCATTTTACCTTATTGCACCAAAGTTTAAATCATGTCATTTCTATCCGTGGCTACGTGTGGTTGATTTGTGGTACATGTCTAACTGGAGAATACATAACATAAGATTGATTACAATAGCATTTCTAAGAGTGTAATGATAACTTTTTATGGCTTTCAACTCTGTCATTGTGCTGTTGTCACAGTGCTCTGAAAGGAGTTTGGGATCTCACGCGTCACACTACGTAGGAAAAGAAGGTTGTGAGAGGGGCAAAATTCAGAAAAGCTGGGAGGAAACCACATTTCTTCATTAGCTTTTTTCTGTCACGTAAAAACTGTCAAAATAAACAAATGTTTCAGCACACCCTACAGTAAAGAACATATTCAAGGTAGCTCCATAAAGGGCTGCCAAGGAGGAAACTGAAACCTGAGTGATTTGAGTGTTAATGAAATGTTAGGGATATGTGGAGATTTTAAGTACCTGGATTTTGGAAGTTTGGTTTTCATGTTGGCTTTGATGTGACTGCATGAAGTGTGATTTTCTGCCTGTGACCATCTTTTCAGATACACAGTGGTTCCACTTTTGAAAGCTGTGAGTGATCTGGGTGCACATTTAGAGGCAGCAGAACTACCAGGATTCTTCAAAACCTCTTAACTATATGGCCTGCATGGGTTTCTTATATTGACAAAAGAGCTCACTGACACTTTTAAAGCTGCTTAAAGCCTGTGTCAGCCAGTATTCAGAATCTAAGTAGACAAAAGAAATACCAAGTAGATGAAAATTAAAAGATACCACAGAAATTCAGTTGCAGGTCTGGGAGTGTCTCTAATATTCTGGGTTCCTTGATTTCTTCTCTTCAGAAGCAAAGAAGTTTATGGTATCCTTGACTTCTCCTTGGCTATGCTATGGTGGTGGTGTGTGTTGTTGTGGGTTTTTTTTGTTTGTTTGTTTGGTTTTTTTGTTTTGTTTTTTGTTTTGTTTTGTTTGTTTTTTTTTTTTTTTTTTTTTAATTTCTTCTAAATAATGTGACCCAAAGTGGGGGGTGGGGAGAGTGTGGAATTTGTCTCTGGTCTGAGTCACAGGGAAAAAGGCAGTGCTCACTCCAGAAGGAAAGGAGTCATTTGATGTTGTAGGAAATCAAACAGAACTCAACTGGCTATAAATGAATGCTTGCTATCAAGAGAAATCCTAAAAATATATCCCTCTCCTTCTAGAGCTGATCAGATACATAAAAGTCCTTTAAATGTGTCCCAGTATAAATGGGCTCTAAATATTCAGGGATCTTATATTCAGGGATCTTCCTGGAGGGAAGATCTAATGACAAACTGGATGCTTTCTAAGTTATAGTTCCAAGTTTGTATCTTCACTTTTCCCTTTGTTTTCCGCCTATATACTGTTTTTTTTCTTGGAGGACACATATTGCTAATGGCTACCGCATGTTTTACTGAAACCACTGGGTTTACCTTCTGTTTTCCTTTCATTCCAAAGTGAGTGAATTATCTTCTCTGCTTAATCCTGATAGCAAAACCATGGAAGCTCCTCTCCAAAGAGAGGACTAAACTCCAAATGCTGTTGGACTGAAGGTCAACAGAATCCTGGCTTGTATCAGAAGCTGTGTGACCCACTAGGGAGTGATTGTCCCCTTGTGCTGGGCACTGCTGAGGCCCCACCTCAAATCCTGGGGTCACTTTTGGGCCCCTCATGACAAGAAAGACATTGAGGGGCTGGAGCATGTCCAGGGCTGGGAATGGGGCTGGGGAAGGGGCTGGAGCAGCAGTTTGTTAAGGATTGACTCTGGGGGGGCTCAGCCTGGCGAAAATGGGTCTCAGGGGAACCTTCTCAGTCACTACTGCTCCCTGACAGGAGGGTGCACCAGGTGGGGAGCAGTGGCTTCTCTCGAGTAACAAGGAATAGGATAAGAGGGAATGGCTTTAGATTGCATCAGGGGAGATTTAGATTGGGGAGGGGCAAGAATTTCTTCACTGAAAGGGTGGTCAGGCAGTGGCACAGTTCCCCGGGGCGGAGGTGGAGTCCCATCCCTGAAGGGCTGTAAAGGATGTGGCACTTGGGGACACGGCTGAGCTTTGGCATTGCTGAGTTAACGATCCCACTTGATGATCCTGGTGGTATTTTTCAACCAAAAGGATTCCGTGGTTCCACGAAATGCAGGTGCTGAGGTTGATTAACTGTCATGAGAGCTGTGATTTTCAAATGTCTCCTGTAAGCAGCAGGTGCTGCTTTGGCAGAATCCTCTACTGTTCTGTTCCTGATCGGCTTGTGGCTCCAAATATCAGCAAAACCACAAAGGGTGACAAGATACACCTTGTCAAGGATCATTCAAATACTGTGATCGTGTTTTTACTCACTGTTAACTGGGCCTTCCTGTTTGTATAGCAGTGTTTGCAAGTACTGCTTATAAGCTGGATAAGTTAATTTAGCTCTTGAAATAATGTGTACAGTGCTTCAAATTAAAAGCAGATTTGATTTGTCCTAACCACTGTACAAAGGCATCAGGGACTGAATTGCCATACCCTTTGAAGATATAGTGATCAGAAAACCACACTGACCATTAATTGTGTGCTAATGGCAGATATTACTATTAGGAACTAATTGCTGGTTAGTATATAAATACATGTGTAAATATATACATTAAATATATATATCAAACTATGCACCCCAGGCATTTAAATAAAGTGTCTGGTTTCATTAATATTGATGTTATTTCTAAGATACCTTTCCTAGTTGTTTTCTACTGTTCTACAAAATATTCCCTGAGAGCTGCTTCCTGCTACTGGTGAGGTTTCCCAACCAGGAATGTTTAAAGAGCTGTTCTTGTTAAACTTTTAGTTTGTGTACATTTTAACTGCTGCTCCAGTCAGTATGAAGATGCTGCTTCAATTTAATTGAAACTTGTTTTTTGAAAGAGGAGGGAATGAGTAAAAGTCTGTTTTCACTGGCTTAGTTCATGCTGATAAGCAAATTAAATCATTTGCTGTCCTGAACACAGATAGGAAGAAGATTGGGTATTCTTTGTACTTCACGGCCAAACAATTCCGAAGTGCACATCAAGCTGCAAAGAAAAATCTCTGTTTGAAAGTACTGACCTAACTCTTGTCTTCCTTGTACCTCCCACCTTCTACCAAGGACTTTCTGAGCCTGATCAGGGTGGGCTGGGTGCCCACTTGGCAGATCACCACCTTTGCATGGCAGAGCATGCGCTGCCTCTGAGGAGTCAGAGACCTGCAAACTGCTTTGCATTACTGGGAACTACAGCCAAGGAGCTTTCCAAAACTCCAGAGAAGCACTTTTTGACCGTTGATGTTGTTTGAAAGTTAAGTGGAGCTTCAAACAGAAAGGTTGGGCAGAGAGGCCTGGATTATGGACAATTATATTGTTCCAGGGAGATCTGGCGATTGATGCTTGCTTTTGATTAAATCTGTTCAGTGTTCAAGGAAAATTAAGTTCTAGTTGCCCAAATTATTTATAGTATGGACCACGTGCCTTGCATCACATACTCTCTCTGGTCACTGAGTGATAAATCCAGGTGATAGAGGTGTCTAAAATGCATGGGAGTTGCAGTGGGGAGTGAAAAAGGAAAGAGAGGGAATAGGGCAGAAAGTCAGATTTGACAAAAGGTTTTTTGTTTGAATGCTTTGAGAAAATAATCTGAGCAATTTCCCATGCAGAAAAAACTCAAAGGCCAGTTTTGCAAATATCTGTGTGATTTTGCAGATCTTTCAAGCCAAGAATTTGCATACCTGCCTCTGCTGCAGGGCCCTTCAGGAGGCTGCTGTAATTGTCCCCTTGTGGACTGGTGCTGTGCAGCTCTCTCCAGAATCGCTTCACTGAGCACTCAGCTGCTCTTCTCTAATTACTGATGGAGAGTGGAGGGGACCCTCTGAATTTCAGCTGAAGAGCTGATCTCTTTCAAGCTAAGCATCACTCCATAGGAAATTTGAGGTTACTTTGGTTTTGGTTTTTTTCTTGTTTTTAAAGAGAGAGGAGGAAAATAGTGGTATAACATTCCCTTAGTAAAGGCAACACTTTTTGGTCCCATTTTCACTGTGCAAGTTTGTAGGAAATTGAGTTCAGAGTACTGAGGACACAGTTCAGGTGTTTTGAACCCTAATGTACCTGATTTACTGAGGGAGAATAATGAAGCAGAATAGTCTCAGCTGCTGGAATAGTTTCACTCTATTGAATTGCATCAGTTTTAGACAACCAGGTTTGAACTGTGACATGTGAGATGGGATGTTGTAAATAGCTGTGTGCACGGCACAGCCCTGCTCTTCATCCTGCCTTTCCTTCTAAGCCCTTCCAGCTCAGAATTCAACACAAGCTTCTTTCTCAGCAGTGAGAATGAATTTTGATAATCCTGAAATGTCTAGACATCTGAACTCCAACTCCAAGCTGCCCAAGGCTGAGGTGTATCTCTTTGGAATTTCCATCACCTACATCTTACGTGACCTATGCAGTTCATGTAGTAGTTTGTTTCCAATTAAAATTTTAAGTTGTAAAAAAGGTACCAGAGAGTTTGCAGTGATTCTACGAGGAATAGGAGAACTACTACAGGCAAAATAAGATTCAATTCAAGCGTGGGTAGGTTTATGGGATTGTAGGGTTTTAGTTTTATTCTCACACTCCTCTGTAATTCCTAATTTTGGACAGAACAGATGGACTGAAATTCTCTCTCTTCCCTTGTTTCCCTTCTGAGAGAAAACATGTTTGCAGGGACAGATTCACTGGTATAATTGAAACAGAGAACAGGTCTGCTGCATTTCTGACCAACTGAAATCCAGAATAAAATGAGGAAATGAGGTTTATATATTTTAACCAAAGGAAAAAAAAAAAATCCCATTAAAAAAAAGAAACAACAACAACAACAACCAAAAAAAAAAAACAAAACCAAAAAACCAAAACAGAACAAAACAAAACAACCACCCAACATAGCCCACGTAGGTATAAGGATCAAGTCATTAAACAAAAGGGAATGATACAGATGTGTTGAATAATGCTGGATAAAACAAAGAGGAGACCTCCTCTGAGGTGCCTTAGAAATTCTGTGCTGGTGATGCGCCCGTATCCCCGACCAAATAGAGATGGTGCAGGTCTGGGCTTACCTGAGCTCTGACTGAGTGCAGGGCAGCCCATGCTGGTCCAGGAACCTTCCTGGACTTGTAGGTGCACAGCTTCTGCACCTCCCCAGAGACTCCGGTTCAGGTGAGCACAGAAGCTCCTGCCTCCAGACACAGAAGAACTTTACTGGCCTCCACACACAGAAGAACTTTACTGGCCTCCACACACAGAAGAACTTTACTGGCCAGGTGAAGCAGTGACAGTGCCACGCACGCGCCCCTCCAGCTACAGATAGAACCCAGCAGGACCAGTTCATCCTGAGCAGAGCCCTGCCAGGGGAGTTGCAGAGCTGAGGTGTCAGAAGTTGCACAGGGGTTGGGATGTAGCCCAGGTCAGGGCTGCAGGGGCTCCTCTGCCCTGCTGGGCCCTTCCACCCCACAGAGGTCTCTGCCCTGGTGGCTTGGCTGCACTGCCAGCCATAACAGCTGGGATTTGTTTGTGGTTGGTGACAGCAAATGCTGTCAACCCCAGAATGTTTTTAGCACAGCTACCAGCTTTCTGTGGGAATCACCGTGGTCACTACAGACTCAGGCAAAAGTTAAGAGTATTTAACTTTTATAATGCTCTTGTGCAAACACTTGGAAGTGAGATCCTTGGGAGGACTTCTAAACAAACCAGGCTGGGCTCAGGAACTCTCTGGAGCTCAGTATAGTTGGAGACTGAGAAGGGGCTCGAAGAAGGTGTCAGACAGGCTGACACTGCTCCTGTTTGTGCCTGGCTGTCTGCTTACAGCTGGCACTGGAGGCAGCAGGCTGGGCATGATGAACCTTTGCCTGAACCAGGATAATAAATATATCTGTGCTCATTGCACAGCACAGAATGCACCACGAGGTTGAAATCCCAAAAGGCAAACTCCTTCCAACTACTGGATTTAAATTCTAGTAAATGTCCATATACGACAGAGAAGGGAATAATTATTATATAGCAACTCTACTAGGTAAGAAAATTATTTTATAATCCCTTTAATATCTGTGCTTACACGCTAGCCAGCTGGCTTGGTTACTGCAGGTAAGAGAGGTTTACTCTGTTCCTTTAACAACTTGTTTTCAATCAAGCGAGCTAGATTTTTGCAAGATCAATATGAGATGAACAGAAAATATTTGATTACCTCAGGAGCTGTCAGCATCTGACTTTTTTCTAAGCTGACATAAATAACATCTGGGGCAGCAAATGTACATGCTTCTGCTTTCTATTTCTGAACATTATTCATGGACTGAAACTTAGCTTGAAATTGAAACAATAAGAGTTAGAATTCTGGAAAAGCACCACTTTAATTTGGAGCAGAGAAACAACAAGCTGCCAGCTGGAATGAAGATTCTCAGCACACAGAAGGCAGAGTGCATGTGTAGCATGATGCAAAGTACAGTGAAACTTGCTTGTAAATCACACTGCTTTTTAAAATTCAAGTCCTTCTCTCTGGCAGAGTAGAACGCTGCTGAAGTATCGGCCCATGCCTGAAATTATAGCACCTAAAAAATATCGCTGTTTGTTTGTGCTGTGAGAAAGGTGAACCAGGCAAATTGTCTGAGAAGAAATTGTCTGTGCTGTACCTCTGGGGTGCTGCAGCCACTTTTGCACCTTGCTTGTGCCCCATCTGGGCAAGAATTCTAAAACTTCCAAGTTGTTTAAATATCAGATGTTATTACTAAACCTGAAATGGCTTATGAAATGTTACTGTCTTCACACCTGCTATACAGGTGGTTGCACTTCTGCTTGGTAAGTCCTCAGAGCAGGAACAAGAATACAATCCTACAATTTCTATCTTGTGCTCTGAAAGTGCCTTTAAAATGCAGCAGTGTTTCCTACCCAGCAATTGTCCCCAACAACCTCTCGAGATCTGAGCTATTAACTACCAGTGAATGGGTACATGTGCTGTGGCCTTTAACCTCATCTTTGGGTTATCATTTCTGATGTTTCTTTCAATAACATTGCCAGGGTTTTTTTCTTTTTTCTTTTTAGCTGCCACTAAGTTTTTTGTTTTGTTTTTTTCAGAGCTCTGTCTCATATTTTGGGCTGTATCCCCAGGATAGAAATACTTAACCTTTTCTTTCATATCTCATGTGCAATTTGTTGGCTCTGACAATTCCTTTCATTCTGAAAAATATTGCTGTAGAGAAATCAGTTTTAAAACCCAGCAGCAACTCAGACTATTTTTGTCTGTAGCCATTCCGAAGAAGTACCAGTTGCCAGCTTGTCTCAACACTAATCAGCACCTCCAGGTAATGGCTCCTGACACACTTTGGTATAAAATGTTGCTGCAAACTCATGATCTGGCTCTTCTTTTTAGGCAAACAAAGAAAAATGCTGGAGGAGAGAAAAAGATGGAAGAGTTTACATCCTCCCCCTTGGAATGAGAGCTGTGAGAAGGGATGAGGAGATGTCAGCGTGGGATCCTGCCCTTGCTGGGGATGAGCACAGGGACGCTGCTGTCGTGTCTCTCTGAAGGAGCTGTCACCTTGAGTTAGGCTGCTGGGCCATGGCACACTGCCACCCACGCTTGGGCATGCTTTGAAGTGAGCAGAATAGGAGTGGCTCAGCTTCCCAGGCACACCAGCTTGGATAAGGACAAGGAGGGGGAAAAAGGGAATGAAGCTTGCTTGTCAGTTTTAAGAGAATAAATAAAAAATTAACGATACCTTTCCCATCTGCTGTGCCAATAAATTTAAAACTGACCCAGTGGTTTTTAACCACTGTTGCTTTTTTTCCCAGGCTTTTGAGTGAAGGTTTTAAAAAGTCCTTTAAAATTCAGCTTGTGCAGGTGGGGAGGAAGGGGTGCAATCAGCTTTTGTCCCTCCTTGCCAGGAGGCAGCTGAGCAGCAGTGCCTGCAGTACCTGGAGGAGCTGTGACCACTGACCCCACGCAGCCCAGCTTCCCTGGTGTGGGGATGCTTCCTCTTCGTTTTCATGGGACAAAGCTTCGGCCCCAAGAGTCTCACAGCCTGAAGCTGAAGGCACTTCACCTCCCCAGCAGTCTGGCACAAGAAGGTCCTTCATTTTTGGTCTATTATTCCAGGCATAGTTTGTAATCAAATAAAAGCTATGATTGAGACGTTGTCGTGGTGATGACTTGTCTGATCTGAGCATGTTCTCCCTTTGCACGTGGCTAGAAGGTTACAGGCTTTTAAATATTTTAATTAAAAAAAAAAAATTCTTTTTAACTTGGGCAATTTGGGGTTGAGCAGGTGGGGAAGCCCCTGGTTTGACTGTGGGGTACAAGTGTGAGGGGGCTTTGCTGAAGTTAGACTTTATAAAGTGGAGTTTCACCTGGTTTTAATAGCTCATGATTTTCAAGTGAACTTGCAATTCAGAGTTTTTCTATGTTAAAAACTTTCCTGAGAGATTAGGTAAACTGTGTTTCCAGGGGAACATACACAAGAAAACCTTTATAGTCACCAGAATAAGCTGTTAGAATAAACTGAAGCTATTTAGCATCTTGCTTGGTAACAATTGATCTAACTAATAATGATCATTATATCCCAGCCCCTGCAAGCAATTTTGCAAAGACAAACCAATGCCAGCCTTGTATTTGGACAAATCTCAGGCTGGAGCATAACACAAAATTCAGCTGCTAAAAAGCTGTACCTGGATCTAGCACTGCCAGAAGAGCAACACTTTTCAGTCTGCTCTGGCTCTCTTCTGGGGATGGAGAAGGCTGCCTCTGAGGGGGCAGCATTTGGTTTATATAAGAAATACGAAATTAATTTACCATTCCTTTCCTAGATGCTATATATTTTTGTTTGTTTGTTTTTGTTGGGTTTTTTTCTGTGCTTATAGCACAGCTGTGAGCCTTTTTGCATCTTTGTAGCCTTCCATTGGTTCCTCACTGTAGCACATTTTTGTTTGTTTGTTTGTTTAGCTGTAACCTGGTCCTCAGTGCTATTCCCACACTCTGAAATCCACATGAACATGCAGTATGTTACTGTTATTGAAAACTCAATCACCCTATTTTTATATCTAATACTAATGCCCAGGTATCTGATGTGTCTGTTTGTTTAAAACTAAGTATAAGTTTAATAATATAAGCTTATGTGTTAGGAAATGAGTGGGAAGTACCCTACAAAGCAGCAGTGGGATTTGTGTTACTTGTTTACCAGAAAAGCATTAATATCAGGGACAAATCACGGCGTGCTATGAGTTTAAACTAAATCTCCTTTCTCCCTCATTATTTAATAATTGCTTAATTTTCTTTGATTCTCTTTCTTTCTTCCCAAGTTAAAGAACCAACCGTGCTCTGGCCAAATCTCTACCAAGCCAAACAAACTCCTTCTTTTTATCCTTCTTTGATACTATAATGCTTCAACAGGGCCAGTGTAAAATCCTTTGTTCTACCCTTGCCACCTGACAACTTAGAAACAGGATTTATCTCTGAATGTTTATTCTCCTCTATTTTAATAGTGTAAATATTTGACTTTGCAGTTGTGATGTTAGTATAAACTTCAGAGTAAAAACTTGGCTTAATTAAGATCATCAAAATACCTGTCAGCTTTGTGTGTGTACAAGAGGCTGGGTCAGAATTAGCTGCCTACAGGTGATGCTGCACATGTTTCAAGGGCTTTTTATGCCTTCTGGCAGAACATCTTTCAAAGGTGAATTTTGCAGCAGGTACTTAGGTAAAATTAGATAAGAGGAAAGAAAGTTTATATTCCTCTAAATACTGAAAGTTACATCTTAGACTAAAACTTCTTTAAATGTACTTTCTAAGAATATGGTGTCACATGTGGGGTGAGAAACACCAGAGCAAGTATGTCATAAATACAGCTGAATTTTAAATGCCCTCTTGTTTTTCTGCCTGCATTCATCTCAAAGCACACAAAAACTCCTAGAGGTCAATCTAAATGAAATAGGGACACAATCAACCAGCTTCTTCATTTGCAGTAGTAATTGTTTAAAGATGAGAAAGAAGAGATCATCGTGAAAACTTGCTGGAAGTAGAAAATAAATGTATGGAGAGAAGTACATGGATGACTGTGATCTTTAACAGTTGTGTTCAATATTATGGATAAATTTAACAGTTTTCTTATATATTTTTTAAAAAAAATTCATTAAAGAGTTTATGGGATAATTTGCTGAGAAGCTGAAGGTTCTGCCACAGGATGAAGCCTGCAGTGGTACTGAGATCTGAGTGAACGGAGAGCTGGATGGCAAACAGCAGCACTTGAGGTTTTGTACAATGCAATGCCAGGTGCAGCTTGATTCCATAAAACAATAACCCCTGGCTGATGGAGTGTAATATGGCACATCTTCAAGAATAAATGAGACAAAATATTCCAATTACAGATTAATCTTACTTCTTTCTATCCTGAGCCAAGTGTTTGCCTCAATTGTTCAGCAACAAATTACCCCAGGAGCAGAGAACTACCACGGAGGATAACAAAGTGGCGTCTGCTCAGGGAGATTAACTGTTGATCAGATTCTCATATTAAGAGTTCTTGAAGGAAAAGAAGCAAACTAATTCACAGCAGATGAGACACTGATGTCTTGTTCTTTGTCTTCAGAGGAGCCTTCTGTGTGTGTTCACCAGGATTTTTTTTTGTTTTGGAAGCTGCTTTTTGAGGATTTTTGCGTGCCTTCTGCACAACACATGCTGCAATAAAAAAATAATCAAACTTACAGGAACAGTTTCTTGAGGGCTGGGAAAATTTTAGAAGTGTTGAGTTGTGACAATTAATGCCTGTATTCAGCACCCCTGAGAGATTTAATTAATGATCTGTCATTAACTCTTTCATGTATCCATGTCATAAGAATCTGTTTCTTTTTCTCTTCTTTTAGATTGTTTTAAGACTGAGGCTGGTTTTGCCCTGCATGCTGCAGAGGGGAATTCATAAAGAGGCCAGGCTGAGATGCAGGGAGACAAGCAATGCAGAGGTATTAGCTGCAGCCAGACTGTGAATGTACCTCTATTACTGTGTTGAAGTCGTCTTAGGGAAGAATACTGATGTATGTGCTGCAGTTGGATTTACTCCTTTTTACTGTGTTTCCCCCTCCACATCCCCAGTAAATATTTTTATTTGCTTTGGTTTTTTTTTACTTTTACTTTACTTTTTAAATTTACTTTTAGTGTCTCTGGGTGCACTCTGCAGTCAGAGCTGAGGGTTCTTTGCAGTCATCCTCAGCTTTCCCTGGCCCTTGGATGGACATGGAATTCCTCCTTTGCTCCCAGCTCAACGTTGTTCATGCACACAGACCCTCCACAGGGTTTGAAGTGCTTCACAGTCAAGTACAAGTTATGGCAATGATTAACTAGTTTATAAATATTTTCTACAGCTTAACAAAATGTATCATTGCCGCGTTGGAAAGAGCCACTTGACACTCGGCGTGTATTTTAGGCTATGAAGATCAGCTGCAATTTTAAATGTGTAAAACCACTCCACTGGAATATCTCTATGCAGATGGGAGACAAAACTCAGCCAATTTTTTTCAGTGAGTGGTTAATGGTCATTGTTTTGAGAAATTCAGGGTTTAACCCAGCATAGTATCTAAGCGTAACACCTCACCTGTGCCTCCTTTATTATTAAACACCCAGGTTTAGGTTAATTGAGCTGCTCTGCAAGCACAGACTGTTAAAGACAGTTCCTGACATCAGCTCTTTCCTTGCTCTGTGGAAAATATTCTCTTGAGAAGACCAAGCAGGAATTTAAAACAAAGCCCAACAACCTTACATGGTCCTGACTTATTCCTGGGACAGCCCAAGCAGTGACTCCTGATGATTGTTTGCTTGCCCCGCAGTTTAAAACTGCAGATTTTCTTGACTTTGTTTCAGGTTGAACTGAGCTGCATCCTCTAAATCCCTTTGGTTAACAGTTGCTGCCACAGCAACATTATGGAACACTGGAAAACACTTGAAAGTGATTTTCAGAATATTGAAGGAAGCTCAGAGTGAAGGGGCTTTGATGAAATGTGGCAGCTCACTGTGCTTAAGAGGTGGTTTTTAAATGCGAATGTAAGGAGCAGCAGGGTTTAGTGAGGGAGCTTTTGTTTGTTTTGGAGGGTGGGATTGCTGGTTTGCAGCTGCTTAGGCTGTGGATAGCTCTGGTAGAGATAAGAAAGCACAGGTATGATGCAAAACCAGAGGTGCTGATGGAAATCAAACCTATGGAGAGACACTTGATCAAGTGCTGGGGCCCCTTGCGAGGGTGTTAAAGGTGCAGGAGCTGCCTTCAGCTGCAAATATTGATGGCAAAGCCTTGGTTCCTCCCAAAGAGCCTCCCAAGGAATGGCTTTGCTGTTCCTTTCCCCCTGCCCTGTGAGCAGCGGGTGTGCTCACCTTGCCCCCAGCCAGGATGGGCTCCAGAGCATTGCAGATCCACTGCTGTGCGTGCAGATTGTGTGATGCCATAAACTAGAACGTGAAGGTGTTTGCCAGTGTTTTGGGTTCTCAAAATTCCTGTCTATCCTTGAGGCCTCTGCAGCCAGCCAGGCTGACTGCTCCAGGCTTGGCCAGGCATGCTGGCAAATTGAGAGGTGGTCTCATTATGGGAAATTTGATATAACATACCTGCTCACAAAAGCTAGTGACTCTTCATTTAGCTAGTGAGCTATTAAGGCTAATGTTTCAACAGCTTTGGAATTATGGCATGGTATGTTTTTTTTCCCCCCTCTGGATCAACTTAATGTAAAATTGGGCATTTTTGTAGTTTAGTTGTTGCAAAACTCCGTGTACTCATTTTGCAAAGTATTCACATTCCTGTGAATAGCTCTTCCATTAACACTGTCTAAAAGGCTCCTTTCTTGCTTTCTCCTTTCACTTAAATAAAAACCTGAGGAAAAAAAACAAACAAAAAACAAACAAACAAACAAAAAACCAACAACAACAACAACAAAACCATAAAAAAAACCCCCTATTTATTCCTTTCCATGCTTTCTGACAGGAAATTCTTTCAAATTCGAGTTTTCCATAACTTCCCCGAGTTCAGGTGCTGCTCTAGAGCACCTCTGGTAGGTGATTCTTACTGGAAAGGTATTGTTATGGTGGCTCCAATTTCTATATGGTAGAAATTTAGCCTGGATCTTCCAGTCTTTCACCAGGTGCCAGAACTGTGACAGCTGGGCCTGAAATCCAAGAGATTGCTCTGACCAGATCTAGAATGTTCTGTGATGCTTCTCTTTGCTTCCTAATGGCAAGGCTTCAAAAACCATTCCTCCAGCCTCCTGTAATGCCATAGAAAAGTGGAAGAGAACCGGTATGCACCCCATTGCTTTGTACCTTACTGGAGTGCAGATTTTAATGCATCATGTGAGTTGTTCTTCTTTTTTAAGACGTTTATTTCTTCAGTCATAAAGTTCTATTAATGCAACACAGTTATCCCGTTGGATTACAGGGTGTGTCCTAAAATTCTTACCAGAAGTCTTAAACACATGTTACTTGTATACTTGCAGTAAAGGAGGAGCCTTCCTACTATTGCCCTGAAATGTGTGCCACGTCTTCAGGGCACACTACATCATGTGGCCCCAAGAAGAGATGCCCTACTTTCAAAGCTGAAGATGTTAAAACAATGAATTATAGAATTGGATGGTGAGGAAACAATGGAGGAGACACAAGAACTAATTGCAGGGAGAGATGCTGCAGAAGTGTTCCTAAACTTGTACACTAGGGCAATAGAAGTGGAACCAAACTCATTTGCACATGCACATTAAATGTATTAACCGTCTTCTTGCCTTATGTAACATATCTAAATAATTTAAATGTCCTCTTTATGTAACTAAAAGAACATATTGCTTGAAGCAAAGTGTAAGGGTTAGGGGGAAGGGTTTTGATAGGATGATTTCCTGCCACTTTAGCTGTAGAAATGATAGCCCAAGTACTGTTTTTCCACAGTTGTTTGGGCTAAATTTGAGTGAGATGTTCTTTGGAAAAGCCCTAAGAAATTCCTGAGAGTTCCTTTGCTTCTTCCAACCTTAATTTGGGCTATGGCTGTTATTAGTTTTGAGGAAAACTGCCCTCAGTACATTGGATTCACCGCACCCACCGTGTATATGGGAATCCTCCTTTCGGTGGCAGAAAACAGATCTTTGTTCAGATGCTTTTAATTTTTTTATTATTCTTATTTTATTAATTTATTTATTTTTAAAATCAGATCTTTTGGTCTTCCTTATCCTTTGCAATGACTTTGGGGGCGGGTCAGCAATCAAGTCTGGCCAGGTTACACCTGAAAAGGATTGAGGGGCCCCAGGGTGGGCAGTTGGCTCAGATGAGATGCAGATGAGGGCAGTTAACTGTCGGGGCAGTTAAGAGCAGCTGGGAAGTTCCCAGCCCTCAGTTCCCCGTGGGCAGTTGAGAAGACAACATGGAGCAGCTAGGGTAGGTTTTGCTGGGGTTTTTTTCATACTTTTTTTTTTCATGTTTGTATGCAGGTCTGTAGTTTTGGTGTTTCTGCATTGTGGTGGAAATCATCAGGAGCTGTTGGCAGATTTTTTATTTATTTATTTTTTCTACTGAAATGAGCTGAGTAGTGAAAGCAGCAGGGTTTTTTTGTGTTTGTAGTAGCCAAGTAGAGGCAGTGCAGAGGACATGGTCTTGAGGGCTGACTGATCATTGCTGTGGGAAGAGACTGCGATTTGTTATTATTCGCTGTAACTAAAAGCAGCTCGAATAACTAATCAAGATGGTTTTATTTGTTATGCTTTTGTGTTTTGTTTTTTTTTCTCTGAGTCCTATTTTTGGGTTTTGAAGTTCCTCATTAGTACCATTAAAAGTAGAATGGTCTTCTTAATTTGCCAATTGCAAAAGCCCTTTTCTTTTGCAGCTGTCCAATGTAATGTTTCAAAGTGCTTTTCTCCCTTCTGTGGCAAATCTTAATTTTATTTAGCACCCAGTAAACATTTATTTTCGTCCTCCTAGAGATAAAAAAACTGCATGCAAGGTTTTTGATTTGTCCTGAAACAATATTTGTCTTGATAATTGGATGCATTTATCCAGTTTTGTGGATGTTTTTCATTTTTTTTTTTTTTAAAATGGGTTGTTGCTGTTTTTCTTTAGCGAGGTCTGTCCCTTAAAGACTTGTTTACCGAGACCAGCTTCTTAGTCTAAAATCTATTATACATTTGCAACACAAGCTGTGTGAAAGGAAAACTGCAATATTATTCCATCTACCCTGTTAAATCCTTACCTAAACGGGGGTGCGTGTTGGGGGTTATTTGTTCCCTTTCTAAAGCTATTCCAACACCTGGTATTTACTCGGGAAGCCTGGAGGACTCATGCGGTTCTCAAATTGCTGCTCCTCTGCGAAGTTCTCTGTGCTGCTCTTTGGATGAGTGTGATGGACTGCTTTGCGTGCCTGGGAAGTTTCATTTCTCACCAGGCACAGTCCCGGGCTGACATCTCTCAGCGAGCCCCATATGCCAAGGCACCTGAGCCAGCCTTTAATGCCTCCCAGCTACGTGGCAGACCTGGAAGAACCTCTCTCAAACTTCCTCTCCTGTCACTCTGCTATTTTTAAGAGCTATCTTAGCAGCATGCAGAGATGAACAGACTACGGGAGCGGAGACTCTTATGTGTTCCTTTCAAGTGATAAATAAATAATGTATTCCAGGCGGTGCCACCAGCAGCTGTTCGTTGTTCCAACTTGATGGTTCTAGGGATAGTTAGTAGCAAGTTCAAAAGTAGTTTTATAGTATTTCCGGGGAACAACAACACAGAAAGACAACTGAGAACTGCTGCAGGTTTCACTTCCTGGAAGGCAACTTCAAATATTTGCTTTTTTTTTATGTTAGGAAGAGAAAGGGGAGTTAAAATTCTGAAATTATGGCGTGGCTTTGATAATGAGTAGACTTGAACCTCGATGGCCTCTCTAGAAGAGGAATTCTGGTCATTAATAAGCAGGATGTCTGTCTATTATGGTATGCATTAATTTGTTTAGCTTCTCTTTGATGAGCTGAAGGTTGTTGTAGCCTGACTTTTCCTCAGTATCAGTATCCTCTGACTGCAGCAGTTTAATTTGTATTTCTCACGTAGAGAGGAAGAAGGGCACTGAAGGATGGGATGCCCAGGATCACAATCTTTTGGCTGGGCTTTAGGAAGGTGTTTTGTTAATTGGGAAGAGATGAAAATGTGCTCTGAATCAAACCCTTCTCTGACAAGGTAGTGAACAGCTATTGCACTGATCTGTTGGAGGACAGCATTCTGCTTCTTATTCTAGGGGTGCCTACAGGCCCGTGGGGGGACAAGGGCTCCTTTGCCACAGGGTTACACACAGAGTAAATTAATTCCATCTCAATTAATGTCTATCTGGCAACTTGAAGTGTGGTAAACATCTTTTAAAAAAATTTTGAGGGGGTAACTTTTGTTAGTTTAATAGTGATTTTCATTTTGCTGGCTATGAAAGAAATAAAGCAGTGGTTTTGGTTATCTGAACTCTAGAGGGTTTACCTCCAAATGCTTTTAATTCCAGTAGATTTATTTTCTAGGGTTGGGAAATGATGGCCTGGTCACGTGCACTGGGCTGGATGTGTATCGCTGTATGTGCTCAAACACTCCCAGAGTTATTATTGAATACTTTCTCAGCAGATATTGGCCACTAGTTATATGTATAAAATAAAGGGATAACAAATATTTAAAGGCATTCTGATACACTCTTCTCTCTGCCACACCACAGTGTGATCATTGCAAATGGGATTACGCAGCAATATAACAAATGTCATTTAGATTCTCTCCTCCAGCAGTAATCAAATAGCAGGAAAAATATTCTCTCATGTGTATGATTTTTTACTCCCTTTTCTTTTTCTGTGTTTGCTGTTTCACTTTTGCTTAAGAAAAAAAATAAAAGGATGAGAAATGTGCATACTTTCTTGAAGTGATGTTTCAAATGATGGAATTCAGCATTCTCTTGTGCCGGTGTTTCCTGTAGTTCTGCATTAGGGAAGTAGACTTAGACCTAGGAGAGAACTCATGCTTTGGCAGTGTCTAAACTTATCCATGCATTTTATATGGAAACACTTGTGATAGCTGAGGGAAATATTAAAAATTAATAAACTCTAGTGACCACATTAATATTGAGCCTAAACTTTCTTCAGCAACCTGCTGTACTTTGTCCTTATTGATCAATTTACATGCCTTGGTTTGGGTAGAAAGCCGCAAAATAACCTTGGGGTGGTTTGGGTGTTTTTCCCCTTTCATTCACGTATTTTTGGTTGTGCTTGCTAGCTTCCCTAAGCAAATGTCTTGTTTGGGAAAGGCTCTCCAGGCCACGTGTGCTGAGGAACGAAGAGGTTTCTGTGTGAGGCACTGTGATGGTTCCCGGGGCAGTGGCCCTTGGAGAGCTCCCAGCTGGGACATGGGGAAGGGATGAGCAGGAGCCTCCCTGCTGTCACCCCTGAGCTGTGTCAGCCACGGCTACTCCTGATCCCTCTGAATCCCTCTGAAGAGCTGGGACAGGAGGAAGGGGTGAAAGCAAACTTCGATTTCTGTTGGATATTTTAAGATTTGCTCTCGGTTTCCATTTCTCTGCTTTTGTAAGTCGGGAAGACGGTGTGAGAATTGAATACCTGCTCCCTTCCAGCGCTTCTGCTTTTCTCAGTTTTTGTGCCAAAGCATGAAAATTCCTGTGACAATGTTACCATTTTGCTAATGGTTCATGCCCTAGTGGATACCCTCCATTGCCCTAAAATATGCAATCATTTAATTGTCATTGCAATCCTATTATATTGCCATTATGGAACGTCTGGTGGGGAAAGCTATGAACATGTTATTAGTGCTGAAAGGGACAATTTACTGAATCTCGCTAAATGCCATCACTTCTCAAAAATGAAACAAAATTACTTTATTATGCATGTCTTACTTTAATATTCTGCTCAGATAATGATTGGGAGCCATTGATCTTTTTCTGAGTGGAGTTTTTTTTCTATGCAATTTTTAGATTGTTGCAACAGTAGGAATGCTAAGAACTTCTTCTCTTCTTCCAGCATCCTTCCTTATACTAAAAATGAAAAAAAGGAAAAAAGGCAGTTCTTGTTGAACTGGAGTTGTGAGTACAGATGTTGAAGCCTTTTGTTTAGTGACTCAAGCAATGTTCCTATTCATAAGTCTGTACTAGTGAATCAGATCTCTTCCTCCTGGAACTCTGCATTTTGGCTCATCTCTCCTCACTTTTTTTAGCTGTTTTGTAAACTCTTCAGGGCACAGGCTAGATCTTAATGAGTCTTTGAAATAACATTATCCTCTGTTCTGCTCAACCTCCTTGAGGTCTCCAATTACAGCCCAAGTACAGATAATTAACTCCCCGTGTGTGACTCTTGTGCTGGAGGAGGGTTGGTTGCATTTGAAGCGCATATGCAACTTGCTTTCAGTGTGGGAGCATAAATTGTGGGCTATTCCCAGAGATGGTTCAGTGAATTGCTGAATTTGAAATTCTTACTGATTCTAGAAACTGTGTTTCCTTCTGTGACTGGCAAGTGAGGCTGAGTGAATCATTCCCTCATCTTTGAAATTACCATTCAAAGAGCAATGGGAAATCCAAAGAAAATGTCATTGTGGAACAATATGGAGACCAACAGGGACTCCTCCGATGTATTATAAATTATAAAGAGGGAGATGTTATTTTAACCATAAGGAAAGGAAGTGTCATAGAAGTCCTTTAATATCTTTATGGTTTGATGTCTCTGTTAGTGCACATAAAACAAACTGAAGAGTATTAGATGCAAATTATGATTAATAATGTGAGCTTGGGGGGCATTAAAAATAATAAGGTATGATAAATGCATAATGTCTCAGGATTAAGAATGCAGATCTATGCTTACACTGCAAGTGTGTCACCAAACAAAGCTAGTCTGTTGTGACTTTTTCCTCTTTTTAATTCATGTGATATGTTTAGCTATTTCATATAGATTCTGCTTTTTCTTTTTTTTTTTTTAATCCTAGATTTCTTCCTGGTAATTTTGAATTTGTAGTTCTGGGCCAGCTGATACAACACAAATAGAATTATTAGTATACGACTTAGTTTGGAAAAGGGTTTTTGAAAAGCAGTTTTGAATTGCCTTGTGGCAATTCTCTTGTACATAAACTCATTTTAACTGCATAAAGCCTACTATATTGCATCTAGAAACTGCAGTGAATGTGCATTTAGATGTTATGAATAACTGCAGTTAAGTAGAAATGAAACTGAAATAAATCTGAATTTTATTTGCACTTTCCCTTCATTTTAATGCCACTCAAGCTGCTGCTACCTTTTATTCTCAGAGTAAGATAGCTGTTAAGGATAAAGAGCGTGTGTGTGTATCTGTGAAATGCTCGAGCACTGTTGGCCTACATGTAATGTGGTTTATAACCTCAGAGGCTGTGCAATGAAATTTTGACTGCTGGACATCATTTTAAAGCTGTTTGCTCCTGTCATGGAAATGCATTATACAACACAAGGTATGGCCGAGAAAACTGAATAACCACTTCAAAATTTAAGATTTCTGTGGGTGATCAGCGTTGCTTATGCCTTGGCAATCCAGATGCTGTCAGAAGGTGTTGGGACTGTGCACGAGGGCTCGTTCCTGCAGATGCTGCCTGGTTTGTGGTGTTTGATGTGCTTGCAGCAGCCAGAACTTGGCTTTGTGCTGTGGCAGTGACCATGACCCCTCTGACACCATGTGGGTGACCATGATCCCTCTGCTCTGCAGCCACGGCTGACTTGGAGGAACCCGAGTGACTGTGGGGAAAATTTTCCAAAGCACTTGAATGACTTGGTCAGCTTTGTGTCATTTCTGAATGTGACTCACCTGCTTGGGAACTGCAGTCCACAGAAAGATAATGTGCTTTGTCTGCCAGTGCAGTCAACAGCCTCTGAAAATTTTACCATCAAAACTCCTGGTTGACGAAGGTTTGTTTGATTTATCAGGCTGTGATGGCTTTTATTCGCTTTCCTGCTGTTCTTTTTGCTGCCAACTCATTCAAATCCAAACTTTTGGACCATTTCTCTTCTGTCAGCTCTCAACTTTTGTCATGTGAGCCACCCTGCACAATTACTGTCAGAGTGTAATTAAAATGCTAAAATAAGGTAGTAGGAGTCTGTGCATTGCCTGGTGGGCTTCTGCCAGCACCTAATGAACAGGCTCTCTGTCCTGAACACATGGATGTGCTGGAAAAACAGCCTCAATACAGAACACAAATTCTCTTAGCAAAGCCATTACAGTGGAGCAGTTTAAGCATGCTGTTCTTCCAGAGTGTGAACAACCTCCTGAGGAGCAAGGACACAGCAGTGGCTGTGCCCCTCTCATGCTGCTCCCCCTCACTGTGGATCCCTTCCCTCATCCCATTCTGTGAGTCTGTGGTTAGTAAGACTGTTTCTGTAATAATGACTAAATCTGCACTAATCATGATTCTTTGATTAGGTTGTTGATATTTCAGTTATGGTACTGAGAAACATGACTGGATGTAGAAGGTGCATTTCTTTTTGCCCGTAATGAGATTTTTGGGCATAGTTTCTTTGATCTCTTTTGGATTCACAATGGCACAAATAAGAAAAAAAATATAGAAGTATGGAGCAGACTGTTGGCATGGAGGCTGATCAGGCTCAAGAGTTATCCCACACTGCATTGCAGCTCTGCCTCTTCTTTTCTTAACTTTTACCTTGTTTAATCACACCCACCTCCCCTTTCCCTTCTTAAAGGAGTTATCTCAAAGACTGAGGATTAGTATAGCCTGGAAGATTTTTAATTTGTGTCCTAATTAATGAATATAATGTAATGTACACCTGTGGTGATAATACCTTTATTAGCATGGAAGCTGTTAGACATCAAAGCATTGTATCAGGAAAAACCATCTATTTCTCATTTAATGCAGTCACAATTCAAGTGTGTTTTGTTGGAATGAAATCACATCATAACTGGAGCTCTGCACTGTGAGCAGAAATCCTTCCATCCCAAACTGCAGGCTAATAATAGGGTAGGCTGTTATGTTCAATGTGGCAACTGAAATATTAGGTCACAATCCACGTTTTAAGATCACTGAGCATTTTTTGAATTCACTCATTTTAACACTTGACAAGTGTCTTAAGAGGTAAATGCATTATTTTTGCTTCATAAATAAAGGTGAAACAATGTCATAACCTCAATGTGAGCAGCTTTAATAAAGAGAAAGTGGTGCAGCTTTTTGAGCAATAATTAATTTCTGGTGTGGATAAACTGAGACTGAAGGCAAAATAGTTTGTCTCTATCTAGTATTGTACATACATTACCTTTCCCCTTTTAAAATTGAAATCCTTCTTATTAAACCACAAGCAATGCGGAGGTTTCTTTCCCACAGCTTTTTTTGTTTCTTTTCCAAATTCCTCTGTTGTTAATCCTATTGTAGAACAACTTGTTAAAGGGGTTTTTTTTGTTTCCTATTCCTCATTTTTCTAAAGTGGGACGTTTGTTCTGAAAAAAAAAAAAAAAATCTTGGAGATTCATTGTAGAAAAGCCTGGATGTGCTTACTTGGGCAAAATTCTCCATGATTTCATTGTTCTTTTTAAGAACCATGAAGAAAGCTGGTCATGTTCAATATTGCCTGCTCAGGCAGTGTCTTGTAGGCATGACAACAAGCATATGTTGTTGGGGAGGCAAATGCAGCTGGGTTTGGAACTCATCCATCTCTTGAGACGGGGTGGGAGGCGAGGGAAAGGTAACGAGGAATTTGTTATAAGACAAATATAAGATGAACGTTCCCATAAGAAAACAGTAAAGAAATTCCCAATATGTAGGGTTTGATTTTCATATTCTCTGGATCATGGTCATATTTATTTTCTGTCAGGAAGGATGAAGGGGCCAATAATGGTGTTCTCCCACTCTCCAACCTTCTTTTCCTTTTTTTCCTCCATGGATTCTTAGATTTATTTTTATATTGGAGAAGCTGCAGTTTACTGGTGCAGTAGGTTACCTTTTATAGTTATAAAATTTAGGAGAGAGTGATATCCTTTCCATACAACTTCCAGAGTGCTCTCTAAAGCCTTTATTGCTGTAATCTTTCAGATTCAGTAAGAATCCTTGACCTTTGCTGGCTCCATTATTTTGGAGATGTTGCATGACTTTGATTCCTCTGTACTGCCACATCATAAGGGAAAATCTTTCCTTATGGAAATGACGTGGCTACATCCCATAAACAAGTCCTGCGCTCTCCACATTCAGTGCTACAGAGGTCTGCCTGCACTTAAGTAGAGAAGTAACTATTACTGCATTGCATGACAGGTAAAATTTGAATAGACAGAGGATACTTAGAAAGGAATTAAAGCATATTCCCAATCTACAGTGATTACTCATACAAACACTCGGTCTATATTTAAAAAGTGAAAATCATTTATTTGAAAAGATGAAAACACAACTGTGTTTTTGTTTGGTTTTTTTTTTCTTCAAATTTCGCAAAGACTATTTTCAGTCTGTATTTTGGGGCTTGATTTAACAATCCAGAAATTCAGTCTGGCTGCCAGAATCAGCTCTTGCCACCTTTAAGGTAGGGATGTGGGGGTGGTTGTGAAGAGTTGCTGTACGTCAAAGGTGATGTTCTCCCGTTTGTGCTGACACAATAACCAAAGTCAGAAATGCCTAACAAACCATGCTAATAGTTTAATTTAAACATTTATTAAAGTGTGTGTGTGTGTAACATTTCCTGTTAGATTGCAAGTATGAATGTGATCTCATGGGAACCTGTTCAAGTCTCTGAGGAAAAAACATTCTAAAACACATATAAAAGGATGCTGTGAGCCCGATTAACATATGAAACTCTCAGCAGTGGAGTTCCTTGAAGAAAATGAAGAAAAATGTTGGGAAGAATATTTAGAGTTTACTGTTTTACACTGCTCAACAACTCTGTGTTCATTAACTGGCACATCCCTTCTAATTTGTGATCTCATTTGTACTGTGTCAACAGCTTTTAGCAGTGCCTCTCCACATTCTGTTTGCTTTAAAACACAGTTTCTGTAATCAGGGAGAAAACTGGGAGCAAAATCACCATTTCAAACCCTGTAGTCATCCTCATTACTACCTTCTCCTCTGCTCCCTGGTTGAGTTCTGGCTGGTTCCCCTGTGGGCTGGGGAGGTTCTGTGTAAGGCTTTGCACATCTGATAGAACCCATCAGCGCTTTTAGTGAATCACACTGCAGGTTTGGTGACATGGTAAAAGCATTCAAGAATTGGCCTTCTTTTCCATTTGTGCTGCATTACCAAAGTAATTTCTGCTTTCATGTTTTGTCATGGGATAAAAACAGGACTGGTGTGGTTTATAGAGGCAAACTTGGCAGCCTCTCCCTGATTGCTTGGATATGTTCAATTTGTGCCTGTCCCAGTGAAGATCTTACCTGAAAGAGGAGACAGGGTGTTAGTGGGTCAGATGTAGATTAAGGTGTTGCTGTTATAAGAGGGTGTGCCAGGTGTGATTTACAGATTAAGCTGGCTTTCCCTGTTTAGTTTGCATTATTCTCTTTATTATGTCTTCTGTAGTTCACTAATTTTGTAATTTTTTTTATCTCCCTAAACACAAAAGAACCCTATGCAATGACAAAAAAAAATTCCATACAATTCAACATTTTTTCTTGTTATGGTACAAAATATTTTTCCATCCACTGTAATTTTTTTTTGTCTTTTTGCAGTAAGATGCTATTTTAAAGTAGTTTAGTATTCCAACGTGCCTTGTAATTTTCCATTACCTAAACCATCCCAAGTCCTTTTTACAACAGGCCCCAGTCCAACCAAAGACTTTGTCCTTGTCTCCTTTTTGTCCCAAACTCTGTCTCAGAAGCTCCAGCCCTATGAAATCAGGACTCTTGTCCTGCTTCTCACCAAATTTTTAAAAGTGTTATTTGCCTGCCTGAGGATTGTCATTTTATTAGTGTCCCTTCCTTTGCTGGGTTCATCTGTAATGTCAGAGTTCATTGATTATCGAAACTAACAGATATACAGAAGATGGGTTGTGGAGAGACTTTAATAGTTTCTATTCCTTACAAGAGGGATGCCTTTAAATTATAAAGTATTATAAAGAACTTTTGCTCTTGACATTAATTTTCTTAATCTCTGTCCTATTGACAAAGAGAGATTACCTGGAACAGGGAGAGAGCCATCCAAACCCATCTCTCTTTGGCTGATTGATGTTTGGCAAATTTACCAGAGTTAATCTAAACCTTCTTACTTAGGTCACCATCTGATTTGGTGCTATGATAAATGAAGGGGAACAATTCAGGCCAATTCTCCCACATGTTGTTTCATGTGCTGCATTTTCTGGAGATGCCTTGCAGTCAGTTAAGTGGTCAGGGACCTTTCAGAACGAAATCCATCAGGAAAACCAGAAAAGAATATGAAGAATTTTGTTCTGTAGTTAGCTGAAGGATTGGATAAGAAAGCTTGAGATATTAGTAACCTTCAAAAAAGAAGAAAAGTCAAGCAGGAGGGCCTGGAAGCAGCTGTGTGTGCCATGTAGGAGCTCACACAGCTCCGCACGTATCAAAACATACATATTTTGTGTATACTTGGTTAAACATTTTGCTTTTAGTCTTCATCGTAGCCATCTACTTCTATAGTGCTCCTTATTCCTTCCTGTCAATAAAATGGGAGGGGAGCCTCGGGGCACAGTGAACATCTCTGTGGACTTTTCCAGCTGCTGATGGAAAGACAAGCTTGTACAGGTGTGGTGTGAAGGGGAAGCTGAGCTGCTCCCCCAAAGCACAGCCTCCTCTCCGTGGTGTTTTTCACCACAGTGCCCTTATTGAAATTTGTGTGGGTGATGTCAGTTTAATAGGCTCAGCACTTTTAGGGGACATTGACAGAAACTAAATTGGAAAAATGCAACAAATGTTAGGTTTTAGCAGAATATCGACTTAATACAGATTGAACAGGGAAGAAAAATATTGTGTGGTGTGCACCTTGAACTTCACATTGTCTCATTAAAGACTCTGCAATGGATAGTGCTGTCTGCCTGCCTTGCCCTCAGCTGTAGACCCAGCGGATCATTCATGTAAGGAGTAATAATATACCACTCTCTGGCACCTCACTGCAACTGCCACGAGGTATTTTGAAGATCTGCTTTTATTACTTACCAGAATCTACACTCCATTTATTTCTGTGTAACTGGGTTTTTTTGCTCCGTCCCCACTTTTTTGTGGCCCCACATCTATTTCTTATTCATTTGTTTGACCCACACTGCTTTCTTGTATACAGCAGTCAATCCCATGAAACCCTCAGGTCCCCAAACCTGGTGTGTGTTTAGATGCATTTGCTTTTTTTCATCTTTTAATGGTTGGTGTACCTACCAAAAAATGAGTCAAAAGAAACATTAGTTTTACCTGCTGTCTGGAATAAATGGATTGACTGAAAAATTGAAAATGGGGCAAATCAACTTAGTGGTTTTTTTCCTATGAAAATCTAATTCTCAAAATATGAGCTCAACATTCCATTTGTTTTTTCAGTCTTGACATGTTTTATGCCATTCATTATGAGTATCTTGTTTAGAAACATATAAACTGTGGGTTGAGGGAACATCACCTCTGCCATTAATGTGAATTAAAGGCAATTGAATCTGATACCAGTAAAACATGTATTTACCAAATAGCAGCAAAGGTGGGTGTCTGAGCTGATGCTTTGGGTGGTCACTGATGAGATGGCAAAGTCTGTGGCATGTTCCCCTTGGCTGGGGAGGGGCTGTAGGGGATAAGAAAGTTATTCAAGGACATTTAGTTCATGGTTAAGTTTGTTGGGGGTTTTTTTGGCTTTGTTTATTTTCCCAAAAAATGAATTGCTTAATATAATCCTATTGTTTACTCACCAGAGG
This sequence comes from Hirundo rustica, assembly GCF_015227805.2. NCBI lineage: Eukaryota > Metazoa > Chordata > Aves > Passeriformes > Hirundinidae > Hirundo > Hirundo rustica. Next base: position 4,437,292 of record NC_053464.1, read on the forward strand.
ATAAAAGAGAGGGAATTTGCCAACTGTGCAGAGAGCGGGCTTTCAGTGAGGAGGGACTTGTGATGTATTTGTGGCCAGAGTCCCACAGTGGACTGTGACTGTGCAATACTGATATTTAGTGCTTTCCGTTTCCTAAGCAGTAATTCTGCACAACTAATTATTTATGTTCAGCAAATGCCAAAAGCTTATTTATTAAAAAAAAAAAAAGCCCTTGTAATATGAGTTTGTTCAATAGCCTCTGGAATATACTGAGTTTTGTCCCTTGAGTGCAGGAAAAGCTGTTTGTCTCCTTTCAGAAAGCATCCAGGTTTGACCCTTCATGGCCAAACTATAACGTGAATTTTAAATTCCATAAAACCCAGGGAAAGAATATTAATATTTCTCTCCACGTTTCTCTTTTCATGATTGCAACACAAGCACTGAATGTGATTTTCCTGTCTTGAAACAAACACACCAATAAGTCTATCTGGTCTGCCAAGAAAAGATGCAACATCCAGACAGTTCTTTGTACTGTCAGATGAAATGAGGCTATTTTGACTAGTGTTTAGGATATACAACATATGGCATGCTGCTGATTTCTGCTTCTAAGGGATCATATTGGATTTACGTATCTGATGATATAATTCTTACTGCGCCCTACAAAATACTGAAATGGCAACTCAGCAAGTTTTTTTTAAGGTGTCAGAAACATAAAAAGTTGTTGCTGGCTCTGTTCCAGCACTTTCTTTTATTAAAGTTAATTTCTTTGCTTTTGACTAATCACAGCTGTCCTTGAGGACAAAAAAATACAAGTTAGGCAGACTGGGAGATGGTTTTGTGTTTTGCCTTTCTGCCTGCCTTTAGCAGACTTCGTGGTTTCAGTCTTCTGATACCTGACCTCCAACCTAAAACCCCACTCAGGACAGCAGGTGGGGTGCCAAAAACCTGGTGCCCAGCACTCCCTGAGTGTTGAGGAAAGAGCTTCTTTGGGGCTTGCTGCAGAGGAGGCTTGTGGGTGATGCTGAAGCCTTTGATTCCCAGCTGCACTGGTGTTCAAAGGGCTCAGGAGAACACCAATCCCTCGGTGCTGCAGCTGTGCTCGTGTCACCTCACTGTTAACCTTTCAGTACTCATCAAAAGCCACTGTTCCTGCGTTTGGGCAACAAAGACATCACGGCTGGTTTATGGCTTTTATAAGTCATAGGATCACAGAATGGTCTGGGTTGGAAAGGGGCTTTCAAATCTCACCCTATTCCACCTGTGCCATGTGCAGGGACAACTTTCACCAGACCAGGTTGCTCTAAGCTCCCGGTCTTGGACACTTCCAGGGATGGGGCAGCCACAGCTTCTCTGGGCAAACCTGTGCCAGGGCCTCACCAGCCTTATGGGGCAAAATTTCTTCTAGTACTTAATTTAATTCTTACCCTCTCCATTTAAGGTGATTTCCCCTTATGTCACTACACGATTACATATTGTGATGCTTTATTAAGATTCCTATTTTTTTTTAGTCTCAGAAGGTAAACAAAAATTACATTTTTATTGCATGTGCATGATTTTCACACTAGTTCCATGTGGGTAAGGTTGTCTTTGGCACATGAACAATATGATTTAGATTATGGTTTTGTCTAAAACTGGACAATGAAGCATGGTTTTGTGGTTAAGCAAACTCCAGGCTGTGCTGTCTCCTTTGCTGCCCCTGTACCTCTGGACTTTACACCTCCTTTCTTCTGGCATGATGAAATATTCAGAGGGCTTGTTCAGTTCTCTGGTGTAGCTGGAAAAGTGTCATAGAATTCATTTTCTTTACCTCAGGAAAACAAACAAAACTGAGCAGCAGTTGAGCTGCTGTGTGAATTTTGTTCTTAGCAAGACAGTAGGTACTAGATTAATACACACATTTGGACTTTTGGGTTGACCCAAATTCTGTATCTCTGAAGAGCTTTGTACTGCAGCTTGAGCTCACCCAGCAGATACAAATTTGGTTTATATAATGCTCTTGTGAAAACCAGATAAATCCCAGATAAATCACTTTATTTAGGTAGGGTGTTTTTTTTTTTTTTTTTTAATGGCATTTTGGGGTACCAGCACACTTTCCTTGTGCTCTGGTGTTGATGATCCCAAACTATAACTGCATTTTTCAAATCATCTGTGTGATCCAATAGACATGCTATGAACCCTGCTCATCTCTTTACTTGTCTTCTTATGCCAATTGAATATTCCTGCTACAGTATTTTCTTGCAGTCTCATTTTTTGTTAACTTTCAAGTTTTATAGGCTGAAAAGTACCTCAGGGAAAGAGCTTGCTGATTGGTTTTTTTTGGATTTTTTTCTTTCTTTCTTGTAAAAAAAGCTATTTTTATAACCCCTACAGTTTCTTCTCTTTTTTCAGTGCTTGCTTTTTCAAAAAGAATAGCAAATTGACTGTATCTGAGGGCTGATATGCCTATTTTGCTCGTAACTTTTAGCTACTATTTCCTCAGAAATTTCCTGATGATACATATGTGTGTGAACAAGCTGCCCTTTCTGTATTTTCTTTTATTTCTTTTCACCCAAAGGCTTCTTATTCCTCAAATTTTAATGTAAAAACATTTTTTTTTGTTTAAATATGTCTTACTCTCAGATGATCCTTAACTCTGTTTTAGTCAATCATTAAATTATAAGGCATTAAATTATAAGGTGCCAGCTTGTTATTTCTGTCATTTCCTCACTGATCCGCAAGCACACAACCCGAAAGCAAACTTCCCCTTTAAAATCTTCTAAAAATATTCCTTCCTGGGATCTGTAGCTGCAGCTTGTGTCTGACCTGTTATTGCTTTACTCCAGTTCAATGCAACAGCAGGAGCAGAGCCCACCTGGGTAAACACTGGGTGGGCAAGAGCTGCACCAATTCCAACCTGTGGGTGCACGAGGATGAGCTTTTTGACACTTGTACTCACACCTTTGTAACCCCACTGCTGCTTTCTTGAAGAAGTTTCCTGTCCCAAATCAGGTGGGATTTAGGCAGGTTAAAAGCATATTAAGTGAAAACTGAAAATATTTTATGTGTATATATAAGTAAAAGCACAATTTTGCAGAAGCTTTCTCAAAGCCAGCCCCAGAGAACGTCCTGTTACAAAAAATATTATGCAGGAATTTTCTGGGGAAAGCGATGAGGCTTGCAGTGGGATGTGTGAATTTAGGTCCATGCTGTGGTGTCAGGAGTCTGGAGCTTCAGCTGGCTCACGGGAATTAGATAATTCACACTGGACTGCTGACGAGCGTGGAGCAGTCTGTATTGTTGATTGTCTCTGCAGCTCTGCCCAAGAGAAGCCAAAGAATGAGACAGAGATGTCCCAAATTAAAACCCAGCCTGTGCTGTGCTTGCTGCAGTTTTGAGTTGGGTTGCTTGACACAATTTGAGGAGAACATTTGTTTGGGTGTTTTGGTGTTTTCCTAGTAGATTTTCCCTGGCGTGGTCTCCACGTCAATTGCCAAGATGTTTTTAAACTAGCTAAATTGAGTGAGAAATATAGAAATGATTCATAATCAGGCACAATTCAGTGAGCTGGGCCATATATTTCTGACAAATTTGTCTCCATGGAATGTGAGGGTTGGTGGCAAAGCAGACGGACTATTTTCACATAATCTGTACATCTGTAATCTGTACCTTCCAGTTTTGAAGCTATATGGCTGCTGTGTCTTAAGAGTTAAAACATTAAATATTGTTTAATAGTGACAGCTCTGACTTTAACAATTCAAGCTGGAAAGGTGAGGTCATTAAAAGAATGCAGAGTCCTTATGGCTGTAGTGCTGACCCTTTGTACATAGTCTGGAAGCCCGATGGTAATGCATGAAAATAGTGGTTGCATGTGACACTTGCCTATTTTGAGGAACTTCCTATACTTAGTGGCCATTAGACAGTACAAAAAATAATGTTAGATTTTCTTGTTTGTGCTAAAACAGGATTTGCAGAACTGTTTAATGGGCATTTATTCTTTTACAGCTCTAAAACAGCCACTGCAACTCTATTTTTTTCTCTTTTTGACTTCTGCCTCTGCTGGCTCCCTTTGGTTTTGATGTTATCTATATAAAACCAAATCTGATAAAGGATAATGGCTGCATTAGAGTTGAAGAACTGCTTTGCTTGATGTGTCTCCAGTGGCTCTGGAGCAAGGTCTAGGGACTATCCTTTGTGATAAACACTGCCACAGACAATCCCTTAATTTCTCACTCAATTTACCCGTAAGGTGAACGTCGGCAGCTTCAGTGTTTCCTGGACCAAATGCAAGTCTGAGGATGTGTGGGTTGTGAAAAGAGGCACAAACAGGTTAGGGAGCAAACTACCAGAATGAGTGGGGGCTGATCCTTGCCAGGGAGGGAGAGGCAGCCCTGCAGATGGGGAGGGAAGATTAAGCCATTCAGGCTTCTCATGCAGATGCTGCAGCAGGAGCTCTCACTGCTTTAGCAATACTCTACCTGTGTGCCATAGATCTCCTTCATTTACTGACAAATAACTGCAGTATTTCCTGCTATATTTCATAGTTATCTACATATGTGTGTATATATATACTTATCTGTGTTTATACATGGGTTTATGTATGTAAGACTGATCATCATATAAAACCCAGGAATTTTACATATAAATATACATACATGTATATATCTACTTATAAAAATAATAGTTCTGCCTCCTCTTAGCAAGCTGGGGAAAACAAATGTGTATGTCTAATATTTATTGCTGGGAATAATGACCTAAATTATTTTCTTGTTAGAGTTCAGATAGGTTCATTATTATACAGCTTCCTCAGAGCAACTCTGAAGAGTTTTTTGTATAAACTGTACTTATTTATCAAAGGGCTCGTTATCTGTGCTGTAATTACAGTATGCATAGTGATTTTAGAGAGCAAGAGAACTAAGCTGTTAAAACAGTAAGGATAAGTAAAAAAAAAAAAAAAAAACCAAAATTATTTTAATAATTAGTCTCTTATGTCATGAGGTTGCTAACTCACAAGTTCTCTGTTTCATAAATCATAACTTGGGAGCAAACCAGTTAGTTAATGGATGGGGGAGAGGGCTCATCCTTCCCCTTCCACCACAGTGCAGGGCTCTCCTGCATCACACTGGGGAGCGCAAAAGCCTCAGAGGTCCCAGAGGATTTGCTTCAGGAAGATTTTTGAGCAAACTGAATTGTTGATACTTTAGACAGGAAGAGTGGCCAGTACCATTGTCATGAGGCAGCAGATCCCTTGTGCAGGTGATGGCTGGAGGGCACAGCAAGGCTGCACTGTGACCTTCAGCCCCTCCTGACCCTGGTGTCCTGCTCCTGCCTGCCCCTTGGACCTGGTGCTGCTGATCCCAGCACAGAGCAGGCACCGCCCTGAGCTGGGTGTCAGCTGAATTCTGACTCTCTGAGGGAATGGTCACAACGTAGTCTTTGTTGCTGTCCTCTCAAAATCAGCTATAGATGGTTAGAAGGTATCTAAGAGGATTTCTGTAGGCCTAAAGATTTATTTTGTACAATTCCAGGTTTTTTTGAAACTGAGGTTTCCCTGTGAATAAGTAGCTGACAAAATTAATCTAAGTTTGATGTTTGATATTGTATGGTATTGAAGAATTTAGCCTTTATTTGCTCCATAAGAACTTTAGGAAGAATACCATGCCAACAGATCTAATTAAGAGGGAGAGCTGCTTTATGCTGTGACATTAAAAGGTAGAAATAGAATGGATTCTGTGGTAATTAAGGTGCTGATGGTTTTTCCTAAACAAATTTGGGTCTATGGTGAACGTTGAATATGGTCCAGCCTTGTTGTTTGATGGAACTTTAAATGTACATCTGTGTCACGATGGCATTAAGCTCGGATGTGACAATGTAAAAAATATTGACTCTATTTGTGTTAATGCTGTGCTGAAATGTACTTTGCACCAGAACTGTTTGAAATGAGTTCAGTTTGCTAGCCCACTGTAACATATGACATTTTTCTAATTAGGGCAATGTTTAATTTACTGTCTCATGGCTTTTTGAATAAATATAAATTGTCATACTAAAGTGACAGGTGTAAAACCCTGGGTAGCTGTGTTAGAGAGGTTAATTTGCTCTTAATCAAATCAGTTCTGCTTCACTTTCTCACGGGGAGTGAGAGATAATAGGCCTGTTTAACTGGAGATTAGGCAGCCTTTTCCCTGGAATTCCCAAAGGGTTCACCTGAGACTTATTGTGTCATATTCTCTATAAAGATATTTGAATACATCAACATTTAAAGATGTGTTGGTTCTACTCACAAGGGTATTTTGTTGCCCACAATTGACTCAGCAGCACTGAAAGGAGACCTAGGACTAGAGGAGCTGTAGGAATGTGGTCCTGTGGAGAGCTGCAACATGCAACCCAAGAAAGGACCCATCCCTTTCCCAGGTTTGGAAAAGAAAGAGGGTCAGATTTCTTTAATTTTTTTGTTTTGTTTTGCTTTTATTGGTTGTTTTTTGTTTTTTTTTTTTCTCTTCCTTTCTCTTATTGAACTGAGAAGGGAGAAAAATCCTCACCCCATCTTGTATTTCGCAGTGAGAAAGTTGTCAATATGTACTGCTTGAGAGCTGATGAAAGAGCTAAGAAACACAAATGAAAACGCCTGCCAGTTTGTAGGAAGTGGGAGCAACGTGGGAGTCCACCAGGGGCTTGGGGTGTGAGCGTAAGAAGCTTGGCTTGTGGGATCAATAGGTGAAGGCTTTGTGCCAGAAGGCCAATTGCTGCAGTGCCTGCCAGGATTCAGTGGGAAGGGGCAGTCCCCAGTGACACAACACGAGCATCCTGCCATGGGGGTGTGCAGGAGGAGCTGTACGAGCTGAAAAACATTCAACAAACAAGCGTGTGGGGTGTGTTAGGAAAGAAATCCAGTGTGTTACAGAATATCTGAGGCTAGGGCTGAGAGCAGTGTAAGCTCTGATTGCCTGCTACATCTGGGATAAGAGGTTTTAGCATTCAGGGGTAAACTGGTATCTTATTTTATGACCTTCAGTGCAAATAACTCCACTTAGAGAATGGAAATGAGGCGGTCTTTAGACTAAAGTTGCGATGCTTCCTTGTCACAGCGTTTTTAAGCAGGCCCAACTTGTCTTTTGCTAGCAGTAATGAGAAGGAAATAACCACCCTTGCCTGGCAATCTGTGTGCAGAGGAGAAGCCAGAAGCACAAACTTTCACAGCTCCTTGTGCCTGGCAGGCACAACAGGCGAAGTGCTCATTGGTTTGCCATGTGCCACGTGCAGGGATACAACACCAGGAGTGGTCTTGGTCCTCACGCTGCTTCAAAATCAGGGAAAGCCATCCTAAGTAGCATTAAAGTCTGTGGGCTGTAAAGATAAATGTGTGACAGAGCTGGGTCTGGAATTGCTCCACTGGGAGACAAAGCAATGTCTTGACCAAATGAGTGCATCAAGGAGAACGTGGAAAAGGTGATACACTTCATATAGAGCTGTGAGCAAATTCTTCCCTTACGTTATTACACATGAAGAAGAGGCATCTTCTCTTTAATAATTTAGGAAATGGGAAATTAATCTTTTGTAGTCCCTGGCCATAGATGAATACTGCAGTAAATTGAGACTGATTTTTGCTTGTGTGCATCTTTTATTCCTGAATTATCACATGCACCTGTGACTTCTTTTCTATTTATTTGAATGGGCTTTGTGTAAGCCATGTACCGAGAGAAATGTAACTTTTTTATTTTTTTAAGTAACCTATATTGCATGTGAAACAAGCAGATCCTCTGACATGTTTAGAGTCCTATATTCTGGATGTGCTGGGCAAAATAAGAAGGATAGATACTATCGCTCTTCTATTATTTATGGACTATAAAGTCTTTACAGTGGCATTGACAAAGGGTTTATAGTCAGTACACAAGCTGGTTATACCATAAATTGTAATGTTATATGATAAACTGGAAGTTTATAGCAGTAGTAGATATCAAAGAAAAAAATGAATTTTGGTTTGAAATGATCTATCATGGGATGGAGTTGCTACACGTTTAAATATTCAACCACTTTTGTCTTCATTTATTTTGAAGCTACTGATAATTCATGTGCTACAGAACAAGGATTTATAGGTTTATTTAGAGACTGCTGTGGGGGGAGGTAGGAATAGACCCTTTAAACTCAAGAACAACACATTCTGGCATGGTAGCTGAGAAACTGATGCAATTAAATTGATTCAAGTCTTTGGTTTCCAGCCCTAGAGATGGCAAACAGACCTGTTGCTAAATATTTGCTACAGGGCTCCCAACAATACAATAAAATAGTTGGATTACTATTTCTAGGAGCGTAAATGGAGAGTACTTACAGCAAAAATGTCCTAAACATAATTTAATTGCTTTGAGTTTACATAAAAACTAAAAGCAGGAAAATGTCAACAAATGTTAACTCCCCTTCCTTTGTGGCTTACATTCCTTCCTTAAGCTAATGATTCTGTAAACAAGAATCAAAATATTCTTAGTGTTTACTTACAACACTTTAATTTTAAAAATCTCATTGCAGTTTTTCCTATTGCAAGGAATTACTAGGTATTAAATTCGTACTCTTTATTAAATTCATCGTTTCTCACCGCTCTTTTCTCCCTTCAAAGCATTTCTGGTGTGTTAAGTACTTTACAGATGGAATGGCACTACAAACTTAACTAATAATATGCAAGGAAAATTAACGTTCTTTTTTTGTAGCTTCTAGGAACGACTTAAAATTATCTCAGTTGGCCAGAGTGTGGTGCTCACAATGTCAAGGCCACGAGTTTTTTCCTGTATGGGCATTCGCTTAAGAGTTGGATTTGATGGTTGTTGTAAGCCCCTTCTAGCTCAGACTATTCTGTGAACTATAGGAGTTGTCAAGCTTTGAAAACCGTTCTGCTGTCTTAATTTGTGATGTGCTCAATGCCCAGGTGCAGCCAGGATTTTGGGAAGCTTAAGATTAGACACAAAACTGGAGGAAACCAGCTTTTTCTGTAAAAATGAGTGGTGCTGACTTGTCCTTGGTGCTGACTGGCATGTTGGGAAAACAGAGATTTGCCTAATTAAACAAAGATTGCCGTGTTTGGCAGTGAGAGGAGTGGTTCAGGTGAGGGTGTGCGTCCAAGCAGAGCGGGAGGGATGGGAAGCAGCAGGCAGCACGTTGTGAGCCCAGAGCATTGGGGTGCAGGGCCAAACCAGCCCCTGGGGTTCCTCTGAACCTCACTGTGTCCCCTCCCAGGAGAAGGGTTCCCATCCCTCCATGGGGCTGACAAATTCTTCAGGGATGAGACTGTGTATGTTATGAAGGGAGAGGCTTGAAAGCCTCTTCACCAGTCAGCAGAATGGCATGAGAAATTATGTTCAGGAACTAAAATATGAGTGATATTTCAGTCTGTCCCTACTGCCAGGGGCCCAGGTAATGTCTGAGTCTATGCACAGCACATCCATGGCTTGTTGCCAGGCTCTGCTCCAGTCTGGCTAGATAATGAATATGCATGAAGGGGAAAAGAGGAGGTGTGGGGGGATTGCCTGTTAGTTGGTTTGTTTGGGTGATTTTTTTTGTTTGTTTGGAGGGGAGGTTTATTTTTTTTTTCCCTAAAGAAATATTTTTGTTTCTGTGGGGGGAGAAAACCTAACTGCTGTTTTCCCCTGAAGTACAAGTTTTGCACTGTGTACGTTGTTAAAGTACAATGCTAAGGATGAAAAGATGTATCTCCCCAAGCTATTTCTTGAGTTGTTTTTCATGCAACATAACAGTTTTCAATTGTACCATGTAGCAGTCAAGTGGTCTTGTTTATTTTAGTTATGCCTGAGGAATTCTTTGAAGAAATTAAAAAAAATAAACAAGGAAACCATTTTGGGGTTAGATTCCTCTGCTTGTTTTCAGCCTTCTCTGATCTTTGACACCCCTGCTAAGAGATTGAAAAATTGGGACTGGTAACATTTCCCCATTTGCAGTGGTGTAAACAAGCACATATTGTAAGACCCTGTCTGATTTTTGACATCTGCTTCTTTATCACTGATGCTTTAAATATTAAATAGTTCCACAGGAATTTCAAGCAGCAGAGCTTTATGGGTGCTTTGGCCACTGCTGTACCCCATAAATGCTAATAAAGTTGGCATTAGTGTCTACAGGATGGGTTCTTGCAAGCTAGGTGTGTATTTTAGTCTCTGTGGTTGCCACTGCAACACAGCGTTGAGTGTTCACACGGAACAAACCGAGTACCAGAAGTGGTGCTGAATGCTGGGCAGCTTTATGTGGTGGGACAACAGCCCTGCACAAATCTGCTCTTCCCTGAGGCGGGCACAACAGCTGACCCATCACAGGCTTTCTGGGGCCCTCCTTGTCCCTAAATTTTCCTCAAGACCCAGAGAGCTCTAATGAGCCTTAATTGCTCCAAGCAGCCTCACCTGCACTTGTCCCATGACCCAGGAGTGATGTTAGAGCTCAGGTGGGCCTGGGACAGAATTTGTTCCCTCCTCTCTGTCACCTCCCTGCTGCATCCCCCTTGCTCAGGTATCTCTAGGCTGTGTTGGGGTGTGGGGTGGCCTTTGGGGCTAGTCCCACCCCAGCCAGCTGCAGTGGGCTGGATTTCAGTGTCACAGGAACTGCACAGGTCTTGTGCAGCTCCCCAGATCTGCCTCCTCCCCTGTTCAGTGTGCTGATCAGTAATGGAGTTTCAGGCAGCTTTGTAGAGTGGTGTTTTTTTTTTTTTTTTGGTTTTTTTTTTTTTTTGTTTGTTTTTTTTTTTTTTTTGTTATTTCTTTGTTTTCTACAGAAGTTTCTGCCTGATTTGTCTAAGAAGTTGCATGATTTATCTGCAACTGAAAACTGCTCCCTTTATGCAGCACAAACAATGACATTTTCAGTTTACTAAAATAAATAAAAAATAGGGAAGAGGAGTGGGGGGAGAGTCATGGATATGTTTATGTGCCGGTGGCTCTTGTTTGTGCCTGGCAGGTAAAAAGTGAGTGAGCTGTTAAATTACTGTTGTGTTCCTATATGTGGTCATCATTGATTTCTATGGAATTCTTTAATGTTGTTACTTACTCCTGAAATCTATAGCAAATACTCATTGGACCATGTATATATCTGAGGATTTATGAGCTATTTGTGATTCATTCAATCACAAATACGATATATACCACTGAAATATGAAAAATTCTTTGGGTGGTAATTTTTCCTTTTGTATTTTCTGAGCAGAGTACACCCTCGTGAGCGCAATCCCTGTTTCAATCTATCACTATTTACAGAAAAAAAAAAAAAAAAAAGAATTTGAGTTTTCAGCCTCTTAAGCAAACTAAGATAACCTAAGCCTTTGGTATCTTCCCAGTATATGCTTACTGAGATGCCAGTTTTAAGACAGATACTTTTAGCTCTGGGCAATGCTTTGATATCTAGTATTTGCTCAAATAAATACACTTATATCTTCTAGATAAATAAAGGTAGCTCCAAGCCTGATTTATTAAAAGCTACCTGATGCCTTGTCCTAGTTATGACTATTTCTCCTAATAAATACCATAGAGTTCAACTGAATTTTAGTTTTAGGGAGTGCCAAAATGGAAGTGTGTATTAAATTTCCACGTGAGGTGAAGAGATATTTTGTGTTTGTCACTGTATGTGAGGCTTGCCTTCTTCATGGGTTCTTTGGAAAGAAGAGAAGGGGTTGATGATCTGCTTGTGCAAGGCTGGAGCCCACAGCTGAGTGTTTTACTGGCCTGGAGTGCAGCATCCCAAACCATGCTGCAGTGACTCCTTCCAGAAGTGCATAGTGAGAAGGAGGAGCCTTTGTAGCTGCACAGGGACACTTAGAGAGGTTCTCCCACTTCTCACCCCTCACTTTCCAAGAGCTCTCCTGATACACTGCTTGAGCTGGGATTTTTAGCTATGCAGTCATGCTATCAAAAAGAAATAGGGATTGCGATCCATATCGGAGCTGTTTATATTTTATTCACAAAATAACGTATTTTTTGATTCAAGTCTAAACACATAAGCACTTAGTAGCGTATAATCAGAACTTAGCCCTGAAAAGATGTGGTTTTAGCTTATGCTTCAAAATGAGAGTAAGCGTTTGCCAAAGATATGTGCATGATACCTTGAATGCGTATGTTCCCTCCTAAGCCTTCTCGTGGTGATTGTGGCTTACGTAGCTCACAGCCAATTTTGCAACAAAACCTTAAAGTGTAGTATTTGGAAAGCCAAACCATGCTTACAGGCAAAAATCAATCCTGGCTGTGGAAGATCCTCGATATAATTTAGGCTTTGCACGAACAGCTCAAGTGGGGCTCCTGACTTGGAGGTAATTTCACACTGGTGTAGGAGTACTGCAGTGAGAGCAGCCTAAGCAGTAGAAAAGGGGAAAAGCCTGAGCAGCCAACTGGTTCTGATCACTGCAAGGGCACTGTGGCAAGCCCATCGCACAGAGCTCAGGGACTGCAGGGCTCCTGTTCATAGTAAGAATCCAACAATGATTTCAAGATATTTATTTAAACCCTTTCTCTTTTTAATTAATTTCTTTCACTGTCCCTTATTTTCTACAGTGTTCCTCCTTCCTTCCTGAGATCCTAAATGAATTCATGACATAACCAAATGAGTTGTTCCGAAATGGAGGCAAGCTTTTTTTGTAGAACTACGGCATGGATGGAGAAATTTATTTGTAAGAAACTTTGCACCAGGTTCATCAACACACTTCTTGTTCAGACTCTTTGTAGAAATGATTCATCTAAATGAATCACAACTCATAGTATGGATGAAGTAGTTATAGGTGGCTTCTAAACTTTTGTCTGTGTCCAAAACAGGTACTGAAGCTAAAGATCCAGCTGCATCTTTATGAATCAATGGCAGCACAATATGAAGTTCTGCACCAGCTCTGAGTAGCAGAGCAGGAGAGATCTCACAGTCCAGAGAATGAGTGGCTTCGGGACTTGAAGTCATTTCACTGAATCAGACTGCTGAATTCTATATAGATCTGCATGACATCTAGCATGCTCTTGAGTTGCCATCTTGTTTTTGTGACATATTCTTTAAGTTTGTGAATTATTTTTCTGCACCATCAGACTGTTGAGGAATGCTTGTAGCACAGATGTGTGACGGTCAAGCTACTGTAATAATCCTTTGAGCTCCAGTTGTTGTTTGACCTACAATTACATTTCTAGTGTGTTTGATAAGAAATAGCTGAGAGCGTGAGATTGCAGATGTGCATGTTGCTGGCATTATCATAATTGAGACATTCCGGCTTGTTTAAAAAAAATGTAGTGAATGTGCTGAAGCTTTCAACTGGCATAACACAAACACCCTGTGTTTACTCTAAATGTCTGCATTTGCATCGTATGCAACCTTGACTAAAAAATCTTAGTCTTTATGTTTTTTTGATTTTTTTTTTTTCTTAGAAACATTTCTCTTCATCTATACTAACCTGCTGCCTGAGGCAGAAAGCAGATTTTGATTCTGTCTGTACTTTGCTCATTAGTAGGGGAAGCAAGATCCAAGCCCCTGTTGAACTAATACCTCAACACGAGTCTGGCCTTAAACTGTGATGAAGGCACCCTGAGCCCTGTGAAGCAAGTGGTAGCTGAAGCAGCAGGAGGAATAGAGCGGGTTTCCCTTTACCCCTCGGGTGAGGATGTAAGCAGTGTGGAGGTCTGTGCACTGTCCCAGAGCTGGAGAGAAGCGCACAGGCAGCCCTGGAGGCTGAAGCCAAGAACAGGGATCTCCTGGCTATCTGGTAAAAACTGACTTTCAGTCTATTCACTAGGGGAAAAGAGACTCGTACAGCTCTGTTGCTGTTTATCTGCCTGTTTGTCTCCTAGACTTGATCTTATGACCGTATGAAATACATGTAAAAGAAAAAATTCAAAGAGAAACAGAAGCTTATGACTTGGGGTATGCATGTGGGTAGAGGAGGCCCAGGGAAAGCTTGCTTCTGGCTAGGATCAGCAGAACCACGTGTGAGAGAAAGCCTAGAAATGGCAAAATAGCAGGATGCTGTTCCATCAAAAGTGACAATGAGATTCCAAAGCGTGTCAATCAGGCATTGTTATTCATGTGGTTTTGCTGTCTCGGTATCTTCAATATTGAGGTGTACAATTTAGAAATCCAACAAAAAGAGCTTGCTCCTTGTGGATTTGGTCCCTTATTTCTGTAGCTTTTGTACCACTTTGGGATTGTTTAGTCAGTTTCACCACCTACATGTTGGAAGCTTTGCATTGTTTGCTATCACCCTCTTTCTACCTTTTCCAGCAATGTATATTAAAAAAATGCTTATGTGATTTTATTTTACTGCTTTGTGCTATGCTTAACAGCCTGTATGAATACAGATCTTGATATAGGTAATGTAAAATAGAGAATATTTCTCCACAGTAAGTAAACAAGTTTAACTCATTATCTATTTTGTAATCATTCCCGACTCAGCATGTACGCATAATTTTTGTTGCCCAAATTATCCAGAGGTTAAACTACAGCTTACATATAAATAGGAAATATTTCCCATATTCAGCTGTGCAACTCCCTGCTAGGCAGAGGAGCACGTATGTGCATATTTTACAATACTACTGAGCACACATTTTTCATTCTTTTTAAGTCTCTGTCGGTTTATGTGGTGGTGACCGTGGGCCTTTGATCAGGCTGGCTGTTTGAAATCTCGGAGTGGCTAATAGCTCCTTGTTAGCGAGGGGGAGGAGATGAGCACTGAAGCTCACAATCACAGGCAGTCACTCGGTGAACTCCTGAACCACAGTGTTTTGGAGTGCTTTTTAAAGCAGGGATTTGAATTAACAGCGTTTGAAGTTTGCACCAATATCAGTGCCTGGGCACAGAGACGACAGGAGGCTTTTCCATGGAATGAGTTATGGGTGGAACTGGAGAAGTGCACAGGACACGGACCTGTGCAGCTCTTCAGGCCCACCAGAAAAAATTGGATGTGTTGATCTCTGCAAGGGAGGTCTTTAGCTGAAATACTGTGATATTGAGGATGGGAAGAACCTTCTGTAACTATCCCCAAGCCATAGAACTGCCCACTGCCTACTCAAGCCAAGGCTGGGGGCTGCACTCAGACTTGAGCAGAGGGTAAGGGATGTGTTTGGTGAGCAGTTCTGCAGCGTGGGGTGACTTGGAGGAATGAAAGGAAATGCTGGACAGAGGAAGAGAACCAAGCAATATTTTTAAGTATCTTTTCTTTAAGATAACCAAATGAAACGTGACAATTTGTGAATGTAACATACCTGTGTGTTGTACGTGGTGCTGGTTTTGAGGGTTGATGCTGGTCTTCTAGGGGAAAAAGGTATTGTTCAGGTGGCCTATAGATCAATAAAGAAGTGAACCCTCTTTAGTGAAGAGTGAAAACAAGCTACAGAAGGGGGAAGTGACAGAAAATGAATACTTCTTTTTTTTTGAGTACAAGCATTGGTAATAATAATAAAAGAAAAGGCAGGACTTAGAAATCAAATTATTGTATACCTTGTATCCCATTATTAGAAGGCTGCTTCATAGAGACCTGAATTCTGTTGCTGAAATAAAGTGACATAATTTACATGAGTGAAATGTTGGAAATCAAGTTATGACTTATTTAGGAGGGATTTGGTGGATGTAGAGGTAAACATCTATTGTAAAAAAAATCATATTTCCAAGTAAAAGATACTGAAACAGAACTATCCTGAATGGATATGAATCAGCTTCTGCTCAGATGATGCACTACCCACAGTTTGTTTAACAATGGCTGAATTCCAAACAGGAACTGGATAATTCCCTTCCTACGTTTACTTGCAATCCTCATAGTGGAATATTTTGTGGAATAATTATAGTTGCTAATTTGTCAAATTTCACTTTAGACAGTGCTGCTGGAAAACAGTGCTGGAAAATGGATACTGCTGCAGTTTGTACTTGATTATGTCTATCCTGCATCTAAATATAAGTTATCTTCTCCAAGCTCAAAGTATGAAGTTGTTTGGGAAGTCCAGCTTGCCTTCCTGGGCAGGCTGGATTTTCCAGCTTTTTTAGAAAGGTTGCTGAGTCAAAGGGGAAAAGGTAGAAAATAACCACCTTCCTCTGAAGGCTTTTTCTGTGTTTTCCTCCAAGATCTGTATCAGCAAAAGGTGTTTTGCTCTTGGTCTGAAACAGAGTTTTCACTATTTTTTTTATTACTGTATAATGTTAATAAAACCTCAGAAAGTTCAATATCATGAAAATCCATTTGCCAAAGATTCTCTAGAAAAATCATTCTGTTTTGAGACCTTAATTTAATACTAAAGGTATGGGAAAACAGTAAATAGATGCAAGAAATGCTTTAGAGGCCAGTGTTTCTGCAACTCCACAGTTCTCATTATTTCCCCTTTAAGCAATGCATCCCAGCCATGACTGTCAGATGAACTGGATCTTGCATCGCACAAGGCATAATCTCCCATTGGGAAAAAAATATTCAGAAGGCATCCAAGAGTACGCTGAGAGCAAGAGCATCATTTAAGCAATGAGTAGCTGCTGACTCACCAGAAAAAAAAAATCCTGCAGAGGCAGCTAATTTCCCTGGAGCAATACTTAGCGTTTGTAAACAGGGCCGTGCATCTCCCGAGCTGTGCAAACATCTAATCACAGATCACTTACACACACAGATCCCTTCTCTGAGTCACTTTGGACTCCTCTGCTCCCAAAGAATATCATCCAATCTCTCCTCTTGACTTCACTTGTTTATCTTTCCTTGTAGAAGTTGCTCAGGACAGGAAAAGGGAAGTGAAAGTCCCAGGATTTTTCACATTGCTTGGGAGAGTAGGGGTCCAACTCCTGCTGGACAGCAGAGTAACTGGGGTCTTAATTGCCTTTGGAAGTCACTCCTTTTAAATTAAATATTAATCTCTCAGGAGATGATGACAGAAATGTCTATATTTCTGACATGTATGATGTGTTTATCACTATAAGATGCCCTGTGGTGTTTATGGATGTCTCCAATAAATAGTAGAGGTGAGAAGGGAGACACAGGTTGAGGGACAGCTGAAGAGAAACAGACATTTGCTCTAGATTTACACTGATATTTCATCATAGATTTGATACTTGACTTTTCAACCCTTTGCTAAATGACTCCATATTATAGATGGATAAATTAAATAGTCAGAACTTTCTAGACCTTTCCTTTATATTTAATGTCATCTTGGGCCAACGAGCCTGGAAAGGTGAAGAATAAGAGCAGGAGCTGAGTACTTTTTACATAGTTATCTTGATGCTCAACTGAACTAGAAATAAAAAGACTGCTTTACTTTTAAGGTCATCTGCCCTAGATTTGGGGAGGGCATTAACGTGCCATAGTTGGCAAATTAATTATTAAATACACACCCAATGTAAATACAAACCCAGGTGAGGAATTAGTATTCTTCCAAGTGTGTTTCTATGTATATTTATTAACAATGCGTCTTGATCCATACGATGTACAACCACTGCTTCTTTACTTCTAATAGAAAACTCAAATCACCAACAGTGTCCCTAAAATACAACATTTTAGTTTCTAATCAACTTCTCAGTGAGTTCTGCCTTTAAATTTGATGTGCTTTTTAGCAGCTCTGAATGGGGCATTGGATTAAGTGTCAGAGATCTCAGGTTGGATTTCCGCTGCAGCCTTCTTCTTTCAAACATTATTTTTGTTATTAAACTATGGTCAAATACAATGCCTTCTATTTCTGAAAATGAAACCTTAGCAAATTATTGCATCTAAGACTGTAAATATATGTGTGTATATAAAATTAAAAACTCTGTAGCGTGGAACAATAAAAATGGAAGGGCTGCAACAAGGAATAGATGAAAAGAAAAGTAGTGTGTAGCAGCTTGTAGTAGGTATCAAAAAGATGCACGCCTTGACTTTATTCCATTTTCTTCCTCATGAGCAGAAGTTGGTAATCAACTATTTTAATACTTTTTCAAAAGCTGCCTAGGACCCCCAGCTACTAAGCTGTAAAGGGAATGGGTAAGTCCCCAGAAGGCTTCCTTTCTTTTCTTTTATAAATATGTAGTGGGAAAAAGCAAAATAATAATTAAAAAAAAAAAAAAAGAAAAACACACACAGCTTCAAAGTTATATGTAAAATCACTTTCCTTTATCTATTACCTTGCCTAGTGTAACGTACTAAAGCAGTTTTCTGAATGTTATGGAATTTAATGTTAAACAAAAATAAGCAGAAACAGAAATCTGTTTTAATTTCTCTCTAATTACTTTCTCAGAACCAATCAAGCTGCCAGTCAGGGGAATTGAAGACAGCAAACACATCAACATTTACCATCCTTGTTTTCACATAGAAAACTTAGTTACTTTGTTAATGGACAAAAAAAGAGGTTTCAAGTGTAGGTAACGGATTATTTCTCAAAACAAGATTTACATTATTTTGTTTCAAGTTAATTTTGAGATTGCTTTTTCCCAGCACAATCCGTTAGAAAATGATGCCTGCCAAATCTCAGGAAGGTTCTTTTGAAGATGATGAAAAAAGTCCTAAATTAAAGTAACAGTGATAACACTTCCATTTATTGAAAATAAGGATAAGAATGCCGAGTTAAAAAGTGTCTTTAGAACAAATACATTTCTAAAGATCAGAAATCAGTTTGAAAATTATTTCTTTTGCATCTGCACTTGTGAAGTCATGTACATATTGCTAAAACTCTGACAGTTTCTCTTTCTCATGTAACAGAAAGTATGGGCTTAAGGTTTTCAAAGTTACCTGCACCCATAGGAAAACTACAATATATACTTGGATTATTGTATTTCTTTATGCTATTGTATTTCTTTATGCTGGATCTGAAAAGCATGTGATTTGTTTTCAGAGGAAACTGTACTCCTAAATTCCTTTGAAAAATCTCCCTCACTAAATCTGTTATCACCCTAATTCTTTATACAGATAACAAAAGGCATCTGTCCTTTCTTTTCTTTACATGCTTAACAAAAATAGTTTAGTTAATTCTAAATGACAGGCATGGCAAAAAAAAAAAGTGGAATAATGAATCTGTAAATTGAGATATTTTTGCTTAGGTTTTTTTTTGTTTGTTTGTTTGTTTTCCTCCTTTTTTCTTTTCTTGAATATTTTTGGTTGGGGAATTTTGAGGGTTAGTTTTGTTTCCTGTAGATTTATTCAAGTAGTCTGCAGGCAAGGAAGGGAGAGGTTTGTATTTAAGGTATCAGTCTGGAAGACAGGAGTTTACATCTTTCCCTGCCTGAGATGTTTGCTTCTGAGTTGGATACCAGCTGTTCTTGGGTTGGAATATTTCTGCAAAACACTAATAGCATAGCATTCCTGAAAGTCTCAGAAATGAAGATGTGTGAAGGAAAGCAATGACTGCACAGCATTTCAGTTTTTGTTTAATTTCTTGTGAAATAAATTTTCAGTTCTTTTTATTAAGAACAACAAACAAAACAAAGAAAGGAACAGAAAATGCCAAAATTCAGCCACCTCAGCTTCAGCCCTTTTCCATTCCCTAAATTTCAAGCACTTATGTAAGGAAGGATGCACTTGACTTGCAGAAGGATGCCTGAGGCCAGGATGCAGCTTCTGGGAGAGGTGGGGAGAGGAGGAAAGGCCCTCTGAGATTTAGTGTGGGTTTACTTAAACATGGACTGTGGCCAAGTAATTATTATTTTAGTTTTGTTCTTCTTTTATTGCCTATTTGTGTAGAGCCTTTGGTTCTTAGATGGTATTTGTTCATTAAGTTGAACTTAGTTGAACACTTTAATCTTTTTGCGGTTTATGGTTTTTTTGGTTTTTTTTTTTTTTTTTTTTACGAAAACCTCATTTTCCTTGGTTACCCGCTCTTTGGATGTGGTTATTGAGCTCACTCGGAGATGAGGTCTGCTTGCAGACAGAATTACTTAAATAATTGTGGAAAGGGGATTTTTCAAATGGCAGCACAAAAGTTCTCCTTTTGAACTTGAGAATATTTGCATGGGCATGAGAGGTTTCTGAGAGCCCAGAAGGTAAAACTTTGTTGTGCAAGCTCATGGAATGGAGAAAAACTTTATTTTTCTGCAGCATTGTAGTTTTGTTTCACTGCTTCAAATTGCTGTTTTTTCTTGGTTCCCAGGTCCTGAGCAAGAACTATAAATGTCACAATATGCTGAGTTAATGAGGGAGCACCAGGCTGGGCTCTCTCTGCAAGACTTTGCTTTGTGGTTTTAAATCAGAAAATCAGAGCCTTAAATTTATCTGAACGTAGCCTCCTTTTTGCCTGTGTGGTTTAATGTGGCTTAATTAACTAATGTCTTAAGTGAGGATTCAAGTACCCATGTAGATTAAATGAGCCAATTTAGGATCCTGCAGGAGCTGAGTCCCTCTGAAAATACATCCCTTCTTCCACAAAGGAATACAGAAAACACTTAAGAGGCGGTTTGATGGCGGGGGCTGCAGGGGTGGTTTCTGTGAGAAGCTGCCAGAAGCTCCCCCATGTCCGGCAGAGCCAAGGCCGGCGGCTCCAGGCCGGGCCCAGCAGGGCCGGGGCAGCGGCCCAGGGACGGCAGATTTGGGACCGGGGACGAGCGGCCGCGCAAGGGCAAATGGCAGCCCGAGAGAGGAGCGAGAGCCGCGGAGGAAGGGCTCTGCAGAGCCCGGGGCAGGGCAGAGGAGGGGCGGGAGGAGCTGCGGGGCCCGGGCTGAGATTGCCTTGCTGTGGCCCCGCAGCCCGTGGAGCTGCCCGGGGTGCAGAGATCCAGCCGGGGCTGTGGAGGAGCCCACGCTGGGGCAGGAGCAAGCCCAGGGGAGGCTGTGATCTCCTGGGGGGGCCCTGCTGGAGCAGGCTCCTGGCAGGACCCAGGGAGAGAGGAGCCCCTGCTGGAGCAGGCTCCTGGCAGGGTTTGTGACCTCACAGGGGAGCCCGCACACTGCAGAGTGTTTGTTCCTGAGGACTGCACCTCACGGGAGCGTCCCTGTGCTGGAGCAGGATAAGAGGATGAGGAGTGATCCCTCCCACCCATCTGGTCTCAACCCAGGAGCCTTTCATAATTACAGTGATGCTTTCTCTCCTCTGTCCAGCTGAGGAGGTGAATGACAGAGCAGCTTTGGGGGCACCTTCCATCAGCCCAGGCTGCTCCCTGTGAGGGGAAGGTGGCAGGTGCTGGGCAGCCCCAGGAACATCCCTCGCAGGGCCCAGGTATGGCCCCAGACCTGGGCAGGAGCTGCCACAGGCGGCCAAGAACTTCTGGAGAAGAGTTGGGGCTCCCCTGTCCCCCACCTCAGCAGCTCTAACGTCATCTGGGGATCCCTAGAGGAGTGAGAAGCAGAGCTGAGGTCACAGGTAGAAGCCAGCAATGTTTTTGTATATAAATTTGAGGAGTGTTAGCTCCATAAACATCAAATGTGAATTAGAGAGCTTGGACTGTTGCACTCTGAAAACCCTGGCTGGTCAGACAACAACTTTCTCCAGTTCCTGTCTGCCCGCCCTGTGCATTCCTGTTTGCCGTGAACTGCCTTCCCCTGGATCGTGGTCCAGCTCTACCACACGCCATCCCAGCAGGGCTCCTGCTGCCTCGGCATCCACGTTACCTGCAGACAGTGCCAGGTGCTGGTCATTGTTTGACGTCAGTGGAAGTTCACACTTATTTTCTCCTATGTATTTATTTTTACATGATTGACTATTTACTGCAACAGCAAAACTATCTGTTGTGCTAAGAAGACAAGTTCTGCATAGATGAGGAGCCTGCAGCATCAGACTTAGGGAGAAATTCTTTAAACAGCTAAATCAAAGGAAATATCTTAATTTCCAAAGCTGTACTGCACAAGACCAAGGAGAGTGGTGTACTTCTTAAGAGCCACCATAACAGACACTGGGTTTAGAATAATTGAATCATTAGAATTAAAGATCTCCAAATCAGGATCCAAAGACTCTTCTGAATTTAGTAATTTAGACAATATTACTGTTGAAATGAGAAAAGCATTGTATTATAGGAGTTAAATGGTAAGCTCCTACGCACAGAACAATTATAAGTTATTCAAAACCCTTTCTGCACAAGGGCATTTATAAAAATGCAGAGGCTCATCACACCTTGTATAGACTCTGAGGCAATTAATGGTGAAGGCTTCTGGAAACAGAAATGAGACTTGATAAGTAATTGCTAGATAAACATTATAGAAATGCTGAGGTTCTGGGTTTAGGAGTGAGAAAGGCTTCTAAATGCCTCAGATGCTCCTGTGAATGTCGCTGCTTGTTATATCTCTGCAGCATTTCAGTGTCTAAGTGCCCATTTTAAGATACTTTGGGCCTGATTAAAAAATAATAATGCCTGAGTAGTTGAGATACCAAGGCAATTCAGTCAAACTGTTGTGAGGCTGAGTTGTGTTATGATTAGAGTCAAGACTGTCAGTGATTACTTTGCCAACTTGTATTTTAATATCTAAATAATAATAATTTTTGTGGCTACTGAGGCTTTTTTGTCTGAATGCTGGTTGTTCTACCTCATTAGTAATGGGCATCCCCATGTAACCTGGGCTCTGGAGCTGGACCGGCCACCACAGGGTTAATTCCTAGATGAAAAGTGCTTCTTGTCCTTCTTTGAAGGATATGGATATGATATTTGGTTTCTCCTCTTTAGAACTCTTCTTTTCTTCCTGATGAGGAATGGAAAAATATTTTGAATTTTAGTACTGTTTATGATACAAGAAATTGTTTCTTGCTCTGCTTCATTTACAGCAGTAAGAAAAAAATAAAATATTTTGATGGTAAAGAATTGGTGTCCTTAAAATATTTTTAGAAAAATATTTTTCCAGACCATGAATAGAAAGAATCCTCTTACATGGATGTTTATTGTGAATGTTTTTGCATGTAGTTGTTTTTATGAAGCTATTTTGATGGTCTCAAATATATTCTCATTTTCTTAGCTACTACTTATGGAAATGACTTTATACAACTTATTTATAACTTAAATGTAGGGTCGTGACTTTATCTTGAATGTTATGCCCTACTGGAGTAAAAATACAGTTATATACACTTGTACTGAGGCACCAACGGAGAAAAAAAGCCTGTGCTTTCTGTAGGTTGTTATTGCAGCTCTATTTTACTGAGTTGGCTTACAAGACAAAAATGTTCATTCTTTATTTGTGTGAACAGCCAACTGTAGCAGCACCAGTGTCTGTAACTGGATTTCATTATGGAAATTCAGCTAAAAAGGGCCACAGGCACAAAAATCCATTAAAATGTTTCTATTGCTTTACATATTCTTCTGTGATAAAAATAGCCCTATATTTGAATTTAAGAAGCTTTAGCCTAAAGGGTAGCAGATGGATATTAAGGAGATTATAATAAAGAAGGGTATTATAAAAAAAAAGCGGATGGGGGAAGAACCATTCTTTCATATTTAGGGAAACCATTTGTAATAACAAAGGTATTGAGAAAATGATCTGTTCCTAGGTAATCAATAATGACTTGTTGATTCTTTGGTTCTCTATGGAGTCCTGATGCAAAAATAGTTCATTTTGTAATAAACTAATGCAAGTGACATCTAAAAAATTTAGATCTATCTAGGACACTTACATTGTCCCCGTAACAATGTAAAATGTGATGAGTGGCTGTGATCTGAGCCTATTTTGAAATAAACAGCAAATGCTCTTTGGCTTAGTGGGAGTCTCAAAAGGCAGCCTTCAGAAGTCTCTGGGAACATGCAGCCTTTGCCAGTTCTAGACACGATTTCCCTTCTCGTAAATCTACTTTGTATCTGAACTTTTTTCCCTACCTCTGCAGATTTGTCCTGGCAGATTTAGAGGTTTTTTCAAGTTTATTGAAAATTTCTGGTCCCTTTGGAGTCCAGACAGAGCCTTCCAGCAGCCAGATGAGATTTTCTGCTTCAATCACAGCAGTCCCTCCCTCCTGCGTGTGCACAGATCACTTGCACTGAACAGCGCAATACCCTCATGTTAAGTTTGAGACAAATCACACTTAATTGTCACTTTTGCATAGGAGAAGAACAAATCCATGGCATATCTGACAATTCCCAGGACTGTGGGACTGAAACATTAATGATGCATAGGGACAAGGCTGCAGCCAAACTGTCCAGCAGGATTGAACAATACAGTAGAGTGGCTTTTCTCTTCTTGGAAGCTGGACAGGCTGTGTCCTGCATCCTCTGCCCTTTGGAAAGGGGTGGTTCTTGGGTTGCCGGGGTTGCTGCATCACTGGATGTCTGTGGTGAAAGGTGGGGGAGCTGACAGGAGGGAAAAACAGCCCCCAGATGTGTCCTCTCTCAAGCTCTGTGGTGTGCTGGCTGGAGGTGGCCCACTTAAGTCTGATGGGATTAACTGGCTTCAGTGGGCTTGACATCTGTGTGAGTAGGGTTAGACTTTCCCTTCAGTTTAGCTGGCCCTAATAACACTTCAGTGATTGCATTCCCCTGCTTATACTTTCCATGTCTTGGCTGAATATTGTGAGCTGTGCTATTATATATATAAGGATGGATTTGTTAGATATTCCTCTTGCTCTTTGAGTGAGCCCTGGGACTTTTCCAGCAAAAGATAAGGGAAGAAAGGAACGGGAGGAAAAGGAAACAATTGCAGGTCTTAATAACTAAGAAGAGTTAAACCAAGAGATGACTGCTGCAATGCCTAAATGTCTTTGGCATCACTTTAATGTGAAACCTTTTCATCTGTTACACCTTCACAAGGCAGATCTCGCTACACTCACTCCCTTTGAGTTTTGTGCTTCCATTTCTGTCTTAATTACCTCTCTGAGTGAGACTTCTCTTCTGTCTTAGAGGAGGGGATTTTTTTAATGCAATGTTGTATTTTTTTATTTATAAATGTATAAGTGTATATATGTCTAGAGAAAGTTGGATTCAAATCTTTTGTTCTTGGCACTCACCATATGCTACTGTTTAATATTTAATCAGCCCCACCTCATCAGAAACACTGCTGGCCTCATTAGATAATTAATGGCTGCCTGTGTCTCATTTGCTTCAGTTGATACATCTGCAGCCAGTAATTAGAGCAGGAGTTTATTAGTTGCACTGGCTTAGTTTATTTGTGAAACAATCTCTCCTTTGATTGAAGCCGTTGGGATTGGCATATGTGGACAGCCTGCCTCCCTGTTCAGTAGGGCTCTTTTGTTTACATTTTTGCTACAGTTTTGCAACACTGCACATCCTGGCAGTCCTAGGAACAGTTGGTGGTGAAGATTTGCCTTTTATAATTTAGAAGATAATTGGGTAATTCAATGCAGTAAAGCTACTGCAAAGCAATTCTGTAACTTTGGGGGAGGGGTGAGGAGGGAAATCTGGTAGACAATTTGTTCTGTTATAATTTTCATTTTTTTATTATTATTTTCAGACATCTTAATACATATCCTCTCTATATGAAGGCTATATGTGCATAGCACAATGTGTTTGGTAAGCTTTCAAGCCACAACTTTTTTTATCTTGATATATTAGCTATGACAAAAACAGTATTCTTAAGTATTGCTGCGTTATCACATGCTGGTGTCAGTAACCATTTTCCTTAATGAATTCCTGTATTAAGACTCTCTCTTTGGTCTGTCAACTCATTTGCAAGTGTGTAAAATGTCCTGTGGTATTTTCTTCTGGCCCTGTGAATTTATGACAAGTCTCTCACTGAGCAGTCTGAAGGAAAAGCTTTATACAACTGATCACATTAAAATAATGAGATGAATTGTTCCTGCCTCTGAGAGAAAACAGAAGATCTCATCAGAAATGTCTCTGAAAGGTCCTTTCCTATCATTATACTCTTAATCCTGATTAAGTGGGCTTGTTTTTTTTTCTGAGAAAATAAGTCTCTCTAGCTCCTTCTTTTCCTCCTAACAAGGTTCTTGTAGCAATGATCCTCCAGCCAGGCAGAAATCTGAATGGGGAGCTCTCCCTCCACATTGTCTATTTTTGTCTTGCATGTTTGCTGGGCACCTTGCCTTGGCATTGCCTTTATATGCAGAGGTACTGCAGAATTCTGCTCTGGAATAGCAGGTGTGTGTTTGACAGCCTCTGGCAACATGATGCAAGAGTTAACTGTTAATGTAGGGAAGAAATTAAGTCAGATTCAATTACCTTTACCACTAGAAAAGCAAACTGAAATTTGGTTTATTTTTTGCATATTTATTTTCCAAAGGGCCGGGTTATTGAGCCAGCACAGATTTTTTTTTCAGATTGAGAAAAGGTGATTTGGGCTGTTGACTCTGGCTCTTCTTTTGTCCTCAGTGAGGATTCTCTTGCAATGAACATTTCTGGATAGGTCTTGTTCCAAGATTAACACATCAGATCTCTTTGCCCATGTGAAGAATTCCTGCAATTAAGCCTAATTTCTCTTACAGTACCTCTTCTATCTACCAGCATGTGTGTTCCTGAAAGCATATCATAAGTTTTCAATATGCTAGGATGCTCTTTTCCTCCTTGTTGTACCTCATAAAACCAGGGGAATGCAATTGTCAATGATTTTTGCCTTCAGCCTTGCTGCAGAAGAGAGGTTCTAGTCAAAATCAAGCTACACCTTCTTTTAACCTACCTGCAAACCAGGTAAATTGACTGCAGGTTGGAGGCATCCTCAGCCCCTAGAGGACTGGGTTAAAAGTAATCCTGGCTGGGTTATTCAGGTGAAGACATGAACTGTCAACTTGGAGCTGGCAACTCCTCACCCTTGTTCTCTTCCTGCAGAGGTGAAGTGTCTGTAGCTGTCTCTGTGGGGAAGCCTTATTTCCTTTATTGTGTGCATGTGGATAGGTTCTTTATTGTTTGTTTTTTTCCCCTGTTTTGCAAGCCACACTTCCTACTTGAGCCCAACTACCTCTCTCGCGTAGCTGGTTTTTTTGCCCGATATTGTTGCGATATTGAACCCTGGTGAGGAGCTAGAATTTGTGATAACCACATCTTTAAAAGACTGGTACCAGGCAGCCTGGCTGCACAATTGGAAAGGGTGTCAGCCAGCAATAGTTTTACTATAGCTCCAAGCAATCGTTTCCTTATCAGTCTTCAAAACATTAAAAAGTCTTTTCTTCTACTAGATAATCCTTTATCATCCCTCTGTAGCTCCACTTAGCCTACACTAGCAGATTCAGTGTGTTTTGACAGTTCTGACCTGATGAAAAAGCTTGTGCTGTGTTTGTAATTGATTGTACCCATAAATGGCTCACAGACTCTATTTTGGTTCTGTTGTTCACTGTGTCACTTGAGCTTTTTGTTTGTGTTTCTCTGCTTCGATTTCCCCACCGTGAGAAGAGCTTTGCAGAAACAAGTTTAGACTCATTCACAAGGTGGTGTTGGGCTGCCTCTGGGAAGAGGGCAGGAAGGAGAGACAGTCATCAGTGTTTTCTGATGCAAAGCAAGAGGGAAATGATGGCTGCTGTGCTCCAAGGGGATGCACAGGCTGCCTGGGGATTTGGATCAGTTGGTTAATAAACACTCCCTCCTCCAGACTTTGCTGTCACTGCTTTTGATCAGTTTTAAGTCCTCATCCTAGTAACGGTTGACTTTTGCTTTCCCTTATTCTGGTACAGGGGCACCACCTAAACCATGTTTGGGTTAAATTCCTAACTGGCAGCATTTGATGTGCCTGCATGACTAATTATAACATGCATTTGGCTAGAACAGTAGGGATCTGTGTGGATTGCCTGCCCTGCTGCATGGATATTACATAATCATGTTAGTTGTATGGTTTGCAAAGATTTCCAAACACTAATTTTTTCCTCTGAATCCTCCCAATGTCTTATGAAGGGTAGTTTAAATGGCAGGCTTCTGAAGGCTGATTATTTAATGGCATTTTATTCAAAACACCATGTGGGTATTTAACTTCCTAAGTTGCCCCTCAGAAATCAGGTTGATATTTTGAATGATAAACCTGAAGTTTGAGTTTGTATCCCTGATTACTTTTATAAGCTCAGAGGATTCATTATAGTGCATGTATTCTGCTCTTTTTTTTTTTTTTTTTTCACCTTTGCAGGGTAAGGTGTGGAAGTTAAAGGCAAGGGCATTTTTTAACTGATTCTTCAGAGAGCCCCAAAAGTCTTTTTTTTTCCCCACCACTGACACTTTATGGCAGCTTAGCCTTGTACACCATCTCTTTAGGTCTGGTTATTCAACCATTTAATACAGAATTTACAAGGCTAGAAAGCAGTTCTTAAAAAAATCATTAGAAAATGAAAATTTTGCAGACTACCACAGTCTGTTAGACAAGTCATTTAAAGTAATAAATAGATGAAACCTATTCTCACAAGCTGAATTGTAAGAGAAATTTATCTGATATATATAATGGTGAGAGAGACACTGGCACACATACTATTTCAATTGTAAAATGATGAAAAGTTACAATAAATCTCCCTGTGTATGGCTTTTCTTTCCCCTTTAAACATTCTAATGTCATTGTTGTCAGGTTTCTATATTCAGAGTCTATCTCCTTTCAGTAATCTCAGGCTCGCCTGCTCTCCAAGGGACACAATTATGTTAGTTCCAAATAAGAGCTCTTTGATCTCTTTTTATTCCTCCTTTGTTTCTGCACAATGAAAGTGAGAGGAACTCAATTAAAGTGACTTACTCTGGTCTCTTGACAGAAATTGTTACAAGTAAAGGGTTTGATTCTCTCCTCAGTTAAACCGGTGTTTTGCTAGTGTAGCTACACTGACGCTATCAGAGCTGCATTGATGGAAAGCTGCTGCAATGGAAGAAAGGTTCAATCCTCAAGTTTCTCCAAATAGGCCATTCGAAGAAACTACCACTTTCTTTTTCTCAGCTGAATTGAAAGCAATTTAATTGGCTTTCAGAGTAGGCTGTCCAGTGAAAGAAGCCCAGACTGAAGGTGACCATGATGGCAACATGAAGGGGAGGCACACTGTGTGATGAAACCTTGTTTTGCATTAGTGTGGTAATCCCTTAAAAGCAAATTTTGAGAATAATGTGCCCATGGCTGTCATTGTTGTCACACTTTAAACAGGGGTATTACTCAGGATTTTATCTGTAAACTCATGTCTTTAACTGCCTTGCCACACACCATGTGTTCTTAATTTTTTTTTTTTTTTTTTTTTTTTTGAAAGGCATAAATTTCAGGTAGCATGCACTCAGCTTTTGCTTTAAATCCAAATAATATTTGCTATCCTCAATGTGTGTTTTAGGTCATAAGTCCATCTGTCTCTTGAAAGATCCAGAGATTTGATAGAGCCTGCAGGGATTATGCACACTTTGTAATTGCTACAAAATGAGATTCTTCTCTTGATAAAATGGGAACCTTAACCATTGCTATATGTGTTGCTGTTCGGAAGACAAGTTCAGGATAGAAAATCATCGTTGCAAACTTGAAATATTCCACTGAAAACAGAGTACGTGGGCTCTTTGCCCTTTGTGAAATATAGTCATCAGTGTTTTGTATAACTCTGGGTTTTTTTGCATAATATTCATCTTTCTTTGTATTTGGATAGATCATTATGGTTAAAAGAGATCTGTCAATTCCATAACTGATATTGGATACCATTTCTCCTTTGCACCTTTTATTTGGAGGCATTGTTTCCTAGATAAATCCTGTGAACGGCTTTTGTCATTCAGTGGAGTAATTCAATGCTCAGCTGTGTACCAGCCTTATTCATCCTCTAAGTTTGTGGTCCTTGAGTTCTTCAGCTTGTTAGAGCATCCTTGTCAAGCTTTATTTGGGAAACCATCTGATTTGGCTGCCATTTCACTTTTGTCAAGATTCACTTATTCCCAGCATGCAAAACTGATTTTCCCACTAACCCTCAGAGGTATGAGAAAAGCAGTTCATATTGTCAGGGTGGTTACTCTGTCTCTGAAGACTCTCTTCTCCTCTGCACCTATTTCACTCCTGGGTTAACCCTTCTCTCAGCAAATATTGTCCTCCTGGGAAGTCCCATTACGCTGTTTTGTGAGGTTCCTGTCCCGACAGGAGTAAGGATGTGTTTTTTGACAGGGAATACTGTGGTGGTAATAACTGTGATTGCTGTCAGAAGAAGGTCTCAGAAACTCATTTGTTGTTTTTTCTGAAATAATTCTTCTCTGCTTCTAAGCAAAAAGGATTGAAACAAAGGCAACGTGTTTGTTATGAAGAAGATGGATTTTACAGGCAAGCCAGAGATGAAGGACAAGCGAAGAATGCGAGCGTGGGAGGCATCGCTTTGCTCTCCTGTGTCACAGACAATTTGGACTTGTTGAGAATGGATCTAATGATTTCCAGGATATTTGATCAATTCTTATTTAAGCAAATTCTCTCTTTGAATTTCAAGGTGATTCAGTGATTAAGGAATGTTTTAAACATCTCTATTTCCCTTTCACTGTGTGAATTTTTTTTAATGCCAATGAAGAATGATGGTCTGCTGAGAGATGTTATTTAGACAATAAAATAAGGAGACAGCAACTTTTGAAATCTTCCAAATGGTATTTTACAACGATGATACACTGCTGGATTTGGCTGCTGTACCTCATACTCTCAGGGTAAAAAAAAAAAAAAAAAAAAGAGGAAATGTAGGATACAAGAGTTCATGAAAAATCATATACAGGAAAGTCTGACTGCTGTATAGCAAGACTTTTTTCCATATACTCAAAATATAAAAAATAGAAAGAAATCATCAGTGTTATTTTCCCTGTGCATAGTTGATGAACAGTAGACCAACCAATGAAATGGAAGGGCAGGAAATCTTAAGGTGGAAAGAAATTCAAGGAGCATTGGTGTTTTATATGGCTTATCTGCATGCAGAGCATCCTGTATTACAATGCACCTGTGACTGAAATAGATCTTAGAGAGCAGAGCTATTTCTAAGAGTTTTGATTAATATTACTTAATTTAAAAATACTGTCTACTCACCATTTGAATGTTTGGGGAGGTCAGGGAAGCCCTCTGAATTCTTGTCTGTTCTCTTGCTGGATTTTCCTGCCCAGCTTTTAGCGCACCTAGGGCCAAGTCACGCGAGTCCCGTCTTTGAGCAAGGCTCTTAGGAACTCAACTTCCATCATCTTAACAAAGGATTTGTACCACTGCTTGGGCTGTGATGATGTTTTCAGCCTGCTCACCACTCGGAGACATTCAAACTTCCTTTTTTTGCTTTACATAAAGGAAGTGAAAGAATTTTATTTTTTCTCCTTGCTTTTGGAAAAAATACATTTAAATCCTTTTTCTAGGAGAAATACTTTTATATAGAGTGAAAGCCTTTTAATGTCTGTCTTTTAGGTGACTTGCGTACTGAGCTTTGACTGTTTAATTTGTGTGCTTATTAGTAAAATCCAGAATCCTGCATTTTCAGTAGGGCAGAAATGTCATTTGATTGCCAAGAGCTGGAATGATAGACATGTGTGCAGTAGAAGCATTGCTCTGTGTTAATACTGCTCCACAGATTTCAGTGGAAAATACCATCCTAAAAATGACAACGAGGAAAAAGATGAGTTATTACTCAGTTCTTCTGAGTAATATCTTCTTCCATGTGCTGCCAAGGTGAAGTTAGGCTGAGGTGAGGCCATGGCATCATTTTGTATCCATCTGATTCTGCTTCTACCTGTTCACCTGAGCAGGGTGGGGATTTGCTCTGTCCCTTCTCTTTATCTGCTACGCACAATGTAGGTGCTGCTACAGGAAAAACACAAATCTCTTTAGTCGTGTGCAGCCTCCCATGTATTTGGGTCTTACCGTATTACAGTTTTATCCCCTCCACACATACCTTTGGTTTTATCAGGCTCTCAGGAGGAGGTTTATCTTAAGCTTGGTGTGAAGTGGAGGTCTAAATTCTGAGCTGTCTCTAAATCAATTCACTCTTCCCTGGTAGGAAGAGTGCCATTCATGCCTGGAGTGGAGATAGCAGTCTTTTCAATATCAGTTAAATGTTTTATCCTTATTTATCTTATTTTAATTCAACCATTCTAAAGTACTTTTTGAAGTAATCAGGTATGACAGTGCTGGGGTTAATTAACAGTTGGTGTGCTGCCAGCAGCTTCCCCGTGATGGTATTGATGATGATACTGATCTTATCTGATACGCTTTGCTAAGGAAAAATAGTCAAGAAAGAAGCAAAGACATTATGATATGAATATATTAGGACAGTAGGTGTCCTTCCTGCTGTTTTATGGATGTGTCTAAAGGATTTCCTTTGTGAGAGAACAGAAGCTCAGCCTAACCCTTATAGGTATTGTACAATGAAAATCTATCATCAAATGACATCAAACACTCATCTTAAAGCCACAAAGCAAAGTATAAAGAAGTGTCTGAGAACCCATCTTGCTGGGAGTGCTGAAGTAGCATCATCCATGTGATTTGGAAGGTCAGTGATGTGTGTAGACACGGGTAGGTCCTATCCATGGGTTATGAACTTGCCACATTTTAAATCTGCAAGTCCCAGCTACACACGTATACAAACATTGAGACGTACTGAGGCCTTTGTTTCGTGAATCTGGGAATTTTGCAATGTCTGTTTGAGGTGCCCCTGTCTGAGAGGCACTTTTTGCCTTAGTGGCATAGGGCTTTGTTTGTTTTTGCTTGCCTGCTACAAATGAAATAGAAAATATGATGCCAATAAATCCTGTAAGAAATTTAAGAGCGAACAGCAAAGAAATCTCAGAGAAATAAATCACAGTGATAAATGCTTGTCATGCCTTTGGGAGAGACGGGCAAAACTAAAATCCCACCAGTGATATCGAAAGAAACCAGATGGCCCAGTTAAGACTGTGCTTTTAAAATGAGTGGTGGTTAGATTTGCCAAAAGCAAACTGTAAACTAGTGCATCTTTACCACTTCTCAAAGTCCTTTTCCAATATTGACCAGCTGTGTATGAGGCAAGAAGTCTGAAAATCCACACAATTTTACACAGTCTATAAGCACTGATGGGTTTTCACATAGTCATCAATCAAATTTGTGTACTGGGCTCTGTGTGTTTGCAGAATCAGGTAAAGGAGTGGTCCCTGCAGGCTACTGGAGCATTGTCACTTGGGAGAACTATGAGGATGAAAAGTCAGTGTAAAAAGGCAGGTGAATACACAAGACGTTAACCTGGCAAAAGTTGTCATCATTTTTGGGTACTGACTAGTAATTATTCATTGAGAAAATGGTGAGAATTAGTATCAATCTGATTTTGCTCCTTAAGATTGCAGTGAAATGAGATCTGTGGTTTGCAGTTTGGAAAGTAAATAACTTACTTTGATATACTTTATAGTTTTAATTCATTTTTCTTTTGAAATCCAGTCATGGTAAAGCTGTAATTGAGATGCGTTGGTTGAATTAGAGGATGAAGAAAATGGATTTAAAAAAACTTCATTCAAAAAGTAAGGCAGAAAATTTTTGGGAGCTCTGGTATCTCTGCAAATGCACTCTTTAAATCTGCCAAAACCAGTTCTGTGTTGTTCCTCTCACTTTGCAAGATACGGTGACAATCTTGCAGGTAAGGATTCTAGAACTCTCACAGTGAGATGACTTCTTAAACTGCCAGTGATGCTGGGGATGCAGTTGGATTGAATACCTCTACCAACCTACTCGTTCCTGCCATCCAGTCATATGAAATCACTTACAGGGTATGGGTCCTGGATCCCGTTCTCCCAGCTGGGACTTATTCTTTTTGCTGAGCTGGTGTTGCTCAGATACTGTGTGGATTTTTGGGGGGATCCAAGGTGTGGGTAGGTGTTGAGCAGGCTGACTGGCGTGGGAAGGCTCATCACACTTCATGGATTAGCATTGCAAAGAGCAGCCCCTTCAAACAGGACTGCTGTGTACCGTGTAATTGGTCTTTGAGAGAGTCTTACTAAGATATTTAATGCACCCAATTAAAAATAGAAAAATATATAGTATTTATAAGAGCTATAGAATTACTTTTAAATAATTGTAATTATGCTTTTTTCTTACTTATGTAAGTGATAACATCTGACCACGGGTCAATGCCTCTGTTCTGTTCCTAGTGATTTTGTTGCCAGCAGTGATCCACATAGCTGATGATATCTGTTAGGAAGTTCTTTGATGTCATGGAGACCTTCACCCCTGTGCTCTTTTTTTTTTTTTTTTTTTTTTTTTTTAAACAATCAGGCAGTAGTTTGTGCCTCAGTATTTCTGTGTGTACCTGCCTGCATACTTGGCAGAGTGTGACCTTCCAGAACTCCTTGGGTCATGTTGTTACTTTGTAGGAATCAGATTTTTTTCAGTTTGTGTTTCTGTCTATATAATAAGCAAAGGCCTTCCATATTTGTTTGAGCTGAGGATCATTATGAAAAAGAGTTGGGTTTATATGCGGTTATCTCCTTTGCTTTGACATTGGTGTTACTATTCATATTGTCATAATTCTTGTCTTCCTAAACAGCTCAGTAAGCTTTGAGTTTTTAGAGAGCTGTGGTGCAGCTATTTTGTTGTGATTTTTGTTGTGGCAAACTAGCCAAATAATACATCTTCTTTGGAGCAGTTTCTCAAACTTCATTAGTAAACCAAGCATTCATCTTTGGAGTTACAAAACTCTGTTACAAGACCAGTGAAGAAGGAATGTTTGACAGTCTTGTCACACGGGTTTTTGTTTCTTGGGTTCTTGGGGGTATTTTTGAGGAAATGGACAAAACTGTGGTTTGCCTGAAAGCTTAGTCTAGAGAACAAGTGATAAACAGATGAAATAAAACATATCTTGAATTCACTTGTGGAAAGTTTTGGTTGTAGCTTGCTGCATGATTTCTTGGAAGGCATTGCACCAAGGATTTTTGTTATTTCCAGATTTCAGTCACGAGAATACTCAGAATGCTGCAGAGTGATTTTATATAGTGATAACCTTGGTGCCAACGTGAACTAGAGAAGGAAAAGAGGAGAGATGAGAAACACATACATGAATTAGATTTGAGTTGTATTTTTAATATTTCATTTGCACTGGTTTGTTTTGTGGTATTGTTTTAAAACACCTGCATTTGGGTGGAATGAGCTGCATGAAACAAACAAAATCTTGACAATAAGATATATGATATATATAGTTTTAGAAATTTAGTTTAAAATAAACATACTTCAGCTTTAAAGGAACTCTTTCTTTTAAAACATCCTTTTCTCTAATTTTCTTGAAGTGTAAGAAAATGAGCTCACTTTTTGCTAAAACATTCGGTACTTTATCAAACTTGTGTATAAATTACTTGATTCTTCATACTGCTGATATTCTTACAATTGTTTTAATAGACCATAAAAATGGTAATACTGTGGTAAACCATTAAATGCTTTAGCCCAGCAGTATTCCTAGTTTAATAGTTTTACTCATTTAACACTTACGATTTGTAACCGAGTAAATCTAATTTTAAAGTAGGTTGAGGAAGTTAAACCACCTCTGGGGAATAAATCTACACTCCCTTACCTGGAGGGCAATACTAATTGCTATCTAGACCCAGAACAGGCTCAAATGAAGTCAAGCTCCAAGGATTACTAATGAGTGAGGCTTACATTGTATGAGCTAAAAGTCTTTGAATGCTATTTTTTACTTGAGAAACTGGCTGAACAAAAGTCTGAGAAAATCCATGCAATCAGTAAGACTGCTGGTGCTTTTAAGCATTAGTAATTATCAGCCTTCCTCCTTGGGATGTTAATGATAGTGGTTTGACCTTACCCCAGTGTCTCTATCTAAATGTGTAACTTAGCCATCAGTTTGCTTTAAGTCAAGCACTAAATCTGTCCGAGTGCCATTTCATATGGATATTAAAAAAGCATCAGGGTCTACTTGGCTTCTTTTGTCAGCTAAATCTCGGACAATCGTGTGAATAAATTAATGGATGAAACTGACCTTTTAAAAATTATTCTGTAAGTTCTGTGTTGGCATAAATGAGGAGCACGTGTCAGTATTTATTTCAGTGCAGAGGAGGTATTTGCAGGCACTACTATTAAGCTGCATAATCGTATTAGTGGTAAGATGAGGGAGTTATAATTTTTGTAGCCTTTCTTGCAGTTTTCCGCCTTACTCATAAATCTTGAGTGAGTTCTTTTATGAGGTTGTCCTGTTATTTTTCTTCCTTCCCTTTCGTTCCCTTTGTTCTGCTGATATATGGCAATGAAAACATCAAGATTTGTTTAAAACACTAGCGAGCTAGTGTAGACCTTTTCAGAACAAAGTGTGAAAGTGTTTGTAATGATTAGCTAGACAAACGTTAAGATGAATAAATTGTAATGTAAAACACTTTGCAGGGCATAAAAGAATGGGAGGGAAAAAGATGAGGTCTCTGTTCCCTCATTTAAATCCTGCTCGAGCCCAGAGGGTTTAATCGGTACCTAAGCGGTGCCTCAGAGAGTGAATTTGGGACTTCGGAGGTGCAAATACCTTCATCTGACTTTCTGCTGCTGCAGAATTTTGCCCCCAATGGCCAACCCTAGTAAAATCCAGCTATTTTCTTTGAATAACGAAGCCGTGGAAAATCCAGCAGGTACGTGGAAATCAGAAGTAGGAGCAGGCCCTGGAGGATTTTTAACCTAAATAGAAGAGGCTGTATCACCAGCTCTGAAAGCTGTTACTGTTTCACTATTCTTTCTTTTTTGCCTCTGGGATATTCCTGAAACGTGTGCATCTTCTGTTTTATGAGATGTACATTCCTCCCTTAGATGTAGAGGGAAACAGGAGGAGGTGGACGATGGCATGGCCTCCAGCACTTTGTTTATGAGAACATCCTTCCAGCAATTTTATGTCTGCACGAGGCAGAAGAACCGTTTCCAATGTGCCCTTGAGCTGTGGATCAAGCATTTTACTTCTTACTGTTTTCTGCTTTAAAACTTGGTATTCCTTTCCCAGAGTCCTTAGACGGATGAGGTTTTTGTTATTTGCCGTGACCGAAGCCCTTTCAGCTCCTTTTCTTTTTCCTAGCCCCATTTCCCAGTTGATTGACCTCGTGTTGTGCATTTCTCTCCCTGCAAAGCAGGTCTCCTGGGAGCGGGTCTGGCACGCTGGCTCTGCTGCAGGATACCTGCAGGACGGTGTTATGGTGCAGTCATGGCCTCAAACCCTTTATTGTAGCTCAGCCTCATGAGCTAGGGCTGTCTGGTCTATCAGCCAGGGTGGCGTTCCCAGGCTGCGTTCAGCGGGTTCGTGTGCGGGCTTGGAGAAATGAGCTGGCCACTGGCTGGCTCCCTCCTGGGAGAAAAGCTGTATTTCCTTGCTCATTCTCCAGTCCTCCTGCTGCTAATGCTTGAAAAATCCTCAATTTCTCCCCTAAAAAACTCCCACAAATCAACAACAAAAACCAGCTTAACTCCCAGAACTGTTCATTCATTTTTTTGCACCTAAATGGAAGTAACCTGACAAGAAATCACAACACTAGGGATCATTTAGTCCTAAGGAATGTGCAGGGCACCTCGAGCTCTCAGATCCAGGGCTGGGGCACCTCCAGGGTGGCAGCACTTCTTGATGCAGGTCTCCAACTTTGTGGCCTTACATCCCAAGTACCACAGACAAAAGCTGCATTTGCTCTTGGAAATCAACTGTAGTCCTTTGCAAAGCTGGCACAATTATGTATGAATAAAAATAGGGTTTTTTTTCTTAGTGGATTTGCATCCTCTCTGTGTGGTGAGGGGATTTGCTGAGTCCCATCCTCTGAGGGGCTGCTCTGCTGTAGCTGTTGATGCTGGGTTTAATTCATATATCAAAGCAAAGAAAAACCTGTTGCTCAGGCAGCAGTGTGTTGTCATCTGGCAATGCTGGATCCTGCACAGCCATGTCTATATAGAAAACAGCCTTGTTTATCCTATTGCTAATTTACAGAAATAAATTTCTTTCTCCATTGAGCGTTGAGATACACATGTGCAATTCACTAGTTGTAACTTGTGTTATTAGCTCTTATCCCTCCACAACAATTTGCCAAAATAATTGCCTCAGCCACAATGACCTTGTTATGTGATGTTTCTGAGTAAGATGTGCAACAATTTATTTCTTACTGGAGCTTTCTTGTTTAAATTAGCATAATTTCTTCTTAAAACCAGACAGATCCAACTCCTTCATTCAGCAGAAGTGCACAGGGAAATTGTTTATGCTGTTTTTCCTTTCTTATTCTTTTGGGCTGTGTTTTTATTTTCTTGTGGAAGAGAACTAATGACAGTTTAGGAGGTAAACAGCTGGTTTCCTGGAGCCATGTGTCAGCATGCAGGTTGCTTCTGCAAGGATTGCCTTCAAATACCAGTGTCAGAGTGAAATTGATAACGAAGAACACTTTACTTTGGGTTTGCTTTCATAAAGCCTATCTGAAAATCTGTCCAGATAACAGCATATGCCTGAGGGCATTTCCTAGCCTTAATTTCTCCCTTTTTACCAGTTAATCTGCAGGAGAACTTTTCTTTGTGTTCCATGACAGCCTTCAACGAAGGATTATGTCACAAGCTTTGGGTGGGGAAACGGCAGTGCACTGCGTTTGTGACTGCTCCTTTTGTTGTTGATGTCACTGGGAGACCTGGGGAGCCCAAGTTCCCTGCAAGAGGTTGACTCTTTCAAAACTCTTTGATTAATGAGGTAAACATCATTAAACTTTCTACCAATATTCCCATTCCAGAAGTCAGAGTCCCTGGGCTCTTGATACTGTGCTTATTATCTTTTGCTCTACTTGTGCTCACTCTAAATTGTAGGCTGCAAACCACAATTAGATAATCACAGATGTTATATCTGAGATGCCTTGAAACCACAGGGTGCGTGTGATGTGTTTGTATTCATTTTGCCCATTTATTCTGAAAGCTCCTAACAGGTCAGTTTGAGGAAGCATTTTGTACTCATCCTATAGGGAAAATCTCTTCAGTCCCAAGCAGCAATAAGGTTCTCTGTAGGAAATGTGGATGTGTAGGATTCATTCAGTTTGTTTTCTTTCTAAGTTCCTCATACACCATGTGTTCAAAGGCTGGCTGCTTCTTATGAAGGTTTGAAAACTTGGTATTTTTTATCTTTAGCAAGTTACTTAATGAAATCATCTGGTGGTTTTATTTATTTATTTATTTTTAAAAAAATTCCCCTAATTCTGATTTGATGTTAATTTTGTCAGTTTGTTATTTTCAGTTTTCTCAGGTGTGTGCAACTTCTGCTTTTTGAAGGAAGTCTTTTCATGTCTAATAGCCTCTTTAAGTCAGCTCCTTGAGTACATTGATATTTTTTGGAAACCCATTTAAAATTATTCTTGGAAGGTATTATACATGTACTCTGAGTTTTTACAGTGGTGCCTTTAAAGCCTCTCTATGCCAGCTTATATAAAAAGAAATCTTTAAAATATTTATATGAATATTTTAAAATTTTAGCTGATTCTTTTTAATTTATTTTTAACTAGCTTTTTCATATTTGTATCATTCTTCTTTTTCAAGTTAAGCAAGTGAACCTTTCAAGTTAAACCTCTTGTGGGTTTCCTTTTGGACTTCTTTCTGGCTTTTTTCTCCTCTCATACAAGTGGTTTGGTATCTGTGTGTGGAGTAGTGTTTTTTCCACAGTTTTTCTTGGATGACTTCATCTTAAGTCTTGAGTTGATCCAAGAATTGCTTCTCATCTTTTGAGTTTTTTCATTAGTTGCTCCAAAAAGTGTTGTTTAGTGTTTAGGATGTCCACTGAACATGTCACTACAGTTTAGTACATGGGGGAAAAATTAAATCTATCATTGCTTTGTGCTTTTTCTTCACAGCTCTTCACTCTCCCTGGGAATTTGTAGCTATTGCGATCTTCATATTTTAGGTAAATTTAATATTTCTGTTTTAGTAGATCTTGCTTAGATCTCCAAAGCTTTGTAGGGAAACAGGAGAAATTCTTCTCAGTCCAGTGACAATGTGTCTTTCCTTTCCCTACAACTCTGAATTGAACAGAGTTGTAGAGAAAGGAAACTCTTGAGTAATTGAGGGCTTCCAGTTGTTTTGTTCTCTCAATACCTTTTCATCTAATTATACCAATTATATTGGCGCTTAGTTTATCCTGTGTGTTTGTGCAATGTTTTAGATCTTCTCTGACAAATGGCTTGTAAACCAATTGCTCTGTTCTTCCCCTTAAAACCAAGTCAGTGGGAACTGTCAGGACTGTGTCTCCAAGGGGAATACTATAAACAGGTCTTCATGAATTGTCCTAATCAGTGTGGGAAATTCTTCCTTTTAGGTATTTCCTACCGGTACTTTTAGTCAGACAAACTCATATGGGTTTGTCCATGCCAAGCTCTTGTAACCTGTGATGATTTCTCTTGTCAGCGCGCTCTCTTTTTCTGGACTACTTTAAACACCTTATCCTTTCCCAGTAGTTTTTCTTTCCTTAATCACCTGAGCCATTTCCTCAAACCTATTCAGAGTTCACTCTGCTTTCAATTCTGGTGTTCAACAAGGAAAAATTCTTCTTACCAACTCTACTTCTTCTTTCTGAACGTGTCAGTTTTGACTTCATAGGGCAATTGCCTTCACTCTAATACACTTTGGACTCCCTCACCCATTGCGTGCTGACTCTTGACTAATTTGAGTTAATTGCAAGTTAATTACTATTTAAGGGATTTGTTTTTCTTCATTATTTCTGAGATACATGTTATACTGTCTTTATGAGGAAGTAGCTTTGCACCACTCTGCTCAAACCATTTGGCACTGTCAGATGCAGCCATAACAATTTTGCTTATGTTCTATTGTTTACTAGAAAAGCACAGTTCTGGAATAGCGATTACTTTTTCACTCTGATGTTGCTGCTGCTATGTCCAACAGTAGAAAAGATTTTCTTTCACTTCCAAGACAATGTTTCTAGAAACTTCATTATAGACATGTGAATTTGGGGGAAGTGTAATGCATTTTCTTCTTCATTGGGCTTTCATCTAATGGCATTATTTGCATCGTAGCCAAATAAACTTTTTAGTAAAATTGTGCAACTTAAAAAAAAAATGCAGACTGCCTAGCATATGTAGCAAAGAACAATGTTTTACTTTAGCTTTTATAGGACCCCTATTTGATGGTGTGATTTGTTCAAAATGTGGATTGCTGAAAATATTGATTAAAAACAGGCATCTTTTTTGAAATACGTTTTGTAACTGAAAATGACTTTATCTTTAAGTGCACAGCGAGTATTAGGTTAGCACTTTTAGTTGTCTTATGCAGAAAAAATTAGATGCGAAGAGATTTAAACTGTTTTAACAGAGGATCCAAGTGCCTTTCTGAAAAGAAAAAATAGACTTTGATACTCCAGATTTTTTGTAGAAAGCTCTGCCTCCTAAAAGGGTTTTTTTTCTTGTTGTTGATTTGGTTTTCTGGTGTTTGGGGTTTTTGTTTTTTTTTTTGCTCTCCTGCAATCGAGACATATGCATTACCCTTGTCTCTTTTCTGTTTTTCATTGAACTTGAGTATGTAAGGTAGTCTTAATGGTTCAGCTACAGTTTGATGGAGCTGCATACTTTTGTTATGTAAGTTATGACTACGAAAATACAAGGTTTTTCAGTTAATTACATTTCTCCTGAAAACCCCTATATTCATTCCTAGACAGAGAAGTTCAAAACCCATTCATCTTCTTCTTGGCTGCACCCTGGCTCTTGTTGTCTAACATTTTTAGCCATTACACAATAAAACTCTATGAAAATTTGGTTAGTGGACCTATCCGGTCCACTTTTATCACCTAAGGGTTTCCCCACATGCTCTCATTTACCAACTGGCATCTGCAACTCATAAAAAGCCCTGAATTTTGGTCTGTCTTTACTTACAGAATTAACTTTGTTATGTAATTCTGAATCACTGGCTGAAGAGGCACTCATGTATTTGTGCTTTTGAAGGAACAAGGATTTTGAGGACTTCTACTCTTTTATTGAAAACCCCGCTCCATTTAATGCCTGAATGAATTCTAGGGAGGGAAGCTTTCCTAGGTGCACGGTAGTCTTCTGTGTTATTGAAATTAAAAAGATGTAATTTGGAGAGAAGAAAGTTTGCCTGTGGTAGCCTGTGTATGTTAATTCCTTCTGATTGTCTTTTGCATCCTGAAAAAGGCAAAGTAGATTTTTCTGTGCTGTGAGCTCAAACTGTATCTTGATCTCTGCGTGAGAGGTGAATGTTTGTGGTAAATGTGGCTTTCTTAATGAGGACCTGCTGTTCTGCATGAAACGCTGTCACAAATAATAATAAACAGTGGCCGGTTTCTGCCTCTGCAGTAGGAATAAAAACCGGGTAGTGAATCTTCCCTCCACAACTGTGTCAACAGCAGGTCCTCATTACCTGTCCACAGCTGCTGAAAACTGATTTATCCCCCCACAGTCAGAATGCTGCCCAAGGTCCTTATTCTTGGCAAGATTTTTTTGAAAGGCAAAAATAAATATTTTCCTGTTTTTCAAAAGGGTTTTTTGGTGCTCCCTGAAACTGCTTTTGCCACTTCCAATCTATTTGATTGTTATTGGGCTTTGTGGACCCAGGGCCTGTGAGCTGTAGGAATTGCAAACACACGGTTCCAGCTGAGCTCCTGAACTGACAGGTGATCATCTTATTAGGGGCTGGGAAATCACATTGTGATTTCTGCCAAAGATTTGCCTTGTTGTTCCTGCTCTGTACCAAATGCATAGCAGCCTACTTTCTTTGTGGAGAATATGAGAAGCTCTGTAATTTAAT
The DNA here is from genome assembly GCF_015227805.2 of Hirundo rustica. Classification (NCBI taxonomy): domain Eukaryota; kingdom Metazoa; phylum Chordata; class Aves; order Passeriformes; family Hirundinidae; genus Hirundo; species Hirundo rustica. The sequence continues at coordinate 4,479,638 of NC_053464.1, forward strand.
TATGAATAACATCACTTTGCTCAGTTCCTTCATTTCCTTGCGTGCTGTTTTCCTCTGGAGCAATTTACAGTTCCTCTGGGCTGCAGGAAGGAAGCATAGGAAAAACAGTGCAAGAGCCTTTGACTTTAGAGGAAAGAGCAAATCAGGATCTGGAGAGGGTAACCACTTCAAGAAGGTTACCTTGGTAAAGGGAATAGAAATTTCTATTATTGAATGTTTGGCTTTGATGATGTCAAAGAAACAGAGAAACCAGATGGGAGAAAACTGTCTTTAATTTATCTCTCAGTTTAACATAGAGAGCCACAGGTCTTCTCCAGGTGCAAGGTGACACAGCTCGAAAGAGGGTTTGGGCATGTTTTTGTTGATCTGAGGGATCCTTCTGGCTCCTAGAGTAGATAAGTAGTAAGGACAGACCCGTGTGGCAGAGGAGATTCCATATCACAGTTATTTATTGCACTTTGCACTCCTCTAGTGTGGTCATGATCTCTAAACGGAGCCGGAGCTGCTACTGAGGCCCTTGGGGCTCCTCCATCCAAGGCTCCAGCTTTAAGCTGAAAGATTTATATCCTTTATCTGACTCATGGCTGCTGCAGGCTTTGTGATGTACTCAGAATCAAAAACCCCTTCAAGGCCCAAACTTCATAAATCTTAAATCCTATAAACATCCGAGTTCCTGGAGTACTGATTTCAGGAACACCATGTTACAAAAACTGTGAGCCCAGTAGTCCTGGTTTCTAGCAAAGCAATTTAATTAAAAGAGGAGATAATTAGATGAGAAACCTCTGCTGGGAGTAATTAGAAATATTTCTGAATGGGTTGAGTTAGATGAGTAATCCACTAAAACTATGCAAAGCTACGGCTGTCCAGCTTCCAGCAAACTGAGTGAGAAGGGAAGTGAGAGACTCTCCCCAGAGGCGATTGCCTCTGGAACAGGAGAAAAAACTTCATGGCTGATGGAGCCTGTTTTGTGCCATTCCTCCTCTGAAAGGAGTTTGTACCAGATCGTGGTTAAAACCCACCACTTTTCTGCAGCAAATAGCTGAGGCAGCCCACACTAGAAGGGGGAAGGGATCTAATTTTGTGCCAGCTGCCATAAGATTTGAGCCTAGCCTTTTCTACCACCAAACTCAAACTGAGGCACTGCCATATGCTGGAGTGAACACAGACCCGGGAGAAGATAAACGTAGTGTTTGGTTTGTGGTGGGAGGCTGTGGCGGTTGGGGTGTGTTCTTATCTTTTTTTAATTGAATTTCTGAGAAGAATGAAGAGTTTTATGAGCAGATATGCCTGTCCTTCTCCCTCACATTTTTCAGTAAATCAAAAAGAATGTTTCTAGAGATATAGCTTAGGATGAGACCAAGTTGATGGCTACAGAAGGTCTCACTTCAAAATCAAATTAAGGTTATGAAGCCTGCATTCTTTTTTTCTGGGCTGGTTCTTTTGGGATGACACTTGTGGCTAATACTTTTTTTTGATGCTGCATGTGAGATGCTTGTAGGTAGTGTGAGGGTCAGGACAAATAAACCCTCTCCAAATCACTGACAGTGATTTCAGTGCATGTTTTTTTGCGCAGTGTGTTAGTTGTTGTTAAGGTTCATCTTCTGTTCATCTTTCATGGCATCTTAATTTTTTAAAAGTATCTCAGCTGAAAACAGTTTATTTTTATATGTTTCATGATGAAATAATTATCTAATGGGAACTCAGACTTCCTCTGATCCCTATTGGCTGTGTTCAGAGAGGCTTTAATATGATTGTCCTGGTCTTTAGGAGGATTTGCGTAAGCATGAACTGTTCAAATTAACTGAAATTCAGAAAAGCTTTTCATACTTTGCTACTGAATTTTTCAGGGAACTGGACTGTTATTTAACATTTCTATTTCCTGAGGTCTTGCTTTTCCATGAGCAGCACTGAAATGGAACATCCAAGACTTCTGAGGGCTCACGTCCAAGGCATGCAAGTTTGACTAGAGGTGTCATAAATTCTTAACTGCAGCTCTTCACAAGATTATCCAAACTTCTCTGGAGCACTGTATGCCTTTTGCTGGAGGCAAGTGCTGGTATACACATCTTTTTTGTCTCATGCTTTCTAGATTTCTCAACAACCTGGAGAGCTTTCAGTTTCCCACAAGACTTCAATTCTGTTTATGTCACCATAAAGAATTACGATTATGCCTTTATACATATGTGTGACAGTGCGTTTGTTTCTTATATTTTCTGAAAATTTCCTTGAGTATTAAATCCAGGAGCTGGAGCAGCTACACAAAATGAGCAGCTCTTTATCTGATATTCTGCATATGTGGATTTCCATAACTTAATTCACCTGTAAGATTTTCCTATGGTTTTCAGTAACCTACAAAGTGTGTATAAGCACACTTGTGCTTATTTAATTTGTATGGAAAACAGAAGTATCATTTCTGCCATTGAATAAAAAGCAAACCAACCAGTCTGGAAAACTCTGTTGGAAGCTCAGTATATTTTATGAACATTGTAGGAGAAAAGCTTTCGCTTTTCATTTATTTTAATATCTTAATTATCCACCTTATCTTTGCAATATTATGTACACCAACTTGTGTTACCTGTGTGGAGTCTCAGGGGGTTGTACTTGGAGCACCTGTACAGGAGCTTTTCAGGAGCTGGAGGAGATGGTTCCTTTGTGAGGTATCAGAGAAAACTTGAGCTGTAGGCGTTGCTTTTCCAATCCTCCACAACTTTGTGCATTGACTTAATTTCTGCAGACTTTAGTGCGCTTCATTACGTGTGCAGCTTGCATATGTAACTGGCAGAAATTAGAGACCAAGTTTTTATTAAATATGTTAATCACCTAACATTGTTTGGCTTGCAGCCTCAACTTTAAAGAAGCAAATAAGTGGGGAAAAAACTTTGTGCATAAAATATAGCACATGAAGTAACTGGCAAAATGCAAAGGTGAGAGATTAGTTGTTCTCTCAAATTCTTTAAATTTTAATAATTTATTTAATAGCTCAGAAAAATAAATAGTCTTGATATATGCCATTTTTAGCTGGATTCTGACTGTTAAATCACTTCTGGTGTTTGAGAAATTATCATTAAATTTATTTATTAAGATGGCAGTATATTTCCACAGTCTATTGTGGCTAAGATTCTGTTGGCTGGACCGTTCTTGTGCAGCACCTAGTAAGTGTTTTTGTGTTTCTGCACCAGTCTATGGGATTTGCAATAATGGATGTCATAACCTTCTGCTGAGGCTTTGGAAAGAACTGGCCATCAATCACCATGTACAGTCTTTTCAATTGTAGCTCCCAGTAAATGTGTTTTCTTCATTTATTTGGAAGCTATTATGCTGTCATTTAAAAGCCCAAGAGAAAGGGGAAAAAGCCCTTTTAATGAGACTTTGTGCACTCTGTTTTTTAATAGTAATGGCTTGTTTCATGTTAAATTTAAAGCATGTAGCTCCTTAGCAAATAGGTTTTTAACTGGTTCACATAATCAAAAGCAATACAACTGGCGTATGAGCGCCTGCTCTGATCCCAGCTTTCAAACACCGCACAGAGAACAAACATCCACACAGTCCTTAGTTTAGACTTTGAAAAGTCAAAACTTTCTTCCTCGTGTAATTGCCCTAACAGATCTCATCAGTGCTGGTTCACATGCTGTGTTTCACAGATCACAGGCATTTCAAAGCTTGCTTGCTGATGAGGAAAAGGTTCTGTACCCACCAGCACCAAGCCAGCCTGGCTTCCTGCTCCCCTCTAGCTCTTACTTCATTGCTTGATCTCCTGTGCTGGTGCTTAACTCGCCAGGTTAGGGTTTTGTATTGCCACACAAGGCCTGGGCATAGAGCAGAAAACTTGTTGTTTGCCTTTGTTTCTAGTTCTCCTAGTCCAGGATGAATGCACAGGCATTTAGGGTTATTTGTGTTCGCAGTGTAGCAGTTTAAAATTGTTTTTTAAAAAAGAATTCTTTTAGGTCGCCTAAATGTATCCATATAACCAATATTTTAATGAGTGAATCTAGTTGGAATTCTATGAGGTAAAGAATACGACCTTTAAGAGGCTTTTTAGTTAGTTTATTATACATCTAGATTTATACTTTGTAGAAAAAAAATTTAAGATGTTTAAAAAACCACAACTTTTTAAACATAATCACATTGCTGTCAAGCGTGGAGCTTTCATGAATTGAAATGTTAGCATCTGAGCATGTTTCCAGTTTTCACATATTGAAGCAGGTTTATTTAGTTCATTAGTATTCAAGAAACTTCAATGAAAAAATAGGACAATTTCATGGTACACTCAATAAGTCACCATTTTCTTCTACTAATTTTACCTCAAGTTCATTAAAAAGTGCCACCATTGTTTTGCATATACTTCTTTGTTTAGGAAACAGCCACACAAAAATCTCATTTTGAAAAAAACCCCATCTTTAAACCATATTATAGAACAGTAGAACTGCAATTACAGCAATGTTCAAGTTGCTTCCATCATGTTTTTCTTAGTCTTGAATATCTGAAAAAAAAGTGAAGGATTTAGTGCTTTGTGAAAACTATTAACTACAAACGCTTGTACAGATACTCATCAGTTTTCCTGCAAACAAAAGAAAGCAAAATGTGTAACACTTCTTAAAAAGGTTTTCCTTCTGAAAATGCTGAAAACAATTATATTAATAGTGGCTTGTTTCTTTCTTTACCTTGATGAGTGCAAGTTTTCCTTGCCTTGTGATATAAAGGTAGCCATGGCAACTTAACATTTTAATCACTCTTTTGCAGTGCATTTCTTAGGTAAAGATTATGTAGAACCTGCACTTGATATCTGAACTAATTAATTCTGCTTTCCTTTAGATAATATTTCAAGATAACTATTCTTACTTAAAAAATAAACAACTGAAACAAAAATGCCCAAATGAGACTGAGACAACAAATTTGCACTTGAAATTTTGTTGCTCTTGAAATCCAGCAACTGAAGAGAGGGATTGGCTGTATTTATCAAATCCTCACCCCTCCTGGAGAACAAGGCAATTCCCACACCTCTAAGGAAGTTCTTGTATTTCATTTCATTATCTGTCAGAAGCAGTTTTGCAGGCACTGGCCTTTCAGCACTTGCAGTGTCTCAGAGAATGTTAAAAGAGCACTTAAGTTATTTGTTTCTGGCTCTGCAACAAGGCATGGCAGGTTTTTCTCAGTGCTCTCCCAGGGGTTTTTTAGGACAGAAGGAAAACGAAAGTTGAACTCTTTCCCTAATCCATGAACGTTTTTTAACAGCTGTATTTATGTGGAAAACAGGCGTCTCTTTGTAGTAACAGTGTTGATAGTTCCGTGCTAGGAGAAGCTTGTCAAGTTTGAAAACAAACCTTTTCCATTTGAATCTCAGATTTGAGTGCCCCAAAACATTACAGAGAGCAAAGGGGTTTGATAATGGGCTTTATCATTAAGTAATACTTTGAGTTTGTACTTTCAGTCAGTGCTTCTTGCCAGGTGATAACTTAATTTAGCTGTGCATTTGGATATTATTCCTGAAACTCACTACTATGAATGTTGAACACAATCTGTGGTCCTCTAATCGCTTAAGCAATCCTTTCAGGAAACTCTTTGCTCAGAGCTATGGCCCACATGCTTCTCTTTCTGTGACTGCAGTACACCAGTGATTGCCTACCTCATTAAAAAATGTCATTATTTCCTTCTTTAGGGTAAAATTTGAATTTACCTCCCTTTTTTTTTTTTTAAAAAAAAAAAAAAAAAGTCTTAATTTAGAAGCCAGGAGCTGGTGATATCAATGAGTAGATGAGGATTTTGAGTTCTGTCCACCTCCTGGATGGTGAAGGTGACACATGCTCAGCTGGTTGCCAGAAGAGAACAATGCAGTTTCTTTGTGTCAGATTGGTATTAAACTTTTTCAGGACAGCTGGAAATTTCTAGTAATAAATTTCCTTGCCAATCATTGGGATGTTCTCAGGAATTCCCTGGTCTGGTTCTTTTGGATTCCATTGGAGGTAGTACAATAAAATTACCACGGTAGGCTTTTTTATGTATTTGTGAAACAGTTGTAAAAACCAGTTATTTCACAGCAGTTAAGAGCTGAGAACCTATATATACATATATTTGTTCTTTAAGAATCTGATTCACATTAATTAAGTGGAAAAAAAAATTGCATGGAGAGAGCTTGCTATGTAGGAATCACAGAGCAGCTGACAAGTATTTTGGTGACACATTGGTGCTTAATTCATTTTTGGGCCATGTGCTTGCTGTATCTCTGCTTCAAGCAGAGGAAAGAATTTCTAGTTCCCCTTCCTGGGTCTTGCTAGCCTTCTGTGCCTCTCTGCTGGAGTAACTGCTTAAGAAAGAAAAAGTTTTGGAGTGAATCCACCTCTTCAATGCCAGAGTTGGCTGTAATGGGGTGCTTCGGCCTTCCTACCCTGCTTGCTGCTGTGGGAGGGCGAGGAGGCAGAGGGAGGGTTAAAAGAACTCTGTGGTTTCTGTTTAGGAGGTGTTGTCAATGGGCAAAAACATGATGGAAGCCTGCCTCAAATGTGTGGAGCAAAGGCAGCCCTGGGCATTTTGTGTGTTCAGTCTGGGGGGATTGGGAAGCAGCCTTGGGTGCACAGCACTCCATCTCTCTGTGCTCATGCTTTACAGGGATCACTCAGTCATCCTGAGAAGTGGAAGGATGGGTGACTTCAACGGGGCACAGCTTGCTGCACTTACAAATGTCGAGGCAGAGATGCTATTTCAACTGCAGGCATTTGGGAAGCTGGGAAAGATGGCTCATGGCAGAAAGTGTGGAGACTTAGAGTAGCAAAAGTGCTGGATGTGTTTGAGTGTGCAGAAATCGGGGAAGCAATGGTTTTATGCACCTTCTGTGTCTCTTTCTGTGGTCTTACATGTGGAATATGGCAGCATTTTTATGTATTCCTTGTATGTTATCTGCCTGGAAAGAACCTGGTTCTTTAGTAGCAATTGTGCCCATGCAAGGAAACATGGATTTAAACGGGGCAGGAAACACAGCTGCACTGGTACTTGATTTCCTTAATATACAAGAAGGAATAAATTTGGTCTGAGCCTTCCCCAAGCTCTCTGGACAGCCTGGCTGGGAGTTGCTGTGAGCTCTGAGCCGAGTGCCAGGCTCCAAGCTTCCCAAACTAGCAGAGCAGCTGAGCAATTTGACTGTGCTTTTTGCAGCCCGGCTGCCTGGGACAGAGCCAAATTAGACAGCCAGCTTCTCAGTCTTGGTATGTAAATAAAGGAGGGTTGTGTCCCTAAGTATCAACCCCTTAGTCTGGAGAGAAAACAACTAAGAGGGGTTAATGAATGAATTCCCTAAACCACAGTGCATTTAGAAGAGGGGGCAGGAGAGAAAAGAATAAGTTGCTGCTTTTTTTTTTTTTTTTTTTTTTTTTAAAGGGGAGCAAGAACCAAGAACTCATTGCACTTAATCAAGTGGAGAATAATCTGAGAGTCAAAGGTCCTTAATTATGTTTTCATTTAGTATGACTTTTAGTTGTCTGAAAGATCTCCTTGGCAGCCATGTGAAGAGGTTCTGTTATGTTTAGAGCTGTTTGTATTCCATATATGAACTGTTAACTGCATCTTTAGGCAAAGAATTCACAGAGAGAAATGAAAATTCACCTGTACTTCTCTGAGGTGATGGAGTCAATCCCCAAATGGCTGCAAACTGCGTGTGTGTAGGAGAACTTTGGACTGCTGAACACTGGTAAATGCTGAATGTGCAGAATGGCTTAATTTCCTGTGTGCAGGACTGAGCAAGGTTATTAAGAAGCCCTTTCAAGTTTGAAGTTTTCCCCAGGGAAACTCCAGAAACACAGCTGCTTGAAAGGCGAGAAAGAGAGGGAGGAAAACAGTAAAAATAAAAAGGGACTGAAAAGTGAAGATGCTGGCTGTGTGCTGCAGAGAAGCTGGAGGCGATATTTTGCACAAACCTGAGACGAGGCAAGATAGCAGCAGCAGGAATGGGAGGGGGGACAGGGCTCTCAGTGCTTGCTCTCGCTCCTTGTGCCTTACTCAGACATGTGGCAGGTGTAGAGCTGCTGACACATGTGGAATAAGTTCAGTGAGTGCTGAGCAAGTGTTGAATCAACAGCTCTGGATGAGAAAAAGAAGAGAGAAGTAGAAAGTATGGGTTTGTTCTGACTGGTTATATTTTGGGGAGCTGTCTGTGAAACTTTGATTCAGTGACTTTGCTTGGAAATGTCCATAGGAGTGGAATCCAGTAGCTGATGTTTGGTGCATGGATATTGCTCTGGAGAGACAGGAGTGTTTTTGGAGAAAGCAGCAGTCAAAGTAATGAACGTGAGATAGATAAGTCCTTTGAAAAGACAAGATTTCTGAGAGGCTTTCTAGAATTTAACCAAAAACTCATGAGAAAACCTTGAACTGACGTGGAAATTGAGGAGAAAGCAGCACAGGGATGAGGATTAGCGTAGTTTTTGATCTGTCAGAAGTGAAGCGAATGGATTCTGTAGCACTCTACAGAGTAAACATTTGCTCTCAGTAGTGTCATGTGTATCCTGAAATGAGCCCCCTCTCTTCCCACCCTTGCTGTGTTGTTTTGGGGAAGATGGAGTACGTGTACCACGCAATGCTGGGTGAGAGTCAGAATGGTTCTGCCGTGTTTGGAGCAACACGGGAACACTAACACACTTCAAATCCCCCAGTGTTGTTTTTAACCAAGGTGTGATGCCTTCCTACAGAGGGGTGCTCTTAGAGGAAGGCTCTAGCATGAGGAATAGTTTCATGTAGCTGCATTATGTCAAAGTCTTGGCTGACTTAGTTCCTTGGCCAACTTAATTATTTTTACAAACAATGCTGTGTAGTGTCAGAAGCAATGAGATGCTGGAATTCTGTATCTGAAATGAGTTTAAACTCAGTTATTGCTATAGTATAAGTTAAAAAAAAAAAAAAGTCCCAATGTCAGCAAGTACCTGAGAAAAGAAAGTGTAAAATAACTAAATATATTTGTATAGTACAGCTTGCCAGTTTCAGCTTCCACAAGTGACTGATTTTATTTGGAAAGGGTAGGAGTATTTTAGGTTAGACTCTTTCACATTCTAGAACTGGAAGGTTTCATAACCCACACTGTATTTTAAAATGTGTATCAGATGGTATAATTAAAAAAAAAATCTTCCTATCTTCTCATACCAAGAATACAGGCAAAGGGGTTATAGAATTGTTTATAGAATAAGGTTACTTCAGAAGTGGCCCAAAGAATTTCTACCTGAAAGTGCAGAACAGAGACAGCAACACCATCACAGTGTCTTTGTGCAGGTCATGGAATTAGATGATATTTGTGTTAAGTCACTTTACTGCTGGTTCCATGTTTTAATGTTGACAGCAGAGGATGACACCTTCTTTAGTGCAGTTCACTTTTTAAAATCACTTCTATGCATTATAAATTATGTTGCAAGTATCTGTAGTTTGACATGCGTTTCACTCAGCTTAGGTTGCATATCAGAAATATTTTTCTTTCACCATTAATATTCAGAATCAGTTATTCTTATTTAAACCTTGTTGAATTCTTTATCAGCCCTAAGTAGACTGAAAGGCAAATGCACAGCCTTCAATGTGATAAATTTTGTGCCTAATTTTGAGTACTCAGTAAGAAATGTTGTGAAAAAATAAAGTTTTTTTAAAAAAATATTGCATTAGTCATAATGAAGTATTTTCATTATTAGGTTCATTAGCTTATAGATTTTTAGCAGAATAATTAGCTGAGCTTCAGTTAAGCCTGGAAATGCCTAGCACCTCTGGAAATGAATTATTTTTTTCTGAGGTTTCCCGAACTTCAGGCTGAAGTTTTCTGGAGTAAAAACGTAGGTGTCTAATACGTTTGGAAATAAATATATTTTCAGCCTCTAGTTTCACATAGGCAGTGTGCTGTGGTTACAGCCCTATAAAACCATGAGAAACATTCCTTTCTCTGTTCAAAGACACACCTGTGTATCATGGAAAGGCGTTTTTGACGCGTAACACAAGTCTGATGATGGTAAACTTGGTCCAAGTGCTACTATATAAAATGCCTGTGTTGGTGTTTGAAGGTGCAAAACTCTTCCTTGCGAAGGGCAGCTCCTGTCCTAGTGGCCTGCTCCATTTCTTGTTGCTGCACCTCAAGACAGACGTGGCAAATGAGGTTCAGAAATCACCACTGGTGGCAGGAGAGGCAGAGATGAACAGACAGGAGCTGCTGTCGAGCGAGGAGTTACCTGCCACAGCAGCGACCTTCAGCTTAATATGCGCTTGTCTGTATTGATTTTATCTTACAGCATGTTATTGAACACAAAAGCAAGATGAGCCAAATCCCCCTCATTGTTCTTGAATGCTGCAAGGCTCCTTATATGAATAAGGGGACTAGGAGGTGACTCTATAAAAAGAATATTTAGCTGGGTTTTTAGATCATCTGCCAGATTCTAATCTCTGTAGGCATAGAAACAGGGTTTTTTTTTTTTCTTTGACAGCCACGCATCTGAAATTAGAGTTTAACTCCTACAGTTGTCAAAATAGATTTTCTGTGGTTTCAGAGCTTTTTCTAGCATCAGAAGAATATTCAGTTTAAGTTTCTGTCTTATGAGGACTTAGGTTAGATTTTTCTATAGGCTGATTTCTAGTCCTTAATTACAAGACCTGGTGCCGTTTTTATGTCCCCCGTTCTTATAATGCCTCCTAAAGGAAGGAGAGTTTAAAACCAGGCAGTTTGGATGACAAGGGCCACTGGAGATTGTGTCTGTACAGTTCTTGTCAATCAGTGCCTAGAACTCTACATATCTATTTATAAAATTTCAACCTAAGGGCCTCCAAGGCAGTTGAAAACTTCCAGGCTAATGTAGATCAGCATGAAGATTTTTAATAACAGGGGGATCAGGAGGGATCTACTCTTCAGCCAGGAGAAGTTTCCAGAGCTCGCCCAGTGACTTTATAACCTGACTGGGGCAGAAACTTTGCCTTTTTTTTTTTTTTTTTTTTTTTTTTTTTTTTTTTTTTTTTTTTTTTTTTTGGGGGGTGGTTGTTGTTGTTGTTTGTTTGTTTAATCCCCTCACTATTTCCAGCTTCTTCACAGAATACAGCTCAGAAATATACACAGGGTTTATTGAACAAAAATTTTAATCAGCTCAGCTATGACCATGCAAAACACTTTATTCTCAGCACAAATTTCAACCCATGAAAAGAAAAAGCAGCTGCTTTGTAAATTCCCATTTGGGACTGTGCAGAGAGTAGGTAGGCAGAGGGATGACAGAGAGAGGAAAAATCATATTGGAATATGATAAGAAAGAAAGAATATTCTTTCTCTCTGAAATTAAATTTTTTTACAATAATGGCCTTGTAAAAATGTGAGCAATATAGAGTGCACCAAACATCTAGGAAATTGTTCCATTTACTTCAAATTTTCTGGACACCTTATCTTTCCTGCAATAAAATATTGAGCTAGTATTTCTTATTCCCTTCACTGTAGGTAGCTGAAATTTATGCAGGGAATTAAAACCACCTCTCACATTGGGATTCTGTCCATTTGAGATCCTGCTCAGGAAATTAATCCTCTGTTTCAGAGGAAGAAGAACAGGTAAAGATCTCAGTCGTGTCCTGTCATCCTGCTTCACAGCAGAATCAACTTCACTCTTCTCATCCCGGGCAGATGAGGACATAACTGCCCCTAAAGACCTCCAGTTATGAAGTCCCTGCAACATCCTTAGGGAAATCTATTCTGAGCTCAAGTGTCCTTACAATTAGAAAGATTTGCCTAATATCTAACCTAAATCTCCTTAGCTGGAAGCTAAGCTCATAAATTTCAGTGATATCACAAGTAAAAATGGTAAATGGATCCTTTCCTTCCTTTTAGTATTTTAAAATTGTTATTAAATCTCCTTTGTCTCTGCTTTTCTGTAGCCTAAGAATCAACAGTTTATTAAAGCTCTTCTTGTAGGACAAAATTAATGCCTTTAATTCATAGGTTTTTTTCCTTTTTATTTGTCTTTAATTTTTTTTTAATTATTTTTCAAGTTGTTTGGCTTTGTCTTGGATAGCACTGGGATACAATAATTCAAGCGATCTCTAGATGAACTGTTACTTCTGGAAACACAGTGTGTTTTTATGCCTCTGAGGAACTTGTTCCTCTTCTTGTAAGGCCTTGACATTTACTGAGTCATAAACAACTTATGATCTGCTGCAGCCTTCTGATCAGGTCTTCAGGGTTCCTAGTTAGCTGACTACTCACTACATTTCTTTTTTGCCTCTGCATTTCTTTTTTTCCTTTTTGAACTGCCTTCACTTTTCTAGATTACTTCTCCAATTAGTCATATTTTTCTGGGGGCGTTTGTTTTGTTCAGGCTACTTTTGTATTCTTGTAGAACTTCTTGCACTCCTCTATTTTTGTCACAAAAGAATGTGGAGAATTCTCTAATCCTGTTACTGCAATCATCAAACGGGAACAACCAAGGCAGCCACTGAAGGAACTTGACTTGATGTTCCTTCTCTAATGATGGGCACCTAACAAGTGTAGAAAATTGTTTTCCATCCCTATTAGTGCTGCCTCAGAAGTAGATTAATTGAGTCCACAAGGGTTTTAGTTTGGTGACTGTTACTTGTTGCCCTGTTCTTATTTTCTTTTTTTCTCCAAGCTTGCTTAGAATGTCAACAAACTTACAAATACCAGGAGATTTTTTTTTTTTTTTCCTCCCCCTGGTTCATTACTTTATTACAGAAAGAAATTAAAAGTATTTCTGGGGACAAGCTTTTTTGCCAAATCTCTTCATCTAGAAGTTGTAAACTAGTTTGGTTATCTATCTCAGTACTTTTCCAGGAAAGCAATTACGCTTTTCTGGAGCTGTCTGACCCTTATTTTTGCCTCCTGGTTTTTAAATGCAGATAGACACAACATTTTTCCCTTTTCTGCCTGTCCAGTACTCCACTGTTTTCATGGGTAACAGCTGGTAATTAATTTTGACATTGCCTCAGTCAGATCTGTATAAAGTAAATCCACCCTAGCTGTTTGAAATTAAGTTTAGCTTACCTAAAAAGTTCTAGATCATTTTTCCTATGTTTTTGCCTGATTCACTGGTACTGTACTGGCAGTCTCCTTGTAATTACATCACTAGTGCAGACTGAAGTAAAAAAAAAAAAAACAACTTTCTGGCCTTCTTGATTTTCTTCTTGCTAGATTTTCTTCACCATGCAGTAGCAGATCATTTGTTATTTTTTTCCTCTTTCTCTGCGTATGTGTCCTTCTCATATTACATAATACGCTTTTAGAATCACTTCAGTCAGCCTGTTGTGTCTGTTTGCTCTTAGGTTTTACGTTTTGTGCATGCACTTGTGCTATTTCTTTCTACTTATCCCTGGTAATTAAAAACCTTTTCAAATTTCTGGCCTTGGAAGTGAATAAATAAATTTTTGCCTTAGTGAAGTGGCAACTTGATGATCATCTGTTTCACACTCAGATAATCTGTCTTTAACTGTCCTATTTTAGTAAAGCAACTTCTGGTTCTCCTTTATCTTTACATTTTTCTCTCTCTAAGCGTATTCAAAGCATATTGAATTCTGCTTTCATGATGTCTTTGGTTTCGTTTCATATTATTCTCTCTTCACTTCAACATGACTGTCAACTACCTTTTTGTGGTGTCTCTTATGGGTAAGTAATAGGGTGATTACTAATAAGAAGGTTATTAATAATTTCTCAAGCAACTGGAGACATGTGTGGACTTGAAGGAAAAGTGTGAGTGATATTTCACACTCGGTTCAGGAGGGAAAGATCCTGCAGACAAACTTAGGCAATGCACATGATGTGACAGAGCTTAAGAACTGTGATCCATTTGTACCACTAAAATAAAAATAGATGTAAACTTTGTTACATTTCTCTGGGGAAATATTTGCATCTTTTTTTCCTTCTTGGAAGCTTATAGCATTTTATTTGGGTGTGTTTTCCCTCTTTGACTGCAAAACATGATTCTTCAGCAGACACTGAGTTGGCATAGTTTAGAGAAAATGGCAAAAGAGGGGTGAAGGGGAAACATCAAGATATTATTCTCTTCTATGAGGAAAAACGACTAAGTTTAGTCTGCTAATTATATGACTAATTAGAACTTGTTTTGAGGTGGAATTTTCTTTTTTTCAAGGTTGGAAACGGTCCTTTTGTTCCTCACTCCTCTGCAAGAGCTTTATTTCTTGTTTGTGGCAAGGACAGGTTCAAGATGCATCAAGATAAACTTGCAATGTACTCAGCACACTGCACTAGATCCTTCTATTGACAGTAATTTATTCTAGCTACAAAAAATAAGCAACTTTTCACATACTAATATGCTAAAAAAGTGAATGCAAAAAAATTCTGTGGTGCTATTTCTTTAATTATCTTGTACTTTGGAAATTTGTTAAATTGGCTGTATTATTCTGATTGAACAAGCCTGTGTTAGGTGTTTCTGCTCCTTTAAAAAAGCTCTTTTGTCTGTCTCTTCTCAGTTAGGATCATTTTGCTTTCAAAGAATTTGAAGGCAAGTTTTTTCTCTGTTGTGATGGCATTCTATAAAGCAATTGCATTACAGCGGCCAGGTAGCAGCAAAAAAAGAAAAAGAAGAATTTGCCTACTCAGTATACTTACAGAACTTACAGAACTGGAGAAACAACAATATTTTATAAGAATTTATGTTTTTAGAGAAGGAAAGTTTAAAAAAATAGAATGGAAAGAAAAATGTGGATTGCAATTCTTTTCTAGGAAGGAGAAAAAGCTAATTGCACGTCCAGAACAATAAGGTCTTTTATGTACTGAAAAAAATCTCAAGATTTACTGTGTAATTTCACCAGAGATGGATTTGGGTCAGTCATCAATTCAAATAACCTTTAATTTGATATGAGTGTGGCAGGGAAGTCAAACTTAGATGGGAGCTGTGGGGCACTGAGTGTGGGTTTGGGACGGGTACAAGGATGGCACTGCCAGCTGTGAGCACAGTGCGGGGTGCTGGGGGTGCAGCAGGGGTGGCAGAGCTCTGCTCACCCAGCCTGGGCAGGACCAGTGCCAGGGAAGAGCTCCTGTGCTCTACAGCACCCAAGGAGGGGCACAAGTCCTGCTGGAGCTGGGCTGGGCGTGCAGCAACAGGGCCAGAGGCTGCAGGGGGGGATATGGCAAATTCCAACTGAATGCAAGGAAAAAATCAATCACTGGAAGCGGGTCACAGAAGAATGGAGATGTCTGAAATTCTCCTGGACACAACCTTTGGCCACCTGCCGTAACTGCACTTGCATTGCACGAGGATTTGGTACCGTTCTGGTGTCACAGTCCAAATACAATTCATTCAGTTTGGGCACGTCTTTGTGAGTTCAGCTGGCAATGGAAAGAGCAGTGTGTCTCCAAAAACCTTGGGAATGAACTATTCAGGAAGGTTTCTCAGTCAAAACCCTGAAGAATTTCAGATGGGCAAACTTTTTAATTCTTCTAAAACCCAAACAAACCTCAACTCCTACACTTCTGCACTCACCTTTTCCATGTTTCTGAACTCACCTTTTAAATCACCCACCAGCTTACCAAATAAATTTTAAATGGTAAACCTGAATTCTAAGCTCAGAAATATAAAATGAGCCCGACTGTGCTCATAACCATATTACTACATGCATTTGTTACATGGTGATGAGTCCCAAAAGGAGCTGTGTCTTGAAAATTGTGTTGTCTAACTTCTGGATATTTGCTTTATCCCTTTATGTACTTGATTAATATCTGCACAGCTACTTGTAGGGATGTAACTATTTTAATTTTTTTTTTTAATGCAATAAAATAGTATTGTAAAATTTCTGTAATGTTATATACCTTTCTATTGTTTTTTTCTTATCTATTGTAAACAGACAAGAGGGGGGGTTTCCCCTCCGAAGTTAAATAAACTTTTAATTAAATAAAGATTTTTTCTCTTCAAAATGGAGTCTACAAATATCTAATCCCAGAGCTACGATTTCTCAACCTTCCTCCTCTTCTATGAGATGTTGCTATGGTTATTACCCTGCTGGGTCGTGAAATGCAGTAATTTGTTTAGCAATTCCTTTCTTCCACAATACTGTACACACATAGAGAGGAGGCTTGCATTTACCAAGAGCATCAGTGTGACGAGTCTGCTGTTTTTCACAAATCCTTCTAATATAAGTCATGATTTGTAAAGCACGTATTTTGGGTTACTAGTTGAAATTCTTATCCAGCAAAAATAAATTTCTCTGGTAGCAAAAAGAAGTTTAAAGAAAGCTGTTCTGAGCAGTGTCTACTTTTCTTCCTCTCTGCAGAAAATTTTTCTTCTCCCTGGAAGGGGCAGCAGATGCTATGTATGATCTTTCTGTATTTGTTTGACATTACTTGTTGGGCATTAGTTAGATGACTAAGTAATCAGATGCTTGAAAGAAGCTTAAGTCATAATCCAGGTTTCACTAAGAGCAGGGGATTTGCACTAAGATCTGTTTATGAAAAGTGGTTAGAATAAGAATAGTTTTGTTGCATCTGTTCAGTTTCAGTATGATCTGACATGCTTCAAATCTTAAAGCATGACTAATATGAGTGGGTAAGCAATAAGATTTGCAAAGGTTTCTTTGAGCAAGGCTCGCACCTTCACAATTACTCAATATCTATAAGCCATTTAGTTTATAATTGTCTTCAAACAGTTGGGCTGTGTTGAACATAAAATATTTGAAATATTAAACATGTTGAACATAAAATATTTGAAAACATAGAAGGTTCTGTTATGGCAAACAAACAGTCTGGGGTTTACTTGCTTTGGTGGTGGAGCTTCTGTTACAGAAGACTGTGGTCACTGTGTGAAGGTTTATATGAGCAAAGAGAAAGGGAGTGGCGGTCAGTAACAAGCTGCAGGTTGAGCAAGAGTGGGTTTTATTTGGGCAGAAAACACAGCAGGCTGATGTGTGGAAATGTCTCCTGTTCTGCTTTACCAAGCCATGAAGTGGCTGTTCTACTGTAAATTCTCCTCAGTTTCATTCAGTCTTTTTCCTAAAGTTTCAGGTGATGAAAGCTCCAGCTCTTCCTTTGGGAGACAAATTGTTCTGTAGCATAATTAATCCCACAATCAGCTTGTTTCTTCGTATTAATCAAAACATATAGTCTTAATTAACACCTGGCCCTTCTTGCTTTGCATGCTCAGTGGAACACATTAGAACTGATGTCCTGTGGTCATTTTTACTGCTTTTTGCGTGTTATAGCGGCTACCTCCTCAAATGATGTCAGGTGTACTCTGACTTCCTTCTTCTGCATCCTGATTTTTCTCGCTGTTCACTGCGGATGGAAAAAAAACCTCTGGAGTCCATTTTCTGGCAGGAAAAAGTGAGGAATGGCCAAAAACTAATTAAAAAAAAGAAGCCATTAAGCTTGTACATGCAGTTTATGTGAGCCTGTGTGATGATTCTACCAAGCAGCAGCCAGCCAGCTAGCTGGATTTAGAGCCCTAGCCAGTTCCACGTAATTTGGGAAAGAAACCCAAGGCAAATGTGGCTCTGTGACTGAGGGAGGTGATGCCCATGTCCTGTGCTGTAAACCTGCACCCTCGCTGGATTGTGTAGGGAAAACAATAGTGTAACCACCCCAGTGCCATGAATGAAGGCATGGGCATTGATCAGTTTAGATAAAATGATTGCTTTTTGTTTCAGTGCAAGATCAGATGGAAGTTTCAGTAGCATTTTGTGCCTTCTCTGCTTTCAGCTGTTTGCATGTTTTAGTGCTATCTTTCAGCTCTCTGTGTTGCTAGGGTTTCAACACACTGTTCAGTTCTGGAGGATGAAATGAGTGTTTTATTGCAATCGTCTGGAATTTTCTTCATTCAGTCTTGCAGAAAAAGTACATCTGTCAAATGCACCTGTCTTCTGCACTGAACTGTCAAGAATTGATACATAACTCCCAGAAGTATAGAGGAGTTGTTCTCAGCACCTTGACTTTTCATTTCTAAATCACCCAAGATTCTCCTAACCTTTTATTTGCCTTACAATCATACAGTAAATTTGCAGTAGACTGACTTCTCACTCAGCTTTTCAGACTGCTTCCTCCATGGAGGTGTTTCTATTTTTCCACTTCGTCTGCACCAGCTTAAGCCCATGGGATTTTCCCCCAGGTTTGTGGATACTTAATTTAACGTGCAGAATGTTATAGAATTTGAGGTTTTGTGGCAGCTGGGCAAGTATGACATGTTTTAAAATGGCATCAGTTTCATTAACTTGATTTCTCTAAAACTCTTTCATTGCCATCTTGTGTGCCTTCCCAAATTCATCCTCACTTTGGATCATCCAGAAAAGGTCAGTGAAACTTGAACATGGGCATGTCCTTAAACATAAGGAATTCAGGGAATAAGTTTGAGAATGACAGACCTCAGAATACGGTCTCTAAGTCTTAGATTTTATACAAGTTAGGAAAAGTACTAGGGAGTCTTTCATCCAAAGTTTTAATAGCAATTGTCATACAGAGGGAAAAAGGCTGACACTCCTAAAAAAACAGTTACAATTATGTTGATGCTATATGTTCATTTTGAAATCCTGATCAGGCTGATTATTACAATCAATAGATTAGAGTAGTCTTGATATTATATTTTATGAGGTTATGTGTGGGTGATGAAAACAGGATTGTGTTGATGTTTAAAATCAACAAGTTGTAATTATGTTGTTTGAAAATTGAATGGGATTTCTCATGGCCATGAAGATGAGTATGGAATATCTCTAAGGGTAGAGATTCTCCTTTTCCACTCACTTCCGCCTGGCTTTGGAATCTTTACCTCTCCCAGTAGGCAGTTCTACAAAGCAGAAGGTCCCTCCCTGCCCCTTTCCCTCTGAGCCTCGTGTGTCTTCTCCAGGTAGAAGAAAACAGCTCTGAGCCTCTCTGTAAGGTTGTGTGCAGCAGTCACTGCCTGTGCTGGCAGTTCTCCACTGACCTTTACCTGGTTTGACAACACCTTTCATGACCTAAGGACTCAGATCTGTCCTGTCTCATTGCTTGAACCTGTGTGTGTGTCCAGTCTGCTCAAATGTAGCTCAGCCATCCTCTGGTATGGGCAGTTCTGGTCTGCCACAGGAGGTCTGTGAGCAAACCTTGGAGCATTTATTTCCCTGAGCCCTTCCTCTATCCCTCAGCACTGCATCCTTCACCTTACTGAGCAGTGGGCCCACATTTCACTTGGTTTTCCTTTTGCTGCACCTTCCTCACCACCTTCCCATCACTTGCCAGTCGTGTTACTCCAGGCTCTGTGCATGTGGGGCATATTTGCCCTTGGAGCAGCACAGCTGGAAGCAGGGCATGATGCTCCCAGCTTTTGGGGTGTGTTTGCCCTGGCAGCAGGGCACAATGTGATTTGGGGTGTTTGCCCTGGCAGCAGGGCACAATGTGATTTGGGGTGGGTGTGTTTGCCCTGCAGCAGGGTACAATGTGATTTACTCCATTTTTGGAGCCACAACAGCTTCCCCAGGACTCCTTGTGGGTCAGCCTTGGTAGTGAGCAGCTCCTGGTGCAGAGGAACCAGTGTGTGCATTAAAGAAAGGGATCATGTTAGATAATGCAGCACTGTAAGACCTGTGATCAAAATCCAGAAAACTGCGTTGTTTTCTCCAAAATGAATTTCACTCTCAGCATGCAGCTTCAGAGGGGGGGTGTGTGAGATAAAATACAGCTTTGCAGCTGTAAACCCTGGACGCCGAGGCAGAGCAACTCCTTCAAACTCTTATTCAGCAATAAAACATTAAAAGCTTGTTTCATCTGTTCTTTTGACAACCATGTCTTAATGACCCAGAAAAGAGGTATCCAAGCAAAAACATAGTAGGACTCTAAAACCCTAAAGGAATTCAGTCACTAAATTGTCTACAATTATGTGACACCCACACATGCTGGTTTAATGTATTACACCAAGAATGTGTTGACGACTTCTCCGGCAGTTTCACATTAAAATCACTGAGCAGAGCATGGAGATTTTATTTTTCACTCTTTATGTGGAGAAGTAAATTTAATAAATATTTTGTGAATATAATTATTTTATGTTAACTATATTTACATTGGCATATATCATTTTAAAAGGAACTATTAAACTCAGCAGTAAGGAGAGAGAATGTGTATATATACAGTTCTGCTCGTTAAGTAGGGCTGTGAACTGACTTCATCATCAAACTTGAGGCACATAAATGGAAAGGATATGCCTGTGAAATATTTTACAATTTCAGTGTTCTCATTTCTCTTAGTGGAACCAATCTGATTTCCCACCCTCCCCCCCCTTGGTGAAAATGAGGATAAAATTCTTTTTTCTATGTGGATTGAGTTCTTTAGCGGTAATTAAAATGATAACGGTTAATAGAAGAAGGGTGTCTTATGAATTTGAAAGATTTCAAATTTAAACTTGAGGGTATTTTCCCTTTATAATTTGTTAAAGTGGTAACTGCTAGATTAGGCAAACTTTGGTTGGGGTGACCTTCCATCATTTTTAAACCTTTTTATATAAACAAAAAAGCTTTAAAACAGAAGGAAGGAAAAAATTGTTGGAGAGACTGTGCATGGCATTTCTGGTGTCTCAACATTGCTGCAAATAAAGTCAAGAAACCTGTTTTAAATTTTCACAAAATAGTATAATATTTGAGTAATTCAAGGGGAAATGGATAGGCTTAGAAGTAAACAGACATGCTGAACACTGTGGAAAACTATCAGTTGCTTGAGGGAAATATTGCTGGAGATCACAGAAACATATTAATATTCATTGAATTTTTTTTTTTCTTTGACTATCTTTATGTATTAAAGGAAGAGGAATTCCAGAGTTTTTCCAGAAATCTAAAATGTAACATATTTCTGCTATTTAATGTCAAGCAGGTTAATTTTATGCCTCAGTTTCCCTCGCTGTAAATGGGGATAATGATACTTATCTCCTGTAAATTGCTTTGGGAACTTTTGATTATGAAAGTTGAATATGATTATTCATTATGTTTGCGTCCTATGAATATTCTAGTGAACGTGTTTCGCAAGGGGATGATTAATTTTCAACAAATATCGGAGACTTGAGAAAATGAGTTTATATCCTCATAAATATAAATGTTCTGTTTCAGATACTAAGGAAATGTGACATATTTGTATTCCATACAAATGAAGCCAGTATTCTCAAATGAGGAACACTGAGCCCACACGTGTTAATCACATGTTCTTTTATGCCAAGAGCTATCAAGCTTTCCTCATGCCAGGAGGAGCTGTTCTAAGAAATACATAGATATACTTTTAGACAAAGTAAGAAAGAAATGTAGATGCAAAGTTCACTGATATATGGTTATTTCCACATGTTACAGGGGTAGAACACATGGGGTGTTTTCTCTGACAGGTTTTAAATATGCAGAATGTGGTGTGGTGTGGGTCGTGAATTCCATGTCACAAATGTCACACTGTCGGGAGGTTACTGATTAATAAGTGTATATTCTAGAAAGGCTGGAATGCTGTGCTGGCTTGAAGGCAAAACCAGCGAGAGACTCCAAGTCAGAAAAAACAATTTAATAGGAGAGGAAAAAAAAAAAGTAAAATAAAATAAAACACATGCAATGGTACAAAAGATCACTGACAGAGTCAGAATACAACCTGAAACCGTGGTGGTGGCAGTCCAGATGAAGTGGTCTTGTTGAAGCAGTGTTCTTGCAGAAAGGTCTGGTAGCTCTTGTCCTCTGGGAGTCCAGTGGGTAAGGCTGCCTGTGCTGTCCCAAGGCCCCGATTATATCCAGGTGGGAATGCTTGGCTCCTCCCCCTGGGCGGAGCATCTCACAATGGACTGATATCATTTTATCAGTTTTGCAATGGGTCCTTGATTGCCTATTAAACAGAGATAGCTCCTGGGGAGAGTTATCTATGAGTCATGCAGGACGGTATTGATGGGCCATTAACAGAAGATAGTCTGGAGGGAGGGGGCACGGGAAACAGTGGTGCACAACAACATTTCATGTAGATGGTGATAGAATACATACTTTGGGCACATTTTACATTGTAACCTAGGACATAATCCACCCCTTATTCTATGACCATCTACATTATACCTAAATTAATACATTCTTACAGCTAGATAGATAAATATACACATATACAGAATGAAACCCTACACTCAGTTCTCACTTAAAATTAGGTCTCCCTGTGGTACACAACGGGTTTCCCCATCTTTCTGCATTACCCACCAAGTGGAACCAGGTCCTTGAGCAAAAACAATCCCACGGATGGGTCTGCCTTTGCTTGATGTGGGATTAATCCAAACAGTTTTTCCTAAGATGCCTTTCATGTGTACCACAGGGACTTTATCTCCATCCACTGTGTGCAAGGGTTCAGACTGGGCAGGACCAGCTCGATTGATTGACCCTCGAGTGTTGACCATCCAGGTGGCCTTTGCTAAGTTCAGTTCCCAATTTTTGAAAGTCCCCCCACCGAGCGCCTTCAGGGTAGTCTTAAGTAACCCATTGCACCGTTCAACTTTCCCGGCAGCTGGTGCATGATAAGGGATGT
This sequence comes from Hirundo rustica, assembly GCF_015227805.2. NCBI lineage: Eukaryota > Metazoa > Chordata > Aves > Passeriformes > Hirundinidae > Hirundo > Hirundo rustica. Next base: position 4,502,067 of record NC_053464.1, read on the forward strand.
GATATATCCATTCAATGCCATGTTCTCTAGCCCAGGTGTTTATAAGGCCGTTCTTGAAATGGGTCCCATTGTCTGACTCGATTCTCTCAGGAGTGCCATGTCTCCACAAGACCTGCTTTTCAAGGCCTAAGATAGTATTTCGAGCAGTAGCATGAGGTACAGGGTAGGTCTCTAACCATCCAGTGGTGGCTTCCACCATAGTTAGCACATAGCGCTTGCCTTGGCGGGTTTGGGGAAGGGTGATGTAGTCAATCTGCCAGGCCTCCCCATACCTGTACTTCAACCATCGTCCACCGTACCACAGAGGCTTTACCCGCTTGGCCTGTTTGATTGCAGCGCAGGTCTCACAGTTGTGGATGACCTGTGAGATGTTGTCCATAGTAAGGTCCACCCCTCGGTCACGGGCCCATCGGTATGTTGCATCTCTCCCCTGATGACCAGACGCATCATGGGCCCAACGGGCTAAGAATACTTCTCCCTTGTGTTGCCAGTCTAGATCCACTTGTGATATTTTCACCTTGGCGGCTTTGTCCACCTGCTCGTTGTTGTGATGCTCTTCATTAGCCTGACTCTTGGACACATGTGCGTCCACGTGTCGAACCTTAACGGTCAGCTTCTCTACTCGGGCGGCGATGTCTTGCCAAATCTCAGCAGCCCAGATGGGTTTCCCTCTGCGCTGCCAATTGGCCTTTTTCCAGCGGTTCAGCCATCCCCACAGAGCATTAGCTACCATCCACGAGTCGGTGTAGAGATAGAGTCTTGGCCACTTCTCTCGTTCGGCAATATCTAAAGCTAGCTGGATGGCTTTAAGTTCTGCAATTTGACTTGATCCACCTTGTCCTTCAGTAGCTTGTGCAACTCGTCGTGTGGGGCTCCATACTGCAGCCTTCCATTTCCGGTTAGCGCCTACAATTCGACAGGAACCGTCAGTGAAAAGGGCATATTGTCTTTCAGTCTCTGGTAGCTCGTTATACGGTGGGGCTTCCTCGGCACGTGTCACTTGTTCTTCCTCTTCTTCAAAAGATAGTCCAAAAGTCTCACCTTCAGGCCAGTTAGTTATAATTTCTAGAATCCCAGGGCGATTCGGGTTTCCAATACGGGCGCGCTGTGTGATGAGGGCAATCCATTTGCTCCATGTGGTGTCAGTGGCATGATGCGTGGAAGGAACCTTTCCCTTGAACATCCATCCCAGCACTGGTAGTCGAGGTGCCAAAAGCAGCTGCGTTTCAGTGCCAATTACTTCTGAGGCAGCTTGAAGTCCTTCATAGGCGGCTAAGATTTCCTTCTCTGTGGGAGTGTAGTTGGCTTCAGATCCTCTGTAGCTTCGGCTCCAGAATCCCAGTGGTCGGCCCCGAGTCTCCCCAGGCACCTTCTGCCAAAGACTCCAAGACAGGCCATTGTTCCCGGCTGCTGAGTAGAGCACGTTCTTCACCTCTGGTCCCGTCCTCACTGGGCCAAGGGCTACCGCATGAGCGATCTCCTGCTTGATCTGGGCAAAGGCTTGCTGCTGTTCAGGGCCCCAGTGGAAATCGTTCTTCTTGCGGGTGACCAGGTAGAGAGGGCTCACAATCTGGCTGTACTCAGGAATGTGCATCCTCCAGAAACCTATGGCGCCTAGGAAAGCTTGTGTCTCCTTCTTGCTGGTCGGTGGGGACATGGCGATGATCTTATTGATGACCTCAGTGGGAATCTGCCGCCGTCCATCTTGCCACTTTACTCCCAGGAACTGGATTTCTTGGGCTGGTCCCTTCACTTTACTTCGCTTAATGGCAAAACCAGCTTTCAGCAGAATCTGGATGATCTTTTCTCCTTTCTCAAAGACTTCCCCTGCTGTGTTCCCCCATACAATGATGTCATCAATGTACTGTAAATGTTCAGGAGCCTCACCTTTTTCCAGTGCAGTCTGGATCAGTCCATGGCAGATGGTGGGGCTGTGTTTCCACCCCTGGGGCAGTCGGTTCCAGGTGTACTGTATGCCCTTCCAGGTGAAGGCAAACTGGGCCCTGCACTCTGCTGCCAAAGGAATGGAGAAGAAGGCATTGGCAATATCAATGGTCGCATACCACTTTGCTGCCTTGGACTCTAGCTCGTACTGAAGCTCCAACATGTCTGGCACAGCAGCACTTAGTGGTGGGGTGACTTCATTCAGAGCACGGTAATCCACAGTCAGTCTCCATTCTCCACTGGACTTACGCACTGGCCATATAGGGCTGTTGAAAGGTGAACGAGCCTTGCTGACCACCCCTTGGCTCTCCAGTTTCCGAATCATCTCATGGATAGGAGTCACAGAGTCTCTGTCGGTGCGGTATTGCCGTCGGTGTACTGTTGTTGTGGCGATTGGTACCTGTTGTTCTTCAACTCTTAGTAGTCCCACAGCACAGGAGTCATCTGAGAGACCAGGCAAGGTACTCAGTTGTCTGATGTCTTCTGTCTCTACAGCAGCTATCCCAAAAGCCCAGCGATATCCTTTTGGATCTTTGAAGTATCCATTTCTGAGGTAGTCTATGCCAAGGATGCATGGGGCCTCTGGGCCAGTCACGATGGGGTGTTTTTGCCATCCATTCCCGGTTAAACTCACTTCGGCCTCCAATACAGTCAGCTGCTGGGACCCTCCTGTCACTCCAGAAATAGAAATGGATTCTGTTCCTACATACCTCGATGGCATCAGGGTACATTGGGCACCAGTGTCAACCAAAGCCGTATATTTTTGTGGGTCAGATGTGCCAGGCCATCGGATCCACACAGTCCAATAGATCCGATTGTCCCTTTCCTCTACCTGGCTAGAGGCAGGGCCCCCCTATTCCTGGTCATGGTACACGTTGCTTTCTTCCTGTAAATATGTTCCTGAGGTCCCTTCAAGTGGATCAGTCATATCATTCTTCTTATACTGTCTGGGGTTCTGTGCCTTTGAGACTGGAGCAATGTTGGCTCTAGATGAGCTCTTTGTGGTAGGTGTCTCTCTCTTCAGTTCACGTACCCGGGCTGCTAAGGAGGAGGTGGGTTTTCCATCCCAATTCCTCATGTCTTCTCCATGTTCCCGAAGAAAAGACCAGAGGTTACCCCGTGGAGTGTATGCTCTCTCCCTGGCTGGTGGGTACCTGCTCCTAATGGCAGAGACTCTTGTTGGTTCTGGCGAGATGTGGTAAATTTCTTCCTTAAGTTCCTTTTTTAGTTTCTGATGGCCCTCTTCAATCAAGCTCCGGACTTGCTCAGCCAGCCTTGTTTCCACGGATGAGACATGGGTACGAAATGGGGCGGTGACAGTATCCTCGTAAATTCTTAGTTTATTGACCAAGACGCCCACCTTGTCCTCACCTTCCCTCCATTGCAGCGTTGCCAGGTAACGGGAGTACATCTCTGGTCCAAGCCGTGCAAATCTTAACCACATCTGCGATGTGCACTGGACATCATCTGGGCTTTTAGGAAATCTCTCGTCTTCTGAGAAAATGATCTCCAGCACAGCCAATTCCCTCAGGCATCGGGTACCTTGTTCCATTGTGCTCCATTTTCCTTGGTGCACCTGGAGGTCTTCTTTACAAAGGTATCTGTCCCTCACACTTGTTAGCAGTCGCCGCCAGAGGCTGAGAGTTTGTTGGGTTCTCCCGATCCCCTGGTCAATGACCACATCCCGAGACAGCGATCCCAGTTGCCTGGCCTCACTTCCATCCAGAATGGTGTCATTGGCTGCAGCGTCCCAGATGCGGAGCAGCCAGGTTAGGATGGACTCGTTTGTCTGGCGGGTGAATTCCCTCCGCAGGTCACGCAGCTCACCCAGGGATAGAGAGCGGGTGATGATCTCTGGCTCTGTCTCTTCTGCTGGGTGCGAAGGTCCTGCCACATCCTCATCAGTCATTATGCGGACTGATTTGCTCTTTGATTTCTTCTTCTGAACAGGGGCAACTGCCACTGGTTTAGGTTGTTCTGCTTCGGTGACAGTTTGTGTGGAGATGCTGATGGCACTTTTGGTTTCTTTCTCCTCTGTGACAGCTTGTGTAGACACTGACACTGTTGCTTTGTTTTTGGTTCCTTTCTCCTCTGTGATGGTCTGAGTAGATGCAAAAACTGTTGCTTTGTTTTTGGTTCCTTTCTCTTCTGTGATGGTCTGAGTAGATGCAGAAACTGTTGCCTTGTTTTTGGTTCTTTTCTTTTCTGTGACAGTCTGCATAGATGCGGTTCCTGTTTCCTCTACGACAGTTTGTGTAGACACGGATGCCGTTGTTTTGCATTTGTTTCTTTTTCCCTCCTCCTCAAGGAGACGCTGCACCACCCCATGTAGTGTTTGATTTCTAAACATGGTGCAGGCCGTGCAGAGAAGGCAAAGCAGAACTAACAACAATATTATGCTGTCCTTGGCACCTAGAGAGAACTCAATACTTTTGAAAACTGCTGTGCCATACCTAAAAGACTGGAAAAAATCATTCTTTACCCCTCCCCACAGGGGCTGGGTGCGATTATTGAGAGCCCAGATGTAGCATTCTGGACCAGGACAAGAACACAAAATAGAGTATATATTCCGAATGATGCTCATTGCCTCAGAGGTTATCATACAATAAATATAATAGACCAATACAGCAATTCTGGTACCATACCCTGGTCTACACATGAGCATTAAGACCGGCAAATACTGCCCCATGTGTGGGAAAATGTAGAGAGCTAGGTATAAGATATATGAAAGCATGTTGAGCATCATAGCGGACAGCTGTTTCTTTTTTCCTCACTACAAAATTGTAATTCTGACTTTTCTCAGTACCTCCTGCCCCACGTTGGGCGCCAAAATATATGTGCTGGCTTGAAGGCAAAACCAGCGAGAGACTCCAAGTCAGAAAAAACAATTTAATAGGAGAGGAAAAAAAAAAAAGTAAAATAAAATAAAACACATGCAATGGTACAAAAGATCACTGACAGAGTCAGAATACAACCTGAAACCGTGGTGGTGGCAGTCCAGATGAAGTGGTCTTGTTGAAGCAGTGTTCTTGCAGAAAGGTCTGGTAGCTCTTGTCCTCTGGGAGTCCAGTGGGTAAGGCTGCCTGTGCTGTCCCAAGGCCCCGATTATATCCAGGTGGGAATGCTTGGCTCCTCCCCCTGGGCGGAGCATCTCACAATGGACTGATATCATTTTATCAGTTTTGCAATGGGTCCTTGATTGCCTATTAAACAGAGATAGCTCCTGGGGAGAGTTATCTATGAGTCATGCAGGACGGTATTGATGGGCCATTAACAGAAGATAGTCTGGAGGGAGGGGGCACGGGAAACAGTGGTGCACAACAACATTTCATGTAGATGGTGATAGAATACATACTTTGGGCACATTTTACATTGTAACCTAGGACAAATGCCAAGAGATGGGATAATCTGTGATTGGTCTTTATAGATTTTTGTAGTGGTCAGTCCCCCTCAGTTTGAGGAATGTTTGCCTCACGGCCGAGGTTCTCTCGGCTGAGGTTCTCATTGCACTCTCTCTTTCCTCTGTGGAGATGTGTAGATGGTGGAATTGTACAACACTGGGGACCTCTTTCAGGTGGACTAAGGGGATCAAGTCTTTGTCTGCCAATAAGACGTATTTATCTAACCTGGAAACCTTACTTGTCATGTGTTTACACTTTTCCTCTAATTTCTCAGCTGTGGTTACCAGATGCTGTGTAGTCGCACGGTCTGTAACATTGTCTTGTTCTTAGACTTTGCTCATTCTTTGTCGCATACTGAACTGGGGTTTAGTTTGGTTTGTACCCAGCATTGTGACAGTGTATCTGAATTACCTTTCCACTTAACCTGCACTTCCTTGACGGAATTGCAGCTTTTTTGGCTTCAAACTGTCATTCCCTTGGTAGGACCTGTGCCCTGTGCTCCCTGGTCCATAACTCTGCTCAGTACTTGTTTCAACACAACTTCCTCAAGAGTTAAAGGTTTTCCATGTGTTTTTTATCACTGTGTCATCTACAAATGTTAATGAGAGTATTTTTATGGGCATTCAATTGTGAGATCAAAATGATTCTCATTCTGGTGATTCTTTTATTCTTGCTTCCTGCTCTTTCACAGTTATGCTACAACCCGCCAGTCATCTTTTGCCAAATAACAGTTTGTGTGTGTGTCTTTAAAAAAAAATCTTGATGTAGGGCTATTCATAATTAAAAAACCCCACCAAACAGTTTGTAGTTGAAATGCTTAAATCTAATGAACAAAACAGAAGAGTATGAGAATGAGTATCAGTACTGTTATCTTCATCTTACTATTGAAAAATCACTTGTAGGCAACATCTTTTTAATTATTTAAGAAGCATGCTTTCCTAGGTTTAAATGGACACAATTGTGCTTCACTTTGAGGTTCAGGAGCTAAGTGTGTGAGAGCAAGAGGGACCCATTTCCATCCTTGCTAAAGACAAACCCCTAGAGCTTCTTTTTGCAGCTTTAATCTCTGTGCCTGGAAAACAAGGAACAGAACAATAGGACTGCTCAAGAACGAGTTGTATCCACAGAGGTAGGCTTGGGGTGGCCTTGAATTTAGTTGCTGTTACTACTAAATCACTCTTTTCATCAACAATGATATCTCAACCTTCCCTAGAAAGACAATAGGTAAAGCTGTCATGCAAGGAATAATTTCTGTTTCTAGAGATGAAACTCTAGAAGTATCACTGGCATGTGGGGACCAGGAGGCAAAGAAAATTTGCAGGTAACAAAAATGGCAGTAACTGAAGGGGGGTGTTCTTGCAAGACTTTTGTAGGATGGTCTTAAGAAAAGTTATTTTCACTTACAAGAGCTTAATTGAATGATTATTGCCTTGTGGGCAGAGCACAAATCAGCAAACCCTCACTCCAGCCCTCTCTAACAATCCAAAGATTAGTTGGGGCATTTAGAAAACCTAAATAAAAACCCCAGCAAAAGTAAGCCAACAAGCCAGAGCTTTATAATTTTGTCAGCTTTTATTTTATTTCATTTTTTTCAGAGGTGTGAATAGATATTGAATTGTGCCTGAGAAGTGTGATTGTTTTGTCACTCCCGCTGCACCAGGGGATTTTTATTTTGGCAGTTATCGTTAAGTAAAAACTGCCAGCGAAAGAGTTGAGCTAGAAGAACATATTTGAAAGATTCCTGCACCAGTCAAACTCGCTTAGCCCCTTAATCCCTTACATTGGCAGTTGAATCCAAGAAAAAATGTAGCAGTGCACAGAGGAGCTATAAACAAACAAAGCTTGAAGCTCTTGGCACCTTAAAAAATTGCCTGTTTCTTGTAAATACATTGCAATAAAACAATAGCTACTGAACATTAGTGGAGAAAGAAATCAGCCATGAGGAACTCAAAGTAGGTGGCCTTCCAATTGTGGGGAAAAAACATCAAGAAAACAAGCGGCTGAGATAAATCCTGCAAACGCCATGCAAGGTTTTTGAGGACTTATTAATAAAACACACTGCTAGAACACATGCAGAAAACTGAGTTAGTTCATTTGAATGGTGGATTGTTTGTCCAAGGCACTGAGGCACTCCATTCCTCGCGATTTAAACAGCTTTCTTTTCTAACCCATTTATAAGCCCTGCCTTACCACCCCTTCTTAGCCCTAATAGCTCACATTCAGCAACATTTTCACTACAGAGAGATGGGAAAGAAATAAAATCAGGCATCCCATTTGTAAAATGCAGTGATGACAGCAAGGATTCGTTCTCATCATTTGTTTCACTGTGGTTTGTTTGAGTATCCTGTTAAAAAATGCAACATAAAGAATTTTTGTGGTGACTTAATGAGGCACGTGCCTACAACTGAAAAAAACAGCATTTGATATTGTAAAGTTTGGATTGAAATCCTATGATATTAATATCAAAGTTTTGTAAAATACAGACTGAGGTAGAAATACCGCACCAAATAAATGGCAAATGGACAAGGTAAAGTTCTTTAGTTGGCTGCTTTATATATGCAGAAGGTTTTCATTTTTGGCAACAGCTTTATATTTCTGTAACTGTCATTTTTGGTAGGTGGAGTGGACAGGTAAGGAATCAAGAGAAAATTGTAGAAGCAGATGAAACGCAACTGACTTATTTAAAACTGTGTTTGTTTATTACCTTTCATCCTGTAATCTGTCTTCCTCTTGATTTTACATCCTATACGTTGCCCCTTCTTCCGTTCAGGTGTACTCAAGACATTTCTACACCATTTGCCACATCTCAGGCTGATAAACCAGCTGATAGACACACTGCAAAACTAGTTTAGGAATTTTTTTTAGATGTGTAATGTAATTCTGAATGCCTTTTCTTCAGCCTAAAACTTTCATCGTGATAGGAATTCTAGTTTACCTTCCTTTTGCTCTCACTTTTGAAGCAGCCTGGGATGAGGCAGAGAGGGCCATGCAGCTGATCTGGGGTTTAGCCAAGTGTTTTCAGTAAGGAGACAAGGGCTTGCCTGAAGAAGTAGACCAGATGCCACGTCAGAGAGGAGGATTATTACTTGTAATTTTAAGTAGTAATAGAGGGCAAGGTGGATATGTCTGGGAGAGTTGCAGCATCTAAAACCTCAGGTTACTTCCCTGTGTGTAGTAAGGTCTGTGTGGGAAAAGCACGAGGTGCTGTGCTTGTGCGACTCTCTTCATTTGTGTGGAGCTCCTCCTCGGAGTGGTTAGTCAAACATGTGCTGGTTTGCCTGTGAGGTGAGGACTGCAGAATCATATCCCTCGAGAGTGTGTGCTGCACACAGTCCTGTTAGCAAGAGAGTTTAATAAATCCCACATCTCCGGGCTGCCCCAGGTGAGTTTGCATCCAGAGCTGCATCATTTCCAGAGCTCACTGCATCCTCCAGCACTGACTTCAGGGCAGGGGAGAGGCTTCCTTGGCACACCCTCCTCCTCCTAGCTCCCAGAGCGGCAGCTGGAGGGTGTGAAGGCAGCAACTTTTGGGCACTTGTCTGCCTTTATAAAATTTCTCTGCTAAATCTGAGCAGTTTGTGGGCTTATTTAATCCTGGAAGTAGCACAGGCAGCAGGACTGGATCTAAATGTGTGTAACTCTGCACTGTGTGAATGAAGCAGAGTGGGCTTTGATGCCCTGGGACCTGTGGCATGGTGAAGGTGCTCGATATCTATAATGCTATTTGATGTCACCCTTCAAGACAGAGAATTTAATCCTGTTGTTTTTCTGAGGATGATCCCCACAGAAGTCAGTACTGCCAGGGAGGTGGTGGGTTGCTGCTGCAGGAGACTGAAACCCTTCTGGGGAGTTCTTGTGCAGTACAGGCACACCGTCCTTGGTGATTAATATACCATAATGCATCAATCATGTGCCTCAGTGCTATCATCTCTGGAGATCAGAGAACATATGATTTGTTGTTTAAGTGTGAGCTAAATAGATAATCCCTATTTGCTTTGCAATACTTGGAAAGCCCTTAAGTCAGAATGATATTTTAATGGTATGGTTTCCATCAGCATCCAAGATTTGCTCACTGTTTTGCATTCACTACGTCATATTTTTTTCCTGGAATTCACAGGAGACTTATTTTCACTTACGTGAAAGTTAATTCATGCTGTTCTGTCAGTGAAAAGGAGACTTTAAGTGGGACTACATTACACTAATATACAGTGCTGTTACATTGTCAAAGAGATGTAAAGCAGTGTTATTGCAGTGGAGTATGATGTCCATCTGCTCGCTTCACTTCTCAACAAAAAGAAAATATCTTCTTAACTAAAAAGGAAGTGGTGAGGGAACTGCTTAGATTAATAGGAATGGCAGTAGTCCTTTTTGCTGCACATCTGATTTCAACCTCATAGAAGGGAACCAGGTGCTGTTACCATTTTCTAAGTGATGATGTTCCCTAGGATGACTGTGTTGCTACTTCAGTTTAGGTAAAATCTTGAAGAAAAAGAATTGTAGATGTTCTCCCTGCTGGTGTTTTTGGATAGAGAATATTTGTGTCTGCATGGGCTGACAGTATGTGAAAAATGAATTATTACCAGTGAGCAATGAGAGTTTATTAAAAAGAAGTGCTTATCTTCAGGGAGAGATAATCACAGTGCATTTCCAGTTGGATTTCTTAAAAACAAACAACCAGCTCCACACAACCACAGCCCATCAAGAAGAAACTTAATGGGAGAGACCTGTAATGCATTCTTTAAAAAATGTGATTTGGTATTTAAACATTGCCTGAAAACAGGAGAGTTCTTTAAATCCACTTAGGATCTTCCTATCTCCTGGGTTTCATTTTAGAATTCAGTGCCATCATAATGCACAAGGACACTGTTCTTCCTGGCTTTAATCTGTATATTCCACTGAGTTGACTTTCATTGAAACCAGCAATATCTTTCCTTTCATGAAGGATTCCTTTATGAGGCACTCTTAAAATTTTTGATCTTGATTTTTGGTACTGCTGACTGATAATCAATCTTTGTTTTATGAATAATATCTTTCAGTATAAATATTTTAATTAAATTTAGCAGGAATTATTATGAATAATATATTTTACCATCAAAAGCAATCACTAATGCTGTAGTATTTGATGTTCTGGATTTTCTTTACCATATAAAAGCCTTCTCTCTGCATGTTAAGTTCCATTAGCTGTATAAAAATATAAATACATAAATTATGGCTTTAAATATTTCACTTTGTCTTTTGTCCTACACATAATTTCAGACTCATTGCAAAGTGAACTCATTGCAAAGTGGTTTTGACAAATTCAGAATAAATTCTCGGGGTGTGTGACACAGCTATCAGTGGTGCCAGAAATTTCTAAAGCCAGCTTCACAAATGAGTCTGACAACAGCGGTGTGAACTCAGAATTCTGTCAGTGGTTCTTGTTGGTTTGAGGCCGGCAAATATTCATTTGGCAAATGTCATTTGTAGCTGCTTTTTTGATGGAGGGCTCACAAAAGAAAAGATTCAGTGCTGGCCAGAAAAGCTGGGCTCTTTAGATGGGTGGCAAGCCCTAAAAAGGTCCCAAAGGAAGAAGCAAAGAGCAGAAGAGCTCTGACCACAGGAGTTCAGCTGGGATCTCTGCTCTCTTTGGCTCTCTGGGCTTTGTCTTTCTGTAACCGTGGCCAAATAGGAATAAAAGGGAATTTGCAGGTCCTGGATGTCCTGTGCAGCAGCTCCTTTTGGTCCCTGCCTTTTGGTGGTGTCAGCTTGAAATTAGGATCTCAAACTCAGCATACAGAAGGAAAAAAGTGAAAGGGAAAGCACAGCTCCCATCATTATTTTATTCACTAATTGGGCTTAATTTCCAACATAGCTATTTTGGTCCATTAATTTCTGGCTTCATGCTCCCCTTGTTTATCAGAAATTATCTCAACACAGCTGTTTGGTTTTATGAGTAGGCGTTTTTTGGTTTGGACCGCTTAAATCTTGCTGGCTTGCGCTTTTACCTTGGGTGAAATGGTTTTACGCATCAGTCTGAACTTCTGTTTCCTTGGATAACTAGATTTCTCTGTGGAACAGGAGATACAGACAACAGTATCCCCGTAGTCTTTATTTTGTCTGTCACATACTTGCTGTTTTAATTTGTTCTTTTTGTTGCTGATTTCTTGGTGAACTTCAGGAAACTGCAGCGAAAACAATATAAAAAGAAAAAGCAGTTCAGGAATATACGAACCTTACTTTATATTCCAGCACAAATTTTAGCACTCTGCTAAAAAAAAAAAAATGTGGAGGAAGATTAAATTTACTATGTATTCCTAAACATCCCACCCTTTCTAAGCAAGGCAGTGGTGCTGAGAGCTGGGTTGTTTGGGAAGAAGCATTTGCCTGCCTGCGAAGTGGGGGGCGGTGCAGGGAACACCCTGCATGTGGAGCTCTGGCAGGAATGGAAAAGGAGACTGAGAAGAGAGAACTTTGTGCAGTCTGCAAGCAGCTGAAGCGCTTCTAAATCAATAATTGCTTGCTAGAGATTTACATTGTTTTCAATAGAAAGCCTTGAAATATATTTCTGTAACATAAAACTCAGTGGTTGTGTGAAACAGTATTATGTAATTGTCCATGTGTTCCGCTTGAAGCTGTAGGGAAAATACAGAGCTCTACAAATCTGTATTTTATCCTGTATGATGTTCACTAAAGCTTTACGGCAGGCTTAATCAGTTGGACATGAATTAATGATGGTTATCAAACAAAAAATAATGAATTCCAAATAAATACTTATTGCATAATTGAAGTCACAAGAATTTTCTATGAATAAAATATATTTATATTTACAATGCATAAATTCAGTTGTGACACTGTTGGCCATAAACAGCTTTCTGATGGAAGTATTGATGAGCTATGTTAAATTAGTAATAGCTTGAATACATTTCTTAATTATGTCACCAACTTTTTGTGCAGGAATATTGTTTGAAGTGAATTGGCTGCTATCTATTTTGTCTCTAGTAGGGGAACAAAATGGTGGGAATTTTTTTTTCTTTATTTTTAAAATCTAACATTTAGTGAAGGGCTTCAGTTCATGATAGAATGTTTTGGATGAGTCTTTTTTGTTTATATGCGCAGTGGATGTTATGTCGCTTGCTTCTGCTTTGCCAAAGACAATTCAGATAATTTTGTCATTGATGCAATAATTAGACAGATTCGCACATATTGGAGAAAACATAAATATGTTACTCTGGGCCTTCTCAAAGAGCAAGACAGAATATACCAGACAGCTGCATGCATGGTGCAGCGTTACCAGAAAGCTCTTTATGTTTTGAAACAAACAAGCAAAGATAAAATATAATTTGGGAGTACTCAAGGGTAACTCTCAAGTCATCAGAATAATCCTGTGTGATGCAGACTCTTGGTATTTAGCATTAAAAATGGAAGGTTCAGAGGAGTGGCACCTTTGCTGTGCCCAGGGTGCTGTGAGCTCACGCTGGGCTTGGTGGCCAGGGAGAGAAGAGATTTCCAGACCCAGATGTAGTTTGGCTGGCTCAGGAGCTTTGTAAAGCACATCACCTCTTTGCACATCAGTTCCCTATCCATAAAATGGGAATAACTCTTACCTAAGCAGCTGGGGCTGTGAAGTTTGTATAAGGTTTTAATCCATCAAGCTGAGCCGTCCTCAGTCATTGCAGTGTTAGTTTTTGAAAGATGATTTGAGTGCTTCCAGTTGAATTAGCATCACACAATTTCAATGGACATGAAATTTGGTTTTTAATGAGCATAAACCACCCCCTGCTTTGGAAGCAGTGTTATCACTATTGCTCTCTTATCTGAGAGCCCTGGTTATGGCCCACAGTAAAACCCTTCTTGCAAAGAGCTCTGAAAGAGAAACAGATAAATAAAAAAGCAAGGAAGTACAAGGGCATGATAGGCAGAAGCCTTAATGTGTCAGCAATCTTACTGCATTTTGCTCTTTTTTTTTTTTTTTTTTCCCCCTCAGCAAATGGGAAGTTTCAGGAGATAATTACAGAACAAATAATGAGCCTTGTCAGCATTAGCCATCCCTAAGAAAGAAGCACAAAATTGTGAATGTTCCAAGGCGCTTATGTAAAATTGCTAGTGAGATGGGTAAAAGAAGGTTGGGGGAGCATGAGGAAAAGATGGGGAATAAAGAGAGGCTGGGATAATGGGAGGAAGTGTCAGTTAGAGCAGAAGTGCAAAGGAACTTGTGTCTCAGACAGAGACTTAGTTGTCCTTATTGCCTCCTTAACACTGAGGGGAAAGCATAAAACTATGTCAGAAAAAGAGAAAAAAAAAAAAAAAAAGGCGTGAATGAAGGGCAGAATGAGAAACTGTTCCGTGAATAAAATCATTATTTCCTAATAAAGGGCACATCCTCTTGCAGAGTGGGGTCTGATGATCCCTTGAGCTCCTCTTAACCAGCTCACTGCACTTGCACTAAAGTCCAAATGGGTTCACAGTGGAAGAAGGGCTTGTGATTTCTGAGAATTGTGACCCAGTAGAAGCACCCCCTGCAAAAATGCTGAAAGGCTCCAAGTCACAGTTCTGCCTTTGGTCTACCAAAGAAGTTTTTGATCAGGTCTAAGGAATAAATCTTCTTGAGAAGTGATAAAATTCTTCATCCTGCACATTTAAAATATACTAAGGTCAAAGAATAAATAAACATACTATGAAGGATAGTAGTGTATTAGCATAGGTGGGATCTCCATGGTTCTTTTCTCTTTTTTGTATTTTATAGATTTTTTTTTAAAGGCATGAATATACTTAGCTACTTCGTCTTTATTTATATCCTACTATTAAGAAAAGTTGAGAAAGATAAAATTGAGGGATTTTTTGTTTGGTTGGTTTTTTTTTTTCCCTTGGTAAAATGAAAAACTAGAATGAGATTTACAGTGAAATTTATATTCCTTATCCCCCTAGTCTTGGATGTTTTTTTCTGACAGAGGCCAGCACTGGAGAGAGTCGGAGAGCCTTCTAATTATGAGTTCTAGTAAAATCTGTTTTCCAAGAAAATACTTTCAACAATAGAGCCATCTAACATACAGGGGGTGTTTTTGTTGGTTTTTTTGTGTGGTTGTTTTTGTGGGTTTGTTTTGTTTTGTTTTTGTCATAAGATTTGCAACATTTAGGTCATATTTAGTGCAAGGACAAAGAAACAGTAAGCTTTTCACTTTATGGCCCCTATTTCATCAGTAGCAGGAGTAGCTCAGAACAATTACAGTATATCTCATAAAACTGTCTGCCTCCCTACTCTGCAATTTGATTATTCTGTATAAATTTTCAACTGAAACTGTAACATCTGCAATATTTATACTATGACGTGAAGCTGTAATGATGTGAAACCTCTCCATTCACTCATGACTGTCCACAAAAGTGAGATTTTGAGTAAATTTTACTCTTTAGAGTCTGTAAGAAAATAAGACTTCATCTTTTAGAGATTTGTTTTACTGTACCTTGTTACTTAAAAGTTACATAATTTTTTTATGTAACTACCCACGTGAAAGAAAAATTAAAACAAATTCCAGCAATATCTGTGGGTTAGATTTTGAAGAGAAAAAATGACACCACACAAAATATTCTTTAGAACTCAACAAGAACATGACTATTTTATAACTTAAAAAATGAAAACTTTTCCATCCTTGTGTCAGTGCCAGTTGTGTTCTCTTTTTCAAATGTTGTCAAAAATTATAAAGCATAAAAGCTTTCAAGCACTGAAGATTAATCCTCCCTCCCAGAAAGATATAGATTGTAGTCAAATTCTATAAACCTCGTTTTGCTCCTAGCTACATATTTTTAAGTATAATTCTGAAGCAATATCAAAGCAGATGGTGCAACAGCAGCATTGAAAAAGCATTTGGTGTATTGTAAGTGTCAGGTTAGAATTCACAACCTGATGAATTGCCCACAAGTTCAGTGCTAAAATGGTGCCATTTCTGTTTTAAAATAACTAAGTTAGAAACTATTTTCAGAGCCAGAATTAAAATAAAAAAGAGGATAAATAACCCATATGTCCCTTGTTGTTTTTAAATATTTAAGTGTCAACTGGAATTGTGAAAGCAAGGGTTATGTGTATTGAATTGCTGTAAAACTTTCCATTTGTTCAGAATTTTCATGCTGTGTGAACAGTGTTTTCAAAGACCTTTGCTGCTGGTATTGTCAGTGTACGCAGTAGATTGGAGTTTTACATAATACTTCAGGAGCAAACACTCTTGGCTTTGAAGGAAACTTTGTTTTGAAGGTAGCAAATTCTCAACAATATCACTGGCTGGAAGCGGAGCAATCTTCCTCAGGTGATGGATAAAAATTGACCTTTCTAACTATGAATAATGTCAAGTGCTGAAGCCATTAAAGTTCAGTTTCCTCACAACTATAAGACTACATGATGCTATTTTATATTTCTATTCAGGAGGGGAAAAGAAAAAAAGGTTAGGATTTTTTTCATACTGTAGATAAGAGGAGACAGCTCCCATTTAGCTGGCAATTCCCACAAAGAAATTTGAGGTTTTATCCCCCTGTTTCAGTGCCAGAGGGATTCATGGACCTTCATTTAGAGGCTGAGAAGACAGAGGGCTGTTAGAAACTCCGGAATAAGAAGTTTCCAGAGAATAAGAAGCTGCCTATCCAGAAGTTTCTGCGCTCTCCTCGTTAGGCAGCGATCCCGCGCTGACGGCCGGGTGGCAAAGCGCTGCGCGACTTTGCCGTCCCACAGGCTGTGACAGCAGCGGTACCCCGTCGGTGATAACGCAGCCAGCAATGGTCTTTGGGAGCAGAGCCAGGCATTGATTGTCTCTGCAGCTCTACTGGTTCCCTGTGGGCTCTGGGAAACATGGAAGAGCAGAGAGTAGTTTGTTTCTGAGTGCGCTGCCGTGCTGGAGCAGATGCTTTGGTAACGGGGCGCAGCGCTGTGACACCGGGGCGCTCGATGCTGCCGGCCCTGGGGGTGCTGATGAGGCCACCTGGGGCTGAGCCTGCGTTTTCTGAGACACTTCCATATTTCATGGTGCCTCTGCTTTTCTCCCCTGTACAGAGAGCTCTTGGAGGGCTTAGCTATATATTTTCTCTTTCATTCTTTAAGCTGGTGTGCAGATGATCTTCACGAGGGGAAGGCTCTGCCTTTCAGGACAGAGTGAGCAGTAATACCTGCAGCATCGCTTACTCAAAGCCACCTGCAGTAGTCAAATTTCCCAGGCAGTGCTGAGAGTTTGGTGCTCCTGCAGTGTAAGTGGAAAATAGTGGCACTGCAAGTCACCAGGTGTATCCCACATCTGAGACTGGCTCGCTCTGCTGCAGGGATGAGAAGCATCCTCCTGTTTGGTTTGGTGTGGTTTCCAATATATTGATCCAGGGAGAAGGCACCCACCTCTCCAGAGACCATAAACTGGAGCTCTAGACCCAGCTAGAAGAGCTCCAGTGAATGACTGTTTGTGGCTATAAGGCATGAGGCATACTGTTTTAAAGATATCCAAAATGCTATCCTGGAAAAAAAAAAAAAAAGTTAGATTCTGAGGTGAGGAAAAGACAAAAGAGGGGGCTCTTTGTATGTGAATGCGTTTTTTTTTTTTCTTCTGCTATGAAGCAGAGCTGATGTTTAATCAAAACTTCAGTGAATTTAATATACACTGTAGGTGTTTTAGTTCCTATAACCTTATTTCTTGCTTGGTTTCTTGAAAGGAAAATAACCTCTCCCAGGATTTGTTTTTAATGAAATATAGGTAATGTGGTTTTTTGAGCTTACAAGAGTGATGCCAGGAGTCTGCTCTGGGAGGAAGCATGGGGAGTCCTTTCCCACCTGTCCTTTGAGGGCACTGGCCTTGGAAATCACCCTGCAAGCAGGTGCCTCTGTCAGGTCTGTGCTGCTGGTGGCTCTAGGGCGGTGACAGTGGTGTGTGCTAGAGCGTCTTACCTCCAAAACTGCTAACCAGGGGGCAAAGAGCTGTTGCTTCTGCATTTTCCTCTGGGATAAGTCAGTGTTTTCCCAGTTAATTAAACATAGTCTTATAGTTAAAGCAGAAATGTACGCTGTTAACTCCTGTGCTGCTGTGAGCTCTGGAGAGGGTGGTTTGCATATTTTTGCAGGAAATACAACTTTCTTTTTTGCCCAGACTTGGCCTGGGAATACCATGCAAAGTTATTAAAGTTTGCCCTGTTATGGCATGCATGCTCAAGTCTTATAATGCAGGATTTGTTTACTTCTAGCTTATATTTCTGTATTTTTTAGTGGAATCCTGACTTTCTATCTTTCCTGTCGTTCTAAGGTTAATGTTGTAAACAACTTTGGCATTTACAAAAAGCCTGAAAATTTCCAAGTGAGTGAAATGATTCTTCAACTGGCATGAAAATGGAGAATGGTTTGGGCAAGTTTTAGGAAGTAGTTATTTCCCCCTTACTGTAGATGTGTTTGGAAAAGTTGCTGTCTGACATCTGATAGGCAAATGGGAAGACAGAGCTGGCACCATCCTTGGGAGGGTATTGTTGGTGTCATCAGCAGCATGACCAGAATCAAAGGTAAAAGTGAACAAACCAAATAATCTTGATGCTTTTCTGCTACCTGAAGGACCAGGAAGAGGGGATGTGGCTGTCTGTGGTCCTCATTCATGTGCTGCATTCCTTTTTTAACTGGTAAAAAGTAAAAAAAAAAAGAAGTGAGGAATGTGCCCTGAACGTTTTCAGCTGTGACACGCTGTATTTCTTTGGCTGCGTTACGTCTCCAGATGATGCTAACAGGTGATACCGAAACCCAGGCTGACTCTGTAGTCCGAGACCAAGGAAAAATGATGTTTCCTAACACTGTCCCCATGACAGAATGAAAATACTGAGGAGGCTTTGCCCGACTTCCCTACACGAGTGTCTCGCACGGCTTCTGCGCTCGGGTTAGTTGCCTTGGAAACCAGTGATTGTGCACATGGGCACGGAGCAGGGCTGCAGTTTGTGGACGTGGCCCTTGGGGGCCCCATTACTGAATTTCTTATGTTTAGAAATACTTTGTAATAAGGCCCCTGGTGTCGCTTATTAGCAGTAAAGTGTAGGGCAGCCTTCATCAGCATCAACTGCCAATTTGTTTCTTATGGAAATGAATCCACGTTGATGGTGTGTAAGACTTTTTGGAGATTTTCTGCTGGAACAGAATTCTCACTTGCTCTTTTTATGCTGCCACTTGACACACACTTCTCTAATTTGCGTGCTTTTCTACTCATTATATTGATTTCAGCCTTCTCGGTGAAATGAAGTAACAACTTGCAAGGGGAAGATGGACGGAGAGAGAGAGGAAATAAACTCATAGAAGAAGCATTTTGTCTGCACCGTGTTCTGCCTTAAATTACAGTATTGGAGTTGAAGCAATTTTAATCTTCACTGACTAATCTGCCTTTTTTTTTTTTTTTTTTTTTTTTTTTGCGAAGTTTTGTGCCTTCATCTTTGCTAAATGGTGTTTTGATTCTCTTTAAAATGCAAACTAAAATATTAACATTTAAGGGGAAGTCATAGAAATGAATATATGCCTATCTCATTTTTTTCTATTACCTATTTCATTTTTTCTATTACCTCTTAGGAAGTACAGAGATGAGTAAGATATTTAAAAGGCTATAAGCTAGCTAGATATCTGGTGTTAAAATAATTTCAGTTACCAGGCAAGTTCTGGATTAAAAGCTTGGGTCCAGGGCTGTGCAAGATTTTTTTGTAGGTTTTATGGGATTTTTGCGGGTTTGGATTGGTTTATTCTGTTAATATGTCTTCATTCTCCTGCAAATGTTGCAAAACTGCCTGTATTGTGTGAGAATGTCCCAGAGAACCTTCAGCCTCCATTCATTGAGGTGGTCAATCCACAACCCAACGTCCCCATCTCCTCCACGATGGAAATGCATAAATTTCTCTTCAGATCTGACAGGCTGGTGTGCTGGTCACAGAATGAGAGAAGAGGGAGACAGAGAAAGGCATTTCACTCTTCCTGTTGGGTACATTGGTGTCTTTCACTGACAGTTGAGAGATATTTGATGGGAAAGGCTAAACACTACTGGAGGAAGCAGGCAAATAGAGAATTTAAATTAAAACCCAAAGATCTTTTGGTATTATCTTTTAATTAAAAATTCCAGAAAATAACAAGCCTGAAAAGCTGAGAGAATTGAGAAGGATATACTCAATAAATGGCCTTTTCATGCAATCACGTTTTGTTGGTTTTTTTTCCAAGAACCTCTTTGCTTCACGGTTGAATTCCTATAATCTAAGTCATGCATACACTCCTATACACAAAGATCAGTATCTTTTGAATAAATTCCTTGTCATTAAGACTTGACATTTTTGTTCATTGTGGCTGCCTCTCTGCAATAAACTTTCCTCAGAGGATATACAAACACTGTTTTCAGACATGAGTACCAGGAAGGGGCCGCATATGGAACAGGGAGAAGGAGTTATTCTTGTTCACAGAGGCTGGCTGGAGAGGCACGTGATTTACTGACATGTCCTACATGTTTCAGACGAGAGGGGATATAGAAATCAGAGAAACATGGTGGACTGTTAAGTTTCTGGTCTCATATAATCTCTCACTGAGGCAGGTTGGTTTTCTTATGGAAAATTCTCTTTGATTTTCTACAGTCGACTTTTAAATGTCTTTGGTGTTAAGGCATTTGATACTTTACTTGTGAGCTTGTTCCAGAGCCAAGATGTTTCATTGGTAGGTTGTCTCCTAATAGTCCATTAAAATAAAAAGAAGAGTTTCTTTATGGAGAAATTCTAATTAAATACTGCCACTGCAAAAACTGTATCTATACAGACCCTTCAGGAAAAAAAATGAAGGGTGAAACTCCCTAGACAGGAAAAAAAAATTAAATTTAATATGGCAAACAATGGAAGACAATCCTTTAACAAGAACAAATCTAAATTGCTTGAACTTCATTGTGCAAAAGGCCTGAATTTCTGAAGGCTGCTTTTCTTCCACCATCATCTCTTAATTACAGGAAAAATGTCCCTTGAATGCTTGCCATCATTTATAATTGGATCTCATTCATTGTTGCTCATGATACTTTCATCATTAAAATTGTTATTTATATATATATGCAAATGATTAATATTTAAAAACCCTTTGAGTTGTGAGCTATAAGTTGTAATTTACTTTTTTTGCTTCCAGTGGAATGAGAACACGCGTAATTATCACTCAGAATTGTCATCCCCCCCAGAAAAACCCACCCCAAGACCAGTAAACAAAATCATCAAAAATCCTCTAAGTTGGATCTCTTGAAAAGAAGTTAGGTGAGTTGTCAGTGGGATTTCATACTGCCCTCTAACCTGTTTTATTCTAATTCCCTCTAAGTTGCAGTTACACTTTTATCTATTCCCTGTGGTTGTCAGGGATGTTGAAGCAATATTTGCTTTCCCAGGGCTGCATCCTAAGGGATAAATCCTGGCCACTGGGGACAGAAAGTGGGTATTTGCTGCTCTGCCCAGCAGAGATGACTTTTTCATAAGAGGAAGTAGAAAAATCAAGTTTCCTATTTTTTGTGTTGACTCTTCCACACAGTATCTCAGGGCATTCCCTTTCAAATTTATTTAGATTGAAGCAGACTGTTGCTATTCTAGCAAAAACCATAGAAGTTTTTCTTCTTACTGTTCTTTTTAATTCTCTTGAATGCCTGAGCTCCCATTACTTTTCTTCATATGATAGGTTCAAACTAAAGTTAATAATTTCATTTAATTTTGTGTTGTTATTTTGCTAAAGAAGTAAGGGCTGAAGTGATTGCAATCTCAAAGTTCTTTGAAATACCTTTTCATGAATCTTCGTTACCTTAGAAGGACTCTTTTGCAATGGCATAGTGATACAAATATTCAGAGGAAGGTCAAGCTCAGAAGTTGTAGTAGATGCTCACCCTGTGTGTAGTGTTCTTTGAACGAGCAACCTCCTAAGTTTTCATCTAGCACAGAATATCATATTGAGAGGATCATCCCATGAACCACTCACGTACACTGAACCTTTGTGATGTGTTCCTCTGCATTAATTGTTTCTCTCAGTGGTGGCTGAAACCTGCTCAGCTAAAAATGTCAAAGGATGGTGTAAGGGGGGGAGTATTGTGGACTCAAGTGTGTCAGAGGGGGAATCCTGACATCTTCCAGTGACTGCTGTCAGTCTGAACATTTTGCTTTTGTACACGCAGAAATGCTTTCACAGGGCTGAGTGTTTTGGAGACAGGGGCAGCCAGATCTGAGTGGAGCAGACATTTCTCCAGCTGAGCCTCCCAAAGGGCTTCTCCTGGGTGGTGTCCTCAGTGTTACATGTCTGCTCTCCTCCTCACCCATGGCTCGGTACCAAATAAAAATACAGGCTACTTTCTTTAAAAACTTGGTAGGGGATATCTTCAATGGCTCCTCTCTTTCAATGTCTGTAGCACTAAAATAAATTTACCCTAGGTGTAGGATATCTGAAAACTTGCATTTATGAAAACTCCCAGGTTTTTATAATCAGCATGGTCTCCCTGCCCAAAGCTGTGGCATTGCACGTTGAGAATGGAAGTTTGTGTGATGTCCTTATCAAGTGGATGACACCGTCCAGCAAAATTAGAGCGAGCCCTGTCAAACCTTCCTGGCTTCTGAGAGTGCAGTGAGATGAAAAGGACTTAGATGTGTCTGACACCAAACTGCTCTTCCTGAGAATACCTTTAGGTTAGTAGAGATGAAAAGAGGCAAACAAAGCCACTAGATCACTTTTCCCATATACTCCAGATATCTGTGGTAGAACTGTGGAGGCTCAGAAGGGATGTCTGAAGGCAGAGCAGTGTGATTTAGTGTGAATTGCCAGCTTGGAAATTGAGGGCTGACTATTCCCACTCTCTCTCTGCTTCCATTCAGGCTCTGCACAGAACCAGTTACAGCAGCTGTTTGTATTGGAGTGCAGTGATCTCTCTTTGGAAATAATTCCTTCTTCTTTCCCGAGACTCTAAGCAAGCAACACTGGCTGTTTCAGGCATGTGGAGGAGTTATATATAAAAGCAGGGATAGATGCTTCAGATAACAGCTTCCTTGGAGGCTGTACTTCAGGAAAAGCATTGTGCCTCTTTCTAGTCTGTTTGCTGTCACAGGAGTCCTGGCCCAGGTTTGGTGCTTGGGAGGAATAATGTGCCATCAGCACTGCCTTTGCTTACCCGATTCTTGCCCTCCATGTCTCCTGAGGCAGCCTCACCTTTCTGTCCTGCAATGTGCAGCCTTTCTAATGCCAGTCACCTTGGGAATCCTCTCCCAGATGGGGCACCAGTTTAATTCCATGGAGTAAAAAATGCTTCTAAATCAGAGTGATGTTTGAATTGCTGCTGAGAGCCTGAGTGAAGCCAAATCAGTACCAGCAGTGGTGGGAAGAGGATGAAAATGTCCCCTGGTGGATTAGATCCCTGGGGATGTCTGTGGCCCCGGGAAGCGCAGCGGCTGCACAGGTGCTCCTCCTGCATCCTGCTCCCTGGGGGTTGTCAGTGATGGCTGCAGGACTCTTGGCCTTTGGCAGGCTCTGCCTCTGGGCACTGATTTAAGTCTCTTTCAGGCTTCTCCTCTGAGCCCCTCCAGTCTGAGTTTCTGGTGCAGCCCTACACTTCACAATGGGCTCACACGTGGGCGATATTGATCCCCTCACTTTAGCTGTCAGCCTTTTAATTAAAAATATAATAAAGATCATTAAATAATGCTACGTTCCCTGTGCAAGTTAAAACCCCTAAAATTTAATATTGAGAGATTTTGTGGGGCTGGGGGCTGACTGAAACACGACTTTACTAAAGGTGCAAATTGGTGAAAAAGAGCACATCATGGTTACTAAATAAAAATGTTAGTTTATGTTTTTGAAACAGATCAGCTTATTAGGGGAAGGTTATTTGTTTGGCTACTTTGACCTTTGGAAGTAATACAGTGAAATATGCTTGCACAGACTCCTGTTTTTCTTTTTAAATATTTATTTCAGAGCCTTATAAAAATAACAATCTTGTTTTCTGAAGGGATTTGGTATAATCACAGGGTGTTTGCAGTTACGAATAAAGTACATGTGGCACTTGCTGCCAATTAGTTTAATTGATGTGAAAGTCTGAGTACATCTTAAGAGGGCAGGATTTCCCTACCTTCCCTACCTGAATTGAGCCTTCCTCAAAGAGCAGCAGGAAGAGTGTGTGTGGAAGAGGGAAGGAGAAAGCCAAATACAACAGAAAACCTTTCTCTAAGGCGACCTGAACCAGGACACAACTGACCTCACCTGTTCCTGTAAGAAGAACAAGCTTTGCATTAGAATTTTGACTCATGTTTAAAATTTTGTGTGATTTAATTTGGGTGCAGCATGGGCCGGGAGTAGTTTTCTGTTTCTATTGATGATGCTGCAGTGTCACAGAAAGGAGAGGAAGGTGACAAGTTTAACCTTGTTACGCAATATTAGCTACTCCAAAGACTTTTTTGGCAAGTAGTGAAGTATCCAAGGTGTGATTCACTCCTGCTGGACTTGTGGACTTGCACATGGTTGAAGCTGGCAGTTCAGCTTTCTTTTTGTAAAGAAAGAGTTAATTTGGGGAAAACAAATTTTCCCTCAAGCTTCTCTTAGAACTGAGCTGCATTCAGAGGTGACTGTGGGCTGTGATCCCAGTACAGCTCCAGGTTTGGGACTGGGGGCTGTGATCCCAGTACAGCTCCAGGTTTGGGACTGGGGGCTGTGATCCCAGTACAGCTCCAGGTTTGGGACTCGGGGGCTGTGATCCCAGTACAGCTCCAGGTTTGGGACTGGGGGCTGTGATCCCAGTACAGCTCCAGGTTTGGGACTGTGGGCTGTGATCCCAGTACAGCTCCAGGTTTGGGACTCGGGGGCTGTGATCCCAGTACAGCTCCAGGTTTGGGACTGGGGGCTGTGATCCCAGTACAGCCCCAGGTTTGGGACTGGGGGCTGTGATCCCAGTACAGCTCCAGGTTTGGGACTGGGGGCTGTGATCCCAGTACAGCTCCAGGTTTGGGAAGAGGGGCTGTGATCCCAGTACAGCTCCAGGTTTGGGACTGGGGGCTGTGATCCCAGTACAGCTCCAGGTTTGGGACTGGGGGCTGTGATCCCAGTACAGCCCCAGGTTTGGGACTGGGGGCTGTGATCCCAGTACAGCCCCAGGTTTGGGACTGGGGGCTGTGATCCCAGTACAGCCCCAGGTTTGGGACTGGGGGCTGTGATCCCAGTACAGCCCCAGGTTTGGGAAGAGGGGCTGCACTTCCAGGACTGAGGTGCAGCTCTGCAGCTTCTCCCTGGCTGGACACAATCTCTTTGTTTCTGCTTCTGGCTGCATCTACTGAGCAAATCGGAGCAAGGAGAGGCATTAGGAAATCAAGATCAGCAAACAGATAAGGAAGGGAAAAGGAGAATTTCAGCCCCTGATGGCTCATCTGGCTGTCTGCATTTTGGGTCACACATTGGTACCTTGTCTCCACTCCTGGCCTGAAGAGCATATATTTAACATGAATTCCCACTTGAAAAGTGAGTCAAGGGAAAGAAAGGAGGGGGAAATGAATCACTTTAAAGAAATTCAACATTTGAAATTGTAAAACTAAGAACACTGACCAAGTGTTGCTCCCTTGCAATATTAGATGATTCTTTTATGCAGTGATATTTTAGATTCCCTGATTTTATTTTTATTTGGCTCAATTCTACTTGGAACTGCAATCCTTTAGGAATTCTCTCTAGTAAACTCCCATTCAGACCACTGGGGATTTCAGCAATCTGTTGGCAGAGTCTTTCACCATGTTTTTGAGTTATTTCTGGATACAGTCTTGCATCACTGAAATATTTCTGCATATTGTTCCAGACAAATCCAGTAAATTCAATATGTCACTGTGTATCCCCTGACTTGCCTCCAAGGCCTTGTTTTTCATGAGTGAAAAAAAAATACTTTATAGAGGAGTGGGAGCTGTCTGACTGCGAAATGGGCTTGAATAATAACACCAGGCTCTCAGATGAAGTTTTATACCCTAGATGAATCATCAAGTGCTCATTATACATCTATATACCCTAGGAAGAGATAAAAAATCTTCGTCTTGATGTTACCCTTAGGATCTGAACAAAAAATAATTTTATACTGAAACACAGGAATGGCAAACTTGACCAAACCATCAGCTGGAGTAGTTTCACTTCTATTTGATTCCAACCTGAGAAACCCTCATCTCTTGCTCTTATGATAACACAAGCATAAGAACACTCGTTATTCTCAGAAGGCCTTGTAGTGAAGCATGGAAAGGGCCGTGTCACATTCCATCCTCTTTGGGGAAATTATCCTTTGTCTCAGAGAGCAAAATAACATCCTTTCACATGAGCATACAAAAGGGCACACCACGAAACCGAAGACATCAGGCAGCCTTTCTTAAGACACTGTTGTAGTTTGCATCTTTTTCCTGTGAACCTAGTTTTGAGGGATGAAAGTCACATATTGAATAAGAAATCGATATAAGGAGTGTGGTGAGGAATAAGTTTTTGTCTTCTTCAACCCCATTGTAGGAATGGAGCTGCGGATCGCGCTATTACTTTGATTTAGCTCTTCACTACATTCTTTACTTGGCATCAGATTTCTTTGTGAGTAGCAGTTTTCCTGGGCTGTGCAATGACAGTGTCTGATGCCCCAGTGGAAGTTCTGCCATGCTATCACTGAATTTAATTCCTTTTTCCCAGTGTTATATGACCCCTTATTTGCCCTGTGTTCAAGACGTGCTTGGCAATGGCTACAGCAATTCCGTTCATCCTGCAATCTCATTCTATTTCAACCGCATTTTATTTTAACCCAGGTTTAACTTGTGTTGCAAGGCTACAGACTGCTTAATATAACAAATCTTCAATTTTGTGTTTGCACAAATATTATTTTTAATTTTTTCCTAGACTAATTTATCTCCAATCTCTGCAAATAAAACTTTCAGATGTGGAAAATCATGCACCACAACTGCCATGGGTATGATTTGCTTTGCTTTTGTTCATTCCCCATTTAATTGAGAAGCCACCAGGAACAGTTTTTAGCCTTCTCATTACTTAATCTTAATTGCAATATCTACTAATTTATATTCTGTTAGTACTTTAATGACATGAGAACCAGTAAGTGTCTATTGTTATTGTTCATTAGCCATATAAATGCTGTGTGTTTGAAGTTTAGGTTGGTCTTTCTTATTATTTTCCTTTGCCTTTTTTAAATCCACCTAACGTCAGCTTTTTGCATGGAGAATACTGTAAGGGTGAATGAGGTAAAGATATTTTCATTCATACCAAGCTAAAATACCTCCAAAGCAATCTCAGTGGAATCGTTAATTTGCTGTGAACAAATGTCTCAATTAAAGCTGCTTTTACATTTTCTCATAATTTTCTGGTTAACTATTAAAAAGGTGAACTTAGTTTTAAGTCCCTTTGACAGTTCATGTTCTGTTTACTGGAGAAAACTTCCCGTCAGCTTTGCACCGTTTTTGGATAAAAAGGCCGGCACTGAGTGATGAAGGCTGCCAAACCCCTGGGTAACGAGAGACCTGTCCTGGGTGGTGTCTGACATTCCCAGTGTGGGATCTTTTCTGCCAGGGTGAACTGAAGTGCAGCTGGGGCAGAAGGAGTGGCAGAAGCCAAGGATGCCAGGAGAAGTGTGGGTACCTGGATTCCTGCCTCTAATTTGGGAGAGCTGTGGTTTGCAATGTCACGTTCGAGGGAGAAGAGAACAGGAATGATGAAGGGAGGGGCTGACGTTGCGTGGCTGCAAATAAAAGTTACAAACCCTCAGCTTTCCCATGCTGACTGGTAGGTCTCTCTGCACAAGGCTCTTTGAATTTGATCTCCTGCTAACATGACGTTAATTTTACTCGGAAAAAAGTTAATATGTGAATCCAGAAAGTATCAGTAACCCTGGAGCTTGCTTAACATTGTAAAATATTGAAGAGGTGCTGGGTGAAAATTGGGCAGTAGACATTTTTTATTAAATGGTATGGATTTCAAATATTTGAGAGAGTTCTGCTCCAGTGTCAAAAATGCAAAGAATTGGCAATAGAAGCCTACATTTTATGAGAACAATGGTGTTTTACTGCCAATTTACTTTGGTTGAATACAAGGCCAGAAAAGGAAGCAGAGAAGCAGGAGTTGTGGCTGCAGGGAGCGATGACACTTGTGAGATGTTAAAATTGCAGAGTTTATGGGCAGACCCACTGGCTTCCTCACTTGTGCACCATCCTAGAAAAAGTGCTAAAGCTTATCTTTATTTAATGCTGCTCAGTCCTGTGTGTAGTTTGCAAGAGCACGAGGTGGTGAGGAAAAGAGAACTCGAGAGAGTTTTCTGTAGGGCGAGGGGGTGGCATTTTGCTTTTCCACACTTGGTTTGTACAAGCAAGGAGTCACGAAGAGCAGCCTTGAATCAGAGAGGATATCCCATTCCTGTTTGTTCCTCCTGACCTACAAAAGAGACATAAATGGCTTTGTACAACCTTCTCTTTGGTGTCTGGAAGGAAAATCAGACTGTAAAGTAATGTAAGGTTGCTGTTGCTTGAATTTTGAAGTGGGATTTCTTGTGTTCTGCTGAGAAGAACGGTTAGGCTGGTGCTCAGCAAAATTTTAGGCTGCATGAGGATAGATTCATAGAAGAGAATCATGGAATCATTAAGGCTGGAAAAGACCTCCAACGTCATTAAGTGCAGCCTGTGCCCTATCCCCACCTTGCCACCCAGCCCAGAGCACTGAGTGCCATATCTAATCAGTCCTTGGACAACTCCAAGGATGGGGGCATCACCACTTCCCTGGGCAGCCCCTTCCAGGGTTTGACAACCCTTTCAGTGAAAGAATTTTTCCTGATTTCCACCCTTTACCTCCCCTGGCACAGCCTGAGGGAGGCTTATCCTGCCTCTTATTCCCTGGGAGAAGAGAGCAACCTCACCTCTCTCTGACCCTCTTTCAGGCAGCTCTAGAGAGCTCTGAGGTGTCCTCTGAGCCTCCTCTTCTCCAGACTAGACAGCCACAGTCCCACAGGTGCCAAGGAGGCTGCAGTATCATCTTGAGGTGTTTCGGGCTACCTCACGTTTGTTGTGGAGCTGTTAAGTTCTCCCATATCCATCTGCTCATAATTGCTTTTTATGCAGAATTTGTCTAACTTCCAACAGCTTGATTGCTTAGCTTGACATCAGTCCCCTTGTGCTTGTTTACCATTGCCATTAACCTCAAACCAGAAGGGATCCATCTTTTCCTCTGCTTTCCTTAGAGAGCACCCAGAGAAAATTTTTTGCTTGGATCTTTCAAGTGACTGAGGCTTCCAGAGGATGTGTTTGCACTTGTTTGGAGGTAAGAGCTCCTTGCTCTGAGACCTAATTCTGGAGACTTCCTTCTGCTCACAGCAGGTTCCTTTCCTGTTAAATTCTGTGTAAAGTAATTGAGAAAATGAAGCATCCTCAAATACAAACAGTGGGCCCCCATGCAGGCTGATAGCTCTCCTGTAAGGAGAGCACAACTGCGGCAAAACAATCGAGTGAAGAACACAGATAATAAACCCAAAGCAGTTAATCACCTTCAGCGTGCCCTTCACCGAAGGCAAAGAGCTGCCCTCCACCTCTGCTACTGCCATCCACCACACAAACAAACCCTACAAAAATCTAATTATCTGAACTGATGCTGAGTGTTTCCAGTGCTACAGTCGCAGGAATGTTCGGTTGAAACAATCCTTTCCCTGGCAGGTTCATTTGTCAAAACCAGAGTATACTGCAAAATGTTTTGCTAAGCTCCTGGTGAAATGAGGGTAGGGCTCTCAAAAATCTGTTCAACAGGTACCTGGTGAGATGGTCTGCAGACCCCTTAGGTTACAGCTGGTGCAGGGGAACAGATAAATGTTTGGGGGATGTAGCATTCCTAGATGGGGCTAGGGGAGAACAAAGCATAAGTTATGGTTTGTGTTTCTGTCTGCACAAACAGGTTGGATGCCTGAAAATACATAGCTAGAAGTGTTTGGGTGGCTTGCTGCCAAATGTAACAATTGTTCCTTAAGCAATTTCAAACTTTTCTTTCACAGAAAATTCTAAAATGTGATTCTTTCTCTTACAATGCTCAGTTTAAAAAAAAAAAAAAAAAACAAACCCCAACTCTTGAGAATTGGAAAATGTGTGTTGATGAGCAGAACTCTTTGTTACAATATGTTGCTGAATTTTAGATGTTTGTAATGCTACATTTTGAAGGTAATTCCCTGATTCAAAACACCTGTTTGTAGCAGAATGTTTTGGGTTTCTTTTCTTTTTTTAACCATCCTGGCTTTTCCAAGATGAAAAGAATGTGTCTGGTGTGTAAACCGCTTTGATTTATCAGAGGTAAGCCTTGCTGTTAGCAGAGATAAAGGACCTTGTTTACAAGGTGTCTATATCCTTAGAAAAAAAGGAGTTTCCAATAATTGAATAAGGTGTCGTGAATGTATAGATTAAACTAGAAGGCCAACAGCAGGCATGATGAACTTCAAAAGAACAGCTTCTCATCTCTCTGGGGACCTTCATTAACGAGTCACCAGATAGGCAATTACTGTACAGTTCTTATAATGACCGGGATCAGACACAAGCAATCAGCACAGTAGGCAGCAAGAAAGCAAGCAGAAAAAACCTGTGAAAATATGCCATTAAATCTTAATTATTCTTCAAAAGAAAACAAGCACAACTAGGGGGCAAATAACTGTAAAGAATATACGGAACTGTATCCAAACCTGCTGGCTCAGGGCAATGATATTTAGTTATTAGCAGCATCAACGTTTATTTAAAGCTAAGTATTATGTTCACGGACCATTTCGAGATGTATTTTCCACCTGTTTGTTGTAAGCCTGAGGAAGAGCTTCTGCTTGTTGCCTCCAAATCAGGACACACATCCTGAACCCCTGTTGTTTTGATCTCTATTCCACTACTCTCTAGAGACAGCAGCAAAGCCTGGGGCCCCAGGTGGATGTGGAGAAAATGAGAGACAGCTTTTCCCAGAAGGATGACTCCAGCTGATAAAGCAGGACAGGCCATTATGGGAGAGTGAGGAGGTCATTGGGGCTGCACAGCACCACCAGGTCTGATGAGGTCCCAGCCCAACAGCCCTGCAGGATTTGCAGCAGCTTCAGTCTGCGTCCATGGGGTTTATTTCCCAGGGCAGGCTGCCCAGGTCCTGGATTGCATAAGTGGCTCCTTTGCAGCTAAGTGGGCCTGTTCATCTCACTGGAATTCTCTGGGGAAATCCTTTAATGATTATGGGAACGTGAATTTCTTGACTCATCCTTCTTTGTAAGAAATAATTGTGAACTTATAAATAATGTAGGCCCCATGCACTCACTGTTATTGGGGAGGAGGAGGACTCAGAAAAGGAGGTATTACACAGTAGCTACAGAGTTCCAGGTCTTTTATCTGCCCTGAACTGCCATTTAAAAAGCAATCTTATGCAGTGGGCCACAATGGTGATCCTCATCGCTGCCTTGCAGCAAACAATATCTTTTTTTTTTTAATCTTTGTCCTCCAAACAGTCATTATACGAGTAAACTCACTTTGGTCTGTCTTAAAGATGTGCATAATCCAGTACAATGTGGATGTATTACTTCATCATGTATGTGGATCACCCACATGTCTTTTTCTTGGTGTGTGAAATTGCTTCAGTCTTTCAAGAATTAAAGTTGTTTAGAATCAAGAGAACAAAAAAGCAAACCCCAAAGTTGTACTGCTAACATAATGTTCATTCATCTGAAGTACTCCAAGGCTGAACTCTGAGAAATGGACTTGACATTCTCTTCTACTTCTTGAGAAGCATATTAGCAGGAAGGACAGTAGAAAAAGAAAAAAAAAACCCTGAGAGAGTGGTGATGGTGTTTCTAATGGCAATGCAAAATTGAATTGTAAGTTCTATGAAATTCCATATTTATTCCCTGTACACCTAGGGAAATTTGAGTTTAAAATTGATAACTCAGGATAACCTTCCTTCACAGAAGTACATGGAGGAAGTTACTTATTTGCACAGATGTATGGATTTAGCTCCAGAGTGTTGTATGACTAATTGTCTAATGACTTTCCCAGAGTGTTTTTCATAGTGCTCCATACTTTCCCTGCAGAAAGAATAATTATGTAAATAACTATTATCAGAACATCGTGTGCAGCTAAAAAGTGTAAGATGCATTGTATGATCACATATTTGTATAATAAGTCCGGCTCTGTGAAAGATAAAAGTGAATATTGAAGCCATGGTAGTTTATTTATATCCATCTCTGTGCACTCATCACCTAAGGTAGTTTAGCAATTTAAAGATTTGTTCTACCTGATAGGGGCTATTCAGTGTGGGAAACCCCCACAGGAAATATAACATTTTGCATTCAGAGCTCCCAACTGTGGGGGCTGAAACTGGTGATACATCAGAGCTTTTGATTTTGGTGTTGCCTGTCACAATGATAATCCCTCAGTAAGGATTCATTTCATTTTCTTGGGAAATCAAACAAGATAACAGGAATAATTAATCTGTTGTTCTTCGTAGTGTTACTGATCCCTGAAACATTAAAAAAAAAAAAAAAAATGAGTCCTAATCTTTCATCTCTGTATATTCTAAATCACTGTTTAACTTGGTTCTTGAAAACAACATTTAGTTATCAGTCTAGAGTATGTGATCTGTCCTCAAGTTAGTGGAGAGGAAGAGGGATGCATTTGGGAGTATTCTGCTTTCATCAGCAACTAATATTAAAACCAAAATTTTGCTATAACATGTGACAACAGAAAAATTCAGCCAATTCACAAAACATAAAGGTACCTTGCTGGCTATAAGTCCAACTTCTTCTTTTAAAATTTTAATGAATTGGAACAGTTTTAAGATGTCTGGGTTTATTTTCCATAAAACTCAATTACAAAATAAGAAATTTCATTTAGTAACAATTACATCTCGATAACATTTATTTTGAGAATAATTATTGAGCCAAATAGATGCTGTGGACTAAATCACAATGCCCAACATTTAGTTTTTTATATAGGAACTCATGGTACTTTCACAGATTCTGAACTTTTATGAATTGATATTATAGTTATGAAGTATTCACAGATTTTCTTCTCCTCTATTTTTACCTGTTCTAGCATGTATTTAAAAAATGTCTTGCTACTCCTTCTTCTTTTAAAGCAGTCAAAAAGGTCATCATTGCCCAGTGATTCAGGATGAGCCCAGTGACTGCAGTGCCCCTGTGCTGCCCCGTGAGTCTCTGTCATCTGCTCACCCCACGCTCACGAGACAGATTCCTGCAAGCTCTCTGGTTTTGCCAGGGATCCCTGATTCTTCCTGAGCAACCCAACACTAGTGAAAATTGTGAGTAATGGTACACATGAGTCCTTACTTGGTCACTGTCTAATACAAGGGGGTTTGAGCAGCACTTCTACAGCAGAGGGTAGAGGATCAGTTGCACACTGCTGTGTATCCAAATCTGTAAACGTTACTCCCAATTTTTGTGTGCATCTGTGGAGCAATCAGGGGCAAGCGACTTGCCAAGGTTACCTAACAAACTCCCACAACTGATGGTAAAATTCAGGGCCTGATGTCTCCCCACATATCTATGCAGTTTATCATCAGTTGTATCATTTAATTATTATACAGTCTTTACTTCTGCAATGGAATGCTGTATTTCAGCAATTAATATTGACTATCCCTCCTGTTTCATTTCTGTATGAGGTTAACAGATAGCTGTTGTCAATTATATTGAGGATATGACACGAGTTCATGACCTGAGCAGAAAGATCTTCTATGGCTAGATTTTTTAATTTTGTTTTTCCCAGGCTTTTCTTTTGATTTCTTCATATTTTTTCTTTGCTCTCCTGTTCACCCCTTTCTATTTTTCTTGATACCTTTGATATCAATTGGGCTGGCAGGTCAAACTGAGCAATTGCATTCCCGTGTCTTCAAATGACACAGATCAGCTCTGTAATGCTCTGAGACCGTGTGGTGACCTGGGGCAAGCCTCTGCTCCCTTCCAAATGCAGATCTTTGGAGTTGGGTCAAAACTGATCCAAAAGTTCATCTTGCAGTCTGTATTATTCAGAATATGGTTTCTAGCATTTAACTTCAATGACCTGATTTGTTTCATTACTAATGGTGACTTCTTAGTGTTGCTTGTGTCAGGTTCCCTTCTGAAGTTTGCTCTCTGCTTTTGTGTCAGCACCTCTGACCCAGTTCTGACAGGGTTCTGATCACGGCCAAGGAATGGAGCTGTTGTAGTTGTTTGGTGAGGTTTTTATAACTGAGGATTTTGTCCAAGACAGGATACATGACAAAGATACACGTTGCTGCAGAAGTCAGACTGTGCATAAATATTTTTGAGAGCAATTGAATTGTCAAGATGTACTAAACTTCAAGAGAAATCTAATGGGGAGAAAGGAGGAAATGTAGGAGCTAGCAGCTCAATAGGGTTGCTTTGTTTATGAAATCTCAGTTTAAACGTTCAACTAGTAAGGTACCCTTCAGATGGATGCTTACTAAAAGCCAGGACCATTAAATCTGCTTATAGACTTTTAAATATCTAACTACAAATGCCTATGTAACTCTTATCTTACATGAGTTTTATTTCCACTGAGATATATTCTCAACAAATCAAACCCTTTACAGAGTTCTGACAGTAGGGTTTGGGGGTTTTGGTGCCTGAGCTTCGAGATTTAGCAGTTCTCCTGCCCTTGGAGAGAATCTTGTGTTAGCCGAGTTTAACAGCAGTGTGTGGTGGGACCTTTCTTCACAGAAGGATCAGCAGAAGTGAGAAGCAGCAGAGCAGGATGTACAGGCTGAATGTTTAAATAATGTCAAATATCATGGTTGATTTTTTCCCCTAGAAGCTCAAAAAGGGTTAATTGCTGTGCAGTTCATAATGTGCTTGCGTGTGTTATTTTGGAGAGGCGGTGAAGTCTGGGCTGGCTGGCTCCTCAAATCACTTCAAGGGGTTCTTCCACTCCCTAGGGGAGCTTTTCCCTGGTTTCATTCTGCTCTGTCTGGCCAACTACCTTAACTTTACCACAATTAATGGGGTAAATACTGTTTTTAAAGCTTGCTTACCAGGAGATTTTTTTAATCTAACTTCATCTAAGTTGTGGTCTTTTACTGCCTTTGTCCAAATCAACCCATAGAGCAAATGAAGTTTTTTATTATAAGTGTTCCCATGACCTGGTCTAACCACAAAGTCTTATTGGATTAATGAGGATCATTCCCATGTCCTTCAGTTCTGTTTACATCATTAAAAGTATATAAGTAGCAGATAAAGAAAAAAAAATCTGGGTCATTCTATTTGAAAGTATTTAAATTTAATTTAGAAGATTAAGGATACCTGTTTCAACAACAGAAAGCATTTTGTAGAAGTAAATTGTTAGTGATGGCTAGAGAAAGACCAAAGAAAACATTTTTTACTTGATTCACAATGAATAATTTTGCCTTGCTGCTAGTTTTCTTCTTGAAATATAAGCTAGAGATATATTTCATCATTAACCTCTTGAACCCGGCCGAGTATAATTGGCAATTCTCCTGCCACGTCCATTTGTCTGTATTATGCTGTTCCTTTTATAGAAGAAATAATTGTCTTTTTTTTTTTCTGTGTACAGCTTTTTTTTTCCCCCAGACAACCTTTACAAGGATCAGAAGTATTAAGTCACCAAATGATATCCTATTCCATCTAGGTTTACCCAACAACAATTTGTGGTCGTACATCAAAGTATTTCAATATGTTCAATACCAAAGAGGAGCGCGACTGAGAAATTCTGTTGAGCAGATTGGATTGTTACCCTTGCCTCAGTTCAAGCCTGGCAACAATGTTCTTGGAGATGATTTTGCTGTCTCCTGACGTGCCACGGCGCACAGCGAGCCGTGCCATGACACAGACCTATCTTGTCTGAAATCACCCGCTGTCAGGAATAACGCCCTTTGTTTACTGAAGAGCTAATCAAAAATTTGCCCAGCTGTATCTGGAATTGCCTTTTAATATCTTAGCTGTCAACCCGCAAGGATGTCTTTTTGACATGGTATTTGCAGGAATATATATTACATAGTAACAGATAACAGAGCAGCCTTAACATCTGGAGAAGAGTCTACCTTCAGTCAAAATAAAGGATGATCTTTTTCAGTACTTTCCTGACAAATGGGAGATCTCAGAGAAGGGCTACACTCAGATTTTTTTAATGGCCTTTACTTACTGAATCAGTACTTTTTTCCCTGTTGGTTGCTCGCTGATTGCTGAATATTTGCCCTTTGCCCCTAATAATTATTTAATACATTTAAAAAAGCACCATCAGGGACGTAATTTTTATTTCTCCTATTAGTTATGCTTCTGCTGAGTGCACTGTTCACTAGTGAGCACTAGCACGCTGTTTTACAGTAGAAATGACACAAAAGGGGCACACATTTTCATTAGAAAGGCAATTATCAGGCTGGTGGTTGGTGGTTTACTGCTCCTTTGGCCCACGATTTATTATGTAAGACAGAAACTGGAGTAATATGTTTTGATACATCTGCCTCAGTCCAGCAAACTTTTAAAGTCCATGGGTGTTCTGCCCTTGACCTCCTCCTGAGCTGAATGCAGAGCACTTGGCTGCTGGAATATCAGTAGCATCTTGAGATGTACAGATAAAAGCCATTAAAGATGAATTGGATATTATCACTTTTGGCTTTTGCCTTTATTGCACTGTGAAATGCTCTTTTGGTGGTATATCTGCCCAGTTTTGACTTCTCAGATCTCTGGATTAAATCCAGGCTAAATTATCAGTCCTGGAAAGCAGCTGTTATCAAGACACTGTATCAGACGCCTCTGAACTTTACAATTTTGTATTAAAATCCTACAGTGAAGTGATTTAGTGGCTCATAAATCTATCAGTTGTAGAAGCCTAAATCTTTGTACAGTTTCTTTTGAGGTTTGGGATTGCTTCCCAGAAGAGAATATATGCATACAAAAGATGAAATGTTATGTCATCCCAGATATTCAGTGTCTGCATCAACAGGCACGGGGGGTGTATGAGAGGGAGGAGTTTTTTAATTCATCCAGTTATGTTCTTTCTTTTTTTTCTTTAAAGCTGTGACTTGACTCTGTCAGGAATTAATTTCTTACATTAATAGATATAGACTTCGGGCATTTTTATGACCCTCTTTTTGGATGGCTGTGTTTTCTAAATCACATTATTTCTGTCTAGCTTTATTAGGTAAACCAGAACACTAAGAATTAATAAAAAAAATTAAACTCTTGAGATTAGGAATTTTAGATTTTAACATTTGATGACTCATTGCAGTAAATTCCCATTGTCCTGTCTTGTGTAATTCCAAAATTTTATCAGGGTCTGTAAATTAAACCTCTAGATGCTAAAGCGTTGATTAGGCCAATATTATTGAGAAAGTCAAGGGTCAGACTGCGAAAGGATCTCACTTCTCTTCAAACCCCTTCAGTATTGTTTTTGTTTAAAACATATTGTGTCAAATTTCAGGTACTGGAAAAATGAGAAAAGCAGACATTGTATTAATACTTTCAAATATGGGGACACAGGTGATTTCCCAAAAAATGTCATTTTTTGCATTACTATTGAGTTCAGCTATCTGTACAAAAATGATACAGCTTCACTGAGATTATTAATCCTGGAGGCATCCACATATCTGTAAACAATTAGTGTTTTATGCAAATGTAACTCTGCAGGCAGGAATACCAGGCTGAGCGCTCCTCTGCCTCCTGGGACAAGCCTGTGCTCCTCAGCTCCCAATACACAGTGATAATTTCTCATGGTGTGGCAGAAAGGCAGAAAGAATACTTTCCAAAAACACTTTAGAAGGCCTTTTTCAATATCTTTAGTTCCGAGACAGCATTAACTCTGCTGCATGGTGAAAGTAATAGGGATCACTCAGCCTGCCTTGAGGCCATGACAAAACTCTAATCTGTTTGTTGATAATTCTGCAGCCCTGTGAAGAGTTCTCATTTGCTCCATAAATTGTGCTGAAGGATAGCCTTTTTTTTGGAATAACAATCTAGTAATTTCTTTATGTTTACATAGGGTACAAGTAGTTAAAATGGAAAACAGCCTAAATCCAATAGCTTCTTAAGATATTGCACACCCATCAAAGTAAACTGGAACCCAACAGATCAATAGTTAAATACCATTAAAAACAGTTTTGAGGAAAAATCATAATTGACTTTGCCATATGCTTCATTTTCTTACTACACTATCTTCAGAGTGAAACA
This sequence comes from Hirundo rustica, assembly GCF_015227805.2. NCBI lineage: Eukaryota > Metazoa > Chordata > Aves > Passeriformes > Hirundinidae > Hirundo > Hirundo rustica. Next base: position 4,539,535 of record NC_053464.1, read on the forward strand.
CAATCACCGTTCATAGAGAAGCTAATTATCCACTGTCAATTAAGCCCTCAATAACTGATCTCTTGACAGCTGGTAATAAGTCCCAAACCCCATTGCAAATTGCATTAAAATACATGTTTATCCACTGGAGAAAGATGGGGAGCACAGCTCACACGTTCAGAAAATTCTACAGCCAGAAACAACTGCCTTTTCAAGACAGCTTTCCTTGCACTTCAGCTTTGGATTTTCCCATTTTCTGACTTCTTAAGGCTTGCACATTTCAAATGGCTTTTGCATTCTCTCTTCAGTAAGCATATGAAATTATGCTCAGACAACCTGGCAATTTTTGCCTAAATGTTTGTTTAAAGTGGACTTTTTTGTATAGCTGTGCTGGGAAAGTGCAGGTGTTGATTAAATTTTGCGTTTGTTAAAGCAGGTAACAAGGGATGTGGGGGAAGAACAGTTTTGCAAGTTGAATAGCTCACTGACATCAACCCTTGCAGGTTATAAACTGTCCCATCTCAAAGGCTGAGACCGTAAAGAAACAATCTCTTTCCCAGATGAGCTCTGTTTCACCTCCCAGCTTTGTTCCCTCATGCTTTGATCTGCCCTGAGGGCCAGTATGTGCTGTCCTTAGAGCTTTTTGCCATGTAACTACTGTAAGAACTACTTTGTAGATGAAGATTTGAAAATCAAAACTCAGCTTTGTTCTATTACCAAAAAAATCCCAAGTATTCTAGTGGTAGTCAGAGAGAGGAACACAGAAATATGACAATAAAAGTCTTATGGCTGTTCTTAAATATAAATAAATATGTTGTAAAAGTGCTTGATTTGGAAGAACAGGAAGTACAAAATCATGTTATTTAAATTACGTAGAATCATTATAATATTAAAGGAATGGGATAAATTCTATCTATGCAAGTTTTAAATGCCAGGTGAATGTGGCAAATTTTGGCCAACTTTCTGTTGATTAGTTGCATCTGTCCCCGCAGTAATGCTTTCACTCAATAAATAACCTATGCTGGGAGGGTTCCTCATTGTGTGATCTAAAAACCAATCTATTGCCCAATTCTACAACAGCTCAGTAGAAAATTTACCTTTCAACTTTAAGGGTGAAGAAGCTGAATTTCTTTATGCTCTAATTTGTTCTTTTAAAGTTTTCTTCTAATATTTTCACAGGGAATAGTGCAAATTGATTAATTAATAGGTACAAAGTACACTTGTATCTTTGCATTAAAAGACCTGCTCTGTGTCTGCCTATCTTGTTCTCCATCACAGAAGTATTTAAGGTCTTATTTTATAAGGACATTATTATTCACGAAGGAGGAAATTTAAACGTTTCTGGGGATTGTTCCTCCTTGTTAGGTATCCACATTTTTCAGTGCTTTTGGTTGGTGATATAAAGCCTGTAGTGAATCAATAGATGATTGGTGTGTGGCCTTTTCTTTTAATTGTCACCATCTCCACTATAGAGATAGAATATCTCTTCTTTTTCTTTCTTTTTTTTTTTTTTTTTTTTTTTTTTTTTTTTTTTTTTTTTTTTTTTTTTTTTTTTTCTTTCTTTCTTGGCACTTAAGGAAGGAATTGCCATGAAAATGGAACAGTCTTTAGTTCACTTTCTTTTTTTTCCTTACACTGGCACGCAGATCTATCTATCACAATTGTAATGTGCTTTTGAGGTGTAAAAGGCTATTTAGTACATCTTATTAACTACCTCTGCATAATGGCAGCATCAGAATTGAGAGTACTTTTCATTCTCTGAACAACTGGGGTACTTCTAAGTAGAGAAATAAATGAGTTCTGTAAGCAAGAACATCAGAAAACTTAGATAAGATAGTGATGATATAAGAATGTTGAAAATAAGTCTTTTTGCGCTCCTTTTATATTTCTTTAATTAAACTTCATATGCTGATAACTCTAAATATTCAAGATCTTTTTTAAATAGCCACTTTAATTTTTTAATACATACCCCAAAATCCCATGCTTTATTTGTCTTACTTGTCAAGCGCTGTGCTGGAGAGCAGATTGTAGATAGCAGCGAGGTAATTCCTGCCATCTTAAAAGGTAATAGCAGAATAACTCTGTCAGTTAAGTACTGGCTTAACAGTTTTGTCCTTAAGGTCCAGACAGATTCTAATAATTCTACTAATTCCTCTGGAGCATCACAGGCTTCCATATAAGATCAAGTGGGCTATCTAATATTTTCCTTTCCTTGTCTGATTCCAGACCAAATTTACAGAATGTGAGAATATTTTTATGGAGTGCTGTGTGTATACCAATGGCAGACCTGTGCTCTTTCCCTAAAAATGACAGTCTATGAAAACAAAAGTTGCTGGTGAAGTTGCCAATCTTTTGCTCTGGGATATGAGAGAGGTCTGTTCCCCTCTCAGGACAAATGTGATGCCATTGCCCAGGAGGGCAGGGAGGCTGTGCTGCCCAGGAGAGTGCCAGCAGCAGGAACATGAGGAGCAGGCAGAGCCCTTCCATCGCACAAGACAAGCTATGGGACGTGGACAGTTACTACTATAATTCAGCATTTTGCTAAGGGGGCTCTTGCGCTTTCTCTTTCCCTTAGGATCAATTTGAAATGAATGTTAGATCTAGAAGGAGGAGCCTTTAATTCCTGAGGACAGAAGTTCAGCCTTAGTCATATGTGGTCTTCCTTTTGTAAATTTAGTGGGATGTAACAGAGAGAAGTCCCAGGCGAGGTAAATCAGATTCTTAAAAATACACGTTTCTGTGACACCATCGTTCCACAACTGCATGTGTTCCCTTTCTAGGCAAATTCCTTTAGTGTATTTTAGAGGTTTGTGCAGTTTTCTGTTATTTTGTCAAAATGATGGTCACTTCCTTTGAGGTGAGACTTGCTCAGCCCAGAGGAGAGCCCGTGTTCGTTCCCAGTGTGACCTGCCTGGCTGGGTGGACGTGGGCAGCACCACCCTGTGCTTAGCAGGAAAGGACAGAAGGAAAAGGACTCAATTTAGAGAGGCTGGAACTGCCCAGGTGTTCTGGAGAATTTAGTGCAGGATGATGTGACTGCTGCTGCCAAACAGAGTCATCTTGAACTTGAGCAGATCCTGCACCCTCCCAGCCCTTAATCCAGTAATCCCACCTGGCTCCGTTTGTTCAGCCACAAAGGGAGCTGGCTCTGCTTTAGTCTCAGTGCCACATGCTGAAGCGTAGAGAGCTTGAACCCCTGGCAATGGAAAATGCACTTGGTTCAAATTACGTGCCTGTGGCCAGTGCTTCGGTAGTGATATCTTACATTTTATAAACTTGCTTTCATCTGGGAGGTTTTGAAAGCAGCCGCCGTCATAGCAGCTGCAAATTATTTGTAAACAAGACCTTACTACTTGAAAAAACTTAGACTTTTTTTATTTTTGTAAACTCAGATAGATTAAATTATTACAGTCAAATCCTTAATGTTACTCTTGTTTACAGCACACTTCCCTTAACAATAAATCTCCAAGCCCGTGGGCACTTTCAATTACTGCATCTTCCTTGCTTAGCAAAGGAACTCATAAACCTCTCCCTCTGTCATACTGCTTTGAAAGATTTCTGTAACAAAACTGTGTTGTCTGACAATGCTTATATTAAGAAAGACTTATTAAAAGCATAACTTGTGTGGTTCCCTGTGACCAGGGGAGAGAAGGAACACACAGATTACTACAGGTAATGTGTACTTCCCTACAAAATTTATTCCTAAGGCTGCAAAAAATGGGTAGGAAATACGACGGACTTAAATCTTTAAGTTTTATTTAAGTTTTTTTGCCATGTACAAAAGAATTATTCTTGGTATAAACTCTTACAAATGTACAGCACCAGATTTCTCAGTATTTCAAGTTTTATGAATTTTAGAGAAACCAGAAGATGCAGCTGTAAAGGCAGAGATATTTCTTCTACGGAGGATTTTATGGCATTATTTGAAAAGGTGTCACGTTTACACAGTTTCTTGACCTACACAGAGGGCAGAGGAAGATTCACTCAAATTTTAGAGATGTAAAAATGAAGTGTGAGAGGAAAATAAGATTCAAATTTTCCAGCTGCCCTTCTTTTCTATCCGCATGCAGTAAAAGTATAGAAAATGTAGGAATCACAGCTGAAAACTACTTATGGCTCATCCTTATAATCTGTGTGTGTTTTCGGTACAGATGAAAATTGTAAGAGAGGTATTTTAATAGAAATCATTATCTACTCACCACCAGTGAGTTAATAGAAAAAAAAAAATGGGGGAGGAGGGGGGAAGTCACAAAACCTAAATACTGGGCAACATCATGTCTAAGTTTTGTGAACACAGATAGCTAAAAGTAATTTCTGAAATTTGTGCTTAGAAGTATACACTGGTAGAGTAAATTGACTGAGTTGCTACTGGAAACTGGAGATGTTCATCATTTCTGAAAACTGGTCCAGATACCCAAATGTCTGTTAGAAAACTAATTTTAGGAATGAGAGTAGGGGAATGTTGATGAATATTGCCAGTGTCATATTTAACTGTTAAACAAGTAATAGCATATAATCTTTTATGCCTCAGTGTAAAAATATTCCTTAAAATAAATAACAATAAAAATATATGAAGCATACAACCCTATCCTGTATAACTGTAATCCCATTTTGTAACAGTAATGAACACACTGCAGCAAGCTTCACTGACTGAAAACTTTTTGTGCCAGGTTTGTTTGCAGTTTATCAAATGGGATGTAAAATGCAGGATACCCTTCTATATGGTGTACTGAGCTTTACTTGTGGAAGGCAGTCTGTGTTCCTTTAGCAGTCTCAGCATCAGGTTTGGATGCCTCCAGCTGCTAGAAGTTTAATTTGGGTCACCAGCAGACCTCTGACTGCTATGAGTAGAAAAAGACAGAGCGAAAGGCAGGAGGGTGCTGTGCCCCAGCATGCACTCCCTGAAAGGGTGAGCAAGCTCTGACACGGAGCGCTGGTCACAGAAAATGGGGCTCGGGAGGCCACAGAGTCCATTCCCCTGGGGCAGGGCAGAGAGCACGGGCTGTCAGCTGCTGGATCCGTTGTCTTCTTTGCCATCCCAGTTGCAGTGATGCTGATAAAAACTTTTGGTTTCCGTGTGGCTCACTTTGGCACACGGTTGTGTTTTCCCAAAACTAACGTGCTGTGAGATGGACCACGTGCATTTCCTGCATGACCCCAATATACTGCAGGTGTTCAGTGTCATAGTGTGGCATTAGAAAGAAATGATACATTAGATAAAGAATGATAGTGTTCTGTCATCGTTGAGAAAGGGATGTTCTTTGTTTTGCTGGGGAAAAAAAAACAAAACTAAAACCCCAGAAAAATGAATATAAAATGCCTGGAATCTATGGAAACAGCAGTGTTTAGCGTTACGGTGACAATGCATCTGCACTTCTGCCATGTGGAACTGTAGGACTTTCCTGTGCACAAGGCTTCTTTTAACATTTGATTAACATCAGTGCTTCATTTCCCAATTCTCTCTGTCAGGTTTTTTGCAATTGAGTAATGTGGACAGAGAGCCTGTCCTGGTATATACAGACTTCACAGGATCCCAGAGAATCTCAGGTCAGAAGGGACTCATGAAGATAATTCAATACCTCAGGCCAGGAAATCTGAACCAGACACTTCAAATAAACTGTGTTGAAACTTTGTCCAGATCCTCCAAACAATTTGTGAGGTGCTTGAGGACATAGAGGGGAGAATTTAAGAAAAAACTGTGGCTCCAGGGACAAAGAATTTACAGATGTAAGAGGACAGGTCCTGCAATTAGCTGTGTTTGAAAGTGGAGCTGGAAAGGAGAAGTTTCCAATGTAAGAATTCAAGGAAGATGAAGACCTGAAGAGAGGTTTGCCTTGCTCGTAGGGAAATCAGGCTGCTTGGTTTGTTGTGACTGCTCTGGTGCACACAGCTCTCTGTATATTTGTATTCCTCCCTCACCTTGCTCTGCTGCTCTGTTCAAGCCTCCTGACAATTATAATCTAACATCAGGGCAAATTCTTTGACTACTGGGCCACAGTCCTTTTGTCAGTTATTATCTATATTAGTGTTCCAAGGAACTGAGATGAAGAAAAATTCTCATATCCTAAATAAAGATGTGACACATTCAGGGAGCCCCGAATTAGGGCCCCTGATGGAAATCCCTTTCAGGGGGAATATGTTCACACATTCACTGCCACCCTACGTGCCAGGCATCGAGTAGGACAATGAGGAATTTTCTCCTTTCCCCCTTATTTAGGAAAATTGATTTGGGGTGTAACTCAAGGTGGTTTATAGAATTATTCCTTGTCAACAGAACTATTACAGTATATTATCTGAATTATATAAACCTGGTGTTTTGAGGGTCACACCAGCTGAAGTGCTCTCCATCTAAATTCTTGGAAGGAGAATTTACTGTTTTTCCAAGGACAGTTATGTGAGTTGGAATATAAAATTCACCTTAATTTGCAGATTACTTTATTAGTCTTAAGGGCATTTGGCAACATTCTAAATTGAATGATAGAAGTAATAAAATAACTTTGACATTATTTTGATAAGATGGATAGCAGTCTACTACCCGTTCTAGAGAAAAAACTTTAAAAGATGGAAGGTGTTGTTCAGTGCTACAGGAAGCAACACCATATTGAAATAGATTTCATAGAGTTCTGAAAAAAAATTATCAGCCTGGACAATAAAGAAGGAGGGGAAAAAACACACAAACCAAGCCTGGTTTTACCAGACAAATTAAAATTAAGAAACTTCTGACAAAAAAAAATAAAAATATATATATATAATCTAGATACCTGCAAGATTCACGTTCATATTTGCCTACAACTTGCAGCTGTTGAAACACAGGACAAAAGTTCCAGCTGTAGAAAGCTGAAGTTAAGCCTTCATGAAATCAAATCTTAGCCATTTCTTCCTCTTAATACCCTTCCAAGGAACAGCACGACATTTGCCTTTTAAAATAACACTCAGATCCAATTATTTAATAGTAAGAGATGAAAAACCCTTAACAAATCTAATAACTGCCAAATTAATGCGATTTCCTACGCTTGTGTTTGGTAGCTGAAGACAAGCTAAACGCCTAAACAGCTGTCTAACCCAAGGAGCAGGAAAAAATAGTGTGCAAAAACACCCTTCAGAGAAAAGGTCTGCCACCACTATCAGAGCTTGCAGCAGGTATCAAAACTGAGGGAACTAATTTAAAGTACATACAAATTTATTCATATTAGGAAGTGAAACGTTCTTGGATTTCAGGGCTGAGGAGAGCACCTGAGTGGACATGTGGCCAAAAGCAATTTGCTGCTGAAGTTGCTGGATCAAGGCAGTTTTGAGGTCACATTACATCTTCTTTTCCCTGCTCTAGATATCCTCCTAATGGCCAGCTATAAAGAGCACCGTGGAATTAGCTTCATTTTGGATTATGCAGGAAGAAGTCAACTCTTCCATGCTGAACCTGGAGGGCTGAAATAGCTGCAGCTGGATTTAACCATGTGAAATCTGGAAACCTGTCAGGGTAGAGGGAAAAGGTTGCACATTATTTTGCCAACATCCCTTTTCTGCTGGGGGAGCTTTACACAGTTCTGGCCCCTTTGAAATTCACACTCTTATTTATCACCTTTCTCAATATTTGTAGCTGGAGGTCAAATTTTAATGGTTTTTTCCACATACTTTGTTAGCCTTTGAAAATGGAGGAATTGTATTTGATGGCATTTCTGGAATGAAAACAAAATCTTCCTGATTTCTTACACTAGGTCTCTAATTTGTCGTGACTCAAATGTAATTGCTGAGCTACAGAGGTGTGGGTCTGGATCATTATCAGTGATCTGAACCGTGCTTTCTCTGATTTTTCTCTAAAATACGTTGATACTACGCATGGAGTTGTCCACTCCAAATTTTAGTGAGGTATGGAACGATACCCTGGGCTAGAAACTCTTCTTGAACAATAACATTAAAACAGGCCTCTCCTCCACTGAATGGATGCCACGCAGAGAAATCACCAAAATCTGAATTTCACCCTCTTTTTCTGTAGAACATTCTAGGTTATGTTATCTTAACTGTGCACTACTGCTAGTAATAGAATAAAATCAGCTTTTCTTTTCTTTTCTTTTCTTTTCTTTTCTTTTCTTTTCTTTTCTTTTCTTTTCTTTTCTTTTCTTTTCTTTTCTTTTCTTTTCTTTTCTTTTCTTTTCTTTTCTTTTCTTTTCTTTTCTTTTCTTTTCTTTTCTTTTTTCCCCAATTGGAATTCTTATAGCTTAATGTGGCTAATTCTTTCAGGGGAAAGAATTTTAATCTTTAATCTAGTACACATCCACTCTATCTACTTTATTGTGGTAATACACAAATAGAATAAGATATTAATATTGTTATGCCACATTGTTGTTTTGTTGCATTGTGTACATTTTGACTTATATCAGTAAATAACCATAAAGCATTCAACAGATTCACAATCTTGAAATGAACTTATTTAATATAAAATCAAAACTAAAGCTCAGTGAACCACTCATCCAGCAACAAGATCATTTTCATGGGCAGTAAGATACAGATGATTAGCTCTTTGATATTCATTAGCTAAAGGATCTGTTTTCATTTTGGACCTTAAATCTCTTATCAGCCTTCTCAGAGAGGGAGCACCAGAGGGAGGTAGATAAAGGGTCTTGGAGAACTTAGACAGTTTTTGGCCCCAAAGTCCCCCTGGGAGGATGTTATCTAAAAATCTAAATAGTTGAGATTAAGAATCCAAGTCATTCACTCTTTGTTGCTTGATCTTTGTGTCTCCTGTAACACAAGCCTGGGTAAACCAAGGAGAACTGGGCAGTGCCAGTTCACAAATTCACTCTCACCCCAGTTTGCCCAATAACCTCTGGATTACTCTTTTTCCTTTGGCTGAAAATTTGCATACTGAAAAAAAAAAAAAAAAAGAAGGCCAGTGTAAGAAAGAAACAGAAAATCAGATAATTTCTACACTGACTTTGTGGACTGTACAGGAACCTATCATCTGCTCTTAGCCTAGAAATAAAACTGGGAGAGCACCTGACCTTTGAGTGTGTGTTATCCCCAGGCAAAGCCTCACACGTGCATTCAATTAGCTTTTGCAGCTCACTGATTCGAGTTTATGAAGCATATTGTCCCCACAGCAAAGAAATGCTGCAGGGCTATTGTAGAGGAGGGTGCACCACAGCCTTACATGATTAATGAGTTTTTATTATTATTGCCAGCAGATGTACAAATCATCCAGGTTCAAAGTCTAGGTGGCAAGTTTCTGATGTGCTTTACGTCGACATTTGAACTTTCCTTTATCTGTAATATGAAGATGATTTGAATAGAAACCAACGTGAGTGTTTAGGGACAAAAGATAACATAAAAAGAGCTTGGTGTAAAACTTGAGAATGGACAAGATGTTCAATGAAAAAGATTCTACAAAAAGTGCAGGTCTTCTAATCAGAGGAAAAGGTGCAATTTCCCTTAAGCCATTCTGTATGATGGGATTAATCCTGAGGGGAAAAAAAACCTCTCAATATTCATTGCATTTATTTTCAAGTGAAGATTCTTAATATTAAACTACTGTTGGATTTCAAGCTTTATTTTTGAGCATTTCATACTCACAAAATCTGTATCAGCAGCATCTTTCTCTTTTACATTACATTAGAAATATAAGCTTGAGGTATAATATTTTCTGGCAATTTTAAACAAGTGAAGGTAATTGCTGTTCCATTACTCTTGTTCCTGAAGATCTTGATTTCAGTACACAAAAGTCATCTAGGCCCACCATGAGACGAGTTCATGCTCTTTCTGTCTGTAATAGAAGACAGCATTTCCTGCACTCTTACACCTACTGATTAACGTGCTCTTGGTACTGCTATGGACCAACTGGGCATCCTCCTCCTAAAATCATATCTCTCTCTGGCTCCGGTTATGAAACTTTAAGTGAAATATTAAGTACTAAAGGATAAATAAAATAAATGTTAGTTAAGTTCAGCTGTCAATGAAATATGCACAGCATCTCCGGAAATTACATTTTATTGTATATAGGCCAAGTATGACAAACTCAAAAAATAATTTAAGGAAGATCTCAAACTCTGCAATCATTATCACCAGCTCTACAAATGCTGCCTTTGCTTTTATCATCACCTTTTCTTGCATATTGATGTGAAACTTAAGCTAGATACAGAGAGTAATGTTCATTTTCTTGATTATTTTTCTCTTCAGCTAATGAGAAGAAAGTAAAGCGGTGTTGAAATATAGCTAAATGTATTGGTATAATTTAGAAGTAATATAAGCATAATGTAAACTTAAGTGTAATGTAGAAATATGTTACATTAAATGTCATTTAAAAGTAGATAAGGCTGAGGTGGACTGGGTAATAAAGACCTCTCTTGTTCCAGGGAAATCCAACAAAAAGGGCTTTTTTCGGTGCCCACCCAGGGTCACCCTGGGATCCTTTCCAAGGATCTCTTTGCCCTTGATGGGGAAATGTCAATTATCCATGTGTAGTTAATTTACAGTGGTTTCCTTCATTGAAAACTTCAAACCACCTGAAAGTCTGATCCTTTGTCTTTTGAAGTCTTGCCATTGATTTTAGGATGGCAGTGTCAGGTCAGACATCTAAGTGACATAGCTCCTCTCACATTTATTTCAACTGGCTGTCTTTTAGAGCCAAGTCAAAACCAATCTTGAACACCAAAGGAAAAAAGAGAATGATGAAGCCTCTGTGGTCCAGAAAAGACAGGCTCAGCCACTCCGGGAAAGGAAAAAAGGCAGGGACCTGTCCATGTTTACAGGACGTACATCCCAGAGTGTCCTTCTCATTCTGGCTGCACAAAGGAAACAGCTCATCACCAAAAAGCTCTTGATAAACCTCTGAGGGCCTCAAAGCCCTCTCTGGTTTGTTTCAGTGATTTCTCAAGCTATAGGAACTGTCTGAACCCTCTTCCCCTCCCCTCTTGTGAAGCAGTGTGTAGCGAGGGGGTTGCATCTTCCATTTGCAGCCCTCTCAAAGGCTGATGTGAGGTGACTAAAGCAGAATTCTCACTGCATTTGTCCCAGATGTTGCTAGTGCATGCTTCCTAATCCATACCTTGGATTAGGTCATTCCATTTCAGAACATTTTGTCCTCTATTATGGCCTTATTCTTTCTGGTTTATAGGCTGTTTTTCCCTTCTTTTTACCTCCTTTCTTCAAATCTTTCACATTTAACTGGTTACACAGCTATGAATATAATGTTTTAAAGATATAAATAATAATGAGCTCCTTTAATAAAATCAGACAAGTTATGCAGCAGACGTCAATTATAATGGATTTTAAAGGTTTTGATCTAGAACCTGGGTGGCATTACATTTAGACTAATAACTGTAACTATGATTTATGTGTTTGCAACTGAAATGGTTTCAGTGCTTCGATATATGTCCAAAGTAAAATTTATAGTCTGCTACAGAATGTATAAATAATGAACAGCCATATGTCATATTGCATTTAAAAATTTGACTTCTTCCACAGCCAGCATAAGGTAAAATGAATTAAAATTTTAAGTTCATTTGGGATCAAGTTACTTTAATACTTTAAAGCAGTTCCACAAATACAACATTGATTTAATTATTTTTGCTGCAGTAAAAATAAAATACTTTTAAATTTGCAGTTGTAGTCAAATTAAACCATGACAAAAGGCAAAGCATGTGCTAATGAGAAAGGAAAATGATCCACTTTTCTCCTAGAAATTATTATGACTAATTATTTGTTAGATAACCAATGTAAGATAACTGGAATTGACAAAGAGATGCTGTATGTTTATTACAGCTTTTTAATTAACCCCCTCCAAATGCCCATTTCGTGTTGGAAAAAAAAAATCTGTAGTATATTTTTAGTAATGTGAGCTGCATGTGAGTACACGAATGCACAGGGCAATTTTCCACTTGGCTGTTTGGAATGTAAAAACACACCTGACTAATATTTGTGGTCTATTTGCGGCAGAAAGACCCCCACAACCTTCCATTAGAGCAGAGGCTGTTTTCCAGACTGTACTTACCTTTTCTAAATCGTGGTTTAAACATTTTAAATCTTGCTGGCTAAACCAGGTTTGGGATTTTTCCCCTTCTTAGCTATCTCTTGAAATTTGTCATTGTCATGAGCAGGCTGTGTACAGAAATGGGATGACAACTGCTATTTTGTTAGCAGCTTATAAGGTGCTTTCCATTTTGCCCATAACAAGAGGCGAAGCATAACAGGATTTCAATCCTATGGGAAACTGGATGTGCTAAAATTTCACTCCAGGAGCCCGTTCCCTTTATGTCATCAGATCAATTTTGCACCAGTACAAGTTTCCCAAAGGTTTTAGGTAATTTTTCTGATATTTACAGCAAGGGAAATGCTGAGTGTTCAGCATTGTCCATGGTTGAAGCTTCCCTTTTCTTTTTATAAGGGAATACTATTTTCTTTTATTCCCTGGAGTGCTGGTACTGGGCCTGAACTTAGTGAGCTCTTCAAGAAGCAGAAATAAATAAATGAAAAATTTGCAGTTAAGCCATCAACAGAGATGACATCTATTCCTCAGCAGACGCTTGTTTTATACTATTGGGAAGTTATCTAACTTCCCATAGAAAATGCTATTGATTTTTAGCCTGTTTTGTCAACTAGTCAATAGCCACACATAGAGGCTACTTGTGATACACTTTTTTTTTCCCCTGTTAGTAAAAACGCACCTGTAGATTGAGCTCCCAATGTGGCCAGCCCAGCTTGGTGGCTTTTTTCCTTTGAACTTTAGGCATTAATACACGTGTTTGGTTTATAAATGTCACAGTCTATTTTGTCATCCCTCTGAAAAGGCGTCTTAGCTGAGACAGATGCTTTTGCTAAGAAATACTCCGGGTGTCTTAGAGCCTTTGGGCTCTGCCAGACACTTGGCAGCGGAGTGAGAAGAGGGTGTGTGAAGTGGTTACTGCTCTCACCTTGTCTGTCACAGATTGAGTCTTTGCTACCCCAGACTGAAGTCATGAAAATGGAAACATCTGTCAGAGAAAGGCAGGAGACCAGGGGAGGAAATGAGGAATGAAGGCACAAGAAGCTTCAAAATTCCAGATGAATTCTTAATATTTTTTTTGAATAATGTAAATGGACAAGTGAAAACATAAATTGTTTTAATTCTAGAATTAAAGTGAGGAAATTCTTTTGGAATATTGAAATGTCCTTTCACTTCATTTATCAGATGTTTAGTCCCAGGGAGCATGGAGTTATGATCTCAGGTTGCCTATAGTTGTTGAATATTGGATAGAAAGATTAGTTTGCTGTTTTCAGTGGAAGAAATTGAATTCATATCTTAAGAGGGAAATGGAGGACTGCTTTATTGCTGGATAAAATCATGGAATATGATCATGGAAATGGATACTCCTCTCTGTAAAATATTAGTGATTTAAAAAAGTTTGAAATTTTTCCTTCCAAGACTGGGGTAACATTAAACAATGAGTGAAATTATTTTATCCAAGACATGAAATTTTTGTATCATTTTGACTAACCCAGCTCTCCCTCTGTCCCTTTATCTCTTAGTTTACCACTCCAATTCTACCCTGCCATAATTTATGCAAGAACAAAACATTGTGATTTTTGCTGCGCTTTGGGAAAATCCCAGGGCAAAGATACCCAAGTATCAAAATTTAAGGTTAACTTGTGAATCTCTCTGCGTGTGGGCACCTGGTTCTCCTGATATCCAACAATGAGAGGCACTTGCCAGTTTTCTGTCTGTGGGAAAAAGGTTTTGGAGGAGATTATACTTGCAAAGAGATAAGGCTGCATTCAGGTGTGGCTTATCAGAAGAGGCTGCTGCCATTGTCTGATGATAATCAAGAGCACCTTGTCTGAGCAGGAGCTTATTTGTCTCCTGCTCTCTCTGAACTCTTGCCCCAGCTTCTCAGAGAAGTGGCTGCTTTTATCTTTTCACAATTTTTCAGAGATTTGTTACTAGATATTAATTTCAGCACAAGGTTGTTTAGGAAGTCAGGAGAGCTTAAGGAAAGGTCAAGAGAAAGAGCGCTGAGGAGTTGAGGAAATTCAATGGCAAGAAAGATCTCCTCTTCTGATCTATTCAGTTTAATGGAAGTGTAAATAGCTGGACACACCTCCTCCAGTCCAGACATTTCATGGCCTAAAACTAAATTGGTAAGTTTTTTCTTGTTTTGTTTTTTCCTTTTTTCCTTCTTATTGTTGTTGCCTTTTTCTATGGTACAATGCGTGTAAATAAATACGTAATGAAAATTACATTTAGCAGATATTGTATTAGAGAGAACCCTTGCAGTAAAATTTGTGGAAGCCCTATCTGCAGTTTCCACCTAATTTTTAGGTTTGTTATCCTTCAGTAACTTCACCTTGAAAACAACTGTTATCATTGAGGTGAACTTCTGTAGATCTGTGTCTTGAGGTGTGTCATTCAGCAGTTTCACTGTTCTTCTTTTGGTGCTTAGAAAAGGAGTAAAAGGAGAGCTATCTGAGGCTATTTGTGTCATTGGTAGATAAAACATTATCTCTTTTCACCTGGTGTTGCTACTCAAACAGTACCAGGCTTTTAAATATTTTTTGTGGTTTTTGTTTGTTTTTTGTCACCAGATATTTCCTTACGAGTTCAATCAGTTAAAAATAATGACTTACAAACAGTTAAAAGGTTTTTTGATGGCTTTTTTTGTGGTTAAAACTGAGGTGGCTGGATTAGAACTTGTCGTAGAAAAAAGAGTATTGCACTACTTCATTTAGTCACTGCCTTTTTTTTTCCCCTATTACCATTCAAACTGAAAAGTTTGGATTTTTTTTTTTTTTTCTCTTTCTTTTAATAAAGTAAGTAAGGGTCTTCAGCTCAAGAATATCTTTGAAGTTGCTTTTCAGATCTTTGATTGGGCTCAGGAGACAAATTTCTGTATCTCATTGGATTGGAGTTGCTGGTTTATATCATGACCTTGTGAGATGGGTACTGAGAGCAGAGAGGTGAATATCAAATTATTTCTATCTGTTCCACTAATTTTTGAACACTTCAATGCTTTTCATATTAAAAAATCCACTCAACCAACCCCCAACTTTCTATATTATCAGCTATTTAAAGAAACTGAGAGAATGGTAGTCTATAAAAATTGGCTTTTAATATTATGATGTTACATTGACTATGTTGTTATCAATTGTCATTACTGTATTGCCTAAGTCCTGGGCTTCAGGCTTGATTGAGAAATTATTATTATTATTATTATTATTTTACATTAGCATAGCAGAGACAGAACAAGCCCTTGGGAGTCTTATTGTTGGGGTGGAGAAAGTGAGACTTCAAGTTAAGATAGAGAAAGAAACAGTAAAAAAGTGACCACACATTCTGGTTAGAGTTCAATTTCCCAGTGAAAGATTGTCATGAGAATGTAATTTTTATGATAGATTAATGCTTCGTTAGGATATTACATTTAGAGAAGAAATTACCCTAAACATAAACTTGTGCTTTTCTTAATTTTCCTTCTTGGTCAGTGTTGCTTACAGACACCTTCTTCTGGCCAATTATCATCAATCTTGCCCTTAATTAAAAAGTCAGTTTCATCATTTTCATAATGCTTTGTAGGACAGACAAAATCTTTCTTTCAGTCTAACTTCCCCATAGCATTTCCTTTTGTGGTGTAACACAGCCACCTCCAGAGGATTTGTGATGTGATTTGGTGTCGGTATCGTTCTGTACCTGTGAGGATTCAGGAGGATTCTGTGGGTGTGGGGTTTAAGCTGCTTTAAACCCAGCTGATGACATGCAGCGCTTGCAGGAGTCTGATGGCTTCACAAATGTGTGAATCCAAGTCAAAACTGCACAAAGTTACAGGGGTTTCAGAGCAGTAATTCTTATTCAGGCTTATCTCCGGAACAGAGGTGAGTGCTCCCAATGAGAGAGAAGGGGAGGTGTTGATTTCTTTTGTCCTCTCATATTATTGAAGTTCCTAGATCTGGTTGCAAAGTTTTTGTTTTGTTTGTAAGGTATTGTGTCTCATTGTATTAATCCTTCAAAGTAGTTACATTTAAAGAAAAGGTAGGACTGTGAGATATCAATAACTAAAAGCTGAATCTGGTGATTCCATTTGAGGGAGATTTTTCCAGTAAGACTAAAAAAAATCAGAACTTATGGTGGTTGTTTGTGTTTGTTGTTCCCCCCCACCCCCATAAGCCTTTTAAAATAAGATTCTATAGAGTCACTTTGCAGGTTATTTTATGCTATTTGAAAACTTGGTAAAGATAAGAAAATTTTCATCTCCTAGATTTAAGTTCTCCAAGGTGTCCTCAGCCAAACCATGAAAAAAAAAGCATAATGCACTTGACATTTCTTAAACTGAGGTGTGCATAGATGGTTATATGAAATGAAAGGCTCATCATGAAAGGATTTTCAGGCTACTTTTGACCTCCCGAAGAAATGATGACCAAAATTTTCTATCAGCTTCTCATGTCACCTTAAATTAACATTTGGTAAATTTGAATAGGACATTAAAAGTAATGTTTTAGTGCCTGTGACTGACTAAACACTCCGGGGGTGAATGTGACTCACTGAATAAACCCTACCAGCGGAGGAAGCTCAGCTCGGAGGGGATGTGCAGGGGTGAGATGCCCATAGCTTGGAGAGCAAAGCAGGATGTGATTGACCACAGCTGTCACACAGGAGCTGCCAAAATGTGGTTTTCCTTTAGCTCTGCATAGCTGGGTGGGAGGATGAGGTGTAACTGTTCCTCCCTGGGCTGGCCAGACCAGCGTGGGGAGAGTGAACGAGGAGTTCAGGCCAAGAAAGAGTACAAAACCTCAGCATTTAACAAAGACTTTGGAGGGTTTTGAACTGGCTTCAATTGATATTGAATATTACGCCTTCCATGTGTGGAACAGCTTAAAACAAGCTGGTCAGGGAGTGCCGGACTCGTACCGTGCCCCAACATCACACGCACACCCGAGAGAGGAGAAACTCACCCCCAGAGACAGCTTTTCAAAAGCATGGAAGAAGTTTAGCTCAAATTCAGTTAAAACACGGTAATTGTGCTTGAATCAGCAGTGCCTCTCTAGGAGCCAACTTGGCATTAGTCACACAGAAAAAAAAAGTTAAATCAGCATTTCAGCCTGTGTGTTGAGGGGTGGCAGTTATTCTGGTGGTGCTGTGGTTACCTTAGGAAGGTCTGCCATGCCATGTGGGAGGCCTCACCGTTATTTGAAGGCTCCTGTGCCACAGATTATGACTGGGTTACAGTCTGAAATATATTTTCATCCTCAGGTCAGATCCTTACAGTGACTCACAGTCTTCAGGGTAAACCTTTCACTTCAATAAGATTGAGTAAGAAGGACATGCCAGGAAACACAATGGGCTTTTTTGAATAGGTTTTTTGTAGACTTATTATGAATTCAATTACCAAATTGAAATAAATATCTTAATGAAATTGTGAGTAGTTTTCAAGTGTAGTTCATTATGTTAATTTGCTTAAAAAATTAAAATGGTTCTAAAATATTATTAATGCAATATTAGTGGAATAGATGAAAATAGATTTTGCCTAAATGAGTAGAAAATGATAAATGCTGTAAAAGAGATTCATTAAAAAAAAAAGATAATATGAAGTGTATAGTATTTATGGACTGTGGGTTTTGACACTCATTAATTCAGCTGTGAATTCTGATTTTTTTGGGGTGTTGCTAACCAGGTAATTTGCTATGGGTATCCCCATCCCGGGTATCCTCGCTGTGTGATCTTGCTGGAATATGTGGCACAATAATCATGTGAAATGCTGACTCCAGAGGAGTCACTGACTGGTGGCTGAGCACCTGTTTTACCACAGCACATGTTTGCTCCATGAGAGATAGCCCCCGACACATTTGGTGCTGTAGTGCAAAAGTTGAGCTCCTTGGATAAGCTGGCATGGTTTGAGTTGGGAGACCTAGATGGCTGTTTAATAAATATTTCTCTTCAGGGCACAAAATTTTTAATTTTTTTTTTTTCAGTGATTATGTCAGCATTTGAGGGCAGTCGATGTTTCCAGCACTTCCTAGGGAGCTATCAGGGGTTTAGGGACCAATTAAAATGTCACTGTAAGCTTTGGTTCCCTCTCAAGTCAGGGTGTGTCTTGAAAGATGATGGTGGTTTCACTATCAGGGACTTTTACCTCCACAGCCTCCTTACAACTTGGAAGTTGTCCCTAAATTAGATGGGAATAGAGGAAAATTTCTACTCCTCATTCATTTCCTAGCAGAGTGGCTCGAGCTCTGGTCCCTCATTGTTGCATGGATATCATGGAATTTTCCCATGCTTGGTTTGTCTCAGGGAGACAGGCAGACAACACGATGCTCCTTGCACAAGGAAACTGCTTCTAGTGTAGCTGTAGGTTATTGGATTTCCTCCTTAAAAACTGGCTTTTGAAAAACATTAGAATTGTGTGCTGATGGTAGATAACCAAGAAAATCCACAGTTAGGGAAAACGTGCCATATGTCTCGTAATTCCAGCACACAATGGGGTCTCTCTTTAATGACTTCCTCGGTGCCCCCAAGTCGTATCTTGGTGTTAGAAGACATATGGAGCCTTTTCCCCTTAACTGTGAATTTTCTTCCTGCCACGTTTTTTTCTTACAACCTTAATCTTCTTTTAATACACTGCAGTTGTCTTTTCCTGCCAATAATCTTTTATCCCTTGTTAGGTGACTTCATTACAAATGACAGAACTAGATCTTTTACACTTGGAGTGAGATGAATGCTTAAATTCAACTTTATTTCTCAAAAAACTGAGCAACAAGAGGTCTTTGAGTTAAATTTGGTGTCCTGTGTTAGGCTTCCCACTGTAAAGCCTGTACTTACCTGGTTGCTGATGGCAGAAATGTTTGGTGGCATTTTCTTTTCTGGAACCTCTGTATGTCTGTGTGGAACGGGCTCTGGTGTGGGGCTAGCTGTTGTTTCTGAATGTTTGGTGAAACCCTACTTATGGAAATGCATTTATTTTGCAGTCTGATATGTTTTGATTAGTTTTAATAATGTTAACAGCTTCACAGGGTGTAGTTTGGCCCTGGATGTGTAAGAAATTACATGAGCTGCAGTTCCAGTTTAAAAGATATTTTTGATTCCTATGTCTTTTATGGTTTTGCAGCAGTGATGTACAGATTTCTTTCTGAATGCAAGTGCAGCAAGCTATGTGGAAAGTACAGGAGGAGCAGAAAAGAATTTGCACTTTTTTTTCAAATTAAGGAGAACATGGTTCAGATTCTACTCTAATAAATTTATGAAGGGCTAGTCTTACTGATTTGGTGCTTTTATTTAAAATATTTTAAACAGAAATATTTATAACTGGAAATATTCTTGCTTGGTTCAAAGCCTGAAGAGATCAACAACACCTTTCAGAAGGCTTTGAACAAAGATTTAAATGTCATGTAAGAGTGAAAAGATGGAAGATAATTTACATTCTGATATTGAGGAATCTTGTGGTACATGAGGGCAGGAGAGGCAGTGCAGCCTTTTGCTCCCCAGGGTTAGGAGCTGGAGCAGAAAGCAGCGTCCTTCCCCCGAGCTGGGAGAGGTTTGACCCTGCACTGCTCCTCCTTGCAGACGCTTTTTCACGCCAAGGTGACCTGAGAACAGCACGCACCAGAAGCAGAGCTGGCTTAGGTTGCTTTTCTACTAGCTAGACCAGCACTGGAAATAAAATTATGGCGCTGATTCACAGCCCAGTTGTCTGCTCCTGAGACAAAGCAGATTTTGATGGTGCTCGGTGCTGCTGCCAAAGCTACAGTTCTGCTCTTAACATTCACAGAAATACTTATTGATGAAACATGAGGAAATACCTGTCAGTTGTCCAAGGTTTTGACTGCCTTGCTGGGAGAGTATTCCCAGAGAGAGTTTAGTAAAGATTTATTTTTTGACGTGAGTTTGAATATTATGGTTGAGTTGGAAGTTGTTATAAGAGAATTTGAAATTCACTGTTGATGGACTTTGTAGGAAAATTTTATCATCATCTAATTTTTATCATTTATCTGTGATGGATGAAGGCTTGTTGTGAGCCTGTGGTGGTGGAATACACTGAGGGACACTTCATTTGCTGTAAAGGATTATCGGTAACTGTACGGTTGCTTTCAGACTTAGAAACAAGCTAATTTTTCAGTCAGCGAAACTCTTGCAGAAGAGAAACCCCCCCCTTTGGCTTTTTGCATAGAATTATCTGCTTTTCCAGCCACGCCACAGAAAAACCCTGGTCTCCTGAATTGTGTGAGATTTCAACACGCAGCAGCTGAGGGAGGGTTGGTTGTTATCCAACTGTGGAGTTTGGAAGGCTTCCTAGTGGTCTGCTGATTGCAACATTTTTAGATCAAAGCTGGGGAGGGGTTGGCAGGGGGAGGTGATGGTCCATGAAAGTGGTAAGCAGAACAGTCTCATAACCTTCCCCCCTATTGCCAATAGACTATTTGGATGAAAACAAAGAACTGAACAAATTCTACAGCTGCTTGAGAAAAACCTTCCTAAAAATGTATCATTTATGAGAGCTCATAAATGAAAGCTTGAGTTTATCATATTCTTTGTGCAAGGAAATATTTCATTTTGTGTATTAATAAAATCTCTGTGGGTTGGATGGTATTTTGTGGTAGAGTTTTTTTTTTTTTTTTTTCTTTCCTCCTGCCTTTTTATGTTTCATTCTTTAGAGTGACATTTTTAAAAGGGAGTGATCAGTTGCTTGTTGTTCGCTGAAGTAATGTTTACTGAAGAAAATATATTTTCCTCTTCTCGCAGTTTCTGGCTGGACATCACAATTACCAGATGCCAAGCTATAGAACACAGTTTTCCAGAAAATGGCATCTGGCTTCCTGGCAGAGTCCACAGGCACTTGTGTTGATGGTTTTGGAGATGCAGCTGGGTCTGGGTGGCTGCTGAGGGAGTATATGGTCCACCCTGTCATTCTAGATGCTATTTACCTTTGGCTCACCTTTGATTCAGAATCATTTAAGCATTTGTGCCTTTCTCTATTGCTATCAAACATCAGTCTTTCAAATGGCTTTATGTGCATCCACTCAGAGTCAGGAGGAAGACAGCCATTCCCCACCACCCCTGATTTTCTCGTGTCCATGTAAATGATAAACCTTCTTGTGT
Source organism: Hirundo rustica (assembly GCF_015227805.2). NCBI lineage: Eukaryota > Metazoa > Chordata > Aves > Passeriformes > Hirundinidae > Hirundo > Hirundo rustica. The sequence goes on from NC_053464.1 coordinate 4,560,560, forward strand.
ACCAGCAGGAGGTTTATTTGTGTAGTGCCAGCAGGGGAATCGAGCCCTTCATTTAAAGGCAAAGGCAAGAGAGGGAATCCAATAATGTTGCTGTGACTGCAAACACGTGATCGCCCCTGATTATGTTCCACAGCTAAAGATGCAGAAGGCTGGAGCGTTGTGTGGAAACACTGCTGGTGCCACTGTGTGCCATGGAGGCACAGCCCTCCATCTGGGAGCACCTGCACCCCTTGGAGCTGACAGGCCCCACGCTGGGTGAGGGCTTTGCCAGCCTTTTACAGTTTCCTGGGATGCCAAGTACCTTCCAGAATGATCTAAAGCACAAGCAGCTCAGCAGTGGTCAATAAAATGAGTTCTCTGGCTCCAGCTGCCAGCCTCCTGTGCTGTGCTGGGGGAATGGCCATCTCATTCCCTGTACTCTGCCTCCCTGCATCTCATCACACACCTTGGAGGCACTACACTAGCACTGGTAGCACCACTGGTGCTGTAAACAGGATCTGTACAGAGCAGACACAAATTCCAGAGCCTCCTTCTGCTGGTAGGGGTCTCTCTCTGGCTGGAACAATAGGATCGTTCTGCCCCGATGCTGCTGGAGAAACTCAGCTGCAAGTTGCTGACAGCACTTCACTCTTCTTTTACAAACTTGGGACTACCAAGTTCCTGCTCATGCTCCTTTCATCTGGCCTGCGTGACTGGTGCCAAGAAGGCACCCCCACTGTGGTGTTGATGAGTGAAAATGTGCAAACAGTCCTTGCTCTGATTTTAATGAGAGCAGCTCATATGCAGAATCATTGCTATTACATCTAATTGCTGGTCCACGCTGTGGTATTTAAAATGGAGTGGTGGCAAGGATTCAATGTACAAATCTATTTATTTATAACAGAGTGACCTTCTGTTCAATGATATTATGGATTGTAGCTAGGGAGAAGGATTCAGCCTGCCTGCAAATGTCTGGCTCAGTGTTGACTAGAACGTGGCTTTTGTTCCCCTGCTGGTGGTGACAAAGCCTTTGACAGCATCCTGGGGGAGCTGGTGCATGCCTGAATTCAATTTGCTTGATGTCTTTGACCAAGCTGCAATGCACTGGCTTGGTATAATTTTTGATAGGCAATGGCTGGGGATGAAATCCCACATGGCCTTTTACAGCATCCTGTTTGGTACCTGGGAAAGCAGAGGACTATATCAGTAAAAGAATCTGAAATGTTCTGAAGAACACGAAAAACATTAGAAATGCCACACAGTGGGAAACCTTGCAGCGAACTTAACAATATTACATTCAATTTTATTTTTCTTTGCCTTCCATACACACATGATCTTATTAAGTTTCTAAACATAAACATATTCCTTTTAAAATACATCTTCAAAGTATACTTGAATCCCAGCCCTATAGGGACTTGACATATCAAAAGAAATTTGCTGACATAAACTGGTGTGTAGAGCTTGATCTATTCTAATATATGATTTTAATGTTTCTCATTTTCTTGCCTTGCCAACTCACATCTATCACACACTGTCACATTTAAGTTTCCTAAATTACTGCTTTTAACTTTTTGTCACTTATTCAGCGAAGAGATATATTCTAAAGCTCAACTCAGCCTTTTTTTTTTTTTTTTCTTTCTTGTGATTGTATCTTAATATTAATAGTTTGAGGGGGAAATGGAAATTTTTGCTCAGTTAAGGAGGCAGCACTTTTTGATAGATTTGGGATTCAATATTGTCCTGGTTTCAAATTCAAGACCTGATTTAATTTCCCAGCAAAGCACAGAATTCAGTGAGGCAAATGGAATAATGGCATGTGCAAAAGGGGAGGATGTTCTGAGCACTGTAATTACAAGCAAGACAAAATAGATTTGCATTACATCTGTTTATCAGTGATGGATAGATAGATTCATTTCCTATTGTTTGTAGTACATGTGTTGATGACAAAGTGCTCTGGTAAATTCTGTTGTTTGCAGGATAAGAGGAAATAATAATTGCACTCCTTAATCAAACTGCTTTGACCTCCAGCAGACAATTTCAAAGTTGCTTCTTTCTATGCTTACAGCGGATTTTAGGCACACCAGCCTTTTAGTCAATGAGTGTATTTTAAGAGCTACGCACCTTGCAGGATTCAGGAAATACAAAAACTTTGCCCCTCTGTGCCGCAGTGAGAGCTGCTGCTGTAAACATCTTCCACAGAAAATTGCAAAGGTGGTCAGCCCAACCCTTAACTGTCTTCTGGATAAACTGGGAGAGTTTAGTTTTCCAGTTCTCTGGTCAACATGTATTGTTTCCAGACATGATTGCATTCTAATTCCACTTTTCATCTTATCAACAGCTTAAGCAAAAAGCCAGCCCCAAAAAAGTGATTATCTTTAGTTTGGAGGGAAGCTCAGTAGAAATAGGTTAGGTTTTTGTAAGATACAAAGAAAAAACCAAATTAAGTAGATGGGTGGGAAGATGAAGAACAAAGTAATTCAAGTTTGCCATTTGTCTGACTGGAAGAAGGCTGAATTTATTTACAGGCTCTGCATCTGAGTTATTTAAAGGTATATTTTAAAGAGGCAAAGGAGGCATTTTTATAAGTATTGATTTGAAGCCTTTTGGTATTCTTGGAGCAACATGTGATTTGTCAGCAATGCTCACTGTACTAGTAGGGATTATACATTTTTTTATTGTTAACTTCACATCTATCCCTGCCTGTATGATAATGTAAGGAATAGCAGTATTTGCAGCACACCTATGAGAGGTTGCCTGCTTTGCTTTATAATAGATATATAGATGTCAGAGGTCCATCATTTGTAATCAGTTTTACACTGTCAACATAGAAAAGATATCTGTGATGGACGGGAAATACATCAGAAAAATGGATGCCTGAGCCTCTGAAAATCCTTTGTCATAAGAAATGAGAAAATACACTGTTAAAAATTGTGGAAGATATCTGTTTCCTTTTTAAAATGATTTTTTGCTGCCAAGCAACTGTTCTTTTACCTGTATTTAGAAGGAACAGCTCTTAACATTCAGGATACTTGGTTCTGTTGGATATCCTCTGCTGCAGACTTCTTTTCAAGGGTATCATTGGATCACCCAGAATGTGAAGTGTTTGTACTTCTGTTCTTTAAGGGGAACAACACATCTATATTACCCAGAAGTCACACTTCAGTGATTTATTTTCCTCTGCAGAAGTGTGTACGCAGCACCAGATTAGTTTGCAATAGGATGGTCTCATCTTCCTCTGGTCACACAGGGCAAATGCATATGCATCTGCTAGGAGAGGAATAGAAATTGTAATATAGCTAATCTCCATTTAAACAAACTGTCCAGGCAGCCAGCAGGGCTGGGCAGGGGCTGAGTGTGACAGCGAGCTGGGCTTGCTTTGCCTTCTCTTCCTCTGAAGCACTGGTTATGAATAATTCCTGTACTCATTGCTGGCCCCCAAGTGCTCTCTGCCAGGAGGGTCAGCAGTTTTTCTGTGCCATTGGCCAAAGTGAATCCAGAGTTTAGCATTTAATTAATTTAGCTCAGTGCCTGCTGTCCAGACGTGAAGGTGACGCTGTTTGTTCCTCGCTGGTGTAGGAAGGGAGAGATGAGATGTGAGGGAGAGGCTCCACGGGTCCCGTGCCCTGTCCTTTTCTATCACACGATTCATTGTGATTTTTGGCAAGTCCCAAGGCATTTCAGGTCTCTTTGAAATCAGATGGGCTTTTCAGTTTTGTGGGATTCACTGTGTCTTGATTTTTTTTGTTTTTGGTTTGTTTGGGTTTTTTTTTTTTTTCTTTTTAATAACCAGTAGAACTCAAGTAATGAAAGATTAGGTAATAAATGAAGCTGTACAAGTACACTGAGTACTGTCCAAAATGTTCATGACCTAAACCTTATGGAACTTACATTGGAAAATGCTCTTGATTCAGGCTGGATCATGTTGTTTGCTCCGAAAGTGGAGTCAGTTAAAATCCTGTCTGCCATTCTCCCTGATTTCCCTTTGAAGTTCAGCACTGCAACTCCATTCACTTCAGCACATTTTCTTCTGATATACTCCACTGTAAAGAGGGAAGTGGATCTCTGAATTTGTTTCTGGTCTTTGAAAGTAATTTAAAATTATCCACTGAGAATATCACATCAACTCCAATGAAGAACTTGAAATTTGTGACTCAAAGTTACACAACATTTAGAAATTTTGAGGGATGAGAATTCTCTGAAGACTTCTGAATTAAAGAATCACACTTGAAAAAAGATTATTCTTTGTAGCATCTTTGGGGGAACAGAATTTCTTTAGGTTATATGAGCTAAAAGTGTAGTGAAACCAACACCAGACAAGAGGCAGCAGTCACCAAAGGTGCTGACCAATTAATGCTGAAAGTGCAGGGTGAATGTTATGGTGGCTGCCAGTGGAGCTCCCTGTACAACGTGTTGGAGCAGAAAAAAAGTGCTGCTAAGGTGCAGTCCTGCATGTGAACAGCCATCTCCAGGCCCTGGGGGTTGGAGTTGTCTTTCAAATAAATATGGTTTTACTCATTTTCCCTCTCTTCTCTTGATATAATACTCTCATATCCGATATTGTTGGTTTTTTTCCTCATCCTGGTTCCTTCCTCTTATAGCATTTGCTTCCATGGGACTATCCACAGTGGATATTTCTTAGTTTTTTGGGAATGCAAATACTTTCTGTGGTTCGTACTGACAAGAAGAAAACAACAACCAGATTTAGCAAGTGAGTTGTCTTGTAAGGAAGCAGTGAGGTTTTGGATTTAATCTTCTTGACCCTTTACCTAAGCCTACCTAATCTACTGAGTTTCTTCCTGGTATTTCATTGAGCAAATAGCCATGTTTGTGTCAACCAGGAATTAAGCTCTAACTCTTTTTGCCACATGAACTTTACCATGCCTTCTATGATTAAAACCTCCTGCTTCTTACCAGATACTTCTTCGTCTTTATTAACAGTATAATATGATGTAATAGGGGTAAAGTTCAGTCCAGAGCTCCTTGATGAATTTTATGGAACATGCCACAATGTAATTAATTTTAACTTTTCCTTCTAAGAGCTAATTTAATTTTGACTTAATTAATATGATGCATTTAATTAATATAAAATTATCATAGAAAAGTGCAAATTAATTTGTAATCCGTCACTTGAAAGTTTGTCTCAATTAGTAATGCCTTTACAGTTTCATGCAGATTGAATGGCAGCTGACCTCTTGGTAGGAAATCTCTTTGAGAGAAGGATTGGAGTGAAATTTTCAGCAAAAAAAGGGTGTTGGAAAGTAACAGGACTTTCACCTGTTCATACAGAAAGCCATTTTTGTTTGTTCTGTGCAAAAAAAAAAGGTGGGTGTGGGTGTTGTGGGGTTTTTTTGTTTTTTTTTTAAATGTGAACACAGAGCTGTATCTAACAGAAACTTCAAATTTAATGCTTTTAATGTAATGATTGTCTGGTAACACTGCAAACAAAGCATTTTCATTTTAGTTAAGTGCAGTGGTGTTTGTTTTCCATTGCTGCAGGTGGCCCACATGCTTTGTAGAAGACTGAGAGCTTTTTAATTTGAATTGTTCTACCAGGATTTGGGGTCAAAGGGCAGGGGGAATAGGGCACTGTGCTGCAGCCACCTGTATTCTAAATCAGAAGATTTTTCTGGAGCTCAGTGGACATCTTGCATCCTAAAGGAAGAAAGAGTTTGATGTTGAGGCGAAGGGATACAGCTCCTTTATTTTCTAATTTGGAGGGACATTTACATAAGAGGATGATAATTGCCAATTCACCAAGGAATGACTTGTAATTGCTAACATTAAGGTGGATAAAGGCATTTATTTGTCTTTAACCCTAAAAAGAGATCCGATTTCCCCTAACACTGAAGTCTGATCCTCCCTCAGCTCAGGAAGAAATGCTTATCAGTTAAATTTTGGCAGTATAATTCTCTTAGTGTTTGAGACTGTGGAGAACACCACCCACCTCGCTTGCCTGACCCAGTTACCTGAGTCTCAGATGTTTTTTTCTAAGATGTTTTCAACAATGTTTCTCCCCTTTGATTCATTACTTTCATGACATCCTTTGGAAGGTAATTACAGATCTGTCAATGAAGTCATAAAATCATCATGGAAATTCTCCTGTGCAAGTCAGAAAAAGCACCATGGTCTCCTTTTGCATTCGTTTCTCTGATCAGGTATATGGTCAAACACATCTGTGTGTAGGCCAAGTAATGGTTTGAGTGAACTCTAGTTCAAACCATCATTTCAAGTCTCCATAATTATTTAAGAGATACATACATCTGTCAAAATTCTTCACAGGGTTGGTTTGTTGTTTTTTTTTTTTTTTTTTTTCCTTTCATTTTTTTTTCCCAGGTATACACTTTTTAATGTATTTAAAGCTGCTGCTTTTGAAAAACATGCCAGTCACCTTTGTAGATTTAGGAACAGACCTAATTAAGGTGATGTGTGTTTCCTGCTGATTCTATTCTGCCAAAAGATGCAGAAGAAAACAGAAATGAACTCTGAGAGATCAGCTGAACAGATTTTTCTTGAGTTTCTTTTCTATCAGTGATTTTTCTTGTAGTTTTACCAAGCAGGCCTCAAAAAGACCTCTGGTGTTTTGGCTGAGAAAGTAAGAGATCATTGTGTTGCATCATTTGTTCATGTGCTATCTGAGCAAATGAGGATAAGGGATTTTTTTTTTTTTTCTTTGTATTTTAATTTCCAGGGGTAATAGACTTTGTTTTAAACAGTTGGCTTGCGAGATAAGTACCTTGGTGGTGATGTGCTTTTGATACACAGCGTGATACTTTCACTTTTTAATTAAATTAATCTGGGTCGTGATTGAGTTGCGAAACTGTTATTCAGATGGAGATTAAACAGATGAGGTAAAATAAAGCTAAAATGCCATGCAGGATAAATCAAGTGCAGTGTGATTTCCTCCTGCTTGTAAACCTGGGACTCGAGGTGAGTTCTTTGAAAGTGCAGGGGAGGGGTTTGGGGCACAGAAGCCCAGATGTGGCAGTGGAAGCCCAGATGTGGCAGCGCTGCCCATCTGACAGCAGAGTTTGGAGCTGCTCCTGCTGCCTGGGGAGTGTCAGCAGAAGGGGGCACAGCACAGCCTGGTTCCAACATCAGATGTTCAAATGTTCCACGCCTCTGTGGCAATACCCGAATGCGTTCTTCTTCCTCTTATCGGTAGACTTGGAGCCCAGATACTGAGAGCAATTTTGCTTTAGTTAACGATTCTTCCCCAATATCAGAATTGCTCGAGGCTAAATGATTCATTTTAGTAGAGGGTCATGTCAGGAACTCTTTGAGATTATATGATTTAGTTAATTCTTCGGAACTTTGCTTTTTTAAAAGAGATATCTTTTCACTTGCAGAGTAGAAAAAGATGGTTCGTTTACCAGCTTTTACTTGTGAAATGTTTTAAAACCGTAAACAGTTCCTCCCAGTGTCAGTTTAAGGAAGCAGATGACAAGAGCAGAGTTTGAAGTTTGGGATCACTTCCATGCAAATGGAGTGATGTTACACTCGGTTGGCTCTTTGCAACACAGGAGCAGTTAAAGGCTCATTTCGACTCAGAGTGGTTCAGCACTCTGCAGAACAAAAGGATGACTCTGCTCTTTAAATCTATGTACGGTAAACAAAAAAATTGTTTTGTAGCCTCAGTGTTTAAATGCTACTTCGTGACAACTTTTGCAGCTGGTTACAAAACAATAACTTTGACACTTGGGAAGTTTTGGCATTATTTGAATCGCTGTCAATACTGCAGCCAGAAAGAAAAAAAAATGTAATAGAAGAATGCATTTCAGGCTGTAATAGGAGACATTAAAAAAATGTTTTTTGACAGAATTTGACATTCAAAATATAAAGAATAAAAAATCTTAAATTTAAACTAGAAAATATGGAGAGACAGAGTCCCCATTTCTTATCTAAAGAAGAAGATCCAGACATGGGGCTGGGAGAAACCCCTCGGTTTTCTGTCATTTTTTGAGATGTCCTGAGGACAGTTCAGGCTGTGCTTCGAAGTGCTTCTATAAAGGATGCTTAGCTGCCCACATTGGAAAGAACCTGTGCAGTCTGGAGATCTCAGTGGTGCTGCAGTCACACCTGTCTCAGATTGAGCTTTTCCAGGTGCATCCCAGCATTCTTGCTGTGAGCCAGTTGAAGTTTTGGAAATTGGTACCAGCTAATGAATGGATTTATTTATATCGCCTCAAGATATCCACCTATTGTTATTTTATTTTTAAGCAAGAAGACAAGCTAAAGAAAGAGCATTCTGTCAGCAAAAGCCTGATAATAAATATTAAATTTTATTGAAAAAAAAAATAATTCACAGCCCATTGTTTTGGAATATCATTCTTCTACCCTTGGAAAGATGCTCTGGGCACTGCAGGAAGAGACCTTAGATCAGGGTATGGAAGTTATCTCCTACTAGATGCAAACTGAAGTTTTATAGCTGTTCCTTTACAGATTCCATTCCTGCTTCTATTAGCCAGGCAGTTAAAAATCGTTTAACATCTTCAACTTAATCAGGAATTGCATTTTTGTTTTTCTCCTTTGAGGTGTAACAGAAAACCCAGCTGCCATCCCAGCACTAGTGTTAGATAATTCTCTAGTAAGGATCAGGAATTCAAATGTCTGTGTTGCCATGTAATGTCCCAGGTCCAAGTGAAGTCAGGTTCTCTTGAAGAGCAGCACTTTCTGACTGTGGATTTAAAGAGGGATTTTTGTAATCCAAGCATCTCCACTAATATGTGAAGAGCAATATAGAAATATTTCAAGCTGCGTACAGAGAACCAAGGATATTTTTACATTGGATGTGACTACACAACATTTGTTCTCACTAAAGTTCTATCTCTCTGTCTGCAGAACTAAAGTGCAGAACTTGAGCTGGATGGAATAAGGCCACTCATTCTTCCTCTCCAGCTATTCTGGTATCCTTACGTGACAGAAAATGGAAACCAAATGTTCACCTTATTTGAGTCTTACAGAAACTGTAGTTCAAGAGTACACTTTTCTAATTGCTAGAGATTGCATATTGTGTGAACAATAATGCTATCACATCATCAGTTTTCACTTTCCAAACCTCGTGAAAGTTATCAGCATGTGAAAGATGGGGAATCTTGGGCACTTGTGAACCCCAGACAAACTGATGCCCGTGACTTGCTTTTGTGTGGCCATCCATACGTGTCAAGAGTGTTTCCTGACTTCAGGTGTGGGGTAGAGCTAAATTTGAGGGAAATGGAGCACCTCCCAGCATGACCTTTGTGGCAGGCAGCAGATGAGCAGCTGTGAGGGTGATCTCATGCTCTGAGTGTGATCCTGGCAGCTCCTCCCGTGGCTATTGCACCCGGGAACAGCATGGCACAGAACCGGACAAGGACTGCTGGTGAGAGAGGGGCAGGAGGAGCTGAAAGGTGCATTTCATCATTCTGGAGGAAAGAGGAAAGGAGAGGAAATGTATCTTTCTGCCTTTGTAGTCTGGAAATGGAAAGAGTTTCTCAGGAAAAAAAAAAGGCATTTTCAGACCAGAAATATGGCCCAGATACTGCTGGGAGATCCAGGTGGCATCCTGGGCACGGAGAAGGACAGTGACAGGTCTCATTGCTGAACCCCCATGGCTTTGCTATTTTTGTCTTGTATTATGCACTCTGCAACCTTCCAGTGACTTCTGTGGGAGAGCTTGATCACATGAGAATAATATGGTGTCTTTTTATTGTTTTTAATTTTTTCTGGTCTTCTAAAAGCAGTGCAGTGCAGGACAGGCTGCCCACAGCTATCTTGCAGCGCTGAAGTGATCTTAACTCATCTTTCATCTTTACCAAATCATAGCACCAGCTGTAGACAGCACAAAATGTTTCCACTTGGTGGTGGGACACATGACAGCAGAGACACCTCCTTGTGTGACTTAATGAGGGACTAAATAGGAGAAAGTTGACAATTTACTTAAGGTGGTTTTGGGTTTTTGGGGGTTTTTTTGGGTTTTTTTTTTCCTTCTTAGCCACTATGTAGCAGTAGGTAACCATTTTGTTTGAGTAATAGATGAGATTATAATAATCTTATGCAGCCACTCAGTTTTAATCAGCTGAGTGGGAAATCTTGGCTTTCTTATGAAAGGGCAGTAGATAAAAAGTGGCACCTTTACAGATTGTTATGAAGGGACCACTCACCTCCTCTCTTTGGAACTGGAACTGCTTCTGAGGGAGTTGTGTACTGGCCTTGATTAAAACAGACTGAAATCTAAATACAGTTAGTTATTAGGGGGATACAGAAATGATTTCTATTCTTTGCTTTTCATAGCAAGTGTGAAAACTGAAAAAAACAGCAGGAGAAAAGCTGGTTTTCCTGATGAATAGTTCAAAATGACAAAATGAATCTGTTTTTACAGGCACTGCATGAAAACTTTGTGGTTTTGGGATGTCACACAGTCCATGCAATTACAAAAACACCCTGTTAATGCAATCTCTGCACTTGTTCCAGTAAGGAATGAGCCTTTCTTTCTTACGAGGAGATCAAATATTTAATTGATGAAGGAAGAGACAGATCTTTAAAATGAAAACTTTTGTCTTCTCATAGGCATAAACTCTATTGCCGAACAACTGCCTATGGCTATTCTGTTCCAACACAAATCTGAACATTTTCTTCACATCTTTGCTGTTAGAATTGGACATTCAGACCTTTGCATACTCTGGTGTCTGCAATTCAACCAATGTTGGGATAAAACCTTCATTTAGAGAAGAGATAATCTCTCATGCTCTATAGGTTAGAATATGTGCATTTCACCATCCATTGTGATGGGGGAAAGAGACACAGCCTAAATCCTACAATGTGGTGGGTTTAGGCCCGTCTCTGGCCACCTTCCCTGCTGAATGATGGCAGTTACAAACACCAAGCTCGGTACCAAATGTTCCTGCTCAGCTGCAGCTCAGCACTGACGTGGTGGGAGGGTTGAGCTCTCTGCCAGCTGCCCACACAACCGTGCACTCTGTTCCCTCAGCAGGGTGGGAGGGAGAAGATGGAAAGGCTGGTGGGCCTGGGCAGGTTCAGTTCCTTCTGGAGCACCTTCCCCCTGAGGTGCGTCCCGAGGCTGGCTGAGGTTTGGGGGTGACCAGGATGGGCTGTGCCCCTCACAGAGCCCCCAGCCCTGCTGCTGACATTTGATATTCCTGTGGCTTGGGCAGAGGTGTCAACAAGCTCTGTAGGTTTGTTCTTGAATGTCAGAGAAGTCACCAACCTTAACAGCAGAGCCCACCACCTTCGAAAAGAGAATCTGAAACCAAATCTGACTCTGACTTTTCTTTGTGCTGAATACATTGGTGCCTTATTGCTGCAAAGATGCTTTTTACTGCTTGCTTGTTTGAATTGCTGCAACACCTTCGGATAGATGACAGAAATAACTGTTCCAGGCATTAACTGGGTGGGTTAATGCAGAAATTGAAAGATGCTCCCCCATAATGCAGGCACAAGAGCAGAGAACTGCCCCAGCCCTGCAGAGTCTGAGGTGCTGCATCCTGCTCATTTCTGGGCTCTGATTCATTCCCTGCCAGCTCTCTATGCTGAAGCATTCCACTTAATTCCACCCAGAGATGGATGACAGGCTTTTGGGGCTGGGGTGGGAGACTGCTGTTATGTAGTTTACCAACAGATGCACCCTTCTCGCTGGTGATAATTGCTGAATGTTTCTGCAGCCTCGGAGTGTAGTCATTCTGCTGCTACAATAGGGTGTCATTTCACTGTAAGTGGCAGGGTGAATCATGGTAAGTACAGCATATCCAGCAGAACAAGTAATTTGCTGACTTAGTGCTATCTGTATCTCATGATATGCAGGTAAGTAAGGCAATTTTTCCTAAAAAAAGGAGTAAAAAGCTAAAATTGCTTTTTCTTTATTCCCCTTCTCTCTGTCTTCCCTCCCCCTGCTCCCCGTGATGATTAGACAAAAGCCAACTAAAGGCAAAAAAAAGAATCATTTCTGGTAGACTTAGTACTGCCTGAGTCATCAATCCTTCACAAAGACCTAGGGCCCACTTCCTTTTCATTTTATTCCTTAGGCTTTTAGATTTATAATGTTGTTAGGAAAAAGAGATTCAGCCTCTTGGTCTATAAGAACCTGTTTAAACATAAAGAGGCATTTACTTACAAATAGCAGCGTATTGCCTATGCATTTATCTTGACAGTCCAGTTTAATTTATAAAGCATAATGTGCTTGTAACTCAGCCTGAGAAATGTAGTTTAGCAAGCACTATTGACTTACTAAATCTCCCTTCTCCCTCTTATTGTAAATCTGATAAACCTAAAGCAGCATTCTGGGTACTAGAGAATCTAAATAGTAAAGTGGGGTTCTTCAAGATGATCTTGATAATACTTCACTTAAAACTGCAAGTTGAAGCAATAGTTTATCCTATTGTGAAGTGGTTTAATCTTTCCTTGATCATTTCTCAAAGATGTGGATGTGCTGTACAGTAAAATTGCCAGATTTGTGCTGAATTGCAGCTTTAGAAGCCATTATTCTGAAAAGGTTATCTAAATTGAATGGCTTTAAGATGACTTGTAAAGTCATTAGAAGACTTCTAGCCCTTTATGCGTTTGACCGCACAACCTGCTGTGATTCATTTGCACTCTGAGATGCAGCTTTAAATCTGTTTGCTCCCTGATTTGCAAAGGGAAGTGTGTGTTCTCCCATTCCTGACAAAGGCAGTGCAACATTTTACTGTAGCTTGCTGCTCATACACAGATCAGTTATGTAAATCCCATAACAATGATCTATTTGCCATATAAATGGTGCCAGGAAGATAGAAAGTTGAATCACAGGTTATAAGTTTAAACACAGGCTTCTCACTTCCAATGCCTGAGTGCTCTCCCCCTAATGCCTTAACTGCTTGTCAATTCTCAGAGAAAATCTGAGTTCCAAGTTTCAAAGAAATCTGTCTCCATAAAAAAAATATGTATTTTCTACATTAGTTATACTAGTTATATTAGTTATATTACTTGTGGCAACTTAACACCTATTTTTAACATTTTGTTATGCTTGGTTTTTGTTTTGTGTCTTTGAAATATGCTTAGAAGTAGTTTAACATTGCTGCCTTCTCTTATTCTGCTTTGTGATATGGCAATAGCTAATGACAGGTTTTTAAATGAGTGATTCTGGCAAATACTTTACTCAGCTTTTCTTACTGGGTTTTATCATTTATACTTTGATAAGTTTTCAAAGCTTTAAAATATATTTTCATTTGAGGTTTATTTTTACTATTTTGCCTATTGGCTAACCAATATGAGATAAAGTAGTTTTTCTGAGGTCAAAGACAAATATCCAGCTGTACTGTCTCATATAAATATGTTCTCACTCTCTGAGTATGCATGAGATTGAGGAGGCACCATTTGTAACTGTCTCTACATCCTTAGCATTGTAATATTCTCTCATGTTTTCTCTATTAAGATTTTTTTCTTAATATTCAGTTCTTCCAGTCAGTTTTTCATTAACAACCTTGATCTAGCGAGATGTTACAAAGAGAATATTCCAGCACAAAGGGGAGAGGATGCTATCTGTTCATGGACAGATGGCTCAGCAGTCCCCTGCACTAAATAACTGAGTCCCAAGCCTCTCCTTTCTCCAACTGTGCACCTTCCACTAGAACAAAAGACAAATTTATTTGTTATCTGTATTTACGATGGCGATATATTTTTCATGTTCAGGTAAAGCTTTTTTCATCAGTGTGATCACAGAGAGAAATGGCCTCACCGTTGTGCACGGTTTTTTATGCAAATGGTGGACCCCACGACTTTAAAGGGAAGAAGCAATTAAAGTACCATGGTTCTCTGGTGTTAGTTTTGGTTAGATTGATGTAAATTCTGAAAGAGTTGAAAGTTCTTAGTTGTGTTATTCATATTTAGACAAATGGCAGGGAGGATGAGGCTGGATCTTGAGCACTTGACCACAAAAGCAAGCCAACTTCGCATCTCTGCTATTGATTTCAAGTGCATAGCAGCCAGCTAATTCTACATATTTTTCTTTTAGGAGACCCTGTAGGTCCACAGCTTTCTTCCTGAAACAAGTAAACAGTAGTCTAATTCTCACATAAATTCTCTACAGTGAATAAGTAGAAAAAAAATCATGAGGTATTCAACTTTTTGGGGTGCCCCATTACTTTCTAAGTGAATGGAGATGGAATTTTGTGGTGACTATAATGAAAGGAATGTTTTGCAGTGTAGAAAAGATAGTTGCAGGTGATAAGAATGCCATGTTCATAGCAGGACTTCTGTGGAAAGCAATAAACCCCAAGGTGTTTAGAAACTTGAAAAAAGTTGTTTGTCATCTCAGTGTGGAAAGGAATAATTCCTGTTTTCTTTCTTGAAACTAGTCGGGCAGAAAAAGAAAGGTAATGAGGAAGTGATTATTCAATTAAAAGTTGTCTTGGAGGAAAAAAAGTATCAGCACTTTGGAGAGGCTTGTAATTTCTGAATTCCAGATTCAATAAAATCTCAGACAACTTCATTATCAGTAAAGTAAGGTTTAATGATTGCAAACAGAAAAACAATTTAAACTCAAACGCTGCAAAACATAGAATGGAACCCTGATCCAATGTAACCTGAAGCATTCACTGAGATGGACATTTGCAAATGGTTAAATTGTGACTTGGATCACATCCCAGGCTCAAGAATGGCTTGCATGTCCATGTCCTCTCCTCTCCAGCTGTCAATAAAAGATGAGCTCGAGAAGAAGTGGCTATGAAGAGTTTGATGTTAGGCCAGTTGCAGGCTGGTGCCACCCTGTCCCAGCCCCGCAAAGAAAGCCCCTTTCCAGCACACCAATGTCCTTGTATTTCCCCATCAGCCTCTGCAAGGAAAGAAAAAAATAACTCCGAGGTATGATTTCATGACACAGAAATTCATGTACTCAGTTGGGTATCTGGTGCTCTGTGCTGGCTGTTGGGGGTAGAGCAAAGCTGAAGTTCTGGGTAGATATTTGTACAAGGGCTGGTCCCTGGAGGCTCTCATCAGGCCACACAGCCCAGGCAGGCTTGTGGAACACTCAGCTGATGCTTAGGGGATTTGCACATGGAGCAGAGGTGAGACGGACCAGAGTTAGCTCTCAGTGAAGGAGTTCAGGTGCTTGGCTTTGTGTGGGTTAATTGAACAGGTGAACAGCTATTGCTTGTGGAGGCTGTGGAAGCTCAGGCTCTGCTGCATGGCACTGCACCCTGCAGACCCCTGAGCAAAATCAGGGTGCTTCCAAAAGAGCTCAGTGGCCAGGCCAGCCTGAGCTGCTGAGTGCTGAGCACTTAGGGAAATGTGGTCATTTTATTTTAATGTAATTTATTGGAGTTAAGATCAAGATATAAAATAAATCACTTTTATGTTTCCTTAGCAGTACAGCTGGAATCCACTCGTGCATGTGATCTGTGGCTGTTTTCTGACGTTTGTGTGTTTATTATGCACAGCAATTAAACACCCCTTTTTCCTAGACAAATTAGAGCTGTGCGAGTTTGTGATTCTGCTGGCAGGCTTACAAATCTTGCTGTGCAGAGCTCGCAGTGTTTTCTAATTTTTCTGTGTCATGATGTATCTTGTATGACTAGGGTTGTTTCATTTTCATAGCAAAGCTATAATGATTTCATACTGATTAAGTGGAAATAATGCCAACTTCTGGAGCTTCCTTGCTTAGATTTCAGGATGCTCTACTACAAATACCTCATCTTATGTAAGAGAGGATGAAATGTGTTCCTTAAACTCATATACACACATGTATGAGGGTATGTTGGCACTTTTCGAGCAGTACTTGCATGTATACAGGCAGGCTAGAGTACTCAGATAATTATTGGGAGATGCTAATGGTGATTAGTGATGTGACCCCATGCCCCATGAGCATGAACACCCCTTTCTTCTGCTGTGCAAGCTCTCAGCACCGTTCCTGGCAGTGCCTGGAGCAGAGCAGGACTGCTCTGTGTGCTGTGCCCTGCAGGATCAAGGAGGGAGCAGTGTGTTTTGTTCCCCTGTGGGTGAGGAGTCCCGGTGCTGTTGGCTCCCCACAACACCCGGCAGGCTCTGGAAGGCCACCAGGTAGACAGCTGTTGGGCTTGCACAACAGACAGCCAGGCTGGCAGTACATCAGAGAGGAATTGGGCACATTTACAGGAGAAACCCATCAAAAATACATTGAAATCAACACATTCCCACCAAATGTTTTGATTTTTACATGTGGAGTGTTTTTCCATCAGAAAACCCACTGGAAGGTTTCCAGTCTTTTCTTTTTTTTTTTTTTTTTTCCCCTCAGTTAGATTCCCTAGCAGAACCAAAGCGAAAGTAATCATCATTTAGTGAGCGTTTTCTGTGATAAAGCTTGAGATGCCTCAGAGGGAAATTCTGTGAGCTGCAGAACAATGATACTGTTTGGTATCTCTGATAATCCCCTGGCAAGATTTCAGTATCTCTTAGTGGCCACTTTGCATGCTCATTTCCAGAACTTTGCCCCCATAACTGAAGAAACGTGTTCTGATAAAGTTGGATGTGCACCTCACGTGGTGTAGGTAACCTAACAAGAAGAGATTCCCCGTGTCACAGCAAGAAATTAGCTCCTTCAGCCCAAAGGATGGATTCAGTATCCCACAAGATATTTTCAGAATTTAAATTTTGTCAGTGTGATGTGTATGTTTATGGAGGGTATCTTCATCTTATAAGATGGTACGTGAGGAAGACTGGAAGGAAAAAGCTGCCAACGATTTAATTTAAGTATGTAAAATTCAAGGGAAAAAAGACACGATAAAATGGACATTTTCCAGAGTAAAGGTCTGAATGTATTTATCTCTTTGCTCCCCACTTCAAGTGGACTTGAATTAGAAAGTTTTGCAGAAGGATGACCATAAAGAAGAGTTCTTGCAAGATGGAAACAAACACAAAAGGTCAGATGAAGAGGGGCAGGAACTGTACCACCACCACCAATTTCATCCAGGGACAAATTTCATCTTAGTTTGAAATTTCAAGAGTCAAACTGGGAGCGAGGGGCAGTGGAAGCAGCTGTGGAAGGGCCAGAGCCCATGTGGATAAAGGCTTGTGAGGAGCACCACAGTCTACAAAACCGTCAGCAGTGTTTCTCCTTTCTCTTCTTTCCCAAATATAAAAGCCAGCAGCAGAGGGAGCAGAAAATCTTCCCCAGACTCAGTGCTCAGGAGGAAAATGCTATTTTCCTTTCTGTAATGCTGCACCAGCTGAAAAGCTGTTTTCTTCTCTGAGTTGTAATTATACATGCCAGTGTTACAGCACATACCAGAGCCTGACTGAAATGTTTTGGCACCAAGCATCGTGACAGGATGTCACTTTGGCAGGCTCTGTGCTCCTTCCAAACCAGAGCTGTGGGGCTGGGACGTGGTCACCCCACTGCTCAGCACCTGCTCTGTGCACAGTGGGGACAGGGGGCTGTTGGACAGGTCCTTCAGAGAAATGGGGGCTTGGCCAAGGACCTGTGAGAGGGGACAGCACGCACCAGAATGCCCAGGAACAGTAACTGAGGGGACCTGCTCCTGACAGAGAAATGAGAGGTCCAGAGCAGAGATCTCTGTCCTGCTCAGAGGAAAGAGCTTTCTCTCCTTCTGGAAGATCAGCCTTTGGCAGAAATTGGTTCAGCCAGGATGGTCCAGCCTTACAGCGGTGTCACTGCTGCTTCCCTGCCTTTGGCTTGTGGAGAATTGCTGCTGCTCTTGCTGTGGCACCATTCCGCTGTCAAAATCACACCAGGAAAGTGCAAAGGAAAGGGCAGGGATTGCTTGAAAACTTACCTTCACTTAGGGACCAGTGTTAGCCCTCCAAATTCCCTCTGATTATCGGATTTTTAGGTAAATTTATGGTTTGGCATCAATATAAATTCCTAAAATTAAGTTGTCTGTTTTTGTTGGACTTCTGTTTATGGAATTAAATGAAAATCCAGAATAAGATCATGTAGTGCCACAGAACTCCCAAGTATAGTTATAACTGAGGTGACAGTGAAGTTTATAAAAGTACTTGGTTATTTAATATTTAAGGTTTGATCAAGGTTCACTGCATTCAGAACCACAATTTGGGTGTGGGGCAGTGGGGTTGTAGTGCTGCTTTTCCAGAAAGGCAAAGACTGTCACTTTTATTCACACGGATTCCTCGAATCCCTGTGCCTCAAGCCCACAAATGACTAAATTGGGGATTTCCAGTTTGCAATTTCTGCAATCAGATGAGAGTAAGCTGTGGTGGATTTCAAACCAAATGAATAAATATTTTGATGTGAATTCAGCAAGTGTGAGGGTCATGTTTAACCCAGGCTGTTTTTTCCTTTCACTTTTTCCTGGTGTTGTTTTGAGGTTAGGTTTTTTGTTCAGAGGTTTTTTTTTGTCACAAAGTCAGTAGAAAGCGAGCTTTTTTTTTCCCCCCTTCTTGGAAAAAGTTTTTTCTTTCAAAAGAAACATTTAAGCTTTCAGCTAATTCCCAGGGATACAGAGGGATATTCTGCAATAAGCTTCCCTCCAAAAAGAGGTTGGCTGCTGCCCTAATATTAAGAGCGGCAGGATTCCTTGGCTGTGGGGAAAATGAGATGGTCCAGCTGATTGAGGTTATGACTGAGCCAAGATGAGTCAATTACCTCCATGTGCTGAGCAGCCAGCCAGGGGCCAGCGGGGAGAGGAGTGCCAGGGCTTGTGCTCTGACCAAAAACAGCTGCACAGGGATGGGGATGAAGCTGGGGATGGGGATAGAGCTGGGGATAGATCTGGGACTAGGGACAGAGTTAGGGACAGAGCTGGGGCTGAGGACAGATCCACCACTGCCACCCACCCGCAGCAGCGCTGGCTTTGGTTCGCTGTACCGGGCTGGAGCTGCTGCCCTTGGAGCTGCTCTGCTTTCAGCCCTGGCAGTAAAAATTTGGAGGAGGCATTTGAAAGGCATCTATTTTCACAGTGCCTTCTCAAATGTTTGTCAGGCAGGGCAGGAATTGCCCGTGGTTTGCTGAGGGAGATGACACAGATGCAGGAGGCCTTTGGCACTCAGCAGCAGCAGTAAACTCTGGGAGCTGGTGCCAAACATTAATGGTTCCCTTACAAAAGGGGGTTTTTAACAGCCCTCTGGGGGTGTTTTCTCTCTCTGTTGTAAGGACTTGAGGCAGGCTGTACAATCGTGGCTTTGACTCACATCTGTGGGACTCAGGGTGCACCCAGAACCATCTGCTGCCTATGGTTCACAGTGGTACCATTCATTCTCTGTAGGATTTCACCTCCTTTGGTTTGTTTTCAAGCAGAATACAGGCATTTCACAGCCCATATTATCTCTTTGTGCTCCCCTTGCAATCAAGAACACACATTTCTTCTGACTTTTTGTGCAACCTGAACTTTTCGCATCTTTTCTCTCAAATTTAGCAGAAGGAAATCCCACTTATCCCCTGTACATAGCTCTTAGCTAAAGAGATTTTTTTTTCCCAACTACTGTAGAAGAAAAATAGCAAATGGGTGATTATAATTAGTCCTGAGCTAATTATAAAAAGTGATTTTTTTTTTTTTTTTTTTTTTTTTTTTACCTGTAGGATTCAACAACAGATTGCTTAACCATAAAGCCATCAAATTTGGTTTAGTGTCTAAATTACTTAACAGAACTCTGGAATTATGAAAGAAAAAAAAAAAAAAAAAACAAACAAAAACTGTAATCTCACAGTTCCACCTCACTTCGATCAGAATTATGATTTTTACCTTCCTTTAAAACACAATTCAGAATTACAAGTGGAAAACCAGAAGTAAAGCATTGCACTTTACAAAGCTGAAAAAGCTTGAAAATTAAGTTATAACTTGGTACTTTTAAAAATTCACATCTATGTGACTAAACAGCACAAGGGAACTGTTTTCACCAGCTTAGATTTTCTTATCCGTCTTTGAAAGTTAATGCTGCCTTTCCCCTACCAGCTTCGCAAAGCCTGGTATTCTGTCCAGCAAAAAATACTGAGCAAATATTCCTGTGACTTGGGGTATTCGTGGGCAGAAAGAAAGGACCTTTCCCTCCCACCCATCTGATGCTAAACCAGTGTTTCTATTTTTAGATTTCTAGTCCATCAATCTAGCCCAGCCATGGTTACTTCCCTCCTCAGTTTCAGATATTCAAAGAGTGTTCAGCTAAACTTTGAGCAAGTGAGATTTTCCCGATGCTCCGGCATCCTTCCCTCTAGCTCTGCCTCCCAAGCAGCTCTTTGGGAGGCCAGCCCAAAAAGCCCATTGTTAAACCGATAACAGCATTCAACTCTGCCTTTGGTGGGCTGCAAGGCCTGAAAGATGGCTCTCAGTGTGAGAGAGAAACTTTGTATGTCAAATCATTTCGGATCCATGCTCTTGCAATGGCTTTAGGATAGTATTTGTCTCTGCAGTGTCTAACTTTCTTCTGCAGTCAATAGATGCCAAGTTTAGCAGCAAGCTGCATTTGTCTCTACATTCTCATTAACGTGATGGATGTTACATAGGTGTATTTATGCAATTCTTCTTGATCTTGTTTTTGTAGTTGTCTGTAGAGTATGGTATCATTACTCTAGGCTTTCACATAGACACCTTTGCCAAGAAGATAAATACTGGCCTTAATCCTGAGCACAAACATCTTTTTCAGCTGCCACTGTGTCCCTTTTGCATAAAGGGCTATTGAGCAGGCTTGCAGACATGCCTATAAGGTCCAGGAATGTAACACATGAATCCCAGCTGACAGAGATCTTCCGCAGCAAAAGAAGGTTTGTATAGCTCTAGGAATGGCCAAACCATTTTCCACTTTTCCTGGGCATCATCTGTATCTTTGTAAGTGCCTGCTGGTTTAAATTTTCACAGTCTAATGTAAACAAGGCACAGGTGTCAAGAAGTTTATTCCACTGCAAACAGTGGGTGAGATTAGGCATTCATTATTTACAAATGTTTGGAATATGTTTGCATCTTTTGGAACTTTCCTGCTAGTGGAGGAAAACGCAGTCTTGGTAAAGAGTTTAGTTTAGAACCCTGCAGTTCTAAACTGGGCTCAGTTTAGAACCCTGCAGTAACCTGTGCTCATGTGGTTTGACAAGATTCACCATTCTCTCGCTTCATGATGGCAATAAAAATCAATATTAGTAAAATTCCATAGTTGTACGATTACAGGTTTCCATCAGTGGATCTTCAGCAGGACATAGACGCGTGCAAGTTTTTGTTTTCATTGTTGAAGAGCTGCACCATTGTTGAGAAATTGCTGGGTTTCAGTGATGAGTAGAAGAGCCTTGTCTGTGGGAGACTTAAAGATCTGACACCTCAGCCCAGAGCAGAGAGGGGATGTTAGTCCTTCATGGGCCAGGTGAAAATCTATTTCCTTCTTTCCCTGGATCTTTTGGTTGGATTGCTCCAGTGGAAGCTGCTTTTGGCTACCTTTAGACTTGAAAGGTTGCCAAAAATACCTTTTCCTTACAATACTGTAAATATTAAGAGAATCAAAGGGCTTTGGAGAAACACTTCCCCATTTTGTTGCAAGCTTGTCAACCTAATCTGGCTTTTTAAATTGTATTTGTTTTTCTAATCTGAAATGTTTCCCTCCATATAAAATAATACAGTTTTTAAGGAGTTATTTTCCAATAATTAAAATAAATGTTTTCCAATAATTCAAAATAAAAACATTAACTATTAAAAATCAGTTCTGAAATTAAACAGATACTTGTCGGACATTATACATGTGATTATGGCTGTCCACATAGACATCACCACTGGGGCTGTATACTTAGACTGAGTCATACATAGATATTTACCACATGCATTTATGCAATACAGGATAACTTCATAGCAAATTTCAGACATTTGAGCAAAAAGCATTAGATGGGTACAGAGACAACAAAGCTTAGTGAAGAACAAAAGAGATGTTAATTGCTGTATGATTTTTGAGAGGTTTAATCATATATGTATATTGTCTTTTGCTCTGAGAAGTGGCAGATGATGACAGATGACAAGTGTGGATATTTCACATATCATGCATTCCATGGTGAGCATTTTTATTTAAATTTTGATACTAAAGGCAAGGGAATTAATAATTGGTTATTACTTTAATACTTCCATTTTTTAAACGAGAAATTAAAAGATGAAAGGTCGCATCACTTCATAGCAGATTGGGAGAGGAGAAAGACAGGAAGAACTTCAGGTCCCCTGTAAAATCCAAAACGCAGAAAGTTTAGAGAAAACTTTAGAAGTTGAACACATTTTGCCTTCTGTCTGTAGTTGTAACAATGGCATGAGAGATTCCTATTGAACTCGTATGAAAAGTGTGGAAGAGATGGTGAACTAAGCTTAGTTTTTTAAAATCTAATTTGACTTTTTGCTGCCTGCCTGCACTGGTTGTGCCTGGCACAGCCCTGGGTAATGCCACCCGTGGTGCTCCTGCAGGAAAACCCAGCAATACTTTCTTGGCTGCCTCAGCCCAGCAGGACTGCACCCCTTGCTGGGTATCCTCTTGCCTCATGAAGACTACAGAGCTCCATATTCATGCTGCTTCTGGCTCCAAAAGGTCCTTTTTGGTGCTGTCTGTGCTGTGCTCCATTGTACCCAGCAGAAATTCCCCAAGTCTTCACGACTGCAGCACTCAGAAAGGGAGAGCAGGGGGAGGAGGACATTTCGGTGCCCAGATTGCAGCCCACCTCTCCAACAGCTGTCAGCATACACAGGAATCTACAGCCATCTATGGAGAATGTTAGAATTTATTGATCAGTACTTCATACTGATATACAAACACCAGAAAAACAGCATTTCTGGGATTTGGGAAAGCAGCCATTAAGCTTAACTTGGAATAGTGTACAATTGAGAAAATAACACGGTGTCAACTTGGGCTTTTCATAAACGTCCCTGTGTGACAAAGTAAAGATGAATATGATTTCCTTCAAGTCAGTGCAATACAAACATGAAACGCTCGTGCTGCTTCCCTTACCGGAGCCTCAGTAAGCAGATGGTGCAGGCCTGCCAGTGAGTACTACCCATCCCAGGTGATATTTCAGCAAGAAAGATCTGTTAGTCAAGAACATTCTTTTTCCAGTCTGTGGGGAAGAAATTTATAGAGCAGTGTGTTATGGGACTGCTGATTTCTGAAACAGAAGATGGCCTTTTTATTTATTCGTTTGGGATTCTGCTTTTATAGCTTTGCTCTCTGGCTCGTCTTGGCGCCTTGCAGCGGAGCTGAGGCTCCGGAACAGATACAGTTTCTGAATAAGTCTGTCTGGTTAGGGGTGTTTTTTTATTATTTTTAATACTTATGATGGCACTGAGATTTTTCTTCTCAGAAAAACGCACGTATTTCTTTCTGCTGATTTATTTCTGACTTCTGCTGTCATAAAAATTCTCCCAGGACATTTGTTGTTCACTCAGTAATTTAAACTTTGTGAATTTCTTTAAACTTTGTTTAAGTTAAATCCCAGTGTATTTTCTTCTGAATAATTTTTTGCACTCAATCCCTGAAAAAAACATTTTGGGTTTTATTTATTTATTTATTTACTGCTATCTGTTTAGCTCCACTGACAGTTTCCCAGCTCTTGCTAACACCCCCCTGGTCAAGTATCCTTGGAGAAAAGCAGACAAAATATCCTGCACTAGAATATTTTTGAATCTGGCAGCACACTGATAGATTGGAAAATTTAGCATTCTAGGGAACGACTGCTGCAGAAGTTATTTCAACAAGCTCTGTTCTCAGTACCGTTTTCCAAGTCCTTGATGCTGCAGAGTCTCCATTTAGTGCACCTACACCGGTGGGAAGTACTGTGGGAATGCTCTATCAGCATTTTGGTCACGTAAGCGAGAAACAATTTTGCAAGCCAGGAGGAAGACTTCAGTGGAGAAAGAGCTCCTCTAACATATAACTTACTTGAAATACGGCAGTCAGGACAGCTCTGTTCTTCCTGCTGTAGAAAAGTTCTGCGTGTGTTTGACCTTGAGTCTGCTTTGGTGTAGGTGTGCCAACAACAGACTTGAAAGGGAATCTTCATACTGTTATCAGAAAATGTTATTAATAATCAAATTTGGTTACTAAATTACATTCCTGTTGCTAAAATCTTGCAGCCAGTATGGTACAGCCAGATGTGTGCTGAATGTAAGTGGAGAGGCTCCAGTCAACTTTGCTCACTTGGAACTTGGTCTCTTCTTTTTTTTCTCCCTGGATTACCCCGTTCAGGGCTGCAGAAGCAGATCTCCTCGTGCTCCCAGCTCTCCCAGTCAGCGTGGACCACTGGGCTGTGGGGGAGTGGGACTGGAGGGCACATTGCTTGTGTGATGAGAAAAGGAATTCCATCCTTTGGGGACTTGCATGGGTCGATGTAAGTTTATGCTAAACCTTACACTGGGTAATATCTTTGATTAACCACTAGAATGGAAGAAATTAGAGAAAACAGCCCATAGGAATTAGTAAAGTTTATGAAACCCTCTTTCCCTCACATCCTCAATCATTCCTTTATGGAGGCAACCCAAGGTCTTCTTCCTGGGTTGTGGAAATAATGTCTCAAAGCTGGGGAGAGTAACAAAGAGACTGAGAGGCAGGGCGGGTGGTCACAGGACAGTGGTGGTTTCACACTCAGCTTTCCTAACACTGGTGCAGTACAGAGCACATGAGCTGCAGCTGTGCAAGGGCTTGCAGAGTGCAGGATTGTGTTGATGAAAAGAGGCAGATAATGGTAGTGGAGATAAGAGACATAAGTATTTTTGAACGGGAGCATTTGATGTTTGTTTTTTGAGTTTCTTTCCTGTGTGTACAGGAAGACAAAGGTGTTAGGTATTGTATCTTCTAGGAAATAATGAGTGGTGCTGTGATAGGGTTTGGGCATCTTGCCTCCTGCAAATGCTGAGTTTGTGAACGACGTGGTAGAGATGGTTTCAGTGGTACCAGGAGAGATCACAAAATCTCTAGTTAAAGTAATTTTCAGAAACTCTACCATTCAGAATAATTACTTAGTCTTAAGTAGGAATTATTAAAAATGCATGTTAATATTAAGTTATATGTCTTTTTGTTTGTTTGTTTTGTTTTGTTTTGTTTTGTTTTCAATTAAACATACTCACAAGTTGAAAAGCTAGCCAAGACTGCTTGGATTATCTTTTGGTTTTGTGGTCACTAGTGAAACACCTGGCTCCTTCCTGAGCTTGTGAGCCATGTGCATTGAGATGTGCAGAGACACTGCCCCTGTAATTGGCAAATAGGTTTCATTATACAGATATGCAATGCTGTTGCTGGGGGGTTTAATATTTAGAATAGCCCTGAAACCTGTGATCATAAGTGAGAACACAGGTGTCCCCAAAGCTCATGGCTGCGGTAGCAATGACTCCTCCGAGCTGCAGTGCTCCCTGCATTTAGAAAGCAGAAGGTGGCTGGAGTTGGTATCTCCAGAAATGGAATTGTCAAAGCCTAAAGGTACCAGAAAGGTGTGTTTGACATAAACTGAGATCACTGTCTGACCCTTCCCATCAATAAAAGGCACAAAACCACACTCCATAACCGCATTTTTTACAAGTCTTCTTTGCTGTGCCATCTGTGCTGCCAACTGTTCTTCTACTGTATATCGTCTGCCTGAAGAAGCACTAAGCAGGTGTGGCACATGTTTGGCTCGTTCCTGCTTTGCATGTGTAATGTAATTATGTTTGACAGACTTGGTTTGATTGAGAGAAAACTATGAATTGGATTAAATGTTTTTTGTTTAGACTTTATTAGCTAAAGATGCCATTGCATAATTAATTTGTGAATAAGCAGCAATCTTGCAAATGAGGCAGTGAATCAAAAGCACAGGCAGACATTATAGCCTCTTCTCGGGATGAGTTTACACATTTCTTATTTGTAGTATTCATTAAAAATACATAAAGGAAGGTTAACAAAACATTGCAACAAAGAACCACGAGCAAACTAGTTAGCCACAGAAGCCTTCATAAATACATAAGTCAAAAAACTGAAAGCAAGCCAAGTCAAAAACATGAGTCTAAGCTAGACAGTAAATGCTTTAGCATTATTTGAATTCTATTTCCAAACTGCTTTCTGCCAGTGCTTTTGGAGTAAGGATGTCAGTAGGATCATATACTTTTAGCTTCAATGTAGAAAAATGAGGATTTTTTTCTTTAATTGTAGGGAATTCTTTAGAGTCAACCTCTGAAATTTTACTTAGAGAAGATGCTGCTCTTTGCAGCAGAGTGGCTGTTCTAATCTCTGTGCCTCAAAATGCTTACATCTGTTTCTGCTTTGTGTTTAGGTCATACAAACTACACACTACTCAGGGAGAAAGTGAAGAAAAGCTGTAGGATGCAGTGGTTTGGTTTAGAACCACTTTGCAAGTTATTTCTCTCTTGAAGCCCGGCCTACACTGTCTCCAGCAAGGCTGGGGCACAGCCTGAGCTCAGCTGTTCTTGCCCATGGGCAGGGGCTGTGGTGGGGGCTCTGGTGACACTGCTCAGGGACAGGATGGGCTCTTGCTGCCAGAACCCTAGCACCTGGTTGGATTATTTGTGATAAATCTGTGTTTCTCATGAATTTCTCTACCTGCTTTCTCTTTGGCCAGTGCTCACCTCTGAGCGTTGACTCCTTGTCCTGTCTGCTCTCTGTCCCAGTGAATTTTTCCATCTCAGCATTGTCACTGCCACACGTGCTTCATATCTTCCCTTTGGGTACAATTCACCAGTTCATCTCAGTGCACCAGAAATCAATATATCTAGCTCAGATCTGCAGGGATGTTCCTACTCCAGAGTACCAAAGCTTTAGGATTTACTTGAGCCACTGTCTGTAGGTTAAAGTGAAGGTGTCCTAAGGTGCTCCTTAAAATAAGAAAGCTGAATTTTGGGCTTACTTCTGTTAATCTTTCCCTTTCTGTTTCTGAGCAGTAGGAGAAAGCTCAGTGTAAAGGCAAGTTTCCTGTGTTTATTTATTGTATTTATTATAATAATATAAATATTGATTTTTATAGCTATTGGTAATGTTGAGATACTTGGTCCTAACAGCCATCTGCAAATGTTCCCATAAATCAAATACAAAAACTGGTCCTCTGAAAGGGTGGTTTAGGAAAAAAATTAATTTACCAATAACACACCATCCTTAAAATGATGAATGTTAATTGTTTGCATTGTTTTCGTTGATCTTATTCCTTTATGGCAGCACGTGAGAGTAAACTCACCAATGCCCCACATGCTGGGTGAGAGGGCAAGGAGATTTTTCCAGAACAATAATTTTCAAATGCATCTTCTGGGGTAAAGGTGTGAAGGAAATAGGTTGGAGATTTTTTGATAGATTTGGCTGTTTCAGCTGTTCCTGGTGTCTCTTTTTCAGTTCTATCTGAAGCATTGTGCCGCTCCTGCTTCCCAGCAGTGTCGTGTTTCTTCTCTCAGGAATAGCAGCCACAATCTGGCAGGACAGAAGATGAATGTAGGCTTGTTTAGGAAAAATTTTTCTTTTTCCAAATGAAGTTACTTCCCATCTTTTGCCAAGGCTTTATGGACTTTGTGAGATAGCTGATTTTTACTCTAATTCTTTGGCCACTGCTCAAACCCTGCCTTGAATCCAGCTCTCTATGATTATTTTCCTCTTATGCAGCACTTTAAGACCTGAACGTTCATGCAGATGTATTACTTTTACTACTTCAGATAATGGGTTTTTCTTCATAATGTCTCCTTTGGATTTTTCCATTAATTTCCATCCATCTTGGATCTTTCAGAGAAGATGCTCAGACCATTATCTGCTATGACTAGGCTGTTGATTTTTCCCAATACTTTAATCTTCTTTTGGGAGCTCCATAATTCTCAACACAGTTTTCTCTCCTTTGTGATTTCTTTTTTTTTTTTTTTTTAATTACAGAATTCCTCTCTTTGTTGTTTGAGTTTCAACTGGGTCCATTGTTCCTTAAATCCCACCAGCCTTCCCTCAATTTTATTTACCTGTCTCAAAGGAAGCTGTGGAAGCTTGAAGGTTATAGATTTTTAAATGAAGAGATTGAAGGTGTTCTTTTACTGAGATGTCTTGCAAAGAGTTTGAAGGTGGAGAGGCTGCTCTGGGTGTGGGAGATGATGTTGTGTCTGTAGGGTGAGGTCACTCAAGATTCAATTCTATCTCTCTGCTTGTCCTAAGCACCTTCTGGCAGGTTTTTTGGGTCCTCTGTGTCAAACAGTGCAGTGCCATTGAGGAGACTGTTATCACAGGGTTTCAGACAGCAGTGGGCTTTTAGGCTGGCGTGTGCTAACAAACCCCACAAACGAGGTGGGTTGTTAGTGCTGCCCAAAGCCCCGTGTGCCTCTGTCAGGATGGCTCTGCACAGCCTCCGTGCCTGGGCCATAATGAGACACTGGGCAAACGGCCTCTCACCTCCTCAGCCGGCCCAGAAAACAAAGTGGGAGGAGGTAGGAAGTCACCAAATAAAAGCTGGGAGCGCAGTGAGAGGAAAATGGCTTTGATAATAACGGGAGTTTATCCTCCTCTTCACCCAGTTGAAAAAAAGAGCGCTGGAATCACAGTCCATTCATTTAACAAGCTGTTATTTTCTGCCCTTTGCTTCTTTCTCTTAGGCTCTGAGCTTGAATCAGGATCCTCTGAGTCACAAATAACCCAGTGATTTTCCCTGTCTCTTACCTTAGTTTTGCATCTTTCTTTCGTTAATGAAAAGTCACTATTCCAATGAAACCGTAAAGCCTCTGGCCTTTAGCCATCAGATCTGGCAGTTCAGTAAATCATAAATGCCCAGCATCCCTCTGAACAGCTCCATTTCTGCCACATTCTTGGGGATTTAATCCCCACTGGAGATTGCATGCTGTTGTTAGTAATGGATTTTCTAATAGTATTGGTAGAGGCTGGGAGAGATGTGAAATGTTTTGTGGTGAGGCCAGGCCACACTGAAAGGCATTAAACCTTTTCCAAAACATTGTGATTTGACTGATGGGCAAACTTTTAGGCTGGACTTCATATTATTCAGCTTTCTTTGTGTTTTCTGAGGAAGACCATCAATATTTCCAACCCTAATATGCAGAGTACTTTCTCCTTGAGAAAGAAAGGTTTTGTGACACACTAACCTCTCTCTCACCAGTGGCTGGCTCTGACAGATAAATGAGGGGTTTCAGTCAGAGAACCTGAGCAAAGCTCCCCAGCAGAGAGGCTTCTAGAGAAGTCTCGACTTGGTAGCAAATATTACAGTATAGGACTCTTTATATTTAACATAAATATATCAGTGGCACTTGATACAAAAGTCCTCCTAGATGGTAGCCTCCTATTTTTTATTTCTGCTTTTATTTTCATTCAATGCTGTCTCCATGTTGGAGCTTCAAAATAATGTGTTTTAAATTTCCTAAGAAATTATCAACCTACATACAGCACAACCCTCTTATAACAAATGAGGTTTTTACATGCTTCTAGTCTTTTTCATGTTCTTTACATAATTTTATCTACTTCTATTCCTAATCAAAAATTTTGGATCCCAGTAGAATTGATTACTTCTGAAAAGAACGTAATTATTCATCTGTGCGTTTTACAATAAGTCTTGTCTTCTAAGGTTCTTTGATTCCACAAATTTTCACTTAAGACTTTAAGGAGAGTCTCTTCCATCTGGCACAGTCTGCAAATAGCCCCACTGAGTTCAGCATGCAGCATTTTCATGTATAACATTATCAAGCTTTGGACCATGCTGATTAGTAAAGTATTAAATACAATACTTGTGATTTATATTTACACGTGGCAAAAAAACCCAACCAAAAACAGCTACCAACCAAAAGCAAACCAGCTACGAACATTAAATATCTAGTTTATTTGCTGACAAGAGTAACACTGAAAATCTCCTGAAGCTGTTAAAGTTCTAGAAGATGATGACATTTTTATTTTGAAGTAACTTATTCAAGGCATGCTTGTAATGCTGTAGGCTGGAATTTTCAAAGCAGCACCGAGAAGTCAGACATCGGGCTTTCATTGCATTTCAGTAGGGTGATCTAAAGAAATGAGTTAGGGAATACCTCTGGAATATGGAGATTCACTAGGTTTAGAGGGAATCATTCCGGCAGTGTCAGATCATCCTTTTAACAGGGAAGAAGAACCAGGGCACTTGTAATTTGGAAATTCCACTTGCAGTACTGGCTGCTAACTTCCTGCACCTCTTCTGGAGACTGGCAGGAAGGCACTGACTTTATCTTTTTTTTACTTCACATCTTTTCTCTGTTGTATTCCAGAAGAAGTGACCCACAACAGCAGTCAGGGACCAGGTCACCTTGGTTATTTGTGTCACTTGGACTGAGATGCTGTGTGGTATTTTTAGAGGAATTAGCTGATAAACAGAAGAGGAGGGTGGAAGGTATTTTTGTTCTACAAAATATATACATATAAAAGACAGAGAAAAGTTTTCTGGAAATAGATTGTATTTTCTTTCCTGCTTATCTTAGGATTCCCTGTCTGGATGCAGTTTTCTGTCTCTTCCTCCATTAACAGTAAGTTATCAGAGGCTTCAGGTGGGGCTGAAGAAGACCAGTGGTGAATTTTCTCCGTAGAGAAAAGGGTTGTGCTGTGCTCTGACTAAACATTACTGGCTTTTTTTAGAGAAGAAATCAGTATATATGGAATAATAAGAAATTTCTGTTTTGATGTGCAGCAATTGGGGTATTTTCGTTCAAAATGTGCTTTTGCTGTTGGTCGTAGTATCCACCTCACTGAAACTCTGTGTTCAGTTATGATCTCCTGGGGCAGTAAAACCTACAGGAATTTTCCAGACATTTAAAGTACATTTCATCATTTAAAAAACCCACCCAAACTTATCTGTGCATCTGTTTCAAACAAGTTTTCTAGCTAATAAAATGTGTGTAAAAAGTAGAATGCCTGGTTTTGCCCAACAGTTTGGTCTTTTGCTTTGTGACTCCGACCTTGTCCCTTTCTGCCACACAGCATAAAAACAGTAGGTCAGGTTCTACTGTCAGGATGCTTTTCCTGGGTAGGCTGGACATTATATGTTCCATGGAGATTTTTTTTTTTTCTTGGTGGCTGAATGAAAGCCAGGATGTTATTGTACCACTTCATTTCATATCAAATTACATTGTCACATAATGATATAATTGCAGAACGCAAGCAGATGCAAATGTTATAGTGCAATAAAATGTCACAACTGAGAACACTGTTTGTAATTGCATTTAAAAGTTTGTGTTTGAAACTTTGCAGCACAGTTGGAATATGTGTTTCAGGATGTCTACACTTGTATTCAATCAGTGTGGGGTTTTTTTTAATGTTTTGGAATTAAGAAAATAATTTTAAGTATCTGTACCTCAAGTGTCAAAAATACTGCTGAGTCGGCACTCCAATAGTTGGAGTGTGTCCCTCAGTGAGGACTGGTTTGGGCTGGGGGAATTTCCCAATGGGAATGAGAGACGATGTTGGTCAGTAACTTTCCAAATGCACTTTGCATCCAGCAAATCACTACGCCATAAACTTTTCATCAGTCAAATTCACTCTTATTGGAAAAGAAGAATGTGGTGCATTATGAAAAATTAATTTATCTGAAATGCAAAGCTATAAAGAGAATTTATAGTTTTTTTCCCTTGAATGTTTACAGAAAAAAATCCTCAAAACCAAATTTTCATTTAAAAAGAGGCTCCCAAATACCTTTTTACAGGTTTTTTTAAGCATTAAGACTTAAACCAATACTTCTTTTCAATTGTTCTTTCTGAATGGTTTCTTTTAATTGATGCAACTTCAAGAGAAAAACCTTTGAATTTACAGATATTTTAAAGGATATGATCTCTTTAAATTTTTCTCTTACCATTCTGTCTGCATTCATTACAGGCAAATCAATGAAAATTGATAAACCCATGATGGAAAAAAGGAATGTATTTGTATTCATTACGGGGGATCGGAGATAATAATAAAATGAAATGTTGTTATAGTGAGATATAAACCCAACCTAAGGAATTGTTCAATATGTGAATAGCAAGATACATTTCATTACTGTGATATGGAGCAGCTTGATAGCGGAAGCCAATAATTTAAAAAGTCTTGAGCACAGGGTTATGCTGACTATCCAGTTCAATACGTTAATTGACAATAAATCCTGCTTGCCTATAAAAAGCACTTGACTAGTCATTTTCAAGATGGTCATGATTTTTTATGATGCGGAACTTTTAATTTACAGGGATGATAAAAATAGATTTACTTTCAGCCACTTGTATTTGATTTAATTACCTAATCAACTATAAATCATCTACTATTGAAAAAGTAATTTAACAGAGATGATATTTTGTCATCATTTTTTTCTTAAGTAGGAGAGAGTCTTTTGTAAAGGAAGGTGAAATAGGCTTTGGAGGAATTAAAAAATTCTGTCCTTTTTGGGGAAGCATAAGAAGTTCAGAGTCAAGAAGTTTTGTTTTAATGAGTTTTGGAAAGACTTGTTTGTGGTTGCCTAATGTTCTGTTAAGAAAGCAGAGAGTAAAAACTCTCTCAACAAAAGCTGTCAGATTACCTGAAGAAATCTAAACTAAAAGAACATGGAGATTAAGAAAAGCCCACAGTGATACTTTGAAGTGAGAAGTGTGAGATTTTAGAGAGAAAAAGTATCTATTTGCTTTTCCATGTGCAGACACTTGTATTAAAGAGGCCAACTATATCCCGGGGTGAAAATATTTCATCCAAATATTTCATATTTACTTCTAAAGTTTATCATGAAAAATATTGCGAATGTTGTAAATGCCATTAACCAGAAAGTGGCTATGACATCCCTAAAAACATGTTTACATAGTGCTGATAGTGCTCAAGATGAAGAGCTGTCCAGATAAAAAGTTTTTGGGGTGTATTCAGAGAGGAATTATTAGTCAAATGAATAACAGGTGTCACATAGGGACTCAGAGATTACAAAGTAAGAATTTATTATAAAATTTTTGCTGATTGTTTTTCTCGTTTGAGGTTATTTTAAAAACAGATAAGCCACCAGATTTCCACAAACGCATCTCCAAAATGTGTAAGCGGTGGTGAGAGGAAAATAGAATGCACACAGAATGAGGAAAAAAAAAAAGTGATAGTGTGGGATCATAAAAATAATAAAAGTTAAGAAGGTAGAGGAAGTAAAGATAGGAGCATTCATGCCATTAACATTATGGATGAAGAAAAATCAATGCTAGAAAATATCTCCTGGAGAATTCGGGTCACTTTATGAGATGGGAATAAAGCCAGCTTCTACAATAAGGGTAAAAGAATAACGTGCAGTAATGAAAACCAAGCTGGAAAGTGGAGATTTGAGACTGAATTACCCTGATAGCTAGAAGGCTTTATTAAATTTAAGGAAATAAACAGAAAGAAAAGTATGTATGTTAATAAAAATGTGTATTTTCGTTATGGGCAACAACAGATTTTAAACAAACTGAAGAAAAGGATACATTATAAATCCCATAGCTCTTTCCAAGGAGAGCTTAGGAACTTTGCATTTTAATTTTCACCAAGTTTTATTCTGGGAAGTCCACACTCTAATTCACAACCAATATGAAATTAAATCTGCTTTCACAAAACCGCTCAGTATTACTGTAGGTAAATGAAAATTGCCATATTGAGTTAGACTGGAATTCTTTTATCAGACCAGGCTGAGATGAGATGCTTGGAAGGCAATATAAGGAACCCTGGGTAAGATAATTAGGATCTGGTTTGCCTATACAAAAATGTTGTTCTTTCCTACACAGTGAGAGGTTGGGTTACAGAGATGTGAAGATTATGTTCTCTCCAACTGTTCAGGACTTCTTTTTAACCCCCACTTTTACTCCACTCAGTGTTAGAATTCATGGGATTTTAGAACATTGATTGAGTACATCTAATTCTGTATTTAGCCAGAGATGATCTTGTGAATTACCAGGCTTGTTTCAGCCCCCATCAGCCTATTTTTGGTTTGGCTCTGGATGTCAGTCTTCTAAGAACAGACTGATGACTTGATGGTATGTGTTTGTTGATTGTGTGGCCTTGCTCAGTGTAAGGGATCCTAGGAGAAGCTGTCCTGATGCCTTGTGTCTGCTGCTCAGAAATGCACGTGGCCCCAGCCTGGCAGGAGGTGATATTCCAATGTTTCCATGCAGAGCACAGGTGGAGATGGTGACTTAAGTGGCCAGGATACACGTGGGAAGCATAGCTAATCTGGATGTGTCAGAAATGGTCTTATATCTACAGAGTTATCTGCTGTGATGGCATGGATAGCATCTTCTGGTGCTGCAAACCCACCTACATCCATGGAAGTGTTCCAGGCCAGGCTGGGCAGAGCTCTGAATAACCTGGGCTGGTGGATGGTGTCCCTGCCTTGGAGGGTGGAATGAGATGATTTTAGTGTTCCATGCAACCCAAACCACTCTGGGATTCCATAATTCTATGCCACAGAATCTTTGCACAAGATGATACTCACAGGAAACTGAGAAGACTTTTTTCTGTTGTAGCTGTGTCTAGTTACTACACATGCAGTTTTTCTACTCCTGTGTGCTTAGCAATTGTTCTAATATTGGTGATATTGGTTTGCTCCAGGAATGTTCACATTTATGCACTGGCCATGCATGAAGTCCATTTGATGAACATACAGACCAGCCATTAAATTTCTGAGTAATTCCTAGGAATAAAAGAAAAAAAAAAAAAAGAATCTCTAAAATAGTTCTTTTCAGCGGCAGATGAATGCTCCTTTGGCCTAGGAAGGTACTTGCATAACAGAAGCCTAAACATAATGTTGTGACTCAGTACTAAGTCTTGCCAGATTTTTGGTGTGAAATTTTAACAGAGCAAGCAGCCCCAGAACAATCATGATGAGCAGTTTGCATGATGTGACCACCCTTTGAAATATTGAATTGTTCTTTATTCCCTGATTTATTTAGCTTTCATGGCAAGGTTTTGGTAGTGGGGGAGCTCCAGGGGTGCCTTCAGTGAGACGCTCCCCGTCCCACAGGATGGACCTGCCACTGGCCAAGGCTGAGCTCAGCAGTGAAGGTGGTAATGCCACTGGGGGGAGAGATTTAAGAAGGGGCACAAAAACCCCTGGTAACTGCAGAGAGAGAGAAAGCTCCGAGCAGAAGGAAGGGGAGGATGTGCAGCCTGCAGTGAAGTCCTGGGTCAAGCCATCACCCTCGAGGAGACACTGGCCTTGTGCAAACACAAGTGGTGTTTCCAAGTACCTCTAAAGGTGACAGGTCTACTCTAGAATTCACTGGCAGAAAGGAAGAGACGAGGTGGCCTCTTTTGGTGGTTCAGACTGTTTGCCTGGTTTATCCCTTACTTCCCTGGGAGCTCTTGATGAAAACCCAAGAACAGCCAAAGAGTTTATCTTACACAAATCATCCTTCCTGCATAACAAGTTTCAAATTAATTATCATACAATCTCTGAAAGCTGAAGGATGCAGAAACACAGTACACTGAAGGAAGCAGGAATGGGGTTGCCATGGGAGGAGAGCAGAAGATTTTCATGTTCACACTGCTCTGAGTGAGAGAGAGTTTGATGCTCTCACAGGTACATTTTAACCAACCACCTTTAGAATTCACATCTGTGAATGTTTCTGAAAACTTTGCTAAGTTTCCCTTTCCCTGACCCCGGAGCTTGGAGCAGCTGCTGCGTGTCCAGGGATAGGGACCTGGGCAGAGCAGGTACAGGGTTCCCATGGCAACAGGAACTCCATGAACACTCTCAGGAGTTCCTTCCCTCTCGATATTTATTTTGCATTTCTCTGCTTTATCCAGCTAAATGTTTTAAAGACAAAACATTGATTAAATTAATACTGCTTAAATGACTTTGGAAAGGGAGAACGGTAGAAAACAGAAGAGAGAAGAGAGAACATGGCATCTGTAATAACTTTGATAATTGGTTGTTATGATGTATCCAGTGAAAAACCTGCTTGTATTTATATTTTTTTGTGTAAAATTTGGCCTTAAAATAGTTCCTGTCTCCCCAGATGTGCTTTGATAAATGCCACTGAAATGAGTTTTATAGCCTATAAAACAGATGTTGGTGGGGCAAAATGATGTAATGTATAACAACATATCTGAGTCCTCAATTTTTAAGATATTTCCACTAAGAATTCAGTTTTTTCCCAATGCTCAAGGATCACTACTCAAAGTTACAGTAGAGCTATGACAGCCATTTACATTTAGCCTAATTTCTACCTTTTCCCCATCACAATCTTAACACAGGTAACCCCATCACAAATCATCAGGCAGAAGTATTACAGAGGCCTTTGAGTTTCCTTGAATAAGTGCAGGTCACAGCATTTTAGTCTTATTAGCTGTTTGTTTTCAGACATTTGGTCTTCACAAGGCATTTTACTCCCAAATAAGAGCTGTGACTGGAGCTGTGCTGCAGCTGCTGCCGTAGAGTCAAGACAGAACTTTTATATTAGTTTTTCTGAGAAGGGCTGAGTCTGTTCCAAATGCCTGATTTTAGACTGAACTAGGTGTGAAATAGGATAAAATAACTGGTGCTCGTTCTAACATAATAAATAACAGAGCTGCTTTTTTTTTTGGGGGGGGTGGGTGGTTTTTTTGTTTGGGGTTTTTTTTTTTTTTTTAGACAGAGAAGAAACTGTCAGAATTATTTAGGAGATGTTGGTACTAACAGCAGGGTAGAAAGAAAGGTCCTGTTCATTATTGTAAAAAGACAGTGACTGCCTTTAAATAAACTCAGTTCTTCCTAAAGGCACTAAAGTAAAGGCTATAACTCCTTTCCGTTATTACTGCAGCTCCAAGAATAAATTGGGAATTGACCCAGACAGCAATTCCTTTTGTTTTAACCTTTTAGACACCAAAAGGGTGTACCTTTTTCCCTCACTCCATGTTTGCCGAAAGTAGTGATTTATTATTTTTCACAGAACTATCAGGACGTTCTCTGAACAATCATTTAGGTTTCTTAGATTCTCTAATTCCCTCTCCCAGAGCAAGTCTGTGTGTCACATCTGTGGTGCTCCTAATGAGTGCTAATGAGGTTTGCAATTGAGGAGGCACAGTGAGGTGGTGGCATAGGAGGCTGATCTGGGGCAGGTTTGGCGAGCAAGGATTTGGCACTTGTAGGAGTTTAGGGATTGTCTCACCCCCTGCACTAGTCCCCATGCAGCTCCAGTGCTCAGAGCTTTGAGGGAATGAGGAACATTCCTGGCTGATCTGGGGCAGGTTTGGTGAGCGAGGATTTGGCACTTGTAGGAGTTTAGAGATTGTCTCACCCCCTGCACTTGTCCCCATGCAGCTCCAGCACGCAGAGCTTTGAGGGAATGAGGAACATTCCTGGCTCTGAGCGCTCTGTTCCCCCAAGCACTGCTCTGGGGACCCCAGCTAGAACAGGAGTCCTGCAGGTTACACTCCTGAGTTCTGCAGCTGGAAAGAGAAAACAAAATCCTCACCCAGGAGTACGAGAATGTCTGCTTTAACAAAATTAGCCTCACATTCAAAATTGATGAGGATCACATTTTGAATTGGGAACAGATGGAGAAGTGCTGAGTTTTGCCTTAGTGTCTATAATGCTTCTTATGCAAGAATGTGTTTTTATTTCTTATCATAGTTCACTTGAGTCTTATCATTCTGGTAAGATCCCTCATAAACAAAACAAGGCAGTTCTGGAGTTTACAGTGTCTACTGATAGCCTCCTCTGAAAAACAGCAAGTCTGACTCTGTTCAAATGAAATATGAGCTAATTAAGATGAAAGTATTTCATGTTTTTCATTACTTATTTTTGTTAGTCAAAGTAATTTAACCCACTAAATCTGAGTTATCTTTTAAGCTAAAATTGTGAAAGGTAGTGGAGAGAGAATGTTAGCTGGTGAATTCCCCACTTCTCAAGATAAGAGCAAACCTGAAGGCCTTAAAGAGTAAGGGGCTGGTGCAGTTGTGCTAATTACCTGGTTTGTATTGCCACTGTGGATCAAATTAGGATTTTGGTGTGTGTCTCCTATGCACAACATGGAAGCTACATTACTGTGGGAACAGTGCATGGTCTGTAGTCATCACAGAACCTGGCCATGGACCAATCTACAACATTTCTGCAAGTTAAGAAAGAATTTTCTTATGCTTTTCCTTACTGCTTAAGCTGCTTACTTACCAAGTTCAATCTTCTTTCTAAAAGAGAATCTTTATTTGTGAAAGTATTTATACAAAGAATACTGGCATTATTTTATAGTGATTTTCTAAAGAACTAGACGAGTCTATTTGAAGCTTTTCTTTGGTATTAACTAGATATTTTATCATAAGTGAGCAAGGCGTTTCTGGTTCACTAGTCTTTTTTGCTTTCCTGAATGCACTTCAACTTCATTCACAGTTCAAGTCTGCATAATCCTTATGCCTTTCATACTCTTAAATCCTCCACAGTGTTTTCTGTATATCCGACTCCACTAATATCCACAGCACTCGGGTCTTAAAACACTATTCTGAGCTTGTATAATTCTGCTTTGAGGGTGAAATACACATTTTCACCAATCTCTTTACTGCTCATAAGTAAGGACAAAGTTCTCCTTAATGCCAAGGTCCCTTGACCTCAGTTTTACCTTCTGAAACCCCAAATCCATTCTTTCCAAAGAAAGTGTGAACTGTAGCCTGGCCATTCTTTTATTCTTGCTGTAAACACCAGTTATGAACCTGCTGCCCAGTTTTCTTGGTCTAAGTCTGATGTCACTTTTTTGTTTGCTGCTTTCTTGCTTCCAATACTTCCTCCGTGAACTTTATTTGAAAAGAGGATTTTTTGGGGCATGTAAATATGCAAGCAAACATGATAAAGGTCAGTGGGATTATAATTTTGGTTCTGGATTAGTAAAAGTATCTACCACTGCTCCAGAATAACTTTAGATATTTCACATTACACAGTTGTGGCATGCACAAAACCAGCTGGATCTGTGGGGAATGATGGAGTATTGTCTTCCGTGGTGTCTGATGTATATATTGACTGTGATAAAGTGTGATTGTAGCTACAGAAAAGTCTTCTACAGCTGAATACTTGTCCTGGACAAATTGTGGATATTTACCAAGTCCCTATCTCCACACGCTAGTTTGCAATTATTTGTGAAGTATAAGATTATGCATTAGAAAGGCCATGGGGCAAAAATTTATATTTACAAAGTGTATTGCAGGGCACTTTGCAAGGGTTTGGGCTGCTACAGAGCAGCCTTGTGGTGTTTCAGCTCCTTTGCAGCCAATGCAAATGAAAATGGAAGTTCAGGGTGATCTGCAGTAGGTTGCTGGAGCAATTGCAGAACAAAGCTGTGTGCTCTGCTCTGGTCTCACAGCTCAAGGTGTCTGCCTGTTCTGTCAGCTCCCTTTGCTTGCTTTGCCATTTATTTTAACAGAAACCTGTTCAGCTTCAGGGAGCACCCTCCGAAAGCAGCCAGGTCTCCTCTTTTGCTATGCAGAATGTTCAGCAAATCTGTTACCCTCCATCTCTCGCCCAAATACAAAATTCCCTCTCTGAGGTTAGAACATGGTGTCAAAGCAGGAAAGCCTCAACTAGATTGATTTATAAAGCTAAAAAGAAGACATCTTCTGCCTAGGCTCTGAGCAACAGCTGTGTTCCTGAGGCTATGCTATTCCGACCCTGAAAGCACAGGGAGCTTTAAATTCACAATTTTTTTCAGTGTTATCTGCACATCACCTTTCCAACCAAGGAACCAGAATATTTTAGCATGCTTTCAAGGCTGTTATGTTTAAAGGCATTTTTTGTGATTTTTATCTGCTTAGTTAAGGAGTTTATTTTTTTACTGGGATCGTCAGTATGATGGTGACTGTGCTGGTAAAATTCTGTGTTGGAATATACCTGATAACCCCTACTATCTAATTCCTCTTTCTTTAAAATTACTTTTGCAGGTTTTATTAAATTTGTTTAAAGAATTTTATAGTTTCAGGCTGATTTGACTTGCAAGTGTACCCCAGGTCTTCTCCATCTTCCCTGAGCACAGACTGATGGTCAAGCTCAACAGGCTGTGGTTTTGTGGAGTAATTTTGTTTCCACATGGAGTGTGTGGGATGGTAACTTTCATAGATTTCCTTGTATTAGGAGTAAAATCATGTGGATTGTTAATTAAAATAATCAAGACATATTCAAGTTATTCACACATTGATGCTACTGCGCTATATGAGTCAGATGAGCAGCATCTGACACGGGGTCAGTCTGGTTTTGGATTTCAGGGTGGGAAGGGCCCTGTGGCCTTGTAAAGTCCAAGATGCTTTAAAGGAACATGATCTCAAAACCCACAACTGAATACAAGATGCTGGAGTTTGCAGGAATGGAACCAATGTAGACAGCAGTTCTGAGAGTCAGTGGTGTGTTTAGTCAGCTATCATGGCATAGATTTTGCCATCACCTTTCCATCCATATTTTTAAGTCTTTGTCAAAATACAGGGACATTTTTCTTACTGATATCTGTATATGATAGTAGAGAGAAGTGGAAAAAAGCAGAAATGTCATATAATTATTTGTAAGCTTGCTAAAACTTTCTATATTGCAAAGCACTTCAACAACAAAAAATAATCTTTCTGCTGTGATTAGTTCTGTCATTAAGTAAATGAAACTGTTTTGGCTTCAAGTTTTAAAAGTAAAACAGGAATAATTTCCCTCTTCTCCCACATAGCAACTGAAATCAATATGAATGTTTCTAACCAAACTGCCTCGACTCATCCTTGCCCTTACCCCTTCAGC
Source organism: Hirundo rustica (assembly GCF_015227805.2). Classification (NCBI taxonomy): domain Eukaryota; kingdom Metazoa; phylum Chordata; class Aves; order Passeriformes; family Hirundinidae; genus Hirundo; species Hirundo rustica. The sequence goes on from NC_053464.1 coordinate 4,601,064, forward strand.
CTCTCCTGTAGGTACCTTCAGTTAGCTGAAAGGCAAAAAATAACTAGAGAGAGCAGAATAAACAGTCACACAGCCTTTTTCTCCTGTCTATTCCTATATGCTGTGCTCTTGTGATAATATTTTTACATTTGCTTATCTGAAGATTGCCCTCTGCTGCATTAGGCATTCAGTGAAAATTGAAATATTCGAGCTGGCTATTGTTACTTCATGAAAACTTTGGGTTTAGTTAGTTTATTTTCCAGACCATTGAAAGGGATCGGCGAAGAACACACTTTTATTCAGGTGAACAGCATGCTAATTTTGTTTCAGGCTTTGGGGAAACTTCAGATTATAACTTTGTAACTATGCTGGAATTGAGCTGAGAAGGGCATGCAATAAAATATCTTAATTGCCCCACAATTTCAGGCAGTAGGCTTGATCGTGTGTTTGTGTATTACCTGCTCTTTAACAGCCACTTGCTGGAGGAGAGACATATTTGTTTTATAAGCCACCTGTACAAATGCAAGGCTATTAAATTGCCTTCTGTGGAGAGTATGTCACGTTTAGATTCCAAAAACAGGGAGTGTGGTTTGGAATGGATTCTTCATCCATAACACTGTTTTTTGCAACCCCATGTGACGCTCTCACAGCACACTGTGGTGTGACAAACGTGGGAGCAGCAGCTCATCACTGTCTCAGCTCTGGAGCCAGGGAGGACTGAGCTCAGGTGGAAATCGTGGTGGGGAGTGTAGAGGAGGCAGACTCCTCTTTTGCCCCTGCTCTGCCTTGCAGGGGCAGGAGCATGCTGGCAGGAGAAAATCAGCTTTCCCTGTTGTATAGGAAAATTCGGTGCATGGCTCAGTAACGGAGACTGCTCCTAAAATTAAAGAAGGTGTGTTTTCTGAGTCTGGCTGGAGTCCTAATTGTGCTGAAAGTCAGCAGTAATATATGGGTGCAGCTACATGCCTGATCCCTCAACTGCAACAGTCAAGCATTTGGCTTTTTCCCTATAATATCTCAAGATAATGTTTTCAGTATTGATTACATTAATCTGCAGTTAGCTTTCTCCTGTGGTCTAGTAAATCCTGAATCTGCCATTCTGTATCATAAAGTATTGCAGAAAGTCTGGGAAGATGAGGAATTTTTACTTTTAGAGAAACAGTGTATATAGTCTCTTATTATTTTTTAATATATACCATTATTTGTAATTATATACATAATGAATGCTATAAAGAAGTGTCAGTCTGGAGCACATTCTTTTATGGTTATTACAGTTATATTTTCTGCTGAAAATCAGCCATCTACAGTGTAATGCAAATGCTTTTGTAAGGCTCAGTACTGGTAATTGATGAGGAAAAAAAAAGTAATCGTTGAATGCTTTCACTTTGGCCAGATCTTTCTGTGGCTTCCAGCCTTTAAAGACAGCCAGATTTAACCAGTGTGTTGGATGATGATGAACATGAGTAAAGTGGGGAGGGAAATATTATCAGTAACGTGACTGGTGTGCTCTGAGGTTAACATTAGATTTTTATGTACAGTCTGATAGCAGACACAGCATCAGAGCAGTTACAGAAGTGGAGAGTTCGAGGAGTAGAAAGTGCTGGATTCTAGATCACTGCAAAACAGCTCACACAGAAATCAGGGAGCTAAAGCCAATCAAGCGCATTAAAGTACTTTCAACTAAGGAGTAACAAAAGTGTCCATCAGGATTTCAGTGTGCTTCTTGAACAAGATAGGGTGAATTTAATGAGTGACTTCAAGGAGTAATAGGATAGTTACGTCCTGAAAGTGAATGGAGATTAATTCAGAATCTGGAATTACAAGAGTTGTAGGAATTAACAATCAGCTGCATAAAAAAGAATCATCTGCAGTAGACGAAGAGACCATTAGTTCTTTGAAAATGTCTGGTATCTGAGAAGACTGTTAACAAGGAGACCTTATTAGAAATGATTTTTTTCTTGTGAACAGCAGAAAACGAAGTCTGGATTCCTACACTTTTTTTCCCCCCCATCTTAAATCCCTTGCAGTTCTCTATTACAAACACTTTGCACGCATGCATTTGCCTTGTATTGCAGCCTCCTTTTTGCAGTTCCTTCCAGCGGTGTCCTGTCCACCTGCTAATTCCCCCAGGGACCTGCTTGTGTTCCCAGTGTTTCCCCTCCAAGTCTGCCCCTGCCTCCCCCCAGCCTCTGTCCAGTGTTTGGGGAGAAGCTGCCTGGCCATTGATTGGGAGGGAGCTGCTTCTGACCGAGATGAACCGCCCTGTCTCTGCTTTGACAGGATAGAGCAAGGTCTCTGTTCTCTGCTCAGGTGACAGACCTGGCTAAAGCTGGTCAGGGAGGTGCCAGAAGTGGGAACCGCAGCTCAGAGACACACGGTGTCACTGCATCAAATACCGGCCTCCACCCTTTGCCAGGGAAATGCTTCAAATGTTTCAAATGAGCAGCACCTCAAACCCACAAACAAGACCCAGGCAACCAGGGCCTGCTGCAGCAGCAGCACACATCAGCAGGGCCACGGTGCCAGCCAAGCACACAGCCAGCACTGCAGCCCTCTTGTGCCAATCGCCAGCTTGCAAACACATCTGCATCAGCATTTGCTGTGAGGCATTCTCTGGGAAGACAACAAAAACCTGCTTGTCTTCTCCCTTTCTTGGATTAGGCTGCCCTGCGAGCACAGGCTGGCTCACCTGATGTGGACTGAGGTGGTTTTAGCCTAGCTGGGGATAAAACAATGGAACACCACACAGCTGCTCACTCAGCCCCTTTTCTCTTCCTCTGGCCACTGTGTAGTGGGGAGGAAAATCAAAGTAAAACTTCTGTCGAGATAAGAACAGTTTTGATGGTTGAAAAAAAGTAAAATGCAACAATAATAATTAATAATAATTATGAGGAGGATGATAAAAAGGGAAAAACAAACAAAAAAAATCCAACAGGTGATGCAATTTCTCACCCCATGGTGATCGATGCCAGAGCCCCCTTCCCAAACTCTGGTCACACCTGCCAGGTAGCTCCCCCAGTTTATATACTGGGCATGATGGTGTGCTGGGCTCAGTGATGTGCAATGACCCTTTGGCCAGTTTGGATCACCTGTCCCAGCTGTGCTTCCTCCTAGTTTTGGGGTTTTTTTGGCAGACCATGGGCAGAGCATGAGACAAAGGAAATAAAGTCCCTGACTTAAGAGAAACACAACTTAGTCAAACCCCCAAACATCGTTGTGTTATCAACACTATTCCCATTCCAAATCCAAAACACAGTACTGCAACAGCTACTGAGAGGAAATTAACTACCTGAGCTGGAGCCATGACTCCTGATGAAAGGATCTTGGCCACACATGTGTGTGTTTGCCACAGCTCAGCACTTTCCCCCTCTAATTATTATTACAGAGTGAATTTGGGGTGCATGACAGCACTTGGGACCTGCCATGCCCACTCATAGGTGACTGCGCAGACCCACAGGTGCCAGCAGCAAAGATGCACAGTGGGTCAAGTTTCTTGGAGAAAGTTTGCGTAGTGTAAATTTATGTGGGACAGTTTATAGCAGACAGGGAAGAGTTACAGGAGGATCTGAGGAATACTGAGTTATTGGGCAATTAATTCAAAGTATTGTTTATAAAAAGGAAAGTAATTTTAAGTTTTCTTATGTCATTATGGGCTCCAAATTAAGTATTCCTACTCACAAAAGACATCTTAAAGTCATTGTAAATTGTTCTCTTAAGACATCAGGTTAGTGCTGATTTGCTGCCAAAACACTAAGTAGGACATTAGAAATTGCTAGGAAATCAAAAGAGAATACAACAGAAAATACCCACATGAGGAAAGATTAAGTAAGCAAGGACAGCTCTGAGAAGTTGTTTGGGGGAGAAAAAAATAAATCTACTCTGGGGTACATTAATGCTGTGATATAGGGATTTTATACACTTCCTGTAATCAGACAGACATCTCAAAATGTTCCCATAAATGACAAAGAAATTCAAGTGCATCAGTGTGGGATGACAAGACGAGAAACAGAGAAACCCTGTCTCAGGTCAGCCATCAACTCACTTCTGTTTCTGTGTGAACAGCCACAGACTTTTTAGATTCTGAAGAGACCTTAGCCCTCTGACAGCCAGCATTTGCAGTCTCCAGACTGAACAAACCTGTTATCCTCTGAGAGCTAGATTTACAGAAATTCTTGTTTTCCTAAGGTGAGCATCCTTTGGCATTTCTCACTGGTATAGATTGGCATTGCTTTTCTATCTCTGTTGCTAAGTATTGCAAAAAAATTAAAATTTGGTATCATGGGCATGTGAATACCATGCTGTGCTCCTCCTAGGTACCTAAATGCCCTTAGTTCTTTTAAATGTGGGGAAAAGGATGGGGTTTTATGAGGATTATTATATTAATATTTACAAAATATATGAGGTTAGAAAGTTCTCTTTTACCAGTGCTAGGACTTACATTATGAGAAAAGATCCAGATTTTTCAAGTATAGAGTCTTTGACCCACTTACTTCCATGGCAAGCAATCACCTCTAGAAATACTTCCAACCTTCCTTTAAAGTTGCAGGAAAAAAGGGTAAGTGGTTTAAAGCTTTTGATGTATAAAGTAAAACATTCATTGTAGCAAGGTCCCTTATTCCCTTTCCCTTTTAGCAGCAGATTTTGTTTTAAAAAAACATACACCTTTTTTTTTTTCATTTTCTTCAGTGATGGTATTATCTGCTCTTTTCTGGGGAAAAATAAAAAATAGAAAGAAAAAAAAAGGCAACTGGATAGTGGCTCACATGTGCTGCTCCTGATAGAACTGAGTGTTGTTTCCTTGAAGAGGGGATGAGAGATGGTTGGAGAAGTGAGGAGAGGAGAGGACAGACTGAGGGCAGGTTCTGGGGTTCTGGTGCTGGTCTGGGTGCTCGCTGCTCCCACTCACCCTGGCAGGATCCGGAAAGGGGGAGCTGCTCTGTTTGCCAGCAGGAATTCCTCCTGGCACTGCTGGGGCCTCCCCTGGATTTTTCCAGCACAGGCAGGGTGCTGGTGCTGTCAGCTTTGCCTGCATGCATGTGAAACCTTTGCTCCTCACCTGATATTACTGCGCTGGCAAACGCAGTTAAACTGCAAAATGTCACCATTACCCGGCTCTGTTTCTTGCGGGCTGGTTTTATGCTCTGTCTTCATTTGGAAAATGCTTTGCTGGCAGATATATATTTCTCTCCATAAAGCATTCCCAGCAATCTGAAAAATAACAGTTTGATCCATGGTGCCGTGTCTAGCTGACAGTGCAAAGAGGAGATTCTGCCACGTGTTCATGCACTATGCATGAAATGCAATTACTCAACCTTGAATGTGATCAGGGCATTAGGCTCCTCGTGTGAAATATTCCCTTGTATCCTTAGTGATCCCCGGGGTCTTGTTTGATAACTTAGAAAGCAAGAGGAAGGAAGAAGAGCATCTTTAAAATAGGTTTGTCACAAAGGGTTAAACAACAAGCTGATTTGCCAAGCTGCAAATGGGTGAAGGGATTTACAGTAATATTTAAAGGCAGCGAAGAAAATTTAGGGAAATGTGAAATCATGTAAAACCAGAACAACCCTAGAGGAATAATAATATTCAGAAAGTCACCGTGAGTACAAAACACTGGTTTGGGTTTTTTCCCCTTTCAAAGCCGAGAAAACTGGCTGAGAACTGGGTACTCCAAAGGCTCATTCCTACTGCATAATCATTCAGATGAGAGTTTGAAAAAATCCCACCCACAGTCCCCACATGAGAGCTCACTATTCACCAGCCCCACCAGCTAGAGGATGTCAGGTGTTCTCACTCCTGGTTCTGTTGGGTCTGATTTCAGATTAGTGGAATGAGCACTAAGCAGAGGCAGAGCCCTGCCCTTCATGCAGGATCTGTTCTGTTTCACCCTGTCCTGCTGCCATCCTGAGCTCCTCACCCACACCCAGGCAGCAGCTGCCTCTTTGCCTCTGGAATGGTCACTGTGGCACGTGGATCAGGCTTTCTCTACCAGCGTATCTTTTGGAATTTAAAGAGCAGATAGATTTAAAAGCAAACTCTTAGGCCAGCATCATAACACAGTTTGCTCCTCTAATAAATGCTGAGCTCATCTAAACGTACTGTTTTCAGAAATTCTGAAATAAAATCAGAGAAGAGTCTTTTTCTGTGCCAGGTAGATTAAAATGTCAGCCAAATGGAATGCTTAGTAATTGCACCAGAAAATGCACATGGGAAAAGCAAATTGTGGCTAGCCCAACCAAATTATGCTCTGTAAACTAATTTTTGGATCTGAGATGCTGGAAAAAAAATTAATTTTAGTAGTATTATAAACAAATTTCAGGTTTAAGAAGAAATATGTCAGTATAGTTATTGTCAGGTTTAATATGTTAACTAGTAGGTTCTTCAGATCCAGGTCAATAAATGAACTGCAATAAAACTATGGTGTGCATGCCAATTGGAGCATTAAGGACAGTGGTTGCAAATCCTTGAAAACAGTGCCTGCCCTACTAAAATATTATCAGTACCTAAACAACAGCAGTAGGATAGACTGACAAGTTATCCATCATATTCTGATAACAAAAAAATTATCAGATTAATATACATTTTAATCTGATATTCAGCAACATATTGGATTTATATTGTTTGGGCTGGCTCTTGTGAATATTCAGGGAAGTAAATTTAATGGCAGCAATGCTGCCGAAACAGTAAATTTTTAGTGACTATTAGAGAATGTTCATCAGAAAGTTAATGTGGAACTTGGAAGCCTGAGTGCTCACAGTGGAAACTGGCTGCCAAGAACTCCCCTCACCCAGAGGAGAATCAGAAACAATAGGATAGCAGATATTCATAATGTACACTGTTGGTGCTCAATTAATAGACTAAAAATTGTAGAGAGCTTGGCAGATAAAGCAGGGGTGAATAAATTACAGAATTGTAACCTGCCAATAGACAAAGATGCAGAATTTGTTAGATAGTTTCCTACTCCAAAACGTTCAATAGCGCCATTCTGCACAGGGAGAGCTCCCATCCCTGAGAGCAACCAGCCCAGCCCCGCAGCTGAACTTGGGTTTAAGTCAGTTTAGTTCCAAAGGCCCAGAGAACCCAAAATTTTCCATCTCTAAGATGAGGTTTGTAGGTCACAGTGCTCTTGATCAGGTTCTCAGAGGACAGTTGTCAGCCAGCACCACGAGTGGCTTCCACAGTTATTCATGCTGGCAGCCTCAGCAAAAGGACTGATGAATATGCAGACACAAGGCCTCCTTTAATTGTCCTTCCTGAGTTCTCACTGCTGCTCTCCTTTGTTTGATTTATCTTGTAATGGAAATCATCATCTCTGCAGCTTTTAATCCATAAACCTCTGCCTGCCCTGGCCGTGGTGAGGCGTGAGTGCTTGCGCGTGTGCTGCCTGCCTGTGCCTTCTCAGGGGCTGAGGGCTCTGGAGCTGCTGCACGGAACATTTGGCATGCACTCACCTGCTCCGTCTGGGACAGGACACAGAGCTCGGCCAGGATTCTGGAAAGTTTGGTTCCCTTTTCTGTTTTCAGTTTTATGAATGCGCTGATTTGGAATCCGTTCAGGTTGTTAACAGCTATGGAGACAGGTGTATAAATATTTTTGAAAAGGTGTGCTTTAGTATTTTTTGTCTCTCTAGTTCCCAACTGCAGCAGTGCAATGGTGTGGCCTTAGCTCACTCTTGTGCTGCCAGGCACCTGCTCTCCAAGGATATCCAGGGATTATCTGTGGGGATGTGTGGTAGCAGATCCATGGAAGTAGCTCATAAATAGAAGTGAATCATGTCTTGTCAGAATGACACATCAAGTTTCTGTATGTGTGGGTATTTATTTATGCAAAGACTTTCAAGGAAACCGCTCATCTCTTCTGAGAGTCTAAGCTGTGTCAGGCACCTATGGTCATTCCAACTGGAGTTTAAATAGAGCACACAAGTGAACATTTCTGAATATCTCCAGATTTACAAAAAACCCAGAGCAGCCCTCAATAAGCCTTTGTGGGCAGGACCTTGACTTCCCACCCCCTGCAGAAGACAGTGACCAGCAGCACACTGTTGGTGCTGACTGCAAAGCGGTGCCCTGGGCAAATGGAGCCTGCAAACAAAGAGCTGCTTTATTATTGTATAGCGTCAAAATTACTGTGCAGTCTGGGATGATAACCAAAAGTGCTATAATGGGTTTTCACTCTGTTTCCAGGGGTCAGTAATCATACCCTCTCTTTTTTTTTAATGCAATTTGTAAATGGCTCCATCCTCTACTGCTGACATGCTCCTTGTCCCTGCAGCACTAATGCTGCCATGCTGATAGTTCAAATTTTCTGGAAGTGGCCTTAACTCTTAGTGATGGACAAGAATTGCTGAGTTCCAGGAATGCCAGATCAGCCTGGAAAGATGTAGAGGGAAAGAAAGAGAAACTGTAGAAAACTTCTGAAAGAAGGTAAAACAAAACAAACAACCAAATTTGGAATTAAGGAAAGGATGCTCTGTTGCTCAAATCCCACATTAGAACTGAAAGCCAGCTGCAAGGCTTTTTGTAACCCTCATTCAGAGTTACCAGATAGACCATGGAATCTGTCATGCAATATGAGGCACTCACCTGTAATATATTGAGATATATCTTATATTGTGCTTCTCAAAGTAAAAATGTTTTCTGGAAATCAAAAAAAAAAAATTAAAATCTTGGTATTTGTATTCTGAGACTCACTAGATCAACAGCATTTCATACCCACTGGACACTGAGCCTTGAAAATGGTCATATAAGGGAAGACAGGTTCAGACCTAAATGATTGAGATTCTAAACCTGGTTTAATTCATGTCAACAGGAAAACTTAGGCATACTTCAATTCACACTCAGTCAAACTGAGCTTCTCACAGGGTGTTAGATTTGTATTCACAAGATGTACAATTCTCTTTCATCTGTCAGAAATTATGATTATCTATAGTCTAAAGACTCAGCATATGTGATATTTCTGTCTTCATATCAGTCAATGTAATCTTAATTTATTAAGAGTAGTACAGGTTTAGCTCAGATGACGTGTGATTCTGATCTATTTAATAGAAGAATATGCATTTACATAAGAAGGTTTATGACTCTCTAAAATTAGAGAGCAGAGTTCAAGAAAATGAGGAAACTGAAATCTTGCACTTTGTGAGCAGGGAGGTTTGTACATGTGGGGTGTGGCACATGCCAGAGATCATCTCTGAAAAACTTCATTTGTGGCTGATGTTGTTTGAGCTCCTTGTGCATCACAGGATTTATTACCTTGCTCAGCCCCCACAGAGGTGGTGTGCTGGTTTGCAGTCCTGTGGGTTAAAGGATGGCTGCCTGGGCAGCTTTGAGTTAATTGTCACTGTGGGTTTGTGTCAGGAACACAGTCCTACTTCCCCCTTTCTCTGCTATGTTTAATTGTTTGTTACTCAGAGGAACACTTCTATCTAACTTAGGCACTAAACATTTTAATATTCTGAAGGTTAACCACTGAAAAAAATGAAGTTTCTCTTTAATGAAAAAGGAAACCCATATCTGCTCCTCAGGAGGGCTTCTCTCCAGCAGCTAACATGTATTAGCAATTATCCTTCAGAGGAAAAGCTGTCTAATTACTCTATTACCTCAAGTGCAGAGCACTCACCTGGGAAGCCACCAGATCAAGGTTCAGGTCCCATCACTGACTTTAATATTAATTTATGACTTGGCATGTGTGTCTGATAATCAAATAATGATCTGTTTTAGGGAGCTAAGATGGATGTAGATTGGATTTTGGAGACTCTTCTCCATCTAAAATACTATCTCACAGTTTTCCAAACTGTTGTCTTAGGGTATGAAATAGCAAAAGATGTTATTCAAGCACACTAATAAAAGTAAGTATAACATAATTTCAGAAAACAGATGCAAGAAAAGACTTGGAGTTTCTTCAGCTATTTGCATAAAATTTAGACTAGTGGTCTGGAAATTTGGGGTAATTTTTTTTTCTAACCAGTCTCTATCTTATTAAATCCAGTCCTGTTTTCCTGCTCCATTTACAATGAAAGTTATTATGTGAAAGTGTTTTTCTGGCATATGTTATTAGTTTACTTGGGAATTCAGATTTACCTGAAGAAATAGAGCTTACAGATTTTTCAAAGATAATTTAGCTTGTGCTTGCATGACCTTATAATTTATTTGTTTCCCAAAAAAGATTTGTTATCCCTTGAAGCCTTTCTTCCTTGTGGTTCCAGAGTTCCTGTGGATGTGTCAGGCAGAATCCTTTCTCCAGAGAGAAATGGATCTGTCTTCTTCCCGAGAAGCCACAGGCAGAGCTTTCACTTCTGCTGCTCTCATTGTGTTCACCTGTTAACCTCCCCGTCCTGGAACCAAGCTGCCATTCAGGTTTCTGGGGTGTGATGTGTGCTTGGAGGAAACAGGAGGAACGATCCATTTGCTCAGAAATATTCTTAGAAACATGTAGTTTCTGTATTTAGCTATGAGAAATATCTGAGGAGTGTGCAGGGTGAAGATTTTAAACTAAACTCCTTTGGTGGCAGGACTTTGGGGTAATTCTGGGTGTAAGGGCCAAGTCTAAGTCTCCTGGACACTAACACAATGAAAATATAAAAATAATAATCAATACAGAATAAGACCAGCTCCAATGGGGCTATCCTTTCTTTCCCATACAGATTTAGATTTCACTTAGGTATCTTCCACAACCGATTACAAAATAAGTAAAGGTGAAAAGATGAGCTGCACTGGGGATCTCTAAAGCTTGATATTTTTAAAGCAGCTCAGGAAGTTAGGTACCCTCATCTTTAAATGGAAGGCATATGTTCAACAAAATGTTTGACAACTGACATTTGAAAGGCAAAATTCTTGTTTATGATATTTAAACTGCAGGCAATATCCAAAGCATTTCTTCCCTTTTTATAGTTACAATGTTTAATTATTAAAAAAGGAATTTCAATAAGTTTATTAAAAACATAAGAAGGTCATGTATTAAAAGAGAATTACATCGTGCAGAAACCATAAGAAGTTATTTTGTTATTTATACAGTCATTAATATTACTGAACAGAGCCGCTGCACAAAGAATAATTTAATAGTCCAAGCTAATTCTTCCTGTTGCTACTGACTACTTTAGGCAAAGCAGTGCTGCTGAAGGGAGGGCTGAAATGGCACATTTTGGGTGGCTCCAGAGCAGCCCAGCACACGGGCACGCTGTGAGTGTGGGGATGCAGGGGCTGCGACAGGCGGGTGAGCAGCAACCACGGCAGCCCTGGCTGCGGGAGGAAGGGGAGCCCCAGCAAAAACCGTGTGTCCTTCTGAGCAACAGATCTCCCTACTGACAGAGACCTCAATATGCATCTAATGAGGAGGCATTAGGAGCAATTGTGTAATCAAGCAGCACACAAAAAAACTGGGGCTAAACAAGAAGTCCTGCAAGTGATAGAGGGATGTGCTGAGACGGCAGGTAGTGAAGTGAGTAACTGTATGGAGAGCAAGATCGTGAATCATCATCTTGAGATTTAGGTTACCAAGCAGTTAGAGCTCTCTCTTTAACTGAAAAATGTACTTTTTGGAAAATACAGGTGAGGCCAATAGGCTTTGGACCACACTGCTTAATTTAATAATCTGCTTATAGGAGAAATATCAAAACACAGCACGGCTAAGTGCTGTAATGATGATTATTATTCTTTAAATCTGATTCTGTTAATCCGGATATCACAATATATGTTTGCAGGTAACAGCAGCTTGCAGAAAGGAAATGTAAATATTTCATAAACCACCTTAAACCATATGTGCCAAATCACATGTAAGTGAAAAACAGGCAAACCGACTCCAAACTTAGAAATTCAAACTAAGCATTCAGTTAATCTTTATCTAAAAAATATATATTCTTGAGTAGTTAAACAGTTTGATCTATTTAAAGGAGAGCTGTGTCCATTGCACCCAAGTCCATAGTGACTGTTAACCAATTTTTGCCAGAGATTGCATGAGAAAAATACATAAAACTTACAGCAGGAGGCACAGTGAGTCATCGGTTACTTTCAAGAAGAATGATGCTATTTCCACATAGTTACGACAAAATTAATTTTAGATTAATGCCTTCCATAAATAAATGGTATTTAAAATTAATATTGTTCACCCAGAAGCAATTTCTGCTTTGCTGGCACTCCTGTGGAGGACTGTCAACCAGCTGTGGCAATCCCATCATATGCCTCAACCACAGAGGATTTGTAAACACAAACAATTTATAAAAAGAACATGCATCTTGACCATGCTGCCCTCTTATCTGCATTCAGTCAACTTTAATGACTCCCACCAGCTACAAGAGAAAGCTTAAATCAGAAAAAGCATAAAGGTGAGGCACAGAGATTTTCAGATACCTTCAGCCTCCTGCACAAAGAAAACACTCCTTTTTCTTCAGTCAGAAGGAATTACAAATTATATTCCAGGAGAAAAGCTAATTATTCTCTTCCTTCAAATTTATCTTGTTCCCCTCAAAGTTTAGCAGAGTTTCTGTGAGGAGCTGAAGGGTGTTTTATTCTCATCTTCTGTCTGGTTGCAGCTCAATCAGGTGCTCACAGCACACCCTTTGCCTCCCCAGCTAATCCTGTCCTGGGTCAGCTCCTCTACTTTGTCAAAGCTGCTGATCTGTAAAGTCACTCCTCTGTTGTGCCTTGAAGGATCTTCTGGGTCACATTCTTTTATTTCACAATGTGTTTGACAAGACAAGTTTGTTTAAGGGCCCTTTTCCAGTACTAACCACATGACTAAGGTTAAATCCAGCTACTCGGGGCTGTGTTTTATGCCTTGGGAAGGAGCTGCACTTGTGTTATCACAAAGATTTTTCATCTTTTGTACCAGGAGTGGCAGAAAATACTGAAGGCTTTGGATAACTCTTTGATCTTTTATGAGCCATGTGTAAAGATTTTGACTATTCTTGCAGTTCACTGGCAGCTTCCAGCACCACCAGTGTTACACTTCCACAGAGGGATGGCAGTGCTTTCCCTGACCACGTAAACCGCTGCAGCATAAATGCAGTTAACTCCTTGTAAAATGTTCCCTAAATTCTGCAGTTTGCACAGTTTTTACTTTCAGACTGATAGAACCACTCGGGGTCAAGCTGATTTTCGTGACCTTTGTTTTTTACCTATAAGACTCATCTGTTTGGTGGCTCTGGCTGGACTGCTGATTCACTGCTGTGCTTTGGTTATTGATGAGAAATCTCCTTTTGCAAACACACATGACAAAAATGTGGTGCAATAATGTCTCCATTATTGGCAGTCCTCTGAAAAAAAGAGATTTTTAGAACCAGCTAATAAACAGCATTGTAAATGCATGGAAGTTTCTAGTGCCAGTGCCAGCTGAGCCTCTTTAGCTTTATGGTGAGTAGCTTAGGTGCACGTTGCAAAAGTAGACTTACCAAACATTTCCCCAGATGACAGCCTAAAATATTTAACCATTGCTTGTTCATTACCTTTACACACTTAGGTGGATGTGCTGGAAACTCATACTTTGTCACAGTCCTGTTTCTATGTTGGTAATTATTGGCTGATTGAATATACACTCTTCTAAATGCTCCCTTGTGCTAATTTTTGTCCTCCTAATTACTAATTAATTGAACTTTAAATGACTCATAGGTTGGTTTTGGTTTGGCAAAGTTCCCAAAAGATTGCCTGTAAAGTTCATTTTTAACTAAAAAAAAAAAAAAAAAATCAATTGCTGACAAGCTCAGTTAAGGAGAGGTTCTTAGCAGAATACAGAATCTTCCCATCACTGGCAGGATCCAGAAATTACATTAATAGATTACAGGATCTTCCCATCACTGGCAGAGATGACATGAAGAGATATTTTTTTTTCCTCCTTGTTTCAGATTTCCATTTTTCACACAGAGAATGTTACTGAATTATTGAATTTAAATGCTTTCCTTCTTGTCTAAGATGCTGCCTTGGCAGCAGTAGAAAATGATTTCGTCTCTTTGTCCCTGTAAGTACTGCATCCACTCCAAGCAGACAGGGGGGATCCCTTCCCCTCCATTCCAATTTGTCTTTTCTGTGCTCGGGAGTGCAGCTGCGAGGTGCTGGTGCTCATCTAATACCTCAAGAGACAAACCCAAGACCATTACATGATAAACATGGGATGGATTTGAAGAGGATATCCAGAATTAATGTGCTGGTGGGGGCTCTGAGCAGCCTGCCAGGCCCAACATTCATTCTCTAATTTGATATTTGCTGCTCCCATTTCTTAGCAGGCCCCACGAGCGAGTGCCAATGGATCAGCAGAGGCTACACTTTCAAACCTTCTCAAATCATTTTAAATAGCCTTGCTGGAGTCTCATGTTGACAGCGAGCCAGGTGGAATTTTCCATTTTCTTTCTATCCTTCCAAATAGGAGCAGTCCTACTTTCTTTTGACTCCGGTTTTATATAACTAACAAAAATGACAGATAGCCTTGAGTTTGGAAGATTGCATTGGCCTGTTCCGAGCTGAAATGTTCTGTTATCGTTGACGTATGTGTTTAAGTGAGCACTGAAGTGTGAATGGCCATCTGTCCGGGAAGTACGAGAGATCCTGATTACTAAAATGAAACCACAAAAAAGCTTCGTGCTTAGCAGCAGCACTAAAACACAGAGGGAGAGAGAGCCTTTCTCACACTGCGGGTGTTTATAGTAGGCTGGTGATTATAACTCAGCATTTGCCTGGACTCCCTGCCCCATATTTTTCTAAATATGTTCACTCTCAATTTCTTTTTTTGCAAGCATCGAGCTTTCTGTATTTGCATATTTTGTACAAGCAAGCAAAAAAAGAAGCACTAGGTATTTTCCCTGTCAAAAGTAGCTGTTTTCTGAGGGGATGTTCATTTTCTCATGAAGAGTTGTTCTCTTTACAAGGTTTTTAGTTAGAACGTGCTCTGATTACATTTGAATGAAGATTTCAACCTACATTCCCACATGATTGCGCAACTGCAAGGTTGAAGGCTGTTCCTGGGTGCAGCTTTTCCTCTGGAAACCCGAAAACTTCCTAAGCAAAGGTTTTTTGAAAAACAGAGTCTATAGAAATTTTGATCTTTAGAAGGTTGCTGTATCTGATTCAGCTCAGTTTTTGACTGTGAATGAAAAAGGTTCCAACAACAACCACAGGAACAGGGTCAGGGTTCCACACCAATTTCAGTGTTCTAATCAAAAGCTCCTTACAGATGATTTTTTTATTATTATTATTTTTAATTACTGATATGAAAACTGCTAGTTTTTGTTTTGGTTTTTTTTTTTTTTTTTTTTTTTTTTAGGACAGTCTTCCATGACGTTTAATCTAGTAAATTCATGACCATATTGGCTGCTCTGGTTGGTTTTTTTGGTGCTGAGAAAGTCACCCATCACTCCCTGCTCAAACATGAGCTCTCTTATTTTTAGAGCCCTTGCATTACTGATTTGAATCAAAGCAATTTTTCTCCATTTCTGCATTTGCATTTTTTCATTGTTTCTTGTAATTACTTTTTCATTATGAATATAGTTATGAAGATACATAAAGGATCTGTTTTTAAGTAAAGCTCTTGATTTCCAAAGACTTCACGCACAGCTTTTATGTTTTAAATTTAAGTCACGAAATAGAAACATATAAAGCAGCAGATAGAGATACTTCACATTTGTAGGTAATTCTCTAGATTTTCACTTTTCTTAGAGCATGCTTCCTCATAGCAGGGCTCTCTCTAAGTTACTAACTCTCTATGGAAATCTGAAGAGATAATTAGACAGCAGAATATAACTGCAATCTACTTTATTTTTTACTTTAAAAAGCACCTAAGACAGAAAAATATGTAGGAAGCCAATTAAAATAAGAGCTTTTTCCCCCTTTCCTTTTTGTTTGCTAGATGGTTCAGAGAACACGGCAGCTTTGTACTCTTATTTATTTATTTATTTTGAGTGTAATCTGAGGAAATGAACCGTGAAACACAATTAATGAAATAGCTGTGCTGAATCACATAAACTGGTGTCTGCACAGCTGCCACTCATGTCACAAATGCATCTCTCCCCTAATGTCCACCCGGAGAGCCATTAGCCAGCCGCTTCTGTGGAGGGCCTCCTGTGCTCCCATTTCGGGCTGTAATGGAGCAGGGAGCTGCCTGAGCGGCCTTAGGATGCTTTTCCCAGCAAATAGAAGGTACAGGAGGAATGGCTGATACAGGAGAGGATGCTTTTCCCAGCACATAGAAGGTACAGGAGGAATGGCTGATACAGGAGAGGATGCTTTTCCCAGCAAATGTGATGTGCAGGGGGAATGGCTGATACAGGAGGAATGGCTGATACGGGAGGAATGGCTGATACAGGAGAGGATGCTTTTCCCAGCAAATAGAACGTACAGGAGGAATGGCTGCTGCAGGAGCAGCGTGCTGGGCAGGGAGGGAGTGTGGGCAGGGTGCAGCAGCTGGAACAGAGCAGAGCCCGGGTATAAAATACCCAGAGCAGTGTCAGTGGCTCAGCCCTGAGGTGTAAGATGAGTGCCTGCAGTTTCTTCATATCCAGCAATACACCCAACACTCTAAAGCTTTTTGCTACAGTGTCTATCCTTAGGTTAGTTTTATTTCATTTAATGGGAGCGTATCCCATGCCAGTGACAGAGCAATAAGGAGGGAGAGCTGGAAGTGCTGCGAGGGCTGGTCTGAGGAGACTGAACCAGGTCACACTTGCTGAAGTGGCACAAAGCCAAAAGCCTCCAGAGCCGCAGGATCCAGAAATCTTTTAGCTCGCTGAGGAATTAAGGGGTGGGAGAGGTTGAAGGACGCCTCTTCTCTCAGCGTTCACCAAGCTGAACACTCAGAGCTGTGTTACTGTGTCACTGCTGATAGTGGTTTTATCAAGCTGAATCTAGTCTTGCTCAGGAGGATATTAATAAATTATCTGGTAATGAAAAATGTGAGGGGAACCACACTCTTACATCAAGGCCTGATGATTACTTTGATAGATGCAGTGGCAAGATTCTCCTGACAAGGCAGAAATGAAAAACATGACACATGGACCTTTAAGGGTGACCTCAGAGGAAAACGCATGTTGCTGAATGATACAAAAATAGAACAGGAAAACAGAGGCTCCAAGGGGCTCCGAGTCAGCAGCCAGACAGATGGGCAACACTGATCCACTGATCACTGAGGGCAGTGCAGAGACACAGGGGCCCTGCACTGGCCAGGGCCAGAAACCTGGCACAGGCAGCTTTGGAGAAGCATCAAGTGTTAAGAATTTTAAGAGTAAAGAGAAGAGGGGAAAGTTGAGGGGAAATAAGGAAGCAAGCATTAATAAACAATTAGCTATTTGGGAAATAAAGCCAGAGAAAGTTACTGCCCACTTCTTCCGCAGGCATTTTAGAAACTATCCTGAAAATAACTAACAAAATTGAAGATGTCCCTGCAACAGTTTAAGATTTGCTTAGGAGGGTAAGAGATTAGATCACTTTTAGAAGCACAGATTGCTAAAAATAAGGATTATCAGAGCACAGGTGTTAGCTAAAAAACTGCAGAAAAGTTGGATGGTATTGGGGTGTGACACTTGACGGAGAGATTTATCTAGCGTTTAATTCTGCTGGAGTTTTGTGAAAATGTGCGCGAACCACTCTTATTTTTTTCTTCCTTCTACTCCAGGTGTTACTGATGCTGTGAGACTGATGTTCATAATGTTCCAGTGTAGACTGGAAAGAACACTAACGTTTCAAAAACTTGTAATAGAACTTATCATGATGTCAAACTGATGACAAAAGAGGCCAAGTGGGACAAAGTTTCCTGTACTAATGCTACTAAATGTTTGCACTTAAGACTCATTTCCATGCGTGTCTGTTTACAAACATCTGTGTAGTCTGAAGAGAGAGAATTTGGATGTCCACTTGTCCTAACCCTTGGGTATTTCGTAGGTCTATTTGGAATTTTCATTAAAAAAAAAAAAAAAAAAAAAAAAAAAAAAAAAAAAAGTAAACTCTGGTTTTGTAGAAATGCTCACCTTCCCAGAGGAGTGACCCCTCAAGACCACAGACAGAGAAATCAATTGAAGGTGTGCAGTGAAAGGTGAAGGTGCTGCTGTGATCTTTATGTGCATGTGTGGATTAGAAGACATTTAGAAGGAGTTTTTGAAAGGTAAAGGCTTGGTGAGCCTGTGTGCGGGCATGCACGTGTGTGTGTGGGGAGGTGTTTGGGATTTCTTTTCATTTTCTACTGCTACAACTACAGGGCAATCTCTTGCCAGATGTCAGGGAGGTCTAGCATCTGATTTTGAAGTGGCACGTAATAGATGATCTACCAGGGAGTTCAGCAAACATCACATATAGCTTTAAACTGTCATTACAGGAAAAAATCCAAGAAGGTGACATTTGGTGACATACTGGGTGACATTTGAAATGACAGCACTTGCTTCAAGATGTAACATTCCCTCCTGCTGTGAATCAGGGGAGTCTGCACTGTGGCTATGACTTGTTTTATTGATGACCCTAATTTCTGCCAAATGTAGCCAAAGAGGCTGCACAGAGCCCTGCCTGGAGCATCCCGGGAGAATTGGTGCAGTAGGAGAGGGCAGCCGCAGAGCATTTGCTATGCACAGCATGCTTGGAATGACTTGGCTCTGAAAAGGAGTTACAGCCTCTTTTGTACTCCCTCTAAAGAGTTCTGTGAGGAGAGAATGAAGAGCAGCTAAAGATAATACCCCACTGGAGGAATGTGTGTTCTGTACCCCACAGGATTCCTGGGATTGCAAAGTTTGGTGAGCAATAAAAAGAACAAATTTGGTGCTTGGGTTTCACCAGCACCTGCTGCTTTCAGGAGTCACCAGTGACTGCTCATCTTCTAGCACAAGTAAACAAGCTGAATCCTTACTTCTGAAAGCTCTCAGAGCTAGGGGAAACCTGGCTAATTAGCAGCGACCTGGGAGCTTGTTGAGTTCTTCTGGTCTTTTTGGAGCCAGTTTGTCTTGATTGCCCATCACTTCTGCCCTCAGGGTTGGAAGGACTCCTTGCAGCACCGTGATCGCTGGAATGGGGCCATCTTTGTGTGTGCTTGGACTGGAATCTATTGAAAACCCTTGTAAATGTGAAAATTTTGTCAAGTTTGGGGACTGCTTTGACGTTCTCTTTTGTACTGTTAGAGCTACAGGGAAAACCAGCTGATTTCAGACACCCTTTTAGATCCTCTTACCTATTTTCGATGGAGTTTACTTTCTTGAGCTTTCTGTATAAGTTTATGGAAAACTCTAACATAGAACTTGCAGAAAATTGTCAACAACTGGGATGTATTATTCCCATTATATATTGTATCATTACTCAAGCCGGTACAGGAAACCATTTTATGAATCAGAATTAGACTTCTGGGAAGATAGTCTGCGTCATTTGTTATCAATATTGTTTTAGATGCCATTAACTGGCAATAAAATTTGGATGCAAGTAATTTTAATTGTTGAGTGTTATATTAGCACATAACATTCTGATCATAAATATATATTTTTTCTGGTGTTAAAATGAAACTGCTGTACTTTAACAATTTTGTTATATTTAAGAAGTGTTTGATTTGCAGTCTGAGGTAGAAGAAGGGACATGAAGAAGTGGAGAGAGGTAGCACTGCACCCCTGTGAACAGCAAATTATGTGCCTGAACCTAGTTTTAAAATTCCTATTAGTAGAAAATATGCTGTAGGGTTTTAACCTGCATAGGTGAAACAAGGGTTATTTTTCTTTATTTCTTCTTGTAACCTGCTCTAGAGTCTATTTAATGACTGAACAAAATCCTGAAGCTACTGCTCACTAATATGAATGGGTTAAAGATAAATCTGTGCAGCACAACAGCTGTAGGGCTGAGAAAAGGCACAGAAGCCTCATATTGGTTCTCTCCACAGGGAATGGATTTTAACTTCATAGAGTTCAACTCTCCAAGAACTGGTCTCCATGAGGAATACAAGAAACACCTTAATAGATTAGCCAGTAGTCTATCTAATTTAATGTCCCACTTCTCAAGGCTTAGAGAAGAAAAAAATAATTCTGGTTTATGAAGAAAGGGTAGCTATTGGTTGTGGGGGAAGGGAGGAACATTGTGACTGCTGATCCCGGTGGTTGGGTTATTCGGATGGAAAGGAGAAAACCTACGTTCCTAACACTGCTGTTTGGATAGCAATGGTTGGTTTGGATGTGGTCTCCCTCACTTTTGCTCTTTTACCTCCCCGATCCCTGATCCTTCCATCAGGAAGCTTTTCATTAAGAGAAAGCACTAACAAATCTTACATAAGTAGTCTTAAATTTTTAACAGATTTCTTCTTTACAAGCAAACTTCTGTGTGAAAAATGCCAATCACTTATTTTTAAAATTTTAAAAGTTTAATAGTAAATAAGATGGTTATAAAAATAGAATTAGAATACAAAATTGAACAATTAGAGTTGGAACAATATGAGACAATAAAAAAACAATATTACAGACATTTGGGTGCCTCCCCGAGCAAAAAGCTCTGAAAAAGGGACCCCTGTTAACAAAGAATTATCCCTTAAATGCAATAGACTGTTGAATATTCATACATTTCATACATGATGCATAAATTCCATTCAAAGAATTGTCTCTGGTTAGTATCACTTTATTTCCTTTAATCTCTATGGCGTCCACAAGGCTGAGAGAGGCAGGAGGAGTTGGTCTCTTCTGATAAGGAAGTAGTAAATTCTTTTTTTCTCTGAAAGATTTACGTTTTCCTGTGGTTGGTACATAAAAACTACATTTTAACTACAAAACTACATTTACCATACTATCAAAATATTAATACAGCATTAACAATCAATACAACACAATACATACAGTAAATATCTTGCGTAGAGCCATATAATATGCACTTTTCACATTCTGGAATTAGTTCTTCACAAGCAATTAATTCCGGAAGAATTAATGCTTCTAATAGCTTTTTTTGTTTTTCCTAGAAATGAATTTGTGTAGTCTCTTTCAAAGTTTTCTCTGGTGTTTCCATCTTCCCCACAGAAACCTGAGAGTGCCTTGCTGGTGTTAACATGAAGAAATTTTTCTTAGGTTTTCTGGAGCTTTTGACCTCAATAACATATTGTGTCGAAGAATCACAGAGTTTTTAACAGCTTAGAGATCACCACTGAATGCAAACAATGATATTCGTGAAGTGGCTGAAAGCTGATTTTCCTTAGTCCATAGATAACTGCAGGACTTTCCTGTCAAGTGTGTGTTGGTTTTGCCCCTTCTGAAAGGTGGTCCTTCTTTTTGTTTTGAAAGCTGTGGCTTCTAACTGTTGTAGATGAAACAAGATAACAAGAGTAGACACTGTACTTTTTACATCTCTCTTGAAGATCCATCGTGGCCAGTCTGAGAAAGGAACCAATAAAACCAATTCTCTTGAGGGCCTGGGCTCATTATGACACAGGACTGCTGTGTTTGCCATGCTTGCTTTCCAGTTGTTCTGATCTTTCAGTTGATGAGTTAGGAGTGAGGCCTAATTTCTATTTGAGTGATGCAGCAACAACTCTCTCTTCCTTTTATTTTCTTTTTATTAAAATGTTTATCAGGTGTCCTCAATTACAGAGGAATTAACTAACTCACCTTTTAATCTGGGTGTAATACCGATGTTATTTAGTTTTTTTAAATTGCAATCAGGAGGATGTACTAGAGGGGAGGTTTATTAAACTTGCAGGTGTTATCCTCTTGGAGGAACCTGAATGCTGGTTGGCAGGAGATTGAGGATGATTGGATATATATGGTTTTATTATAGTTATATAACACCATTCCAGATACACTATTAGATGGCCCTAATAGACAGAAACAAGAGAAAAGTACTGGGTTTACACAGGAATCATCAAGTGCCTAAACCTGGGATGGAAAACAACTGTCTAGGTAGAACATCAATGGGAAAGGATCTTGGCCTGGTGTTCCAGTGAGGTTTTTCTTGGTGGCAGCAATATCAGGAGTTTCAACCCTCAAGCTGACCTCCTGCTACCTCACAGCTATGGATCTGTTTCAAAACTACACTGTTGTTTTTCTCCATTCATTTTCAGCTGGATCAGCAGCTCAGCTGACAGATGTTGAGTCACTGGAGCCAACAGCAGGGACATACAGCCAGTCACTGGGCTCACACCTTTTGACAAAAACGTCACCCTGGGTAAGTGTAAAATAAAGGTGAAGCTGCAGGTTTTCGGTGCTAGTGGCAGATGGTGTAAGAAATTCTAACTATGGAAATGAAAACTTGGCTGTTAAGAAAAGCTTTTCTTTGACCATGGAATGCTGGAGCAGGGTGCCTGGGGATGCTGTAAGAGACCCTGTGTGTGGGTGTTTAAAAGGCTCAGATAGACACACACACACATTTTGGGAAACACCATGAAGGATTTTTCTGCCTGCAAGCAGGGAAACAGTTTTAACAGATCTCTGGGGATCACTGCCAGCCCTCTGACTCGTATCCCTTAATTATTTGTAGTGCAAAAATGAGTGAAATTAAAGGTTTCTCTTAAGAGGACTGATTTTTGCAGAAGCCACCCTTTTATTGCTCATTGCTTCAGTGTAGGCAACTGGATTAGTCTTCTTGTGTTTGAACAGTACGGGAGAGAGGGAGAACATTAATCATATCACATTTCTCTCTCAGCATTTTGACAATAAGATGTCATTTAGGAAGAATTTGGGTCATACAATATATACCTGTCTGTCATTAAAAGAACCACATTCCAAGCATTTTTATTAATCATAGTTTACTATAAAAAAGTGTCAGTGTGACTCCACCTATGACATTAATCCAACAAAGATATTCTTGGTGGTTATCTTTATCTTGGTGTGTCCCACTAGAAGATGCCAGTTTTGAATGAACATCTCTGTCTATTTAAATAGCAATTGCAGGACTGCTTTTTTACAATTTTATTTTTCTCTCTGCGTACCTCCCCCCCCCCCTTTTTTTTTTTTTTTTTTTTTTTAATGACTGTGGTGCTGTTTTCTACAGAATTATGTTTAACTGTTCCTTTTAATATTTGGGATGACTAGTGAATGCTGATGGAGAAATGAATGGAGAAATTGGCAGTCACTGTCTCTCCAGAACATTTTCTACACACCCAGTCTCTATTCTCATTTAATTATCACAACTATTTATCAAAAAAGTTATTAATTGAAAATGTTAATCCTAACTGAGAAGTTTTCTCAATTTTTGAAGGTGAGGGGTTTCATTTTGAGACTGTGCTGGAATTTTCCCGTCCTCTTTGCTCCGCGTCTTGATTTTTTAAAACTCTGAAGTGACCTGAAATTGCCTCTCCTTTTTGTGTTGTCATTTGATTAAAGAACTGAGGGAGCTGCAGGGTTGAAATAAGGGCTCTTGAAGTATACATGCCACTGTGTTTTCCTTCTTCATATTTACCACAGATGTGTCTTCCTCAGCTTCTGAATTTAGCAGTTCAGCCCAATATTCCTTCCTGACAGGCCCACAGCATCCAGATCTTTAGTGCTGCTAGGAAAAGTCCTTCTCTTAGCAGGAATTATTTGCTTGGACAACATTTTGGGTTCCATGGAGGCAGATGCTTGGCTGGAATACAGTGGCAAAATGATGCTGCAAAGAGCCCTGCAGGATTGTTTATTCCCTTTTCAGACAGAATTGATAATTACTGCTCCTGGTGCTATAACACATCACTCCTTTTAATTTGCCCAATAAACCACACATTGTCTTTAATTTCTTTTCTCATTCTTTTTGCTAATAAATGAACAAATATATTTTCTTTAAGTCACACTGGTATTAATTCATGACATCTTATCTGTGAACCACCTAAAACCAGTTGAACTGATGATATTCAGCACAGATCAGGCTTAGATATTTTATGCAGTTTCTGATAGAATTTGGGGGTTGACAAACTCCATCAGGAGGAGATTATTGGTGTGAAATCCAGAGAGGCTGCAGTGTCCTGCATAATAGTCACAGCAGCCCCTTGCAAAGGCAATAGGATGCAGCTGATGGCAAATAGATCCCTCGATCTATGAATTTTAAAATGCAATATGAAGCATAAAACAACATCTGGGAAATATATCCAGGAAATCTGCAATTTATCTGTGCTTTGTTGTCTTAACACATGAAAAGACAGCGGTATTAGATCACATAAAGAGGAAAGTATGGTTTAGAATTCTCTTCCCTGGAATCTCAGGTATTCTTTAATGACAGCAGTCCATGTAAATTCATTATGTTCATGTAATAAATAAGGTGTGGAAACATATCTATATGCTTCTTGCAGTTTTATAAATGTCAGATTCCAGTAAGACTGGAATTGTTGAACTGAGTTAAACTTAAGCACGTAAGACTCTGGTTTGCTGGTGAATCTCTTGAGAATAGTGGTAGAAAGTGACTGTAAAGGTTTCTAGAGGACAGGGTGGAATTAAAGGTTGCACAAATTTAGGGAATGGGTATTTTTTTGGCTGACAGTGGAGGTACTGTGGTAGAGAATTGCTATTATTTTCTGTTGGAGAAATTTCACTTTGCATGCAAACCAGAACATCAGGTAACTCTGTAACTGAGTGCTTACAGCGTTCACCTAGCTCACAGGAAACTCTTCCAATAAATGCTGTATCTGGAACCTGCATATTACTGACTTGAACTTAGCAGTTGTTCCTGAAAACAAACAAACAAACAAAAAATCAAAGAGAGCTGCTGTCTTTTTTTCCCCTCAGATGGGTGGAAAAACTAAACACTCTTCTATTGTTGTGCAATAATTAAGTAGGAGTTTTGTAGTTTTCTTTCTTGAGAAGCCTTATTCAATCGAACAGCAAAGAGAAATGATAACTAACCAGGCTATTCTATTATTCTTTCTATGGCCACAGACATATGTTATATTGAAGCAGTAAGAAAATGACTGCCCGTGCTTTTGGGGGCAGGTTCTCACCCTGGGAAGCTCAGAGGTGAACATGTGCCTGGGCTGACCCTAATAAAAGCAACATTTCCAGTAGCTTTTTGTACTAGTCAAAAAAAAATACTCTGTGTGTCTGGGAGAGAGAGACAAATGAATGCCAGCATGATGGGGACCCAGGGTCCCCAGGAAAGGAGGAGCAAAGCAGCACCGAAGGGCTGGGACTGCTGCACCCATGGTGGCAGCCAGAGCAAGGGAGGAGGATTTGTTTGTTTAGGCACAGGCTACGAATTTACCTCTGCCACTTTGGTTTAAAGAAAATAAACTGTGCTTCTGCCCACAACTACATAATTACATTGTACTCTAATATCTCTCGACTTCAAAATGACAGCTAAAGCAGATTAAAGCTGTTTACAGCCTATGGGAAGTAGTATGGTGGCTGCTGGCAATATTTCTTTCTCGCTCAGTAACCAAAGTCCGGTCATAAATCTATATTCTTCTTCAAGGAGGAAGGCTGTGATTAAAGGATTCCTCCTACAGCTGTGGCTCGGTGATAAGAGCTTTATGTTCAGACCCTCCTAAGCGACAAAAAGGAAAAAAAAAAAAAATCATTTTTCATTAAGTTAGCTACTCTAATTTGGATTGGGAGGGGGAGAAGCAGACAAGTAGTTTGGTCAATGACTTGCTGTAAATTTGGTAAGAGCATTGTATGCAGTGTTTCTAAGCAGCAGCTGGGATTTGAGAGATAGACTACAACCCCTGTACCACCTCATCTGTGCCCCTGCACAGCGATAGTTTTCTCTGCAACTCAGATATTGTGAATTTAAAGAAGTTTCTATTTTGAACACTTGTTAGCTGCCCTAGCCCTGTGCTAGAAAAGCAGGCTTACCCACCCGAAAATCTGCAGGCAGGAACCCAGGGCTTGTCCTGTGAACCAAACATGCACACGGAAGAGAAGAGACCCAAAAACTCAGAACTGCTGCTGTGCTTTTGTCTTCAGCCAGGGACCACAGGAGGGACTCTTGGGGTGCCCACTGAGAGGACTTTGAACAAAGATTTGAAATGCTCAGAGCCATGCTGGATGACATTTGATCAGGAAGAACTTCAAATGAATGCTTTTGTTAGGACTTTACCACTAGAAAAACAACACGAGCGCTGAAGGCACCGAAACAAAAGCCAGCAACCCACAACACAGAAATTCTGATGCATGTTTTGCAGGGTTTGAATGTTTCTGATGACAGAGCACAGCTTGATTATAGTATGGTTGCTAATTAAATTATACACCAAAAAACTGTGGGAATAATATGATGCCTGGTAGAAGAAACAGGAACAAACTCTAATCCCTCAGTAACTCAAGACGTGAGTTATCTCACTGTGGCATGTGCCCCTAGTTATGCTTTTTAACTCAGCAGTGACAAAGGGTGCAGTCACACATTCAGTGGCGTGTTTTTATATTTTCTTAATTTTTAAATTAGAATATATTTATATTAGAATCTTTTGCTGGTCCTAAGTTTTCAGTGTTTAATTTGCATAATAGTGCTGTGCAAAATGGGATGAGGGTTAATCAAAGGATTTTATCACTCTTTTTAATTATATTCATTATGCTGGAATAAGATGTAAATTTTAATTTCACCTTGTTAGCTAACGTTTTTCACCAAAAGTTTGGATTTGCAAGTCATCTGGCATTTTTAATAGGAGCAGATGCTAGTGATTTTGAAGAACCTAAATGCCTCAAGTACGGTAGACATTATTAATTTGATTGATATGTTATTTAATATAACTTAACAAATATTAATGCCATTTAGCATCGGTGTGGATATTCAGAGAGGTAGCCTATAAGCAAGAAGAGCAGTGCAAGAGGAGAAGGTTGTTTTTCCCTCCCTCGATCCGCTTCTGAATAGATGTTCCTTTTAAGCTCGCTGCAGTAAACACTCTTTCCTTCTCCCCGTCAAGTTTTTAGTCACAGCTATCACCTGGAAGGTTATTTTCCAGAGGCACATAGTTATCTCACCTTCGGAGAGGCAAGCAGTAAACTCTCTTCGCCTGCAGACATTTACCAACAGTGTTTTATACGTTACGTTTATAACCCTTCCAATCGCAGGGAAGCCAACTGAAAAACATACCTGCTAATGGAAAAGGACTATTAAAGCACTGCTGTGCACTCACCTCGCACTAAGCCAGCTGCACAGAGCCCCGCCATAAATCACACTTAAATGATTACATTCCAGCAGAATCGCTGCCCGAAGAGCAAACTCGCAGCCGGCAGGGAGGCAGCGCCAGGGGATGAGAAGGACATTCATTTGCAGAACGGCCCCAGGTGTGTACCCTGGGCGTGTTAAACAAAGGGAAAAGGCCTTTTGGGCATGCTGACTTCTTTCTGGAATGGGGATGAGGTCTCTATTTTCCATGGCTTCCCTGTGCCAGAGGGTGATTCCCAGAGTGAGGATGGGTTGGGCTTTCCAGCCAGGTGGCAACTAGAATGGCCCAAGTTTCCCTTTAATTATAGGGGATCAAAGCTTTGTGTGGCAAACAACCCACCCTAGCAAAGTGATCTGTAGCAGCTGCAAAGCAGAGGAGGGTGCCAGTGCTTCAGCCGCTGCTTTATATCTGAGTAATAAATAAATAGTGTAGCTTGGGCTGCACTGGGAAGAACTTAGAGGGATGGTGAGGAATGTGTGCCTAGTCCAGGGCTCTTGAGGATGTGCAGTGATAACAGGCAATGTGAAATGCAGGTGAGCAGGGCGTGCTTCTGGGCTGTCTGTGAAGTGTCAGCTCTGTTGAGTAAATCTGGAGGAGGGCAGGAGAGGAAGTCACCCCATTCACATTTTCTACCTGAGAAGGACTTGCATGAACCTGAAGTGGGAAATAAAGCAGAGAGCAGCTCCTGACACCAGAAAATCTGCAACCATTAACAGATGAAACAGTTTGCTAAACAAAACCACTGTTTTCCCTTCACTAGCACAGTTTTTCATAATCTTTGCAAGTCGTATCTTTGCAAAATAAGCAAATCTTTGCAAAATAATCTGCCTGCTTAATGCTTTGGTGGAATCTGAATCTACCAGACTTGATTCAGGCGCTGGCAGATATTTTCTGTGCTCTGTTATTCTCCAGCCACATTCAGGAGGATAGTTGGCTGCTCCTCAGAAGTTCATTCTTTCCGTAAAGCTGATTTCCCCCCTCCTCCCCTGGGATGCAGCCCCAGGTCGGACTAAAGGCTTGCTGATGCACCAGGATTAGCAGAAGCAAAGAGTCTGAGATAGCTGCAGGAGGAAATCAGGAGTCTCTATTCCCCTGCTCCCAAAAATACCTGAGAAAGCACAGCTTCTATATCCCGAGCACACATGAGAGGAATAAGTCAAAGGACTTCAGTGTGGCTGGGGAAAGCTTAATGGAGGTATGTGAAGACTTTGGGTTCAAGGAAACAAACATTCCTAGCAAGCCTTAAGGAAAACATCGGGTGTGAAGGGCTCTGGATACCCAAAGCAAGCCATGCTGAACCTCAGACTCTTTTGCTCCTACTTAGCAACTCCATCTTGAGCTCCCCTTTGCATTTGTTGTGGCTTTTTTTTTTTTAATGACCAGTTGACCCTAACCAAAGTAAGAATTGGTACATTGACCTGGCAATGTCAAAAAATAGGGGAAATAATGGAATTGTTTAACAGATGTTGATGCCAAAGCCCAAATGTGGAGTGCATAGGTGAAATTTTGGGGTTTAAGTATGAGCAGGTACTTTTTTGCATTATGCTTCAATAAAGCATTTAAATATAGTCATGAATAATAAGTAAGTAATTTTATGCTGAATGACTGCAAAGCATAGAAATGTTCCCTCTCTCTCTTTTAAGTGTTAAAATTTCTTTCTCTAAAGGCCATATATTCCTTTCATTCCTGAGATGCAGCTTCTATTGATGCCAGTTTATGGCCCTGAAACTTTGGCTGAAGATTAAGGAGGAAGGCATAAGAGAGACCTTTATGGGTTTTTGTCTTCTAACAATTTCAATCAAATACTTTTCCAAGAAAATGTGTTTTACATGTATTTTAAATTCCTTTTTTCACATTAACGTCTCTTTTTCTAAGAAACCTGCATTTTGAAAATGTTGTGACACATTGCATTAATTGAATATACAGCCTCAGAAACTGGGAGAACCTTTTCAATTGCACTGAATGAGTATGAGCAGGCTGGAGGCTCAATGCATAATTTCCAAGAGAAAGAAGGGAAAAAAAAAACCCCACCATTTCTCATTAAAAGCAAGATCAGTAACACAAGAAAGCAGCAGTATCACTATCTTTTATCCATTAAATGAACTCCTGTCATTGCAATTCCAAGAGTTTTTGAAAGAGAAATCTCAGCCTGACAGGCTATTCCAGTTTACAGTGAAGCTCTTGATGTCCCCTAATTATAGACTTTCTTCATATAGTTATTATTTTGGAGCACAACTATGACATTAAGATAGTCACATGAAAACACAAACCTTCATTAAATAATTATGTATCCATATTCCTCTTTCTAGGCATTTCTTATTGGTTTTCATTTTGAGACACCTCTGCAGTTGTGTTTGTTCAGGTGGCTGTGTTTTCTGTCCCCGCGTGAGATTGCTCTTTCCATGCAGAGGATACAGGAGCAGAATACACACCTCAGTTGCTTTTGCAAGGCTCCTCAGTCTCCTTGGAGTGGCCACAGAGAGCTCCCTCACAAAAACACTTTTTAGGATAGTCAGGCTCAGATGTTCTTCTCATCCAGTTGAAGCTGGGCTGACAACTCACTGCAGCCTGGTGAGGTGATCCCATTCCTGTCCCCCTGACTGGCACTTCCACTCTGCTTCCCTTGAGCTGGCTCCCACCTCCTGCCCCTCTGTGACCTCAGGGACAGCCCAGTATCAAAATATCCAACCCCAGTAACAATGCAAAAACCTGTGTGGGTGTTTTATGGATTTGGCTGGTCCAGAGGCACTCCAGTGCTGGTGGCCTTCAGAGGATCCTATGGAGCATGGAGAAGGGATGGGCAATGGGGCATAGGAAGGCAGCTGTGACATTCACCTCTCTCCCTGTGAGGCTGGCAAGCAAAATTCTGAATTGTGCTTCTTCAAAGGACGGGCAAGACAAATGATATCTCAGCAAGATAGTTATATTTTAAGCAATCTTATTTAAATGAAAAATAACCTCCCGCCTGTGAGAGCTTGGTAAGAGGAGCTTCAATTTTGGGTATGAGCCTGGCAATGAATGAGCTGTTTAGAACCTTATTGACAGCATTTGCATAGACACGGTGCTTGTGAGATTGCAGTTTGTCACTCGCTGTGTACATGTCATTTTTTCTTTTAGATCTGTGACAAAGTAAAATTATGAAGTGATAAGTTTCCAAAGCTTGTATTAATGGTAGGTTGTGCGAATTCATCTTTGTGCAGAAGAGCCTCCTTTAATATTGAGAATGCAGAAAGCTAAAGAGCATTTTTGTGGGTTCCTTCTCTCACTTCCTTCACCTAGTTAAGTTTAAACTGCCCAAACCCCTCTGGTACCCTAGTAAGGTTTTCCTCCATGAAATGTTGTTTTTGCACGAGGTGCAGGCCTCCCCATTTTTTCACTTAAACGCAAAGTATTTGATTCCTTTACCCCAGTATTAGTCAGCTGCTAGGAAAGTTGCAGAAACTTATCTTTTCGTTTCATGCTCTGCCTGAACTCCATTTCTTTTCACCTCATATTTTGTGGTGGAGCAGCATCACCATCAGCAGTTTTTAGTAGATGTATCAGAGGACTTGTATTGGGGAAGCCTAAGATATGAGAGAAGAAATAAAAAATAACTATGAGAAAAGAAACCTGAGTTTGTCTCACTGTAGTATATTTTGCTGGTAAAAAGCCATGTTGTTCTTTAGCATGATCAGAGGCTAAAATCTGAAAAAGTGGGAGGATGAGCTCCAGTCAAAAGCTGCTGTTGGCACTCTTGTGGATGTTGGGCACAAGATCACCAGAACACACTTTGTATCGGTGGTTTTCATTTGACTCCTATGCTTATAAAATGCTTCTGATCACAACAGGAAAGATGCCATCCCATAAAGTAAAAATTGTTTTTACTTCCTTTTGCTAGAATCTGTGGTTGTGTTAATTCAAACTTTCTAATCCTCAGCAAAACAAACTCCCTGTTAATGAAATAAGCTCTGGATTCAGGCATGGCAGGGCTTGTGCTCTTGGAGCAGCCATTCCTCCTCAGATTGCTTCCCTTGGCATGAAAGTCTGTGCTAAAGGGTGGATGGCTTTTCCAACATCTATTGAAATTGTTTGAAATAAAAAGATAATTTCTAGCATTTTACAATATAAAATCACAACCTAATTATTTATAATTCCCTTTTTATATTTATGATACTATATTAATAATGAAAAACTCATTTAGTCTTAATGTGGATGTTCTAAGTAGTATTTCCCCTGTAATTTATCACTCATTAATGTATCATTATTGGAAAGTCTTTCCCCCTAATGTTTTAGTGTTGGTATAAAACTGAGGATAGGGATAAAGTTGAGATAAGGACTTACCTTTGTAGCTAGCTAAAGACAGAGTGAAGGTTATTTTCATAGACTGATTTTGCAATTTGAAAGGGGGTAAATGAAGAGCAAAATCTAATACTTCCCACACGTGCCTGACACTCCTGGTAGAGATACAAAGGGAGCAAACCCCATATTGACCCTGGAATGAATCAGTGCTGTGGAACACACAGAATAATGTAGCAATTAAATTTGCATTACACTTTATATACAATAGCTCATAATGTCAATGAAAGTTATTGAATTTAAAATTCTATTTATTTCCTCAGAAGTTTAACCTAATATAATCCCGTATTTCCAGCACATGATTTGGCTAATTTATCTCACACTGATGTCCTCTTCCTTTCAATGGCATCTATTTTGTCACCTTTGTGAGGGACTGAAAGGAAGTCTTCATTTATTTCTCAGTTCTATTGTGGCCATATGCATGTTCCAGCAGACTATAATAGACCCATGTCTTAGAAGATTAACTGAAATACAGAAATGAGTATTACATTTTTCCTGTATTCAACTAGTTGTTCTGATATTGCTGCAGTTTTCCAAGCCAAATCCCCTACTGTTAAGCCCTGGCTGAGTGGCTATGTGAGAGCAAGTTAAATCCTTCCACCTTTAATGGTATTATTTCAGACAGGTTTTAAACCTTTCCCAGCTATTTGTAGTGCTCTTTTCACTAAGTGAGGAGTCGTGATGATTTCCTGTCATGAGAACCATGTTGCTGTCCTGGGCATCTCAGCCTTTGAGGGTCAGTAAGAGCTGCGAGCAGCAGTTTCTGCAGAGCCCAGAGCATTTTATGGGAGCTGTGAAAGTGCTCAGGAAGGCCAGAGTACAAAGCAGCAACACCTAGGGCAGCCGTGGGAGCCAAAGGCAGCCTCAGGTGCTCCCCACGGGGACAGGTGCTGTGAAATCTGAAGGGTCAGCATGTGATCACAGCATGTGGCACAGATCCATCACTAATATCCCCAGGAGCAGCTCATGCCTGGCTTTTTAACCAGCACCAGGAGCACTCTGAGTTTGTCAGGTTGAAGGGGTACAGTTTGTCCTGCTGGGCTCAGACCCTGGTCCCGGGGCTGTTCTCCACATTGCCATGGACCTGTGGATGGCTCAGCATTCCCTGTGTCCCTCCCACAGCAGTGCCTTGGGCAGTGGATATCCAGGACTGTGCAGGCTGGGAGGAGCCCCCAGGCTGCTTCTGGACCCCAGTGGTTGTCTGGAAGCTATCCATGCTGCTGACCCTCCAGCTTATCTGGATGTAACAGCTAAGCTGCATCCTAACAATATGAGCTGTGAGGGATTTGTCAAGCTCTAACTGCATTTGTAAGCATGCTGCAGGGATGGGATACAGGGACACACACAGGATCTTGAAATATATTCCCAGCAGAGAAGAGTTTTGTGTCCCACTATAAATGACTTACCAAATGCTTACGTATCATTTATATCTGCGTGGAGTTTGGTATGAATGGTTTGTTAGACACTTACACTTTGTCAACAACCTCTACAAATGCATTTACTTTAAGTGTTGAGCATTTCATTATAAATGGCTTGCAGAACATATCTATAACCTTGATAACTCCATTCACTTTGTTAGTAATGGCTCCTTGAACACTTAAAGCATAACAATAGCTAAAACGCATATAAATATTTCATTGCAAATCTATTGTTACTTATTTATAACATACTCACCAAAAGCATTACAGGATATTTATTAAACATTTATAGATTATTTTTGCTACAACCAGTATGTGATATAAATGTATTATTCATCTCACAGCCAATCATTGCTGGGCATCCCTTAAAAATTAAGTTGTACCAAGAGGATTTGGGGTCTGCAGAACCTGAAGTTAATTTTAACCAACATGCAGTTGAGATTCAGTTTTGTGGTTTTATTTTTGTTGAATTAAATGAAAGAGGAAATTAGTAAGCAGAAAAACAACCCTTAGTAACAGAAGACAGAGTGAGGGAATGGTTGCCCCGGCCCCCCTGGCCATTTGCCATGCCCTGTCCTTAAGGTCTGCCAGTGGCTGCACACCAAACTCACGGGACTGCAAAAACAGCTTTTCTCACAGATGTTCTGGTGGGTGTTTTTTCCAGAACTAAGAATTTGGAATGAAGGCTGTTCTCTGTAGCCATAGTTTTTATTGGATCTGAATTATGTTTCTGCTAGTTTCCAGTAATCCAAGCTCATTCACTCCCTTGAAGAGTGGGCAGAGTGCACAAACTCCTGTGCACGTGAGCACCCGTGGGTGTGTGAATTTTGGCAGAGCAAACAAATTTGGATGTGTGGGGTCTTTTCCAGTGTTTTATCTGATGCCTCCAGTCTACAGACGAGAATCAGGAGGCTTTTAAATTGTTCCTGTTTTACAGAGAGGCCAGTCTAGGATTTTGATTCAGATGGCATTTATACAACGGTTCAATAATGCATATGAATAGTTATTTTTCCCTGTGTAAAGCTGTTTGAATATTCAAGTGTAAGAGCCCATCTCAAGTTGGTGACAAGATGCTATCAGCATACATCCACCTATTCTCTGACACCGCTTCCTTTAGCACTTTGCTATTCAATAACTGTAAATAGATGGGGTAATTTAAACTCTTACCTAGCTTTCAGGAGAGCTGGATTCCTCCAAATCAAGCACATCATTTTACTGAAATGACCATGGGTATCTGAAAGGCACAGTTTTATACCTGTTAAATTATTCCTTGCTGTTTTTCTCTTAATGCATCTATCCATCTATTTTCAAGTAACAGTTCTTCATTAATAATGTTTTTGTGCTACAGGTTATTTCTCCTTTTTTGTTCTAAATTATTATTCATTTAATTAATTTTCTTCTAATATAAAGGGAGGATAGAGTTGAGTGTTTCTGCAAATGGGGGCGTGTAAGTAAAGAGCAAGGATAATATCTCAAACTCATTTTCTCCTGGTCTCATGGTGTGTTTGTGCAGCATTTGATTTGTTGCTAATACAGCTGGGTGCAACACATTATTTCTTTAGGGGAAGATGTTACAATATCTATGAAGTGGTAGAAGTACCTGCTTTAATTTGGTACGCAGAGTTTCCATTTCAAACTCATGTAAATATTTTGCAGACTTGCCTTGTTGTGTCACTGTCACACCCTGGAGCATCCAAACCCCATGGGCAGACAGAGAACAGGGTGTGTGGGGCAGAGTCCCCGTGACACCAGACCCTCTGGCCAATGTGTGCCTGCATCATGTGTTTGCCTTCTCAATAAGTTTTATTTTGCACTTCTGGAATTATTTTGCCTTGCCCAGTGGAATGAGGAAACCTGCTTCCACTGAAGGAAATTCAGTAAACACATAGCTGCAAAAATTTGCGTTTTCTCTGTAGAGCTACAGAAGCTCTGCAGAAATGCTGGCAAAACGTGCAGTGCCTCATTTGTGTCTGAGACACTGCTGCCTCCCCTCAGTGCAAGGACAGCCCAGTGTCACCTGGAAAAGCCACTTCTCCATGCCCTTCTTCCCTGACTCGCAACTGGGTCCAGGGCATCTTGGGAAGGCACTTTTGTCGCTGTATTATTTTGAAGCTGTTTTGCTTTGGAGGGGATATTTGTTTCAAAATTCTTCTCACACACTGTTTTCTTAAGCATGTAACAGAAGCAGCACTTTGTAAGAAATCTTTAACTTGGCTTTCAGTATTTCAAGCGTCTGTTTCAGTGCTTGTATTTGGCCATGAGATTCAATATGAATCTAATAACACAGCCTGGCACAATTTGTTGCAAAAATCTATTGGTACAATGATCACTTTTAACAGGTGTTGTTTCTTCAAGAATCGGTGAAAGCTGTTAGATTTTTTTTTTTTTTGGCATTTTCAAATGCTCATTAGTGCCTTCCTCAGGGGTCTAAGATGGTCATTATTAAAGAATGAGCTCTCAAGAGAAAAAGGCTCTGCTGCCAGAAGCCAACAAGTGACAGGAGTTCAGCAGTTGCTAGGCGAGTCACCTATTGAGGTGCTGCATGGATAAATTAGCTTTCAAAGTCTTAAGCTGAACATGTAAAGAACACAGATGTCATGTGGCATATTCTCCAGAGGTTAAATTTAGGTTCCACTGCCAATTTTAAAAGGAAGGAAATGTCAGCTAGTGTAGAGCTGAGGTTGAGGGTTTGTTGCTTCTGCAAATTCCACTGACATTGACATTAACAGACTCTGGAAGATAAACTATGGATCTGCTCTAGCTGTCCATGATTTCATTTGTATTGCTTGTTAATTCTCCAGTTTGTTCCAGCACAATATCAATTTGCTCCAGTTGACTTGACAAGCTTTTGTTTTGTGCCTCTTATTTCTCTGGAGATAATTTATAATCCCGGCTCCATCCCTAGTGTGAGTGCACAAACAGACAGGTATTGTTTGTGTTGTTGGTCAGCACAGAGTAATGTAATATTGAAGAAATAAGTATACAAACATAAATTTAACAATGTGAGATTTAGGCTGGTGTGTGTGATACAGTGAAAATGTTAAACCTCAGAATAGTCATGGATACTTTAATTTTGAAGAGAATTTTTTTTTTTCAAAATGAACACCGAGACGAAATTTTAAAAAAATTCCCCCCCCCCCCCCCCTTTTTGTTTCTTTTTTTTTTTTTTTTTTTTTTCTTTTATTTTTTAACCTAAATATAAATATGTTATATTTAGAGAGAAGATTCTTTGGAAACTCCTATGTGGGCTACACATTTTTCTATAACAGTGAGAAGTAAACCTCTTAGTGTTGTTTTGACCTGTCTTGAACCTGCTGTTTGATCCCCTCCCTTTCTGTTCTGGGCTTTGTCCAGCTCCCACCATAGTCAGTGGGAGATGTCACATTTACTTAATTAGGAACTGGACTGTGCCTTGCCACCTCCACCAATTGCTGTTTTAATTGAAAGCATCCCTAGAGCTGCCTCCATCAATGGTGCACATTTGTGTGGTGTTCTCAGGAACAAACCATTCTAGTTGTTTAATTAAGGCAGTATTGAAATAAACCCTCCTTTAGGAGTGGCTGGGGCAGCCTGTGCTGAGCCCTGTGCAGGCATTCACGGTGACACGGGGTGAGAGGCTTGCTGTGCTCCCTGTGACACTCTCACCAAGCCAGCCCATGCTTGTGTGCAGAAGTGCAAATATTTTCTGTATTTTCCATGGGATTTTACCCTTTTGCTTTGGCTTTCATGGACTCTTAAGAGACCTGGCCTGTCTCGAGCACTGCGATCCCGCACTCCCCACCTCCAGGTTTGTGCTTTGCCTGGACACAATAAAGCACCAGTGGTGTCTGAGTAAGTCACATTAAAATGCAACGCTCCTGTACAGCAGTATCTGGATGCAGCTGCTTCTTCTCTTCAGTCTGAACCCCACCAAAAGCAATTTGAATGCTGTTTTTCATCCTCGTAGGTAATCACAGACCCAAGGCTGCAACCCAGCAAGCAGCAAGGGAGAGAAACCTATTTCAGACTCCACAGAGGTCACCTTTTTGATAAAAGCACAAAACAGCTAATTAAATTAATGTAATAATTTTACCTAGCCAATTACCTATTTCCTACCTGTACTGTGGTCTTAATGAGCTGAGCTAATGAACTATAATGTAATTAATACCTGGGGAGGGAGGGGGAGGAATAAAAGAAACGGTAGCTTTCATATATGCCAGCCTCTTTTGTAATGGCAGGGGGGAAAAAAGTTCAAGACAGTTGAAAGGAAAACATTTAGTGAGGAAGAGAGATTTCAAACTTGAGTCCTGCTGAGGCCCTGCCTGCAATTCTGTGCCTGAAAAATATCCCTGTCATTACAGAAGTACTTTAAAAAATACTCATTAATATTTTTCTGAGACCATTCTTATAACATCTGTGAAGGAGAAGAATGATTTAAATGGAACTGCAGATCTAAGGTGTCCTTGAGGAGTACCCTGTCCTAATGAGTATCCTGCAGACACCTGACCCACGTTTCTGGGGTATCACAAAGGCTGTTTGGCGTTGGTCTCATTTTGCCTTTGTGGACATTTGGCCACATCCTGACCAGCCCCCTGTGGGAGCAGTGGGGGGTTCTTGGCAAACACTGAGCTGTTCCGAGGCTCTGGCTTTTGTATCCAGTGGGGGACAATGACACAGGTTACTGAACCTGGTGATGGAGCCTTCGTGTGCAGACTGCTCTAGTAAAGTACTAAAAGGCTTAGGGAGAAAGTAAAGTAAAACTGAGACTCCTGCTGCGAAAATTCAGGATTGTTTTCTCTGAATTAAGTTATGCTGAAGCTATTAGGGAGAGAGTGCAATAGATTCATTAACTGTACCATTCCAGAGCTGCTGGAAAGCAATTCACATTTCAACTTTAGTATCTTAAAATCCAGCACTGGCTTTAATTATTAATAGGCTTCATGCTATCATCATTTGCTTGCACATATACATTAATCATTACATGGGTTTGCTAATTTTTTGTTTTGTTCAAAAATAAATAAAAAAACGGTGACAAGATGCTCAGAACCCTCAAGAGAATATGTTCCCCTCTGATGGGCAAGAAACATCTGCGGGCATTTTGCTGGCTTAACAGCGTGTCTGTCAGAAACTTGGTGATTCAGAAAATTTACTAGCACTCACCTAATGATTAATTAGCCTTCTCTGTAAGGAATAGGGTCTCTTCATTATGCACATTGTCACCAACAGTTTCATCTGTTTGCTGTAACACGTATGCTGGAGACTTAATAAGTGGAATTCCAGTAGTCAAGAAACGAGTTCAGGTTGGTTTTGTGAGCCGAATAGAGCGCTCGGCACTAAATATTTAAGGAAGTCTTCAAGGATTTTAATCAATACAGGTCTGTGTGATATTCTAGAAAAACTCTTTTGTGTGAATAACAGTACTATACAACACTAATGTTAACTAAATTTAGTTGTTGGAAACACTCTATATTAGATTAAAAACAGAGATAGGAATTATTTTAACAGAAATAATAGTTTATCTATCTGTAACATGGGCTATCTGAAAATGATTTTTGAAGACAATCTTATTTGTAAGACATGTTAAGCGTTCCACTTGGCAAACCCTAGGCATAGTCTTGTGTTTCATAAGGTCTTCAGCTGTGAGTATGGGGTCTTTAATGTGCTGAAGGAAAAGGTCAAACTGACACTTCAAGATTTAAACCAAAATAATTTATCATCTGCACACAGATAAGGCAAAGATTTGTTCTTGGGGGTGAATACATACAAATCTTGCCTGTTTTTTTACAAAAATCTATGCTTTGTTAATTATCAACCCAGTTTGAACTCTAGCTTTGAGCAGCTCACAGCACCCTGTCTCAGGAGCTCTGTTAATGTTGATGGCTCAGACCTGGCGAGGATCTGCAACACCATGCCTCCTCCTCGGCTGGATGGGGAGCAGATAGAGTGGGTGGCTGTAAATCAGCAGGAAAAGTGCCTGGTGCTTTAACCAACAGCAGCAGCTGGGTTCCCTCTGGCCAGAGCAGGTGATGGTGGGCA
Source organism: Hirundo rustica (assembly GCF_015227805.2). Lineage (NCBI taxonomy): Eukaryota > Metazoa > Chordata > Aves > Passeriformes > Hirundinidae > Hirundo > Hirundo rustica. The sequence continues at coordinate 4,639,784 of NC_053464.1, forward strand.
GGGATCGTGGCTCTCTCACCTTCCATCCCACATGAGGGGCTGCCGTCTCCTTGGAGGAGCAGGACGGAGTTGCCAGTACTTCCATTTCCTTCTGCAATATTCCCTGCCTTGGGAGATGATGATTTGCCACCTTAACTTCTTCCCTCTCACCGTGGAGGGAGGGGAAATGACCTCCCATTTACAAGCAGCACTAGGTGTAGGAAGATGTGTCCAAGGGAGGTTTGAGGAGGATTGTTTTTGTTGGTGTCATTGTTAGATGATGCAGGGAAAATTTTCTTTTGCTCTGCTGAAAAGCTTTTTATATACCTTGTGTCTGTGTGTGTAGATGATTCCCCAGCCATGTTTGCTGCTCTTGACCGTGCTCTGGTCACTGGCAGTCATGCCCCATTCCATCATTTCCTTTTGTGCCTCTTACAATCACAACAGCCAAGCAAGACAAGGAGGACATGGTTTAATGAGTGTGAGCGTAGCTGAGGATCAGAGGCACAGCCCGAGTTCTGCTCTAAGGGATCAGAACCCAGTGCTGAGGTAAGATTTGAATCAAAATACAAGAGTCATTCCACGTGGTCTCTGTTTATCCCTACCTGTCTCAATTTCCTCTTCAAAGCAGAAAAAGAACTGCACAGCCTCTGCAAGAGCTTCCCTAGAGCCAGCTGAACTGGCCATGAGGTGACCTTCTCCTTGGTGGGGAGTAAAGAGCAGACTTGGGACATGCCCTTCACCCCAGTGATGCTGGAGGCACCTCACTCCTGCCTCACTGCTCTAGGGACATGTAGTGGAGGTTTCACCCTGGAAGAGGACCCCGACTTGCAGGGGAAGCTGAAGTGGTTAAAGAGTAGATGCATGTGTAGGGTGTGTTTCATTTTTCTAAATTAAAAAAGTTGACTGGTTTGAGGTTTTTTCCAAAGAATAAGATAAAATCGTTCTCTGCTATAAAATTAATATAGTCAAGAATTTTCGTGGCAAATAATTCTTAGTCTTGGAACAGGTTTGTTTGCAAGAGAAATCTGTGGTGTTGGTTGCGGGTTTTCTTGTGTTTTTTTTTTTTTTCTCTCCATTTATCCAACTAGGAACCAGAAAAATTCCATGTGACTTGCGTATCTAATTAAAACACTTCAGCACAGCTTGAATTTACATTTTTGATTTCTTGCAGTAATCTGCTTGTGAACAATCTAGAGGCAAGGAGTTATTCATAGAAACTGTTGAGTAAATAATTTTCAGATAATGAAAACATTCAAAAAAGTCAAGATAGTTAATTAGTGAGCAGAAGAAATTAAATTAATTGAATGAATAATTCATAATGAATTATTTGCCCAGCTCTATTTTACATAGTGTGGAAGGTCTGAAGAAGAGCCAGTGTTTGAATTACCTCCAAACAGAAAACCACATCTCTATTTCTGCTGTGTTGAGGTTATTTATTGGTGTGTGAAAACAAGCTGGGTGAGCCAGTCTATTTAATCATCTTACTCTTTTTGCTCTGTATCATGAGTCATGCTGGATTTGAGACCATAGATGCTTTGCTTGCAAACGTGCATTAGGGAATATGTGTTACAGGGTTATTTGGGTTTTTTTGGTTTTTTTTTTAATAAATTTAAATAGTGTGAGAGAAGCATGATTAGAGCTGAAAATGCTCAGTGAAAGCTATAAATTAAGAATATGCTACTGTAGCAATGGTTGCAGTTGACATATGTCACAGCCTTGGCAAATTCCTGGGTAATTTCATTTTGCTACTGAACAGAACTGTGTCCAAAAGATTCTTGGGTGGAGTTGAATTTGTTTGCTTGGGGTTGGAGAGGGGTTTGCTGCTTTCTTCACTTGTTTGGGGTTTTGTTTGGTTTTTTTCCCCCTTAGAAAAAGGGAAAGCTTTGCTCCTCTTTGGCCAGCAGGGAGAGAACCTCTAATGGCAATTAAATAATGAAATATTGGAAGCCTAGATTAGCTTTGAAGTGCTGAACGTAGTTTTTCCCTGAGGCCCAGTGGGCAGTGAGTGTTCAGAGATCACCTGTGTGTCCTTCTGCCCTTGTTTTCCCCCCCACAGTGCTATGGGGAAGCACAAAATCTCTTATTGTTGTATGGTTTGTATTGGGAGAGACATAAAAGCCCAACTCATTTCAAACCCCCTGCCATGGTCAGAAACACCTTCCACTGTCCCAGTTTGCTCCAAGCCCTGTCCAGCCTGGCCTTGGACACTGCCAGGGATCCAGGGGCAGCCACAGCTGCTCTGGGCACCCTGTGCCAGGGCCTGCCCACCCTCCTAGGGAGGGATTTCTTCCCACCATCTGATCTAAATCTACCCTTCAGTTTAAAGCCATTCCCACTTCACTACACGAGAAGTTCCTCTCCAGCTCTCCTGGAGCCCCTTCAGGCTCTGGCAAGGGCTCTGAGCTCTCCCTGGAGCCTTCTCCTGTCCAGGTGAGCACCCTCAGCTCTCCCAGCCTGGCTGCAGAGCAGAGGGGCTCCAGCCCTTGGAGCAGCTCCATGGGCTTCTCTGGACTCTGTCCAGCAGCTCCAGGTCCTGCTGTTGGGGGCCTGGATGCTCCTGGTGGCTCTGAGCAGAGGGAGAATCCCCTTCCCCCTGCTGCTGCCCACCTTCTGATGCAGGGCAGGACACAGGGGTGTTCTGAGCTGCCAGTGCCCATGTTGAGCTCCTCGTCAACAAACACCCCCAGTCCTTCTCCTCAGGGCTCCACAGCAACACTGAAAAGGCTTTCAAAGTGATTTCCATTCCTCGTAAAGCCACAATGAGAAAACCAAATGTTGTGAGTGATTTAAAGTCTATGAAGAAGCGAATGAGATAATATATAATTAGATAAGAGCTACATCTACCCCCAGTGGTAACTTCTGGCTTTGAGGAAACCTGGTTTGAGGTGGAATGGCATCGTGCAGCAATGAGATGAGTCTGAGACGAGTGTGATGCAGGAATATCCCAGGGAAGTTTGTACTTCTGTTATCATCTCTGTGGAGGAACAGGCATAGGCTAAGTGATCTGTTGGCCCACGTTATCTGCAGTGGGAGTGGAAAAGGCTGAGGGTTTTTTGACTGAAACTATGGCTGCTCAAGTAGAGATAAGATAATTGCAAAGCTGAGTAATACTCTCCAGCACCACCCAGTATTGTCAGAGAGTCCTTTGTTATTCAGTTTTCTCTGTAAGCTGAGCAATGCTAAATTACAGTTGTAAATCCCACTATGTGTAGATATCAATAATATATGCACAGACACAAGGAAAGTAAGACATTGTAAATTTAGTCAACTATATAAAAAACATTATTTTCTTGGGTACTTGAAAATGTTGGAGGATTTTGAACAGCCCTGGAAAAAAAAAAAAAAAAAAAAAAAAGAAACTGCGCTATAACAGATGGGCATTTCCAAAAATTACTTTGTTTGGGTTCAAGATAATTGAAGGCAGTTCCTGTTTCACCCAGAGTGAGTCACTCAAGCCACAGCATGGACAGATGTTATGCTAGAATTGCATCTGCCATATTTTCTCTTTACTTCCTGTGGGTCTGGTTAATCCAATGTTGAGTTTCTGTTAAGGTGCACTGCTGGGCTAAATTTTGGGCTAGTTTTTACAATATTAACAAATTTAATTCTGATTGTGAAGTGCTGACAAGTTCTAACTGAGGTAAAGGGACTGAAGTGCAGAGTCAGAAAATCTAGGCCACTAATGGTTAAAATCAGGCCACAAATGATCTTAACTTATGTTTTATTTCAATGTACTTCCAAAGGCAGCTCTTTATTGCCAACATACTTAAGCTCTTGAAACTTTTCCTAAGGCTTCCCCAGGACAGGAATCAGGAAGCAGGTAGGTTCTGTTGTCCATTTACTTCAGGTCATCTCCACACTGACAGGTACAGAGCACAAACTCATTGGATAAGAAATACATGCTCTGACTGCAGGTGGTTGGAAGGGATGTGGCAAGAATGAAAAATCCAATTGTAACTGGTTGTGTTAGGGAGCCAAAGCAGGCTAGGATTTAAAAGAAGAGGTTGTTGTGCATCACTGAACAGCCATTTAGATTTGACTGCAATAGCACAGAGTTTGTCATGGCGGTTTAGTTAACATGTTCAGTTTTGATGAAAAAGAAAGTGTCTTTGATCGCTCCACAGAGAGAACAGTTTATATTGGAATTGTGCAGGTAGCTAATTCTGTAAGGTCATGTTCAGTGCCCCCCTGCACTGAAAAGTTGCTGAGTGGAGCAAAACCAGAAAACTCATGGAAGCAGAGGGAGAAAAATGATTAAGATGTTCCCAAGAACACCATCTATTTGCTTCATGTTCAGGATTGTGAATTCTGCCACCTTGTTTTACAGGATGCCTAAGATGGCACTGATAGCTCAACAGAGGGAAGAATATGTTAAACTGCTTTAGCATATCACAGGGAAGATTTTACACAGGCCTTTTCCAACCATGGCAAAACCTGTGTTGTAACACTTTAGAGAAGAATATTGTCCAGTCACTTTTAAATGCCTTGTGTGCTGAGGCAGAGACCAGGAGGAAGAGCCCTGCAGATTCCTATATTAGCCTGTTTAGAAATTAATAGGATAAAGACTTTAACCTACTTATCAGTAAAACTCACAGACTACTAGCATGAGACTTCAAGCTAGAAGCTGCCTTCAGAGTCACAAAGAGCTATTTATTATTTGTCCTAAGGAGTTCCAACTGACTCGCATCTGTAACATTTTTTTCTCAGTTGTCCCAAGTAGTCTGGTAGGAAACTTTTTGTTGGTTGCTCTGGTGAATATTTTTTGACATGGACATCTTTCAGAGGCTGATTTTTCTCTCATCCATTTTCTTAGCTTCAGTAGAGGTTGTTTTCCCTCCCTTTCTGCTGGCAGGGGGCTGTTGGTTTGCAGAGGTGACTGGGGGCGGTGGTTGGACTGACAGTTAATCAACAGCTGGCATCGTTCCTCCTTCGCTGCTCTGCAGTAAAGGGCACCGTGCTAAATCAATTAGAGAGAATTCCAAATTGGTTTCAGCGAGCAGTTCATGTAGAGATATGGACTCTGGAGACTCTTTTCCTCCAGCCTTGCAAGTCTTGGCTGTTTACCTCATACCTCTTTTCCCCAAGAGGTGTGAGACTGAAGAGCTGTAGCTGGTGCTGATCCAGTGCGTGGGAACAGAGACATTGCAGGATCCTTAGACAAGGGAGGAGTCCAAGCAGAGGCAATGTAAGTGAAGAATCACTGTGCCTGGCAATATCGGTCTGAACTCTTTTTTGGTACTCACTTGTTGAGACTGAAATGAGATTGAAGCTCTAGAGAGTTACCTGAGTGTATATTTCATCCTGAAAACACTTTGCAGAACCAAAGCCCAGAAAACGTGGGTAAAGTTGACGTGAGTAAGAATGTTGTAAGGGTTTGAGGTATCTCTCCAGTAAATTTTGGGGTTTTCTGTGGGACTTCAGATCCCCATTTGTGCAGTTTCAACTTATGTGCAGGCTGACATGACATATAATAGAAGAGTTTCACACTACATTTACAACAATATCTCAAAGGATTCCAGTGTTTCCCAGGAAATTCTGGAACATCTCCAAGTGAAGAAATAGTGTGTTATGTCTGGATACTCTGTCTCTGCATCAGCTTTTCTATGCTGGCACAGTTTACCAAGGAGTGGGAAGCTATGTGGAATATAATAAAATGCATAAATGACTGCTCTCAAAAGCACCAAATGACTGACTAGACATGAATCCAAACTTCTGGGATACTATCAGCTTGGACAAATCGTGCTCATGTAAGAGCAGTTGGCTTAGTGTTTGAATATTATTTTATCATATAAAATACGTCTTGGCAAGGTGATCAATATAGAAATAGAATTATGTCAGTGAGAGGCGAAAGGGATTTGTTTTTCTGATATTTGGGAAAGCAGAAGTTCCTTTCTGAAGGGTGTCACCATGCACTCCAGTAGCAACTTTTATTATTCATTCAAGATATACTGTGTATGTTTCTCAGATATTTTTATGTCCCCCTTTCCTAACTGGATAAGTTTCTTGGTGGTTTTTTTTTTGTTTGTTTGTTTGTTTGTTTGTTTTTTTTTTTTTTTTTTTTTTTTTGGTTTGGTTTGGTTTGGTTTGGTTTGGTTTGGTTTTTTTGTTCTGTTTTTGTTTGGTTTGGGGTTGTTTTTTTTTTTTTTTTTTTCCCTCTGTATATTGGTAAATATCTGACCTATAAAGAAAAAAAAATATATTGCTAGTCAATTACCAGGTATGTTAATGACTTGATGAAGTTTTGAAATACAGCATCTCAAATGCCATACTGTTTATCTAGTTCTTAATACCTTTGCTATTTCCTATTGCTATTTGATGATCAGTTTTTTGTTGGAATATGTTTTGCAATTACAATAAGAGACTTAATGTTGTTTTGAACTCTGCCAAAGTCTGATTAGATTTTCTGGTTTGGCCTAAGTCATTTCTTTGTGCTTCAATTTTCTCTATATAAAATGCTCAGATTGCAGGGCTTTAGAGTGCAGATCCTGGTAATTAACTGCAAGTCTGATTTTTAGTTCAGCATAAGGTTAACCAGCTTCCATAAAGCAAAATCCTATTTATTCAGAATGAAAGGATTATAGGGAAGACATAAAGTAGCAAAAAAGTAGTTTATATCCAAGCCTGGGTTACCAGGAAGTCATCAGCACTGACACAGAGCTCCTAATAGAAAAGCAGTAGGTAATACCCCCTTCAGGGCTCTAAGGAGTTTTGGTAAAATTCCACATCACTCCCAGATCATGGAGGAAACTTCTCCCCACAGATTCACTGTCTACATTTATCAGTCATTATGTAATCTCCTCAGGAAACAAGCTCTGCTGCTTCTTACATCATTATGGAGAAAGAGTTTTTATCAGTTAACTCCCTACCTGGAGGAGGGCCCTGAACCTGCTGGGATGTTGCAGATGGGCACTGCAGTATCCAAACAAAGGCACAATTTACTACTGCTGCTGGCTAAAAAGTCTGAGAGTGACAAAGTTGACATGGAAAGAGAGTATTTAAGGACATATCCCTGTGCTTACACCTTCTTTTCTGTACCATTCCTTGGCAACAGGGAGGTCACTGAACCCCGCACAGGTTTTTGGTCTGACCCTCTTTAGACATTTTTATGTTCTCAGCAACCAAAGTACCTCTAATGGGTTATTTATCAGTATTTCTGTACCAGGCTGCCCAGAAGACCTGATGGAGGCTGTGCTTGGTCCAGCATAGTAAGAAACAAGCTCTGGCCTGGAGATCTTTACAGGCCAATTTGACAAGAATGACAAAGGTTAGGAGGGAAGTAAGAGCCGAGAGCAACGGTGTGATTTGTACAAAGATAAACAGCCAGAGATGGGAGAAGCCTCAGGTTCTTGTTGATGTCTTATTCTGTAGGTCAAACAGCTTAGATTTTACTTCTCTGTTGCAGTTTCTTTTATATTTACTAAGAGTTTTACTTCAAAGTTCTGATACATCTCCTCTTGTAGCTGTCACCTCTTCACGTTTATTTACGCTCTTCTGTATTAATGCAAGTCAAAAAGTTCAAATTATATCATTTCAGTCTGGATAGGTAAAATAGTGTAAATGTTTTTGTTCTTTCCTTGGATCCTGATTCAGTTTTAACTATCAGCATGTGTTTTACTCCTAATATTGCTCAAACCCAGTATGTTTTCAGTGCCTTTCCTAGATAGAAGGTTTCTGTTCAATTGAAGGTACTCTAGTGGTGCAGGACTGAGCAGTTGCTCAACCTCACAGTGTCTGTCACAGTGTTGTGAGCCCTAGAGAGCTTGAAAACCTGTCTCTTCATCCAACATGAATATCCGATTCTTCATGGAACTGTCTTTCACTGCAGAGAGGTACAAATATTCTCAGCAGTCCTGCAAATAGATAGGAACTTTCTGAAAATTAGACAACTTATTTTGTCAGTCTCTCTTAGTTGTTTTTGGTGGGGATTTTTTCTTTTTTTTTTTTGAATGTGTGTGTGTGTTTGTTGTTGTTGTTGGCTTGATTTATTTCTATTCTCCAACTACTTGACTTTTTGTGTTTATAACCCTTTTTTTGCCTCTTCTTTCTCCTCCTGTGAAGCACTACCTGTCTGTCCCCTGGTAATGTGCAGAATTTATGCCAGAAGCTGCTTCTTCGAAGATATGTCTATACAAAAATTCTCGGGTGGGTATTGCTCTCCCTTGATGTGTGTAGTCCTCTCTGCAAAAATAAGAAAATTGTGCTCTGTCATTTCCGAAGGCCAAGACAGATCTCTCTTTTTTTAAGGAACGTATTTTAAATCATAGTCACTTTGAATTCCTGTATGTCCTTTGTACCTGCACACTTCCCAGCTCTCCTGTCGGACAGCAGCAGGTAAAGCCTCTCCCCTCTAACCTTTGAAGCGAGTGAGGGAAGAGGTGCAGGTGAGAACTGAGGCAGTGATGGGAAATGGGGGTGATGAGGGGACAAGGTGGCCTTGGCTTGCTCAGGGGGCTGTAAAGACACAAAGCAGCTCCAGTGCAGAAATCTTGTTTTCAGTGTTGAGCTCTGGTGGAATTCCCAGCTATGCCAAGCACAGAACATCACTTGGTGCAGCAGAGAACAAACATATTCTGCCTCCAGATGAGAGGCAGCAGAGACCTTTGTCACTGGATATGTGTGGGATAAAACACGGGATGTATGGCTAGGGCACAAATCAGTGATAAAGCACTCTTATCCATGCTGTCCCCAATGCACATTGAGAACTTGGTTTGAATTAGCTGGGCAAGTACTACTTTATAACAGCCCTAGTGAGAAATCATCACAAGGGACAGCCTTGTGGTGACATGGACACGCTGGAGTTGGGCACAATTCCTGTCCGTCAGGCTGGCTGGGCACACAGCAGAGTCAGAGCAACTTTCAGGTCCAGGAGAGCCTGCAAGCATGCAGGTAACTCTAGGCAGAGAATTAAGTTAGGTTTGATTTCTACACTGCTGATATGTGGGTACACAGTTGTCACCTGCATAAAAATGGTAAAAAGAGAAACTGAGATTCTATTATGATATTAAACACTTGATCAAACAGAAGTACTTCAGGTTTCTCTTCATACACACCAAAACCCCAGCAGAGGAGGAAACTCTTTGTAGTTTTGTCACTACAGAAGAAAAGAAAGCTTTGCTTATTCTACTTTTTTCCGTCTTTGAGTTAAGAAATTCAGGTCATCTGAGTCTTGCTAAAATATTTGGGAGTACCTTGGCTTAAGTAATAAATTGTAACAATGTTACCTACTGCTTTACAATTAAAGTAATTATTATGTACACTAGTAATGATATTTCAGATCTATAAGTTAACAAAATAGGATGCCAAAGATGCTCTCAGCAAGATGAAATTTTTAAGGTCTGGAGTGAAATCTGACATCTTCCTTGGCAGTGGCCCCTCCATCTCCTCCTTGTTTAGAGGTGAGTGGCAAACCACCTCAGTAAAGTGTGAATAAAAGGTGTCACTCCAAGGCACTGTAAAGATCTAAAAGCACTCTGGTGATGTGAACAAGAGCCTCAAAAATAGGTTTTACTGATGTTTGTCACCAAACAAACCCTAAAATGATCTTTGGTCTAAGCAAGACCATTTCTACTGCAGTTTGAAATGAAGATATGACAGATTTTACTGTTTGGTGTCAGCATCGTTTAGATGAGAAATAGTGATGTAATAAAACTTCGAGTTCTTAGAAATTTTGGTGGTTAGAATTGAATATTACAAAAATCAGCATATTTGAGTATTTTTTTAATCATTGAACTAGTATAATCAGGCAATCTTCCTAGCCAGTAAGCATATTAATGTATATATTTCCTGCGTTTCATTTTTTTTTTCTAACTAATATTTTAATTAGATACAATATAGTAAAACTTTTGGGCCTTTTTTGTGTGTATAGAAACAGTTCCTTAACATGCAGCAGTATGGTGATATCTTTGTTGCTAAAAAAACTAAGAGCATTGATTTGGTCATTCATGTTCATCTTAAAAAACAAAAAGCGTTTACAGTTTAATATTGTATCGTATAAATAGACATCTATAGCTCTGCATACATTATTAATAGCATTTTATTGCCTGCTTTATTGGTTTCACTACTGCTTCTCCTCTTGGGAAGTCATGTAAAATACAAAGGCTGCACAAATGCCCACAAAATGTAAAAGCCACTATATACAGAGCAAATTAGATTGCACAAGTACAAATATTCACTGGAGCAGCTTCCTGCAATTCATGTAACATAATAACAAACAGTCCACAAACACAATCCTCCTTGCAACTAATATTATTCCTTTTTTTTTTTTTTTTAACCTATGCCACTTGTGCTGCTCTTTGAATATTGGACAAAATTTTATTCCTGGATTTTCTGACAAGAAAACAGGATTCTTTTTGTGAAGAAACAGAGAACTTTAAATGTGACTCAGGATAAGTAGCACAGCAGATGCTAAGGGAGTCTAGAACTGAGTGTCTGTGTGGAAGGAAAGCACTGGAGACAGGATTATTTTCATAAGTTAACCTTGTGTCAACCACTGATTTGGGGCTTGGGAAAGTTGAGGCCAAATGAAGGAAAAGAGCCAGTGATGAAGGAAGAAGCCCTGGCCTCCTCCCTTCAGCTGCTGCAGAGGGTGTTCCTGGCAGGCTGTCCCAGCTGTTTCCCTTTGTGACTTCTTCACTTCTAAAGGCAAATGCTTTTTGACGTCCCAGGATTTCCCTCAATGTTTAAAAACTTATTATTGGGGTTTAGGTGGCTTTTTAAATTAGTTTACTGCATTGAAAGTTTTTCTGTCTCTCTCCTTATTGCCACACAATTCCCCAGCTGATCTTTCTATTTTATTCCAGTTGTAACCTTCTGATCATCTGAGCTTTCAAGTTCCTGAACTAAACTTAAATTGTCTTAAAGGAAAATTACGAAGTTTTCAGGACCAACTGGTCACAGCAACCCTTCAGATGTTTTATTTCTGGCAGCTGTTCATTCCCGTGGCTGTCATTTGGTTCTCTTTATGCCGGTTTTCTACCTCTGTGAGGATTTCTTGCATCTCTTCTGTGCCCATGGCCCATCCCTTTTGTGTACTACCCCAGGGATGTTCCCATCCACTGGAGCAGACCTCACACTGGCTTTCTGCAGGCCCCAAAAGCTGCTGTGACAGTGACTTACCTTCCAAGGAAAACTTCCAAGTGCTGCCCTCGTTGGTTCCTGCAGCATGGCAGCCAGCGCAGCAGCATTTCCTACTGCAGCCTCCTTGCTTTGGAAGGGCGAGCTACTGCCTTCCTCAGGATTTGGAGAGGTGGCTCCCTTCCCTGGCAGGTCTTCCAGCATAAAAGGAGCTTTGTAATGAGAGAGAAGCAGGGCAGAGCTCTGTAAAGGTCTCGGCGAGGCTGACACCTCGTGCTCAGGAGCAAGTGCTCCGACTCCTCATTCCTCCCCCTGTCAGCATCGATAAGCCTCTCGTACCTGACGTGAGCTTTTATTGCCCTTGACTGCTCTCCATTTATACAAAGGTTAAATCTTCCCCTCTGTCTGTGCTTTAGAGCAATATGCTATTTAGAAAACAGTGCTTCCGTTGAATGCAATAAAGGCAGGCGCATCTGGCGTAGTTGTCGGGGCTTTTGGGGTTTCTTTTATTCTATTTTTCTTCCCCTCGGCAATAGGTCATGCAGTAGGTGCAACTTAAACTTTTCATGTTCTGACATGCTACAATTACCCCTGCAGCAGGGGAGACCCAGGAGGATCAGCACAGTGCAAGTCTGCTCTGCTTAGAGATATGCCCATCGAAAAGGGGGGGAAAAAGTTATACCTTTTAAATGATCTAATGGGTTTTGGGTTTTATGTTCCCTGTTGCCAAGGGGACACTTGTCAGGCAGCAGTGTCAAATGGCTCACTTGCCATCTAGGTGTGCATGGGGGTTGTCTTGATCTTCATTGCAATAGGGCAGAAGGCTTTGACTGGCATCTCTGGAAGAGAGAAAAATCCTCTTGTGTACTTCCACAGCTCTTCCTTGGCCATAATCCTGAAAGGCCTGGGTTCAATTTCTGGTTGTGAAATGAACCTTTCCAGGTTTTCACAAGCACTGTCCATGAGTGGAGCTGCTCTGCCAGTTAAAGTACAGTATTTCTGTTCAGGACGCACTGGTTCTGTGAGCCTGAATATTTTGTTGTAGGCAGGCTGAGGACAGAACCTTTTTAATCATTTCAAATTACCTCCTAGATGCTGGAATTATACCGTGGCTCTCCCTCCTCCAACAACACACTGTGTATTACCTTTACTGCCATATTCTTTCCTTTTCAGCTCCCTGAAGCCTTTCTGCCCTGTTTCTTTTTCTTCCTGCAGGAAACAGGATCTTCAGAGGGTTTTCTGAAAGCTCTTTGTAATATTAGCGAACATGTACAGGAAAACCCTCAGGTTATGTTCAACTCCTGGTATCCTTCACTTTAGATTTAAGAAATTCCCTTAAACTCTCATTAGTGAAGACCTTCTCATTCCTATAAAAGTTTAAAGGAAATCTTTGTCTCATCAGAGATTTAACACAGCTCCTCAACGTGGCTGAGGAAAGCAGATTCTTTGTGCTTCTCTGTTCATTCTGGAGCAAAGACAATTGTTACAAAAATGTGTCTTTATTGATGTGACCCTTGGGTTCCCTCATCACTTTTCGACTTATTACCTTTCCCTCTCTGCTGTTTTCTGCAAATCTTTTAATTGATGGGAGGGGAGAGGAAGGTTTTGATTAAATGCTGATGAATCCAGGCAGGATTACTTCATTTCCCTGGGCACCGTGTGAGCCGGGACTGGCAGAGCACACTCTGTGTTCCTGCTGCTTTCTCACCTCATCTGGCCCCCTCTACAACAGCGGCATTTTAGAAATGTATTTTTAAGCAGAGTGACATTAAAAAAAAAGGAGAATTTAGATATCTGTGTGCAGCAAAGTTTAACGAACTATTTCTTTGTGAATTTAAAACTTGTGTTTTTCAAGTTCTCTCTTCATAGAACTGAGTTATGCTAAAAGTTTAGAAACTTTCTCACACATAATTAAGATAAGAAGCCAAGAAACCTATATCACAATGAAAAGAAAGTAAAAAACAGAATTTAACTGTTACTGTTTTGGAAAGCCCCCAGATTCCATTAGAGAAGTTTAGGGGGGCCATTATGCAATGTTAAGGTTCTTGAGTGAATCTTAGAATTCAGATTCTACTAAAAAGTAAAACAGGGGGGAACGAATGTTCTGTGTACCCTCTGTTATTCCTAAACTGACAGCTGCCTTCCCTATAATCTCTGGGGCTTGGTAATTAACTCCTGTACCTGACTCCCATTCTTTTTATCCTTTCTCCTTTCTTTCTACCTTCTTTTATCTTCTTCCCCTCCCCCCCTTTTTTTTTCTTTTTTTAAAAATTTCTTTTCTTCTGTGTTTTTTGTTTTTCTTTTGTTTCCCATTTTTCTTTTCCTCCTCCCTCTCCTAAAACAACTGTTAATCTAAATCAACAAACATGCCATCCACCATCCTGCGCTTCCTGCCTTGCCTAAAAAAACCCCCCAAATCCTCCTTGTTTTGTAAAGCTATTGGATGTAGATGTGACTTCGATGAATTTAAACCCAACACACACAAAATGAGTGCCCCGATACCAGCATTACTGTGGCTGCCTGCTCTCCTCCGGGTCTTAAACAGTTCTTGTTTAGCACCCATTAACTGACCTTTCAGAGATGATGTGACGTTAAAAGCTTAAATCTTCCTGAAAACCAGCTTTAACCTGTCTAAATTTGCTACCAAATACCTGAGTATTTAGAAACATTGGAAACCTCAAATGCGTTCTTCTGCCAGAATTAAAGAAATGTTTTAGCCATGCTGTGGTCAGAATTTAAAACTGTGGTTGTTCAGAAGTTTATGATGAACTTAGTATTGAGTTTCAATCAAATCATGATAGTTTAAGCTGAAGAAAGATAAGAAATCATGGCAGGGTTTTAGGAGAGAGAGGGAGAATTTTGAAAGCTCCTCGGAACGCAGAATGCTGGAAGAAATCCCACTAATGAGAAGCGCAGGTGCACTGTTCTCAATGAATAATGTATCAAAAAGAATCAGTGCTTTACACATTGCCTTATAAATAATGGGGGTTATCACGTGTGGGGGCCCATCCACAGAGAAATAAATCAGTGTATGGTTAAGGAGCCGGTGCAGAGTTCCAAATGCAGAGTTTTGCATTATAAAAATGAACTTTTTTTGGCTGTCAGAAGTGACCTCTCCATACAGGCAACAGCAATTTTGGTGGCAAAAATCTCCTAAAAGACACTAAATGTGGCAGCATTGATAGCACAATCTCTCACAAATTGATTTGCTTTTTGTTAATCCTGGGGTTTTGGGTTTTTTTTCAGTTTTGCCTAAAAGTGAAGATGGATTTCTGGCTTTGTGGTTCATTCTTGTCTTAAACATGGTATAACTTAAGTATTCTACAACCGTGTTCAAATGTGCATTATTTTTCATATGAATTCCAAAATTGTCGCTAGAGGACACGAGTAAATACTCACAGATCTGACTCCAAGAGATGAAAGCTAAGAACTTTATTATTTACAAAGACCTACCTCACTTTTATAAGTTTTGAAGGATGACCAGGGATTGGAGCACAAGGTTACCACCTCTCCATCCCACCGGCCAAGCTAGAAGTCCTTCAGTTGACTATCATCAGAAAAGAATGTGGAAAACAAGATGTTTACATTAGAGACTGTGAGAAATTCAGTCACAAAGCTATAAACATCTCACAAAAGCTCATATCGTATGGCAACACAAAACACTTACAAAATGAAGTTACTTTGTTGGGCTTAGTCACTGGAGGTTGGCTGTCGATAACTTTTTGTTAGTGATAGCTTTAACACAGATATTTAACGCTTGTTTTTTCTTATGAAATTTCTCTCAATTCCATCAGATCTTAATTATTTACATAGACCCATTATAAAATTATGCAGAACATGAAGGTTTCTAAGGGCTTTGTTCCCTTAATTAAACAATTAACTTGCCATTCTGGATTTGATCAAGAAATGATTGAACATGACAGACTGTCTCCCCTCTGGAGCACATAACTGTGTCAGGGTCAATCATGTTTCCTTTGGAGTCAGAGGGAAAGGGGCTTTCTCATAAATTAAAACACGCTCCTGATTTACAGTAGTAAATACCATACATAACTGATTTTGTAATGTTCTTATAAGATTTAAAAAAAAATACATAGATAATTTAATATGTCAGCAAGATGGTTATTTAAAAATCAAATTACAACCAGCTGAAAAGGCCCAGCAGCTGGGTGAATATTTCAATGATTTAAGGAAGTGAGAAAATACTAACTACTGTGGAAGAACCTCGACAGAAGGATGGAGCCTTAAATTCTTGTGCTTCACCTCAGGATCAAAGATGTTCTTGGCCTTAGTCGCTGCCATGTGGGAGGGATGTGGGGTGGTTGCTGATGTTCTGGAGGCTATGGAGGGAAGGATTTCCAGCCTGGCTACTTCTCCTCGCCCTGAGGAGTGCTCTGCCCATGGGATGTAATACACCCAGGTGCTTTCTTGTGTCTGAAAGCAGGTTTGTCACCAGACCAGTGCTGCTCTGCAGGCGTCTGTCACTGGGTCTGTCAGCAACAGGGGGTCACAGAACACAGCATTAGAACCAAGCCGTGCAAAGTACCAGAGCACTTAGGAATCTGCCACCTCCCACAATTTATGTGGAAAGCAATTGCTAAGCATCCTGTGGATAATTTGCTTTTTCTTGCTTCAACTTCCCGCTGCTGAAGGCATTGTTGATTTTATTCCCAATTTTATTATAACTTAACTTTATTATGGTTTTAGACTATTTGCTAGAAGTAAACATGTTCCTTATGCACTACCCTGAAATGCTTTTACCAGAAAAACCCGAGACTCTCTACAGCCACTTCTGCTCTACTGAAAAGAACACCCATCATATTGGCAGTTGTCCATAAGATGTTTGCAGAAACTGAGTGATTTGCATATTGGAAACTGTTCATTGATACATTAAATAACATTTTATTGTGGACATCTGGTCTGCTAAAAATCTGCCAAAGTTTGTATCAGATAACTGCAGCAATTCAGATTTATAGAAGGAAT
Organism: Hirundo rustica; assembly: GCF_015227805.2. Classification (NCBI taxonomy): domain Eukaryota; kingdom Metazoa; phylum Chordata; class Aves; order Passeriformes; family Hirundinidae; genus Hirundo; species Hirundo rustica. The sequence goes on from NC_053464.1 coordinate 4,655,819, forward strand.
CTGTTCTGGAAATATGTTAAAATACTACCCCTCTTTTATTTCTAGCTTTTAGACACTATTGTGCAAAAGCTGTTCTTGTTAAAAGTCTGAGTCTTCCCTGCAGAACAGCTTCTTCTGTTTGTTCCTAGGAACCTCATAAAGAACAAAGAACTCTCTGCGTGTCCATTTATGATTTCAGTTGTATCCAAAGCAAAGAATGAGCCCGTGCTCAAATAGGTTAGGGCTAAACATAATAAATAAAAATTAACTCTCCAGCTAAGCCAATCTATGGCTGCACACTCAGTAAAATGACTAAACTGAAAACATATGCTTGAGCCTGCCTACAACATCTGTAGGTTCTATAAGAATAATTTGAATTCACTGTCTTTAATTTTAATATTCATTAGAAGAGGCTGGAGCATTTTACATTAGAGTAGTTAATTACTTGTTTCACCAATTTATTACTTTTTGGTGAAATTCAGCAGTCTGTTTTTTATGAAAATAAAAATATGACTCAGCCCGAGAGAGAGAAGCCTTGTTTTTTTTTTTTGGTTTTTTTTTCAGTTGATGTTTGATGTACTTCTAGTTGAGGCCAGTTTCAGTATGTGTTACTACATCCACGTTGAATTGTATTTTGACATGTCACTGTCAAAGGGCCTGGGCTTTCTGTCAATTGGGCTGTATAGAGCAGTAATTAATTCTGCTATAGAAGTGTCAGTGGCTGAGAAATTCCTGAGCTGGAGCTCAGCCTCTGCACTGTCCGTGTTTGACTGGCACCAGTTTCCCTTTAATAACAGGGAAAGGATGCTGGCTCTGTGTGGCTTTTGGAGAGCACAGTGCAAGCTGCACTAGTGACAAGGACCAAAAGGCCAAGCCCTGCTTTGATATACACAAAATAAATGAGTTACTTTAACAGGGGTGAAAAAACTCACATTTTACACATATTTCTGGGAGAGACCCAGCCATAATGAGCTCTAATGTGGTTCCAGCCTGCAGGTCCACAGTGTGATTTTTTAAAATCTGGTTTCTGACAGGAGCCTTTTCTGCCTGAACCCTTTCAGACCTGCCCAGACAGGGGACAAGAGCCCTGGTGCAGAGTCATCCCTTGGAATAGTTATTTCATGAAGCCAGGGACAACTCCCCCCCTGCAAAATGACCCTTTGCTTGTTGCATGAGTTGGGATTCTCACCCTTTTGTCGCCTTACAGTTCTCTGACAATCGTTCACCTTCCCTGATGAAAATTATCCCATTTAAGTATTGCATGAATATGTTGGGTAACTGAGGTACAGTTAGCGATAGGAATTTCAAAACCAGTCTGGGTTGTTTTCACTCCATTTTTGTGAAATTAAAAAGGATGGCACTAGAAACACAAAATGGCCAATGCTGCATGTTTTAAAAACATGTCATTTAATCACCCCTCAGACAGCAAACATGGCTGAAAGAGTCCTCACTAGAACTGTGCAAACTATTTAAAACACCGGCCAGACACAGTGTCAAGTTATTTCGTTTAAGGCGTTATTTCAGTTTGAACCTTTCCATGTGTTCTTTAACGAAGTGTCAGTGGTGTGAAAACTTACAGCCTATTTCAGGAAAAGCCAGGCTGATCTCTGACTCTCCATGAAAGCCACTGACAAATATTTTCTTCCTTTTTTCTCCTTTTGGTAGGCCATTTCTGTGTCCATCATGTTCAATGTTCCTTTGACTCAGGAAGAGTTTATTGTATGCCAGTAGCACTGTTCTTAGTTTTTTTTGTAAATTAACCAGCTTTGTGACTATTCCATTGAAAAAGGAATTAAGGTGTGAGGAAAAGAGCTATGGGTTCTTTTTTTCATTTGAAGTTGGATTTATTTTTTCCTTTGGTTGGGATTTATTCTACTTTTTTTTTTTTTTTTTTCGGGGGCAGGGGAGTAGGGGAGTGCTTTGTTGTTTCTTTTAAAATTTTTATTGTGTTTTGGGTTTTATGGTGTATTTTCTGGTGGGGTTTTTTTTGTTTGGTTGAAGTTTTTTGGTTTTTGGTTGGTTTTTTGGGGTTTTTTGTTTGCTTTTTTTGTAAATTTGTGGGTTTTTTTGTTTCTCTTTAAATCAGATCAACTCAACTTTCACTAGTCAAATGTGCTCTGATCAAATTCTCTTAGCAAGAGAACATTTGCAGTACAATCACATCTTTCTGATCTTAAGAGCAGAATTCCTTGAACTTTAGGTGGAAAAGTGGCTTAATTTGCCTTCCTGATCAGAAACAATCAGAAGCATTGCATTTTGCCGGATGCAGGTTGATGGTAACTAGGAGAGAAATGCCGTCTTGCTCCCTGAGATACTTCTGGCATGTGAGGGATAAGGCAAAATGGATCTTATTTTTTCAGCAATGGCAGATGAAAATCTTGGTTTGGACCCTGCTCAGTCTTTGCCCTTTTATTTTACCTTGTACTGAAACATTTGATTAGCTGTATGTCTCTTGTTTTTCCAATGCTAGGATATTTTGGGATCCGATTTTCTTTCCTCCTTTTCTTTTTCCAGTCCCTAATCTGTTGTTTCTTTTTCAGCGTGGTACTGTAGGCTTTCAGGATCTCATGATAGTTAAAATATTTACTGGAGAGTTATTTAAGTTTCCCAGCATGACTGAAGACATGCATTTTAATAATCTAGTGCAGCTGGCTGATTTTTCTGCATTTAGCTCCGTGGCAGAGAAATGACTGTGTCATCGCTGTGTCTCAGTCAAGGAGCTCCCAGAAATGAAGAGCTGCAAACACATTCCTCTGGGACACATGCAGGAGGGGACTAGAACTCTGTTTTAGTCTGTTCCAGACTATGCACACAGTTACACCATGGCTGGTTCTTCCTCTCAAGCCCAGCACAGGTGAGACAGTGAGACACTGCAGGCAGGAGGGTTGTTTCTGCCAGAGTATCTCCAAAAGGAGGGGGAAGCAGAAGGGCCTGTGCTCACTTAGGAAGTTGAACAAGACTTGTAAAGCGTGGTAGGAGCAGACTAACCAGGGCTCACATCCAGCAGCTTGCAACCGTGCTTTCATCCAGGACTGCTGGAGGCAGTTCAGTTGAAATAGCTCCTGAAAATACAGACATCTCCCAAACTACTTGTTTCAAATCTGCCTCCAGTGAAATTTACTCCTCACAGCTCCTATTACCTCTTCTATCTGGAGCTGCCTTTCGTCCTCCTTGCCTCCAAGTATCTCACTGGGCATCACTGTTGATGCATCATCAAGGACAGCAGAATGTTGTCTTGTGTATAAGCCCTGGGGAGCCTGAAGGCTCACAAAAACACTGTTTACAGCCTGTTCATGGATTCAGGACTGCTTTTGTGACACCAGGAGATAAAACCTCCCATAATTTTAACGTAAAATGAGATTCTGTAGGGTGAAGTTTGTATCCCTGTGTCAGTACATTCTTTAGTTTAAACTTGATTCATTGATCAAACTGGGGGTGAATCAAACAGTGAAATTTCCCTTAATAATATACCCTTGCCTTGGCAGTTTGGGCACTCAAAATCTGAACAGTGTGCTGTAAATTTGTCAGACAAGTTTTGTATTCGATAACTGCATCGAGCCCCCATGCCAAGGACGCTTCTAAGCGAGGAGAGGAAAGGGTAGGATTTTACATTCAGCATGTGAAAGTGGGATTTTTGAAACTGTTAATTCTGGAAGGTTTCAGGCTTAATGTAAGACTGCCATAGAGTGGTGAGTTTGCTCTTCACATTAAATTCTACTGCAAGTCGAAAATTTTCCAACAACAAGTTTTCCATCACAAAATAGCAATTCATTGAATTACAATATGTGTTGGGACAGGGTTGAATGGTTAAGACACAGCTTTCTGTGCTCCTCTTTTCTCAGAGGAAGTAGCCCTTGAGATCCCGATGTCAGGCGGCTGTTACAGCAGGCTCTGAGCTCAGCAAGCATTTCCAATCTTCATTCTCCCACTCCCTCTTCCCCCTCTGCTGAAATTGTGCTCCCTGTTCACAATATTGCTGAGCTGTCTGTAATGATAAATGATGTGCCTTTCTTTAAATTTCCTTTCTGTTCAGTACTAGATATTGGCCGGCTTGGATGTGTGTTCTGGGTGGATAAATTACTTTGTCAAGTCATAGAGAATTTATGCACACAGCAACAGATGGACCCTGTGTGCTAGAATTTTTCTGTGTTGTTCTAATTACGTAACTTGATTTTACCTGAGGCAATTATATTTACATGAGCAAAGATCAGTTGCTGGTTTTGGGGACTTTGGGTGGGTTTTTTTTTTTTTCAGTTTGGTTTTTATTTGGTGTGAAATATGAACCTCTAAGCTGAATGAAATTTTGGTCTCAAACCTTGTTATAGGCCAAAGTAAATCTGGGCCATTACTCAGCTGCACATCACCCTTTAGTGAGCATCGATCTTTTCACATGCATGACTTGTGTTGTCAAGTGGATCTTCAGAGTTTCGGAGAGTAGAGCCTTGGGTTTGTTTCTTGATGAGGATTACTGGTGTATGGTAAAGATAACTGTACAGAATATTTGGGAGGAATTCAAAATGTCTGTAACCAGGCCACGCTAGAAATGAAAATGTTGTCGTTCCTAATTTAGAAAGTAGTCTACCTTTGATAGTCAGAGAGGAGCTTTCCTTATTTCATCTTGTCACTGTGCTTTTGTTTCAAAGGAGTGGTGAAAGTAGAGCTTTGTGTAGAAAAGCAAAATAATTTCAGATCAGAGGATGAGCTGAGGAATGGATCTGGGGCTCAGCTTCCACTGAACTTCTGCCACTTCTGTCGCTGTCTTTGTCCTTGCTCAGACTGTGTCCTCAGTTGTGCTTTGGTGACAGCATATTTTTATGCAGCTGCCTCCAAGAATCCTTTCGAATAAAGCTGCTACTCTTTCTGTTAAGATTCTGTAGTATTTGGTACCTGCACAAATAATTGAAATAATTTTTTAACAAAACATTAACAGATGCTTGGTTTACAACTCAGAATTTGTTAGGACTCCCAGAAAGCATTACATTTTCTTTTAAATCCTGAGGGAATACAGGAAGCATATCTGAAGATGGAGAAGGTAATCGAGAGTTGGGCTGTTTCTTCAGTCCATCGTTTATGTTTTACTCTCTTGCTGGGCTAAAATAGCTGCACTGGAGGTGAAGGTTAAGGGAAGAAATCACATTTCTCTAGGATAATCCTATGGACAGGTTAGGGTGCCAAGCCTGTGGTCGGGGTCTGGCTTGGTGGGAGTCCCCTGGGGCAGGCACAGGTGAAGTTCAGCTGGCAGTCAAGGACTGATGGCCTGAGTTAAAGGTGGCCAGTGCCAGTTCTCTCAGCTCTTCTCTCAGCTCTCCTGACAGCACTCCTGACAGCACTCGGAGCCGCCCCAGCAGCAGCAGTCCCTAAAGCGCTGCATGCAGGGCGCTGACACAAGCTCCCCCTGTGCCCTCTGTGTCATCTTCTAGTGTTGGAGCATGACTTAAGGACCTTAGACCCTTGCTCTGCAAGCCCTTGAAGAAATGCTCTGCTAAACAAGGCCAGATGAGCATTTCCCTACATCTACACAAAGCAGCAAAAAATTCAATCCACACATTGCAAGTGATAGCAGTGTTCTGCCTTATTTTTTTTTTCCCCCAGTAAATATTCTATTCAAATACAAGGTTTTATGCAAACATATTTCTGTCTGAGTAATATTCCTGTTATACCAGGATAGCATGTGCCTGTAGCTCCCCCTCTCCTGAAATCCACAATTGCGACAACACAGTTTTTAATTCAAACAGTAAATCCCCACTCCTATAAATCCTTCCCTGCAGCTCCCCCCTCTTCTGAATAACAGTACTGTAAATAAGTGGCTGGTCTAAAAAAGAGTAGGTGGTGCATAATATTAAAAAGAGTAACTTGTTGAGCAGAGCTATTTAAAAAAAAAATCCAAGGGCCACATGATAAAGGTACTATCAGCAAATACCAGCCTAGCATCTCAGCTAGCTTTACTGGGCTGTGAGTTATTGCTGTGGTCAATAGATCTCTTTTCTGTAGCATTCTGCTTATGTAGGTGATAAATCTTACAGTCTTATGGGAATAGGGTCAGGCTTCTGCTACTCTGCCCCATTATTTTTCTCCTATATCATTTAGAAAACTGCTGGACTGGACCATTTTTGGTGCAGTGACTTTTTGTTCAGGTACATGGTAAATTTTATTGTGCATATTAAATTTTACCTCAGACCACATTTTAGCATACAGCTTGATAGAAGGTGAAACAGAAATGAAATCTTAAGCAAAAGAGCAAATAAACATGAGAAGCAGAAAAAAACTGCTATTTTCAATGGCATTTTTAGATGTAAAATATGAAAGAAAAAGTTTTTATTTTGTTCATAAAAGTTCTTTAATATTTTTTCAGAACTGGAGAATGAATAATCCAGTAGTGGCATTCAATCAGAGACATTTTTAGTAATTCTGTAAGCTCTGGGAATGTTTTAAGTAATGGTCAGTTCGACATTCTTGCTGTTGAAGAGAGAAGAAAATGAGGTGACGTTAGGTACTGATGGACAAAGCGTTTGAATAATTCATTATTTTGGTGCCACCTCAGTCGAGCCACCTGCCAGGAACCACAGCTTCTCCCTGGCTCCTGTGTGTGCTTCCTCATTCTCCTGGAGCTGGAGAGGTGCTCCTGCCCTGTGGGAGCAGACAGCGGGAAGAGCAGGGCAAGGAACATGGTTTTCTTCTAGCCCCTGCTGTGGGTGAGCAGAAAAGACCTTTCTGCAAACCAACCTGTTTTGTTGTCCATGTTCAGGCAAAGGGACAGGACAGAGCCAGCAGAGCCAAGGTGTGAAGGGCACACGTTGGTGTCCCGGACATTTCCAGCTACCTTTAGCACTCGATGGTTTTAGCATCTTGTTGGTATCAATAATTCTGAGTTACATGCCTGATGCCACAATAAAGCATCACCCTCCAAGGTGCATGAGGGCAGCACGTCCCTGCAGGAGACATGGCTGGCCAAATGTCTTTATTATTTATTTATTCTTTGGCCTCATGTGCTGCACCATAATGCTGAGTTGCCTGTATGGGAGCTTGTTTGAGAAGGCAAGGACTGCTTTTACTTCAAACTGTTAAGTCTGAAGAGTAGGTAAGAACACTATTCAAATAGATAGCAAAGTGCTGGAAAGGGAAAGGAATAGTCTGCGTGGTACTTGGATGGCAAAGCAATAAATTTTTGCAAGAAAGTATCAGCCCAGACATTGGGGAAACCCCTAATTTTAAGGATAAAGAAGCAATGAAATAGGTTACCAGTCAGGAATTCTCTGTCACTACAAGTCCTAAAGGAAAAGAGGCTGTCAGGGAGAAGTGGCGTGCTTGCAGGATCAAACCCTATTTTCTTTGGATGTCCATGATACCCATAAATCTTTGTTTCCCAAGTATAGTTTGTTAATGCTGAGAAATTAGTTCAAGTAGCTTCAGTGATTTTGATTCTTCTCCCTGTCAAATATTTTCCCTTTCTGACTAGATTTCCTCCTCACAGATTTTGCTGTTCCCTGGGCCTTCCAGGAAAGTCCTCTGCTGTCCTCTTTAATCTTCCACTCCACAATGCTTCGGCAGTGACGGTTTAGCTTGGAGAGGACAAGTACTTCTGTTAGCAGTCCTTTTGTTGGTACCTGCAGTAAACCCTTCAGATGTCGGTAGGAAAGCTCTGTGGATGTAACAACAGGCCTTTGATCACATCTTTGTTCATTAGTCCCCCGTGCCAGTCTAACTCATGGGTTAGAGGCAGTCGAGGAGCAGCTGTTCAGCTCTGGGAGAACTTGTCAGCCACTCTTTCCTTAAAGGAAAGGTAAATAGCTGCTACACCACTGGGTGAACCATCTGTTAGTTTCACTGAAGAAAAGAAGTTCATGAACTTGCTGTTGGGTTTTTGGTTTTCTTTTTTTGTTTTCCATTTTAGACCTGTTGAGAGAAAGTTTCTAGGTTGTTGGTATTTAGCTCTTATCTGTAAAACTTTCTTTCATGTAAAGCCATGTGCATGGTCTTTATGGAGCATTATTAAGTATGAGGGCTTCCTTTACATGATTGCTGCTTGTTCACCCTTTTTTTCCTACCATTGGCATGGAAAGGCAAACGCACAAGTTTTACATCCTCTTATAGAAAATGTGCAACAGTCTTGGGTTTTGGACTTTGCCTGACCATGCTTAAAAAAAAAAAGTTACCTGATTTTGCAGAGCACTGACTGCATGAGAGCTAATGTGAAATAAAAGTCCTAGCTGTGAAAGTAGCTGCCCAACCAGAAAATAAAGGAGCGCACCACACTACTCTAACCTAGTTTTAATTTATTTTAAAATAGAATAAGCAACATACAAAGAGCAAAATTTTCTCAATACAAAGAATGGTCTTGTCTTTTAGGGTCTAATAAGGGCAAGGCCAAACAACAGGGTTTGTTCTAGTATTGTTAGAGGGTAGAGTAGTTCTGATAGGATTATAGGGCAATGGGAATGGGTCTGCGTGATGAAGTGGTCTCCAGCAGCTTTGGAAATGTCCCATAGCATAAATTGTTTAAATCCATATCAGACTGATGGTTCCACTATCAGGAGTCATGCTTTGTGTATAAGGGCTGTGCATGCACGTTCAGATTGTTTCCTTAGAGGAATCATTCGGCATTTGCCATACACAGGTGTAATCCCATGCAGTAGGACATGAAAATGCCCGGAGTTGTACTGCCAGTACCCAAAGCAGCTCCATCCCACTGGCACTTTTAACCACAAGTCAAAATATTTTCAATTTTATAACAGTAGCATTTACTTTGTGGTCCTAAATTAAATTTTGTTTTGGAGACCGCTGCTTACACTCAGTGTAGCACAGAGCCATGGAAACTAGAGTTATCATTAAAACTGGAAAGACTCTGACTAGAAATAAATCATAGCTGTAACAACAAGGCTCACTAACTGTTCAAGCACTCCTATCCCTTCACAGGCCTGGTCAGTTTTTCCATGTGGGTGCCTACAAGATGGCCTGTTTTAATCAAAACTAAGCCCCAGTGCAGGAGCATCTGGTGAAAAATATTTGACATGGCTTATGGAAGGTCAGGCTAAAATGGTCTAATGATCCCTTTTGGTCTCAATAAGTATGTATCTTGTTTCTGAGCTTCTTGTTACATAAGAGCAATGCTGCCAGTGAAGGGTCTAGAGCACAAGTTTAATGAGGAGTGGCTGAGCGGGCTGGGGATCTTTAGCCTGGAGAGAAGGAGGCTGAGGGAGACTTATCACTCCCCAAAATTCCCTGCAGGAGGTGGTAGGTGAGGTGTAGGTCTGACTCGTAGCAAGAGATAGGACAAGAGGAAGTGGTCTAACAGTCTAACATTTGCCTGGGGAGGTTTAGGTTGGATGTTAGGAAATACTTCCTCACCAAACAGGTTATCAGCCATTGGCAAAGGCTGTCCAGAAAAGTGGTGGAGTCATCATCCCTGCAGGGTTTTAAAAGATGTGCAGATCTGTGAGACATGGGTTTGTGATGGCCTTGGCAATGCTGGGGCAACAGCTGGGCTCGGGATCTCAGAGGGCTTTTCCAACCTGAAGCAATCTGTGATTTTGTGATCATTTTCCAAGAACATTGTGAGGCATGAAGGGACATGGAGATAGCAACATGAGAGAGATTGTCTTGAAATTTTAAGGTCTGATCCTGTGAAATCAACAGTTAACTTGCTAAAAAAGCCAAATAAGTACTTTTGGCTCTACCTTCAGTACAGTATAATCACCCCTTAAATGTGGACTTAGATTCAGCCCCCTAATGTAGCATTGATCTTGCCTCTTTCCAACCTAGAACTCCATCCATGTGCCATTTGTGATGTGGACCTGTTAGAAATGACAAAACCTGAAGAAGGCCTGTGTAGGACACTGGAAAGGTTAACCTGTCACAGGCCCCACTCTGAACAGTGTGCAATTGGAAAAAGGTTTCTCTTTGAACTGGCTCTGGCCTTGACTGGCAGAGGAAGTCATGGCTGTTCCTGGCTGACCCCAGGCACACACGTGGCTCTGGAATGCAGATTTCCCTTGATCACCTGAAGGATGTACCAGACCCTGAGCCAGAGGCTCTACCTTTTGCTGCACTTCTCGTTGCTTTGGCTTTTCTTTCTTTGGGGAGTGGTTCTCTGGGTTTTGTGGTTATTCCCCACACGGGCAGGATTAAAGTGAAGACACAAAAAAAGCTCCTTAAATCCTTCCAAGAACATTGACAATTGATTCTTAAATTAGATGATGTTCCAGTTTATTGTATGCAGGAGAGAACACCATGTTGAAAAAGATAACATTAAAAATAACGAGAATTTCAAGTAAAATAATGTCTAAACTTCTCTGAGGTTTTCTGTTGGAGAATACCATACCGTACAAAGAATTTCAGATGCTTTGCATTGGCGATTTTGAATCCTGGATGACAGAGCTGACATTCTGACCTCTTCGGTTTTCATCCACTCAAAAATCCTGAATCAAAATCACATAAACATTAGTTTGTTTTGTTTCATGCCTTTTCACAGTGCTGCAAGTATGAAAACAACATTAAACACAAAGTCAGGAAACAGCTAGTTAAATTAGCTAGATCTGTTGCACTTGTGTCAGATGTTTCATCAATCCTAGGAATAGGAATGCTGTCAAAGACTATCAACCAACTCCTGGACAATGCAGGGAAGCAGATTGTCTATAACTATACATGGCAATGAATAGTAAATCCTTAATCACCTGGATTATAATGGACATATTGAGAGCAATGAGCAGTTGTTCTCGATATACTCCTTATAATCTTTATAAAGACTAGACTAGTAGCACAATATAAATCATAGATCAATTACGTATTCTGGGGTTGGGTTTTTTTGGTTTTTTTGGTTTTTTTTTTAATGGTTTATGTAAATATCATAGCGAACAGACAAGTCACATATAAAGCATATCTAAGAATCCAAATTTTCAGTGTCAGGAAATCCTATCAAAAATGTGATTTAACTAAAAATAAAACTAATAATGCTGGTCCTTGGCCTGCTTCTATCCCCAGGGCTTCAATTTAGTTATATGTTAAAACTGGCTTCTGAAAGATTCTTATATGCTTTTTGACATCTAGTGGAATGAAAAATTGGAAGGTATAAAAGTGGGGTTTTTTTCCTTTTCCAGTGCAAAATGCCATCCTGGTTCTGTAGGAAGCAATGCAACTTTAGATATTGGTTTTATAGAGTCACATTTAATGGTCTGCTCTGACTCTGCAAAGCAAAGAATACTTATAACATAAATTTGAGCACTCTTGTTTTTCTCAAGGCTACATTAATTTCTCTAGAGAATGTCGGCATCTAAATGATGGTCAGATATTGTCAGGATGCTTAAGGGTTTTTTTCTTTCCTGTCACTATCTTGGACTATGAAAATACTCAAAACTGAGTAAATAATTGATACCTATAAACCAATAAAATCTATTCTGCTGATTTGAGTGAAAAGATATCAGAATTTTACATTTTATTTTAGTTATCTTTTGTAGTCTTTGGTTTCATGGGATAACTTTTAACCTCTGACAACATTCTTACGAGGTTACTGGTCTTGCTCCTCCCCAGTTACGTGTAATTTCTTGGGAAGTGTATGAACAGCCTCACAAAACATAAGAAAAATAACACAAATGGGTATTATTGGTTCCACTCACTGAACAGAAGTGCAAATATGGAACATGAACCTGAGACCGTGTGAATTAGTTTTACATCAAGAAAACTGGAAAAGGCACCATGAGACAAGAGATTTGTGGCAGGAAGTACTCAGCTGGGTTCCTTTGTTAGGGGTGGCCTCAGCGAGCATTTTCAGCTCCAGAACACTGAGGACAGAAGTTTCTTGCTATTGTGCTTCAATTTGGCGGCTAATAGGCCCTACTTGGTTAAAAATGAGCAGTCAAAATGTCTTCTGCAAGTCTGTCCAGAAACAGTGAGGCATTTATGTTTACATCAATCATAGAGTGAAACTCTACCTCAGACTGGAAAGTGTCTTTTTTTCTTGCAGCGTAGCCTGTGGGCTACAGGGATGAGAAAAACACTTCGCTTTCCTCTATGGACACTGTACTTAGTAATCAGTGGAGTCGTTCTGTTTGTGATAAGGTTATGTTGATTTAACAGGGGGAGTACAGATGTGTAGATTGCTGGTTTAGCAGTAAAAAAAAAGGCACAGATGAAACATTTTAACAAATAGCTCCGCATGGGAAAATGCAAGGTGGCTTTGTTGTTCTTCTAGCCTGCTGATTTCTTCACAGATATGGTGCAATTGCAGTAGTGTGCCAGTGTAATAAAATTATTAAAGTTGTATAGTCTAATGATTAGAAAAAAATCTTAAAGTGCTTTCATATTCCTGATACTTTTCTTCACATATATGTTTAATATTTCATCAAAAAGAGAAAAAAAAGTTTGCACTACACTTGAAAAAAGAGTAAGTGTTAGTCCTTTTCAGCTATCTAGAGTAAAAACTGTTTGTTTCAAGCTCTATTTGAAGTTGGATTTTTCAAAATCTAATCTTCTAAGTGCTTGTATCTGTTAATCAGGTAGGTACATAAATAGATACCTGTGCAGTGGCATGAAATATATGAGAATTATGGAAAAAAGGAAATTGTGGATAAACTGATGAACCTTTGGGACTTTAAACACTGCGGGTGAAAATCCCAGGTTTTGTCTTTCATTGCCTTCTTTGAATGTTTTCTTTCTTTATCTGTAAGCTACTTCTGTAGGAGAAGGAGATCATAACATTATAATTCTGGGGGTTTTCCTACTTATAAATAAAAAATTGAGCTTGTTTTTAATGCAGCAGAATCTGTTTCCATTGAATTGTAATACAGTACAGTAGAATGGAAGTCCAAACTGATAGCCAACAACAAAAAAGTCTTTGGGGTCTCAGACTCTGGGGAATCTGCCTGATGAAAGCAGGACCTCACCTTTCCCAGGTTCTACCTGTGTCCCTGATTTCTGAGGTTGGGGCTATGCTGAAAGGTTCCCACAAAGGATGCTCTGCCATGTCCATTTTACAAACTGGCATGATTCTCGTCAGGGTCTCCCTGCCTGGCCTGGAGGTTTTAGGAAGGGCTGCAGAGTGAGACTCTGTTCCAGCACATGTACCAGGGAATTCTCTTTGGGGCTGTCTCAAGGTTCTAATGATATTAATTTTCAAATTACATAAACAAAATAGGAGGTCACTTCTGTGTAGAAGATACTGGAACAGCAGGGAATTAGCTCAAGTGAGTCTGAAGTGCAGAATTTTGTGTTTAATGGATGTTAAAGTTGGTGTTGTTCCCACACCAGGCTTTTCTGATATTGTCATAATGGATACAGGCTCCTTGGAAGAAAAAAATCCTGCTCCCTTAAGCTAGGCTGTGTAAGTGCAGCCAAGGTGAGTGTTAAATTGGGATAAAATAGGGGTACACCTTTAAGAAATAGTGTTAATATTGTGTTAGACTCCAGATGCTCTTTATCATATAATCATTATCATAAAAAGTCTTAATGTAAAAGATCCTAATAGAGTCCTACAGTGTCTCAGGGGCAACCTGGATTGGCCTTTGCATTTAAATTAGAGAATAATTAGATCCAGGAGGAGAAACAAAAAAATGGTGTAGTGCATTCTGCTTTTCTCTTCTAAGGGAAACACACACAGTCCCAAAACTATTAAGTAGGCATTGTGAGAACATGGAATAGATTTAACTCTGTGGAATGAAAACTATTTATTTTATCATGCATATCAGTATAAAAGTGCTACATTTTCCTTATCTGTTCACATGCTCTCTTTAACAGTGAAGGAATCTCAAGAGAGTCATATGGAAAAGGACAAAAACACAACCAAAAGAGTAGCCCTTCTACTGCCAGTGTGTTCAGGAAGTAGTAGAAAAAGCCAGATGAAGTTCCTAAGTTTTATTAGGAAAAGTAGTAATGCTGCCTACCTCATTTAACATTACAGACAGAATTTTTTAATTTGAAATGGTTCTGATCTTTTTTTTTTTTCCCTCAATATTTTATATTATCTTTGAGAATTTAAGCATGAAATCCCAAATTGCTCGAAGTCAGCTCAAAAGACCCTATCAGTTTTGAGATTTCTCCCTAATTTTTTACAAAGCAAAGTTCTTCATTGGCCTTGGACAGTGTCATCTGCAAGCAAGGCCCTGCTGGCATCTCTTGCCTTATCCTGCCTGTCTGACACACCTGCTGCACATGAGGGCAGGGAATAAGAAGTGAGCTGTGACACAAGAAGGGCTTTAGCTTTGCTCTCTCTTTGCATTGACTGGAGCAGGTCTGACATGCTGAAGGTGAACGGTGTCAAATCCAAGTGTCGGCCTTGGCATAGCCTGTGCTGGTCTGACACAGTTATCCTGGGAGGTTTTGTTATTCCTGAGTAAGGATTAGTGCTTAGAAGGCTTGATGGGGCACAAAGGATGCTCTGTGCAACAGTTCTTCATAGAATTTTTGCCACACCCTACATACATAGTCCCAGCAATCTTCTGGTGACCACAGCTATGTTAAAATCAAAATGCAGCTCGCAGGTGCCTCAGCAGGGCTCACAGTTTATCTGTTCCAGTATTGCTCCTTGGAGAATCTGCTCAGCCTTTCCTGAGGTAGGCTGTTACAGAAGAGAGGCTTAAATATTTATGGCACCTTAAAGCACAGAAAAATTACTGCCTATATCACCATCTGTATCCTGTTTCAAGGAAGCAAAACTCAGAATTGCAATAGAGTGTGGCACATTTTGTGTGGTAATGAGTATTAGAAGAGTTTGTGTTTGAAGTTAGAACAGAGGGCTAATGCAGAGGTTGATACCGCTGTGTTTTGTAAACTTCTCTCTCTTTGTTCTTTTCAAAGTGTTAATACATTTAGACATTCACTGGCTTTCCTGAAGGTTGGGAAATAGTCGAGTGTAGTCATCTGGAGCTGAAATATTTCCTATTACTTGCCTGTAAGAGATTTATTTGGACATCCTCAGTGTAGTGAGAAAATAGCTTGTGTATGTGCCCTTAAAAAAAGCAGCCCATGGAGAATATACCTATCTTTGTATGACAGATAAATAGTTCCATCAGGATGAAGCTGTGCTTAACTTTGTATTATAATGTTTTTCTTATTCAAGTTTTGGTTTAAGCCAAGCCAACTCCTGAAAGTCTCTTGAGGATGCAGAGGTTTCTCTCCAGTGGGATTTTCTGTTTTGGGGATCAGTGGTTGTCTGCAGTGACGGCTGAGTTTGTCTCGCTTGCTCTGGCAGAAGGGTGTGGAAGGGGATGTGTGAGGTGACTGTGCAAAGCTGTTCTTGCTACAGTGGAGTTTAGAGCAAAGTGAAAAGGGCTCTGAGGCTGCCTGCTGGACAGAGCTGCCTCCTCTGCTGCTCTCTGTACTGCTGGGGCTGGTTTTGAGGCCCGGGAGTTGAATTTACTCTGTTTCAGAGGGGTTCTCTTCAGCAGGGTCACTGTCACAAGGGACTGTGCCTCTCGAGCTCATGGGCACTTTAGAGGCTGGGCACAGCTTTCATTTTAAACACATTTCTGTGAAGTGGGAAATGTCTGGAGCACCACATTTGGCAGTTTTCTCTCATGCTACAATTTTGTTCCAAATGAAATATGACAACACAACAGTTGTGGTAATTACAGTAATTGACTTCAGAGAGTTCAAGATGATCATGTAATTAGCTGCTTTATGGGAGAGAGATCACCACCATCTCCCTCCTTCCA
The DNA here is from genome assembly GCF_015227805.2 of Hirundo rustica. Lineage (NCBI taxonomy): Eukaryota > Metazoa > Chordata > Aves > Passeriformes > Hirundinidae > Hirundo > Hirundo rustica. The sequence continues at coordinate 4,671,439 of NC_053464.1, forward strand.
CGCTTCTGTGGTCTTCAAAGGTGCATTACAGAGTTCTGTAAAACAAAGCACTTCTACCTGAGTTCTGAATACCATTCACAAAGGCTGACTTGTGAATTTAGAAACAAAATCAAACTGCCACAAGAAAAAAAAAAAAAAAAACAACACATTGCCTTTTTTCCTAGCTAGGAGAAGTTGTCATGTTGGTGCACTTGCAGAGCCAGAACATGATGAGAGAGGTTGTAATTGGCAGAGAGATAATTCATTTGAAAACGTCTCTTTTACTAAGGAATTGCAGGTAATTTCAAGAGAATAAATTAGATGCCATAAAGAATCTTTACTGATGTCTTTTCAAACTTTCTGTGGGAGAAGGCGAGGGCAAATAGTCTATTGAGAATTTTTATATAAGCTGTGAACAAAACACATAAAGCTCTAATTGTTAGGAAACCACTGTGCTCTAAACGGTTCACATATAATAGGATCATTTCTATGCAGCTTCAATAGGACGTTCTTCCATTTTCTAGAAAAGAGACTCATGGCATGGCAGAAGTTTTGTGCTTCTTTGTCTACAAAATAATTTTCTAAAGAAAAATGGCAAGACAAACCTACTTCCATCAGATCTACCCGATTATTGATTAGTTGTGAAAGGAAGATAAACACCCCTGATTTATGTGATAGTAGCAAATCTTTAATTTTAAAAGTTAAATAAAGAATATCTGATGAAATAAGATTATTAGAGGTGTGCACAGATTTGGAAGTTTAAGACAGGATGCAATTTTCTTTTTCTCCTTTTGTTAATCACTGAAAGCACAATACAGACATCTAAAATTAAGTATGGGATAGTGTCAAATCTTTTAGTCAAAAAGAGTTTTCTACTACATAGAAAAAAACCTTCTGACTTATAAATTCTAGTTAAAACCCCTTGGCTGTTTATACACTTTATGTACTTTATTAGGGTATGCAGTAAACTTAAAAATTATCTTCATCCTCAGAGGAGTTAGAGCTTAACTGAGACAAAGCAGAACAATTTTATCCAACAATGAAGTTTCCTCTGCTTTGAGCAGGAGATTGGATCATGATGACATCTTGAGGGTCCCCTCCAGTCTGAGTTAAATTATGATTCTCTGGTTAACTTTAGTATCTTAATTCAAGATGCTATTTTCTGGATTCAGATTTAAGGGTAATAGGCATTAATCACTTTTGTGATCCACAGTAACTTACCTAGTGATCCCGAATTATCCACTTGCTAGGTAAAATGTGTTATAATAGCCACTAGGAACTTGTTTATGTCCATAGTGAAATGAATCCATGTTTGGAGAGATATTACTCATGCTACCTGACACTTTCTTCTTTAATGTGGCCATGGGGAAGAAAATAGGTTTGGAAAGGGAAGATGGTGATGCCTTCAGTCTTAGCTTTTTCATATTTTCCAGATTCTGGACTACATTGATATGTAACTCTGAACTTCATATAAATTGTTAGTGAGTTCGCCTCACAGTTTAATCAGACAAAACAATCATTTTCCAGCCTGAGAGCTAAGGACACCGTTGCAGCTTCAGGTCCAAAAAGTATAAACCACAGTGAATTGAGGAGAGCGGTCTGAGAGGATGAGACTTCATAACCTGAAGCTGTAATTGGACAATTAACCCCAATATGTAAATGTCCAAACTTATAGAAAGTGTGAAAACTCGTGACTCAGAATCCATCTGGAGTCCATCTTGGTTGGAGCTGCAGCCAGGCTCTTGTACTGCCCAAGGTATTTCTAATAAATACCTACTTTATTCCTTTAGCTCTGTCTTGCCTCTGTTCCAGATCAGCCTCTCTAGACAGCAATGGAAATATTCCTTTTTCCAGGTATGATGCAGCAGGTGGGTGATGGATGTGGCTGTTTTGGTACCTAGGGTAGCTCAGCACCAAATACTGTTTCTTCGTGTGCGTGCACACACTGAGAACTCACAAACCAGAAAAGCAGGCATCTTCCCAGTGTGCATTAGTCAGTTGAGCTCAGAAGAGTCCAGATTGTCATGGATCTACTTCCTCATATGGCTTTGCTTTCAGATTATGCAATAGGAATTGGCACCTGAGGGCCACAGCATTTAGTGGTCTTGAGGTTGTAACCTAGTCAAAATTTCTGTATGAAATGTGTAGCAGAGAAGATAGCGAAGCAAGAGCATCCCCAGCTTGAAAAAAGCTGCACCTCCAGAGTCAGAAAATTAGAAGTGAAATCCTCTTCAAAGTGGTAAATGCACTGAAGTATTAAATAGCCTGCAAAGGGACTCCTCCCCTGTACCCACCAAAAGCATTTCTTAAGGGAGGGAAGTTGTTCTTTTCTTCCATGTTGTTTATTGTTGCAGGATTTTGCTGATGCATTAGCTGTGAACAGCTACAAGTGAATGTTTTTCAGCTGGAGTTTCAAATGGAGAACTGTGCATTCAGTTCAGAACAATAATAGCAAACTAGCATTCTTTGTTCATCTTAATTCTTTCAATACATTGACAGAGCTATTGCCCAAATGACCTTCTCTTCAAAGTATTGCAAATGATCTGCAATACAATCAGATTGCTTCTCAGCTATCTGAGGTCTTTTTTTTCCCTCTTTACTTCTCCTGTGGGTACATAACTTAAAGGTTATTATTTTGCCTAGCTGTTTTCCTAAGTTCATTCTTTCTGTGTGTAAAGGACTTGTTTTGATCAGACTATGCTGATCACTATTGAGAAAGAGTGTAGCTGTTATGGCATGTTCAACTGCTCCCATGTCAAGAGCACTTTTTAAATTTTATTATAAACCATTGTACCACATAAACTCAAATTATAATTTCTTTAACTTCTTCTGCAAGTTATTTTCCTCTACAATAATTTTATTTAAAAAATCTGTTTAAAAAAAAACAACAACAACAACAACAAAAGGCTTAAATATACTATATAATAAATTCCCCTTTTAAAATTGCACTAAAAAAAATAAAACCCTTGGCAATGTAGACCTTCAGGTTGATTCTGACTGAGCTTCTGGTTGTGTTGCTCAGTGATTTCTGGCTTTAAATGTGCAAAACTCATGGAGAAAGCTTCAGCTACTGGCAGGATTTTCTGCAGCCTGTGTGCCAGGATCAACACCCTCTTAACAAGCTACGCCTGAGTTGCAGAAATGCTTCAGTGAGTGAGGCTTTGTGGGTAACCTTGCCTTGGTGCAAAAGCAGTTGCAGACTCTGTAATGAAGCAGTTGTGTCAGAAGCAAGTGTGTATTGATTGTCTAGATAAGATTATGAAGCACCAAAACCAACTCCATTTAATGGATCCATTTAATCCATTTACTGGATGCTCCAGTGAGACCCCAAGCTCTGAGGTACTGTGATGTGATGCGATGTGATGTGATACTCCAGACGAGAGCTCTGTGGAAGAGGAGGTTCCATATATGAAAGATTTTTACACCTCAGAATTGGCTTGCTTCTGTTTTGGAATGAAACAAAATATCCCAAAAGTTATAAATAAAAATTAAACAAACAAACAAATGAATAAACCTACAACAAAAAAACAACAACAACAAAAGCCCAAACAAAAAACCCAAACCAAACAAATTAGCATACTTAACAAAACCAAAAACTCCAAACAACCCAAACCAAAAATGAAGTCATATTTATGTATATTGACCTACTTAAAATATTTTTCTGTGTTGTCAATGATTTTAAAGCTCCACAATACATACTCCTTTTTCATGTGCTTTAACTTTTCTTCCTGTTTTGCTGAGTAGCTCATGTGTTCAAGTTTCCCCTTTATTCTGGTGTCATTTTCCAGGATGATCAGGGGAGCCTAATCAACTTGAACTAAACCATTCATGATATCACGTACCCCTATGGAGTCCCTTTCTGAGGAAACACGAGCGAATCTCACATTAGAGCCAGAATGTTTCCAGCCCTCTGAGTGCTGAATGCAGTGCCGTGTGGGAAAAGCATTTTTCATTTTTTCAATGTGCACAGGCCCCACATGCCCAAGTCAAACCAGATTTCAGGGCTGTGCTTTAGCAGTGCTCACAGCTGGCAGCACAAAACCAGAGCTGCTCTAACAGGAGGCAGCCTGTGCAAGCCTGAAAGGGATTAGCTTTTCTGTCCTTCCATTTTCTCCTTTCTGAATGGATGAGCATGGTAAAGTAGTTATTTCCTGTGGTTACATATTATACACAATTATGCCCCTTGTGCGAATTATTTTTTTTTTCCCCTAGAAAAGCCGGCACAGCTTGCTGGTGCTTTTTGTTGGTTTGTTTGGGTTTTTTCTTTGTTTTTTCTACCCCATCATAGTGCTGTGTGACTGACAGGAGCTCATCTGCCTTTAAATTTACAGGTTCCCAAGCTCCATATTCCTTCTGCCCAGGAAAACATTCATGATTGCTATGACAGATATGAGCTAGCAAATATTTTGGTTTTATTCTGTAAGTTTTAGGTGAGCTATGATGCAATTACAAGTTTAATAGTTTAAAAGCTTAGTTATTTGTCCAAGTCATCACCAAAATTTGGTATCTAATAGTCAGATACGGTGACATTTCCTCCTGCAGACAGCCTGTGGTATTGGGTTTTTTTGGTCATAGGAGGAAAGAGCAATCAGGAAGTCACGTTGTCCAGGTACCCCAGTTTGACACGGTGATTAACCATCTATCTTGGAAGAGCTCACTTCACTTTGTCTCATCTCTGGATCCTGGTCTCAGCTCTTTTATTTAGGCCTTCTCCCAGAAACACAATGGGAACAAACCAGGCAAGGGAATAGCTGGAAAAATGTGGCATCACTAAAGCCTTTGTGGCCGTATCTACAGGGATTTAATTGTTCCTTCCACAAAGTCTGAAAGAGGATTTAACCAATCCGTTGACATCAGCTGGGTCTAGCAGCCTTAGCCCTCACAGCATAACAAATGTATGGAACTACATCAAAGACATAACACTTTCCTTTGATTTTGGTTTAGCTATTTCCATTTAAAATAAATGTTCAACACAGAGCACATTGCTGGTTGCTGAAACGTGGTGATCCATAATGCAAATTGTGGGTGAATAACGGCCATAGGAAAGAGTATTTTTTGTCTGATTTGTTTCATTATGCAGGTGTGAGCAACATGGACTCTAATTGCCTTTGGAGCAAAAATTATTAGGAAAAAACCTATCTCAGCAAGAAGCCTGTAATGGGATTTTGTTGTGGATTTTGTTTTGTCATTAGGTGAAATGTTCCTACTTTTTAGTTTCAGAGATATTCCACTGCTGGCCTTGATATTTGCTGTATGAGTTGTGGCTCGGGTGGCAATGCATTTCCACAAGGAGACAAGGTGATAACTCTTCCGACTGGTTATCGCTTTCTCTAGAATAAATCTCAAGGGATGGATGCGAAAAAATATCACTGGATCAATGGCAATCCAGGCAGAAATGGTTGCTGCTGCAGACAAGGGTGCTTTTCTCTTTTCCTTTGTTATGGCAAACATGGTCGTTCATATTCATTGTAGATGGTGCAGGGCATGTGAAATGAAATGCAAAAGTAAAATAGGGAAAAGAAAAAGCTGCAATCTAGGGAAGTTGAAATTTGAATTATAGTGGCTCATAAAAGCTGCAATAAAGACCGTGGCTCTGGTATAAAAACACAGGAAGGAACTGTCTCTTTCACGAAGAGATTTTAATATTGCGTCCCAATCCTACAAAGAATTACACCACTCCTAAACTTAATACATACATTATTGGAGTCATCAGAACTCCAGAACTCTGAATTGCAATCTTTATTGCCAGAATACATCCGTAGAGATAAATGCCCTGTTGAAGTTAATGTGGGTTTATAGTGTAAAGAGTTGAAGTTAACAGATCTTGTGTGCATAGTCAAGGCTTCGTGGACAAAGGGGCTGGCTTCGCATATTATGAGGCAGAAAAAGAGTTGAAATAATCTCAAGTTAATTCCTTTTTTCTGTCAGTAGTCTCAATGTTTGCCTTTCCAGGCTTGAACTGCTCCATTTTGTTGTTTTACTCCAGAACCTCATTTTCTTTAATATTAGTCATTTTATGTAGACAAAAAGGTTTTGCAAGCTGCTCAGTTTTGGGGAAGACTTTTGGTTGACTTGGAGTCAATGGTCTAGATTGCAGTTCTTTACTGCCAAGCCCAAATGAAAGGCTGCTCCCCCAAGATTTCAACATGCAACTCTTTACTGAAAACTCTTACTGGCCTGTTCTTCCACAGGAAAGATGTTAAATGATTTCTTTTTAATTTCTTCCTCTTTTCATGTGACTTGATGCCACTTTTGCTTTCTTCTGTCTTTTGTTACATTTAAAAAAAACAACAACCAGAAGATCTCTACCTCACTGTGTTTTAACTCCTAGCATTCCATTTTTTTGAGATGATAACAGGTTCCTGTGTTTAGCTTGAGGCTCATATTTTTCATTAAATTTTACTTAAGCAATACTGTGTCCTCTGACATTGTTTGATCCAGCCTGTGTCTCTAGGCTGTACAGTTATGGTGTCTCTCTTTTCAAAGGTGAATTGAGTGTGTACAGGTATAATTCACATGCTACAAAAGTTGTTAAATCCCTTAAACTCCTTCGGTATCTTGCTAATGAGAGCTGACACAGGCTTGAATGAGAATTCGTTCCTTCTGTACTTTTGCTCGATGCAGGACAGGTTGTTGTGAGTGGCCACACTGTGTCAGGCAGGATCCCTGACATTCTGAAAGGGGAAATTCTCACCTCTGCTCGCCCTTTTGTTTTAGTGCTGTAGAGCCCAGAGCATCATCAAAGTACAGAGCATGCTTGCAAGGAGAGCACCAGCACAGGCAGGCAAAGTTGGAATGACTGAGCAAAGCTGAGAGCAGGAAATAGATTTGATCTAAAAGTGAGTTGTCTCACATGTGTTGATATTGGATCTGTTTAACACCCAGCGTGGGAGGCAGTCCCAGGAGCAGGGAGGTGGTTGAGCAGAGCCCACAGGAGTTGTACCTGCTGGTGCTCTTAGTCAGGCTTTGAGAGCTGCAGGAGAGGACCCCAAGCCTCATGCTGCTGGCTTGGAATTTGGCACTATAAGCAGATGCTATCCTGCCCCTAACAAAGAGAGGATTATGAATCTGACAAGGCTGGGCATATGAGATCAAGTAATCTTATGAAAGCCTGATCTTCTGTACTAACAGAGAAGCACTGGTTGCATTTTTTAGATTTTTTTTTTTTTTTTAAGCAGCTGTTGTATTTTTTGAAATGAGTCTCAGTGTAGACTGCAGTCTCTTTGAGAACTCTAAAGAACATAAAGTCAAAACTCAGGGTGACTGGATCATCTTCAAGTAACACTTGTGCTATCAATGTGTCGCAGAACATGACTTTTCCTTTTGCCTGTGGATTTTCTGTTTTCTTCCCTTGCATAAACTTAGTTTTGATTCTGGGAGAGATCATGTAAAAATAGCATACAGAATAGTTCTCTGTATGCTCTTGAGTGTTACTGCTGACAGGATTAAGTGGTCTGTGGAAGTTTAGCTCTCTCAGAAAACAAGTCTGATCTTGTACCTGGAGTTTTGGTCCTTTCTGTGCAGAAAAGGGGAGAATCCTATGAACACTAGTGGAGTAATTTTCAAGGAGCAGTTTGGTACACCAGGGCAATGAAACTGATGAAAATTCAGGCTATTAACAGGTGCCTATTTTTTTATCTTGTGAGGAAAAGGGATGAATTTCAGATTATAAAAATCAACGTAGGAACAACAAAGTATACTAAATTACTTATCTTAAATATAATTGCTTTTAAAGTTTATTCGTTTCTTCTTAGATCCCATTGTATAAAAGCCAGCCCTATTATTAGCTCAGTTGACTTCTTCTGATATTGCTTTCATGGATATTTTATTCCCTTTGTAAAGGCCCTCAGAAACAGGCTCTAAAGAATAGTTAGTAGCCTTTTATATAGTAGATGAGGGAGAAATATAATTGTTACATATCCAGCTTTTTTGGTTTTAATTAACAGATCTGTGCACTAAACCCCATGTCCTTTGAGTCCTTGTTTAATAGTCCAGTGGTTAATCTTGTAATATCTGGCAATTGCTGAGATTCCACCAAAGCACTTCTGGATTGAATGATATGTGTTCAATTTTAAGAGTTTTTGGCCACGGCAAGTCAGTCAGCAAAACTGAAGTGCATAAAGCTTGTTTTAACAGTAGCACCCTGGGAACTGAATCTGTCTCCAAACAAACAAACAAACACAAAAAAACTCCACACACCTCCCCAAAATAATAAAACAGCAGGGCAGATCCAGCCAGAGGGGTTACACTGCTGGGACCCTGAGAGAACCAAGAGGCTTTGAGGACCCTGAGCATCACCAACCATCAAGTTGTTTTGAGAAGATAAATGCAGTTCTTAATATGCTGATAGAGACAAAACTATCTCTTCTAATAAATGGTGTGCTCACCTTGAATCAGTGTTATTATTAATGCTTAAATACATGTGCCAGTTTTACCCCAAATTTCTTCTCCCCAGCTTCCCCTGGAGTGTCCAGCACTTGGCACCAGTGCTGCAAACAGCAGTGTCTGTGTTTCAGCCGTGCACTGAGGTCATGAATGAAACACAAATTTGAGTGTTGTTTGATACCAACAGTTTCCAGATGTCCTTATTAGTCCAATTATTCGATTTAGCAAATATAGCTAAGCTGCTTTACTTAATACCACTGAATCTGGCTTTTAAATCCCAGTTGGGGCCAGAAATATCCTGCTATTCCTTCTGCACGTTTTTCAGACATACCCAAAATTGGTTTTGCACATAGAATTGACAAGATGAAGTTGCAATTAGCTGTCTTGCTAGGTTTTGATTGCATCTGTGGGAGAAAGAAAAGTCTTTCTACTTATGAATGAGTTGGTTATTTGTGCTCCTATGTTGCTTGACATGCAACAGTTCTTAGTGGCTTAGGGTATGATATAAGTGATTCAAACATCTTTGATATGTTTAGGCTCAACACACCAATGCAGCACATACAGAAACACCAGCACTAAAGGAAAGAATTTTCAGTAGCCTTTTTTTGTCTTATACTCAATACAATAAAAAGCAGCAGAAGATCTCATGAGTCAGTAGAGAGGTAATGTATTTTCTCTCTCCCTCCTCCTTCCCCTCCCCCAGACAATCTGATTTTTTAATAAAATAGTCTTTATTTGGTAAATATTTTTTTATTTATTTTCAACCTATGAGCTTCCTGAAAATCATTTTGTTTAACCCTGAGGATTTAAAGCTCCACTGTTCAGGGATTTTTCTCTGGTTCTGCTGAGAATTTAGAAGAGATCCACTCTGAGGCAGGATTATCTGCTATCTACCTAATACAGATTTTGCTGCTTCTCCTAAGGCATTTAGTGCTGAGGGCTGTTAAGAGCCATCTTATTGAAATAGATGGGCCCCGAGTTCAGTCCAACAGAAGTACCTATATTCTTATTTGTAGCTGTCTGTTACACAGCATCAGTTCCTCCTTGAATTTGCTAAACAGGAGCACAGAAAGTGCCAGATACAGGAATAGGTCTGGAATTGAACACAAAGCTACCTGACCCTCAGTTGTGGGAACGTTCCCACTTGGATTGGAGAATTCACATTCTAAACATTTGTGGAAAGGCTTGGCATGGGACAGATACATGCAAGAGCCAAGTAATTGCTCTGAGTTTTAACAGAGGTTCCTCAGCTCTGGGGTGGAACTTTGCCTCTCACACATCCCAGCTGCTGCAGAGAAGTGAGTGTTGAGGACAGTGTGAGCATCCTTTCTATGCTTGGATGGATTCAAAGCAGTGAACTTCAGACCTGAAAGAGGAAAGTACTGCTATTTTACAAGCTGTAGGTACTTGAAACTTTGGTGACTTGTTGTCTTTTGTTAAAAGCAATCATCTTTTCTCAGAATGCAGGAGTGCAACTGACTGTTGGTGTGTCAGATACTAACACTCTCTGTGCTGTAAGAGGGCTGGCCAGAAGGCTTTAGACTTCAAGAGTTGTGTGTTTCATTCTGGTTACTAAAGACAACTTTTTTCAGAGGTGCTCTGAATGGGGCAGGAGAGTTGAAATTGGCCTAATAATAGAAATCTCTGTGTTTATATAAAATCTTACATTTCTCTGTTTATCTTGCCTTGATACTTTTTCATTCTGGACTTCCCAAAGTTTTCTCTGGTCTCCAAGATATGTTTCCGTTCGAGTCTTGAACTTTAATGGGTCTTTAATACTCAATAACTGCTTCTGTGAACAGTGAAACCTTCCTCTTCTTCCAACAAATCCTAAACCCTTTGGATGCCTGAATCCTTCTTTAACAACTCTTAAGACACTCATACCTCTCCAATTTGAGGTAAATATTTCAAAGCTTAAGGTAAATATTTCAAAGCTTAAGGTAAATTAAGGTAAATTAATATTAATTTAAGGTAAATACTTCAAAAAGTATCAATACTAACTGAGTTTTTGTTTTATATTTTTCTATCAAGACTAATAGTTAAAATACTGCTGAACCCTTTAGAGGAAAGAAAAACACTAGAGAGTCTCATGACTTGGGTATTCTCTTGAGCTAACGATTTCTCTAGCTGAAAGAAAGTGATTTCTTTATTACTCCGTTATAGTATTTTATGGATGAAGGGAGATTTGATCATTCCTGGAACACAAGGAGAGAGTCTTCTCTAAGAGAATATTAAAATGAGAATGAAATGCTGCCACTCAAAGAGAGGAAGGTACTGCTGATTAGATGTGGCCACAGAAAAGTTCCCATGTGTCATTAGGACCTGTGGGAATAACTGCTCCCTTTAATCCTCATCTACTTCAGTTACAATTCCTAGAGAAGAGCTTCTCTTAAGCTTGTGGTACAGCAAGGACTAATACATGTCAGGAGAAGAGAGATTTGACACTTTTTAAAAGTGTTTGGTGTCCATAAATACCTGTTTTTATTCTGTACCACCAATGGAAAAGTGAAGATGAATTTTGAACCTAGAAGGCAATGATCTCTAGTAGTACGACTCTTTATTGCATCAGGAGTTTATATTCTAAGAATATTTACTTTTCCTTACTGGCTTATTCCTCTATGTTTGGATTTATTTTTTTCCCCCCCTCTCTCTTGGAGTGGATTAGCAAAGCTCAGGCTACACAGAGATAGTGTGAAGAAGACAAAGCAGAACAAAGCCAGAGACTTCTTTCTCTGAAAATAAAACCCTCCCACAACCGGTGCAGCTGCTAAAGTGTTTTTCCTTCTCTAATGTTTCTGACATCTGGAGCTGCTGAATCCAAGCAAGATATACCAGAACTTCAACAGGTCTGTTCAATAGAGTCTGTAAATAGATAAGATTTAATTCAACTAATGGAGGAAGAAAGAAAAGGTGAGGACAGTTGTTTTAGAAGACATTGCCAGCACTGCTAGCTTTTTTTTCTTCTTTATCCCTCCCTTAGGAAATGCTATTACAGTAAGAAGCAGAGCTGATAGATTTACCTTCTTTGCTGTTGCAGTTTAGGAAAGTTCAAGAAGTCAGCTATCAGATTCTGGGGGCCTTGCAGGCAAAGGAATTTCAATTTCAAAGTACAAGATATGGAGGTCTTGAAACAAAAGATCATCAAACACCAATAATTCCTGACTGTTGCTGGAGCAGTGGAGTGGGTAGGAAACTGTCTCTTTTAAGGGGCAGAGAGTGTAACAGTGAATCTTGCACTCAATCCTTTGGGACAGTATAAGGGTGATACCAGGGAAGTCAGATGTGAACAAACAGATCGTTTAAGGCCACTGAAAAAAACCCAGCATGTGCATGCGCGGGAAATTGCTGAAATGTAAGAGGAGTTGTATGAGAACTCCCAAATCCCATTTCCAAAGCACCTCAGGAGGCAGCTTGTCTTGGTGAGTCCTGCTGTGGAAGGGAGCGTGGTGTCCCTCAGACCCAGCTCCCAGCATGGGGAATGTTCACTGGGAACTGCAGCGTGTGCAGTGTGGCACTCAGGTTGTTAAATGTATACATATCACCACAGACATGACATGCACACAATTTATGGTTAAACTCCACAAAAGTAATATTCAACAGACCAAAAATCTGAATTTTCACCTTTGAAAGCTATTGCAGATTTCACCTTAATTACTCAACACATTTTGCCTTCCCTAAAGTTCAGTTAGGTGTATTTTTCAGCAAATAAACTATTTGTCACAAAAATTGCAAAACTTTCTTAAGAGTGACCTTTAAATCTTCTTGTGTTGCTGCTTTCCCAGACAGGCTTTCTCAGCTTGTAGATTTACTTTGCAGATTTGTTTGTTGATTTAGTAGACTCACTGTGCTCCCAGTTGTATGATGTTGCATTTGGCTGTATTAAAATGCATTTTTTAGGTTGCAAGTGATTCACAACTCTCTGCAAGAGTAGAAGTAACCAGCCTCTGCTATTTACTACTCCACAAAGATTTGCAGCAACAAAAAATCGTACTAGCCAAAAATTCATTAATGCGTCCTTACTGTTGACAGAAATCCTCAATTACGTGGGACCGAGCTCATGCCTTGACCTAAGGCTGAAAAGGGACCCATTCTCTTTTTTCTCCTTATTAACATCTGCATGTTGGTTCCAGTCAAACAACCATTTTTTTGTTTGTATTTTACAGAGAAGTTCTTAATCAAAAGTAGAATTAAAAGCCAAGGTATCAATGTAGCTGCCCCTATAACTGATATAAAATTGCTTAAGTAAGCAGACTAAGTAAATGATAGATTTGCAACAGCATCTATATGGTATGAAAGTGCTGCTGTGTGACTTCTTTTTGATTGTGATAACATCCCAGATATAACATTAAATGCTTTGTCTACTGCCAACCAGAGAAGGAAGTGATGTCTAGTTCTCCAATTAATATTTAATAATAATACATTTTGAAATACTCTTGACAATCACAGAATTTTTTAGAATTAACGGTTACAAACAAAAAAAACAAAACTGAAAAAATGAAAAGCACTGACAACTCCCCCCAAAAAAACTAGAGAAGCAAAATTATGAGCATTGCTAGTTCCAAAAAACTGTAACTATTCCTGCAAGTTATTGGTGTATATTATCTATGTTTGTCAACACAGAAAAGAGTTTGATTTAGAAAGTGGTCCCCACTACTTTTCTTTTGACAGAAGGTATGCTCTGTGTTTTACAGACAGCCATAAAAGACTCTTGTTTTTTATTGCAATTTGACAGCTATGCCAAAAGGCCCTACAAACCCCCCACATTTCTTTTATCCAAATCGGATCTTGTTGAGAATTAGTTCTCTCTGATGCTGGCCCTGTGGGATGGCCAGGTGGAATTGGTATTTCCCTGAAGCAGGGTGGATTCCTGCAGGAGAAGGATGGGACAGAGATGAGCAGACAGAGCGCCCAAAACTTTACAGACAGGGTGACTTTTGAACAGAGCAGGAAACAAACCTATAGGTTTAAGGTTTCCCTGGGCATGGAAAGGACCTCACAACATTTGTTTTAATTCACAATGCCACTGGAAGTCTCCAGGAAGAAAGACTTAAGAAAAGGACTGGCCCTGTAGGGATATTATGGGCTCTTGGTGGCTTTGTTTGCAATTTGTTTTAATCCGTTTCCCCCAGTACATCTGAGATCTCTGTATTTCAAATTATTACTACCTTAAAATATGTCAGTACTTTGTGGTCTTGCAAACCCATAGTGTTTCTTGGTGTGTTTGCTTTAAGGAGAAAAAAAAAAAAAAAAAAAAAAAAAAAAAAAAAAAAAAAAAAAAAAAAATCCAGACTGAGTGATTTAGGGTGGTATTGTATTGTGTGACATGTTTATATGATAATGTGTGAAAACTTATGTCTGCAAGATGCACTTAGAATTAATGACACCTTGCACTGAAAGATGACTGGGAAGAATTTATTGCAGTTTCTTCAGTGGGGCTGAGTGTTTTGGAATGCAAGGTGTGCTAATCACTCGGAACGTGTGGGAAGTGTCAGAAATCAAAGGAGCAGTTACATCAGGTGTGTGGCTCCAGCAAACGCCACAGGATGGACATCAGTAAGAACGCTCCATGGATGGTGTCAGTGGGAATGCTCCATGGATGGTGTCAGTGGGAATGCTCTGTGGATGGTGTCAGTAGGAACGCTCCATGGATGGTGTCAGTAGGAATGTTCCATTGATGGGGTCAGTAGGAATGTTCCATGGATGGTGTCAGTAGGAATGCTCCATGGATGGGGTCAGTAGGAATGCTCCATGGATGGTGTCAGTAGGATTATTCCGTGGATTGTGTCAGTGGGAATGCTCCATGGATGGGGTCAGTAGGAATGCTCCATGGATGGTGTCAGTGGGAATGTTCCATGGATGGGGTCAGTAGGAATGCTCCATGGATGGTGTCAGTAGGATTATTCCGTGGATTGTGTCAGTGGGAATGCTCCATGGATGGGGTCAGTGGAAATGCTCCATGGATGGTGTCAGTGGGAATGCTCCATGGATGGGGTCAGTAGGAATGTTCCATGGATGGTGTCAGTGGGAATGCTCCATGGATGGGGTCAGTAGGAATGCTCCATGGATGGGGTCAGTAGGAATGCTCCGTGGATGGGGTCAGTAGGAATGTTCCGTGGATAGTGTCAGTAGGAATGCTCCGTGGATGGGGTCAGTGGGAATGCTCTTTCAGCTTGAATTAGTTGTGGTCCATGGGATCTGCATCCATAATGCTGCAGACACACACAGGACAGCAGTTTATGTGTCCCACATGCACCCACACACACAGTGGAGTGTTTTGCTTCTTTTCATAGTGTGGGGCTGAAATGCAGCTGCTTTGACTGCTGAGGACACTGTGACCTAACAGCAGTGACACTCCTCTGCAGCACACTTGGCAGGCTGCTCTGGGGCCACCAAAACGGGCTGGGCATAGCTCTGTGATAATCTGGCTCTACGGCTCCCAAAATGAGGTGAGCTTCAGTACAGCTGGCAGGGCTACAGGGAGCTTGGAAATATTTCCACTGTATTGCAGGCACGGAAATAGATGGTACCCCAAAGTAAAGAGAATTTATATCCTGGATATCACTAGATTTCCCCAAAACATTACAAAGAGCAAATTACTCAAGAACTTTAATCAAGTGACAGGGTTTGTTTGGATTAGAAACCTTTCAGCTCTGTTTTTACACAGCTCCCATGTTTGTGTGATTGCTTCATTCTGCATTTATGGGTCTAACATATTGAAGCGTCAGCAGTGTTAATACTATGCATTAGGAATTTTTATTTAATGAAAAAATAGACAGTGATATAATGAGAGAATACCAAGGAGCAAACATGACCCTTCATTTTTTAAATCTTCCTCTGACACTGATGCCTATGGGAGCCACTAAAATAATTTATTTTCTTTATCAATTTATTGCTTTTGCCTTTAGGCTGGGGAGAAAAATAAGCCCCCAAACTTGTGTGTCAGTACTGAGGATAGCAACAATATTTATTGCTACAATGATTTTTGGGGTGTTTTGTAAATTTGTCTAAAGACCTGGTAATCAGGGGAGAAATAAGCCACTTTTTCAAACCTGTTTGAGTCAGAAAGGAATAGTTGGTGTGGTTTTCCCAGTGATGCTAAATGTCCAAGCAGAGGCCACCACAGCCCTGGGAAACATCTCTGATGCAGAAACCCTGGCAGGGATGTGAGGGCAGGCTGCCAGCACTGCTCCCCTCGCTCACAGAGGGAATCACCATGAACAAAAAGCACCATCAGTACAAATGGGTGCCAAGATTTTGCTTTGTCTGTCTAGCACTGCCAAGAACAAAGTCTTGATATTTTTGGTTATCCCGAGTTCTGTCCAACAGCTTTTGAGATGATTGAATTAATATTCTATCCCTATTATTTTTTTCTCACATGACTGTAGGTAATAGTAGCCAATTTCTTGTGTGCTGAAAAACCTTATATTTGAGGGAATACTTCTGCTCCCTCACATGAGACTTCCCTGGTCTCATCTCAACATTGCAATTTTTAGGCCAGTCAGACTGAAGTTGGAATATATGAGAGTTTTCCTCATCTGAATTATGGATGGGCATTGATGGAATAGAATATATTTTTGTGTGTTTGATCTGTGTATTTTGTGTCATTTGCAATGAATTTGTATGGAATGGTAATGTTTTAGTACTTAAAAGATAAACTTTTGAAAAGTAACAATCTGTTTACTCGTATACCAGACGTAATGTGATTCATTGCACTGGCCAGCCCCCTCCAATGCAGAGAATTTGTAGTAAAGAGGTTTTCTAGTGCTTGAGGCACATCAAGTGTTTTCTAGCACTTTAAAGTATGTGAACATGTTACAAAAGAAACACCAGGTATTGTGGGTTTTGAACAGTTCTACTCCATCAAATCAAGTATCCCCCTTTCTGAGTGTTTTATAAAAAAGAAACAAACAAACAAACAAAAAAGTCAAACACAGAAAACACCCAAAACCCAGTGAATTTCAGATGGATTGTGTGGGTGTCTGCTCTTCGTGCCAACAGAAGGTCTGTCTATTATTTCTTCATGCATATTGCAATTAGCCACCTACACCAAAGTGGGCGTGGGATAAAGAATTGTTCCCTTACCACAAAATCTCCTACAAAGTGCAAGTTTGGGGGGAAGATCCAGCTGGAATTAAGCTATTGCTAGCTCAACTTTGGTCCCCTTCTTGGCTTAGAAACTGGGAATAACTGGTGCCCTTATCTCAGGAAGATTTCTTTGTTATAGGTGCCTGACTTCAGAAGTGCTGAGGCAGGGAGTGCAAAATGCTCATGCATTTTACATATTAAAAAAATCCAGGAATGATGGAGAGACCAGGGAAGTAGTGGGGTGCCTGGAGCTTTGGAGTGTGAGAAATGGTCTGTTGGTGAGTGCTGTTAAGTTAAAAATTGAGGAAGGCACAAGGACTTGCCATCTACCTCCAAGAAATAGGAAATAATCCACA
Organism: Hirundo rustica; assembly: GCF_015227805.2. Classification (NCBI taxonomy): domain Eukaryota; kingdom Metazoa; phylum Chordata; class Aves; order Passeriformes; family Hirundinidae; genus Hirundo; species Hirundo rustica. The sequence continues at coordinate 4,688,244 of NC_053464.1, forward strand.
AAGTTAAAATAACAGAAAAGGTTATTCATTCTAAGTTTATAGAGATGAAATAGAGTCACTTTATGACTAAGGCTTGGTAGTAAAAGTACATATATAAGGCAGTTGATAATGTTGGTAATGTGGAGCAATATTTGCAGTAGGAATCAGGGGATTTTGATACTTAGTTCTGCCATTGATTCGCTCTGTCAGACTTTGTCAGCACAGTGTCTTCATTTCTACTGTGATAAAAGATGGTTGATAAATGTGCTCCTAAAGATCTAGTGGATTTTTAAAGATTTTGAGACTAAAATTTGCAGATGATCACAGCGGTATGATCATTTGCAGCAATAATTTTAATTTTTTCTCTTCATAAGGAACTTTACATTTTCCTCTTTTGAAAGTTAATTTATATTAGGAGTAAATGTTTCATGATACACCCATAGGAAATGTTTATTTACTTCTCAAGGTTTCATTAAACCCCAAACTGTTATGTCTTCTGTGCTGATGAGACAGCTAGTCCCATTCATGGTCAGCCACTAAATCATTCAATTGAACCCTTATGTTTATGCAACACCACTGCACACAGGGCTAAAATTAGAGTCCTAAAGCAGCTCTACAGTCATTTCTGTATGAGTTGCTCTTGGGATTTTTCAAGGGATTGGCATAAGTGATTGTCAGTGGGATTAGCAGAGGTAACAGCAGAGAGCACGGACCCAGCTGTGCGTTCCCCAGGCACTTGTTCCACAAGCTGGATTGCCAGCCTGCCCTCGGAGGTGCAGGGCCACATCGCCCCATCCCTTGTCCTGACACGGCTTCAAAAGTCTCATTTAAAAGGAAAAACTAGAAATTGCGTGAAGGCTGTGGAGAGGAGGAGGAATAAGGATCCTGCACGTGGGCTCAGCCAGCCTGGGCAAGCAGGCAGGAGTCCCCAGCGCGAGAGGGGCTGGATCTGTGGGCACAGTGTTAGCCTGGGGTGGGCACAGGGTTAACCTGGGGTGGGCACAGGGTTAGCCTGGGGTGGGCACAGGGTTAACCTGGGGTGAGCACAGTGTTAACCTGGGGTGGGCACAGGGTTAGCCTGGGGTGGGCACAGGGTTAAACTGGGGTGGGCACAGGGTTAGCCTGGGGTGGGCACAGGGTTAACCTGGGGTGGGCACAGGGTTAGCCTGGGGTGGGCACAGGGTTAGCCTGGGGTGGGCACAGTGTTAGCCTGGGGTGGGCACAGTGTTAACCTGGGTGGGCACAGGGTTAGCCTGGGGTGGGCACAGGGTTAGCCTGGGTGGGCACAGGGTTAGCCTGGGTGGGCACAGGGTTAACCTGGGGTGGGCACAGGGTTAGTCTGGGGTGGGCACAGTGTTAACCTGGGTGGGCACAGGGTTAGCCTGGGGTGGGCACAGGGTTAACTTGGGGTGGGCACAGTGTTATCCTGGGGTGGGCACAGTGTTAGCCTGGGGTGGGCACAGTGTTAACCTGGGTGGGCACAGTGTTAGCCTGGGGTGGGCACAGGGTTAACCTGGGGTGGGCACAGTGTTAACCTGGGTGGGCACAGTGTTAGCCTGGGGTGGGCACAGGGTTAACCTGGGGTGGGCACAGGGTTAACCTGGGTGGGCACAGGGTTAACCTGGGGTGGGCACAGAGGTTCCTCTGCTGGCAGGAGCCCTGGGAACGCGGGCAGCTCACGCTCCATGCTCAGGGAGCCTCTGCAGAGCTGAGATAATGGAGTTCCTCTGCTCTCACCCGGGGCTGGCACGCTCTGGGAGGAGGCTGAGCTCTCCAGGGAGAAGCTGGTGCTCTCTGTACCTTGTGGAGTGCCATGCACGGCATTATCCACATTCCAGAAGCGTTACACCTGTGCCACCCATCCCACTGGCATGGCACTGGCTACAGTTTGGATCAGCAATCTAGCACAGTTTCGTGGGATGGAAGGGAGTACCACCAGGTTTCTTTTTTTCTTGAGGACAGAGATTTTGATTAATTTTTTCCTTCTCTTCAGGGTTAGCACTTTTCCTTACATATATTTCAAGGTAGGGAAATTGTTCACTTGACAGCTGTGGATAAAACATGAAATTTTAGATAATGTTTTAAATTCACCCGAGACAAACCTGCTTCAAGGTACTTTATAAATTAAACTAAATTCAAATATTGTCTTGTGGCATCTACCTGTAATTAGAAAACTTTTTTGAAGAGGAAAGAGATGGCTAGTATACAAATTATTTGGCAGCTAAAATTAGGACTGTTTAGAGACTGGATATTATCAGGTGAATCACGTGTTGAACAAGCTTTCTTCATTTTGTATTTAAGTTTTCCCTGCTTACTAGCTTGACTAATATCAAGACTGCTATGCAAAAGTTAATGGGGAGAGAGTCAGAGTATGAGATTTGGCAATTTCTTTGGTGTGAATTTGATTTCAAATTTCTATCTTCTCCCACCTCTTTTTTCTCTCTCTTATGGGATCACAGATTGGTTTGAGTTGGAAGGCACCTTAAAGCTCATCTTATTCCAACCCCTGCCATGGGAGGGACACCTTCCACTATCCCAGGATGCTGCAAGACCCAGTGTCCAAACCCATCTCCTCAGGGCTGCTCTCAATACATTCTTTGCCTTTTATCTTTTTGATGCCTGAAGGGATGGAAAATATTCCTTCAAGAAAAAAATGGTATTTTTTATGTTTTGGGAAATATTGTTTCAGAGCTGCTTTATATTTCTTTCCTTGGATTTGGTCCCTATGGTTCCATCAGCCCACAACGCAGATGGAGAGCAGGGAGATGCTGAGTGAGGCTGTGCCTTAGCTCACTTCCAAGTCTGAGAGCTCCTGAACTGCCCTACCCTGCCCTGCTGAGCATCTGAGCATTGCCCTGCCTCTCCCCTCTCCTCCACTCTTTCCATTCCAATGTGTTTAATTCAGTGCACAGCATTCCTATCTGCCTTCTTGCCTTTCACTGCTCTGCCAGTTGCTTTCTTTTGAGCAGTTCCTCACCTGTTGCTGGCTGCAGAGGCAACATCTTTAGGAATGGGCAGGGAGGAGAGGTCACTGGAAACATTTTGTTTTTGCCACAAGCCTCGTAGCAGCATGGGGACTCATGAACAAGGGCTGTGCTGTCAAGCAAAGGCTGCTGGCTTTCCCAGTTTTACAGTTCTGATAAAAATTCTGAGCACTGAGAGATCATTCATTCAAGCACATGAATCAGAAAAGAACAGAAATAAAATTATCCTTTGCAAGTAGTTGTGTGCTGTAACATGCCTCTAACAGATTGCACCTTTATTCAATTTCTTTGTAAGGGGCCATGTGTCAACAGGCTTTTTCCCTAAACCTGCTAAAATGTTAAATGGAAGGACAGCAGATTTCCTTCACCTTTTACCTTGAAGCAGTAAACATTGCTGCTTGGAGGTGACATCAGTCAAAAACTGTGCCAAGCCCAGGTATGGCAGGCTCCAGGGCAACCTTACTCAGTAGGTTTCTAATTCTGACCTGTAATTGCAGTCATTTTCAGAAGCTCAGTGCTTTCCAGCTGAGTTCCCCCTTGGTCCACAGCAGTGTAGAAGTAAAGCTGCAGCTGTCTTGCAGCTGAAGGACATGAGAAAAATGTGTGGGTAGATATCCATCCTGGGTGAGGGTTTGTGACATTTGGGTAGCTCTCAGGCAGGAAGGGCAGTATTGCTCCATAGTTTATAGCACATGCACCAGCTCACGTGTCCTCTGCTCACTGAGTGATTTCACACATGCTAATGTAGATGAGGCAGAAATCCCCGAGCCACTGCTCAATACTGGGTAAAAAACCCCACTAAATTATTTGCTCCCAAATGCCACTGTCTTCTCACTAAAACCGTTTTGCAGGATTGCAGTAGTTTTGAAGGAGACAAGCACTGTGGAAAGAAAGTTATTGGGGTTTCAGTTTTTAGAGGAAATATTACATTTGTTTCAAAAGTAAAAATGAAGGTAAAGATGACATTAAAGACAAGAAACCAAACCCCCTCTCCACATGTGGATTGAAAGATATAGTCTCACTAAAATTTTTCAAGGTTTTTATTTCAGAAAGTTAATCTTAAAAATAGGTTTTGATGATGATAATAATAATAATAACAACAGGGTAAAAACATTCAGTTTTAGGGATGATCATTGGGAACAGATTGCAAATGTGATGTGGTGGAAGAAAGACAATATGAACATTTTGGCACATATAACTAAACACAGAAGAGAGTTTTGAAAAGAAAGCAAGTCGTTTCTGCCCACTGTAAGGGTTCAAATTACAGGAATGTATACTTTAAATATATTTTTATTACGTCTGTTGGTAGCCTGTTACACTCTATGCAGGGTAACATTTTGCTCAAAGATCTAAAATACTTCAACCCTCACACTGCCAAATGCTTCTCCAGCACCACTTTAATGCATCCTTGGTCACCAAGAATTGCTGTTGATGTTGCAGTGTGAAACACTCCTTGCAAATTATTTTAATCTCTTTTTATTAAGCTTTTTACCTTTCTTGCCAATACACAGGACCTACCTTGGGCAGTTCTTTTTTGTTTGCATTTACAAAGTAGTTGATTTTATCTGAATGCTGTGAAATAGATTTTTTTAATGTCATGTGGTGATGGATAAGCCTTTTAATATTTTAGCAGAAATTACTCCAATAAACTGATTACTTTCTCTGATGTGCAGTATCTGGACTGAGATCACAGTAAAAGAACTGTCTGGTGCAAACACCAGGGTCTGAGCATTTCTTTATTTTTGCAGCACAGCCCTCAGTTGTTAGTGGGGGTTTTTTTGTATTTTGCCTTAATAAAAAGCCTTTATTTCATCCTCTCAACACTCTTGCCCTCAGAACACAGAGCTTTGCCTACTGTGTTGAATGGAGAACCTGGGGGACAAATGAACCTGCTGTATTTAATGTACAGCCATCAATAACTCCATGGGTTACCTGCAGACTACATGGGCAGCTTTATGAAGGTGAAGGAGGCAACAGGCATCAGTGTGTGATGATGTCTTTGTTGTTCTTGCATGATGTAATGGGGGAGCATTAATGCAGATAATTTGTTCTTTATATACTGGGGTGAAGCGTGAGGAGGACACCTGAACCATACGATGTCAGCTGCTGAAGTATTTCCAGGGACATCATCCTCAGGAAGCAATCTGAGTGCTGGGGACTTGAAAGCTGACTTTGGGACAGGAGAGAAGACTGCTGGAGGCCAGACTTGTGGGGCTGGTGTCAAGCCAGTGGCTCCCTCTGCGAGGTGTGGTTTTGCTGGGGCAGGGGATGGAGGTCACTGCCAGCTGCTGCTGGGGTTTGGTTTCCAAGGGTAGCAGTGGTTATATTTGGCTTGCTGGTGGTGCAGAAAGCCTAGAATAAGGCTATAAAATGTCTTGTTTGTTTGTTTGTTTGGGGTTTTTGTTTGTTTGTTGGTTGGTTTTTTCCATGTTCCTTGGATCCTTATCTTCTTTAGTGTGAAGGTTTGGGGCTTAAAGGAAGGAAAAGTGATCACAGATGTGAAAGTCAGCTCTAGTGAGAGAGGAGGTGATAGCACCCAATACTCTCCTGTATTCCTCTGTATCATTAATTCGGTTTTTCAGGTTTTTTATCTCTCCTTTGGATTAAGAGGCTCTGAGGCACTAGAAGCCTTGATGCATTTGCTGCTGCATAGAGATGTGTCTATGATGTGTTGGGTAAAGGAGGAACTGAAGAGCCAGTGGGCACAGGTCACTTGCCTTCCTTTAGCTGATACAGATTAAAAAGGTGGCAAAAGCCAAGAGCAGGAGCATCAGCTGCGTAGACACCATGTGTTGCAAGCAGCTCAGGGAACCTGGTAATGTCCTTGCACAAGTTAAAGCTTGGTCAGTCCTTTGCCATCACGTTCCAGAAGTGCTGTCCTCACTTCTCACCAGACAACGTGCAGATCTGGGGAGCGCAGAGCCAGGGAGCCACCACGACATCTCAGACCGGACCCTGCCCGCAGGTACAAATCATCCCACTGGAAATGTGCCTCAGCAGTTCCTGTGAAGTCAAAACAAGCAAAGCTGGCTTTGGAAGGAAAGTTCCATCCCGGGCTTCTTTAGATTAGGGACTCTGACTGTTCTCTGTAGTCCAAGTGTTTAAAAAATATATTGGGAATTGTGGATGCATTTGCCACTGATGTGACAAGAGTGCTGCTGGGAACATGTTGTGTTATTGACAGCTTGTGGGTTTAGGGAACATTGGTTTTGATGGTTTAGTGCTGAAGGTTAACTGAGTAGGGGTGGGTCAAAGGCATGAACAGGCAGCTGCAGGTAACTTGGATTTCAGGCAAGTTTCTGAAGCTGCCTTCAGAAGCTGCTCTCTCCCAGCATGACTCCAGAACAGCCTGGGCTTTTTGTTGTTGTTGCTGTAAGGAAGGTTTTAAGCTTCTTGATTGTCTTGTTTATCTGTGCTAGAGATATCTGGACTGTCCATCCACTGCACAAACAGAAGAAAACGAGTCCCATTTCACTCACAGATCATATTTGTCTGGCAGTTTCTTGTGCCTTTCAGTCACTTCTAATTTATACACTGTCTTCACACATACTGCATTTTTTGATTAATTGTATAGGAAATTACTGCAAACTGTTTTTTTCAGTTTTCCTTCTATTACCTACACGCAACTCAATTAAAATTAATATCAATTAGCTGCGAATGACTTTTGAGAACCTTATTAAACAAAAAATATGAGCAGATGAGAACTATTTAAAATATGGGTGTATGTCAGTTTTAATATCCATTATGTTGCTGTATTTCCAAGCCATAAAAGTGACAAGAATGGCATGCTCTGTGTAAAAGAAATTTGTTATGGTCACTTCAAAAAATGTTTTTATTATTATTAACTACTGGAAAGTCAGATATGGATAGTAAATATTCTTTGATATGGAGTACAGATTTTCATGAACTGACACTTCAAATTACCCTACATAAAATATTTGTTCCTGCCAATAAGTGTTTTGCTGCTACTCTGAAGTCCTTAAAGTATTTTTAAAAGCTGTAGAGGTTTTTGAGGTGTGTGTAACCATTACTACCCTTTGCTTGCTCTCTGAAAAAGTAAAAATTGTGCAAAAACTGAGTGTTGTGTTCAGAACATTTCCTAAGTGATTGAGGGGGTAGGAGTTTGCCTCAATGATTGTATTAAACCATACCAAAGGTTCAGCTAATCAGCACTGTCAATGAAAGGTGTCCAGGGCAGGCAATACAAAAAATACATGAGTAAAAAAAAGACCTTCTAAGATACTTCCCCAATCATCTGTGACTTACAAATTTCTGGATATTTGTAGTTGCTAACCTTGAATGAGATTTTTTTTTTCCCCTCTGAATATATGAATATACTTAAGTCTTAAATCCATGTAAAATTTCAGCACCAACAGAATCTCATGGGAAAAAATTTCAGTAGCTCTTTATAATGAAATGTATCTTTTAAATGGTCTGATCATAGGTTAAATAGCTTTGTTCTTTTGAATTTCAAATTTGCATCTGACAATGGTTTCCTATTAACCAACTCCAGTTGCTTAATTTATTACAGAAAATGTCTCAACTGTGGTCCTGATTTTTAAACATGAATTTGTCCCTCACATATATATATATATATATTTTTTTTTTTTTTTTTCCCTCTCTTCCTTCTTCTTGCTGAAGAGAAATCAGCTTGAAACCGAGCAAACCTTGGTCATGGTTTCTGGATGTACTGAGTGGAAATGGCAGGAGTTGAGAAGCACCTTCAGAGCAGGTTGCACAGGGCAACAGCCAGTGCAGGAACACATAAAAAAGACATAATAGATGAACTGCAGAGCAAACTGAATTACATACACTTAGAGCAGTGTAATGAACTGGTGCCTTTAGTAATTAGCCGGGGCTGAAGTGATCTACTGTGGATTATATTCTTTGACTCTCTAATAATCTAAGTCACATTTCCCCTGGTTGACATTTAACAAAGGCCTCAATTTTCTGGTGTTTCATAGCTCACTTTTGAATGCTCAAAACCTGGATGTTAATGTTGAGAGCTTCAGTTTAAATTGTCCTTTCTGCAATTTTGTACGCTTGTAACTTTATTACAATTCTGTCCTTTAAGTCAGATGCATCAGACGTTATTGCAGACATATTAGAGTATAAAACTTGTCTGGACTCAAAAATGGTAATAAAATTGAGATCTTCTCCATGGAACTGTCTCTTTATGGACCTGTTTTCCCAATGGAATAACCACCAGGTTTTTCAGGGCTTCATTACTGTCCAGGTCTATATCAGACCTGTGGTGCTGGATATATTCTGATTCCAGGTTGAAAATGTACAGCATAGGTGCTCCCAAAGGGGTGAACTCAGTGCTGCTGTGACATCCTGCCTGACATTCCCAAAATCTCTTTCAGTCCTCACTCTTTTTTTACTGTTTTTGGTTGGTTGATTGATTTTGTTGGTCCCTTTGTTCTTAACATTTTGTTTCTTTTTTGAATCAGAAAATATTGTTCAATGTGTGTACTTTTATATTACTGCAAACTTCAAAAGTTAAAATAATGCAACTTTAAGTAATTTAAAATGATAAAAACATATTAAGGTTGAAATGTGCATCTAAATTTTTAGTGTTTGATGTTTCCCTGTGAAGAATTGAGGAACCTTGAATTTTGGATTATTTTCTGAAAGTTTTGTTTATTACTCTGAGGCCTGTAGTCTAACCATAATATGGGAACTGGTATTCTTGTCAGGTTGTTGCCTTTGAGAATGGAAGCTTCAGGTGAAGAAGTTCAAGTACCCTGATGATCATGCCAGTGTGTTCATGTTTCACGTTAAGGGATCCTGAGTGAGAAATTCAAACACCACTGCAAGTAATAGGTAATGGCAGGTTAAATCTGTTTACAGGTTTCTATTTGTCTCTTTTAGGACATCTTTGGAATCATCATCTCACAAGTCTCAGGCTGATGTATGTCAGGTGTTGGCATCAGAATTAGGACTTGAGCAGTCAACATTATATTTTTATTTTCATCTTACTCAAAATGTGTGGATGTTGACAGTATTTACCAGCACTAATTTGCATAGGAAAAAAGGCTTTAAATGCTGCTGCTTATCTGGTCTTTAGCCCCATAGCATTTATAGTGAAGATGCTGTTAGCTGAGTTGTGTTATTTAATCTGGTGTTCAAAAGAAAATGTCAACCAGACCAGCTCTGAAAATCAAACTATTCCAATGCCTTTAGGACTTCTTTCTTCCATTGGCTTCAAATGAAAATAAACATAGAGATTATTCTTTATGGAAATCCATCTGTTCCTGTTTCTCTTTTTGTGTGATTTTGAACTATTGCATCTGCTTTTCCTTGCTCCTTTCCAGTATCTGTCATTGCTCTTGTTTCCTCTTGCATTTCATTTCTTCCTCTCTTCTTTTAATATTTAAATGATCAAACCACCCGAGTTTTTAACAATCTAATTTTCCAAATCAACCATATACCTAACACTGCTGGGATTTCCTGTCATTTTGCCTGAAAACATTCCTCTCCTTGGCACCCATTCAGTGACTTGTAATACACCCACAGCACTTGAAACAAAGGTTACATTGCTTCCCTGCGGTCTCTGCTCAGTCTTTGGTTCCTTGGCAGGATTCACAATTAACAGTGAATACATTTCTGGTTGCAACTTCTCAAATTTTGCTCCTGGAACACCACCTGGAGGATTGTTTTACATTTGAATTTGCCAATTATTAGAAATGCAGAGCTGCTCTGGGTTTTTCCTTCTATTTGTACAGCTGATTGACCCTCTTTTATACTGAGATCCCTTACAAATGAAGCTGGGATAACTCTTGGTTGTCTGTGTCAGTTGAAGGTATGGACTGTTCCATACAGAGAAAATAAGACTTTATCTGTCTGAGCTCCTGTAAAAGATCATGAGAGGGGGGCTGAGCAGGGAAGGGGATATGGCAAAATTGACTGGAGAGCTACAGACACCTTGAACTTAGTGCCAACCTAAAACACCCCCAGCAGGTGGCTGTGCAGGAGGTTGTGGGGTTTTCTGGCACAGGAGAGTTACCTGAGCACAGCCAAAACACCTGAGGGTACTTGAGTTACTTTGGGCTGCGGAGGTGAACGTGGCCTTATGATGACTCGATGCTCTCAGAGGAGAGAACAGCAGGTGTGGGAGGACAGATAGAGTGCTGAAGGCAATCTCACCTCCATGTATTGCAGCTGTGTTAATTACCAAAGCGTGGAACCGCCTTGCCCTCACAGCTGTGGGTGATAAAGAGTGAGTTAGGTGGGACGGGCGTTCAGCTGGAGTCTGCTGGCTGTGAGCAGGAAGGGACAGGGGGTTGTGTGAGAGACAGAAAGGGTAAGATGTTGTGCAAGGGACAGGCAGGGTTAGGTGGCTGTACTAGGGACAGGAAGGAGCGAGCTGGAACTGGAGAAGGAAGAGAGAAGAAGGAGAAAAAGAGCCAGAGCTGCATGGAGCTGTCCATGGGAGGCACATAGAAAAGGTATGAGAGGCTTCTAGATAACAAGGTGCTGATGCTTGGAGTCTTCAGTGCCAGTTGTACCTCCTTGGTAAAGCAGGGACCTGGGGGAGAAAGGTGAATATCCCATCTCATAGGCCTTTTAAAAATGCTGTTTTTGCAATAGCAAACCTATGCCTTCTGCAAGAAAGAAAAGGGCTGGGTGGCTCCTGTAGCTCGTGGCCGTGCTCCCAAGAGCTAGGGCTGGAGAAAGCTGCTTGGGGCTGACCAAAGGTATGAAAACCAAAGTTTCAGTGGGGTGGACTGCTCTAGGTCCATGCTCAGACACTTTCCCCATCATGGCATAAATCTGACATGAGTCAAATGTTTGCTTCAGATGTCTCAGCAGAGTTGAGTAGGTTCCTGTGCATGTGGTGGAGCTGTACAGCACGTGGCTGACTTGTTCAGAAATATCTTTCAAGAGCTTTAAGATTCTTGAGTCCCTCCTATGATTTCTGGACAGCACATGAGGTGCATAACATGTATTCTTATTCCACTTGCTGATTTCTAGTGTCATACAGGACGATTCAAATTTTGTTTGATTTGCTACTTCTGAAAAATGATACAGTTGCACTTGGCTTCCTTTAATTGCTTCAGGTGGAAGAGACTATTAAAGGAACATTTTTCAAACCTGAATTTTGCTACAGCAGAGTATTTTATTCCAGTGCCATCACAAGTGCTTGAACAGGTATCCTGGGGAGATAGGCCTCTCCTCCTTTGGAGTGTTATTGTAGAGGCATGTAAATGGAGAATAGGGGTTTCATGAGCCTCCTGCTCAGCAGTAGAGAATTTAAAAGCCAGAAAAAAATGACCACTCAGATATTTCGTGAAAAGAGAATCTGAAATATGTAAAATAACAAGCTGAACTTTTTAAAGCATGAATGGACATTACCAATAAGTGAATAGTCCTGGAAGCCTATTCTCTTTTGCTGTTCAGCTGTTTCAAGTGTAAGCCATCGCAGCACAGACCTCTCTGTTTTGCAGCAAGGACATACCTGCTAACCCAAACAGCAATCTGGGGCTCCTAGAAAGCTGTTTTGAGGCAATAAGGGGGAATTTAATCTGAAAACAAACTCAGGTTTATTAATGAGGACAAGTTATTTTTTCTTCCTGTTGAAGAATGATTGATATTGAATTGTTTGTGACCATGATGTACTGCTTTACCTCCTGGCTTGCTGCTGACTCCTGTGACATTTGCTTTGCATTCACAGACAGCTTGGCACTGGGGATAGCCCAGATCACCTACAAAAACCTCTAAGTGAGAAGTGCCCCATGAAGGAAAACACAACCAAAAACCAAAAAAATTATTGGTGTTTAAAACGCTAGCTGTTGAGAGACTTCTTATCTTAAAAAGTTTTAATTATGTGGTAAAGGTTTAAGTTTTACACCAAGTTCAAGGTGAGAAATTTTCTGTTTGATGTTGCTGATGACTTTGTGATGACAGTGAAAAAATAAGTTTCTCATACATCTCTTCTACCTTAAAATGTAGTATCATCGTAGTCCACTTTTACTTGGCAAAAGTTAGCATTTCAGTTACCCAGGGTTAAAATATGGTTGGAAGAATTGCTGGAAAAAGTTAAGATGGTCGTTCATTCAGAACTCCAGCCAGGATCTAAATGAGCCATTCTTTATCTCTGTGTAGTTCAAATCTCTTTGCTCCCTTTTCCTTTGTTTAGCTTCTTGTGCTTTCATCTGAGACTGAAATAAAAAGACCTAAATTCTGAAAGATACATGTAGCACTTTTTCAGAGACTCAATGGAACTGAAATATTTAGGAGTATGTTTTGGGCATTTATCCAAGCCCAAACAAATCTCTACATAGTCCGAGGAACAAGAACCGAATTACTATTACAGTAACTGCTTTCACAGGTGAAAAAGAAAACAACCAAGTGAGATAGGCAGAGTAAAACAATTCTGCCTTTCCCAGCTGAATAACAAATAAGTTTTTCAGCCTCTAGTTTTTTTCCTTTCCACTTCACCTGTAAAAGCTGGGGATTTGGGAGCAATATATTTTAACTCAGCTTAGGAAAAAAATAGTTAAAAAATATCAGATCACTCAAGACAGTCCACACAACAGTGAAGCAGAGAAGGGATCTTAATTTTTTTTTCAAAGCAATTCCACAAGCCAGCTCCTGATCTGGAAACTCAGTTCGTTTCGTTGTATGCAGAAACAATCCAAAATGTTTCTTTCCCCCAAGCCTGTATATTCTGTACAATCATGTCCCCTTGGAGTGAATGACTTTTGGTGTGCACACGCTTTCCATAATTCATTTAGAATTCTCTGCTCTCATTAATATTCTATGTTAAACACTATGGACTTGGTCAAAGGAAGTTGTTTCAACTATTTAAATACAAATGTATAGAGAATAGTTGGCAGTTCTTACCACCCTTTCCCTTTTGTTATTGATGACTCTCTCAAACTCATCCAGTCTCTTCAGGTGAGCATTTCCTCATCTTGGTAGAAAGACCCTGGCTGCTGCCTGACTTGAATGGAGAGTTTTGTAATTTATGTCAGGAGAGAAAATCTCGTCTTTGTGACACGCAAAACGACAAATAGAAAACCTCTAGGAGACGTTTCTGTTTAACAGCTCTTTGCTGACACTATGGAGAGGTGCATCTGCAAGCAGGGAGTCGATGTGTGTGGCGGTCATTTCTCCCAGTTCACTCCTCCTCCTCTCAGGAGAGGCTCTTCCCTGTGGGCTGGTGCCTGAGCAGAGGGGAAAGCAGGATCCCTGCTTCTTTGGCCTCAAATTTGCGTGGTTTTATGTGTGACATACTGCACCTTTATTCTGTAGCTTTAAAGTTGCCACGTTAATGCTGAAGACATAATCATGAGGTTTTCACTTTGAGAGGGGAGAATTGTTTCAGATTTATTTCCTCTGCCAGTGGCTCTTCTACATAGACACTCAGACTGTGCAGGAGGAAAAACCTCACAGTAGTCAGTCTGCTGCTGATGGTTAAAGAGGCTTGGAAACATCATAAAGGTCAAAAATATCGTAGCTATAAATGGAATTGTTTAAAGTTGGAGGGCGATTTATGGAAGAGGACAGCATGAATTGGCACTGCAACCATTCTTTTCCATTATTTCTCTAAACGACTCTTTTAGTAGTGTTGAAATCAAGATAATCAAGTTTGAAAATTAATGGGAAGGAACAGCAAATAATTAGGAACAATGCTATCAAGTAGGTAACTGCTCTGACTACTGGCATACCTGATTCTGTAGCTGCAGTGAATGTGACTGCAGAATGAAAATAGGAGTAGATTATCTTTCCATCAGCTCCCCCACAATCCTCCTCCCCCAAACTATTCAAGTGTTGGATTTTTGTTTTATTTGTTTATTTTATTAAGAATGAGTGACAGTTAGAAAAGAGTGCAAACATTTACAGTGATTTTTTTTTTTTTTTTTTTTTTAATGAAACTTGTGATGGTAGATTTTATTTGTAGCCTGGATGTAACCAGCTATCAGGCTGTGTTGCCCATCCCTGTTGCAGAGAATCCTGAGGGTCAGATGCCCATTCTTAATGGACTTTCAAATTAATATGGATTTTAGCACAGTTGTCTTTTTCTGTCTTGTTGTCATTATGTTTTTATTTCCCTTTGGGGAAAAAAAATCACTGATGAGAAAAATTTTGGGAAGTTATTTGGAGTTTAAAGCTTTGTAGTCTTGAATGCATGTTCCACACTGGATCAAGTGTCCTGTGTCTGTGAACCACGAGGCAAAAATTTCTTTCACTTATTTTTCCATTTATTAAGTGCTGTTCCTATCTTGGGCCGCTGTCTTCGATTGTGCTGCCATTTTTAACTTTGTTAGAAACACTCTCACTCCAATTGGATTATTAGTGTAAATGGCAACCGGCTGGGAGATCTTTTCAGCCTTTTGAGTGCTTTGAAAGGAAATCTTTCACGGCCCTTTGTATCCCACACGGCACACAAATTGTAGTGCAGCCTGCTGCAAGTTGTGTGCGATGTTGGCCTGTGATCTAAATTGGCTTAGGGATGCACTGAGGGTTCGCAGGCAGTGCGGAGGAGTCTGAGAGAAAACCTCCATCCCTCTGCATTGTGCTGCGCTGTGGCTGCGGTGCAGTCTCCCAACAGGCGCTGCCACTCTTGCTGGGGACACAGGAAAGTGCCAGCCACACTAATTTCCACAGGACAAACCAGGGACACACGTGAATGCAGCAGAGCTAGGCTGAACTTGCTGTGAATTTTGGATCTGTTTCTTCCCATCTTAACTTTAGTTCTTCAAATAATTTAACAATTTTATATGCTGATGATGCTGTTTTCTTTATCACCATAAATCATTGTTTTATGCTGATGACACTGTATTTTTCTATCACCATTAATCACCTATAATGCTCGAGAAGGAAATGTTAATGAAGAATACAATTTATTAAATGTCACCCAGTGGGTGGGCTAAAAGGTGGATCTTTATCGTAAACAGGGCCAAAACAAAGTAATGACCCAAACAGACTCGTAGATCTGGTGTGGGAGGTACTAGAGGAGGTGAGCAGGACATGGTCAGTGCCTGGGACAGCAGGGAAGGGTTCTGCAGAGTGGGACAGCACCCGGGGAGGGCTGGGACAGCCTGGCAGAGTGGGGACGAGTTGCTCTGGAAAAGAAGGGGCTTCCCTTGCTGTGTGCTTCAGAAAGTGCACCTGGCACTGCTCTTCTGCTCTCTGGGAAGCCATGGCAGAAACAGAGAGGAATTTGAATTTAACTCTTCTCCCCCTAAGGCTCCCTTGCTCTTTGGAAGCACAGGATACCCTCTGATATTTCTTGTGTCTGATCACGGAATAACCAACCCTTGGAAATCAGGGAGAGGGACTTGAATGGCAGAAAGGCTGACAAAACAAATGCCTCAAGCCATAACTATTACTTAGAGAATGTTTCAAACCTTAATTCAGCTCAATCTTTGTTTGGCTAGTTTGTCTCTGCTATAAATTTTAAAGACCATTTTAGTTACCTGTCATTTTAGAGATTGCTTCTATACCCTGTCCGCTTGGCGGCTGCCTGTTTCCCAGAAGGCACAGATTTCTTTTTAGGTTTTAATTTTTAATTTTTGCCACATTTTGATTATGGTGATATTATATGGGGTCAGTGCTCAGTCAACTGTTAAATAAATTGCAAATTCTACAAAACACAGCCAGCAGAGTCATTACTAACTGTAATGCTGAAACTTCAAGCAAAATTACATCTGGCTACAATGCTATTCAGATGCATAAATTATACAGCCTCTGATTATCTTAAGGAAAATTCAGCTATTAAACTTATTTTATGGGCACGAAACAAGGGGAACTGCCAAAAGGAATCTGTGCATCCTAAAAGTCATGAGAAGAAAAATAATTGGCAAACCTTTTCCGCCTGCAGTTTTATGGAATGTTCTCTCTCCCTCCTGATGTTCAATCAGCCTCCACCACTGGCACAGATGAAATCATACAGTGTCAGAACTGGTGGGGGAATGCTGCCTGTGTAGCTTTGGAACAGCAGGTGAGTCAAACATTTCAAATCTGACCCCGAACATCCCCCATCTTTGCGTGGGGACCTGGCAGTGTGAATCTCCAGGGGAGAAAATTGTAATTCAATGAGGAAAAAAAATAAGGATGCTTGATAGTGGGGTGTTGAGTGCGCTGCAGAACTCCTCCTGAAAGCTTTCCAGCTGCCCTGGAGCACACGAGGGGTCAGCACTCTTCATGTGCCAGCAGGTCACTGATGCCTGACTCATGTCTGAGAGTGGGAAGGATGAAGAACAGACCCTGGGGCTGATGGCACAACAGCCCAAATGACATTAGATCACACACCACAGCTGTGCCAGAAGCCCCAGCCTCAGAGGGATGGCTTATTGCTTCTTTCCTTGTTCTCCCACACCCAGTTTTATATCAGTATTGCTAGTGTTAAATTCAGAGCTACCTTTGAGGAATAGAGAGTACATTGCTTAAAGCAGTCTTGTCACCAGATTTCCTGAGTTGCTTCAATGTATTTTAAACTATTCTTATATTTGACAAGTAATTGCCAAAGTAGGTTATATGCCACTGACCTTTATCAAAGTCTGATTTTTTCCAAGCCTTGTCTCACAGTTCTGTCCTATAAAGACATTCAGGGAAGATAATTGCTCCCTAAACTAATTGCCTTCTCTGCTGTTCTTTCCTGGACTTCTGCAAGACAGAGGAAATTTTGCTATTATTTGTTCTTTGAACAGGTCTGGCTCCTCAGACTGGAGATTAGAGAAGGTACCCCAGTTCTGTTTTCATTTCCTTCCTTCCTTCCCTCTTGTAACAAGAATTATGGTTCAGGAGCATTGCTGCTTTCTTTCTCGAGTATTTCTATGCAGCATTTTTAAAGGAAATCATAATTTTACAGTCCAATATGTGGTGCTATATCAAATATAAATATGGATAACCAGAGTAATGGATAATGCCTATTGAGTACATGAGGAAGTACTGCATTTCTGTTCCTAGCATTATGCAACCTGAATCTGGTTTTTCCTCACTGATTAACCATAGCTGTTCAACAGTATTTCAACTTATATTGATCTTTGAGACATGAGGAAGGGAGGATTAATCTTGTTTTAACAAAACTTTTTAGTTTAATTCAGCTCTATGATACACTAGGTGGCTGGAACAATTTTGGCCAAGCCACGAGCTAGTCCTTGTCTGAGGGTTATTGAGAGCTACTAAATATGAACAAAATTATTAATGGCACTGAAGCACACCAGGGGTTCATGTCAGGACAGAGAGAATTCCTGTAGCAAAAGGAGTTGATTTTTTAACACTGCTGTTGGAGGAGGCTCTGTCCCTCCTGTGAGTGTGGTTCTGAGTGTGGCTATGGTAGGAAAAGGAGAATGGTATTCTCTGAAAATAGCAATACACTGAAGAAAAATATATAGAAGAAACCTTTCCATTCTTGACAGAGGGAGAATGGCCCAGGTATGAGCAGAAGAAAACAAAAATAAGTAGGACTACATCTTTTAATTGCAGGATTCCTCAGCCACTTCACTCTTTGGGAGGGTTTCTTCACTCCCTTTGAAAGATATTCAGTATACTGCATTTCTTCTGAGCTTTATTTACTATTTTTCCAGTATTAAGCTGAAATTATTCCACAAAGATTGCTCCTGACCTAGTGTTTTGTATCATTATATGTGACAGCCTTTCCACTTGGAGATTTTAAAGTCAGTAGAGTTACACTGGAGGCTTGCACTCTGTGTGTGTGAATGTGAATTGCAATCTTTGAGGTAAAAAGAAACATTTTGAAACTAGGAAGCTATTTGGAAGCATATAAATGGTCAGGGGTTTTTTGTTTGTTTGTTTTTAATACCTAACTTGTAGCAGTTAAAATGCATAAACAACCATGTATTTCTTGTACTTTCCTATCTTTGGTTTTGTGACCTTTAAAAAAAACTTAAAAGGAAATTGGAAAAAAAATTTCCTTCAATTGAGTGATTAAAAAAAAAAAAGGAACCACTCTTGCACATTCTGTAAGCAGTGGGTAACAAATCCAATTTTTTACTCCCCCTTCTGGTTGTGGTTTTAAGGAATGCACACACATAGAAAGCAGGACTAAGATTGTCAATTTGTTATTTGAAAACACTTTAACATCTATTTCTAGCTGTGAAATGTGTCAACTAGGGAGCATATAATTTCTTCTATTAAGATCTTGTGTGTATATAATTTGAAATAACAATGCAAGCAGATATGCCAGTGTTGTGGTGTTTTTCATTTCAAGCCGCTTAAAAAGAGAAGAATTTCTGTTTGCTTGGGATTGCCATCTGATCGTCCTCCTCACCCAGAGGGACGGTTTATTCCTTAAATATTCCTGCCCAGATCAATGTGTTTCCTGAAGACACAAAGTGTGGGTCAGACAAGTTACAGAGCCGCACTCCAAAGGCTTATTAGCAATGTCAGGTCACTAAACAACACAATGAAAAATGTCTTTATTGTAAAATGCCACTTTCACAAGAAATGCATAAAATTCCACCGGTGTAGCATGAGATGCGAGGGCATAAAATAACTGGGTTTTGTAAAGCAGGTTAAGTCTTCCATCTGTGTGCACAGAGATGGATTTCAGCATGAAGCCTTGGCAGTACAGTGACTTTTCATTTTTTCTAGGGGAGAGCTGTGGACTTGTCCGTCCTCGCTGCAGAAACGGATTTGTTTAAGAGCTGCTCTGCCTGTGTGAGTGCTCCCACGCCCTTGCAGGTGTGGGAATGACTTGGACACAGCTTTGCAAGCTGTGGGTTGGGCCCAGGGCAGCCTCATTCATTGGAGACTTACATTATTAACAGTGTGCTGCTTCATCCATGAGGGAAGCTGCCATCAGTTTGGGAGTGCCAGCGACGCTGAGGAGTTTATATGTTCTGAGAGCCCAATAATCATCATCTACTTCACTTACAGAGTGCAGCAGTTTTAGATGCCTGGTTGCTTTCCCAGATTTTGTTGCCTTTCTAATTAAATCAGACTTGGGGATTTGAAATTGAATAGGTGTGAAATACACAATAAAAGTCTGTAAGTAGTTTAAGACTGGCAAGGCCTGGGCGTGTATTTAACTAGCATGGGAAGTCAGAGGAACCTGGCTACAAGACTCTGCAAACAGTTCTAAAGCTGTTCTCTATCACTTTTTATTCTGTAAATGACTTTTGTTCTGAAGTGAGATATGACCTCCCTTCCTGTAGTGTTGCACGAAATGAGATGACAGCCGCATCACATCCTCAAATTTAACTACCATCATCAGCATTGAGAAGGAAAAATTGCATGGTCCATAAAAGCATTCTAAAGCTGGTTGCTTTAGGACGAAAGATGACAGTTGGAAAGCGAACCGTTCTCCTAAGGAATATAAACCACATATTCAAAAATAGGAGTAGGAGGTATTTTTGGATAGTAGCACTACTTTGTGTTTGTTTCAGAATGAGCAATAAATGGAAACTGCAGGTCAAATCTACCAACTCTATTGACATTGTGGCTGTGTGTTAAATGGAAGGAAGACAGGCCTTCCAGGTTTTCCAGAAAGAATAAATGAGGAAGTAAATTATGTGACAACAATATCACTTAGGAAAGGATAAAGATGAACATCTCTGATCACAGTGTAAGAGATATGACGTCGTGAAAATGGCAGCTATAAACCAAAGAGGTCTAAGGGGAGTGAGCAGTGCTTCAGATAAGTGTAAAAAAAGGGTTACTTGCAGGGTAAGGAGAACGAGACACTGTGAAGAGCTGCTGCCTTGGGCAGAGGGCAGAACTGTTGAACAAATAAGTAGATGAAACCCTCAGTTTCTTATAAATATTTTTTCTGTCTTACAGTTAAAATTACTTCTTTGTGATCTTCTTGCAGTTTTAAAAGATGTGCAGGAGTCCCTCGTTTAGAAAATTTCCCACAACGCCAAAATTCACGTGGGGCTCCTTAACTATTGCCATTTTGCAACGCCTCGTTTCGAGGCCATAAAACTCCAGTATAACTAGACGAGCCATTGCTGTGACATGTGTCAAAACTAGCACTCCCAAACAACACAATTTTGTATGCATTTAATTAAAATACGTATACTGTTTGTACATGGGGCTGAAATCAAAAGCAGTGCCCACACATCCACTGGAAAATGTAGCATGGCAGTGGTTAGAGCACAAGGAAATAGGTTACGGCTGTGACAGTGCAGCCTGTGCCAGTGCAATGCAGGGGCTAATGCGTATGCTTAATGCAGAACAGTTTTAAAGATTGCTGGGGTGACGAATTCGGACCACCTCCTTATCCTCTTGAAAGCATTTTTCTTATTTCATACCCCCGTAATCCTTTTAGATATGTATAGGTTGTGCTCAAGTCATAAAGTAGAATGATTTTTACATGTATAACAATATGTTGACTAGTCCTAAATGCTGGACTCCGTGGCTGTCAGTGCCTATTGTATATAATTTTCTCAGACACACAGCTACCCTTAGGCTGTGAAGGTAGGAGCTCTGTGTCAGAAAGACTTTGACAAAAGATATATAGCTTTTAATTTGCCCATGGAGCAGAGGGAGCAGATTTATGACCTAAAATACAAGGCTGAGAATTGGCTGTATACTTTCAGCTAATGGGTATAGAAATGAGGAGATTCACAATGGCTACTCCATGCACAGGCTGTCTTTTTTGCATGTTGAATAAACAGTCCAGAAAAATTTACAGGGCTATAATTTAAAACAAAAATAAGGCAAGTGGTAGACCCATAAATGCATTTTCTATCTTCTATCTCTTCTTGGGCTTACAGTAACTTGTAAAACTGTAATTCTGTCCTGCTTTACCTGATTACTTTGTTTGCATGCATATCAGGCTAGATTATTAGCATTTGTTTATTGGCTATTTTTCATTAAGGGCCTTTGCAGACATTGAAAAGGCTCACAAAATTGTGGAACTCTCAATACCAGTTCCACAGGTAGTAAAAAATCCTGTCAACTTTATCTGAATGAAGGTGCACTGATTTATGCTGGCTGAGGATTTGGCCTGCAGAATTGATCTTGGATTGTAAGAGAGAAGCTCTGACGGTGTCCTCTGTTCTTAACTCCTTTGACGAAGATAGCTTTAGAAAACCATTTTGATTTTGTGGATTTATCCTTTGTCCTGGCTGTCAGAAGACATAGCAGTTTAAGATCAAAGGGGAAGAGATTTGAAGATTAAATGTCTTTGAACTGAAAATGTCCTGCAGCCCCATAAATTCCAGCAGAGATCACTAAATTGAGAGCGCGATCATCAGCTGATTTGTATTAATGATGCACCGATCGAAACCTTGGAAGTGCTGTGAGCTCTGTCCCTCTACCAAAAGTGATGGAGCCCTGTCAGGGATCCCATCCAGGGATCCTGCGGTGCCTGGACCAGCCTTGCTGAGCTCCTGTGCTGCTGGGCACGAGCAGGACTGGCTGCACAGGACGTGCTTCCAGCCAGAGGCATCCCAGGGGCACAGAACTCCCTGCTCCCATGGGTCTCGTGGTGGCACTCATCACCGTGGCTGCACGAGGGGGTGCTAGGGATGTGGATCTATTGCTGGGTGTAGCCAGGAGTGTGTGAATGGGACATAGCTGCATTAGCCCTAAAGCAATCTGCTCTAGTGGCAGGTGTCCCTGACAGGGCAGCTGGGACTGAAGGGTCTTTAAGGGACTAAAGGGTCTTTAAGGTCTTTTCCCGAATGTTCCATGATTCCATGGCCTGCAGTGACAAGGACCAAATAACCATAGCTCATAATTCCTATTAAAGCCTTGCTGTCTGCTCTTTTATCTTTGCTTGTTAAAGATACTACAGGATGGAGGCTCTACCTCAATCTTAAAGAATTTCCGGAGGTCAATAATCCTAACAATTCAAAATTGTTTGTTTCTCTCATCAGCTTTCACCAACTGAATCTCATTATGATATGTCCTGTTAAAGTTCCCTCCACCAAGGCTGGAAGTGCCAGGCTGAAAGGAGTCCTGGACTCCAGTAGAGATGGGTGTTTCTTTGGAAGCAGTTCCAAGGAGTAACCACTGTAAGGGAGCACTTGCAAAAGACAGAGACACAATTACTTGCCTCATTCTTTAATTCTTTAAAGAATTAAGAACATGAAAACAATAGACAAAGGGGAAAAAAAAAAACCAAAAAAAAAAAAAAAAATCCCAAAACCTCTGGGAGGATTATTCTGCTATAAGACCAAATTATTCTTTTGTTTCTCCATGTAATATTAGTATTTGCATGCTAATTAGTATTAGAACTGAATTTTTTAGAAAGAAATTTGGTTTTGTTACAGAACATGTTTTGGGAGGTACAATTTCTAATACATTCATTTTTCATAGATAAGCAATCTACTTAAGACTACATGCCAGAGGATAGCATAAAGATGTTATTTTAAAATAAATTGCTGCCTCAAGTAGCTTCTGTAGTGTGTTTGCAAAATGTCAGTCCTAGAAGGGCAGTGGAATTATTAACTTAAGATAAATGACTCGAGATGATATAATTATGAATTCTGTGAGAAGACCTTGTCAGAAGAAAGTTATAGATTTTTTTTTTTTTTTTTTTTTTTTGCTTTGTTAGCATAATACATATGAAAAAAAGAATTGAGACATCAGGATGACAATGATTCATACTTTCTGTGACTTTCAATGATTTGATTTTTTTTTTCCTTACCAAAAGAGGTTTGGATATTCTTTGTAACTCACTAGATTTTAACAAATGCTGCATTTGCTGAACTGCAAAACTGAACTACATTTTTTGAAGTGAAAACAAAAATAAAATAAAATGGTTCTTCCTACACTGAAAGTTAGACAACCCTGGAACAAATAGTAGCTTTCCAGTAAAATCATCTTGGGATTTTGATAGAAGAAAGTAAAAATGAAAGTTCTAGTACCCACATACCTGGGATAATGATGTGCAACCATGTAAAATACACTTAAAGGTCTGGAAGTCAGGTTTGGTGGCATTGCCCCTTATGGTTTTAAACAGTAGACACTTTAAGACTGTAAGCCAGATGGTCTTGAAATTACCACATAAAATCCCTCTAACTTTGGCTAATTTGTAGTGATGGTTTCTAGAGAGTGATTTCCTTATTCAGATGGAAATTTTCTAAGCTGTCTTTTAAAGTTAAAATGTCTTTTTTTTTTTTTTTCTCTGTTGTCTTCATATTATGGCAGTTTCTAAATGGTGGGCTCATGAGTCAGGGCCAGGGATGGCAGGTTCCTGGGAGTGAAGGAGAAAGACGTTTGTTTCTGTTGCAAAGATTTTATAGACTAAGCACTCTGCATGAAAAACAGTGGCATTTAAGTCAAACTCTTCTCTTATTTCTCTTCAACTTGTTCTCTGTTATGCATTCCAGCATTGAGTGATTGCAAAGAAATATAACTCTGTGCATGTATGGGAAAGTTTTATTCTTGCTTTTTGATTGTTGTGCATTCAGAGCTCTCCCACTGATACTCATTTCATTAGCAGGCATAAAAGTTGTCCAGGGCGCAAAGAAACATTAAAACATGTAGCTGTTACTACTCTCAGGAGACAGATAAATGTCAGTGTCAGTCAGCGATTAAATATGCAAAAGATTCTTGCATGTGCTAGGAACTCGATGTTAAAATTAATTGAAAAAAGAGGAAATCTTGTAGATGGAGCAGAATAAGAGAAAGTGTTTCGAGATCACATCAAACTCAGAAATGAACAAATTTTTAGGAGTCTCTTGGATTTTAATGAAATCTGTGTAAAATTAGCACTAATCAATGAGCATCTGAGTGCTCAGTGCTGCTAAAATCTGCCCTGCAAACGTGTGTGGTTCTATGAACCTTGCCCATGGCATCCCAGTTCCATCAAAGTTTTGGGGTTTTTTGCCATCTGCACACACTCTGTAAGCTCTGCCTTTGGCCTGGCACACAGGCAGCCTTGGTGCCAGGGACTCCAGCTCTTGAAGTCTGACAGAAAGGAGCTCAGGTGGCTTCAGGAACATGCCTGTCCCCAGCCATGCCCCAGAGATCAGAGATGTTTCTGGGGTGGCACCTTGAGCCACTAGCAGGCACTAATACCTGCAGGTGATGTCTTGGGATTTTAGCTTTTATATTTTTCATTTATTTGTAATCCCACAGTTCTTTAGTGTGTAACTCTAAACTCCACACGCAGTGTTCTCTGCTGCTTTCCCATTTTGGTCACACACAACAATTCCTCTCCAGGCCTGGCAATCAAGGACACCTCACTGCCTCAGGCCCTGAGAGATGGAAACAAAAGTGAGCTGGGGAAGGCAAACCTGGGGTGAATGACTTCATCACCAGAAGCTGGAATTGGAAGATTAACCCCAATATGTAAAAGACCAAATTTATAAGTTTGAAAACCAATGATCCATGGTCCATTTTGGGTGCAGACCCTGGGGGGCTTTATCTGCCCAAAATGTACCTGAAGACCCTTCAATAAACAGAACTGCTTTTGATTCCCTTAGCTTTGTGTGGCCTCTGTTTTTAGATAGTTCCAAAACCCATCACAGGAGCAATCCCTTTGTTCCCCACGCAGCCCCTGGGGAAGCTGCCACCAGAGACATCTGCTCCCCAGGGAGTGTCCCACTCCCTTCCCAGTGGCTGTGACTGCCCAGGGTTTCTGCTTCTTTATGACACCTGCAGTTCTTGTCCAAGGACGCGGGAAAAAGGAACAGATCCTCAGAGGTGTTTCTTTGAGGGAAAATTGCTTTTACTGCACTGCAGCTCTTCAGCTATCGTCATATATGTATGTATGTTCTTCCCCTCTATCAGAAGGGAGAAAAATCTTCTAGGATTTATTTAAGAGCCCTTGAAAATCCTTAAGAAAATGAATGAGCAATTTCCATCCCAGTGGGAGGGGGCTTTTCATTGGAATTGTCAGCTTCGAAACATAAAATACACACAGGGACACCCAGAGTCACTCTTTGGAGCCTGGTGTGTCAGGATGGTGGAGGGGAATAAAAATTTGCTTACTCTTACTACCATATACATTTCCTCCCCATTCAGGGATGGCTGGCATGGCCCCTCTGTGCCATTCTGTCGAGAGGCAAGAAGACATTTTTAATAGCACTGTCGCTTCTCAACCAATCCAGTGTCAGATAGGAGTGAATAATATAAATTCTCTAGCCATTCCTTGGCATTTATTTCAATGTAAGTGTATTTTTTTTTTTTCAAGTAGAAAACCCAATAGTAATTTATCAAGGGACAAATCATTTTTTCTGGGCAGTGGAGTCTGCAAAATCCCCATTTTTAAAGCACTAAATCTCCCTCCTTTGACAGGAGTAAGAAAGCATTAAAAGCTTTGATTTAGCTGGATCATACAAAATAGTTTCTCATAATTATCCTTTTGGATGATATATGCTTGTCTTTTTTCCCCTTCTTATTAAACCTGAGGTTTCCATTTTTCATCCAGCTGTATTACTAAATTAAATTGCCTTTTGTTGTATTCAAGTTAAGCGCTTTGCCAAAAGCTTTCCTTGTTCGGGGAAATAACGTTTACCCAACGTGCTCCCTGTTTTACTGTTTAAATTTACTATTTGCAATTTTTTGGTTTGCTAAGCAATTGGAGGCTATTTTTTTTTTTAATAGGAATAATGACTCAGTGGAATTTAGTGTTATATCTTAGAGTACAGTATCTTGGTCAGGGGGAGGGAAAACTTCCCCAGAAATTCTTATTTTGAATTGAAATGTAAATTGCCTACGTGACAGAAAATGTTCTTGCATGTCCAGCTTTAGAAACTTTTCATTTTTATAGCTGTATGAGAAGGAACTCTGGTTGGCTATGGAAGGATTCCATGGGGGATATAGTCACGCTCATTGATAAAATAATAGAAAACTGTTCAACTTGCCACCTTTCTTGGACAGTTTGCATCTGCACGTTAAAAAATTGCTGTGGAAGCCAGAGGCAGCTTCAGCCAGTTTTAATTCTGTTCTTGCAAGGAGAAAGCTGAAATTTGGATTAAATGGACTAAGTCAAATAAAAATCTGTACCAAAATTTAATAAAAGACTAGCCATGAACAGCATAGCAAAAGAAGTTGCTCCTTGAAAGATTTACGAGATGCTGTTAACCCAAAGAAATTAATTCAGAGGCCACTGTTTGTCATGTACTTGCTTCAGGTGAATTTTGCCTGGGTGAATTCTCCGAGAACATGGGATGTGTGAAGCAGCCTCCCCGTCTGCTGTCCCATTTTTGCTCTGGATATTTCAGGTTGCAGCCAGGGTCTGTCACTGCTTGTCCTTTGCTCTTTGCTGGGACAATCACTGTGCTGGAGCTGGCCTTCCCTGGGCTGTACCAGCCAGTGGCCAGATTCCAGCCTGGAACAACACACACAGCTGTCTCGAACATTGACTCCAAAATTAATAATGGTATGAATTATACAAGGCCTGATAGATATGGAATTGAAGGTGGTAAAGCAGGTCAGTGAAGCTTTATGAAAAATAGATTGTGTCAGACTGTGTGATGAGCTTTTGTAGAAATTCCAAATGTCATCGATACAGACCGACGTGGCCGGTGGCGATCCATCTCTGGGGTGGGTTTCTGGGGTGTGGAACTATGGCTAATGAGTTTGAGTAGTGGAGAATCAGCCACGGTGGGTCTGGTGTGAAAGACTCTGGATGTCACCAGGCTTTCCTGGTGCGATCAGGTTAAGGAGGAATGGGCTTTCTGTGGAGCGCTTGGAGCAGAGTAATGAGAAGGATCAGAGAGCTGGAAAAGAAAGCAGAGCAATCCAGAAAAAGCGAGGCACAGGATTTGAAACTGTACCTAGAGAGATTTACTTCGACACAGCAGGGCACCAGCAGGTACGTGAAGGGTATGGCACCTCCATAATTTGGGGTATCTTTAAAACAAGGGTACAGATTACCCCAAGATGGAATAGGCAACTTCTGAAAGTCACGTGCAACGTCCATGATACAAGGAATGGTGAGAGCACGTGCAGCAGTGGCAGGAGAGAGAAAACCCTGAGAGAAAGGGAAAACACACACTTGTATAAATGTGGAGCCTCCAAAAATCAGCTAAGGCGCAGGCAACTGCTGCCTGGAGGAGATTGGAAAACTGAAATGAGATTGTCAAACCAGATGTTAGACACTCAGAGGATGCAGGTACAGGCAGCAGAGCTGGCTCACACATTTATGCATTTGCAAGATTTTATTTAAGTGGATTGGGAAGTAAGTGGGAAGGGAAGACTGAAGAACTTTCAGGAGCACCAAAAGATTTGTGGGGTGCATGAATGTGGAGCTTGAGTTTTGGCTTGTCAAACAGGAAGTTATGGTTTTGGTGGCCTCTGTCAGCCCTGAAAATCAATGAATGTGTGATTTCAAAGAAAGTTTTGAAAATTTCATCTAAAAGGCTCTGTTTGCCCTTTGTATCCTTCATAATAAATTGAAAAGGCAATCGTTTAGAGAGAGGCTTTTTCTTCTGCATCATATGCTCTCATTTTTCCCTGGTTTTCATTTAAACCCTGCTGCTATTACCAGATGCTGATATAACTTCTTGTCTTGATAGTTTCAGGCACAGCATTAGTTTGTTGCCAAACTGATCCTATTTTTTATTTATTTAATTAATAGTGCATGGTGTATTGTCTTTTAATCTTTTTCTTCCCCTGCAGTGCTTCCTATAAAATGTCTTGGAAGGGAATGCAAGGCCTTGTAATAAAACATTGCAGGAAACTTTGGGCCTCCTCTATAAGTTAGCCAGTAGCTTTTCTGCACCCTTTCTAATATTCTTGTGGTTTTAGTGTTAACTACGTGGAAGTATCAGAAAGGTGGAGCTCCACCTCCGGGCAGCTAAATATTGTAAAAGGCTTGTGAGGAAAACACAGACCTGTGAATCAGGGAAAGATGAAAATTTCATAACACAGCATTTTGGTTTTGATGCTTTGAAGTCACAAACTATTTTTTTTTTTTTTTTTTTTTAATCTCAGGTTTTACAGATCATTTAGATCCCAATGTTGATAATAATTAAAAAAGTGTGAGCCCTGAATTTGTTTTAGGATTGCTGCCAGCACTGCGTGGATATTTGATGTGGTAAAGGTGCACACATTCTTACAGATAGTGAATGCTAACATTTATCTCATAGGTGCTCTAATTGTAATTAGTACTCTTTCCTTTTGCTACAGCTTTGGACCATGAAAGTCCTGCACATTCTTTCCCAAGTTAACGTTTTTTGGCTTTTCTTTCTGGAAAACAACCTCCACAAAAACACCCCACCTCAAATATTACCAAAATGGAATTTGTCTGTGCTGCTCTAGACACATATGCTCCTGCATTACTGATTGCTTCCTGATAGAAGATTAATCAAATATTAATAAACTAATAATGGATGTCACATCTACATAACTGTCAAGTTTTCTTCTGGATTAACAGTATTTGTCATTGAATTATCTCTGGATCTGCCTGACAGCCCAAAGCTGGTTATTACTTTCTGAGTATTCTGAAATATCAGCAAAAAGACAGTGTTTACACAGTAACAGTTTTTCATTGAAGTATGCTGCTTGAAATATCTACCTGGTTTCCAGGCACTTATAATAAACACATTTTTGCTGGATATGGGCTGGAATTTGCATCAAGCTTTCAGATAGGAGACTCTAACTTGTTTCCAAAAAGTACAGTCGTGATACTCCAGATATCTTGTATGATTGTGTTAATTAGGTGGTCTGGTTTTGATTTAGTCCTGTTAGTAAAAACATTTAATTATTAATCAGAAATATGGGGAAAAAACCTTACCCCTCAGCTCTGCTACAATATTTTGCTAAGCTTCCCAGACTGTCCTTCGATTTGGAAAGGGAAAAGAAATTGAGCAAGACTAGAGAGGTGTGAGACCCTTTCATTGCCTGTGCTGAGGTTCTCAGTGCGCCAGTGTGTTGTCAGACACGCGGCAAAATGACAGGGGAAGGGCAAATTGCTACTTTGCTTGTGTGGCAAAGCAGATATGGTAGCAATCAGAGGATTGGATGGATGAGAAAAGCAAAGGGAAAACATTCCTGTTCCACCTGCCATAGGCAAGGCACCCTGTCCTTGAATGAGGCAGCTGCAGGTTTGAGGGGTTTGTTGCTGCACAGAGACTCTGTAGCCTTGGGTTTTCCTGGAGAGGATCTGCTCGCTGGGCTCTCCTGAGGGATGTGTCAAACCCATCTAAAAAATCTCGAGAGCCTCCAAGTAGGGGCAGGCCCAGGAAAACTGAGGAACCAAGTGATTCTGCCAGTGAAATGTAAATGGCAATGTGCAGCACTTCATCTGGGCATGCCTGGAGACTTGGGGGTTGCTTGCGCTGTGTTCTATAAATGTGCTTTAATTTTTTTCAGGAGATCTAGGAGGAGATATTCTGGGCCCTACAGAACCCATGGTATTCCTTGTCCCAGGTGAAATTCTGTCAGGTTTGCACTATCTGTACTGTTTTGAAACAAAACTTATACTTTCCTTAATTATTACTCATCTTAATGTATTTCCATTAGCGAAAGAGAGAAAAACCCCCCAAATATCTCCCCTGCTCAATCCCCCTCAAAAAATCCAAAGTAACAAGTGTTTCCAGAGTCCTCTGGGTGAAGCTGTACAAATGTAATGCCATTTAGATTATACAAGTCCATGTGTTGGATAGAATAGTTGAGAATGGCAGGCAAAGACTGAGGACTGCCACACTCACTTTTATTTTTAATGAAATTATGCTCATCTCCACTCTGCTAGGAAGTATGCAAATTGATTCAAATTCAGACTTTTTTAAAGTGCAGCTAAATTCAATTCCAAATGCAGTAGAACTACAAGGCAACGCAGATATTTATTGTCATGAAAGCAATTTCTGTCTCCTTTGTATCCTCTAGGTATAAGCTTAGGGCTTCATTGCTTGCCTGCTGGGATTTAAAGAGAACCACAAATGTTTCTGTTATTCACTGTCCCTGCAATTTCAATAGAAAAATCACTATGCATTATCGCTGCTTGGCAGTCTTTTATCTAATTATTCAGGCCAATTCTTTTCTGCAACAGAGGAGGCTGGACTGATAAAAAAGGCAGGTCAAGTTGGAACTTCAAGAGTCATTAAGAAAGTTATTTATTCTGGTGGATCTTTATGCCAACAGAGAGCCAAGCAATGTGGGGGACAATTCAGAAAGTTTCCAGCCCATTCTACAGATCCAGCAGCTCACTTCAGCTCCTGTCATCAGGAGCTGGTGGGAAAGGGAATCCCAGGATGGTGAACTGAGACAAGAAAAGGCAAAGAAGTTGCCTGGGATCCAGGGAGGAAGACAGCGTTCTCCCATGTGTTGAAACTGTGGCTGTGTGTTTTATTAATGCAGCATCAGATAACACAAATGTGGGAATGTAGTTTTGTGTTCTGGGTACACAGTTGTGTTCAAGTTTCTGATCTGTATGAAGTTATTCCAGGCAGAAACTTCATGAGTGGTCACCCTTTATCTTTGGCCGTCTCTGGCAGCTCTGGGGCTAAACTCATCTGTCCACTGCCCTGTGGCGCAAGGCTCATTTCCTTCTGATAGATAAACCTTTTCCCCATGTTATTGTCTGAAGAGGATATGCTCATAATGGACAGTGTTAAGCAGGTCTCAGAGTTCAACTGGTTCTTGTCCCTGTGCTGCTCTGTGGAGCGTGGTGAAGTGACAGGGCTTGCTGCCCCAGACTTAGAACCAATCTGGAAACCTCAGCCAGATTAAAAAAAAAAAAAAACCCTACTTGCAGCTACTGGGTGCTTCCAAAGGGGCACGTGGGAAAACCAAGAAGACATTAGCAGTTGTTATTTTTGATGTTGGAGTGGTAGCTTCAACATGTTGATTACCTTTAAAATCAGTCTTTCCACAGTGTGACCAGATTTATGACAACACAAAAGGAGAGGGAATTCTCAAGTTTATTCTGAAATCTGTTGTGAGGCTGTGATGAAAAACTATATACAGAGCCAATTACTTTATATATCTATATCTCTCTATATATATCTGTGTCAAGGCTTTCATTTATTCAAATTTCTGAAGACATGTCTACATCCATTTCTAATCCTAAAGCACTTGGGCTGAATTCTAAGTCCTACTACAGAGAAAAGTGACTAAAACTTGTTGAGTATTTAAATATTCTACTGATAGATTTGGGTTTAAATATTGAAGATTAAACTACTGTTTTTGAGGTCTTTTGATGATGGAGGCCTCACTCCCGGGCTCCCACCTTCATAGCAGCATCCTCCCTCTGGAGCACTGTCCAGCTTTTTCCACCTGGTGCTGGAGATCCCAGTGAATGAGTTGGTGTGGCAAGGTTTGGGGAGTTCCCATTTCAGTCCGAGCAAACACCTCACAGTTAAATTTTGTTCAGTTAATGCTTTAACAGAAAGCTGTTTCTGATGTCTGCAGGTGACAGAACCTACCCCCTTGGAGATGCACTGATATTCATTTCAGAGCCTTTTAAGAATGCAGAAATCGAGAACAAGAACTGAATATTAACAGCTGTCAATTGACTGCCTTAGCACATGGTTTTATTATTGAATTAAAAATGCTCTGGCAGGCACAACTGGCTCCGCCAAATGCCAACAGGAGTTCTTAAGATGAATAGTAAAGATTGTCCGATGATGTAGGGAACATTAATTAGAAAAAGAAAATCATTCTCTTGTTAGAACTGATATAGGCTGTAATGAAATATCAAGGCTAAGACTGAAAAGATGTTTTTTAAAAACAAGTTCTTATAAGATAGGCTCATTAAAAGAGACTTTGATGTACATCAGCTTCCATATTCTCACAAACATAGCAGGGGTTTCAGGCAATCAGTTCTTCCCATGTCCATTGACTTGACTTCTCGTTTTCATGGCTGACAGGAAAAAATGGTTTTTATAGATAACAATTTTTATTGTTGTGGGGGAACTCATGTGGATGGTAATAATAATAATCCCACTATCTGATAGCCGACCAAATACACAAAAAATACAAGTGATGTTGAACATTGTCTTTATACCCAGACTGAAATTCTGATAATGTGTGTTTTCTTATACCTACCTGCATTCCTTGCAGGTGATTAGAGGGCATTTGCTTATTCAGAGACTCCTATTAAAACCAATGGGATTTTGATTATGCCAGTAATTATACATGAAATTTTCATTAACAGAAAATAGGCTGTTATGTCTGGATTTCATTTCCATTGTGTGCACTTTTGGTGATTTGTGCACATCCACAAAGGAGCTTTTCTTCCCAGGCTCACTAGAGGTGAGGCACAGGATGGATAACAGCAAATGCTGCTGTGTGTCCCATTCCCAGCTGGGGTTCTGGCCTGAATAAACAAGGGTTTGTGTCTACAGTGTCACTGCCTGAAAGACTGTGCTGGTCTAGAGGTCAGGGCTGTTTTTCTCCTGTTACTGTCAATAATTGCAATGTGTGTATGACAGAACCCTCTCTTAGTCTCTTCCCTCTCAGAAGCTCCACATTATCCATATATTTTTTTTGCATTCCTGCAGAGGCGCAGGTACAGCCACTCCATCAGGCTGTGACTTCAGCTATTTGCCAAAGGGCTGCTCTTTGGTAGGGAAGATGGATTCAGTCCATCTGTTTTCAAAGTAAATTCAAAGAACAGCTTTGCCGTCTATCTACAAGGTAGATTTATCTATCTAAATTTCTCCTTTCTCTTTCTCAAGAAGCAATATCTGAATTTGTGGCTGCTCCAATTCCTCAGCTGGTTCATTCTGTGGGGTCACCTTTAGCCATGCAAATGTATAATAAAACTACAATATTCAAAGCAATTGGTTATTGGTTAACATTATCTGGGGCTTTGCTTAAGCAGCAGTATGTTCACTGGCCCTCATAAAACACTCCAAAATTAAATACTGTCTCAGGAAGCATCTTTCATGACAAGTGTTGGTCCCCTAGGGTGAATCTTCTTTTTGGAACAGGTATTTATTTGTCTTTTCAGGTAGGTTAACAGAAGCATGTATTTGAATTCATCAGATTCACCAGCATTCTGTAGGATGAGAAAACAGCCTCTAATGTCTGAAATCAGGACAAGACAGTTTAAAAAAAAACTTAATGAAATTTAGAAATAAAAATCATCAAGATATATTTCTACTTGAATTCAAGTCAGTGTGTTCCACTGGGTAATATCCTGAGAATAGAAAATGTTTCATGTCAATGATTCAGTTCTGAAGATGCATATTCTTTTTCATGATTTTTCCCTTTTAGTTTAACAATGGTGGCTAGGAGAAGGAGGGAAGCTGGGATTTGCTGGGAATATCTCTCTCAAAAAAATTACAGTGAATTCTGACTTTAAAATAAGTGCGATTATTCTGATTATATATTAGTAGACTTAACAAATTCATGAGGCTTTGTCTGTAAAAATACCAAGATACTTCTTGGATCCTGTTAGGTTTTGTTAGCATGACTGTATACATAGACTACAATGTTTAATGAAAATTACTAAAAAATTATTTTTTAAAAAAAATCAAGGTGTTTTATATCTATAATCCTGTATTAACATTAAACTGACAAAAAGATCTGTACACAATTTATTACCAATCCAGTGCTGGTGTAACTTCAGGTAAATTTGACCAGTACATCACCCAAACAGCAAAGTGTGGATGTGGAAAAGGCAGAGGCAGCTGGTCTCTCAGCCCTGGATTGTAATTTCTGTCTCTCCTTGATGCTCAGGCACTGCTTCCTGCAGATCTTACTCAAGTACAACCTGTGAATTTGCATGCTGCCTAGCAGAGGATTCAGATAATTTAAGTTCTCCTCAGCCCTGCTTGTTGTGAGTTGCTCTCTCTGATGGTGACGGAGGGTTGTTTGTTCCGCAGTGTTGTACTTTATGGGGCAGGCACATCCAGCCAGGAGCACTTAGACCAGAGCATCTCTCAGACTTTCCCTCCACAGCAAATGTGGAAGTGTCTCCTGGGGACAATCTTCAGGCTTTGTGACATTATAAGATCCCCTAAGGGCACTTTGGAATTTTTTTGTGTCTCACAGTATATTCATATTTTCTCGATAAAGCTGGATGCACACCAAGCTCCTCTATCCTGAATCTTTATGGGGTAGACTTATTATAAGGTGAGGGAGTTTCTACTGAGTTGCAATAATTGCAAGAGCCAAGTTCAAGCCAGAGTGTTGTGTAGTGTCTGATTTGCTTACCTTTCTTATCTATTTCAGCACAGTGAATTTAAATTTTATACTCCTAACAAATGACCAAGACTGAAAGTCTATTATAGTACTGTACTGGGTACGCAGCCTGAGCATTCCTATTGTTCAGCAAAGTAAAATCTGCTTTTACGAGACTTTTCTGGAAACACAGTTTATTGTTGTTTTGTTTTCTTAATTTTTTTAAAGCTTTCTTTTCAGAGCAACACCCTTTTAAATGTGAGTAAGGTCCTTAATTTCTTTTATTGCAAAAATAAATTAGTTCCAATTATCTTCTGTGCCTTTTTTGTCACTAAAGATTTGATCCCTTAAGAGACGAGTTGTTTTTTCTGTTTGATCACGTTCTGATATGAGGGAATGACAGATAATTAATTGACCCCAAACTAACAGAAGTCACTGTGGCCTTGGGATTTAATGCACCCTATAAAAATCCATTCACAGCTATGTGTTTCAAAGATTTGAATAGATACTTCCTTAACAGGTACACAATACTGTAAAATGGAGAATGAGTATTTGGCCAGCAGAACTTTCTCCAGATTATATATCTCAGCAGTCAGTGTTGTAAGAGCTATGTAAAGGTAATTGATAGTTTTAGACCTTACCAAAATTCATCCTGTTGGGCTTTTTATAGAAGGCTGGGGAATCCAGCTGCTCTGCACCTTGGCTAGTCCTATAGCATGCTGTCGCTATTCTTGCCTCCAGCAAAGGCAAGTTAAAAGAAAGTTAGGTCATCCATCCAGCCCGTGGAACAGAAGAGAGACTGCAATGTGAATTTTGCCTCTTCAGTAGATCTGTCTTCCTTCTGATTTTTTTTTTCTATATTCACTTCTTTAATCCAAAGGGGGAAAAACAAATCCAGTAAAGATCGTGAGCCAAAAGGCAAAAAGCCCTTCAGAATGGTGATTACCCCTGCCCTGTGGAATTAGAGCTAGCCAGCAATCAGTGCACTGTGCATCCAGAAACGATACAGAGGTGGCTTTTTTACAGGGCCAGGCTATTTACAAGAAGTAAAGCCTGAAATGAGTTATGGAAGTCATTTCCTCATGTATAGAAGTGAATTTTATCACATCTCTCTCCAACTTTATGTCTTCTACTTTATCACTGGAGTTCCTGCTGGCTTATAGCCACTGTCCCATTTTAATAAAGAAAGGAGAGAGGGCTTGATCCAGAAAATGCTTTAAGCCCATATTTAATTTTAAGGCTGCTGAAGAGTTGATGGCATTGGTGGAGGTGTTCATGTTCACATAAAATGTACCATGCATGTGTTTATAGGCTTAGACTTTTCCCAAAGGGGATTGCTGAAGTCCTGTGCAAGTGTTTTAAGTCACATTCCTGAACATAAATGAAAGTTTCTCAGGGAGTTCAGAAACCTTGGGTAAAATACAGCACAACTCTCATTTATGACTTGAATTTGACAATGTGTCCTGGAAAGGAGGTGATACTGCACAAGAGAACTCTGCTGCAGGTTTTGCTGCAAAA
This sequence comes from Hirundo rustica, assembly GCF_015227805.2. Taxonomy (NCBI): domain Eukaryota; kingdom Metazoa; phylum Chordata; class Aves; order Passeriformes; family Hirundinidae; genus Hirundo; species Hirundo rustica. Next base: position 4,723,673 of record NC_053464.1, read on the forward strand.
ACTGGGCCATTTTGCTAAAGGTGGTGGAAGAAAAGCACGATCTGTTGGATACTCCAGGAGATGGATGGAAACTCTGAATGAGGTGTACGTTTTGAAGCAAAGCAAATTTTCTTGAAAATCAGAGTGAGGGAAATTGTCTCTTCTACTTTTCTAGTTTGATAAATCAGCATTTGGAAGTGTAAGCTGTGTTTCCTTTGGTATTAACAATAGTGCATCTCTGTGTATGCTAAAGAATAGCCTGAATATTTCTTAGCAGCTTCCAGGATGCTTTTGTTCTGTCATTTTTGCCTTGCTGCCTGCACTATGGTTCAGCTGGACTGTGAGAAAATCACAGAGTAAATCTACTTTTTTATATGCTCCATCTATTGTATTTTGTATGTCAAATGGTTTCTCATCCTGTTTTACAGAAGTGTTTGTGCATGAGATTGGGTTGGATTTATCCTTCTGTTGGGCTCATTTTTAAATTCATTGTAATAAAGCATAGAACAGTTTTGATGCTTTTAGAAGTGGAAAACCTGGCTGCTGAAGTCTCAGAAATACACAGGTGATCCAGTTGTCTCCCTCTCTGCCCTCTCATAATCTGCCAGAAGTAATGTGGATTTACATTTTACCTGTGGAGAGTACTGAGCTAAAATGTTCCGTAAGAGACATGAAAACTTTCTAGAAAAGAAACAAATACAGTGTGGCTGTGTGGTGTAACCCCATCTGACACAATTAGTTTGAATTAAGCTGTGATCTGATCTAGTCAATATTACAGATTATGTCTTTTGAAAGAGAATAAATTTGTAACTGCTGTCTATTTTTAATATAGATAAGTGAATTGCTCTTTAAAATACTGTGTAGACTTTTAATTCTTTATTGATACTGCTAAAACTCTGAATTCCTTTTAAAATATATGCTGCAGTGTTGTAAAATATGATCATTCCATATCCTGTATTGAATTTCATGGTAATTTAAATCCACTGAGGATATTGCTGGAAGAATTTGATGGAGATCTTTTTTCTAGTATAAACTGTCAGACTGATCTTTGTTATCTTAAAGTCTAAATAATCATTTGTAAATGGTTTAAAGTGATTGTGAGTACTAACAGTCAAAAGCTGAGGACTTGAATGTTTTATGTTCCTCCTCTTTCTCCTCAGAACTGACTTCTTCCAGGAATACGTGCCATCATCAGTTCTTTAAAGGAAATACCAGAGAAAATTGTATTAATGTTCACACGGGAACATTAATTCCATGAATAAATGTTTTTTGAGGGAAAATTGTGATGGAAATGGTGAAGGCAAACATCTAAATTTAGTTCAATGCTAATTGTGCATCTGTACAATATTGAAATCTGGTTCATTTGGCTCTTTCATTTGGAAAGCTAAACACTTTACCCTTACCTGCATCTAGTGCCTTTACAGTTTGCAACAGTTTTCCCAGCCACTTTCTCACAAATGTTTGAACACATGTGAGGTTGTTTGAAGAGTAGTGACTGTGATCCAGTTTCCCCAAGGACTGCTGCTCTCCATCCAAAGCAGGAAAGGCTCTGGAGCTGTTAGGGTTGCAAGTTTGAGACAAGCATGTTGCAGGTGGAGTCCTTGAGACCTTGGTGAGAGGGAAGGAGCTTTGAGAGGTGGGTTTAACCATGGCAGCTGTGCCACAGGACACAGCAATTCTTAGTTTGTCAGGCACGTGAGAAACGGCTGTAGGTGGATCCAGCTCTTACTGCAGGCAGGACCAGCCTCTGACGCTGTGTCAGCGTCCTCCTCCAGCACTAGGGAAAAGATAATCTAGCCCCAAAACAGCCCTGTGAGCAAAACCCCAAAGAGCTGCCCTCTGCAATTGCTTTTCCATGGGCCTGTCCAGCAGGGGTGTTCCCCCTCTCCCCTGCAGCCCAGAGCCCTGAGCACAGCCCTGGCTGCTGGCTGGCTGGGGCAGCCACTGCCGACAGATGCGCCACTGCCGACAGATTCACCACTACCAGGAGCAGCAGGTACAGGTCCTTTTCAAACTTGAGAATAATTGTATCAGGCCCCATGGACATTAAAGGCCATTTCAGTCCCTAGAGCTTTCTGAAGAGAGCAGGTTTGTGACTTAAAACTAGTTTTCTCTGCTGCTGTGGAAGCTTTGTGTGTTTGTTTAATTTATTCAAGCATGATTTTATCTTCAACAGTCTTTGGTGGGAGGATGAGATTTAGAAGGTCACGTGAGAGAAAAAATATAGCAAAATCACTGAGCCATTAGAGAGTTAAATGAACGTGGCCAGGAAAGGACTCTTAGAACAGAGGTGGATTTCACCAGCTCTCAGGATACACTGATTTATCTAAAAGCTGCACTATCACTGAAGGTTGCAGGGTTTGTACACAGAATAGCTCCTCCTGCATCTTTTGAGAAGCTGAAGAGCAGTATGTTTTCAGATAAACCATAAAGATCAGTTTTTCCTTCCCTCTAAATCTTCCAAAGATCCCAGTTTGATCTCAGCATGATTTTGAAAGCTTTGATCTTTTGAGGTTTAATTTAGTCCAATGGCAACATGGTTCTCCAAGGCAATTCACCTTTCTCTGACTTGTTTAAAAGAGGAAGAAGGGTGAAAAAAGAAAGGCAAAAAACCACTTTGTAAGCAAGGAAAAAAACCTTCATTACAGAGAAAGCATCTGAAAATCTCTCCAGCAATACAACCCTTTGCAATCCCATTAGCCTGCCATCAAAAAACTGTTCTCTGTGGTGGTTATACTCTCTACACACCCTTCTTAATCCATTTTGAGATACTAAAAAAATCCAAATAAATAGTTTATTTACTGTTTCACTTCAAAGCTAATACATTAAAAAGTGTAAAATTGTTTCACAGTTGTGTAGGACAACCTTTGCTAAACTCAAATGGAAATAAATAACAGTTCATTGTACCCCAGATGAATCTTTTTTTTTTTTTTTGTCAAACACTCAGCTGCAGCCCTGTGTTAAAAATCTCATTATATCTCTTATCACATGGCTGCACGTTCAGTTTAAGTGCAACAAGACTTGGCTGCAGTAGCCATGCCTGCTGTAAGATACGACCTTAATAATGAATGTTGCTTTGGAACCTAATTCTCTTTCTGTTTTCCAGCTCTGTGCGAGAAAGGGAAGGTGCTGGTAGGAGTCCACAAATATGGCTTTGCTCTCAGGTTCATTGGTTGTTTGGGGGAGCACTGGGCTGTGTGATTGCAAACATGGGCTGTTTCATGGTCATTTGCCAATTGTCAAGGAGCACAGATAGAAAATAGGGGCTGTGTTTTAATGGATGAAATTAAACAGAATAAGGGTAGCAACGGCTGGAATTGTATTGATGTATTTATTTTGTGCCATTCTGGTGAGTAATGGGCATTGGAACCCTTTGCCCACCTAGCCCAGCTGAAGTTTTTGCTGGTTGCCAGGACCGAAGCTTAGAAAGAGCAAAGGAACCACGATGTTCTTAACTGGTTATGTAATTCCACTCCCTGGAGGGGCAAAGACACTTTCTCAACACAGTTTGTGAAAAGCTTGTTCCCTAGAGCATGAAACATTAATCTACATTACTAAAGCCTCTTAGCTGAATATTAGTTAGTGGCCTGTGAACCCACTAAAGTTCAGAGCAGGGTGAGTTTCAGCGGGTGGCTGCGGCTCAGGTTAGCGCTGCCTTGCAGCCCCCAAGATCTATCTGTTTGTGCATTAATGTTGCTCAAAATGACAGCTCGAACACATTTCCTTAATTGTCAGTAATCTGTTCCCTTTCATTTTCATTTTGTCACTTTTGTCATTCTTTTCCTGGTCAATTTGATGTGGCAGAAAAACAAACAGTATCTCACCTTGCCACTGCCTTGGTGATGTGCTGTGGTGTTTCGTCCCACAGTCACTTTGGCAAGTGTATGGAAAGGACTATGCAGCACAAAATGTATGCTTTTGGAGGAGAAAATTGAGGGTGTGGGATAGGAATCTTTGGGCACTCAGCATGCTGGTGTGTCCCGTGAGGGTTAACTAAGATTCCATTTTTCTGCACCGTGTATATTGCACTAAGCCTTTGAGACTTGCAGTGTACACTTGAATAAACGAGTAACAAATGGGTCTGCCTCTCAGAGTACTTGGGCTGAGTTTCTGCCCCTCTCCATCTAACTCTGGAACACCAAACATTGTGGCAAAAGACAAATTAAGATCAAGAAAATGTTTGATGTACTCTCCATTTGCAGGGTGTAGGTGATGAGCGCAAGCTTACACCTGCTCAGGAGATGCACAGGAATTTTCCCTTCCTCAGAGCAGCTGGACCTGCTGCAGGTTTTTTCTATTATGCTGCAGGTTTTTTCTATTATTCTGCAGAAAAAGGGGTGCAATAGGTAGGACATGATTTGGAAATTTTGCCTAACAAATCCCCTGCTGTTACAGGAACTTAAACCCCTGGGGATAGCTTTGTTCCTACCACCATCCTTTGATATTTTATGATTTCTATGCTATTTTAACTGTTCTCTTGCTATTTGTTGAATATTAGGCATTGAGGACTTAGTTCAGTGTTCTTAAGTGATACTTAAAAACCGTTTATTATTAATATTCTTCATCAAAGTCACAATTTTATTTTAAATCATTCTTTTTCTCATTATGTCTTAGCCATTGATCATGTTATCATGGATCTGTACTCAATATGGCAGCTGGGAAAGTTTTTATTTTCTAATAATGAAAACTGAGGTTCTCATGTTATCACTAGCATCTGGAAATGATAGTTTTAGCCAGCAACAGGAGTAATGAGACTTTCAGTTTGGTCACAAGAGATGGCAAAACTATTTGTTGTAGCATTTTCAATTTTTTGCCCAGGTGAGAAATAGAAAAAATATTCTGATGTGTTTTGACTGCTCTGTTCCCAAAAGGATTAGAAAAACCTCTTTCACATTAACTTAGAAGGAAAGGTTGGGGATGTTGTTTCCACTCATGTATTTCATACATTTCAGTACCCCAGGTCTAAATAATTTGGAACTTCAGTGATACATAGCAACAGCCCAGGATCAGTGATGGCACCTAAGACAAATGGATTCATACCTTTTCTTTATGCCATGTCTTGTCAAATTGGTAATGCATTTACATTAGCTGATTCTACAAGATATACAGCTCTGTGTGCCCACATATCGAACATAAAAATCAAATCCTTTATCTTTTCCCATCATTTGCTTGGTGTTTCTCTCTTGGTCTTTCTTTCTTTTTTTATGGAATTATGATAACTTACTGCTGTATATAATTGCAGAATGCAAGGAAGACTCCACATAATCGAGATCTTAATTAATTTTGTGGCCCTAACTTTTTCATTATGCCAATAATATCAAAGAGAGGGGAGAAATTTACAATCAAATGACAACAGTAAGTTTGACAAACTGTAAAGAAGACTTTAGTCTAAATCATTATTCATAAGAGGAGACGTTGACAGAGTTATTTGTGGGTTTTTGTCTGGTAGCCTGAAAAAGGCTGATTGAAGGAGGATTTTTAACAGAATTTGTGTATTTTCACATCATTAAAAATAAAAACACCACATCCTCCAGCTGTTATCTCGGAGTAAGGTATTGTGGATTATTCAAATCCAAACCAGAGCTGTTTCTTCCAGAGTCTCAAGGAGGAGTCAGGGAAAGAGAATGGGAGCAGAACAAAGCCAGTGGTGATGCTGAAAAGCAGTGAGCCAGAGGAGCAGTGGGGCTCGGAAGGGCTGGCAGGGCAATGTGACAGCTGTCACTGGGGCTGTGCCATCACAGCTGATGGAACAGCTTCTGCTGCTGGCCTGGGGCTCAGGCTGTGCTTGGGGATGAGACTGGAGCACGGCTTCTGAGGACAATAAATCTCAGGTACACACTGAGAGCAGGGAACAGAGGTGCTGCTGCAGAGAAGCAAGAGTGCAGCCAGGCCACTCTGTGAAACAATTAACTTCAGGCTCTGGGAAGTCCCATGGCTCTTGTCTCATCCTAGAGTGAGAATTGGTGTTTGAGGGGGAAAGAGAGTCATACAGGCAGAGAGGAGCTGACAAGTGGCTGCCTGTGTGATCCCTCACTAAGCACTGCAGGGCTGGCTTCAGTCCTGACCCCAGCTGGGCTTAAGGTTCAGAGAAGTCCTGTTGAAAGAAAGGGGCTTCAGAGAGTAGTTAAGTATGAATTTGAATAGTTTTGGATATTTGAGTATGAGTTACTCCTAGAAATAACCACTGTACAGTCTTAGCCTTGGACATCACCTCACTGCATAACTACAGGTGAAAAAAAGCCACAAGCCATAACTGTTTTGACTCTCTGTGTTGGGGGATTGGGTTTGAATTCCTGAATATGTGATTTTTCCCAAAATTAGGGTTCTGAAAAGGATCAGTGCAAGCCCCACAGGAGAAGCAGAGTTAGTACCCAATAGGCTTTTCTGTCTGGCATTGCCATTGGGTTTGGTTTTCATGCAGGCTTCAGAGAGAGAGAAAAGGGAACCTTAGGGGAGTGCCTGACCTTGCCAAGGTTCCTTGAGAACTGCTCTCGGGTGCCCTGCACAGCCTTGGGGATACTGTCCTGGGAAGCCTGACCGCCCCTGAAACTCAGGCACCTCTCCCAGTCTCTGAATCTCGTGTAGCTGCAGCAGCTACAGCCTCTCCACCCAGGAGGGAGGGACAGAGCAGTTCCTGCAGCAGCACAGCACTGGCTGGCTCTGTGAATTCTCAATTCCCTCAGGCTGCTGAGCTCTCCCCAGTGTGCCAGTGCTGCTGTCCTGGGGTTTGCTGAGATGAATGCAATCTACTTCTGTTATTGACGTTCATGGGATTTTTGTGAAATGTCACCTGTTTGGGATTTTTCAGTGTTTATATTGATGGTATGTTTTTTGCTGGTTTGACAGTTTTTCTTCTTAATCTCTTTTTAATTAAAAAAAACCAAAACAAAGCAAAATGTTTTCCTGCACATGCCTCCAAGCATGGAATTGAGTGTCATATGTCTCTGCACCTGTCAGGGCTACACAATAGGTGACAAAGAACTAAAATGTGACACAATCATTACTGAGCTTTGGAACGTAAAAGGAATGGGATCTGTTCCCCTGGTTAATAGCTCTTTGTGACATATAGGCATCTTAATGATGTTTTATTTTGGATTGAGAACATTTTCAGCATGAATTTTTGTTAACACTGGCATGAAGCGTTGGGATTCTGAGGATAAATGATGTGTCTTGAGTTAAACCATTCATGACATATTGTTAATAGATAACCATGGGAAAAAAATACTGGAATTTACAATTCTGGGGAAAGAAAGTGGAACTACCGCTGCAAGCACATTATTAAAAAACACTACCTGCTTTTTCACTGTTCAGAAATGTGAAGAGGGCTCAGCTCTGCTTTTGTATTAATTCGTGGCAAATCATTTGCCCAGTTCTGACACTAACAAGAGCCTATTTCATATTTGCAGGCCCCCAAACCTCCCGTGGTATGAGAGCATTTCAGCACGATGGCTGATCAGGCCTGCACTCTGACACATCCTGCACTGATCATTTATCACAGTCAGAGATGATTTATTTACTTCCGACCCTCCCTGAGTCGGCGGCCTGCCTTCAGGATAATGTGGCTACTGAGTTTAGTTGTGTTGAAAATTAACAGATTCATTTCACTTGGTGCTCTCAGATTGTGCTTGCTGGGGTTTCATTTTAATTAAAAATTCAGTGGGAATTACCCCTGAACCTCAGAACACTGATTTTGACCAAATTACCTTTGAGTGTAGCTCAGACTCAGGAAGAATTTGGATTTCTGCACCACTAGAGACTTTGGTGCTCCCTTTCCTGTTTTACCTCTCTGTTTTATGGAACCATTGCAGCTGTTTGCCTTATTACAGTACAGAAGAAGTTTTGTCCCATGTGTCCTTTTGTGCAAGTCAGACTGGTGGCATTTGGAATGAAAATGTGCAGAGGAGCTGAAGGCAATTTTTTTTATTTTTTTGTACCCCTCTAAAGTGAAGATATCTTTAGCAACCCAGTGATGTTTCTGTGATTAATTCCAGCATAAGGGTGCATGCTGGAAGCAGAGGGTGCAAAACCTGTTCCATGGCACACATGGTTCCTCCTGGGTTTCTGTACTGTGAGGCTGCAAATTGCAGATGAGAATTAAAGGTCTTTTCCCAACCTCTCTGATTCTCTATAAGTGCTGGGCTTTTTTTTTTTTTTTTTTTTTTTTTTTTTTTTTTTTTTTTTTTTTTTTTTTTTTTCCTACCATGGATAACTCCTGATAAAGCATGGCTGAGCTGCATAAAGATATCTAATTTTGTTATTAAAAATTTTAGAAATATATCAGCTAATTCTGGGGACATATTTTTTCTATATTTTTAACACAAGAATATGTTAGCATTTAAACCTGATCAGAATTTGAAGGTACCGTGAGGGTGCTTTGCTTTAGCTCACACTGTATATGTGTGCAGATTCCTGTAGGCATCTGTCATAAAATCCTTATGGGGTTATAAAGATTTCCATTCTGCTGAGACTCCAGGCAAAGCATCACAGGAAGGAGCTTCACTGGAACCCATTGCTGTGAAGTAAAAACTCTGCCAGTCCAGCATTAACATAACAGTACCAAAATAGATGACAAGTCTCTGGATCTTTGGCACACAGACTATGCTTTATCTGTAATAGGGATGAGTTCAGCTCATCTTTCCTAAAACGAGTGCAGCAGTAACACAGATCAGTAAATGTTGCAGTCAGTGCTACAAATGGGAGAATTATAGATCGTCTGCATGTATGTGCTGTAACCTTTCAGAGTGAAAAAGCAAATTTATTTATATATCTTTCATAATTCTCTCCGTGTGCCCGATCACTGCCCTTGCTGTGCTGCGTTATAGCTTCTTATTAGCCTTCCCCTTTGTAATGGAATATTTTATGTTGGATACTCAAGTATCTATAAAGACACTAGTAAAAAAGTCTGCCTTTACAACGTAACGCCAAGAGGGCTGCTGGGATGTCTGTAGTGCCCCTGTATTGGTGTTGAGAATGGATTTAGTAGCAGAGAGATTCAACCACGATGTTTCTGCAAATGAATTTATTCCAGCTGGAGAGCAGAATGTTTGGGCCAGGCTGCAGGCAGCCTTCCTCAATAACCTCCACACTAGATCTCTTAAGGCCAGGGAGCTCTGCAAATAAATGGGGTGAAAATTTCAGATGTAGAGGAAGGTAGGCACGTTAAATATTTATTTGGCTTTCAGCATTTTTCTCCTCCTTCTGTAGAACAGTCTTGTCTTTCATGACAGCAGACTGAGGTTTGTCTGTTTTGGGTATCAGACCCTCGGACACGGCTCTTGTAAAAATCCATTCATTTGCTCGTGGCAGCTCATGAGCCCTTCCATAAATCTCTGCTTTGGGGTATTTTTTTATCCTGTATCCCTGCCTGGAATATTGCGCTGAGCTTCAATCTCTTGTTTGATTAAGCGTAGTTCAAATTTATCTGCAGGCTTGGGAGGTTTTGTATGACTTTTTCAAGTTCAAAATGTGATCCTGTCTCACTCCTACAGCTACATGGGCACGGGCACGAAAATCAACACCCTGGTTTTTTTTAAACATTGACATAAAGTTCATGATCTGCTGTCTGTATGATTATCTTCAATAACATTAATTTGGGTTAATTATGATATGTCTAGCTTCATCAGCTGTCCCTCACTATCCTTCCCTGGGTTTTTAGTCAAGAGCACAATAACTAAAGATTGGATTAAAGAATCTCAATAAGTAGCCTGTAGTGAAAAAGCTGATCACAAAGTAGCTCTTGTCTATTTACTCTTTTTAGTATTGATTGTTGTTGAAAATCCAATTTAGTAGCCAAAGTCTCTAGATCATGTTTTTTAATTGTATGTCCTTTTTTTTTTTTTTTTTAAATCAGCAATTCCATTCACCCTTTTAGCTAACTCTTTGTTATCCTAAAACACATCTGAGTTATTCAGAGCCCTTCTTGACCAAAAATATCAGTGTCATAACTTGACTTTATTGGTTCACTGTTGGAAAAGCCAAATGAAGTTGAAGGATACAGATTCATTTCTTGAAAACTAGAATATTGAGCTTCTGACAGTTACAAAAATGTTGTATTTGGAAAGACATGCTCTGATTTAACTCTAAGCAATTACAATAAATTATCATTTGGATAAGTTTAAAATGCTGAAGAACTTACTAGAAAAAGTTTTCCCCATTAAATCATGGAGTAGAAAACAATTTTACCTATATAAGTATTCCTTGAAAAATTACTTTTTTTAACAGGGAATAAAAAGGAGGAAGAAAAAAACCCTGCAAAATAACTGCTAACTAACACACCTCAGAAGAGTTTTTAAAGGGTTTTTTAAGAGGGTTTTTTTAAAATTTAAGAGTTAGTATAGCTCCCACAGAGACAGAGCCATGAGTATGTTCAATGCTGGGTCTCTCAGCATGTTAGTGGAGAGATTTTGGGAACCAGGGCAATAAAGAGGGTGTGCAAAAGTCTGTGAAATAGTTGAAACCTTGAAACTTTAACATTCCATGCCTTTGCTAAAGCACCCAGCTGTTCAATGTTGGGTCCCTGATGGCAGAGGGTTCCCAGGACAGCCCAGGGACCTGGTTTATGTCGGCACTGAGCAGAAGGCTGAGTCCTCCAGGCCCAGTGACACTCAGGTCTCTGCCCTAACCCTGATCTTTTTTACTCAGCCATTACTTCTGCAGTAATCAAGATCTGTAGAATTGGTAATTATTTATCAGTTGAGGCTTTTTCCCCTCTAGGTTCTGTCTGTTTGATTTATGTACCTGGCACCTCTTTTAACAGCTGCCATCCTGGTATGTATTTCTTTATCACTAAAAAGGGAAGAAAGTGCACTAAGTCCAAAGCCTTTAAGCAATCTGAGCATTTCCTCCCCGAAGAGCATTATGCAGAAATAAAGTGTGGAAATGTAGCAAGGCAAGCTTGGGGAAGTGAGAAATGCAGAAGACCTTACCTTTTTGACCAGGTAAAGTAATGTTCCAGTTACCAGGACTAATTTTAAAGTAGGAAGATAGTTCTTATTTAGTGAATAGTTTCTTATTTAGTTCTGATTTAGGTTTAAACTAGGTTAGCTTGATGCTGAAGTTTTTAAGGGAAGATTCATACAGGTAATTTCAAATTGTGAATCATTTGAAATGTGACAGTGGTCATAGACAATAATCTCTCATACTTGGACAGTATCTAGCAAGCTAATCCTTAATCACTTTATACCATTATATATGCAAGGATGAGTTAAAATCTGTTTGTGACTGCACTTTTAAGCATACACTAGTGATAAACTTATGTTTTATGTGTTGTCAGAAGCCTCTTAAGATCATAGTACTAAAAAGCTTCTAAGATGAAATGCTGAGTGGAGGTCCATGTCATAAATGGGATTGATTTTAAGACAAGAGTTGGATGCTGTCCCCTGCTCTCTGTGATGAGGAAAATAGATTCCTCTCTGGAGATGCGATGGTTCCTCCTCAGAAAAGCATTTTGGAACTCATGAGAGCCAGACAAAATCCTTTTCCTTAGAGCTGCCCCTGGGTGCTTCAACCCCATGGTCGGGGCAGCTTGGATGGATGTTTCTCTCAGCCCCATTCCTCCCTTGTTGTGCTGGGTGTTTGTTGTCTCAACTCTGCCAGGATGCATCACTTGTCAGAAGTTTGGGGAGCCAAGGGGGCCCTTCATCTTTAAATCAAGCTCCATTTCTTGTATGCTTGAAAAAAGATCTTGAATATCATACACATTAATTCTGAGGTGTTTCTGAGGGTGGCCTCTATTTTTTTTTTTTTTTCTTTTTATCTTTTACTATTTTGTATGATTTTATGTACATTATTAGGGTGGGAAACCTTGATAGACTATAATTTTGAACACTTACTGTACTCTTTACTCCTTCTTTTCCTGTTTAATTGCTCCTCTTCAGCAAAATGTTTAAAATACACATTTAACCTGCATAAGTCCATTCCTGTTTGGAAATTCATTTAACAAGCACATTGGGTAAAGTTTTGACCCAGCTGAAGCCTGATGGTCCTGCCTTTGGTGGCTGAACTTCCTGACTACATTTATTTTAATGGGATGTGAGTTTTATGTGTAGGTGAAAGAGAGAAAAATAAGAAAAGATTTAAAAATAAACACTGCATGGAGATACTGAAAAATTGCAATACAAAGGCAGTGGTGTGGCAGCAGTGATCCTCTGTGGTTACAGTGAGGAAGGAGATATAACTGCAGTTGGGTTGAAAATTAAGTGTATGATCTTTATGAAATTTAAAGAAATGTAAGAATACCTTCATAAGTGGGGGTGTGTGGGGAAAATGGTTTGTTGGGGGTTTTTAATAATTTGAAATTTTCTTAGAAGTTAACCTGGCATTTAATTGTCATGGCAAATCAGCTGATAAAACAATGAAGAAGTCTATCCAAATAAAGAAATTCACTGACTTTTACGTAATGGCAAAGCTATTGTCAGACTTAGGATGTATTTTCTCTCACATAGAAGGTTTTCCTGAAAATCTTTTGAGAGCTCAGCATTTATTGTGTCATCAGAGACCTCAAGTCAAAATCTTGCCTTTTTTTTAATCACTGCAATGAAGCAAAGACAACTGTAATATTAAAGCTTGTTTTCTTTTATCCATTAAATGAGGTTTATAAGCTTTACTTTCTCTCTTTCTACAATGCTAGCCTTTACCTCTTTTATCACATTAATGCCAGTGGCTCAATATTGTGAATTCTGTGTCCTGCAGCTCCTGCTACTTAACCAAATTAACAGAATGCACTTCCCTAATGCTGTTTGGGCCCGAGTGACCGATGAGTTGAGTGACCCTGTTTGGACATCCTTAATATTCTTCAGAGTCTAAAATTGTTCCTCACTCTCAGTTTTGCCTGTGGGAAAGATTATTACATGTAATTCATGAAAAGAGAAGTTTTTGCCATCCTATCCCTCATAAAAAAAGGGGGGGAAATACCAGGCAGGTTAAAAGAATTACAGACAGGATCAAAACACATCTTAGGTGTAAAACAGAACAGTTTGGGTTGTTTGTCTGGGGTCTTTTTGTGTGTTGGTGGGGACAAATTTACTTGACTTGTAGCCTGATCTCTGGAGCTTGATTTGGATTTGGAGCCCAACATCCTGGAGATCTGAAGGATAGCTCCTCCTGTGTCAGGAATATTCTTCTGTCATCACCCTTACTTGTGTTTTGCAGTAAGGTTTTTAGATGCATTTCAGGGAATTAATTTGTTCAGTTAAGGTATTACTGCAGTGGCAAAAATACAAAGAGGCACTGCTGCATAGATTGTCCTTCTTCCACGGTGTTAAGCGTAGTCTGTTAGAATTTAAAAAAATCTGCAAGTCAGAATGTTGTTGAAATTTAGTCTGCTTTTGTTCATCTGATATTGTTGCTAAGACTGGATTCTTTCCAGTGATCAAAAAGACAGAATACTTCAATCTCAGAATTGGTCTAGGAATACAGTTTCTTACAATAATTAAAAAAAGGAAAAAAAAATTCAAAAACAAACCCACGTTTTTACCTCAAGACAATTTTTTTTCTATCCCTGTGAGATTATATTATTAAATAAATTGTATAGACTTGTTGTTGTTGTCGTTGTCAAGCTTTTAGTCACTTACAGTGGTCAGTCTTTAATAATATGTATTCACAAAACAGTGTTGTACAGAACTTCCCTGATGATAATAAGTGTGATAAACATTAACTATTTTTTGTTCACTGAAGATCAAATAACTCAAGATAACAGGAAGTTACTATGTCACTATCTAAGCTGATAGGCAAACAGACTTGCTCATTCCTTCTCTACTTGCTTAATCAGCTTTAAGTTTCAGGAATTCCAGCTTACAACTACAGCCTTCATCTCTGCGACCACCGAGGGACAGAAAGAGACCCTCCCAGCAACACGTCACACATACATCATCGGAAGAAAGAAGCAAGATAAAAGCAAGACTGAAAAATCTACCAATTCACGGCAGTTGGTGGAGCGAGACTCCCCTGCCGTCCAGCGCTGTATTTGCCTTTGCTTTGCCTGCTGTAATGTAATAAATTCCTATTAGAACTTTTCTTTGTGTTCATAGTCTATTACAATTTGGTGCCGTGACTCGGATCCACCTGCAAGATAGGACTTTTGGTTCTGCCTGGGGGGCGCCCCGCCGATCAGTCGGCGGCCCTGGTAAACCCGATTCCTGTCTCGGTTGGACCGACGAACCTAAATTCAAAGCATTAGGCAAAGGAAGCCGGCAGACCCTATAAACTTTGTGCACAAAGGTCCGGACGAAGACGCAAGACGCGTGAGTATCTGTGTGGAAGATTCCGTTCGGTCTGGGTCGGGTATCCTGGAGTGCTGCGAGTGTGTGTGTGAGTGAGAGGAGAACCGGCAGCTCGGATTTTCCAAGTGATTGTGGACCCTCAGTAGTGCGGTTCTCATTGCCCGAGAGGGCGTGAGCCACGAACAAGGGGAAGCGAGTGATTTCCGCACCACGCTTGTGTGAGGGCACTCCAGAAGATGGGACAGGGGAAGAGCAGGCCCTCTACTCCCATAAAACAGATAGCCGACTGGGGTTCATATTAGACAATTGGAAACATTACCCTAACACAGGGGGTAAAGATAAAGCTAAAATGATCCATTATTGTGTAGTAGTATGGGGTGGAAAGGAGATTTCCCGGAATATTTTTTGGCCTATTTTTGGATCATCGGAAGATTGGGTGAGGCAAAAACTCAACTTGTGGGTAAACACTAAAATTCCTGTTAGTCAGGAAGAAAGTGAATATGCTAATGTATGGGTTACAAGACCTGAGGGTGAAGTGCTCCTGTTTCCCCTCAAAGAGGGAGGACGAAAGAAAGATAGGAGTAAAGAGGAAGAAGCCTTACTAATCCCACCTCCTTACATACCCCCTCAGAACCCCCAGATTCCGGATGCACCTCCAATAGAGCCTCAGGAAGCAGGGAGTAATCCCGAGCCCCCCGAAGAAGTGCAGGGACCCATAACCCGAGGTCGGGCTAGACAGCATAACCTATATCCCCTAAGAGAAATGCCTGTGGCGGGGTGCCAGGGACCTCACCCAGCGATAGGGTTTGTTTCAGTACCTTTGAGTTCTGGGGATGTTCGAGAATTTAAGAGGGAGATGGGGAGCCTCCTGAAAGATCCTTTGGGGGTGGCCGAGAGACTGGACCAATTTTTGGGACCCAGTATTTATACTTGGGGCGAGTTGCAAGCCATATTAAATATTCTCTTCACGGCCGAGGAAAGAAATATAATTAGATGAGCGAGGATGCAGATATGAGATTCACAACATGCACAAGGACCCTTAGCAGACACCAAGTGGCCTTTGCAGGATCCCAATTGGAATCATCAGCAGCAGGATCACAGAATCAATATGCAGGATCTGAGGGGGATAATAGTACAGGGGATCCTGAAAGCGGTGCCTAGGGAGCAGAACATCAACAAAGCATTTAATGAGAGACAGAAAAAGGAGGAGACACCTACGGATTGGCTAGAACGCTTGAGAAAAAACCTGCAGATGTACTCGGGCTTAGATCATGAGACACCGTTAGGGCAAGCACTACTAAAAACACAATTTGTGGCTAAATCGTGGGAAGATATCAGAAAGAAGTTAGAAAAATTAGATAATTGGCAAGATAGAGACCAGGATGAGCTATTGAGGGAAGCACAGAAGGTATGTGTGAGAAGAGATGAAGAGAGTCACAAGAGACAAGTAAGAATGATGGTGGCAGCAGTAAGGGAGACTAGGAGAATTGATGCCCCTCCCAAAACAAGTCAAGTGGCCCAGAGAAATGGGGGAGGGGTTCTCCGGGTGGAGAAAAAGGATGGAGGCGTATGTTTCTACTGTGGGAATGAAGGACACTTTCGGAGAAACTGCAGGAAGCGGCTCAGGGATGAGAGAGTCTTCAAAGAGGACTGAAGGAGTCAGGGGCTTCATTTGCTGGGGACACAAAAACATCAGGAGCCCTTGATAAAATTAAAAATAGGTCCTCAGCAGCAGGAATTTGAGTTTTTAATAGATACTGGAGCTGAGCGATCGACAGTCCAGGTACTACCGGAGGGATGTAAGATATCAAAGGAAACTGCTCAAGTGGTAGGGGCGAAGGGGGAGCCCTTTAAAGTCCCTGTTATTAAGAATGTACTGGTGGAATCAAAGTCCAAAATGGGAATAGGGAACCTTCTACTAGTACCAGAAGCAGATTATAATTTGTTAGGGAGAGACTTAATTATAGAAATGGGTATTAATATAGAAGTAGTAAATGAGGAAATCAAAATAAAACTCTGTACCTTGAGGGTAGAGGATGAGGAAAAAATTAACTCAGAAGTATGGTACACTCCTGATAGTGTAGGAAGGTTGAATATACCCCCCTTCTCGGTAATCATTAAAGATCCAGAGACACCGATAAGGGTTAAACAGTACCCCATCTCCCCAGAGGGGGGTAGGTTGTTTGTAGATGGCTCATCGCGAGTAATTAATGGAAAAAGGGTCTCTGGCTATGCAATAGTTGGGGGAGAAAGACTTGCAGTTATTGAATCAGGCCCTCTAAGTGGATCTTAGTCAGCGCAGGCCTGTGAACTTTATGCTGTACTGCGGGCATTGCAGTTGTTGGAGGATAAATCAGGTACCATCTATACTGACTCAAAATATGCCTATGGGATTATACACACTTTTGGGGAAATATGGGAAGGACGGGGGTTGATAAACTCCCAGGGAAAAAACCTGGTTCACCAGGATCTAATCAGGAAACTGCTAAAGGCCTTGAGGGGACCTAGGAAAATTGCTGTTATTCACCTGAAAGGGCATCAAAAGGGATTGGATTTTAAAAGCAGGGGAAATAATGCAGCAGATCAGGAAGCAAGAAGGGCTGCTTTGCAGATGTCACAATCTACCCCCAGAAAGATCCGAAGGCTGAGAGAAAAGAGCGTAAGACTAGCAGAGGGAATTTGCAAAAGATATATAGTTTTACTATGCAGGAAGAAGAAAAAATAAAAAGAATGGGGTTGAGAGAAGACCCAGAAGGGGAATGGCGACTTCCAGAGGATAATAGAACTGTACTGCCTAAATCCATAGCTATGGATATTATGAGGAGAATACATAGCAAAACACATTGGGGGGCACAAGCATTAGTAAATCAATTCGCCACCAAACATATGTGTATTGGGGCAGATGACTTGGCAAAGCAGGTAGTGAGGGGGTGCGTTACCTGCCTAAAAGTAAATAAGGCCAATTTAAGAAAAACCTTAATAGGGGGGATGACCTACAGCATACCAGCCATTTGCTAACATCCAACTAGACTTTACTGAGTTACCAAAGACTGGGAGGTATAAATATCTATTGATAATAGTGGATCACCTAACCCATTATGTAGAGGCATTCCCTACGGCAAGAGCAATGGCACAAACAGTGATCAAGACCCTATTAGAGCAGATTATTCCCAGATATGGGGTCACAGAAACCATTGACTCAGACAGAGGCCCCCACTTTACATCCAAAATAATTAAGGAAACCATGGCAATAATGGGAATACAATAGGATTATCACACCCCCTGGCACCCCCAAAGTTCAAGAAGAGTAAAAAGAATGAATGGAGAAATTAAAAAACAATTGACCAAACTCGTGATTGAGACCAAACTGTCATGAGTAAAATGCCTACCATTAGCATTGCTAATATCCGGACACAACCTAGATCAGATATGGGAATATCTCCATTTGAAATGTTGTATGGAATGCCCTACAATATAGAGGAACCACAAGATCATCCAAAGTTGAGGGATCAAAATATGAATGTATACATTACCAGCCTAATGAAATATAGGGAAAATCTATAGAATAAGAGAAGGTTAGCTCAGAGACCCCCCACTAGATTTGAAACTGCACCAGGTGCAACCAGGAGATTGGGTAATGATAAAGTCCTGGAAAGAAGCAACCTTAGCCCCACAATGGGAGGGCCCTTACCTTGTATTGCTTACTACAGATACTGCAGTCAGAACAGCAGAGAAGGGACGGACCCATGCTAGCAGAATTAAAGGGCCAGTGAGCAAACTGACTCCTGAGTAGCAGGTAACAAGCAATCCTGGAGACCTGAAGTTACGGATCCAGAGGAGAGATCATCAATGAATGGACACCGTGTAGAATATGCACCAGAACCACACTACACGGAAGAAAGATTAATTTGTAACTCTGATGTTAAGATAAAGTGTAGAGACCCAGAGTGCAATTGTTATCCCTTTGTTTGTTATATTTGTAAAATCTGCGGGGACAGGTGGTGGAGTCATTGTAGGCGAGGAACCCCTCCTAGAGGAATTTGCAGCCCCTGTTGGGTACTGCAGTGGAACATAACTGATTGGATCCTAGAATATAAAGTTAAATATGAAGGATTAGTAGAAAAATCAAAAGAGTAGTGGAGGATTTTTGCATTAAGGATTAAACCAAAATATTATTGTTATCACCCTAATGAACCCATCCCGTTCATAGCTGAAATTGTTGACTGCACCTGCCACACACGCCTAAAGGGAATCCGGTGTGATACACCCCCGGTTAAGTATCGGAACTGGGATTCCTATGTCAAGAGGCAACAGAGTCGCCCCTGGGGACCTCCTGAAGAATATCCCTGCTGCCGAGAAGATGGTACCCCCTGTGGCTCGAGGCAACCGAGTCGACAGGAAAGGCAGAGGGGTAAAAAGCTGTAGAGGAAAGAAACCCCAGGGGTGGGACAACAAAACAATATTTGAGGAATTGCCTCAGGAATAGGAATTAGAGCAAAGACCCTGGGCAGAGAGACAGGTTGCGGTCTATGAAATGGAACAATCCTCAAATATACTCCCATTCCTATGCCCCCAATGATGCTCACCACGTGACCCAGCCGATTACTTTTCTTTTGCTGATGTTATACTTGAGAGGGATTAATGCCTTAGACAATCTACCACACCAACCCTTTAAATGGTCACTATGGCGATGGGATGACAATGAGATTTTGCAAACTGTAACTACTGTAGGAGCACCCAGTTTCAGAGTAGGATTGTGTGATCTGACCAACATAAATCATTGTAGAAAAGTACTGAACCTAACGGGATTTTACATGTGCCCAAGCTCAAATCACAGTAAAGGATATTGTAATTATCCTGGGGAATATTTTTGTAGATATTGGGGCTGTGAAACAATCGCCTCTGACTGGACACCCAGGGGAGGGCATGATAAATATTTGCAAACAGACTTTAGACCATGTATATTTAATAAACTGATTACTATAGTGAAAAGCCGGCTGGAAGCAGCACATCTTATGCTTCTTAAGACTAAGTATGATCAAATACCTGAAGAAGAAAATTTAGAAACTTTAGAGTTAGCTAGACAAGAACTGCAAAGATACAGTGAACAAAAATAAGTAAGAACAAGAGAAATGGGGGAATTGTGATAAACATTAACTATTTTTTGTTCACTGAAGATCAAATAACTCAAGATAACAGGAAGTTACTATGTCACTATCTAAGCTGATAGGCAAACAGACTTGCTCATTCCTTCTCTACTTGCTTAATCAGCTTTAAGTTTCAGGAATTCCAGCTTACAACTACAGCCTTCATCTCTGCGACCACCGAGGGACAGAAAGAGACCCTCCCAGCAACACGTCACACATACATCATCGGAAGAAAGAAGCAAGATAAAAGCAAGACTGAAAAATCTACCAATTCACGGCAGTTGGTGGAGCGAGACTCCCCTGCCGTCCAGCGCTGTATTTGCCTTTGCTTTGCCTGCTGTAATGTAATAAATTCCTATTAGAACTTTTCTTTGTGTTCATAGTCTATTACAATAAGGAACCCCTGGCTACATAAGGAGTGTTATTGTTTGTGTGAACGCAGTGTTGCAAAACTGATAGATAAATATACAGGTTAATCTGTGCTGGAAGTAGCTGCTATAAGTACTGCCCTTATTTGCAGGAAGAAAAGAAATAGAGAAACTGTCTGCTCTCAGAATACACTTAGAACTTGGGCACTTTCATGTTTCCAGTCTGTGATGAATTCTCTGGATGATGCAGCAGTACTTTCTCGTAATAAATTCCTATTAAACTGTCAGAATATTCAACCATTCAGACTTCCTCTCCTGATTTTGTGAGTCACGTTGCAATAGCATACCTGAAGAAAGGCAAACATTTCTCATGTTAATTAGGAGACTGGGAATTCTTTGTTATTTACTGCTTCCACCATCAAAGGTGGTTGCAGTTTTCAAAGAACTGGTGTGTTTGCTCACGTTGTGATTTCTGCAGAGAAACTCAGCAAATGTATTCTATCAGTGCAGCTTCCTGCAGACCAGAGAGAAAAGGAACAAGCTTTTATTCTTATTTGTGGCACTAATCTGGAACAGACATCTCTGTGAACGCTCTTTCCTCCTTTCGCTAAGCAAAACATGGTGAAAACATGAAAACATACTTTTCTGGTACAAAGCAGGGCTCAGTGACCGCTGGGGACTGAGAGAGCTCCTGATGTGCTGCAGGGAAGAGCTGGGGAATGAATCAAGGAGCTGAGAGCTGCTCTCTGCCTGAGGGAGCTGTGTGTGCAGGTTGTCTGTGCTGACCCTCCCGAGACAGGGTTTGGAGAGGTTTGCTCTGCTCCTTCTCCCTCTCCTGGCAGAGTAGCCCATACTGCCGAGCTTCAGAAACTGAGAAAACATGAGTTAAATTCCACAGCCTTTAAAAAAACAACCTTTTTATTTGCCTCTCTGCTTTTTAACATGCATTTCCTTATGTCCCTTCCTTATTAATTTTCCAAAATACCACCAGAATCTGATTGAGATTTTCCTGCTCACAACTGATGAGCAGCTTGTAGATCCCTTAGTTCAGAACCCCAAATAACTCATGTTTGCTTTCCCTAGTACCTTGTCAGTACATATGCCTAGATATTTCTTTTTTCCGTGTTACTTTTCCTTCCAGTCAGCTGAATGTGTATCAGGAATTTGGCGAGCTTGTCTCCAGAAGTTGAGGTCGTGAGTTAAGGGCAAAGCTTATTCATAATGTCATCGTGTAGGTTTGGAATTAAATGTGTTTCAGCTAAAACTACTGCACGACTGTGTACCAAGCCAAACTTGCAAGGTAGTAAATCATTGCTAAGGAGCTTTTACAAACTCATATTTATGTTACAGCAGAGAAGTTTACCTTGGGAACAGTATATTTAAACTGTTCTCTGAAAAATTGCTATAATGGATTTTCACATGGTAAAATGTGTGCTCCACAGCTAGAATCTTGTTTGCGTCAGATAGCGCTGTGTAAATAATTGTAGTTAACATTTTTAAGGTAAAACATAAATACCTGAAAGTGAAGAAGTTAGTAACAATTTGTGTGTTTTGATCAAGAGATTTGACACAGCTGTTTTGAGGCAGAAAATAACTATATGACAATTAAGACAGAAGATCTTGTTTAAGAGTTGGGCAAACTCCTAAATTAATGTTCAGAGCTCTCAGAAAAGATATTTTTTGATACCTACGAAACAAAGATGTTCGGGAATATGTTAGAGATTTAAAATAAAGTTTGTAGAGTGGTGTTAGCACCAGCTGCATCAGTGCTAATGTGGCAGTTCTGTGTCTACAGGCTTTACATCCTGACTCTATGGGATCACTGGGACTCCTCTTTCTCCAAGGGATTTTACCCACAGTAACAGCAGAACTGTTGACTAAGAACTCAGACATGATCACCCTGGAAATCAGCTGTGCATGAAATGGCCCAAAATTAAACTGGGATATGTCCTCGCTAATCAGAATTAAGGAGAGCAGTGAATTTAGGAGGTGCATTGAGCTGGCCCCAGTCCATAAATGTCCCCTTAATTCTTTTACCATTTTGTGCACCAGAAGTAGTTAAAAGTCCGACAAATACACCAGAAGAACAGAAGGGATGTTTCAAACATCCAGTTTTACAGAACTGGCTGCAATTTGTAGCTTTGGATGTAAAAAAACCAAAGAGAGCCAATCTGTGAAAGCCTTAGGGATGTCAGATGATTTTTTTTATTTGGGTTAATTTTTCTCTCTTGGTACAATTTGCACCTTAATTCTTTCACTCATAGCTATTGGCTATTTTGAAATCAAGATCTTATTCACTTTAAATCTCTCTATATGAAAAATCAAATGTGGAGGAGCTATTTTAAGAAGTTACCATTCTGACCTCAAGCTTGACTGTTTATAGACTTCATGAGACATAAGAAGACAAGGAATAAGGATTCAGCATTTGTATGATTTTTAATGACTTTTTTTCTTTCTTAAAGAGCACTTACTATATCAGTTCTATACTATGCAGCTCTCTTGGTAATGGTTCCTTCCTTTTCTTAATGAAGCCTCCTTGTCTGCCCAAAGTGTTATTTTCAGTCGTGAAAAGGAAGCTTAGGAACTATGTAGAATGTTTGCATTTACAACAGGACTGACTGACCTTTACATAAGGTTCAGCAGATGCTCTGGATTGATAGTTCACATTCCTCTCTCGGAAATAAGTATAGCTGTTTCCAAAGAATACCAATTCATAGTTGCACAATGATCTAAATCCATCTGAAATTGTTGTATTTTAATACTTAGAGGGTTTCTATATGGGAGAGAGGGAGGCAGAAATCCTTGTTTAGGGTTCAAGGATAGAAAAGGTATGTCTGAAAACTCTCTCAGTATGTCACATTTATTGTGTTCTTATGCTTTGTTGCAAATGTCACAGCTCTACAGTTGCATGGAAAGTGAATCTTAGCTAGTAAAAGGCTTCACCTTTCTTTTCTTTCCCTACGCAGTACTTTGTAATAAATATCCAATACAACGTTTGTTATTTCTGAATATATCTGATACAGAGATGGGAGTTTTCTCGTCAGGGTGAATCTGTGTTCTGCACAATGCTGTTCAGCATTTGGAATGAACTTTCACAGCTATTTTTCTCATGTTAATGTGCCTTGCTTGCACTTTTGATAATTTAAATTCTGCTGGATTTCTTTTTTTTTTCTTTAACTAATTCATTTGACATTTGCTATAGTCATGTAACTGGTTTCACAGGTACTATGTAATGATTTGGAAAGCTTAAATATAATTAATTTGGTCACTGAAATGGATTGTTGGCTGAATTCATGCAGTGTATCTGTGTATGAATTGCTGCTATAGGTTGCACCCTGTGAAATGAAATTCTTTTAAAGGAGAAAATCGTGTTTCCCATCAGTTCCCTGAACATGCAGAATATAGTACAAAACCAAAAAACAGAATACAAAATGAGTACTATCCCCTTTTTATCTTTTTACCGAGTATTTTTCTTGTCTAAAAATGAGCCTGTTTATCTCTGTGACGTCAAAACACCTAAAAGTTCTGAACCAAGCAAGCTAAAGATAAATAAATAAGGCATAAAATTATATGAAATTCTGTAGCCTTCCTGTCAGGATCGTGGGACAGTGAACAAACAGTGTAGAGTCTTTGACATGGCTTTGTACCAAGGAATTGTTTAAATGGAAAATTACAAAAAAGTGCTGACTTCCCTGATGAGCTGTCAATAGGAGATTTAGGGCTCCCCATGTGCCATCAGCATGCTGTAATTGATTAGAGTGTTACTATCCTGGAGTGTGCTAAAATAAAGGTTAGAGAAATCCTGAGGATATCAACTACCTTTATCAAAGTGCACAATTAAAGGTGCAGTGCATAATCTGGGAACAGAAACCATCTTTCCGGAATAAGTGATCTGCTTCTCCTGGAACGAGAAAGTTTTTTCTAAGTCATGAAACAGTCTGAAAATGGCTGCTCAGAGGAGGGGTCTGAAACAGGAACAACATCTGTTCCAAAGGAGTAAGACTGTGGATTATACCCAATATTGAACAGAACCCTGAGAAAGGTGCTTGATTTGGAATCCATGCAGTCCCAGGTGTACAGTGGCTCTGTTAAAGTCATTTCTGTCAGCAATTTTTAAATCAATCTACTTTTAACATCTCCCTAGGGGTTCAGAGAGGCACCTTCTGACACCCAGTGGTGAGGATGATCAGAGCTGTTTTTATGCTTTGGAGTCCAAATGGTTTGGGAAGTTGATTCTGTCAGCTCTGAACTTGTCCCTGCAAGGCACAGTCCAGGAGCACGGGAACAGGGGAGGGAGATGGTTGAATTATTTCTGTGGTTGTGTCTCAGGTGTGCAGGAGCAGCAGCAGCCAGAACTTGGTAAGGTTTAGGGACAGGGAGCCAGGAGAGGGACAGCACAGGGAGAGTCCTTGGTCAGTTCTAAGTCCCTGTCACACATCCTAAACCCACACTGTTGCCTATTGGTCAGTTTTCAATTATTTAATTAAGTCATAGAATCATCTAGGTGGAAAAATCCCTCTAAGACCACCGAGTCCAACCATGTTCCCAAATGTCACGTTTATGCTTTCACATCTCTCTAGGAGTGGGGACTCTCCACCAGGTCCCTGGGCAGCTGTGCCACCGCTGATGGCTCTTTTAGTAAAGAATTTTTTTCTGAATATCCAATCTAGACCTTCCCTGATTCCACTCAGATTCTCTTGTGCTCCCATCCTATAAATTACTTACTGAATTTCTTCAAAGAAGCCCTCAGAATGTTGGGCAAGAAACTGTTTCCTGCAGATGAGAAATTATCCTAGTGTTCTTTAGTGGGCATAGATTAATTTAAAATCTCACTGCTATTTTAAACTTTGGGGTTTGTATGGTGACATTAGCCCAATAAAGATATTGAAGCAAAAAAAAAAAAAAAAGTCTGACAATTTGCCCAAGAAAAACACCATGATATTGTAACACCTCCACAAATCAGTTTATTAATTTAGATAGGTATCTGCTTGATACAGTATTGAAGTACTTAACATTTTCAGAATGGATAATGTTCTTTAAAAGTGTTACCACACAGTCAAATGTAACGCTCCAAACAAGTTAAAATTTTATAAAATTATTTTTCTAGGAATTTAAAAATTACTGATTTTCATCTCTGAAAAAAAGAAACCAAATTTTTGAAAGGTTCTGGTAAACAAAAGTCCATTTTTCTTTATCAGCTCTAAAATGCTGCTTGTTGAAAAATGTTTCAAGATATTGAGAATGACAGTAGAATATTGCGGCTTTCATGAACCGCTGCAAGCAGAATGGTGGTGTAATGCATTTATAGCTATAGTAAACTTCAGTTGTTGCAGACTCAATGTTCTTTTCCAGCAAATAATTAACACTTTTTTTAATGCTTAAGCATTGAACTTTATTATTATAATATATTTGTACAGATATATTGAAAGGAAAATTAAAGGTGCTAAGAAGACTTGATGTATAAAAGAACATTTCAGAGTTTTGAATGCAGGAAATCGAATTACAACTGTCTTTGTAGCTTTTTCAAAAAGTACAAACAAGATGGAATCCCATGTCGTAGATGACTAAAAGCACTTTTGATCCAAACATACGGTAGCAATCATTAAGTATATCATGTGCAGTGACACTGGGGAAGGCACTGCTCTCCATTCTGCTCAATGGACCATGCTGCAACACTTGTTTCATATCTCAAAAGCATTTATGATTGCTGTTAAAGAAGTCAGTGCTTTACAGTGCCAATGAATCAAGTAAAGTCATCCCATTCATCTGTCTGTTAAAAACCAAAATGCTGGAGAGAGCAGACAAACACAGAATCTAACCATGCAAAAAGTTTCACCAGTATTGTTCCTTTATCTGTGTGTCAGTGGAATGTGCCAGATCAGAAAAGAAGAAGTCTGTATTTTGTTCAGGATTTAGGTTTTTGCCTCCACCTCAATCCTTACTGTTACAGTAATTTTAATGAAACTAAAAATTTCTAAAAGATGGACTGCTTGCCTTTTCAGCAACTATCCACCTGAAAAATTGTCCTTTTGCAAATCTAATTCAGGTGGGATTTTTGTGTGTTGTTTCACTTATTCCTTAATATGACCTTGTCTTCCTCCTTTGTAGCAAGGACATAGAAAGGAAAAAAGAAAGAAATCTGTACTCTTAGTGCCTGGGGACAATGTCAGCTCAAGGTGAAGACCTTTGAGTGACCAGACTTGAGCAAACTTGTCTTTTTTCCATGTAGGCAGGTCATTGTGCATTCAGCCCTCACAGACAGAGAATAACACATTCTAGCCAAGGACAGGGTATTTTACTTTGTTTGTGAGGAGAAGAGGTTTGTCTGGAGGATTCTCAGGAAGAGGAGACCACCAGGCAAGCTAAGCCCATCCACAGTTCCAACCTGCACCAAGTGGGTCACTCCTTACTGCTAAGCAGAACCACATTTCCAAACGGGTCTCAAGGAAGCAGCTGGGGTTTTTTTTCCCCAGTGGTCACATGGAGGCTCTTGGAGTATCAGAAATACTGGGAAAATGAATAGCAGGGAATAACATAATTGATCAGAAGTCACCAGGATTGAATCTGGGTTCAGAAAACTTGTGAAGTGGTGGGTGTAACTGAGAGTGAGTGGGCAGCAGGGATTTCATGTCTCTCAGACGGTGTTAGTTGGTGGGAACTTCCAGTTAGGAAGGAAGGATGGCTCAGAAGTCAGGGCAAATCTGATTCTCTAAATTCCAGATTTACACACAAATGCAAGGAGTTGTGAGCTTAGCCACGTCTTTTCAGCTGTGCCTCCTATGCTAGTGTTTGGTGGAGATGTAAATTTCCTTGAGGCACTTAACCTGTATTCATTTTCATCTATTCCCACTGAAGCTACAATTCAGAGTTGCTATTGATCAAGATTTGGTTATTTATGCTTCATTACAGTCCCAGGTTTGGACTGTGAGGTTTTAGGGAGTAAGGACTATGTGAGGGCTTTTTTTACGTGCTTGCATGGTAGTACTATAATTAGATTTTTATTACAGACTAGAGTTAAAAAAAGATAACGATGGCTCTGAGCAGTGATATTGATGTTCACGTTGAATGCAAATGGAAGAATAACAACAAGGGCTTTTTTACTTCTTGCTAATGAATAACATTTATTGCTAAGGTAGATGGAGGTGTGCTCCTCAAAAAGTCAGTAAGAAAAGGAGCTGCATAAAAATGTTCTGTGGATGTATTGATTGTTTCTTATTGTATGGGCTGGGGAGAGAAGGGAGATCCCAGAATGGAATTACAGGGTTTTTTCCAGGATCACAATCTGGTACAGGACCTGCTAATGGAAAAGGACAAAAGGAGTAGAGCACTTACCACACTAACCCAGTGCCCAAACAAATATCCTTCTCCTTAGTCCTTAATGTTTATATGTGTGATTCGATTTTGTTCTAAATGCCTGCCAGTGGTTTTTATAAGCAGATTTTTTTTTTAGTCTTCATCTACTCCTTGAGACAACATTGAAATTATCATTTTACCCATTTGTCAAATATTGTAGGTACTGTAACATTGCTTGTTAGAAATCCCAGACCATGGGAGTCCCAGATAAGGTGCTTGTGTAAAGTAGGTAATAAATGACCACTGTGGGAGCTCCCCAATACTCTTTTGTTTTCAGCCTGCATTACAAAGATTTTTGTTATTGAGACTGTAGATAAAATTGAAACTTTACAAGTATGCCAAAAACGTGTATTGCAAAATTGAAAGTTGTGTCTATATTTCCTTAGAATCACAAGATGAAGTTCTGAAATGGCTGAAATCAAGGCATATTCATTAAGACAGGCTCAGAATTGGCGTACTGCTTTCAGATTTCTGAAAGACTGTATTTTTAGACCTTAATTCCTTGTTGGTTCTAATTCTTGTGAAACAAGGAGCTCCTCTGCAGTAAGAGTGTATTTGCTAAGAATTTATTTGTGCCAATACCTATGTATACACACAAACTTATTACTGAATGTTATATTGTGTGTTAGGACACATACCTGCTTGTAAAAAAATTCAATATAAAGTTCATTCCTGCTTTGGATAAAACTGTCTTGTTCTAGTATTCATGATTATAGGTGTCATTGGAGACTTAAGAAGAATTATTTTTGGAATGGGTGTCAAAAAAAAAAAAAGCATTTATATGAGCAATACCTATATCTGCTCATGTCAATTAGATGCCTCCAATTACATTCACAGACTTTGGATCAGGACCTGAATTGCAGGCAAAGTCTTATACTCAAAACCCCCAAAGAATGACTGCTTCAGGAATAAGTACAGCTAATGGGAACCAGCGCATCTCTACAGCCACATATCTTAATTTATGTCTGAATTTAAGGATCTGTTCATCTTTCATTGATTCGCAAGCCTCCAAAATGTAGGTTTTATCTGACCACAGAGATAGTATAGAGCAATTATAACACCAGAAAAAAACAGATTCCCTCACAGGTGCCTGTCGTAAGCAAACCTCGAGGCTCACCTGGTGGTGTCAGATTATGGCACAATTGAACCAAATCCACTGGGAACAGACTGAAACCATCAATTGTTGCTTAGAGTAGGGCAGTGCCACATTCCACAATCAATTTTCAATATGTCAGTAAATCACTGGGTTTTATAGTGGACCGTTGGATGTAATTAAATTATTGATACCAACCACTGCATATGAGAAATTAAAGATACTACCTTAAAAGTGATGCAAATATTACCTAAAAATGATTCTAGGTTTTAACTTAGACCTGTATATGAAATATTAACACAATTCAATTATGGACCTTAGTACCAGCTGGAAGAGGGCAAAAATATCTGAAATTACTGAGTTTCAACCTCATGCTTACTGAGTTTCTGTAGCAGTAGGACTGCTAACTCATTGATTGCAGGCTCATGTTGTGTTTTTCAGCTTCCAAAGACGGTGTCTGAGTTCAAGGATGTGTATTGCAGACTGACTGCAGGACTGCACCTCAGTAGGTAAAACCTTGTTTACCAGGGGATTATTGTCTTGCTTAAAGGCTAATTTTGTGTCAGAATTCAGTCCTTGGTCTTTCCTTTGCTCAGAGGTGGGTTTCTGCAAGTTGTGGCTCACCATGGGGCAGGTGTGATGTGCTGGTGCAAGGGACTGACTCACAAACACCCACGTGACAATAGGTTTTGTCCAGTCACAGTGAGTTTGCTCACCTGTGTTAATGATGTTATTGCCCAAGAGCTCTTTTTATTTATTGGTTCACTTGGTGAAATGCAAGGCAGGGCTGTGCATTATTGACTGGAGAAAGGACAGGAAGGGGCAGAGGGTGCTGCCCTTGGCTGCTGGGTGAGCTCCTGTTGTGTGCCCCAAGCTCTGCTTGGTCACTGTGTGGGTGACACGAGTTTCTGAGGCTTTCCTGCTCCCTTTCTCCCACAGGATCTGTAGGCTTCACAACTGGACCCTATTTATGTAGTTTAGGACAAATGCATCAATTAACCCCACAACTTTTTTTGCCAGCTACTGAAAAAGTTTTGAATTAATTCAACAACCTCCCCTGCAGACAGGCAAAGATATCTCAGAAGTCAATGAGCCTTTTGTTTCAGTTGGGGATAAAAGATTTAGCCAGAGATGGTTGGCTACTTATGTAAAATACTAAAACTTTCTCAGCTATCATATTGTAGTAGGCTGCAGTCCGCTTGTTTTATGCTGTTAAACAACACATCTTTTGTCGTGCCGGGGAATGATACCTGATTTAAGATAATATATTTTCTTTGCTGGGTCTGTTTATGCTTGGAAATGATCTTGCTATATCCCTGTATTGAAAATTTATGAAAGGTACTAACATATTTCTTGCTATATATTTCTTGTGAGCTCACTTTTGCAACTTTAGCATGGTTTGAAAACTACTTCTTGCCCACAGCTAGCAAGAAACAATGATTTCATATTTCCCAATCCCTCTTTATTGCAAAGAAGGGATACAATAATAAAAAGGCATTTGCTGGTGGAATATTGCCAATGAAGTGCAATAATACATTAAAACAGATACTTAAAGTTGAAATTTATGAGTTTGTTTTTCTGTGCCAGTCAACGTATTTTCATATGTTAACATCAAAATGTAGGCTCTCAACAAAACCTTTAATAATAAAAGCAGCAGCCGTCAAGAGCAAGAGTAGAATTTTAGCTTGTGATTTGAAGAGTTTATCCTGTGATGATTTTTGGGGTGGACTTCTTTTTTTCTGATTAAATTTTATTTTCCTTTTTCCCTAATAAAGTATTTATCAGTCTGTTCCTTCATATATCTTTCAGTGGAGCTCTCAGACCAATAATCCTTCTGTTCTGCCCCTTGTCTTTGCAGAGAGTTAATTTGGAAAATGAATGTTTTATTTAGAGAATAACAAAGCTAATCAAAGCTGGGGCTAGGATTCTTGCTAATGAAGGTAAACACTTCTGTGTGCCATGTGTACACAGTGCTAAGACCACAGCTAGCTCTGCACACCTTCCAAGTCAGCTCATATATTCTTTTTTTCTGGGATCTTTTGGTATTTAATAAACTACTTTTGAATGGAATTATTCTGGTGTTGCTTGAGTAAAATTAGGCTACAGTTTTCTATTTTTAAGAATTTCATTTGATTTGAAGGCACAAGAGAATGCCTTCTACTGAAAAATTAATTAGAGGCTTATGCTCTTTATTATTTAATTATTTTTTAAGTGAATATTGGTCAAAGGCTTGCATTCAGGCATCACCTGTGAGCTTCCTGGGGCTGGGGGAGAGCAGCATGGCAATGCTTCAGTGCTTTCTTCACCTCAGGACATACGAATGTGTTGCAGCTTGGTGGGGGTGTCTTAGCAGGGCCTGAGCCTTGGGTACCTGGGGTGGTAAGGTGTCAGAATGAGTTAAGGTGCCAGAATTAGTGAAGATGAAAAGGAAGTCACAAGCTGCAGGTCCACAGGATGGACTGTGAGAGCATTGAAGAGTTGTCCGAAGTATTGGAGAGCCAGAGGAAACAGAGGCAAAACATCTGGTGGGCTTTTGATCATGTAAGAACAAGCAGGAGAAGACAGTGCTGCTTTTTCAAGCAACAACTGGCACATCTGTTAATACATAACTAGAGGGGTAAAAGAACATGGATTTAAGTTGTTACCTGGCTGGAGTGTCCTGTGCTGCAAAATTCAGTGGTTTTTAACTTTGTTCATAGCAGCCCTTGAACTGACTCAGGTCTTGGTAGACTGAAAAAAAAGTGATTTGTCACTGCAGCTGCTGTTACTGAGGTTCTGTTATTTTCCGTGGCACAGTTAAGTGTGATAGTAGGGACAGATTCACATCTGTTTATGAGCAACAGTAAGGCTGCACTTATGTGCAGTAAAAAAGTGAGGCAAAAAATATAGTGAATCATAACTTCAGGCAACTTAAGGTTATACTTCTAGTTTTTTCTCCACTTCTGAAACTGTCTAGATATACATCACAGACAAACAAACAAACAAAACCAACAACAACAACAAAAAAAAAAAACCACTCATAATAATTAAATACTTTAAAACAGCAATTAATGCAAAATTGGTGTTTCATTAAATGTCTCCAGAGCAGCAACTATCTGAATCTGGCTGTGGTTTTCAGCCAACAAGCAGTTTTTAAGGACTTCCCCCCTGCTTATATCCCTTGTCTTTGAGAAATGGCATCAGTTCTGCAGGAGATTGGCTATTACTTTGCTCTTGGCTGGTAAGCAGATATTGTGTGGGATTTTGGTGTCCATCACCCACCTGTTGTTTCCCCCACCCACTTTTTCAGGTAGCCATCGTTTTCATAAAAATACTTTGAGATTTCCTGCTGTCCAGTTGTGTGTGATACAGTCAGAAGTTTTCTGTCTCTCCTTTGGATATCTAATGAACAGAAGAATGGCTCTTGTCTGGCACAAGCACCACGTAGAACAGACTCCCAATCCTGAGCAGGAATGCCCCTTTAAAAAGGAATTTCATAAGAAAGCAGAACCTCCCTGTGCTCTCAGTCTCCTGGTTCTTTTTCTGGGCAAGGTTATGTGTTGCAGATATTTCTGAGCCTCAGAACCTCTAAACTGAAAATGTGTTTAACCCTATATATTAATCATGTTTTTCAATGACCAAGAATTATTGTATAAAGCAAAGCTGTACCCTTACTATTATTTTACCTTTAGCACTGTCTGTTTTATGTCATTCTCAATTTTCCCTCCCCTACTCTGCTCCAGCTGGGTCCCCACAGAGGACATCTTTGAAAAGTTATTGCATTACTTGCACATTTCTGGGGTTATTTTTGTTTTGCTCTTTGAAGCTTTGAATGAACCCAGGCAAGAAACCAAAATTGTTAAATACCGTGGGGTGAAGGAACAGTAAGAAAACATAATAATTTGCCTGGGGAATGGTGAGAAGTCAAGATCAAGGTTATTTCTCAGTAAATGTTTCCAAGTAGGAGGCAAATGAACTGCAGAAGCCAGAGGTAGTATCAGAGTGTCATAAGGAGCAGAAGGGAATTTACCTGGGTCACTGTCAAGCTTGCCAGCTCTTTGAACCAAACTGATGCTGGTTTATTTTCAAGCTGCTGTTTTGGTGCTCCCAGTACTGAGTTAGATGGAGCTTGCAAATAGATGAGGGGCACTGAAGGTGGCTGCACATCATGGGGGAAACACGAGCAGTATTCAATGCCTGAAGATAATGTTTCCATGCAAACCAGTAAGGTCTGACACTGCCAGCTGGAAAGCCATATTTGGCTTTGACACATCTGGAGTGTGGCAAACAGGTTCAGCAAAGTTGTCCCAACCTTCTTGGTGGTGCCAGTCTCCCTACCTAGGGCATGATTTGGTTCCCACTGCTCTTGGGGGATGCTGAGGGACTGGACAGGGTCCTGAGGATGGCTGGGGGCCTGGGGTACCTGAATTGTGTACGCAGGATGAGGGATATGAGTGAGTTCAGTACAGCAAAGATGGGATAAATCTGATAACCTTTAACTAGAGGCAAGCAAACACAGCAGAGCCAGCCTCAATGTTCCCCGTGGCCACAGCCAGGGACAATGGTCATGTGTTTATCACGGTGTGGGGTTTATCACTCGATCCTTTTGCAGGGATTATTCCATGCCCTTTGTGCTTGAGGGTCCTTGTTCGTGCTTAGTTGTCTATGTCATCCTCCCAAGTGCTAGAGGGTGGCAAAGACTGTAGATCAAAGTTCCTGAATTTACGAGAACTGCCTTGAAAACTGAGAGCCCCTGCAGCAGGACCTGTGGAACATCACCATCTGCTCTGCCACAGATGTCACCAGCCTCTTGATTAGCACTCAGATCCCAAGATTGCTGTCTGGTGACTTTCTGGAATGCAAATCTGGTGTTAGAGTTTTGTCCTAGTCAGCCTGATGACTGACACTGTGCTGAGAGAGCTGCAGTGGAGGCAAAGAAATGCCACGTTAGGTACCAGATGTACAAGTCTCACGAAGAAGTATATTTAAGATGCCCAAACAAATCTGCCAAAATTTGGGAAACAGGTTCTGTATTAAGAGTCTCTTCTGGAGATTTTCATTTAGTTGTATCATCAGCCCAACATTTAGAAAGCGTTTTGGTGGTTCCTATTCTCAGCAGAGTAAACCAAGGTTTTTCGCACCAATATCAGTTCTCCATGCTGGTTTTCAAACAGCCTCAGTTTCCTCATGTCGTTCCACAGAACCCTGCTGGCCAACCCTGCTAATTCAGTTTTTGTATTGAAAAGGAAAACCACCTTCAGCCAGGTTGAGTGCATCCCAGAACAGCTCCTGAATTTTACCGTGGTCTGCAAAGGCAAATGGAAGCCTTAAGGAACCACAGATTTCTGGGATGCTGGGATGAAAATTAATGCTGGGAAGCAGTAGTGGGAAAGAAAAACTCTTTACCAAGGAAACAAGGTCCAAGGGCTGGATTGTTTTGGTTTTGGTGGCCGTTCTTTGTTGGTATTTTTTCTGTATCTGAGTAAATATCTACATTCTTCATTTATAGCAAGCATAAATCAACTGATTAAAATGAGCAGTAGGTATTAAAGAACGATTTCCTCACACACAGAAATAACTGCCATGTGATATTTTGCTGTGTAGGCTCATCTTGACCAGTATGAGATTTGGACCACAGAGAACTTGGAGACCTGAGTCCTATTTGGAACTCATCCCATCTTGTTTCCTTTTTGAAGCAGCGTTCCTTTTTAAAATCTCTTTCACGGGAGGCTTGTCGTGCATCACAAAATCATGCCAGAGTAAATACAGATGGAATATCGAGCTGCTTCATTAAAATCCCTCTGATTTGTGTAAGGAGCTCCAATCTATTGGAACCTGACTTGTTAGTTTAAATTCCCTTACTGAGGTATAGGTCAGGTTTAAATTAATAAGTGGTGACTGCAAAATCTTAATTAAAATGATACAGTTTTGTGAGTAGACAAGCACTTCTTAATTCATGTTGTGCTGGGAATATCTTTTTTTCTATTGGTAAAAACCTGCTTGCAAAAGTGTCAGACCAAATTAATTCCTGTGGTTAATATAAGTGACTTAAATTACCAAAAATTATAAATCTGACCCTTCAGTCACAACTACCTCCAATTATTCAGGAAAAATTACTTTTTTTTTTTTTTTTTTTTTTTTTTTTTTTTTTTTTTTTTTTTTTTGGTGGGGGGGAAGAGGTGTGCTTGATTTCTATTTTTTCCATTGAATAGAGAAAAGATAATCATAGTTTAAAAGGATCCCTGATGTTGTTAAATTATTCCTTCGTGTGGGGCTTGATTCTACATTGCCCTGCAGTTTCTGTGGCACAATAGCAGGATGAATATCAAATGGCTCTGAACTCCATTTTTCAGGTGTGCCGCGCCTTTTCCTCCCCATTTGCCGCTCATACAGCACCGGCATAAAGTCTGAAATAGTGTGATGGCAGTGTGGGATGAGATCCTGAGGCAGCGATCCCCTCCCACCAGCCACCTGAGAAATCGTGCTGCTGATGTTAATGCAGAAATCCAGAGGTGCACGGGGCCTGCACAGCTGGAATGGTCTGGCCAAACAGGCTGAGGGCAGGAGAGAAGCAGCAGCACAGCTTTGGGGGTTTGCTTATGCTCTGCTAGAATTCTGGTTCACGCAAGTTCTTGAGTCACCTTCAGAGGTACAGTGCTGAATATAAAAATTATTGCTAATCTCCCTACAGTT
The DNA here is from genome assembly GCF_015227805.2 of Hirundo rustica. Lineage (NCBI taxonomy): Eukaryota > Metazoa > Chordata > Aves > Passeriformes > Hirundinidae > Hirundo > Hirundo rustica. The sequence continues at coordinate 4,758,504 of NC_053464.1, forward strand.
CTCCAGCAGGCAGAGGCAATAAAACTCAGGTTGATATTCCTCCCCGACGCCACCTTTTTTTCCCCTCCTTTTTCTCCTTTGTCCTCTGCAGAGCTGCTTACAAGTGCAGCTGGGAAATAATATAATGTCTGGTCTAAGGATATATTGTGGAATCTGCTTTTTACCCCAAGACGACTTCTATATTTCTCTGCAATAGCTTCCATGGTAGGCACAGCCTGGATTCATTATGGCTACGTGGAGGAAGGGGATTGTATGAGCCTCTAGCATGGCTCTTGCTATTCTTTTGTCTTTTCCTCTAGCCCTAAATAAGTCCAAGCAACATGTAGACAAGACAAAACCTCAGCAGTGAACAAAAGCTGCCTGCATGTTATCCATCAGCATTATTTAAGTAGGACATGCTGGGCTGTTCATGATACACTCATACTGTAAGTGATAAGCTATAACGTATGGTATTCATTTACTTCTCCATTCCAACAGTAATATAACAAAGACAATAAATTTTCCTGTTTGTTCTCTGACCCACTGTTCTTAGGTTAAGCAGCATGTTTGTCTACATTTGTCAGTTGTTACAAGCTTCTAGCTGCTGCAGACTAGGGTATTGATGAACCCTGGAAAATGGAGCCTTGAATAATGTATAAAGCATTAAACATGCAACCATTTCGCTGGGAAAAAAGGGGGGAAAAGTGTATTATATGTTTTCTCTGTTGTAGTTCCTTCATTTACAAAACATATTTGTCAAGTCTTTTGCTAAGAATAATGCCAGGATGCAGTTTCCCATCATTCTTGTTAATGGGACTGTCTTAGTGTTACAGTAAACAACCATAAGTCTTGTGTCTCAGCCATTGTGCAGCACACTTAGTTTTTTCAGCTTCCAATTAAGGGTATTTTAAATTTGTTGTCTACAGTCATAGGAGTGGTGGTACAATTTCTGGGCTTGCATCAGGAGAGGGGCACTAAGGAAAAAGGTGTTTTTCAAAGCAAGAGCGTATTTGCAGAATTACTGCATGACTGAAGTGCATATATCAGGTTCTTTAAAAGCTCAAAACTTATTCCTACCTGTTATAGCGATTTATTACTAAAAAAGCAGCACTGATTCATGCATTTTCCTGAACAAATTTACGTGATAAACCATCAATATACATTTACATTAGCAAATGGAACTTTCTATCATATTTCTGAGACCAGAGTCCAAGTCTTCAGTGGCAGTGAATCAATGCAGCTGCATTAGCTTCAGTGGAATGGTGCTGATTTATATCAACTGAAGCTGTGGTTTGTTAAATTCTTCCTCTTTTGGAAGCATGTATCAGAGCAGTGGAAAATTGCTGGATTTGATTTAGCCCCTATTTGATATGCCCCAGAATTCACCATTGCACTGGGAAACTTCAGAGAGCCTGTGATGATTTTATTGACACGAAGTTTGAATTACCCTCTTATCCCGGCCAAGGTTGAGAGGTTTTGGTGAACTCTGTGGGGGACAGTCACAGCACTTCCATTTGTCCTGTGTCACTTCTGTAGATAAACGAGGAATAGGATGTTTAGAGCTGTTTCCACAGGGACTAAATTCAAGTGAAAATACAAACACCTTATTTTACAAAAAGGAAAATTGCTGCACGTAGATGTGAGCTTTCTAATGCTGAGCATTTAATGAGCTAACATGGTTGCCTCTATAAAATAAGGATGGTGTTCTATCCTGCCACACGTTGGTTTGTGCACATCAATCCCGTTGAGAGAGATGTGGATGCACTGTGGGAGCACAGCCCATCAATTTCCTGAGCCTGACACTCCTGAAAGCCTAAAGCCCTGCACAGTGGTGGAGAGTCTGTGTGGGCACAGAGACAGAGCTGCAAGGCTCCCGTTAACATTAACAGCCAAATCCCTGATTATTGAAACAAGTATTACCCCATGTGATGTTCTCCTCAGCAAATTATTTGTGAAGAGAGAAGTAGAACAGTTTATGACACAAGAAAGGGAGTGGGCATGTAATTGAAGTCAGAAATATAAAATGTATGGGATGTGAGTCCTCTTTTCTACCTTTCTTGGAGATCTTTACTATCCTACTGATATGATAAGGAAACAACCACTGGAGCAAAATATCTGCTTCACATCCATAGCTGGAGGGATTGGTATGGAACCTATTTTGGCAGGGTTATTCACCAGCAAAACAGAAGGGGTTAAGAACACATTTATCCAATAAACTGAGATGGGTGTCAAGTATCATGAATTAATGATTTCAGTTAAACAGGATCTATATGATTATTCTTAAAGGTGAATATGATGGCTTTGGAGTGACAGGTTTTAGGGGGATTAAAAAAAAAAAAAAAGAAAAACTAAAGATAAGGAGATTTTTTTCCATTGGTTGAACACGTGGTTTTGTGAGGCTGGAGAACACTGCAGTGGTAACTTCCCAAAGCTCTTTGTGGTTACTGGCATTGTTTATTGGCCTTTGGAGGGAGCAGCTCTATGGCTTTTGCTTCATACAGGCTCTTCCTTTCAGAATTACTTGTCTGAGGCATCCTTCTCTTCCACATCAGCAACAAGGGCGATTTCACAGCTCCTAGGAGGGGAGGGCAGGTTTCTGGTACTTGACCAGGTGGGTGTCTGGGAAAGGCTGGTGCTTAACCTCATGGCTTCATTACCAGACTCCGTCCTAAGCAGCATCCCAGGATAGCGTCAGTCTACGATTTTGAATCTCTTGACATTCCTTTCAGGTTTTGATTTATTGATTATGTTCTTAACATGAACCTTGCTAGTTTAAGTCTCATCAGTGCTGCTATCCACAATCCATCTTCTGGAGAAAATTATAGATCTACTGAAAAGCAGGAGGAAATACATAATTCAAGAAGTTTTCAAGATTCATATTCAGGAAGATGAAGTGCCGACCACATTATATGCTGAGTAGGGCTCTTTGAACAGTAACAATGCCACCTGCAGCACTAAACATGTATTATGAATAAATGTTTTATTGCAAGCAAGCCAGGAAAAAAAAATGGTCAATCACTATTGCCACGTCTTTCCCAGCAGAATAAGGATTCCTCTTCTGCAGCTCCAATGAGTTCTGTAAGAAAATACACACCAGTATAGGACTGGGTTCCACTTCTGTGTGGTCCACATTTACAATGAGGAGAGCAATCCATGCGTTTCCGGAAGAGATAGAGAGAAACCAGCAAAACGTGGTGCTGTAAGAGGAGCAGGAAGCACATTTGCAGTGTGCACGATTAAAGTGGTGCATTCTCCAGAGGGAACGGATGTGGGGACCCGCAGGTGCTGCTGCTGGCTACCAATAACACTGGAGTAACGTGCTCCCTTCTCTCTTCTCCCATGTAATTAAATTAGCACTGGTCCAGCTCTACAACACTGAAGCTGTGCTCTAAAACAGATCTTGAAGGAAGAAATGCTGAGTGTTTAATTTCAGGTGAGAAGCTATGGCTGGGTGGCAATGCTGGATGGAGAAGCAAGAGCAGGCTGAATTGTGGGCTGGTTTCATACACTGGATTATTGAAACTCTTCCCAGTGGAACCTGAAGAAGAATTTAGTGTTGGGCCCAACACATTGGAAATCTAATATTTATACTTCCTTCCTGCCACTTTATAGCCAAGTTACTTCAGTTTTGAGATACATTGTTGACATAAAGTGGGAGTGGAAAAATAATAAGTTCCTGAAGAATAGGGGTCCTGATCCAGCTTCCTCAATGTTGTCAGGAACACTGCCAGTCTCATCCTGGTAGGACCAAGCAGAATAAAGGCTGAAATTAGTAGAGTGGAGCTTGTGTAAAAAGTTACCTGAAACTTTTTTTTTTTTTTTTTTTTTGATCCTGAGATACAACAAAAAGTTAAGAATTGCACGATAAATCATCAGAAAATCTGTTGTTTTCCACAACTGTCATCTAAAAATGAGTGATTTTATGAGCTGCTGAATAATTTGTAAGAGGAACGGGTAGGATACCTCATAATCTTTTTCTCTCCCTTCACAAATTGTCTGGGAACACTTTAAGAGGCTTTCAAATGATCTCTTGGATAAGAATTATTTTGCTGCTCTGCTTCTCCTGACCTGTGGCTTGTCTGTAGATTGTGTGTGAACAGTCAGTGGAATACTGAGTGGAGCTCGGAAGGGCTTTGGGAAAAGCAACAAAATGTCTGCTGTAGAAGAAAAAGAGCTACTCTCCTGAAATTCAAAACCTGGTTAGGCATGTTAATAATTACATTTATTATAAAATTACTAAAACCTTTGGAGTGTTAGGGTTTAATTTTTTTGGTAAACAGTTACTTTCAGGTCTCAGCAATTTTGGACATTTTAACTGAAATACAGAATCTGAGTCAATACAGCAATGTTGTTCATCCCTCCGTTCCCATTTTCATCCTTTTTACTGTTATACTTTTTTATTATTATTATTTTTCCTCCCTATGACTGTATTTTTGGAGTTAATTTGACTGTATGTCCTACACAGAAAATTGTGGCTTCTTGGTTAACTTCCTTCAGGGACTCATATTTCTTTCACTTTTTGATTTTGCTTCAAATAGAATTTTTTGTTGTTGTTGGGGTTTTTTTGGCTTTTTTTGGTTTTTTTAAGCATTATCAACACTATACCTTTATATTTGTGTTGATCATGTGGCCAAGTAGATAGAGAAAAATGCTTTCTTTTTGGGATATTCCCTTTGGGATGCCTGTGGACTTTGTATGTTCCTGTAGGTTTCTCCTTTTACAGAGGAAGTTGGGCAATATTTTTCAGAAAACTTGTTAAACATTTTCAAAATCTGATGGAATGATCATTTATCTGTAAAAATAGTTGGAAAGATAAATGAAAAGTGACTGAACAAAACAATAACTATTATACACATGTGTTTGTATTATAATGTCGGTGAAAACACTTTTCATCAGGCTTCTGAAATTTCTCTAGAGTGCTTTTCCTTTCCTCTTATATTTATAAAATTAATCAACCCAGAACAAAAAAAAAGACTTTTGGAAAAATGACGTTTAGTTTGTACATAAAAATAAATTGAGAAAAACATAGTCTTGCCACATCTTTTAAGGAAGCTGATTTTTAATATAGTCACAATTGGTTAGATCATTCCCTTGAGATAAAATAAAAATATATTCATCCCTTGAATAACTTTTCCTTCATTGGGCACCTCCCTCAAAATTTCTCATTACCTCTAAGAAAACAAAATGCAATCCTTGATCCTTTCTCATTCAAAACTGCTAGATGAAAATGAACTTTTAGAAACAATCCAGAATCCATTTGTCAGGATAATAACAATTCTCTGTAACAATTCTTTCTGCCTCTTCTTGCTCCCCCTACCCACATTAATTATAATGCTCTAACAGAACAGAGCTTGATTCCCTTTTTTATTAAGGTTGTTTCACTCTATTATTGATTAAGCTTATTTCCCATGATAAATAACCTTCCCGTCAAAAAATGATTTATGAAGGCTAGTGGTCTTTCTTTTTCCAGTTTGCTTTTCCTGTGGTTACATATTACATATTATCTCCTGCTGACTGGTTTGGGCAGTCTTTGAATCTACAATTACTGACACTCATTAAGAGAACTGAATTTCAGTGCTGTAAAAGGCTTGGAGATCTATCAGGTGAATAATTTGATTTTAAGTGAGAAACAGAAGCATCTTTCTAATGGGAGTATATGGTCTTGTGATGTGCCTTAAGTCTTCAGAATGTTAATAAAATGCAAGCATTGTGCTTATGGAGACCAGCTCCTTGGAAGTGGCATCCCTCCTGAACATACTGATACCTCTGCATTGCCAGCAGCCCCTTTGGGATGGCACTCTTTGTTCTCATCATATTTATAAACATATGTATGTATATATATCAAATAGAAAACAGCTTCTTAGAAGATAACAGTTCTGCTTTATGTAACTCTTGAGATGGACTGAGTGTGCTTTTGTCCAGGTGTGATTTGTTCAGCCAACAAACTTTTTGTCCTCAAATTTGAGATGAAGCGTGAGCTCTTCTGAGTTCGTTCTCCTTGGTGGGAAAACTGAAAGCCATCCAGGTTGCCCCTAATGTGTTTATTGATGAAAACTGCTCAGAGGTTTATGCCTTGACTGTATCCACAGCTGAGTACGTTTCCAGGCAGTGCTTTCTCCAGAATTCCTGTTGCATTCTTTCAGATTCTCACAACAAAGTCTTCATCTGTGTCAGGACTTCTTTCACTGCATTTTTGTTGTTGTTGTTTGCTGGTTTTACTGCATCTGTGTTTTCTGTCTCCCATTCAGACAGTTCCAAATAGCCAGTCCTCTCTCAGAAATATGTTTCAGGAGAAGAAGCTGAGGTCCAGGGGGAGCACAGCCTGTCTCTGGGGTGGTGGGACAGTGGCTGATTTTGTTCTGTGCTTAGCACTGCAGAATTTGATACAGAAGCAAGTTTTCTCTGCAAACAAGCAGTCCTCAAAAATGTCCTTAGAGAAATGTCACTGCTTTTTCATAAATCCTGAAGAAGGCTGGCTGCACAACCCCAGGTGTAGTAACTTTTCCACATAATTCACATTGCAGTTCTGTAGAGATAGATATTGCATTGGATAGACCTAAAAAAGAGGTTGTTCTTACATACCCTTGGATAGCCCCGTGAAAAGCCTAGTGCTTATAAGTGAAAAGGCATAAAGCAAAACCTAACATTATCATTGCTTTAATTCTTAGTCTTTGATCCTTCAAGTCTGGGCTCTTAATAGAAACGAATGGGAACTCCATATTTTTTTTCCAAGTCAATGGCAGAGTTAGAGTCCTGAAAAGACAGCAGGCTGACATTTGGTGTATTTAATATCTAAAATCAGCTTCAAAGAGAATGAAGCAGTATCAAAAACATAAAAAAACAGCAGAGACAAATGCTTTTTCCTTGTAGTATCTCTGTCCTCAGAATTAATATTGATAAGGTTTTCACAAATGTGATATTTTTTGCTCCTGATATCTCACTTACCTGGGGGGGGAGAGAAATAAAAAAAGGTAAAAGGTCATTTTTTCTTAGTCTGGTGTTGTGTGGCCATAATATTGCAAGTCTCACAAATTTTGAAAGGAGCACTTGATGCTGTGACAGGTGATAAAATCAAAGGGGCCAGTAAAGGACAGTGCTTTCTTTTAGAGAGTGGTTTCTCTTAACGCCGTACTCAGCGCTCGTGGACAGAGGTCCCTGGGTTTCTGAGATCAGAGGTTGTCCTCAGTGTCAGTGATGTTTCTGTTCTCATGTTTTCCACAGTAACTGAGCTCTCCAGATCTCCTCACTGTATCAGCCTGCCTGAGAGCTGGGGAGCTGAAGTTCAGAGAGCCTTTAGAAAACAGTGAGTAGCAGCAGAGTCTCGGGCTCTCATCCTGCTCTCTGACACAGCTTCAGTGGTGGGATTGTGGTGGCCTGAGTTGGTGCATGTGCTGTGTCGAATCTGAGGTGGATGCTGAGCTTAAAAGTGGTTTCAGTCAGGTTAAACCATGACAACCTACCACCTCCATTGTCACTTTCTCAGTAATTGATTTTTTTTTTTTTTCCTATTAAAGTAAATTAATTCATGGCTGTTAAAAAGCTACATGGATATCTGTAATAATTAACTACCATTAAATCCAAATATAGAACTTTGACCCTCTGAAATGAAAATCAAGGGTCTTACTGTACTCTGTTGTGTCAGTGTTCATTTTATGGAATATCTGGAGAAAGGGCCTGGGTGATAAAGATACACTCTTTGCCTATTTGTATTAGGTAACAGTGGAGTGATTATTATGTAACCAAATCAAAGAGAGTGAGAGATATTTCAAGACAAAAGGCTAATGAAGCTTTAAAATAATAAGTATGTGAAACAAGTTTAATTTTACCTCCTTGCTCAGGTTTAACCACTAAAAATCTGATTTTACCTGAGCTCACATTAATTTTCAGACTTTATGGTCTAGGTTCCTTTAAATCTCTTTAGATGTTGCAAAAATGACTTGCTGAAATAACTGTTTGTCTGGAGGGAGATGTGAATTAAACACTGAATTTTGAGCTGAACAGGCCTGGCTCTGTCTGTGCTGCACAGACTGAAAGCCCAGTGGAAGAGGTTATGGATCTCTAAACTGCCTCTCTCACTCCTGATTGCAAAGTGCTCTGGGGAGCAGGAAGGCTCCAGCACTGTCCTGGATGCTCCTGATGTCCTGTTTGAGGCACAGTCACTCTCCCTGCTGACCCTGTGCTCCCTGCACTGTCCCGGCACCTGCTGTCAGCATCCAGCCTGCCCTGAAACTCGGGCACTGGTTGCACTGACTGATTTTTGAGAAATCTTCTGGGAGCTGAGCTGAAGAATTTTAAATTTTGTGCCTTTGTCAGGGCCAGGATTATTACATCCTTTGCCTCGTATGCTTCCAAAACACCAGCCTAAGCTCACACAGCAACCGAGCCTGTGACTCTGGTCTTAAGACTGCTTCTACAGTTCTCTCAAAGTCATTGTTTCTAGCTGTGAATCTTACTCTCTCACATTTTTAGTGAATATTGGCCTTTATTGTGGAAGGGATTCTGTTCTCGCTCAATCCAGATCTTTGCTGGGTGTATTCATTACCCGTGTATTATAAGTCACTTGACAATAAAAGAATTTATGCCTCTAGGCACTCACCACTCTTGAAATAATCCACTGTCCTTGGAATCACAGGGGCTTATGAGGCTTTGTTTATTTTTTAGAAGCACAGATTGGGAGAGAGAAGCAGAGGGATTCAATTGCTTCTAAACTTACAGTTTGAGGTAACTCTCAAATTATGATATTTATAGTCAGAATATTTCTCTCATGCACTAAGACATCCATCTGGTGGGTTTCCCAGAATTTCAAATCTAAAGAATTTCTTGGTTTCCTGAGTTTTTTTGTTTTCTTAAAGGCTGTAAACAACATATAACTAAAAATCTGCGTTATGCATGGCAACTACTGTCCTAAAAAAGCAGAAATAAGAAAAGGACACTTATACTGTGTGGCTTTGTCTTCCCAAAATGGATTTGAGTTTTAAATCACATTTTTAAACATTTCTGGGTTTTGTTGTTTGCTGTATTTCAGTGATGTCTGCCATAAATATCTCTGTTTGTTTTAGTAGGAGGCATAACATCTGAGAGAGGAGCTTGGCATTTCAGAGGCACAGAATTGTTCTGATTTCCAGAAATAGGCACGCTAGGAAGTAATGCTCTGATTAGTTGAAGTGTCTGGCCCCTGGGGATTCAACCATAAGAAACAGCCAAGGAGGAATCAAGAAGCTCTGCAGACTCATTGGAGATGCAGGACATATCCCACAAATCCCACTAATTTTGCAGGGAATTTATTGGATATTCTATTCAAAAGGGACAGCTTGCTCTTCTAAAAAAATTCTTGGAAGATATTGCCCAGGGTATCGTATGTTCTGATCCATCACCATGCAATATACAATCTTTATTACTGTTATGCTCAGTCACATTTGCTTTGATTTTTATTTTTGCTGTCTGGGATTGGTTTCTTATTCTTGATGTATTGTATCCCAAACCTTCTAGTATCTGGTTATTCTAGAAGTCTAGACCTGAACTAAGTCGTGTGCAAATACCTTGAAAAGTGGTTCTCACCAAGTGGTCACTTGGCAATTAATGGTGTGTCCACTTGAAGAGCTTCAGGCTTTTGAGATCCTTAGTGTGTGGATCTACAGAAAACTTTCCTCATTTTCCTCCCACAGCTCTGGGGAATCACTAGAGTAAGTCCAGAGGGCAGCTGAGTAAGAGGTAAACTGCAGCAGGAGTGACTTTCTGCAAACCTGAGTTGGATGGACTCACCTGAAAATTTTGTTATACTTTAAAGGGGGAAGTTGCTTTCCTCTAACCTTGGAAATCAGAGACCTGTCTACTGTATGGAAAACCATTAGCATTCTGTTTCTACATGCTTTTCTTGGTTTCCCTTTTAAATGCTTTGGCTTAATAGTATTGAACAAAATAATTGTTCAAAAGAAATTGTTCAAAAGAAAATTCTCTGAGAGTAAGTAAATGGGGCACCCCCCTACTAGGGGTATTTTTAGATAATGCAATTTCAGCACACTGAATCTCCAAACATCAGGCATTTAAACAGCAGATGCATGGAATGGATGAAGAGGATTTGCTGGGAGAGTGGAATAACCACTTTGGGTGCAGCTGGCAGTGTCATTGTGCGGGTACCCCACAGTGGACATGCAGTTTTACATGGCAAAGAATGTAGAGATGTTATGCTCAAGGTCTGAGCAGCACGTTGGCCTCCTTGGCTCTCACTCCACAGAGATCAGAAAGGCCTCTCCTGTAATGGGGGGGGGTGTGGTGCCTTGTTTTCTGGCAAACTTTAGGGAAGGGCAGGAGATTGTTCCCCCATGGATCAGCTCGTGAAGAGCAGAACCCTTCAGGAGCTGGAGGCAGTGAGATGGGTAGAGGAGGGAGTCCACACAGAGGGGTATTCTCACTCTTAGGGGGGAGAAGAATGTGCACACAACAGCTAGCAACAGGTCTGCTTTTTTGTGAAACAGCTGCTGGAAAACCTGGGAGCACAAGGCTCTTGGAGGGTCTCCTTCTCTTCTTGGCTGCCCAAACACAAGGAAGAGCTGGATCGTGGCACTCTGAACCCATACTCCTGCCAAAATGGGCATCCTGCATGCCATGGTGCCAGTAATAATGCAGAATTTCACTTGCAGACATGGCACATCATGCCATGTATAAAAAGATATTACTTTAACTGAGGAGATAAGTGAAATGAATGTTAGTGCACCAGCACAAACATGTGACTACAGAGGCTGAAGTTCAAGGAGCACTGATTTGTGAGTTCAGTTGCTACTACTGATACATTTTTTGAGTGTTCCTGAATTTAGAAGTCCATTACCATCCTGGCTCATGGTCCATAACTGCAGAAACCATGTTTACTAACAACAACAGAGAAAGAGATGTTCTTTTCAAACTGTTGAGAGGTTATTATACAATCAGTAGAGTGAAACCTACATTAGAAACTGCATAAAAGCACTTGACAATGTCCTTTTACTAAGCTTCAATAAAGTGTATTCATATAATTAATGTACTACTTGTGTTCTAAAGCACGAGGCCTTTTTTAACCTATAAGTGCAAGATCCTTTTGAAAAATAGTGATGAAAATGTTTTCACCCTCTTTTGTCAGCAATTTCTGTCATCCAGTTTCCATTCCTATTTCTGTTTAGAAAGGAAAATTACAATTCAATTTGTGTTTGGGGGTTTTTTTTGTTTTTTTTTTAATTTTCTCAAAGCCTTACAAAGAGATTTGCTGACTTTTATATTTCCCTTGACCCAACAGGTGTCTATCTCTATGTGAGCCTTCTTAGCACGTATAAATGATCATGATGAATGAGGAATTGTGCTTCATCAGTTCTGTAGGCAGGTGGTTTGCAGTTTTTAGGGTGTAATTTGGTCTAGATTGAAGAGACACTTGCTTTATTAAGAAGTCAAAGAGGCTACATCCATGTTTTAAGTAAAACTTAAATTTCTAGGTACCTTTCTCCTGGAGCTTAACAGTTCACTTCCCCCTTCCACGCCAAAGAGTGAAGTGTAATTAACATCAACAATCTTTCTATGGTTAAAATGTTTCCTTGAAAAAAAAGTTTTTAGGAGCTGCTCTAAAATTATCAAAAATGGAGGTCAAGCAATGGCTTTATAACACTCCATTGAGCCTTTCCATATGCCAATAGACATTTTTCATCCTTAGCTTAAGGTTGTATTAATAAAGAAGTGGTCCGCTGCACATTATGCATCTCCTGATCTCGGCTGCTTCACAGGAACAGTAAGCTATGAAACTTCAGGGCGATTTTTTTTCTATAATAATCTGCTTCTGTTCCTACTGATGAGGATCCAGTGCTCCTCTTTCTGACCTTCCATGTTCACCAGCCAATCAAGCCTGAACAGTTTCAGCAGTGTTAAACTTCACAGCTATTTCTGTTACTCTGAGGTCTGTCCCCATCGATTTTTCAAAAGTCAGCATGCCAGGAATTCATGTCAGATGTCAGCAAGCTTCAGAGTCACCACTGATAACCTGCTGTCTCAGCACATCGCAGCAGAACAGAGCACTCATGTTGTGCTGTTCCTGATTGTCTGGTGAATTGGGAAAACATTGTGCAAAATACAGCAGCTTCACTGGTGGGAAAAATTGCTGAACAGCACCTGCATAGTAAAGAAAGACCATCTGCTTATTTTCCATAGCCCTTATTTCTGTACGTTGGTGTCTGTCTGGTTTTTGTCAGGCAGGATCATGCAGCTGGTTCAATGAGAATATATATGTATCTACGTAAGGAAGAAAGAGAGGAGAGAGAGAAATCAGGAGCAGGATTCTGTTTTCACAAAACTCAGAATTTTCCTGTGGGACTGACAGCTACAAGACACCAGCAAGGATGGGAATTCTCCAGTGCTCATTAAGCTGACTGGGCTGATTATCAAGAAAATGTAGACAATTATAGTTTTGTGCATTTTAAATCCATATACTTTAACCAAAAAGACTTGATGGGGTATAAACTCTTCTTTCAGAACATAAATCTTTTTGCTGAGAGAGATGGGAAAAGCTACTTCCTATTATCTCTATTTATTCTTCCCATGTGTGAGGCAGGTTTTTTATTTTCTCGTGTAGCACAGAGTAGTGATTGCTGTCACAACCCCTGCATTAGATCAGATGAGTTAATTCCAGGTTAGTAATTCATACACTCTAATACAAGTACTGTCCTTGGACAGTAAGAACACCTGCATTTTCTTTTTGTTATATGACACCTTAGAAAGTAACCCTGTGCTAAAATTTAGCTTCTGCTTCTGCTGTTGTGGGAGCAATTGTGCTCCTCTTTACTGGAGGTTTCATAAACCTATTCACTGTAACATTCTGGTTAAACTGAAGACAGCTTGTATTGATTTTCTCTTCCTCTTCTCCTCCTCCTTTTTTCTCTTTTTCTTTTTATTTTTTTCCTATTTCTTGTGCTTATCCATGTGGAGGACAAATAGAGTGTCTAACTAAGTATTTTTCCCTTAATCAGGCTGAGAGAAAAAAAGGGTTTCAAGGTCAGTTAGAGTGCAAGATGCTTTTTATAACCTCCATCATCTTGTCTGTTTCTTCTGCCTTGAAAAGAGAGGGGTTTTTTTTCCATGACACCAATTACAATACAGTCTCTCACACAGAATTCTTCCATTTGGGCTTGTATTTGCTCTCACAGGGAAGTCCCACTTGTCCCCCAGTACTGTTTTGGTGATGTGAGCTCCTGACCTTTGGGAAACTATCCTGAGCTCCACGAATTCCTTCTTCCCTCACTTCACTTATTACAGCTGGTGGTTACTATTTGTCTTGTGCTGTGTTAGCAAAACCCTGTGCAGATGGGGAGTATAGATTTCTTCACTGAGGCTAAATTGGCAAAATATATAATGCAGTATCAATTGCCCTTGGTGCCCTGAATTCCTGCCTTCGTTAACTAGGCTGCAGCAACTGTTGAAGTTAATCTGTCCACTGGCTGGGGAAAGAGTGTCAGAAGAAGTGAAGATGCCTGTCTCAGGTTTTGTCCAATTTATCCTTTATTTATTTGGTGTAGTTCCTGACTGCAGGGTTATTTGAGGTGCTTGTGTGCTCTAAAGCTGTTACCCTCACAAATCCCTTACCATGTGTGAAGCAGTCCTGTATTCCTCATTTACATAGAAACACTGAAGCATGGTCAAGTTGCATGGTTTGATAAATTTTCCATTACATTTATGACAGAGGTGTGAGAGCCCAGACCTTTTAACCAATCTGGTGCTCTACTCTTGTATTTTCCTAATTCGGGACAGAAATACGTATTCTCTGTAAAAACAGCTGAACTACTCCAGGGCACTTATGCTTTGTGCCTATGTTCAGCTGAAATTAATACAGAGTTTGTTGAATAGATCTTAATTTTCCCCCTAACTGAAGGTGATGGCCTTGATTGCCTCAAGCTGTGGTAACTTCTAGGTGAGGGGATTGCACAGAGGAGCTGGGGCTTGTGTGTGTGTTTTAAACCCCCATCCCTATCTTTACAAGAGAGGGGAAGATGCTAAAACATTCACAATTTTGTTATATGAATTCTTTTTTGGGGTTAAGAAATGGCACAGAGTTTTCCTGATTATTGTGCTAAGCAAAGCAGTCCTCACTACTCGGGAAGACAAAGTGTTAGCAGGGATATTTTGGAGGCAACAAAGGAGCTCCTGCTTCTTTGTATTTTGTGTTGTCATCACCACCTACACATTAATGAGCTACTGTATCCAGTGGTTATCCTTTTCTTCCAAATTCAGCTTTGAGCTGATATCTTTGTGTTTCTATTGTAGGAGTCTCTTGGCAGTATGGTTAGAGCAGGTTCAAGGTTACTTCAGATGGGAACTTTAATACTTTGGTGCATTCAAAAAAGGCAGTATCACAGTCTTCTTTTCCTTATCCAGTGAACTGACATTTTAACTACCTTATCAAACATTACCTCATTTGCATATGTTTAAACTCAAGCTCTGAGTGAGAGGAGCGTTGTACATGATGTGGGATCAGTCTTTCTCAGGGCTCTGCCCTGTGGTAGCACCTTGCTTGCTTTCCTCTTTGTCACAGGTTTGATGATTTTGTGGTGTTTCACTCTGCTTCAGCTGTTAAAATGGAATTCAAAAAGCTACATTCCCTCTCCTCTCTCCCAGGGTCTGCCAGGTCTCTTTGAGGCCATTCTCCTGCTGCCTTAAGCACTGATTAAGAAATAATCCCATCTTAATGAGGGATCTAGCCACTATCTGGTTTTGGGCCCCATCCTGGAGACCAGCCCACATTCCTCTCACAAGTTGCCCTTGCTGATAATGAAATATGCTTTATTTTCCTTTAGCTCTGGCTTGAAGGGCTATCCTTATGTCCTCTTACATATCTCACTTGAAAACTACTGCCTTTCCTTAGAGTCCAGTGTAACACCTGAAAGCCTCACGCACCTGAAGCTGTTTTATTCAAAGCAGCTGTGGGCAATTAGCAAGAAGGTTTCTTGGGGAGGAGCTTCCACCTTAGGAAGTGGTAGTTGCCAGCATTGGTGCTGAGCTGTTCTTGCGTGTGTGCCACAAACACCCAAAAAGCCTCTCTAAGGTAAGGAAACCCTTGCTGTGGTGCTTTGCTCTTTACCAGGGTGGTTGAGCCTTGAGAATGCAGTTGGGAATGAGAAAAGGGTCTGTGTGGCAGAAAAAATTATGGAAGACCACTGCTGCAAGAGCAAATGATCAGAATGTCTGGTGAGAGGTAGCAGATGGGTGGCAGTCACTGGCAGCAGTGCAAGGCAACAGAGAGACCCTTCTGTTGAGTGTGATAAACAACATCTTGCCTCCGTGGTGCTGTTCATCTAGCTCATACCAAAGATGTGCTCTCATTTCAGGAGCTGCCCAAACTCTCTGGCCCACACCGAGGGGCTCACAGGGGGGTTGGATTCACCTTTAGTGCTGCCCTGAGCACGTACAGGTCTGGGTGCAGGCATTGTTCCAGCTCTCCTGCGCTTTGCAGGGCACAGCCTCCTCCCTGCTCAGCGTCTGCTGGCTCCAGAGGAGCTTTGTGGTGTCCCACGATGGGTCCATGGGACCTGTGACTGAGAACAGAGACCAGGGTTGTTGTTTCCTTTGGGTTGTTGGTTGCTTTGGGTCCCTGAGAAGGCTGTGTGTACCATCCCAACCCTGAAATGCTGCCCAAAGAGAGACTGAATTTACAGCGAGGGAGAGGAGGAGTGGCAGGGCAGAGACAAATAGAGTCAATATGAGGATAGAATAAGGGGGTTTTAAAAACTTTCCAAAGACAAAACAGTAGCTTTGTCCTATAATTACAGAGAATTTAGACTCATAATCTTTCACCATGTGCAACTTTCTGCAACTATAATTCACACCCTATTTATATTGCTGCCATTATGATCAGAGTAAAACAGCATTCAACACAACATAGCTTTTGCTGCTTAGTTCATCTGGTGAGTATTTGTTATATTTGCATTCTTTGCACCACTCAGGTCTAAATTCTGAAGTGAGTTTAAGAAGTTATAAGTTTCCTTTTCCATTATTCCTGATTTCAGTAATAATAGCCAGTATTTTCTTTTATAGATCACTGCATTGCAGCGATGTTAACTATCCTGAGGTAACAAGGATTAGCATGTTCATAATTGAGCATGGGATATTAAAGTAAATTTTTCTCTCAGGGCACATGCTGTTGAGGGGAATTTTACGTGGTCATTGAAAGAATAGTCTCTGTTGTTCCCAAGTTTCAGAGTTAGCTCTGGTTACTGCAGTGTGCTCTGCAGTGCACTGTGCAAAATATTACATCCTCTGGTGAGGTAAGAAAGAACCATTGCATTGTGTTGGTTATTAAGTATTTATTGTTGCTTTATTCCCCGTAGTTTGCAGTCACAGCAATAGTTGAATGTTAGCTTACAAAGAAGCTGACTGCCCCAAAGCTCTCCCTTCCTCAGCTCTGCAAAATGAGAGCAAATAAAGCAGAGGTTTTTTTTCAGAGGCATCCCATCCCAGAGCTGCTCCGAGCCAAAATCATGACTTTCAGATCTGGTGGGGTTTGTCCAAGAGTGTGGGCTCTCCCTGCTGCTCTGAATGTTTGTCCCTCTGAGGGGGTTTTGCAGGAATTGCAGTGGGAATTGCATGGGGTGGTTACCCGCCACACCTCGGGGTGTGCTGGCAGCATCCGTGGAACTTGGGAGCCCTCAAACCCAGCCCTGCCCTTTGCAACTGCTCATTGAGGGCTTCAGCAAAATCTGTGATCTCCAAAGAGTGCAGACAGGGTTTCTGTTGCTATTTGTGGAGGGAGTTTCTGTTGCTTGAAAGCTTTAAACTGTTTTTCTTACCAAAAAATAAAAAAGAAAAGAGGAAGAAAAAAACCCAGAGAGAGAGAAGGAAAAAAAAAAAAAAACAAACAACCAACTTCTTACCATCTGGCCATAACCTTGTACAATATGTTACATTTCAAACTGTAAGAAAATTTTTATGATCAGGTTATAATTTGTCAACTGCCTACAGATCTTTAAGTTAAAAATGTACAGTGCAGAATAAAGTTGCTCTGTATATTGTTTTCTAAGATGAGTGGAAGGAGAATGGAGGGAAAAAAGACACTTGAAAGTGTTTTAATTGCACAGGGATGTCATTGCCTCTAGCAAGAGTTCTCCTGCTTCTGTCATAAATTTTTCATACTGCCTCGTGAGAGTGAAAACTGGAAACTTTACCCTCTAAGTGAAAGTCGATGAACCTCACACCAGCCTCAGATCCCAGCAGCCTTGCACTCAGGAATATTAATTTAATTAAGACCGCTACAATAAATTCTGTGAGAGAGCTCTCCTGGCACCTAAGGTAACTCGTGCAAAGAGGGAGGGGAAAAACCAGCAGAGCCAGAGCTGGTGGAGAGAGGAGCCGCGGTACAGAACAGCTGTACACTCACTGAAGTGACAGCTCAGAGACGGGCAGCACCTCCCAGACCGACAGCAGAGGATTTACTGGGAAAAACCACAGGATGGCACAGAGCCCGATGGTTTTCTTTGCACCGAGCTCTCTGCAGCCTAGGGAAAGGTGGCAAGGCGTTTTTAAGGCTCGCCTGTGTCCCAGGAAGGGGAGGGACAGCACACGTGTGGGTGTTACCCCATCAGTCACTGACCCAGGGACACAGCGGGCTCGGAGAGGGGCCCTGGGGTGCTCCTGGGGACAAGGGGACAGAGCTGCCAGCCAGGCCTGGCAGGCTTTGGGCTGGACATTTTAATTAGATTAGAGAGCTAGGATTAATTAGAGTACTGTTACAAGGGGTGGCTGACCTGGATCACCCAGAGCTGTGCCCCTTTGAAATCCTGCAGCTCCAGGAGGGGTAACCAGCAGGTACCACATCCCAATTACTACTTTTTTTTTTTTTTTACCTCTCCTGAAAATAGAAGCTGGGCCACGGAATCAGTGCCACAGTAGATACCAGAATGCTGCAAAATTCTAGGAAAATTATAGCCCAAAGTTAAACTGTTTCACAGTTCAGAGAAGTTCAGTGTGAAATGATAGGCTTAATAATTGGGCTTATTGTGTGGATTTAAAGGTTGAGATTGACTTAAGTGCATCTCCGTTGCAGGGGTTGGGCAGAGTTTGTGTGTGACCACAAAGGGATGTAGGAGACTTCTTGTTTCTGATGTTAACCCCAGAGCTGTATGTTCTTTTATTATAAAGTAGTTGTTAATGTGAGTAGTTGCTGCTTTATTTTCTCAGAAAGATTAAAAGTATTTTATTACAAAAATTGAATGTTTAGTACTATGAGAAGAACAAGCCAAGAACGAAGGTTTTCTTTGCTCCCCGGGCTTTTCTTTGCTTAAAAATCTGTTTCTATCTAAAGTGCTAGGAATGCATCATTTGCAAGCCAGGGCCAGGGACCCAGCTCAATACACTTCTCAAGCTGGGCTTTACATCCTGGAGCTTGGTCTGGACGGTCCTTTTAGTCCTCTATGATTTTTTAGTGGTTTTGCCTTTTCCAATGAGCTACTGCTGGTGTGAATGTGCTCTCTGCAGCAAATGAAGGTCTCAGAGTCAGGACCGTGATGCCTCTTAGGACAAATTCTCCACAGTGGGACCAACCACTCTGTTGGCATGAGAAACTGAGTCTGGTGGGACAGGGAGATGTGCTTTCAAGCTGCCGTCAGGCCACCTGTGAGGGGAAAAAAGATTGTGGGATTTAATAAAGGAGGTCTACTTTTTTACTTCATAAAATGTTCCTTGAACGTGATTTGTATTTTATTCACGAGATTTAAAAATGGAGTTGAACAACTAAGCTGACAGAGACCACACAATGGCTAAAAGGATACTAAAAATAAAACAAGAAGGAGAAAATGGCCAGTTGTGTGTCTTGAATATTTTTTTTAATTTTTATTATTTTAAATTAAGCTTGGGTGTAGCATGAGGGGTTTTTTTTACTCATCTGTTCCTCTCTCTGCCCTTTGCTAAATGGCACGGTTCAGTGAGATGCACAGACTGGTGTTACTGCAGGCATTGCAGAGCCCTTAACTGCAGTATCTGCTCCTCATATTCCTCCAGGGTTTATTTGCAAAAGGGCAGCATAGCCAAATGTGATATTTAGGCTTTGGTTCCTATTAAAAGAAAACAAATGCAGTGATACAGCAAGGTTTGCTGCTTTCAAGGCAACCTGTGGCTCCTTTAACAAGTAAAATAAAGGCACTTTCCCGGTTTTCAGATTTTATGCGTGGAGATTCTAGTCAGGAACTGCAGAGATAAAAGTAAATGTTTTCCTGGATAATCTTGCAGTCCCTGAGAATCAATAATAAAAGCTAATGATTGCTGGCTGGTGAAGTGGCTGCCAGGTTCAAGCAAAATGATCATTTTCCAAAATCCTTACTTGGTCTACTGGATCAACGCTTATTATTGCTAGGAACAATGACAGCTAATTCTGCTCTTGCTATTGCCCAGATGCATTTGGACCACTTGAAGCTGTGTGTGTGTGCCCTGCCCTCGGAGTGGACTGAACCCAATCTTCCTTCTATTGAGGTGCAATTTTTCAAAATTCCTGTTTGACCTGGCAGCTGTGGACTCAGTTCCCCACTCTTTTTTTTTGTCTGGTTTCCTCAGTTCAACCCATTCATGGGTCAGGTCCATATTCTTGATTCCTTTTTCTTACATTCCCACCAAAAAGGAGGTGGCATGATATCCAGGTCATTCTTTCAAGAGAATGTGTGCTGTGGTATTTTCTGAAAAAAAAATAAAAATAAAATGCAGTAAAATAATGGAGATTGAAACTGTTCTGGGAGAATAAGATGTTAATTTTATCTTTTAATATTTTATTGTTGGTATCAGTATTGATAATAATTGTCAGCTTTAAAATGGGTAGAGATGATTATGCAAGAGGTCAAACATATTCAATATTCTGTTTCCAAAGCACTTCAACTGGAATAAACCTTTCTTTAAAAAAAAAATATAAAAATTAGGAGACAGGGGAGCAGATTTCATCATGAGGGCAAATACTCTGTTATATTTGGGAAGCTATTCTGAGAGGGACACTAGCTGCAGCTGGGGATTTCTAAGCAGCTATTTTATGTTAAAAGGCCATAGTGATTTCTCATCAAGAATGTTTGCTTTGTTCACTTCTTGTGGCATTTTTCAATTTTTCTGAGCATCTTAAATGCTCATATTCAGGGTCATGATCAGTTGGCATCCTTTACTGGAAGGGCAGAAGCTGTTATCATTCATGTAAGATTTTGTAGGATTTTTCCTCTAAGCTTTTCAAGCTCAAAACTAACTTTAGGCTTTTCAAACTGACTCTTCTCTCCGTCTTCTTTCTAGCCTCTTCAAATACTGCATTCTGAACAGGAGCTTCTTGAGTTGTGGGGCGGTTGGCAATTGCCCTGACCCATGTGGGTAGGTTTGCCAGCTGAATTATGCAGTACTTCTGAGATAACAATGTTCTGAGCTGGATCCTGGTCAGTTTTCACCCTTCCACATCTAAAAAATTCCTGTGTTACCCTAAAAGTCCTCTGAAGCATGTGGATTTTTCAGTGTAACTACTAATGCCTACATAACTTTTCCTTGTATATATATATTTTTAACACACTCTAGTAAGAGCCTAGAACTTTTTAATGGGAGAAAATTTTCTGCCAAAATACATTTCTTCTTCCTTTTTTTTTTTTTTTTAAACTTTGATCATAGGTTTTTTGTTTTTTGTTTTTGTTTTTTTTTTCCTCCCCCCTGTGAACTGGTATCTGGTTTCATTTTAATATTTTTAGATTCTTATCATGCAGCAAGATAGTATGAAAAATGCTGCTGTGATCCTGAGATAGCAGCACCATAAGGATTTTGCTTTCAACAAGAAGCAATACAATTTGTAGAAAATATGAGAGAGGACCCAAGGTCTCCAGATCATATTGGTTAATAGATTGATTCTGGTCCCAGGGGCCAATCTTATTACTCTTGCTCACTGGTGGGGGTGTGAGCAGCTGCTGACTCAGCACACACAGGTGCTGGGCTCACTGCTCTGGCTCTGCCTTCCACACATCTGGCTCTCTGGAAGATTTGAACCTTGGCTCCCTGCAAACAGGGATCTGATTTTTCTTCTTAATACAAACACAGATAAATGTTCAAGACAGCTTTTCTAGAAAGACGCCCAAAACTATATGCACTAAGGCTGAACTTTTGAGTGGACAAAATTGGCCATATCGTTCTTTATAATTTTATTATTTGGATCAGGAAATTGGAAAAATGATCTGAATCCGGGCCTTTGGCCAGGCCTGAGCCTAAAAGATGAATTATTTAAGGAACAAAGCTTGGTGATTGGTTCTACTAAATGTGGTAGATATCTATATTTTTTTTAATTCTGTGCTCATACTGAAGTTAAAGAACGCTGTCAGGGTGATGAGCTGCCTGCCATCAGGGCTCTGACGGGTCTGAATGGCCCAGAACAGCTCCCTGGGCTGTCACCACCCTCTGCTCCTGCCCAGGAGCCCCAGGATGCCCAGCCTGGGCAGCGGAGTGGGGAACCTGTGGCCGCACTGCGGCTCCTCTGCCCTGCTCTCGCTGCTCCTGCCCAGGCAGAGCAGAGCCTGGCTCTGGGGTGGTTTGGGGAGAGCAGAGCACAGTGCCACGGCTGGGGTCACCCTCCTCTCCCAGCTGAGCTTTGCTCAGAGGAACATCCCCACAGGAAATGTTTGCTGGGTGTTGGAGCTTTCTCACTGCTGCAGATCTCTGTGAGGAGATGAGACACAACAGAAGGGAACCAGAACCTTCTGGAAGTCGCTCCTGTGCCAAGCAGCGTGTCACGGCACGAGCCAAGAGGGAAAACGTGCCGTGTCCTCAGTTTGCCCCTTTTGCCATCCAGCACAGCACCTCCCGTGGATGTCCTGGCTCCTCAGGACACCCACAGCCAGGATGGGGTTTGCTTTCTGCTGAGGAGGGCTGCTGGGGGCTGTGGGATGGTGGCTGTGGGAGGGCCGTGGGGCTGCCTGCCAGGAGCTCTCAGGGACCTTTATCCTGCTGGATGGGGACATTTCCCTTCCCTAGGAGGCAACCTGCCCATTGTGGGGCTCAGGACTGGGAGATGGTCAGACCTGGTTCCTCCTGCAGCACTGGCAAGGGCTGACTCAGCCTTTCAAGTAAATTCAGACATTTGTGCTAACTGCTGTTTTGAGGGAAGTTTCACCGTTTCACCTTTCTGACAGGCTCTGTGGCTCTGCCTGCCCCCTCCCATTTTGGTCTTCCCCAAATGCCGGTAAAGCACTAACAGAGACTCTTCCTCTCAGGTAGTCTTTATTTTTCCCTTCATGTTTCTATTGTGTTGGCAATTCCAGCTGCAAATGTTGCGTTTGACCTTCAGGAAGGGAGCCTGGTGATTTGAATTCATTTCAAGCAGTTTTCTGACAGCAAGCCTTAGCAAAAGCCCTTAAGGTTTCCCCTACAAAAGCCTCATGACAGCTTTGCTTGAGGCTTACAATGGTCAATGCAAGTGGAGGTAGTTTGTAAACCGTAAGTGGCCTTATTAACTTTCTTGCAGTACTGAAATGAAGCCCAGGTCTGTGCTAGGCTCAGTCCCAGGAGCTGAAGCAGAGCCCCCTTACACTTCTTATCACCCCAAGCCGGGCTGTGGGGGGGGTGTGTGGTGCTGCTGAGCTCCTCCTGAGAGAACAAAGCGATGGAAGACGGGAATATTTGGAAAATATGTTAGCTAATCAGGGTTTCAACCTTTGGCTTATCCATTTATCACAGTCAGAGCCAGCCTAGTGTCAGTTTTTCTGGAAAAAACAGGTGGATACACTGCTGTTCTTGGCTGGGCTTGGTGCCAGTGATAACACAAAGGGCAGCCCTGTGCCCTGTCCTGCCTTTGGCTGATGGGGTGCCCCTCTGCTTTGTTCATTCCAGTTCTGCAGCATTAGCACAGCTTCATTGGAAGGTCCAGGGGGAAATAAACACTGTCCAGACTCATTCCTGCATCAGGTGCTGGCACTTGGCAGTTTAGCTCTAGGATCTCAAAAGACCATTGAGTGGGATGCTTATTTTCCTGCTTCTTGGTAGCTCTCACCTCCTTTGCCTTTTTTTTTTTCCTTCAGCTCAAATGCCTGTAAATACTGAGTATGATTGCTAAAATTGAGTCTAACTAACAATAAATTAAGATCTTTGCCTCTTGTCATATTTGTAACCCCTCCAGAATGGAATACAAAAAAAAAATCATTTTGTCCTCAAAAAACTGCACTCATTATGAAAACCAGAACTTTGTTCTTTGCTGCTCGGGTAGGCAGCCACAGACATGAATCTTGGTTCTGGGATAAATCACAGATAACCTGGAACACGTGACTGGAGAGGCCTCCTGGGTCTGGTCCTCTGCTGGTGCAGTCCCAGAGTCACTCTCTGTAGCGCCTGCTGTCCCAGCAGGATGGCAGGGGTGTGTTAATGGGGGATGTTTTGGTTTGTTTTTTTGGTTTTGGGGGGTTTTTTAGTGCCTTTCCAACCCCCCCCCCCAATCAAAGCTATTTGACACTGTTACAACTCTAATTGCTGAAATCTCTTTCCAATAAGTGGCATAAATTTCTAGCTAATCTACACATCTTGCTCTGAGTGCCTTCACACGTCAGTTTTTCCCTTCTCAGTATTTTCAGTTTTCTTGTCCCAATTTAGGGACCATCCTCTAAACCATTAATTTTTCTCTGTTCAGAACTTGCTCCTTTGTTGGATTTACCAGCTTGCACTTGCCCATCTTGCTTTTATTTTTTGCTTTTTTAAAGTCAACATTTGCTATTCTCCACCTATACAGTAGCAATTCCAGCATCAAAAGCTTATTTAAAATGCCCTCAAGCCAAATGAGTGACTTTGGAGGGAGCAGGCTGATCCAGCAGTTTGAAACTAATACAAGTTCAGCATTAGATCTTTTTGTCTACTCCATTTCATAGATGCTCAATTTTTTGGGCTCACTGCAAGTTGCAGCTGTCTTCTAACAGAACATGCACTCTTCATGGTTTTATTTATTTTATGCTGTTTGTAATACAAAAATCAGGTTGGACATCTCTGTGCAACACAATATTATCATCTGAGAATATACCTCTGAAGTATTTCCAATTCTCAGTTGGAAAAATGAATTTCCTAGTTTACCTAGTGTAGGAAATTAATGATAGAGGTTCTTGGGAAACAGCAAAAGGGTTGGCATCAGGTGGCTTCATTATATAAAGTAATAGGAAAGTTTTCACAGGCAGATGTTCTTGGCTCAGGAATAAGAAATGGATGCAATATTAAACTTTGACTTTGGAAGAATTTTTGGACAAAAACATTTTGTCTGGAATATTCTTGAGGGTGGAAATGTCATCTACAGCATACAACGCCATCTACATTGCCTATGGCCTCAAAGGCTGGGAAAAAATCAGAAAATCAGGGATGAAAATATCAGTTATGGTCAGTAAGAAATATTCTTATCTTCTTTTGACATTTAAGTGGGATTTAATAGAACCTTTTAATCTGTTTGCCAAGATCAAGCTACTTGACACAGAATTTCTAAGTATGACATACCAGAAGTACAGAGTTCCTGACATAATTGAGAGTCCCTGACTTAATTTTAGTTCAGTTTCTGGATTTAAACCAAACCTGTAAACATTCCAAATGCTTTTCTAAACCAGACCTAAGAACACATTATAATATGATTATTTTTAATAAGTTGAGTTGTTCTCTCTCCTGGAGAGCTTGCAACAGCCAGGCTCTGAGCTGTCCTAGAAGCTGGAGCCTGAGTTGTCTCAGCTGTTCTGGGGAGCTGTAGTTGCACGTGGAGGAGGAATTCAACAAACCCCAGAGTCTTCCAAAGAACCATCAGCACACCCAGATGTGGTATGTTGTTTTCACATGGGTAGATAAGATATAATATGCTCTGTACGTGCTAGTTAACCCCTAATGCTTTAAATCCATTAAAAATTAATGTATTTTTAAAGACATTCAGGAGTAGAAGAAACAGATAGTGAAACTGCACCAAAATGAGAGCCAAGAACAATTTTGCATAAAACAAAGTTATTGTTTTTAATGTTTTCCCTCTGTACCAGCAGTACCAAAGTGCTTCCTGCTGTTTGCTGCTCAGCCAGCAGTTCTATGCAGACCATTCCTTTCTGTGCTGCTGTGGTATGGCTCATGCAGCTCCACCTGCTTGATACGCTTTGTAAGTAGGCCTAGGATTATTTTGGTGTTAATAGGTGATATTTTACACAAATTTTATGCCAGTCTATGGAACCTCTCATGGGCTGCCTGGTGATGGTGCTGTATATTGCTGTGAGTGCAGTTCCCCACAGTGAGCTCCTGACCTTTCAGAAGCATGTCCAGGGAGACCTGGCAAAGATCTTAATGGTCTTCTTCCTCATCTCCTTCCCCTCATAATTTCCCTTTGTTGTTACTACTATCAAATCCCGTATGGCTTTGGAAAAAATCTTTTCCAGTTTCTGTTCGATGACAAAAGTCTCTTCAGAGAAGATTTGACAGTTGTGAGTTGCTACCTTCTAAGCAACTTGGAAACACCTAACTGGACATTTTATTGGCAGTGCAAGTATTCTGAATTATGTTTTCGAGAGGTCTAATGTAAATTTATATACCTGGAGAACTGCTTTCATGGAAAGACTGCTGTGGAAAAAAATGGACAGTAATGCTGTTGATATGGGGACCATACCTTTCACAGAATCGGTTTTCTTTCTCTTCCTGGCAGTAATTCAGAAATAGGTGTAGCAATCTCTGGAGAAGGGCAGTGTGGCTGGCCTGCCTCAGAATGTGTGCACGTGCTCTGCACAATGTACTTGTGATTATCATTTCCTAAACATCTGACTTTGTACGGGAAGTTATTTCTATCCGAACACCTTGCACCCATCCACTGTGGTTCAGATCTGTGTGAGCTGGTTGACTAGAGCCCAAGGAAACCTCATAGGTGCTCTAGAAACGTGAAACTCAGAGTGTCGGATATCACTCTCTTGATATTGAACCATTCCTCACCTGGATGTTGCAGATTTACAGGACAAGGGGCAATGACTACAACCTGACAGGGGCAGGGCTGGATGGGATATTGGGCAGGAATTGTTCCCTGGGAGGGTGGGCAGGCCCTGGCACAGGGTGCCCAGAGCAGCTGTGGCTGCCCCTGGATCCCTGGAAATGTCCAAGGCTGGGTTGGACGGGGCTTGGAACAGCCTGGGACAGTGGAAAGTGTTCCTGCCCATGGCAGGGGTGGGACAAAAACATCTTCAAGATGCCTTCTAACGCAAATCATTCTGTGATTCTGTGCAAATCTGACAAGGCTTTTTAAACATTACTTTATGTGTCTTATGTTATCTTATTGCCCAAGATATAGGATTAAGGTGGGTTATTGTGGGGTTTTTGTTTTTGGTAGTTCATGCGCTGTCATGTAACTGCAGCAAAAACTGTTGTGTAAAACTGTTGAATTATGAAGCCCAAGTTGGATTAAATATGAACTTTCTAACAGAAAGTGCACTTAAGGAATCATTTTGTCTTCAGTGGAGTGTCGCCCCATGGGCTTGAATGTTGATTTTGTGCTTCCTTACATCTTGCTGATATGTCCAAGGATAAATTTAATCTGTGCATGCCATGTGATGGTGGCAAAGTAATGGTTCTGCCACCTATAATAACAAATTGGAGACTGCGAATATACTTAATTAACACGATAAAATATTTACTGTTCAAAATTTTAAGAAAGTTAACACTGCTTTAAGCTCTCAAAGAAATACTTTTGTTGTTGCAACTAAGTGGATAAATTGCTTAAGGCACCACATGCTTAGAGACTCAAGGCTAATGGAATAACTTCAGTTTTGTAGTGTTTCTCTAACTGGTAGAATTAATTTAGAAAAAGCTTTTAAGAGGCATGCTTTGTGTATTGTGGTTTCCTCAGCTTTGGGGGCTTTAGGTTTGCTTTTTGGGTCGGACATGTTGTGGGGGTTTTGTGGAAAAACTGAAATATTTTCAGAGTCCTTATAATGTTCTTGTAAACACAGTGGAATTCACTATAAAACTGTATTCATTTCTGAGAAAGAAATTATTTACCAGTACACTAGATTGTAGAAGTTTTCAGTAGAGGTAGGAAATGCTGTAGAAAAAAAGAAACTCTAAGTTAATTTAATTAGGACTTGAGGATTTTGAGCTGATGCATGTGTGTGACAAAATCATGACCTGTATATGTGAAATTTTATTTCTTTATTTTGGGTGACTGACTCTGGAACCGACTCTGAGCTTGTGACATAATTAGTACAATAGTGCAAATCAGCCATTTTTGAAAAGAGTAATTTACTCCATATGCAGCTTCTCAGCAAGAGCCCTCATTAATCAAAGAAGGCCACGTACATCAAAGTGTTCCTTGCTTGCTACAACAACATCCATCATACAGCTAGTAAATGTGCTGTGGCAGGGTTTGATAAATATAATGCCTTTGATGTGCTGATAATTCTGTGTATTGGCATGCTGCTGCCTGGAACTCCCTGGGTATGCGCAAAACTCTCAACCAGCCCAGCTCTCTGCTCCAAAGCTGTACCTGGGCTCACCCAAACTCCCTCAAAAGGCAGCTGCCTGTGGAGGAGGACTTCAATGTATTTTCTCTATTGCTTATGATGCAATGGGACCAGTTTTTATAATCTCTTTATTTTTAATCTAGATTCCCATATGCTACAAAATTCCTTTGTGAATATCTTTATGTGCAGATGCAGCTTTATCTGACAAGAGCTTCTGTTTGTTGAGGCACTTGTATTTAACATGGTTTATTCCTTCTTTTGTATGAACGTATGGTAGAGATTTACTATAGAACTTGTAAGAGATCTATGATATGAGAAGATAAAGCACAAGGGGGTAGAGGTTGGAGGGGGCACAGTCTTATGGTAAAATATCAGAAATTATCTTTGTTAGATGAAAGGGAAGTTGGTTTTAGGAGCTCAGTCCTTCAGGCACGCAGAACGTGGTCCACGTATTTGTATGAATTCATTGCTCTCCCTGCAGTTTCTCTACTGCTGGAGTGAGTGTCTGAAAACTCATCTTCAGCAAATAACAAAAATGATTACATATGAAGATTTGACATGTCAGAGAGAGGAGCTCCCATTTTTGCTCTGTTTAATGCAAATCGTGGTGTTTCAGCTCTGAATCCACAAAGAACAGCAGCTGTGCACTGAAAAGCAGTACTGGTGCATTTCAGTTACACTGTTTACTGAATTGTACTTTAATTGATTTATTGAATTATAGCTTAATCAAAGGACAAATTACAAACTGGGAATTTTTACCCTAACTGTGTTATAGATACAATATGCCAACTCTTTGCTCTTTTGCTCACTCCAAAGCTGCTGAAGCTTGCTTTCAACTGCTGCTCACTTTTTTTTTTTTTTTCAAAGAGTGGGGCATGAAAGCAAGGCAGGAAAGAGACTTGGAGAGAAGTCTTTGCCCCCTGGGTGTAGCAGAGCCCCTCAGCAGCTGCCACTTCAGCCTGCGGTTCAGAAGAACATCTGCCACCCTTCCCTGCCCCACCATATATGACACGTGGGGGGTCACAGGACCAGTGTAAATGCAGATCCCAAAGCCTTCTGCTGTCACTTTTTGGCTGCCTGGGGCTGGGGTGGC
Source organism: Hirundo rustica (assembly GCF_015227805.2). Classification (NCBI taxonomy): domain Eukaryota; kingdom Metazoa; phylum Chordata; class Aves; order Passeriformes; family Hirundinidae; genus Hirundo; species Hirundo rustica. Next base: position 4,787,004 of record NC_053464.1, read on the forward strand.
AGAGCAGGGGCAGGACTAACCTGCCAGAGCCACACCGGTTTCATTTGCTTGTGAAGTGTCTGAAAAGAAAAGGAGACAGGGGAAGGAGCGGAAGAGTGTTTCACTCCGTGATCTCAACTGGCTGCTCTTCCAAGACATTTGGCAAACTCTTCCTGGCACCTCTGGGTGCTTGGGACAGAGCTGATCAGCCTCAGGGCTCTGGTGGTGACTGGTGGGGAGGAGGGAAATGAGACCAGCTGATAAACTGGACTTTGTGCCATCAGTGAGCCCTGTGGAGGGTGCCTGAGGGTTCCTGCACTGAGAGAACTCTTTCAACCTGTGCTCATGTCAGAGTGAGGGGAAAACCCCAGACAAAGCCTTGTGCCCTCCTTGTTCTGTTTGGTTCAGCAGGAACAGCCCTGCTGTGGCAGGGTGAGGCTGGGGAGCACCCAGGAGCTTCCCAGTGCATCTCACTCACTGTGCCAGCTGTGCTGAGCAGCTGTGGGCTCTGCCATTCTTAACGTTTGGGGAGCATTCAATCATCCTCTGAACGTGTCATTTGTTATCTCTGAGAGCTTGCAGTAGGGAAATATGGAAGGACCTGGAGAAAGAGTACATGTGGTACATAAGTACCCAGAAAATGTTGAGTAGTCTGCTTCTGCTGTGATTGAGTTGTTTTGGTTTCTGGGTTTTCTGTGGGGTTTTTTTGTTTTGTTTTAAGTGACAATTGAGATGTATTTGTTTGTGTAGCCTATAGCACAGCAATTCCTAGGAAAGTAAAACTTAAAAAGAACAAGTATTCTAAATGAAACTTCTCTGGAATATACTCAAGTTAAACTCCAGGCAAGCCAAGAAGTACATTTTGAGAGAGGGAGATGCATTGATGAAGAAGGATAATCTGAATTAGTTTGCAGCCTGTGAGCTGCTGGCTGCGTGCTTCCTGCTTGCTATGGTTGGAATGTTGCTTGCAAAGCACCAGCGCTGATGCTGTGAATCCTGCGTTTTGTAAGGTTGAATATGCATTTTTGATGTGCAAAGTAAGAAAAACTGAGCAATGTGCTGTTTGCATTATTGCTTCTCTGTAAGCTAGCTCCGCAATTAAAGAGATTTTTAAAGTAATTAAAACAGTCAGAATGGAAGTTCTCTGGATTTTTCTCTTGTTTCTCTTTCTTGGTGTGTGTGGTGATCTTGGATACTGACTGTGATACTGAACTTCTACTGGCAACTGAGTGAGCTCTGAGATAGTTGGCTTCTCCTGGACAGTGTCTGTATAAATAACTGACTACAAGGGTCTCTGCTGTACCACTGCACTGTGTAAAAGAATTAGTCCCTCTAGTTGTAGCCTATGTGCAGAGGGTTACCAATGCTGAATGCTGCAGTAATAGGTGGTTTGGATAGAGGAAAGGAATGCAGTTGTATCCACAAGGTGAGTAAAACCCAGGTCTCCCAGACATGCAGATGGGTTGAATGGTCTCTGCTTTGTGTGAGCAGGATCCAAGGAACGTGAAGCTTTAGCAGCTCCTACTCATATAATCACAGATGAAATTAAATGTGCTTTTGTCAGCTCTGTTCTGACAGCTGAGATGCTGAGGTTTGTTTGTGATGACAAAATAGCTTAAAAATCATCCGAGAAATACCTCTTACCTTTTCCCATCCATCCCCTCCCATGTGCTTGTAAGTGCCTTCTTGAGTGGCATCCTAATCTTGTTGAAAACAAAGAAAAGCCAGGTCCTTTTTCCTTAGGAGAATATCTGAAGCTGCAACTTTGTATTTTGTCCTTCAGATAAGTTACTGAATGATGTAACAATAATATACACATTAAGGCAGTATTGTTTTGAAACTGCAGAGCATTTGGAGAAAGCTAGGTTATTCCATTAAAGTGGTTATCTAAACTGTGATAAAGGAAAAATGTTCCAGATTACCTTCTCTTTTTCTAATGAATTCTAAATGTATGGAAATTTAATTTTATTTTGTCAATCACCCAATTTAAACAAAGTCCAAAATCTTATATTTTGAAACCATGAGGAGCCACAAAATTGTAGCCATCTAAATTGTTTAATACTGACATGCCTCTGCATTATCCCAGCTCTTCTGATACCAAGAGAACAATCTTATAAAAGCCAGGAAAGCAAGCAGATTCAATTAAGTGAAGATGTCGCATAAACTTGTACATTGTGACTAAGATTTTCAAAGGTGACAGGTGTTTTTTTTTTTTTTATTCATTATCATATTTACAATAGGTTGATTCGCAAAGATAGCCAGGTATCCATCCTCAGAAGCTGGGTGTCTCTTGGGTGGTGACCTACAGCATGAACACAAGAGATGAGTCCTTCTAAAACAGTTGTTTACTTTTGATAATCCTTGTTTGCCTGTCTTTGCCTCTTCTGCAATATTGCTGCTAGGGAATGTGCCCTTGTTTCTTTAGAGAGCAGGCAAAATGCATTTCTCATGTTGGAAAAGTGGCCTTTATCCTGCCTTTTCCCAGTCTGAAGAGAGAATGAATAGTTTGTGGTGAGGAACCAACCAGCTGTGGGAAATGTTGGGATTTTCAGGGAAATTTCAGTGTGACAGGGTATGGCCTTACAGTGCTGACCATGTTTCCTGCTATTGCACTGGGTAAAAGATCCACTAAAATTTTTCTTTTATTGGATTTGAGCATCAGGTATCCTATACATATAGCAATAGCAATGGAAAAACACAACTTGAATTTGTATATCAATGTAGAGAATACGGTTGTTGTTCTTTAGTAATTTTAATCTGTCAGTAGTGATTCCCTGAACTTGAAACAAAGAAAATACTGATCAAAGCTTTTCCTTTGAGTGACATGGCAGCACTCTGCTTTTTTTGTTTGTTTTGTTTTGGTGTTTCTTTGTTTTGTTTTGGGTTTTTTTGTTATTTTGGTTTTGTTGTTTGTTTTTTTTTTTTTTAATGAAGATGAATATTTTATCATGGTCTGTGTATAACAGAACAATCTCTATTCATGTTCATCAGCATATTGAGTCTGCCCGTTCAGTGCCAGGTTCTGGAGATTCCTGAAAATTCCAAACTTCTGCTGTAGGAAGAACACTGATTATTTTATGGGCAGAATGTAAATGTTGGTACTTATAAGGATTTTTTTTTTCTCTTTCTTGGTATGAAATTCCTCCTCCACAACCTGGAAGACACACATATTTCCTAAGAAGTTCTCTGAGGAAAATGCAACAACCTTTGCCTTGTGAAGTGGGAAGTATTCTCAATTGCAGGGCACTGGGTAGCATGAACTCCAAGTGAAAAATTATTCATCAGAATTATCAGCTTTCTAGTGATTTTTGTTTGGGCCCCAGCACTCCTTCCTTAGCTCTGCTCTTGTTGACCTCCCACTTGCTCATGTAAACAAAATCTAAATTCATGGGTTGTGAAAATCTAGAATTGTGTTTAATTAGTCCTTTAATATCTCTGAGATAATGCAAAACCCTGCAGAGGTAAAAGGGTCTTAAAAATTTTGGTTTAGTCCAGACATGCAGCTGAGCAGGGAGAATTCAGTTCTGTTCAGACCTCACTTGCATATCTCACAATGTATCTTTTAGAAGTAGGATGATGTTTTAAAATGTAGAGGGGAAATAAATGGCATGAAATGGGCTAGAGGATAATAATCTCAGAAAATATTAAAATACAACAGTATTTGTCCAACTGTAACTGTCGACTTATTTTGCCAAATTACTTTACACTGGCATGAATTTACAGAGCAGGAGACTAAAGTTTATGGCTCATTAACAATAACTGTTGTACACCTACACCATAATTCCTCAAAATGTGTTTTCTCCTTTAGCACTGCATATACAGTGTGGAATGACAGTAATTACAGAAACTAATTGAATGAGATAGTCATAACTCTAAAAGTCATATTACTCATTTCAGAATGGTTTATTTCCTGAAATAAACAATCTTTACGGAGTGAACAGATATAACATCCCTTTAAGTTTATTAAACTCATTAAATATCCTTAAATATGTTGAAAAGTGTATGCTGTGCATTTAATAGAGGATATAGATACATGCAAGTATGACATCCATAAAAATTATAATCCTTAAAATGGAATTTCAGTGAAGCAGTTTGTCTCAAAAGTTTGTCTTTCCACAGCTAGCCAAAAATAGACTAAGTTTTCAGAATTTAATGGCAAAAGTTTGTTGCAAAATGGAATCCCTGGTTTCATCCTTGTGGTATCCTCACCCGGTGGAAGTTTCAATGATGGCAATGTCAAAACAAATCAATCTTTCCTCGTTAATGAAGAGCTGACCTTCCCCAGTAGTTGTCCCTTCCAAGTGTGCTGGTTGGAGGGGAAGATACAAATTCTGAAACGTGGAGTCATGTGGATACACGTGTGAGCCTTGGGGTCAGACCCTTTTCCCAGCCCGTGGAAATACCCACAGTAATGAGGGATGCTTTGGAATTGGAAGGTGGAGGGGTCAAATGTGCTTGGGGCAGAGCTGGGGCCTTCTTCTGATCACGCTGTAACTTTGGGAGAAACAGCTCTGAGAGTATAATTTTGTTTTATGGTCACACTGTGGGGGCCCTTTCCGGCGAAACACCCAATCCTTCCCATGCCTGGCAAGGGGGATGGCTGGAGGGGGAGGTGGCAGGGGACAGGCGAAGATGCAGCACACCATGACAACGAGAGGAGGGATGTGAAGGAACTCTTGCACAGGTCAGATCTGCTGAGCCCTGGGGTCCCTGGCCAAAGATGAGAGTGAGGCAGAGCACTGCTTGACAAGTGCGTGGCTGTGGTTGGGTGGGCCCATCTCCACCCCAGAATATACTCAAAAACTTGGTGTTTGTGTTTTTTCTGCAGAAGAAATTTGGGAGTAAATCAGGTACTCTTTTGTTTGTTTGGTTTTTTGTGGGTTTTTTTTTTTTTTTTTTTTTTTTTTTTTTTGTTTTTGGTTTTTTTTAATTTTATTTTTGATTTGCTTTGGATTTTCTATTGTCTGGATTTTTTAATTGCTGAGTGTAGCTTGTTTTTGTTGCTTGAATGAGCAGTAATGGGTTATTTGTAAGACTCCATAATGCTTTCAAAAATTCAGGTTTCAAGGAGGCAATTCCTACATCATTTGAGGATGCTATATATGAATTAAAATACTTGGTAGTTGAAAAGGTGTGGTTTAATGACAATGGACTACTGTAGAACAGTGTAACATATACGTTACGCATCAACAGAATATGTAAGTAATGTAAACACAACATTTCCATGTAGTGCTGTCCTGCACTTTTCATTGCTGCTGTAGGGTACTCAGAGGCTTTTTCAAAGCCTTTATTATTTTCCAGCGTATCTCTATGCTTACCACAAGTGCACAGTCTTCAGTAAACAGGAGCCCACATTTAAAACAAAATATATTAAAATTATCTTTATCTGCAGTTATCTGCTTTGCTCCATTTTGTAGGCTGTTTATTTATTAAAGTAATAATGTGAATTTCCTCCTGGTGGAGAGACTTTGAACGCAAACTCTTTTATTCGTGGAGTTGCTTTCCCTGACATTGATGCTGACAACCTCCATCAACATTCACCCAGTGTGTCATATAAAACAAGGTGATAAATGTACCCTTGCACCCCAGGGTGTTACACGTGCAACCATTTTTCTCCACTTTCCTTTCTTTTAGCAGTCACTGTTTCGCTGGACTGCAAAAACCTAATTGTAGCATCTTCTGCTCTCCTAAACAAGCTCATTTTTCTCCAACCAAACCCATCAGAGATGCTGTCAATCAATGAGAAACCTGTCACACAGAGATCAGGGTGGCAAAGGGCTCCACTGTTTAGGTTCTTCGCAGGAAATGCTTTAAACCATTTTGCGCTAAAACGTGGATTTTTCTATTTGCCGTCTTATCAAATGAATCCTAAATTATCTGCTCTGTCTCTTTGACAACAAATTGTAAACAACACAGATAAATGCTAAGAATAGGTCTGTATAATGCAAGAATAAAATCCAAGACTAAGATGGTATTTCCTCCTACTAATTTTGAATATGGATGATTTCCCTGTCGTATCACAAGTGACTATAATGGAATTTAATAACCATTGGAAATTATATTACTCAGGACTCTCCCTGTATCTAAGGGAGACAGAAACCTGAAAGCAAGTGGATGGGTCAAAATAGGGTGACTTTGACTCAAACTCATTGGCTACAAGTATTCATTATAAACAAAATCTGTCAAATCTTTTCACTAATAAGGGTGTAGATCTTATTACAGCCTCAGGACAGTAATAACTTATTCTCTGACATATTATGTGAATTTTATGTGCCTACTCTATAAGAAGTGCACAGTTTCCATAGCAATTTTGATACTTCTATGATACATGATGTGACAGCATGTGCCATTTTTCGTTCTTCCATGATAAATTGTCCCCACCACTCACCCACTAGATTGCTGCTAGAAATCAGAATATCATTTTGATGTTGCTGAAAACTAATATTGATAATTAGACTTGGATGTTTGCTCTGGCAGGAATAACTTCTTTATTATTATTTCACTGCTTCATTACTTAGGTTAACAATTTTGAAACCATAAGTCAAGGATGATAAGGTGAAGTTTATGAATTGGTTTAGAAAATATCAGGGATAATCCCGGACTTACAGAAGGATGAGGTCCCGTATTTTTGGTTGAGTTTTAAACAGACTCCTTAAAATATTTTTTCATTGTTGTTCTTGCCCTGAACTAAACCCTGAAAAGTGGTTTAGCTTCTGGTTTTGGAAAAACACAAAGCTCACATGGACTCATTGGGATCTTGGGAAAGTTAATTTAGTTTCCCACATCTCAATTTACTAATTTGAAAATTTTCTGTTTGCAATTATTCTCCTTGGAAGGGACTCTGTTACTAAAGCTTTCTAACTGTGAGAAATTAACACTTTTTAAGTTTGGGGTTGTTTTGTGTGGGTACTTTAGCTACAGCACTTTTGCTAGCTGTATCATTTCCAGCAGAATGGGAAGTCAATTACCAGAGGAGTTAAGGGGATGGCTAACCCAAAGGGCACCTGAATCCCAAAATAATGTGTAGGACTGCAGGAAGGTACCAGAGGTGATCAGGAATCATGCACCTACCATGTGCAGGGCTCAATTTCTTCTTCTGTACGGCAGATTTTAACACATGTTCAGTGTTATCCGTGTTAGTACCTGATGACATTCTGGAGAGATCAATGTTTGCTTGCAATAGATCAGCTTAAGGGGTGAAATTTGGTTTTGCTTAAAAAGCTCTTTGTTTGATGTCATAAATTATACATTATAGAAGGTACATTGATTTACAGGTGTAACATACTGTTGTGTCAGAAAGTTCTATTGGTTTCTGTTAAATATATTTTCAGTGATGGTTACTCAAGCCGCAGAAAAATGTGGATTAATTTGTAGGGCACTTTAAATTTCTGTTGCTTTTTATGTGCCAAAAAATGTTGATCCACAGTGCATACCAGTATTTCTGGTTTACATCAGGTTTTGCATTAAAAAAAAAATAGTTGATTACCTCTCATTTACTGATTTGGCTGTTAATTGTATTGCTTTTGTGCAAACATCACAAAATAGGATCCAGTTTTATTCTGATAGGCTTACACAAGCTCCGATTTAGCTCAAAGTGGAACAGGTGGAACTTGTCACCATTATTACTGCTTTCATTATAGTTGCAAATACTGTCTTTATTATTTTTTCAGTAGAATAAATGCTCCTAGCAAAACCAATTTAATGTGACCTTGTTATTGCACAGTCCTAACTAGCTAAATGTATTTTGGGGTTTCAACTGCTGATATTTCGGTTTCCTGGCAGCCTAGCAAAAGCTGTTGAAAACCTTGGCAATTCTCCATTAAAAAGAAAAAGAAGGTAAAATTGAGTTTTGGAAAGGCACTTTACATGCAATTTCTGAAAACGTCTCTCGGTTCTTGTTCAGTTATATTTATTGTCTATGGAGATAGTGGGGTGGCATTAGGATATGGTTCAACTGTCTGACTCTGCTGATGGTGTGGGTTCAAGCTCTTGAAGGCTTTTCCATAGGGACAGGACAAGCCTAAGGGAGAGGCCAGGCCAAGGACAGAGACAGAGGAACGCAGCTCCTGCCCTGGCTCCCATTTATAAACCTGGCATAGGAGACACAGCCCTTGGGCTGGTCTGAGGTGCTGCTCACCCTTCAGAGAAGGTCTTGGAGAATACTGGGAGCAGCTGGGGAGAACAGGAGTTTCAGGGAGGAGGGCAGAACAGGTCGTCTGGCTTATTTCCTGGCACGACTCGGAACCCCTGTGAGCTGATAACCAGCTATTTCAAGTGATTCATTTGACTGGGTTCTGGCTGGCATCATAATATAAATCCTAGGAAAAGACCTGGCTTCTGTTTGCTGTTCCTTCATTTATGGATTTTGATTTTGCTGGGATGCTGACCAATATTATTTTCACTAAAGTTTAACCTGTCATCTCTTGCTAGCAAAGGCTACCTTAAGCTTCACCTTGTCTTGTTTACATTGTACCCTCTCCCAGCACATGTGCTGCCTTGGGGACAAGTTTTTTCCTCTACACCCTTTGCAAATGCAGCTCAAAAGGACAAAAAACTGTCTGGCAACAGGTCCCGTTATCTGAGGAAAAACTCACCCAGGCAGAGGAGGCAGGGGAATTTGGCAGAGCCGTGTTGATGCTAAAAGTGAATTTCCAAGCGCTGATTTGTTAAATAGGAGGGCAACCCATGTATGATTGGTGTTGATTCTTACCATTTTTCTTTTTCTGATTTTTGCTGAATCCCTTGGTTTCCTGCTCTGTCTACAGTGCTTGCATCTTCCCCAGCACTGTAGCCACTGCCAGCACACAGAGCTCTATAAACCAGGTGGTTATTTAGCAGACTTATTAGAGATCTCATTTATTATTAAATGGAGGCTTATTGGTACATTCCTCATGGTTTTTTCTGTATGAAAAATTCCAGCTCGCCATGATCTTTCAAGTTCAGTCAGGTGTTTGGCTTAGGTGGGAAGTTGCTGAAAAGTTTTGAAGGAAAAATTGTTGGAACAATAGAAGAGCAATTTCATAGAAGTTAAACTGTTTTCTGCATTCATTAGATTTAGCTTTTGTTTTAATACTAATTTCTATCTTCAAAGGGTTAGAAACCCAAGAATTCATTTTGTTTATAGAACTTGTATAGATTAGATACATCCACTTAATTATCTTGGTAGTCTTCAATGCTGTGTTACAATGAATTTTATCTGCAACAATTATGAAATGACAAATCAGAAGTGACAAGTATTGATCAAATATTTTCAACAGTCAAATTTTTCCAAGCCAAACTGAAATGTGAAAACTGAAATGTTTTTCTGGATTCCATCTCTTTTCAATAAGTTTTTCTATGGAGGAAACTCTAAAGATTGCATTAGATCTCCTTTTGTTATGATTAATTGCATTTTGACTTTTTTTGTAAAGTGAAATCAATACAAATACCTTACAAATCATTATAATATCATTGAGTGTGCTACACATAAACCAAATTATATACATGTAGATCAGGGAACTGCAGAGTAATAACAAACCCAAACAAATAACTGTAAAGTAACAGCCTGGTAGAGATCTCGCATAAACCAGCATGTTTCATTGACAAAGCAATATATTTGGTAGACAAAATAATATGTAACTCTAATGAGGTGTTTAAATTTCAGTCCATGTTTCACCTTGTAGTATTTCTATTTTATGAATGAACAGAACCATTAAATTAAAAATGAAATGAGGTGGTAAATCATTGATTCTGTTGTATGTGAAGTTGTCGTATGCCTCTGGATTTTTCTAAAAGAAAAAATAAAACAACCCTTACAAAGCTGTTCTACAAGTGTTGCCTTCTGCTTGGCTATTTTCCATTTATTTAACTGAAGCCTCAATCCTTCCTAAAATTCTGCTCTCTTGGTAATTAATGACAAAATCTTAGGCGCTCTCAGTACGGTTTAGTTCAACGGCCAGGCAGCTCAACCCACCAGAGCATTGCTTGTCTCGTGGCTTTGTTAATGCTGGCATTTGCTGCTATTCCAGAAATCTCTTATAGTTTGCCGTGTAACTGTCCCCACTTTTCCAAGGATCCTGGCTGATTTAGAGCCAGCAGAATTTCAATTTTACTGTATTAGGCAGATGTTGATTTGTAATTAGCCCGTCAGTGTGTTGCTGCCCTTGCAATAATCCCGGCTGATGCTGGCAGTTTGGCTTTCAGGCTGCTCATCCCCCTGCCAGGGCTGCTTCCCAAACCTGCCCAGCCTCTGGGCCTCCCTGCAAGCTGGGTGCTGTGGTATTGAGTTCTTCAGGGCTTTAGGGGCATAGTGGCGTGGGTCTGGTGTCAAGAAGTGTCTGTGTCCATTCAGGAGGAGCACTAAAATAGGAAATCCACACAATTCTATTCATATTTGTTGTGTTGTAACCTCTAGGCTGCATGATTATTAGAATTTCAGGTGAGGTATAGCACGGCAGAAGAAAATTCTTAAGGCCCAGGGTTAATAACTGTCTCTGTAACTATTTTTTCAGATACCTACAGTTAAATACTTCAGTTTCAACACTTGAAAGATAATGTACAGGATCCTGTTACAGCAGGTGACACTGACAGGAAAAGGCAGTATGACATCTCTTTGGGTGACTGATAGTTTCTCTGGGCAAGTTGCCATAACTCTTTAGGAGTTTCCCTCCAACCTTCAAATTTGTATGTGTTGCTGGAATCCGTGTCTTCAAAACATCGCTTAAATCAAACATTCTGTCAAAGAACCAAGAAGTTAAATCAAGAAACAGCTCCTTCCTCCCTGAAAAGTGATCATGCTCTTCATCTTTGCAGTGGCCCCAGGTGAAAATCGTTGTAAGTGTGAGTCCTAACAAGATTGTTATGGCACCTGGCTTAGTTCTCTATCTTCCATTTTAGCTCAGAGATGCTCAGTGGCCTCCAACAGATCACACAAATCATTCCATCCCAAAAATTGCTCTTTTCCTGCCCTTCGAATAAAGACACAGCTGTTCTGTAGAGTTCTCCCTTTCATGACATTTAAAGACTTCTTTAGGGTCAGCAGCCACAGGGGTGAGAGTATTCCTGTGGATTGTGATGGCCCCAAAGTCTCAAACCTTTAAATGAAAATGAAACAAATGCTCCTGTCTGTCTTGGGAAAAAAATTTATGGGCATCAGATATGAAAACCAAACCCTCTTTCTGCCATCCAACTCCAGCAGTCCAGGCCTCTCCAAATAACTTCTGCAGCTGGGTGAGTGTGTGCAATAGTACAGCCTGTAGAGTGGGAGGATTCACACTGGAAATAACAACTGCCTGATAAAATTCAAACATCATGGAGAGGCTCAGAACTTCAAAGTTTTTCTTCTTTTTTTCTTTAAATCAACGGACTTAATAGAAGATATTACCTTTCTCTAGGCTCTTGAACACTAAGGGTTCTTCTGTCACTCGTACATGAAGTTATTGGAAATAGGCTTGAGGAAACACGTGGTAAAGATTTAAATGACTTAATTTTTACATTTGTGGGTGCATGCTTACTTTTCAGTTTTCCAAAGCTCACGATGTATTTGTGTTCCCTTTCTCTGAGCATCAAGGCCTGAGTTTTCATATTCAGTATTTTGATGTTCAAATTCTCAGGTCCCAAGTTGTGGAAGAGAACTGACTTTGCCTCAGAAATTCAGGTTCTCTTAAATGCATGCAACACCGGGAAACTTGAGCCTGAAACAATAAATCTTTCCTGAAACAGAGCGATCTGTGATTAAGTTAGCATTGTGTACTTTGTTGTAAAAATGTACATTGCGTACATAAAACTTGGCAGTTTTCTTCTTTCTTTTTTTGATTGCGTGATCTCTGTGCTTTGCTGTCACACAAAGAGCTTCAAATATGCACGTTCTAAATGATATATTCTATTCAAATACATTGCAGAGAGAATTGTGTAGTTTACTTGCACTTTGTAACTAAGCAGTCCATGGAGAGAGAATAATTTGCTTTGGAGAAAGAACAGGTAATTTTGAGTGACAAAGTCAGGAAAGGCTCTTTTTCAAGAGTGTTTATGAATAGAAAATGACAAGATCTATTAAAAAATCTTCTTCGCTTTTGTTTAATGTGGAAAATGTTGATTGTCCTCAGTTGGTAAACTTACCAAACTGCTTTCTGACGGCTTTTGTACCTTTGACATGTTCCTCAAAGGCTTAGAAGTGTGAAAACAGAAAAAAACTGAGACAATAAGGTAGTTAAACATGTTCCAAATTTCGACTTTTTAAAGGTCACTAATTTTTACTGTGTACATTCTCCAGAGAGCATACTGAAAATGTGACACTGAGGTTGGTGTACATACAGCTGGCCTTAAATTTTGTAGCACCCCAGCACAGAAAAAGCCCACGGCTCCTCTGTGGAAGGAGCATGACTGTCTCCTGCACCTCCAAGCCTCACCAGTGGTAAGATGTGGCCTGGACTTCCCAAAAGGGGATGCTGAGTTACCCTTCCCTGGTCATTTTTTCTATTGGTGGTCACCAAAAAATGTTTTTCCTCCACTGGTTGAAAAATGCTTTGTGAGCCTGTGAAGAACCTCTGAAATGCATAATGATGAGATTAGAAAAAAAAAATAAAATGAGCTTGTTACTATGATGGCTGTTGAAAATTTATGAGACCCACTTTGTACCAGCAAAAACAAAGGCAGCTGCCTCCTGCCTGTCTGCAAGAAAAATGTTCTTTAGGAAGAAATCCGAACAACAAAACAATCCCAAGAAATTTTACACTGTTTAAGTGCAAAGGTGTGGGAACTTCTCAGCTGGAGCAGCCCATTGCATTCTTCATGCTTCAGTCTTTTTTTCTCAGCATTAAAGAGCTGCTTCTGATATGGGTCATGTTTTTAAGGAGGCCCATTAAAAAATCAAGCAGAATCCATTCATTCATTCAAAAGAGAGGTGGGGGCTGAAGAGAACTGTTTTGCACTGATTAATAAAATCATAAACTCTGTAGCCTTTGATTCATTTAACTTGATGCTCAGCAATAAACTGGAGGGAGGGGCAGTGGGCTTTGACTGGTACTTTGTGGTCTCATCCTCAGCTCCTCTGTTTTATTGGTTCTTGTTTTATCAGCGCTGTTTTGGTCACAAATGCAAGGTGCTGCAATAGGAGGGTGCAGCTGGAAATGCAGGATCAGGTGGGGGAAAGAAAAAAAATAAAGAAACAATAACAACAAAAAATGAATGGTGAAGGGTCTTTTAACTTAAGTGTCCTAAAATTCAATTTGTAAGGCACATGGGTGTTTCTGAGTCAATTACACTTATTCTACCTCATACTTTAAACCCAGTTTTCTATTTTGTGAGCCTCCTTACAGAAAAGAATTAGAGGCCAGTGTGGAAAAAAATCAGGATTTGAGCTGTGAAACAGATTATATATAATCTGGGTCTTTTTTGGTGTTCTCTTTCATTCTGTTCCACTTATAATGTGACCAGATTTCTGTCTGTGAAGTTGATGAATCCAATTTCATTAGAAACTCACCTGTCCAAAACCTCAGTCTCTTTCTCTTCACCTTTGATGCTTCCTGAATCTAATTCATTTACACAATTGACTGTGCATTTCCTTCACTGACCTTTTTTTTATCTGTCTGCATTTCTTTCCCTTGCTGAATCCTTGCAGGACCCATTTTTCCCCACAAGGTCTATATCAGTGCAGTGCCACCGGTGCAAGACATTCCGGTGATGTATTGCACCTATACATCATCAGAGCAACAGGGTTTTGATAAACAGCTTTCTAATACATCATTAGATCATCACGGATGGCACTTTGATGATGTATTATATTAGTACATCATCAGAGCACTGTCATTCCGGTGATGTATTTATAAACAGATGGTGCTGTCATGCAAGAAGGAAGGGAAAGCAGGAGAGAACATTTCACTCTGTTACGGCACAAAATGCATCCACACCTCTCATTGAGTGAGATCAAAGGCAAAGACCCTGTGAGGGCATAATTGCCTCATTAGGTGTTTGGCTCTGAGTCCATGGGCTTCCCTGTGCAGCACCTGGCAAAGAGACACATAACCCCTCTTGGCCAGGAGCACACAGAGATCTTTGACGCAGATTTTTGTGTTCATTGTCACCCAGTCATAAAGCCAGGGTTATTTATCATTTTCATAGTTGCATGCTTGCAGGTGTAATTAATTCTGTTTAAGACAGGCGTAACTAAAATGGTGTTTGGGACATAGGGTGATTTGTTCAAACACTCGAGCTGGGAGACACCAGCAGAAGTGGATGCACTGCTGGACACTCAGTGTCCACTCCACAGGTGCCCTTCAACTGCTGTAAAGGCAAAGTCTTTTGCATACCAAAAAAAAAACCAAATTATTTTTATTTTAACAGACACGAATCTTGTTCTGTGTAGTATCATAATTGCTAAGATAATTATTGAATTTACAGTCAATGTCAAACATTTTGAGAGCTAGCCCTGTAGATTGTTAGATCAAGGATGTTGATATTATTTACCCTAAATTATTAGGATTGTCAACACCTTCATTTGCTGGGTTTGTGCATCTGTTGCTTGTGTAACATCTTGCTGAACTGTATTACTTAACGACTTCTGCTTAGGATGCCTTTTCATTTTTCTTTTTTCAGGTGAGGAAACTTTTAAAGAAGATAAAGATCCGGTGAACTGTCCAATCACAGACGTTTACCCTGGGGCTAGAAAACTCCAAACACTTTCAACCTCGGTCCTAAAACAAATGGTGCAGCAGGTAGGTCAGTCTTGTTCCATGATTCATTTAGATGGCCATGATTTGGGATGATTGTGGTGAAATATGACCAAAGTTTTTTCTGATGTCATTGTTGGATATCTGGTTTGGACTTTTGATTTTTTTGACACAAGATTTTTTCCAAGGTTCCTTACGAGATCAGTCATCAAAATGAGAACTGTGTCCTCATAAAAGATTCACTTGCAAGTCTAGTACGTGTTTATAAATATGAACAATTATCACAAAAGCATATTTAAAATATCTGTGTTTTAACACGTCAGAAAGTGAAATGGAGTGAGATTTGCTTTCCCAGTTCTCTTAATCCCATGTCTTAAGATTCAAAACTTAGTGTGAGAGGGACTTGGAGGTCAAACAGATTAATTTTGCACTTATGGAAATTTCCCATGTCGAATTCTCGATGAATCGTAGATGAGTGGAGGTGAATTTGTCCTTTCTGAGAAAGGACATTCCACCAAGATTGCACACAAGGCAATGGAAATACATAGGGGGGAAATGTACATGTTTGCTTCAGCTAAGATTCATCAAAAGGAATGTAATCAAGTATGCTGCCTAATAAAAACCATAGCCAGCACAGTGTGGTATCTGCTAAAACTTTATAAATATCAGTGTAGGGCTAATTCCCTTTGAGTTGTTGGCCTCAAGTAGGTATTGTTCTAATTTTCATATTTCATAGGACTTGCACAGTCACAGGTTAGAAATAATTGCAAGACTGAATTTTGTAATTTAAATACATGAGGCAAAAAATTAAGAAATAAGAAGATACTGTAATATTAATTCTACAGATGGAAAACTGAACACAGAGAAATAGAATATTTTCCCTGAGGTCCCTGTGTCTGTAATAGAGATCAGGCTTAGAGATGGGAAGATCTGATATGCAAATCTTCGGTATCTGGTTGTGGGGTGTCTGCCATAATTTCCTCCTGCTGCTTGGCACAGACAGTGGGAACACTGTGTATAGAGGGGGAAGAAAAAGCAAATTAAATGTGTTTTACCACTATATTTAATATGAGAGTGCTAAAGCATTGCCAGAGCCACAGGCCCCCCTCAAAAATTGTGTTATTAAACTCAAAAGCTGCGAAGAGCTCGGGTCAAACTGAATATGTGCAGAAATCCTTACCGTGCTAGGGCAGGAGTTTGGACTGTTCTATCAGGTTGCATTTCCGCAGCCCTGAAGCGGAGTCAGAGACAGTGCCAAGGGCATGTTGGGCTGGGTTAGCACGAGTGCAGCCAGCAGGTCCAGGGCAGTGGGAGCACGCCTTGTGTGGGGCTTTGGGGACAAGGCACTGACCCATTGCAGGGGGCCAGCTCGGGGCTCTGAGATATCGGGCAGCTACAGCACACAGCATGCAAGGGGAGGCCAAAAAACTTTCCTCTTCTGGGGAAGACACTGAACTAGTTCAGTGGCCCTTGAGGTACAGCTCAATATGCCCAAATATCCCATGGCTTTCCTCCCAAGATGGGCTGTTCTGTGCTGTTTCGGGGATTCAGCCATCACACTGTGAAAAAGGGAAGACTGTTCAGCAGAAAGCATGGATCTCACACTGCAGAAATGTGCTGGCCAAACAGAAAATGGGGGAAATAGGAGGTCTCATGAAATTCTCTGAAGCTTGGCATTCGGAGAAGGATAATTTTGTCCGTTGGAGGTAATGAAAAGTACTGCTTGGCGATCACTCTTTAGCAGTATTTCGTACTCAGACAAGGAAAAAATCAGGTGCCAAAAAACAGTTTGTATTAATTTATGCAGTCATTAAAATGGAGAGCAATGGGGTATCCTTGTACTCGCAGTACTCTCAAATGTGGGGACACAAACAACTTCTTTTCACACTGGTGTGCACTTTGCACTGGCAGGGTCTCTCAGGCTGAACTCCAGTCCATGAGCCACTGTATGATTATTCAAAGAGTGCAGCAGGGTCTGAATTTTTCTCAGCTCTGTCAGTGTAACACACTGCAGCAGCCGTGGCATTTCTGAGAAGAACAGGCAGGGTCATCTGAGTCAGAGTAACAACCTGATTAGGGGGCTTTGATCACACAAATGTTTTTAGCTCGGTAAGGAGTCAGGGGGGTGTTGTCTGTAAATCTTCCAAAAGTCAGGCCTGGGAGGCTGCGCTGGCAGTTACTGTAACAAAGGGGAATAACATGATGTACTAGAAACAGGTTCCTTTCCAGGAGGAAACGGTCTCAGTGCTAACAAAGGGGTCTCAAAGGTCATTCGAGATTTCTTTTTTCCCCAATTACAGGCTGCGGTTATCTGTTTTAATATATGCCTTAATATATTTAAAACCAACATTTGCTCAGCCAAAGTAGAAATTGCTGTCAGATAGGAATTTCTGATTATTTATTTATTTATTTATTTATTACAAAACAGGGAACAGGACAATGTTTTCTTAATTAATCAGTTCTCTTATTATATATAACAGTATCTAATATTCCAGTCATGCCCAAAAAATTCCATTTGTTGGTCATCTTTAGGACATTGTCTGTCTGGTGTAATAAAGGAGCTAACTGGAAAAAATCAGCTTCAAGGAGGTGATGAAAATAGGAGCATAAAGTAGTGTTTGAAATACATATTTTGTTCTGTAGACAAAGTTTCGAAACAATATGAGGATTTCTTAAGTGGAAGGAGAAAGTGTTCTCCAGTGTACACAAGTGGACTGGATCATGTAGTTAGACGGGAGTAGACCATGAGATACAAACATTTCCCTTTATCTGACACTTTAAACTCAGATTTGTGATGCTGTGTACCATTTTGGACCTCCAGTAAAAGATGCCGATAGACTGGATCCAAGCTGAGAGGGGGCCCAAAGAGTCCAGGGACTGGAAGGGAGAAAAGCCAGGGGAAAGAGACTCCACTGAGAACAGTTAAAGGCAACTTTACATTTATAGCCCTCCTCTGGAGTTTTCTTCTTGGAAAAATCAGTCACAATCCACTTTAAAAAATATTCTTTCCAAACATTACATTGATCGATATGACCTAACATTTTCCCCTCATTTCAAATGTGAAGCCACTCTTTTTGTAACTGTGAGATTTAAATGCGAAAGACCAAAACATTTTGGCATGTGGGCAATAGGGAAATAGCTCCAAAATGGATATCTGGGATGCAATGTGAAAAGATTGAAAAGATATTTCCATCTCAAGTATGCACGACAGAATTCTTTGTTGCTTGGAACCAACGCTTGTGAATGCTTAGTTACGAATAAAATGAAAAAAATTGTTATTCTCAGCTTAGCGTCATTTGGATTTTACCCAACATAAAACTTGATTCCTCAAGTTTTCAGCAATTATTTTTCTATATTGATCCAGGCCAATGAAATAAATTCTGGTCTTTTATTTTAAAAGCAAAATAAAAGTGTTGGAGGCCTTAAGTACTTTTTCAGATATTAAATAACATTTGTATCAATGCAAGAATAAAGGAATAGATCTGAAATGCTGGCCAGCCAACTGTGTGTGTTGAAATTATTAGCGCAAATGGAAATCATGCAGTTTGTTACTGCAAATGGGACAGACAAAGGGAAATCATGCTTTCTGTCAGGAATATGAAATGAGATTGATACTAGGTAGTATTCCATTATTTCAAGATGCCAACAGTTTTGACAGTCCAATTGCAATTACTGGAGATAGTGGCTTAGCAAATTGAGAAGGAAATTAGGTTTGATCGCATGAGAGAGAGTGCCATAAAGAGCCCTCCCTCCTCCTTTGCAAAGGAATGCAGATTCACCAGTAAGCCTTTTCCTCAACAAAAGGCAGGGAGAGGGAGTAAAAAAACCACAAAATCATAAAACAGAGTTCTCAGGCATTATGGAAACTGAGGTAAGTTCATCCCCTCCTCACAAGTGGTCTTGACAAACCTTCATTAACCTGTCCTGCTGTTCTATGCCATGCCTAATTTTCATCTAGGGCCAGGTTCAGGCTTGCTTCTTGTGTCTTACCGATGTGCTCTGCCAACTCAAACTGCAACACAGAATCTTTGGCTCTTCTCAAGAAACCATCATCTTGATTAATGACTTTCTCTTTTTGACATCTCAGGGCTTCACACAGTCCCCATAAAGATCTTTAACTGGAAAATTTCCTTTTTAGGAATTTCTTTCAGGAGGAGATGGGAACTTTGATTCTATGGCTGAATCAGAGCAAATAAAGGTGACATGCATGGCAAGATACATTTGGCAATTCCAAGTATTTGGAATTTAACTGAGCCTAGTTCTTTGCACTAGGTTTGTGCAACTTTTGCAAAAAATAAAAGGAATCATCCTGACATTTCCCATGTTGTAACTTTAAAGATTTTTTAATTGTTTTGATACCGTCATTGGTAAAAATAAAATGTGAATATAGAATCCTATGTTTGACATGGAGAATGGGAAACACCCTGGAAGCCAAGTATCAAAGCTGAAGCAGATGCCATTTTTTCTGGGCCAGCTGAATTTACCACTCATTGCTGTGTATTCAGGGAGGTTATTTTCTTTGATTCACAAAAGTCTACCATAGTGCCAACCAAAATAATAATAATTCACTAGTCCGAACAGAGAAAAATACAGTATTAGAAGCATAAAAGCACATTGTTGCATAGTTGCATCTGAACTGCTGAGGTTGTGGTTCTGTAAATCATAATTTTCTGGACAGTTTCTATGCAAACAGATTTTTGCGTGGTGTTTTAAAGTCTGAATTTAATGTTTTGCTTTGCACGTAAGTGTTGATGGTCAGCATCTCCTGTGTCTGTGTGCTTTAGGTGTATATAATTAGCAAACAGTTTTGTGACTTTATTTCACGTCAGGATTTATACATGTGTTTGATTTCTCTCATAAGTCAGCAGAGGGTCCAAACCATGCAAAACTGTTTGAATTCCCCTGTCTCAGATCACCCTGTGCATCTCCTGGAACAGGGTGAACCTTCCCTGAGAGTCAGGTTTGTAATGGCCAAAATTAATCTCATTTTGCTTTCACCATGCACTGTTAATTCTGGCTTCACAAGCACAGCCTTTTCTCAGTGTGATAGAGGATTTTAAAAGCTTATGCAATTCAACGGCCATACAGCAATTAGCAGATACTGCAGTTTAAGAGAATAATATTTATTAACTTGGAAAAAGTACAGTGGCTATAATCCGAGTAATTGTTACAGGAAACATGGAAAGCCTCAGTGGTGAGGAGTTCCTGTGTCCTTACCATGAAAGAGCTGGGCCTTCTTAGCTTAGGGCAAATTTGTTTTCCAAAATATTCTCCCTGAGAAGTAAAAAAAAAAAAAACTAAAAAAGCTCAGAAAACACCAACCAACCAAACAAGAAAAAAACAACACCAAAAAAGCCAGTGCTGTGGCCTCATCCCCAGGGTGGAAGCAGCAGAAACAGCAGATTAAGAGAAGGCTGTTGAGAGAAGTGGAGCAGCCACCTGCAGCAGTGTTGTTTGGTGAATGCAGCACAGCGTGGTGCTGAACCCAGGACAGTCTATCTCTTTTCTAACATCCTGTGAATTCTCAGGAATGTGGGCCTCTGACCCTTTCCCAGCGCTGCAGGAATAACTGTCTAAGGAAGGAAGTGGGCTTGAAATATCATTAGGTGTAATAAAAGGTCAGAATTACAACAGAATGCTGTGTGGTTGTGCAAGATGTGAAAGTCTGCGGTGGCTTTGCTGGAGCACTCCTGTAGCCTCCAGGGACTACTGTTCTTTAGGAATATTCTAATTCATGGCACTGTCACCACCAACTAGGCCCTCCTGTCACCTAGGTGATGGTGGAAATTTCAGGTACTTGAAAACCAAGAACTGTGTGCAAAAATCAGAGGTTTTGGGATGACTCTGTAGTCAGGGCTCTGCTTTGTTTTTCTGATGCATATTTTCCTCTGTAAGGAGTTAAACTTTGATTTCTGAGGCAGCATCTGCGGTGACTGGAGGTGAAAAGAGAAATTTCCTGTGCTGCAGCAGTGAAATCAGGCAGTGCAATTCCCTGAATGGATGCAGCAATAGCAAGGTTTCGACAGACCAAGGCTGAGAGAGGGCTTTATTTGTCTGGGGGATGAATTATGCTCAGAAGAGGGATTGTGCAGTGTGCTCTGATAGTCTGAATCTGTATCACTACAGAAGGTGCTTCCTTGGTCACTGAAATTAACTCCTTAAAGATAGCAAACAGCAGGGTAATTGACCAACACAATAATAACATGAAGAAATAATTCTGAGACATATGCTGTACAGTTAAAGACGTGGGAAGCACGTGCTTTCCAACACCCTCGGTACTCTGGCTTTTTGCAAAGGTGACTTTGCCTGTCCTCCCAGAATATAATATTCTGTCCAAAGGCTTGTAGCAGTTGGAGTATCAACCAAAAATTGCTGTAATTTGTGGTCCCAGAGCAATCCAGAAACTGCAGGGGATGATCCATTACACGTATGTATATAAAGATAGAGCTCCTGATGCTGTGTCAGGCTAACATCTGCTTGTTGACCTTTATTGACTTTTCTGTGTCAGGGAGTTCCCTTTATAACCTTTTTCCATTTATCTGCCCATCCGCCACAGTGCTTGTTCTGACGGATCGAGGGAGGGAGGATTCAGTGCCTCCAAAAAGCCATGGATAATCAGAATAGAGGTGATAAAACAGAGGTAGATTTTCACCAGGTTTAGGTAAAGGATGACAGACTTGTGAATGTGTATTTTTGGGTTTTTATTTTGTTAATGTAATGTCTACTTTTTTAAAGAAAATGATGAATATTTTCTTAGGTGAGATTTATAAACATCATTGGGAGGTTTGATTTAATGACCTCAAAAGGTCCCTTTTGGAGATGTTTCCACCATATCTGACAATCTACTCTAAAAATGACCAACAGAGTGTTTTTACTGTCAATATAGCACACCTGTGGATTTCTGCAACATGCAACAAGTTTATTTTAGACTAGGAGGATTTTTATCAATAACTCTTCAGGAAAATATTACAGATAGTGGTAGGTTGGACTTGATGATCTTAGAGGTCTCTTCCAACCTCATTATTCTGTATTTTTACATTACAGTCCCACCAGACATTGGGTTCATCAGAGAAGATGGGACATACAGGGTTTTTTCCCATAAATAATTTTTTTAAATGTCACATTTAATTTTTGTTAAAGTCCAATAACCTTACATTGCTAGTAAAAATATAGGAACACAACTGACCAAATTGGTAATTTGTTTAAAAAAAAAAAAATAATCAGGATCTTCAAGACTTAGGACTATATGAAAAAGAAAATTTATTTTCTGGAGGGGGAAAAAAAAAAAAAAGAATATTTGTACGTAAATCAGAATTGTTTCTGGAACAAAAACCCAAAAGACATTTTAGATGCAAGCAATAAGCATCACATATAAGTGTTAATTTGAGAGATTTTTTGCAGCAGGTAATTAACAGATGTGAGGGTTTATATTGAGAATATAACTGGTGTTATATATATATATATATATATGTGTGTGTGTGTGTGTGTGTATATTTATATATATATATTATATATGTGTGTGTGTGTGTATATTTTTATATATATATATTTTAATCATTATTTATTTATTTATTCATTTATTTAGATTTGCTTAGCACCTATGTTTAAACCTGCCAAAATTACAATTTTGGGAGCTACAGGTCAGTCAGCTCCACTATGATCTTTCTGATACACATGAAAGAAACCATTATGAGTGGTAGCAATGATGTGAATTTACCAGGTAAAGCATTCCTGGCCACCCTGATTGATTTCTGTGAGAAATTACTGCATTATGGATGAGGGGAGAGCAGAGAGATCATTTGTCTTGACATCAGCAAGGCATTTGACACTGCTTTTCGTGGTAGCCTTGTATCCAAGTCAGGATCTTCCAGTATGGATGGATGGACAACCAGATGGGTAAAAACTGTTTTTGTGGTCATGGTCACAGGCTAGAGGTTGGGTATCGTGCTCTGTCTGGAGCTGCTCGCAAGGGGAGCACTGCAGGCTGTGTGTGTGAAACCCTCCTGTTGAATATCTGTGTTAGCAGTGCTACAGGTGAGGGATTGTTCAGATCAGCCTCAGAGGGGGACATGGAACTGGAGTCACCAGCTGGGAGAACAAGGGCAGGGTGGCCACCCTGAGACACCCGCATGGGCTGGGCGAGTGCACTGACCAAAGCCTCCCAAAACCCAACAGGGAAAAACCTCACCCATCGCACATGGCAAGGAAGAAGCCCTAAGAAAAATGTAGCAGGAAAGGGTCAGGATGCCTTGTGGTGGCCCCAAACTGAGCAGAAGCCAGCAGTGTCTGGGCAGCCAGGAAGGGTGATGATGGGACCATGGGCCGTGGTATCAGGAACACGGCCATGAGTTCAGGAGTGTCGCACGAGGGTAGCTGTGACAAACCTTTAGATCCCCTGGCTTCAGGGCAGAGGGTGGCAAGAAATAAAATTAGGAGTATGAATGATGGTTGGCACTAGAAAAAGAACACTTTAATAAGGGATAAAAGAAAATGGGGATGGTGCTCCAAAACCGTACACTGTTCCCAGGAGAACTCCATGGGGGTAACCAAGTGAAGAACTGGAACTGAGGGAAACATGACAATATTTAGAATAGGTCTGAGGGTAGCAGTCCAATCAGAACTGGGAACATAACCATATTTGTACAACGTGACTGACTAGTCATAAAAACATGACCTAATATGGGACAACTTCATTAACATGCAAGCTCCCATGAACCTTTGCTACTCACCACAACTAAAAAAGGGCTTCCCATGGCCTTAGGTTTAGAGTTGCTTCAGCTTGGCCAGCTCCCACACAAGAGAAGAGATGATTCCCTTCTACTCACAGCAGTCATTAGGCTGTGTCTGTAACCCTGCATTTACATTTAGGCTTCACAACACTGACAAATGAGGGGACTTCATGAGCAGCTCTCAAGCTTGGCTCCTTAAATTTATTCAGAACAGGTTTCTCTGTAAAAATTAGAATACCAGTAGCAATAGAAGCTTTATGCTAAACTCCTCAATAGTTTTCATTTAAGAGCTACTTTCCTTTATTTCCAGATTATTAAAACCTAGGTTTACCTAATTTTCTCTGGTGATCTTTTGTTTATTTAAGGAAAAATTATATAAGTGCTCCCAAAACACACAGGCCATGGAAAGAAATATATATTGATTTATTATGAAATTGAGTGAACTACAATGTTCAGGTAATATATAGGGAGAAGAAAATTGTGGTTCCTCAGCATTCTGATTGGCTACTTGTGATGTAATGGTGCATTATTAAGTGATAATTGTTTTATTACAGTGTTTACAAGGAGTCAAATGGTTTGTGAATCAATGCACAGGGAGGCCACAAAACAAGTTGCTTATTGATTCACAAGCTGTTTGCATCAAAGTTTGTTGCTCAGAAGAGGAAAAAAACTCAATGTACTCCAGGGCACATTCATAAGGGTAATAATCTTGGAAGGATGGAGTCTGAATTTACATTAAAAATTGGCTCAACTCTGAAATATTTTCTTTAAAATTTTCTCTTTAAATATTTTTCTCTTTAAAATATTGAGTGGAATCACAGCTTCAGAGCACTGCAAAGCAGCACCTTTCTCTGTCATTGTCTCTCATCAGCCATTCAGGTTGTGGGGTTCAGTGAAGTCATTCCTCAGTTCCTTAAGTCATTTCTGAAGGTTACTTTGTCACTAGTTCTACAATTCCTTAAAGTTACGAATGCCTTGCTAAAGTA
Source organism: Hirundo rustica (assembly GCF_015227805.2). Lineage (NCBI taxonomy): Eukaryota > Metazoa > Chordata > Aves > Passeriformes > Hirundinidae > Hirundo > Hirundo rustica. Next base: position 4,811,343 of record NC_053464.1, read on the forward strand.
TCTGCCTTTTTGGAGGTTGATGTTCTTTAAACATTAGAAACCAGATTAGTAGATGAATTACCATTCTTCTAAGTGGTGGAGTGTTAAAGAGCGTAAAATTGTTGGCCTACATGAAGACAGAGCGCTGGATCAGCCCTTTTGTTTCACAAACTGTTTCACCAATTTCATGAACACCATGCTGGAGTGTTTACCAATGTAACCTATCACTAGGCTTCTGATTTTGCAGATCAGTGTCATTAAGAATTCATATCCATAGACAAGTCAGTGAAGCTTAATCAATCGCCATCAATCTGCTGAACAGACAAAACCCTGTTTATAAGACACTGCAATTTAGCTTATGTGTTGGAAATCCTTAGGAAAGAACTTCAGCAATGTCAGTTTAACTTGCAATGAAGATTAAAATAGGCAACACAGAAATAGATATTGAGCTTAAGCAGGGCAGTGTAGTGAATCACCTTAACTCAGCAAAATGTTTGACTCTTCAGAACTTAATAACATGCTGAAAAATCCCAAATCCCCCTTCTCTCTGGAAGCATGTCACATTCTACACTGAAGAGAAAGTGTCTGTAAAATTAAGCCACCTGAAAGAGGAAAAGAGTTGAATGACATTTTGTACTTGAGCAGTTCTGGTAGAATGAAAAAAATTTTACTTAAGGCTGAGGACTGGTTGTGTTCCTCTGATGTCTGTGTTTTTCCTTTCATGAGAACTCCTCACAAATTTGAGGGCCTTCACAAAGACGCTTGTGCTCAGCAGCTTGATCTTTTGCATGCATTGTTTAGGGACTACTGCAAAAAATATGGTTTTATTGAAATGTCATAGTCTGTTTCCTTTAGAGGTGTTTTAATCTAAGGAGTCTCAAGGAAGGCATTAGCAGGTGAAATACCATCTTTTAGCCCTGAGGGATAAGTGTTTTGGGGTTGGATGTACCTAAATACAAGGTGAGACTTGATAAGATGCAGATATTCTCACAAATCATGGATTCCATTATCAAAACAGGCAAGATTTGAATGGCATTGTCATATACAGATCAACTTCTCCTGCAAACTCCTCATTGCAATCAGCAGGAATTTGAGGAAGCTTATATAGATAGCATAAAACTGTAATTTTCTGTATGAAATGATAACTTGTGGGGGTTGGCATCCTGATGCTTGTGCATGAGCTCCAGAGCATGAATAGTTCTACTCTACAGTATTTTAATTATTCATGTGCAGAAGTGTTTTTGGGATTAAACCAGTGCTTTCATTCTTATAGTGCCTATATTGGTTTGGAGTTTTATTGGGGTTTTTTGCACACAGTCAAACCTAGTAGAATAATTCCAACTTTTTACTTCCTCATAAAAAATCAAATATTATGTATTTCTTCATTTTGGTTTACTTTACTACAGCATTTTTTTTTTTTTTACTTTTGTTTTATTTAAATCTCCATGAGCAATGCCACAACAGTACTAAAGATTTCTGATATGTTTAGGCCAATTTGCAGAAAAAAAATCACCCAATTTGGGAAACTTTTCTAATGGTCTAAGGAATCTAAACTTTAGCTCATAAAGCATAGTTATCTAGTGCCTGGTCTTAAGAAAATTATGGTTTTCATAGAAGCAAGGGAATAAATTGCATTAGAAGATATGGCATTAAATATTTTGTCGTAGGAAGGTGGGAAAAAAAAATCTCCAATGTTATCTTTTGTAAGAGTAGTCACAATCAGGTTTTCTCTAGTCTGTTGTCCATCTCTTCAAATCCAACATTCCCTCCACAACATAACACACAGACTGCCTCTTCCTCTCCCCCTTTGAATTTCAGAAGTGTTGGAAGTCTTCACTGTCTGTGACAGTGGAGCTTCTCCTTGTCTCCCCTGGTGCTTTTTTGTCTCTTCCTGCAATGCTGATTTAGAATCTCTCTTGGAGAAGACAATTATAACAACACCTTGAGCAAGGCCTTAAATTTAACTTTCTTCTTGTATATTTGTAGAAAGAGAATTAAGCTTGGCATATTGTCAGTTGTTCCCCTAATCCAAAATTTAGGATTTTTTCCAGTCTTAAGTCAGGTCTAGCTAATACTTGCCCTGTATCTTTAAATCAGCTTCTCATCCCTGTTTCTGGAACTCATGAATGTGTCTGTTGCGTGGCCAGGGCAGACTGCAGATTTTTGTCCTCAGAAGCAGTGATGTGTCACAAATGTCTCCCCCACTCTGGGAGTGGATCACTGCCTAAGCCTGGCTTTGGGTGCTCACTGTCCCACACGTGGAGATCCTGTGGAGAACAGCTGTTCCAGCTGTGTCAGCCTCCAGCACCTGGTCCCAGGATCACAGGTGTGCCTCTGGAGCTCTGCTGGTAGGCAGGGGAGGCACATTTTGGGTGTGAGCAAGAGGTGTGTGCTAGAAGCTGCTGGCTGAGAAGGGATGCTCCAGGAAATGTGGATCTGCACATTTTGATTGCAATCGCAGGTATCTGTCAGATCTGCAGTCAAAGGCATGGGATCAGGGTGAGTCACAAGGTGTCAACTAACAAAGCCTTTATATAGAATCACAAAATGGCACAATGGTTGACACTGGTAGCAATGTCTGGAAACCCTCGAGTCCAACCCTCCTGCTCAAAGCAGGGTCAGACAGGGCAGGTTGCGTAGGGCACTGTCCAAATGAGTGTTGAATGGAAAAATCTCACAGGCTGTCTGGGCAACATGTTCCAGTGCTCAGTCACTGCTGAGAAAAAACACTTTGTGATGTTTAAATAGGTTATCTTGTATTTTGGTTTGTGCTTGCCATCTCTTGCTCTTGTACTGGACAGCAATGAGCTCCCTCACTGCCTGTGAATGAGTTGGTAGTGACAGTACAAGGGGGCTATTGATTATTTATCATTAAAGTCAGCAAAAGGACAGGTCTTCAAGCTGATAAGTAGGCAGAGGCCAACTAAAGTGGTGCAAAATAAACATTGAAATGAGAGGTACAGGACATTCTTGAGTTCTGCATGGCAAAGATGAGCTCAGGAATGGAAAACAGATCCCACTATGTGGCTATGTTCTTAATGAATTATTTGACCAGATGTACAGACTTGATTTACAAACTTCTATGACCCCAGGGGATATGGCTAGACAGCCAATCCTTTTCATTAAATAAAACCCTTTGCTACCAGGCTAACCCACAAACTTGTAAAAATGGTTTGCTATGCTGGTTTCTTCATCCACATGTGGACTGTGTTCTCTGAAGTATAATCCTGTAGAATTTCTTTTATGAGACTGTCACTTTTCTTCCTTAAGACATGCCCAAAACTCCTCTGGTGTTCCCATCAGTAGCATGCGCATCACTTGTATCCAGCTTTTGAAGCATCCTCTCATTGATCCTCCCACCTTCAAAAACTTGAGGAGAAGCTGAAAACAGCATGATGTCTCTAAAGCCTCCAGTTGACACCAGTTCTGATGTTTGTAAAGTGATTGACATGCATTCATGGGTGTATTTTAAAATCCTAGCAATTTTATGCCTTGCAGTATTCTCTATTCTCTCTACAGCAGATTTCTGTAATATGAATAAGAATCAAAGGATTTCAAGACAGGGTCAGTTGAGATATTTTGTGGAAACTTGACTTATAATACTAAGGATTTAATTATTTTATCAAAATAAGGATTGAATTAGGAAGGACTAAATTTTTATGGAAAATGAGTTATTTTCAGAGATAATCAGGAAAAATTACTAATTGGAATTCTTCCAGGTGTTTCCCACCCTGGGCACAAACTGAAACAGTGAATAATGACATCTTATGTGATTATTGGGTGGAAACAAGTGTCTGTAATTTTTTTTGTTTGTTTGTTTACTTCATGTTTTGTACTGATCTCAGCACATATCAGAATCCAACTTTGTCCCTGTTTCCAATAACTTCTTGAATTGATGGCAGCAGCACTTGGCTTGAATCATTTGACACTCCACTATATCACATGGTATTCAGAGGTGCAGCCATTCAGAAATGCATCCATTGCATTAATACATTGTTATTTATTTCTAAATCATTAAGCATAATGTGATTTTTATGTAGGTTTACAGATATATCAGTAAGTTGTAATGACTTTATCTCATCTGACTGCATGCTTGGGAAGCTTTTGTGAGGCATCAAGCTTTTATAACCATGATGAACTTATATTCTTAGCAGATGGGAAAATCAGGCAGAATTCCTGAGACCTGACAATCAAAAATAAATGTCTCATGAAAACTCTTGGGAAAACAGTTGAACACTAAGAATTTATAACCAGGCTCAATGATTAATCTCACTTGACAAATTTTTGTGCTCATGTTTGATATTCTTTCCTTTCTCTCCCAGAATTTTAGTACCATGTTTCAGCTTCTAAAGATTAATTTGCAGTTTCTTAACATTTCATGTAGACTAACTGGCAGATGGGATCCACAATGACAGAGAATTCTCCTTTGTGGCTGTGTGGTTTTTATTATGAAGTCAGCCTGACTGTGCCTCAGTTATGTTTCCTTCACGTATTATTCTCCAACGTGCCATGATACGTTGGCCTGGTTCAACTTAGTGTGATGTCTGAAGTTGCTGTTGACTGAGGCATCATATACAGGTGTTCCAAGGAGCTGCCTGTATAACCTAGATACTTTTAATATAGTAGTTCTGAATTTACTTTTTTAAAATTACTCGTATTCTCCTTCTCTCCAACGGCACTCTTGAAATTCTTTCTCTGATCATGTCATACAAAATCTGTAGCAAGTATTAATTATTCTAAGAATAGTAATTATTGTTTTTATCCCAAGAATTCAAGCACTTCCTTTGTAGTAACCTCCAAAAAAGTGAAAATTTGATATGAAATCCTTGAGAACACTGAAGAGTAGCACAGTGTCTTTGATCAGACCCTACCGCCTTTCCTTCCTTTCAAAGTACTGTAGCATTAATTTTCCAGATTAATCATTAAATAAACAATACAATAATAATTATTCCAAAGTTTCATATGGTTTGTGGGTAAAAATAAGGGTATCAGAATAACCTCTGAGCAGGGTCTCAATAATGGAATGATATTTGATGCTAAACTGAAGGGGACAAAACCCTCTCTGTCAGTAGCTGTAGCACGTACAGCTGTGTGTACGCATGCATTTTGTCCTCCCAGCAGGGACACTGGAGTGAGGTCCCCATGAAGATTCCTTTTGTATTTCCAGACCTGCCTGTCTCTGTTGCATGTTTAGCAAGCTGTGAGCTGCATCCACTCAGCAGCCTCTTTCCCAGAGAATTGCACTGATCTCAGCAGCAGCAGAACTCTCAGTATTTTAGTGCTGTGCCCTGTGACTGGGAAGGAGAGAGGGGGAGCAGGCATGGCCGAAATGCATTTTCAGGGACTCTTTCATCACCTCTATGACACAAATGTCAATTCAAGCCATTTTTTGCCTGCTGGAAATCTGGCCTCTGATTATACTGCTTGCCCAAATGTTTTACAAAACAGGTAGTATTTCTGATGTCCTGATTTAGATGAAAATTTCCTTCTGCAGTTTTCATTGTAAGCAGAATGCAGTGTACTTGGAGCAGTGCTGCACAGAGGGCCCTCCCCCACCAATGTTTTATGCATGCTGATGCCTTACAGAAGGCAGAAACAAGTAACTTAAACAGTACGATAAATTTTACTGAGACGTAGATACTGGTCTTTCCTGGCTTGTCTATAAAGTGAAAAATATGGAATGATTTGCTTCCCCTTTAAGGAGGTTATTAGCTTGCTTGTATCTACCAGAGGAATAGAGGTGCACACAGTCTCCCATTATTCACTGGGTTTTTAATCTTGATCCCTGGCTTCTGCGATAAGTTATTGCTGGGGACTGGAATTGCTTGGGGAGTGATGCAGGTGCCTGAGGGCCAGCAAGTGGCTCTGTTATGAGAACTGGCTCTAATGATTAATGGTAGGATGCAGTGCACTACTGCTGACTTCACTGGGAAATACAACATTGTTAATTTTATCATTATAAACTCCCAGCACTGCAAGAGAGTGTGTCTGCCTCCAGGATGGTGAATTTGATAAGAAGGCTTTTCTGATAAGATATCTCGTACTCCCAGGGAAAAGCATTCATGTTTAATCAGGGAGTATTTAACTTGCAATCCAAATGTTACCAAGTAATATGTACAGGTCATTTTAAATTTGTGCTCTACAGTTCAGGTCACAACATTATAAATGAGTTTGTATATACACCGAGGAAAGAATCAATATAGCACTGCTCTTTACAAAGACTGTCATAAGCCAGAGAAACTAAATATTTTTTCACTTGAAAAGGGGACAGACTTTTTAATGACTAGTAGTACTACAGATGGATAAATACATACAGAGAGCCCAGGAATCATCCTGTAAAATGCTCTGCAGCTTCCAGCCTTGCTGGTGGCAGTGTCTGTGATTTCAAAGCAAACCCCTGAGGACAAGAGGCATTGCACCCTCTTCCTACTAATTGTATCAAACAAGCTGTAGGACCAGCATGCAGTGTTGGGCTATGACAAGACAATAGTCCTGAGCATGCCAATTCCTTCTCTCAGTGTTTGTTTGTGGGATCAGCATGGACACTGCTGTCTTGCAGAGACATTGGTACTGGTTTTAGCTGGGGTGCAGTTCATTTTCTTCACAGTAGCTTGTATGGCGCTGGGTTTTGAATTAGTGATGAAAGCAATGTTAACAGACACATTTTAGTTTAGTAAAATCTGAGCAGAGCTTTTACAGCCTCAAGGCCTTTTCTGGTTCTCACACTGTCCCAGCAGCGAGGAGGCCGCAGGTGCACGAGAAGTTGAGAGGAGACACAGCTGGAACAGCTGGCCCCAGCTGACCAAAGGGTCAGCTTTACACAGAACACTGTGTGTGGCAATAAAAGCCATGGGGATGGAGGAAGGGGTGTGTTCCCCCAGGATGAAACTGCTCCTCCCTCTCTGTAAATATCTAATTTACACAGAGGATTTTGTGTTCTTGGCTCTACTCAGAATGTGTGTTCCTACAGTTTCATTGCTCTTTCATCCCCTGCAGTTTTGCACCTTTCCTGCCATGCCCTCCTCTCCCATGCCTCCCCCAGCACCTTGTGCCCTCCCAGCTGCCTTTTTGCTCCCAAAGGCTGTTGAATGATGAGAATTTTTTTTTATTTTTATTCTGTCTGTGTGTTGCATGTGTCTCCCCAATGTGTTAGGGGTTTTTTTCTCCCAAAGTTAAAGTTCTTCAGGCTGTGGTCCTTTTGCCTTTTCAAACAGTGCCCGGAACAGTTTGGCTGTTATTTTGTAGCTCCTTAGGCCATTCTAATACATATAATGAAGACTTTGTCAACTTTGTCAAATTTTCCAGGAAGATGATATTAACAGTTATAGCAAGAATTTTGAAATAGTGAATAACTTTCTTTTCACGAAAGGTATTCAGTCTAGGAGTTACGACATTAGGAAGTGAATGGCACTTGAAGGCAATAAGGTGATTTTTATGGAAAACCTAATGGGGTAGTGTCACTTAGTAGGTCATTTTAAAACTAGGCTTGTCTTGAAACTGGAATAACATTATAGGACTGAGTGCAGAATGTCTTGCACTGTGGCTGATGGTCTTTGGCTCTATGTATTCTGTTAATCATTTGATCTGTCTCTAAGAAAATAGATTTTGATAATAATGTAGATATTGTACCTGCCATTTGTTTAAATGCAGACTACTGTTGTTGTGACTCATTTTATAATTTTGTTGCACTAAGTGACATATTGCACATGTGGGTAGGAAACCTACGGAAACTGAGTCCTGTAGTCACTGGACAAAATACAGGAGTGACAGGAATGTGTCTGGTTCTCCCAGTCTGGATATCAATTTACAGCAAGTGTTTCTTTTGTGGAGAATTTGACATTTCAGTGCTGAAAAAAGTAATGTTAACCTAGTGATAGCTGAAGAACCAAAGTTATAGCTAACCTATTTCAAACCCTAGGTTTTGCCATTTCAGGATGTTTCATAAGCCTTGAGCTAAATGCTGTAACACTTCCCGATTTCACATGCCCTGGAAGAGAGAGCAATGGCAGGTTGATGTCTATCAACTGCAGCATTCAGAACACAAAGTAATGGCAGTGGGTAGGATCAGCTTAAGTTAAGTAGATGATATTGTAAAAGCATGTACCTAAGTGGATAATGGGAATGCCATCCTGAATCTCCTGGGGGAGGGTAATCCATAGCAATCGAGGTGACTCAGAGGCACAGGAGAAGTGGCTGGGTGACTTGGATGTTAATGTGTGCAGACAGGAGCTGCTGTGCGCTTTCCATGCTGGCCCCTGATGGCAGTGTCACATTCTTCGTGTCCTGCACACATCTGTCTGTCCGCCTGGCCCTGTTCGGTGTGTCCTGCACACATCTGTCTGTCAGCCTGGCCCTGTTCTGTGTGTCCTGCACACATCTGTCTGTCCACCTGGCTGTGTTCTGTGTGTCCTGCACACATCTGTCTGTCCGCCTGGCTGTGTTCTGTGTGTCCTGCACACATCTGTCTGTCAGCCTGGCCCTGTTCTGTGTGTCCTGCACACATCTGTCTGTCTGCCTGGCTGTGTCCTGTGTGTCCTGCACACATCTGTCTGTCAGCCTGGCCCTGTTCTGTGTGTCCTGCACACATCTGTCTGTCAGCCTGGCTGTGTTCTGTGTGTCCTGCACACATCTGTCTGTCAGCCTGGCTGTGTTCTCTGCTACACTGGTGAAAGTGCAGTTTGGGAATTTGCTCAGGAGAATTTAAAGGCTTAGCAAATGAGTAGCAGGGAGAGACAGCTGATGGTTTCAGAGGCAAATCATAAAAAGCTGAAGCTTTAGAAGTTGTCACGGGAAGAAATAATTGATTCAGGTTTGGAAAGGGAACCTGTGTTGGGCCAGCGAGATGTTGAATCACCTGTGTCTTGTGTACCAGAATAAGTACCAGTGCCCTGACCTGTAAACTGATCAAATAGCAGGACTCTTTTAAACTCATTTTTCATTTGTATAATATCTTACACAGAGCTGTTGAGACTCTGGCGGAGAGTCTGTACTCCATTGTTTGTACCTTAGTCTCCTACTGCATTAAAAGGATGATTTTTCCCCTCCAGCATGTACTTGGCTGTATCTTGTTTGTTTTTCTGCCTTATTCTGAAGCAACAGAAATCAGCCATGGTTGGGAACAGAGCTGCAGATAGGATAGGAAAGTGCTGGGAAGCAATACAGAGAATTTTGTATTTTTGGTGTCTGAGGTCAGAAATGAAAGCTTGTTTGTTTTGGGGGGATGATCTTGTTTTGTTCTCCCCTTCTCATCCTCCCCCCTGCCCCAATCCCCAAACCAGTCATACTGTCAGAGCCCTTTGTAGGAGATTTATTCTTACGGAAGTTGGAGAGTGGTTTAAGAGATAACTTCATTTAAATCTATATCTCTCCCTCAGAGGGTGTCTCTAGTGTCCTTAAGAAGAAAGTAGTAAAGCATTGTTTACCTCTGACAGCTTTATTAAGAGATTAAATGTTAGCTTTTATGCGACTCTCCTGGAACTGGTGAGCTAGAGAGCAACGAGTCCCTCCAAAAGGCTGTAGCCTGACTCCATGGGGGCTGCACTGGTGCAGTGCTCAGGGCATCTCTGCTGGATGGAAGGCATTCCAAAAGCCTTGACACAAGGAATACAATCAAAGAAAAGTGTGCTGGCACAGAAAAAGGCCTGGATTTAGTAAAGAAATACATCTAAACCATGTCAAAACTTGTTTCTTTTAGGTTTCAGTAGAAGCTCAATAAATAAGCACCTGAACAAAGCACATTGATGAATATTCAAACTCTAGCTGACTGAAACTGATCCTGTTTTGGGAACCAAGGCAGGTTACAGCCACCACATCCCCTCAGGCAGTAGGGAGTTATCTGTCTGTATCACTCACCTACTCACGGTATCTGTGTGCCCAATACCCAGACCCTTGTTGGTTATTTCACAGCAGCTAAGCTGTGGTACTTTCCCTGTTTCGCAAACATGAGGAGGAACAACTTAAGTTCTACCCATTCATTTCAGCTAATGCATTTAGAGGTGTTTTCTGCTGCAGGCTAGAAATACCAAAGCAGCAGAGCTCAGGCACTGAATCGTAGCTGAATAATGCATCCCAATCCTTTAGTCCTTCTGCCTGTGCTGTGATACTTAATCTTCTGAGGACTAATGGGTTTAGGAGTAAGAGGACATCTGGATGAATCATGACAGAAGGTTGGTGTGGAGAATCAGTTTTCCCCTCTCTAAAACAAAGTTTTATCAAAGTCTACATGTCACTGCATGTAAGGCGGTGCAAGTGCTACTTGTCTCTGTAGTGCCACATGCATATATGCACATTAGACTCATGATACGTGATCAACAGGTCTAAGAGAGGCAGAGGTGACACATTAGCACTGCAGGGTCCTTGAGTCCCAGTAGATAATGACAACATTTCCTCTTGCCAAGAGTGTAGTTACTTGCTTAAACAAAAGCCCCAATTCTCTCATAGCCTGATTTTCCCTATACCTACTTGCATCTCATCTCCCTAAGAGACTTTATTGGGTAGTCTGTTCAGGCGTCAGGCCAGTTAGGAAGTAATGCACTGTTCAGAAGAAACAAATTTGATCCAGTTTGGAGGAAACAATATACATTGAAATAAAATTTCAGAGCCCTGGTGGCTCCTGAGGGACACTGCCTCTGCCAGCTCAGGTGCTTGTGTCCAGCTGTGCAGGTGAGAAGATGCCTCGTGCTCAGCACAAGTGGGAACAACCACACCCAAGGGTAGGGCAGGGGAGGTTCAAACTGATTTTCTGCTAAAAGACAGAAGCTGTGCTTTTGTGAAACAATTTCTATTTGATATAAATGTTGAGAAATAGAAACATGCATCCACCTCAAAGTAGTCACAGATGTTCTCTATTCTTGGCAGTCAGGCTTTGTGATCTGTAAGACCAGCTTTCCCATGTTCTTATACACACGGGTAGTTGTTGTATCTATGTATGAGCAGGAGTGTGAAAAAGGACAGAGATATAGAATGGAGCTTTTTTTTTCTTTTTCCCTGAGCTAACAGTGTGAAGCCAGAGAGCCGTGCTCTGCTCCATGACAAGTGTGTTCTGGGCTGGTGTGTTTGCCTGTCACAAAGAAATTGCAGAATGACAAGCTAAGATAACATGATAAAGAAAATCATATATGATTTTTGCTATTCCATACCCTGTGCTGAATGGAAAATAGACTAATTTACTTATTGACATAAATATGTTTGATGTCTTGAGTTTCATTTTCTACTCCATTGTCTGAAAAGCCCTTACACCTCTCAAGACATCTTCTCATCCAGAGTTCTTTACAAAACACAGAGAAATCATTGCTTCCAGGCTGTGACTCCTCTGACCCATTTTAGATGTGCCTCTTTGGACGAGATGATCCATGCTGTCGTAAAAGCGGCAGTTGTCTTCCAGTGGTTATACAAGGATAACTAACTGAGGTGTCAGTGTCTGCGTTGGGAGCACCTCAGATTAGGTGAGCTGAATCCCCGTGTGACTGAGCAATGCACTGAGTCAACACAGCGCTGCGCAGCAGTGGGAGGATCACAGGTGCGGGTCTTTTCAGGTTCTGCTAACTCCATGTATCAGTGTGTCCCTGGAGGCATTTGTTGTTCTCCTTCCTGCATACTTAGGATGGTTGCCAGGAGTTGCACTGCTTTGTTTTCCTGCTTTCACGGTGAGAGGAGCTGCATAATGCAGCACCGAGCCTCGAGCCTAATTTGTAGAGGCTTCTGTGTGAACTTTGGACAAAACTTACTTGCCCCGTCAGCATCCTCTGTGCTGCTGAGTGTTGAGAAGCAAAATGTGATAAAGAAAGTAGAAATGCAATTAACAAAGACCAATAGATACAAAAGCCCAGAGCCAGTTTTAGCTTCTCTCTGTCGATGCTGGCGGCCGCCGCACCCACGCTGAGACACGCGGTAATTGCAAAGTCGATAACGGTGGCCTGGCTTTCAGTAATGATTTCAAGTCAGTCGTGATATGCTGTGGAAAGCACTGCCATCAGCTTGGAGTGTTCTTTCTTGCTCTAAGAAGTTTGAGGCAGAGCTTTTTCTCCTTGTTCCAGTGACTTGCTTCCTGAAAGCTTTGTAGCCTGCCGATGCAGGCCGTGCATCCCTTTGTCTACTTTACCCACAGAGAGAGAAAGAAAAGTCTTAACCACACTACATGTGCCTCTTTGGATAGAGTTATCAGTTTCATTTTGCCTCTCACTGTAGAGATTTGTCAACCCCTAGCTTAAGGACAATTGTTGCCCTTGGGGAGATCCCACTGTATTTTCCTACGATATTTTGAAGATTTTTGGAAAAGAGAGAGTTTCCACATTTAGGGTCAAATATAGTCCTTGACATACAGCATGCTACACTGCAGAGGTTGTACAGTCTTTAAACAAAGATCAGAGGAGAAAATCTGGATGTATATTAATGCCCTACAGTTGAGCTGCACTTCTCTAAACAGTAACAAAGATGGAAAGCATCAGTAAGGAGCACCAGGGACCTGTGACCTGAGGATTTAAGTTTTAACATTTTGTGTAGCCCAAGCACCATTTAGTGGTTTATAATATTTACAGTGCTTCTGGTGTGCAGGAGACATTCAGTCTCTTAAGGTCCTGCTTTAAAAAGGTCTTGACAACTATTGTCAGCTACTTATCTGGTCTTGTGAGCAAGATCCCAGTTTTTCAGGTTGCTGAAATACTTTTTGAAAGATCTTTTGAAAGGTTTTGAAATAACTTTGTGCAGGTATTTAATGTGATTAAGCAATGGCACAGAAGAGAAAGAATGTTGTAGGTCTTCATGATCCTTGTTTCAACATAATGTTGTTCCATAAAAATACAAAGGGCTGAGATAATCCTTGGTATGAAAAATATAAAGGCTGAGAAGAGCTGTGCAAAGGAAAAGGCAGCATTTTTGGATACAGAAAATTCCATCTAGTGTTAGTGGTCATGGTAAGATTTATACTTTCCTACAGAATCATCCCAAATAAGAAGGATCATTTAATTCTGTAATATGTTTTCCACAATGGCAAAAAAGAGTTCTTGTGATGGGAGTTGGGTCAATACAAGGTAATGTATTTGAGAGCAGAAAAGCAAATTGCTTTCTTGCCCTGAAGGTGGAGGCCAAGCTGGCCATGAGTGCTTTCTTTTCAGCCATTTGTGCCAGCCTTTCTTGTTACTTTTCTTGTTGTAATGAAGACAAAAATTGACCACGTTCACAGGCACAACAGAGGCCTTGTGAGCCAGGATCTGGCTCTTTGGTAGAGACCCTTGGGGTTCTGGCTGGAAAATGCTGAACGTTGATTGTGGGGAATCTCCTTTCCCCACTTAAGCTGTTCTGGAGGCTGCAGTGCTTGTCAGTTCACTGCACACCTGAATGCCATGTGGCAATCAAAGCGCAGTACTTAATTACCTCAATAATTTACCTGAAGCTGTTTCAATGTCAGGTATAATAAGTCCAGTCCCCAGTCCTGTTCACACAGGGTTTTTGTCCTAGTTCTCTGAAATCATAAATTTAGAAGAGGGAAATTCAGTGTTAGGAATTTTTGTTGCTAAAACAAATAAACAAACAAAAACCCTTTTATACCTGGCCATACTAAGCATAGCATAAATGGGTTGATCTGGGATTGTGAACTACAAAAAATAGTAAAAAGTAAATTACTTGTCCCTGATCCACCATGAAATACTCATATTGATGTTAGCATATACTTTCAAAATAGTAGTCATGATGATGTGATTTTCTAAAGACAAGGCAAATGTAATTCCTACAAGCCTGATCAACACAAGATGGTGAGTTTGGGTTTAAAATCAGTTGATGGATGGGTAGAATTTTGTGCATCATGAGAGAATGCCCAGAGTCCAGACTACAACTTTGAGGCTTCAGCTGGAGGTTTAAAGTTAGGTCTGGGTAGGATGTCCTCAGCTGAGGTGTGTTAATCCCGTTAACATGAGAAAACAAACCTTTAAGCTGCTTGAGAGGGTGGGTTGACTCATTACTAAAGCTGTACATTTGATTTCACAGTGCTTTGTGGCATAGCTGCTTAATTCTTTTAATTTCAAAGAGTTTGTTTCTTTAGGAACTGTCTCATCTAATCATGATTTCTATCTATTTTGATGATGTTCCGTCCTGAGTGCATCAGCCTATTTCAGCCAAGTCTGATGGAGAATTAATAGTTTTAACATGCTTACTTGAAAATAGCAGCTAGAATTAAGAATGAGTTCCCCTTCTTCCCTTCCCAACAGCAAGATTTCCACCAACAGAGTTTACTCTGCAATAAATTTCAGTCAAGCCCCATCACAAAATAGAAATCTCTATGAATCCAGCTTTATTAACTCTCCTATGCACTCAGCTTCTTCCTCTAAAGAGAAACAAAGACAACCTCTGAAAAGACATTGAAACTTTGGAGGTAAGGAATACTCATTTCCCTGAAACTGCAGCTGGACTCCAGATAAAATTACTTTGGTGTTTTACGTTTGTCTCTCTGCTGAGGATGACTTGTCTTCTCTGCTAGATAAGTTTCACAGCAAAATTCTTATGCTGATAATTTTCTTTTTCTCCTCCCCACCCCGTTTCTTTTCTAGCAATGTAATGACCCCTCTTCCATCGTAAAAGCCAAATGCTTCTCCTCCTCACTGACCCAGAATTTAATGTTTGTTTCATCTGGAAACCTTTACCCCTTAGCTGAATTTGGAGCCAGCATAGCTTTATCTCTTTTTAGCTCAGATCAGTGGAGTGTTAGTGAGAACACAGGAGTGAGTGGAGTTTTGGCTTAAAACAGCAAACAGTAGTAAAGTAGTCGCTGTTCATTTAGGAGAAGTTAACAAATGAGGCCTCCCAGGTTTCAGCAGAGAAACTCTTCACTGTTTCTCATCTAAATAAATGATCTAAATAGAGATAGCAATGGTAAACAAGCAAATTCTACTGGTAGCAAAAGTATCAGGGAGTAATAAGCCCAGAGCCAACACCAGAGTTTAGGGGATTTTGATCTACTACATCTGTAAATGCATAATTGTCAGTTTTCTGGCAAAAATTATTAAGATAATAAGCACAAATAAATGTGACTGAGCAACTCTGTTACACAGCTGTTTTAGCAAAGACCTTGGGGGGAAAAAAAAAAAAAAAAAAAAAAAAAAAGAGAACCTTGATCTAAACTTTAAAATTAAGAACTAACAGCAGAGTACTCCAAAACACCCAGGTCTGAAGGGCTGTTGTTTGGAAATGTGCACCATTGTAACCAGGGTTTTCTGAATATCAGCACCATGGTGACTAAACAGCCTGTCAAAATTAACTGAACATTTCCTTTCCTTAAATCTCTTTTTTTCTTTCTCTCTTTTTTTTTTTTTTTTTTTTTTTTTTTTTGGTCTGGGGTTTAATTTATTTATTTTGATCAAAATACTAGAAACAATTTAGACAACTATGAGCAAAGGATTGTTCATTAATTATCAATATTTTGCTCTTGTGGAATTTTTTTAACCTGTTCCATAATTTTATAAGATAACTAGGTATATTCTGCTAACCTTTCCAATGCTGCTGTTTGTTGGAAATGTCTCTGGAAGCTCAGTCTCATAAGTAGGTGTTTTGCTGAGCCTCTGATCACTTTAATTTTTTCTTCTGACCTTCTCTTCTTCCTGTTGTGGTGTTTTTTTGTTTTTGTGGGTGGTTTTGGTTTTTTGGGGGGTTTTTTGTGTGTGTTTTCTGTGTTGTTGTTGTGGGGTTTTTTGTTGTTGTTTTTGTTTGTTTTTTGTTTGTTTGGTTTTGCTTTGTTTTTGTTTGTTGTTGTTGTTGCTTATTGTAAAGGGCAAGCAAAGTGAAGCTCAGTGGCTAAAGCACCCAAGAGCAGCAGCACTGAGGAAGTTCTGGTCACAATTTTTACACAGCATCCAGTCATAGGAAGATATATTGTATGATCATAAGTTCTGTCTGGATCGTGGAGTATCTGAACAGATGGGTAAAATAAAACAAATCCACACACATCTTTTTGTGAAAGGCAGCTGCAAGGTGATAATTTCAGAAGCGAAGGGAATCCAGGCTGGTGCTGAGCTGTGTGTTATCCTCACTCTTCCTTACTCAGGGGTCATTGGGTGTGTTGGTGCAGTCAGTGTTTGGTGGGTCCTTAGAGAGGAAAAGAGAGTTGTTTCCTTCTGAGGAAAAGGATCACCCTCATGGATGAGAAGATAAAAATTGCACTGATAACTTGTTCATTGAGAGGAGTGAGCTGGGCTGAGAAAGAGCAAGAGAGGGCATGCCTGCCAGAATATGAATGAAATAATTGGCAAGATAAATGACTGTGTGCTGAAAGTGTTCAAAAATGAATAATCTTGTAATCTGCATTTGTAATGTGAAGGTGAGTGAGGCTCTTGGGTGTCTAAAAAAAAAAAATCAGGCTTCAGAATAGAGATATCTGTGGATTTCTGGTCAGGAAGAGAGAAGCCTTAAGATGCTGGCCAACAGAGATAGAAAAGGGAAAAAAGTGAAATAGAATTTTGCTGAATACCAAAGTATTGATCTGCTGATATTGCAAGATTTAGTCCCCTGCAGGTTGAAGGCTGTCCTTGTTACAGTGAGGAAAATTCTAAGCAGCCTTGGAAGTCCTTTGCCAAGGAATATCCCTGGAGCTCACATACACAGTGTCAGGGAACTTGATGCAAAGGACATTTTCTGATTTTATTGGAGTCTTTTTGGTTTGGTTGTTTGAGGTTTTTTTCTTCAGGCTGGGTGGTGTTGGTGTTTTTGTGGGATTTTTCCACAGATACCTCACTCTTGAAAACCTCTCATTTTTTGGCATTATTCCCTGCGAAGAAACCTCTGTGCTGTGATACTTTAGCTAATATTTGGTATTCTGGGTGTAGGATTTCAGACTGTGGATCACCTTTGCATTATGCTACATTCCCTCTTACCCTCCCACCTCTGATACGTTCTTGAGAACTCTGCTTATTTCAATGTCTTCAAAACCCCCACTTTTTGTGTGCAGTGGAAATCTGTGGCATCATGTAAATAACTGATAATGGCACGGTGCAAAGGGAAACAAATATAACACAAACTTAATGAAAGTAATAGGGGCAATGACAGTGACCCAGTAACGACTTTGCAAAACCCAGTAGGTGCTACAGTGTGTTAGAAGCAGGTTCTTGAGTTTATTTGTATGTAACCAATAACTAAGAGTATTTTTCTCCTCACTGGCATTGGTGGGTTTGGTTACCCTTGACACGTCCCTTTGTACAGAAGCCACAAACAGCAGCTCAGTAGCCCAGACAGGCTTGAGGACTGAGAAGACAGCTAATTGGCAGAGAACAAGAAAAATGAACTTAGAGAATAGATAAGTGTAAAAGTTTAATCTTAGTTTGGAGCCTTTTAGTTTTCCTTGAAAAGAAAGCATTCTTAAACATTACTTATTTATTTGTATTATGGTCGTGTCTCAGAGTTGCTGTCATGGGCCAGTGTCGTGTTGTGCTGGGAACTTCAGAAGCATCAAACAGAAAGATAAAATCAAATGGATAAGGAGCAGAAGGAAACTTGCTTAGTCTCCTCTTGTTATTGTTGGATCCTTTGGGTGGTGTCAGATGAGAAAGAAAAAGAGGAGGTGACTTTGTTGTTAATGGGGGTAAGGGTGGGCAGTCCTTTCAGAAGAAAAACTCTAAAAGCAAAAAAAAACCAGTTTGAAAACTAAGGATTTGGAGCTTTTCACTGATATATGACCTCATTAGAGTATAAGGGAAGCAATAGGTGGGATATATACTCGCACAGAATTCTGTAGCAGCGCTGACCTAAAATATTGAATGAGCACGGACCATCCTTCAGGTTTGTTTAATTAAAACAAATGTATTGAGGACACAGTGGTATAATCCATAATTGAATTAATGGGAAGGAGAGACACTTCAGTCCTAAATTCTATCTAAGTACACTAATTTTCCATTTTATCACTTTCTAATTTTTACCTAATTGTTTTGTGGAGATGTGTTTTCTCTTCTGCTGATCTGCCAATGCCTCATAGAAACCACCCAAGCTGAGGCTGTTGGCCTGATCCCAACGTGTGCCCTCCTCTGTTGTTGTGGTAATTTAACTACAGGAGGAACAAAATCCATCAGCTGAGCAAGGGTGGGTTTTACTTTACAAAACTTCCAGAGAAACCAGAGTCGTGAAAGACATCTGAAGTCTGACACAACAAAATCTGGGGCAGAGGGAGGAACCAACACCCTCTCCCTGCCTCCTTGCTGTGCACATAACCCACATAGCTCAGGGAAATGCTTGCTGCTCCTGTTCACATC
The DNA here is from genome assembly GCF_015227805.2 of Hirundo rustica. NCBI lineage: Eukaryota > Metazoa > Chordata > Aves > Passeriformes > Hirundinidae > Hirundo > Hirundo rustica. The sequence continues at coordinate 4,829,546 of NC_053464.1, forward strand.
TCCCAGCAAATCCATCTGTGTGGTTTGGATGTAAGTTGTGCAGGATATAGGAGCAGATTCTGCACCGTTTCACCATTGTAGCTGTCCTCATCTCTGAAATCTAATTATTCTGGTCTTTAGAAAAGGTGCTTTTCTCTGAAATGTAAAAAGCAGTGTCATTGTTTGTGTGGAGTTTGGGTGGCTCCTGTAACTGACTGATGTAATACAGGGACATTTTCTGCCGGTGGCTGGTAGCTCTGTGAGGTCTTAAGGAGAGAAACAGAAGATCTGGGTAAATCAGAGCATTGCCACAAAGGTTTCGCTTCTAATATTTAATGATTTTGTTTTCCATAGCTGAGGAGTGAGAGCTGTCCTAAATTATAAAGTGCATTAAATAATCTTCACAGATTTTTTTCAGTCTTTCTAATTTAGTGGTGTTTTCTAGATATTATTCTTGGTGGTTTTTTTCTTTAGATTTCTGCCCCACTGCTGAACTAGAGCAAAAATAGGTTGATATATAGCATAACTAATTAGTGACTGTGAGATAAAAAGATATATTTCCACTCCACATTTGCATTACACAAGGTTAGACCTTGTAAATTAAATGAAACACCATTAATAATCAAACAAATGAGGTCAGATCCATTGTTCTTTTCATTCTCTGCACTTCTGTTAAGATAATTTTACACTTCTGCTCTGCAATTGAACAATTATTAGTTTCCTAAGTGCTACATGAGTTTTGACAAAACAAATCCCTGCAGAATCAAAATAAGTAATTTTATATTCAGCAAGAATGATTTTCACATTAGCCTACATGAAATATTATTCAACCCAATTATCACAATATGTGGACATGTATAATAAATAAGATACAGCAAATCTAACACTCTATGACACTCTATCAACAGTGTTTTGCAACAGAAATGTGTAATGATCTAATGTGTATCCACTGAAATTTGGGGCATGAATAAATTGCTTTTCCCACTTGAACTTTTGATATGCCTGAAGACCTGGGCTTTTCTGCAGGGCAATATTCAGCCCAAAGGGCTGTGCTTGTGTTTCCTCTAACAGAATTATTGGATCTGGTCAGGGTTGGGGGTTTTTTTGGTGTAATTGAGGTGCAGGGATGACCCTTTCTGCAGGAAGTGAATTTTACTAATGGTGCATTACACCATATTAATGGTGGGTGACTCTGGTTCTGATTTATCCCAGATATTCAGGTACCCAGATCCTTAATCCCCTGAGAAGCCAGTGTCTGGGCTGTGCAGGACTGTGCAGAACTCCTTACCCAGTTTTTATTACCCTGGAAACCCGTTCTGAATGACCTGACACCTTGTTCACACCCAGAGGCAGAAGGAAGGTGTTATTTCCTTTTATGCATGGGAATATAATTTTATCTGCACAAATTAGATGTGCATTAGGAAGTGTAGATTTGTTATCCCTGCCATTCCTTGCCTTCCTAATGAAGCCTGGTTCATGCTCACCTTCATCTTCCAGGCCTATTCATTACTGTTTTATTTCTCTTCTCTAAAATCTCTGGTAGCCCATCCTTCCTTCCTGGTTAGTTATATTTGCTCCACATGTTCCCACTTTTGCCGGTTCAGCACCTCTGGGAGCAAAATCAGCTGTTGAATGCTTGAGACTTTCCTTTCAAGTATTTTATTTAACACAGCTGAATAGCCAGAGGACAACAGGAGTCAGGATGAAACAGGAAAGAATTTAATGGCCTAATGTTTCTAGTGTAACTTTTTCAGGGTGATGCTTCACTTTTATTTCATGTGATCTAAAACAGTACTAAAGCTAATCTGTTTTCCTTCTTCTTTTGCCCAAACCTGTGTAGTTATTCTCCAATTATCTTTCTTTCTTTTAAGAATTCTTTCACTGAAAGTCTTACTCCAAGCCTGTTTTCTTTTATACTTGTCCTCAAATCACTCATATCTCAGGTCTTAGGGGTAATTATCAATATTTCTTTAATTTTTTCACTGCATGTTCAAAACAAGAAAAGCAAATTACCCAGGAGACTGAATTACAGAACAACTGTAGTGGCACAGTATTACATAAAGCTTACATAAATCTATACATTAGGAAAAGGGGGACTGTCAGAGCTCTAGAGCTACATGGAAAAGCAGAAAGGGTATAGATACTAATTTGCTATTTTTTTTTTTTTTTTTTCTTTCTGCTGATAAAGCTGTCCTTTGCTTATAGTACTTTGAAAGTCCTAGGAATCTGTATTTGCAGTTAGTCCTAAAGGAAAATAGATTGAGGAAGAAATTAATTTCAGTGAGTTCCAGCAGAAGATTTTTGGGACATGATAATTAGGCTTGAGATGAAAAGCATTGCCAGGAAGAAATTTACCTTTGTTGTGGATGTGTTTCTTGTATTATTGAGTAGCTTCACACTTTGGAATGCTAACTTTGTATAGACTCAGCACAAAAGAGTCTCATTTTCACATGTCCTGTCTCAGAGCTCCCAGATACTTTGAGCAAAAATGTGACCCTTGCCTCTAAGTGAAGTGTTAAAGTTTTAGTGCATTTAATACTTTAGCTTCTTTCATATGTTAAGAGCCACATGGCCACAACTGACAAAAAAAAAAGTTGATAAATTATCTTTGTTTCTTAGGGCAATGAACTTTGCCAAAATCTTAATTCACAAGTAAGGAGCAGAATATAAGTGTCTAAGAGAGAGCAGTATTGAGAGTTCAGTCCTCTCCTCATTGTAAGCAAGTTGTCTGCCTGGTAAAGGAAGCTTTGTGTAGGTATCAACAAACAGTCAAACCCACTAGAATCCTTCCTCAATTTTGTGAGGATTTTCCTCTGCAAACAAGTTTATCTGAAAGAAGTGCCTCTATGATAAAAGCCTTTCTGCATTTGTGCGTTCTGTGGTGGGCAGTAACATCCGTAAGGTGTGAGCTTCAGTGGACTCTGGCTGTTACCAGTGAGTGATTTCTCTGCTGCAGCTTTTCTCTGTGTTTTGGTGTGTACCTCCCCTACCCAGCAGCTGCATCCATAGGGAGCACAGGAAAGTTATTCTCACTGCACTTTTTTTGGGTACCTTAGTTGAAAATAAACAATGGGCTCCAAAATTAATTTGAAATGTGGTAGAGACCTTTGCCAGCCTAGCAAGGTTCATCAAACCTTTGCATGTCCGTGCTGTAAGCCCTCATACATTGATTATAATATTGAAAGTGCTGAAACAACCTTAATGTAAAGACCTGAACTGCATTGTTTTAATTAGAGTTTACCTTTTCATTTTATCAGAATTCAACTGCTGAGCACTTTGTGTAAAGGTTCCAAAAGAAACAGAGGATTAAATACTCATATCACAGCTTAAGGTCCCCTCAGAGGCTTATTGACTTTCCCAAGTTCATCTACTGTGGACTTGTAGAGGGTTCAGAATCCTTAATGACAGCAATGGTAAGAAATAATTCCCTTATGGGCAAGCTGCCCCAGCTAAGAGACAGTCCAAGACATAAAAGGTTGATTTTGTCAAACACTATATTCCACAGGACAATTTTATCCATGCTGAACATGGTGACAAAAGGACACCAGGGACAGGATGAGGAGAGAGGAAAGGAGCAATATGGGGAGGCCACTCTAAAATTACATTAATTAACATAGCTTGAGATTACATTAGGTATGACACTAACAGTAGAACTCCCATGAATAATAATAATTCAGTGATCAGATGAAGCTGAGGAATTATTTTAATATATCTCCCTGAGAAATACTGTCTTCTCAATTAGAGATGCAAATATTTAACAGAAGTGATCTTGTGTAGATCATACAACAGATAGCAAAAATTAAGTGTACTGGGGCTCACTGTCCTCTTTCATATAATCATAGAACATTCTTATCTTAATTAAGGAATTTTTGCTTGAGTGCAAGGAATCATCTTACTATATAACAATCTAACTTGCAAAAATCATGGTCCTGGTTTGTCATGTTTGTGCTTTACTTGGATTAAAGCATAAATGAGAGCCATGGTTTCAAGTAAATTTTGACTTACTTCCAACTATTCTCCTTTTGTTGAATGAAAACTCTTACAAGCATAAAAGGAAGTGAGTTCAAGAAGTGACTATGCTATACACAATAAATAGAAGCACCCTTCATTTCCCCTGCAGTACCTGTGGTTTCCATACGCAGGTGAGAAGGCATCCTTAGAGGCTACATCATCAGTTTTAAAAAGGAGTAGCATTCAGCTAAACTGGCAGTTATACTGAAGATTTTAATTTCTAATGCTCTTAATGCATCTATCTTTCCCTCTAGTTTCATTTTATCCCCCTAATCTGACTGATTCTTGGATAATTTACTCAGCAGAACTAAAATCAGCTTTAAAAAAGTGATCAAGGTTGGGAAAACTTGCACAGGGAGTTGCGTGTCCTAAATCGCATTAGAATATGGGATTTTTATCCTTAAACTCAGTGTAATCCTTCTTCACAAAGAGCTCCAGTGGCTTACTCTGTATAGCAGTAAGCCAAGGTCTCTACTTCCTTTTCTTCCAGTACCATAACTCCCAAATATATAGAGATGCCTAAGCATGCTTGACAAATTGAACTGTTCCCTTCCATTTGTGGGAGCCCATTGTGCGCACACAAGGTTTCCAGGTGCCCTCGAAACCACGGCTGCTGGGGCTCACCTGGAGGTGCTTTATGACTGACTCCCTCAATCTATATGCAGATTTATACCAAGGCAGTAAATAACTCGTAGCATTCCCCAGGGTTTTGTACTCTTTGCAGTCCAATTCTCTTCATTTGCAAACTGCTTTGTTCTTGTGCATATCGAGAGTAATAAGGCTGCTAATAAAAAGCAGTTAATATAATATGTAGCTGGCATGCCAAGTGTAACTTACAGGAATGGTTTTTGACACAAGAGCTTTTTACAGCTTTGGGCAAAAATAGATTAATATAATTTTATTTGTTCTTTTGGTTCTTTTCAGTCTAAATACAGCCTTGTGGCAAAATTTCTATCTCTAATCCCATTTCTCTTTCTCTTGTGTGATGCAACCCTTGTGTTCATTTCAATATTTCCATGTTTTGACAGTGTCTTGAGGTCAGGTGCCAAAACAAGTCAGTTGTCCACCCCTGAAAACGCTTGTTTTCAGTCAATTTTTGTTCCGAAAGAGAAGTTACTGAAGATGAACCTCCTCTATACTCTGAGAGTAATCAAAAGCCCTGGTTGCAAAGTGATTGTGCAAAGACTTCCTTGGCAACAATTCTTGGTGTCCACACAGTCTCTTCAGGCGACTCTTGAAATGATTTTGGCCTCTGTATTGCTCCAGTTTACAGGAGCATGTGTCAATGAGGCAGGGGTAATCTCACTAATTGGAAGAAAGTCCTCCTCCTCTGAGGCAGTCTGAAAACTTGTTTCCTTTCAGCCCTCTGTTGGTCTGATTTGTAATGTCTAAGGACTAAATTGTCTCACTGCAGTGATAAGAGTGCAGTGCTAAAAAGTGAAAGCCTATTTTTTGCTCAATTTAGTGCAATGCAGCTGATGTGTGTGGATTTTCTGGTGCCATGCTGGTTGTGGCTGTGTCCTCACTGCTGGAATTGCTCCTCTGCTCCCCTCCACCACTGCTGGCACACACCTGGCTGGCTGGTTCTTGCTCTGACCTAAGTGGCATGAATACTGCAATTCTGATTTCTCAGAGTCCTTTCATCACTGAATTTCTCTCCTAAACTGTGGAAGAATATGAGAACACTCCTCAGGAGCTGATGTTGAAAGGGTCTGAGATAAGGCTTTGTCAAGGGGCAAAATGGAAGGACACATAAATTTTTCAGTTTCTCCTTGCCTAAGGAGAAACCTCAGATGAAGTACAGCCTAATGATTTTGCCTGTTGGTTTACATTGAATTTAATGCAAGACCTTTCAGAACTGTTAACATTTACTTAGAAAAGACCTTATAGTCCTGATCCCGTCATGACATCTATATACTTATATTTCCAGATCCCCACAGGAACCAGAGGACTTTAAATGGAACCCACTCTCACAAACATAATTATAGGTGTGGGCTTCAGAACATATTTTTGTTCAGTAGCAAGATATCAAGAGACACCTACACTATCACTTTTTTCTGCAGTTGGATCTGTGGTTTAATATTTTCATAGAACAGGGAATGATTGAGAGTGGGAATTGCAGATCAGAAGAGAGGTAGTGAAATGTCATTTGTGTTGCATAATTTGTACTATCACTTGTCAACAGTGATCCCCTTAATGCCATCCCTTTGACAGATGAGCAAAGCAAGCTTTTAGAATTCTAAAGAGTAAAAGCTGGGATAAAAAGACAACTATGTTTGATTCCCTTCTGCAGTTCAAAGGATTTGAAAGTCATGACACTGGTTATTACTGTGGTCTTTAGAGAGATGCACAGAAACTTAATCTATCTAATCAAACTGTCTCAAAAGATAAACCAAATCAAAACTTTTGCCTATACAACTCCTACCATGCTTTGTTGGGGTTTTTTTCCCCTCTCAGTATTCATTTTTCACCAAGGGGATAGCATATATTAGTAATATTAATTAACTACTACTACTTTGTGCATTATCCTGATGCCAGCAGGATACTATGCTTCTGGAGGATCTCGGGGTGTCATGGACTGATTTCAACTGCAGGGACAGAGATTTCCCTCAAAGTCCTGGAGGAAAGGTGGAAAGGTTGGTCACATGGTCAGGAAAAAGGTGCTATTTCATAATGTGGTTTATTCCAGCAATTATCTTTCTCCAAACCAAATGGGAGTCCAGCAAAGGGAATCTGCAGCACAAAATCTTTGTTCAGGATTAGTGCTGATCAGCTGTGTTTATATGCACAAAAATAAAGGCTTCAGCCCCATCAGTGGGAAATGGACTGAGCTGAAGGAAGATCTGTGAGATAATGTGAAGGCATGGGCTACAGTTAATGCAGTTTTAAAATTTTGCATGTCAGCTGAAGAAGCAGAACTAATATCCTCAGAAAGATGTTAGTATGAAGATGGGCAAAATATTGCACAGCTACGGACATATTAAGGTTAAAATGAAAGAATGCCTGTAAGGCCTAGAGACTGACCAGTGGAATGGAGAAGTTGATTTTATACTATAGAATCATGATGTTATTTACTTGGGAAGGGACCTTTAAAGTTTACCTATTCCAACCCCTCTGTCAAGGACGGGCATCTTCAGGATATTTGGGATGATGAGACTTTAAGGACTCTTTGGCTAAGTGAAACAGAGTTCTTTTATGAGCATGACAAGTATAAAAGCTAGCACCAACTTGGAAATACCAGCATAATGTCATATTTAAAATGGCCAAGTTTGCTAACAATCCCAAAACTGAAGCTTGAGAACTGTTAGAATATAACACAGCGTAGAAAGAAGCCTGATGTTTTTCTGGCTGGTATTTAATAAAGTCCATGTAAAATGCATGGATGTTTCCAGTGTATTTGCCCTGCATTCAAACACTCTTATTAATCCAAACTGCAGAGTTATTGCCAAGTTGCTCTTAAAGGCTGAAAACTTCCTTTGTCTTTGGCTTACAGCTGGAGTGGGAGTAGCCTCTGGAGCACCAGAAGTTGTCTGCTGTTAGTGTGTCATCCTCTGAGCTTTAAAGCAATTCTGAGAAATTTGTCAGGTACATACCTATAGTTTTCTGCTTTTATGATAGAACTAATCCAATTACTGGCAACTACAGTCTCTTTTGCTGGGATGACTGGTGGTGTTTTGCCGCTGCATGTAAATCATTGATTGCATCCTTAGGCTGCTTTAATGCACGGGACTTTTTAGGTGAAATATGACCCAAGTTGTGCTTTCTCCTTTTCTTTGTGGCACACTGAAGTTCTGAAGCTTTTGATTATTTGCAATATAGATCTTACAGTAATGCAAAGACATTTTACTCCTGCTGCCATGTAAGGGTTGGAATAGAAGCCCTGCATGCCCTGGAGCTGATCACTCACTAAACCATGAATCTTCTCATAGGGATATGAGTTAGGACAAAGACTGTGTGATATGGGTTTCACTCCCTCAAGACCTTTTGTCTCTGAGAACAGTCAGAATGGTTAGGCTTCGGGAGGATAAAGTGAATTTCATGGTAAGACCATAGAAATTAGTTATCAAAACAGTTGCTCTTTTTTGCGTGTTAAAAACATTTTAATTTGCTATTCTGTTAGTTGATTCTAAGTTTGAACTCTCATGTACTGTGTAGTAAATTAAAAGCCACATATCTATAACAGACATCCCTTTGCAGCTCAAATGGCAGCTTATTTACACAACTTGTAAGAATGAGTAAATAAATTGTGGAGAGAGCTAGAATTCTGCCCACTTTATATCCTCCTTGTGCCTGTTTTTAGTTGATTCTTTCATCAAATAGTAAATGTTTCTAATAAGTTGTACCTGAATATCACAAAGTACAACTGTAGTTTCTACTAAGACAAACCTGTTTGACAGTGGTTAGAATGGTATGCCCAAAATGTTCCTTGCTTTTAGCCATTACATAACAGAATTGCTTCATAGGTTCATTAATCTTCTCTTTGTCAAATAGATGTTAATATGTTAATATTAACATGTTAATAATTAGCTGGAATTGTGAGAAACTTGGAGGGCTTGGGGGTTTGGTGTTTTTAGGACTGGGGGGAAGGTTTTGAGAATGAGCTTGAAGTGCTGACTAATTTGGGCAGTGGAATGATACATAGTGTAAAAGGACTCAAAAGAATTTCTAATTTATATCACTTTTGATTGGTAGTCATGAGGGGTATTTTCAAAGGTCAATAGAGAGGTGGAATGCATAATTAAATACAGATTATTCGGTGGAAGATTGGAGGTTGAAATATGAGCAGACTAAATTTGTATCAATAAATACTAAACACAGGATGACATTATTTAATTTCAGTCCAGATTATATATCACTCTTCAACAAATGAAAATGATGTATAACTGCAGTTCCAGAGCTGCATATTAAATGTAAGAGAAGAAGTGAAGATTTGATGCATGTGATTTAGAATACAGAAAGACAACAAAGTTGAGTATTATGAGTGCCTGCACAGCGTGTGAATGATTTAATCCAAATATTTATATCTGTGTGCTAGGTAGTGTGTTAAGGAGTTGAAATGATGCAGAAGCAGGGGTAAGGCTTTTAATATCCCATGTTGGCTCTCTCCATTGTATATTGACTGTCCAACAAACACATATTTATTCAATTCTGGTCTTTGTGAACCAAGAATATCTGTATCGTTTGAAGATGATTCACTGTTGTACAAAAATTCTATGAAAACAGAATCACACCTCTAATGTGCCACAAATTAGGGGTATTAAACTGTGTTTCCAATTAGAATTCAGTACTTGGTGATAACAGTCAGAGAGGGCCGAAAGAAACATATAAGACCGGAATCCAATTTTAAATGTGTTCTATTTTAATGAAAAAGTTATTTTGTTGGCAAGGATCTTATCTGATTGATCCAAGCAGCTGTGCTCTTTTATGTGTGAACCATATTGTTCTTGTAAACAGAGAGGTTTAAGAATGTGAGATGGAGTTTGTGGGGAGCAGCAGTATCTTTTATTAAGCTGACTGATGTGACTTGCCTGTGCACCTGACAGCATGTCTGTCCTTTCCTTGCTATTTCCATTGATCTAATAAGTAGTATTACCCACAAACCCAGCCTCATTCTTATCCATGCCCAGAGGTGAAGGGGGTTTAGCTCTGTGTTATTTACTAGCAAAATGAAAAGAAAAGCTTAACAAAAATGAATTAAATTCTTAATCATTTAACCAAAACCTCATCACTGTACATTATTTTGCAGAATTTTACATTAAAAATCTTTCCAGGACGGTGACAGGAATGGCAATAGCAGATATTCTTACCCATATTTATGATTCTCTATGGAATCTTGGGAACTGGTGCTGCTTCCCAGTTGTTCTGTATTACACCCCCAAGGAAATGGCTGGGATGATCAGAAGCAATGTACTGAACTCCTTTTTTAATTGGTAGAACTTATCTTCTACAACCACATTACTCTGGTGCTTCGCTTCCTACCTGTCTGCTCTTTACCAGGCTGAAAGCTTCAGGTGGTGTTTGCAGAAACAGTCTTCCAAAGTGTAATTTGTTCTCTCACTGAAGGCATAAATTTAAGTAAATTGATTGTTTTTCTGCTTGTAAAACCCTGAATAACCCTTTAGTGCCGATTTACCCATGGCCTGCTGGGGAGGAATGTGAGACTCAGAGCTGAATGTGCCAGGCTTACATGGACACAACACATGAAGTGGTTCACCTCGAGTTCTGGAGAGCGGACAAACCTTTGTCCTGTGCTGATGGAGGATGTCCTGGTACCTTCGTGGCTGCACCTATGAGCTGCCATCACCTGAGGCTCTTTGTAGCCAGTGGAAGCTGGAGTGCAGGTCTGCCAACCCACTCCAATCCCATGGCAAAACCTTAGATATTTTGTTTCCTTGATTAGTTTAATGTAGACTGCTTCCACATTAGCCATGACTCTGGTCTCTCGGTTTTTTCGTTCCGAGATTCAGGTGGTTTTAGAGTCTTTTTGCCTTCTGTGAAGCCCTGAGCTGGACACAAGAAGGAGACGGAGTCTTCAGGTTCTGATTTTTCAAGGTTGCGCGCTTTGTTTATTGTTTCTTATCTTACAATTCTCTCAGTGCCCAACTAAGACCTGTGCCGCTGCTCAGGCATCTGGTGACTCCTCCTGCACTGGGCTGTCACTGCCTCTTATACTAATTGTTACGCGTTCTTTATCAATATTTGCCAATACCTATCACTTATACTAAACAGGTCATCCCTACTTTGACCCAATCTCCTTAAACTACTTTGTTCCATCATCACTGCAGAAAATGGAGTGAATGAAGAAGAAAGAAGAAGCAAGAGACAATGCCCAAAATCCTCCATCTTGCTCCCATCCACTTCCATACTAAAAACCCAAACCCACTGATTGTCACCTTGTGATAAGCTAAACTACTATCTTTCACACTCTCGTGGCCTCTAATTCGTCTTGCAGTGCAGGAAACCTTTCCCATGGACTGGGATCAAAGCCAATGTCCCTCTGGGCTCTGTGCCAGGGTCCCAGACCCCCCTGTCCAGGTCCCTGACCTTTCAGGGCAACCAAAGGAATGCCCTGGACTCCAACACTGGTCCAAGCCTTTAGAGCACTTTGTACCTTCTCAAAAAAAAAAAAAAAAAATCAAGCATAATTTATTAAGATCAATGTCTATTAGTAAGATCTTGTAGATTTTTCTGCATTGTTTAAAGCCCTTGATCTAAGTACAACCTCATCATCTTTGGTGGTAGGAATATTTTTATCCTGCTGAGGCTTGTTTTGGAGATGTTTCTTTGTATACTTTCGATAGGAATGCCCTCTTAGTTTTCATTTTAGAAAACCCCAAAGCTGTGGGATAAATTTTGTGTAATTACTTCTAGTCTAACACATATTTACTTTTTGTAGTGAATATAGGTCTTTTTTATCTTTTGTTCATTGTGCTCAGACTATGAGGCAGTTTCTCTAAAGGTTATTCCTGTTCTCTCCCTCATAGAAGTAACATAGCTGAGTGTCCTGCCTGATTGATAGAAAAATTGTGTGTGTAAATTGCAGCATTTTAATAAGATCTTGTATATTAATAAGAATATCTTAATCTAGTAATATAGCACTTAATTTTGTTTCCTTCTTAGTGATTTTTCTTTTTAAAAGTAGTTTTAGAACAATTCTTTAAATGTAAAATTGAAGAAGGTGAGAGAGTACAAGACATGCATGTGGTTTGTTTTTTGGGGTTTTTTTAACAATAAGAAGGCTGACCAAAAATGAGAAAAAAACCCCAAACCCAGGCCTGAGAGGAGGTGGCAGGGCAGTGGCTGGGTGTGCCCAGAGCTTTGGGAGGGGAGCCTGGGGCTGCCCCGTGCTGGGAGTTGCCAGTCCCAGATGTGTTCCAAAAAGGATAGAACCTGCCCAGGAGTGAGCAACCAGGGGTGATCCCCGGCCCTGGGAGCCCCCAGGGAACCCCTGTGGAGGGGGAAGGATGAGGAGGAGGCAGGAGCAGAGAGGCTGGGATGGACTGACCACAGCCCTTGTCCATCCCTCTGCTCCTCTGGAGGCAGGACATGGAAGAATCCAGACTGAGAAAGTGAAGTTAAACCACAGCCGAAAGTGGGGAAAGGTTTTGTTTAGTTGGTTGTTTTTTTGGGTTTTGTTCATTTGTTTGTTCCTCTTTCTCACTATGCCGTTTTACTTAGCAACAGATTAATTTCTCACGCTGCTGAGCCTATTTTGCTCATGATTGTAACTGGTAACCGATGTCCCTGGCTGTACGCTGACCCATGAGCTTTTTCCGTGGTGTTTTTGTCCCCTGGTCCCAATGAGAAGAGCAGTGAAATGTGGCTGGGTGGGTGCCTGGAACCAGGCACAAGCAGTTCCCCACTTCCCAGCCTGACGTTGCTCCATTTTTCACACAGGGATTATTGGAGGAAACTATATTTTGAGACTTGTGTCTTTTTGCGTCCTAATCTTGTAGTCCAATCCAAAAGCCATCCTGCTTTGTTTAAATACGAAGGTCCACTATTAACTGTTATAATCATGTACACTATCACCTCTTCCTTTTAGCCCTTTCTCCATCAAGAGAAATAAAGCCATCATCAGGAAATGAAGTCACAAATTGATGGATTAAACAAATTTTGTCTTATCATATTCTTTTCCCTTCTTCAGTAGGAGCACATCCTTGAACTGACTGAGGGAGCTTTGCCATTTCTACCACACCCAATGCCTTTAACTTGTAACGTCTACTGTTGTCCACTATCAGGGGGTTCCAGTTCGGAATCAAAGGGAGCAGGGGTTGGGTTGATGGTTCCTACTAAATATGGATCGAGCACAAGGAATTCAACCACTAATTTCATATTCCATGCATTATCTAACCGTACACTACATTTTTATACAATTACCCAGGTAGTTAAACATGGCTAGGAGGTATGGGTGTCCAGGAGACAAAATCAATTAGTGGGTTTTTTTCCCCCAGTTAATAAATGTTACTAATTTTATTAGCTGGAGTAAAATAGTTTAATGATATACCTCCCTGACCATAGAACAAGTTATGAAATTAGAAATACTCCCAGTTGTCTGTGTGTGTATAGTGCCTCCATGTACTCTCTCTGTATTTTTATGTTAATATTTAAATAGAAATTGCATGAGGCATGCAAGAACCACAGAATATTTTCTTAGATTTAGCCTTCATGTGGATGAAATTTATCCTTGACAGGCCATTCATTTCAGGAGTAAAGATATTGAGCAACTTACCCAGTCACAGTGGGGTAAAAATGAGTAGAGAGACTCAAGTCATAGAATAAAGAACATAAGAGTAGTTTGGACATGAGCTCTCTCAAACTCTGCAAGGCTGGAGCCATGTTTTTGTCATAGCATTTCAGTGATTTATAAAATTAGTCCTTGTTTTAAATTAATATTATAAAAGGAAGACTTTTTTTTTCCCTGTAAGGAGTATTGTAAATAGGAAAACATATGTGAGTTAATTATGAATAATTTATTCATCTTGTATTCTTGATATCAGTTTTACTTTTGCAACATTTCAGCTGTTTTATCATCTTATCCTGAACTTACCCTAAATGATCTGTGAAAGTGCATTGCTTCCCTTTTATTCTTTAATATCTGATTATGTTTTGGCTTTTAGTCTCATTACCTTAGATTCCCCCACATTGGGCTACGTTATGCATATGTAACTGCATAATTCAGTTATCATACCATAAGCCTAATTCATCCAAATAATTTGAAATTAATTTACATTCTTTCTCTTTATTTTCTGCATGTCTGAATGTATTTGTGCTTTTCAAAGTAAAACCACAAAAATGGACATTTTTTATTCTCCTTCTTTTTTTCCATTATAATCCATTTCTTAAAAACTTCTCCATTATAGCTCTGACAGTCAAACATAAACCTACAGAGGAGTCAAATCTTACTTCTTGGTTAAGGTACTCTAATGGCTCACACACACTCAGCTGCCTTTATTAGGTTGGAATGAGAAATAATCTTTAGGTATGATCATCTTTTCACATCAGTGAAGGCTCTACCTTAAGCTTTTTAAAAATATAATTAGAAAGGACTATAGCATAGTAACAACTTAGCTCTAACTGAATGTTTTTAAACATCTTGTATTCGTTATTATTTTGCACTATTTACATACTTTCATATACAAATATTGGTAAAAAAAACAGAAATTAAGAAATCAAATTAATAGAAAAAAGTATGTAATTAAAATCAGGTTACTACTATAAAACATGGGGAAAAATCCCTTGATCTGTTCTTTCCTATGTATTATTTTTGTGTGCTTTCACACTACATTCCACCAATTTCTGATTAGAACTAATTGAGTAGTGGCCAAAATGAGTGCAGGTTCCATGAGCTTCTGCCATAAGGTGTCAAATAATATAATTCCTCTGTAATAAAATCTTGCAAAACATAGAGCATCTAAGACTTGGCAATCAAAAAGAATCTCTACAACACTTGTTCCTTTGTCAGTATTAAATGAGAATGAGGCCGTGTGAGACACTCACTCGTTTCCTCCTGGAGCTTTGTGGGGCTGTTGGCTCCCAGGAAAAGTGTAGCTGGATTTTGTGGCTTCATCCAGTGGCTGCTGAGACAGATGCTCAGCAGAAATTTAAATGTGAATGCAATGCAGAGGTCAGAGGGGTCTGTGCTCCAGATTACAGCTGGGCAGGGCTTCTTTGATGACCTCAGGTGCTGCAATGCTGCTCAGAGTGCTGGGAGGGCTGTCAGAGTTGAACACCTCTGTAGTGATTTTGGAAGCTCTGGTGGTGCCCAGAGAAGCTGAAGCAAGGAGCAGCTATCCCCTTAGCTGCCAGGACAGCTTCCCCAAAGGTCTGGTTGGGTGCAGCAGTACTCGTGTTCATAGGAGGAGCAAAGTGCTGGTGCCCCACTGCATTCCAGCATTCAAAGTGTGCTGTTAGAGCAGCAGAAAAGCTGAGCACAGACTTGGGGGATTTAGTGCTATTAGAGCAATTTGTGTAAATTTATGCTTAAGTTTTTTTGAGAAAAAGATGTTTCTTCAGAAACACTTCTGAAAACACTTGAGGCTTCAGATTTATTTATTTAGGATTCTGACTCAATAGGGTTTGACTTGTAAATGGTCCAGAGCCCTCTAACTGCTTTTGATGTTCTGATTTTAAGATACATTTTATGCTGAAGTCTCCAAACATCTTTTTGTTGTCCCTGCTCCTGAGCTAGTATTATAGAATATTATATCATATTTCTGTTGAAAGATGAAGAAAGTCTGCTTGCTAATTCAGGGCAGGTGGGTTATTTTTTCTTCCTGTGGTCACACTGGCATTACATTCAATCTGACTTCTTGAACAGAGAAATGTTTTTATTGGGTAATAGTTTATTGGGGAAGAGGGGCAAGTTGAAGAAGATGTTTCTGAAGCTTTAAATATCATGTGGAGGAGGACAGCTGACTTGAAGGAATTCCCTCAAGTAGCTTTTGGTGTCTGTGGTTCAGTAGATGGCTTCACCGGGTGGGGAAGAGAAAACTACAAGAAGCAATCCCCTTACAGCTTCTTATTTGTTGCTTGTTTTCTATTGGGAAAACAAGGCTGATGTTTGTAAGGAATTTTACAGCTCTTAATTAATACAGGTGCTTACAAATACCTATGGGGATCAGGCCAACCTGATCCAAGCCCCGCTCAAAAGGAGGCACAAAGCCATCCCTGGCCCAGGCACTGGCTGTCTCTGCCTCCCCTGGCATCCCTTTCCATCAGATTTTTTTTATAACACAGGATTATCTTATTCAGCCATAAGTATCACAGTGCCTCTCACCGTTAGCTGTTGGAGGTAAGCCAGCCAAAACTATGCAATGTGTCATGCATGTTTTGCCTTTTCTGTGACGTATCAGGAGCTTTTAAAGCCAGCTCACATCGCAGAGCTTAGCTGTGGAGGTTTTCCTGAAGCCTGTATTTCACTGGGGAAGAGGAGCTATGATGGTGATCACACAGTGCTGGGATGGTGATTGTCAGAGGGAATGTATGCAGAGAACACTGCCAAAGATCCTCTCTGCAGTTAGGGTGGGAAAGCAAAACCCATGTAAGAGAAATCTGTCGGGATGTTCCTGTTATGAGACAGGTGGACAAATGAGTGGATGGCTCCTGCTTGTTTTCTTACCAGGAAAACCCCCACATAGTTCTCATCAGTGTTATCAGCTTAGCCTCAAAATGACTTTCCTCCCCATTATTGCTTATAAACAAACCTTTATCACAGATAGCTGGCCTGCTGAATTAAGACGCTGTATTAAACAGTATATTGCTTCTGTCAGGGCCGATCGGCTGTTTGTGAAGATAATAATGCCAACTGCAACAACAACAATCAGCTAGTGTAAATTAACTTAACTGTGTGAAATAATGCTTCCTATATCAGATTAGCTTGCTGAATGACTTTATCCTTAAATTAAAGCTTGCTGGGGCGTAATAGTAAATCATTTAAATGGTGCTGGGCTTTTCAGGTAATGTCTTCATATATTACTGTAATTTCAATTCGCCAAGGCATGCAGATGGCTGCAGTCTCTGGTTCCTTGTCTCCAAAGCCTCTCCCGTGCTGCCATTTTGTAATTACAGTGCAGGAATGCTGCCTGCTGCTCTTAGATTTCCCATGGTGCACCAGCAGCCAAGGCAATGTATTTTAAAATTATTATTCTTGTGTGGCCCTCATAACATAAATGTAAATCTTTTATGCTAACGCTGTCAGGGGTTTAGCACTAGGGCTCCAAGGTGCTCTGATGTAGAAATCACCAGCAATCCATCAACCAAATATCATTTGGGATCCAGCAAATGACTTGCATTTTGGGAGGACTGTAAGCAGAGCATTATTGTAAGGTTAGAGTGATTTTGTTACTAGGTGCTTGGAGGCCTTGAAGGTGTTGTTTATTTATTTATTCTGCCGTTGTACATGGGTATTTAAGTCAGAAATTCTGCCCCAGCTCAAATGCCCAGTGTATGACTTGGTGGAAGCTTACTGTACTTAATATGCTGAAGATAACATCTGAACAAATAACAGTCTCCAAATTAAAAGCCTTAAAATATATCAACAAGACCAGACTAAGATAGATAGCTGTTATAAAAGCAATATAGAGAAAGAAATTCTCCTGGGTCTGTGCTGTGAGAAAGAATGGGATTATTTAGTCCTTCATACCCACGTGCAAAGGTTCAGTGATTGCTTAGTATTAAAAATTCAGGTTTTATTGCCTACTGTTTCATAATTTTTTTTAATTTGCATTTTATAAAAGGGCAACAAAATCAAATGGCTTGAGAAAGCCTTGTGCTCGCTGTTAACTCTGTGTGAGACATCCTTGCCCTATGCTCCGTGTGTGAGCTCCTCACCAGCCCCAGGGGCACCCCAAATGCTGCTTCTGACAGAGAACAGGTGGCACTGGAGCTGCACCCACATACTGACACAGCTGAGGGCAGAATGAAATTAATACAAGTCCTTGAAGGTAAATAGCTGGGGGCCAGCATTTTGGCTGTGCAGCTACAGGGCTGCTTACACCAATTCAGCGCTCCCTGCCTCACTGTGTACCTTTAACCAACAGCTGTGTGCCCGCTGCTGGGCAGTGCAACGCACCCAAATTCCTGTTTTCAGAGCAGGGGGTTTGGGCACCTCTTTTTCCCAAGTCCATTTGAGCGACAGCTCGAGAGAAGAATTTGCTCAGAGAAAACTCAAAGGCCTTCAGGTGTCACGCAAACACAGCCCTGTTTGGAATCAGAGGCCAGCTGCTCTGAGGGTTTCTGTGTGAGGTTGTGCATTAATCAGTCCAAGTTTTTTTTATACTGCTAGCCTTGGTTGGGTCTCTGTAGAAGTAAAGATTTAGGAGCACCACATCCCTTGCAGAGAGCAGAATAACTCAGCTGTTTCCATTTCTTCCACCTGAACACTTCTGAACCTGTGCACTACGCTTTGCCTCTCCCATGGTAGTTGTAACCCCTTTGCAAATTGCAGGTCAAAGCACATTAGTCTCTTTACACAATGCACAGGTAGAGAAAACAATCCTAACATTTGTAAGCAATTGTGGCATGTTGTAGCTCTGCAATTCCCAGGAAAGAACAGAAAAGTGCTAGGTCAATTGCCTCTTGTCTTTTGGCTTCTCGCCAAAATTTGTGCCTCTCGTCTTTTGGCAACCATCCAAATCTGCTTGGACAACACCGAGCAGAATATTTGAGGACTGGGCTTAACACACTTCCACAAAGTGGCATTTCTCCAGTTTGATAGGGTGCTGTGTGTGCAGTCTGAGGCCCGTGACCAGGTCACTCCCCTCCCCGATGGACAGACAAGATAGCAGACTCTAGGAGGTCCTGCTGGGCCCAATCTATTTCTCTTTCTGTGCCAGAACACATTAGACTTGCAGCTGGATAGAGCAGCGGGCCATGCTAACTAGCTGATGTATTTAAAAACAGAGAGATGAGTAATCAAATCTTCTCAGCATGTATCTCTATCAAAAAAAAAAATTAAAAAAAAAAAAAAATGGATGAACACAGCATCATCTTCTCTCTGGCTACGAGGAGCAGAAATCTCAGTTACAGATGAGAAACCTCTCCAATCTGGTGTCTTGAGGATGTGGAAAATTAACTATAAAAATGTAAACTCAATAGAACCTTTTAAAACTGAAGAGTTCAGAGTTATGTCATGAAGTAATGTTGTCAGAACTCTCACCTCCCCTGCTGTGGTGGTCTTTGTTATCACGATAACCGGTGCTGCTTTCCATTCTGCTTCCTCCATATGCTCTGGTGGTCTCATGACAGTGCCTGCTCAGGTGAATATTGTTTGTTTCCTCTGCATATCTCAACAATTTTACGTTTTCCTCTTCTGGAAAAGGCAAAATTGTTGAGATATTGTCACTTCTGAGTAGCACAATGATATGATGATATTCAGATTTTACTTCCTGGTTTTTCTACTAGGAAAGTGGATACTGAAAGTGCTAAATACCAGCATCGTCAAGATATTTTTCATGCTGATATGGGGTCCCACTCACTTTCTGTGCACCAACAGTGGACTAATGCTTTTCATGCAATATCAGGCAATAGGAAAGGTGAAATCTAGAGCAAGCTGGACTTTCCTTTAACCCAGCCAGATGTCAACTCCTTTATCAGTCAGAAGGACAGAGCAGAAGAGGGCTGCTCTTCTTTTGGAGTGCCTGGTGGTGAAGGAGGGGGGTAATACAAGATGAATGATACTGCAGGGTTAAAAATGCGCACAACAAAAATGCTATGAGCACGTGTTGATGTGCTGCCTGATTATGAAACTGTTTCCCTCTCATTACCTTGGTTTGGTCATTTTTATCAGGGAATTGAAGCCAACAGACTTTCAGGAGGAGACTATGGAAGATTTAGGATTGCTGCCTCAAAAAAAGTGCTCTGAACTTCTTTCTTTGGAGTCACTACTCAGGAGGGATCATTGACTATTAAGAACTGCTTTTCTTCTTTCATCAGCTCTAGCCGAGTTCACTATATGTTCACTGTAATTTAACCATAGCTAATTAGAGCTGGGAAAATGGGAGTTTTGCCATTGTTTTCCGTGGAGCCAGGATTTCTCCCAGCCTGTTTTTCTACATAGATCTAATACTCCCTCAGTGGGATTAAGGTTTTGGTAATGATAATGACATAGGTCTATTATGTCTCTGGAGGAGGAGGGCTGCTAATTGTCAGCCCCAACAAAAGTGTGATTGCTCTTTAATTGTGTTCTTATAAAAGGCATTATATGTATTTCCTCCTAATTGCCTAAGCACAAGAACTTGGCTCTGAAATATGTAAGTTTCTTGTGTTGGAAGGCTATGATAAAGAAATTAATATGAGATACAATTTTTTTTCATAGCATAAAGAACCACCTTAGGATTGATCTTCACAAGTGTTATACCCATAATTTTGGTAAAAGTGGTGCTAGTAGATATGCACCATAATCAGGTGGCACAACAGATGCTTTTTAGACCTTGATATTTTCCTGAGTTTGGTGTTTTAGCAGTTTCTGCCATGTAGTGTGAGTTTGTTGACTGCTTGACAGGGATCTGAGTTGGCTGTAGGATTTCACCCTGTTTTCCATTGCTCCCATTTCACATTTAACTTGTTGAAAACTGCATTGGAGTCACATGACAAAAGTTATATTACAACTTTTTTGTGACTTTAGGAAGAGTTCAACAAATCTTTTCTTTCCAAATATAAATGTAGGAACTGTAGGAAATGCTGATACCAATCTATAATGAAATATCACAGTAGACTTTGTCTTATACCCAAAAGATTTTTTTTTTTTTTTTTTTTTTTAATAAGCAGGGTATATTGAAGAACATTCCCTGCTGACTGATCTTCTCTTCTTTCCTGTTAATCAATATTAAGTTGTCCTGATGCAAGTGAAGGTAATCCAGGATTCCAGTAGGGAAGATCCTCCATAACCATGTGTCATTTACTTAGCATTTTGCTCATAAATTTTTTTGTGTATGTGTAGAAAAAAATGTGGGTATGTAGCTTCACCTTTCCCTGATAATTATTTATTATCCTCTCTTGTGCTCTAACCAGAGCAGAAATGGAAAAAAAAGCAGGTGAGGGGAGAATTTTATTGAAGTGTGTGTGTGTGAGAGAGAGATTTATTTACATCACTGATTGCTAGGGAAATAGATGGAGCAGGTAATGGAAGAACACCTGCTTTTGGGTATTCATGTGTCCTTTGTAAGCTTTCAGAATCCTAAAAAGGTTTTATTATCATTAGCTAATTGAAGCTGAGTTCAGAACAAGAAACAATGGCTATCATTTTTCCTAACATTAAATCTGGGGTTCCCTCCCCAATCCTTGTTTCTGACTGCAGCCACATCTGCTGATTGAATTTGCCTTCCCTTTCCCAAGATCTGCTAGAAACACTTCTGGACATGATGCTAACAGAGAGTAGATCAATTACAAGTTACTGGAACCCAATTCTCCATGCTAACAGAGAACATATCAGTTCCTTTTACTTAAGAAAACTTAGACTCATTCTAAGGGGGCTCTTCCAGCCCCCTCATAAATAGCATTTTGTACAGTTGTGTGTCTCCAGAAGCAGACAGAAATTCTCTGTTTACTCCAAGATAGCCAGAATTTCACCTTTATATTTTCTACATTTCCACATGCTTACAAACTGTAAGGAGCAATTTTTTTTTCCATTTTTTTTTTCTTAATTTGAGTTGGGATGGGGCATCTGCCTGTCAAAGCTTTTGCTGTGTATATGAGTTCCTCCTAAAGTAGGTAGAGATTTTTGTGGCTGGCAGGAGCCACTGCTGTTAATGACCAGTTCTGAACATCAATCAAAATCCTGGCATTTTGTAAGGTTGACGTGCAGCCCTTTTCCTTAGCCTCCAACACCATCTTTCTTGCTGAGACTTGGTGATATTTTATGAAATCTATCATATAACCCCAGATGCTCTGGACATTTTCTTCTCAGTCTGGAATGCAAGAGTCAGCAGCACACTCCTATCAATTGTGCTAAAAGATACTGACAAGTCATGTATTATGAGATTTGACCTCTAGCCGTGGTATAAGAAGCCTGTGCAATGTGCCTTGAATTTCTGACCCTGAAAAACAAATAAAGAACAGAGAAAGTGTTTCTTCAGTTTCACTTCTTATAGGAACGAGCAGCAAATAAGTGCCTTCTGGTTTATTGTGGGCAGTGGTGGAACTTTCTTTTTCTCTAAAGTCTAAAACAGTATGCACCCAGACTATGAACAAGCAAAGACTGAATAGCAAAACATGAAAACCACAAGGACTCTCCAACTTCATCTCTAAATCTAGATGAATACTTGGAGAACTTCAAGAGCCTGATAAAAAAAGAAATAGTCCTTGTTTCAGCTTAAGGTTAATCTTTTGACAATGACAGTATGATACAAAAATGGTCTAGGGACTAGCATTAAAATGAAAAGAAAAATATCCTCTATGCAGGCAGTATATGCTGAGAAAGCCTGATGTTGTGGTCTGAGATATTGGATTTGAAACCCTCCCAAACCAGCCCGTAGCCATAATTGGAGGAAATCAAAGGTGTAGCTATTGCTGTGCAGAATGGATTGTCTCACGTGAGAGATGGTTCTGATGATAATTTTATGAGCCATGAATCTTTGATGTTAAGGACATGCTTATCTGACCACGCAATTTCCTTCTGTAAGAGACTAAGGGGACTCTTGGTGCAGACTCTGTCTTGATTTGATGGATAGAAATCTTGGGCCCAGGAGTCCTGGCAGCTTTTCAGACTGCATTTTTTAATTCCATTGCAAAGAGGGATTGCAGAGGCCTTTTCCCTGTGCTTTGCCTTTCTTGGCAGGGAGGTAGCCTGGATATATTACAGACTGTGCAAGTCGGTTCTTGGAGCCAGTTTTGGGTGCAGTCCTGTAGGTTATGAAAATGAAATGGGAAAGATTCTGGCCGTCATTTAGATTACTCTGTAGTGAAACCTGTATTAAGCAATTATTGCAAGCACGTAGTTATCCTGGTTACAATGTTATGGTGCTCTAAAAATTTTGTTAAAGCTGATGCCAGACTGTAGAAAGGAGAAGAGCCTGAAGATTTTTCAGACAATTATGGTGAAGACTAATTGGACTTAATTGCAGTTCATCTCTGGTGAGACGCAGGAAAGCGTCAGACTGGTGTGACTCGTGTCTGTAGTCCGTAACTTGGTGTGTGATTGTGCAAAATTACTGGTCCCCCTTTCCACGGCTCCTAGAGTGTGTCCTGTGCTGGGCTGGAGATAGGAAATCCTGCTCTGCCAGTGTGCTTCTGACGGGAGCTCAGGCTGCTGCTCCGGCACGGGTTTTGTATCCTCAGAGATGGTCAGAAAGCAAGTTCCAGCATGGGATACAGTCACGGTGTGAGGTTTCTTGTGTGTTCTGTGGCGGTGTGGTGTCACACTGATCCTCGTGGGCAACTGTAGGGCTCTCTGAGCAACCATTTTTCCTTTCTTTCATTCTTTTTTTCCCTAAGATTTCCCAGTGTGAACATCTGAAACCAGATGAAATGATGGTGATGTGCCAGCCTGAAGTGGCAGGACAGACTTAGTGGAGAAAAGCTCTGTACTCCCTCCTATTTACTGTTTCAGAAAAAGAGTTTTTTATAATCTCTTTATATAAAACCTCACAATAATATATGATTCCTTAGTGTAGTCAGTAAACAACCTGCCCTTTAGTCAAGCACATCTTTAAAAATACGATGCATCACCTTACAAAAACAGTTGAAGATTTTTCCACAAAAATCCATATCTTGTCCCATAAATAAGAATGTTAAATGATGAGCACTTCCTACATTATACACATCTCTGGATGTGATGTCCTTCTTGGAGAATTTTTGTTAAGAAACAAAATACAATTTTTATTGAGATCAATAAAAGATTAAGGTGACAAAATGATTTATTGGCTGTACAAAATGCTCATTTTTCCCCCAACAGCAGCACAACCAACCAAGGAAAAAAAAAGGAGGATGCCATGAAGTATTTTGTATTTAGCTTTGTTTTTGCCTTGCGTCCTTGGAAAACTGGGAAAACAGAGCTAAGTCGTCCATCAAATCTTAAAATAGTGCTTAAAATGAGTAAATGCTGCTCTGGCCCTCAGACTACAACGTATGGAGGAACTTATTATATGACCTACTACACACCAAAGTCCATGGAAATACTCCCATTAACTTCAATGAGCATAACTCCAGCAGTGCATAATGAAAACAGGAGAGAAACCAATTTATCAGTGCATGAGAGATGGTGCTCAGCATCGAGCCTTACTTTTGATTACTGCAAGGCTGCAAAGCCAGTTTGCCTCCTTGATGTATGATTTGATGTGCCTCTGAAGAAAACTTTATTTTAATGCTCTCAAGGAGGGGTGGATTAAATGTCCCTGGAACAAGATCCCCTGAAGGCAGTTTCTCCCTCAGGAGCAACATCTCACACTGGTGTCCCTGCTGTGCGTTTAAGCAGGGACTGTAATGAAGCCGTGTGAGAGTGGCTGGCTCCGACTCCTGCAGCTCCTCCCCAGCACTTGTCAGAATGGCTTTTGGTGACGGATCCCATGTGAATCAGGGGGAGGAAATGAAGCTGCTTGGGTGTTTTGCTGCTGAGTATTTCAGATGAGCAATCATCGCTGGGGGAAGCTCCAGAGGCGTTAGAAATCGGTGTAACCCGACTCACACCACAGAAAAATTCTGCATTTTCTCTTGGTTAAGTGGCTAGTATCTAAATCTGCATCTGTCTAGTCAGGCAGTGGAAGTATGAGGAGGACTGGTTTGTGCCCTCAGCTGCTGCCTCTGCTGAGGCGTAGCGACCTGGTTCAGGAACGACACGGCAGCCACAGCCAGGCTGCTCGGGCCACCAGCTCACAGACACCAATGTGGCGGACGGCAAATGGCATTTATTAACTGATTACATGGAGTTATAAAACCTCTGTTTGCTACATCACATCCGTCTGCTTACGTTACAAGTTACGAGTCGCTTACCTTATCAGGGACACTAAACAACTAAGTGTTGAGGGAGGGGTTCTGTCTGCCCGTACAAGGCGAAGTCTTCCAATTGCCTGTCCCGAATCTCCCACATCTCCCACCCCTCTCATGATTAAGTAAAACACCTATAAAAGTATAAGTGTTATAAAAAATGCAAAAGCTGTTAAAGTTAGTATAATAGGATACAAAAGTGATATAACACTCAGCAAAGTTGTACCCACTTTGTCTGGTCATTTCCTAAAGCCTGGCCCAAGCACCTGGCTTAGAAAGAAGCGAGGTGACACTTGCAGTCTGGTATTTTTGCAAACTGCCATAGAATTCAAAATATGTGTTTTGCCAACAGATAGACCTTAGTGAGCTCGTTGAAGTGCATAGAGTGAATTGAAATGCAGGTGTCAATTTCCTTGCTGACAGTGGAAATGTTTGCTTGAAAAGTTTTGTGTGCAGTGACATTGTGCCAGATACACCTGAGTGCAGGGCTAGTCCCACATCTCCTGGGTAGGCCGTAAAGTGTAACGTTTAGCACAGTTTTTCAAAGCATGAAGAAACAGTAGTAAAATACATCTGAATCTTAAAAATGGATTCAGCTCCAAAAAATAAGTGAAATTTGCAACTTCTGTAAAAGCAATGATCCATACCTCGCTAAACACAGGTCCAATCAAATATATAGCATAAAACCGAACCATTTGTAACTGCAGTCATTACTATGCTCTGCTCTTAAATAACACTTTAGATTTGTGCATTTTACTGCGATAAAGTCCTTCTTAATTCTTAAAGCACCACCACTACACTTTGCATTTAATTTGATGCTAACTGTAATTTCATTTAATTTATTTTTTTTTTAAATCTCAGATCCTTTTCTCCAGTTACTGCTTTACACATATTTATTTTAACTGTTGTTGCAGTATCCTTGAAATTGTTGATGCC
Organism: Hirundo rustica; assembly: GCF_015227805.2. Taxonomy (NCBI): domain Eukaryota; kingdom Metazoa; phylum Chordata; class Aves; order Passeriformes; family Hirundinidae; genus Hirundo; species Hirundo rustica. Next base: position 4,854,893 of record NC_053464.1, read on the forward strand.
ACTGATTGGAAAAGAAAACAGAAATTTTCATGAGTTTTGGGGAAGGCATATTTTGAGAAAATCTTGACCCATTTTCTTTGTACTTTGGTATGAGTGTTAAGAACAGAAGGTGTGGCCAGCTAAATATCAGTGAGAAATGCCTCACTTGAGGAGGGGCATCGGTACAGCACAGATGCCTACTCTCAAAAGCCAAGTAGTGTGATGAAAACTGATTTTGTTTTAATGTATAGTAAAAATTATTGTGCACAGAAAATAGTTGTTATTGCTTTCTTATTCTCATCTGGAATATATGAAGGCTGGGATTTTATTAAGTGTGGTAATTTCTGAGACTACACACTGAAAGAAGCCATCTGTACATTGCTTTTAAACGAGAACTGGCTTTCCAGGACTATGTTTATTCAGCTCCATCAGAGAGGAAGACTACGTGGAATGTGTGGCATAACTTTGAATTGGAAAATATCTCAGCTGACAAAATATTCTGTTGGTATAATGTTGCTTTTGAGCATTCTGTACATTTAGAATGAGCTTTTGTGTGTGCTTGTATGGATCCACATAGAGGAGAAGCTTGCTGTAGCCTTGATGCTTTTTGGAGCATTCCTGCTATTTGCTGGTGCCTGAGTCCAGTTACAACACACATCACCCCTCCCTGGAAAGTTCACTGGAGCTTTCTGACTGGGGAGGATGAAAGGAAGTCAGTAGAACAGGGCAGTCAAGTCCACTTGTAAGTTTGCTGTGCTGGAGACTGGTTTCTGCACTGAATTTTCCTGTAAGGATCTTAGTCAAGTAGTTTACATCCCCGAGCCTCTGTTGCTCACTTTAAAGGAGCTGGTAACATTGCTTGGCTTCGTAGGTGTGGATTTTGAAGATAAATGAAGCTCAAATTTTGATTTTTGAAATTCTGTCTTAAACTTTGACTGGTGAAATTGTAGAATAAGAGCAGGGTTATCTGAATTATTGAACAATATATATCTTTCCCTGAAATAATCACATTAATTTATCTTAGTTCTCCCTGTACAATCATGGGTATGCCTACCCATGGAAGTGCACATCGCTTTGTGGTTTGGAATGTTAGCTTGGCTGAGAAACTCTGTAAAGTAGGTTTGCAAAATATATTTTTAATTTTTGAGGCCATCTTAGAGCACAAGCAGATAAAATTCTCTCTCCTTTGCATAGATTTGTCATGTGGGCTCCATTTCCCCTGTATCATCCTTCACAGGGTCTTCACCTTTCTATTTGCTACAGGTAGTAGCCTCACCCATATGTTGGGTTTTTAATTCATTTGCCCATCCTCCTGCTGAGATAAACACTTTTTCTACTTCCTTCTCTCTGCAAAGAGAAAGTCTTATTAACAGTGTTCTCTCTTTCTGTATCCTCTGCATGTTAATTATTGTGTTCTATATTTTGTTCTTTTTGTAATGCTTTCCAACAGGATAATAATCAAAAATATGTGAAGCAAAATGTTACTGACAGCGTGTGAATTGAAAGGTCTTTGCCCATAGATGGTCAAATGATTTTATGCATCTTTTTGGAAAGCATGAGAATAATTCCAGTGTTAAGGAGTTACTCAGACTTGCACAAAACTATTCAGGGTAAAATATGTGCAGATGTGGAGTTCTTATCTATAGCAGTCTTAAAATGTATTGCTTTTTAATTATTTCATTACTACATCCTTCTTAAAATAAGATTCAAGAAAGCCACAGACTGCTTATTAGTGTATATGTATTTTATTGGGTGAGATTAATAATTATTTTCTGTTTATAATAAGGCATATGAGACATTCCAAATAGCACTCCTGTTAATAATTGAATGTTAAAACAAATGTACGACTGTGTTCTGGGATCGCAGAAAACAATTAATCATGCATTTATTATTTTAACTGATATGATACAATCAGCAGGGAACTCTTATTTAGGGAGCAGGTTAGTGTCTGCTGTGCTGCTTAAAGCCAAATCTGGGGTCTTGTGTCATGGAATGAGTCTAATGTGTAAAAAGCAAAGGGCAGAGAGAAAGGGAGCAAGGTGAGGGGTGGGGGAGGTGTTGGGTTGATTTTTTTTTTTTTAAGAAACAAGGTAATTTTGGCTTTTTTTGTCTCGATTAAAGAGTTGGAGGACAGAGGATACCTAGAACTCTCTTTCCTAACAGAGATGGGTCTTGCATTAATGCTGGGCGAGACTCATTGTGCAATGGGGAGGTATTTTAAAACAGGACAATACCTAAATGTCCTTCACAGAGTTGTCTTGGCAGAAGAATATGTCTCTTATATGCACCTCATATAGCTGCCTGAAGGGAAGAGAGCAGCAGCAGCTTCACAGGGCTGTTTGAGATGGGAACTGAAATCACAGGTGTTCATGGTCTCAAAACTTATGCATTAATTACCCAGATTTGCATAAAAGTAAAACAATTTCGGTAACTCACATAAAAAAACCTGTAAGCCAAAACGGCTGTTGATATCAAAGATCCATTCGCTTATGGTCCCTCTCTGCTCCTTTCTTCCCATAAAAAAAAAATCTCCCAGCTCCTCCTTGGGGAAGGAATCTGACGTCGTAAAAAGATCAGGAAGGAGAGGAGAATAATAATGGCAGCATTAGCAAAGAGCCCTGCACGGTCCCCTGCCCCTCGTCCTCCCTGGCAGGTTCCCTGCAGCAAGATGCAATATATCTCTTGGTTTGAATATTTCATTTCCAGAGGTACATCTGCTTTTCTTTCATGTTCTATTCAGCGTTACCTATTTATAACACGTTTTAAAACCGATTTTCCAGTTCCTTGATACGGTACAAGAGAAAGAGAAGCCATGTATCAGTGTAATGATAAAAGGCATGAGGAAAAAGGGGAAAGTAATAATTGGTTGCAAATCAAGTTATGAACCTCGAGTAAAAAATAAAAGTGGAAGAGGGAAGAGGGTTTTATAACCGCAGTAAATAGCAGAAATTACAATGTGCTGTGTACATTTGGTTTGTACTTTTATACCAAGTTAGTGGATAAGGATATTTATCTGATGTTGTTTGCTCTGCACATAAACTCTTCTGATTTAGATGATAGATAGAAACCATTTATACAGATAAACACAGTAGGGGTCTAAACACGGATCCCTGTGGAACACCAGATGTGAGTAAATGAACATTTGATTTTCCTCTTGTCTGCTTCTGACAACCTGATGGATAAGAAACCATCTCCTGAATTCCCTTAAAACCTGATAGCACTAATGCAGATAATAACATAGAGTGAGATATGGTATTTATTAAATCTACTCTCTAAATATTAATACGACAGCAGCTGTGATCTTTCTACTCTTTAACTGTACTCTTCATGCACTGTGTCATTTACTAACAAAGATAAATGCACAGGACTGATCTAGAGGGTTTAGGACCACAGGGGTATTCAAATACTTAAGATTCATGCAATTTAGAAATTAATACTCTACATCAGAACTGATTAAATAAAAAGAGTGTGAGAAATTTACAAAATTGCTTTTAAAATGGAAACAGATTGTGTGGATGGAATAAGAAGCAGCTATGTTAATTCTTTTTTGTCCATTGTCCCAAGTGGATCTAATGCTAACCAATGCAGAGTGCATTAGCAGAAAAAGGAGCTTTAGTATTTCATAAGTTAGAAATATCATCTCTGAAGTGTCAGCAGTTTTATATCCATTTTTCTCTCTTTCTCCATTTCCTCCATATCTCTGAGACTACAATCTAACAGAGGAAGGGGCCGCCAGGGGCCATGTCTTGGCCAGATGCTCTTATTCTCTGTGTCATGTCTTTTCCAGAGTTAACTGTCAAATGCTCTTGTAGTTCAAGCATTCTCAGGTGTTGGGGGGTGACTTCCAGCACTGTAATTTCTTACTTAAAGCTAAACTCATCAGCTGCATCTTGCCAGCAAATCCCATAATCCCAGAACCTCTCCCAGGTCACATGGACTTGTTATTTATTAGCCCGGTCTGGTTGACTTTGGCTGAACTGTGAAATTTCACTGAATTTATCAGTGAAAGCATAGTGAGGATCAGCACCGACGTTTGCACAGGCAATAATTCTGCTTTGGTTTTTGTAGTGCAAATCCCTGTGTTAAGGAACAGTGCAAGCTGAACCTGGTGCCATCCAGACCCTCAGGAAAGCCTCTGATCTGTTCCCTTTGACAGCTGGCTTCTTTCAGGCTCTTGGGAGAGATTCATAACACCCAGACACGAACCGTGGCTTTGTGTCTGTGTGTGCAGGGGGTTTGAAGAGCTGCTCTTCTGTAGGTTGAGTTGGCTGTAAACTGGGATTTAGCACCAGTGCCCAGGCAACCCGTGGAGCCCAGTGTTAGGTGCTGTATTTGCTGTGTTCTGTTGCACACATTTGTGGAAGAGGAGACCCAATTCATTCCATATCAACTTGTCTGGGAATAGGCTCAGCCCACAGGAGAATCCCCCTTGTGTACAGTGATGCCTTATGATGCTACCTAGAACAGAGGCAAGACAGAGCTAAAGGAATAAAGTAGGTATTTATTAAAAGGCCTTTAAAGGATGCACCTTGGGCAGTACAAGAGCCTGGCTGCAGCTCACCCAAGATGGACTCCAGGTGGATTCTGAGTCACGAGTTTTCACACTTTCTATAAGTTTGGTCCACTTCCATATGGGGGTTAATTGTCCAATTACAGCTTCAGTTATGAAGTCCCATCCTCCCAGTTTGCTCTCCTCAATTCGCTGTTTGCACTTTTTGGGCCTGAGGCTGTGATAGTGTCCTTGCTTCTCAGGCTGGAAAAGGACTGTTTTGTCTGACTAAACTGTGAGGAAAACGTGCTAACACTTTATATGAAGTTCAGAGTTACATATCAGTGGAACAGAATCTGGGAAATATGAAAGCTAAAACTTAAGGCATCAACTGCAGACTGGATTGCTGAGGTGACAGGTTTCAGACTAGATAGCTTCATGGACAGGGATCCTTTCAGCTCAGCTTTGTCCAGGTAACTGTCCCGATTCCAGCTCCACACTTCTGGTGCCCCTGAATCTCCCCAGTGGGACGTTTCTGCCACCACGGCACTCCTGAGCACCTTCCCTCCCTGGCAGCAGAGCCTCCCTCTGTCAGTGCAGCTCTGCAGGCTCTTCTGCACCAAGGCCAGCCCACCAGCCCCACCAGGAATGCGTGGAGCAGGGATTTCAGACTCTATTCAATAAACACAGTGACAGGCACTTAGAATAATTCCACTGTTAGGAACTAAAAGCTAATTGGCTTTGAAGAAAATAACCCACACAGTTTGTACCACTCCACTGATCAGAAACTGGACCATGGATAATTGAGATGGTGTGAAACACCTACTTGCCTCATGCTCGCAATTTTTGGAACCATTAATTCCTACAGTAACATCCTACAGGAGGATGTTACAACAGCTTAGTTCGTTATAAACAAATTTTCCCCACTTACTTTAGAATTTTGTGGCTCTTAATCCATAAATGCAAACAGAATACAAATTTCCAAACAGGGGAACTTGGAAATAGTGACTTTTTTTCTTCAAGGCACTATTTTGATATGATGTTAGAGACCAAAATTTTATAAGCAGTAGAATCATATCTTCACATAAGATACCTGTATGGTTATACTTGGGGCTAAAACTGAAGAATATTTTGGATGGTACATAGTAGCTTTGAGTTTTTTTGGCTTTTTTGTATTGTTTTGGGTTTTGTTTTAGGGTGTGAATCACAAAGAGTGTGTCCTTGATCCTAAAATTAATTTTGATGGATTATGGGAGCACAGGGTTTATGACCAATACAATTACATCTGATTCTACTCAGATATAACGTGAAATTAATTCCATTTCAATCAGTCACAATGTTATTCGCAATTGTTATTGTTGCTCCTGTTCCCCTTTCTAGAAAGGGGAAGAATGGATGTCGTGGTACTTGTGACAGAAAAATTCAAGCCGTTGTTAAACATTGTTATTTTCAGTATAAATCTAATGTCAAATGAGGGCAAATTTTCAGAGGTTTTGAATTTTGTGGAGATCCAAATGAGAAATCCTAAAAATGTTTCTGTTCTCACAGCTTTCATTAAATATTTTTAAGTTTTTCAACAGGATTTTGGGATGCTAATTGTTAGTTCATGTGTCTTAATCCCAGAAGACAGGAAACTATCCCACTGTTGGGTTACCAGCAGATTTAACAGCATATTTTGTACATAGTATTTTTCTAGATCAAAGTTTTTTTCAAGCGTTTTTGATACATGCTTTTAAAGAACTTTGTAGTCTGGAGATCCAAACTCCTGTAAAGGAATTTAAACCTACTGATAGTAGGTTTGAGTTTCTTGGTTTGCTTTTATGGATTACTTACAAATAATCCTCAGCTACCCAAGAGTAAACCACCTGAAAACCACTGTTATAGGTTGGAATAGTCTCAGATAAAAATTTCTTGTTTAAGTGGGAAGTTTCTTTCATCAAATCATTCAGAAAAACCAGCAACAGAGCAATTGCTAGGAAGGCCAATAGTTCGGGGCCTGATGTTCATATTAAAAGAGGAAATATTGGTGTACTCACATCTTATTTACAATGGGTATTTTATTTTATTTTGCTTTTTTTTTTTTTTCACTAGCAGAAGTCTAGATAAGGAATTGCTCTTTGCAAACTGTACCCTGAGTGAAAAACAATTCCTGTGAATGAAGTGGAATCACCATATTTTTTTTGTCTGTGTCTGCAAGGAGCTGATCCAGTGTAATGGGCAGAGAGAGCAGCAGCATTATTCACTACAATATGTAAAGTAGCCTCTTGGGCTCTCCATACATTTTATCTTTCATTATCAATTTGACACTCCTGCATGGGTAGATTCATTCTCTGGCAGGGAATACCACAGGCTATATTTCTGTGCTTTTTCTCCCTCTATCCAGGCATTCTCTCAGTGCCTTGGTAAATCATCATGTTAAATCATTAATGGTGAAGAAAGGCATGCTACGTAAGCAATTATAAACTGATTAATGTCCAAGTTAAATCCCTCTCTTCAGAGATATTGCTGACCTGCTGAGTATCTCCATCATATTCATTTTCTTTGTTCTTTGGGTAGCAGTTTAGCAGTCCAAGCACAAAGGCAGGAGTGTTCTTGGGTTCAAATCCTTGTGTGCAGCACTGAACACGAGCCGTTGTCATTCCCTCTCAAAATCAGCATCGGGGGGCACAAGGGCTGAAAATCTTCAGTAAAGCTTTGCCAAGCTGGTAAAATTCTGGGCATGTCCTCAGAACTCTTATCCTTGTTAAAAGTATGGCAGTTTCAGTGGCAGCAGCAGTGAGAGGAGCCCTCCAAGCTGTGTTGCAGAACCACATCAATTCAGCCTGCTGGCAGTAAGTGCAGGTGACAAGGGGCTCAAAATGTGGCACCTGTAAGGGCTTTACTCCCGTGGAGCTGCCCGTGTCACTGAGAGCAGGAGAGCCAAACAAGCCCTGGGCTGGTGAAGGAATGGTTTGAACTATTCCCATTATCCAGGTGTTATGATGCAGACAGAATGGAATCCTGACTGGAGAAATAGTGGGATTCTGGGGAACGATATTCCATTGTGGTGTTTTCCCAGGGAAGAAAAATCATGTACAAAATTCAGAATCTTTTGGAATTCCTAGAGATGTCTGTGATGCTCAGTGTGTACAAAAACATGTCTGTGTAATGTAAATATATTTACACAGAAGTGTGAGTTTGTGTTATCAGCTCTTTGGTAGGTACAGGCTGCTCTCATTTTCTGCTGAGAGGCAAATTACGGACAAATAACATTGATGCACTTAGCAGATAAGGAGAAAAAGGAAATACCAACATTGTCTATCTGCTAACAGAGAGAAATATAAGACATTTGCATCAATAGACATTGTCTGTTTTTAAATTAGATATAGATATCTAATATGACTGACAAATTCTACCTTCTTCACCCTAGAATATAAGAATCTCAGAGAAATATATTTATATTTCTCTTTCCCTTAGTTATGCTTGCTGTTCCTTTTCATTGGGATTATGTGTTCTCTGCTGGAGCAAAGCCTGGCTCAGAGAGCAATGCTCAGTATTAGCTGTGCTGTAGTCTGGACCAAAGAGATGGGAGTGTGCCAAAGGGCTTTTTCTACATCAGGCTCTGCTTTGTCATCCTTTCAGAGGGTGTTGCAGAGTAGCAGTGTGACAAGGATGGCTTTGAGAGATCCTTGCTCAGAGAATAATTCTGTCCCACCAAAGGCCAGGTCTCTCACTTTGGAGTGCAGGTATCAGCCTTTGGTAGCTGGGAATTGCCTCCTTTTAGCTGGATACAGAGGCACCCTCAGTCACGTAGCAGAAGTGGAGATTTTTTTAACATTCCAGGGATATGCACTTTGCCTGACCCACCCAGGTGAGAAGCTGTCACTTCAGAATTGTCACTCAAGCTGTCTTTTATGCTATTAGTGCTAAAATACTCATTGTTTATTAATGTGTGATTATACAGACCTGTTGTGCCAGGTTAGAGCCCACGGAGCACATTGGGTGCAAGGTTGCAGTGGAAGTTGAGTAAATCTTCAAAGATGTTCAGAAGCTGTGCTGAATGCAGGTCCAGCAGAAAAGCACCCACTCCTTTTGCTTTTTACAATAAATATTTATTGTTTCACACACACTGCTCTCCACATATTGAACAATATTCAGGTTTTTTAGAGGTACCAGTTGTGATGTTATTTGTGAGACAAAGATTTGTCTGGAATTTCTGCTCCAATATTTCAGCTGTTGTAGTTGACTATTTTTGGCAACAGTGATTACCTGTAAATCTTCCTTCCTGCTTTTCCAATTGAAGTTATTCAACCCCTGACAAAACCTGGCAGAGGGATTCCAGAAATGCTGTAGCTGTTACAAGTTTTTCTTTTTACTTGGCATTATATCTGAGTAAGAATTTTCAGTCAGTCATCATGAAACACAGTAGTAAATCGTGCTAAGTTTGCACTTCTTGAAAATGCTACTCCTCTAACACTTTCTCATCTCCTACTACCTATTACCATTCCATCTCTGTTACCTGGCTGAGAAAATCTATATTCTCTGCAAGCTTGACAGCACTAGGAATAAGCAATGGGCAAAATCCCCCAAGGAGCCGGTGGGGCTCCCAGCCTTGTGCTGCTCCAGAAGAGAGCTGGACATTCTCAGGGTATTTTGCCTCCTTACAGACAGGAAGAGTAGGAAATCAAACACCTGAAGTGCTGCCAGAGTTTGGAACTCATGGACCTGCAGTAGATGAAAAAAACAAAATATTCAGATGTCACAGTAAGGCTTCCTGTGAAGAACATGTCATTGCACAGTGTTTCTCCCTCTCACATTCATTTGCTACATCATCTTTGTTTATTTTCATCTGAAACTTTAGAGTAGGTGAAAAGGTCCATTAAAATAATGGAGTTTAATGCTTCAATATGTTTTTCATTCCTTCCTTCCCTCTCCCTCCCTCCCTCTCTCTCCCTCCCTCTCTCTCTCTCTCACACACACACACACACATATTTCAAAAGCATCCACTCAGAGCACAGAACAAGATCACCCACCAGAGTGGGGATCCTCAGGATGCTACAATTCGAATTACTCACTGGGTAGATGCCACAGCTCTTGGTGTGCTTCAGAGAAGGCTGGGCTGACTGGAAAACTTAAGTCCTTTCAGACTTGCAGTGAAAAGTGAAATACACCAATAAACAATATTTGAGGGTGAAAATGTGGCAAGGGAGTAGAGAAGAAAAAAGGAGGTAGCTCTGCTTCAAAGGAAAAATCATCTCGTTGTAATTATTCCAGAGGAGATATAAAATGATTAGAGTAATATGAGGCAGAATACTCTCTCCTAAGCAATGTTTGGAGAACATTATGCCAACAAATTCAGTATCTTTTTAAAAGTCTATTAATTTCATCAACTTATTCAGTGGTGTGTGAAAAAGGATGACTCATAGTGGTGGAGCTCAGGACATCTGTGATCCCTCTGGTTTATTACCCTTGTCTTTGATGAGTTGTTTCAACCCTTAGCATCTCAGTTTTCCTTCCTTTCCTCCCTTTCCACATTCAGTTTTCCCTCTGTATTTTCTCCTGTAACTTGTGCACCGTATGTGAGACAATTGAATACCTCCCATATGGGGCCTGATTTCATCTGATACTTCTAAACGTTATTTTAATTCTAAAACTCAGATTATTATATTTTCATTAGGTCGAGTAATGGGCCTTCTAAGTTTTTACTTTAGTGATGTTACCCATTTTTTGGTCAATCTTACTCATCAGAGTCCATCCCCTAACCTGCCCCTTTACATCCTTAATAAACAATATTAAAAGGGAAATAATCACTTGTATTACATGGACTCTGGTCCTGGAGCAGAAGTTATGTTGGTAAACTCTGGGGAAGAGAATTGAAGCTTAGGGGAGGCAAAGAAAGAAGAAAAGCAGGTGTGTGGGTTGTTTCATGAAATGCTGCAGAGAAGGCTGTTTTAATCTACCCCAAACCATGCATTACCCTTTGTGACTGTGCTTTTATAGCCCATAAGCTCTCCTGCTTTCATGGACAGAGAGTGTTTAAGAATATGCACATATTTCTCTGCAGATCAATCCCAAAAATATCTTCTGGGCTGAGTTTTAATTTATATTATCAAAACTGCAGGACCTCCTGAATCTAGTGTAATGGAAAGCAATTCAGTTTTTATTTAGAGATGCAGTGCAGAGCAGAAATAAAATCTAGATTACCAGTTACTGATAGAAATTGCAGCTAATCCTGTACAGACAGGAGCAGAATGACCTGTCACCAGGATAAAAGGAAAAAAAAAAAAAAAAAACTATAGTCTTATTATTTGGTAAGAAAGTAAATAATAAATTTGAAAGCTCAAGGAATTAAAAAATAAGAATTACTGTGTGTGTGATGCAGCAGTAGAACGTGGCAAAGGTTTGTGAAATGGGGTCCTGAAAGTGTAATTTTATTATTGCCAGTGTTTTATCACTTGTGCCCAATAATGTTTTTGATAGGTAGAATGTTTCCCAGATCTCCAAGGAGTGGTCCAGGCTCCATAGTTTAAAATAGATGGGGAAAATATTCAGGGAACATTAACTTCAAGTGGGACTTTCTGCTCTGATTGACAGAATTCATTACAGAAGGTGTGTAAGAGTTCTGGTGCTCATGCAATGGCTCAGCTGGACTTCCAGCCTCACTCCCAGTGTGATTGAGCTCAGATCCCCCTCTACCCTTTATTGATAATTTTTTTTTCCTGGTCTTTATGTGGCAACAGAGAAAATTAATTTTGTTTAGTTTCTCTAACCTTGCTAGTTCAAATTCTCTATTAAATCCCATCTAAAATACATTCTGATCTGAGGACATCTTTATTTCCCCTGGTCTCACTCTGCCTTTGCCTGTGAAAGGCTGGAGACTCCCTGGAGCCCAGGGAGTGCCTTGTTTCTCCCTGCCCCAGATTCATGCACCACAAGAAATTTAACCAGGGTTTTCCACATCACATAAGGGCTCCCCCAATACAAAATTCAGACATGTGATGAAATGAGTCCCTGGAGGAGGCATCTCTCTGAGCCATGGCAAAGCATATGCTGGAAAATGTGGTGTTTGGGGGGGGTTCTCCCAAGGAAGGAATTTGCCTACTTGCCTAATAAAACACATCCAGCAGTTTCCTGGAGATTTGGCTAGGAATCTGAAGTGGGTTTTTATTTAAAACAGGTTGCAGAAAAACATTTCCCCAGGCATTTCCAGATGCAAAGATTCCTAATATTTGGGAGTATTTCATAGGTGCTGGAACCTGGCAAATCTTCTCAAATGCTCGTGACCCACTTGCAACTCAATCCCTCCTGCGTGGCAAGTATATTGTCAGGTATTTATCCATAATACCTAACAATATACCTGCCTTGCAGGAGCAGGATACCAGACTGCTGCAAGGTGGTGCTCACAAGAGAAAGCTCACAAGAGCTTATGTTAATTTGGAGGTCAGCCTAGAAAAGTGTAAATGTCCTTATTGGCCTTAAAAATCTGTGAATCGATAGTAAGTGCTAGGAAAAGGTCACTGGCCACAGACAAAAGGCTATCAGACCATCTAGCAGAGCTACTCACACCCGTTTGCTATGAGGTTAAAAGAAATCCTACATTTGGTTGTCAGATATTGTTCAGTGGCTTTTGTTTCTCTTGGGCAGTTTCATGCAGATGCTGCTCCTGAAAAAATCTCAGCTACTCCAGAACACCATGCAGAGCTTCCTGAGTCCATCCCAAACACTTCCTCAAGTACTCTGCAACCAGCAGTAGAGCAGCTCTCTGGTCTGAGTGCCTTATGATTTATGAAAAACTCTGGTTTCCATTAAACTGCAGAAAGGGGATAGTGTGTTTCACCCTGTGCTGAGAACCCCATTTGTTTCCGTTCCTGTCAGCAGTTTGCATAAGTGAATGATTTTATTTCATGTGAGAGAGAAGGCAAACACACAAGTTATCCCAGCAGTGGAAGATTTGTCAAATAAAGCTTTTAATAATGGTGTTATTTGACAGTTTTATAGTGCCTCAACTTTCGTGCGGTTTGAAGGTGGTAGGTTTTCAATAAAAATTAAGTCCTTATCTAGACGAAATTCAGTCCCTGTTGTTTTAAAAGAACTAGTCTCAGCTGCATTGGAGCACCTTAATCTACTATTGAAAGTAAATCTCAATCCTTTTCTGTATTAATATATCTCGCAATCCATCATCAGGAGGTGCTCTGTGTATTTTTTTGCCCTAGTATATCAAGGTGGCCTGATAAACCACCTTCCTAACCAAACTTGTTGGGTGATCATTATGTTTCTCACAAGAATAAATTATCCAGTGGAGTTCTCTGAGGCTTACTTAAATAGTCCAGCAGTGTTTCCAGTCACTCTTACTTATTTCTTTAATTTGTTTAAGGGGTCCAGTAAGTTATTCAGGTGAGGAGAAAAGGAAGAGGGAAGTTTCTAGTTTTCACAAGGTCAGAGTTAATCCTATCTGTGTTCATAAATCATTGTACATCATGGGATAACCACGCAGCAACTGAGAACCTGTTAATGGAGAACCATTGCATTGAAAGTTTCCTTGCTCGAAGGAGGGTGTTCCAAAAGAATCTAAAACTGCCTTAAATGTTTTTCCAGTCAAATCAGCATAAATTTAAAAGAGTTATATTATTTAGAAATGTGGTACTTTAGTTATAAAATTTTGTTATCTTCACCATCCTGAGGAAAAAATAGATTTCCTTAGAAGCCTTTTACCGAAACACAATTTCTGAGCAAGAGAGGGCTCTACAACCTGGCTAAGTGTTTGGTTCGGACAACTGGAATAATAAATGATAGTACAAAGAGAAACAGCAAATCTAAAATTATTTGCCTAATTCAGATATGCAGCCGTTATGAGAGCTGAGATTTGATGTGGAGGGATCCTGACTCCAAACTGTCCCTTAAGTCAGCCCAGCACTGGTTGTACAGACACAGCTTGGCTCCACAAAACACAGAGCCCCCTCCTGCTGAGGAATTCAGTGTAGGTACTGATGTTTACAGGTGCTCAGCTGGTAAAATTCGCTCTCATCCTGTGTCTGTATATCAGGCTGGACATCCTGCATCCCAGGGACTTCAGCTACATTTTGAGAGTCACCAGGGTGAAGTCTTTGTCCTCAACGTTCTCATTAGCAGTGTGGCTCAAATCAAACACACAGATGGCATGTTTTTAAATACAATGTCACGGGGTACCAGAGTTCTTTCAATCTGGTTCAATAAACAAAGTGATCAGGAGACAGGAGCTGAAGGGAGGTAGAACAGAAGAACAGCAAAAAGTTTGTCAGCTGAAGAACTGGAGCTCTTTTCACAAGCTGGTGTCTCCCCTAAAAGGGCTTGGGGGTACTTTTATTTTCTGCTTTTCACTAGAACTTGCTGAAAAGCTCTCGATAAAGAATGTGATGTTTGAAGACTTTGAAATCTTACACCCTGCTCTAGAAAACATTCTTGGTCGGGTGTGATCAGTCCTGCCCCACTGTTTCTCTGGGGTGTGCCTGCAGGGCATGGGGAGCACACCTGGTTAAAAACCATCCCTGTTTAATTTCGGGGGAGCTGCCTCCCTGTCACCTGATGGCTTTGGTTGGGAGGATCAGAAAGTGTCATTCTGTGCTCCACAGCCCCCTCCTGTTGTGAAGACAGGGAGAAGAGAGGGACAGGCACTGGCTTTTATTTACTGGCAGCTTGAGCACTGCCACCAGATGAATTAGAGGACTCTTTCCATTGACTTTGTGAGAGTTGGAAAGCGTCTTGGGCTTGTGCTGCATGTACTGTTTTTATTTTATACACAGTCAGCTCAGAGTCTCCCTCATATCTCTTTCTCCCACAGTGTTCAACTCCTCTCTCTCTCATCACAGAAAAGTCTGACAGGAACTTTCCTCTCTTATCTGTCTCTTTCTCTGTGCTGTCCTCCCCCTCCTTCTCATTCCTTACCTCCCTCTGTCTCTCTCATTCTCTCCCCTGCTGCTCTCAGATGGCTGGCTTTGCTCAAGGTCTGCAGCCTGGCATAGAGCATGCCTGGAACAATATGTTCCTATTAAATTTACCCTGTCTCATTGCTTCCTGAAATTAAATTGAGTTTTACTCTCAAGTTTATTTGTTGAAATCGCATAATAAAAACATCCCTGAATGCAATTGCATTTAATCAGAAAGCTTTCCAGAATTTATGGTGATAAAACACTATTTTAAAAAGGCTTGTTCTAGTGTTCTACAGAAAAGAATAAGCAAGGTTCTTATTTACAACTGAAATTAATCTTTAAATGTGCCTTTGAAGTCTGAGTTCCCTCTACAGATTTACTTGCATGTCTTTCACACCACTTTGGACACTCCAAAGATCACCAAGATGGGGAGAAACAAAATTCCTGCATTTTCAGTCTCGGTCCTGAGCTTTGTTAGGTATTAAAATCCAGACAGGTATTCCTTGTATATGTTTTATCAATATAGGAATGCTCTGCAATTATTCCAACGGCTGCACTGCACTTACTGAAGACTGTCAGATTTGAAACTGCTCCAAGGTGCTGTTCACAGTGATGCTGTTCAGGGCTGGACCTTTGGCTTTGATAAACACAAATCACACATTCTGGGGTGAAGAGCCACTGCTGTGCCAGTGTCAGCAAGGAGTTTTCAACCCTCCTGAACTGCTAATAGCTTGCACATTCAGGATCAAATTTGTGACAGCTGGACAAGCAGGTTTTCACTGTTTTGGGAGATGAGTGAATAGCAGAGAATGCATTGCACAGCTTAAAAGTGCTGTGGTGTTAAAAAGCCACGGGAATATTTTATTGCTCCTGGAGCATTCCACTTTGATTTGACTAGGATGTGAAACAAAACCACAGCAGTATCACCATGGCAATATATAATGGGATATATTTCAGAGAGAAAATAAGACATGTAGAAATTACAGCCTGATCACCCTGGAAGGTCCTGCAGCTTTGGGCCACTCACTGGCAATTTCAGCATCTCAAAAAGTGGAACACTGCTGCAAGAATATACAAAATTCCAGGGCCATGCTGTACTTCTCTCTTATGTACCCTGCATTTGTTTTATATGCTGAAGACATCTTGGCATCAATGGGGCTGTTTTCAGAGCAGAGCATGTTTGAAGTCTGTAATAGAAATCCACTGTAGAGAGAAAAGGAAGATGTGAACATTGGCAGTAGTTTGACAGATCTTTTTCCAGTAGTGCTTGGGAGGATCCAGTGCTCATCTTTTTTATTGCAAATGGTGGTGCTCAACAAAGTAGATTGAAGTGTCTGTAGCCAACCATGATTTTTCAGTAATTTGCCTGGAATTTGGGGATAACAATGCAAAAAGTACCTTGCACCAAGGCTGTGGAGTACCGTGTGCACACCCAAAATAGAGAAATATCTGGCCTGGCAATGCCACGGACTGAAACCTTATCTGGCAAGGGGTCAAGGATGTTTCTCTACCAGGTGATCCCGAGCTCATGGGTCCAGCCTTGGTAGTTACACACAGGGAATTTTACTTGCAAGAAGTCAAGAAGGAGGAGGGAAATTGAGACTGGCTGCTATTTTCAGGCTACCTCATTAATGTGGCAGAGCAATTCTCGGGGGTTTCCCTGGCAGAGGTGAGTGTTGAGGAAAGGATGTGGAGAGGCACAAGGCTGTAGTGGCTGTTGACATTTCATCCAGGAAGCAAAGTGAGGGATCAGGGAGGAGCAGAGAGGCAACTTAGAGCAGAGAAAGCAAGGAAGTGGCAGTAGAGAAAAGGCAAGCATTGACATCTAGAAACATTTACCAAGTATCTCCTGTGCTTTTCAGCTACTGACTTTTCCTCATTACACTGGAAAGGCTTGGCAGTAATTGGCTCCTGCTTCTTCAGAAATATCTGGATAACTTCTTTTCTCGTCTACTAGAACAAATTTACTTAATAAAAATCTCAAGTAAACTCCCAGTGGCCAGGCAGATAGCTCCATCGGAGAGTTTGTGCAGTTTGTCCCTATTTTGGGGAAGATGGTCCTAGAGCCACCTACCTGCACAAAGCTCAGCCCTCCACAGGCATGAAGGCAGCAATGTGGGCCCAGCCACTGCTACAGAGTTTGGGAATAAGCTGAACAAACCTTTGCCAGGAGAAATCAAAGGATGTAATCATAAGCTGCTGTTGCAGGGATGGGCTAATGATGTGCCAGTGATTTTTATTGCCTTTCCTTATAAGACCTTGAGGGACCTCATGGGCTTTCCTTGGACCTAAAATAGTTCCACAGTTCAGTGCTACCCAGGAGATATAGAATGGCAAAAGATTACTTCTCCATCACCTTAAAGATAAATCTTGAGACCCTGGCAACCTTTGGGAAAAAAATATAATTGTCTTCCTAATTAAAATTGATTTTTTTTCAGTGAATGTGCCCTTCTGTTGCTATCCCAGCTGTATAACTGACTGTATCTCCCTTATTACAACAGATATTTATGGTCACCCATGGACAGCACACTCAGCACAGAATGCAGGGTGTATGATACCACCTCTGGCAGCAGATCAGAGACCTGTTAATCCCTTTGGAATATAAATATCTCCCTAACTAGTGCTAAGAATTGCCCTCTGATGTGGTTTTCCTTGTTTATTAGACTGTACCTGTGGGTGTTTCAGGTGACATCAAAGTATTGACATGGGGACTAAGTTTCTCAGTCCTAGAGCCCAAAGGAATTAGGTGCCTCCCTCCTTCAGATGCCTTAAAAACCCCTGGGATTAGCAGTTTGACTTTGAATATAAAGTCTTGAATGCAAACTTTTGCAGAACTGTGATTTTAGTGTTCTTCATGGCTTTTGTTGCTTTCACAGCTCTCTCGAGCTATAAGTTTTACCTTCTCATCAACAGTCTGCCTTATGCTGAGGTTCCGAAAAGGGTTGTAGAGGTGCGAGGAATGCTGAGGATCTGTGCTGGAGCTTGTATCTGTGTTGTACATCCTGCTGTACTTTATAGGACAGTGCAAGAAGCTCTTGTGTATGTTTTTAGGGCTGGCACTTTCCTAGGGGAAAACCGAGACAAGGCAAAAAAAGAGGGGAAGTGCCTCCATCTGTGAACTGAAGAAAAGTGCTTTGGATACAATGATCTATGATAAGCATGATAGTTCAAAAGTCATTTCAGAGTGATGCCTCAAAGTGCACTGCAAGTTTAAAGATAGCGGAAAATGCAACATGAGAGGTGGAAAAAAGCCAGAAGGAAATGCTAGGAAAAGTTCCACTGAATAGGACTAAAAATGTCTGGCAACCTGAAGAGGGATTTTGCTGCCACTGGACTTTTTTTCCCTACTCCTCATGTGTAGCACATCCTCTGACAGGCTGCAAATGTAACAACCTTCAGACATGAGTCATCAGCAAGGACAGATCCTCTCGTCCTCAACACTAAAAATAAAGATCTCGCTCAGTGAGCCTAAGGAGCAATTCTCTCTCTAGTAACTCAGCACCAGCCAGCGGAGCAATAGAGAGGGAACATGCTGAACCAGTGATTTATTCAGGCTGGAGGCCTTGATCTTGACATGACTAACCCGAGTGCAGTAAATGGCTTCAAATAGATGCTGGCATTACAGAAGGCTCCATCTTTTATGACATATAGGATATGGGTCCAGGGCCTCTGAGGGCTGGTACCTTGGGCTACTGGTCCTGAAAATGAAGAGCTCTATCACCAGCATTCATACTGTTGAAAACTGAGCACCAGAGAGATGCTGAGGATTACATGCTCATAGAAAAAGATGCTTTTTCCTTATCCTATATGGTCCGAGGGTTTCTTTTTTTAGCATGACAGTAATTATTTAACTACCCTTCCAGGAAGTAGATTTGAAATCTTTTCAACTTGTGGTGAAAGCTATATCAATACTCTCTGATGTAGGGCAGTGGAGGTGAGGGAGAAATAACTCAGTAGCTTGGCTTAAACCTAACTGAACATATTAGTCATGAAATATTTAAGCCATCAATATCACACATTGATGTGCAAAATGTTTAATTATGTATCATTTCAGTTATTATTCATGTTAGATCTTAGACCTTAAGATGTACATACATTTAAAAAATAGCTCAGGAGATGTATCAGGAGCGTAGAGCAGCATGAGAAATCTGAAGGCTGCCTGTACACATCTTCCTAGGAAGTGTGTGTCACATTTCTCTTTTTTCCTCCCCCCTAAAATACCATCTCCTTTGCTAGGGCTCAGTGTGGACAATGTTCCTGCCTTTAGTAAATGTCTCTGGTAGAACAGGACTGTTTCAGAGGAAAGGCTTCAGGTTTTAAGCTGAATGCCTCCCTGCTCTGCGTAGGTCCATATGCTGTTTCTGTCACTGTATCCTAAGTGTGTGTAACTAAGTGGCTCCCAGTATTGCATTAAACAGCACGACTCCCATCTGTCACCAAGGGTTTGTTCTCTCGTCCCAGCAGCAAAATTGCATGTACAGTGTCATGCTTCACATGTACAGCTCTGCTGAGTGTTTGTGGGGGAGGCAGGAGCAGAGGGATTGTTTAGCACTGGAGAGTGCTGGGGCTCTGGTTGGTGTTCCTCTGCCCCATGCACACTAATTCCATCTAGAGATCCAGGGGGACCTGCTCATGCTGGATACTGGGGAGCTCTCCTGGCTGTCTGCAGGACTGCTCATGTGAATAACAGCCCTAATGAGGGAACGGGCTGCTTGCATTCTGGGCCTGGATCCTTGTGTTGCTCTATTTTTATCTCAATAATTTCAGAAATGCTGCTGTGAAAAGAGCTCTACCTGTTTGTTTCTAGCTACCTGTGGTGCAGCTGCATGCCACTAAAAATTTGCATTGCCAAACCTTCTGCTGGCAGTTCATAAGCCAAATGAAGGCAGCAATGAGAAGCGATGGTGAGGAGAACTCTGAGTTTTTATATTTTTTTCAGCACATTTTAAAATATTGGAATAAAAAAAATGTCAGACATTTACTTTTTATCACTTGTATGGTAATAAATAATGAAAGGAGTAGAATAACCAGCTTCTAGGCTCTTGGGCTTGAGATTAGAATTAGTTTACGGAGGCAGAATCTGGTCCTGCTGTATTAGCAGCTTTATTCAGTCATTCAAATGCAACAGCAGTGTCCCACAGTGACTCCTGAAATGAACACCAATGAAGGTGTCTTTTGTTTTCATATAGATTAACACATTACTTTATTCTCTTCTTCAGCAGGTATTCAGAAAGTCTGCACTGCTGCTGCCTATATCCAGTTTCATCTTTCAATTAGTGATTTGCTTTCTCTTACAATCCAAGTGGTAGTGGAATTAACCTCAGCTAATTATCACTGATGGACTGATCTTTCTGTGAAGCCTAGAAAGCAGGGCTGTCGTATTTTGCATGAGATTTGCATACACATTTACTCTGTGATCCGATTGCTCAGTTCTGGAAGTCTATTTTAAGGTTCCAGTGGGCTTAACTTCACACAAGTTTCATAGATTTGAAAATGAAGGAACAACATCTCTGTAAAATAAGTTTTAAGTATATTTGGTAGGAGACAAATTGTGAGTTATAGATGCTTGTTGGACATGGTTTGAAACTTTGAGTCTGGGTTGATGATTATTAGTCTGATATTGCTATGTTTTTGGTTTTTTTCCTTTAGAGACTTAAGAGAAAAATAAAAATTATTAATGAGACAAATTAGCCTAACTTCACTTCTAGATTTTCTTCTGTAAGAGTCGTGAGATCGTGTTTATAACGTACCTCACTGGGACAAAGTAAATCCTTCTAGGTGATACAGAGTTTAGGTGCTGCAGAACTGAAACCTCCATACAAACACAGAGCCCACGGGCTGCCTGCAGTGCACTTCGGTGAAATACCCTTCGCAGATCCCAGCTGTGTTCTCTTGCACAGAAGGTCTTACACATTCCAACTTTGAAGGATTTGATAGACTTGACCACATTAAAAATGAGTGTTTTGGGGAAATTTGTATCTCATCTCTATGATTTACACCATTATTCAGTAAAATGACACTTTATCTGCCCAAGCAAGACCTTCAGTGTCTGAAATCTATTCAGAGTGGCTGCACTACACAGATGTTGCCAACTTGTAAAGTTTTTCTGAACACTGTTGCGGCTCCAACAGATTATTTATTGAACAGTTGAGCTTATGAAACCTTCCCCAAATCTCCAAAGCTGTGAAAAGCACAATTCCACTGAAAATTCTTCCTAGAGCTGGGATCCTCCAGGAGCAAGAAGGCATGCAGGTCCCACCAGCCTTGTGAGAGCACTTTCCTTCCCTGGGAGTAAGACAAGGGACAGAAACATGCTACACAAAACAATGCCATTTTCTGTTGCCTCACAGAAAGTTTTATCTACTGAGGTGAAGTGCAAATATAAAACATTTCTGTCATGAGAGGAGTTGTTGTCTCTTTGTGCCCTGTTTACTCAGAGGTGCACCAAGGAGAAGGCACTGGCAGAAAAGGCCTGAAAGCTTGACTTGTGAAGCCATGCATACTTGATTTTGTCCTTTATTTTGCCTTGGCAGTGATAAGAACAGGAAATGCTGGCAGTGATAAGAACAGGAAACGTTGGCAGTGATAAGAACAGGAAACGTTCCGTCCCAAAGAGAGGTGAAATAGCACCATGCTAGGCATGGGGCCCACAAGCGTTTCCTAACTTATAATTGAAACTGTTCTGGTTTACTTCCCTTGGACCGGAATTTCACCCAATAAGAAAACTGTAGGCTTTAAATCACAAAAATCCCACCCGTAGACTTTGACTAATGCCGGGATTTGGTTTGTTAGTACACACGGCTCCAGCTGGAAGGCGTGGGACGGAAAACATAAACGGTGCCAGCCAGGGGCATGTGGTGCATCTTGTGTGCCAGCAAAGGATGTGCTGGGGATCTGAAAGCACGAGATGCTGATGTACAAAACAGGAACACAGGAGTGGAGCACAGCAGGTGACTGCCTGGTACAATTTATACACAGGAAGGGTGGCAGGACCAGGACAAGCACAACTGGGGCTCTGTCTGTTCTATGCCACCATAAAATCCCACCAGCACACAGATCTGTAAAGTTCTCAATAGCAAGGTGTCCTCTTGGCCACAAATGAGTTGCATGACCCTGGCAGCGGTGCCAGCTGTAGCATGGATGGTCTTTTTACCCCTAACACAAAGTCTCAGTGAAATTCCACTCATAGGGGCACTGGGGGGAAAAAGGAGGGAGCCTGTCAATAGTTTTAGGCTTGCTCAGCTGAGAAAAAAAAGATTCTGAAGCACAATAGTCCTTTTTCAACTGTAAACCAGGCCCCTTTAGAGGGAAAACCTGGGACTTTAAATGCCATTCTTATGCAGGGAGGAGGAGGAGTTTGCTCCCAGCACAATCCAACTGACCACATTCCAAGCGGGCAGTTGGGGTGTTGAGATGATGCAGGCAGGGCACAAAACTCGGCTGAGCTGCAGCAGCCCATCTGCCAGAAGGAAAACCGGGGGTGTGAGTGGCAAAGAGCCCCCAAGCTGGTGAGAGGGCTGGGAATGCAGCTGGTTGCTGGAGGTGGGAGAGCTGGCAGGAGCCATTCCCTGCAGCAGCCTGGCCAAAAGGAGCAGAGGAGGCACCAGAAGGGCAGAGAGCTGGATGGCCAGGACAGGGACATCCTTTTGTGTCACAAGTGGTCAGTATTTTACCAGCTGAGTTCTATAAATTGGCCCTGGGCTGTCAGTGCTAGTGCCAGCTGTTAAGTTTGTAGCAGCCATAATCTCAGCAGGGACAAATAGGGAAAGATGTATTGACAAATGGCACTGAGCATAATAAACTGCTCATCTTTATGAATGCTGGGATCCAAATGATCAAAACAGATGTACAGTTTCCAGATCTTAGCTGCACTGTCAGAATATTCCTAGTTTCCTCTTGCATAGTCATCCATAATGAAAAGAAAACAAGCAGATTTGCCTTTCTCTTGGGCCTTTCTTTATTGCTCACTCAACATTAATTACAGAATATTGTTGGAATAGCAGACTGGCAGGCACTGGCACCCTGAACAGAGCGTGTTGCTTATTCCTGTCAATTCTGCATGTACCATACAGCTAAAATTATCCCCAGGACTAGCACAGCATCCACATGGTCATGTGGGAAAGCATCATTTTTGTCTACCCCTTTGTAAATTTAAATTAACCCAGAAAAACATGTCCTGTTGAAAGGCATCAAAAAGGAAAATGAGTGAAGGCTGCCATTTTCCCATTGAAGCCATAAAAAAATGGAGGTAGGGAGCCAAAGTGGAAGAAATGTTTAATTCAGAGTGGTTAACACAATGATTTCTTATATTTTCATGTCAAGGGAATTGTAGAGGGCAAAAAGGAGACACAGTGGAAATATATGCCTTTAAAAATATTTGGACACAAAAATTCTCTCCTGATTTATATGTGATTTGCAGGTTCATCAAAATGACTTTTATACTTAGTGTTGCCTGAAGTGTTTGGGGTCATTAGGGACTTTTCAGCTTATCAGATAAATCCTATGTATCCTGCCTTGCTGTTTGACTATAGCATTTTTTAAAAGACTTGTCAAGTCAATGGGTTACCACATCCCTAAGGCAGTGCATTTAATAGTTATAAAGTGCTGTCCTTTGCTAAGTGAAATACTGAGTGCCGAGCTGAGTATACAATTCCAGAGCCATAAGCAAAAAGATGAGTTCTCATATATTTCCTGTGTACAATAGGCAGCAGAAATTCAGAATACAGCCCGTTTCCACTCTGCCCAGTATGATAAGCATATTGCTTATTAAGTATTAATGTTATCAAGCTGATGCATTAAGTTACAAGCAGAAGTGACTCAAAAATCAGAACATCTTGAATCTTGGAGTTTCCAGTTAATTAAAACCTGCCCTCATACAAAACAGCACGACTAGCACCATTTCCTGGTGGACTTAAGTCATATTCCAAGGGAATTCAGCCTGTTTGGCTCCAGGCTCTCCAAAAAGATTATGGACAAGGGCTTCATGCATCCTGTGCTGCCTGGGGTAGCCCTCAGCAAACCACAGGGCTGGCTCCCAGTAACTGGGCATTTCTAAAGCCTTAAACAGCCCAGGACAGAAACTTGCACAATTCTTACCATCTTCCCTTCTGCCAACTATTAGATAGCAGAGATAAACCTGAAAATCCCTGGATTCTTGTCTTTGGGAGACCAGCATTTAGTTACTGGCCTCAGTGAGGCTGGCCAGAGCTTTTCCCCTTTAGTAAACCAAAACCAGGAGCAAAGTAGCAGAGAATCAGGACTTGTGTTCACGAAGGGGATCTTGTTTTTTAACTTCCTCCTGCTCTGTATTCTCTAGTTGTCAAAGTGAAAGATATTTTAATACTTGAAATAATTTAAAATACGTTAAATTACGAATAGCTATTTTACTGATCTTTTCTGGGTATTTGCTGGCTCAGTCTAAAAAGTAAAATCATTAGAACTCTTTCCTGCAGCCTGATGAGAGAAATAATATTTAGTGGGTGTTGAATTTCATATGATTCAGCTCAGTCTTGGAAATTGGCAAACCTTTTATGCTCAATTAGATCTAAAATCTGCTTTCAATACCTCATTCTTCATATAACTGATTTGTAATGGAACTCGGGAATGAATCAGACAGTGACCTCCTCGAGCAGGGACATCTGCTGTCCTTAATGTAGCAAAAGCCTCAGACAGAACTCCTGTCTGTTTGGGTTTAGCTGAGAATTTTCTTTTGCCCCAAAACCCCACAAATAGCATTAAGGAAGAATAACTTATCTACCATGTTGTTCAAACCGAGAGTGCATGAAGTTAACATGGAAATGCTATCAGGCTTTAATGCATTCTCTTAGTAGCAACCCCAGCAAGATAAAGTTAACCATAACATGGATTATGTTAAGGCAATGCAGAGCATGAATATTACTTGTATTTTTTATATCCTGCCAAGTCAGGATATCTTGCTGTGAAGTACAGTGAGGTTTTTGGCTCTACATGGTTTGTTATTCTCTGCTTTCCTTCATATTTATACTAAAATAAAATTTCAGATCTGTGACTTCCTCTGCTGCATTTCACACAGTCTGAATGTTTTGCTTCGTCCCTTTAGCATTAGTGTCCCAACCCAGGTGGAGCACTTATTTTACTTTTAAAGACTGTGTGATTAGAAGTTCAGTTCCTGTCCTTTTATGGGGGTTGGGATGTGACACTTTCTTTTAACATCCTACTACCTTTATTTAAGTTTGCCCAAGTCAAAGTCATTGAGCTATCAATAAATTTTAGCTCCTTTAACCAGAAAAATTTAGAAAGTATTTGATGGTGGGGTTGGGTGGGTAATGAGATTTGACAGTGTGGAAATTGAGTTTTCAGAAATTGTTCTAACTTTTCAATGCTACTTGATCTTCTCCAGAGCTATAAATAAGACGTGGGATCCTAAGGATCCTATGTGTAGAGATGACAAACCTGGCACACCAAGACCAGGAGTAGAAATTACTTAATTCTGAGGTAAAGCTGCTCTCAGACGGTGTCCAGAACAATTTTAGAAACCTAAGTTTGATTTAGTACAGCTGAACTTTCTAAATGCATCTTCAATTTAAAGCATTTAAAAGATATTTACTCTAAAAGTATAACCTTTATCTATTTCATTCTACCATCCAAAAGAAAGAGGTCTTATCTTGGAACTTTACTGTCTAAATTGACAAGAGAGAGAGAAAACATTATTATCCCTGGTGTTGCAGGTAGGGACATAAGAGGTTGCTTGCTCTGCCCCTCACATGGAATGAAGGCCTAAACTCTTATTTTTCAAGATTGTTTCAGCTGTCTCAGCAACAAATCTATTTTGTTTTATTTATACTGCCTCCAAAACTCTCAGTATATTTAGAACAAATAATGGCCCCCATGCATTTTTATTTTTATTCAGCCAAGTAATAATCCTCATCCAAAGAACCTCAGGAATATTCGGGGTTAATCCCAGTCTGTTTTCATTGACTGTAATGAGTGTCCACTGTTGATTTTAAGGAAAATCTGTTTGGTCAATAAGTGATCTGTTTCAAGTTACCACTCCAAAAACACACTAAAGTTTAATTCATGGACAAACTTACTCACAAGTTTTATAAGTTTTATAGAATAATCAAATGTCTTCTAGGCATGTGGTTTTCTCCTTATCCTTCATTTTTGTATAATGAAACCTGTCCAGAGGCATTCACTTGACCATTTCAGAATTCTGCTAACCTGAATTTAATATCTGGCATTAGTCAAGAGTGTGAACCATTACACAGATATTGCAGTGTCTTTTTGCATTTACAGAATAGCCTTTGCCTGTTTTGGTATTTTTTTAGCCTTTTTGAGAAGTCTGCACTTCCTCAGTGTAAAATGATAGTTTCTGCTGCTATTGAGTAATGAGTTTTAAGAGGGTGTTTAGTAGTCAAGGGAATGTTGCTGGTGGAAAAGCAGGAAACTGCAAGGGAAGGAAGAGCCCAAGATGAATTCAGAGATGCAATTTCCTTACTATCTATGGTCAACTAAAACATTTTTTCAAGAAGCCACAGGAGCATTGCACACAAAGAAAAATTATACTTAAAAATATGATAGAATCTGAACCTTCATTCTTTTGGATCCCCTGGACCAGACTTGATCTGTGGAGCCACTTGTTTTCCAGTGGGCAGCAACCTCCAAGCCATGCAGTGACAGAAAGCTGTTTTCTGTGCAGTTCTGCCTTGGGGCTGAATTGTGGTTTGGGTAAGCTCTGCCTGAAGCTGCAGATTTTTCCAGAGTCAGTGAGGTGTGGATGTACTCTGCAGATGTTCTCCCTTCTAGGTCTTCATTCTCTGCTCAGATTTCTGTACTCATAAAACATTTAGGGCTCTGTCAAATTTGTTTGGAATGGGCCAATGTCTCCAAAATTCTTAAAGTTAGAAGCATGAGGGCTGTATGAATGCCTGTGTCTTAGGGAAAGAGAGAAATGTCATCCTGGATGACATGCCAGGGAGCGGGGAGCTGAGCCTGTGTTTCTGGGGTGATAAAAACTCTGTAGTTACCATTTGTGGTGCAGACTGTGTAAGGCAGGTGAAGAAATCCTCACCCCTTCGCTGCTGCAGTTCAAGAGCAGATCAAATCCTGGAGTTCCTCTCCCCTCACCTACAGCACTGGGAATCAGGTACCCAGAATTGCTGGAGTATTCTCCCTGCAGCCCAGTGTTACCACTGATTTATTTTTTTTTCAATCTCCACAGTGATGAGCTCTTATTACTGCTCATCAATTTCAGCTGTTTCATTTTTGTTAGGATTTTTTTTTTTTTTGAAGTGACAATTTAATATACCGCAACTTAAAACAGTAATCCTAAAATCTAGCAGAACAGCTAAGAGTAGGGAATGGCCTGAAGAAACATACTCACTGCAGAAACTGTATTTTGGGTACAAGGCTGACATGCCTTTAGCCTGTTCTGTGTGCTCACTGTAAGAAGCTACCCTGGGAGGAGGGCCAGGAAATCCAGGCTTTGGGGTCCGATGTAAACGTGTGAGAGGAGGAGGAGAAGCTGCACACTAAGCAGGCACAGATGGCACGGCACTGTGGGACAGCAGGGCTTGTTGGAGGCAGTGTTAAGTAGACAGTTTGGGAGCTGGCTGTGAGTTTTAGCAGCTGATTCAATCAAACCACCTGCGCATAGCCTGGTTCCACCTTGTTTTGCCTACTGCAAATTAAGAGGTATGGTGCTTTCTCTGGAAGCTCGTAGCTCAAATATCGGTGTGCACCTGCTAGTGCTGCCCAAGTGCGTGATGGCACGTGGGTGTGCACACTTATATGTAAAATGCGCAATTAAGGGTAGCAGCAACATAAAGAAAGACCTTAATTTGACTCCTTTTTCACTCCAGCTTCTGCTTTGATCCCAAGATTCTGTTTTTAATACAGCAACATAAGGAGGTTCCAGAGAAAGGGGATAAAAACATTTTAGGTCATGATTATGTTGATTTTGGTTTGGGAACATTAATTAGAGACTAGTAATCTACATGTATGAATGGTATGATCATGAAGCTGTAAAATGTCTTAGAGAAAGTCAGTGCATTTTGTTACCTCTGAGTGTGCTGCTGAGTTTCAGAAAAATAGGAGAAAATAATAGCCTGTGTAAACTAAGCTCTTCTCTAGTAATGTGGATAAAAAATTTGCTGCTTCTCTCTTTTTAAGCTCCCAGGTGGATTTTCTTTCTTATAGAGGGGTGCAGAGGATTAAAGGTTTATTTCTAAGAAGCTGCAATTGGCTTTTGGGGCACTTAGTATGCTCCAGAGATATTAATATCCAAACCATTCAGGGATAATTGCATTAGTTGTCTTTTCTCCCAACTAAATTATTTGAGTACATTAACAGTCAATTTTGTGTTGACAGGGCATGAATTTCTACTGATGGGAATAGAAAGCTATGTAATATCTCAAGCAAAATATCAGTCTAAACTTTCAATTCTAAGAGTATATCATTGGATCAGGGACTTTGTAGATTATATATTGCAGATGGGAGAGAGAGATCTCATTTGAACAGTAATGGGAAGCAGTGGATTTAGTAGATAAACCACGTTTCTTGCTGGAAGTGTTGCTTTTAACCCAATAAAGCTTCAGTTCACAAGCCACTCCTTCAAATTAGATTGTTAATTTTTAATGCATGTAGCAATTACTGATGTGACAGATAGCAGACCTGGTCTTGCTCCCATCAAACTCTGTGGGAGTTCAGACACTGATATCACATGGGGAGACTACAAATGCAGTTAACAAGGCATGATGAATGTCACCTACATGTGTTTTCACCTCTGTAAAGGAATGCCAGTAATATGTACCTGGTGGCTTTCGACACTAGAAGGGCAACCTGAGCCCACCTAAAAAGTTTAAGAATGGGTCAATATGTCTGATACAGTAATTCCTTTTTTCTGATCCAGCTGCATGGGAAAATTTCAGTAAATTCACTTTTTGTTTGAATACAAGCAGCAGACAGCACACAGCCCAAATTAGAACTGGATCCCATCTTCCTGCTGCCTACATTCTTGTTCAGTTCTGGGTTTTTCAATCCTCTATCTCTTTGGCCAAATTATTTCTTCTCCCTTGAATATCATTCTTTCTGAATTTCCATTTCTTTGTGGCTTCCTTTTACTACATCTTCAGGTGCCAGTGGCAGTTCTCTACCCTGAAATCTATTTCCACTTTTTGGAATGCAGACAGTGCCTCCTTTTTTCTCTTTTTTTTACTACAGTTACTACAATGGCCATCACTTTCCCTCTCTGATGTCCAGAAGATCAGCCTTTCCTGACTTTACAGACTCAAACTATGCAATTTACCTGCCAACAAAGTGAACTATTGTGAAAGCTGTTATTTTCCATGCAGAGCAGCTGATCCCAAAATCTTAGACATAAAAATGTATGAGCAGCCCATAAGTTTTGCTCCTGCCTTCCCACACACAACCAGAACAGATGTAGACAAAATAATGTAACTTTAATTTAGTTTCTGTTTTGTAAAACTGGGGGGAGAAGAGAGAAAGATGACAAGGCAGGAAGCACATTTGATCCTTGGGTTAAAATTTTGTGTAGAAAGGTATACATTCAGCGTTCCCACAACTCTGAGGAGAGATTGACTGCTATGAACCTGCTGAGACTGTTTAAATTCACCCAGCATTAAATTTTACCTGTTATTTAAATACTGCTGAACTAAAATTAAAGTCAAGGTAGTCACTCTCCCTTTTGTTCAGGGGTCTTTGCTAATATGAGATAAGAGGCAAGAATTAGGGAATGTCACAATAGCAGCTGACATTCTTTGTCTGGAGCAACAATTTTGTGCAATAAGAATGAAAAATTGTCATATAATTAAAACCGTATCTTCTTGCACTAGGAAACATAATCAATGTTGTATATAATTTGGCAAATTCCTGTTTGGAAGCATTAAGGATGATTCATCCCCAACTGAGCTAATTGTTTGTACTCCCTCACAGCCAGCGAAGAAAAGACACTGCCACCTACATCCCATTCGAAAGGACTTTTCTAAAGAGCAGTGTTTGCAAAGCTGCTAATATGGCCCACTCCCAGCTGCTGAATATTGATTGCGTTGCTAAACCCAGCTGCAAGTCTTGCTGGATGCGATTAACAAATGTGAAAATGTTTGTCCTCTTAATAGCTTTAATATTTTTATAAACTGGGATTATATCATTTGCGGCGGCCGCGTCGATGGAGTTTAATTACGATTGCTCAGATTTAGTGGAATGCAGATAAAACCAGCAGCAACAGGTTGGCAGCTCCTGCTTTACACAGGGGAGTAACACAACTTCTCCCTCTGAAGTGGGATTTGTTATCCAGGATGTCAGAGGGACTGACGTCGTTTCACGGTGGGAACTCGTTCTGCACGTGCGGATATAGGGCTGGGTGCAGCTTTTTGGTTCTGAACAGCTTAAAAGTAAGAGGTTGTCATGAATCCTAAATCTAAATGTAGCTCTGGATGTGACTTTCTAATGGGTACTTGGAAGTGAGTTTTGTTGTGGGTCTCTTCCCACATTTGGAAATGGATGGCAGAAATTAGGGGACTGCTCCTCTTTAAGAGCCAGAGCTCACACCCCGGGTAGGTGCTTTTATAATAAAAGGTAGGACCATGTTGTGGCAGCTCTTTTTAAGCATTAGTCACCATTGAATTCACTGTGAAATTCTGCATAAAACATGATAGCATGCTGTGGCATACAGCAATTGCTGTGATGGGATAGAAGAGTATGGAGAAAACATATTAGAAATGCAGTGGGTAAATGAAGTTGACATGCCACATGGGATATTTTGAACTACATTTCACATTTCAGAGGAGAAAAATCAATGTAAAGGGAAAGGAACTTTTACAAAATGAGTATCAGGCTCAGAACTTCTTTTTGGTCTCCGTTATCTAACTTCAGCCTAGAGTGAGGGAGACTTTTTCTGTCTGCAATGTATTCTGCTGCTTTTTTAGAGTGAGAGAACAGCTGTTGAGCAAAAAGTCTGCCTCCGGCAATATTTGTTAATTGATGTGTTTCCTCAAAAAAAAAAACCAGCCCACAACAAAACAGAAGGAATAAAAAATAAAAAAGGAAGGGAAGAACTGCAAGGTGTTTAATTTTTAAATATATTAGGTGACCTAAACCTGTTTAAAAGTATTTAAGAAAACAGTTTTATGGCCATTGTTTGTCAGAGGCATGACCCACTTTGTGCTGACTTTAGAAGTGAGATGAAATGGGTCAGAGCAGCCCCGGGGGTTGTGCTGTGTCTGAGCCAGGGGCGGCAGGGGCAGGAGCCTGGTCCCTGGGAAGGGTGAGCAGAGCCTCACCCCTTCCTCTCTCTGAGAAACCTGGGCCAGCTGGCAGCACCTCTGAATGGATGGAGCTGCTTTTGGTGGGCAGAGACACAGAAAGGGAAACCAACATGAACCGATTTTCCAGTTGTCCCCAGTGATGCTGGTAAAAGCTGCTTGCAGTGCAGGGGAATTCAACATGCTGGAAATGGATGTTAGTGGCATCAGTCATTGTATTTACCCTCCAGCCAGTTCAAAATTGTTCTCTTTATATTCTGTTTTCCACTAATTTGCTTTGTCCAATTTCCATTGACCCAAATAACCAGGCTTTCGTTTTCCTTTGTTTTTCAATCCAGTTGTGCTAAATCTTAGCAGCTGTTTCCCATACCTGATCTGAATTTGTTTTTTCCTAGTTTTATGGCATAAAAAAGGAAAGGGGAGCAGGAGGGAAAGATAGAAAAACCTGATTATCATTTTTGAACGTTTTTATCTTTCTGATTTTTGGCTGGAAATTAAGAATAGCTATATTTACTGTGCTGTTGTCTCAGTGTTAATTTTGCATCCCCTAAGATACTTGGGGAACTAGGTGAAATGAAGTGGTTTTTTCCTATTCTGACTGCAGCCAGGCAGCAGGCTGGGTCTTGCATGCAGCAGCAGACAAGCTCTTGCAGTACCTAATCAGGAAAAGGAAGAACCAGAAAAACTGTTCTTGTGAAATTCCCATTGCAATATTGCTGATAAAAGTTGTTCAGATAAGCTCCAGATAACCATCCAAGCTTATAAGTGTTCACCTGCACCATCTCCAGCTGGGTTTGAGGTTCAGTCATCACTAATGAAAAGATGTGATTGAAAGCAAAAGAAGAGATGAAATGCCCTCTCCTCCTAAAGCAGGAGCTATCACTCACTGTAACAAAACATTGCAGATAACACTGCTGGCCACTCTCCTTTAACCTTTGCCTCAGCACCAACAACACAGTGAGCTTTCTTACTGATCCCACTCCTAAAAAGGAAAGTAATTAATTTTTATCATATCTTACCAATAATTATTCATTTATGTCTTGGTAAAAGAGGCTCACAAAATTCCACTGCGATGGAAAAGGTTCAAGGGCTTTACAATGTGCCATGAAATCTCATGCAGAAATTATGTCCTGTGAAATGTTTGGCCATGGAAAGTTCAAGTGTCACCCAGCTGTAATTATAGCCTTGCTTTCTGAGGGGTTTATAATTCAGCAGCAGAGATGGTGCCAGCACGAGTTCAGCCTGCTGTACTGGGTAGGATTCTAAATATTTTTCTTCCAGGTTTGTTCCCGAGCATGTTTGGGAGCTTTTCTCTTTGCTTGTTGTTCCAGTTTTGTTTGTTTTTTAACGTCAGCTGTTTTGCTTTGTTTCTTGGTATCTTAGAAAGCCCTCTAAAGAAAATTGTAGGCATTTTAACCTGGTCTGCATCACACTTCCAGGAGAGGAACCAAAAATGGTTTAGTGTCTTGTAGACACCTTCGTAGCTTTTGGTATCAAAGATTTGCATCCGTAGTATAAATGTAGATTTCCAGCTGTTTCCTTAAAAAAATCCATTTCTTGGCCTGCCTGTGGGTTGTGCAGCAGGCAGAGCTTCCCATAGCACTGTGCCCTACAGACTGCTGCGTTTCCTCCCCTGAATTACTGGGGTTGGGGATTTGCTGTAGAAAGGACTCCCCCAACTCTCTGCTGGGGAGGAGTGCGTCCCCCAAAACCTGCTGGGAGTCTTTAGCCATGAAGGGACTGCACAAAGTCTGGAAGTTTGGATGAGAATTTAATTATCTCCAGCCTCATTCCCTCCATGGCATTTAGCTCCTGGAAGAGCCTCGCTCCACACCAGCGTGATGGGAAATTGAAATTCTGTCCTTCTGTAGTGTCTGTGCTCTAGAGAACTGGACACAACTGTGGTGGAAAGCCTTGAAAACATTTCTGTCTAAAGAGATGCCATGAAAAGCCATGTATGAATTCCCCAGAAACTCTGGATTATTATTTATCTTGTTAATTAGCTAGAGTAAATGATA
Organism: Hirundo rustica; assembly: GCF_015227805.2. Lineage (NCBI taxonomy): Eukaryota > Metazoa > Chordata > Aves > Passeriformes > Hirundinidae > Hirundo > Hirundo rustica. The sequence continues at coordinate 4,887,522 of NC_053464.1, forward strand.
CCTGCGAGTGAGAATATCTGTTTTATTTTGTTGCAGGGTTTTAATCCCTTTTGCTGATTTTTTACATTCTGGCAGAGATGCTGCATGGGAGTGCAAAGATTTTGTGCAGCCTTTGTCTTCTCCTGTTAACCTGCTTCTCCTTGCAACAGATCTGACTTCAATATGAGGTTAGAGGCTGTTCTGTGGTGTTTGGATTTATTGGAGCCCTAAGAATTGCTCTGAGAAAAAACAGACTACAGCAGATCTGTAAGGGAACCAGTTACACAGGCAGCAAATTTCTGGACTACTGGGTTTCTAAACTCCTCCAGCCTCTTTGTTAAAGTGATCTGGGCAAAAAAAAAAAAAAAAAAAAAAAAAAACCACTCTTTATGTTGTTGGGGTTTTTTTTACATTTTGGCCAGCATTCAACAATCAATATCTATATTGTGTCTATATATACTGGGTATTGTTTGTTTTAATGTCTGGCTGTAAACTTTTTTGAATATCATGACTTTCTAGAACAAATCTGGGCTGCAGAACTTCAGAATGATTCCAAGTACAATACAATTTATGTACCAAATAGTGTAAATATTTAGACTTTATCCACCCAAGTGAAAGAGCAGAAAACAAATTATCAGCAGACATTTTACATACATTCTAACCTCAAGCACTCAGTTTTGGGAATGCACTATTTCAAGAATCTGTTGATTGGTTAATGCGGAGAGACATACATTAGATTAATGTCACAGCTTGTGTTCAGAAATACACATCACAAAAAATAACTAACAGTTTTTCTTCAGACTCCTGGATTCTTGTGCCAAAAAGAGAATATCAAAGTCAATCTGGGCAGGAAATGACATCTTGTCCTGTGAAAAATACCGTACTTTATAAATGTTCTCACCCTGTTTTAGTGTAAACCTTTGAACCTCAGTTTTCCATGTATCCAAAAGGAGCCAAATCAGCAGATATCACCTCTTCTTGAGGTACTGGATATTTAAGAAACATGCCTAACTTCACAGAAAATGCTTTTGTTTTGTTATGGTCCAACCTGGTGATTTCCAAGCAGCATAAAATCAAAATCTGTATTTGAGGCAAACTTGCTGCTTTCTCTAGGGAAAAGCAGGTAGTTACTGTTAACTTTAAGAGAAGATTCATTAATTTCTGAAAGTTTGTTTATGTAAGAAGCCCAATCCAGTGGCAAACCATTGAAACAGCAGAAAACACTCCTGGTTTTCTACTGAAAAGTAGCAGCACCTTTAGGAGCACTGGATAGTGAATGTATACAGACAATTCCAAGGTGTGCTTGGAGAGGAGGGGAGCAGAGAGATGGAAAGTTTGTGTTAGAGTTCAGATGCTGCTGTGTCTGTGGCTGATCAGAGGCACAGGGACAGAAATTAGCCCTCACTTGTGGAAGTCCAGTGATAAAAACTGATGTCAAGGAGGAGAATCCAGCAGGAATTCTCCCTGTGACTCAGCAGCTGTGCCCTCAAGTAAAAGAAACTGGAGGAGGTGCCCAAGGTGCTGTTACACGAAAGAAGGGATGAACGACCTCTCTTTCTGACACTGGAAAATCTGATGTGGTGCAGAGTAAAGAAACTAAGGCAATGAGATAAATAACCCTGCAGAACAGTTCAGAGTCTATTCCAGGAAAGAAGGATTTGCACCAAATAAGGTTGATAACAAAAATCAGTAAATCTGAACTGGCCTTCAGTAATTTTAGACTGGAGATTAAACAGAGGTTTCCTAATCACAAGGATAGTTTTGGAAGAGCTTTCACTCAGGGACCATAGTGGAGCAGAACCCCAGCTTTTGGCAGTAAAAAATGTGCACTGGCTTGGCAATTTTCACAAGCAAGATTTTGCTTCAGCTGTGTCCAGTGGGACTTATTGTTAAACTGCAGTTCAGATTTGATTATTTTCCTTCTTGCTCTGAAGAATCAATGTAAGTATTAAAGTTTAGCGAATAGCTTTACATAGAATCAAGTAGTTTTAAAATGAGATTTGCTTCACTATCTGATTTACAGCTCTTTACTTAGGTGAGGTAGTAGCAATATTGCAGGTAATACTCCTTCTAAAAGAGATTAGTGGAGCTTTAATTACAAGTGAAGAATGCATACCTGAAAATACTCACGGAATTTTATTTCACTTCTATTGTTATGTCTTCATTATTGCTGACCAAGAGGTACCCATTGAATACAAAATGCCATAATCAGCATAAAGATGAACTGAAGACTTTCATGCACTCTATTATTAATGGAAGTTAGGAGTAAGATTGCAACTAAAATAGACCTCCTGAAAACTTCATTAGTTCTTTAATTTGTCTGGGAAATAAATTATCTGATTTAACATGCATGGTAAAAGTAGATCTGGAAATACCCCAAATAATTTGCAAGACTATTTGATAAAATGTGCTACCTGTGATTTTTAGTGGTGGAGCAGAACTGAAAATGGTTCTACACCATGTATTTTATTAAAAATCTCGCATTTTTCAACATGAATGTAGAAGTTTGATTATACAGTGAAATGTGTGGGAGGACACATAAAGACTTTCATGACACTTAGCCCAGCCCTGGGCACTGGTCCAGTTAACAATATGAGTTACAACCATCCTAATATAAATAATCTCTTAAAATCTTCAGAGCTCTTGTGGCAACTGCAAGTCTGTCGGACACTGGGACACATTTCCCCTTGTCCACATTCCTGCAGTGAACCTTTCTGAGCTGCAGCAGCTGTTGCAGGGGATTTTTTTTTTTTTTCCCACCAGAAAAATTGGAATGTGGGAATTAATTGTCAGAAAGTTGAGTTGCATTGGTAACTCTCTTCAGCTTAGAAGATGCACACACAGATGTGTCAGCCTGGCCTAGTGCCAGGTCATCACTCACAGAGGCAGACGGTAGTTCTGTAAAAAAGCTAAAAAAACTCGTCTCACAGTATCTGCTACCTGAATAGAAGAATTCCCAGATGTAAGTTTTGAAAAAAAAAAACCTGATATTTTAATGGCAATAGCAGTCAGTCAAAACTGGCTTCCCACTCTTCTTCTTTATTATGTGGAAACTTATTGTGTCCCTTGGTTAAGTTCCTTGACAGGAATGAGCACAATCTGTAGGGCCTAAGATACCCTCAGTGGTAAAGCAGCCAACCTGAACAGTTAAAAGAGAGATGTAATTACAAAGTTCCTATATTTTATTCTGGACCGTGGTTGTCTCTGTAGGAAAGTCCCAAACATCCACTGGTAATTATAACTCATGATAGCCAGAATGAATTTTTGGGAGCTGCACCATCAACCAGAAGTTAACACTTGTACTGGGAAAACAGCATCCTATCCAGCTGTTGCTGTCTTCTGGGAAGGAAATCAACATCCCACCCCATCTGTTGCTGCCTTTTGGGGAGAGCATCACCAGAAGATAGTCAGTTAGAAATAGTTAAGTTTTATCTCAAGCTTTTAGTTGCAGGCAAATTTCTACAAGAACAAGTTTGAAGTTATCCTGTAAAAACCAGCTTGACTCTTCTCTAATACCCAAATATGGATGATTATTTCATCCAGAGTCCTTTTAGATAAAGGTCAATGATACATTTTGCACATTCTTTAGTTTGTCAGAATTCATTGCCTTTTTTTTTTTTTTTTCTTTCCTCTCAATTTTGCCAACGATTCAAGCTCGGTCATTTTTCACATTAAGAGAAGAAAGAGGTGAGGGACTGAATCTATTCGACAATATTAATGTTTGTCCCATGGGATAGCTTTTATATTATAAAGTGGATATTGACTCTCATGGAGGTGAATATTAAGGTTTATCAACCCTTGAGGTATGTATTGACCAAGACAAACTAGAGGTCACTGCAACATCAAGAGTAAATAAATCTTAATGCTGTCAAAATGGAAAATCAATATGCATATTTTTCCACTTATTTTGAATGTCATTGAACTACCTGGAAATGTCTCAATTGTGTACCTGAATTTCAAGATAATGGGCTTTTTATTACTGTGAGTAATAAAAGTCACCTAAAGACAAGTCAGAGGCTGGGCTGGGGTTCAAGTGAAACACTGCCTCCTGTTTTTCCTTTCTGAATAAGACAGGACAAGGGCTCTCCTTCTTTTAAAATATGTAAAATTTTATTTAACCTATATTAAAGGAAAACACCCATCTGTGCTGATTTTCAAGCCAAAACTAAAGTCTTTTCTGGGGCAAACTCACTGGTTGTCAGAAACCCTGTTCACACCACACCTTGTAGTGAGAAAAGGCTGCATTGGGCCATTGCACTGGCCTGGCTCTTGTTCAGATGAATAAAACCCAAAGTATGCTGCTGAGATGTAGCTGTGATTTTGGAGTCCTAGCAATGCATTGTTGTAGGCTTTCCTGGAAAGAGTTTTGCTATTGTTGCACTCTGAGGCAATATAAGGTGCTTTATAGTTTTGTGTATGTATGTGGCAGCACTGCTGAAAAGCCATTGGCAGCACTCCTTCAGAATCCTGAGCTAACAGGAAGATGGATTCGGTTCTTGCTATGCAACCAAGTTCCCTGTTGTAAATTATAATCCAAGCTGAAAATAAAATGCAGCTGTATAAGTAGACAAATAAATGCAGAAAGGCAATGGTTTATCTTAAATAACAAAACATTTACTGCTTATTTAAAGGCCAGTGAGTCAAAAGAGGGTGAGCCAAATAAATCCATTTAACGTGCTTTTAAGCTCACGTGTGAGTAATTGGGTACGGGAGAAAAAGGGATGAGGGAAGAGGAAGCGGAGGAAAGATGACCCTGACTAAAAAAGGAGCTTTGATAGCTTAAAAGGTTAACTAGAAAAAAAGCAGCTGCTTCAGGTAATGGTGTGTAGGTTCATGATTGAGGATTTCAGGCTGATGGTAAACCATGCTGACAGAAATTGAAGGTTAGCTGCACATGGCTGACAGGGGATTTGGGCTTGGCTCAGAATTAAAAGAAAATAGGAGGTGGGGGGGAGACTTGAGAAAGATTGTTTGCTCGGTTATTTTGAATGAAAGCATAGAACTTAGCTCATGAAATGAGCTGGCATTATCCCGTCACACAGCTTCTAATAATATGGTCTTGTTGTCAGCTGGTTTTGTTTTTAAGTGCATGCAGTTTTAAAGAGGCAAATTCCAGGAAAAATATCCCAAGGTCAAGAGACCTGAAGACTGCCTGTGCTTTTGCAGACACCTGTGCACATGCTGCACTTTCTGTCTGTGGACTCTGCCAGTCCGAGCTCTCCATCCTCTGCCTGAATCTCAGTGACCTCGTTGCGATAGCGCGTGCTGCTCGAGAGAAGGAGCTGCCGAGGTTAAGTCTATGTGCTCGGTACCTGGACTCTTTGCTGCTTGGTGCCTGGGGCTAAAAGTTCATTGAAAGCAAAAAAATGAGCAGGTCTGACCTTAATTTGGAGCCCAATGAATCAAAAAGCAGTCTTCAATCAGGCCCTTGGCACTGAAGGATTATTTGCACCTCTGCAGCCGGAGCTCTGGGACTGCTCCAAGGAAGGCATGGCTGGCCCAGCAGCTCATGCAGCTGCCTCTGCTCCTGCCACTTCCTTGTGCCAGCACTGTTGCTTCTCTGACCTTGCAATAGATGCTCGAAGAGCTAAAAGGGTGGTAGAATAAGTGTAGTATAACCAGGGAATTGTTTTCTGCTGGCAGGGTCCTGTCCTCACCCAAAGACAGAAAATGGTGACCAGGAGAAGACTTAGGGAAGTGCCCCCAGGGCACGGATGGAGTCAGGCACGGACCTGAGCTGCTGCTGGTGCCAGCACACCCTCGTGCTCAGCCCTTCTTGCCCTCACCAGGCTTCGCTCAGCACCAGGGAGCCCATCCTGCTCCCCGTCCCTCGGCGGCAGAAGGGCTGGGAACAACCACGCGGACTGCGAGGGAGAGTGGGATCCTTGCCTTTGTCAGGGTGGGTTTAAATGGAGTGCACGGGGGTTCTGCACCCCAAGGGATGCCTGGATGGCAAGTAAGAAACACCCCACTGTACACAGCTTGACTTCACTGTAGCAGCAGCTCCTTGGGAGTGTGCTGTGGAGTGACCCCACTTGCTCAGACTGGGGCTGAGGGGAGGAAGAGAACCCCCCTGCTCCTACTGCTCTCTCTAAGCCATGCCAGGTTCTTTCAACTGAGAACCATGTCATTTACACAGATGAAATACAAACCAAGTCTATTTTTTCCCCTCTGTGTATATCTTTTTTTCCAATTACAGCCTTCTGCTACAAAGAACAAGCCACATCTCCCTGGACTTGAGAAGAATCTTTTGAATTGGGAGAACTTATTTTTAAAGCCAAGTAATAAGTTTGTCAATCACTTCTTTATTATCAGTCACTCTCTGATGAACAACATTCAGACTTTAATATCAGCAAAGAGACAATCTCAGGAATGAATGCTCAAGTAATAACATGTTGGAGTTTTTATGGCCTGCCTCTGTTTCTGAAGTGTATACACAATGGCCTAATTTAACATCAGTGAATGTAACAAATTCCCTTTGGCAACTGCAGCATATGGGAATTACTTTTTATGCTTTTCTTGAAGTGCACAAAACTCCCATTAGCATCACATGTTACACATTCGGGGGGTGGAGGGAGAAGCCCCTTATCTGGGTTAGACTTGGGGTGTGGTTTTTTGATTGGGTTTTTTAGGGCAGTCCTACCTGCTTCTAGACTGATTCATATGGATAACTATATTGAAACAAACCTCATGGCTTCATTATTGCATTGCAATCCTTGTTAGAGGAAAATATTCCTTCTAAAGTTTGTACTTGGTCATTTTTAGAGTTCAGGCTCTCAACCACTTTTTTAGCAGCTGATTTAAACATTCTTTTGTGGTAACATTTTCTTTCAAGGTTTAAAATAGGGATCTATCCATTGCAACTCTTCTGTGCAGTTCAAGTACAGAGCCTGAAATATCTGCATAATTAAGCAGGACCTCCAGAGAGCCTCGGAGGTGTCCTGGCTTTGTTTTGTTGAACTAGATACAAGTCAGAGTTCTTTCTGCTGAATTCAAAAGTTGGCCTAATAAACTATAAGAAAGTACTTTGTTGCTTGGATTGCATCTCACTGGAATTTTCCATAGGTTATATTTTCATTAGTGCAGGATTTTTGATCTGAATATATAACAAGAGAATGAGGGGCATCATTGTGACTCAGTACTCTTCACACTTTTGGGTGTCTTTAAGTGTTATCTAACCTGAGAGAGACTCTGAGGGTATTTTCCTTTAACTGTGCTAAATGAAGGAAAATACATTATTTGTTTCTTGTGAATAGGATGGCATAAAAATTAAAGTATATTTTCCTGGATTTTCACAAGCTGCCTTATTCAGAGACAGGAAAACATCTCCAGTGCCTCCACCTTTTCTGTAAGTTTCGAGCTGAAATGGGTTTGACACAGGTAGATGCGACTGCTCTCTGATATCAATACAGCCCTGGCATACTTCATGTTTCAATTTAGTCATGCTCAGTTAAGAGAGTATCAGAAACTATTTCATAACCCAGGACAGTCTGCATGGAAATTGGCAGAATAATATTGCAAAAAGGGTGTTAAGTTGGTGACAGGCTGATGCCACTGGCTTCTCAGACAAGTACCTATTTCATCTGTGGGTTTAGTACCTTCTGAAACTGGCTTCAAAGCTTTAGCAAAAACATGCACAGAGAGTATACCTGTATTTCTTTTAGAAATTAGGATCCTGACAGAAATTACAACTCCAGAGGAGGTTTAGTGAAAGGAACATCAGCGATTTGAGGACTGAGTCCAGGAGCATCACAAATTTGAATTGTGAAAAGCATCTATCTTCGCTGTCATGGGTCTTTCACAGGAATCATTTAAAAAATGAGATTCTGTTCATGGGAATTAAAGATCCATAGAGTTTTTAAAGGACCAGAAGCAGAGCTCACATTCTCTGGCCGGGATTTTCTCTTCATTAACTAGTTGGCAATGTGTTAAACATCCAGAGGTCGAATTCAGCCTTGCAGAATCTGGGCGGTTGTTATCTGCTATTTAACTGTAACACGATTTGAAGCTCACAAATTTTGTGGGGTTTTTTTCTCCCCAATTTCTTTTGTCATGCATTCAAATTAGAGGGCAATTATATTCTTTTGAACTGTATACAAGTTAATGTTGAGGGTCTGGGTTGACCTCTTGTCCAAAACCAGTAATTGTCTTCATATGTAATCAAATTGTGAATATGCAGAGTAAGGGTTGCTGCAGCAGTTAACGTAATTCTGGCTTTATGGACAATTTTGTAAGGCTTTTCCAGACTCTCTCTATATTTTTAATGTGCCTTTAGCAATGCAAGTCTGATCAAAGGGAATAATTTGTGCCTGTTTCTAAATGGTTGGCAAGAATTTTAACAGATATTTTGAGTAATAATTAATTAGGGATATGGTATGATAATTACTACAGAAACATAGGTCTCTTATTTAAATAGGATAATAATCATTGCTACAGAGAAAGACTTGTTTGGATTATTCAGAGAATCTCATTTTTCAAATACAAATTTGTTTTATGGAATTAAAAAAGTAACAAATGATTTTGAAACCTTCCATTGTCAGAGCACTTCATTTTAGTGCTTAGTTTTTGTAATCATATCTTTTTATTTCTGAGTTTCTCATCTGTTTCCCATGTTCCTGTGCAGAATAAGTATCCAATTTTCTACTTTTTGCCCTCACAATAACTCCAGTACGTGTTTGGTGTTGTTTCAATGACTCTGTTTAGATCCTGAGCAAAAAACAAGCTCATAAGAGAGGTTTTTTTTCCCAAAAACAACAGAACGTGTAACTGAAATTTTCAATTTCTTTTTCTAGTATTGATTCTCAGTGTAAAGTCTAAATCTGGTTATTAGTCAAAACAATTTTGGTGAGTTATAGTGGTACATTATATGCATTTCCCTACTGTAAATAAGGCATTATTATAATAATGAGGTATTATTATAGTCTTATAATAATGTATATTGTATTATTGTATAGTACATGTGATATAATGATTTTTTATATATATATATTATATAATCATAATAAGATATTTCAGCTTAATTATATATTTATTTTAAGGCTCTTAAACTCCCAGCTAGGACCAAGCTGGAAAACACTTTGGTAGGGCCATTTTTGCTGGAGTTTGTCTTTGTATCAGAGCTAAAATGGTAGTTAAGTTATCAAATGTGCTGAAATTCTCCACCTACTAAAAACTAGGACAAGGGAAATGCTGACACTGTTAAACCATCCTGCTTGATAGCATGTAATACTTAGGCCTGAATTTTGAGGTTGTAATCTCTTTAGAGCTGTGGACTGCTTTGGAAGAAGTGGCAAACGGCAAAGAAGGAACTTTAACTGTTAGTGTTAAATGATCCTCCGAGTACAGTTGTACCTTCTTGCTCTAGCGCTCATTCTCCTGCAAGTGAAGTTTTAGGGAGTTTCATCACTGCACTGCCACACCTGACAGCGTTGGGGGTGCAGCTGCTCAGGCCCAAGGCATTGTCCAGAATAAATAAATGTACCCCATTGTTTCTTGGAATTGGCCAATGTGGAACATCCTCACTGGAGCTTTTCCTTTGATAATTTTGGGGAAATTTTGAAAGCTTAAACCAGCAAAGCCAAAGGTTCTTATAAGCAGATAGTTCTGAAGATTAAACAGGTCTGGTTCTTTTTGTTGTACTTTTTGTTTCTTTGCTGGTTTGGGTTAAAAAACCCAGACAGATCAAACGTTGCAATGTCACGAGCATTGGTAGAGCCATGCTCTTTGGATTCAGAAGGAAACTACTTGCTCAGAGACCAAGGGCATGGTACAGGATGAAAGATCTTTGTTACACCATTCAGGAACAATGACTACATTACCTTTTCCCTGGAATGAGTCTTGTGCCTATTTCCTAACCATTAAACTGGCATCTTGCAGCACTTATATACTGTATTATGAGTGCTAATTTCCATATCTCTTCCAAAAATTCCTCTGTGACTTGGTGCTCTGCCATCTTCTTTTCTTTTTTTAAGGGGAAAAAGAAAAAAAAAACCCTCACAAAATTTTTAGGTGGAGGAGGGATATTAAGTAGCATTTTTTGGGGGAGCTACCTCTGTGACTTTCAGCTGAAGGCCAGAAGGATAAATTCATTATGATCAGAAGACAGGAATTTTCTTTCAAGATCCAACTTAAATCTATAAGTTCTATTTAAACTTAGATCTCTTCAGATGTCCCCTAGTCTATGCAGAGTCAAGATCTGTTCAAGCCCTCTTCTCAACTCTTTTATGAGCTTTTCCCCCAGAATCTGGTGGCAAGTGAGGAAGGAGTTAGAAAACCTTCCTTTCCTTTCTGGTGCACTCATGCAGAGAAGGAGCACTCAGTGCATCCCTTTGGGCTGCTGGGAGCAAAAAATGCAAGAGCAAGCACTCACAAGTGAGGAGCTGAGCAGACATGAACAAGATTTCTGTGTTCAAACATAAGCTGCTTTTTTCCCTTCCAATCCCAAGAAACTTTTCCCTTTTTTTCCCACAAGTCAGAGAAGCGAGCGAGGATGAGTTTTCTCTCAGCATCTCAGCAAATTTAAGCGCCACAACGTAAGAGCTGAAAAAAAGACAAGCCTGAGCAGAGAGTTGTTTGGGTGACAGCAGTTTCAGGTGGCTGTTTGTGGGAATGCCCTGTTCATTCAGAGCTCAATTCCTGGATCAGTCAGATTTTTACAATTTGAGAGACAGCAGCTTGTGCATATGTGTGGAGAGGAGATTCCTGGCTCTCAAAGCCTGTTATTATGAGGCCAGACTTTCTTTGAATGCTGCCTGATGTCAGTGCAGATGAAATCAGCAGATTGTAGTGTAATATGGTAACTGCTCACGGAAACTGGTGCGAACAGGGAGGCGGCAGCTAATCGGATTAAGGAAAAGTCTATCACAGCCACAGCTGTCAGTGGATTTTAGCAGACTTTTTTATCACTGTTTGTGTGGGAAAACACACGATAGAGGGAATCTAATGAAGGAGATTGAACTAATAAACAGAAGTCCTTTTTGATCTGATAGCTGCTTTTCTGAGTAAAGTGCTCTGGAGAGGCTCAGGGAAAGTTTTGATGTAACTCTGATGTAGAAGAAATAACACATTTTAGGAAGAGGAAGGTTGTTGAAGTGGTTGTAATGTTGCCTTCGCATCTTACAGAAGTTAACAATTTATTTTTTTTAATGCAAAACCCTGCTTTAGAATCTTAAACAAAAAACAACAAACAAACAACAAAAAATAACACCAAACCGTGGGAGTCACTTACTGTCTCTACTCGCCCACAAACCCACAAAGCACTTTTCCAGGAGAAAGTAAGGTAACAATGCACAGGAGAACAACTGTTTTGAGATAGATGGTCAACTGTTCTGAGATCAAGTCTCTGCAAATGGAGCTGAGATGGTCGCTACAAGCATGGCCCTGAAAATTTTCATCACCTGACATAGATGTCCCTGGTGCCTGCTGAGACAGCAGCTGGGAAGGGGCTTGATGTGAAGACGAGGCACATTCTGGGCCATTTGTTTCAGTCTCATGTTTGAAAGAGACTGACTTGAGAGTAGGTGGCAGAGACACCACGCATAGGCAGCAAATGTACTTTGAAATCAAACAACTGAACAACAAACTCAATGTTCCCAGCTGGAGATCTTTGGGGCTGATTTTTCAGGGAATGTGTTTCTTTGTGCTGGTATTCAGCGTACAGCCCCTACAGGCTTCAGCTTCTCTAAAAAACAGAACATATCCTTCGTGACCACCAAGAAAAGCCTTTCATCTTGTAGGAGCTCTATGACAAGGAGAAAAAAATTTACCAAATTACGAGTGAGAGCTGTGTTTTCATGGCCACCAACCCTCAGTTGTTTTTCCTGTTCCACTCAGCACTGCTCAGCTCAGGCATAGCTCCATGCAATGACAGATAAAACCTTTGAGGGTCTTAGAATCCCTTTTAAAGCTGCAGTATCATTAAAAAATGGTGTTTTGCTCCAATTAATGGTCATAGGAAAATATCCAGCGCACCTTAAAAAAAAAAAAAAAAAAAAAAAAAAGCCATGAATCTGAAAAGAGCTACAGAATGTTCTTCAGGTCTTGGTTTAAAACTAGTGGTGCCACTGCTGCTTTGAATCAGTGTAACTAAGACAGGAATCAGAGCCTGTGTTTCAAAAATTAGATCATGACAGAAAAAGATCAAAGAAACACTCACAGTTTTGTTGGTTTACATTGTAACTTCCATAGAGAAGGAAGCTTTTATTTCATTCAGGTCCGTGGCTGTATCCAGGTTGGGGTGAATGTACTTTAGCCTTCAAGTTCCTCTCTCATCATATATTTATATTGGAATTGAGCAGTAACTAATTGAGGTTAGTTGAGAAAAAGAAAAGCACTTTGGATTTGCTGGGTGCCTACTGTGAATGAAGCTTCCAAAAGTCAAGGCAGAATCCTTTAATCCAACTTTCCTTTTGTACATATATATATATTTATTTATTTTTTTCCTTGCTCAATTGAACCGAATTGGAGAGAAACAGTTTATTCTGATTTGCTAGAAAATTAGAGAAGGAAAAAAAAAAAAAAAAAAAAAAAAAAAAAAAAAAAAAAAAAAAAAAAAAAAGAGAGAGATCTTGTAGAACATGTGTGTTGTTCTTTAAAAGGAATAAGCAGTAATAAAACTGAGAAAATGCAGTTCTCTAAAGGTTGTTATGTGCATCTGTTGTGTTTCCTGGATGTTTTTAAGGAAAATAATTCTAGAAATATTCTTCTGAATTTTAATAATTGGGTATTGCAAGTTCTTCTTTTGCCTCTCCTGTGCTCTTTGCCCATTGTTCTGTAGGGTCCACACACAGGGAGAGTGTCTGGGGAATTTAGGAGGTCCTTTTGTGTCACACTGTTGAATATATTCTGTAGGCAAAGCATTGCACAATTTTTGTTTCTTTGGAGAGGTCAAGGCCAGAGCTGCAGCTGGAGTGGGGCTGGAGTGGGGTTGGCTTTTCTATGCAGCAGCTTCCTGAGCAATGCTGCAGTGCCGTGGCCAAAGAACAAATGCAAACCAAAATGCTGTGCTGGGATTTCAACTTGGATGTGGAAAAAACACAAAGGCTTTTCTTTTCTCTGATATCTCAGTGCCTGTCATCTGTTTTCTACCAGGGAAGAAGAAAAGCCATTAACTCAGTAGATTCAGATTTCATTTTAATCCAACTCCTGTACTAGCTGCAAAGCTGGAGGAGACTTCAGACATTGTTTCATCAATTACTGACACTCTTCTTGTAGGATTTGTTCTCAGGAGTCCAATTCTTTGTGTTGAGAAACCTTTATGCTGCCAAAGTGACATAAAAATATCTTGGTGTAAGACCTGCTTTTCAAAGATAATATCTCTCAGTGGAAGAGTCCTTTAGCCTTGAGGGATCTTCCTGTCTGTCCATTCTTTTTCCCTTGTGTGCACACTCATCACTTCAGATCTTTTCTTCTGTTCCACAACTCAAAACAAGAAAATTACATATATGTCAAGTTAAAAATTGATGAGAGTAAACAAGAATTCATTTGGTGTCTTTTTGATAATAAAATAACTAGAAATGTATATTTGAAATAACTTTCTACATCTTTGGTTGAAGAAAAGTAGAGAAGAATGTGAAAATAGAAAAGCTGCCACAGTAAGGAAGATCATGTCAAATGTTTCTGTGCTCGGCTCTGTTGAACTTTTCCCAGCCCTACCTTCACAGGGGCAGGTACCTTGCAAGGCTTTGGCTTCCTTGAGCAAGGCAGAAGCTGCACAAAGATACTTCTGCATGTTGTCCTTTCAAAACCCAGGTTTTTGCTTTACAATTTTAATCTTATTGTAGTAGTCATGTCTATGAGGAAAGGAGAATCACTGAAACCATAGCAGAAAAAGAGACACTGGGCTGACTGCACAACTGTTGCTACTATCCCCAGTAATTGGCTTGTGTTGAGTAAATCAACCTTGTTAATGCAGAGTGATTCAAGACAATTAATTCCTTTCAACCCAGGAAAAGAGTTTGTGCAGCCCAATGGGTTTTCACAAGATGCTGGTAAAAAACCCTTCTCGTTCATCCTGCTCGTTCCTCCCTGCAGCAGGACATCCCTGGTGCTGCCTGCAGCTGGAGCTCAGCAGTTCTGCTCAGCCCACAAGAAAGGATTTGCGTTGATAAGAGGAACCTGACAAGAATATTGCAGCTTGAGGCTGTGTGCAGTGTCATATGGGTGTTAAACTGTGTTGTTTATTCTGTTCATTCCCAAGCATCCTAAATTGGCGTTAATGTCTCATACAAGTAACATTTTGGTCAGGTTCCTCAGACTGCTTATTCTGCTCCTCAGACTCCTTAAGCACTCCTTGGAGAACCAGATCCCACATTCCTGTGCTTTTCTACACAGGAAGATATATTGGAGATACAGCTAATTTCAAGAACACCTGGCTCTCCAAAATTGAAGAAATTCAATTCCTGGGACCCCAAAGGGTGCTCAGCTTGGATTTATTCTCCAGAGAAGATGTGTCTGGGAAAGGAACCATGCAGTGAGTGTGCTGGTAGGAAAAAAACTTCTGTGAACTTCAGTGGCATTGGTGAAAATTCAGTGGCTCACGGGAATTATTTCACTGTTGGAGAGCCAATAAATCTGATATAGCATCTCTGATCTTTCAGAGGTGTTTGCCCAGCCAATTCTGTTCTCCATTAGGAGGTTCTTCCAAGTTCTTACACAGCAGTTGGAATACCTAGCCAAATGATATCCCTTTTACCATACTGGAATCTAATTTCTTTTCCCAGTTAAGTCAATGGCAAAATTTTTGTTACCTGTAATGAAAACAAGCTTGAGTTTCTTGATGCTTCCAGAGGTATTTCCCTCTAGGAATATTTTAAATAATACTGACTCGCCATGTTCTACTTAATGCTTCAAGCTGCAGGAGCAGTAACTTTCTTAAACTTGTAAAAACAGCATCTCATGGATCCTTCTTCTGTATTTTTGAGGGAAAAGAAGAATCCAAAGAGCCCAGCACCACTCAGGCTGCCCAAAGCACAAAATATCAGCCCTGAAGCTGATAACCTGCATGAAGTAAGACTACAAGATCAATTTTTCAACATAATAATATCACATGCAAATACAGTTTGGGAACAGATGCATTTGTTTAAGATGTTACAACCCCCTGCTGTTTGTTACAATCCCTATTAGCTATGCCACCATAACAGATTGTCAGACTGGATTAGGTTGAGCCAGTTAAGGAAAAAGTTTAAAATAAAATGCCTGGCTTTGCCCTGGAAGACACTGGGAGTGTTCAGACAGGCAGTTGCCATCAGCTGTGGAAATAGCAGGGCTGCCCAAGTGTGTCTATCTTTGCCTCATGTGACATAGATACTCAAGCCTTATTCTCCAAAGTGATTCAAGAATTTTCAAGCCTAAGTCTCATTCTCTCTTATGGATCCAAATTGCTTTTCCCACTCTTCTCTCTAAGTACGTAAATGATCAGCTCTGACTACTCATGCCAGAACAGATAGTTGCACTCTATGTGCATTCCTCACTAAATATTTCAGGAGATATCCTAGAAGCTCTTTGTTATTAAGCAGTTTTGTCGTTCTGTGAACCATCAGTTACCAAACAGTAGCTTAAGATAAGCAATACCTCTTCCATGGTAAAAAATGGAGCTGTTGTTTTAACTCACAGTTACATTTCTACATCATCCTTCTGGAGACTTCAGTGCCCAGCAAATTCTGCTTAACTCCGCTGGGAAGTAAATTATTCCCTTTTCCTTCTTTAGGCCTTTCCATAATGCATTTACATCCTTAAGCGTTTTTATAAAACCCAACTCAAAGTATATAATACTGAATAATATTCCAGTCAGTCCAATTGTTTGATTTCTCTTCTCAGCTAGTCTGCTCCAGACTCAGAGTTTTCATCTCTTCTCTCCACTGGGCCCTTAAGAGGGCTCACCTCTACCCTCTCTCCATAACTCTGCTCCCCCTGAGCCTGCACTGGAGAGCTGACAGGGAAAAGCCGTTCAGCACTCTGCAATTCTTCAGGGCACAACTCATTCAATCAAGATGGAACAGATTTATGGCTCCTGCACTTGGGTCCCAATTTTCTGCACTGACATCCTGATTTGTTTCTGTGACATTAGAGGTTTCCCAGGAACGATGTTTGCTCACTCTCAAGGTACCTGAAGGAGGTAGTTATGCTGACAGCCTGGGACTGTCCTGCAAAGGGCTGGGAAAAGGTCCTGACAAAATAGAATCCATTTTGAGTCTGGGACTTCTCTATGCTTTAAATGCATTTTGATAATCTTGTTTTCCAGTTTCTAACCGAGCACAAATTATACAACACCAGTAAGACTGTTCTGTAAGGGGGCAGTGTGAAACCAATACACAAAAAACCTTCTCGCTTTCCAGTATCTATCATGCTTGTCAGATGTGTAAAGTATATGCCATCTTGTGTTGACAAGCCCAAAGAGCAGCTGTGATTTTAAAAACTGCTTCTGCTGTTTGCTCTTTGCAAGGCAGGCAGAAAAACAGATCATACAAAGGTTTGATACTGCTCAAGTTGCATATGTTGGCCTTCCTTCAGTTTTCCTGGGAGAAACATGGAAATGAATGCATAAAGCACCTCCACTAGGGCCACAGGGATAAGAAGAGAAGGGTACCCTGGTTTCCCAAGAGTTTGAAAGTTAAGCAGTGACAATTGTGAGAAATCTTTCAAAATACAATTAGGAGGAGCTTAAAATTACCTGAGTATGAAATGACCTCTCCCTTGCCTCCATGGAAGGGCACATTTGAGAGATTTGTTCCCAGGAAGTTTATCAGACATGAACAGTTCTGGAGCAGGTATTGCAATGTACATGAACAAACACTGAGTACTGGCATGTGCTGTCAAATTCAGTCGAAGATATGTATAGCTCTGAAAAACAGATCCTGTGGTTACCTTGATACACAAAAGCTGTGTCTAGCTTAACTTTGTTGATCATGGTGGTAGAGGACTGGCAAAGGCAAGTTGTTTTTTGTTCCCAAGTGTTCCTAAACTCTGTCTTGTGTTGATTAAATGTCTTAAGCTTAGAAAAGGCTGTTGTAGTGATCCTGACCTATATAGTCCTGGATATAGAACCTGGTTGAAATTAACTCTGTTTCCAGTCAAGGGGTTGTGGCTGGATGATATCAAGAAGATTAAATCAGGATTCACTCAAGGCAATCCTTTGTTTCCCAAAACAGCAATGATCCTTGGGTTTTGGGGGGTGTTTTTGCCTCTTCAACTCACCTTTACAATGTGCAACATCCCTGTATTGGTTCCATGTTCAGAAGGAGCTGAGGACAGAGGAAATTGTTAGATCCAGTCACTGTGAGTTAGGTTTCACTTCTTTTAAAGTGTTTTTGTTTGCTTGTTCGTTCAATGGCTTAGCTTTGTTTTAAATAATTAGTGTGGAGAGTTATGCACTCACAGATTGTCCCATGCTTCTGAAAAAAAGGTGGACAGGTAATAATTCCTGCTGCAGTTCCATTTCTTTGTTAGCAGAAGAGGCATGAGAGGAAGCATCAATGCTGCTCCCAGAGCAAACAGCTGAACCCACTGCTGGCTGTGTGTCACAAGGCTGTTTTTTCCTTCTGTGTGATATACTGTCTTTCCAGAGCTGCTGCAGTCAGAACTGGCCCTGTGGGTGATAGCCCATACCATAGTAAATCTTAACTGCAGGCAACATTTCTGGGGTGTGTTAATCTGGAGTGCAGAAGCAGCAGTACCTCTCTCCTCTAGGTTAGTTATAGAATCCTAATTTTTGGAGGATGCTTTTTCTGTCTGGGTAATTCCCTGTGCTGTGCAGGACAAGCTGTGCACAGTGCAAAGGGAGAGCAGTGGGCAGAGCAAGGTTCCTGCTGGATTACAAGAACCATCAGCTGAGGTTTTAGTCCCTGCTGTCAGCAGGTTTCCTGCTGCTTTCCCAGTCTTTTCTACTGACCTAGATATGCTTGTTTTCTGGGTCCTTTACTACCTGCTTTCCAAACATCTTCTCTATTTGGGCATAACAGGGTATCCTGAGGAGCCCAGTGCCACCCTTCTTTCCAGAGCAGGCACAACCAACACACCAGCCAGCAGAGATGCATTTCTTAGTGCCCACTGTGCCTCTTTCACCCTGTTTATGGATTACCACACTATACCCACACTAGGAAATACCCTTTGCAGCGTGCCTGATTCTGGGGAGGAGGGGGAGTGGTAGGATATGGGGGGTTTGGAGTGAAATGGCCAGGGCAATAGAATAGGGTGAAATAAGGGCTCAAAGCGTTCCTGTAAAACAGGGTGAGCCAAAAGTTTATGGGGTACTGAGGCTGAGCTACAAGGACCTGCTGGGGAGGCAGGTATGAAGCACCTGTACTTTCAGAAACAGGAGTCTTTGCTTCCTGCCCTAACATTTATCTGTATCTTGTAGAAAAGAAGCTTCCCACCTATCTGCCATTAGCCTGGGAGCAGCTGGGGTTGAGCTTCTGCTTCCCTCGAGGCAGAAGGCTTGTTCATAAGGGCTGAGAATGTGTTCCCTGAGTGAGATCAAAGGGTAAGGTGTTTTTCTATTAGCAAATACGTTTATTCATACTTAAATTTATCATTTGCTCATCCCTCTGCATGTAGTCAAGGTGCATTGGTTAATTCTGCATGGAAAAATTACCCTGGAAAACCAAATACTTACCATAGCCTCAGCTGCTTCCTGCAAAGCAAACACTGCACAGCTTTAATTATAATTTAAAACCAAAGGCTGATATCTCTTACAACAGAAGTTTTGTTTTGAGTTAAACAATGATGAAGAGATTAATGGAGCTCCATAGGAAGATGATTTTTGATGGAGATGAAATGCTGTCCATGCAATTTCAGATGATTGATTTTCTTTGATTAGGTACCCATCAAAGTGCAGTCAGCAGTGCCTAGGATATGATCTTAAGACACTGAAGAAAGGGGCAACTCATTAAATGAAGAGAATCACCCTGTCACCCCCTCACCCCCCCATCCCCAAATTCTCTGTTACCGCTTCAGGAGTTCAGGCCTCACGAGGCTTCTGTGCTCTTTGGAAAAGGGTACAGTATACACCAGATTGCAGTTAGAGAGTCCTTGATATGCAAAATGAGCCATACAAAGATTTTTCTTCATTTATTTTATTTATTTTTAAAAGTTTTGAACAAGGATAAATTATCCTCTGAATATTCCCCACTTTGAGGAGAAGCAGTTCAGTGTAATCGGACGAGCAGCCTTCAATTTGGCTATTCCCAGAGTAGGAGTATGCTGCTAAATCATCTGTTATCAGTGGAGCTCTAAAAACAAGGCTATTGACCATGAGATGAATTTTGTCACAAGTTTGATGTAGGAGTCAGTTTTGACATTGCTCTAAATGTTCTCTTCTCGAAGAAAAGCTCTACTGAGAGCAGATGTATAAAAGTTAAGCGGGAGATTTTAGATTGCATAAATGAGAATGAGACATCTGATTTACCCAGGTTTCCACTGAGAGTTGAGCATTTCACTGTCCTTCATGCCTTTGAAAAATCTCCCCCTAAACCACCATCTTACAAAACGCGGTAGGAATTTAGTAACAGGATAAGTCAGATTACATCTGTACAGATTTCTTGATTTTGATATTGCAGTGCGTGTTCATAACTCTTCCAAAGGGCTCAAACATTTTCATGTCACTTATCCTGTGCCATGCAAATCCCGGCTTTCACCTGCCCCATAAGATGAATGCATTTTATTTCATTTGAGCACGTTTTGGCGGCTTCGGAGAAATTTATTGGAAGAAATCTTAGCACGTTCCCTCATGCTGAAGGAAAATTGTCCCTTGCAGCAGCCAGGCCACCGTGCACTGATGTTACTTCAAACCACTGGGAGCTACCTTTGTACAAGCTGTGAATTTGGTTTTGCCAACCTAATTTTGGATTCATATTTTAAAACTGTAACTCGTAAGAAAAGCGAAAACTTATGCGGAGTCAGCGCTACTGCTGTGTATTGGGGGATTAGAGAATTTATTACATAAATGAATTTGTGTGAATATTTATGCTTCATTAGTCACTCATTGGTGTGGAACATAGTATGGGAACTTTGTACTTACTGATTTTCTCAAGTTAAACTGCCAAACTGTTCGTGACTGATATTCCCATATTAAGTGTGTGCAGCTTTTAACACTTGACTTAACAAGTACCTTTAATTTCACTGAACATAAGTTATTGATCATGGGGCTTGTTGCCTGGAAGCTCCATTCCTGATTGTTAATTGAGCCATTGATTTTTTTCTTTAACGTTATCATTAACAAAAGGGTGAATGCAGCATTATAAAGTGGTCTGCTTAGGGTGGGGAGGGGAGGACTGACCAAAGAAAATACATGGGGTTTCTAAACTTATCACAGCTGAAATCAGCTCAAAAACTCCTGTTGAACTAAGGGAGAATTTTAATGAATACCGATTTGGTCTGGCAAAGTAAAGTTCAGAGGAAAGTTGAGCAGATTTCAGGGAAGCCAGACCAGAAGTGGTGTTTGATACATGTTCTGGGTGTTAGCATGATGCTAAACCCAACCCACCAGGACTTGCTGAGAAAAAGCTCATCCCTGTAAACTTGAGCTTGGCACCACAATCCCACAACCAAATAGCTCCTGTTTAGAGGTGGCCTGTGGCCAGCCCTCTTGCAGCTCGGGCACAGGGAGCTGAGCAGTGCAGCCACAGGGAGTCAGCAGCCTTCGCTGTGCTCCGTGATGACTTTGTCACATTACCCCTGCACTGCACAGGGACAAAGCCACACCACATCTGGCTGGGCAGTGAAAGGCAATGTCTCAGTAGTACAGCCTGTGGATGTGAAGGCTTAGTGGGGAAAAGCTCGGGATATCAGGTGGATAATGATGCTGTGAGATGAGGACCGGGGTTAATATATATCTCTCATATATTTGTGTCCGGTTTGATAGATATGACCTGTAACTGCATTTTGTACAGTTGTGGCAGTCAGTGGCATGCAGCATTGTGTTCTCCTGTTTAATTAGAACTGCTTCATTGTCTTGGAACTACAATTACTGTCCATGAGGTCATCCCAAGTTCCTACAGGCATCAGAGAAAGTACCTTGGTTCACTAAACATCTTTTGCTTCCACTCTGTCATTGACAGTTTCTATGATTTTTAAAATGGAACAGGAAAAATGTTTCTGTCTCAAAGGCATATGATGGAATTAATCTTCCTCTTTTCCTGTGGACATTGTTTTTAGGAATGCATACCATGTTATTCAGAGAGCAAACTGCCTTCTCTGAGCTGTCTTGCAGACTTACACAGTGATTTTTAGTTAGCATGACTAGTAGGTAGAGTCTAGATAGTTTTGAAAAATTCATTATTGCTGTCCTTGTAGAATCACATCCAGGAAATAAAAACACCTATTAGAGGCTACTGCAGAGGCGCTCATATTCATGAGCCCCCTGCAAA
Organism: Hirundo rustica; assembly: GCF_015227805.2. Lineage (NCBI taxonomy): Eukaryota > Metazoa > Chordata > Aves > Passeriformes > Hirundinidae > Hirundo > Hirundo rustica. The sequence continues at coordinate 4,908,863 of NC_053464.1, forward strand.
ACACTGTTGCAGTTTGACAACTCCGGCAAGAAAGTATTCATGAGTTTACAGATTTGAAGTGCTCGAGTTCTTTGTAGTTCTCCAAACAGTTTCCAGAAACTATTTTATGACAGTTTTAAAAGACTTCAAAGTCTTTACACTTGGGTATAGTGGCTTTCTCTGGAAGAGAGGAGTGTGGTGAGAGCTCTACGCAGAGGGAGTAATGATTCAGGTGACATCAGCTCTCCTCATTTCCTGACCTTGTGTGCCTGACAGGTTTAGTGAGGGTGGAAACAATGCTGATTTCTGAAGACTGTCAAGTGCGAGCAGTTTTCTGCTGAGTTGTAGGAGGCTGGAGATCTATAAACCTTTTTAAGTGCTGAGAGGAACGAGAGGGCATTGTTTTCATTGCAGCTGGTCTTTGAGTCAGGAAGAGAATAGTAACTATTGAGGGACAGACCCCTACAACAAGGCTAAGCCTTATTTATTAACTAGTAAAATTTCTTAAAAGGAGAACGAGCAAGGAAAAATGTCTTAGCTCTGCTGCTGTGGCCAAATAAATAAGAGTGCAGAAATTGTGGCAATAACACAACATGAATTTATATTGCTAAGGCAACACAAGTTCTTCCATTTTGAAAAAAATCAACAAAAATCTGAAGAGCATTTCCAGACTATCCAAAACTAAAATACTCGCTACTGGAAAGCAGCAGAAAGGAGAACAATTGAATTATTACAAATTCAAACAATTTGTCTGCCTAAGATGTTTCTGTACTGAATTGTTGACTCTATTCCCATTCCAATCAGCCATATTTTTGAAGGAGTTCAGAATGTATTCATTGAAATAAAAAGTCAGGGATGAAACTGATGGGGTACCCAGTGGGCCCCTAATGGACTGAAATATTATTGTGGGAGTTTAGTGCTGGTTAGCTCATATTCATCACCAGTATTTCAGGACTATCTATCAAACTAAGTTTCCTGAGCTCTACTGAAGTTCTGGTTACATTCTTTATGCCTAAAAGGAAAGATGAAGCTGTGAAATTGCTCATGAGCATTTTGTAGTTTTCCTCTGTGCAGGACTCAGCCACTGGCTTTTAGCACGTTTGTCTTCAGAAACACGAGCTAGAGGACTGTGTAGTGCACTTCCATGGTATTTTGTCCATATCCTAAATACTTTCTGAGATAGTTGAGTACTGTGTAGTGCACTTCCATGGTACACACAAATACATGTATACTAGTATACACAAAATGCATGGTACAAAATACCATTTTGTAATACTTTGTAGTACACTTCCATGATATTTTTTACCCAGTACCTGTGTACCTGAGTACTGTGTAGTGCACTTCCATGGTATTTAGTACATGGTATTTTGTCCATATACTAAATACTTTCTGAGATACCATTTGGATACTCACCTCCATGAAAAAATGCATGCCTGGGGATTTTTTTTTTTTTTTTTTTTTTCCCACATTTGCAGAGAGGTGCAAATGAGAAAATTTAGGGTAGCACTTAACAACAAAACCACATTTCATTTCCAAAATAGTCTTGGCTCCTGGGAGGGCTATATAGAGATCTCCTGTCTTATGAATGCTTTGGCTCCGTGATTAAACCTGGCAGTAGAAATAATCATAATGAATCTACATGAGTGGAGAACATAAAAATGTGCCAAACTCTTTTTTTTTTTTTTTTTTTTCCTTAAGGAAATGCTTTGGTATCATCTATGTCCTAAAGATACAGCCAAATCCTTCCCTCTCTGACACAAAGGAGAAGAAAGCCACAGGCCTTGGGCTGGTTCTCCTCCATCTTTTCCTGACCCTGATGTTAGAACTGTACCTCCCAGGCCAGGAGAGTGCCTTTTGCAGCCTCATGACAATGTGGTAAGCTGTAATTTTCCAGCTAAGAGCAAGTCACACAGTGCACACCAGCATGAAGTACATCACCTCTTTGAGGAAACAAATCCTTCATTAAGCTACAATGGAAGCTCAGTGTAGAGTAATCCCATGGGGCTACCTCCTTGATCCTATCTCATGCATTAACTTCCAAGAAGTTCAGGTCCCAAGACCCCTCTGAATAGTTAGTGTCCTCCCAAACACTTGATTGGATTCGGTTGCAAGGGTTTTTTTCAATACTGTGTTGTTTTTCCCCCTATGTTTTTCCTGTACTGAACACATGTATACTTTCAGATCCTGGCTGGACAAATCACTCAGTCTACAGCATTCACAGACACTTTGTTTCCTCCATCCTGTCATGCTAAAAGTGATAAAAAAATCTTCAAAAAATAGCCAGTCTCTCAATCCATTTGATCTCTGTCCATCTAACATTATTAATTGAATCTGAGGTCCAATTTTGAGCAATCCAGTGAAAGACACCGGTGCTTTGCTTCTCGTGTTTGACCTGTCCAGCTAGAGAAATAACTTCCAAATGCTGTCAGTGAAGTGATTATGAGCAGCACACTGAATTTCCACCCACCAAAGGGATTTGTTTTTAAGCTGCTCTGAACTCCGGTATCTGGATGAGAGCTCTGGTGTTTAGAATTAATGATGTCTTGGGTTAGCTCACACAGCTTGCAGCACTCTAGGTGCTGCGGTTTGATGGCTGTCACTGTTGGTTGGGTCAAGAATAGCTGCCACAGACATAATCAGCGTGTTTCCTCATTTTATCAGCCTGGTGCAAGAGGTAGTCATTTTTTCCAGGGGACAGAATTAATGGGTGAATGCGCTGTGGGGCTGGCACACGCTGCCTTCAGTTTAATAGCTGAATTAGAATCTTTTTAAACCCTTGGCACCAAGAAATGTGATTTCCTGATGCTTAGGGCTAATGCTGTGGTAAGTGCTGGGAAATCTTGACTGATAGGGGTAAAAGTTAACAGAGACAAAAAATAAAGCACAATAAATCTTACCTGAAGTGTTTGCTATGTATGAATTACATATGTGCATATATGCATTGGTCTGAAAGGTTTGAGCACACGCAGAGAGATTAATTATAGTTTAACCTGCACTTAAGGGGATCATCAAATCTAATATTTTTCACTCAATATTTCAGGATTGCTTCTGGTGGCCAAGCTTGGGGGAAAAAAGATTTATAGTCACTATGAGAGAAACTGTATCAAATAAATAATGGGGCCAAATTAAACACGTTGATTAACTATCATTCACTATCCTGTAATCTCTTAATGACTGAGGTCTAATTTGAGACAGACTAGAATCAGGATTAAATTCTGAATTGATGTTATTATTGCATGTATTCATTAGGTTCTAGAGGAATTCAGGAGAGATTAAAAAGGCACCTGTGAATTAAGACCAGCTATTAATGGGGGAAGTTGAAGGACTTATCCATATTAATGCTATTTTTCTTACTCGGGTAGCCTAATGGATGGAAGCATTAAACTTTACAGATTGTTTGTGCATTCATGGTTTTCATCAGTCCAGCTTATTGTCAGAAAATCTGTAGATCACCTGGAAATATAATAATGGCCACCAAGTTGCATTTATTAATTGCAGTAGCAGAAAGCAATTAAAGAGCTTTTCAGGGCAGTTGAAAGGGATAAGATTTGGTCAGTTCTGCAGCAAGTCCAATGAAATAAAAGGGAGGGAGAATGGGAGAGGAAGGGAGAAAAGCAGTTTGTTTTAATCAACCTGTGAATTATGCTATTTTTATTTAACATTTCAAGTTTCAGACTGTTTAAGGTGTACCAAACCAATGAACTTTTTCATTGACAACCTCAGAGAGATAGGTCCAGTCCAGGTCATGCTCGAGAAATCTCTTCAGTACCTGTTCAATTGTCTCTTGTCTCTAAAGTCCCTAGAATTATGTTATTAAATTTACATGTTTGTGTTTAGGACTTCCAGTGACAGAAAAACACTGTATATTTTTCTGGTTTACAGAAAAACTCTTAAGAGTTAAGTTTGAAAGTCATTTATGTCCATCTCTTCCTTAATAATCTTTCCTTAACACTTCACATTCCTAGTTGCCTCGATGTTTAATGCCTGCATGATCATTAATACACAGATAAGCCTTGCAGAAAAGAGTGTAAAATGCTGCTGCCTTCTAAAACAGTGGACTCCATTTTTGCTAATGAAGCACTTGCTATCTTCAGTTCCTCCTCTTCTGCCATTTTTAAGGCAGTTTTCTGATGTTTTGCTTTCAGTAAAGAGGCCATTATTCCTGCAATCTATCATTATAAGGAGTGCTGCCTACTTCAGAGAACCTCTTGCAGCCTAACTGGAATCACTCGATGATTTGGATCATTAATATATTGCAAAATGACAATAAGAGCTGAAGTGAGGGGGCAGGCAGACACAAAGTGCTGATGAAGATATATCTGCTCTGCTGTCAAAATTCCACATACAAATATAGGAGCCACCATTGGATTTTTTTATAGCTAGAAGGTGAAGCTTTAACACGCCTAAAGAGTATTGATTGTTAACCCTCAGTTTGGTTGGTCTCAATTTGAGAACATACTCAGAGCCTTTAAATCTGCTTTTTCTCTAGGTGTTTGTTTCTGGACGTGTGTTTCTGGATTTTTCTGTGAGATCTTAAAACATTCTGCTACTGATATGTTTTCCTTTCTTAAACTTTGTTGCTATGATGACACAAAAAAGGGGTTCTTTTTCTTCCAGGTTGTAGGGGTTTTTGTTTGTTTGTTTGTTTGGGCACACAATTTCTCTGAGATCTTCCGTTTTTCAAAAAGAAGAAAAAGAAAAAAGGACACTAAGCTTGTTCTTAATTAGATTTCATTATATCAATGATTTTTTTAAAAGGATTCAAGCTTAGGAAGAGCAGTTGTTCATCTCCTCATCTGCAGCAGCAGCACTAATCTTGTACACATTTGCATGCACACAGGACAATAAAAAGTGACATGATGTAACATTTCAGTGAAGAATTGTAGGCACTGCAGCCAAATCCTGTCATTTAAGACTTTCTGCGAGGAGTGATTTATTCTCAATTTGCCAGTGTGGGCTTTTTTGAGAGAGAGAGAGAGAGAGATTGTGCGGGTGTTGGGAATTATGCCTACGCTTTTTAAGCTTTACTAGTGACTTTGGGTCTCTCTGCCTTCAGGTACCTAACTTGACATTCCAGAGAGGCTCGGTTCTTGGCATATTCAGCTTGTTTAGAAAAGCTCTGCCTCCAGCAGAAACCCCCAGATCATTGGGTTTGACTCTCTGCTACTTTCTGTTCTGAAGCTGTCAATGATGATGGCTATAAGGGACGGTGCTTCAGATATCATGATCTGATCTAGCAAAAAAACCTTCTAAAAGTTAACATTTGCTCCATCTGTAGAAATTTTTAATTGTCAGAAATGTTCCTTTGCTGCTAGAATAGGAGCTAGAACAGAGGCTGACAAATCACAATATTAGTCTTATGGAGGCACAGATCAATTGCTTAGAGCTGGGGTTTTTTTTTCCTTTTTAGAGGCAAATTTCTAATCTTATTAATGATAATGGGGATTTTTGCCAACTGCATGATATTTTGTATTGTTCAGTTTAATAATCAGCATGAAACTTATTAACTGCATGAAATATGGTGTCAGAAATCTGGGTAAAATCTCTGGCACTTGGAAATATTAACTGACTTGTTTTCAGTGCTGCAATCTCCTACAGTTAACATTCTGGCAATTATAAAGATACAAGCTCTTAAAGATAAGCTTTCTGTTTTGTGCTGTGTGCTTTATCCCGTAGCCAAAATCCAAAGTAAGCCTTTTTGGGAGCTGTGACAGCTTGGGAGAGTTTAATCTAATTTATTTTCTTGTGATTGTGAACACTTGGGTCCCTCCTGCTTCTACCTGAATTTAACAATGACTTAATCACCAGAGCACCTTTTCTCAAGCAGTGTTGATTTGGGGGGAGGAAAATAGATTTTCCCGGCCAATGATGACGTCTCAATCATGTGTTGATGCTCTCTTATGAGATATTTTGTTTTCCTCTATTGCCATCTCATTTTAGCTACCAAGAATGTGGAATTAAGCTGCTTTTATCAACATGTTTCTGGTCAGAGTCAGTTTGCCTCTCCTTGCTTGTCTCAGTTTCCAAGCTCATCTCAGTTGCTGATGAAAGTTTGAAACTTTGCCTTCATGAGGGGTCAGCAAAGCTTGCAATTTGTCACTTCTAGACACCAGATTCTATAGCAAGTCTCTCATTAAATTTTCCTTGTGCGTATCAAAGGTTGAGGTCATATGGCCCCAGGTTGTCTCGTCTCTGAGGGGAAAGCTGCCATTGGACTATTTGATTGCTCCACCACAGCTATGAATTTGAAGAAGTCAATCTTCTGGTTTGCACTCCCTCCAGGGCATATTTCCTCCTCTACACTATTTAACAGTGATTGGCTGTTTTAATAGCCTTTGAATAAGTTGTTCTTAAATGTATTCTCCCCCTTTCTCCTCCGTGCCCAGTATCAAGTTTGCAGTCTGGATCACTACTGGTTTGCCTTGATGCTTTCCATGCCCTCTTCACCCTCTAACAAGGTCTTTTAGTACAGAAGTAATTAGGGAATGTCATTTACACTTTTCACTTCTCATGGTACCATGGAAAAGATTGATGCTTATCATGGTGCAGAGAAGTTCCCTCATGACTTTCCCTTTACTGTTCTGCTATCTGCCAGGACCTGGATCTCTCTGTAATTACTTTCCTAAGATTTTTTTCTGGTAGGAATACTATCTGCAATCTCTTCATGACAAGTTTCCTTCCTGTTCTTCCTGTAGGCTTCCACTTTTTGGAGCTTGTTTCCGATTTCTTTACTTTTCAGCAACTGGGTAGTGAAGATGAAGACTTTCCACATCTGTGCAGCCGTTTCCCTGCTTACTAATGTTCTATACAAACAGCATCTTTCAGTGGAAGGTTATAGCTTCATGTGCTCTTAATATCTTTGGTTGAAGTAGGTAAGATTTTAGCGAGTGAAATCACCCTATTCTTCTTTCTAATGCACAGCATTTTAATTCACTTTTCCTTCTTGAAGGACCATGACCTTAGTGTTTACTGAAAAGCACACATATGAATGAGCATTCCTAAAGAGGATTGACACAAGCAACAGCAGTTCTGACTTGTGTGACAGTACCATGCTTGTCTCCTGTTTCAGGCTGGCATTGCTCCGAGCCTCCATGCCCAGTCTGGCAGGGGCTGGGTGCAGCACTGAGCCTTGTGGGCTCCCAGTACAGTGGAATTTGCAGTCAGAGCCACTTCCATCCCCTGGAAAAGCAGGCTGGAGTGAAGGAGGAGAGGGGCTCAGCTACAAGTGACTAGTGCAAACGCACAAAGAAATTGGTGCTTCTATTGGCCATGGCTTAACGAGGAATTGGGGCGCTTAAATTCTTCCGAGGTGGGGCGTAAGAGGGGACTTGTTTCAAAATAAATAGCAAATACTTTGCTGCAAGCCAGGGCACACTGAAAAGCACAGGAGATTCCCCAGATCAATTTCCTTCCCTTTAAGAACAAATTCAAAGTTTACATGTTGGTTGTTCTCACTAAGGAATCTGATGTAGTTTGTCGTCTCTGTGAAAAACAGCCTGCAGCTCCTCATACGGGCTCTCTCTGTGCTTCCCTGAACTGGCTCCTGAGGAAGCAGCTCCTTAGGAACAGTGCAGATCAGCTGAAGGGAGCAAAATGTGGTGAGAGGAGGAGGCAGTGCTGAACAGAGAGCAGTATAACCTGTTGTTGCTTGGGGCACTGCACTCTAGGTCACAACAGCAGGGTCCAAAAACCCCTCTGGCTGGAGGAGCAGGCAAAAGCGGCCAGAGGCAGCTGGCAGAGGGAGACACTGCACTACTGCTGCATGGGGAAACCCAGGCTCAAAGCAGAAATTCTGGTGAGAGTGCAGGCATCAGAGCAAAGGAGCAGACGCTTTGGGAGGGGTTATCCCTATTACTGCCATTGCTGGAGCTTGAACTCCAGGAGAGAGGGGGTGTCAGAGCCCGCAGCTGGAGCTGCTCCTGCCAGGCTGCTCTGCTCTCACAAGTGCCTGGGGAAATAGAGTCACCCCTGAGGACCAAGTTCTGTGGGCCCCAGAGTTCCTTCAGCAGCCAAAGAAAGGTTCCTTCAGCAGCCAAAGAAAGGTTCCATCAGCCTCACCATTGTGGTGAGGGGGTCAGTAACAGACACAAAACATAAACTCCCCCTCGGCGATGATCCCCCTAGTCCTGATCCAAAGGCACTCAAGAGACTTCTTGTGGTCTCAGCTCACCTTCGTACATCTGGATTTTTCTGTTCCATAAGATACAACTTCACCTCTTCTTCCTCCCTTCCTATGTTCACGAAGGAGTTTGTAGCCATCCATTGTGGCCTTCCAGTCTCTCAAGCTGTCCTGACAAGTTCCTGAGATCCCTATGATAATGCACATCTCAGACCAGGCATGGAGCTCCAGCTTCCTCTGTTTGAGCCCTGTCATTGGTACTCCTGGGGCTCTTGAGTTTGAAGAAGGTACAAAAAAAAAAAAAAAAAAAAAAAAAAAAAAAAAAACACAAACAAAAAAACCCACACAACCCAACAAATAAACCCAAAGCATGAACACAACATCACAAACAACAAAAGACTCAGTGGCCTGCTGAGGCACTGGGTGCTGAACTTTGTTATTCTTTTGTAATTGTAACATCAAGAATCAATTTCTATCCATACATTTTTCACAGTAGTAGGGTATGGGAGAGGCTGCAAGGATCCTCTGTGCCAATCCATGCAAAGATTTTTTCCTGCTCTTATTGGCAGGCCCTACACCTGTGTTTGTTGGGATGCCAAACAGAGGGCAACTCCCTTTGACCTAATAAACAGTGATACCTGAACTACTGATAACTCTCATTTCCTTTGACAATCCAGGCAGTGCAAGTGCTCCTGTGAAGTGTATTTGGCTGTACATGTTGCATAGTTGTTCTATCCTCATATTAAAAAGCAATAAAAATTTAATAGTATTTTTAAAAGAAGTATGACATTTGTCACTATGCAGAGAGGCAAACTATTTGTGTTTCTAATAGGAACCACTGGGAAGAGAGAGTTTTGGGGGGAAAAATCAACCAGAGGGAATAGGTAGATGAAAGCTTTAAGTTCTAAGAAGGTTTTATTTCTTTGCTGCTTTGTAGTTCCTGTGGGTAAGTGAGTAAACCTGACAGTTCAAACTACATTCTCCTCAATATCTCAAAATTCATGCAGCTTCCCATGTTACTAATTATTTTTCCCCCTGAGAATCAGCTATTTTCTTTCAGGCTAGAGCAAGAAAAAAGCATCATCTTTATAGCAAGGGTCAAACAAACAAACAAAAATGATAGCATTCAGTCTTTTGTAAATAAAAACATAAATTTTTCTGGTCTTTAGTGGTTATAGTGAGCTCTTAGCACCTACAAGGTAGAGAAAGGAGATGAATCCTCTTCTTTCTCCTCTTAAATGAATAAGCTCTGTTGTTTTTTTGTTTGTTTGTATTTTTAATTATTGATTTCTGTAATTCTAAATATATAATACATTCAGGAGATTTTAATCAGCATAGAATCAGTAGGCTGGTGTGGAGAATTGTGAATACTGTGAGCATTAATTTCAGTTCTTTTTCAGAAAACATTATCCAAGCACTAATTAAGTCTTTAATTAGGCATCCTATTAAATTTTGCTTTAGAAATGTTAAAGACCTGGCAAACATACTCTGTCAAATCAATGTGAGTCTTTACATTGATTTCCATGGAATTTGGGAAAGTCACAAAAGAGCTGATTAGATCTTTTTATGGGGTGATGAAAAATTAGAATGCAGTTATCTGACCCACACCAAACTTTCCTTTTCCTTTGAGCCTTTGATGGTCAGAGAACACACCACGAGAAGAGAAGGGTTGAAGTAAAAAATGTGATGTCTGGAGCAGAAGCTTAATGGTTCAGATTGTCTAGGCAAGTTCTGTTGTTAGGGAAGAAATTTAAAAGTAATTCACAGCATGGATGCTGTGTAGCCATCACAAGTAGCCATGCTCAAGCAGCCATCACTATATATTTTGGATTTTCAGCTTAATAGCAAAGGTGAAGGCCCAGAATTTGGGTGGTCTAAGGACAGGCCTTTCTAAAGATAAAAGTTACAAGCAACTTGCAAACAGTAACTTGTGAAATTATTTATAGATATAATTTACAACCAACCTTCAGAAATGCAACCTTGCAATAATGAAATGGGATTATTCATAGAGCAAAAGTTTTATGGTAAGGTCAGAGCTGAAATATGGAAATAATTTATTCTGTGGTTTTACAAGATCCTAGAACACCTTAAAATATAAATTCACCCTGCCTCACATGGGTACGGTGTGGAGCTGCCACTTTCACTGACTTTTTCCCAGAAGTTTGTCCTGCTCCTGTGAAGAAATGGATGCTATGAGAGCTGGGCATGGGGGCGGCTGCCACCACTCACGAGGGTTATGCTGAGGATTTTCAGACCCCAAGAACACATCCTTGCACTGCAGCTCTCAGCAAAGCCTTGGGATTATTGTCTCATAACCTTGAGGCCTGGGCTAAAAAAGCCTTAATACAGAGCTTTCAAAAATCTATGGAAGTTGGGCCAGTTCCTGAGGAATGTGTTTTGTGCCTCACATTCCTGTTGTCAATGAGAAGAGCTAATGGTTAATTAGAGGGAAAGACAATCATGGCAGAATTGTTTTGTTATCTATATTTACCATACTGGTCTTCTTTTCACCTATACTTTCAGAAGTCTAGTTATATAGTTGCAAAAAAAGTCAATCAAACTTTCGATCTTTTAATGTGTATTAGTAATGGTTTGTCCTTTGCTTCATTAGATAAATTAAACAGGTTGGGAAAATAATTAACTACATTAGGAAATGTAATTTTTTTTTTTTTGTTTTCAGAGGGCAGGATACCATTTTAAAGTCAATTATGCTAAAGGTCTTGCAACTTGTCCAGAACATGAAGCTTCTGAGATGTGGAGCATGGCAATGACAGCAGAAATTCATCTCTGATTCATCACTGAATTGTTTGATACATGAAGAATCCAGCTTCAATCAAAAGAAATGAGTGAGTTTCAAAAAATGTTTCATAGTAGATAAGATAATTAATTTATTGAATTATTTTTTGTCATTTTACAGAAAGAGAAATTGAAAATTTCAGTCATGTTCCAGTTGAAAAAGACATGGTTCTGTTCTGCCATTTCATTTGCATGTAAAGGTAGATGGTGGTTTTGCTTGTTTAAGTAGCTGTGATTTCTCATTAAAATAAATTATTGTAAATGGGATCAGAAGGATCAGAGAGTAGGCAGCTTTGTCTTGTACCTTGTCCACACTTGTGTCCAGAACTTCAGTGAGTTGTTGTGGCCAGGGGATGATCCAGGCACAGGGGTTTCAGTGCTCAGGCTGTGTTCAAATGAAGCTGGCAGTTCTGATGCTCAGCTGTCTCTGCCTTTTGTCCCTATTATATGACTTTGGAGAATTATTACGATTCTGTGTAGCTAGCAAAATGTATGATTTTTATAAGCATTTTTCCATCTTCTTTAAGTAGTGAGTAGCCAAATAATAGTAATTTTGACAAAGGAAATTTTACTCCTTATTAATTTCTTCTTACTTTTCCCTGAGCCTGGCCTTGGTTGAGGGATGGGCCAAGATATTTGGCATATCCTCAAGAACTTCTTTTGCTCAAATATTTAGCAGCTCTCTGTAATTAAACTATGTTCTTGCTTTTTCAAGCAGTTTAAGCTGCAGAGATAGAGCAGCCACAGGGAGTTTAAATGCCAAAGTACATTAAAGGGAATGGTATCTGCAGTTTATTGGATGGGTCTGTATGGACTGTGAGGGATGCAATGGCCAGTACAGTTGAAGTAGATCACTTGGAAGCATCCAAATAAGGCCGACAAGACCCTGTTGTAACAGATTATTAAGGGAATAGAAATAAGGATTTATCTCCTTTTTCTATTTCCTGGATGAAGGTGAAAGGAGGAGAGAGAAGGTGTAAATCCAAATACTATAACTTTATTGACTTAATTGAAATTGCTGCCAAAATCACCTGATGGAAGGAGGGCTTGAATCTGTCTCAAAGTAACTTCTTCACTTCCATTGCATTAAAAATATAACAGGAAGTCATGAGTTTTTCCTTTTTTTTTTTTTTTTTTTGAGAATTTATAAAGGAAAACAGCCCTTTATCTGCTTACACAGTGATTTAGATAACTTTGACATTGCACTGGGTCTCGTCAGATATTTGGCACGTTTAATGAATTTTTCAGACATTTCATTTCCTTTGTAAGTGCCAATTATCAATCTGTGGTAATGAAAGATAGTTTTAACGTGAACTGTCAAGGAAGTTTATAAAATTATCATGTCAACACTGTACTCTTCCAGCAGACTTAGAGAAGGATTGCAAGAAAATGATATTGTCATTTAATTAAACAGGGTGTACATTAATATTTCATTATTACTCCTTACTTATTTTTCATCCTGACAAGTCCTAGCTATCATTTTGTGGAGCCATCAGCAGTGTCTGGTGACGGGCAAACCCCTAGATGGCCGGAAAACTTCAGGCATTATATTGGAGTGGTGCCTCTATGTGGTGAAATGGGTGATTTTTTTTACACCCTCATCATGCTGCTCTAATGTGATACCAAACAAGATTTCAGTGACAATTGACTGCGTAAATATTTCTTATATGATTTCCTGTTCTTGCCTCTTCAGCCGTCAATGGCTAGCATTACCCTAAACTAACATTTTTTTGAGGTGTGGTCTCAAACTCTTAGTGTATTCAGGGTTTCAATGTGGACAGGCTCAGATTAAATTACTGGTGCTAATCTCAATTTCCATCACTACAGAAAAACTGCTTTGCATCTAGCTTTATCATTTAGATCAAGAAAATGGATGTGTCTTTCCAGTAGTGTGGATAGGTCTTTGACAATGCTAATTAGTGGGCATTTGGGTTTCCCTCTAGTAAAAACAGATTTACCCTAGAGTCTTTAGGAGGATTTTTGACCTCTCTTGTGACTACTCTCAATTATTCTCTTTTATTTTGATATTTGTGTCAAAATAAATCCTGTTCTCTTTAGGATACTTAAAGGCTGGTGGGAGTTCTCTGTGTGATGGTTCTGTCCCCTCTCAGAATCTAGCTAAATAATCCCTGTCCTTGATTTTGCTTTCTCAAGTAATCTCAATCCTGCAAGTGCCTTACTTAAATTTATAGCTTGGCAGATTTTGTCTCTGCCAAACTCTGGTCATTGTGAAAATGGTTTTATGCAATGTGTCTCTTGCTTTCCTTGAGGAGATGTGGGTATCTTCCTAACTCTTTCAAAAGGAGTTGTGAAATTCTCTTGTGACAGAAAACAAACAGTCCAAAATGTCCATAGTGCTGAAAACTAGAAAGATGTTCAAAGACAAACAATGGCAGCCTGTTCTTTAAGACCTTTCAAATTAACAAAAATACAGGAGTGTACACAGCTCAGGGAGGGTTTGATGTGATTCTGAATAAACCAGCAAGGCAAAGATGTGAAGTGGCTCAGGAAAGTGTTTTCAGGCATTGGAACAGCAAGCTTGGATAATTGGTGGAGTCACCAACCTCGGAGGGATTTAAAAGATATGTAAACATGGCACTTGGGACATGGATTAGTAGTGGACTTGGCAGTTCTGGGTTAAATGTTGGACTTGATGGTCTTGGAGGTCTTTTCCAACCTAAATGATTCTACATTGAGCATTTATTTGCTGGAACCTTGAAGGATTGAATGCTGAGCCAAGCTTTGGTTCTGGGCAAGATACTAAAGCACACAGAGCTGTGAGTACTCTTACAGTTTTCCTTTCCTGGGAGATGCAGATTACTTGGTTGAAGAATTTCCCTCCTTTCTTGAAAGAAAAGAAATTTGGTTGGAGAATGTAAATGCTTGGTACCTCTATGAATTAGACAACGTGCATCTCTTCTGTGCCAGAGAGGGGTGCAGATATCAGTTCTCCTTATTTAAAAGTCCATGTACATATGGCATAATTTCACCTTCCTTTTCTAATTAATTTTACACTGGAGATTTTGTAAAGTTATGCAAGCAAGAAGAAAGTGATCTCTTCTTGCTATATACCTAATATATGTATTATTACAGGCACCTAGCAAAAATTAGTAGAAGTGATTAGAATCATAGGATAATTCGGGTTGAAAGGAACCTCAGGAGGTCAGCTACTCCAAGCTCCTTCTTCAAGCAAGGTCAGTTATCAAATTAATGTTCTTCCACACTTTTTGTGGGGTTTATGGCTCTCAGTGGATCACAGGTTAATTCCAGCAAAGAGATAATCTCACCAAGTGTCAGTCATTTCTTTAGAAACCCAGCTATTATCACTTTTATATGCTTTTAATTCATGGGTGTTAACTATGGGAGCTCAGTAATGTATAGTGACAATTCTGTAGTCCTTTAAAATGCTACACATATTATTATACCACCTTCCAACTTTCCTCATAGTTCCAACAAGTGCTAGAAATACTATTGTTATGGTAAGTTATGGATCCCCAATGGAGGCATTTAATTTCATCGCATGTTAAAGGTTATAACAGCCTATTAAAACAAGGGTGGAAAATCTTACTTTAAAAAAAAAAAGGCAGAATGAAATGCTTCGTGGCACTTCTCCAAGAGGGACATTTTTCAAAACCCAAATCTTAGAGATAGGATTTTTTTGAAGTAATACATTCCTCAAGGGCTAACAATGAAAATGGTGTGGCCACCCTTTTCAGCAAACATTGGCTACCATTTCTAAGTCGAAAGAGCTATCAGGGGCAGTAGAAGAGAGACTAAGCTAATACTGAAGTATGCAAATGGTTTTCCTTTCATTATTCTTGCTAAAATAGCAGAGGAATCAGAACAATTAACAATTCTGCTCATGTGTGTGATTATAATATCAGTGCACAAACCTGTGAAAGCTTGCTCAGTGCTTAAATTTGTTCACATAAATAGTCCCCTTGGCTTGGAAGCAAGGATAAGGCCCCAGTGTTTGTGCTGGCCTTTTGGAAGTTTGCAAACTGCAGTTATCCCTGTGTGAACCTTGAACAGCACTTGTAGGCTTGACTGAGAATCTGAAAATGCATCCCCATGCCAATAGAAGTGGCAGAGCACAGCTGCTTGCTTTTGAGCTCCAAAACCTTGGGGTTTTGTTTGCAGCTGTCTGTCATAAGTACTTGCTTTGGAGAATGTAAATAACCAAAGATGAAAGGTGATTTTTGTATAAAGGGGGAATAAATAAATAGTTGAAACCTTTCCTAAACTCTCAGTTCTGTTTAGTTGTCCGAGTCCCTCTTGCAGTGCCACTTGTAGCCAACCAGAACCTTTCCACTGGCTTCAGCAGAACCTGTGCTGATCCCTGGAACTGTAGCTCTAAGTGCAAATGAAGACTCCTACAGAGCTAATAGACTCGAAGGATTCAGGAATTTGGAGTAGGATTAAACATTAAATTCTGCCTGGTTGGCATCACACGGGACTTAGTCACAAGGGGCTTTAAAGAACAGGTTAAAATAAAAAAAACCAAACTCACAGCCTAAAAGTCACTGAAGTCCTTGACTCTCCCTTCCCCAGGAGTACAGTTCCATTGTCCTTTATTACTAATATACCATAATATCACCTAATATGTCCCGAACATTTGACAGTCTGGAGCAACACACAATCCACAAGTGAAAAATGTCAGATAAAGTTACAAGCTGATGCAGCGGGGATCTGGAAAAAGCAGAGAGATGAAATTCACAACTGTCAATCACATGAAGTTGTCTCCTCAGTAGTTTTTTTGACAACCCTATGATATCTTGGGGGTTCCACGGCGGGAACAACAGTTAGCAGTAGTTTGGGGAGTTGGGGAGTGATGTGGAGCAGGGTCTTTCCAAGGGAGTCGCTTGGAAAACTGTTGGAAATCAAAAGATGGGGGTGTGGCAAGCCAGGAGAGAATATTGAGCTGAAGTGGAAAGGCTTTGGTCACCATCATTTCATGGCACTAGTAAGGGCCTGGAATATGAGGGCAAGCAGCCTCAATTTGGAAGAGCTCAGAGAGCCAAAATTTCAGCAGTTGAGGTGGGAAATAATTTGCTGCTTTATCAGTGAAGGAGCTGTATGTACAGAGGGAATGTGGGGCTATGAATTGGAGACAGAATGATTTAGTACAGCAGGATTCTTTTGAGAATATAATGAGCTTCTGCCCCTAAATTAAAACTTTTCTTTAAAGATTTTGAATCCAAAAATAACTATCAGGGGAGTTTCACAGAAGCATTAATTACTTTCATTCCTAAATCTGACGGTGATCCAAATTCATGTTCCAACTACCTTCCTTTTTCCCTTATAAATTAAGGTTGCAGAGATAAATTATTGGCTTTGAGGACTGCAAAAGCAATTTTCTACATCATATCTCATTCCCAAGTTGAATGTTACACGTAGATTATGTACAAACAATGCTGAAAACCTTTATAGCAGTATCCCTTGAGTCACTAAACTCTTCATCTACTAAACAGAATTTCCTAACGACAGTGTGAAAGTGTGTGACTGCCTGCAGTGGGATTGTCTTTTCCCTAATCCTCCAGTTCTCTGTCTTTGGTCCATATTTGATACCAGTATTTCTTTCCTCTTTTATAAGTCCCCAAGTGCTACAATTTTATGAGTGGTATTTCCTTGAGGTTCTTAATTAACCTTTTTCTTCTGGCTTTGAGAAGAGTTTTTTGCTTAATAACAGAGAGAGATTCATAGAGGTATGACATAGAGGTATCCTTCGGATGAATCTTCTGTTTCAGTTATCACTAGCTTGGATTGTTTGGTTTGGTTTTGTTGTTGTTGTTGTTGTTGGTTTTTGCCTTGGGAAAATGTTGATTGCCTGTGGGGATTTTGTTCAAGTAACACAAGGAATTGGTGTTCCATAATTGAAGACAGATTCTGCCTCTGTGTCACCCACAAGCTGTTTAACCCATCTACTGTTGGAAGTAAGATTATTTTTGTCAGACCAAAATTATGCCTGGGGAGTTGCTGCCTCCTCATGTAAGATTTAAAAATTCCCATGTTTATCTGTGTCCTAAAATTTCAGGACAGAGGTCCACCCATTTTCCATGTTTCTTTGATGTGCTAAATTCCTCTTTCAATACTCCTCTCAGTTCCAGGGTAGGGAAAAGGAAGTCTCACAGAGCAAATACAGGATGCTAAAGGTAGGGCCCAGGAATACAATTGTAATTGTGTTTAAATAATGAAGAAGAATCTTCCTGGATTTTTGGGACTTCTGGACTGGTATGAATGTTGCAGGTCACCTGAGCACCATGCTGAGACAGCCACCTGAGCTGACCCATGTGTGTCCTCTGTCCCTGAGTCTGCTTAAAGCAGTATCTGAATAAAATACGCTATATGAGCATTTTTTTTTTCTATTTAATTGCATCTACTCCCTTTCTTTTGTTAGATTTTGGCACTTTACAAGTGTAATTGAAATATCACAGACCTTAAAGGCCTGTGAACAGACAGCAGCAGTTTCCTGGCACAGCTCAGCTTGGTGCAGCCCTGGCTGGGCTGTTTGTTCAGGTGGAGGGCTGAGAAATAAATCCTTTTTCCAGAAATTAAAGTTTGGGCTTAGCTGGGCTTTGGGTGCACACAGACATCTAAAGCAGGTGTTGTTTGCTGCTGTTTGTAATGCTTCCCTGCAGCCACCAGCCTCCATCTCCACACTGAGAGAGGGTCCTTGGTTTTCTGCTTCTGTTGTAACAGCGGTGGGGAACAGATCCTGGGTTTTACCATTCATCTGGTTAATTCCAGAGCAAAAGTAGAATTTAACAGATTCCATCCTTGTCAGACTGTTGGTGCTCTCTGAGAGCTGTATTCCTGTTTTCCTGTAAATACAGAAGTACAAAAGTCAATGTGTCTGGCGGCCTCCTGGCCGCTATTCTCCTCAAAAACAAGGTGCTTAAGAAAAATCCTCTCGTTCTACACTAGTCATATTTTGAAACTTCCAAGGATATTTTGTAGTTTCTAAGAAGCATTAAATCTTACTTCAGTTATTAACTTCTATTGAAATAATTGGATCATGGAATAAGTTGAAAAATGTGGCTTGTATATTTATGTAGATTTTTTTTTGGTGACATAATGAAGTTAAGGATGTAACAGAAAGCATGCCTTGTATCCTTCACTTTTTTCTGTTTGGTTTTGCATCTGCTTTTTAGAACACTTAATATTTAAGTTTTAAGACAAATGCACATTTCTCTGTAATCTGAGCCCACTGTGAAATACCGCAGCAGCTGGGACATCTGAAAGGAGTAACTGTTAACCACAATAAAGCCAAGACATTCACATGAGCCACTTGAACCTGAGGTCATCAAAATAAATGGAACTAGAAGAATGAAATCCTCCTTGTTTCAGTACTTTTTTTTTTTTTTTTTCCCCTAGTGTTCTTAATAAGGGAAGCTGCTAACAGCCTGTTTCCCAAATTGTGCCTGAGACTCTGATGGTCTTTAAGAATCTGACTTTCCTTGTAATTTAAGCAACTCATGACTCTTCCTGGTGTTTTTCTGCTTTGAAATGTATACACGGTATGGCAGAGCTGCAATTTTTGTGCAGCAGTGTTGTACTTGTTTGGGAGCCAATGAGAAGGGAAAATAACCTGGGATCTTTTGGAGGGAAATAGGAAAAGATTTGTTTATCAGATCTCACACTTCTGACAAACATCTGGCTGTAGTTTTAATAATGAGCTGCCCATAATTGGAATGTATTTAATCCAAGTTAACACTATGCACTAAACTTGCTAATTGGGAATTTCTTTTTATAAGCACATTACTCTTGCTTTTTCAAGTAATGTTAACGTGCTGATACAGCAGAGAGAGTGCACCTCGCTCCACGACCGCAGCGAGCAGGCCCCAGTGCATGGTAATTTTTGAAGAAAACATATGGTAAGAGTAATGGCTGAAGTCTGTAGACAGCTTGCCTAAATTACAGTGCATCCATTGAAACCAGGACACATGCTAAGATGCTGAAAGCAAAGAGATGTCATTAAAAAATGATTCATATACCTTTGCTTTAATGAGTCCTCACACTTGAGGATTGCCAATTGCCTGATCAATAGCTTCACTGCGGCACAAGGCAAAATTCCTTCTACAAGTAAAATATTTCCATTACACAAGTCTGGAACTTCAGCATATACACTTTTAGCTTGAAGGAATTGAAAAATAATAATTTATTTTTTTATATTTCTGAAACCTGCCTATATTTGAATCTAGTAAATAAACAATCATGCACTGCCATATGGAGCAATTTCATAACAGCACATGGTGAGGCTCTAATGAGTTTTACCATACTGTGCCTGACAGGTGAATTTTCAGCTTTGATTACAGGAGGCCAAAAATAATTCATACAGGCCAATAAAGTTTGATTTAGATAAGACTAGATTATTTTTGCCATCAGCCATTAAGAACTGTTCTATCCTCATTTTCATTTTCAGGCACATAGCCTGGCAAAAAGCAATAATGGATATTTATTGGGCTATCAAATCCACAGAGACTTGTTTACTTATCCTAGTACTGCAATTGTCAATATTCTCTAGTCCACTGGCTGCTATCTTTAAAAGATGTCATGTGTAGGAGTTGTTTTCAAGCTCAACTCTTAAACTTTAAAAGGTACTTTGAAGTTATTATTAGTAGTTCAGTGCCTGGAGACCCCATTATGCCAGGCAAGTACAAAGAGAGCAATAGACAGACCTGGCAGAGGAAATTTAGGGGCAGAATTTGTGCCTTTTGAAGCGCCTGAGCACCCCCAGTGCACGTGAGGGCTGCTCTGTGAGCTGAGGGCAGCCCAGGGCACATGCCTGTGCTGCAGGATCCAGCAGGCGCCAGGATCAGTGCTGCCTTGCTCAGGGGGAGCAGAGCTCAGCCTCCTGCAGCACAGCCTATCTGGGAACAGACAAAAGCAGCTCCCACTGAGGAAGGCTGAGAAATGTTGAGTTAAGCCCCTGTACAAGCTGCTGGTAGCTCAGGTGTCACCCTCACCTCCTGGAACTGAAAAATGCCGCTGGACCCTGGTTTCACCCCAGACCCCAAGGTTCCATTTCTCTCTTTTAGCGCGGAGAAAAATCCCCACCAGATATTCTCAAGAGGTGAAAAACCCCACAAAAGTTTACCAACAAAAAACAGACAATTAAGGAAATTCAGGTAATATGAGCAAGGCAAAGTAACACAGCTAATTTTAGTGAAGCAAAAAATTATTAGTTTATTCCGTTTTTTCACCACACTGATACATACATGTCAGCATACTGCCTCAGATGCTCTACTTGCTTTAGTTTTCCAGCAGACTTTGGCATTGAATTATTCACAGAAGTACAAAAGGAGGTGTGTGTTGCCTGGACCTCCCACAGCTGCATGAAAAAGTAACTCTGCTGAAGCTCTTGCCTTAAAATTTGTAAGAGTTTCTTCCTTGTTAGTTCCCAAAATAGCTTTGTGCTCATGGAAGGTGGCAAGTTGTCTTGGTTTTGAAAGACAGTTTTCTGCCAGGGAAAGCTAGAACCACCCTTGGAATGGAGAATGTGAATCCCCTTCCCTCCAAATTATTATAATTTTGCAATTAGGGGCTTTCAGGCAAAGATATGGGAATAGGAGCAACACTTCTTTACTAGGAATATTTAAAAAGGAAAATACAAATGTCGTAGTAAAAAAAAAAAAAAAAAAAAAAAAAATTCTGGAAAAACCCTGACTGAGTCAGGGATATGACCTGACAACTTGGTGGTCAGGGTGTTGGAAGCAGTCCAGATAGATCCTCCTGGAGTAACAGATGTGGTTCTGTGGAGTAGAGATGGTCCTGTAGAAAGTCCAGTGGTGGTGAGACGGGTCCGGTCTTCCTCCAGGCATCCAGTGGAAAAACTGGATCACCTGTGTCCTTCAGTGCCAGTTTTTATCCAGCTGGGAACAGCTGGCTCCCCCACACTGTGTGGAGCATCTCCCAATGGGATGATGGAATGTGTCATGGCATTGGTGGGCCCTAATGGCCCATTATCAGAAGATGTCCCCCTGCAGGATGGAGGGGTGGTGACAGAGATAAGAAACACTGCTCCACCTGGTTTTAATGGCTGGGCCATTATCAGAAGGCGCCCACCCCTCTACCCCCTGGAGTCACAAGAGATAAGGAAAAAAGCATCTCCCAAAACCAACTTACAACAGATGAAATAGAATACTTTTTTTTTTTTTTTTTTTTTTTTTGTTACATAACCCAAGACACAAGTCTCAACTTCAAAAGTTTCACCTTAGAACTAGCTACTGGTTTTTAGATATGCCAGATGAGAAAGCACACTGGATGGCATCTTGATCTCCCAAAGGCCCTTTGCTCTCATTGCTTTTTCCTGCACTACTCTCCTTCCTCCTTGCCCTTGTGTTCAGCAGGTGAGAAATGAGCATTTATGCCTTTTCACTAAACTGGCAAATATGTCGGCATGCCATTCCTGCATAGCGCGTGACATTTCACGCAACGCTTTATCTCTGACCTTTCTTTTCTCACCCTTGGTTCAATTTCTTTCTGCCCTGGGCTTTGAGACAATGAAAGTTAATTATGACTCCTGTAAGGCCCTTTGGGGGCTTTGGCTCTTCATGTGCATCTACACAAAAAAAAAAAAAAAAAAAAAAGTGACCTTAAGGATTTTATTCAACAAGTGTCCTCTCTCTATCAAACTTAATTTCCTTTTTCTCTGTGTTTCAACAGAAATCTTAATTTTGTCTTAAGGGAGGGTTATGTAACAATTCAGTATGAGTAAAAAATTATAACAAGTGATTGATTTATTTATTTATTATATCTTGGGAATAATAATCTTGGGATTACTGCTCATGGAACTCAGAAATCTTTGCCTAAAATTTGGATTACCTTTGAATCCCAAAGTGAAAATCCAATTTTCAAACACTTTCCCAAAGAGGGGAGATTCAGAGAGATCTTTGAGGTTCTCTAATTAAAAATTAAATAGAAGGGTCTTCCAATGGTTTCTAGAGGTATGAGAATGACTTGATTGCTCATTTGGAAGTACCACCAGTGGCTTGCAAATAGTTTTCCTTCATGTTCATGAGCTGTGTTGCAGCCTGGTGTCCCACTTCAGGACCAAAAACTTAGAATAAGCAAGGAGCTATGAAATTAAAACAGCATATAACTGAGCCAATTTTAGGTAGTATCTCTGAGGTAATTAAGAGTGGAGCAACATAGTGATCAAATCAAGGTTGCAATTAAAACTGAATCAACAGATCAATGGGTTCAAATGAGCAAATTATCATATTAATATAGCAGGTAATCAGGTAGAATTAAGTGGTTGACACTGGTGGGAATTTCTGTTAGTTTGAGACTTAAATTGCATGGAGAGATGGGGAAGAACCTATTTTCTTTTAGTCGGAGGTTCGATAGTAGTGATGACTGACCAGAGAAAGAACCACATGCATGATCTGTCTGATATTGAGTTTGGTCCCTTCTTTACCAAATCTTTGGGAATTCCCATCCCAGAGACCTGCCACTTGCTATAAACTTAGAAAAGTTTAGCCCCAGACATTCCAACATACATACAGACTTTGCAGTAACACATGACTCATCTCCTTAGGTAAGAATACCAAGACCTTTTTACATTTTATTGTAATAAATTCTCTTCCTGGATGATGTATCTTCCCAGACTCAAACTATAATATGGGCATTCTCTACAATTCTCCCAAACTATTCTGCCATATAGGTTGATTTCAAGATTAACTCATGTTCTTCTCACTGATATAAAATAACTACCAGCACAGGTTATAAACACAGAGGTAATTCATATGTTCCTATTTAGCATGATAAATTTGTTTTGCCTTTCCTGTGTTAAGAGAGATGGCCTTTTGGAAAGACTGTAAAATTATTATGGGGAAAAGACATTGTTTTAAATTCAGCATGATCTGGGGAGATGGGCTATGCTTCTCCAGTCCAAATTGATACCTGCAAATCTTGCCATCTTAATTCAGAGACCAGATGCAACACAGGTCAATTTAATTTCATTACTGTCAAAAGGTCTTCTGAAAAGATTATCATGTTTGTAAGCCACTGCCCACCACAAGGTGATGCCACGGGAGGACAGTTCAGTGGGGACCGCATGCTGGAGTGAAATTAATTAACTCTTGGCAGCAATGGAGAGTTAAAAGCAGGCCCAAAACTCCTTCAATCACTCACCAAAAGCAAAGTAGTAACCAGCTTAAATTTCTTACTCTGTTCAGAATCAAACTGTAAAAAGTTACTTGAGTAGTTAGCTTCAAATTGGTGGATGTTGCAGCAAATAAAAGGAAAGACTGAAAACTAAGAGTAGCCATATTTTTGTTTTCTCTTTTTATGGTAAGTGCTTACTAAGCTTAAGCTAACAGAAATGCAACTGCAGTACTGGATTGCCCATGATATCTAATTTTCAAACAGACATAAATACTAGAGAACAACTTGTCATTTTAAAAGGGTAAACAGAAAAATCATATAAATTAAGTGACATTTAAGAAGTTCGGGGTTTATATCACAACCACCAGGGAAATCAGACCTAAGGAAGAAATGTTTCTTTAGAGCATTGATGTAATCAGACTTGGGAAAGAGATTTTTATTCCCCGCCCCCCACCTCCCCCCCACAAATGATTGTCCAAATAATTTAGAGGCATAATTTTGGACTTAGATTGTCACAAAGGATTAACTGTTTCTTTTTAATTATGGACCCTACATTTGGAATTCATTTTTAAGTTGATTGAAAATTAGTTCACTAAAGTGGTAAAAGGCTAAATGCAGTCAAGTGCCTGTAAGAAATAAAAAGCCCCACTGAGGCCCTGGTTTATTGAAAACAGGAGAAATAATGGCACAGAAGCAAAGATTTGGTGTCTTTACCTAAGTGTTTATAAGTCCAGCAGAGCCTGCAGTGGGAGAGAAGAATCCTTTGAAAACTTGCAGAAGTCCATCAAGAGCATTTGCTATAAGGCTCAGCCTGTCAAATGTTAATGGATATGTTTGGAAAAAAAGCCTGCCTCGATCTGGAAAGGACCTGGAGGTGATGAGTTAAGCACCATGGTGTTATCTGTGACTAACTGGGAAATATATTGAATTGTCAGTTAGTCAAAGTTGTTTGGCAATCCAAGGGCAGCCAGGGTTCCAACTTGTGGCAGCTTTCATCTGGGAGAAATTCTCATCTGATCAGAATTTTCTGACTTGCAGAAGCCCATTGCCAGGCACAGAGCCTTCGACATGAATGTTGGCACTTTTCCATGGGAAACTAAACTCAGCCCCGCAGGTTCCTGATGTCAGTTTTTTAGGTGGTATTTGGCACTGCAAGGGCAGCCAGGCTTCCAGCTTGTGGCTGTTTGCATCTGGGAAGAATCCTGATCCATTTGGAATTTTACTGGGCAGAATCACAGTACCAGGCACTGGGCGGTAGAGAAGAATGGAGGCCCTTTTTCATGGGAAATTAGACTCAGCCTCCATGGTTCCTGGTATCAGTTTGTAGGAGGCATTTGGCACTATAAGACCAGCCAGAGTTCCAAGCTGGGGCAGCTTGCATCTGGCAGGAATCCTGATCTGTCATAATTTTAATAGGCAGAAGCGTAGTGCCTGTGTCAGGACCTTATACAAGAACATGGGCCTTTTTTTGTGGGAAACTAAACTTAGTCCCCCATGTTCTTGATGTCAGTTTGTAGGAGGTGTTTGGCACTCCAAGAGCAGCCAGAGATGCAAGTTGTGGCGATTTGCATCTGGGAGGAATCTCGTGATCCGCTCAGAATTTTAGGGGGCAGAAGACCAATGCCAGCCACCAGATGGTAGACACAAAGCGGGGCCCTTTTTTCTGGGAAACTAAACACAGTCCCCTCGATTCCTCATGTCATTTATAGGAGGCAATTGGCACTCCAAGGTCAGCCAGGATTCCAACTTGTGCAGCTTGCATCTCAAAGGAGCCCTGATCCATTCAGAATTTTAAGGGGCAGAAATCCAGAGCCATTCCCAGGACCTTACACATGAACTCGGGCCCTTTTTTTGTGGGAAACTCTACTCAGTCCCCGATGTTCCTGATATCAGTTTGTAGGAGGCATTTGGCACTCCAAGGGCAGCCAGGGTTCCAACTTGTGGCAGCTTGCATTTGGGAACAATCCTCATCCGTTTGGAATTTTACCAGGCAGAAGCCATTGTAAGGCACTGGGAGGTAGACATGAAGGCTGGCACTTTTCTGTGCAAAACTAAACTCATGCTACCAGGTTCCTGATGTCAGTTTGTAGGAGGCGTTGGGCACTCCAAGGGCAGCCAGGGTTCAAACTTGAGGCAGCTTGCGTCTGGGAGATATCCTCATTCATTCAAAATTTTAGCTGGGTGAGGCTGAACACCGGTGCCAGGAATGAAGACCTAGGACAAGAACAGAGGTACTTTTTCCTGGGAAACTAAACTCAGCCCCCCAGGTTCCTGATGTCAGCTTGTAGGAGACATTTGACACTCCAAGGTCAGCCAGAGTTCAACCTTGTAGCAACTTGCATCTGGGAGATATCCTTATCCATGTGGAATTCTAGCCAGCATAAGACATTGCAAGGCCCAGTGCAGGGCACAGCATGTTGGACACGAACGGAGGCACTTTTCCATGGGAAACTAAACTTAGTCACCCATGTCAGTTTGTAGGAGGCATTTGGCACTCCAAGGGCAGCCAGGGTTCCAACTTGTGGCAGCTTACATCTGGGAGATATCCTCATCCGTTTGGAATTTTAGGGGGCAGATGACCAGCCCCAGTCCCCAGACCCTAGACACGAATGGTAGCCCTTTTCCATGGGAAACTAAACTCAGTCCCTTGAACAGATGAGGATTTCTCCCACATGCAAACTGCCACAAGTTGGAACCCTGGCTGCCCTTGGAGTGCCAAATGCTTCCTAAAAACTGACATCAGGAAAATGGGGGCCTGAGTTTAGTTTCCCATGGAGAAGTGCCTCTGTTCGTGTCCAACATGCTGTGCCTGGCACTGGGCCTTTTAATTGTGGGAAGACAGATTGAGATAGTTTTAAAGGCTGTATTGCCCCCCATACATTGCGGCTGCGTCAATTATCTGAGAGTGGGAGCAGCCTTGCCCTCACGGCTATGGGTGTCTTAAAAGAGTGAATTAACTGGGAGAGGAGTCATTTGGAGTTTTCTGGCATTGCTGTGAGGAGGAAGGGACAGAAGGTTATGCCAGGGTCAGACAGGTTAAGTGGTCGTGCTAGGGACAGGCAGGAGCAAGCTGGAAATGCAGAAGGAAGGTAGAAGAAGAAGGAAAAGAGCCACAGCTGTGTGGAGTTACTAATGGGACTGCAACATAGAAAGGGTATGAAGGAATTTTAGGTAACAATGTACTGATGCTTGGAGACCTCTTAAGTTTTTAAAGGAGTACTCTTGAGTGCTG
Source organism: Hirundo rustica (assembly GCF_015227805.2). Lineage (NCBI taxonomy): Eukaryota > Metazoa > Chordata > Aves > Passeriformes > Hirundinidae > Hirundo > Hirundo rustica. The sequence goes on from NC_053464.1 coordinate 4,935,097, forward strand.
TGGCCTTCTCAATGACATCAAATGGTGACCCCGACATGATGCAAATGTCTGAACATCATATCTGGTCTGGACCAATACGGGGTCCTAGTGACTTGCAACATTGACCCACAGGGAGGCGAGTCGGGGGGATGGCCTTGGTGAGACTGAGAGTGGCATCTGGGAGCCACAGTGAGGTCTGGACCTGATTTTCTCCTATCAGGATACCTGGAAGCAGGTGAGCCACCTACTAGTAATAATGGGACATAACTTATCTAAGGAGTGTTATGACCATCTTGATAGTGACATATGGTGACAGAGGACATGATTTGCAATTGGGCTGCGGGCTGAGCCACAGTGGAGATGGAGCCCAGCGAAGCTGAGTGCAGCAGGTAAAGCTGCCAGTCCAGATTAACTTTGACACCCAGAGCACAGGTGAGCTGCTGGGAACATAATGATGGGGACTCAAGTATTAGGAGAAGAAAAGATTATTCAGCTAAATAACATAGTAACTAGTGTTAAACAGAATATAATTGAAAAAGTTATCAGCTATGAAGGAGAAATAAGGAACTTTGAATGTTTGTAAGTTGTACAGTTAATGAACAGTTTGGAGACCATGAAAGTCTATAGAACTGCTATATGAATATTTCTCTGAAAGCTCTGCTTTTGTACAAAGTTTGGAAAAAAAGATTTGCAGAGGTAAAAGGGAAGAATAAATCCAGGAATAAATAAGGCTGTGTTTTGCTAGCTGCTGGAATTTCTCCTCAATGGCCACTGAGGGGACCCTAAGGTTTGAAGTCTGCAGGAAAGATGCCAAATTGCAGGGTGTGCAGGAGAACCATTGCAACAGGGAAATGAGACTGTTGCTTCACATGATGTTCTCTATCTTCCAGAAACTAAGCTGAAGAAGGAACAAGAAAAAATAATCAAAGCAGCAGATACAGAGGACACTGGAGACAGAGCAGTTCTATTACTCAGTACAATGTGTTTATTTGCTAGTCTAGTAAAACATGTGTTGTATTTAAACATTTATATAACTGTTAGTCCTAAGAGAAATATGAGAATATGTTATAATGTCAATTTATCTAATCATGGTTATCTTGAAATATGACTTTATAATTAAACTTTATATTTAAAAAAAGAAATGGGGAATTGTGGGAAGACAGAGATAGTGGTAAAGGCGATCTTACACCCCATACATTGCAGCTGTGTAAATTAGCATAGAGTGGGAACAGCCATGCCCTCACAGCTATGGGGACCATAAAAGAGTGACTTAGCTGGGAGAGGAGTCACTTGGAGTTTGCTGGCTGTTCAGGGAGGAGGAAGGGAAAGGAGGTCGTGCAACAGACAGAAAAGGTAAGATGCCATAGGAAGGACAAGTACGGTTAGGTGGTGGTGCTAGGGACAGGAAGGAGTGAGCTGGAAATGCAGAAGAAAGGTAGAAGAAGAAAAGAGTCAAAGCTGTGCAGCATTACTCATGGGATTGCAGCACAGAAAAGGAATAAAAGACTTTTAGATAACAAGGTAGGGATGCTTGGAGCCCTCTAAAAAATTTTAAAGAAACACTCTTGAATGCTGTGGCTATCTAGAAGAGGACATGCTATAGCTTCTGCCACCAAAAATTCCAAAAGGATGAGGATTTCTCCCAGATGCAAGCTGCAACAAGATGGAACCATGGCTGCCCTTGGAGTGCCAAACACCTCCTACAAACTGATATCAGGAGCCTGGTGGCCTGAGTTTAGCTTCCCATGGAAAAGTGCCTCTGTTCGTGTCCAACGTTCCTGTGGCCGGCACTGGGCTTTGGCCAGCCAAAATTTCGAATGGATGAGGATATCTCCCAGGTGCAAGCTGCCACAAGTTGGAACCGTGGCCACCCTTGGTACCCTTGGAGTGCCAAATGCCTCCTACAAACTGACATCAGTAACATGGGAGGCTGAGTTTAGTTTCCCAGGGAAAACTCACTCTCCCAGGTTCCTGATGTGTTCGTTGAGGCATTTAGCATGCCAAGGGCAGCCAGGATTCCAACTTGTGGCAGCTTCCATATGGGTGAAATCCTCATCCATTCGGAGTTTTCGCGAGCAGAAACCTAGTGTCAGGCACAGGATGTTAGACACTAACGGAGACCCTTTTTTTTTTTTTTAACTAAACTGTCCCCCACGTTCCTGATTTCAGTTTTTAGGAGGCATTTGGCACTCCAAGGGTACCCAGGGTTTCAATATGTGGCAGCTTGCATCTGGGAGGAATGCTGATCCATTTGGAATTTTACTGGGCAAGAGCCCTATGCCAGACCTTGGCGGTAGAAGCACATGGTGCTCCTTTTCCATGGAAAACTAAATTCACACTCCCAGGTTCCTGATGTAAGTTTGTAGGAGGCATTTTTCACTCCAAGGGCAGCCAGGGTTCCAACTTGTGGCAGCTTTCAACTGGGAGAAATCCTCATCCATTCAGAATTTTCAGGGGCAGAAGCCCAGTGCTTGGCACAGGGCGGTAGACATGAATGGAGACACTTTTCCATGTGTAACTTAACTGAGCCCCCCATGTTCCTGATGTCAGATTGTAGTAGGTATTTGGCACTCCAAGACCAGCCAGGGTTCCAGCTTGTGGCAGCTTGCATCTGGAAGAAATCCTCATCTATTCAGAATTCTAGCTGACAGAAGCAATATGCCAGGCACTGGGTGGTGGATGCCAACGGTGGCCCCTTTTCCTGGGGAACCAAATCCAGTCCCCCAGATTCCTGATGTCAGTTTGTAGGAGACATTTGGTACTTCAAGGGCAGCCAGGGTTCCATCTTGTGGCCACTTGCCACTTGTGGGAGAAATCATCATCCATTCGGAATTTTCGCTGGCAGAAGCCCAGTGCCAGGTACTTTGCGGTAGACACGAACTATGTCCATTTTAAGTGGTAAACTAAACTCAGCCCGCCATGTTCCTGAGGTCAGTTTGTAGTAGGTATTTTGCACTCCAAGACTAGCCAGGGTTCCAGCTTGTGGCAGCTTGGATCTGAGGGGAATCCTGATCCGTTCAGTTTTACTGGGCAGAAGCCCAGTGTCATGCGCAGAACCTTAGACATGAATGGCAGCCATTTTGTGTGGTAAACTCAATTCAGCCCCCCACGTTCCTGACGTCAGTTTGTAGGCAGGAATTGACACTCCAAGGGCAGCCAGGGTTCCAACCTGTGGCAGCTTGAATGTGGGAGGAATCCTGATCCATTCAGAATTTTTGGGGGCAGCAGCCATGTACCAATAACCGGGTGGTAGATAAAAACGGCGACCCTTTTTCTTGGCAAACTAAACTCAGCCCCGCAGGTTACTGATGTCAGTTTTTCAGGCAGTGTTTGGCACTCCAAGGGCAGCCAGGGTTCCAACTTGTGGCAGTTTGCAGGTGGGAGGCATCAACAGATCAATGGATTCAAATGAGCAAATTATCATATTAATATAGCAGGTAATCAGGTAGAATTAAGTGGTTGACACTGGTGGGAATTTCTGTTAGTTTGAGACTTAGGTTTTTCCCAATCTCTCCATGTAATTTATTTTCTTTTGGTTTGAGGTTCGAAGGTTGTGATCGCTGACCAGAGAAAGTATCACATGCATGATCTCTCTGATACTGCGTTTAGTTGCGTCTTCACCTAATCTTTGGGAATTCCCATCCCAGAGACCTGCTCCTTGCTATAAACCTAGAAAAGGTCCTGTTTTAGTCCCAGACGTTCCAACATACATACAGACTTTGCAGTAACACATGACTCATCTCCTTAGGTAAGAATACCAAGACCTTTTTACATTTTATTCTAATAAATTCTCTTCCTGGATGATGTATCTTCCCAGACTCAAACTATAACGTGGGCATTCTCTACAATTCTCCCAAACTATTCTGCCATATAGGTTGATTTCAAGATTAACTCATGTTCTTCTCACTGATATAAAATAACTACCAGCACAGGTTATAAACACAGAGGTAATTCATATGTTCCTATTTAGCATGATAAATTTGTTTTGCCTTTCCTGTGTTAAGAGAGATGGCCTTTTGGAAAGACTGTAAAATTATTATGGGGAAAAGACATTGTTTTAAATTCAGCATGATCTGGGGAGATGGGCTATGCTTCTCCAGTCCAAATTGATACCTACAAATCTTGCCATCTTAATTCAGAGACCAGATGCAACACAGGTCAATTTAATTTCATTACTGTCAAAAGGTCTTCTGAAAAGATTATCATGTTTGTAAGCCACTGCCCACCACAAGGTGATGCCACAGGAGGAAAGTTCAGTGGGGACTGCATGCTGGAGTGAAATTAATTAACTCTTGGCAGCAATGGAGAGTTAAAAGCAGGCCCAAAACTCCTTCGATCACTCACCAAAAGCAAAGTAGTAACCAGCTTAAATTTCTTACTCTGTTCAGAATCAAACTGTAAAAAGTTACTTGAGTAGTTAGCTTCAAATTGGTGGACGTTGCAGCAAATAAAAGGAAAGACTGAAAAACTAAGAGTAGCCATATTTTTGTTTTCTCTTTTTATGGTAAGTGCTTACTAAGCTTAAGCTAACAGAAATGCAACTGCAGTACTGGATTGCCCATGATATCTAATTTTCAAACAGACATAAATAATAGAGAACAACTTGTCATTTTAAAAGGGTAAAAAGAAAAATCATATAAATTAAGTGATATTTAAGAAGTTCGGGGTTTATATCACAACCACCAGGGAAATCAGACCTAAGGAAGAAATGTTTCCTTAGAGCATTGATGTAATCAGACTTGGGAAAGAGATTTTTTTTCCCCTAAATGATTGTCCAAATAATTTAGAGGCATAATTTTGGACTTAGATTGTCACAAAGGATTAACTGTTTCTTTTTAATTATGGACCCTACATTTGGAATTCATTTTTAAGTTGATTGAAAATTAGTTCACTAAAGCAGTAAAAGGCTAAATGCAATCAAGTGCCTGTAAGAAATAAAAAGCCCCACTGAGGCCCTGGTTTATTGAAAACAGGAGAAATAATGGCACAGAAGCAAAGATTTGGGGTCTTTACCTAAGTGTTTATAAGTCCAGCAGAGCCTGCAGTGGGAGAGAAGAATCCTTTGAAAACTTGCAGAAGTCCATCAAGAGCATTTGCTATAAGGCTCAGCCTGTCAAATGTTAATGGATATGTTTGGAAAAAAAGCCTGCCTCGATCTGGAAAGGACCTGGAGGTGATGAGTTAAGCACCATGGTGTTGTCTGTGACTAACTGGGAAATATATTGGATTGTTCAAGGATGCTCAAGGCCAGGCTCTGCTTAGGCTGGTTGAGTTGTGACTTGAAGAGAGAAAAGGGAGTTTTGGACTGAGGCTTAGAAAGGGTGAGTGTAGCATGAGAGTCTGCCCTGCAGTCATTTGGGTGCTAATTGCACCTTTGGTGACAGGCAGTCTGAGAGGGGCATGGCCCTGTCCCCATGGGGAATATCCTGGGTACAGACAGGTTCCTGCTCTCACTGAGGCCAAGTCAGGTGTGCTTAAAACACACACCTGTGCTAGGGAATGACAGCAAAACAGAGCTCTTGTGGCTGTCCTGCCATCCCTGTGGTCAGTGAGGGAGCAGCTGGGCACCCTCCTGCACAGGTCTCTGCTGCAGCAGCTGCTCTCACACCACACAAGTGCTGCTTCCTGCTCAGTCTGCACTTGCCTGCTGCTCCATCAGTGAGCAGATGATGAGAAGAGCAAGCAAGGGGAAAGGTCACCTCCTGCACTGTCACAGCACATCAAACAGCCAGCTGATATTTCCAACACACACGTGCAGGAACTCGCCGTGCTTATCTCCAAACAGAGCTGCACACCAGGCAGCAGGCAAGCCCCATCCTCACTGCAGCATTTATCATGTTAGGAAATGACCTTTGGAGGATCAAGTTCCCAAACACCAGTGCTGGCCACAGCTTCTCCATCTGTGCAGCCAAGAGCCAGCTGTAGTGCAGAGCTGTGCCATCTTGCTCAGCCCAAACAGGACCGGGGCTCAACCTCGATACAGCGTGCGACCATCCTTTGCTGTATTATCCAATTAGTCAGAATCATTAATTCATCTCTTTAAGGTCTTGTTCTAACAGGAGACAATCTTATTGCCAAGATAATCCCTAACATTTTACAAACATAGCATTATAGACAGCTCTGATGAAAGGCAACCTCAAGGGGGTTGGCTAATCCTCCCCTATCCTAAGGCAGGATCAGCAAGACATTTAAGATTTTCATGAAAGGTATTTATCTAACCCATCTTTAAAGAGAACCCGTAATTCTGGGGAGAGACCTAGGTTATAAACCCTGTCCTTTATCCTGTCTTCCTGTACAGCTCCTTTTTTGGTTTGGTTGTTTTGTGGAGCGTTTTTTTGACTCATTTCATCCATCAAATGCTTGGTTGCAAGTGATAGAAAGAATACCTTTATACATTGCCTAGAAGTTATTTATTCCTGTGTAACCTAATAAATGATTAATAAGTGTCTCAGAGTTCTTTAATAATAAACTTAGGCAATCTATGGTATCACTCTGGTAACATTCACTGGTATATTAAGTGCTTTCTGTAAATGTAACATTCTGATCCATCTCATACACATAACATTTAATTGTTCACTTAGGAAACAGGTCACATCCACATTTAATAATATCAGTGCTGAAATTTAAAAAAAAATAAAAGTCTTTAACTTAAAGACTTTTCCTTAAAAATGGTTTTCTTCCCCCCCCCCCCCTTTTTTTTTTTTAATAAAGCAAAAAAGGGTGTCTCTATTTTGTAGATTGCTGTCTGAAAACCAGGCTGCTCTTCTGTTTTTCTCAGAGGCTTTTCACACACAGGTTTTGTGCAGCAGCTTTTTCATGACGTTTGGGAAGTAGAGCTGTGATCTTTTCTGGTCCTTGCTTGCTTTTTACCAGTGACAACTCTAACTTAGAAGATTTGTAGCACTTTCATATACAAAATTATTATTATGTCAGCAGAGGTAGTGCAGTTTTTCCTGCCCTAAAGGGTTTCATAAAACGTTATGCAAGTGTCTGTTGCAGATGGAGAGGGTAACACTACTTACTCTTAAGGTAGTCCAACATTTGGCATTTTCACTTGCCAGGTTTTAATTATTCAAACTAAAAGTTTTTATGCAAATATTTGCTTCAGGCTAAATATTTTAGAGAACTTTCAGGAAAAATAGTTCATCTGCATCCCAGAGTACAGAAATCTGAGGAAAGGAGGAGATTAGATTTTCCTCATGATAAACAAAATATTTCAATTATTTAATTAGAAAAGTTTGTCTTCTCTTTGTTTAAAAATTGGCAGAGATGTTTGCTCTAACATCAGAGATCAGTCTTCTTCAGCTCCTTGACAATCCAAGTGTCCAAAAAGCCTTGATCTGACCGTGCTGTGTGTCTGTGCTTTGGGACAGTCCCAGGATCCCAGGGAGCTCCTGCTCTTGGCCCCTGGGGGACTGTGCAGGGCCATGGACATCCAACATTTGTTTAATTTGCAAGGCAGCTTAAGGAGACCACAGCCATCCACATCAGCTCTCTGTCTGCCTCACAGATATCCATAGGGCCAGAGCTGTTCCTTCTTTACTCCAGCCTACAATGCCTGTGGGAGTGGGCTCTGTGGTGGGAGCGAGCACTGTGGTTTATCAGCACTGCCCAGGGGGCTGAGATGTCCTATTTTCAGGTTTCCAGGTGGCCCTGAGCTGCACGTGATTGCCATGGTTTGCTCTGGGTCTTAAACAGGGAGCCAGGAGTGTCATACTGTATAAAGAAGAAGTTGATATTTTATTTATATAGATAGAAAAAAATTAAAGTTACTTTAGGATAGTCCAACCCATTTCTATTTGGCTGTTATACCTCTGACACCTCTGGCCAACACTCTGCAAGCAAATGGCAGTAGAATCTTTAGCTGGGGTGAAGTCTCTTGGCATTGGCTTGCAGAGGGCTCTGGAGAGGACAGGGCAGGGGTATGCAGACAAGCACTTGCACTGGTGTTAAGCCAGCCATGCTCATCTGGTTATTCTAATGTTAAAAACAAAATAAAAGCTCTCTGGATTTAGTCCAGAAAGTGTCTGTGTTGAGCCTGCTGCATCACCAGACTGCAGGGACTGCGCAGGACTTTGCGTTTGCTTCCTCCAGCTGCCAGGCTGAGACAATTATGGTGTTAAGCACTGAACCAGAGCACAGGGAGACAGTGAAACCCTCCCCGCTTGGAGCACTTGATCCCTTGTGATGATAACAGTCTGCTTATTGTTGCCAGACATCTCATCACAGCCAGAGGTAGAAGTCTGTGCTGTGTACCCAGGTCTCTGAGACTCCAGCTTGAGGAGTCCTTCTCGCTTGATAGAATTCTGTGATCAGTTATTTCTTGAAATTCAGAACTATTTTCTCATTACAGATGTATATACAAACAGCCTCTCTCAGGCTGGAAACTGAGCCAGCTACCTGGTGCCTCCAAAGTTTTGCATGCTGAAATGTACAACTTTAATGACCTTCCAAATTATTTATTTTTCAGAAACTCATATAGCTCTCAGCTTTTGTATCAAATTGGAACCATAGGGGAAACCTGGGCAGTAGGATACAGTGCAATTACCTCCAGTGCTACTCAACTCTGATAGCTTTGATAACTAGGTTTTGTTTTAGTGGAGGTTGTACTCCCTGCTGCTGCTTTGGAAGCTTGTTTTCCCAACCTTTGGTTGTGCTATTATGTAAAAACACCTTTTCCAAATCTAAATGCTTGGTTCTGATGTTTGGTGAACTGCTGGCTCATTTCTAATACAGCCTTGGGCATCTGGAGCCAGCTCAGACATTCACTATTTGAGTCCAAATGTATTGTCATTATACAAAGGACTATTAATTAACAGCAATTGTGACAGAATAGCAGTGTGTAAGTTTTTCTGTTCAAAGTGTGCTACCAGTGGATTTGGAGTAGAACACACTGTATCTGTTTGCTTCTTAAACTTGAAAACCAAACCCAAACTTCGTAAAACACTGCACATCACTGTACAAATCCCTTTTGTAAAAGGAAATCATGCTGAGAATATTTTTTAAAAGTTGAGCAGACTGGTGTTGGTGTGACATGCCGGAATTTGACTCTTTGGGAGTCTGGAAGCTGGCACTAGAGCACATGCCTGTATAGCTGATACTGCTGTTGGGTTAGAAATCCCCCAAATGACCTTTTTTTGTTTAGATTGGTTTGGTTTGGTTTGGGTTTTTTTGTTTGTTTCCTTGCTTCTTGTTCTTGTTGTTGTTGGGGGGGGGGGCGTGTTCTGTTGCACCCAAAGTGGCTCTGTTTAAAGCTAAAACAAGGAGTTTTCAGGATCAAGTGTTTATGTGGAGGGGATTTCTGGAACTCAATTCTGAACCAGAAAATATTTGGTCCTCATAAGGCAAAATTAAATGGATTGCTAAAAGTAAATAGGCTTTCAATTTAACTTGGGAAGACTGAGATCTGGGTAAACAATTACAGGGTGGGGCCCTTTTTTCTTTAAAAATCCAGCTGTCTTGTACTATTGAAAACCAGGAAGAGCTTTTCTTATTTCCAGAATGTGGGACAGGCTTCGTGCTGCACAGGGTGATAAAGCAAGGGGTTGAGTTTCAATGTGTCTGTCTCCACAGTGTAATGTACGTTAGTGTGGGTAATGACTGCAGGGACTGGGGAGATGTGTGATAGAACACACAGCACTGTGCTCTTATCTTCTCTTAATTACATGCAACATTTTTCTTCAAAATGAAGGAAACAATCGAGACAATAATCCGTGAGCAAGCAGATACGTGGATGAAAAAGAGATGCCTCCAGTATTCCTCTGTTGGTAGTACCAAGAAGAAAGGTCATGAAAAGCCCCATAAATAGCCTCTATTACCCAGAAAGCAAGCCTTGGTAAGTGTCTGACAGAGAGATCCCCAGCTCCCAGCAGCCATTAAAGCAGACTTTCACTTTCAGACATTAGAACATAAAGCTCCTTAATGAAGGGAAGATGTTTTTAGTCAAATTGTTTTCCTTTAATATTTGTTTTCTCCACTTGAACAAAACGTATATGACAAATTACCGGCTAAGCTTATAAGAAAGATCATTGTTAAAAATGGACAGTTTGAATCAAAATTTTTAACAAAATTCCCATTACCCTATTTAAATGGAAACAATCCAGACATCATTAAAATAAAGCAGGATTCCTTCAGGGAGAAATTATTTCTGGTTTGATTTCTGTCAAAATGACTTTGACTTTCAGAATACTTTTACAAAATGTTTTCCCGAGGCTTTGTCTTTGTGAAGGGTTTTTAAACAAAGGAACTATTTGCCACTAAACAGAAGTAATCTGATAAAAGATTGAATTCAAATTAAATGTGCTGTTTTTTTAATGGAAGAGGTTCTTTATTATTTTATTTTGTTTTAAGACATGTCACCTAATCAGCACATAAATCTTCATGGAATTCATCTGACAACCTCATTAATTTCCTGTGAATATTGCAGTGTGAAGAAAAGACCATAATTTCATGAAGGTAATTTATTCTAAAATCAGGTGCCTCATATTTTTATTTCTGTGAGTTTGTGTTTTAATGAAGCTAATCTCAGTCATAAACACATCTTGTGGCCACAACATGGTTGTATTCTGATTCTGTAGAGGGCCTGATCCTGGTCCCACTGACACAGTTGTAAATCAGGATTAACTCCAGTGAGGGCACAGGAAGGTGTGAGCAAAGGTAATCTGGATGAAACGGATCTCAAGGGGCTTCAAGAGCTGCATCTATGTCACTATGTAGTAAAAGTGGTGTAAAGGACCCTAAATGTTACTGTGGAACAATGGGTGTGGTAATGCTGTGGTGTTCGAGCAGCCAAAATTTAAACTGATGTAACCTTGAGGCAAGTTTCCTATGGATACCAAAGCTCTTGCTTTTTCCCAGCCTCTCCTGCTTAATTTCAGGTTCATTCTCTCAAACTCCATCCAATATGTGGAAAAGGTGGAGTTTCTACTGAAAAGCACATTGTCTAGGGACTCATTTTCAGTGCCTCATTTGCTTAAATTTATGCAACTGAAACTGAATTTTTCCAGTCATATGAATTGAGGAGGGTTTTTTTCCCCTTATTTATTCTTTTTTTTGTTATGGTTTTATTTCGTTTTGTTTTGCCTAGGAGTAAACAAAGCAACAAGGAGCAGAGGTTTCTGTTGTGCCCCCAGCTTCTGTGGGTATGAATGTGACAGAGGAGGGTGCTGAGGAGGGGGATCAGGTTCTCCTGCTGCCATTCTAAACCCAGGGTCCCACCAGAGCAGCATCAGCTCTGGAGAGTCTGTGGCTTTTCCTTGTCTATTCTTTTCTGTCTCACAGTGGAAGTGATAATGTTCTGAAATGTAACTCTAGAATCGGGACAATTCATCAGTACAATGTCAGTGTTCTGTGATGGGCTTGATGATGACGGTGCTTATATAACAGATACAATGTTGTCATAAGTAGAAGATGTGCTATTGATAAAGCAGTGGAGCTTTAATATAAATTGATATAAGTAATCACAGGCTGTGGAAAAACCCAGGCTGTTGCCAGTAGTGAACTAGGATTTCAACAAGGCATGGTTCATCCCACATCCTTATAACTCTTGTGTGTTCTTCAAAATTCTACCCACTTTTCTCTCTTGTCATTATCTTAATGCTGTTTAAAAGCTTGGTGGTCACAAGCTCTCTGCAACCATTAAAAATAATGAGATACAAATTCAGAAAACAAAAAGGAACAATTTGTGTGCAAGTAATTTGAGTGCCAAGCAAATGAAAACAGATCCTGGTTCATTTTCAGAAAGTTTCAGAAACTTCACATGCAGAGTTTACAGAAAACATCTTTCAGTTGTGATTTTGAAAACTGCTAATATTTGAAACCAGCTGGCGTAACAAGGTTACTGAGGTGAGGAGAGAACTGCTGCCTGGAGGACATGTATTAGAGCGATCAGAAGATGTTGCAGGAAAGTTTCAATATCAGTAGCTATTTTTTACAGTAATTTCATTGCAACATTGACCACTGAGAACAACCACTCGTCATTTAACCAGTTCTTCAACTTCTTTTCCCCCCACTTTTAATCTTCTTGTGGAGGCAGCTGAATAATACCTTTTTCAAGGTAAGTGTCTGATGTGTTACATCAATCACTAGAATTTCTTCTAAGATCCACATTATACTTTAAACCTTGACCTTAACAGCCATATCAGCATAATAATTTTTAGGTATCTGAAGGATTTAATGCTTGATCATGAGAGAAGTTGTTGGGGGCTCCTTTTATGACCCATGGCAGGTAGGGATATGATTCTGGTTTTCCCCTTTGTATTATTCTCCATCATCAAGAATTTAAAGACAAATAGCTGTGCTGCATGAGTGCAATCTTACCTGCACAGCAGTACTTTATTAAGAAATAATAACCAGCAGGTAAGCTTTTTTTTTTGAGAAAGGTGCTTGGTTTCCAGGCCGATTATAACATGGAGAGCAGCAATAAAAATTTCATCTCCTTTCACCTGGTGAGAGAGAGCTCTTTTTAGCAAGTTAGAATATTCCAGGCTTCAAAGCTGTTGGGTGTTTTTTGAGACTTGAAAGGAAAGGGGAACAAAGACTGTTTGCTTGGGTTTTTTAATGGTGGTTTCTGTAACATGACACATTAAGTAGATGGTCACCTTCGGAGGCTACCAGAGTATCTTTCAGGTCTTGATGAGTTTTGGTCCTAGAGATTTGTTGAACCAGATCCATTGTCCTGCCACTCTTGTGAAGAGGTCTTGTTTTGCAAACAACTTTGGATGTGCAAAGTCAATTAATTTGCAAAGCTGTTTGGTAATGATAAATTAGTCTTGTTTCCATTAAGAGAGATCAGAATTCTTTCAATATTTGTGAGTTTTTTATGATTTTATTTTGGGAGGTGGGAAAGGTCTCCAAAAGTTACCACATTTAACCAAGACATTTAACAAACAAATGGAATTTTGAAAAACTGGTAAAGTACTGGTTTTGCTCTCCCCATCACAGGGGAAGAAGATATTATTTCATCATATTTAGTGCCTAAGACATGGATCTGGAGCTGTAGTAAGCATGTTTCAGTAATGGGGATTGTCAGGCAGGCCATTGAGTCAGGCCAAGACTCTTCCATTTCAAGCTGGCTCTACCTAAATGAAGCAGTTTTGGTTTGAGCAAGCTGCAAAATGTGGGTCAAGGCTTGCTCGTGCTTTCTGTGGGCATCTTTCCATCAGCAGTGGGGGGATGTGGCCAGGCTGCAGTGCCGTGATCATATCCTACCAATAGTGATAAATGGATTTGTTTGCAATATTTATACTGCTCTGTGAGGAACAGAGAGTTCTCAATGAAAATGCTCCTGTTTGCCTGCAGGTTAGAATGAATATGTGAGAGGTTGTTAATTCTGGGCTTTGCAGATTACTAGTTCAGAAATTAATTCTGAAAGTACCACTCAGCTTGACACAGGCTACAGGGGGGGGTTATTTTCTGTGAAACGCATCTGGAGTTACCCACAATGTTACAGTAGTGTTCAAAATGGATGTTTGAGTAGGGATTTCCATAGCATAAAATGATTCTATCAAAGCATGTATGGGTATGCACTGCATGTGCTTTATAAAAGGAAATGCTTTTTTGTTATTATAATTCCCTCTGCTCTTCCTAGCAAATATTCATTTCACTTGTAGGCCGATCCATTTCCATAAAGCTCCTCTGTCCTTAGCAATCATGTCATGTGGCTGTCAGAGCATCCTGGTTGTGATGAGGCATGCTTTTCCTGGGCTTTATCCTGTCACAACCATAGCAAAACATCAGACGTGCAGAGGCATATGCGTTGTGAAACGCAGAAAACCTTTGGTGCAGCTTTCTGATTTTAAATTTCAATGATTAGGGAAACTAGAAAGAGTATAAAATGGCATATTTGTGCACTGGACAAATGTTTTCTTGGGCTCTAAGATCCTGGGAGGAGTGTAGTGTTCAACAATATAAACTATTTCATCAAAGATAATTTGAGAGAGGGATTGATTTGTTTTCACATGCATTTTATAATCAGACTGAATTCTAATTATTCTTTCTATTGACTGCCCCATGGATGCCTTGAGCTGTGCGCAGTACAGCACACTTAGTTCGTGCCACTCCTTTATGATCATTTGTACAAAGTAATTGTCTTTGTGACCAAGCTGAGAGTGGTGAGACATTTGCTATGAGTTTTATCTCAGCACGCTCACAGACTGTGTTGGAAACCACAGGTTTCCTCAATGCATTCAATAAATACCACGTCATCCATCCATCAGCTGAATTACAGTGCCCTGCACAAGCTGAAGCAGTCAGCTGACCTGTTTATCTTCTTCCCCCCACCCACCAGCTCTATTCAGTGCAAGCAGAGTTATAAGGGGGGGGCGGAAATCCATTAATAGAAGAGAGGCAGAAGATGATGAATTAAGGGAGCCTCCATTAATTTTTCATTTTGACAGATTATCGTCTGTCAAAAGGCAGAGGAGATGTTCCTGGTACACAGAGCTGGGGAGCTCACTCTTTGTAACACAGACTTATGTTTTTCGCATGAATTAGGTAGTGGGCACCAAAAGGATGAAAAATTCATGGCAATCTATAATTTACATGCTAGAAGATAAATAATGAACTAAATCCTGTCATTAAATTGGTCTTTCGTTTTTTCTTAATCCCCAGGGTGATGAATATGATTCTGCAACAACATTTAGTATAAATTGATTTTTTTTTTTTTTTTTTTTTTTTTAGTGGGGGGCAAAGCTGTTTAAAATACTTTGTTATAAATAGCTTGAGCAGCACAGTACATTGCCTTAGGCTGAATGATATGCCAGCCTATTAATGTAATAGTACATTAAGATTGACGTTAATTAATGTCAATATTAACATCACCTTTCTAAACCACATTGAGCTACAAAAAAAAGTCATAAATATTGTAGAGTTTGGTTTAATTAACTTTGAGTTTTCTTAAAAAAAAAAGAACAGCCTGACATATTGGGAAACTTCCTTTATTCAAATGGTATTAAAATGGATAAATGGGCGTTAGGATAAATGGGGGCTTTCCACATCACTTGATGTATGTCAAGGGACATGACCTCATTTCAAACAAGTGTGGTTTTTTTAGATAAGGCATTAGGGTAAGTGAAGTTTCCCTGTGTATAATAAATAATAAAATTACAAGCCTCAAAAGAAAATCTGAACAATTTGAATAGTGTTGTAAGCTGGTTACTGAGGGCTGGTGGATCTGTTCAACTCCTTCTGTGTGCTCCTTACAGGAGGCAGAGGGAGAACCCACATCTGCTATATGGATCTTACAGATTAGTTATTTTACTTATTTTTAGTTCTTTCTTCATTTTTTCTAGAATGTCATGCAAATGCCTCTTTAGAACAATAATATTGTTTGTGTAGGTGTGCACAGATACGCACACACATAGCTATGGGTATCAAGCCCAGTGAAGCTCAGTTGCTTTCCATGATCCTGTCTGACCTGATGTTCACAAAGCCATGCAGAGCTCTCCCCAGGAACCTGACTGTTTCTCTAGAGCAGTTTTCCTTGCAAATAATGAGGGCCTCCGTCTCCAGTCCCCAAATGCTCCAAGTGGCTTAACCACCAGTGCAGGCTGGATCCCTGCTGAAGGCCGTGGGGCTGCCAGCAGACTTGACTTGGGTCTGTGATCCCCTCTCTACAATGCTGAGAAATAGTGGGATTTTCATCCCACTGACCTGCATTTTGAGGAATTTTGAGGAGGAACACCCCCACTAGAAGGTGCCTGTTTCAGGTTGTTCCATTGTCCCTGTGCTAACTCAGACATAGAGCTTCAAGAGCAGTGAACACAAGGCCACACTATCCCATTCCAGAGTTCCAGGGGAATGAATCAAAGTGGGACAAGCCCTGGTTATTGCTGGTCTGAAGCCATGGTGTCACCCTGCGTTCATCCCTGGGGATTGTCACAAGCTGTGGGGTGCAGCTGAGCTCTGCAGGGAGCTAATGTACCATGGTGCATTTTCACTTGCGTCTGCAGACGTTCTCTTGGCTTCTGGCTGGCAGGAAGTGCCTCGTAATGAGTTGCCATAAAGAAAGCCAAGCTAATGACAGACTGATTTAATGCAAGTTCATACCATTAATTTCTAGGGATTGGTAAATTGAATGAGGTTTCTGAAGAGTATTACAAAAATGTTTCAGTTAATTCTAGCCATTATCTGGAGTAATGAGCAGTAGCTGCTGTGCATGGCCCCTTTCCCATCATGCAGGGTTTGGGATGCTGTACCTGGGCCCAGGAGGATTTTCTGTGCAGCTCCTAAGGCCTGCCTGGTGTCACTGAGGTGGGGATGTTGTGCCACACCAGCCCGCTCTCCCTGTGTTGAGGTGGCAGCAGTTCTAGATGTCCCAGGTGTTGAGCAGAGGCTCTGTGGGGAATGTCTGCCTGCAGGGGAGCTGGGAGCTGCCAAAACAGCTGTTCCCTTTTCCTCTCAAGGACAGTGGAGGCAACCTAGCCCAAATAATCCTACGGACTACATTTCACTTCTGGGTGTTTGTATAGTCCCAGAATCTGAAATTTCCAGTTCTTTTACATACTTAGTGGAAAAAAAAAAAACATTATGAACAAACCCAAAATCCAATGTTCTGTGTGGTTTTCTAAGCACTTAGTGACAGTGCCGCAAGGATTACTTACAAGACTAAGATCTACTGCCAGGTTTAGACACTTCTGGGAATGAAGTGCATTTGACAATTTTATTTCTTGTTCCAGTTTTCTGTAAGACTGTCATGTAATGATCAGTCAAGGTACTTTGCCTCTCAGTTTGATGTTTACTGACCAGGTATCTGCTGGTCTGGGGGGGATTTATTAGGGGAAAAGGGTT
Organism: Hirundo rustica; assembly: GCF_015227805.2. Taxonomy (NCBI): domain Eukaryota; kingdom Metazoa; phylum Chordata; class Aves; order Passeriformes; family Hirundinidae; genus Hirundo; species Hirundo rustica. Next base: position 4,951,864 of record NC_053464.1, read on the forward strand.
TCATTTGTGTGTTCCTGTAGTTATCAAACAGACTGGGTACTAAACACTACATTCTCCTGCATGCAGCTCCAAACCTTTTCCCAAGCACCATGTTGTTCTCCAAGCATTTGGGAATTTCGAAGACTATATGCTGGGGCTCCGCTTCTCTCCGCTGCCAGCAGTGGAGCTATTGCCAGAGGCCTTTGGGGCTCTGGAGAGAAGGTTCCAGCAAGTGCCCCCTCCAGCCCAGCCCAGCTGATGTCAGAGCAGGACCTTTTAGGTGGAAGCCAGCCCTGTTTTTTTTCTGTTGAGCCCATCTCCAGGCCGTGGCTTCCCATGTTCCAAACTCCTCTGGACAGCTGGGCCAGAGTGATGTTTTGCTAGTTTGCTCCAGCTGAGGATCTAACCAAGTTCTGCAGGTGCTGCAGCAGGTTCCCTGCTCTGATTAGCAATGCCAGTCATGGCACCACGACGGAACACAGCAGGTAGAACCTCTCCTCACTGAACAAGGTGTTCTCTAGCTCGTGCTGTCTGTACCTGTGGGACAAAGAGAGGCTGAATTTCATCCTGAGTAAATCAGCAAGATTTTTTTTTTTTTTTTTTTTTTTTTTTTTCCCAGCTTTTGACGTGCTCTTTGGCTGGGAGGAGGCCATGTGATATATTTTTAACACATCTGGGTTTTATAGCTTATTTTCTGTAAGAAATATGTGGGAAATATTGGTGGGTTTCGGTGCAGATTATGCTTTTGTACCTGTCCAAATTATCTTGGCCTATTTAAACACATTTAATGCTATTTTAGGCTAGTTGGTATTCACATTGCTCACCGCTTTAAATGTAGCCTTGGGGGCCCTGCGGGCTGGAACTAGAAATGAGGTTCTCCCTGTGGAAGCCCTGTGGAGTCATATGGTAGATAATGGGATTGATCCAATTTCCACTGAAGTCTGTGGTGGCAGGATTGAGTCCAGAAGTTGATTAAAATTTTGTGCTTGCTCATGAGACTTGGTATGCAATCAATAAGTAGAATGACATGAAATATCAGAAGAAAATTTATGCTACACTTTTTCTGGAAAAAAAAAAAAAGTGCATTTTTCCAGGACAGCCTCCCTGTCGTGTGTATATTCATTACTTTGGAACCTGTATAAGCACCACATTTAAAACTTATTGATTGATAGATATTTTCTCCTGACTCTCTTTAGAGTCAAATCTATTTGTCACATGGGGCCTATATTTAGATTTCACGGAGTAATGGGCAGTTGATGTGGAAGACAACGTCCAGAGCTTTCTCCTTGAATCTGAAAGCAGGGCTACAGTTCAGATCTTTAAAGCTTTTGAAATGTGTCAAACTAATGTCTCTTTTTTTCTGGGCCCTCTTGTTGCCTGCTCTTTTCCCAGTGTTGAACACAGCGAGTCTGAGACATTTTCCTTCTGTAAATGTACTTTGGGTTTATCTTATTTTCTATAAATAGACACTGAATATTAATGTCTGTGGAAATTAATCATTTTCCCATTTGATCTTCCTTTTATTGCACTGACTTTTCTTCATTAATTTTTTTGAGAGTCTTGAAAAATCAAGAACATTCGATACTGGCGTCTTTAATTTTTATTTATGGGTTTTTTTCCTTGTTTAATCCTGCATGTGAAATCCTTACAATTGTAGCAAAAGAATTTGTATTGGATTCCTCAGGGTTTTGGTGATCTTCATTACTTTTCAAAGTTAGGGAAAACCAAATCAGCTTGAGTTAAGGCAGCATTAGTTCTAACCATGTCTTGGCTAACTATAGGAAAAGGGAAAAAAAGGACTTGTTTCAATGCTCACTGTGCTGAATTTCTTGTAGTGGAGGTAAGCCTGAAGTACTCCGTAAGGTTTGTGAACTTGCTAAGCAAATTTCATTGCTTCTTTGAAAAGTTTTTCCTGAATCCAGAATAGGTTAAAAAGAATACTCCAGATGTATAGTGTACATCTTTTTAAACTGGAAAGGCACATTTTCTGAATAATAGTGTATGACCAAATACACTGGGCAGTGTTTTGACATGCATTTTCACATAGTTCTGAATGGCATATAATTTCCCTTCTATGGTTCCTTATCTCAAGCTGTGTAACATGTGTTCTATGCATTCTTAGAAAAAAGAATTGTAAAAAGATTTAGTAAAAACTGAAAAACAGAGATTCCACTACTAGTTTTACTCAATTAGCTGGGAGACTTGGCTGTAAGAAACAGGACTGAGATATATGATGATAAGGCTTGAGGGTTTTTTCTATACAACATGGATAAGTCATAATTTTCTCATCTTGAGAAGAATGAAATTGGATATAATTTTGACTATTGAGGAAATTCACTCCTTTATAGCATCAGTGAATAACATTTTCTGTTTATTCTGGGTTTATGTGTAATATACCCACTGTTGGATTTGATGGGGATCTTTGATGGAGATTAAGTTAAGCCAAATTGCTTCTGGAAATTTCAACCTTGTACATTCTTGGGAAATATTTAAATAAATCAAAGTCTTGTCCTGTGCCTCTCAAAGAAAACTTCTACATGTAGGGACAGATTTCAGCTCTCCATACACATTGTCTGTAGCATGAGAGTATCTTGGAACCAAGCCACAGATCAGTTTTCCTCTGTGCTACTGCAGTGCAAAGGCAGGAGAAAAAAGAAGAGAAAATAAAGAAAACTCTGTTTGCAGAAAGTGGCTGCTATTTGTAACAAGACTTGATATAAAGGAAAATAACACAGAGAGAAAATTTCAAGATGAAAGCAAGACCTGATGTTAATTAAATGAGTGACAATGAACAAAATCAACTTATTGTTACTGTACTGACAGGGCAGACATTTTGTGCTGTGGAAGCAGCAAGAACAGATAATGTTGAGTACAATGGAGTGATGCACGTCCACACTGACTCTTACAAAGAAAAGAACAAAGTTGGCAAAGATCAAACTGATCGTGTTTCCATTTTAATGTTGTAATACCTGTCACTGCCAGTCGTAAATGACTGCTGCTTCAAAGATATCCAGCCTTGCTGTGAGTACCAAGATGAATATTCATATTGCTTAGAACAGGAGGAAAAAATATTGAAGAACTTTGGAAAGACAATGTGAAGCTGATGAAAAATGCACCCATAATCAGCACAAGTTTTAGAACTGCGAGCCAGAATAGTGTGAGGCAAGGGAGTTGTTTATCATTTTGGAAGTAAAACTGCGCAAAACCTTTGGGGTTTGCTTGATGGATACTCTACAGGCCACTTGGAGGCTTTTGGGACACTCCATTAACTTTGCATCCTAAAATTTCCTTGGGAGCATATTTTCTCCTGATCATAAACTAATTTTAATCTATTGAAGGACAACAAATTTGACCAGCATGGCCATTTGGAAAAAAGCTCATGGAAAAATGCATTAAAATGAAATGTGTTCATGACAGATTACTAAGCATTTCACTTGCTGAAAACTGGAAAAATTTAAGCTACTGCAAAAGAGAACAAAGAAATCTGTCTCACAAGAAATGAGAGCGTTGTGAAGCTTTATGGGAATGGGACACCTTTCTCTGGTTTTGTTGCAATGCAGTGAAGGTAACTTGAGGTTTAAGGTCTGTATAGTGTACATCTGTTAACATTGATGGTATCTGAAGCCAAGACCATGGCCATGTAATAACAAGTTTTGTACCACTGTTAACCAAGGGCATGTGCCTAGAGCCAGAATTCAGAATTATTTTATTTATGGATTCTAATTCTTTATGGCCCCAAATGTTGCTTTGTTCAACATCCTTATTATAATGATGTACATCTGGGGAAACAAAGGATTTCTTAATTAGCTGCTTACAGTACTATTTTTTTTTTTCCTTCCCTGATTTAAATCCGTAAGCTTAGGATCCGGTCCTGTTCCCATGCCATAAACCTCTCCATTCTGCAATGACAAAATTCTGGCTATCATAAAAGTGTAGCAATAAGGCCCACTATGTGTTGTTTATAGCACCTCTAACTCTTGGGACCCTGTTTGACAAATCCTCCTCTTCCTGTTAGAGCATCCACAGATTTCTCTGCTAAAGAGTTGTGACTTCCATTGGATTATTTGCAGTATAAGGAATGGATACTGCAAAGAAATATCTTCTAAAAGAAATCACTATTGTTGAGCTGATTTGTTCTTTGAGGATTCCTTTTAACTGGGGAAATCCATCTGGGAGATGGTTCATGATTTTGAAGAACTGCATTTTTTTCATGGAAAGACCAGGATGACCCAAAAGATAAAAACTGTTGCACAGAAGTATTTTTGAATTCTGTTTATCTGGGATGTAATGTGTTAAATTCTGCTTATCTTGTGCTAAAACCCCACATCTTTATCCATGCAGGAACTGTCAAAATACACTATTTTAAAAGATAATTTTGAAGGTGGATAGGAATTCCACATGAAATTCTGTTTTAAAATATTTTTAAACACACTGAAATAATTATCTTGCAGAGGAGAAAGAGTCTCAAAATCATTCTACAATTAGCATATTCAGCCTTGCATATAAATGATTTACTTAAGTGTCAACCTGCAGACTAATATAGATATATTTCAGTCAAGAAGAAGGGCAAGGAAACTTTATCACCGTGCTATGAATCTGGACCCTAAAAGAGTTTGGAAAAACAGACAGCAATTAATTTTGGCCTTCAAGGATTATCAGAAGGCTTCACATAAATTAAGAAGAATGCTGTGGAAGTTAAGAAGGTAGGCAACCACAGTGCTGGAATACCAATGACTGTCCTTGTTTGTTATAAAATAAAAGGCTCAGTTATAAGAGGAGAACAATGAATTTCTATAAGCATATGAAGCTGAGCATTTGCCATTACTCTTAATTTGCTCATAATAGAAGCAGACAACATATTCCTTTGACTTTTGAAAAGAAATACTTTAATACGGAGAATAACTGTTTTGCTGGTCAGTAGCAAAAACACACTGCTGTGATATAAAAACCACTAGCACAGCACAGACTTTTTCAGACACTTGATAATTCAAGAGGAAAAAAAAAAATACAGCTTTAAATAACACTGGGTGCATTTTTTCAGGTGTATTCCAGAGAAACGCTACTGAAATATTTTTCATTATAATTGAACAGAGAGATCCAGACATGAGCATACTGAGATCATTATCTGATTTTGAGTGCTTGCACTATACTGTTGATTCTGTTAGTGTCCATGGCTTCACACAAGAGAGACTTGACTCCAAGATAAACCTTAGGATAATGCTGAAAAAATTATTGGCACAATTCATGTGCTGAGAAATCATCAACAAAAACCCATAGCTGAGGCACGTATGAATCAAGTCTTCCAGGTTCTGTATTTCTCTTTTTTTCTTGATCAGACTTCCTTCAGATAGGGAAAACAGGCATTACTGCACTGTCAAAAAAATGAAAGAACGGGATAAAGACCAGCGAGATACTCTGTGGATGTCAATTATCTGGTTTTATGTGAACTCTTAAGAGCCACTGAGTTACCATCCAGATTTGGTCTAAAACTTAGTATTCAAAATAACACCTTTACATTGTGGAGTTGAGCTATCAGTGTAAAGAACTATTTTTGGTTTGGATTATTTATTTAAGTCTGATGCTTATATCCTCACAACTCTACATTCCCCTTGGGGTGTTGTTATTTTTGCTAAATGAAGAAGAAACAACATTTCCAACAAGAACATTTCATGACAATAAAGTTCTTTCTTTATGGTGAATTAAACTGCTAAGCATTCCTTTTATGTTCTGATCTCAACATTACAGAACAGCACAATTCCAAAAGTTAAGGAGCCGAGCTGTGTAGGTTTTGTACATGCTGCTACTAAAACTAATAAATTAACCAAATCATTTTTCAGAGGAGCAATGACCACCCAATTCAGCCTCTTTTCCAAACACAGAACCCCACTGATTTCATTGGTGTGAGCAAGGAGGGTCCTTGATGCTCCATTCCAGCCCTGGCACTAAAACCAACACCCCAAGCAAATGCAGAGGGAGAGGGGTAAGGGTGAAAAAGGAGTCAGATCTTGCTGTCATCGCTCTTGCAGTCAGATTCATTCCTCCTACAACTGCAAATGTTATCAGAAAACATTATGTTCTTCTCTAGTGTCTAAGTTCTCAGTAAAACACACCCCACTGCAGCCTTATAGATGGGGCTATAGGAGGGCAGGCTGGAATTCCAGCAAGTGTCCAGCTCAGTACGAAAAGTCAGAAACAAGGCAAACACATCCTGGAATATTGTCCTGCTTACTTCTGGCTTAATGTTTTCCTTTGTTTTTACAAATTGTTATGACCTTTTCTTCCAGTAATTTCACTGGCTGGTATTTGAACTCATATCTATAATCTCTGTCCCAGAAGATTTACATGTTCTGAGGAGTAACACCTCCATTTGCTTGTCTAAAACTTGCCTTTTTGTTATTGCCCTCCCTCTCTCCTGCAGCAGAATAGAGATGGAGCAGCTGTTGGCTTCCTTTGTTAGCTCTTTCTTTGTGCTAGTCATGATTTTATAGACTTCTGTCACATCCCTTCATTCACCTCTTCTGCAGGATAGTGGCAGTCAGGCTGTGTGACAGTTCTTTGTCTGGGAGCTGTACTTTTGAAAACATGTGGTACATTCTCTGTCTGTTTCTACTGAATTCTTTTTGGGATATGACTGAGAACCGAGCTGCCACTTTTGCCAAACCAGTTTCTCTTTCTCAGCGATGAACAGTTCAGAACCTTTTTCTGTGCAAACCTGAGTACTTTTTCCTATATGCACTGTGTTATGTGTATCAGTAGATGAACTGATTTGCCTTTCAGTACCACAAGAGCCTCCTGCACCTCTCCACAGGTGGCTTTCAAGTTCCCTGGAAAAAATAGTTTTACCTTGGAAAACTTGGTATCCTGAGAAGACTTTGTCAGGTAATTGCTCACTGTTGGTGCCCTTTGTGAGCTCTGTTTTGGGCAGGCTTGGTTTGGGTACCTGGGGAGCCCACAGTGATGTCCTGCCCCGGGAAAGGTGCCCTGCTGTTTGCCCCTATCCTTCAACCACCCATTTATCTGTGACAGAACATTTCCCCGTGTCCCATGACAACACAGCTTCTTTAAAAGGCTTTGATGAGGGACCTTGTCAGATACCTTCTGGAAATACAAATAGATTATATCAGCTCCCTTACACCTGTGCTTGTTGGTTTGTTCAAAGAACTCTTAGCAAGGACCTTTGAGCAGCAGTAGCTTTGAGGGTAGTGGCAAAAGCTGTATTGACTTCTCTACCAAATTGTCATATTCATCCATTTATCCAGTAATTCTGTTCTTTATTATAATTTTCGCTCATTTGTCCAAGAAGATATTTTCTTTGGGGGTTTGAGGTTTTTGCTACTTTGGGTTTTATTTTTTTCTTTTTGCTCTAACTTTACTTACCAAATTTGGATTTGGCATCTGTCTCAGACTGCCCAGGGTAACCTTCAAATGAAACAGTGCAGGGAGTGAAAATAAATCCCTCCAACATGCCCCAAATAAGAGAGACGAAGAGGAGCTGTACCTGAAGAGACAGGGTGGTGTTTATGGTGTGCCAAAAGGATTGCAGCATTTTACAGAGCTGGCTGTGCAGCAGTGCCACACAGGGACCTTCCTGCTGCTCCTGCCCCAGGGGTCCATGGCTGTGCAACTGCACAGGTGGGTCAAAGACTCTGTTAAGGAGCTCCATAGTTTCCTGCTTTGTCATACATGCATCCAATACAAATCCTTGTAGGTCTAACTCATATTAATGCCTGTGGATATTAGGATTGCATAGGAGTAGGTAACACTGCAAGGTAAGGCAGGTAAAGAACAAGTGCCAGCAGTTACACTGTGAACAGTAAGGGGGTGGAAATCAGAGTGTTTTTTGGGGGATAAAGATCTTGGATTGATTAATTCTGCAACTGGACAGTTTGGAAATAAAGATATTCAGGTTTGCTAAGAACAGTTTTAATTTTATAGAAATGATAGCAAATTTCTGTCTTCATAGAAGATAATTTCAAGAGTAATTTGACCAGTTAAAATTTGGTTGTGGAAAATAGCTTCTAAGCATTTAAAGAGTAGAGAGAGCCACTGAGGAGTGGATGATACAGAGTCTGTCCCTGAGTCTTCCTTACCTGCCTCTTAAACCACTGAAACAGTGATATTACACCTGAAGATCCCTAAGGACTATTTGAAACTTATGATTACAGCAATCCATAAGTATGACCTGAATTCATCATTTCCTTTGGCAGCTCTGTGCTCCCCACTGGAATCCCCACTTCTGTTCCAGCAGCCAGCAGGGAGGTTTGGTGTTTCAAATCAGCTCCAGTTGATTTATTTCCACCAAATACAAAGTTGTTTCCTTTAGTTAATTTCCTCTTCCTCAAGCCTCCCAACATGAATTTCTACAGGTGGTTCTCTGGGCCCTTCAGTCCAAACCACTGCACTCCTACAGCAGCCATTTGTCTGTGAGCAGATTTAGCTCCTCTTTTGTTTTTCAGCTTAGAAATACCTTTTTGTTTGTTGGTTTGTTGATTGGGGTTTTTTGGCTTTTTTTTTTGAGCTGGTAAATCTTCTTGTGCTGCATAAACATCAAAGAATAAAGCATATTTTTTATTCAGTTCTAGAAGTACAAATTACAATGATGACTCCCAAGTTTAACATGAAATTCCCACAGTTTGCATCACAGCTCCAATTCCATGTGAGCAAGCATCTTGCCATTTTCCCCATGGTTTTTGATAAAACTGTGGAGGTTTGTTTTCTTTTTAGCCTTAAAAACTATTTCCAAGCAAGGGATGTAGCTTGAATTGGTACTTTGTCTTTCTCCCATGCCTTTTGTGAGTGTGTTTTGGATCAATGTTTGTAAGTTCACCCTCACTCCTGGTCTGACCTGGAGAGAAACAAATTCCTCCACTCCCATCAAAGCTGAGTGCCTGTAAATCAGGACACAGGTGCCTGACAGCAACAATAAGTGCTAGGTGCTGGAATGCAAAGGTTGCTCCTCTTGACTACTAATGCATCAGCTCGTCCCTGCCACAGCTCCTCGCAGTGTGCTACGGCAGCTGTGACAGGCATTGGACCCTGCTGTTTGCATCCTGACAGCAAGGCAGAGCCCTTCCCAAAGTCCATCCACAGCCTCCAGATCCTCCCAGAGCAGATGGGAAACACAGGCAGAGGCTAAAATGTGTATTGGTAATACAGGGAAACAATTTTGTGAGAAATCTTGCATCCACGGATGCAAGGATTGTCATTAGGACGCTGAAAACAGAAATACGTGATGATTGCTCAATAGTATCTCTGCAATTTCTTTGAGCTTAGGAGAATTTTAAAGCAGATACACATGATTTATATGAACCTTGAGGGTTATCTGGCTGTTTATGGGTTACAGCAAGCTGGGTTTATTTCTTGTATATTCTGCAGTGACACAGGATAACAGCAATGAATAATATCCAGTAGATCTGATATGGGAGGGGACTGTGGTCCCCAGGGAGTGCACAGGCACAAGCTTCTGCTGAAACTCTTGAGCAAGCTGACTGAGCCCTCCAGGTTTAGACATCACCCGTGGCTCCAGGCAGTGTGGCTCAGTGTCTGGAGATCCCAGCAGGAATGGGTTTATTGGGATCAGCTCTGGGTGTAAATGGGTTTCTAAAGCAGGATCTACAGAACCTGTGACTCCCTTCAAGTCCATAACTTGATATTAGTATGGACCAAATAAGAGACTGCAAGCTTTGGATGCTTCTAGTTTATTATGAATGATGTAGTTTTCACGTCACTGATTCATAGATTGTAATTGTCATGGTTTGGTTTTGTTGCTCGTCTTGGTTTTGCCTTTTTTTTTTTTTTTTCCCCCACAAAATCTGTAATAGGATGTTCATTTCATTTATAATCAGAAAAAATTATCTGAGCAGATCTAGAAAATCAGAAGGTGTTATCAGTCTTTTACCTTCTCTTCCTTTCATCATACTCTCGTGCCTCGAAGTCCTAATAGTTGTTTTTTATACAGCATTTGTTCCAAATTTTGAAGCCTTTGGTGAGCTTTAATGAAAGTAGCTGTTTGATCCCTTCCATGAGACTGTAAGTATATGCAATTTCCCCCTCACACACAGCCTAGAAGTCAAATATTGAAAGTTGTCAGAAGAGCTTGTATCAGTGGCACTTAGGCTGTATTGTCATGAGCCTCAGCACTGGGTCACCCCTCAGTCCACTTTGGGAGTGGATCTGTAGAGAATCTCTGGTGAAAGCCTTAACCAGGGGTTTGGGAGCTGAGATTTCATTTTAGTGCTGGTCACCTTTGCATATTCACTCCTCTGGTTTCATTTAACATCACAAACATCCTTAGTCTGACCAGGCTGGAATTAGGTTTGGTTTGTTTTCTTTTTCTTTTCTATTAATTTTTATGACAGTGGCATTCATGCATTTTGCCTTAGGGAGAAAAGGAAAATAAAAAATTGATGAAACTATGGAGAGCCCGTGTGTGCTTTAAACAAGAAAACACTGTATTTATATCTGAAAAAGAAAATATCTTCAGTTAAATTAATATCATTGCCTAAGAGTAGTTAACATATTGGTGTTCAGAGCCCTGTCTAATAAGCCTGTGTGTGTAGATTAACAGGTATATGCACTCTTTGTAAAAATTAGGAACACAAACTCTAGTATTGTTGTGTGTGTGTGCATTGCACAGATTTTATGCGTAGCATAAGTAATGCAAAGCATACACTTGCACACACAGAGATTTGGGCTGTAATCTTCGTGCTCTAGAGAGCCATGAAACCCAGAGGAAAATTAGATTTATAAAAATAAAACACAACAAGATTGCAGGAATCTCCTCCAGGAAGTTCCCTCTGGTATGAGAGACCTAGCTGGAGCACTTCTGCAGCTCTTGGCACTGCAGCTCACACCGAGCTTGTTGGGACACAATCACATTGCTGGCTCAATAGCTTAAACACAGGCAGAGAGTTCAGATGCAGCATCAACAGGCTGCAATCAGAGCATTTCTGAATGTGAGATCTTCCAGAGGAATTTATACTCCTTGCCTTCCCAGGAGCTGAAGCTCTTGCAGGGGCTGTTCTCATCTGTGGCATTTGGGCTCCGTGCTGGTCGCACACCTTCAAAACACAAGTGGTGCTGTAGGACAGATATCCTACATCAATTGTGTGATGAGTTGAAGAGTCCAATGAAGCTCAAATGGTCCTCCACTCAAGCAGAGGAAATTGAGGGAGCATTGCAGTTTTCTGAATTATGTTTGTTTCTTTCCGGTAAAAACTGAAGTTAGAAGCTTACTTCTAAAGTTAACATTTCTGCCTCTGCTTAATCTGCTCTCTCATCTTCCTTTCTTTAACATGATTGATTGCAGCATTCTGAAAACAGCAACAGAGCTCTTTGGCAGCTTGAGATTCCGAATTGTGCTGTAGTGGCAGGAACAGTTGGCAAAGGTTTCTGAAAGGTTAATCCACTGAGGATTTATGGGTTTGTGTTACAGAGAGTGCAAACATTATTTGTGTTGTCATGCTATAAAACTATAATCTGACATTGATGGTTATTTTGATTTTGCTTGTATTTCAATGAATGGGAATTACATAATAGCAATTTTCCTATGCAGATCTTGAAGTGGCTTAGAAAAGACAGTGAAAGTCTTTCTGCCAGGGGAAGGAGGCAGGGAGACTCTCAAGGTCAAACAGTGAGCAGAGGGTGGAAACTGTGTGCAAGGTTTTGCCATCCATTATGCTGTTCTGTTGTGATGCACACTTCCAGCTTTCTCTGCCTCCCATCCCAAGCCACATAGTATTATTTTACCTGGCCAGAAAGGGAAAGACGATTCCAAAATATTTTATTCCTTTGGTCTCTGTATGTTTATTAACATGGCTTCATTCAGACACCCCATTCCTAAAAGGCCTGGCATGTTTTACATGGTACATATTAACTCCTGTATTTAAATCCTACATCTTCTCTTGTGAACCTCAAGCTTCAGGGAAGTGAGAATGAGTATCAGGAGCTTTTTCAGCATTTGATGTGATACTAAAAACAAACAGTTTAATAGAAGGGAGTTGTTTTACCCATCACTTAAATCCTTTATGAAAGGCCCATGAGCATGAGTCAGCACAAGATTGGACATTTGGATAAATATCAAGAATGTATGGAGTAAACATAATTTCAGAGGAATTTTAATGTCCAGGATGCTCTTGACAGTGACTGCTAACCAGTGACCCAGGAAACATCTAACCTTACATCACAACTATTACCTTTTTTAAGACATTACTGAACAAAGTAGTTGGGTGTTCTGTCTACAGTGTGTCAAAGAAAGCATTCCAAAAGTACAAGGTCAGAGAGGACAAAGAAAAATGAGAGAGTCTGGGCAGCAAATTATTTTCTTTGATAATAAAGAAATTCCCTTCAAACTTTGTTCTGAAGTCTGGGCTGGTTCGTATTTAGTTTGGATCAGTTTGCTTGTGTCTAATTAAGAGCATTACTTGTCTGTAAGTCCAGTGGGAGTGTTTTTGCAATCCGTGCTCAAAATTTAAGTTGAGCAGTTTACCTCTGGGAAGAAAGAGGGAAAATACAAAACTCAACAAACATGATACACAGATAATAAGGGAAACATGCAAGAAAACAGAATTAAAATTTGGTGGTTTGATATCAGTAAGAAGGTTCTGGTTGTTTTGTAGAAAAGGAAATGTTGTGAGTTCAGCTTCTGACCATAGTGCTGCCCGTGAGGGGCCAGTTCACATCTGTGCAGAGTAATGGTGAGGAACTCATCTGAGCTCATTTAGATTTCACTGCTGCTCCAAGCTCTTGAAAAGCAAATATCTGTGAGCAGACACACACCTCTGAGAGACTGACCTCCTTCAGTTTTCCCTGCAAGACCACGAGGCCATGCTGCCTTCAACAACAAAATTTTGTTGCTGTTAGGTTTCTTTCTAAGTCAAACTCTCTCAGAACTGTGATCGTCAAATGAGCTTTGATACTGGAATACTAATATTAGTGTGTCAGAGGGACATGTATGTGGGATCTGGAGCTGTGAATTGGATACCTGTTCAAGCTATTTCATCTCTATAAGGCTAAACACTATAATCTTCTATATTCAGCTGGGAAATGTTGGATACTTGCTTTGCTTTTGACATAATGTGCTCTTTCCTAGCAAAGCCAAGCATTTTAGGTCTCATCTCTTCATCACATGCTATCCCTTGAGTATCAGGGAAAACACACTTTGATTTCTTCCCCCATACTCCAGAAGCAAAGTGATTATTGTCTCGTTAAAACTGGACATGAAAAGGACCTGTGACAACAGGGAAGATAGAACTGTTGTATCATTAACCCCGTTAAAGAAAATAGAAGAGAATTTTACTGGAAACAGGGGGCAGGGTGTGAAAAGGAGTTGGGTGAGAAGCCCATTTCCTTCTTGGCTCTGAGAAAGGAGCTAAAATAATGATATTTGGAGAACAGTCACTATTAGCGCTTGGATATTTGACGGTTACCACAGAAATTCCATATTCTAAGCATATGGAACAATTGCAGCCTACTGGGCTGATATGTTGGCAAACATTGACTTCCTAATGGCAAGTGCTGTGCAAGTGACAAAAATGCCTCTGTGCCTTCTGGTGTGAGGAAACTGTTTAAGCACCAGACTCTTGGCATGGTTCAATGTGCTGTAGGAGCCGTTCCTGCACTCTCAGCTGTCAGAGATATCTGGAATATTTGCCACTGGTGGGAAGCTCGTGGTGTATTCAGTGGAGAGCAACATGACCTCAGCCATGGCAGAGGTGTGGACTCCATCCACAACAACCTCAACAGAACCCCATGGCCAGTACGTGTCGCTGATTTGCAGGTGCCAGAATGGTGTAAGTTTGCATTGCAGTGTTGAAACCATCAGCTACTCCCTCATTTCTGAAATGTGTCTGTCCTTAATGATCTCTTGAGCCTTGATCTTTCTGTCCAACTTGTCTCAGGAACTTTAGATTTCTTGGCCATGGCTTTTTCTGTAAGATTTATCTACACCCTGGCCTCTAAGGGAGAGAAATGAGAAGTGATATTCTCATTTTTCAGACGGAGAATGGAAGCATAAAAAGACCTGATAGTCTTGTCAAAGCTCCTGCAGGAAAACCATGGCAAAGCAGGTCCAAGTTTCATCAGCTGTTACCTCTTCCAGGATTCTAGTTCACCTTCAGTGTTTCCTTTCATCTTCCTCTTCTCGCTTCCTCTACACTCAGCTGTGGTTCCAAATGATATTTGCTCTGTTCCCCCTATATCCAACTAAAAGTTATTGTGAATTGCAAAATGTTACTCTCCTTTTTCCAGCTACCCTCAGAAAATTGTCCTAGAACCTAGATATGGCTTTAAATATTTCATACCTGAAAATCACATGATCTGTATAACACTCAAATAAGAAAAATTCTTGACTCTTAATTTTTAATTAATTTATATTTAAGAAAACATAAAAGGCTCCAAATGTATTAATAGAAAAGATAGATATCATTTGTAAAATGATGGTACTCTCAAGCTGAGATAATTAGTCCAAAGGAGTCATTTCATATCTGCAAACACAAAGAGCCATGCTAGTTATCTGGAAATAGGTTTGAATGCTCATAAAGAGTAGCTTGAACTTTCTAGTTTGGTTATAAGATACACAATGCCCTCTAGTTCTTATTCATGGTAGCATTGTCACTTTAGAAGTGAATTCTAACAACTACAGCCATGATAAAATCTGCCGAGTCCCATCATATTATTGGATAGCAGTTATTTAAAGGTCATTTATTTTGATTTAGTTGAAATTATTTTGAGAGGCTGGATGCATCAATTATAAATTGGAAGTTACAATAATCCTCCTCTAGATTTAAAACTCAGGTAGGCTGAACTCTTGACCTCATTGTTTCCTGCCTCCGTACAGCTCAGAGATGCTTGCAACTTAAATTGAAATTGCCCTTCTACATAATTAACTTCTGCCTGCAAAAATTTTGCACCTTTGTAGGGAAGTTCAGTAGCAGAGCTTTAATGTCATGTTGTGGTTTAATCTGAGAGAAGCAATTACTGTTGCTTGGTTACTAGTGCCATTGCTAGCTCATTTTTAAACCAAAACCCAAGCTAATAGCACATAGTTTCAGGTTTAAGTCTTAATAGAAGGTGCAAGTGAGGGTTAAGTCTGATTTATGTCTTTGAACTTTTTTTATGAGAGTCTGGTGTTTTTCTCTTTCTGTACAGGTAGAGGAAATATTTTTCAGTGGCCACAATTTTGGGTTGTTTTGTTTTGTGGGTTTTGTGTGGTTTGTTTATTTGTTTGTTTGTTTGTTTTTTCCTGATATATTCTTGTAAGTCCCAGGAGATTTTTGTCAGTGGGATGAAGTGTTGATAACTACAGGGGTTCCAGAGCTGACCAAAAGCCTGAAAGGTCTGAATTAAAACAAAAATGAAACTTAAAGGTTATGAAAACCCATGAAACAAAGTCCATGGAAACACAGCTGATAACCTCATGGGCAGAAACCAATGGTTTCAGTGTCCTGTCCTATAAATGGGGACTGGCTCTGTTTTGGCAGGCAATTTAATAAATTTCAGACTCTTTCTAATGGGAGTTCAGTAACAGGGACAGAGGATCCTGTCATGGTCTTGGATTGGAACAATCCTGTTGTTTTCACTGGAAATGTTGGCTAAGGACTATGCTAAATATTGTAATAGTATTAAGGAGAGAACATGAAATTATTGGCTTGAAGGGTCACCTTAAAAACTTCATATTCATTCTTACATTAGTCAGATGGACATCAAAGTAGAAAATGTGTATTTGACTCCAATGTTATTTTTTGTAGACACCCTTCCTTTCGAATAGAAGCATTCAGAAATCTTGACCTGAGACCTGATCAGCAGATAGACATAGTGGGAAACTGATACTGCTGGGTTTGAGTGGAGCATGAAATCGAGGTAGACAACCCCAGTCATTCCAAGCCCCTCTCATTAATTCATCTTCAACTCATATTTCATGTCCACTTGTGCTCTCCTTGTTGTGTGCTTGTCAGTCTTCCCTCACAGAAGTGAGGGGCTTAACTGGGACCTTCCTCTTTTGCTGGTTTTAAGTCTCCCTGTCTTCAGGTAGAAAACTCATGAATGTTGCAGATTTATACCCAAAGTTATTCCAGAATTCTGAAGCTGTAAATTATACCTCACTTCAGAACCTCTCCCCTTTTCACAGGAGACAATTTTAATGCTAGGGCAATAAAGTGTTTCTCTCATGAATAAGGATATAATAAGGCCATCAGTAAACTAAAGAAAAACACAAGCTCTGAGCATGGTGCATGTGATGAACAAAGCTTGAAAACAGAGAAAATTCAGGCTTATTGCTGAAACTGAAGATGAATGACATCCATACCCTGCCATCCTAGAAAGAACTGTAAAGTTCACTTAAAACTCAAATGATAACCATTGTATTTTTCCCCTCCTATAGATTTTTTTTTGCTTCCCCAGTTGCAGTTTTCAAGATATTTAAACCCTTGCAGGGATTTGCAGATCCTTGTAAACTATGCACTTTCATTTTGCTTAATGTTTTAATGTTATACTTTTTCTGTGTTCTATTGTTCCTTCAAATGCTGGCTTTGAGAGTGTAAAGTTGGGACTCCATTATGGTTACACAGAAATTCATGCATTGCTGACATCCAGGTGATGATCAGAAACTTCTTGCATACAAGTCTACATGTAACCAGGTGCTCAAAATTTATATTGTGGGTGAAAAAGGTGGGCTGATAAGACAAATTTGCAGAAAATCTGTACACATGGTTGGCTGTCTTAATTGTCCAGAAATATGCTGTCCTTAAAGACCACTGCAGTGAAAACGCTCTGAAAGTCAGAATAAACTGGAAAATGGAAGGACGTTGGGTTGAGTATGTTGGCCTGGAGCTCTCCTTTAGGAGACCTGCCTGTCTCAGGATGTGAGTTGGTGTTTGGAGCAGTGAGCATTGTTTTCCTGTGATCCATACAAAGGAGCTTTACTTTGGGTCTGTGCAATTCATACAGAAAATAAGACCTGCTGTCATAGTGGGGAAACACTCAAGAGTTACACTCTTAAAATGAGACTTGGATCTGCAAAAAGCAGCTGGAAAGCCTTTTGGAGCAAGTCCTGGGGTGCTGCTCTGGCCTCATCCCCTCAGGATGAGCAGACATTGGAAGTGGGGAGCCAGCAGCTGCAGACTGGGGTCCGTGCTGCTGCACCCCCTTCCCAGCCCTGGCAATGAACATTTGCTCCTGTTTTGCACCCCTCAACCCCCCCCCAGCTAGCTGACTGATGATCTAAACTTGGCATGTGAAGCACCCAGATGTCCAGCTCCAGGAGGAGTCTCTTCAGTAGAATCATCTCCGTGACAACTCATTTTTCTTTGTCTCTTTCTTGGCTTCATAGCAGGGACCTGCTTGTGTGTCTGGTGTGGGATTTGGCTGCTACAACTCTGCTTGATCCTCCTTGATGTATTTCATTTTCTCTTAAGCTTATTAGAGGTGCTATTGCCTACAGTATGTCCTGGGGAGGAAGGAGTGGGTTGTGAATCATATCTGAAATGAGGAGAAAGATCTTTCCGGAATGAATTTCTGGGGTTTTTAATGTGTGTCAATAGTTCAATAGTAACAGCTATACTGCCACGCACGGAGTAGGTGAAATGTGGAGAAGTATCCTTGGTATCCCTGTGTATGTAAGACACAGGAGTTTTATAACACTGCAACAGCAGGTAACTGACAGGAACAAATACATCCAGGTGAGCAAAGGGTCCAGTTACAATGTCCTGCACAGGGGGACCCTGGGCTGGTGATATGAAATCAGGCAAGTTGTAGTAGAGGTACCTGCAGAGGACTTGACTCTTTAAGCTGGGTGGTTGGCACCTTCCAAAGCAGTATAAAAGTTGCATTTTGCCTCAAACTGTTCACTAAAAGCTACCAATTGCATTTAGAAATTGTCACCCCATGTGGCATTGTGTAATGATGGCTGACAAATAATCTCTCATTCTGTTCTCAGTAACTGTACATTTGATCTTCATTCTTTGTTATGGATCATTGGAACATGACCTGCACATTTGTCCCTCCCATGCACTCCTTGTGTGACAGTCCTCCCTTACTCTACCTGTGGCTGAGAGCGCTCTGGGTCTCATGGCATTGATGGGACATTGCATTCATTACTGAGCAGCAGTGATAATCTGTATTTTGCTGCTAGATGGGGTTTATCTAGATATGCTTGACATTGTAGATTCCAATGAGAGTGGCAGTCTTTCTAATGGAAGCACATCTATTCTTTCTAAGGCACAGCATATTCAAGAAAATAGAACAGCAATCTGAAAGCCTTCATGCATACTTCTGCCCTAATCTTAACCCTTTTATCTGTGCCCAAGAAAGGTAGTTCTTTTGGGTGGGAAGGTCAGCCTGCCCTCCAGGTCATGGCATGCCTCTGCTACACTGCTTTGTTCAATCTCATCCTCCTCTGATGCTCCTCAGGAACCTCCTAAAGATGCACTGGGTACGCTTAAGTGTCAGGATAGTGTGTTTAGACAGAAGGTAACATACCAAGGGAGCCCTCACATATACTATTCCTTGTCAACACAGACACCAAGAAAGAGATTATTTACAAATCTGTGGTGTACAATTATGGCACATCCAACTTGTGATGGATTGTGCCAGTCAGACTACTATGCTATGTCCTTGAGACTGAACCAGCTCCTTACCTTGCTAATAATTTTGACTGCTTGTCTCTAAGCTGAACTGATTCAGATTCTGGTATTTTTTGAATCAGACAGCTGAATCCCCAGAAACCGTGGAGAGAATAAAAGTCTTTTTAATAGCCCTGCAATATCAAAGCAATGTAGTTTCCACACTTATAAATTGGTTGGAAGTACATGTCCCATTGGTAAAGCTGCACACTAGCGCTTCTCTCTAGGCAGTTTTTCGAGCCTTCACCTTCTCTCCTCACAATGGGCGTCTCATGCTTTCAGCAGGATTTTGGGGAGTGTGAGTTTCCTGTGTAATCCTATTTATAACGTTTTTGCACTGCCTACGACAGCTGGTGAGCCCCCGCACAGCCCTGGAGCCTCTACTGAGCTCCTCAGGGAGGGACAGCCACACGGGCAGGCTGTGTCCCTCGTGCTGCTCAGGGAGCACATGGCACCTCTCTTTTGGGAAGTGCAATTCTGGTGGGCCCTGAGGAATTACAGAGTCCTGCGGAAACAAACAAAACTCTCCTGGCACCAGCAGAAAGCAGATGTTAACCTGATCAATTATCGATGAGGCAGAAGGACAATATGCAAATTGTAATAGACTACAAGCAGCATCTTGTATGTGGTGAAAAATAGAAAAGGAGAGGGAGCTTTGGTAGATGAAACAGAAATAAAAAATATACAGGCGTATGAAGCTCTCAGTACTCCAGGATATATTTCTGCAAAACAGCAAATGAGCCACAATTCAGTATTAAAACTGAAATGCGTTTTGCTGGCTTTACTCAGCCCACTAATTGCCCATGAAAATTCAGGTCTGGTATTTGACACATTAATTACTCAAAAAACATTTACACTAGGGTTTGTAGAAAGGAACAAAGAGAAAATGTAACTGAGAGAATAAAACGCTGGAAAGCAAGGGGAGGAGGATTTTAAGACAAGCCTTTTGATGCATTAATCACACGATGTTCTCTGGGGCCAAGAGCTAAGCGCTGGAACACGTGGAGTTGAGCAGATGCCCATTAGCTGGACCAAAACAGAGCGAGGAATGGCAGCACCCCAGCAGGCATGGTCAGTGCTACACCCACCACACCGTGCTCAAGGGTTTGTTAGATGTGCAGGGAAGTGTGGAGACCTTCAGGAGGTTTCCACTCAGCCTCTGCATTCCTCTG
The DNA here is from genome assembly GCF_015227805.2 of Hirundo rustica. NCBI lineage: Eukaryota > Metazoa > Chordata > Aves > Passeriformes > Hirundinidae > Hirundo > Hirundo rustica. The sequence continues at coordinate 4,971,632 of NC_053464.1, forward strand.
GGGATGCAAGGAACAGCTGATGTCACAGCATTGTTCCCACCAGGTGCCCCTGACTGTCCTCTGCAGGGTTGTGTCTTGCAAATACCGACTTTTTAAATGTAATCACTGGTATCAGGGCATTGCCTGCAGCAGGCTTATCACCACTTCCTGTCTCTGAGATAGATCCCAGGCACCAGTGGAGAAACTGGGTGGTAAACCTAGAAGAGGGGAAGGGAACATGAATGATGTGCTGGTGATTACAGCTCATTGCAAAACCAATGCCATTTACATAGGAGTAAATAAGAGCTTAGGGGAAACTGGGTCTTTATGAAGCCTCTGAGGAATAAAAATGAATATTTTTTCTCTCCCAGGTTCTATTGATTGCGATGTAAAGAGTATTTATATTGTGTGCTAGAAAGGAGGGAGGGAGGTTTGTTGCTGTGAGGAGAATTAAGGCATGAGTTACTATTGAAATTAGTACTCTTTATCGACTCAATCCAGTCATCTCCAACCATTACAGCTTCACAGAAATGTTAAACTGCTTTAAAACTTTCATTTCCCCTTTAAAACTAAATTACTTTTGTGTTTTCTCTAGCAGTAGTGCCACCATAAGGCAGGCAAGTTACAGTAGAGCAAACATATAAACAACAATCAAGACATAATTACTAAATGGGAATCACACTTTCTAATGTTGCCTCTCCCAGCCCAGCTCTGTGTGTACTGTAATGGAAACTCTCTCCTGCTATTTGCAATCGAGTTCTTCAAGCAGATGTCGGATATGCTTGAGCAGTTTGGGATTGTCTGGTTCACTGGTTATGCAGTTCAATCCAAAGCTCTTTCACTTTTTCTCTTAAATTAAGAAAAATCCTTTTCAGGGATAGATGGGAAACTGAATAAAGTAATAAAGCACGTGAATATTCCTTCTATTATCTGTAGCTTTTATTGAAAATTGAAATCTTACTTTAGATTGCAAGATTCACTTTCCTTATTTTCCTACTATTACCTGATGTTTCTGTCTCAGTCATGAGCATTAATCTAAATTATGATATGCTTTCTATGGAATGACACAACCAAATTCACCTTGGGCAGGAAAGACTGTGATCCCCTAAACTCTGCTTTACAAAATATGAATTTTGCTTCAGTTTCAGATAGCTTTTCAAAATCTGTGGTGCATGTCCCATTAGAGCATAGTTTCTCAACTTTTCGAGATTTATTCATCACAAATCACCCTGTTCCTGTTCGTCTTTTGATATTTGTCCTTAGAAAGAATTCACACTGTGCAAGTTTGAAAATTCAAGAAACTGAATAAAGGGTCACAAATCCTGTGGGTTTCCAGGTGCCTCTAGATACCACAGCCTCACAGAGCTTCTCTCTAGACAGAGATTGGGTTAAACTTTGATTGCACAATTTAAAAATTACCATTGCTGTAAAATATTGAACTGCATACTTTTAGTCTCATTTATTTCTATTGTTATAGAGCTTAAAGCCCTAATCAAACACCAGCACACCATTTGGCAAGGCATTTTACATTAAAAGGGGAAAAGATATTCCTGTCTCAAAGAACTTCAAATTAACATCTCAAGGGAGAAATAGAGGAGAGCAAGAAAAAAATCTAAGTAGTAGGGGAGATCCAGAGGTATCAGGACATCAGCAGGCTACAGTGGGATTTGTGTGGTTTGTCTGCTTGCTTCTCATTCTAAGGGATATTTGGAAATACGCTTGGTGAATGGTTGGAAGGCAACAGAACTGGTGCTAAACTTTCTTGGGCAGGAGCTGACATGTTGAGAAATAAGAGATTTAATATTGGTGGCAGCAACAGGCATCACCCGTGACACCTTTCCGGCCTTTGTTAGATGGAATTGTGTTAATGCAGGGCTGACCTGGTTTGGCCAAGTTTCCAACACCTGTACCCACTTGTAGAGGATTACAAGGTTTAATAAGGGGTCAGATTTCAGAGTTTCCTAAGCAGTGAGCAGGACTGGCTCCTGGTTGGAATGTCTTGTCCCAGGACTGGGGATAGAGCTGGGATGGGTTTGCTGCTCCTGCTGCCGCTGCAGGATGAGGGACAGGGTCGGTGGCTGCTTATTTTGCCTAGGTGAGAGCCCTGGAAATCCTGAGCCCTTGGCAGAGAGGTCCAGGGTCTGGTACAGGCTGTGGCAGGGATTAAGAGCCTTGGTTTGCAGCAGAGCAAATTAACAATGGCTACTTTACCACCTTATTCTGCTGCCCTCCGCAGCTGTGTGCTCTGCCCACAGCAAGCACTGACTGCCAGCTGGAAGATTCCGAGGTCAGGAGTCCCAGTGAAGGTCTGGCATCTTCAGTGCCTGAGTGGTGTGAGCTGGATAGGTGGAGGAAAGTGTTCAAAACACTGGGAAAAACAGTATTTTTGTGGACTGCCTTTCCAGGTGGGTCAAAATCTGCAGTGCTCAGCTGTCATTGCCTGTTATTCTGGATCTGCTGTGCACATATGGGACTGGGGAAGGGGGCTCTTTCTCTCCTGATCAATATGTTTCAGCAGTTGAAAAGATAATTTCAGTTTTTGGGGATCACAGTTGCGGACTAACAATTCGCTAAGAAAAAAAAAAAAGCCAAAATTCAGCTGAACATTGTGATCAGTGGAGCTCAGAGTTTTCAGATGCTGTGTTTCACCTCATAAAGATGGATGAAAGGAGCTGAATATCTCGGTTCCTCAATCTATTCTTAAATCTCCATCCCAAGTGCAGTCAGATATAATCACGATGCCAATACTGGTAATTTATCATTAAAGTCACAAATAAGCACTTGACATTGATAGAGAAAAGGAATGTCAGAGCCCATCAGTGTGCCAGGCGAGAGTCCTTACGCAGAGACATTCCTCAATTAGGCATTGCTGTGGAGTAGCTCAGAGCTGACTTCCTCACACTTCAGTCACAAGCACTTTCCGTGAGTGAGAGTGGAACCCTGCACCCAGAGCGGCCTGTGTCTGTGACAGGAATGCTTCAAGCACTAACACAGACAGCTTCAAAATAAATTAACACTCTCAGAAATCAGGAACTGCAAAAAGTCATCAAATCTGCCCAGAAATGGGAAGATGTGCTTTGTTTAGAGACTGCCCCGCAGCTTCTGTTTGTCCTCTGCAGAAAGTTATTTAAAAGCCTTAACAAGACCTTTGGAAACAGTTGGGCATAACCCATGAGAAAATAATTTTCTCCTATTTTTTTTTTTTTTTACTTTTTCAACTTTGAGAAAATATTCTTGTTAAAACTGAGCCTTGTTTCACCACTGGGAGTGAAGTGGTTGTTTCATAAGCCCTCATTTAAGAGGATCTTATGCAATAACTAAAACTAAAACACATTCAAGGGCAGTAAAGGAACCCAAGTAAATGTGCAGCTGGACACAGTGAGATGTAGAGGGAGACTGCCCATAATTTATTTTGCAGTGTAATTGCTGTCTGATGGTCTCTAAGGATCTCTGTGTACTTTGATCTCTACAGCGTTGAGAGCCAAACCTAATGCTGCACATATATATGCAAATAGATATAAACTTTAATGTTCAGGGGCATTGTGTCATTCACAAAATATAATGAGCCAAATTATCCTTTTCTTATAGCGTGAGGCCAAAATTCAGCAAAGCATAGCAGCACACACTTAACTTTCATCCTGAAGACAATGACACTTAGATACATGCTTAAAGTTTTGCTGAATCAGACTGGACTTAAACATCTGCTTACACTGAGAGGTGCACTGGAGGGAGTTTATTTGGAAGTTAAAATACTGCTCTATCCAGAGTAACGGAAATCACAGTGTTTCTTTTCTGTCTGGACAAGAAGTACGGGAGAGAATCTAGTTTGTTCCTCCGAAAAGCCCATTTTACACAAACATCAAAATGGACCGTGCAACCCCATAAAGCGTGCGCTGCTCTTTGGAGGTCTCAGACGCAGGGAGCAGCAAACCAGTCTTGGCTGAAGGGAGCAGCGAGCCAGTCGTTTGAGCTGGAAGGTTCATCAACGTGCTTTCCTTTCTGACAACGGCAGTTCTTTTTAATTAAGCTGCAATATTGCCAGAGGACCTGAGGGACGGGCAGGATGCACGGCAGCCGTGCGCTCCTGCAGCAGGGCAGGCCAGCATCTTCCTGGGCTGTGTGAGCCAGCAGGCGAGGGAAGTGATCCTTCCCCTCTCATCTGGCACTGGTGACGGCACAGCTGCAGCCGTGTGTGCGGGGCTGGCTGCGAACACACAGCGACAGGATGGAGCCAGCGCAGCAGAGTCGCCCAGGGGGCTGCGGCTGGGAACGCCTGGCACCGGAGGGGCTGAGGGGATTGCTCAGCCTGGAGGACAGGAGAGCCCAGAGCGGTCCTGCAGCTGCCCCAGGTGGGAGCAGGCTCTGCTCAGAATGCACAGGGGAGGGTCAGGAGGAAACAAGCACAAGGTGGACTTGGAAAGACTATCCAGACACACATTGGAGCTTTCTCCCCTGTGGGTGATCAGCAGGAGTCCTGGGAGGTATCCCAACTGCTCAGCGCTCAGCCCACCCTACCTACCCCTGCTTTGGGCTGCAGACCACCAGCAGTCCCTTCTGACCAAAACAATAATGTGGAGAAACAGTATTAAAAAAAAAACCAAAACCACCCCTACAATCTCACATTTCTTCTAACTTCTTTAGCAGTGTTAAATCTGCTTGTGTTGCACACATTTACCACAAGTCAGCACTTTTGTCACTGTCTCTGTGTTTAAATGAAGTGTTCCGACCTGGAGCCATTTGGTGAGAGAGGAAAAAGTAATTATGCACCAAGCTCTTGTCGACTGCAGATTTCCCGCTCATTTTTATGTACCTAGTGATAATCTAACTCTCATAAAATTTAAGCACTGCTGCATTGCTAGCATTTCCATTTTGCTCGGTGAATATTTTTGTTAATACTCTGCTACCAATTTACTTGAAAGAGAAGCCAGAGTCTCTTTTTACAGATAACATGTCTGAATTTTTCTTTTTTATGATAGCATGTCTAAATTTTGTTTTGATACTCCCAGAAACAGTAAATTGGGTGAAAAAGTCACTGGATTTTCTTTTATAATGTTCCTCCCAAAGCAATCAGTTGGATTATTATTCATCTCCTGACTTAATGTCATTCCCTGAAACTCCTTGTTCAGGCAAACTGAATTATTCCTGACAAGGATTCATCTGTACCAGCACTGAACATTGAGCAGCCATTGAAAGAATATGTAGATTTAGCTGCTTCTTTTAACATAGGCAGGGTAATGAAAGCCGGTCTCACCTGTGCACTGCAGAAATCCATGAGTAATTAAAGTAACCAGCCTTGATTTGTATTTGGAAAAGCTGAGTGCTTGTGTGTGGTGCTCAGAGAAATGATCTGTAAATGAATGAATGCAGCTACATTGGTATTCAGCATTATTTGCTGCCATGGAGCGAAACGAAGGAGAAAACAAAAATATGGAAATGAGAAGAGCAGGTAATGTGAGAGACATGAGAAGGACAAAATCTTTCTGAGCAGCATAAGAACAAGGACAATTTCTTTCTATCTTCTTCCCTCTGCAATAGCAGTTGATGTTCCATGTTAAAATAAATTCAGATTCACTTTTTAATTAAAACTTATGTATATGGGAAAATTTGGAAATTTTATCAAGCACTGGGAGATTTTCTTTCAGGAGATTTCCAAATGAAGCCTGTGAGATAAAGAAATAAGGGTGATTGTGCAAACTTATCCACCCGCTTGAATATAGACTCATTCTTCTCCTCTTCTGAGACATGTTTAGGAATACTTTCCCTCTGTATCAGACTGCCACTTTATTAACTCAGGTTTAGGACTGTATCTGTCTGTATGTTTGTACAATACTCATCACATTTTGATATAATTAAGAAGTAATCTGTAGTTGTGGTGCAAACAGCATCCTTAGAATCACAGTAGAAACAGCCAATTCAGTAAATCCTGGCAGAGAGATCAGCACTGTTACTGCTGCTCTAGGGAGCAAAGGAGGGAACCAAACCAGACAGAAATTACTTGGCTGCACAAGAAAGTCAGGAACAAAACCTGAGGCTTCACCTGTGTAGACAAGTCCAAGATTTTTCAAGTTCACTTCTAATTCTGACCACATTTGTACCTCTAGAGCTCTGCTGTGTTTCTGTCCTTAAGCTTCGCAGCACGAACCTCACCTTTGTCATCACCCACTGCTAAACTCCGTCCAGCCAATGACTAATGGGGCAATAAAAAGTCTCCACCACTATTAAACTCTGCATTCCTAGAAGGTCAAAGCCTAGAGGACGTCATAACTAGGTTCCCATAAAACACTGAGCTTCCTCCTGTTCCAACACTGTGTTAGACATCAGGTTATTTTTGTGCTGTACCCTCAGAACCTGCCAGTGCTCACCAGTACTGCTGAGCACCTGAGAGAGCAGCGAGGCTGTGCCTGGGCTGAGGTTAATGAGCTGCACTTGTACAGCCCATCCCTGAGGACAGCCACCCAGGGAGGGTCTGAAAACCCAATGGCTTTTATATTTTGTTCTAAGGATGAGAGAAATGTGGTGCTTGTGAAGATAAAGAGGGGAGCAGCAGAAAGAATCTGCAGGGTTTAGGAAAATCTCTGGAAGTCAAGTGGGAGAATCAAATTCATTTTTAAGGTTGGATGTAGTCTGAGAGGGTGAGTTGAGATCGTTTTTGTCACCATGAGGTTGTGTCACGAGATGAGGAGAGGAGTTCTGCGTGAGCAAGTTGTTTGGGCTGTATTCTATAAACGGAAAGCACGGGTCTGGTCTCTTTTTCTGGCACACTATTTTGAGTTTTCAGATGCACCAGTGGTGTTAACATGTGGTTGATGGATGTGATGAGTCAGTCTGAAGAACCTGTGAGTACACAATGTTCTTCAAGTGCTCATGGCCTCAGGTTTAATCCTCAGCTCTGTGACAAACCTTTGACCTACTATAGACATTCAGAAATTTTCTTTCAAAGCTATTAGCTCTGAAACCAATCAGGGCATAGGAAACTCACGTGCCATTTTCTTAAAAGTAAGAAAAATTCTCACTAAGGATAGAATAAATCTATGTGTTTGCCATCCTTTAGTCCTCCTGGGGCAGTTGCAAACTGTCCCCTTGGGACACAATTTAATAACCTAACAATCTGGGTAGAACACTCACTTGTTCCTCCAGGAGAGCCTGTAACTTCTGGTTATTACATTTCTTATATAAGATGCCTGATGTGTGGTTATTTTTCACACATCAAATATTTGCAATAGGTCAAGTGTTATCTGGATATTTTAAAAACCCTTTTCTCTTCCCTTCATAGATTCAGTGACAGCTTCCTTTGCATAAGTGCTGTGTTAGAAAAGAGGTTGTTTGGGCATAGAGGGCTGCTTGGCAGCCAAGTTGTGCCAAAACAAATCTAAACTAATCACCACCACAGCATACTTTGATAAACTCTTTCCTTTTTCAAAGCAACTGGCATTTGGCAATTTCAAGCAATATGACCCCCTACTGGAGCTCTCTGAGCTTGTTCTCTCCAGTTTTTAGTTATTAATACAGACACTTTAGTTATCAAAGATTTGACAGGAATGAAGGATTGACCTCCTGTGATTGAAGATGCAGACAATCTCAGCTTGTTAAAATAATAAATGGGTACCTGTCAAAGAGACGCTCTGAGCAAATGTGGCCCCTGTAGATATCTCTATTGTAGATTTTTAAAAACTCCTTCTGCTTCCTTGTATGGATATTAATTAATAATAATATTTTCTTTTATTGAGATAGATGGAACTGTTAATTACTGTTTCCCCATGAATCCCTCACTAGTACCATTTATCCTGTAATAATTAAACATCTCAAGGCAAAAAAATGGTTGGTTAGAAGTAGTTAGTAGTGATTTAAGTGCTGGTAACGAATTGGCACATAAATTACCGCAAAGAAGGACGTAGGATCTATCCCTAAATGATCGGAAGTAACAATGTAGGACTCGGGATTTTGTTGGGCTCCACACTGAGCAGAGCACAACAAACACCTGGTGCTGGAAACACAGCAGGCTATGGAACCCAAAGCTGTAGGAACACTTAGAGCCCAGTGCACAGCCTCAGGAGGCAGGAGCAGGGCCCATGGGGAGAATTGACACAACATCATTTATATTCCTGTTCTAAAATAGCCTGCAAATGAGAGGATATCCATCCAGTCTGGGATATGGGACCCCCTTTGTGGCAAGAGCTTCCTTTTGTAAAGAACGTATGACCTATAAGTAAAGGATTTGAGCCTCACCAACTAAGTTGCCATTTGCTTTAAGCTGCTGCTCCTCCCATGAATTTCAGTGACTGATGATGTACCAGCACCTGCTCCTTTATGAGGTAAAGCAGGTTCACGTAGAACCCCTTCAGTGCTCATGTTGTGTTTGAGGAGGCTGAGGACAGCAGTTTTCCTCCCTTGGCTGTTATTGCCTCTTGTAAGTCCCAGCCCCAAGCTGAGTTCCACGAGACAGAATCACAACACAGCAAAATGATGCACACTCAGCTTTAGCAAAACCAGGGTGAATGGTACTGCAATAGGGAAAATTGAGCAATTCATTCACTTGTGTTGTGTGCAAAGAAAAGCCTGTAACTAAAGAATAAGGAAGAAAACATTAGTGGAGCTCTCTCAGGAGTCAATGTGGTGGCAGAAATCAGACCATTAGCTTCGAAATACTAAGACTAGGACTTGAATAACTTTTTTAACCAACTGAGGACAAAGGAACTGATTCCAGTGTTCATTAGTTTAGCCAATAAAACAGCATCGCTGCATCAGAGTCTTACTAAGATTGATGGAGATTGAGGCACAAATTTGATTTTTGTCTATGGCTAATAAAAAATCATTTACCACTTTCCAGCCAGTGCAATATCTTTGGAACTAAAACTAGACTTGGGACTTACTGTGTGAGTATATCATGATCTTCAAGAAATATCTAAAGTTCTTCATTTATCAAAGTATTTCTGATCATTTCCAAGATAAAAAGGTTTAACACAGCCTTGTGAGTACTACATGTGTCTTGAGGAAAGAAGGAAAAAATTCCAGTATTCTCAGTAACTCTTTTCAGACTTGAGATTCTGTATTGAGATCCATATAGGCCAACATTGCACTAATGTACTTGTTTGTAGGAGTTTTGGGGGAAAATGAGCGAATTGCCCTGGTTTCAAAGCAAGGTCATATTTTGTCTAATTATAGATTTTGATTATTTTAATATTTAACCTAACCATACAGAAAAATAATAATAATGATTTGGGAATTGTATTGTTAATTAAATTTAGCATCAACAACCTTAGATTGATTGAAGTCGATGTGTTAAACATAGGGGCCAATGTTTTGGACTAACCAGGGTGGTGGCCGTGTTCCTTGGGCCTGGCTGCACCTCTATTAAAGTGCAAAATGCACAGGAGCCTAAGCTTCAGCCTCAGAAAGGATGAAGTACCTCTTCTCCAACAGGAAGAAGTTAGTTAGGCTCCTGAATTTGTTTCCTGACTTTTGCTAGGTTTACCACAAGGCTTTATCCTCTTTCATCAGAGACTCCAGGCAGGCAATTTTGCTTTTTCAGAGCCGGTTCTTAGCAAACAGTACAAGGTAAAGATGTAAAGATGCAAGTCATATCAATAAGGTCAAAGAGCAAAGAGTGGATGAATGGCACACTGTATTGCACAAGGGAAGCTGTCCTTGCACTGGAGCTGCACAGGTGGCTGGCAGCAAAGAGGCAGCCCCTGCTCAGTACTGACAGAGCTGCGAGGGGAACAAGGGGCAGGTTCAGTGCAGCCCTGTCTTTTTCTTCTTGCTGCCTTAGGTTATTATTTTCATGGACCTTGGCACTGTTCTGAAAGCTAGAACACAATGATAATAAATATATATGCAGCAGCTGTATGTTTCCTGTTTCATCTTCAGAGAATGGATATTGTCACAGATAAGGAGGAGAATATAAATCATAAAATCATTCAAGTGTGTTACCTCACCAACACCATCTCTTTGCTACTGCACTGTCTTCCATGACACTGATTCCCTTGGTCTGGGGGAAAGCAGCAATTTCTGCTTCTCACTTCATCAGCTGTCTAACCAGGCAAGGTTTTAAACCCCCAAACACTGTACTTGAAATTCTAGATCTGCTGAATACAATGCAGAATTACCAGCGCCTTCTCTGAAAACAAGATTTCATATTTTAAAGCATTAATCTAAATAAGGTGGGGTGGTTTTGTTGTGGTTTTTTTTTTTTTTTTTCCCTACAGCTTTCTTGTAGCATCCATTTTTAGCATAAAATCCTTCAATGAGATCCCATTCCATACTGACAGAAGCTGCACCATCTCTCAGTATCAATTTTGAGGACCCACCCAAAAGATGAGCAAGACAGACTGCCAAGGAGTATTAAAAAACTATTGCTGTGTTACTGTTTTCCAGCTCCTGCTCGTGTCTTCCTAACAGCACAGAGCTCTTGAGTGAGATCTTTGAGCCTTTTCATTCATACTTAAGGCAGTTTTGACTTAATTATGAATCAGTTCTACAGCATACCAGGCATAGTTCCTTTGATATCAGGGAACTAACAAAGAATTTCTTTAGCTGAATATATGTTCCCTGTACAGCCTTTCATTTCACAATGGAACTGCTCAGGTGCTGCCAGGGCTCCCTTCCTTCCATGTGTGTGGGGCACTGCAGGGGATGCCCTCCCTCCTGGCCTTGGGGAGGATGGAGCACATCCAAAGGAAGGCTGCCCACGAAGCAGAACTCGCTCAAATGTGCACCCAGCGTTCTCATGGCAAACACTGGAAATAATAATAATGAATTCTGTCCCCACAGTAAAGCTTACAACATCTCATAATGCACATGTAAAGAAAAATCTGTTTGATGGCCAGAGGATCCTGTGAAGGCTGTGTAATACTCCTGGGGGAGTAGTCCATATTTGCAGATCTACTGATCTTACTCTGTGATGGAGAGAAGAAGCACTCAGAGATGGTTCCTAAAGTAGGACTTGGTCTATCAGCACTTGTTAGAGAAGAAAGGAAAGAAAAAATACTCAGACATCATGACAGTGCAATGTGAGACTTTAAATAGCACTTTTTACAAATTGGGGAATCTCCTGGGTACCAAGTCCTTTCTTTGGCACTTGGACCAGATAGAGTTTCTTTGCTCTTGGCTTTGCTTATCTGGGATGTGACAAGGCTCATCTAAAGAGTTGAAAAAAACAATAAAAATATATTTCTAGTCAACCCTTGGTTCCTCTTGCAGACTGGAGCCACTGATGTCTTTTTGCTCTGAGGCCAGAGCCCCTCAGAGACAATGACTCTGGTTACTAAACCTTTCATAAAAGTCCCAACAGGAAAGAAACACAGCTCACTTATGTGCTGATCTTGTAAATTGAAGTGTTTCCTATTATTCTGAGGGCAGAAATAGCAAAGCTGCTGTTTCATTACTGGTTACTTTTGGCTAGTGAAAGGCAGGCCACATGGCCATTTGTCTTGTTTTATGGCTGGAAACCTTGCATTGAGCTGCAGGGAGTTCTGATTGCTTTCAGCTTTATGGGGGTTGTTAATCTAAGGGCAGAGGTTGCATATCCTTACTTTAAGCATGGATGAAAAGAATTGACTAAAACCCAGTTGTTCTGAAGTGGTTTAAAGTGTCACCCATTTTTCACTGCCCCTCTTTTTTTTTTTCTCTAGGAATTCTGAAATCTGTTCAGATTGCATAAAGTCCACACAAAGGGGAGCCAAGTGTTTTAGTGCAGTGCCCAGCATGCCTTGCAGATGGGTTATAATAAGACGAGAGCTGTCTTTGTCAGAGCTGAATCCATACTTTTCATGTACAACCTTTACAAATTGTGCCCATGTGGCAGAGTTTGAATTACTTTTTTTACAGCTCTAGAAAACAAATGCAAAAATCTTTCAAGTGCATTCAAAGTCATTACGGTTCTTTGCTGAACTGAATCAATTGTCGTAACCTCTGTGGGTGTGTAAAATATGAAATTACCATCACTCTCGTAGTCTTTCTGAGTTTGTAAATTAGAAGGAATTGATTATAGGTGCTTTTGGAAAGGACTCTGGTGTATTAAAAGTGCCTTGATGACAAACAGCAATATATTATTTGTAAGATCTTGCTTGATGAAACTGTCTTGTCCACTAATGGCTGTTTGTCTTTGTTATTGTTCTGACTTGCCTTCTAACAAATTGATGTGTGGGCTGAGATTTATCATGTGATGGCTGGAGGAAACAGGAGACTTTGCCCATTAACGTGGTTGTAATACTTGTTTTATTTGATAATTTCAGATATTTTGAAGTTAGTTAATGTCAATATTTTCTAGTGGAGCCATTCTTTCCCCAAGAACCAATTTTTATAAATAGTTGCTGTAAATTTATTTTAAAATTAATAAAATAGTCTGGTTTTCTCTCTACCTATTTCACTATTCACATATTTTATTCAGAGGTTCTATAAGTTATGTTGTAGCATTTTTCTTTATGTATTAAAATTACTCCATGGTTTTCTGTATTCTTCTCTCCTTTTTTCTTGTTTTCTGTTATATTTTGAAAAATCTTTATATATGTAGTGGAAAATCGTTCTTTGATTTCTACTTCATAATGTTTTAATTTTAAACCTTTGGCTTGTTATTAGCAGGACCTGTTCTGCCTGATCTTATTAGAACTGAATTGCTGTTCATTCATTTTCCAGTGCAGAAACAGCATCTCATGGTTCCACTTAGACATGACATACAAGAAAAGGTGGAAGATGAAATGGGAGAGTTATTAAAATATAATTGCAGTTTGGTTTAAAGTTGGGCTGACCTGGATTTTGAATAACTGAATAATGATAATACTAGAAGAGAATATCCAGAACCTGCTTTTCTGCTTTTCTCTGAACTCCTTTAGCCTTTATCTAAACACCAGCAAAGTCACTATGTCAGCTTTGACAGACTGATCCATTCTGGCAATTTTTTGTGCCCAAATAAGTGCAAACAAATTCTGTGGGCCATAGGTACACTGTGACAACAGAAATGTGGTTTAGAAACAATTAAACCTTTAAATACTTTTTTCCCATGTTCTCCACTGTGATGCAGTAGGACTCTATGTGTAGCTGTGGGATTATGATTTACATCAGGTAAAAGCAAACTTAGAAACTTTGAAGCCACACATTACATTGCTGTAGTTTAATGTGTCCTGCAAATCATCACAGCAGAAGAGCCAGAACTATCCATGGGGAGATGTTGAGTTGGACACCATGGGATTTCTCAGGTTTCATGCATCACAACGTTGGGAACCAGCCTTGTTGAAAACTCCCGGTGGTATCACCAAGGGGTTATGATATAAAAGGCTGAACAACAATCCTTGGAAGGAACAAAGAGAAATCTGCTCTGTGCCATATGGGAAGTTTAAGATGAGTCAGGTTGTAAAAGATGATATTCCCATATTTTTCATTGCAGCTTTCAGAGGGAGATGTAATGGAGATACAGATGATCAGAGGGGTTTATTTTTCATCAGGTAGGCTTTCTCTGTGTTACATTGATTGTGTGTGTATAAGTATTCCTGCATACATCATGTATGAAAGGGTTACCTCTTATGCTGCTATATGCAATGCATTTAGTTTTTCAGAGGCAGAAAAATAGCAGTTACAAACGGAAATGAGGCATTTCTGAAGACAAGAATTACTCCTAGAGGAGTACAGTGGATGTTTGAATTTCACAGGGAAGGGCTTTAAAGACTGTTACAACAGCAGCAAAGGCAGGATCTTGTCACTGAATCATTTAATTAGTAAGGCTGCAAAAGACCTCTACAATCACTGGCCCAGCACTGCCAAGGCCACAATGGCCCCAGGGCCACATCTGTGTGGTTTTAATTTCCTCCAAGGATGGGGACTCCACCACTGCTCCGGGCAGCCTGTGGCAATGCTTGATAATCCACTCCAAACCTCCCTGGTTCAGCTTGAGGCTGTTTGTTTTGGTCCTATCCTTTGTCACTTGTGAGAAGACACCAACCTCCAGCTTGGCTACAAGCTCCTGTCAGGAGGTTATAGAGAGGTATGGGTCTCACCTGAATGTCCTTTTCTCCAGGCTAAACTTCACATCTCTCAGTTGCTCAGAGCTGCACTCCAGACCCTTCCCCAGATCCTTTCCCTTTTCTGGACGTGCTCCAGCCCCTCAATCTCCATCTTGTCATGAGAAGCCCAAAACTGATGACAGGATTTAAGGTGCAGCCTCACCAGTACCGCATACAGACACCTTTAGTGCTTCCTTTGTAGGCATTGTAAGGTGACAAAGCACTGAAAATGGTGACAGGTGGAGCTTTTACATCTCTGCTAGAAATTGTGCCAAAATTCAGCCAAGTCCTAGTTCAAATGGCAGCTTGCACCCTCAGATGACAAATTATACCTGGTCAGTACAAGGACTGAAAACAAGCATGACAACTTTTTTCTACACACGAGTTCTTTATGAACCAAAATGCTGGTTTCTTAGAGTTCATTTGAAAAAAAAAAAAAAGAAAAAACCAACCCACAACAAAAAACAGCAGCAGTGATAAATGTCCAGGCCACCAAATCCAACTGACCAATTCAGAGGGGTCATCCAGGTGTTCTTGTCAAGGAACAAATAGACGATGCTTCCCTGCATGATCCTTGGTTATTTCATGCAGAGACTCACTGAAAAATTTCAGCATGTAATAGCTGTCACTCCTTTCAAAACCGTAAGCCTGTGATGTCTTTATATAGTGCAGCAGTGCACTGTGGCAAGCTTTATGGTTTTGACAATATATGCCTTTGCTCTTCTTTAAAACAAAAAGTGTATTGTTGAAATCCCTGTGGCTTTATTACATACAAGTGGCAAGCTCTTTACTTTTTCAGTAATCCACATCTGTCAGCCACTGCTTACGAGATAGCCCAGGGGTTATCTGCCCTTTGTTATTGCTTTGATTCCTTTCATTCGTTTGCTCGCCCAATTTAATAACAAGGAGAGATCCAGCTTCTTGATGATTTTGTTGGCATAACACCAAGCTCATCGGCACTTAACTCCAAGGCGGTGCTGCGGTTGCAGCTCTGCACGTTGGAAGCTGCTATATTGGGTCAGCATCTTTGCCGAAGCATCTCGCTGTTTGGTTTATTCTTTGTTCTTCCACTGTTGCTCAGTAGTTGTTGTGCAGCAACCATGTGGGCTTTATCATCTCAGAGAAATGTTTTGTAAAGCAACAAAATTTCCTCTGAGTGTAATGAACCATTCTGTTATGTGAATTTTGGGGTTTTGTCTAAATGTTTTAAATATGAGGGGATACCACTGCTGTAGTTCCTTGTTGTCTACCAGCATGCAGGAAAGCTGTGATACATAAATAACAGATGCAGAAGAGAACAGAGCAGAAAATTGCCAATTAAAGAACGTTGTATAACAACTCCTCCATCTGGGTCACCAGCAGGGTTTGAACCCACAGCGTGCCCTGCTGCAAGCGCAGGGAGGGTTTCAGCTTCTTCTGCAGCACCAGGAAGGGCCACGCACACCAAACCTGCTCTCACCCCTGCTGCCTCCCTGCTGGGGATGGCCAAGGAGGAGTTCCTCACTGAAGTGGCTCCCTGCAATAAAAATATGTGGCCGGTTTGTTTTCTAGTGCAGTCACAGCAAAACATCTCTCCAGCCAATTGTTTCCTGACATTTAGCAGGAATGGGTTTCTCCTTCCGCAGGTGCAACCATGGTAACTAATTTCTTTTCTAAAAATGTTGATGTCTATTGAGTTGATGATGTGTGAATGTTTCCCACCTTCCTGCAGGTGCTGTTGCTCACCTTCATGAATGTTTTTAGCTTTGCTGATGGGTAACTTCTCCTTTCTGGCTGCGCTGTTGAACAGCCATCACCAGGCTGCCTGAGAACATGCAGCTGCACAGAAAGTACTGAGAAAGGCAGTGTGAAAGGCATTTCCCTTCCTCCCACATGCACAGCTCTGTCTGTAGTGCTTTACAGAGATTGCCGTCTTACAGAGGGGAGTTTCCTGCAGTCGTTGGTGCTGGGAATTGCTCTGATTCCACAAAAACTGATCTGGACACTGCTGCTAATGGTTATAGACAAAAACTAAGTCACACACCAGTTTCTTTCCAAGAAGAGAAGTAGTCATCAGTACTGCAAAACAAACACACTTCAAGCTGCCTGTTTGGTGTCTGGGGAATGCCAGGAAGCAGCTTTGCTCCCCGTGCTTCCCACAGACCCACTGCATCGACAGACACATCCCATCAGGTAACCCTCAAACCATCTCCTCCTGACAGAATCGCCCCGAGTGCCTGAGCAGCTCTCAGCTCGTGGGCTGGGTTGTTATGCTGAGTGTGGGGGCAATGCCTTTCACACTCAGAGGAGGGTTTCTGACACTTTAGAGGGGAAGGTTCCCACAAATCCCAGTGTCAGGCTGAATACGAGGATAACTTGGCAGTTGTACACCAGCAGAGGTGCTAGCCTTCATTGTCAGCTCTCAGATTGATTTACAAAATAATTTCAAAAATTCATGAACCTCCTTCTTTATAAAGCGCTGTTGTGAAGTTGAATATTTTATTACACAAGGCAACCATCATTCACTGCTAGGGAAGGGTATGTGACTGCTGTTTTGAAAGGCCAGGATGCTGGGATGGTTGGTATTGGAGTGAAGGAGTTCTGGCACTGTATTTAGTAATCACCTTAACTAACTAATCACCTTAACAACACTTTCGGACCTGGACCTTCTGAGAAAGAACTCCTGACATTCAGACCAATTTTTCAGATTTCCTTTCTATGTGTGCACCTTAATTGTGATTTTTTTTTTCTTTTTTTTTAGTTCCTTTTTTTCCCCTTATGATTACAAATTCATTCTCATAAATTAAAAGCTGATCTAGCTGGAAATATAAGTTTTCAAGGTCAGGTATAAGTTTTCCACATGGTTCATTGCAACTGCAGCTGCCCACCCAGAGCAGAGCAGGACGGCACAGCTCTACTGAGCTTTGCAGGCAGCTACTTCCAAGTCAAGAATAAGCAAACACAGCAGAACAAAGAAGCAATTAGTTCTTTTTTCTGTAGCAGTGAAGAAATACAGAATTGCCTTCATGGCCACAAGATTTGCCCTGAGTTTGCAAGGCCTTGGGACTGTCAGGTCCACCTTGTCTGATCTCCTCTTGGTCTGCCTTTGCTTTATTTGGTTTAGCTGGGATGGCAACTTCTATATTGGATCAGGAGTCGGTCTCTGGTTTACTTTTGTTTGTCTGTGATGGAGATCTGCACTTTTATATAGACAGCAGTAACAAGCAGGTGTTCTGGGTAGAATGGGATATTTATGACTCCAGCAGAATGATGCAGTGTAGAGAAATACAGGCTTGGAATGACAGCAGGGATGAGAAGGAGGTACAGGATGCAGCAGGGAGGGGTGAAAAACATGGAATACAGGAGAAGGGGTACAGAATTGACACTGGAGACACAGCAGCTGTAAATAATTCACTGGTGGTCAGTTCAAAAACATGCAAAATGGTGTGTGTCATCTTTACCCATAAATAAGAATTTGACAGTAACATATTCTACATTACTGTGTGACACTGCAATAAGAAATAAAAAGCTTGTCTGCCACATTAAGAGGTGACTGGCAGCTATGCAAACCCGGTCATGACACTAAAATCCAAAGCCCCTGGGATAATTTAAAAATGACTGCCACATCTCCATGAGTCATGTAAACCCACTCAGCTGCACTGAATCAAACGTGTTCTGGTCAACTAGAGCTTGAGCACAGCCCGAGGAACAGGATTAATCATGAAAAAGCCCATAGGTTGGGTTTTATTTCTCTGTCTTTTATTGAAGAAGCAACCTTTCCCCCACAATTTATTAGTTTAAAGCCTGTTATTGACCTAAATTTGAGATAGTATTGGTAGAATATAACTCTGTGCCTCTGTGGTTAGTTACAGCACAAACACCCTTCACATTCTCATTTTTCAGCCTGTCACTCCTTTGCTTTGGGCCCCATCTCAGCCCCCTCAGCAGCTCATCCACCAGAATCTTCTCTCTGAGCAGCCCCCAGACCGACCCAGACAGTGCAGCAGAATTCCCTCTCCCAGCTCAGGGGATGGGGACCCTGCTGGCTCTGAACAGGCACTGGAGAATGGGATCTTGGTCACTCTCCAGGGAGCACCACTGGCTGCATGCTCAGAGTTGGACCACTCCTGCAGACAAGGTGTCTGTTTGCAGCAGGTCTGGACCCACCTGTGTTTGTGTGCAGCTCAGGGCTTGGTTATCAGCTTTTGTTAACTGCTCCAAGAGATCGGGCACAGTAACATCTGACAATCAGCAGAGTCTTCACTTTGGTTATTTTGGTAATTCAAACTACTCAACATCCCCTCTAAGGTTTTCTTCTGTGATTTCTGACCTTTGCAATACTTGGGCTTCAAGAGCCAGCCAGAAGAGAGGTGCCTCTCCCCAGGGCAGCTCTTGAGTTACTGAGGGCTAACATTTCACACCTGAGAGACCTGGGTCTCCTCGGTCCCTGTTTGCTGCCAGGAGTGAGGGATGTGGTCTGTATTGGCATCTCATGTTGCGGTGAGGTGTAAAATCAGGTCCTTGTGGTGCCCTGGTGCTGGCATTGCTCATGAGAGCTGGCAGGTCCTGGCAGGTACACGGCTTCCTGTGATATAGAATTCCTGTGGGTATGGTGAGGTAACAGGAGACAGTCTTAAATCAGCATTCCTGAGTTTTAGCATGTTTTAGCATGTTTTATACACCACTGATTTCAGCTGCTGACCATCAGCCCTGGCAATCTGCTTGTGAGGATGACAAGAAGCCCATTAAAGAGTGAGAGGGGAAGGAATACCTGCTTAAATTTTGCTTTAAAAGGGACAGTGACCACTCACAGAGAGTAACACCATAACTATGCAGGGCAAAAGGTTAGCAACAGGCTGTGAGTACTCTTAATAGGGAAAATGTCCCATCAGGTGGGTAAAGCAAGCAGAGAGAAAAGTAGTTTTAGGAGCAACAACACTTCCTTTAAGAAAAGACAGCAAAATAGATCCACTGAGCATGAAAGAGTGTAAGCCAAAGCAGGGCCTGTTGCACTATGGAGTGAAAGCTTATCAAGCAAAATATTATTAACCTGGACATAAGCATGCTAAAATAGCATATCTGGTGATAGTGTGTAAGTATGCCCTGATGTAACACCACTAATTAAATAAGCAACGAGCACGCAAATCTGAGCAGAAATGTAGAAATAATGTGTATCAGCAAATCAACCATTCAGGAATTGTATGCTTACACAAATGGAAGTATAAGAAAAAAGTGTATATGGTAAATCAGCAAGAAAAGAGGGTATAAAGGGGTGGGGAAGTTGTATGGGAAACAAAAAGAAATATATATGTTTTGTGTACATATTTATGTGTGTGTGTGTATACACCACACAGAACAAGCAAACAAGATGTCTGGTGAAAACAGATCAAGTCCCTGTCCCCCTGAAAATAATAAATGATCAGAAGCAGATTGGAGCTGCTTTTGGAGAGCTGAGGTATGAGAAGAACCACAGGAATAAGAAAAGAAAGATAGGGAAGAACTCATAAGCTTGGCCACCCTGAACCAGCATTAACTACTTGCATCACCCTCGTGGTAACTGTACACTCACAGCTAATTTAGAATAAGATCCTTAAGGGCTAAGTTAATTGCATATGTAATGCTAATTTTTCATGAAGACTTATAATTAACCTATATTGGGAAGTGAATGTTAATCTGATGTTGTTCTGAAATCTGAAACTGGCCTGATCTCAGTATTTCAAACACACCCACCACATGGATCTCTTAACTGGTTAGTACATGCAAACACAGAGTATATGTGTGTGTGTTCAGCTGCAAGAAAGGAGAGAGAAAAACATCCCGGACTTGAGCTGATCCAGCCTTGAAAGCCAGGTCAGAGGCTTTGGGACCTGGCCCATGACAAGGTCAATTACACAGCTGGGGTAGGCAGATAGAGAATGGGCACTGCCTTTAAGTACTGACCACAACCAGCAGCAGGGGCAGCCAAAACCCCTTGGACTTTCTGATTCAGAATCAAAGGTTTCTCTCCACGCCTCTTTTTTTGCCTCAGCTGCTCAGCCCCTCTCCACTTTAGCCACGAGCCCTGAGATGAATGCTGCTCACTGTGAGGAGCTGTAAGAAGGACACATCCCCTCCAGACTCCTTCTGCCTCATTAGAGATCATCCCAAAGGTCAGCCTGTGGAACACAGCGAACTTCAGCCTCCCTGCCACCAACCTGCAGGTGGAGAAAGGGAGGGTCAGTGATGCCACAGGCACAAATTAGAGAATTGCATTTTCAAACTGGCAGTTTCAGGAGTTTCATGTGCCATTGTATCACGTGCAATGCATATAAGATATTTTAAGAATGTATGTTATATATCAAAAACATTTAACATCCCTTTCTAGCCATTTCTCTGCCTCCTTTCTGGGTAATTTTTCTACTCCAGCACAGATTCTGAAACACTGAGCAGCTGCAGAGATCTTTTAGATAACAGCAATATTCAACCTGTCACATAAATATTCTCATAATTAGTGCTTTCTTTGCAATTTTTTTCTCATCTTGGGCAAGTAGGAATTTTTATATCCATAACAGTTTTGCATTTTTAGTTACCCTTGTAAGCACTACTGTTTGAATAGGGAATTTGCCACCAAGACTGCAGGTCCCTCCCTGCACTCTGAGCTCACATCTGTGTTTGGGACACCTTCAGATTGCCATGTGAAGGGTAGCCCACCCGTCAGACACGTTTGCTCAGCACAGATTTTGTTTTCACTCAAGGTGTGTCTTTTTTGTCAAAAACGTTCAGAGCTCTCCCACCGTGGGGGGATATGGTTTCCATTGGGGTCTCAAGCCAGTTAAAGTCATTGGTGCCTCTGGCCAAAGCCCAGGTGCTGCTGACAGGCTGAGGTGGCAGCAGCACCTCTGTAGGGTCACACACACCCCATGTCACATGTACAGATGCTCTGCCTGATGCCATGATTGCATGGATCACACAGCAGTTCCAGGCACCTTAGTTAGGGATAGACCTAGGACCCCTCTGCTGTGTAACTGTGCATCTCCAGAGGGAGGGAATGAGTCCCTCGTGTGACATCTCCCTGCATTTGCCTTCCTGACAAACTATTTTGCAAGTGCAGAGAGGAACGCTGCTCTTTATTCAGTCACTTATTACATGAGGCTGTGGCACTGTTTGAATCACAAATTGCATGCTAATGGCCTAATTCATAAACCATTGACATTTTTTATGAGCCCTTAACATTCAAAAGTGAAGAATTTGTGCTCAAAAAATAATTTGCATTGCAAAATTCAATAATTTAGTTTCTCATATTCATTAATGCCTAAGCCTACACCACATAACTTATCCCAGTCTAACTACACTTCCCAGAACACTGATAAAAACAGGATACACACTAGTTCACCTAAAGGGCTTCTATTTGCAACTAACTCTTTACCTGCACTGATTGATTATATTTGTAGAGAGGAAAAATCCAGCTCTGCAGCAAGTGTGATGAATGCACTCAGCAATGGCTGCTTTGAAGCTGCTTTCTGCTCTAATCATGTTTTCCTCCAATGGCATTAACAACCATAAAATATGAGATCATAAAGGGTAACGATATCAGACAACAAAATCATCCTGCAGACTGCTCAGTCCCACTGTATTAGGGAAGGATTCATGTTTCATTAATGAAAACTTGCTTTGCTTTTGACCTGATATCGTTAGTTGTCGAAACCAGACGAGAAAACTAATAATAAATGTGTAGCTCCTAAATCATCCACGAATTCCTAGTGCTGTATATTACCCCCTTTCACAGGGAGGGAAGCTGAGGCACATGCACAGTGAATAGCCCAGTAACTCCTGCAGGGTCAGCTGGACTCTCTGACTCTGTCCAGTGCTCAGCACAGCTCCTGTGGGATGTGCACATGCTACGGTGATTGCTGTTACCTAAACAAGCTTTATAAGTAGTTTTTTGTGTACTGAAAGCAGAATAAGTCTGTCCTTCTGGGCCTTTGTCCTTCCAGGACAAGCCAACATTTGTGGTTGGATCGTGTTGCACAGGCACTCCCAGAGAGGTTTTTAAACAGGGAGGTGATTTGGGTGGTCTCTGCAAAAGGTAATGCTCACATGGGTCCCCAGGCTCCCAAAAAGGATGGGTGGTTGTTTCCTGGATGGAGGTAGCAGTCTCTGTTGCAAGTGTCCTGGCAGAGGTGCCTTCAGCTGCTTTAGGTGAGACCCCAAGCTGCTGTCACTCATCTGGCCTGTGCTCCTAGGGGACTGTCCCAGCATGTTTAATTCATTGCCACTGGTAGATCTTAGCTGAAAACAAAACATCTCTTAAACAGCTTAACTACATACAAATGACTTCCCACGAAGCAACAATTTCTATTAACTATTTACAAATAGTGATGCACTCCTTGATCCCTTCCACAGCAGAAATCACCAGGGGCAGTCTCTGGGGGGCAAGGCTGCATTCTCCACCCAGTTTGTTAACTAACACATTTAGGCATTCAGATCAGGCTAAACACAGCAGGAGCTGCCTGGGGCAACTTCTGCAAGTGCCCAAAATTCCATCCCAGAGAGCTCCAATAACAATAACGCCAACATTTGATTGTGCCAGTTCAGTGAGTCCCCTCCTGTGCAGCTGTTCTGCTGTCCCCAGCCAGTCCCTCACCCCATCTGCAGAGCCTGGCTGGGACTGCCCGGGTCACCCGGAGGATCCGTGGTGATGGCACCTGGGTGTGCCCCAGGCACGGCCCCAAAATCCAGCTACACCACAACTGCCACTGGATGTATTTCTTACTGACCTATCCCTCCTGTCCCCCAGATCTCGCTGCAGTTCTGGATGTGAGGTGCTCAGGTACCCCACAGCACAGCACAGCAAAAGCTTTGGACATGCAGCTGCAAACCCCGCGTTACTGGAGTAAGGATCGTGTTCCTTCTGCCCCGGCGTTTCAAACAATGAGCTTTATGTGCATTTTGAAGGTTTTTCTGTTACATATTGATTTAGTTCTACTAAAGAGAAAATGATAATTGACAGGATAATTCACCAGCATCTCTTCCATCCCAATATAGGGTCTGAACTTACTTGCATTTGAAGCCTTCTCCACAGTGCAATAGAGAAAGAGATGCTTATTCTAGATCAGTGAGTGCCTTCTAGAGTCATTACCAGACAGAAAGTGACATTTGTGCAATCTCTTTTTTGGGTTGGCCCTGAGGTTGCAGACACAGCATGGGAAATGCACCATCAGAGGAATCACATAGGCACACCCTTGTGGAATGGTCTGCAGGACTCTGGCCTTTTGCTGTATTGTTTCTTTCTTATTTTCAGTCAGCACTTGGTGTTTCTTTGGAATATTGGTGACTTTTGAAATCCAGTAGCCGAAGTTGCTGATAATTAATAAAGAAGCAGCTACAATATATTTGCAGAACTTCCTGCCTGAGGTTGGCTGTTAAACAGACCTGAATCACAGTTCCATAATTATGTGATGGCAAAGGCTTTGGGAGCTGCTGAACCATGGACACTTCAATTTTAAAGGTCAGATGAAATGCTGATTTGCTATAAAACAAATCAATACACACACATACAAAAAAATAAAGGTTGAAAAATGTGAACTTCCACATTGCCAGTAGAAAACACACATATTTGAGACTGGCAGATTATGTATGGGTGTAATGAGTGGACAACAGTTCTTCCTTTCTTTGCCAAAGCTATGGCACCATGAGGCCTCAAGGACAGCTCTTCCCACATGTCACTCAGTGTTTGCAGGGAGCCTGAGCTGGGACACAAGAGTCAACGGTGCCTTTGACCATTAGGCCAGGGAATTGCAGCAGCTGCCTTTGGAATTCTCCACACAAAGCATATTCCAGTGCAGCAGCTGTGAGCACTCTCAAATCTCCAGGCAAGCTCTCTTGTTTGTTGCCTTTCTGCAGTGTGAGGAAGATGCTAATGACATATTTTTAGTGATTCCTAGGCAAGTTTCCAAACCTTTAAACCGTGCTGGACATGTCCTTTTTAAACCAACAAACAAACAAAAAGACATATCCAGCACAGTTTAAGGGTTGGCAAACCAGAGAAAGTAGCATGGAGTGATGGGGTTCAGGCTGGCCCTGGTGAGCTCTGGTCACCCCAAGGCTCTGCTCCTCTCTGGTTACACCTCAAGCAGTGGATGGACAGCCAGCAATCCCCTTGTCACACCCTCGGGTCTCCCAGCTCCTGCTCAATGGGGACATTTTCCCCACCCCTAGAACCTGCTGTCTCACTGGGATCCTTCAGGTTTGGGCAGAAGTTAGAGTCTGAATAAATCTAAGATTCTCTGATTTGTCTCATGGAGCTAAAGATAACATTTAAACCCTTAATATTTTATGCACAGCTATGCCCATCTCAGATTTCAGAACTGACACAAAAAAACCTCATGCAAGTCTGGATCCAGTGAAAGCTGAAAAATAGTAATTCTTTTAATTGCATAATTTTGGCAACAAGAAGAGAGGAAGATGCTCAAGGCATTTGAATGTTCTTGGGTCAGTCATATTTTTCTGCTTTTCTCTCTAGCTGTATGCTCTTGAAAACATTAACTGAGAAATGAGAGCTGATCTCTGAGTGTTCATATGATGCGCTATTTAAAATAGTTTATTTGTTTGGAATTCTAATTTTTTAAAACGAGCAAATTAATAAATCTTTTTGAGTTCTAGAAAATAAGATCATCATAAGTAGAAATGGACGGATCTCAATTGCCACCTGCTTAAAAACACAGTCCTAAAAGTTGGTCATTATGATTTTCAGCAATACTTTATAATTCATCTCTGAGGGCCAAATAATTGGGTGACATAAATGAAGGTAGCTCAGTGGTGTTTTTCTGACCAGTATGAACTTTAATTTTTCATAGGCACATTTCAACATGTCCTCCTCCAAGCTGGAAGCTGTAATTATGAGTCTGCCTGTTATAAGACAGACTATATTTCCCTTAAAAATGCATAAGCTGCCCCATTATTGCTACAGAGCAGATGGAGTGGCAGAACAGAGCTGCCTTGTGGATTGTTAAACCAAACCATTGCTGGGAAAAAAAAAACCACTGAAGACCAAGATCAGTAATCATTTCAGAAAAACAGGTTCCTGTGCCACTCCAATATATTTCTGTGTTCCCTCCGTAGCAGAGACTGATGAACACATGTATTTGTATGAAATGCAGAAGCAGCGTGAGCCTAATGTTACAACTGCTTCTAAGTGCAGTTTGCATTTGTAATTTAAAGTTGTTTCAAAGTATGAAGGGAACTAGGGAGTTGTTTGGGGCGATAGAATATACAGGATCATTACAAGCACTTGCAGATCATATTTTGCTTGAACTAATTCCTCCTGATACTTTAATATCAAACATAACCCATGCCAGTTTTACATCTCAAATATATTTGGTATTTCAAAAAATAATTAATAGTGTCAGTTTTATTAATGTGTTAAAATATGAATTAAAAACATGACAAATCAACGGGAAACAGCAGTCTGTTTTAATGAATATTTCATAGTGTGCATCAATAAATCATAGATCAAAGGGAATGGAGCACATTCTGCAATACTACTTTTCTGTCAATGTGGGGTTACTAAAAGTTTTACAAGTTGTTTTGGCACTTACTTAGTTGCACATTTGAATTATCATTTTAGGAGGGAAATAAAAAAGTTATGACACTGAATCCCAGGAGAGTCTGGTGTTCAAAACAGATTGTCTGCTTCCTTATCATCTCATTGCTTTGAAAAATCTGTGGCTGACCACAGGATTGCAGGTCTGTGTGGTGTGTGCCGGTGTCTTGCTGCTCTGCCTCCCCAAACCAGGCTTTCCCCAAGTTTCCCACATCGAGCACAGGCAGAAGGTGAAAATTCTCCTTAACAGAGCAGCTCGACCTCCTTATTCATCTTTGTGACTGATTTGCTGCGTGGGACTTTGTGTTGTGCAGATCTTTCCGATGTCTCTGTTTTGCCAGAGCTTTATAAGGCTCAGATACGAGTGTCTGTGTCATCAACTGTGTGTGCACATATTTAGCCCCTCAGATCCTTTAATGATGTATGTTGTAAAAAGAGAAAACTTGACCTTTTTTGCATCTGAAACAGGAGCCAGAGCAGCATAGAATCAGATGCTCAGGCTCTCTCCTAAGCTTTCAGTTTGGTGATTGATCAGGACTAGGGAAGTTCACTAGAGATGGGGATATGGGCGAGGCAACTTCTCTGGGTGAAGCTTCTCATTCAGGATCTCAGGTTTTCTCTAACCATAGAATTAAACTCTTTTAGGCTACAGGAAGCAAAACTAGGAACAGAACTGACACCTGCAGCAATGTAGACCTGAGTTCATGTAAGCAATGACTGCAGTGGACAAACTTGACTTATTTGTCCTCCAAGACATTAAGGTTCATCCAGTCCTCATAATGTTAGTGCAGTTGTTAAACTCAGCTCTCTGGAGTTTAAGTAAGAAATTCCTGATTTGCCAAGGACCTCATCACTGTATTAGAAGAAATAATTGATCAAGCTAGTAGGCTCATAGTTTTATCATGCAGAGTCAAATATTGGAAGAGAATATTCTTGTTCATATATTCAGCAATGAAATTACATATAAACATGGTTCAGGTGTGAAAGACTTGGTTAAAGTCTTGGCTGCAGTTTGTCTGTTTGATCTCCTAGAGCCTTCAATTAAAAGAAATGCCTGGCCTCTCCGAAAAAGAAAGTGAGTGGCCTTCTCTCAAGTCTCCTAGTTTTCATTTTCAATTTCTACAAGAGGACAAGTGCTGTTTGCATAGTGCTGAAACATAGAAGGAGGGTAGAATGAAGTTGCCCATACCACTGTAATTGATAGTAATTGTCCTGCTCCATATGACTGATAATCAAAACCTGGTTTAACTCAGAGTGGCTCAGAGACCTGGTACTGTACCTACACAAACCCCCAAACTGAGAATCATATGTATAATTCTAAGACCCCTTTATCAAGATCATACTTCTGGAGCAAGAACAAATACATTTTTTACACTGAATTAATTAAATTAGTGGCAATAACAGTGTCTCCTAGCAAACCTGACTCAGGAAAATTCTGTCCAGCTTTGATGCTTGTTTGTTTGTTTGTTTGTTTGTTTGTTTTATAGCAGCATTGATGCAAATCCCCAGTTGTACTAGGAACTGTCTTTACAGTAAATTTAAATTCAGCAAGCCTGACAAATGCCTGGTAGACTTGTGAGCAGAAGGGTTTAGTGAGGAGAGGGGTAGCAGAGGCTGATATCATCAGTCCTGCAGCTGGGGACTGCCCCAACACCCTCGGTTGAGGAACCCAGGTGATCTGCAGAGGGGACAGGGAATAAATAAGGCATAAGAAAGCTTTAACAGAGACACAGCTGGGGATTTTAGTGTAAACCATGCAGTTTGCCACTGTTCAGTGAAATGTAAGCCGGTTGGAGCGAATGATGCGAGCACCTACACATGGAATGATGATGTCTCATTGTCAGTGGCTCGTTAGGCATGGAAATGCAGGAGTCCTCCCGTGGCTGCTTGTAGTCCTGGCGGGAGACGATTTTCCCAGCAGGTTCAGATCTCTCCTGTCAGACTGTCCTGATGCACTGCCCTGCACACAGAGGGCAATGAGCTCTGCTTGTCCTCGGTGTCACCCAGCAGCCACCAGCCCCATCCCCTCTCTGCACCCCCTCGAGCTCTCAGCTCAGCACCACCATGGTCCCAGAGCCCCTGACCACCATGGTCCCAGAGCTCCTGACCATCATGGTCCCAGAGTTCCTGACCACCATGGTCCCAGAGCTCCTGACCACCATGGTCCCAGAGCCCCTGACCACCATGGTCCCAGAGCTCCTGACCACCATGGTCCCAGAGCTCCTGACCACCATGGTCCCAGGGCTCCTGACCACCATGGTCCCAGGGCTCCTGACCCATGTCTCCAGAAGGTGGGAGAACAGTGAAGATGGGCACAAATTTCCTGCAATCTGCCCAGTAGGTATTCCTATGCAGCATATTTATCTGTGTGATACCACCAACCCCCTCCCTTTTTCTAATAGAAAACCAGAGAGGATTACACACATTCATTTAGTTAAAGATGCAAGGCTATTCACAGTAATTAGCTACTACTAATTAAGTAGTGAGATCAGGGATAGAAATGGAGACAGAAGTCATTCAGTGTACAACTGCTGAGTGATGTGATTTTGCTGTACTCCGCTGCTGTTCCACAAGAATGCTAAATCCCCAGATCTCTGCAGTGGGCAATGAGGAGTTTAAGTCTAAAAATTATTGTACTAATGCCAGAAAAGGCTACAGGACATGTTTGAGGGTGTAGGTAATGGGGTCTGTCCTTTTTAGACTCAGAGACCTGGCCACAGTACTGTGTCCTGCTCCACTGATTCCTCTGGGAAAGCCCCAGCAGTGCTGTAAAGAGGAATTCCCTTGTAATCCTAACACATCAAAAACCCAACCAGAAAGGGGAAAGCCCTCTTGACCATCAATTTGCTTTCATCACAGTGAAAGCAAATTCAGTCTTTGAGGACAGATCTGGAAAGCCAGAATGTGCAGAGATTAATCTGAAACTAATAACAATTGCTTCCTATCCTTCAGTATATTTGATATCATTACCTTAAGAACAGCCTCAAAGTGTTATATTGTTGAAGCTGCCAGATGGAAGACATGCTCTGCTGATAGCAAGCATATCAGACAATGATATTGAAGAGACTTCTGTAGAGTTTTAATTAATCTGTCTCTCTTTTTTTTTTTTTTTATAATTGACATTACATTGGGCTCATTTGTTCTGTGGAACCCAAGCACTTGGCTCTTGGTTACAGGACTTTAATGGATAAAGGTTTCCCTGAAGAGTACTAATAAAAGTGGAGGCTCTCAGCTTTGATGAAAATGACTGCAGGTTACCTTAAAGAGAAGATGGTTTCCTCCACGATGTGAAGCAAAACTTCATAGATCAATGTTGACATAAGATAGTGCTTAAATGGGTAATTTTTTTTCAGGCATTTATCTTCTCTGGCTGAGACCCATTATTTTATTGCCCCGGCTGGAAACCACCACACTGCATGACACAAGCATGGTTTTAATTAGTCTGGAAAGTTTTAATTGGGAAACAAAGGGAGATATCTTATAGATTATTATTGTAACCTTTAATTGTCTGACTCGAGAGACCATTAATTATCTTGATGGGGAGATGACACACCTTTCTGAACTATGACACTCATATTTACAGCACCTTTTACAGAATACAGTACCTGTTGACTTTCTTCCAGCCTTTCATTAAGGAACTGCTGCGATAGGAATTAACTACAGTAATTCCATTACAAAACCTGCTGTCCAGTGGAATTTTTCTGGAAGATTAGATTTCTGAAAGGGAAAAAGGCCATTTAAGCTAAGCATTTCCTCAAGGCTCAAAGTAAATAACCGATGAAGAAGGTCAGAATGAATTTAGAAC
This sequence comes from Hirundo rustica, assembly GCF_015227805.2. Lineage (NCBI taxonomy): Eukaryota > Metazoa > Chordata > Aves > Passeriformes > Hirundinidae > Hirundo > Hirundo rustica. The sequence goes on from NC_053464.1 coordinate 5,000,970, forward strand.
TCTAAAAGGTCTGCTGTACACTTGCGTGCAGTGTGCGAAAAATAAACAGTGCAGCTTTCCAGTACAGTGATTTTTATTGTTTTAAATGTTTCACATTTCAGTTTAGGGGAGAGATGAGAAGTGCAGAGGACAGAATCTGATCAAAATGATTTTACTTGGAGGAAGAGCAGCATTTTAAGCAGACATATCAAGGTTGAAGTGATACTGGTAGCAGTTGCTTGGCATTAACAACAAAGAAAAGACTTGTTAAACCCATTGGGGCAGAACAGCAGAGAGGAACCTGGTGACCTGGGCTTCAGCTCATGGCACAGAGCATTCACCACGTGTAGGGAAGGTGCAGAGCACAGGGCTGGGCATATATTGTGTCTGTTTATTATTAATTCTGTACTGGCACCCACTGTCAGCCTGCAGTGGGTGGCAAGCACTGCCTGCTTTCAGCTCCTCTTTCACAGCAGAGATTTTTTCAGGACCTGGTCCTTTTTAGTAGTTCTATAATTGAGTCTGTATTGAGTAAACTAGTTGAGAGACTTTTAACCTTACTTTATATTGCCTTACTGGAAATTCAGAAGATTACTTTAAACTGTGTTAATATAGTTGTATTGGGGGTTTTTTGTTGGTTTTTTTTTTTTTCCTGGAGGTCAGCAGTATCTACTCGTTTCTGTGAAAGGAAATTAAAATATTCCCTGGGCTACTACAGGCGAACAAGATACTGAGTTTATTTTAAAAGTACAGCCAGGTGACGGTGACCTCTTTTTATGACCAGGAGCAGGTGGAAAAGTGGTGGCTGGAGCTTTGATCCCATACAAACCTCCTTCCCTACCAAGCTTCAGCTAATACAGATCAGTGGGAGACAATATTGCACTCCTGCTACTGGGGCTGGAGTAATGAGGAAAAAGGGTTATGTCTGAGTCATGGAACCTCACAGGTGTTTCACAGGGAGTTGCTCTGAGATGGAGCTAATGGCACGACTGAAGTTATTGTGCCTTTCCTGCACACACCAAGAGAGGGAAAGCTAATCAAAGCAATCTGAACATATGCTGTATACTAACCAAGAGGACATGCCCTGACAAAAATCACAGAAATGGATTCCCCTTTGTGTGTGCTCTGTCTGGCCGACCTGCGAGTGGGGAAACAAAGTTTTAACAAGTACTTTCACTTGGGGAAATCTTTCCACAACTACAGAAGTCATTAGGCTTCATCTGCAGTAGCTACAGCCATTGGAAGCAAAGTGGCCATCAGCGATGCTGGAATGTCTCTACAGCAGAGCTTTTGCAAATTAAGAGTCTGATGCTGCATACTGATTGAATGCTGCAAACTACTTCCCCCTTCTCTGTCCTTTATTTCTTCTTCTCTCAAGTTGCTGTCAGGAGTAATCCCTCTTCTAATATACTGAGATGAGGAAAATCTCTCTTCAGGGTTTTTCTGGTTGGTTGTTTGTTTTTCAATTAATCTCAGGGAGGGCTGTGCTGGGCTGGTGACATTGGTTTGCTCTCACGCGCGGCGCTGCAGCCGTGGCAGTGCTCAGTGCAGGATGTGCTGGGGGCAGGATGAGGCACAGGGAGAATTGTCCTGCAGCAGTGGTCATTCAGGCTTGACGCCAGCTCCAAAAACATACATGTAGCTGTGTTGTAGGATGCTCATTTTAAATGTCTGTTCACCTGATGCTGGAAAAAAATACTGTTCTGTGAACAACTTAAGCGGCTTTAAAATATAATTATTGCCTGAGTGCATCTAATAGTGATGGCACAACTCAGGAACCACAGTGACAACTGAAAAGAATGTGTCTTGGGGCACTGGCATGCACAGGGCTACATATATATTGGTGGTGAGGAAAAACTAGTGTAAAAATGTATTTTAATAAGGTGGGTATACAGCGTAAATATTTTTAATTATCATTTCTTTATTTATTTTATTTGTTCCGATGTAGTCTACTTTCCTACCTGGAAGAGGAGCTAAAAGAGCAAGGCCAGCCTGAATGCCTTAAAATCCTGGGGAATTTTTTTCTCTAGGAAGCCAGTGGCAGCTTCACATCTTTGCGTGAATATGTGACCAGGAATATGCCAATTTAATTCGTTGCACTGGAAATACAGCTATTATTTCAGATTTAGCTAAATACTGGAGTACTCTAAAATTTTATTGTAACCAAAATAAGTATGAGAAAATGTAACTTGGTTTATAATTATCCTAATACTAAATTTTAATACATTCTTCAGAAATTCTATTTAATGTGTCTCGTCTAACTGTTAGTTTTATTAACTGCCTCTTAAATGTTTAATTTGGGGGGGTGCAAATAAGAGCAGAGCACACAGTGAAGACATCAGCATGAATAGACTCACTGGTTTTGTATTCAAGTCAGCGCTGTAGGCAGAAAAGTGCAGCAGGCTGGATGGCAGGAACACTGTAATTACTTATTAAACTGCAAACTTTAATCACATGCTGAACCACTTTTAATGTGAGCGAGCATTCACTGTATGAATTGATGCAGACTCAGCTCCTGATGTCTCCAGGATGACAGAAAAGGTGCACGAGAAGCTGCAGGTGTCAGTGGCTGGGTTTCAGCTGTGTGGGGCTGACCCTGAGCACTGAACCTTCACCTCCTCCTCTTCTGGGCAAAGAGGAACCCAGAATCATGCTGGGACTCCTGAGGACTCAGGGGCACTGCGATAAAAATCCAAAAACTTTGAATGGTCTCCTTTTCATCCCCTCTTTCTCCTCTGACTTTTGTTGTGGTTTGTGTGTTTGGAGGTGGTTTTTCAATATATTAAGACCTTACACATGAATTGAGTCTTTCTTTTTATTATTATTTCTTGTACTTTACTATGTCAAGAATTGAAAATATCACCAGAAACTCTTTCCAATATTTGTGAGTTTTTGTTTTTGTAAGCAATTTTGGTTGTTGCTACAGATACATCATAGAAGTAGAAATCACCATTTTTAGTTGCTGGTGAGTGAGAGGAAAAATTAAACGGATTCCTGCTAAGGTAGTAGGAAGTAGTTTAGGGTTAGAACCACATTGTTTAAAAAAAACCCCGACCTCTCATTCCTACTTGCACTTGCCTATGGTAGGCTCTTATCTAAAGACCAATAAAGCAAATGCCCCCAGGGGTATTTGGTACCAAATAAATTTGTGGACCCAGACTTTCAGAGGACCAAAACTAGATAATTATAAATTATTTGGTTTTTCCTTTTCTTCTTGTTTCAGAATTTTTTTTAGTGTTTGGAGCCAAGAAGGCGCATGAGCAGCTGTGCTCTAGGAACACGAGGATCTTGTTGTCTTTGATAGGGTTCCTTTCTCACCTGAAACAAAGAGCTTTGCTGATTGGGGGAAATGTGAGTGACTCGTGAAAATCTGCTCTGAGAGGGTGAAAGGCTCATGGCTGTGCAGGGCCGCAGTTCTGTTTGAGATGCTCCTGGCATGAACACATGCATTTTGGTTTTCTGTACCTCTGCCCCTTCATTTTTCACATTAGCAATAGCTGCTGATTATTTGAATATCCTCTCTGTGTTGTTCAGGGAAGACAAAACTCACCATTAGGAACAGAAAGTCTGCTGAGTCTAAAATCCCAAAGAGCCATTGAGTATGGCAGAGTTAAATTATGTGAAAGATGACCTTATGCACTGGGAACTACTCTGCAGAGCTTCATAAAGAACCATGAAAGGGGGAAAAAGCAACAACCAATATAAAATGAAGCCTTCATAATTTGGAGCCATTTGATTTCTACCTCTGAAACCTCCTACCTACACCACTGCTTTCTCCTACTGGCTGAAGTCTACTCCAGGTTCCAAACATCTTTACTGCCAGGGAGGGCTCACGGTCCTAAGACAGCTAGAATGGTGGGGTTTATTATACTTATACCAAAACCAGGTTTTAAACTGGATTTCCAGTGACTGCTCTCAAAGGAAGGACTATAAACAGACAGATTTCAGGGAAACACAATCTCTTTAATTGATAAGTCCAGAGGCAATGCAAAAGTTTGGTGCAGCCAGCTAGCTTGATGCATTTTCTGTGCACCTATTCACAGAATGAAATTATTTGGCTGAGATTATCAGGTGATTCCTTTGTGCTCTGAATTGGGTTGAAACTCCCTCATTTCCTGAGCTGACTCTGGCATGTGCCTCCACGGGTTTGTCACTGGGTTTTCTTGTCCCTAAAAGATGGGTAATGCAGTTCTCCCAACACATCGGGATGCTGACAAGCAGCATCAAATCTCATGATAGCATATAATGACTCTCATTTTCAGACAAGAAAGAGAAATGGTGGTTATTGGAAAATGTTGTTAGATTTTTGTATTAAATCCTGCATAGTAACAGTATAATTATAATGTGTCATCTCTGGCTCAGTAATTTGACAATTCAGTTCTTTTTTGGGGGGCAGATGGCCTACAACACACCATATTTTTATAATTAGTTTATTCTCTGCAAACTCAGTATGTAATTACTCCCTCATTCATTACTAGTTTCTTTGAAATCTTCCTTTTCAAGAACTAATAAATCCTCCAGCACAAGTGAAGCTTAAATTTCTCTTTGTACTCTTCTCTATCTTCTCTAAGGAGCTTTAATACTTACCACCCTGGTTATTTCAACTCTCCATTATTTTAAATACATCTTCATCCTCGCCCTCTGTGTAACACTTGGCCACCTTTCTTTTTTACCCCCCCCCCGTTTTAAAGAATAATGAATTTTAAGATGAAGTTTTCCTGCCAGCAGAATTAGGTACATAAATAATCAGTTTAAAATGCAAAGAGTTAAAGGTAGAGGTATATATCTGTGTTTTACATTCCAGCGAGTGATGTGAGAGCACTCTGCCTCGCAGTGCCAGTGCAGCAGGCATCTGTAGAAATAAAATCACTCAATTTCTTTTTTAGCATTTGTATCCCTGCTGCAGTACGTAGTTCATTTTCGATTGTTTCAGGCAGTGACATAATCTTCTGACAGTAAAGTTTCTTTCCAAATCCAGAGCCTCCTGTGTAGTTGCAGGTGCTTCAAACTCTCCCAACCACTCCTTTGAGCCCAGCTTAAAGCTCTGCTCTGAGCTTTGCTCCCCAGGAGCTGCCCCTTTGTTGTGGTGCTTATCTGGGTTCTGCCTGTGGCCTGATGCTGCTGCTCCAAAGTACTTCCTATACTGAAATAGCAGGCTCAGATTTTCAAGTTACCCTCGAAATAAATCAAGTCTTTAACAATAAAATAGCACAAACAAGCAAACTTGGGGAAATCTGGCTTTTTCTATCCTTTTTCCTTTTAGGTAAGGTTATGTTATGTCTAATTTCAGACTAACACTGTTATCTTAGATTTAAACCATATCATGGAGGCTGAGATTTTCAAAGCAGCTTAAAGGATTTAGAGACATTTTCCATTCAAATTAAGGATCTTTCTTTCAAAATCCTTTTCATCACTATGTCTTGGTGTTTTTGCAGTTGTTCTTTAAGCAGTGCTTCACTTCAGTCACATAGAAATTTTTTGTGCTGCTACTTAATGCTCCCCAAAAGAGCAAAGAGGAAAAGGAGTGTGAGAATGGGAATGCTGTGCATTGCATTTGCTGTCTGCAGCATCTCAGTGGCTGAGCAGTGCTGCTCCAAAGTGCTTTAAAATCTCCCATGCCCCATGTGACACTGACTTCAGGGGTTTCCCAGCCTCCAAGTACATGGGAGAGTAAAAAACTTCCCAGGACTTACAGTGGCAGCTTCCTCTGCTGCTGCTCATTTAGACACTGGCATTATCAGCTGTTCCTCTGCCTATTTCTTCATCCCTTTCCTCCCTGAAATGGTCCCAGGCAATAAATGAGGCACTGCTGTCCCACATGATCCTTGCTTTCTTCTCTGCCTTCTCTTCTCTGCTCCTGAAAACAAATATGTTATGAGGAGCTGTCCTCTGCACCAGAACTGATGGCTGTAGGGGGAATTTGTTGCAAATGTCTGACTTGTAAGAGATGACTTGTGGTGAGCTGTATGCCATTGGAAATTCAGATTTTCTTAGATCAGAGTAGCCTTGCTACATGATATCAGTGGCCTGTTTGGTTCAGATATTGTCATTGTGACTCTCGAATGTACTAAAAGCTGAAAGAGACTCTATAGAAAGCATTTTCAAAAAACCTGCACACAAAAGAAAATATTTTACATTTGCTAAAAATTTTCCTATAGAACTTGAGACTTGACACAGCCTAAATCAGTTTAGATTTTTTTTCTTTCTTTATGATTTTTTATCATTAGTGTAACCATTAGCATTTCAATTCTGTATAAATTTTAATGTTAATCACGTAAGGGTTCAACTTGTTTTAAGATGTGTTATATATATTAAAACCAATCACTTTAAAAATCAATACATTCTGCTGCAGTGGATATCGGAGACTAACTGAAAACTTAGTCTGGAGGATTTTGTCTTCCTTTAGGTTCAGAGGATTTGGTTCCACAGCGTCACACCTACTGAAGGTTCACTGCCAGCACTGCCCACCCTTGGCAAAGAGATGGGAAAACACCTCTGGGGAAATAGGAATGTGAGTATAATTATTGTGTGTGTGGCTCCAGTCCACAAGTGCTCACACCAGCTTGAAAAGTTCTGTGCAAAACTGCTAAAAAGAAAAATGGCCAACAGATTAAACAGCTACCAGGGAAATATAAAATTTAAAAAAAAAACAAAACTAAAAAGGAATAGTGATGGGCCACACAGCAACAAGCTCAGCAGGAATGAGTGGCTCTTCCAGTGCATCACACCCAAAACCCTCCCCCAGTGTGTTTCACTTTTTGATATACGAAGAATCCCCACTGTAATCTGGAACCTGGTGGTTTATCTGGGCAGGTACTGTTCTGCTGAAGGGATAGCACGGGCTTTTTATAGAAAAAATATTTTACATCCTGTTGAGTCACAAATAACTCTTCAGGAGCTACTGTTTTCTTCTCTGCTTTTTGTAAAGCACCTGAGAAAGGCACAGGTTGAAATGCTGAGGCAGCTTATCTGAGTCAGGCAAAACTATTTAAAATTTGCCTAAATGAAATAAGAGTCCTGATGATGGAGTTATTCCCAGTCGAGTTACCTGCCTCAACAGGAGCACAGCCCTGCCTGTGACTTTCCAGACACTGCTCCGGGTTTCTCAGGACCATCTGTGCTGCATCTTCCCAGTCAGCCCAGGCAATGCCCTCCTGACAGGCAAGACTTGGCCACTCTGCTGCAATTTTAACCAAAGTACCCTTCAGTGTGGTGGCTCTGTGCATCCTGATCAGTGAATACCTGCTGCACTAAGGGCATGATGGCTGTAATTGTACCCAGGACCTTTAAGAAGCTGTAATTTTTTTATGAACCCATTATAAACCCTACATTAAAGCACTTTTTTTTTTTTTTCTTGTGATGTTTCAGTTTCAGACCATTTCCTCCCAAACTGTAAACATGCAGCTCCATGAGCGGTGCAACTAATGAAGCCTGCTTTTCAATGGATTTATATCCCATTGGTTGGATTCCCTGGTGTCCAGGATCATGCAGGCTCCTTCCCAAGCTTGTATTGCGCTCTCTCATTTCTGCCCACCTTCTACGCCTTCCCCTCGTGCAGGAGCTCTTTGTGCCTAACTGATGGAGTGTCAGGCTGGAGTTCGCCCCTTAGCAAGATCTCTTTGCTCACTGAGGTTTCCTGTACTAGAGATTGAGAGGACTTGATTTGATAGCCCTGCCCCTCGTGAGCGTGGATCAGATCAGTCACTGGGCTCAGAAGATATCAGGAACAGATGAACGGGCATAACTTCAAGAAGCCAGAATAAAAACACAATTTTTTTTTCCTCTCCTCCTTGTTTTTATGTTTGTTTTTTCTTTCCTTTATTCCTAATTTGTTCCCTACCCAAGTCTTTGCCTCCCTGAAGGAGGTTTGGTGCTGCAGTAGCAGCTACAGTGCACGAACAAGGCACAGTCACAGTTGTAGGGAAATGTACCAGCCTTGGCCCTCCTTGAAAGCTGAATTCAAGTATTTATTGATAAAATCCCCTTGACAGGTAATTTGCTTCAGCATTTGGCTTCTGCAGTGCAGTGTAACGTGATGTTGGGTATTGAAGGAAAAAGAGATATAATGGCACTTGCTTTCTCTTTCTAAACTGCACAGGCTTCTTTTAATTTATTTTTCTCTTTCACTATATTGAGGCTTTCTAAAAATCTGCCAAGTTCATTGTCAGTATCTATTTTAAAAGTCTTACAAAACACAGATAGATGCTTAAGTTTTTTCAAATTAATTGTAAGATTGGAAAGTTAGCTTTTTGCGGCCTTTTCTAGTATTTTCAGGAAGAAAAATCTGAAAATCAAACAGGAATTTGTATGCTCACATGTTCTCTGTGCTTGTAATGGTTACTACCAACTGTGAACACCAGGGAGACAGCACATTCAGTGAAATTTATTCCAGCAAATATCTAACAAAATACCATATATTGTCAAACAGAATATGGGACTTTTCTGCACAAAAAATCCAAAGATTACAATTTGTTTGTCCTCAGGTCCTTTGCTATAAAGGGTTAAGTGGTTTGGGGTGTAACAACCTTTACTAGAAGAAAAGTATGGATAACTTATCTGTAGAGAAAGCTTTATCTTAATTGATACCCATTAGCATCCAGCCCAAACTTACAGAAGACAATAGAAAACCTTGCACTAATTTTTGTGAGGTTTGTGCCCACAGTCCACTCATGGGCTTTTTATAAGCAGTCTTATTAGTTATCACAGATGTTCTCTTCAACCAAAATATTCAGTCCCTTTCTGAAATCTGCTAAAATAAATTATACCTACCTGTTCCTTGCACACTGCTCACAGAGCAGAGCTACAGAATGTTTCTGTATCATCTTTGATCTCTAAAATTGAACCGACAGCCTCTCGGCAGTAATCACACTCATGAGATTCCTGATACTTCCAGCCTTTTACCTGGATGGGAGAATCTGCACTATGCTTTCTTGTCTGTCTCTGTAAAGATTTAGCTGTATAATTTTCAGACCAAACCTTGGAGTAAATTCCTTTGGAATTTAGCATAGATGTGTGAACGGGGTTTTAACTTGTCTGTGTCACTTTGTTGAACTCGTTCAGACATCCCCAGCTGTTAGGAAATGCAAACTGCTTTGTGATCTTCTCAATAAACCTTGACATCGTATTTAGCTTTTGAGGATGATGAGACAAGCCAAAACGTGAGGGAGTTGGTACAGCTGAAAATGCTGCACAATTTGCAGCCCTTGCTCAAAAGGCAAAATATCCATATCCATCTATCCTTTATGAAGTGCTGCATCTACCTTGGTGTGACCATTCCAAAGGGAAGGTCTGGTGTCACCTCTGCTTCCCGTAGAAATGAAGTACATGAGTTTTGCAACATCACATACTCTACTCATATTGATTAACAAATTCCCTAAGAAGTAGAATAATATTCTTACAATAAGAGCTCATTGACAGAGAATTGGGCTTCTGGGACTCCTTGCAGCACGTGAAATCTGTGACCAGTCATTGGATCCAAAGATGGATCCAGCATTTCCTGGAGAAAGGGATATTATAGCAGCAGGTATTGTAACCTAGAGAGGTTTTACTGCCATTCTTTTGACATCAGACTATTGCAATAGCTTAGAGGACATAAAGGGCTGTGTAATGCACATGCTAACAAAGTAGTGGGGAAAACATACAGGAAATGTGGCTACTTCATTCCTAAAGAAATATGGATGAAAGGATATTACATATTGCATCCTCCCTTATCCGTATATCCTTGTTTGAGTAAAGCAAAAATCTTTCCAGAATCCCATTCCTTGAAATACATTCTGGGAGAGGAATTTGAAAAGTAGTGTGGTGTAAAGAAGGAGTAAAGCCAAGGCAGATTGTCATGTGGAGTAAACTGGCTGAAATAAAAGCAGTTATTCTAATGAGCTGCTGTCTTTAATAGCCTTCTTCTGAGACTGCTTTTAAAAGGGGAAAAAATGCTCTGTAGCACTTGCTCTGCTGCCTTGCTGACAATGTGCTTAGACAAGAAGTCATGTCACCTCCATTGCTAAGTTTTGTGATATGGATTTTTTCTGTCTCCATGTCTGGGCTGCTGTTTGTCCCGCTGGCCCCACAGCAGCATTGGCTCCCTCACAGCCAGAGCCAGGCAGACCCTGCATGAAGCAGAGCAGGCACACACTGAGTGCTCCTTCTTGTTTCTGAGGAGCCAGACCTCATCCATCACCCACAGTTGCCTTTTCCTCCATGCTGTTGTCTACCAGCCCAAACCAGAAGCACAACCACCCTGCTTCTCCAGCCCCGAAGAACGTTTGGCAACTCTGGCCAATTATTTGCACTGCCCCAAAGGAAACTGGGAAAAAATCATCCTTGGAAGCAGACAGATTTTGCTTGCTGTCACCAGAAAGGTTACTTTCTTTAGTCTCTGAAGGCTTTGGTGGATCAATTCTTGTGCATGGGAAAATAGATTAGAAACACGCCGTCAGGTACGCTGTGCACAAGATAGACAGATGGAGACAGTGGTATCTATCTGCTACAGGGAATTGTCAGAGGGGCACAACTCATCGCACTGGTTCTTAGAGAGCTTAATTTGCTGCTGGTAAATAATCTATTTTTTATTACCTCACATCCCCAGATTGTCAACATTCTCAGCTTTTTGCCACAGCTAATTAGACAGGCAAAAGCCTTATAGCCTAAAGAACAAGTCTGAGCTAAGCACCTGCCAAAATATCTGACTTTTTTTAAGAACTGGAATGTCAAAGAGTGAAGGGGCTGCAGATCACATTTAAACGCTTTGAGCATCAATAAGATGATTAGACCCATGAGGCAAACGTTCAGAATTTCTCTCAGACTCACCACTGAGAGAAGGCAAGATAAAACTCTGATAGATAAAAACTACTGTGCAACGGTACCAAAGCTAATTATTCTGCTGAACTCTTGGAGGAATCTTGCAGGGATGTGTTGACAGCATGCTCTGTGTGGCCACTTCTGTTCAGGAAAGCAATATTTAATTGCATATGTGAATGGAGTCTCTCTGTGTAAAGCATAGCTTTCAGAAATGAAATTGCCTGAACCAAAACAAAGAATGACCTCACTGTTAGCCAGGAAACGCTGATTTGGCAGGGAGAGGGGAGATTTTGTTTTTTGGTTTTTTTCTTTTCATGGTGGTTTTATTTTGGTTTAAAAATCCTGTTTCCAAACAATTAATTTTACAAGGAGATTTCACAAAAACTCTGCACCAAGGACAAAAGGCACCAAACGATCCCCCTGTATCAGGCATGCCGTAACTAAGGAGTGCCAGCAAATAGCAGCAAAGTATCCTTGCAGCTCCTCAGTGGACAGAGCTGTGGCATTAATGGCTCCGTGTGTCCATGCGCCACATTCCCGCTGAGCCTGCTCCAGGGTGGCTTTCACCCAGCGCAGGGACTGCAGCCCACACTGCCTGCAGCACCTCCTCACCCTGCACTTCATGACCAGGAGCAGATAGCCTGTGTCCATGGGACTAATGGGGTGTCCAGTATTTGTACATTGGTGCGAAGAGACGGTGTTAGGACACTGGAGAGGGAAAATGGCTCCCAGCCTGAGCAGCAATTCAGCTCAGTGGGACTGTCACTCTTTAAGGAGTGGTGCAGTCAAGCTATTGACTACCTTTGGCTTTCCGTGGTTATGAGCCCCAGCACCTATTTGTGCCTTTGGAAGTCATCCCAGAATTTGCTGACTCGTGATTACTCATCAGGGACCCCATTCTCTCAGCTAAAGTGAATTACCTGCTTTTTACCTATATTAACTTTTACTGCAATAACTTTTTGTACTTTTCTGTTTCTGATATTGCAGAGAGAGATGGAATGGAATTCAAGCAAGGAAAGTGGAGATATATCATCTGCCTGCACCAAAGTATAAGCAGTCACCGGCTGATGTCATTCATTGCTTGATGACGTTGATATTGCTGGAAAAAATCCCTAGGACTGAAAATAGTAAGGATAAAAAAAAAATATGGCAGACAGTGTGTTTCTTTTCCTGATTGAATAGAAGGTGATAAATTTCTTTTGGTTCCGTTTATAGGCATGGTGTTGTTTTATATTGATTTGCTGTTCTTAAAATAAAATTTTTAAAAAATTCAACACCAAATAATTTAGGGCTACAATGAAACCAGTGTATTCTGCCAATGCCTTCCGAGCAGCAAACTCTAAGGCATCTTCTCATTTTCCATGCTGAAGATTTTCTCCCTCTCTGTCACTTCCATGATTTCTATCTACATAGATTTTATATGTTCTGAAACCAGCCACACTTTGAGATGGATTACACCTTCTCCCTTGTATGAACTAACTCTGCTTCAAACTCAGGCTCCAGCACAAGACCACTGTACCACCACAGAGCAATCCCTTGTGCAGGGTTCAGAGTTATAACCCCCAGAACAGGCACAGGAAGGGGCTTTGGCTGTGTGTGTGCAGATGATGCTTTGTGGTAACCCTACTCTTCTGTCAGTGCATGAGAGCCTCTCACACAGTTTATGATTTGGGTACTGCTAAGCACTGCAAGCTGTCTAAGCTGCTTGTTGCAGAGATGGACTCCCAAAGCTCCTCTTGAGGAGGGGCAAGAGGAGAGCAGCTGGGTGAATGGCTGGCAACTGCCCAAGGTCAGCCAGCACAGATGGGGAACTCTGCATGGTCATGGGTGAGAAGAAAAGTCAAAATGCTGACTTTTTTTTTTTTTTTTTTTTTTTTTTTTTTTTTTTTTTTTGAGTTGAGGCTTGAATAATATTAAGTGCTTTTAGTTATTGTTGTTTACCTGAGTTTTTAAAGTTCAAGTTCTCTTTGCCCCCCTTTTCTATTGCAAGGAAATGAGTGAATTCTTGTCACAATTCCTTTCTACCTGAGATATTTTTGTGGTGTTTTTTCTCCTAGGCAGAAATGTCTGGACAAATTGGCAGGGCTCTACAGCCATGGTCTGGCTTTGCTGTTCAGGGTGTATCATTCTCTGAGAAAGCCTTAAGGATTCCCAAAGCAATGATGTGAAAATCAAGGTAAGAAGAGACTAAATTAAGTGCAGAGACTAAATTAAAATTGGACATTGTATTATGTGCCCATAGCTGGAAGGGGAAGTTAAAATTAAAAACCAAAAGGTACTGTGGCCACCCTCTCTTCTTAGCTCTGGATTTAAAAGTCTGGCTAATATTCAGGAAAAGGTAGGCTTGATTCTAGGACAATATTGTGTCAAGTTTAGTGTGTCAACAAGAGCCAGCCTTTCCTTTGAGAAGTGCATCACACACATGGGCACTGCAAAAGGTGGGGGATGGAACTGGCAGTGATAACTGAGGTGAGGAGCTGAAGTGATCTTGCTCTCACTCTTCTTTTTCACACATAAATATGCACGGATGTCTTTCATATCCTTCCTTGTGTCTTTTCCATTGGCTGCTCTGTCAAGTTTGGGTTTTTTAAACTAATTTCACACTTCACACGTCCAGTGAGAGCTGCTCAGGCTGAGCATGGCTTGTTTGCAGTAGGCACTGAGCTGCACAGCTTCCCCAGGGGTGCTGAGGTTCGGGCAGGGGCCCTGCAGTGCTGCTGGTGTGGGATACTGAGCCCACCTGGGGGCTGTGTTCAGATCTCACACAGGGAGCCAGAGAAGCAATTTATACAGCAGTTTGTGATGCACCTCCACCTTTCCTGGCAGTCAGGTTAAGCCATCTCAGAAATCAGAGCCTCGACAGGGAAATCACTCCGTTTTCTGGCTCCCCTTGCCTGGAAATGCATTCCCTCTCTGCCAGGACTTGAGAGAAATGCATCCATAATCCACTCCTCCTGTTTATAGGAGCAAAGCTTGCTTTACCGTGCTTGAATTTAAATAAAGGCATTTGCACATCCCTGATGAATTTTTTCCACCTGTATTTTTATCCATAATAGACTGTCTGTGTACTAGCAGTGCTGATCAATTGTTTGGGGGTTGTTTGTTTTCAAGGCAACGCGTGGGTGATTCTCGATCCTCCCCTGTGACACAGCCTGCTGTTATCAATATGTTCCTTTCTTTTCACTGGGAACGTAGCTTGCAGAAGGCATGGAAAATAAATGGGGTCTGGTTTAACTCCAGTGACAGATAGGGAACATGTTTGGTAAATCAACTTCCAAAGCCTCTCCCCCTTTGGAAGTGGCCAGGGCAAGGCCTGCACTTGCAAGGTGCAGCGCAGTCTGAATTTTTTTTAATCTTTTGCTAATTAACAGGAGTTATTCTTTCAAAGTATCTGCAGCAAGTGAGAACCAAGAGGCTGGAGTGAGTGCCCTCTGTGGTCTCTAAAGAAAGAACTGTATTTTTATTTCAAGGGGAACAGGAAAATTAGAGAGAGGCCTGACTTGGGCTGTCAGGTCTCTAAAGCAAAATCCACGCTTGGTGGGGCCAAAAACGCAGCGCTCATAGAAGAGCGTGAGAACAGTGTGTTCTCACCTGGGAGTCCAGCAGGTGCAGTGAGCAACCAGAGGGAGGCAAGGGCTCAGCCCAACAGAGATGTGACCCTCAGGGCTGTGGGTGCCACCCTGGAGCAGCCATGAGGACACAGCTCCAACTCCAGCATCTCTCCAGTCCTGGCCAGAGGGTGCCAGGAAGTTGTTTCTTGCCAAGGACCAGAGACGGTCACACTCTCTGTACCTCCTTTTCCCCTTCCACATTTCCTTCATTTGCTTTATCCAGGCATGGAGACACAGAATAGTCCTCTCGTAGTTTTTACCCTTCCTACTGTGGAGGGGTTTCTGTCTCATTTAGTGGCTTGAGGCAGTGCTGAAGTTCAATGAGGAGGAGCAGGGACTCAGCTGGAAATGCCAGCGTGCCTGCCAAACTGTCACCCGAGGTGTTTTCAGACGAGGATGTCTGCAGAAATTACACTGAGGCTTGGCATCACCAGGCAAAGTGACTCTCTTAGCTCCACTGCTGACTAATACAGACAGCATAGTCTGTCACCCCATTAAGAAGCAGTAGCTGTACTGGAAAAAAAAAAAAAAAAAAAAAAAAAAAGTGGAATTCTGTAGGAGCAACTTTTATTACCAGGAAAGGAACATCTCTCATATAAAGAGTCAGTCCATTGCTGCAAATTAGCTAATTTTCCTCTTATTTCCCCATCCATTTCACTCTGGCATGGTGTGTGTCCTGCAGCAGGATGCTGCCACTGCCATGGAGATGCCTTAGGGGAGCAGCACAGCCTCTCCAGCAGGTTTCCCTGGATCCTGGTGCCTGCAGAGCTGTCCTTTGGGATAGCTGGGTGCACTGGGAGTGTCCCTGTGTGCACCAGCAGCTCTGGCAGAGCAGGCCTGGGCACCCTCCACCAGCCCCAGCCTCCAGGCCAATCCCTCCAGCTGTGCAGGTGTGCAGATGTTCAGGAGCATTGCTGAGCTCCTGCTGCTGTTGGGCTGCTGAAACACAGCTCCTCCTGGAAAAGGGGTGTTCAAAAAGTGCCATTCCTCACCACAGTGTTGCATTTCTCCCAGAAGTGTTTAGTGGGGGTGGGTTTGGTTGTTTTAAGTGTAAGGAGGGAGGATTTCCCTGCCTATCCACAAGCTCAGCTTGGTTTCTCTTTGTAAAGCTGTGCTTTTTCTGGCTCATGCCTCATTACCAATAATAATAAGAGTTTTCTGAACAGCAGAGATCTTGAGGCTTTAGCATTTTCATTATTCAAATGTGAGGGCTATTATCTCAGTTCTTGTGGACCGGACTTCTTCTTGCCTGTGTGGCACCCTCCCCCAGTGGGACTAGCAAAACAGAAAAAAAAAAAAAACAATTATGAGCCTTTCCTGAAGTGAGAATTTCAAGGGCATTGTCTCATCCAGGTCCAGATTTATGTGCCTGTAACAGTAAGATTTTTCACCTCTTTACAGGACATCCTACAGATTTCTGTCTTCTTTCTATATATTTTTTCCTGGTACTCTATTTGTATTTTACTGGCTTAGTTTGTGAGGCTCTTTTCTTTCTGTTTCATCTTTTTGTTCTTAGTTTTTGGATTCCCAGATTTCCTCTGAGGAACCATACAGAGCAAAAATATATCTGCTGTCCTTCTTAGGTCTTACAGCTGAGGAAGCTAATAACAGAATTTCTGTGCCTGGTCCTTTGCCTGCTCTCTCTTACTATCCATTGCAGCTGATGATGGGTTTATTGTCAAATTTTAAAAAATAGGGAAAGATTGCTGGTCCAGCTGGAGGAGTGTTGCTTTGTGATTCGTATGTCTGGGAGATATTTTAAGTTGGCTTGAACACACTGATTGGTAAGACCAGGATTGCTGAAAAGCAAATAAAACCTTGAGGGGGCTGGAGACTTTTTTCTTTATTCTAAAGAATATATTAGCCTTCAGTTCAGAAATAAATCACAAGTTCCAGAAATCTGAGTCTCTTGCTTGAGCCTCTAACAGGGTATGAATAAATGTGTACTCTGTTGCAGCATGTGCTGGGAGTTAGATATTTCTGCTTTGCTTACCCTGATGGCTGTGTTTGGTTCTGTACTTACCTTAGCCAAACCTGAGGGGTGTTTCATTAATTTGGGGAATGCCAGAGCTTTTGAAAAAATAAATATCTCACTCATATCACTTATTTTAGTTTCAGTATTATTCCAGCCAAGGGATGTTAAGCTGTGTCATGGGTTTGTGCCCAGGAACAGCGTTTCAGGTATTTGTGTTCTGCAAGGCAGTACGGTGCATTTCCTGCAATACCTGACTGGCTTGCAGAGTCCAGTAATGCTGATTTTCTGTGCAGGCAGAATAGAAAGAAGTTAACTCCCTCCATTAATGCAGATATTTATATTTGGAGCTGAGTTTCCTAGCCTTGTTTTGCACTGCTGGCAGCAGGGGTACAGTGCATTAACCACGGGGAGTGCTCAGCTCTCCTGATGACATTCCTGTTCTCAGTGACCACAGATTTTGGGGACAGGACTAAAGAAGCCTAACTATAACCAAATACTGGGAAATGAGCCTTTGGAAATTTTTTAAGAACCTTTTGGTTCACTCTAAAAAAATGTCTTGACTGCTTCTGGCCAATACTGGGAGTTTTACAGTCTGGTTTTTTGGTAGGAATCCTTACTTACTTTCTATAGATTACTCAGTCTCTGTGTTTGTGTGTGTTTTTCTCCTCTAGAAATCTTTGAGCCTATTGATGGAACTCAGTCCATCACAGGTTAGAAGTCCTAAAGGAAAAAGATAATTAAATTCTTGTATGTTTTCTGAAAATAGTCAGATGCAAGAGACTAGTGTTGGAGTGTTTCCAGTAATAGTTTTAATAACTTCTGAACTCTGCTTTGGCATGGACTTAATGATTCCCCCATATCCTCCCCAGCCTAATGAATTTTATGACAGTTAAAACCTCAGTGTGATTTAGTTGACAGGGGTTTTTTTTATTTAAAAGGTCGTCCAAGAGACACCAACAAATAACAAGCAGGATTTCTCCATTGCTTTTGCTGATCGAACAGACCATCCCTCTTCTGGAGTGCCCAAGGGATTTGGATCCACACTGAGCTGATGGAAAGCAGTCTTTGGCACAGCTCTCAGATGTTCATCACAGGCTTTCAAACAGACCTTTAATTCTACCTCTTAAGTCACTTTGGTTAAATTTGTCTTTCAGAATTAATTTTAAACCCAGATCATAATTTTTCTAGTTGTTGAAATAGTCTATCTTTTTTGGGGTTTTTTTTTTCCTTCAAAAAATATACATCCCCAGCACTTAGACAGGAAAAGAGAAGTGTTTAAATAACTCAAAGATGCCATTTTGGGACTAAACTATTCTTAGCATTTACAAGGAGGAAATTATTTAATAGATCTATCATCTCTGTTAGTAAAAGAAATTCACAGTAAGACATTTACAGGATTATGGCTTTAAGCTGTACATTCCTCAAGGCTTTGTGAGGGTTTAAAGATAAAAACAAAATGATATTTTGGCGCTTGAAATAGCTCTGGGAACACCAAGAGTCAGAAGATCCCACTTGATCACCCTGCCCTAATCGGCCTCCAACCACCACATCTCCCACCAGCCCATCTCTCTTTGCAAACAACAGATCTAACGTAGTCCTTCCCCTGGTGGGCTTATCCACCAGCTGTGACAAAAAGCTGTCCTCCATGCACTCTGAAAATGTCCTGGACTGCCTCTTTTCTGCTGTATGAGGTTCCCAGCAGATGTTTGGCAGGTTGAAGTCACCTGCAAGAACAAGGGCTGATGACCCTGAAACATTCTCCTGCTGCTTATAGAAGTTGTCCAACTCTTCCTCCTGGCTGGATGGATGATAACAGACTCCCAGTAGGACTCACAAAAGGAGACCCATTGAAAACAACTGGCACACACATGTATAGATGAAAATATGTTAGGATAAAAATATGTCAATCTCTAAGCACAGGTTTTCTTTAAACAAAGTTTAAGAATTGTCTGTAATTATTAATCAAACATTACATGGGATAGCTGGAAATGCTCCTGGTTTTGTCGTTCCTAATGATTCCACCTGTGCTGTCTCTCTTGTTCATGATTTCTTAAATCAACCTTAAATCCTTAAATCAATTATATTCACATATGCTGAGACTCTTGATTCTAAGCATATGACGAAAACTCTCAAAACTCTCCAAATCTTGAACCCAAACCCATATTCAGCATGAATGCTGCTTGCACCCCAACCAGGAAATCTGGGAAATGCTTGCTCTGCTCTCAACTGAGCAAAGCTCCAACAGCCACAGAAAGAAATGAGATTCTTTAGAATTTAGACTGGAAATCATCTGAGGACAGGACCATGAGAATTTTCTTCTCTTGTCATGTGTTACCCGTGGCTGGGTGGCCTCTGAGGAGATGCTCCTAGAGCCGCAAGGGCTCAGCCACAGGAAGAACGTTGAGCTGGGGCCACCCAGCAAGGCTCCCAGCACGATCCCAAAGGAAGGCAAGGAGTGTCCTCCCAGGGGAGACAGCCCAGGATCCAACCATCCCACTGAGAGAGGCTGCAGAAGGTGTGGAGGAGAAAGACCTGGAGCACTGCAGAGCCTTGCTTTCTCAACTCTGACAGGAGTTAGTAATAAACCCTCCGCTGTCGCCAGCGGGTTTATTAATAGTTAACTGCTGGTTGAAGCTTCAAGTTGAAGACTTGGGATGCTTGAGCTTCATGGGATTTAGTGATTTCTCAATGCTGAGCAAGACCTAGAAAAAGTGATACTTCTATGGGCCAGCAAATAGCAAACCTGAAAGCTTCTAGAAAAGTTCTCCCTGCCAAAAAAATAATGCTCACAAGTTTGTTTTGGGGTATTTTATTATTTTCCTTTTTTGAGATTTTTTTTTTTCCCTAGAGGAACAATCTAGACAATGTGGCATTGCTCCCAAATCTGAAATCAATTTGGCATATCTTTGCTCCTCAGGACATTGAACATAGAGTATTGGAAGGGATGGATAATTTGTTATAGGTGACTAAAATATGTGAGGAAAATTAGATGTACTTAGTAGACAAAGGTCAGAATTAACATTTATGTATCTGAACACATACATTTAGAGGAAATGGTTTGTTAAACCTGAACCCCTATTAGCAATTATCACGAAATTCAAATAAAACACTTTCATATTAGGAAACAGGATTTTCTCACCAATTTTTTGCATGCTGGCTGTTTTGGTATCCCCAGCTATTTGAGGTAATGTTCAGATTTTGAAAACAGCAGTCCCAGATAAACAGCCAAACTCAAATGCCTTGCTGAGCTGATTTTCAGACACTAAGTCTGAAGCTTTATATTTTTGCTCTATGTGCAGACCCTGAATCCCTGAAACATGTGTGATTCACTTAGAACTAATCTTGTCTCCCTCCACACTGCTATTTTCTCGATAGCTTTATTTCCCTCCCTCCTCACCCCTCCCAAAATGAACAAAAGCTATACTGTATAAAAGGTAGTCCCTGCCTGGGACAAAGCACTCGGAGCTTCATTCTGGTGCAAGGCTCTTGCTGACCAGGGCAGCCTTGAGTGAGCTGACCCAAATCCTGCAATCCCCTCAAAAATATGTCTAAACCTGCCTGTCTGATTTCCATCAAGGATTGGGATTCTCAGGTCTGGCTGCCTGGCTTTATTTTTTGTTCCGGTTCAGCTTTTCAGTACATCACAAACACATTTACAAATACCTTGAATTATGCATTTCCCATGGGGTGAAGAATCTTTAGTCTAAACCCTTTGTATTTTCTTATATCTTATTCTGGTGCTGTTATTCCCCGAATGGAAGGTAGCTGTAAAAGCTAATTTAACACAACACCATAGCACAGTCCACGGTTTCTGGGGACAGGAAGGCAGAGGTTGCAATGTTTGGGGGTTTGGTGGTTGTGGGGTTGCAGTACAATAAGACTTCTATTTTCCTCTGCAATAAACCCTAAAGCCCACAGAGTGTAACCCGCCGGAACGAGTTACCTAATGATTATTTCCAAGGGATCCATGGTGTGCAGGCGCCATCATCTGGGCCCAGCCTCTGTTTGCAACTGGAATTAATGGAGTCAACTCAGAGATACAAACTTTGGAGCCTCGGCAAATCTGCAAATGGTTCCTGCTAATAAAACAGCATTTTTTCTCTAAATAAATACATGTGTCTGTGCCCCCAACACACACACACACACACACACACACACACACACACACTGTCTGTGAGTGTTTAGAGATGATAAACACCAGGTAGTAAAGATGGATTAATACTTTCTTAAAGATTTAATTATGTCCTAGACTGTTGGGACTAAATCCATTAAAGCGAGATGAAATTTCTAATCTATCAGCATGTCTATTCCGAGCGTGCTGGTGTGCACCACAGGCAGCTCGTCTGTGAGATACAACCCCCTGGCTCCAGGCCATGAGACCTTGCCAGACTGCTGGTTCAACTTCGTGCCTCTTGGCTGTTGTGCTCACTGCTCTTGTCACCTCTGTCTCTTGGAGAATCATTAAAGTAGGGTTACATGAGAACCCAAACCATCTTTGCATGTTCAGGAGTCTCAGTCATTTATCTGATGGCGAGGAAGGGAAAGCCCACCCTTCTGTCATCAAAAAAATTACCTTTGTTTACCCAGTGGAAAAAAAGAAAAAAAAAAAATCTTTGCTCCCAGTACCCCCTGAGCGAGGAGCAGGAGCAGAAAGTGCACTTGTGTGACTTCAGGCACAGCAGCCAGGGCAGGGTTCAGGAACTTCCATCTGAGACCACAGTTTCTTCCACAATGATCTGAAGAGCCTGGGTTTCATTTGCTTTTCATTTCACAAGTTTTTCCATGCCTTTTTGGGGGATTCCCTCTGGCAGAAGTATTCCAGGGCACTGATGTTTCACAGTGGTTTCCACGGCTTTGACAAGAAGCGGACAATGGGCAGTTTGACCCCAAAGGTAAAATCCTGGCAGCTCTGAGGTTGATAGGACTTCCTAATACCTCTGCTCTGGATATACTGCCTTTGCAGAGTAATTCAAATGGATAAATATCTAATGAAACCTAAGCAAAACCTTGTATTTTAAAATGAGAATCACTCTGGAAACAGCAGAATTGGTGTGCTGGGACAGAGCACATCATACGCACATGTTTTTGCTGTTCCTTCCCTCCTGCTTTCTTTTCTAAAATTCCTATCGGTCCCATGAGGAGCAGGAGAATAAACCTGTTGTCAGTTTTATTGCAGAGCTGGCTGCCTAAACTGATGTCTCACTGCAACATGGTTATAAAAAGGAAAAAAAGAAAAACTGCCAAAAAGCCTTGCTGATGTAAATGATATTCCTGTTGGAAGACTCTCCAGGAAAGGGCCTCTGAAACAGGAGAAGCCTAATACATACAGCAGTATTTTCAAAACACCAGCTTAAAAATTTAAAGCCCCATGTTTTTTTTTCCCTGCTGTAAACTGTGAGCAGAGCTGCCTGGGCTCTGCTCTGAAGAGGTTGGAGAGAACAGATCAACACAGTAAACCACAGCGGTCTGGCGGTGATATGGTGATATGCATTTTAAATTAACCTGCAAGACAAATAATTTTCCATATTTTAGAAAGCAGCCTGGCCTAAAATTTTCGTTTACATGTTCATTATAGCTTCAGGAAATTACCATCACCGACGCCCCTGATTTCTAGTACCCAACATATGGTGCTCTTTCTTCTCTTTCTCCTTCACTAAGGGAGGCATTTTGATGACATAACTCCTTGTGTCATTCCGATGAGGCACATTGTTGATATAAATTGTCCCAAGGTCTGGCATGATTGCTCAGTTGTAGGCTGTGTGCACTCTCTCCTCAGGAATCACTGCATCCCTTTCCAAAGCCAGGCTTGTCATGTTGTATTTGAAAATGTCAATACACTTGGAAATTTCATTAAAATCTTAACGTTGTCTTGGGTTTGCATAATTAGGATGGAAATCTCGTGAGAATATTTTTCCCTGTGATGTCACTTATATTTCTTGCTTATAGCCAGGCAGAGAGCAATACCAATACAAAGCTCTCTGAATTCATGTACATTAAAATGAAAAGTAACCAGGGTACTGATTCCTACATGTCCAGAGTTCAATTTGCTTTATTTTGGGACCCACAAGCTGAGCTGTTCATTTGTTACCCTCATTCCAAGTGGCCTGTCACTGATGAGATACCAAGCTTCCCAGAAGACAGTTCAAGGGATAAGTCATGCTCTCTCAGAGCCCTTAATGCCACCTGAGAGCCAGAACTGCAGCTTCTGTGCAGTACCAGCTCTTGCCTGTTCTTCATTGCCAGTGCTTCCTTCAAAGGGGATTTAATTACCAACTTCCTCTGCTCTCTGCTTGAAATTTTAGAGAGAAAAAAAAATGTATAAGGATCCATTTGACCTCTCTTCTGAAAAGCAGTGATGTGAAATGAATATTTGTTGGACTATTGATCTTTGCTTGTTCTTAAATACACTGCAGCCTTAATAAATGCCTTTGGTCCATCCCTCAGCTGGTGTAAATTGCCACGGCTCAATGCAGCTGAGCAGATTTACATCATCTGAAGACACGCTCCTTGGCGTGTTGGAGCAGCTGATTTTCAAGAAGGTGGCAGTCACTGTGCCCCTGATAGCATTTACAGCACATCCCACCCTGCAATCCACCCCTGGACTGCTGTCATCAGGCAATTTTGGGGAGGAAGGGCGAGCACCCTTGCTTTCTGTGATGGTTTGTATCCTGCTCTCTGTGTTGCTTTGCTTGGCTCACGTGAAACAGAGGAGCAAGAGTGACTTTTGGGGGGCCTGCACACCCCACAGCCCTCGTGCCACAGGTTGGGAGGGCTCCCTGCTCTGCCCTTGTGCCTTCTGCTTCCCACCCCTGAGCCAAGCCCACAGCCAAAGTTATTCAGTGTGCAAGTGCTCTTACTTTTATGGGCACTTTATGACTCTTCTGTGTGGAACATATAATTTTAATGGGTGGAAATCAAATTAACTCTAAACCCCACTTGACTAGTGCTTCTTGTGAAGACAGTGGAAATTCTGTTTGCTGCATTCCCAGCTCTCCAAACCGTGGTAACCTCTTGGCCTCCAATGCTTGCTGTGTGCAGTGGGAGTCCAGAAATCGGTACCATTTCATTCTGCTTTGCTATTTCACAACAGTTGGGATTTTCATAAAATGAAGAACTCAACTAAAATACTGCTTCACTCCCCACAATGCACCAGCACATGTGCACATCGATGGAGAGAGGACTTATCTCCATTTGCAAGCTGCTAATTGTGAAGTCTTGCAACATAACAGGGATTGTGCTGGGATATAGAAATTCTAAATAAGACACAAATCAAGACCGACTTTGAATTTTAAGAAACCTTTGTCCATTACTTGGCTGTATTCCTCTGCCATTTGAGATAGTCAAAGGGAGTTGGGAATAATTGATCCAATATAAATCTCTGACTTCAAATGCCTCCTCTCTTCTTGCATCTCCTCTTCCAGGCCTGCTGATTACCTCTGCTTTGTATGCATTTCTGGGTGTGCTTTTACCTTTCCCAAACAGCTTCTGTTAACTAGTTGTAATATAAGTAAAAAATTGCAATTAGATATTCTATTGATTTCCACATGAGGTATGGCAATTGTTACGTAACTGTGTGTTAGTAAACACTATTTGGCATCTCTAAAGTGAAAAATAGATTAAGATTATAAAAGACCATAAAATGTCCTGAAGACTGTTCCTGTATCTCTTGGAAAGGCTTGCAAGGCGCAGTAATTTATATAAGTTATCTTCAAGAAGGATTTGGTTGGGAAAGGAGGGGGGATCATGTTTTGGGTTTGCAAATTTTATGTGATTTTTGTTGCCATCATAGGCATCCCTCTGAGCTTCTCCTCTCTCAGACAGTTTGTCTTTGCTGTCTGTGTTTGGATATTCACTGTTTCTTTGCAGGTGCACTAATTTTACCCGTAACTCAGTTTACTTAAGCCAAGGTAGCACATTTTGCGGGTGGTCAGGGCTCATGATTTCATAATGCAGATTATGCACTACTGCTAACTGGCTCCTTTTTTAAATGAACCTTGCTGTACAGTGTGAATTCATGTGAAGAGGCACCACTCTGTGGATTTGCATTATCTGTGGCCTGATGATAATTCCCCAGGGGCAAGATGAGATATTATTTACATGCCTCTGTCCTCACTATGAGGTCTTGTTGTCCTTCAGGAGGGGACTGAGGTGATCCAAGGCACTGTGGGTTCCTCAGCTCCCATCTCAGGGTGTCATTTTTCTAGCTGTGATGTAGTCCTCAGCTGGGAAGCAGTGGCTCTGACATACAAATACCACTTACACAAAAGCAAAGGAAAATTGTATGTGCAGCCAAAGACAGCATTTGGTGAGACAAATGCATGCTAACGTCCTAAATCAAAGAATTTGCAGCAGGAATTACAAGGTGCAGTTATACTTCCAGTGTTGCTGGCACTTTGGAGGTTTAGGTTTGTTTGTTTTTTAAACCAAGTTTAATTTTTTTGTACAGACATTACCAGCCTCCCCTGAGCAAGCAAGCAGCAAGATTTCAGCTCTCCTTTCCGGTCTGGTTTAAATGAGCCGAGCCAAGCAGCCAGACCTTGGTGCAAATGTTATATCCCATTGAGTCAGACAGCTGTAAAGGCCAGTCTGATTTTAAGGTCTCTCCAGAACTAAGGACACCTCGTAGATAATCATTCAATCCTTGTCCTCTCTTCACCCTTCTTAAGAGTATTTTTCACTTGAAAGTTTCCGTTCCTTTCACACGAATCAAGCTTTGGGTCTCCAGTGCTGCTGTAAACAGCTCCCAGGCACCTGGGTAATCTGCACTGGCACCAGTAAGGGACACTTACAAGAGGAAATTTTGGGGAGGGGATTAAGTGTTTGATCTGCAAATAGTAGAGGGAGAATGAAGGTGGGATTTCATGCCATTGTTTTAGAGAATTGCTTTTTTTTGCTAGCACTGTGCTTTAGTTAGCACAGACAGGAATTTATGCTGACACTGCAGAGCTGAAGTTTGAATCTTTTCCAAACTTCCTTACTGACCAGGAGCCTTAAAGGTTTTTGAGAACTACAAAGGAACATCTGTGCAACAGAATTCATTGAACAGACATCTGCTAGAGCATCTCCAGGGCTACCTGCACCCTGCTTGGTTTCCTGTTATAGATTATTTTAGAGGGGGTTTTGGCATCCATCCGATTCTGTCAGATCTTCCAGCACAGAGCATCTCTTCTGATCTCATTCATTATATTTGTTATCGTTAGTTTCAGCACATTTTTATCATTCACAGGTTACAATCCTAACAGTATTAGAGTGCAGACTGTGGTGTCTTTTAGGCCAAAATATTATTTTCTATTACACACCTTTGACTCTGGTACTGGTCCCATGAAGAGCTACACTTATGTAAATCTCCTCTAGTCTACTTTGCAGCAACAGGAGCCAGTACAGCTTGAATTTTCTCATGTGTAAACATGCATCTAGACTCCGCTTGTTATCCCTTCTGATTTTCACTATTTACTCTTCAAGCAATATTTACTCTTCAAGTTTATTAGAACTATCTTTCATCTTTTTAGAAATTGCTTGCACTGAAAGATACTCTATGATCAAATCCCTGTCCTGGTGCTGGTCTGGGAAAATGGGTAGTCCATGCAGATAACAGGAAAGAACCCAAGTCCTTGTGACATCAACAAGCACCTTTAGCATGGTGCAGCCCCAGACAGCTTCACGTTCATGTCCAGCACCTGAGAACAAGGTACAAGACTCTCTCCCAGCAGTGGTGGGGACAGCAGCCTCAGAAAGCAGCAAGATGTTTTCTCTGGAACCCAAGAGCACCCAAAACTGATGAAATCACATTAGAGGGAGATTTCCATCCCTTGCTTGTGCACATGAGCTAGTCTGTAGTGTTTGGATGGTGTGTGTCCCCAAGTCACCCTCTGTGTGTACGTGTGATGTGCCACTGTCCCACTTGGGTAAACTGGGATCATGCTGTGGAGAAAATAAACCTTACTACCTCTGTTCTTAAAAGGAAGACAGTTACTGATGTGTTTCACAGGGAAGGTAAAAAGCAAGACCACAACCTGCCAAAAAGAAAATATGTATGTAAGTGACTGGATCAATATATGAAGCCTCTAAGGAATTTTTTTAAACTTTTTTCATAACACTGAAATTAGCTGAAAGTTGTCTCAGGGTAATACATAAAAAAAGATGGCACAGATGTGAAGCCTAAATTCTGTGCTGATTTATAAGATTATGTTTCATAGTTACAGGAATGATATCTGGAGTGGATGTGGGAAGCATGAAGAGAGGAGATCCCACCACTTCTCTGCAGCTGGTCTTTCCCATGTGGCTCTGTGCTGAAAGCCTGCACCATGATCTGCATTTATGTGAAGCCTGCTGGGCAGCTGGCTTCACTGGCACTCTAGAACTAAGCACTGGGACTGTGACAAATTCAAACACAAATGGAAATGTAAAAAAAAACCAGCTTTGACCATATGTAGGGTAACATTAGTGTCTAAATAATTGGAAGAATTGTGTGTGGACTTGGATTTGAAAAACAGAACTGCAGATAGATGCCTAAGCAGAAAAAGTATTCTAAAATGGGTTTTGTATGGGTATAGCAAGAGCAAAAGGCAATGACGGGTTATTTTATATCCAAGACACTATGATCTGTTAGCAGATTTCCTTTAAGCCTCCAGAGTTAAATTGCAGTTGAAATAATTTTTTCCATTCACCCAGGCATTGGGTGCCCACAGAGCCTTTGTGGTGCTGGAAGACCAAACTGAAAAGGGCAGGAAAGGACAACAGCCAGGATATTTTTCTGGCTGTGTGGTTACTGGCTAAGCCAGGCTTGGACACTGGAAGTGGTTTTGTTGGGATTTTTAACAGTGCCTTGTAGGAATCAAGGGCCTGCCTGCAGGAACCCTCTGTTCCCATGCACCAGGCTCTTTTCAGAAGTCCCCAGAGCAGTTCTGATGGCTTTCCCCTGGCCCCTGATCAGGTGGGCTGCCAGGGGGGTGCATGTCCTCACCTGCTGGGATTTGAAAGGGGCTGAGCCTCAGCTGGTGGAGCCAGGGGTTGAGCAGCTGTGTCCTGGCACAGCCCATCCCTCCTCTGCAGCTCAATAACCCAGGCTCAGCCACACCAGGGCACTTGGTGGTTTTTTCCCCCAAGAAGGAAGGTGGGAAGGCAGAGTTCAGCTGCTGCAGCAGTCCAGCAGGGTGTGAGGAGCAGGACACTGCTGGGTCCCCATGGCTCCCTGAGTGTCACACCCAGGGATGGTCCCTGTGAGGAGCAGGACACTGCTGTGTCCCCATGGCTCCCTGAGTGTCACACCCAGGGATGGTCCCTGTGAGGAGCAGGACACTGCTGGGTCCCCATGGCTCCCTGAGTGTCACACCCAGGGATGGTCCCTGTGAGGAGCAGGACACTGCTGTGTCCCCATGGCTCCCTGAGTGTCACACCCAGGGATGGTCCCTGTGAGGAGCAGGACACTGCTGGGTCCCCATGGCTCCCTGAGTGTCACACCCAGGGATGGTCCCTGTGAGGAGCAGGACACTGCTGGGTCCCCATGGCTCCCTGAGTGTCACACCCAGGGATGGTCCCTGTGAGGAGCAGGACACTGCTGGGTCCCCATGGCTCCCTGAGTGTCACACCCAGGGATGGTCCCTGTGAGGAGCAGGACACTGCTGGGTCCCCATGGCTCCCTGGAGTGTCACACCCAGGGATGGTCCCTGTGAGGAGCAGGACACTGCTGGGTCCCCATGGCTCCCTGAGTGTCACACCCAGGGATGGTCCCTGTGAGGAGCAGGACACTGCTGGGTCCTCACAGCTCTGTGTGTCACTCAGGGGCTGCTCTTTGGTCTCTCACCTTGGTTTGTGTGTGATTTCTTCCTCAGCAGCACCACAAGCCCACACCATTCGTCACCCAGCCCTAAAAACTGACAGGGATGCATTTTCCAGAGCCAAGCAGCATTTTGCAAGACATAAATCTCGGAGCTGCTTGAGGAGGGCCGTCTCCTTGAGGGCAGGGAGTGACCCTTGGTGCTGCCCTGGGTTTGCAGGGAAAAGTCTGTGCTGTGGCTGGCTCAGTCTCCGGCCTGGGATGTGGAATTCTTCGCACGTGTACAAAAGATGGAATGGGAATGTTTCTGTTCATCTACAAATCCAAATTTCTTGTTTAAAATTGGTCATTAGTGAAATTAGTGAAAGTATCTATTAATATATGCATTATCATTTGTGAATCTGCTGCAGGCCTACCAGCTCAGGAATCAATTTAGATGGCCATTTCTGTGGCTTTGGCTGTATAATGCACAAGGCTGAGTTAATTCACATTAAGCATTAAACCCTTGCAGTTTTTGCTCTTTTTAACAAGTGTTAGCAATGCATAGATTTTTTTTTTTTTTTAATTTCAACTTTATAGGCTAATTTTGGCTTATTCCAATTTTATATTTAAAACAATTTTCTTCTTTAACATGTTTTCAGGGATAATCTGTTACTGAGAGCACTAATGACCTTGGATATTAAGTTCTAACTTTTATTTCCCTGCAGCTGCTTCTGGTATCAAAATGGAGGAGGTACAGGGCAATGTTGGAAGCTCTGATGCCTTTTGCCTTCAAATGGGCTCATACCTAATGCATTTTCCTTTGGATTGTTTTGTTTTCAGTGGTGTTTCTTCTGAAAATTGCATTCCTGTCTCATCCCATGAATCACAGCTTATGTCTTGCGCGTGGGTTTCAGTATTTGTTTCCAGTTCTTGTGACTCCCACATGTAAGCGGATTTTGATGCATATTGTGCTAATATTGTGATTGCTGCTGGCTGTGCTGCCTCTGTGTCAGGTAACCTTATTGATCTCTTTTTTTCACCTCAACTACCAGCAGTTTTGCTACGCCTGACCTAATTTCTGCCACTGAAGATGCTCTAAAGTATTGATATGAGCAGAGAGGTTATCGTTCTTTAACCGTGACAGTAAAAATAAGTCTGGCATTATCCTAGGAACATCCAGATTCCTGTAGCTGCCGTGCCCATCTGGGCACTGCAGATGAACTGAGAAATTCCATTCACTCCAATGGAGGTTTCTGGTCTTGAGGGACCCAGAGTTTTCAGGGGAGACTTTATGCACTTTATGAACACACATGTATGGGTGCCTTAATACAGTCCCAGATAAAAGTAGACAAATTTCTGAAGGTCAAGGACTGATTTAAGTAAGAAATTTCTTCAAAATAAATATTTTTAATGAAGGTGCTGAACCTCGTTAATAAAGTAAAACTTTATCTTCAACAGCACCTGGAACTACTTTTTTTAACACAGAGAAAGCTGAACTGGCCTGGGGTTTTTAAGACTGTTCCTTTTCTTAAAACTGCATCCCCTTCTCTCTCCAGTTTACTGCATTTGCTGGCTGTGAGCAGAGCCCGGACTATGAGGGCTGTCTATTGCTCACACCAGCCTCTTTTTGCATTATTTACCTCTTGAAGAGCATCTGCTGAGCATCCATCAGCAGGGGGTGTGTGCCACCACCATATGGGCAGCCAGCTGCCGGTGGAGCCAGAGAGGGGCCCTTGTGCTCCCATCCATCCCCCAAAACAATGCCACTCACATCTGGCGTGCCGTGGTGGTGCAGCAACAGCAGATCCCTCATCCCTAACTGAGATGGAGCTCCTCGGTGACAGGGGAAACTTCATCAGTGCAGCTCTGCAGCTGCGGGAACAGCGTGCATGGAGGTCATCCTCTGGGCTTGGCTCATCCTGAGGGCAAGAACAGCCCTTTGGAGCACTTGAAAGGTCCTTCTGACGCTGCCTTCTGCCTCTGGCTGGGGCACAGGGAGGTAACAACCACAAAAAAAGGTGTTCTCACAGTCAGTGGAAGGTGGGATTAGTGTCACAGTACTTGATGTTTTGAGGCATGCTGGTCTACATGTCCTTGATGCCACTGTGGATGCGTTTTCCACGATGGATCACATTCATAACTCTGAATACATTGCCAAAAAAAAAAAAAAAAAAAAAAGAAAAAAGGCTTTGTATGGTGTTTTACTGCTCAAAGGCCCAGAGGTTTAATGTGTTGTTGAGTGACCGCTTTTGTTAGTGGATGTTAGAAAAGTTTTGCCTTCTGTTTGATGACCATAATTCCTGCTCTCCAACTATGAGCAGAAGGCAGGAAGGATTGTTTTGTTTCTTTATGTCATGTGTCCTTTTCCACAGCCCTGAAGTTGCTTTCAGATCACATTCACTCTTCTGTGTTTGGGGCATTCAGGCTTAAATCTGAATCCTTCCCACTCTGGCAGGATGAGGTTACAGAAATGTTTCAGATTTTCTCGGCGTGTGTTTCTGCTTAGAGAAACTTGCTGACAATTTTTCTTCCTTATCCCTAAGTAGCTTTGCAGTCATCAGAGCAACATTTGTCCCTCTGAAGTTCCTGAGGGCCCTTGTTGTGAACCTATCTTTCATTCTTTATCACTAGGTAGCTGCCAAGGCACATGAATTAACTCTCTCACATGTAGTTTTGCCAGGAATCTCATGGTAACATACCAAAATTCATTTTTTTTACACTCTGTAGTTGGCAATTTATGGAAGAACTTCTGCCAAGAGAATGCACCACTGCAGACTGTCAGAAAATGCTATTCACATGTAAAAAGTGTTTTCTCCAGGGACTCAGCCATGTGGGTAACTTCATTCATTTCCCTGAAGGAATTTAATTTTAACTGAAATTTATTACATGAACCCAATTAGCAGAAAAAATTATGGTTTATTTCATGCAAGCTACCAGATGTCAAAAGGAGAAAACCAGCTTTGGAAGTGTTTGGCATACATGCAGCACCCATTCAGATGCTAAAAATCTGGATAGAGATTCAAACCAGCCCCATTCCACAAGAGAATCCCCCATTCCCACAAGATCCTCAGACAGCTCTATAAGAATCCATACCCAGCTTCTAAAGCGTATCTGGGGCTGGACTCCTTTTCATGTCAGCTGAATCCAGGTGGTAAAATGCCTGCTGAGGAGCTGGGTATCAACCCTCCTGAAAAGTCTGTTCTCAGCTGCAGTACAGAGCATTTCTGATACAGGTTCATAGATCAGGCTGTACTCAATTGTTCAGAGCAGACCAATTTAGGGTTGATTTTGCTCTGAAAGAGAAAGAAATCACAATGTAAGAAACTGTGTCTTCGTTAAGATAGGCAGAGTAAGAGAAATGCAGTAGGAAAAGTCTCATTCGTGCGTGGTTCCTTGCTCCCTGAACTGAAAATGCAAATTACAGCAGTGGGATTTTTGACGACCACACCCTAAGAGATTGTCTAGAGTGAGCAGAGCCTTCCTGTCTGGATGGACTGAAAAGCAGGCAGGAGAATGATTTCCAGTTATAGCAGAGAGGGCATTCACACTTGACAAATCCTGACATTCTTCCCATGCTCTGAATGGTCCTTTTCTGCCATTTCAATGTCCCAAAGTGCACTAGCTGCCTCTCTTGGCACAAAGGCCAAGTCAGACACGGAGGCTCCTCTAAGCACAACCAAAGGATGTGTGAATGTGGACATAAGTTGGCATAAATGGATGCTTTTTTATAGCTAGTTTCTTTATAGAGACTTCTAGTTTATGCTTGCAGAAAAACACTTCCCACCAGATGTTTTGGATGTGGAGGAATATGGAAACACTCATCCCTTTACTTTGCCTCTTGGAATGACCCTAAAGTGAGTCAAGGAGAGGAGAGGCAGAAGAGATGCAGAGCAGTTTGGCTTCTCTCTGTAGCCATGAATTACTCTTGAACTAAAAGCCAATGTGAGCACCCCATGCCCCATAATTTCATAACCCCATACCTATGCACTTGCTGATAAAGGATTTCTGTCCTGTTGTTGACTCATGCTTGTGATTAGTTTGGTGGAGACAGAGAGCAGGTTTGAATTTTTCTATAATTTAATCCTGTAAAAGAAAAACCTGGACTGCTAAACCTTTTTACTCAAAGAGTTAAGGCTGCTCATCCAGTCTGAATAAATTAGAATTTAAAAAAATAAAGCCCCAGTGAGGTTTTCACAACAGTAAAAACAGTAACCATTTCTTTGGTGCCTGAAGAGCAGCAGCCCTGTCCATATAAATGGCAGCTACAAATGGGAGATACCAGAGGAAGAAAATGCAGAATTCTTTGATATCTTCTAACCTACAAATAGGTTAATTTTTAAAAGTTGTTGGCTGACTTCCATCACAAGAATAGAAATAAAATGGTCTACAAGTATTTTGTCCCAGCTGTATGTAAGAGAAGGTCTTTCTGAACAACCTCTTCTTCTCAGGCTGCCTCAGGTGTGGGACACGTTTCTGATGACACCAGTGCTCTCATCTCATCTGAATGTAGTGCTGGCATCCTCACCCCTCCGGTGCAGCCCGGGGACTCCCGCTGAATTACTTATCTGCTGGCATTTTGACCAGGAAGTTTGCGTTTCCTCTCGAGCCTCCAATTCCTGCAGTCATTGCCAAAATCCTGTCAGAGAGGCTGGACAAGGTCACGACTGCAATTCCTCTGTGGCTGGAGAAACCATGCTTCTCAGCTCATTGCTAGACTCCTTAGTTGTCTTTAGGAAGGTTATCATCTCAGGGAATCGCTGCTATCAAAAAGATTATTCTTAAAAGCTGCGGAGTTACTTATTCAGTCTGTCAAGCCTCGTTACATTAGAAGACTCCATGACAGAATATCTAAGAAATTTATCTTTTTGTTCATGGAAGGAAAAGATGGTCCCACTAAGGAAACTGCAAATTTAATTATACAGTAGATTTCCTCACAGACAAAATTTCCAAGGACCTCAGTATGTCAGCACTTACTTTCAAATCTTAATCCTCAGCGCTGACTTTGGTTTTCGCTTGCTAAAACACTTCAAGTGCCACTCTTCACCCAAAGCAGCCCTCCAGGTCCCAGGTCTGCACCCCTAATTCGCTCCAAACTGTATTTGCTTCCCAAGGAGGCCAGGGGATTCCTCATTTAATGTGGAGTTGGTAGGAGCGTGCCCTTAATTGCTGTTTTAAATTCTTTATTAAGCATTATCTGTTGCTGCTGAGCCGAGAGACCCGTGTGCTATTCCTGGCGCCGCTCTGCCTCGCTGTGTGCCTGCAGATAAGTCACTCAGCTGCTCAGAGCCTCACCTCCCAAAATAGAGGCACTTTCCCTTTGCAAGCACTTTCCATCCGTGGTGTGCGCTGGAGTCAAGGGAAAGACTTCCCAAGGTCACTGTCACTGCTCCTGTTTTGTCACAGAGAAACTGAGGCAGGCAAGGGCACAGACCTGCCCGGCGCTGGCGATGCAGCTCCAGGCTCACCTCCCACCCTTTCCAGCACCCATGAGGTCAACCACGTCCCCAAATTATTCCTTATGTGCTAAATCATCAAACTCGGGTGAGGAGTCACTGTTAAACTTCACGTCTTGTTCCCTGCATCCTTTCTTTGGGTATGACTCTGACTTTTGCAATATCCAAGCAGACACTTTTTGAATAGCTGAAAGAATTTCCTGACAGGTTTGAAAGAGAGCCCCTTTGGACAGCAATTGCAAAGCTTGAGCTAACGACCTCCCAGTTGTATTTGCCAGTTTCTTTCTCTCTAGAGAGGTCTAGATTTTTCTCTTGGCTCAAAATCATTATTAATAGATCCTTTTCAATTTGGGTGAGAAAGGTTTAGCCTCTGTATTTGTAATTCTGGCCTTTCAGAGAAAGCCAGTATAAACAGTGCTGTGTCGTGGCCCAAATCCATCCTGTGTTATTAGGGTGGCATTGATTTGAAATCTCACTCCATTAAAATTTGAAGTCTAAAGCAGTTCCTGCTACAAATGGGGTCTCTCAAGATTTATACATTAGCTTAGCCCTCAACACTGCCAGATGGTCAAAAACTGGAATGTTTCACAAATGCTACCAGTGCCCTTCACGAAGGGACACTTTCAAATTAGTCCCCACTTCCATCCATTTACTGTAAGGTGGTACTTCCCATATGTAAGTAAATGGTGATTCATTACTCTAGCAAGAAGAAAACATATTTTGTTGAAAGAGGTTGCTGGGATTTTCTTTTTTTAAGCACACGAATAAGCATTTTTCCACCTTCCATTGGGTTTTTTTTTTTTTTCAGATCCCTTTGCATGCTGATTATCCTGTCCCTTCCCAGTGTATCAGAAGAGAAAGGCGGGCAGGAACTCCCCAGTTCCTTCTGCAGTGGGTACAGAGGAGGGTGGTCTCCAGGCAGGGGGACCTGCTCCCTCCCTCACCCCAATTCCCTGGAGACCTTGGTCTGACCAGGCTCAGTGCTCCCAAATAATCTCATTTACTTTTCTTCACTATGAAGTTCATGTTTGAAATCTACATAAAATTAATTTGAACAGAGTAGATTCCGCTCTATTTCACAGGTTATCATGATGAGTTTTTTTAATTTTTAGTTTATATTACTTATTTCTATATATTTACATTATTTCCATAAAAATTTGTTTTTTTATTTTATTGGTTTTAATTTTTTTTTTTTTTTTCCACAATGGTCCCACTGTGACTGTGGATCCTCCCCAGAACTCTTCTCCAGGACAAGTGGATCCTCTATGTTGACAAAGCGATGCTGGTATCACATTTATTCCTGTCATATTCCCTCATTTCCACTCAAGCCACAGAGCCCAAATGCTGAAGCTAAAAAACTCGGAGTATGTTTGCTACCCCTTCCCCATTTACAGCTCCTACCT
Source organism: Hirundo rustica (assembly GCF_015227805.2). Taxonomy (NCBI): domain Eukaryota; kingdom Metazoa; phylum Chordata; class Aves; order Passeriformes; family Hirundinidae; genus Hirundo; species Hirundo rustica. The sequence goes on from NC_053464.1 coordinate 5,035,946, forward strand.
GATAACCTCTGTGTTGATGAGGTCTGACCTTAATGCAAGCAGACATATTGTCAAGTTCCCAAAAAATTCAGCACTCCAAAATGTAGAGAAGCTGTAATTCTGAGTAGGTTAGTGTATACCTGTGTTGGTTTCTTTCTTTTAAAAACCATTATATACTGTGTGGTATGTGATGAAGCAAGAAATTCCTGAGCTTTCACTGTGTCTAGCTCATTGATTTTTAAGAGTCTGGGAGTTTGGAGCCTCTGGAAGCAGCTTGACACGTAACGTGAAACCTGCAAATCCTGCCAATCGCCACGGAAATGTGAGAGAGGTGAAAAAAATCATTTTACACTGTAGACTTTGGCTCATTTTTTGACACTGAGAAAACAACTTCTGCCAGCAAAAGCTGCAGAGCATGGGGTGGGGAAGAGAAAGCCAGATAGATGGAGTTGCACTTGCTGCAGTCCCAGGACCGGCCATGTGTGCCTTGTGCACCCTGAGCACTGCAGCGAGGGCAGCCAAACGTTCTCATGCAGACCCCAACTGCTTTTCAGACCTCAGCAAGATTTTATTTGCAGAAGGAGCCTCTGAGACAAGAAGGTGACAGGGGCTCTCAGAGCCTGACACACTGCAAGGACAAGTGCACCACATTTCTGCCACGGGAGCTCCGTGTGGCTTCGTTCAGTTCAGCATTAACCTAATATTGTCTTTAACAACCACGTGCTGGGCTGCTTCCCTCTTTGAAACAGCTCAGGTTATGTTTCTATAATCTTCCTGCTGACAAGGACTGTATCATTCCTTAACCCCTACTTTCAGCATTATCCCAGTGTCTACCTTTGACCCCTACTGATGACAAACCTTGCTGCAGCCCCTTTAGGACACAGGTGGGACAGTGTGTGTAGGCAGTGATGAGATCTTTCTTTACATCCAGTGGAAGAGCTGAAAAACATTATGCAAACTTTTTAGTGCACAGGTAAAAAAATGCATATGTTGCACTAATGAACCTGTCTCCTTGTGGAACTCAAAGCACTCCACAGAGACGAGTAAAATGACTCAGCCATTTCTGTGTGATTTGCTCACCCACCAAAATGCATGGAAATTTTTGTCTCCTGCTTCTCCAGGACCAAATTTCCACTGCTGTGCAGTAAAGCTTTATTTCCTATCTCGCTGCAATGCCAGGGAGAGAGGAACAAGATAGAATCTCTTATGTGTAGGGTGACTCCTCTGACAGTACATTAGGAGGGGAAAGGAACACCAGTTCCAAGGTGCATCTAAGATGAAAAATGGAAGACTCTTTTCTTCTTAGGGTAGAGGGAACTCAAAATCAAGACCCAACTCAAAAAATCTGAGAGCAAAGTATGCTCCTTTCACAAGAATTATGAAATGGTTCCTGTTGGTACAGGGAATGGCATCATTCAGGTGCTGAGTTCCCTGTTTAAGTTTCCCACCCCTGCCTAATTTGGCACATCTTTCCATGTATCTGCTTTTAACAACTGAAGATCTTTGGGGCAGGGTGTGTAACATGTCACATTGATACTAATTTCAATGGCATTTTAGCATGAAGCCAAATGACTGTACAGCATTTAAACAGTACTGATAACTACACAATTGTAGGCAATAATATGATTTCTAAGAGCAGACTAATGCTGAGTATCCTTTAAGGCTGTCATCTTCATCTAGAACTCCTGGATCTGTGTGTGCCATGCAGGATAAAACCCTCTTGTTGCAGAGCTTTGAGAAATCCCCACTAGAAAACGCTGCAGTCGCACATATGGCAGACGTAACCATTCATGTCCCAACTCCAAATCCACTGAACGGATTGTTCTTGAGACATCTTTTGTTTTTCCTTCCTCAAGAAGGGCAATAAATCAAGCTAAGTTAAAAATTTTATAGCTACAGCTGGTTTTGACTTATGCAAATGCAACATTTCAATCACAACATATGGGAAAAGCATATTTTTTCTGTTCTCTCACATAACTCAAAAGCTGTTATCCTGATTTTTTTCTGAAGCTCTTCAGAAATTATCATATTTGGGTGGAAGCTTCAGACAGGAGGTACAACCCAGCTCAATTTTTTTTCAATTGAAAGACCACTGGGCAAATGAAGGGAGTGGAATTGGAGATTTTAACTACTATTTGTTTGCTGACAAGAACTGTAACCAGGAAATATTTGTACGAGAGCTCAATTTCAGATTTCAAAATTATGATAATTTATTTCCTGGGCTTCTCCATAACAGAGCACGCTTGAAAGAGTTGCAGCAGATCAGTTTGATTTTCATTACTTCTCCATCTCCTCCATTGCTCATTGTGCTTAAAGATGCTTTGTGATGAGATTTCTTTGTTGCAGACACAATTCAGAACCACACAAACTGAATTGCTTCTTGATGGAAGTGACTTGTCACTGTCTGCTCTTTTCCTTTTGAGGCATCAGTACATCAGAGGGTCTGGGAGCAGTGGGGATGGAGTGTGTCCTGACTGCTGCCCCACTTTAGGGAGCACTGGGGCTGCAAAAAGCTGTAGGACCAGCACACATCCAAAGCTCACTTGACTCCATGGGTTTTTTTCTCCTCTCTCTTATTATTTGATTATTCCAGAGCTATTCTGGAGGATCAAACCCTGCAGCACTGGAGCACATTCAATTACAGGTGGACTAATCCTGAATAAACTTGTGCTAAAACCTCATTCCTGGGAAACTCCTCCACAAGCTCACCCAGCCCTGGCTGACAGTACATTAGGAGGGGAAAGGAACACCAGTTCCAAGGTGCATCTAAGATGAAAAATGGAAGATTCTTTTTTTCTTAGGGTAGAGGGAACTAAAAATCAAGACCCAATTCAAAAAATCTGAGAGAAAAGTATGCTCCTTTCACAGGAATTATGAAATGGTTCCTGTTGGTACAGGAAATGGTGTCATTCAGGTGCTGAGCTCCCTAAAGATTCATTCCTGGGAATCTCCTCCACAAGCTCATCCAGCCCTGGCTGTCTCCTCCAGCCTGCACAGGGAGAACAAGGGACAGCTGGAGCTCGTTGGGAGGGGATGGTGGCACGAGGGGAAAATCCACAGAATAAACCTGTTTCTGGAATTACAATGGTACGATTTATCATTCCTTTGCACCAACAAAAATCCCTATACTTTTCTCTGTGCCAGAGAAGTGGCTTTTCCTGAGAAAACCTCCTGGTGACAGTCCAAGGGCTGGTGCTTTCACTAGGAGTTCAGCAAAGTCAGCTCTGGGGCAGAGAGAGGAGGGCAGGAGGTCATTAACCACCAGACACCTTCAGAGATTAAGCAGAATATGCCCAGCACAGGAAACCCAGTCCCCAAAATCTGTTCCTTCGGCTGCCTGTCTCAGGACACTAGCCAGTGGTCTGGGTTTCACCAGCCACAGCTTCTGGGCAATTCTGGATGAGTGAGGCTGAGACTGCGAAGAGGGGTTGATGTCCTTGGTTCTCACTCTCCAACCCTATTTTGACTGGCAATAAGTTATATTCATTTTCCCCAAGTTAAATCCAGTTTGCCCATGAAATTGGTAAGAGATCCCGAGAGATCCCGTAAGTTTTCCATCTCCATTTCTCTCCTGCCTCGTCCAGGAGGTGTTGGAGCAGTTGGGTGGTCAGCAGCGGACAGCAGTGCCCAGCCCAGCATGTTCCCCTGTTCTCCCAGTGTCTCTTGGGAGAGTCCAGCTGGACTCCAGGCCCAGCTGAAGCACTAATCATTGGGAATGCAGAGCACATGCTCACGAACTCCTTGGTACAGGTTAGAGGAGAAACTGCATCTCAGGTTTCTTCTACACGTCTCATTAGCTTGTAACACATAATCAAAGCGTGGGGCCCGTTCTCTGAGGCTGCCATTTGTTTGTGGGTCCAGATGGAATTTAAACAGGCATAAAAGGCACAGGTCTGGCCGCATGCTGTGGGCTGGAGGCAGCTGCTGCCTCAGGAAATGCTGAAACACCGACAGGGGAAGAAGATCACTGTCTAGAATGGGGACAGCATGCGAGGGAGGCTGCTCAGGACCATCCTGCCCTTGCAGGATGCCTTCAGCATCACATATCAGCCCATGCCAGCAGCACGATGCTGAGCTAGACAGACCTTTGATCCTGCAGTTTTATAGCTGATCTTGCAGTCTGGTATTGAACAAGAAGGTTTCTGTATGGCTTTTTGTACATCCCTCCACTTGGAGCAATAGGGTTCAGCCTCTCTAAGATGATTTTTGGGAATTTTCTGTTTGTCATCCATAATACTGCGAGAGTCCCATTTGGGACCTGGAATTACAAAATAATATCTTCATAAAAATATTAGTATTGATTTCTTATTGTCAGAACTAAAAAGCACATGAGACATCCAGAGTCACACAGGCACGTGCATTCCAGGTTTGCCTGGCTCCGGCCAGCTCCCATTCTGTGATGGATCACACAGATCTGTGTCTGTGGGCAGCTGAACGCCCGTGTCCAAAGTGCTGCCACCATGGGAGTGCCTGTTCCTCCAGCACACACCTGCTCCAGCACAGGCTGCTGTGCTGCTGTCAGCATGAACCCTCTCTGGCTGCTTATTCCCAGCTCCAGAGCCTGAATGTTAGTCCCTTTCCTCTCTTTTCTTCTCAGCTTTGGAAATTATCATGGTTGGAACCATAGGGCTGTGTCTTCACAGCTGCTGTTGAAATATTATTTAGCTAAGCCAGTGTTAATTTGTCCCTTACAGGTGAATCTCATACCACACCTGTGTTTTCACATTTGTCACAAACCTGAGGAATTAGCAACTTGCAAAGGATCTGCAAGACCAGCTGATCTTCATGTGGAGCAAACATTCTGTGTTTTGGAGGGTGTCAGCTTGCACATCCTCTTCCCCCACCACACACCCCAAATGCTGGTGCTGAAGTGATGCTGCCAGAGCCCATCCCCGGCCACTCTACCTCTGGCTACAGCTCACTGCTCCAGTTAAAAAAAAACTCCCCACATTTTTACCTCCCTGTTTTTCCCTCTTTCTTTGCTCACTATTAAGAAATGGCAGAATTTTCCCCACAAAAGTAATATCTAGCTCCTCACATAATAGAACAGCTGTATTTACTTGACTTACGAGTCTCTTTACTGACAGATTTATCCTTTGAATCATAAAATACCTATTTGGGCTTTAAAAAGTGCACTGGCTGCTTCTTTGAAGCTTGCAGCAATAGACCATTCTCATTTGAAAGACATATTATTATCCCAAAACTAAACATATTATTTTATACATCCCAGCCACCCTGATCCTTTGTGCCTGAGGGCCTCTGAGCAAAAGGTGTCATTTGGAGCATGCAGCAGAGAAAACTCGGTTATGTAGATATTCCATTTCTCTGCTCCTTCTGTTCCAGAAGAGCCAGATCCACACCCCTCGCTGGGAAGCTGCTGGGTTTTTCCTGTCTGTGTTATTTTTGCCGGGCACACACTTCACACTCTTAGTGCGAAGAGCGGGAGCTGGCAGCCTCTCATGGCTTGGGTTTGCCATGAGCCAGGTCCTCAGGGGTCAGGGTGGAGCATCATGAGGCTGAGGGGGAAACCAGGGCAGAGGGACGTGGGGGAAGAGGCTGGGCAGGCTGGGGCAAAGACAAGGCTTGGCTGGAGCCAGGGGCTTGGCCTGAGTGCTGGGAGCTCTATGGTCAGTGTGGCACTCGCCTGAACCCCGCTGCCCCCAGAGCCACAGCCCTGCCTGTCCAGCCCCACCCCTGCAGGGGGGATGCCACAGAGACCCCAAAACCCGGCAGATTTCCAGCACAAGTGATCCCATGGATCCCTACGGCCACAGAAGGGAGGGAGTGGGGTTGGACACCCTCCGGCTCCGGGCCAGAGCGAGAGCGCGGATGCTGCTGGTGAACTGCTTTGCCTAATGAACTGCTCCTTTCCTCTGCAGCAGCAGATAAGAGCAATTAAACCCTAGATAGCAGATTAATGATTACTGCAACATCATGCTAGCTCATGGTGACAAATCTGTATAAATATTCACCACAGTGGTAGGCGAGGTGTTCAGGCGGTGATGTGCCCTCTGTGTGGCGAATCACTCAGAGACGATGCAAAGAGAGAGCGTCTGCTGCTTGTCACACACATTAATTTTCACTGCAGATGAAACTGGAGGAAAGACCAGCTCAAGTGGATTACATTGCATTTGCCAAGGGTTGTTTTGGGCCCAGCTGCCACCCAGCAAACAAGGCAGGCTCTGGAGGTGGAATTTCCACCTTGGGAGGATGCTTGTTTTTGTGGGGTGAGGGTATGCAGCCGTGGAGTAGCAGCTTTCCTTACAGCTGGCTTGAATCTTTGGGGTTTTTTTTGGAAAATATGAGGAGAGTTATGTGATGACACATTACACCCATGGCCTCTGGCTCCTACCTTCCTTTCTGCTCACTTCTTGCTTGCTGTTCCTGCAGACAACAAGCTGGACTAAGTAGATTTGGGGTCTGATGCCATCTAAGAATGCCTGTTAATAAAGAATGGAATGAAAGAGTTGAACTTTCTGTCACTTAAATTGAAGTGCTGGCTAAATTATCTCTCTGGATTTTAGGGACTCTGATATACAGCCCTAGTAGTGTTTGAGATACCCAGAGGGTGAGACATCACCTGTGCAGAAATTTAGAGAAACAGACTTGATTGTAGCCTGTTTCTTATTGCACACAAAACACCTCCAGAATACTGGCAAGGCAGAGAAAGTAAAACGATAGCTGGACTGAAGAAATCTGGATTCCTGAGCTGAAATCTCTGTTTGATCAAGAGATTTTACAGAGCAGCTCTATTCTGAGGATTCTGGATTTTGTTCCCTGAAGAGTGATTTGCTAGAGTTGACAAAAACCATGTGTGAAACATGGGTAAAGAAAATGATAGATTTCTCTAATGTGTTTAAAATATTCAAAAATAATTCAATTATTTTAGCTGAGTTTATGTCTGAAAAGCCTCTATAACAGTGTCCTGGTGTGCAAGACATGGGTTTCAGCACACTTTGTCACACTGGCTGCTGGAACATCTCACAGGCTGGACAGGGCAGCCAAAAGCATGAAGGGTTATTTACAGCATTATTTATAAATCTTGCCTTTTTTTTTTTTTTTTTTTTTTTTTTTTTTTTTTTTTTTTTTTTTTTTTTTTTTTTACAGCAGAAACTTCACCAGTGGTTCACCAACAACCACAGACAGCAGCTGGGTTTGAACCAACATCACAGTCACCTCCCAGAACATTTTATGCACCTATATTCATATATATTCCATGTAACAGAGAATTTAATTAGATTTATTTCTTTACGTGTCAGCTACGTCCCACATCAAAGGCATTTAAGTCTTTGCAATATCTCCAGTCGTGTTTGGATCTGCCCTGTGATGGGCACAGCACTGAAAACAGGCAGCCCCTGAACAGTGGCTGGTAATAGTATTTGAAAAGATGATTGCATTTCAGAATGAATCATTAGATCCTATAAAATGCATCTGTCACTGTGGTGTTTAAACTCTGCTTTCCCCACCCTCTCCCCACCCCCCCCATTTGCACTAATTAGTGTAGGATGAGCTGTTGCCTAAAAATTAAGAATCCTCGAATATTTAATTGCTCCTAGTCCCAGTGAGTGCCACGCCTGAGGAGTCAGGAGCAGGGAGCCACGTGAGCATGGCACACACAGGGGCTGCACTCCTGGTGCCCCCGGAGCCAGGGAGCCCAGGGTGGGGCTGGGAGCCCTGCCAGGCACCCGCTGGTCCATGGCCCAGCTCCATCAGCCCCACTGGCTCTCCTCCCGCTCCCCACCCAGCCCCAGCTCTCAGAGTCCTCACACTGCAGGTGAGGGTGCCTCACCCAAAGCCCCCCGAGGGAGGAGTTACCTGAGCAGAAACGGCCTCCTGGAGGGAGGAGGTGTTTCAGTGTAGTAACTTTTCAAACCCTGCTCTTTAGGATGCAGAAGTTGCCCAGGATTATGAAGTTTTCCTCTTAAAAGTGGCACAGCGTGGAATCATGCTTATTGCACCCCAGTGGCTCTCCCCTGAATGTGCTCAGCCGGCACATAAAGATGTGAGCTGTTTTTCACTCATCAGCCCTGAAAATTTACCTTGGCTTCTTGCTTTACCATCCGTAATTACCCTCCTTGGCTTCTTGCTTTACCCTCCGTTTTAAGGGCTCCTCTGGTCAGGTCGTTAGCGGGAGCCTCATCCCGGAGCGCAGCGCACAGAAAGCACTGTGTGTTTTCTGTGTGTGTGCCCCAGCTCCCCTCCGCAGCGCTCCTGTCTGACAGCCAACATCCCCAATGCCCGGTGCCCTCCTGCCGGGCACACCCCGGTGCTGCTCCATCTGTCACCCCCCGGCACCCACGGGGGACCTGCAGGAGTTATTTGTGATTGGGGGTGGCTGTCCCTACGCCCGACAGCCCCAGCTGGCGGAGTGCGAGCAGGCAGGAGGCGCCGAGCACGGGAGAGGAGGATGAGGAGGATGGTTTGCTCTGCTCAGTCCCCATTCCTAGCAGGGCAAATGGACCCCCAAGCCCTGTGGTGGTGAGGACCACAGCAGAGGTAAGAGCAGACTCATCTTGCCAGTGACTCCACAGTGCAGAGCTGAGCACCTGCAGGCTGCTTCCCAGAGAGCCCAGAGCACGAGCACCCCGAGATGGCAAAGTGGAAATGCCACACAAATTGGGCTTGGTCTTCTGTTTGCGTTCGGCTCAGGCTCTCTGCAGACCTAACCCCCACAAAGGCGACGGAGCAAACAGTTTGGCAATTTGATTTCATTTAAATTCTTGTCAGGGCTTTTTGCTGGCCTCCTTGGCGTCCCTGCTCCCCTTGCTGGGACAGCTGCTTAGCTGGGCTGACAGGGCGTGGGGCTAAGAGGGCAGGCCCAATTAACTCTGCGGTGATCACTTCTTCTGTCTTAAAATCCCACACGCTTCCAAATTAATTTAGAATAAATTCAATCATAGTCATTTACAAGGTCTGTTGCTGGGCGCTGCGAGGAGCAATTTGCTGGTGGGATTCTCATTCTTTGCAGCGGCAAATTGCCTGAGTTCACCACACCACAGGGATAAAAAGCTGGAATTTAGACCTGAAGTGGCTAAATGCTAAATACGTGCATCTGTTTACACTGAAGCATACCTCTGGTACCCAGGTGAGGTCAGAGGCTAATGCCAGACAAGGTCATAGAAGAACAGTTTAATTTTCCTTTATCTGCAGCTAGGAAGGGGCAGACATAAACTCTTGGAGGAATATGTCTTGTAGCACAGCAACCTTCCCAAAAGTCCTCACTCATACCTCCATTTCCTTAAGCTGTGACTGTCCACAAAACAAAGCCATGCACAGCTCGGCATGTGCTATCTTCTTTTTTCATTACACCACTGTCTTCAGTAAATCTCAGGCTGAATGCCCATGTGTGTGCTTTGATTGCAAATGCCTGTGCTTTGCCCTATAAAAGAGAAGTGCCCTATCCAGCCCAGCTTTCCTCTTTATGTGCTGCTCAAGTATCACTTCTGCTCTGCCGTGTCCAGGCAGGTTGACCAGCTTGGGCCTCTCCTGTGATATGAAACAATTCCAAAATAGAAACGTCTTCCTTGTGAAATTGATCTCCTCGCCACAACCCTTATTGTTCGATTCCCCTGTTGCCTTTTGTTCCTTCAGGGTCTTTCAGCATGTGAATTCAAGGGTAAATAATCTCTTTTTTTGTTTGGTTGGGTTTTTTATATGTTTTATACCCAACTGATGGCAAAGCTCTAGTTCAGGACACAGAACTTCTCTGGACATCAACCAGCACAAAACATGTGCATTGGAATTGCCTTCTCAGATTAATAATTATCATCTAATTTCTACTATTTCATCTGCCACGTAGCTACTGAAGTAAGGAAAGATCATTCATCCTATCTTAAGCAGAAAGACTGTTAAGCAGACGTAGGTAAGGCAAGTCATCCTACTTGCACAAGGAAATATTTCCCACCTCTGCTCCTGACCCCTTCCCTCACACTTTAAGTGCTGGATGGGAGGCAGGGGGTGCCTGGAGGCTGCTGTGAGAGGGGGTGTCCCTGGCAGTCGGGGTGCACAGGGAATCCCCACTGCCTTGGACGTGCGGACAGTGACAACGGGCTCAGGTTTAGGGCTTCTCTCTGATCAGCTCTAATGGCTTCGAAGAATTTGCATCCACTTGGCTGAGAAAATGGCCAGGGGTGAATGAATGAATGTAAATGAGGCAACTCCTCATCCTGTATTTCTTTATCTGAGGAGCAGTTTATAAATTCAAGGTAAGTATATCTTTCCACCAGCTTTGCACATTTCTACTCTCTCAGGGTGAATAAATTTTTTTGATGGGTGAGTTAAAACACCATTATTTTTTTCATTATCATTGTCATCAGTATAAATGACAGAGGTGTAGGGGTTTTGCCCAAGCTTTTAAATTTTCATGACAATTTTACTAAGCTGTTTTATACGTTATTAAACACACTCGTGATTTGTTTCAACCTATACCTTAATAGGATGTTTTAAGAGAGTGTTCCCAGAAGAGGGCAAAGGTATCCTGCACACCAGGGACTCAGCTCCAGCCTTGGGCTTCTCCCCTGCTGGGGCCCACAGACAGGGATGGCCAAGAGTGCTTATTTCTTTCACTGAGGTTTTTCTTTTGAGATTCTTTTGAAAATCCCAGCCTAAAGGATTAACAGTGTTCATCATTCTTGAGAATCAGGACACTGGTGTTGTTAAGACTCAAAGCTATGGGGTTTTGCAGGTTTCTGCTGGGAAAAGGAAAAAAAAAAAGGGCTGCAAATCGAAGGTCTCATTTACCCAAACACAAGTAACTCCTTCTTGTGGCCATTTCTAGAAACTGAGGTCAATTCTTGTACTTATTTTTTGAACAAGACTCTTTAATGAGTTTTTATAGACAGCTGCTTTTTTGTAAACCACTGTGAGAGAGCATGGCCACCCAAATTTCAGCACAACTCACACAGTCACGTTTGGCTCGGGAGGAGCTGAATGGCCCCCACTCCTGAGAGAAAGTCTGTTTGCATGACATGATGCTGTCCTCAATACTCTAATGGCCATATTTTTTGGTAAAATACTGATTTCTGTAATTTGCAATGAGCTTTAACACACCAAACCCTGAATAGTGCAGTTGTTTGTCATAAATCTCTGAGCACTCCAGATCTGCCTCTCTGCATTGTTCCAACCACACTTTCCAAATGTTGGCTAGTGCTCTCTGTGACTGATGCACGTGGAACTTTGCTAGGATCTAATTTTTATTTGTTTGTAAAGGAAACTGACAATAAATTTAGATTCCTGCTTTCTGTAATTTTTCAACTATACTAAATCTGAGTATTTCTTTTAACTGTTGTTGTGTAAAAAATGTCATCTTGCACGTACAAATTACTGCCCCTTCCCCTCTCCCCAGCCCTGATTGCTCAGAAATGACCAAATCCTGAGCATTTTTCTCAACTCTGCCTGCAGTTAATATGAGGTTTTTTCTGTTAAAAACTTTCTGAAATGTTTAGGGACTTCAGGATTAGATTTGAGTAGTGTTCAGAGGGCAGGATAATGCATCATGCTAGAGGCAGATTCTGGCCTCCTAATCTAACTGGACATGTCTCCAGTCTAAATATAGAAGCTTCCCCATACTCACCCAAGTTATTATTTAATTTTCACCACATTTCTCCTTCCTTCCCCATGTATTTTTGTACAGGCACTCAAAACACGTGTCCCGTTTCATTACAAAAGTGCCGGTTTTCTATCAGATTATTCCACTCCCCTTCACCCCTATAATGTCTTGGGTTTTTTTGGTAAGAGATTTCAGGCATAAAGGTATTTTCCTCTTCTTTTATGCTGTGTGCCACGGTGCGTCCACCAGGCCCTTCAGATCTCAGGCACACCATTAGAAAAACCTAACACTCCGTATCCCAAATGGGTCACTTCCCAAGCCTAGTGCTGAAATCCTTTTAGCTAATACTGTTCAGGTGACTTAGTACTAAATTATATTTCAGAAAGATATGGTCTGCCCTTTACTTTTTCATGGGGCTACCATTCAGTCAGTTTTAAAGCCGTAATTCTTTTTCAGGTTGCCATGGAAACAAGTTAGTGTTCCACTGCCGCCTTGTGCAAACGAGCAGAGTGCTCGTACATCATGTTACTGCTGCTGGCTCCTTGTGCGGCATGGCTGCTCTGGGTTTCTCCTCTCCCACGCCCACCTTGGCAGGGCCAGAGCCCTGTGCTGCTTTAGCTCCTCTCCCCTCCATTCCCTCAGCGGAACCAAAGGAATATTGGAACTGTGGATGCTCCGCTCGTCCTCACTGTTGTCACCAATCAACGCTGGCCCCAGTTTGGGGATTCCTGGCCTTTGAAGAGCGGCTCTGGGAGGCCTGGGCTTCACGGCCCGTAGGGAAGGGATTGCACTTCACAGCAGGTTCCATCCGCGCGGCGATGGGGGCGAGTCCCCGTCCCCAGCAGGATGAAATGTCCTCAGCATAAACCACGTGCCTACCACACAGCACACGCACTTCAGCAGCAGGCAGACCATGAGCCCAGTGGTAAATAACCTGTTGACCCAGCTGACCACTGTAACAGCAGCTTAGCAAATGCTCAAAGTTCGTAGCCTTGACCTAACTATTCAAAAACTGACAAAGCTTTGAACAAGAAGCTTTGCCAAACACTAAACTTTAGAAAGAAAGCCCCGCAGTTATCTCCACTATCTCTGTGTGTGCTAGACATACATCTAGTGTGATAGACATACCTCTAGTTTATATATGCCTTTTCAAAATTTATCTCTAAATACATATATTAAATATATCATCCTGATAGTCCATTATAGACTGATACCCTGCCTAACACCGCAGCAATTAAATTCTTCAAATGGCAGGGTTAACACTCATTATCACACCCTATTGTTTTTAACTTTATCTCAGAAAAAAAATTATGCAGGGGAATATTTTGTAATTTGATTATTTTATTTCTTCTTGACATACTACTATAAAAAGACATGGTCAAAGAAAGGTTGTTGTAGTTTTAGGATTTCATGCCATAGACCTGAGGCTTCTGGGAACCTGGGGTTTCCTCAGAAATCTTCCAAGAAAATACCTGATTAAAATCTTTTCAATGCATTGCCAAAACTCTGTTACTATTTAAGATGACAAGAAATTATTCAGGGTACAGTTGTGACATTACTCTTATACTAGTGCTGGTTAGGACTGCAGTTAAGGTAAGAATAGGAGCTATTTGTAGGGAAGGTGCCACATTCAAAGACCAGGCTTGAAAGCATTATTGAATGTAGACACACACAGCCAAATGAAGTTCTTTCCTGGGCCCCTCAGCAAGGAACCATCAATGAGATACATTAATATTTTATCCTCTCGTCTTACCATTAAACTGATGGCTTCCATTGCGCTGGTTACTGATGATCAGATGTGAGGCACCCCTGTGAAGGACTGCTTTAGCACGAGCAATCTCACTGCTTTTGCAAAAAATGATTAACAAATGAAAGGCATGGTGAGGCAACATGGCCATGTGCTGCAGTACAGACACAAAGCTCCCCCAGACATGGCTTAAACAAGGAGAGTGCTCCCTGTTCTTTTCCATTTCGTTTCATGCCCAGAGTGCTCCTCTCTTACAGGAATGTGCAATACCTGTGACTTTGACGCAAACACTCCAGTTACCCTGGCCTCTGTGTAAGAGGAGCAGGCTGATGGCTGCATCACGTGGATGCTGTAGTCTTAGACTTAGTTAAAAGTTTTAGAGCTGACCAAGCGGTTTTGGACCCAAAAGGTAGAGCTGTACCAAAGCTGTACACAGAATAGTTGGGAAGCCAAAACGCTCGGAATGGGACATTGCCTGTTCACCTGAGCTGCAGGATGAAGTTTTCCTGCACCTAGGAGGGAAACTTGACCCTCACAGAAAGTGACTACCTTCATTTTATGATTGTAATGTACTAATAGCAACTCATGGTATAACCTGCAGGGCTGGAAATAATGAGGGAACCGAATACAATACTCCCAGGGCATGGGCTTAAAGTGATAACTATTCAAGCGTAGCCTTTGACTAATGCAGCTGCTCTTGCGCACCAAATAATGTCAGAAATGCCACGCTCCATAAGAAAGGGCTATAAAGCTTCATTGTGATCCTTCAGCCCAAAAATTCACGCTCAAAAAGCTAAAAAAGTTTTTAAATGTGCTGTATATCATGTAGGGAAATGGACACAGGATTGGAAAACATTCCAGGTCACCTGTGTTACGTTAAAAATGTGTTCTCCTTGTCAGTGTTTTCACAGAAACGTGTCCGCACACATTGCTTTTTTACTTTAATCTCTACAGTTTTGTTTCTGCAGTATTAGATTAGCCAGATAAGGCTACTGGAGGGCAGCCAACAGTGATACCTGGAGAGCAGCATGGATGCCTCTTAAAGCATTTGGATGGTTTTCTCCTAGCAAGCATCTTGCAGCAGTGACTGATCCATCATGAGTTTAGCCATGTTGGCAGCCAGGACAGTAACAGCTGAGGAAAATGCAAGCACAAGCATTTTCTGCTCGGCAAAGGACTAGGACACCAAAATGAGACCTCAGCACTGATTCTTGCAAGGAAAACCACCTGCTTTTGTTGTGCTTTCTGGGGCAATTCCCACGATAATGATGGTGTAACAGAAATAGTCATTCAAGGGAAAAAACACATCTCAAGCATGGGTGAAGCAGCACGTGTGCTTGCCTGGGGTTCAGGGAGCACAAAGTTCCCCTGTCACTTGCTTTCCAAACCAGCTGCTAACTGTGCCTGTGGATGGAGCAGGTATTTCTGAGGGCATGCTGGCCAGCCTGGGAGCTTAATAAGACATTGCAACCCCTGTTCCTGGTAAATGGCCTTGAAGTCAATTAAATGCAGATGTTGATTTTTCTCTTTTGTAAAAAGATATTCTGGTTTCTTTTGTTTTTTTGTACCTGGTAATTTGTATTTTAAAACCATTTATAACTGCTAGTACAGGTAAATGAATTTTCATGTTTACCAAAACTCAGAGGTTCCAGTCTGGAATAGAGAGTGCCTTTTTATTTCATTAAGAAAGTTCAGGCAAGCTGTTTTTTGCCAGTTGGCTGCCGCTGGGAAAGCAGCACTTCCCTAAAGGATGGTGGAGCACGTTTAGAGCTGCCGTGGCAGGCAGGCGCCCTGACTGCTGCACCATGCACAAAGCTCCTCTCCTGGGCCCATACAACCCAGGTGAACTGGGCAGCTTTCCAGAAATACAATGGAATGATCCTAAAAGGCCACAATTTACCAACACTTGCATTGCATCTTAAATATCCAGCTTTCCCTAGAGATGAAATAGGCAAGCTCTTATTCTACCTTAATGTCTGACTTCTGTTGTCATACAATGCGCCCTATTCAGCAACACTCCAAATACTCAGGTCCAAAAACACAATTTATTTACCCCTCAAGGGTGATTTGCAGTAACTTCAAACAACTAAACAACTGCTTGCTCTTCTCTGCAAGTCATCTACTGCAAACAACCCTTAACCTCTTCTTCCTTCCCCAACACGTAACCACGGGTTGCTGCAGTTCTGGCTCCTGCTACCATCAGTAAACACCATGACTTCCTAAATCACTGCTCCTGAGAGGCATTTCCCAGACTTCTACGTGCTCCATAGGATGGAGTCAGAGGATTCTCTTGCTTGTTTCTTTTTTTTTCTTTTTTTTTTCTTGTTTTTGACAAAGCAAAAAAACATTTCAATGTGCCTTTATTGTTGGTTAACGAACTACTTTTTGCAAAATAAGCATTTCACAAGAATGAGCTCAAAATCTGTTTCAAACAATCCATTTTAGCATCCAAACACATTCCATTCCCAGCAAGAGGTTATTCAGCTCTCTCCCTGCAGCCCCAGGAGGAGGGCAAGGCTCTGCCCAGGAGTTTGGGGAACCCTCTGAGGAACTCTGGGGATGCAGAGCATGTCAGGAGTCCAAATCTTGTTTTCACCTTTCACTCCTCTACATTTTTTTTCCTGGAAAATATTCAATACTGAGGCAATCATTTGCTCTCTTTTTTATTACCGTTGGCTCTTCTCTGTTATATAAACCAGCTAATTTTCAAAGTCATCTTCTGACACAAAGACATAGACAAGCTGTGCACAAAAATGCTCTGGGCAACATTTCAAAGCAGTGGCAAGGCTTCTTGATGGTAAAAAAAAAAAAAAAAAAAATTTAAAATAAAGGCTCTCTTACTCTTCCATGCAGTGCCCAATTTTTTGTTTTGCTGTATAATACAAAGAAAAAATTATTTTACCACTAATGCTATCAGTAGTGCATTAAGTAAGAAGAAAAACAGTGGTACCTTTGAAGGGCTGTTCTTCTCAGAATCATGAACATATATGGGTGGTACAGTGACTCAAATTCATGCTTGGCCAATACTTGCTGGTGTTTACCCTAGACCATTGCTACAGAGACAGGGTTCTCTGTGTTCTGCATATATGTGCATATATATAAATTTTATGGAGTTTTCTGGGTGAAATAAAACCAAATACTCCCTAAGAGCTTAAAGCAGAAACCTCATTTCAAACCTTCCCTTTAGGACAGTGAGTTAAAACCACCCTGATGGTCACATCCTATGTATTAATACACTTTTTCATTTGAAGAGCTGCTAAGCTGGGCTAAGGGACTAAACCTATTGGAAGTGCTACCTTTCAAACACTGCTTCTTATTATTGCTGCTTTCTTTTATTGTTGTTGGTGTCTTGGTGTGTACCAGGTGTCATCATGGTGGAGAAAAGAGAATGGCAAAAATCTAAACCTTTCTTCTCAAAGGACCTTGTTATAAAATACCAACTCTTGAAGACCCAGTAAGGGAAAAACTTTTAGGAACATGATTGACTAGAAGGCTGCAGCCAGAAAAGCTTTCAAAGCATCCAAGCTGGGCCAGTGACTTGTAAAATAATATTTGTATGCCCTAGAAAATGCAGGAGAAAACATATTTATTTGTGCATGATTGTTTCTTTCACTGACTTTTCTTATATGCCATCAAATATATATGGCTTTGTAAAAAATTAGTGTGTCTATACAGGCATTTACAAAAAAATGCCTCATTTTAAGGAAAAAAAAAATAATTCCAGACTACTAGTGGGCTGAGTGCAGTCATTAAGGATTATACACTGATAGCTTATTGTTCACTTATGTGATAATTTTACTTCCAATTATATCTGGGTAATGAATAAAGACAGTTAAGACTTTAACCTATTTTCAGAAACCAGAGTTCTATCAACACGCAGTTATTTATGCTAATGAAAATAATGATCTTTTTATAGTGCTTGTCACTGAAACGGAATGATGTCCTGCCAACTGTGCATGTTTGCCAGTGGCTACAAATTAATCAGCTAAACTGGAGTGGTAATTGGAGTAGAGACAAGTCAAGGGGCAGCCAGGCCAGCTCTGGCAGAAAAAGCTTTTGAAGATGAATGCCCTGTTCAGCACACAAAACAAAAGAACTTGTTTATATAATGCTGTTGTTTAATTAAATCTAAGCAGCTGTTTCATTAAGAGGTCTCTGAAGATGAATGTGGAAGGTGATGGGCAGGGGAATCAAAATGTGATGATGATTGTGTTATACAGGATTAGGCTGTACATTTACCTCACACCTCACACCTGCCTAATGAAATTATTTCATCGAGCTCCCGATTATAAACTGCAGACAGACAGCAGAGTGCAACCCCTGGCACAGAACACACACATTTGGAGGGGCTGACTGAGCCTGTGCACAGCTCCACCTCGGTGGTCCACGAGTGACTGCCCATGGCAGATGTCCTTGTGTACCAGCTGACATCCTCACTATCCTCCCCTGGTTTATTTTGGCTCCCTGTTGTAGTGGTAAAACATGGGAAGTGCTTGGGCCTTGCTTTGCTCAGCTTTTTTTTTTTTTTTAACCTTTCTTCTTTTCACCTTTTTAACTTCTTGCCACCTTCTCTGCTGTTTATTTACCTTGTAGGCACAACTAGCAGTTGCTCTGTGCGAAATGTGTGACTGTGCTGGACATTTCTCTGCATCAGGGGTGGATTCCTCCTGACAGCCACAGCACCGTGGCTTGGGGAGAAGCTGGCACACAGTTCCATAATGTGCTGCAGAAGAGGGACAGAGGAAACCTCCAGAAATGTATCCTCATGGGCTGAAAACCACTCTGTTCTCCTTGAAGTTGACCCAGTCTGGAAAATTCCTTACTTTTCATCCCACCCTGTGCTTGTGCCAAGAGCTTAAGCAATTATATAGGGAACGTTCCTCAGCTGCAGGCTCAGAAGCTCTGGTTGGCTGGGTTGGAATGAGCAGCCATGGACAGGAGCCTGGAAATGTCACAGGAATAGAAGGAATTTGATAATTATTCAGGCATATGGCATTTTAAAATACACTGTTAACCTCCACAGTTACAAAGGAAAAACTGGAAAACACGGCAGTAGTCTCCTGTAAGGACTCAGAAACCATAAGACAGAGAAAAAATACACCAGACTTTCACATTTCTAAAGCATCCTGTGATTTTCTGCACTGACTTTCTATTAACACAAAATTCAGAATTTTGCCTCCAAAGGAGTTTGGGATCTGGATGGTGAAGGCTTCCCTTGATTTTTGGTCCAGGCTGCAGCTCAGATCTCATCAGTAACTGCAGACTCCCTGCCTTGAGAGCCACAGGCAGCAAGGATGCTCACTGACACCCTGCTCCTTGCAGCCTCTGATGTGCAGGTCTTGCCACATCTAATGAATATTTTGAAGAGTTTTCATGGGCCCATTAGTAAAAAATACCCACATTTTGTTGAAGGGTCTGGTCTTGAATTATGAGATCCTTAAGTATTTTTGCAGTATAAATAATATAATATTTAAAAACTGGCACTGGTTGAAAAAGTTTTCACAAGGGTTTAAATTTCATCCAGAAAAATGTATTTTATAACATTCAAGGCACATTATGGGAGTATTCCATTTTTACTTTCTTTTATACAGTGCAGACTCAAAGAATATTTCCTCAATGACAGATGTGGAAGCATTTTGCCTAAAGATGAAAAATAAATTTACAAATTTTAATTTTCCAATGAAATGTATTACAAGCAATTTATCTGCGAGTCATTCAGCCACTTCCTCTTGACAAAATGCTTACATGATGAGAAACTTACCCCGGCCAGATTCAATAGGATCTTTGTAATTCCTTCCCATTTAAGAGCTTTCTATAGCCCCATTAAGACCTTCCACTGCTGTGTGTTGTTAAAGGCAGAGGCCCCATTGCATCCCAGAAGACATTGCAAGGCATTCCTTTGGGAATGTCTTTCTTTCCTTAATAGGTCAACAATTTTGATCTGCTCTGGATGGGAAGGAGAGCAGGAAAAGGAGCTCACCATCCCTATTTAAAGAATGTTTAACAGGCTATTGACAAGCCACCTTTCATCAGGGATCACCAGGAGTCTTCTGCTGTTAGAACGCAAATCCTGTTCCTCTTGCCATACAACACCACTCCATTTCAGAGGTGCTTTGTGATCCTGAAGTTGAAGTGCCTTTCCCAGTGTCTCAGGGTGGAGAACAGCAGGTATCCCCCAGCCCCGTGCTCAGCGAGACCGTGCTGTCCTTTGTGGGCATGAAGGTGAACTTCTGAAGGATCCGGCCCTATTTGAGTAAAGCACCGTACCATATCCTATTAAATTGGCACCCCTGACTGCTTCTGTGAGCTTGGCCCTGTGGAATTTTCAATAAAATGTAATTATTTTGTAAGGTGTATAAAGAGCTTATTCATGGCACATGCTCATTAAGCTCTTTCAGTCGTCATTAACATCAGCCCCTAAAGGACAACAATGGCAATAATGCGAGATGGGGCTCAGGATTGTGGCATTTCTTAGGAGAGCACAGCAGAGGGATTCAACAGCACTCATCCTCTCTCCCAGCCTTCTTTCTGCTAAGGCCAGGAGAACATGGATGCTCAGAATTTTTTAATGATTCTTTTAATGCTCTTGGACTAATCTGGAAGCTTGGCATTTAACTGGGAAGAACCTAGCATTCCAGATGGATCTGATGGTGATACACGAGAATGAGTGGTCATTTCAGACCAATTTGAGAGGCCAGGTGAGCGATGCTCTGTTCAGACAGCAGAACGAGCCACCATCGCTCCAGGGGCCTTTGGGGGCCCTTCAGCTGCAGAAGGGCTGGGGGACAGCTCTGCATGTGCAGGAGTGTGGAAAGGCTTCACCCAGCGAATTCAGGGAGAGATGGAAGGCTGACTGCACACGGAGGCTGGATGTGCTGCCATTGGTTCTTCTCCACATCTCAGAATTAACAGGCTGTTCTGGGTTTGCACTGCTGTAACTGGGACCAGGTTCAGCCCTTCAGAGCTCTGTATCATGGTGGTCCCCAAATCATCATGGCTCAATGTCCTCATAGCTCTCTGCTGTGAGCTCTCAGGGACTAGAATGAGGTCCTGGACCTTCTCTTCCTTCCAGTTTGGAATTGGAGTCTCTCAGCTTGTTCTCCTCTGCCATTCCAGAAAGGGAAGAGAACACCATCATGGGTGTTATATCCTCCTGACCAAATTGATCTGACTCATTTGATCCACTGCTCTCAGGAAAAAAAAGCAAGGTAATTCCTCCTTGGCTCAGAATCTGTAAACATTAAGACTCCCTGAAGACTTCTCAATGAGTTATGTACTTCAGAGGAAAAGAAAAACACATGTACATTTCATTTCCTTGCATTCCTGCCACCAGAGCAGTGTCCATGGCCTGAACCCCCTGCTCTCCCACTGCCTAATCAGATACACCAGGCACGCCTGGCACCCCAAACCTGACTGCCTCCTTCACTGGGGACTTGGAAATGTATTTTGATTCCTGTACTCACAACATGGACTTCCTCTCTTGCCAAATGTTCCTAACAGACCCTGCAGGCATCCAAGCCCTGACCTCCTCCCCTGGCTGCTCAAAGGAGAGTCCCTGTGTGAGCTGGCTCAGAAAGAGCTACAGAAAATTGTACCCCTGAAAAGGAGAATTGTTCTCTCTGTGTGAGCATTGATCCCCAAGCCCACTGGGATGTTATCTACAATGAGAGCTGC
The DNA here is from genome assembly GCF_015227805.2 of Hirundo rustica. Classification (NCBI taxonomy): domain Eukaryota; kingdom Metazoa; phylum Chordata; class Aves; order Passeriformes; family Hirundinidae; genus Hirundo; species Hirundo rustica. Next base: position 5,056,894 of record NC_053464.1, read on the forward strand.
CTGGCCACCATCCAGGCCTGTACCACAGCTTTGACCACTCAGTGAAAAGCAGAGGCCAAGGCGCAGACCTCATTCTGCAGGGACAGCTCTCTGGGTATTACAAGTTTAACAAAAAGTCTGGATGTTTTTTATTAAAAGATGAGGAAGGAATAGAGAAGGCAGGGGAGGACCATTAGAAATGGCTGAGACAGGAGAAGTAGCAAGACCTGCCAAGCCCTGTGCCTGTCCAGCACCTCCAGCAGCACCCAAGAGACCTGCAGACACCTTCACCTGCAGCTCAGCACTCACCTGGCCTCACTCCCTGCTGCCTCCCTCTCTCCCATCAGGATCAGCAGCACAGCCTCTCCTGCACATCACAAGGAGGAGGTGGCTGCCAGGGAGCGTGCAGCCCTCATTAAGGAGGGTGGACTAATAACGAAAGAGTGGGAAGAAACCTCCGCACTGCTCAACTCTAGCAGAGCTTACAAACCCTCTCCCATGACTGAGAGTGTCCTGCCAGAGGACCCACCAGAGCCCAGAAGGAGAAGCAGCACTATTTCCCCACCTGCCTCCTCTCCCTCCCCAGCCAAAACTCCCTGCCCAGCAGAGCCTGAGCACAAAAGCCACTCATCAAGTTAAAAGCCAGGCTGCAGAGCCAGAGGAGGGGCTGGCAAGAATCATGTAGGATTAAATTCAGCAACAGGAAGGGACAAGTAATGAGGGTTAGGAGCTGAACCGAAGGGTCTCTACCCATTTGGCTGCTCCAAGGTTGGCCTCTTTTTTTGTTTCCTCCGGTGTATCTTTAATATCCTCCTACCTCCCTGATACAAATCATTGATTCCTGCTTGGGTACTCAGCTCCTGTAAGATTTTCGAGCAGAGCTGAAGGCTACAAGGTTACTGAACAACAAGTAGAAACTGCTTTATTGCCAAGCATTTAATATCCTGTTTCCAGCAGTGGAGGCTTAGGGGGAAAGTATGGCATGAGACTTCTGCCAGCATATCCACTGTGCCTCCAGCACAAAGGTGAGGAGAGAGGGTAGGTTCAGAGCCATCAAATAAGTCCCTTTCTCAAATAAATCTGCCCCTGAAAAGCCTTTCACAGTCAAACAAGGCCAAAACTGTTTTCAGTTATGTCCCTCACTCTCGATCTCCCCTCTTGCAAATTTATTGCATATGTGCAGTATTGGATAGTGAGTGCAATGGGACAAAGAACTATTAGTCTCAGAGTTGCCCACAAAATACCTAAAAATTTGAACCATTTTTAAAACAAATTATAAATACATTGTGTGAAAAAAAAAAAAAAAAAAAGCTTTTTCTTTCTTTCTTTTTCTGTTTCTACTAACTGATTCTAGTTTTCCACTTTTTGCTTATATTATGTCTAGCTTTTGGGAAAGTCTTTCACCTTCAAAATAGAGGTCACGTTGTCCAAAAATAATTTTAATTTTATTACTTCCAGGCCACATGCCGGTTTGTAACACGGTAAGGTGTGCATATTGCACATTCACCACAGCTCGCCAGTAGCCTTCCCTGGCACACCAGCATTACCACAAAATCTGTTGTGTTTTAGGAAAGGGTTTGTAGGGGTCTGAATGAGAAAACTGCTTGTATTAGTGAGACTGTAGACTGAGGAATGAATAGTTAAAGATGGCTGGGGGTTAGATTTTGTAATGCTGTGGGTTTGCAGCAGCTCGTGGTCCCTGGAGCTCGTTTCCTGGTGGGATGCTGCCCGGGATGCTCCTGCTCTGCTGCCTGTTGGTTCCAGCTCAGCCCTGCACCCCTGGCACACGAAGTTCCCTCTGTGTCCCGGTGCCCGGGGCAGCTGCACCCCAGCCCCAGGCAGGGGCTCCCCACAGCGCCTGCACATGGCCCTGTGCCTGTCAGAATCATCCCCAAGCGATTTCCCCAAGTGCAGCCATCGGGGATGGCTCTGTTTCAACAAGGTATTTAACCATCTGCTGAACTAATCAGTTCCTTCAGCTGCAGTGTGCAGCCTTTGGTGCAGGGGAAGCACTGCACCCCACGGCAGATCACATCTGACCTTCCCAGAGGAGAACTTGCCAAGTTCAGCAGGGATTTTGTGACCCCTCTGGAGCAGCTGCCTGGCCTGCAGGGGAGTCCCCTGTGGCACTGGCACCACGTTGGTTGGTGTTGCAGATCATGGATTTAACTCTGGAAAGCTCCAGCTCATGGTCTTGGCCAAAATGATTCACCACATCTGAATCAGAACTCCCTGGGTCACTGCTTCCCTGCAGACTCCTCTGCACTCAATTTCTGCTCGGCTGAAGGGGCTTCTACAGCTGAAAAAAAAAATAAAAAAAGCTTACTTTGAGTAACATCTCCATTGATATTCAAAACAAAGCTATGTATGTAGTTTGTTGTAGCTAAAGATTTTTATTATTAAAAATATTTTCGGCTTACCACTTTCCATTCTCAAGGTGTTCATTTATGGACAGGCCATTATGGACTGTATTTAGCAGTAAAAGTGAATTTGGAAAAAATTACATTTTAAAGTAAAATGTGGTGAAATTTATTACCCAGAGAAATATTTATATAGCTATAGATTAACAGGCAAAAGAGATTGTAACATCTCAGGGCACGTGTGTGTGTGAAAAGCTATGCATGAGTCTAAAGAGACAGTGCTGAATAATACAAATACAGCTATATGCAGAAATCCAAGGAGTAAAGACATCCAGGCCTGAAACAATGCATATATTTTTGCTTGTGCTTCCATTGTATTTGGAAAGGATCACTCTAAAACATGAGACAACCCAAGAGACACAGGTGCACATGTAGATGCAAGTCTGCACACAGCAGTGGTGGCAAATTGACTCAGCCACTAAGGAAAAACCCCTTGCATGTTACATGCTGTCTTGGTTTGGGACAAATTTGGGAGAAAACTCAATATACAGCACAAACAGAACAGACGATTGGGGTTACAGGCATCATAAAGTTACCCTAGGACACATGCCGAGTGGTTTTCCTTGCCCTTTGTTGAAAGTATCTTTTCCTGGTTATAAAACCACAAAACTGGGGCAGTGTTTGTCCTGTTAACACTTTGAAACCTGTACAGGCAGGTGGTGGTGAGAGAGATGTTCTGCAGGAGTTGGATTCAGATTCTGGGTATGTTTGCCGATCCTGAGCCCCTCTAAAATCAGGCCCACCTTTAAAGCAAGCAGATTTTTCAGGGAATGAGCATTTAGCTAAATTAATAAATAATGCTTTCTAAATTGTTGCTGTTTTTCCAGCAAATTCCCCACTTCTTTCCGAGGAAATTAAGTCCTTAGAGCTTGGACTTCCTTGCAGTTCTCCCAGCAGATTCACAAGCAATCCCACTGGAGCTCTGGGCACACTGGGGGATGTCTGAGGGTGCCACAGATGAGATGCTTTTGTTCCCTTTCCTCACCTGTGAGCCCCTAAATACTGTGAGCACCAGCTGGGCATGGCCTGCCTGTCTCAGCCCTTACTATCTATTAGTTAGATGGGGAAGAGAGCACGAGGAGCTCCATGCCATGCAATATCCCCAATAAACTGGTCAGTTATAGACAATAAATAATAACTTATAGGAATAATTTAAAAAGAAGCATATAAGTCCATACTGACAGCAGAAATATTCAGAATTTACCATACTGAAATCCAGCTTAGTCCCAACTTGCCATAGCAGACAGAGAAATCTCAGGGAGCTCTAGAGAATGTTGAGTTCTAGGAGGCCAGGTCTCCTTTAGATCTGGACATCCTAATTCAGCACCAGCTAGTGCCTGGGGTATGAATAATTCATTAGTATTTCTCAGTTTGGAACTAAACTTCTCAGAGAATTTAGTAAGTGTGAATGTTGCTGCAGTAAACATATGCCGATTATTTTTTTTTAGAAGCTAGAAAATGAGGTTACTCCCAAAAAAAGTGGGTAAAATAATTAAAATGTAAATTGAAATAAATTATTCACACTACTAAATTTAAATAAATGACTCGAACACCTAAACTCAATTAAGGCAGTGGCATGTTGTTAGTTAGAATACTCAGTATTGTACAGCAGATGTACAAAGCCAAGAACTGGCACCAAAAAAGTGTTCAATGTGCATGAATGTTTTATAGGTAACTGAGTGTATACCCTAAGGGCCTTGAATATTACATTAAATTATAAATTTCTAATAAAGCAAACATAAATGAATATGGAAAAAAAGTCAACTTTCAGCTAAAAACCCCAAACACTTCTTTCAAGTGAGAGCTTTACCATTGCATAACAGTTGCAATATTATCTTGTTTAATAGCTTAAGCACTGTTGTCAGCTAAATAACTGTGTGTATGCTCGACAAGGCATAAGTGCCATTGGCAACTGTTGCGTAGTGTTATGGAAACCATTCTAAAATAAGACCACATTTACTGTCACTTAAAAATCTTTTAAAATTTTAATAGAAGTAACATATTCAGCAAAACAGACTTATTAATTTGCTGTAACTCTTCCTGGTTTTTTGCTGTGTTTTTCTTTTTTTTTCTTTTATGGCTCACTTGCAATCCCAAAAGGAAGCTACTGTCAAAGCCTAGCTGTAGGGATGGAATATTCCTGGCTCTACAACAAGCTCCTAGTGTCAGGAGCAGGACTGAGGGGGAGGAACCTGGCAAGCAATCAGAATATTTTCTTTGACATGGTTTTATAAAATACAGAATCACATGGTGAAAGTTCATGTATATGTACTATTTAAGCCTAGAGCCTAAGCTCCAAAATAGAACAATTTTTTTTTTTTTTTCTTTTGGCTGAAGAGGGGGAAGAGCAGCTCTAGGGAAGCTTTGTTAATATTTTTTTGACATATTTGGATGCTCAGCCTGACTCCACACTTTCAGTGGGATGGGATGTTCCAGGTGTGCAGAGTGAGCAGAGAAGGAGCCCACGTCAGAGAGGGGAGTGCAGAGCTGGGCATGCCATGGCCCAGGAACAGCTCCAGGGACCACTGAGGCACTGCAAAGGGCCAGGAAACGTGTGTTCCCTCAGGCAGCAGGGCTGGGGGTTGGTGGTGTGGCATGGCAGGGGCAGCACTCACTGTCCCGCCGTGAAGGGACCGAGCAGCCCCTCTGCGTGTTTGCCTTGACGCCCACCTCCTGAAGGCACACACGAAAACCCAAGAACTTCCAGACACAGAGGAGATGGTGCACTGGGAAAGAGCTGCTAAAAGAGTTATTTTTCTCTCTCTCTCTCTAATCAGTTAAGATGTAAGCCAGTTTTGTCCTTGCAAAGCAACAGAACAGATATTGACCTGGGCCCTAATTGGATCTGTTAACCGCCTAACGAAGCCACTGCACGTTAACCAGCTTCCATTACAGCAGCTTGGAGTAAAGCGTGTGGGAGAAAATCTGTGTGCAGACACTTCAGTCCAGGGTCCCAGACTGAACAGGGTCTTTGTTTTGAGACCATAATATTGGGCCATAAGGAGAGGAGGAAATGGGGAACATCAGCCCTTTCTCTCCCTCAAAAGAGCAGGATCCCAAACCTGCTCCACACAGATACAAAGCCTTAAAGTGGTTGTGCTGTTGGCCAGCAGCTGAGTGAATAACTGCAAAGAAACCTGCAAAATGCAGCCCTCTAGAAAGCCAAGCTCTGATCCTTTACCTCCACCATTAGCAGAGACTGGAAGCCAGCCCAGTGCAGAATTCACTGAGGAGAGCTTTCCCCTGACACCAGGAACCTTGGGGTAGAACCCATGGGTTGAGAATGATTCCTTCCTAAGTCCTACGGCCCCCATCAGACGGGTGATCAGAGGAGAGTTAGTGTTCTTTGCCTTGGCAGAGGACACCTCCCAGCTGCCTGTCCTCATTTCAGGGGCTGCCAGGGAAGCCTGCCATGGCGGAAGGAGGAGGGAGGGGGAATTTGTGCCTGGGCCCAGCTGGAGGGATTTGCCATATCCCACAGGGAGCTATAAAACTCCTCTGGTGAGGCTGGCATTTCTCCTGGTTTAACTCTGCAGCCAGGTCTTTCCCGTAGGAAAGATGAGGAACCTTTCCCAGAAAGGAATAGCTCAGTGTTAGGAGTGAATGAATCAGTTTTATGTGTAATTTTTGCCTAGCTTTGATGTGGCCTTCACTAAAGGGGAAACACCTACACCAAGTACCAATCTTGGCTTCATTATTGACATATGAGGGGTAATAATTCAACTAATATTGCTATATGCAAGGAAATTGAAGTTTGAACCAGTACAGAGTACAGTGGTGCCTTAAGAAAGTTGGCTTATAAAGCCAAAAAGCATTATGAGCAAGATCAACTGGCAGAAGGAAATAAGGCAGAAAATATGAGAGCTTTGTAAGAGCAACTTAAGGATATCTTATTTAAACAGGAGAAAGAAGGCTGTATCTGTGTAAAAAAACCAACAGAATAAACTCAGCATAATAAATCAAAAAAACTCTGCAGTAGGAAGTAAATGCAGCCATAAAAGTAAGTCTTACCGATAAGGACAAAAAAAGATGAATGCGATAGTAAAAGAGGATAGATAATTGACAACAGAAACAAAAATGTGTCATTGAGAACATTAATAAAGGAGCAGGTTTTGCAAAACATTTCTGGAGTGGAAAAAAACTCACTTGAAAGACACCAATAGGTCTGTTCCCAAACAGAACAAACAGCAACAACAGATACTTCCTTTTTTATTTAGCAAAAATGAAAAACAAAAAAAATTGATAAAGATGTCTATTCTGTATTTGGAGGAAAAGATGAAGTATTTGTTAGATGATGATGGTAATATACTTTCTATTCCTACTGTAACTAAAGAGGAAATTAATCAACAACTACTGTAGTTAGACATACTTAAATCAGAAGTTCTGGGTAATTTGCATTGAGAAATTTTAGCACAGCTGGCTGAGAAGCTTTTTTGGCAGGTAGTGTTCATTTTTCAGTAACCCATGGACAGGAGAGAAATACAGAAAACTTTAAAAATGCTAGTTCCTTGTTAGTTCATTAAAAAGTATGGGCAAGGTGGCTGAGACAACAGAGCCTGACAGGCTGAGTCAGTGTGGGACGACAAAGGAAAAGCTCATATTTAATTCAATTAACAGAGACTGGAAAGTGCATACTATTGTTAATGCTGATCAAGGATAGAAAATATATCTGCTCAAGGTAATCGTAGAGATTATTAGCCTGGTTCACTTAGGAAGAGCATTTAATAAATACACTAAAGAAAACATTGCTATACAGCTGACAAAATAAAACCATGGGCTTGGGAAGTTTAAAAGAAAATAAATCAATAGGTGTACTAAAGGTCAAACAGAAAAGAAAGACACACAATAACTTGGCTGTAGAGTAAATAACTGGAAAGGTAAAAGCCACCAGAAAGCAGAAACCTCCGCTTTCCTGCTGAAAAGGAAATCTGTGGTGGAACCAAAATTGCTTCAACTTCAGGCAACCTAAATTTTGTATGTGCTAGCCATGCATTTCAGGCTGCTAACAGCGATGCCTCCTAAGTAGAGGAGCAATTCGATGAAGGTTGTGATAGTTTTCAGCCATCTTTCTATTAGAGGTGGATATTTTCCCATCTCAGGCTTTAGTTCCACTGTCACTCCTGGAAGGTAATAAAGCAAACAAAAAGTTCCAAGCCCAGCAGGACCTGCAGTTTGCCCCTGTGGCTCTAGATGCTCTGCAGGGTTACAACATGTGTATTCCACTCAGAGATTCTCACCTCTCCTCACTTTCTTTTCTTCTAATTGCCTTTTTTACAGCCTGTGGCATTGAATCTTGCAACAGTATCCTGAAAAGTTTATTTAAAATGTACTAAAAGTTGCAATCTTTGTAGCTGAACCATATTTACAGTAGCAGCATTCTGGGTGATGAAACTGTAGTCCTCCAAGCTTTGTGAGTGATTCTTTACTTGGCTTGGGTTTTTTATTTGAACTCAAATAGAAAAATGTTACTTGTTTTGCATCAAACAGTGGGAGCAGAATAATATTCTTCAGTGCTAGGAGATACAAATTTCAGCCAGCCATACAAAATCCGACCTCTTTCCCGGGTGCATTTCACTGCCACAATTTGTGACTCTTAAGAGGTAAACAGATGCTGAGCATATGAGCTTTAGGGACAAATCAGCTGACCTTTAATGATTCCCTAAGTCCTTCCCTCACTTTCCATCAATAGCATACTTATTGATCACAGAGCTGGCTGGTACTGAATTTCTCTGGAGAAATTCTGTATCAGAAAGGCTAAGAAAAATCTTTAAAGTGCATAGCTTAATTCTCTGGTCTGTTGTCATCAAAACTGAACATCTGAAACTAACTTTGCTAAGCAAAATGGAGTCTCTTCCCTTACCTTACCCTCTTGGTATTGCTGCTTTGGCTTCCAAAGTAAAATCTTCCCTTCTACTTAAACCTGTTTGTAGGCAGGTGATTCAGCACGACTTCCCAAACTCACATCGCTGTTTGGGAGCTGGGATGCATCAGTTCTTCAGGGAATCTCACGGGAGAGTTATCTATGAATTATGTTCATCTGAGAAGCTCCAGAGAAAATGCCACTGCTGTGATGACTTGCATCTGTATAAGCTTCCCGTGAAGACAGCTGACAAATAAAAGAAATAATGAATAATTAGGGATGAGAAATATCTCTAATTTTTCCCTCCAATTACTTGTCCATCTGCATGCATACCAGGTGTAATATCATACCATTATTGCAGAAGAGTTGGTTGGCACTCCCTAAATAGTTTACAAGCCTTCTGGCAGTAATCACTGCCTTAGGAACAGGCTGAGAAGCAGTCACAAATTAAATTGAAAGCCTCCTGACCCTGACCTATCATGCCAGGGCCCTACATATCATTTTACTGTATTAATACTACAGAGGTAATCAGCCGACATCCCCACATGGCAGAGCATGATGTTGAAAACCTGGAGAGCTGATTCCCAAGCAGTTCCATTGCTCCAGGGTCATAGGAGTCCAGCCTAAATAATCCTGTGATCCTACTCTATAATGGTTTGCACACTCACATTCCCTTTAGATTTTAAGTGTCCAGTGAGTAAGCAGAGCCCCTTTCTGCAGTAGACATTCCATATGCAGTCCCTGCTCTGTTCCATATGCACGTGCTGCATTATGTCAAACCCCGTGTTCAGAGGATGTACAACGAAATTTGCCTCTCCCACTAATGCCTAAACTCCATTGCCTGCTGATGTATGGGCACAGTGCATGGCTGGAGTGATGAGGATCTGATGGGATATTGCCATCATTTATTACTGGAATATTATCACTGGCATATTATTGCAATGTATCACCAGAGCAGCAGCCAGCAGGGATGGAGCTGCAAGAGAGCCTTGTATGTTTTATTAATTCCTAAGTGATAGCTGTTGGATTAGGATGTCACAGAATCAGCAAATGCCCTGCTTTCCTCTCCTTCACGTGTTTGCAACATCAACTGGAATATTTTGTTTGCTGCTTTGTAGGTGTGGATCATTTCCTTGCTGAAGTTTTAGATTGAGACCTTTAGTCTGGAAGCTTTGTTAGCAATTATGAAATAACGAGGACCAAAAGAAAATGGAAATCTGATCTTGTCTGTCTTGTTTTATCATGTGTTTTATCATGGTCTCTATCATACATTTTAGGATTATTTTGTGGCTCTGATTATTAATACCCAAGGTATTATACAAAGACTTAGAAAATGGACAGTTCATTAAGGTATGACATCTATTTTACAATGATTTTTTTTTTTTTTTTTTTTTTTTGTATTTGCATGAGCATTTTAATATTCAGTATCTCATTTGCTGCCAAAATAATATACAGTATCTTCCTGCCACTCAGCCCCTCAAACTGGCAAAATGACATCAGGTATTTAACCATCTTGATGAAACCTGCATGTTCCTCCTCCCATCAGTGTTAATTCTGCCTGTCTCACCATGCTTTGCACAAAGCAAGAGTCTACTTATATTACAGTGTCTCTTCCACAGTCATTGCCTGGAGGAATTCTGAAAGCTCTCCTGCAAATGTCCCCTGGATTTATTTCATTGTACGACCAGAAAATAACATTTGCTGCAAGCTTTATATAGAGCAACTTCTGCAAAGTGATGCCAGTGTCAGCCTGTCTGATTCAGTCAGGACTCTGTTTTAGTTAGTGATAAGGCTCCTATCTGCATCCCACTAGGATCAGACAGAGATATTGGATAACTACAGTTAGTTCTTGCTACTCACTGGAGGATTGTATTCATCATATCTCTGCTACTTCTGGCCATTATCTATCAGTACATAAATATCTTCATCTTCCTTAGTATCACAGGTTTTCAGGATAAAAATGTCTCTCTGGTAGACCCCTTCAAATTTCCATCATTCATTCTTCCATCCCTGACCTATTGTAGTAGAACATTAGGGATGAAATGTAGAGCTGCATTTTTTTTTAAATGCTGATCTAGTTTCAAGTTGCTGCCCCAGGTGAGACACTCAGCTTGCTTGACCAGGGCTGTTCAGACACACAGAGCCAGGACTAGACAACCCCGGAGAGGAGCCCCCTGTGTGCTTGATAAGCTGTGATCCCAAGTTAGAGGTAATCCATAAGAGCACAGCACCTTCTCTGGAGTTTGTTTTTGGGTAAACCTGGTACTGTAATAAACCCCAGCCCCCAGAAGATCCTGAGCAGTAGAGCAAACTGTGAAAGAAGGGGTGGGCAGCAGTAGATGAGGAGCCAGGGGGGCACAGACTCCCTGGAGAGATGCTGAGGAGCACTTTGGCAGGAAGGAGACTTTTCAGTGGCACATTTGTGTCACCAGCTCCCTCAGAGCACCACCCAGGGCTGGCCATCGTCACTGAAAACACAGGGCATGGTAGTGGTGGAAGTGAAATGTCAGAGGTTATACCTGGCTGGCTGAAAACAATTTCTTATTTCTGGAGAGACTGCACACAAAGCTTTTTAATCCTTCCTTCCTCTCTCCCAAGAAATGGTTAATGCTCATGTAGCAGCATGTAGATCAGGAGGTTAATCCTAGAATGTGCAGTGTATTAGGCACGATAAAAGTGAACAAAACAGCAACATCTGTTTCAAATGACAGCTTCTCATTAATCTGCACAGCCACAGCTGAAAAATATGGATTACACTCAGCAAGAACTCTACCTAGATTAGTAGTTTGGAAGCCCAAGTCCTCTTGCCTATTTTCAGCTAGACTGCCCCTTGCTGAACACATTGACTTTCCCAGGACTGACTGCAATAATAATGGACATTCATTTAATCACGTTGCCTGACACATTGCAGGGAATTCAGTAAAAAATGGTGGAAGGGATACAGAACTAGCAAAGATTTAATGTCTTGCTCTTCTTTTTGCATATGTTGGCTGGAGGAAAGTGTTTAAGCTCAGCCTCAGATGTTGATGTCATTCTCTGACCAGAAGTAGCTGTTCTCTTAAAACACAGTGTGACTTCTGCCATCACAAGAAAACATCTGCAGGATGGCATAAGTTTTGGCATCCCTTCAGAAGGGTGTTTAAAACCTTTTGTCTCCTTTCCCCTCAAGAACTCAGTGCAAGACTAAGAAATGCTGGGTTGGGAATTGAAGGCAAGTCCTGAAGCAAGTCTGATTAGAACTAGGGGAAAAAAAAAATCCCTAAACCCATACAACATAATTTGTACACTGCTACCACCTAGTGAATTAAAAGAAAACAAAATCTCCCTCTAAACTAAGATGAACCAAATCTAAGGGTGTGAACCTTCCTCACTGAGGTCACTGGGACTTTTGCCATTGACTTTACTTGCAACAATACTTAATGGGATAGGCCATATCAAACATCAGACATTTGAACTTGAAGGGCAATTACAGAGAGTACCAAAGAACTTTACATATATTTGTGATCTAGATAATTGCTATAATTTGTCCAGAATAACACTGAACCAAAAGCAGCGTTAGCACTTATTGCTGTAACTCAGTGCAAGTAGGTTGAACAGGATGAAAACACCTTTTTGAAGACTGGGAAAAAAAAAAAAAAAAAGGAGTTTTTCATGAGTACTGCATTTTATTTTTCAAATTAGGTGAAACCTTAAGAAAGAAGTTTACACAGCAGCTCTGAAAACCTCGGTTCTACACTGGTGCAAAGAATTTCTCCAGAGAGTTTGGCCAGCTTGCCTTCTCACTCCCTGGTGCTTCCCCAGAGAGGGAAGGAACCAGTCACTCCCACTCAGTCTTCAGCTCTGATTTAGTGGGCATTTTTCTCAGTTAGATTGGCACGTGGTAACTCATCTCCCAAGTCAGTCATGCTGAAATGTCAGTGCTAACATCCAGTGCTATTAAAATCCACACTGATTTTGACACTTCCTCCTGCAGAGTCAGCATTTTATTTACCCCAAGGCATACTTTCACTTGCAATGTGAATCACAGTACAAAGTGTCAGGATTAAATGATTCATACCTTATTTGCAGTACTTGATCCTTCCTTCCCTATGCTATGCCAAGAGAAATCCCTTCCAAACTGATCTGCAGGATAGATATGAAACCAGCTGACTTATGCCCCTGCTCTGCTGCCCTGTGACTGTCTGGAGATGCTAAATGTAATCATGGCACACGGCAAAGAGTGCAGAAGAGGGTTTTCAGCACTTCTGGAAATGAAGGTATCAGTGTCACTGTGATTCCTCTCACTATCTGTAATAACAGCTGGGAAGAATGCAAGGGCCTTAATTACCTAATATTAATAATACAAATGCATTTCTGTGCAACCGTGCTTTAATCACTTTCACAATATTTATCATCGTTAGGCTCATGTCATAGTTCAGCAAAGATCTGAAGTGCATTCATAACTCAAAGCACCAGTGTTTTACCCTTTATTTCTCAGCCTTAGAATGATGGGCATTATTTGAGGCTGAGCCTAGAGTCAGACCTCACAGCAGCCCTACTTCTGTCCCGGTTTGGCTGTGTTTATTTGGAGCTCAGATATATTCAGAAGAGAATCTTTCTAACAGTAGAACACCCAATTAATTACCTCTCTCTTTTTTTGTTAACAATGGAAATTGCTCATGTTAAAGCCAGTTGCAAAAGAGCTCTGTGGAACCTTCTGCAAAGCAGTTTTTGGTCACAGAAAAAATAAATTAATCTTGCAGTAATTAAACCTTCCATAGGTTTACTATTTTAGAAAGATTAAAATTTATGTATCATAAAAATCATGCTTTAGAGGAAGAAAAGAATGCTAACATTTTTTCAGTATTAGTCTCAATTTGAAAGCAGCTTCTTAAATGGTGTGTATTAGAGAACATGATGTTGAAAATAAAACCAAACCTTTGTTGGTTTGGCTTTTTTTTCTGATTTTGTTGTAATGTAGGTTTCATAATATAGGCTGTGTCTCAAAAACCTAATTGTGATAACTTAAAATTTCAGGGGGAATTATAGAGTGTACAATGCTCCTTGCATCGTCCTCCCAGCTTCCTTTAAAAATCCTCTGCTTTAAGCATCTCCTTCAAGCCTGTTAAACACCTTCCCAGCGGCTGCTGTGCCATTTCACGGCAGCCCTGGCTCGCTGGCTGCCTCCCCCAGAGCCTCCTGCGGTGCCTCACCCACGTTCGTTTCAACTTGTACTTTGTGTTGCTACATAAAGCATTATTCTTTTTTTTTCCCTTTCTTCAGGGCAAATGGATGGGATCTGTAAAGCAAGTGATTCTGAAATGCATTTTAACTTTCAGATCAGCCTTTGAGAAATTAATTTCCACTTAGTTTTTGGAGTCGTTCCAACTCATCCTCATGAGTGAAATATGGGCATCAGAAGGTGGAACAGAAAATACAAAGCTAATGATCTGGTTCATGTTAGTTAGTTCTCTCTTAATCCTTTGAAAGATTGCATTTCCCGTCTCTGGAATTTCCTCTCACTGACGGTTTTTAAAAGAAACAAGACAATATTTGCCATGCATTATATATCAAGATTAACTCAAGAAGCGAAGATGATCTATTCACCATCCCTCTAAGCCTCTCATAATTAGGTCTACCAGCTTTCAAGGACAGTACTGTCTGAGCTTTAAGAATAAGAATTCCCATTGAAATCTAAAATGTCTCACAGAGTAAAGGTTAGAAAGGACAAAAGGGACCTAGCCTTCACCCCTTATCCACTCTGGCTGGCCTGAGCTGTGAGTACACAAGGGCTGCAGTCACTCTGCTCCTGGAAGGGGACCCTGCTCCTCCCCCGGCAGCCTTGGGCCACAGATTCTTCATTTCTGCTCAGCCCCATAGCAGGGACATTTAAATTCCCACCCACTGCAAGCCTCCCAAGCATTGTAGGATTTTCACCCCACTTTTTTGTAAACTTGCATTACCTTCAGCTGAGCTACCTACAGTGTTTTTGACAGGGAGGTAGGAGGGGAGGTGGGAGTCCATGCCCAGCCTTCCAGCAGTGCTTGGGGGTATTTGCAGGGTGACCCTGTGCAAGGCTAGGAGCTGATAGCAGCAGTACCTGAGGACATCTCTGCATTCCTGCCCTCGGTGGGTACAAGAGCAGGTGACACAGCACGCTGTGGCTTGGTGGCCCCCAGTCCTGCAGAAGGCTTTCCTGCACCCAGCATTTCCCAGAGAAAATGGGAACTTTCCAGTCGCTCAGGGGAGTATCCTGACAAGTCCTGTCCCCTGCCAAGGCCCACAGGCTGCTGCTGTGACACAGGCTGGACAGCAGTGGCCTCTGGAAGAGATGGGGTTTCAACCCACACTGCTCACTCTGTTTTCCTCTGCAGCTGGCTCTCCCCAGCCCCGTGTCAGTCCCAGCAATGCAGAGCAGAGCAGCCACCCCCATCCTGTCCTTCTCCAGGAGCAGCCACCCTCATCCTGTCCTTGTCCAGGAGCAGCCACCCCCATCCTGTCCTTGTCCAGGAGCAGCCACCCCCATCCTGTCCTTGTCCAGGAGCAGCCACCCTCATCCTGTCCTTGTCCAGGAGCAGCCACCCTCATCTTGTCCTTCTCCAGGAGCAGCCACCCTCATCCTGTCCTTGTCCAGGAGCAGCCACCCCCATCCTGTCCTTGTCCAGGAGCAGCCACCCTCATCTTGTCCTTGTCCAGGAGCAGCCACCCCCATCCTGTCCTTGTCCAGGAGCAGCCACCCTCATCTGGTCCTTCTCCAGGAGCAGCCACCCCCATCTTGTCCTTCTCCAGGAGCAGCCACCCCCATCCTGTCCTTGTCCAGGAGCAGCCACCCCCATCCTGTCCTTGTCCAGGAGCAGCCACCCCCATCCTGTCCTTGTCCAGGAGCAGCCACCCTCTCCTGTCTTGTCCAGGAGCAGCTCTGCTCCCTGGAGCACATCTGCTGCTGCCTTCAGAAGGTCCAGTGCAAACCCCAGGTACAATTCTTAGGAGGTTTGAAACACCCCTGCAGGTTGGACAGAGTTGGTTTTGATGGGTATCATGGAAATATATTTATTAGGAGTGTATCTGAATGAGAAAGGAGAATTTAAATAGTATCAAGTATTTTTTCCTGCTGTCCCCGAGTTTCCTTTACTGTCTAGCCAGTTCTACCCTCAGAGGTACAAAAATAATCTAGGAATGTAAGTTAGCAGCAGTATTACTGATATGTAAATATAATAACCAACATTTGGTGATGTTCTGAAATGAAGAGTGGATTTAAAGGGATAGCAGGATCTTCTGTTTACTCACAAATATGTATGCAGGGAGGGGGGATATTTGCATGAAGCCATCCCAGACATCATATTTTAACTGCCATGTTTACAGTCCTGCAGAACATTTTCAGACAACTATCCTCTTAAAGAAATAGCATCCTATCACAGTCAGCTGAAAAGGGGTAAATTTGAAGAGACGGTCTATTCAATTTTGTTCCAATAGAATTGCAAACACTTTGCTTTTGTCTACTCTTATTGCAAATGTTGGGCTGCAAAATTCAGTCCAGTTCCCAGTTCTGGAAATCAGAAGCTGCAAAGAAAATGCATTCATTTCTTCCCAAAGAGTAAGGAAGATTTGGGGTTTTAAGTGAATGAAAGTTTCTTGTAAACAGCAAATTTCAGTGTTTATTACTGCAGATCAAGATTTAGCATGGAGAGGCTTTTGTAATTTCTCTCAAAAAAAGTAGCATGTTTAGAATTTCAGAATTTCTCATCTTTTTCCTCCCTCCTCCCCCCACCCTTAGAAGATACAGGTAGTGTCTAAGACTATAAAATAAGGCATTAAATCAGAGAGCCTGCATTTGTCCTATTTCCTTCTCTTTTCTACATTCAATTCCACGCTTAATAGGAGGGAAGACAAAAGAAGGGGACATTTTCAATACTCAGACCCTAATAATATCCCTCTGGGATTACCTGCAGCTCAATACATCTTTCAAAAGCAAAGATTAAAAGTAATAGTCACGTTAATATCATTTCAAAATCCACAAACATAAATCCTCATTTGTTATTCATGAGCTTAACACACACACCTCTTAAGGAGCAAAATATTGCAGCATGTGCAGAAAAAGGGAACACAAAGTAAACAGTGAAGGGGAGGCAGACAACTTTATAGCTCATTTAAGGTAAAGATATTGCAGGTATGTTTGCAAGCAGAGTGGAAGTGTTCCTGCCTGCCTTTGATGATGCCATCTTGCAGAAGCGCTTACTGTTTCCCTAATCATGACTTAATCAGATCCTGAAGTGCCCACATCCTAAGTGTGTTGTTTTAAAGTGATGGGTGCTTGTGGGATGGGGTGCTGGAGGGCAGCAGTGCCGTGCACATCCCCTTCTTCTGGGGTGACAGACCCAGGAGTGGCACACGATGCCGTGGGTGAGATGGACTCCCCTGCTGGAGGAAACTCACCCTCCACCTGCCAGGGTATTTCTGCTTTCTGCATGGGCAGGAGCTGCTGGTCCTGAGCTCTGAGTGC
The DNA here is from genome assembly GCF_015227805.2 of Hirundo rustica. Lineage (NCBI taxonomy): Eukaryota > Metazoa > Chordata > Aves > Passeriformes > Hirundinidae > Hirundo > Hirundo rustica. The sequence goes on from NC_053464.1 coordinate 5,073,632, forward strand.
CTCCTGGGCTCAGAACACACTGCTCCCAGGCACAGGGCTGTTCCCACAGAGCCTGCAAGCAGCAGAGGTCACAAGGATCACTCACAGGCAGCCATGGCTGGGTCCAAACGCCCCATCAGAGGCACTTACAAATTCAGAGCTGAATTTTATTTCACAAGTGTCCTCCTCCAGGTGTTAGCCCATCCCTCCACTGCCCACTGTGTGACCCCCTGAGCTCTGAGGAGTTTGAGACAAAGCCGTGGGGTCTGTAGGTGACACACACAGCCTGCCATGGCTCTGGAGCAGTCCAAGCTTGAACCCCAGCCAGGAAACACGTGCACAGTCCTCCTGATGGTGGTTACTGTAGAAACAGAGAGGAAACTTTCTCTCTTATTTCCCAATAAATAGCAGCATCTCCCCTAGAAACTATATCGATCTCTAGTTGTTCAAATAACTACTATTACAGAAGTAGATGAACTCTCCCCTGATAGACCTGTCAGACTCCCTGCTGATGAGAAGCCTTCCATGCAATCCATATCCACAATTGCTTTGGAAGTCGACAACTGATGTTCCCTCCCTTTTCCCCCTCCAGCTATATCCCTGTAGCTTTCTTCAGTTTCAACCTCCTATGCTTTTTTAAGCTGATACTTGTTTTGAGAAACTGCTGGAGTTGTGACAGAAACTCTTGAGCTCTCCCCGTAATTGGCCTGTCTGTGTGCAAGGGAGGGGTTGAGAATGACAGTGCAAGGGAAGAGAACCTTGAGAACTTCTCGTCTTGGGAAGCTCCTGCCACAAATCAGGTGGCGTTTGCACGAGCTTGCCTTGCACGTGCAGTGCTCTGTGAGCATTTCCTCTCAGTGTCTTCTCACATATTCATAGATACATGGTTTGATTTTACACATTAAATCTATTATGTCCATGTTTTTTATTTCTATAGCTATTGCAAACCACTTCCTCTGGCTCAGAGGAAAAAGGCATTAAACACACAATTTGTTCAGCTGGAACAGTTGCAAGTTTGCTGACGAAGACTCACACAGCAAGAGTTACCCGGTTCAAGCAGAATCTCATTATTACCTGGAACTACCGAGAAACCTAATGAGTTAAAGCATTTTGTTGTACAAGGCTTAAGCAAGCATTAGCACAGGCTGTCTCCTCAGCTGTCACAGGCTGCCAAGGTTGCACTGATTGCTCTGGAACAGCGCTGCTTTATGGAGCACAGACTCTGGCCTGCAGCAGCCCTGTCCCAGGCGAAGACAATCTGCATTCCTCCTAAAAATAATTAATTGAAAGCTGTTTGGTAGCTTTCCTGACAGATGGGTAACACAGTCCACTGCCTGATTTTCTGATGCTCATGGAGTGACCTGACTGAGCCAGCAAAGTTCTTAATACTTCACCAGCTCGGCACTCAGGGAGCATCCAGCTTTCACACGTGTTCTTGTTTTGTTAACTGTTGAGTGTGGGAAACAGAAAATGAGCTCTGCTCATGCTCCTCTCTTCTTCTGACACAAGGGATGGATGAAGAACACCCTCCTGAGCAGCTTTAATGGCACAGTCTGAAGGTGGCTGAGCTAGAGCTGCCAGGTTTGCTGTGCTCTTGTTCAGCCCTCCCACATCTGCCCTGATGTGGCTCAGGAGGGCAAGGGAAGCTGCTGGACACCATCACCTCAGCTTCCCAACAGCTGTCACCACACTGAGCAGTCAGCATCCTGAACCTCCCCACAGAAACAGCTGCCAGTGAGGTAACTGGAAAAATCAGTGTACTCATCTGTCACCTCTAAGTGTAGGTAACAAGAACCTTGGGAACTCACCTTGATGCTGTTACCTCTGCGATTGTCCTCAAACGGTGCAGAAAACTGGGTGTGTGCTGGAAATTTATTAACTTGCAAAGGAGGAGGATACATTGATTATCCAGTCTCAAACATCGTTGTATGGAGTTGGGCAAAGAGGAGATTGGAACAATACCATCACAATAAAGGTTTCAAATTCCTCAGGTATGAGCCACCTGCTGACAAGCTCCCTACTTAAATGTCACTTAGCAAAGCTTTTGGCACTGGTGTTTTCCTAAGTGTATTTCCCTATTCGTCTTCCAGATAATTTCATTATCTGCCTGAGTGAGGCTCAAAGAAGGGCTTATGTAAAGGTTTCTCCTATCAAGACACATCCCAGTTTGAAGCTGGCTATTCCAGATGTTTTTAGGATTAAAACCAAGTTCTCACTCCCAAATTTTCCTTTTCCAACATAACAGGCATCCCTTTTCCACGTTTCTGTTTTCAAATGTAAAGAATATTGCTGCCAGTCAGCTATTGCAGCCTGTCCCTCTCTTACTTTACAAATGAACAGCTCTAGTGTAGAAATTACTGCTTTCAGACACCAGAAAGGATCAGCAGATACCTCTCCAAGTTTTTTGGTTTTGTTTAAAGTGACATCTGCTTGAAAATTTTCAAGTGTCTGGAAAATTGCAATAGGTCTCCTGGGAATGGATTAATAGGCTGCAGACATGCAAGGCAAAGCTAAATGCTGAATAAAATACCTCACCTAGCACTGCAGTTCATCAGCCGGGTTCCCATACCTGCAATAAACCTCTCCCATCTGTGCCTGCCCATGCAGCTTTCAACCTTCACCAAGGAGGGAACTCAGTCACAATCGACCTGGCACAAATTCCTTGATATTATGAAGTACTCAACCCATTTAGCAGAGAAATGTTGACTGTGTCTCTCAAAAGTAGAATAAGCAGGCAAGGATTAGGTTTTTTAGTCACTAAATACTCCAGAAAACAGAGCTCCAAAGCCTCTGCATGTTAATGAGCTCTGGTTTTGCCAAAAGGCTACCAAAGTGTGCAGGCTGTAATCTGAAAAATGCTGTCTCAATATTTGGTACTTGATTACTGAGTGGAGATGGGGAACAAGCTCTGAAAAGGAAGACAAGCTGTAGGAGGAAAGGCGAGAGAAACTGTCCCTACAGACAGACCTAAATGAATGGACAAAAATCAAGGCTTAGGTCAGAGCTGCAGGAAAGAGTAGGGCTCTTTTCCTCCTTTAGTTTAGTAAGTACAATTAAAATAATTACCAGTTAAAACTTTGTTCATTCTATGGTGACCACAACAGAGCAGCTTGGTAACCCAACTCTAATGTCACATGGTTTGTAACACCCTGCCACTCCTTGGAGAACGGCAGGAATTGTGGCTGCTGGTTGAGATGCTTGGCTTGGCAATTCAGAAAACTGAGATGTGAACATCAGAGCAAAGTGCACACACAGAGAGCACAGGGAAACTGGGCTGAGCCTGCCTCAGGCAGCCCAAGCCCATAAGAAAAAGGAGAGTATTTATCCTGAAGAATGCTCAATGCATCCATCCCCACACCAAGAGCCTATTCACATCCTTGTATTTAAAATCTGTATATAAGTACCTTTCTAGACTAAGCACTACAGTGCACATTCCATGTCAAATTAAACCTTTACTATGTGATTTACTGCTCTATTTTGCGAATATTTAAAAAAAAAAAAAAATCCCTTCTACTCTTATGTCTTTTTGTGTTTTTATATATCTATCTTGTAAGATTCTTTGTGATTCCCATATAAAATGCTTCATATGAGAGAGATTTCAACCTGACAGGAAAATTCTTAACTCAATCCTTATCTGCATCACTGGTCTGCTTTAAAAGCCATCCTTAGCCTGCTGTTTTGTCATGTACCTCTAGAGAGTGATGCCACATGGACACAACTGCACAGACCATGTGGCAGGAGCCACCAGGTGACACTGGGAGATGTCAGCAAGGAAGGGAAGGGACGGGAAAGGGAAAGGGAAGGGACAGGAAAGGGAAAGGGAAGGGATGGGAATGGGAGAGGGAAGGGATGGGAATGGGAAAGGGAAGGGATGGGAATGGGAAAGGGAAAAGGACAGGGGTAAAATGGAAAGGGAAAGGGAAAATGATAGGGGGAAAATGGAAAGGGAAAAATTGAAGAAAGGTAAAGGGAAAAAAGGGAAAGGGAAAAAAGGGAAAGGGGAAAAAAAAAGGAAAGGGAAAGCAGATTAAGATGCTTGAAGAAGATAAAAACCACTGGATTTTATGTGTAAATCTCAGTGCAAATAAGAGACAGGCAGAGAGAAGATTTTTTGGTAAATTCAGTTTGGAAGCCAGCTCTGTGATTTATTTGATGATGGCCATCACACAGGTTATGCATAACTAAGTGCACGTGTGGGTGCATGTGTATATAATACATAACTTTTTAGTTTGACAATATTGATTGAAATCCTTTTGGTTTGATGAATGAGTGCATTATGCAGTGAACAGTGAAACCAGCCTTGATAAGTCATTGGCAGGATTTTCCCAACTTTTTGAAGGCATCCTCTCCTGTGGGCTGAAAGTCAGAAATGTCCTCCCAGTGTGTCTGATTGAGTTCAGTTTTTGACTGTGACAAGACAAGCCCAGGTATTACTTCAAGTCTGTCAGTTCCTCCCACCTCTCCAAATCCCTCTACACCTACCCTGATCACACATGGAGGATCAAGGGATGGAAAGTCTCTCAGGGTTCATTTGAACTTGCAATGCAGCTCTTTCATGTTAATTTTCCTTTTCGTTTTCCTTCACCTCAATTCACTCTGACGCCTTGCCACAATATTGTCAGTCTCAGAGAAAACAACAAGCCAAAGCAGATGTGCTGAACACATGGTCACCAACAGGAGCAGTTCCCAAGCAAAGTTAGCATGTGAAATCATTCCAAAAGAGGGATGTCTTATCCAAAAAATAATCGACATCTGCTCCTGTTGTTTGGTGTATTGAAAAAAAAACCCAAACAACTTCCATGTCTAAGTTTACAGTTTGAATTTACCCAATGCTCTTACATTAGGAGTGCTATGATTTTAGGCAGTCTGATACCATTATAATGGGTTTCTGTTTCGTTGATTAACAGAGATATATTTCCAGTGTTTTTTTAAAAATAAATGTTATCATATTGCAAAGGTCCCTTATGTTTTGGTGCCACAGAGCTGATGAAGGGTAACACCATAATTCTGTAGAAATTCTAAGAAAAAGAAATCTGATAAAAAAAAATCTTTGAAAGAAAGATGTGGTTTTTCAATTTAAAAAAAAAAAAAAAAAAGGCTACTTTACTTACAATGTTTCTTTATTAATTTCTTTTGTCCTATAGAATTTAGGCAATAACGTTAGACTGAGCTGTGACCTGATCCAAAGACAATCTATGGAACAGCAATTGGACATTTTACTGCCGCTTCTGTTCTGTCTGGGGGGATATGAGTAAACACCTGGAGAAAAAGATACATCTGGCCAGCTCTAAAGACAAGCTCAGCCTGCCAAGGAGAGAGCACAGTGCCAAGGCCTGGCTTGGGTCTGAGGCTGAGCAGGACATTTCCTATCCAAATCTTGACCTTTCAGCTGAAGGTTTGCACTGGATCAGCCCATTCACTGTTCTCCCTGATAAGAGCCACCCCTGCCCTGCAATACAAATAAAACAGGTACGGGAAAACAAATAACAGTTAAAGAAATGTGACAGCAAAATCCATGCCCGTGTTTGGGAGGAGCGGCCAGGAAACTCAGACAATCAAAGCCTGAAGCCTCTGAGTCACTGAGAACTTGTCCAACTTGAACACTCCGCCCTGAGACACTTGCTCTGCTTTGATTACCCACACGTTCACACTGAGTACATCCCACCTGTTAACACAGAGAACAAAGCACTTCCACCAAGAGCATTTGGTAAATAAATGACTTGGAAAATATTATTAAGCTCAAACCCAACATTTTACCGTGTTTGATTTGCCACCAGATGCTGTGGGATCTGAAGATACAGAGAGAATAAAAAAATGGCAAACAATGGCAAAGAGAGACTAAAATACAAGAAAAAGGGGGGGTTTGTTACAGTCAGAAATAAATGCAAAGCTCTTGTTCTACCCTGGACTATGTCACGTACAACGAATATTGCCTTTTCAAGGAAGGTGAGAGTCCCTGGCCGTCCTTATACCTTATGGAGGGTATTGTGTCTCACTCAAAAAGCAAATAATACATGAAATTGATATTATTTTCTGTAGTGCATTACCCTACATGCCCAGACATGCTGATGTACAGATTAGTGGCAAGAAGGCAGTTTCTCCCACTGAAGGCAGGAAATAAGCCTTCGAAGAGTTTTTTACTGAGAAGACAGATGCCAGAAAGAGCAGCTGGTGCTAATGCCAGCTAAACTTTCATCTTTTTTCCCCTTCCCCTTTCCTTGAGGAGGAGGGACTGTTAGTATGAGCAAGCAGCAACATTCCTCTTAAATGCCCTCTTTCAGTCTTAGGGGCTCCTTCCTTCAACTGACAAACATTTCCAGCCTCCCTTTGAGAATGACAAGTGTCTGTGATTAGTGGAAAATTCGATTAAAAGTGTTAATAACCTGTCAAAGCCTGTGGCTAAAAATGAGCAATGGCCATTGGAAGGATCCAGTCAAAGCTGATTGAGTCTTCCCAGGTAATCCTGCTTGGGGTCTTTTCACCCTAAACTGAGTGGGGCCAAAACCCCATCCCATTCCAGAGAGAACCTTTGGAAAGGCCAGGGTCCAACTGATGTGCTGCAGCCTGGGGAGGGAGATTCCCCCATCCAACACCTCTCCCATTCTTCACAGGCACTGTGCCTTCTCCAGCAGAGGAGTGTTAGTATTGGACAACTCAGCCATAGTATCACTGAATTCTTTCACAATTCTTAGCCTAAATCTGGGCCCCAAATTCAGCTAGAGCTCTAAGCACCAACAGCAAATTGAGTGAAATCCACCAAATAGCTTCAAACTGAGACATGTATTAAGGTGTTTTATTTTAAGCTGATATTCTGTTTTGCAGGATCACACCAGAGAGCACCAAAAGCTCTGCCCAGGAGCATGTGCTTCTCATCCAGCTCAGCTGGCTGCAGAGACCAACACCAGCTACTGTGCCAGTTTATTTCCTCTCTTTTTATTATTTTTGAGCTGAAAGTTACTCCAAATCAAACCACTGATGGGGAGATGAGGCACAGTGAACGTGTGCTAAGCAAATCCATGAAAACCAAAACCCTCGCTGGAGTCCTTGCTGTTTCCAGGTCATGGAGTACTGCACAAGCATCCTGGTCCCCAGCAGAGATGACACTAAGAAATAATATTGCTTCAAGTATCCAAGTTTTAAAGTTATCCAGTCACTTGGGAAGGGGAGGTTTTTTTTTTCCCTCCCCCTTTTGCTTTCAAGCAAGTGCAGGACGAGGTTATATGACTACTTGGAATCAATGCAGGTTCTTAATGACGCGTGAAATGAAATATTGCTGTCCAGTGCACAGTGAATATTCAGAGTTCTGCTCTATGATAGATACATCCTGTGCTGCTCTGACAGGGCAGAAACGCCCCCCACAGCAGCTGCAGCTCTGCCCTGCACCCCAGCCTGGATTTTGTGTCAGATGAGTTGCCATCTTCTGTTGCTCCTCTCTATTCTCCAGGCTCATACATCTGGCAGCCAGTTAAATTCCTTTAGCCAAGGGGTAAATAGCATTTTCCATGTTGTGATTCCTGCCTAGGGAAACAACAAAAAAAGTCATGGGCCTTACAGAATTTCTAAACAACCACATATTATCTGGGACCTCCGGAATTCTGGCCTGATTATTTGTAGATGGTAGTCCCGGTTTTTGCTCTCTAATAATAGTGATAACATGGCCTGTTGAAGCTGGACCAAGATGAATTAAAGCACTGCTCAGTCGGGGCACACACATCTGTAGCTCAGATACTGAGTTTCTGAAAGCTTTTCACGTCAGAAGGGAGAAGCAGCATGGAAAAGATTGAGTATTTATAATTCTTGTGGAGATGAATTTGGTATAAGTGAAAAAATAAATAAATGAGAAGAGAAAGGTGTAGATTTCCCTTCAGCAGAGCCCCATCTCCGGTGTAATTTCCTTCTTCCTAAGAGTGGACACAAGCAGCCAGGGAAGACAAGCTCTTCAGGAGCTAGTACCAAAACCAGCCCCCTCACCTGATGCAGGTTGCTGTGTTATTTAGATTTGTTACCTGTGCATGGCCAGATGGCTCTGAAGATCTGCAGTCAAATCCTAAAGTGAAGGCAGGGAGTTCAGAAGGAATCCACACGAATTTCAGAAAGAAGAATTATTGCCTTTTCGCCTGGGGTGTACCGAGGCAGACTGGGGCAACTGCAGCAGAAATCTCTGCCTGCACGTCTTTGCCTTGATTTTGTGGGATTCAGCTGCCCAGGGCAGCCAGGCAGGACTGTCAGAGCTGGGAGGAGCAGGTGTGGGGCAGGCAGTGGGGCAGGCAGGGGCACGGAGCACTGCCTTCAGCTCTTTCCCGAAGCAGCAGGACTGCTCCATCTGATAAAGCCTTTGATCAGTGGATGGTGCAGCACCTAACACAACGGGAGAACCTATTCCCGGTGCCTTTCATGTTTAATGGTACACACAGATTTCCATATTCCTCCTGCTCCTGTTGATAAATAATCTGGATGCTCCTTCCCGTTGCTTTTATCCAGACACAAAGGACAGTGCAAGCTGCCTGCTGTGCCTCATCTTTTCTCCTGATCGGCTCTATTTAAAATGAAAATCCAGCCAGCAAAAGGACACCGAGGGCTGCTTGTTCAGTATTCCCTCTGTGCTTAGATGATTACACCAGGGAAGAAAAAAAAGAGGGACAGCAAAACCAAACAGTAGGAAGCCAGGATCCAGCAGTAGGAGAGAAGAAACTTTTTATCCCCCAACTATTGCGGAAAGTCAGAAGAGGATCTGTTAGTGAATTGCAATTTGTTCTCTCCTGACCCTTATCCAGGGAGGACTGTAGTTTTACCACCTCATTTTCAAGTATTTCAGCCAGTCTATGTTAATGTTCCTCTCCACCCCCACCAAATCTTGTTCCTACACACCTGACTTCAGCTTTATCTTCATCTCTTAAAGCAGCTTGAATCACCATTCCAGACCCACCAGATTTATGGTTAAAATTAAAGCTTTGGCAAGCTTCTGTCACTACGTTGCCCATTACCGCGGTACAATATAATGTAATTAATGTTTTTATGTTTAAGGAAGAGGAGGCACATATGTTCCTCAGCTGCTGATGAACAGATTTATAGGTAACACGTCTGAGTCAGTGCCCATGTTTAGACGTAAGCCTGACAGACCACTAATCATTTTCTAAAGGCTGTGCACCGCTGCCTTGCTTCCCTGGATTTGCAGGCAGGACTGTGCTGGGATGCCGTAGTGAGATGATAGATTTCAGGTGACACAGGGGGAGGAAGCAAAACATCAGTAAATGTTTCAGCATATCTATCTCTTCATAAGCAGATGTTCTTGCTTAACACGTACCATTAAGCTGGAGCACACCGTGTGCCTTCTTAAAGAGAAACCCAGCCTGCTCAGGGCAGGCAGCTTGCAAAGGCACCCCAGGCAGCCTCTCTTCGGGCCTCAGAAATTCAATTTGCTGCTCTATTCCCAACAAAATCCTTTGCATGGAGGAGGGGAAGCTGTCCCATCCAGAGCAAGCCAAGAGGACTGAGCTTGTAACCTGGAGAGACCTTTCCCACCCCTTGTTACCATTGCCATTTGGGCTGCACTCAGCTGGGGAGGACAACTGCTGGAGCCAGGTGGCACCAGTGACCCTGGGCAGGAAGGCAGGGCACACTGGTGTGGATAACCAAGCCTCCAGCTGCCTCAGCAGGATGTTCCAGGTGAGCACCAGAGCACTGCCCGATGCCCGTGTGAGGGGTGGGGATGTTCAACCACCCCCAGTGTTCACAGCATTTCTCAGACCTGCCCTGACCTGAGCAAGGTGAGGCTCAGCAGTGGCCCAGGCCACTGTCACACCTCCCTCCTCCACAGGGAATAGAATGGAGTTCATGGCTCAAGATGAAGAAGGGAGATCCCTTCCCAGCTGCCATCACAGGCAAAAAAAGTCTTCGCTTGGGGAAGATTAATCTGATTTATTGCCAAATAAAAATAGGATTGTGAGAAATGAAGAGAAACTAACACACACACACACCCCTAGCCCCCTTCCTCAGCTTCAGTCCTTAATCCAGGACCCTGCACCCCCTGTGCCCTGCCCTGCTTGGCTCTGCTGCCCCTTCTGCCATGCCCCAGCCAGGGCTCCTCGGGTGGGATGGACACGTGTGGCACCCACAGCTGAGCACGAGAAAAGGGTGGAGCTTCCATCTCATTTCCAACAGTCAAGTTTTCCTTTAGATTTGGGGAGGTTTATGAACTCCAATAACAGGAGTCAGTAGCACAGGAGTTCCTTTCCCTTCCTGCTCTGTTCCTAGGGATCAGGGTACGGATGAAAGGGGAAGATCCAAGGCCCCAGCCCACTGTCCTGGACTTCAGAGAAAGGAATTCCTCTTCTTTTGAAAAGTGCAAGACTAAGCTCTCCTTCAGGGATTTAATTAGCCTGAAAAATGTGAGTTTTCTCCTTTACTTATAGCTGGGGGCTGCTTATGCATTTTGGTGAGTCATGCTCTACTTCCAAGCACAGGCTCTCTTTCAGAGCCCACTGTATTCAATCTACTGGCTACTGACTTAATGGCATTAAGAAAAAATAACGCAGTTTAAGAAAATCTTTGCACAGAGCAGATTTTTTAACCTATACTAAAGCCCATTCTGGGCACTCTCATTCAAAATTAAAGTGGTTTTAATTCAAGTTAGTGTTTGAGTTAAATCTAAATTAAATTTGAATTTAAATCATTAAGTCTGCGCAGGGATTTAATGCAGTTTACATAATCAATTTTAGGTTCATACCCTTCATTAATTTGGATGACTATCATCCAGTCTTTGCTTACTTAAAAATAGTTCTAATGCATTTATTAGCATTATACTTCTCAAACTGGGTTATTCTTGAAGAAACAGGGAGTTTTGAGCTTTCTTTGAAGTTTCACAAAATGAGAGTATCTTGCTGAATAAAGTAATTTTGTCCTCACGCATATTAAGGGCAGGGAGGGCTTTTAATTCCACTTAAAGAGCTTCTGTGTTGTCACAGGCAGTAAAGCAGGCACAAGGAGCAGGGCTCTTCCCTCATTAGCAGCAGCAGGGGAGCCCAGGCGTGTGCTGCACCCACGGGGGACATCCCAGCCCAAGGACCAAACACAGCAGTGTGCACCAGGGTGGGCAAACAGCACATCTGCCACCTCCTGAATGAGGGTGTCTGTGAGCACTGGGGATCCCACAGCACATCTGCCATGTCCTGCAGCAGCCCCCAGACCAGAATGAGGGTGTTTGTGAGCACTGGGGATCCCCTCTGACATGGTTTGTGGTGCATTTGTGGTGAGATTTTACCCCAGCCAGCAGCAAAGAACCAGCCTGTCCCTCCCTGTCTGCCCCTGGGCAGCCTGCAGCAGGACTGGCAGAGAAAGGGAGCAGTAAAAGTGAAAAAGCTCATGGGTTGAGATAAAGAAGACAAATCAAAAGCCACGTGTGCAAGGAAAGCCAAACAAGGAATTTGTTCCCCATTTCACATGGGCAGGCAGATCTTCAGCCATCCCAGGAAAGCAGGGCTGTGTCACAGGTTTGGGAGGACAAACTGTATCCCTCTGAAGGTCCCTTCTTCCCCCTTTTCTTCCCCAGTTTTGTCCACTGAGCATGATGCCATATAGTCTGGAATTATCCCTGGCCATCCTGTGTGCCCCAAAGTTCTTGTGCACCCTCATCCACTTCACTGGGTGGGGTGAGAAGCAGAAAATACCTCGATGCTGTGAAAGCACTGCTCAGCAGGAACAAAAACATCTCTACAGTATCAATTCTGCTTTCAGGGCAGACCCAAAACACAGCCCACCACCAGCTACCGTGGAGAAAACTGACCCTGCCCCAGCCAAAGGCGGCACATTTGGAAAATGCAGCCATTCATGTAGAGTCCCTTCTCCTTCCCCTTCTCCATGAAGTGCCAGCCATTTGTGATTAGACTCCCTCCTGTCACCAGATTTCAGAGGAATGCAGAGTGGATTCATTTTACAGTATCAGAACCAGCTGCTCACAAAAAATAGCTTTTGCTCTCCCAAGGTCTAGTAATCACTTCAGGAGACAAGCAGAGAAGAGGATATCTCAGCTGACACCGGAGAGCACAAATGTTGACACAAATATGAATCTGAATTTTCTGACAGTAGCTGATTGTGTTGCTTTAGAAGGTTTAACAGACATGCCACTCAGCTGACAAGGCCCTGTTTAATGCTTCACTTTAAGTATTTGTACGATCTTTGGGGTTGTCAGCTCTGGGAATTGCAGCGCTTTGAGAGCCGCTGCAGCAATCTCCCCGTGCGCTACACCTGCTAGAGCACAATGCCCGCTTCCTTCTCAGCCTGGGCTGCTGCTCATCTGTGCTGCTAATCTTTTCCATGCTTTCCCTGCTTCCTAGCAGCTCATTTTTGCTGAGGCCAAGTGCCCACGGCACCAGCCAGGTGTGTGCAAATGCAGGTGTGTCACAGAGGAGGTGCCTGGCCACAGGCTCCAGAACTTCAGCTCAGATCGCACATCCTCAGGGCCTGTCACTAGGAATCTACTAACCTGCTCTGCGTTGCTTCTTATTGTCAGTTGATTGGAGAAATCTAATTTCAAACAGTACAGTCAACATTGGAATATTTCAATACAGTGTGTTTTGTTCTGCCATTTTATTTTTTTTTTTCATAAATTCACAGATAGTCCGCTCAAATTAGAATTTGGGGGAACTAGAACGTTTGGATGAAGGCTGGACTGCTCCTAGGAGAACTGAACTGCTCTGTTATACTTGCAAGCTGCATTTGTATATTGCTTGCTTCTGGGGATCTGAAATTTCATGGGAATGCATTGAAAATTATTAAAAATTAAACTTTGTATCTTCTCTGTGTGTTCAGCATTAATGTTGTCTTTCATTGTCTTCTAATAGCGATAATTAGGTGTTGCATTACTCTTGGGTATGTCTTGTAGCACCCCTGGGAGGGCTTTTATGCACAAGATAAATACTGAATCCTGTATACATGAAACTAAACTTTGTTGAGATAAAGCCTCTGTTGGTTTCATTTTTATAATGCTCACTTTCAACTTCTCCTTCCAGACCCACAAGGCTGTCCTAGAATTTTCCTTTATCAGCTGTTTTTTATTCCTTCTACATCCAAGGTGCTGTTTATCTCAGGCCTTTCATTCTGCACCAGTGTCATCCTCACCACAAAATGAGAAGCAAACTCTTCTCTCAGTAAATACAGCAGCATTTTAAGTGCCAAGGAGTGAGAGCTGTGAAAAGTGATTTGGGGACAGGCTGGGCCATCTCTGTATGGATGAGCATCTTCTACTGCAGTCCTCGTGGTCAGCAGTGCTCTTCACTGGGGACAAAAAATAGAAATTTTGCTGTATGCAATAATAATAATTACAATGATGTTGATGATGATGGAAATAAAAATACGAAATAGAAGAAGAAGATAGGCCAACAGTGATGGGTATATATAAATTTTCAGCATTTCTGGGCATTTAGAGATTTTCTTAGCCTAACTTCTGGCCTCCAGTTTAAAATTGCCAGTTGTTACATGGCAATCTAAATTCCTCACATATACCTACACAGACACAGTGTCATAAAATGCTCCAACTGAGTGACTGTAGAGTTCTTCTGCCAGGAGTGGTGGACACAGGGAAGCCAAGTAGAGAGTTAATGTTTAGTGAAGCCAGGATAAATGCTCTAAGAATGCTGCTGTCATACATCCCTATTTTAGAAATTATTGCTATAATTCCTAGATGTTTTAAAATGGGTCGTGTATTCCTACTTTTAGGGTTTACAATGCTCTAGACCAAACTAGGTGCTGCAGTCAGGTACAATAAAAAGGCACCCTGGAGCTCCATGAAAGTATCTATCTGATCTGAAGGTCTTGACTACAGGGATACAGGGATATAAATCCTAACCTTCAACAACAGAAAAATGGAGAAAATGATGATTTAAAAAAAAAAAAAAAAAAAAAAAAAAAAAAAAAAAAAAAAAAAGCTGCAGCAGTAATTGTCTGAGGTGACTTGTAAAAATGGGCCTTCAGCATTCAACCCCCCCCACTCCATGATAAAGCACATGGGCTGCTGGGTGCTATTTATTTAGCATTATTACTGCAGCTATTGTTATAACATGGAAGCCTGAGTGACCACCTGCTGTTCCTGTTGATGCTCAATTTGCAAACAGTCAAGTAGCATTTGGTTTGTGCCAGCTTGCTGCATTACTTCAGCCATAAAAGATATTGTGTAACCTAACAGCAGCTTTTTAACTAAAAATAGGTGTTCTGCTTATATCCAGCGGAAACTGGTATTTAATGATTACAATACAATGTATTCAGATTCTTTCAGCTGCTTCAAGCTGTAAGAACAGCTTTTTCAGCTGCAACAAATGGGGCAAACCTCCTTAAAGAAAAATTTAGTAACAGCAGCAAACTGAGAGACAAGACAATTGGCCAAATTTACTGCTGCCATAGCTCTGCAAAAGGCTGCCCGTGTGACCTTGGGCAAGCCTTCACAGGTGGCTTTAGAGAGGTTAAGGATTTAAAACTCCTCCTGAAGTTACTAGCAGGCCCTGGGTCTGAGCACCTATGAAAAGCAGAGCCTTTAATCCTCCTCATTTGTCATTCTGATACCACGGAAGGCTAAAAGGGATCTTCTGCTTTGCCCTCAGAGAGCCAGACCAGGCCCCCGCTTACAGGGTCCCGTCTGAATTCCAGGGGTTTTATTTTGCTTATTATGACAGATCACCTGTCCACAAAGAGGTCACTGAGTGCAGTTACCTGCGAAAGGAAGGGTGATCTTCTGTTTACAGGGAGAAGCTGTCAGTCAGAGCTCTCGGGAGCTGCTGTTATATCACATTATGGCTTTGGGCAAGAGGCTTTAGCTCCTGTCTTTCATCCAACCCCCCTGCAATGCTTCCAGCCCCCGGGTGTGGTGATACTTCATCGTTATTTATAAAGTGCTCAGGGATCGCCGGAGCTTTAACCACCCCATAATTAAACCCACAATTATTTGCCGGGAAGGCGCAGAAGAAGGGATGTGTGTCAGGGCAGGCAGAAAGGCCGCTCAGCCGGGTGAACTGCACAGACCGTGTTCAACCGCAGCAGCAGACGCCTTCCTCATTCATTATCAGCCTCATCGTGTGATGAAAGGAAAGGCAAACTCTGCGACCATTTTTTGCTGATGTTAAGGATTTCATGCACATAATAAATTACACGTGAACCTTGTTGCCACGCATCCATCCCAGAATGCAGCCCCGGGGGGACTCAATCACGCTGCTCTCCTGTAGCTGGGAATACCAATGCACGGGAACAACGAGCTAAACCTTGGTGTATCTCAGCAGGGCAGGCGACGAAGAACACAAAAGGGGAGTGAAGGAGGGTGGCCCTGGCTCCCCACCTGCCCGGGGGAGAAGGTTCTGCCCTCATCACCTCGTGTAATAGACACCGTGCAGGTGGGGAGCTGCGGCACAGCCCTGAGCAATGGCAATGAAATACAGCACAGCACATGCAACTTTCATAAAGATTTCTGGGCGGGCAGGTTCTGGTTTTGATGAGAAGGAAGGAGGAGGTTGTGTGCCCAGGGAGATCGGGGCTGGCAGCACCAAGCCCTTTCTCACAGCACCCTCGTGTGCTCCCTGCAGAAAATGCTCTGTGTCGCTGAAGGACTGCTGTGTCTTTCAGCAGCGCAGTAACTTGTTGAAAAAAACTAATTTAAATTAAATAGGACAGCCAGTACATATTAATTAAGTATCAATTGATTCTTAAAAGAGTACTTATTGAGGGTTCTCAAGTTGGGAAGGGATAAATCTGGTTGTCATGTAATTAATTCAGAATGACACAGGCAACAAATGCATATTACATGGTTTTCTTCTGAATATTAACTTGTAAAGAATGTTTACATATTCAATTAACATTTAACAAGATAACCTTATACCACGTTAATTAGCTATCTGCTAATTAAAAATGTACCAAAATTAATATAGACATTAGAGTCAAGTCAACTGTATAACTGCTTATGCATATGGGGAAATCAACATGAAATATCTAAAAAGGTTCTTTGAGAGAAAATACGTGAGACTATAGACCTATTATGTCCCTGCTAATGACTCTGGAAGCCATCATCTGACCAAAGTAAACAAGGAGGGTGGAGTTTATTTTGCCTTATGTACACAATTAATAAAGTCCTTTCCGGCCACACCTCAGCCCAGTGCTTTTGTGTCCAGGTTTTGAAGGTTTATGAAATTAGACTGGATGCTTCTCTTTGGCTTTGGAGGATCAAAAAGTGGGGATTTTCAGAGATATGCAAAAGAGAGCTAAGCAATAGTAAACAAGAAGCTAAACAATGGCTTGACCCCTTCAGAAGATGACCGCTGCACACATCTGCCCAGCCCTGTGTTCGCAGTAATGCATCCTCCACACAGGCTGCAATAAGCCAAATGCTCAGTGAACAATAAAAGGAAAATGAGTGGTTGTCACCGTGCTTTAAAGGACAGAAACAGTTCTTACCCATTAAAATAAGACATTGGATAACACTCATGTTTGTGCCTCTTGCAGTGATTTTACTATCTGACCATGTGTTTTGGCACCTGTGAAGAATTGTAGGAGGTCATCCTCTGAGGCATTCTGCCTTGCCTTTACCAGTAATTGCAGCTAACTGGAAAATCAAGCCTGTTTCGATTCTAAAATGGGCTGTGGTATTCTGAAACAGTGTAGATTGTCCTATTTTTAAATTAATTAACTCTGACAAGCAAAGCAGAACTACAAAAATAAAAAATCACCTCTCTTGCACATAACAAACCTCCTGCTTCCGAAGGCCCACATAGCAGCAGTGCAGCTTCCAGCCAGCACACAGATGGGAATATTTGCCTGTGTGGATATTTCAGTGCGCCAGAAACCTTTGAAAAATGTCTTAAACTCATCAGTTTAACAGTCAGCTGCATGGGGTTTATTTCTGGGTGTGTATCTGCACACATGCATGTGTACTAACACACACATGATCTTTCGGCACAGTCACCCTTTCCAAACTGTAGCACTCAGTAAAGTGCTTTGAGATACAACTGGTCTCTTGTAATGCAATTGTTGAGCCATTTACATTCAAACATTCCCATATTTGGTTTTCATCTGAGTTTAATCATAATATGGATATAATTTAATCCCTCTTGTAATAATTTTAAGACCTGTGTAGTTCAAAACGATGAACTATAATAGAAGTGAAGAAGAGCAAATGCAAAGCAAAGGGAGAATTAGGATTTCATAAGGAAATAATAAAAACAATTAAGGACAGGCGTAGCAGTGAAAGGGAGTGGGGAAAGATGCCACAGAAAGTGAAAGCAACCGGGATGAGAACAAGACAGGAGGTGGAAGATGTGTGCAAAAATAATGGGAGAAGCTGAAAATAGAAAGTGGTTCTGCAGACTTTGAGTGATCAGCAGAAAGACAAGGAGGACATGGGAGGGAAAGACAGATGTCATGTTCTTGTAATGGAACTGACTGTGCTAATACCCCTGCGAAGCCTCTCAGCACGCCCCTTGTAAATGAGATGTTTTCAGAAGCCTGAGATGATTCAGACAGAGCTGACAGCCTCTGTGGTCAGAAAAAAAACCCTGGGTAGAATCTGTGGCCCCTCTCTGCAGCCTGCTGCTCCCCAAATCTTACAGGAAAGCACAGTCCTCCTCAAAAGCCTTTCCTGAGCTATAGGGACCTGGGAAGAAATGTGAGGATTCCCAGATGCACTGCTGAAGAAGCCTCTCAGCCATTCCACTGCCATATTTTCAGCTGTGTTAATAAGCCAGTGACCAGCTCGGTTCCAGCTCAGTGAAATTCAAGCAGCTGGGTTAAACAGCAGTGTCAGGCTGGAGAAATGTAACCAGATGTTGGAAAGTTACAGAGCAGTGCTGAGCCCAGAGAGCGAACAAAGGCTGCTAGTCAGTAGCTCTGAAAAGACAGAGATTAAGGCTGGCACTTGGAAGGACTTGACTAACAGAAACATCATTCTCCAGGGAATAGCAGGGACCAGCAGGCTTAGCTGGGGTTAGAGCAGCACCAACATTTCTGCAGGGCCAAGCATCATCTGCCTGTTTTCTGACAGCAGAGCAAAATTACTTGAAACAACACGAAGAGCTAAAGCACAAACCGAAATTAGAAACAGACCCCAGATAAAACCATGGCAGCAAGTATGAGGAGGAAGCAAAACTCAGCAATTCCATACAACAACAGACAAAAGTGCTTTCATAAATGGTGAGGGCATGATTTGGGAAATCCCTTCCTGGAGGCAGTTAGTGGAAAAGGCATCTTTGTTAAGGTTCCACTAGGTTCATGTGGCTGCTTGAGGTGAATATGACAGTGGGCACGCTAGACCTCTGGCCAGAAGAAAACAATTTTTCACTTCTCTAAATGAGGAAGGAGAAAATATACAAAGCAAGCCTTGGCCTTTCCCCTGAGGAGCTGCTAAATCCTGATTATACATTTGTAAGTATTGCATATATTATATCAATGATATTGATATTATTGTATTATATCAATACAGTTTGTGAGTGTTACCTAGGACTGCTATGTAGGATGAGATTCTAGCGCTCAAAACTCCAAGAGCAAAATCATTTTTATTGAGAAGAAAGATGCAGACAAATATCTTAATCTGAAGTCTCTTACACACCTTAGAAGGTTTTACCATCTTCTTGTAAGAGCAGTTTTGTCCTTCACCAAACTCACCGCAAAATTCAGCTTTCAGCTGGGTGGCAGCCTTCTCATGGACCTTTCAAAGTATGCAACAGTTCAGTGGTCAGTAATGTAGGAATTAATCTAGAAGATTGTGCCTTTCTAAAACACTGCTTCAGAACCATGGAACTCAGTATGCTCCCCTTTGAGGGATTAAGCACCCATTCGGAAAACAGCAAGGAGGCAACAGGATCTACAGTGTTGAATTCTCTTACTAGGTCTAGGAGAGAAATACTGAAAGAAACTGTCATGTAACTGGGCATGGATACTGCAGTGGGGAAGCATGTTAGCTTTTGGAGGGTTGCTAAAGGTTTTGTTACAACTGAGCCTGGTCTGAGAATTGAGATCATCTCAAAAATCTTTGGTGCTCTTTACAGCCTCTGAATTAAATTATTTCTATTTTCCTTGGGGTGTTCTTGTTCTGTGTATTGCAGTGTGAAACATGATCCTGGAATTTTTGGGTGTGTTATTATTCCAATAATTTCAGGCAGTGAACTGAGGTAACAAGATCATTTAGTAGTCTGTTGGGGTTTTTTGGGGGTTTTTTTTTGCCTTAACACATGCTGCTTATTTGAGTTTCTTGGTCTCTCTGGATGCCACTTCCCCCAGCTGAAGAAAAGAAATAATGATATCTACTTACAGATGAGTCATCAAGAATAGTTATGCTCATGTTTGTAAAATTCTTTACAGACACAGAGTGTCTTGGCTTATAAAACCCTTTCCTATTATTAGATGTTCTGCGATCCTTTTTTCCAGAAATATACGTGAACATTTTAAAACAAAGAGGGTGAGCTGCTAAGCATTTTTAAAACATAATATATGTACATAATCTGCTGGATTCCTCACTTCTCAGCTGTTCTATCCACTTTCTTATACTCCTACCAATCCCAAAAATGGCACAATGAGGGATTTTCAATTGTATCTTTACTTGGGGGGAAAAATTCAAATGAGAATGTCCCTGGAAACAAGGGAGCAAGAAGTAGAGTGGAAAGACAGAAAAATAACAACATTTTTCAGTCCTAACACACCAGCAATTATTGCCTGTCAGGGGTTTTTAAACATGGAATAGCTGGGAGGAGCAGGCTGCTGGGGATTTTGAAAGTGTCATTACTGCTTTTAGGCAAAACTGTGTAAACTGAAGCAATCTAAGATTCCAGGCTAAATGATGCATGTTCCAGTGTTTTCCCCCGGAATTTACGGTAGGTGTGTGGTCTCTCACACCCCAGCACAGAGCAGGAGGTCTCCTGTTTGGAAGCATGATAGCTGTGGTCCCAGAGGAGACAACAGTCGTTTGCTATTTACTGTTACAGACGCTGCATTACAGCGGGGATTTAAGGACATTTAGCACAACATTTGCACTCCATGAGTGAGTGAAGATGCCCTTTTGCAAACACATCTTCCCCTCTGAGGTCTGCCTGGAGCGCTGAAACTTTCAGGCGTTTCCTGACCCATGAGTGCTGATACCTGTTCCAGGGGAGCAGATAATTCCAGAAAGCTGTCATTTCCTTCTGCAGCTGCCATCTCACCTCCCGGGCTCCTAAGGGCACTGTCACCTTCATCACGGCTTGCACTCTGATGGAAACCACAGGTGAAGAACCAGACAGGTTCCAGACTTGCCCAGAGCAGAACTCTTTATTCCCTGGGAAAAGGATGGGGGGAAAGTGGGGAGACAAGGGAGAAAATGCAAATGTGCTACAATAGACAGCTACACCAAAAGCAAGTGAGCATGAATAACTCTGCTGTTGGATTTTCTTCCTCATTAATTCCTTTCTCCATGTGGAGTTCAGGCATACTCCCACTCCAGGCAAGAATCATGGTGTCATAAGGGTTGGGTTGAATTAAATGCTTGACTTTGCAAGACAGAGAAATGGATTTTCATCCAAGGACTCCAAACCTACCTATGCCGGCTCCGTTCGGGCCAACAACAGCAAAACTCTGATTTTCCTCATATTTTCAGGTGCTCACCTTACATTAAAACTTTTCTTCCACTTGGGTATCTCCATGGAAACAAAAAACAAAGTCCAGAAGCCAGTGTTAGGACAGTGTAGGCCAGACTCCTCCATCCACATCCATTAAATATTTGGCAACTATGGCTCTGCTGAAGATGGTAAACCTTTTTGTGGAATCTAGGCGTCAATAATAATTCATTACTTCTAAATTAGGGCTTAATCTAATGTACAGATTTTGGGACAGTTACATGCCTCTCAGAAGATAAAATTAGATTTTGTAGAGACAAGGGTCAGTGAGATAAAGAATTCCCTCAAATTTTGCAGAGTGGAGCTTGGACGGGCTATATGTTACATTAATCATTTTTCAGGTTCACAGGTTTGGCATCAGAACTCAAATGTTTTATTTGATCAAATCCAGCATTCGATGAAGGATTCTGCAGACACAGCAAACTTCACCCAATAGCTATTGAAAATAATGTTCAGCCCAGGCCTGCTCAGGATTCAGACCTCAGCCCCATGTAATCATTTGTGCTGGGAGTTGAATACAGTTTTCAGGGTCTAACCTTACTGCAGGAAAAGCTAAGGTAGAGAGAGATACCCTTCTCTGAATGTCACTCTAAACCATATTTTCATTCTGTGACATTAAAAAAAAAATAATATAAAAGGCACATTCTGGAGAATAGTTTGCCTAATTTAACAAAATCTGTAAGAAAATGCTCCCACCCCAGGATTATGTGAATTTGCTGAAACTATACAGTGCTTGTGAATGACTTGGTAAAGACTCGTGTTACCTTCAGTGGTCTCTGGATCTGATGCTAAGTGAGGCAGCATAAATAGATCAGTATCTGGAGGAAGGTTTATCTGTGCACCGTCAATTTCATAGCACCTTTAAACCAATATTTACAATAGCTAGTATCAAGTGATTCACTACTTAAAAGGCTCCCAAACACACTATTGACAAACCTACAATCTGCCTTCCATTTCCAGACTCCTGATGGGTATTTCTAGCACCCCTCCCCACCCCCCTTTTCTTTTTAAATATATATTGACACTTAACTTTTTCAGCACAGAATATATATTGACGGAGCCATCAAGACAGCAGACACATTAAACATAAAACAACAAGAAAAAGCTCTAAATAACACAAAGCTGGACCTACAAGCATGCATGCTGAAGAGCTTTAGGTAACTGGGTCTGCAAAGAGACCCTCAAGCTTCCATTTGGGCTTTTATAGCAAACAAAGCAAAAATAAATCTTGCAATTATACAGACACCAACAATTTATGGTGTCAGGTAAAGACCAGACTTGGCTTCTCTGGCTCCAGCCATCCAGGAGTTTGTCAGTCACACAAAGAACTTGAAGCTGTTCTGAGCTGCCTTGCTAAAAACTTCTCCAGCAAAACCTCTGCAAAGATTCTCATCCCGTAAGACCAGGTATGACTGGTTTAAATGCTAATTCCCAGCTCAGCCAATGGACAAGGCAAAGCACAGCTCTCCCCTTGCCCAGGATGGACCTGCAGTCAGTCAGGCTCAGGAGCCAGAGGGCATCAGCACTCTATTATGCAGCATCTGTGGCTCCCCAAGGCCCCGCTTTCTCTGCCAAGGCTTTTGCCTGAGAGGAGAATCTGGCCCGTGGTTTTTGTCAGATTTCTCTCATCTGTTACTTGTGGGAAAGAAAACAGCTGCAGGCCAAGAGTTCTCGGGGCAGTGCAGCAGCAGGGATCACCCCGATGCTGCGAGGGGAGAGCAGGACATCTGCCAGGACTCGCCCCTGGGCAGCACAGGAGGAGCACACCACAGCACAACACAAAATGCAGGCAAAGGTAAAGCCATTTTCTCACAATGCCTGAAGGAGGACGGACATTTTCAATCCTCTGCCTTCAGTTCTGGTCTTTGATTCGCTTCTGCGCCTTTTCAGTCCTTCACTCCGCTCGGCAATCCTGAGGCAACCGTTTTGATTGCCCAGCCGTGTGTCTCTTCTCCTTTATAGCTCATCCCTGTCTCAGTAGGATGCAGTGTTACAGCCCAGCCATTTGCTTCAGGAAAGGGTTTCCTTCCCTCTGGCAGTATGATTCTCCTCTCATGTTTGTGGATCTGGGCTTATGAAATAAACATTGGTTTCGTAACCTCAGAAACAAAATTCCTTGTTCTTAAGCTGCATGAGGAATTCTGGCCTGATTTTAGGCCTCTCAAAGGATAAAGATTATAGCTGGAGGTTACAGGATATTTTCTTTTTGGCATTTTCTTCATTTCTGTGGCACAGGATCTACAGGTTGAGCATGCAGAGGCGCAGCTTCTTCATGCAGCCAGAGAGGTGCAGGTATTTCTGTGTCAGCGCAGGCATTCCCAGGGTGGGGACTGGCAGGGCTCAACATTACAAAGTTGGCATCTGAGCCCTACTACCGTTAGTGGGGCCCTAGGGAAGGAGAGCAGAATGCTTTTCTCAGATTTTATCTCTTCTGCAGACTGGAGATGCGGGAAAGCATCTGTGAAAGAACTGTAATCATCACAAATCAGGGCAGCAATATCAGGAAAAGCGCAGTGGCATGGGAGTCATCGTGCACCACACAAACCTGGCAGGAACACAGCCACTCCACGCTGCAATGTGTCCCTCAGCTGGGTGGCTGGAAGTGGAACTAGATGAGTAAACCTGGCTTGAGAATGTACACACAGCACCTCGGCGTCACCTGCAGATGAAGTGTGGCTTCCTCCTTCTGATCCCAAGCCCATGGACAGCCAGCCAGGTAATGAATTGCCTTGCCAGCAGAGTCCAGTCAGGCTGCAGCAGGAGGATCTGGTCACTGCAGCAGGAGGATCTGGTCACTGCAGCAGGAGGATCTGGTCGCTGCAGCAGGAGGATCTGGTCACTGCAGCAGGAGGATCTGGTCGCTGCAGCAGTCACTGGTGGGTTGGAAGCACAGTACGAACACCCATGGATGGGGAACAATTGCTTTCAGAGTGTTGAGTGCCACAGAAGGTCTGTACTCGATAAATAATTTTCAGACAATGTGGGAATTGCTGAAAACCTAGGGAAAAGCTGTGAAGAACTAGAAACATGTCTGTACTTTTAGTGGCAGGTACTGGAAGGGAGTGCTCAGTGCTACACAGCTTACGTGACCTGACATAGCTGATGACAAAGCTTCCTTGGAATGTCATGTTTCTAGAAAAACACCTTTCAACCTTCTGGCTCTACAGTTATGCCAAACTTGAACACTTTAAAATCACAACATAGCACTCCAAAATCTCCCCTTTTCCTGAACGGAATAAATGTTCCAAATCTAAGAAGAACACGATGTTGCTCTTGCAGTTATGTCTGAGCACTTAGTGCCTTTGGTCTCAGCTCCCACAATAACACCATCAGCAGGTGTCATTGCTGCAGGACTTCGGCATCAAGAGGTTCAGTGCCCTGTCACACTTCCCATGGAGAGCTGGCAATTCCCAAAGGATCCGTGATCCCTGCCTAGCGACCACTCTTTTTTACACCTTTAAGGGAAAAAAGTTGGATGGGTATTTTTCTACACAGGCAAAGGAAAAAGGGAAAGCGAAACATGTATGGATGACCTCTCCTCTGGGGAGAAAAAAACTGCCCCTCGGCTTCATCCCTTGGTGTGTAGCACATTTTCCACCCTCGAGTGACAAGGCGAACAGAGCTCTCCCAGGAGCGAGGCTCTCTTGTGTGGAACAACAGTGACGTGCAGTGGCTGCTCGGGCACGGCACAGCAGCGCAGGGCTGCCATCCATCACCGGGGCTGCTTCTCCGCGGAAAATTACATTCACACACAACAGCTCCCACTAAGCCGGGCTCCCCACGCCGTGATAACAGCTCACAAATGAGTTTGGTGAAATGCCAAGTTATGATTATGTGCGTTGCAAACCCCATTTCAAGCACTAATTTATACTGTATGCTTCTCTCTCATGTAACAGTGCTATTTAGAGGGTAATCACGTTTTAACCTAATTTCCAAATTAGTAGAAAATATTTGTATTGACTTGCAGTATATGTATGGGTTGCAGCTGACAGTGCAGACTGAAGTCTCCACATAAAATGAAAGAAAATCTGATTGAAGTTATTCAATCTTTAAATGACCTGGGGGTGGGCTTAGTAAAGCCAGTTATCCAGCTTGAGGCAGTTCATTGGGTAGGAACACTGCCATTAGAGGTGGTGAAGCACAGAAACTGATTCCGTTAGTCCTGGGTCAAAAAGATAGTAGCTGAGTAATATTTTGGGGTTATACTTGTCATTTTGGAGAGACATGCTGCTTTCTAAGAGTCTTTAGTGTTTTAATGCTTGTCATGTCGCTAGATTCCAAAAGGAATCTGCAGTTACAAAGGCGATTTACCGTGTGAGAGGTTTGCTCTCTGTGGGGTCATTTTCTGGACTCCTTGGGGCACTGCTCCCCCGGGCAAACCCACGACGACAGGGTTAATCACAGGCTGAGCTGGTCATTGAAAAGACTAAAGCTTTCCTGTATCCAATTCTCTTTCCAAATGGGTGAGTAAATGGTTCATCAGGCTTTTGGAGATAAAATGGCAGAGGCAGCTTTAGAAGGAGCGGGTGTGGGAGTTACTACTCCAATAAAGAATGGAGAATTGCTCAGGGAAGGATTGATGAGCTCTGGATGGTGTGTAGGAAGAAGCCCTTGAAGTTAGAGAGGGCAGTTTGAATTATAAGACAAATAGCCCCGTTGTTATGGTGACGGAGGGTCCCCATGCACTGCTATCACTGCCAAGGAGGAGTGAAAGTACTTTCTGGTGAACAGGAAAGCAGGAAAGTGAGAACTTCTGAAGGACAGACCTGTGTCCAGGAGAGACTTGGAAGCAGGAGAGTGGTTTTCCTGCTGGATAGCTGTATGGGGAGTAGATTTTTTTCTGATATTGCTGACGTTCCTGCCTACCCACACAGACACCCCTGAGGGGGAATAACAAATCCTGTTTTCAGGGAAGCCAGCCCACCAGAGATCCCTGCACAGACTTACAGTCCTGTGTCTCTCTGCATGCTAATGTGATAAGCAAGTGGTCACTAAAGAAGGACCCTAAAGGCACTGCACTGTCCCCTTTCTGTTAGTGAGCCCATCCAGCAAAGGTGTGGATCAGCTGGATTAGTAGCAGCCCCTTCCACTGCCAGGTTCACCCGTGGCAAGGCACAGCAGTCAGGCAGAGCAGTTCTCCCAGGATGTGATCACCAGTGGTGGAGTTCCCTCTGCAGCTGCTGGCAGCTGTTATTGCAGTGGTGCCTCAGGACAGCCCGGAAGAGCTGCACCAAACCCTCCCTGCTAGGAGGTGCTGGGTACCTGCAAGTGACTCCAGTGGGTCTGGGGCATGCACGTGGGCAGGGGGCTGGGAGATTGAAGGAAAGACCTGCCACCTGTTCAGCAAAATGAAACTGCCAGCAGTGAGTGCTGTCACTTGGGCTTTTGCTTACATTCTAATAGGCGCTCAAACAATGAATGGATGGGTTTGAATCAAAAAGACAAGACTGGGAATGTCGTGATTTTCATTGGCTGAGAAAGCAGCCGTTTGTTTCTTCTTTTATTTTCATTAAATATTGTGTTATTCTTGTGTTCTGAAAAATAAATATTTACACTTTTTCATTGCACACTGTATTAAATAGGCGCCTTATCTGTCTCATAACTGAAGGAACCAGACCTGGGCTTCTCAGCAACTTATGTAGAACTTCTCTGTTTTGTCAGACGTGCCTTGGAACTAATAAAGGTCTTGTCATCCATGAATTTTGCCACAGATAAGAAGGAGATGCTGCTGCCAAGTCTGCTGGCTACAGCTGTTGCCATGCCTGAAGGTACTGTTCATAAAAACAGAAAGACAGACAACTCAAAAGACTTGTTATTGCACATCCTAAAAAGTTTGTTCCATCTGTGGATATTGCTTGACAGTTACAAAATTCTTTTTTATGGTGGGTGGTTTTGTTTGGCTTTTTGGTGGGGTTTTTTTTGCATAATTAAATGTTTCACTGTATAATACTAGTCAAGTGGGAACTGTGGCAATAAATGGTTTATGATGCCAAAGGATTTTCACAGCACTAATGCAGTCAGTTCCAAAAGGCTGTGAAAATAGAGACTCCTCCACAGTGCAATTTAGTTCAGCCTCTCTGGATGCTACAGGCATTACATAGAACATTAGCTTATAAATATTTGAGAAGGCCAGGTTGGATGGAGAAATATGTTGGCCCCATCAGCAGCCAGATGTGTTGTCCAGAAGCACAAGCCATTAGCAAATGCTCTTCAGCTGTTGGCACAAAGATTCCTTTCAACACCTAGGGAGTATTACACTGAGAGGATCCCAGCCTTCCACGACAAGTGTTTGC
The DNA here is from genome assembly GCF_015227805.2 of Hirundo rustica. NCBI lineage: Eukaryota > Metazoa > Chordata > Aves > Passeriformes > Hirundinidae > Hirundo > Hirundo rustica. The sequence continues at coordinate 5,100,516 of NC_053464.1, forward strand.
TTTGTCCTTGGCAAAAACAAAAATGGTAAAATTACGAGCCAAAAGCTCTTCAGGGAGCTGTCTCCCATCCCTTCAACCCAAACCAAGGTGTCTTTCAGCTGCCTTTGAAATGAGGCAAACAAGCAGATTACCACCAGCACTAAAGTGTTACTTTTTAATGCTTCACCGCTCATCAGCTCTGGTCTGTTCCAAATGAAATATTAAACCCAATAGCTTAAACCATTATGTGAACAGGACCAGACTGGAGAGACGCTGCGCTGAATGAATGCATTTTAACATCCAAGAGTGATGGGAGGTGGCTTGGGAGCATAAATGCATTCAGTTGTGACAGCTTGGCTGATAAGCAGTAACACATTAACTGATGAAAACTTGCCTTCTTAAAGTCCCATATCCCTTTCTTTCTGGCAGTTTTACAAGTACTGACTTTAGTGCCTTTTCCTCAATGTTTATGGAACCTGAAAGGTTCCTGTAAGATCACAAGGATGGGTTTTCTTCACCAGTAGACTGAGAAACTTGATCACACAGAAGAAGAGATTTCAATCTGTCAATGACACTTCAGTTACAGTGGGGTATGGCACTGCTTCCCTCTTCCTTTCCCTCTAATACCTGCAGATTCTAAACCAACTGCTGTTCTTCTTCCTGGGGACCACAGTCCAGGGATAAAGGAATTATCCCAAATAGTGCTCATCCAACATGTAAGTCTGGCAAATCAGTGCTGCACCACAGCTAAGAATATTTGGTTTTTTGGGGTTTTTTTCAGGAGATGCTCTACCCTAGTCATTGGGCTTGGGAGAATTACAGCTCTGTCTGAAGAGTCTGTGCAGATATATTCATAGCTCCAGAGTGGATAATGCTGCCACAGTTACTAGGAAGAGAAGACTGAATCTTATAAATGTGAGAGACTAGATTTGGTATCTCCTGCTTTGACAGTTGCTTCATAGTTTCAAAATTTAGTAATGTTGGGGTGTTGCTCAGCTCATACTGGGAGCACAACTTCCTGACTGTCTTTATTTAAAAAAAAAAAAAAAAAAAAGGTAATTATTAAGAGCTACAATAAAATGTAGCACATTGTTTCCTCCAGAACTTCTCTTAGATTGTCTGGACCAATCCTGGAGTCAGGTTCAATTGTTCAATTCTTAGACAGTCTGTCTATAATTATATATTATAATATATATATATAATATTATAATATATGACTATTTTTATATAACTATATTATATATAAGTATATGTATAATTAATATCATGATTATAGTTATTATAGTTTTTGTAATAATTATTTATATTGTTATAGATAATAAAAATATTATGAAAATAAGCTTTTATATAAAGCGGGGGAGAGGGGTTATTGTTTGCATCCTCAGATATTCAATTTTATTGGCTCCCAGTAATAATGTCAACATTTATGCCACAAATGTATTAAAAAACTGCTGGCTGATAAAATCAAAACATAACCATCCTTGGAACAGCTATATCTCCTAAGAACAGCAGCATAAAAACCTTTAAGAACATTTTGTGTTTATTTTGTTTCAAAAAGATGATGGCTAACGGCACATTTTCCAACACCTGACATTTTAACTCCAGATGGCCAGCAGCTCAGAGGTGTTGCTGACTGGGATTCAGCAGTTCCTAGATGAGAATTTCTCACACCGTGTTTAAAACAGAGGAGCAAGGCTGTAGCGAGCATGACAGTCTCTCCTGCTCTTCCAACCATACAAAAATTAGCACAGCATCACAGAATAGTTCAGGTTGGAGAAGACCTTGAAGATCACGAAGCCCCCTGCCTTTCATTAACCCACGGTGGCTGTGCCCGCCTGGCTGTCCTGCCGGTGCTGCAGGCACAGAAATGAACGGGCTCCTCTGAAATAGAGCCAAGCTCCAGCGCAGCCATGAGATGTCAGCACAGACCACTGTTTGTGTGCAAACCTGGCCAAAGTCACACTGATCAGCGCCAGTACAAATGCCGAAGTGGGATGTGACCCCGCAGGACAAACTGCGAGCACCCAAAATTGGGTGTCACAGGGACACGGCTGCTGAAAACACTGGCCAAAAGGGAGGGGGGAGTTTGAGGGCCTCATTAGGGTTAGAGCTGACGTGTAAAGCAGAGAAAGCTACTGCAGTTAAACAGCACTATAATGCTTTAGTAACAGGAAAAAGACATCATTTTTGCAACTTAACTAGAATGTAATTTAGTAATTAAAGACCTGTCATCTAAACCAGGGATAGATAAAATTCTGGACAGAACCTGGCCTTTAAGAACACCTGACCAAATTCCTGCCAGCCCATCATTGCTGTGCTAACAGCTGTGCCCACTTAGAAGCACCAGGGAACATCTCTTGATCATGGTTATATCAACTCTCAGGACAGTTTGACTCTCTAACACAAAGCCAGAGCATTTTTTTCTAACTTTTTTCATCCTGAGATTAGGTAATTAAGTCTGTTAATATGGAAATGACAGGAGGCCAGGGGACATGGGGTTTTTTTTAATTGATATATCTTGGTTAACAAGGCACTGCTTCACTGCAACGAATTTACAAAAGGAACCAGAAAAAGGACATCTTCATTTATGAAGGAGGCTCAGATTTCTTCAGGTTTTGTTTTTCTGCTTTAAATAGTTGAGACCGTTGAATTTCATTTGCAAAACAGTGCAAACAAGCAGTAGAATTGTTTTGGTCTCTGTAATAAATACGATTCACCAAATTCGATAAATCAAAATTTTGGAATTTTATTGAGAGACAAAATGACAGTCTCGGACAGCCACAATTAAAAGGACAGCGTGGAGCCCGGGATCGGCGCTGGGTGAACACAGTAACACACTTAGCTATTATGTTACCCCCCAAGTTCACATTTCTGGTTTGGAGCAGTCTCTTTTTATACACTGGATCGCTGAGAGAAACTCGGGACTTCGAGGTTCCTCCTTCTGAGGCAGCCTCATTAGACATTCATGTTCCAGTTCTGGGATTCTGAATAGGGTTGCCCAAGAAGACAATGCCTTTAATCGTCGGATCCAGGTGTGGCGTGAAGATGTTAATTTCAGGAGGAGACGGATGAGATATCGATCTGATGTAATCATCTGGTTCTCTGGGCTCCCATCTCCTTTTTCCGTTGTCTTTGTTCTCTCCTTAACGATTCCCGGCAGAGGCATCCTTGTGTCCCCCTTTTTGTTTTGGTAATTCCGATCATAGTTTCCTCGTGTCCCTCTTATGTCTTTTCTGGCAAAAGAAATTCCTGTACCGTTCTCTGGGCCGCTTTCGTCTGAGTTAACTCTCAGTATACTGGATTAGAAACAAAACTTATATTTATAGGGGTTGAATTACATCTTACATCATTTAACACGAACTAACTTTAGGACATATATCACAGTCTCCAACCTGGATTGCTTCTCCATCTGGTAGCAGGAAACTTTGAACCGCCTGTGTCTGCAGAGTCAATTGTGTTGTATTGGTTTTACACGGCAAGGTTTGATGGCAGGGGGCTGCAGGGGTGGTTTCTGTGAGAAGCTGCCAGAAGCTCCCCCATGTCCGGCAGAGCCAAGGCCGGCGGCTCCAGGCCGGGCCCAGCAGGGCCGGGGCAGCGGCCCAGGGACGGCAGATTTGGGACCGGGGACGAGCGGCCGCGCAAGGGCAAATGGCAGCCCGAGAGAGGAGCGAGAGCTGCGGAGGAAGGGCTCTGCAGAGCCCGGGGCAGGGCAGAGGAGGGGCGGGAGGAGCTGCGGGGCCCGGGCTGAGATTGCCTTGCTGTGGCCCCGCAGCCCGTGGAGCTGCCCGGGGTGCAGAGATCCAGCCGGGGCTGTGGAGGAGCCCACGCTGGGGCAGGAGCAGGCCCAGGGGAGGCTGTGATCTCCTGGGGGGGCCCTGCTGGAGCAGGCTCCTGGCAGGACCCAGGGAGAGAGGAGCCCAGGCTGGAGCAGGCTCTTGGCAGGACGCAGGGAGAGAGGAGCCCAGGCTGGAGCAGGCTCCTGGCAGGACCCAGGGAGAGAGGAGCCCAGGCTGGAGCAGGCTCCTGGCAGGGTTTGTGACCTCACAGGGGAGCCCAGGCTGGAGCAGCCTGTCCCTGAAGGGCTGCAGCCTTTGGAAGAGCCCCGCACTGGAGTAGTTTGTGAAGAACTGCAGCCGTGGGAAGAACTCACATTGGAGAAGTTCACGGAAGGCTTTGTCCTTTGGGAGGCACCCCATGCTGGAGCAGGGGAGAGTGTGAGGGGTCCACTCCCTTCACTCCATCGCTTCACGAGCAATGTGTGATGGCCAGACTGAGCCCCCATTCTCTGTCCCACTGTGCCATTCAGGCGGCAGGAGGTAGAGAATTGCATAAAGTTCAGCCTGGAAAGAAGGCAGGGGTGGGGAGAAGGTGTTTTTAAGTTTTGGGTTTATTTCTCATTCTCCTACCCTGGTTGTAATAAATTAAACTAACTTCCTCAAGTTGAGTCTGTTTTACCCGTGACTCAAGTTGAGGAAATCAGTTTAATTTATTTTTTACCCAAGACCTCTCCCTGCCTTTATCTTGACCCAAACTTAGTAGATTTTCCGTGCCCTGTCCAGTTGAGAAGGGTGTGACAGAGTGACTTCAACAAGCACCTGGCATTCCCACAGGAATTACTGGCTGTGGATCAGTGATAACAAATTTGTGGGGCTCCTTTAATTGAAGCTGTGTCCAAACGAGTGCTGTCCCCCTGGCCATCAGATGTGGGGACACTCTGCAGGAGCCAGCTGGGGGTCAGCACAGACACACACTGAATCCTTGTGGATTCATGTCTGCATTACATTCACCAGCACGGCCTCTAAATATCTTGTGTATCTCCACATTTCTCATGCTCAAGGATTCTTCTGATTTCCCCCATCCTTCCCTGCCACCCCTCAAGGAAGTCCCTAAAGGAGTGCCTGGGGTTGGGCAGGAGCTGTGTGCCCCCTCAGACACGGCTGCTCTGCTCTGTACATCTGTTTTTCTTCACTTTCGATGCGGCAAATTACCAATGAGTTTGCAATTCACCAGAAAGTAATGGGAGCAGTCTCTCTCCTCATCTCAGTAAATTATTTGGGGGATAACACAACAAAGAACATGGCATTAAATAAACATTCATTTCAGTCAGAGGAAGAAGCTGATAAAATAATTTGTTTCAAATTACATAAAGTCCTTTCTAGGATGTTTCCTCTTCCCAGTATAATTTTTCAAAATGTTCAATGCTAATTTAACTATTCCAAACCATATTTTGTTCTTTGTATTCAGAAGGAATTTCAGAGAAATTCAGGGGTTATGCAAATGTTCAGGAGCAGAAGATACTCTTTATTATCATTGTGCCAGATATTGCAGGAAGCCAGAATAAGAAATTTAGGAAAGCCATGGAAATGAGAATTGCTCTAATTCAATAACAGATTCATTGGCTTTCTAATTAGATTTGATCACTTCAGTATTTTATATTGTAGCTGTGTAAATATCTTTTAAATACCTACCACATCTGACACAGGAACTTCAAAAGCATCATAAAAAACAGTAGAATAAATCTGCAGAAAAAGTTAAAGAAAAATAAATATCTTAGTTCTTTCATGTCTTGGTAAATAATTCCTGTTCTGAGACACCATTTTATTTAATTTTATAACACTCAAAACCACTTTAAAATGACATCTGTAATAAATATTCAAAAAATAACTCAGATGATATTTTATTATTACACCTTACAGTATTGTCTGAGTAACATCATACAAATTGCATTATTAATAGTTTCACCAGCACCAAAACAGAGAATTAAATTTTACATAATTCGCTTAAGCACATGGAATTTTGACTACAAAGGATTTTTTCTTACAGTTCTTATAGAGCTGATTTGGTATGCTTTAACTTGTAAAATGACTCAAATACATGGTCCCAACATAAGGCAACATAGAAAACACCTGAAAACCAATGTTGGAGCAACTAAGAATTACAAAATTACAGACTAGTCACAGAATTTCTTCTGCTCACTCCATTCAGGATTTTGAGCCTTATTTAATTCTGACAACAAGCAAGATCTGACAAGTAAAGTCTTAGCCCAGGATTCAGAAACTCAGGTTTCATGTGACCTTGGATAAGTTTCCTGGCTCAGTTCTTCATTCACAACATGGCATTAAAATGATCCCTTATATCTCCAAAGACTGTCAGCTCTCAGGAGCTCCCTGCCATGATTTTTTCACAAAAGAATTGGTACTTTGGGAGCAAGATTAGAGCCAAGCTCAGTAAGAGTGAATGTGCAATCTTTAACACAGGGCACACTGATAAAATTGTTCTGGTGTTTAACAGAGGTAGGTGAATGATGCCCTTTGTGCTGCTGGAGAGTGTACTAGGGACTTGCCCAATGACAGAGAGTGCCTGACACAGCTCCTGAGTCACAGTCCTGCACTGCAGTGTGCTGAGGGCCTCCAGAAATACGTGATCTAACAGAAATGTAGTGAAGCTGTTATCACATTCCAGTCTCTATTCAGCACAGCAGTCAGGAGGAATTTTCTTCAGTAACTTCAGTGGGCACTGAAGTAAATGTTCTCTTAGATGCTGCTACCCAGAGGAAAAGCTAGAATGCTTGGCACCCAAAATTAAATTCATGTGTCCTGCCTGATCAGTTTACTCAGCAGTTTCAGCACAAGATAAACATTCTAGCACAAAGCATGTGCACAAACTTTGTGAAAAAGAAGCATCAATCATCACAAAACTGCAAAGTGAAAACTGGAAAATCCATCAGATATGTCTTCTGCATTGAAGAGTTGAAAAAGCAGTTAGTAATAAGCTGAAGGAGAGAAGTATGTAGCCTGATCACTGAGAGATTGGGGCTGTCTCCAGCAGTTAAACATCTGGAAACAGCTGTATCCTCCTCTTGCAGTGCACTCACCACTGCACCGCACTCAAGAACCTCAGCATCACAGCCACTACCATCCGCTGGACTGCAGGATCCTGGAATGGTTTGGGTGGGTAAGGATGTGACATATCATCTAGTTCCAACCACCAGACCCCTGTCCAAAGTCCAGCTCTCCTGGAGCCCCTTTAGGCATTGGGAAGGGCTTTAAGGTCTCCTCAGAGTCTCCTCTTGTCCAAGCTGAACAGCCCTAGCTCTCTCAGTCCATCTCCAGAGCAGAGGTGCTGAGTCCTCTGAGAATCTTCATGGCCTCCTCTGGACTCAATCCAACAGCTCCACGTCCTTCTTAGAACTCTCAGGAGAACCCAAAATCTGGCCTGCAAGGTACTCTGAGGCACTTTGCTGAGACAGCAGAAAAGAGAAAAGAAAGCAAGAGATCTGCCTTGTTCTAAGCAATGAATGGAGATGTCTGATGAGCTGCCAGCTGAACTTATTCTGGGAATACAAACACTGCAATGCACTTTCTTCTAAGGACACAAGAGTTTCCTAATTGACACCACCTGGAATGTTTCACTGATTTACCAGAATCTTTGTGTTTTATAGCCACCTGTGAGGAAAAAGGCTTACAACAGCTCACAAGATGCTAAACCTTGCCACTCTCATTACCCCTAGTGGCCAGATGGACCAAATAATCCAAATTATCAGGCTCTGCAGGGCTCTGTTGTTGCAAAGGCACCTGTTGCTCATAAAGCCTGTTCACGATGCCGTTTCAGACCCACCACTCTTGCTGCCAGGAGGAACACGGCCCCAGTGAGCACTTCTGCCACAAAGGAGATCCAGACTAGTGCCAGGGACCAGCCAAACCTGATATCGATTTCCACCAGGAGATCCTTGCTCCTCAGGAGGCAAACAGCTTCTTGGAAGGCAGCGGCTGAATATGCAATATAGACACTGATTCCTGTAAGGGTAACAAGAGCTGAAAAGAGAAACATGTTCAGCTACTTAGCAGCCACTGAAGAAACTGAAAACAGTCAATTGGATAGATCTTAGAGTCTCTTTGTCACTCCTTCTATTCTAGCCAGGCTAGATTTACAGATTATCTTTGAAATCTAGCTGAGGTGGCTTCTTGTGGAATGAGGGTGAGAGGGAAGTAAAGGCAGGGTTATTTGTGTCCATGGAGGATAACATGCTCCCACTGTTAAAAACTGAATCACAATGTCTGGCAGTAAGCCTCCCACAATAAAATTCAAGTCCTATATTTTACAGATACCTAATGCATGTGCATCTCTGTTTTCAGTACTGTATTATAATATATCCTGATTCCTCACTGCTGAGCACCATGTACAGTTGTGTCCCTGTATGCAATAAAGCCCATGGAGACCCAGATTCTTGTATTTCAGGTCACTGAATTGAGGCTGTTTTCTGAGTATTGTCAGTTTTGAGTGTTTAATGTCAATTTCTTGGTCTTTACTATCACCTCCCACCAAGGGTTGTGCTGTCACAACTATCCATCACTTCCAGATACCCGAGTCAAAGACATCTTTGGGACGGACTAAAAATAAATTAATAAGGGCACCCAAACAAGGAGCCAGATGTGTTCAGAATGAAAGGACTGTTCAAAAGGTGGTAAATCTAGGGAATGGCTTTACTGGGTCAGCAGCAAAAAAAATCCAGTAACAGGGCCCTGGATAAAAGGACTGCAGCCCAGAGAAAGTAAATACTGAAACACATTCAGGACAAGACAGTGTCTTATCTGATATTGAGGGAGAAAATTTTGCTAAAGCTTTCTGTTAAATTACAGTCGATCTTCATGAGTCTGCCTTTTTGCCAGAAATATATATTTGATTGGGGCAAACCAAGACAAAAGAATATTGGGCTATCCATCAGTCCAAATTCATACTCATATTCCTGATTTTAACCATCCTATGATGCCTGTACTTTATTCTAGCCCACTGCAAGGAGGGGAAAAAACAAAAAAATCACTTCATACCTTTTGTTAGCAGAAATGGAAAAGACTGATTTGTTGACATTTGTTGACATTTTCAACAAGGTGCATTGAATTCTGTGATTCGCTTTCTTAAAAATGGGGAAACATATGGGATGTCCTGACATGTGGAACAGTTCTGAGGGCTTAAAACCCCACAAACCTGGAATAGCATCTCCAAATATCTCTTTCTGCTGAGACAGAACTATCTAATACTCAACTTTGTGAATCTGAGTGTCCTACAAAACCGTTCTGTGCATCCAGCCAGAGCAGGATGGGGGGCTGGTCTCAACCAAAGGCCACCCCACACTCTGTCCATGTTCTCCTGGGAAACTGCTCCAGCTGCACACCCAGAAACTCCTCAAGCACCCCTCTCCTGACACTGTCTCTGTTTCCTTTCCCTCTTTGCAGCCCCAAATGGCTCAGAAATGCCCCTGGGATAATCATGCTTGGCACTTCACAGCTTTTCATTTTTCACTGACTATCTGGAGCAGTTTTCCACCAGCCTTTTCAGTGAATACAGCTTTCTGCTGTTCCGAGGAATTAGAACTTGCTCTTCTTTTTAGGAGGCAATCACAATGGGGAATGGTTGGTCTGTGTTACAGCATTTCAGGCTAAAAAGCTCAGTCAAGGATTTGAGACAGCAGCATTTGCTTCCAGCAATCTTTTAGCATTTTCTTCTTAAAAATAGAACTGTATGAGCCGTTGATGAGAGCCAATTCTGAGGATCCCCTTTTCTGTCAGGAAAATATTCTGTTTTAAGTTACATTGTAAAACAGCACTGAAAATCTGTTTGGAACAGAAAATGCAGATTTAAATACAGCTTTCCTACAGTGACAGAATGTGTTTAGGTTTTTCAATTCATAAATTACCTTCTAAAACACAGTGGGTTTGGATACAGCAAAAAAAAAAAAAAAAAAGGAAAAAAAAAAAAGAAAAACAAGTGTAAAAGCATTTTGCTTGCTTCAACTTGAAATGCTACACTCTAACTAAAATAACTTCTGGGGGTTTTCTTTTGTGGCCCACAGTTTGGGGACACCGCTCTAGATCAAAACTAGCAGTGAGGCTAACCCAGGAATACCTAACAAGACCCTTTTCAGGAACTCAATGCAAATGCCTTTTCAAAAACATCCATTTTCTTAACAGTTGCAAAATCTGTGCAACCTTACAATGTAGTAATTCCACAGTCTCTTTTCCATCACCCCATTACCCCATCTGTAAGGAATTTGTGCAGCGTGCTCAAAAGTCATTAAATCTTTTGTGTTAATGAGCACAGAAAACACAGATTGTTCGAAGGGTGCCTCCCTCCCCAAGGAGGGATATTTGCCTCTCCTAAGCAGCTCTATTCCAGAATCAGGACCCCAGCAGGCACCAGGTAAATGAACACCAGCATTATTCTGAAAGAAAATTCCGGCTTGGCTTTTATTCCCTGGGAAACAAAGTGATGTTTCCCAGATACAAGCTCTTGTTATCTAAAACAGTTAGGCCAGGAGTTTGATTGAGTACCTCCAAAAAGGAAAAGCAGTCCTGTCATTAGGAGCAGTAGGTAGGCCCTGGCAAGAATACTGATGAATCCAGTCATTCCTCCAAAAATCATCAGTATCAGGCTGAGGGGCATCAGGATGACAAATGTTCCATGCATGTCTGAGGAAAAATGAAGAATGTTAATATTGTAATATTTTATTATGGTGTCAGTGGATGTACCAATAATTATTAAGTGCAGATCCTCTGATCAGGATCAAAGCCTCATTCTGTGCTGCACAAACAAGAAACTGGACAACCCCTTGGGTTTTCAGAGTAAATCAGCAGGACAAACACATGGTATGGAGGAAAAGGTAACAAGCAAAACAAACCCTCACAGGATCACAGCCTGTGTTTCAAACAGAGACCACAGATAAAAAGGATATGTCTACACGGATATATATGAGCAATTAAACTGTTCCCAGCCCTTGAGCCAGCTGGATATCAGGTGATGCACTGCATACCAGGTAGGCACTGGCAACCTTAACAAAAAGTAACCCTGTTATGTGAATCACACCGTTCTGTTTGGGAGGTGACATCCAGCCATGCTTTGATTAAAGGTTTCTCTTCTGTCACGTGTCTTCTGCTGCACTGATGTAGCAAATTGTTGACCTTTTCTTTTGCTGCAGCTGACCATCAACTACAGGTAAATTTTCCCAGCCAGCTCTGATGCTGTCACTGCTTTCTACAACAGCTTCACTAAGTGCATTAACCTCCCCTGCTTGCTTCCTCCCATGCTAAATGTTTTACATTAGTCTTTCTTGATCCCTATAACATTTTAATAGCTGTGTAAACAGAGGGTTGCTATGTATTTTTTCATATCACCCTGTTTTTTCCATCATAAACCATTATTGAATCATTGTTACCTCTGATGCAATCTATCCACAACATTCAACCCAACCTTTTCTTCAAAATAACCAAAAAAAAGAAAAAAAAAAGTAATTCCAGTATCATTTTGTTTCATACCAGAGTAAAGTGCAGAGTAACTGAGAAAAGAAAATGTAAAATCCATATTCTGAAGAGGTCTACGCTTCATTGTCTCATTTAATTTCACAGAGAAACAATACACCATTAGCTCAGGAAAAGGAATCACTTACAAGCTCACAGTTGATGTGTGATCAAATGATCAATTTTTTTCAAGTCACTGTAACTGCCCACAGAATTGGAGGTACTGCATCTGCCGCTGGCTAAGGATCCAGCTCATCCTCTACAGCAGCATTATAAAGATCAGACACAATTGTGTTCATGTCTCTGCTCAGTTCCAGAACCCTGGAAGGTTAGGAAGGGTCTGCATGGCATCAAGGCAGACACCATTGATGTCTTTACTTCAGTAGAATGTGGTTTCCAGACATAATTATTTGTTTTGTGTAGCACAGAACATGCTCACAAAAAAAAAAAAAAAAAAAAAAAAAAAAAAAAAAAAAAAAAAAAAGTGGCAAATGACAAAGTTTTGGGAGGTGACCCCTTTTTTTTTTTTTTTCTTTCTTTTCCCCCTGCTTATTTACACTGGTATTATATTTTCATATTCAGTCCCAAAAATTGCTCTCATCAGGACCAGCTGATGCACAGAAATCATGAATTCAACATTCTGCATTGAAGAGAGCACTTACCCTCTTTGATTCTAAAGCTGAGGACACTCCCTGAGCCTTCCTTCAGCAAAACTGGCCACGGCTGCTGTTCCTGGCTAAGGAACACAGACCTAAAGCAACTCTCAGTGCTGACAGCCAGATCAGTCCTCAGCTCACTGGGAACAAACCAGCATGTCAAAACTGCCTGCAAATCTTAGCCAAATTCCAAGATGAGAAATAGCCATGGAACTTAGTTCAGGAAGGTTAAAAGTGGGTGTTGGGGATGTGCTGAAACTCGATGTGACAGAATAGAGGCTGGGCACCCAATTCAGTTCTCATATTCTAGAGAGGCAGCGTGGTCTTCAGCCACATTGGAGCTTGCTGAGTGTTATTTGGTCTCATTTTGATTATTCCCCACCATTCTGACACCCATGTGTCCTCTTAGATTTGGTCTTGCATGTAAAAGATGAAAAAGCCTTGGGAGAATAAAATCTTCAGAGGCTGCAATTAACATCTCAAAAGTATGAATGTGAGAATGGTGCAACCCTGTGCTCAGCCTGGCCTTGCTGAGAGAGAACAAACACACACAAATTCATGGCTGGCTCCCAGCTTTGTGATTTTTCAGGTGTCCCTCACCAGTCCAAGCCGCTGCTAACAAACTCCAGCTCAGGCCAGCAGCACTAACTTGCCATTTTTTTGACTTTTCTTGACATGGTGTGATTTCAGCTACTGCAGCCCGAGCCAGGACACGTGTGGGTGAGCAAAACACAACTCTGAATGGAACCTTGTGAAGGAAAGGGAAAGGAAAACGATTCCAGAGCATCCTTGGGAGCGTCCTAGATTACATTAATGATCTGTGACAGTTGCAATATCAGAATAACTCTGACTGTTATGCCCTCTTTGGTGAAAATATAGGGTTTAGGGACAGCTCAGATGAAACCCACAAACACCACTGTGACAGAGCCTCACTTTTCCGACACATTTCTCATTAATCACCTGCAGCTTTTTAAAAATCAAATATTTAGTGAATTCTATTTGGTCAAACAGTACTTTTATAATCTCCAGTGTTCTAGTTCAATATCTAATACTTATTTGTATTATGAAATCTGCAACTGCCTGGAAAACTTATTCTAAAATGCTGCCATGGAAACCACTCTGGAATCTGAATTCATGCCATCTGGCATATGATATTATGCCATTATATTCCTTGATTAGAGGAACAGAATTAGTTTATAGAAGAACATGACTTAAAATATCTTTACTGTGTTTCTGTCTTCAATAATAATCTGTGAAATAAGTTAAAACATTAATTTTGCAGTCATTTTAGTGATTTTTTAGTTTCTGTTGAAATATGCATTTATTCATTATGTATTAAACATATAACTGTCTTCGTATTGATGAAATTAATCCAGTATTGGAAAAAAAACACCCTAAGCATTTTGCAAAAGAAGAAGCATGCGCACTTTCTTGTAAAACAGAATTTAGTTTCCCACATCTCTTCCTCAACACCTGAGTTCCCTGTTGGTCCAACATGAAAGATCCAATGGTTTAATCTTGGAAATACTGAAACAAACTCAAAAACTTTTGAAAAACACTCCCTGTTTTTGAAACAAAAAATAATCAAATTGTTCAATCATAGTTACTGAAGTTGCACATTATCTAGCCAAACCTCTTTTACTAGAGGTCTGGCCAAGTATCTGTAAGAGTGACATCTGCAGTGTGTGTCCAGATCTGAGAATTTGGCAGGCATTTCTAAATTACCACTCAACGCAGTTGTTGAGGAGTTGTTTGTGAGAGAAATCTGTGGAATGAAATAGAAACACTGAGTGGTGTCAGAAGTAACCAAGTGCAAGCCCAGCAGTTTTGTTAATCATCTCCTGTTAACATCCTGGAGCTTAATTGCTTCAAACTAACTTTGGATTTGTTTGCACAGCTTATAACAGCAAATAGTGCCTGGAAATCTGTAATATCACCTCATCAAAAACACTCCAAACGGCATCGGCTCAGAAAGCTTAATTAAGGGCCTGTTTATCTTACCCAGCAGTAACTAAAGAGCCAGTTAGAAAGAAAAAGCCTCCAGCTGAAACAGACTCCTGGCAGTTGTTAAAACCAATGGGGCTGCTCCAGAAGGGCTTGATAAAGCCAGGAAGAAGCAGTGCACAGAGGAAAGCCTGACCACCTTGCTAGGAAAAAAGCAAGGGAACAAGTTAGAAAACCAATAAACAACTGAAGAGAACTCGTCTGTAGCTAAATGTGTGTCTTCTGGGCTTGGGCCACAGGGACAGGAAGGCCTGGATTCCCTCCTGTTCAACAGAGAAAAGGTGGCAGAGGAGGATTGCTCATAGAGTTCGGGGTCAACAGGATGATTAGCCAGGCTCTGGTCTGTGGGTAGTATGTCTGGGCTTCATGCTTGTCTCAAAAAATCCCTGAGCTAAACGGGGAGACCAATTGCCGATAGCAGAAATAAAATTATGCTAGACCTGCAGCTGGTGGCACTGACAAAAAACTCCAGTAGCAGGAATGGGTAGAATGATGAATGCGAGCGATGCGCCGTGGCTCACATTCTGCTGCTGTGGTACCAATGAATCTGAAAATGAGAACATTCATCAGAACTTGTCACTTGTTAGGCCTCAGCTGCAATGGTGCTGCAGTTATCTCAGATTTCTGTATATATTTACTGTAATATCTACAGTAAGTACTGAAGCAGATGTTCACTGGCACCTCTCAGAAGGAACAGCGCACTGTTGCTCAGAAACAGGTACACACCTGCCAGATCAATTAAACCAGAATTTCTATGTGCATCATCTGGGTCTTATTTCACTTGGCCTCTGAAACGGCTCTTGCTCCAGCCCCAGCTGTTCCCTTCTGGTAGCTTAAAACCAAAAGAAAATTTGCAAAGATCTATAAATCCCTCAGGAAAAAATGTCACGGTGGCGAAAGAATAAAGCATTCCTTATAACATTATAAACTGCAACCCAGTAAAAATGAAGCAGGACCATGAGGAGCAGGGTGAAGTGTGAAAGCAGCTGGTGCATGACAGGTTACAGGGTCCATCCACATGCTGTAAGGAGACCCAGACAAGTTTATCTGTACTATTAAACTCATTTTGTTGAGGAAGAAACCAAGGCAGCTGTCACATTATCAGCTGAGGTATCAGCTGAAACGGGCTGCCTCTGCTGCAAAGATTGTTTCCCTGCAGGAAGCATGAACTTGTCTGCAGCCTCATGGTTCCGGTTACATTAATGTCTAAAAAAAAAAAAAAATAAAAATACTCTCGGGAGAATACTTGAAAGCAGTTGTGCATGGGCACAATGGGCACAACTGGATTTTATAACAGGAAAAACAATATGAATGGAAAGCACATCCATTAAGTACTCATTTCTGGATGGGTCAGGAAGAGAGGAGAGCACTAAAAATGGACTTGTAAAAGGAACCCAATCACTGGCCCTGTTGTTCAAGTCTCTGACGAAAAATCAGGATTGCCAGAGGCTTAATCATACCTTGTACCTAATGCAGATGGTTTGTGTGTCACACAGACTGTAAGAAAGAGCAGCAGTTCCTCTCACATTATTTTTCACAACTCCAGTCCCAGCTTTGCAGCAGCCGAAGTACAAAGCTGAGATTCAAGAGAAATTGCCTGGTTTTGATTAGAAATATTTACAATATTTTTCATTTTGCAGAGATTATACTGGTGTTGCCTTCAGCTAAATCTGTACTGGTATTTACCCATTATTAACAACACAGTCTTTGGCAAATGGAAAATATATATATGACAAAAATGCCTAAGAGCAACTTTTCACCAGTGTAACATGTTAAGGTTTCTTGTTTGGGTTTTTCTTTCCTTTTAAGAAATTCTTTTAAAAAGTTCAAACTCTTGGGGAAAAGTTTTCAGCTGATAAAGCACTGCCATTCTTTCTATTCAGCAGCTTCCCTCCCTGTGTGACCCTCAACATCTAGATTTGGGACATTACATTTCTGCTACTGGAAAATGGCGAAGCTGCTCAGAAGTCGATGCAGCTGCCTTTGCAGTCACTGCTATCCTTATTTTGTCATTTAGAGAGAGATAGATTTGGCTCACCATGACAAATGTTGCTCTTGCAGCTTGTCTGCCGTAGCTGGCACAGGAAAACATATGGCAAGACAAAATACTAGACGTGTCTTTGCTGACAAATTTAAATTCTAAGGGAATTTTTGGAGGGCTGTCTTCAATCCTAGTAGTCACCAAGAGACTCTAATAACTGTCTAAATTACAGAAAGTGATACACTCATTTTACTCCTGTTTGGGCCAGAGGAAAGTGTCCATCTCCAGTGAAAAACAATTTTATTAATGTAGAACTTTCAGAAAAGCTAGTGGTAGGCAGTGGAGTGGTGTTTTTCTTTAGACAGTGGCTGATGTTTTAAACAAATAAATAACCAGGCTATGCTGTAATCTGTAATAGGGAAATAATTTATCCATCGTGGGTTTGAGGGGGAGAGAGGGTACACACTGCATGTTCAGCTGGGGGGAGTGGTAAGAGAAGAAGTGGAAGGCTGATGTAGAGGAGAGAGTGTGTTTGTGTGCAATCCATTAGAGGAGTAGCTCAAGACTGCTGCTGTGATATGGAAAGACATCATAGTCCCAGGCTTAACTAGGCCTAGGTTGATTGCCTGGGTAATATTGCTGCTGGCACAGGATTTTAACTTGGGCACCCAATTATTTCAATTTGCCAGGAGCTCGATTTGAAGTACACAATAAGCCTAAAAGGAATCTGCTGGGATGAATAGGGGAGATATTGGAAATGTGGAGGAAAGGACTGTGAGGGCTTTTAATTCCCTAATGAAGGGTTTGTCTTCTGGCAGTGGCCAGCACTTTTGTTCCCACTCAGGCCCAGCTCTTTGCATTCACATACAGACTTTCTCCAACCTCTATGGCACTTGTGTCTAATTAAGATGTGACAGAAAGTGCATTCAAACTCAGAAAAATTAGGGATGTGACCAAGGTGTTACTTAAGAGCCTACTTTAGGAGACAGTCTTTTTAAGTCCTTTTAGGAACAATCAGAAAGAAACATGTTTGATGTTGCCAGAGCTCATGAAATTCAGTGCCAATCAGTGAGAAATACGTGTGTACAGCTAGATGGAATGAGATTAATCCCATGTGACTGTGCCTCACAGACACCTTCACAGGCACACAGAGAGAAAAATGTAATTTTTTTGAAGTAACCTATTAAAGCTGTGCAATTAGCTTGTTTCCCACATACAGCAGCAGATGAAGAAACTGCTGTAACTACACTGCAATCCATGACCACAGAATTTTCCTCTAAAATTCTTGTTAAAATATGGTGTAGATGAAGATGTTTTGCCATGATCTGCCTAAATATGATGCAGTGGCCACAGTCAGAAACATTTAAGTGATAAGAGTAAGGCTGATGTAGAAGGTACTATCTCAGGACCTGATGAATCTAGATCTCACTCAGAAATATCTGTATTTCCTAGAAGGAAGAAGTACTGACATGCTACTTTCTATGTTCAGCTGCTGATGCAGAGGATCTGTAGCCTCACCACAGTGAAACTGCATTGAAGCTGAGCAAAAAAAAAAAAAATCAAAAATTTAACTCAGTAGGGCATTCCAATCAAACCTAGCAGGTTCTTTCAATTGAGGTATCTTTGATTTCTTCTCTCATCATTTTTAGGCAGATTACACCTGGTTAAAATAAAATATACAAGTGTCTTTGCAGACCTGAAGTCTTTTTCCAGGAACACAAAAATAGTACTTGATGTGAAAGTGAGAGAAAAAAAAATCTCCAAGGCCCTGAAGAGTCTGTAAACATAATTATTAATCAAATTTTTATTCATTTCCACTATTTTCTCACACTTCATGGCTCACAAAGAGCCGTCCTTTGTTTCCAAGCCAACAACATTTTTACAACCAAAAGAGCACTGCTTTGTGGTTTTGTTTTGTAATTTAAGTAAAGAGCTGCACTCTCTCACCTGAGAAAAATAACAGCCGTACCTTTTGCAAATATGCAGACAACTTTTGGAAGGCAAATTGTTTTATCTTGAAATGCTGAGCTACCACCAGCATAAGAGTGGAGGTGCTGACACCTAAAACATGATCAGGCAGGTTCAGTAAATGCTGACCCCTCACTGGCTCGAGCGATCCGGCAGACAATCACTCCCACTGATTTCAGTACCATCAAGCAGCTACAGCCCTCTCTTTTGAGGATGGAAGATGAAAGAAATGGCACTTCCTATTTGAAAGCACAGAGAGACACCCTGGGCTGTAAGAAGTGAACCTGTTGATGTGTTTATCTGGCTGCTTCAGCAGCCCACTGGCATCTGCCCCTCCTGTTCCTTCCCTGTGACACAGCCCCAGCAGCACCAGCACCTCCCAGGCTTCCTTTGTGTGCTGCACCTGCAGCTCGATCATGAGATGCTGCTCCAAGAAGCTAAAGACACTCTAAGCCACTCTGGAGCCCAGGGAATGGCTGGTTTTGAGGGAAAAAGTTCCATCTTAAACAGGACAAATGCATGTGTTCTGCAGAGTCAGGCAGAAGAGATGGGTAAATTAAAAAAATTATAAAAAGCGAGCCCACACACGAGGATGTCTAAGGAAAGGATTGTGCTGAATATATGATGCAAAGCCAGTAAATCATCTTCTAGGAGATGCCTGTAAGTATTTGAAAATGTTCTATTTGGACTTTTTGAAAACATTCTGGCATTGACAAATGAATCTAAAGAAAAAGAAGTAAATATATTACAAGCTTAATGTTTTTGAACACCATGTTCTTCAAAGACTTTGAACACTGCTTTTGGTCACTGATTTATTTTCTTAAATTCTCACATAGTTAAGTCGTTTATCAGTGCCAGGAATCCCACTGAAAAGCTAGAAAAGTAGCTGTGATAAAGATTAGTTTAAATGTGTTCTTAAGCATTTTCAGTGACCAGACTCCTTTGAGGTGATTGTGAACACTTTCATTTTTAACAATTGTGTACCTTCCTGTGCCATTCCAGTCAGAGAAGTCTTGTTCCTGTGGAAGAAATTAGCTGAACTTGTCATGAAATAGATGGTTATTTCAACAGTAAACACACTTAAAGACCACAGGCAGTGATGGATATTGTACAGAAGCAGAGTCAAAACACTTTCTCATTGAATTCCCCCTCTGAATCAGAAATGAGTCCCTGTAAGTGGCCAGGGGGGAGGGAAGGGTGAAAGGAAATATAAAATAATATAAATGCTACTCACACAAAAGCTGTTTGTGTGAATCGGTGATGTTCGCATTCTCGTGCCAGAAGGGGTTTATCAAAGGGTAACATTCACTCCTCACTATTAGAAGAAGGGGAAAAACAATGAGGAAAACATTATATCTGTTTGCTATACATAAATTTGATTTTTTGCATGTACATATAGTTCATATAATACTAGCTGCTTCTAAAACAGCCATTCCAAGGAAAGAAATGAGAGGATTTTTAGCATGCAGCATCAGCTGCTCCCATGGGGCCTGACCACTGGAGTCTACAGGGAAACGTCTGCTCATTGCAGTGGGGCTCAGTGCACAGCAAAGAGAGAATTCCTGTAACCTGCTCTTTCTCCTTGCTCCTCTGGAAGCAACGTCCTTTCTTGCCTATGGCAAACATTACTCACTCCTGGCTTTTAAAAGTGGAATCAAAGCCAAAAGTTAAATGCCTAGCATATCAATAAACTACATGGGGAGAATCCTATATATTGATATATAGGATTATAATAATCCTATATTATGATACATAATAATACTTACATTTAAATTAATTGTATTGTATTGTTTATGTAAATAAACAATCGTGTTTCTATTTCTATTCTTTATATTATTATTTATCATTTCAGTGGCTTTAACCCAGAACTTTCGCCCCTTAATTTCCTGAACCAAATGAAAAGACATCTCCTTCCTTCTAAATGGTTAACGTTTATTAGATTATCTTGAATTAAAAGTTAATGTAAAATTAGGTTACCGTAGCAGAAAATTCGCTCTCCCAATGTCTCCTTCGGCAAGTGACACGGGAGGCATTGACAGGGCACTGCCTACGGGTCCCGGGCACGGCCGGGGAGCGCCGGAGCTCCGCGGGCAGCGGGCACAGCCCCCGAGCCAGACCCCGCAGGCGGACGGACACCCGCATCCCCATCCCCGCATCCCCGCATCCCCGCATCCTCGCATCCCCGCAGCCGGACGGAGCACCGCATCCCTGCACCCGCATCCCGCACCGGAGCCCGCAGCCCCTCAGCCTCATCCCCGCACCGGAGCCCGCAGCCCCTCAGCCTCATCCCGGCACCGGAGCCCGCAGCCCCTCAGCCTCATCCCGGCACCGGAGCGCTCCGCTGCCCCGGCCCGCACTCACCGCGGCAGGTCCGCCAGAGCCCCGAGTGCGAGCTGAGCGCGTCCGTGCCGTTCCGGGACGCCTCCAGCTTGGAGGCATCGATGATGTACCAGAAGTCGGTCGCGATGGCCACCACGAGGAAGATGAAGCTCGAAAGTCCCACCAGGGCCACGAAGAGGGAGAGCGCGCCCAAGTTAACCCTCATGGTGCCGCCGCCGCCGCGCCTCGCCCGGCCCCGCGGCAGCGCAGGTAGCGCGCCCCGAGCCCCGCCCCGGCTGCTCCGCGCCCCGCGGGCGGACCGGGGACCCCCCGCCGCCGGTCCGGCTCCGCAGAGACCCCGCTGCCCCCCGGCCCCCAGCCCCGAGCCCCCGTGTGCGGAGCGAGCGCGGAGCCCCGTGCGGTCGGGCGGGCCAGCGCTGCCTCGCGGAAAGGGAAAAGCCGTCCGAAGCACGGCCGTGGGGATCCCCAGGGATCCCACAGCTCCGGCATGGGCTCACCTCCGAGGGGAGAAAGCTCCCGCACTCCAAACACCGCTGCCTTTGAGGGGAGGAGGAAGCAGAAGCCGAGGTGTGGGGAGCAGAGGCAGTGTTGGTGTTCCTGCAGCCTTTCTGGTATATTTACAAGAGATTCCCTCTTGTTCCGTGCCTTCCAGATGCCGGCCCCAAAAGGCCAGTTCTAACCTAATTTGGAAGGGGTTGTGAGAGAAGGCAGTAGCGTGGCATTTACTACCTGCTGCAGTGATGTCTCTACCCTGCTCAGATCATTTTCCTGTCACGATGGAGGGAAGGACACAAGCTCCTTCTTCCAGAAGCTATAGTTATGAAGGTGTTCATGTTTGAGCCCTGAAGCCACACTTCACCCAGCCTCCTGCTCATCTTCAGCCTGCTGAAATCTGTTGAGTAACAAAGTGGATTTCAGTTATAGAACCTTGTTTTCAAACCTGCAGAGAATTTACTCTGGTGTTTTACTGTGTTTCTTCACTGGCATAAAGATACTGTGCAGGTAGGGTCAACAGGGCATCTTGTTTTCTTCTTTGTAATTCACTTCAGGCCTTCCAGGGAATTACTAAGTAACTCTGAGTAATTAAAAAAGTCATTCTCATTTATTTTCTGGCATGGACACTGGGCAGAATGTGTGACATCATTACCCATCCATGGCAACAAGCTATCGTGAACCAGTAGGGTTTCAGCAGTAGGATCAGTTGAAAGGAACATTTTCCTTGAGAGAGAGTGTTTAAATAAACACAGAAATCATCAACACTACAGAACACATTTTGCTCTGCAAAACTACTGAAATATGTATATGGCTGGGAATATAACAGTCTTTATACTCAGGAATACACTGTTAAGCAGCTATAGCATTATTCTGAGGTCTTGCCATCTATTTCTCACATCTCCAAGTTGTATTTGTAATCTGTGAAAATGCCTCTGTAGTTCCACAAACCAGGCAGCTGCTAGCTCCTTGTAATTGCAATGTTTGGGTAATACAAAGTTCATTAAGTGAAATGTTTTGTTAGACTAGTTAATGCAGTGAGACAAAATGAACAAGCCTCGGGGCACCAGTCTCAACTGGGATCCCAAGCTTGTCTCTTTTTTTTTTCCAACTACATTTGCAGAGTTACTTGAAAGTTTCAATTATGCCCACAAATACCATGTGTTAGACAGAGGTTTTATCAGTTCTCTTCTTATAAATCTGCACCAGAAGCACTCATACACCTGAATCATCACTCCCCTGCAATGATCTGCCACTGTCATCTCCCAGTTAAATCCAAGGGAAAGCAGAGGGTATAAAACTGGAGGAACATTTAACCCAGCTGGGCACAAGCTGTTAATTGGGTGTTGTGCAAGATGCTTATCAGAGCTTGGAGAGCTGTTGTTCTAACCTTGGGGTGCAAAAGGTTTGTACATGTGCATATTTTTAGAAACATTCTTAAATAATCTATTTTAGCCATCAAGATGTGTGGAGGTCCTTGCAGACTCTGTCTCGACTAACTTTACAGTAAACCTAAGTTAGAGCCTACTAAGCCCAAATCCTTTTTTGACCAGACTCCAATGACAAACATTTATATCAAGAGTAAATCATCTCTACAAAAAGGTTTCATTTCCACATCACCATAATTTTTTTAGGCCTTCATTCCCATGCTAGGGAACAAATAATTCCTGCAAAGTGAGAAAACTAAAAACATAGTTAACAAAACAATTTCATGTATTCATTGGGAAATGTCTATAATGAAAGGGAAAAGCCAGTAGTGCAAATTAGTTTCTGTAGAGACTCCTGAGGTCTTTGAATGTTAAACTAGGATCTTTAGCATAAAAGATTCAAAATTTTACTCTGGGCTTAGCTTTATGGAGAAGGAACATTTTTCTTTGCATAGACTAGGTGTTGGTTTTATCAGCCAACATCAATCTGCTACTCGGAATAACAAAGATAATTCAGAATATGCTCTCAAAGTTTCAGTCAATTATCACTCCCCAGAGTGTGATGCAGTGAAATTATCAGCCTCTTCCAGCCTGAGCATGGCAAAGCTTGTGTAAGTAACTTCTATGCTCTCTGTTCTGCTTGCAGGGTTACTTGGGTGCTGTGGGATCCAGAGGGCATTGTGCTCTGGGAATCACCAGCTTTGCTTCCCAGGACTTTTCCCAGATAAAATGCATCTCTAAGGCAGTTCCTTCTCAACTTTTCTGAACCTGTGCTGTTCAGGGGAAGCAGAATCCCACTGAATTCCTCAGTTTTCCTCACTGTTTCTTTATTTCATTTCCTCTGCCCTGTCTGTATTTGTGAAGAGGTGACAGCATTACTAGAAGTAAAGTATTTGTAAACTACATAAGGGAGGGATTCCCACAATGTTTAGCCACCTAACTGTAGGAAAGCTAGTCAGTGCAAGTGTGCACCAATGACTGTAATTAATCGCTGCCATAACAACAATCATAATCAACACACCTAATTTCTTTCACAATCCCTTTCCAGGAAATATCAGGGGTTTTTCTCCTGTTTGTTTGTTTGAGGGGGGTTGTTTGTTTATTTTGGGGTTTTGTTTTGTTTTTGTTGGGTTTTTTCTTGTTCTTTTTGTGGAATGAAGAATTAAATTCAAACGCAGTTTTACCATTCAGCCTTCCAGTAAAGCTAATGGGATTCTGGAGTTTATGGTTCTTTTAAACTTACCACAATTACTTCCCCTGTGGTTCAAAAGAGAAAAGCTGTTAGACAATATACACAATTACGATTTTCAGATTCACTGCGCTTGGAAATTACAAGTTATTGGCTGGTTTGGCTATTCCTTCTCAGATTTAATCTTTTCATCATGCACTAGTACACATCCAGTTTGGAAGAGTCACAACCCGCAATGAATTCTAAAAAAAGACTGACCAGTCACAATCTATCAAGGATGAGAGACTACAAGACATACAATGTCCTGACTCTTACTCAATATTACCTGATCTGCAAAAAAAACCCATAAAGCAAAGCATCAACACATGACATTGAATTCAAAAGGGGATTACAGGAGGGACATACCTGAAGCAACCAGCACAGCCAACTTCTTGGGACTTGATCAATGGATGAAATGGGACTGGCCCAATTCATCATTTCAAACAAGCAGTTAAACCTCAGTAAAGTCTGGCATGTGAGGTAAAGTTGTCTGGCATGTGAGGTAAATTTAAACAAATTCCTAGGTCACATGGCTGTGAGGAAGACAGGAAATGTAACTGGGGTGCATCCTTAAAAGAGGTACATCTCAGGAATTTGCTGTCGAAGCCTTCTTGTGTGTAGTACAGAAACTGCAGCTCCCTAAACTATTTTCATTATCACCCATGTTACAACATCTGCAGTCACAGACCTTCTGCAGCCACAAGATATTCCTGCTTTGCCCAAATATTATGCATATGTATCAGCACTTCTTAGAAAAGCAATTGCAGCAGCTCCATTTCTCACGTAATGTACCTTTGTGTTTAAAAGCCCTCATGTAATGCAGCTTTTTAGCTACTCCTCTAATTATACTAAGCCCGTGTACCAGTAAGTGCCTCTTGGTGCAGAATGGTGAGATTTTGTGACAAATATAATCTGCTTTGCCTGCTTAGCACTCCATAGCAGTGAGGAACATGCCAGCAGAGAGAGACATTGCAGTAATAATTTATGTGGTCGTGTATCACCACGGGAAGTAAAATAATGTTCTGCTCTTTCACAAGAGCCAGATAAAAGGAGAACAAATCTCCAATGAATTTCTATCAGATATTCATCCAACAGAATTCCCCACAGAAACTCCAATGAGATATCTGAATGGCTTCTGTGTTTTCCATTTCATTGCCACTCAAAATTCTTGACTGTAAAAATAGGGAAAGATTATTTCATTCTTTTAATAATTATATTAATAATTATTAGTTATTGTTGAGGGAGGCAGATGATGATGAGACATCTAGAAATAGATACAGACTATATCTTATATTCCCAAGTTTTTTTAAGCATTGACTAATACTTCCTACTACT
This sequence comes from Hirundo rustica, assembly GCF_015227805.2. NCBI lineage: Eukaryota > Metazoa > Chordata > Aves > Passeriformes > Hirundinidae > Hirundo > Hirundo rustica. The sequence continues at coordinate 5,125,217 of NC_053464.1, forward strand.
CAAGAAAAATACAAGGATCATCTATAGCAATTCACATTAGCATCATTTGACAAGTAATTAATATGTAAATTCCCACTTTTGAACACGACTCTCCTGCTAAAAGATAAAACATCAACAGCCCCGGCAGACTTGCCAAGGACGCAAGGAACTAGCCCTCAGATGGGAGTTTGGAGGGCACCTCCGTGTAATTTTGCAGAGGGCTGGTCAGCGTGTGCAGCTGCTGAGGTGTCCTGTGCCCACATCATCTGCGTGCTCTGCACTGAGCACACAGCCCCAGGGCCGCGCCAGCCGCCAGCTCTCACTGTAGATGAGCTCAGATGGGAAACGACTGCCTAAAACACCACGGTCCAAAATGCAGATACTAAAATCTAACTAGCTAACTCTGTTAGACAAATTTCTGTTGTTAAAACCCCCCAAAGACTTTGATTATGATGTTTCCACTCAATGCTTAATTCAGTCTCATTTATTTTATCTGGTTTATATGTAATTAAAAACTCTTCAGATTTAAGTAACTAAGCCCCCAGTCCCCAAACAAGTGAACAGATGTTGCTTCAGCTAATCTTACAGTGGTACCAGAATTCTGGTATCATCTGGACTAAGGAAGAAACGCCTATTTATCTCCGCAGAGGTTTTCCGACTTTGTTTTTCAAGCCATTTGTAGATTTTGCATGCAATTACAGATGAACCGAGACAGGGCAAGTGATGTTAAAAACAACAAAAGAACTCGAGTAGGACACGCGCGTTGAAACTCCGAGCAAGCCCTGCGGAGGCTTCGGCGCAAGCCTGAACTGCGCCGCTGGCGCTGCCTCTCTCCGCCTCCCCTGGCAGGGTTTTACCGAGGCTTTCGTGCTGGCTAATTCTCAAACACAGCCGATCCCCCCAGCACAGCGCGCACCCCGCAGCACCCGCGGGGGCCGCCGGGCAGCGGCGTCAGCGGAAGGAGCCGGAAGGAGCCGCCACCTCCGCAGCGACAGCGGGGCGGCCGGAGCGGCCGGGAGAGGCGGGACCCGAGCGGGGAACCGGGAGAGGCGGGACACGAGCGGGGAACCGGGAGAGGTAGGACACGAGCGGGGAACCGGGAGAGGTGGGATCCGAGCGGGGAACCGGGAGAGGTAGGACACGAACGGGGAACCGGGAGAGGTAGGACACGAGCGGGGAACCGGGAGAGGTGGGATCCGAGCGGGGAACCGGGAGAGGCGGGACACGAGCCGGGAAAAACGGGAGAGGTGGAATCTGAGCGGGGAACGGGGAGAGAGGTGGGATCTGTGCGGGAGGAAGGCGGGACGGGCGGGTCCCACCGTAGGGACGTGGATCCTGTCGGGGGTCGCGGGTCCCGCCGTGGGCACACGGGACGGACTGGTCCCTCCTGTGCTCCTGCTGCCGTCCGGTGCCCGTGGAGCCTCAGCCGGGCCGCGCTGAGCCCCGCGGGGGCTCCGGTGGATCCCGCCGCAGGGACGGGAGCCCCGCAGCAGGGACGGGAGCCCCGCAGCAGGAACGGGAGCCCCGCCGCAGGAACGGGAGCCCCGCCGCAGGGACGGGAGCCCCGCCGCAGGGACGGGAGCCCCGCCGCAGGAACGGGAGCCCCGCCGCAGGAACGGGAGCCCCGGAGCAGGGACGGGAGCCCCGCCGCAGGGACGGGAGCCCCGGAGCAGGGACGGGAGCCCCGCCGCAGGAACGGGAGCCCCGCCGCAGGAACGGGAGCCCCGGAGCAGGGACGGGAGCCCCGCCGCAGGGACGGGAGCCCCGGAGCAGGGACGGGAGCCCCGCCGCAGGAACGGGAGCCCCGCCACACGCACTGCACCCGGTGCGGCCCCAGGGCACTGCCCGGCAGGATTGCGCTGGCTCCTGCACCGAGCCCCGCCGGGAAAGGACAGGTTTGGAGCTGGCAGAGGTTAACAGAACGGCACAGCTACAGATTGACACTGCTTCTAAAGCCTGCCGTGTTTGGGGTGTGGATACATGTATGATGGTCCAGCAGGGAGCTAAGTTGATCACGGGTCTGGAGCATCTCTCTTTACGAGGAGAGGCTGAAGTTGAGGAGAGATGACTGAGGGAGACCTTCTTAATGTGTATAAATATCAAAGGGAGGGCTCAGATCTGCTCCCTGGGGCCCAGCATTGGGGCAGGAGCGAGGGGCAGGAACTGATGCCCAGGAAGCTCCACCTGAACATGAGGAAGAACTTCCCTGTGCAGGGACCAAGAACTGGGATGGATTGTCCACAGGGAGTGTGGAGCATCCCTCGCTGGAGATATTCCAGAACCATCTGAAGCTGATCCTGTGCTCCAGAATGACCCTGCCTGAGCAGGGATGTGGGACCCGATGTGCCACTGTGGTCCCTTCCAGCCTGAACCATTCGGTGATCTTGTTCAAGCACAACTGGATAATAGCAAATTTAGCATAATTATTCAAGATGTTAATGCCAACAGAGGAAATGGCCTTAATCCCTTTGAAGACCTTGATTTAGCATTGTACTTCTCGCAGTCATAGTAATGTTTGGTTTTTTCAGAGGAGGTTGTTTGTAACACAAGCAATTTAGTAGCTCTTCCTAAAATACACAGTGGCTGCCACTGAACTGCTAACAGTTAAATACTTGAGGATTCTGTAGAAGAGAGTATTGGAGCATTGCTACTTTATTGAACAATGTTATCTGATTTTTATCTTCTGAAATACTGCTGGAGCAATGTTCAGACAGTGTCAGGCTACCACTAAAAGCTGCCTGTGTTTGGTTTTAGGTTGAATATCCTCATGAGTAACTTGTCTGGGAGCATGGTGGAGTTTGCACGGTGAAGTTCACACGATCACACCTTCTCAGAAATTATGTCCTGAGGTTCCCTTGGTGAGCAAAACTTGCTGGATACCTGTGAATGGAAGAGGATGGAATCCCTTTGTGGCAGCACTGCATAAGGCACTGTTTGAGCACTGCAGATGTTCCTCTCACCAGCACCCCATGGTAGATCTGGCAGAGAAGGAGATGGATAACCCCACGTTTAGAAGTGACACTGTGCTGTCTGATGTTCACTTGCACTGCCCAAGCAAAAGACACCTCATGGTGCGACTGAATGCAGTTGGACAGCCAGGTAAGGGGTGCTGACACTGATGGAGCTGTAGTTTGACTCTACTCATAGCTTTGTAAGGCTGAGTCCTACGCTAAGTGGTTGATATTAATAGTTACATATTTTATTCCAGTTATAAGCAGAATCACCTCCTACTCAGGCTGTAGAAAGAGGGCTAGCTAATGATGAAACTAACTCCAGAAATGAAAACTTGTAGACAGCCTGTCTTAAAAATTCAGCTTTAAATTTCTGAGAAAAAGTAACCAGATTTACTCACTTGCAGGTTTAGTTTAATGCATTTGTTCATTGAGCAATAGGGTCAATATAACACTTTGGGAATCATGATTGAAAATAAGGTTGTGATGTTTTTTATACACAAACAAAGTATGAGAAACCAGGAGTTTTAAATAGTTTAACTTAAGTTTAAAATAAAAACTATCAGTAATTAATTTATCAAGTTTAAATAAATGTTTATGTGATGATTTACCATCTATTCCAGGGGAGCATAACAGCTTTCTTTGGGTTTTGTGGTGTTTTTTTTTTTAATTTTGAATTTGTTTGTTTGTTTGTTTGTTTGTGGGGTTGGGTTGGGTTTTTTTGGAGGGGGTGTTTTCTTCAAAAAAAATGTGGACATGAAAACTCAAAGTAGCAGTGGCTTTTATGGACATAGAATTTGAAGAGTCAAGGTTGTAGAGGAAATGAGTTGGCAAATGCCTCTGGCTGATTGCCAGCTTGTAGGTTGCTATAAAGTTGTCAAGGGAATTGACCTTAAAGCTGGTGGCATAATGTTCTGTACCAAAGTCCTGCTGTGACAGAAGCGTTAATTGTTTTTTCAAACCCAGCTGTGACATAAAAAGAGCAACTTCTGCAGCTGTTCTGTTGTATGACAATGTGAAAAATTATCAAAGTAGGCCTGACAAAGAACTGAATAATAATTCTGACCCTGTTCAGTTCAAAACCCAGGTAATTAATTAATTAATAATTAATGCTATGGTGGGTCTTCATGCTCTTTGACATGTGTTTGCTGTGATTGTACTTGGTGCAAAGAATCTTTCAACAGAAAGAAGTGACCATGTGTTCCACCTCGTCTGAATGAGCTCTGTCTGGGAAATTCCTCTGCTTACTGAGACAGGAATTGGATTATAGTATGACAGCCTTTAATGCCATAACAATCTACCAGTGCCACTTGGCTGTGTTTTGGGGAAGTTTATGGGGGTTTAATCTCTTCCCCTTTGAGTCAGCTTGACTTTCCACCTTTTGAATGCTGTAGAAATGCAGAGGATCAGAGTGGACTTGGACAACCAAGTATTTCATTCACTGATGGCATCCTCTAGTCCAATCAGTTTCATCTGGCTGTCATGCAAACAGTGGAGACTTGAAAAATTTCTCATGCTAGGACAGGCATTAAAGATTTTATTAGATCTAGCTAAAAATGGTCTCACTGGAGAGGAACCTCAGTCAGATTTCAGTGGGCCACCTTGGAACATCTTGCCTACTAAAGAAACTGGAATAGAACTCCATAAATTGTGAAGTTGTTGAAAGCAGTGGTGGCAAGGACTTTATCTCTTCCCTTTTGTCGGGAATGAACATAGATGGAAGGACTACAGAATGTTTGTTCTTCCTTATGTATGATATTCAGGCAGTACAGATTCCTGTAATTATAATTGCCAGGTCCATATTTCAATAACTTAATTTTTTAATAGATGCTGATGTCACTGAGTGATTGTTGTAAAAGATTTTTAATTAATTGGTCACTGAGAATAGCTTCAGTTGTTTAATCTCTGCATAATCAGTTTGAACACTTCAAAAAAGATCATAGAAATGTCAGCTTTGCCTCCTGTGCGCTTATTTCTGCTCTTACATCTTGAGCTAATTTCAAGGCTTGAAGTTGCTTGAATTCCTAAAGACTTTCAAAGCAGTAAACAAAAATTCAACTTGCATTTTACTAGAACATGCTTCTTTCTTACAAGATAGGAATCTTAACCAAAAGAAATTAATTCTAACTTATATTAATATTGCTTTCAACTTAGTTTGAACTTCTGTCAACAGAATTTTTGGAGGATGTAAGAAAGCATCCCCTCTGCTAGTAGTTAAAATAAATATTACTAAATCAGATGAACGTGGCTGTTGTGGCTGTGCAGATGCTGGGTCAGCCAGTGAACTGTGAAAGTGCTTCATTAATTTCTGCTGACAGGACTAGAAAATACAAGTATTTCTTCATAGCAAATAAAACTATATTTCAAGTTACCTTGAAATAAATAAAACTATATTTCAAGTAACTGTTTTCAAGTTATCACCTTTTACTCTATGGATTTTTAATACATGTAATGCATACCAAAATCTCATGCATGTGGAAGTTGTGCACAGATTCTGCCTCATCTGGTGTTTAACCTTTGCCCCCCACACTGTGTCCTTGCAGTATTCCTGTCATATTTCAAACTCCTTTGGAGCACAGAAGATTTGGCATCTGGGAAACACGTGAGAGAAATTCCCACAGGAGGAGAACACCAGTGCAGAAGTGGAGATGAGCTGTGTGACGAGGACAGGAGTAACGTAAAAAAAGAAGGAGAATTAAATAGCGAAGGAGTAGAAGCTCTGCTAGATGATGATGGAGACTTGGAAGTGGTCAGAAGGCCTCGAAGTGCCTCTGATTTGCAAGCAGAGGATCCTTTGAGGGATATAGTGTGCCCTGTAATTCTGATGAAAGGGAAAGAAGATGCTTTTGAAGATGAAAAGCAGGAGTGCGCTTCCAGTGATGTTGTTAAAATAGGTAAATAATAAGTTTTCAGTCAGGGAGAAATGCGGCAAATATGTTTCTGTAAAACAAAAGAGTAATAGGCTTTCTTTAGAAATAGAACAGCAGTTTGTTAAGTGGAAGAGAATAATGAACACAGTTCTGTGATATTGCAAATAAAAAATTACCTTTTTTCTCTGGAAGTGATTGGGGCAGTTGTAAACCATGGGAAACTCAGTGCTCCTTAGTTCAAGTGGGTGTTTGGCATTATCTAGCATTATTATATGGAATGAAGTGTTTAGTTCTATATTTGAAAGGGAAGCACAGCCTTAGTTTCAAACTTGCCACTGTGGAACTTGATGTGAACAGTTTAGAGATAATTATTTTCTGCTCTACTCTCATTTCCACAGAACACACTATGGCAACCCCCTTAGAAGACGTTGGTAAACAAGTACGTGTTCTGCCTTGAAGTATCTTGATTTTCATGGAACGTGCTTCAGAACTGACTGAGTTTTAAGTGCTTCCCTTGTCCCCAGGTGTGGCGTGCTGCCTTCCTTCTGGCTGATTACATTCTCTTTAAAAGGGAAACGTTCAGGCGTTGCTCTGTGCTGGAGCTTGGAGGTGGCACTGGAATTACCAGCATTATCATGGGAACAGTTGCCAAGAGAGTTTATTGCACAGGTAAGGTAGCTCTTTTCAGTTAAACATTTTCATGAAACTTCCCAAAGCAGTGCTTTCATCATGGTATTTTCAGACTCATCTGTTCAGTTATAGCTAATCCTTTTTTATTAATGCATATCAATTTGTGTTATTTACTGAAAAATAATAGGAACTTTCTCAAGGGGCTGAGAAGGCTCAAGAGTTCAAAAGCAAGATATGTTGCAGTGAACTCAAGATAGTGTGTCCAGATTAAAATAGGTAGTGTAGGGATCCAGCTTTTTTCTTCAAGGGCTGCTCAGAGCTTAGAACTGAAAGACAGAAGGAAGAAGATACTAAGGAAGCACTCATCAGTGGACAGAGTGGCTCTGAATTTTCCTTAATCTCATGGACTTGAGGGAAAATTTGAGTATTAGTCCGAGAGGCATACATGGCCCACAAAAAATATTCTTGGTTTTAATATTGTTGTTGCTTCTTTTCCAGATGTTGGTGAAGATCTTCTGGGCATGTGTGAGCAAAATATTGCATTAAACAAGCACCTGATGGAGTCAGGAGGTAGGTGCTGTATGGTCAGATTTTGACTCTTTAGCCCAGGTGCTGTCTGAAAGGCCATTTGTGACTGATGTGATCTTTCTTCACCTCCAGGAGGGGAAATTAAAGTGAAAGAACTGGATTGGCTGAAAGATGAATTCTGCACTGGTAGGTGTTTATAATGGGTTAGATTGGGCTTGGTGTTTGGTGTTACATATTCAAAAGCCTCTTCTTGGGACTCAAAGACAATTCTGGTTAATGATAATATTTGATACTGCCAGTCGAAAAGATTTTATGTTTATTAGACTTTCATATAAAGATTCTTTTAATGAAGAATAAATTTTAAAAAGCATTATAAAATAGGAAGATTAATCAAAACTTATATAAGGGTATCTGGGGTTTTGTTTAAAGGTGTGTTTGCTTTAATGTATTTAAAGTTATGATCTTGCTACAGGACTATGAATTCTGAAGTGAAAGAAAACTTTTTCTTGCCAGTCAGCCTTGGGAGGGTTGGACATAGTAACACAGAGAAAGCAGAGCACTGGGGGAACTTCAGAAAATGAACAGGGAAGATTTTGATTTCCCTTGAGTGGTGTGCTCTGTTTATGGAGTAGCAGCTGCCCACAGGAGCTATGAACTTTTCTCCAGTCATTTGAGATATTTAATCATGTACAGCAAAGCCATCTTCTTTCTTACAGATCCTGAAGCTCCTTACAGCTGGTCTGAAGAAGAGATTGCTGATCTGCTTGATCACTGTTCTGTGATAATGGCAGCTGATGGTAGGGAAATATAAACAGTAAGCTTTTACCTCAAACCCTGCAGCATTGTGAATAATAATTGAAACATACCTAGTTTGCTTTTTAAAATCTAATAGGTCAGATCCTTATCTAATTTGCCAAAGCTCTGCCCTAAGTGTTCCTGCCCGTATTTTTCTTTTCTAAAGGCTTATATTTACATTCTGAATTAACAATTATGGGAACAGATATTGCAAGCTAGTAGCTCTTCCTTTCCTTTGGTGTGTTAATTCTTTGTGACTAAATAAATTGCTCAACACAATCAAAAGTAACTAAGGAATCAGAAGAGTTGTGTTGTCCTATCCTTGTCTTGTATTACGTAACTTCTGTGCAAATAATGATAAACTAGATGATAGACTAAGATTTTCTATAATGTGCATAACAGTTCCAGATGCTGCGCTTTCACATGGAGTCTATGCCTTTGGATATCGCTTTTCTGCTTTTTTACTTGCTTCTGTGAAGGACTTTAAAATTACAGGCTAGCTCATCGGTATAGGAAAACCATTATTTTGATCTATAAAGGAGATAAAGGATAAAGGAGAATTGGGTTTAGTTATGATACTGAAAGGAGTTGCAAGACTGCTTTCAAAGGAGATTTGGTTATAATGGTAAATTATGGCCTGGTGTGGGTTTTTTGTAAGAAAAGAGACCCTCTAATATCCTGGGTTTTTTTAGTTTTGTAGTAAGATTATTTGCAGGCTGAGAGAATTCTTGTCAAAGCTTGTAAATTGTCTGACAAATGATTCCCATTCTGATGAGAGAAAGCTTAAAGAAAGCCTGGCATAAATAGCAGCAGTGAATACTCTTACTGGGTCAGTTCTTGCTATTAAAAATGTACTTTGCACTTAGATAAAAGAGAGTCTTGTTTGACTGGAGTAATCAAACTAAGACCTGTTGTTTCATAATGGACACTTAAGTAAATTCTATCCTTAATTATACATATGCTGTTAATCTTGTTTTTTTATAGTGTTCTATGATGATGACCTGACAGATGCCTTGTTCAGAACTCTGTATAGAATCACACACAACTTGAGAAATTCTTGCACAGTTTACTTAGCACTGGAAAAGAGGTGAGTATTACCAAGAACTTAATATAAAAAGCACTGAACACTTTGTGTCTTTTAATTAAAGGTTGGCTTCTGATTTTCATCGTATCAGATTATTACAAGCTGCAGTATATGCTCAGGACAAGCTTTTTTTTTTTTTTTTTTTTTTCCCCTACATGCTTAATTTTTATCAGTTCAGAATTTGAGTTTTAACAAGAGTTTGCCTTTTGTTGTCCCACCTTTGCCTCACCTGAGATAACCTCTGTGCAAATAGGAATAAATAGGTGGCTAGATTGATGTGTTCTATAATGCCTGACAACATTTGCTATATATTTTTGAGGTCACAGGGTGGAATGAAGTGGCTTAGAATTAGGGTATTTATTTCCTAGCTTGAGCAACGCGAGAACAGTTTCTCTAGTTTGCTTTAAAGAAATCAATGAATGTTTTTAAGTAGTTGTGCCTTGGAGTCCATTCAAAAGCTGATACATCTCTAGAGATATGTAAGCAATAACTCTTCCTGTGGTTTGTTGCCAGGTGTTTGAACAGGAAGCCAAGCCAATGATTCTGTTGTGGCAAAGTGCCCTAAAAGCAATGGAAAGATTCATCCGAGAGTTATTGTGTATCGATGCTGACATAACATCTTTTCTGCTTTTCAGGAATGGGGGATGTACATTATTTTGGCTGCTGAAGGGAGTTAATTATGCTGACAAGACCTATTTTTTCATTAGCTGAGGGATGTTACACACCCACTTAAGATGCCAGTGCAAGAGAGATATTCTAAATGAAGTACTCTTTTGCCAGGCTGAACTTCACTTTAAGACATATGGATGTTACCTGTGAAGCCTACAGCCACTTTAGAAATACTTTAAATGATTTGGAGAACCTTCAAGATGGAAAAATGAAATATACAGTGGAGCCCATTAAGCTTGATTTCTGCCAGTTCCTTGTTTATGAGCGAATTGAGCAGTTGGTAAGTGGCATTCATGAAAATAAATGTAATGTGTCAGGCTAATCATCTCAAATTAATTATCAGCTGTTTATGTAACATGAAGTAAGAACAGGAGAATAAACATTATCTTTTATTTCCATTTAGCTTTTTTGATTTAAAATTATCTTTGTTTGTGCTTCCATAATCTGTACTAGATTGACGTGTCCTGGTTTTGGCTGGGACAGAGTTGATTTTCTATCAGCACCAGTGGAGTGGCTGAGATTGCACTCAGTTCCTCAAAGGATAAGAGCCTTCTACTTTGTAAAATGTCATTTTTGTGACTGAACTGGAAAATGGGACCAATATCTCTTCTCATTTATTTTCTTGTAGGAGAGCTTTCATTTCACACTTGTAGTAATTCCTTTCCCAGTTCAGAGTTCAGAAAATAATATTCTAATATCTGTGAAGAAGTCAATTAGCTATAAACTTCTGTTATTGAGAAATATGCCAGATATAATATTTCTGGTTATCTAATTGCCTCTGTATTTTTTCTGCTCCTACAGGAATTGTGGAAGATCATGGCTGAACACCTGACATGACAGGCCCACGAGAAAAGAGAAGATCTTTACCTAAGAAGGGCTATTTGATGTTCAGTTAAGACAAGGAATTTCATCCTAAGAAAAGCATCTTCCTGCTGGAGTTCTGTTCTCAGAAAGTATTGCACTGCAGTTTTGCTTTACTTTTTGGTTTTGGCGCTTCATTTTTTGGACTTGTACACTTGGACATGATTTCTTTGATATTTCTGAGTACCTGCTGGATGTCAGACAGTGGCAGTGACACAATGACTTGCTCTTTGGGATTGATGACTTCCCTTAGAGTCTGGCAAAGAAGTATTTAGCCTTTTCCATGTGACTGATTTGCAGATGTCATGCAGTTTCCTTTTTAGTTTACACAACATGGACACCGTTCTCAGTCTTAACCCAGTTCCACACGTTATTTGTATTTATGGACACTTGTGAAAAAATGTTCTGGACAGGAATTGTTTGTCATGAATGAAGTTTTCTTTAAGAAATTTGTTTATGAAACTTGGCCCTTAATTCTCAGTTTGTCCTATATATATCACTCTAGTTTAGGGCCACTGTCCGAATTGAAAGGAGACAAGGTGCATTTTGTTTGAGCCTCTGAAAATACTCCACAGAGGTTTTGGAGTATAGGAAGTCAACCCTATATTGTCCTGCAGGAGTTTTAAGCTCTTCTGTCCTAGGTAGGTTGAGGGTGAGAAGGTACCACATAGAGGGAGATGGTACAGCTCTTGGAATAGTTGGAATTCTACCCTCAGCATATACATGTGAGGTTGGGGATAAGGAAGTGGCCAAGAATGTCTTGCCCACATGAAAGGCATTTTTCAACATCTTACTTCTGGATTAAAATAAAATATATTTATTAAATCTCTCCTATGTTATTAATGAAACCAAAAATCTGCTTGTACTTTTATAAATGTTCTGTGCCCTGTTGTGTTTATATCACTTTGCCATATGTACACTGCCATGGAAATCCTTGTGCCCACTGCATTCCCCAGCACCAGGAGAGTGTCAGTGATGGAGCTTTTCCTCCTTTGTGGGAGTGTGCAAGATGCTCATTAGAAGCATCTGATGGACTTCCTGAAAGCCTGTTTTACATTTGGTGTAAGTTCTTTCATAATGTGTGTGAAGACCTATTTATTTGTGTTCTTTAATGGGATGAAAGGTGATTAGATGATGGTGGCCATTCAGTACAGTCAAAGTAAAAATTACATTATGTTAGTACATATCTGCATAGATTAATATAAAACTTCTCTCTCAGAATCCTCATTTGAACTTCAAAGATAAAAAACTGTATTTTAATCCAAAGATTCCCAAACTGGTGTTTGTTGGTTTGTTATGTAATGGTAATAACTTTGGTAGATTCAGCTGTTTTTGAATGTAGCTGCTTATTTCAGTAGTGATTTTTTGAAGGCTGTAGAAGAATCAGTTTGAACTGATGTGAAATAGCGTGGGGAGTTAGGGAATCCCGTGGTTTTTCTCACACAGGATTTCTCAAAGTCTCCTTGGAATTATCAACAGAAACTCAACTGCAATTCCTTCATTTCTATGAAGGAAGGAAAACTAGGCACTTAATTTAAAACCCGTGAATATTCCTACTCGGCTGTGGAGATAAAGTTTTCATTTGGAAAAGTGACTTTCTCTTTTGCTAAATAAAATCAGGCAGATGGGAACATTCCTGGATCTGGTTGGCAAATCCAGTGGTCATCCAGATGCATCATTTTCTGGAGAGAGGAACATAGAGGAGGTGAAGGGGAACCTGCGGAACCCTTGTAGTGCACTTAGTTCTGATAAAAGGGAGGAGTGTCCAAATCTTCTTGGGAAGTATGGTAATGGGTAGATAAATGATCTTCCAGGATGAATCTGGTTGGAAACATTGATTTTCACTTTTGTCACTGCCATATGGTGAAACAACAAATACCTTTTCTCAGTTCCCACTCCTCTCCTTTTATCTGTCTTAAGAGAAGCAAAGGTGACACAATTATAGATACTGTTCAGGAGAAGACATTGAACTTTCATGTGACACCCAAATAAACATTACAAACTAACTGCATTTCTTTTAAATCTTGGTTGATGTGAAACTGAGAGTTGCTTTGTTGTGAATGTCAGGGTGTCATTTTGCAGTAGAAAAAAGTTGAAGACACTCCCTTGGTGGGATAGATTCTGTATATTTGTCATTGGTGGGTGTTCTCAAGTGTAGGTGGCTATTTGTAGGCCTTCCTTGTAGCTCCATCTGCTGTACAACACTTCGAGTCAAAACATTTTACAGTTTGTTCAACACCCTGCTCCTTTCTAGTTTGACAATACTGTATTTTGGAGTAACAGTTTAGGTGGCATGCGTGGTCCTGCACTTCTCACCTAGACTTGCAGGTGAAGTTACAGTGGAAATAATCCTGGAAAAAAGGTGGTGATAATTGCCTACTTTTTGACAGTAGCTTTGCCTCCAGCAGTTTGGGGTTTTCAGGAAACATTGTATGAAAAAGTGGATGTACTTTGTGTTTGTATGTGGTGGGGACTTAAACTGGATCTCAAAGTTTTATAGAAGATAACTATCACAAGATTGTCTGTTAATTAACTCGACTGTTTGTGGACTTCAACATCCACCACTAGTTCCAGTCCTTTTCCATTTTCACCAGAGGATTAAGGGCTTTGTCTCTGGCAATTGCATTTCTGGCTTTTGTTTTGTTCGCTTTGTTTTTTTTCATTCTGGTAGACAACACCTTAAAACTTGGAGAAATAGTTTTGTGTGTCTGAGATTTCTACTTGCTGAGCATATTTTGTGTTCCAGTTGTATATTTCCCCTGTTGGTTATAGCAGTTTGCAATGTGAATTCTGATGTTTTTGATTCCCAGGAAACCTAATTGCAAGTGTACTTCTGGATTGGATCAATGAGACGTAATCCTACTGACTCCTGTGATCCACTCAGGGCCATCAGGGGGATCTGTTGCGGGGGTGTAAGGAAAGAGCAGACCAACTATTTTGATGGCAGTGGATATCTAGGTCCACTTTGGACTTAGGTGTAACTGTGCTCCCAATGTGGCAGTGCAGGGTGTATTAACAAAGCTGATTTTCCTCAGTCCTGTGCCTGAAACCACATTGTCCAGAGTCAGACTGCCATGACCGTGACAGCCAAATGCTGCTGCTGATTTTAAAGACAGTTACTAGTGCTGAGTGTTGGGTACAGGAAACTGAAGGCTGCTTCTGAAAAGTGGGTGCTGAATTTCTGTCTGCTTGTTACGGCATGGCAAGGACAGCTGCCTGTCTCATAAGCTTGCAGAGATTTTTCAATCTGCAAGTAAATCGAGAATTATTCACTTAATGCGTAGCAATTTGTCTTTAAAATGCAGTTCACCTCCTGTGTGTGATCATGGTATTTGTAACCTGAACGTTTTAGAAGTTCAAGTGAAGTAGGATTTGAAAATGAGCTACTTCTTGCTGCCACACTGTCATGCTGTGATATAGGTCCAGAGGTTTGTGTTCTTTTACAGACTCATCTTGACCCTGACTTTTTGTGTGTCCTTTGCATCTGTGCTGGAAGTTGGTGCATTAAGAGAATAAAGCTTCCTGTTGAGAAATAACTGCCTCTCTGCTGCCGGCAGTGCAGTCAGCTGTGTCAGTACAGCACACTGCCTGAGAGGAAGTTTCCCCCAGCAGATGGCACATGGAATTTCTTTAACAATACCAGCATCTAAAGGCACTAATAAAATGGCTACATATATATGTGTGTGTGTGTGTGTACATGTGTTTATTCACACATTTCCCAGGCCAGCCCCACTTGTGTGAGCAAGAAGAGATGCAAAGGAACACTTCTAGCTTGGGAGCAAGTGTGTTCTCAAAGCTGCTTGAGCAAATATTTAAAGGGGATACTTGTCAGATAGAGAGTAAGATATGTAAGATGTTAATAAGAATTAGATGTAACATAATTTCTGCCTCAAAGTTAAGTAAACATACATATAATAAATTAGGCAAGAAAGTTGACAGAGAATTGGACATAAGATAGCATGAAAAAAAGTAAAGTTTACTGCTCTGTTCTTGTTCTGTGGGTTGTCAGTTGCAGGTTTACATTGTAGGATGATCAGAATGGGCACCAAGAAATTATCTGCTCTATATTCCTCTCAAAGCAGAATCATTTTCATATGAGAATACCTTGTTAAGTGTTTGTTATCAAAGTCTCCCATCATGGAGATCCTGTACTTCTCCCAGTAATATGTTCTAGTGCTTCCTTATCCTTTATCATACAAATGGCTTACTGCCATCTGAATGGCTAAACTGCCGCCTCTCTTGAGATTTTGGGACAATTAAATCTTTCTTACTGGAATAAACTGACAGACATAAGGGTTCTGGGCAGGGTAAGTGGAAATGAGGAGGCGTAGATAGCCTAGCCTTGAGTGGTGTGTGCAGGGACAGAAGGATGCTGTAACACCATCTGCAAATTGATGGTGTTGCAGCACAAGAGAACAGCTCTGGCCTCTCAGAGCCCGCAGCGTTCCTGCCTTGTGTCCTCTCCAGCTCTCCTGTCTAGGGGCCTTCAGCTGCTCTGCCACAATAGCTGCTCCAGGATACTCCCTGGAGCCTTCCATGGGGGTACTGGAGGGCTGAGCAGGGTCTGACAGCTCCCATCTCTTGTGACCGAGCGTTCAATCGTTATGAATCCCGGTTCTGGGAAGTCACCTGCACAGGGAGAGGGTGTGTGTGTGTGTGTGTGCTGCTCACAGGAGAGAGGATGGAGGTCTACATTTCAGAAGCTTACTGGCCCTTTGTAGCCAGTTCTTAGGTTTTGAAGAAAACCAAGACTGTGAATGAAACGTGGAATTCTGTAAGATGAGAGTCCAGGTAGGGTGCAACACACTTGCCATAGGCTCTGTTGTGGACGAGGTACATCATAATATTTATTACTGGGTTGGAGTTTCAAGGGCAGCACTGTGGCTGCACATTGCTGTAGCAGAACCAAGAAGCAGCTGAGAAGGGCTCATTATGGGATTTGAGCTGCTTCAGTCCACTACTGTGCACAACAAAAACAGGTTTTGTCTAGGCCGGGTTTAAATGTTGGTGAAGCTTTGGGTTTCAAATTTGGAGTTTGACATCACACTAGGTTTAATTGGAATTTCTAATCAGAGTTAGAAGATCAAGAGACTTTCTCAGCTGCTGCCTTTGCTAAATGAAGTATGTCCCAAGTGGCAGCAGGTAAATACGAGGCAATAAGGACGGTGGGTCTTTGTGGAGCTGTAACAGTGCAGGCAGGGATTCCCATGCGGTCAGGAAAAAGGCTCCGCTCCGCTGCCCTTGTCGCGAATGCATGGTGGCTCACGGAGCAAGCGGAGAGGAGGGCGGGCAGCCCCTTGCCCAGGGGCCACCGACGCTCTGAGTCTCGGGCCCCGCCGGCTCTGAGGGTCCCTGCCGGCCCTGAGGGTCCCCGCCGGCTCTGAGGGTCCCCACCGGCCCTGCGGCGCCCCGCCGCCCCCTGAGGCTCCCCACCGGCCCTGCGGCGCCCCGCCGCCCCCTGAGGCGCCCCGCCGCCTCTGAGGCTCCCCACCGGCCCCGCCGGCTCTGAGGCGCCCCGCTGGCCCCGCCCCTCCCAGCGGGTGCGAGCCGCCGCCGCGCTCTCCCATTGGCCACGGCGGGCGCGGGGCCGCAGACGGCGGCGCTGATTGGCTGCGCGGCAGGGCGGGGCCGGGCGGCGGCGGGGCCGGCGGGAGCGCGGCCGGCCCAGCCCAGCGCAGCCCGGCTCAGCCCGGCGCGGCCGCCGCAGGAGGCGCAGCCCCGCAGGACGCGCAGCCCGCACCTCCCGGTGAGCGCCCCGACCGCGCGGGGCCGCGGACGGGCCGCCGCTTTCGCCGCCCGTCGCTCCCGCCCGGCAGCGGGACTCCCCGCGGGCCGCCGTCTCCCGCCTCCTCCATCCCCGCATGCGGCGATGTCCGCGTTGCCGGGCCAGCCCCGCGTCCCCCGCCGGTCTCCGATGCCCTTCGGCCGGGTCCCCGGCCCGGCGCACTCTGCGGGGAGCGGGGCGGAGCCGGGCTGCTACCGCGGAGCTTTTGCCGGCGGGCAGGGGTCGCGGGGGCCGGTGCCGTGCTGGCCGCTCGGGGGCCTGCCCTGCCCCGCCGGACCCGAGCCGGGGGCTGGACCGTCCCCGCAGACCCTGGGGACCGCGGAGCGCAGGAGGGTTCGTTGTTCCCCGCGCGTTCGGCCGCACCGGGAGGCGGGTTTGGGATGCTCCGCGCCCGGGCAGCGGCACCGCCGACAGGCGGCTGGGCCCCGGCACGGACCTGCAGCGGGCAAAGGGGGAAAAGGGAACGCGAGGGCACAAACCCGTGAGAAAACAGCTGCGTGCCGTGGGGAGAACGGCACTGCCTTTGCGTGGAGGGCGCCCCTGGTTGAGGTGATGCCGGCAGCTGAGTAATGGTGTTAGTGGAGGCCTGGTGCTGCACTTCAGCTGGGGTTCAGCTGGGCTTTTCAGTTTCCTGTTCTCCAGCTGGTGATGCAAAACCCAAGCCAATATCTCATGTATTGGTTTGATACATCTTTAGCATCGCTTCCCTTACAGTGCTTAAAGTAGCACGGGGCTCTTTGGGCAGAGCTTTGCCTCTGCTTAGCCTGCCTTTTGCTTGTGTGGTTGTCCATCTCTGTTTATGAAATAAACAGAGAAGGAAATGATATGTAAAGAAACTGAACTACTGTGGGAGATTTCCAAGTAATTTTGTAATCAGTAATGAATGTTCAGCCTTACAAATACTGGATTTTGCCCTGCAGTTCAAAGGCACACTTGATGGGTATGGGCTCTTAAAAGGGTCTTTGCTTTTACAGTATGAAGCAAGGGATTTGGTAAAGGTTGAAAGCTGACTGGTATACAAGGAGGGTAATAGGGTTACCTTCTGGAAGCTCTACAGTAAGGAAATTACCTATTGAATCATGTTATGATCTCTTTATTGCATTATAAATTGAATTGGCAGATTTGCAGTGCTTGTTACATTGGTTTCTCATAATTGCCTTTTCTGTAGTGTGAGTATTGGGCAAATTCTGTCTGGCAGGCGGTCTGTCTTCTCTGACTGGAGTTATAAATGGAGACTTGGAGGTCAGTGATTCAAATGCTGGATCACAGCTCACCATACCGAAGCACAGCATATGCAAAGAAGGACAATACCTGGATTTTGTAGTGTTTCTCATCCTTAGTGTTTAAGGCACTCCTCAGACATCACTGGTCTGTGCACATAGGGAGGCTGACAGAGATACAGGGAAAGAAAGCTGTTACTGCAAGTTACAGGCTGGGTAGCCTTGTGGGCTGGGAATCAGTGTTCAGGTCTTCTGTGTCTGCAGTCTCTGTGTGGCTCCTCCTGGACAATCCTGAGTGCAGAGGACAGTGATTCAGAGATCTGCAGATAAGTGGAGACCTGAGTCAGTATGTGTGCAGTGTTATTGGATGAGCTGACCTCTTGTAAAATATATGTGGAAAAGTGCAATAAAATTGTTTTATTAATCTTTCATTAGGCCTTTAGTCTTCTGAGGGATGACAGCCTCGGAGGCATGCTGTACAGTGAAGTGTGTTGTGCATCCAGACACAAAGTAAACTCAAATAAGTGGATAAAATTGGATATTTATGCCCAGAGGCAGTAAGCAAGCACAGCATGCAAATAAACACCAAGCAGATCAGTAGGTGTCCTGCTGGCAGCTGAGCTGTCATTGGGCAAGGAGAACGTCCTGATCTGGATTTTTTCAGAAGCAGAGAGGAATTCGTATTCTTGCCTGCCACGTGTATGTTCATTCAAACCAGCTCTTGCTGCCCCTGCCAGCAGCTTGGGGGTCTCCAGGTGGTTCCCCTTGCCCTGTCTGTGGTGCTTAACAGCCAACTTTGAGGGCAATTTATCCAATGCCTTGTGTCCCCACAGGCACACTGGGCAGCAGCCCAGCTGTAGCTGCCTGTGTGTGCAGGTGCAGCTGCACAGGCACCACTCCTGCCCTGGGAGTGCAGAGTCTTCCTCTGGGTTTGTGCTGAGTGTTGGGCCTGAATTAAAACAGCTCAGGTGATATCATGATGTACCTCTGCCACTGCTTAGCCTCAAAAATTCAGGGATTATTAGAATTCACAGCTGCTCTGTGGCCAGCTGGATCTGTTTCTTGGCTTCTGAGCTTTGTTTCATGAATTCTAGGATTGAGAATCCATTCCAGAAACACTGTTAAATTTTTTTGTCTGTTTCAATTGCAAATGAAATTCCCTTCTTCTCTTACCCAAATGAAAACAGCTTGTGGAAGTGTCTCGAGAAGGAGGCTGTTGAGTGGCAGTATATGTGTGTGCTATATGAACAGGGTAGCGCTCATTGTTGTATCTCTGTTGTAAAGATACAACCCAGTTGTATCTTTAAATCTTGCTGTATATCAGAAACTTTAAATCAAATGGGGACTCTGAACTTGGGTGAATCTCCTTTGCTTTTGGCTTTGCCTTTGTCAGAAGGAACAGGGAGGAGAAAGGAATAGATCTTGAGTAATTCTCAGATTTCATCTAAGACCTTTCTCGTCTTTATTGTTTTCAAATACATTTCTGTTCCTCCTTGTAGGTTGCACCTTGTCCGTGTTCATGACTTTTGTTTGAGCAGGCTTTTCCAGTAGTGCCTGTTCTTTTGCCGTTCTTCTTAAGCTCTTAAGAGTTTTTCAGGCATACTGATAAGTCTGAATCAAATAGTGAGGTATCTTATCCCATTTGAAAGAATAAGTAACATGAGGAGCTGGGTTCCATCAGAAGGAAGGCAGCTGGGGCTGGTGTAGGGAGCTGTAAAAGTACAGGTAAGTAATGCAAAAATGACACATCAGGAGCAGTGAAGCTTAGAGACCAAGAATCCACCACACAGATAATTATCACAGTGGGCCCATTGCCTGTGGAAGGATGGATATGCTTTAAAAGTTATGTAACAGATTTATCTTTCCAGAGGCTGAAAACACCCTATTCTTTTTACAGATGAATCTGCTTTCAGATTTCTTTATGTACAAAAGAGGTTGCCTTAGGGGTCAGAGCTGCTAACAACTAAAAGTAGATTAATTCTTCCAGCCACTGTTCTGTGGCTTGAAAACCACCTCTGTCCCCTCTTGGTTTTCTGAATGTTGTGATCTGTTTTATCAGATCACAGTCCTGTTGCCTGGAATGACAGCTATGGTCCAGGAAAACAGAGAAAGTGATATTTTCTTAGCCATATGGTGTTTGTGCAAAAATAACAGTATTCTGGGGGTTTTCCAAAGCATGCAAAACAGAGAATATTGTTGTAAACTATTTCTGTGGCTTTCAGGCTCTCTTCAGATCTGTGGGAGTAAGGTTCTGTACTGTATCCTTGTACTAGATTGTTTGTCTTTCACAAAATATTTTACTCTTCATTTTCCATATTTGGCCAGTGCTAGAAATTCAGAAGAAGAATGAGGCAGGAACCTTGCTTTTGTGTTGCAGCTCTTGGCTGTGTGGAAGAAGCAGCTTGTTTCTCTTGCTGTCCAGTAGAGATAACGTCTACCTGGAGCAGGGAGAATATTTTCGAAGGGTATGATTTTCTTTTTGAAAATAAATCCCACTTTTTGTAGCATGAATTTAGGTTCTCTTTTCCTAGTTTTTGCCTTTGGATTATTTTGAATTTTGTGTGTGACATCTTCTATGGCCATGAATTCTGGAGATGGATGCATGTCCTAGCAAGGCTGGACAGTCATGGCACCAGCAAGGAACTGATCTCACTAAGTGCCTTTGTGAAGGGTTAGGGTTGGGCACCTGCAGTGTCCAGGACACAGGTCTGCCCTAGTGATGTACTCAGCTTTTATAAAATGATAAAGCTGTGCTCTCCTGTTTGATGTGAGAAAGCACTGAAGTCACTCAACTAAAAGTACTGCCTTCAGTAAGTGAATGCTGTCAGCTTGCAGAAATGTGAACTTAGTTTTTCATACTTAATTCCCCTTTGTAATGTCTTCTGCCATTATTTCAGTGAACGTCTCTCAGTTTTTATGCAGGAGATAAAGTATTTGTGTAGGAAGTGCTTGTATTGTATCCAACTCCTTGGGGCTCTGGCTGAAAGGCAGTGTACTATAGAACTTCCATGGCAAGGTGCAAGGCACTCTGAAGGCAATAAAACTTCAGATTTGGTGACTTTCCCATTAAGATTTTGTGATTTTCCTGAAATGCAACTTGGCATTGGCAGGGAGTGTTTGCCTTCTTGTGACTCTTGGGAAACTCGGTCGTTTAAACACTAACATCTAGTTCTGCTGGTATTTCTGGGGGATGTTCTGCAGTTTGCTAAAGAATTCATGTAAAAAGTCAGTATGTCTCAAATACACTGCAGGTGACAGGATGAAGTGCCAAATTTACTGGTTTAACTGTGTAGCTGTAATTCTGAGAGTAGAAAAAACTTCTAAGCCTATCTCATGCTTTCCCTTATCTCAAACACTTTAAAATATTCCTTATTCCGGCAGGAATTTCCCTTGATGTTTCCAAGCAAAGTTGTTTTAATTTTACAAATGAAAATAATATTGTTTTGTAGCTGTTGTGCCCATATATAATTCTGTTTTGCTTAGGAATTTTTTAGCAATGGCCTCAAAATGCCTGAAGTATGAAACCTGGTGAGTTCAAGTACCTTGAAAATTGGCTGGATAACAGCAAAGAAATTGGGCAATCCTTACCTGGCACCTGCTGGAATATACTAATCCAATTTAACCCTGGCCTGCTTGGGTTGTGACTTTTCCAAGGTGTGGGCAGCTGATGGAACCCATAATAGGATCACTGTTGTGGGAGCGCATCCCTGAGATGTCTTCCCAAGCAGAAAGCTGTTCCTTTGCCTCAGGAGGGGGCTGCTGCTGTGGGAGAAACCTGTACGTGCTTCCTTTGCTTTATAGTGCATTTGTATTCGGTGCTGCCTCCCTTAGGGTGCCTTCTGCTGGGTCCCTGGAGAGGTTTGGGTTCAGGTTCCCATGTCAGAGTCTGCTCCCTGTTCCGCACAGACAGTGTCGTTGTCCCAGCTGTATGGGCCATGCTTGGGAGCATGGATGATCCTGGAATTGGGATCAGAGCTTCTCTCATGCATTTCCTCTCATCTTTTCTGCCATCTGCATGTCATGAGCCCCAGATTCCCTCTCTGGGAGCCTTTCAGCCTGCCCACAGTGTCAGTGTGGTGTGCTCTCCCCTTCCGCTGTTCTTCCCACACAGCTTTCCAGCCCTTGTGTCTATGGTGTCTCAGGTCTGTTTTAAGAGCTCTTAGTCCTACCTGTCAGCTCTAAAAACAGATGCTTCTGCCTAGAAGACCATGATGGCTCTGCAGGAGGCACGGCAGAACATGCACTGTCCTGCTGGGTGAGGGAGCTGCTGGTGTGAAAGGGAAGCAGCGGTGGGAGAGGTGCTGCCCTGCCCGTGGTGTCAGTGGGCAGTTCAGCCTGGAGCACACAGCCTGCCTGTGGGTGGACTGTTTGCAGGAAACGTGGAAAAGTGTTACCCAAGAGTGTGGATTGCCAGCACGAGGTTTTATTTCTAGATGTTCGTTGGGGTATTGGGCTTTATTCAGGCCTTTTTTCTTTTTTTTTTTTTTTTCCCCTCCCCTTGTAACCTTGGTTTCATCACTGGTTTCTCACAGAACAGAACAGTGGATGTTGAGAAAACACATAAATTAGTGATGATGTTTTTGTAGTGTCCTATTTTTGATGTTTGGCTCAATTTTTAAGCATCCAGGTTCCATCAGTAAGCGTTGCACTGGGCAAAGCAACAGGGCAGCAAATTCCTCATGGAAATTTCTTCCCCAGTGCTGCCTGATTTCATGCTGGCTTTGTTGCCTATACTCTTTGATATAAAACCACCTCTTCCTCTTTCCTCCCAGCAAATTAATAACCCCACAGATTTATTTTTTTTCACAACAGATACCGCCTCTTGACCATCCAAGCCTTTTCCTTTCTGAATGAGGTAGTGCAGGAATACCGGCTTAAGAAGCCACTGAGGAAAACAGGAAAAGAAAATGAATTTGCAGGGAAAGGAAAGAATAATATCTCTCATTTGTATTTGTAACTCATCAAGCTCAATTTTGATTAAAGACTTTGAACATCACCACAGCACGCCAATTTTGGCTTCCTCTTTTAGTGAGAGATGGAGTGTGCGGAGGTTCTTGGCAGCATCTCTTGCCAACAAACACAAATGAAATCAACTCATATGTTTTAATTGGTGTGGCAATACTATAGAAATGTGCATAAGTAACAAAAATATCATGAAAATTAAGTGTTTTAAATAAACTTGGTGTAACCTAATAGCAATAATAACTTCTGTTTGTATTATGTTTCCTCCCAATTTCTCTGTCAGGTTCCTTATCAAATAATGGGAACCAGCCATCTTGTTCTTCTCTGTTAACTCTCTTCCACATCTGTCATGAATACACATTTTTTTTGCAAGGTTTTTGTTTCATATTGATGTTGTGATGTTCACAAAAAAAGAATTAGGACACTGGGAGCAGGATGGAGGTAGTAAGTTTGTATTGAAGCATTTTTAACAGCTCTCACTGTATATATTTGATTATATAAATGATTGCCTCGGTGGGAATTAGAGAACATGAAGGTAAAAAAGCTGTTAGAAACCAAGCCAATGGTTTGGATGGATTTCAGGCATAAGATGCTTTATGGCAACTGGCCAGAGGGTAATCCTGCCACAGAGTGCTGTGGCCAGGCTGCAAGCCGTGACTTCTCCATCCTTAACAGCTTCATCACTTCAGGCAAAGCTGAGCACACACACACTGATGTTCCCCTGTGGCAGGTGTGAGGGATGGGATTTACCTGTATGGACCATACTGCAGGTGTGAGGGATGGGGTTTACCTGTATGGACTGAGCTGCAGGTGTGAGGGATGGGATTTACCTGTATGGACTGAGCTGCAGGTGTGAGGGATGGGATTTACCTGTATGGAGTGTGCTGCAGGTGTGAGGGATGGGATGTACCTGTATGGACTGAGCTGCAGGTGTGAGGGATGGGATTTACCTGTATGGACCATACTGCAGGTGTGAGGGATGGGATTTACCTGTATGGACCATACTGCAGGTGTGAGGGATGGGATTTACCTGTATGGACCATACTGCAGGTGTGAGGGATGGGATTTACCTGTGTGGACCATACTGCAGGTGTGAGGGATGGGATTTACCTGTATGGAGTGTGCTGCAGGTGTGAGGGATGGGATTTACCTGTATGGACCATACTGCAGGTGTGAGGGATGGGATTTACCTGTATGGACCATACTGCAGGTGTGAGGGATGGGATTTACCTGTATGGACCATACTGCAGATGTGAGGGATGTGGTTTACCTGTATGGAGTGAGCTGCAGGTGTGAGGGATGGGGTTTACCCTGTATCGGCTGAGCTATTCTCTGTCGAGTTCTCCCCTCTCAGTTCCAGTATAAAGCAAGCCTTGTTTTTTGCTCCACAGCTATTGCTGCAATGCAGCTTCCTGGAGAGAGAAATAGGATTACACAATCAGAGTGTGCTGGTGAAGGTAGGAAAGCAGAGGATGAGCTGGGCTCGGATGAACACCACATTCCTTGTTTGCAGGGTGGTTTTGCCAGGTAATGGATCTACAGGGGAGCAAATCTTTGTTCTGTGGTTTGGGCACTGGGTATTGGAAGGGGCTGCTGGAACATGCTGCTTCTGCCTTGGCTGTTGTGAAAAGCAGCTGAAGCACAGCATGGAAAGAGCTTGTTAGTGTTACAAAGGGAGGGAGTAGGGGCAAGTGGGGGAGACAAGTGAGACAGTGACAAGCAGTGCTGGGGGCTGCATTCATGTTATGGGGCCTTTGGCTGGCAAGGACTTTACTGATTGCAGCAGCAATCTGTGCATTGCAGTAACTATCACTGACAAATCTTGTGCTTTTCTTCTTTCAATCATGAAATTCAAATGCCATTTCCTTTTAGCAGTAACAGGAGACTGCTGCCTAATTTCTCATCAGTAATTTATGTTTTTCCTTGGCCAAGAATGTGTTTGGAAAACACCTCTTGTTTCTGATGCAGGCTGTAAGATTCCTGCTGTTCATTTATTCATAAAAGTTGGACTGTTACCTGACTGTGTATCAGTTTAGAGTTTGTTGTTTTGCTTCTCTGTAGATTTTGGTGTAGTGGGACTTGATTCAGTCTAAGTGGTAGGACTGACCATGGCCATGGATTTCAATAGGGAGTCAACTGTGGTGGCTCCTCAGGGTGGACTTCTTGTTCCTCATGCTTCCTTTCAGTGGTTTGCTCTGAGCTGAACTTGTGACTCCACTGGACACCAAGAAAGGTTTGGTGATTTTTCTTTCCCAAATTAGGAGTCACTCTGGTGTGGATGGGAGACTGAGTGGTGGGAGCAGGTGTCAGGCAAGCTAGCTCAAAGTGGGGCTCTTCAGAAAAGAAGCTCAGAAGGTGCAACTACCCTGCAAACCCTAGGCCGGTTGCATCATTTTGGGATGCAACATTTGCATAAAGGATCTTTTTTCCTCAGAAAATATGCAGAGAAAATGAGTTTCCAGAGTGATCTGATAAATGACAGGAAATGGCTCACAGCTTCACTTTTGTTGTTCCAAACGGAAAAAAGAGGAGAAAGGAACTGTTTGTTATATCTGGTCAAAATCCACATGCAGCCTTGCATAACTGATCCTCTGCTCTGGCTGGTGAGCAAGATTAGCAGGCTTGTAGTCACATTCCTCTCATCTCTTGCGAAACTCCAACCTCTGAATATCTTTTACTGTCACTAGTTAATAGCAAAGAGGGAAAAGGGGCAGCTTAACGTGATACTGACACTAACCAAGCACGTGATGTATCTTCTGTGAAGAATTACTTGATTACTGATAAATCCTGCAATTGCATCCATTTGGTAAAACCCTGATTTTATGAAGGAGAAGGGAAATGTGCTGAGTTTATTTTCCTGAGCTTTTGTGACAGGGCCCTGTTGTGAGAGGTTAAATACCAGTGAGGGGAGCACTCTGAAGGGAACCACTCCCTGTCCCATTGTGCTAATGCTGCTTACTTTTATAAGCTTCCCTTAGGACAATAAACATCTCCCATTAAAGGTTTTTGTTAAATAAATTTAAAAAGCTGTTTAACCTAATTACTAGCTTGTTATCCCATACTGATTGTACTCATCCTTGAGTAATTATCCTGGGTTCAGCATCGTTCATCAGTTTCTTGATTCCAGGTCCCTCTTCTCTTACCCCAGCAAGTAAGCTGGACTTGTATTAGAACTTCTATAAAGATTTGTCCAGATCTTTTTGGAATTTTTGCCAAAACTGGTGAACACTTTTTAACTACCTAAATGGTGCGCAAAATCTCCACTTGGATGTGCCAGGCTGAAGAGCAGAGCACAGTTTCTTGTGGGTGTCAGTGTTACCATGAGAGCTGAGGGTGCAGGAGAGATGTACCTCGATGGGCCTTCACCAGTCAGTTTAGCCATTAGCACACTTAGTAAGGTCCAATTTATCTCCTCAAATTTGTATCCAGGTATTTAGTACCAGTGTGATAATGCAGCTGATTCATTAGTTTGGTTAAACAGGCAACATATAAGGAGCAAATAAACACAGATCATGCAGCAGCCTTGTGGATTTTTCCCTGGTGGGTAACTTTCAGGTTTTGATCACAAGAGAGTCTTCCAGTTCCCAGTTTTTCTACCTTGCCTTTATTTCAGCAGAGTCCTTTGGCTCATTCCCAACTCTAGTTTTTGTGAATGGGCCCAGTGAAGTAAAAGGGACCACTCGAGAAACATATATCTTGCTGAATCAGATTGGCACTAGTTTCTTTCTCCATCTGGAGCCCAAAAATGATGTTCTAAACATACTAGAGAATTTAGTAACAGAGTCTTTTTAACACTGTGTACATAATCTGTGTTTTCGTAACTGTTTTGAAAGCTCCTCAACTGCTGTTAAAGGAAAACGAAGACTCCTTTTTGCCTGTTGCCTGAATAAACAGGAAATAATAGGACTTTTGAATAGTAGAATTTCGTATTAATTGTGCTTAATTCCTATATCCCTTTCCTTCAGAATGTGCAATTCTCATGTTTAATGGGAATTAAAGCAGTTGACATCTGAAGAACAAAGGGAGGTGATCCCCCTGTCCCTGGGTCAGTGTGAGTTAAGCAGTTAGTGACCAGTGAGTAGTGCAGGTGCAGTTCAGGTGTGCCCTGCACACGTGCAACCTCTGACTTTTTCAAGCTCAACATCTGCCCACCAAATGAAATCCCTACAGTTAGTGGTATTGATTGTGCTGAATTCCACTCTGTTCATAAGCCTTTTAACTTCTTTCACAAAAGAAAAACTGCCTCTGTACATGGAGTGTAACATTATCGGATGTGCTAGGGTAGGAAGCAGCCTTCTGTCTAGCCACAGGCTGGAAAGCTGCAGTGTGCTGGCCTTCCCACAAAGCTAAGCAATCCCAGTTGTCCTTTTTTATTTTGTTTTGCCCTTCATGGTATTCCTCTTTGGCCAAATAAGATCCTTATCCTACTGTATGCAAATAATTTGCTCAGATTTTTGTAATTAACTTGAGGTCAACATTTATATAGTCTTAGTTTGTTTCCTTCCTATATTTTTAGGTGAACTTAGTGATTACTGTTCACAATACCTACAAGCTGATATGACACTCCAGCTTGTGCTATCTTCCTTTTCCAAATACAAGCTCTTAAGAGAGGCATTGATTTCCCTCTTTATGCAGGTTTGGGGTCCTGAGACCCTGCTGCTGAGTCTTGTGGCACTTCTGTTTTTTGAAGGAGGACGAAGACTTGGTGCTGAGTATCCTGTGTGCTTTGCTCTTTGCTTTGTGATTCTGATGTGTTCTGTTCCCATTTCTTGCAGACATGTATGACATTTAGGATTTTGACATCTTGTGTTTACCCTGGAGCTGCTATTTCTGAATACTGAGTTCTTCTCAAGTATTGTAGCTATGTTTTTTTAAATGTTTTGTTTTTCTTAACAAAGTGTAGCAGATGCTTTCTAGGGTGTGAGGCAGGGGTTAAGGAGGGCTGTAGAGTTGCTGCTGGAATTTGCCATCATTTGCAGTGAAATGCCCTGGTAACATTGTAAACCTTCCAATATTTTCCATAAAAACAAAATATCTTTGATAGTAGCGATGTGTTTTGACTTGGTGTTGTGGACCAGCCTGGCCCGAATCTGATCCCCATTTTGCTTTGCATCATCATCATGTATTTCAGAAGGATGTTTGTAGCATTGATACAGAGAAATATACTAACAGTTGGTTCTACTGAAGCTGGAGATTACTTTTTTAACAGTGGAGGATTGTGTCATGAGTGAGTCTTCCCTTGACAACTGCAAATCAGAGCAGAACTTGAAGGTAGTGCAGGTGGTTGGCCACATCCTTTCCAAGGACAGACTGTTCAAATAGATTTGATTACCATTGTTCTCTTGATTAAATCAAATGCAAGTCCATGGGGTTTTTGTTACAGCTCCCACTTTTGTGAGCTGCAATAATACATCTTAGATAATTTTAATACACCTTAGATAATTTTTTAGTAGTTATAGTTGCTTCAAATCACTGACATGGGACTTCTAAGTTTTTTGCCCTGCAACAGGATGTAAATGGTCATTATCATCCTCTTTGTGCATCCAGCCTGCCAAGTGGGGTAATTGTGGATATGGGGGATTGAAAGCAGCCAAACAGAACAGCAGGGATTTAGGCTCTGCCCAGGAAAGGGCACTTTGGTGTTAAGCCATTTGATGCAAGGGTTAAAGCAAAAGAAATCCACTACAAAGAAGAGTCTACAATGGATTTGTTGTCTCTCTGCAGGATGGGTTTCCAAGCAGTTGGACACAACATGACTCAGCACGATGGGGCACAGTGCTGACTGGAGTCTCTAGGTGATGTTGCCATATAACTTGTTAGCAGCACAAAGTACTTTTCATCTAGCATCATTTTGTTTAATGAGTTTAGCCTCACACCATCCAAGGCAGCCTTCAGCAAAGGCACAAGAGCCTGAGTCTTCTTTAGGAGCTGTAATCCTGATTATTACTACACTGAGTAAGTGTTGTGATAAATCACTGCCAAATGAATTGATCTTGGTTTCAGTGTTTTATACATGATGTGTCTAAGCACCTATAGCTTTTCTCAGTCCTTCCCCCTCTGTTTTGTGATGTGTACCTGCATTAACCATCTGTCTGAACAGGACTGTGGTAATTTCTGTGGTAGATTATCTGGCTAACAGGTTCAATTTAGAGCCGCCAGTTTGCTCTAATGACTGGTATAGGCCAGTTTAAATGTGTTATTTACAGTCTGTGTATGTAATTAATAACATTTTAAATTATGAAGAAGGTGAGGGATGAGGTTCAGTTCTTATTTTGGATCAAATCAACTGCTTGTTATGGGATCTGTCTTAAAAATAACTGCAGTCTCAGCTCCTTTCTTGGCCGTTGGTCACAGTACTCACATGAGATCCTATGCTACAGTCTCCAGCAAAGGAGAGAGGAACTAGAACAGGATTAACCATGTTGAATTCTCCTCCTTGTTGATGTTAGTGGCATTTTGATTGGCAGTTTGTCTGGATGCTGATCAATTGTCCATTTTGTTTAGAAGAGCTCTAGAAAACAACATGGTGACTTTAAAACTTGTACTCCTGCAAAGGGTGTAAATGGGTTGTGTGGATGCTGGTGTGGCATCTGTTGGTGTGTAAATGACCTGGGGCAGTAGTGTTACAACAGAGACACTGCGGAGTGTGTCTGCTCTGCCTGAACAACTTTGTCCCTCACTGTTCCTGTGTTAGCACAGTGGCCATCACACCACCCACCCCAACCGAACCAGTGCTGCTGCTGTGGCTGCTCTGAGGGAGGGGGGAGAGGAAAGTGAGATGCTGCAGGAGCAGCACACACTGGAGTCACTCTGTTTCCAGGGTCACTATCTGCTTCCTGTAAGCATTGCATCTTCCATCTTTGTCCCTCGCTGCTGCTGTCTGTCCTTGCCTCTGCCTGCCTCTGCCTTGTGCCCCACTCTGCTCGTGCTGAACCAGCAGCACAAGTGTGGGGCTCACTCTGGCTGCTCCCTCATCTCCCCCCTTGCAGGTGGGGTGCAACATCTCAGTCTGAACCTTCCTGTGCTGAGGAAGCATCCTGCCCAAGTGTTGCATCCTGCAGCTGGAGCCTGCAGAGGCTAAAGCAGGACCCCCAGTTCAGATCTCGTGCCTGGCTCCCTGCTGCACTGCAGCTCTGCCTGTTGGGGGGCACGAGCACCCCCTCCTCTGCTCGAGCCCTTTTAATGCCCTGATTACTGAAGTGGGTAAGTCACCACCTCGCTTGTAATAATTACAGATATCCTCTGTGATTTTTCACTCGTCGGTTGCCACAGCAACCGTGCAGTGGCTCGGCCGAAATGCTGTCACAGGGATTTAAATCTGAAGCGGCTCAGCCTCTCTGCGTTCTGGCACATCTTCCCCCTTGCCCCCCGGCACCATGGCAACCTGGCGATGGTAGCCCAGCCTCGGCCGTGCTGCTCTTCCCTGCATCCCCGTGCCTGAAGGGGTCTGCTGGTGTTCTGTGGGTATCCACATCCCCCCATTCCCGTCAGGAGCAGTGTGCAGCGGGAGGTGCCGCTGGGATGCGTGCTGCCTGCCGTGCTGCCTGCGCACCACCTGAAGGGAATCGACCAAACCAAGGTTATTTTGTGACAGTCGTGTGCTTGGCTGTCACCCTCAGGATATTTTCAAACCAGAGTAAAAATAAGGGGTTTAGGGACAAAACCTGTTCTTCAACTTCCACAGTTGTTGGAAACTAAGGAGCCATTTCAAACCTTAACACAGTCTGGCTGTGTGTCTCAGAATTTGTTCTCGGAAAGCTGCCGAGGAGGCTTTCGGATGAACTCGGACACCCACATTCCAGAGGCAGATGCTCTCAGGTTTGAGGTGAGTCGGGTGTTCCTCTCTGCTGGCTTTGGCTGAGCACAGGCTGTAGCTGCCAGGAGCTGGTTCCATTAACCTTCATTAACTGGGGCATCCCCCCAGCTGAGCTGCAGGGCTGCGGCTCAGGGCTTCCTCTGGGTGATGCCTGTCCCCGCTGCGCGGCTGCTGGAAGGAGCTGGCAGCAATGGCATTCCTCACCAGCGCAACCAGCAGCAGCCTGCGCTGAAGGGAAGCAGGCAGTGAAGCAGGGAGCAGCACTTCCAACCCAGGAGCTGCCTGTGGGGAGCTTGGGAGCAGCACTTCCAACGGGAGAGCTGGAGTTGGCATCCAAGTCCTGTAAGTGCCTTTGCCGTGTGCCCGCGGGCGGTGGGGTGGGCACAGAGACCGGCCACACTCTGTGCCCAGGGGGGAACGTGGGAATTGGTGTTTGAGCAGGAGGTGTGTGTGCTTTTACATGCCATGGTTATGCAGGGATAGCTGCTCCTGGTTTATTTTCTGGACCCCTTGAACAAGGAATCTCCTGCATGGCTCTGCCTTTCCATGTCCTCGGCTGGAATGGGGGTCACCTTGAGAAACCAGAGCTCTCGCCCCGGCTTGTTTCCCTTGGTTTGGTGCAGGCTGTCTCCAAATGGGCTGTTTTATGTCTTACGACACAGGAAAATAAATCGTGCTTTTATTTGATGCTATTTATCTATCTATTTTCCTGGTCTCTGAGGAGGCAGCAGTATGATGCTACGAATAAAATCTTACAAGGAGTATAACTGAATTTCCTTAGAAATACCACTTGAGGGTATTTTGCAATACTTTCATTTTTTCCAAGCTACAAAATGCTTGTGGAGCAACTAATCTGAAAAGCACGGCTGTGCCATATTTTGTTTAATCCATTGTGAGCTGGGCTGCTTTGGTCTGGGAAATGTGTGGAAATTAACAGGCATGGTTTGGATATGTTGTTGCCATCTGCATTTAAAATAATGGATTTAAAATATGCTTGAAAAGATGTTTAATGTAGGCTTTAAGAGATGTTTTTATATGTACCTTACTGGTAAAGTTCACTGAAATATCAATGTGCAGGTTTTTTTAGAGGGGGGAAAACTACTATGAAATTCCTAAAAAAAGTTTAGAATTTTTTAGCTAATGTAAGTTTAGTTGTTCTTGGCTTTGATCAGCATTTCTGTACCATTATGCCATTTATGTAGGTATTGCTGGCTTTGCATCTGGAATTTAGCCAATTTCTAGCAGGTGCTTTTTGAATTCCATTTTTTCTTTTCCTGAGACAATGTATTTCTTTCACAGGGAAGGTATAGGCACATCTCATCCTACCTTAGCTGTGCCAATAGTTCTTGGATCAAAAATGAGCTGCTCAGAAGTTTAGTGGATCACCTGGCTCCTAGTGTGCCATAATCACAACATTCCTACCTGTTCATATTCATTAGTTTAGGGACCAGGAACCTTGCCTTGACCCAATATTTTTTGGAGTGAGGGTAAACAGAGACAAAGGCAGAAAGATTTTATTTTTAGAAAAAAGAAAATAATATATTCATATCCAGCCATCAAACCCTGCTTAGAGGGCACCTGAAGAGGAGAATCTAGACACATGAGTGTAGTGAGACTTTAGACTGTAAATGAATTTTAAAACTTGATGGAAGTTTTAAGATGAGCCTGTTCTGGATTTGCTGCTGGTTCAGCCCTCACCTGAGTGCAGGTACCATGAAGCAGGTAGGGATTGCTGTGTCCTGGTGGATACTGGGCAGTACTTCCAAGCTGTAGGTGTGAGGTTTTCATTTTGTGCAGTGCAGCTTGGTTTGTGCTTTTGCTGCAGTGCTCACAGCAGACTGACTTTAATGCCAGCTGCATGTGGAGGGAGAGAAGGGAGCTGTGCAAGAAAAGCAGTTTATTATGCTTGTTTACTGTTATGTCAAGACTTGAAGGACAAAACCTCTCTCCATTTCCATTCTTCTGAAGACTTGGGGGACTGTCCAATGCTGTTGGTGTCGATAAATAAACAGGCAACCCTGAATATCCGACACTTGAGCTTTACTTGTAACTATGACAACTGTGTCCTTGACAACTTAAGTACAATCATGGAGTTTTCAATTACATCCTGTTCTACACAAAGCCATTAAGATTATTAGAGGCATAAACAGCCTGTCAGCGTGTGAAGTGGTTTTTGGCAGAATCCGTGTAGGTGGTAGGTACACGTTTCCATTGCAGGTCTGGTCCTGGTGGGAATTGCCTTGGTGAGCTCTGCAGGCACAGGCTCGCCAGGCCTTGGGCAGAGCCACATTTTGCTCTTTCTCAGCTGCTGCACGTGAAATTGGGCCACAGAAATGTTGAGCTTCAAAGTGCTCAGGGCTCTCTCTTGGCTGACTCCTGCAGACCCAGCACACCTCCTGAGTGTCCATCTCTGTGCTGACCCTGCTGTGTGGGCTCCATGTTGTGGGGTGCTTGTAGCCACCTTCCCTTTTGGAGTACGAGGCTGTGGCCCTCGGTTGGCCAAGGTGGGGGATGAGCAGCTTCCTTTTCTTTGCTGTGCCCTCTCATGAGGATGCTGCCAGGTACTGTTCTCATCAAAGCTAAGGGTTCCAGCTCTGTTTTGTGCTGAGTTTGTATAGACACTTAATGAAAAAATCGAATGCCGGCCTTTTATTAACACTAGATGTGAATTTTCTTACAACTTCCTCTTAGCAGGACTTTTCGTTTCTATTTTATTTTATTTGAGATAACTTTAGCCGAGCTTTGACTGAATTTCTAAATTCATGGTGTTTTTCTTACAGACTTCTGCAAATGCTGTTGTAAGCTAATTCAAATTTGTTTTAGAACTATAGTCTGGGATAAAACCCCAGCTGAAGTAAAAGGACCTGTTGTGTTTCATTGTGTGTACCCAGGCTTTCATAAATGCATAGTCTATACTGGCCTCTTAACTCTGCTTCTGGGACCATGTGAACTGCAGTTAAATACATCAATATATTGCCAGGCCTCTTTATTTGTATTGTTTACTACATTTAAGTGGCTAAAGCTGCAAGTCAGGATTTCTAACGTCACCCTGTGCTCTGTCACTAACTGGTGAACTCATTCAGATGTTTCCTGCTTTGATCTGGATATTGACCCCCAAAGAAGGGTGGGGCTGTGCATTTTCAAACAGTAAGTGCTGTGTCCTTTGGATCTTTTTATGCAGACCCCGTGATGACATTACATTATCTGACTCTTCCTCAGGTGCAGGGTAAGGACAGACATGGTTATGTTTAACAGATGACAGCCTTGACTGTCTTCTACCTTGACCATACTTACGTTTCTTTGTGAAACTGTGGGGATCTTCCAGACTCTGGGATCTCCTTGAGCTGTTCATAGAAGTAAAATACCTGAGCTAAATCACCTATGTCATTAAAGATGCTTGTTGGAACACTACAAACCAGGAGATTTGCACCCCTTTAACAGGTCCAGGATGGACCTGGGTCCTGCCTGACTTTTCAACACTGGCCTTTTTAGTCTCAGGAACCACTTGGTTCCTCAATTTGCAGTCCCCTCCACTGTTACAGGGCAGATGCAGAAAGGGCAGTGTTAAAGCACTCGAGCTGTGAAATAAAGACCCTCGGAGGGACTTGCAGCCTGTCTGTGCCAGGGCAGGCTAGCTGTGGGGAGGGAGGCTTGGCATTCAGGGACAGCGCTGGTGCTGCCAAGAGAGGGACAGGGCTCTGCAGCCCCTGCACCCACCAGCAGCCCCTGTGCAGCTCAGTGTGCGAGCCTAGGCCTGGGTGCACATCCAGGTGGATCCAAGCAAACAGGACCAAGAGATAGAGATGCTTGAAATTTCACAAGTAGCACTTAGCATGGCTATACCCTTGCTGTGCAGCCTAGAAAAGTCAAGCAAAGGAAAACAGTAAAAAAAGGAAGGCATTTGTCTTTAGGTCCCCCCCTGCTCCCCAGCTCCCCAAATCCACTTTTTGGAAGCCTTGTGAAGTAATTGCCCAATGCAGCTTGTGCTGCCGTTTCTAAACCACTTAATTGTTCCTGGTTAAATGGGTTTGGAGCAGCTGAGGGACAGATGAATGTGCCCCCATGAATTTCAAGCAGATTTCTGTGTCATTGGCAGAGTTGCAAGAAAGAGATGCAAATTTGCGGTGCTGACTTCTCCTACGTTTGCAGAGCTGACTTCTCCTCCCATCCTGCTGGGTCTGAGTTTTGCCTTTACCTTTGCGCCTCCCCAGAGGATGTTTTCCAGGGCAGGTTTTGTGAGCTGCAGCCTGGCATACGATGTCATGCTGCATTAGGTTCTCTGCTAGGGAGTAAGATTGCTGCAGGAACTCCTAGTTTGTCTATTTTCACTCTTGTATCTGGATCAAGCCCCTCTTTCGAAAACTTTTTCCTGTGTTTCCCCCCCAAGAAACACAATTTTGTTTGCTCATAGAAACAATACTTCTTTCTGTGTTCCCAATAGGCTGTTGCTGCTGAATGACTTTCGTTGTCCCTAGTAACTAGTATTATCTGTCAGAAATAATCTCTTGGTACAGAAATTTAGCAGCTGCTGTTTAAAAATAATACATCCAGTTTCACAGCATGCATTTAAAAAATCCACATATCCTTATGTTTCATGGGTGATAAACTGGACTGAGCTTCCTCTTTGAAAATGAAAATAATTTTTCTTACTAGAACAATGTGGCTGTGACTTAAACACATGCAGTGGCAAACACAGTTTATGTAATGCAAAATTACAGAGAAAATTATGCGAATGCCTTTGGAAAATTAAGGTGCTGAGATTCACTTCAGAATAGCAGTTCTGTGGAGTCATCTGCACCGATGCCCTGCTCCAGCTCAGACCATTGCCCATAAAGAAAAAATGTTTGGGGAAGATTTGTGGCTTTTTCTGGAAGGGTGTCACATCTTTGGGGTCTGATGGTCCTTTGCATCCCATTTCCTGTCAGATATCTGAAATTGGTGGCTGTATTTTGCCTGGATTTCGGGAGTTGGTGTGTCCGCAGTGGCTCCGGAGCAGCAGCGGTGGTGGAGCGTGGCATGGCTGTGGCTCTGCCACGTGCAGGAGAGCTGATTTCTGCTGGATTGCAGACTCTGCTGCTGCTGCTGCTGCTTGCAATGCTGGATCGGGCTGGGCCTGTGGGAATCGATCAGGAGATGGGTTATGGAAGCAAAACTCAATTGGTTATTGCGATAACCAAATAATGCGTGCTTAGACGGAGATAGCAATCACATCAGCTGATCTCCTGTGAGAGCCTGTGTGCATAATGGAGATGGAAAGGCACTGGGTTTAGTTACACTCACATGTGATATTACATGATTTATTCTGACTCTGCACTAGAAAATGGTAAAATTTTTTATATAAGAACTGTCAAGGAAAATCAGGGCTAAGCTACTTTATTTTTAAGCCTCATGCAGTAATTTTTTTTCCTACGAGTAGTTCAGAAAGCCAATATCATTTCCAATTATATTTTTCAGCCTCTAATGAATACTGTAGTTTAGCTATTAAAGGACTCGAGATAAACAGTAAATATAATTAGAAATAAATAACATTCTGGAAGCAGGCATAGGTATGGTTCACCTAGGGAAGGAAGAAGAGGAGAAACCTGGACACTGGTGGGTACATCTGTGGAGTGTGACTGGAAGGTGTGTTTGATTTGGATGTGAAGAGGCATCTCATCCTTGTGGAGCAGGAAAGTTGGGCAGCTGGCAGCAAAACCCCCATGAGGGGTGACTGAAGGGCATGAGAACAAGGAGTGAACCTCTGTGGGTCATTAAGCATGTTCGTACTGCTCCTTTTGTGAGTTCCTGCAAAGCTATGTTCACCTTTTAACAGCTTCCTAAAGACTGAAAAAGTAATACAGAGCAAACTTACAGAGAGAATTGGAGATTGAGAAGTATAGACCAGATAAACAGCTCTGAGCAGAGGATATCAATCGTGGTGCTGGGCATTTTCCTCCTGACTTAGACTGGCATTTGGTTTTTGTTAGAGTGTGGTCGTGAGATAAGAAATCCATGGTGTTGGGATATTTCTTCACACACTGGTTGTGCAAAAGTTAACACAAGTAAAGAAAGAAGCTGAGAGAGAAAGCATAATGAATGAATTAAACTAATCTTGTCTTATAAGTGAAGTTACTCTTTTCTGAAAGCAAAGTTAACTAGTTCCCTCTGTACTTGTGACCCAAAGCCTTAGGAAGCTAATCTTGCTTTTCCAGCGTGTGCACAAATGTTGTGCAAGTGTTTGCTCATCTTGGCGCATTGCAAATTACCTTGAATTTTAACTTGAACTTAGTGAAACCAAGTGCTATGTCAGCTGTCTGGGGAGGCACAGGGAATTGGTTTTGTTCCCAAGTCTTAATAGGTCTATGAATTTATAAATCTCTGTAGGCAAGGAGTTTTTTTTTTCTTTTATATATTTTGAAAATGCTCAAGTGTGAAGGAGAACAGATAGTATTTTGCATAAAGACAGTACAGAAACTAAATTTCTGATGTTTTAGTTTTGGATAAGAGACACTTACTATCATGGTAGCAATAGTTCAGCTACTTCCCTGCATCTGGTCATGAACATCTGCTGGCATGTTTTATTGATGGCATAGGACTGATGGAAGCTGTAAACTGTGATCTCCTTCTGCTGAAAGATCAGCTCTACACTGAGTGTCTTTGTTAAATAGAATTTTTTCCAGGTTTATGGATAATAGTGACATTTTGTCACTTGGACTGCAAGCCTCGGTCCACTGCCGCTCCATGCTCTGCGTCCAGCAAGGTGCAAATGCCAGGCAAAGGGCTCCAGTGTCCTACACAGAACACAGGGGGCCATGCTGATAAGTGGGAAGTTTGAGTTTAACCTGTGTCCTGGATAATAATTCAATGACAGGTTTTATCTATTCCTGACTTCTAGCCAGGCTTTCTGCACAAGTGAAAAGGGAGTCATGTTATCTTTCATGCTGTTTGACTTTCCAAGGTATGTAAGCAGCTGAGGTAAAACCACAAAATGGCTGAGGTTGGGAGGGAGCTGAGGGATGTCTGGTCCAGCCCTCTGCTCAAGCAGTGACACCTAAAGCAATCTGCTCTGCACCATTTGGGTTGTGGATATCTCCAGGCGTGGTGATTCCATGTCCTCTCTGGGCAACCTGCCAGGGGTTTTCCTGTG
This sequence comes from Hirundo rustica, assembly GCF_015227805.2. Lineage (NCBI taxonomy): Eukaryota > Metazoa > Chordata > Aves > Passeriformes > Hirundinidae > Hirundo > Hirundo rustica. The sequence continues at coordinate 5,162,493 of NC_053464.1, forward strand.
TTTAGGTGGAGCTCAGAATATTTTAGTTTGTGCCCATTGCCTCTTCCCCCATCACTGGACACTCCTGAGAAGCTCCTGCCTCCTTCTTTACTCCCTCCCATCAAGTATTTATTACACATTGTTGGGATGCAACCTGAGCCTTCTTCAGGCTGGACAGTCTCAGCTCTCACATTCTCTCTTCACAGAGTTGTGATTAATGGGTAAAAACTGGTTTTTCAGGGGTTGATTTTCTTTTATTTCCTAATGCTTGCTCTGCTGTCTTTTGTATTGGATTAGATTTTTCTCCTAAACTTAAGTCAAAACAAAAACAACAGCTTTGGCTTGAGTGACTGACTGGAAACAATTTTTTAAAAGTTCAACATAGTCTACATATACAGAGAAAGTAGAGAGGAAGAGTAGGGAAAAATAGGTACTGACCTTTACCCCTGGCCCTGCTGAAGCTAGGACATCAACTTTAGCCTGGAAGTCATTTTCCTTAGCAAGACCAAGCCAAGAATCAGATGCGAGGCTCAATTCTGAGACTGCTCTGAACATCAGCATTAATCTGTCAAACCATGCTCTTGGTGTGTTTAGATGGAAATTAATCAAAGGGGGAGTTGAAATGAACAGTAATAGTGGCTGCATCTATAGGGACGTGAATAAGTGTTTCCTTCTTTTTTTTTTTTTTTTTTTTTTCAGAACATCAAACGGAAAGGAATCTCTCAAGATTGAGTCTTTTTCAGTAAAGAAAGGATAAAATGGCAGCAATGTTGCTTAGTCGACAGCTCACCTGTTGTCTGCAGCAAAACTCCAGACTGCTGATATTTGGTAAGTGTTTCCTTACATTTTCTTGCTTAGTATTTGGTAAGTGTGTCCTTGCATTTTCCTGCTTTGTATTTGGTGTTAACTTTACACTGGCGGGACAGAATTCCAATTTGAACATTGCTGGGATTTGTCCTATGGTGTTGAGTCTTTCAAAACCTGAGGAATATGGATGTTCTCCTCTTAGATAATGATGCAGTTGTAGTCCAAAGTGGACCACAATTGTAGTCCAAAGTGTATCTGATTTTTTTTCATTCTTCAAACAAGAATGTATCAAGTTAATAATTTGCTCTGTGAGCATGCTAACTGAAGTAAAGCTCTTCAGCCCTTGGAACTCTGCTTTTACTCTCTGGCACTACATGGTGCAGAGATGAGACAATCATCCATCAAAATGAGCGTCTCTTTGTGCTGTGTAGCACAACTTTACCTGTCTTCCCTTGTGAAGAGGTTTTGTGTGACTGGCATGAAGATGTGACCCTCACTGGGGTTATGTGTTTCTGCCTTGAGTGAGCTCTAGTGTGAAATAAAATCTGCCACATGGCATCAAACTACTTCCTCCTAAGTGAATAGCAAGTTTTGGCTTGGTTCTTCCTTGAAATTTAGCAGGTGTATGTGTATATTAAACCTGTAGTCTTTGTGAAATAGATAAAAAAGCTAAATTCCTGTTGATTGTGTTGGACGAAGTGGTGTGGTGTCTTAAGATCATCTATTCCATGTACTGTTACACTGAGTACAGTATGGCTGAATGGCTTTTTTGTGACTGAGTAAATCTTAATTTCTCCTGTCCTTCCACCCTCCTTCTGCAATGCCATTGTGCTCCTTCTGCCACTGCCAGGATAAACCAAGCACACCCTTCCACTTGCTCAGAAACTTGAACATCATTGATTTCCTTTTAAATAATACACTTCAGGGAGCAACTGACCTTTGACTAAAGAGCACCGAGTCTGGTCTTATAACAATTAGAAAAGATTAGGTCAGTGTTTCAGTGCAGGATGCGCTTCTATTTATGGGAGTGACGCACTGATTATCCACTCTGGGCAGGAGCAGGGATCGGTCGCTCGATCGTGGGCAATGGAAAGTGCTTGCAGCAAGCAGGCCTCGTTAGCTGTCAGTCCTTTGAGCTAATCTGTCACCTCAGCATCACCTAATGCTCCCTGTCCCTCCCAGTGCACAATTCCATGCTGCTTCCCAAGCACTGTAGGTGGGCAGTGGAGGGCAGGTGCACAAGCTCCTCTTCCTTTCTCACCGTCACTGGGGGAGTGTAGATCCTCGTAAGAAAGGAAAACAGCCCTGGACTCCATTAATCCATCCTTGCTTCCAGGAAACTTCCAAGCCTGCTGAAACACTGAAGCAAATCATAGAGGGCCTTGGCTGCATGTTGTATAAGGGACCATGGCCTTTGGGTCTGAACAGTGTGTGAGTGAGCAGATGGAAAGATGGAACAAGGGGAGAGCCGTCCCCTGGAGGAGCTGTGTCCTGTGACAGTGCCGCCTCTCACAACAGGCAGGAGGCTCTGATGGCTGTAGCCAAAGCTGGAGCTCCAGGCCTTTTTCCTGAGCCCCAGTTCAGGTTGCAGTGCTGCTGAGCTCTGTGGCTTTTAGGGGAGTGCTGAGGGTGACATCCAGGAGCTCCCTGCTCCAGAGTGCTTGCCTCCAAGGTATTTTTAAGCACTCAAGTTCAGAGCTTTACAGGCTAAAAAAGTGACTTGTACATTACTCCCACAGAAATCCTGCGGTGCCATTTGGGCTGATGCTTTTTATTTTTTTGTGAATAATGAAATGACAGGGTTGCCAAGAGGGGATGAAGGTGGAGAGGAGGGTATAGATTGCCTCTCGGTAGGTCTCTGTGTCTGTAGGCTGTCGTGTTTCAGTTGTATGTGTGCATTAAGCAAATCATCCTGTTCATCTTGAATCTATGATAAATTTATTTGCACAAAGAGATTTTTTCATCCTTGACTATTTCTCTAGCTGGAAATTCCTTATTACTTAACCATTGCATACTGTTCTCCTCACTTACACAATGCTAATTCCTGCCAAACAAACTAGAAACAGAAAATGCAAATCATTTAAGTTGATCAAAATGCAAAAGCTAAGCAAAACACATGAAAGTAATATGCAACTTAAATCTTACCCAAAAAGGTGAAGCCTGTAAGTATCATGCCCCTCTTGAAAATAAGCTCTTAATCAGGTGTGCTTTTGTTTCGTTCTCTGTTTGATCTGCTTGATAGTTTGCCCTCAAAGATAAAGTTCACTAGAGTTTGAAGGGTGGCAGAATGACAATAGAGTGAGTAACCAATGTAATCTTCCTTTTCCAAAGCCTTCTGCATTGTTCTGTCCCTGGGTGTCAGCCAGGCAGGGCCAGGAGAGGCTGCTGATCATGGAGAAATGAGGGTGTATCTTGGTAACCATCTCACCTGAATTGAGTCATGTTGTTCCTGTCAGCCTGGTGTGCTGCAAGTTGATCACAACTGGTAGTGTGCATGTAAATGTTTATTCCCTTTGTGCCAGCTGTGTTTTTATCAGCTGGGCACTGCAGCAGGAAAGCTATTCTGGCTCCATGCTTTGGAGGCAGCTGGTTGTTGGCTGGTAGGGCAGTACCATAGCTATGAGGACAGGCTGGCACTCCAGAGACGTAGTTCAGTTTCCTGCTGATTACCCAAAGGGGTTGAATTTGCCTTTGAATCCAGCTCTGAAAGCATGGCAGAAGGTCAGGCTGCTGCCTGAAGGTAGCATCAGTTTGCATTAGTGCATGCCCATGCCCTTCTAGGATGCTGATCTCTTCTGCAGCTTCTTCAGCCTCCCCAGGCAATTTGCTTATTGCTGAACTGACCTTACCTTTAAAACTTCTTTTCTAGTATTTAGCCTAAGTTTCAAAACAGGAAAAATAATCAAGTCCTTACTATTTGTCCTGCCCTCAAAGGACCTGGAGGCTGGAGTGTTTATTTTTTCTTTGCAGCAGCCTTTTACATGTTTGATAACTATTGTCTCCCCCTAGACCTCATACTTTTCCCTCTGCCGAATACTCTTTGAGTCTCTCCTTGTAGGTCCAATTTTTCTCCTCCAGAGTCTGTGCCCTTCCATTGCAGTGCACTAAGTAGACTAGCAATTGTTGAGGCTGTGCCTCACCTAACTCAGCCTGTTTGTTGTCTCTCTGGAGAGGATAATAATGTTTAGCTGCAGTAAAGTCTGAGAGATGTTCATACTAGTTATTGACTTGTCCCCATCACAGTTACCACAAAGAGGCTGAAAGCCATGAGAATGATTGATTCTCAGTCACACTTTTGTCTCCAGTATTGATCCTTGCTAAGACTTTTTACTTTTTTTTTATTTGGTTTGTACATTAAGAGCCTCCCTAAGGAAATCAGAGAGAACAGCCTGGATTTGTGTGAGGGATGTGTGGCAGAAGCAGAGAACAATCCCCTTCTTGGGATTGTGGAGGTCAGTTTGAGGTCAGCTTCAACTGAAGCCGTGGAAACTGGAGTGCCACCTCTCCTGCTGGACCGAGGAACCTTTACTTTTCTGTCTGATCAAACACTTCCACAAAAAGCTGAGCTATATAAAAACAATCACATAAGAGCTGTTGTTGTAAGCAGGCTCTGGTACAAGGCAGAGTCCAAGCTGGGACTGCTGTTCTCGGTTCCTTGAGTGAATGGGATGTTTCTATGCAGTTTTCTTGTTCCTTCTGTGCCACAAAGGGTGGCCGTAGCAATGCTGGCTGTTCTCCCACCTGGGTGTTCCTGTGGTTGGTTGTTCGCCTCCAGAGGTGTCCTGATGAGCTCTGTAGCTGTTGAACTGTTGAAAGAGGGTAGATGTTATGAGTGGTCCAGATCACAAGAACTATGAGACCAGTGGTTGGATGCTCTTGTAACTCCTGAGGAGTTGATCTGGAATTGTGCTGGGATGGCAAAGGGGAACTTCTCTTGTCCTTTCTTACAGAAGTTTCCACTTCTTTATGGCCTATGTGGTATTAGATTTTTTCCTTCATCTTTGGAGACTCCAAAGTGTGTATGTGGGAGTGCTGAAACACAGATAATCTCATGTGGAAGAGCTTCTGATCTTGCAGCATAAGCACTCTGTAAATAGCAATCTCAGTTTTCACAATGTTGTGCAATAGTGATGTTCATTTCCCAAACATCTCTAGCTAGCCTGGCCTTTTGCCATTCCCTTTCAAGATCTGTTAGTAACAGATTCTACTTGTAACACATAAAAGAGGACTCGGAGGAAATCACAGTCCTCCTACCTTTGGCTGTCAGGGCCCCCATGCTCTAAAAATTCTGTCTGGAGGGTGGTTTGATCGGCACTGTGGAAGGGAAGTTAAAGGCAAGGGAGATTGCCTGTGTGCACTTGCACAGGGCAGCAGTGATGTGGCACATGGCATGTGCCTCCCTGGGGACTGCAGAGCTTTCCCTCTGCACCCCTTCACAGCAAGACACTTGTGCTTGAGAGCTCTAGTTGTGCCAGCAGGGACTTTCATTCCTCTTTTCCTTTTCCTTGGAATTGTTCCTCGTGTTCACTACACCGATGTCCTTTCAGTGCCTCCACTGGAGTTTCTCCCAGGTAATATCCAGCTGTACACTCAGGCACTGTGCTAACGTGAGTGTTATTTTTGGTCAGACACGTGAGAGGTTCAAGATCTTTCTAGCCCTGCCTTGTTTGTAGCTCTGTTATCAGAGAGCAGCACTCAGCACAGACCTGCCAACAGAGGTGCTTTTTGTGACTGCCAGCATCACCAAATTAGCAGGGTGCATTTATATTAATTATGTTGCTATAGCAATGTGGTACTTTGTTAAAATTGCTGACTGGGACTCCTGGTGAGCACTGGGGGCAGCGAGGGGAAGCAAAGTTGGGAAATGAGCTTTTCTGACTGCTAGCAAGTGATGACATCCTGTTGGATGAAAAGGAAGGATGTGATAATTTTCTGATGTTATTCAAGTGTTCAGAAAGATGGTGTGTGATGAGAGCTTTGAGAAGTCTGCAAGAAAAGTAGAATTTAACTTATTGTGCCCACCTTCTTTAAATGGGATGGGTAGAAAATTCTTTGCAAATTGTTCAGCCCTTGTGCTCTCTGAAATGATGTTCATTAACAACACCTATGCTTGTGTTTTGACTTTTGCCATGATAAGAAGAGACAGCTTTGTTTACCAGGGAAAAAGGGTGTTGTTCTTGGTCATGTTAGCTAAATGTAATTTAAGAGCTTTGGTAATGCTTTTTTAGAGAAGGACACTTGATTGGAGCCCATTAGCTAGACACCCTTTTAAGATGAGAGCCGAGGTTATGTCATTTGTTCCTGTTCTTAAGATAATATAACAGAAAATCCACTTTTTCTAAGTCAGTTTGTTCAGATGTCAACAAAAAAATCAAAGGATTACCTTTTATTACAAAGTTAATGCTGTTAGTTGGCTGTAGGACCAGCCACCAGGGATTCTCAATTCTTGAGAATCTCAGTTTCTACCTGTCGCATTTCTACTGTCTTTTTGGGAGACAAAAACCCAGACCTGGCCTGCAAATGCCCAAAACTCCTAAATATCAAGTTGGAGTAGCCTGAATTACATTGTGCCTTGTATCTTCAGGGTTTCTGTTGCAGGGTAAGTTGATATTAAAAAGTCAAATGGGAAAAATTTGGGCTGAGTTGCAAAGCTCATTGATTGAGTACCTTCAAGACAGAAATGCCAGCTGAGCAGAGCCTGCTGCAGTTTCCCAGGGGATGAAGCACTACAGTGAGTGACCTGATTTATTTGCATTTTCTTGCACCATTAGCAGACTGTGGTACTGATGCTGGGGGGAAGCAAGGGAGACAGAGCATGGCCTGAAATCCTCCTCCAGGCTAAACAAAGCAGGTATTGATGCAGCCATCCATCACCATGACCAAGTGCCTGGAAAAGCCTTTGCAGGAGAGCAGCCACATCCCAGAGCTGTGCCGTGAGCAGGAGGCAGCACCCATGTCCTGCCATTCTTTGGGGCCTGGAGAACAAAGCATTGCAGGGGGTGTGGAGAGAGGGGTGCCAGAAAGCCAGGAGTGCCCAGGCAGGGGTGCCCAGGCTGCCTTTGGCAGGGCTCTGATGTCCTCTGTGCCTTTGGAGAGTGGCCTGAGCCCTTGTTTGGCCTGCAGAGCAAGGGCAGGGGTGGGGCTGGGAGGGAATGGGCTGTGGGAAGGGGAGCAGTGCTGGGGCCATACCTGTGCTCAGAAAACTTGTCTGCAGCTGAGCTGGAGTTCTCAACTGCTCCAGACTGCTGGGCTTCTTTGCCTTTGTCACTACAGGACTTTGGACAGGTTCCTGAGCACCAAGGGAGCACTGGGCTGCAAAAGTCTCAGGCTGTGTGGCAGTAAGAGAGTTTTTGTCTGTGCTTTTCGGGTGCCCTTAGCCAGGAGAGTTCCTTGTGTGTGAGTGCTGTGGCTGGCACAGCCTGGGTGTGCCCTCAGTGTCCCCTGGGTGTGCCCACAGTGTCCCCTGGATGTGCCAATAGAGTCACATAGAGACAGCTCAGGAGCCACCGATTTCACTCTCAGTACAATTTCTGATCAGAGTCCCAATTCACTTGAGTAAGAGTAGGGAAAGAAATAAAAAGAGTTAAGAGGGGGGAAGCAGAGAAACTTTTTTGTGTTCTTAAAATTTGGGTTGTTTTGTTTATTTTTAATCAGTGAACAAGTATACCTATCTGATGAGTAGTGGAGTGAGGTATTTGGAACAAATCCACTGACCTTGCTCGAAATTGTGTGAGTTTATGCCAATCATTTATTATGCTCTCTCAGGGAGAAGAGCTTCACTAAAAGAGAAAGTTTGAGGATTTACTCCGCTTTGATGTAGCTTTTACTACCAAAGACTTTACTAGTATATTGCAGTGTTGGCTTTTGATGAATAATATATTATTCGTCTTATACCTAAGGAAAAAAAAACTCACCACTTTTCAAAATCCTTTGATCTGATGACACAGGGCATTTTTTGTTTTGTTTCTAGCAAGCTGTTCCTTCAGATGCCAGCCACAGTATTTGCCTGAGCCAGGGAGGTGGAACAATGCTGTGGCAAGTGTAAGGTCAATAAATGTGTCCAGTGCCATTATACTGGAGTTAATAAAATGAGACATTCTGTGGGCTCCTGAAAACAAGTATGTGAAATTAAATTTGTATCAGTAAATCAGCCTAGAAATCATTTGCCTGTAGAGCCTGATGACCTCTAGTGTGCTTTAGGAGAAAACAAGCAAGAGCAGGGAAACCTATTCACCTCTGTTGCTAAGTTTTTAACTGGCTCTGGTTCACAGACTTACTGAAAATTATTGTGGTTTGGAGAAGCTGCTCCTGAAACCTTTGCTTAAAAAAAAAACCTCACAAATTGACCAACATGACTAATTTGATGAAAAATATCTTTAAATCAACTCTTCTCCTAGGAAAACCTGTATGTTTTGGTTTCACTTGATCAGTCTGAAAGCCTCTCTGTTGACAGACATGAGCTATGCCGGTGTGAAGTAGTGCAGCACTGCACAGCAAGGTGCTCTTCAGTTTTGATAACTCAGATGTACCTGGTTCAATGTACCTGTGCAAAAGAGACTGTGGCATAACCTGTTGCAATAAATGCTGAATAAAAATTTACAAAGCAGACTGACCCACTTGGGTGTTTGTTACCCAGCCTGGCTGAAAGAAGCAACCTCCTCTTGACTTGTGCTGTTAAACAAGTTAGGGCAAGATTAAAATATTCTCCAACTTAAGTCCCTGTTATACAGCTCTGTAAATATGAATTTATTTGTAAGAGAGGTCATGCCGTTTGCAGTATCAACAACAAAACTTGCTTAGAGAAATAATTGAACTTGTGTTCAAGTTAGCGTCCTTATCTGTTACAATATTTCACAGATCATCCTTCAGGGAAGCAGAAGAGGGGGAATGTCATTCAACCCTCCCAGGTGGTGGCCAGGACTACTGCTTTTGAGCCTGGCAGTCAGGATCTTGCAGGAATGGCATGGATGTTTGCAGAAGAGGAAATCTTTAATCATGGTCCAAACAAGTGTATTTTTGTGAGAACTCAGTTGAAAAGAGTAAGGAAGGAGGTGTTCTCCAGATGAGAGGATCCTGGGAGATGAGCAGAGAGGTTGTGGTGGCACCAGGCAGGGTGGGGAGGAGGAGGGTGAGGTCTGTGCATGCAGGTTATAGCTCACCTGTCTTAAATCTGTAGCTGTGTCAAACAATTCCAAGTCCAATGCTGGGTTTCTGTATATTTCCTGTTAGTGCTGACTCCCAAAATGTCCTTTACATTCTGTGCCTCTGGGTGCTTTCCTCTTTGTCACAAGAAATAGCACCCAGAGCCTGGGGGAGGGAGAGAAGGGGACATAGGAGAGGCAGAAATGTTTGCAGGTGGTTTGGTGGGATCTCCATTGGAGAAGGAGTGGGTGCACAAAAGGGTAAGTTTGGTCTCTTCTCCTTTTAGACTTTAGAGTGTGTCCACAAAACCTGCAGCCTTATTGCCTATGAATTGAGGAGATTTTGATTTTTTGTATAGAGTAGCTTTTTCCCCCTCAGTGGAGCAGTTGCCATGCAGTCTCCAATATACATGAATGCTAAAGAGAATGACACAAAAATGGTGCTGCTGTAACAAAACCTATTAATAGCTTTGCAGAGAGGCACTGACACATCTGAATTAAAGCCGGGGAGAATAATCATCTTTGCAGGCTAAGTTTTCCCAGGATGAGCAGTGACTTTAAATGCTTAGAGATGCTTTCAAAGGGTGGTGATTTTCCAGATACTTTCTTGAAATCAGGCTTGCTTGAGACATCCCAGCTTGGGCTGACACAAGCTGAGGCAATTGTCACAAGTCACCGTTGGAAATTTCGGCTGAATGGCTGTGCTCGGAGCACTGCCGAGCACTATCACAGGATACCTTCCGTTTTCCTTGATAAATATTTGGTTTATTTAACAACTGTTACTTCCAAACACAAACCATGTTCAGTACATTGCTGGAATAGAGCTCTGGCAGTGAGAGGTGGGTATGGAGGGAAGTGCAGAGGGGCTGGTGCTGCCAGGGTTTCTGGTGGCAGTGCTGCACCCCAGGGATTTCCATGTGTTTGGCTGCTGGCCTGCCTGCACAGGCATCTCCCTCCCTGCACCTCTGCCAAACTGGGGTGCACTTGAGTGGTTTAGCACCTGGCAGCACGGCCCTGGCACAGCAGGATATGGTGAGTGGCACCTTCAGACCCTGCTGCTCTGAGTGCCCTGGGCAAGAGCTGGTGTTTCCTGACTTCCCATGCTGAGCCTGGATCTGAACTGCAGCTTGTGACAAGGAGAGATAAGGACCTTCATTTTGGGCCATCCAAATTGCTCCAGCTTAAAAATGCCTATCACAGATATTAAAAGAAGTTACACTCTCTTTTTTCAGGTCCAAGTGTGATACCCCCAAGTTAAGAGCATTAAGATCAGTTTGTTGTTGATACCATGCTTGGGTAGAGGCTTGCAGATGCTCCATGACAAAAATGTAATTTCCAAGAATGTTGGTTTAGTTCAACTACAGCTTGCAGAACAAGTTCATAGTCTTGCTCATCGTCTTGGTAGAGCTTTGGTGTCTGTAATCCTGTTTTTGCAAATGTACAATCCCCATTTTTTCCCATAACTCCCTTAATGGAATATGTACCTATTTGGAATGCGTGCTTACCAGAACCGTCTCTGTCATAGGAGGTTTGCCTAAACACTGTGTATTAAAGCAGTTATTTCCAAAAGGGAAGCAGAGTTTGTTATTGGTGAAGCACAGGAGATTTTTGCATTTTTGTTTTGATTAAAGTGTCAAGTTTATTATGATTCCCTACGCATGTGGATAAAATCAGCAAGATCAGAAGGGAATTTGGCACTGATTGATTGGCACTCAGATTTCAGAGCTGCACTGCAGAATGCTGGTTTCATGTGCAACAAGGCCATTTACCTTTCTGAGACCAATCTTTCCCAAAGAGTGTTCTTTGAGCTATTGAAAAACATCACATTGGATTTTTCCGGTAGACTCCATCAGGCTTTTTGGTTATTACTGGTGGTTAACAAAATTATCTCTGTATAGGAGTGGGGAATTTATGGCACAGGCTTGCACAGGGCATAATGGACAGACTCAACAAAAGAGATGGAAAGAGATGTGCTCTCTATTCCTCCTGTGCTTTACAGGAGGATTTGCCTCTGTTTCTCTAGGGTTGCCTTGTCATTTCCCTTGGAGTTTTTTGCTTTTATTCTTTTTTAAGCCACCTCACTGGTATTGGCTTTATTTTAAGACTGGTCAAAGATGAGATACGAAGTTCATTGCAGACAGTTCAATGTAATTGGTCTCATCTGCCAAGTGTTCTCAGTCAGGCAAGGTATGGATGTATCTTCTGGTAGGAGAGCACAGAAGATATGGTCTGTACTCAGGTTTTCATTATTTCTTGCAGGACACAGGTATATCAGTCAAGCTGCAGCTAAAATTGATGTGGATTTTGATTATGATGGACCTCTGATGAAGACAGAAGTTCCTGGACCACGATCTAGAGTAAGTTTCCAAAGTATAGTAACTCGGTTTTGCATCTTTAGCTGTGGTCTAACTTGCTAGAAAACAGATTTCATTTCAAACCTTAAATCTGACATGAATAAACATGATTCCACTTTTATCAGGAGGTTGAGAACGAAAAGCTCATGAATGAAATACTGCTCTCTGAGAGGAAGATCTGAATCTCAATTGCAAAGTTCCCATATGGAATAATTCAAAGCAAAAGAGCATCATTTTCATAAAACTTCTCATCAGGCTTGGTCACTTGTGTTCCTGCTAAAATAGAAACCTCTTATGATGTGAAATAATGCTTTGGTTCTGAAATGAGGCAAGAGTTTTAATTTTCTGGATGTTGTTTTACTCTGGCAGTTAGCATCTATACTTGTGGTGGGTTTTGGTTTTTATGAGTTTTTTTCTGTTGTTATTTTTAATAAAAAAGAGCAGCCTTTCTAGAACCAATGTACCAGTATGCATTCGGTGTGACTCTGCTTCCTTTTATTTTCTGATTCCTCTCTTGTTCACTCAGTTCAGTTGGTCAATATAGAAGAGGCAGCTTTTCCTTTTTGGAGATTTACAGTTAAACTATGTTTGCAGCCCCTCTGCATGCCACAGGTCATAATCTTGACTGTAATATTTGCAAGATGTGCCAGGAAAGTTCCTGTGGCAGGTAGAGTTGCCTGGTAAGCATACAGGACTACAAAGTTTACATATGATTTATGGGGTCATAAAAAAAAGCATACATTCTCAATCAGTATTTGCTAATTACACACCTGAGACTCTGACATTTGCTTTTCTGCAGGAATTAATGAAGAAGCTGAATGGCATTCAGGTAATTTGTCAAGTTTTCTGTGTTTTGGGGGGTGTTAATACTTTGGTTTCAGAGCTTGTTTTAAAATCCTCATTTGTATGTTTGTGCCACCAAGAAAGGTGAAACACTTACTCTGGGTTTCCACACTGAAAACACATTATGTGTGGTTTATATGTGCATTTGAATAAAATCTTTTGTGGTATATTTTCAATACTGCAGGATCATTTTGCTGGTATCAGGGGTTTTTCTTTCAACGTGTGTTTAAACTGTGTGTGTTTAAAGGAAAACCTTGGAGTTGTTACAGGGTGGCCAGTGAAAGCAAGGTTTATTAGGGCTTGAGTTTAAAAGTATGTCAGCCTTAGTACATAGTGCCTTCCTAAGATGAGCAATTTCTCCAAGTCTGGGCTTCATTTCTGTAGAAAAATTAAAGACTTGCCCTTTTAACAGTCATTATAAAAATAGCTGTACAGTTATTCCCATGCAGTGAATATAATGTGTCCTTTTATCCTAGCATTAGATATTTTTATCAGATTTTGCTGTATAACCGTTAGTTGCACCTTCCTACATACTGCCACTTTTTAAAGCAGTAATTGGTTTTTTTTTCCTTGAAGAATGCAGAAGCTGTGCATTTCTTTTGCAATTATGAAGAAAGCCGAGGGAACTACCTCGTTGATGTAGATGGCAATCGTATGTTGGATCTCTACTCTCAGATTTCTTCCATCCCAATAGGTAGGAGACAGTTGTACCAAAATGTTTTGTTTTGTCCTCAACCTGTCATTTCTTATCTCAGACACTACCAGGGAAGTTGGTTGATTAATTAAAAAACCCAGAGGTGACATAATAAATACCTTGTTGTGATCAAACAGCTCACTGCTGTGTATTGTGTAGTGCTGGGTTTGGATACCTGAAGAAACTGCAAATTCAATACCTAAAGCTCACTTAAAGTGCATATAGTGGTGCCAGGAAGAAGCTCAGGTATTAATCTCAGTTTGAATGTGCAAGTTCCACAATTCAGGTTGTGTTTGTTGGCTTGGATTCATGCACTTGGTGATTCTGTAACAATATGCTACTGTTTTAAACATTAACAACCATAATGTAGACATTTTAACGTGAAATTTTATGCTTCAGTTAACATTTATATCTCAAAATAAGGGAAAAAAAAAAAAAGAAAAGGGAGTGGGCCGTGTGGACTGCAGCAGGATGAAACAAGGCCAGCACTGAGCTGTGGTACTGACTGAAAGCAAAGGTGGCAGCTCATTTGTCTGAGGGCCTGGCAAGAGACTCAGCTGATTGCTTTGGGAAGCCTTTCAAGCAGAGGCAAGGCACAAATGTGAGCCCCAGCTGCAAGGCATACAGGCTTCAGTAGGAGTTCAGTTCAGTCCAGTTTGTTTGCACCTCATCCATGGTTCCTCTCAGCTGCTTAAAAATACACCTCTGCAGAAGCAAAAAGAGCAGAAGTGCTGGGATAATTTCAAAGGTAGATCTTGTGCTATGTATAGAAACTGTGATGATTCAAAATCATCCCTACAGGCCTCCTTTCCTGGGAAACAATTTGATGATACTCAAGTTATGGCCAAACTTTTGGCATCTAAGACCTTGTGACTGGGATGGATGTTCACTTATCCCAGTCTTCTCTGCAGCCAATGGTTTTGCTGTCCTAAAGCACTCCATCAGTGTAATCATTCCAGAACCCTACAAGGTCTGTAGCTTATTTCCCCCAACACAAGTTCTCACTACTTCGAATCTTCCAGGAGCATAATGCTTGTATGCCAGTGAGCTTGGATTTTAGGTTTCTAGGAAGGGAGATGCATTTAGTGTTTAGGCTTCCCATTCTTCACACAAGAAATTGATTTGGAGAAACAAGTCTTGGTCATGTAGTCAAATGCACACTCCAAAGTGTGAAAGTCAGTGCATACTCCAAAAGAATGAAATTATACAGACTGTGCACTGAGGCTTTCTGACCTTCTGGTGCTGGATGCTGCAAGAATACCTCCTTTAATATAGTCTTGTGTGTAAAATATTGAAGTGTTATGGAGGAAATATCTTCTTAATGGGCAAGGGCTCTGCACTTTACTTTCTCTGGTTGATTGAAAACGGTGACACAGGACAAGACTGCAGTGCTGTGACTGACCCTCCTAAGCCATGTAGTTCCTCCTTCACACGAGGCAATGCCTTCCTGAGGACAAGCTGGGTTTTTATTCTAGGGAACATGTTCCTCAGTCCCAAAGGAGCTGCAGTACAGTGCTTCTTGCTCCTTCTCAGGTAATGGCTCTGGGATGTGCAGCACCCCAGAGTAGATGGAAATTTAATACTTACAGGCTGACCTAAGTCCAACACACAACATTAATTTATATGTTTCAGTTGTGCTGAATGACAAGATTATCTGAAGCTGCCCAGGTTACTAATAATGTCCCTCTTGGTGACAGAGGTAGGGCCTGGATTGGGAAAGCAAAACAAGATCAAAAGGTGCTTGTTAGTCATCTGTGCTTATCTTTCTGCAAGTAAATCCAATAAAACCTTGCATGAATCTGTCAGGACTCCCCAAGATTTAATAATGATCTGTTACGCTAGAATATATTTATCAGCAGAGGTTGAGAAGTAATAAGTGCTTGCGTGGAGAGATAAGAAATAAAGTATAAAAAACCTCTAGGCAAAGATGCTCTGGGCTCTCTCTTGCTGAAAAACAAAAATTAAAATAGTTTTTTACCACACTTTCATGGGCAGTTGTAGCACAGCATAGTTCCTTTCATCCTGCATCTATTCTGTCTAATAGAGTTAGAAACCCCATAGAGCCAAATGCAAGAGGGATGTTATTGACGTGTTTGCCAGCAAACATCCTGGAATAACAAATGAAACAATGCGTTTGTCAGTGCTGGGAAGGTCACTTATGTTTGGGGAGATGCAGAGAGGTGTCGTTTGATATTATTGACAGCAGCCTGCTGCTCAGTTCAGATGATTCTTTGGGCTTTCTCCATCTCATTATTTTAGCAGGCTCCAGTTGTTTTTCCTTTTGCAGACAGGCACATTCATGAGCCTGGAGGCCATGTACGTTCCTGTCACACTGCTCCAGACACACAGCAAGAGTGATGGAGCAGGTGCCCTTCCTCAGAGCCAGCTCAGTCACCTCTGAGAGCGCATTTGTAACTCTGCAGACTCTCGTGCTGGTCATGGCATTGAAACGAGTCAGTGCCTGTTTGCCTTGCCAGCCTGGAGCTGTTTGACTTCTCTGCCACAGTTATATAATGGTTATTCAAGCATTTAGCTCTTCCTGGTGTTAGCTCCTGACTGTGAACCCACATGCCAGCTCAGCTTCTGTCACGCTGCCTGACTGCCTCGGCGGCTGGGCTTTGAGGATCCTCCCTCCCTTCACTGGAGCCCCTCTGAGGAGGCACAAGGATGAGGACCAGACCACCTGGCCTGAAGGGAAGAGAATGGAAAAGAGATTCTGTGTGTGTGCAAAAGGGTAAATCAGGGGTAATAGAAGTTGGTGGTATAATAAGAGAGGATACAAAGATTTTTCACATATGGTAACACTAACAGCAGCATTACAAATCCTCACAAGCAACACCAGAGCTGATCCTTGAGCTTCCTAAACAATAGCAGCTGTTTATAACAAACTTCTGTGCACTTTGAAGATTTCTTAAACACTTGATTTACTCTCAAAGGGGCTCTCAGGGACAGCCACAGGTGCAGTTCTCAAGCATGCAGCTCTCAATGTGTCATTCCCTCTAGCTGAACAACAGCTCTTCCCATGACAGCAGATGCCATGCAGATTTAGTTGATCTGTGTCCCAAATAGCCACTGTTATTATCTCTTCATAATAATTTGAACAGATTCATCAGCACAACATGCTGCTAAAACAATATGGATAGTCTCTTGTTTTCAGCTAAAATATTCAAAATTGAATTTATAATGGATTTGTTAACACAGTCAGCTAATGCTCCATTGCTCAAACAGGATAATCAGGGCTGTTGTCATTCCACTGGAATGGGGATTCAGAAGCACATAAAGCTTTTGTAACAAAATTACTGTGGTCTGACTTCTTGAGCAGTAGGGAAGATGAGATTTCCAACTGTTTCTACAAGGAAATTTAAAACATTATGTTAATCTCTGGCACTGGCATTTTCGTACATTAGAGATCAGGCTTAAAATGAATTTTTTGGCTTCCTTTGAAGATTATTTTTTTTTAACAGCAAATAAATTGGTTTTGCCTCTAAGCAAGCAAGTTACCCTGTAGACTGTCAATGGGTATAAATTAAGCACCTTCATTGCATTAAAACTGAAGCTATCTTAGTTTCTTAGTAAGAAATATAAACGGTTGCATCTTTTTCCAAGCAAAACTGTGTCAAAGTAAGAAAATGGGTGTGCCACAGCTCCCAAGAGCAGTGCTGTGCTGGGCCCTGCATCCAGCCAGGCTGCTGAGGAACAGAGAGCCCAGAGCTTTGTCCTACTTCAAAAGAAATCCCATTATTAGTAGTTAAAAATACACAAGTTACACATAAACAGTCAAGCATTAGCTTATGGTTATTCTCTTGACTATGCTTTGCATTGAAATTGGATAAAAACTGCTTGCTTTCTTCCTTTGTTCTTTTTAATTAGGTTACAGCCATCCCTCTCTGATAAAGCTTTTACAGCAGCCACAGAACTTGGTAAGTGAATTAGAACATGAAGTACGTGAAGGAGTTCTCTCTCTCTTTGTTGTGGGCTTTCTCTTTTTTTTCTTAGATTGATAGTGAATGCTAATGGTTCCATTTAATGTATGATAGGAACTGCTTGCTTTACTTCTCAATAGATGAAAAGGGCTTTGTAGTGTTTAAGAAGACACCAAAGCCTCTGGGAAGTTTTACAAAAAGTAAACATTTGGGTGGTGCAAGTACTTGATATATTTGCAGCCACATTTAAATCATAGTTCAGATATACTGTCTCAAGTTAACCATTTAAGGTTTTCTGACGATTTTTGAGCCTGAAAGCAAGCCCAAAACCTTGAGAGAGGATGCAGTGTCTTGGCCATGGTGCCCTACATCTGGAATGCTGTGGGAAGTTCAGGGGTTTTTTTGAAGCTGGGGATAGTGGCTGATTCCCATCTCCTAAGTGCATTCCAGCAGGACAAAGAAATGCAGACATTTGACTTTCCTGAGCTGATTTCCTTTATGGAGCAGTCATGTCTTCAGGTGAGAAATTCTGCCTTTCCCAGGACTAAAGTACTTCAAGAAAAAAAAAAAAAAAAAAAGTACCAGGACTAGAAATGCTGGAGTTATCAGAGGTATTAAAGGCAGATCTGGATATTTTAGAAGGTCTAGTATTTATGAATATTTATATTAACTCATAAAGTTGATTCCTGAGAATATCTTCACTATAATGCAGCAGTGGGCAAAGTCAGATTTAAAAAACAAACAGAAAAAAAACCCAAAAATCTCCAAACCAATTAAAAAAATCAAAAAGCCCTGTTACTGGTGGCAGTTGTTGATCTGCCCACTGGGTGACACTCCTGGAAGCCTGCAGTGAAGGAACTCCTCCAAAGTTCCACACGAGTGGCACAACTTCAGTTAGTGTTAGCAGAGGGATTGTGGTGTTTTCCTGGAGGAAGATTTTATTTGGTTTGTCTGGAATGCTCCACATACCCTCTCTATAGCCAGCTATAAACACAGAATGTGCATCTGTTTCTTTGAGCCCTTGGCAGCTTGATGTCAATGTTCTATTTTTCTCAGTTCTGGGTACCTCATTAACTACAAAAGAAAAGAACACTTCTCTGCTTAATGGCAAATGTTGTCAGTTGACTGTGACAACCCATAATCAAATTCACAACAAATTTGTGGTCTTCTCTTTTTGACTTGATATGAAAATTTACTTCTGAACTGAGATAAAAAGTCAAGTAATATTTCTCATAGCCACTAAACAAAAAAATTGTGTTAACCTGTCATTAACGTCCTTGCTTAGGTTTTCTTTTGAGCCTGAGTCTGTTGAAACTGTGTTTTTGAAGTAAGACACTTAGTTTAGAAATTCCTAGCTCATCCAGAGTTGTGTCTTGTGTGATACTTGGTTTTTCCTAAGAATCCTGAGGAAATATCCTTACAGGTGCGGTGTGACCACTTACACCTCTTGCTGTGCCTCACACGTCTTGGAATGAATATTTGTGTTGAGGAGGAGGACTGAAGGATGCTGATAAATGTGCAAGCTTGAGCTGCACTGAAAATATGAGTGTTTTGGGAGAGGCTGTGTGTCCCCTCTGGAGACACATTGAGACTTAACTTATCAAAGCTCAACCTTTAATTTCAGCCATTACTTGTTCAACAAGAAAGGCAACAAACAAAAGAAAAGGGCAAATAAAGCTGCTTGGCAGTTGGCAAATTTATTGAGCATGTCCTTCTCTGAGAAAATTTAATTTAAAATAAAGAGTAGCACGGTATGATCAAATAAGATTACCCACAAAGACTAAGAGCAGCAATGAATCAACTTTAATCCGTGACACAATTTAAATTAATGGTGTAAATGTGACATTCATCTCCATTAGGGGACTGGGGAGGCTGAGGGGCTTTTTCCAGAGCTGCTCCTTAGAACCCCCTGTGTGGGCTGCAGGCTGCTGTTCCCTGACACCAGAATTACCTTTCCCAAAGGTGTGAATCCTGATGTGGCCAGTTCACAGCACCACTGAAGCTGGGAGGAACCTCAGGTGGTCTCTTGGCCAACCTCCTGCTCCAAGATGGGTGGCTGTGAGATGAGACCAGGGTGCTCAGGGCTTTGTCTGGGACCTTGAAGACCTCCGAAAGAGCAGCTTATTTCACTGCTTCACTGTTCTCTTCCTGCAAAACCTTTTCCCTATACCCAAATCAGTACTAATGATGCTTTGATTCGTGCCCATGGCTTCTCATCTTCCATTGAAGAGCCTGGAGCCTGGTTCCGCCTTCCCAGTGTTCCAAAATGGTCTGTCTTGAAGTTCAACAAGGATGAAAGTGCTGCTAGCCTAACTTAATTTAGCTACTCAAACTGAAAGCAAATAATAAAGATTTTAAAGCATATTTGCTGTGTATAAGGAAAACTGAGATTGAGCAGCTAAAATGGCAATATTGAAGAGGAAATTCCAGTGTGAGTTAGTGTGCACCTTTCCTAAGGGGTCCTGCAAGAATAAAGTAGTAAGGATTAGACAGAAAAACATATGCTAAGGCAGGAATAGTATTCGCTAGCTTAAAACTACTTGTGCCATGATACAGATTTCTGCCTGGTATTTATAATCTGCTTTGATATCAACATATTTTCCATGTGATAGTAAGACCTAACAATTCCTCTTCCTTTGTCTTTTTAGAGCACTTTTATCAACAGACCTGCCCTAGGGATTTTACCTCCAGAGAACTTTACAGAAAAGCTGAAGGAGTCTTTGCTATCAGTAAGTTTGAGATACCTGTGGACTGATCACTATTATTGTCATTGCTGTTCTTTTCACTTTGCACTACACTTGTGCTCAATATTTCAAGAGTAATTTTCTGTCTTTGCTGACAGGTGGCTCCTAAGGGTTTGTCACAGGTGATAACCATGTCTTGTGGATCGTGCTCTAATGAAAATGCCTTTAAAACAATATTCATGTGGTACAGAGTAAGTAAAACATTAGGATATTTTTGTAGGTGTAGATGTAGAAATGATGTACTTACTCATAATCAGAATTGTTACTGCAAAACAGAGTGAGGCTTGGGGGTTGTCTTGCTCATGATGTTCTTTATATTCAATCTAGTATAAAATCTTTATTAAAATGTCTTTATCTAAGCTTTTACTTTTTATCGACACAACTTTAGAAGTTATAAAGGAAAGGAAATAAAGAAAATGCAGATTGTAGTCAGCGTGTGAAAGTCATAGTCAGGGTCTTCCTTGACTCCAGTCTTGAATACCAGCATTACAGGTTTGTGGTTCAGCCATAAATGCATTGGTTACAGCTACAAGAACACTCACGTTGGGTTGTTTGGGTTTTTTGCAGAACAAGGAGAGGGGCCATAATAATGTCACGAAAGAAGAACTAGAATCTTGCATGATTAACCAGGTAACATTTGTTCTTTACCACACCTACAGATGTATCAGTGGTTTGGGCTTGGAAGGGAAGATTGGGAGGAAACGTTTGGTTTGCGACGTGTGAAGTGGGATCTGGGCTTTGTGCATTTAGGAAATGGTGAAATACAGACTGCTCCCAGCAAATATCAGGGACTCGTCAGGAATGCATGGGGTGCAGCACAGGGGAGCCCCAGCCTCTCCTCACTGAGCCCCCACAGCCCCAGTGCCACCCCACAAACCTGTGCTCCTAATCTCTGTAAAAGGGGGGTGTGAGCTCACCTGTGCAGTGATGTCAGGCCAACATAAACCACCAGGGATTCATCCGCATGAGTGCCGGGGTCTGGGAGCTGGGGTGGGTTTAGGGGTGACCAATGTACAGGGTTTGGGAGCTGGGGTGGGTTTAGGGGTGACCAATGTACGGGGTCTGGGAGCTGGGGTGGGTTTAGGGGTGACCAATGTACGGGGTTTGGGAGCTGGGGTGGGTTTAGGGGTGACCCATGTACTTGTTGAAGGGGAGGCTGTAACAGTTTGTGGTGCCTGGTGGAAGAGGGGCTCGGGGGGCAGTGAGGGGGATGTGAGCTCCTCGCTGACCCCACTGTGTGCTCTGCTTGCAGCCCCCTGGCTGCCCTGACTACGCCATGCTCTCCTTCATGGGCGGCTTCCACGGCAGGACCCTGGGTAAGCTGTCCCCTGTCCCCCCTCGCCCCTCAGCCTGCTGTGCTTGTCCTTAGACACATTGTACCAGTGGAGAAGCTGTGGGCTCATTAGGTTTGCCTTGGAAGCCCCACCAGTACTGGAATGTTTGAGTGACAGTAGAAATTGATTTTATGGTTTTTGAAAAATTCTTTTCAGACACGGTCTGACTTTCATTCTGAATCCACAGTTTCCTGTCTGTACTCATGAAAATCTAACTCCTGGGGTAAAATCACCACAAACATGCTGTCATTTACGTTTACTGGTTTATATCAGCTGAGTCCCTGTTCTAAGCATGTTACCTTGAGAGTGCTGTAACTGTGAGCTTGGTGAGCAGTTGTCTTTGGAGGGATGAAACCCACCTCATCTGAGCAACCTGTTCAGACTGACAGAGGTTCTCCTGCTCTTCTGGAGCAGCACATGTGGAAACTGGTGCTTAAAATCTAGAGCAATCCATTTGAGTCTGACTAAATCCAACTACCCAGTATTTCAGAAGACAGTAAAAACAGAGCAGTTAAGAGAATTCTACAGTCTGGCCATTTTTCACCTCTTGGTAGCTTTTTTCTTGTATTGGCCCTAGATGGGTATTATTTTAATTTTTCCCTCTCTGGGCTTAGGTTGCTTAGCTACAACTCACTCTAAAGCAATTCACAAACTGGACATTCCCTCACTGGACTGGCCTATTGCTCCATTTCCAAGGCTAAAGTATCCCCTGGAAGACTTTGTGAAAGAGAATCAACAGGAAGAAGCCCGTTGTTTAGAGGAGGTAAAAAATTCCCTGGCAGCTCTCTGTTGTTTTTGATTGGAAATAATGAATAGTGTTGGTGGGATTAGAGCTTTTCACTAAAAGAATGTTTTCAGGATTGGAACAGCCTGTGATTGGACCAGCATTCAGTGTTGTTTACAGTCAGACCCTTCTCCCTGCCAGCTTACTGGAATAAAGGGCTGCCTGAGTGACACCAAAGTGAAATTTCACCCTCAGAACTTCATTGTATCACAGTGACCTCGTCTGCCAGCTCTTGCCCAAGGGCCATGGGCTGAGAGCACAGTGTGGATAACCCTCTCTGCAGAGAGAACCTCTAACAGTATTTCAGCCTTTCCAGCTTTTCCATGGCAGATTCTGGCGGAAAGCTCTGACTGTGCAGGGCTGGACCTGTGAGTCCACTTAGCCAAACCTGCCTCACTCCAGAGAACACAGAAAGCACAGCAAATGGCTTCCCTGGGGCTGCTCCAGGGTAGCTTTGGTGGGAGAAATGCAATGCTGGAAGCCATTATTTTAAAAACAAACAAACAAACCAAAAAGCCAAACGTTTTCTTAGCAAGCCTGTGCTTGGCTTACTGGCCCCCTTTGGAAACCATTGCTTTGCTCAGCCTGCAGGGGCTGTGAGGGGGATTTCAAGCACAAACACACCATTAATTGCAGCAACTGGCATTAGGAGGTTAATGAGAATAATCTATCAGCCCCTTACAACAACAGGATTTTTGCACTATTTCATCTGATTAATTTTAATATGTGTGAAGTGGGTGACTGGAAATAGTGAATTTTCCAGATTATCTCTTCTAATACATTAGGAGAGTTTTGGTTTCTGCCACAAAACCCTTCCATATCACTTAGGTGGAATGACAGCAGTGGCACAGTGAGCCACAGTGGAGCTCAGCACACTGCCAGCTGAACCTGGCTAGAGCTTTCACAACACTGTAGGTAAATGTGCAATTAGTTACAGTGTGATTAGGACATGATTTAAACCAATTCAGCAACAAGAAGGCAGTGTTTAATGCTGGAGGAACCACTCGTTAGTCCTTTGTGCCACCTGGTACCTTTATAGCCAGAAACGTCCATGCAAAGTTGAAGTTCTGATGAGATTTAATCTGGCTGGGAGGAAATGTACAAATGTTCTGCAAGGAGGATG
Source organism: Hirundo rustica (assembly GCF_015227805.2). NCBI lineage: Eukaryota > Metazoa > Chordata > Aves > Passeriformes > Hirundinidae > Hirundo > Hirundo rustica. The sequence continues at coordinate 5,185,219 of NC_053464.1, forward strand.
TACCATAAGTGTTTGATTTACAGGTGGAAGACCTGATTGTAAAGTACAGGAAAAAGAAGAAGATTGTGGCTGGAATCATTGTGGAACCGATACAGTCGGAGGGTGGGGACAATCATGCTTCAGATGACTTCTTCAGAAAGCTACGAGATATTGCCAGAAAGGTAATAAAACATTTCTCTGGGCACTCAGAGCTACTTAGTGGTAGCTAAACATCACCCACACATTGTGGGTGTGTCCAGAGGCTTTGCACTGCCCCAGGCTCTTGGAGGCCTCCTTGGCAGCAGTCAGGGTACAAGCAATCCCTGCTCTCTTCCATTTGATTCACATCTAATGGTTTCCTCAATCCAATAAATTACCTTCTCATTTCAAACTGAGAGAGAAATTGCTCTGATTCATTAGCTATGAATTTTGCAGGTGCATTCTTTAGGTGATCATGCTAGTTGGTTGAGGAGGTTCTCATTTCTGAAGAAGCAGGTTGTGAAAAGTATAAATTTTTAATGACATGCTTTTAATTGCAAAAACAAAAAAGCTGAAACACAGCTTGAGTCCAGCCATAATGCTGATGTTCCAATAAAACAATGAAAAGGACAGATGTCTTGGTACTTGGAATGTAAAGTCATCTATTTAGAAGCTGTGACCCTCAGTAATACTTCATCCAGCCTTTTCTTTTCCCTCAAAACATCTGTGTGCTGAAGAGATGCTGCCAAAAGTACTTAGGCATTGTTTTTAAATACAGTATTATGATATAGCTTGCTGTCCCTGTTAGAAAGTTTGGACAAAATAGTCCTTCACATAAAAACCCCACATTGCCAGCTCACATGAATAGTTCTTCCAGCAGAGTTGTCTGAAAAGGCAGCTTCTCATGCCCCCTAAACTGCCCAGCTCATGCTGCTGGTACTGCCTCTGTGCCACATAATGCCCAGCTCTGACTGGGGGGAGACTTCATGTGTCAAACAAACAAAGCCCCTAGAAATGACACTCTGCTTCCCTCAGGGGCTTTGAAAATGCCACCTCTGCTCCTCCCAGATGTTTTCAGGTATCCTCCAGAAATAAAAACATGTACTTGATGAGTATGGGTAGAAAACAAGTTTCTAGTGCCTTCCTAAAAAAACAGCTGAATTTTTAACTGTGAAATCTGACACGAGTGGCTGTGGTGGAGGGGTTGAGGAGGGGAGCTTGGGGCACTGAAGGGAGAGGAAGGAGGGGTGTTGCCTGTGCTTGGCTTGTGTTGATGTGTTCTCTAAGGGAGGTGTTTCTGGTTTGGGAAGGAGAGCTCACATTCCCTGCTCCTCACTCTGTCTCTGCAGCATGGCTGTGCTTTCCTGGTGGACGAGGTGCAGACAGGAGGTGGCTGCACGGGGAAGTTCTGGGCACACGAGCACTGGGGCCTGGATGACCCAGCTGATGTGGTAACATTCAGTAAGAAGATGATGACAGGAGGATTTTTCCACAAAGAGGAGTTCAGGCCAAACGCTGTAAGATTTTTGATGAAACTTGAACTCTGTGCTAGTTGGTGACCCCCTGAGGAGTGGCTGGATCCATGGAAGGGACAAGGTTTCCTCCAGCAGTGCAGGTTCAGCTGGATGGGACTGCTGTTTTACAGAAACCTGCTGTGTGCTCAAACAACAATTATCATCACCTCTTCACCTTTATTCCAGTTGTTGTCAATCACCAAGGTCATAAAGCTGGTAGGGGGGAAGAGGAGAACTGCGTTAAACCTAATGGAATAAACATCAGTACAAAATCCAACCACAAACTGACACCTTCTCCTGCAGGGCAACTTGGGAATTTCAGAGCTTGTATGTCAGCATTACAGATTCTGTCAGCAAGATTTCTGCTTTGCACTAATGACATTTTAGATGTAATAAATAAAAATAAAAATTTAAAAAAAAAAAAAAAAAAGTCAAATTAAGGAGAAGAACATAAAGCTTGATGTAAAAACTGTATAGATGATGCTGATTTCCGGTCATCTATAGGTGTGTTTGAGTGAGATGTCAGAGTAGCAAGACAGAGTGCACTAAATGAGAAGCATGAAGTAATCGCCCTGTGTTTCAGCTCAGCAATGGGATTTTGCTTTACAACATAAAAAACGGGGGGGGGGTTGGTGAGACTAGTGCATGCCTTTTCATAAACCACGTGTTTGTACTGCCAGTGTGATGCCTTGGTTTTCTTAATTTATAGTGATTTGCCTGTTAACATGTTCCACAACTCCTTTTCTGCCCTTTCCCAAGCCCTACCGGATTTTTAACACCTGGCTTGGAGATCCATCCAAGAACCTTATGCTTGCTGAAGTCATTAAGGTTATTAAAACAGAAGACCTTCTAAACAATGCAACTCACGCTGGGAAAGCGCTGCTGACTGGGCTGCTGGATTTGCAGGTAAGTGTTTGGAAGGATTGTAGGTAAGAAGGAGAAATTAGCTGCTGAAGGAGGATCTGACCTCACCCAGTTTAAACACTTGGACCGAGAAACTCCAGCTGGGGTCTAGACCGTTATTAGTAACTTCAACACAGGCCTGAATAACTGTGTTCCATTTGGAATTAAAGTAAACTTTCTTTTGCTGACTTAAAAATGCTAGGTTTATGTAGCTTAATCCAATATAAAGGATGATCCCCAAAATATCTGGTACTGCTAGAAGGTTTTGTTACCGTAAGCAGCTGGTATTTCCTTGTCCTGAAGTTCTTTTTAAAGGAAGGTGCTTTCATATTTTGTTCCAATTCTGCTGGGCTGTTGAAATAAGAAAATTGTATCTTTCCCTCCCTTGTTTAAGGGAAATTCCTTACAGCTTCTACTGTGGAGCTCTACAAACAGGCATTTAAGGATAAGCTTGCAGGTGCTCACCTCTCAAAGGCATTTTGCATAGAATAATCCCAAACACAGTCTCTGCTCTCTCCACACCTTTAAAACATAGCAGGCAGGAGAACAGAAACTACTATAATCTCATACTTTGGATGGCCAGAATACAACTAGCCCTGTCCAAAAGATTGCTTTTCCAAAAGATGAGGATTATGATTGAGATAAGTGATGCAGATGCTACTGGCAAGTGTCTCAGGGCAGGGTAAGAATGAGCTGGTTTGTAGCCCCAGTGCAGATGGTTCATGCTCAGGTTTTCCACTATAGATGTAAATAAGGTGTGTTACTTTTGTTCCAAAGAATATTTTACTTGGCCCAGCTGATGGATCAGATTCATTCTCCCTCCCTGCTCTGTGCTGGGCTCTGCAGGCTGAGCAGGACATGAGGCCATGTGAGCCATGCTCCACTCCAGCGGAGCGAGGAGGCAGCAGGGTTTCCACCTGGCAGAGCCAGGCTTGCCACCAGGTGCCCTCTGTTGCAGCACCTGCCATGTGCTTGTCTCTCCTGTCTGTGCAGGCTCGTTACCCCCATCTCATCAGCAGAGTGAGAGGAAGAGGAACATTCTGTTCGTTTGACACTCCAAATGATGCAACTAGAAACAAGTTAATTACAATAGCCAGAAACAAAGGTAAGAAACATTGTGTGTGGATGAGCTTCATGTGACAAAGCATTCACATGTGAAGGTAATGCTTCACATTTCCCTTTTTTTATCATGTATGAGTATTTCAGTATCACAGGACAGTAGTGGAATGACAAAGTTGGATTTAAACTTTTCTGGAGATACTTGTTGTCAGAGACCTCAGAGCAGTCTGTTGTATGGTGTGCACATATTTACCAGTCTCTGCAGGTCTGAGGTTACTGGAAGAGGTCTGTGTAGGGCATGAGTTTTTGTGACATCAGGTTCAGGGTCCTCTGCAGTGAGTTTAGGTGCCCATGGACTTCTAGAAACAGGGAAGTTAGAAGATAGTTAATATCACTCAGGAAAACACAGGGAGAAGAATGATGAGTGTTATAAATACATCATTCCTATACCTAGGAATACCTAATAATGGAGTATGAGTGCCTAAAATGGGCACAGATCTACAATGACATCCCTCTTTTCCCACAGAACTTAACAGCTGCAGACTGGCCCAGGTATCAAGAGGGGAACCTTGGGTTTTAGAGTGTAAAAGACACATTTTTTTCATTCTTGGGAGCTAAGCCAGCAGGGAGAGAAGGCAAGTGGTTTGTTTCATGGTAAATCAGGGGTCTGCTTTGAGGCAGGGTAAGCTCAGTTTAGTAATATGTGTTCTCGTTGCTCAAACATTTCTCAGAATTGATTTTGGGCTAAAAAGTGCATTTAAAGCACTGCAGGGAGATGTTTACAGGCACTATCATTAAAACTTGTCATTAGAAACTAATTCATTTAAAAACCAATGCTGAGAAAACCTCCTGTGTCTTGTTGTGGCACCAAGATACTTGACCAGGAAAGTACTGCAGCTCTGAAGTCTCGGATGCTGTTTGAGCTCTGTGCTGGATGGATTCTTTCCCTTGCTGTCAGGATTAGTCCCAATACTCCACGTGTTTTACAGAACAGCTCCAGGCACTCACAGTGTTCTAAGCTGCTGTGAAGCTTGAGGCCATTCACACCACAATGTGCTGTATCATGGTGTGGCTAGCAGGATTTGGGGAGCTTCTGTTGGCCTTCCACAGCGGGGGTATCCTCATTCAGAGACCTGAATTTTTCTGGATATTTGACAAAGATGGAAATGACTAGATGGGACCTATTCTGTTCTCATTTCAGGTGTTGTTCTGGGAGGCTGTGGAGACAGATCCATCCGTTTTCGTCCAACACTGATCTTCAAGGATCACCACGCGCACCTCTTTCTGAACATTTTCAGCGACATCTTAGCAAACTTCAAGTAAAAAGCAGTTCCCTCGCACTGAACAGCTGATTATGAAATTAGTTTGCATTAATTCATGTCTTCTCTACTTACAAGATAAGTGTAAAGTCATAAACTGAGGTTTGTGTTCTGTCTGTAATCCTGCCCAAGGCAAGTTGCTCCATGCACACGTGCCCCAGGCAGAGCATTGGCACTGGTCACCAGCAGGTACATGCAGCTGTCCCTCACTGTGCATTCCCTAGAAAATGTGGCCTGGTGCATTCCCTAGAACCTCCCTCTTCTGGCCTGGGCCATGTTAACTGCAGAGTCCTCCCTACAGACGTGTCCCTGACTCTCCATTGCCTGAGCAGGACCTGGTACAGTCTGTTTCCCCAGGTGACCCTGGTAGATTTGTGTCCAGAAGCAGCAACAAGGGTGGCCAAACACTCAGAGCCACACACCTGCCACACAGAGTGCCGTTCTCTAATGGCAGCTGGAGTAAAATCAGTGTTTCAAGGAAAGCTCTGCTTTCCACCACTGCCAAGCACAGTATTTTCCAGCTTTATTCCCTCGAGTACAGGCATGTGCCACACCAACTGTGTCAGGGCACTGTCAGCTCTGCCCAGCCTGCACTCAGTGCTTCACGGGGCGTGGTGCCCTCAGCCACACCTACAGCACTGCAAGTGGCACTGAAGCCCTTGTCCTTTCATCCTCATCATGGATGGGTTTTAAAACTTTTGACTTCTCTTACAAGCAGACTTGTACGAGAAAACTCTACCCTGAAGTATGTAATTTGACAAAGCTTAGAGAACCATGCAAAGCACATTCTTCCACTTCTGCCAGCAGTCTAGAATGATTCCAGATTATTTTATCACTTGCCCAGAACACACAATAGCCATTAATTTATCTATTATAACTTCTACACAAATACTTGAGGTATTTTGTAAAATTAAAGCAGAAATGCCATTATCTGGTATCAGAGCCACTAGTGAAGGCCTAGACCTGACTGCACATTTTTAATGCAAAGTAATTCTATTTTTGTTCTAATAGTATATTCTAAGTCATCGATACTTCAGAGATCTTCTAGAAAGCCACAGGATCAAAAAATGTGTCAACAGTTCATTAATTTGTTTCTCTTCAGAGAATTGTTTTGGATGTCTCTTTACTGTTTGCTGAAGGCTGACTTGAACTAGATCTGGTGCCTTTCTTTTTCTTTGTGAGCACCTGGATTTTGTTTACTAAGTTTAACTTTTTGTTGTGCACCAAGAAAACAGGGACCACAATGGACTTTTACAGTTGCCCTTTCAGGACCTGACGACAATTTTTAAGTTCATAATAAGAGACAGAGAAGTTAAAAGATTTCCATGTTTAATACAGCTACCAAAATGTGAAAAGGTTCCTTACCTGCTTTGAGAAGTGTTAATCATGGTTTTCCCATTTTAAAGTACTGGTATTGGGAAACTCAAGCACAGTCACTTCTGCCAGCTTAAACCCAGTGGGATTTCTGTAAACCTCTGCAGAAAGCAGAATTCTGGTGCCAGCTGGGCAGAACCTGAGCAGGTTTTTGAACAGAGGTTGTAGAAATCTGGGGGAAGGACCGGTAAAAATTGGTGTTCAACGAAACTTCATTGTCATCGCTGTCCTCATAAGCAAACTATCAGCAAAAGGAAAGTCAAACCAAGAATTGGATTTGACAGCATTTTGGGAATTAGTTTGTTCAACATATCAGTGCAGTAGTTTTAGTGAATGTCTCTAGCAAGTCTTGTACTTTTACAGAAGCAAAGGTCCAGTAATTTGAAGTCTTACCACATCTTCACTTTTATTATGACTACTCTAGGTGTTTTTATAATTTTTACTGACACTCAGTAACTGTATAATTGTGTACAATGTTGATGAAATCATTAGAGAATACATAGAAAGCACTGCAGCTAAAGCATATAAAGTTAATATTGTTTACAGCATACTGTGGACAGTGCCAAATAAATGTTTAAACAAATACTTAAGTACACTTCATGGTGTAACTAGTAACTGTACACAGATTCATAATAAATGACATCAATCATGTGTAATCAATATTCTTAAATAAAATATTTATAATTGAACTTCTCCAGGGCTTTTCATTTTATACACAGTACATGCCTAAACTGAACCATTAGTGCACATTAAATACATTCTGATGAAGATAAACCTCAAAAAAACACAGTGTTACCTGTACAGCCCACTGTATTTTTCTGCCATGGTGTTTATGCCAAGGAACATTAGGATTTATTTTGATATTGCTGTGCTGCATAGTGTCAGCCAAAATTTAAATTCACAGAACCCCATTAGGAAAAGTTCAACATGAGAAATAGTAATTCAAGGTTACCCCGTGCACTTAAATGACAATCTTACTTAACTGCCTTTGCTGATCTGCCAAGAAACAAGTGTCACTTCACAAGAGGAAGAAATAAGGAAAGAACACTCCAGATTGTTGGTGAGAGTCAGTTTATTCACCAGTTTCAAATGCAGTTAGAACTAGAAGAGGGGTGTAAGGAGTTACTTTGCTTCTGACAATTCAAAAAATGTGTTACATGTTATAGGTGATAGGTTTGGTTCTTTTGTGGGTTTAAATTCCTCATTTCTGCTGAGGTTTTGGAAAAGGAGAAATCAGACCAGTACCATGGAATAAGACCACAATCCTTCATGGAGAGAGGTGCTGCTTTTCCCGTTCCAATGAAGAATGGCAATTTCTGTAAGAAGCTCCTGAAATACTCTCCCAGCCTTTAACTTAACAGCTGAGCTACGCAGTGTCTCCTGCAGCACACACCTTTGTTTTGCCCAGTTCCACTCCCATCCTGGAGGACCCTCTGAGGCCAGGACACCTTCCCAGTTCCCTCAACTGCATGAACACAAGAGCATGTCCCTCTCTGACATTCAGCAGTACCCATCATATGGATGTACCAGACCAGCTTTAATTTCCAGAGGCTTCCCAGCCAACCTGAAATTAGCTAAAAGAAACACTGAGTTTGAAGTGAAGATGCTCTGGCAGCACCCGCATTTTGTTTCAAGAGCTTTTTCATGTTTCATAACAACCAAAGAGGCCAACTGAAACTGACAGCCAGGGTCAGCCCCAGCAATCTGGTCTCCTACAGCACAGTCCAAGGACAGTTCAGGCTTGGAATGCTGTGATGTTACTGAATCCGACATGGAACAGACACTCCTCACACCATACACAAGCTGCAAATCCTTTAATCCAGTGGGCTGTGCTTTACCACTGTGACTTCCTACACTGGGTGCACTTACAGCAGGCTTTCCAGAGGAAAAGGACAGAGGTGTGTAGTTTGGTAAAATAACTTCATGGAACAATAAGCACAATGAACATGCAACATGAAAAGTCATTGGAAATGAGCTGCTGCGTCACGAAAGTTTTCCAAATATTTGAGTAAACTTCTGTTTGTCTACAATCTGGCCATACTTAGTTGTAAAATACAAAGTATCTGCACTGTTAGACCGTTTGAACTGGTGAAGTAGCTCGTCCTTGCTATCTCCAACTTCATCCAAAGTCACCACTGTCTCTACTGGACAGTAAATATCATTACGTCTTCCCCAAAATGTCAAGTGGGCCACTCTGACGGTTTGTCCAGTCTCACTTAAGTAGATTAATCCAATAATTCTTCTCAAAAAGTAGCTCATACCATACAGCATTGCCCCAGCAAAGATGGCAATGCCAGTTGTGTATAAGAGGATATTCTGAGACACCTGACCCTGCAGGTAGAGGTAGCAGATGGGAGGCAGCATGACCATGGAGGTGGCAGTCTGCAACAGCTTCAGTCTCGACAGGACCCTGCAGTATTTTATCCCTGGGAACCTGTAGACCAGTTTGAACTCTTCTGTCCTCCCATCCACAGCCTTCTGCTGGACCGCAGCAGCCGAGGCCGAGTGGGACAGACACACAGACTGCTCTCGTGGTCTCCTGAGATAATTATCGACACCATGAAGTTGACGGGTTTGTGACTGCAAACGCTCCCACGAACCAAAACTCCGGGGCAAGCGAGCATCTTCCCTTCTCCATGACCTTGTCCAGAGCTCCTTCTGTAGACATCTCCCAAAAGCTAGTGCTGTGCAGGCTTTAGTCCTAACTGTGCAGAGCCAAGCCTGTAAGGTAAGATTCCCACCGGTCATCATTTGAGTCCTCTTTAAAACCCAATCGGTGAGCTCAGAGTTGGTCCCTAGGGCGCCTACAGACAGTAAAGCACAAACCCCATCTCACTGTAACACTAAACCAGTGTTCTGATAGGGAACTGGTGTTTGTGCTCGCATCCCTCCCTGCAGACCGAGAGGGAAAACTTTGCTAACACAACTGCTATCAGTGAGCTCAACGACCGACCTTTACACACCCCCTGCCGCTCGCTGCCTGAGCAATATCGCAGTGAAAGCCTCTTCTCCCTGGTGAAATCGGCGGCTCGTTAAATAACTACTTATCAGGAAATTCTGGGAAACAGAAAAGTGGACTAAGCAAGCACGGTAAAGGGGAGGAGAGCGCGAGCAGGCCGAAGGAGGGAGCAGACGATGGGAACGCGCAGAACTGAAGAGAAAAGGCAGGAAGGGAAGATCCGCGCTGCCCCCGCCACGCTGCAACACGCGCGCACCTGTCCGTGCAAGGACCCGTCACCGAGCGGCCCGCGGCGGAATGGAGACAGGGATGGGAAAAGGGAAGCAGACGGGACAGGGGAGAAGGAGGAGAAGGGGGAGAAGGGGGAACAGCCCGGCCCAGCCCGGCCCAGCCCGGCTCCCCCGCGCTCACCGCCGCCATGGCCCCGCCGCCTCACCGCGGCTGCGCCCCGGCCCGCGCGCGGCCCGCCGGGAGGGGCGGCCCCGCCAGCCGCAGCCATGGCGCCGCCGCCCTCAGCGCTCTGCCTCTTCGACGTGGATGGCACCCTCACGGCCCCGCGGCAGGCGAGTGCGGGACGGGCCGCGAGCCCGCGGGGAGCGGGGCGGATGGCACACCGCGTCCCGCCTTGAGAGCCGCGGGGAGCGGGGCTTATGGCACACCGCGTCCCGCCTTGAGAGCCCGCGGGGAGCGGGGCGGATGGCACACCGCGTCCCGCCTTGAGAGCCGCGGGGAGCGGGGCGGATGGCACACCGCGTCCCGCCTTGAGAACCCGCGGGGAGCGGGGCGGATGGCACACCGCGTCCCGCCTTGAGAGCCCGCGGGGAGCAGGGCTTATGGCACACCGCGTCCCGCCTTGAGAGCCCGCGGGGAGCGGGGCGGATGGCACACGGCGTCCTGCGGGGCCCGGTGTGTGCCGCTTGCCGCGGGCACACTTAGCACATTTAACGCTGCTTAAAGATCCGCGCGGTGCTGTGGGTTTATGCTGATTGTTGCGGAATGGAGGCGCTGGCCTCTGGCAAATCTGACCGCTCTGTTTTGGACCCCAGAAAATCTCGGCGGAGATGGCGGCGTTCCTGCAGCGGCTGCGGCAGAAGGTGAAGGTGGGAGTGGTGGGCGGCTCGGACTTCGCCAAGATCCGCGAGCAGCTGGGCGAGGACGGTAAGGGCCGGGCTGATGCAATCCGCGCTCGGGGGCCCGCGGGGAAACCGGGAAGGTTAAGTGGAGGTCGGAGCCCGTTCATCCCTCCCTTCCCTTGCTTTTATTTTTATTTTATTTAGTTGTCTTCCTGGTGGTGTTGTGTTGCACTCAGGCTGTGGAGAGCTGCTAATCGGCATTTGGAAAGCGCAGCCTGTTTGCTCTGTACGGGTATCTCGATATCAAATTAAGCTGTCGTTACTAATGGTGAAATCCTGGCTTGGTGACAGAACCTTGGGAGGGCTTTTTCATGCCGCTGTGTACAGTGGAGTCGTGTATGTGACATACACGTGTGGGCTGCTGAGCTGTCAAGCTCATCCCTCGAGGACCTGATTTTTTTCACTGTGGGGTTATGATGCAGCGATGGACTCCTGCCTTAGTACTTTATTCTTAATGGTGTTTACTTAATTGATGCCACTGATAGCGTCCTGTAGTGCCCAGACAGCTCAGAGTTTGTTTGCCTTCCAAGTGGTCTCCAGTAAAGCATATCATCTTGTGTTGTGCTAAAGACTCACAACACCCAGACATATGCTGAAGATTACAAACCTAAAAGGGCAGTATTTGACTTGCTCTCTAGCCAGGCTGTGTGCCAGGTTTTTGTAGTATTTGAGGTGTTTGGTAATTTCTTTATATTTAATGCAAAAAGTCATATGCTTCTAAGTAAAACCACAGGTAAGTCAAACAAATAACTTTGTGTGATTTGAGGTGTGCGTTAATCATAGTGAGAAATGGGACTGGTGCTGATCTTGTGCTTGATGCTGTGCTGCTGAAACTTTCATACTTTAGGAGCTATTGTTTGCTGTATTTTAACCTATTTAACATTTAAAACAATTGTACATTAAGCATATAGGGGAAGTGGTGAGTTACTGTCTTTTTGCTTGTTTGCAGTGATTGAAAAATATGACTACGTGTTCCCAGAAAATGGCCTGGTAGCATACAAAGATGGGAAATTCTTGAGCAAGCAGGTAAGTGTGAAATTTCCAATAGTGGGAAAAATGAATTTTCTAAATAAGATTTTGATTTATTTGTACAGTGTCGTCCTCTGTAATCACCCTTCCAAAGACCAAAATTACTGTTGCTTTCATATGTTAGTCCTGTTAATGGATCATTCATTTGGCATGTAATGTTTAACATAAGTAATGGAGAGTAAACATTTAAAAGAGGTCCTGGCTGAATTTGCTGCCTTGACCAGTGGTTCCAGTTTATTGCAGGAAGGAGCTCCATTTCTTCATGCTTGCCTGTAGCAGACATTAAGTGCAGCTTTTTGTTTAGGGCTGCTGCCTGTGGCACAGAGTTTCCTTTTGAAGCAGGTACAAGTAGGAATCGTATCAAAGGACAGTTTGGTGTTATAAAGTGAACAAAAAGACAAATGAGAGCCTTTAGTTAGTACCATGTGAGCATCAGCTGATGTGATGATGATGATTGAAGGCATGTTTTTTTCTCTGTGGTATTAACCATGCCTGATTACCCAATGTCTTGTGTTTTCCATGTGACTTGCTTTTAGAATCTCAGATTCTGGACGCTTGGTTGAATGGTGTTTGTTTTGTTAGAGCATTCAGGGCCACCTGGGCGAGGACATCCTTCAAGATGTCATCAACTACTGCCTCAGTTACATTGCAAAGATTAAACTTCCAAAGAAGAGGTATGTGCACACGGACATCTCTGTGGCCATGTTCTCCATGGGGGAGATAAGGCTCAGCTCAGGGTGCTCAGCAGAAAAATGAGTAATTTCTGCTTAGGGAACAGCGCTGTGTGTGTGAAACAGAGCTCCATCCATGCATACAAAGACAAGTTCCCAGCTGGAGCACAGGCTTTGAAATACTCATTCAGCACTTTTATGTCAGAGGGAAGGAGATTCAGTTTTGAAGTAGGAGTGTTCCCTTGCCATGTTTGGAATTCAGCAGCATAGTGTTTCCAGAGATGAGAAGTGCAGCCAGACCGGCTCTGTGTGATGTGTGAGGTGCAGCTGCTCCAGACGCTGAGATGCGCCGTGTGAGGCAGGGCAGAACATTCCCCATGTTGCTGTGGATTTTGCAGCTTCACCCCAAAAGTGACTGCCTGGCCTGTCAGGCTCTGAGGTTGGTGGGACGCTCCAGTCACACTCGTTAAACCAAGTCATACTTCTAAAAGTCAGTAAGGATGATGTTGAGCTTGCCACATTCAAAGTCCAAAAGACTTATTGGTTCCAGAGGTATCTGCATGTTTGTGGTTTATGCATACCATGAGGCAGCTGATTCCCACTGCCTTTAAAATTAAATGGAAAATAACTGTGATATTTAGTGGTTTCGGCAATTTTCTCATCTGTTTTCTGTCTTGTTAATCAATTCCCTTGCAGAGGCACTTTCATTGAGTTCCGAAATGGGATGTTAAATGTGTCCCCCATTGGAAGAAGCTGCAGCCAGGAAGAACGACTTGAGTTCTATGAACTTGATAAAGTGAGTTACCGCTCTTGAAAGATACCCAGCTCTCCTGGAGGAGGCAGTTATGGCCAGGTTATGATTTTTAAAAATCTTTTATAATTTGTGCAATTTATTTTCATTTTAATTCTTTCCATGTGGCTTAACTAATTTCCTCATTCAGACCTCAAGCAATAGACTTTTTTTTTTGCTGGAATAGCAAAGATTACTTGCAGAAGGATGGGTTTGGCTCGTGTTTTTAGTCCAATTTCCAGGGTACTGAATATCGTGCTTCTATACATGGGGTTTTTTAAAAACCTGTCCTAGGTAAAACCTTTCTTTGTAACCGGCCTGGGTCCATTCAAGTCAATAAAACCATTCTCTTGTAGAGGTGTTTTGGGGTTTTCTTTTCATTGGTAAATCAACACAGCGTGTTACTGATGTTTGGTTTTGTTTTCCTTTTCTCTTAACAGAAGGAGCATATAAGAGAGAAATTTGTAGCTGATCTACAAAGAGAATTTGCAGGCAAAGGCCTGACATTTTCTATAGGTAATACTTTGAAAGAATGTAATTTAAAACATCAATTAATTTAAATTTCATTTAAATCATACTCTTATGTCTGTGACATCCCATCCCATTTGTGGGGTTGGTTCCAGGCAAGACTGAGCCTCTTTTTCCTTTCAGGCTTTTATTGGGACATTTTAATTGAAATCCATCAACAGAGAGAACTTCATTTCTTGTCATCAGTTCATTGTCCTTTAGTGTCAGTTGTGTGACTGATTCTGCTCATATTTGGAGCATATTAGATGCCTCAGATTAGTCAGAGTTGTTTCTGTGAATCAGCTTTGATCAGAACTACTCCCTCTGTGCTGTTCCAGTTGCCCTTGGATCTTCAGCTGTACCTGCATTGTGTGGGAGGAAGGAAAGAATCCAAAAGCAGGCTTAAGGAAAAAAAAATTATAATAAGGGAGAATTAATTTTTGATGCATTTTTTTCTTTTTTACCCTCTTTCCTAATATATTTAATATATTATCACACTCCTGCCTTTTATTGTTTTTCAGAATTGCAAAGTATGGTTGGCATTAGTGCCAGAGCAGTAAGGGAAAAGTGAACTGCAGTGTAGTTGTTCTCTCTCCTTTATGTTCTAAATACCTTTGACACCTGCTTCAGTTGGGAATCATGCTCTAGGTATTGGTGAAGGCCAAGGGTTCAGAATTGGAACAGCTGTTGTCCTGTTAGGGTGTGCTGAAATGGCTAAATGGCTGATTTCTTCCCTTTCCTTCTCTGAAAGCCTTAGGAAGTCTTTGCCTATGATTTTATGGCTGTACATATATCAGTGTCTGTGTTCCTGTGTCCTTCTAAAAGTAAAGAGGTTAAATGTTATTCTTTTTTAAAGGTTCATTTGGATAGCAGTGAGTATTTGGGAACATGCTCAGACTTTATGGAATGGTTAAATAATCTCTGAATCACAGCTGTAATAACAGATACCCTATAAAATACTTTCTAGACTTGAAGGATTTAACTCCAGGGTCTGCACAACATTTCTGTGTCTTCTGCAAAGCTCCCTCTGCCTAAAATCTTAGTCAGTTTAGCCTTTTACTTCCTTTCTCTTCAGAAGTACATTCTGTTAATGAAACAAGTCTTGGTTCCTCTCTCTCCTAGGAGGGCAGATAAGCATCGATGTGTTCCCAGATGGCTGGGATAAAAGGTACTGCTTAGGAATTGTTGCCAAGGATGGATACAAGACTATTTACTTCTTTGGAGACAAGACCATGCCAGTGAGTACATTAGTTTGATATACTAATTTGAGAGCTGCTGTAGTTAAACCTCAAGGACTGTAGGTTCTAACCTTATAACCTTAGTCCTGACAAGAGCTGGGGTCAGGATATAAACGTGTCCGTGTTTACCTGGCTGCAGCTGGGAAGTTCTCCTTCTGTTTCCTGAAGTGAACACAGGGTTCTTGCCTTAACAGAGGTTGTTTTAAAAATGAACTTCTGTAATTCTGCTAAGCTCTTAGGTGACATGACTCTGTGAACCTGATTGTCCTGCTTGGTCAGTGTAGATTTATTCTTCTTGTTGGCTGGTGTTTAATAAACATGTATTTCCTGTCCTGTTTAACACTCTGCCTTGCTCACTCTGTCTTCACCCTGGGGAACTGAACAGATTCCTTTGTTCCTCATCATGAGGCGCTCTGCAGGGCAATTCAGAGGCTTTTAAAAATCCTGAACAGAGACCTGACAAGAGCTTGTGAGGGCAGTGTCAGGCACAAGGACTTGCTTGAAATTAAAGCTGTCTGAATATGGCCAAGGCACAGTGTCAGGCTAAGTTTTATAAGAAAAGGCTTAGTTTTATAAGAACTCGCAGTTATAAAACTCTTAAGTTACACAGGACTTTATACATTTTAAAAGGTGAGGTTTTATAAGAAAAAGACAAGCTTGAAATTAAAGGGTTTTTTCCTGACATCAGATATAAAAGTCACTGCCTGTCCCTCTGGCACAGAGCTTACAGACAGTTCATTTTAAACCCTCTAAGTGGCAGTGCAGCATTTCCAGAGCATTGAAGTACTAAGAGCTGATGCTGACTCAGTGAAAGCAGTGTGGCAAACAGGAATTTGGGAATGAAGCTATGGATTTTGGGGACCTCTGCTCATACAGGGGCACTGCTGTTTGTCACTGAGCCTAATCACTGCAGGCCCTTGGGAGAAGTCCATTCTTTCCCTGTTTCCCTTCATGTGTCCCTTTTTGTGACTGTTAAATAAGTCCCTTTTTGTGACTGTTTTGCTTTATGTTAAATAAGATTAAATCCTCTTTTTCTTCCAGGGAGGGAATGACTATGAAATTTTCACAGACTCCAGAACAGAAGGCCACAGTGTCACATCCCCACAGGATACAAGAAGAATCTGTGAAGAGCTGTTTTTTAAATAAAAGACTTTGACAGTTTGCACTTCCAAGACGGTTAAAACAGCAAAATACCTTGAAACATCATCTTCATTCTGTATTGGTTTTTTGTAATTGGTCTTGAATAGCAGGTGCTTTGCAGGTCAGTCATTACTGAAGGGAAATAATTTAATTGCAGACCCCTTGCTGACTGGGGGAACACAGCAGAGCTCATTTAGCAGCATCCTTTCAGTTTCCAATCGCATAAATTGTTTTCTTTTTGCTTGGTTGTGGGGTTTGGGTTGGGTTATATTTTGGGTTGGTTTTTAAGATACCTGTTTTAATTAGTTAAGGAAGTTTTTAAACTTCCTTAACTAACTAATTACCATTTAGGGAGGGAACGGGAGGCATAATCTGCCTCTCATTAATTCATGGTCTCAAAATTGCCTGCAAGGTTTAATCCCTAGGGGTTTTTTAAAGTTGAGGCTGTTTTTTAAAAGATATGGTTGTTGTTGTTTTTTTAAATACTTACCTTGTGCTATATGAATTAACAAGAAGTACAAGACAGTTGGGATTTTCTTGTCTAAAACTGGAAGATGAGCAGAAGGGAAAGGTTTTATTTCTTCCTGGGGTTGGGAAGATGGCACTGAAGTAGAAGTTCAGAGCCCTGACTGCCATCCCTGGGAATGCTGGACCAGCTGTTGCCAAAGTTCCCTCCTCAGGGTGGATGTGGTGCCAAGGTACCAGTCAGGTCATGGTACCTACGTTCTTTGCAGACCAAATCTAAAAAATCATTTGTAAAAATTAATTAAAATAGCTTCAGCACATTAGCAAAATATATTTCTGTCATTTTCTGAGATTCCTGATTAAGGCATTAAGTGTTGGTGAGATTTTTCGTACTATAAAAATGACCTAAATTATGTTTATATTAAAATTCAAGTCAATGTCTGACACTCTGTGTAACTGTTAATATTATTTTTCTCATCTGGCATTAGAATAGTAATCATGAGTATGAATGGTTTGATTTAGTAAAGGAGAATAAAATCATGAAGAAATACTGTTTCCACTTGTCATTTTGGTAAATAAAATACTTAAAGCAGACTTGTTGCATGCTGCCTGTCTGTACAAAGAAATGGGTAATTTAAATCTTTCCAGGTTCATGGGATACTTGCACAGTAAAAAAACAGAGAATAGAATCTTTGTGTACCATATGAAATCCCCAAAAGAGCTTACAAAAAAAGAGGGGGAGCTGCCATGCACCTCATGCACCAAAACTGTTTTGTCTTCTAGCACACTTCCCTAGCTCATTCCTGTTTTAAATTAGGGGGCTGACTTAGGACCAGAACCATCCCTAGTGTAGGAATGCTGTTCAGGGACTGGAATTTTAAGAGCTGCTGTGCTGTGTGTACTCCATGTCCTGTACCTGAGACTTGGTTATTTTACTGCAGGCTTGGTGCAGTATTGGCAGAAAGTTACCAGTGCAAAATACCCTGTGCAGGACCAAAGCCAGGTTTGTTTTCAGCCCCAAACACAACATTTCTGGCTGCTCTGTTCTGGGAGCCTCTCCTGACATGTCCTGGCTTTACTATTTCCTAATTGTTCTGCTAACTGCAGCCAGTGGATGTGAAAACATTTCCTTAAATCAGACTTAAATGTCACCACATTGGTTGCATGTGCAGGCACCTGCGTTCTCCTTTAAAGCTGATCCCCTTCAGCACCAGCTACCCAGGGAGCAGACTGGAAACACATTAAAGCACTGAAATTGTTGCATTTATTGTAAAGGAAGCAGGGGGTGATACTCCCAACACACTGCACAATGATAAACCCACCACTACCAAGGCTCATGGGTCATAAAAAACAAACCCAAACCCACTACACCGTGGTGTAACACAGGTACAGCTAAGGGAAAACAAGCCAGCACAGCACTTCTGACCCCACACCCCTGTGCTGTCACATCACACCTCGGAACAGATCAGCTGCTGTGAAAGGCTCAGGACAGGTCCTGACAGCGAGCACCTCTTGGTGAAGCTCCAAATACACAACTGAAGCTGCACAGTTTTATACAACTAACAAGAGCTGTTCCTTTTTTTAATTTTTTATTCGCAAAGTCAATAAAAATCCACTGTTAGGAACATGACAGAGAAAAATGCTTCATTTGAAAAAAAACAAGTGGAAGGCAAATAGGAATGAAACCAATTTAGTAGCACTACATCTACATGAAGAGTCTGGGGAAGGGTGGCCTTATCACATCCTACCAAACGAGTTTGCCAGGGAAACAGAGGCAGAATCTACTTCACCAAGACAGCTGAGCCTGTTGAGTAACTCATACAGTATTTAGCACACAGGCACCTGGGCAGCACACACCTGCTGTGCAGCTGTGCTGCCTGCCCACTGGTGCACCATGGCAGTCAGCTGTGTGCACTCGAGAAGGCAAATCATCAGCCTTGTCACAATTCAGACACTCAGAGGCTATGAAGTATCCACTACTCTACGGTATTCTACCACTCACCTTGAAGCAAATTTAAATTTGGGATGGATTTTTTTCTTTTTTAATACTGGCCTATAAAATCTGTTGCTAATCAACCATCAAGGCACCTAAGTAAATTCACAAACAACCCCAGCTTCACCAGTTCAACACAGTTTCCACACCTGTGCAGCCACACTTTTGCAGTGGTGCACCTGTTGGGCACTGGAGCGTAACCACCTGGTGGAGATTTTCCACCCTGTGGCAGCTGCTCTCTTTGTGAACTTCCCTCCATGAGGAAAACAAATCAGCAAGGAACACCTCTGTCTGTCAATCCAAGGCATTCAGGCACTGTTATCAGCGATAAAGGGACTGCAGCCCCAGAAGAGCAGCCCAAGGGAACACAGGGCTCACACAACACCCAGGGCTCAGAGCTGTGCTTGACCACCTGCGCTAGAAGAGCTCTCCTGGAAATCTCTCCCCCCTTCCCCTGGGCATTTCCTGGAATCAGTTCACAAGACAAAAGAAAACCCAAACCTCCCCTCCTCCACCAAGCACACAAACTAGGTCTCTTTAAATACATTTCTTGTAAACACATTACGCTAGATATTTTTTCATCAGCATTTGAATTGCCTTTTTTTTTTTTTTTTTTTTTTTTTTAAATCAGGCCAGCTGTAAAAAAAAATGATAATTTTGGCCTGCTTCTGCTTTATTGACAATGCAGTATTTCCTCACGCACAGTATCCTTCAGCCAGGTCCTGCAGCCAGTTGTTGAGCAGAGCCCGCGCTAGCAGCGGCGTTCCAGGGGACACCTCAGGAGCTGATGACATGGCCTGACCACGTCTCGTGCTTGGTGCCAGGGGCCAGGTGGGTGATCACCACCTCCACTGCCTGCAGCTTCTCGTTCTTGGGAGGGATGGTGCACATCTTGTAGGTGACCTCGTCGCCTGCCACGGGAACGTACTCGCCTTCAATGCTGGGGAGGGAAGCTCCAGTTAGTCACGAATCATGTAAATGCTCGTTCTCTTCTGCAGCTTACTGAAATTTTTACCGTAGTTGTTATCTTAGGTGCTCAAAGTACTTCAGGGATTTTAAAGAGCCTGCCATCCATCAAAGTCTGAGGTTGATTTTGGTTGTCTTGCAGTGAAATCCTACAAAAATACTACAAACACCACCGTGGCCCTAAAAAAATCAATCAAATACAAGAAGTACAAAATAAAACCCAATAAAACCCACAAAAATCCCCACTCTAATCTGCCTTAAAGAATACTCAGGTGAACCCAGGCTTGCGCTGAGAACTGTGCACCAGCACCTCACCTGCAACAGCACTAGAGGGCAGGGCTGCCACTGGCTGCCACTCCCTTTGAGGACAGGTTTTTAAA
Organism: Hirundo rustica; assembly: GCF_015227805.2. Taxonomy (NCBI): domain Eukaryota; kingdom Metazoa; phylum Chordata; class Aves; order Passeriformes; family Hirundinidae; genus Hirundo; species Hirundo rustica. The sequence continues at coordinate 5,204,617 of NC_053464.1, forward strand.
CTAAAGAAAGTTTGATCTCTTTTGGGTTGGTTTCCCCCCCACTTCTCACTTAAGCTTTTGAAGATTCAGCTTGTTGTTTTTTCCCTTTTTTTCCTCAAAAAGAATTGTACCACATAATGACAAGATTTTACCTTTCAGTTACTCCAGTGTAACAGAGTTTGTGGTGTGAAATAAAAAAGGAGCCCAAGTGACATATGGTATCAAATATTTCAAAATTACTTGCTGTGAGAAAAGAGAGTTCTGCTATGCTCATGTGTTAGCCTGCAGAAACACTTGCCCAGCACTCGGGGAGATTTCCAGGACACTCCTAGCTGGCGTTCTCAGAGTGATGCCAGGGGATGCTGGAAGACCTGCTCTGTGCTACTGCACTGTGAGTCCGTGTTTGAATCAGTGGGAGATACCAAAAGGGCTTCTGAACCTTCTGATCAGAACAAGGTGCTGATGAAACAGAGAGCTGTAAAGTGTAAGAGCCTTCCTCACCTCCACCCAGTGTTTGAGATCAGAGCTTTGTAATAAAAATCCCAGCGTGTGCCGCTGAACACGGCAGAGATTCCTCCTGCATTGCCATGAGGCTCTGACAGTACAGAAGATTTCTTTCTTTAAATATACCTACATGGGCCCATGCTCAGCTTCCCCTGCCCTGACAGCCTAGGCTATGCAATTCTCATTGAAGGTTTTCAGTGTTTCTCACTGTATTTGGGAACAGATCAACACTAATTCAACAAATTCTACTGGATGCCAAATTGGTGTGATTTGCTTGTGGACTCCTGTTACACTGGAGGTAAGATTTGGGTCCAGGAAAGGAATAAAAAAAGTAGTCTAGATCAAAAGTTTGTAGTGCACCCCTGAATTTGGTATTTCTCTTCTCTGAGAGCACGCTGGCAGCATGCTCACCCCACCCAGGAATTTTACCCCATGTTTCTGTTAATAGCAGGGAACTTAAAATTTACCAGTGCCCTTTATATCCACTCTCATTTTGTGACCCATTATTCTTAGGGCTTTTCTATTGCAGGAAAGGCTGGCAGGGCTGATAGGAGATAAATACACTGGCCTCTACTACCAGTTCTAACCTCACATCAGAGTTTGCTTCTCCTCACGGTTCTGCAAAGCTTCTCCAGCTTCATCTCCAGCACTGCCCTCCCCAGCCCTTTCCCCTTTGAGGGCTCGTGTCTGACTGCTGCTCTGCAAGTGCTGCTCAGGGAGCTGGTGCCAGGCTGTGGCGGAGCAGGAGCAGCCCATACCCAGGGACAGGACAGGGCCACCAGGCATGTGCAAGGGAAGCTCAAAATGACCCCTAAATCAAGACTTCTCCCATGGGAAATTCAAAAGAAAAGTCATTGTTTGCTAACTGATTGTATCAACATGATATTGAAAATGCTACTGTATCTAAATATGAATCTAAAACCTGCCATGAGGAGTTAAAAGCTTTCCCAAGGCCTGTGGCTTGAAATTCATGTCCTTCAAACTTTATTTCCTTGGAAATACCTCTGCTCCAGAGCTGCCTGTGACTGTGGCAGTCAGACACAGGAGGGCATGTCCTAAACTGAACCCTTCAGAGCAGTGCCTGGGAAAATGAGAGTAAATTGAAGGCAGAAGAAATATTTACAGAAAAATCAAGATAAAGCCTCCTTCATCAGACCTGACGGCCCTTTCCAACCCACGCAGGCTGATCCAACTGACCTTTATTTACTTCCAAAGTCTCCAGGCCATCCTGTCTGCCCAGCCCAGTGTCTCACTGGACAGGCTCCCTTCAAGCTCCCACATCTGACCTTTGTTGTGGCTCTCCTCTGCAGTTACTGCCTCCATTTATGCCCCACTTCCCCAAGTTGCAACAGGTTTAAGATCCTTTCAGGTATGGAGGGATTGCACACCTTATTGTCCTCCCAGTAGCAGAAAGGAATTTACCTTTCCTAGTGCCAAAGGAATTTGCCATCAAAGACCCAGAAGTTTACTCTGACTTTGAAACAGCAGATTTCTAGCAAGGATGTACTGGAACCTGATGAGGAGACAAAGCCCCAAGAAGAGGCACAGGAAAGGGGTGAAAGGGTCAAACCACAAGTGAAAGTAGGAACGGCATATAAAAAATATGACATCACCTTCCCTACTTAAACCTCTTGATTCTTGAGGAGCCATCAAGTGAGAGAGAAATACATCTTGAGCATTAAAAAAAGATGGGTGTTTTGTTAGGGTGTGTTTCGTTTAAAGTTGAAACATGAAAATTGAAACCTGGAGAGGTTCTGGTAAGACGTGTGTTTCAAGTACACTGGTAACACAGTGATTCTGGTTTTCCAAGAAGTAAGGACAAGTGGATCAGTGCACGCACACAGAACTCACCTAATGTACAACACACTGCAGGCAGGGAGGGGAGAAGCAAAGGGCCAGGGTGCAGGACACACTCAGCTGTCACTGGGAGCCACCACATCCCTCAGCAGGTGACTGTTTGGGGCACTGCCTATGTAGACCCTGGTCTGCCCAGGAAAAAGAAAAAACTCAAAATATTTGTTGACCCACATTTCTTATGCTGAATCATGAGGTTAAATACTCATGTTCCTTCTACTGAACAGATCAGATTATCCTCAGAATCTGCACAGCCCTAAGCAATACCCAGGAAGGTGCACTTCTCTCTGCTAGAGCATTTCTTGCAGGGCTGAGCATTATGCTGACAGCCTCAGATCCTTTCTTGGTTTCATTACTTATCCAAGCTGACACTACAAGTGACTGGAGCATGTGATAAAACCTCATTCAACCCCAGCATGGCTTCATCTGGTCCCTACTTTGTTGTCTCTCCTCACTTGTTGGGGTGACCCTACCCCACCAAGCACAGCTGTGTATAAAGGTTGTGGCCACACAAACATCTCCAATTTCATTTTCTGCTCTTGGCCTTTAAACTTTCTTCCCACAGATCAGATATTCTTTTGTCCCCTGCATTTTGTGATCACTAGTTATTCCTGGTGCCCAACAAATATGAGATCATTATCTCCTTGCCCCCAGTGCCCACGGAAAGCAAGAGGACAAAGGTCCTGGTCTGCAGCCTGACTAGACCTGTGAGTGAACAGTGTCCCCTGGCCAGTGTTTGCCACCAAAAGCTGCTTCTGGCACAGACACAGACTTACTCCAGCCCTGCTATCACTACAAGTGATGCTTGGAAGCAGAAACAAACAGCATCCGGATTGTGCAGTGTTTCTAGTGGCATCCAGGAAGAACAATACAATGGCACTCGAGAGGTGATGAGATGGTCCACTGCAGGCAGAGCCCCACACAGAGCTGGGGGAAGTCCTCCAGCAGGAAGCAAATGCCTTAAGCACTGGGCAGGAAATGAAATGGAAAAGATCAGAGAGAGTAAAGAGAGTTCTTGGAACAGATACAGCCTAGAACAGACATTTGGTAAACAATGAAAATACCTGGAAAATTTGGTAAAGGAAGTTAAATGTGGACTTTTTTGATGTTACATACTGATTAAATAATTTCAGATCTGTATTTTTAACTTTCACCCTACATATATATTAAAAGTTGGTCTAGAGGAATGTGGAGGTTTCCACTGCTATTTGAGATACTGGAGTGCACTTTCAATTCAAAATAATGAACATCTACATACCCAGGAATCTTAAGACACTTCAAATTCAAGCTAAAAATAGGAAATGCTTCCCTGATGTTAGAGTTACAGAGAGACACAATAGAGTGAGTTTTAGATTACCCAGCAACTCCCATTTCCCAGCTCAGCGCCAGTCTGGTATGGTGGAGCATTTTATCCTGCACTATTTTTAGGGAACTGGGAGGTTATTAGGAAATTACCTAAATAAGGAATGTTCTAGTTCTTCCTTCTTACAGCTGCTATTCATTTTCCAGGGCTCTAGTTAAACCTCTTGGGACAAATCCAAAGTCACGTGGAAACATTTTGGAACAAGAGTTTCCAGTGAATTCCAAGCCTTGCTGGTCACCAAGCCTGCCATGGATGACACCATAGAGCACTTCCATGGGTCACTGGGCTCTATTACCCCATGGGCTTCTTAGAGTTCATTTAACACCTCAACATTTGTCTCAAGAAACCTGAGGTTTTTAACAGCAAGATACAACAGGATAATGAACATTGTGAGTTACTAATCCCAAATGCCCTCCTGTGCAAACCCTGGGCAAGCCAAGGGCCCCAGCACCACCAGCAAAGCCAGCACTCACCTTCTGCAGCTGGCTGGCAGGAGCAGGGCTGCCTCTCCCGCCAGCCACACTCGTGGCTGGGACAGACGTGTGTGAAGAGGCTCAGACACTGCAGAATCCCAGCAGTTAATATCCAAGGTCTCTGCTCCAGGACTGCCCTGGTCCCTGTGCTCTTGCAGAGAAAACTTCCCAGGAGCTGTGCTTCTCTCCCAGTTCAGTGGATGCACCATCCTCTTGCCCAGTTCTCTGCTGGGTCATGGTGTTTGAGTCCCCATTCAGGGTCAGTTGAAGCTCTACCTCCAGCAGTTAATTCAAGCCCAGCCAGCACAGCACACCCCGTGAGGAAGGAACGGGAGAGAGCTTTCCAAGGATGCCTGTGTGGGCTCAGTCAAAGACAAAGAAGACACCTGTTCCTGCAAACACCCACCCTGCAATCCCACCTGCGGTGCGCACCTGGAAACCAAAGCCCAGGGCAGCTGCATGCTGTGCTCACTGAGCACCAAGAACCCCCATCCTCGAGTAGCCTCTGTCTGCAGTGCCCAGCCCCTGGCTGAGAGGGTCAGCCTTGCTCTGATACAGTCATATCATGTAGGGGCAGATTCTGGGAAGACTTAGCTGCAGTAATGACCACAGCAACCTGACTCTCCTGCATGCACCACTGCAGAGTGAGTTTTATGAGCCAACTGGGGGGATGGAGAACCCTTGGGAAAAAGATTATCCATATTCTATTAATTTCCAAACCCCTCTCAAGAAAGATCTGGAATTCTGCTGCCTCTCCTTCCTGCCCCAGATAATCTACTTATTTCAGACCCTTCACTCTGCAGCAAAGCATCAGAAAGGGAGCACATCAGGGAGGATGCGTGCTGTCCAAAGCAAGTAAACCATCCACTGTTTTGAAGGCAATCAGAAAGCTGAAATTTGGCTTCCCAGCACCCCCAGAGCAGCTGGTTGCAGTCAGCAGAAACTATTTTGCTGGTAGTTCACAGAAAAGCCAGAGAGGCCAGAGAAGTTTGTTCTCTCAGCTCAGATTCTGGTCCGAGATCATTTAGAATTATCAGGTAATTTCCAACCCATATCGTTCCACTCCACCAGAGGAACAGCACCACAGAGGAGCCAGGAGATGTGACATTAGCACTTAGCACCGAACAGTGATCTGGCAGAAAATCAGAGGAAAGAAAGGAACATGAAAAGATGATCTCTCTGTGGGCACAAATAGCTCAGAGCCAGCTCCTTGGTGCAGCAGGGGCACAGCTGGGTTCTCCTTGCAGGAAGATGCAGCTGACAGAACATCTCCAGCATAGCCAGCAGCTGGAATGGGACCATCCCCACCTGGGAGCCCAGCCAGAGCCCTCAAGTGTTCAGCACTGCTGAGTTATAGACACTGGAGCCGTAACCTGAGGTCACACCACAAAGCCCAGGTAAAGCACAGCAAGCCAGGATCTCCCTGGGGACCCCGGGGTGCTGTGTGTCAGTGTCCCTGGGGCCAGCACAGCATCAGCTCTCCAGAGCCATCATTACCAGGGGTCAGGAATGCAGCCTGAAGGACAGCCTGAAGGCCTCTCTGCAATGCAGCATTTTCCCCTTCAGAGCCAAGTGCTGGCAAACCGCAGAAAACCCACAAGCACTGCACGTTTCTTCTCTTTCATTAGATATGCTGCTTTTGCAAAATAAAAATCCTTAAAAAACCAAGAGTGTGGTCATTCATCCATCACTGCTCTCTGGTGAGCCACCTCCTTGCCTTGCCCTTGCAGGTACACAGGTTTCAGGCCAAATCCCAGATAAATGCAAAAGCCTGGAGCACAAAGCAGGCTCCCTCGTGTGCCCGCTCCCAAATGCACTGGGGAAGCAGAAGAGTGGGTGCAGTGCTCTAATGCACAACACCTGATCTGCTGCTACAGCTTCCCCACCTCCCCCATCCCTCAGCAGCCCAGCTGGGAAGGGAAGCTGACGTGAAGCTGTCTGTACAGGCAGCACTGCAGGGAGTCCCTGTCTGCTCTCTGGGAACATCCCACAGCTACAGGTGGAACAGCAGGAGAGTCAGAGGGAGGCCACCAGAGCCACTGCGTGCCAGTGACAACCACACCAGTGACTTACTCCTAGGATGGAACAGGAGCCAAGGAGGTGACATACAGGAGGATAGAGCCCTCACACCTGTGCTGTAACACCACCATCAGTTTGGTGACGGTGGATCGTCTTTCAGGCTGGTGGAAATGAAAGCATTAACAGTACATGTCGCTAATAAAAATGTAATTATGGGCTTTTTAAAGATTTCACTCCAGGCAAATGAATTTGCCTTTGCTTCCTGCTTTCCAGAGATGTTATCTGGAATTACTATCTCAGCAACTCCTCTTCCTCCATGCTTGCCAGCTAGGGGTTTGTATTCACTACAGCACGCACATTTTGTCTTTGTTCTAGAGAGGGGTGAAGTATGAATCTGAGAAAAACAAAACCTCATCACACCAAAGAGCCATGACATTTCCCCAGCACAACCCAAAGAGCCATGACATTTCCCCAGCACGACCATTTATACCAAGTTGAGAACTGTCTCCAGTAAGCACAGGAAGAAGGACTCACTTGTACCGATGAGGTAAAAAGGAGAAGTGGCTCCACACAAGTGCTGTTGAGCACCAAAACAAATCATCTCTGCAGCCTTCAGAGCCACTCACTAAAGCAAAGCCAGGCAGACAAACAGCACCTTTTGAAACCTGTGCTGCCATTCATCCAGACCCTGACAGGCTGGAGAACTGGGCAGAGAGCAGAACCTCCTGAGGTTCAGCAAAGGCCAGTGCAGGCTCCCGCAGCTGGGGAGGGATAACCCCAAGCACCAGAACAGTCTGGGGCTGACCCACAGCAGAGCAGCTCTGCAGGGAAGGGCCTCGGGGCACTGGTGGGTGACAAGCTGACCACGGGCCAGCAGTGTGTCCTGGGGCCAGGGGGGCAATGGGACCCCGGATGCATGGGAAGAGTGTGGCCAGCAGGTCAGGGAGGTGACTCTGCCCTCTGCTCAGTCCTGGTGAGGCACATCTCCAGGTCTGGGCTCCTCAGGACAAGAATGACAAGGAGCTACCAGAGAGGGCCCAGCAGAGGCCACAAGGATGGTGAGGGCTCTGCAGCACCTCTTAGGAAGAGAAACTGCAGGAGTTGGGCCCGTTTAGTTTGGAGAAGAGAAAACTGAGAGGGGTTCTCATTAGATTTAATTATCTCAAAGGTATATGCCAGGAGGATGGTGCCAGACTCTTTTCAGTGGTGCCCAGCAACAGGACAAGGAGCAATAGCCATAAACTAAAACCCAAGAAGTTCCACTCATCATGAGGAAGGAATTCTTTATTTCACAAACTGGAACTACCCAAGGAGGGGATGAACTCTCCCTCTCTGGAGACATTCCAGACCCACCTGGATGCATTCCTGTGTAACCTGCTCCAGGTGACCCTGCCTTGGCAAGGGCCTTGGACTGGATGATCTCCAGAGGTCCCTTCCAACCCTAACAATTCTGTGATCCCATATTTCTACCCACATCTCACAAGTCCAACACAACAAAGCAGCTTTGATACAAGTTCCATTCAAAACATGTCCACATTAATGCACAGATACACAGAAAATTTTGCAGACATCAAGTGAAGCTTTTGAATGCCACATGTTTTTGACTTTATTTTTGGGCCAATGCTCACTTATAGAAAGGAAATGCCAACCTAAGTGTTATTAACTTGCAAAAGAAAAAGAAACTTACATGAAACAGACATTCCATCCTATGGAACACGTTTTCACTAAAGTGTAACCTCAGAGCTCCTCAAAGCTTAGGGAAGAAAATAATATAATTCCTCAATTTAAATGTTTATGTTGAAAATCATAATAATCCACAAGTTAGGCAGCTGGTCCTAATGCTTAAAGCCTTCTCTAATCATCACAGCTTTGTGATGCACACAGAGAAGCAGTCTATCTTGGCAAATCCAAACTGGCATAACCATTTTATCCAAGTTCCTGAAATCCCAGCTTTTGGGAAGAATTCGAGAGAAACAATCCGCTTTCATTTCACAAGTAGATACCTATAGCACACTGAGACAGTGAGCAGACTAGCACTGCTCTCACTGTCAGATTTAACTGAATAAACAGGTAGAAAAGAATGACTTGATAAACATAAGGAGGATGTCAAAACACACTGTGCAAACCAGTCACTGGAGTCCCCTGAGCCACAGCCTGATTACAGAATGCTGCCACAAAAAGCAATTCCAATTAATAAAGAGCAATCTATCAAATTCACTGTGAAATAGACTGAAATGAAGGGCATTACTAATTTGTACTTCCAGTGTTGCCTTGCATCACAATTAAGAGGGTGATACCATCACCCTCCAGCACTAAAAGCTGTTTCCAACAACTCAAATATACTCCGAGTAATTAAAGAACACAATGTGCTGAAACCTTCAGTACCTCAATAATAGCACTTTGCACTAACAGGTTGAGGCAGAAACATCAGCTATTTTTGAACTGAAGCTCTGAGGCAGTACCTACATGTGACACATTTAAAACAGTGGCCCATTCCTGGTACAATAGAAAAACTGCTGTTGGCTTCAAGAGAGCAGAATTGACCTAGAGAAGCTGTAAAAACACAAAACACTTCAGTCCTACAAAATCCATGTGAACTAATCTTGCTAAGATGTTTCTGAAAGAGCAGTGAAGAGTCTTTGAACACACAGTTTCTACAAGAAGGCCATGGTTTGCCTGCTGTGGAGATGGGAGGAGAAGGGAAGGTCCATAACGAAAGCCAAGTGAGGTAAACACCAGAAAGGGCTCAGAGCCAGGTCTGTTCGTGGCAGGAAGGGAGGCAGTGGACCCTCAGCTCGGGAATTGCCTGGCATGGGTTGGGCAAAGCCTCTTTGAAAGGCACAGGTGCCTCCCAGCAGTGGATGGGGCACAGGAGGTTCTCTCCAACCTCCTGCTGCAGTGCAGGGATGTCACAGCGTTCTGCAGCCTGCTCCTGCTGTGAGCCCTGGGTTGGCATAGGCTGAGAACAAAGAGCCGGGCTGGTCCCGTGGGTGGGCACTGGGAAGCTGGCCTCAGCCTCAGGGCTGTGTCCAAGGGCCAGAGCCTCTCCCCCCTGCCCACAGAGCAGCTCTGCCCCTCTCAGCCCTCGTCACCCAGACAGGGGCTGTGTGAGGGCACGGCTGGGCGAGGCTGGTGGAGCAGAGAACCTCCTGCAGCAGCACAACAAACACGCTGAAATCACCTCAAGAAGCGTGGCTGGCCATAAACTTCTACAGCCTGGGTGACTCCTTCAGGAGTGCTGTGGGATGGAGGGAGCGGGCAGCAGGAGGGGAGGGCATGGCACACAGAGGGGCACGGCACAGCGAGGGCACAGCACGCTGAGGGGCACAGCACAGCGAGGGCATGGCACAGCGAGGGGCACAGCACACTGAGGGGCATGGCCCAGCGAGGGCACGGCCCAGCGAGGGCACGGCACACAGAGGGGCACAGCACACTGAGGGGCACGGCCCGCTGAGGGGCACGGCACAGTGAGGGGCACGGCACAGCGAGGGCACAGCACACTGAGGGGCATGGCACAATGAGGGGCACAGCACACCAAGGGTACGGCACACCGAGGGTCATGGCACACCGAGGGCATGGCACAGCGAGGGCACGGCACAACGAGGGCACGGCACAACAAGGGTCATGGCACAACGAGGGTACGGCACAGCGAGGGGCACGGCACAGCGAGGGTACGGCACAGCGAGGGCACGGCACACCGAGGGCACGGTAACTCAAACACAGCTTACTGGCAGCTCCCAGTCAAAGCAGTGGGAGAGCAGATGGGATCAATAGGCCCAGAGCACGGCCCACCAGAGGGGACTCCTGTCACAGGGCACCGAAAGTCACAGCACGCTGAGTTATTTTCCTAATGTCATTTGGGACTTGGGCATAGGAGGCGTATGGGAGCCTTAAAGAGGGAAACAGAGAAACCATCCCTGGAGTTTCTACTGACTGGAGGGGAAATGAGGGCAGGAACACCTTGTGAATCAAGTCCTGGGCTTGGGCCAAGACAGAAGGCTGTGTCAGGCCTAAGATAGGAACCTGAAAGAGCAGCTCACCTTTTGTACAGACAAACAAGACAGCAATCAAAAAGTAATCTCCAGGGGTTTTTAAAAGGATTAATTTCACATAACTGAAGAAAATTTTACTGAACTAATTGGAAGGGAAAATGTACAGGGGAAAAAAACAGGACCAAAAATAGACAGTTCTTTAAAAGGAATTCATTAGAAGGCTGAAAATTCATGTTTCTGCGAGGAGGCTGTTGTAACTAAACCCCTGATGATCAGTAACTGTATAGGTCAGACTAGATGTTCACGGTTAAATTTTTTTAATTGTGACATAGGAAATGCTATTTTTAAGTTATTCAGGAAATGAGGAAAAACAGTGCATTTGCATTAGTCAAAAGAGAAAGGAGACATTAAATGACACTTCCTTGGGTTGAACACAAGTCAGACCACTGAGCCTATCTGCACCCATGAGCCCAACAAAGATTTGGGTTGTCACTGCCCATGGTGCAGTAACAGTCCAGAAACCTGTAGGAGAGCAAAGTGCTCCTTCTCCAAGGACATGTGCCGCACACACAGCCAGGAGAGACAGCTGGGGCAGTGTGAGTAGGTTTGGTAAGGCTTTTGTTGACTTACCACTGGATAACCACTCTGAACAACAAATAGGGATTATACAGCTTCAACAGCAGGAACAATAGGTAAAATAAAACTGGTGATAGATCTAGAAGAGGTTACAGGAGAACAAACATCGAGCAGCCCTAACACACAGTCCTCAGAGCCCAACAGCCCCAACACTGGTCAACATCTCAGCCCAGGAACAAATATTACAATTGCTCATTAAACCTTGCAGATTAGCCAAGTCATAAACACCAAGGGCAGTGCAGGCAGAGGGTGTGCTGGGGATTCCTGGGCAGGCAGGGCCTGTCCCCGCGGGGTGTGCTGCTCTGCCACCAAACCAGGAGTCACACAGCCAGCAACCAGGAATGCAAACACGGCTGGGAATGCCAGGCTGGGTCTGGGACTGCGCCAGACTTTGACACCACAGACGATGCTGAGGTCACAGCACGTAAGTAACTCTGCAAAGACTGGGGATAAAGGGCTAATGGGATTATGGGATGTACAGAGAGAGAAACAGAGCAGAACTGGAAGAGATTTTATCTCCTTACTCTGAATGTGTGTGCACAGTGTACAGACTTAAAATTATACGTAAATTCTTCAGTCTCTTTTCTAACTATGCTGCAAAGGCTGGCTTAGACTGGAGAAAAATTCTCAGCAAGGGACTTAAAAAGCTTTATCTGCTTAGTTTATCAAAAGGTAAATTCAGAGGGGGTGGTTCTCAGTGTGCTCAGGACAAAAAGGGCTGAGGTACTAATGAACCCTTTAACAGAGAAAGCTTTAACTATAAACTGCTCACAACCTAAGCTAGATAAATTCAAGGAAGTAATAAAGTGTGACTTTTCTCAACAGTAAAGGCAATTAACCTTTAGTTTAATAATGGTACAAGCAGTGCAAAGTAAAAGTAATGAATTTTCAGTGTTATAAATCTTTACAATAAAACTAGACACTGCATGGAATATTTGCTTCAGGTGAATGCAAGTTTCTAGGTCTGGGCAAAACTCATAACTTACTCTAAGAGATTTAAGGATCATCTTCTAGTTTTTAACTTAACATATTTGTAATAACACAGGAAAAGAACTCCATAATCTATTGCTGCCAGGAACATCTGCATAACCCCTCTTTGCTGGGGTAAGGGTGGCAGATTATAAACCTGTCTGGTGTCTGAAATGTCAGAAGCTTGAGCACATCCAGAGGAGGCAGCGAGGCTGGTGAGGGGCTGGGAACACAAACCCTGAGAGGAACAGCTGAGGGAGCTGAGAGTGTTTATCCCGGAGAAAAGGAGACTCAGAGGTGACCTTATCACTCTCTACAACTCCATGAAAGGTGGCTGTGCCCAGGTGGGGGTCGGGTTCTTTCTCCAGGCAGCGACTGACAGAAGGAGAGGACACAGTCTCAAGCTGCCCCAAGGGAAATATGGGTTGGATATTAGGAAAGAGTTTTTTTACAGAAAGGGTGATAAAGTGCTGGAATGGCCTGCCCAAGGAGGTCATGGAGTCACCATCCCTGGATGTGTTTAAGGACAGACTGGATGTGGCACTCGGTGCCATGCTTTAGTTGAGGTGTCAGGGCTGGGTTGGGCTCAATGATCTTGAAGGCCTCTTCCAGCCTGGTGATTCTGCAAATATTCAGTGAAAGCACTGGGTAATGAAGGCGAAGCAGAGCTGCAGCCCTGCTTGGCCGCAGACAGAACTCACTCGGAGATGTGCACGAAGATGTCGGGCCCGCCGTCGGCGGGGGTGATGAAGCCGTGGCCCTTGGAGCGGCAGAAGCACTTGCAGACCCCTTTGTAGACGGGCCCCTGGGACGCTCTCACCGTGCTGCAGGAGGAAGCACAAAGAGCGGGTCAGGGCTCAGCACACCGCCTCGTCACCAGAGCACACGCAGCAAAAGGCACAGCGGGCCAAGCACTCCCTGCCAGCGAGCACTCTGCTCTGCAGCAGCTGCTCGGTGCTCGCTTTCACGCTGCACGTTTTGCCTGGGGCCTTTGGAAGGGACACAGAGATGAGGATGATGTTTGCTAGCGCTGTTATGCATCAGTTGCCATCTTGAATTCAACTGCTCCGCCACTGCGCCAAATTCTCCTCCAGACACCATCCTGAATGTGAGAATCTTCTACCTTTGATGCGTCTGGGAGTAGCAGTGTGCACCTAGGGGTTGTGCTTTCACAGATTTCACAGGAAGTGTCAAGTGCAGTGCATTCTAGCAAGACTCATGTCTGAACTCCCCCTCCACTGCCACTGCACCTGTATTTTAAAATGAGACACATTTGCAGAACCACCTTTAGGGTGACTTACTGCCATCAAAAAAAACAACTTGGCCTGAAAACTGTGTGCTTAAATCCTTTTCTCCATCCAATATACTGAGCGCAACTTCCAGGGATCCAAACTCACTCAAACACTTCCATTAATGAAAACCAACTGGTTTAGGCATATTATGGGGTTTACTCAGAGCACTGCTAGACCAGAACCTTCTTCATGCCAGGAGTGTCCAGGGGGTTCCATGTTAGAAGAGGATTCTGGTGCAATTTGGTTACATGCATCGTGGCAACTAGGACATCACTGTACCAAATGTTTACATTTTACTGAAGTCTAAGTAAAATTGTTTTAAAAAAATGGTAACTGTTTTGTTCCTTAAATCAAACTAACGTAAAGAAATGCAGTTGAAAGTGCTAAAGAAAGAAACCTCCATTAAATCACTTCATTTCCAGCTCTATAAAGCTGTCAACACACCTGATCCCACAAGTGCTTGTGACACAGAAAAGCACTCACTGTCCTAAACAAGCTGTTAAAGTTCAATTGCATCTCTCAAAGAGATAAGGAGCCGTGGGGGATGAGGCCCCCCACCTCCAGTGAATCAAAATTAAATAATCCCATTGGACAGTAAGCCACTTCCTGTCACATTCATCTCTTTATACAACTGCTCACCTAGAGCTCCTCTTGTTTAAAGAGGGGACACACACACACACACACACACACACACACAAAAAAAAAAAAAAAATCAGAGTTATTTTGGTTTTCAGGACAAGCAAATACAGCAAGATTCCTATGCTAATTAATGGTTAAAGAACTGTGGAAGCCAAATAAAAAATTCTTTCTTTTTGTAGGAACCAGACTAAGATTAACAGCTGAGAAGATTTACAAAGAGTTCATTATTAACACAGCACTGAAGCACACTAGTTTGGACTTGCTTTTCAAGGGCAACCCCAATTATTAAGTCAATTATGTTCCTTTTAGCAATCTACTTCCATCAGGAAGTTCAGGGTATTTGAAGGCTTTTGGAACTGGCAACACATAAAATTTTCTTCTGCTCCTCTTCTTTTTTGCCTCATTTTGAATTCAGAAATAATAATATGAAACATAGTGAGACTGTTGTTATTTAAATCTTCATGGATAACTCTGGAAGAAAAGAGCTGGATAACACTGCAAGAAGCAAAAGGGGCAAAGCACAGCAACCAGAGCAAGTGGCCCAAAATAGGCTGGCTGTGGGGCTCAGCTCCTACTCCCACGGCGTTCATTCAGCACTGCCAGACCTTCCTCATACAGAAATAAAGGGCTGGGGCAGAAGCTTCACATTATATCCTGATCCAAAGGCTCTGAGATGAACAAAGAAGCCCACATTGCCTTCTTCAGGTCAGCCCCTCACAGGCTCTGGGCATTCTCTGCAATGGCCAAACTCGGCCACACCGTCCTCTGCTGCTGCACTGGGAGGAGATTCCTTTGGACAGGGCTCACAGGAGCCTGCTCAGCACCACGGGCCTCAGGAAAGCTCAGGGAAAGCCAGCTCTGCTGAGAGATCACTACCTCAAATAACTACAGAAAGCAACAAATATTACCTCGTTTCATGGAAAACCTCATGCAAAAACCTTAGAGAAAGAGCTCAGGGGTCACAGCCTGATAACCAGCATATCTTTAACAGGTCTATTTGAGCAATCTTAAAGTGAAGATAGGATAGCTGAATAAGAAAACAAGGAAATACTTTCTTTTGAAAAGTGATGGAGTATCCCTAAAATGTAACCTTGATGACGTTAGCACAGGTGTCAGGAGTAAAAAAACCCTAAAACTTCCAGTGAGGTTTGGTCTAGTGCTTCAGGGGCAGTGAGAAGAGAGAACATGCTAAAAAAAAAGTCCGGACCTGAGACGGAAACACCAACAGGAACTGGTCCTGGAAGCCACAACCCAATATTTGAAGTAAAGCAAAGCTTCAGACAAGCCACTTTGTTGCAAAAAATCTAGGTATATTTTCCCCTCCCTGTAAAACGCTTGTCTTGAAGAGGCTTTGAACACCCTTTGCTAAAACAGAGCACTGAAAAACTGTAGTGCATTTGCACTACGAGTCCAAAGGCATCAGAACCTCAAGGAGAAGAGTAACACACCGAAGCACCTCGGGATACAAGCACCCCTCCCAGCCTGGCAGTGCCTGGCGGCTCGTGGCAGCGTGCGAGGCCGGCGGGAGCGCGGTACTCACGCGGAGAAGGTCCTGGTGCGGCGGGTGGGCAGCGGGCTGGGGATCAGGTACCCCCGCATGGGCGACGGGGAGCGCTCCCGGGGCCGCCGGCTCTCGGGCAGGCGCAGGGAGCCGGGCGACGCGGGAGAGGCGGGCGACGGCTGCGACGAGGATGAAGCGGGCTCCGAAGACATTCCTGAGGCCTCAGAGGAGCCTGCGGAAAGGAAGAGATCTGATTTAGGCCCGCATGGGAATTGTCACAGCCGTCGCAGATACGGGCAATGCTGATTTTGTAAGAACGTGACTCACTTCCTGCAGACGTAGGACACGGTTCCACCACGAGCTCCTGCTCTGGAGCAGTGAGTTCATGTTTTGTAAAGTTTATTTATTTTTAAATGTCGCAGCTTTTGTCAGCTGGGCTAGGAAGCTCCGCTGCAAACAGATTACTCCGTAACTAATGTGTTTGCTCACTCCTGCCTCACTCCCAGGCTCTTAAGGCACAGCTGAGCCCTGGCTCTTGGTCTTGGTTCTCACCACACACCTCCCAGACCGATGGGCTTTGACCACAGGCAGCACCGAGGAGCTCCTGCATCTGCACACAAACACACGTTACAAGAAAGAAGCCCTTGGAGAAGAAATGCTGAGATAAAGCTGCACCTCCACTGCTGCAGGTTGGTTTTGCTGTGTGATCACCATGATAACTCCCTTGCTGCTGCTGCTGCTCACTTATTAACACAGCTCTGTCAGCTCATAACACCTTCAGCTTGACTGTGAGAAGAGAATCAGAGGATAATTCCCTTCAGTCTGAGCCAGCCAGGCAGCTGATTTACTCTGCCTGGGACAGGAGCTCAGACAAAGCTGGGAGGCAGTGGCCAGCCCTGAGGAGGTGATCCCTCCTGCCTGGGCAGATCTGGCAGACCCAGCAACCCCTTTGGGAGGTCTGAGGCTGCCACAACCTCCCAGCAACTAAGACATCTACATTCAGACCCCCAGCAGCCTCAGGTTTGCTCTTGTTCAGGTCCTAGAGCAGAGGAGGGAGAAGATCCCCTTCTCAGCGCACCAACAGCCATACATAATTTATCACACAACAGGCAGAACTCCCAGAATCCTACAAAGGGCAGCATCAGAAACAGCAGCACTTCCACACACACAGATGCATGGCTTACAGCAACAGTGGCAGAAATAAGAGGAAATGATCAGCACTGCTCTGACATTACTGTGCAAGTCCCCATCCACGCTGAAAGGGGAAGATGATGTGCAAAAATAACCAATAACCCACTACAGTCTTACTTAAAAGACTAAAAATATCTGGTTATCTGGATGAGTTTGCAAAAAATGTGGCGATCTGAGTCAAGAAAATATGAAGTCAAGAAAAGCTGCCTTTAAGACCAATAGTTTAATTGAACTGAAATCTCTTATATCCATTATGCACCCTCCTTTTGACACCCACTCTCCCCAGCCCATGAATTATGGAGTGGATCCTTCACATGACATTTGAGAGATGCAGCCTTCTTGTCAATGACAAACCCATATTATTTCTTCCTGAAAATAAAGACTAAAATTAAAAAGGCTTCTTAAGAATGAAGTCACCAGGGAACAAAGGCTTTTGTCTTTAATTGCTCAGGGTGCTCAGAAGATAGAAGTGAATAGTCAGTCATACTCTCTCCTCTACCAGCTTGAGCTTTCCTCGCTGTTCTCAAGAACAACTCAGCTGAGAACAAAACCCCAGCTTTAGGGATAGCATTTCAAATATGGATGGCATCTGTCACCCATGAGCTAATGCCCTGCCCAGTGTCACAGCACAGTGCTCAGCTCAGACCAAGATGATAACACCAAAGGGTTGGGATTTTCCAAACTTCCTCCTCCTCAAAAGAGGCCTGCTGTGCTGGCTGGCACAGAGGAAGTCTCAATTTTCTCTCCTTTGGACACCTTGCTTTCAAGGAATGTGTTTGACATGGCAGGACCATAGCCCTAGTAAACCACAGGAAAAATGAGCAAACAAAACCTAATTCTGATAACTCAGCACACACGGGCTGGCCTCTGCACAATGAAAACTCAGCTTTCAGAATCACATGCTTTCTCTCCTCATCTAAATATAAACCAGCTTGTCAGGTGACAAGCAAAATGCAGAGTATTCACCCATCCACTGCAATACAACCACAGAGTGCTGCCCATTCCCTTCCTCAAACAAGGCTCGAGAGGCAGGAGAATTTTCCCTCCTTTCTTTAAAATACAGACAAACCACAAAAATATTTACAAACAAAAACTCACTAAATTGAGTTATAAGTGTGCTACTGTATGTTATTGTTCCCGTTTATATTATTTTGGTGCCCTCTGCTCCTTCAACATGAAATAGAACAGCAATGTAGAACACTCAGTACCATTTCTCTGTAAAAATACCCTTTTTGTTCTCTGCCCATGGCAAAGGCAGGTGAATAGCCTCGACTCTCATCACTTCTATTACACGAGCCCTACACTGTGCTAAGGGCTGGGTGAGAGCTGACCCAAACACAAAACACACAAACCTGGGTGAGAGCTGGCACAAACACACAAACGTGGGTGAGAGCTAACACAAACACACAAACACATAACTGGGTGAGAGCTGGCACAAACACACAAACACACACAATTGGGTGAGAGCTGTCACAAACACACAAACCTGGGTGAGAGCTGGCACAAACACACATGAACACACACAGCTGGGTGAGAGCTGACACAAACACACATGAACACACACAACTGGGTGAGAGCTGGCACAAACACACATGAACACACACAACTGGGTGAGAGCTGACCCAAACACACAGCTGGAGGCAGGCAGTGGCACCCACACCTGACTCATCCCCAGCACAGGCAGAAGGGACTGCGAGACACGGGGGATGCAGGCCAGCAGCCAGGAGAAGCCTGTGCTGCAGCACAGTCTGTAAGGGCAGCATGTTGCATCTCTGCACAGGAGAGTGCACTGACTCATCCCTCTGCCTCTTGGGCTTCTCTGGCAGTTGTAAAAATCAGGTGCAGTGAGAAGGGTCGGAGCCTGAACCACCAAGTTTTACTGTGTGCGTACAGCAGGATGTCAGCAGCTCCTCCTCCCACGACCCTCAGCAGAGGAGCAGTTCATCTGGACCTTTACAAAGATGAAGGTGCAGCTTGGCTATTTCATTTCGTGCTGGTGTGACCACTTCTTGGCGTTGTTCATGCGGGGATTAGCTCCTTTCCCTCGGCAGCCCTCCTGCAGGAGCAGACACTCGCCCCGCTCGCAGGCGCAGCCGGAGGCACTCGGAGGCCGGGCAGTGTTGACATAGGAAGCCTACGGCAAAAGCTCAAAACAAAACAAAACCCACGCCCCAGCCCTCCCAGCCGCCTCCTCACAAATGCTTTGCCTTCCTAAGGCGGTTACCATCTCTTCAGAGATGTTTTCCAGATGTTGCCCTGGGTGCTGAACTGACTCCCTGTATATCAAAAATCACCCCTGGGACGCGGACAGCTGCCTACCAGCCCTTCCTCAACACCCACAGATTGCTTCCTCTCTTTTTGGCTCTGAGACTAGCTGAACAAACCCACTTTCCTCCATCTCTCAGAAGCACCCTACATCACCCAGCCCACTTCCACTAGGTTTTCCCCTGTCCCTCCAGCCCAGTCACCACTCTCCACTTGGCCAGACACACCCCGGACAGCACCAGCAGTGCCCCCAGCCCGAGCTGGCAGCAGCATCCATCCCCCTGTGCCTGCTGAGGGCAGCCAGCACCCCACAGCACCAGAGCAGCAGCGCAGAAAGCCCAGCAGTGTGAGATCCCAGGCTGGCCAGGGAGCAGGGACAGCACGGACAGGATCTCTCTGCTGCCTGAGCCAGCAAAACGTGTGCCTGCGGGGATTTACAGAATGAACGCAACACCACGTAACGTGGTGATGTTTTCAGGCTCTTTAGGAAACTCCAGCCACGTGCCACATTACCCAGAAATATCCCCATATTTCAACATGCATCATTTATCTTTCTCCAACACGATTTTTTTTTAATATTTATGTTATGCATTTAGGAATGCACTGAACTGGAATATAAATAAAATAAATTACAGTAGCATCATGGAAACAATAGAGTAATTTATCGTTTCAAAGCAGTGATATTTTTTACCATATCTTTTTTAGAAAAATTGGCTAATGTGTGCAGAAAGAGACCCCAAAATATCATCTGTAACAAGTGACCTACAAAGCACTGTAACAAGTGAACTACAAAGAACACGATACATGCAGGAGAAATTTCTGAAATTCTCCATGAAAAAATACTTTTAAAAACCATTGAAGTGATAAGGTTGGGAGCATGTAAATGTCATCATCATTTCTCTATATATCTACACATCCTATTTCTCCTAAAGTCTGCCCCATACCTCTAGGAATACCCCAAAAATAGCAGGTTTGGGGAAGTTCTCCATTCTGACCAGCACAACACTATTACAGCAATCTGGTCTCACTTTTAATTAATGTAAATGCCTGGAAATATTCCAAACAGATGTGGCAGGGTGACAGACTCCATGAAATCTCTCCATCTATGAATGGTTTCTTTGTCACATCACAGACTGCAACACTTCCAGTGAACAGGCACAGAGCTCATCCCCAGGGAATGTTGCTCTGCATCCTTCAGTGCTCCAGCGTGGAGAAAATGCATTTTTCTGGCCTCCTTAGTCTGGAAATGACCCTGTCTGGAGGAGCTACTTTCAGAGGGTACCACAATGCTCCATGAACAGGACAGCACTGGCTATGTTTGCCTGGAAAATGAGGGATTTTCTCAAAGACAGAACAAAGCTCCCCAAGAGCCGCTGCTTTCAGATGCAGGTTCTGCAAGTTCTCTTTCATTTCAATCTCTGAAAGCAATCTGAAAAATACATCTAAAAGACATCTGAAAATCCAATTGTTTTCTGGGCTTTTCCTGGATTTAGAAACAACACCAGAAACTCTTCTTACTTTTTTTAATTTTCACTTTCAAACCTCCTGGTTTCCAGATTTATTCTGCGCAGCTGCATTTCTTTCCTTCTCTAGGGAAGCTGTGCAGATAACCCGCTCAGCTTCTCCTGCTCTTCTGCTGACACCTAGAAAACCTCTTCTCAGCCAGAAAATCCACAGCCCCTGGCTCCCATCTACTGAGAGAGTGAAGGCACCAGGACTCCCTGCTCCCTGCCCTGATCGAGGTGAGGGACTGGGGCTGTCCCAGTCCTACAGCAGCTCCCTGAGCACCAGCCACAGCACTGGCGCTCTTTCCAAAGCCCCTTCTGGCAGTGGGACCCCAGCACCCACATGGATCCCAGCACTGGGAGCATCCCAGCACTGCACCGCAGAGTGAAGCGCTTACAAAACACAAACAGTTATGAAACTCCCAGAGCTTCCCCTTCCAGCTTAGTCTGCATGACTAACTTTCCACAATTAGCGCCGGTATTTCAATTAGCACTGAAACCCAGAGGAGTTGCAACACGCGTGTGACATGTCACGGAGGATTACGGTGTAAACATGACGCTCGTGGGGGCTGCAGAGGGGTGCCCACACACTGGGGGGATTTCTCAGTTCATGGGGACCAGGACATTGCCCAACCACGTCCAGGAAAAGCCTGGTTGTAAGGTAAGCGAAACCCAATGAGGAAAATTCCTTATAGCTTGTTTGGGTGTACAGATTAGTTTGGATTAAAGCAGGGTTTAGTTTACAAACAGCAGCAGTTACTTCCAAGCAATCTGAGCACTGAACCCTTTGTCCCCAAATGCTGGGGGTGCCCTTCTGCTCCTGCAGTGAGCAGTGTCTGTGTCTGAAGGAAATGCTGCCCGGGCAGCACGAACCCACCCTGCACAGCAGAGACCTCAGAGAGGGATGGGGAGGAATTTGGTCATCATCAGCCTATACAGCACACTGGTAGAGATCAGGACTTCCTGCAGCCCCATATTTTCTGCTGTTCATGAAAGCTGATAGGTACACTTAAAAAAGAAAAAGAAAAGTTTAGGTGAAGGAACTGAGTGGTTAGTCAGATCGAGTACATGTTTCAACTGGTTTAGGATTATACTGAAGGATATATGGTGATAGCCTGTGGCTCATTTAATCAAAAACACAGAGGAATCAGGATCCCCTCTCCCTGGATATCCAGTATTTGCCCTGATGGATGATGCACAAACTTGTTGCTCCAAACTGCCTGGAACAGAGCTAGCCTTTCCTCTGCCGGAGTGTGAGCACAGGAGGCTGTAAGCAGATGTCCTGCCAGCTGCCGTGGGGACAGCATTCACCTGGGTTTGCTCAGAGTGCACAACCGCACGGGAAGGACCAGCTTCCATCCTGCCTTCAGTGGGAGCAGAGCACAGCAGCAGCCGGTGGTAACTCCCCCAGGACAGTGCTGGGAATGGCACGGAGCTCTCCCAAAACCACACACCTTCCTTCTCACTCTCTCACAGGAGAACTCCAAGCCTTCAGTTTGCTTATGAAATCTCACTTATCCAACTCCTTTTGTTTAAAGAACAGATTACAAGAGGTGGGAAACTCTCATGGCGAGCCTGGACAAGCTGTGACGAGTTCCAGACAAGCATCGTCCTCTGGGAGCTCTTCCCAGGCAAGGATGAAGGCGATGGTGGAAGATGATGGCGGTAATTAGGTGCAAGTGTTGCCCAGTAACTTGAGTCGCTGTGCACCTCTAGTACTGGCTAATGTAATCAAGCATTTAAATGACAACAGGAGAAGGAGGAGTCTCACCTGGGCAGGACACCACAGCCTGTCACCGACCCAGCAGCTGGGAGTGTCCTGTGGGATGAGGGGGGTCCTGAGGGATGGGAGTGTCCTGTGGGGTGAGGGGGGGTCCTGAGGGATGGGAGTGTCCTGTGGGGTGAGGGGGGTCCTGAGGGATGGGAGTGTCCTGTGGGGTGAGGGGGGATGCTGAGGGATGGGAGTGTCCTGTGGGATGAGAGGGGTCCTGAGGGATGGGAGTGTCCTGTGGGATGAGGGGGGGTCCTGAGGGATGGGAGTGTCCTGTGGGGTGAGGGGGGTCCTGAGGGATGGGAGTGTCCTGTGGGATGAGGGGGGTCCTGAGGGATGGGAGTGTCCTGTGGGATGAGGGGGGTCCTGAGGGATGGGAGTGTCCTGTGGGATGAGGGGGGGATCCTGAGGGATGGGAGTGTCCTGTGGGGTGAGGGGGGGTCCTGAGGGATGGGAGTGTCCTGTGGGATGAGGGGGGTCCTGAGGGATGGGAGTGTCCTGTGGGGTGAGGGGGGGTCCTGAGGGATGGGCTGTTACACCCAGCCCTGAGCAGCTGATCCTACAGCACGTTCAGAGGCGCTGAGCCAGCACCAGGCTGGGATGAGATGCTCAGCTCTTGCCTTGCTTTTGGTCAGCCAGCTGCTCTCTGTGTGAGCTGCCAGGCTCCAGCCTCGGCTGTTTCTGTGGCAGCAGGGACACCGTGTCACTGCCCAGCTGCTCCCAAAGCCACTGCCAGCCGCCCCACAGTGCCAGAACCCGGAGCAGACACAGTCACCAACTCCCAAAGCCCAGCTCCAATCCCTGGGCTCCTTCCCTGGAGCCAAGGACACAACAGGTCACCTCCAGGAGCGAGTGTTGGTGTCCCCAGTCTGCACAGAGCTGTGATAAGGGCACAGGGAAGTGTGAAAGGAGATCACAAAGGACCCTTGCAGTAAAACTGGGGAACATCAGGATGTTTACTTGGCCCAACACTGGTAGCCAGGTGTGGCTGCCTAGGTCAGAGTTAAATACAAGGTGAGTGCACAGTGGTGCTTGCTCTCAACACCTTTCCCTTATCCTCATTTAAAGAAATGGCAAACTAAAGGTTGCATAGTGGTGTTTAATAACCTCATGTGAGATTTTCAGGCCCTTCCTGAGCTCATATAATCTTTTAACCTCTGCAGTATCCTATGGCAAGGAGTCCCACAGCTTCAGTGTCCATGAAAAAGAGCCTCCACTCCTTTTAGTGGACAGCAAAGAGAGGTCCCTTTTACAGGGAAATTAAGAAAGTGAGACCAAAAGGCAACAACAAATTAGAAAAGGAGAGGGAAGGGAAAAGGAACATGTAAAGAAACAAATGGGAAAACCCATTAGCTTAGAGGAGCACACAGGAAAGGGTATACAGACTTATTCATAAATCAAACCTTAAATTTTCTAGAAGTGACATAAAGAGGGTAGAGAGCAAGAAGAGTCACAAGCTGTTTATGGTGTTCTTGCCCCCCTCCCCCCCTTTAAATTTCCGAGTACAAATGAAAAACCTTATGCCTTTCTAAAACAAAGCACTCCCAAATTTGTCACTTGAATGGCTCCCACGACTCTTTCTTAGACAATAAACCCTACCAGCATCAAGTATTTCTGAAGACTTAGCTTTGTCAACAAGTTAGCTGGCTGGGGCCAGAAAGCAGATATCATCTATTCAATGTTCTATGGTCCCCAGCACAGAGCCATTGTGCTGGTCACTCCAAGTTCCTGCTGCCTTCATCACTCCTCCATTAGCCAGGGCTGGGAACTCTGTTCTGGGATAGTAGAGGCAGCACTTCATATATCTCATCCTAAACTTGTTAACACGCTCAGTCACAGCGAGCTGACGTGTTTCCCAGATAAAATACAATGTATAGCTGAAAAGGGAACTTTCTGTCCCTTTCTGTTCCAAAGCTGGAGAGCTTTGGAACCCAGCTCCTGCTTCAGCACTTTTGCAAGTCTGAAGCTTTCTCTCTGCCATTGCTTCCATGCTGGAGCATCCCCTGTGAATTTATTCCAGAATTTATTTCACATTGGCAGAAAATATTTATACCAAAACATGAAAATCTCTCATGTGTCTTGCGTCTAAGCATCCTAAGGCTCATCTACAAGGCAAATGGGTTATACAGTGTCATACTATTATAAAGAAGTTATACATATGTAAATCCCTAGACACTTTTGAAAAGTTCTCCCCTTTTCAGCCTCCTCTCACATCACAAAACTTCAGGCACAATTGTAGTTAAGTTTTTTCATGTGCAACTTTGACCCTTTTAAGGCTACTGAAATCCCCTGAAATATTTATGTGACTCAAGTGTTACTCAGAACAATTATTCACTGTGTTTCCTCCCTAATCAACATTTTCAATAGGGGAGAACGGTTCACATTACAGAGATCTATAACCATGGAAATTTATGAGGCATACGTGTACTGGCAAAGAAAAAATAAATCCTCTGAGGGTATTTCATCTGCCAGCATTCCAGCATGATGCAGTTGGCAGGGTACAGAGTAAGAAACCACTCACAAATAACTTGATCCTCACACCAGTTCTGTGAGGCACCCAGAGATCCCAGATGCCCTTTTGGACAGGCAAGGCTTCACTTTCTGCTTATCCCAATGCACAGGACACATCCCAGTCTCACTGCCTGACACTTCTTTGCATGTTTTTAAGCATCCCAGGCTAATAACCGGAGTCTATTTCAAATGGATCATTCAGAAATAAATGAAACAAAAGGTTTGTGATTGAGACAGAATTATGAACCTACATCAATATCAATTAATGACCAAAAGATATAAAACTGACTGAAATAATTTCAGAAACAGAAAATGCTCTTCATCTGATGGGATGATAGACATACATTTTAATGGAGAAACTTACATATATATACATGTATGTATTTGAAGATTACTGGCCCACTTAGCAATTGCATTTCTGTTTTTCCTTCCCTCAACACAATTTCCAGTATGTTTCACCATGCTGTGCACAAGTTTGTGCTCGTGACCCTGAGACCCCTCTCAGTGTCCTCATGCTCCAGCAGGAGGCAAGTGCTCCATCAACACTGTAAAAATAATGGTTACCTTCTAACCCTCAAGCTGAAATTGCCTTAATTCAACTGGAGTCTATAAGTTAAGAACTATATAAATATACATGTTCCACAGGTCTGGTTTTTCTTAGTAACCAAACAACTCGTGGAACAGAGAATACGTAAGCAAACATAGATAACCAAACTCCTTGGCTGAACAGAAAATGCTGCATTTTAGCTCACAGACCTGCTCAATCCTGACAGCACAACTATCCCCACTGCCAGCTGCTGCTCTACTGAGCTCTGTGTGACCTACTGCACTGTCAGGCAGTCCTGTGCAATGAGACCTGTGATGCACCCAGAGCACACCCCACAGCTCCCAGCCTGCAGAGCTGCTCCAGGGACACCAGCCACCCCAAGAACCCCTCCAAATCCTCCGGCAACCACACGTGGTACAAATCCTCCATCACATCCCCTCACATGGCAGCTTGGAAAACACCACTGATGATGCACTTTAGGCTTCTAGGAAAAAAGCACTTTTGAAGCGTCAGCAATGCTTACAGTTCCCCTGGTCTCTCCAGCCTCCTGCACGCAGCACATGGTTCAGGGCTGACTGGTGAGAAAAAGGACCTGTGGGGAGTGTGGCTGCCCTCCCTGGTTATCATGTGTGCACAAACCAGTCTTTCTGGCTCAGCACATCCACCCTGTGCTCACAGGTAAAGGAGCCCTGTTGTGCTGCAGCGCCCGCAAAACCGCAGCGCCAGCACGGGCACGCGCGCGGGGCTCCATGTCGTGCCTACTTACACATCAACAAAACTGTTTACTGAGCTGTGATTTCCAGAGCCACGGCCCCAGGGCTGTGCTGAGCAGGACAGAGCTGTCCAGAACCACAGGCGCTGTTGCTGTTATTTGTGGCTGCTGTGTTGGAGCTCAAAAGCAACGCAGACCGCAGCAAGGGAATGGGCAACTCGAGCTTTTCAGGGGAGGTAAAAATCAAATGATAGAAGTTGAAAACAAGCAGGCAAACCTTGAGGCATGTATGTTCTTCAGGTATAAAACTAAACCCTCATATAGGAGCACATGTTCAATAGAAAACTGTACTAAGTGTTGTGTTAGAGCAATCACTACCCCAAAAACTGCATCTACTTCAACTGCATCACAGAGGGAACGAGACACACAAGCAGAGCAAACACTGCACACAGGAACAGCAGTGAATGTCTTTATGAAAGGTTGTTTTGATTCAATTTACTTGTTTAACCACCTGGTGATGGTTCCACGACCTTACAAAGCTGGGCCAGACCCACTTCCAAGAGAGATGTGAGATCAGGAAAAAAAACAAAGAGAGGAATATATTTATAACAGTGCCCTTGTTATTTTTATCTGAAGAGTTGGCGTTACACAGCTAAGAATCCTCAGGGTCTGGCTGCCTCAGGAACAAGCCCCAAGTCCAGAACAAGCCATGTCATAGTACAGGGGCATGCACATCCTGTGGGCTCAGCCTGGTCCAGGCGGCCAGGAGATCCCAGACTGCACAGCCCCACATCACAGGAACCAGAGAGAGTTCCTCCCCAGGATCCCTGCCAGGGAAGAGGCAATGCAGCCACACTAAAATGTTTAAGAACGAATTTGATTAGAATCCCAGACCCCAACTGTACCAGTCTAGTGAGTGTGAGTGTCCAGCAAAACCACTTTTGTCCCCATGGGGCTGTGAGAAGTGCTGAGACAGCTCTGCACTACCTTTGTTTCTTATTTTATTCCTCTGGGATGTTTTTCAGGTGAGGTTTGTCTACCTGAAAGGCCTGAGGGATGGAAGGGAAGGTGAGCCTGTGAAAAATGGATGGTGCAGACAGCAGCATGGTGATATGATACTGGGCAGCTGCTGGCAGTGCCTGGGCAGCAGCTCTGCCAGATTCAGCCTGGACTGGGTTCCAGCAGTGAGTTTCTGTCCTGAAATTCTGTCCCTGCTGCTGTGGGTAAAAGATGCTGTGGTGTATCACGCACCCCCAGGGACAGAGACCATTTTTGTCTAAGTCTGGTACAGGGAGAAAAGAAAAAAATTAATGTAAAAAAATAATATATCAGAAAACAGTGGGACCACACAAATATTTAAGTATATTAAGATACTCTTTCTACTCCTGGTGTCCTAAACGTCAGTGAGAATAATTTCTAGGACTGACACAGTTCCCAGGGTAGGGAAAAACCACCCTTCTGCATAGAAAAAAAAAAATATATGTTTATTCAGAAACTGAGACCTGAATAAGATTCAAACACACTTTCTAGAATACCATATAGCAGAAAATCAATATTCACGCTATTTTCTGTTTCTCCTACCAGTAAAATGAAACCCCCACTACTTTAAATGGTTTGAAATAACTTTAGGAACTCCTACTACCAGTCTCCATCACAAAGAGGCTCCATGAAAAGGCTATCACCACATTTCATAATTCTCATTTCTAGATTTTCTTCAGATATTGAAGAAAAATGTCAGAGTCTTCACAGCTGAGTAAATTTTGCTTTTCCTGGCTGCGGTCAGCAGAGCTCCTGTTCTGAACCTCCACTGCACAGACAGGCACTGCCTTGATGAGCTGGGTGAGAAGATCCAAATCACGTATTTAATGTGTATTTAAACTCCGGTAACAGGTATAAATTTTGTAAACAGGAAATTCTTTGACGTTGCTTTCTGGCAGTTTCATTTACCCTTTTAAGTAATTGTCAAGAAGTTGCAATCACAATCGTGACTTGCTTTTATCAAGTAACTGATGTAACTGAAAACAAACCAATGCCTTTGACCAGGCTTCTGAAATCATATCGTGAAGGGAAAGCCAGCAGACAATAAGCACTGAGAAGGCAGGAGCTCAGAAAACAATATAGTCCATGTCACCAGAGGGCCTCCGTCAGCGTGACCGGCTGTGCCATGTAAATAAACTGAACATTAAACCAGGACTGACTCAAAAAAAATCCTTCCCCACTGGGCAGGCGAGATTAAATGTTTATTTCCTGGACAGAGTCTACTCTTGGTCTGGGCGTTCTCTTAAACAGCAAGTGGCAGAGAATTTGGAACTTTGGGAAAAGCAGTGCTCCTGGAAAACTTTCAACATGCAGAGTTGTGCCTGGAAGAACCCAGTGGGATTCAAGGCAGAGAATTCACCATCCCTCCCACCCTGCACTGGGAAGACAAGGTGAACACCAGACGCAGAATGGGCTGCAAAGCCCCTTATCCCAACAGCCAACTGATAAAGAGTCTTTTGGAAGCGGAGGCTCCCACTCCAGCTCTCAGCAATTCCACGTTTTGGTTTTGCTGTTAGCCAGCAGGATCTGCAGTTGCAGCAGCAGCAGCTGCGTCTCCACTGGCAGCCTGTCCTCCACCATGGCACAGGCACACCATGGCTGGTGTGACAAGTGGCTGGGCAGGACAGACCCTTTGCCAGAGGCTCTGCAGCGTGGCGTGGGAGCTCTGCCCGCGCTCCCCTGGGGCCTCGTGGCAGCAGCACCATCAGTGCCCCATCCAGCCTGGCTTCCACCCAGCTCCAGGCAGTCCCCACAAACCAAACCTGGAGTAGCACCAGCCACGCTTTTCTTCCATCCTCGGGACCAGCCTGAGTTCTCAATGCCCTGCCACTTCCCCAGTCATGTGCTGCTCACGAGGCATGGCAAAGGACCAGCAAGGTTTAATATTCTAGAGAGACTACCAGGTCAAGGTTCTCCGTTTTCCTTGGTCCCACACAAAGCGCTCTGTGATCAGATCAGGCACGGAGCCTGGAACAAGGGGCAAGGAACACACGGTGTGCACAGGCCCTGGTTTTTTTTTTTTTCCCAGAGAAAGGTAATAGAGCCCTCCCTTGCAGCTCACAACCCCCCGAGGATTTAACTGCAGGCTGTTTTGTTCTCTCTGTGCCTTCACCCCTCTGCTATCTGATCCCAGGAAGGCTGCAGCTCAAGCCCAGGTTTGCCTTCCCAGACCCCAGTGCTGGGCAAGAAGTGTCGTCACAGGCCACCAATTATTGCCCAAACAGCTGGGCAAGCACCCAAATGCCAAACTCATAATTGCTGTCCTTGAAACACCCTAGTATTCAAATATCTGTTGAGACCTTGACTCTATCACCAGCTCCTCCCTGCAGAAATACACAACTCAAGATGAGCAGAGAGCCTAACACTCACCTCACGGGTCAAAAATTTAATGTTCATTTTCTTTAGACTTCTATTCAGTTTCCAAATTGCATTAATAATGCAAGAACCTCAATGTGAGTGTCATTACACCCAAGACAATCGTTATTTTTTTAAAGATTTGATAGGTTACTTGGTTTTATATATATATATATATAAATAATCGACCCTATGAAAAAAAAGCTGCTGTGCAAACCAACAGCAAATAAAGAACCAGCAGAGCCTTGAAATCAATCTGTGGGACTGTAGCCTCGGAGGAAGCACACGATGAAGCTGATTTCAGTGGAGCAGGACGGGTTTGCAGGCTGTTGAAGCCCTGTCCATTAGCGAGGTCCGGCTCCAGGGCAGCGCCCACGCCCCACCTACCCCCAGGCACTACAGCCAAGCCTGGGCAGATGCGATTTGACTCACATGGTGTTTTACAGGGTCCCTCAGGGAGGGATAACAACAGAAACACCACTTTAGTGTGCTCCACGCGCCCCAAAAAATGACAGAAACGAAAGCTGAGTGTCTTCCTGCGCAAGGCAGAGACAAAGAAAGCGTCAGATCGGTTCCTCTGCCGGCTGCCACCGAGGGGGGACGGCGCTCCGAGGTGTCACCTCCTGTCACAGGGGATCCCATCTCTGCATCTTTCCCACCTTAGCCACTAGCTGAGGGGGGGAAAGCTAGATCTCGGCAGAAAGTGATCTCTCTTCTGCTCGATTACAAAAGCCGAGAGGCTCGCGTTTGTTCTCAGGAAGGGGAGGCAGCGGGGAGCGATGGCGAGAGCGGGGCTGGCCGCTCACCGCTCTCGCTGCCCCCTTCGGGCTCCATCAGGCCGGCCACAGGCACACACATCACGGGAAGGAGAGAGGGCACACGGGCACATCCCCCGAGCGCTGCTGGGTTCGCTCGGAGCAGCACAAGCGCAGCGGGCGAGGCGAGGCTGAGGCGCCCCCGGAGCATCCGGAGCCGGCGGGGAGCGGAAAGCAGCCGCAATCAGTGCGGGGGGAGGCAGCAAACATCAACATCACTGAGCTGTCCAGGGAGTTGCCTCAAAAACGAGGAAAAGGCACGGTGAGAGAAGGAAGCAGAACAATTGCCTCTACCCCGCTCTGAGAGAAAAGGCAAAGCAGTTAGTCAGATGAACACTTTTTGTTTTCCGTTTTATCTGCGCTGTGCTGGGGAGTAACATGGCATGCAAACCCAAATCACCTCTCTGCGTCTCTCCTTTCTTTACAATGTCTCAGCTGGGGGTTTTTGTTTGGTTTTTCATATCAACCTGTTGCAAAAAGCAGGATTTGAGTTTTTAAAACTGATGTGCAGGAAGAAAAGCAATCATTTCATTCCTTTTTTTTTCCCCCTCTTCAAAGACCGCCACCCCTCTGCTGTGCATAATGCTGTTGCCAGCCTGCTGGCCCACAGGAGATGGCAGCTGCCAGCCCCAGGGAAGGGATGTGATCCCCACTCCTTCCCCTTGATGGGGTTTACACTTTTCAAACTGATTCCTCTCCTTAGTCTCTGCCAGCAACCTTCCAGATGAGGGGCAGATTAACCAACAACTCTCACCACCAACATCCGGAATATTTATCAACCTAGACTTGAACAGTAACAATATCGATACATTTTGCTAATGCTGATCCCCATGAGTTTTCCCAAAGTTTCAGCTACCATCAATCCCTGCCAAGTCTACTCCATACATAGTGATTCAAAAATGGCTTCTTATAGAAACTTGAGACAAAAATAGGCAAAAAGGTGCAATAAGTGACTCCAGCTTTCACCCTGAAGACACCCCAGCCACAATAAAAGAGATCCCAACTCCTTCTGTACCCCACAGCCCACTCAGGGTGAAATGGAAGCAGCAGCAGGATTTATTTACTCCTGTCACTGTCAGGCTTGACACCAAGAACAGCCTTGCTGCAGCCTGCTGGTCCTCTCACCTAGAAAGAACCCCCCACACTGCATTTCCTCCCAGGAACCACATTTGGTGTGGTGCACGAACAGGGTCTGGCAATTTGTTGTGAGGGAGCTGTACTGGCAGCAGATACATTCGTGTTCATGGTGGGTTTCATTCTTTAACCGAATATAAAACCTGGATTCACCCGAAGGACAGCACTTCCCAGAAAGCCACAGCGGTAAGAGGAGACAGAAGGCAGCAGTACCTGGCCTTATCTGGCTAATTTCAAATCACCTGCAGATCAACATTTCTCTGCTTACACGCATGTGAGTAAAAGGTGAGGATGGCGCTGGTCAAAATATTTACAACCCGGGCAAAGCACGGCAGCAGAAGCTGGGGACAGTGCAGGGGCAGCAGGTGCCCAGGGCAGCAGCACAACCACGCACGGGGTTATGTCACACGTGGGTGTCACAGCACACACGGTCACACGTGGGTGTCGCAGCACCGTGGGATGAGCTCCTGCCTCAGCTCTGCCCCTGCAAAGGGCCACTTGGAAGAAGCGTGTTTTCTCTCCTTTACACCCCCACGAAAAATGTGAAAATAAACCCATTGTCAGAGAACAGGCTCATCATCTTTCCTACAGTTTCTTTGGCACACACAAACTTTTTTTCCGGTAAACACCCAAAGCCTTTGTATGAGTTGGGGTGGTTTTTTTTAACTTTTTTGCTATATGTTAGATAAGCCTCTTTAAATTTAACAAGATACTAAGATATGTTTGTGAAAGCCCAAGCCCTCTGCAGCTACGTTCCCAGGCCTTGCTATCTTCCATTATTAATAATCAACAGAAGGAAAGTAATTATGTTTGCCAAACATAAGATAATAGTCAGAAAGTAAAGGTTACAAACAGCAGTCAAAAAAAACCCTTTCACCCTCACAAAAATTACGACTAGGAGAGTCACGTCAAAGCAGCCTGAAAGTTTTCTGACACTCTCTAAGAAATCAAATCTAGCACCACAAAAGATTTCGCAAACATTTCACAGAAGCAGCTCGACCAGCGCCAGCAAAAACAACGCCAGAAAATAACTCCAAAACCCCTCCTTGAAAGCCAACATCAGAGGCACAGATTCAAAACTCAGCCTCGGAGTCTTCTTTACAAGAGCAAGAAGTGACACGCACACACGTCCGTCATGCCAAGAGAAAAGGGTTGCCTCCCCCGTTTTTTCGCTCTGCCCGTGTTCCTGAACAGAAGTGCTGACTGTAGGAGCGGGCAGCTCACGCTACAGCAACAGAGCCTTTAACGAGGCTCCGAGTCCTGCAGAGCCCCTCCGAGCAACCAGTGCCGAGTCCTTTATCTTCCTAGTGGTTGGGAGAGCTCTTAGCTCTCTTTGTCTCGCTCGTCATTGCTAAAGCAAGCCGTTCTCAGAGTAACAATGTCACACCCCCGGTTCCAAAGCGCAACAAAAAAGCGAAAGTGTTGCAAAACGAAACAAACAAAACAAAGGAAACTAGCCCTAATCTGTGAAGCGAGATAAAAGAGGAGATAGGCGGCACCGCACACCTCCCGGGGGCTCTCCCAGCCCGCTCCCCACAACCTCCCAAAGGATGCTCCCTCCTCGCCGCACCGGAGAGACCCCGCTCACCTGGGCAGGGCAGGGCAGGGCAGGACGGGCTGGCGGCCCCGCTCCCCGGGCTGCTCTGGGGCTGTCCCCGGCGCTGTGCCGGGTTGGGCCGGGCCCGGGGAGCCCCGCTCCGCCCCGCTCCGCCTCGTTCCGCCCGGCTCCGCCCGGCTCGGCCCCGCTCCGCCCGGATCGGCCCCGCTCTGCCCCGCTCCGCCCCGATCCACCCTGATCCGCCCGGCTCGGCCCCGCTCCGCCCGGCTCGGCCCCGCTCTGCCCCGCTCCGCCCCGATCCACCCTGATCCGCCCGGCTCGGCCCCGCTCCGCCCGGCTCGGCCCCGCTCTGCCCCGCTCCGCCCCGATCCACCCTGATCCGCCCGGCTCGGCCCCGCTCCGCCCGGCTCGGCCCCGCTCTGCCCCGCTCCGCCCCGATCCACCCTGATCCGCCCGGCTCGGCCCCGCTCCGCCCGGCTCGGCCCGGCTCTGCCCCGCTCCGCCCCGATCCACCCTGATCCGCCCGGCTCGGCCCCGCTCCGCCCGGCTCGGCCCCGCTCCGCCCGGCTCGGCCCCGCTCCGCCCGGCTCGGCCCCGCTCCGCCCCGATCCACCCTGATCCGCCCGGCTCGACCAGCAGCGCCGCAGCTTGTCCGGGGTCTGCGGCCCCGAGAACGCCGGCCCGAAAACAGCACCGCAACAACCCAGTGGAAAGGGTGCTCAGGAAAGGATGGCGCCGCTGAGAGCGCAATAGAAGCGGGAGAAGTCACAGATGAATAATCGCGGTAAATCCTCCCGAATGTTGCGATGAGGACGAGGATCGGGGCTGCCGAGGGAGCACACGCGTGTGCCCTGCAGTGTCACCGTTTGGATGTGCTTGGCATCTCCTGCGTGAGCCAGAGCTGTCACGCAGGGCCTGGGCTGGCAGCTGCAGCAGGACAGATGATGGCACGGTCCAGGCCAGCAGTGACCACAGGCTCCCAATTCACGGTCACAGACCTTACTGGGAGCACAGCAATCACTGAGAGATCTTGGGACAAAGTGCGCTGTCTTCATCCAGCATCCAGTTTTAGCAATGCTTTCATTTGTGCGTTATTTTCCCAGCTGATAATAACCCACAGTATTTTAAAAGATGGTTTTACAAAGAGAGCTTAGAAAGTGAATCCATTCTAGTTCTTTTCCACTTGGAGATACCAGACAAAGCATGTCCTCACATCATTATGAAGGTAAGACTCAGGAGAGAGAAGTACACACTCCTTTAGCCAGCCATAATCACACAAGAAACAACACTGAACAATTTGTGATAAAACTGCCTCACACAGATCTTAGCTGGCATTTTATTATATATTTTTAAGAGGAAACACAAACAGAAGATCCATAACAGAGTGTGTTTGACCACAAATGGTCTCACAACATGCAGCAACCAGCTTTCTATGTCAACCACATGGTTGTCTTCCAAGATACTTTACCTCTCCATCCCATTCTGTTCCACACAAGATCTCACCTCTTTCTAAGATACAGTTACAGGACTGATGACTTCGTTTGCTTTAAATATTAATTAAAGCTACAATTAAATATTTATTCCTGGAAATGTTTTTCTCCTTTGTTTTGTGTGCCAGAACTGCTTTTTCCAAGGTGGAGGAGGATGGAGGCACTGTTCAGAGCAGCCCCCTCAGCCACACAATCTGGGGTTACAGCTGTGCTTTCCTCGAAGGTTTGGCACTCCTGAGTCAGCTTCCCTCTCTCCCTCTGCTTCCCAGGCAGAAATGTACAGCCCATGGGAGATCCACGGCATTCAGGAAGAGCTGGGGGGGTTGAGGAACCTTGACTGTGTGTGTGTCCGAGCACGGGGGAGGGGGGTTTGCGTGTGTGTACCCTCAGCTACCACAGTTAGGAAATGGGATTTTGCCTGCTTCTTTTTTTTCAACAGCTGCTGGAGACAAGAGAGGCTCCAGCTTCCCCCAAACTGCAGCTTGTCTCCCTCCCCTTCTCGTTTCTCTCGGTACAATTGCTGGCCATCAGTTAATCATTCCCAGCCCACGTGCCTACCTTGTTCCTTCTGTCCCTGGTGTGGGGTGGCCGGCAGCAGGGTAGCTCCTTCCCAGGACGCAGACAGGGCTGGGGATGGTCCCCAAAGCCGGTGCTGCTGGGCTGGGCCAGCAAGGAGCACCTCACAGCTGGGAGGAGGGCAGCAGGAGGTGCAGAGCCGCAGGAATCGCCTGCCTCTCTCCTTTCCTGCTGGATGATCCCCTGCTTACTCAGACACAGCTCTGGGCTCTCGCAAGGACTGAGCACTTCCCTCAACAGTCCTGACAGAGGAAAAAAAATAACAAAAAAAGCCCAGAAGGATTTCTTGATAGCATAGCATCATTATACCTCTTTTCATTCATTTAAAGTATTTGAAGTGCAATTACTTACACAAATTGAGTCAAAGAAATGAGTGTGTAGGGGGAAAATGTGTCAGGTAATGTGATTCATTAGTAATGGTGGGTGATACGTGTCCCTGTGCAGAAAGGATGAGTTGGCTTAAACAACTTTTAAATTATTAGCTGGGTGCTGCGCGTCAACATGGGGCAAATACTGCCCACCTCTCTTTAAAAGGCATGAAATGGTCTAGGATTGCTCCACACATCACAAAAGTCCTGATTTCCTATTCCAGACTGGGCTTCAGAACTCTTTAATCTAAAAGCTGTGGTTGGCACAAGCACAGAGAGTGTAGGCTGGATATGAATGAGCTGTGCCTGGAAATTAGGAACAGGCTCTTAAAGATTAGAGCAATGAGATTGTAATAGAGAATAATGGGAGGAAAAATATCCTCAACTCCTTGAATATGTGGCATATTAAGTATGCTTCGGTCCAGAGTGCTCTATTGCACTTCATGTTCTCACATCCAGCCCCAGTGCTGGCTGGAACCCACCGCTGTGCCAGCCCCAAAGAGTGGGATCTGCCTTCCACTCAAGGCTGTTTACTATAGAATGGGATACACTCATTCTATTTTACCAGATCAGTTTTTTTCCTACCAGGCACCTGACAAGTTATTGTGTGCTCTCACTAACTTAATCATCTGTAATTTTGAATCATGCTTCAGATGAACTCTGTTCAGTTTGCAAAGCGTAGGAACGGAGGATATCTTTGCTGTTCTCAGATAAATCATAGCAGCAAGACCCAGGGGGAAAAAAAAAATGCTCATAAAGAAACAAATCTTCCTCTGTGGTTAAGATTAAAATTCAATTCATGTTAACCAAAGGTACAAATAACCTTGCAAATTGTTTACAGAGATTTGAAGCAATAAAAACAAAGCCCCAAATTGCCATATAGTCATCAATAGCACAGTGTGCTAAAAGTAGCACTAACACAACCCTCTCAACAAGAATTTAACAAACATCTTTCCACCTTTCCCTCAGGAGAGGATTTAGCCCCCAGACTTAGTTATCAAATGCAGAGCACTCTTGATAGCAGGGTGAGAAATTAGTTCCTGATCTCCACAGCCAAGGCTGTGGGGACACAATGTCATGGACAAGAAGTAGGTCAGCTCCAAGTTGTAATCACCTCCCATTCTGTCATCCTGGAAGTGTAGCAAAACCCTACCAAACAGGTATTGCTTAACCCCTCGTCTGGCCAGCTGGCTATTTCATTTGGCTAGTGAAACAGTGAGAGCTGGCACAAGCTGGCTTTGAGCAGGGGCACTTCTTGTGTTCCTTTTTCTTTTTCTTACACTAAAACAGTTTCAGGTGCTTTATTAGGAAACAAGGGACTCCATACCAGTGCAGAAGGCATTAGTGAGCAGCTTGGCAGGAGGCACAATCCATCCAGTTTTTGCAGATTATTTTTTCTCTTTGTTAGCTTTTTTTAAGGTTCCACTCCTTCTAAAGAAGTATTATGTTTATCATGAGCAGAGGAATCTTTTGATGCGTTACATCAGTCAGAAGCTACACAGCTACCAAAGACTGTAAGGTCAGTCAGGCTGTCTCTCTGTTGGTCCTGATACAGTCACCAGATATTCAGCTCTGAAACCTGATTTTTCGGATCGTTTGTCTTCACAGTCAAAAGGATTTTTTTTTTTTTTTTTTTTTTTTTTTTTTTTTTTTTTTTTTTTTTTTTTTTTTACTTCAGGGAAAATAACATCTATGGATTCTGCTGAAGTAGAAACACAGAAAAGCTGAGCTTCTCAGCAAGGTAAGCTCCAGGGAAATTGGGGTGTTTAAAGACCCTATGTCTTGTCTTTTTTGGTGTTTTTACGTCACATGCCATAGGCTTCCTAAAATAACCCAAACCCATTCTAGTAGGAAAACACTGCCTTAGAGAAGAACTGTTTCTCCATCATTTGCTTTTTATTTTGTTAATATTGACTGCCTGTCAGAAACATAATACTGTCTCCTCCTCCCTGCTCTTCGGCTGCCATCTTCTACCCCTTCCTCCTGTTTGCATTTACTCTCAGTCCTGATCACCAGCTGCCTCACTCTGCTTGTCCCGTGGAGACTGACATCCCTGAGCCTCTGTCCTTCCTAAAATCTCCTGTGCTTCCAGCCATCCCTGACAAGCTCAGCATGGCAGCCACCATCAGACCTGTTTGCCACAAGCTCAGCATCAGGTGCCAAGGAGCTTGCTTTCCATCCTTTACTGATCCACAGTTTGCATTATGCATGTGGAGGGCCAGGAGCTGGGCATTAACATTTGAAGACAAGATGCAGCATCACAGCTGAAGTTTCCTTTCCAGGTACAGAGTGTTACCAAGGGTTCATCTACAAGGGCAGTGCAGAGTAACCACAAGCACTGAGGAGTGGAGAACCTTCTGAGTATGCACTCTGTGCCTCGCCAGTGCACAGCCCTGACTCAGACAGCTGCTTTTTGGAACACAAAATATAAAAGCAGCTGCTCAACAAACATATTGCTATGGCCTTCACACAAGTTTCCAGCTTTGAACTGGAGCAAAGATCAAACTGACTCATATTTTACTAGTTCTGACAGCTGTCATGATCCAAAGATGGCAGCAAGTCAGGCTGCTGAGCCACGCTTTGACAAAAGTGCATACATAACATGTGGTGTTATCTGCAGTCATTTAAATGCATTTGTTTTACCACACACTGGATGAGAATTTTCATAATTCTCAATGGTGAAGAATGACGATAATGATCACATAATTTGTGATGATGACATGCTGATAGCTAATTATGGAAAAAAAAAAAAATAATAACAGCAGCTATGCTCTGTCCAAATGAACACACAGGAAAATCTTTGTGGTGAAAAAGAGCCCACAAAACAATCCTCTCCACACGTGGGTCGGGTTGTTGCTGTGACCTGCCTTGGGAGATGGCAACTGCCTGGAGGGAGACCACCAACACCGAGCGTGTAACCAGCAGCACCCCTCGAAGCTGTGACAGCTGCAGCTGCCAGGAGCTCCATACAAAGGCTGGGCATTGCCACATTTCTCCTTCCCTCACTACCTGACCCTCCTCAGATTATACACTGCTCTCCTCTTTTCCCAGTCTGTCTATTCTGTTCGGATCCCCAGCTGCACACAGAGGTCACATCTGCACTTGAACTCTACATCCTGCAAAGAACTCTGTTCATTGTCAATTGGTACCTCATCATAACTGTGATTAAACTGCTACAAATGTATTTTTATTCCTTTTAGTGAAAGACTGGCTCTGATTAGCACTAGGAATTGACTGGACAAATGGATTCTTCCAAAGCACTTGTAAATGCAACACACTGCACAGCAAGAAAAAATTATCAACAACTGGATTTTTTTTCTTGAAAAGAGGCTTAAATAAAAATTATCTAGAACTATTAAGTGAATGAAAACAGAGATGGAAAATAATACAATGGAGACAGATCAGTACCAGGCTCCAATGTCCCAGCATCCAGAAGGTTCTGTGCTCTCTTGTTTCCAGAAGTTTGGAACAGAAACAGTCCGTGTAACAAGATGCTATTTCCTGTGTTAATGATCAATGTGATATATGGGTTAGAATATTTGTGTTTGTTTAATTTTGGGCAAGGATCCCATCAGCATTTTCACTCCCACACAAGGGAGGGAGAAATGCATTCTCCCAGTTGCATTTCTTAATGGTTCCTTCAATTAATCCGCAAGACACAATTAAAGGCCCAGTCTCTGTCCTCTTTTTCCCTTAAAAAACTCTGGATATCAAATCTCATGAATACATTACGTCAAGCCTTCTGAAAACTGACAACAGCAAGTTAGATCTGGCAAAACAAGGGTGTTTTCAGAGGCTGGCAAGCCTGCCACTCTTGAAAGCCTACCAGGTTTAAATATTTAATGATCAGACATAGCATTCATCGTCCTAATCAATTCTTTTTTTAGATACAAGTCTGTAGAGTCTCAGAAAGCGCAATCAGGGTGTGCTGGAGACCTGCAGAGGCTTCTCACACCAAAGAGTCAATGGCTACACTTGGTAGGAAAAGAGCAGGAGAGGCAGAGTTCTCTGCCCTGTTCCATTAGAGGCACGCAGAAGCCATAAAAGGGGCAGATTGCCTTGAGATAAATTGGCTTTTACAAAGCCTTTTCTTTACATCCTTCATGTTGGTGACATTTTTTTACTTAGAATTGAATGAAATGGAAACTTCTACAGTGTTGAAGTAAGGAGAATTCTTTCTTGGAAGGCGGAGGACAGATGTAAGCCCCTCACATGCAGAGGAACTGTGCAGCGGGTGCATGTGAACACTGACAGGATTTGGCTTCAGCCCAGCAGTGGGGCACAATGTTTGTTTTAGAACCCCGTGGAGCACATGTGGGGCTATTGGAATATAAGAAATGAAACTGACAAATAGTCAGAAAAGGGTGTCTGGAGTCATCTTTTGAGAAGAACTGAGGTATTTCCTGCCAAATGCTCCTCCTTCTCTGACTGGGCTTCCCAACCCTCCCTCCCTTCAGGAACCAAATATTTACCCCATTCCTTTCTGCAGAACGATGGCCAGAGGGGGATTGGTGCTTCCCCTTTTTTTAGCATCCTGACCCATCCCAATGAATGTGGGAACCTCCAGCAAGCACAGTTCCCAGGGAAGAGAAACTTCTCCAGAGTCTCTCAGCTGGTCTCTGTTGGCCCAAATGTACAAGTCATCTGAGGGAGGGCTTGAGTACTGGGCTCTTCTCATCCAGAAGATTCCTCTCATCAATAGAAGATCCTGTAATTCCTTCACCATTGGATTAATAAACTTTGGACTGTTCTTAGCAAAAAGAACTGCATTGACTGAGAGCTTCAGGACTGAAGGCCACATGGATCCCCAAGAGATGGACATTCCAGATGTAGACTCAGATAAATTCAGACAGAAAAACAGACTAAACCCCCCTCCCTCCATAATTTTGGTGAAGTGCTGAGGTTTATGACACCTTGCATTGCAGAGAATAGTTCCTAGGAAATGATTTTGCTCCAACTGAAGCAAATGAAGCAAACTGAAAAGTGCTCCCTACCCTGGCATTTCCCTTACAGCCCCATGGCCAGGCTGAACGGCGGGAGGTTGTTAGCACAGCCTTCCCTTGGGCCCAGGGCTCCACACCCTGCCTCTGATGCTTAGATGATGATGCACCATGAACATCATGTCTAAACAACAGAAATCAAAAGTGGTTTGAAAGAGATTTAGTGAGAACTCTGGTTTTCAGGAGGAGGGGAAGGATGTCTGCAAGGATAAAAGCCTCTCCTTGCAGAGCAACAGGATTGATCTGGCTTGTTAAACCCACCCAATAAAGAGTGGTGCTGTTGTTTTCTAACTGCAGCTTGTCCTTATGAAAGAAGCCTGTTTATGTTTTCCACAATGTTCATGGGTTCTTTTTAAGAGCTGAATAAAGATTAGGAAAAAATGTAGCTGTGCTTTATTTCAAAGGGCTGCACAATAATGACAGTTGCACAGTCCTTTGGGTTAGGTCCAGGACAGCCACAACTGATGGCATCTTGCAAACAGATCAATAGGATGAGCTGATAAAGGTAAACGTGTTTAAATGTGATTGTGACATTCTCAGAGAGTACTTTTCTAGATCAGATGAGTGGTAAGAAAAGAGTCCTTCGTATATTGGGATGGAAAATGCATGGGAATATTTTCACTCATTCTCTTGCAGAACTGCACACTTCTCCATTTATACTGCTGCTGCATTCCACCTCAGAGGAAATCCCTCTAAACATACAAAAGGTGTCCCAATACAAAAAACACATTTAATCCTGTAAGTCAATTTTTAGTTGAATGCACAGGAACCACATGGAGTGGGTAGAGATGTTGCTCACTCTGTATTTTATGTTGAGAGGAATATTCACATGTGGTACAAGCAAACATAAACAATCCTTGATGCAAGGAATTCAATGTATTTTCTGCAAGTCTGAATGCAAGATTAGACCAAATGCTGGCAAAGAACCTGTCA
Source organism: Hirundo rustica (assembly GCF_015227805.2). NCBI lineage: Eukaryota > Metazoa > Chordata > Aves > Passeriformes > Hirundinidae > Hirundo > Hirundo rustica. Next base: position 5,245,607 of record NC_053464.1, read on the forward strand.
ATTGAAAATAATGAATAGAAATTGTTCATCTGCCTTTGAATCTTCACCAGGAGCTCAAAACCAGAAAAAAACGGCTCCAAAAATGTGTGCATGGGGAAGGAGTCAAGGACAGGTCAAACCCTCTGTACAAATTTGAGGGAGTAAGGGAGTAAATGCATTAAGTAACAAGTAAATAAGATTTCAGATCTGCAGGCAGTGCCGTGTCCATTAGATGGATGTGTGCTGAGGCTCCCTGCAGTCATTCTGGGGAAGGATCTAACGGGGGTCAGGCTGCTGCAGCTCCTGCAGGAACCCCTCAAATTCCACCTTGCCACTGTGACCTTGTTTGTGCTGCAGTAGTGAGCCTCCAGAGCATCCTGCAGCAGAGAGGGCTGGTGAGTTCTGCCCAGCTCTGCTGGCCATGGCTGTGGAGGTGTTGCACCACATTTCCCAGCACTGACCCCGCTCCCATCACCAGGAGGAAAGGCTTCCCAGCCCTTTTGTTCCAGATAAAGCAAACAGGAAATCCTCAGCTACCTTGCTCCCAGGCTTTTGCCATCCACTTCAGTGCTTCCTGCCTCTGCCTCTTCTGAGAGAAGAGTTTTAGAGAATTGCTTCTTCCGCAGTTCAGGTTTGGCTGGCAGAGGCAGAGTCAGTGTCTCCCTGGGTTCTCCCTCCTCCTGCCCTCAGGGTGGGGAAGGGGCAGGAGCAAAAGGAGGATGAAACCAGGAGGGCTCACAACATCTGCCTCTCTGAGTTTTAGCCTTTCCTCCCTTTCAGCTGAGGGCTGTTTCTCATTGCATGGAGAAACTGTTCATGGACATTCTCTCTGAGTGACAGGCTGGGATGCTTTGGCAGTGGGAACTGCCCATGTAGGGGCAGGCATCACAGTATTTTTTATTTTAACTCTTTAAACTGACGGTTCCAGGTGTTTGATTTCATTAGTTATTTGAGCAGAGTCCACCACTGGCTGTATATTTTTGAAAAAATCTAAACAAGACAAAACAAAACCAACCAAAAAATTTAATGCAGCCCAACAATTTCTTGTTGTTTTCAGAAAATTTTGAGGCATTAATGGAAAACTGAACAAATGAATTCCTCTTTGTGCGGTAAATGCAAGAAGGATTTTATGTTTGTATCTCACTAGTGTATGAAACGGGGGAGGACTGGAAACATAAGAGAGGTGTTTGCACAAAGATGATAGCTTAAAGTGATTGTCCTTCCTGCTAATGATGAGCTTCAGTGGTGCAAAAATGTCACATCTTCGTCGGTTTTTAGGGAATATTGAAATTAATCTTATGCCAACCCCACGGCAAAGCCAAACTGGGGGTGTTCTGGTCAGGGAATTTTCTATAGCTACTCTCTTTCCAGCAGCCATATTTCCTCAGGATGAAACAAGTCATTGGAAAATATTAAAATTCCCACTGACATTGTTTGAATTAAATTATATTCATTAAAAGAAATCAATATAACACTACTAGTTCATCAAGTCAGTTTGCACCTCATCCTTCTCTCCAGATTTGCAGCCACATAGCTGTGTGTGTGTTTGATTCCTTTCTGCTGATCTCTAATTATCTTTTGACCCTGGAGAAGGTTTCACAGTCAGCCCATAGAAAGTTGTTCCTGTGCAGTGATGTTCAAGAACAACAACCCTGATCCATGCTCGGTGCTGTGTGTGTTAGTGCCAGACAGCTCTGGGATGTCTCACATCCTTAGGCCTGGGGAAAACAGAGTACACATGAGGCAGAAGCACTTAGCAGCTCTGATTTTTTCAGAATGACACTCAAGTCAGCATTTGGTTGAGTTAAACTTTCAGATGAGTCCATGTCTACCTCTAGTTTCTGCTGAGGTAAAGAGGAGTGAATAGGAATAAATAGGAATCAACATCCCAGATCATAAACAATAAAGAAAGAAGAAGCCTCCTGTTCTTTAGGGTTTTTCCAGGTATAAGCTGGAGAAATATGTATGTAATATATGTATCCAGGTAACATCAGTATTGCAGCACTGCTCTTTGTTTCTTTTTACAATTTTCTCCTGCAACCTTGGGCTCTTCCATTAATCCTCCGCTTGCAGTCTCAGATTCCAAACTGATGGACTAGAATTTGCTCTATAAAGGATGATTTTATTAATCATGTAATTTTTTCTACGTGGTGCAATATTTAACCTAGACACATAAATGTTTCAGTGGACATGAAAGGAATAAAATCTCTGGGCTGACTTGGAAAGAAGTGCTCACTAAATTAATTCCATGAGCAATGAGGTGATTCCCCATTCAGATGTTAAATCTGCTGCAACTCCACCAATGCTATCACAGCCTCTGGCAATACCACCGTGTATGTAATAGGTGTAATAGGTGATAGACAGTGATTTATTATTATTATTATTATTATTATTATTATTATTATTATTATTATTTTGTAAATGTCTTAAATGCTGCATCATGGCAGGGATGCTTTATGCCAAATGCAAGATTCCATTTAGTGCAACCTGTATTTTCCAACTCAGTCCATGTTTTGTTTTGAGCTGATTCAGAGTGAAATTACTTCCAGTTTTTCACTTCAGCCAGGCAATCGAAGAAGCAGCCCTGCAGCCTCACCACTGTGCTGCCACCAGGTACTGAATTGTTCAGGGATGACTTACAGTCTCACTTTTCTTTTGAAGAAATTGTTCAGTCTCAGGTCTCCCTTTTATCCAAGACATTCACAATCTATGCATGTGAAAAAGGAAAAAAAAAAAAAAAGGCCAAACAAAAAAATACAGACCAGATATTATTTATATTTTCAAGTTCCTAATGATGTATTCAGATGCTTTCATAACAAAGAAAAATGCGCTGGCAGAACAGACTTGAAAATATAGAGATTTAATCTTGTTGAAGCTCAAATACCCCAGCAACCCCTGGTGTCTCAAACCAGGAGTCAGCAGAAGCACTCCATGCTCCATGCTCGTGGGTTGCAGCATTCACTCTCCTAATTTCCCATAACTGGGTAAAGGTAAGCAGTCTGCATCCCAGCTTTTCAGAGCACGGTGAGGGAGACCTCAGGAGGAAGATGTGAGCAGCAGAACCTGCTGAACACACACAGCTCCCTCCCCTCCCATCCCAGGCCACAGCCTGGTGCAGTTTTTCCATCTTCTCAAGCTACACACATTTCTCAGCCCTTTGAACACTGTGCTGTGTCTCAAGCATAAAATCTGAGGGCAGCCACTTGTTTGGCACAGAGAGCAAAAGTGTCAGAGGAAAAAGACAACGTAGAAGCAATGGCCCTTGGACAAAGCAGCTCCACAGCTTTGATGTTTCCTCTCTCTCCTTTTCCCTAATTAACTCCATGGCTACTCTCTGCAACAAAAACTAAGAAATGCCCTTGCATTGGAGCAATCTTGGTATTATTTTTGGGCTTCTCCTCTTGCCGTGTGTGTCTAGACCACAGCAGTGTTTTACAGCCTGTGGTCTGCAGAGATGATATGGACTATGTCTTCATTCGGGGTGTTGGAATAGGGACTATTCGAGATACTGTGGGCTGTTTCTTATGGTGACACGGAAAAGTACAACATTGGCAGTTATTCCAAATCCACTGTCCCAGGGCCAAAACTCAGCTATTTCCCAGTCACAAGAAGCAGGAAGCTGCCAAGCCAGGATGTCTCCATTTCTGCCAATGCTGACACAGGTCAGGTCTTTCTATCACCCCAACACGCAAATATTTACTCTGTGACTATTGTTCCACCTTCCAAAAGATCTAAAACTCACTAGCAGGCAGTGGATTTTATTTTAAACAATGTGCCTGTCTTGTGGCTCCATTCTTGACTGAGAAGCTGCTTATATTGGTTTTCCCTCAAGGGCCTCACTTACAGTAAACACAATTAGGGCTAAAAACATTATCTAACATAAATCATCATTAGAAACTGCCTGTTGCTTTTAGCTTTGCTTTGGGTGCAGTCTGCTGTAGACACAAGCCATCCTTCAGTGATTAGGATGCTGCAGCTCCACATCTTAAAACCCTTCTTGACCTTAAGGGCTGGGCAGCATTAGATGCTGCAGACTCTAAGTCACAGGATAGTGATTTGACTCAAAAAATGCTGCAAAAGATTTTTAAATCTGGTTATAAATTTAAGCTGGGAAGTCTGTGCTACTGCTGGCTGGAGCACCAAGCTGGCAGAGAAGGGGGCAGGGTGGTGGTACAGGGTCCCCAGGAATGTGGAAACCCATCTTTGCATTCTCCTTCTGCACCAGCTTTGGTTTTGTGGTGAGTGCTGATGAGTGACTTTGTCAGGAGTAAGAGGCTTCAATCAACATTTCCTGGCTTTGTCCTGGAAGTGACTTCATTCCCAGAGGATGCCACTGGACAGGGTACTGATAACCAATCCTTCCAGATCAGCTGGGAGGGGTAGAATTTTTCACACTTTTTGTGTTGCAGCCCCTCCCCATGAGACACTGAGAGCCCAAACCTGAACTCTCTGACTCGGTGCTGCCCAGGGAACACCCACAGGTATTTCAGAGCAGAGCAGAGCAGAGCAGAGCAGAACGTGACTGATCAGCCCCTACAAAAGCATTGATGAGGCAGCTCTGGGTCTTTCTCTGCTGTCACTCTTGTCATTTGGGTTTTGTCAGCTCTGCTGATTAATGTTGTTACAACAATCCAGAGATAGGTTGCGAAGGCAGATGGGAAAATATCACAGCTGACAGACAAAAAAGGGGGGAAATAGTATTTCTGTGCTTCTTAGTGCACTGGTCTGTCTGACTGCTCCAGGAAACACTGAGCCCTTTTACCATGAGCCACTGAGAGCAGCACTCCACCAACAGCACAGCAAGAGAAATACTTTCACTTGCTCTGCAGAAAAAAATCTATATTTCACAGCAATGCCACTGGCTGATCAATTAATCAGTGATTTGACCATTTTCTGAGAAATAAAATTAAATGGATGCCAGGAGAAAAGGGGTCAAGGAAAAAGACTAAGTTCAGCCATAAAAGGTTTTATCATCTTTTAATTACTTGCATAATGTTGTTTTTGCTAATTGATAGAGGCACCACGAAACAGATGAGTTATAATATATTTCTCTGACCAGTAATTTTGCAAGAGTTAATGAGGGACAGAGCAGTGCAAAGCATATCCAGAGGTACTTAATCTAACTCACTCTTGTTTAATTATTATTTTTTTGAGAAGAAACACTTCCCCTCCAAGCAGGGCTTGAGAGAAGCATGCTGTGTTCAAATCAATCTACTCCCTGACCTGTCACTTGCATGAGTTCCTTATGCTCTGAAAGTGAAATCATTTGGTTAGGAGCACCAGTGTGTCTCTTGAGCTTTCAGTACACAACCACTGGGCATCTTGCCTGGCAAAATATCAGAGAAGCAAATAGAGCCCGTCACGTACAGCACAGAAATCCTCCTGAAAAGGGTGTCCAGTAAAACACGGCTGACTCAGGTCAGAGTTCTGTGCTGAAGGAGTTCTCTGTATCTTCTTTTTCAGACTAACGTACTCAAAACCACTTAAAAATTAAAAATGGCATTACAGAGTTTCAGCCACTTCGAAACTAAGCTAAGCTCAGAACTGACACGCTCAGCTTGTGCTCAAGATCCCCTGTGCTGGCACAAAGTCATCATCTTCTCTCCCACAGTGCCTCCTGACTACACTCACACAAATTACCTTTGGATGTGCTCTGCTGGTGTTATCTCCACCTTCCTGGGTCAGGATTTTAAGAATCTTCCACAAAAACAACCCAAGGAGTTTAGAGCACAATAACTCTTTCTTTGACTATTCTTTTGCCTTATTCTATTTATCTTTCTGTCCAGGCTCACACACATAGCCAGGACAGTTCCCAGTTCCTGCACTGATTGGATTACCCAGCCTGGTCAGCCCTTCAGTGTGTCTGACTCCTGCTCCGTGGGGGTGGCTTTGAGTTACTCTGCAATCACCAGACACAGGGATGTTCCCTGGCTCACTCAGCAAATTGGGACAGTTGCCATCGAGTGAAGGACACAGCAGCCCAGGCAGCTGGTACCCAGGAGAGCAAACTGTGCAGGGACAGAGAGCTTGTCTCCTCAGGACAGAAAAAATAAAGCTGGATCAGTCTGGTTTTCCCCTGAGCACGGCGATCACAGCTACCAACATCTGCAGGGTACAGGGTTGCTTTTTCACATGGTTTGCAGAATAAGGAGTGCATTAAAAAAAAAAAAAAGGTGGAATTTCAGCAGTAATTTGGGGCTGAAACATGAAATGGCAGAAAATGGCTTTCAACTGAGCAAAAGTGACTTGTAAATTAGAAGGGACATACCCCAGCATAAAGATGGGGTTTCACAGCCTGACAGGAGAGCATTAAGCAAGTTCTACAGTACAGGAAGTACCTTAACAACCATCCTGCTTACAGCTGGTTTCAGGATAATTCCCTCCCTGATCTCCTGTACTACTTCTGCACACCTTTAACTCTCTGCAAGTCCCTCTTGACATAGTTTCAGACACAGACTGATAAACATCTGGACATTGCTGGACAAGTTTCATTGTTCCAGCCACAAGACTGACTTTCTGCTGTGTCTTTTGTTTCCATCAAGAAAAGCAATGCGTATAAAGTAGAAGGGATCGTTTTAATTAGTAAGGTTTTGATACCTCAGCTCTTGCTCAAGGCTCAGAAATAGGGTCATTCAGCTATCAGAGAGCTCCAGGAACAAGTCCAAAAATAACTTTAAAGGTACCTAGATCCTGAGGAATGGGATTATGGAGGACTGCAGGTTCTGGCCCCAACTTCAGCTACAGAAGAAAATCCCATTATCCCATCCCCACAGAGATCTTTGGGTGGCCTACTTTGAGCTCAGTGATGGAAAGGATTCATTGCATTTAAGCTGTAATCTTCAGGTAAGAGATGAGATACTGGATTACAGACCTTGTGAGAGACCATTAATAGGCATTAATATTTCTTGTTATATTTTCGATGGAGTATGCGATAAAAGATTTAAGTAAATGGCTCTGGGTTTTTCATTACTTCTGTTTGGTTTTGTAATTCCCTAATTTTGTTAACTATTCTGTAAAACCACTTGGAAGCAGATATTTTGGGGTATCAAATACGAACACATTTTAACCTGAGGTTTCTAAAACCGAGGAGCAGAGGGGACGGAGCGTCTCGGTTCTGTCAGTGCCACAGCCCGGAGCTCCGGAGCTCTGCAGGCTGCGGAGGGCAGCAGCCCCTAACCCAGCCCCAGCAGGGTGAGCTGCGCCCAGGACAAAGGCAGTGTGTGCTCCTGGGGCTGGAATCCACTCCTGCACACCGAGAGCTCTGGGATCTCTACAATTCCAGCCAGTTTTCCATTTCAGTGCAATATTGGTTCTACTTATAACGAAAAGATAATTGTGCATTTTGGTTTTTGCCTTTATGACATTGCTCTTTACATATCATGGTCACAATCTCATCAACTGAAGTTGTATATTGTTATATTTTGCATGTAAGTTGTATAAATCATTCTTTGGCCAACACCATGTTTATCGAGACACCAGGCACACAGAGAAGCTGCTTTGTCCTTTGTGCGAGTCAGAGTACAGGGAATGCTGCTCTCCCTCAGTGGAACCTCTTTTCTGACACATTTTTTTGTTAAGAGCTCTAGAAGCTCAATCAAGGGAAAGAGGTAAAAAAAGAAATGATTATGAACTATAAAAGAGGAATATATGTTCTCCTCTAAAATGTCATTCTCTACCCTACCATGCAGGTGAAGCAATCTTCCAAGAAAATCTCGGCATAGAAATTCCAAGAACTCTTTGCATTTCCAGGAATTTACTGGTTGGTATCTGTATCTTTGATTATGTCAGTAATTCAGCCATTAACCAGCCACAACTAACAGCTGAGCTCGTTCCATTCTTTCTCTCATAGAATCTGTGCTCTAATATGCTGCTTCTTTCAAATGAGGAAATTGAAGGAAGGTCCAGGTGTTCAAGATTTAAATTTAATTCCCTTGGAAAGAAAAAGAAAAACAAAACAAAACAAAACAACACATAATTTTCAGATAAATATATTTGCTTCCAGAAGCTGAAACAGAATATTGCAGGTTGGAAGTGACCTATAAGGATCATCAAGTCCAACCCCCTGCTCTTCACAGGGCTACCTAAAATTAAACTTAGGGATCACAGACCTAAAAAACTAAAACCAAATCAAACAAAAAAATCTGTTTAAACTCATAAACTGTGGATGATCAAACAAAAGGGTGCATTTGCCAGTGCAGGGCCCCATGCTGGGACTAAGGTTAATTACTGCCCCAGTTAATTAGAGGACTCTGGAGTCTTCAGGAGCCTCCTCCAGGCTGAACCTGCAGCAGCTCCCTTAGCTCAGACTCCTGCTGGCTGCAGGGACTTGAAATCCTCTGATGAGAGGGATCAGGCGCTGCGAATCCGTGTTTTTGTGCCTTTTGCATCCCTCGACCTTGCGGTGGGATCAGGAGTGCACCCACCCGTCTGTGTGCAGCAGCTCAGCACAGTGTGTGCACAGGAACAGATATCCTTGGCCTATTTAAACTCTGTTCAATCTCCTTCCCACGTTGCCCATTTTATAATCAAAATAAAATAGAGTTATAGAGTTCTAGGGACAACTGGAATGCTGAGATGCTTATTCTTCTGGCTGCACCAAAGAGTGCAATTAGGCAATAATTCAGGCATCTGACCACAGACGGTTTCTTACATCAGAAACATCCCAGAGCTGCAAACCAGCTCTGCTGATCAGCTCTTTCCAGCATCTCAGTCCTCCCCACTGCAGTTAATTACCTGGATCTGGGTAAGGAACTTCCCAAATGACCCTGAGGGTTAAGGGTCCACTCCTCTTCCTTCCCAGACCAGCATGATGATCTGTAAGGTGTTCTTGTCACGTGTGTCATGTGGGTGGCAATCCTGTTGATTCCCATTGCTAGAAAAATCAGAAAGCCCTTAAATTCAAGCAGAAAATGTGACACGTCTCGGACATGCCAAGCACAACCCAAGTGTATAATCACCACTGTCAGCACCACAGTCACGTCAGCACAGCAGGCTTTGCTCTCCCTGCATGAAATTACACAATTCCCTATTTTTTATTTTTTTTTTTTTTCCCAGCCTGCACATCTAATCCTTCACAGTTCTGGCTCCAGCAGTCGAGAGGTGTGACAATAACCAGGAGATGCAATTCCATTCCTGTAGCAGGGTGTCTCTGCTCTGCCCCATCCCTCCGAGGCGCCCAGGGCTCAGCAGCTCCCAGGGGTTCCCTGCAGCTCTGTCCAGGGCAAACTGCGTGCTCCAGGCTGAAAGCACAAGGATTTCTGCTGGAGGCAGGCATGTATTTGCAGGAAAGCAGAATTTATTGTGAGTGCAAGGGCTTCTCACCTAACAGAACAGTCTCCTCTTGAAAACCAGTAACAGCCACGGTGGTCGAAACCAGCAAAAAATTTAAAAACTTATTAAATTTTGAATTGTTCTCACTGACTTTTCCCATGTACTGTTTCCAAAATTTCTAAATACCAAGTTATAATAGTGGATTTTTTCCAAAATCCAAAATAAAAATTAAGAAAAAATCCAATAAAATACTTTTCATAAAGTACTTTTCATATTCCTTGCAAACCAAGAGGGACATTCACTCATTTTCCTTTGATTACATGATTAATTTTGATTTAAACTACGTGTCTTCTGTCTCACATCATTGATGAGTAAGACTACATGGATGTTATAACCATCTTTCTGACACCAAGGTCAGAGCTTTTTAGACTGTTATTTTAAAAGGAAAAAACCAAAAACAAACAGCCCCCAAAACAACAACAAAAACAAAACACATGCATGCACACACATTAAAAAAAAAAAAAGGGAAACCCCGTGACTTTTGTGCTGTTAACAAAACTAGTTAATGGCTGAGGTCTCAGATCAGATGTGTTGCAGAAGGTACAGAGTGATTTTTCAGATTCCTGCATGGTGTGCTGTTGGTGCTCTTTCTACATATTATTTCAGTAAGCAAATTACCAGGAAAAGCCAATGTCCAATTTGTCATATTGGCGATAATTTTTCCTGTGGAAAGCATTGCGCAGAAGTGGTTTCTGCTTTAAGCTATGTGCCACGTGTCTCCCAAATATTTACTTTGCACATCAAACCAACTCATCCCTAGATCTTATCTGAGGAGAATGGTGTTTCATATTTGAGTCACTCTTATCCTTCTTGTGCAATCAGTGTTCCAAGAAAACGCTGCATTCAGGTACCAGACAGGCCAGGTGAGTTCCCAGCCGAGAGCAGCCGTGTTCGCCTGTAGTAAACTGACATTTTAACTGGGAAAGGAATTCTTTCACCCTGCACTGCATTTATGGCAGACAATAGCAGGGATATTCACAAACACTGAATTTCTTGAATTACAGAACAGGGCTCCAGATAGCACCGACTGCACACAAATACCTGCTGGTGTAAACAGGGGGAGAATTTCACAAGGTCTCTGCTTTCTAAAACTGGAAAAACCGTTTAGATTTTTCTCCAAGCTTTAATAGCAAAGGACATTTACCTATTGTTAGTTTTCCAGCAGCAGAGAAGCTATATCAAAATATGAGTTATCTGTAATGAGATCTCAATTCAACATTTTGTCATGCTTTAACAGAGGTTGCAGTCAGCTGGGCTAGACCTGAGCACAAAACAGCAAGAAAGAGACAGCCTCGCTCCAAAGAACACATGAACTATTTAAATGGGATCAAAGAGAGAATTCAATCTCAGTTTCACCCAGCTACAAGTCAGGAGCACAGCGTGAGCCACTTGTCTGAGGCACCCCTGAAGTCGATGGAGAGCCACAAAAATCTGCTTTGTGCCCCATCCCACCTGCACAGGCGGGTGAACAAGGTCTGTCCTCACTGCTCTGGTGGGTGCTCTGCCCTGTCCTGGGCCAGCCTCCAAACCTCCCAGAGCTTCCCCAGGGGCAGCTTCCCCCACCTGGCTCACGTAGGGCTTGATATCCAGCAGTGCCCTGGCTCAGCAGAAATCCCCAGGTGAGGATTGGCAGTCCTTATCTCACACAAAGAGAGTGTGTGAGTCTTGATCTGAACTCCACAGTTACAACATCCACATCAGAAGCAGGGCTACCAGCTTCATGCAGGGGATAAAAATAAATAGAAATCTTGAATCCAGTTTTCCCCATCCTATGAGAAGCTGTAAGCAAAAATGGGAAAGAAGCCTCCAGTGATGGTGAGCAGCTCCGACTAGCAGCTGTGGCTCTTTTTTACAGGATAGGAAAAGCAAACACCACTTGATGGACTAATTTATGATGATTATTGCACCCTCGTTTGTCTCTGATAGCAAACACGATATTCAGGGGGCTGATACAATCTCTCTCCTCCCAAGTAGCACACTGTTTCTCCTGGAGCAAGCACGGTAATTTAGATTGGGAAACAAAGCCTGTAATAGGCGTGTAAACCAAAGTTTAAACCACTGACTTCCCCCACAGGCTGGGGAATCCTTGGCAGGGGAGCAGGGCAGGGACAAAAGCACTCTGGTAGGAGGCAGGAGGATCTCTGCACCCCCAGCTCAGCTGCAACCGAGGCTGAAGGTGACAGAGCACCCAGTGCCACCGGGAGCAGGGGGACAGGGGGACACTGCCTCCTGCACACCTGCAGAGAGCCCCAGGGCTGTGCCAGGGGCCAGCTTGGCAGCACTGGGTGAATTAAAGCCCTTGTCAATATTTCAGTGCTTGCAGCCACCCCACGTCACAGCCAGAATTTCTTGTGCGTGAGTCCTTCTGGTGCACTCGAGATTTCATCACTTCTGTTCCTCTGCTGTTCAAGGACAAGGAAAGACACCCACCCCCTAAGAAATGGCCCCTTTCTCCCACACTGATTTCCTGGTATACAAATATATAGAAGGATTATCCTTAAATCCATTTTTTTCCTGCAGATATTACTGTTTTGACACATCTCCCTTTATTTTTTTTTTTCCTTTCGGAGCGTTTTCCCTAGACCTTAAAGCACCTCTTTAAGGAATAGTACACTGTGGTATGAACATGCAGTGCCTTTCCTAAGAAAATATTGTCAGAATAATGCCTCTCCACAAAGAACTTGTGTTTCAATAAGGCAGCATCTTAACATTTCTATTAAAATTGATTTATTATGATCGGTCTATTATGTTTCTTTACATGAAGACAACACAGAGGAGTGAACAACTTGCCCAATATCACATAAGAAACCTGTGAAAGAGCAAAGGTTTGAAAGGCAGAAGTGGGATCAGCCACCATTACTGTCAGCCATCCTTTCATATTTTTAGTTTAGCCTGGAGATGTGACTCTTGTGAGGTGAGTCTGCAGCTGCTCTGATGATGTGTGCAGTGCACGAAGTGCTGAGCCTCCACTTTGGCAGTGAAGCAGATCTGAGTAAGTGCTCTGGTCCTTCATGTCTGGAGGAGAGGCAGGTGATGTGCTGTCACCATGAACAGCATCCAAACCCACCAAAACATCCACTGACAACAGCAAAAAAAATCCCTGTTTCCAGAGTTTCCAAGCTGTGGTGACAAAAGGGGCATAAAAACTTGGAATGCACACAGTTCCCTCTCTTCTTCCTTTTCCCATGGCAGTTTCCCAGCTGTACTGGGAAATATAAAATATTGTTTTGCTTATTATTGTGCAATCCTGACTTTCCAAGCTCAGGGGCTTCCTGCACTGCTGCAGCCCTTTCTTAAATAAGATTTTGCCCAGGAGCTGAGCCAGCAGCTTGTTCTGTGCTGGTGATGTGGGTCTGCCAGGCAAACCCAGGGCATCATGCTCCATCCTTGTGGGAAGCACTGGGGATGGGCTCCTCCTGTGGAGGGAGATCTTTGTGCAAAACAGTTTTGCAGGAGGTTCAGATGAATTAAAACAGTTCTTACTGGGAGGGTCACACGGCCACTGTTACACTTGGAGGTGCCAAATGTGTGGCATCTGATTGGAGGTGGTTTTGTCTCTTTCTCACCTTTCAAATGTATTTTAATTGGCAATAAATTCAGTTAGCTTTCCCCAGGTCAAGTCTGGTTTGCGTGGGATGGTGATTGGTATGTGACCTCCCTGACTTCATCTCACCTGAAGAACATTTCCATCTTATTTTCAGTGTCGAGGATGAGAATAAGAGCATCTGACAATGCACCACAACGCATCTATTAACAAAAATCCAGCTCAGCTACAGACCTGGTGACAAAGAAGATCCCAGCTAAAGCACCAATTGTTACCAGCCTGCAGAAATCATTGCTGATCTAAACACACTGAATGGGTCAGAAATTTGAAGTGATCACTGATCTCAACAGTAAAATATCAGAGCCCCAGATACACCTATACCTGTGGCTTTTTATCATCCTTTTCTAGCAGAGAAGCCCAACGGGTGAGGATACACACTTTTCTCTCCACTGCCCCCGAGTTACTCCTGGGCTGCTCCTCATCATCTCCATCAGCTTTCAGCTTAGCACAAAGGAGAATTTCTGGGATATTGGGAATAACACAAAGCAACAAAAACAACCTCTGGCGCAAGCCAGTCGCACAACATTCCTTGTGTGACGGAGCAGGTGTGAGCAGCAGGCCGGGGCTGTGGCAAACTGGGGTAATTATACCCTGTGCAGGGGATGTCACCGGGGCAGGAGCCGGGGCCATGTCACTGCTCAGCCCCGGGCTCCTGCCCCACGCACACACTGCGCAGGCATGGATGAGGTGAGCGCCTCCTGAAGATTTCCTTCCCTCCCCGGATTTGCCAGAGCTACAGAAAGGTAAGAGCTTTCCAAAGGTCGGGGATCAGCGCTGCGCTCGCTCCTCAGGAGGCAGAGAAGGGGGGTGATGAGGAGTGAAGCAGACGGGGAGCTCGGGGAGTCTGGCAGCTGTGGCTCTCTGTTGTCAGTGTTAACTTCTCGTGATTAAATTGTCGAGCTCTGAAGCTTCTCTCGTGCTCCTAAAATCCATAGGCCGAGATTTTTCTCAGGGTATTTTTCTCTTTCTCCTAGAACAGATCAGAGATGGAAGAGAGGAAAAGGAGCTTTCTGTGAAGGTGGAAATGAGAGCAGTAATAAGGACAGGAATTCAAACTAATGCACCACAGGAAAGGGCTTAGCTCACACATAAAATCACGGCACATACCTGCTTGCTTCAAGTGAATTTATCCATAATAACTTTGTAAGAGTCGCTAAACCAGCTCCAGATGCTGTAGGACATATTACTCGAGCTGCTCTATCGGCTTTCATTTGAAGGACAAGTTTTGGACATTACTTTTGAAATGGTGTAAATGAAATGCTGGCTAGCCATGATTCAATGCTGTTGGTGAGGGAATGTTCATCTATAAAGGAATTAAATTAAAAGCTGGCAAATTTCAATTTGTAAAGCAATGATGAAGTGCTGGAAACAACTGCATAAGGCTGCCCCCAGTTTTGAAAGCTAAAAGGGAACTTGAAAAACAAAATGATGTTCATAGAGGACAAAGGCTGGATCTAAAATCAGCATTTCCTGTCTTCTGTCTGCTTAAGGCATAACCAAATGTGACCATGTCACAGCAGAATTGATGCAACATGTCCCCAAAACAGCATTTCTGTCCACAACAGAGCTAAGGAAAACCAAGATTAATTAATTGTTAAATGTCACTGTGGCAGAACAAGAACTGAGCCCATTTTTTTTCCCCCAGCCCAGGTTAGTGCACAAACCACTGGACAATACCTCCCTTTAGTGGTTATTACTCTATTTTTGGAATGGTAATTAGGGAGGGGCAAGTTCTAATGCAATCCCAGGGCTCAGCTGTGCTCACCCTTCAGAGCAAATGCCCTTTAAATGTGAATAAAGTTGGTCAGGTCAAGGGAACAAGGGATTATACTTCAAACAGTAAATTAAGGAACAGGGTTTAATAGATAAACCTGGTTTGCATCAAAGGTTAGCACAGAAAGCAGCGATGGATCTTATTCAGTATTTTAATTAAAAACCTTGGCAGAAATATAGGAGTGGCTAATAAAATGTACGACTTAAGAAACACATTATGGAAGCAGAAAATCTATTATGGGGAATGAGAAAAGTTATAGACCTGCTGTGGCAGTATTTGTGTGCATTGTAATGTAACAAAGCAGTGCACTTAGAAAACTACCAAAAATTTCAGCTGCAAGCTGGGAGTTCATTAGTGCAGAATGACATTGGGGGAGAAAGACCTGCTGCTGGTTAATGACAACTTAAATACAAACCATCAGCATGAGGTGGCTGAGAAAAGGAAATAAGTGCTGCTGGATTATTCTGCAGATAACTTTTCCATTAAATATGAGATGACATTCATAGCATTCCATAGGCTGAGGACAGAGATCACAGACCGTTCATGGATGAGAAGGATGAATCCACTGCACAGAAATGAAAAGGACTCAAAACCTTGCTTAGTCCTCTGAAGGAAAGACTGCAAAGGGACAGGAATGTTCTCTGGGCTGGCTGGAGGGGAGAGGGTTTTCTGTAAAAGCATGATTCTGGCACAATAGCACACAGTAAGAAACTACTATTAATAATTCCAGACCAGAAGGTCTGTGAAAGTTCGCAGTGTTTTGAATTGCTTTAAGGTGAGAGCAACAGGAGCAGTAAATGCACTGAATTATAGACCGGGGCTCCCTTCATGAAGGATTAACCTAACATAAACATCTGATGTGGGACAGGACTGGAAAACCCCGGCAGTGCCTGCCTTTCCAGCAGCCTCGTGAGTGCACGTGTCAGGGAGGGAGTCAGGGCAGTCAACAGACAAGTAAAGGGAACCAGGAGAAGAGTTTGCAGCAGGAAATGTGGAGCATATTCAGTCAATCCACTTCAGCTACATGCTCTCCATTTGAAGGGGCTGGTAACCTGATTCAGGCTTAAAACCCAGAATAACTGTGATGTTAAAAAATTAATTTCATGAGTAAAGAATGGGGAATTGGCAGAGCATTCTTCATCTCCTTGTAAAGGTTGTCTACTACAGATGTAATCAACACTTTCTAAAGTCCAGCTTCTCATTTGCTGCCAGCAGTCCTCTCTTTTAGCTTCTGTATAAGAATGAGAATAGACAAATATCTGAGTGCTGCTCCCCAGTTATGTTTGTCTGTATTAGAGCTGGAACTATGCCTTCTTGAACATCTGAAAACCCTCAGCACATTGTGAAAGTTACCTGAAATGACCAACTCAGGTTAAAGGGAAAAGATCTCTGCACTGAGGAATTCAGTGTTTTGTTGCTAGCCAAAAACTGGAATTAAGTGCTTCAATCAAGTGAAACAGGCTCTTGATATTGTTCAAGCCCCAGATGTAATTGCATGCCAGCAATGGCATTTTATGGCCACTCTTTAAACTATCAGAAATCTAAATTGCCTCATGAGCACAGCTGGAAGGGCTAAATGCCCAGGAGAATGTTAAACTAATGATGACAGGAGAACCAGAACATATTACAGCAAACTGAAAGCCTTTGGGCCAGGACCCTAGGAGCCAACAGGTCACTGGAGAAAACTGCTGTTCCTCCATGTCTGTGAAATGTGGAGATCATTTACTAGAATGTTTTAATGCTCATCTTCCAAACTCCCAAACTTTTGAATGTAGTACCCTATGTTCTTCAAACACCCAAATCTTAAACCTTCCTCCCAAATTCCATGCTCCCTTTTTTCCTTCTCTGAACGCACCCTCGTTGAATGGCAAATCCCACACTGACATCAAATGAAGCTGGAATGGAGATTAAACGCTTCTTACAAAGCGTGTTTGCTGAGTTGCCATCCTCGAGAGCCAGGTATAACCCTGAAGGAAGTGTTAGTACTGCAGGGAACTTGGATTTTCCAATGAAAATCAAAGCACCTTTTCCAATCAGCGATGACAGTGCCCGTGGCCCTGCAGGCACACCGGATTGATCCCGGCCATGGGGTTATTTAGCCAGCAGGGACATCCAGGAGGGACCTGCAGTGCTGCGGGTGGGAGCTGGAGCGGGGCTGTGCCCTGGAATTTCACAGCTCATCAGCTTTGCTTGCCTGCACCGGGCTGCTCTTCACACCCAGCACCAGACCCTGGAGCAAATCAGAGGAAGATGATGGGAATCGCCTGCCCATCCTTCCCTGGAATCTCTCCTCCCTGGAACAGAAGGGCTTTGTCATTTGCACCTCACTTTCACCCAACTGGCTCTTTGTGCATCCGCCTCGAGGTGTTTTTTAAAATACTGATTTCCACAGGACTTCAAGGCAGCTTTATTTTCCAGTGCAAACATGTTGATATCCGTATGTGGACGAGATTGAAACCTGAGAGAAAACAGGGAATTGTTTCGGTGGCCCTGGGATTGGCAGTTCTGCCTGCAAATCAAGCAGTTGGCAGTAGTTAGAGTCACTCTGCTTCGGACAAAGGCAGGAGACCCCCAGGGCTGCTCTGCCCTTGCACAGAGCTCTGTTCGCTCGGGGTGACTGCAGAGAGGGCAGCTCACATCACTCCTAAGCTATTAATTGTGACCCTCCTGGGTGTTACTGTAGGCAAGTTTATAGGGCATTTTCCTGCTCTTCAGGAACTTCTGCCTGATATTTCTCTGCCCTGTTTTCTCCCATATCTTCCTCACCAACATCTGAAAAAGAGGGAAATCTCTTGCTCTATTTTAAGGCAACAACACCTAGAGGTTTGGGAGTCCCCGCCCTGAAGGGCTCTCAGCACCTCGTACACGGCTGGAACCGAGCACTGAGAGCGAGCACTCTGTGCCAAACTCAGGGGCTGCAGAGCTGCACAAAGAGCCCTGGAATGCCTTTCCTGGAGCTCTGGGCGTGCAGCAGCCGGGCCCAGGGGATATCCAAGCGCCCGTGTCTGTCCCGCACAGGCCGAGGAGGAGCTGCGGCAGGCTCTCCCTGCCAGCACCCACCGCTGCTGCAGCGCGAACCGGGCACGGAAAGGGAGCGAACTCAGGGCTTTCTAAGAGCCCCAGCGCACAGCAGTGCGGCAGATCAGGCACAGACCCGCGGCATCCCCGGCTCCGCTGCTGATGCTCTCGCAGCTCGCGTCCCACGGCTTCTCCCGGCGGGGTTATCCTGGCACCCGCATGGGTGGAGCCGGGATTAGTCAGTGCCCGCACTCAGCAGTTCACTAGACAAGTTCTCTCTGTGTTAGCCTTTATTATTCCCTCCTACCCTCTGCAGGTGCCTGCCTGGGCTTACAGGCACCGGATGGAATTCAAAATCCCTTTCCCCTTTTTCCTGTTTCACAGCGAGATGGATTCTGCAGAAGTGTCACCCAAATGGACACCGCCCAGTATTTAGTGTACCGAGATAGGAATAAGACAAAAACTTGGAGACTCCCTGTAATTTTCCCCACTAATCCCCATCCCAGGGGAGCAGCTCTTGGCCAACACGGGCTAATGAAACATTATCTATCACCACGCTGCTGAGCCCACAGTCACTGCTGACAAACTCTCTTTCTTCTCCCTTGGCTCCCACAGCTTCACCCGACCCAAATTCCCTCAACTCTTGCCTCTTTTCTTCTCAGTGGGATCCTCATGAAGCTTCAACAACATCCCTTTAATACCTCTGCCATTCCCAATCCCCTGTTTTAGCTCCTCTATAAAAATTACACTGAGATGCACCTTTCTCCAGCCACCCTCTCCAATCCATGTATTTGCAATTTCTTTCGGCATCTTTGGCCTTAACGTGGCCAATGATGTATTTCTGATTTTTTTTTTCCCCCACACCATCCTACTTCTTCCCTTTATGATTCATTCTGCTACCATTTTTCATTTCATCTGCCCTTCATCCAGATTTGTGAAAATTCCGGCACATCTTCCCTGGTGATATTTTCAAATTCCTTTTTTTTTTTTTTTTGGTCTCCCTGAGGGGCTGATGCTTTATCTCAGCACTACTGATGCTCTCTCTTTTGTCCTCCCCCTCCAACACTCCTTTCAAACAGACCTATTGAGACCACCCTGCCTTGCCCAGTTTTTCTTCGACCTCGTACATTCGGGCAGTTTGTGCATCCGTGCTCCTTTTCCTCAAAACACCTCCCCAAATACTCTCTGATCTGTGCAAAAAGGCAGCGCCTTTCCTCCGCAAAGGCCTCTCACGGTAAATGCTAGCAGGAAATCACCGGTTCATGCGGGTTCAAGGGGCAGCTCGGAATAATTAACGCCTTTCCGCTGACAGAAATACAACCACACATCTCCATCCGCGTCCTCTTCCTCCCACCCGCCTTCCTTGCGAGGATCGGCTCCTGTTAACACCCGCGAAAATCCCATTTTGTGGCCTCGTCTTGCTCAGAGCCTCGGGCAGCGCAGTCACCCACAATAAGGATGTTTCCCAACAAAAGCCCGTCACCTACCGATGAGACAATGGTTTCACAGGTCACGATAACAGCGATGAGAAGGTTGCACAATGACCCGAAGAGAAACAAACGCGAATTACCGCTGATTGCACTGACTTAATCACACGTGAAGGTTTTTCACAAGTGCCCCAAGTGTTCTCTTCCCTTCCTTGATTACTTTGACAATCCGTAGGAAACAAATACAGGTTAACTCTTCTGCAAAGGCAATTCTTTCAGTCAGGAGTTTGCACACTTTCAAAAGTGTTTTCCGGGGGAACATTTTTAGCTTCCCAGCACAAAGAAACACTTTAAGACGGTATTTTCTGCTCTCCACCTTCCTCGTCATGAAGTGTGACAGGAACTGACTGCTCTTCAGCCCACAAAAACAAAACAAAACAAAACAAAACAAAAAAAAAAAACAAAAAAAAAAAAAACAGTGTGAGAATTGCTCTAAACAACACCTGAGTTTGAGGACTAGGAACTACATAAGCAAATGCAGGGCACGAAGAGTCAGGCACAGAAGGTTTTGTGGGCACAGAAGGTTTTGTGGGTAGAGAAGGTTTTGTGGGTACAGAAGGTTTTGTGGGTACAGGTTTTGTGGGCACAGAAGGTTTTGTGGGCACAGAAGGTTTTGTGGGCACAGAAGGTTTTGTGGGTACAGAAGGTTTTGTTTTGGCCTCCCACCGGCAGGTGAGCAGCAGAGATGTCCGGAGAGAAGCATCGCCGGGAGGTGCCCACCATCGTGTACGAGCCGCACTACAGAGCGGAGCCCTCTGCGCCCCAGCTCGGCCAGGAGGGTGAGCAGGGCTGGGAGAGGGCACCCGGAGCGGGACTTGGGCTCCCTGGGGGTGGTTTCCAGCACATCACCCCGCACATTTGGGGCCCAGCCGTGCCAGGACGTGATGGGTTTAGAAAGCGTCTGTGCCAGCATGTAAAACCCAGGGTTGGGATAGGATCTCCTAATCGAATCGTCATTAAAACGGCCAAAACAAAACAAAAAAAAAAAAAAAAAAATTATTGGTTTAGTTAATAATTTTTTTCAAGAAACACAGGCTTTATTGCAGCTGCATTGCTACAGTAATTGCATATTCCTAACGTGCAAATGTTCGGCTAGCACACTGTACGTGGATGGGCCGTGTGCTGCTTAAATTGTCATCCAGTTTTACAGAGGTCTGGCCTTTTCCCTGCCACCCTGCTGGCCAGAGCTGCCCTCCCCGGGCCAGCTCTGCAGCCGGGCTCTTGCGGGGATGAACAATCCCTGCCCGTGGGGAAATGCTGACAATTCAGCCCCAAGGCTGCAGGAGAGTGCCAGAGCTGCTTCTGAAACCGGGCACCGCTCTCACAGCTACACAGGTACCGCACAACACTGCCCATCTTCAGCGATGGTACCTTCCTTACCTTCCTGCTGCTGAGGAAATTGCCCTTTGCTGGACAGGACTGGAGAAAAACCCAAATGGGAGATCAGGGAGTGACAGATAAGGTTCGATGCGTCAGTCCTGGGCCTCCAAAGCTGACTCATTTTCAGAGCATTTCACTCTGATCAGCTATCCCTGTAAATATTTTTGTCTTCAAAGACCTCTCTGGCCTCTTTCTAAGCTCAGCAGAGCTTGCAAGAGGCTGGGGAGAAGGAGTCTCACTTGTGAGCCACTCAGCCAAGGCACAGGCATGCACACATCCAGCACTGAGCTGCAGGGCTTGTCCTTGTGCAGGAAACACATCCTTCACTAACACACAGCGAGTGGGAACTCACTCGTGATAAGCACATCCCTTTTCTAGATCAGAAGGAAATGATTTAGTTTTTATTTTTTACAATTTTTTCCCCTAAAAACCAAACAAAAAAAATCAAACAGAGAACTCAAAGCCAGAAGCTAACCACCACCCTACCACCATGAAACCCAAATGCCATTGCAAATCTTTACCACTTCTGGCAAGCCGCTCAAGAAAATATTGCTAACTCTTTTTTTTTCACCTTTTCCCCTGTATTTTATCTCACTCTGGAAAATTCTGGGTTTCTGTTCCATTTGTCTCCCTGTGGGCTCATTCCCTGGTTGCACTCACATGGTTTGTGAAAAGCTTGAGCTCAGGCTGGACTCCCAGCTCTGCTCTGCCTGGGGGTGAGGGTTTCTCCAATGCTGTCCAGACTTGACCAACCAAGATTTCTGTTCTCCTGTCCCAGACCAGTCCTGTTGTTTGGTACCACATCCATGCTAGCTGGCTTTAAAGCTTTTAAAATGGATTTATTTTAAATGTATTCATAAATGTATTTTTTTTTTTAATACAGTCATTTATTTCACCTCAGGTAGGCTGATTGCATTCTTAATTTGAAAGATTAGCAAAAGAACTGAAAAAGCTCGAGGTGTCTTAGTCACCAGCTTCCCTTCTCCCCAAACAAAAGGGAAAAGATATTTTAACTTTCTTTTTCTAGAACAAAGATATAATGAAATAACTTTGTTGAAAGCTGATAGAGTTTAAACCCGTAAAAAGGCTCTAAACAGTGGTAAGGGTAGTTCCCACTGAAGGTAGAAGCACTGTGGGTCCTTTAAGTGGAGTCCTTAAATTAAGATTATGTCAGTGTTATGCTGGAATGATGGAGTTGCTGCCTTCCCTAAAAAATGCTTTGGTTTCTCAGCCTCTGTTATAAAAGTGAGACCAGGCAGCCACTGCAGGCTCTTTTGGCTCTGCAAACCCACAAATCAGTTCAGTGGCTGCTTCTCCCTGTGCTGGGTTTGGGGTTTGGCACTCCTTCTCCTCCCCCCTCTCCTCTCAGTCCGTGGGGCTTTGGGGGGCCAGAAGCTGTTTGCACTCACACATTTTGCCCTGTTTTTCTTTGCACAGGGGGCTACGAGTATCCTTCTCCCCCACCCTACTCCTACCGAGAGACCACCATCGTCGAGGAGCCGGGTGAGCACCGGGGTTGTGCATTCTGGTGCTGCAGGCCAGCAGAGGTGCCACGGGTTCAGAGTTACATCAGCAGAGAGCGTGGGGCTTTGCTGACCCAACCACAGTCTCGTAACGTGGAAAACTGCCACAGAAATGTCAGAAGATAAATTAAGACAAGGGACTTGATTTTCCAGCGTTAGCCAATCTACGCAGGTACCCATAATAAAAAAAAAAAAAAAAAAAAAAAAAAAAAAAAAAAAAAAAAAAAAAAAAAAGGCCAGAAGCCAGGACTTAAATCATTCCAAGGCCAGTGTTCCTGTTCTAGTCACTTTTATGGAAGTGTAGAAGCTGAGGAAATCTTTGAAGAACAGTCAATAACACATTTCTAAATATGCCTTAAACCAGAAGGCACTTGAACTCAGACATGCTCTATCCTATCTATGTAAGAGATACCTTCCCACTCCTCAAGTTTTGCCTCAGGCTACAGTGTGAAGCTGTACCCTAAACATGTTTTAGGATCCTTAAAATGGTAATTTTTTACTGAAGACATTTCTGAAAAAAATATCCTTCATGTAGCTATAAGGGGTGTACCCCTCAGGGAATATGATAGTCAAGTCTAGACTGCAAAAACATGAGATAGAGACTAACTGGGGACAGCACCAGCAGCTGTTTGATGGCATTTAAGTGTAAGAGGAACTGCTTTGATGAATTTCTCGTAACTACTGAAAAGTTGTTCCAGAAAGTTCCCCAATATCCTTCAAATCTCTTCTTCAGGGAGAACAAGCATTTCCATAACATTTGAAATATCAGAAGACAAATCCTCAGTGTCAGAGTACATCCAGCAGAGGGTGGTGGGGACTGCCTGCCTGGGGATTATCCCATGGACAATTCCCTGTGTATGTCCTGATCTGAGTAAACACTGACTGGTTTAATGTATTGGGATACACAGAACAACCAGCACAGTGGTTCTTAGGAATACATCTGAAATCAACAATGATAACACAGATACCACGTCAAGAACACACATTCTCCCAGTTAAGGCTTTAAAACTTGCAAAATATTTCCCATGCTTCTAATTTGTCTGCTTCTCCTCTCCTCCTGAACTCAGTTTATTTGGTGCCCCAGCCTCCGATCATCGTCGCAGGGATCTTCTCCAGCAAACCAACATCCACAATCTGTCCTTCCTGCCGCCAGCACATCACCACCCAGGTCACCTACAGACTGGGCAAGCTGTCCTACCTCCTGTGCACCAGCCTGTGCATGGTCGGGTAAGTTCTCATGGGCACTGTGCAGATTCAGCATAGCAGAAGGTTAAAAATGAGTAAGAATTAAAAATCAAAGTTCTAGTTAGCGCTTAGACAGACAGTTTGCCCTTCTGCACTTGATGAGAAGCCATCCTGCCCTTTCTAGATTCAGTCATCATGGCTACAGGGGATGCAAACTTGCTAAATTTAACCCAGTATGTTTCACTTTTCATAAGACAAGCAGAAATTAGTACAACGTTGTCTACTCCCCAGCTGTAACTTAGAATCAGGCTCAGAAACAGACTCATGCATAAGATGTCAGAAATGAAGAAGATTAATTTTTTGGAAGATACGTTAAACATTAATAGACTTGGGAAAGAAGCGGATTCACGCAGTGGAAAGGCAGACAGAACAAGGCAGGGGAAAATCACAGCTGTGGCCAGCAGCAAAGGAAAGGCAGCAATCATTCTGTGTGTGTCCATCTCCCCTTTGGCTCTAGGTGCTGCTTTGGATGCTGCTTCGTCCCTCTCTTTGTGAAGATCTTCAAGGACGCAGATCATTACTGCCCGTGCTGCCATTTTCACATTTATAGATACAAAAGACTATAGGAAAAAAGTTTATGTGACCAGATGATGTCAAGCCTCCATTTCCTAATGGCATAAGATTCTGCACATAAAACTACTGCTAGGAAACCCACAGGACTATGCTTAGGTTCTGCAACTCCCTTGCTGGTGAACCCACCCGGTAAACTCCAGTTCACCATCACATGCTTGGAGTGGCTTTAAAACTAAAACCACTTTGAGACTAATTTGCAGTGTCAGTTAATTTATGCTCTATTTGATTCGCTGCCCTGTGCTGTGAAGTTTCCAGGTGGTGAGCTGGAAATGCACCCATTTTTACTTCAACACCTACACCACCCCAGCTCCTCTCAAATCTCCCACCTAGCTGGGACACAGACTCCTCTGGACCTCTGAGCCCACCACTAACCAAGGTCTGGCCATGGATGTTCCAGAGCAGCTCTTACCCTCTCTGCACTGGAACTGGCTGTTTGGGGTTTCATTTCTCTCTGCTCTTCTCCCTCCAGGATCTGCCCCTGCAGGGCTGTGGGTGGTACAGTGTAGCTGATTATTTATTAACAAAACACTAAGTTATGAGACTGTCTTTATTATGTATGAGGTAAGAAAATAAACCTGTTATTGTTCACAATACTGGTAAAACATCTGCTGTCTGCGTTGCTGCCATGCCCCACTGCACCCAGAGCAGACATGCAGGTCACTGGGACATCCCCTTTACATTAACAGACTACAATCCAAAAGGCAAACACACAAAGAAAAATCAGCAAACACAGCTTGAAAAAAGTCACCACAACATAAAGCCTTAATTTTACCTTTCAACCTTCTCACTGCAGTGCATCATCTCCCAAAGCAAGACTTATTAGACTTTACCATTACACAGAACTCTACAGTCACTTATCTTGTGAAATCAAATATCTGCAACTACAATGCCCAGACCCTTCTCAACACTGATAGCAGCAGCAGCTGCTGCAGCTTATTGCTGGCTGCAAAAATCAGCAGAGGAAGAGAAGAAAGTCGTGTATTTCCATGTTATAACATCATGAATACTTTCACACCGGCACATTGATCACTGAGGGCAGGGGGGATGTGTGGCAGCAGCACCAGGCTGCTCCCCAACCCTGCTCTGGGCACTGGCTGCACCACCAGGCACTTCAAGAACTTGGAGAGCTCCTTATCCAAACCCAGTCCCTGTAGTGACCAGTGTCCCAGTCCCTGCAGTGACCAGTGTCCCTGCAGTGACCAGTGTCCCTGCAGTGACCAGTGTCCCTGTAGTGACCAGTGTCCCTGTCCCTGCAGTGACCAGTGTCCCTGTCCCTGCAGTGACCAGTGTCCCTGCAGTGACCAGTGTCCCTGTCCCTGCAGAGACCAGTGTCCCTGCAGTGACCAGTGTCCCTGTCCCTGCAGTGACCAGTGTCCGTGTCCCTGCAGAGACCAGTGTCCCTGCAGTGCCCCTGTCCCAGTCCCTGCCGTGACCACTGTCCGTGTCCGTCTGTCCGGTCACTCACCGACCGCCGTCCCGGGGCACCGCCCCCTGCCGGGCACGGGGCGCACTGCGCGCTCCGCCCGCGGGGCACCGGGACAGGGATATCGGGAAAGGATCAGGGATATCGGGAAAGGATCAGGGATATCGGGAAAGGGTCAGAGATATCGGGACAGGGACACTGGGAAAGGGCAGGGACACCGGGCAGAGCCCAGGTGAGAGCCCCCAGCAGCTCCTCCGGCGGCTGGCACTGCGACCCAGCGAGGCCAAGTCCCGGCTGTGGGGCACCGGGGCTGAAGGCTGCCCTAGAAAGGAGCTCCAGAATTGGCCCTGCCCACCAGGCCTGTCACCCTAAGGCAGCTGTCACAGTCTGCATCACAAACTGCTCCCACTGAGCTGATCCCACGGTTTAGTTAAGCTAGGCTGGGCACATGCACTCATTTTTACTTCAACACCTACACCACTGCAGCCTTTAGACCTCAGTCTTCAGACTGAGAGATGTGAAAAAACCAAAATCGAGCTATGTAAAAACTGTTAAACCACCATTTTCCCAGCCCTCCATGAAACCCGGAGCCAACACCCAGGTCATTCCCAGAGCAGCTGCCCCAGCTTTCACTCCTCCGTACCACGATCAGTGACTGTCCCTCCCCTGGTCACCCAACCCACTGTGACCTAACGGAATACACACCCACAAGGATTAAAGGCAGCCACACAGACGGCAGCACAACGGGTTCTACCAATTCAGGCATCTTTTTTAGGATGTTAGGATTTTTCTTCATTTTAAAATCTGTGAAGCCACAAGCGTTGCTGTTAATTAGTGGTATATATTGCACCAAGCCCGTGACATTAATCAGTAAAGGTGCAAAACCCAAATCCACACGAATACAGACACAGCAAAGATATTATATAAACATATTACTTAAGGTGTGCAAGAGGTATTTAACAGTAGTTAGTATATTTTTACACCACTATTTGTAGGTACAGTAGTTTTACACAATTATTTAATTAAAAAAAAGGCTTCCAGCCATAGCAGATTTAATTTCCTGCTGTGCTTGGTATACAGCTAACTTCAACATCACCTGGGGCAGAAATTATATAGAACACAGATTTGGAGCCAGATTAGGACATATCACATGTAAACATTTCCCCCTTTTTCCCACCTTAACGATGAGGCAGGTTTAAATGCCAACAATAAAAGACACTTGTGGCTCTCACATCAAACAGTGACATTCTCGACTTCAATACCAAAATATTCCAGGCAAAACAAGGGCTCAAAACGTGGAAGGTGACATACAGGTCAGAATTTACCTTCTGGCAAGCAAACTTCACCTTAATTCCATTCCCAACACACAATTTGGCTGAATCATGCAAACTTCATCTCCTTGATCTAACCAAAACCACTCTGAGTTCTGAGCGACCCAAGAGCTGTAAACTCCCACTCCTCTCCAAAACGAAGAGCCGAGACACCAAAGCAGTGTTTACCCCAGGCTATTTTATTTACAATATGTACAGTTCCTACAGAAAACGATTTCTCACAGAGGATATCAAACAGCAACCCCCCAGCGTGGCTCCGATGTGGGCGCTGCCGCCCGCAGCCAGCGCAGCGCCGCGGTCCGAGCTCCGGAGCCGGGTCGGGGACGCTGGCACAGGACGCTGGCACGGGGAGCTGGCACGGGGAGCTGGCACAGGACGCTGGCACAGGGACGCTGGCACAGGGACGCTGGAGGAGCTCCGGAGGGCAGCAGCTGAGGTAGATCCGGGATGCGGGAGGCACTCGCTCTGCTCGTCCTGCGGCGGCACGGCCTTGGCGGGGTGGCTGTGCCAGCCTGGCCCGGTGAAGGGGGCCGGGGCTGGCTGCCACTCTCTAGTCAGCAGCTATCACCGGGGTGACGTGCTCAGATTTCATAGAATGCTTTGGACTCCTTTAGGATAAAAGGCACTATGTAAATCTACAGGAACAACGCTCTATTTTCGTAGGGAGAGTTCGGATGGGCCCTTAACAACATGCTGCTCTGGTGCTGTGTACCGTGACATTACACATCCTTATTGCTTGACACTCATATTACCTTTACCACTGTCTATTATCCAGTTAATTCCAAAATCTGAATAAAGAAATGGAAAGCATGGCAGTTTTGAAGACTGTATTTTTGTAATTTTTTTTTAAATTAACTAAACTAACATACTGCACCTGAGAAACCCTCCTGTCCTCCTCTTCTCTACAAAAGTGTTTCTACATTTGAGTAACAGGTTTCTTGTGCTCCAAAACTTTTTTTTTTTTCCCAGAAAATCATTCAGCAATTGAAAATTGCATATGGAATGCCTCTAAGTATGGACTTCACCAAACTAGTGTGGGAATAGCACAAATACTGAAGCACATAAAATCCAGTCATCTAAAGCCCAAAAGGCACCCAAAATCTACTGTTAGCGGCTTTTTCTTCTGAAATAGAAAGGATTGTGTTAAAATCGTCACTAAAAGCTGTCACCATCCCATAAATTAGTGTGAAAACTTAGTGACATTCAGACACAAACTCAATTTTATATCAATCTAAACAACACTAAATATAATTAGGGCTTACTGCTGCTGACCAGAGCCTCTGATTCACAGAAACAGTTTGGAATGTCAGGAAATAAATCCTGACACTTACTGAAAGCCTGCAGAGACAATCCAAGTACCAGTAAAAACACCCCTGGGATGGTACAATTCTCACCAGCTTGATGGAAATGCAAAGCAAAGGAAAGTTTTCTTCACTTAAGGCATGCCAGCTGAGCACTTCCCTCTATCTCTAACCTACACACTCAGACAACAAAACAAAAGTAAACAACCAGTTTGCCTTGACTGGAAATAAAAGACAGTTAAAAGCACTGCAAGATACAAACTAAAGAGAGAATCAAACATACCTAGAACTTGCTCCTTCTGTTTTGGTTATGAATACAGGGAACACATTACAGAGGGAATCTATTACTCTATGAAGAGACCTTACCTTTAGAGACTCCAGATTTCACTTTACACCATTTATAATATTAGACTTGAGAATCTGGACCACAAAATTGTGTACAGGCAGGAAGAGTCCAGTCTACCACAAAGACTCTACTACAAACTTTATAAACAAACTAGTAAAATAATTTTTCCATTTGTCTTTTTTGTACATGGCTCCTTTCCTGGAAAACCTTTTATTTTTTAAGCTCAAATGTGACTAGTTAGGACATAAAAAAAACCAAACCCCAAAAACCCCTCCAAACCCGAAAACTATTAAACAGAAACCCCCACAAAGTTTCCCCAAAACAACCAATGAGGATTATACAATTGTCAACACTTAAGGAAAAAGAAAACCACACCTTCAGCAAAGTCTCATGAATTAAAACGTTTCCCAAAACTCTATTTCCAAGGAGAGGAGAAATCTTCTTCAATGTCCATGTCATCACTCATCAAAAAAAATTTTATAGAAAATTTTATTCAACATACAACATTTTCCAGCAAAAAAAGGCAATATACAGGAAGAGGAGTTGTACACTGCGGCTACAGAAACAAAATAAAATACTGGAAAAAAAATGTAAAATTAAGTGTGAATTGCTGATTCTATCTTTACTGCACTCAAAACTAGACACGCGGCTGGCATTAGCTCCAAAGAAAAGGAAGCAGTCTGGGGACTGAAATAAAACTACACACAATGAATATCAACATCAGTGAAATTCACTTGCAGACTCACCCAATAAAATTAACCTCCAAGTGTTAAATTGTACATGTTAATTCATTAAATATACAATTTCTTTTTTCGTTTTTTTTATTTTCTTCTTTTTTCATTTTTTTTCCTCCTTTTTTATACAAAGTCAACAGCTTACTAAACACTAGTGAGCATGCCCTCTGTGCTAAAAGGCTAGTTCTTGTGTTTTCCCCATCTCTTCCCATGGTAACTAAATTAATGATATTTATAATCTTTTCACTTGCTTTTGCCAACTTTTGAGTGTCATTCTATTTGCCAGAAGATGGCATAATCAATCACAACGGTATTTCTCAGTGGTTGGAAATTTAATAAAAAGACCCAAATATCTCTTTTTAGGACTCGGGGCATCCACTTGACAAAACGGGATGCAAAGTATTGACTAAATTAAATGAAAACTAGTTTATTAAAAAAGATTCTATGAAGCTGGAGGAGACAAAAATCCCGAATAAGTGCCAACAATGTACACAATGAAGTAGAGATTGCTATTTATTGATGATGTGAGTTTTTCTTTTGCATTTACAAATGCACAAAAATGTCATTTAAAGTATAACTGAAGGAAATAAATCTGATGTGAGTCTAAACATAAGGCTTACTAGCTGCAGTGATGGTGAACACCACACGGGAAGGGCAGCCAGTCAGCTTATGCCATCTATAAACGTACTACAGACAAATAATTTTGCCAATGTCAACTGTTCTACTAAACTCTTCCCTCATTATGCTGACAATTGCCTTGCATTACGTTTACCATAAAATAACTCTCATTGGCATCCAAGCTTTTATAAAAACACCTTCATTTTGCTCAAAAAGGGCAGTCAATAGATACAGAGAAGCCAAACTGAACAGCCTCAACAAAATAAAATTAACATCAGCAGCAAATCCTCTTGCTGAAGACTTCAGATATAGTGCACGTGTACCAAAGTTCTATAGTTGTTAAAAAGGTGCACACACACACTTATTTTTGTCCCTTGCCTTGACAATCTGGTTAAGTAAGTCAGTTATGGATTTTAATAGCTTTTTCAAGGTAAGTGTAGCGACTTCTCTTTGGGGCTTTATTGAAATGGTCAAGCCCTAGCCATGGCCTTGGATGAGACATGTTGCCTAGAAAAGAAAAGAGAAAAAAAATAATGAAGTTTTAAGACTAAACTGAAAAAATGCTTCCATTACACAAACTGGTCCTGTGAGCCCTGCCCACAGTTTGCTGGGAATCACGGGGAGAGCACAGGAGTGTGGAGCAGCCCCACAGCCAGCAGGGCAGGGCTTTCCATCCAACAGCACATCCCGCAGCTCCTTCTGCATCAGGAACCTGCTTCTCCTCTTCTTCAGTCACCTACAGGCCTTTACAGCACTGAAGGCTGTGCTAAAGCAAAAGAAGCACTGTTATAACTTATGGCCAGAGGTACATCAGAGTACCAGCGCTCACCAAAGTGCTGAGCCTGTTTCACACAGGGAGGAAGCTGCCATTGACACATGACAACCAACAGTATTTGCCATAAACTCTGCTATTCCTATCACCTGGTTTAAGTGGGGATATCTGTTAAATTCATGTAAAATGCAAATAATACTTATTAAGAAATCATGAAACTGAACCTCTTTATTTTCTAAGAAAAATCCCTAGTCACTTAGAGGCAAAGAAAATATACAGATATTTTCATTTGTTCAACCCAACATTCTTTATTCTCTGCTAGTTTTCATGAAAAACCACAGTCCACATGCTTCTTGCAAACAGGAGAAATTCCCTTTTAAGATGTTCTCAATGCACAGCATCCAATGTTCTTTGAAGTGAAACGATAAAGGCAGAAACTAAAGAGGCCCCCAGCAAGGAAAGTACATTCTACATTCAAAGCCATCAACTGCAACCACCAAAGCATAAAACACGTGACCTTGCTGGTTGCCTGCATCTGCATTTAGGGATATATTTTCTTCAATCAAAATTATTTTGTTGTTTTTTCTTGTTTGACATAATGGTCAATATCAAATAAAAAGAGAACTGCCAATATTAGTGGGAGAATTTGAATGTTTTTGAAGAAAGAAATTAGGAAGTTGGTGCCAGCAGAGTCATGGCTGTAGCTAGTGTACCTTGGCAAAAGCAAAGGGACACTACTGACATCAGCTATGCCAACCAAACTGGACAATGCCACAGCTTTGGTTCCAGCAGTCCAGCATGTGTTAAAATTGGGTATTTGTAGAAATTAATTATATCAAAGCATATTCTATCACAGCGGTGAATTCCATGAACTCTCAAATTAAAACCTTTTGCTCTCATATTCCCTACAATTCCTACAAGCAGTTCAAGTTCTCCCTTCTCCACATTCTGTGCCAGGTCACCTGGTTAGTTTTTCAAGCTGTTTTGGCACCACTGGCTCTGCCTTGCTCACCAAGTCCAGTGGTTCATTCCAGACTATTGCCTTTCCCTCCCTGAGCCAAGAGGGATGACCCCCAGAATAAAATCAGTTCTCTGCCTGCTCTGACCACACAAGAGAGAGTTTATCTGTCTGTGGAGAAACATCTACCTCCAAGCTGACCATCCAGATACTCTTCACAAGTGGTGCACAGAGAGGTCCTACAGTTACTCCTGGGCTCTGGGGTGACTTGTGCAGCTGCAGGCACTCACAGCTCTGGCAAGCCACAAGCCACAAACCTGCCTGTGCTACATACACAACAAAAAGATTGTTTGCTAGGCTCCTGCAAGTGCCCAGTAATAACACAGGTCTAACTCCCTGCAGGTTTTGAAATAAATGGACAGCTACAGGATTTCTTTACAGCTGTTACATCAATCCAGAGCACAGCTGGGAAAAATTGGAGAAAGCTCAACCCTAGCAAAACTTACCAATAAAAACCAGATTCCTAATTGTCAGAAAAACAGAACTGCAGAGAGTCAGTGCAACTCACAGAGAGGAAGACTCAGCTAAGCTGGGAGAAGAAACCCCAATGAATTCAAGGGTTTCAATGGATCCCTGACTGTGGATCCAAAGGTGCCATTCCCAAACAGAACTCTCGAAAGAGGAAAAGGAAAGATTTGGATTCAGAAGCACTGGTGCAGGTTGCCCAGAGGAGCTGTGGCTGCTCCATCCCTGGAAGTGTCCATGACCAGGTTTGACGGGGCAGAGTGACCAGTGTGGGGTGTGGCATCCATGGCAGCAGGGTGCAATGGGACAGTCTTTAAGGCACCTCCCAGCCCAAACCATTCTATGACTATGGAAACACTCCTGTGGTGGAACTCCTGAAGGACTAACCTGGTTTCTCCCATGTTTAAATGTCTAAGAAAATAGAGGTTTAAATGTCAGTCAAGTAAACAAGATGGCAGCCCATGCAGAGACAAATTTAGAATGGAACAGCATTTGTATCTTGGTGAATCATCTCTTTGGGGGGAAAAAACATCTAAACAGCATCAAATTGACAGATTTAACGTTCTTGTTAGAATCTTCAGATTCATTGAGGATATCAAGCATAAACAAGAATTAAGGATCCATGAGAATCAAACATGCAAGGGGGTTAGATGGACAATAAAGACAATGTGCGACTGATGCTGCAAAGCGTGTTATACTGATACTGGACCCATTTGGTCATTCACATGCAATCTTTTAACTCAAAAGGAAACAGATTTTTTATCTATATGCTATAAAATACATATTCTTGGACTAACAGACATGTAACACTGCTCAGTGTGCACATGGGTGTATACAAATACTTGCTTAGTCACTACATCTAATGTATGTCATATAGAAAGAACAAACTCTTTCTGCATCCTGAGTCAAGGATGCTTTTTAACAGCTGGCAGAGAAACTTCAGCAGGCCAAAAGAAAAGTGAGGTTGTCCAACAACTTACCAGGTTGGGACTCAAAATCTTTCAAGTTCACTTCATACTCATCTTCGTTGAGATATTGGTGTCGGCCCATCATTACAATGGCAAATTTAAACTATGCAAAGAAAGAAAAACACAAAAACAAAGTGGTAGGATACAACATTAAAATTAGGTCTTCAAGCATAAGTCACAGTCTAACTTGGCAGCTGGTTATAAGAAGTGTTCTTCAGGGGTTGAAAAAGGCCAGTCCTGGTTAAAACCCTGATCAACAACCTGGACAATGGAACAAAATAAATGCTCAGGGAATCATGAACCCACATCCTGGAATACTGTGTCCAGGTTCAAGCCCTCCAGGGACAAAGGGCAACAAACTGCAGCAAGTGCAGTGAGACTGAGAGAACTGGGGGAAACCTGGTGTACAGGAACCTCTGAGAAATGGGCTCTGTGTGGCCCAGAGAAGAAAAGGCTGACAGGGCATCTACAGCTTTCCACCACCTGAAGGACGGTGCACAGGAGCAGGCTCTTCTCAAAAAACTGCACAGAGGTGACCTCCACAAGTTGCACAATGGAACATTCTGATTCTGTGCAAGGAGAGCAAAGCCTTCCCAATGATAGCGGAAATACTCTAAAACACAGTGTCCAGAACAGGGCAGAATTCCCAACCTTGGGAGTTTATAAATTGCAACTAAAAAACCCTGCACAACCTGACTGAGTCACGTTCTGCTCTGAGCAGGAATGTGATGTGGGGGTGGCTTCTAAAGGTCCCACACCAGCTACACTTTTCTGGGTTACTTTAATGGTTTGCAGAATATCTGTCTTGATGCAGTACAGAAACACTGATCCTACCCATCCTAACGAATTAGTGCTAGAAAAAGCATTATTTCAGTCAAGCAGCTGTTCTATCACAGGAAATCTACACTTATCCCAAGTCTGTGGTGTTCCAACCTACTACAATAAATTCATTTAGGGTTTACAGTCAGCAATAAAACTCTCCCAACTTGAAATTACCTTTTCAAATTCTTTTTCTTGTATGTCCAGCATTGTCTGAATCCGCTTCATAACCTCTCTGAAGTGTTCACCCTAATAATTGCAACAAGATGTTTAATGTAAAAAAAATCTAGGAAAAAAGGGAGGCTGTTAGTATTTCCTGCTTTAAGCTTCATTGAAAAACATTGCCTCAATCTCTGTTATTTACAAAATTACACAAGTGTCAACATAATTCTGTATAATATGGAACAACAGCAGGCAACTTGCTCTAAATTCAGGAACTTTAAGTCTTATTGATTCATCATTATGCAAACTGCTCCATAAATTGGCCAGGCACTGCCACTGATATGTGCAAGTCAAGTCAAAGTTAAGCAAAGTTAAAAAAAATCAGCAGCAAAACACAAATTTGTAAAAAAACCCCATATTCTTGTTAAGCATATGACTATTTTTTGTAGTATATTTCTGCTCCCTCTCCATGTACAGTGCCCCAAAAAATGACAGATACCACCAACCAAAACATGAGGAATATAAATTAACTGTCTAACAAGAAAATTCAGAACAAATGGTTTCCACCAAAAGCCACCACATAGGTTTTACTCTTCGATCAAAAATATGGGAATTAGTAAAATTCTAATTTTAGAGTTTTAGAGGTAGAGAGATATGTCCATATTTCCCACTCCCAAATTTTTAAAGTAAGTAATTTTCATACCAAGTAGCGTACATCAATCAGAAAAAGTTCAGAAGCAAATGGCTAACTGCTCCCAGAATACATATTGATATTAAGAGAATCAGGATGACATTCAGCTGGAGCAGCACCACAGAAAAACTTGAGAATTTAAATTAAGCTTTCAAAATTAGCTTTTGTTCTTGTACCAACTTTCAGCCCAGAAGATAAAGCACATCAAATTACAGAAGGGATGAAATGCAAAGTCATCTCAGAAAGTGATGGAGAAAGCAACCCCTTTTTCCATAATCATGTCTCAGTGGGAGCAGCCACAGCAGGGGCACTTTTGCCAACAACTCTGCACTGGAGTTACTCAGGTGCTGCTGGAAATAGGGTTCTGGTTTCTTGGGGGATTCTGCAGGGGGCAGGGGATGACAGCTGCTGCCAACTGCCAGCTTACTGCACAGGCTCACTGAAACACTGAACAACCTGGATATGCCAAAGGAACTGAGCTGGGAAATGATTTAACTATAAAATGGCACAGATGGGGCAGAACCTTTGGTACAAGAGCTGTGTTTTCCTACACACTTCTTACACTAATGCATTTCTTCGACGGTGCTTTAAGAAAACATCATCAGTATAATCCCCCAGGGAGAAAAAGGGAGGCATACTGCACCTGGTGTATCCTCAGCAAGAACGGAATTCCAAATGTCCCGAAAACCTCTTTGTGGAAATGTGCCACTGTGATTAGCATCTCATTTTCTTTATCTATATCTACCTGGTCCAGAGGAATTTCCTAGATCCAGACAGAGAATGGTGACTTCAATCAGCTAAACTTCCACAAAAAGAAACTGAAGTTTTGAAGTTATTTTTCTAGTTATTAAGACACTGAAAGCATTAGTGATGTATTGTTACTGATTTCAAACAATTCTATTCAAAAACAATTAAAAGAGCCATGTTGTTTGCCAGAGTCTTTTACCAGAGTCCCTCATCCCTGGCATGACAGCACTTCAGCTTCCCCTACTTAGGAAACATTCTCCCAGCTTCCCTGAATGGCTTTTTTGACAAGAAATCTTCAGTACAGAACTAGCTGACAGGAACACAGGCCTCTTGTCAGCGCCTCATTACAGTTTACACTGGAAACTTTTTTCTTTTTTAATTTCTGATCTTTGAGGCAAGTTAGCAGACCTAAATGATGAGTTGTTTAGTAAAAAATTCACATTAAGTATCACATTTGCCCAAGAACCTCAAATGTAAAAGAAAAGAAAACCAAACCTTCTAGAATATTAGAGTACACAAGTGGGTTCTAAAACATAAACTTTTCTAACGTGAACTCTCAAACAAACCTTGGAATTACTGCCAAGACATTAAATGTCCTATGGACAGGCTTTTACAAAGTCTTCATGTATTGTCACAAAAACATATGTAAAAATGAAAGAATGAAACCATTATAGGGAAGCAGAAGGAACAAAGGATGATCTTTATAAAAGCATTCTTTTTAAAAATACATGTAATATTATCATGTAATCTTAATACAGACATCACAGTACTTGGAGATCAGCACCTAGAGAAAGAAAATTGCCACCTGAAAGAGTTTCCTCTCTCAAAGTCAGGCTTTAAAGCTTCTCTAAGACAAGCACAACTCACCTCTATTCGAAACGTTCGACTTGTTGCAGGTGACAAACACTCTAACAGCTCATCCTCCTGATGGACACCGATTATTTTGTAACTTACAATTTCTAGCAGCCTTAAAGATAAACAGGAAAAGCATTTTTAAAAAGTGATTTTTAAAAGCAAAAAAAAAAAAAAATCGATGCAGCAATTTCCTTCTCAAACCTTGAGAGAGATTAGTGCAGAATGTAAACGGATGCTGCTATTGTATTCATAAAATTTTAAACCAAATATTTAGTAAAAATCAAGCGGTAAAGCCCTAAGAGGTTAAATTATTTCTGGCTCATGGCAAAAAGCCGGGATGTGCCATTCCAAAATATAGGTTTCTAGTGGAGATTATTTTATATATCCTCTTTAAATTACCTCACTTTTAACCCCTTTAACTGCTGAGAATTGAATAGCATGAAATGTTTGGATTTTAAACAATTAATAAGTCGTGGCTAACAAATGCAATTAATGAAACTCAAAGATGTAACTTTATTAAATACAAAAAAATAAGTAACTGTAAAATTTGTATTTAGTTAAGAAAAACCCTTAACAGTGGTAATCTGGAAGCTTTTAACTCAATATTACTTAATCACTTAATTAATAATGTTTTCTACACTATTTTAAATTCTACAGATACTTTGCTGCATAAAATTTACGTGGTCACATAGAAGAAATCATAGTCTTCCAGCTTTACCTTAATTTCCCTGAACCTTTTTCAGAGAGTTCTACAACTTTTTTACATTCTTCTAACAGGTCCCGCACACACCCATGCTTATCTGGATATACTGTTATTTCCTGTGGAATTTGAAACACAAAAATCATTAGAAAATCTGAAAATGTAAACAACCACATTAAAACAGAGAACACACCAAAGTGTTCTTAACCACTCATCTTGAAAAGATAACTTAAGTCAACATCTATGTCATCTTCCAAATTTTTGTTAACAGATCTGATTTTTTAAAATTTTTTTGTGTGCTGTTTGGGTTTTTTGTTGTTGTTTTGTTAGATTTTTTTAATATCATGTACAACTTTGTTGTAATTCTGTGCTACCTAGGGGTAGAGTGTATGACCCATAACCACGGCCAGACCAGCTCTGACACAGGAATGACAGCAAGTGTGTACTGGCTTCACTCACCTCTTCCCTAAACTGGCTATTTAGCCATATGCACTTAAAACTTCTTCTGTTTTCAAAATCAGTTATCTTCATTTTGAGCTTAAGAAGGAAAAGAAAAACACTTTAGGCATACTTTGAATAGGGCAGAATTATTTTTTATAACTCACCCCCATAAAAAGAAAAGACTCTTACCTGTTGATAGTAGAGTTTTTTCGGTTGCCTAGGCTTGAAGAACTGCAGAAGATCTCTTAAAGTACCTTCATAATTATGTCTAAGAGGATTACCAGGGCCATCCCTATAACTACAGAAGGCAAGAAAACATGGTATTAAAATCCTTCTTTTCAAAATCCATCACTGCTCAGTACATTGAAGCACCAAGAACATTTTTATTGCCGGCTTCCAGTTTCACATAAATGCTAACAGGGCTTAAGGATCACAACACACAGAACTTCACTGATTTTTAAACACAGCTGGGCTGTGGGAACAGAAAACCATTCAGGGTGTGTGTTAACTCTTCTGAATGTTTACAAGCTCACGTCAGTGCTGCAGGCTGGCAGACCTACATTCCTCTGAAATTACTGGCATAGCAGCACGTGCTTTAGATTGTGAAAGGTTCATTCGGAGCCACATGATACAGCAAATTCCACAGTGACCACAGCACTGGAAACTACAAAGAGCTACTCAAATTCTCACTGATGACGAAGGGAGACAGCCTCAGGTAATTAAAGAGCACCTACACTTCCATGAATACAAAAAGCTGTAAGTTTTGTGTGTGCATTATTCCTGAAGCACATTTACAGAGCTATAACCTACTACTTTCTGCTCTAGTTTTATACAGATTCAAATCTAGTTTTATACAAATGTGTAAAACTTTAACCAGAAATATCCCTTTGAGCACCTGTGAACTCGTTAGATTGCTGTCATCTCCATAAAACCTCATTTGCAGACTTTGAAGGAGGAGGGACGTATCCAGTGAAGCAATTCCTGCATTTAAACTTGTAAAATCAGCAAAAAATACTGCTTTTATGTGTGCTTGTTTCTGCTCTCCTCCATTCTAGAAATCTGCATTCACTGAAACAGCACTTGCATTAGTTTAGCAATTTATCCCACAGCATCAGGCTTTGAAGTAATTAATGATTTTTAAAATGACATTTACTAGAACTCTTCTAAAACATGCAATTCTTTGAGGCTCTAGAGACAGACATTGCAATACTTCAGCTGTCAAAGCAACCTGCTGTGCTTGCCAGAAAGGTTAACATCTTACTGGTAGAGAATTAGTTAACGACCTGGAAAAGACTAATTTCTGAGGAACAGCTTAGACACAGAATACTAAGGAATTCATCTTACCCTTGGGACTTGAAAAACTGTAATAGCATTGGATCCGTGTTAAGTCTCTGAGCGACTGTCTTTGCAACCTGAAAATAAATTTTTGGTAAGTTCTGAATTGTTTCACCCAGTTACAACATTGCTCTACAATCATACAGTCATTCATTCCACGACAGGAACATTATGCTACTGGAATTCTGTGAGAACCCACTATGCCTACCTCCCCAAGGCTAAATAAACTAGTATTGTTAGTTTCTGAACAGTTGACACAGAATAAGATATTCTAAGGAAAAAAAAAAAAGAGGAAACTGTTTTAATGCAGTAAGTTACTGTTGCCAAAAGGCCACTAAATCCACAATAATTGCTCCATTCTTATCTTGCTTGCTTTTGTTGTTTGGTTGCTTTTTGCTGCTGTTTTTTAAATGATACTATTAGGGAAATAAGTAAGACTTGCTCTGAAGATTCCCACTCCTTTAATTCACTCCAAATAAGTTAGCTTGGTGACTAATAACACCACACTATTCCCAGGAGTACACTTCACATTCACAGCTACACAAAAAGCAGGGGCATTGTGGTTGTGCCTTACCAACAAACCTCAAATCATACAAACCTTACACTTCAACTGAAAAAAAAACCAGTAAGAGAGAGCAATTGGCCTAAAAAAAGATTATGAGAACAGTATAGCAAATCTCATCCCTGACTTTCCCTGTGTATGCAGATGCTCAAAGTTTCTGTCTTTGGAGACAGAAAGTGAAATTATCTGGTTTTAAGTGATTTTTTTTTTTTTTTTTTTTTTTTTTTTTTTTTTTTTTTTTTTTTTTTTTTTTTTGACATTGACAAAAGCAACCGCAGGAGAACTGTAGGGAGTCAAAACTTCTCAGGCTCTTAATAGATCAGATTGGCTTTACTTCAGTCTTTTTCTTGGGTCTCCATGTCCAGTTTTTCTCATCTAAACACCCCAATCCATCTATTATTAACACAAGAGGTTTGATCTGTTAGTGCCACTGAGCATTAAACTTCATTGTGTGAAGAAAGCAATACAGCTTGGTCTACAAAATAAATATTGTTGTTGATATTTACAGGCACAAAATAGGGAATCACTAGATTCCCAAGACATTTTCCTTTTAATGGTCAAATAACTTGAGCAAGTTTTACATATCACTTTGAAAGCAAATGCATAATTTCATGAGAATATAATTTCCCTGACAGAGCAGAATGGTCTACTAAGAAAGAACCCAATTATCAAATAACTCATTATTAATAAAAGTGGAGAGTTTTATGGTATTTTCTTCTCACAAGCCTTAGTGGCTTCCTTAAATTTTTCATTTTAAATGAAACATACACAATGCAAAAAACGTACACGGACAGTTTTAGAACTTTTCTAAAAGTATGTATAATGCATTTGTGCACTTGCGCAAAAGTTACTCTCCAAACAAGGAAACAAAAGAGAAACAGGACACGTGCCTGAAAGTAATTCATCCTATTGGATAAAGTGACAACAAAGCCTGGGTCATTGGGGATGGTTTTATCACAGAAAATGACATCCACACGGTGATAGAGGTCTCGGAAGTACTCCTTAGCCGTTGGGAGCTCGCTGTTATCATTTTCTGGGTCATCCCTACAAGAGCAAATAAATGATGATACATTACACATCACATTGTTACACACACAGGCAGCTGGGGCTTTAAAAAACATGTTCTACAGGAAGTCAGCAACAGTGGAGAGATACAGAGATGAAGTTTAGAAACCTTTTGCAAGAGCCAGCACTGGTACACAGTAGGACTGGTGCAGCCAGCAGTGACCCAGAGCCCGGCGCGTCTGCGCGGTGCAGGGCCCGGCGCCCTCGCCTGCTGCGCTGCTCCCCGGGCAGCCTGGCCCTGCTCTCGGCTCCTGTGGGTTCACAGCACCACTGCAGCAGGAGCCATCCCTCCCTCCCACCCTGGCACAGCCCTGTGTGTCTGTACTAACGCTGCACAGCTTTCCATGAACCCCTGTATCAACCACTTTGCGCAGAGGCCAAATGGACAGCATTCTTTGGCACAGAGAGGCAGAACAGTGGGCACAGGGCCTGGTTTGGGTCACTCCTGACTGGTACCCCAACTTCTCTGCAGAGAAATAGCACCAGGGTACAAGCTGTGCACTTACCCAGGAGTCAGCAGCCAGCCAAGGGTGCATAACACCAACTGGGTCAACTGGGAATGCGAGTTCCAAGGCATGACATGAGAAATACATTCATCTCACATAATCTGGGGTAAGAGTGCTGAAGATAGACTAGCTGGCTTCCACCCACTGTCAGCCCATGGAGAGAAACAGAGCAACACAGTTGGGTGTGACCATCAGGAGTGAGAGTATAGAAATGCTGATTTATAGCCCTGCCAAGCTTATGAAAGATCCCTTTATCTGATACAAGATGAGGAGCTCTTTTTTGCCTTGGAGAAATTTCCAGCTGAAGCATCAGTACACCTACGAGTGGCACCTGCTCAGGCAAACTTGGAGCATCTCATCACTGCAGAGCAGTAGGGACCTGACTGTGAGCACAGGGGAGAGGCAAAAAGGGAAAGCAGTTTAGTGCAGTTCTGGGCTGAAAGAGCTCCAAGAGCCGTGTCCATTGGCCATGGGACTGAGCCCAAGATGTGAAATGCTGGAAGGTTCTTCAGTGTCTGCGTTACAGTGGCTCCAGTACAAAGCTGCACAAATCAGATGCACTGCTGAAAATGCTCTGGTAATATTATGAGCTATTTCAGGATACTGTTTTTCTAAACTAGGAGGACATTTTTCTTTAAGTAATATGGCAAGTGACACTCAAACACCATTGACATTTGCTCATTTCCCCTTTGAATAAACAAATGAGAACTGCAGAGAACACTTCTACTACTGGAATGTAACACTTTGCTCTTGATAAAAAAGCTTAAAGGAAGTTCAGCTTTCAAAGTGAACCAGGTGATTTAATTG
The DNA here is from genome assembly GCF_015227805.2 of Hirundo rustica. Classification (NCBI taxonomy): domain Eukaryota; kingdom Metazoa; phylum Chordata; class Aves; order Passeriformes; family Hirundinidae; genus Hirundo; species Hirundo rustica. Next base: position 5,287,186 of record NC_053464.1, read on the forward strand.
CAATAAGGTGCCCCCTTAAAATACATACTTCTGAAACACTATGATGTCACCATCCATGAGTTCATCGAGAGCTTTATCAAGAGATACATCATAGTCTTGAATCCTTTCTGTTAAATTGGGTTTAACTTCCTGCAATAAAGAACAAAAATTGCTGAACACAGAATAAAAGACAAAAATAAAGGTGACAAATAAATGTCACAGCAGTGAAGAAATCATCAGATAAGGTACATTCTTTCAGCTGAAACAAATGGATAGATATGTATCTATACAAATCCAATGCATGTATTATTAAATAGCTATATGCATATCAGATATTTATACTTGCAGACCGACCCAGGGATAAAAGCACCTATGTAAACAAACTGGAATGACACTGCAACCCTGACCTGCCCAGAGCAAGGAGCACAGCTTTGCTTTTAGGAAGGCAGTGTGCGTGCTGCCCTGGAACCACCAGAGAGAGCAGCAGGACTGCTACCAGAAATTGCAACAAGACCCCAATTCCCTTGTTCTTACTCTAGCAAGGACTTTGCCTTGGCAAGATGTGCATCATCAGCACTCAATATATGTAGCAGTTATGAAGATTCACTGCTGGTGTATTTGGGCAGAAACAGCATAGCAGACTAAGGATTTTGTTTGCTGACTTTGGCTTGGGGAAGGAAGGAGAAGATGCAACATTTTCTCAACTTCATTGAGGTGGGTACTGAAAACACAATGGCCAATAATGTCAGCAACATTAGTTCCTCTAACTCAGCAACAACCTGCTCATACAGGATCTCATGGAGATATTTTTTTGGTTTCAAAGCTTTACACTTTTATCTGTTTGATATAAAATCTGTTTTGAAGTTAACTCTCTGCTGCTACTCTTTAACAGCACTGAAGACTTCAAAATTACAGATTACAGTGCTGATAATTTATAAATTGCTATTGTCATGAGCAACGTTTTTAAACATTTTTTTTTTTCTTTACAGCATGCAAAAGACAAAAAAGTTACAGAAAGTCTAGAAAACCAAACCTCATAGAGGATAAGGTTAGTTTCTTGTGGAAATCCTGCTCTCTCACACATAACTGGAAGCAAGTCACCTGTTGGAGAAAAAAAAAGGAATGTGAAATTGTTGCACTAATTGCGAGTGAGACCAACCACAGAAAGGAGAGAATCCCTTTCTTTACCCCGGGTAGATTGTTCTACAATGCCTAAGAAAGACAGTCTTCCACATTAAAGTTCCCCTTGTTGACATTCAACCAGACACACATTTATGGTTTCTTTCCACTTCACTTGAACAACAAAAATATGTGCAAGTTCTTTGAAAATCCAAGAGATGAAATAACATTGCTCCTTCCCCAGAGAAAAGGTTTAATATCTTAAAAAAAAAAAAAAGACAGCTAAATACAAAATTTAAAAAAATGTGTAAGTTAACAAAACAAGACATCCAAAATGAAAAACTGAAATCTTTTCAGTCAGTGGGTATTTGCTGAATTCCTTAAACAGACCCATATGAAAATCAAGGCTCACATGAAATTCAGGCTGAGCAGCTGCTCAGGCTGCCATAGTGGAAGGCTGTAGAAGAGTTATTTGAAAAGCTGTTGGGAGGGAAGTGTCAAATCCCAAAGCTTTACAGGAGGCCTGAAACAGGTGTAACACCTGGGGAGTACAGCAACAGTGAACTGAGCACCTGTGGGGTTTTGAGGCTCAGACCTGCAGGAAATGTCACTGACACCACACGGGGAAGAAAACTCTCAGGTGCTGCATAAAATAAGAATTTCCTTCTGTGGCATACCTTTGGTTTCAGTGATGGAATTATTATTAAAGGAAAAGTATGTGCAATCTACTTTAAAAGCTTCAATGGTTACAATGAGATTGAAATTCAGAACTCACGTATTTTACAGGATATAGGGGTGTAGATATGTCCACAATAATTCAAACTCCGAGTCTTCGGATCATACATCTTCAGAAACAACATTACATCATCTACAAATTAAAAAACAAGATTTAATTTTAAGGAAGACTTAGGGAGGAGGAGATCACCTAGATGTTTTTATTTGCAGAGTAACAAATGTGTGTCTTTGATTTATTAATTTGGTGCCCTTAAAATATAGAGAGAAATTTATCCAGTGAGTCTAAAAACATGCAAAGCATGTCTTCCACTTCAAGAGAAATGAAGGAAAAACTGCATGAAACTTATTTCAGCACTGTAGCAGTTTAACAGGTACATCAATGACATAGCTGAAAAAGGTGTTGCACAGTGTTTTTGGAGATACACCCAAAATGAAAGTATTTTGTATTTTAGAAATGTTTAGCCCGTATGCTTACGATCTTTATCAAATTTGGGTAATGTTGCTCCAGTAGCAGCCATCTCTGGATCTACTGTTTCCAAAAATATTGTCCATGGATTCTCATTGTCACTGAGCTCAATCATCTACATAGAAAGATGTGAGAGAAGAAAAAAAGTCTCTGAAGAACATAACAATCTGGTATCTGCGTTTTCATCAGATACAAGAACTTTATGAAGTCCTACAAGAGGGAGAGGTTTTTATTAAAGTTGTGTTAAAGGAAACTTATGAAATTTATTAAGACAAAAAAATATAGATATAAAACTACCAAAAACTTTGATGAAACAGCAACAGTAGGTTTTACTTAAAATGAACCTACTTCTTAATCTTTTAAAATTTACCAACAGCTAGCTTTATAATGGCAAGGACATTACTTCATTTTAGAATAAAAGGACAGTGAAAAAAAATCTCTGTTTTCTGTGGTATTTAGATACGTTTTACATTTTAAGCAAAAGAATTCCTTAAATCCAGAGGGGTTTTTGCCCCTTTTGTCAAAGGGACATTTCCGTTTTAACCTAACATTAAGAAATCACGACCACACTTTTTTCCCACAGCAGAAAAATCATGCACCACCCACACTCCTGCTTCCTATCCAAATTAATCCACTAAACACCAAGTCTTGCCAAGAATCAAACTTCACCAGATACAATGAAATTTATTTTAAATTAAAAGCCTGAAAAATCTCGTGTCTCAAAGTTACATATTCTTAAAGAGAACTAAAAATGATGGGAGAGGTACAGAAGCAATATCATTTCTCAGTGACTACCTACCGTTTTATTGCCATCTGCTTCATTATCTAACATTGCAGGTCTTTTTGTTCCATTACTTCTAGCTTGCATCGGCCATAATCTGATTTGATCCTGGGGAAATCCCTAAAATAAACAAAAATTGTGACAGGAAACTAAATCAAGACAAGGGAAAATAGGCTAAGATGCTTTTGTTAAACTCAAACAGGTCTTCTGTGTTAAAAGGTCTAAATTAGGATTGCTGTCAATATGTGGAGAAGGTAAGGGCTGTGAAACAACCATAAGGTAACAAAAGAAATACATGCAGGTATTCAGCTACAGAAAACTCACCATTGTTTGAGAGAGGTTTTGAACAAATTCTGTAAGTGTGGAGTTTTTTAATACTTTGAAAACAGTGTATTTCACTTTTTCTTCATCATACATATCATTGCCTTGGTGACCACAGAACTGATCCTCTGCCACTATCTGGAAAATGATATTTAAAGGTTACTATTCAGATTAGCCCAGCTGCACCACGTAATACCTTCTCAGGATGCTTTACTATGCAACCTCTCTGGTCCTCTGGCACAGTGCTAACCCCATTCATGTTCTCAGGGAGCAAATTTGCAAGAATACAGATTATAATGAAATTAAAAAATCATGATTGATAATATCAGTGCAAGTAATTAAATACATTAGTTCTTACAAATTCCAAGCAATTAAAAACCAGTCGTGCTTAGATCCCAAGTCTTGGAATGTGCTCTAACAATCCTGGCACTTGGAGAAAATAAAAATGCTACATAATTCTGTGACTGGTACAGTGCAAGGAAGGCACTGAACCCTTCCCCTGTACTTCCCACAGCTCCCTTGCACTCTTTGTCAACAGAAGCACAAACAGTGCAATGCTGCCAGTGTCCCACTGCAAACTCAGTGCAAATGCAGTGCAGAAGAAGCTGGAATTCACCAGTATCTCTGCTTATCAACACCAGAGAGAACAGGCAAGGAAACATGGAGGCACATGGAAAATGGGTTCTATTTCCCTGTGCCAGATGGGCTCTGGAAAGAGCCATAAACAGGGCTCCTTAAGGCAATTCATACCAATCTAGTCCATCTGGCTTTTCCAAAAAGATAATTGCAAATATAAGCACTCTCTCCTTCTGCTTCTACTTGATGAGCTCAGTTTGGCAATAGTCCAGACCTGCAGCCTATGGCTAGATACATTCTAATTTTAGAAAATAATTCCTGAAGGAGATAAAAGTGCAGTGGCAGGGCAGCCATTTGAAATAACCTGGTCCTTTTCCCTTTCACCTGAACTTACTATTTTTACCCACAAGCACAACACATTCTAAAGAAAACAGAAATGTTTGTAACATACAGTCTTGTGTGTTTTTATTACAGTTTGTTGCATATGTAAATATATTTAAAAGCACTACAATCGTAATTTCTCTTCAAACACAACTTCAGAACAAAAATTAAAAAAAGAAAGTCAAGGCATGCGTCCAGGGTAGTTCAATATTCTCAATTTTCATTGTAAAGTAGTTGTAACTTAATCTGTTTCATAAGCTGACCTGCACTTGCATATAGAGGTGAGCTTCCTGCCTCTCCTTCCTCTTCTGAGCTTCTATCCTTTTCTCTTCTTGTAACCTTTCTACAAGTTGTTGAGGAATATCATGGTCAGTGACGGGCTGTAAAACTTCACCTAGAAAGCAGATTTTATGATGATAATTCAGGATTTACATCAAACAGGTTCTTTTTTATACATGTTGACTTCCCTCTGATTTGAAGTCAAAACCAGCTTTCCTCATCTTTCACTTTATAACATGGTTTGATACCATCATGCTTTGGCAAAAGCAGCACTTTTATGACAAGCCAAAATGCGCTACTTCCATGAAATATGTATCATTGACTTTTGAATGAAATATTCGGTTCAGAATTAAAAAAATATTTGCCACCACTCCATATTTTAAGCATATATATCTACATGTTTACAATTTGGTTTAACTCCACTACCGAAGTCAGCTCCCCAAGTTTCCGGCGCTACAAACCAGCCAGGGCTGAAGCACTTTGCAGCGCCTTCCTGAGCTAAAGCATGACCCAGAGCAGCACACACTTCCCAAAAGCGAGAGAAGGGCTGGCTGATCCCGTGCGATGTCTACGTTCCGACTGTAAATAACGCACTGCTGCTGTGTAGGAGGCAAAGCAGCCCCGAGCTCCTGCCTGTGAGCCCCCTTGGAGCACAGAGAGGACACGTACTGAGCTTGGACTCCCTGATGTAGACCAGCATGTAGGCGTTGGTGCAGTGCCGCACGGACAGGTCGTCGTCGTGCCCCCCGTAGTTGTGCTCGATCGCCTCTTCCTTCGTGCACCTCGACACAACGTCGTCGTCGAATTTACACCACTAGGAAGTTTTATAGAAAGGTGATTTTGCACCTATAAACATGCTCCTGAATGATAAATTAATCTCATTTCTGGCGTGTCTTTCAGCTCTTTGAAGTGACTAAAATTACCCCCAAGCAGCATGGCTTTTAAAAGGAAAGCTAGTTCAGTATAATTCGTGCTACCTGCGACTTGTGCTCAGCATAAGGAAGTCCATAAATACCAAACCTTTACTGAACGTTTTACAGCGAGTACCAAAAGCACAATAATTATCCCAAGAAGCTTCTCTTAAGACTGTTATTCAAATATCTAATATTTCTGTAAGAAACAGAAAATTGACTTTATCTGTTGCAAAATGAAATAAAAATCAGTGATGCACAAGACATCTAGTAATTCTTTACATTTAAAGCAATATACATCAAATTTTAAATGAAAGCAATTAAGAATAAATTACAAATAGCAACAAATTCACAGTAAAATCGGACTTCTACTCTTACTGTGAACAATCATGTACACCCAAAACCAGTCAACTCAAGGGAAGAGGCACCTGACCTATAAATGTCCAATCCAATCAAGTCACCTAAACCTGGAACAGTGGGACATACGCAGACATGCTGAACTTCTGAGTCACAGAAACACTGCAAATGCTTGTATTTGCTTCAGCAATGTCAGCCTCAAAAACATGTTGGACAAAATCTGATTGCAAAAGAACTTCAACACACACACAAGCAAAGGGATTTCCTCAGTTAAAAAGTCTTTTGTTAAAAGCTGAGTGCATATGCACTCTTCTTTTAGGGGACAAAAATCCTGAATATCTGCCCATTTATAAAAACTGCACTTAGGCATTTACAACACACAAATACTTTTAGGTGCTTTTCAATACTCACTTTGCCATCGCCCTTTGGATTTAAGTAAACAACATAATGTCCACCGTGGTTATCTCCACTGTGTACTAGAACTGCATGGAGAATGTAATTTGCAGGATCTTTAGGATCTGTTTTTTGCAAAAATTCATCTAGTGGCAACTGTTCAGGAAATTCAAACCTGGTTTTGAAAAGAATGAAGACAATTGTACTTGTAGTTAAGATAGACACACATTTTTATGCACTATTCTGGAACATTATGTGAACTCCTAAAGCAAAGTATAAAAATTGAACATGTTACTGTTACAATGCCATTTCTATCCAGGATGCGCTGCATACGGTGGCAGAATTTATACTGTTTAAATATGGAATAAAAATAAACTTTTCAAGCAGCTCAGGAAAGTATGCCCTCAGTAACAAGGGCAAGAGCACTTCAACTGAATTAGAGCTGGTTTGGATTCACTGCATCAAGGCCAAAGCTTTAAAATCTGTTATTTTCTAGCAGACAAATGCAGCTTTCCTAGTACAGGTACCACTGGACTGGAACATTACTCTGAAATATCTCACTTTGGTGAGAATGAGATAATTGCAACACACATTCCGTTTACAACCAACCATATATCTTCTCGAGAAATTATCAGCTTCTGCTTACAGTGAGTGGGCAAATGGCTCTCTCTCCATCCATGGAAACAGATGGAGGGCAAGCAGGTAACTCCTTATTCACCCTGCTTACTCTGGTGGCAGCCCAGCCACACACTGCACTAAGAATGCTACACAAGCCATTAAAAGATGACCTGTTCATGGTCAAAACAATCACTACAAATTACCAAACATTCAGTTTGTCATTCTGAACTTTGACGTTCAACCAGTGCACCTTCAGGGGACCTCCACTGTGTGTGACTGCACACGCCTGCCTCTCAGAGTTTTGTCAAAACCAGGACTTTGGGAAGCTATTTTTTGGTAAAATACACGCACAGGCCTAAATTCTACAACAAAACCCAATCCACAGACTAAACCAACCAATGCACTTACCTATCATTTATCTTGATGTTTTGGTCAGTCTGAGGATCATACATAAACCTCATGAGCTGTAGGTGTAACACTGGTGGCAATGTTAGGAACTTCACACCTTTCTCTGCCTCCTAGACATTTTAAAGGAAATAGAGGGTTGAAATTGCAGCATTTTTAGCAACTCAAAATACTTCTTTGTTGCAGACACTCTTCATATGGACTTTTATAGACTTGATGACACAATGTGCACCAGAACAGTTCAAAACCTGGCTGCAATTTGAGTGTCCTAATCCTACACCAATCTCCCACGAGCTACTCCAGTAACACAAGAACTCAGTTAAATTGAATTTAGGCCACTCATACAAACATACGTGGATACCTCACTGCATTAAGAGCAAGTTACCTGCATAAATACAATTGAGAGAATATGGAGGCAGCAAAAGCTCATTTTTGAGCAATTAAGAATTTCATGGTCATTGCACCCTGCCAACAGGGATTTGGCTACTGTGCTACACCTTCCTAAGAACAGCTAAAGAATACGCAGAACATTACTGACAAAACTTGGTATGTCAAAGCTGTGGAAATAAGCTTTAGTAAAACATTATTTATAAAGGACTTCAGCTTACTCCAGTGGGTGCAGCAAAGTGCAACTGAAGAGCTCAGAAACACAGGCACACACATGAATGTTTAATTTGCATGGGTTCATTTGGTGTTCCTGCTGAGAATACAAACATGAGCTCTCCAAAGTTACTTTTAGAGCTATGCTGGATTTTCACTTGACACACGGAAGAACAGACTACTCATAGAGGAAGAACTTCTCAGTCTTGAGACTGGTGGAAAAGCAAACCATTCTAGCAACTGGAAACTTGGACCTGTAAAACTCACTACCAATTAAATTGCTATAAAATCTGAGCTGGTTTTAATAAACCTAACACCAAATAAGAGAAGATATATAAAAAGCTCATCTAAGAAGAAACATCACCAAAATCAGTTGATAAAACCTAGAATGGGCTTTGCAACGCAGTTATTTTATCAAGGACAAATAAATAAGACTTAAAAACAGGTTAAAAGAAAGAGAATAATACCTGCAAGCCATGTTCTCCTGCATCATACTTGTTATCACCATCCAACTGCTCCACTGCAACATAGTCAATGAAGGACTCGAAAACTGAGTGAAAAAAGATTGAGGAATTGTACAGAATGAGGAAAAAGTGTAAGTTTACTCTATGCCTGCAAGATATTAATCAAATGAAGTATTAGGACTGGGGAGTTTGTGTTTGAATATTTCTGTCCTTACTTTAAGTAAAGTTTTATATTGTTTAGGAATGTCAAGAAATGCACCATATTGCAAAGGCATATTTAAGAATACCAGTAGATTTTAAAATCACAGTTCCAGCTGTCTGCCACAACTCCTGATTTCACAGCTGTTAAGCATCAAGCCAGATGCCTCTGTTTGCTGGACTCTTACACATCCCTTCCCATGCCTCATACCACAAGTGCTCAGTAAAGAGATAAGGGACCACTGTTATGTTGTTCTGAGTAGTTCATTATTTTTTTTTTTTTTCTTATTACTATGGCCAGGTCTAAATAAGAATCTATTTCATCCAAGTTCATCTTTATATATAAATTATAACTACTGTGACAATACCAGTATGATGACCACAGCACGGTTTTATGACACCAGAAGACTCCTAAAGTTATTTAGAGTTTTATGAAAAGATACCAATGAGAGAATTAGGGAGGAAGGAGCAGGGAAATGGAACAAGGTAAAATAAGAAATGTAATGCAGGCAGAACATTCTCTGCATTTAAAATGTTTTCAATAAAGTGTCCTAAAGCACATATTTCCAATCACTGTGCACTAACAAACCCATTTGAAAACAACAGGCGCTAAAGGTGTCCAACATGTTGAAGTACTGGATTGGTACATATCACAGTGTATCACTTACTATTTTTCTTTCCCTTTATACTTAGCTGGATGTCATAATAATCTTCTATTCGTTCAGATCGATAGTCTACGTGCTTGCATTGGATATAAGACTGGAAACAAAAGCAAAACAACACAGAAGTTCAATTTTATAAAAGTAACAAAAGCTAATTTAAATTATTTTTGAGAAAGGTATAAAATACATACCACCATCTTCCCTCTGAACAATTTAGGGATAGTGCCTTCTACACACGTGCCTTTCATTTTATTTTCCACATTATCAAGCAGCTGAAAGAAAAGTCAGTTTTTACACAAGATAAACTTGCAGTTTTTAAATTTATTCATCACACACATGACTACTTAAATGAATAGATGCCAAGTCACTTGGACAAAACTGAAATGTTAGTCGATTTGTACTGGCATCTCCTTTCTATAAATCCTCCTTTCCCCCTAAACTGAGGGCTACTCCAGCTACTCCACTCCTTTGAGTCTGGAAACCCCCACTGATGTAACAGCGCATTTCATCTTCAAAACTGCATTTCTCTCCATGGCTGTAACTTACCACTAGCACATGTTCCAGAAACTTTCAAGCTTCCCTATTCTTCACAAATTCCTCACCCATAAATGCCACAAGCCATCCCATTCTTAAAGAGAAACCAAAGCAAAACCTTTGCCTTTGAGATCTAATTTAAATCAACCAGGGCCACTATTATTCTGATAATCCTTAAGCACTATTATTTTGTATATATATAGATATATATACACACACACACAGACTATCAAGAGAAATGTATACATCACAGATCAGCAAGAAATAGTATAAACGTACCACTCGACATAATTCCTGGACATCATGTTGCATGAAGCTGTCTAAAGTTTCCCACCTTTTAAAGATAAATAAATAAAAATTACTAATTAGGAAAAGAACACCTCAAAGAACTCAAATTTTTTGATTTCTTTGCAGATCAACGATGTAATAGGCAGCAAGGTGTACAGACTGAGATTTGGGACTGGCTGATGCACAGGTTCTTGGTGTGTAGGAAGAAGGGGCGGTGAACTTGTGGATGTTCTGGCAGCTCTTCTGTGCCCTCCCCTGTGTGGGACAGGAACAGGGTCTGCAAAGGCACCCAGAGCCAGCTGAGGAGGCCACAGCCAGGCTGTTGCTCTTCCAGTCTACAACCCAGTCTCAGCTCATGCCAAAAAACCTCTTAAAGAAAGGCTTGGAGCAATTCAGTGCCATCGGTTTCCACAGCAGGTTCCCAGCTGCCTCTGTTCCGAGGGCCCTTCAGGTGCAGTCAAGTGGCGTTCAGGGATTATTTCAGCACAGGAAATGGAGGCAAATGGATTTACAGCAAAGACTGGCTCCTTTGTGCTCATCTAAACAGTTAATCCTAGGCATGCAGTGACTCCAAGGAGGCATCCAGCTTTCTGGACTGTCCATGTGCAAACACACAGTGAAAGCAGGGGCAAGGGCAGCAGGATCTAAGTGCCTCACAGCCAGCATGGCACACCGCAACAAGGGTGTTCAGCACTCCTGCCTTCAATAAAACAAGAAGCACAAAGTGTTTCTAGTTCCAGCATTAAATACACCTGTGAGAACTGTAACTTCAACTCAAGGAAGTTTTTTAAGTTCTAAGTCTCTGACAACTTTTTTTTTGCAGCAGTCACCACTCCCAGCTGTATGAAATAAACTCTGTAGACTGTAGGCTCCAGTTTCAGTGTGATGTTCCACCCTGGCCCTGGAAGCAGCAGCAGGGTGATCAGGAGCAGTGCTGTCTTTATCCTCCCTCCCACTCTCTTCTCAGTGACTCACCCCCACAGTCACATGGCAGCAAACTAATCTCCAAAGTGTGCCAACAATTGTGTGGGGTCCACACTTAAACAAGCTGAATCAAATGACCTGTCAGATAATTAAGAATAGAAAATAATGCCCTGACTCTCTAGGCTTTAAACACTAGCCAGCTCATAGGACAAACCAAAGAAAAAGGTCACCCACTAAAATTAGGATAAAGAAGGGCTCCTTCAGACATGGCATCATTTTCTACTTAAAGAAGTCAAACCTAGAAATTCACAACACTCAGTAACAAGTAACACCCTAACCAGCACCTAAGGCTCACAAGACCAAAAACCCCTCTCCAATTCAATGATGAAGGAAGGGAGAAACCTCAATCTTCAAACACATTCTAAAATTCTTTTCCAAGAACAAAAGCAGGCCCGAACACATTTTTAAAACCCTGCTGTGGGATACAAAATTAAGCACCTGCAGCACCCTTGGGAAAGGCCTCTTCAAGCTACTGAATATGACACAGTTGGGATCTTAACTCAAGATGAAATATTTACTCTATCACAGAGTCCTGTCCTGTAACAAGACAGTAGGAGCACTGATAAATCAAATATATTGTGTGCTAGCAGGAAGAGGGTATGGCCAGAAAAACAGACAACACAGAGGCTACTGATGTCCTTTTAGGATTCCCCTAAAGAGCAAGAGTCAAGGTGGCAAAGACACAAGGAGTGTTTTCAGGACAGAGCACAACTACAGGCTGTAGCAGTGGATGCAGGATGAACAAGAGGACAACTCTATGACAAAGATGATACAAAATGTGTTCCTGATGTGTTTCGAAATAAGACAGTGCTTGTCAATATTACAAGACTAGCCTATAAATACAGTGAGAAAAAGTAATACAAAATAAATTATTTTAGAATGGATTTCAATAAAATCCTACTCCACACTTACAAGACATGGAAAAAGAAGACTTGCAAAGGTTATACTAAGATTAATCTTTCTGTCCTAACTTGTGTCTTCAAAATGTTGTAGGAAAATGTTACAGCAGCCATCAATGTTCAACAACATGGACATGCAAATTACTGCTACTGCACTAAATCTAAAACAGATTCCATTTTTTAAAGACATTAACAATACATGAACTCCAATGTGTCAATGACTATTCTGCTCTGAATTTTTCTTAAGTCAAATGCATCACACAATGTTCAGGTAAATCATAACCCTGTTTTAACAGCTCTGTTTCTGTACAGTTCCCCTTCCCAAAAATCTGACTTTTGGATCAGCTGTTTTTAGTACTGGCTACAAATAAAAACCTATGCAAGTAGAAAATTCACAATTAACACCATGTTATATTAACACTTATTAACTATTAACTATTAACTTATTAACACTATATTAACCTTATTAAAATAGAATCTTTGTAAAGAAAAGCTTTATGAAGCCCGAGTCCAATAAATAGTCCAGGTTTTGAAACTTACCCAAATGATTTTGTTAACTTTTTAGTTCCAACTGGTTTGTCACTATGTTGCAGCTCATAAAACACTCTTTGCAATGCTAAAGGAACACTTTTGGATGAATCATCTCCTTCTGTGGGCATCATGTACACAGCCTGAAAAAAGCATTTAGTTCAATTAGTATCAGAAAAGTTTATTGCTCATCCTGTTTAATGCATTCTTTCCTCTTCAGTGACTTCCTTCATAGAACTCAATTTAATCAACACTTCAAAAAAGTCTGAAAAAAATCTTGTACCGTAGTGTAAAAACGTTAATTGTCTGGAACAACTCTTCCTAGAGCACAGTGGTTAGAAAGATGTGAACAACAGATTCCATTCATGGTTATTTTATCTCAATAGTGCCCTTATTCCAGCCTAGAACAGTAAATGCACTAAAGCATTTAACACCTTCAAATACCTTCTCATGCCCGGTATGTCTGTGCAATCATTACAGTAGGACCAGATATACCAATCAATACTACAGACTTTTGAAAGTAACTGGTTTTGTGAAAAAGCAACCACATAAAACCATAAAGGGCAACAAGTGAACAAAACCAGAAACGGTCCACATGGAGAAAGATGTCAGAGGAAGCTCGGAGAGCTCCCAATTCATTCATTCCTACTTAACGTCATCGCTGTCCAGCAAATAAACAGCTTAACAATTCTATTCACTGACTATAGTGACCTGGGAAGGATTGGGAACAAAGAAATTACACAAAGAGACCAAACAGGGATTAAGAGAGTTCAACAGTCACTGAAATGAGATTTACTTTTTAAAAAGTGTACATCGATACATCTAGGGGAGAGGAAGAGCAAACAAAAGGGAGATGTTCATTTGAGAAGCGTAAATATAAAAAGAAACAGACAGCCCTGGAAGGAGATTAGGCACCATATGAAACTAAAAAAGACCCCAATATTAAGTAGTATATGAGAAAATAACCTGTTAAAAACAGAACAATTGCCATCTGAAGTTTTGCCTGTGAAACAACAGGGAATGGTCCATTTCTGTGAGTGAAGTGCTGAACTGGACCCCAGTGACCCCCTCAGTCTTGGCATCAGCCAGAATTCCCGGGGTGTGCAGCACATCTAACCCTGGGCTCCAGTGCCTACATATCCAGTGCCTACACACAGAGCAAGGGCAGCACCTCAGCAGGAGCTGGGAGCTGCAGGGCAAACCCAGTCACTGCTACAGGACACAGCCACGGGAACCAGAGGGGACGGCACCAGATGGACAACACTGACGCTAAAACAATACAAGGCTGTGGCAAAAGAGGAACTAAGAAAGAAAAACAACAAAATAAATGCCTAAAATATTGACAGGCCAGTTTTCTATTCCAGTTCTGAGGATCCACTACATTTTCCAAAAGTACAGCAACAGAAATACTTCAAAGAATAAAGAATATCAGAATAGCAACAGTAAGATGAAATAAGAAAAACAATTTCATTAACAAATCCCTGATATTCTGACAGAAAAACAATGGTTAATTATGCAGTTGTAAACTAATATGATAATTCACATGACTGTATCTTTAAAACCTTTAATGTAATTTTCAGAAGTTACCAGGTAATAGAGATGACCTAAAACAGAATCATGAACACAAATAACTTCCAAATCTTATTTCTCCTCAGTTGCAAGCTACACCATTAGTAGTACTTACACATGTACAAAGAATACATTAATAAAAATTAGCTAAAATTTAACAACAACTTTTTTCTGAAGGACAGTCAACAGAAGTCTTTGTTAGGATAATTCTAAGAACAATAGCTCAACCTCAACCTAATGATAACAACAACAAAAAAGTCTTTTTTTGCTCCACTTTGACATTTGCTTAGACTGCTTTTATAAATTTTGTAAATTGAAGAAAAATGCATCTTAAATTTTATCACTGGCTACAGGTTTTAACTGTTGAAACTCAATAAACCTTCAGCTTTTTCAATGTGTTAAGCACTGCTTCAAGAGTTTATAGTGATGCAGTCTGGAAGAGAACTCTGTAGATTCTGTTCTCTGTTTCTGTGCACAGAGGTGCCAAGTTCAGACTGGGGTCCAGTTGCTCATGATCAGATCCAGTTAAATTCTGAGCATCTCCAGGGATGGAGATCCCACCACCTCTCCATACATCCTAATGTAAAGCTGGACCACCCTAATTATGAAAATTTTCTTCCTAAGGTCAGAACATTCAATTTTAGAACAAATAAGCTAATAAAGCAAATAATTTCCAATTGCTTTATTTTTATCATCCAGATCCAGAATCCCAGTAAACCAGATCGATCTGGGCAAACTCCAATTCAAATATCACTAGCTAGACTTACACCTTTGGTTTAACAAGCAAAAGTTATTTCTTGCTTTAAAATATCAACACCAGAACAAGTCAGCACCTTGATGAGTCAACTTTAAACCTTTTCCAGTACCAGGTTTATGAACCTCTTTAAGAGGGGGTGTCACTAGCTAAAGGTAAAAACAGAAGTAGTTGAACAACCAAGTCTCCAGTCTTCCAAAACTCTATCATCAGCCTCTACTAACTTTTTTGAACATCTTATAAATGCTTTTTAAAAAAACTAAATATATAGATACTTGCTATGTTTAAACAAATAGAAACAAGGCATGAAAATCAAGTCATGAAAAAACGCAAACGTAGTCAGTGCTGATACATTCAAAAAATTAATACTGAAATCCTAAATCAACAGCAGGCTAAAAATCAACCTTGTGATTGACTCTTCCATCAAAAATGCATAAAGTGGAATTCAGAATACCTTGACAATTAATCAAAATCAAATCCTTTGCCTTTAGTTCCTATTTTTTAAAATGTTTTTCTCATATACCATCTGGACAATTAATTCCCTTCCTATATCTCTCAAGTAATATTCAAATAATAATTTACAATTTGCTTATAACTACTACATTCCAGCTGTCATTGAATAAAAACACCAGTTTTATTTCTTTGGAAATTCTACATGTGTTATGACAAAGCAAACATTTAACACAGCCCTCCTTGGCTCTTCATTCTGTTTCTGTATTTAGGTAATATTAGAGCTCTCTAAGTCTAAGTGTTTCTCCACACTACCACTTTTTAAGTATTATTCTCTCCAAACCTTTATTTTTCTGCCTTACCCTCCCAAATTCTGAAAGCTTGACCTCAAGATAAAGGAGTGAGACCTTCTGATCCATGTAAAAAAGCAGGGTTTCTTATTTAGAACCTGAGAAGTTCCTTCACAAAATGAACACAAAGAGGGATAGGGACATGTATAGGCATATTGACAGATATGAGAAAAATTATAGACATTTATATAATAATAGAATGGTACAGGTAACTTTGAACACACTGCTTAAAGCCAGGAATTACTTAAAGAAGGAAAATACTGTGCATGAAATTCCAAGGTTAGGTAAAATACACTGGATAACTTGAAGAGAGCCTGATGGAGAGAAATGGACCAGTGTTTATTATTTTAATGCATATATATTCTATAACGTTTGCAAGGGAATCAGCAAAAAGTTCCTAAATGCACTTGAAAACAGTTCTGAGACAACTCATGTAACAGAGCCCAGGGTCACACCTGGACCCCTCTGGGAGGTCACCACTGCCCCTTGCCTACTGGACCGTAGTCAAGCACATATCTATCAGTCACAAACAACAAATAACAATATGCTCTAACGTGAAAGTTCCTTCCTTTATTCCCTGCCACTGAAGACACCTCTTGTTGCTTAAAAGGGAGGTCTCATCCCAAACACCCAGAACCTCCCATCTGTTATCTGGAAGCAGAGCAGAGAAGAAAGGACCTCTCCATCAATCCTCACCCACGCTTCCCCAGGGCCTGACTTTCCATAGGTACGTGCCTGCCTTTGCTATTGTTCATTGCTTCCCCAGCTCTGCTCCTGACAGCAGCTCCTCTGCGAACAAAGCTCTAAGTAACAGCAACGGGAATCATTATTTCTTCTAAGGAAGGAAAATGCGCTGAAATTATGGAAATGGTGAAAAGCAAACCGAGGATACCACACGTTTTATTTTACTTTGGTTTAAGAGGAACAAGTTCGGTCAAAGTGAAAACAAAAATGTAGAAACTATTTTTTTCAGACAAGGCAACAAGTGATTCTTCCTGATCTGTACCAATGGCAAACGAGTGCTAAAGCTGTCTAAAACTGCCACTGTCATCTGTTCTGTTTGGGGGGCTCGGAAAACCTGAGGAATGAGCAAGGAATTGAACATTCCAGCTGATGTGCAGGAACAATTTCCATAAAGGAAGCTGCAGCTACCAACTCCAACAAATTAGGTTTTTGCATGTGGTCACTAGGCAGATATTAAGAGATGCTAAAAGCTGCTTTTATTTTGGGACTAGTGGAGAAGTGCAGGGAATGGCTGGTAAGATAAGTTCAGTTGAAACCAATCTGTACTACAGAAAGAATTTCTTCTTCACTACCTCACAGTAGATATTGATTTAGCGACTACAAGACAGTCTTGAACAAACTACTCAACTGCATTAGATGGAGCTATTACAAAAACACTTTTTTCTCTCAAGAGCAAAGTGAAGTTGTCCAAAAAATAAAATGCACAAACATTGAGTGCTGAGCAAAAAGAACAGGCATAATAATGAATGATAAACTGAATGAGTAAATTATACCTCCTGCAAAAAAGGAACAGGTGCATAGTGTAAAATGAGTCAAGTACTTATCTGCTGTCCATGGCACTGGGAAGAGCTCAGTTACATTCTATTGGAGTTTGAGATTTTTTTTTTTTTTTTTGCAGCACTTCAGAATAAACCGCACATTGCAAAGAGAAAAAAGAAATGCCAACTGGGACACTTACAGGCCACAGGGATATAAATAGTAAGGTGGTGGGAAATTAAAGACAGTGGAAAGCAGGTACATTAAAAAGGAAAAGAAAGCTTAATTGAACTGCAACAACTAGTATACATAAAAGAAAGTTCAAGTTAGAACAGTTAATTTTCACTAAGAGACAGACAGTAAGTGCAGAAATGCACAGAAGGATGATTAGGATCAATAGGAAACTCCAATATCAAGTCATCACTTCCGTTTTTAATCCCAGTAAGGGTACTGCACCATTTAAAAATGATACATTATCTAGTGTATTTTATCCTGGCTTTAGATGAGATATTTATTAAAAAGCTATTTAAAAAAGTTCTTTCCAGCACAGAAGTAACATCTACAGTAAAAAACAAAATACTACTAAAGTAAATAAAAATTACGTTGTTTAAACTGCTGAAAATACAATGCTTTCCATCACTACAAGGATGGCAACCATAATAACAAAAAAATTCTTCTGCATAACAGGAATTTCAAGATGGAGCAAATGCGTATCTTTGTGCATTGTTTATGGGCTGAGAAGCCATAATTCCCTATTTTAACTATTTCAGAAAAGTGAAATTGCTTCCATCTTTTATCTGCAAGATTTAACTGCTTTGCCTGCCCCCAGCAATTCCTAGCAACATTAACATACAATACAGTCCAAGAAACACCCCCTAAGCTCAGGTCTTCTCCAGGTGCTCTGCCTGCTACAAAAAATACAAAAGCTTGTGTTTGACAAACTACAAAAGGGAGCTTCCTGTACTGTGCCTGCAGTAAGATGTGCATCTCCATGTAAGTCACAACTCCTCTGAAAGGATAAAGGAGGCAAAAGGATCACACAGATCTGTTTAGAAGCATTTATAAATGCTAATCAAAATAGCCAGTGTTATAATCTCATGTTCTTTCATGTATTACTTACCTTTCGTAGCTGATTTGTGAAAAATAAAGTCTGTAACAAACTGTTCATGTAACAAGTTGCTCCCTGGTTCTTTAAGCCAACATATCCTGTGTGCTTCTTTGAATCCCACCTAGAAAACAGTTTGTGGTTAAAAACAAGAAAGTTCTGTATTCCAATAATAAAAAGTGTTTGTTCTAAGGTAGTGCTGCTGGTGGGTATCAGCTACTCTCCACTGCTACTGAAGGTTCAAATAAACTACACTTCACTGCTGCCTGCCAGTAACAACAGCCTTTGCAATGAAATGCTTAGTGACTTTATTACTTTTTTTTAAAAAAAAACGTGCTATATGGCAGGAAAATTATGTCTTATGAGAGTGTCCTGGAACTCAGAGCTGTACTTTTAAGGGCAAGTCTGCACCTCTGTACAACCCTGTTGTTTACAAGTGCCATGAAGGAGAACAAATGAGATGAAGCAGTTTTACAACTGTAAACCAAGGCAAGTGACAAAGCAGAGCCACTTGGCTGCACCTGAAACCCCATCAGCTCCCACACCACAAATGCCCAGGCCAGAACTGCAGAGGTGTTAAAACACAAACCAACTCACACAGAAGCTGAGGCTCCACAACATTTTGCTGACTGATACAAACAGAAATTGAAGCTATACAAAATCTCTATGTGACTATAAAAATATTGCACGTGAGAATTCATCAACTGGTAGTGACAAAGTGAGAATGTCTGATGGAAGCTACAAATGGCAGTAACACAGAACACTTGAATGATCCCAACCAAAACCACTAGAATTAAGAAATTTTAATATTGCTTTGTTTTTAATCCAAGACACTTACGCCACTCCGTGCGGAGCATCTGCTTGAACGTAGACTTCAAAAGTAACTTTGTCCTCTTCTATAAAGCCTTTCTCAGGATCAGTAACTTCCTGTGAAACACATATGACACAGGAACATGAAAAGTGGAACATGCAACATGACTGCAGTGAAGCATCCAGTTAGACACCACTTTCTAATTTCCAAGCCTAAGCTATCAGTAGTAAAAAACCGAAGAAGCAAAACTGAAGAACACTAAAAGCAGTTGTTTTTCAGCTTACAACATTTTAATTCTTTTATAGTGTCTCAGTGCAGGAAACTTGTTCCTGCATTTTAAGGAAGTTTAACTGAAGTGTTTCAGTTTTCAATGATGTAAGGGTTAGTAATCAAATGCTCTGCTTCTTCTGGACAATATTCCAAAACCTTTGCAAATGCTTAAAAAGTTGTCACAATTCAAGAGAAACCTAAGTAGTATTATTAGGGCATTGAATATACATGTACATATACACAAAGAGCATATGGAAATGCAAGCAAATTTATGTTGCTTCAGAATGTCATTGACTATCACATAGTGGTAAAAAAACACAAGCACTCGAGCAGAAAATAATAATGAGGGAATGTTCAAATTACAACATATATAAATCACTCTACAGAAATCAAATTAATAGAGTAAGAAATTGAGAAAAAAATCTACAGCAATGATAGAAAAAAATAACAGCTTGGGGGGAAAGAAACCCCTTTGCTATCAGCATCTCAGTATGCAGGAGTTACAGGTACAGAACTGCTCCTATATAGGAAGAGATTAATACATGTCCAATTACTTACACTCCAGGCCATGAAGTTAGAAAAGCCCCAGTCATTCTCCTTATGAAAGAACAAGTGACTAATACGACGACTGAATGATTTTTCATCATCCTTGTAGTTTATTATCTTGAGAACTGCTTGTGCATGACAGGACCATGACCTATAAATACAGAAGAAACACTTGAAACTCCTTCAAAACCAAGCTTTTTATAGTCGTTACATAATTTTTTTTGTTAGGGATTTTTGGTACATTACTTTCACACACCGGATTTCTTTCCTTATTAGATGTTAATTGTTATTGAGGGCATAAACCTCTGGGGCTTTCTGAAGCCACATTATCAACCTGCAATGGAGATTTTCTTACGGCAACAGTGTTGACAATAAAGTGTGTCAGTGACTTGCAGGTTGGTTTAAGAAGCTGACAGCTCTTCCAGGTGAGTTAGTTCTGATCTGCCCCACTGCACATAGATGGGCCAACTCCAAGTGCTCTTGGTGTCTATGGAGTGGGAGGTCCCAGCCTTTGGTAAGGAAAAGATGAGGAGCTTCTACCTTCCTTCCCACAAGATAAACTCCCCAACACTGATTATCTCAGCAGCACTTCTTCATGCCCACTGGTGTTTAAAAGCACCCTACTTGTGCACGGCAATCAGTCTGGGCACAGCTCAGACAAGGTCCTGTCACTGCCTCATGCAGTGGCACTGCTTGCTCACCTCCACTGGCTGCACCTTGGTTGGTACTTCTGAAGATCACATTAATCTTTTTCTGTAAATACTTGGATGTGAATCACATCTCCTGTGACTTTTTAATACACTTACAACTTTTTTCTTTACATTCTGCCCTAAGCACTCACCTTTACATTATAAAAACATATTATTCACAGTAAACAACAAGCTTCGTGAGATTCACTGCTAGAATGGAGCTACCCTATTGGAAAGGACACCTGAGAGGTCTGCACTCTTCCGGGATAAGCTACAGGAATTCCCCAGAAATTTGGAGTTATATATAAAATTTTTACTTTTATTTACAAAAGTGGTCAAAGGCACCCAATGCTGATTTGCATGCAGGACTCCAAGAACACACACGTGTTCAGATCTTGCTGGATGAGCCATGAACTCCACTTAAGGAGAGGAGTCATGCCCTGCTCTGCCTGCACTGGTAGCAGTTACCTGTTCACATGCTTCACAGGGCAGCATTTATAGCTTGGCATGGTTAGAGAAGCTCCACTTTCATTTGAAATAAACCCAGAACTTTCTCCAGGCCAAGAAAACTGTCAGTCAAAGACTTCTCCTTCAGCAAGCATATATCTAAATTCTATCACAAACTTCTAGTGGCACAAGCTGATTTTAGAGGATTATTCTCATACTTCGAGATTTAGAAGGGTGGGGGGTAAAGGGCACACAAACCTTTTCAAGAATTCTCTCCTCTTGCAGAAAGCAGGGAGAAGAGTTTTCTTGTAGGTATTTGTATTTCTCGCAACAGATTAACCAGTATCAAGTGAGGGCTTGTACAAAAATTAAAAGGGTCTTACGTGGAATCAGATTCAGCATTGCACTGAAGGAAGAATCCTACGCTTTTTTGGTGTGGTCTGTCCGGGTAGAGCCGTGGCATTACCATGATCTTCCATGGCAAATTCCGTACGAAGCAGGGAGGGCTGAGCACTGACTCACTCAACCTGTTGAAGCGTTCCACTGTAAACTGAAATGTTGCTTCTGATCGCCAACTTGTATCTGTAACGCACAAACACACACCACTGTTTGAAACACCACACCTTCTTCACTCCAAAATCACCAACATCATGTAACCTGAGCACGTTTCATGTAGTGGGATGTGGGAAGCAACAAAAGCTTCCCCATCCCAGAGGGACAGTGAACGACTCAATTACTGACGTTTCAATTTTTTCATTTTGAAAAACACTGCAACTCCATTCAGGCAAACAGCGCACTGCAAGACACATTCCTTTTCTACACTATTTCCTTAACTGCTTCTTTAGCAGTAGGATTTGTTACCACTCCAGTTTCTTCTAAAGCAGCAGGTGCGGTAAGACAGAAACATCAAACGCTCTACAACAAAATCACAGCCCACTCTTAACTGTTCCTGTTGTGTAGCATCTCCACAGCCCAGTTTAAGTCACTTCCCTGCATGAACCCATACGCACAAAGGAATTTTACAATCTGTTCAAATGCCCTGTTGATACCATGCCACCATTTAGTTGCTTTTGGCTCGCAACAGTATATTTTAAAACAGACGAATGCCATAGGTTGGTTGTTGGATTTTTGTAAAATCGTATCAGTTTGCTGAAAATTAGCTCAAGAGTATGGTCCTGTTTTCTTTGTGCTATGCAAGGACTTTAGAGATTTTCAGTGGTCTAGCACATAATTAAATGAGACTTTTTTTTTTTTTTTTTCAAAGAGCTTATTTTGACACACACAATTAAAGTAATTTTGCCTTCTTCCCACATACCCAGTTCTTCACCTACCACAATCTGTTCTGCTTCTGTAGTACACAGCTATAACAGGGTGCTGGAGACTGTGACAGCTTCAGCAAGGCTCAAGGCCAGGCTGTCTTTACTGTGACACACCTCATACTGCACTTAGGGAGGGAGAACCCGTAATTTATCCCAACAACTCTACAGGCCAGGGATGCATAAGCCACTCCTCGCCTTTTGCATGGCTCCAGTCTGACACTCGTGCAAAACGGAATCCTGCTGGCTCTGAGGAGGCTGGACTAGCACACAGGGCAGCAGGCAGCACCCACGGTCACCCTGCTGCTCTCACCGCACCCATGGGGGATGCACAGCTGGAGGTGCATCATGCATGCAGCGACACCCAATTCAACTGCAGCTGAAGGTGTGTCACAAATGCAGCAACACCCAACTGAAATCAAAGAGCGCTGAGGGACAGCAACACTGAGCCAGAAATCAGATTGTGAAATTGTGACAAGGCACACAGCACAACAAACATGTTCCTCCCATGCATGGACAGCAGTCGTTTACTCAGCTTGGCACAGCACCACAGACAGCGCTGAATCATTTTTCCAAAACACAGGTGAGTCCTGATTGCTACCTTACTTAAAAAATGGAGCACTCTTGATTACAACATGCAACAGGGTAAAGATTATACACTTCATACAGAAAATTACCAAGTTCTATCCACAACTGCCAGGGAGCTATGACAGGTTTCTTTCGTCTCCCTTGTGAAGCAGTTTTCAAGCACTTGTCCTACTCCTGAACTGCAACACCTAGGATATTTTGTGTATGGCCTGACAGCCCTGAGCATTCCAACTGACCCTTGAAGGTAGTACAGCCCAAACCTGCTTCCTGTCCCCTCTACTCCTGCAAAGACCTTTGTGTTGCCCTGTGCTGTCAGCCTCCTCAGTAACACAAGAGTTCAAAGGATTGCTTTGTCCTTTTTCCCTGCCTGGAAGTGCAGCTAACTAACAGTCTGTCACCTACTCAAAAAATGCTCTCTTCCCAGTTTCACTACTCACTGCCCATTGACAGAGTTAAGAGCTGTACTTCTACACCCAAGAACCTGACAGGCTGCAGACAGAGGAGCTCTAACTTGATTTGCAGCCAGGATAAAACAAATCTGTAACTTAACAATTTAAAATCAGTCTTGCATCACGAGTACCTCAAACCAACTTGAAGCCACCTCCCTACACACAATCACTGTATCAGTGCTTCTGGGCACAGTCTGAGCTTCTGAAAAACGAGCCAAGTTTGCTTTCTGCCTCCTCTGATGCAGCTTTCAGAACACTTCAGCACAAGGATGCAGCAGTGCTGCTACAGTGTCAGCTAAAAATGCAGCCCACGCAGCATCTGCAGATGCTTCAGAGAAAGTTTGCCTGTATTTCTTGATTTCTTTTCAGGAAAACCTGTGCATGAGAGCTCACCAGGGAATGGGAACTCTTCTCTGTAAAATATTTGAGCAAGCACTAGTAACTGCTCCATAAAAATGCAGCCTTGTAACACAGGTCAATCCTAAAATAGAAGTTTCTTTAAAAATAACAACCCTCCTTTCTTTCCAGTAGGCCCATTTTTTCTTGGCAAGTATAATGGGTTAAAGGATGAATTTTATTAGAAAATGAAGTTTACACAGCAAACGTGACAATTATTTTGAGTACATCAATAAATAAAGCCTTTTTTTTTGCCATCATGAACGTGTCCTCCAGATGCCAGTTAAAGGCTGCAACTGGCAGCAGGATAACTTAGTAGTGACTGGCAAGTGAGACTTTTATAAATCCCAGAACTACAAACTGAACACAAGGTAAGAAGGACTGATCCAGCTGACAATACTTGGAGAAATTACAATGGAATGGACTGTCTTTGCTATGTGGAAAACATTTTTTCGTTGATGAGATGAATGTCACATTCAGTATCTTAAGAGAAGAAAGATCCTACAAATCAGAGATCCAAATACTGAATATGTTCCATTTTAAGGCTGAAACACATATTTAAATGTTGATACTTTTGGGAAAAGCAGATTTCTTTATTCTCTTAGTAAATGTTGATACCTTGAAAGTGCACTGGAGTTATTAAAATATTCTGAAACTGAATTATTAATGGAGAAACTGGCTGAATATTCTATGAATATTTTAATAATGATCCAAATACAGCATGCAATACCAGCATACGGCTAAGACTGATGCTTCTGAAAGCCTTCTTGCCTCCGCAATTCTTCACAGAAATGAGACTTCAGGAGGTAATGGCAAAGCTGTGAGTTTATGTTCAGCTAGGGACCTTCTGTTTGAACTTTAACTTCTAAGAGAATTTATTCTATGTGTTGCTTTGAATACTGATGCACTTGCAAGCAAGTTTTGATCAGAGCCTTGTTTTTATTATTTTTTACTTTATTTGCAGAGGCTGCTATTCCAGCTTTTAAAGCCTGGTTCATTTAAGTCATTCTCCATACAAAGCACAGCACAGTCCTTCAGCTGGTTCTTTTTAATTGCTAAGACTTCACACAGAGCAGCAACAGGTACTGGTCACAGCGCTTGAGAGAACACAGCCATATCTGAAAGTCCTGCTGGTGGTCCACTGCTGCTCCCGTTCCCTGTGTCTCACAAAGCCTGCAGCTTGTTGCCTAGCAAAGGGGATGAGAGCTGCACTTTTTTCCCCCAATCTTATCAGACATTTCTTTATGTGCTAAGCTGGAAGAACAAAATCACCTCAAAAGTTTCTTGAACTCAGAGAATCACCAGAAAGCTGATTTCTATGATCCAGCTGGAAGCATTAAGCTTTCATCTTCCTGTTCACCTCTCTCACAGGAATCATTAAACTCATTAATTTCACTGAAGAGGTATCTAAATTCTCCTCGTGCATTCAGTATCAGCTCAGATTGATGCCCCTTGCTATGAGTAACACCAAAGGAAAACTGCGTGCTTATCAGAGAAGCCCATATCTCCCATCTTCCCTGTCTTTGGAATCTCTGAGCTATCCATTAACCATGCACATCATGCTGCAAACCAGGTTAGTGAGAGCACAAACAGCAAGAGAGCAGTTGCACTGATGTGTAAATAATGCAACAGCAAGCAACTAATCTGATTTACAAGATTTGGAAAAGAGGCATCATCCACTTACGTGATGCAAGTCTTCAGGAATGCTTTTGCAACTCTAACATTTTGCAATAAGACTCTTTTCTATCTGTGTCAATGCACAGCTGTAGCAGCACCAACATGTAGCCAGACACTCCTTATTCAAATGTGATAATGAGGAACTCTTAAGAGTACTGCTTAATAATCACACTTGAACCCTGAAGGATGCCCTTCTGCAGAGTGGCCCAAGCTCCAGACCACGCTGGAAGTCCATAAAGGCATGAGAAGCTTTCAGAAGCTTCCTGTGAAACACCTTCAGGTACTTCTCCCTAGTGCAACATCTTCAATATCCAGTTCTGAGAGGAGTCAAACAGTTGTGAATTGACACAAACAGGTTCACGGTAGTTTTGCAGTTAAAGGGTCAAAGTTATTCTGAATGAAGAGGTGAATATCTGATTAGGTGCCAATACTGATATAGCCTGGCTTTCATCAGCTATTTCTGCAATTTAAGTTCCTATTTTGGCCAAGTTGCACAAGTATATATAGATCAACTAGTGGACAAATGGTTTTTCTAATTCGCCAACGTCTTATGTACTGGTTGTATCAACAGCAAACACTATCAGGCTTTCTGCATATAAACATCCCTACCAAGAACAGAACTCAAAGAGATCTGTTCTAGCCAGAACAGACTGGTGTCAACCCATGTGGTCTTCTCTTGCCACCCTCTAAGTATCATGGCCTGACAGACACAGACATTTAACAACTTTTATTAACAGTTTTTGAAAAGAACAGAATTCCCTGTTTCAGTCTCACCTATTTACTCTGAGCAATAAATCAAAACCCTCTGAATGAGATTAGGTAATCACAGAAATAAAATTCATAGGCTAAGAAGACTACATTTTTCTTTCACTGCAAGACTCTAGTCACAGAAAACTTCATCTTAGCCAATGATACAGAGGTGATTCAACCATGAGATGCTTTTGTTCTGAATTTAAACCCTATTCTCTTCATGGAACATTACTATTTTCTATCAGTAGTCTATGTTCCTTGAACACATGAAAGCAAGCATATTTTCGACCTTTAACCTCAAACTTTGATTTTTCTGGGGAAAAAAAAAAAATCACTCAACATTTTTGCATGAATCTAAATGTCTAAGCCTAGTCCTAAATGTACTCTCAGAAGACAGCATGGGAAATGGAACAAATCCCACTCATATGATGTTTTCCTTCTCCCACCGCAATTTTACTTCATTCTTCAAAATAAGCAGTCCCTGCCCATATCCTTTCCTAAGAAAAAAAAAATCATTGCACATTTTCCTCACTACACATAACAGATTTAGAAACTTGTTACCTTTCTTTAAATATCCCCAAAGTTGTAATTATTTGATCTTCTGCAACAAAATGTACACCATTATTCTCATTTAATGGACCAAGAAAAAGACTTCAAAAACACATGTCCCCTTTTATTAACAGGACATTAATACACAATTTTTCATTTGCTTTTGCAAGTAAAAATAGGCATTAGAACTGAGAGCAAAAGATGTTCCTCAACAGAACAGCTACCACTGACTTACCATACAAAGACAAAACCAGAGCACAGCTGCCACCTGACATGAGAGCAGGACAGATAAGGATTCTAAACACCTTGAAGGAATTGCATAAATGATAAAATTACCATTCAGCAAAGCCCAGCTGCAGCACCTTTAAAGGGCTGTATCACAAAACATAACAATGGACAGAAGCACTTTCAGCAATTTTTAAATGAGTACCTAGACAGAAGTTCTAGTATGAGTACCAAGTTTTCAGAAGTCTAATCCTGTTGTACAGCTACGTCAAAGGGATACCTACACAGAAAACCAGCAGTCATAACTACAGAGGGATTCATTTTTTTAATGAGCTGCAGATCACAGGACATAGGTAAGAGATGGACCATTTTATCCTCAAAATCATAAAACTACAGAAGCCAAAAAACCAGTGCATTTATTGAATATTTACTTACCATCTTCCATGTCTTCCTCAGTGTTGTTATGTCCGTCAGCCATCGCTACATTCCCATTAATGACAGGATTTTGAGTAATTCTTGGAGGATCATCTGTATCTCCAGCTAAGACAAAACAAAATATGTAAAAATTAATCATGTAATTAATGATCAGAAATTAACTTTTTTGTCTCAGGTTTTGTTTATGAGACACAAATTATGCACACTTGGCACAGAACAGTATTTAGTTAAGTAATTGCTCAACAGTTGTACTGGTATGTGTCTAATGAAAATTCCCCATATAGGTTAATATTTATGGATGAAGAAGAAGGTCCACATTAATGTGGGATACAGATACACAGAACATAAACTGACTTTTAAGTTTCCAAAGGGCCTTACAATCAGCATCTCATAATCAAGTCTCATCAAATAACTTTTTCTTTACTTTTTCTTGCATTCTTACAACGCAAGAAATTTTTACATCAGTTAAAGTTTCTAACAGCCGACTTTCTAAACTAACAAGCTACTTTAAGACTTCTTCAATGTTACTGTTTTCTTAAGAAAAAACCTGAACCTCTAATAAATCTTACTTGGGGAAGATTGGAAAGGAAATCTTTTAGGATTAAGGAACATTTTAGATAGAACCTTTTCCAGTTTCTAGCCATCACTGCCATTAAGTTTTGCTCCAGTGACCATTACACATGTAAATGCTACTAAACCAAGAGTTATGAGACAACTTGATGAACTGAAACCCCACTATTTCTAAGGAGCATTGCTTTGATTGAACAAGCACCTTCCTGCTTCCTCCAACAACTGAACAACACCTCCTTCCACTGCTCCCACACCAAAAGCCAGTGGATAGTTTCAGCATGATTTCAGATAAGTGGATATATTCTTGGATAAACTAAACTAGGTTTTATCATCGAACTGCAAAACCTTTAAGCCCTTGCAACCATCTCAAGGACAAGCACTACTTAAAAGACACTCTAATTTAAAAAGTCTGATGCGTTTCTCATTGCCATACAACTCATGCTATTAACTTATATATTCCCCTACCCCTCAAAAGCCCCAAGGTCACGGATTTGTGTAAGCAGGAACGGTTTTACACCCAAAAGCTACACCCGAGTTACTGTCTGTGTGCAGTGCCAGGGACGCGGGCAGCCCGTGCCAGAGGATGGAAGCCGTTCCCAAGGGACACGGCAGGAGCCCAGCGCCAGCACAGCAGCCCGGCCGTGCCCTCGCCCGTCAGCACCCTGGACAGAGCTGCCCTCGCCACCGGCCCTGCCCGGCGCCCACCCCCTCCGCGCTCCCCACGGCCACGCAGGGGCCCCACGGACCGGGGTGCCAGGCTGTGCACAAGAGCTGCCAACGAGCCTGGACATCTGCCTTTTAGAGATCTGCAGCTGAGTTTCTCCTGGGCAAAAGAGACAAACACAAGCGACAACAGGAATTGCTGTGTGATCATCTCCCGAGTCTTTTAAAAGCCCCAAAGGTAGGATAAGGCACGGGAGAAGTGCAGTAGCATCAGTCACCAGGTGCTTCAGAGTCCTCCCTCTCCTCAGAGCACACCATGCTTCTGCAGCCTCGTTCCAATTCGCAGCACACAGGAAAATACTTTCACACCCGGCACTTCTATTCTGATTGTTTACTCTCCTAGTAAATCTGCACAAGTAGTAACCTCTGCCCTCAGCACGACAGAAACAGCTCAGGCTAGAGACTTACTCCTGGATTAGAGCTACGCTAGATCACAGGTGTAATGCTCACACGTGGCTTTCGGACACTTATTAGGGTGCAGCAGATCTCCCTGAGACACCAGTGAAAGGATGTTGTGAAACACACACTGTGCAGCACCCGCGGTAACACGTGCGCTCTTCTAAATCCTCGGCCTTAGAACAAAAGCAAAATCAAGGACGACTTGAAGTTTTGACTTTGTAAGAAGAAAAGGTTTGCAGAAGATTGTGGAGGAGCCTCAGGGGCCTCCTCAGCAGCTATCAGCAATGGCAATGCTGCACTAGAACAGCAAGTTAGAGATTTACTACAGCAAAATTATAGGGGGACAGGTTTGAACTCCTTCGAGTAAAGAGGAAGAAAATGACAAAAATTAGGAGTAAGAAGGAAAGATCTCCAATTTCATCTCAACATCCTGCCCGCTCCCCAGGTTTTTTAACCTTTTAACAGCACATGCTTGTCCAAACAGAAAGCTGCCCTCTGGGTCACTGCATTCTAGAAGCATACAGCATGTTCTCAAAATGCAACAATTGTTTACAATAAATTAATACTTTTTTTAAAAAATTATTTTTCCTCCTAAAGTCATCACCAGTGCAACTTAGTATGTGGAAACAAACTGGAGCAAACACCTGTGGAATAGTTCTGTTCTTCACTAAAATACTATCCAATGTTATCTTTTAACATGGAATTTAAATACTGACGCCAGGTTTCACAGGGAAAGAACTATCATTAACTAAGAAAATAAAGAGCTTTCTATGAGATACTGCTCTACATCCTCCAAAAGTATGAGGAGTCAGACATCACAGCAACAGCAATCAACTTAAACAGAGACACTTCTGAGACATACTGTTTAGTGATAAGACAAATGAACCATGATGAATGCCCCTGCTGCTTCTTCTGACATAAATGGACACAGAGTTTGTGATACAGCTTTCAGTATGGAAACCAGATAACACCAGTCAATGCTTTTGGCTACTGTAAACAAAGCAAGTATTTTAAATGCTAATAAAATTCAACTAATCCTTTACACAAACAAAACACAATCCCTCCTCAACAGATGTACCAGCAAGAAGTATAACAAAATACGTTTTCTACTAGGCATTGAAAACCAGTAATTTGTGTTTTCCTCTCTTGTCCTTAAGAGCTCATAGGAAAGAATTGTAAAATCATACCAAGGTTTAATTAAGAAACATATTTTCCTTTGCCTCAAGCAGAGGGAATGCCAAAGACTTATTCAAATTATACATTACAGGATTAAGGAAGAGAAAAAATACCTGTCCACACTGGCCAGGAAAACCATGCTACCAAACATACTACTTAATACAGTGCTGTCTTTAATTAAACCACAGTGTGTCAACATCAGTCATGTCATCTGTCCATTCCCACATCAGAATACCCAGTTTTAATGATATCCCTGGAATAAATTTGAAATTTTTATGAATCAACTGAAAGTTAACACAAACCACATCAATTAAGGAAGTATCACAACAAAGTGACTTTAAGAATAGGAAGAGTTTTTAACTCTTTAAATACATTACTGTGATATTAAAGTAATACAGCTTTCAATAGCAAAATTGTAGACGCTGTAAGACTGTTTTGTAAGCACTTGTTTTCCACCTCCCCAGAATGCAAACACATAAACCTTTGTAGATATTC
The DNA here is from genome assembly GCF_015227805.2 of Hirundo rustica. NCBI lineage: Eukaryota > Metazoa > Chordata > Aves > Passeriformes > Hirundinidae > Hirundo > Hirundo rustica. The sequence continues at coordinate 5,317,903 of NC_053464.1, forward strand.
TTTGGTTACAAAAAGAAATGCAAGGCAACACAAAAAATAGTGATGACAATTTCTTCTGAAATATTTAACATACCATTTTCTCTCTGCCCATGGCAACGTGTTGCAAATGAAAAAAACATCTTGAAGAGTTTACAGGGGGTCTCTGAGTTCAGAGGTTAAAATAACTTCCAAGAAGAGATTTCAGATACTAGTGAGTTTGTGCACAAAAAAAGAGCTTTCACTTAGTTACTGAAAGATCATGAACACTGAAATAAGTCTAAACACTGACATATGCAACTGGAACACAACTGGAGCATGATGCCATGGTTTGGGAAGCTGGTAAGAAGTGTCAGTCACCTTACACAGACAAATTACTGGATTATATATAAATGACTCTGCAGGTGCACACCTCTCATCGCTCATTAACTAAGTCTGTCACTGAAGTGTTGAGATGAAAGCCTGAAAGCAAACTGGTTATGGCAACTGCTGCAGGGGAAAGCAGGAGAGAGAAGGAAAAAAACCAACTAAATTCTCTGAAACTATAAACTTGCCATATAATGACAGACCCTACCGAAAATATATATATGAAAAAAATCTGCTTGTTATGGACTATGAGCTCAGTATTTTCATATTCAAATATTCACACTATTAAGAAATCAGAACTAAAATAGCATCAGTGACAAAAAAAAAAAAAAAAAAACTGTATTAAAAAACCCCTGTTCTGATAGACTCAGTCTGTTTAATAACATGAACTCAAGTGTCACTGTAAGATACATTGCTCTGTTGTTTTACTGTTCACAACAATTCAAATCTACAAGGAAGGAATCTCAGTTCGCCATTGTTTTTCCCTACTGATGAGAAAGCGGAAAAAAATTCCGTCAAGTTGATGTGACTTCTGGCATAACTTATATCCAGTTCTAAGACGGGAGCACTGCAGAGTGCTCTGTCCCTGAGCTGCAGGACACGTTGCTCAGCATAAACAGGTGTTTGCAGTCACGTGCAGCCAAAAGCTCCAGAATGACTCCACAAATGCAGCAATTCCACTACAGCAGCAACTGTCTCTATTTAACAATGATGGTGAGCTATAACTTTACTAAGCTTTCAGTCATGACTCACATCACAGCCATAGTCAGACTGAAAGATTATCTGTAATGTTTGTCACTGGCATTTGGAGCCAGCAGCCACACAGGAGAAACTGAAGCAGTCCCCACAGAAGGTTATGAAACATTTGTTTCCTTTTGAGGTTAAGGAGACCACAGAGGAGGTGTAATAGCGATACTAAAACTTGGTTACAGTTATCACACACATCCGCCTCACACTGGCAATCACTCTGACCGAGGACTTTTACAGTCCCTCCCTGCAGCAGTGCCACAGCAATCCTAAAATGAGCAGGGAATTGCACCAAGGGCAGCATCAGCAGCCTGAAGGGAGTCAGTCACCCACTGCTGGCAGCAGCTTGCAGAATGCCATGAGCTTTCACAGCCGGGGTCTTGCTTTTAGTGGGGGAAAGCAGAATACACCATGATTTTCTCCTCTCTTCTGCTGGACTAAACGGACATTCCAGAATGAAACCCTTCATGAAAGTTTTAAAAGGGCTTTTTTCTTTTAAAATACAAATGCAACACTACATATAGATATGGTAAAGGCGTGCGTGTGTGAATTCCAGTGGATGGGTGAACCTGCAGTAAACACTAGGAAAAGGACTTACTGAGCAAAAATATCAGGTGGCAGGAGATAAGAGTAAAGTCAGAGAATGCAAATGAGCAAAGTCCATGCTGTAGCAGTCAACCTACATCAGCATCAAGGATATCCACTACATGCCCAACACACAGTTCATTTGCATCTCAGCGTCAGGACTCAAAGCACAGCCCCCAGGGCAGCCCAGCAGAGTCATGGCCCTCTGTACTCACTACAGAACATCTCTTCTATTGTGGAACAAGCCATAATCTCTTCAAAAGTTTTAAAAAAATCATTATTTTAAAATGTATCAGTATTTAAAATATATCAACATCTAGAAGTTTACTTCAGTGTACAGTTTAAAACACCAGCCTGACATGGATAATAGCACACAAGTTAAAATAATAATAAAAAAAAATTAAGAAATCATCACTGCTAGAAATCATAATGAATAAACACCCTGTGATTTCAAGGGCTGTAATAAATATCACTCTTTAACCACCAAATTGATCCTTGCTATTGTAGCCATTGGGCAGCACATCAAAATACAAAATTGAGAAATTCCTAAAGCAGCAGTAAATGTCAGCTTTCCGAAGCAGTTACCGAACTGTTGTGGTGCAAAGAGGACACTAAAGCAACTCAAACAGAAAGCAAGAATAGTACTTCTTGAAAGCAAACAAGAAAGTTAGAAAAATGTGAAGAAGATGATAAACAAATACCTGCCTTGAGCTGGAAGAAACAATGCCAACAGGTTACTTTACAACTCTGGAGCAAAGACTGCCCAGACCATGCCTGTAAGGGGGCTGCAGGCACTCCCATAGAAATGGTTTTTTTGTGGCCGTAACAGCTCACAAGAAAACTTGTGGGCTCCAGCAGCTTGCTTCTCCAGAAGTCTGGAAACCATTGCTCTGAAAGCCAGATGAATAGGGTGGCTCCCAGGAGGGCAGGGTTTAAAAAGAATGAACAAAAAACCAAATAACCAGGCAAAAAAAAAAAAAAAAACCAAAACAACCACACATACCAAAATTAGCCAAACAAGCTCTCAACTCCATGATCTGAATGGAATTCATTTACAGTAGTCAATCTTTGAACTACTAGAAGTGTTCAGAGCAAAAATTTCCCCTCACCTGCTGTGAAAGAACTCAGCTTTTCTAAAGTAAGAGAAACCATTTGGCCTCTAATCCCTACCTGCAGTTAGAATACAAACACCACTTATTGCACAAAGGGACTCAAGAGAAAAGGAATTAAATGAAAAGCATTCTACGCAGTTTCATTTTTCCAAGACAGTCCTAGGTTGCTGTATTGAAAAATCTGAAGAAGAATCAAGCAATTTCTGTACTGCGGCTGCCTTTCAAAAGGCATCCAAAAATAAAGCAATTCACCTAAAACATTTCAAAGGTATCAAACAGTAACAGAGACTGAGATTAATTTGGCCAGAAGAATGCGAGGAGGGGAAAGGGAAGTACATAAACTCCCATGATCCTATGGATGAAGATGTAGATAACTGCTTGTGAATTTTATATTATTTGTCCAAACAGTTAAAAGTTAATCCTCCCAATAGCAAAACTGGGGGAAATTTACTTCGGTTTTATTTATTGTTTTTCTTTCTTCATGTTTCATTACTTGGTCCAGTGCCAAAAAAAAGGTGTATCTAGAAATATATGTACCTTAACAAGGAAGTTATGAAGGACAATGACTAAGTCTTAAAGGGAAAAAGCTTCTACAGAAGTATGAGGGGGCAGAGCCAAGCTTACAGACTAAGGGAGAAAGGTATTAGGGGTATAGGAAGTGAGGAGACATCCAGCTAGAGAAAAAAGGTTTAGAGATCTTCAATCCTTTCAAAATTTGCTCTATTATATCTATAAACAAAAGAGAAAAGACATTTATTTACTGACAAGCAAGTATCCAATGCTAAATCTTAAAACAAAACAAAACAAAAACCAGTATTATATGGAAGTCTCTTGCTCTCTAATTGTCATCTGAAACAAGTAATTACTACATTATTGACTGGGAATTGCAAATCTCCCACAGAAGGAGATGATGTTACACAAGACAGCAAATGAAGAACTGGGATGGGACAACTTCCTGGAAGCAGACTCATCCCTGCCATGCCTACGGAATATTCAGCAATGACTAGACAGACAGTAACAACACTGCAGCCACCACTTATTACACTGATCAATCATTATGTTGCTGTGCCTTCCATTCCCATCACTGGGTCTGCTCAGCCAAAGAGGACACTTTGACGAAGTACAGGATGGCCAGACTGGTTTCTAACTGCACCAACGTAACTAATGAATGGAACAAAACTGTATTACTAGATTACATGATTATTCTATTCTTAGATAAAACAAAGCAGTTACACTCTAAGAAGCCCCTGAACACTGAACAGCACACATGAACAATACCAGTCTGTAAGGTAAATAGTATCAGAAGCTTCATCCCACTGACAGTTACCTTCATGGGAAAATAAACAGGCGGTACAATGTAACTCTGTGGATAGAAAAATAGCTACGAACAAGTAACTTACACAGAACCTGCTCTATAACTAAGCAGTTTGCTGCAGCAACCCATTTATCTGCTGATCTTCAAAGACAGAAGCAGTCTGATAGCACTTTACAAAATAAAACCCTTAAAATGTCTTTAAAATGTGATTAATTTCCTACTGACACATAAAAAGCATTTAGGGTGTTATCAATACAACTACTCAGGGGACTTTAGGCTGCCATTGAAGAAGCCACCCCAAAAATCTACTGAAACCAAAAGTGACTAAATTACCTGCTTTCAGCAGTTTAACCCTTTGCTTTATGAATAATTCAATGTCAGATGAAAGATTGTGTGAACCAGAGTACAGTTTGGACACTAACAACATTACAACTTCATGCTCTTGCTGAAGAGAGTGTATAGGCAGCCTTCACATTTCAAGGGATCTTTCAAATGCTATTTAAGCCCCAGGTATTTAATAACTGGGGTAGACAGCAGCACTGGTGCGAGTTTTTCTTCAGTACCATGAAATTATTTAGCAGAAGATCCCAACCTGCCTCATTATCCTGGCTTTACGCATTACACAGTGTCACAACCTTTTGGACCTTTTAGCAGCCATTAGGACAAGAGGAGGTCTGCTGAAAAATCTTTCACAGTTCCTTTTCTTAGTCTGAAGAGCTTTTTCCGCTTAGGCTATGTGTCTAGAAAACTATCAGATCATGAAGAAAGGCAGGAAGACTGCTTCTGGCTACCCTGTAATACTCAAAAACCCAGTAACTACAACAGTTGACAAGATAAATTATTTTTTTCCATGATCAGGGAAGGCCAACACACCAGAAGTGTCACGAACCATTATGGCAGCAGCTCCTGGACTTGCACTACCTTCTCCTTGCTGTATCTAGAGCAGCAAGGCTACAGAAGCAACTACCCTAACTCGTCAGGTCTTGTCTCTGCACATTCCAGGGATGGCAGTGTGATTACATCTCTGCTGTGGCTCGGGCACTCGGTCCCAACCTACCGAACACACCCTAAACAATGTGTTTTTCCAGTATCACACCCCTCTGTTTTAGTGCTCTACTGAGTAATGGCCTTCCCCACTGCAACAACAAAGGCTCCCATCTGTGGCATCACTAGAGAGGCTGCGAAATTACTCAAAGAAAAAACTTAGTTCAAAAAGAGGAAAAGATGCATCCTCAGCTGGAACCAGGGCAGTCCAAAGGCTACAGAGTATTTATGTTTGTGTGACACTATACCCAGCACGCTACAGTGCTGTGGACATGTTTTTGGTGTGTTTAAGACAGACAATTAAACAGCAATTAAAATGAGTTTATATGGACAATAATATAAGCTCATGATGGAATTAGTGATTCTGCTCCCATTAGCACTTCCCTCTTTCCCTGGAGAAGTCTAGAAAAGCACACACCTCCGCCACCTGGACCAGCATGATTTTATTACTCAGATATGTAAGTTTTTCAGAACTCACTTCTGTATAATTTCGGATGAGTACGAGCCACAGTCTCAGAGAGTCTTGGGGTACACCTATTTAATTAAATACAATAACTGAACAGTCACAATATGCTTATGCAGCAAAAAGGTTTTGCACACTTACCAGTAGCATAAAACATTGCCTTACATGGGTATGATCACACACACCACTTGCCCAAACTAGCTCTGAAGGTACACTGCTTCTGCGCAGTTACTCTGCTACAGAGTCAAAATATTATTCACCACTATTTCAGAGTCTGTAACTCTGGTTTGAGACCAGATTCATCCCTACAGCAAATTGCACTGCTCACTCCTGAACTCAGCCTTGAAGCATGCTGAGTTTTGCTCACACTAACAGTAGCACAGGAAGGTAGCTTGAATGTATTTTCCTAATGGTGACATGATTTTTAAACTGCTGAAACACTGTTGATCTGTCCATGCTGGAGTTTAAAAGCAAAATTAATTTCCTAGTAGAGAACAACACTGGATAACAATATGGATTTGCACTGGAATTCATTTTATAGGCACTAGGAGCAAAAAATATAAACCACCTACTTTAGCCCCATCTTTTAATTTATCTTTTAACAAAAAAGACTACTCCAGGCCACAGAAACTGTGCAATGTGCCCAAAACCCTCACATTTAGGGATCTAACACTTCCAGCATTTCTTCCTGTTCTTTTCAGTAATGCTTTTAAAGGTCTTCCTTTTTTATTGGAGATTGTCTAACTCATCTTGTTTTCCCTCTTCCTTATACTCCCAGCTGTGCAGAGAAATGGATAGATACATAAGGTATTCCACGTTCACAGAATCTGACTCAGTGGTTGCAGGTAGCTGGTAGTTCTAGACTAGGCTTTGGTGAGAAGAGGGAAAGGCAAATAAATCAGATTCAGGAAAATAACATTAAAAACCATATAAAACTGTGAAGAAACAGGCAAGCACAGTTGCTCATATTTCCTTCTCATCTGACAACACAAGCCTAAATCCAAGTTTCTTTGATGCATAGTAAAGGAGTCAAAATCAAACACACTCACTAGAAAGTGCTCCTTTGAGGATAACTATGGAACGTGTTGCAGAGGTGGCTGTTACAGCAAAGCAGCCTGAAATCCCAGGCCAAAGCATCTCCAAACTTGATCCGGTAGTCCCACGGTGAATCTAGAAAAATGTAAAACCTGTGTCCCTGAGGACACACGGAGTGGGGACCTCTGCCATGCCACTGGATGCATACACTTCCTAGCTGGGATGCACAACTGGATGATCTCAGTAGCACAGTATCTGACTACATTTTTTTTCTTGAGCTGGTGGCTTCTGCAACCAAGAACCACTACAGGCTCTAATTAGCACAATGCACTGAGTACTAGAGCAATCTGGAATGTAATATGGAAGCAGAAAGATACTGTTTTTACAGAAGAACCGTAAATCAAGCCTGTCATGTGCTGGTGTGGCTTCTTCATAACTAGAGGAGGATATGGGATTTTCTACTACTTAAAATACACAAGGGACTTCATATTAAATTACCAGAATGCAATTTAAAAAAACAAAATCTGCTCTCCAGACTTTCAGCACATCTTTCCTCAGTCATCCAGGACCCCTCCTAGTCCACTCAGTCAATACTGCTAAACAGCCAGTTGATACCTTGTACCATCTTTATTCTTCTTGCTGTAACTTCTTTACTTCTCCTATACCTTTTCAAGATGGAGGAGGAAAGCAAGGCTGTTAACCAGGCTGCACTCGGTGCTCGAAATGCAGCAGCGCAGTGAACTTACACAAAGCATTCATTACTCCCAGTTCACTTCCAAAAGCGATGCAGTGAATGGAAGAAGATTCTGTGAGGAGTGCTGAAAAGGTACTGAGGCAGCGTGGCCAGGCTCAGATACCCTCGGGGTGTGCACAGCAGGGAAGGGAACCCGCCATCCCTCCCCTGCACTCGTGTTTAACATCAGCATCTGCCACTGACAAACCTCAATACACCAGGTTAAACGATTTCTGCTCAATCCAGAGTGGCTAATCTTATGCAAATATCCAGGAAAAGCATTCCCAGCTGTGGAGAAGCATCCAGGCAGTGTGGGGCTGGGAGCAGGATGAGCCATACACATGCAGGTGAGTTTGCTCCTGGCTTGAGCAGGGAACTGCTCTGAGCAGCCTCTGCTCCAAAGAAGCGTGCGGCAGTGAAGTGCAGAGCTGAACCAATTAGCGTGGGGCGCCCGGTGCTGATAAATCCTAACCTCACATCAGGGTCGCTTTTACCAGTGTAGATTAACCGTGGGGAAAACGACAACAACAATTAAACCATTCAAGGCCTGAGGTTTGAGGTTGTTTTGTTAAGTCCTTTATGTGAACTGATACACACGCACACGTGCACGGCCTGGCAACACAGGAACATTTACTGCTTCCTGCCAGCCATACAGGGAACACTGCTGACAAAATCATTATTTTCTACTGAAATTCAGTTTTCACTGTGTTTAGTAACAGATACATTTCAAGGATAATAGTAAACTATGATTTTAAGAGATTCCTGCTTAAAAAAAAACCAAAAACACTTATACTTTGAGTTAATTTTAACGTTTGTTTTTGATGTAACTAACAAGCAATTACGCTCTCATCTAAAATTAACAACTGCAAAATAAGCAAAACAAAAAACGTTCCTTTTTTCAAATGGGATTGTCTGGAAAAGAAGCTTTCTTGTTCTCTAAGACATAGACTTCTGAGTTCTATTCTCCACTAGCTTCCCAAATTCCTAAAAGACATGGTTCCCAAGAGCTTTTGAGGTTGTTCCTTAATGAGCTCAATTTTCCAGCCTTGCCTGTTAGCACTGTGCCATGGTCTACAAAAGCTTCACTGACAGAAGACGAACACAGAACGACTGTGCATGGAAGGCAGGTCCAGCTGGGACGGGAGATTTGGTGATGCCCCTGCCTTGAATACAAAAAAGGCTCAGAGCTGGTGCCCCAGCGAGCAGAGACTGTGGGGTGGTTTACCCCATCCTGCTCCCATTTGGAAATCCCCTTCCCTCCATCAGTGTCCCCATTTTGACTGAGTCTCCATGAAGATTTTGGGGTCTAGACACTCCCAAGAAACCCCAGCCACTAAACTTCTGGCCAGCCTTAATCTACTGAATCATCTGCCAGGTGGCTGCTTTCTTCTACTTTGTAGCACGAACACTAGCGATCATTAAAATAATTTTAGAAGCCTTAACAGAGCACTGATCCAAGAGTTTTCCTCAGTCTCTACAACAGAACCATTAAATCCCAAAGCAGTTTACACTTTCTTCAGCATTCGTTTTAACTAAGATTTAACCTTTATTTTCCCTTTCCATTCTGACAGCAACCTTTCTACCCCCAAGTGTTAATGCAAGAAAATTATTACTTAGGCTCTAAGAAAGAGCTGATTATTGTTGTAAAATGTTCTGAAGATCAGCTTTACTTTACTGCTTTGAAGATGAAAGTTACTGTACTGAAAACATCCAAATGTTAGCAGACACCAAAATTAGCACTAAACAGTGTTAATTATTTAATACCGTCTACATGGAGAACAACTTTCTTCAAACAAATAACACAGCTGAAAAACTGTTTTGTATGGAATCTCGGGTGTCAGTCTCCACTATTTACCACGGAATTCTTAAAAGAATGCAGGAGAACTTTATAATCCTCAGTTAAGCACTCCACTGACAATTTTATCACTTTTCTTTGTCAGCAATTTTAAGTCGCATTCTTTTCTTACTGAAAACAAAAGAAAACTTTTAAGTGACTGAAAAAGCTTTTCCTGTTTAACTATTCAGTGTTAAATAGCCAACCAGCTGTTCTGGTGCCAAACAGGCTGCCATGGGACCACGGAACCAAGTCCCTGCTTCCCCAGGCCTATTAGTTAAGCAATCACAATCAGGAATGAAGTTATACTTTGTATTCTAGAGAAAACAGTGTACAGACCCAGCCATATACAGATTTTGAGGCTAACTTGCTTTTCCAAATCCTAACACAAACACACTGAAATCCAGGAGGCAAAGAAACTGCTGTGTACTCCTCCACAGGCGCACTAGCTGTGAACAGCCAAATTCAGATCTCCAAACCTGAGCAATTTGTAATACAAACAAGAATAAAGAAGAACCTACTGATATACACTGGAACCCCTCTAAACCAGCAATCTTTTAGAACTGCATCACAGACAGAGCTTCTTGAACCCTGTACTTCATACAGTAACCTCTGCAGCTGTTAACTTCAAAACTACACGGTTTATGAAAACAACTATTTCAGAAACAGAAGATTGAGAGATGCATTCAAGAAGGAAGACCTCATACCTATGTAATTTAATTTTCGTTTCATTTTAAAGAGCAATCAAATGGCAGGGGTGGACGGATAATGATGCTTCTGATAGATTTTATTGCATATGGTGGGGCTCTAGGATATTTCAGTGCTCTTGGTAATGTCCTGATATGTCATCGTCCCAAACAATCACCCAATTCAGTTTTCCCTGGTAAAGGGAGACAAAACAAGTTGGTCAAAATTCTTCTCCTTTTTCTTTGGAAAACCAAGTTACTTCACATGTGGCAGCAGTTATAATTAGCACATTTTTCACCAGAAATACATTCTGAAGAGGAAGTTGTATTTCACTGCTCACATGTTTGTTGCATATTTACTTTCTTACTACATATTACATTTATTTTTTTGTTTCATAAGCCAAATCCTCAGCCAGTATTTCAACAGCTTTCTGGACAACTATTCTTAGAACACAAAGGCAACAAAACAGACTAGAAACACATTTTAGGACAGTTGGCTACTGCATGCTACTCAGTGAACTACATCTTTCTTATGCTTTACAGAACACCCTGATTCCAGAAATCGCCAATCTCAATACTCTATTCTTTCTGGCAAACCTCCCCAACTACTTCTATTTTCACTTCACTGTTAGTGCCACTCACCTGAAGCAAATTTTGAGGACGTTCAAAATTAATTACTGCCTTCCTGCTTTGCCTCTGGCTAGAAGCTGGTATAAACACCACCACCGAATTAAGCTGTATCTCAAATTCCTTATTCTACCAATGATGAACGATTCTTCCTTTGTCTCAGGACAACACAAAGTCCCTTAAGTTTACTCCACACCCTGTATTTTTCTCTCTAATAATGCAGCATTTTGTGGTCTGTGTCATCATCACCACTACAACCTCAAACACAGCTGGGACAGAAACCCTCACTACTCACACTTTTTTTGCTCCAGTTAGTCCATTCACATTTCCTGCTACAACTTAACCCCACAAATGCTCTCACTATTTGGAGTACATCTCTGGAGCATACAAAGGCAGATTTTTTTTGGCAGTGTTCCCCTCTACTAGATCCTCATTGCCTCTCTTTTTCCTGGACTACTTTTCCCTGACTTTAAAACTGCTGAGAGTTTTCCTTGAAGGGGTGTGAGCATGGGATAGTGCATGGCAGTGGATCCCAGGGGAGAAGAGAAAAATAAACCCAAACACAGAGGTACACCACAAACTGTCTAGTATGTAATTCCTGGCACTTCCTTAGCTCCAGACCTTTTTCACCAAAAAAATTCAATTAACAAGCCATAGGATGTTCCTTCTTTCAGAAGCAGAGAAGACATGATTTAAGACATCTTGCTGAAGAAATAGAAGTACATAGAAAAAAAAGAAGTATCTGCAATTGATGTGCATTATTTGCAGGTTTTTCACTGAAAAGTGACTAAATTTTTTATTCTTTAAACTAACTGAAGCAGGGAGTTCCAATTTAAATGCCATTACAGTCAGGTCTGACCCAAACCTGAAACAAGCTCCAGATGTTATTGGTCAAAGTCGGAATTAGAGCAGGATTTAAGAATTACTAGAGACAGTAATAATCTAACTGCAACTGTTATCCCTTCCGGAAGGGGAAACTTTTTCTCTGCAAATAAGAAAGAGACACACTGTGCCTTTGCAATAAAGAATAAGAAGAGATATAAAAGACAGTTTTTAAAAAGGAGAAGATAAAATAGACAGGGACTGAAAAGAGAATGGTTACTTTAGTGGTTATTTTGCTGGAGGTTATCAGGGAGGAGAAGCTGCTCCCTGGGACACCGCTCTCAGACCAGCAAAAGAACCAAGCCATCCCTCTGAAAGAACATTCAGTTATTTTACCTACAAAACCACGTGGCTCCAAGTGGCAGTTCTGTGTTTATCTGGCTGGTAACACAACAGTGGCATACTTCAAACAGCTAAGCTACACAACAGGAAATTTATCTGTGCACATGTAACAGGAGAGTTTTTACCTGTTTAAGCTTGTTCACAAACCTCACCAGACACAACACATTGCCTAGATTTTTACCTAGGAGATGTATCTTTTCCCCCCTTTACATCCTTTGACCATGAAAATGTTAAAATAAACTGTTAATTCATATGGCCAAGATCTGGTATTTTAATGTCCCTGTGGATATTTTATTATTGATGCATTTTCAGCAAACTTAAGATCAAAGAAACCCCACAAGACCAAAAAGAGAAACAGACAAGGGGACACAGTAAGTACACCTCTGTACATCTGAGTACATCTCACCTGGACTTGGACAATCTGAGTAAACAAGATATTTCCCTAAACATCTGGATGATAATCTGTGGGATGCTAGAGATCCCTGGGATTTTATCAGAAAACTTCTATCAAGCTGTACGATCTCCCCATACTGCCCTTCTCAAGGCAGGGCCAAGGGATTTAAGCCACCTGCAGCTGAATTGCAGGAGAGAGGCAATGCACCCCAAGGACCAGGCTGCACGCACAGGAGAAGTATCACATCCACTGCTGCTGGGTTGCACATGGCAAGATAAAAAGGTATTCCTTCAGTGTTCAAAACACTGCAAATGCCACCCTCTCTGCTTTGAAAATTAAAATATTTACTTCAAAGTGCTGACACAGAATAAATGACCCCAGAACAAAGAGAAACACCTTTCAATTAACTTGCAGGCACCTGGTTTTAGCTTTTGCTATTGCCATCATACCTAAAACATGCAGTGTTCACAGCCAAATATGGGTTTATAACTGGGAGGAAGGGTATTTTCATTATTTTCTGCAAATCCTACTAGCAATCAACTCCACAAATTTCTTCCTTTTGAAGTAAACAGAAAGGCTACAAATATAAGAATTTCAATGCCAACAGCACTTATTCCCTGTCTGAATACAATCCAGCACCCCTGAAGTCTGAGCATACTCCAAACCCCTGCAAGCTTCCTTCTCAGGCACAATTCTCAACTCACCCTGCTGAGCTGTACAGGGAGCTTTCACTTGAATGCTGAGCTCCAGCTACTGGGGAAAAGGAAAGATTACTGCACACCCACCAACAAATGCAGCCCCCGTGCACTGGCACACATGCAGACAAACTCAAGGCACTGGCCCCAAGCACTCCAGCAGAATCCTGGCATCCCTCTGAAGCTGAGGTTAAGAACCAGAACGGAGAGACAAACTCCTGCTACACAACAGCACTGCCTGCACTGCATTAACTGCATGTTACACCTACTGTTCTAGGGACAACTATGATATTTCTTTTAGAGAAAAAAAAATCTGCTGGACGTGCAGAGTTTCCATGAGATTTTTGTTCTCAGTTTCAACAACTATGCAGATTGGCTCAACAAAGATACACCTTTCACACTTTCTGTTCTGTAAGTGAGGACTAAATCAGAAACAATAGTATTGGCATTATTTACAGAACTTAGGGTTATCTTAGTATTACTGACACTATTATTGTAATATTTGATTTACATAAATACCTTATCTGAGATTAAAGAAATGACCCTGCATTTTATTTCATATACTAGTCTACTTGGTCTGGCCAGATCTTGAACAGGATCAGCAACCCAAGTGCCAGCAATACAGTGTCTCAACATCCAACAATCAGAATCTGTGCTTACACAGGTCCATAACTTTCATGATGCTCTGTCTTCAGGGGGAAACAAAGAAAACCAGGAGACAAAAATCCTGAGTTCTGGCGCATTAAGGGTTTTCAGTTTTTGAGTTTTGCTCCGAAGTACAGAGAGGATGAGTGAAAACCTCGGCAGGTACAAGATGTACACAGATGGCAGGTACACGATGTGCACACAAGAGCTGTTCCTGCCACTGCTGGCTCCTGCTACCTCACTGGTGCTCTATAAACTCTTCAATGGTCACATGCCCTTCAGTAGAGCTCGAACAACTTAACTCCAATCCTTAGACTTTATTATCGTTGCTTGAAAAAACACATCTCAAAGAGCTGGTAGAACTCTGTGGAAAGAAGAAGGTATTTCTCACCACTACAAGTGGCATATCTACAGCAATTTGTATTTTCTCCCAAATCTTACAACACAGAAAGTGATTAAGCAATCTGGGTAGGCCATAAATCAAATTATTCAGGTATATTCAGATGCTGAACTACCATTAAAATAGCATCTTAAAATAGCTTTTGCTGCTGCTGAACATTACTGAGACAGTCCAAATTTCTCTGCAGATCAAGGAGGCAGCTACACACATTCAACCACTACAGTTACATGGACTTACTACAGTTATTCTGGACTTACAGATCTTGGTGAGTGAATTAACATGGGAAAGAAAAACAGTAGGGTGAGGAAAGCATTCCAGCTCCCAGAAATTTCAGGCCCACTCAACACAGCCAAGTATACAGCTATCTTTTGAACACAGGCTGAACTTCTGAAGTGAACATATACCACTAAAAATTCCATGTCAGTGAGTGCTGGCACCACTCCCTGCCTGGCAGGCAGTTAACACACCATCTTCTTTCTCAGGGGCAGCAGGAAAAATGAGCAGGTATCTCTCCAGCCTCTCCTCTGCTCAGGTCCAAGGAGCACCTGGACAAGGCTGCAACCAAGAACAAGGCATTCTTCCCATCTGCCCACTTCTCCAGGTGCCCTTCTGAACTGGACCAGGAGGCAGGGCACGTTTCTCTTTTGGAAGCAGTTAGATGTTTTCAAAGCTTCTCCTCCCTAGGCAGCCCCTCCTCTACCTTTGGTGCACGCTCACCTGGAAACAGAGCAGTGTCCTGCCATCCCAACAGCTCACCCAGCTGGGAGATGGCTCACCAGGACGGAAGTGCTGTCAGGAACAGGACTGCTATGGGGTGCAGTACATCCCCAATGGAGAAGCAAGTTACCAAATTAATAACCCCTCCCCAAATTTCTGAGCACGATGTAGAAATCAAAATTGCACATTAGCAGCAGAGGGTTTACCACACTGAGAGTTTAACAAGCTTCTCACAGAAGGGAACAGTCCATATTTAGGGTAGAAATCAACCATAATTGCTCAACAACTCCACTTACTTAAAAAAATTTCTTATTCCAGAAAACACAAGTATCTATTTACAAAGCTGTATGCTGCCAAAATTTTAAATACTTCTATTGTACACCCATCCTTTGATTTAACAAAGCATGCATCTGAGGTGGTTAATGTGCATTTCAAGGTATATTAAAAATAAGAGATCAAAAATTAGCATTAGTCCAGGTAATCTCTGCCAACATTTTGCTCCAGCTATTCTAACTAGACCCTGTCTAGAATTAAGCTCATCAGTTCTAAGCCAGTTTTAACTTCCTAGGTCCAACCGGTGAATGCGATGCTAATAGCAACAGGCACACTTTAAGCTGAATTCAAAATGACAGAAATTTCATGCATCTTCTTCTGCAAGCTTTCCAGATCAGGAAGCAGGTTAACTCTGAAACTCTATGCTTCTAACACACCTGCTAAAAACCTTTATTATCCAACCATATTCCAGAAATCAGTGTCTCCTGTTTACATTAGTACCATCACACTGGCCAGAAAGCTTGGCTGATCAAACAGCTGCACTAAACACCAACTCCAGGTCTGAATGCAAGCTAGAAATTTTTACCCCACACGAAAAGACAACTTGGACAGAAGACATTTAGATAATAATTGAATTTAAATTATTATTTAAATTTATAACTTATATTTTGTATTATTTAGATTTGTGATTTAAAACGGTAACTGATTGACTTTTTAATATGTACTTGAATCAGAAAATAATAATCCACTTTGTACAGGTGAAAAAACTGAAGACCCTTCACATATATCTCCAAGTGGGAAAATGCAAGAAACTGTATTAAGCTACTAGGAATACCCTTGTGGGAAGAAAAGAAAAAAAGTAGTAAAAGAAGTGAAGACATTCAGAAGCAGACCTGTAATAGGAACAATTTCATCCCCAGAAGTGGTTTGCATCTGAACAACATTCAATTTTTATAATGGTAAAACCATGCATCTGCACTAAGAGCTCTATAAACTTGGATTTTATACCTTTGGAACTTTGCTACAGCCCTGCAATGCATTTCTTGGGGGAAGACGAGCCCAGGTGCCCAATAAAGGGTCTTGGGTATGTTTTAAAAACAAGTTATAGAAACCATGAATGGCTTAAGAATTTTCTCATCCTCCTACCTCCTCAATAAAGCTAACCCACTTGTCTGTGGGACCAAATAATAAAGCAGAGCAGTGAACTCAGCTAGGTTAAAAATAAATAAAAAATAGGGAAGTTATTGTAAATTCAGATCTCTTCATTCCTCTTCTTATGAGCAAGGAGGCAAAAGGAAAGCACAGAGGTCAAAAACCCCTGCTCTGGAAGACAATCTCTTCTCTGTAGCAATGTTAAACTGAACTAGACACAACTCTTCCCCTGGCTCTCAGCAGCATGCCAAAGTCATCTGACATAATGAAGTCTGGTGCCCAGACCAAAATCAAGGACCTTCCCTGCAGCTTGTGCTCAGTTTTGGGTTAAGCTCCTCTTTTGTGCAGGCATTCTCAGCTGGACTGCTGCACAGCCACCTGACACAGGACCAGTCGAGAGATTCCTGGGATGTGGGAGATGCCTCTGACTCCAGAGAGGTCAAGCATGCACACCTGCTAAGTGGGCTTCTGCTGGACTAATTTAAGCAAAAGCCAGGTAATAATTATAATAATCTTGAACAAAATGGGCCTTCAAAATGCAGACTGTGTTGAATTCAGTGCTACTGGTACAACTCCTCCAGCAAAAGCAAGTGTTTACACATTTGGATAAGCAAAGCTCCTATGGCTCAGTTTGAGACCTTGTGTATGCTTTACTTCAAGCAATCACATACAATTCTTGGATTTGATCACAGTTTTGCTCTTCGAAGGTGGCATAAAATATCTGAATTTTTATTAATCTTAATTATTAGTTGGAATACAGATTTACACAAACACTTCATGAGGGTATGCATGATCTGAAAGACACCAGATATACATACTGAGGAGAACCACTTGAGGCACGGGCACTCAGTGCACTCAGTTCATTGTAACTGCAGGATGCTGAAAGGTCTTATACAATTAGTTGGAATGTTTTCTTAATCCAGCAAGAAAGGCCACTGACCAATAAAGCTGAAGTGCTTTTCTCTCAAGTTTAAAAGCCTGAAGACAGATGCTGAGGCTCCACAGATCTCTCTTCAGTGGCAAAGCCAAGAGGCTCAGTCCCACCTCTACACCGCAACCTGTCCCAGAGCCAGCTCAGCTCCTGCTCAGCTGCAGGGACTGGAGAGCCCCTGGGTCTGACTCCTGATCTCCAGCCAAGCACAGAGGACACAACAGTCACACCTTATCAACAGGCAACTGACACAGGCACAACAGAGGTCCATTGTTGTGCAACTTTCTAATTAGTTTCCCATTCATCCGTGCTATTATCAAAATCAAGAGGGTTTCCCCAGCAGAGCTCTGCTGATAAGCAAAGGAGCTGCACAGCTGTCCCTCCTTCAGAGGGAAGCCACAAGAATCCTTTCCAGTAAGGACCACATCCTTCCCACAGCAGCCCTCTCTCCTGCTCTGGGTGATACACTCCAGGGCACAGGTATTAGGTGAAAGCACAAGCCTGATGAATCAAATAAGTTGAAAAAAATCAGACAAATCTGCTGAGGATAAGGAAGTATTTTAAAATCACTATGGAACTGTATATTTGAAGGAAAAAACAATTATTATAAAATTCTGTGGTTAAACTTTCAGAATTAACTACTTTTAAAGAAATTATTAGTCAGTTTTTAGTTCTGGCAGATTTGGGATTGATTTTATTGTTGCTTATTTTTACATCCTCAACCATAAGGATACTTTTAGAAAGAAGAAAAAAAAATAAAAACCCTGACATTTTTATGGTTACTTTCATGGCATGACAGAAATAGTACTAAGTGTTATATTAGTTTTTAAGGGGACTGCTTTTTTTGATGCAAGAGTGCAAGAAGTATTTGAACCAGTCAGACTGAAAGAGAGGAGGCGAAAGTCACGCAGGAAGAATAAGAAGAAGGAGGAAAGCAGATGAAAATTGTGAAACAATTTTACTCTAATTGCTACTAGCAGGGAGGGCTTTGCATGTGCCTTGTGACCCACTGTTCAATTCATATAACATACAGACATATTTATCGCTGTGTTCAAACTTCTAATAATTTCTCCTGTTCTCCACAATTAGGTTCACCCCTTGATATTATTAAGCAACTAACACTTAACCAGGTGAAAAATTCTTTAGAAGAGGTCAATTCTGTGCTATTCCCAAGGAAGAAGGAAAACTAACTAATCCTTAGCTTGATTTAACAAACAATAAAAGGTTCACACAGACTCTGCTTAAGCAAATTTCCTCTTACAGCAAGTACACCTCCCATTGTCTTAGGACCTGAAGTCTGTATACCCAGAGAGCAGCATGTGAGTGTCCTGTCAGCTTCAACATCTGTAAGAGAAGCAAATTAACCATTTATCTAACTGGAAGAAATAAGATACGCTCTGAAGGAAAACTTGTGCCTAAAAATTGTTACCTGATCGTGGTGACCAGAAATATCTGGTGATAAGTAACCGAGACACATCTCACAACTACTGAGCAGCAAAGAGGTAGCTGCATCAAGAGAACTGTCTGGGTTTGTGAGCAGGAAGGGAGAATCCAAGTTCTGCCCCACCTCCAAATGAAGCGACCTCAGGTCTTGGAAAAAACCAAAGATGATGCAGAAATCACCATGCCCCTGTACTAGGATTCAGAATTCCACTTTGACTGAGACAATACACATTTCTAGATGGAGGGGAAGAAAGAAAAATAATAAAAAAAAAAGAAAATGTTCACTCTCCAAACGTTTCTCAATCTCTCCATTCTTTTCCAGCAATCAGAGACTGTCAAGACTAAAAAATGCAACAGGTTACTGTCCAAAACTGCATAGTGCTAAACAGCACAGTCATATGGGGGCTGAGGCAGCCTGGTAGGACCAGATCCATAACGGTCCCTTATCAGAGCTGATGGACAAAATAGCAACGCATGGAAATAGAGACCCCAGGCACAGGGTGGCCAGCCTTTAGATCCTAATACCTGCACACTGGAATGCTGGAATACAAGCCTCTGCCATTGCCACAACCATGTCCAGCACAGTGGGAGAACTGCAGAACATGGGCAAGCTCAAAGCACCTACCCCGAGTCCTCCTCCTCTGCTGAGGAATATGGGCTCAGCCGCACAGGAGCAACACGAGCGGATAGCACAGCTGCTCCAGTGCCTCGGCAGGGGGGCTTCCTCCCACAACGTGCTGGTCTCATATTGGGAAGCCTGTTTCTCTTCTTAAAAATGTAATTTCTCCCTTCTTAAAGGTCATATATTAAAATAAGTAACATCATTTATTACCTTATCTACTAAAGATAGATGTAACATCTGTACATTTTAAATTCACTGACTAGGCATTTTATGAAATCGATTCACACCATTGATGCCTGATCTATTAATCAGAAAGAATATTAAGTTGTATTTGAAGTTTAAAACCATCACCAAGTTTTAATAGTTACTCTCACACTTTCATCAAAATCTCCACCTGAGTTTTGCTGAACAGTACCAGGAATATTAGAAAACTCACTAAAATACATGGGGAGGAAAATCTCTGTTGTGGGAATACACAACCATTCCTTTTTTCAAACATGGCAGAAATTCATCCAGTTGTTGTATTAGGGTAACATCACATTTACAACCCTAATCCAGAACTGTTCTTAGACCTTTACCAAAACACATATGCACAGCTGGAGATGCCATATTCTTAAAAAATACCCTTACACTGCACCTTGTGAAATCATCAGATGATCAAGATTAGAGCTCAGTGAACTCCAATGATGTTCCTACACATTATTTGCTATTTACACTAGGAAAAGAGAAATTATGAAAAATTACCTTAATAATTTTCACAGATTTCTGCATTCAAATCAAGTTCTACTGGAGTGCATTAAACCCCTTAACACACAACATTTAAAGCTCCAATTTCTGTTTCCCAGTAATTTTATGTTTTATATCAAAGAGATGTGACTATTTATTAAAAGAACTCATCACCTCTCCTAGATTGCAAATCACTGCAGCACTGCTAAAAAAAAAAAAAAAAAAAAAAAAATCTATTTTGAACTTTCTCCTTATAGGACATTCCAGCTCACTATCCACGTTGTCTTTCCCTGGCTTGCAATATGCTTTGGAGTGCCAGCCGAGGGGCTCTGGTGCAGAACAGCTGATGGTGTTCAGGACACCTGGAAGGCTGTCTAGATCCACACACCAGCACGTATGCAAGAACAGGCTGAGGGAACAGTGTTTTTCCTTCCTCAATTTAAGGAGGATGTTCCTGGCACACCTTCTCTGAGTGGCATCACTCTGGAGCTCACTTTACAGCTGCAGTCAGGGAGAACTCAGGTTTGCAGACAGTGCAAACTGCTCTCCTAAGACATTTGACGCTACAGAGCATGATGGCTTTGCTTAAATCTTCACTATTATATGGGTCAGGAATTACTTATTTTGGTAATGTTTAAAACAGTTGCCAAACAGCAATTAAAAACACTAAGTGAGTGTTCAATACTATGATATATTGATTACAGTATGGAATTAAAATTTTTCAAAATTTATCACTTAATCTCCGTATTTTAATGCATTTTGCCTAACAAATATACCCACCATGCTGTACACTGGACAATCAAATTGTGATATTCTAGATCATAACAAGCCCAACATAAAACTGTTTTCAAATGTATTTTTAAATTCTGAAGAGAATCCCCAAGATTCTTAAGACACTACAGTAAGACTAACACTGTCTTCCCCAGACTGGAAATACTCAGCACAGTATTTTCAAAATCCATCTACTAATTCCCAGAAGCCTAATTATTTCTAGTGGACAAAAATCTCAGCCTTCTAGGGAATCTAGGCAAATCAAAGTCAGAATAAGACTATTTCCAAGCTGATCATTCTTCATTTTGCTGGCAAGTCATTCAAACCCTACTCAATTTTTAGAAACCTATAGAAATAGTTTTACTACAATCAGCAAAGCAAGATGAAAAATAAATGGATTAGCAGAAATGTTAAAATGTTGCAGTCTAAGCCTGCAACAATACGCACAGATTATGCTACAGCCATAGCCACTGATTAGGGACACTCACTCTTTTTGCTACTATATGAAATTAAAATGCTATAACCACTGCAGCAAAATACATTAAGCGACCAATGGAAATATTTCAGAAAACAACACTATATATTTAATAACTTGATAAATAAGATAGCCTGCCTCCAGCCCCCCTTGTACTTGTCAGAACACTTTTTACTAGCTGTTAACCTTGTTGCTGGTAATGTCAAATCAGTATGTAGTAATGTTGAATATATTAATACACATGTATTTCTGGGGGAAGAGCACACTTGCTATGGATTACTAATAACTTGTATTGCAAGCCATCCAATATTTTACTCCTTCACAATCGACAGCCCTAAGCCCTACAGCCCCAAGATACAAAGTCCAACTACAGCAACTGATCTGAGACACCTCAAAGAACAAACTAAAGCAAACAATGCCCTATTTTAAATTTATTATCATTCAAGAAAAATTGGATGCTTCACAAGCTTTAAACCAGTTCATTTTCACCCTTACCCCAAATATCAAATGATGTCATGCAAGATGTACTGGCTAAACTGGTTTAACTGCTAAAGGCTGGATGCACTGTTTAGATTTTCTTGTGATAAATTACTTTGCAGCAATGAAACTGATTCGGTTAGTTTTAAACAACTATCTTCACCTGCTTTTTTAAAGTACTTCGGGCTCTTATTACTTCTCCTCACACAACTTGACAGCTTGCTACTTCACTTTGTTTAACTCCCTAGGACCAACAGGGAGCAGTTTTTACCACTTCCGAATTCAGTCAACAGCATGGAACAACCGGAGTGCTGTAAGGAAGTCTGAGATACACGGCTCATCCTGAGGAGTGTGCGACCTGCACTTCCCTCTGAAGCTTGCACACACTTTCCACTATTTCCACTTCTTCACAGAGAGTTTACTAAATCTGACAGCTTACTGAGAACAGTTTATGGAGAATGCACAGAAGGAACTCCAGACACAGCTTGTACTCTCCAGAAGCCACCAAGGCCGTTTTCCTGGCTGGCATGAAGTGGCTACTTGAGAACAATCCAATGCACATCTTCTCCCAAAGCCAAGCAAGTTGTTTCCAGAGCTACCAAACATGATCATTATTGGGAGCAAGAGGCCAGGCCTGGTTCTCTGCTTTAGGTATAACACCAGAATTAACCTAATTTTGCTTATTGTCCACTGCATCAGCATTTTTATATTCCCTCGCTTGACCATCATCTGTTTCACGAAAAACGTTGGAGAGGGGAAGGGGCAGGAAGAACACATAAATAAGCAGATACCCACAGCTGTATAATGAAATTTGTCTGCATATTCTCCTCTCAAACACACAGCTCCATTTTATCACCACCTGGCTAAAAGCAACAGAAGATAGCAAAGGAGCACAGGGAAAAAGAGGGATACAGGCCTTCAGGAGGAAGGCACAGAAGCAAGCAGAAAAAGAAGTGAACATTAGGTTATGTATGCAAATGATATTAAATTGCCAGGAATTGAGAATACTAATGAGGACAAAACATGAGAGGGAAGCGAGCATTTAGAAGACAGGCAAAAATAAGTTAAGTATTTGAGACCAGTATTCCACACTGGGTCTGAAATCTAGCAAATTCTGTCCGTAATGAGCAAAATAGGAATGAGCAAGGAGCACAAACTTTCAGTTGCATGAAAACTGCAAAGTAGTGTGCTTTTAAACTTTTCACATACACACAAACATGTCAGTTTTTTCCTAGGGTTTTCTGGTATGTATCTTGCAGCATTTCACCTGCAATTCAAGTCTCAACTTTAAACTGCCCAAATTAAAGGAAAACTTAAAAGATAGCATTGCGGGAGAGGCTGCAGAGCTGACACAAGGACAGAACACAAGTGTGCAAGCTGAACTACCAGTCACTGCATGTTCCCTGCCTGTGACACTGTGTTGCCAAGCCTGTGCTGGCTACTTCAGGGAAGAAACTTCCGTAAAGAGAAACACATGCACCTATGAACTATGGGTAGAGGCTGAACCTACAAAAAAAAAAAACAGATTCAAATTATAAACAAGGGAAATTTACAGTTATTAAACTGCAAATGAGACTTCTCATGAAAGAACTCTATGCAATATGTAACTGTAGACTTGTATTAAGTCCTTTGTAGCTCACATATTTGTGAAAAGATGTTACAGAGGAAGCATATATAAAGTATCAGACTTGGATTCCATTACACTATGTAGAGCAACTCACTAACAACGCTAGAGCCCTAATTCTTTGCATGATAAAGCAAACTAAACACCCTACTTACAGTACAGAAAAAACTAATATTTCTTCCACTAAATTTATTTAGCATACAAATAAACTCTGCAGAATTTCCACAGGATAATTTACTAATCAACAGCCCAAACTGTTAATTTATCTAACACCCAGGCACCAACGGCTCATCTGCACACTCCCACTCTGTTTCGGCCCAAAGGCAGGCAAGGCACCCAGAATCACACGCTTTTATGCAGCAGTGAATAAATGATGGGTGCACACGGAATCCAGGACCAGAGACAGAATTTGGCCAGGTAACTGTCAGCATCTGTGCTAGCTCAAGCTGCCCTTCTCGTTCCCTCCTACCCCAATGCCAAACCCTCACCACATTCACACAACACTAAATGGGGCTGCAGAGTGAACCCAATAACAGCCTGAACTGCATTTTAACCCCTCTCTTTCTGTTTGTAATAGTCACAGAGAGGGGCAGCAGCACCATGTGCTGGTGTGGCACATGAGGAGACAACCAGCAGCAGCAAACACTGTGTTGTCCAAGTGTCCCATCAGCTTGGGAAGTAGCTGCCTTCAGCTAAAGGACACAGCTCCTACTACACTGCTCTGAAATTTGAAGTTTCTCTGTCTACATATCACTACTGCCCAGCCCCTGTAAGGCTAAAGCTGATTACTAACACCCACAGGTAACAGGACTAAATACACAAAGGGGTGACTGGTAACACAGCAGCACTGTAGCAAGTACTGCAAGCAGGTCAGGCTACAACACCCTGGTCCTGCTGAGCCTGTACCTGGCCCTAGCCACACCTGTCACTGCTTCTTTCCTCCATCATGCAGAGATGAATTTTCCTTTCTAAAGGGAATGTCTTCATCCCTCATGAAGTCCAAAAGCCCTGTCCAGTAGTACTTTTATTTACACAGAGTGTCCATAAGGTCATCAAGGAAGAGTAAATTAGTCATAAGGGAAAGAGGAGGGGAAAAAAACAGGGACATGAGAGCAAACACTCAAAATACCCTAACTGATTCAACTCTGAAGAGTTTAATTCCACACTTTGATTACTACATCTGAAATGGTTATTTCACTCTTTAAAAACTGTTCATCCAGTGTAGCCGTACACAGACTAAGCAAACCTTCAAGTAATTTAAAATCAAGATGTGCAATTTTCCACTGTGCATTCTTCACATGCCTCCTAAATCTAATGTGATCATTCACTGAAGAATGGCATCCAATACTGCTCTGTGCGTGTTAAAATTAAGCTAACTACATGTTATTAAGTCTTTTCCTAACTGCTTGAAAACATCTCTAAAGAAAGCACAAACACCCATATATTAAGATGATGACCATTATTTTACACATTAAATTAATAGATACCCATGATGTCAACTTTTAATAAAAGTTAGCAATAATCTGATCTCTGCAGTCCAGTAAAATGAACATGTTTCTCTAAGAAAAATCAAACTTATGGGAACAAATCTCCAAAGGCTAAACTTTTCTGGTTTTGCTTTTACATAAATGGGCAGTTCTGTAAAGTCTCAAAAATTACCAAGTTTGTCATATCAGTTGGAATTAACTGTGTGCGGTCTAATAGATTTCAAACAGATTTCTGAGACAATGATAAATTCTCTGTATCACTATGTTGACATGTGCACAGACTCTTCCCTCCAATGGAGGTGGCTACCAGCATGATTTTCACAACCATCACAGGGATTTCTGCATGCATTTTGGACTCCCATATTCCCAGTGGCAGAGGGGTGCAATCCAGAGAAGTTCAAGACACCCTTAACTGCATAAAAACATCCAGCATGTCACAGTGAGCCCAGCATGGTGGCGCATCCAGCCCACAAAATTCAAAATAAAAAGAGTAAACCTAGTTAATATTCTAAAGGACTTGAAAAGGACACTGAGAAAAATGCAGATTACTAAAGACTATCAAACAATCTGATGAAAACTGCAACCCACAAGATGCTAATATTTGTATGTATACGAATAGGAGGTATATTTTAAATCATCTCCTTTTACATATCTGTCCTATTGTACGGAAACATCAATCTGGAGATTTTACTAAAACAGAAATGAAGAGTAACTTAGACAGTAGATAAGTTTTAGCCAGTATTGTATGAAATAGACACTTATGTTTTAAAAAACCAGGTTTTATGTAATGACCTTCTAATCTTGAAATGCAATCTCACCAGTCACTGTGACAAACTTCCACTGAAACACCTTCACTCCTTCCAATTTCAATGGCCATTATTTAGCAGAAAGCTACATTAGCTAAGTCAATTGACCCGTTTTCAAGTAAAATATCTCGTGCTGGTGAGTATTTATGTCACTCTTCACTAGAACGGCTGAATGAGAATTGTCATCTTCACAGGCAGGCATTCTAAACGATATTTAGGTAGTTAGTGATTTTGACCTCCAAGTCAATCGGTAGGAGCAGCTACCTCACTGTGGCCGTCCTTCCTTTGGAAACGAAAACCCCACCGTACATTTACCCAAAATAATTTTACAGCGTTGAATTCAGATGGAAGGTGTTGTTCAGAGGAGGGGAGGGCGCGCAAAAAACATCACCACTATGTAAAATAAAGAGAAAGGGAAAAAAAAAAAAAAAAAAGGCCCCGCTAAAGGCACCACTGGAGACTACACCGGACGGGGGTAGGGAACATGCAAACGTAGTGCCTCCTTTATGGAGCCAGCGCAACTGCATGACGGTGCAGGATGCGGGCCGCGGGCTGTGCAGGCGCTACACATGGCCAGCGCTGCCCGCCGACCCGCGCAGGCCCGGCCGGCAGCGGGTTCTGTAAATAACCCTCGGAGGAGGGTTAATTAAAAATGGCGAGCAGCGTAGCTGCCTGCATACAATGAGCGGCCGGGCAGGGCAGGGCTGCAGCCCCCCGCCCGCCCCGCCGGCCAGCCCCGCGACAGCCGCGTCCCTTTCGCCCGCCCCACGCAAAACCGTGCCCCGGAATCACGACAACTACTTTGACCGGACCCCCGTGCCCCCCCGGCTCGCCCCCATGCTCGGCGGGAGGCTCCGAGGGTCCGGGGCCGCGGGGCTCCTTTTGTAGCGGCTCTTCCCCCGCGCCCTCCCCCTCCCGCGGTGCGAATTCCTGCGGAGCCCCCCGGGCCGCCTCCCCGGCCCCGCACCGCAACTTTCCCCGGCGTCCCCCCGCAGCCCCGGCGGGCAGCGCTCCCCGCGCCCCGGAGGAGCCGGGACCAGCAGGAGCGGCCAGGGCAGAGCGTGTTTATCGCGGAGGGCGGCCCAGGAGCCCCGAGGGGACGCGGCGGCGGGGGAGCCCCGGGAGCGGGGCAGAGGGGGAAACTCTCCGTGGAGTTGCGGGCGCGGGCCCTGCCCGGCTTTACCTTCCATCTCCATGTCCTCGGGCTCGCTCAGCTGCTGCTCCCCGGGCTTCTGGTGCTGCTGCTGCTGCTGATGGTGGTTCATGTCGGGCTGGGGCTGGGGCTCGGCGGCGGCGGGCTGGGCCTTTCCCGCGGGGGGCTGCGGGCCTGTGTCGGGAGGGGAAGGGGCGGAGGAGCGGCGGGGCCTCGGCAGCGGCCGGGACTGAGCGCCCGGCTCTGGGGGCTGCGGCGGGGCTCCGGCGAGTAGGGAGCGGGGCGCCGGCGGAGGCAGCGAGACGCGCACGTATTTGCTCGCTATTCGCCCAATCTCGGCGGCGGCACCCGGTCGGGGAAAAGGGGCTGGGAGGAGGGACCGGCCGGGGGCGGCGGCTTCCCCGGGGCCCGGAGGGGAGGGGACCGGGAGGGGGGGACGGGAGACCCGGAGTCAGGGCCCGGTGGCGCCCGGCGCTTCCCCTTCCCCCGGCGAGGTGTCCGCGGCGCTGCGAAGTCGGGGAGGCGCCGCGGGGCCCCTGCCGTGCCCTCCCGCCCCCCCCGGCGCCCCGGCACCGCCGCTGGCCGACGCCCGGCTCGCCGCTCCCGGCCCGCGGGCCGCCCCCGTCGCCCGAGCCCCGGCGCGCTGCTGCCGCTCCGCCGCCGCCAGCGCTCTGTGCCTCAAAATGGCGGCTGCGGTAACGCCGTGAAATGTCACATCCGCATGAGGGGGAACAGCCCCGCAGCCGAGGAGGGAGGGAGCGAGCGAGAGAGGGAGGGGAACAGCGCAGCGGCCGCCGCCGCCGCCCCAGGAGGCCGGAGGGGCGGGGACAGGGGCCGGCCGGCGCCGCCGCCGCGGCCTCTCCGCAAGGCCGCCGCCACCTGCGCGGGGAGCGCCGCGAACGCGGCTCTGCGCTGCCCGCCGGGCCCTTCGCGGCCGCCGCGGCGGAGACCCCGCTGCTCGCCCCGGCTCCGGCTGGCGGGGGCCGCGCCCTGCGCTCGCCGTGCGGGCCCGGGCGAGGAGCGGAGGGAGCCCCGCACGGCCGCGCACCGACACCGGCCGCCTCGCGCGGGCTCCGCGGGGCTCCGGCCCGGCTCCGGCGGGGCCCCGTGGGCTCGGTTGGCCCTTGCGCCGGGGCCCGCGGCTGTGCGCCTGTGCGGGGACTCACGGCGGAGCCTCCCCCGCACGGGGCTCGGCCGGGCCGGGGGCTCTGGAGCGGCCGTGCCCGAGGTGGGCCTTGCGGGGATCGGCCCGTCCCTGGCAGACACCCTTTGCCTCTTGTGCGGCACGGAGCGGCGGGTAAAGGACGCGTTTGCGTGATGTGTGGAAAGGGAAGAATCTGCTGTAAACAAGACTGTCCCGCCCCTGCGTGCCCCTATTTTGTCACGAGCCTCGTGTGGAGGATGTAGTCGCTCCCAGGGAAGAGAAGACCTGTCTGTTTTCCCGGGATGGACGGAGAAGGCAGGGGTGCAGATGAAATAGATAACACCTGACTGGTCCGGGCTGCGGTTACAGCAATGAAGGAAGCAACTTCATTGAAGGGTGAAAGTGTAGTTGGAAGGCCGTGGGGAGTTCCATTAAACAGTCCAGTGTTTACTTCAGGATCCTGGGAAACAGGCAGCAGGATAGTCTCTAAAGGGAAGGACGCAGAACATGCAAAATTGGGCCTCCTGAAGGGACTGAAAATACACCTGAGCAGACAGTGCTGGTCTGCCTGCAAGTAGATAAATGAGTTATTTGTTTTTCTGGTTTATAAAATGAGCAAAGCAAAACCAATCTGAGGGGAAAATTGGACACGTCTGGCTTCTCAGCAGCACAGGGGTAGGCAGGGAAGGAAAATAATTTCCAGGTGTTGCATGTGAAACCCTGCCTTAAGAAGTAAATTCCAGGTATAGAAAAATGGAAAAATAAGCAAAGATGAGGATAGTAGTGGGAGGATCAGGTTTTACAGCATTTAATTTGATAGCTTGCCTCTCAAAAAGTATATTCTGACTTTTCCTGTTGTCGCTCTGAATTTTCAATAGCTTTTTTAAAGAAAAAATGAATTACAAATCTGGAAATTATTTGTTGTTATTGACCCAGACAAAAACATGAAAAATCTGCCAAATCTGGGTTTACAGTATCACAGCAAAAGAGGGAGACTGGGACAGAGGTTCAGACAGAGATTGATGCACATATCTTTAGTCTCCTCATGTCCTAAACTTTGAGTTCCCCACTGCCAGTCTTTCCCTATAATTATCTTCCAGAACAATTACTCGTTCCTAACGACTTCCATTCCAACCTCCTAAATCATACACAGGTTTAAACTCATCCCTCCATCCTCCCTTCCAAGTGATCCCCAATACAGGATGAACCAGTATGTCACAAGAAGGTGGCTACGGATTATTACCTGATTCTTCAGCCATGGACACTGGGCTTGTGGGCAAGCAACAGCTGAGGAAAACAATTTCACTACTGCAAAGAATGAGTCCCTAAAATTAACTCTAGGCAAATGTTATCATAAGGCTTAAAATCATTCTTTTGTATGCAAAAACTTTTCTGAGCTTCAGTACATTTTAAGGTAGATAATTTTCCAAAATTGTTGAAATATTGTTCCAAACTTCCTACTGTTTTAGGGGACTAAAAATTGTGCAAAATTCATCTGTACGAATTCTTTACTGTAGAAAAGTGGAAAAGGTCATATTGAAGAGAAAAGCAGGAATTTTCCTGTCATTAGCTGCGTGTGGGGACAATGCATCATCAGTTTGTAAAAGCAGCATATACAAATCCAGCACTTGATTGTATATTCCTAATTTAAGTCAACTTTATCTTTTGAGAGTCCAGCTACAATAAGATCTAAAGTACCTTAAAATGTTTTGAAAAGAGATATAAAAATGTGTCATTTTTATTGTGCAAAAATAGCAAAAATCCATTGAGAATGGATTTAAGTATTTATATTTAAGAGGGAATAAATTTTAAGTGTGGGTATATAGCAATGTCAAATGCATTTATGAAATAATTAAATAGCAGGCATTTTATACCATCAGCCAGTGATTGTAGCAGTGTGATTTGATTGTTTCTAAGCAGGAAATAGAAATCATATTAACTGCTGAGCCTAAGGTGAAGTCCAGATCTCAACATGTGCTAACACTTTGTCCTAACTACATGAATAATACATCTGTTGAATATTCCTGACCCTTTTCCACTCCCTCCTGAACTTTTCTGCTCTCCTGCACAAGACACAAGGGCTCTGTCCTTTGAAGGAAAGGACGGTCACCTCTGTATAACCGCCTGGCCACTTCTCACTGCCTGCACTCCAGCACTGATTCCAAATCACTTACTCATCCAGCTGATCTATAAATGCCTCCTATTTTCTTAAAAATCTGTTTCTGCACTGCACACCACATCCTCCTGTGACTCCTGTCCACTGTAGTTCTGATGGCAAATTCCTTGTGCAGGAAAGCTGGGCAAATCTCTGGCATGGGTTACTAATATTTACAGAAAACTAAATACCATTAGCAGGAACATCGTGGATATAGTCTAGGTATCCATTGCTTTCATTCTTGTCCTTGCTTTTTCACTCCTTCCTTTCATTTCTTACACCCACCGACAGAATCTTCTCTAAAGTTAGGCCTCCATCCTGTCTCCCAACCCTCCCTCCTGGCCCTTGTGTCCCCCAGAGCTCTGCTGTGGTGAAGCTGCACCTGAGCACGGGGTTTCATCTCCCAGGTCCAGTCCATGGATCAGCAGGCAAAGGGATCCGCCGTGTGTGTCAATGGGGCTGGGACTGGCTGCGGCCTCGCCGCATTCCCTCCACGTTAGTCACCCTAATGAGATGGCGTTAAAGAGGTGCTATCGTCTTTAAAATGCCATTGAGGAAATGGGCTTTGTTTTGAGAGGCTGACCTGCTCCTAAGCCTCCCTGAAATGTAAAAATAAATCCAAATCAGGCTGTTTAGTTTTAAAACACTCCCAAGCCCGTGTTTGTGCTCCAGGCTGAGCCTTGGGGAACCAGAGAGAGCCCCGTGTCCCCCTGTGCCTCTGCCCTGCAGGAGAGAGATCCTGACCCTGGCAGGGCCGGGAGGTTCATCCCGTCCTGCCCAGGGGTACCCCCATCTTCAGCAGGGCCTGATGGCCACTGCTTGGAAAACTGTGGGAGGGAACTGCGGAAAACTGAAGGAAAGGAGGAGGGTGCTCAGCCCATCCTGTGCCCCGTGGCAGAATCAGCCAGACCAGGCGTGTTTCTGCCAGCCTGCTGGTTTCCTCCCTGCTGCAGGAAATCTTGCTTCCCACTTGGCTCCGCTTGCTGCCCTGGTTCAGCCTAGGGATGGCCTCTCTCGGCCAGTGAGGACTCATTTCCAGCACCACGGATGGTGCTCCATAGTGCGTGCAGGTGGCCGTGCCTTTAATTAAGAAGATGTATAGCCATTTAATGACAGAAGGGCAGTTACACCAGCACACGCCCTTCATACAGCTGCCCTAAACCAGCAGAACTGGGGTTGCTGCTTGTGCAGCTTATTCTGCTGTGTTTGTGGATGAATATCCATTAATGCAGACGTGTCTCCGTGCCAGCAGGCTCTGACACACACTGAGTGTGCCCCGCTCAGACAGCCTCTTCTGGTCTCTCATTGTTTTTCTCTTCCATCTAACATATGCACAATCAGACACTTGCTACAGTGATAAAAGTAGTTTTAAATTATCTCATGGAGGCCAGAAGCCCCCTATTCTGTTGTTCATGGTCCTTCTAATGCTTTGCATCATTGTCTGTGCTGCCTGGGTTCCTTTGTACCTGGAAAGAGTGAAAGGAACCTTTATTTAGGGACCCAAATAATCATATCTATTGTTGCAGGTGCTCTAGATCAACATAATTGCAAACCAGAGACCTTCCAGGTGAAGCAGGTGATCAGTGTCTCTTGCAAACGCCTTCAAGCTGAGTGTGGGGAAGAAAACAATCAGAAGCCTTCTGCAGCATGTGAGACAGGAAGCCAACAGGCAAAAGCCATAAAATGTTGTTAAAGATTCAAAATGAGTTGGGAAAACTAGGTTATTTGTTTGGCTGCAATGTATGTATTTAGCTATAGCGACTTATTCCACAAGTAGTGGGATGGATGAAGTTTCATGCCCTGTAAATGTATTTTCTACATTTTGTAACACTCAATATCCTGCAATAACCTCAGATTTTATGGCTCTTCTTTCCAGTGGCAAATGGCTTCAAGTAACCCAAATCTTTCCCTGAGCAAGGGCTGGACTCAATGACCTCTGAAAGTCCCTCCAAGCTGCAATAATTCCATGGTTCTTTAACGTGCCAACAATTTCCACAAAGTATGCACGTGTCTCCCACTTCAGTTTTTTACCTTTTTACTGATTGGGGTGGGTTTTTTTGAGACTGATGGACAGGCAGACAGTGCAATAACCTAAGCTTTGTTTCCTCAGAAAACTAGAGTAAAATACATAATTACAACATTTTTCAAGGATATTCTCAATAGAGATCTTTGGTTTGATGGTTTCTCTTTAATCATACAAACATTATATTTTAAGGAGAGATATAAATCTTTATTCCTTAGTAATAAAAGGTGGTGAACCCATTACAACTGAATACACCATAATTCAAAAATTTACAAGATTTAAAGTATATTTTGTAGCAGTTTTTCAAAGCCAAAATCTTCATAAAGCTTCCACAGGCAGTTGAGACATCTAATGTCATAACTATATTAAAAAAATTGATAAACTTTGATTTTTACAATAAAACTGGGACTTTTTTGCTGAAAACTTGAATGTTTACACTTAAGATGGTAGGTGGTGATCAGTCTCTGTTTGAAAATCCAGTGATTCTTTTTCTCATCATATTTTATTGGACACTGTAAAATATAAAGTCAAGTATTACAGCAAGAGACATCCAAAGTAAAAAGGGAATGGAAGGTACTTCACCAGTCCAGAATGTGAGCTGTGTTTGTATTAAAGTGAGTTAGTGGCCTTTGTAGAAAAAAATAATCATTTTTATGTTCTATCCATCCCTGTATCGCACACCCCAACAGAGGTGGCACAGAGCAGTGGGATGAAAATGAGGTGAATTCTTCATTTGGCATAGCAATTGATCAACCCGCTGCTAAAAAAAAATTAATTTTTAATTTTCCTGATTTTTGCCATCAAAACCAAGGATCACCTGTAATAGCATTTGGCTACTTTTCTATTCAGTTGAGCATACCAAAGAATTTCTGTGCATTTTGCCCAGAGAGTTCTTAAAAAGAACAAGAACAGAAACTTCCCAGTTAAGGTACCACGCTGAGACTTAGGAGATGGTTCTTCAGTTCTTGTCTTTGTCACACCTGTGCCACACCTGTGAGCCCTGTTCTGCAAAGCACCAAATGGCTGACCCAAAACACCACAGCACACCTTTAAGTTGGCCTTGCTAACTAGAGGCATTAGTTATGTGTCCACAGATGTGTTTCTCTGCTTTGATTGCAGGAAGGAGACACAGAGATAGGCAGGCACTGTCTCTGTTAAACAAAACACATTTTTTTCTGCTAGGTGTTAGTGCTGCTAGGCAAACAAACTATAATGAAAATAAATAAAAAATAAAACATGAAAAATATGAGTTTTTAAAATTTGATCCATTTTCTCCTCCCTGAAATCACTTCCCTTTGCCTGACTGCACGTCACATCCCAGCCTGGATGCTGAGTTTAGCTTCTGTGTACTTTGCAGCTGATGGCAGCCCAGGCGTCAGCCTGAGATTCACCCTGCCATCTAACTCCAGCAATTTCCTTATCTCCTTCCTATGCCTTCTTCCTCAGAAGAAAAACCTGCCTTCACAAGTCCCTTCCCACTTTCAAGATTCCACATTAATGATGACCTCTCTGGCACTGGTTCTCCTTCACCCTGGTCTTGACTTTATCCCGACAGTTTAACAAACTGAAAGCAGCGTAACCAGGGGATGCCATGGCTACATTCAATCTGTATCTGTCATATTAGAATAATCTGTTGTATACTAAGGGATAGATTTGATTTCTTTTCCAATGTGTTATTTACAATCTGGCAGAGTTCAGTACAAATGTAGGAACTGATCTTGCAATTTGATCAGCCACAGCAGACCCAATGAAGTCAGTGGACTCTGCACAGATGGATCGGATTCCAGTATTGAAGATTATCCTTGTAAACTGCTTCACAAGCAAACCTCACAAAATCTGTAGTCACAGAATGACTAAATAAATAAGGCAAGTGATATCTGTAGTTGGCATTTTTACTTCATATGAGTGTCACAGCATTGGCCAAATTAATCCATTTTTGTTAAGTGGTAGAGAAAAGAGAGAGAATAAAATAGAAGTGAAACTAGTAACAGAGAGAAACTTTTAAAAGATAAGCTTGGGGAGACACACCTTTTGCTTTGAAGTGAATAGAACTAGGTCCTAGAAGACAGAACTCTCTTTCTATCACTTTTAAATGAGAGCCCTGATCCTGCAGGGAGCTCTGGGCAGGGAGAATCAATGCAGTGTCCTTCTGTGTCTCAAGTTTTTATTTCAGATCAGAAATTCCCAGTAAAATGAACAAAAGTATTTTCCCCTTTTTTTAAAATAAATTAGAATTATGAAGCTTCATAATTCCTACAAGAAACTCATGAAGGAAAAGCCCTTAGGCTTTTGATAAATATGTGACTGCTGAATTTAGCCCAGAGTGAGTTCTCTCCTATTATTAGGAATTGGAGTTCAGTGGGAGCAAAAAGGAGTTTGATTAGAACCCCCTGCCCTCTGATTGTTCAGATATCAGCCTTATTGCCATTGTCACTCTCCTGTTTTTCCTATGCTATCTGCCAGCCTGCAAAGCTGGAGAGGTCAAAGTGCAACCCAGCCAAAAACCCAGGACAGAATAAAAAAAATACCTTTAGTCTTTTGTCATGAAGGCCTTGCGACACAAATGAGATTTTTTTGCCACATCCTCCTTAAGGTAATTTTGGGAGGTAAATGCTACAGCCATTTGAGCAGAAACTGAGTGTTAATTGCTAAAAACTGCTCTTGATGTGTTTTTTGGGGAGGAGGAGTTGCTCACCCCAGCAATGCCTGGATTTTGCAGCATGTTGCAAAGAGAAGGAAGATATCAATTAGAGTAATAGGGAGAGCAGTGCTTGGAGCAGAGATAAGCATCTGGAAGTCTCCTTCAAGCAACCGCATTTGAAGACTTGAAAACAGGAAGGATTAATTTAACTGGGATTCTGAAATGGAACTGAAACTGGAGTTGTTTGCTGGTGGAATCACATCATTGCACCTCTCGCTATTATCAGTGGCAGTTTACATTCAGAGGAGTTTGGGAAACTGGATTTTTAAGAGCAAAGGAGAACTGACAATAGTGTGGGAAGCAAGATGAGAGCACAAATTAGCATTTCCACAGTGATGAAGTCAAAGCCCAAGTGTGGCATCTAACTACCTTTAATTGTCCTCAATATTTAGCCATGAATATTAATAGTATTTAATCAAGCTGGTTTGTTATCTGAATAGGAGACATTCAGCTGGTGCTGCCATCACAACTTAGAGCAGGCTGCACTGGTTCATCACACCCTGCTTCCTGGACAACCTTTCCTATGGCCACTGCAGTAGGAGTGAATTGGCCTTTCACTCAGGCTACATATTGGTTGAGCTTGGGTTTTAACAATAAAAACCCATTTGATTCTATTGAGAAAACTTGTGGGGAGGGGCAGAGGAAGGTATTTGGAGTAGTTTTAGATATATTGTACTTGAAACACTTCTGATGCATGGTGTGGTCAGTAGTAGAAGGGTATGGGAAGGAAAGAGAATTGCCACTTTTATTTTTCAGTTTTCCTATGCACAGAAAACTCTGGAATTGATAATTTTTCAGTGTAAGTCACTTAGTCTGGGATCTTTAGGACAAGAGACTTTTCAATAACTTTTCACCTTGATCCTACAGTTGCTGCATTAAACAAAAAACAGAATTCTTATGATTCCTATACTCTTTCCAGCAAGGATATGTACGTGTATATATGTCTGTATATGTATATGATTATTTCATGTCCCTCATAACTTCTTCCTGATTGTGCCTGGCAAGGAAGTCCTCACCAAATCACCACAGCTTTGCCAATGGTGAAGGCTGTTGTCTGGAGTGTTATGATGTAGGAACCTGTTTGGACACTTGATTTCCCTGGCTGCTCTGGAGGCTACTCTGGTGCTTTGGCAGACTGGTGGTGCTCATTATGCTTCTTACCTCAATGCTCAGAGTGCATTGATACTTCAAAAAGCTTTTCTTTAATAGCTTAACAATCAGAATCTTCTACAAATGCCTTAATTCAGTGCTTCTAAAGGCTCAATAGCACAGCTTTTTCATGTTTTTGTCCATAGGCCAAATGAAGTCTCACCACCCAACTGGATGTTTCTGCTAAGGGTTAACTCACAGAGTCATCTGAGTGCTCCAGACACAGCCAGGGACAGGGGTTCTTATTTATTAATAGGATTTTATTCTTCTGAGTAGGAAAAGGAAAGGAAAGCGATCTCGGGGATCCTCCACAGAAGAAGCTGAAGGAGCAAGAGCCATCTTTCAGCACAGCCCAAGCCCCAGGAGGCTGGAATGTTTAAGGTTCTTGTCAGGAGCTTTCTATCAAAGACAAATCTTTTGCCTCTGCCTTTTGATCAGAATGAGGAGAAGATTTTTGAGTGATGATTAGCTGGATTTCAAACTTGGGAAAACATATAGCCGCAAGTGAAGAAGAACTGGTGCTTTCATTTGATGATTCCTGGGTGATTTAGCCCATCATAGCACCAAGTTAGGGCACTGACCTTCCCCAATATAGGAGAGAAGCAGTGCATCCAAGCAGTACATCTGGCTCCTTGATGTAAAAATGCCAACAACTTTTGAATGAACATGCCTGAACTGAATTACTCCAAGGCAGACTCTTAATACTTTGCTGTGAGTTCATATGGCAACGGGTATTTTTGAAACCTCCTACAAAAAGCTCTGCTCTAGTGTCTTTAAGGGGCCTGCTATTCCTGACTTCCTTGGATCCAATCATTGTCTGGTTTCTTAAAGACTTTTTTGCTGACCTCAGGTGAGTTTCATGCATCAGTCACTTCTTTATCATCATTCAGATTTTAAACGGTAGATCGCTGCAGA
The DNA here is from genome assembly GCF_015227805.2 of Hirundo rustica. Classification (NCBI taxonomy): domain Eukaryota; kingdom Metazoa; phylum Chordata; class Aves; order Passeriformes; family Hirundinidae; genus Hirundo; species Hirundo rustica. Next base: position 5,354,528 of record NC_053464.1, read on the forward strand.
GAGCTCATCTGAGAGTCCCTGCAAAGAGGAGACTTGAGACACTTTGCCATTTTTACCATTTTATAATGAACCCCTGTTCTAAATTTTTGTTAGCAACCAGAATTAAAGTTGTAAAGGCCACTGAAGGTGAGCTATGTGGACTTTATCCATGCCTCTACAAAACCATTATGGCTTTAGATTTGGTCTACAGCAAGAAATCCTCTTTTAGTCATCCAGTGCTGTGGAAATTGTTTCTGATATCATAGAAATCAATCTTCTCAAGCCAGTAGAAACTTCATCTGTTTCAATATAACATTCCTTAGCTCTGAGTTGCCTTTGCTGTAACCTTGCATGCATCTTTCAGAGAATGCCACTGCTATGATGGAAATCTCTCTGAGTTTGAGTTTGAAACACCTTCTGTTTCAAATATGACTTGGCTTCTGTATCTATCCCTTTCTCCCAATAATTCCATCCTGACATGGTTTTTCTCATAGTTGTAGCTTCTTTTTTGTCACCTCCTGATACTCCAGGGGTAAGAGTCCAGGCAGCCCTCTAGAGAGGGCAGCCACTCACCAGAGCTGAGTTCTCTGAAGAGACTCTTCACTCCTGTCCTTTAACAGGAGAGTCTGATAAGATATTGATTTTGTAACTTCTGTATTGTTCTGAGACTTCCTTCCCACTCTCATCCTCTTTTATTTTTTGCCCTCTGATTTATTTCTCTGGTAAAACATTGACTCCTGCTCAAACTGGGAGCTGCATGGAGCAGCTGATCCAGTTGTGACCACCAATTTGTGCTTGGCACTTGTACCCAGCCACCACCTCTCTGGGTTATAAAGGCTTGTGTTTATCTCATTCTGAGAAGCCAAGATACAGAACTGAGAATCCTCACTGAAATGGGGATCTGAATGTTCTCTAACAATAGCCCTTTTTTATAAGGAGTTGATATTACGCAGTCAATGCTGTTTGGGTGTTGCTAGTACACTGTAAGATCTCACTAGGCAGTCACAGCACTAACACTTAACCAGAATTAAAGAACAAAGCAACAACTAGGAAAAACCATGCATATATTAATTCAGAAATGGGTTTTTCTGAGGAATATTTCAGATTTACACAGGTACAAAATAAAAAAAGCACTATTATTGGTTCTGGGAATTTGAGTAAAAGTAAGAGAGGAGAAAGAATATTTTCAAAAACTTTAAACTGAGTATATGAGAAATGCCTTATTAATGCTAGGTACTAAATCATGGACACACCTTTCCAGGAAAAAAAGGTGGAAGCCTGTGTCTTAAGGGGTTTAAAATAGTAGGAAGCAGTCCTGCACAGGTTACACAGACACTCAGGACCTGAGGAAGGCAGACAATGCCTCAGCCAGCACAGGTACAGCTGGAAGAGGATAAGCCCTGATGCCCTCAGGCTCACACAGCTTTCCAAAGGAGATATTCCTGTGCATAACTTCACACATGGCCATTTGCAGACCTGCAAATCTAGTGCAATTGCTTTCTTCCTCTCTATAGCCTATAATGTGAGAGCTGAAAATTACTTACAGTAGACGGTGCTGTCCAAATGTGAGAGCAACCTGATGTTTAAATAGGTTGTTTTTCAAAGATTCTTCCAACTTGCTACTGATCATCTCTCAGTCCAACAGCTTGGCACTGGTTTCAAGGGGGTAGGATACATTTTCCAGTCCAATGTCCTCATTTACTGAGTGTCTGAGCAATAATTTATAGCAGTGTCACACAGTCCCAGAAATATTACATTGCCAAAGTCAGTATGTTTGAAGATGTCACCACTGTGCTCACCTTTCCCATCCCCTTGCCATTTGTCACTGCCCTCAAAACAAGGACAACTTTTTTGTGAATCAGCACCGGGGCTGCTGCAATTCTGCTGCAATTCTGCAATTAAGGCCAATGCAGGCTGGAGTTCTGTTCCTTCAGTATATTGGGCTGAGAGTGGCAATCTAGGACCTGGCTCCCCAGAGGATCAGCTATCTCTGCCTTGGAGACGAGCAAGGCTGAAGGTGCTGTGACCTCAGTGCTGATTTAATCTGCTGGCCCAAGCATGCTGGAGCCTGGTTCAGCATCAGGCACCAGCAGTGATGGAGAGGCTCTGGGCAGCGTGGCAGGGACTAGAGGCCAGGTAGATTGTAGGTCTGATTTGGCTGGCTGAGGAGAGCTTGTACATAGTGATAAGCCCTTTTTGAAACCTGCCAGGCAAAAGCTTGAGGACTGGCTGTCAGGAAATCCATGGGACACCCTCAGTCTTCTGCTCCAGTGGAGGAGACGGAAGAGTGACGTAGATATACACAGTAGCAGGGCAGCAAGGAAACGTGGAGAAGCCACAGCTGGAATGACTCTAGCTGACTCTTGAGGACTTGTAGGAACAGCTGTGATTTTGGGAATACATGGCTGAGCAGGGGGAGCTACAGCTTGGTGTGGAGGTGGAAGGAGGCAGGAGTGGAAGCCCAGGCCTGAAGGGAAGAGAATGTCCATGGGCAGCTGAGTCCTGGTGTGGATGGGCTCCTGAGATCAGGGCAGCCCAGGCAGCTGCCCAGAGGCTGTGCCAGGGTGCAGCTCCAGGAGGGATCTGTCTGTCTGTCTGTCTGTCTGTTGGGCAGTGTGTGCCCTGCCTTGGTTCTCTGCCAGGGAGCTGCACAAGGAGACCTGTGCCAACACATGTGCTTTGTGCAATGCCTATGCTCCCACAATCACCTTCTCCTCTTTCTCTGTTACGTAAAATTCAGGTCATTACTTTTCTTTCCCTGGTATTTTAGTTAACAATCACTTTTTTGGTAAAAAAAACAAAGCGACACGACAACAAAAAAACAAAACCACAACATTTTGTAACTGTCACGGAAGCTGAAACTTTTCAAAGCTTAAATCTTCAGAGCACTTTGGAAATTCATACCAGATTCATCATATGAAGCAACTGGAGGGAACCAAGGCTGGTTTGGGAGTCATTTCTTGGGATATCGGACTTCAAGGAAAACAAAATAGTGTGAGAAGGACAAAGGCCTATTGTTCTTGCTGTTCTTCTGGCTCCATCAGCACTCTGACTGTTCCTGCCCAAAGGAGCTTCCTCGTTCTTTCTCGGTTATTTTTCAATCCACTTCTTTCCATTTCCGAAAGACAGAATGTGAAGTGGATCAATTAACAAAACAACAAACCTCAGGTTTCCTAACACCAAGCAAATACTGCTGGAGCCCATCTGACAGTGCCCAGGATTGGAGGATCCATTTGGGAGCACCAGCTGGCACCAGAGGGGAGCAGGAGATGACCAGACCCAGCAGCAGCAAGGCTGACAGAGCGCTCTGTCTCCTCTTGAGACTGGGTTTTTACAAAACTTTATGCAGATTATAAGATTTTCAGTTGTTTTCCTAGATTGATAGTGTGTGATTCCTCCTGCTTTATTTATGGAGAGATGATTTAGCCACACGATTAACTAACAGAACAACCAATTACACACATATTGTAGTAATTGTGAGTTTGCATACAGAAAACTCACCGTGGAAATTACATGAAACAGGCTCATATCAGTGAAAAAGAGGAAGACTGGCTGTTAGAGCAGGAACAGTGTCAACCACATCCTCCCATACAGACCTGTCACCTTGCTTTACTTTAGCACTCGTGGAGATTCTTTTCCCAAAACCACTTTGGTGACGTTTTTAAACCCCTGCAGTTTACAAGATGCTCACGTTGGACATTTGTTGTGTTGGACAGTGACTCATATAAACTCCTTGTGGCCTGTGTTTGTTGCTAAATGCTTTTACTGTGCAAAAGACACTTGAGTGGGGATATTACAAACGGGAGGTGTTTGTGTGGTGGCTTGCAGCCAGCAGCCAGTGTGGCCTCTGCTACTTGGGACACTTCCTTAACCCTTACACTGGGAATAAATAAATACATATAGGTATTGCAGAGGCCCTGTGGAACAGCTGCTCCCAGGAAATATGTCTCCGAATATCAATGACTTACCTGTTAGGAAGTTTGAATTGTTCCTTGAAGGACTGGATAGCTTAATGGTTGAATCCAAGAAGCAGAAAAATAGGTTAAGTAAGTGAAAGAAGCACAAAATGATAGCAGTAACCTGTAGGCAATCTCAGTTTGTCCCAGAGGAATATCGTCACAGAAAGACAAAATGGTTCTGAGATATGTCTGGAATTAAAAATTCACAAATTCAGACTACCTACTCCCACTCCCAAAATATTTTGCTGTAAGATTTACCATCATCTCAGCACACTGATGGTGAGCTAGGAGAAATGCCAGCTAATTCATGAACAGAGGGGACTGGGCAGCAGTGTAAAGGAAATTAAGAGTTCTGTGATTTGCATCCAACACCAAAATAGCAGTTCTAAATCTAATTTTTCTTTATAGATTTAAACTCGATGTTGTACACCAAGGAGGCAAATGCATCTGTGTATCTACACTATTACTGTCAGCAATACCGAGAGAAGGAAAGGCAGTTGTTACAGTCACCAGAAATAAAAATATATAATTAAGGTTAAAGATGGTTGCTGAAAACTGATAAAGGGAACCAATAAAATTACTAGAGCATGTCCTCTGAATATCCTGGTCTTTGACAGCGAGCACAGCCTGGAGCAGCAGAGCAGAGGATCACACAGCAGCTCCAGCAGCAGCTCATCCTGCAGGAAGAGCCCAGGACAGCCACGGGTGGGCACAGTCCCCCTCCCAGGAGCTACAGGAGAGTCTGATAACAAAATAAATGCAAAGCTCATGTAGCTAACATGCTACAGGCTTTGCAAGAGACATCCTCGGGTTCTGGAACGCGAGCAGTTCAGCACTGGAGGGTGTGGGGCTGTTCCACAGCCCAGGGTGCATCTTGCAATTCCCAGGTGACACCACATTCCTGGAGAAGCACGGTGAAGGGGAGAACAGTGACCATAAACCATGGTCACGTTCAGCCACCAGCCTCGGGCGGTTTTTCACGTAGCCTTTACAAGAGCCATGACCCAGGCCTGTGTCTCCCACCCTGCTGTGCTCTCGGGGACACCGACCCCTTCCCTGCAGAGCCAGCCCTGCCCACCGGCTGTTCGTGGTGTTCTCAGGAGTGGTCTGCCCACTCAGAGCTCCGGAGGGGCATGTGCCCGCTGCTGAGGTACTCATTTGCTGCCTGAGCTCTGGGGCTCCTCAGTCTGGGATGAAGCAGGAGCTCTGGGAAAGGCTCTCTGCTTCCCTGGCCAGCCACCTGTGCTCTGCGTGGCTGGAGCGGGGCCATGGGAAACCTGGTAGGAAAAAGCTTCCTGTCTGGCTTAGAAAAGCACAGGTGAGCCCCGAGTTAGGCACGTGGTGATACTTGTTATTGCCTGGGACCAAGGTCAGGTGTGCCACCCTCCTTCCAGCAGTGAGGAGGTGCCCTCTGTGCTGGTCCTCAGCGTGTCTGTGAGGGGTCAGGCTGTGTCCTACACACTTGTCATTTCTCCCAAAAGCAGCAAGGAGATTAGCTCCCAAATCAATGCATGCAGAGCGCTCTGTGTGCCACTCCAATAGTGTGCTGTGCAGGGGAGAACCCCACCATGCCTCCCCAGTCATAAAAGCTGCAAGGAGAGCACCACTGTGCTACCAGACATCAGAGAATCCGATCTGCACGGGACAATGTGCAGAGGCCAAGTCTCGTCATTTCTGTTGTTCCTAGAGCATTGCTTATAAGCAACATTTCTCCCTTTTGTAGAGTCCTTAGACATAATTGACTGTATTTTAGCAAGTTTCTTGTCTGTCTTCCCTTGTTTCTCAGTGGGTTGCCATGCTGAGAGCATAGGAAGCAGCCTCCTCCATTCCTTTCCCTCCTGCTCCCCTGGGGATCTCTCCCTCCCCAAATTGCAAGCAGATTGAGACGTCTGGCATCCAGAGAAGTGGGAAAACAAACGACTCTCTCACAGTCCCCGTTCCCCTCCTTGCCTGCCCTGTGAGCCCAGCTGGGCTGTGTGTGCTGGCTGTGCACAGGCCAGGAGCTGCTGCAGCCGGCCAGCACTGCAGGGCCATGGGGAGCTTTGTCCCAGTGTCTCAGGGAGAGACACGTGTTTTAACACTCATTCTGGCCCTGTGAGAGAGGTTAGACTCCTGAAAATCTGCCTACCTTAACTTTACTACTTTTTATTTTTCCCTATTCTACAGCCTGCAGCATAGAGGATTAAACATCTAGGAAAAAAGTGTTGTTGGAATTTTTTGCAGCTTTCGGTGGTTCAGATGAGACGAGCAATCAAAGGGCAAGGCAGAGGCATGGCTTTTCATTGCTGCTATAAACAATCAAACTCAGACTTTGCACCATGTAGAAGGCTGTGTTATAAACAAGCTCGGCTGCTATCATATTACCATCCCCAGGCTGATTTATATAAACTGCCTTCTGAGCTCTGATTAGCTTCAAACACACGTGCTGTATAGGCAGAGCAGATTGCTGGAATAAAATTTTCAATAAGACTTGTAATTATTCAGGTGCCTACTAGTGAGAAATTCCTGTTCCAGGGAAGTTGCAGGCAGTTTCTGAAGTGTTTTAGGAGGAAGGTAGTTAAGCAAATGAAGATGGACTGGTATTTCTCTCTGAGGAGGCTGCATCTCTGTGCTGTTCAGGCTGTACATGAGTCAGGAGCAGTAATTGTTCCGTAGATCGCTGGAGGGGCAAATAAATGCGTTGTAAAGTTAAGGTAGAATGCAAACATCTGCATCGGGCCCTTTTAATTTCTTCTATGAAAGGAATATTTACAGCTAGTGAAATCCAAGGAGTTTTCAGGCATATGTTCAGAGGTCATGATCGGGACTGCTGTGAGTGAACATGCACAGCGCATATGCAACTACAAAAAGAATTTCTGTCAAGGCATATCATAGAAAGAACACTGTTCCTTCCACTCAATAGTTCAGAAATCACACCAGCCCTTGATTACAGTCTTACATCCCATGATATAAACCCTTCTTCCCCAAAAACATTTTTGAGGCAAAGACACCCTCTGTTTTTAATGTGCAGAGCCAGACCTACCTATGGCCGAGAATATATCAACTTCTGCCTGTTCAAATGGCAGGGCAGCTAGGCCGGGGACACAAGAATTAAACATTACAGTGGAGGTGTAGCTGCTTAGAAAAGTGCTAGGAAAGAGCTGCCCCAGAATAAACTCGGGAAGCTGCGGTGCGGTGCTGCAGCCGAGCCGCGCATTAGCGGAGCAGCGGCACGAATGTGCGAAATGGGCGAGCCTTTATCAGGCAGAAGTCCCCGCTGGCCTGGATTCCCGTGCAATTGAAAGCAGAGTCATCGACAACAATGGGAGCTTTATTTATCCCGCACAATCGCTGCCAAAGCAGTCCCGGGACGTCCATGAGACCGCTATGAATATGTTTGGAGCGGGCTGAATCTGGCAGCGCGCTGCGAAACTGCTGCATCACCAGTCTCAGGTCTGCCGGCTGGCTGCACTGACTGGCACTTTTTGTGCAGGGCTGCTAAGGAAATTTTAAAGCTTTCAGGAGCCTGAAATGGCACCGTTCAGCCTGCCTGCCCCTGTGGAGACCCATGATTGCTCTACCCTCTAGAGGCGGTGGCGAGGATGTAATCGCTGCGGTTCCGATGGACACGGCGAGCCAGGTCTGGGGCTGTGCCCGGTCCCGCATCCCCCACACGCTCCCAGCTCCCCATCTCGGCGTGTTTCGGGCAGTAATGCATAAAGAGATAAGTCAGGCCTAAAACGGGAATCGTTTTCTATCCTCTGTCTGAGGGCTCTCAGGACCCCATCATGAGATTGCCCGGTTTGTTTTTTTTTCCTTTATGCAAGGCAGAAGTAGGTATGTACCAACGGAAGGAGAATTTAAGTTTTTCCTTTGTCAGGGACATTTGGCACTTTCTGATGTGCTGCACGGGCAGAAATCCCTGGCCATCTGAGTGTCCTACTGAACTGTGCTTAATCCTGTTAGCCTCGCTAATACGACCTACTTCTTCCCAGGACTAAGAGTCATCCGGATTTCACTGGAAACAAACATGAAACTAAATCTGCTTTCAGCATGGAGGACTCCAGAAAGAAGAGTCGCTTACTGACAAGCCTGGACTCGATACCACAGAGGAGCAGAACTTAAAAGTTCGCACCAGAGAGCAGCTCAGCAGATTAGAAGACTTTTCACTGGACATTATTACCAAGCTTGCAGAGCCTAGGGAGCAGTGAGAATTTAGGAGCATCAAACTGATAACTTCTCTGGAAGGACCACTGATTGCATCAGGGGAGATGGAGCCCTTACAGCAGAAGGACTCAATGTTCTACAAAAGCTTGGGAAGAGACTTGGGAAAATACTTCACTGCCTCGTGGCCAGGGTCTTTCTGTAGGAGAATTTTCAAATCTTCACTGAAAATAAAATAACAGGAAGAATTTTAAGGGGAATAACCTTTCCTGGTTTGTGAATATGCCTTTTCTTTATGCAGTCTTCCTGACTTCTCACTACATGAACCCTCCAGATGTGAGGGTTGAGGCAAAGCTCAGCCAAGATCAGGATGGCTTTTGGTGAACAAAAAGAAGTAGAAGACAGCAAAACAGCATGACAGGTACTCTCTGAGGTGATGCTGACCTTATTTCCTAATGGGTTAAAAAGAGAGAGGCAATAAGCAAATATAAAAGGATAAAAGGAAATTTTATATTAACTATCTACTTGATCTCTTCCCAGAGTGAAGGTGAGAACCTTCTTGACAGCTTCCAAGTACCCGGGGTTCTGCTCCGGGGTTAATGTAAATGGATGCATTGTGGAAAAGCCACTCAAGTCCACAGTTTGAATTTGGCTAATTAGAGGAGGCCTATTTCTTACCATGTGACCCTTCCCATGAGAGGGGCACACTCAGAAACTGGTACACCAGAGCAAATGCAGATGCCAGGTACAGCCCGAGCCTGAGAAGCAGTCTCCAGTGCGTTGTTACCGTGTTCCTTAAGGGAAAAGCTTCCATTCTGCACTGCAGTCCAAGCCACAGCCAGCTGGGGGATAGAAAGGCAGACTTGGAGATGCCCAAGGAACTTGTCAGAGATCCAGAATTAAAGCCCGGCGTAAAGCCCGGAGTATGGCAGTGGCAAGCCCCGAACATGCCAAATGTCACAAACCTCTCAGCAATGCTCGGAGATGTCACCAAAGTTTCTGTGCGACATTCAGTTGTCGTTTCTCTCTGGAGACGTGCAGGAGGACACTGTCACAGCCTGCGGGGCCACCAATGTGAGCGGTGCAGTGCATGCGTGGGAGACCACAAGAGTCTCCCTCGTTATCAGATGCTTGAGGAGTCTTTGTCATCCTGATGCCGAGAGCAATAAGGTGATAAATCAAGGGAAAGCAAAGCTTGTAGGTTGAGAGTGGCTCAAAAAATATCTGGCAGCCCCCAAAGCGTTCATCTCCCACTCCCATCATCACCTCCAATTTGCTTAAGCGCTGTTTGCTTTGCGTTTTGGTTTAAGCTTCCCTTAGCTCGGGCATAGTGGCAAACCGTGAGAACATCCAAAACCGACCTGCTCACCTCTTGCCTCGGCTCATAAATCCCAAACTGTGAGACATCTTGCAGGGGAAAAACCAAAATGTGCTGCTTTATTAAGAGACTGTAGGGATCTGCAGTGCTCCAGGGGGAAAATGAGAGGCAAAGTTCAGCAGTGGAGGGTGGAAGGGCTGGCAGGAGGTTGTGGGAAGGCTCAATAGCAGAGACCAGAGCCCATCTCTTCCCCCTTGTTTTAGGCAAATCACTCTCTAAGTGCGTGCTGCAGGGCTGTCCTGAGCAGCTCAGTTTGTGGTACAGGCAGCCGTGATACAACACTCAAATATCGAGGTGGTTGCTCGGCAGTGATAACACAGCTCAGAGCTGGAAGCTTCTCAGTGGGAAATGGATATGTGGAGTGGAGATAAAAGGTCGTGAATGCTGAACTAGAAATGTTGCTATTGGTATGCAAAAGGATATAAACCAATCTCTTAGTATGAAAACATGATAAAATAATGTAATTTTCATTGAGCAAAGTAACACAGGGACCTATTTGGAACCTCTCTTCAGTCCTCCCAGATTCAAAAGTATCAGACAAGTAATTTTATTTCCCTGTCGCAGCTCATTATGAAAGGACATGGCATGCTCTGCATCCTCTCTGGTTCTAAGATGGGTCTTTATCTCATAATGTTCTGTATGTGAAAGTATCCTGATCTTTGATCAGCATTAGACCAACACAAATAAAGTTAGAGCAATTTCACTGGACGTTATCTCCAGAGAAGGCAGGATTAGGAACAAAAGATCAATTTAAGGTGCATTGACAGAGCTGGATGCTGAGCTGTGTCTGAGTGTTCCTCTGAACTCTGAACAAGAGCAACACACAGCTTCTGTGCTGCTTTCAGCTGGTTCTGCTCTGCACGGTGACTAATGTTACACTGATCTGGTGGAATAGCATCAAGGATCATATGAAAATAGTCCTTCAAGTACAGTTTGCTACCAATCAGGTTGCAAATGGGGTGAAAAGCTTGAAAGAAACATTGACTCACCAAGCCAGAGCTGTTTGGGCTTTGCCCAAAACTTCCTTTGAAAACAAAAACTGCTTGAAGAGTCCTCAAACCTTTAATAGTGTGCCCCAAATTAAGAAAGTGTGCAGAGAGATACAGGCTCTGGTGTAGCAGGATTTCTTGTGTGTGTCTCACTGCTGCCCAGCAGGCAGATGTGGCTCTGCTCCTGCCCCTGTGCTGCCTCTCCCACCCTGCCCTGGGTCGGTGATGCTGCCCCGTGCCTCAGAGGCTGCTGTCAGGGCCTGTGGGGAGATAAGTGTCATGACTCACTCTGCTCTGGTCAAGAAGGGTGTAAATATTCTACAGCTTCTCTTGGTTCTAGAAGAGAAAGAAAAGGGGAGTTTTTAGTTTCTGAGCACAGTGCATGGCAGAGCCACGGGCAGACTGCATTACATCCCCGTGGACTCGCAGAGTCACTTCTTTTTTATGGGAGATATTTTTCATTTCTTCCACCGAGTCAGGAGAGAATCATCTTCCTGTCCACCTCCCATTCAGTCCTCCTCCCATTCTGTCCTCCACAAAAATGTTTCACTAGAACTTTTCTGATGGTGCCCAAACCTGATAAATGGCACATAAAATACAGCACTGTCAAAATATAAATCAGTTACAAAGCACCTCATTTCTGGTGAGGTGACACAGATTAAAAACCAGGCTGGGGGATTCCTGATGTATTTTCTGGAGCTTCATCTTCCCAACTTCTTTTACTGTTATGCAAAAAAACAAGGACTATTTGTGGAACGTATCAACTTGCTTAAAACAATACAAGCAAATGAAAACACAGCCTTGCCTCCTTTTTTTAGTAAGTTTGCAAACCAGCATGGTCTAGCCATTCATCCAAGAAAATTCAGAGGAATCTGAAACCCATTCCCTTGGCAGCAGGACAGAGGACTGAATTAAATGGGAAAGCCAGCTCTTGACAGCAGAGAAGTTCCCTTCTGGTATGAGACATAAAGGTTCACACCCTCAGCTGCTAAAACAGAGGTTTATACTACACCAGGAACCGTCTCTTTCTTTCTCAGGTTGACTCCAAAAGTGAAGATGAAACAAAACAGGAACCAAGATACAAATGGAGTTATTTAAACTGTGACTTATGGCTGATTTGGACAAGTATACACCTGTCACCAAATGCCTCGGCTGCTTGAAGGTGCCATGTGAAAGGCCACTGGCTTTGGAGCTGTTTGTAACCAGAGGCACAAGAAGCCACCCAAGAGACCCTAGGTCCCCATAAAGCAGAGCTCTTGGCCCCTCCTGCAGATGCCAGGGGCACACATGTGGGCAGGCAGGAGCAGTTCTCACTGCCAGGGAATAGCCCTGACTGGCAGGAAGGCTGGCAGAGGCTGTCCCTGTGCAGGGAGGTCTCTGCAGGAGCCTGGGGCAGTAAGGTCAGCCAGGGACTGGTGCCATCCCCACCACCCACACCTCACTGGGGGAGACCAGGCTGGAGGGTCTGGACAGCACAGAGGGGGGGAGCTGTGGGACTCAGCCTCAGGCTCACTTGCAGTCCCCTCTCCTCTCCAAAATCTCACTCACAGATGACCCAGTGGATGGCAGTCAGCAGGCCAGGGATCCTTATTCACTCTGATGCAGTTAAAATCTGATTGATTTCCACCCGGTGACTTCTGAAGTGGTTGCCATACCCAGATTGCCTCAGGTCATATATTTTGTCTATTTATATCCTTGCAAAGGAGAAATAAATACAGGTAGATGACACGGGAAAGTGCCCTGAAAACCAAGCAGAAAGCTTTAGTGATAGCAGTTTTATCATGTCTAATGATAAACTTAATATTGCAGAAAATGCTAAAAGTGAGAAGAAATGAAAACAATTTGTATCTTTGTGCATGAACTGAAAGCGACAACACCAGGGCAGTTCTATCCAGAAAACAAAAACCCACGCCCCCTCCCTGGTTTCTATTACACTCAACAGTTAAAAATTGCTGCTGGTGGGTAAATCTTGGTGTGGACAGAATAAAGGCTGGCCCAGCTGCAGTGCAGGGCTGGTGGTTTCCCTGTCTGTGTGTGCACAGCGGGCACTCTCCCTAATGAAGGATAATTGTGTCAGTACATAATTAGAGATAAAAAAGCGGGAGGGTGAGATGCCAGTGATGAGATCAGCATGGCAATCCTCCTAAAGAGATAGATATCTACTTGCCACGTGGTTTGGGGCCAGGACTGGGACTAGGGTCAAGGAACTACATCTCTGCCTAGGCTGTTGCATGACCCTGAGGAGAACGTTCCACTTTTCCTTGTCCCATTTCCCACGTGGTGCAGATGAAAGCTGATTGTTCAAATGAATGTCACCTCTCTGCAGAGGACCCATGAAAAATTCAGGCAATATTTGAATCGTTTAAAGGTTCTTTCCAAGATGCACTGGAGCAAAGTTTACAGAGCAGTTCAAAGGCTGGAAGACTTGCAGAAAGAGTTTAAAGGGATTATTTATGACTTAGCTAAGCATTGATTAATGGACAGTGTGTCTGGAGGCAGCCAGAATCCATGTCTACAGGAAAGGAGGGGATGGGCAGTAGTGAAAGCATCAGTTATCCTCTCATGGGTCCAGCTGTTGACACAATGACTGGGAAAAGTCCAAGCTGTTCTCTACATTGGGGCAATGAACATGAGACCTTGTTCTAGAGACACAGGGTCAGAAGGGACTAAGGTAGGGAGAGAGATCTGGGGAGAAAAGGCAGAAGAGGATAAAGTGGGAGAAAGGGGATTGCAAAAGGGACAAGGAGACAGTAAGAGTCAGAGTGCAGTGTTGGAGTTGGTAGGGGCTCTCCCTGGGCATTGAGGATAGCAGAAATCTCTTCAGCCATGCCTAGGACATGGTGAGGCCTCAGAACTGAGACCCCAACACAGCTGGGATGTTCCCTCCTCTCCCTGCTCTGTGACTGAAGTGAGCATTCAACACTTGGTCTGGGCAGCACCTGGATCTCAACTCCAATATCCTGTTGGAAATGTGCCAGGTAAGGACCATCAGAGTTAGAGCCCAGGATAAAGGGTTGTTCTTCACAGTGCAGGTGGTCTCATGGTCCATGAAGAGGAGGGGCCTGAGGAAGCCCTGGTGAGCAGCACTGCTCTGACTTGTGAGGAGCGAGCTCAGCCGAGAGCAGAGAGAGCAGGGGCGTTCTTAAAACCACTCCTTGGTGGGACATTCCTTTTTTTAAAGGCCATTCATATAATGCTGGAACAAGAATGGGAAATGCCTTGTCTTGGGCTTCCTGTTGTCAGAGCGAAAAATGATCCAATATTCTCCCGCACAGGGCTGGCGTGGGCCCAGGACGCTCCGGATCACGAGCGGGGCCACGGGGCTGGGGCTGCTCCTCCTGCCCATGGGCACCCTGCCTCCTCCTCCAGCTCATATTTTATTTTTAATTCAGCTACTCAGAGGGATGGAGAGAGGAAGAGGCGGGTGCTGCCCTGGGTGGAAGTCCAAAGAGCATTGTTTTCTCATTATGAGCATTGTGTTGCCATCATGGATAATTATAATCTTACATCTCATCTCTTTTTTTTTTTTTTGAAAGCCACACAAAAGCACCAAAGCCAGAAACTTCTTGGTGACAACCCAGGAGATGTCTGTTGTTCTTCCTGCTTGTATTTTATCTTATGGGGATTTGAGGGTATTGCTGTGGAAATACTAGATATTAAAAGCTCATACTTCTGTTTGCAAAACAGATCTTAATCGCTCGCCATCCTAAACAATTGCCCTGGCAGGCAAATTCTGCAAAAATTAACAGCCAAGAAGGATGAAAAATCTTCTCTTTTTTCTTTGTTGAAACAGCAAAATCTACATGCAAATTCACTGAATCAGCCAAAACCGCCCTGCTAATGCAGCCCTATTCCCAAGGAGGCACTTTTCCAATTTTCTAAATTGGAGCTACTTGTGTTTCCTAAACCTTGTTCCAACTATAGCTATAAAATAAAGTTCAATGTTTTTCTGCAACCTGTCCCAGCATATGGAGCTCTGCTATGAAGCAGAGGGGTGCACTCCATCCTTGCCCTCATCCCCTTTCCTGTGTGACTCGCAGGAGAAGTGGGCAGTGCAGAGCCCCACGGGCCCCGGGTGGTCGGAGCTGCAGGTCAGCACAGCCCTGGCGCTGAGGATTAGCAAGGCAGCGCTGGTGATTTCTGGTATCTCCTTGTCCAACAGGACAAAAATCTCATGGACTTTTGTTGAGGCTCCTGAGTGATTTCCCACTTCCAAAAATGATGTGGTAGGACTGCCATGGATTTACTGGGAAATAAGCAGTGAAGTCTAACAGGATTTTCTTGGGTTTATGGGCATTCCAGTCCTGGAATTCCTGTCCTTGTGTTTGACTGAGTTCCCTGTAGTCTCTGTTACCCCTTGGGGTCTCAGTTACATCAGCCACAGGTCTCCTAATTGTCAGTTCAGGCTGTGCTTAAAGCAAAATCACTCTCATGAGGTTCAGAGGGTATTGCTTTAATGGCAGCCATTTCACTAAGTGATGAATTTTATTTGAGCGCTTCCTTGCCTTGGAGAAGATTAATCTCTTTTGCTGTTTCCCCTCCTGTAGAGAGTAGCCATTCCTCGATCTGACTTCTAAAAAGCTTGAGGTGAGCTGTCTGTGCTGCTGCTCCAAGGCGCTGCTCGGGCAGCAGACGATTCCTGAGATGACAAGAGTTCCCTCCAGGTCGCCTCTTGCAGCGTCTCTGGGAGGGCCGTGGGTCCGTGGGGCACGGGCTGCTGCTGGAATACGGTCCCAAGGAGCCCCTGGGCCATCCCCCAGGGCAGGGCTGGCCAGCCTGCTCCTACATCCCTCTGCTCCCTGGGGGCTCCGGCAGAGCTGCTGACCCCCAGCAGCACCCCCTCTTTGGCTGTGCTCTCACCCATCCAGGCAGCAGGATTCTGCAGTAAATTACACACACACCTGATAAAGCTTCTGCAATACCTGAAAATAGGAGTGCAGGACCCCGTGTTGGTCCGTGAGAGAGATCAGGGGCGAGCGCAGTGCTCGGGTTGGTTTGGTCCGGCTGCATTCTGAGGCTGATGACGGGATGACAGAGGGGTGGTGATGTAACTCCCCTGCAAGGCTCTTCTCGCCTTGCCGAGCACTTCGGTGCAGCAGTGACTGCAAGGGTTAGGAAATTTCTGAGATCACTGCCCTCCTTTAGGGGCTGTAACTATTGAAAAATGCCAGAAGATAAATGGGCGTTACGAAATGTGTAACATTATGTCTCATGTCTCAGCTCCCGGCAGCCAGTACATGTTTATTTACTTATTTCGTGGAAGTTCAGTACCTGGATGGGAAGCTGAGGGCAGGTGTGAGCGTTCCAAGCACAGAGCCAGGACCTCTGTGGCTGCTGAAGGCTCCAGGAGGGGCCTGGCACAGGGAGCTGGGCACAGGGAGCTGGATGCAGGGAGTTGGATGTTGGGCTCTGGGCAAAGGGAGCTGGGCACAAGGAGCTGGATGCTGGGAGCTGGAAGCAGGGAGCTGGATGCTGGGCTCTGGGCACATGGAGCTGGAAGCAGGGAGCTGGATGCTGGGAGCAGGAAGCTGGGCTCTGGGCACATGGAGCTGGAAGCAGGGAGCTGGATGTTGGTCTCTGGGAGCAGGGAGATGGATGCTGGGCTCTGGGGGCAGGGAGCTGGATGCTGGGAGCTGGATGTTGGTCTCTGGGAGCAGGGAGCCGGATGCTGGGCTCTGGGCACATGGATGCTGGATGCTGGGAGCTGGATGCTGGGCTCTGGGATCAGGGATCTGGATGCTGGGAGCTGGATGCTGGGCTCTGGGAGCAGGGATCTGGATGCTGGGAGCTGGATGCTGGGCTCTGGGAGCAGGTACCTCCCCCATCCAGCTCTGAGCCCCGGGCGCTGCTCAGGGCAGCGATTTAATGCTAATTTGAGCTGATGGCCGTGATTTCCAAAGCACTCAGTGTTATTGTACACATCTTTTCAATCTTCTCCCCCCGTTCAGTCCACAGGCTGCGGTCTGCACTGGCTCCCGGCTAATCCCGCCGTCCCTGCAGGGGCAGGCTGTGCTCAGGAGGACGGACCCGGACCCACACCCGCTCATCGTCCCTCCCTCCGCTCTACCTGCACCCTGTCCTCCTCCCCGCCCCAGCTGAGGTTCCGTTCCCCTTAACACGTGTCACACAGAGGTTTCATGTGCAATATCACTATGAAGGTCCCTGAAAATGATTTCTTCCCAGGAAGCAACGCATCCACCCGTTATCCCAGGATCTCTCTGCTCTAGAAGCGTGTACAATGACATTAGTCAGTCAGGAGCTGGTTCGGTTTTCTTGTTTCATTAGAAAGACATAGCTGTAAAGCTGCACAATGAAAAAACCAAACCTAACCCAATTAGGACCATAAGGCGCTCCATTTGAATTTGGAATGTTGCTTTAGATACACTACACAGGTACAGAGGCACTGCAGACACAGAGATTATGCAGCACCTAAAGGCAAAGACACTGGAGGGTGTTTGAGGTGAGAAGGTGCCTGCTGGGATATTTCACGCTTCCCTAAAGGCAAAGTGATGTTGTGTGAGGTAACCAAACGCCCGCTCGGGGGTCCCGCAGCCGTGCAGGGACTGTCCCCCCGGGACAGACCCAGCTCCCCAGCGGCTGCCATGGCCCTCCCTGCACAGACCTCTGACACGATCTGAAGGGGTCTTCTGGGCTGCCGTGCCCATGAGGAACTGGCTTTCATGGAAAATCACCATGACCGTTTCCCCCGACCTGCTCCCAGGTACTGTGGGTTTCAGGCAGGCTGACACAGCGAGCTGCTCCCCGCTGCCAGCGCTCTGCTCCTCCTCTCCGCACGAGCAGCTCCCTCCTTCCCCCGAGCTGTGCCAGTGCTCAGCTGCCAACCACCAGGCAGAGCCCCTCCCTGGCCCGTGGCTGCCCTCCCCAGACCCGCACCCGAAACACTTCAGTTCTGCAGAGATATTTCCAAGGTGAGGACAGTGACGCAGGAAAGGGACCTCCTCAGACCTGCTGAGCGCACCGCAAATCTGCGAATCCCTCTCTGATGTTACAGAGACGAGCTCGCGGAGGGGCATCTCTGCTCCCACTTCTGGAGGAGAGGAAGTTTCATTGTTTTGCCCGCAGGCGACGGCACTGACACAAACATTTAGTGTGCACAACGACAAATACTCTGTATCTGAGCACATTCATACTTCAAGAGTCACCAAGAGGGATTCGAGCACATCTGAGTGCTCAGCAGGAATGGGAAGGACAGAAGGTTGTGCTTAGAACTTTGCAGCCTGGCCTTAACAAGAATTCCTGACAATTAGAGTCAGCCTGCAAGGAGCTCCTGCCAGGTATTGTAGGCGAGTCCCCCTTGCTGAAGGAGGTTTTTAGCAAAAAAAAAAAAAAAAAAAAAAAAAAAAAAAAAAAAAAAAAAGTCCCTTTTTATCAAGAAAGTGGTTGCTGTCAGTCCGAGCAGAAGGATGAGGCACAGCGCAGGCACAGGGATGCAATCTCAGCAGCGAGGAAACCGTGATCCATCTCGGTGGAAGCTGAAAGCAAGGCAGAGCAAAGCTCTGTAAAGGCTGCAAGTCCGACGGGATTTTGGGGCTGAAAAGGTGACTTTTGTGTGGGAAGAGCGCTGGGGGGAGGGCAAACCCCCGGCCAGGATGGATGGGAGATGTCTGCTTAACAGCCCACATTCCTGGGCTCTGCCACCTCCCCCTAATCTCTTGATTTTAACAACAACCAGCTATTTGTCCCTAAAGTGGGCTGGCAGGGGACAGAAAAGGCCTTTCAGGTACGCAGGTTCCTGCCGCGCTGCCAATTCTCAATTATTATACGAGGCATTTCGCAGTATTTTGTGTAAATTTTGTGATTGATTTTTTTTTTAAAAAATATTTATTTATTTGTTTGATTCTTTATTAAATTTTTAAAGCTTCACACGCTAGAACTATGTCAATGTGAGAATTTCAGCCCAGGTTTTAGACTTTTTGTTTTGGTTTGGTTTTGGTTTTTTTTGTTTTTTGTAACCCGCAGCTTGCTCTTTCAGAGGAGGGGAAGGTGATTAGGGAAGCTTTGTGCTTTTAGAGGCAGTGCCCCACAAAAGTGTTCCTAATCACGGCCTGAGCTCGGGATCAGCCCCATCGATCCAAAGAGCAGCTTCCCTAAAACCTGGGAATGTGAGGGTGAGGTGGGCAGACACAGCACAGGGTCTGACAGAGACGAGGGGGAAAAGAGCTGCTGCTTCCCTTGCGGGAGGGGTGGGATGGAGGAAGGAGCGGGCAGGGATGGGGAGGCAGCCCGGCGGCTCAGGCGCTCCCGGGCTGGGCAGAGCCCTCCCGAGCAAAAGGTGTCCCCCCGAACGGGCAGCAGCACGCTTCTTTTGTCATGTCCAGAGGGAGTGCGGTGGTAGGGGTGAAACCTTCCTTACACCCAGAGGAAGGCGTTCGGAAAAGCTTTTTTGGCACCGTCCCACGGGACAGGCGTTGCCAGCCCATCTTTCAGGAAGGAGAGAGGCGGACGCAACCGTTTGAAATAAGACGCAAAATAAGCGTGGGCCAGAACCTGTGCGGGAGATCTGCTCACCAGCGCAAGTCCCAGGGAACAGGGACTGCTGCCGATGCCTGCGGGACCGTGAGGAACCCTTCCCAAGCACTAACCATGCCAATGGAGTGCTGACCTGCAGCCCGCACAAAAGGCGCTGAGCCCCCATTAACCGCTCTGCAAGAGGGGATGGATGTCCCTGCAGTAACCTGGGGCAGTGATTGATACTCCGGGATTTCTCTAAGTCACTCCTCACACATCTCGTTATTTTAAGTCCAAAAGGCTTTTTTCTTTCTTTCTTTCTTTCTTTCTTTTTTTTTTTTTCCCCTCTTTTTTTTCCCCTCGAAACAAACACTCTTAAACGCGTTCCCGAAGTTAGAGCTGCGCTAGTATTTAACGATCTTTGAGGGTAAATTGAATTCCTCCTCTTAAAGCAGCAGGGAGAAATTAATCTGATGGTTTCTATTAAAGGAAAAGGTGCCCTGTGAAATTCTGCCGATGCGTTCAGCAGAGTTCGCGAGTCACATTTATGATTAGTTATTCATGTTTTCACTTTGAAGTGTAGGGTGATGGTGTGGTAAATCCCGCAGCGCTGGGGAGCGTTTATTTTGGAGGAGAAGTTATTTGTTGGAATTTCTAAATATATTTTGGGTCGATCTTAAAATAATTAACCCGCGTGGAAGGTCAGTAGGTGGAAGCCTGCGGGGAAGCGTGGCCACCCTTCTCCTGCTCTGGAGATGGGCGTTAAGCTAAAGCGAGGAGGAAGTGTTGCTCAGCCTGAAGTTGCATGAAATTATTTCGAAGTCACCAGAGAAGAGCTCTTCTCACAGACAGCGCTTGGCTTCGGGCACACGCGCTCCCTGCAAACATTCCTTGGGAGCCGGAGAAGCGCTGGGAAGGGCTGGGCAGGGCTGGGACACCGGGCTGGCAGCGGGCACGGGACGGGAGGGGACAGCAGCGACAGACAGACCTGGCAGCAGCGGGCAGAGGACAACGGGGACAGCAGGGGACAGCAGTGATGGGCAGGGGACAGCAGGGGACAGCAGCGGGCTGCAGGGGACAGCAGGGACAGTAGTGACGAGCAGGGGACAGCGGCGGGCAGCAGGGGACAGCAGAGGACAGCCGGTCCCTGTCATTCACCTTCCCAGATTTCTTTCCGTGGGTTCCGTGTACAACGGCTGGCATTCCCAGCCTTTCCTTCCCTCCTCCCCACCGAGCGCTCCGGGCCCCGGGAGAGCCCCAGAAACCCGCCTCTGAGCACTGAAAATCAACGGGCAGTTCATCGGGATAACTGACGGGATAAAAATCTATCGTCGGGTCCCCCGGAGGGCTGCGGAGCCCGGGGGGAGCCGGCGACAGGAGAGCCCCGGGGCTGCCACGCTCCCCGCGGTCACGGCTGTGCCAGGGGAACACCAACAAGGTGCAACCTAACGATTCCCACCGGAATTCCCGTGTGTGCTTTGGCTTCACCTCCCTGAGAGCTGGAAGCGTCTCCGCAGCCAGACCGTCCATCCCGGGCGTGCCCAGCCCAGGTGTGCCAGGTGCGCTCCTGGAACACAGAGCCGGTGCCCGGCTGGCAGCAGCGCCCTGCGGCAGGGACACAGCCCGGGGCTGGCACCGGAGCGCTCCCCGATTGTTATATAGGTCAGGTTACCTTCGAGCGTCGTGCCTCACATCAGACCTGCCCGTGCAGGAGGCTTTATTTATAGCAGATATGAAGTACAGAGATACAGGCTGCGGCTTCCACGGGGAGTGGTTGCTCCTCATTAGACCCTTGGACCCAATTTCCTCCGGGATGTGTCGTCTCAAAGCGTTGCCAGATTGTACTTACGGATTGTATCCAGACAGAGGGTGACAAGCACTATACAACCAAATTATAACATGAATCAAGCCAGTTGTTATTTGAAAGAAAAAATGCTTCTCCCAGAGCTCATAATTTATTAAAATCTGAAATCAAGAGCTGAATATTTATAGTTTACTTTTGTTCTTCTTTCTGGAGCTCTCTAGACAGACATTTTGTTCAGTTGGCCTAAAAAATTAGATCTCTGCTCAGAATGAAGAAATCTGAAGTGCTCTCACAGATTTCTTTCCTTCTGGAAGATATTAAGAGTTTTGCCCACGATTTTTCCATTTAACAAGCCTTCTGGCCTTTAGTGACTTTGGGAATGTTTTTTGACAACATTGTCCAAAGCACAGCTCAAAATGTCATGCCATAACTGTTTTAAATTGCAGTGGCAGAAAGAATAATTATTTCTAGATTATCACTTAAATTGGCATCTGTCTAAGAAATGGGCTTGTTTGTTTAAAAATCTATTTCAGGAGGGTTTTTTTTTTTTTTTTTTTTTCCCAAATCACAAAAAGTAATTCAACACCCACTATAGAAACAGATCACCTACAATCATAAGCACATCTGGGCTTAGTATTAAAGGCTGCTTATTCGAATTATGCTCACAAGTAGTTCCTTAAGGAAATGGACTGAAACGAAGTCCAAGTAAGATAGCTATAGCAATCCAAACTTCTCTTTGTGCAACCTTAAAGGCTAGTAAATCTCCTCAAAAGTCAGCTTGTGTCCAAGGGTCGGCAGCAGCTTTATTCCTTCCATCCTAGTGAAATCCCTACTGAGGAATGAAGCAGCTTACATTGAATCCACCGACTTTATACTCACATTCAAAATTAATGGGCATATATCTTTGCATGGAACAAAATGAACCACATGCTAACTTTTAACAAGAGTTTTAAACCCTGTGTTGAGGGGTTTGCATACACGGAGTGAGACACACACACACAGAGCCCTGGCTCTGCAAAGGAACAGCACAATTCCTCCTCCAGGTGAGGAGGAGTTTTAATAAAACTGGTATGGTACAGGGCAAAGGGCCAAATCTGCAGGAATTCATCTCCTCAGCACAGGTTGGTGCTTGGAGCGGGTCCTACAGATGTTCTTTAACCGCAAATATTTCGTGTCTTTAGGTGCATGTCAAAGCCTCCTGACACAGCTGGGAAGTTTAAACCAGAAGAACTCTCTGTAAAGGCACCTGCCCAGGAGAAAAACAGCAGCAGAAGGGAAGCAGACAGCTGAACCAGTCCCTCTCTGTACTCCTGCAGTTCAGGAGTTCTAGTGCAAACATTGGGAAAAAGCTGTTCTATTTACACAGACAGAAGGTCAAAGCCCAGGCTGGAGCTGTGTCTGGTGTCCTCAGGGCCAGGACATCAGGGAGGGCATCAGCCCTAAGGCAGAGGTGGCAGAGGGAGAGGCAAGAGCAGCAGGATCCTGGCTCTTGTGTGAGATCCAGTGCCCAGTTTCCTCACTGCTGGACATTTTTGTTTGGCAGGGTTTAGTACTACATGACAGCTAAGTGTTATCCATGGGCTGACCTTCCAGCTGGACATGTGAGGAGTACAGGGCTATCGAGAGGAGCCTGACAAAATACATGCAAGGACTGCACTCTTTCTCTGGGACAGAGATACCTCCAGTGGCTCAGCCTGATGGAGACACACGTGAAGTATGGAATTTTCTCCCTGCTGTTAAGATTGTTGCTGACTTTGACAGCTTTTTCTCTGCTTAAATAATATTTTCATGTCAGAAGACAGCACTAGGAAAAATCTGCTTAGCACTCGGCAGCAAACTTCTACCCCTGAGTTTTACACAAGGAAGCATGAACTGCCCAGAAATGCAGAGGATCCACACTTATGCTTCAGGGTAACTGGATTTTCCTCCCAGCACTAAAATGCTCATTTGTCCGTGGGTTATTCAGCAGGGAGGCAGCCAGTGGCTCACCACAGGCTCCCTGCAGCCTCTGCAATTATACACCAGAGCAGTGCTGTGCAATTACACAGCCTCTGCCATTCAAATGCCGCAAATCACTTTGCAAGCACTCATTAAATAACTTGCACAACAACCTTGCTGATAAAGTACACACTCTAATCATGTCTGAGCATCACAGGCTGAGGCACAGAAGATTCAAGGACTTGCTCAGGGTCACACTTTGAGGATCAATAGAAGTCACTGGTGACTTCCCTCTCATTAGCCAATGCCAGTTCTTGTATGCAATATCCTTCATTTGGATTTTAAAAACAGAAGACTGATGCCATCTTTCTATTCCTGTTGGAAGGAATCCACGTATCAAATCTGAGTGTAAAAATACCATATTTTGATACAAACATATGCCATAAAAGGAAATCATGCTAGTAGAGCTTGCAAATTCATAGCTCTTTAAGTCCTGAAGCAAAGAGCTCTTCCTGAGTATTTATGTGATTTTCACTTCACCACCTCTCAAGTGGAACACAACATTCCCTTAATAGCACACAGCAATACCCAGCATAGAAAGTGAAGTACCACATCCAATGATAGGTCTGAAAACGAGGAGGGATTTAAACCCAGAAATAAGGTAGTCCTTCAACAAAAAGCTTGATCTAGAATTCTAATTTATTTTCTCTTCTTACCAGAAACTCTATTAGGAAAATCTGATTTTCTGCATATGACAGAGCAGATCTCAGCCACAAAGTTTCAGCCCAGGGGAGTGTCAAGTGTGCTGAAGGGCAAGGTCCCCATACTCACACCTTGGTACCACTGCATCCTTCTGCATCAGCCCATTGCACGCACTCCTGGGTCAAACAGAAGGAAAAAAGGCCACTTACAGTCTGGTTTGCTGAAGATGATCCCACAGTATACAACTTCCCAACAGCTTTGCTTTTATTTAAAGAGGGGCAGATTGGCATTATTATTATTGGAAATGGATGGAGCCATGGACTCAGGAAGTCCGTAAACCATTGCTGTGGGAGTGTGCACCAGGGAAGAGCTGCTCTGTACTTGCCTCACTGCTGAAGATGGTTTCCAGCCTCCTTGGTCCTATTCCTGCAGGCTTTGTCGTGGGAATTTGGGGAATTCATCCAGGAGCATCCAGAGCACTGTGATGCTGGTAATGAATCCATTAATTTCTTTAATCCTTCTGTTTCGTTTCTCTTGTATTCCTGATGAGATCCCTGGCTGTTTCCATCTCCCTTAGCTTTTCCAGGTGCAGCATTCCCTGTCTGAAGGGCTGCAGTGGCTCCCCAATGGATGGCAGCTCCATGGGCTGGGGTATCCAGGAGCCCCATGTGCCAGGCTCACTGTCCCAGCTTCTGTCCCCTGTGGATGCCATGGGATTCCTGTCTTTGTATGGTCTGTAGGGGTGAAGGATGAGGACCCTGAGGTGATGGGAGGACCAGGTAAAGTGAGAGAGAACATCTGGAGGGAACACCTGGAGATCCAACTGCTCTGCAGCTGCCAGCCTCGCACTGAGAGCGTATCACAGTTCTCAAATCTATTTGAAAAAGAATATGAGTTCAAAGCTGGCCCAAAAGCAGTGCAGAAATAACCCCTGCTGTCAGTGACAGTGAGGAGCCATTCACTGTGTGACTTGCACCACGAAAAGCAAGGACACAGCCCTGCACAGAGCAGAGGTGAGGGGCAGCCCCATCACACCCAGGGCTGAGCCTTCCTTCTGCCAGCGCCTGCGGCTCTGCAGGGAACAGCCTCTCTGCCACTCATTCCCTTCTCCCCCTCAGATGGCCTTTCCCAACATTTTTGTCTTCCTGGCCTTTCTGATGGGCAACACCTTCCACAGATAGGCTTTGGGGGTGGAAGGCAGCTGCCTACAGGCAGAGATCTTCCGCTTTGTAGCTTCTCCTGCCACACAAAGGCTTGGGGAGCTCCCTGCTCCAGGAGTGCAGCACAGGAGGAGGAGGCACCACTGCTCCCTTCTCCCTCCCACACAGCCTTTGTGCAAACGGGGAGTTTCTGTTCTGCTTCTTTAATCTGGTGTCCTCCTGTGAATGCCACTGGGAGTAGCAATTCAGGAAACCAACTTTTAAATGTTTGGATGTTCAGATCCTGTTAATCAAGGCTGGAGTTTCTTAATGAAGGAAAAGAGAAGCACTTTCATTTCGTTTTCATTTCTGTGCAGAGAGCTCCAGAAATTAAGTGATAATTTCATTAAATTATTATCCATAGAAATACACCCAGATTAGTGTGATAACTCAGCTAATGGCATCTGTAATTATTTGATTACACATGCTGAACTATGGATCTATGAATATTAAATATATTAGACACTAATATAAAGCTAGGGGATAATCTAACTGTCATGAATTCAGATAAAACAGTTATAAAAAACATATGTGCAGTATTAAATCTCCCAAATGAAAACCAGCAGTACATCCCTTCCCAACTCGAACTCCATGTGATGCTTCTAGGCTATTTAGAAGAAACATATTGCTTTTTAGAATGGAATAATTATCTTTTTTCCCCCAAATATTTGAACATCTGTGCACTGACACACACCTTCTCCTCCATCCTCATCCCCAAAATCCCTTGAACTGCCAGCTGTGGCACAACATGAGCCAAGACCCCGAGTCTGCTCCAGAGAAGAAAAATGTAGATATTTCATATCCCATATGTATTTTTACAATCTGTTTCCACTGATTCAGAGAGAAGGACCTAGCACACTGACCTTAAGTTGACAGAAATAAATACAAATGAACATTTTGAAAGGGATATATGATGATCTATGATGGTCACTCTCCCCAAAATAGTGAAAACATTATGTAGAAAACATGATGTACCATGTGGACTAGAATAATTCAGTTTTGAAAAAAACTAACAAAACAAAAAATAGGCGACAGCAGGAAAGCACAGCTTCATAGAAAGAATAGTAAGAATTCTTGGGAAGAAGGGAAATGCATCAAATAGCTGATCTCATTGCTGTGCTCTGTGACAACTGTTGGGTTTTGGGTGCAGGAAAACCCCAGACCTAAAAACACTTTATAAAATATCCAACAAGACCCAGCTGCTGCCCCTGAAAACACATCACAGGTACCTTGCAGCTAGCTAGAACTTCCTGTACTCATTGCAAACACAAAGGTACCAAAATTGCTCTGCTCTGAGTGGGCAAGTTCGATCCCTTCAAACCTGTGGCAGACTTGAGGCAGCAAAGGAAACCAACCCAATGCTCCAAATGATGATACAGCAGCCTGAGCAGATCCCACAGGCTCTTGTCCACCTGGCATCCAGCACCCACCCACAGACAGGACCTTCTGGCTGGCAGGAGGGTACTTTATTCCAGATAAACAACCTGGATGGATGGCAGCGATCACCCCGGGGCTGGCAGAGCTCCAGCTGACACAGCCTGCTGAAGCCAGTGTGTGTGCCAGTGGGGGCACAGGGAATTTAAAACAAATTTCAGCTGAGTTTTAGAATGCCTTATTTGTTCTACAAGTTGTGCTGGGGTTATTTATGATTTTCCCCCACAATTTCAGCAGACATTTCTACCTCAGGGACAGCCAATGTTTAAAAAACTCCTTCCCTTAGCTTATTCCTTCTTCTTTCCTCAACCTAAAGGTGAGGGAATTTGGCAGCTAATATTTCACCTGCAGAAGAGAAGAATGATTTAGAACACAGTATTTAGCTGCTGTTGCTTGATGACTTTATAGTGATTCATGTCTGCCCTGTAACGTCTCAGCACCTCCACATTGCATGAGGCCAATGACCAGCTTGGAGAACCAATTTGACTGAAAACCAGTACTGTTACAAACACAGTAAGATGAAAAATTGCCTCGAATGTGATCTGTTTTGGCATGTGATGGACAACTAGGAATGCTGACATGAAAGAAATGGAGAGAAAATTCTGGCTGAGGACCTTTTGGTGAGTGCCTGTACATTGTCCCTGTTTGGCTGACACTGCCCACAGTGAAATGGGGTGGGCTGGAGCAGCAAAAGTAGGCAGAGATGACCCAAAATTCTTCAATCTGCAAGGCCAGAACTAGAACTTCAGATCTAGAGTAAAAGGCAAAGAGAATATAGGGAAAAAAAATAGAGAAAACATGTCACATTTCCATGTTTATTGGATTTTAGGGTTTGTTTCTGTCTGTTCCCAGGAGTAAAATACAGGAAGAGTTACAGAACATTTGTTGACAACAATGGACTATAGCAATGGGGGGAGAAAAATATGCTTTGGAGTAAGTGCTTCACTATCCTCATAAATCTGCACTGGAATAGACTCTGGCCATTGTATTTCTGAGGCTGTTACAACAGAGCACAGCATGGTGGTTGCTCTCACCATGGCAACCCAGAAAACTGCCCCATCACAGAAGGCTTGCACTCTGCAGCACCCACCTCTCCCCGTCCCTGCTTCTCAAAGGAGCCTGATACATTCAGGACTTGGAGGAGCACTTGAAGCCTGAGCCCCAGCTCCAGTGCCACTTAAAGTCTCCTGTACTCCATCCAGCTGCAGCCACTGGAAACGTTAACAGCAGCTCTCTTATGCTGCAGAGCTATTGAAAAATGGGGTCAAACCTGGTAAAGAGTATTTTCAATTTCTTCAGTACATAGCAACCTTTTGGGGCCCAGCACCCGCTTGTTATGGGGAGTACTGCAGAGGTTTAATGACCTGAGCTGAAGGTTTGGTTATGTTCTTCACAACGTTGCCCTCTACCACCATACCACTAGTCCACTCTGAGGAAAGGGGCTCAGATCATGGCCTGAGCCCTGGGGGAAGTGATTTCAGCTGGCTCTGGGGGAGCGGCTGCTGGGGCTCCTGCCACCTCCTGCCACCCCTGCCACAGCCCTGCCACCCCTGCCACAGCTCTGCCACCCCTGCTGTCCTGGCTGAGGCTCCTGGCAAATGCCAGCCAGGCAGCCAGAGGTGATAAAGTCACATTACATCTACAAACCAGAATTCATCTGTTAAACTTTGTGTTCTTTAGTATTTTCATCCTGTTTCATTTGAAACATTTTATTAACACCTTGTGGCAGAAATCTTATGCAGTCTGCCTGGTGAGACAAGGTATTGCATCAAGCACTTCTGGAGTCACCCTCTTTTTACCTCAGCTAGAAAACTGGTCATTGCAGAAGAGAAACCACATACATTATCCACTGAGGCTGAATGATTCCTCTACATTCCCCAGCTCATGCTCTCTTTGCTCAGGATAAATTGTTAAGAGTTTAAAGAACTGACTCTATGGAGATCCATGAAGTGCAAGTATTATCCATACTTTTGATGGAATAGAAGCATATTATCTCCTTTATATAGGTGGAGAATTGAGCAGAGAAGCTAGAGGATCCATTTTGGGAAGTGTTGTGCATCCTACTCCCACACAAACTAAATGAAGTTTTCCCTGGCCAGGGTCCCAAGGGATTACCGGTATTCCAACTGCTCTTGAATCCTCCAATAACTGAGCTACAGGACTGCAAATATTATATTTAGCAGTTGAAATTCTTTAAACTTGAGCAGTCAGTCATTACATACATCACAACATGGGAGTAGGTGGTTTGGATTTTTCCTACTCAACTGAAGAAGTGTGGGGAGAGACGCACATTTTGAAAGAAATAATTTGGTGAAGAACTGAAAGGACATTGAAGTTGGCATCCAAAACCCGATGCCTAACCTCTGCTCATATTACTGCCCACAACTATGCACAATATATCCACCTACTCTTTAAAATAAAATGCTCAAATTCATTTGTTCTTGAGCAAGCAAAATGTTCAGTAGCTTCAGTGGGGGTTCTGCTGAGCCTCAAAGGCTGGAACAGGGAGCTGGCAGTCATGGCTTACTCAGCCATCTAATCCTGCTAAAATCACTCCCTGCAGAGTTCCAGGGGTGCAACTGAATCAGAGCCTGCAGCTCCTGTTGGTGTGTGTCTAGGACAGTGTGAGTTAGTCAGCGAGGCTGAGGCAGTGCTCTAGCACTGGTGTGGCTACCAGATAAAGGGGGGGCCTTTGTTCTCATTTGCAACAATATCAGGTATGAGAAGATGCTGCCCTCCAAAACCAACTCCAGCAACACAAAGTGAGTGTTTGCATGACTGCACCCACCAAAGCACGTAATAAACTCCTGCTCTGCCTATGACCCCATTTCTTGGTTTCACAAGTCGTGGGTTATGTGACATTGATTACTGACTGTGTGGAGGTTTGCTGACAGCTCAGAGAGAAAGCCATTGGATGGAGACTTCCTACCTAGAAACAAACAAACAAACAAACAAACAAACAAACAAACCCAACTCAGCACAGGGTTAGCTTTAGGAACATCCCCGAAATCTGCAATTCCAAAACACTCTGCAAAGAGTGATACAGTAAACTATGTTTTCTTTCATAGTCTGTGATGCTCTATAAAAAATAGAGAAAAATGTAATGTTGAAGTGGCTCAGAGCTGCCTTTGGGAGCATGCAGGCAACCTACTGGCGACCTCTGGCATCCTGCTCCTACTTCAACTAACACATGACAGTAAGTGCTGAAACACCTGCCAGCTGCAGTAATTTGCATAGTGCAGAATATCCCAACATCCCACCATGAGTTCACACGGAGAAATTCTACTTTCATTAAGATTTTTTCAACCCCTTGGTTTCCTGTCTCACAAAGGTACTGGAGAAAATAATCTACTCTACTAGCAAAGGAAACACTTAGACGACCTCCACATCAGGTTTTCCCCAACACTTCCTTTTTTTTTTTTTTTTTTTAATACAGTCATGTATTGGCAGTAAGCAATTAAGATGGTTTTACAGTTAGAATGTGACCTGTAGCAGTGGAGATTATGAAATATTGTTTCTCCTGCAGCCTTGGACATAGCTTTGGGATTCAATTTTGGGTAAAAAATTGCATATTGGGCCAGCAGTTCTACTGACCATAACCATAGCACAAGCTCCCAAACTGAATTCAGCTTGGAGAACTGTCTTAGTGCTGACAACACTAAGGACGACCAGCTTGCGCACAGACAAATAGGGTGGTGTTATTAGAAGTCTGTTCATTCATTGGATAGCATGAAAATGTTATTTGCTGGTCCTTCACAGCAAAGACCATCTCTTTCATTTGTATGCAGCCCTCAGCAATAGGACTCTGTTTGCAAATCTTGACTGGTGTGCTATGTAGAAGCTGTTTTTTATTTTTGATGATGCACTAGAGATTTGAATTCTGAGAAAAAATAAGCAAACTGTTTAGAGAAGTTTTATAGACAAGTAAAGTTCTCCTTTCAGAGCAGTTTTTAAGGCATGAAGAAAGATTAGGCTGCTCTGAAGTACTGAGCAGGAGGACAACTGCACATTCACCTCATGTTTTACCCAAGAAATACCTTTAATTTCAGTGGAACCAAATATGTAGTGAGTTTTACAACCCAGTAAAACTGAAAACTGTGTCTCCTACTCTTTTTGGTGGAGTTTGAACTCACACATAAATTATCTGTATCTCGTAGGAGCTGTGTGGTCTTTCCTGCAAAAAGAGAGTCCTGTTCCTTGTCTGGATTGTTTAATGATTTTGATATCAGAGCACCGACCTGAGATTTGGAGAATCTTGTTCTTGCAGAGTCAAACTGCTTTCCTTCTCAAACTGAGAATGGCTTTTGGGCAAAGTCTCTGGATCACTATTTTAGGCAAAACCAAATTGACCAAGCTTTACTGATAGAGTTTCAAGTTGCTTTCATGTGACACCATTTTGATCATGGTCTTAGAAGTAATGTTACTAAAGTACTCCCAAGAAATTGCAGGAAGATTACAGATGCTGTTGCAATATACATCTTTTATTTAAGGTTATCAACATTTTAAAATTCAAAACAGCATTCAACTAACCTTTTTGCAGCGCTTACCTAGTTCTGGTTTTTTCAGAGCAAACCATTACCTAGGAGCACATATTAGAAAAGAAATGCTTTAATCCTCTTTCCTTACATTTCTACTTCCCTGACTCAGAACAAGGAGAATGTGAGGCTCTTGTAACCATAAGGAACCCTCATACTTTGATGGTCTCAGCCTTTATCGATCAGTTTCTGTTTCAGACTGATCAAGTGTTTGCACTAAGGGTGCTCTATTGTCACATTTTTCAGTGGGGAACAGCAGTAATAGCCAGCAGACACAAAAACTCATCTGAGCACATCAGGAGCAGCTTAAACTGTCTTGATTATGTGAGTACAACAGGCAGTGCACAGCTGTTTTCTGTGAGCTAGACTTCTCATAAATACCTGCTGCTTGCTTGCTCAGCCATACTATGTCGGACTTCCCCAGGATGAAAAGTTTTGTCTGAGAACCATTACAATTTGCAGATGAGTAATCGCCTTCCCTGCTGACCTGCTTTTCTGGAGGACAGCATACTGAGAGTCTGATCACAAAGGAGAAAATGGTGAAGAGAAATTAAAATATTGCCAGATCTGTTTTTTCGCTTATTGAAATGAATACCTACTCCCTTCAGTTCCTTCTCTTAAAATATCATGAAAGTTCTCTTATACAAGTGTCCAGGTTTGGCTGAAGGATTGTGAAAACATTCCCATGTCTATATTTAGCCATCTACACATTCAGATAATTTAAAATGTTACTTTTAAGTTTGGATAGATTGTATTATCAATAAACCTTTCTCTTCCCCCGTTCTATATTTTCATTAAAAAAAAAAAAAGAAAAAGTTTTCACTTATTTATCATTCAACTCCCAGTAAGAGTCTGCATAAGGGAATAAAACAAGTCTTCAGAGCCTTCTACAATTAGCATATTCTCATCATGCTCCAGTAATTATCTCCATTGATACTTCAGTTAGGATGCCACACGGCTCTCATCACTACAGCATTCCCATGGGGGAAATTAAGATGCAAAACACTAAGATTACTCAGATTCCACATTTGCCACGTGCACATCAGTGCCCTCACGGTCTTTGTGCATCTGACTCTGGCCAAGAAATCCCTTACCAGCAACTAAAACCAGCACAATTGTGCTTGTGCCAGGCCACCGATAGCGGGTCAAAAGCACAAAACTTGTTCTTTATTTCTAGGGAGAAAAGGTTCTTTAGTCAATCAGTGTTGCTCAGAGCTGCTTAGGAGGTGCCGGGGAGAAGAGTGTTTGGATGTGTTAAGAGGTTTTATGTACTTTTGTTTTTCTCCTCTTTGCTGCTTTCTCCACAAATAACCTCAAAAAGTCAATCAATATTGTCTCCATTCTCCACTTAATTCTTCTTCTCTACCTGCAGGACTCATAGGGTACATTACTCTTCTAATCCCAGAAAGTGCTTGGCTCCTTTCCCAAGGCCCTAACACCCTTTTTATCTTCAGGTGGCATAAAGAGGTCTGCAGACCAAGTTCTTTATTCTACTAAAAAATGACATTTTCCAATTTCAAAATTCAGTATCCCTATGTTCTCAGCTAAGCCTCTCTCCATTACTATCCCAGAAATCACCAACGGCCACTTCACAAAACTATAAAAAAATTCATACAACAACTCCAACATTATCCACCTCACCTGGTGTAACGTGTGTAAAAAGGAAAAACAACCCTCAGGATCCCAGCAGTTCCTATCAGCCGTGAGAATGGTGTATAGCCAGGTTTGTCTAAATTAAAGCAGGAAATTTGGGTGTTAAGCTTTTACCCAGGATTGCCCAGAGATGCATTACCACTCCCTGTTTGATTTGCTCTGAATGGGCATCAGCCATAGCCAAATTTCAGGACAGTCTGCCTGATAAATCAGGACTGACACTGCATTGTATTGCAGGAATGAACTGTTTATTTCATAGTTGCCAACATTATGCAACTCTTTAGAAACAGTCAGAAAACAGATGTGTGGTAGACAAAGTCCAGGATAGCCATGTCTCCTCCTCTTCCATCAAGCTCCCTGCCCTAACTTCTGATCTCAAAGAGCATCTGCAAAGCCCATGAAAGCTGACAGGAAATTCTGCTATGTTTTTGATGAGGGAGATGAATTTCAATACTTGGTTTATTGGAAAATACTAGAACACAATCCCATCACACATTCCTGTGTGATGCTTTACAATATTTCAAAAATTTAAGAGTATAAGGAATGAATATTTCCAAGTTGTAGGTACTTTATAAGAAATCCTATTCAACAGAGAAGATTTCTTCTTCTGTTCTTTGCTTTTCTTAAACCAGTTCCACAGGTGAAAAATCCATGTTGCACCACAATACTTACTTAGTACTTACTGCCCTTCTGATTGATGGACGATTTACAAAACCAATTTGGCTGAAGTTCACAATCTTAAACAAGAATTGGACAGTGCCTTACCTAGAAAGGAAGGAAATATCCACGCCTTTGTGTTTGTGCATTAGTGTTACACATCTGAGATAATTATTAAAAGCCAATGCCACAATTTCAGTTTAGTGAGACGTGCACAAAGTTATGGGTGCTCTTACCCCTTCTACTCACATGGAGTGCCAAGGCATAACCCAAAAGTAGGAGATTCTTAATAATTAGTCTCACTGGTTTAGGAAATGCGGTAGCTCAGCTTTAGTTTTCAGATGTCCTCAGAGGTAAAAAAACCCAACCCAACAGTTCTTTTTATACCCTCCTACCACCTCTTTCCCCACTATATATGATCCAGGCTTGAATTCCTGAATGCTTTAGGAAATTGTACAAACATCCAAGTTCAGAAAGGGACCAAGCACGGACTGGATAGAACAGCCTGTCAGAGGAGGGAGCAGCCCACGAAGCGGGTGAGTGTCTGTACCATGGGGTGGGATGGGCACAGCCCGTGTGGCTATAACCAGTTGGGTGATGTGGCCGCGGTGGCAGCGCAGCCTGGGGACCCAGGTGGGGGTGCAGATGTGCCCGGCCCTCGCTCCACAGCAGGGGGACGTTTGCTTTTACTGGAAGTGTGGCTGAAGCAGCTGGGAACTGCATTTCCACAGCAGCAAAGTGACGAGATCGCGAGGTAAACGAGTGTTTTTAATCGTGCGCAAAGCAGCTGTGACTTCAATCTGCTTGTTGAGACTGTGCCTGGTACGGCGCAGAATCAAGAAACGGTAAATAATGTGTAAAACACGCAGAAAAGTGATGCCGTGGGTCTGAACTCTCGAGGCAAACCCCTCAGCCGTTTCTGCCGGACGCTGGACCCGGGCCCGGCCGTGTCACACGGCCCTGCGAGGCCGCCATCTTCCCCCGGGGCCGGGAGGGGAACCGCCTCCCGGGCGGGCTCTGCCCCTCGGCGGAGCCGCGGCGGCCGCTGCCACCTCCCGGTACGGCCGCGGACAGCGGCTGCCGGGGCGGCCCGGGGCCGGGAGCGCCTCGCCCGCTCGGGGCGGCCTCGGGGCCGCTGCCGGGGGGGCGCGGGCGGGGCCGCCTCATGCCAGGGGCGGGGCCGGGGCCGCCTGAGGCAGCGCACTGCGCACGCGCACCGCGCCGACGCCCCCGGCACGGGGCTGTGACGGCGTAACCAAACCCGCGTTAGCCCCGCCCCCGGGGTGTCCCGCTTGACGGACGCGTGAACGAACCAATGAGCGCTGGGAATCCCCCACGGCCCGGCGGTGCCGGGGCGGTGGCGGCCAATCGAGCACTGCGGGCGGGGCGGGCCGGCTGCGCGTTCCCAGGCGCCTCGGCCGGGCTCTCAGTGCGCTCGGGGCGGTGCCGGCGTTCGGAGTGTTTGGGGCCGACGGAGCGACGGGCGGGCCCGGTATGGGGGTGAGGTAGGGCCGGCCCGGCGCACGGAACGAGAGCGGCCGGCTGTCGGGACTGGGTGTACGCGGCGGTGGGACGCGGAGCCTGGCGGAGGATGGAGGACAAGAAGGAGGAGGGCGAGGCGGAGATCCAGGAGCACGGGCCCGAGCACTGGTTCAGCAAGTGGGAGCGGCAGTGCCTGGCTGAGGCCGAGCAGGAGGAGGCGCTGGCGCCGGAGCTGCAGGACGAGGCGGCGGCTCAGCCCGAGCACAAGCAGCAGAAGCTCTGGCACCTCTTTCAGAATTCGGCAACCGCCGTGGCGCAGCTCTACAAGGGTGAGCACGGCCGGGGGCCTGGGGAGGGCACAGCTGGGGGGCCGCGGCCAAGAGGCCGGTGGGGCCCGAGCGCGATGGAGTCGGGGCCCGGGCAGTGG
The DNA here is from genome assembly GCF_015227805.2 of Hirundo rustica. Classification (NCBI taxonomy): domain Eukaryota; kingdom Metazoa; phylum Chordata; class Aves; order Passeriformes; family Hirundinidae; genus Hirundo; species Hirundo rustica. The sequence goes on from NC_053464.1 coordinate 5,389,276, forward strand.
GGGGGTGGGGTCGCCGAGCAGCCTCGGAGCCGCCGGGTTGGGGAGGTGCCCGTAGCGGTACAAAGGGGCCGAGGCGGCGGGAGGAGCGGCTTGCCGGCCCGCGGCCGCCGTCAGCGATGGACGGGAAAACAAAATGGCGAGAGGGAGGGGGAGCCGCGGTCGCGGCCCGGACAGCGCCCGGCGCGGCCTCCGGGGCGGCTCCTCCGCCGGCCCGGCCCGGCCGCACCCCCTCCCACGGCTGCCGGAGCGCTCGGGCCGGAGCGCGGCCGCGGGGTGTCGGGGCGCCCCGGCAGGGGCCGCGCCGGGAGTGTCCGAGCGGCGGGGTCGAGCCCCGAGCGCCGGGGCGGGTGGGGGGAGCCGGGAAGCCCGGCCCCGCCAGCGACTCCCGACGCCCAGCCCCGGGAAGAGACTCCGACAAAATGGCGAAGCGGGGCCGGGCTCATTGTGCGGCGGGGCCGGGGCGGGGGCGGCCGGGCGCTCCCCACCGCGCCGGGGGCACGGCCGACCGCTGCCCCGGCCGGGCCGCTTCCCGCCCGCCCCGCTCGGCCCCGATCTGGAGCTGCCTCCGGAAGGTGGAACAAAATGGCGAAACCTAACATGGCCGTTCGGAGCGGGTGACTCCAAAATAAACAGCGTGTGTCCTTCCCTCCCTGCAGACCGGGTGTGCCAGCAGCCGGGGCTCTCCCTCTGGGTCCCCTTCCAGAACGCCGCCACTGCGGTCACCAACCTCTACAAAGGTAAGGGGCTGCCCCCTCGCTGCCCCGGCAGCCCTCCCAGCCGAGCCGGGCCCCACTCTGCCTCCTGCCCCGGCTTACTCATAAGTAGGGCCTGTTAATGTCTCTTATTCACCCTGATAAAATCTAACCCGAGACTGCTTCCTGAATCTTGCAGGTTTTCCCTGGGCCTCTTTAGCTGACGGTAGCTGAATCTTTTCTGTTGCCTCATGTCAGTGACTCATGAACTTAAAAGCTGTTTTACTTTGAGACCCTTGAAAAAGAGTATCTTTAATGTGTCTGTTTCTTGTGAATTCAAGGGAGGCGTACAATGCCTTGTTAAACAAGACTGAAATTGCCGGCATTGTTTATATTTCATGGTGCATTAGATGTTGGGGTGTCAGTATAATGCCTTCTCTTTTGTGGTGGAGCAGAGTTTGGTTTAGTGTTCATAAAATTATGCATAGATGTTACGTGACAGAAAGTTATATCTTCTTGTGTCAGTGAGGCTGCTTAAGTAAGCCTCACAGTTTATTTTAAGCACTAGAATGTCATTATGGCTGTGTCCAGCGTGGCTGTAAGAAGGCAGTGTTGGCCAGAACTTTGATAGGAGTGTGCTCTGCATGTGCCTGTGCTTTAGTACTGGTTTACTGGATGTTTCTGAACTCTGCAGGTTTTTGAGTTGTCACAGGAATTCTTGTCTGCAGAAGGATCATTCAGTGGTTTTAACTTTGTTTAAAAGGTTGTGCTGAAATGATCCATATCAGTGGATGCTGAAATTGGCACACTGTGATTCCCATTGTTACTGCCTTCCATTCCAAGGAAGGGAAGTGCTTTAAAGTTCCAGATGTTTGTTTTTCTGGCTTGTAGTTTGATTTTTTTCCCTTGTGGTGTTTTGTTTTGTTATGTTGCTTTTTTTTTTTTTTTTTTTTTTTTTTTTTTTTTTTTTTTTTTTTTTTGTCTGTACAGCATTATCTGTAGTTCTACCTCTGTGCTTCTTTATTTGCCTCCAGTTTTGTCATTTTGGATTTACTTTAAGCAGCTGAACTTGACCCGTTTGTGACGGGTGATCAGGTTTCTGACAGATGTGGACAGAGCAAGGAGGAAATGGAGGTGCACACCCCTCACTGCCAGAGTCTTGGCTCCTGCAGAAATGCTGTGTGTTTGTGTCAGGTCATGTGAAGGGGCAGCACCTCAGAGCAGGAAGGTGCTGGCCTGAGGGAGTGGGTCACTAGAACATGTCTGGGGACAGCAGTCATTTGAGACTGGTGCTAGACTAGCAGCAGGTAGTGTTAATAAATTGTCTGGAATAATTACAGCCTGTCATTACAAATGGCATGGCTCTCCCTTACAGCATCTTTAGTATGAAGACTTAGGCTGTTTATTTCTGGTTAAAATGTTTGATTACTTGTGCTCTAGGCAAAACGAGCCTTTTTGTTGGCAGTGATGTGATTAACTGGTGATCAGGGAGGTTAGAGTTGAGGTTGAAAGCTGACTTTAGTCAGGTATCATGTAATACTTCAAAAACCAGCACCTGAAACAAATATTTTCTTCAAACAGATCCTAAAGTGCTAAAGTACCTGAATTACTCGGGAATGCCATCTTTCAATTTTCAGTTAACTTGTAAGTCAGTAGAAACTTGGTGATAACCTGGTAGAACCAGCTGAACACTGTCATATCTGACAAGCTGGAGTCTCTTATTGTGAACTTGCTTTCCCTAGTGATGAACATGGCTCTTAAAAAAACTGTTTTTCACATTCTCAGTACTGTTTGTTTTGGAGGACTCTGTCAAAACACTGGAGGAATACTTGGTATGGTGAACCGAACACCACAAACTGCCTCTTGCCTTGTCAGCTGCTTTCTGATCTGATAAATACTTGGATTTTTGAGGCATCATCTTTTTAACAAGAGCAACCCGAGGAATGGTGCATAATGAGAATGCCATGTCTTGAATGTCAGCATTTCTTCTGCATATAGATTAGAAGTTTAATATCACACCACACTGATGGTCTTACATCCTGAGTTTCCGGTGCCGGTGATAGAGACTGCGTTCAAGGCACTTCATTATCTTGCAGATTGCACTAAAAACGTGAAGGCATGGCTTGTAATGTAGGATTTAGAACTTAAGGACACTGTGGAAGGTTCGAGGTAGATGTCAGAATAAGACTTCTGAGCCTGCAATTTACCTTGTTTTTATTTTAAAAAAAAACTGAATGTTTTCTAATGTCAATTTTGACTTAGTAATTCCAGAATATACGGAGCTTGGCTGCTTAGGTTTTGCCAGCTTAACTTTGTAAACAAAGTAGTTGTGGCTTTTACCATAAAAATCTAATCTACCCGGGGTAATGATGCTTGAAACTTCTCTGGGCTGCATCAGCAGTCAGTGTTTGACCTCATACCTAGTTCACAGTTAGCACTTTGTAAAGCATTCTCAAACACAAAGAAAGAACGGTATTGACGTAAAGTCGGCCTCCAAGCCTCAGAAGGGCACTCCTGGTATTTCAGGAAGTGATTAAAGGAGTATTTTCAGTTTCCAAGTTGGCTCCAGAGTGTTTGGGCAGCTTTTACTGCCAGTGCATTGGAGTCTGGGCTGCTTTGGAGTATAAGATGGCAGGAGGAATAATCTGTCATGTTGCTGTTGCTTTCAGGGGAATTAGCATTTGTAAATGTAGCCTTTAGATTACAGTACAGGCAAAATACTCTTAAGAGTGGATAAAAGTAACAGGTTAAGTGTACTTTGTCTATCTGTTTAGTTTATACTCCAAAAGCTCCAAGATGTAACTCGGCTCAGTTTGAGGTGATTTTGGTCTGTTGTGTTAGGTTTGAAGTGCTGCTCTTTGGCAGTGTAGGTCTCAGTGCTGTCTTTTATGGGCTGTGCAGTGGTGCCTTAGAATGTAAGTCCAAGAATAGCATTTAATAGTAGTTCTTTTTGGGGTTTGAGTGTGACAAAGCTACATTGCATGTGTACGTCACTGTTTGTAATCCAGTATCTTGTGATAGCTGTTCTTAAAGAAAAACCTTCATGATTCTGGGCAAATGGGTTTTGCCTTGGGCTTCATTAATAAAACAAGAATATAAAATGCTGTTTAAATCAGATTTGCCACATCGAGAAAATTCTATAGTATTCAAAGTTGGAGTGGATATATTCATGTCTTCTAAGGAGCAAGAGCAACATAACAGTACTTTACATTAAAATAAAATAGGTGTTGTCAAAGCTCTGATAGCAAATCTGTGATGAACAACATGAGCATAATTGTGTAGTGAACAGGATTTGTCCCCACCTGTTACTGTGGTTTGAAACTTACTCAAACTGGTAGCCAGAAATACACTTCCCGTAGTTTGAAAGCAACTTAATACATGGCATTTAAGTCTTTTGGAAACGCAGTTATAACTGATGTGCACAGGGGACTACATTAACAGAGAGTGAAATTGAATTTTGTAGTAGGATTTATTGTAAACAGTGTGTTTAAAGCTTTTGTATATCAAAATTGCCTTGAGATCCTTAATGGGAAAGGAAACCTTCTTAGCCCTTTTAAATGGTTTGCTGGCTAATTGAGAGATGTTGGTGACACTTGTATTCTAGCTAGTTTTAAAACTATGGCCTGTGACTTGCCTCTGCAATTGAAATTCAGCTGAAAGTAGAAGAACTTGAAAGAAAATCATGAGTTTCCTGGCAGTTCCTTACTTGTCAGAATGAAGAAAAGCAATTACTCCTTTCTTACATTGGGGCTTCCTGGCTGTATTGATGCACTTTGTGTGTCTAAGTCTGTTGTCCATTGATTGAAGTATCTTCCTCAGTCTGACAGCTCTAAGTGTGTTTTTAATGTAAGTAAACAGTGCTGCAGCCTTGACCTGAAGTATAATAAATGCTGTTTAAGTGGTGCTGGAGTTGCTGTTGACTATGTGACTATGTGAAGAGGATGGAATGTTTTGGCAAACACTGTCTTCTGGTTTAATGGAACTCCTCTTTGCTGCTGCAGCCGCCTTGGTGCTGCTCTATGGTGTAACCTGTAGAAGATGTAGATACTTCTTCTTTCCCATGGTTGACAGGAAGCCACATGAGTGCTGTGCCATGCTGTACATAGCTGTGTAACACTAAGAGAACTTTTTTTCTGTCTTCTTGCAGAGAGTGTGGATGCCCACCAGCGAAGCTTTGATTTAGGAATTCAGATAGGCTATCAGCGCCGGAATAAGGATGTGCTAGCCTGGGTTAAAAAACGCAGAAGAACTATTCGAAGAGAAGACTTGATCAGCTTCCTTTGTGGAAAAGTCCCTCCTCCAAGAAATTCTAGAGCTCCCCCAAGACTGACTGTAGTATCCCCTAACCGAGCTACTTCGACAGAAACTAGCTCATCTGTAGAGACTGATTTGCAACCCTTCCGTGAAGCCATAGCTCTGCATGGTAACAGTCACTTTTTCAATACTACTCGGTTAAAATTGGGTGGGGGTTCTGAGAGCATGTTGGGCATATCATAATGTGTCATGGACCTGGTGTTCCAGCTGAAGGTATCCCCTTCATTCTTTATGGGAGCTTTTGCATGTATAAGGCATGTGTTGGCTGCTAAAAACCTGTATAGTTGAGTATTTCGAATGAAGAAAAGGTATTGAATAAAAATGAAATTTGGGTCTGTAATATTGCACAGCTGTGAACTCAACAGTTAAGTATCAAGTCTTGATAGTGTTTTTGAAGCATGAAGAGACTTGGCATTCATACCAGTGCTAAAGTAAACAGAATTCTTGGAAAATGGCAATGCTATGTTAGCAACTAGTTAAATATTAAGATTTGACTACTAGCAAATTTTTGGGGGCTTAGGGAGGAAATTTGATATCTGAGGCTTCTGTCTCTAGCTCTCTAGTACCTTGGTTAGGCACTGGATAATGCAGTTCAACATTCTACTTAAAGTACCCTGGAAAGAGTGTTTCACTTACACATTTTTGAAGTAATTGAGTCCTGTTCAGAACTTTGTTCTAGTTCACTTTCAGATTTACATGTCTTCCATTATCATACTGAATTGCCTTCCTTGCCATCAACAGCAGTGTTGGTGGTGTATCTCTTTTCAGGCATGAATATTTAGTAGCTTATTCTGTATTGGATTATGATTTAGCAAGTGATAGGCAAATGTGCTTTAAATTACTCTTGAGGTGAGATGAGGCAGTTCACCCCTGGGTGTTATGCCTTCTGAAATTCAAAAGCGTAGAAGGTATCTTGAGGTACAAATCCTAGACTACTCTAAAAGTAAAAATTAAGCTATCTTAGAAGTACAACCTAAATGAAATTTTTACTGTGTGGATATTCTCAGTGGGGATAGAATTGATGAGTTAATTAGAAGAGTGAATTCCTGAAAATGCAGTCTTGGCTTCTGCTGTGCTGTGGTGGTTTTTCAAGATACACAATCCAGACACTGTTACTGTACAGGTGACAGCCTAAATCTGGTATTACTTGCTACCCTGTTGCCATTTAAACCAAATACGCTTCCCCACCCAGTCCTGTCGGTTTTGGCAGTTTCCTGTCTCATACTAGGAGGGGTTGGGGAATTCTGTGCACCACTGTTGCTTACTCAGTGTAGATAAAAGTATTTCATGAGAACAGCTGCAGAAGCTGGCTCTCGCTGTGATAAGCACTCTCGTAAAAATGATTTTCTGAAAATACAGTTGAGTCTGTGGAGTTGTATTTAACTGTAAAGGCTCAGTCTCAGGTGAGAGGAAGTGTAGGTAGACTCACTTCAGCACAGTGAGCTCTCTGAGTAAATTCAGAGGCATTTGTATTAGTAATATGGCACTTTTTGTGTCCATGTATTGTTTCCTAGCATTTGCTTTGTACAGAGGTGGTTTATGGAAGTCACTTCTCTATAGCATGAGGATCTGAACAAAGATGTATAGAACTTCCCATATTTCATAATGTAATGCAGAGTCATGAGGAAGTTCTGTCCTCTGTAGTGGCACTGCAGGGGCTCAAAATGTACTTTTCCCCTTCATCAGCTGGTTGACAAGATTACATGTCAGTCACCTTCTGGATTAGGTTCTCCTCGTATCAGTTTCAATCTGGTCCTTGACACAAATGCTTTTGTGCTGATCCTTTAGTTACTAGGCTTGTATTGGGCCTCATAACTGGTTTGAGGTTATTGCCTACAATGTCTGCATTACTCCAGCTTCTCCCCATTTTTTTTTTCTTTAACATTAAGGAAGTAGTGATTAAGCAATGTCATGAACTCGTTTCCTATTTATTGTAGGGCTTCTCAAAACTATGTTTTGATTTTGAAACCTGCCAAGGATTGTCAGGTGTGTGTAAATTGTCCTCATTAAACCTGTGCTTATGGTAATTTTTGGCACATTGTTTGAAAGTGCTGCTTCTGGGTATCATGAGGGAACATGAGAGCCTGATGATGGTGAGGAGCAGTCCAAACACAGAGGTTTTGAGAGGAGTTTCCAACTGGCATTTAAAGGAGGGAGGCTCTTTAGTGCTGGTTGGCTTCCTGGTGGGAGTAGAGCATTTCTTTATTGGATGGGTTGGATGAGACTTGAGGGATAATGCTAAAACTTTGCTGCTTGCAGCAAGACCTCTTTTAGGTGAAGCAGTCATAGGTATGAATAGCTTGTGGCACCAAGTAAGCTCAATGGAAGCAGAGTGTACTGACTTCTCAGAAATAGGTACTAATATATGTCTAAAGACCATGGCATTATAGCTTGATCTTCCCTTTGAAGGTGGAAAATACTTTTTTTTTCATCATGTTAACCCCTAAATGCAGCATAAGCACATCTGAAAATTTTGGCAGAAGCAGTGGTAACAAAATAGCTGATAATTGAGTATTTCCTGGAACATTAAACACAATTTTAGGTATATGCCCTAGACTACACCACTGGGGAATAGCATCCTTTAGGCATTAGTGCAGTCTTTAAACTGTATGCTTCATCTAAAAAGAAATATCTTAAAATTGGATTTTTGGCCTTGCCTCTTCTGTCTCCAGCCCTGTAACCTCTGACCTGTATTTTATTTCTGCAAGATCATTGACGGTTTTTGGATAAGATGTTGAGTCCAGAATCTAATCTTGTGATGCTGATTATCATGTCTTTCTACTACAAGAAAAGTTGTCTTAAAAGCAGAACAGTAGGGAAGAACTTGTTATAGTAGCTAAAAGCAAAATTATCATGACAAAAAATTAGGCATGAGAATGTCTAAGATGTATGTGATCTCCCTTTTAACTTGTGGCACCTATGCTCTGCAGTTGTTACTGAAATCTTTAGTGTTAGTGAGAATGAGACTTTGGAACCTTACTCTTGCAAGAGTAAACTTTGGCAAACAACATCTTTTCCCTTATTATCAGCTTTTCACTGTTAGCATGCCGATGGGTTACGTTTAAAATAAAGCATGGCTGGTGACTTGAACTGTGAATATTTGAAAAGAAGTTCAAGCCTTTTAGAAAAGCTGAGTAGTTATCTCAAAGTAATACATGATGTTTTACTCTGAAGTGCCAGTGCAGTTTTCTGTAACTTTAATGAAACGTCAGTGTGATGTTTGGTGTTTTAAGATGTGGTAGTAGAAGATAATAACTTTATTGTCCAACATCTCGATTACAGAGTTGGGTTTTTAACTTCCATTAGTCCCTGAAATGTGATTGCGCCTAGGCAAAGTGTGGATATATCTTCACCTACTCTCTGGATGTGTATTGACATTTCCAGTTCTGTAAGAGATGAGTTTCAAATAACAGAATTACATCAATCTGAGCTAACAGTCCAAGATTCCTGGCAGTAGCTGGTGTACCAAGTGTGGTGCACAGCCTGTGTCCTTTACTGTGGGATGTGCTCCGTGTTTCACAGACTGTCCTCCCAGCGTTGTGTGAGAAAATGCTGTGACTTGAGGAGGGAGAAGAAGCAAGCTTGGAAAGGTGATGTTGAAATGCATTTGACTTGAGCGTTCTTAATCAAAAATTAGGTGAATTTGGGGGAAAAAAATAGGACAACAGTACAGTGAGAGAATGTAATTTATTTTTCTCCTTAGCTTTAATGTTGATGTATATAATTCATGTGATTTGATCTCTTTGGGGTAGAGAGAGCACTTGGCCCATATAAGTGTGTGGCCTGGCCCCTTAAGTGTCTGAATTTCCACTGGGCCTTCGTATTTGCTCCTCAGAGTATTAAGTGCGGTTTAAAACGGAAGCACTTAGCAGAGTGGAAAAGCAGCAGTTGGTAAAAGAGGGAATGGCAGAAGAGAGTTCAAATTGGTCTAATTTAAAGGTTGTGTGTATATGTAACTGTGATGGAATTGTGTATTGGTATGTGCTGCTAAAACTTTTTGAGCCAGTATTAAAAACGGGTGAATATGACAGAAGAGTGACAAGGATCTCTCTGCATTCCACTTTGTATTTATCTGGGGTTATTAACTAATTCCTCCTTTGGTCACACTTATCTAAGCGTGAATATTCCTTTTGATACTTCCTGATTAAAACTTCTAGAAAACAATAGTTAGTACTATTACTATACTGAACAGTAGCTACCCAGTATATTATGCTGTGGTAGTGACCTGAATAAGTTGTACATGGGCATGATTGTAGTGCAGATGGAACAGCATTTGCAGTTTGTTACACCAGTGGTGATAAACTTGCTAATTTTGAGTCAACAGTTTTAAGTATTTTTGTAATCCAAGAAACATGCTTTTAGTCAAGCATTCTGATATTTTGATAGGTTTGGAGTGTACTTAGTTATAAATTGGCTAGTATTGGTCACAGCTCTTTCTAATAGTACTATAAGACCTTTAGAATATAACTTTTTGTAAAATCATTGTCTATGAAGTGTCATATTGTTGATGACTGAAAGATATGACAGGAATGAGCGTGTACTAGGCCCTGCAAAATGTTTGAGGTACGCCTTCCACTTCAAACCTTTCCAGTTTAAAAAGGGAGTAAGAGCCATGTGTGCTTTCTTAAAGGTCTCTAATAATAAAGGAGATGTCCCTGGTAGAAAGGAGTGGGAGAGTTCAGAGGTGGATGCGAGATTGTGGGAAAAGTAAAGCCACTTTAGCAGCTGTTTGGATCTTTGTCCTGTTGTGTGGACAAAACTGATGTGCCTGTGGTTTGGCCATATTAATCACAATATAGGAACTTGAGGTTGGGAAATGGTGTTTGCTGACAGTCGTGTCATCTCACCACTTCCTAATGTCAGTTATTGCTTTAAATAATTTGGGAAGAGCTCTGAGTCTGCTGAAAGCTTAAACCCAGAGTAATTTGCAGTAAAGGGTTTTTCTGACATTTCCTCTGCCTTGCCACAGCTTCCCAAGGAAAAACTTAACTCTTTTCCTTGTTGACCAAAAGCAGATTTTTATTTTTTTTTAAGCATTGCAGATTGTTTGCAGAGACGTTGGTTCCATGAAGTGGCATCTTGATATTTGAATGTATATCTTGAGTTTGCTTTGACTCTTTCATGTTAGCACAATTAACCAGTCCTAAACTGTGACCTGAGTGTTTCATCTGACAGTTTTGCTCTCCTGGATGGGTGGGCAGTGCTGTGTACTCTAGTTAACTGTCAGGAGCTGAGGCTGTCACTCGGCCTGTCAGTGTACCCAGCCACTCTTATTGGTACTAAAAACCTGTGTGAGATGGAAGGTTAACCTGTAGCTCAAAGTCCATGCTGTGATGCAATATCCTTGTATTCTCATCTGTAGAAATTAATTCAGAGCTACTCTCCTGCCTTAGACACCAAGTTGGATTGAAGATTCTAACTTGTAATTATCTCCTGAAGATTGTTTGTGTATTTAAATGTACAATGATTCAGCATTACCTAAATACTGGGAAGTCAGTGACTGCTTTAGGCACTGCCTGTGAACTTTGTCAGTCTGGTTTAGAATATGCTGTGGTGTGTTACAGGTGCATCTTTTAACTCTATCCTATTTTAAAGAATGCTTGTTACTTGAAAAGGTTCCACTTAAAAACATAGTTCATAGAGTGGTGCCAAAAATGTCTTTCCATGTCACAGGTCAGTTTTAGAGTTTATTTAGAATAATTTTTCTTCCCTTACTTGGGCACTAGATGTAGTAAAAAGATGTCATGATAAAACTGAATTACTGTGTTGCTCATTTGGTATGAGTTGTATAACAGTAAATAAGTCATGTAAATTCTTGACTGTTAAGTGTAAGTAATGACACTGAACTTGTGTGGCTACAGCAGATTTGCTTGGAATAGGGATGTGGGGGGAAATCTCTACACTCAGTTTGCATTTGAAAAAATGTCACCTGTATGCTGTTGGATTTTTTCCAGTTTAAATGTACAGGGTGAATTAATGTTTTTTCTAATGTATGTCATGCCAGCTGAAATTAAACTACTGATGTCTTTGAATTGTGAAATGATTTGTTACCTGCCCAAATTATGCATGTTAGAAGTTTATCCGAGGTATGGTATCTGAATTGGCTTTTTCTTGCACATTTGTCATCAAATAGCTGCTTTACTTTCTTTGGTAGATGCATGGGAAATTCTTTTCCTAAGGGTTTTGAATTTAAGCTTGACCTTAATCCTGAGAATACTGTCACAAACCTAATTTCTGAGTTACCTTTACACTAAAACACCTTCTTCTATTTAAATGCTTTCTTCTGTTGTGAATGAGCAATGATTTTGCTATTAATAGAATCTGCGGGGTGCCTCTTGGAGTTCAGACCATGCTTCTGAGCCCTGTTTGAACTCCACTTGGAGTTGTAAGCAAAAGCCCTAAGAAAGAATCAGTGATTAGTGGCTGTGTCTACTGGTTGCTCTGTAAAAGTATTTCCTGTGCTGTTAAAGTTTGAAGCTTTATATGTCCCTTCAGTAATGTTCAGCAGAGTCAAGTTGGTTGGCCTGACTTGTGTATCAGCCTGCCATTGCTGCAGATGGCTTTTAAAAGACTTTAGCTTCTAACTCAGGTTTCTGGTGACTGTCGTAGTTCTAGCAGTTCTCTCTTCCCAGAGCCTCAGAAATTGCCTGTTTGGCCTACCAGCAGCTGATGGGTCGGGTTTTGTTAGGCTTGATGTGTCACTCAGTGATTTTTGGCTGCTCATTGGACAGTACATGGAGATGTAAATTAATACACACACAAGATTTATGATGGCTGGACAGAGCTATAGAATATTTGAGACTGGAAAAGAGAGCTCTAAGATTTTGAAGGTTACTGAGAGGGAAATCTTCGTGGACAGTTCAATATTTCCTTGTTCTTATTGTTAGAAAATATGCAGATCTATCTTCTTTATCTTTCCTAGGGCCAACAGGTGTTTTTGTACTCTCCTGCTAATACTCAGATTTGAAGAAGTTATGATAGCAAAGATATTTGTCTTACCTCTGAGCTCCTGTTTGCCTCCAAGTACAGCCTGAATTGGAAATTGAGTAGTTAGCCTTTGGTGTATTAGTCTTCATTAAATTTATGTTTTGGAACATCCCACTTTTGTAAAATTGTAATGTTACAGAAGGCAGAGGTTAAATTAGTATGAAACTTCATGGTTTTCTTTTTATGGCCTTGGTCCTACAAGAAATAAACTTAAATTTGAATCAAACACTATTAATCTGAATACAAGTCAAAGTACTGCAGGGTACCTGTCACAATGATTTGTTTCAGATCAGTTGATAACAAATTTTGGTTGATTGTCATGTGTTTTTTCTTGCTTGTTCTTTAAGTGCATTTTTAAATTTAATGACACAAATGTGTTGGCTGTTGGTGTTAGCCATGAAATAAAAGCTTGTATTTATAAACTAGCTGTGGTGTACACCTGTCTGAGATCTGCTGCCATGCTGCAGTTTCCTTCAGGGAGTGAAAGGGAGCAGGGTGATGGTGTTGACACAGGACCAGCTCAGTTCAACTGGAAAAGGTTTGGCAGGGCTGTGTAACTCCTGGTCCAGTGTGAAGCCTTTAAATTGAAGTTACCTGCTCTTGAGTATGTCTGTGTTTTGAATAGCACGTCATGCTTATGGAGTTAATGTTTGCCAGTGTGCTGTTACAACCTGGTGTATAAGCTCACTTTTAACGTCATAAAAAGCAGTTCTGGTAATTACTGGGTTATTACACAGACTGAGAGCTGAGAAGGTGTGCTCTGGACTGGAATGGTACAAAGAGTAGGATGAAGTGTCTTTAAGATCTCAGCGGCATTCGGCTGAGCACGGTCCCGTGTGGCACAGGTGGGAACTGAACTTTCTGTGCTGTCTGACTGAAGCCCTTTTTCTCTCTCTCCCCAGGTCTTAGTGGTGCAATGGCTAGTATAAGTGTTCGCTCGAGTACCCCGGGCTCGCCTACTCACGTGAGCAGTGGCTCCAATGCTAGTCGAAGGAGAAATGGACTCCATGATGTTGATTTGAACACTTTCATATCAGAAGAAATGGCACTCCACTTGGACAATGGTGGAACTAGAAAGCGTACCTCAGCCCAGTGTGGCGATGTCATTACAGACTCACCAACTCATAAACGCAACAGAATGATCTAAACTGCAAAAATTTCAAACCCACCATGCTGCTTGAAAGCCACTTGATCCTCAGAGTACTATTGAAAAGGAAACATGAGGCCATCTTTCCATAGTCACTGTTTAAGACAAAGATTTCAATAAATGCCATAAAGGAAATTTTAGATATTACATTAGATGCCTCTTGTAACTGCGGCTTTCTTAAACTATATTCTTAGCAGAGGACATCAGATATTGTGTAGTAGTTAGCAAGATCATCATAGGCGAACATGTATCTGTTCCAAGGCTAAAAGTGACCTTACTTGTATTATTAAAGGGAAAGGAAATTTCAGATGTTTATTTGGCTATAGAATTCTTTTTTTTTTTTTTTTTTTTTGTCCTTTATTTCCTGCTTTGAGTATTTGCTTAAACAGTATTGCCAGTTTGACTGAAATTGTCTTCAACATGACTTGGCATCTTTGTCAAAACTGCAGGCTTCCATTTTTGCAGCACTGTACCATGCACCTAGTTTCTGTATAGTAACAGTGTGCAAGTTATAAATATTGGACTGTACCCTTTTTAGTTTTAAAAGCAGTTGATAATTCTGGTGATTGTGTGATAATGTAAAGAGGTGCTATGATGGTCATGCAATTAATACTTAATATTGAATCAATACAAGGATCTTTATTGGATTCACTTTGTGTGTTCTAGTGCTCTGAAGTAGCAATATTAAACTTTTCCCCAATTAACTTCATAGGCTTTTAAATCAGTTTGAGAAAATATATGTACTTATTGGTATTATCCTTGTGGTAATCATACACAGTGCAGACTGCACCAGTGCTGACCTAAATTTAGAGAAAAATGTCCTGTAATTGGAAAATAGGCTTTTCTGTTCAGTATTAGTGAAGGGTAGGTTTTGTGTACACCCATATCCTATTTTACATTTCTTGTGAAGTAATTGCCCATTGCTGGGGAGGGGTGGGAGGAGAGGGAATGTGGGGAATAGTTGGAAAAGGGGTGTGTTCTAACAAGTAAGACTTCTGGTCACATGCGGAAACTTGGACTAACTTAAACAAGATTCTGTGATGCCATCCCCTTCAGGAGGGAGTGACATGCAGTTCTGTGAAGTGCTAAGAAAATAATTTAAAACTGGAAGTTGATTATAAGACTCTGGATAAACATGCTGTAAGCATGAATTAAAAAGGATAAATGGCTTTCTTTTTGTGTTTAGCTTACATTCATAGGATTGAACTCTGGCTGCCGTAACTTAAGCGTAGTCTAAAACTGAACTAGAGATCGAGACTGATCTGCTGCAAATCTGTTTCTGAATGGGGAAGGACAGATGTCAGTCTGGGAGTGTCCTGACTATTTTTATACGTAGAGGGAGAAAGTCTTTGGTGGAGAGCTCTGGCTTTAGGGCCTCTAAATCTCTGCCTGGGAAAGGAAAACAAGAAGAGTAAGAAAATGAAGAGCTCCAACCATGCACGTTGGGAAAGGGGTATTTAGAGAGGTGGTATGCATGCTTTAACTGGAAGCATAGGCTGATCCTGGGATTAAATGTAGCTATGCTAGATTCCCAGTACTAAAAATTGTGGTTTCTGGTGAAGTTAAGGCACCTTGAGCTCCATGTTAATGCACAGCTCTTCAAGACTTGCTTACGTGCTTGTAGAGTCAGATCTCTTTTGTATTATCTTTGCTGTTTGAAGCAGACTTCACTGTAGGTTTGCCCTTTTTACCCTGGTGCCCTTTCATCGATGTCTGTAGTCAAGGCAAGACAGCAATGCTGTGTGAGATCCTCAAGGTTCTCTACTTGAGCATGATTTTCTTGCCTTGTGGTGCTTCCATCACATTTCTTTACACCGAAGAGCCCTTGAAGATGTCAGCAGTTGCACAGTACTGTAGTGAGAGGCTCTGTAGTTCATGGACAGCTGTCAGAACTGTCCAAAGTGGTAAGAACTGCTCCAACCCCCACCTGTGTTACACGGCTGAACTTGCACATCACTTGAAGACTCAGTATACATTAATTTCAGTTACTGCTATTAACTACAGTTAATAAGGTTTAGTTTTTGTAAGATGTTAATACTGCATAAAGCTAGTTTTTATTTGGAGACTGCATTTTCAGCAAAGATTTTGAAGATGGTATCTGAATATATGTTAGTATTTATTTGTCTGTTGGCAGCGGGATTTTTCTGTTCTAAAAGAAAGGTGGAGTCCTGAACGGAAAGGACAGGTGTGAGAACCATTCTTCAGCTCTTCTGTTTATTTTTTAACTGGCTTTTACAAGTAAGATGCTTATGCTCTGCAACTTCTAACACACTTTGTTCTTAATGAGATAAAGGTGACATCAAACTGGTATCAGCTCTGCACACAGGGGCTGAACTGTAGCAGTGCTGCTGGTCTAGCCCAAATACAGAGCCTGTTCAAATTACTTCTCCCCTTTCTTGCAATGAAATAAATCTTGGTAATGCTCTGAAGCATTAATTCAGTCTATTACCATCTAAAACAAAAATTTTCTGGCTTCTTATTTAATTTGTGCCATTCTTCTTTGGAAAAAAGCAGACTTTGATATTAAACTGGTTGCATTAATGTTTTTTTGCTTGTACCTTAAATATTTGGCAACTTTTGATTGTTTTTTATTTAGCCCCAACTGTTGTTTGCTCTTAACGTCTGCCAGAATGATCAAAAATGCATGTATTCACCTGATAAACACAGGAGAACAGGTTGTCTCTTAAAAAAAAAAGAAAATAAAAAAAAAAGTCCAGTACCTGTTGCTTTGAAGACTATTTCTTGTGCCAGTGTAGAAAACCGATCTTCTGGAAATAGCTTTCAGCTATTATCCAAACTGTAGCTCCTGGAGCCAGAAATGAGTTGATTTTCAGTAAGGAACACTGACTGGAGAACTGTTTAGTTTGGTAAAAATGGTGCTTACTTTTGCTTTCTCCTCTGACTCGTGCAGTTGCCCGGTCTCTTCTCCATGTACATCCAATCTAACCTGAATGTGCGGCAGTTACATAAAGTACATCCTGCACTGAAGCTACTGAGCTTGGCTTGCTTATTAATGAAGTAAGTTTTAAATGTTCAATTTAAATCTATATTACAATAAAGTAATGCAAAAATGATTTTGGTTGAAATTGAAGTCCTGCAGTTAAACTTACTTTCAAATGTGGTTTACCCAGCTGGAGAAATAGAAACTCTAAGTCATAATAAACCTAATAAAAAAAAAAAAAATACAACTAATCAGACTGCTTTGTAGTTCTTTGAAGTTTCTGAGCAATACAGTCCATGGGTAATGGCAAGACAAGATGTGATCAGTGTGAGCTGTGTGGATCAGGACTTTCCTGGAATGCACTTTGGTGGTAGCTGTTTGCTGTGGCTTACACACAGGTTTTTGTTTGGTCTCATTTGACCTAATGATGGTACAAAAAACTGGGGTGTACTGCATTTGTACAAGATGTTCTGCAGACTTCTACGTCACTAGGACTTAGAGGCATCTTATAGAGATTTAAGTGGTATAGGTTAGGAAGTGGTGTTGACTTCGATAGTAGAGCTTTCCAGTCTTCTGCAACACTCTTTAGACTTAAGTGAAATCAGGTGCTTTAATTAGCAGCATTTCCTGCTTCATGTGCTTGTCCCTAAACCTGCAAACTGTTTTCCACTTGATTTATCAGCAGGTTTTAGAATTCCATTATGAAGGAAAGCTTTATAAAGCTTTATGAAGTCATAGGAGCTTTCAAGTTTCAAAAGTATCTTTTTAATTAATGTTAACGTTTTTTTTTCCCTTACTTAGCCTGCGAAATGTTCCAACAGGAATTTAGAAGGATTCTTAAATAGCCTCTAAAACACAGCATCTCTCAATTACTAGCCTAGAGCTAAGTAATCCTTTGGCAGAGATGAGGAATGCATGCCTGATGTGTTCTGTGGGGTTCTCTGCACCAGGTGGGGCTGCTGTGGTTGTGTGGGGTGGCCACAAGGCCCCGTGGGCTGCTCATTCCAGAGCCTCTGCTTGTGCAAGGTCAGGGGGAGGACCCTGGCACTCCTTGTCTGTGCATGGAGCTCCTGGGGATAGATGGAGCCTGGGGACTTCCCTCCAAGCCAACACTGGTGCTCTCTGCTGCCCTGGTCCCACTGGGCCCTCTCAGACTGTCCCACAAGGACGGCACACACGGGCTGTAGTGAATAAACAAGCCAGAGTCCCTTCTGTGGAGGAGGCAAGCATCTCCTGGCTCTGGGGTTGTATAGAAAAGAGATGGAAGCCAAATGTTGCCGCATTTCCCATGTGACTTTGGAAATGGAGGGTGGTGCTGCTGTCCCAGCAGTTACCAGGGTTGTGGAACACTAGGACTGCACAAAGTACCAGGATCCTCCTGGAATCTGCTGTGAGCCCTTTGGGCAGAAACTGCCTTGTAGAAAATCTTAAAATTCAGTATTAAATGCATTGATTAACTGGTTAAAACAGCATATAAGACCTGTCTTAAATCATGCTTTGTAATATCTCACTGTTCTATCAGATTTATTTTAAGGTGAGGTTGTCTCTGGATGCCATAGGACAGCAAGCCATGCATGAAGCAATCCCGGGATCCCTGGTGGTGTCATGGTGTAACAACTTTACACCTTAGAAAAACTCAGAATGCTTTTCCAGCTCCAAAACTCAAGCCACAGGAATTTTTTTTTGGTACTTAAAACACCTGGTGTGTTTTTTACAAAACATGAGAGCCGAGGATACGAAATATTTGCATTTAAACCTAGGTATGCTCAGAACCTTGTTCTGTTTCTACTGAAGTCTGAGAGGGGCATGTCCAGCTGCTGCCCATGCAGCCCTGTGTACCTGTGCTGACAGGACAGGCCAGTGCTGCCCAGTCCAGAGGTCAGAGTTTGTTACTTTCCTGGGCATTTCCATTTCTATACTGCTGTTTAAACCTAGCTTTCTTGTTTTGAAGTGAATTCCTTGAGTACCATCTGTGATGGGGAGAAAATACCAAGTTCTGCTGTTTAAGTAGTTACTTGATCTCATATAATTAATAACTCATAGTGTCTAGTTACCTCTCTGCAAAATAATGGTCTCTAGATCACTTTCAAACCACAAAAATCCTCTGCATCTTCGGCATGCTTTAGGCCAGTCTTGTGGCTGTTTTTAAAAAAATACCTGCTGTTCTTTTTTGAGTATATTTCAAATTTCAAAGCTCTGGGAAGAGAGCTTCACAGTAAGTTTGCAAGAGTGATATCGCCATATCTATTTCATAGAGTACAGCTGAAGATAACTAATGCTGTCTTCAACAAAGGTGTTCTAATGCCTGTTTTCCTATTTTCTCTGAGAGCCTCAACAAAAAGAAATACATGGTTGGTGCTTAGAGGTGAGTGACCTCAGCTGAGGAGGACCATCTTCTAGAGACTTGCATTGAATGGCCTGCCCGTAATCCAACTGTTTATTCTACTGAGGGAACTATAATTTGTATTTTTGCTTTCATCTCTAAGCTTTTCTGCTGAAAAAGCTCACTAAGTGAAACCTGTTTTTTTCCTGGCTACATTTAAATTACTTACTGTGAAAGAGCATCTGTGGTCTCCCATGGGGTAGGCAGGCTTTATTCCTCTCCCTGGAGAAAGTGTTGTCCTTAATGTGAATCGCTGAAGATGCGTGTCTTGCTGCTGAAATGAATTTTAAAGTCTTTGATTTAAGTGATTGCAGTTTTCAGAGCAGGAATCTGCTGAAGATGCTCTGAATGTTGTAGCTGCAGAGGTTTATGTGCTTCCAGTGCAGGGATGGAACTCATTTGGAGTCTGAGATGATTAATTTAAACCTGATTTGTCTGCATCTGCTTGCTCTGTAACAGCTTCTGATGTAGTCTTGTCAGAATTCAGAATTCCTTAGACCTAGATGCATATCCCAAAATATGAGCAGTTCACCTGTCCTGTGTTGAAATTTTCCAGAAAAATGGGTTCATCGTATTTAAATCCCAACAACTGGTCTTTAATCCCTTCAACACAAGACCTGAGAGTTCCCTCAGAGTAAGTTTCCAGGCTGACTTGATCTTTTCTGATCAACTCACAAGCCTTATCTGCATCTGGTTTTCTTCCTCCTGTGTGTGACCATACCCAAGAAGCTTCTCCCTGTGCTGAACACAGCCTGTCTGAAGATCCAGGTGTTTCTGGTAAGTGCTTTTGTGTAATTTGTGGTGTTTTTTCCAAGTTAACATAATCTTGGATTGCCTGCAGGTTGTGGGGTGTCCACCCCTGAAGAAAATGCAGACTCCATCCTATTCTTGAACACGCTTTGGGCAGCGGTTGGAGCAGGTAACCTCCCAGGCACCCTTTCCACATGAGTTAGTCTAAGATTTGCTCTGTCCTGGCCTTGTGAGGGGGTAAAAGGCACTGCTGTCCTTGCTGCCAAGCCATACCTGCTGCTCAAAGACACTGAGCACTGACAAGAACAGAAGGATTTTCCTTTCCTATGAGGCACGTGCTCCCCTGCAAACTTAAAGGTTGTCATCGAAATTGCTATTCCTAAGTATAGCCCTTCAAAGCAGAAAACAATCCCAAATTTGACTATGTGGATTTCTTGTCTCCATCTTGCACATTTCATGAGCTTTGAAGTAACTGGGTGGATTTGGGCTGGATTGTGGAGGTGCAGGCGTGTGCTGGGAGCTCGTGTCACCTGATGGAAGCATCACCTCCAAAGGAAGGAGAACATCTGCCAGAGCCTGGTTTTGATAAAGGCATAAAAATGCTGTTTTCTAAGGGCTGAAATTCCAATTAAAAGTTTTGCAGTCGTTTTGTATTAGGGCCAAGCCCGCTCCTCATTCATGTTCTGACAGGTTGGCAACTCATACAGTGACCTGGGGAGCGAGACGTCGTGTATGTTGGGTTCTGTTAATGTGCATTCTGATGTGATTTGATACATAATCACTTAAGGGTCTCTTATGTCTGTTTCTTCTATGACTTATTGAGAGACCCTAACCCTGAACTTAAACCTGATACAAAGGTCTCAAACCTTCTACTTACTGGACAGTGTCTCAGAAAATCACTGTGGGCTGTTGGCTTCTTGAAATTGCTTTTCGTAAACCTGGGATACTGCCTGAAAAGTAGACCTCAGATTAGTTATTCTCTTTCAGCCTAAAATCTTCAGAAATTCGGATTCAGTTTCTCCAAAGCCTGAGTGAGCTCAGACTATGCACATACGGTCAGCAGGAGGTGCTGAAAAATAGAGGGAATAAGTGCTGTGCAAGAGGTGGTAGAGGAGCACTGGAAGGTGAAGGGAATTCTCCTGTGAGCTCTCATTGCCCTCAGCTGCAATAGCTCTGGGCTTAGATTGGGGTAGGTTTGTGTTCCTGCTGGCCCTGGTTCAGCATTGGCTGTCGTTGCCAATGGATGGTTTGGGTGACTTCAAAAAGTCATTTTTATGATGGTCCATGTGCAGTATGACTTAGAGCTATGCAAAGCCTGAGTTCCCAAATAAAGCCCTGGGCTTTGGTTCATGGTTTAGGCCCAGTGGAGGCATCTCTGTGTCACACAGGATTTCATGGGGGTGATGCTGATGCTTTAAAATATCTCCCAAGTTTTTTAAAGCAATGCAAAGAGCCCATGGGATTAATTAGATGCTATGCCTAGTCCCTGTACCCCTTTGAAAACCAGTCCTTCAGCAAACAAAAATAATTCCTCAGGTGATCCTTGCCAGTGATTTTGCAATATTCTTTGTGAAACAAAATGCCCAGAGACAAGTAATAAGTGCTGTGCTCAGAGGCAAGCAGATGATGGCTCTAAAATATGGTGATCTGCTGTTGCTGCACTGAGAATCTCATTGCTCTGAGAATCAAGACCCAAACTGCTCTGACCACAAAAATGAAGGTTTGGCCTGAAGAATGTGCAGCTACATGTCAGCTGTCCATGGCCCGTGGTGCAGGGCGAGGTGGCCTCAGTGCTCCTGCCAGGAGGCTGGAGAAAGCACAGAGCACCAGGAGCTCTCTGCTGCTTGCCTTTCCAACCTGTCCTGCAAGCACTGGAGTGGGTGTGAATAAGGATCTCTTGAAGGAATACAGAAAAGGGCCACCAGGGGCCATCACCTTGAACTTGCCCTTTCAAGTGTTATCTATAAATACGGTTCCCCAGAGCAATCCAGCTGGCACCCTCTAGTCAAGCTCATCATGATCTCAGATAAAACCATCAAGTGGAGCCAGATCTTCAGCTGCTTTGTGGAGCCTTGCCAATTTCCACTGCTTGGGAATGAACTGGAGGAGCTTCTTCCCATGCTGGAGCCACCCAGGAAAGAAGAGAGGTGAACCTGCCAGGGGTGGCTGTGCTGCAGCCCACTGATCTCTGCAGGCTGCAGGTAGAGGGGAGGACATGAGACTTCTCTCCAAGGTTACAGAGATCTCATGTCCCATTAGTCCCATGTGGTGGTAGAGCTCCTGTTTTTTTGGAAGTCTCACATTGGGGCATGCCCATGATGTGGCAGTGATCCAGCTACTGCCTAAATATTTTTAAAAAGCAGCATTTGTCCCCGTGTTAGCAGGCAGAGAAAAGACAAGGTGGTGTGGGCAGCATGTGTGGGGAAGGAGTCCTGGCTCTCCCAGAGTCTGGAGTTCTGCTTCTTGTGTTTTAAGCCCGGATTTTCTTCTGGAATGTGGCATCTAGCAGCTTGTGCCAAGGGCTACTCTGCCCTGTGTGATGGCAGGGCTGCATCCCTCCGCTGTGGGTTTGCTTCCTAACAGTGCCTTTGCCTGCTCTTGTGACTGGTGGGGAATCAATGCTTTTTTTTAGCTGATGAACCTCCAAAGATTATCAGATGAACAGAACTGTACAACAGAAAATCGTGGATTTACTAGCTGTGTTTGTATCCTTAGAAGCGCTGTGTGCTGTCATGTTGCCTTTATAAAGATAAAAATCCATCTTGACAGCCTGCTTTGCCTACTTTATCAGTGGCTGAAGGCAACTTGCAGGCCCTCGAAGCTGAAACTGTCACTTTTTGTTAATCTTGTGTGTTTCTTGTATTTAAACTTTCAAATAGATCAGTAGAGCTGGTGTAATCTCCATAATCATGACTTTATTATACAAGAGCAACTCCTGAATATCCAGCCCGAAGTTAACTTTTCTCAGGCAGCAGTGAAATGGTGACAAGATGGCCAAGATGCCTTTCAGGTGATTTGGTAAAACCTGTGGCACTGCCCAGCCCAGCCCAGTGAGGCTCAGGCTGGTGCCTTGGTTGCTGCAGGGAGATGCCTGAGGCAGAGGATGGAGCCATACTTTCCCAGTTCTGCTACTTGTATCTCATTCTGTTTCCTATTTATAGACATATTGTGTCCATTATCTGCCACAGTGACACTTAATCCATGTGGAAAAGTCCAGGCTTAGCATCTCACATCATGAAGCTGGTAATACATTGCAAATTAAACAACATTGTTTGCTCTGTTTTCTTCTCTCTCAAGTTCATTTGCATACAGGATGTGCTCAAGAAACGCAAGACAGAAAAAGAAAATCAATAGTCATCGATGCTAAAATATTAATGTTTCTTCAGGATGAGGGGTGGAGTGGAGTGAACCCCCAGGAGTTCAGCGCAGCCCTGAGTGCAGTACTGCAGAGTTTGCAAGAGCACTGGAGAGCAGAGGCAGTGCCAGCGTGGGCACAGAGAGAAGAGCCTGACTTTGCTGGACTCTCCAAACCCTCAGTTCACTCTGACCCACGGGGTGAAGGGGGTGCTGTGCAGTGCCTGTCGTGTGTGTCAGTGTGGGAATGGCGCCCAGCATTGCCTGCTACCCCGTGCTCTGGGAAAATCCCCATGGCGTGCATCCACTGCTCCAGGGTGATGCAACGGGAACGTCCCTGCAGCTTCTGCTGTCCAGCGCTGTCCCACACAGCCATCCCCCCTGTGTGCCCTGTGCCAGATCTGTGCTCCTGGGCTGGGGCTGTCCTCTTGTCTGGGTAGTGAGGAACCATCAGTGAGCTGGGCAAGAGGTGCGCCAGTTCTGAAATGAGTACAATTATCGTGAGCTGTGGGGATGCCTTAGAAAGGGTTACACGGAGAAATAGGCCAAGGTTTCCCCATGCTGAGGGTGTCATCCCTCCCCGGTGGCTCAGCCCTCCCAGTTACTCCTTCACAACAGGTTTGTTGCCATTGCTGTGCCAGGCAAGCGTGTTGGTGGCAGAGGAGGGCAGAGTGTCCCTGTGATGTCTGCAGGCTGCCTGGCAGAGCTGGCTCTGTGCTCGCCGTGCTGGCGTGAGGGGATCTGACCCCTCGGTTCCCAGCCTCCAGGAACGCTCCGTGTTCACGTCGTGCTCCTTTTGTACAGGTTTCCAGAAGAATTGCTTTTTAGTTGGAAGCCTTCAGATGGGATTTATGTGAATGTGAAACCCCATCCGGCATGGGCAGAGCTGGGTTTCCCAGCCCGTTCCTTGGATGCTGCTGCCATCTAGGGTGAGACAGCAGCGCCTCGGTGCTGGCCTTATCGCGCTCTCCACGACTTTAACACACTGTCCCCGGCCTTATCGCACTGCCCCTGCTTATCACACTGTCCCACGGCCTTATCTCACTGCCCCACACCCTTATCAGTGTCCACAGCCTGCTGTGCAGGGTTTGCTCCTGCAGGGTTCATGGCAGCCAGGCCAGGCCCCACCGCAGCTGCCGGGGCTGAGCCCCGTTTGGGGGTTAAACGTGGGCACACCACCTCACCACAAGGTGTTATTCCAAGGACAAAGCTGCTAAAGGGCTGCAGAGGAGCACTGGTGGAGGCGTGGTGCTGCTGGGGACACAGGGTTTGGTCTCTGGCCTTGCCATGCGCTCCGTGGCGCTGCAGGTGCTGCGGGCACAGTGACCCTGCCGCGCTGGCGGGGAGCCCGGGGCGCACACCCGGCTCGTGCCCCTGGCCGGGCAGGTTGGCTGGGTTGTTGTTTACAGGTCCCTGTGCAGGCTGCCAGGGGCTGTGCAAGGGGTCCCTGATGGCCGTGGTGACTCGGAGCTAAAGCCCCTCCGAAGGAAACTTGTGGCACGTGTTCCACCTGGGCCCTGCTGCCACCTTTGTTTCTGTGTTAAACAGGTCTGGTCTGCCAATCCAAGAAGTTTTCACACACACTTGGAATGTGAGCCAAAGCCAGGCTGGCTCCTGCCCAGCCTGAGGGGCACAGGAAGGGAACAGGTGTTCACTTCAAACCAAAATCATTCCCGAGCTTGAATCCACACTAATGGCTCTGGCCCTGCATCAAGGACTTCAAAGCAAAAGGAATTTTTTTTAATAGTTCCAGTTCAGGTGTAACTGAAATCCCATTTTACAGACTATTTCCACAGACTCCATGTTTGTGAAGCCCAGGAAACAGGACTCAGGCTCGCTTTTCTGCAGCAAACTGGAGCCTGGCTGAGTGCGCTGTCGCCACGTGGATTTTCCCAGAGCTTACCTTGGTGAGGTAAAGCTCTGAGCTCAAATTCCTGCTTAAATAAATTTACATACAGTGTGCAGTCCCTCCCGTCTGTCCTGGAGCCAGGTGAGGGGCTGCCAGGGCTGTTTGGCACCCCTGGTATGGATGAAGCAGGCACTGAGTAATCCAGATCAATAGCACAGCTGTGTTACTGTGAGCTCCTGACTGAAGGAATGGCCTCTGAGATGCATGTGGACTTCAGAACGGGAGACATGGCTGCCACAGACAAGCAAGTACATTTTTTAGACTTTTAACTACTTATGTTTTTTACTTTTAACCGTTTATGTAAGTAGAAGGAGAGCCGTGGCACTGCATCTTATTCTGGCAAATTGTTTCCCCCTTGTGCCCCCCTGTGGAACCTCCTGACTCTGCTTTCACTCAGCAATGCCTCACCTTTGCTATCACTCTTCCCTTGCCTCACATCCTCTGAGTTTTTCATTGTTTAAAATAAATCTGTGCTGAGATTATCTGTATAGTCCATAGTGTACAGTTCTGAGACAAAGTCCACCAAAGGGCCAGCAGGAATTAGGTGTTTTCATCTCATTGGGAGCTGTGCTTTTCTCCAGGTTTTCTATTGATTTTGATGAATTTCAGCAATTTAGAGCACAGATTTTGACATATTTTTCATGTGCTGTGGCTGCAGAATGAACTGTGGATCAGATATTAGAAGACCTGTAGTATCAAATGGTTTGACATTTTCTTTTGGGAAGCCTTATAAAATCAGTAGTCCATGCAGGTAATTCTCCCTTCTTACAAATCAATTCTTTACACAGCTACTAAAACCTTTTGCTCTTTTGATGTAAGCTTAGGATTGACCAAACCTTAGAGTGTGCTCAGGAGCGGAGACATGACTTAAAACATGCAAAATAACACTGGAGTGAACGTGTCTGTGCCTTGTAGTGCTGTGTGCAGTGGGGCAGAGTTAGAGCTACTTGGTTTTACACCAGGGCTTTGGGACTCACAGTTTACTTACAATTAATAAATATTAGTAAATGCCAGTATTTACTTAACTGACTTGCTACATTGTTTTGGTGATTTTTTTTTTTTTTCATGTTTTAAAATTATGTGAAGTTGGAAGAAAATATTCTTCCCTTTGAAAGAAAGCAGAAGACTGCACACCAAGGAGCCCTTCAGTGGATAGTTCCCTGAATTTTCTTTTGAGTAGCCCCTGTTTTTCCCTTACCTTTGGAAGTACATGGCAGAAATTACTCCTTGTTGCCACCCTGAGTTTTTTCCCTTTTTAAAAATGCTTCTTGGACATTTTCCACTCCTCTGAAGCACTCTTTGGAGTGGGGCAGTGGGAAGGTGATTCAGTTCCTAGAAAAATGTTGAGCTGGCACTTTTTAATGTGTGAGGGTTTTAGATTCATCTCAAATGAGTACATTTAAAGCTGTACTGATTTCAGTGTGCTGGGGACATGACTTTTTCCCTTATTTGTTAATATGGATGTAGCTATTAGAGATAACTACTCAGTTTAAATATTACAGATGGACCAAAATCCATCAGTGACTCAGAGTGCAATTAAATGCTTTTTACTTTGGGGTATTTAGATATTTCAGAGGCTGCTAACAATTTTTTATGAAAGCAATTAGGTTATCACAAGTATTGTACATTGTATCTCTATTTACAAAATTCTATCATACCCTGAAGTGATGTTTTTGGGCCACAAAACGAGCGACGTGAATGCTTCACTGGGGAGGCTTTTGGGATGGGGACTGTGAGGAATGGTGTTGTCCCTGAAGTGGTGACATTGTACCTCAGCAAGTCGCTCTCCTGTGTGGTGATATTGTACAGGGGTAATTATTGCCTAAATTCACCCCAAGCACATGCACCTCAAAGCTCATTACAGAGGAGATGGAAGAAAAACACTGAATATCAGCAGAGAGAACAGCAGCTCGCCAGGTACAGGTATCAGCTATAGCTAGAAATTTCAGGAGAGACCTTTAGTGCCATAAATGGCTTTAAAGTCATTGATTAATTAAGGTCTGTGTGCCACAGAAAGGAAACCTTCAGCAGCTTCCCTTAGCAGCCACACAGAGCTTGGAGCAGAGGTGTGGGGTGGATTTGCCACAGAGCCTGTGCAGAATTTGCTCTGCATTGTCTGGTGTGGAGCCACAGCAGGAGCCTCAGCTGCAGAGGACATGCCCACCTGGAGTGTCCTGGTGTGTGTCACCTTCTGAAGGATGGCTCTGTCCTCCCTGGGGCTAATCTGGCTGGAGCCCTGCAGCAGGAGGGGATGCCCACACCTGCAGCACATGAACCAGCCCTAGGAAGCTCCAGCTCAGCTGCTGCTGCTTCAGGCCAGAAGACCCCAAACCTGATGGTTTTGACATACAGGAGATGATTTCACTGGTGAAATTGGCCTGAAACTGGCCATCATTGGCCTGGTGAAGGCGAATTTCAGTACAGGTAGGCTCCTGGGTGTATGTATTTCCTTTCTTATTTTACTTTGGGATTGATCTCATGCTCAGAAATGTGAGGCATTGCTTCCTGCTTGCATGTCTGTCTGGCATCCACAGATGGTGGATGTGGAAGTCCCTTGATGGACTTTTCCTCAGAGTAGCATAGTAGGGTTCCTAGAAATTGAGAACTTGGAGTAACAGCCACAAGTCATTGCATGTAACTCATTTTACACTCCAACCAGTACAGTTTGTGGTGTGGAAAACACCTTTAGTGTCTTCTAAACTTTAGTTTACTTTGCTGCAACATTTCCCTTGTTCTGTAAGAGTCCCAAAATTTGTTCTTGGATAAATTCCCATTTCTCAGCTGGCTTTCAGCAAGTTCCAGATCTGGTCCTAATTATTGCAGTGTGAGCATATGTTATGTAAAGAGCTGAAAAAACCCAAAATCATCTTTGGAAATACCCTGGTATATTGATGGGTTTTCTGTGAGCATCCAAACTGGGACAGAGTAGTTTTCTTTCATAGATCTAAGCTGCGGAAAAAAAGAAGCTAGAGGTGTCCAAATCTGCATGTGAGGAGCTGTGGGTACCCCCTGGGTGGGACCACCTCTTGCACAGGTGCTCTGAGCTTTGCTCTTGGCTGGAGCAGGGCTCTGTGGTGTCACCCTGGTAAGACCCTTGCTCCTCTGTGACCCACGTGAACACCACAGCAGGTCCCTGCTCCCAGCAGGAGCCGACAGCTAATGGCTTTATAGAAGGGTAGTGGCAGGAGACTTGGCAGCTGATAGCAGAGCAGCTGTATTTGTTGTTTCTGTCTGCCAGAACACAAAACAGAATTAATTTAAGCTACTGTACAGGTTAATACAACTTTTAAGGTGAGAGATACTGTATAAATATAGTGCCACCAACATCCTAGGCAATATTTTAGTATAATACAATATAAAATATAAATACTTCATAAAGTATTTTAGACTTTATAAGGTCTGGAAAATTGTCCAGGTAGGGTGGGAGGATAAATCCCAATGTCAGACCCCTGATGACTCCCTTTGGTTTCCTCCTCTGTGACTTTGTGAATACATTTGGCAGTGGCTGGAGTTCAAGTTACAGTCACACAGAGTAAAAGTGAATGTCATTGAAGATGTGCTCTGGAAAGAAGATGTAAAGCTGCTGCACGTAATGACATGGGATAATTTGAGGATTGTTTCTCCCTAAATGGCCAGATGCAAGTCTCCTCTGGACTGCAGCAAAGAGGGCACAGCGCCCACAGGAGTTCTGCAGCATTTTCACATTTCCTTAACCTTATAAACACCATTTTTAATGTGCTGTTAGCAGGATGTCAGGCTGGGAACGTCTCCGCAGCCTGTGCAGCGGAGCGAGCAGGGAAGCTGCTGCGCACTGAACAGGAGATGGCACTGGCACTCCAGCGGCTGTGCCGGGCTCAGCGCCCGGGCGCTGCCGAAGGACGGGCTGTTACTGCAGCTCCGCACACACTCTCATCATCCTCCGCTCTTCATGTGAGACAGGAGTCTATGAAAAGGGTGAATGAACTGCAGTTATTGTCTGTGTCTCTCTGGGGAAAGGGAAATCCCCTTGCACCAGGTGGGAACCTGCCCCTTTCCTTTGATTTTCATCTGCGGGTGTCTGATGCAGCTCCTGCGAGCGTCTTTCTGAAAAACTCAGCTTTAGTGTCCTTTTTCTGCACCGACATTAGCTATGCAGCACACAAACTAAGGTGACATTCATGCTGGCCGAGGCAAGCTCAGGTTGTGCTTTCTCTCCTGCAGCTGTGGAAGTGCAGCCCTTCGCCCCAAGAGCCTGTATGTGCTGCTTCTCCTCCTGCCCCATCTCTCCGCCATCAGGCATTCTGAAAGGCTGAATGTCCCTCTGCTTCACGGCATTAACCACAGCGCACTGGGGAGCAATGTGCAAGTGGCCCCTAAGCAGTGGGTGAGGAGCTCTGAGTCAGGCTCTGTCCCTCTGGCCACCATCCCACCATCTCCTGTTGTGGTGCTCAGGAAGGGCTCCATGCCCTGACTCAAAATGCTGGGCACAGATCTCTTTTTCCTTTTTTTTTAAATTTTTATTTTTTTTCTCCCACCTTTTTGCTTTTCACATCATACTGGAAAGAACCAAGTTCTGTTTGTTTTCAAATCTAATAAGTCTTAATTAGACCCAAAGTAAAGCTTTCGTGGGGCTGTCAGCATAATTACAGGCTGGGAGAGCCTTCCTGATGAATCTAAATCCAGCCCCCGGCTTCCTGGTCCTGACAGAGGAAGGGGGAACAAGGCAGGGGTGACAGCAGCCCCTTTGCTTCTCTCCCAAGTCCTTTGCGATTTTTTTCTGCTCTGCGTGAAGGTTTGTGAAAGGCAAAGCAGAATAGGCCTGACAGCAACAGAAGGAAATATATTTAGAAACATGAAAAATAGGAAGAGAAAATGTTTTATTTGCATTATTCACCAGGTTCTATTATTTATTACATTGCTGTGCTAGTGCCTGGTTTTATAACTCCCAAAGAAATGATCGTGCTTTGGAGGGCAGCTTTGTGCTGCCCACTCCTGACACGAGGCATTCTTTGGCTGTTGCTGCTGTGAGGGTGGGCAGGCCCTGGCACAGGGTGCCCAGAGAAGCTGTGCCTGCCCCATCCCTGGTCAAGGCCGGCTTGGCAGGGGCTTGGCACAACCTGGGATGGTGGAAGGTGTTCCTGCCCACGGCAGGGCGGTTGAAATGAGATGATCTTTAAGGTTCCCTCTAACCCAAACTGTTTCACGGGTCTGTTTCGGTGCTGCGCGGTTTAAACGGTGAATTTATCAGGTTGGGTTTTGACAGGAGAAAGGTGAACACATTTATTCTTCTTGCTGTGACCCCAGCTCAGCCTTCTGCTGAGTTTTTCCTGAGGTTATCTTGTGAGCTTGGGCAAGGGCAGGCAGCAAGGTGCAGTGATTTCGATGCTGGATTTAACAAAGGGGATGGGGCAGCAGGATCTGCTTTCAGGCCAAGCAGGTCAGTGGGCACTTCATCCTCCCTGATGACCTTCACAAGCACCTGCTTATACTCAGGCTCATCTACACCAGAAAGGCTGTCCTGGGCAGCAAAGGCACATTTCAGTCCTGCACAAGCACGTTTAGGAGGTCACTGCATTTCAGTATTGTTTCTGAAGGGAGCTGCTGGTGTTCTGGGGTGATTGGGATTAGCAGTGATCGTGCACAGCTTGGTATAGGGGAAATGTATGGGCTTAGGAGAGACTTTCCTGTACTTTTTATACTATCACAGAAATGAGAATGATGTTTGCTGGACACAGGAGAGCAGAAATTTGGTGTTGATGTGGTTTGGTTTCTGGCTGTGGGTTTGTGGGAACACTGTCCCTTGGAGCAGGCCTCTTCTGCTGCAGCAGCTGCTGCCCACCACATCTCTGTAGTCATCTCAGATTCATATTTTTCCACTTATGATATAAGCAAGATTTTTACCTTGTCACTAAAAATCCACAGCTCATGAAGTCTATGCCTTCCAATACCTCTCCATAGTCAAATATTTGCACATAGGTAAAAAAAAATCATTATTTGCATGCAATGCCCCATTCAGGTCCCTGTGTGATTTAATGAGGCTCTGTCTGAAAGCCCAGCATTAAAAACTGTCCTGATTCAGTGGTCATCTGAACTTTAAATAGCCTGGAAAAAATAAGGAGCTAAAGTTTCTCTATGAGAATGTGTAAATATTCAAATGCTAAACTAAAAGGGCCCTCGTCTCATCCCACAAACCATTTGAGACCACTGCTCATTCAGCCACGGGAGGATTTTAGTACTTTAAAAAAAAAGCCACAAAACAATCTGCAGTGTGCAAAGAGCATCTTGTAGGCATTCTGTGGTGCACCCCTGAAGGATTCATCACCTCCAGCTGGCTGGCTCCAGCACATCCTCCCTCCTCCGTCTGGATGGCACTCTGCAGTCTGCGAAAGCCCTGTGCCAATGAGCACGGAGGGCAAGTCTCAGCAGCCACAGCCGGGAGCCTGGAACTTGAGCTGCAATTTTGTCAAACTCTGCTTACATGAACGGGCAGAAAAGGAAAGGGAGGAGAGACAGGGGAGAGAAATTACATCAATGGAACCTTTTAGCGTTTATGAGCTCTGAGAACTTAGAACAGTCTTTTCTTCTGGAGCAGGTGCTGGTCCCTCAATGTTCACCTGATGATACATGCTGAGTATTCTCCTTAACCACCTCCCTCTACCTCCCTCCCACCTGCATATTTCTTGTCCTTATAGGTACTTCTGAGTCTTTCTGGTACTGGGTATTTGGCCCATCTGAGCTTGTTCACCCTTTTTGTCCCCCAGGCCACACAGCCTGACCTTCAAAAGCTTGCAAATAAAGCAAAGGGGTTAGAAAATAAGGATGCTCATTAGTTGGATACTGACATACTGCTGAGCTGTCTCAGGGTAATATCTATTTACTTTTAAAGGCAAATTTATGTTCTTCCACAGGTTTATTTTTCTGGTTATTCTTGGGCATGAAGCGAAATGTCTGGGGGCGCCAAATACAAAGCAGGATCCAATAGAGGCAGCTTGGGGAGGATGATGAATGAATGTATGGGGATGTGCTGAAATGACTGGGGGAAGTGCAGTGAGGAAGTATGAAGAGAGATGGAGGAGGTGGGAACAGCAACACGCAATTTTAAACCGCATTAAAACAGCAGCGTCCCCAATAGAAGCAGAACGACGCCGGTGCCCTCTTTCCAATGGTCTGAGTTCATGGTATGGATTTCAGAATGTCAGACAGTCAAGTTCCTTAATCTTTGCAGATATCTGGGGATGCCCAGGGTATGTATGCAAGACACGATGCAACTCCCTGTATAGCTTATTGTAAAACTGTGGAGTTTCTTGGCTAAATGGGATGTTTGGAGAGCGTCCCTAGCTGCTGCAGGGACCCTCCTCGCCCTATGCTGGGGCACTTGGCCATGGTCTTGTCCCACTACAAATCCGCAGCTCAGATGTCTTCCAGGAGCAGCTCTTTGTGGGTGGCAGTTCCAGAGCAGGGTTTGCCAGCCCTGTGCCCATGGTCACAGGGTGTGGTTCTGCCCTGGAAGCCCACGAGGGGATGAGCGCAGCCCACGTGCTCCTGTACCAGCTCCCACTGCTTCCTGTCCCCTGCTGTTACTCATCTCTGGCATGATTACCTGTGTGCCTGGAGGCACTTCCTAAAGTTCTACCCTTTAATCTCTGCCCCTCTAGCGTGGGCAGCTCTTGTACAGCTGATTCTTGCCAAGGTGCATGAGTTCAGTTTGCCAAACTCACGTGTGCCTCGTGTGTTGTTTGGTGTTCTCCTGATTGTTGTTGTCTCTTTGGGGCTGAGGATCTGTGGGAAATGGTTTGGTAAAGCTGCTGCCCAGTCCTTCAAATCCATGCCCTCAAGGCCTGCTATCTGAAGCAAGGTAGAAGAGGATGAAATGTGTGCAAATTAGGAGATTGAAGTAATTTAAATTACATAATCTTCTGGTGCCTATTGACCAAAGATGTGTCAAAGAAAACCTATCTACGTGCATGTACCCATCCCCTCTCTCCATCCCTGTTCTTCCCTGGCCAGGGTCCCTTCCCCAAAGCACTGCATTTTGTGTGACACTTGGACTTGCTGCAACCCTCAGGAGCATCACCCCATGTTCCTGCTAAAATCAGCAGGTGCTCTGAAAAGCACAGTTCATGGTGGGTTCACGTGAACCCACTCTTTCTTCAGAGCTGCTTGACCCTGCTTCGGACGGCTTTAAATTCTGTTGTGTTTGCTACCCCCAGGCCTACTTGTCCCACAGGGATGAAGGCAGGAGAGTGATGGAAACACTCCTGCTGGGCTGTCACTCGTCCTGCTGGCCGGGAGGTGTGACTGGATGGACCAAGGGTGGACCACAGGCTCCGTCATGCAGGATGTGAGTCACTTGGAGGAACTGTGCTGTCCTGACATGAAGCAAAGAGGGGTACTGAGTCAGGGGTGGCCATGGTGGAGCACCAGAAGTAGCTTCAGGCTCCATAGAGGAGCTGCTGATGTGAGGACAACAGGAATTTCAGGATTCATTCTGACAGTGTGTAAGGAGGTGGCAGAGCTCCAGATGGGGTTCCCCGTGGTATGAGCTGGAGCAGACTTTGAACCTGTGCTGCTTTTAGAGCTGAAGTAGGTTTTCATGTCTGTCTGCTGGCCCAGCAACACCCTTGCTGCACCGAGGAGCCTCTGACTGCAGTCTGCTGCACGGAGAACCTGCCAGGGCCCAGCAGCAAGATTAATGCGTCTGGGAATTTCCCGGAGAGACTTTTTGTGCTATTTACCAGAAGTCCCTTGAAGGCAGAAATTATTGCATTAAACGATTAAGGCATCATTAAACTTTTTTTTTTTTTTTTTTTTTTTTCTTTCTTTTGTCTTCCATTTTCTTCTGGCAGGCCGGCTCAGTTTTACTGGTAAGATTTTTTTTCATTTTTCTCCATTCAGAAGAATAAGTTTCTCCAAGTCTTTTCTGTCACAGTGCCATCCTCAGGTAAGAAGGAACCTCAAGAAAATTTTGGGCACATGAGTGGAATTGCTCACTATTGTGAACATTGATATTTTGACCTCCTGGCTTTCTAGGTTTCTTTTGAGCGATGTATATAATTCATGGTTCTTCACAAAAAATAATGGAAATCATTTCAAAAAATAAGTATTTACAAGATATTGTCATTGTGCAGAGATCTTGCCTGGGTGTGAGGGGGACAATGCAGGATGGAAGGTGGTTGTAGATGTGCCATTTTCTTCTGGTGTGGTGGCTGGGGTTGAGATGGAGGGGTTGATGTGGTGGTGGAGCTTCAGGGTCGCTCCCAGCTATGGTCTGGCTCCAGAAAGAGCGTGGTTGAAGCATAGTTTAGACGCCCATTTTGGAAATATTTGGAGAATATGTCCGAACTTTTTAAGCAGAAGACTTGGAATGTAATCAAGGAAGAAAGAGCCGCAATGATAGAAACAGGGCGAAATTTTTAATTTGCTTTGGTTGTTGATAGACTCTGCGCCACGGGCCATAGTTATGACAAAAAGCTGTGTCCTGGCTCCCTGGTGCTTCATTCATTTCCATCCCCACAGCTTTCCCTCTGCTCCGTGTCAGGGAGGGCCCTGGCTGTGCCTGGTACTACTGCGAGCAAAGCGTTTCTTAATTTATGTGCTAATTAACCTGACAGAGAGACTTGTTCGTTGGGAGCCTGGGCTCCGGGCAAGCCTGTGTTCGCAGGCAGGGTTCCTTCCCTTTTATTTTAACTAGAGCAGGGAACGCGAGGCTGGAGCAGCGGGAGGCAGCGGCTCCTCCGGGGGCGGGGGTTCGGGATGCGATAAATGCGAGCGCTCCGGAGGATGCGGCAGCTTCAGAAATATCTGCTTTCAGCCTCCCCTTTTAATGGAGGTTTTATTTAAAAAAAAAAAAAAAAAAAAAAAAGTTTTAGTTA
The DNA here is from genome assembly GCF_015227805.2 of Hirundo rustica. NCBI lineage: Eukaryota > Metazoa > Chordata > Aves > Passeriformes > Hirundinidae > Hirundo > Hirundo rustica. The sequence goes on from NC_053464.1 coordinate 5,423,604, forward strand.
ACGTCATTCTAAAGTTTATTTCCATTTTATCTTTTTGAATAAAAGGGCTGTAAAGCTCCTGGCTGGGTTTTTCATTTCTGCCGGCTGGGAAAAGAGACTTGAATGGGCTGCCTGCCTCCCGCGGGGATGCTTTAGGGGCTGCTGGGCTCCAGGCTGACCTACCTGCGGCCCTGGCTCACCGGGGCAGGGGAGAGCTTGGGGTGGGCTCCTGCAGCCTCCGGAGCTGGATCCACCCCTGTGACGGGCCGTGCACAGCCCTGACACCTGTGCTGCTCTGTCCTGGGGCCACCGGCTTTGCTTTGCTTCCCGCGCTGCTGCCGCTGCCCCAGCCTGGCAGCCAGACCCGCTGTTGATGGATGAATCTGTGCCTTGCCTGCAGGGCAAGGTAGCTTCAGGGCTCCGTGCCCAGGTGATAGTCCTGGCTGCTGGCATGGGGAGGGGGATGCAGCAGGCACAAGGTGCCAGGGCTCCCAGTGCCAGCCCACACCTCGGGGCCGGCCCCAGGATGTGCTCAGGGGGGAGCTGCGGCCCCACTGCTCTGCAGGCTGAGGGTCACCCTCCCGTCACCTATTGTGAGAGAAATCTGAACTGCATGGCTGGTCTTTCTCTGCTTTTCCTGAATTTCTTGTTTCCTACATGCCTGGCATAAGCTAATTTTAAGTCAAGTCATATGTAATGAAAGTCTTGTAGTGACACTTCTCCTAAAGAAGCCAATTTACTGTTAAGTGGGAGCATTGCAGAGGCCAGTTCCAAAGCTGGGCTTAGGCCACTTTCGGGTTAATTTCCTGCACTGCCACAGGTTCCTTTCCTGCACCTGGGCAAGGCACTGGCCCTGCTGCGGGTTTGTGATGGAAGTCAGTGATGAGGGCACCCAAATCCTTTGGATAGCAGAGTTTCTGTGTCCCCACTCACGCCCCAGCTGCACGTGCAGCGTTTGCCTCACAGATGAGATGAACACAAGGACGATGGTGGCCTATCTTGCACCCTGTGATGGTGTTTGTACAGACCTCTCTCTTCCCTTGCACCTCTCTCCTCTCGGCTGGAGCAGTCCCTCCCCCAGAAGACTGCACATGTACAGCCAATGTGCGAGGGCACTTTGTTACTGGGGAGTTTTTCAGCCCAACACCAGTGTTAGGACATTTGGACTGGAAGCAGACTTGCTGCTCAGTTTATTCTTCGGTTTCCTCCTGTGGAATAGGGGAATTTTGAGCATATGGATAAAGCTAAATCAAAATGATAAAGTATTTCATTTCAGACCGAGGGCATCCACACAAGAATAACTCTTCCAGAATAGCTTATCACATAGACAAACTAAAAAAACTAATCTATTTTAACCAGAGGAATGGAGGAGGCATGGAGCTCCGGGTGACAAGCACAGCTCCCACAAACACATAAATCACAGATCACAATAGGCTCTTTTAGAGCTGTAGAAATGATAGTGCTCTTTTGGTAATGGAACATCCTGATCCCATCTCTACGTGCATGTACTGTATTTATATTCTACACATGTATATATTCCAATTATATATATATAAATCCAATTTACAGGTGTGGGTTTTAATTAGGAGCTCTGATGTGTACTTTTAGCTAAAATAATATGATAGAAAGGAACGTAATTTGTCAGAGAAACACTGCTGAATTTATGACGAGAACAGGGAGATAATGGGATTTCTGAGACTGTATGGATGCTCTTCGCAGTCATTTGAGAAGGCAGAATATGGGGGAATTTAACTGAAAATGAGGGTTTTTTCTGAGATTGTTTTAAACCTAATGTGTTTTCAACTCCTATTTTGTGGATGCACACAGATTCTTATATGAATACTGATTTTTTTAGATAATTTATTGTAACAAGTAGTTTTTGCCTGGAAAAGATCTGATGCTACAGATTCCATTACAATATATTCTGTCATAATGCCAGCCTGAATTTCTTTTTAGTCGAAGCATTCTAACAAATTCCAGACTTGAATTAATTCTGCTGTTCTGATACGTGAAACGTTGCCTCATCACTCCGGAGCTTTGTCACATTTTTCCCCCCTCCTTTTAACTGGATGATGTGCAGAGTCCCCCCCAGTTAATCCATGCACAGGCTTGGGTGGAAGTGCTTGTGGTGGTTTGGAAAGCACAACAGATGTATGACTGCAGAGGGTGCTCCATTTATGTATAACTGGGCATGAAGCCTTGATGAGCCCTCCTGTGTTCCTCTTGTGATAACCTGACCCCAGTGCACTCTGCAGTGAGCAGAAATGAGTATTTCTGCCTTCAGGCTGGCGTCAGCATCTGCAGTTCTGCAGACGTGAGGTGGCCAGTGGGGAGGGGATTGTCCTGCTCCTCCCTCCTGGTGACTTTGCTGGGGCTTTGTGGCTGTCAGGCAAACCATGTGGACAGGGGAGAGGCTGTGAGGCTGCTGGGCAGCTCTGCTGGGGCAGCTGGAGGCACTGTCCTGCGTATGATCTGTCACTTTTTCAAGTCATTGAATCTGCAATGATCTCAGTGGAAAGGTACAGTAACACAGCCACAAACCATCCTCAGGTTGTTCACATGTCAATATGGGGAATAAATCCCAAAGATCTCTGTGTCATATGCTGCAAACGGCCCTGGCAGGCAGTTGGAGCTGTTGGCTCCTCAGGTACTCTCCATGGAGCACCTTGGAATATTTCCCACTGCCATTAACCTAATTTTTGATACTGATAAGGGATGTGCCACACGTGGGTCAGAGATAGGGCAGCTGGAGAGGGACATTCAGCACAGCTGGGAGGGGTTTGCCACCTTCAGGACACCCACACCCTTCTCACTTGTGTCTTCAAGCTAGGAGGTGCTGCTTTGCACATCCAAACTCCACCTGTATCTTCTGCTTTGGGCTCCTGAATTCAGCCTGGCATTTTGTCCATATGTCACTCACGCTTCTCATGGAGTGGATGAAGCTGATCACAGACCAGGGCTCTGCTTTAAAATGTTTGCTGCATTCACTGCTTCTGAAGTGTGGAGGTTTTGGCTGAGCCAGGAGCCACCTGCTATCAGAGTTTCTTCCTCTCAGAGTAATTACAGACTGGGGCTGAATTATCCTGCCACCTCTTGGGAAGCTGCATAGCCTGAGCCACAAAAGCCTCTTACTGTGAGGCAACTTATCCAGAGCCAATATGTCTTCAGAGTCTTGTCTGAATCCTTCATATGTTTTCAGGCCTATCCTTGCAATATGGTCACCAGAGCTGCTCACAGCATTTAGCAGTGGTATCTTGGATACTGGATGCTGAAATAACACCCTTTCCCTGCACTTGCTGGTTAATCTCCTGTTTATGTAGCCTGGATTGCTTTTCCCCTCTTAGAAACAGCGTCACATGAGGAGTTCATGTACGGCTGGTTCTGTACAAACCTCCTCATTTCCTTTCCTTAATTGCTGCTATCTGTACGATTAGCATGACCTGTGTACTCGGTCCTTAGACAGGCACTGTGCCATTTGCAGCTATTGAGAGCACTTTGCTCAAATAAACGGATATTGCCTGGTTTCCAGATCTGTTCCCACCATAAATGCTGTTCCTGGCACCCAGAACTGCCGTGCACACATTGCAATGGCTTTGTGCATTTCCCACATAATTGAGTGATGTACTGAATAGGCTTGGATCAAGGACAGAAACCATTTGGCTCCGTGTCTGTTTAGCGTGTAGTACCTACCGGTTAACTAATTTTAAAATAATTGGAGTGGGGTTTTTTTCTTTTATAAAATACTTTTAGACTGAAAAGCTGCTGCACCTGGAAGTCTGCTTCAAGCTTAGGTCTCTGTCAAAGTACTGATGCAACCCAAACACCTGGTTTACTTGACATTTCATTTTCCATGGTTGAGGACATGCAGATTAGCTGATCTTTCCCTGATACCCCATTTATTTATAGGTATTGGCTTACACTGAGCTTTATCCATAGTCCTCAGATGGATCTTGCTATATTTTTTGAATGTATTAATAGTTGGCTTGAACTGCTCAAGGGTCTTCTTGGCACCTGGTCTCCACATGCTTACTGGGAAGTAATTCAAATCTGCTTGTTTAGGAGTTTGTTTAATGAGAGTTTATCATAAGAGAAGTGGTTCTGGCCAGAGGTGCAGGTCCCAGCAGTGCTGTGAAACACACTGAAAGTAAAAACACAGCAACCTGGTTGGTGACAGCTAGCAGCTTTAGCTGTCCCCAGCTCGGTGGGTGCTTCTGGCTGGGTTTAATTTGGCTGGCTTGGCCAGCCTGTGCCCGTCCCAGCTGGCTCTGTCCCCAGCCTGTCTCATGGCAGGAGGGCAGTGCTGGCAGACCCTGCTCAGGGCTGGGCTGGCACTGCCAGGGGCGGGCATGGGCTGGGGCTGTGTCGGCGCTGCAGAGTCCCAGCTCAGCCTTCCCCTGTGCCAGCCCTCTGCTCCTGAGGGTCTCACACGGGCACGAGGGAGATGCTGACTGAAAGGTCTGCTGCAAATCACCAGATGTTGATAATCGTCCACAACTGTCCTGGAATGGAGCCAGATGTGAAATGAGGTTACTTTGTGCACGGTTTGTTCTGTATTCCTTAGGCACCTACAGAGAATTATTGCTTCTACAAACAGGAGGGGCAGAGTGTCCTGGTTGTGGGTTTCTTTATCAATACTAACAAGCTTCTCTCTGCAGCTCCCTCAGTGAGAGCATGAGTAATGTTGGCTTTCCCTGTCCCCTGGGTGTGCCTTGCCTGTTGCAGTGGTGCTGCAAGGCTCAGCTGGAGTCAAGGAAAGGGGTCTCCTCCTCCTGGAGCCCTGCATTTGAGAAGCCTGTGCCTACAAATAAAGAGCCACCTGGTCCATAGGTGTACACCACCCCAGCCAGGCCTGCAGCCTGCCCAAGTCAGCAGCACTGGTACCACAGCGCAAAGCCCAGCTGCTGCACAGGTACAAACTGCTCATCCTCTGGGCAGGGTCCACAGCCAGGCAATACTTGCCTTTGCTTCTGCAGCATGTACTGCTGCTGTCATTTCTGTAGCCGGTTGCTTGAGAAGAGAAGGCACTTTGTAGCTTTGTGGGGTTCTGCAGAGCAGTAGCCTGGTCTTTTGGGAGGAATTTGCCTCAGTATGTCCCTGTCAGAGATCTTCTGCATAAAGATTGTTCAGTATTGCCTTCAAATCAGGCAGTACCTGCCAGGGCTATCCCCTGGGATTCCTTACTGCCAAATCCCCCAACAGGAGAGACAAATTCACATCAGTAGAAAAACAAAATGGGAAGAATTAAACCCAAAAATACAGGTGGGAAGGGAAAGGTGGATTTTCGAGCCCCGTGGCTGCCATGGAGCGCTCTGCTGACGTGCCAGTCCCCTGCAATGCACAGCATATGTCAAGGCAGCTGCCTTTAAAGGGGTAACATCAAGACATCTGAAAGGCTACCTCCTTTTGTTCTTATTTCACCCTATATTACAGGATTTTATTCAGGCTTTTCAGTGGCCTCCTGGGTAATGCTTTGTTACAGCAACAGTGTGGAGTTCTAGTTTGTAATAATGGGATCTATATAAATAATACTGATTCTGCTGCCTCCTGTAATGCTTCCTGCCTGGGAACACTCAAAAGCTTTTGAAAATGTTAATTTCCTATGATATGGGATAGAGAAACACTTCTGGGTACTGCAGAGGGCATGGCAGCAGTGTGTGCTGGCCTGTAACAACCATACCTTTGAATCAAGGGCTTCAAACAATTGAGGGTCTTTCTGCACCCAGAATGAGTAATTAAAATAATTGCTTTTTTAGGTGTTTGTGTTTGTTTGTTTTTCTTTTGTCACTTTAAGGCTTTAAAATAGCGGCCAGGCAGTATGAGACTCTGTTCCAAGCACTGAGGGTACTGTGAGAGGAGATTCAGCCTTTGAGAAGAGTCATATCAAGGTTGGGAGAAAGGGATTGTTGCTGCATTTCACAGATTTTGATTTGATGTGCAAAGAGATGAAGGATGCTGTGACCCAGCAGACTGCAGTGCTAAGCTGAGGACAGGCTCTTTGGCTCAGAGCAGCATCCTTGATCCCATAATCCAGCTTTCCTTATGGTGCTGCCCTGTGCTGGGTGAATCAATAGTGAGATACCGAGGCACAGGCTAAGGCCCCCAGGTATCTGGGCTCAGTTTGGGCTTTTATGTTGCTCTAAACAGCCTGTGCTTGGTCAGGAGGAGGAGTGTGACCTGAGTCCCTGGGACTCTGTCCTGCTTTTCCCTGGGGAGCTGTTATTGGTGAGAGCTGGGGAAGGCAGATGCTGTGCTGGGTGTGGAGCAGAGCCCAAAAGGCACGTGTGGCACTGGCAAGGCAAAACGGCAGTGACAGTGAACAGGGCAAAGGCCTCTTGGATTTCCATGGACCGTGCTCTGTAAGGGCCTGGTCGACAGGATTTGCACTGGATTGACAAGAGTTTACAAAGAAATGAGGTCTGGGTTGTAGAGCAGCACTGCCTCTTTGACCTGCCACGCTTCCTCCTTTCAGGGTAACATTGAAATGAATAATGCACGGCACAGCGAGCAGCATGACTGGCTGCAGCCAATGCATGTGCTGTGCTGTTCTCTGGGCTATCGATTGCTCCTTGTCCGGATGTGTGCATCTAAGATCAGTCCATTAAGCAGAGCCTGTTGGGTGGATGCCAAACCTTTCACGCTGGTGGCTCTTCCTCCATCCCAGCTGTGCCACGAGCACTGTACTCAGTCTGGCACACAGCGTGGCACACAGGGACACACAGCCTGACACACAGCCTGGCACCCAGTGTGGCACACAGGGACACACAGCCTGGCACACAGGGATACACAGCCTGGCACACAGCCTGGCACGCAGCCTGGCACACAGTCTGGCACACAGGGACACACAGCCTGGCACACAGCCTGGCACACAGCCTGGCACACAGGGACACACAGCCTGACACACAGCCCGACACACAGCGTGGCACACAGGGACACACAGCCTGGCACACAGGGACACACAGCCACGGGCAGGTCACTGCCCATCGTGGTCCCCAGCCGCTGCCTTGCTGTGTGAATATTCTTTGCTCTGGTGGGGCTGTCCCTCCCTGGGCTGGTGAGTTCAAACTCACAGTGATGGTACCGTGTGCAGTCAGGGGTTTGTGAGGCTGCAGTTCAATCCCAGTGGAAAACTGGTCGTTTTTTTAGGTAGCTGAATTAAGGGGCAAGCCCACCATGGCTTGGTAGATGCAGAAGAGAGTCCTGGAGGTTGGCACCATGAGCAGAAGTGGTGCAGGTGCTGTTGGGGCACATCAGTGTCCCAGCACACTGAAAACCCACTGTGCAGCTGCTGGATGGGCTCTGCTGCTTGGTGACGTTGGGGCTATGTTGTGTGTGATGCTGTGCTGGCCTGTCTGCTGCCACCCACCCACCCAGGGCCACTCACTCTGTCCATCCCCTCCCCTGCTGAGCCTCTGGGATTGATGGAAACACAGCTCACAGAGGTTCATTGCTGGGGTTTTTATTACCTTTTAACACTTAAAGGCTTCTAAGTCTCTGCATTCAGAGAATAACGGTGGTGCTTTTCCAGCAGTGCAGAAGGTTGCAGGAGAAGGAAGGTCCATGGTGCTTTTCTCCATCCTTCATCTCCAGTCTGTGCTCAGCAAACAGACTGAACAGCACGTGGTCCATATATTCCTACGCCTTATTCTATATATATGTACACATATATGAATGGGAATTATTCCTCTGTTAAATCTAAGTCAGTAATTCCTTTCCTCCTGCAAGCATTTAGCCTCCTAGCAGATCCTGGAATAAATTAATCTTCTTTATCACTCCTTTAATCGGTTCCTCATAACCAGTGAGCAGTGAAATCTTCTCACCTATTGATTGATGTATAACGTTAGATTAATGCATAATGTAAATGAGTAGAAAGCAAATTACAAGAGCTGCCGTGTGGTTTGGTGCTGCTGCTGAATTCATGCTACAAAGGAACTGGTTCAGGGTCAGTGTCTTAGCCTGTACCTTGCATGTAGGAGCAGCGTGCAAAGGTTTGGGGAACAAGGATTTCTTGCGTGGAGTTAAAGCTTGAATAGAGGAGCAAAGGGGGTGTCTGTTATTTTACACACCCCACACTATCTGTTCTAAAGGGAGAAGAGCAACATGCTGTGATGTGATAGACTGCTAGAATCAACAGCCGAATTTTTAAATAATACAGAATGACAAAGAGCCTCGAGGTTTGACTCTTGGGGAGCTGTAGGTGGCAGTAGTGGCTGTTGGGAGGGGGATTTGGGCTCACCTCACCTGAGGTTTGACATTTATTCCGTGGGGTGGGATCCCTGTGGGCTCACTTTGCAGGAAGCAGACCGAGGTGCACATTTGGGTTGTTATTCAGCTCACCTCAGCTGTTTCTCCCTCTGCAGTTTGAAGAGTGCTGTGTGTGGGCTGTGGGCATTTAACACTTTAAATTAATGCTTGTGTTTTAGGTGGGATGTAAACACGCTTAGGTACACAATCAGTTCTTCAGTGCCCTGCTGTGATCTGCTGATGTGAAAGGCTTAGTTATAAGCTGTGCTTATTGTGGCTACAAATAATGCTTTGGGGCTTCCCAAAATTCTGTTGTTTTAGTACAGCAGCTGGCAATGGCTGAAACTCCTCTACCTACTTTTTCCCGAGACAGTGGGGGAAGGAGAAAAGCAGGAAAGGAAAAACAAGAAAATGTCCCTGTGGTATTTTTCCTATTACATACCTGCCAAAGCCTGTAGTTGTGTGTTAAGACAAAGGGCTGAGCCCTCAGCGTTATCCAAGGGAAAAAAGCACAGAAAACACTATTAAACCCTCTGCATTGCATTGACCTTTGATTTGCTCCCATCTTTTCCTGGTTTCTGTGATGTGACACACAACAGCTGTGGGGAAGGCAGGGCACTGCAGATCCTGTTCTTGATTTCAGCTCAGAGGTCTGAGGCACACAGGTAACACATGGAGTGAAACCATCAGGGCAAGCGGAAATCTCATTTCTGTGCTGGGATTCTCCACAACACCGAAGTGTTGGCTTTGTCCTGCTCTTGGACTGCTCCTTTGGGAAGCCAGTACACCCCTCACCTTCATCTGCTGGCTCCTCAGCTCTCCATTGAAGCTGCTGTTTGCTCATGATGCACATCAGGGAGCTGCTCACAGCTGATGGAAGAGGAAGAAAAATGTCTTTTTGACCTGGTTTTTCTTCCCCCCTTTTGTTTATGGGGAAGAACAAAGGACTAAAAACTTCTTTGAACTCTGTCCCAGTAGGTGGAAGAAGCTCAAGAGGAGTTAGGAAAAGCATATTAATCCTCATTGCTGTCTGGGTGAGGCACTGAATTTGTGCTGAGACTTGGGCATGGTGACAGGAGCTGTGCTTCTGCTCCTGGGGAGCTCTATCAAACACTCCTGTAAAGCAGAAAGGAAAGGTAAGTTGGAAAATGTACATTCCTTTGCCTAGCAGGAGGTTTTGCTCAGGCTGTGATCCTAGCTCACCTTGTTTCCAGACCTCACACTCCAGAGTCACTCCTGTAGGAAAGCATCTCTTCCCATTTCTACCCAGGAACTCTCACAATTAAACGAGGCCTGTTTTTTAAAAGCTTAAAATGTGGAGAGCACCAAAGATCAATTTAAATAATAAATATAATGTAATCTAGTGAGAAATTGCAGAGACTAGAGGGGGACTCTTCTGAGCTGTTTGCAGCAAGTGGAGCTGTGGTTAGGTAGGAAAATTGTCAGTGAGGGTGGTCAGACATTGCCATGGGGACCCAGAGGGGCAGGGAAACCTCTGTCCATGGAGACACCCAGAGCTTCACTGGGCACAGCCCTGAGCAGCCTGACCTGATGCTGAGGTTGGCTCCAGCACGAGCAGGGGCTGGAGTGGGGATTCCTGCCAGCCCTGACTGTTCACTGCTTCTGGGATTTACAGGGGCAAATTCTCTGTTACAGTTAAGGTACAATTTTGGAGATGTTTTTATCATGAAAGCACGCTGCTTCATGAACGGTGGTGTCTCTGAGCATTCGTTATTCAGAAAAAGTTTGTCTTCCAATTACACAAGATCATAAGAAGAAAAGTGTCTGGTTTGTCAGAACTGCAGAGCTAAAATAAGCTGCAGCAAGCACATCTCCTTGGCAAGGAGCTGGTGTCTCTAATTAGAAAAGCTCTGGAGAGTTAATCTACTTGGGTATGAGACCTATTGCTTCCTCCTGCAGCATGCGATGGCTGGAGCTGAGCAGCTTTGGAAAAGGCCTGGAGGCTGGGCTTCCCATAATTAATATATCATATATATATATATGAATTTCCCAAACATGAGGTTTGGTGTGCTCCTGTCAGATGGCTGAACTGCAGCAGGGCTGAGAATTCACTGGGAATTGAAGATCTAAATTATTTTAGTTAAAAAAGAAAGTGCTGAAAGTCCTAATCTCTGGCAAGCAGCTGCTGCAGAGTGGAGCAGGTTACTGCACCATCTAGCTGTGTGAGAGCAGTGTCCTCGGCAGGGAGGTGAAGTGTGGCTGCTTAGAGGTGCCCCACACTGCCCTGGTTTCTTGTTTGGGGTGGTCATGCCTCGCCCTCACAGAGATGTGGGCAACAGGAGGGGAAGAAGTTGTGATAATGAGATGAAACAAACCTTTCCTGGGACAACAACCTCAGCCACACTGCCAAAGAGATAACCTTGATATTTCAGTGCCTATCAAAGGAGTCTTCTGCTCTCATGCTAATGCTCTCCAGAGCAGGGGGGGTCACTAATCAGCATTGCAGCAATCAGTCAGGTTTCCCTTGGCACATGATGAGTTTAATTATTTTGCAGTTCACCCCATGTTCTTGGTAGCTGTAGTGATGTTTATTCTGGGAAGCTTCTGGGACTGAGGTGGTACAAAGGTTTTAATTTCAGACAGGAACTTACCAAGTTGGGTTCTTGTGCTGGGCTCCAAATTTCCAGAGTTCCTCCAAAGTTCTGGTTGGCATGATTAGACTTTATCAGTCCCTGTTCCTTCCTGAGACATCTACCGCATGTGAGAGTCCTGGTGTGGATACTGATGTACCAGAATTGACTGATGAGTCCCATCAGACAGAAATAGCTTGTGTGTATCAGTGATTGAATCAAACTGCTTGGTTTAAAAGCAGAAGCCTCATCTGACTGGGCCAGAACACTGCACTTTGTCTCCTCCCCAGCAAAACTTCCAACCCTCCCTGCAGTTCATGGGCTGGAGGCACAGGAACTCATGGCTAAGGCAGGAGGGACTGGGGGCACTGGGGCTGCATGGGAGCTGCACTGGGGCTGCAATGGGGCTGCACTGGCTGTCCCTGGGCTCCAGGAAAGGTCAGGGTTTACGTGCCACATCCAACACGAGCTGTGGTGCCTTCTCTGGCAGAACTGTGTGGGTCCCTGGGGCTTGGAAACACCCCCCTGGTGCAGTGGGCAGCTCTTTCAAATACTCAACAACCACTGAGCAGGTTAGCACTGCCTTAGACCTTACACTTACCAAGAAGCACTTACTGAGTTATTAATTAATGAAAACCTTCAGGCAGCCAAGACTTCCCTCTGCAATAGGTGCTCTCCTGACCAGTGGCACCCAGACAGAGCCAAAGTTAATTTTAATAATTAAAACTGTAGTTAATAATTGCAGTTACTCACAGATATCTTTCTCATAATGTCATATTCTCATATCTGAATTGCCCAAAATTTGCACCTTACCCATGTCAAGCTCTGCAAATAACCTAAGAAGTTTGATGCTGTAGGAATTTTGTTTTTACTGTCAATCTCCTGTGCAGCACAATTCCTTTGAAAGCCGCAAGAAATATTTTTATTATTGGAGGCAAGCTCCCTGGGAATGTTCAATTGATTATTCAAACCTCATGGTGCTGCTGCAGAGATTTGTGTTGCTGTGAGTGACTTTGATTCCCTGATAGCCTGTCTCATGCTCCTGTTCCCTAATGGAGCTGATAGCATTAAGTCATGCAGTTAATCAAGTGAAAGAAATTGTTTCTCCTTATTCAAAGACCTGATGACTTTATCCAACAGGGAGGGTCTCTAACAGAATGAGAAAAGGAGAGGCAGACGGGATAAGATACATCCACAGAACTCAATAAGCAGTGAAGCAGGAGCATCTCTAAAGGCTTCAGATCTGGAAAAGAAAAACATTCTGAATGATCTATGGAAAGCCAGCCCTCTGGCTGGCACTTTATTATTGCATCTTTCTGTATTAAGGAGTCAAAGATCAAGAATAAATTCAGTCCAGGTAATGATACCCAGAATTGGTATTAATTGAGGTGTTGCAGAGGCATGTGAGGACAGTGTGGAGCACAGCGGCTGGCAAAGATGGGTGCATGGTCCCAAATTATCCGTGTGTGATGGGTTTTCTGCACAGTGTTTCCATCACTGATAATGAGGAATTAAAACATAATTCACTAATGCGTGAAAAGAAAGGTCTTCGCAGGGCTGGGTACTCCCAGGCAATGATTATCCTGATGAAATTAACTTTATTATGGGAGGCTCAGGAGGAAGCATAATTCTCCCTCCTTTTCATGCTACCCATTATTAACAATGATCTGTGCAAAACCAATTTGACTGTCAGATCATTCCTACTGAAATAACTCCAAACCTCTTACAAGTATCCTTGTAGGACTTGCTGCAAGTAGATGCTGAAGCACTTCCAGTGCACTTGAGTTTAATTTGTACCCTCCCTGCTACATTCCCACTTTGCCAGGTGGAGCTGCTGTCTCTGGTACGTGGAATTCCTGCCTTTCTGGGGAGTGGCAGCGTGCAGGAGTCCCTCTGCCTCTGAGGGGGCAGTGGCAGTGTGCTCTGGGTCACACTCCTGGAGAGATGGCCCGCTAAGAGTGATACAGGGATGATGTGAGACATTTGAGACAGGCCCCTCTCTGAGCTCTGCTGTGCCCCCTGCATCTATAACAGCTCTGCTGCACTGAAATCGTCCCAAGGTTTTGCTGGTGGGGTTGCAGTTAAAGTCTCTCCCACGGGGAGCAGAAGTGCTGCAGAGGAGTTTCCCCCCTTCACCAGGTCAGATTGAAGTTTGGCTGTCCTGCAAAAGTCTGTTGCTTTTACTCTCAGAGTTACAAGCAAATAAGAAAGGTAAGGAATAAGGTATTCTCACCAGGTGGTGGGGTTCTTTGGAGCAGTGAATCCCCCAGGGAGGCCGAGAAACAGAAACCACACTTCTTTTATGCATGCTGCATAAGGGATAAAAATGTACAAGTGTTTTCCATTCCCAGGTTCACCTTGTGCTTTAGACTTTGGTGAGCAAAAATGTTAGTACTACATTGATGAAATGTTAGTGGAAAAAGTGAATGAACCTTATGTGGAATAAGGCTAAATATGGACTAAAATATTGATAAATGAGACTTTTAGGGGAAATCAAAGAGCATTTTTTTTCTGGCAAATGCTTATGCATCTTCCTCTCCATTTAGACAAGATCTTACTTGCAATCAGCTGGTAAAGGCATTGTACATCAGTCTAGAGTGACCAGCACAGCAATTGTAAAAACCCCATAACATTAGAGTTTATCTGCTTACTTTTAAGTGATTGTATAACTCCTTTGTGTCAAGGAAGGACAACTTTTTACTTTTTGAAAAGCGTATACCCTGCTGGACTCAAGAGTGCAGAAAATGCTAGTTTGCTGTTGAGTCACTAGTGAAATCATTAGATTTGAATATCTGGAGCCTTGAACTGCAAGTTGTAGATTCAGGTGCTGAGGAGGAGAACCAAGAGCTGTGAACATTTCCCTCAGCACGGTGCCACACTGCTGAGCTTGTCCCCAGGTTTGTCACACGTGTGCACGTCTCTGATAACAAAGCTGGCAAAGGTCTGTGAGAAATCCCAAAACCTGGACTAAGGAGGACTTCTCAGTCACATCCCTACCCTAGTCCTGGCTAGGATGCTTTAGAGCAGCTCAGCAGGTTGCTGTTTAGTAGTCAAATGCTCCTTAAGGTAAAAAGAGGTGAGTCTGAATTTGTCACAGCGTGTGACACTGACAGGGCTAGAGCTGCTCAGTGCTGTGGTGGTATTCAGGATGTTGTGCCAGCACCCTGGAATTTATTGCCCACATTTTGCCACGTGTTTGAAGGTGAGCTGGCACCACGTGAAATGTCCTGTTGGCCAGGTAATCCCTTTAGCATGTATTTCAGCTGTTGTGGGATTGATCATGCTGGGTCTGGGCTGAGAACCACGCTCTGAGTTGGCACTGCCCAGTGCATTCAGCAAGAGTTCAGGTGTCTGCACCTTAACGTGTCACATCCTCCTCAAAACTCTGCCAGGGACCTCATCTGCAGTGCTTACCAACCTGCATCTCACTCTCTGCTGCACTTAATTTCTCACAGATTTCTTTTGTTTTGCTACAAGATAAGCTCACACTACAGAGAATTGATTTGGAACACCATAAAGTCGAGTGTTACTTGCATCCATTGATGTCTCAGGCTCATCTCTCTTGTCTGCTGTAATTACTACAGAAAGCAGGATGTGATAATGGTCAACTTCAGAATTAATGAAGGGAAAAAAAAAGCAAACATAAAAGGCCATTGCATAGTGTAGCAGGCTTTGAGCAGAAATGTAACAGATCCTCATGAATAATTTCCCTGTGAGTTTGTAAGTACTGATTTTCTTCTTTTTTTCTTGCAGTTTCTCACTCCATGGTCACAGTGGCTTTCCATTCCCTGGTGGTAAGCCAAGGCAGAGGAAATCCAGCCAGCCACTGTCCCCAGCGTGGTCCCTCCCCAGATCATTCCTGCCAGGCAGACTGGGAACCACCAAATGCTGGGATTGTTAAGTTTCCCTGGTGCTTAGGGTCTTTTATACCCTTTCACTGCCAGTTCTGTTCAGCTGCTAAATGGTAAGAGCCAAACAACTGCGCTGTGGGGTTGTTTTGGGCTGCTCCATCGCTCCTGTTCCTCGTTTGTTTGTTGTGTGTTCAACACTCAAGGTGGGTGAGGTCTTTGCCCTCTATGCGGGGGGTTTGAGATGTTTTGTGGGTTCTGCTCATTCCTTCCTGCTGATCAAAGATTTTTCTCTCCTGGTACAAGTCCAGCACTCTCAAGCACAAGTGCTCTGAGCAGGGAGAACATGGATGGGACTGCAGGAGTGGCTGTGACTCCACTTTGGAGTCCCCTTTTGCTGGTTCACTGCAGCTAAGGAGGCACCTGGGAGAAGTTTGGTGCTCACCTGAGGCACACCTCGGTGTTCCAGCCCAGTCTCCGGGTAATGCTGGTCGCTAGCTTTGTAGTATTTGCCATAAACACTGTCACAAGGCAGTGTATCAAACATCTCATTCAGTAAATGGTTGGTCATGTCACAGAATTGATACATAAAGAGAGTAGACATTGCCAATGCCCAGGAAAAACCAATCCATTCATAAAAATAGAGGTGACAGCTCATGCCTTGGTTATTGGGTCTTGGTCAGAGTGTGTTTCATTGATTTCCAATGTGGTGCATGTTATTTTTAAGTCATAACCTATTTTTTGCCTTAGGAGAATTTTGCAAGGAGAAGGAGATATTGCATCATATCCATTCAGTTAATATTTGATTAATAACATAAAATAGGCTGTAAGAAACAGGTTAGGAATTTCCTATATTGAACACGACCTGTTCATCAGTTTGCTAAGGATTATCTCCCCCAGTCTGTGTCAGAAAATTTTGGGTCAGTGTCAAGAAATTTTCTAGCATATATTTTGCCATATAGGTAATGGAATATTTTCAGTATTAAAATAATCATATTTTTTTGAGGTTAAACAAATATGGTATGCTAATAAGTCATTATAGTTGATTTTACAAATATATTTACTGGCTATTGGTGACTGTGTGGACTTTCCATGCAGTGCCTCTGTGACCTGTCCATATCCTCGTGTGTGGTCCTTTATTCCCTCTCTGTCCCTGTGCCCACTCATTCCTGTGCAACCAGGTGAGGAGGTTTCACACCACGCTGTTTCTGCCTGCCAAAGCAGGGGCATTTGTATGAGTCCTTCCTGGCCAGAGATTGGTCACAAAACAGCTCTGACAATAACATCTCTGGGACTACTATGTTGTCATTAATTCAAGTTGAACTTGGCCAGCAGGCTCCCAGCTTATCAGAGCGGACAAACAGGCAGGCAGCCCAAGCACAGTGACTGCACAGTCCTGGGAAATGAGCTAAAAATAATAGTGTATTTATTCTGGAAGAATGAAATTGGGTTTGATCTACCAATCTCTTGAGCTAGTAAGGGTAATGAAAATGAGATTACACTGGCTGATTAATTATTTCTGGTGGCTATTAATTATTGGGTTTTTCTTTTGAGTAATTAAAAAATAATTTTTCCCGCTTTAAGTGAGTGCACTAGGTCTCATTAATCTGAAGTTTTAAAAATATATTCTTAACCTGGAGAGCCTAAGAAAATGCTAGTTTCCTTGTAACTGTTCATTTGCAGTGTAAGGCCATAAAGCTACTCTTGCAAAAGCTTTTTTGACTCTTTCCATATTTCAGTGAGTGTGTAAGTCCTATTTACACCTTGGCTGCTTATTGGCATCTTGGTTCTGCCTTCTTCTGTTTCTCATTGGAACAGAGCCAAAGTTCCTCTGTAGGATCAGTCATGGCTAAATTTAAGCACACAGATATATAAAGTAAATACTGGATTTTTTTTTTTTCTTCCCACAGACTTCAGTTTCCCTGAGAGAGACCTTAAAACAGAGGCATGTTGCAGTGATTTTAGGTGGTAGCCCAGTTTTTGTTCTGAGGGCATATTGTGGAGGGAGCTTTCTGCCGTGGAAGAGCTGCTGTGGGTTACTGCTGACACAAGTGTGGTCAGACAGCAGCAGGATGATGGCCTTTAAAAATAGGACCTCTTGCCATTTTGTGTTCTTGTCAGTGTCTCAAATGCCATAAGGTCAGGTTTGTTTTTCCTCCCATTTTTCTCTTCTGGTTGTTGCCTTCACCAGAGGCATGGATTGATTTTGTTGGTGTGGGGGTTCATCCTGGCACTGCCAGGGCAAGAGCCAAAGCTGTGCAGCGGTTCCTCAGGGCAGCAGAGCTGTGCCAGCACAGGGCCACGGCTGGGCTGGGCTCTGCAGGGTGCTGCCCACTCCCTAACGCTCCTGTTGGGAGGCTTTTCACCTTTCCAAGGATAGGAACATCAGCTGCCCAGTGGAGACAGGACTGGTCACCCTTCCGTCCCCTGAGCACCAAGGACCCACGCTCAGGCTGGCCAGGGCTCTGTCCATGGGTATCAGCACAGACACAAAGGAAAGTGTGGTATTCAACAGCTCATGAACATCATTATGAGAAAAAATAGAGCCAAACAAATCAAATCTTCTTCTCCCCATGAAACTCAGCCACGCTGAGTGAGCACAAAGTGGGGAGGAAGAGAAGGGCGGTGTTCGGCTGAACGATTCGAGTGCCTCCTGCCAGCCTGCCCAGCCGGCCCAAAAGCTGCTCCCTGAAGGCTGCAGGATGCATGCCAGGGGGCTCTGGCTGCCTTTGGGAATGCTGCAGTGCTACCGAGCCAGCCCTGCAAGCTCTGGTAAAAGCCAAGGCAGTGTTTGGCACCAGGAATGATCCTCCGTGCCCAAGCGGCTCATCCCGGGATCAGCTGTGCTCATTGCCACTGATTTCCAGGTCACAGCGAGCTGTGCCCTCAGCTGGGTTCATCCCTTGGGCTGGCTGCATATCCCCTTGTGTGCATTTATCAGGAATGGTGGGCAGGATGGGAGCTGGGGACACCACCTTCCTCAGGCAGGTCACTGGGAGCAGGTGGGATGGCCCCGTCCCTTCTCCACATCAAAGTTTATTCAGCTGCAAAATTGGAATAGTGGGAAGCTTAATCTCTGGGCTAAACTGCTATCCCAGTCAAAGGTGGGCTCTTTATTGCTTGTAGTAAGTAACAAACATGTTCCCTAGGCTCTGCAATTAACCTTTTTTGTAAAGGGGAAATCAATTTCCACAGTTTCCCTGCAGAAATTCTGCGTAGCGTTTGCATCCTGTCTGGAGACAGCTGATGTTTATCCTCCTTCAGTGAATCCCGTGGGGAATTTTAGAGCTGGCAGCAGGAGGGTCCAGCTCAGAGCAAGTTTCTGCAGGTACCATTTCCATGACAATTCACCTTTGAACTTAAGAGCAAATTCCTCAGAAAAGGAGAGATCCCCTGCTGTAGGAAAGGGAAGGAGAGTTTAAGAATATTCTCTTTTGCTTTAGGAAAGCAGAGGCCAAAAAAAGGAAGTTTCCAGGAGAGGATTAAAGATTTGAATCCTGAATTCAATAGCTGATAGGGGAATCTGATTTAGAGCAATCAAACCCACTCAGACCCATCCCATGCCTCCAATTGCTAACACCAGGATGTGGCCAATGGAAATCTGCACTCTCAGGGTATGTGACAGAGAATCCAGGAAATGAAGAAACGGCAGGAATTTGACCTTTCAGCAGAGAGTTCTGCAGAAAAACATATTTTCAAGTATGGTTATATTTCCAGGGAAATAAACATTCTCCAAAGGTACACTAACAAGCAGATCCATAGCAGAGTAGATCAAATGGGTTTTTATTTGCTCTACACGCTGCTGGGCAGCCAAGATTTATCATTTTACCTAGGAAAAATGGAAAAATCAATGTAAAAGAAGGACCAGGTTAAGTTTTAACAGTAAAAAACCCTAAGCTTTTCTCATGTGTCCATAATTTGATGCCATTTTTCACAGAGGGTTTGCAGGGCTATCCACTGCTGGCATCAGAGGTGCTGGCAGGTGCAGGTGAGCACGAGGGGACTCACAGCTGATCTGGTCTGCAGGACTGGAGGGGGGGTATTTGAGGGCTGGTGTTATTGGGGGATGAGCTAAGAAGTGTAAACCTCACTTTGTGCCACAGAGAAATTCTTTGGAAGCTCCAGATTTGGAAAATTCCCACGTTGTTTTAAATTAAAGGAGATTTGATTATATTTCAGTAATATTTTCTGAATGGATGTTGTGGTTTTTTCAGAATCAGAATATGGAAAATGTCAAGTGTGATACAAGAACCCTTAATGTAACAGAATCACAGAATGAACTGGGTTGGAAAAGATCTTTGAGATCATCAAGTCCATCCTATGACCTATCCCCTCATCAACCAAACCATGGCTCTGAGTGCCACATCCAGGCTTTTTTTAAACTGTTCTTTTTGGAAAGAAACTTTTGCTTTAAGACTTTTGACCTATTCTAAGTGGGACACTGGACTTATGGAACTGACTGAAAAAACTCCAGATTTAGGAATAAAAGCTGCTTTCTGGGTTTAAACCCACTTATTGTTCTGGGGCATTTTCCAGGTTATCTTTGCAGTCACAAGTGACAGAATATTTTTCCCAGTGCTGAGACATGGAAGCAGTGCACGATACTGTCCTGGGAGCTGTGGCAGTGTGGGTTTGTTTATATTTACAAATTAGTTGGACTTGTTCTTGGTACTTGTTTGGATTTAGCCTAAGAATAATCCATATAGTCCAAATAACTCCCTAATAATAAAAACTCATGGTCACTGTCAGACTAAATCCCAATATTACACTGCAAAGTAGCTGGAGAATTAGCTACTGCTTTAAATAAAATTCACATTTTCCCAAACCAAGCTGTAATCAGTGAGAATTGTTGATTGTCAAGACTTTTAAGTCTGAGCCAATAAAACATGTTGAATCTTACCTTATCTATACTCTGAGTACCAAAAAGCATTGACAGAATGCTAACGGAATTATTATTTTTTTTAAAAACACAGTGAAATGAGAAGGTACCTCTGCAAATTTGGCATATTGGAAAGAATGGTTTCTTGAATAAGAATATTGTAAACCCCATCAGAGGGAAAAGTGCTGCTACAAGGAGGAAGTTGCATAAGGTGTCTGAGATAAAGGTTTTACTGTTTCTCGTGTTCTCATAAAATTTTACTGAAATGGAAGATTCTCTCTTTAAATGTTCATTGTTATGCACATGCTTTGCAGAGATAATAGCTACCTTTGCCTAATCCTCATGGGCTGATTTGAATACAGAATTGGTATCGTTCTCCAGTTTCTTTGAACATGGGGGAAAAGTATCAGCATTTATTTCAAAAGAGTTGGTGAGTTTTAAGTTCCCCCAGACATCAGAGAGATTTTAGTCCATGACTGAAATCAATTGCAATATTTATCTGTTACTTTAATTTTTAAATATCCTCCAATATCAGAACCCAGAACCTGATTTGCTTTCCAAAGCAATTTAAAGTGTTCAAACTCAATTTTAATAGTTTTTTGGGGGGTTTTTTTGAAAATGTAAGAATTTTTATCTTCTTCAGCACAACCTATAAATGTACTTAGCATGTGTGAACACCTTTTGTAGTGAATGGGAGTTCTATGCAAGCTCCTTTTTTAAGGCTGATTCTTAGAGTAACGCATTCTGTGCTGGAGAACTTGCTCTGCTGGGCTCAGGGAGTTGAACAGCCCAGCCAGCCAGTGCTGTAAAGTGTCAGGGGTCCAGTTCTCATGTTTAACAAGCATTTTGATTATCTGAAGTGGAGTCACAACAAGATCCAGTTATTCAGCAAAACTGATCATCCTGCAGACCATTCTGCTTGCTGTCCTGCTGCTCTGTGTGAAGATCACAGTCTCAGACTTTCAGTGTGAGTAATTATCAGCTTTTCCTTAACTAGGAGTTATCTTTGCAGAAATACAGTCACTTCAGACCTCCCCAGAGCCATCCTTGAACCTGAGGAGTCCCTGCAGTGGATGGCTGGGGCAGAGCCCTGTCTTCACAGTGTGAGCCAAAGAGATGAAGCCATTGTAAGACAGAATGTTTAATTTTTCCTGTGAGTCACTGGAGGTGATATAAACATCAGTCTCCGGCCTCCAGATATGTCATTCACTTTACAGAAAGCAACAACTCTCTTCAGGCTGATGTAACCAAAACAAGATTCTGAGGAGGCATTTCCAGGATTATGCAAAGGTTTGGGCTGGACCTGGATTTTGTCAAAAAGCAGGAATGCACAGTGGGTGGCTCTGGGTGCTACTGCCCGTGCTGCTGCTTTCCTGAGGTGCTCAGACTCTTGCCAGAAAAATGTTTAATTAAATCCTCTAGTCAGGGAAAAATTGATGTCTGTATTTAGATTTATGGATATGTTTAAAAGACATTCTTTTATTAATGGGACTGAAGGATGTGCTGAATTTTAAACACACTTTAAAAGACTTTCTGAAACAGTGCAACTTTACTGTTTGGAAGCTTTTGTGTGAGCTCAAGGCCACCTTATTACAGTGCTGCAGGGACAGTCACATTTGTGCTTGGAGTTACATTCTTCATCTTCTGGCATTGTTGCATGATCCTCAGTTGAAAATTGTGCTCATGAATCATGTGAGGAGCACTTCATTTTAACATTGATGAAATCTTACTGATTACACAATAACTCGTAATTTATTAATTAAAAATAAATGGTGAACTCCCTCATATTTTGATTAACCTAGTAGCTTTCACAGTAAGAACTGAATTCAATCAGAAATATCATAACAACTTTAAATATAGTGATCTGGAGGGGTACTGAGTGCATCCCTTGAAGTGCTTTTACTTATGAGACAGCTAATTAGCATGAGTAACCACTTGGCAGCTGAAAAAAAAATGCCATGGAAAATATTCTGCTGTGGAAATGATGTTAAATCTTCTAGTCATGCGTGAGAAGCTCCATCAGTTGTCTTTTGGCTTCAGCTAGATATGTTTTCACTGAGAGAAGGTGTGAAGGACAGGGGGCTCTGACCTCCTGTAAACCTGTGAAGGAAGTGACAGACAGTAAGATGCAAACCTAAGGACTACAGCCAAGATGCAGTTTGATTACAGATGCACTGAGTGATTTGGAAAGATAAACTTTGCATGACCCTGGGAAGAGGAATGCTGCTGAATGCTCAGGATTTCAAGTGAAGCCACTGAAGCATTCTGTAGTTCAAGGAAAATGTTGTTTCTTTAGGGCTAAAATGGAAATTTATATCCCTTTTTAGGAGTCTGGGCACACAGGTGAATGATCTGCGCCTCCCTCCTGGAGGCAGCCGGGTGTGTAAGGAAGAAGAGCTCTGTGTCTGAGGTATTGCTGGCTGTGGCAGTGGGAGGGGGAATTGGGCTTGGGAAGAGTTAAAACTCAGTGTCCCCTTTGCTGGAACACCTTGTGAGGCTGTACCTGTGCTCAGGTGAGGGTTTGGGCTGCTGCCAGACCTGTTGTTTGTGTCTCAGGAACCAGCAGCTCAAGAAAGCTGTAAAGAACAGTAGTGAGAACACTTCCCCCTCTGCATCTCCTCGTCTTCTTCCCATTCCCCATGCACCTTCTTTGGAGAAATGTGGATGCACATTTTGGGAATGCTGCAAGTAAAGAACCATCTCTTGTCATCGTTTTACCTAAAAAGCCGAAAAGAGTAAGGAAGCCTTTTACAGATATTCATTGCTCTCATATTTGGAATTCTTGTGTATTTCTGCAGAATAAGCGATGATATTTCTTGCTTTGCCTTTGCAGAATTCTGGGGTTTTGTATCACCCCAGCACAGTTTATCTCTATGACTCTCAATGGTGTAAAATGCATTAATGATGTTACTGTTTATTACATTAAGAGCAGTTTTACAAAAAAAGACATCAAGTCATTTTTGCTGCAGCACTTCTCTTTGTAACTGAGCCTTTGTTGTCAACCTGAAAGTGCACCAATATAATTTTACTAAATTTTTTAAGTGTCTGAAATTCAATTGCAATTTTAAGAATTTTAAATAGAATAACTTCTTAAGATTTAGACTGTAGCAAAACCTCCTTTTTCCCAAGAATGTAGGTGCTAAAGCTTCATCTATCCAGGAACATTGTTAAAGGCTGAACAAAACAATCCTTTGTATTGTATTTAGCTCTGGAACCTGAGGAAAATGTCTTTTACATACTCTGGGAAGTCACTCCATGCTTTGTTTTTCCCCCAAATGGGTCACATACCTGCACTCTGTCATATCCTTGCTATGGACTCAAGCTGTGCCTCAGTACTTTTTCAGAGAGAACTCTCACCTTGATTGCTTCATGTTAATTGAACAATTTAGGGCTTTGCTTATTTTGATAGCTCAGATTTATGATACTGATCTTTTCTATGCAGTTAGGCAGAAATGGAGTTTCCAGTCTCTGTGGCCCTGGGCAGCTCCTGAAGGCTGGAATAGAGCCACTTCACCCTCAGCTCCTCCAGCTCTCCTTTCTTGCAGGTGTAATTGCACTGGTACTGAGGAAATGGCTCCTGACTTGTTCTGAGTGCTGGGGAAACACAGTCTTTCAGTCAGACAAAGGGAAGAGCTCCTGCAGGATACCTTCAGCTGCCATCAGCAGGGCACAAAACGACAGCTTTTGATGTTGGATGGAAGAAGAGGGGATTTGGGAGGAGAATGGAGACCCCAGAGTGGGAGGTGAAATATCTCCTGGTCACTTGTACACATTTTTGTCTCCTAACAAGGGTTCTGGTGAGCCAGGCCTGGGCATTTGCCTGCTGAGCTGATGGATCTGTGTGTACCATGGGCATGGCTGGAACCAGCTCAGGAGATGGGGCCCAGACAGGTGAGGTAACCTGGTGGGGTGAGACAGAGCTAAACTGGACTCAGAAACCACTGCAACACATCCAGGAAAGGCAGGGGTGAGGATAAGGTGCTGCACTGTTGTGATGCTGTGTCACTCTGAAGGGAGCTGCCGAAGGCTGGGTGCACAGCAGAGCCCTGCTGGGGGCTCTCCTTGCTGTCCCAGATTCACTTGACTCCAGTGTCCACAAGCTTTGGATGTGTCAGCTGAGTGGCTCCTTAATTATTTCCTAATCTTCAGACAGTTAAGAAAGATCACCTGTGTGGCCTGGGTAAATGCCAGGCTGTAGCAGCAATGGTTTATAATCCTTTCAAGAACATTGCCTCTGGTCTTTAAAGTATCTGTAGGTTATGTCAGTGGTTTTTTGGGATCAGAGACGACCCCCAAGCAGCGCTTAAGCAGATTACACACATCGTGCAGTGACATTGCTGGTGCAGCCTTTCCATTTTGAGTTAAGAGGGTCCCTGAGGATGTAAGCACAGGTTTTCCTCATTTACCAGTGGCAGGAAAGAACAAGAAATGGTTATTCCTTTGCTTGTGTATGATCAAAGAGTCTTTTGCAGAGGTGTGATTCCACATCATGAATTCAGGGTTTCATCAAAGCTGCTGCTCTACTGGCCCACATACAGGTTAATGTAGCTGCTTGTGTTCCACACACCTCAGAGATAATGTAATAATAAAAATTACCAAAGCACACAACCAGAAATGGCTATTGTTCTCCCCTTGTTGAAGCACTGCTTATGGGGATATATGTGGGTATCTGTAAGGGACTCAGTGAGATGATATCACCTGCTTCTGCAGGCGAGCTCTAAGTTTGTGTGTGTGTTTGTGGTTAAGGCTGATGGTTTTTTAAAGTCCCAGCGATGTGCTAATTATTTTAGTTTTGTGTAAGTGTTACTTACAAGTAGATAAAAGCTCCTATAGGTTACATCTTGGAAAAAGACCTAATTTTTATATTAAAATTCTAAAGGTTACTGGGATCCTCATAGAAGGAAAAAGGAAGAAAGAACAGTCACCTTCATAGTCACTGCTGGGGCAGTCTTGGGAGCTGGTCACCACCCGGGCTCCTGGAGGGGATATACAATAGAAAGTCCTCTAAAGCAGAAGCACTTCACCCTAGCTGTGAAATGAATGTTCATGTTTGAACAAGAGTTTGAACAACATACATTCTTGTATGTTGGTTGTCCTTATGCATTGATTCTCCTATTGAACTGCAGAGTTTTGCTTGGTTCTTGTCAGGCTGCAACTAATTTGTCCTCATAGAGAGCATGCCCTGGACCTGCAGTTTCTGGTGTCAGGATGATAATCCACAGGAGGCCTTTATAGATCACTCAGGGTATCTTCAAATAGCATCCTTGAAATCTAATCTCTTTCTCTCTTAGGAACTTTATAAGCCACCTGCAGTGACCTAGAAGAGGATATGCCTTAAAATATGTAAGTGTGAACCTGTTCCACGAGCCACTGTTGCAATGTGTAAGTCACAGTAAGAAATTATTACAGTGCATTTGGGAGAGATGAACATACTTCCCATAATTTTACTTAACGACCGTGCCCTTTTCTGGCTAATGCTCTCTGGATTTTTGTGAAATACCATGGTTTTGCCATAGACACCTTTCCTAGGCAGTAAACAAAAAAGCATTGATGGGAACAAATTGCCAGACAGAACATTGACCTCGGAGAAAACAGGAGATGGGACACGGACTGCTGCTCTGCATTGTCAGATCACTGCAGACAGGGGACTTGCAGCGATGATGTTCTCTCACAAGACACTAGGAAACAAGAGGCAGAGCTATGCTAGAGGATCAAGAACAATTTCCACAGCTATATCAGGGCCTGATAGGTAGCTGTGAGTCTCGAGGGAGTCCAGCCCATCTGCTGTAAATGGGCAGCAGCCAGAAGATGATAGACAGCACAGGAACCAGACCCTGCAATATGTCCCTGTGGATGTTAATGACAAATCAATCCAAATCTCTTGAGCTTCAGGACATTTTTTCTTATGTCTAGTTTCAAGTGAAAAAGACAATTCTTGTGCAAAAAGCATGTGTAATGAAATTTTAATCGATAAGTAAGTCCTGATAGGAAACATTTCCTCACAGCTATTTCCTCTGTTAATCAGGTGCACTGCCCAGACAAATCTGTGATCCTACATCTTAGGGCTCTGCTATCTCAGCACACAGTGTGAGACAGCCATTCCCAAAGGATCTCTCACTTGAAAACAAACCAGGAGAGCAGAAAAAGAAAGCAAAATTGCTTACTCTAGGTTATGAGGATCTGCAGTAAAGCTGGGAGTGGAGTTCCGATATTTAAATTCATGGAACATTCTCAGCCACAGGTTGTAGCAACCCCCTGTAGCATGTAGATGTGAGAGTCTCTCAGATGTGCTGAATTTACTTTTTGGGGAACTTTTCTTGCAGGTGCAGTGTGGGAAGATGTAGTTGGTCAGAGCAGCTGAAGGATGCAGGCAGACTCATATTGCCATCTCTTCTTGTAGAAGTCAACAAAAATGTTCTGCAAACCTTTTTGCCTGGTGAGAGTAGATGGGGAATCAGCTGCAAGAGCTACAAGATGCACAAGATATCCAAATATTTCAAAATACTCCATAAATTCTTCAGTTCACAAGATGTACATTGGTTTTAGGTCGTGGTTTCAAGGTTCTTACAAAACCTAACATCTGCTATTGCTGGTTTTCAGAGAAGTTTGAGTCTGCAGCTGTCTAGGTGCCAAATGATCAGGTCAGTACATTTATATAACTCACAGATTCTCCAGACCACTTCGGGAACTGCTTTAACTGTGTCAGCCTTTCATTGCCCCCTTTGCCAGTGGTGATGTTTTCTGCCTGTAAAAGCTACCTGGAGATCAGTTTACACACCTAACCCCTCCCTCACACCTAAGTGGCCCAGCATGTGCACAGCCACAGTTCAGAACAGTGTGAGGGCTCAGGAGCACAGCAGGAGTGGGATGAGCTGGGCAGCTCCACTCTGAAACCTCCCTGAGAAAGCTCCTGATGGCTGAGCTCTGCAGGAGCCAGGACTGTTGCTGTTGGTAGAGACGTTCTGGGATTGGAGATGAGATCTGTTTCATGAATGAAGGGTATGATGAGGCCGTTCTCCAAGAGGGAAAAACCAACTAACAGAATAAAGCCTGCTGATGAATTTAGATAGAATTGGGACATAGATTTGAAGAAATTTGCATATTGTTTTCACAAGGCACAAAGAAGCTATGTAAAGAGGGAGAGTCATAAAATGAAGAGACAGCAAACCTGAAGCCAGTGCTGGGGCCAGTCTGGTGGCTGCTGAGCTAAGTGTGTCAGTGAAGTGACCATGCAGCCTGCCTGGACACGCGTGTTAATCCCCTGGAAAGAGTAAGGACACCAAGGCAAGGGGAGGAAACATCTCCTTGTTGATTCTCGTAAATGTGTCTGTGTGGTTATAATTTTGTCAATCTTTCCTGCAAAAGGAAGAACAGGCTTGGTGCAAATAAGAATGCAATTGCGTTGAGAGATCATGATCCATACTTAACCTTCACTGTGTCCAGGCATGGAGGGGGATTGGAAGAACTTTGTGCCTTAAACATTAAATTAGGCACTGCAATCCTTGTATGTGCTCAAAGAAGGAAAGTAGCTGCTTGGGAAATGACAGGAAAGGCAGATTGGTGTACATAATTTTGGCAATGTTTTGGCTCACCAAGGTGTTTGAAAAAGCCTAATGTACCTTAGTTAGAAACCTCTGTACCCTTCCAAGGAACTACTGAAAATATCAACACAATCCGAGGGCAAGAAAAACAGAGTGAAGAGCTGCCAGAGAAAAGAAAAAGCCAGAGTCCCAACATTTTGTAGAGTTAAGCTAAACCTTGGAGTCGTCCTCCACCTAAAGCCAAGCCATTTTGGTTATGTCACTTCTTTCACAGCTTATCTCTCGTCTCTCAAGAATGAAACTAGGACCAGGTTTAACCCAAGACCACAGTAAAATCTCCAAGCTGTAGATTTCTTACTGCTGAGCATAACCAACATTGCAGATCCTCATTAATAGACTTAGATCTTGAATCTTTTCTTGGCTTAGGTTTCTTGCTTGTATTTTGGATTTGCAGCTAAAAGGAGGTAGTGAGTATCAGGAAGGGTCTAGTCCCAGCAGGGCTGTACATTTACCTGTGATCAGTTCAGGTGGTGATGGTGTTTGGAACAGGGTGGTACCAGCTGTACAATGCTGGAGAAAAAGCTGCAATGCTTTGGAGTTGAAGGAAATGAGATGCAAAGATTTAATACAATGAAACAATTTTTCAAGTGGTCATTCTGGTGGCTGGTGGGTCTGTTCTAGTCCGACTGCATTCCATACCTTTGTGTGCTCTTACTGTACCCTGACAGCCTGGGCTGGAAAGAGAGCCCAGGTTGGAGTATTTATAGCACAGACAGTTCTAGCTGGAAGATGCCCTTGAAGAAGTGGAGGAGACCTTCTGGCCTGCATAAGTAATGCTCCAGCACAAACATGCCCGTCACTGCACATCCAGACTTGGATGGGGAAGGAAATCTGCTGTGACAGCTCAGGCACTGTAACTGCCAGCAAAATGTGCTGTGTAAATAGGCCAAGGCAGATCAGGTCTGTAAGCTGATCAGGTTTTTGTATTTCCAGGTAATTAATAGTTATGAAGAAGGTTTACAAATGTTCTTAACACCGTGGAGGTATCCCTAGGCCTGCTATAGAAACACACTTGGGCAGCTGCTGCGTTCTTTACCGTGACCAAGGCTGGTTAATGCCTTCTCCGTCACCAGTGACTGTGCAGGCTCTGTGGGCAGCACTGCAGAGACAATTTGCCCCATAACTCTATGAAGCAGTGCCATGGCTCAGGTGAAAACTCAGATGAGGCAAGCATGCAAGAGAGAGGGGTGAGGCTGTAGAATGATCCATCTCTCTGTGGGGAGCTCAGGGAGTTGCCTGGGGCTGTGTGCCCAGCCATGGGAGCTGGGCAGATATGTTCAGCTCTGGGAGCTCCCTGTCTCATCAGATCTGCCACTGCAGAAGCCTCACAGGGATTAGCCTTTGCTGTTATGTATACACACATTGTGGCTTCTTTTCCCCTTCTTTCACCAAGAAAATATAAGTAAACTGATACTTCTGATGGAGTTTACACACCGAGTTTAAATCAGAGTGAGACTAGAGAGTTCAGATCCCTGGAGGCAGACAGGAAAGGCAAGAAAGCTGGTGATGCAAAGCCTGTCATTTCCTACAGCCACAGTGACTGGAGCTCCCTCGTCAACTTTCCTTTATTTGCTGTGGCATAAAGTGATCCCAGAGCAGGTATTAATGACTAAGCTGAACAGCTAAAAAAAGTAATTGGCATTTCATATTTTAGTAAAGTGTGCCTGTATTTCAAGTTGTGTCTCTGACCTACCAGGTTTTGTAATTGATCTTTTTGGGTAGTAAATTTACTTTTTATCATGCAAGGACTGTTTTTTCATCTGGCCAGCTGCTGAGGTCTCAGTAAGGATGGCAGTGTTGGGCGGGGAATGTTGTTAACGATTTAAAAATACTAAGATCAGGAGTTTGTGTGATCTTCTCATTAATAGACCACAAGTTCCATTCAGTGTTTACTGCATGGAGTCTGAGAACCTATGGTTGAACATTGTGCTTTCTAATTTAGATGCTCAATTGCTGGTAAACCCACAATACCCAGGAGTGATCTACCCAGTGTTTAGCTGCATGAAGGTTAGATTTGATATTCAGTGTGAATGTGGCTGAACAATTTTCAGACATGGCACCTTGGTTTCAATTTTCTTTTTTTTCCCCCTGAAATTTTCTAGTCTCACATATCTCTTCTCTAGGCTGATAATTATAGCTCATGATCAAGGTGTCTTCCTTTGAACATCTTTCTGGACTGTACTCTTTCAGTTACTTGTAAAAATAATAGATTGAAGAAACTTAGGAGTAGATGTATAATTACTTCTGAGGTGACTAAACATTGGGAGTTACAGCACGTCAGGAGCTACCAGCACTGGCCCAACAAGAGGGAACAAAAGGAGTTGGCTCACACTGTTTGCACCATGTTGATTTTTTTTATTTATTTGTCTGAACTGGGAGAACTCTCAACTGGTTGCAGTACTTCAGTCCTTGTGACCCTGCTGGGTTCCTCGTGGGTGATACACTCACCCCACTACAGGGCCATATCCGGTAGGGACAGAGGATCATGGAATGGTTTGGGTTGGAAGGAACCTTAAAGCTCATCTCCTTCCAGCCCCTGCCGTGGCAGGGACACCTTCCACTGCCCCAGGGTGCTCCAAGCCCTGTCCAACCCAGCCTTGGACATTTCCAGGGATGTGGAAGGATGGCCAAACATTTGTCCATGGGTGATGTCATCTGAGCAGGCCAAACCTTGAGGAGTTTTACCTAGAGCTTTACTAGTGTTACCAAGTGTTTGGGAGCACTTCCCTTCCTGTTTGGAAAGGGGAGCTGGAGGCTCTGGGGTCTCTGTGAGCTGAGCACCAAGGGCCACCACCTGTGCTGGTGGCACACTCTGTTGTTGGAACTGACTGGCAACATCCCTGTACCATGGGGACACCAGGGGTGTCTTCACATCTGCAGTAAGTCCATTTGGCTGTGAAATACAAACACTTAGGCTACAATTGTTTCTTCTGTTCAGTGTGGAAGCACTTTCCAGCTGCAAGGTCTGCCCCTGCTGAGGCGACGCCTGCAGAACAAACAATGAGCTCTTACACCTCTGTGGGAATGAGCGCTGGAAGGATTCTGGTTTGGTGGCGGTGGGACAGAGCCTGGATGCTCTTGGCCTTTCAGCCCCCCAGTTCGTCCTGCTCTCACTCCCAGCGCCGTAAGTATGTACATGGCCAAGCCACTTTGCAGAGGAGGGTGAAGTGGAGCAGTTTGATACTTCTGCGTCTCAGGGGCTACTGACAAGGATTGCATTTCCTTCCCCCCTTCCATATCTATAAAACAACTGCTCCCATGGACCTTGAATATCATTACTGGGAATACATTTTGTAATAGCTCCTGACACTTCTTTCTCAACTGTTAATTTAGTTGAGCTCTCTGCTGCACAGGCTAATGCTTCAGTGTGGAGGCAGTGGAAAATCATTTAATAAAACTTAATGCTGCTTTCATTTCATGGCTGTTATTATCGAATATTAGTCACTGCTGAGAATCATTCCTTGAACAGTTTGTTCTTATCATCTGAATGCATTTGGCTATCACCCCTTTGAAATGCAGCAGCATCTTGGGTGGTAAAGGAAGGCAGCTTTCATTTTGTTCAGTTGTGCATCTTGAAAGCAGTTGTGATCCTAACAAACAGGAGTTATTGTGATTTCAGTGTCTTCTATGGTAGTTCAGCATAAAAGTTGAAGTTTTAGCAGAAGTTTCATGAAAGAACAGCAGAGTCAAAATAATTATGAGTGGTTCTGTTACCACTGAAATTTGTTTTTTACCAAAAGTGCACGTGCTTGGTTCAGTCAAAGTTAAGAAACCTTTTCTTGCTGTTGGGTCAAAAATACCCTTTGCCTTTTAATGACATGAACTGATAAGAGCTGGGAAGAATAGACCCAGACCTTGCAAAGCTTTCTACATGTGTGTTTGTAGACAGAACTCTGTGTACAAACACTCAAAACACTTTCAAGACCCATAACATTTGCAGTGTAGACTGAAACCCCTTAATGTTTATTTTCTCCTTCTATTCACTGGGTAATGAAGGTGTGGGTTACCAGTGTTACTTTGGTGAAAAGCAGAGCATTCCCACCTGTGATATTCTGTTGAAAAGGGCATAGCTGTCTTATCCAGCCACTCTGCTCTCTTGGGGCAGAAAAACTCTGTGTTTTATGTTAGAGCCTAGGTCTGTGGAAATAACAACCCTCAAACAGTTTTTAACACTTGGGAGATGTTTCAAAATATACCCTGCTTTGCCAAGTTTCCTCCTTCTAATCTTCCATCCTGAATGCTGTTTTCCAGTCAGACAAAATAAAATTTTTCTATGCTTGATTCTGATATATATTCAACCCAAATGGCACACAGCAGGCAGCACTACTTATACTATTTCTTTTCTACAGCTTGGATAAATTCTAAGAACCTGATCTGTGTGATGGTGCTGTCAGCTGCATTTTGCACTGCTGTGGTAGGACCAGACCTGGTTCACCAGGAGACATAAAGAGGTTTGGAAGGAACTTTGGGAACATCTGGAGCATCCAAAACACACATTAAGTGAGTATGATGGGATGGTGCTTACAGTCTCATAGATCAAAATATCAGGGGTGAAGGAGAAAGTGCCACTTGTGGTTTGTTTGTATGGTTTGATATTCGTGTTTTAAAGAAGGCTAATTCCATTTGAGCTTTGTACAAACCTGTTGCACAGACCTCTCATTAGGGGTAGAAATGAGCCAAGACACAGGCTCTCATTTAACAATGTGAAAAGGGTCCCAGTTTATTTTTCTTTACAGCTCAGCCATCCTGACTTGGACTACAGCAAGCTCCTACTGTAGGGTCCAGCTGCAGACTCTGGCTGCTGGAATACGACTGCAAGTGTTTCCTTGCCACCTCTGACCACAGGTTTTTACCTAGCTTGACTATGACTGCAGGCTCCAACCCCATCAGACCCACAGCAAACTTCACAGCAAACCTTTTACAGCAGCAGCTCTCTTCCCTGTTTTGTTCTTCTTTGTGTTTCTCTGGATCATTCCTTCTTCTTCAGGGCTCCTCTACCTCCCCAAGGTCCTCCGCTGACCAGCAAACCCACCCCTTTTATCACTCTTATCTTTATTAGAGCCGTGACCCGGTAAGGGCAAGGCTGTTCCTCTCCTTTGGTAATTGGTACAACAGTACCTTATCAGGGCTGAGGTTGCCTGTGATCCTTTCTTCTCCACCTACACAGGCCCACCTGCAGGGGCTTGCTGGGGAGGGGTTCATTGCAGCGAGCCAGCCGAGCCTGTCCTCATCACAGCTTTTCCCTGTGCCTTCCCTCGGATGCACCGTCAATAGAAACATGGGAACCCTTCATTTGCTTTCTGGCGTGGGCGTCTTGAGTCAAATCTCCCTGTGGGTGCCTGGCAATGATGTTTTCTTCCTCTCACAGCATTCATTGTGCCTCTGCGTGAAGGGCAGTGTCTTCTCTGTGTAAATGTGGAGTCTGCCCATCCAGGGGAGTTTCTGAGAAGGCAGCAAAACTTAGCTAAAACTGAGAAGAGATCTCTTGTTATTTCCAAGGTCATCCTTGCTCAAAATTTACGTAAACATTAATTATTTGCTAAATGTTAAAAGGGCTTTTACAGAGGCATCATGGACTCCTGAGTCAGAGTTTTCTCCATCTGGCAGAAACTGGTCCTTCCCAAACTTTTATCCGAGATGTATTGCCATTTCATGAGTCAGATAGAAAACCTGACGTTGTAAGAGAACCAAATCCCCTGTCACTCAATTTCAGTTAATTTCTATTTGGAGTAAGATATGTGGGAAGAGGGAATATCTCTAATTGTCACATTTAGAAAGAATAGGCAAACTTCTGGGTGCACAAATGTTTCTCAGGGGACAATGTAACTTGTAGGATAGCTGTGTCTATCTGCCAAGCTGATTTCTCTTCTCTCCTTGCACCCATTCTTAAGCCTTATCTCAAAGACTTATGTTCCCTCTTCCTTTCCTGGCTCAGCTTGAGGAACTGCCATGGCTTTCCTCTTGTGCCCAGCTCTGGCTTTCACCTCTTCTGTGCTTCACAGAGCTGAGTTTACTGGGACCTACCCAGGGAGACTTTGAGGATTTGATTGTGCTCAGACAGGATCAGAGGTACACAGGCATCTCTGGGTTATGCTGGTTCCCGTGCCCCAAGTCTTGCTCGTCTCTGAGCTGTGCAGGCTGTGT
This sequence comes from Hirundo rustica, assembly GCF_015227805.2. Classification (NCBI taxonomy): domain Eukaryota; kingdom Metazoa; phylum Chordata; class Aves; order Passeriformes; family Hirundinidae; genus Hirundo; species Hirundo rustica. The sequence goes on from NC_053464.1 coordinate 5,456,887, forward strand.
GCCCGTTAGCTTGGGCACCGCAGATCCTGGATTCCCAGTGCAGGTCGGTGTGCCTTGTGCTGGAGTGGATCCCTGTAGGATAAGTGCATCCCTGTAAATGGAAAATGTGATCACTGCAGTGTCATTTTAAAGGTCAGCCTGCCATATTTGTATGACAGCGCTGAGGGTGACTGCCTGCCTCACGTGATTTTTGTGCCCCAGGCTTGTGGCCAAATACCAATAATGCTGATTACAAAAGGCTGGGGAAGGTGTATCCTAGCTCGGCAAATACCGAACTTCTTCTATTTACGATCTTATTAAAGAAGGAAAATTTAGTAGGAAGATTAGGCAAATACTCAATGATAGAAACTTATAGGGATCTCTAACGATTTCAAAGTAAACCCCCACCCTTGTTGTAATCAGACATCTGTGGGGCTAAGGCCAGCCTGTTGTGCTGATTAACATAATACAAATGCAAACAACATCAAGATTTAAAATTCAGGCAGCTGAACTACAACCCTAAGGAAATCATCAGCAAAATCATTAGAAGGATTTATTTTCTTCAAATGCTGGCAGCATTCACAGGTTTTTTAATGGGAGAAGGCATAGAGATTTAAAAAAAAAAAAAAAGAAGAGGGTTGAAAAGCACCATGGTGGATTTTGAAAGGGGCTGTGGGCAGTTTTCCATGTCAGAAATACTTATTCAACAATGGCTATCAGGGTCAGATGATTTATACCTGCCCCAAATTCCATTAACACAGACATTACATATTGGAAAATTCCCTTTTGTAGATATAATCAAATAACAGTAAATAATCAACAAAGAAAAAGAACAAGGATTGAACTCATCCATCACTAACTAGCACATCTGTAGCAAATCCAGAGAAAGAATTAAAGAAAAGGGAAGGAAAACAATCATCTTTATCATCTTGTATGTGTTCCTAATTTATTACTGTGCATATGAGGGGTGATTATGAGTATTATAGCTGGAAGTAGAAACAAATGGCAAAACAGGGGGCAGAATTTTCCTCATTTCACAATGGTTTTGAGACTTGTCAGGGGCTCAGGATGTGGCTGAAGGTGCAGCCTGGCCCGTGCAGCCCCTCAGTGCTCCAGCCAGAGCTCATGGGGTGAGCTCTACCTGCTGTTGTCCATTCCCAGACCTCATGTTGAGGTTTGCCAGTGTTATGGCAGAGATTTTGTCTTCTCAGCACGATTTTGTACCGTGCATCCCCAGCAGCACCCAGCTCCCAGAAGCACAGTGTGCCCCAGAGTGCTCTGAGGATTGCAGGAGGAGAGGAAAGCTGCAGAGCAGGGTCCTTGCTCACTCCACAGGGGTTTGAGCTCTGCCTTGTGCTACCTGCTCATGGACAAGGGGGCTTCCCTAAAACAGAGAGTACTGAGTGAGGGTTTGCACAACAGCCCCAAATATAATTGCATTAACCTGCACTCTTGTAAAATCCAGTCCAGCTCATTTCTCGTTCTGGATATCTCTTCCTAAAGCTAATTTTACTGCTGGAATAGTTTTGATCTGCTTCGTCACAGTGAAATCTCTCTTTATTAGGACTTCAGCATTTGCTTGTTTGTTTGCTAAGCATCCCCTCTTAAGGATGGCAGCACAATGAAAAGTGTTCTTTTAAGTAACTAGACCTGTAGCCATCCCAGTAAAGGAACTAGGAATGCTTTATGGAGCAAAACATTGTTTTCATTGTGTTTTTCCAATTACTTTGTAATTCATAAGGTTCAGTAGCTCACAATGTGTCTCCCAGCCATTACTGCCAATGTGCACAATTCTGCTGTAGGTAAATGACAGGATAGAGAACTCCAGCAAGAAAAGAAGCTACTTTACTTTCTGCCAAGCCTTCCTCCCCCTTGACTTTCTCCTGCCTCTCTGTGTTCCCTTTGTTCTGCTTTGGCTCCAAGGAATGAGTTTCTGGGTACTGCTGGTGGATGCTTCAGAGAGCTTCCTGGAAAATCAGTGAGATGGGACTTGAAACATTTCCTTTCTGATCTGTGAGAGTCCTTTTCAGCTATTAGGAGGAACAACCCACAGGTTCCGATGGCTCTTCAAATGTAGCTACTTTTACTCTGCTGCCTGGAGCAGGAAAGGAGTCTGGTGTCTGTCCTGTGCTGTGCTTATCAGGGCAGCTGGGATAACACTTCTAGCCTCCCTGGGAAACTGTGGACCTTGAGGAGAAACAAGCCTGTTCATCATCTTTTTCCTTTCATTTTTCCTCTGTGCTCTCCATTGCCTCTCCCTCTGCCGTCTCCTCCTCTCTTCATCTTCTCTGAGCTGTGTGTGCTTGGAGCAGGCTGTTCAAACCCTCCTGCTGCTCCTCTGATTGTTACAGCAGCAAACAAAGGCCCTGTGGAGAGATCATCAGGAGCCTCTTTATCTGCTGAGGGTGGATTAGCAAGGAAGCAGAAGTTTATTTGGAGGAGTAAACAACCACGTTTGCAAACCATCTCAGGACTGCTGAGTCCTGGAGAAGAGGTGAGACCCCTGAGACCTCTCTCTGTACCCCAGGCAGAGTGGACTTTCATGAGGTCAGGTTCAAAGTAGAGGTTTGGACTTTGCTTATCCAGGCTCTGTGTGTCTCTCCATCCCTCTTAAATCCCTCTTAATTGTCTGCACTGTCAGACAATTTCACCAGTTTGATGGAGGAATGGTGGCTTAAAGATGTGGTTCCTGTAGGATTCACAGTGGCAGATGGGCAGTGAAATCCCTGCTGCCTGAGGTGAGGAGAAGATGCCATAGAGCCAGGTCCCACCTCATGCTGCAGGGTCCAAGGTGGATTTTGGGAGTGCCCCAGGCACAGAGAAAGCTCCCACTGAAGTTTGTACCTTCCCAAGCCTGAGGGAAGTGTATAGAGCTCCAGATATGGATGGCAAGGGCTGCTTCTTGTTCTAGTTCTGTAAGATTCCAAAGACTGCATGATGTCCAGATGAAATCAACTTGCCATGGAGCTTCACTGGCCAGTGCAGAAGATCCATGAAGGTAATGGATGGGAAAGGGACACCAGCTCAGCAGCAAGGAAGGAGATTTGAACAGGAGTGAGGGCAGCAGTGGGAGAAGCACTGGAATATGGCAATGGAACATTTAAAATTGGTAGAGAAGGGACTGACCCCTCATGGTTGGGGTCCAAGTGAAGGTGTCTCAAAGCAGGCTCTGAGGTGGAGCACAGTGTTTATGTCCCAGGGTGTTTATGTCCCAGGATCAGGATGTTTATGTTCCAGCAGATGTCAGATGAGAATGGAAATACTTTTTCTGTTTCATCATAATTCTCAGGAAGAAACAGAGGGTAAGGCAATGCTGAAATCCTCAGAGGAAGTTGGAAAAGCATTTATTTTTTCCAAAACATGAAAACAAAAACTGACTGATTTATTTTACCTATTTGTATCTTGAATGTCTAGAATTTATAAACCTTATCCAAGAGGGTAGCTCTTCCTTGATTGCTTCTAGTCCTAGCACTATCAGAGATTAAATGTTTACAGACTTGGACTGGAAACTTGACCAGAAACTGCTGGTGAACCACAATAAAAATGGGGAAGCTGAGTAAACATAAACTAACTGTGTTAAGTGTCCGTCTCTGAAGGGCAATGAAATCTATTTTGGAAATCTCAGCTGTAAGTTTAAGCAACAGAGTAGCTTTCAGTAACTCAGCTTATTTTACAGGTGTTTTAAAGCGGCCTGGGAGAGAACAGGAGGGTTGCTCATGTCGCTGAAGGTCTCCAGGACAGGACACGCTGTCTCTCTCCTGTGCTAGTGTAGGCACGTGCCATGAACACGACAGCTCAGCTGCTCCCAGCCTGTGGAAAAACTGATGGATAACACAAGAGAGGAGTCCCTGTGAGAGGGGTAAGGACTCTGTTCCCACTGTCTTTTGTATTTCCAGAAACATGACATTGTGAGGGAAGAAGGAAGCTCCCGTGATAGCCCTTTCTTTCTCTCCCTTAGATTTTCAGTTCCCATTTATTCTTCAGTCCTTAGAGAGGGATCTGTGTATTTACTGGAAAAACTCTGGCCCTTAATCAGAACAGCTCAGCCAGTGACAGTAAATTTGATAGCTGTACCCATGAGATGTCGTGGTTATTTATTACAGGCTCACTGATAGCAAAATGTTTGGATAACAGTAATTATAATTAGAGGCACTTAATCCCTTTTTGTTGTAGTAACCTCTCAGGGCCGCATGCTACAGGACGTGAACAATTGTTCATATTGCATGAAGAGCTGAGTTTGAATACCTTTCTGGGTGAACCATATTTATTTTAAGATAAAACAGCTTTTCACTCAGCAATTCCACTGATTATCTCATGCATATGCCACATACTGTCATCCCAAAAGGTTAAATCCTAACTCCTACTTATTCTTCCCCCAGGGGATGTCAGCGTTGAGATGCAATGCTTCAGGAGAGTCTGCTCCTGAGCAAGCTGCTTAAATCCCTCTGCAGATCTGGAATATCCATAGTTATTATGGGTTCCCAAGGGCCACATCCTGCGATGTGAAGGTATTTTTGGGGTAGGGCTGTGTGAGAGGAGGCTGTCACCCTGCTGGGTGCCAGCCCAGGCTCCGGCTCACTACACTGCCTTGCAAACAGCTGCCTGCTAATGATAATTCTAATTAATTTAAACATCTTTCCAGACCAGTTCAGGAGCTGTACAGACCTCAGGTAATTCACATGTGCACGTGTAGGGCTGCAGGGACCAGCCCAGTGGGTGCTGCTGTCCAAGGGGGTGTTGGTACATCCCTGTGGAGCACAGCCCACTCTGGAGTGCAGTCTGCAGTCTTGAGACAGCACACGGAGGGGATGAGGATGTGTAAACATGTGTCCTTCTACTGAGAAGGAAGTGTGGTTGTATTGCCTCTGGGATGAGGGTGACACTGCTGTTGGAAAGATGGACTAGTCATCATCAGTGTGTTGGTTGTAGCAGTGTTTGGCTACTAGCAAATCAAAAGATACTATATATAGAACATAATCAAATATCTAATTGCAAATATTCAATAAATTAAGACTTTCAGTTCCAGTGATAGCATTTTTTTTTCCTAAATGAAAGCCCTGAGATTAAAAAAATCATCCTGATATAGAAAATATACCAGACTTTTCAACGCTATTGAAAGCATTCCTTACCTGTTCAGTAAAATGTAGTCTACAGAACACACCATATTTTTCCTTTTCTCTACTTTAGCAGTGACAGGTGGATAATAGAAATTTTCTAGACAGTGAGAGTGCTGCTGGAGATGACATATGAGAAGGTGAGTGAGCAGCTCTGCTCCTTCTTGACAGATCTCCTCTGCAGGACCAAGAGGCAGGTTTAAACTCCATGCTGAAGAGTCCTGGCCAGGGAAGGTGTTTGAGAGTATCTACTGCTCAGTATTCAGCACATCAGCAAAACCCAGGTTTTTTCTATTAGTTCAGAAGAGGGAGAATGACTGCTCCACACTGCCCTGTGGTTGCAGGTTTGTGTCTGCTCAGGGCCAAAGTGACATGAACACAAACTCTGCCAGGTCTGTTTTTGTGAGTTGTCTGAGCACAGGCAGTTCTTTGGTGAAACAGCTACTTTTCAGCTATTTGTCTCAAGTCTCACTTTCAACATTTGTCTGATTTTCCAGAAAATCACTTCTGGAGTGCATTTGAGGAGGGTCTAACTTCTAGTTATCTGTGTAATAGCTGAGATGGAAGAACCTTTACATGTGCTCTCCTTTAAGCATTACTGAATCCAGAGCTGGATTCAGGGCGAGGGTAAGGAGAGCAAGAGACAACTCTGGAAGACTGAAGCAGTTGATCTAGTGCTGAAAAAGTGTTCCCAGTGTCTTCCCAAGGAGCAAAATCTGACTCTGTGGCTGTGTCTTGCTCCTGGGAAAGCTCCCGGTGTGTCCAGCACTGAGCCACAGTCCTTAACTCCTTAACTGGCCGTGGATTGATTATCAAGGTGAGATTCCCTGTGTTTCAGCATTGTGAGCATGCCTAGACACACACAACATGTTTTTTATCTAAATATTGGGCACAAGCCTCTCTCCTAAACGTGGTTAGAAGTGGCTTAGGAAGTTTTTCCACATGCTGGCAGGACGCCCTGGGCAGTAGCATGTCCCAGGCTGTGCTGCTGCCCAGGGCACACAGCAGAGCTGGGTGGCTGCAGGCAGCGTGGGGCACCAGCTGGGTCTAGCTCTGCTCTCCAGCTCGGCACATCATCTTCACTGGAAGGTGTGAGCTGGCAGTGGAAGGGTTTGGAGGGGCTGCAGAGCTGTGCAGGGGAGCACAGGGAGCTCTTGGGTGGTGGCCTGTGCCCACAGGGATCTGTGCCTTGCAGTGAGCCCAGGTGTGCCCACGCAGAGGCCAGGTGTGGGCTGAAAGCAGACAGCTCTGGCACCCGTGTGGCACCTAAGCTGAGTTATCTGACAGTGCAGGGGTTTGCTGGGACTTGTGTGGGCACCAGGTCGTGTTTGTGGTCACCGCTACTTTTGTTGGAAAAGCAGAACTGTCGTGTCTCGTTTGGGTAATGCCTTGCAAGCCTCAAATTGTACACGAAATTCATGATGAAAAGCAGCTCAGAATTCTGTGCTCAAGTGTATTCTGCGTCCTAGAAACTGTTAAACCCTTTCATGGAGTGACAGGAGGTTAGCATATCTGCAGAGAGCGGGACACTGCCTGTGGTTTAGCACTAGATTAGTTGACGTAAAAAGCTAAAGGTCTTCTCTATGCATTTTAACCTTCTCAAGCCAGTTAGAAGTTGGGATATCTAATCTAAAAGGACTGGAACAAGTGTTTAATAGCCTGAAGGCAAAGGTCAAAATTCAAAACCTCTGGCATCATGATGTTTCCAAAGAAGATGGGGAAAAATCAGATTCCCGAGTACTAGCAAACAAATGTGGAGGATGACAGAACATGCTGCAGGAGTGTAAATAGTGTGCCCCAGCTACAGGGCAGAGCATTTTACTTACAACTGATGTGTCCAAGAAATAGAAATTAGGAGACTTCTAGGTTTTGGGTGCAGTACACATCAGGAAATGTGTTCACCTAATTCATCTCTGTTAGAAAAACAGTCCCAATGCTGTTTTCAGCTGTAGACAACGGGTTGTGCACAATTATGATCTGGTAAAACAAGACCCAAAGCAGGATCTTTGATGCTTTCTGATCTATCCCCACCAGGCTGGAAAGGACAAACCAGCTGCATTTGGGTGCAGACATTTGGGCAACCTGTCTGCCCTCAGCTTTTGATACATTGATTCTGAGGCTTTTAAAAAAATTTGGTTTTACTTTTTATTTGGAGCATTCCCACTTCATCAGTTCTATGTCAACAGATGGGAAGGGAATGAGAATTCTTCTGGCTGTGCACATTTCACCTAACACTGGACATTTGGTGCCAGCCAAGGTTTTCTTCAAATCTAAACTAGGTTAGCACACAGGGTGTCTCAGTACTGTAAAGAAGCCTGAACCTGTTATATTTGATAAGATCTGACCTTGCTGCAATATGAAGTAAAGTATAATGAGAAGGGGTTGTTTCTGTCCAATCAAATGGGGTCACTTTTCCCTTGTCATGCATAATCCTTTATTATACCAGCAGAATTATGGTACCAAGTCCATTTAATTTCCTACTCATAATGAAGACAAGCACTCACAACCACTTGTGATGGCTCTTTGGCAAGTAAATATTTAATTTTTAAATGAATATATTTGTTTGTTATTAGAAGATACAGAACTAATTATTCCCTGGGTGTTATAATGAAATGAAAGCAGCACAGCCATGATGTACTCATACAATGCATTTATAATTGCAGCAAGAGAGGGGAAAAATAAAAATTTCATTAGGGAGAAGCAAAGTTTTACACAACTCCTGTGATAAAGGAGATCTCATGTTTAGGATGAACTTTATGAGGAATCTGGGCACAGGAGGTTGAGTTTTGTGAACATCCACTCCATGGCTTATACCAGCATTTGCAAAAGCTGCAATGAATATTTCCACTTGAATACAAATGAATTACCAAGGATGCAGATGTCGAATTTCATTGAGATATTCTATACAGTCATTACAACACACTCAGGTTTTGAAGCTTCTAGATCTCCGGATGCTATATGAGCAGAATAGAGTGATATAGCTCACTGCATCTGCAGAAGGTCTCATGAAAAGCAAAATGAATAGCTGAAAGAAATACTCTTACTAGGGGAAAAATGAGGCTTCAATGTGTGTCATAAATTTTGCTAACAGAATTTTAAGCAGGGATACTGGTTATAGATTTCAACACCACCCTCCCACCTCCACTTTAGCAGCAACTAAATCTTCCTTCCTCTCCAGCAAAGTCCTGTTAAAACAACACCATTCCACACTAGTGCTGACATCCTGATCCTGCTGCTGCATGGGAATATTCTCAAGGTCATTGCAGTCACTAAAAAGTCTTGTAACTCCGATTCTGGTTGGAATTTGGGGTTTAAGAATGTGATTTTGGTGTAAACCACCATGGCACAAGGGAGACTGGTTAAACGCACAGAAACCTTGGGAGGCAGCCTTTCCACTTTTACATGAAAGCACACAGAATATGTTAGCACACCTTCTAGGTCCATTTTCAGTGAGAGGTAAAAACCTTGGAAATCTTGAGGAGCAGGTAATGAGAACCTCTTGACATTGAGTGAGGTCAAACACAGCCAGTCCTGCCCTGGGGACACATCAGCCCCATGGGCTGGGGACTGACAGCTCAGGGAGCTCTGCAGAAAGGACCTGGGCCACTGCAGGTGTATTTAAGGTGGTGACACCTGCCTGTGCTTTGGGCTGTTCAGGTGTGGCCCCAGGTCAGACACTTCCCTCCAGTCAGCACTTGTGAGGTTGCAGCTCTCAGGTGGAAACTGTGGGTGTGGTGTGTCCCTGGGCCACAGAGAGGTCACCGAGGGGAAGTAAGTCCAGCAGAAAGTCAATGGGATCTTCAGGAGAGTGCAGCACGTGGAGAGGCTGTGTGGGCTGGGTTCATTTATCCTGGAGGAGAGAAGGTAAGGGGGCATCTAATCACTGTCTACCATTCGTGGAAAGGGACAGGATAGATGTTGGATTCAGACTCTGCCATAGCGTGCTGCACAAAGACAAGGTCATGAACTGCAGCAAGGGAAATTCTTTCTGTTCATAAATGGAAAAAAATCGTCAGGCTGAGGATTATGGAGCACAGGAACCATATTCCTTTGGGGGGCTGTGGGCTCTCCATCCTTGAGATTTGTCAGAAGAGAACTGGAAAGGTCCTCAACAACATCCCTTAGCGTAGAGTTGTCCCAGCTTTAAATGAGAGGCTCAACTGGAAGCTTTTATAGATCCCTTTTCACCTCAGTTATCCTCTGATTCTCTGATTTTATTTCAGGAAGTTGCTAATACTTGTGAAATTTGGTCCTACCATGAAAAAATGGTTGTTAGTATGGCACTCCATCCTTCAGTAAATATGTTCCATGTGGATATTAATAGTCCTGCCTGCTCCCTTCAGTGAGAACAGAAAGTTCTTCCTCCCATAAGCTCAGTACAGCTGCCAGGAGAGGTGGTGGAAGCCTTTCCTCCCCTCACCTACTGTGGATGTTCGTTGGTTTCAGTTCCACAGCCCCTGCAATATCCAAGGATCTGTGGAAGCGTTTGAAAGGATCTAATTTAAAAAGAGAACTGTCTCTTCCAGGCGGTGCTAGTATCCGTGGGTGAGTTTGATTGGCTTGCAGACCATGTGTTGATTTCGGGGATGAGAATAAGAAGAGGAAAAAGCCCGTTACCCATCTGCTCATTGAGCTGCTCCTATCCTTGGGGACACACACGTCTTGTGTCCCGGAGCCTCTCTGGCAGTGCTGCTGGGTGGTTCCAGGCAGATGTGGGGCTGAGGTGGGGGCTCCCCTCGCTCTCCCTGCCCTTCCTGGTGATCCCTGTGTCCACCTGGAGCAGTGCCCAGGATGCCCATGGAGCCTGGGGCAGCTGGTCCAGCCCTTGGGCCCCGGTAACCTCGGGGGTGAAATGAGAGGGAATTGCTTGTGCACCAACAGATGCCCCTGGTATTTGTGAGACCTGCTCATGATGATGGGGCTGGGTACAGAGCAACAAGAAACTCTCAGCAAGGTTGGATTGCAATGGGGATGACTCTTTTTCCCTGCCAGCGTTTCTCTCTTAGCTGTGTTCTCTCTAATGAAATTGCCCATCCAGCGCTGGGTTTGTAATTTAAACTGAGTGCTATAGATTAACAGTTGTTGCTGCTTTATTATTGAAATGAGAGTCATGGGATCAATGTAACTGTTCCTGGCTTCATTATTTGCTTAAGACAATAGGCTCATCTCTGTAAATTCTATTGCTTTGTGGGTATTTTTAGCTTAATTATCATAGATATTAGCAACAATCAACAAAGATTTCTTAGGTGCAAGTTCTTGTCCCTTGGAACGCTAGGTTTTTTTATAGATTTTATGCTTTTAACTTGTCTTCCTTTTTTGCAGTCAATCCAGTCTGCTCTCAGAAAAAAAGCAACCAAACAGGAACAACAGCAAAAGGGAAACAATCTAATTTACTTTACAAAGACTCAAATGTTTTCTTAGTAATTAATTTTCAGAATTAAAGGCATCGTGAAGGTTGTGTCTTCTGTTATACACGTAGCTAAATATTCTGGCAATTGAGCCTGTGTAGGTTGAATGGGGACTTCAGCAGCTTTGGAAGGGTGGGGTCTTTAAAATCGTTCAGAATAAATTAAAAGCTTACTTCGATGTGACCTTTCAGTAAGGGCTGACTGATTCCAGGTTTCCCTTGCCCAGCAGAGTATCAAAAGCCAAAGACAGACGTGTTGCTCCAAGGTTTGTGGAGCAGCAGGTTTGTCCCTCCCAGCCTGGCCAGGCAGCCATCACAGGTCCCAGGGCAGAAGTTGGTGCCTCCAATGAAGGGAGTTAGAGCTGGGTTCATTCAAGGTGGATTGGCATAAAAACCCAGCCTCTGTTGGTATTGCCAACAGCTTTTTTTAAAAAAATCTTTCAGTAAAACTTCCTAGACTCCTAAATCATGCACTCACCTGTCACTGATAATCGGATGAGTGTCCCCCAGCTGGCTCAGAGCAGAGGGAGAGGCTGTCAGGGAATGTGCTCTTTGTCCACTGAATGCACAGAGTCTTGGATCCTGCCATGAGTTAGAGATTCTTTATGCAGAATATGTAAACAAAATCTGTCTGGTGGGTTGAAGGATAGCTGGATACCCCAGCAGAGCAAAGAAACCCATCTGCAGTTTTGTTTACACCACCTCTTCCATTTAAAATATAGCAGGAAAAAGTCCTATTAACATTTCTTAAGAGTGTCAGTAAAAGGACTAGGCAGCTGCCTACATCTGAAGTGTCAAAAGAGCAATTTTAATATCTAGTTTCATATGACATAAACATGTTTATCTTCCAGTCAATATTTTACCAACCATTTAGATTATTTCTACATACATTAGCCATAATTGCTGAAAATCTCTTAGGCTGCTTTCAAACTGCATCCCTCACCAGAAGATATTCTAAGATGTTTTTCTTTTTTAAATAAGCAGAATTATCCTTATGTCACAAGCTTTTGTACCTCATCCTATCTCCATATTTTCTGCTTTTCCCCTTCTCTCCAGACAGGTAAGACAGTAGGAAAGCAGGGCTAATTTTATATCCATTTTAACAGATGACAGACTAGTAAAAGTCTAGTGGAGAGTGCTGTAGGGGCTCTATCTTAGCATTGCATCTCAAATCTTGTAGGAATTATGTGGTTGGATATTCTGCGTTATTCAGGCTAAAGTATTTTGCCCAAGGATGCCAAGAATAATTAAAAATGAGAACACAAAAAAATTGGGTTCAGTGCCACTTCCATTGGAGTGTGTTCTTAATTGCTTTACTTTTAATTTATTAGTTCAGATTTTGGGCATCCTTCTGGAAAGGTGAGCTTTGGCATGTGTCCTTGTCAAACGGAGCCTTCCTGACTGAATTTCTGATGTCCAGCGGTCAGTCATTGGCAGGAGGCAAAAGGTGAGGCAGAGGGATGTCAGATGGTGTCCGTGTGCCAAAACCTGGGTTTGGTGTCTAGTTACAAGAGTCCAGAGGCAGTGCTGCGGGGAGCTGGGGCCCAGCAGATGGGCACTGTGGCTGTGCCCACGTCTGGATGCTGGGCAGTGCCACGCTGGAGTGGAGGCTGTCCCCTGTCCCCTGGGCTGGCTCCACGCACAGCTTCCCTCTGCAGGCTGCCACCACTCGTTTTCACATTTCCCATCATTTTGCCTGCAGTAGAGAGGCTCTGGCTCTCTTCTTGAAAATAACAACCACCAAGATTTAATGAGGAGATTAACTTTCCTTTGATAAGACCATGGCTGTAATAGTTTGCCTGCCTGAATAGTCCCGTGGCACAGGCAGAAATTCCAATATTTCCTTCTTTAGCATTACTTGACCAACTAAAAATTCAAGCCAGGAATTGCTTGTATTGAAAGAATACAAATGGGTTCTTTTCCTCAATATCAGAACAAAGAGATGCACACATATCTGTAGGTGGTATGGAAATGAGTGTTTGCGAATCCATAACAGCAGGAAATAAATTGCTCCCAAATGATTGTTATTTTTCTGCCATGCCAGTTTAGCATATCCCAATTCTGAGAGATGCAAAAGGAGACTTTTCAAGTAGAAGCTTCCAGTGAGACTGTGGAGTCTGCACAAAATAATGGCAGACCAGAAAATTGAAAAAAGATGTGTTTTAGTAAATAGAGCTTTATGGAGGCAGTGCTGCAGTGAGCTAATATTTACCCCACTCGAGGTAGCTCTGAAATTCACACCAGCCCTGTACAGAGTGACCTTGTATCTCCTAATCTTCTGCTGGTGAACTCCACAGGCTGCTCCTATACCCTGATAAGCTGTTCCTTTGCTGTGCTGGGCATGGTTGCTGCTCTTCTGTCCCACTTTGGAGCAGATTAGTAGAAACTTTCAGTGTGTGTCCACTGTCCATCTCTCCTTTATTCAGTTGTTTTGTTGTAGCCATGACTTTTCTTCTTGAAATAAATATCCTGCAGGTTACTAACCTGTCTTCCATCATCTGAAGGCAGATTTTTCATGTAGACCTTCAGAGGAAGTCCAAAAGGAGTTCCAAAGGCTCCATGTGCTGGGGGGAAGGTGGCTCTTTGAACGTCACTGAAATTTTTGGAGCAATGCTAACTCATTCACATCTTGGTCAAATCAGCATTGACTAAGAGGTGACAGAAACAAAAGACTTTCTCTTACAGCTACAAATCAAAATCTGACACTCACTGATTTGGATAAAAAGGTTTGTTTTTGTAGTAAATGCTCTCCTGTAAGAAGCCATTGTTAAACAAGGTAAACACTGGTTTAGAGCTCTAAATTCAGTCCATGGTCCGAGCTTCAGACAAATAATTTCTGTACTACTAATTTGATTTCCTCTGCTATGATTACAGACCCCTCTTCAGTCCTTACTGTGATTTCTCTCAGGTTCTATCTCACAATGCCTGCCAGCAAAGCCAACACGTTGGTGTTCTGAATACCACATTTTTATACAGAACACAGATTAGTACTGTACAATGAGATATGTTGATGCCACTGTGCGGTAATATTTGATCTGTGTGGATGTTTTTGTTGTTTTTATGGTGCATGGGTTGTGTGAACTGGAATAGAACCTAGCAGCAAGCAGCTGGCATGCAGTCCTGTCCCACAGAGCCAGAAACCACAGCCAGGGGGAACATTGTGCTCTTTGCACCCGGCAAAGTCAGGCTGTGAGAGGGAGCACGCGTTGGGTCCCAAGTCAGCTGGCCCCAGTGGAGGAATGGAGAACTTGGAGAACATTAATGAGTGTTTTCCTCTTGTTAGCAATCCCTTACTGCGCACCCGCCTCTGTTCTTACCCACAGTCTGCTCTGGTTGTGTTGGGACAGGAGATTTTCCACGGAATTAGTTAAAGCAGAAGGAGAAGAGGATCCCTGCTGACAATTTGAGTGCAGGTACAATAAAATTAACTGTGTGGGACAGCTGGGGTGGAAAGGCAGGTATGATTATTTTCCATTAGCCAAGCATACCTCTTCCCTGATGAGAGTGGCTATTGCATGGCTCCTGCCAGATCCAGGGAAAACACATCTGTCCTCTTTGTCCAGGCAGTTTGTAATGTGCTTTGGGATTTTCTGAGGTGAGAAGAGTGTTTGTCACTGCTGCTCAGCTGAGAAATGTTTTAGGAAGCAATTACCATCTGCCTACTGCCTGAAGAGCGAGAAAACCAATAAGTTCTGGTAAGGTAATGACCACAATTTCAGGTCGCAGGTTTTCAATCAAACCTTGATTGAGACGAGGAAACCATGAGGGACCATTTAACATGGCAGTAACTCCAATTACAGCATCTTCAATATCCGACTGAAGCCAATGGCTCTTCTGTTTCCCTCCTGTAACAGTGTCACCAAGATGATCTCTGCTCTCTCAGCTTTCCTGCAGTGAGGATCCCTTGTCCTCAGTGATTCATGGATGGGAGAGTGTTCTGTGGGACAGAAGTTTTGCTCCTGTGATTCATCTGTCCTAGAGCATTGCCAACTGCTGCAGTCTCAAGGCTCCTTCTGCAAGGACAAAGGACTCAGCCTTTGGTCTCACAAATACATTTGCTCACTGGAACTGGGTTATTGTCCTGTAAAAACTTTCATCCTGTTAATGAAGAGAGCATGAAGTATGTCAAATAGACAGTAATTGATATAAGCCGAATGTTGCAGCCTGGCCTGATAGGGAATGTTCCAGCCTGCTTTATTTACAGAATTATCATCCTAAAAAATATTTATGGATGGGTGTATTTTCCTACTCTTTCTAAGGCTGAGAATTAGGTGGCTGGTACAATCCTACCCATTTGTTTTCAAATAGTTATTCATCATTGGATGGGTTTCTCAAAGGGATATAGAAACATCCTTTGCTCAGGATGGCAGAGAAAGCCAAGAAAACAACATGTTTGTTTTTGCCTGGCTCATTTATTGCTTACAGTTTGTCTGTGCATTTAGGAAGACAAGGTGAATTTGAATGCAAAACAGCAGAGAAATCCACTGAGAAGAAGATAAAAGGGTCTGAAGCCATTACAAACAAGTGGAATAATTGATGGTAGGAATCTGAAAAGAAAGTGCGTATGAGACTTAACGATGTCTTATTTTTGGAATAGTCATTTTCAATTGCCAACACTTGAGTGTGGCTGGGATAGGATACAGCCATGCAGCCTCTGCTTATCAGGAGAGAAGGATTCCAGAGGCTCAGCATTGAGGGCTCAGAGCAGCCCCAGCTGGCTCAGTGCTTGTTGCTCTGCTTCTGACCTCACACAGCTGCTCTGTGCAGAAAGCCTCGGGTCTTCTCAGAGCAGTGTGTGCTCATCTGAACTTCTTCCAAGTGCTGAAAAACAAAAGAAATTGTTCTTGACAAGGGGATGAGAACAGCCAAATGGCTCTCTAAGTTTCTAATTTAGAGCCCTGTGCCAGCACCCAGTGCCATCTCCAGCGCTCTGGCCACTCACTGTCCAGCAGTAGCTACTTACACATTGCAGGGAAGTTATTCCTACAAGCCTGACTGTGGGAATAGATCAATGCACTGGGGGTGTTAAAATGGGTGTAGTTACTGTGCTTTACCAGTGCAGAAGGCCTGCTCCTCTGACCTGAGCTCTTTAGGTGCTTCAAGGTTAATACCACTGATTTCAGTGTGGTGGAAAATACAACAGCAACAGTATTAGAACTATTCCAAGTGACAAAGAGCTGTTCTTTGCAAAACTTTCTGATGCAGGTCATAAAACTCAAGTGGAGAAGTGCTTTCTCAGGTGACTTGTTGCTGCCAATTTCCAATATTATAATCATCTTGGCCATGGTTAATAATGTTGAATGATGTGCTGTTCCATCCAATGGGATAAGATGCAAGAGATTCAATGATTTGGAGTGAGCTGAAAAATGAAGGGGAAGAGCTGAACCAACCAGAACTTTACAAATTCACCTTATGATAATGAATACCCACTCCCTCCCTTCTGAGAGGAATCAAGTCCATTTTTCCATCCTAAGGGGCAAAGAAAATGCCAGTCCAATAGACTCTTAGTGTGGGTTGGCTGAAGCTGCAAAGAAACAAAAATTGTCCACGTGAGAGCAAGAGCAGCTCCCATTCTGCGTCTTAATGGCAGAAGAAAATGACCAGCAATTCTGGAGCAGATTACAGGGTCACATCTCTCATTACCATGGGGTATGCAGAAGGCAGGGTACATAACTACAGACACCACAGTCCTGTCTGCTTCTCAGAATGCTTCTCCTTTCATTGCCTTCCCCTCCCCTTTATTTTTAATAGCAATGGAGTATGCTGAACTGCAAATGCTGTTACTTGCTGTATTTTTCCTGATCCCTGGAGTTATATATTCATTTCCATCTTGTAAAAATAACCTGTTTATTCCATTTCTAAGTCCTGCATGAGATGGTTCTCATTTTCCCCATTCCCTGTGGTTTTATCACAACTGCCTGCCCACCTAAGAGCTTTGTCTCAGCTACAGAGTTTTCCTTCTCCAGAAAGCTGCCAAGCAGTTCTCTCCAGCAGCAGAGAAATGACAGTCAGTGCAGAAGTCTCTTTGTGTTGAATTATTTGCAAGGCTCCCTGCTAATTTCAGGGACAGGGGTAAAGCGTCCTAACTTATCTTGGGTGATTTGGGAGCTCATTCATTTCTCTGGTTGTCTCCAGCCAGTCGAAATGGATGATTGTGGTCTGTGCTCCCACCTCCACAGGCCTTCTGCAGCTCGCCCCAGCCTGGTCCCTGGGGGCTGTGCCAGCCCAGCCATCTGCTGAGGGGGCTGCAGCCCTCAGGAGGGACCAGCAGAGCTTCAGCAGCAACCAGGCTGGCCACCAGTGCCAGGGGATGGGCAAACAACGCTGTGGTACCAAAGCTGACTGAGGATGCATGGCCAGAAAAATGCACTTTCCACTCAAAAGTGTTCTGAAGCCCAGGGATATGTCATTAAGGGGGGGGGGGGGGGGTGGTGGAAAGGGTTATAGGATGGCCAAGCATGCCTCAGCCCCATGCTGGCCATAAGTCTTGGAGCTGGAGGGCAGGCTGGCTGCCCCCATTTGGCAAACTACCTGCTTTTCCACAGCCCTACAATTCTTTGGTTTCCAAAAATAAATGTAATTTTATTACTAGCTACTTTATCATTACTTTATTATATTCCATTCAGAGGCTGCAAAATTGAATTACTGAGCATCCCCTAAATCTACCAGTCCTCACACAGCTCTAGTCTCTTCTGAACTCAACCAGAACCATCAGCTCTGAGGCAGGCATGTGCAGATGGATCCCTGGAGCATCTGTAGGACGCATTTATGAGTAATTACCTATCATCTAGAATGTCACAGAGCAGCAGCTTAAGTGTGACCTGCCTTCTGCATTAATATCCAAGTCAAGACTAAGAAACATCTCTAGCAGATGGGAAAACTCTCCAGCCTCTCAAAGCTTATCCAAGATGGATTATTTACTCTCTAACACCTCTCAGAGCAGTGAGAGCTTATCCAACACAGTTTCTCCTACGTCTACTTATTCTGTCTTTTTTTATTCCATAAGGATCCCAATCAGGGTTCATCAAAACACTGAATGAGAAACTAGCCAGCAGAAGGGATTTAATTTTTTTTTTTTGACCTATTTTGTGACCTATTTTTCATTTGTACACTGCTAGAAATCTGCACGCTTGGTTTTGACACCCTGTGTGTGACACATGCAGAAATGTTTCCTGAGCAGTTTATGCCAGAACCTTTCGGTCCCTGGGCTGTTTAATGCTGTGTTCACTCATTGTTTTTGTTCATTATTGCTGCTCTCAGTGCAGGACTGCCACACAAGGCAGACAAGTTGCACAGTCTCTCTCTGACCTGCAGGACAGTGTTGGGAAGGTGACAGTCTTAGGACCTGTTGGGACCCTCTCCATGAACCACACCAAGAGCTTCACACACATCTCAACAAATCTCCTCTTCTATCTCTAATACTCTTTTTAATGCCGTTTTGGCAGAGAGTGAAAATACAAGCTTAGCTCTGTTTGGCTTTGGCTGGTTTTGCAGATTCAGTCTGGATGCTGATCTGAAATGTCCTTTAGTGTGGAAAACATAGCTGCTGTGAGTGGAGAAAGCTGTGTAACCAGGTGAGTGAGTTTATGGTGTTTCAAGGGACTCCTCCAGACAGAAAAGGTGTTTGTGGCTCCTGGGGCAGGACGTGCACATCGCTCCCTACCCGTGGCTTCACTCGGAGCTGGCTTCAGCCCACACCTACACTGCTTGCTTGTTAGCTTCTCCCAGCTGCAAAGAGGACACCCAGCTGGAAATCACTTGTTTGGCTCTCTGTGAACAAAACCAAGTCCTTTTGGGGAGTTTCCACCCAGCAATCTAAAAGCTTGACACAGATTGGAAGTACAGAGGAATTTCTTGAATTGCATCTTTCTAACAGGCTTTTCCAAAACTCAGAAGTTGAATTTGGCCTGAGCTTTAGAAAATATCCAGGCTAAAGCTTGTTATATGCCAACTGTTTCCCTTTCCTTTAAACCAAGATGAAAAAAAAAGAAAAAGAAGGAAAAGCTGGTGTTTCAGTTCTACAAACAGTTCAGTGCTGGCTCAGTGGATCCACTCCAGGACCTCTGTTGCCTCTTCCCTTTCTACCTGGAATGCCTTGAGACTACACATTCAGAGATTTTTGGGAAATTTTGTCTTCATAAATTTCACAATTGCTATGGAAATCTTTTTTTTTTTTCTTTTTTTTTTTCCTTTGGATTAACCGAACAGTTAAACCATGCACTTATTTGCAACACCAAAGTTAAACACATCTCAGAGATGGTGGTATTCTTGGGAAGCAAAACTTACAGAAAATATATGAAGTTTCTCCAACTGTAACCCCTATTTTTTCCCTCTTGTCATGAAGTCGTTGATTCTTTAGAATTTCCCAAATGAATCCAGAGTAAAAGCAATGCCTTGCAGTGGGCTTGACACTATTTTTGCCACGGTCAAAGTGAAAGCTCCCATTGTCAGCAGCAAAACCCTGGAGGGAATGTGCCAGCCAGGAGAGATTAAACGTTCTTTGTATTGTACAACAAAAAGCGTTGTAAGGTTGATTACAATAAAAGCTTTCCAAAGTGGCAGCATTGGGTTCCTTCTCCTTTTTTCCTCCCTTTAAGCTGTTATAAAAAGAAATAACATTTCAGTGAAGTGAATTTACATTCCTTTTTCAGGTACAGAGAGTGACCACTGCAGTCTGGGGCTGGATCGTGGAGCTGGCAGAAGGCTGCTGCCTTGGAAATGGGAAAAGTTACCTTTAACATACCCTGATGTTGTTTTGAGGTTGGACAGGTTCATGCCAAACTTCCTAGTCTCTCTGGAAGACAGATTCCTTAATGTCACAGCAATCTGATAGGGGTGACACGACTTCTGAAGAGTGCCTATTTGTTTGTGGCTTTTATTCAATTTTTTGGTAATATGCTTAGTTTAAAGTCAGAACACTGAGAAACAGAAATAATCCCAAATATACTCACTGCAATCTGAAAATCTTTCAGACACCTCCAAGCAGCTAGAACAGTCAAAGCCCTGCTGAGATTGTGCCAATCCCACCCTGTCAGTGGGTAAGACCTTGTTTTCCTGTGGCAGAGCAGTGAGATGGGATCCCAGCCTCTGCTGAGAGCATTCAGAATGAAGTGCAGCAATGAGTGGCACAGACCACTTACTCTTCTTCTCTCCAGTCGATTTCAAGAAATTAAATGAATTTTACTTTTGTTTATCTGGGGAATTCAAAGTGAAAGTCAGAAAATAAAAACTAAAACAGTCTTATGGCCTGTTGAAATTAAATACATGACCTGCAATTCCCAGCCATCACCAGCACGCCTCAGGTTAATGCAGTTCTGTGCTTACCCAATTAGAAAAGAACAGGGCAACAAACAAGATCTCATCAAGCTGATAGATCAGGAGATATTTGATCTGAATTTTCCCCATAGAAAACCATTCCAGCCGATATGAAGGCATCCCTGTATTTGTGGTAACTGCATCTTCTGTGAGCAAATCATCCTGATAAAGATTTCCCAGCTATCTTTTTTGGGAATAATTGGGTCATGATAATGCAGTGCCTTGAAGAGAGCCTGGAAAGATTAGACATGCTTGCTTTGAAAAGATTAGCCATGCCTGTTTGGGAAAGGAGGGGTCACGATAAAAATAATGACTGCTTCATCTATGCATCTCAGAAACCTTTAATTGTGGTTTTATACAAGGGTGGGCAGGTATTTGTTATTAAAATGACAAGCTCAAACTCATAAAAGGGAAAGCACGTTTTATAAGATTTGACATTATTCTATGATTAGCCAGACAAGACAGAAGTGACAAAGGTGGCACTGAACATCTGTAAGTCTGGAGTGCAAATGTTCCCAAATTGAAAGAAATGCTGAAACAAACCTCTCTGTGTGCAAATGCCATAAAGACCCAAAATGCCCCAAAGCTGTGGGCTTTTTGTACTATTTATTTTCTTGGTTTGTTGTTTTTTTTCCAGATGGCTGAGCACTAACAAGTCCTGACCCCACATAAACCCACCCTATTCCCAGACAGCGCAGGGGAGAGGCCATCTGGTTCATCCTGCTGCTCTGAAGACATCACTAATGATCCTGATGTTTCTTCAGCCTTTCTGTTAACAGGGCTCAAACACACATCTGGGCACTTCACCTTTCCCACTGGAACCACCACCCTCCATTTGCCTGGTGCAATCAGAATTGTGGTTATTAACTCTTGCATTAGTATACAGACATCAAGGATGCTGGATAGGACTGGCTACTTACTCCCTTCTTATTCCTGCTAGGGACAAATCTACCCCCCAGATTTTTAGGTTTTCATTGAGCCTATCACCATTTATCTGTAGATTTTATTTTTTTTTTCTTGTTACCCTACATCATTATTGCCAACCCCTAAACTGGAACAGCAATACACAAATATTTCCTTCACTTCACTAAGAGCACTTCAGGTTTGATCATTCATCAGCTCAGGCAGCGTCACCTTGTGATCAAGGAGGTCGAAATTACCCTCTAGAGCCATGAATTTATCAAGCAGCACCTGGCTGTGGTGATGTGTGTCCCAGGTGAGGTGGGAGCCAGACCCTGAAGGAAAGGGAGGGGCAATACGAGCAGGACCGAGCTCCTGGGGGGTTTGTAGGGAAGGCAGTCAGGGCAGGCAGCTGTCGTGGTGGGCTCAGAAAGGGTTCTTGCCAAGGGGTGGTAGGAAGCTGTTACTGTTTAAGGTTCTGTCCTGTGTTTAAGGAGGACGTGGATGGAAGCTCAGCTCATTGCCATGTGCTCAGGTGTGAGCATTCCCCCAGGCTGGCTGGGAGAAGCAAACCAGCCTCTAGATCTGCTCTGGAGAGTTTGTTTCTGACCTGATGCCTTCATGTGGTCATCGTTTGCTGCTAATTACTCTCTTCGTGTTTCTGGGAGCTGCAGTGTGGGCTTGGCAGAGGCGGCAGACTCAGTATTCCTGCTTTAGGGGCTGTGTGGTGCCAGCCATGCCAGGGGGAGCTGTGCTTGCAGAAGAAAACGTTTTGATATTTTTCTTTTCCCCTGAATATCACTTTAATGCTTTATGAATAACTGGAAAAAGAATTTGTGCTTGAACTTTTCTATCGTTGCCTCCCTGTGGATGGATCCAAGCTGCACCCCTGCTGGACACCTGCCAAGGTATGTACCTGCTTCTCACTGGAGCTCTGGCTGTGTTTCCTTTTTGATATTCCAGTGGAGCAAGCAACAACATTTGCAATTCTCTTTCAGTGCAGCAAGGTGCATCAGCAGGTTCTGTAGTTCTGCAGGTTTTCCTGGCTGGTGCAAAGTGCCTGATTCCCTGGGGAGCTGCTGTGTGTCTGGGATGGGATCACTGCTGTGCTTTTAAAATGCCTCCCTGTAAACCTTTGCATTCCAAGTTGGTGGTGCCCTGCTGGGTCTCCACTGGAGGGTGATTTTGGCAAGGTTCTGCTTTGAAGGCTGTGGTAGGACATGGAGTACCCTTGTGTGTGTGAGCTGAGTTCATCTGACTGAGCAGTAAGTGGCCAAAAGTAGTGGTCACCCTGAAGTGCCTGTCTTTAGCCCATGGCCTGGTTTAGCTTTGCTCCCATCTGAAGAACCAGCCCAAAACCAGTGTGGGGAGCGTGTGGAGGGAGGAGCTGTGTCAAAGCAAGGCTGCAGTGAAGAAAACATGGAAAACTGTAGCTTAACTGAAGTGGATTTAGCACTAATACATGGAAGACAGAGGAGGAGATATTTATTTATTTATTTATTTATTTTTAATTTTTTTATTTTCAAACTCTGCTTGGCAACCTTTGGAGAGTGCAGGCACTTGGCATGTAATGGAGAGGGAGCAAGCAGAGGCTGCAGGGCGGCTGGAAGATTGGCAGTCCTCTCTCCTGTGGCCCTGTACACTGCTGCAGGCTGGCTGGTCTTCTCCAGCGAGGCTCTGCTCTTCCTCTGAATCACAGTCTGGGCACGTGTGAGTGCCATCAGCACCGCAGGGGAGGGCCCCACCACCTCTCCTGAGCAAATCTTTGGTCTGTTTTAATATGTATTTATTGTTCTTGTGCTGTTTCTGCTGAATCCGAAGGAAATGGTATCAATGGGCGGATTTTTGGAAGGGATCAATTGTTGCTTTTCTGAGTAGCTCTCTTCTGCCAGCGTTGCTGGAAAGCTCTGGCTCCATGTTGAGAGCTTTCTCTCATTGCACAGCCCTTGCTCCTTGCTATGATTTGTCTCAGAGCCTGCAGTGAAATGTGGCACACTGTGGGGCTGGTGTTCCCACACTGCAGTGAAGTGGGTTTTTTAGATGTATGAGGATTTTAGCTGTAAATATGGGTATAGGATATATTTATGAAAACATAATTACAGAATGACCAGTTCCAGGCACAGTTGCAATTGATTTTCTGAAAATCTTTAAAGATTTAACCTATGACCAGTCCATTTAACTCTCAAACTTCTGTCTTGTGTTGCCACTCTCTTCTCCCATGCAAGACTGCTAAACTCCCAAGCCAGGCTTGGTGTTTGGGTGCAGACTGTGTCCAGAGGACAGGAAATCTGTGAGTAGGTGAGAGAGCTCTGTGTAACACTGCTTTCAGTGAGCTCTGGGATATTTAACAGCTGGGCCTTTTATAGCAGCCCCTTCCCCTCCCCACACCCAGAAGGGCTTTCTGCGGAGGGAGCGATTGTCCCCGTGTCTTGTCTCCCACGGGGAGAACACCATTCCCTGGAGAATTGCTGTCCACACGCAGGAGCCTGGCTGTATTTACATATGCACCAGCTTTTCCATTCTCCCCAGCTCCAAACTCACCTTGATGGGCTCTATCACCACTCAGACCACCCCATGGATCAGAGTTTGCTCTCTGCTGCTTTCCCCAGGAAAGAAATTTTCTTTGGCCGGCCGGCAAATGGTGCTGTTATGATGGATGGAGGCAAAAGGGAAGCAGCCTGTGGGAGCTGACACTTGCTCAGGGACAGAGCAGCCAAGCAAAGCCAGCACACGTGCAGGGCTCACAGCAGCACAGGCCAGCCCTGCTGGCACAGAAGGTGTCCTCGAGATCACCCCGATAGCCTTGGAAGTGACTTTACAGATCTCTCACTGAAGTTAGCTTGGTGCTTCTTTATCACACTTGCCTGTGAGTGATGATTTCAATAAATTCGCCTGAAGGGTGTTTTGGTTTTATTTATCGTGAGATGTGTTATTGCCTGCTTGGTGGAACCCTTTGAGGCACTGGTATGACAACAAATGCAGCACTTCTGATGGAAAACTGTTAGAAAGGTCGTGTGTTGTCACTGAATCTTTAAACTCAGTAAGGGTGGGCTTTTTTTGGTTTTCTGTGGTAGTTTTTTGGGGGGGGTTGGTGTTTTGTTTTTTTGTTTTTGTTTTTTTGGGTTTTTTTTGTTTGTTTTGTGGGTGGTTTTTTTTGTTTGTTTGGGTTTTTTTTGTTTTTTTGACTCTATACAAAGAAATGTAGACAGACACATTTGTTTTGGGGGACAGCTCAGTTTGGTTGAGCTGGACTCCTGGGGTGGCTCTGTGTCATGAGGGTTGTGCAATTGCTCCAAACACCTGGAGCTGCTGTTACAGCAGAGCCTCTGCAACGGGCGCACACCAAAATTAGGGCTCTGCTGTGTTGTAGCTGCTCAAAATCATTACAGTTTATTATTTTGCCATAAATATTCTAGTGGAAAAGTCAGATTCAGCTCCCTGTTCTGCTTAACTCGTGCCTGAGGGTGCCCCGTGGGCTGTGTCTGGGGCAGCTGCTGGAGCCCAGCCCTGCTCCAGGGACAGGACCTGCTGTCACCTCCCCTCGTCACATCAAATGGGCCGTGTCCCACGGGGCTGGGCTGGGGAGAGGTGGGTGTGCCATCTGGTATGTGATTAAGATAAGGCTGGAAGTATTTAAATGTTGGTTATAATGAGGAGAAAAATACGTTTGCTTAAATACCTTAGGTGGTTCTTTTCCCTTCAAATATTTAAGGACAGTAGATGATGTCTTTGATTTTAGTGAGACTGGATAACTTGGGGGGACTTTGGAGAGCACTTGGGTTTCAGAAACAGCTTCTTACCTCTGGTGCCAGCAGCGATAGCATGGCAGTGGCTCCTCCAGAGCTCCAGGTCTTTAAATAAGAGAATTGATGGACTTCATCAATAAAGTGTGCGTGTGTCTAGCAAGAGCTTAGGCTAGAACAGTTTCATGTTTTTTTCATTCCACATCTCTAATTTACTTTGAATCTGGCCTCAGATGATTTTATTCTATGCAATAAATAAGTTCAAATAAGCTAAATGATTAGGCAATTAACACACAAAGGTTTATCGCTAAATGTGAATTAGGATGATATTAATGCTGTGCTGAGATAATGCTGGCTCGGAATGCAGGTGCCATACCTACAGCAGTATCAAACAATGTAACACAAGACCAAGGGCAGGAGCTTATCTCTGAGTTCTTATATTAAACATACTTCACACAAGTCAGTTCTCAAATTTATTTTTCAACAGAGAAAATTTTCCCTTACTGATTTTCCTGAATTATTCAGTAGATGTGGACACCCAAGATAAGCTCCTCATTCCAATCATGTTTCATGCAGTGAATACACTGCTAGGACTAGACCCTTTTTCAGCAAGACATATGCAATATGAAATCCTGTATTTACTCATTATCTTTGTGTTTTGGACTCCTCCAAGATTTCCTCTAAGTACACCAAGGTCTCCAGCCTCAGTCGGCACTGATAGAAAACCCAAGAGAATGCAGATGGTTTGACCTTTAGTGTGGGGCTGAGACACAACAGAACATGAGAAGGGTTTATATCATTCAGAGCCCCCATACATCCCACAGAGTGCAGAGTTCACTGTTGGGAATCTGGCTGGGGGCTGTAAATGAGTTCCAGCCATGAGATGTGATCAGTCTGTGCAGAGTGCCAGGGTTTCATTCCCCACCTTCACTGCTTTTGGGAGATCATGAATAAGGGGACAGTGCCTCCTCCCCTGCAGAGTGATCTGATCCCAAAACTCTGTGTGACTGTAGTCTGGCTCTGTAAGGAAGGGAGAATAAATTCCTTTTAATCCCTTTTACCTTAATCATAAATTCCTATTCTAATGTTCAGGAAACAGGTACTGAAAATGTTGTTTCCAACATTAAGATTCTTAATAAAATGGACACCAGAAATAAGAGAATGAGTATAGTACCTGTGAGAAGAACTCTTCCTGCTTCACCATACCTAAGACTGAGCTCTTAATTGTGTCTTGTCTTATTCTGTAAAGAAGAATTCTTAAATCATTGCAGTCCTTGTCATGACAACTGAAGGATCTCTGAGATAGGAATGGCAAAATAAAATAAAATAAGCTGCACATTGTGGTAACACATTGTTACATGGTTTTAATTTAAAAAGTGCATTTGGTTGTTTGAAATGCTTTCACTAGATCTCTGTATCACTGAGTATTAAGATGGAAGGGGTTTCTTTTTATTATTATTTTTCATTTCTATTTTGTAACCTGTGTCGGTTTTGCTTCTCTCTGCACAAATTCTTTGTAATGAAAACAAGCTATCTGCACAGTAACCCGTACTGGAAAAGCACAGGCAGTGCAGTTCTTAGTGCAGGTGAATTTATAGGCACCTGTGTCACTATCGAGTTAGAACCAACATTCCAGTTAAGCGCAGGATCACAGGACCCATCTGGAAACCCACGGCAGCAATAAACCCTGGCACCTGTGGGTGGCATTATTGGCCTGCTTTTCATTGCTCTGCAGGACAAGAAGCAATTCCTGACCTGCAGAAGCAAGTAATGGTACAAATGGAAATGAATGATGCATATAAGTTCAGCTTCTGACAAATTTCTTTCCTTGCAACACAGGGATTTTGGAGAGAGAAACACTGGTTATGACTGCTTTGTACTCCAGTTTCTGCCTGGTAATTAAAAGCTGCATGAGGGAGCACAGCAGCCTGGAGCGCTGTCAGGAGAGCTGTTTGCACTTGCAAGGAGCAGTGAAATACCTATATTCACAAAGAACAGATCTGTGTGTGTGTAAAACCTACCTCCATCTGGAGCAGGTGTAACATCTAAAGCTGCTTTCCTGGGGTTGAATGCAGGCTGGCCATGGAAAGCCACAGAGCTCTCTGTCTCCTGCTGCTCGGGGTGCCCTGTCAGCCCCTCACCCTCCTGCCCCTGTGATGGGGGGTTCTCCAGGACCCTTCCCACCTCCTCCTCTCTGCAACCCAGAGCTCGTGTCCTGTAACACCATTTACAAGCACAAATCCAGCTCCATCTCTGTGCTGATGTTTCCCACTACCCGACCCACATTCAAGAGAATATCTAAGTTTCTCTGATGCCTTTTCAGAGCTCTGGAGCTGCCAGGTCCAGCTCCGTGGAGCTACAGCTAAGTTAATCTGCATTCCCACCTTGTTGCTTTGCTAGACCAGCATGGACAAAACGCTGTCTGTGGGGTTGAAGTCTTGCCCCTGACCAAGATTTTCATGTGGATGCTTTTATTTGGCCAATGTCTAAATCTTGCTGATTCCTGCTGCAAAATACTTTTCCCCTGCCGTGTTCATATATAAAAACAGGGCCTGAAATACTGTTTTGTCGTATTTCAGTTAGAGGAGGAATTGTTTTTCTCACCTTGGTGACTCTGCTCAACCTTTCTCATAGCTCTTGGGAAGCCCCTGGAAAGGTGTTTTCCTCTAGTCTGTGCCCCTGACCATGTCACTGACTCTTTGTATTCCTCCACTGCCTCTCTCTTCCCAGTCAGGTCAGGAATAAATGAGCTGTTCCCGTTTGCAGCACTGCTCATGGCTGCTGCTCCCTTCTCTTCCCCAGTATCCTTTTGATCACTCTTGAGTTACCAGCTCTCACCTGGGCCCTGCTAAAACCCTTCAAAGTGCAGCTGTTAAATGCTGAGAGATGTACCTTGGAGGTTTTCCAGCACTCAGCAGGAGCTCTCTATAACCAAACCCTCCCCCCAGCCTCTTCTCCCCCTCATAAAAGTTTTCCTGTGGCATTTGGCGGTGGGTGGGCAGGCAGTGAGCTGAGGTTCCCTGCCCCACAGACCTGCACAGGCAGCATCTGCTGTCTGCTCCACAGCAGGCTTTAGTTCTTTTCATGTTCTCTACTTATTTGTCACTTTGAAGGATGGAATTTTGGTTTGGGTTTAAGGTTTCTGGGCGCTGCAGTAATACAGATAATTAACTGCAGCTCTGTGTGTCCGACACTGCAGAAATAACAGCTTTCATCCCACTGATATATCCCTTAACGCTTTGCTGTGGCCAAAGCCTGCTCTTGGCTTTGTGTACATGACCTACCCACTTCAGTCATAGCAGGGATTGTTAGCAAGAGCACTGCAGTCTTGTTGCTGTTATTTCACTATCAAGGCAATTTATGGTGCAGTGAGATAATAGGAGTAGACGGGTTTTAGCTCTGTTTACAATGACTGCGTTTAACAGCAACTCAAAAAAGTTGGCACTGCTGACAAAAGGCATAAAAGAAAAAGAAATCATGTTTGATTGTTTGTGAAAGGGAATTGTGACTTCAGCTCTTTCGTTGACATTAAACTTGGGGGGAGGGGGGGATGTACGTGTTCTCCTGCCAGAAATTAAAACTACCATTTAATTTCTTTTTTGGCAGACTAATGTTTTTTTAAAGTTGATCTCCAGATCTTGGATTTATATGTAAGAAGGAGAAGGGAGGATTCTGAAAACAGTACTAAAGGATCTTACAGGGACTATCACAGGCTTTCTCTCTGATAAACTGAAAGAGATAGCAATCTCAGAAAAAAAATCTCAGTTGTTGTTTCTTTTCCTCCTCTTAAGTGCTTAAGGCTGCATTTGACTTTATTACTGAAATAAGATGAAGTTAAATCCTGAGCCATATTCAGTGAATCTGTGATCACTTCCAGTAACTCTTAAGGGTCTTTGAAAACCTGTTAGGAGAGATTTGTTCCATTGAGCTTCAGACACTTCCCTGGAGGGCACTTAACCTGTGCTCCCCTACAGATAACTGGTGATTGGTTCTGGCATGGGCTGAACTCCCTCTAGAGATGTCTCTGCTCATCGATTATCTCTCTTCACTGATTGTGCTCTTTATGTCCCTGAAGTTTGGTGGGATGGATGTGAAACCGTGGTGTGAAATACCCAGACACCAGCCTGGTGCTGCTTCCCAGTACTCACCCATTTAACTCATCCATGTTTTTAAAGCAATGAAAATTCTGCTGATGTGGTCACTGCAGAGTGGGTTTGGTGTGGGGACGGATGTTCCAGGCTTCCTCGTGTCCTTTTTCCTACAGGTTTGGTTCAACATTTGGAAGGAAATGGTTGGGAAGTCTCTCGTGTGTTTGCACCTCTCTGTTCAAACCCTTTCTTTCAATAGCCCCATCCTCAACAATCAGCACAAGCCTTGTGATTAGTTTGAGGGGAGAAAAAAGTCAGGTTGAACTAATATGATAACTTCCTTTGTGATGCTTTTGGTGCCTGCACAGGCAGTTTTGAATTCCTGCGCTAACCCTGTGTAGGTTTTTTGATACCATGCCGACACTTTTCTCGAGGAAAGCGCAGTGTCTCACACCAACCAGAGTGACAGGGCCTGGAACATCTCATGTTTGTGCTGCCTTTGGAGCCTGAAATGCCTCCAGCCCTGGAGGAGGTGAGCAAGGGCTGCATTACAGCTTCCCTGCAGTTGTTTTGAAAAATCTTTTCAGTTCTTCTCTTCCTGTGTTTCAAGGTCAGAAAAAAAAAAAATTAGCTCTGAAATATAAATCAAAGTCTTAAGCTCCAGCCTAAGGAAAGAAAGATGCTATAATAAACAAAGCTGTATGAAATGAAGGATTGTGAGAGGCTCAGAGGTCTGTCTCTCCTGCTATAAAACCTCCTTTATTCCTGTGGCTCCTACATGGACTCTCTCCTCCTCCAATTTTCATCATTGCTTCAGTGCTTCATAGCTCTCCTTAAGTCGCTCCCCCTCAGGCTTGGGCTCAATTTGTCATTGTCCTTGCATCATCTTCACAGCAATGATTTCTCATTCTGATTTATTTAGTATTTTGCAAACCCCTGCATTAGAACAAAAGAGTGAAGTTACTGCAAGGTGATGATAAATTGGCTTTTTTTTCTTCAGGGCCCCGATTCTCATCTCGGCAAACTGACATTTCTTCATGGCAATGAATTCCTTCCTTGCTGTGTTCCATGTTCTGGATCTCCAGCAGCAGGGATTGAGGGGTGCTGGGTGAAGTGATTCTACTGGAGAAGGGCTCTGTGCCCCGCACAAGCTCGGGTGTGTTACAGCTCTGGTTCCAGAGGGGTTCTTATCAAGCTGTTAAGATGAATCTGAATTTATTTTGTAGCATAAAGACACTATAAGTGCCTTTCCTGGAGCCTACCCCTGGGGCATAGAGGTTCCTAAAACAAAGCAGCCAGTGGTGCTGGCAGCAAAACAGCAATGTGATTTCACATCCTAGGTTAAATTGCGGCAAATTCCTGTGATTTATGGAAATATCTCTGGCACATGAACCAAGGCCCCCAGACAGAATCCGTGGGGCTGTCAGGGCTCCACACACACCGAGAGCTCTGGCTGTGCTGGCTCTGTGTGTGTTTGGTGGGGGAGATTCAATGGCTCAGAGTCTGTGGTGTTAAAGACTGAATCATTTCTGCTCCAGCACTTTATTTTATGTTGTTTAATGACTTCCCAGTTGAATAGCTCTAGTAGCAGTGGGGTGCAATGTATCAAGCACATCAGGAATCTCTTACACTGCTGCTTCAGACCCACTGAAGCTGTAACTCCCCAAGTTTATTGACCTTTCCAGTTGAGACCTTGCTGGTGAAAGGATTTGACTGCTAAGAAGCTGCTCGATGTAAAGAGGCTCAACATGCTACACAAGCTTTAAATTGCTAATGGAAGAGCAATGTCCTCTTCCAGGACTGAAGGGGGTCACTTTTGGAGCCCACAGTGTGGTGGGTGATCCCCAGAACAGTGTCATTAATAAAATCCATGGAGACACTATCACAGTTCAAGGTTTCTGTGCAGGGTTTACAAGGAAATGGAGATGGAGTACTATTGAAATCTGGTGGTGTACATTGGTCCAAACTTTCATAGCCACTGCATTTGCCACACAATTTTAAGATTTAATTACGCACTGTGACACTCCCAGATATGATGACTTATACATAACAGAATGGGACGAAAAGCAGAGAAATCATTCCAAAGTTCTGGTTTCTCAGAAGAGATAATCTCCTTGATCAAGTGACATTCTCAATTGCCAAAAAAAAGAGAGTGAATTTTCAGGTAAAGGCTCATTTACACCAGGTAAAGATCTGATGGTGTAGTTGTATTTGAATTTCAAGAACCTATCTGAAACAGATGCAGCTTTTTTTTTTTTTAGAACAAAGTAGTTTTTAAAATCCCTCTGCAAACAGTGAGGCTGCCGATGTTGCACATATAGTTTAAACAGGGGAGAAGAAAGTAATCCCATCTGGCAGGAGGCTGAGCAGCTACTGTTCATCAGAACATTTTATCTACTGCGAGAGATTGGAGTTTTGCATTCTCAAGCATCTCACATCTTAAGGTCAGGGGAAGACGAATGCAATTTTTATTTTTCAGGGAGTTCTCTTAGTTTATGATCTAACCTTTTCTGTTCCCTGACCTGCTGCAGTCATCAGCCAGCATTTCAGTGGATGTTTCCTTGCTAACTCGTGGAGCTATGGCAGCAGCTGTAATTCCTGCACATCACACGTCTCAGTGTCTGTAGGTGTAAATATTCAGCTGGGTTTGTGCAAAGCACTGCTGCAGCTGCTTCTCAAATCCAAAACAAACCTGCAAACAAACACACAACACTGAACCACATGGAATGTGGCTATTTTCTATCTGGCATTGTAATGCAATAGAATGTATTAGCAAACTTCTTTGCATAAATCTAATTTTTAGCAGAGCCTGAGAATGCTTCCCACCCACCCCACCTGGGTTTTTTTAGCTATTCTCTGCAAGTGCTATCCCAAGGAAAGCTTGAGAAAGCAATGTATAAATAAAAACATAAGGTGAGATGCCCTTAATCCCATGAGAAATCAAATTTAGATTGAATAAGAAGGACAAAGCTTGCAAGATATTTGGTAGAGCTGGAGCAGATCTATCCATGCACTAATAATCAAGCACAGCAGAATTCTGTGCAACTTTTTTACCCAAAGGCAGTTAAGAAAAGGACTGATGGGAGTAATCACAGGTAAAAATGCTCAGTACTTCGGGACTCTTACCCACTGAAATGTGAAGGGAGAATAGGAGCAGGGAAGTTTTGTGGAGCAGGGTCTCTTGGGAAACATATTACTGCTCTGTGGTGGCATTTTCCTCTTGGCCAGAGGACTGCACAAACTGTAGCTGTAGCAGCAGCAGAGAGGCTGTAACCTCAGACAGCAGTCAATGGTGAGAAATCCACTCATTGCTAGATTTATTAGTCTGAACAACTTCATAGAAATTGGAGTTCATGAGAGACAGATACAGAGAAATCAAAAGGCAGGGTTTTAATTTGTGTTTTATTTTTGCCACTTTTCCTCATATTAAGCCCAGGACTCCAACTGGTGCCAGACCAAGAGGCAGCCTTGCATTACTGCACATTGCAAAGGAGCTCAAAGCTCCTCTGCACTGCTCTTCACACAGATGGAGGCATGGATGTTTTGTTTTTACCTGCCCTTTATGAGTCCCCTCCACTTCCTCTGTGTCTTTCAGTGCTTCAAAATGCTGGGCTCCAAAAATGGG
The DNA here is from genome assembly GCF_015227805.2 of Hirundo rustica. Classification (NCBI taxonomy): domain Eukaryota; kingdom Metazoa; phylum Chordata; class Aves; order Passeriformes; family Hirundinidae; genus Hirundo; species Hirundo rustica. Next base: position 5,489,058 of record NC_053464.1, read on the forward strand.
TGAAAATTAAGAGACTGCACTCCCAGTGGCGTGATTTACCTCAGCCCCAAGGAACATGGGGATGTTTGCTCTTATGTGAAACTCCTTTCAGTGCCTCTGATGCTGCTGCTTGGGGAAAAGATAATGTTAAACCTGCCTTTCATCTAAACTGCTTGGTGCCTCCTGTGCAATATGGGGATTCACCTGTGTTAGTAGATAGTTTTATTGTAATGATGCAGGGTGTCTGCAGTACTGTGTGTTTGATTGGTTTATTTTGCTTTTAAAATGGGATTACCTCCTACTGTCTTCTCTCCTATCACCCTGCAGCCCTGGCAGCAGCAGGACATCCCTGGGCTCGGTGCACTGCAGCTCTCAGTGTTACAAAATGTAGCCTTGTAAATGTAAATATCAATATCTTAACATTTCCTTTACCTTAGCTTGTTATTGCCACTTTGGGCATCCTATATTCTTTGGAGTGTAAACTTTGTCAGGGGGGATAAAATCCATAAAATATTTGTGGTCCTAATTCCCAGAGATACAAGTTTTAACTGGAAAGTCAGCATCTCCTTGGAACAGCTCAGCTGATCAGGCAAGGTGAAGAATGGGCACGTCTCAATAAATCCAGACTGCTTTCATTTGTTTGGTATCACAAATATATAGACATTGCCTTTTGAAAGAAAGAGTGGCCCCAGTTTTGTGAAGACAAGGCAATTAGAGTATAAAGAAGTAAGAAGTGAACATTAGGCCACTCCAAAGGTAACACAGTTATACAGTGTTTCATACAAAATGAATATATGCATTTTTCAGCAGACAGAATTGTCTCTCCATAAAGGGAAAAAAAAAATATTCCCTTTAAAAGGGGGAAAAGAAAAGGCTATTTGTGCTGCCAGCTGTCCTAGCTAGCTTCTGTCTGTCTAAATTTCAAATCAAATGAAATCATACAGCAACATACAGATGGGTGACAATGTGGAAGATTGAATTTATATCTGGTAGTCTTATTATCCTTCCTTTTGCAGCTATTTCTTGTGCAAAAAAGTTCCCCAGCTCTCTGTAATAGCCAAGGTGTGAAGATCAGTCTTAATGCACTTTTGAGCAATTTTAATCTTGGTTTTATACACAAACTGATGCCTGCTTTGAACACAGCCTGGTCCATCATGTTTTGCTTCCTCAGAAAAGCTGCTGCATGTTTAATCTCCTTACATTAAGGGACACAAAGGCAGTCTCATGTCATTTATTGGGGCTGCCCAAGAAGTCCGTGCTGCCTGTCTGCATGATGTGGCCGTGGTGACAGTGCTTTGATCTTTCTGCAGTGCGAGGGGTTATGAGGAGAGTCAGAGTCATCTTTAAATAAGAAACCTGGATAGTTTCAGCAGAAAACCCCAGAACATCTGTGTTTTATTTCCATGCTAGAGGGGGATTGATTCTCAAGTGAGGGACTCAAGCTTCACGAGGCCCAATCCCAGCAGAGATAAGAGGGCTCAGCAGTGACAACCCCAGAGCCGCTGCTGTGCTGAGGAGCTCAGTGACCATCTCATGATAAACCCCATAGCTGCTGTGCTCAGGAGCTCAGTGACCATCTCATGATAAACCCCATAGCTGCTGTGCTCAGGAGCTCAGTGACCATCTCATGATAAACCCCATAGCTGCTGTGCTCAGGAGCTCAGTGACCATCTCATGATAAACCCCATAGCTGCTGTGCTCAGGAGCTGTGACCATCTCATGATAAACCCCATAGCTGCTGTGCTCAGGAGCTCAGTGACCATCTCATGATAACCCCAGAGCTGTTGCTGTGCTCAGGAGCTCAGTGACCATCTCATGATAACCCCAGGGCTGTTTGCTCAGGAGCTCAGTGACCATCTCATGATAACCCCAGGGCTGTTTGCTGAGGAGCTCAGTGACCAGCTCGTGTTGGAGCTCAGGGCCAGGCTGGCAGCACACCAACAGCCATGAGCTGACTCTGCACATCTCCCCCTGATTTTTCTAGCATGGATCTCAGTATTGTCATGGTAGTGCTTTATAAATGATCCTGTTTACAACTGTGTTGGGCTCTGTAATGGTGATCTTGGTGCTCTTTAGTAAACAGTTACACTTCCGCTTAGAGATGCTGAGGGAGAGAATTTTTCCTCTTCAGAAAGTAAACATAAAACACTTCAGCTTGTTTACTGCTTTCAAGAAAGACTTAAAAGTTATAATGGACTTTTGCTGGCCCTAGATTTTCACCTTAAGGAAATAAAATTACTTAATCTTTTATATATTTGATTTTTTTTCTCCCCTGTAAACAATGATTAATAGTAAATCTCAATTTACCCTTCCACCCTAAAATGAGAAAAACTTGCAAATACTTGGCTGTGAAGAGCTTTAGAAATCTGAAGTGTGTTGGTTCTGCTGTGTGGCAAATAAGGACTCTGCCAAGATCTGACACTTTCCTCTGAGACCTTGGTGCTCGCAGAAGGTGCAGCCTCAGCTCGGGAAGAGCTGGGGCTGTCAGAGTGGAGCAGCTGGGACAGAGTGGAACATGTTCCCTGGGCCATGGAGGTGGAGTGAGCTGGAAGTTAGGAGATGCAGAGGGTAAAGATGATGTGATGAATAACTGATTCATTAGTGAAGGAGTGAAGGGAGGATGTGCAAGAAGTACTGAACACTGATATCAAGAATTCGGAATTTAATTCCTGGATGAGTCCTTCTCCCTTTGCTTGAATGCAGGATTTAACTGATGCCTGGAGATTAAAGCTGTGATGGAATGTGACTGTGGACAGTGTTTGAGGATGGAGTATAATTTACATTTTGCTGTTCTGTGTAATCAGAAAAAAACACAAAACCATTCCTCTCCAAATCTAAGGAAGATAAGCACCTTGATCTCAGTCTGTTGAGTTTGTTATTCAGTGTTGGGGTGGGGCTGGGCTGGCTGCACAGGTATTTGTCAGGCCTTTTCCTCCTGGATATATAAAACTGAGGCTTTCTAACACAAGTCAAATCATTCAATCTGAAGAGAACACCTCCCTGTTTTCTCAGGAAAAAAAAAAATCCTGATTTTGACAGAATTGCCTATGGCAGTATTCAAAGACAGTGGAGAAAATAATAAAGCTGATTGTATGAGCCTTCTTTTCAGAAATTCTTACCATAAATAAAATGAACATACCATGTTATCAAGCCAGGATTTTCCAAATCCCACTGGTTACACAGTTATATATATATATATATATATATATATATATATATAAAAAACTCTAACCAAGAAAATGCCACTAAAAAAATTAATGGCATTTAGTCTGGACATTTTAATGGTAATTTTTATTTTTACCTGTGGCATTTCTGAAATATTAAATTGTTGTCTCTCTGAAAGATGATCAGGCAGGAACATGGCATCCTCTTTTTTAACCTGAATAAAAAGGATATATCTAGATGTAAAAATCTAAAAATGTGATTTGTGTTTCATATTAAATTTACTGTAAGCATTTACAAAATTAGGTTGTCAGTGTCATCTATTCATCTATAAAAGCAGATGGGATTGGTATTAGGCATTTGGTGTGTCTAGTAACACATTTATTTGGTGGTATAACTCTGGGTAGAAAATCAAATTGTAAAATCTTAAATTCAGATAATTATGCAATGTCATAGGGCTGCTAGCCACCATCTAATGAGCAATAACTGCAGGTTTTTGGCATTTTCAAAGATGTCAAAAGCTGTTGCTTTTGTCTGAAAGTGAGAAAATTAATGGGAAAATCAGTTCTTAAAGGCCTCGAGACTTCTTTTAGTACTGGCTCAAACCTCTGCATTCTGAGCATGAGCAACCCAAACCAAGTTTGTGCTCCACAATAAATTTTTGATTGGGAGTTCATGAACTCGTGACAGAGTTTGGAAAAGCAGCAGCCAGGGGCGAGCGCTGCAGTGAGAAGCTGGGATCCGTCCTCGTGCCCTGCGCGCAGAGTGAGCTCAGGGCTGGCGCTGGGCCGGCCGTGTGCGGGGCCTGGCACAGAGACCCAGACTGCCACAGGCCCTCGGCAAAGGCTCACACGGGGTGGGTGAAGGGTTCTGAAGTCACCCTGGAGCACCCCTGGGGAGGCACTGCTGGCCCCAGCTGCTGGCGCTGAATGTTTGAGTTCCCCCGTGTCTCCCTGCTCCACCTGAGGCCCAAGGGCCGCGTTGGCAGCCTGGCACAACTCTGAGAGGATTAAGAATAGAAAATTTGTCCACAAATGGTGTCATCGAGAGGGGAAAAGCCAGGCAGGGGTGCTGCAGGGAAGGACAGTGGCAGGGACACCTCTGGAGGGCTGGTGGCTGCTGCGGGCTGGGACCCGCCGCTGTGCGCACAGCAGGGCCGCGGGCACAGGGCAGCCAGGGCATCAGGACAGCGCTCAGCATCTTCCTCCTGCTCTTTGGGGGCATGGAAGGCTACGGAGAGCCCTTTACAAACCTGGTGGGGAAAACCGTTAGAAGTGGAGGGTGGCTGTACATATTTGCTGATTGATGGCTTCTTCTCCTGCCTGCTGGCGGTGTGTGGGCACAGCAGGTGAGGGGCTGCCTCTCCCGGCTGCAGGGCACTCAGAGGCACCGGGACAGCCAGGGCGAAGGAAGCTGCCTCTCTCCTCCAATTTCAGCTCCCTAAAGCGCTTGTTCAGAAGCAGGACTATAGGGTTTGCCAAAAAAAGGAGTTAATTTTTGGAAGTCTTTCTGTGCTGTGGAAGGCAGAGCCAGGAAAGCTGGCTGAGTGTCAGCAGATCGTGCCCAGCAGTTGGTGGGATGAGCACAGAGATGCTGAGGTGACAAGTGCTTTGCAGGCTGAGTGCACTAATATGTTCTGGAAGAGATATGTGCAATACAAAGTGAATCTGAACCTCAAATAAGCCAAAGTTTACAGTAGTGTCTGCAACTCAGTGGAGGAGCAGTGCTGAAACTTGAAACAGGGAGCACAGTTTCTAGAAGTGCATAAATTGTGGAAAAACACAGCACAGCAAGTTTTATGTAATTGCAGGGTATAAAATTGACCCCTGTGTTCCTGGGTTTTCTGTTATTTACAAATCCTCTTCCAGTTTAGACACTCTTATCCAGCTGAGCCAGTGGCTCATTTGGGGAGTGAATATTGTGAGCATCATGGGACTTACACTGCTCCATATATTGTTGCTATGAAACTTTAAATGGTAAATCACTACAATGATGAAGACTGTAAAAAGCCATATAATAAGCACAGCTTTCATTTATTTACCATACTACTAAAAAAAATTTTTAAATGTCATTGGAACTAGCTATAAAACTTTGTGGTACTAATTTAATGGTGTGATAAAATTAGTAATATATATTTTGGGTCATAGAGATAGAACTGAAGAGGGACGGATTTTGTGCAGGATATTTTTTAATGGCTGCTGGTCTTGGTCTTGTAAATCTTGTACTGAATTATGAAAATCAGGGCTGCAGCACAGTGTTAACATTTACACTTTCTTATGTGACAAAGGCAGTTATGGCAGACACTGTGTGGATGTGAATAAGGAGTTACACTCAAACAGCAAAATGGACCTGTTGTTGCAAGTAGAAATACAATCTTCAAAGTCAGAGCTCGTTCCTGGGGAGGCTTTCCCAGCAGCTGGAGTCTGTGTGAGGTGATCTGCAGCGGGCTGTAGTGTAAGGGAGTGTGACTCCTCCCCGAGTGGAGAATTTCACATTCGTTCGTAATCTCATAAAGATCTGTTCTGAAATGTGCTCAGTAGTGCCCAAGAATTTATGTCCTGTCCACTTCCCGGGACAATGGAGCACAGATCTATCTCTCAGGTAACAAATTAGTGTATGGCAAGATGATAGAGGATTTCTTCATTCTCATCCCGTTGGCCTGCAGCTTGGATGATGCCTTGTAATATATAGTCACAACACAACTCTGCAAATAACTCATGCTGGCTGTGCCTCTAGATGCTGTGTAATTTAAAGGATAATTAGGGCTCAAATTTCAGCAGAAGATAAATGTTGCAATAATGTCACCTTGTACCTGTAGAGCAGCTTTCATCTCGGAGGCATCCTGCTTGCTGGAGAGTGGTGCTCACAAATAAACGTTGACTGTCGTCCTGCTGGGAACAGGCAGCCAGGCTCACAGGGGCAGAGCTGTCTTTTCTTCCTATAAATGGAAGATTTAATAGTACTGCTGGGGACTAATCTCTACTTCCTCATGTAAATATTTTGTTTAATTAATTTTGATAAATATTTAAAGCAGACATAATTATTAACTTTCATAATAAAATATCTATATATTTCCTTGCTATCATAATGATATTTTTTCCTGCCACCTATTAAAAAAAAAGATTAATGAGTGAGCGCATAGTCCATTGACTTCTGCTGAATCCTGTGCTCTCAGTCAGCTGGAAAAGGATTTGTCTCAGCTAATTTTCTCTAAGCGGGATTCTCTTTGTAACTGAGGAAGAGGCAGTTCTAGGGTGCTGTCCTTTCCTTAGGTAGGCATTTGACACACATCAGACAGTGCTGGAAATGCAGCAGGTTTGCTCAATTTTCCATAAAGATATTTAGTAGAAAATTAGGTGAGAAACCCTGAAATGAATCTCATAGTATAATCCTACTTGATAACCTCAAAGTTATCAATGTATGTTTATTTTAAAGCCAAATGTACTACTACTGGGAGTACAAATGCTATGAACACTTTAAATACAGTGAACTTTACTCCTGTGAGCAGTTCTGCAGCAGTGAATATAACTTCATACCACTTTATTAATTTATTTTTTCACACACGAGGTGTGGTTGGTCCCAAAGCTCTGTTTCATGTGGCTCAGGATAGAAGGATAGATATTTGTTTGTACTTTGCTTTATTTCTTATACCACATTCATTCTTAGAGGTCAAGGTTTGAAGTGTTCATTCCTGGGCACATTTCAGAGCAGACAACAAGAGCAATGGATTTTCAGAGCAGGGATGCCAATAAAATAGGCAGCAGGGCAGCAGAGGAAAATGGGTCTTCAGGCTGCTGTTTCCCTGCAAGGAAGCCCTCCCTGGCAACCAGCCATTTCATTAGTGCTATTTAAAGGTCTGCTAAACACCCTACCCTTATCTGTGCAAGATCCTGCTTCCCTCATGATGAATTATACAATTAATTTCTAATGTATTTATCAGTTACTTTACTTGTCTGTCCTGAAAAGGGGAAAATGCTGCTGAGAGCTCTCCTCTTTATCACTGGTGCATGAACAGCTACTTGTTCATTTCTTTGTGACACTTTAGCCGTTAAAGGCAGTGGAACATTTAATATAAGAGATATTGTAAAAAACTGTGGTTTTTATTTCTAGATCTACATCTCAATAAAAGAATGGATTTTCTAGGGCAGGCTTCTGGACTATGGAGGTTCCAGATACCATAAGTCATGGTTAGTAGTTACATTTATTGCTTCTGTGGCTCTACCTGAGAGGCTTTTGTCAGGATAGCTGCACTGAATTCAGTGACGGCCTGTTGATTTGCATGAAGAAGCCCCAGTCACTCCACCAAGCAAGATGCCCAGGTTTCAGAGTCACCAAAATTTGGACTTTCATACCTGCAGTAGTGGTATTGAGCATGGACATTAAACACATCCTGTTCTTTTTAGAAGAATTGTTGCAAAATTGATGAGTCCTACTTCCCTCAGGATAATTGCGTTTAACAACCCTTTGTCCTGTCTAGAAGTAACCTTGATTTTTTAAAGATTTTTTTTTATCAGGAAAAAAAACAATAAACACCATCCACTCAAACACATCTTGGATGAGCTAAGTGCTGAGTGCATCTTAACCTGTCTCAACATCCTCTCTGCAAAACATGTTCTTGCATAGATTGCAGCTCACATCACCAGGAACTGGTGTGTGAGGCTTTATACACAGAAATAAATATCAGCTGTAGCTTTCAATTCTCTCTTCAGTTCTTTGACAATATTAAGAGTTAGGAAATCTGTTTTATTAGTCAATAAACCCTAATTTAAGTCAGGCTTTTTTGCTCTACTACCATGCATTTCTGGAAGCTGGAGAAAACCTCCACCAGAGATGGAATAAGATTCTAGGAAAGGGACTGCCTAAGAGGAGAAAAAGGCTGCCCCTCTGTGGCATCATAAAATTTTGAAGAGATTTTCTTTTTGGAAGCTCTGCATTTGTCATTTGCAGTAAATTATAACAACTTCCTTCTTTATCCCTCACAAGCAAGAATGGATTTGCTCTTGGCCATAAGTTCTGGCTCAGGAAGTGACCTTAATTTATTCATCATTAAGTGTGCAGAATACATACTGTATGAGCTGAAATGACCAGAATAAACCCTTTTCCCCCAAAAGAGAAATGTGTGTGCTCCATACTGCAGAAGGAAAATGCAGGCACATTCCAGAACCAATGGATACACAGCCTTTGAGTCCAGGTGCTTTATATAATATTAAAAAGTATTCAATTAACTGTTTCCCATTTAAATATCTGCTAGAGGGGGGCACCACTAATATTATATGTACTTCTTCTCTTTTATTTCTCTACTACCTAAACAGTGGATTAAAAAGTATGGAATTACGGATAACAAAGCTTGAGTTTTGCAATAAAAATATGGTGAGAACCTTGTTATACAGTGGGGAACTACAGCAGCCCAGGCAGGTAGGAAGAGGCTCTGAAGGTGAAAATACAATGGAGTTGTTTTCACTTTTCATCTCTAACCTTGGCAGGAGGTGTTGGCTTTGGAATCTTTTGAAGCACTGTGGGACAGGCCTCATTAATTCTAGCCCCTTAATTTTCAGAATACCGAGGAAGTAGAATGAAAAAGGAAAATGAGCACAAAAGAAACTTAAAAAGGATTATAAACAGATTACAGGCCAATTTCATCTTCAGAAGAGCACCTCTAATATGTCCAAACTGGAAGCTGAAGAGGTTGATTAATGAATGTAGAACCATTTCTAGATGAGCATTTATTTTAAATGCTTCAGGCTTAATTCTTATTTATATGAAGCCAATTTAGGACACTTTGCGGGTCATTTATGTCCAAGTCTTTACGCCAGAGAAAGCCTAAGATAAAAGTCTTTCAACAGGGAATAAAAAGAACTGTATTTTAAATCATAAATGACTGCATTTCTGATGTGCACTCAGTGTCAAAATGGAATTGTATGTGTGCCAAAAACTGAATTGTGATTTGAAGGATGATGGTAGAAAACACAAAGAGTTAAGAAAATTCTTCCTCCTTTCAGAAGTGGTTGAGAACAATATCAATAATAAGGAGGAAAAAAAAAAAAAAAAAAGTGTATTTTGCCTGTCACTGTCCATACCCTGCTTTGAGCCCTATTTTGATGGTACTGTGGCTCAGAATTTGGGCTGGAATATGAGTGGAACTGGCTTTGCACTGGATGGGCTGGCATCCATAGCATAGGGGAGCTCTTCCATCAGGAATGGTGTAAATCAGATCAGGATCAGCCGAGAAGAGCGTTGGAATTCTCCTGCTCCAGAGTCTTCTGTGCTGATTTGAGTGAAGGAGGAAACTAGAGAGGAGGAAGCCCAATACATGGCTAAATTTTAGTACTTGCAACACCACTGGCTGTATCCGGGAGAAAGGTTAATATTCCCTTAGTTCTTCCTGTGTACACTCCCAGTACCTGAAGTATGAATTTTCTGGCAAATCAAGGGTGAAGGATGGATACAGCTCAAGTGATTTTTTTTTTTTTACTGTGAATCTGTAGAAGTTTTGAATATACATATTCTAATTTTGACCTGGCTGCTTGTGGAGTATGGTTATTCCTGCCTGTGTGCTCCATTCTTCCTAAGAAGTCACACAATCCAAATAAATGTAACTAGCTCCTCCACTGAAGGAGGGCGGGTTATATCCTGTAGAACCACACGTGCCCGCTGGTACCACACGGCCAGGGGCTACGGGCTTTCTTTTACTCTTTGGGCAATTACTGACTCTCACTCTTCAAATTCCCTTGAAGGTCAAAGCCAGGGAATCTGAGCACATGTGAGGTGTACTCAGAAATGTGAGGTGCTGGTGGTAGTAATGTTAAACACATTCTGAAGTAGGACATGTGCTCTCTATTTTTAACTGTAATCTTGGCTGAGTGGCAGAGTTAATGCACTGGTTAGAATTTGAATAAAACATGAGCCTTGTACTATGAGAACAATAATTTAGCTGTAATCTGATGCATGAAGTAATGAGTGGTAATTTTCTCTGGAGATGCAGTAAGTCACTGTGTACCTTAGTAAACAAGTGTGAATAGTTTGGTGAGCACATGGTGGTCATAATGGACTCATTTACCTCTTGTTGGAATCACAAAGAAGGATGGCAGGGCTGCACTTGTCCCAGTGGCTTGCAGAAGATTTGCAGCTGGAAAGGGATGCAAAGGGCTGAAGCATCCATCAGTAGATAAAATGTGCTTATCTCAGAAAAGTAATTGAGAATATTTATTTGTATCTTTATGGAAGGATTGTTCTCAGGAGACAAAACTGTTATGTTTTTAACAGATTCAGATTCCTTCATTGTATATATATATATATTTTTTTTTTACCTCAGTAAAAGTAGCGACTTGCCCGTATTAATTTCTCATAGGTTGTCCTGGCAAAAGAAAATGTAAAGCCAAACATAATTAAACAATGGCATATGTGCAAGACAGGCACTGAAAGGAGAACAGTGATAAGCACCCTGCATTTAGCTGGTTAAACCCTAATCTTGAGGTAAGGATCACCCTAAATCCACAAACTGCCTCCCAGTCTCCCATAACCCTTCTTATTAACATTTCTTATAACTAATAAAGGAATTAGCAGTTAGAATTCCAGGGAGGTGTGCAATATATACATATATACTCTTATAAAACCCCAAACACAAATCTTACAGCTTACATGACAATTTCTTTATATGCAAACTACTTGCATAAGCTTCTCTCTAAACCAGAATTTTAAATAAATTTAGTGTCTTTGGTGGGTTTGCTCTAAAATGAACCGTTTTGAAATTCTGGTCTCAGGTTCTTCATTCCTGCCAAATTCCCGGTCTGTTTGGAGATCTCACTTTGTTTTCAGGCAGCAGTGTCGCAAGGCACTGGTGGAAGTCTCTGTCAGCTCTGAATTGCCCCAAAGAGACAGAGAAAGCAGAGCCTGAAGATCCAAAGAGAAATTAATCTGTACAGTTAGGTCAATACATGCAGTTGTTGCTAAGATCCACCTGGGTGTAAGCACTGAGCTCAGCTTCTTTCATGGCTCATTTAATGTGGCAATGATCGAGTAAAGGTGAGGTGAAAACATCCTCTGCTGGGAGTGTAGAAAACAAGACACCACTCCACTTGTCTTAGCTCCTGGGCAAGAGAGAAAAAGTCAACATTTCTCTCCAACTGACGGGTTCAGTCAGGTCCATTGTTTCTGTCTTTACACTGAAAATTGTCAAATATTTTTATTTTATTACATGCACATCCTTGCTCTCAGACTTGTTGTAAGATGATATAAACATGACAGGGTTTAAGCTGAGTTTGGCTGAAATTTAGCTTCAGTATATTTTGATCAAATTAAACAAATAGAAGTAACATGACTTATTTATTCAATCCCGGGGGAAAAAACCCCAAAACTGTTTTGTTTTTGCTTTTTAATACAACAGTTTAAAAGAAGGACAATTCTAAACTTGTGCTAGAAGACAGCTATAACAGAAGTTAGAAATTATATTATTTGTAACATCCTTTCAGTGAACAGTCTTTGTCAAAGGCAAAGGGATAGTGTGATATGTAATAAAAAATAGCATTGTATCTGATTAACTGGCTTGTGTAACGTGTCAGAACCTGTGGGCTGTGAAGTACATGAAGCTGAGAGTTTTGTTGCTTGTGTTACTCTGTTGTCCTTATTGTTGGAATTTCCATGATGGTTCTCTAACGCAGCGCAGGGGGAACTATGAATTTCAGATCACAGAAAGCAAGGATGAAATTCAAGCAATGAGGGAAACAGTGGCAACTTGGTCTTGCTGATCATCTAAATAAATAGGCTGAAATTTGGTAAAGGGAGTTTTATTCGAAGATCTGGTTCCCTTCCTCTTTGCAGGAAAAGCACAAACCAAAGTCTGAGCTGATGCAAAGCAGGATGGTCCCAGTGAAGTGCCCAGAATGGCCCTGGCTGAGGAGTTCTGCTGCTCTGTGTGCACCTCTCCACCTGAGGGGCTCCAAAGAGAGCACTCGGGCTGGCTCCTCTCATCCTGAGGCACTGTGCAGAGCCCAGCTCGGTGACCTTGGAGTTTCAGCAGAGCCTGGTTCCATGCCATGCAGTCTGTGCCATCTCCGGGGGGTGATGGATTCCCCTGGTGTTCCCCAGGGGGCTGCCCTGGGCTTGGTGTATCCTCCGGGCTGCAGCTGGGTGTTTCAGGTCACCCCTCTAGAGTTTTAGCCGTTCCTCTTTCCACTTCAGCGGGCCCACAGGCTGGGGCCCATACATCTGTCAGGACTGGAGCCAAATTCCTTCATGATGGCTGAAGAGAAATAAGAATCTCATTTGGTAATAGAACAGATGCAAGTCTGGTCTCAGGCTGGAGATCCCAGACACTGTAGTATGAGGGGATGCTTTACTCTGCATTTATTTTAAGAGTAAGATTTTAGTTTTCTAATAGAATAGACTTCCACAGGCAAGGAAATTATTTATGTCCTCTCTTTCTGAGCTATTGTCCTCAAAACATATCTTCCTCTTTTTTGTTTGTTTGTTTGTCCTTAAGGATGGAGGGAAAAAAGGCATTCCAAGATGTACTGCCCTCAAGTTTTTTTACCAAAATCAAAATTAAGGGGAAAAAACTTGAGTGAAGGATTTTTGTTTGGTTCAAAGTGGGATGAGAATGGCCAAGGGCTACCTGGAGCAGATATAGAATAGATTTTATACAGGTGAAAAGGTGAAACCAAAGTTTGGTACTTTCTGCTCTCCACAGCTGATGACAGAAACCTCATTTTGAGAACTCATTTGAAGAGGCTGATTACTTCCAAAGCCTTGGCTCTCTATGAATTCATTAAGAGATACTTTGGCAATTTGAAAAGTTCAGGAAAATGACTACTAATCAAGAAAGTTGTTGAATTATTCAGTTATCTCTAGTGATGAGGGTTGTGTTCCCCACGTGCTGGAAGGAGCCCCTGGGGAGCGGGGGAAAGCTCACAAAACCCTGGAAAGAGGAAGGGCCATTTCCTTCCTGGTTTAAACTCTGAAATGAGGTGTGACCTTAGGAAAGCAAGCATCTGTCCAAATCTCAAACTGGGAATGAGTCATGAAAACAAAATAAAGCTCACTGCTGGTTTGATCTACATCCAGTTGCAGCCCCCCAGTTTATTCCTTTGAAATTGCCTCCACCTTCTCTTTTACTTTTTATATTTTTTAAGTGCCAAAGCTCAAGGACTCTTCCTCTGACCTTCCAGCATCTCATTTTCCAGAATACAGTTTCTTATCTTTGACAACTACATCATGTTCACCTCATAGAAATGGAGCAGAACAAAAGTCTGTCAAAAGTCTATCGGCTTTACGTGCATGGAAAGAACAAAATTTCTTATCCGTAAGACTTCAGTTTTTAATTGTAATTTTAGCTCTTTATTAAAGAATTTTCTTTCACATAGTGCCACAAGCAAACTGTAGTCAAGGAATTACAAGAGGAAAAATACAGTGGATAAGGAAGTATCAGAACTGTGTCACAAGAGGAGCTTTCACTGTGGTGTAGTGCTTCAAAATTTCAAGTTTGCTAATTCAGAACACACATCTTGGCAAAGTTCAGCTGTTCTTGTCCCAGAAGAGCTGGATGGAGGTGCCTTTTTGTAAGATTTGGCAGTAGCTGCAAGAAAAGCCTCCTGCCCAAGCCCCTGGGAGATGAGAAGCATAAAGCCCTGCTCCCACCTGAGAGGCAGATCTGTCCAGGAGGTGCTGGATGTCAGAACAGGGCAAGCCCTGAACCTGCGCTGGGTGATGAGGAGCCCAAGGGCAAGTAAAGATGTAAAGGAATGGAGAGGCAAAAAAAATTGGGAAGAGGGAGAGAAGGAAGCGTTTAGAAGCCAAGGACTTTGTGTCAAATAATATGGAAATGCCAGCAACAGAGATCAGGGAAAGGAGAAGGATGAAGCCAGAAGGTTTCAAGATTTGTTCAATGTACAGAGCAGCACAAGTCTGCGCTGAGCTGCTCAGTGTAGGCACAATGTGAAAAAACAGAAAATAACCAAGGGAAACAGTTTATGGCCTAGCTTTATGGTGAATTACATAGAGATCATCTGTAAGTACAGCTCAGCGTGGGATAAGGCACAATTCTTCTTTATTACATCCCCATAACAAATTTCCAGCAGCTCTATTAGGTGCCAGATAAACAGCTGTTAAAATAAGCTCTACTCTGTGTCAGGTTCCCAGTCATGGATAGATATGGTCCATCAGGAGATGAGCCTGAAGTCCATACCTTGTGTTACCAGCGTGGAATTGATACGTGGACAAGGCTTTTGCAGTGCTGATGTAACCACATCTCACCTGTATCACATTCACCCTGTTCCTTTTTGCTACAAGAACAGCAATGATGCAGATTTTTTTAGTGCTCACAGCAGTAAATTGAATTCCTTAATGTCCTAGGGTGACTTTATGGTGCTTGTATCCCCAGTCATCTGTTCTGTTTGTGCTGTATGTTTTATATTCTCCCAAATTTGCCCTAAACCAGGACACTTGACCATGCAAAAGTAGTGAAATATGATTTATCTCTAGGGGAACTCTACATATTCCCTGGAGTTACACAGAGGAGAATCCAGTGTGCAGTGTTCATAATGGAAGCAATTAGTACTGAAGCACAAATGTTTATAGAAAATTACCTGCTGCTCATTTTAAACTGCTTTGCAACTTAAATGCTACCAATTTAATTACATAGCAGAAATTAAGTTCTGATATTGTCACTTGAGATTCTGGCTTTCCCAGTGTGCAAGTCCAGCCACCGACTCCAGGGAGCTCCCACTGATGTTAGACCTGAGAACGTTTAGCGTCTTCCAGCAGCACCTCAGCTTCTTTAGGATGTGCTTGTTGAGAGCAGGATGATGATGATGTAATGATAAAACCTAATGTAAAATGGTTTTTGAATCTGTGTAGTTTTATGTAAATTTCAAGCAAATGAGTGTGATTTTCTCCCCCAGCTGCACTATTTACACGCTGCCACCCAAACACAACCTTTTAGGATTCCCTGTTAACACCCCATCATCTTCTGTATCCAGCTGCTCCAGGTACCACTTAAGAACATTTAAATCTGAATGAAGGTCAGGAGTTGAGAGGCATTAAAGTATTAATCCATTAAACTAAGGAGAAAGCTATTTTCCTAATAGAATGGCTTTACTGTAAAAAATACCTTTTCTTTATAATAGCTACATAATCAGCTCCTAGAAAAAAGCTGGGGAGAGCTGAAAAAACATCTCTGTCTCTTGCTGATGTCCAGATCGCTGCAGGGCCATCTCAGTGGACAGCATGGCTTTCCTGGGAGAGAGACTTTGAATGTCCCTCCCAGTTACAGTTGAATGTCAGATTTAATTAGTGTCCTGCTTAATAGGGAAATGTTACTGAGCAGACCTAGAGAAACAGTTCAGTTTCTTAGAATGGCGTGGACTTCCTCTGGGGCTGAGTGAATTAGCCATGTGCAATCAAAGCTTGTGGAGCCGAGCCAAACTAGTGCAGCTGAGTTTTCTGTGCACCGTGCTCTCTGAATTTCTGAGCTAAGCACAGATGTTACTGGAAATTCTGTCTTGCTCTACCCAAAACAAGAATACATCTCTTGGTTTGTGTTTTGAGACCTTTTCCTTCTGCTGTGATGCTGAGTTCCAGCCCTGTTGGGATGCAGGGCAGCACAATGTTCCTGACCCCAGTGCCCCTGAAGGGCCTGTTGGAGCTCCCCTGGGTGGGAGCCGTGACCTGAGCTGAGCAGCTGAGCTCAGTGAGCTCTTGCTCATCCACAGCAGAACATCCAGAACAGCTGCCTCTGCATCCTGCTGCCCGCTCCTGGAGCGTTTCCTGAGGCAGGGCATCCTCTTAGTGAGAGTCAGATGAAGCTGGCTGGGCAGGGTTTAATGCACAGAGACTCGTTGCCAGAAGAGATTTCCCTCCTGGGAAGTACTTGCACACAGCTGATGGGTTCCTGGTGCAGCAGGGCAGGGACATGGGCTAGGGAGAGGTGAAGGCAATGAGATTCTTCAGCTTTACTTGCCCTTTTCTCTTCCGTGGGAACAATGAATTAAATCTGTGGAGTACAGTTTGGAAGAGCTCGTGCCCTGAATCCAAAGAGCAGCACCTGCCTCTCTTTGTGTGTGAAAACATGGAGACTCAAGAGAGTTCCAGCAACTTCAGTTACTTGTCCTACTTCTTTACACAGGAGAGAACTCCTAATCTTTTCCTTTGTCCTTTCCAGAGTCTATTGTCGGGGAGGTTTATTTAGCAAAACCATTGACAAATATGCATATCTATTAGCTGCCACATCATGTTAAGTCTCAGCTGGTCTGTTTTCCTCTGTCAAACTTAATTACAGTCCAGGAGACAATGTAACATGATACAAGTGACAAAAAATGACAGAACATGTCAAAACAAAATGTGTCAGCCTGGAATATCCAGAAGGCAGTTCCTGAAGCAAAGAAGTGATCCCACTCATCCCCCAGCTCCTCTCGCAGCTTCCTCTCCTACACAGATGAGTTCACAGTCCTCAGCTTGACTCACAACGTCTGAAAATTGAAATTGTTTTGTTTCTTGAACGCCTGTCAAATCAGAAGTCACATCCTGCATAGCACTTACTAAATGTCCTTTTCTTTTTTGCATATTATTGTTCTGTAGGGCAATTTCTGCAGCCTTGTTTACATCTGGCTTTGTTTCTGGCTCCTTGTTGTTGTCTTGCTCAGAGCTCTCTCCATCAAACCATCTCCTTCCATCAGACATCACATCTGCTCTCCTTGCTCTTGATCAGCATTAATGAAATGCCCACCACTATCCCATTCCTTTGAGATTCATTCCTCTTGTCCATGCAGTAAATAATTCAGAAAACAGAATTATTTGCATTGGTTTTGGTTGATAATCTGCTGAAGCTGGAGGTTAGAGCCATGTCCTCACTAAGCAGTGCAGTCTGTGTAGGTGTTGGGACTAGTATGAGAAATTTGCTGCTAAATATATTTGAGGGAGGGAAAGATTTTCTTCAATCATGTTAATGATGTCCTCATGATCAAGAAGTAAGTGAAACAGGAAGATTTCTCCAATAATGAATCTCTCCCTAAGTCACTTTTGGACTCATTTTGAAAATTCACATCGTTGAGTGAACAGCAATTCAATTCCTTATATGGACCAGCCTCCACTGAAATTTTGATTACGAGATGCTGTATTTTAGAATGACTTCAGGAATTTGTACTTGTTTGTGTAGGTGTCATGGGTATTTATCAGGATTTCCCCCTCAGAAAACCAGAGGAATACTCTCAAAATAATTCAGTGTTAGCCAAAATGTGTGGTTCTTCATGATTGAAAGTTCAAGGCTGAATTCTTCTCTAAAGGGAAACTTTATTCAACACCAGTTACTGATTTGCTGAAGAAGTTTTCCAAGTGATATTCCTTGAACTGAGTTGTGCAGGAGTAAAAGCTCTTACTATATGATTATGTCATATCTGATTATAAAATTTCTCATTTTTGTTATTCTCAGCTATTTTGGTGGTTTTCCTTCTGTTTTGCTTTGATGTTTGAATTGTCCACAGTGCTAAACAAGGATTTTTTTAAAAGTACTTTTTCTTTTTGTCTTTGAAGTAAACCAGACTGACTTTTTCTTTCATTTCAATGCATTAATTGTCTGTATTTTATGTTCTCACTGTCTTAAGAACTGCTTAAGTCTAAACGTTTTCTATGGTTATGCGCTATTGACCCATCCTGGATATATAATTTTTATATCTTTTTCCTTCTATCTTTTATGTCGTAATCTCACTCACACAGAATATAAGACTTCACAGCATTGTCCACAGTCTCCTGTATATCTGGGGACAATCTTTTTCTTTCATTAATTCCGTTTTGTTTCTCCTTCACAACTCACTGACAGTTGATAAAATATCATGTGAACATTCAGGAATTAATTTCTCTGTCTCCTAGAAGATTGAAGAAATCCATTAATGTCTTGGAGTCAATGTGAGTCACTTTTATTTTCCTGAAGCAAAGGGAGAAAGACTGAAGGAAATAAACCAGTGTGCTCCTATTTTGCAGTGCACGTACATGGGGTGAGTTTCTGAATAATCAAAAACTCATGAACTGTGTATGATAGTCTGAAGAATCTTTTTAGTACTTTGAAATCCTTCCTTTGGTGTCATGTCTCTAATTCTGGTGTAAATCCAATTTTGAGATCTACCCTGCTTTAATCATGGGGTTGGGCCAGATGTCCTCCAATGGTCTTAGCCTAAAGTATTTAAAGATTATTCTGTTGGTTTTAAAATATTCTACAGCATATCAATGCAGAATTTTTGTGCCCATCAGAGACCTGCTGATCCCAATGTTGCTGCTTTGGCAGCTGCTCAGCACAGAGGTTTCAGAGCACGTTTTGGGTTATGTCATTAGGCTTGACATCTGCATGACCTCAAGCTAATAAACACTAAAAATGAATAAAGAGAGTGAATAAACACTAAAAAAACAGTGGTTTACTCCCTCACTGAGAGCAGCAGTTTGTGGAATTATCTCAAAGAGAGACAGAGTGAATACAGGAGAGAAAATGGTCTGTTGTGCATCTGGGATGATTTCTCTGCGAAGTTCAGTATTAATGCTCCATTATCACAGCTCATGCGGAATGTGAGGGAGGGAAAATCAGCTGCAATCCTTTCTTGAAAGAATGGATATGATTTGAGGGG
This sequence comes from Hirundo rustica, assembly GCF_015227805.2. Classification (NCBI taxonomy): domain Eukaryota; kingdom Metazoa; phylum Chordata; class Aves; order Passeriformes; family Hirundinidae; genus Hirundo; species Hirundo rustica. The sequence continues at coordinate 5,507,801 of NC_053464.1, forward strand.
AATATACAATGCAGTTTTATGAATCTATGAGCATCCAGACACTGCCGAGGTCCAAGCACCCTCTGCAGTCAGCTCAGCTACACCATAAAAATGGTTCTGTCTGGTATTTTTGTGTTCACCAGACCGACTTGCATCCTTTTCCCATTGCATTTTCTCTCCTCTTCTCTCCACTTTTCATTTATTCTAAAATATCTTGTCCTACCTAGGAACTGTAAAAATGTAGGGAGCATGTGGATTCATAAACCTAATTTCTGTAAATTCCTTGGAAAGGAATGAATGTATAAGTGAGTGTTTTGAGAACTTCTAGAGAATGAATACCATTATGGGACTCTGAAATTTTATGGGACTCCAAAATTTTGGTGGCGTTTCATTGAGAGAAGTAGAAATTCCATGCTTAATATATTTGATGGAGATAAAAATTTAACAGCATTGTCCACCTGTTGGTGAGTTAGGACCAGGCAGATGGTGCAGTCACATCAGAGGAAACAGAGGCTGTGAGCAGGAGAGGACTGAGGATTTTAAGGACAAAGATTTACAAGGTGGAGTTCACTGTAAGCATGTGAGTGCCTCGTCTTTGGTTTCAGCTATTTTCTTTTGTGAATGATTTTACTGTCCAGGGAATTCTTGTGCCTCTTTCCAAAGATTCAGTTCCCTCCTTCAAAGATCCAGCCCAATTTTCCACCAGTCTAGATTTTCTCCCAGACCCCCACTTCTTCCATTAGTAGGGTCTTGACATTTCTCCAAGGGGAATTGTTTGTTTGTTTGTTTTTTCCCCATAGAGTGATATTGGCTTCTCAGGCAACCTTGTTCTTGTTTTGGAAGGCTCTGATCATATCCCTGGTTTTCTTCCCATAATGACTTGATATTTTCTCTCCTGATCTCTTTCCATTACCTAAGGCTCTGTTTTTCTTCCAAAAATGTTCTTGCCTTGTCTTGTAAATCTGTGATTATCTGGCTTGTCATATTCCTGAAATAAACCATTAGCTTGTAGCTGAAGAAGAGAGATGATCTAAGAAATTGGGAAACCCTGAAGTATCACCTTGAAAGTGCCATTACCACAGGCCAGTTTGTGATGTGAAGAAAGAGCGTAAATGACAGTCCTGAAACTCCCTTAAAAGACAGAGCCATAATCCCATCAATGACATTGCAGCGGGGAAAAAAATTAAATAACTCTAATATCAAATTTATTTTTATTGCAATTCCTATAGGAATCCGTAAAAAATATAGTGCTAGTTTTTAATTGATGAAATTTAATAAAGACTGTAAAAATATAAAGTAGACAAAGTGATCGTTGGAATTGTGTATTCATTTTCTGTCCTTTGAATTTGCTATGAATTTAAAGCTTAATTTTTCTCAGGGTAGGAAAAAAGGAGAATTTTGAAGGACAGCTTTGATGTAAGTTTTCCACAGTGCCTTGCTATTAGTCCTACATCAGATCTTAGAGTGAGGTGTAATGATATTTCTTTTTAGCAGCAGAAAATAGTTTGCTTTTTCGGTGGGTTTGTTGTCATGGTTGCCTCCATGAAGTGAAACACAGAACTTATAAAGGGAATCAGAAATACTTCAGGCAGAGTTCCATGGTGTCAGTATGGATGCATCAACCTTCATGTAAAAAATAAACTTTTGCTTAAATAGGATTTAGGGCTTGATGAAATTTTTATAGCTTCTCATAAAAGGGCCTGATTAGTGAATGATGGGGTTTGTACCCTTCAGATGTGTGGGTCTCCACTGCTGGGAGGGCGAATGATGAAAATGAAATTCACTTGCAACAAACAAACCAACCTGCCAGGATGCCTCAGACATTTCTGTTCCACAAGGTGTCTGTAACAAAGCTGTTTTTTGATTTGTATTCCCTTTCTATGCACTGTGAGCTGGAGCTGAGCTTATAAACAATTTTGGAAGTGGTAGTGAAAAGAGAAAAGGAAGCAAAGAAAACCAAGCCAGGCCTTTGAGAGGTGCAGGCTGCAAAAATTAGAAAGTAGATATTGTCCTTCAGAAGTACACTTTGTCTTGGCTTGGTATTTTCAGGTTTTGCTCTCCTGATTTAGATTCCCTTTTTCTGTGAGTCATACCAGTAGGTTCTTTCCTGAGAATACTTGGAGTTCCTAAAAGGACTAAAAGGTCAATAACAGAGCATATCACTCCTCTTTGTTTTACTTTTTAATGTGCCTTGGAGCCCCAAAAAGTCAAAGGAGCACATCAATGCCTCTCTTCCAGTCCCTTTCTCCTTTTACCTTCACGTACATACCAGTTTTATTCTTCTCTTACTTAGCTCCTCTCTATTTGTTGCATGAGGTCTTGTTAGTTTTGTTTCTTTTCGACATGAAGAAAGTTCTCCAGACCCTTAATCCGAGCTCATTCTTGTGCCCCTTCTCAGCCACCCCTGTGCTGTCCTGACTGCACTGATGAACCTCTGGGCCATCCATCACCTGCAGGGATGTCACATCCCGGGCTGGGGGTGGCAGTGGGGGATCACTGCCTGTGCCTCGGAGGCCTTTGGCACTGGGCATAGGTGCAGGAATGGCACTGGGAGGAGTCAAGGGCTCCTTCTCGCGACTTTTTCTCTTGGTGTGGGCAGTGCTAGAGGACAGCCTGCACGGCCTGGCTGTTTTAGCCTGGTTACATGGGCACTTTGCATCCTCACTGATGTGGGGCTTGAAGTCCAGATGCAAATTTTCCAGGGAGATGGAGCTGGGATGATGAGAGGGAGGATTTCCCTGTATAATGCAGCAATACTGAGGAAGAGACACACAAGCCACAAACTGAATTGATTGCACTGCCTTTAGGACCTGCAGGCATCTGCACAGCATGCCAAGGGCACACTTAGAGCAAGGAAAACAAGAAGATTATATAATATTAAAATTATGTAGGTAATTTAGTACAATCTGTTTTAATTTGAAGTGCTCAGAAGAAACAGCTTTGGGACCAATTTGGGATATGGCAAAACTGTCAAAGTTTTCTTTGGACAGAAAGAGTCTGAAAGGCAGAAAGAACTCAGGAGCTGGAAGCAGTGAAGCTACCACTGCCCTCCATGTGTGACAACGTCCCCTCCTTCTCTGACAGTGTCAGGCAGGCTCTGTCTCTGGGCACTGCCCTTCAGGAGGAGCACAGGCTCCAGGTCTGTGCTCTCTCTGAATGACTCTGCTTCTGATCTCGGGGCACACGGGACTGTTCATTCAACTCTGCTCCTGTCTGCAGCTTCAGCAGTGACACAGACATTTCCTGGTGCTTTTGGAATGCCCTGGAGAGAGGGAGGCTTGCTCTGTTCCTCACCTTGTGCTGCAGAAAGCAGCAGCAGCCCTTAAATACAGATACTGGTCTTAGGGATGTTTGCTCTTTCATTGTGACAGGGGGTGGGGGTAACTGCAGGTTTGTACTTTTGTTTTTATGGATATGAAATTAGTCTGGGATGTCTTTGATATATGAACATGGTTTGGCCACTAGGGTACAGATTTTCCTCAGCCTGCTGATGCAGAGTTTTGCCATTCTGAGGGACAGCAGCCTGAAACACTGAAAGAACCAAATCACTCTCTACAGACACCTCAAATTGGCCTGTAAAAATGGCATTGCTTGCTTTCCAGGTATTTCTCTTAGGAACCATCGCCTTTGTTATTCTTCCCCACAGGGTCATTTTCAGTTTTCTTACAATGCATAAAAGCCATCAAGAAAACACAATGTTTGTAGGGTTACATTAGGGTCTTTATATTAATAGACGGTTCCATTGAAAATACTTCAGAAAAGAATGAATTAAAATGCCTCCTTGTATCAGATCATCTTCTGCTCCTCTTCAGTGCTGTCGGGTGGCTTCCAAGCAGGTTGTCCCTGCTCTCAGGGCAGCACATTTCCCCCATGCCCTGTGCAGTAACTTAAAGTTGTGCAAATGAATCCTAAGTATTTTGAAGGTTCAAAATCTTTGTGTAAGGAATTAAGGTCAATTATCAGGGTAGGCATTATGTCATGTAAGTATTGGAGAAATTTATGGTCGCAGATTAAATGTATTTCAGATTTGACACCACACAGCTATTGGCAGGGGTTTTTCCTTCCCTCCACATTTTCTTTCATGGCGCAAGAATGTGCAGAATGGGCTTTTCACTGCTGGCAAAGCTTTTGATGGTCGAAGCTATTCCAGTCCTTTGAAACACACTGTTAATGGATTGAAGCAAAGAGTCTGATTTCTCAGACAGTGTTTGAACCTCGAGGCTACACAGCAGACTTCCTTTCTCTGCTGTTAAAGATTTTATGCATTTCTCTTTTCCTACTTGTTTGTCTTGTCTGTCCAGATTGTTCTTTGCTGTCAAAGCCTTCCTTTATCAAATCCCAGCCCTGTACCTGGTTATCAGACCAATCCTCAAAGTACCTCAATTGCAGTGGTCTGTGATTCTCCTGTTACCTGTGCAAAGTCTTCTCCAAAAAAATGGGAGACTCTCATCTGGGAAAAGGAAATGCTATTCTGGAATGAGTGTGGGAGACTGCGCCTCTGTGGGTGTGCTCTATGTATTGTTTTTACAGTATCTGTCCCAAGTATCTAGCTGTCAGACAGTGCTTCAATAGTTAGTAAAACATCTGCAGTAAAATCTATGAAAAGTTATCAAAATTCTTCCCATGAGCTTGGCAATCAAATTAAGATATGTGGGCTGACATGTACCCCCAAACTAATCCTTAAACTCTGTCAAGCCTGAACATTTCACATACTACTCTTCTAGTGCTTCTTGGCACTTTTCCTCAGTGAGGATACAATTAAGATAGAAAAGGTGAACGTGTTAAGGTCTCATCAATACAGTAATAGCTCAAGTTCTTGGGAACAAAAGTAAACAACATAGAGGTTTATACAAAACCTTACAGCTCTGTTCCACGCACCTCCTACATGATATAATGTTTTTTCTTCCCTCTCCCAGCAAGACCGCTGATAATAAAGCTCTGTGTGTTAGCCAGAGGCTCATCGAGCCCCGATAGCACCTTGTGCCCTGTGCTGTGACCATGCTCAGACAGACCAAGCCCTCCCTCACAGGGGTGAGCTCCACAGGCAGACACCTCGTGATGCAGTGATTCCTACCCGGGAAAAATGATGGCATTGTTCAGAAGTTCTAAGCTTTATGTGTTTAACTGAGGTGCTGCTTTCTGTCCTGGGTGTTTTCTATCTCAGAGCAGCAATAATGCTGCCTCACAGCCCTGCAAATATTTCATGGGAAAATGCTTTGTCTAGGGCTTCTCAACATAGAAACACAGTGTTCCAAAAGGCTTGCTCATAGTCATATTTATCAGCCAGAATTATGCAATGCTATGTTAAATATTTCAGATGAAATTAGAAGTTAATTCAGTGGCACTGATCATCTCCTTGTTCTGTTTGTGATTAAGGAGATGCTGTCAAAGTGGGTAGGTTAGAAATTTACTTAGTTTGACAAGTGTCTCATTTAGTAGCTCTTTTCTTGAATATTTTGCTCCTACTTCCTTGGCTTCTAATTCAAAGCTAAGCCAAAACACCAAAGCCAGTGACAACAGCTTCCTCCTTGGTTGGGTTTCAAACAGCCCTTCCCAGAAATGCGAGCTGCCTGATGGTGACACATCAGGAAATGAGGTTTGCAGGCAGTTGTTTGCCTCTTAATTTTCCTTGACTGCTATATAGACTGCTGCCACTTGTCCTCAGATGGAGGTTGATGGCAGCAGGGCCAGCCTGGCAGGCTGTTTCCACATTCAGCTCACAGCCAGCTCCTTTGCAGTGACATCCTCTCAGGCCTGGCTCCTGTCTGGGCTGGCAGCAGGGGCTCCTGCTGCAGAGGCTGGCTCAGCATGAGGGGCAGAGTGGGAGAAAATCCAAGGAGGGGCAATAGCTGTAGATATCACTTCTGTTCCTTTTAATTCCTCAGTGTCCCCTCTGCTGGAGGAAAGTGAACAAATACATCACTGCTGAAGACTCTCTGAGTGACTCAGCTAGGTTCACAGGAGGAACCACACTGCCCAGGAGAAGAAATTGCTCTGCTTATAATCAAAGTTACTAAAACTAGCTGGCCTTTTCATAGTGTCTCCTAAAATACAGCCACCACAGTCTGCCACAGGAGGGGGAAAGAAAGGAGAGGTGCCTGATATAGAAAATGCTGAGGTCAGATTGAGGTGTTCACATGGAGGGTACATGACACATTTAGACCCCTGAAGCTGACAGTCATTGGAGACAGGACATAAAAGATGAGTGGTGTTTGTTATTCTCTCTCATGCTGGCAGTAATTGTGATGGGAATTATCAGTGACACTGAGCTAAACCTCTCTCTCTTCAGTCTTACAGGCTGTAATCTTGCTCTCTGCTTAAAATGCCGCAAGGAGCCGAGGCACACATGGGAGAAGGGCAAGGAGGAAATCCTTACTCTGAGAGGGAAACTTGGAGCACCAAAGCCAGCACTGGCAGTGCAGGCTTCATTTTCTTTTTTGCAAATACAGCAAAGCTTAGCTTGGGGCTTCTTATGGTAACCTGTCTGAATTGCATTGTGTTATAAAAGTTAATAAAAGCTAATATGAGGTAATCACACAAATTCATGGCTGAATCTCAGGCTCCATCCTCTCCCAGAAAGAGACACTAACAGCAGTTCAAGTGTGGTCATGGCTGTACTTTTCTCCCCTCTATACACTGTAGATAATAAACCTTTGGCTTCCTACTATTTTCTTCACTGGCAGTGATTGCTGTGTAGCCAGCACCATTTTCCCCATGAGTATAAAAGCTCCTTTTCCCCCCCCGAGATGATGAGCCCAAGAGTGCCCTTTAAAGCAAATTAACAGTTAACTGTGCAATTGCTGTGCACACCTCAGTTGGCATTTTCAGTGTCAAGCTAACACTAAGTATTATTAAATGGAGGTGGAGAGGGCGAGAACTTCTCCTCTGGATTCCTGTGAAATCCACTAAGTGTTAAGACAACTATTTTTACAGATTTGTGCCATGGCTTTTTTGCATGGAAAAATTATTTTGCTTTTTGTGTCCCAGTCCTGTAAACAGCCCGTGGCAGAGCTGTGGGGCAGTGGTGGGCTGGTTGCCCTGCTTTGCCTATTCATTTGGGAATGGACAATAGTTTTTCCCAAGTAGAGTTTGTTTCACCCATGACAGTAGTTGGTGGGTGATGTTCCTGTCTTTATCTCCAGCCATGAGCATTCTGATTCCATTTGCTCCCGTTGTCCCCCTGGCTGTGGGAGTCAGACTGAGCTGCTTTTCTTTCATCCCTGCCCCACTGCTGCTTCAAAGCCATGCCAAACATTCAGACAAAGAAATGCCAAGAGCAAGATGAACCAGAGCAAGAAGTTTCAGATAATTGCACTCTAGACTGGAAGGCAATATTTGTGTGGGCTGTCTGGAGAGGGGAATGTGTGTACAGGGAAAAGAATGAAACCAAGGGGAAATGATGGGGTTTTGTTGTGCCTTCTACTTGTCACGTGTATTGCTGTGAGGAGATGGGAACAAGCTTCAGCTGTTTTCAGAACCAGCAACATTTTTGCCTGTTTTTTTGCAAAATTGTGTACGACATCTTGAGACAGATCAGATTAGAGCAATATGACATTGCTAATGTCAAGATTAATGGTGACTGAAGTACCTTGGTTGGAGAGACATTTCCTAGACTGGACGTTGCTGTTGTGCTTACATCAGTGAGCTCCCCCAGCAGCTGCTGTCAGGAGAACAGAGGGCTGTGCACTCGTCTTGCTTGTATCCTCCAACCCTCTGATGACAGCAGAATTACAGTACTTTATGGGAAAACTTTGAAGTGAAAAACTTAAGTTTTCTGGTTTTCACTCCTTTGTTGCTATCACTGCAGTTTCACCTGTCTTATAAATTATGCACTGTTTGCCCTCTTGGAATTGTCTGGTTTCTGAGTTTTATGCTTTCCAAAGTTTTTTCTTTCTGCACTGCTTTAGGTGACTTTGTATGGTACATGACTCTGAATGCTATTTATGGGGGTTTGATTTATTGCCTCACTCTCTCAAATCTAGACAATCTATTTATGTATTTTGTTTTGCTCAGAACCACATTTCCTCCATAAGCTAGTCTGACTTGGTTTTGAAAGTCCTTTCTGAAAAAGACCTACCTCATGTATAGACCCCAGGACTTTTTCAAAAGAGAAAAACCAACTAAGCCAAACTGATCTTTCTTACATAACTTTTCTCCTTTCACTATTTCAAATAGCGTTAGAACACTGCTCCATTCTGGTGTCAAGATTTATTTCCCTGAGTTCTAAGATGTATGTTCTATAGCAATAGATCTGCTCAAATGTTGTAGAGCAGATGGGCACTGCTTGCATGGGAGGGATTGCCACAACTGGTCTAAAGCGTGGGCTTTAGCTGCCTGCATGAAGCTGTTTAATGGCACTGGCTCCTACGCTGTAGGACTTGTCAGAAAGCAGACCCTGGGTTACCCCAGGTTTTCTGAAATGGTATTGGGCTCTAACCACTTGTTTTGCTGTTCTCTTTTCCTGGTGTAATTGCATTTCAAAGCTGAGGTTTGAGGACAGCATCACCCATGTCTTAAGAGGATGCAATCCCACTGATTTCCAGAGTTGTTTTCATGCAGAAAAGACTTGAATTTATTCCAGAGATAACGCAGCTCTTTGAAAGTCAAGCTAGTGTCTGTTTTAAAAACATTTTAAAAATACCCACTACGCACTTTTATGTCTGCTTTAGAATCAACACTGAGGAGCTGCTTTTAGAGTCCAAGATTAAAGTGGAAGGAGTTATGAGCACTGTGTAAGATAATGAACCTCTGTACAAACTACCTGCCTGAGACAATATGTGCCTACATGTTAATAAGGACAATATGCAGGAACAAGCCATCCTGAGTACTTTGTTTCATTTTTTCTGTGCTTTTTTTTTTTTTTTTTTGGGCTCTGTGAATGCTCTGATGAGACCTTACCTACATCCTGGCTGTGTGGGAGTCAATCCTTCCTCCAAATTGTCTGCTGTTATCCTAGCAGGAGGTTTGACCAGAAGGCTGGAGTGAATTAATGACTAGACAAAGGTTGCATATAATTTCTGTTTCGATCGTAGCTATGTGGTTTCAGAGTTCTGTGAGATTAGGCTTGTAACAATAACAACTCTGAACTTGGAGAAGTTCTTGATTTATGGAGGAAAGAAGATAAGAAAGAAGACATTTATAAGTCCTTTGTTATTTAAACGAGCTGGAGAAACGTGGCATTTCCATTTTACCTTCCTGCAGACAGCAGGCACCGTGCCTGCCCTGCCTGCCTGGAGTTAAAGGCAGGGAGCAGCAGAAAGGCCAGGGGACAAGGCACAGGCAGCCCGAGCTCAGAGTGCTCCTGAGAGCAACCGGCTGCATCTCTGCCTCTGTCTCTCCTCTCATCCTCTGCTCAGGTGATGAACTTTGAGACAGATTTGCCTCTTGCACTGCAAAGACAAAGCGTGTGGTTTAGAGGGATCCTTGGCGAAGTCCGAGCCTGTGGCTGTGCTGTCGTACAAAGCAGAATCGTGGCACAAACCCTGCGGGTGTGAGTGCGCTGGCACAGCTCAGTTTGAGGGCTGCCACCTCCCAGGAGTGCAGAGGAGTGTGTATGAACACAGTGTGGCTTGTGCTGGGTATCACTGACTTTTTGTGCACCTGGCTAAATTATATAAATCTTAATGCCCTGTTGTTGTTGTTGTTCTGTGGGCAGTTGTTCATGCAGCTGTTTCATTAACCGGCAGCACAAGAAGCCTCTTGAGCACAGAATTTGTTTCCAAGGAAATTGGAAACCTGGCCTCTAATCAAGTGGATGTTTTTTAATGCTGTAATATGAGATTATTCAATGTTGTCATATGGGTACTCGGCAGTGTTTTTTCTGTAGTTATAACATCAACATTTCATTAAGCTGAATGTTATTATGCAGTTTCAATTATCGGAGTCTTGCCTCTGCAGATATTTCTAACAACTGCATGCTAAAGCTAAATGTTTAATTTATATATTTATCTGCTTTATGTGAAAGAAAAGAAAGTTTCTAGTTCTGACCCAGTAGTGGAGAGTGGCCCCCCAAAGATGCCAGGAAGATTATCCTAAATGTTGCATAGAAAAATAAATAGAAAAATTAAGAAAACCAGAAGAACTTAATAGAAAATTTAAAAAAAAAAAAAAAAAGTCTTGGCAGCACAGCTAATTTTCCCTGCTTTTGTGTTTTTTAATGCATTCAGAAATGTAGGTAGAGTTGTATAGCCTGATGACTCACAGAATACCTCTGAGCAAAACAACCTGCTTAAGACATAGAAAAAAAAGATTGAACAGGTTTTTTAATGATCAAAAAATTACTGGCTGGGGTTTAAATCAGGGGAATTCTTATTGGTATTCAGCACAGCTTGCACCATCAGACACTGCAGCAATTAGGAAGAGGAAGCAGGCAGCACGGGCAATCCTCTTTCAGGTAGTTTTTGACATGCAGCAGTTTTTCCCATTGAGCCAGTACCTGTTTTAAGGTGTAGTGTACATAAATGCTGGATCAGGACAGGGCTCAAGAGGGGAACACGGGGATTTGTCAGATAACTCATCACCCTGTGCTGGTGGGAAAGCAGGGGCACACGAGTGGAGAGAGCAGGTGAGGCTGAGGATGGTGCTGGCAGCCACCCCGGGCAGGAAGGGGCTTGGGAAGCTCTTGGTGCGTCCCCCATGAGCTCTCCTCGGCGACACACCCGGCTGTCACTAGCTCAGCTCACCCTGCCCTTCGTGGCAGAGTTGGTGCTGTCCAGATGGGGAGCTTTGTCTGACTTAGCTCAAGATAAAACCAAAGAACGGGGCCTTGGGAAGGAGGGAGAAACAGTCTGAGAGCTGTGGCAAGTCAGAGAGGGGCTTTATCCCTGTCCTGCTACCACCACTGCTGTTCCCAACACATAGAAGAGCATCCACAGCAAAAAATGAAATTAATCTTATTACTGAAAACAAGCATAGGAGGTAGTTTAACTCTGAGCTTCCCTTCATCAGCTAATAACTAATTCAGGCTGTCTCCTGTTTCTTGAGTAGAGCTTAGATACGCTCAGATTTCTGGCCACATTGTGAATTCCTGTCCAAATCTCACTCAGACACAGCCTTTGCCTCCTGTCCCTGTAAGTCTTGCTTGAACTGTCTGCACTGAGTGAGGGTTTCTGGGAAATGGCCTTGAATTTAATTTTAATTTTTCATGGGATAGTGTGGGGCATTGTGCTTGGTACCTGGACGATGAGCCCCCTTTAGATGATTAAGATATTTTGCAAAGTATCATATTAATTTATACTGCTTTGAAATAGTCCTTGTGACTTAGATATTAAACAGTCATTGTGAACTCTGATAAAATTTCAGATTATTTGCTCAATTTACAAGCAGATCAATACATGAAGGCAGAGACTTCAGTGGTGCTCGGAGAATTTAGGCCCATTTTTTTAAACTGAATTAATGATTCAAATTGCTTAGATGGCATTAAAAAATTCAAACCCTGGTCATATATATCATATCAAATGCTGTAATTTTCATGGTGGTTCAGTATAATAAAGACTCTTTGTGGCTCTACTTTGCCTCAGCTCCTATGAATCCACATGACTTCAACCCTGCTTTCAACTGCCATAACATTGTGATTTATGTAGGTTTTTATGCTGAAACTAGTAAGTTAAACTTTCACAATAAGGAAGTTAAATCTCAAACAGGTCCTGACAGCTCTATTAATCACATAAAAGCCATGATTTTTGTTATGCATCCTCACAGAGAATTTTATGCATAAAGAATTGCCCGGTTTAATCTGAATAGTCTGCATGGAAGAAAAACGGCTCTCTGAGAATAACAGCCTTGAGAGTGCAGTGGAGCTGTGCTGATGGACTGCAGCAGCAGGGTTCTGACAATCAAGGAAGGCAGCAACAGGTGATCAGAGCATTCCCAGGTAATTTACCACAGAGCAGGCATTGTAATGGGTTCTTCAGCAGAAATGGGATGAGCTGCTGAACAGGCACACCACTGAAAATTCACAACTGGTTCTGAAGTCAAACAGACATTGTCATGTCAGTAGAAAACTGGTTCTTATCCCTGAACAGATTTCAAAAGACACAAAAAAACAGAACCAAAATTGAACTAAACAAACAAACAAACAAGCAAAAAAATCCCCAAACAAAAAGCAAACAAACAAGTAAAGAATGGTGTGCAATATTTCTTTGCTCTTCTTAAAGAGGGAACCAACTGGCACGAGGCCTGCCCCCTGTTCCCAGGGTGCTGGAAAGATGTTTGCTGAAGTGAAGAGCAGCTGTCAGGTTGCCCTCTGTCTCCTCATGAACCTCCTCCTTTCTCAATGACAAGCGCATCTCGTACCGGAGAAGTGCTCAGCCTGCAGGACAGTCCCTCGCTGTGGGGACAGTGACATGCCCAGAGGTCCCTGCTCCACTCAGTGCCATGGGCAGGAGCTTGGCTCAAGCTCTTTACAATTGTTGGTGTTGTCAGGAACATGTCTGTAGAAAAGCCTCTCTTTCTCCAGGAGCTGCAAGGTTAGCAGCAGCCAAGAGCAGGTGATGCTATGACCAGATTCCAGCTTTTCCCTAACTCTTCTGTAAATGCAAGAGCTTTCTTCAGTTTTGGTGACTGTTTCATCTAACCTTTGAATTTATCCTGTTGTAGTCTCTGGAAGCTTAGAATGGCTTCTGCAGAAATGGCTCTAGGAAAAAAGACACTGTGTAATCCTCTGATTTATGCAGCAGGGCAGAACTTCAGTGAACTCTGTATCTGAGGACTACTTTCCATTAAAAAATTCATAGAATGTGCTGAGTTGGAAGGGACCCATCAGAGATTTTGTTTTCCAGAGCTGTCTTTGGTCTAGACTGTGTTATATCCCTGATCAAAACTACCTTCCCCTTAACTCTGTTTATCGCTCTTATCTTCTGTTCTTGGGTTTTCCTCCTTACATGTGTAATACAGAAATTCTCTTCTGTGGTTATGTTGGATTTGGGGTGACTTTTCTCCCAGGATGTGCTACAGATACTGGATTCAAGAGAAAAAGAAACACTTGGGAGCTTCCTGGCATCAGCATAAAAGTGTTTAAAAGAAATTTTGACGTTCCCATTTACCACCTTCTGTGGGTAAACCATTCTGTTTGGTTCATTGATTGGAAAGGGTCTCCATTCTGGGTTACTCAGCTACTTTTATCATTTAAGTATAAATCACAATCTGGTGGGAAATGAAATGCTGTTGTTTATATGTTATAGTTCCTTGTCTCTGAGTATAATTGTAATTATGTTCTGTAGTTATAGCAAATACCCTGAATGTATTACAAGGAGGCAGTAGGGAAGGAAAAACCTGCTGCAGTGCAGTTCAGAGCCTATTCCCAATTCCTAATATAATTTACTGACAATGAATTCTGCAAATTATTCATAAAACAGCAGTGGGTCTCATTTAGCAACATGACAGGGCTGCATGTAATTAGAACTCTTTTAAAGTGGTTTTTTTTCCCCTATAGATCAATTGTCCATGCTATAAATGTTGCTAAAATGGAGCATACGGATTTTCACTGTAGAATGCAGCGCAGCCACCTGGCTCTTAGTCTGGGAGTACCTGGTGGGTGCTCCAGGTGATTCAGTCCCCAGGGGCCTGCCCTGAATATTCTCTATTTCTTCTCAAGCCTTAGCAAATGCACACAGCCCTGCAGAGACAGACCTGGAGCTGTGCTCCACCACGTTTAGTACACAGACTGGGCAGAGCTTTTGTGGGTCACCCATTCCATCCAAAGGAGAGTCAATAATGACAAACTGGTATTTACTCATCCCAGTATGAAAGGAACTGTAATTTCAGCAAATCAGCCTATTTTTCTACATTCCAAAGTAGAGAGTGTGTCCTTCTGATATGTGTCTAGGAAAGCTTCTGAACCATCACTTGAATGAGTACGCTTTGGGTTTTATGTGAAATCGAAGTTCTGTGACAGTTTTCCAAGGACTTGGAACCCAATGCACTGAGGTGGTGCTCACGTACAGCCAGATGTGTCTGAAACAACTGCTGAACATCAGCTGCCTTTCTGAAGCCAACTACTTTATTTTCTGCTTACTGAAGAGGAGCTGCTACTTCATGGCCTTCCTATTGCAGAGTTTGAAGGTGAAATGCTAAAAAAAAAGTAAACCCACATAAATCTCATCAAACACTCTTCTCCCTAATGTTTAAAATCTTAATTCAAAACTGGCTGAAGTCAAGGGGGACCTGTTTGTTAACTTCAGTGGGGCTTAGATCAAGCTGTGAATGTTTGACTAATGGCTGTTATGTTCCATTTAGATAATTACCTCTTTCTTTATCCCTTTTCAATTGTTCAAGTTTGCTTTGCCCACAGCATTATTTTGCATGTCATTTGCTTCTCTCTATTGCTTCTGTGCCAGTGGCCTAACCATAAATGGGACTCACATTAGCTATATAATTATGTTTTCCAAGTATATGCTGAATATTTATTCATGTTTGAAAACTGGTGTTTGATGTTTTGAAGACAAAACAAGCATATGTGTATTTGAGCCAGATAATACTCTACAGACTTGGGTGGTCAGTCCTGTTTAAGGGAAATCATAAGTTAAAAGGACGTGATATTGATGATCTTTTATGCCAAGTTCAGCATTTCCTTTCTCAATCCCCTCCTTGTCAAGCCTTTGTGAAACTACTCAATCACATTATTTTCCAATATACAAGAAGTAAGTCTGTATATCTTTCCAACAGATAGAGAGAAGGTTTAGATTAGATATTAAGAAAAAATTCTTTTAATGAGAGGGTGCTGATGCCCTGGCCCAGAGTGCCCAGAGAACTGCAGCTGCCCCATCCCTAAAAGTGTCCAAGATCAGGTTGGATGGGGCTTGGAACACCCTGGGATAATGGAAGGTGTCCCTTGGCCTGCTCAGACCTTGGCTCCCACAAGGATCCTCCACTCCTGACAGATGTCAGGAGTACCAGGCAAGAGACACCATTGCTTCTGGCCTAAGGAATGTTTCAAACAGGACACCTTAACAAGAGAAACTGAAGCAGTAGGTCAGGCAAGGGTATTTGCATGAGATTCCTTTTACTTTTGAGTAGATATGTCTTGCCTCTTTTACCATTATTGTGGTAAAAAAAAAATCTACTCTGGACCATAAAAGATGCTTGTTGCACAAATACGAAATAGAGTGCAACAAAACAGTCTTTCAGGGGATCCAGGGCATGTTTCCTTCACTTAATTCCTGCTGTGCCCGCTCTGTTCTGCACTCACAGGTAACAAATCACTTAGAGTAAGGAAAAGACAGAATTGTGGCTCTCTTTCTTCCCTGCATTCCCCTGGGGAATTTATTGGGCAGTGAAAGGCATTTTGGCTCTGGTGCTGAAGAGGTGACATTAGAAATGACATTTCCCTGAGCATGCCCAGGGATTATACCTCTCCTCAGACTGTGGCTAGGGGATGAGCAGGAGGTAAATCAGTCAGCAGTGGTGCCGAAGTTGCTGCACTGGGATGCTCCCAGCAACTTTTTCCTCAGCTGTGTCTGACTGCAGTGCAGACTGTCAGCTCTGTGCCCTGGGATGGGGAAACCTGCACAGGGCAGTGCAGCCAGGCCTTTAAAGCTGCTTTTCTTTCTCTGAGCCCTGGGAATTTTCTAGATTAATTTCTCCTGCTAAGTTTTTAGGGATTTCTCTTCAATTTTTATTAGTTTCTCAAAGGAGCTGTGTAACTGCTGTAGATTTCCACGCTGCCAATGCATTCCTGCACTAAAAATAAACAAAGTAAAACATTTCGGGTTTTATTTTAAAGCTTTGACTTTTCAATTCCAAATCAACCTATGGCATATGGATTCATGACCAATATACTCTTGTATATGGCCTCAGTCCAGCAAAGCACTTAAGCACACGCTTAATTTTAATTTTGAATTAAATGGGGCAGTGAATCACATGGTCTAAATGAGGTTAAAATTAAAATTAACCATGTGTCTCTTCTGGACAGGAGCTCTGTACACTATTTCCACTTCTTGCCAGCATTTCCATTACTGAGAAATACTCATTCTTTTTGCTTTTCACCTTCTATTTAATCGCTGCTCTTGAACAGTTTTCTCTGCCTCTTTATCAAATGGATCTAATTTCTGTGAAAACGTGTATCTATTCAGCATACATAAACTGATAGCAGGATAGGATCCCAAGGCATGTGCCCAGTGGAATTTTTTCTCTTTTTTATTTTTGAGGTTACTTCAGATTATTCCCCATTCATAGATATATATATATAAGGATTAAAAAGCAATTTGAAACAACTATTTCTGCTTCTTCTCATCAAAGAATTTTAAAATCATATTTGCCATATCGAAAAAACCCTGGAGACTGGAAGGATTTGTGATGATTTGCAGTCATCCGATTAGAAACAAAAAAATCAGAAATTAATTTCAGTCACTTCTACACTCAGCATCTTTTGAAAGATGGAGATAAGGCAATCTTTCTCCTCTGTTATATATTGTAAATAATTCAGCTGGACTGTATCAAAATGATCTTTCATCCCTTTTACTAGCAGGACACAAACTCTGGGATATCTATTAGAATAATAGGGTAATGTGCAGAAAGAAGTGGAGGGGACAAGAGCCTAGTTTGGGATTTTTTAAAATTGTAAAACGTTATTCTGTGCAGAAAGGACTGCTTTCAACTTCTGTAATTAGCCTGAAACTTTGGGCTCATTGATCTCTGGGGGAATGAATGCACACAGATTGTGGCATAGTTAGAACAAAGCAAGGCAAAACAAGGTGTAAGAAAAAAATTGGTGGATGTTTTTCAGTTATTGCTGTCCATTCCCCCTCCCTCTGACGGTGTGATATGAATTCAATGAAGAGTTTCTTCTTCTCTTACTCTGAATTTCCTTACATGATTGGATCCTCACTACCAGTTTATTTTCCACACATGGGGGGAAAGTATATCTCCTGTTAATATCAGGATTATGCCTTATAGTAGAGTTATTGTGAAATTTATTTTCCATTTTAATTTCTGTGCCTCATTCTTACTTGTTAATGCTCCAAAAAGAAGGTTAGTCTTCATGTTTTTGCATAAAGACGAAATTTTTGTGTTCCAAGAGATAATTCAGAATTTGCTCCAGCACTTGTATGTGTTGCTAAAAAATGTTTATTAGACCTTTTCAATTTTTTTTTTAATTATTATTTCTTTCATGGAGGACTTTTTTTTAAATTTGGAAAATACGTATTTATTCCTTGGGTCAATTCACAGAAACATTAAATTTCATTTTTTGTTGGCTTGAGTAATTTGTTATGTCTACATACAGGCAACATTTTAAAAACATTTAAATTATGAATATACTCTAATAGTCCTGAGTAATGATTCATTTTATATTCACTCATTTGCTGTAAATCTTCCACTTCAGCTAAATAGACATTACTCAAATATTTGGTAAGAGCTGCTTACAAGAAAAGTTAATTTATGGAGAATTCTAGAAGAGCCACCAGTAATACTTGAACTCAGTGTGGGGATTCACCTCTCTTTAAGTTACTGAGTGTACACGGCTTTTGGGGTGTCTCCCTTACATGAACACTTTGGGCAGAGAATCATTACCTTGATGAGGTTTAAGCACAGTAACAATGCAGAGAGGGGGAGATATCTCAGTGCTCACACTGGGTTTGCAAACACTCATAAAAGCTTGTGGAGCTTCTGTTAATTTAGAAGTCTGGGGGAACTGAGGATTCCAAGTGCATCCAATCCCAAGTGAACCATCCCTGGTCATTCTTTAACTCAGAGAAATGACTTTGGCAATGGTCTGGTCAGACAGAAAACCTAGCTCAGTTTAGAATAAGGGGTCATTTCTGTGTTGTTCTGGCCAACATGGACAGAAAGAGGAAAGGGATTCACTTCTACTTGCTTTTATCCATAGTATTGCAGGATAACACCTAGGGAAGCCTTTTCCCCATCATGCTCTTCACTATTTATTTTGTCTTCCTCAGGTTTTCCTCTTACTTGAACACAGAGATAAAAGCTAGTGTGGCCAAATTCATCCCTCCTGACTCCGCCTGGTACCTGCTGGAGGCTCTTCCTGCATTCTGAGAGCCACCTTTGAATTCTTGGTGGATGCACACTATGGACTTCAGTAGTTTTATTACCACAATTAACCAAAGGAAGCTTATAAATGCATACCAGAAACATAAACTGTTGGCCCTGTTCAATCAGTCCCACATCCAGGAGCTTAAGCTTGTGAGTCCTACATGTGCCAAAACTTTGCCTTAATGTGGGGACCTCACAAATAATCTTTAGTGTCCAAACATTTCTGGTTTGTTGGTTTCAGTCTAGTTCTCTTTGTTCTAATTAGGTATGAAGAGAATAAGGAGATGTTTTTTCTTACCTATTTCTCCTCTTTGTAGTGTATTGATTGCTTTACACTTCCTTAGAGAGATCAATATTCCATTAGGAGCAGAGGAATAGCACTGCAGGAGAAGCAAGCCTGGCTGTGGCCAAAATTGAAAGCTCAGCGCTGGAAGAAGAAAGTTTTTTTTCCAGAAGTGGAATGAAAACCTTTTGGATAACTGAGCAAATGATGGTGTATTTCTACAGACCTGCTGGCAGGGTGTAGCTGTTATTGTCAAGAGAAATTGGTTTTCCTATCTCCACCAAATATTCATTAAGCCAGGAAAGTGCCTGATAAATGTGCTAAAGGAAACAGTTTAGCAGGGTGGTACCAAGCAGGACTGCAAGGACAGGTTGGAATGATGTTCTGTTTAGTTTCACTGGTACATGGAGAGTCACAGAGCTGCTGTCACACCTCCTGCCTGTTTTTCCTAAACCTTGTGTTTCTGTGCTCTGGGGCTGCTCATGCAACTGAAACCAGCACAGTTAGGCCTTCTCAGAAGTTATTTCAGAGTTTTAGAAGGTCCATGTGATGTTTTTCTTCTTTAATTTTCTTAATTGCATTTTCATAATGAACAGGAAGCTGTAGAATCATATAATGAGGCTTTGTAATTATGATAGGTACAGGTATAATTAAAAATCTTTACAATATATCATGAATAAAAGCAGGTTTTCTCCTATGAAGATATTTTAAAAGAATAGCAGAGGTGTTATTTGTGTTTGCAGGTTTGGAGTAAAGTGGGAGGTATCTATTGATTTCCAGCACTCCACATTTTAGCAAAAAATTTAGCTTGGCATTCCTGGAAATTTTCATTAATATCTTCAAGCCTCAATAGAGCCTAGCTTCCTCCCAGATTGTCCAGATTGCTGTACAGCGTGGGAAGTCCTGCAGAAATCTCATCAGTTTCTCTGATGTTCAAAAAAGGGGGACACTTAAAAATTTCGGGACTGGCCCCACTGAGTTCTCTGAGGAGTAACACTGGCAGTAAGTTTGACTCTTGATGCACAAAATGTTTCTACACTAGTTTAAATACCTGAATAGACCCTGGAAGGGCTGAATTCCTGTAAGTCTCACATATCAGGGGCAGATCCTAACCTTAGGGCACGGTAGCATCTTTGGGATAACCTCAGAATTCTTCCAGATCAGTATTTTAAAGAATTTTTTGTAAATATATATTTATAATTTAGTAATGAGCTCATTTTAGAATTTATTTTTTCTTAAATGAGAATCAATTTCTTTAGAAATAATACTGAAGTCTGACAATGTTATTTTTTTTTTTAATAGACCCCCAAACATTTATATTAGAAACAAATTATGCACACGTGAAGCTTCCCTTTATCTATTGTGGGGAACATTCTGGATAAACTCCCCCCCTTGCTCCCTGAATACTACTTTTAATTATAAATGTCAGAAAAATATATGAATATAATGTGGGTTGGGTTTTGACTCTAGCTTTGACTTTTCTCCTCAGACAGTGTCAGTGGGGATTGTGCAGATGAATCTCTGCACACAGTGCCATGAAACTCTCTGTCGTGCTTGAGGAAAAAATGGGAAAGCAGAAAATTGTTACTCAAGGACATAACATTTGGGATGGCCACGAGCCAATGGAGTAGAAGATGTAGTAAAGCCTGGGAGTGGTGACTGACAGTGAATGCAGTGATGCTGAGCAGAGTTGTCACTTCCATTGACACCAAACACTTTCAGATGAATGTGAATAGAAGGTTTTTGTCAAAATAACTTTTTGGTTTTTTCTGCTGGTATTTGTAGGAAAAGGGTCCAGCTGACAGCCATGGATGTAGCTGACATCCATTGGTTAGTTCTATGATTACTTCCAGGTTTGGTTTTGATTTTTTTTTTTTTTTCTTCTTAGTGGGAGAAAGGTATTATCATCTGCCTTTCTAATATACTTTGCTGGATTTTAAGTTGAAGTGAATTACAAATTTAGTGGAGGAATTTCTCACACTGTCAGGATTTCTCCTCCTACGTGATTTCATCGTGACCACAACTTTGCCCTTTTATGGCACAAGGAGATTTTGAGCATTTTTGAGTCACCGTCTGGGGGATTTGGGCCAAGCCCAAGGGGTGCTGGGCCCAGAGGACTCAGGAGGACGGGATTAGTGTTCCACCCAGGATCCATGGAAGGGGTGCACTCACTGGCTGCTGCTCTTTGGGAAGGGGCAGGCCCTGCCCTGGCTGCTTTCCAGGAGGTAAATAGATAATGGCAATAACTGGGTGCTATGAGAGAACCCAGATAAGGGACTAGAATTGATTTGGGGGGATGGAAGAAGGCAAGAACGTCATGTCAGCGGTTTAATGAAGAAAATACAGATATCTCACAAGCTGCTGTCCCTTCTCCACAGGAGCAGGGAGGCAGAGGCAACATTTAAATCAGCCCAGGCTCATTGAAACTCTTTCAGTGTGAAGGCAGGGTTTTGCAAAGCCATGAGGTGGGATTTACTCCAGCAGAAAGCTTTTCTTGACAAATCGTTAGTGACAGTTTCCTCTCTGCTCTGTGGTCCTTTGGCACAAAGGATGATGAACTCTGCCAAGTTCATCACTGAACACTCCAACTTTTTTTTTTCCCAGAGCAACTGAAGGTTTTTTACTCTTGCTTTGTGATGAAGAGGAGAAGGAAATAAATTCAGTAAGCTAAAACAAATGGCATATATGATGATTTATAAAAAGAGTAGTTTAAGAATCTCACTTGTTTTTAAGTCATAACATATACATCATTCTCTCACATCTCTTACCAACTGATTTTGTTAAAGGTGAACAAGAAACATGTTTGTGGGCTTCTCCCAGTCATGAGAGCAAAGACCAGTCTGAACTTTCAGCAGCATTTCAGTGGTGCCTTCTGACATTATCTGCATTTACATTGTCAATAAACGTGTTTGCTTGAAGTCTCTGTGGGAGAGTCAGGATCCTGGGCACTGCCCGTGGGAATTTTTGAGTCCTCTAATTTATCACAGAATATATATGTTAAATTATTTATAGAAATAAGTTATGCCCTTTGAAGGCTTAAATTATTTAAAAGGCTTTTAATCTCTCTTCCTAAATAACTCTTGCAGAGACCTCTTATCTGCTTCGGTGTTAGAGGGTCCAGCTTGCATCATTTTTTGATGTTCCTGGGAGTTGAAATTGCATGTGGGAAAGTGTGCCCCTGAATTTTCTACGCAGTGATTTGACAGGAAAAACATAAAACAGAGAGTGGAGATAGCAGAGGGTTTTCAGGCCGTTGTGTGTGTGTCCACACTGAAATGGGAAAATGACCCCATCAGGGAACAGGGAACCCCAGCACTGACACTCAAAGGATTAATCCACAGGCTGGAAATCAGAAAGTTCCCTGAAAATCTCACAGTGTTTTGTTTGTTTTGTTTTGGGGTTTTGTTTTTGGGGGCATTTTTTTTTTTTTTTTTTACCTCTAAAGCTAATATTCCTGTGTAAAAATCACACAGATTTCAGATTTAATGTGTCCATGGGCACTATTTGCCAGGCATCTGGCAAGGTATTTCCAGAAGGGGCTATAATTAACAGCATTTAAAATCTGTCAAGGAGCATTTTCCTGCCCGGATTGTCATTAAAATAATTTTTCTCAGGGCTCCACTTCTTAGGAAAAATCAAACAGTTAAGAAAGGACTAGTTATGGTCTAGGAAAACAGCAAAGTCCAATTAAAAGCGCTCCAATGGGCTATAAATCAATTAAAAACCAATTCTCTTGCATTATTTGAAAGCCAATGGTTCTCCCCATTAATAAAGTGACCAGAACAGTAATTTTTTAATGCTGCTGAGCCATGGTTTGGATTCCACTGGAGCCAAATTAATCCTGAAAGAAACCTCCTGAAACCAGAGGCTTTGCAGCTGTACTAAAGTTGTCTAGCTCAGCCTGGAAGTGATGAACAGCATTTATTATGTTCATACCTTGCCAAGGCTCTAGATTTTCTTCTGCTTTAGTTAAACACGTCACAGAAATCCACCCACACAAGTAGAAATTGTACACTTATCTAGGACAAAAGCTCTCCTTACTTTTATAAACCTTCTAGTCCTAAAACCAGGTTTTCTGTGGCTGATGAATGCCAGGGTTTCCTTAGGATGCCAGGGTTTCATTTAGAAAGGATGTTATTTGGCATAATTTGTTCTTTATTGCAGAAAGAAAATTATTTTGCTTTAAGCATAAAATGAAATCATTAGGAGATGGAACTTGCATAACCACAAAGCAGAATTCCTGCAATGACTGGGACACTGCTAATGCTGATAAGTTAAAGTTGTTTTTAACGCACATGCTGTGAAAAGGTAAATTTTAGCATTGTAATTCTTGTGAGGACAAGAACGAATGCTTACTGCTCCTTAGCTTTGCAGGAGGGTTGATAGAATAATTTTCCCTGTCTTCTGGAGTAACCAGAGAGGCAAAAAGTTCTGGGAGCTCCAAAAGCTCAGTGCCAGCTCAGTTGTCACCTGTGACACTGTTATCTGCCTGGGCAGGTGTGGTTTGGCTGGTGAACTGTTCCTTTCCCAGCAAGAAAAAGGGAATATTAGGAATTTCTGGCAGAAACTCCTGTTGCTGAGCCTTTACCCTGCATTTTATAAATGTGTTTAATTGTATCTAATCTTGCTTGTGAAATCTGTGTGACTGAAGTTGCCTTTGTACAGTGCTGATGTGGAATATGGAGTGATGAGAGGAAAATATTCTGGTTCAGGGAACTGCAAACCTCCATCAAAATTAGTGCTTGTGCTATCTTTGGCCTAGCAATGGCTAAGACTGAAAAACTGATTTCAGATTTTTTTTTTAAACTTTTTGTCCTCTAATATTAAAATATTCATATTAAAATTTGGGGTTGCTCCAGTTGGAGGAAGCAGGTTTTTCTTTTTACTCTTCAGTAACTTGAAAGTTGAGCTTGTTGAAAGTTTAGCTTGTCACAATTTTACAAAGTGAGAAGAAACAGAAAGAGGAAAAAACACCCCTATAATTAAAATTTTTCTCTTTTATTCTGTGCCAGAAAGAAACAGAGGAAAAATATAGGAATGAAACAAAAAAAAAAAAAAAAAAAAAAAAAAAAACCCACCTTTTCTGAAACACCATGGAGAAAACCAACACTGCTAAAAACTTTTCAGCTTTAAAAAAAAAGACCAATCTTCATAAATAGAAATGTTCACCGTTCCTCCTTGTACTGAAAGGAGAAACTAGCTTAGACCAAATTGCTGTGTTACTATCAGATTGACTAAAAATTGGACCTAATAAAACACGACAAATTACATTTTTTACATCCCTTGTGCAGGGCTGAAGCTCTGGCAATGGCAGCAGTGGTAGATTTTTATGGGAAAGAGCATGAAAATACAAAGCAGATGTTGCTTGTGCTTTCCTTGTTACACTCTCACTTGCTTCTTCGAGTCAGCAATTTAAGGACTTCCTGGGCCAGAGGTTCCCTCTGCCCCACTGGCTTTAATACCCATCAGTGAACAACCTCCCTCATGGCTTCCAGGGGTCTCCTTTTGAGCCGTGTGAGCTTCGTTCTCTGCAATACCCTAGGACAATTTTCTGTGGCAAGAAGCAAGTAAACAAAGCATGTCTGTAATTTTTGGTAGTTGATGTATGTATTTATTTCAGAATTACTGTGTTTCCTGCATTTTGTGTCTGTCCAGGCTGATAAACCTTCTCTGTTGCTCCATATCCCCTTGCTTCTACTGCATCTGCCTCTGTTAGTCCTGTGATGCCTCCTACTAGGCTCAAACCACGTCTGGTTTTCCGTCCAATAAATCGATGTGGACCAAGCTACAGGCTCAGTGCAGGAGCAGCACTGGTGGCCAGGACCTTTTGGAAGCAGGACCCTGCAGTATCCTGGTGTGTATTTCTGCCAGCTGCTCTTCCCACTGCCTCCCCATGTTTCCCTGCACAGGAGCTGGAAGCAAAAGTCAGTCTGTACCTGACAGCTGTACAATGCATCAATCAGGCCAGCCTGGGCTTCAGCTGGTGTGTTTTGGATTGTTTGTCAGACTGACACAAACAGAGCAGTGCCTGCCTTGCAAGGGGAAGAAGGGTGAGCAGGTTGAGGCCCTTGGTTTTCTGTTTCTGCCTCTGTTGATATAAAGTGGTTCTTGCGTGGACAGGCCTTGGATAACCCACTTGTGCACTTGGGAGGGAGGGAGGGAGCTGAGAGCTGGCTCGGGTCACCAGAGGGTTTGTTTCACCTCCTGGGTTGTGCAGGGCTCTTCTGGCTGCAGGTGCTGCTCTGGGCAGCAAGGCTGTGCCTCATCACCCTGCCAAGGCTCTCAGGCTGGAGGTGGCAGCCACACAAACATCTCCCACCCCTCTCGCTGCAGTCTGGCCTCTCTCTTGCTGGTCCATAGTTCTCTGCCATATCCCCTCTCTCCTGTGGTATTTCCCAGTGCATCAGGCTCCAAGGACACAGCTGAGGGTGCCTCTGTGTCCCAGCCAGGAGGAATCTTCTCCTTGGCCCCCTGCAGCTCTGCACTGTAATCCCAGCCCTCCCTGCACCTTCAGCTGCCTCTTTCTGCTGTAATGGTTTGAAAGCATTCCAGTCAGCCTGCGAATTCCCCAGGGTTTACTAGAGCTGGGGTGGTTCCCCTTGCCTGTGGATGGGGCACACAGGCACTTGTGGCACAGATTTGCTTTGAGAATTAGCTGTGAGAGGGGGCAAATCAACTGTTCTGGAGTTGCCACTGCCATCTTCTGCAGCTCTTGTTGTCCTAGCATGGAATGAGGTGAAGTCAAAGGACCAAATTCCCCTCTGTACAAAAAAACCCCTGTGGAATAGTTCAAATCCTACTTAATTTTTTGGATCAAGATATGTTTTGTCCTGGTCCGTGAAAGAGAGACTCAAAATAAGTGTTTGAGTCATGTGCTCCAGAAGCAAATGCCTTCAGATAGGTGTCTAAAATAGATGAAGTTTACCTTCTGTAATGAATTTAGATGATGCTATATTGATTTCCAGGAAGATGAGGAGAGATATAAGGAAGATATTTTGTCCAGAACAACAACAACAACAAAAAATAGCTGGGTGGAATGTAATGTTCACAAGCCTTATCCCCCCTTGAACCATTTAAATCTTGCTCAGATTCCATTGTGCAATTTTTCCATTTAGGTCTATAGTTACTTGTAATTACACAGGTATATCAGCACCTGAAATGGGGAACTGGGGAAGAAGCTGAATTAGATTAACTGCTGTTCTTTACTTTGATGTGTTAGCTCTGCGTTCCTGTGATAGAAACCTTTTGTCTTATCCAGTGCAAAATCAATGCTTGTTCTAAATCCCAGCTCAAGAGGACTCAGCAAATACCTAACAGAATAGCTATCATTTCTCAAATAATCCACAGCCAAGTGAATTTTCACATGACTCCTGCATAATCTTTCCAATGTCATTAAAACAAGCAGCTCACTCTGCCATAGGAATTTTCCTATTTTCTATGGGTTTTTTTAAAAATAAAAGATGATAGGTTAGAGAATATTTTTTTCTCTTATCTATTTGCTTTGTGTCTTAAGCATGGTCTATTTTTAATAAAGTTTTGGAAGCATGTAAATAAAATACCACGTGAAAGTCTTCTACTTGAAAAAATTAAAAGTTTTCTGTCATTCATAAGTATATCGAGATGATTCTTCTCAAGACCTTCCAACAGAACCTGAAAACTTCCTTTCCCAAGCCTATAAGAGCTTAATGAATTGGAAATCAGAAATTTTTTCTTCCCAGCATGTGTCTGCAGAATTCTCTCTGCAGCTGTGCTGGTGCAGTTCATGCTTAACACACTCCTGTTGGTTTTGTTTTGACTTTCTTGTCGGATGGAGCTGTTGGTGGTGCTGAACTACGGGGTGAGTTTGTGATGCCTGTAAACATCCTCGGGGGTGTCACCCCTGTTTCACTCTGTGCTCTGAAGTGGGCTCCCCAAAGATGAAAAGCTTTAACCCACTGAGCAGCCCTCCTTGGTGGAAAGTTTGCTCTACATCCCATGAATCCAGCTAAGAAACACTGAATTTCTCCTCTATGTTCCCATGTCAGATAATATTTTTTTTTTTGTTTTATGAACCACTGGCTAATGCTGGATCTCCACCATCCAGCAGGATGACTTCCTCAGGAGAAGGATGCGTGTGGCCCATGGACAGTTAATCAGTTCTTTTTGACCTCTTTTTCCAGAACCTGTCACTCTTACACGGATGCCAATTTGATCAATGTGTGAAGAAAAGGTATTTTTCTCCCACCCCACCTTTCCACTGCCCCTGCCAAGCCATGCTCTGTCATGGCCAACCTTCCCTCTGACAAGCCATGGTCGGTTGGATTGTTATGCACATGACATTCATCTCAGTTCTTGTTCAGTGCCATTGCTCTGGCATATAAGACTTGAGTAATATTTGACCCATAAATATTCTGGTTGTAGGCCCAGACATGTAATTTTTTCAGTTAGCTCTGGCTGTATCACCATGTTCTGCATTGGAATTATGGCATTAGACTGTGTCTTACACTGTAGAGGATTTTATTTAACTTTCCAAGTTCAAGAGCTCTTGTCATTTTCTGCAGTGAAAACTCTACAGAGTCAGTGAGACATCTTTGTGGCTTCTTGTAGTTAGACAGCTCCTCCCATTAATTTTTATCTTTTTCCCACTCCTTACTGAACACCTCTAGCCAGAAGAGTCCAGGAGATGCTCTGGTAGAGATTGCTAGAACTTAAGAATAGCTCAAGTGAAAACATTTAAGTGACACTCATTTCTGTGCCTCAAATCTTCAGCAGGAGTGTAGGGATTTTAAAAATACCGATGTGACAGAATGGTGTAAAGAAGTTGCTTTGGAAGGGAAAGCTGAATTTAGTAAGTGTAACTTCCTGTTAAAAATTTTGAATTATGTTAATTTTTTTTTTGTATTTTTTAATTTTATTTTTATCATGGCAGATAAGAACAGCAAAGGACTCAAAATAAGATTTCCAAATTAAATTTGGACTTTATAAGATGTATGGAAGGATCAAATTAAGGAGCTTGCGAGTTTCTGCTTTCCCTCCAGACTGTGACAGATTCCTCACTTGATGTCAGCAGAACATCTGCTCCCTGTCCAGTATCCTTCTGCACTTAATTTGATTGTGATTCATGTTTTGCAGAGGACTCAAAAGCTTTTCAGTAACATCTACCCAAACATGCTGAACTCTGTTTTGCCAGGAATTATGGGAAAGCAAACTAAAAATATGCTCCATGGCTCAGAGAAGTAGCTACATATCACACCAGAGACACCAGGGCTGGTGGATAGATGGAGATAAAGTCATGAGCTGGAGGAAGCAGAGATAATGTTGCTTAAATTAGACTAACATTGTGAGAAGCAGAGTGTGTGGAGAAGGGAGATGGTGGATGGAATGAAGGTCTCCTGGCAGTTTGGGATTTCCCTGGTGGATTCTCCTTGTACAACCACCATGGTGGCTGCTTGCATGCACAGCAAGAGGAGATTCATTTCTGTCTGGAGCATCTTCTGTATTTTCTCAAACCTCTTGATACTCATTTTCTGACGTTGCCTCAAATCTCTCCCTACCATTTTGGCTTTTAATACCAAGTTCTTTCACATTTTGTGAACATCAGCTCTTCTCAGCTGGTCTCGGTGCTCCTGGGGGTACCTCACATTTGTCTTGTCCATCATACTGCAGGAGTAAATGCCCATGTGTTGTTATTTCCCTGGATGTTAAACTGAAAGAGATGGAGTGGTTTCATTTCCTGTTTGCTTTCACCTTGACTTCCCTCTTGGTAGATGCATTAATTAAGGATGCACTCATGAGCAAATATAAATAAATGATATGGAAAGAAATATCCATCTTCTGCTTCTAGAGATCATCATGTTGCATGTTTTGTAGCTGACCTAGCAGGATATTGAAATGAATTAATTATTTTTTCAAGTTTCATTCAAATGAATGCTGGAACACAGAAAATCTAATTTCCTAATTGTGTTGTGAAATCAATTAATTTTTGAGATCCATAACTGCATTCCTTTGTTCTAATCTGAAAATTACAGATATCAACAAATGAATAGCAGCAGCACGTTTCCGATTTCAGAAGATTTGGCCTCTTAGAGGCTGTTTCATTTTGTTTTCAGCTTTTGGAAACTCTTGTTGTTCCTTGATTATGAACCTCATCTTGCATAAATCACACAGCCTAGAGCTCCAGTGGTACAACACAAATTTGCTTGTGGTAAGGAGAAAAGGATCAGAGATATTAAAGTGTGTCAGATTTTATTATTATTGTCATCATTATTAATTGCTATTCATACAATGTGTTGACCTAGTCCAATCCCTGTTTTGATTCTTATTGATATTATTCAGCATTCTAGAATATGAGAAAATCTGTATTATCTTCAAACAGGCTGGTACTTTTATAAATTGCCTGTGTTTTTTATAGAAAGATGGTTGTTCCATACACTATTTTGCTCTGTGTGCACCATGCTTGATTAAAATAGAAGCCTAGTCAATCTACTAAAGCTCTATTCAGCAGAAATATTGTATAATATAGGCATTCTTCTCCTTTTGACCTGTTTAGCAGAAATGTAGCTCAATAGCCCAAATCACGGTAAGGATGCACAAAAAGCACTGCACAATTTAATAGTTTTAACTTGCTGAGGCACTTCTTAATGAAGTCCGTGGTATGTAAATCCAGCTATTGCAAAATCTGGCTGTTTCAGTAAATTAAAGGGTAAAAGCTGCATGGTCTAGTGAAATAAGACTGGGTCTTTAAGGTACTATAAACTAAAAATTATATAGCAAATCCAAGCTCTCCTACATACTGATTTTTTTTAATCAATTGAGCTAAGCTGAAATTGAAAACTGTAAACATT
The DNA here is from genome assembly GCF_015227805.2 of Hirundo rustica. Lineage (NCBI taxonomy): Eukaryota > Metazoa > Chordata > Aves > Passeriformes > Hirundinidae > Hirundo > Hirundo rustica. The sequence continues at coordinate 5,536,877 of NC_053464.1, forward strand.
ATTTTTAAAATAATAACATAAAACTTTCAGTTTCAAAGAATGTGCTATATTATTTTCTTATTTTCTAAATAATGCTTAAGGCTAAAAAAGACCCAAAAAAACCTCTATGAATTTAAAATTGATTTTTATCCTCAGTTAAAAGATACTTACAAGAATCTCTGAAAAACTGAGGGAAGTTGGTTCTCTTCACGTAAAACGTAATTATTTAAATCCACAATTCAAACCATTGGATGGGATTGCAAGTGTCATTCTCACTTTAATTTTACAATATGAAGGATAAGTTGAATTTCATTTATTTCAAGTTTAAATAAAGATGGGCCTTCTCCATAACCTGGAGGTAAATAGAAACCCCTGACTGTAGACATGTAGCTCTACCTACCCTGTAACCAGAGAGCCATGCAAATCACTGGGGGTGTCTTCTACCAGCAGTTAACTGACAAAACGTCTCTATTATTTCCCTTTACATTTCTTAATTAACTCATCAGTGATCAAAAATGCTCCTCTGTGATCTGGGAGCTTTAAGGATGGAAGCTGAAGTGGCACATTAGTGGCTGTTTTTGCGAGGGCTGTAGCTGCCATTGTCTTTTCCTGCGGAAGTTCTCGAATCCTTGGGCAGATGGAGGGGAAACGGCGAGCTGACACTAAAAGCACACACCGGGAGCTCGGCGCCTCTCACCACATTTTCAATTAGTGTCTGTAGGTGTTAAAGTGTGTGTGTGAGGTGTCCCAGCCCTCTCTTACATCATTCACGGCAATTTAAGTAGGGAAAGGTCTCTGCTGGGAGCAGATGGCATGAGCACTGATTCCTCCTCTTCTCTTCTGGCTTCTCGGCATCTGCTTTGAGCTTTGGGCCACCTCTGTGGTTCCCAGAAACAGGCACGGAGGGCAAGCTCCATTTCCACACTCCATTTTCATGAGGGTGTGTAGCAAGAGCAGAAAGCTGCTTTCTTCTGCTTAGAGCATAACAGAAACTGGAACAACTCTAAAAGACAAAGGGTCTTTTTCTCTTTGCTCCTGGAGAAATATTGCGCTCTTAAACTGATCCTTCTGAGTCCCACAGGGTTTTGTTACTTATGTGAGCTTGGTAAAAGTGACGAGATGAATCTCCGGTGAGAGCCCTTCTGTGCCCAACACATCTAAATAAATGAGGCTGTGAGGGGGATCCCTGGAAGGGGGTAGGTATCCCCTCAGCCCTGCAGCCACCAGCAGCCCATCAATGTGCCCTGTACCACCAGAGCTCTCCTACACAACATCTAAAACCATCCGAGCACTCAGTGAGGAGCCTGAGCCGGTGCCTTGTTTCAGAATATGGCAGCTTTGAGAATCTGGGAGGGTTTTGATGTCCTACCGAATTTAAATATATTCTTCCAGTTAATAGGAAATTAGGTGTGTTTTCAAGGTCACGTTGATGTTAAATTATTTCTTTGAAAATCTGTAATTGCTAGTGTAAAGGATACCTTGATACAGAATGATGTAAAAAAGCTCAAATGTTTTAAGGGGGTCAAAAGGGGCACTTTGTAAAGAATGTGGGCAAGTTGCAGGGCATGGCTAAGTGCTACATTGCATTAAGAGAGGATTGACTGTAGAAAAATGTAGTGTGAAATTTTGTGTTGAGGCAGTAAATCCAGGAAATATAAATCTTTGAGTCCTGAAAGAAGTATCATGATAATTTCTTTTCTTTTTAGCCAGATGAGAAGCAAAATAAGTGAAAAAATCAAATAAACTGGAGTCCCACTCATCTTGTTAATTCTACTTCTGATTTTTCTTTACTCTTTTTCTCAGTGACAAAAGAAAGTTTACACTAGTCTTTGTGCTTTGTAGCTCAGTTCTGTCTTGTAGATACCTTGTGCTAAGCTTGAAATAGAACAATGGAGAAGTAATGAGGGTAAAATGCTTTTGCTCAGATACTGAAAATATAATCAGTGCAATTTGTCAGACTCATCTGCCCTTCACTGGGATAATCTTTGATATTCATCCTTACAAGTGTGAGTCCTGAGATTAATCCTTAGAGATCCTTTTCTTCCAGAATTCTTTGCTAACAAATGTAATTTTCATGCCTCTCACTGCATGACAATTTGTGATCCTTTGTTACCACCCTATAGACAAGACTGACTTCTGACACTTCTTATATTTCCAAAACAGTTCCTAGACATTCCTGGCTATTGTGGAAGGTGGCATCAATGCCACAGAGAGCTGAGCACCAGGTCCTTCCTAGCAGCACAGTCCCAGAATGTGGGAGGGTAAATTCGACTTGGCTAAGCCATGCCCACACAGAATTTACTGTAAGAGTTGGACCCTGTACCAAGACTTGAACATGGCACATGTGAAAGTGACCTTCAAACAGCTCCTCCAGGTTTCTACATGCTGCAGAGCTGAGTAAACAAAGGATAATATTTACACTCAGCAACTTTTTGAAGACACTTCTATTCTTCTCAAATCTCAATGACACGCATCTTTTAGAGATGAATTAATTTCTGCAGCTCTTATTGTCTAGCCTATTCCTGGCTACGGAGTGAAAGCATTGACCTTGACTCAAGAAATCCATAGAGTTGGAAGGAATCAATTTAAAACATGAAGTGCTTACGAAGGAGGTAAATCTGCTCTAGCACTTTGAACTATGTGGGCTTGCAGATCATTACTGCAATGTTTTCTAACTCTGCTAGCACCTCTGCCTTGCTGACATTTTCATGTTGACCTGAATATACAAAAACACAGTCATGTTGTCATTATCTCGTACAAGTTGGTGCAATATGGTCATACGGTGAAAAGTCATTAGGCCTGCAGATAAACTGGGTTTTTCTTGCCTGATCAATAGACATAAATCAGTCACAACATAACTTTCTTATTCCTTCTTTTCCATGAATTTTCAACCTCCTTCAAACTGTAGTTTCTGTATATAAATATGCATATCACTTAAAGGGAATGAATTAGAAAGGGAAAATTTATAAAATATGAATTCAAATGTGAACCTGTTTCTCTTCCTAATTTTAAACTTCATCTTAAAAAATCCCTTTTGTCATGAAGCCATGTGCCCAAAAAGATTGGTCAAGGAAATGAAAATAATTACTTTTTTGCAATAGGGTTTTAGTTGATAAATGTTGCCAAAGCACTCTTGAGACTTTCACAAGATTAAAATGCACATGTTTGTAGTGGAATGATGTCAGCAAACCAATGTCCTAGTGCTGCATCCAAGGGCTGCTGATGGAGTACTCTGAATTATTTAAAGTATAAATGTGTAGAGATGCCTTTTCAGACTTCTCACAGACTCAAATTCGGTGTTATTTCTTCTGTTGCTGCTCCTCTTGTGTGTGGCTTTTTCCAATAGATTATTTCAAAGTACATTTATATTAACTGCATAAATCTCTTTGTGCTCCCAAGAGTTGTATTTTATGGTTGCATTATACTTCCAGAGGATGAGATTGGGGCACATGGAGGTCACAGGGAGGACCCTCTGAAATAACTTCCATTGAGGTTAAGCTGTCATCACATCTTGAAGGGTGGCTGTAGTAGCTGGTAAGAGCAAAGCCACAGCTGACTCACCCTGAGGCAAAAGAGACGATCCTTGCAGCCTTTTCTGGTTAAAACCAGACCACTGTGTTCTTGCTCACTTGTGTAACAACAGTCCAGATGACTTCACCAGGATCACTGTGACAGAAAACAGAGCAATAGGATCACACTGTGACACCCACAGGTCCCCTGCAGTTGTCTGCACCCAGTCATGGCCATTTATAGTGGTACCACAGCTTACCACTCTTTCAGGCTCTCGTGTTCCTTTGGAATCGCCACTTTCAGAGGTAAAAACGAAAAGCTGTGTACAGCAAATGCTGTCCTCATGGCTCATGTTGGCTCTTTCAGTGGCCTTCTCCACAGAAGAGGAAACAGAAGACTGATATTTGCCTTCAAGGGCTCCTTCTGTCCAAGTTTTTAATTCTGCCTCTACAACTACAGCATATAAAGGGTAATACACACTTGAAATGGTTAAATGAATTCTTTGTGCCATAGGAGCCACAGGCAGATGAAGCAGCCCTCAACCCTCAGTGACTCCTCCACTGAATCCTTCACTCTTATCAGGGACTAATGTGAGCAGGTGAAACACAGGAGGTAGTTCCAGTGTTGTCAGGCAGACTAACGATAGCCCTTTCGGTACACTTCAGGAATGATGCCGAAGCCCCAGTGCTGGGAAAGTGACAGATTTGGCTTCCCTAAGCCTGGATGTGCTTTCAGAATGCGATTCAGATGGGCTGTTATTTAAGGATGCACTTTAGCAAAACTTGCAACTGCTTAGTGATCTTAATGCAAATGAGCCACCTCCCTACCGATGCTGTAATGGCACAGGATGTCACCCCACTTGTGAGAACAGCGTGTGTGCAAAGAAAGGCTTGGGCTGTCACAGAGAGCTCTCAGCCTGATAACTGATCCAGAACCCAGGTCTGAATAGGAGAGAGGACCCCTAAACACCAGTGTGTGTTACACCGTGGCACATCTTCTATATTTGTGCCAGGGAACCCTTCTTTACCCTCTTGGCTCACTCTTCTGTGATTAACCAAGCAACATCTCATCTGTATGGGAAGGATCACAAACACTGTGAAAGGATGAAAGCCATTGTGCTGGTGTCAAACTCTGATGGCAAGCAATTTCAGAGTGGTTGCCAGAAATCTAATCATTTCAGTCATTTCAAAAGAGTTTAAAGTAGTTGTTAAAAAGAAAGTGTCTCATCATCCTGGGAAATAGAGGCATTCTTGGCCTTCAGTCAGGCATTCTTTAGAGCTAGTGACACATTTATGTGATTATAATGACAAATGACTTTTCTGTCCCTCTCTGTTTCTATAATAGATGAGATATGTGCGTGGTTTTTGAGGATGGAAGAAATAAGGGAGGGTGGAATATTTGTATTTCAAATATGGGAAATTGTAAAATTTCCTCATTAGTAACCCCACCCCTCACCCCCAAAGGCAAGAAAACCAAATTACAATTTAAACTTTGGAGGTGTAAGTCTAAGACAGGACCTTGCATCAGAATTAGGCAAAGGTAGCTGCTTGATTTCTTGGCCCGCCTGGGACATTTCTATTCCTGCTGGAGCTGTTATGTGCTCTTTTCTGCTGATTTTGTCAGGCTACATCAAGGACAGGTAAAGTTATTCTGAAGTCAGCTGATAGAGGTCCAAACCCTACCATCAGCTAAACTGGTGTAAATCATATTTGATCAGAGACACACCAGATGTAAAAAAACTGAGAGCAGGATTTGGCCTGGTGTATTTCACTAGTGCAGCACAAAGCTGCACACACAGATCTCTTGATGTTTGTGCTGACTCTGCTGACAGTGCTAATGAAATTACGAGTTAAAATCATTACAGGAATTAGTCTTCTTGATTTGTTTTCTTTGCTGTGTCTATTTCACAAAAGAGTTCTACATTTTCAAAGTTCAGAGAACAGTTCAATGAAGTATTTGAAAGTTCCAGCTGCCCTCCAAAATTTATTCAAACAGTCTAATGGAAAAAAAAAAAAAAAAAAAAAAAAAAGGGCTCAAATGGAAGGATTCTGCAGTATGTAAGTTTAAATTTTGATTTATGAACTTGGCAGTCAGTCTCTACCAATTAAAAACATGCATAGGGTTTTTTAATTTTCTCCAGACAACTATTACTGAGCTGGTCTGTTTTGTCAGCATGTGCCAAGCCCTGGCTCTGCCCCAGCCAGGGAACTTGCTTTTGCACCTGTCAAAGCCCAGGGTGGAAAGTGCTGCATGACAAAGAGTCAAAGTGACAGTCCACAATTGTTCACACAGCAACTTTTAAATGCTTGGAGAGACTTTTCTTTCATGTTTTAACTGTACAGTTTCAATTGTAAAAGCCCTGTTCTCTACACCAAACCTTTTTCAGCAAGAAAATGAAAGAGATTCTAAGTTTGTCAGTAAACCCTGACATTCAAGTGCTGAAGTTCATCAGAGTAAGGCAGAATGAAAAGTTATAGCACTGGGAGATTTTCCATTGAATTCCTATTGCAAGAGTTGGATTAATCTTTCAAAGATCAAATGATCTGGAAATACAAATGACATAATTTGATTTCTATTTCTTTTTATTAAAAGTGCCAGGCTGGATGTGCTTTAGCTGCCCCTGCTTGAGTGGAGGGACAGAGGATCCCAGAGGAGCTGGCCAACCTCAGCTGCCACAGGATTCTGTGCGTTCAACAAGATTTACACCCCATTTATCCTTGGCCAGTGGACCAAATAAAATGAATACTCTAGCATGGCTTTATCCTTAAACTATGTATTACAGCTTTATGAGTTAATATAAATAAATGCAACAGCAAGAATGATTCATCTTCACTCTTTGAGAAACTGTAATATCTGACACTAGACAGACTGTCAGTATAGAATAAAAAATTTGCCATACTGATACCTGGTTCTTAGCAGTTTTGTTTATTAATTCCCCTTACAGCAAAGAAACAAATCCTGAAATTTTAAAATGGCACTTTGCTTAGTATCACAATTAAGTTTCTGTGCCTTTGGGTGGAAATAATTGGTATCATTTTATGATACTCAAAAATGAATAAGAAGCGAATATTTTTGCTCTGAGGAAATTTATCTTGTTTTCATTTAGGATGGTGAAAATTGAGAAAGAATCATCTACATTGTCAAAAATATATCTATATGCATAAGTCAACAATGTAATGCTAATTAACCAGGATAAAATTAGGCTAATTTTATGTTACTAATGTGGTAGTCACTTTCAGATGATACTTAAAGATGCATGCTGAGAAAGAATATGTTCTTAAATGCTCCCTATGAAATGAGCCAAATAAATTTAACCATATAACCATTGTTATATTGCAAAAAATTGCTCACGTCAAGGTCATGGAGAGATAATATAATAAAAGGACAAGAAGAGCTGACTGATTTTTTAGGTGCCAAAGTAACTTTTACGCATGAGGTTACAAACTCAAATGGCACATGCTGCAGCCACAACTGCTTCAGTCTCTGTCACACTAAAGTTTTATTATCCAAACTTTTCCCAGTGTAACTTAAAACGGTCACATCCTTCCAATGTAAAACCACTGATTCAAACAAATCTGGTTAGAGAATTTCCAAAACGCCAAATAGATCCCAGGCTGGCCACACAGCAGTGACATTTCCCTCTGATTTCTTGAGTCCAGCGAGTTATATCACTGTATGCACCAAGCTGAAATGGCTCCCTGGTTTTTAGTTTTTACCATGTGCTTGAATCTTTATAGGGCTGCCTTTTTTTTTTCTTTTTTCTTTTCTTTTTTTTTTTTTTTTTTTTCCCCAGTCATTATGGACAGCTGCACTTCCAGGAGTGGGGACTTTTGTGGGCACTTCTGGTGGGTACTAGATGACCATGTGGCCAGGCTGGGATAGTGACTAATGAGCATTTTCATCCTCTGGTGCTTTTGTAGAGATGTGTTCTGTACAAATTAGAAATTCTGGGTGATACTGAGCCATGTGGGTGTTTCAGCATGGGTGAAGTCTGTTTCGGCTGGCACAGAGAGCGCTGCTTGCTCTTTGGGTGTCCTGTTCCCTCTAACCCCTGTGGGAGATTTTTTTCTCTTCCTGGCAATAGTCAATGACTGCACAGTTCGTGACTCACACCTACAGTGACTCTGTTGAATGGATTTTTCATACAAACACAGGACAGTCATTTTTTTTAAGTGTTTTCAATAGACTATGGTGCAGTCTTGTTAAACACTACAGGGGAGCCTTTTTTTTTTTTGTTTGGGTGCATGACTCTCCATTCTAATTCTGGCTTGTGTCTTTTGCTACCAGTACAAATCTTGAAAAAAAAAAAATTAATTTTCTAAAGAAAAGCAGCACTAATGAAATTCCTAAGCAATATTATTTCACATTTGGCAAAGTTAACTTTTATTATATTTGTTTAAAACATCAATTATGTGTAAAATAGGTTTGTATAATATACCCCTCCTAGTAATTTATCTTCCACTTCCAGCAGAACTTAGGGTATTGAAAAAGTCTGGTTCCCAGTCTTTGCCTTGCAGCTAAAAAAAAGGCAGTGATATGGAGGGTTACATGCATGTGGGGAAAGGTTTAACTTTTAAAATTTTTGTTACTTTTATAACCTCTTAGGTAGGAAGTTATTCTTGTGTTCATCAGCTAAGTTTTACACAGGAATAACCCCCTCGGTTATAATGCTGTTACACTCCTCTTCCTGAATAGCCTCTCTTTTCTCTATCCAGAAAGAAATGTCATTTATACTTCTATCAACACATTGTTTCTTTGTTACTTTTTAAATTATTCTAATTGATAATAAGTTTAAGATATGGTAAGGAACAGCCCATTGCAAAATTTTCTGGTTTTTTTTTTAATTTTAATTTTTTTTTAACTACTGTGCTTAAAATTACTCCTATAGTAATTTTCAAAATCAGTTAAGGAATAGCTTGTCAAAAATTATTTATTCATCTAATGATAGATGTGAATATCTTCTGGGATTTTAAAAAGTGCCTGAGTAAGTTGGAACTAATGAAGTTTAAGCATCTAATATGTTTAGCTTACCTTAAAAATCCTGTGAGATGATCATATAAAACGTTTTAGACCCAACCACATTTTCAAAAGTGCCTTAGAGACACTTAATTGATTAAATTAGAAATAAACCACCCACCCTAGTAGTTAAAGCCCTGAATGTAAATATGCAGAGAAGTATTGTTGCATTTGAGAAGATTTAAGGTTGGAGAAGGAGCAAGGCTTGTAGGGAGAAGTGGCTCTAACACCAGTGAAAAACATAACATTTTCCAGTCCTTTCCTTTTATCTCCACAGTGTGTCTGACAGGCTGTTTGCCTTTTCCAGTGCTATCAATGAGTCTGTTAAGTGTACTGCTGCCCCGAGGAAACCTCACACTTCATCACAAATATCAACCTGCTAGTTATTAAACCAGGAGAGGTTAAAAAATGTCTCCTCCATTGTGCTTATAGAAAAAGCTCTAAAGCATGAGAAACATTCCAGGGATTGTGTGCCGTGACAGTAACAATAAGTACTCCTTTAAGAAGAGCTCCATCTTCCAAGAACTAAATTCCTGTCTGAAAGGGGGATCAGAAGAGCCTCCCAGTAGCACAGTAGCAAAACCAAGCCCCAATTATTATTCTTAAGAGACAGAAACTGCGGCTCTTCACTGTTCAGGATAAAGGCAGCCAAAGCCCCTTGGGTTTTTGAGAATGGTGTTTGATGTCCTCCAGCAAGGCAGTGTCTGGAGACAGTTTATCAATGCCAGCAGTGCTGTGCCTGTCCCCTGTGTCCAGCCCAAAGTGGCTCTGGTGTCACACAACCCCCTGCAATTCCAGGGCACTGCTCTCTTGGGAGTCTGGCTGAGCCAAGGCCAAGAGAGTTCCAGAGGAGTGAAACTCCACCTTATTCTCATCAAAGCCATGATGATGGATGTGACACACTGGACTCAAGCCCGACCTCAGCGTTTTTCTCCCCCCCAGTGCAATTTTTGTATTCAAAATGTGGGTCTCTGCTACGAAAAATCCACGAGATTGCACCTACAGGAGGCAGTGAGATGCCTTGCTGCTGTAAATCACCTCTTGAGACATATTTCTACTTTCATGCATTGGGAACAGAGGGAGGACCAAGTTGCTGACTAAGTTGTCTCATTTGAATACCAAAAGTTAGGCAGAAGTTGCTCTCCTTTAAACTCGAATGCAATGCAAGAGTCTCCTTTGGTGAAGGAATGGGAAGACATGCACTGAGCTGGCTCTGCAGGAGTGGTTTAGGTCTTCCAGGAGCTGATAGCTGCTTGTATCTGGTGTTTGCATTGCTCTGTCTCTCCAGACCCTGCTCACTCTGCCCAAAATGGTCCATTTGTACCTGGTCCATTTGCACCCGCTTTTGGAGATTTTGTCTCATTGTTCTGAAGGAGAGTTTGCCAGTTCTGTCATTTCAATAAATTGCACATGCTTTGCTACAGGTTTGCCTTCTGTTCCTTTGCTTTTGAAGGCTTAGCTGGAGAGTGAGAGCTGCCAAAATTGCAACTGTGCAGTATTTCCTGGCCTGGCAAGTTTCACATTTCTCCCATGCTGACAGTGCCATGAATTAGTGAATGATAATGTGGTTGCTGCTTTTTAAGCCTTTCCCACACCTGTCTTTGTTCATCCGCACAGAATTCATGTTCTCTCTTCAATGAACAAAATAGAAGCATTTTCAATATAGTAGAAGGAGAATCCACAAAAACTCCTTTTCTTTATGCTGGTAGGGTACAGGACAATTAATAGCAGCTTTTATTAGAATTGGACAAAACCATTTACACAGGAGGAAAAAAAAAAAAAAAGCATATGCAGTCCAGAGCTCAGATGAGGCCTGAGTTAGCGTAAAAGCTACTGGAAGCTCAGAATCCGGTGATTTAGATATTATCCCTTCTCTCCCACAGGGAAGAATCTTTCAAACCCAAACCATTCAATCACAGAGCTGAAGCAGCAGGGCTCTGTGACATGTATCTGTCTCCTAAGGATACACAGATATACTTGCACTCATAAATATTTCGCCAGACGTGAATACTTTTTCCACCTTAGGAGCTTAGTGAGAAAGAATTTTGTGGCTCGTCATTTGACTGTCAAAGCTGCAAGTTGATTTACTATGGACAGTTTTGAATGGAGAAGGAACCGAGGCCACATCTGTTCTTCTCTATTGTTCCATTCCTGCACGGGGTGAGGAGAAACCACTGCTAATAGCAACATACATCTCAAGTCTCCAGAGAGCCTTCTGAGGGAGCAAGTGTCTGCTGTGGAGAGCTCTGCACCTCAAAATATATGGTGCTAATTAAATTACTGCTAATTGGGTTTAGTAATCCAAAAGCTCAAACGCTAATGAGCTAAACCAGGAAATATGGAAAAAGGGAAATACCTTTCCCATAACTTTTGATGTTTTCCATCTCATAATTGCCTGGCCTGCACTGAGAATTGCTTTCTGTCACATGTCCCATCTCTTTTGAATTTGTTATTCTTGGATTTCTTTTCCTTGGGGGCAATTTTATTTGTAGCTGATGTTTGCTTACAGGATTGGAAACAAAAAAAAATTCGCTGCCTGTCATGAAACAATTTACCTGAGAGAAAACAATAACACCATTGAGGCAACTGTACAGTTACATTTCTTGGTAAATATGTGCTTTTTACTGATTGCTTTTATTTTCACAGTTTCTCTCCCATAGCCCTTGACAGCCTCTTATTCCCAAGAATAAATTCCCTCTTGCTCCAAAGCAGTTAGACTGATAAAAGTGGTTGTATTAGCAACGGGTGATATCATAGAATGGAGACAAACCCACAATCAATAATGGTAATAATCTGTCATTAAGGAAAAAATGGCAGCAAAATGAATATATTGCATTTTTTCCTCCAGGTTTTGGAAACAAAAATCAAGATATTAAAAAGCAAGCAACTGAATTTAGTTTGTATGGGGCACATTTTAATGGCATGGGGGAGAGTAGTGTTAGTTTTGTTGCTTTACATATTTTAAAAAGCTATTTGCCTTAACTGTGTTTATTGGAAATTTTACTCTTCTGGTCTCAATTTTCTGCATGTTCTGCCTCTTGATTTATAATATGTTATCATCAACTGCCCTATTTTTGTAATTTATTAAGTATTCTTTTCTTATTTCTTTATGGATTCTTTTGTCTCTACAATGAAGCTTTAAAAATGAGTACGTTTCCTTGATTATTTTTTTGCAGCACTTGGGAAAATAATGGCATTGTAACTCATGCTATTCTGTTAAATTCACATCAACAATCAATCTGCTCTGTAATTGTTTCTGGCTTCTCAGAATTGGTTCTCTAAAAGCACTGGGGTTTAGACTTTATTTTGCTTGCACATAAGGAAAGCAGCAGGATGATTGGTTTTACCTCCACCATCACTTTTTTAGCTCGAGGAGGAATTAGTCTCTGTCTCTCAAGGTGAAGTGTAGTATAGATTTCCCAGCACACAGGATGGAAGCCTTTTGATTTAGGAAATTATCTTCAGGACTATCACCAGTCTTTTAAGATACACATTTCATATTGTGGCCTGTCTGTTAATGCAACATTTTTCTCCAGGTAGAAACTATAAATTGGTATTAGGAACCCAAGCATCCTTTACTTTTTCTGGTTTTATGGTCTGTAAAAAGTGTCATTTATATCCCATCTCATGCTTTATCTGTTATCACTCTGAGCATTCGAGATCCCTTTCATGTTATTTTTCAGTGAATCAGAGAAAGGTAATTCCATCTTTTTACACAGTTTTCTCAACTTCAAGGAACATACTTGGGAAATCTCTAGTTTCTGCTTATGAAAAGGATACAGAATCAGTTGTTCTATAATGCAACATCTTTCTCATATTAGATATTTTTCTATAATGTCTTTTCTACTTGGGGATGCAAAAGAGTATCTTATGTCTAATAAATGTCAAACAGAAGATGTCCCAAATTATCAGTGGCAAACTGCAGTGGAGCACCCAGCCTAAAAGCTGAAATACATGAAATATATTTTATATAGCCTATGGAGCCACAGGCTAGGAAGGACTGATAGATCTGTCCTGATGCTTTCCTGCTAATATTTTTGGTGGAAATTAAACTCTTGAACTTAAACCAGGTACATGTTGCTCATTCACCCACAACTTCCTCAGATTTTTGTTTTATTTACCCTTGGAATTAGGAAATTCAAGCTCTCAAAGCTCTCTCATCATACCTTGTTGAAACAAAGCCAGTGTAGAAAATAAATGCTAACCAGTTATTTATGGATAAAACAAGAATTCATGTCCTCCTCAAAACCCCCTTTCCTTTGCAGCCGAGAAATGGTGCCATTTCCAAGGCAGGTGAAATATTTGAAGCTCAGGAATAAGTATTTCTCTTATTGACCCCTCTCCATAGAGGAGCAACATGCTTTACGTATGGAAACAGTTGGTGCTGTTCTCCACAGGCCAGTAAAGAACGGGGATGGGTTTCAGGGTTGCCAGAAGGATATCTGAGACGTTTTCTGACCAGCACTGCTCCAAGGATAGCTTTTTCTCTTTTCCCTCTGCAGGTTGTCATTTAAAAATGCATTCTGGTCTCAAAATAACAAATTTTGGTTTTGCAAAGTTGGACAGGGATTTTTTTTTCCTCAGTTGGTGGGGTATTATCACATCCCTACTGTTTTTATTCTTCACAGAAGACATTTTTAAAATGCCACTTAAAAATAAAACCTTGCCGCAGCAAGGGAGGGATTATCACACATTAATTTGATATGCTCACTCTGAGTGGCTTTATTGCTTTTCGCAACAATTTAAAATTTCAGTGTTCAGAACCCATTTTAGAAATTATCATCAGAGGATATTAGTCTTACCCGTGAAGGACAGATGATATACATTTTTACAGCTTATTAGGCTCCTAGATTTACCCTGAACACATACACGAAATCTGCTTGAAATATTGGCCTCCTCCACAGCTACATGTAAATGACTGGGTAGATGGTCCCACTGGGGTTCCTGTTTTGTACCCTGGAACTATCAAGATTCAGCGTGCCAGTGAGCATCCTAATGACAGCCGAGAGTGCCGAAACTTTCTGTTTTCATGGCAACCACGCAATCTGTTGTACAATAACTACTGCTTTGTCACTTGTTTCAGGATGAGCTTTGAAAACTGTTGGCAGGAGAAAAGCATCTTTTCGTGCCTTCTCTCCACTGAGCCTGATGTTGCTGCCTGATGTGTTTTGCTGGCACACGAGGTGCTTCTCTTCCCATGCAGGTAATAGCAGGGGGTTTTCAGGGGTGTTAATGGCTGTGTGATCAGCTTGCTGCTGGTGCCTCTGTGATAAGGAGAGCCTCCTTGGGGGGAGCACTGATCTGAGCCTCCCCTTGCCTGCTCCTCACCTCGAGGGCAGCAGCTGAGGCTCATGCAGGTTAGAGTCAGACCTGAGGAAAGGTGCATTGCCAGCAAAAATCCAATTAGTGATCTGCCAGGTGGGCAGAACACAGTCAGGTGTGTGGGGAGGTCAGTGGAGAAGAGAGGGGCCTTTCACAAAAACTCCTCCCAAAAGCTGTCTCTCCCAGGCATGCTGTGCCACAGACCCAGAATGGTGCCAGGACAGGAGATTTTCGTATTGATGTTAAAAAACACAGCCCGGGCTCTCTGACTGTTATCCCACAAATAATGTTAATTTATGCAGGTTGTGTAAAATAGCTGACTTTCATCTTCTTCTCCAAATGGCAATAAGATAGGAGCTGCTGCCTGCTGAAAGCCATGGAAATGACCCAGTAACATTTAATGGGTATCAGATCAGACCAGGATATTAATTTCTGCAGCAATTTTTAGGACATGATCCTGAATAAACACACAAATTCCTGCCTACTCTGTCTGAGAGAGAGGCTGCCTTGCACCAGGGTGTGGCTGATTCCTGTGTTCTTGCTGCCCTGCGGGAGAGGAGTTGCTCCAGCTGTGGCTGGGCCTTGGCAGAGGGGTACACAGGGAACCTGAGGTTTCATAAAGGTGCTCCTGGGGGTGCTTCCCAAATGAATGGGCTTCCTCAGACCTCTCACTCACAGGAGTGCTTTCAGGAAGGTGATGCACCTCCTACAAAACATTTCCATGATGTTTTGATGCATCTCCTACTGAAGTGGATCTTGGTGTAATTGGAAAGTTTTCTTGAGGACTGTGATGACCAGGCAGTTGCAGCCAGCAAAGCCTCTTAGATCAGGAATCAGAGTTCAGGTCCCAGGGAGAGCAGTTAGAGCACCTGATCTGACCACCTGTGTCACCTGTGTGCTGCACTTCACTCAGGTGTCACTGAGTAAGACCCAGAGATCGAAGGGTTGGTGTTGAACTCTCAGGGACAGTGTGCCACGTGTAGGAAGGAGAGAACTCCTAGGTTATAGATAGCACTAACCTTGCTGCTGGTCCTGGTAATCAAGTGAAATTTGCTGGGCTAGCCATGAAACATGTTCCCCTGTTCTTTGGTTTTGAGGGCATACATTGTTAAAAACCACCAACCACCCAACCAGCATCCTGGTGATCAAGGTAATCCTGAGCTGGTCAATTAACAGGCTGTCAAGCCAATAATTTTGCTTTAGTCCCTTGTAAGGTTATTCACCCAGCCTGGTGTCTCAGTCAAGCTCTGATTATCACAAAAAAAAGAGAAGAGGAAAAGTGCTGGAGTACCAGCTCCCTCATGTAGTGCCTGTGTCAGAAGGTGCCCCTGGCTGCCCTGCCAGGGTGCAGAACTGCCTGACTCAGTGGCACCAACGCCCGTCCCTTCAATGAGAAATTGCCCCAGCAGAGCTCTGTTACTGCCCCACCAGCCTTTAAAGCAAACTGCAGGTTCTCTGGTACCTGACCCTGGCAGCTGCCTTTGAGTATCTGCCCTTGTGCTTCCAGACTTGGTCTGACCCAAACATTTTCTTTTGTTTTGCTAAAAATAGGCGGTGTAAAGCTTTCAGCAGAATGAAGTGATCTGTTCAGAGACAAGCTGCAATGTTAAAGTGCATTTGCCTTTTAGCAAGTATAATATGCATCAAATAAATTATCTCGATGAAGGCTAAATAACACTTTACTGTGCTGACCAGGGAGCTCCAAATTTCTGTTGTCTCAGACAACATTTTGCAGCTTTGAAAATGGTTTTCTTCATAAAAGAAAACAGCACTGATTACTGGCTGTTTGGAATTAAAATATTGAGCGTTTTTGTTTGTCAAATACAATGATGGAACAAGAAAAATTGGCACAGGAAAAATAATTTTAATTTTCCATGTCTAAATCGATCAATTAGGAAAGAATTAGATTGGCATGGACGTAACCAAGAAATATCAATAGGTAACAAGTGTCAACGCTGTAATTTGGCCTAGTCTCTATATGTGCTTGCTCTCTCCCTAACCCCCTCATCCATAATTTATAAATCACTGACGCGATGCGGACACACAGACAGATATTACATGAGGATTCCTCCAGGCTCAGGATTTGGGGTTTCAGGGTTAAGTAGCCAAAGTGTCTGTGTGATCCTGGAGGCCAGGCCCCATTCCCCAGCAGAGGACACAAACACAGCTGCTGTTCTGAAAATCACACACCGACATGGAGGTGACAGAAAAGGGAGGGAGGGAGCCAGGAGGTGTGTGGGGTGAAAAGGAGATCAGGGCAGAGCCAGAAATAGATGGAGTTCCTATACAGGGCTGGCTTTTCAAACTTATGTTGCAAGATGGGCTAAGTGTGGATTCAGATGCACATTTTCATTCTGGAGTTTTAGACCCAACACTGGCTCAAGTATTGCCCCACAATCCTGGTTTATTCCCCCTGTGACTGTAGTGTGAATTAGCAGGAGAGGCAATTACTGTCCCTGAAAATGCTGGGCTGTTTATCCTTTTGCTTGTCACATCCTCGATGGTTTGAACAGCTCCCATGGGAAGAGGCTTTCATGGAATTTTCCCTAATACTTTCACTTGAAAGTTTGAAGTGTTGCTGCAGGTATTTTGACAAAATCTATCAAAAAGGGCTTTCAATGCCATTCAGTTTCTCTGGCTGTCTAATCTAAGTCTAAAAGAGGCACAAATAGAGCTGTTTAACTGCATTTAGAGGCCTCGGTCCTGGGATTATGGCTAAGCTGGAAGTGGATTTTCACGTTCATGAGTCTCGGTCACTTTCCCTGTAAGTTTCTGGGCATGTAGTAAGAGTTGTGTTTTCTTTGGAAGTTTTCCTTGTTCTCCCTATGGATTTCATCTCTTGTGATCTGAGAGACACTCTGCTCAGTTCCCTCAAAGCACTGACACAAATCCTGACAGAACTTCCAAAAGCTCTGGCAGGAGACCAGTTAGAAATTCTTTCTTCTGCTTCCCTTGTCTTATCTGCTGTCTCAGGAAAATAGGCACCCTGTCTCCAGGGGCTGGATCCCCAGAAGGGACTGTCTCTAGCATATCCATTCCTGTTATTGATTATCATGTATTTTGTTTTACATTTGCATTTGCTTTGCATTTGTCTTTCTGGAATGCAGTGGTTACCATCAAGGTTGACTTTAAATCAATCCCCTGACTCTGGCAATGGCTGTAATGGATTTTCACAAGGCAATTATCTTTGTTGTGTGAAATGTCCAGATATAATTCATGTTAAACTGCACTGAAACCTGTAAGCCAAACCTTTGGAAGTGTTCTAGCAAGATCAGCTCTCCAGTTCTAAGTGTACATCACTGCAAGAGGAAAAACATTTCCCAGGGTCATGAGGTAGAAAATGAAAGTACAGCAATTAAGGTTAGAAGTTTGATGTGCTGTGTTGGGAGTGCACAGGTTCCCATGTGATGAGATACTTCCATGAACAGTGAAATGTCACCCCTTCTAAACTGAACATCATCATGGAGACACTTTAAGAAGGGCAGGGGTATTTTAAATCCATTAGCTTTTTCCTTCAGTCTGTATTTGCAGTCAGGTTTTGAGGCCGAAATAGCAGTGTGTATGAAATCCTGATAGCTAGTGTTATAGAAATCACATATTTTTACAGTTCCCTGTGTCCTAAAAGTTCCCATTTCCTTATTAAAGGTAAACTGGTTTGGATTCTCTATCTTTCCTGAGTTCTCAATTGAATGAAAATAAGAGCTCTTGAAAGTGTTGCAATTTCCTAACACTCAGTCTCTAAACATGCTAACAGCATTGGAAACAGCAAAGATTATTTGAGTGGCTATTGATGTGAGGTGCTCGTAAAACTGGGGCTGTGTTTATTTGAATTCGCAGGACAGACTCATTAATTTCATCAGGAGTTCAGCCCAGTAGCAGAGGATTCACCATCAGATTTGTTTGAAATAAGCATACAGCCAATGTATGTTTCAGCCTCTCATTACCATACAAGTGAATGCTGGGATTTTTTAGAAAGTCTGAAAGTTGGCAAGTCTGTCTGGAGAAGGCACAGTTTCCTCATCGTTGCCTGGCTTCTTGAAAAGGTCCCAGCCTTCATCCCCTTTCCACAATTGTAGCAATGTTCTGGTGTTGTGATTAACTTCAAACATGCAATGAGCAGTGGAAACTCAATAGCTTTATCTGACATTTTTGTTATGCTTCAATAAAATATCACATCCAGTCTTTCCTAGATATTTTCAGTTAGAAATGCATTAAAGACAACTGTGCCTGGGTGAACCAGTATCCTTTAGAAAAAGGACACTTTATAAAGGTATGTTTTTGTCTAGAAGTAAACATTAGAATTAATCCCAGTGAAAATGGAAAGTACTTGTGGGAGAACTGGTGTATAAAGGTCTGAACCTTAGAGCTTTCCTTAGCTCTTCTGAGCACAAGAAGTTCTTCCTCTCTGAGTTCAGAAAAGTTACAGAAATGTTCAGTATCACACTCTTCCTTTGGAATATAAGTTTAGGCTTAATCACCAGCAGAATTAACAGAATGGGATTAAAGTTTGTGCAAGGAAACAAAGGAAAAAATCTATAGGATGTTTGTCTTACAACTGGTGTGTGTTTAAAATTTTTGTCTGTAAAAAAAAAAGTATCTGCATCACTGTAGAGCTTCTGGTGAGCTAATCAAGCAATGTCCATTTATTTTAGAATGTCAAGAGCAGTTTAACCTCAAGATGGTGCTAGATGGTTAAGTTGGCTGTCACAACAACTATTGTTTATCTTTTAAATATTTTTCAGAAAGAAAAAGAATCGGTAAGATGTAATTGGTTAATAAGCAATAAGAAAAATAGACTTCATAATAAAGTTCGTCAGTTTTACAAATTAATGTGTTTATCAGCCTAAGCAAGACATGAATTGATTTGAAAAGATATTAATTATATCAATGTTTCAGAATAGAATTGTGCTTGGGGAGAAAGAGAGCATATATGAAAGATGTTGGAACCACAGTGGGTAGGAGATATACAACATGTTTCTTGACAGCTTACCTGGTTACTAGAACCAGGCAGCCTGGGAGTCATGGGACTGTCATTCTGGCAAGATAAAGTGATCAAAGCCTGTCAGATAAATAGTAAAGACTGAAAGTTCCTGGAGAAGTTAAGGAACTTCTTCAATCATAATAAATAATATGTAGAAGTGCTTTAATTGTTTCAAATCCAGCCCGTTTTCTGCTGGAAGATGAATATCCAGAGTATGGCTGTTGTATCTGAGCTGCAACCCATCCCTGATTCAGCAGATGTGCAGAACACTAGCTGATGATCAGAACACCAGCAGATGATGATCAGAACACCAGCAGATGATGAGCAGAACACCAGCAGATGATGAGCAGAACACCAGCAGATGTGCAGAACACCAGCAGATGTGCAGAACACCAGCAGATGGTGAACAGAGCACCAGCAGATGTGCAGAACACCAGCAGAGGATGTGCAGAACACCAGCAGATGATGATCAGAACACCAGCAGATGATGTGCAGAACACCAGCAGATGTGCAGAACACCAGCAGATGAGCAGAACACCAGCAGATGATGAGCAGAACACCAGCAGATGTGCAGAACACCAGCAGATGAGCAGAACACCAGCAGATGATGATCAGAACACCAGCAGATGATGTGCAGAACACCAGCAGATGAGCAGAACACCAGCAGAGGTTGAGCAGAACACCAGCAGATGATGTGCAGAACACCAGCAGATGTGCAGAACACCAGCAGATGAGCAGAACACCAGCAGATGATGAGCAGAACACCAGCAGATGATGAGCAGAGTTCCAGCAGATGAGCAGAACACCAGCAGATGATGTGCAGAACACCAGCAGATGATGTGCAGAGCACCAGCAGATGATGAGCAGAACACCAGCAGATGAGCAGAACACCAGCAGATGTGCAGAACACCAGCAGATGAGCAGAACACCAGCAGATGATGAGCAGAACACCAGCAGATGAGCAGAACACCAGCAGATGATGAGCAGAACACCAGCAGATGTGCAGAACACCAGCAGATGAGCAGAACACCAGCAGATGAGCAGAACACCAGCAGATGTGCAGAACACCAGCAGATGAGCAGCACTGGCACTGCAGCACTGTTGTCCTGCACTCCCTCAGCATGAGCAGCTGTAGGGATGTGCTGCAGAACAGAACACCCTGGGTGCTGCTGAGGATTTCCCCCTCAGTTATGGCACCAGGTCTGATTTTCTAGAACAGCCCAGCAGTGGCCAGATGACCAAAAATTCATCTTACAGTTTCCTTCCCTGTGGGACAGTTAAGGGAGAGATTTTCCAAGGAGCTCATGACAGTGTTTTTACTGTTTGCGGTAAAAACCTGGTGCCAGGTCTGTACAAACTGTACCTCAGTCTGGTGGTCTCTAAAACTGACCTGCTCACACTGAAAAAAACCTTTTCCCAAAAACAGAAGTGGGTCTGCTTGAAGATCCTGGTTCCTGGGCACATCTCCTGTGACTGGTGGGTGTTGGAAAGCAGGGGAGCTCTCTTCCCCACAAAGGGTAATTTTATTATTCTTTTTGTTGTCTTCTGTATTTTTCAATGTTTGGGGGGGGGGGGGGGGGGGGGGTTTGGGTTGTTTTTTGTTTGTTTTGTTTGGTTTGGGTTTTTTTTTTGGCAACAAGATTTCATCCTTTAGAAAAGCTGCAAAATGAGAACAATTTATGTGTCAAGTTAATTTATTTTGCACCAGAAAGGCCTTTCAAAAAGATGGCTGTTTAATATATCATCTTATAAGTGAATCAGCAAAATAATATAGAAACTTGGAGATGCGCAGTGACAGAGGGTATTTTTATTAAATTTAACTTTATTTTGATTTTTTTAAATTTCCCCAGGCATTTTTCTTGATATCTTCCAAAGTTTTTATAATTGTTTAATGCAAGCAATTACTTACAAGGTGGCTGTATCAGCCAAAACAATGTTACAGAAATGTGAAAAATCCCTGGCAATGCAAAGGGATGCTTGATATCCTGAAATAACTGGAAATTTGCCATCATTCCTTTGTCACCTGAAGAAAAGGTTTTACAGTCCTTCTTATTTGCAAATCTGAAATAATGTACTTTAACACAGTGCTACTTATGCTGCTCAAGTATTAGTTTTTTTCATTGTTTGTAAAATGCATTTCTTGGAGGGTAAGAATCAACTAAATGTGCTTGTTTGTTTTTTTAAAGCAGGAAATAGAAACTAGACTGTGCATCCTACCTACAGATTTTTATCAGATGCAGATAAAAATATAAATAGCCTAGGAGACAGTGTCCTTTAAGGGATGATCCTAAGGTTAGTGGGACTTTTTGAGAAGATTTTTCTTGTCTAGACAGTTATAAAGAAGCTGAAAGTTGATTTATGTTTTTATTATAGGGAATATAAATCTACGTCCCTCATATTCAGTATGTAAGCGGGAAGGTATTTTATGTGTAATTTTAGAAAACAATTCATAAGAAAATATACTGGTCATGCCAGCTATCTGAAAATTATATTTAAAAAATATTTGAAATGGAAAATAAGTTACATATTTTAGAACAACAGGGAAATCAACATATTATTTTTGTTTTCACTGGATTAAATTCCAAAGTGACATTCTGGCTGACAGAAGGAGAGACACATTAATAAAATTCATGCTTATATGTTCAGGCTTAATCAAAGGGAGATTTAAGGTAAGAGTGTTTAGCTAAAAGTCATTTTAAGTCACAAGTACATGAGAACAGATGATTAATTATGTTGTCCACTTGGGGCAATGATTGTGCAGGACAAATCACATTTGAACTTGCCTACAAAAGAGTTTAAAAAATGAAAGCACTGGATGGCTTTAAAAAAAAAAAAATAAAATTCTTCCTCTCAAAGGGTTGTGGTTTAGTACAGGGAAATTATTCCCTTTGGGTTTGTAGAGGAATTGAGGAAAAAGCTGTCTATAGATATTGATCCTGACACAGGATCCTTCCAGCCACAGTCTCAGAGGTGCCACTTCTGAGATCTAGAGGCTGAATGTTTGCAGTGACCTCTGCCACACAAAGATCAGAGTCAGCATCTGGATCTCCATATGGAGGATGAAAGTTTTTATATTCCAAGAATCTTTCCAACAACTATTTTGGCAGGGACAATCATAAAAACAGTATCTGAGCATCTTATTACACTGTTAATATATTCCCATCAGGAAGTTAAACTAATTAACTCCTCTCTTATGCATACCTTGGTGATATTTTTACATTTCCCAGGGCACATAACCAGTCACAAGAAGAAGAAAATGTCACCTTCCAATAGTCTCTCCCTAACAGACATTGGAAGACACTCTTAAAGCAAAATTTTTTGTGTGCTGTTAAGTTTTTCGTTGAGGTAGAACAAAAGATGATGGTCTCACCTGGCAAATTTGCTTCACCTCGGTGTGTATCTCTTCTTTCTTTTTTTTTTTAATATAGTTTTACCTTCTGCTCTTGAGATCACAGTCACTTACTCTGCTTGTGTCCTCTGCCTGAAAAAAAAAAAAAAAAAAAGTTTAATAATTACTGAAATTACTTAGTCAAGACACAGAGTTACTGGAGAGTCCAGCAGAGGATCTCAGATGATTAAGGATGATAAAGGACCTCCGGGAGGATTACAGGGCCTGGAGCAGCTCACAAAGACAGGGATAGCTGGGAGTGTCCAGCCTGGAGAAGGGAAGGCTCAGGGTGATCCCCTCGTGTGCAGATATCTCAAGGGGGGATGTGAAGAGAAAGCAGCCAGACTCTTTTCCCTGGTGTGAGTGACATGCCAAGAGGCCGTGGGCACCAACTGGAACATGGGAAGCTCCCTCTGAACATCAGGGAACACTTTTTCACTGTGAGGGTGACCGAGCAGTGGCACAGGTCACCCAGGGAGCCCGTGGAGTCTCCATCCTTGGGCTACTCAGAAGCTGTTTGGACAGAGTCCTGGGCAGCCTGGTCTTAGTGACCCTGCCTGAGCTGGAGCATTGGACAAGTTTGTCTCCAGAGGTCCCTCCAAGCTCAGCCATTCTGGGATTTTGTGATTCTCTACCGTTGCTGTTCAGTGTTTCTGATGTCACCTGTGACAATGATGAGGAATAAAAAAACTTGAATCTCTTTAGCCCTGAACTAAACATGCTACCCTCTTGCATTCTTTTCTTGTTAGAGTCCAATTTCTTCAGACTATCTGGCAAAACAAGGTCTAAAAATAAAGCATCCCTTGGGAGAAAACAGATTTGGCATTGAATATTGGTCAAGTAGAGCAGAACATAATTCAGGTGAGTGATGAAGGACAAAACAAGGTACCTGTATGCAAACAAGGTTTGCCTGTGTGCAAAAAACCGCTAGGGGAAATTTATTTTTTTTTCCTATTGTGAGGAGTGCATTTTTTAAAAACTGTCATCAGTGTGCTGCAGAAACCAACAGGTACATGGAAGCACAAGGGTCATTGTCTGCAGCTACCTAATGCTTCTAAATGAGGCATTTTTTAGAGAATTACAATCTGACATGGCCTCTGTGTCAGTTAAGGTCATTTTTTGGGTTTTTTTTTGAGTTTGCCTTTGACACGGTGAAGGTACTGAATTAAATGCTATTCAGCATAATATCCCTGATTTAACATGTAGACAATTATGAAGGATTAACCAGGGATAATAGCTGTGAACGTGATTCTTTATTACCTGGATCAGCAATGTTGGAAGAACAAATGGAAGGCATAAACGAATGAATCTGTTGCTGGGCAGTTGAAGAACACACTAAATCACCTGGCTAACCAAGAATGAAGATTATGTTTTTGAACTGACAGAAAAAATCATGGTTAAGGTCATTGTGGATTTATTACCCCAAGGAACATTATAATAAACTGGTTTGTCTCTATATTAACTAAAGAAAGCTTCAATCTTCAGCCAATTCTCTGTTGAAGGCACAAGAATTTGTCTAGAATTAATTAGATGATAATGTTATCTGATCAAATTGATGGAAATCTATTGAACTGGATGAACTATATGTTTTCAAAAGAGGCAGTGAAGATTTTGGCAGCACTTCTTTTGTTTGGCTTTTAGGAAATTCCACAGTTGGAGAACTTTGTGTTCAAAGCCAGGATGAGCTCAGAGCTCAGCTTTCTTTTTTTTTTTTTTTTTTCCATTTTACCAAGCAGATTTTTCTGAGAGGAAAGAAATGATGAATGTTTTAAATATAGTGTTCCACCTTTTATTTAGAAAGGTCTAAGCTATTCACTGGATATTAAATGCAAGAAAGTATAACATTAATTTCATGGGATAAAAGGAAACATTCTGAAAATATTTAAAACTTATTCAAATGCTTATAATTTGAAAAAATCGCTTTCACCAAAATCCATATTTAAATGAAATTTCAATTCCTGTGAAGACCCCATTGTTACAGAAAAAAAAAAAAAAAAAAAAGCTGCAGGTCCTATTCAGGGCTCTGTGTCCCCTTTAATATTATCTTCCTCTGGGACTCAGCGAATCGGAGTAGCCAGGCTCAGATTTATTCCACGTAAGCATAGCAGCTTTCCTGAAGGGGAAGGAGTCTCTGTGCTGGTGTGGCCAACGCAGAAAAACAAACCAAAACATTCCTCTGGGAATGGAGGAGTGCAGGAATGCAGGGCTGCATGCCCCTGGCTGTGCCTCTCTCCAGTGCAGAGGATGCTCAGAGCGGGAGACACAAACCCCCGGGTGAGCAGATAAGGGGGTGAAGAGGCTGTGCTTTGTCCCTGATGCTAACCCCAGCACTGTTACAAGTCCTGGCCATTAGAAATGAGGCCATTTTTGTGAAGATAAAAAGGTCTCCTACCCGGGTATCTGATTCAGGAAGCTGCTTCTCAAGCTGGCCAGCTTATTTACACCATAAAATTATGTCTTAAAATCTAAACTGAAAGCCTCTGTTTCAGCCTCTCTGGACAGCCAGAGAAACAAGACAGAAGAAAAGGATTTCATACCAAATTCCTATTTTCTGTCAGCAAATGCCTTCAGAATTACAGTTGAATAATTGCAGACAGATTGAAGAGCTTCATGGATGTTTTGAAGTTATATATATTGTCCACAGATGTTCAGCCCAGTGAATTTGAGTGTGTAATAGCCTGTGATGAAGCGTGCAGGCCTATCAGTGTCCCCAGAGAGGACTCTGGAGCCATTTTACCCTCTACACTGAGCAGGGTACATGAAAGGAGATCCTGCTAAGCCAAGTCCACAGGAGTTAAATTCCCAGGCAGTGTTCGAAGCTATTCAGGGTGTTACTAATAACAGAAACATCATTATCTGCAGCTAAACTCATTTACATTCTATATTTTGAAAGAGAATTGGGATTAGTTAGGGGAGGACTGTTCTTCCTCCCAGCCAAAGGGGTGAGCACTGGAGTAATGAGGTGTTACCCAGGAGACTTCTTGATTTCTTGTTCTCACATTTATTGATTGTCAGCCTACATGGAGGACATGTAGCTACAGACTTGAACTTGAAAAAAGCTTCTTGAGTGTTTTGACAGTCTGGCATGTCTCTTGTTTAGATTTGAATAATTTAGTAGCTATAGTTGTAAAATGAGTATAGCAGAACTTGAGTGTTTTTTGACAAAGGCGTTGAAGAGTGCCAGCCCCAGAACTGATCCCTGAGAAACACCACTTGTTGCTCCTTTCCTGTGGATATCAAGCCATTGACCACAACTCTTAGTGTGAAACCATCCAGCCAACTCCTGATCCACTGAGTGTTCCATCTGTCAAATCCATGTTCCTCCAGTTCACAGACAAGTATTTCAAACATCACCCACAGAGAGCTGATATTGCTGAAGGGATTTCAAACACCAGCCAGCCTTTGCTGTTCACACCTGAGTAGTTTAAAAGATCAGCACCACAGCAGCCTCGTAAATTAGCAGCCCATTACATCTTTTTGTTACAGATGTGGCAAAGTCATCCAAGGAAGTTAATGACTCAGGCACCCGGAAATGGCCTTCCAGGTAGCAAATGTTCAGCAGATCACAGTATTCCATTTATAGCACAACAGATGATCTAAAATGTCACCATTGCTCTGGAGAAAAGAGAGTGCTGCATCCATACATCGCTGGAGGCCATGTCAGTGGGAAAAGAGTTTCCCTTGCTGGCTCAGGCAGTTAAAGTTCCTGCTCATCTATTACAGTATATGTTGTATTTAGCAGCTCTATGGCTTTGATAATAATATATGGTAATTTTCTCATCATGGGTTATTGGAAGTCAGGACTGCAGTAGTGGTGGTTTTTAGAATGTTTCAAAGCACACTTATGAGTCTCAGAAATTCTCACTGTGTCTTCTTGATGCTGATCAGGTTTAACTATCTCAGGAACACACACACTGAGAAAGAGAGAGGGAAAAGAGTTTGCCCAAGGCTCCCTCCATGGCAAAGAAACCAGAGTACAGCACCTTGGTCCTCAGCCTGCTGACCTCTCTAGCACAATGTGAAAAGCTGTTTCTAACAAAATGGGATTTTGTGTACCTTCCCCCAGGGTGTCTGTAATCCTGTATCATGCTCAGCTGGTACTATTTTGAGTTAATCTCTGCATCAAAGTTCCTTATGAAAATTTTGTGGCATTCCCATGATGTGTACCTAGAATGTGAGGTCTGTTTAACACAGGGCACTGGAATAATATGAAGCAGCCTGAGACAAAATGAGAACTATATATCAAAATGTGTTCACAAATTTAAACTTTCTCTGTCACACTCACTGATGTTTATCTTCCTAGGGGCAAATTCTAGGTGAGTTCTGGATGGCGATGATATATATTTTCCCTCTTTTGGGTAGTCAACCACAATTGTTAGCACGGTGGGGAGGCACAGTCCGGTTCTTAACATTCAGATACACTTAGGATCCACTCTCACCTGGTTTTACTTCACTGCAGGTGCATTTCTGGATGTGGTGTCAGGAGGCTTTCCAGCTGGAACGGAGGGACAAGAGAGAGAGGAGCTTTGCTTCTCTTAGGTCTGTGTCAGGGACACAATTCCAGAAGTCCCCAGAGCTGCTGTCCCTGCTTTGGCCAGGAGCACGTGGGACTCAAAGCCAGGCAGCAGGATGGCTCATCCAGCCTAAGAGCTCGGGAACCAAGCTTCAGTCCTTCCAGGCCTCCTAATGGGTGTCCTGGCAATATGGACTGCCTGGGCAAAAAGGAAGTGTCTGGCTCTCGGTCCTTGGACTGCTACATTTCCTCCAAATGTTCCCAAAATATCACCTAACAGAGAGTTGTCCTGCCTGAGTTCCCACTTGCTCAGACATTATTTGACAGGCTTCACCTCATATTGTTCTCAGTGCCCAGGAGCATTCAGAGGTCCAAGATCTGTATGGATAGATAAAAAAAAAAAAAAAAAAAAAAAAAAAAAGAGAGAGAGAGAGAGAGAAGAATGCATTAGTCAGAGTTTAACAGTTGCTTTCCAGGAAAATGTCATGTTTTTTATGGTTTTTTGCAAACTTGAAAGTTTTCCCTGAATACTGAGTCATTTCTGCAGTTATTCTGGGCCATCAGACCATGATAGAGAGTTGTATTCACCATGTGGTTGCATAACAGAAGTAAGTGTGATGAGTTCATTCAGCATCTTGTGGATGATTTGGGAGAGTATGTGACAATAGCCACAGGTCAGGATAGCTGACAGTCAGGTTACATTACTACAACTTGCCAGAAACCAGACCAGAGGGCAACATCCAGTACAGCCAAGCTCATTCTGGGGATTATTTCATCACAGTTTCCTGTATCCTATATGCATTCTGTTCTCACCTTTATGGGACATGGAAAGAAAATTGTTCTAGACAAGTTAAAATCAAAGACTTGAACTGTAAATAAACCTTTTGCTGATGAGAGATTGGGAAGAATGGTTTAGATTCATTGATATTATTGCACCTGAAGGAGCACAGCAGCCTGATATCCTCCAATTAATGTAAAACTGATTGAGGCTTTGTATTTATATACTAGGGTCACGAGGGTAGAATCTTGTGTATAATTTATAGAAAGTCACCTTGTAAGGAAAAAAAAATAAAAATTCTAAGAGTTCTTCCTTGCGTGAGAATAGAAATGGAGCCCCTGCCAAACCCTTTTTCTTTCATACATCACTGACCCACCTTTGCTCCCTCAGATCCCCCCGTCTCTGAATGAGCCCGCTGGATTTCTGACAGCAGAGGTTGTCTTTGAAATCTACCTTTCTCCTTCTCTCCTCACAGTCACTATGTGTTGTCCAGCCTTCAGTCAAGAGATTCGGTTCTAGTTCAGCACTAACACCTGATTCATGCTGGAAGCAGGCAATTTGCTTCACTCTTTTCAGTTTGCTGAGCACCCCAGAGGCTGAAGGAGTTGTGTTGCCATTCACTCGCTCAGCTTGGGACACAGATATTTTGTGTTCAACCCCTAAATATATAAACACTTGTTGTGTGGAAGATGGCCATCGTGTGGACTGGAGAATATTCACACGGAAAGTAGAAAATTCTGTGAGAATTACTGGAAAACTTGGTTTAAAATTGTATTCATCACACTGTAATTTTCAAATCAAATAATAAAATCTTGATTAGTGGAAATTCTTCCCTTTCACATGAACAGAAAAATCTTGAAGTAGGATTCAAAACGGAAACCTGTGAAGCACAATGGTATTAGGGTGATCACATGTTGAAAGTAAAATATTGCTGAAAATGCTGTTCCTTCTGCCTGGGTACTTCACATTGCACCCTCTCTTAGAAAGTTGATGCTGATCAAAGTGAGTATGTCATGTGTACCCAGTAACACTGAAATTTTAGTGTGTTTGGGTTTGTTATCATCCTAGTGGTCTTGACTAAATTGCAGAGCTCCTTCAATAATGTGGTGTTCCCAGGTGAAAAGTAGATCAGAAATGGCTTTCTCCCTGTGCGTGAGTGAGAGCTTTCCTGCAGATTCCTTGCAAAGGAGTGTCTGCCAAAGAGCACCCCAGGGTCTCCCAAATCAGGGTCTGACTGCCTGCACCCCTTTAGCTCCCAGAGAAATTAATTGTGTTACTCCACATAAAGGTGCTTCAAGCAATAGAGTGAATGTTTTACCTGCTGCCTGTGGAAAATAACATTCAGGGAGGGGTGGTTGGGTACCAATTCCTTGTGTCTCATGCCCTGGACAGTTTCTGTGCTATGAATAGCCCATGGAAAGTTCCCCATCCAGGGGGATTTACTGGGAGGCAGGAGGGAAGGCAGCTCTGCCCTTTGGTGTGTGATGCGTTCCTCTCGGGTCTTGTGATAAGGAAGCAGCTGTGCTCACATACATTATATAATACAACTGCTCTGGCATCTGTAGTCAGATGATCTCAATCACATCCAAATTTCCCTTTGTGCTGCAGTTAGAATGGGGCTGGCATTTTGCTTTACAGAGATTTAAACCAACCAGGGAGGCCTCTTTAAAGGGTGTTTGCATCCAACGAGTCTCCTTGACATCACGGAAGTGTTACATAACATCCTTTATGTGCTGGATCATCTAACCTTCCTATTATAAGAGTAGAAAAACAGCTAAAATATAGTAATTATGTTAAAAATAACAATAAAAAGAATAATTGAGGAAAGATTATTTGGCTATCAAAATTGCCAAAGTATTTATGTAAGCTGCACTTGTGTCTTTCCAACATGATCTAAAAATTTCTGGGGATATTCTCCTTGAAAAGAATGCCTAGGTTTGTAAGAATCCACTAGTGTACAGTGAAATACCTTTGCAAGCTTGTGTGCTGAGCAATATCTTTAGTTTGTTTCAAGCTATTTTGACATAAACTAGAACGGCCTCTGGTTACTCTGACTCTTGCTTTATAAAGTATTTTGATATAATATTACTTTTGAGCTGTTGAATGTAGACCACTTAAAGGTGACTTCCCATCATTTAAAAGGCTGTGTGAATATCTTGATTAAAATTAGTTAATTAATATTCCCTGAAAAGTTGCTCAATATTTTTTAAAAGCAACTTTTCTGTCAGGTTCCATGAAGACTAAAACAAATCCAAGAGGATCATAGACCATGTATTAACCTGGATTGGAAGGGACCTTCCAGCTGAATGTGTGACGGTCTGTGCAATGTCCCGGGCTGCATTTGTGCTTGTCATTTCTACATTAGATGGTCATGACAGGCTTTCAGGTACTTAGACAAAAAAAGTTTGATTGAGCCACAAAGTGGAAGAGTGATTTATGGAAAATGATAAAAGAATAAGAGAGGTGTGATGTGAAGGCAGAGGGAATATTTTTCATTAGAGGAATGGAAATTGGGAAATGTGGAAAAGCATTTGACAGTCCCATTATCAGGTTTCTGAATTTCCCAGCTGTTTTAACTGCTGTGCTATAAGATATGACTCCACTCTACAATCTTACTTTCATAAGTGGAAGCTCATATCGTGGCTGTAACAGCAGTTTTACCACCACAGCACCGAGTGAAATACAGCTGTGGCATGAGCTGAGCAGTGCTAGGAGCAAACAGCTCAATCTGCAAACGTGGGAATGCTAACGAGCCACAGCAGAGCTGTGCTTCTGTCACAAGCACTTGGTGAGCATCAGCACTGCTCTGCCTGTGAATGGAGTCAATCTAGGATGAAAGAAAGATTTCCTTCACTTGTTAGAAAATGCAACATGTGTTTGAGCGCTGGGAAGGATTTTATTTTGAGCTAACATTGGCGTTGGGTAGTATTCGCCCTCTTGTAACATTGTCAGATCCAAAGGTGAAATGATCTTCCCTGCCAGTTTCCCTCAGCAAATGTCTGTCCTTGAGGCAGGCAGAGACCAGACAGATCCAGGGTGATTAAAGATAAAGAAATGCATTTTCCAGGCCTTTCCTTGCAGCCTCTCCATCTGATTTTCTTTGCGGATTTGGGGGAGCACCCTGATGTTCACTTTACCTGCACAGTGTAATGTGAAAGTACACATTTTCTTTGCCTTTATTTGCAGTAGCCAAATACTGTTTGTACTAAAAGCTTGTCATTTCGGTGTGCTGAGAGTATCTTCATTTTTGAGAGCCTTTCAGCTGTGGTGCATTGGTTGCAACATCCTAACAATTGGAGCATTGTTGCTAAACTTCCATTTTCCTTAAACTATCTGCCCTGAAGTTCAAAATACTTTAATTCTGAGGCAAGGCATCTGCCAGAGATTGGCTCACTGATTTGCCCATATATATTGCGAGTTTTCCCTGACTAATCTACCTATTCAGTGAATAGAAAATAATTTATGGAAGTCCTATGCCAAGTTTTCCGTCAAATGCGCTTGATTGCAAATATTTTGGCAGGGTATGCAGGGGGGAGTATTGCAATATCTGTAAGAAATTATATCAAGTGTCAGGTTCCTTCTGTGAGGTTTCACATAGAATAGATGCTCTTCACAGCCACAGTCAAAAGCCCTCGGTCCTGTGCAGTGGACCATTGCAAGTATAAATAATCCCTGCCAGCCGTTTTGTTCATGGGAGATCGTTCCTTTACAAAAGCTCATGAATGCACAGTAGCTCCCTTTTCAGGCAGCTCTGTGGTAGCAGTAGGACACCGGGAAAATCCTTTCACAAGGTGAGAGCAGGAAAAATGCTGAGAGCTCAGAGAGGGTCCTAAATGTGTTTGTTTATTTGTTTATGTTGCAGCCCTCTTGGCCATCCTTGTGAGGGCAAGGTGAGCCCTTCTGCCTGGGGTGGGGAGCTGTCTTTGACTGCCAGAAATGTCCTTCTGAAGACAGGCCCTAGCCTCTGAAATGATGTGTGAGCCACTGTGCCACAAACTGGCTGCCCTGCTGCTCAGCACAATTAGGAAATGGCAAGAAAGCCATCAGTGGGATGGATTTCATGGCAGCAAACCCAAGAAATGCTGTTGTTCTCCCATATTTTACCAAGTGTGAGATCACATTTTGATCTGTCTCTACAGAGACATCTTGACAGGCTGGGTGGATGGGCTGAGGACAACTGCAGGAGGCCCAGTAAGGTGAAGAGCCAGTGTCTGCCCAGGCGGCCAAGAAGGACAAAGACATCTCTCTGTATCAAGAATAGTCCCAGGTGGCCAAGAAGGCCAAGGACATCTCTCTGTATCAAGAATAATGTGGCCAGCAGCGCGAGGGCAGTGACTGAACACTGCTGGGGCCACACCTTGAGTGCTGTGTCCAGTTCTGGCCCTTCCTTGCAAGGGAGACATTGCGGTGCTGGAGAAGGTTCAGAGAAGGGAATGGAGCTGGGGAAGGGTGTGGAAAGCACATCTCGTGAGGAGTGCCTGTGAAGTTGGGGGTGTTTAGCTTGGAGGAAAGGAGGCTCAGTCTGTCTCTCTACACCTCCCTGAAATGGGGATATAGCGGGGGTTGATATCTCCTGCTGTGCCTCAAGTGAAAGGATGACATAGGTCAAGATCAGACCAGATATGCGAAAATTTTTCCTCACTAAAAGAGTGGTGAGGCACTGGAATATGTTGCCCAGGGAGGTGGTGAGATTGCTGTCTCTGGAAGTGTCCAGGAGGCCTCTGGATGTGACACCTGGGATTGTGGCGTAGTTGGATTGGATTGTAGGTTGGATTACGGTGGTGCTGGGTTGGGGATCGGACTGGATGACCTTGAAGATCTCCTGCAACTTTGATAATTCCATGACGTATCCAGAGAACCAAAGAAATTCAATTTTGGTCCAATGATTCTTTAGTTTTCTGGTTCATTTACAAATGAACAGGATTTAAATCTGAATGAAGAAGGGACAATAGTGTTTCTCAAAGAGTTTAGGCATTGAAACATAAAATTTAACAGATGAATAGTATACTAAAGATATTTGTGATTTATTTAGCCAGCTCTATAAGCTGAATATGTACAACCTGATGTAAAACTCAGGGGAGTTAGTACCTTTCAGCATAATTTGAACCAAGCATCACAAAGAAAAAGAAATGACAAATAATTTATGTGAAAGCTATTCCATAAAATCTTGACATGTTGTTCTCATTTTGTGATGTGTGTACATTGTATTCACTCAGTGCCAAACACATTTTGTAAAGTGCATCAACTGTTCAAAGAGAGTTTGTAAACAGAAAATTTCAGTCTTTCCACCCACTTGTTGTGTGGGTGTTATCTTTGGGGAAATCACATTTTGGAGAAAGCCAACATTTTTAAGGGGCAAGAAATTAAAACAAAATGTATCATATTAAATGTGATTAAAATTAATTTTTAACAAGAAACAGGAACTTAGAATGAAATTCTTTTTGGTCTTTGAGGAGACTGATTTATTGAGTTTTATAATTAAGAGCAATAAAACACACCTTGTTGAAAGATTTTTTTTTTTTTTCAGCAAGATTACAAATTTGGCTGAAAGAACAGGAAAGGTGACATCAGATGGGGGCATATTGAGGGCATGTGTCTCATGGGTTTAGAAAGTAGACAGACACAAGATAAAGTCTACAGTAAGAAGATGAAAACGTCTTCAAGATTGTGTATTTTGCAACTGTCACCCTGCAGTTCAAGGACAAATGAATTAACTGCAATCCCATGACCTTTTTCTTCATGAAAATGTCTGACTGGTTGATCACAAGGTCTTGTGCCATCTTAATTTATGAGTCTGATGGCAAAAATCAGGAATTACTAGCATTGGTCATTTTATTGGCAATATAACTGCAGCCATTTTGATGCTTCTCTCCTGAGAGGCATCTGTGTAATGACTGGGCAATCACTGATAAGAGTTCAGCTCTTGGAGTTGCTCTAAGATTTTTGATTGCCTCATCTAAGAAAAGGATTTTTAACTTTGTGCTAGTGAGAATTTTTTTCAAGAGCTTGAACAGCTCATTTATTTTGCTAAGTGAGAAGAAAGATTTTTATTATTTTAAGGAAAACTGAACCAGATGCTCAGCTGAAGCAAACAAAGCAGCATAGTTTTACCTGTTCCAATAAGACTGTGATGATTACGATTGATCATTGCTCAAGTCTCTGTGCTTTTTGTGAAATGTTGTTCACACAGAAGATATTCTGAACTGTATTCTCTCACATCAATTAGCTTGTTTACATGAGGCAGTAATTGCATTTGTCCATGAAAGCATATGGATCAGAGCACAATTTCAGGCAATTAAGTTCTATTTTTGAAACTCACTGAATTATACAACCTGAAGCTTTTATCTGATTTTGATGGATTAAGTGATTTATCCTACTTTAATCTTTAAGTAAAACTTTATATATAATATAGGCATACTTAAAATTCTTCTGGTTTTGTCTTGACTACTTATTTAATTCTTAAATATTCACTCTAACAAGTTAGGATCTATAATGTTTAGTTGAGAATGATGATTTATTAGATGCTAGATGTACATCTTGCCCTCTGCCTGCCTTCTTAGAGCTATCAATTTTAAAATAAGTGGAAAAATACAGTACTTTAGAATTTAGGTCTTACAATTTGAAAAATTGAAAAAACAAATTAAAATTTGTTCCCCTCAGACTCAGCAGTGTACACATCATTGTTTGATAGCTGCTGAGGACCTTGCAGCTTGACTTCTCTTCAGAGGAAATACCATGCTCAACTGTCCATGCTGAGCAATACAACAGGGCAGATGTGCTAAGACCCTGGTGAATGAGGTGCAGCAGAAGATGACAGGAAAATCTGATCCTCCTGAGGCAAGTCATGGTCAGTGTGTCCCACATCAAGCCAGAAAAAATTCCTTGAACTGCTCAGAAGGCAACGGCTTTGCACACTGTTGCATAACGCAAAGACTGGATAGGATGTGCTGGTTCCTGGGGTTTTGGCATGAGAAGGAGCAGCAAGGGTTTTGGCACTGCAGTTTGTATGCTGCTGCTTTTGTCCATGTTCCGTTTCAAAGTCCTTAAATAGATGCTTTCTGCATAATGCACTTTAACAAAGTAGAGAATGTTAAACCCCAGGAAATATTGTTTGGCTGATTGTGACTTAAATTGTTTAATAGTGTGCATAGGATCTGTAAAAAGAAACAGAGCATGGTGTTGAATATCAAAGGAGGATTTAGATCTGATTCATGCCCATGCTCAGGTATCACCCAGGTGGGACACAAACACTCTTGAGGACATAGAAACTGCTGCAGAAAATCAGACAAAGTTACATTTAGACTAGATATTAGGAAGAAGATTTTTACAGTGAAGGTTGTAAACACCATCAGAAGTAGCCCAGAACTTGTAGCCAATACCTCCAGAATCAGGTGAGAAAGGTCTCTCAGCTGACAGGTTCACACTCCCATACAGTACTGAATAGTTTTGATTCCTGAGGAGGTGAAAAGCATTTTGATAAAGTCTCAGGACTTCCACTCCAACTCTGCACCCCCAAAGCTATCAGGGTGATTAGGGGGGTGAGCTGAGACCTACTGGTACAATAGACAGCAGATCAGCATCTTCCTCAGCTGTGTCTGGGACTGTGGAGCCCCACAGCATGCAAGGGACACTGCTGTCACAGCCCAGCCAGAATTGTGAATTTGTGTGTTCTGGTGGGGCAGGAATGCCAGGGCAGTGTGGCTGGGCTTTTCAGAAGGACAGCACTGTCCCTGTGGGAATTACTCCCACTGCTGCATATCCACAGACCATGGGAGTGTGTGTGGTTAATTGCAGCAACCCATTGCCTCAATGGTACTAGGGCTGGAATGAGGGTCCAGCATCTCTAATGACTGTCAGACATTGTTTAACTCATTTCTCTGGGGAATCAGAGGCGGCACTGACAATTCCTAATATTTCAGCTTTTGTAATTAATAAGACTGTTTAGAGAAACACCTTCTCTGACTGTGTTGGGATACAGATATACAAAATATTCATGGTGTTTGTGAGCAATCCTGCCTCATGGACAAAGTTACATTTCTTGGTGCAAGGAGATCTTGCCATGTGAGACATCACAAGTTTGGTGTGTTTGTTTTTTGTTTCAATCTCCCTTCCTCACACATTGTCAGCCTCACGAGAGGCTTGGTTTTACATTCAAACTGCAGATTTACATTGCAGCAATTTGTCAGTTAACCTAAAAGGAGCAGGTGTGATGCTTCAGCTCATAACAAGGATGTGATTCCTGGCTGAACAAAGCCTGACATGCTCCTAACTGGCCTGTTTACACCATCAGCACAGCCAAGCTCCCTGGTTCCTCAGATTAATTGGGAGCTGCAGCCAGAAGGTATCCGGTGTCTCTGTAAGTTGCTGGTGGTTGAATGACTGAAAATGAAACAGAAACTGTGCCTTAAACGTGGTAGAGTAAGAAATGCAGGCTGAGCCCAGAGACCTGTCACCCCTGCAGCTCCAGCTCTGGACCAGGGAATATCCCCCACAAAACTCTGCCCTGTTCTGCTGTCTCTGGGGGGCTCCAGGGTGAATCTGGGGTGCTGTGACTGACAAGCAGCAGTGACACAGATGTGCAACGCAGCAAATGCAGCACTGCCAGCTGGTCACCAGCTCTGTGTGCTAACTACTGGCTCTAATGTGGTAAAGCAAAGCTCCAAGTTAGCAAAAACTCTTGGAAAACCCCTCTTTTGAGGGTTTGGTCTCTCTACTTCATGCCTTGAAATCTCTTTCCTTGTTTTTTTGTCTGCCTGTAACCTCTGGTGATTTTTGGCCATTTTAAAGTGCTGCCTCCCCTTCAATTTCAGTGTTTTAAACATTTTTCCTCATGCTTTCGCTTCCTTAGTTTTGATTACAACATCAGTCTTTGGTCTTCTCCTGACTTAGTGTTCGTAGTTAGGTCTCTTTTCATTCTCCTTCAAGTGTTAAATCTCAGTTCTATCTTTCAGGCTCCTTTAATACAGACTTTTGTCACTTTCATGTGTCTGAAATCCTGATCTGAATTTTGGCATCTCTTTTTGAGAACTTCAGTCTTTTTCATCTTTTAATTTTTATTTTTCTAACACTAAAATAATAGCAGAAAACCCTCTTCTAAGCCTTGTAGACCAAATTTAATTTTTGTTGAATAATTTTCCTTTATTTAAAACTAATCTGAGGTTCACTACAAACTTTTTCTCTAGCACTGCATATTTCATTGTGATGTTCTTCTTATATCTTTCATCACAACCCATCTATTTTTTCTCTTTGAGGCTTGAGTCAAAGTGGAGCCCACATTTCATGGCTTTAGTGGCTTTTGATCAATCCCTAAAGCCCTTCCTCCTGTATCCACAGAGAACCTCTTTCCCAGTCTGTTGCAAGTGTCACGTCTCCCTCTTTTCTCTCTTATACAATAACAGGTCTGCACTTGTTAAGCCTTGTGCTACTCCTCAAAATATACAAGAAAATCTCGTATTTATCTATTTTTAATAGCAATGAATCTCCAATCCTGTTGGCTCACCTCAATATAAATGCAACAGAAAATGCTCGATATATTTATTTTGCCAGGATGAGAAAATTAATATTTTATTTCTTTTATTAAATAAATAATGTTTTTCAGGGCTACCAACCCTTGAGAGATAGAGATACTGCATTAATTACCACCCCAGCCCTATTCCCTTCAATCCTCCCCACGAACTAAAGGAGAACCACTGATGTACTTTCGTTGTTTTTGATTGAACAAATCCTTTGAGAATTTATTTCAACCTCAGATGAATTTGAGCAGTTCACAGTTACTTCTGAGAGTGTTTTTTCCCTCCTCATTTGGACAAACATGTTCCTCAAGGTGTTTGCACACCTGTGGTAACACAGGCTTGAAGGTCGTGAGAGAGCCGTTCTAAGTCTCCAGCTCTTGCAACTTCTTTCTCTAGATCTCTCTTTGTTTTGGCCTCTCTAATAGCTATTGTTAGCATCTTTATCACGTCAGGATTGTCATTCCAGTAAGTTCTCCACGTGTTCCTTCCTGGTTGCTCTGCTACATTAATCTGCTTTCTGTGCTGAGGATGACTGGAAGCCATCTATCCACTCAGCGCTGCACTCCAGGGCCTCACAAAACACTTCGGAGAGAGTATTTATTTAAACATAACCATAAATGCAAAATGAATGTCATGCCTTTCACAAAATAGCCTTGAGTAGGTTCATTTTCTGAAAAGCTCTCTGTGAAACCTCACTGTGTGCTAAAAGAACAGCAAAATGGTTTTGGGGGAAAGTAGAGAGCAGATAGGGAGTCATCAAACACTAGGAAATTAATCGTGGCTGGATTTTCCTAGCTAATTAATGTTTCAAAAATATTAGTGCTCTTGCAGAATTTCTTCACCTATTAGTAAATTATTTAATATGTTTTAAACAGTACTGAAAGAGTCACACAGTGTCTT
Source organism: Hirundo rustica (assembly GCF_015227805.2). Taxonomy (NCBI): domain Eukaryota; kingdom Metazoa; phylum Chordata; class Aves; order Passeriformes; family Hirundinidae; genus Hirundo; species Hirundo rustica. Next base: position 5,574,776 of record NC_053464.1, read on the forward strand.
TCAGGTCTTGGGCCTCAAGATTATTTGCTCTTTTTATACCAAGTCATGGATGGATGTAGAACCAAAGCAGTAATCAAAGCAGCAGCAATCAAGCTCAGGACTCTCCAGTTCCCTACAATTGAAACTCTAGGGCTACTTTCACCTTTCTGCAGACTCTTAGGTTCCTGGTTTCTACAGCTCTACAGAAGAAGGTTTAAATTCCCTCAGGGTGTGAAAGCCCTGGAACACCTATCTCCAGCTGCTTGTCCAAGTGTTTCAGCTACCAGACATCACAGTCCTGTATTTACTGTCTTTAGGAAAACATTCCTGATGAACTCCTGATTCTTCCAGTGTTGGTGTGTAGTGCCTAATTTGGGGTTTAGGTCTGCTCACAGGAGGTGTCTGCCTTCACACTGGCTAGTGAAAGAATGAGAACTTAGTACACAAGTGGTGATACTGTTTTGCTCTGTGCCTTCTACTCTGTTCAAAGCTGACAAAATTCAGTCTCTTTGTCATGGTTTTGGGTCTTAGAGGAAGGGGAAACAAAGGCTGATACAACCCAGAGTGATTAAAGAAGAGAAACCTGTTGGGACAGTCTTGGGCATGGAGTTATCTTTAAACACTCTAATCTATCCCACTTAAATCAAAATTAATCAGAAAACTGAGGATTTTTGTGACTGGGGAAGAATTAAACATGCACTTGAATGTTTTCCTAAATTAAAACACTGGCTGTTTTCCTTCAGTTAAAGATGGATGTCTTGGAGGAAACCAAACCTCTAGACTATTTATAGTGGAATGTTTAATGAGAATGTATGCCTTCATGGATAAAATGGCACAAATTAAGATCAGTGACAAATCTGGGGATGTATTCCTACTTTCCACTTACACCACAGTTATATCTTGCATTTCTAAAACCCCGTGAACTCGTGGTAGTAATTTCTAATAGTAATTAGTAGTAGTTAATTTAACAACTGTACATTATTAAATAATTAACCTGTATATAAGTTATCATAATTTTCATATGGCAAGATGTGATTTTAAGGAGTTTTTATACCCATCTTCATTATCATATGATGTGGTTACTGCTTGCTGGATGTTGCTTTCCAAAGTGTATATATTAAGTCTTATCATTCAAACAAATGAAGATTATAAAAGGGAGTCTTAACACTGGGTTTTTTTGGCCAGGGTTTTTTAACAGCTCTTGTGAAAGATTTTTATGACAGATATAAAGACATGTTACTAAAATACTTTGTCTTTCTGGAAACCTATCACAGTCTATAAATGTCTCCCAAAATAATGCTGAGAGCATGCTGATATTGTCATCCTAACATTTTTTTCTTGTCTTGAAACAAACCATAGAAAATCTTTGGTTTGGACTGTCAGGAATAACACTCACCCCTAAAGCAAGATATTTGACTTCCATCTGTTTGGGGATTGGTTTTGCGAAATTTTTTTTTCTTTCTTTTTTGTACTTCAAGTCTCCTAATTTTTTAACTAGCTTTTTCTTTTAAAGGAACCTTATTTAATCTTCTTACTGAGTTTTGAGTATTTGAGCAAAACACAAAGAACCAGCAACATGCTAGCAGAAGGATTAGCATAATTTAGAAAGAGAAATTCATCCTCTCGCTCTAATGGAAATCTTGCTAGCAACAATTTGATGTCTTTGTTCACATTGTGTTAACCCTAGTGCAGTTACTAATTTACTTTTCTGTGTGAATGGCCATGAACTCCCTAACTTTGGTTTTCTGGCTGTGGCACTCCCTCAACACAGACCCTGCTGCAGAATCTGTCACTCTTAGCATGAGAGGGTCACCTGAGCTTTGGGATCATCTTTAGCAGATCAAAGATCTGTTAAAAGTCTTTGGTAATACTTTGTCTTTGGTAATACGTGGTGACTTAGGATCACAGGAGAAAGCCTTCATAGGCAACTATTTGGTGTCATTTTTATTCAATACTTTAAGTCACTTGCATATTTTCTGCTTTATTTTCCACTCATGGCTCCATTTTCCAAAATGGTTTTGTTTTTCAAAAACATGAAAACAAAATGGGTAAATTGCATATATTTCAATAATTCCCTATGGTTTTTAGCTTAGTGTTAAGACATATTTTGGTAACTGAAACGAAAAATAATGTGTCTTAAAGGATCTGCAGATCTGAAGCTTACAATAAATACACTGCTGTTGACAGAAGTGAGCAGTAATTTGGGGTACATAGAAAATAGCAGAGTCCAGCTTCCAGCAGCCACCAAGCTCTCGTTAGGAAGTGATGGGTTTCTCCAGCAGGTGAAGTGGATCTGTCAGGCACAAGCCTTCCCTCCTGGCTGAGACCAGGCCCACAGGGGCTGGATTTCCCAGGATTGACTGGGAATCAATGGGGTAATACCGGTGAGGAGTCACAAGTTTCATATTTAACACCTGAAAGTGTCCCCAGAATGTCTGTCTTACAAAAAGCTGTTACTGTTGCAGGAATAGTTATTGTGGGGTAGAAACAAGAGACACACGTCATTTTAGAGAAAACGCTGATTATAAAATACCTGAGAATTCTTGGCCTCAGTGCTTTCAGCTGGGGGAGGCTATAGAAAGGACCACATTTTCTATTGCATTTTCTTATCACTTTCAGTTTTCAAGGTTAAAAGAAGAATAAGGGAAAGTTCAAACAAAAAAGACCAAAGAAATATGATTTTAATATATAGAAACTAATCAAGACTAAGGACTCCTGGAGTTATCTCCCTGGGTAAACCAGGTCAAATTCACCTTTTAGCAGTACTGGAATGACTTCTCTTTCTGTAGGAGGAGAGGGATCTATTTTGGAGGTATCTTCCTCTGCTGAGGAACTGATAAAATACTGAAGGTGTTTTCTTAACAGAGCTTGCATTTCACCATCCATTTATGTAAGCAGGATTGATACCTTTTTTTGACAATCTGTCATGAGGTAACACTTCTAAGGAGGTGCCAAGGATCTTTGAGCACGGATTTAAAGAAATATCTACTTCAGCACTTGAAATAAGGAAGTACAAACTTTCTTTCCCACAAAAAAACCACACATCTTGGAAGAGCAGAGAGCTGAAAATGTATGCTGTCCTTCCATGAGCAAATACCACCAGCTTTGCTGTAGAAAAAGCACTATGCTCATTGTCACAGCTGTAAAAACTGTGATGTTCTATCTAGTAAAACCTCCTTTTAATTTTCTTCTGTTTATAAATCTTTCCATTGTTTCTCTCAAGAAAAACTTTTTTTTCTTTTTCAATTCCTCTGCATTGAGGAAATAAAAAGGAATTATTTGCACTGTCACAGTCATACTGAGTTTTCTTAGTGGCAAGAAACAACATTTGTTCTGGATGTGGAGTGTAGTAATGCACGACTGCTTGCAATAAGTATATACAAATTTATCTCCTTTATTGATTGCATTGTTGTCTCTACTTTTTGTGCCAAGTTCTGCTCTGCTTTGCTTTGCCACGAGGAGCTGCAGATGGAACTGGATGAAAAGCAGGGCCTGAGGTGAAGACTGGGAAATCTTTGCAGGCTTAGTCTTAGGGTAGGAATGCTGCCTAGGAGGAAATTTGTGTAGAGCCCATCACTTAGTGCTGCCTCATTAGCATTAAAAGGAGCAGAAAGAGATCCCTAGAAGCCTTTGAAGATTTCATATGGTAAAATACCTCCCCTAGTATAGCACCACGTGAACCTCTGTACTTTTCTGTAATGCAAAAACCATATCTTGTCTTGGAGTCCAGTGTACTGTCAGCAACAACAGGGCTTCGGTCAGTATGATTTGTCTCTCTGTGTTCCTTCTCTTCCTCTCTACAGAAACACTGGGATTTTCTGGCTAACCTGCTAGTTTATTAAGGTGTAGGCTGGCTTTGTGCTAAATATGATGCAGCAAGATTGAAGGGCAGTGCATCCTTCCTTGCATGAAGTCATGAGAAGTCAATATGAGCTCTTAAATTCCTGTTTCCCTACAAGTCCTCCTCCAGTAGTGAGTATTCTTTTTGTTTTTGCCCTAAAGATGAGTCTTTCTTGATGAAAAAAATCTTGTTAAATCTGGCATTATAATATCACACCTGCAAACTTAGCATTAAAGCGAATGGACTGGCAATAAACTCCTGTTTCTGTAAAAAAATCCTACATCCCTGTGTTGCTAAATCCATCATGTTTCCAAAGCAGTACCTACTGTTCCAAACAACACATGCTGTTACCAGCTCCGTGCTGGACCAGCTGGCACATTCCTGGCCAGGGAGGCTGGCAGGGCAGGACAGTGGGAAGGAGGAATGGTTGGTGTAAAGGAAAGTGACCTGCAAACATGCTTTTAACCATGCTTAATCCCATAAATAACCTTGTACCCCATTGTCCCCTCAGCTCTGGTCCTGTTAATGAGCTCTGGCATTGGAGCACAGCCCCACCTTAAAATATTTATCTTCCCAACTCTGTGGTGATACTGGGGATTATCTCTCTTACTAATCATGCACAGGATAGAGCCTGTAAGACTGAAATGCCTTCCTGTGCTGCTGAGTATGCAGGAATGCTAAGATACACTAATACTACACCCAGATTTTCCAAGCCCCAGTTATGGCTCCCAAAAAAGTAAGAAGCAACTTGGCTCCAAACTATAAATGCCTGGCTGGATCTTCTTAATTCCATTAGTCCCTTATTTCCCAAGACTCAATTCAGTGCCATGTCACATGCAGCAAAACCATGACCAGAATGTTCTGCAGCAGTAAGCCACAGTTTTTGGATATTAACAGAGGGATAAATATAATTTTGCTTCCCCCTTCACAGTGTCTAAAGCAGGGCTGTTTTACTGTACACTAGACACTGATGCTCTGTACAAAATATGGCATGCACAGGAAGATGCTGGGCCATGAATTATAGGTGCCTCTTCATGCAAACAGTGTATTGGGACAACCCAGCAGCAAAAAGAACTACTGAGTGTTGTCAGTTCTGTGGGAAATTCCAGATTAATTTCATTCCAGATGATTACAAGACGAATATATTACCAAAATTACTCTTTGTCCTTTCTTGATGGCAATAGCTTATCCCTATTCTACTCAGTCTAAAGAAACACTAATACCATCAATAGTGGGAAGTGTCCTGTGGAAGCACTGTGGCAAAGCAGAGCTCCCATGGATGATAAAATACTTTGGGCAATGTGGAACTTGGACTTACTGGGAAGTCCAGGACCTTTAAGAAACTTGACTCTAGCACCTTGCATGTATATACACAGAGATCCCTTATTCTCTGAGTTACCTGTCAGATGGTTTATTTAACAGCCTGCAGTGATGTGAAGAGTGTCTTACTGGTCATCAAGATATAGAACCTGGGGGAGAAATTTACAGTCAAGATGAACAAAAATCAATGAGTAACTTCAGATGGCAGAGAAGGTTAAAGCTGCAATATTCCATTTGCTCAAGTCACAGGATAAAGCTTAATAATCTGGTTGTTCTAAAAGCAGCTTCTTTGTGTCTTGAATAATTGAATTTTTTTTGAGGGAGAAGCAGATCTACTGTTCAGAGCTTTTTCTGCTCTGATTTAAGGCCCTGGTTTTCTGTGAAGACAGAATTTCACAATACCAGCTCTCCTGGCAGCAGAGAAAACAGGAACTGAGTGCAGCTGGGGCAGTATCTGCCTCCCAGCAGAGGAAGGTCCCTGCCACATATCTGTCACCAAATTGCGCAGCAGGGAGCAGGAGGGGGGACTGGCGCTGTTCTAGCTGGAAGAGGGGTCAGTGCCTGTCCTCTCTGCTGGCTCTAATTGATTTTGAGAAGAGAGGCTCTGCTAGATTTTTTTTTTTTTTTTTTTCTTCTTTCTGAGCCAGTCTAAGGTCCCACTTTCCTGGAAGCAATTAGATACTTGTATTATCTAGGAACAAAGCAGTGGTTTATATGAGACCTGCTCACTGCACAGATAATCCAAAGGATCATCTTTCCCTGACACCAATGGGTTCCTTCTCCAGTACCTACCTGGCACCAGTGACACCAGTGACTGCTGCAGGGTTGAGTACCCTGGGGAGAGGAGCGGCAGGAGCCCAGAGCAGTCCTTGAATCTCTGGAACCAACACTAAAGGGTGCCTGGACTGGGCCAGAAGACAAGATGATGGTGTAATGACCTCTTAAACTGGATGAGATTATCAATTTCTGGTCACAGAATAAAGGTGAGGCATTGGCAAAATACCACTACACAAAGCTGAAGTGAGACAGATGATCATGTGAGGATCTTGTTTTGGTTTAAAACTTTCTGTAATGCTGCTTTTACTTCTCTCCAGTTCAGATTTAGAAGAGGCAATGGCAGGGGTTGGGAAAACATGTTGATTCCTAGATGAATTTAATGCTGTTTAACAGGTTTGCCTAAGGAGCGGGGAAATGTTCTGTATTCACACAACTCGAGTGAGGGGGAACCATGCAAAATTATGTAAAATCTTGTTCTGTTGAAGAGTCACAAATGCAGCCCATTCATTTCAGCTGTGAATGTCTCCATTCAGTCACTAAAATGGCTCTGTTGTGTCATTTATCAACTCTGCAGCATATGAATCATTTATCATGGATTTCTCTGTGGTCTGAATTTCTGCTGGACACCGCACATTGTACCCTACTTCTTCAATGCTGCTTAGAGCTATTTGTGCTAATTTGGACTTTTATCTTCCTCCTGTCACACTTATTCTTTCAGAACTGGTTTTGAGCAGCTTTCCAGAAGGAACCCTGCCGAGATGTGACCCTTTTGATATGTCTGTCTAATATTGACCATCTCTCCCTGTATTTCACCTCCTGTTGGTGCTTCTGTTAAACCAAGAATGGCTAAATGGATACATAATTCATCAGAACTAAAGGACCGTAGGAAATCATGGGAAATAATAGTTTGCATTCAAAGTTCAAGAGAACTGCTCATTAGTTGAGTTATTCTTTGCAGGTCTTATATTTTATTACAAGGGGAACTGATTTTAACTTGTGGACATCTGGCTGAGAGATTGAGGTCTCCAGGCAGGTGCAACACCATCCATCATGGAATTATAGGTGTTTGTGGTAATGCTCCTGCTCTTTTACTTAGATTCAGGCATCAGGTTTGTACTAGAACAATTTTAACAAGGAATTGCTCAGCAGTTTTCATGATTTATCCCCAGAACCACGCATCACACTTGCCAGTCTTGAATCTCACAGCACAATTTCTTCTGTGAAGCCTCTCACTGGAAAGCAGCTGAGTTCTAACCTCCAGGTCTGAGCCACACTGGAATGGTTGGAAAGTTTTGTAAAGGAAAATGACTGCTCCAGGCAAATAATGATTTAATAATAAAGATCTGGTCAGCTCAGCTCATAGAAACTCTCTGCCCAGAAACTGCATGTTCCATTGAAAGATGAAATATTCAGTGCTTTCCTGCCAGTGGCTCCCTCACATTCAGCTGATCAGTGAAGTTTGTACCTGGGAACTTTGACGCTTGCTCATACAACTGTGGGATTTTGGTTTTTGTAATAGTGTCCAAAATTCTTTTTAAGACCTTGTGTTTCAGCTGTGTCTAAGCAGAATCGGAGAAGGCCTGTCAAGGAGTCTGTCCCTTTTACTCCTGTAGACTTGGCTCAACAAATCCAGCTCTGAGCAAAGTCTCTTGGAAAAGCAGAAGGGCAGTTAAATGAGTCCTTTTCCTTGTGGCAGCACACCTCTTCCTGAGCATTGCCCACTGCTTCCATTCATTAAAGACTTTCAACGTGACATCACATATTGCCTCCAGCTAAATTATTGTACAAGCCCCCTTTGCCTGCCTTCAAATCACCAGGTTCTGTTTCTTTGTCTGCCGCACACAGGGTTTTTGCAGTCATGATAAGGATGGGATGTCACTGAGCAAACTATTTTTCATGGGCTTCCAGAATTCCTTTGAAATTATTTAGTTTGAACTGGCAGATGTTTCAGGACTTCTAGGACTGCAAATTTGCCAGCACGATTGCTTCTTGTTTGGGGACCTGGTAGTGGTGCTACCACTGTTGTCACATAAAATTTTATCAGGTTAGTCAGTATTAAATGGTTGCCTTGCCATCATCACTTCCTAGTGTTGTTGGGCCCTCTTAAAGTCAGAATTAAGGAAAAAAAAATTTTTTTTTTTTAATGTCTTTCCTGGCTTTATTTTTACTGGATGATTACAGCATGCACAAGGCCCAGGGAAGAAGTGCAGCTTGGCTTTAGGCAGGGCTCAGTGAAGTGTCTGTCTGAAGTGGTGGGGCAGCGCTGGGGTGATGCTCCGGCCGTGTCTGATGCATTGTGCCTCTCAAAAACAGGACTGCTCTCACAGGGGGATGAGGGTGGGCGAGCAGGGAATGCTGCACTACAGCAGCGATGCATTCAGGTTTGGAACCAGCATTGCCACACCGTTATCTGCGTGTCTTTGGGTGAATTTCAGGATTTGACATCTATCAAGCTGCCTGACAACACTGAGCCTGCGTCTGTGAAATGTCTCATAGGATAGAGGCATAAATCTCAGTTATCTCCATAACAGGGATATTGAGATATGCTGCACAGGAAAAGCCATAAACATAGCTGCTATGGAAAGCATTTCTGAAAACAGAGACCTGAAATACAGCCCATTAATAAAAACAGTGTTGCTGTAATACATAGCTGTAACTTTTAGCAGAAGGAAAGGAATGATTTTAGGATTATTCTTTTAGGACACACATTTATGTGACTCCTAGAGACATGCACTTTTCCTTGTGTAGAAGATGAACAAAATTTCAGCAGATCTCATCTACTACTGAAATTCAAAGAACTATTAGAATAAGCAAGCTTAGCTGAAACTGATCATTCTGGCCTTAGCTTGTTACGTGTGATAATTAGAAGCAACCCAAAATGTGAAGTTTATTAGACCCGATTGTTTGTCATGTTACTCAGCAATTCCTCTGTATATCACTTCTATACGGTGATGCCATGTGGGAACTGGCATCTCACCAGCACAAAATGGATCTGACAAGAGGGAATCAAGACTATCACTGTGCCTTTTCGTTTTTGTGGTGGTTTTTTGGTTGTTTTTTTTTTGAGTTGTGTTGCTGTTGTGACTTGAATAAAACATTTGTTGGCATTATTGTAAAATACCCAAGATTCTGCACTGGAACATAAAGCTCACATTTTCAGTAATTATACTGAGATGTTCTTTCCATTCATCAGAGAAAGCACTCTGGAGAAAACTGGTTCCAATAGATTAAAGTACACTTGAGGCACTCATCAGGGTGTTTCAAGTCATTCTGTCTTTAGGACTTTCCAGCTTTTTGTTAAAAATCTTGGAGTAGACTGAAGTACATCCCGATGGGAAAGAGCACTGGGTTGCAGCCTGCTCTATAAAAAAACCTGACCAAGTTTTTGCTCAAAACATTGATGGTCTGGATGTGTAATTGATTTATTTTTATTTAAAACTTGTGATGCGTTACTTTGCTTTTCACATAACATGAGAATTATTTAATGGAGTGGAAAATGCTGTGATCGTACATTGATGAGGCTGCTGGCCAGTGTTGTTAGAGCACTCACAGATTGTTACCTCTTTGAAAACAAGAGAATGGGATGCTCAGACCCCACTGAGCTCTGCTGCATCACCTGGTCTGACTGCAGGACTGTTATTTGGCTCCCACATTCTAGATGCAGTAACATCTAGAGCAGTTCACCCTCTGGTTTTCTGGGGAGGATTAGAGACAGGCACAGCAGTGTGCCCTGGACACACGTTTAACTGTACGTGGATCAAAAATCCAGTGAGGGGATTAAGAACTGGGTACCATGTGGTGACCACAGCAATAATCACCTTTTATCCTAGAGAAATCTATGGATAGCTGAGATAAAGGACTAATCCACTTACTGGTTATGCTAAACAAGCAGGAAACAGTGTGAAAACCAACTAATTTAATATGTTACAAAAAGGGGGGAAAAACCAAGGCATTGTAAATAGAGAAAAAAGCCTTGTCGGTTATTAATGATTTCTTTTCTTGCTAAAAGAACAAATGCAACTTTGCCAGGGTTTTTGCTCACAGGCATCCAGGAACTCAACAATTTGTAAGATTATTATCCTAAAAATAACCTTAATTACTGCACAACATACAGAATACTTTCTAGAGACACTGCTTCTTAATTCATCATAGCTAATCATTACCTGGTGGTTAGGACCAAGCCTTTATATGCTCCGACTGGGTGGTAGCTGCTCATCTGAGGGGAAAAACACTGTTGAAACTGGGTACGTTCAACAATGCCATTGAGCTTTTGGAGGTTCGACCTAAACTGGTCCCAAAAACGAGGAAGGGGCAGGGTTCAGATCCTGTGCTCATAACCACGCTCTGCCCCTTGGCTGATGAGCAGAAAGATCTCTGCAAGCAGAGGAGCGCTGTGGCCTTTGAGGCCACCCAGAAAGGATAGATCACACCTGGTGCACTGGCTTTATTGCCTCTGACAGACCTAATCCTGCCTAATCACCCAGCAAAGCTGAGTTAGAGCAGTCCTTCTGCAGGGGCTGTGGGAGTAGTGCCACAGCAAAATCCCTTTTCATTTCTTAAAGAAACTCAGTATAATAATTCTTTCTATTCTCTCCTCATTTCTCCTCTGTTTGCTCTTTCACTTAGAGCATTCCTTACTGAGACAGTCTGTGATTGAAGACAAGAGAGAGAAACTTTCATGCCTGGAAAACAACTAAAGTCACTCATGATCAGTGGCTGTGATGTGCTGTCCTTACTTGCAGGAATTACAGGTTCTAGATAATATGCTGGGAAGTTCTTTTTTCTATTTCAGTAATAAAATGGTTGTGACTTAAAGGGATCACCTTCTCCATGCACAAAGAAATGTTGACATGTAGCCAGGTCAGCATGAAATGTGTATGCAGTGCCTTAATGGCAATAAGCAACTTTATTTACAAGTAGGAAGGGGTTGTTGTATTTGTGTTGTTTTGTTTTGACTTTTAATTTGTTTGGTTTGTTTGTATGCTTTGTTGTTGTTGAGTTAGTTGGTTTGGTTTTTTTTTCTTTAATGGGAAGTTTGGGTTGATTGTTCTATGAAGAAATTTCAATTGAAAATTAAATTAACTAACTGTGTGATTTGGGGTACTAAAGGGAGCAGCATATGGATATTTTTGTTAAGTACATTGACTATGAAATAGTGCCTCAAGCCTTGCCTCTACATCCTTTATTTTACACATAGAGGGTAGTGGAACTTGCAGAAAAGTAGATATTTTTTTGGATTGACACAATACTCTTATGAGAATAAGAACAGGGGAACCACTCACAAAAACAATCATATGCAAAGCCAGTAAAGCTGTCACAGCAGAAGTGCACGTGTACCACTTAAAGCTGAGTGCTGCAAGACATTGTGTAATAAAACTAAACTATGAAATTGGTATATACAAACTTCAAGTTTTAACCTTCTTTCATTAAGTTAAATTTTGTAGATGGACTGCAGCTGCTTTCCTTGAGACAGCAGCCGTCCCTGGTGTGAACACACGGCTCAGATTTGCTCACCTCCCAAAGCTGCAAAATGCCTGAAATGATGCACAAAAGTAACACAGCAAAGGCAGCTTTAAACAAGGGTGTGGGTGTTTACAAACAATGCAGGAGCAAGTTGGATTGTAAAAAGAACCTCAATTAAAGCCATCTTTGATGTTTGTGTTTGTAGGTCATTAGTTTGCTGTATGTACTCAGCTGTTTGCCAGAAAGATTTTGCGTAACACGAACCATGATTTATCCTTGCAACCGCTTTAACTTGTAAGTTCTGGCTTTTGAAGCTCATTGCTGGTTTTTCAACTTAAGGCTCTTTTCCAGGCTTAACTCCCACTTTTCATGAAGTAAGTCATCCTCTCTAAGTAGAACTACTTAAGGCAAGTTGAGAAAACTCCTTTCCATCATCTCTGTTTTTGGCTGAACTCCAGATGAGTAGCCTTCCACCAAGAGTGAAGGCTGGATGGAAGCATAAAATCATTCATAAAAAGAATACTTGTCACTGTCAGGAGAAGGACAAGAATGAGCTGTGCATGTTAATGAGAAGGAAAAGGTGAAATTTTAAAAATGCTTTTATCAAAATTTCAATCTCTGGTACTGCCCATGGGATATACTGGTGTGCCTGGCATGACATAATTTTTTTCCTTCAGATCAGACAGAATAAATCCCGTGCCTTAACATAATAACAGGATGTGAAGACAGTAGGGTTTGTGTAGGGATGAGAGGAGTTCAAAGTGAAGAAATAGATGTTCTTTTGGTTTGTGTTTGACCTGGCATGGCTACCTCTGCTTCCTAGTGGAGGAAAATCAGGCAGCTTCTCAGAAATCAATCAACATTTCAGAGGGAGAACTGGAAAAGGTACCCGTATCACCTGGACCCTGGCTATGAATTCCTTGGCATCATCAGAACCGGAGGCTGCAGAATGACACTGAGATTAGCAAGGCTGATAATCAGTGCTCCTGCCAATGCTGTTGAGTCCTGCAGTTGTTTTTCCAATAAAACAGCCATTGGTGTCCACAGGATTTAACAATAAAAGTAAAGAACACAGCTATGAGAATAAAAAGCATAATGTGTGTTTGAGTGGAAGAGTCTGTTGCTGTAGGAAATAAATATTTCTGGTTAAAGGGGTGAATGCAGTGAATGATACTTAACAGGTAGATCCATAAGGAAGCAATATTTAAATGTCAGCATGATAATAACTGTGTGGAATCGTGACACATGACAATTGATGTAACATTTTAAATAAGATAAAAGAAAAAATTCCTTTGAAGTGCAGCTATTATTTAAAGTACTTTTAAAGTGATCATATTATGATCCATCAAAGAAAGATCAGTAAAAAAGGAGCATGGTAAAAGTTATATTTGAGATATACTTCTGGATTATTCAGCACAGTGATTCATGCTATAATATGCTGTGCTTGAAGCATGGCTATGGAATCTGTGACTAACACACCAAATGGACTCAGTCTGGGGAGATAAATATCTGTAGGGATGAAGCAAGTGTTCAGGTAGTGAACTTGGCCATGGCTTTCTGGGAGAGATCTTGGCGCTCTTTGCTGTCAGCTGAACTCAGGGCACTGCTGGTTCCATGACTCAACCGTCCACTGCATCCCGTTTGCCCATTAAAATATTTGTTTTAATGTTTTGTAGTTGAGCCACTGGAGCAATGGCCAGTTTGGAGATGGGGGATGTCTCTGTGTTTGTTCAGGAATATATTTGGCAAGAAAGCAGGGTGGCATAAGCAATGTACTGCAGGAAGCTATGAAAGCAGCTAAGACATTTTTAGTGCGTAATCCTGTGATTTTAGTGGGATCCTGTAATTACAGCAGAGATGGAATTGTTTCAGCCCGTTGGATGCTACTTTATACGCCAATGAACTGTAAAAATGTGAAATGGGGAAGAGGCAGTTTAGTTTGTGCTTACGTGCGGTTTAGCTTGTGTTCTGCATCTCAAAAAGCAGGGATTTGAGTTACTGAGCCTCTCATCTTTTATCTTGTGGGCATATGAGGAAAAGTTGAGACTATTTTCCTGGTTTTGTAGGCATTTGTGGGAGAAGAGGAAAGTGGCTGCTGAGTTCATCAACGGCCTCCTCAAATTAACAGGAATTGATAGGCACATACTGCATATGACTCCGAAAATCTCCCAAATGATGTTTGTTTGCGCACACAGGGGATTTTCAGCTTTATAAGCAGATACCAACCTTGTGTGTGCAACATCTCTCTTAATGGAAAAAATATGTAAATGGGCTTTTTTCTAAATCCTTGTTGTTAGTTTCTAATACGAGCAGGGCTACTCTGGGGAAAACTGAGCAATTGCATCCTTATAAGAACTTTGCTGATTTGGCTTTAGGCCGGGGCTCGGTGCACTTCAGGAGTGCTGGTAACTGTTGCCTAGCAAAGATACCATTGCAGGCTTTGTGGCATTACCCGGTCCCGGGTGGGTGTGGAGCGTCTCTTGGCTAAGGTCATGCAAATTTTTAATGTGCTTCTGATACACTTTGGCAGTATCTGTGTCTTAGCCCTCTAGAAACCTTTATTTTAAGCTTCCCAATGTAAAGGATAAGAAAATTTTATCAGTGTTTCCCCAAAACCTCAGAGAGACCCAGACCTAGAAGTCAATTATCTCTGTAGTCCATAATGACTGAGGACAGGAAATCGAATGGTCTTTTAGCATTTACCCCAGTTTGACTGTAACATCTGTGCCTGAATTGCAGCAGGGATTTTGATTAGGTTGTAGAAAGAGGATGATCTTTTAGGTTACAAACCTGATAAGGATCAGGAATGATCAAAGGAGATGCCTGATGGAGCTGACCTCACTTTGGGCAGTCTGCAGAGGCACTAAGGCCATGTGCTCCAATGCAAAGAACACAGAGCTGTTCCAAAGTGGAACAGCAAAATACAATTGCAGGGGTTTGGCACTCTGCACCAACTGCCCTACTTTGGCTAATCTGATAGCAAGACCCAAAATCTGGATTCACTCTTGCCAAATTGTAAAGTCCTTCTGCTGGGCTGTGCCCAAGAAAAGAAAGCAAACCTGCTGGGGAACACCCCTGTGTCTTTTTCTCGGGTGGGGCTGCTCTCCCTGGGACTGAACCGAGGGGTGGTATCTCCATGGATCTGCCTTCCACTGCCCTGTGGCTTCCAGATGTGCCCAGCAAAACTGTGGGAGAGGAGGGGCTTTGTCAGTGCTTCTGCTGCCCCCAAACTCTGCTCTGTGTGTGGGACTGAATGGGAAGTGCTGAGATATGGGCGTGTTTGGCTGCTGACTGGAGGGAATACAAAAAACTCGTGAAGTGTTTCACAGTCAAATAGGAGAGCAGAGAGATCCTCCCCTCGAAGGGTTGTCTGAGCTCTAAATATTGTACCTGCAGTGGGACTTTAGACATTTCAGTGCTAATGGTAATTAGCTCTGATGTGTTGCTTTTCATTACTATTGCATCCTAGTGGGGGTGGGCAAAACCTATGCACTGGTATCATCCAGCACTGGGTTTTGAAGCTGCATTATGTAACTGTGGCATACTTTCTCTTTTTCCAATCTTTCTGATAATAAAACCCAAGCAGGAACCAAAATTACCTGCTGTGGTGGAGAAAGCAGTACTCACAATTGCAGAAAGGGGAGGAAGAGTTATTTTATGGGACAAGAGCTCAACAGCATCTCTGTCCTTTGTGATAGCTCGGAGAGATCCCCTGTCAGTTTAAATCTCTCCCTGCTGGTGAGGATCAGTTACATGCCTGATGGACAATCCCCAGGATATTCCAAGAGCGTAGTTTAGACTTTGGGACCAGGGGCCATCTTTGTTCTCTCTGTCCTCATCCACTGTGGAGCATCTAGTTTGCCAGCTCTTCCTGTAACCTCATCAGTGGTTGCAGTCCTGGACCCTGCTTAATTGGCTTCTATTTAGAGAAAAATCTGCATAACTCATAAAGTTCCATTGAAGCAACGGAGCCTTAGAACATATTGCTGTGCTGAAAAGTGACAGACACTGGAACAGTGTCAGCTGCTTTGCCGAACTACAGCTTTAACACCACCATTCCTGCTCTCCAGGGCTGTATTCCACCCTTTCTGCAGGGTTAAAATGAGTGGTGGAAGGAGACTGGAGAAACAGCTCAGCTCTCAAATGTTTCCTTCATTATCAGCTCTTTCCCTAAACTACTCTTATTCATTAAAAGCTAATGATGTTCCACTAATAAAATCTGATCCTTGCTTACATAAATTAATTCTGACACAACCTTTAATAAACTGGAAGGAGAAAGTGCCAAAAAAACCTCAGTTGTGCCCATCTCTGGTGTACGATACTGATACACTTTGACACCTGCACATTTTAGTTTCCATCAAAGGTCACTTTAAACTGGGAAGGAAAAGGAGTTTAACATAAAGTCAGCAAATTCACTTGAGGTTTGGGCTTTTTTTTTTCGTAAAGAAAAGCAAACCAAAATACCAAAAAGTTATGTCATGTGCTTCAGATTTGTCTTCCCGACAAAGTAAAAGCAGCAGATCATTGAGGATAGATTTTTCTGCAGAGAAGAATCAAGAGGGGATTGCTACACCCCAGCCTGACCCCAGAATTGTCACTGTGGTTGTGTCCTTAGGTGGGAACTGTTGATATTCTGTAAACAGTTGTTGATCTTTATTGTGAGATAATCCTGAATAATTTTTTAGGCAGGTTACCTTAACTTCTCTCAATTCGGGAAGAAAATAACTTTGGAAAGAAATTGAGCCAATAGGATACTGTATATAAGTGAAATGCTATCTAATTATAATTTTTTTTTTAATTACTGTCCTAAGGTAACTTAATGATGTTTGTATCCCCAATCGTCTGTTCTGTTTGTGCTGTATATTGAGTCCTGTGCCTTTAAAACTAGTTCTAAGAGCAAGGAGAAGTGTGGAGTTTGTTTTGAGAAAACTGCCTGACTCCTCCACATTCTTCTGCGGACGGGGTGTTCGGCGGAGGCTTGGAGAGACTGCAGGACAGAGATCTTTTTTTGTTTTTAGTTAGTTTCAGCTAGCTAGGGCAGAGAAGTTCCCTGGACTGTTTTTTTTTTCCTTTTTCTTGGGACTGTTTAAACCTGCTCTGGACTGAAAACCCAGGGGAGCACTGGGGGCTGCACCTGCGGCCCACCGGGGCCTGGACCTCAGCATTTTCCAGCAGCGCCGGAGAGACTGGGACTGAGGAGAGACTGAGAGAGAGCCGAGCTCCACCCACGGCAAGGACTTTCTCAATTTGCCATCTCACTTCAGAAGGAGAGGTTTGATTGTTTCATATTATTCATTCTTTATACTTGTATGCACTTCGTTTGTTTAGTAAAATAGTTTTTTCCACTTTTCTCCAAAGAGGTGCAGCCCCCAGTGCTCCCCTGGGTTTTCAGTCCAGAGCAGGTTTAAACAGTTCCAAGGAAAAGGAAAAAAAAAACAGTCCAGGGAAATTCTCTGCCCTAGCTAGCTGAAACTAACTAAAAGCAAAGGAAAAAAAAAATCTCTGTCCTGCAGTCTCTCCAAGCATCCGCCGAACACCCCGTCAGCAGAAGAATGTGGAGGAGTCAGGCAGTTTTCTCAAAACAAACTCCACGCTTCTCCTTGCTCTTAGAACCAGTCTTAAAGGCACAGGACTCAATATACAGCACAAACAGAACAGACGATTGGGGATACAAGCATCATTAAGTTACCCTAGGACAATTACAAAGCTCTGATTCATAATTTTAACAGGATTACAGGCTTTAAGAGGTCAAGAAAAAGTCCTGGTCCTGTGAGAGTTTCTAGAAGTCTTGGTATCACGAAGCACAGTACTGGTTAGCAGGAAGAGCAGCTAAGTCTATCCCTCTCAAGAGCAGGACAAGCTCTATGTCTACACTCGCTTTAAGCCCTCAAAACTTTTTTTGTTTTTTCCTCTCAATCCTAATGGTTAATCAGAAATGCTACACATAATTGATAAACATGATTTTCCTTAAGCAAAATAAATGTCATGTTCAGGAAAGGAGTTGGATTTCATTTTCTTCTCAGGTTACCCAGGAAGATATCAAGGGCAAATTTATTTAGTCAGCTCTCTGTGTACTTATCTCTGAAAGAGATGAGTGAAATCTCTTGTGGGGATAAACTATTTTACTTCTCAGATTGTATCTCTAATCCCAAAGTATTTAACTCCACATTTTGTAGTCTCTCTTACATTTTTAAAGCAGGGACTTGTGATAAAAAGAAGAGTTACTGGGGTCAAAGACAGGACTATAGATATTTTTCCACTTCCAGCAGTTGGAGACGGCAAATACAAATATCTTTTTCTGAACACAATCTACTTTGAGCTTCTCCTCCAGCTCTGCCATCTCATCTTATGTCTGTGTCCTGGAGCCTCCTTGCTGCCTCAGGAGGAGCTGTGAATTTCCAATTTCCCTCCTCAGGCCTTCCTAGGACACTTTGGAGAACTCTGCTTCTCTCTGTGCCATCAATCTCTGCGGCTCCCAAAGCGATAGGATTAGGCAATAGCTGTTGGCCTGCATTGCCCTTCCCTGCAGCCAGTCCTGTGACAGAATTTTGGTTTCCTGGGGTGGAAATGGCGGTGGAAATGCCCTGGTTTCCTGCTGGGGTGAAGCACTGTGGGTCACAGCCTTGCTGAGGGGAGCAGTGCCCTGGGGCTGGGCAGCAGCTCTCTGCTCTCACTGGGGCACAGTGCCCAACGCGGGCACCTTGGGGGAGCAGCTCTGCCCACCCTGCGCCTGCACCACCTCTGCGACCTGAAACCAGCTTCACTTGTACTTAAAATACAGCAACCCGCAGTTCTGGCTGTGTTTTCACCTTTGATATATCACAATTCATAATGCTCCAAATCCTGCCGTGGTTTGCGCGGCTCCGCGGAGACTCCGAACGCTGCCTCGTCAAGCTAATTGGGGTTTGTGAAGGAGAGGCACTCTAAATTCAGAGTGCAACTTCTCTCTAATAGAGTCTGAGAGGTGGAGGCTGCTCCACGTTTCCCTGCCCCATGACCTGATGGAGTCAGCAACTCCCTGCACATCCTGATGAAAAGCTTTTTGAGATGGGCGTTTGTCCTGCTCCTGACATTCACACTTGTTTCTTCAGCAAAACCATTAGGCTGGCGACCTCAGCCATCTCCCTGTTTTTAATGGGCTCTTAGGTTCAGGTTTGAAGCCTATAAGGAGAGTAATTTACCATTTTTACCTTATCATTTAAGCAGTTTGTCTTTTCAGTGTGGTCTGAATTGTGCTTGCTATTAGTTTCTCAGCCTGAACTCCTGCCTAATTTCTACCCATTAAAAAACTAAAATAAAAAAAATAACAAGTGGGTTCAAGGAAGTGGGAATGTTGACTGTGACTTCTGTGGAATTAGGAGTGCAACCCCTCAATATTTGATTTTCTACAATGATGAAAAATTCCTGGTGCTCTTTTGGGAGTAGGAGGCTTGCAAAAGTGCAATGCAAACCCAGTGATGCTTCAGAGCTTCCATGAATGCAGACAGCTTCTAAAGTGCTGGATGTAGTTTGGGGGAATGGAATTCTCTGGCTAACATTGCATCTCAATCTTGCTATCACTTTTGTTTCATGTCTTCCTGTTTCTTAGGAACTCACACCACTGCATGTTGAAGGAAATGGATCGCAGTTTAGCTACGAGATCAATATTTGTGCCTTTCACGTTTAAACACTTAATAATTTTCCTATTTCTCTCTGGCTGCTTCAGGAAAAGACCATACACTTCTTAGTAATCATGCTTTTTGAATCAACCTAATGCCATACATCACATAGCTGCTTTATTTTTCTTAACCTGAGTCAGAACACATTCCAGTTTTATTCAGCATCTAAGAAATACTGTAATTAATTTATCCTAAGGTGTTGAACAGTGCTTTTTTAGAGTATGACCCAGGGATCACACTGTATAGCTGAGCATTTAGTACATGGAGACATTCAGTTGTGCTTTGAAAGCCTCTCCATGGCAGAAGAACCTGACCCTGAGGACTGGCTTATGGGCAGGCTTTGTGGCTATCACTGCAGACAGATCCAGCAGTAACTGTAAATAACCTGGCTGCTCAGCTGCCTTACGCAGAACTGATGATTTTTCTGTAAGTCCCTTCAAACACACGCCAGTGATGATCTGTGCAGGCTGTTTGATTTCCTCCTGGTGCATCAGTGGCTGCACAGTGTGGTTGATCTTGCAGACATGACAGACACAGCAAAGGAAATTTTGCTCTTTGTCCTGTTGTGAAACAAAGAGCAGCAACCTGACCCTGTGACCCTCTGGAATTGCCAGTCTCTTGCTCAGCGGGTATGACCTTGGATTTGCATTGCATGGGTCCTTATTGATACCTTCTAACTGGCTGTTTTGCACTGAAGATGCAGAAAAATAAATTGTCTCAGACAACACAACTGTTTCCACTTACCCTGGCATCACACCCTGCCTAGAAAATGGTTGCTGATTGATTAACCTCTCAAGGTTATTCATCTGCAGTTATAAAATGTATCTGAGGTATCTTACAGGTGTTTTGAGAAAGAACTATATGCCTTCCCCAGAAATACATACATATATATACATATACCATATATATTTTTTTCAGCAGAAAGAAAAAGAAAATGAAAATGGAAATGAAAATGAAAATGAAAATGAAAATGAAAAATGAATATGCATGATATTGTTTAAAAGCCTCAGTACAATACATGTGTCTTTGCTACTCTTAATTTTCGAGCTTAATTTTCTGGAAAGATGAATATTTAAAGCAAGCTAGTGGAAGGTGTCACTTTTGAGAAGTTATATGATTTATATGATTTGTGATCTGTGTTTATATATATGCTCTTCCTGTAGTTTATGGACTACTTTCATTTCAAATTGAGCTGACTAAGATGCTTGCAGGGCCTGTGACTGCATCTCAACTGGTTCTCTCCTTCAGCAAATTGAATTCTTACCTCCACTCTGACACTTTGAGATAAATGTATCTGCAGAGCTTCATCAAGAGGTTTAATCCTTCATGAGCAGCAAAACTCTGGCTAATTTCAGCCTTGCCACCCTTGCTGCTTGACTCCAGTGCAAGGCAATGGAAACTCAACTCTTGCTGCCTTCTGGGAGAAAATGAGATGTAAAAGGAACTATGAAAATGAAAAATCTTCTGATAGAATGGAGGATGTGAGTTTATTACCTAAAGAATGTAATAATCCTATCTCGTGGATCTTATCATGATCCTGTGATGGGGAAATTGATCAGAAAGCAAATAATCTACATTAGAGTAACAGTGAAGCCATTGCTCTATGGTAACTGCTCCATCAGTGCCATGCCTGTAGAAAATCAGCTGCTGAAGTCAGGACTGCAGCTGGATTTTGGAGAATTACTGACAAGCTTTGTAAGCCACAACTAAGTACTAGAGTCCAATTGTCTCATTGAAGCATGACTTTTTAACAACCCAGCCGCTCTGAGCTCTGCAGTTGAGTGCCTGCCAATAGTAAGTTGGTAAATAATCACAGAGTAATATATAACACAAGCAAATGTGTTTAGAAATGACAAAGAATAGAGAGTAGAAAGGATGATGTCTGGTATTTGTGTAGACTCTCATTTCAAAGCTCCTTTATCACTTAGGAAAAAAAAAAAAAATCTGCTGCTGATAGACTTGTTTACAAGTTAATAAAATAATACTGAATACCAACAATAAAGCAGGTGCAAGTAAATCCTCTTGAAGACTGTAAAGTTTGAACACTACATGTCCTCAATAGCCAGTGCTCTGCTCTGATTCCCACCCATTTTCAATGGAGCATTCCCTGAGCAGAGACTGCCTCACACACCCAGACACCTTCCCTTTGCTCAGCTGTGGTTGACTGAGGCATCCCTCAGGAGCCCCAGAGCCCATTTTTATCCCTTATCAGGGCCAATCTGCCTTTGATAGATGGTCCAAGAGGAAGCACATATTAAAAAATTATTTTCTTTCTAACTTAATATAACTTGTTGACTTATAAATAAACCTCTCTTTTCCAGGTGCTTCTACAAGTATGAGAAGGGAGGAAAAAAAATATTTAACTTCCAGGTTTTTAAATGACCAAAAACTTTTCTAGTTTTAAGAAACCCAAGACTATACTCTTGAGCAGATGTCTCATGAAACCTCTCTGTCTATTCAAAGCCCTTCTCTAAGCCATTTGTTAGCAGGAACCTCATTCATCCTTCCATTTGAAGCACAATATTCCTTTTCACTTGGTTAAATGAGGATTTTCAACAGCTGCTGAGGGAAATACAGCTTGATTTAATCTGATGTTTAATGATGGACACAATATTAAAATTAACAGCATCTCTGCCACAGGACTTTTGATTCCATTCTTGCTGCCATCAGTTCAAGTGTTCCTTCTATTAATAATGGAGTGAAAAGCAGCAATGATGGCAGGAGTCAAGGTGCTGTTTAATAAGTCATCTGGCTGCAGAGCTGAAATTCAGGCTTCAGTGTCCTCTGAGTTTATGAAGCACAGAAAGTCTCTAACTCTGAGTGAATAGAGCCCTAAGCCTTTACATGTTAAACACATTAAATGTTTCCAGTTAATTTCATCTGACATCAATCAAAGCTCCACTAAAATTACTCTTGGGGAAGGCGGTGGGGAGGGAGAGGAAGTGCAATACTTCTTAGCTGGCTTTCAGTCCTTTGGATGAAGTAAAATCCCTGAGCACTCTCGAAAAGAAGGAAAGACCTGTGTCAAGAGCAGTTCCTTCTGAAGGCTGTTATCTCCTCAGCTTTCACTGGAAAAGAGTAGGAGAACAGGAAATACAGAAGGTTTGACTGGACTGCAACAAAAGAATTTTAGAGACTGTACACAGTTCCTTATTCACAGATGCCATGGTTTCACCCCAGGCAGCAGCCCAGCCCCAGGCAGCTCCTCACTCACTGCCCCACCAGTGGGACCAGGGAGGGAATGGGAAGGGTAGAAGATGGAGAACTCCTGGGCTGGGATAAAAACAGCTTCATAGGGAACATAAAAGCTGTGCACACAAGCAAAGTAAAACAAGGAATTAAGTCACCACTTCCCGCGGGCAGGATGGTGTTCAGCACCTCCAGGAGAGTAGGGCCTTACACATGGAACAGTCACTTGAGACAACAAAATCCATCACTCCAACCATCCCCCACTCCCTCCTTCTTCCCTCCCCTTTCTCTACTGGGCACGATGCCATGTGCTCTGGAATATCCCTTGGGTCAGTTGGGGTCACCTGTCCCAGCTGTGTCCCCTCCCAGGCACCCCAATCTCCTCACCAGCGTGGCCATACAAAAACAAGAAGAGGCCTTGGCTCTGTGTGAGCTCTGCTCAGTAACAGTGAAAACTTCTCTGTGTTACCAACCCTGTGCTCAGCACAATTCCAGAACACAGCCCTGCACCAGCCACTGGGAACAAAATTAACTCCATGACAGATGAAACCAGCACAGTGATAACAAGTTTACTCAACTTGGAAAATAATTGGAGCAAGGAGCTCTGAGTAGCCAAGAGCTGCCCAGTTATTAGGCAGTGCCTGCAGAAAGAATTAATTCTTATTTGGTGACTTATCCACACTCAAATGAGAGGAAAAAATGAAGGAAGGAGAAGAACGAATCCTTTAGTTCTTACAAAGAGGAAGAAGGCTGTAAATTACTGTTTGATAGTCTGTTCTGCTGAGCAATGGAACAGCCATACATTCAGGTGATACTAAAATGTATTTGAACTATAACATAAAATGGGATGGAAGGTGTCTCAAGAGCTTTTGTTATGAAACTAACAATAAAAGCAGTGATGGAAGTCAGCTGTAATGGAACTAGGGAGGCTTTAGTGAGTTACACCAGCACCCCTATCTGATCCCCTGCACGCCACAGAGAATTTACCCATAATTTCCACTAGTCTGTGGAGACAGAGTACTCCTCTCTGGTCACAATTTGAGTATTCTAATGAATTTTTCAATCTTCTTGTCCTACTGGCTGAAAGGTTCCTTGGCATGGGAAAGCCTCCAGTGGCCTCTAGTCCATCAGCACAGCCAGCCAACCTGTGGTCCATCCGCGGTTCCCTCTCCACTCTTCTCCCACACAGACACAGTCAGACTGTCCCTGTGCTGTTCCATCTGTCTTAGTCCCCTTCACTTTTCAGGTCCTTGTCCCCTGAGAGGAGGGGCTTGCCCAAGGTTGGGATAGAGTGCCTGGAGAGGAAAGTTCATGCAAGTGGCAGCAGAGGCAGAAAAGGAGATGAGGGCCCACTCTTTGCCTCGTTAGGTGCCTCTTGTTCTCTTCTACGGCTCCCACAGCCACATCACTGCATTGCATTCTTCTCTGCAGGTGCCAGTTCCCACTTGACTGTGCCTAAATTTGCTCTGTTTGCTGCGTTCACTGTGGCTGGCAGCTATCTTGTCTTGTTGGTGCCCCATAGATCATTTTTTTAGTGTTAATTGAGGCATATAATTCTATTATGACTATTCTTACATTCCCTCAGTTTTTTACCTCTCAAATTAAAATTGCTCAACAACTTTAATCAAACTCAACCAAGCTCTTGACTGAACCAGGAAATGCTGAGAACATCTCATTGCATTTCGATTCAGGATATTTTAATGGGAAGTAGGAGGTACAGATGCTGTTGAAAAGCAGGAACAAGCCCTGAGAGACTTGGCAGAACACTAACATGAGAAGGAAAGAGTTGAATGCACAATTCTATAATCCACATTTTGCCAAAAGCGATGGCCATGTGCCACAGACATTCATGTGCAGCCAAACTCTATCAGCTGCACTAGCTGCTCTAACAAATCCTATTTACTGTCATCACTGACCCTAAAAAAATCCCCAAGAAAACCCAAGGATGTCATAAGGTGGAAGCTTCAAATTACCTCTACATCTTGTCCTGTACCTTTCAAATGTGGCTGTGTAGCTGAGCAATGAATTTTTTGCAAGATGTACTGGATAATTGTTTTGAGAGGGAATTAGTGCCCAGAAATTCTAGAGAAAACATCAGCTCACTTATCAGTGCTGAGAAAAGTGCATTCCTCTGCAGAAGCAGGTAACGGATAAGCAGAAACAACTAAAATCTGTTAAGGAGCGGTGAAGACTAAGCAAAACTAACCACTTTGTGACAAAATTGCTGATACTTGTGAACCAAAGTCACCTGAGTCAGCTCATAAATATTTCAGACGCAGGAAACTCAGGCAGTTAAACTGGGGATGTAATGGTAGGCATATTTAAAACCAGCAAACAAATCCAATCAGATTACTCAGCTCTAAGCCACAATGTATCTGCTGTTTCCTGTGGGAATTAGGCAGTCTTGAGCAGCAATAACGATCATAGAGGTGATTACGATTTCTTTTATCTCACAAATCCTTGGGAAGGGAGAACATCTGGTTTCACATTGTTCAGGTGACGGTTCAAAGCTGTGTGGAGATTTAGGTTGCCTATAAAAAAGTTTAATGTGCCTTCAATATATAGAGCTTATCGTGGTTTAGTTTGGGGTAGAGTTACTTTTTCCTCCCAGTAGCCAGTAGAGTGCTGTACAATGCTATGTCTTCTAGAAACTCGCAAAGGATCAGGACTTGGAGTTGCTAAATCTTGTGCTCCCATTAGAATTTTTAATTTAATAGAAGCTTTATCTTCACTTTTTATTCATTTTAAAATTATCATAGGATATCATTTCACATCTCAACAGTTTCACATTCTTGTCTCCATTCAGTTCTGGAATGGAATTTGAAGATACTCAAAGGCAGGAGCAAGCATTAGCAGAAATCTGATGGAGGAAGCACCTTGGTGGTGTTGATGTAGGGACAGCCAGAGAGCCCCACAATAGAATTAGAAGTCAAAGGGCTGGAGGAAAGGTAAAACCCACTGGCTGTGGCTGACACAGGTGAGTTGTACTGGGGTCTGCAGGGACTGAGGCTCACCCTCATCACCCTCTTGGCAGTGCCTGGGTTCAAGCCAGTCTCAAAGTGGGCAGAGGAACCCAAGGCACTGGATTGCTCTGATTTACAAGAAAAGAGAAGTGTTTAAATTGTCGGCAGATATCACAGATCAGGTGATGCCTTAAAATGCTGATAGTCAAATCTTTTCCCAGTACTCTCAATAGAGACACAACAATCTTTTGTTTGAGCCCTTATCTTCAGATCACATTTACAGTAAAGGAAGCTCAGGTGGCAAGAAAGGGAGAACTTGCTCTTATTTTGATAAGGATTGGGCATTTTCAGGAGTGCAGAGGTGGACCGGCCTGACCATCCTGGTGACTCTTTTGTATCCTGCCAGCTTTCCCCTCCCCCAGTACATCTTGATAAATGAATGTATTCTCATTGCTCAGATTCATGATGTATTTGTTTTGTATACTGGGCCATAGTCCTTATGTGCTGGTCTGCTGTTCTGGCTCATCTCATTTAAATTGCATTCCAGCTCAGCTTATTCAAAGGGAAAATGAATTCTGACAACTGGCGTATCTTCTTCATTACTGTGATTGGCGTAAATCTGCAATTTATGGTCTGAATGTTAGGAAAACTATTTGCCTTGGAAACTATCTTACCTTATTATCCTTTTAACAGCAAATAAGCATTCTAAGTGAAAATTTTAATAATTGCCTTTATTTCCTCTTTAGCACTAGCTTTTTTCTCTGTTCAAAACGGTGCTAAGTAATCTGCTGTTTGTGCAGCCTGTGAGTGAAACTTATAAGAAATTTCTGTGCTTACCCATTTCTCTCTTAATAAAATTCAGAAAATGTGTAAACAGACAGTGTTTCTGATTAATAAATGGGGTATGCACTCAAAAATGAAACCATAGGGGGAAAAGAATGGTAATGTAAAAGGACTACAAAAAGAGGTGAAGAGACCTGCTTTTGGGGAGGTGGGAGCTTTTGCAAGTATTCTAGAAAACTGGGTGGAAGAAGACAAGGTATTTTTATCACGTTCCTTTTTATTTGTTCCTTAGATTTGTGTTTGGCCCCGGTGATTTTGAAGAAGCACCAGGAACTGAGTCCATTTGCTGTACAACTGCTTGCACTAAAAGCGTAAATCAGAGTTAAAGCTGTGATGCCTTTGTTCTGTACCAATATTTCTCCTCATAACAGCTAAAGACATCTAGTTACACAAAACAAGAACAGCTTCCACTAAGAATATTTTGCTTTTGTTTAAAAGATGTTTCTTAAGGAAACTGGAAACTTAATGAGATAGAAAAATTCTTCATGTATTATTTAAAATCACTGCCATCATAACAGTTCACAATACCCATCTGTTCTGCAGTATGCAAGTTTTACTCTGAATGCAAGTAAAACAAGCTGCTCTGGCACATTCATTAACCAGTTCAGCAAAGAAAATGAAGACATTTTTTCAGAAATTACCCCAAATACAAAAGCAAGAAGAAAACAAAAACTTACATTAAGAAAATAATAAAAAAATAATCTTATCAATATGCAAGCATTACACTATCACCATTATTTTATTAATTTATGCATCTAAAAGATCATTCATGCATGCAAAAAGCAACACATGCTCGTTCCTATTTTCCAGCAGACCAACAGAATGACACTCTAAATTACTGGTTTTCTCCCAAGGAGAAATTATTATTGATCCTGTGGTAGTGGTGGAAGTATACAGGGATGATCAGGATCTTTAATCAGTAGCAACCTGTTATTAAATATTTAGGTAATTTTAATTGGTGCACTATAAGATTTACATTTAGAAAGGAATAATTTATAGCCTGTCTACGCTTTACACATTGACATTCCTTGAAACTTGTAATGGGATTATTTGAAGGAACCACTACTAGGACACAAGTGAAGAACATTTTGCTCCTTAATTTGGTAGTTCACTGGCTTTTGCACATTCATAAAGCATCACAGTTCCTGATGAGTCCTGACTTAAACTTGTTTCATACAGATTTAAAGCTTTATCTAGACTAGAATAAATACATTTTAAGATTCCTGCAGCACAAAGCCATCCATTTTAAACAGATCTTGAGGGTCTCCTTGCTCCTCCACGGTATGTTCAATCTCAGGTAGATGTGGGATCCAACAGTGCAGTGTTTCTGTGGTGAAGAAAATAATCAGCCTTGCATAACAAACCCTCTAAATTCACAGTCTCCTCTTACCAAGAATGAAAGGGTGAACTAAACTTTGTTCAGAAGATAAAAGCTTCTGCAGACATTTGTTTACAGGCCTTTTGGCTGGATCTGAATCTTTTATTGGAGACTGTATCTTTATTCCTGAAGCCTCCTGGGACTGAGCACCAAGGCAGTCAGGGAAGGGAGGGAGAGACAGAGGCAGGAGTGGTCTGCTGACTGCAGTGCCAGGAGAGCTTGTAAATACTCAGTGTGGTGGAAAAGGGAGAGGAGGAAGAGACCAAAAACTTCCCTGGCACTTTGTATTTCAACAGGACATTGTTACCAAGGGATGGGGAATGGGTTGCTCAGCAGCTGCAGAGCCCTTCTGGGGTTTCTGGCATCTGGATGCAACTGCCAGCTTTATGCATCTGGACAGAGAGAAATGAGAAGTGTTTTTTCAGGGCAGAGCTGTAGCTGCCTGCACACAGCAGGTTGCAGGTGCACACAAAGGTGATGGGTTTTTGTGATTCTGCTGTGTGAAAACTGAACACCGAGTTAGATAAATAGCAAATATGGCTTGTTTCTGTTTTTATGCCCTCTATGTCTCACAGTTAAAATATTATTCACATTAATCTGAGAAGTTTTCCTACAGAAATAGGAGATGACCAATTCCTACTTAAATTCACATTCCTGAGACTTTTGCAGATAATGCATGAATTTTCACAAATTTGTTGAAAGTCAGTGCAGTCGAATTTTAAATTGAGGTTGTGTTCTGTGATTCTGTGATTCTACCCTCTGTCCAAAGGGAAGGACAAACCTTCATGAAGGCAGGGACTGAGCTTTCCAGGCTAAAAAATTGTAGTAGAGGGTTTAGAAGTGGACAGCAGCACGTCAGGTCAGGTGGCACAGCAGCTTCCCTGGAATCTGTACATAGAAACCCACAGCTGAACCACACTTACACCAGGCATAGGCTGTAGAGTAACCAGTCCAGAGGATTCAAGGGTCCTGAACTCAAGGGGTTAATTTACATTTAGAAATTTTGGTGCCCTGCCTGGTGAGTCACTGCTGAGGTAAAGCTTTAGACAGGGCACTCACTCTTGTTTAAAAGTATCTCCTGAAAAAACTTCTACTATACTGCTGGACATTGCCAGATAGAAAAAAGAGCTGGTTGTTTTCTCTCTTAAATTACTTTTGTTTTTATTTTCATGTTTGTAACAGTGGTATCAGCCAAGCATTAAATTATAACCAGTGAACCTTGGTAAATATCCAAGGGACCATGTTCTGCTAAAGTTTTCAGGCTTATAAAGAAGTATCTCTTCCCTCAGAAACAGACTTTAAAAACCTTTTGGGCACTGAAGTTGCAATAAAATTTACATTTCATTTTCTTTCAAAATTGCCATCATGTATCTCTAGCTGGGCGCTTTGCTGCAGATCTCCCAGTGTGTTGTATGGACCCCTTTTGGCTCAGAGATTGTTTCACATCTGGGCATGGTGGCAGCAGATGTGAATGCAAAGACTGTCTGATAGAATATGAATGAATGTGCGATGAACCCTTGAAAGTATCTGGTATTGATGAATTACAGCATCAGGAAAAATATGGCGCTGGCTTTGATGCATGAGGTCATGCAGATCTCACTTTATAATTTATAGCAGACACATTCAGAAGCAAAATGTCTGCAGGACAGGCAGGGGAAACTTTTATCTGCACATACTGTATTTGTGAATCAAGAACATTGTATTTGGGGAAGTGGATAGACAAGGGGTTTGCAGTCTGGTTTATCCATGCCAGGGAGCAAAGAGAGGGAAGGAGATTGCTCTGCTCCTCCCTCAATGAGCATGGTCACCCCGCTGCAGTGCCAAAGATTCTGGTGATGGCAGTGCTCCAGATGACTTCTAATGGAGTGAAGCATGGCAAAGGGGCAGTGTGTACCAGCCTGGCCTCCCTCCTGTCTGATAGCTCAGAGCACGTGCCACAGCTTCTACCAATATTATAAATTATTGCCTCCCACAGAAATAATTTTGCCGAAGGTGATGTTCCCTCATCCCCATGTGTCAGTGTGTCCTTTTGCTGCCACCCAGCACGGAGCTGCCATGGGGAAAGGTGGGAGTGGGGCCAGCTGCCTGCTGCCACGCCTGACTGCAGTGCTTCATCGTGGGGAAAACCTGCTCAGCTCACACAGCTTGCATCAAATTAGGATCAAAGGGGCTTAGTGACTTATTAGTGGCACATAATTAACAGGCAATAAGTGAACAAATTATTCAGTGTTAGTAATACAAGAGGTAACATTTTGTCTGCTGTTTAATAAATGTGAACTCCTCAACGCCCTCCTGTAACTAAGCCTGCAGAGCTCCAGCTCCCCTTGCACGGTACTTGCACAGCAGATATGGGGTTCACAAGCAGCCCTCTCCTGCAGACATGCTGCCTTAGGATTTTAGCTTTTGTATTTTTCAAATCCTGTACTGCTCTGGTATATAACTCTAAACTCCATGTGGAGTGTTAGCTACTGTCTTCACATTTTGCTCTGGCAAAACAATCCCTCTAGGCCTGAAACTCAAGGACATCCTCTACCTTAGACCCTAAAAAGTATTTTTAATAGTGAATCAGGGAGGAGAAGCAAGCTGGGAGAATATGACTTCATTACCTGAAGCTGTAACTGGGGGATTAACCCTGATATGTAAATGGACCAAACTTATTTCAGTCTGAAAAACTCATGACTGTGGTCGATTTTGGGTGTAGCCCCTCTCAGAGGCTTTGGACTGCCCAAGGTGTATCTACTGAGGGCCTTTAATAAATACCCACTCTTATTCTCCTTATCTGCCTGACCTCTGTGCTAGGCAGCCACCCCAAGGCTCCCCGTGGGAGCTGCAGAGGCTGTGACTGTGTGTGCACCTGAGCTGCTCCCTCCGTTTGACCACGGTGAGAAAGCACTCCTCAAGTTTCCGTGCTCAGCCCCAGGGTGAGGGTCTCTAACATGAACACAATTCATTGATTCAGCATCCGATTTAAGCAGCGAGTCTTAATTCTTGCAGCACGCGCTTTGTGACACAAATTGTCGTTTGCTAACAAAGCACATTTTCCTACGCCTTAATTTGCTAAGATTAATATTGCAGAGTTCAACTTTGTGCAAGGCCTTAGCGAGACAAATTTTTCATTAATTTTAGCCAACCATCAAATCATACTGAGTAATTTCATATGCAGCAATGATTTAAATTAAGGAGATAACCTATTCACTGATGCAGACTAAACTGATCTCAGAATTAAAAGGTCAGAGCTTCAACTGGTACAAATTAGTGTAGTTCTTTAGAAAACCACGTAGTTGAAGTCAGCAGAGCTGTGCTGCTCTGTGCCAGAAAAGCCCATGGAATGAGGATTCCCCCCTGTCTGGGGAACAGGGCTCAGCTGGTGTCAGGGATTCCTGCCAGGGACAAGCTGGAATGAAAGCAGGCATCCTGGAGGGATAGGTGGAGGGATACAGGTCACAGCTTTGAACACGAGCCTGGCAATACCACATTGGTTTGATAAAAGCTGGCAAACAGGCACTGCCCCCTTAAATGCTCAGGGTGTTTTCCTGGAGACAGGTGATTTCAGTCCTCATCCTACTTTAAATTACCAGAGGAGAAGCAGCTCTGTGTCTCGGTGGGTCAGGCCTTGTCACTGTTACCCTGTTGGGGTGGCAGCTGTTCCACAAACAGCTGTATTAAAAACGGTACTCAGGGTTCAAACAAGTAATTAAGGGTCAGCCTAACCAACCTGACACCTGCTAATCCAATGGGTCAAGCATCACTTGCCTCAAGTCTCAGAGGATTAGTGCAGGTAGCAGGAGTATCAGGGGGTTATTAGTTGTAACTCTACCCACAGAAGGACAGATCTTGATCCCAACACCCGGCTTCTGAGCCACGTTTGGGTGGATATTTATTAGGTATTAAAATAAAAGAACCCATCTTTTGAGGATTTTGTGCAGCAGAGAAAAACTGTCTCCCCTACAGATTTTTGCCTGTTTTCTGTGAAACAATAGGAAATGGAGCCTGGTTGCCTTGAGCGTGCAGGAGCCCTTCCCCTGTCCCAGCCAGGCTCTGCTGGGCTTCCTGCCCCTGGCTTCGGCATTGCAAGCAAGCCCAGCAGCTCTGGGTGGCTCTGAGCCTGGGGAAAGTTGATTTTTTTATTGATTTGGGGGACTTTGGACTAGGCCTACATCCTGTCACTGAAAATTGATTCAATAAGCTGTTTATTCTCCTTGGCTATTCTACTGGCTTGGCAGGGACATTTTATCAGAGAAGAGACAAGAGCCTGGGTTTGAACCCATCTCTCCCACTGGCTTCTTCTGGCAGAGGGGCCCCATTAAGTGCACTGAGAGCAGAGAGTCTGTGAACCTTTCTGAAACTACTGCTGACAGATTAATGGTCCTGCAATTACACCAGAATATCTCGGAAACACAAATATTAATTAAGAGTATTGAATGAATTTGGGACAGTCTTCAATAGCATTGAGCAGAAATCCTGTAAAAATGAAACAAAACATAAGCGCTGGAAATGTAATCAGCATTAGTCATAGTAGATAAAGTAATTATTAAAGGGTAAAGAGATTTTTGGCTCAGGATTTATGTCATGGCTATGAAAGCTCTGCTAGTTGAGATCATGTAATATAACAATAATAGTTTTTCTAAATTTATTGTATGTCAGATTTTCAGCAGTGTCAGAAACACATGCTCTGTGTTAAGGTATATTTCCAAGCTCTGTGTCCCTGCTTCTTCAAGGTGTTCCATGCATGCACGGAGGCTGAGAGGACAGCTAGTCAGTGAAGTCCATAATTGAAGGCCATAAAATCCAAGTGCTTATACTTATAAAATAGCAGTGATTGTGTCTTTTCTAAGTACTAGAGATATTTGTTCTCTTTTTTTATTTTTGTCCCATAGTTTGTTGGGGTTTTTTTGTTTTTTTTTTTGTTTGTTTGTTTGTTTGTTTGTTTTGGTTTTTTTTTTTTTTTTTTTTTTTTAATGCTGGAGAGGACTGCGGAAACTACAGAGGCTGGGTCAGATCTCCATATTGTAGAGTCTCATCTTTAACCCTCCTTGTCTTCCCCTAAGGCTCAAACTGTGTCTTCTTTCCTGCTGGATAACCCCCCAAAGGCCCACTCCTGCCCTTCTTGCAGGTTGAAGTCACCAGAAAAGCCACAGGAATGTTCATCTCCTAACTCAGGGATGTTGAGATGAGGGCACTCCCTCAGCTGACAGTATTGATTGGCTTTTGCCTTTCCACACTGCTTTGTGCAAGAGAATTTATGTGTGTTCCTCTCTGCACAAGGTTTGTGGTGAGAAGCTCCAGGAGATGGATGGAAGGGCAGCTCAGGCTGCTCCAGGCCTACTCCAGAAGGACTCAAACACCTCTTTGGTCTAACACTAGAACTGGAACAGACCTTATCCCTTTTCTTAAGTGAATTAGTGACTGAGATTCATTAGCAGTCCTTCCATCTGCATTTTATTACAAATGTCCTTACTACAGAACTAAAGTGAGAGAATGAGAAGTTAACCATACTGCGTTGGCAAGGTTTAAAAAAAGTTTTCATGTGAAACAATTTTTTCTTTTTTGCATGTCCTCAACATCCTCCAAATTTACTAAGTTTATATTTTGTGTTTAGAGATTTGTACCTTCATGCTGTATTTTCCCACACTTGCAACAAACCCACAAATTTAAAGGGAGAAAATCTAGTGTAGATATTAGAAATATTCCAGCATGGCTGAAGCAAATGAAATCACAGCTTGCCCTGAAAATTATCAGCAGGAGAAATAACTAGAAATGTATATTCTGTTACTTGCACTAAAGTTATGGTTGAGACAGAGAAATAAGCAGACCATAACATTTTGTATGTATTTGAAAAACATAATCATACTTCAAAATGAGAATATCTATGTATGAATTCACATCAGATAGGTAATTAACCTTATGCCACAAAATATTTCAAATCTCCCTGTCCTTGAGAATTTACTGATGGCATATAAACTATTCACATCTTTTCTGAATAATTTATCCTGTCCTTCCATTATGTCAAATAAATTTATAATCTTGGATAATGAAGCATTCCTGAGTGAAAGTTAATATACGGCTGCACCTCCTACCAAGTACAAGTCTGTGAAAACACATTTTTCCCCCCACAGAACTTTATAAATTCTTTAAATGTACTTATCCCAGCAAGTCTAGGATCAGAGAGCTTGGGGTTGTGCAGGATTTGCTGATGTAAAACAAGGTAATTCCATTTATCTCAAAACAGCAAATCCTGTTTTTTCACCAGTGTTAAGGCAGAGCATTGAGCCCAGAATATTTAACTCTACCAGAAACATGAGGACACTTTATTTAGATGCATATTCTATCCCAATATTACCCTTCATCTCGTGACATTTGATTAAGAAAGGTCATTTTGTTCTTCTTCAGAGCTCTTGCAAATATTAAACAATGTTTCCCTTATGTATAGGTTCTTCTGCACAAAGGGATTAACATCAGTCCAGTTAAGGTCACTTTAGCTAATTTTGTGTTGGAGAAAAATGATCAGAGCGAGCTGCCTAAAATTAAATTGTCACATGCAAATTTGACTTTGTGCCCGTGCTTGATGACCTGTGAGTATTTAAACAGCCACATTTATGTCATTCTAGGAGACAAAAATATGTGGTCAATAACTTCCTTGTGATTATAAGCCACAAGATAAACGGCCCATTTCTGTTATTTGCCTGTGATTGTTTGTAACAGTTCAATAAAGTCATAGGAAAGAAAATGCTACTGATTGTACATTAGATCTTTTAAGATTAGAACAGGAGGTAGGTACAGGTATTTTCTCTTAATAGTGCAAGTAGGAATGAATTCTTCCTGGAGGCTGCTGACAGGGTTTCTCTGCCATGAAAGCAGATCTCTTCCTTCCTCTGTCAGGAAAAGAAGTGCCCTTCAGCATCTTATTTATTTGCTTGACTGCAAAGCTTACCCTTTATGTTCTATTTGTCCTCACCCTTAATCTCGTTAGGTGTTCCGTATTCTCATCTTTCTCTTTCAAACAACGAAGGTGTTTGCTCCTTTTTTGCATTTGTCACTTGCGGTCTCCCTTCGTGTGGCCTCAGGTTTCCTCTGCTGCAGCAGATCCTGTGGGTGAGGCACAGAGATGCTCCGTGCTGATGGAAGCTCAGTCTGTGCCTTTATCCCTCTGGGCATAGCAGGAAATGAATAATGTTGTGACATGCAGGAGGTTTGGCAATGCCTTTCACCATCCCTTTCTGGAGCCTTTAAGTTTTCCAACAACGCCTCTGTACAAAGGCAATTTTTGAGAGAAGGAAAAAGTGGCATCCAATAATGGTGTAATGCAAAGGGAGCAGGGATTTGGGGCCTGGCTCACCTCCTCCGGTGGAAAATGGTGTCAAAGTTGTAAATATTTGCCAGGAAGACAGAAAAGGAGAAAATCAGAAATGCTACTTTGGCTAAATAATGTCATATTTAAAGCCTACATTTTGGGAGAAAATTGCTAGTAATGTGAAAGCTGTTATCCATTTTCCCACTTAGTATAATAGCATTAAATGGGCTCTGCTGACTGAACACACACAACAGCGCACACCAAAGGCTGTTCTTTGCTTTTCCTTCAGCAGTAGCCACATTATGACTCTCCTGAGACAAGAAAAGGGTTCAGGTACATTCCACCTGGCACAATAAAGAAACGCACTTTTTTTAGAGACCCCTTCCCTGTTTTTTTTTTTTTAATTTCCCTTTCAGAAATGAGGAACAACTTACAGATTTAAAAATGCACCTTCTGAAGCCCCAGGTCACTAATTTTGCAAACTTTTCATTTTCCGCCTTCTCGTCCTGGAATTCCTGACACATTACACATATTGCAAAATTGCAAAAAAAAACCCCAGAAATTATTAACGTGAGGTAAAAGTAATAAGGACAATTAGAAAACTACATTCCTAAAAGCTGAAAGGCTTACAAGGCAGGATAGGAAAAGGTCTGATGCCCAACAAGGATGTGTCTCTCAAGTACCACAACACCTGGTTACAGCTTCCAGTGGCCAATGGGAAGAAGTTCCCAGGATGTGATTTAGAAACAAATGTCGGGCCAAATAAAATCTTATTAAAAGTCACATTTTGTTTCTGGATAACTTAATGAGATTATTTTATTTTCCCCACTCCTGGAGTTTTCTTCAATGATGAGCCTAAATGGAAGGAAATTTGTGGTTGTTTAATGATTCTCCACATTGGTATTACGATGACATTTTCGGAATGCAAACTGCTTGATGGATGGATTGATGGATGGATGAAAAGATGAAAAGAGGGAGCCTTTCTCCAAGAAAAGAATCTCTACCAAGCTTTACATTTCAGTCACGTTTGTGGCCAAAAGTGCTGTGAATGTATCATTAGGACTTTTCATATGTTTCCAAATCACTCCATTTATTTCAGATGAAAATGGAACTGTGATATTTTTTTTTCTTCTAGGCAAGTCTTAGTCCTGCACCAAAAGGGTTTTGCTGTAAGCTGAAGATACCCTAGGCCATGAGTGTTCTCTGCTATTTTCCATGAAATTTAAGATTGCAGTCAGCTGTCAGACTTCTGTTTCCTATTTTACCAGAAGACATAATTCATCCTGGGAGCTGACTTAAAAGTGGAATTTCAGCAAGACTAGACAACTTGAATTTGAAGACATATGCTTTCCCTTTTGAAAAGGTCACTCTGTGCCTGGAACACAATCTCTCATTTCTGCTCTTGTTCCTTTGCAACTTTGGGAAGTGAAATATTCCACAGAAATTTTGGAAATACCTAGAGCAAGGAGACATCTGTGGCTAAGTTTTGATAATTTTACCCCTACTGTGGTCTTCCTGGTGTAGTTTCCTATTTAATTATTCTTTATCTTCTTTAAATTTCAGAGCAAAGGACTGCTCTATTTACTATTTACACACATCATGACAGAGCCCAGGTGCTCAAAGTGTCTTAAAATCAGTAAGCCAAGTAGAGCAAGCTTTACTCAGAGGTTAAATCATTTTACTCTGGAGAAAACAAGTCAGCTGTATTTATTATACTCTGCTGTAATATTTTTATATTCTAATAATATTTTTTTTATTCTAAATTGTGAGAAACAATAAAACTTTTAAATAAATCCCTGGAATTATGGATCGTAATTGAACATGAAGTATCTTCTCCTGTCAGATTTTAGCTTTACTCAGTTTTCCTTTATTCCCAGAGTATGTACCCATGGGTGAAACTGATGGGGTAATTTCATTTTCTTAGATTTGAAGATATAAAGGATTTCTGAGAAGAGCCCTTGCAGTCTGGTAGAGCTCCCTGGTGTGGGAAGATCCCAGCCTTTCCCCAATCCCAAGGCTGGCCAAATTGTAGAGCTCTGTCTTGCAGAGCTGGCCTCAGGCACAGCCCCAAAATGCCTCCAGAGGGGAAGGCTCAGGGCATCCACTGCTGCCAGGGTCACTGTTTTGCCCTTAGAGAAAAACACCAATAATTACAACTTGTCATTCCTCCTTGATCAAAGCGGCCAGGCTGGTGATATGTAATAAAAATAACTGAAGAAGTCAAAGGCAGCGTTTCAAAGTAATTTTTATGAAGGCAAGAGATCAAGTGATCCAATCTTTCTAGCCACTTCAATAAATATAGGGTGGTGATTAGCAAATAAAACTGGGTAATTGTGGTTTTCTGCTCAACTCAGTGTAATTTGCTGAAGTATCTATGTCAGTCAAAATTATATTTAGATTGACACTGTGGGGATATGTAAAACCTATTTATTCTGAATAAATATTTAAAGAGATTATATAAGCAGTGATGTCCAAAGCTGAGGGATTTTCCCTGAAAAGATGATGATTAGTTATTGATAATAGCTTAACACAAAACTGCTCACTGGTTTTCTAGAATAGTCTAAGGATTAATAATTATAGCCCTAGATTTTTGAAATGGAAAAATTCCTCCCTCCCATCCCAAATATTCGGCTCTGGATTTCTTTGTTTTCACATCTCCAGTGCCATTAGAAATATCCACTCAGACTGTGGGATAAACATGGATTTCTGGAATGATAGCTGGAAGGTGTGGAGGACAGGCTGGGCCTCTTGAACAGCCAGTGCTAACAGAATCCTGTCATTCATAAAGTAAATAACTGTAGGCAATGGGATAAAAATGGTTTTAATCTGGCTTGACTTTCTTCAGGAGCTTCCGCAAAACCAGGATTTGAACAAAAACTTCAGATTTCAAAAGAAATTCATTGGCAAAGCAAGTCATTTTGTTTTAAAATGGTATTTTCCATATGTCTACCAACCCTGTTTTTCAGAAGGGGAAATGGAAAATACAACTGGCATCAATGCAACCCCAAGATTTTAAATTTGGAAAGAAAGTTAATGAAACAGAAATCTGGAGTTATCCCATTTTGCCAAAAATTGAATATTATCAGTACTAGAATTTTGTTATTTTAATATTTCCACTAAAGCAAAAAAAACCCAAACTCAGTCTACTCCATACTTGCTCTGAAATATTTTCTCTTTCAAAACCAAGGATGATAGTATCATTCTAGGAGCCTCCTGTCAAAAGCAGAAGTCTCCTGCTCTCAATCATTTCTTAGCCCTGAAGCTTGTAATGCTTGAAGTGAGTTTGTCTGGAGTTATTAATTTTCTCCAACTCTCTATCAAAAATAGATGCATGTATCATTTAACTAAGAAGCATAATGCATGCAAAATTTGGCCTTGAGTAAATGATATCAAGTAGGTCACTTTAATCACTGACTTGGATGTTTTTTAGTTCCTTCCAAGTCTTTCTGTCAAAATTTCAAGACTTGGTAACAAGTGAAGAAAATGTATTTTCCGTTGCAAAATTGGTGATGGCCTGATCCTTCCTAATTCCGTAGTTATTCCTCAATCCTCCACATCCACGTTTTACTACTCCTGGGCACACTGTTTTTGGTCCCAGTTGTATGGAAATAACAAATTTTGGTGTTCTGGGGTCACTACATACCAAATTTCCAAGAATTTGGAATTGCTAATTCTGGATGCTCAATTCCTTAAAATTATTGTCCTGTGTTCCCTGGCCATTGTTTGTATCCAGAACCTGCACCTGAAGCTGTTTCACAACTGCTCTCAGTAGTACCACGTAATTTCTCCTGCCTTTCCAAGCACCAATGGAGCCTGCACTAGCAGTAATGGTCAGATTTCAGTTTTTCGAGCTGAAAGTTCTCTTCCCTAGAAGCTCAAAATTCTGTCATGCCTGCATTCCCATTCCCCTTCAGGAGAATCTTTAGGATACATTTATTTCTTATCTTTCTGAGTAGAAGGCACTGCAGCAAAAACGTTTTAACTGCTTTTTAAGCAATACGTTAATTGACCCAGCTCCCTTTGATGGTTTACACTTGTCTTAACAAGCACATAGAACATCTGGTGAGAAAAAAATAAAGAAGAATGAACTAACAAACAGCATTGCTGTAACAATTTGCATTTGCAACCAGATGAAATATAACCTTTTATACCTAAGCATTATATTTCTTTTACCACCTTTCATTTCATAGCATTTTTGCATATGGAGAGGAATATGCCTGTTTTTATTTGTTTTTACAACTGTGTTGTATAGGCTCTTCTGGTGTTTTGTGGATCACAGATGGAAAAACATTGGACTAGAAACTGTGTAACTACCCCACCACCCCTCAGCTACATGGAATTGTCTGTAAAATCTTAAAACTCCTTCATTTTTTATGGGTTCTTGGGATTCCATTTTCCCACTTAAAGTTAAAAATCCATATAATTTTTAGTGGCATTCCATTGTGTTATTCCCAAAAGACTTTTGTTTAAAATCAAACAGATGCTTTGATTTTTTTCTTTTTTTTTTTTTTTCTCTATATAACAACTTATTAACACAATAAACTTCCTCTTTATGTGACTGTTCTGAGCTTTTTTTGTTATCCCAAATGGACTCACTGCATTTAGATAATACACTTATTTACAACCTCACTAAAACCATCTGTTCCTTTTAATGTACTTTTTTTTTTTTTTTTTCTTGAAAGGTCTTAACCCTTCAAGATGAATCTGTTATTGTGGTATGAAAAGGTTGATGGTTGTAAAAATTAAGAGCACTGGGAGAGAAGGCTCCTCTGGGGCTCCCACCCCATCCTCTCATCCTTTAGATGAAGACCTCAGGAAATGTTATCCCTGCTATGGCACCCTGAGTAGTTGGCTCTGGGAAGGAAAACATTCACTATTGACCAACAGCCACTATTGCTTGATACCAGTGGTCCAGCAGGTTTTCAGCCTGCCTGTAGCCTGGCCAGCCAGCCTGCTTGTCCCTGTCTGAGTGCTGGGAAGCTTTGGGACATCTTGTCCACAGCCTTGCTAAGGAGAAAGAAAATTCCATGCACTGATCTCCTCAGAGAGGGCTGTTTCACACCAGCTGGCCAAGCTGAGCAAGAACAGTTTCCTCTTGGTAAATCCATACTGTTCCTCCTCATCGTCTTGTCCTTCATATATTTGGCAGTGGCTTCTGTGAGGATGTGCTGCCCTGCACAATTCTGTCAAGTGAGACTAAACTGCCCCACCTGCAGTTCCCTCTGCCTTTTATTGAAGATGGTTTGCCACAGCTTTTCAAATGTGAACGTTACCTGCCATGAATCAAATAGATCGGCAGTCTTACATGTAACCTGTCCAAATCTCATGGATCATCCATGTCCTGTAACCTCCTAATCCTTGATCCTTGCCAAACATGGGCAGTGCTCTCTGCCCCAGCCTTGGCACATGGAAGGAAAGGGCTCCATGTTAATGTTTCGTGCTCTAAGTGCCACTGATGAATGCCATGGTTGGAAAGAAGTGCTGGGATTGAACAGCTGGGAGAACACAGATGGAGTAAGAAATAGGAAATGGCTGACAGCCATTACAACAAAGGATATGTGTTATTTATTTTGGGTCGTTGATGTTGAAGACAAAGCAAATTTAAGTATTTGGGAATGAAGCAGATGGGATGGACGTGGCTTCCAGAAGCATGGGAAGAGGACAACATGTCACCAAATGCATACGTCAAGTCATATGCCAGCAGAAATAACAAAAATAGATATTTACATTTGCAGTAATTCTGTAGCAGCTTTCTGCGAGACGGAAAACAAAGCTTTTCTGTCAGCCATTGGTGAATGAACATGCTCTTCCTGGAACAATCTGTACTTTGAAACTGCATCTCTGGTGCTGGAAGTAAACTAATGGAGCTAATGAGAGCAATTACAAGCTACACACTATTGTAATTCATGCCTGTCCAGAATCCATACGCTGCAGATGTGAAAGACACAAAGCTGTAGGCAGCAGAGGCTGAACTGCAGTGCCTTCCCAGGCTTTGGACCAGGTGTGCTGCAGCTCCTGCCACAGCATCTCACAGCCCCTCATTTCCCACCTTCCCTTCCTCTCACCAACTCTTTGGATGCAGACCATGAGATCTTCCTCAGGATTCAATGCACCATGACACCTGTGCCTTGCCAAGCTGCCAGGGTCTGTGACTGCAATAAAAACTTGCCATTTACCTGTGAAATTTGGCAGGCTTCAACGAGAATAAGCACTCTACATTTCTTCAGATCACCTGTACCGGCTTCTCCCCACTTGGAGAATACACATCACATCAAGAGCTCACAGCATTCAATGCCAGCAATTCATCTAGTGAGAGAGGAAAAGAAG
The DNA here is from genome assembly GCF_015227805.2 of Hirundo rustica. Classification (NCBI taxonomy): domain Eukaryota; kingdom Metazoa; phylum Chordata; class Aves; order Passeriformes; family Hirundinidae; genus Hirundo; species Hirundo rustica. The sequence goes on from NC_053464.1 coordinate 5,615,805, forward strand.
CCTGTTGCTTTTAAATCAAATGATCAGCGAATATTTGCTCTAAGATTTAGTGATTTGGGTTATATATGAAAGCGTTAATAGCCCAAGGTGAAAAATGGGAAGAAATTAACTGGTTTACTGAATATGATTATAGGAGAGAAGCATATAATTAGATTGAATAGACATAAAGCCACCTCTTTAAAACCTGCTCATTATTGTTTTAATACTTGGAATGTGCATTTGCCGTGGCAGTTTTGTGCAGCTACTGCTAAATTATTACTACAGAGAGGCTGTCATTCAGGTCCATAGGTTTTGTACTTGCCCCTTTTCCTGAAGAATTCTCTTTTTATCCTTAAATACCTTTTTCTTTAAAAAAAACAACACAGAAGCAAAAGGAAACTGAAAAAATCTTCTGTGTTAGTCATAGAGGAATATAGCATAATCCACCAAATTGCCCTTTTCTCCTATAATTGTATGAATTTTTATGGAAAGGCAAAAGCATGTTGAAGGATTGCTACAGGCTAATAAGAGGGGGATGTAGAAGATTTTTTTTGAAATGCTGTGAAAGTTACTTTTCAGTTGTGACCAGCAGAAATTTAGAAGGTTATTAATGAGACTTCATACTGAGCTGCACATTTTCTGCTTAAGCTAAATGTAGCATTTGTCAGAGAAAGTAATTTTCCTGTCGATTTGTATTCATCGTAGTTATATATACCATGTTTTATGCTTTTGCTATACAAAGAGATGTATTTTCCTCTAGGTATATTATCCATGACTACAGTAAAAAAAAAAAAAAAAAAAAGAAAAAAAAAAGATTTTCTCTCTAATATTTTTATGAACTACAGTCAAGCACACATTGTTGGGTTTGTAATCAACCATATTGTGCTGCAGTGCCAGAATGTCAGTCAGAAAACTAGCTTTGAGTAATTTGTGAAAAATTATGTCATTTCCCTAATAGTTCAGAAATAAGACTGTGCTTTTTTTTCCTCAAAACTTACCCAAACTTCAAAACTCTTTTTCTTTCTTTTATTTATTTTTTTCAAATTCAGGCAAGTTAATGGGTGTTTTTCCAATTTTGTAAACAGTCACTTTGCATTTGTTAACGTGATAGCCTTCAAGTAATTTGAATTACTTCACTGAAAACAGTTCCTAATGTGTTGAGGCCCAATTGCACAGCAGTCTGCAGTTAATAAAGCACAGCAGTCTGCAGCGTGAACCTCCTAGGATCACATCCATCTTTTCCTTTCTCTGTAAGCAGTCACAGCTATACCTCATTTGGGAAGAGCACTGGGTCTCCATCTTTCCAAGACAGACGTGTTAGTCTAAAAGGGATGCATGGAAAGCTCCCCGTGCGATTCAAACCAGCACATCTCTTAAGACAATAAAGTGTCTAAATCCCTGCATTATTTATGATGTACCAAAAAGCCTTCTCTTTCCAAGCGGAGTGCTCCATCATTTAAACTTTTACTCCGAAATTATCAGCAGCGCTGTAATGGTGCAGCTGGCTATAAATGGAGGCAGGTTGCCCGTGGCAATGTCAGGGGGGATGGCATCAGGCTGAGGGTGCTGGCAGTAATCCGTGCTGACAGCTTCCCCCATTACTGCCTCTTCCCAGGGCTCCCGCAGCCCTGGCGTGATGAGAACGGACAGGGCCGGCCACGGACCGGCACCGGGCATCGGGTTGGGGCACAGCACAGCACTGCCCTGCTCCAACAGAACTGCCCTGTTCCAATCCAACAGAACTGCCCTGCTCCAATAGAACTGCCCTGTTCCAATCCAACAGAACTGCCCTGCTCCAACAGAACTGCCCTGTTCCAATCCAACAGAACTGCCCTGCTCCAATAGAACTGCCCTGTTCCAATCCAACAGAACTGCCCTGCTCCCATCCAACAGCACTGCCCTGCTCTGACAGGACGGCCCTGCTCCAATCCAACAGAACTGCCCTGCTCCAATAGAACTGCCCTGTTCCAATCCAACAGAACTGCCCTGTTCCAATCCAACAGAACTGCCCTGCTCCCATCCAACAGCACTGCCCTGCTCCTATCCAACAGCACTGCCCTGCTCTGACAGGACGGCCCTGCTCCAATCCAACATCAATGCCCTGCTCCAAAATCATTGCCCTGGTCCAACAGCATTTCCCTGCTCCAAAATCTCTGCCCTGCCCACAGCCTGGGAAACAAGGCCTGGCCAAAAGAGCATTATCTCGCTAACGGGACTGATGTAACCAGGAGAGGCTGGTGTTTGTGGCCCAGGAATGTGCTGTGTTCTGATGTTCCAAGTGCCTCCCCTCCATGCTGCCTTCACAACTCGTTGAATTGTTAAAAGGATGAACAGTAGATATAACAAAACTTAGCAGGTAGCTTTAGAAATAGGATAATCTATAAGAATTCTCCTTTTCAACGTGACACTGTGCTTTGGATGGGCACCATTCCCTTTTATGGTTCTTAGGAGCTTCAGCACTGATTTAAGTGTATTGACTAAAGATAAACTACTGGTCTACATCTCACCCATATGTGATTTTCTCCCTGGTTACTGAGGTTTTTTATCTTTTTCCATGTAAGTCTAAAATATTTTATGGCCAGTGTTTATCTGCTTTGATATCCTGAATGTTAAAGTAATGGATTTCTAGGCTTCATCATATTAATCAATAGCAAAATGGGATATTCGACTTCCTCATGTTCAGTTTCCACTTGATATTAACAACTGTAGCAAGTGTAGTGGTAAATATTAGATTCTGCACAAATATTTTGAGAATGTGGTGCTCTGGGTAATTTGAAGGGAAAATTGTGGAATGAAATAATAAAGAAATACTATTTAAATAAGGCCTAGGCAAAGCTCATAAGTCAAATGAATCAAAACCATCTGACTTTTATGTTTTGGGGGTTATTTCTTTTTAAATAAAGAAAGAGTAAAAGCAGTAAATAATACATTTTGACTAAGTATTGACTGAAGTTTTAAAACTTGGATAAAATATCTCTTCCATATAGGCATTTATTATGCAATTTGTCTCATCTGGTTTGAGAAATTGTCCTCAGGCTTTTCAGATTATAGGCCTATTAGTGTTATTGTGAACGCTGTTGCAAAGTCATTCTCAAAGTTCTGACAGTAAAAGGAGAGCCTAGATGAGTAGAAAGGTTAGTTTCATGGAGAAACATTCATGGAATGCTGTCATCATGCCTTCATGCTGGATATTAATGATCAAATCACTGGACAGATGCCATGAAATGGAAAAGTATTTTAGTGCCCTGCGAGATGGGCTGGCACAGAGGAGGTGGTGGCTCTTTGTTGCACAGAATAGAACCTCACAAGGAATCTATACTCTTTGTGTCAGTCTCAGAAGTGCATTTCTGTGCCCCCTTCGGCTGGAATCGAGGCACAATCAAATTTCAGATTTATAATTAGAAATTGATTTTTTTGGATTTATGTGACTTAGAGCTCTGGTTGGTGCATGCCTTATGATTGGCAACCTTAGCCAAGGAGACAAGATTGAAAAGGTCACCAGGTTATCCATCCTTTAGCTCACGGCGATAAATCCAGGCGATGACTGAAGGAGAGAAGTAGATGGGCTGGAGAAGCTTATCTCAGAGTTTGCTGTACTGTGCTTCCTGGCTAGGGATACTGATAAGTTATAAATCACATGCTACAGAGAGGCTCCTCAGGTGATGTGAAGATTATCTGTCCCAGCATTGGGACATGTCTGCCAGAGCTTCCAAGAGTCCCAGAATGTGGAGGTGCTCTTTGAACTGCAAACCATGAGGCAGAGCGATGTCCAACACAGCTCTTGGGAACCACTGAAATCTGCTTCCCAGCCTTTTGCCCTGGGCTAACAAGCAAAAGCTCTTCCCAGGAGCTGGAGATCACCCTCATGTGCTGTCTGGTGAGGGTCTGACACAGCCCCCTGGCTGAACACTTGCTCAGCATGAAAACCAGCTGTGAAAGAGGGAGCCTGAGGCAGAGCAGGGGTTTGGTCACATGTGTGCATCAAGCACAGTGCCATAGGTGGTCAGGAGCACGCCATGGGATTTCTGTATCCACCAGAAGTCCTGCTATTCCCATCATGCCAGCACTTTGCCTTTCACCACTTTCTGGGATGCCCAGAGAACTTTGTGCTTGTTGTTGGGCTCCCTCTTGGCTTTGGCAGTAGACTCTACTTCCAGGCCCGGGAGTTCTGGTTCTCTGCTGCTGCAACAGTGCTTTCTCTGCCCCGAAAAAGGAGGAATTGGAGCTGTGGTGGTTTATGCAGTCTGGAGGAATGCTCATCTCTGTGAGATATATTCTGGAGGAACAGTGAAATGGTGTGTATGTTTTTGCATAATCTAGAGTAAAATTAATTACAGCTAAGAATGTTCTGCTCAGTTATGAGTGGGTCTTGGATCACTAGGATAGAGATGAGAGCATTTATATGGCTAGTACAGGTAGCTGTAGGAAAAGAGAAAGGTCAGAAGGGAAGAAATGCTGCTCTAAAAATGAATATTTTTTCTTTTTTACCTAAATTGTACCCTAGCCAAAAGCCCAGACAACACAGTGTAAAATAGAGAAGCACATCTCAAAATAAAAGGCTTTCAATTCACTAAAACTTCATTTATTATGGGCTTGAGAAGCAGCTGAAATAGGAAAGTGCTTAATGGGCCTGCTAGGAAGCATAAAGCAGGAAAATCTTTTCACTCACTGATTTCATTTTGGTTGCCATCCACCTGCATCATGTTTATCCTCTGGAGAGCTCAAGCCAGGAGACTTCTTCTCTGGCACAGTGCCCTCCAGGCATAGCTGCAGTACAGGTAGGACCCAAATACAGCTGTTTCTTCTCAGAGTAAATGGTCTTGGAGGAATGCAGCAGAGAGGGGAGCTGAGAGCAGGCATGGCTCAGGCTCACAGGGACAGTGGGGCTCTGGAAACAGACAGTGGCTTCAGACTTTGCTCACTGACTTTAGAGATGGCTTGTCTTCTGTGTCTGTTGAGTTATCTGAGCCTCCTTCAACAATAATAATTTAAAGATAGTGTAAATATTTAGATAGTGAAAATTGTGCTTGTTAATCCAAGGGGATTTTTTATGTCTTCTCCGATCAAGCCAACTTTTCCTACTTCTCATGGTGTCAGCTTGTATATTATGGTGTTAATACCAGAGAGAAATGTAGGATTATGAATGCCAGAGTATAGTCAAGGTGGTATAATTTAAAAAGATAAACTCTGAAACTGCATCCATTGGTCTCATTGCAGTCAGAGCTTTTTATAGAGCTGTAACCTCTCAGCAACTTTACTATTTTTTGTGATGGTGAGAAACAATTGAATTTGAACCAAATCAATATTTTGACAGAGGATGGGAGAAACCATTTGAATAAAGAAAATATCCTAGTGCCAGCCCTTCCCTTGAAGTAACACTGAACATTAGTTCTTGGGAGTACTTTGGCTCCTGCCATCACTCACCCTTTCCACAGGTTTGAAACTACATTTTTCTCACAGTTATAATCCACATAATCCTACTATGTGAGCTTAGATAAGAAGTAAATTAGTGGCAGAGTATTGTAAGTGGAAAATTGGCTTGTAGATTCTACAGAGAGACTGAGCACTGCTCACTTTGGGGTCAGTAGCAGGTTTATTGTGAGACGGTCAGCATGGAGGAGTAAGGGATATTATTAAATGTAATGAGGTTTCCATTCCCCCAATGAATCAAGTTTTTCACCTTGTATTAAATTGAGAAAACCATGGAATACTATTCAGTATTTACCTTTCAACTTCAGTGAATAAATATTGGAATGCTTGAAATAAAAACTTTCATATCATAAGTAAGGTTCTTCATATTCTTTCTTTTAAAAGCACAAAGACCTCAAACAACTCTTTAATAATACAATCATACTACAGCTACAATCAGCTCATCTGTTCCCTTATGGCAAAGAGCATAAATATTTTGGAGGTCTCAAATGTGCTTTTATCACTTGCAAGGTAGGAAATAATTCCTCAAAAGTCATCAAAAGGAATTATACTTCTGTAAATGGAGCTCTTGTATCACTGTAAGCATGCTGTATCTAACTTGCTTGGATGTCTTTGCCATAAGCATGTACAAAATTCCTGGTCTATTTAGGAACTTGACTTTTTCTTGGCTGCTGTTTCTATAGCTGAATAAAGCATTCAACTTCACATTTGAGATCCGTGGTATGTGATGCTACAAGAAATGCTGATTTGAGGGAAATAATGGTATTAGAAGTAAATAACTATTTAAAAAAAATTAATTATAATTAGATTATAAAGCAGCATGAATCAACTCTTCATTGTGATGATTCTTCTCCTTAGGGGGTAACTGAGACTGGCTGTTTGTACAGGTTGTAAGAGTCACAACAACCGGGTTTGTAGTGCAAGTGTAGGCGGCAAAGCAATTTCTGCTGAGAGCACAGAAACTCCAACTCCTCACACTGGCACTTTGCATTAAGGGCAGCTCTGTGTGATGTGTGAGGCAGTGGGGAACCAGTTGTGTACAAGCACATAGCACAGCCAAAGGTCTGCAGAGCAGTGATAAAATCCTGTCCTGCCAGTGGCGAGGACTCAGCACAGGGCTGTGGTACAACACACACAGTGGAGAGGATGAAGGATTACAGCTGTGACTGTGACCCTCAACGGCACAGAAATAAAATAGACTGGAATATTAACTCTGGGCTTTGAGGTCCCTTAAACTTCAGGGGGCTTAGGGACCCTCTAACCTCCCTGCCCAGCTGGATTGCATCCTCTGTAAAACAACAGATCCAAAATAATCGTTCATTGTCTAGGAGAATTCAATTCTAAAAGTTAAGGAACAGAGATGCTTCTGAAAGTTCATTCTGCATGCGTCCTAAATTCATGGATTTTCAGAGTCAGGCTGAGAGGTTCCCGTGGCATTTAAAGTGGCTGTAATTCAAAATGTTTGTAGTACCAACCCTCAGGAGTCAGAACACGCAGCACATCTAACTCACACCTGCAGAGAACATTTAAAGTGTCTACCTCCGATTGCTTCCCATTCCCACTGCCTTGTTACTTTTGATGTTACTCTTTGTTGTCATATCAGTTTTGCTCCCTCATCTCCCTGTCTTTGTGGAGCTCTGATGTGCACGTGGCAGAAAAGGCCTCTGCTTTGATTCTAAATGGAATCTGTGGCAATATACCACATTTCAGTCTGGAGCAGGAAAGAGAAAAGAGAAAAGAGAGAAAGAGAGAAAGCTCAGATTGTTAGGAGGAAGTGGGCGACCTGGATTATAGCTGGTTATAAAAACAGCTCTGTGTGGGCTGGATGTGACTCTGCAGCAGATTAATACGCTGCCAGGTTCCCTCTGCAGGTGGCTGGAGGAGTTTGTGTGGCTGGCGGGGCCTCCCAGTTCCCACCTTGCTGGGTTTTCCAGGTGTTATTGTCCCTGTCAGATGGGCTCCATTTAAATTCAGAGCTATCTCTGTGATACGAGTGCCTTCCATCAACACGTGGCCCACGGGAAGCTGGCACCCCACACTGCACCCTCACTTTCCTCTTGCAGGTCTCTAGTCACGCTGACCTCAATTTCTTTTGCAGCATTACTTCTTTCCTTAAGTAAGTTTTTCTGCTGAATGAAATGTCAGCAGATAACATCAGTGCTACTCCATAATTTAATAGTTCCAAGTATGGGTTGGAGCCTGACTCAACATCCTCTTTCAGTAGACAGCTTGATATTTTGATAATATTTGCTTGTAACTTGCAGCACTGGGGACTAGCAAGTACAAGAAACACAACTTCAGATAGATAAATATCTTACAGCCCTCCACACCTTGTTTTTGGCAGCTGACAGAGGTAGTCCTGTTGTGTTCCTTTCTCCTGGCCCAAAGGGAGGGGTGGCTGTGCTCAAGACATCCCTCTCTGCAGTCCCTCTGTTTCTCTCAGGGACCCCCTGCTTCTCCCCTGCTGCTGACTTTCTACATCCATTCAGCCACCTGAATTTCAAGTGCTTTTCCTTGATTCTGGTATTATCTTGGCGTCTGGAGGGATGATGGCAGTGGGTGAGGCAACTTGTCTTCTTCAGACAATTTATTTTACATCCTTCTGAGAGGAGCCATGCAGCAGAAAGATAAGCAAAGACGATCTCCTAATATTGCTGGATTATGGTTAATCGAGAAAGAAAACTTAGAGAATACTGTACATCCAGGAAGAAGGATGTCTTCCAAAATCCCTGTTTTTCAGACCAGACTGTTTTGAGGATCAGAAATGAAAACCAAGAGATGCAATTTTCCAGAGATGTGAGAAAGCTTTAAGAGAACCAATTTCTCCAAAGCCACAGTGATCCCTTTTCACTGGAATTTGAACACTTCAGCAGTATAAATGGATACTCTTGGTTGGATGTGTTCTCAGCCCTAGAGAATAGATACACTGTATTTTGAGAAAAGAAAAAGGTAATGAAAATTTAAAAGCTGTTTTTAAAGAGTTCTTTACCTGTGGGACTCACACACATACACCTACAGAAGGAACATTTTCCCAGCCTTTGTATTTGGCCTCCACATTTCAGCCCAGGGTCTTTATGAAGTCTTTACACTCTTTGCTGTAACTCTGAATGTCACATGAATTATTATATCACCTGCCAATGGTATCAATAACAGTAATGGTCACAGGGTTATAATAATTCCTGTCATTGTCTTTAGAAATCAAGTAGTAAACATGCTGCACTGAAACCTAACAAGAACTAAACACTTTGCAGTCATAAGATGCCATTCATACACTTAGTGAGAAAACACAAGTTCAAATTGAAGTTCTTGTCTGTGAAGCTCCTGATTTCCATGAAAGGATGAGCAGTGGGGCTGTGGGACACAGGGGGATGGAGCAGAACCAGGTGTGTGCTCAGAAGCTTCACAAAGCCAAGGGTCTCCAGTGCCTGTGGGTCCCTTTGGGGGCAGCTCCTGCAGAGCCCCTGTCCCAGGGCACAGCCCATTCCAGCCCCAGCAAGAACTTTTCTCCCTCGCAGCCTATGGGACACAGCAAAAGCTTCAATCAGGCTTTTGAATGCCTCCTGAGGAAGCTGTGGTTCCATGGAAAGTGGGTGCTCGTACTGGAGTGTTGTTCATGTTTTCTAAAACAAGGAACTAAATGGAGTTTGTTACACACCAACCACACATTTATGGTGAGCAAGTGTCGACACAGAACACTCTACCTCTAAGGAAGTGAATTGTGAGCTGCTAATCCCTCTCTGTCTCTTCTTTTGCATGAGACTACATTTCTTACAAGATGCAGTTTAACCTGAAACTTGACCTGTCTTCCTAAGAAATTACTTCAATCAATAATTGCTCACTACTTAGTGTCCAAGGGAAAACAGTGGAACTTGCAAAACTGCTTTGAAATTTATTTCCACTGAGGTAAAAGCTCATCTTAAGAATTGGAATTTCTCTCTGGTTACTACTGCAAGTCGATTAAAAATCTCTTCTGGTAAGATTGTAGCAACTTGTCACAGCAAAGAGCTTAATGATATTTATTTTTTCCTTGAAATACTAGTGATTGGGATAAAACTCCAGCACTTTAATCATTAAGATATGCACTATAAGTGTTAATTGAGATTAGAATTATGTCTATATTCAGAGCAGCTCCCTCTGAAATGACCTTGGCCCTTGTCCCTGGTGCATGACACTACAAGTTTGTTCCTATTTCAACTTTTAAATAGACACAAGGCTAATGTCATTTGAGGATTTGGTCTGATGCAACCCTTTAAGCAACAATTTGTGGCAGAAATGGTAAGATAAACAGGTTTTGCAGAGGTCAGTGGCTGGCCACCAGGTCGTGTGGCTGTGCAGGGCTGTGCATCTACCTGCTGGAGCTGGTGGGCTGAGCTGCAGTGTCCCCTCTGGAGCAGGAAAGGTGCAGGCATGGAATTCATCTCTCGGTGACAAATAAGTGATTAAGATCCTTTGCTGTCATTCAAATCCTCGAAGTACTATTTAAATGAATATTCTTACCATGGATTAACCACATGAAATCCACTTCAGGCAATAGCAGGATGCTGTGCTGCCAAGACGATTCCTGTCACTTAAGTTGTGTTTCCTCCCTCCTGCAAAGCCCCTCTTTGTGCCGCTAATGCAGCCTAAAAGATGTCTACATATCCATGTAAGTGAAGTCGCTCATACAGAGCATAAATGTCAAGAAATCTGTGTTCCAAGTAAAATCTCTCAACCATTACAGGATTTGCTTCGATGACAGATTTTACGTGAATGGAAGATGATATATTTATGTCTCAATAGAGCTGAGCTCTTCTTAAAGAGGAAGTTATGAAGTGTGCCAGATTATTTACCAAGGGACTGCAAATGTCACAGGCTGCAATTATGTGAGTTCAGAGAAGGAAAAATGCACTAGTGCTGTCAGTTTAACCAAAGCCCCGTTTTCCCAGCTCTATGCCACGCACTTCATATGGAAACTGGAAACATTTGTACCAACAAATACATATCAAATGATCAAACGTGGAAGAGCTGATAAACAGGAGGTGTCCTCAATGCCTTCTCTGAGACACAGACTAGCAATTTCCCTGGGGAGCACTGGGTCAAATACTTATTTTGATTTTGCTCTAGAGCCGTGCTTTGAACCAGACCACTCTGTATAATCCATTGATTCAAAAAGTGAAAGAGCTGAGCACAGCTCTTTCTTGTCATAAAACAGCAGCTCAGCATTCAGAGAACCCACCCCACATTTACCTGCCAAAGGCCAGGGTGTTTTCTCTTGAACCCTACTCGCTCCTGGCAACTGGCACATGGGAAATGAGAAAAATCCATAGATCTCCCATGTGCTCTGGTCTCCTACCCAGAGCTCACACAGACAAGCAGTGTTTGGTAGTTTAATCACAGATGCCCTTCACTGGTGGCACAGTCACCTTTGGAGAAGAGTTAATCTTCGGAAGTTGGGAGGATTTAATGCCAAAAGCTAACAGGCTGCCTGGAGAGCGCTCACAGGTTCTGTGCTTGTAGCTCAAGGCAGCATTCCTGAGACATAGTAGTCCTCTGCACTAAAAACCTTTCTCTTCCAGAATGTGCCACAGTAGCTACTACAAACTTTGCTAAAACTAAAGGTGGTTTGGAAAAGAGCATAAATTCCTGTGTTTTGCAGGACCAATTAATAGATATTGACTAGTTAATAGATAAATCTTTCTAACTCATGAAGTTAAAAATATAGAGTCTTAAGTCCATGCATTCTTAGCACTATCTGGGGTGTCCTAAATGTGCATCTTTCAAGTCCATAAATATCTCAGAATCACTAGAGAGAAAACACTTAGTGTGCTGATGGATTTTCTTTTGACTCTTTAATGAAGCTAATAGACTCATAAAAAGCATTTGGTAAGGTGGGAGAGGAAGGGAGGGAGAGAGATTTAAAAAAAGCTTTTTGAAATCTACAGTCTTCAGAGCTTTTCCCTGAGGTGCTTGGAGATTTCCTCTGTTCAGAATCACACTGTGGAAAGGGCATCAACAAAACAGAGAGCATCAGTAAACAGATGAAAACCGGTGCACAAAGTAATGTCAGCACAACTTGTGAGCCTTCCCCCGGACTTCAGCTCATGTCTATAATATTGCAAAGATTTCAAAGGTTTCCATTAGTTTTTTGGTGGCTTCACATGCAGCATTTTCAATTAAGAAAAAAACCAACAAAGCAAGCAAACAAGAAACCTCCTACACAAAACCAAAAACTTCAGCCTCTTCTCTGTCTTAGAGTTTGTGCTGCGTTGTGACAGAAGCAGAGGGTCACAGGGCTGCTGCCCTCACCTTCCTGTTCCAACCCCGCGGGGCTGAAGCTGCCAAGTGTGTGACATGGCCATGCGTCTGTGAGAGCAGAGCAGGCAAGGGGAAAAGAGAAGAAGAAGAAAAAAAGGAATAAAAGAAAGAAGCAAAAGAAACCCCCCAGGGATGCTGTCTGCTCACCTGATGCTTTCCGGGGTTTAGAACCGGGGAAAAAGAGATGCAACACAAGCAAACCCTGGAGCTGAAGGCGGGGATGGGATGGGATGGGATGAGATGGGATGGGATGGGATGGGATGGGATGGGATGGGATGGGATGGGATGGGATGGGATGGGATGGGATGGGATGGGATGCACCAGGCCCTCATGCTCCCTCACTGCAGCTCTGGTTGAGAGTGTGCTCTGTTGGGTCTCTGCTCTTCAACTTCCCTCATCAACACATCAAATCTGTTTGGAAACAGCCTCATTGGTTCAATTACCGTAATAACAGTTAAAACAGCTATGAGCATGGCAGGAATGGTGATGAATGAGGCAGAGAATGACTCCCCTCTCTGTGTTAGCAATTCAGATTTGACTAAAACAGTCTAAGAGGTGAATGCATTATTCTGCCTCTCATCCTTCTCGTTCTTTCCGTCCTCCCCTGTTTTTCATTAAACATAATCTGTGTTGCTGTACTGCAGATCATTTTGCTGCTGGATGTGCCGTTCTTGCATGATTATTTGGTTTGCTCTCTGTGTTTCAGTGTATTCTGTTGCACAGCTTGGTGTGTTGGAGCTGTACAAGTTATCGTTCTTTCACACCTCTCTGTTATTTTTTCAGTACAATCTGAAATCTTCTAAATTAATATTCCCTTTCTTGCTTTGTTCTTTATTCTCCTTTATTATTTTTTTAAGAAGCAAATGAATGAAAATAACACCACTGAAATCTTTATTTCAGTGTTTCAGTTATTCGTGACTGATTTCTGCTCCAAACATCCTAGCAACTGACTTTCATTTATTATCAGGGTGACTGTGGATATGCACAATTTCCCTAAAACAATATTCATCTCCAATGAAAGGCAAACCTTGCCTTTCCTGTTTTGCTGTTGTTTGATCCCTGAATTGCAGCTATGCCAGAGAAGTGGAACTGAGCAGATGATGGGTACTTAAAAATTACTTATTTGAAAGCATCTGACAAACCGCCTCACAAGAGATTAATGGCTGAAGCAAACACTTGTGAATGATAAAATTACTCTTAACTGGACTCCAATTCAGGATAAGAAATCAGAGTTCTCAGAGGAGAAAAGCCTTTCAATAAACAGTATTTGTGTTTGTCAGAGATATCTTTGCAAAACCTGGACGTCTCTTTGCCCCCCTAGATGAAGCCTGAACGTGTTTGTTCATGTGGCCATTGCAGAAGCACAATCTCCTCTGGGGCCAGCCTTGCCCAGGCCACGAGGCTGTGGGGAAGGAGCTGTGACTGCTGTGATCCCACCTGAGCCGTGCCCAGAGCACTGCCAAAGGCTCCCAGAGCACCCAGCAGGGCTGGGGCCAGGCCAGGCTGTGTGAGCAGGGCTGGGTTACAGCGGGACTCACAGACAAACCTCTGCTCTGCTCAGCTCTGCTCTGCTCTGCTGGGTTACAGCAGGGCTCACAGACAAACCTCTGCTCTGCTCAGCTCTACTCTGCTCTGCTGGGTTACAGCAGGGCTCACAGACAAACCTCTGCTCTGCTGGCTTACAGCAGGACTCACAGACAAACCTCTGCTCTGCTCAGCTCTACTCTGCTCTGCTGGGTTACAGTAGGACTCACAGACAAACCTCTGCTCTGCTCAGCTCTACTCTGCTCTGCTGGGTTACAGCAGGACTCACAGACAAACCTCTGCTCTGCTCAGCTCTACTCTGCTCTGCTGGGTTACAGTAGGACTCACAGACAAACCTCTGCTCTGCTGGCTTACAGCAGGGCTCAAAGACAAACCTCTGCTCTGCTCTGCTCTGCTCTGCTCTGCTCTGCTCTGCTGGGTTACAGCAGGACCCACAGACAAACCTCTGCTATGCTCTGCTGGCTTACAGCAGGACTCACAAACAAACCTCTTCTCTGCTCTGCTCTGCTCTGCTCTGCTGGGTTACAGCAGGACTCACAGACAAACCTCTGCTCTGCTGGGTTACAGCAGGACTCACAGACAAACCTCTGCTCTGCTGGCTTACAGCAGGACTCACAGACAAACCTCTGCTCTGCTGGCTTACAGCAGGACTCACAGACAAACCTCTGCTCTGCTGGCTTACAGCAGGGCTCACAGACAAACCTCTGCTCTGCTGGGTTACAGCAGGGCTCACAGACAAACCTCTGCTCTGCTGGGTTACAGTAGGACTCACAGACAAACCTCTGCTCTGCTGGGTTACAGCAGGACTCACAGACAAACCTCTGCTCTGCTCTGCTCTGCTCTGCTCTGCTCTGCTGGGTTATAGCAGGACTCACAGACAAATCTCTGCTCTGCTGGGTTACAGCAGGGCTCACAGACAAACCTCTGCTCTGCTGGGTTACAGCAGGACTCACAGACAAAGCTCTCAGTCCTGCTCCCTCTGCAGCCAGCACTAGCACAGAGGGTGCCCGGCTGCCCCAGATCAGTGCCAAGGACTCTGAGTACTGGCAAAGAGCTGTGGCCTTCATCCAAAGATCCGACTTGTTGGCCAGGTCCCACAGATTCGGAGCTGTCTAAGAGACTGGCGTCTTTTCTCTCGTCTTTTCTATGTGCTGGAAGTTAAAAACACCAGCAATGGGTATTGTTTAGATCTCACTGGTGACCTGAACGGTTCATTACTGCCTCTGCCACAGGCTTTCAGCTCTGAATTGCACAATGCCAGGCACACGCAGGGCAGATTTATTTTCCCCTCTCTCTTTCTATTTGCCAGAAGTGATAGAGCCACCAGGGGCTCTTCTGTGTTAATTTTGGGAGGTAAACAAGGGCTTCCTGCTAAGTTTTCAGAACAATATATGACAGCCATTTCTCTGCTGTCTTCTAGGCTTACATGCCTGCCTATGTCTGGAGTGAGAAAACGTCCCAGCACTGACAAAGATGGGATTTCTCTCCTGAGAAATTAGACTGCTGCTAATTACCTGTGCAGGAAGGAAGGCTTGGTCTGTTTCTGGGATGCAGCCAAACCTGAGTTAGAGTCATTACAAGGGAAGATATTACATGATGTAAACATTGTTGGCATGCATAACTTGTAGCAGTTCATTTAAAAAATCAGATGGTTTGAAAACTCTGAGAATATGATGGAGAAGAAACAAAATTTCCTTTCAAAGGTTGCTGAGAAAAGAGTCCCTGTTTTTCAGTCAGACCTCCACATGCCTTTGCTATAGATTACAGGATTTTATAGATTTTACAGGAGGTGTGTACATAGGATGTAGCTTTGAATCTGTATTTACAGATGGTAATGTAGTAACTTAATTCAGATCCTCCACTGTTGTCCCTGCATAATACACAAAATTAAAAAACTTTTTGGGTTGAAAATGACACACTTGTGCATTAATTTTACCAGGGCTGTGAACAGCTCCTGTATCAGGTTTTATAAACATCCCTCCATTGAGTAAAGATGTCATTTGCAAAGAATCCAATAACTGGCCATGTTTAGAACCACATTTCTAAAGATTATTTTATGTAATGACCCTTAAAGATCAATTTACATTGAAATAAATTGAAATTAAATTTTTGTTCTTGTGTTATGAGCAGCTTTCAATTCTGTGGTAAGTGATGTCAGCTGCCATTTGACATTCCTGTGTAAGATCTGACTTACTTGTAATCTCTTCATCTATTCTAGTGAAAGGCAGTTTATTGTAACCTACCGCTGATTACAATATTTTTATTTCAGCCATCGGATTTTGAAGTATTAAAGCAGATTTCTAAGCATGAATTCAACCTATTCAAAGTCTTCTCACCTGTGTCAGTATAAACAGCAGGCACCATGGTCTTTGGTGTGGGTTCCCTGAATTATTAATATTTTCCCACCTTGGTATGCAGACTGCTTCTCCATTGCGACTACGGACGATGCTGATCACCTAAACCTTCTAATCTACTGTAAATTAATTTATTATCTCCAGGAATTATACAAAAGATGCCTCAATAAATTGCAATTGTTTTGAGCTAATAAGCCAAACCCCACTAATGCAAAGAGATTTAGCTGAGAATAAAGCCACAAAGCTGAGATACCACAAAGTTCCTCAACTGTGTACATTTAAATTCTTGCTTCATACAAACAGGCTGTGGCATAGAAGAATGTACTATAACTAATTCATGGATGTTTCTTGTATAATATATGCTCTTTATAAATGTCTTTAAATGTGCTTTTGAAAAAGCAAGGCTTGCTCTCAAACCAGCATCATTCTGAAAATGCTGTGACACTTCAGACAGTAGGTTTCATACATGTTGGAAGACATAACAGTGGCTCATCACTTTGAATTTCTGTGCAGGGTATTAGTCATAACAAATCTCACATTTTATAGAATTGTTTCTTGATTCCTTTTCAACATCGAACAATTTGATCAAGTCTGTTGAATGGATCTTTTGGGATTCTTTATAAGCGAGGATAAAAGGAAATAAAAAGGTGTTTTGGCAACAATCTCTGTGAAGTCAATTTATCTAGAGAAGAAAAAATTATTTGATAACCATCTACTGCAAAATTACAAATTATTATAGAATTACATAAAATGTCTGCTGTACTCTTGAATTGTAATTGTTAAAAGAGAATTTCATTTAATCTTACTGGAGGGTACTTACCACTTACTTGATCTGAATCCTTTGATATTTTTATTGTAAGTACTTTATGATTCATAATATCTTTAGTCCACATATAGCAGTCTCCAGAAGCAGAGACGGCTGAAGAATGGCAATTTCAATTTGTGACATCTTTTGTAGATTTTTCTATTTCCATACCACTTTCCACTCATAATTTCAAACATATTTTTGGAACAGGATTCAGTAAAAGCACCCATTTTGTAACTCAAGAGGGTCAGACATTTTATTCAGTCTCTTTTTTTTCCTTAGTCTGTCCCCAGAAACCTTTCCATCAAAAACTTTGAATCAATACCTTCCTGTTAAACAGTTAAGCAAACCAGCTTTTTTACTTGAGTAAAAAAAGAAAAAACCCTTCCAACCAGTGCAGCTCTGAAGATGCTGCAGCCAGCAATGCTGCAAAATACCAAGACCTTGACATTAGTTAAACTAATTTAGAAAAAACTGGTTTTGTACTGGCTGTTAAATACTGGTACTACTTGAACATTATTCAAATCAGTGTGAGACAGAGCTGGGGCTGTTGGAGTCAAACAAACACTGCTAGGTTCAGTAGAAGTACTGAAACAAGGACATTGTTCTCCAAAGTTTTCTACAAATATTTCTTGATCTGATACTAAGTTCAAGGCTGAAAAGCTCAGTAAACCTGAATGTGATATCACCAAGGTAGTCTGGAAACTTCATTCATTTTGCTGAAGAGTGGAAATTAATGGGATAAAGAAATAGCTGCTCCACAGTTTAAGTTATTTTAGCTGTTGCCTTTTTCCATATGCATTGTGGAAAAAATATTCCATAAACCATTAAAATCCAGTGATTTATAGTTTTATGTAGCCAATGCTACTTGCTTAAGAACTAAAATAATTAAAACCCAGCTTCTGAACCTCTTTTGAAGAGATTGTACCTGGCAGGTTCATTTCTGTTTACTTGTTACTCCAATCTAGAAATAAATTAGAACTATTCCAGCTGCAAAAAGCCTTAATCTATTTTTCCAAATGACTGCCTTGAAAACAAACCCCTCAGGGGTTCTTTGTGATAACTTATACGTGCCCTATGCTGTGCAGGGATGGCCAGGCCCTCCACCACAGTGAACACCAGGGTAACGGGGCTTTTCTACCTCCCCAGAAAAAACAGGGAGGGAAGAAAGGTTCAGAAAAGTCAGTGACCAGCCAGAAATGTGGCACAGACACCTGGAACTGCAGGCAATGGTCTGAGCCACACAGTGGTGTCACACAAAATTTGCTGCACAGCTGGGAAAGGTGAGGCTGGGACAGGCACAGAGAGCTCCCGGGAGCAGGGGAAGGAGCTGCTGGAAAGTTTCTCTGTGCTGAAGGGCAGGGCCAGAACCCATCTAATCCTGTTGGACACTATGCTCTTGAAAGTCTCATCTGCCAGATTCAAAGGAATGCCAAAGCCTCATCTACATATTTAAAATTGTTTAACACCAAGAGGTGGAGGCCTGGCATCGCTGTTCTGTATTTATGTGCCTGGTCTTGTATGCCCAGCGTGTGCACAGATTGAAAGAAAAGAAGCAAAGCCCTTACTGGAGAGGGGATTTGGTATCGGCAGCAATCCCTCATGGCCCATTGCATACTCTACCACCGTGCTGGGAAGAGAGGTTATTCTAATTTTGCCACTACTGATGTTGAGATTAAAATATTGGATGGGGACTGAGAAATTCTGAGTTAATTTTCTGGCTCTGTCCAAAAGTAGTCTAGAGATGTTAGTTAAATCATTTAATCTCTGTGCCTCACATCCTTATCATCTGACAATTTTGTATCTCACAGGGCTGTTATGAGATGCAGTACATTAATGTGAGTCATTTCCATTCTGCAATGATGGTTTCCATGTACTTGGAGAGATTGAGGCTTTCTATCTGCATGAAAGCAGTTTTTTGCTCATGAAGTGTTAGTCACAAAACAGCAGCAAGGTAAAAATGCCCGTCATTCAGCAAGCTGTGACTAATGTTTCCACATCTGTATCTACAGGAATTCAGGTGGAAATCATTTTCCATTTAAAATGTATTGATTTTTATATGTTGCAATAAACTCAGGCAGACAGACCCTTTGATATCAGAGCAAAGACTCAGACAGATGGGTCTGGCTGGGCATGTTTGTTCAGCTCAAGTGGGAATGAAATCAGAAAATCCCCAAAACATTATCTAGATGTGACCATTAGGGGAGAGGCAAAGTGCATTTGATCTTTAAAGATACTTTTCAATGGCTGTATTCTAAGGTTATGAGAAACTTGGTTTGAAGGTGGCTCCTCCTGAATATGATAGCTGAACTCATTATTTATTTGTTTGAAAATTCTATCCTGGAGTCCTTGATATCAGAAATATGCTGAATCTTTGGCAGTAGCTTGTGAACACATTTTGTAAGAAAGTTCATAACATTATAAAAAAATGTATTCTTGTGAATTCAGCAACCTTGAAATCTCTTGATCTTGGGAGTAAAGCTGTCCCTGTGTGTTGGGTCGCCGTGGCGCTGCTGGGGTGCTGTGTCTCCACAGCTGCCTGCAGAGGCTGCTGATGGCATTGTGCAGCATCAGTCCCAGATTCACCCCAAGCCCTGCAGCATTCTGAGGCCCAACAGCAGCCCTGTGAGTCACTGTGGTTCTGCTACTGGCCCTGCACCCAAAGATCCATCTGTAATCGAGACAACACAATACCTGACAGAGATATGTGAGTAGAAACAGGTGCAGTTTACTCTGAACAGCAAAGGGCAGACTGAGAAGGAACTGTTTAGTGGAGGTTAATACCATGCTGCAAAGAACATTAATAAAGGAAAATAAGAAGCAGGTTATGCAGCAATTTCTGACCAAAATAGATTAACCTCCAAAACAAATACTCTTCTCTTACTTTGTTCTCAAGCTTAGAGCTCCTGTAGTGTAATAATTACTTTGATGATTTCTGAAAGGGATTCCATTTTTCTCTGAAAATGTTTACAGCCCCATCAGATCTAATTATTCTGGCTTTTTCTTCAGCAGTTTTTCAAAGAGATTGAGTACAACAGCATTTATCTTTTCAAGAGAGGGAGAAAGGAGATAAAAATTGTGAGGTAGCTATCCTCCTGGAATATGGGTTTTTACATTTCCAGATAAATGAATATATTTAACTAGGCCATAATGAGTAATAAGTAAAACCTCCTATTTCATTGCATTGAAATAGATCATGTTGACCTCTTATTATCATTTATTCTTTATTTTAATTAGCCTTAATTGCCGTGACAATTCTCATTTTAGTAGACACTGAGATGATTAAGAAGAAAACTTTCCCAGAGCCATGGTGACAGTATTTGTAGAGCACTGATGGCCCCATCACAACCAGCACCAAGTTATGGCTGCAGCTGTGCTGAACCTTCAGGCTCTGCCAAACCACAGCCCAGGGCTCCCTAGGCTGCCTTCCCTGCAGGGGCAGGAGAGCCAGTGCACTCGTAACCCTGCCCTAACCTTTCATGTATCCTGGGACACGGCATTGAAGGACCCTGTTTGGTGAGGCAAGCAGCATCCGAGCTACCTTGGCAGCTTCTCTGCTGGCCACTCTCACGCCCAGGGAACGGCAGGATGAGTGCCACTTTGTGCAGGAGTGCCAGGGGACAGCAAGCTGTTGCATTCTGAGTGAAGAAGCTGCAGCTCTTTAGTGTAACCGGTAGCTTTGGTGTTGCTCCTGAGCTGACAGCACTCATGCAGGGGCTCTGGTCTCCTCTGTGTGCACATTTGCAGAGCAGCCAGGGACACGAAGCCTCCCCAAGAAGGGGTGAGCAGCACCTGGTGTGCAACAAATCTCATTTCCCTGCACCCTTGCCCTGCAGAGCAGCCCCCAGCCCCAGGGAGAGCCCCTGTGTTAGTCCCCTCCCCTGACCCAAGGGACCAGCAGGAGGATGCAGCATGCCTGGTTCAGCACAAAACTTAGGTTAGACATTAGAAAAAAATTCTTCACTGAAAGAGTGACTGGGCACTGGAATTTTCTGCTCAGAGAGGGGTGGAGTCTGTCCCTGGATGCATTTAATTAAAGCCTAGATGTGGCGCTCAGTGCCATGGTTTAGTTGATGAGGGGTTAGGTCATAGGCTGGACTTGATCACAAAAGGTCTTTTGCAACTCAGTTCTTTCTGTGATTCTGTGAAAATGCAGATTTTTGTTCAACAGAGCCAGGGCGAGGCGACATTGGCAATGTGGAAACAGAGTGATGGCATCAACAACCTCCAAAGCAGCCCTGGGACTTTCAGGCTGGAGCCTGCTTCTCCTGCAGGGGGAAGAGAGCCAGCAGCTGCTCCTACTGCCAGAATGTTCCAGCATGGATCTGCCTGCTGGCTGCATCCCTTGGGATCAGCTGCTGCCACATGGACCCGGGAGTAACTTCTTTATAAGGAAAAATAGCAACACAAACCCATTTTTATGTGCTTCTTTTTTATGGGCTATTAGTATATGTTTGGGATGATAGACCAAAAAGATTCACTGTATCACACAATTGGGTTTTTCTCAGGTAGGCAGAAATTCTCAGTTCTGAGTTCTGGTGTGAACAAAATTGATTTTATTTTTAGAATCAAAAATTAAAGAGAAATGACTGTAAAATTCTGTGGGGTTTGTGGATGTTTTACTGAGAGTTTCTTAAATTGTAACAATTAGTAAGAATATTATGACTGGTGGGGAAATCTATGGCCAGGAGACCGTAAAATGATTTATTTCAGCAACACAAATATCCTTTCTAGGATTACAGGTATTTGTGTCATTGCACAGTAACATTTGTATTGTAACTATGCATCATTATTTATCTACTGTTAAATAAATTTTGCAGTGTTAAAGCAGACAGAAAACAACTAATAACAGCTACTTATAAAAATATGCAATCAGTAGTGCAATAATTCCCTGCTTAGTTCACTTAAATATGTTAGATTTTCACTGTTAAAAAACAAGTCTCCTGTGATCCAAAGAAAGGTAAAACTTGTACTCGTATCAATTTACCACTAGTTTTACTTCATCAAAGCTGAAATACGAATTTTCATTGCAATTCAGTCTTTTCTAAGGGAGACAATGTTGTTTTGTTACCATTTTTTCCTCTCATTCTAGATAAAAAGAATATTTGGTAAAATAGGTCATTGCTTTTCTAATTGCCCTCCCAGCAGGAAGCATGATTGCAATTTCTATATTCTTATTGTGTCCAGATCTGAATCCTCTGGCATTTCATCATTCAAATCACAGAAGTCATATGCTAACAGTTCAGCTCTTTATCCTCACAACTTCTCTCTCATTCCCTGTCCTTATTTAAAGAGAAATCTGAAACAATCAGCATTAGAGCTTTACTATTCCCTGCAACCTGCTGGGGCCGGGTGGAGCTGCGCCCAGGGCTGCTGGAAACTCCCTCAGGCATCAAACCCCGGTTCAGACTGTGGCCTGCATTTCTCAGAATTATTTAGAATACTTTTACTAACTCTGAAGCGCAATGTTTCTTTAAAGAAAGCTCTATAATACTAATATTGAGAGGTTTTTCCTCTCATTAACAAAGCTCCTCCTAATGCTCATGGACATGCTTGTGAATGTTTAATCATCTGATTTCCTGCTTGCTTGGCTCTGGGGTTGTTTCCAGAGCACTGTAGCACCTGGGAACCTGGAACATGTCTCTGCCTGTGCCCAGAGGGGCACACAGGGCTGTCCTGGGGTGAGACCACCTCTGCTGCAGGTCCCATCCTCAGCCAGAGCCTGTTCCCTTGCCCAGCCTTGCTTTGCTGGCGGTTCTCTGAGCTGCCAAGCTCTAAATATCCCTCAAATCCTCTCCTCCAGGAGACGAGGATGGAGGGCTCTCAGTGCCAGCTGAGTTCTTAGAGGGAGCCATCTGAGCTGCACTTGGACTCTTCAGCTGTGGGAACCTTAAACCCATCTACCAGAGAAATAATATTTTAAAAACACAGAAATGTGCCCAGCTATTTCAGCACAGGGAAAATATTGATATTACTGAGAACGTTATATAACGCTTTATTTAGTCCAAGGGAAAGTTTTCCCAAGAAACTTGGGTAAACAATCCATAGCAAAAACTGTGTACCTTAGCTAGGAGCTAGGCAAGCTGACCTAATAGAGCTTTTCCATTTCTCACATCTAAAACCCAGTGCAGTCTATTTTTTTTTCATTTATTTTTTTTGGTATCAGTGATCAGTGGAGCATATCTGTGTGTGCTGGAAAAGAGATCGGCTATAACCATCTCATACCTGCTTTGACATGTGCTTTGTCTTTTTATAAAAAACAAACTTTAAAAATTTATAGTTAATGAGGCCTCAGATTCTTCTAAGCCGTTTAATCAGGCTGTGCCAGTACAAGGCGCGTGGTTAAACACAATCTCTTCTAAGCAAGGGCATGACTTGCTACTTTTAAAGCATGATATCTTTTGCTTTTGGGCCTCTGAGTCTTGACTTATATTTAATCTTTCAATTAAATTCCCTTCAGACATGAGAATTTTGTCAATGCTCATTTCTCCCACACAAAAATCTGGTTACATATGTGATGTTTTCTTCAGATCTTCTCTATTCTACATGACAATTCCCGCCCCCTTTTTTATCTTTTTTCTTCTCTGTGCTGGAAGGAAAAACTGTTTTTAACCGTGCCTGAAGCTTTGTCTTTTGTCCTTCACTTGTGTCTCCCGGGCAGCAAATCCCCTGTGCAGGGCAGATGCCACCCCAGTCCCTCTGCTGCCCTGGGCAGCCTGGGGACAAAGAGGAGCAGGGGCTTCACAGCCCAGGGCAGTCACCCTTGGATGCCCAGGGTTCTGATTTGGTGCAATTTAGAGAATGAGGAGGGAAAAATAAATATCAAGGAAACGAGTGAGGAAAATAATGCAACCTGTTGAATGAATGAGATACCAAACAAGCTTGGTGCATCATCGCACACACATCACTGGGTCGTTCAGCAGCTCCTGGTTTCAATCCCAGGTGTGCAGGGCCTTGAGCGTGCCCAGGGCTGAGCATGGGTGCTGTGCCTCCATCCCTCCTGTGGTTGGATCAACCCTGGCCAGCTTTGGACTCAACAGTTTTCTGTATTTCATTTTGGGTAAGAGCCCCAGCTGGCAGGTTTAACACGCTGCTTTTGAGGAGCTCCTTGTTCAGAAGTGCTTTGTGCATTTCTGCAGCTTTCAGCAGCCATAAAGAGAACAGTTATCCCTTCTTGAACACAGCTGTACTTTTTTCAGAGCTGGGTTTTGATGCCCACTTTTGTTTGTCCTTTGAGCTTTGTCACTGAGCAGTCGCTCACAGTTGGAGAACATCAAAGGATGGGTGGTTTTACGGGTCATATTTAAGCATATAAATAGCTTTGAAGTTAACACTTTATTGGAAAAAAATGCTTGGTTGGTTGTTGTTTCATCACATCTTAATTACAGAAATTGACTCTGACCGCTAATGAAATTTCTAACAAAAGTAATGTGGTTTTTGCTTCAAAGGGAGTTTCACACAGAGTGGGCAGCCAGGGGACAAGGACTAATACAAGGACCCAGGGAGATGATGACTTCTCCTTTTAACAGCTTATTCTGGTAAGAAAATGCTCAGGATCTCATCACAATCTTGAGAGATCTGGTCCATTATAAGTTAAAATAGATGCCTTTAAATTACTCTTTGAGGAGACAGGATTTCTCCTCATGTGCTGCTGTAAGAATTTCCCAATTCCAAGGATCTGGGTAAACGTCAGAGGAAGTTTGCAGTGTGAATGCAGAGAGCCTATCTGTTAACTGACCTCATCCCAGAGACGTGGAAAGATAAGAGTTTTATTGCTCCTTCCCGGTGGACTCCCAAGAGACTCACACTATGTCTTGTTTTCACAACACATTCAGGTATGAGCCTTGACCGAAAAACCAAAAGTCTGTCTTGAAGTCACAGGGGAACGCACCAGCAAGAACTGGCACATTCCAACCCTAATTGTTCCTTTTCCAAGCAGGGTGAATATAAGCAAATTCTCTTTCTGACAGGCTGCTATTGAGGGGGACCTCCCTGCACAGAATAATTCATCCAAATTAGCCACTACATCTGGTTTCAGTCACATAGCTCTCGATCACTGTTTTACGAATTAAAATATCTCATCTAAGATTTAACACATTGATTCAATTACTTCAACTTGTGCTTCAAACACCATCAAAGTGTTGATTCTTTTCCCTTAATTCTTTTGAAAGGCTAATTCAGACTGACTCATTAACTAGAGAAGACTGCAAATTTGGATAATGCGTTTAAGTGGAGAAGCTTGATCCATCTTGATTAAAAGACTTTTTGTAGCTAATGCTTAACCTCTGAAGTTCATAAACTGAGCTACAGTTAATGAGGGTGTTTCATTCTCAAATGTTTAAGCATCCTCCCTCTTCTTTTTACCTCTGAAATCAAAAGGGGACATTTTGTGAGCTGAGAAATGCAACATTTATGTTAATTCAATATCATAATTATTTCACGGTCACTGAAATACCTATGTGCAAACAGTTACATAAATGCCACGGATAAATACTCCAGCATAGTTTGCTTTGCTGAGTAAATCAGTTAATTAGAAGGATAAACTATTATATTGCTTAATTAGCCATCATCCAGGAAAGGCATTTTTAAGAAGAGCCAGATGGGCAAAAACTGTCCTGGATCACTTGTTCTGAAAAGGCACAGCAGGAAAAACTGATTAGCAAACATTTCTGATATCTTTCCTTGTATTTGGAGCAGGCAGAGATGTGGAAAAAACAAATTTGGTGCATGACTTCGAGGCAAGGAAGGGGACCCTTCAGGCTTCCTGAATCACCAACATAAATTAAAGAATATATACGTAAAAACATATAGTTATGGGGGTGTATCCTAGGTCACAAACACGAGGACAAAAAGCTTCTTAACCTGATCTGTGGTGTTAGGAAAGATGGAAATTGTGTTTGTTTATGACAAAAAGGGATTACTATGTACAGTGGAGTGCATCTAATAGGATGAATTTTTTGGAGTTCTTTTTACATCAAAATATTTGTTTTCTGAAAAATAGCTGTTTACTGTAAAATAGGCATCTGACTGTACTGATCGCAGGAGATGTGGGCAGTAAAACTGGGTGAAAAGTTTTCAAATAATGTTTATTCAAAATTTTGCATGTGCAGGAGATGTTTGCAAACTCAAGTAAGTCATCTTCTGACAGAAGGAAAATGAAAGTGGGCCACAGACCAAAAGCTTGCAGAGAATAACTCCCAGCAGCACATGGCAGGGCACCAGAAACCAGAAATTTTCTCCTCCCTGGAGAATCTCCCTGGAAATCCCAGAAGAAATTTGAACACACAATTCACATTGCTGACCACCAGGAGAAGGAACCCTTGGCTCCTCCAACTTTGCCAAGCCAGCTGCAATCAGAGGAGAGACCCAGAGCTGCCAAGGGATTTGCCCTGACCTGGTAGGGCCCTCTGAAAGCTTTTTTCTCTGCTAAAGCACTGCTATAGCTGGACTGGAAATGACAGGTTTCTCTGTGGCCGTAAGACTGCTAAATGTGCCTGTGTGCATGATTCTGTGTTTGTCACAGCAACGTTGTCCATGTGGTGTTTGGGAGGCACGAGGCACCTCCATAGGAAGCTGACCCAGTGTTCATACACTGAAAATGATGTGAGCTGTATGACCTGCAGCTATCATAATGTCTTTTTGTTATAGGAAAGATCTGACCAATGAAGTGAAAAATATGTTGCTTGTTCACAAATAATATCCACTCTCTGGCATGGATGCTTTGGTCTAGAAATTTTATATCTCAACAATTAATGCCTGAAAGAAAACAATATCCCTTCAATGTGAGTCTCTGGGAAATGAAACTCTATGAGAAAATTTGTGTTTACACAGTTTTTTTTGCTCCTCAGTGCGTATAATTAGGTTTGAATACTTCATATTCAGGCTCCATTGAAGTTATCTTTAAAGTCATTTACAGGTTGCAAGTCATTTCATCCCAGAGAAAAGGCTTAAATGTGAGTTGTGTTTTCTTTTTCTTGACTTCAAGAAGCAGAGGTTCAAACATTTTATATGTAAATATCTGTTATTTGAATGAAAGGGAGGTGACACCTGCCTGCTCATCTGGAAACAGACTTGGGGGTCATCAGCTTGCATATCCAGGATGTCAGGCTCTCCCAAGGTCACTTCCCTGGCAATTCCTGTCCTGCCCTTTCAGTGGTCCTCCCTTTGTCTCCGGCACCTTGTCCAGCTCTCCAAAAATAGAATATCCCTAAAGTGTAGCAGATCAACAGAGCGTCAGTGATTTCCACTGAAACCTGAGAGCAGAACATGGCTGTGGAAGGCTTGGATTGCATTGACAGAGCCATTCAGAGCAGCATGCCTGTCTCCTGCCCTCTGTTAGGGGGGTCCACAGGAGGCGTGGTGACAGCAGAGGGTGACAGCACCAGCACATCAGGACTTTGCTCATAGGCCATTGTGCCATGGGAAAAGGAGCTGGTGTTCCTGCAGGGAATAAATCAAAGGCTTTAGCGGCAGCAAGGTCTCTCTGTGCCAGGCAGATGAAAAATTCCTCCCTGCCTTGCTTCTTATGCTGCATCTCAGTGGGGTGAAGTGACAGTGCGAAGGTGTACAAGACAGAGAGCTGCTGCTCCGGTCCCCAGCCACCCCATCTCATTCAGGGCTTTTTCTGGCAAAGCAGGTTACTAGATCTGTGTATAAGGAGGGCAGGGACTGTGCTCAGGTCTGGCCCAGGCGTGTCCCCCTCCTGAGGGGGACAGGCCCGCACAGGCCCTGCCACGGCACCGGAGCTGCTGGGGCCTCTCACCGAGCAAGGACAGGCCCTGACCGGCCCTGCCCCTCCACACTGCTGAACACGGGACAGGAGTTTCTATACAGGGAAACTACATGCTCATCCAGACCTGAAATCTGAATCCTAGGGCCTTGGAATGGTTTGGGTTGGAGAGGACCCTAGAGACCACCTCATTCTACCCCTTTCCACTATCCCAGGTTGCTTCAAACCCCATCCAACCTGGTCTTGGTCACTTCCATGGACTGGGGCATTCACATCATCTCTGGGCAGGCTGTGCTTATTTATAACACCAGGACCTCCCTACCCTCACAGTAAAGAATTTCCTCTCAATATCCAGCCTAAACCTGCCCTACATTATGTATATTTGTGTGCCCTGATATGCATTCATAAATACGTACACATGCATTACAAATGTACTTATCCCCGTAACATCACTAGAGAGATGATTCTTTCACACTTTCACGTAAGTTCTTTTGCTTCTTATGACATAGGACATCCCCCAGGGGTCTATGGAGAATTTCACATATTTGTGGCAAAATTGTCTCTCCAGCAAATTGTTTCCTGTCTAAAAGAGAAGACAAACAGATTTGGAAAGAAAACAGTGGTAATCTGAGCCCAGGATATGACCAAAGATTTGTTTGGATTTACAGACTCCAATGTCAAGATGCTGTTCATTGGATTTCATTGCTGGAAGCCCCACCACTGGCAGCACAGGACTGGAAAGCAGAGAGACAGCTCTGCACAGCTCCTGCCATCCTCCCAGGGCATTGCACAGCCCCTAGTGCAGGCTGGTGCTTCAGGGGACATGTCTGACGGCAAATCTGTCAGCAGAGCATCTCCCTTCTCCTTTTCATCTTATTTTTAGGTCTTCATTTTGGCAGATTTATTAACTCCTATTCCAGTTTATTACCTTGTGCTTGCTTTGAGGAGAGAATCGCACCCCATCTCCGCAGTACCAGGCTGGGCACAGCCCACGGGGGCTGCCTGGGGGAAAGCAGCTTTCCACCACCAGCCAGGGCACTGCCTCTCAGATGTGGCACTGCCTCTCGGATGTGGCACCGCCTCTCGGATGTGGCACTGCCTCTCGGATGTGGCACCGCCTCTTGGATGTGGCACTGCCTCTCGGATGTGGCACCGCCTCTGGGATGTGGCACTGCCTCTCGGATGTGGCACCGCCTCTGGGATGTGGCACTGCCTCTCGGATGTGGCACCGCCTCTGGGATGTGGTACTGCCTCTCGGATGTGGCACCGCCTCTGGGATGTGGCACTGCCTCTCGGATGTGGCACCGCCTCTCGGATGTGGCACCGCCTCTCGGATGTGGCACCGCCTCTCGGATGTGGCACCGCCTCTCGGATGTGGCACCGCCTCTCAGATGTGGCACCGCCTCTCAGATGTGGCACCGCCTCTCGGATGTGGTACTGCCTCTCGGATGTGGCACTGCCTCTCGGATGTGGCACTGCCTCTCGGATGTGGCACCGCCTCTCGGATGTGGCACCGCCTCTCGGATGTGGCACCGCCTCTCGGATGTGGCACCGCCTCTCGGATGTGGCACTGCCTCTTGGATGTGGCACCTCTCAGCATGGAGCATTCACAGAGCGAGGCTGGGCACTGCAGCAGTGAGGTGAAATGTAGAGGGTAGTAACAGGGCATTCAGGGCGCTCTGCTCCAAGGCTCAAGCCTGGGTTGCAAAGATTTGGAAGATACACTAAAGTCATTTTTCAAAACTAATACTTAGAAAAGGATTACAAGCCTGTGTGTCCTTCTGGCAAGCAATGGTTTTGTAGTGGTTTCCAAGCCACAGTTTTCCGAGTCACAAGCCAGTTTTTCCCCCTGAAATGCCACTTTTAACTATGGAGTTGGGGAAAAGTGATTATTCTAGTCACTCTGACAAACCTCATCACTGCCGGGTTCTGCCTGCCTGTACTTCAAACACACTGCAGGGCTTGATCTAAATGGAAAACCTCCAGTTGTCTGTTCACACAGACATGTTAAACCAGTACCGGTTATTTTCCCCTTCAATATGCTACAAACACCTTTAAATATGCCTTCTGAATCTGCAGGGTGAGCATCCTGGAGATTTAACTTTTCCTACTGCTAGGAGCATCCACTTTTCACAATGACTCTGCAGAGCCAATCTTGGGGTTATCTGTCATCTCTGGACCTTGTGAAACACACATTCAGCAGATATTTGCATCCCCAAGCCAACAATCTGAGGTAGATAGCATCAGCATGAAGAAAGGGGACAGAATCTCATCTTGTGCAGACCAGCCATCCTGAATTTGGAAGATGTAGGCAAACCTGTCTGAATATGTGATGACTTGCTTGAACAGGACTATCCACAACTCTTTTGGAAGAACAGGATTAGCAGAGGGCTTATTAGATGGCCAAAATGCATATAAAACTGCCTTTTCTTTAATTTTCCACATTTTTCTGTATGCTTTGTGCCATATACATACCAAATTTTTACTCAGTCTGTAGGTTTGTGAGCTACTTGAGTGAAGTTTAGAAAAATGTGAAGGGCTTAATTATATCCTCATTCGATTCGGTGGGAGTTTTGCCATTGATTTAAGTGGGAACAGAGCTGTGAAAAAGGATTTGCATGCATTGATTATGTGTGCTGCAAGGGAAGGTCGAATGGGTGAACTTGGAGAAGAGGGAAAGTTCAATGTCCCAACAATCATGTCATCCTTATCCCCTTGAGATTAGATTTCTCCTTTAAATAAATGTATCATATAAATAGGGTTTGTTTTGGATCCAAAAATATTGATGAGGATTTTTGTTTCAGGGTGACTGGTTTTGAATATAAATGAGAATTTTTGGCTTAATTGTGGGAATTCTTTGGCTTCACATTTCAGTGGTGGTTTCCTTTTCATCTGGCAACATAATTCCTGACCTTGTATGACAATAGCAACACTTTTAAAATACATCTGTCAATATCCCCGTGGCTGAAGGTAAAGGTCTGGAGTAAGTCACTTAGGGCTGTGTGATTTCTCGCTGTGAAGGATGCAGAGAGATAGAGCAGATAAGAGTCATTAGAGACAGAGAGAATGGTAAAACCAGAGCTGCCAAGCTCAAGAGTTTAGTGTGGCTCGTAGGCCATGTAGTTTGCCAATAATCCTGACACAGCATTCCCCATCTCACTCTGCCATCCCAGGAACTGTGAAATATCTGGTCATTTTGTTATCCCCATCACTTCTGCCATGGATGTCCTGTGACCCCTGAGAGGCAATCCCAGATCATCTTCCACTGAGAAACCAACGACAAGAAGGATGTGTGATATTTTAAGATTCCCATAAAACCTGCTCAGTGGCACTTGGGCAAGTCTCAGTGGCTGATGTGTGGACTTCAGGAGGGAATAGGGTGATGGATCAAAGCTGGGTGCCACCCACACCGAGTGTGTGCCAGGAACTACAATGCAGCATTCCCTGTCCCTAAGTCATGGTTCTTAGTTTTGAAACTGCTGGGTAGGAGATAACTGGGACTGCTCCAAGTCCTTTTACAACAACTGGCTCAAAAAAACCCAAGATGTGAGAGCATCAATGGCTGGAGAAGAAGGGATGAGCATGATGACACCAGAAAGCAGCAGTGACCCAGCTCCTGGAGCAGAGGAGCCCCTCTTCCCTCATCAACACATCCCGGGCAGGCAGCAGAGTCCTGCTGCTCCTGAACAGGGAGGCTCTGCAGACAGGGCTTGCATTGATAAACTGATTTAAATATGTTGACGACCTGCTTATTTGTGGAAGCACATTCTGGGAATCCTGAAACACTGCCAGCTCTTTGTCAAGCTTTTGGGAAACGCGCACTGCTGGAGATAGCTTGCTGTGCTGTCTGACTTCCTTTTCCAACGGATCAGGCGTGCCGTATTTATTCTTCACCCATCTCTCTTGGCAAGTTCAGCTTTGTTTGGGTTGACTTTTTGCCTAGCCTTGTCAGTACTCCTCTCTACGTGGTCTAACAGCTATATCTACCTACCCAAAAAATCTCAATTTCCTGCTTTTGTTAAATTCCATATAATATATTGATACTGGCATTAATAAAGCACGAGGAACATCCAGGGCTTTAATTAACTGAGTTCAGCTGTCTCTGAACCTGAGAAAGGTGCTGCCACAAACCATGTTATAAATGAAATGAAATTGATAAAGCTGGTTACAAATCCAGACAGTCAGGATGAATAACAGCTATGCCAAGCTGAAAAAATCATTGTTTTTCTTTTCATCAACTTTCATTATATTTGATTACAAATGTAAATTCAAAAGCACATCCGTACTCAAATAGGGCCAAATCCTTATTTGTCATTCCTGGCTACATCCCAGTTTGTAACTTAGAGAACCTGAGCACTTCCTTCAAATCCTTGATGAAAATAACCTTGATTTTCCCCCTGCCCCCATTGTGACCTGAAATGTGCTAATGCAGCTGCCAGGTTTGGCAAGAGAGGATTTCAGTGGAGTCAGAAGGCTTTCACAAAATTCTCTGGGAGCAGGATTAGGCTATCAAGTGGAGATAACTTGGAGTACATCTTAATTTGAAGGGTAACTCTTGCTTTAATTGGCAGCTGGATCTTCACTTCTGAACGGCTGAGGATGCAGTGGCAAGAATAAACAGCACCACAGGACCTGGGTACAATTTCTCACTGGCTGGACTTCAT
This sequence comes from Hirundo rustica, assembly GCF_015227805.2. Taxonomy (NCBI): domain Eukaryota; kingdom Metazoa; phylum Chordata; class Aves; order Passeriformes; family Hirundinidae; genus Hirundo; species Hirundo rustica. The sequence continues at coordinate 5,647,605 of NC_053464.1, forward strand.
GTGAGCTCAAAATCTTGTCCACATTTATGGAAAAAGCTGTTGAAAATAGAGTATTACCATTGTCATTGCATGGTCAAACGAATGGCCCTGTGGGGACAGGACTTCTGACAGCTTTATTTATAATTCTTCTCCAAACAGAGTCGGAGTCCTCTCCACAGCTGAGAGTCAGGTAACATATAAGACACGAGTTATGCTGCGTCTCTCGTGGCAAATCAAATCCAATAAGAAGCACGTTAGGATGTGACCCTACAATTTTCATACTCTGTTTAAACCCTGATGATGTTCTCTGCTGGGATTTTCTGGGTGACTTGTAATCTTTAGCACAGTAATCTGCAGCAGCAGAAGTTGCACATGAGCCACTGTACTTTTAAACTGATTCATCACATTGCCTGCAGCTCCATGGCAATCGCTCACTGTGGGTAATTAAGTTGTCCTGGACGGAGCTGGAGAAGGACGCATGGCAAATGGAAAGAAGAGAAAAATTAGAGCAAGAGGTTCACCGATCATAGCTGATGCTAAAATATCTTTCTTTAATGGAACAATTTATTTTCTACTTTATAGCAGTAGCTGAATTAATCAGCTGCTTGTGGCTGCCTTTGCATACAGATTCCCTGGGACAGTGACACAGCCCATGCAGGCAGGGTGACCACCCTCACCCTGCCACTGAAAATCCAGCACTGGCTCTCTTTAAAGTCTCTGCTCCATTTTATTTGCCTTTTCTGCCTTACCACTTCTCTTTCCATCCCTAGTGATCTTTTTATTTTTATCACTTAGCCTTCCTACTAAAATTGGCAGCTTTTCTGCTACAATAACCTGGCAGAGTTCAATGTCAGGATCTTGCCACTCAACGTGAAAAGAGAGCAAGAAATGGTTTTACCAGCAAACTCCCCACCTATGTTAATGCTGCAGCAGGCAGTTGTTCTTTAGCAAATAAACACCCAACTCAAAATGAATGAATGGGCTTTTCCAAGGTTAGGTCTTCTCTGTTCTTCAGAACAGAACTGGAAGGTGAAATAACTGAGTGGTTTAGCAGCAACACACAGCAAGACAAAATAGTGGTTTCTCATTTTGCATCCCAGTTCCTTGATGACAATATGTGTAAAAGCATCTGTGAAACAGGCTGTGAATCAAATAAATATTCAGCTGGAGAAACAAATTAGGAACAGACAGTTCCAGACTTAACCAGGCATGCAAAGCCCTCTGTTGATGTAGAAATTAGAGATTTCCATAGTCAGCTAAGCATTTCCCAAAGAGTATCTAAATGTTTCCCAAGGTTAATTTGAGAGTAGAAATAATCTATAAATCATTAGGATGTGATGAGTAGATAAATCAGACAGAAATGGTGGGACTTTTAAATTACTATTCAGGATAGCGATAGCTGAATGTTAGATAAAATTGTAAAGAAGTTTTTTATAAAGGCATTTGTACTCTGAGGGAAAACTAGAATGGAAAGTTACTCCACTTGGGGGTGTGTTGTTTGGGGAGAGGGGTTTGAGTGTCTCTGGGTCCTTTTTAATGAGGTTGTTGAATCAATTTGTACATGTATCCTAGCACCAGCCTTGCCAAAAGCCTGAGCTGAACACCAGCAGTCAGTGAAGAAATTTTACAGTATTCATTGGGCTTTTGGTCAAACCCAGGCCATGGGTTAATTCATGTTTCCCTGGCTTCATTCCAGTCACTCTTGCAGCTGATAACACAGAGATTACAAAATACACTTGCAGAAGAAGCAGCAGTCCTGGCCTTTGCCGTATGGCTGGCTCCAGGTGAAAAGGCTGGATTCTGCCATGGAAAAGTTACCTTTGTGTCTTCTCTCAAATACACATTTGAAGGATTTTCCTGCTCCAGAATATGCTGTCTCCAGTCTAGTAGATCTTTATTTTAAGTGCAGCAGTCAGATTGATGGTTCTTTTACCTGAAGTTCCCGGTGGCTGTTTCAATTAGCACCCTGTAAGCAATCCCACAGATGGAGTGGGGAAATGTAGGGTGTGCATGGCTGTGATTGTCTTCATGTAGGAAAATTAATCCAGATATCCTTGATCTGAGGCCCACCTGGCAGAGCTCAGGTAGGGCTCACAGCCTGGGAGATACAGTCCTGCATGGATTTTGCACTCTCTGCTGTGCACCCTGCAGCACCTGAGCTTGTACCTAAGCTAGTTCATTTGTAATTGGAGGGGTTTTTTTACCAAATTACTTTTTGGTAATTTCTTTACAAAATTCTCTACAAACTTATCTGTACACAAATTCTCATTTACACATGAGAAGCCCTCGGCTGCTTTGAGCTTATCACAGTGCTCCTGTTCTTTGTATTTACACACAAATTACTGCAAGTCCATTAAGTTCTCCCACACCACAGTAATGGCATGGTGGTGATTTATGTTTTAACAGTAACAGCAATTCACCAATTGACCAGAGTGTTTCTTGTCATGAATATTTTAATGAGTGCTATAGATGTTATATCTGGTGAAAGAATATAATTTTCAGATGTCTGCTCTTGCCAGATGATATAACAGAAGAGAGGCACAAACTGTTCAAATGAACAAATGTCTAATAGACTGATCAGAAAATTACACTGTAGCTGCTTCATTTCATGTTTCTTTGCTGCCAGACATTTGCTAAGCTGATGACCAGATTGACAGGTGACACTTCACTGTATTTGTAGGTTTCTTTGAACAAAGATCAGGAAAATAAAATAATGAAGAGACATACATTTACTACTAGCAGAAAATCTGAAGGACCAGTTTGCATGTTCTTCAGGAGCTGTGTTTCCCAGGGAAAAGGGCAAAGGTAGTGGGAATGAAATGATCTGAATATCCTTTGTAACTTCTCTTATTTGAACCGTCAAAATGGAAGAAATCACTCAGAACTAACCCCTGCCTTGAGTTATATGACAAAAATCTTCAGAGAATGTGGGCAGAGAAGTACCAGGGGTCAGCTAGATACCCTCCCTGGGGGAGAGATCCTGAGAGATGAGGCTCTCTTGAAAGGGTGATGTTTCTAGAGAGGCACAACACCTACCTGACCTGAACTATCTTGGCAGACATAAGCTGGAACACAATTTTTTTTTTCCATGTCTGTATAAACAAGGTCCATGAGGACTTCACCGAGTGGTTGTGGGATATTAGGAACAGATGTTTGTCAAAGGCTTGGAAAGATTTTCTCCCATTTGTTTGTGTTCTGGTCATCAGAGCCTCTTGCAAGAACCTGAGAACACAGATAACCTCTAACCAGAAAGACTTTTTTTTTTTTTTTTTCTCTCCTGGTTCCTGCCAAAGGAATTCCTTCTCCTTCACAGTTACAGTGGAGGGAAAAGGACGACAGTAAAAGTGAGTGGGAAGATGGATAACTATCATTGTAAAGTGTTACCTTCTGAGTCACGCAGTCCTTTTAGGATAAGAGAGCTTGGGAGAGGGGAATAATTTCTTTAGTTTTAACTGAATGATTGAGATCTGAGCAAGAGGAAAGAACATTCCTGTCAACAAGCAGAATACCTGTCCACTGCAGGGGATGAGAAGAGAGCAGCAATCATGTCCAGACAGCCAGGTAATTGTCACATGATTGTAGCCATAGGTCAGGTTTGAGTGCTGCAGATTCAAACTGGTGATCAAGGCCTGAAAGGCTCCATGTGTCATTATCAGCCCTCTGATATGAGCACAGCTCATTGATGCCCGTCTTCCCTGCAGTGGCTGACAGTTCACTTCTGAACATTTGTTGTTAGCCATGCCAATAGGAAATATTTTCAGGGTTCACAAAGAGGTTGGATTTTAAAATATTGAAGTAGGATTAAAAAAAAAAAAAGAAAAAAAAAGTAAAAGGAAATGAAAAAGGACTGATTAGCACATGAATGTATTTTTTATCAGTTTTCAGGCTTATTGGATGACGGCATAAAAGATTAAAAATATCCTTACCCACTGAGTGAGAAATGTATGTTATTAATGCAGATAAACTTAATTGAAGCTAGATGTCAGGAGTTTAAAATATATTTCTATAGAGGGTTTTTCACTCTTGTTGAGAAGCTGAAATTCATCATGCTTGTACTTGATGTTCCTAAAGCTCGAGAGGAGGGGAAAAGCACCCCAACAAGCTCTTGCTCACTAGAAAGTGGGAAAGCACCACAGGTATGTCTTGGATGGAGGTTGTCTGGGTGCCTGGGCTTAATTTCTTGCTATTTCAGAGTCTTCAATGATCTATTTCCATGTCTGAGTGGGAATGTAAGTGACAGACAGGTGGGAGCTAGAAGAAGATTAAGTATGACTAGATACTCAGGTTTTAAACTTTATTGTAAAAAAGGTAGTGGTTTAATGTTAGGTATAAAAAGAAAAGTAGACAAAGTAGGGCTTGAATTTTTTCTTTACCAAATCTCTTTGATCAGACCTGCTGGATTTCAAGGAAATATCTCCAAATTTTTGAGCCAAAATGTCTTCAAATTTTTAAAGCCAGCCAGTGTTTTAGCTAAGAGATAGACAGGACAGACAGTAACAGTCTGGCTACCACTGTGTTGATAGAAATCATCAGATCATTGAGCTGGATTCCCCTCCCTCAGAGTATCTGTACAAGTCAGTGTTGACTGCCTTTCTGCTCCTTTGTGTGGTGTGTTCAGGTCAAGAGCAGGCTCCCAGGAGTTTGTTTACATTAACAGGAACCTGAATAGGCATATTTAGGTCTGAAACCTGACTGCCAAATATTCATTAAACAAGTATTTTTCCCAAATGGTTGGGCTTCATTATGCAATAACAAATAAAAAAGTTAAACTGTTTTAACCCAAAAGAAGATTGTCCTCACTCCTCCACAGGTGCACAGGGGCTCTCTGTTGTGCCTTCATTACCTGGTTGCTTGAGGTATAGGGAGTTTTCTTCATTAGATTTTAAACACAGGGCTTCATTTTACCCATACTGAGATAACTGCAGCATGCCAGCTCCCATATGGGTAGGGCTGAGAACAGATTTCTGCTTCATGGCTGACACCATTAAGCGCTGAAAACTCTCCCACATTTGTTTACTCACAGCATCATGGGGTACTGTGTCCTGTGAATAAGCCTGTTTGGGCTACAGTCCCCACCTTGGAAACAGGACTTGAAAAGGAATGGAGAAAGCTGCAGGAACTGGAAATAAGTTAAACGCACAAGGTGTCCCAGGATCATGTCAGGGAGCAGCTTTGGGGCTGCAGCATTGAGGAGTGGTGGGGGACAGGATGAGCCCTTGCTAGAGGTGCCACAGAGTGCTAGGAACTTTTCCAGGTCTCCTGTGGTGTTTAACAGAGCTGGGGGGGCAGAGGGAGGGGGGTTCTCCTGGGCTTGTGTGTGCCCATTTTGAGGGCTGTGCTGCTCCACGGGCCAGGCATCACTGGTAGAGGAAGAAAAATTGCACCATGGGATCCTTAAGTTATAGTTTCCAACATTTAGAAGGTTAATTTTGAGATTATTCAAATCTTTCTTTCTTAGTTTTGCAGGTGTTTAATTTTTTAAATTAGTATTGTGGAAGGGTCTGAGGCAGCGCTGGGCTGAGCACATCAGGGCCAAAGCAAAACAAGTCTGTGCCTGTGCTCTGTGCTCTGACCCTGCAATCTCCAGCTCTCTGACCATTCTGAACAGCAGGTTCTGCAAGAAACTCTACAGAAAATCCTAATAATGGAATCCTACAGAAATTTCAAGCAGTAACAAAAGAGAAGAGGTCCAAATGGGTCATGATCCTGTAGGTATCTTGGGCAAACAGGCGCTGCTCTTACAGATTTGTGTCATAACCACCTCTGAGTTCATTTCATTTGCTCAGCTCAGAATTGAAGCTGCACCAAAACTTCCACACATGAGCCCATGTGAGATCAGAGCTCATGTCATTGGTATTAATCAGTAATAGGAAACTGAACAATGGAGCATGGATTAAAAAAACATCCATGAAAACCATTGCATTTCAGCACTCTTTAAACACTTGCAACTGTTACTTTTTTTTTTTTTTTTTTTATGAAAAACATCTCTCTGAATTGCAACAGTTGAAGCAATCAACAGCTCCAGCACTGAAAATCAGACAGCTAAACCAGAAAATTGGGTGCCATTTGTAATCTGCACAATGTGCAGATCTTCTGCCAGAATACATTTTCTGAAGAACATTTATTTGGGTCATATCCCCCAACCTGGGATTCCTCAGGAAGACTCAGCAGGTTTTATCGAGCATTAAAAAAAACCATTTCTACATTCAGGCAGGTGCTGCAGAGAGGCATCAGCAAGGCCCTGTCAATCTTCACTTACAATGAGGTGTTGAAAGACAAAAGATAGACTGTGGAGTGTTTCAGGAGAGAGAGACTGAGACATCTGCACCCTCACAACACTGACAGAGCCCTCTGCAAGACTAAAGGGGGTTGTTAATTCTGGAAACAAAGGCTTTTATCCAGTAACAGTTTTTCCAAACAGCTTTCTGTCCCCTCTGTCATGCTGCATTGGCTCCTTGCCAGCAGCTGAAGCACCTGGGCTCTGCCTGTAGCACCCACCTGCTCACCTCACCCCTGCCAGCCTGTGACAAGCTGTTTCCAGGACGGCTCTAAAGTGCCCACTTGCAGTAGGAATTGTACAGCAGAGCCGACAATAATGAAAAACAGAAGCCCCCATTTTGCCATTAGAATTCTAATTTCTGCATCACAGGCAATTTTGTTGCCTGTGATGCAGAAGATAAAGAACACAGGGTCATCTCTCAAGTAATTTGAGAATGAATTAGTTTTTTCCTCTTATTTGAGGAAAGAATTAAACCAGTCTGCGTTTTCCAATGCAAAGCAGCTGACTGCTGAGTGGATTTCCCTTTTGTGCTGTGCTGCACAGGGACAGTGAGGTACAGCAGCATGACCCAGGTCTGCTGTGGTGAGAGTGCACCTGAAAAGCAACCCAAATACCTTTGGATGATTGAATCAGTATTTAATCATGAACCCCACAACAATGAAAAAAAAAAAAAAAAAAAAAAAAAACAGAGCAAAAAACTCCAAACAAATACCCCAAACAACAAACCTCCAACAACAAAACAACCAAACCACCTCCCAAAACAAAACCAAAAAAACCCAAGAAAACCCCACAGTTTTTTATATTGAACTGGAAAGCTAACTATTTGCTGTGATCCAACCCAGAGTGCTCTAAAAGTTTTGTAGATAATCTAAGCTGCTCTATGGGAAAGGGTGGCTTTCAACACTGCACTTCATGTCTCATAGTACCGTGCATTAAGTAAATCATACCCCAAATTTTTTGCTAGAATTCATGGCTGCACCTCCATAGTGACCACATCTGCAGGGACCTCTCCCACAACCCAGCAGTCATCCTTCTCCTTCCTTTCTAAAACTCTCTCTGCTTTGGCTCCATCACTGATCCCAGCTTTACCAATAGATTCACTGCTTTATGATGTGTGTCTGATCCCCCTGGCAGCACTGCAACATCCCATAGGCTTGCAGTTGTTGCTCTTTCCTCTTGTACACAAAGCTGAGTGCACAGTTCCTGCTGCTGATATTGAGAAATGTCGGTGTGCACCTGCTCTGTGCTCTGGTGAAGCCACCTCAGTAGAGAAATGAGCGTTTCACAGTTGTTTTAATGGGTAGTGTAAGGTTAGCCTGGCAGGTTACAACAAGGAGTAATTATCTGCTGTTACATGGTGATAACGACGTGACCATAGCGTTATTATGGTAATAGCATCACAACATTATCTTAATATGCTGAGGTCAAATAAGGTCTTTATTACCTTATCTTAGGGGTAATTTATTCCCATGGATTGCACTGGGAGGCTATGCCATGGGGATTTTGCAGCTCAGGCAATCCTGAGAGAAGTTTATGAGTGCTCACATGGAATGAGCATTTGCAATAGCTAAGAGAACACCTGAACTCCTTGGTATGTGCATTAATTGATTCCTAGGAAAAAGTTGACCTAATGCTATAAGTAATCCATGCACTTTTCTTTCAGTCCTGTGAGGCCAAGGTGAGAGTGGGACCCCACTGCAGATGAGAGAGAAAAAGCGCCTCAAAGTCAGTAAGAAAGTCCCAAGAAATTGACTCTGATAATTTTTTTTTTTTTTTTCAGTCCTGGTCACATAATCCATCCTTAATTTGAGATGTCACAACTGTGCTCCAAATTTCTGTTGAAAATGCCCTCCCCTCCTGCAGTGGGGGCGGAGGGGACCATCTCCTTGCAGCAGAAATGCCTGTGGTGCAGCTCTCCTGAACCAGACTCCAATTAGCTGCACATAAGCTGAGGAAAAATCTTTATAATATGTGCCAACATGATGGTAACTAATTGCATATGACAGCAGACTAATTGTGTTGTGCCTTTAAGCAAGCACAGTACTTGAATGGAGATGGTGACTCCAGCTTTGCTCTCAGCACGGGCTGGGGAGTGAGTAACTCATCTGGGGAGATCTGTGTGCGGTGGGGGTCATCAGGCTGCTGGTTCCTTCTGAGCCTGGACTGTCCAGGAGCACCTGGGCCATAAGGAGGATCTGGACCATCCAGGAAGATCTGGACCATCCAGGAGCACCAGGACCATCCAGGAGCACCTGGCCAGCCCTGCTCAGCTGCAACAAACCCATCTGGCAGAGGCAGGAGCACATCAGATCTTTGTATTGTCATTCACAGATTTTACTGCAGTCAATACCAAAGTACGATTTTGGTTTCTTTACCAGACTTTGTCATTCCATGCAGCATTTCTGCAGCTGTCCTTGCCCTGAGAGAGAGGAGCCCAGTGCAGGAGATTTTTCTAGGGACTTAGGAGAAAAAAATCATCAAACTAAGTGAGCAGAAACCCATGGATCACACTGACATTGCTCTACAGGCACAGGGGATTGCAGACATGTGGGAGCTCAGAAGGAATGTTGAAATTGAATATCATTGCCCATAAAGTTGGTGAGCAGAGAGCATCAAAATTCAGGATTTGTGATATTTCAGACTGCAGAAAAAAAAAGTAGATATGTAAAACCTAATAAGCTATGTGCCAATGCAATGTCAAAGTGAGCATGCAATATTAATGATATTTAAAAATGTACATACACATTCAATTTTGATACAAGTGGTAAATCATGTAATGAAATAAAGCAGAATATTTTACCTGTTAGGCTTGAAATGCAGTTGGAAAGAAATTTAGTACAGTGTAACCTTTAGTAATAAATGGTAGAAGGAAGCACATCACTCATAAACATTCCTTTGTGAATGGTGGAGTGCTTTCATTTATGAAAAGGTTACTATGGTCAAAATGATCCATTCTGCACAGCAGGACACAAGCACTGCTCTGGAGGACTTCAGTCTTTCTGGAGAAAAGAATCATATTATAGTGTCGTAAACAGTCCTCAGTCTTACAGAGAGGTCACATCTGTGGGTATTTTCTCAGAAAAAAAATATTTTCTACTTGTCATCATAGTTACTTGACTGTTTCTCAGATTGCAATATTCCCTTATCCTTAACAAAATGAGCTATGTGTTTTATTATGATTCTCCCTTCCTAAAATTATATCCCAAGGATTTTTCCCAGTTTTATAAGGTTGTTTCCAAACTATTAAAGACTTTTTTCCCCCCTTAAAAAAAAAAAATCTTACTTTTGGGGTATACCAATGCACTTGACGATTTTTACTTTCTGCTACATTGCAAGGTATTCACTCAGCAATTGCTGCAGCAATGTAAAAATAAAGATATAAAAAAATTATGGTTTTCATCTAAGAAGATGATTCTTGAATCATATTATTCGATAGAAAATAAAAACAAGTTCATATGAGGTAAATAAAATATGTATTATCATTAAATATAAAAAAGTATAATGTAATTAAAATTCTGGTGATATGGCAGGTGAAGGCTAACTCTGCTATGGAAAGCAGAGTGACTCTAAGGATGCACACTGATTTGTTTTGGCTGTGAGGCCTCTCCAGCTGAGTTCAGGTGCTCAAACACAGAGCAGGAAAGTTGGGATGAGGACAGGAAGGAAAAGCTGACAAGAGGCAGCAAAGCCAGCGAAGTGTAGGGGCCATGGGGTGGAGGGGATACAGCAGCCCCAGCTCTTGCATCCTTCTTCATTCTGTATTTGTGAATTTACATCTAAACAACCTTTTTCTCTTGAATTCTCTTGAATTTCTCTGGCAGAATAAACATCGCTCCTCTCCCTGTGACAACTCCATCTTATCAGCGATGGCTCCTCAGCACATTTCAGATAAGAAGCCCAGGGGCCTCCAGGCTGCTCTGCTGTCCTTCACCCAGAGCTCCTCCTGCTCCACAGCCCTGCAGGAGTGTGGGAAGCAACTCCACAAATACCTTTTTTTGCATAGAAATGAGAAGCTATTTTAAAATTAGATTACTATCATAAAAGCACTGCTGCTGCTTCTCATCTGTTCTACCTTTCCACTTACATTCTTTTTATTGCTGCTAAGCTTCTTACCATGCCAATGTCTTTCAGGTTCATGATTATAAAGTATTTAAAAATATCCAAGCTGTACTGAGTGATAACAAGTTTAAAATAATAGACTCTAATTTGAAAAATGAAAAGCAGCTAATGCATTATTTAGAAAAACACGTTGCCTACTAAAAAAATTAAATAAATATTTGTTTTCATTTATAGCTGAGTCTGGTCTTTTGCTGTTTTATTATCTGATATATTTTACCTCTACATGGCACATTTTATCTCTATAAACATGGATTTTTTTTCCCCCCAGCAATTTAAAGCATCTAGAAATGGGCCTTTCATTTAGAAGAACATGAAATTGAAATGAGAATAATACCTGCTGATGCAGCTGTCTGGTACCAAAACACATCACTCAGCCTGGCTGTTCTCGTGCTCTGTGTGGATTGTAAAGCTTTTTGCATTTAGGCAATTTCTCTTTGCTTTTCTTTAAAAGAAAGCCTTACCCTGACAAAGCTGGGCCCTTTTGGGAGCATGCAGGTACCCTACTGCACTCATTCCAGCAGGGAGGGTAAGGCTGGATTTAAAGAGAATTTTGGTCCATCACTCACCAACCTCATTCCCAGTGTTTGTACCACCTCCAAATAAACCCAGAGATGAAGTCAGGAGGAGCTGGTCAAAAGTCCCAAAAGTTTCTGTGGTTGCTGAAGTTGCAATAATGTAAAATAAGTAGGAGATTTAAATTAAGGTAAAAATTCTTTGGGTTTTATTTATTTTAACATATGTAAATATGATTCTTCTTTCACAGCCATGTAAAACAAAGCTGGGGGGGAAATGGCACCACCCAGGAGTTTCACTGCCATCACCTCTGTGATTGCTTTGTTTGATGGCTTGGAGAGGCTACCAAGGACAGAGGCTAGCAAAGATTAAGAGAATAATATCCTCTGAGAGGGGTTACAACCAAGATCGATGGTGGTCACAAGTTTTTCAGACAAAAATAAGTTTGGTTTATTTGCATATCAGAGGTTAATTGGCCATTTATAGATTCAGGTAATGAAGTCATATTCCCCCAGTTTGCTTCTCCTCCCCAATTCACTTTTGTTTATTCTTTTTGGGGCCTGAGGCAGAGGGTGCCCTTGGTTCTCAGGCCTGGAAGGATTGTTTTGTCTGACCAAAACATGAAGAGATCTTGCTAATGCTTTATATGGAGTTCAGAGTTATATAGTAATGCAGCGCAGGACCTCAAAAATATAAATGCTAAAACCTAAGACATCAATACGGGGTGCAGTCCTTGGAAATGAAAGAGGGATGAGCTCCCTCCTCTAAGGGCCACAGGCAGCACAGGTCTGTGGTGAGTTAGGATGCCTCAGGCTGTGACCCTGAGCTACACAGGGATCCAACTCTCCAAGGGATGTCCAGGGATCCAACTCCCCAAGGGGGATCCGGCTCCCCAAGGGACATCCAGGGATCCAGCTTCCCAAGGGACATCCAGGGATCAAGCTCCCCAAGGGACATCCAGGGATCCAGCTTCCCAAGGGACATCCAGGGATCCAGCTCCCCAAGGGACATCCAGGGATCCAGCTCCCCAAGGGGCATCCAGGGATCCAACTCCCCAAGGGGGATCCGGCTCCCCAAGGGACATCCAGGGATCCAGCTCCCCAAGGGGCATGCAGCTCTCTGAGGGACCCCTGGGATGTCCCACAGCCTCAGGGAGATGTGTCAGCCTCAGCCCAAGCCTTCAGTCCTTTGGTGCACGTTCTCCAAGAAGATTAATGTACAAACCAGGTGCGGCTGCCAGTGATAAATAGCACAATGTGTTCGGATACAAACCTCAATCTCCATTATACTATTTTTAAGAGGTCTATTAGCAACGTAAGCACTCGTGGAAATAGTCTTACATTTTGCATGTGCCTCTGAATAGATTCCAGGGACTTTGTGCTGACAAGTCTTTGCACCCAATCATGAAATTCGGCACAGGATTTTTTTTTAGCTTTAAATTAAATTAAGCTCATCTGTTTCAGAGCACTTGTCTTTTATGACGTTACTTCATTTAAATCCAGATCCCAAAGCAAAAAGGGAATTTTAAATTTAATATTAGAAACCCAAAAGGAGGCTCTTAAGAAGATCCTCAGTGCTAAAAATCATAGCCTTAGTGTCCTGCAGAGAGAATCGATAATCAGGCTACAGCACAGCAAGTAACAAATACCCACTGCATTTCATTTCAATTAAGCATTTCATTTCAATTAATTACTCAGACAAGATCTATCTAATTTCTTTCTACAGTGCAGACTGTTTTCCCCCAAAACATTGGCTTTGTTGAAATCATGGACATCCATTTGGAAATCCTTCATTAGCTAGCACAGGCTGCTCAAACCTGAGCCAAGAAATACAATATCATGTAAAAAAACTTCCATAGCTGGGGTTAGTTGTTGCAGCTTCTGCTGGATTTGTATTGAGTTCAGAGGAAATAAAAGGAGACATTGTCCCTTAATGGGCTCTTATGATGAAAGTGCATGATTAAACAGCAAGGCATACTTTCTCCCGTGCCTGTAGATGATATTTATCCCCATAGCATTGCACAGGAACTTTAAAGGCTGCTTGATGGAAGGCAGATGTGCACCTCCAGCTCCTTCCCTGGAAATGCAAACAGGTCCTTCATCTCTTGCCAAACAGGACAGGCTGCTAAAATATTTGATGCATTTACACCTCCTCAAGGATCCTATTATTTCCTGTAATTGAAACTGTATCTGAAATTGTTTGGATGGCACGTAATAGTTGGAAAAGCAGTACTAGATGCAAAGAAGAGAATGTAATGTTAACATGAGATGAGGCTGGCTCTGGGTCTTGTAATAATATATATCATTAGCTATCCTAACTGACATAAATGAGAGAATAAAAATGCTATTTCTCTGTGATAGTTGAAAGAGGAGAAAATACCATGCTTTTCAGGAGCTTCTGTACCTTAAGGCAAAACAGCTTTTTAATGCTTTTCCTTGGATTTGATATTAGTTTTTTCCCCATTACACGGCTTAATAAAAACAAGGTTTATGTGCCACTGAGCAGCATGGTTCCAAAATGCTTTTATGTCAAATAAATTAATAGCTTTTTAGGTTCCCATCGTGTACCTTCATAAGCAGTGTCTTCCCTGAAAATTAAGTTGAGGTGAAGAAGCAAACTGGGAAATCCTGACTGAGCTGGGCAAGCATCTGAAAAACAGAGGTTCAGTTACAGCTTAGAAAAGGATTGTGGAAACTGGAAGGTGAACTTAATTCCCAAGCTGTTGTGGCAGATGAAAGACAGTAAGTGAGCAGACAGTCTCAGAAAGGCTGTGGGTGCACACAGAACACGGGGATGGGCAGGGCCGGCCAGAATTATGTGAAAAGGAGCTACATGGCTGGGAAAAATCAGTGTCCAGAAAAAAAAGCCCAAGTGGCATTTCTCAGCCACATTAACATAAGGCTACAAGAGAGGGTTAGGTACTTTTCTGCATTTGGTTTTCAGTAGAAGTCTCCAGATGATTCCTACTAGAGAGTAAACGAAAATAATTAATTATACAAACATGAAAAAGTAGAGGAATGGATAGTAGAGGAACTTGTCCTGTCAGCAGCTAGAACAGTTCAAAACGTTTTAATATAAAGTAGTCATTTTAATTCTGTATTCCATCTAAACAAAGCAGATATTTCAATTTATTCAATTTCCTTTTATTTCTGTTTTCATTTTTGGTTTGGGTTTTTTGGTTGGTTTTGGTTTTAGTGTTGGTGGGGTTTTTTGCCAGACCATTTCTCCTGAATATTCCAATTCAGAGGAACTCAAACCATCTTGCAGAACTATATCAAATCATTGAAATCTCCATGTGTGTGAAACACATTTCAGAAAAATACATGTTTTAGTAATTTTTTCCATTCTGGACGTTAAGACTTGGAAAAACCAAAGTGATACAACAGAAACAAATTGTTTCCACAAAACGTTCTGCAATGAGACCAGATTTTATGGTCCTGAAGCTTTCATTAGAATAGGTGCTCCACCTTGTGCCCAGTTCTGTAGTTCAAATCACGTGCTTGCTGTTCAGTATTTGCATTCAATTCCACACTGCATTTATGACTCCGTGTATTTCTGGTTTTAATCGCTTCCAAATATTTTATAGTCCTTTAAAGTATTTCTTTGGCTATTTCATTCCTCTCATGGTTGCTGAGTTTCACCATGGTTGCTGTGGTGAGATGGCAACGCCACAGAATGAAAAGGCAGTGAGATCCAGACCCTCCGTGCAGGAGCAGAAGATTCCAGCAGGTTCCAATTTCCCTGCTCATGGCAGGGAGGAGACACTGAAATGAAAATACCAGGCCTAAGTCAGTGGCAAGCTGTGGGCTGACCACAGTAACTGGTGGTGGGTGCAAGTGAGGAATCACATCTCTAGAAGTCAATAAATGTCATTAAGGGTCTTTTGTTCTTATTTATGTGACAGTTAAATGTATGATCCCCCTGAGTGTGTGGAAACAGGATCAATGATGAACTTCAATCCACACAATCACTTCTTATGTGAGACATAACCTTGGCTATTAGCTCCCAGATCAATCAATAACCTATTATCTTGTGAGCTAAGAAATAAATACTGCCTCTGGCCACTATTAATTAGGACAGCCAGGGAGGTATAGACCAGAAGATGTGTGGTGTTGTTGCTCCTGATCAATTCAACCACAGGATGAAGCTGAACTGAGAGGATTTGGTTTAGATTTTTTGTTAGTGGGTGGATTTTTTTCACTTGTTGGTTTGTGGGGTTTTAAGAAGTCAAAATATGGGTTTTTTCTAATATGATCCATTACTTCTTTTAAAAAGAGCAAAGTTTTGACAGTGCAGAATTGGTTATTTTCCTTGGCTTGAAGCAATTAGGGCTCTGACTGTAATTGTAATGTACTGAGTACATTAACTCTCTCCCAGCCAAAACCAGGACACTTCTCCAAACAAGCACGAGGGAAACATGAACAGAAGTGCAGCCAGCCCACTCTTCTGATAATAAAAAGATAACTCAATGTTAGTAAAAGGAAATTCCTGATAATTAATGGAAGACAATATGTTCTATTGCTATTCCTGTTTTCATATCAATAAAATCAGAGAGCAGTCATGTTGATAAATATCCTTATTTGCTGCCACTGGCCCTCAAGCCATTCAGTTTCTCCATGTGAACTTCTTGACCCCTGCTCTGTATTTTACTGCTGTGAATTCATCGTGTGTTTAATGACAGATACAAAACCAGTTGCAGCAGGATGTGACTTGATGCAAACACAGTCAAAATGTTGGCTAGTTCACCTTTGCTTGCAATGTTTACCAAAACTGCTGACCACTCCTGGATAATTAAATAAGTTAAAGATACAGCCTTTACGTATGTGCTGGACATTTATAGATCTTTGTCAGTGGTTAGCAAAAGCCTTGAGCTGCACAGCTTTTGGTTGCTTTTCTAAACATTTTCTCTTGAACATGATTTATGGGGCAGTTGTTGCAAGATGAAGCCTGGGGAAAACGCATTACTCACAGAAATCAGGAACAATTCTTTGAACCAAATCTCCTCATCTGTGACAAAACCGAGAGCAGAGTGCCCTGCCCCTGATCCTAGAGGCGCAGGCTGACAGTGGGGCTGGGACAAGGCTCTCACACTCCTCCTTCCCAGGTCTCTATCCCAGCAGAGCACACACTGGAGCTTGCCGCGCTTGCCAGGCTGAGGTGGTTCATCAAAACTGGTGATTCTCAGCTCCCCTTCTGCTGGCTGTTCAGTTTATACATTTAAATCCTTTTTGGTGTCTGCTGCAGATCCAAGAACGTCTGGGGTCACATTTGGATGTTCCTGATCTTGGCACAACCTTTCTCCAAACTCGGCTTGTAGGTCTCATAAGCAGCACTAAATTCTTTATATGTAAATTATTTCTATTTCTTTATGCTCTATATCAAGGGCAAATGTAAAGTGATTTTATTCTTTTTTAATCTATTGAGTCAAGGTACAATTACTTTGCTCTATGTGCACAAGCTAATAAAGATTAAGTTTATTACAGCACTGCACATTTTCTAAATGAAAGCACTCCCTCCTGCTCATGAAGGTCAATCTTTTTTTTGGGATGAGGGTGGGAAGGGAACTGCAGAGATGGGGCTGACCCACACTGAGTCACCAGGACATCTGCTCCTGGCTGGTCTGGGCACAAAATTCCCAAAGTGCCACAAAAGGCAGGAAGGTCTGGCTGACACTGTTTGCACACAAATGTTTATGTAGGCATTGGGAAAGAGGTATCAATTTACCTAAATATTGGCAGTTCCACTAATGACAATATTTGGGCTTAGGGTTGAAACTAATTCCATGAGATCCCAGAGCTGAACATTGTCTGTGCCCTACAGACTTGGAGCTGGTCAATGAGCAGCCCTGGGCGTGGAGACTTGGTGGGTTCCAGGCTCTCTAGATACAACTCCTTTACTACTCTTTAGCTGCTTTGAGCCTCTGACCCTTACCTTTTTGAAAAAAATCCAGCTTGGATTTTCCAGTGCATGTATTCTGGGAAATTAAATTATTCTAAAACAAACCATAGTTTTATCTTAAAGGAGGAAGAGCTGGCCTGACATAATTGGCACCAGTGAATTCAGGGGAGCCAGAGCTGCTGCAGTGTCATCCTTGATATTTTCTCTTTCTTCTTAATCCTTTCATTCTGTTTACCAGACTTGTGGCAAATTAAATCTGTTGTTTTACTGTCATAAAGTTTCCTTTAAAAAGCTGGTAGCATGAAAGCAATTCAAACAGTGACTGCAGCCTTTTGAGCCGCCTGTTAAATTCAGTGAGGGCTGGAGCTATGAAACATTTTCTTTGACACTTTTTTTTTTTCTTTTGGTTTTTTTTTTTCCTGTATAATCATCTGTGGGGCTTGCTCTCCATCTCTGGGACAGAAAAGTCAAATTTCTGACATTTATCCACAAGGCATAAGGAAAATGTATTTATTTGTTTACAGTCATGCATTCACAATGATAAGCCTGTTGTGCCAACCAGCAAGGAAGTCAAATTCGATTTGATATGTGCAATCTGCACTATGTGGAAATCCTTTGTGAGTATCCCTGGCCTTGAATTCAGGTTCACCCAATATTTCTTCCATTAGCCCCATCATTCCCACAGTAAAATCTGGCCCAGGCAGGAGCCCAGAGAAACCAGGACACGGATAATTGAGTTTTCCAAACCTGTTTCTGTGGAAGGCACAAAGCTGCTCTGTAGAAGTCCTACTTTAGCTCCTGAGACTTCATCAATCTATGTCGTGTCCAAGAGCAACATGGGCAGAGGCTCAGGAGGAAGCAGGACCAGCTCTGGGGAGCTCAGCACAGAGCATGGCTGGCCATGGAACAGGGATTTCCCCTGCAGGTTCAGAGAAGTATTTTCACTAGAGAGGGACCAACTGCTGAGAAAAAAAAAAAACCATCAGTGACTTGGTTTGGCAGGCAGTGGGATGTGTTTGCATCTCCTGAGCCATCACGCTCTCTGAAAAGGGTCTGTTGGTGCTGATGACAAAGGTTTATCACAGCTGTGGATTTTCTGTTCCTTTCTTTGATTCATTGGGTTTATACCTCCATATTTTGCATATCTGACTTCTCAGATCCCCAAAGATCTATTGCCCACAGCAATACTATTAATATTAATAGCAAACAATCACATTCTTGTCTGTTGAAGGCAAGAAGTTCCTTCATGCTCTTTTAGGGATTGCTGAGCACTAATTGACTTTTATGTAACACCAGTTAAATGCTCCTGATTCCGTTGTGAAGGGGAGCTGATGCACAGAGAATAACACTGCAAACTTCTGGCCAGAGATAAGCAAGGTGAACTCCCACTCAATGAAAAGTGTTGTACAATGTACAGTAACATTTCAGTTGGAAGCCCTCAAACAGTAAATTACATAGCACTCATATCTCTCCAACAAAATGTACTCAGGAATTTCACAGTGGATACATAAATTTAAGCAACCTTTAAATTCCTTCCTCCTGTACTCATGTGGGTGTGAAAAGTCAGAATGGGAATTTCTTTTGCAATCGTGTCAAGTGAGGAAGGGAAGTTGATACATATTTATATGCATACACATGCATAAACACCGTTTAGCTGTTTCAATTTGCACTTCAGTAAAAAATTCTCTGACTAGGAAAATTTTGTTTTCAGTGCCTAAGAATGAAATCTGTCCTAGGAAATCAGCAATCTGTAGGATATCTGCCATTTATCTTCAAAGGCTCCTCAGTGTCATCATAGACCTGATCTCTCAGTGACTCTTTTTGTCTAAGCACCCAAACCCCTCACTCAGAACTATTATTGCTGGTAAAGTAACTGATGGGTTTTTTGATGCCTTCACCAAACATCCTTCTCACTTAACACCTCATTTCTTTTATCAGCCTAATAAAAAGGATGCAGGATTTCCACTGAGTGCTGCAAAGTCCTCAGCGCTTCTCTTTTGCCTATTGCTAGATCTGTGGTCCAATCCCAGGCATTAGGTGACCTGCCATTGATCCTAACACTGTAATTGTCTTTTCTGGTGCTGCTCAGCATTGCTTCTTTCCCACTTAGCAAAGAGAGAAACCCCCAGGGTCTGCAGCTCCTCGCTCAAGCAGAAGAACATCAGGTACATGGGTCCTGAAGACTGGGACACCTGGGGATGTTCCTCTTGAGATGTTCCCTGAGAGCCACAGTCCTGAATGCAAATGTCCTCAGGAAAGTCTGGAATACCTTCTGCCCCTGAGGACAGGCAGACCTCAGACATGGGATGAATTTAAAGTTTGAATTGACTTTGCTTGAGGTCAAGAAAATGAAAAGAGGGAATGAAAGAGAATTGTTTCTATTGTGAGTCACAGGTGCTACATGTTTGGTGATTATTCACAAAGAGCTGGAGCTGGTAATTTATGAATATATATTTGACCTTTCTGCTGCTGAAACCCAAAAGCATCATGTGGCTCAATTGCACAAAGTGGTTCTGATGACCTGGGGAGCACCAGCTAGATAAAAACAAAAGAGCAGCACATAATTGCAAAGGCTGTATTGCCCAGATGTGAGTCAGACAACACTGAGGCACAGCTCATGGGCCTATGGGACAAAAAACAAGGCAAGTATTACCTGCTAAGGGCAGGCAAATCACACAAAAAACTGAGAACAGGGAGCTCTCAGGCAGGCTGCCAAGAGGGAGGCTGCTGGGAGGATTCACTTTATAATACTTAAATGTATCAACGGTTCAAAATTATAAATGACATTTCGTAACTCTCAAGGTGTTGCTCCCAGTGTTCTGGGAGTGCTACATTGGCAGCTAAAGGATTGACCCCATGGGTTGAAAGGTAAAAACACTTGGGTTCAAGACAGCATGATTGCATTACATCCATTTTGTACCATGAGAAAAAGCTCAGCCGGCGATCTCTGCACCTCTGAAACACCAGTTTCACCAGCCTGAAAGCCGTTATGAATCGAATAATCTGCAAGAAGGAACTGAAATTGAAGGAAATGTGATTGAGAGCTGAAAACTGTTTAGAGACATTTCATTTGATGTCCAAAAAAACCAAAAATTCACAGTAAGGGTAAAAAAGTGTGTAACTTCAACAAAGGCAAGCTGAGATCATAGAGGAAGATAGAAAAAAAAAGCAGCAGTGAAGCTGTAACAGATGGAAAGCAGGCGACTGTGAAAATTGTTAGTATATATTAGCAGCTAGGAGCTATCTATGAGATGAGAGAGGCTAAATGACACTAGCAGGAAGTTTTGAGCAGCTGAGCTGCAGGAACTGATAAAAATGACACATATCCTGGGATGCTATTGCATGAAGTGGGGAGAGGTGTCAGTGGTGATGCAGTGAAGATGAAGCTGAGCTGGAGAGAGAGGCTTCAGGTCCTGCCTCCCGTCCCAGGCTGGTTCCTGGGTTTTACCTGACAGCTCCTTGTGTGATGGGTATAAACGATGTGCCCGGCCCCAAGAGCACTTCCCAAAGGATGCACTGACTGCTGAGCCACCCACCTGTGCCTCCTCAAAAATCTGCCCTGGGAATCTCTTTTGTTCTTTGGGTCCATGACTTCTCTTCACGTCCTACGAATGTTCATTTGCTTTGGTCCATGGCAGCAAAGCACTGATGTGATGAACAACCCTCAGAGAGCCTGGCTTGGGAGGTTTGGGTTGAAGCTGGCGGAGGGAGAGGAGCTGTGAAGGAGCTGTGAAGGTGCTGTGCTGCTTCCTGTGCTGCTCCACCGGCTGAGTTACAGAGGCTGGACACTGATGCCGTCTCCCCCACTGCAGCTATGCTTTAAAGTAAAGTAGTAACAAACGCTGTTGCTGCATGCTGGGCATGATTTGACCGGGGCTGGGTTTTAGCCAGCTTGTAGCTACTCCAGTTGATGTGCAAGGATGGCAACATGAGAGCAAAAGGAGAGCTGGGAGCTGAGGGGAGAGAGGCTCTGTCGTGTCCAGCTCCTGGGGCATCAGTCCTGAGCAGTTAGCTCAGGCTTGGCTGGAGTCAGTCACATTTACTGCCACTGTAAATGGGACCAGTGTATCAAGGTTGCAGCACTGTAATGCCTGCTGGTGGCTTTAGCAAGTGAGAAAAATCTCAATTTGTCTGCATACAGCTTTCTGTGTGTATGTACATGTATATATGTGCATGTGGGCGTAGCTGTGGGTAAGCATGAACATACACAGAGAACAAGCATGTATACATATACACTCAGAATCATTACAGGCTCTTTTTTCATCAGTAAAGAAAGAACACAGACACTGAGAACTCAAGTTAACTAAGACTTTAGGCAAGAGCAGAGGAAGACAATCTGGAGGGGAACCCACAAAACAATTAAACATCCTTTCTAAGGCCAAGGAAGCCAGCTCAATTCATTAAATGCATATGGCTGGCACTAACCCAGCAGTGCAGGCACAGGCAGAGGAGAGGCACAGCTGGTTTATGTAGAGACAATAAATACAGAAACACAGATTACACAACAAACCAGAGAGCCACTGTCCAAGAGGCAGCCCAGTCCTGTCAGCAGTGCCAGGGTTAGTGACATTTTCTGTTGCAAGCATCCAGAGAATCTCACAAGAGAGAGCCTAATCAGATGAGAGTGTAAACCCTGCAGATAATAAGCATGGTAAAGATATAAATCTGGTCCCGCTGGCAGAGCTCTCATTGGGAAATCTTTTTCTTTCAGTCTAAACTGATCAAAGTGGAGCTGCATTGCTAAAGGATTACCATGGAGAAGAAACTATTTCCAAACTGACAAAAATGTGTGATCCGTTCAACAGAGAGAGCCGATTCAATTTCTGCCTTAACTCCAGGATCCTTCTTGGAGGCCTGGCTGCCCCAGAGTGCCACACCTCGCTCTGCTGCTGTGTCTGAGGGCACAGCTGTAATGCTCAACCACCCTCTCATAGCACAGTTACACTCGGACTCCTAAGAGAGGTTTAACTCATTAATCTAATGTTTATTTTCTGACTGTGTAACAGTGGTCTTCACTGCAGCCACCCTTAGGACATCCTTAGGTTTTCTGGAAGTCCCTGGCTCTCCTCTCTTGCTGGATACCTTTGGCAGTACCAGAGGTTGCTATTTACTGCTATTCCTTCAGACAACCCGCCCATACAAATAGTGCATAAAATGATAAAAGATTCAGTACGCTTTCAGAAAGAGAACATTATTCATCTGCTCAGAAACATCTGGACATTTCAGGAGTCCTCCTAAATTTATGGAGTCTACTCAACAAACCTAAGGTTTTACTCAGGGGTAAATAACCCATTCTGGGGGCTTTGCCAGGCATCTTCTCTCCCTCTCCTGTCTCTGCACACCATGAATAATGCATCTCTCCAGCTCACAAGCCAGCAGCATTAGCCCCTTGTTTCCTTTTGGATATTTTTAGGTGCTGCTGCTCCCTGCTCTGATGCCAGAGGGGCTGAAGGCGATGGGTGCTCCAGCCAGCAGGACACAGCCCAGCATCCCAGCTCCCCTCCGCATTGGGAAAGGGGCTCCAGCCCCCCAGGCAAGAGCTCTGGGCTGCCAAAAATAGCCCCGCTGTGCAGCTTGCCCAGGAGCTGCTGCTGGCTGCATGAGGTCAGCCATGGAGGCAGTGCTGCAGCCTGAAATGTAGGACGCTGGCCGTTTAGGAAGTTTTTCTTATTTAAGACTACTGTTGTCAAGAGAGAAACTGAAATCACAGCCCATCTGAGAAGAGGTCAAGAGCTGAGCCAAACCTCTAGGAACAAGAGGAGGTTGGAAATATATGCCAGGATCTTGAGCAGCTCTACAAACATTTCCCAACAGAAAAAGGGGAGGGAGAAAGAAAAAGAAAAAATTATTTTAATCCCTTTTCTAAATATTTCCTCCAAGAAAGAATCCCCAAAAACTTTGGGCAGTCAACACTTCTCACAGCTCGGAGCTGACTCAACTCAACTCAACTCAAGCCTTGCCCTTCTGGCTTTCCCAATGCAGAATCACTCTGATGACCTCAGATCCCTTTCCAGATTTAATCCTAATAGACCAGGGATAATTGTGGTTTGTCTTTTCTACTTCTACTAAGCAATGCTGCTATGAAGGTATTTCTCAGATTATCTTCACTATTTACAATATTTTTTTCCTTCAGCTATATTATTCATCATTCTTTTTAATGCAGGAAAACAAATAGGAAACTCATTAGGGTTTTAAGAAGCACTCACAACATTGGTAGGATTAGAGTTTCTTTAAAGCCCACTGCATCTGAAAAATCTCCCTCTGCTTTATGCATTGTACAAGTGACCCAAGCCTTACCCTGTACTCTTAGAAAAGCAGTCCTTGAGAAGATAAAAGCAGCTGGGACTTGGCAAAGAATAAATTTGTTCATTATTTATGTTGCAATGTTGAGACACGGGATACAGACACGTGAATATATTTCTTCATGAATTGCTATTTGCAATGGGGAACAAAAACATGGAGCCTTCTCCTGTCATATTGCCTTTGCTTTGCTGTGAATACCATCTAAACACACATAGTGATTAACAGACTGCATGTGTTTAACTGGTAATTATACATATTATTTGCATAGCACACTTCAGCCTGTGTTTATTGTTCTTGCCTTCAATATTTACTTCCAGTAGAGACAGTAGGTAATTAGTTTCGTAAAACTTGTGTCTGAGCAGATTCAATTATAATGGATCAGGAAATACTGAAATCAGCTTCGAGTTTAAGCATTTTTCAAGCAAAAATGCTAACATGTCTTTTAAGAGCCAGCCAGCCCTCATTAAGGGCTAGCACACTTGCCTGAGCTCTGCTTGCTCACTGCTCTAGCTCTGGCTCCTGCCCGTCACGAGCGATGCTCTTTCAGCAGTGTGAGGCTGTGAAAGCCTGGCACAGGGAGCAGGGTTGAATATCCCACCATTCCTGATATTAGCCTGTGCCTTTCTCTGTGCACTTACAGGCCCTGATCTAGACTAGAACATGATTTTTCTGAAATGCCATGAGTGTTCTGTCAGTCCCATCTTTGAGCACCAGGACACTGCTGAGGCTGCAGAGATGTCTGCCTCCAATTAGGGTCACAGGCAGTGATGCATCAGGGGGTTTGATACATTCCTTTGCTGCAGCACATGCGATCTCTTGTTAGAGCTGCAGGTTTTGAGAGGTCCCAGGGGTTCCAGGCTCAGGAACCCTTGCAGGCAGCACTTGCAGCCAGCCCAGCTCCCCAAGCTCTCTGCTGGCAGGCAGCAGGTTGGCATAGGCATAGGCTGCCTCACTGCTGCCTGTTACTGCTGCCATGCACACCCCGGGGTCTCCTTCCACACCAGATCCCTCAGCCTAACGTGTTTTACCTTTCTGATGAGCTGGGAGTTATACTGAGGGACGGGACAACCTCCTTTGAGTGAAGCTGTCATTTTTACAAAGAAGAAAGGGGATTCTTGTGTTTCCATAAGCAGTGGGCATGTCTGCTCCCTTACCTGTCCTTGACAGGTAGATAAAAAGATAGACAGATGATATTCAACAGTTCTGTGCCACTTGGGACCATAAGCCTTTCCCTTTGGGAAGCTTGAGTATGTTATAGCAGCTGTGAAGATGGATAATAATTCTCTGGGGAGAACAACTTTCAGGCATTCCCTGGCTGTTAGTAAACACCTGTTCCCAAATCTCTCCCACAAACACTACTGATGCTCAGGCAGCCCTTGCTGCAGATTCAGGTGATTTAACCTGAAGGGGCTGAGGGGCTGGCACTGCAGTATCTCAATGTCACTGGCACTTTTGTAACATATGTTTTACATCAACCCAGCATTTTGCTGGTCTTCCCCCAGCAAACAGTTTTATGAGAAGAGTTTTTCATTTCATGGGCTCAAAACAGCACCAATTCTTCCACTGCAGTGCAAGTATCCTCTTTAGAAACACTCTGGGTTTATTTTCAGGGTACCTGGGTGGTAGGGGAGAGGAACAGACTAATGCTCTATTGCTTGTACAAGAGTGCTCTGTTTTCCTGATTGATTTGGTTTGGTTTTGTCTCACCGGTATTTTGCTTTGTTGAAAAGTGGGTTTTTTTCAGAGAGGGGGAGATATGGGTGCACTGATGCACCTGTGTTTCACTTGTAGAAACCAGCAGATACTTTTGAACCCCAGAAGATGGAAGGCAGCATGGCAAATCTAAACTGGAAAACATTCTTACTGAGCAACAGCTAGAAAAAAATTGAGTAGTATTCAGGCTTGCAGCTAAAGAAAGTTTTCTAATCCTATTGTCCTTCTAGGCAGGTTTATATAATATCAGTCCAGAGTACAGCAAAGTTATAATAAGTTTAAAAAAAAGAAATAAATAAAAAGAGGGAAGGAATTCAGTGGATTCTCAGAGATACCATGCCTGAGTGGGTTACAAACTTTCAGAAGTTGTGTTTCTCCATTACGGCCAATGGAAAGATGTCATCAAAAGCAAAGGAAGTAGATTCCTGCAACAAGCAAGCCTGTTTCAGAAGATAAGGATAAGCTTATTTCATAAACATTTGCCCTAGGAAGAAGGTGCAGCAGAGTGAAATCCTGAAATGATAAGGGGCCACTGATTTTATACATGCTTGTCATCAAAATTGAAAATAGTTTATAGGTCTTCCTGTTCAAAAAAGAATCCAATGCTTACATATACAAGGGTTATCAGGCTTTATTGAAAAATCTTCCTGTACCCAAGAGGATTTATTTTCCCACTCATTATAACACCAACACAAAATACAAACATGAGAATAAAAGTCCTGAGAAATTACTTTCAGAAGTGAGTAAATAAAAAGGTCTTTCTAGAGTCTGTTATGAACAAGACAAAGTTGCTGCAGAGGAGTGGGAAGAGAACCTCAGGGGCCAGGAGAGCAGCTTCCTTCAGAGGGAGGAGAAGGCAGACAAGGCAAAATAAACAGGACCTGTTAAACCACAAATCTCTCTTCTCTGATTTCCAATGACCCCAGTCACGACCACAAAGAGAAGTGGGCAGGACCACCACAGCCGCTCCCCTGTCCCCGCTGGGCCTAGACAGCCCCTGTCCATCCCCACAGCCTGAACACGCTGTCCCTGTCCATCCCCACAGCCTGAACACACTGTCCCTGTCCATCCCCACAGCCCGAACACACTGTCCCTGTCCATCCCCACAGCCTGAACACACTGTCCCTGTCCATCCCCACAGCCTGAACACACTGTCCCTGTCCATCCCCATGGCCTGAGCACGCTGTCCCTGTCCATCCCCACAGCCTGAACACACTGTCCCTGTCCATCCCCACAGCCTGAACACACTGTCCCTGTCCATCCCCACAGCCTGAACACACTGTCCCTGTCCATCCCCATGGCCTGAACACACTGTCCCTGTCCATCCCCATGGCCTGAACACACTGTCCCTGTCCATCCCCATGGCCTGAACACGCTGTCCCTGTCCATCCCCACGGCCTGAACACGCTGTTCCTGTCCATCCCCACAGCCTGAACACGCTGTCCCTGCTCATCCCCACAGCCTGAACACGCTGTCCCTGCTCATCCCCACAGCCTGAACACGCTGTCCCTGTCCATCCCCATGGCCTGAGCATGCTGTTCCTGCCCAGCACCATGGCCTGCTCAGGGCCACAAACAGCACTGTGGCCCTGGCAAGAAGCACTGGGAACATCTTAGTGCCAAATGCAATTAAAATCAATTACTGTGCCCCAAAGCTCTGGATGGGCAATTGCCGGTCCTAAATGGGCACCACCAGATGTCACGGTGGCAGTGCCACCTCGGTTTGGGATTTTGCTCTCTGATCCAGCAGGATACTGGGCAGGATCTAAATCCAGAGTAACATCTGAGTAACAGGGGTTCCACCGAAGCCCTGACAGCTGCCTGGGCTGGCAGCTCCTGCCATGTTGTCCCTGTACTCTGCTGCCCCACTGCCCAGCTGTTGCTGCAAGCAAAGCTGTTGGAGCCCTTGCAGAAGGTTCTAGATACAGCTCTAGAGTTCAATCTTTGTATCTTTTAGCCTCATGAATTCAGGTCTCTGTTCCTTCCATAGAATAGAACACAGCCAGGGATTTGCGTCTTTTCTTGTTTAAAATGTTGCTTTTGAAAAGTCTATGACTCCTTATTTTTGTCTCTGGGGTTTTTGGATGGTTGCAAATTTGAAAGTAATATGATTAAATGTTGAGACAAGTACATGGACAGTGATTTTTTTTTTTCCATTTTTATTTAAATTAAAGGAAAAATCTTTCACAAGCTGTATGTGCTGTGTGGTCTGTCCTCATTGCTCCAGCAGTTCCAGCCCTCCTTGCACTCTGCTGACCTCCTGCATTCACTGCTACCTGGTCATAGGTATTATGACGGCTAAAAGGTTATAGTGAAAGGAAATATTGCTGATTACCTGGTTTAAAAATGGTATTTCTGTGATTGTTTAAGGGATAGAAACTTCCAGTTTATCTTCTCTACAGTAGTAGTTCCTTCTGTTATTCCCTATCATTCTCCAATAAACACCATATCTGAAAATGTTCCCTCAGAAGCTCAGATTTCTCTTGTGCCTCCTGGCAGGAGGAAGGTAGAGAGGATCAGTGTTTTGTGTCTGGATGGGTCACTACCCTACATTTATTTAAGCTATTTACCATCTAACACTTTATGTGACTTTTTTGGCATGGTAGAACAAAGCTTTTCAGTGATCAAGAAAAGCCACGCTGGGGGAGAATGTTAATACTACTCTGCTCTTGATAGGATGGTGACTGGCAGCATATAAATACCCCTGAGAGTATGACAGAAATCGCTCTTCTATATTTACCAGGAGCCCTGGGCCAACATGCACAGTGGTGGGAACCCATCTGCTCTGTTCAGTCATTTTATCAACATGCTACTACTTAGCAGCTGAGGCTTTTGTAATGTGTTTTTTTCAGCTTGGTGTGTGCAGGGAGCAGGAGTGTCTTTAACAGCAATGTGACAAAACCAAAATAAATCATAAAGGTGAATTGTATATTGAAAGGTCTGGTGATTCATCTGAAGAATCATATAAAGGAACAAATTAATTTTGACATTACTTGACCACGTAGTTTTCCTACTATGAGCCTGACATCATTAGCTCTTGTTAATGAGTCCTTCCAGTACACACAGCAAACACCGGCAGGGAGAGGGGCAGGGGGCTTGGGCAGCTCCTGATTTTGGGGGTTCAGGCTTCTCACTGGGCCGTGGAGAGGGTTTTGGTCAGCTCTGGGGGCAGCTCCAGAAGACACCATGCAGATCTATCCCCTCTACATCCAGTTCCTCACGATGGACACTGCCTAGAGCAGATGGCAGAGGCCAGAGGTTAGAGTTATATTTAGGGTTAGGCTTTGGGTTAGAGGTATGTTACCCTGGTTTTTCTGAGTTTCTTTATTAGCCTTTTGATTTTCATAAATGGAGTCAGATCTTTTAGTTACTGTACAATATTAGAGCAGTTTTCTACCTTTCCCACAGATCTAATATAAACAAATCCTTTGTTTTTCATTCTCTGTCCTTTGTTTGCGTATTTCTAACCTGAAAACAATTGTAACTGACAATTGGTCTGGCCACTGAGGCTGAGGGGTAGAAACCCCAAAAAGCCAATCTTCTGCTAGACCCACAAATGTATAAAAAGTAAAAATAAACAAAGGGGTTTCTTCTTCTCTCCGCTCTCTCAGCTGGGAGCTGGGGTCTGAAGGACCTCTGCGAAAATCTCTTGTCTGTGTGTGACTGCTTTGTGTGTCTCGGTAACAGGGGTAGGGGTAGGTTTATATCTTAGGGTGACTTTATGATACTGGGTCCCCTATCATCTGCTTTGTGCCCAGACATCAGTCTTGCACTATGAAGCTCAAAGCGGAGAGGGAACCAGAAGAATTCTGCGCATGATTTGTCTGGAACACTCTCAGACTCTCCGGGGTTCTCTGTGCTGTCTAACATGGATAGAGAGACTCAATATTTGCTTTTTAGCTTGCTTCTTGCTCCTTGGCTTAAGGAAAAAAAATTTGGGGAACTGTAGCTTTCTGTTTTAGAACTCTTTAGCTTTCCTCCTGCCAGAGTGGAGGCCCCGGAGCGCCGCATCCCACATTCTGGTTCTCAGAGGAGGCCGAGCCACATCCTGGAAAACCACTCGGAACCTACCAGCTTTCTTTCTCCACCAGAAGGCTTATTATCTAACATTATTCATTCTTTCTCATATCTGTGAGCAACCTGCTTGTTACATAAACAACTTTTGTTGTCATTTTTCTCCAAATAATTCATTTCAAACCCATGAGAAAAAGGCTGCCGAAATCTGTCTGCTAAAAGACATGTTCATTTCAGAACATTTCCTCCTAATTTATCCAAAACCAACACAGTTCAGTAAAATAAATATTTTCCACAAGGAACCCCAAGTGTAAGGGAACAAGTCCTGCACAGCAAGGCATAATTACTTTCTAAGGCTTGAATCCTGTTCCACTGCCTGACGTTTCTACTCACAGCATTTTAGATTGTGTTTATAATTTTAATTTCTACTTACCAGAAGTTCATGAACACTGTACTGCTGAGCACCTGCCTTCCCCAGCCTTTTGGCTTTATTTCTCATGACACAGTTTCATTTTTGTTTTGGATATTTGCTCGCATAAACGTTTCTCTCCCACTTCTAGAAATGCAACTTTTTAATCTCACATTCAAAATCAGCCACCGGAGGACTGGAGACAAGGGCTGGGATCATTTTTCCCTGTATTCAGGGAAGGCCTGAATTCTCACAAAACTATCTTGTTCCTAAGTTTGAAATACAGATCATGTGTCAGAGTTTATTTGTGTCAAAAACTTTACTGGAAAGCAGTGCCAGTGTGTGTCTGATGAGAAAATGTAGACTTGCATTTTCAGACCAAACCTCTCAGACACCTCTGCCTATCAACACCTCAATGCAGGAGGGCCCCACATAATTCACTTCAAGCAGATGTCTACATTCACTGGTGCCTTTTGAAGAATTTAAGTTTTCTTCTATGAACACAGCAGGGCATTATTAAAAAAAAAAATTATATTGCACTCAAGGCAGCCATATTTTGCAGTCTGTGTAGCTTTGTGAGAGCCTGGAAGTTTTTCTCTGCAGGCAGAGCACCAGGATGGACCAGCAGCAGAAATGAGTCTTTTGTCCTTGCCATAAGGGCAGTGGCATCTCCCCATCCAAATGTTTTGTATTTAATCCAAATACAGGAGGCATAAACAGGTTGTAAAAAGGCATCTGCTCTAAAAGCCCATCTCCCCAAAGATAGTCTGTGAAATATATTGGTGTGAATTCATAATGTCTGAGCAATCTCAGCTGAATTAAAGACTGAAAAGAGGACCATAGCAGCAAAATATAATTTAAGAATTCAAGTTAGCCAAATGAGGTAATTCAAGGTTTAAGTGGTACTTTATGTTCTTAACATTTTCCACAGCACCTTTTGAAAACACCAAGGTGAAATAATCACTGTTGCAGAACCACAGATTTCTCTCAGGGAAATTGTTTCATTCAGTGCAAAATGCAAGTCTATCCCAGTATTTCTGTAAAGCTGAGGCTTTTTCTCCCCTTTTGTAAGACTGCAAAAAAAAGTGTTGCTGGATGAGTCTGTAAGCAACAGAAATGTTGTTATTTTTTTTGTATTACCAATTGTAACCTATTTTAAAAATGAAAAATGTGTGAACATGTAATCATCTTAAATTAATGTTCACTTTAAAATTCAAAACCCCAAACAACAACATTATCACTGCTACCTATTTGTATGCTTTCTGGAAATTAGTTTACTGGAATTAGCTGGGTTTGAGTTTGACAGAATAAGCCTACAGAAACTATGCAACAACAGTTAATTTGTGGTTCAGTTGTCCAATATATGTGAAGCTTTTGATTGCAAAAGAGAGTGGAGGTAGAAAGAGAATCTAATTAACTAGTTTTCCAAGCTGTCTCTGCTAAATGCATGCACCAAACCCAGAGAATTTTGATGTGGTTCTAAATCAACAGTTAACTCATCACAGCAATCCTGTTCCAAGGTAAGTGATTTTAATTAGCTGACACAAACTTTTCCCCCAATTCATCACACTCAGGTTCCACATGCCCTCGGCTTTCACTGGGTTTCTTAAAGATGGCAATGATTATCCCTGATGAGCGGTTTCATTTATCTCTCAGGCTGGTCCCTCTGAAGCACCAGCAGCAGGGCCCTGCACAAGGGGTACGTGTGAAAACACCAGCCTGGAGGGCAGGGACATCCCTGGAGCCTGGTTAAAGGCACACCTTGGCAATCCTGTCCTTGCTGAAACGTCTCCTAAATGTAAAAAATGTCTGTTAAACACAGGGTAAGAGATATCTTGGAAGAAACCTCATGAGCATGAAAGCAGTTTTCTATGTGTTAGGTGAGCCCCAGGTGAGTGGAGCAGCAGGGGAGTGGTGCCCTGGAGCTGCACTGGAGCTGCACTGGAGCTGCGCTGGAGCTAGCAGGACACTCGATCCCCAGCCCACTCCCATTTCCAAGGAAAGCAGAAGAGAGGGTAGGAGCAGCAGCACTCTCCCAGTGACTGATAGCACCAAGGAGCTGCGAGATCCTCTGAGCACTTCAGAGAAGATCCTTAACCTTGTAGGGGTTTTTTTATCTTTTTCGGTAGAGTCAACATTATTTCCTTCATGGTCACTGCTGAGCACTACATAAATCCATATCCACCTGTGATTAATGGCTCTTTAGTACCAAAGGAAGGGGTTAGCTCAAACTTTTAATCACTGTCAAACTTCATCATTTTCCCACTTTCTTTTCCTGTCTCCTGTGAAGCTTCTTCATGGCAAAACCTAATGGAAGCTGCCACTACATACTGGATGGACTTGGAATGAACTTCAGATGATACATATCATACCTATAGGCCACCCTTCCCATGTAGCTGTTGAAAACCAAGTGTCACAGGCCTGTGAATATTTTAAAAGCATGAGAAATCAGGGTCTGCCCGTTTCTGTTAATTAACTGGGTGAAAAAAATATAGTACAAGAATAGAAATTCGATAGTGGCGTAATGGCACAGGCGATGAAGGTCATCTTCCTCCTCTGACTGCACTAACTTGGCTCCTGGTTCACAGAGAATTTGATGTCTCCTTCAGCTCGATCTTCGCTCGCTCCTGTGTTGGAATTCCCTCAGGATGGAGTTTAGGTTTCATAAAGCATGAAAACGCAAGAAATTGTAGCGAGCCCAGGGCTGAGTTTTCACGGAATGGTTGATCCCCCATCCCTGGAGGTTGACAAGAAGCAGCTCCAGACACAGCCTCGGGCACAGCCCTGCTATTCTGGGCTGGAGAGAGCCCTGTGAGCCCCAGGCCACCCGGGCAAGAGGGCAGCAGCCACCCCGGGCCGGCACAGCCTCGCGTGCGATGCCGCCGCGGATCCTCAAACACGGCCAGGCGTGGATTTATCCTGCCTGACTTCAGCCACTCTCATGGCTGGGATGGCGGGATCATCCCGTGGGCCCTCAGCAGGGAGAGCTGTGTGCAGCGAGCGGCTCAGCGCGCTTTGCTCTGCTGTTGTGCCCAGTGACGCGCACAGCACCAGGGTGCCGGAGACAGGCGCTGCCTGAGCACTCACAGGGGCTCCTGCCTTGGAACTGGAGTGCCTCTGGCTTTCAGCGCTCATCCTCCTCCAGGCTGCTCAGAGGCACGGGATGGGCTGTTACTCCGTCACCTTTCCCTTGGCATCCAAAGCCATGCTCAGGGAAGCCAGGGATGCTGCAGCACAATTATTTCATTCGGAGCTTGGACAGGCCAAGCCTGGTGATGGGCAGCCTCTCGCTCTCTCTAACAAATAACTGGAAACCAGTTTTCAAGTTTTCAATTATACAAAGGTATATAAAATATATAAAAACTGCTTTTTAGCAGTTTTGTTGTGAAATTTCTGGTTCCAGATTTAATTTTTGCAATTTCCACCACTGGCCTTGCATTCATTTCCAGGAATGGAGAGAAAACCATAATTCTGTTATATGCCACACATTGAATTTCTTCTTCTCTAAATAATTCCTCTTTGATTAAATGACAAGGGCAGAATGTTTGCAAAGTCTTGTGAAGCTTCTAGGGTTTTGGGTTTTTTAAGACTATAGATAAAAGCATGATTTCTATCACTGAGAAAATATTTGCTGAAACCCAAATTTGTGACCTCAAGTTTCCCAAACCTCATGCAATTTTTCACTTCCCAAAGCCTGTCTGATTGACTGGAAGTGGAAAGCCCTCCTTTTAAAACTTTGTAATGACTCTAATTGCATTTTAATATTTGATACACTTTAAAATTGCACAGAAAGTATTGACATCAATGCTGAGCCATCCTTCACAATACATGAACTGCCCTACAAGAGCATTTGTATGGTGACAATGAGAGCTGTAATTACCCGTGATCCGAGATGGACAGTAGTGACATGTTTTATTCAAGAGATGTGAATCATTAGTGCCTTTGCAACAGCCTGGAGAGAATGAGAATATTTATTAACTGTACAAGACTAATGACTGCTCTCACAGGCTTTCATTGGTGCCAGCTCAGGTCAAATCTGTGTATGGACTGTAAGGAGACACAGCCAGTCATAAATACAGAGAAAGCTACAATAAAGCCTGGAACAGGCTTTATGTATCAATAAACCATGTACAATTTAAATTCAGCCTTGTTGTCTTGGAGCTCCCTAACAAAGTTTGCTGAGCAATGTTGGTGTGTGTTCCTATAGATGCTGAATGCAAATGTCCTGGGCACTTTCTGCAGTCAGACATTACCCTTCACCTGTCCCCAGAGAGTTATCACACATTTGACACCCTGGCTTTAAGCAGCGCTGCACTGAGGGTTGGTGTTTGCTGCCTGCACACGCAGGGTAAGGAGGGTTATTTCCACTCCCTGCATGATGTATGCAGGGCTGGTGTCCGGGGTAGTACGAGGGGAAGCTTGCAGTGAAGAGGCTGCAGGTGGGTGGACAAACGCACATCTGCTCTGAAAACCTGAGATCTTTTATTAAAGACCACTTTGGGAGATTGAAAGGTAACATTTTCCCTGTATGACTGAAGGGCATGACGTGCACTGACACCCATGAGTCTGTTTGCATGATGCAGGAGTGCACCTGTGACTGGCAGCTCTCCTCGTGCTGCCAGGGACAGAAACACCCTGCTGTTAAATCCCAGAGCTCTCCAAGCACTGTGACCTGCTTTGCTTGAAAACTTCATTGCATTGAGGTGGTACCAGTAAAACTGTAATCCCAAAGACCCTGGAAGTGGCTTGAAAGGGAGTTAAGGGAATATATTTAGGCTGTGTTTTGTCATTTATAGTGGAGTTCTTATAACAAGGCAATGCTGAAGTACAGGCAGCAGTTAAATACCACACAAGTGCTCACTAAAAGGAGAATTTACTCCATCCCAGCCAAAACTGGGACAGTGTATCTAGGAGGAGTGTGTTCCCAGGGGGGACAGAGGGGAACAGAGGGGACAGAGGGGAACAGAGGGGACAGAAGGGACAGTGGGGAACAGAGGGGAACAGAGGGGACAGAAGGGACAGAGGGGACAGAGGGGGCAGAGGGGGCAGAGGGGACAGGGGGGACAGAGGGGACAGGGGGGACAGAGGGGACAGGGGGGGCAGAGGGGACCCTCGGCTGTCCAGCTCAGACTGACCCTTCCCATCTCCTCCTGGAGAGCACAAAGTGCTTTTTTTTTTGGCTTGGAAACCCCTTCTTGGAACACGTGGAGGAGCCAGTCCTGCTCCTGTGAGGGGAAAAGACAACGCAGTTCCCACCCATTGGTCAGCTCCTCGTTCCTTTCGGGCACTTTGGGGATCAGAGGTATCCGATGTTTAAGGGGTTTTTTTTAATGGAGATAATTTCCTTGACTCGCCAATGTGTGAGGATCTTCACTGAGAGAAAAAAAAAAAAATCAAAGGCAAACAAACAAATAAAAATCTGATATTATAAACCGGAAATTCAGATCGGCTGAATATTTTGAAAGACTTTTCTACTAGCAGTTTCTACTTTATTTTTCTTGTTTTTCCTCTGGAATTTGCAGTGGAAAGAAGCCTTACAAAGTGAAAAGCACTGAAATGAAAGTTTCTGCATGTAACGTACTCAGAATAGTCGATTTTTAATGCAGAATGTGACTTTTCAAAGCACTGTAATTTTATTTTCAAATTCATTTAATTTCTTATGTCTGACAAATCTGTAGTATTTATTTACCTGTCAGTAATGATATACTACAAAGTCATACTGGATTTTGGTAAAGAAGTGCATCCAAAAAAACCCCACTGATATTTGCAAGTAAGAAAAAAAAAAAATCTGGTTTAAAACATATTTTTGAAACAAATTTTGAAATGTGAGTGTCTAAGTTTGAAATGTAAAGTCTGTTTGAATGACTAACTCCATCCAACATTTTCACAGCACAGCTTTCTTCCTTTCAGCAGGAGGAACAGGCGCCACAGCTGACATGAGAGGGAAGGAGAAAATTCTCCAAAGAATAACATTTTAATTCATCTTGAAATAAACATTGAGGATCTGTGGCTGCCTCCTGTAAAGGTAGTGAAAAAAAAAAAAAAAATCATACAGGAGATGAACAGAAGTAGTAAAAGCCATCTATTGCAATGTATCATGATGCTGTTACATTGCTATCTGTCAACCAGCAAGTAAAAATTCCTCCTATGACAAAACTGTAAATGCCACAATAACACCATATTTTCTGCTTTGTTTCTTGGAGGAAAAAAAAAAAAAAAAAAAAAAAAAAAAAAAAAAAAAAAAAAAAAAGGTGTAAACTTGAGAATAATATGAAAAAAAATCTTATAAATTGGGGGTTTGTATAAAATTCTGGGAGGGGAGCCAGGAGCTGCCTCATTTCTCTGGGGTCAGTCTTAAGGATTATTTGGCTCATTAGGGTAGTTTTAATCTGTAGAATTTTTTTCTTTTTTTCACAGAAAAAATATTCCAATGTACTGACAACTCAGCTGTTGTGTCTAGTTCTTCATGATTGCCTGGAGCACCATGGGTGCTCCATTTTGCTAAAAAGTACACTCCTAATCAGTCCTGTTTGTTAAGAAGATTTAC
The DNA here is from genome assembly GCF_015227805.2 of Hirundo rustica. Lineage (NCBI taxonomy): Eukaryota > Metazoa > Chordata > Aves > Passeriformes > Hirundinidae > Hirundo > Hirundo rustica. The sequence continues at coordinate 5,683,379 of NC_053464.1, forward strand.
ATATCCCGACTGAAGAACTGCAAAATTGTAAGGAAAACAAGTTTTTTTGTGTCTGAGTTACCACCAGCTCCTGTAGCTATGGCAGGTGGAGAGGGCTGAAACATCAGCTTGTGGCAATGCCGTGCTTGGTAACGGCTTTTGAAATGATGTGTCAGAACCTAAGCGTCATTGGAACCCAATTCCTGAGTTTAATTGGCATAAACACAATGCAGAAAAGTTCAGACACACCTGTGGAGAGAGGAGGGGTGGGCTGCTGTTACCCTGGTTTTTCTGAGTTTTTTATTAGCTTTTTGATTTTCATAAATAGAGTCAGATCTTTTAGTTACTGTAGAATATTAGAGCAGTTCTTCTACCTTTCCCACAGAAGTAATATAAACAAATCCTTTGTTTTTCATTCTTTGTCCTTTGTTTGCATATTTCTAACCTGAAAACAATTGTAACTGACAATTCGTCTGGCCACTGAGGCTGAGGGGTGGAAACCCCAAAAAGCCAATCTTCTGCTAGACCCACAAATGTATAAAAGTAAAAGAATAAACAAAGGGGTCTCTTCTCTCCGCTCTTTCAGCTAGGAGCTGGATCAGAGGAACCTCTGCGAAAATCTCTTGTCTGCGTGTGATTGCTTTGTGTGTCTCGGTGACAGGCTGCCCTGGATGGGCTGCAAGCACATCAAGTCTTTGTGCCGAGTAGCAAGAATAGCACTCAGGAGCAGGTCATTGCCAAATGTCCCCTCACAGGCACAGCTCTGGGGATGCACAGCCTGCACCTTCCTCAAAATTAGAGCCAGAAGAGCTTGAATGGTACTTTAAACAATGCCAGCCTCCATCTCTGGTTTGTGTAAAACCCCTTCCGACACAGGGAGCGGGTGAAGCCGGGATCCCGCTGTGACTCAGAAACAGATCCCTGCTGTTTCCATCTGCCTGCTGCTGGAAGCACCCTGCACCCAGACAGCTTCTCACTGCAGAACATATTCCCCCAGAAAGTTTGACAACATCCCTTGGCTTCTGAAAACAGCGCCATCTCTGCATTCCTTGCAAAAAAGTGGATGGTGATGGATGCAGCGAGCTCCAGCTGCGCTCTCCGCGCCGTGCCGCTGCGCTGCTGGGACACCAAAGCCCAGCTCTGCCCAAGCGCTCTGCTCGGGCCACCCAGCTCCTGCAGCCTGCCAGGGGTTACAGGGAACAGAGCTGAGGCTCCCTGGGGAGGGCTAAAAACCTATTGAAATAGGGATGCTAAAGATATCGGCAGGAAAGGGAGGTGAGTGTAATCTTCTGTTCTCTTTAAGAGAGAATATTGACCTAAAATTTGTATTTTTGTTTCAGCTGGCCATGCACGTTTCTAACACGGTTTAAGGCTTGCTTAATATTTGCCTTCAACCTGAGCAGAATATTTTAGTCCACTTTCACAGTACTTAGAGATTCTCATCCAGTCCAAGCACCGACCCAGCACCACCATAATCACCCAAAAACCCAGGTGCCACATCCAAAGACCTTCTGGACACTTCCAGAGACATCAGCCTCACCACCGGCCTGGGCAACTTATTCCAACGCCTCACCACTCTTCCAGTGAAAGGTGTTTTTTCTTAATATTTAATCAGAACCTCTCCTGGTGCAACTTAAGGCCATTTCCACTCATCCCTTCACCTGGAACAAGGCAGAAGGGGCTGACCCCCACCTGGCTACAACCTTTTTTCAGGCAGTTCTATAGAGCAATGAAGTCCCTCCTGAGCCTTCTCATCTCCAAACTAGGAAAAAAAAAAAAAAAAATCCAGTTAAGCTCTTTTTTAACAATCTTTTTAACATTTAGGCAAATGTCAAGGTATTTCATGCTCAATAATTCAAAGAATTGAAATTATTCACTTTGAAAACATGTTAATGGAACTCTTAAGACAGTTCCAAAAGTATGGCTTACTATTATTTCTACGGAACCTAATCACTGAATATTTCCTCACCTGGAAATCTAGTGTGGTTCCCTTTCCCCACCTGTCCCCTTTTTCCTTTAAGAAAAGAAATTGGAGTCCTCAAATTCATATGTTCATTGATTTTATTTTTTTTCTCACAGTTTTACCTAAACCCCCAAATACTGGGGAGGAAGCATTTAGGGGCTCTTTTGGTACTCGTGCCCGGCCGTGCTGCTGTCTGACAGAGCCCTCCGCTGCTGCCCCGGTAAAGCTCTCGGCACTGCGCTTTCCTGGGGCACGGTGTGGGTGTGGATGTGCTCACCCTGGAGCGTGTGCTGGTGCCCAGGCCACTGCCAAGCACCTGCCGTGCTGCTGCCACGGGGCATGGCTGGGTTTAGGGTCAGGAACAGCTCAGTGCTGGGTGCATCCTGGGGCTCCGAGGGCTGCAGGCTCTGTTGGCAGCCTGGGATGGATTCCCAGCCACCCCCTCGCTCCTGCTGCTCCGGGAGCTCCGTGTCCGGCCACTGCATCCAGCCCTGGTGTGGGATGGGTGCCAGCCAGGAGAGGGGTCCCTGAGGGGACTCTGTGAGATGGGGTCAGTCTGGCACCATTGCCACTGCTGCACCTGTCTGGGAGGGACGAGGGCACTGTGACCTGCCCGTGTCCTGGCCCTTCTCCTCACCCCCCGGCACTCCCAGCTGAGGAGAGCAGCCCCACGTGCCAGAAAAGAGAGGGACATTTGTCATTCTGGAGGAGTGCCTCTTCCTGCAGCCCAAAGGAGGGCAGCAGCAGGGCTGTGGCCGTGCCCACCCCGTGTGTCCCACCTGCTGCTGCTCTGGGATCCCACAGCCCCCTGCCAGTGCCCTCCCCAGGCCCAGCACAGCACCGCTGCTTCTTGGCAGGTTCTGCTCCAGGCTCCTTCCTGAAAGCATCTTCATTGCAACTTCTGACTTGTTTTTTTGTTTTTTAAATTGCTACCTTGACAGAAAGTTGGGAAAAAAAAAAAAAAAAAGGAAATTAAAATCCAGGATCTGTCTTATTCATATCCACTTGCAAATAAATTGCTGTGGAAACACTACCCAAGCAGAACAGAGATTTATTTTGGAGCATGTGAGCAGTTTAAGGTCATTTACCTAAAATTACATTCAAGAAACAACAGTGATGCTTCTGCATTACTCTCTCCCTTTAATGCCATTCTGCATCTAATCTGTCTTTCTGTTCAATAGAAATAGCTCACTCCCACGTCTGAGGAGAGCGTTGGGCTGGAGCCTGCATCTCAAACACCCTCCTGTCACCGGCAGGGAATGCCATTTTTAGATCTCCCATCCCAAAGAAAGGTCAGTCGCTATTCCAAACAATGGAACGAGTAAATAGTCAGTCCACTTTACCCTTTCTCCAAATTTTAAAAGAAAAACAAACAAAAAAAACCCAGCCATCAGCACCAAGGTGATTTCCAGTATTTTAATATAGTTACACAAAATCAACAGACTCTGGCAGTAAGTTTTTTCCTCAAGATGTGGTCGTACGTTTCTGACAGCAGTGCTGTGAAAGGACATCAGATAAGAAATACAGCTGGCTGAAATCTGCATTTCAAGTTCCTCACAACGTTTTTCAGGAGAAAAAGAAATCCTTCTTCAGAAAATAAGTGCAATAAAAACCCCAACAACAGAGTCAACACGAAGCAGATGCTCAGTTTTCACTTTATATGGATTCATCCAGGAGGTTGTGGGGAAATGTCCTTCAGGGTGTGGTGATTGGAAAAGTCCTCAGAAGCTGTGTTCCCAAGGTTGGAGCAGTGTTTCCATGTCTGCCCCTGCCCCCTCGGGCTCTCTGGGAAGCCCATGGGGATCAGCACTCCAGCCCAGCCAGAGAAGGGGGGTGGCCAAAGGGGTTCCCTGGGCACTGGTGGGAAATCACGGTGAAGAGTCACCAGCATTTTTGCTTTAAGGTGCACAAGGTTTCCAGGCAGCTGCAGCTGAGCTCAGGAATTGGCCAGTGGAAGATCTCCAGCACCTCCACAGCCACTTTTTGTTCCCCTTCATTGAAACTCTCCTAGTCAAGCTTTCAAACAAATTTATTTTTTTTTGAGATCTTAGCTTTTTTCTTTTTCTTTTTTTTTTTTTTTTTTCTTGCTTGTTTGGGTTTCTTTGTTTTGGTTTTTGGTTTTTTTGTTTGGTTGGTTTGGTTTGGGGGTTTTTTTGGGTTTTTTTGTTTTTCGTTTTTTTTCCCCAGACTTTCTCCTCTAAGGTTTTGGTGCAGATGGTGGTGAAATTACCCAGCACTTATCTCCTTGCAGAAGAGGCACAATGTGGTTCCATGGCCACTGGCAATGAAAAGTCAGTCTGAATTAGCAGCAGCAGAGTTTCTGAGCGGCAGAGTGAGAGGAGGATGTGGTGGAAATGCTCTGTCATTGTGGTTTGGGTTGAGGGTGTATGGATACAAGTCTTGTCAGACACAGAACAGAGCTCATTATTGAACATATTGAAATATTCCATAAGAGAAATAAGAATACAGAAAAGAAACCCATCACAGCTATACCTATGGTGGTATTTAACACTTTCTGTATACTCCTAAAGGAGCTTAATAAACCTGAAGACAAAGAAAAGTTCCATCTTGGGTAATAATTGGAAATAATTTTGCAGGTTTAGGGTCAGAAAAATGGGAAAAATAAAAAGTACAGGTCTGCCTGAAGTTTTGTATAAGATGATTTTTGTTTTGCATTATGTAATCAAATAAACACATCACATTATCACCTGGGGCTTGAAATGCAGTGAATGTCCCTGGAGCTCCTTTGATGCCACCTGCCACGGAGGAAACATCTCCCTCGTGGCTCCAGGCTCCAGGCCAGGTGAGGTAAACTAGCACTAAAAAAATTCCTTCCTGGTGTGACGGTATGAATATATAAATATATAATCCAGCCTGATTTGCTGTGACTGCTCTTGGACACAGTGGCTGAGGACACCTCTATGGCAAACATCAGCTCTGCTGGGCACGGAGTGACCTTCACTGGGCCCTCACCTCATCACTTCAGTGATCCAGTGCTGGTTAATTAGGTGCTTTTTCTCCTTCAGTTCTTATACTGAGCCCAGCCAGTAAAGATACAGCTTCTTCAAGTGTGCTGTTCAAATAAATTACTCTTGAGAATGAAAACAGGATTGTTGCAGGGAATATTTGAGTATTTGGGAGGATATATTAAATTCTGGTCAAGATTGGGTTCTTAAATATGTATCCTCCTTTTTCTACAGCATGCTATGACTATTGTCTTTATAATTTCCCTTATAATATTTTCAAAAATATTTTAGTTTTCTTTTTTTTTTTTTTTTTCCCCAACTTATTTAGGCATAAGTAGCCACTCAAGGTATTAGATACCTCAGCATGCAGTGAGTTGTGATTCTGGCTTTATATGCAATACTGGTATATTCAATATAAATAAAGTTATAGCTTCAGCTATCATTTCATAAATAAAGAGTATTAAGCAGGAAAGACTTAGACAGGAACCGTTTCTACTTAGAATTGCCTTTATTCTGGGCTCCAGGTCAGCAAGTCACCCTGTGTGCAGAGTGTAGGGGTGACACCGCCCACTCTGTCCCAGGAACATCTCACCTGCCAGAGCTGAGCAGTCTGGGCACTGCCTCGGTGGCAGGTTACAGCAGAATTTAGCTCTGGATTGACTCCACACAGCAAATTTATTCAAACCATTTCATATTGAAAACCTGATTACCATTTACCGTACGATGCCTTTCTGTCACTTCAGCAGTATCAAAAGGCTTTATTGTAGATGAGATCAAATAAATATAGCAAAACCATGAAAAAAAAACCCAACAAAAACCAACAGTGTCATATCCTGAGTGATAGCCTGCTCCTGCAGACTACTGCCACCAGCTGAGAGAATGTGCCAATATTTTTATGAGCCATCATTACCAAACAAAACCGAAGCAGGCTGGAAGAAAACAGCAACCTAGAAGTGGTGTTTAAGAAAGCCCTGGGAAAGGAAAAGAACAGAAGAGGAGAGCTGCTGAGCTGAATCAGCATGTGGGCTGTAGCTGGAACAAAAGGATTCTTCAGTTCATGCCAAAAATACTCATCAGCGCTGCTGCTTTTTTAAGCTTAACATTCATAGGTGACTTTTCTTGCTTCTGAAGAGTCTTGTGGGAAGCTGTGCTGGCTCAGGTATGGGTGGCTGTCACAGCCCTCCCTCTCTGCTCACTTCAAGGGTTTCCTTGGGAGAGGAGCTGACTGCTCAGGGAGCAGAGCAAGCGCTGCCCTCTGAGCCTCTGTCGAGCCTCAGGTCCAGGCTCTTCTCCAAGGGACCCCTTCCTTCTGAGGATGGTCCAGCTCTTTCTCTTCCTTTCCCTTCTCAGAGCTGGCAGGACCTCAAAGACAGCTCAGCAAAGATCAGCATCTGCTGAAGATCCCAGCTGCAGAGGTATCTTCCATCTCAGTGGGATATGAGCACAGTCCTTAGGGGACTCGTCACAAAGCACTAAATATGATCAAAATGACCAAAAAACCCACAAATGACCCAGAGATTATTTCCCTTGGTACACAATTGGTCTGAGGGACTCATTACTGTAGGGAGCCACAGAGTGCAGATTAAAAGCTTTAGAAAACACCAGTTATATGTATCAGCAAAAAAAAAAAACAACGGGAAAATAAATCATCCTACTGAAGAATTGCAAAGAATCTTCTCAAGTTCCAGGTTTAAATGAACATTTAAGAATCAGGGACTAAAAAGGGCTTTGCCAGGGAGACAAAGGTGACACTTACCAACCTCCCCAGGATGGGTGATGGCAGAGCTCCCACCCAAGCTGTGCTGCTGCCTCTGCACACTCTGCGGGGCACCTCGGAGGGAATTCCTGCTCTAGGTAAACCAAGGACCAAATGAACAAAATGCAGAAATTCTGCATGCAAGGCTGACTGTTTTAAGGTGTGGATATGAGAATCTGCATGCCTGGGTCCTCTGGGAATGGCTCTCCTGGGAACAGCTCTGGGGAGAAACAATCCTGCTCCTGCATAACCCGCCACGTGTGTTTGTGTTAACTTAGCTGTGGGAAGCAGGCCTTGCTTGTAAAGCTGGGGCTAAGTTTGCGTTTTTCAGCACTTCAAAGAGCATCCCCAAAACAATCTTTTAGAATCTGAACGTGTTTGTTATCTTGCTAATCCTAAAGCAAAGAGATCTAAGGAGGCAGCAAGCTGAACGCAAAAAAATTTACAGTGTATTTTCTTGCAAAAATCAAGGTCTCGTTTTAGTCTTCAGCTAGAAATCCAGGTTTTGCATCTGAGCAATTTAATAATAATAAAACAATAATTTCAGCCTCAAAATGTATTTGCTTTCAGGAAATGAAACCAGCCTTTTAGTTAAATAACATTGTTCCCTGGGAACAATTTCGGTCTTTGGTGTTGAAATCACATTTACATGAAACATTTCCTTGTTTAGGGGTATTTAATTGCTTCAGGAGTATGAAACATAAACATTAATATAGCCATACTGAAAAGTTGAGAGAAAATAATGCCCTTTACTTCATGGCTTTGCTGATTATAGGTCAGTAGCGAATTAGATTGGTCTTTAATTCTTCCCCAGCGTGAAAGGGATTCAATCAGTTACACCATGAGCTGATATTATTAATGCAATCATGGCCTAAAAGAAACCAGCCCTAAAGGGAGATGCCAAAATGAATTCTTCATGTAGTAACAAAGGAAGTCAGAAGACTCCTTCACAGCGAGTCACGTCTGCACTGAGTACAAGCCTGACGTTTCATAAGCCTCCAAATAAGTCTGCTGTGAGTTTCCCATTTCTATTTTGTACATCCAGCTCTTGCTAAGGGCTCCACAGGCATTCAGAGCATCACTAAAAGAAGATATTAGATTCAGTATGACACTGAGTTACAAACTTCAATGGGGAAAGTATTAAATACTGAATTATTCCATAATATAGCCACCACTCAGGCATTTAGGCACTTTTCCATCTTAATTAAAAGGCAAAAAATTGCAAAAGGCTTCAAGGAAACATTTAAGTATTCGTAATCAAAGCATAAAATTAATCTAAGGAACAAATTACTGCATGCTGAGGTATCTAATACCTCTAAAAATACTAGGTTTTCTGTCTCCCTCTCCCTACAAAAAGGTCAGGTTTTTTGAGCCCAGTCCCACTGGTGATGTGCAAGAGGGCAGCACATGCCCAGCCACACCAGTTCCCAGGCTGGCACACATCCTGCCAGCCTCCCCTTCTCCCACTGCAGCACTTTCCAAATCTAATCAATCACAGAGGCTGCAGTGAGGTGATTACAGCAACAAGAGGCAGCTGTGGGAAGGAGGACGCGTGCCCATCCTCCTGCCCCTGGGCACACCGGGGCTCCCCGTGGTCCAGGAAACCTTGGGAATGGCAGGGACTCATTAGCCCACTTGTACCACTCCAGGGCTTGAAACTGCAGCATCCTGATTTATCCGTGAGGTGGTTTGGGTCAGAAGAGAGATTTTTAAAGTGTACTTGTTGTTAATTATTTCCTCTTCCTTTGTTCTGTTGAGCTGGACTCAAAGCATTACTGGCGCTTTATCATCATCAAAAGATTATGAAAATTCACATCAATAGAACTGTCTGATCAGCATTTGCTCTTCAAATATGAGTAAGAATGCTTTATTGCACAATAACAAAGCAACAGCGATGGCCAAGGTGTATAAACATCTTCCAGGCATTCCTTTAGGATGCCATGCACAAACTGTCAGCAGCAGCTCTGTAGTGATCTCACGAGCCTGGGGGTGCTGGGCCTCCTGCTCCAAGGCAATATTTCACAATGAGGAAGGCATTTGCTGTTTATCTGTATTAATACCATGAAGTGGCTTATGACGAGACTACAAAATGAACTGGTTATAATCTGGGGGCCAGAGCCTTTGGGAGCAATGGTCAGGCTTCTGCTGACCTTCACTGAAAAAAATCCAAGTTTTGAGACACCCCTGGGTGATCTGCAGAGAGCAGGCTAAAAATATATTTGTGTTTCATTTTAAAATACATGGAAAACCACATTAATGCAGAGTCAGCTAAATGCACATGTGCCATCTGACTGTTCAAAAATCAAGGTTAACCTACATCTAGGAGATTTTTTTATAAGCTCCATACAGGCACATATTTCTCCACTGTGCAAAGGTTATGGTTCCTTTGCTGGTTCCTCTTCTTGTTGATTCAGGATTTGAAACATATCCAAGAGTACTTTTTCCTGTTCATGAGTTAAGTCTTGTTCATACACAAAACTTAAAGACATAATTTTGAAAATTTCTTTATTAGCTACATTTATTAGCCATACTTATGTATCAGCAAATCTTCATAGTTTGAACAGAGTCTGACCTGTTTCCTCTCAAAGCCGTGGAAACCTTTCCCCTTGGGCTTCCAGCAACCCCAGACACTTATCACTTTCTTTGCAGTACTATTTTTTCTGTGGTTAGATCCCTCTTTGGGATAGCTAAATGTGATGGATATTTGTTAAGTACTTCTTTGAGATAAAATATGATTTATTTTCCCTCTTTAATTTATAAAATGTAAAATGGCAAAGCTCCTAACTTGCCTCACCTGCTGAGCCACTGAAAGACATGAGAGCATAAATATCTATGACATCCACATTATTACCAAATACATTCATTAACAGCAGTGCTATCACAGCGAATGCCAAGTGAATTGACAGTGACAGGGCAATAAATTAAAGTGTTTATACCTTTTTCTCAGCTTACAAATATCGGAGTTATTCCTGACCTTTGATATAAACCTTAATGATCACTGGTAAATCAAATATGATACTGTTCGAATTCAGTGCCACCGTTGAGACCTTTTCATCCTGGAGATGCAATACCTTCTAAGAGAATCTTTGTGGCTTAAGGAAATTACCATCCATACATCATGAAGGTGTAATATCCATAGGAAATGAGCTCATTTCCATTGAAAACCTCCTAGTTTACTCTAGTGGACTCTGATGATGAATTACATGATGTGAGTTGCCTAGAAACTCACCCCTGTCTCCTGGTTCCTGGGCAGTCCCAGCACGGGGCTGCCACCAAACATCTCTGGGCTCTTGGGTTCCAATGGGCTGAAGATCCCTGAAAGAGAGGTTTTGAGGCAAAAGAGGGAACAGTTTCCAGTTTTTACGCATTCAGCCTTGTAGAAGAAGAGAAATTGTGTATACCAGTCAGGTTGCAGGCTTCATCCTTTTCGTTTTGTTATTTGAACTTACTGTCTTGCTCTGGGTCAGTAAGGAATTATTTTTCCAAAGAAGCCGAACTCAGACTTTCTCTGATAGAAAATCCTGAAACAGAGGTGCTAACCCCTATTTAAAAATCTGATATCCTGAAAATAGGCTTTCTTCCCTTCATTAGCTGACTTGAAAGAAGCCCCTAGACAGAGCAAAAAGCAGTTTGTGCTGATTAAAGTTGCCAGATTTTGGACAAAAGCAACAAGCAACAAATCTTGGTTAACAATAGCCATGAGACCAGCAGTGAAATATGTCGGTGTGGCATTTCAGGTCAATGAGAGGGGGGGGAAACTGAGCATTTTATTTCATGTTGGGCCAAGGCAATGGTTCTGTACCAAATGGAGGGGTGCAAAAGCATCCCAGCACTGTGACACTTGGTCCTGCTTAAGAAGAAAAGGAACCTGTGTCCTCAGAGGAGAGACTTTTTACAGCTTTACAGGATCACTTTGTGTTCACTTCATGCTTTATGTACAGTTTTTGTTCAGTTTTATCTCTTTCCCTAGGTAGCTGGCTTGGCCCATGAAATGAAATGAAATATGTGAACGATCATCCAACCTGTGTTTTAATTCCTGCCCTGGAAGGTTGTGGATCTCAGCGGTTGGTGATCTGCAGAATTCTCGTGCAAATATTTAACAGTGCTTGCCGAGGCCAGCTCCAACTTCCCTGGGTGATTTTTTTTCCCAACGCTTTCCTTTACCTCTCTTGCTTTCAGATAAAATGTCAGCTCATGAACTGCAATATTAGCCTTTCCCTTCAGATTTATTTTCCTTCCCCAGTATGGATTAAAAAAAAAAAATAAATAAAATAAACCCGGCACTCGCTAGGAAATTTCTCAGAGGAGAACTTCCTGCTGTAGCTGCAGAAGCTGGCGGTGTGCGCGGGCTGGGAGGCTGCAGCGGGAGCCGCTGTGTGCGCTCCGGCCGCTCCCGCTGCCCCCGCCCGGCTCCGCGCTGCGGATCCCGCCGGAGGATGGCACAGTTGCTCAGCTCCAGGCTGCTGCCTGGGAGGCATCGCTTCCACGGGAAATGATAACACGGAGAGCCTTTGAGCCCCTCTCCTCCGCGGCAGAGACGCTAATCCAAGGCGGTCCAAAATGCACTTTAAAAAAAAAGCAAAACACCCAAAACGAAACAAAACGGGGGGTGCGAGGTGCGCAGGGAAGGGGAAAGGAATAAAGAAAAGGGGAGGTGGGGGAAAGGAGAGAGAAAATTAAAAAGTCCCTCGGTCCAATGTCGTTTCAGTAGAGCAAGGTCACGGTGGGGCCAGCCGCTGGTCAGAGCCGAGGGGAGCAGAGGTCTCCGGCTGATTGCAGCAGCCAGGCTGCTCTAATCTCCGGGGGATGCTCACAAAAGGCAAAGCCGGGCTGGGGACAGGGCCAGAGCCGGGGCAGCCCCAGCGCCTTCCCCCGCCGCAGCCTTTATCCAGCCTTTATCCAGCCTTTATCTCCCCGGCACAGCGAGCTCCTCCCGCACCGGGACTGCCCCGGGCCCTGCGGGAGGATGCTTTTAAAATGCAACAGTATGGGAATAACAGAAAATGTACTTAGTAAATAAAAATGTGGGCACAAAAGATGCCACGTTTTTGAAAGGGATGTAATGGTAAGGAACTGCAGAGGATCCTCCCTGAGGTGAAAAGGGCTGCTAGAGCTGGGTCCTGAAACAGGGACTGTAAACATCATTTGTGCACATTCTGCTCACCAGCACTGAACATCTGTCTCTCGCTAGACTTTACTGCAACTTTGCCGTTTTCTCCAATAGCTGATGTTTTGCATTGTTTTGAGTTTTGTTTAATTTCCCTCCTAAGTGCTGAGCCTAAATGAAGAGGATCAAAAAACTTGTAGTAGTAATTTCCCTGACTTGCCTCTGCTTGAACAGAAGAGGCAGGTGCAGACACTGAAATAAATCCCACTGAATTAGCAGTACCATCCTCAATCTGCAACAGAATCCTTTAAGCACAAGGAGTAACCAAAAAGCTTTTTCCTGGGAACATCCTAGATGTACTTTTTCCAGCTAACAATCTTGCTTAATTCTACTGAAAAAAAACCCACAAGGTTTGCTGATAACATTTCTCTCTTATTGTATTCATTTCCACAATACCACAAGTAAATGATTTGGCAGAAACAATGCCATAACATCAAATGATAATTAGAAGCTGTAGAAGATAAAAGAAAGGTCTACAGGGCTCTTGTTATACATACAGACACAAATCATGTTCAGGGCAAAAAAAAGCATGGAAAAGAACTGAAATGGGGACCACACCTGATAGCCACGGTGCCTGACCCCCAGGGGCACCCCTGACACAACCCTTTTCTCTTAAGAGAGAGCAGATGCGTTGGGAGTTATTCCACCATGTCAACAAGAAAGCTCCTGCAAATTTTTTATGTCTCTGCATTCCAGAAAGGGGAAAGGATCTAGCAGACAAGTTAAAAACACTCCTGTGAGCTCCTGGTCCTGCCAGGAGCACCCGTGTGCAGGCAGCCACTCCTGCGCTCCATGAGCAGCTCAGGCTGGTGCTGGGTTTGTGCCACTGCTCTCTGCACAGGTACAGCCTGCCACAGAGGGTGCCCTGGGCTGGGTTTGTGCCACTGCTCTCTGCACAGGTACAGCCTGGCACAGAGGGTGCCCTGGGCTGGGTTTGTGCCAGTGCTCTCTGCACAGGCACAGCCTGGCACAGAGGGTGCCCTGGGCTGGGTTTGTGTCACTGCTCTCTGCACAGGCACAGCCTGGCACAGAGGGTGCCATGGGCTGGGTTTGTGCCACTGCTCTCTGCACGGGCACAGCCTGGCACAGAGGGTGCCCTGGGCTGGATTTGTGCCACTGCTCTCTGCACAGGTACAGCCTGGCACAGAGGGTGCCCTGGGCTGGGTTTGTGTCACTGCTCTCTGCACAGGTACAGCCTGGCACAGAGGGTGCCCTGGGCTGGGTTTGTGCCAGTGCTCTCTGCACAGGCACACCCTGGCACAGAGGGTCCCCTCTGGCTGCAGCTGGGAGCCAGGGCAGGACAAGGAGAAGCTCTTCCAGCCCAGAGGCCTGGCTGTGGTCGCTCTCCTCTGGCAGCTCTGCTGCTGACTCCTGTTCTAGTCAGGCTCCCTGTTCAATGCCATGGCTGCAGGCACTTTCTAGGTCTGTGTGATGAGTAACTGGAGAAAAGGCAGACATTAAAGCAGGTTTAGGAGCAGTGTACTAAGTCTATCCATATTTTATATCCAGCCTAATGTGCCTGTGAGCTGTTCCCTGTAGCTGTGCTCCATACAGAACCCGTGGCTCTCCCTGGAGGAAGAACTGCATCAAAGATTTGTGGAAGCCAATGCTGGTTTCAGGTGCCCTCAAGCATTGCCTGGTGTCTAAAAAGAAGAGGAAAGAAGAGGAAGGTGGAAGGACACCACCACCAGTGTTGAGCTGCAGCATCATCCCTTTGCTGGCAATGGAGCTCACTCTTCTCCCGTGGTCTGGGCTATCACTGACCAGTTTGTGTGCTACAACTTGCAGTCTGGTCCCTCCTGAGAGATGAGCTAATTTTTCTTGAGCAGGAAGCATCTTCTGCTGCATTTGAAAGGTCTCAGACAGGAGTTCAATGCCAAAAAGAAAGATGATGCTGGAGCAAACAGTGGTTCCTGCAGCTAGAATCGATTGGGATTTGGGGCAGCTGGCATTTCTGGGTCTGCACTGTAAAGCATCCCCTAAAGTCTGGGATTTATATCCATAGAAAACTCAAAGATCTATCTGTGACCCTGGCTTTAGTTCTGAGGGCAATTACTGCCATGGGAATACACTGCTTGCTTGAAACGTGATTGAATCTGTACCTGTGCTCCCTTTGCCAGGCTGTGTGCTCAGCTTCCCCACTTCCACACCTGCTAAAGAGAAACTATGAGCAGATCCTCTTAAATCACAATTTAGACTGACACAATATCCCAGCCCCCCTCACCCCCTGCCCAGCTTCAGGTCATGCTCCTGATTATTTATCATTCGCTTCCAGATTGTGAACTCCCCCAGTATTCCCAATGCTGGGTTGCCAACACTGGAGATTAAATAAATCATTTATTTTTATTTTTTAAAAAGCATTTAACTCCAACAATATACAGCTGCAGCCATGAATGACTGATTTCATTTTACAGAATATGTTTCCCAGTCAGAAATGAAATTGGCAGTGCAACCCCTCCACCCCCCAGAATTGCTTCGCTAAAGTAGTAGCCAGATGAACAGGCAAAAAATCACAAGAGGATTAAACCAAATATGCAGCTCAAACAGAGGAGCAGCTGAACCCTCCAGCATTTCCATAGACAGCTGATTCAGCAAAACAGATACACATTCAAATGAAGGATGTCACTGAAAGGGAAAAGCAGGCAGCTTGATCAATAAAGTGTGCAGCCTGTCCTGGTACAGGGAGAGCAGCAGCCTATTGAGCCACACAGAAAAATAAATTGGGAAGAAATTTTGCTCTTGCCAGGACCTTGAAGCCCCAGTGGAAGAAATGTCCAGGAAAGGTAGCTCATGGAGATAGGTCACAGCTATCTTATGCTTCCATTATCCCTTCTTGGGACTAACCCCTGCCAGACTAACCCCAGGCCAGAAAAAAAGCAGCATTTTTTTCCCCTCAATCACACAGTTTATACGAAGCCAGATATTGTTTAATTCAAGATTATAATTTTCACAAGTTACAAGTAGCTACAAGTTCTTTTATTGTAATACACAAATGTTTTCTTTTTGGTGAACTATGCAGAAGTATATTTGATTCACAGAAATAGTTTCGCTTCACCAAATACCTTGAAAAATGATATGCAAACAAATGCAGCAGAGAAACGGTTGAAGAGATTCACATTGTCCTGCTCACATCCTCCTCACAAGAGACTGTTTAGTGCTACTCAGTCACTACAAAGCTTGGGCTGTGTCAGTCACAGAGTCTTGTCCCCAGAGCTTGCCTGGGTCTGGACGCTCTGTAAGGAGAGGAGGGTTTGCCTGGGAGGTGCGATGTTTGTCAGAACCTGTGTCCTTGAGCTCTGAACACAGACAGACACTGCTCTTCCATCCCCTGCCTGCCAGCAGAGCAACCTGCTCAGAGAAACCTTCTCACAAGAACAAACCATCTTCTCAGAAAAGTAAACAGGAAAAGGCTGGGAGAGCAGCTGATGAAAGGACATGTCAGTGCACATTAAAATATTTGCTAATTGCAAAGCCATAGTCCCACTGTGCTGCCAGCCCCTGCTCTGACTCACGTGAAATGTCAGATGGCTCCAGATTGAATTAATAACCTCATCCCCTGGCTGCCCAGGAGAGAGGAGACAGCAGCAACACCAACACTGATTCTGCTTCCTTGCTCTTCTTCCCTTCTCCATTCCCACATTCTGTCAGGGTAGTTTGCTCAGCATAAAGCAAGTTACAGTGCTGAGTGTGGCCTGAAAACCTAAAGAGTGAACTAATATTTAGATTTAATTGCAATCTTAGGGAAGAGCCAAGATTTCATTTCAATCTTGGGGAAGAGCCATGTTGAAGATGGTGAGAACCGTGGGGAAGGTTTCTCCATTTGTTGCAGCTTTTCAACCCATCTCCATGAAGGAAGAGGCTGGACACGCCCCAGCAGTCTGTGGGAACAGGCTGGTAAATCATCCCAAACAAAGGTAAAAGCAAAGTTATTAGCTTGAACATGTCAGAAGAGCTACTTCCATATGAAAAATGTCAACTCACATGAGTTAAATGTTCAAGTCTGCTTAAAAATCACAGCGTGGAAATAAAAAGAAAGAGCTCTGGTTTTTCATGTCTTGGTTTGGGTTACAATGTTCAAAATGATAAAAAACACAAATTTCCGCCAACTGGTTGAAACTCTTTCCCTTACTGTTTTTGGGTTGGTCCTGGTTCAAGCACTGGAAAGATGTTAAAAGAGAAACATTTATAAAAACAGAGAGAGGAAAAAAAGTTGGAAGCAAAACAGCAGAAAAACAAGGCTACCATTCCTTTAATAAGGAACTTGCAATTATTGTTCAAATGAAGTCCTTATTCGGAATTGCATTTCTAATCCAATAAAGTATGTAATTTCAGGCACACAAATAATCCCTATTTTTAAAGGGATTTAAATTTCCCTGCTTTGATGGGCTAGTGATATTACACCAGGGAAATGGTAGCACTAAATGACTGCAATCATTCAGCAGTATGCATTTATTTGACTCTAGAGTTTAAAAGGCTGTGGTTTGCATAGTACTTATCTAACTACCCACTTATTTTCTCTGTACTTCTGAACCCAAGAAGAGTGTTTACTTTCAGCAGGACAAGAATGGTGTTTCAAAAGAATTGATCAATATTAACCTTGCACAGTACTACACATTATATCTATTTTGCATAAACTATATTAGAGAGCCAGCTCATATAGAATTTGTGCACAACAATATATCTGCATCCCTTCTGAATACGAGTTTACAAATCTTCTGCTGTTTTTAATCTTCAAGGTCTTAAAACTGTACATTAAATATATTGTCTACACATTCTTTGCAACTGAGTTTTGTCAGTGTGTGTGAATTATACATAAAGCCTACATTGAGAGAGATGCATAAAACTGCAGTTTATCTAGGTAGGCATAACCATTCAGCAAACTTTGTCTAATTAGTCACTAAATCAGTCTTTATGACTTTGTTGACTGACAGATGTTTTCAAAATCATTAATCAAATTAAAACTGACTCTTCTTAAAATGCATGCCCTTGTTATTTGTTATATTAACGAATATTGGGTGCCATAATCTGGTGCTTAAATACCCACTATTGTAATTCAGTGCAAATGACAATGCTGACATGAGAGAACTATTAAAGTGGATACAGATTTGTCACATTTTCAGACAGCAAAATACTCATCTGTGACACGTAGCATATGGCACAAACCTGGGAAAATCATCAGCGGAGTAAAGAATAAATAGAAGCTGTGTTCCCTAAAAAATATAATCTGACATCCAAACACAGATAATCTTGAGACATACTTGACAGTCCATGAGTTCAGCCAACAGATTTTAAAATCAGAGGCTGCAGCACTGCATTTCCAGAGAACAAATCACAGCAGAGCTCCTAATGCTGAACTCGGTGTGTAAACACGTTGCTTTTTCTACATGCTCTGTAAAGACATCATTAAAATACTACTGCTAATTATGCTTCAAGCCTCTGCAGAGTCACGTGCTAATGTGTTTATCCAATTTCATTTTTTGCAGCCCATCTCATACTTCGGCAATTTTGATGCACAGAACTTAAAAATGCCAGTGTTTATTAGAGGCAATCCTGAAGCAGCGGGGGAACTGATGCTCTGCCTGGGCAGATAAATCGCCTGGAGCCGGAGCACATCTCCCAGCTCCACGTGTTCACCTGAGTTATCCACTCCAGTGATCCCATGGGGTTAGAAATGTGCCCTGAGGTGACAAGGAAACAGTTTCACTCCTCTTAACTTGTGTTCAGGTCTCAATACCCCAGATAAAAAACTTCTATGAGATCCTCTGCTTGGAAAGACCATGATTGCCTGCTGCTCCTTTTGGGGCTGCTCCTCCATGGGACAGAAAACTCTTTCAGCTCTTCATTCAGACCCTTCTAAGGTGGCAGGATTTCTGGTTTCCTTATGTGAAAGTTCATCTTGACATTACATTTCAAGGGCCATCATAGCAGCATGTTCTCCAAAGTTTGATGGCATTATACACAGAATCAAAGCAAAGAAAGATTTGGGGGATTTTAAAAGAAATCTGGTTATGTATTTTCTTGCCAGGAAATATCAAAGGAATAATTAGGAACACTTGCTTGTCCCTCAGTCTCCCAGGGCCCCAGCATGTTCCTCTTCCCTGCTCTGCCTTTCCCCTTCAGCTGGCTCTGAGCAGAGCTGGGACATAGCAGAGCCTGTGGGCTGACAGCTTGTGGATGTCCCCACCGATGAGCGCAGTAACTCTGGGTCAGGTCCAGCTCAGGGCTCCAGGTTCAGCCTGGCCACACGATGCCCTCCTGGCACCGGCTGCACCACGGACACGGGATGGCACTGCACATCCCGAGGGGAGAGGAAACACCTTCCACTGTTGGATCCCGCCCCAGGCTGGACACCACCAGCAGCAGTGCCCTTGGTGCAGGTGCTTGGTCTGGGGTGGGAGGAGAGCAGAGCACGAAGGGCTGTGATGACACCAGAAGCATCCACACTCCCACATTCCTTACAGTGCCTCTGGAAACAGGGAATTCCATTCACACTTACAATAAAGCCTTTGCTCAGAAAGCACAAAGGAGTCTTAAAATGAGTGGATCTCACTGTTCCACCACTTTAAAACCACTTTTGACTGTCAGAGGTATAAAGGAGTTTTAGGATAAATAAGAGTATGGTAGTAATCTGATCTCATAACCACAGGGGGGCTGATTCTCTTCTCATTTATATCAGTTTTATTTTCATATAACTCCATTAGTTTCAGTATTTATTTTTGCATGAGTGACAGCAGAATTATGCCCAGCATAATCACACATGAAGTGTAAAAATCCAACTTGACTAGTTTCTCAGTATTAGCCACGAATGCTAGAAGCCAAAATAGAATCTCAATGAAGTAGTCCCTCAGTCTGGTCTTATTCATTATTTTCTCTCCATATCCAAGCTGGACATGCCTCTGAGTTACAGAAAGAAGTATGAGGATGGAGCCAAGAAATAGTTGGACAACCTGGGTTCTACTGAGTTTTAACGTTCAAATAAAACTAGATTTGAGGACCTCTTGGGAATTTATATATTCTCTGCAGAGTTCTGCCTTGTTCAAAATGAGAAGGAATAATGGCAGCAAAGTCAAAGAGCAGCTTGGTAAGACAAGGAGTTGGAGAGAGTTGTTTCAAGTGTCATTCAATATTCTCAATATTTAAATGTCTCATTCAATATTTTGCCCATCTCTGGTTGTTGTTGATTGGCTTGAGTTTTTATAGCTCCATACACAAGGAAGACAGTTCAGGAAAGGACAATATTTTGGAGAAGTCCCCTCCTAGCTCTGTTGTTATCCTTGACAGCAGGTGATGGAGCCAGAGGTGAGGAATAAAGGGTAACAGCTGTATTTTGGTTCTTTTGCTGTGAATAAGGAGAGGCCAGAAACCACAGTGCACCATCCAAGGCAGGCTCCTGATCTTCCTCATCAAACCACATCCTGGTCCAGTCTAAACTGGCACAGGCAACAATTCTTCATGAGCTGTTTATTGACTGTCCCCCTTACCTAAAATTTCAGGGTACAAGTAAATCTGGAGAAAGAAATAACCCTGCACTTCTGACTTAAATAATAACATATTGCCATCAATGGAGTATTTTGTTTGTTTCTCCCTTCAGTTTTTAGTGTAAAAACAATGAGCCCCTCCCACATCCAGCAGCTCTCTCAGACCACAGAGACAGAGCCAGGGCAGAGCTCCAGCCCTTTGCACTTCCCACAACCCTCTTTTCTCTCTTTCACTTGTGACACTGCTGTTCTGCCACCGCAGCTTTCCTGAGCTGGTACGTGTCTGAATTGTGCTGTCTTGTGAGCTATCCAGTCTCTATGTCAAACACTGATCATTGCTTTCAAAAGCCTTCATGATAAATAATAGATAAAAGAGAGGAACCATGGCGTGGTTTCAGGTTTGAGTGCTTCACACACTGGATTAACAAGCGTTACATTTTCAAGGGTGTCGGGAAGAAGCAGGGAATACAAAACAGAAATGGAGGAAAGTGGCAAGAGGAGTTGAAAAAGGAGAGGAGAGAGATCCTGGCCAAGCAGAAGGCTTGGAATGGAAATCATGGGAAGCATTAAATTGCATTGGTACACACTGCTGTCATGCAAAGGCACAGGAGTTCGTGCCATGAATGCAGAATCCCAGTGGGATCACCAGCCAATGGGAATGACAGAATCCTCATCCCCACCACGATCTCTGTACCCATCCCAGCTCCCAGTTATATCACTCCTGAGTGCAGCTACTGGGCATCTTGGAGGGATACAAATCACCCAGTGTCTCTCAAACAAGCCCATTGGAATATCAGCATTTTCCCTGCCAAGCTGCTCAGAGCAGCTCTGAACCCTCGTGGTGGAATCTGCCCCATAACTGCTGTGTAACACTCACTAATGCAGCCTAGTTGACAATTTGTTATCATTTTTTATGACAAAACCCCAGCTATTTCTCTAAAATCAGGGTTTTAAATAAATATTAATTTTCTCAATAACTCAGCTGGGGGTTGAATGCAGAACATTGCATTTTAGTTTTCATTACTTTCATTTTACATCTACTTTTCCCATTTTAATGATAACCAAAACCTCTCAGGATTTCTAAAATCAAATATAATGAAAACTAATTACTAAAACCCATGTTTGATTGCAAACAGTAACCCCTACATAGTGATTTTATAGATTTCTTAATAATTCAGAGCAAATCTATTTTTTAAAATAATGTAAATTGAAATTTGAAGAAATTAAAGAATTTTTTATTATCTGTGTTCTCTTTCTCTTTCAGACTGAAAATCTTTATAGAGCTATGGATGGTAGAAAATATGTATTTGTTTCAGGAAGATTAGAAAAACACATTTGTCTTTTGTGAGTCTCAAATATCTTGGCATTTCATACTTTGGTTTGCCTCTTGTTTCCTGCAAATATCTTCTTTTTTACTTTTTTGAGAAGAGTAACAAAAATAGAATTACACTTTTTAAAAACATCTAGCTATTTTTAATGTTTTATTAATGTTTATCAACTCTGGTCCTGTCTTTCTGCCATCTGATGTGTCAAGATCACTCTGTGTACCTCTGAAGGCAGATATTTTTTTTGCCAAAACAGTCTTGGGTTGGGTTACCAGCAAAGACAAGGCTTTATGATACCCGTGAAAGATTCAGAATGGCAAATTTCATCAGTCTTTGAAACCAAATATATGCAAAATGCTGCAATAGGCAGGGGAACAAAGACTCATTTCGTGTTCAGATAAAAGATTTCAATTTTTGCTTTTAGAAAACATTGCATGAAGTAACTAGGTCAGAGCTGTGCTAAACCCACACTTCATTTATTTGATATGCATTCTGCGTAACAGTCCTGTTTAGTAGTTTAGATTTGACCTGAATTAAATATGAAGCTCAAAATATATGATAAAACAATAATAAAAGATCTGACTTACCACAAAGCTTCCATGCTAAATATGTGACCCTCTTCTCTCCGTTCAATCCAACACTGCCCGTGGTGCTCCTGGGTCCTCGTCCCTGCTGCAGACACCTGGCAGGGACAGGCTGGGACAAACACCCCGAGGAGAGGTGTCCTCATCCCTGCAGAGCTGCTGTGCCATACAGCTGAAATCCAAAGGCCTACTGGAAAGAAAGCAGCAAGCCTCAGTGGTAGCTTTACTTCTGCAGGACTCACGTCTATTATTATGTCTCACAATGCCTGAGCAACACCTGTGCAAGGATCCCAAGGCACGGGCTGGGGAGGCTGGCAGCAGGCACAGCCCGGCTCCCAGCCCCGGTGTGCTGGCGTCTGCCGGGCACGGAACCAAAGGAGCCACACAGAGAGGTGCCACCCCTTGGGAGAGCAGTGAGCAACTCCAGCCTGCCCTGAGCACGGCCACGGAGGGGTGCTCAGCCCCCAGGATCTCCCTGACCCCTCCACTGGGAAGGGGCTCCTGAACTCCATCACCCAACGAGCCCCAGTCCCTGCAGTGACCCAGAGCCTGCTCCCCTGATGGAGGAACAGCACTGAGCCTTGTCACCTCCAAAGGAACCAAAGGACCTTTGGTGAAGAGTTACAGCCCTTTCTTTGGGTCAAGATACAAGCAGGGCCTCACAGGAGGTACGCAGCTCTTAGAAAAAATTCATGTGGTAGATTCACATGACCAAAGGCCAAATGTAAATTGAAACTCTCCTAGTGATGATCATTTCTGAATATGTGCTTGTACTTGCAGCACCCACAAAAGCTGTAAGTTCTTTCTTTTCTGCAGAACTGTGAGATGCAGGCAATCCTAAGATATCAGAAAAAAATGAAAAATGGGGAAAAAAATTTCTTGGGAGAGTGATTTGGAAAATGTTTTACAATACATGGAAGGGGCCTGAAAAAGATGTGTATAAATAGTCAATGCCATTAAATAGAATACTTTGTATACAAGGATGTTTCTTGGTTTAGCAGCTGCAATCTAACTTTCTTGCACTTTGTATATGACCATCTCCTCACGGGGCAGCTCCTTCACAGCACCTCTCCTTAGCTACTGCTCCAGGTCCCAGGCTATAAGAGACTGCAAATCAACCTCATCAGACCTTTTGTGATTAATCTTCATGCAAGAGGAGGAGTTGGCCTTCAGCTGCCAAAATCAACCTTCCATGACACCACATTTTTTTTCTTCCCTGCCTTCTAAGGATATTTCAGAAAGATGTAAATCAAGAGTAGAGTGAATGTGTGTGCTGCCTGCCTGCATTAACAAATCTCTGCAAAAGCCTTGCCTTCTTACCAGAAGCCTCCGCTTTGTTCCATCCAGGGCACCTGAAAAAAAGCCGTGAGTAGAGCTCACAGAGCTCCCTTTGTGCCACCTTTACCTGCTGGCCCACACTGCCCAAGAACCTTTAGCAATGGCCTTCACAGAAAAGCAAAGAAATCTACTCCTAGACCAGCAGGATCTGCTGCTCCAGTGCACCACACCTGAGCACGGGCACTGTGGACACAAATCTGCTTTATGTAAGAAGAAAACTGCAGTAGTGGCATTTTTCCTTTTAATGCATCATGTCTAAAATGAGGAAATACGTTAGGTTGCTAATGTCCTTTTAAATTATATGTGCTTATATGTTATATAATGTATAAGCATTAAATATACTTTCTTTCCCCTTTTTGGGGGCAGCAGACAGTTTTATTTGTGATTCAAACAAGTTTATGGTTTCTTTCCTAACACTTGAAGTAGGAAGCTACAGCTGAGAGGAAAGGGAAAAGTGTTCTTCATATTCTGTGGTGAGACATTTCTGCATTAATCGATCCCTACTGTGGTTTGCAGGCATTGCTTTCCTGCTTACTGTTAGCTGAAGGTCTGCCAATTAATTCTCTGATTCCTAATCTAGCAGTCTCCCCAAAGAAGATTAATCAAATACCTGGGAACTGAAACTCAGCTCTCCCCCAGGCAGTAAAGCCCTTGGAGCCAGGAGAGACAGTGCTTTGGTGGTACAGCTTTCCCACCTGCCCTTCACCAAGAGCCCTCTTCAGGCTTCCCCTTGCCTCTCCCGAGCCTGCAGGGGCTTATTAGCTAATGACCTACTTTGGCATCCCCAGTTGCTCCTTTATGGCTAAGGAGTAAATATTTTCCCTGCCTAATTATCGAGCTGATTATTAGAAGGTAAGCACTGGAGTAATTTGTTCACAGGTTGGTCCAGACTTGAAGTTTATTGTTTGCCAGCCCAGCACAAGCACTTCCACATCTGGAAGTGTATTCATTTTTTCAAGCTCTATCAGCTGGTTGCATGAAAGTTATTTGCTGTCTCTTCAAATCTGGCCTTGCTGGTTTTTTGACTCCGACAGTTTAGGCTACATCCAGTGCCCTGAGTGTCAGATTTTGCCCACTGGTTCCTCACTCCTGCTCACTGCCTGCTATTCTGACACCATCAGATGTCTCTCTAATAAAACCTGAACCTTCTGAATACACCCCTTGAGGCCCACACATGAATTAAAGATTAATTTTTGAGGTATGACTATAAGCAGATTATGACAGTAGCATTCGAGCTTGCTCTGTTGACACTCCATAATTTCTTCTTTCCAGTTCATAGTGACTATTCAAAAGTCAAGCTGGATAACCCATTGGGATGGTACATGGTATTAAAGTGTTTGTTCTTTACTGACTAAGCACCATCTTCATCAGATTAAATCTCTAAAGACCTACCACAACAACTTTCTTAATTAAATAATTATGGGCATTTCCTTTCAGCAACAGGAACCAAGGAGTTGTAAGACTCGTGTGTTGTGAACTTTTGGCTCAACCACCCGTCTGACCCCCAACCCACAACCTTAAAAAAAAAAGAGAGAGAGAAGAAAGAAAACCTCCTCTGTAATTTAGCTATATTTCCTGGGGAAAAAAAGAAATCCAGGAAATGAGAATTTTACATAAGTAAACAGGTGATTAATCATTGGTTCAAAGGACCAACAGAAGAGGAAGATGCAATATCTCTCTGGAAACCCTACCATTAACATACATAAATTCCTTCAATAAATGCAGGATTGCTGGATTTAAACAGGTAAAATCATATGAGCCATAGTTTTTTCTAGATATAAATGCAATTCATTTTCTTATATAAGATCTATCTGAGGCATTATCCTAGAAAAATATGTCAATGTCAAATTAGCCCAGTTCTGTACTGGGATCTAATATTCTTGTCCTTAGGATAGGTGTGATTCTCAACATGTGGGAGTACTCCAGAAATTCCTAAATCGGTGCCTGAGTGACAAAAATGATTAACACTTATAACATATATAGGATTTTTCAACAGAAAATACTAAATGGTTATCATGAAGGAAATGTGCATAGTTAACTGTGTCTTATGGACGGGGGGGAAAAAAAAAAAAAAAAAAAAAAATGAGAGAGAGAGAGAGAGAGATCCAGGCAAGTGCAGTGACATTTTAAAGGCTATCCCCATCCTACCAGTGCTACCACTGGATCCATCTCCATCTACTGCTCATTTTAGTCTCAGAGGATCTCTCTTTGAATTCACAAAAAAATAGGAACAGTCATTGCCCAGCGATGCCAAAGAAGCCAGCGAATCACAGTGAGGTGAAGATGTGGTAAGATGAGCAGTAAGTGAGCGCTAAGGAAAGGTCAGTACAGACTTTTTCATAACATTTTTGCCAGGAAAGAACATCAGCTGTCTACTCCCCCAGTCCTTAAATCTGATACTACTGGTTCCCTATTCAATCTCCTCCCAGGATATTTGATTGGAACACAGTTGGGACACTGCTGCATTACCTGAAGCTCATCCAGTCCAACTGTTCAGCTCCCATTCCTCACATTCCTTCATGGCACATGAAATTATTAACAGTGGACGTTGCACTTTATCCTTCCTTTCTGCACCATCATTTCACTCCAGGCCTGGCACCCTGCACACTCCCCAGGTGAGGAGGTCTCTGTTGCAGGAGTTCCCAGCTCTGCTCATGTGCCATCACCATGGGGGCAATGTCCATGTACCCCAGAGAACCCCAGTTATAAACTCTCTTCTGAGATGAGACACAACAGGGAGCATCTGTGTATCTCTGTCATCTGGCAGTTGAGAGGATGTCTACAAAATGATACCCTGCCCTGCCCTGTTACTTTGCTTTCCATCTCTGGAGGAAGCTGAGCTTCCAAGAGTTTCTCTGGCTCACGCTCTGTGCAGAAAACAGAATTCTGTTGGCCTTGCAGCCAGTACCATCACAAAACCTAAAGCTGGATAGCCAATTGAAGTAAAAACTAGAATTTCTTCTGGAGAAGCCAGCAGCTCCCTGCCTCTGCTCACATCCTGCTTTGTGCTGCAGTGATTGAGATTATTTTACAAGCACAAGTGAGAGAATTTTCAAAAGCGGGGAAGAACAGACTAAAATAAAACAGAACAGGGCCTCCAGCTGGGAACTTGTGCATATGAGGGAAAGAGACATGTGCAATAAAGTAACTATTTATCCATAATAAATATACTTTAAAAACATCAATTAGAGCTTGTCATTACATGACTTCTGCATCGGATCCCTTTCAGGCAAATAATAATTATTAAAAATATGCTTACTGAGTTAAGTTACTTTCCATTAAAATGTTCTCACCTATTGAGCACTTAATTATCATACAATAAATTAATCATTTTAATAGCAATTACTTTCTTTAGTCAGATTTATTAGAAGCAGTTATTTATGGACTCTTGATTATAATAGATCCAAGAAACTCACAAAATTACTGCATCTATCATTATTCCTAAAGTAATTGCCATTACAGGAGGCCAGTCAGCACAATGCAGAAGCTGGGCTGACGTTGTCTGAAAGAGCAACAGCTGCAAGATCTTTCTTGACAGCACATGGCTGGCCTGGTTTTCTGGAGGAATGAGAATTGAGGGGCCAGCCACTGTGGTGCTGCTGAGGGATGGCTCAAATATTCCGGATCACACAAAGATAGAGCATAAAAGGGCAATGGTTTGGGGGAACTGACTGGAAAAACACAATGAAAGCTGTAGCAGAAGCTTTCACAGTATGAGGCCAGTGAGGACTTCTTTTATGTCATTCCTAGAGTGTCGTGTCAGGCAGAAAATCTTAGCAGCCCATGCAAGGAGCTGTTTAATCTACAGCAGAGATGACAGCAAAAATCCCCTTAGCTCCGAGTGGCTTCTTTTATCCCTTGTCCAAGTTTCCAAAGATGGTGATGATGCTCAGAAGACAAAACCAGATTATTTAAACCAGTGTAACATCCTTTTACCTGCACGTGGGAGGACCCTGCTGTGTTACCTGTCTGCCCATGTTTGGTGGATGAAGCTGTAAAATCCGATCAGACTAAAACACCCCTGGAACAAGTGCAAGGTACAAAAGAGCCCGAGTGCCAAGCACCATATAAACAGTGAGCAAACAGATTTGCATGTAAGCATTTTGGTAAAGAGGAGGATTTGGAGATCTATAAAAATACTCAGGCCCATAACAAGCCACAGAGATAATTAAATCAGTGAAATGAAATATCAAATGCTGGCAGCCCACAAAGAATTTGATGATGATAATAATAATAAGGACTCAACGGATGAAAAGGAAGAGAGAAAATTGGTCCATTAAAAATAATGGTGAACAAAATGAGGACCATGTGATGGAGAAAGGGGCATGGTACACAATAATTTTAAATTGTTGTCTCTGTGAAGAGAGGCCTTCTAAGGCAGTTATTTCTTCTACATCACTGAAAGATACTGTGCAAGGCTTGGAATATTCAACATCTCTAGAAAATAAGCCAGACTCTCAGCCAGGCTTTGAATTTGGCACATCTCCCTCACTCACTTTCAAAGAGGTAATTTGAAGGATCTGGCTAGCTGGATCAGTATATAACAATGCAGAATATGAACCATGTACTACAATACCCATTTATCCCCTGAATAAAAAGTTCATGGGCATTTTCCCATCTGGGAGTAAGTATGGACTGAAGTATAAACTTTATTCCCATTATAAATACACTGGAAATGGGTATAATTATGCATAACATTAGTTAGGAATAAGAACAACGTGTACATCCTAGCAGGGCCAATTAAAAAATCTGCAAGTCTGAAAATCTCCACACTGTATGAAATTTATCCTAGCAAAGCGTGTAACTAAATGGAAATATTTGTCTGAGGAAGTACAGACCTTTGGAAATCAGTGTTTGATTGAAGACTCAGGATGGGGTCAGGCTCTCTTGCTTGAGGAACACACACACACATATCCTTGGGACACCCTGGCTATCACTTCCCAATATTTATAACACCCCTCTCTTCATCACAGGCTTTTAGCAGCTGTCACACTGCCTGGAAGCAGATTCAGCATCAGCCACGAGACACCAGGAGCAGAGCAGAGGAAGGAAGGGCAGCAGGGCTTTACCTGGAGCGATGCAGCTGCTCCTTGCAGCTCTGTGCACCCACACGTCCTTTGTAAATCGAGTGATGACAAAGGGCAGAAAACAATGATGCAGAAATATCTTTCCAGCTTGATGAGGAATGTATACGGCTTGACCTGATGCATTGTTTTATTCAGCTCGTCTATCATTTGGGATTTGCTTGGTGTTTCTGATAGCACAGAAGGTAAATACAGGAGAGATTCTCATTCCCCTGCTGACACACACACACATCCCGTGAGCTCTCACCTCAGTGTGCTGGGAGGATGCTGTTGGGCTCAGGATGGGGCTGAGCAGCTCAGGATGTCACTGCCAGCTGCAGGAGGGAGGCAAAAGGTGACTCCCCTTGTGCATCCTCTTGCTCCTGCTCCTCCTGTAGCACTGTGCTCCCACTGGCAGCTGGTGGAATGCAAATGATGGCATCATGTCTGAAATCTGTTCCTTGGTGTCAGGTGGGAGGAGCTGCTCTGGCTGCCCTGGCCCGGCGGGGATGGACTGGTTGGCACTCACGCCCTGGGATGGGCTGGGCTGGGTGGCACACACTCCCTGGGATGGGCTGGGCTGGTTGGCACACGCTCCCTGGGATGGGCTGGGCTGGTTGGCACTCACGCCCTGGGATGGGCTGGGTGGCATTCCCTGAGTGGGATGGGATGGGATGGGATGGGATGGGATGGGATGGGATGGGATGGGATGGGATGGGATGGGATGTCTGGCACTTCCTGGCATGGGCAGGTCTGAGCAGCTCCATGGCACCGATTGCTGTGGAGCCTCTGCCCGCCGAGCACTGGGCTTTGATCCAGGAGGAGGTCACAGACACACCAAAGCTGTGAGTAACGCTGATGTACGCTATAGGTTATTGAGGAACACTTGAACTCAGCAGAAAGATGAAACATCTGCTTCGCCGGAGAATGAGGGAGCTCTGTGCAAAGCAGCTGTTTAATTATCCAGCACCATGTCATGTAACATTTTGCACACCATACCCTTCATCCCAAATCTGCTCAAGAGGGGAGCTGGTTTTAAGAACTAGGAACTAGAACAAGCGCAGACATGACATGAATCGTCAGCTTTAACATCAAAATAAATAAATAAATTTAAATATCTAAATAACACCTGCATTTCCTTCCCAACTTCCAGGTAAGATACTCATCCTGAAAATTCCAACACACAGCATTTTTTATTGAGTTAGTCAACCCAAAGTAACGTCTTTGGGATACAAACTTGAAGTGAAAGCATTTATCAAAACTTAATGAAGGCTATAGCATTCAACTACCCTTTTCAAAGTTCACAACAGCAATTGCACTAACTCTGAGTACAAGCTTCTGAACTGATGATGAGAAGTCTTAATGAAGCCTGACTCCAGAATGAATTTATAGTTTTTTGAATAGTCTATGGTAGAGGGAAGTAACAATAATTGATTAATGATCCAAGGAATTTCCAAGCAGAAGAATCAAAATAATGGTATCATTTTTCAAAATATTTTCTTAACTTTCACTAACAAGAAACAGAAATATAGGTTCATACATCAGTGTTTATGCAGCTGACATAAATGTGAAATAGGTATTTTTCCAGTTCTGAAATCATGCATACAGTCAGTTAAGATCAGAAATTTACCCAACAAAATATTATTGTTGAAAATCATGGCCAGTGAGTGAGTCCAAAAGGTTTCATGTGGAAGATTTCTATATGGACAGACTTGTGGGATCCAAACCAGCCAAAAGGGGGTTCTGCCCCTCTCTCTGTGGCAGAGCAGTCAGAAGGACCATCCTGCCAATGCAACACACAGCTCAGGTCTGGTGCCTGGGAATGTGCCTTGGCACCGTTTAATTTATTCTTAGGAAAGCAGCCTGTGAGTCCAAGAATGTTATCACACAGGACTCTGGTTTCCCAGGCAATCCATAAACGCTTAGAGGCTGCCATTCATCCTGTATTTGACCCAAGGTAGGTAAAAACTGGTCTGGGTAATAAATCATGCAGCAATTTGAAACACAGCTGCTTTTGGTTTCTATGGAGTCGTTGGAGCTCACTGAAATGAAGTCTTAACCAGGAGGCTGCAAAGCAGTGACCCATAGGAAAACCTAATGGGTTTCAGTCTCTCCTTGCAGCCTTCCCAGCCTGCCCACACCAAGACATGGCAGATGCAGCACCAGGTTTATAAAAATACTGCAGGACATAGAGCCAAGTCTCAGCATTGTGTTTACCATATTGCCCTAAAAATACCTGCCTGGCTTTGTCAGGTGGTGCAGGATTTGGCAATTTCCACGAATTTGTGGACTTTTTTTCCCTTCAGGATGCCGCTTTCTTTGTTGTCCAAATGTCCAAAGACCTTACAGTCTTCTCATTTCAACCCCTCTGTACTCTTTTTCCTGTCACATCCTCCTCTGCGATTTCTTTTATTCCCCTGACTGTTATTTGTATCCCTCTTATCTAAATCCATGTGAAAATAGCATGGAATCAATATGTTTGCCTAAAACTACTTGCTACAAATATACCAAAATTATTATATTCCCTCTTCTGTCTCTTCCCTTGAGGAAATGTAGTCATTAATTTGATTTCCAGCTTTCATTTTTTTTTTTTTTTTTTAAGGGAACAAATGACAATTATTGTTTACTTTGAAGTGTGATCTTTAGCATGAATAATTCCCCTAAAGAAACATCTGCTTTACAGATGAGTCGTGACAGCAGACAGTATGCTTCAGTATTTTGTATATTCACATTCAAGTGGCAAGAGTTGGGACTGAGCTGACTTTCCAGCTTCACACTGCAGTCCCAAGGGGCCAAGATCACTTCTCAGGAGCGTTTCCTGGCCTCCTGGGTGTTGTCCAGCCCCAGAATGACCTGTCTGTATGTCCAGGGGCCCTGGACATCAATGTTTGTCTTTCTTTCACTTCCCATTCAGCACGTGGCACAGGAAACATGCAGGTTTCTGCCTGTGCCCAGCAAAGCTTGGCTGGCAGCCCATCTCTCCAGCTTGTTAAAGCTACTGTCTGCACACCAGAATGGTTTTTAGCAACAGCTGGATCCAGGCCAAAGCTTGTCATCTAAATTCAAGTGCAAACTTCTCCAAACTTTCAGGCCTTTTAGCATCCTTGGCTGACACTTTCTGAGCTGGTTGGTGGATTCAGATTATTTTCATATCCTTAGTAGTACACAATGCACTGCGAAATAAACACCAAACAGGAAAAGACTGGGTGTGCTTAGCTGTGAGCTCTTTCTGCAAGCAAGGAAGGAACAATCTTCTTCCTTTGTAAGTCAAATAGGCTGAGTAGCACTAAACAGAGGATTCAAGACACGTATTAAGAAAATTATTTCATGTAAAGGCATATGAAAGAAATAGTTTACCTGGAGGCAGAATGGTGTCCATCAGTGGGGATCTCTGAAGACGGATTAGACAGACAGCTGTCAGGACAGGTGCAGTTATCTCATTTGGAGGAGGAGGATGGAGTGGCTTCTCAAGCCTGGAATTCTCTGATTTTATCTTTCCTACGAGCTACTCACCCTGTGCTGGCTCTGGAGGGAGAAGTTTGTACTGGAAGCATCCTCCTGCAAAGAAGCTCCACACCTTTCTTCCCATTTGCTTTACCATAAATCCACTGCTGACCCTTGGAGTCACAGAATCATGGAATATCTTGAGGTGGAAGTGCTCCACAAGGATACTCAAAGTCCAGCTCCTGGCTCTGCACAGGAGAGCTGTTGATATCTCATGGCTGAACAGATAAGGAAGGTTTATCTTCATCTAGTGCAGAAGTGAGGTTTGACCTGTGGCACTTCGAGCAGCCTCCAGCCCCCAGGCCATCCAACCTTCCCTTTGCAGCCTGTCCCCTGCGAGGGGCCTGGCAGGAAAATACGGATTTCAGGCTGAGAGGGAGAGAGGATAGATGGCATCTATCACATGCTTTTTTCTTTTCATTCATACCCTTCTTCCAAATGACAGCTCTGGCTGTTCTACTTAAATACTGAGCTGAGCTTTGAGCTCGTGAATGCTGAGACCACCTTGTTGCAAAGTGTTGCAGTTGGGAGTTTAGATTCCTTATAAATCTATTTTCCCTGACATTTCCCAGCACTCACATATAACTGTCAGCTGCCACAGCACATCTCCAGAACGGTGCAGTGCAGGAGCCCCTGAGCCCCACAGGCTTTGCTGAGAACAAGAAAAAGCTGGAAAACCCTCCGCTTCCATGGAATGGGAATGGGAGCTGGCAACACAAAATACTTCACCAGAAAGCAGTCAGTTTTTAATACTTCTTATTTTTCTCCTCTCTGTTACTGAGAAGTGGCTTTTTACATGGTATTACTTATGAAAAATTGCAACATTTAAAGGTAGAAAGGAAATAAAATGAGAGCAATACAATATACACATGGACACTCATACCTGGTATTAACACAACAGGAATTGCTATAGGAAATATTCTTTATTGCCCATAACAGAGTGCAAATCTTCCAGATTTGTTTGGCTGCATTAAATCTCATAAGAGACCAGGAAGAAAATTTAAATCTTAGTGATTTTTAAAATGCTCTGCCAATACAGGCAATTGCAATGCTACTTGAAAGAAACAAGAGAAATTAGAAAGCTGTTGAACATACAGACAAGAAAACATCTTCTTTTTAATGCTCCCCATGATCCACAAAAGCACATTTTCAATCCAGAGCTGCCACTGATGAGGTATTTCAGTATATTGAAATAGCATTGCTGGAAGGTGTGTCATGGACATGAATGTTCTTTATTAAACTAGGAAAACAATCCTCTCAGAAAACACAAACAGCACAAGAAAAACACAGGCCATGTTTATAACCTGACAGCAGGGCACTTTAAGAGATTTATCTTTATGGGATTTTGAAATTCGAACAGCCAAACTGTTGGGCTGTCTGAATATTTGATGTTACAGGCAGATGCTTCAGGAACAGGTCTTCATCTTATGTAGCTAGCGTGGCTCTACACACTCTACACACTCATTTATTAGCTGAACTGTTCACCTACACATTGGCTGAGGATCTCAGAAGCCGGTAGAGAAGGTGACTAGCACTGTTCACATGCAAACAGAGTTATCTCCTATTGATTTCCCTGGGAACTGAATCAGAAACCATAGGCAAACCTCTCTGTCCATACCATCATCTCCTTATGAATCCATTGTGCAGGTTGTTCTTTTCTTTGGTTAAGCTTATTTTTCATGTCTATTTATTTCCTTATTTAGTCATTTAGTACACACGCAACATGGAAATGAAATTACACTGAAAATACTTTGTCTCTTTAACTGCTCACAAGGGGTTTGCACATGGTTAAAGTTAGCCCAAACTGCTCACTAGTGTTCACCCAGCAATAAAGACCTGATCCAAGGCTTGAGGAAATCACTGGAAATCTTCCGAATGCCTTTTGCAAGGCTCATATCTGGCTGTGTAGGAACTACGCTGTCCTCTGTGTCTTATCAAATTTTGATCACAAGAGAAAGAAAAGGATAATCTCAGCTGATCAGGACATGTTTGGATAAATATGCACATTTCATATCCATATGTCTTTTTCAACCATATGTCCTTCATTTTTTATCTGTAAAAGGAATTCAACTTTGGGTTTTCTATATATTTTGATAAAATCTAAGATGGAAAAATGCAGAGAATTAAATGTTCCTCAAGGACATTTGCAGTTTTCAAGAAATAGAGGTACTGTTCTTGAAGTGCAACTAAACCTGAGCTTTTGAGTGCTATAGATACAGTGAGCCAGAATGGCCTTCCAGAACCTAACAGCAGCAAAAACATCCATGACAAATTCCACTGCATCCTAGGGGGGAAAATAGCATTTATAACTGATAGAAAGTACTGGGACACTTCATGCCTTTAAGCAAAATAATCACTTAAAAACCAGAAGGAACCTTCAGTGAGATCAGCAATCACATCTTCACCAGTGATAAATCAAGTAAGAATTAGACCATCGTTCAGGATGTTCTGGACTCAAGGCACAACTGCCAAGTCATCGTGATAAGGAGCTGCACTTCACTCCTTACACACTCACTTTTTTTTCTATCTACCCACTATGCAAGACCTACAAGGCTCTGTCACAGAATATATTGCCTGTGATTGAAGATGTGCTGCACAAAACAGGACAGAAAACTTCGGAGCCAACTGGATGAAGAATTAGCGTGGACCAGGTCCAGTTTTATAAATGACAGTACCATGGGAAAAACAGACCTGGGGTAATTCATTTTACCTTTTTGTGTTTCAGTTTTCTGATCTGTAAAATTAAAGTTAGTGATACTCATCCCTGCATTGCAGATCCCTGACTCCTAGATGAGAGCTGCCTTGGGACTGGCCAGCTTAGTCCAAATGTGAAGGTGTGCATCTGCCTCCTGCCCCTGCCAGGAAAACAAGGCATTTTCTCCTTTGCTACAAAATAATTAAGCTACTTCCTCAGTTATAGTATGGAGCTTTGCAGCTCTTTTGGGATTTATTTGTTCACTCTTTTTCTGGAGTGAAGAATATGACAAGCAGCTTTGAGGTGTCATCTAGGGACTGCACCACCACCACGATGGTCTGCGGACAACTGTGAGCCAATTTTTAAACAGCCAGCTCCAGTACCTATTGCAGTCTGAAGAGGCACAGGGACCTCAGCATCTTCATATCACGTACATCTTATTTTGCCTTTTGAGCAGCTTCTATCACTCACATTGAACTGCATGCAACCGTGGCTTCAATTATCCAACCTAGCTAATTAATGGCACATTGCTGCGATACTGAGTTACCCCATGGGAGCTGCAGACTAAAGATCATTAAAAACCTCTTGCTCGTGTTTTAAACAGAAACAGCAACTCTTCTCCCCCTCCTGGTCTTTCTAATTCCCTAAGGCAGTGTTTGAAAAATGTTTAAGTAAAACTGGTCACTTGGTAAATGAGGCATTTTCAAATTTATGAGCAGAACCTCAGATAAAACTATCCCGGTAGTTTGTTACCGGTTTTGAATTAATTCTCACAAACAAAGTATCTTGCTCGTGGCAGTGACACATTTGGAAATGCGGTCAGAGCTGGCTTATAAAAAAGGTTATGAAAGTCTTTGCTAATGATTATATGCCACAACTGCTTTTGGCTCTTGTTCCCATAGCATATTTCCAGCTAAAGCAAATGCAGACTCCTAGGAGCATAAATTGGAAATCATCCTGCCTCAGTGAGCCTGAACCTCTCAAGTAGGACAGGACTCTGCTGAGACCTCGTGCCTGGAAATGACTGTGGGCAATACTTTCAAAGAACCTTCAGAGATTAACTTGTATATTTAGAGTCTCTTAAGAGAGATGGAGTTAATTGCTGCAATCACTTTATTTATGAATTTTAGAATTAATCCAGGCTTTTAAGCAGTGTTCAAGGCATTTTATTTTATGGTTACAGATCTTGAGCCCTAGATAAAAGTATCTATTTTTAATTCCTGTCATTTCAGTCACATTACAATCTGAATAATATCATTTAAACAGGAAATTGGTGGAAGTAATAGTCGGCAAGTCACAGTAACTCTGAGCAGCACTTACTGAAAAACAAGTGAAGCAACAAGCAGAGCCAAGGTTTGTCAGGTAAATAAACATGACTTGAAATTAGCTTTGTTGGAGAGAAAGTGTTTCAGTAGAGTGAAATTGCAGTGCTTTGTAAGAATTAAATGACATAAAAGAGTGAACTAATTTACTATATTACTGGTAGTGAATAGTACCACAGCTTCATGAGGGATCAAATTCTGTCCTCTAGCATCAAAGTTGTAATAAAATTTTACATGGCCATTCACCATAGGTTTTACTACTTTTACTATGTTAAAATTGGAAGAACTAAAAAGGTGAAGACCAAAAAAAATCTGAAAGGGTGAAATTTTTTTTTGCAATTTTGAAGGATGGGATGAATTGAAGTTTTAATATCTTTTACTATTGTTGTCCTCTGCAAATACCTTCCTTCAATAGCAGCCTGATGTAATCAGCCTTTCCAATTAGCTCTAAAACAAAGCATCCACAGACACTAACATGCAAGCAAAATGCAAACAAGAGACACTGTGTACACTGGTATCTCTCCTGTCCTCAAGCATCACACATTTGTCTTTCCATGCAAGGGCCAGGAGTGAGCCACCCTGGGTCAGCTGGAGTTCAGACCCACACCTGACCTTTGCACCTGAATTTGCACACACAGCTCTTACAAAGGGTATTGACCCTGTCATTAAAGAATTTAATTCTTTGTGAAATCTGTTGGTCTGGAGTTTTTAAGCTGTACCATACATTCTAATTAAATTATGGTAAACAATGAGATGAGTGAGAGGGATAAGGGCAGAGAATTATTTGGGAAAGTGTTGGCAAATGTGGCGAGGGACCACCAGCAAGGTCCTTGGTGGGGTGGGGGCCAGGGACCAGGGAAGAAGAGTAGCAGCCTTCTGCTCAGATAAGGGAATGTGCTGCAGGTCAAGGGAATTGGCCAGTGTCAAGTGGGATTAAGAGACTGCCTCCGTGTGAGGAAAATCCCTGTAGGCAGGAAGAACTGGGTGGCATTTTTAAGGTGAGATTAAGGTTCATGAAACAGGTGACAAGATAGGGGAGCAATAGAGGACTGAGAATATGTGAGTGGAAGATATGATCAGAGCAGCAAGGAAGATGATTCGAGCTGGGGAGATGAAAAGCACAGAGCTGACAACTGGCTCTCACTTCATTCTGTGCTTAAAATTAAATCCATGCTTAAGTGCCTCAGTGAACTGAGGCTGCTGGAAGGGTAATCTTCTAAGTAACCAGTAAGGAACATTGAACTCCCTTTTATTGTATATATACACAATCCCACAAGGATAAAGAAACTAGCGCTTCTTTGCAAGACTGATTTTATTCTGCTCTTGGACATTTCAATGAAGTTGTTACAGCTGTCCTGCCTAGACCACAGAAAAAGGGAAGCCAACAAAGGGCCAGGGCATTAATGTGCAAAAGGCTTTAGCAGACACAGAAGTCCTGACTGTCAAAGAAAGGGCAACTTGTGATGATTCCCTTGCTCACCTCAAGGTCAGAGGCCAAGAATCATGTAGGAGGATGAGATGCTATTTCACTGCAACTAAATCTATTCAACGTTTTCTCCTTTTCTTTTATATTTTTCAGACATTATTCATTGTGTTTTGATAGCCTCAGATGTTGTTTTGAGCATATCACATCCTGTTCATGTCAGAACAAGAATTAAAAGAAAGTCACACATGGAAGCGATGCTGTATAAAAAGTCAGAAGTGACTAGTCAATTAAATGGTA
The DNA here is from genome assembly GCF_015227805.2 of Hirundo rustica. Taxonomy (NCBI): domain Eukaryota; kingdom Metazoa; phylum Chordata; class Aves; order Passeriformes; family Hirundinidae; genus Hirundo; species Hirundo rustica. The sequence continues at coordinate 5,720,242 of NC_053464.1, forward strand.
TCCAGATAAGAAAGAAATTTGGGTGCCAACTCTTGCTCTGCCACAGCCTTTCAGAGATGAAATAGCTTAAGCAGAAGGAGGAATTTAGCCAAAGCCAACATGTATCTCTGAAGAATAGGGTGAGGATTTATTCCAGGTGGCCCAGGAGCAGAGACACACAGGGAGCCTGCACACACCCGGCTCAGGCTGCGCTGGCTGTGCCGCCCACAGACCACAGGGCTGGTCCTGCCGGGCTCACGAGCCTTGTCTTGGGGACAGCCTGGAGAAATATTGCATTTAGACACTGCTCCTTGCAGCACAGCCTCCCAGAGCATCTCAGGACAGGTTCTTTAGCAGCTGTCAGTAACAGGCAAGAACACTAATTCCCCTTCCTCGCAGCCACCACGTGCCCCGGCTGCACACGTCCTTGGCACCCAGGCTGCGAGGGAGCTGTCACCATCCTGGCCAGCGCAGGGGCCCAGGGCCAAACCTGGGCTGGTTGTTGGGCTCCTTCCTCACTGTGCTTCCTGAGCAGGTGACTCTGCTTGGTGCTCACCTGTCCCACACGCTGGCTGGGGTATTTCTGTGTTATTTGCAAACAGCTCTGTTAATTCTTCCCCCAGAGGTACCGCTTCCAATAACTACTTCGTGCCTCTTTCTGCCTGACCTCCAGTCTTAAGCAATTCAATGATTTATTCAAACCTTTTTGCATCCCCACTGAGGACACTTATAAATTAGCCTGCTATCGTATTTAGAGTACTTGGGTTGATTTACAAAGATGCCTGCAAAATAAATGACCTTGCAGATGGACAAGCCCTTAAACGCATTTTCATATATGAATGAAATGGATTGTGGTACTTTAGAGAACAGAGCAGCAAAACTCCAATCAAAAGACATAATGGAGGATTTAATAAGAGATCCACTTACCAGAAGCCTAAGATGTGCAGAAGATTTACTTCTGTAGATTAAAAATGTAGATGAAGCTTTGAATTCTAGGCTTTCTGAACTGTAAATCCTTGTGATGTTAGCAAAAAAAGGACTTTTAAAAACCTTCAAGATCTGAGACAATCAGAAAGAGAGAGCTTATTTGTTCACTTAATGGAAGGTCTCACTCAAATTAGACAGGCTGACACTCAGAGCCACCGTTTTCTGCAAAGATGGAAAAATAGAGAAATGCTAAAAAGGAGGGTGATTTTAGGGAACTGACTACCATAACATCACTGAGTTCTTATGAATGACAGCACTGTAGAACTGACATTTCATGTGCTTCAGCAAAGTATGCTACATTTCTATTTAGAGCCCCTATAGAAGCTGGTGATGGAGGAAAAGATCCAGAAACTCTTCCCAGTCCACCCTGACTCCCTTCAGAATGAATACATCAGAGCACAGAATCAGGTTTTAGAAATGAGCTGAAGTGAATAGGACTGCATGGGCAGAATGTCAAATTGTTTCTGATGATTCACTCACTAATGTTGCACAGAGAGAAGGGTTCAAACCACACCACTCAGATCCCCACTCAAATTTCCCCAAAGTCTGAAAATTAGGTTCTCCCAACTCCAACATACAATGTGCACTCTCTTCCCTTTAGCAGCCCACAATATATTAACAGATAAATAGCATAATCACCAAAATCCCCGTCCCTCTTTCTGGAAATTGCCATAGCTTCCCACCCCCACTTTCCTAATCCACATGTGTCCATTGACTGTTTCTTTACATACTGAGGGTAGGATCAGTCCCAGATGCAGCCTTTGGCTCATCTGAATGCATTACTCTCTCTCAGGGCCCTTAATCAGTCTGAAACCTGGTGAAGCACCAGGCAAGGAAGAGCATAAGCAGGACTCAGACCTCTACTGTTACTCTTCACTGATACTCTCTATAGTATCAGAAATGAAGTGCAAGGAATTAGGAGCCAGGGCGGCTTTATCTGGGCTGTCCATGGGCCAATCCCATTCTGGACTTAAAAAACCTGAAGCACTGAGAGTGTGGCGAGTACCCAGCATGTTGAAATGCATCTGTTCTTGTGCGGTGAAGCCATAGTAACCGTTTCCTCCTCTCAGAAGGAGACGGGAGGGTTGAGCATTTTTGGAAGTCAAGCAGCTGCTTTAAGGAATCTGATCTACACTGGGAGTGAGGGGTGAGAGAAGGAGAGAAATCAGCAGAGATGAAAGGAGCCATTGCTGGGTTTGCCCTTGCAGTAACTCCTGCAAGCCTCCATGACCCGCTTTGCAGAGGCTGCCCTTTGTGAGAGCAGCGTTCTCTGGCAGTGCCTGCTCACAGCAACCCCTCATAAAGAGAAATAAATGCTCACCCCATATGAAAGAAACTCACCCTCTCTACGCTGGGATACACAAAAGGGCTTAGCTGGGGCTCCCTCCTTAATCAGGTGTTTTACAGGAGACACAGATGGTGTTCAAGCTCCAGGTCTCTGAACTGTTGTTTTCTGGGGCTGTCCCAGCCTGGCTCATTTTCCAGATTTTTTCTTCCAAGAGCGCTCTGCAGAAAACTTGAGATTGAAGATTTCTATTAAAAGCAGCACTCTCCAGTTCAGCTTATAGCTTTGTTGCCATTTGTTTTGCTAAGAACTCACGCTCAGAACAATCAGGAAGTCTGCTGTGGCTTGATATAACAAGATACTTTTCAAAACAAAGTCCTCACAACAGAGAGGACTGAAATACCAAAATATTCAAATAGTTTTGTGTGTAAGTAATGAGCAATATAACATGTCTTACATTCTTCTCCTATAGCAGCTGAACCACTGGAAGAGATTAAAGTGAAGCCAGAGAATTTAAACCAGCAATGAAACCTTTATCGAAATTAGGTATCAAATAAACACTCAGTAGGTTTTTTATGTGGTAGACCACAAACTAATTATTGACCCAAAACAATGCTTGGCAGATAAAAACTCTCCTTTCTTCTTCATCAGAACACCTACATAACCATTAACTTTCCAGTTAAAGGCTACTGTCTGAATAAGTGCAGTTACTAATAAAAAAATTCAGACATGGTGATGAAAGATATCCAGAAACAGATTGAGTTTAAGGAAACCCAGGAGGAAGCATCCAGAATCTCACAAAATTATACTCATTTTCCTGGGAAATATTTTTCTGACATGGGCTCAGGGATACTCCTGTCTTTGTGCCTTCTCACCACAAATTCTCTGCTAAGATTTCCCAAATTACATATTTCACCTCATCCTGAGGGAGCAAACAGACACCTCCTGAAGTACACTAAGACACCACTACACGGACTGCTACATTCCAAAATAGAATTTGTGGTATATGATCAGTAGGCATTTTTTAAAATTGTGCAGCTCTGTCAGAGCCCAGAAATTCCAACATTAGCTGCTGACAACACCGAGATAGTGCACATTAGACCCAGACCTCAGTCCATGCTTTTAACTTGTAAAGGAATACATTGAAGAAAATGTCTCTGTCATATATTCCTTGGCAAGAACATACTTGAATAATTTGAGAGCAACAGAAAGTCTCCAATACTGTGTCTTAAAGTACAACCACTCCCTGGTACTCAATAACTTAGAAATATCAAACCTTTATCCTAAATCTGCAGACTGAAGGGGAGTTTTGGTAATGACCAACACCTAGCAGTTTCATTTAATTGCAAGTTGGGTACCTCGGAAGAAGAAAAACCCCTTGCTGACTTGCAAGCCTGCAAAATTTATGTTCCAAATAACTCTAAAAGCTTGTAAGCTCAGAGCAGATATAATTAATGCAGCAAGTTTAGCTGGAGCATCAGTGTGGCTGCACAGATAAATTGATTGTTTGGGACAAGTGAGCAGGACCAAAGGCTGGGGCTGCCCCTGGCTTTGAGGGGAGGAGCAGTTCCCTGAGCACACTCAGGCTGTGACTCCACCACACTCAGCCCGTGCAGAGCCCATGGACAGGGCTCCTGCCTCGGGTAGGTCAGAAACATCTGTCTGCTTAGCATCAGACAAACCTTGTGGGCTATCCATCCTTCTCTGACCCTTTAAAAGCAGCTCTGTGGAGAGATAAAGCATAAATCATGCTAAGAGTGATTATACAGATATCTTTTAGGTCTATGACTATTTAAAGGCTGGGAAAGTCTGTAGCCCAAAAGCTGTACCTGGTGTGATTTCCCTGAAAACTCAATCAATCAACAAAATATCTGTATTAAAAATCAGCAGAGAGAATCACGCTACAGGAGCCTTGTCCTTTTATCCTCCTAGCAGTCGCTTTTGGCCGTCACGAGAGACCACCCCTGTTCAGTGTCAGCCAAACCTCACCCTGAGCCGATGCACTAGACACAGGTTCTGGTTCTGCTCTCAGCATCAGATGACTTTTTAAAACAAATTTTCCACCTTAGAGTAAAAAAATAAAAGAGAGTAAGGAGTAGATGTATATTTAAGAGAAAAGAAAGCTGGGACAAAGACATCAAGTAAAAGTTTAACACCTGTAAGTATCAAAACATATGAGTTCTCTGATAATCCAGGCAAGGTATTCAATGGCTTCTTTAAACTTGAAATTCTGGATAACCCATTAATGGTACAAATGAGATGCTGGATGGTAAAAGAGGAATTGTGCATAATCTCAGTCCTAAATTGCCATGTAGTATAAAATCCTCATCAAGCCCATTTTCCCTTCACATCTAAATACCTCAATGGAAGTACCTATTTTACCACTCCCAAAGAAATCAAAAGTCCTTCAAGTCCAATAGTGAGCCTCAGGCACAGCCAGAAAAGAATACTATGAAGAAATCAGCTCTGATCTATGCAATAAGTGAACTTTATATAATGAAAATTGGAGAATTGTTTATTACATAAAAAGATGTATTCATTTTAATTCAAGTATTTCTGTTGCCATCATAGATGAGTTATAGAAAGAAGAATAGGGCATTGTTCATTTACTTCCTCATTTTATCAACTTTCTACATTATTATCTCCTTAATATAACCTTCTCCCTCATTTCACAGCTTTTTTCATTCTTTTACATCTCTTAATTCAGCCAATGTACATAAGTGGTCCTCAGCAATATGACACCTTATGACTCTTGCAACAATTTTGAACACGTTCTCACATGCAAGAATTTTAACTCTTCCACTTTGCATTGCTTTGGATTTGCCCACCAGGTTTCCCTCTTCCATCCAAAGATGTATTTTCTGTCTAAAGCCTGCAAGATCCTGCACCCTCCACACTCCAGCCCAGCCCAGCCTCAGCATGTTTATCTGTTTTGAGGAGCTGCATTGTTATTTCTACTCAATGAGCAGGCAGCAGGGTGTGCATGCTATTCCTGTTCCCTACAAAGTATTAATTTCTAATTTTCACCCATTAACACTATTTCTGTAACATTTACAGCCTCTGTGTTTTCTCTACAGAGGTGGTCATGGTTTATTATTAAGATTTTCATCAGAACTGAATACCTAAACTAATAAAAACTAGGGATTGTCAAAATGTTACATGCTACCATGTTTAAAATGTAACAGCAAAATGTAATTTCCTTCACACTGTTCTTCCCCCAAATGTCACTTCATGCCAGGTTAGCTTTTACCCATGACATGATCAAAATTTAAAATCAAATATTTTTAAAATTCAGGGTCTTGAATAATTCAATTAACCCATTTCATAAATATTATTAAGTAGGAAAAGCCACTCAAGATTTCAACCCTCAGACATTACAAAATAATATGTAAATCAAAGTACAGAAATCTTTTTCCATTGCTCATTGCCCCTTAACTTCAAGTTTCTTCAACATCTCCACACTTCCAGCTGCTCCTGTGTGTACAGAATCGGTTGTAATTACAGTTTCACACAGATCTCCTGGATCTCATTTGTTGGCAGATGCTTTCAGGCTTTCACGTTGTGTTAATGCTCTCAGATGTGGACCCATCTTTGAGTACAACATTTTCTGAGTTTTTTCCCCCCTCTCCCTGGAGATCTTCTGCTTGGCTTGTAATTCACAGAAACCTGACAGATTTCTATTTTAACAGCCTCCATTACGATTTTTGTGTTTTGGTAGACAGTCTGTGAAATGATGAAGCACTGAATGCAGAATTATGGGATGGAAGGGACCTCTAAAAAAACCAAGGTCCTTCCCAAATCCAAATCAACTCTACCTAGCCATTCCCAACAGAACCTTGTCTAGCCTTTCTTCTTTGAAAAGAGCTGTAAACTCTTCCAGAAAATACTTCACTGCTTCAATATCATCACTGAAACACAGACAGTCTTGTTATCCAACCTCAATTTCTAATCTAATATTTTAGGGCTAACCTTGAGCCCTAATGCAGGTGTGCCCATGGGTGCTGGCATTTGATTTCTTGCAAGGGAGGTTGTGCACTGTGTATTTGTAGAGAGCCCGTGGGAACAGGAGCTCCCAGGAAGAGGCTGTAGGATGTCTCTCTAGGGGATTTGTTTCATATACATCACACCCACGTTAAGGACTCACTACAATAAAAGGGGAACCTTTCAAACAGCTAAGAGTGATATGATAGATTAACTCCAGCAAAGTCACACTTTGATAATGGCTCTAAGGCTTTTTATCACAGAAGGAACTTCATCTTCATGGCATTAAAAAAACAACCAACTATAAGAAAATGAAACATGAAAGAATGACAAGAAGAATGTGTGAGAAAGCCCCTGATCATCAGGCAGCAAGCTGAACCACAAATAAACACGTATCAGGCGCTCCCAGGTATTTATGGGGCAATAGCTTCACACAGCTCAACATATCACATTCAATTACAAATGATAACATTAAACCACACAGATTTGCTACCTAAAAATATTGCTCCTGAGAAGCTTTGTCTAATATTGTGAATTTAAGGTGACATACAGCATGGATAAAAACAGCAGACAAAGCAGGATGAGGATCAAACCCACAGTACAATATGTGTGTCTATAAAAGTTGTGCAGCAAAGGTGTGAATTTCTGGCAAATCTGGCTTGTCAGTAAAATGCTGCAGCAGAGACATGAGAGGATGTGATGTAAAACAACTTAAGAGCTGGGAAAGACTCAGACTGGAGGTTTTGACCGCATTGAGTGCTTACCTGTCTGATGTGCCCCAAAACTTAAAACAGCAGGATAACCCAGTGTCCACTCCAAGAGCCAAAGGAAAAATTAGAATATCCCTTCCTCTGAAGTGTTTCTGCCCTCAGTTTACAGCCAGTGTGACTGTGAACACCCAGGCACAGCCCTTTCCTCATGGGGCCAGTGCCTGCTGAGACTCCCCAGGGCTCTGCCCTGAGTCAGCTCCTCTGGGCAATCCCTCAGGTCCTCACTGCTCGTGGTCCCCTGTCCTTCCTCCACCCTGCTCTCATCTCACCACCCAGCGCTCGCATCCAGGCTCTGCAGTACCACATACAGACCCAGTCCTGCCAGTTCAGCCCTCAGAGGGTTAAATTTGGGCTCCCACAGTTCTTTCATCCCCTTTTCCTGCTCCCACTTTCACCACTGCTCAGCAGCCCTTCATGCTCTATTCTTGGCAGTGCTCTTGTGGGGACATGAGGTGCGAGGTCCCACAGGAGGTTGTGTCAGTCATGCTGTGCACCCTCCAGCAACCTGGATGCCTTGTTATCTGTGATGGTGCTTGAGCTACACAAGGCACCTGAGGGTGCACAGGGAATGGGGAAAAGAATTTTTTCTCCACTGTAAGTGAAGTCACTTTAGTAACAATGCACTGCAGGAAAAACACTCCTGAGGCATTCAGATTTTCACATTGGCTGGGCCCTGAATGTCAGCCTCCCTATATCACTTATTCTGATACCTGATAGGGGTGGAGCTATGGAGTTACTGAAATATGTACTTGCACAGAATGTTTAACTATATGTAATCACTGGAAATACAAAGTACTGGCTTCTTTTATAGTATCAGATATATAACTGTAATTGCACATCTAACACAGACACGGGAATGAGTGAGGTCAGAAAAATACTGAAGAGAGCAACTGTTTATGGTTAATGGAACTCAAATAAAAATGAATGGAAAGGAAAGTTGGTCCTGCAGTCCAAGAGGACTTTGCCTAAGCACTTAGAAGGCAGGGGTTTAATTCCCAGCACACCTTCTGCATCTCTTTTGCAGGAAACACCTATGGACAGGCTCAAGCACTGCAGTATTCAAAACACACTGGTGGAGGTTATCTTTGATTGTGGAGACCAAGAGATCTGCGGCAGTTTTTTGAGTATTTGAGGTGGCAGCATACTAGCTGGTTGTTTCATCAGCAATGCCTTACAGAAGATAAATACACTTGGCTTTTCAAAAACAAGATTTCCAAACATTTTTCCAGGGCTCTTTATATAGGAAGAAGATTATTTATTCCATATTCTGCCACATAAGCATGATGTCTGACAGCAGAAATAGATCCTTTCGGCAATGATAAATTTATAATGGCATACAAGAGTTTTGACTGCTTGTGAAGTTCCCTAATTAATTCTTATATAGAGTTCCATTGCCAACAAAATTTATGTTTTGAGATAATATAAAGCTCAGAGGAGTTAGTGAGCATGCTGTTTCTTTTTGCACATCTTGTGTGTAATGTCATGTATTGTTAATCTCTTTGCTCACTGAGGGGGGTATTGTTTATCACTCTAAAAACACAAATTCACTTTCATTATTGGAGGGAATAACCCTCAATAAGGCTTAAGCTGCTAAGTGGCTGCACACACTTTAGGTGTGTCCTGAGGCAGTAACCAAAATGTCATTTACCTCAACCTGAATCTTAGTTTAAGAAAATCCAATTTTGTCGATTTTCTTTAATCTCCTTTAAATCCGGCCTTACAAATATGTTGGCCTTGATTATGCAGCAGATAGACCTCTAGTACAGACCGAACTGTGTGTAGCTACACCGAGTTGTATGTAATTCCTGATAATTCTTTCTAAATCAAGAAAACAAACATTTGGTCTGTAATATTTACAGGAGGGTGCCAATTGCACTCTGTAAATAAAAGGTCTAATTGTTGTAATGCCTGTAATACACTGAAAATGCAAATCAACAGTTAAAAATATTAAAAGGTTCTTAAAGAGGTATTTTAAGCATTTAATCTGATCTATAGATATTTTGCCATTCCTAACTTTCTCCCCATTGTCCCAGTCACTTTGCTCAAGAAATTCTAGCTAAGGTTGATATATTAGGAGAAGCTAGATATTAATATCAGCACATTTAGTAGGAACTGTATCCTGCAATGATCAAAGCTATTTTTTGGTGCAAAGAGATTAAGAGCTTGACAAGTTTTTAGTGTTAATTTACAAGACAGAAAAAAAAGCATCCACAGCCACTAATTAATGAAAAGATAGTAAATGCAAAGACTTAACTCTGCAATGGCAAACACCTCAAAGAAGGGTGTTGGAGAGGAAATGGTCAGACTAGAACATCCCTCCTGAAGGGTTACAATTCTTCTATAAGTTTTTAGCAATTTGAGCAGTTCCAACCCCAGCTCTATCAAATTAACATCTGGAAAACAAGTTCTGGACCTGGCAGCAGTGCCACGCTTCAGTAAGGATTTTCCAATGGACTACTCCATCTTATTTTTCAGAGCTTGATCTCCTTTCAGCAAAGTAAGTATTTGGTTTAAAATACGTAAGTAAAAAACTGCGAATTTAAATTGGCTGGGAACTACAGACTGATCCAAACTACATTGAAATCCCACTGGTTTAGTGGAGACACAATCACACCAGAGAGTTCCCCTTCCCTGGCTTCCAGAAACAGCCTCTGAACTCGGGATCTGGCTTGGAGAACAGGAGGTACCTCCAAACACAGAGCAGGGAGAGGCAGAAAGGTTCAGGGGAGAAGAAGAAAGGGTTGGAGAAGAATGCTAATAATTTTTTCGTCAGCTTGGGGGTTTGCCTTTAATTTTTGATGAGTGAATTTAACCACGATCTGGAAGTGTTTCATCAGAAACTGGTGCAGACAAAACTGGTGCCAATGAGGGAAACCAACACTGATGGAATGAAAACACGGCATAATTCAATCCCCCAACACCCACCCACAGCCTAGCATCCTGCAGGTAAGCCTTCTGGGACCAGAAATGACATGTGTAAAGGAAGAAAAATCAGCAGGGAGCCATCTATTTTGTTTTGAAACCCATGTAAAATTTGGCATCTACAAAGGATAGGGCAACAAAAGTTTTCAGAGGCATTAAACTGAAAGTTTAGGAGCAGAAAAGTAAATAGAAAAGTTGTTATGAGACCTTTATTGCTAAATTTAAATTTCCACATTCTCCCTAAATTTCTTTTTTTAAAAAGTAGAAATTTGATGACTGAAGCAATGAAGACAAAGATGAAATCCAGCACAATGCCAAGTTCCACAGAGTGTTTGACCTCTACAGTTGTTTTTTTTTTCATTTTTGTACCAGATTTTTCCCCATCCCTTCTGATTACAATGTCCTCTAGTGTTTGTACCTGTCTTGTGTTCTTGCCCAAGCAACAGTGCTGCCATCTGCTCCTCACACCCCAAACTGCCAGCCAGGACCATTCCAAGCTCCAGACACACACTGACAAGTTGATGTACTTGCTTGCCTATTAACCAGCTGGAGAGTGATCCAAGCTATCAGAATATTCCAAGACATTTAAGAAAACCAAACAAGCCTTTTCCACCCAGAAGCTGTAATTTTCAGACAGAAAATAGAGGAGGGAAAGAAAGGTGCCAGGCACTGTCCCATAGCATGTCCCATTTTCAGCTTGAGGAAGAAGTCCAGGGTCACATGCTGCTGGAGAATCAGCTTTCCTCAGGGCTTTCCTGAAACCTACACTGAGCTGAAGCCTCTCATGTGCCCAGAAACAGCTCCTTACTGCAAAGGGGACACAACATCTCATAAAACCTGTTCAAGGCTGATTCACCAGCGGTGGATAAGATGGAAGATAGCCATCACAGTCACAAAACTCTCCTACTTATGGCAGCATGTCCTTGGGATGCTGTTCCAGACTTGGCCTTCAACTTCCTTGTGCCTCAGCAGTAGAAAGATACCCACATTTCCTTGCAAGGTACATTAACATCTCTACATCTACATGGGAAACATTTCACAGGTGATAACTACATTATGCAGACACGCACCTTTACCTGCAATTTATCAGCTGAAATGCATTTGCTCTTAACCAGCTTTCTGTAAATGGAGATTGTCCCATTGGCTTCCCTGCCTGCTAAAGGCTCGCTGGCAGAGTTTGTATTATAAATGCAATTTGAAGGATTTTTCTCATCTTGTTAAGTTGCTTGGAAAATGGGAGCAGAGATGAGACTAATTGAATGGTTATAAGGGGGAAAATGAGGTTTGCTTTTCAATGTAGGAGAGGTTACAGGCATTTGCTGCAACAAAAACCCAACAGACAAAAATAGTACAACTTATTCCAATTCTGCTTCCCCTAACAAAGCCATTACCACACCAAATTGTAAAATATAAGCTCACATTAGTCCTTCTTACAACTCCTAATACTTTCCTACAACAAGTATGTCAAAAATATAGCCCATGAGCCAGACTGATCCTTCCAAGTACTTTAATCTGGCCTGCAAAATCCACAGAGCATTGTAATCCGGATCTGGTCTGCCAGTCAACTCTGAGGTCTCCCTGTGTGTGCAACTTCACCAAGAGTCACGCAAGCAAGGGGGAGTAGGGGGAGCATCAGGGTGTATTTGGCAGGAGTGAGAATCTGTGGGAGCAGCACACAGCACACCATGAGACCATCTCTGAGCAGCTTTGGGGCCCTTGGGCCACAGAGGTTTCTCCCAAAGGGCTTTCCAAGGAACCCTGCTGCCCAGCACCCCTGATTCCACAGGGAGGAGTGGGGGAGCAGCTTTCAAGTGACGTGTGACAGCCCAGCCTCCTTCAACATACAGTTTTACTGTGGAACACAGAACAAGAAACCGCTAAAAATAAAAGGAACTGCAATGTTTTAACAAAACTCCTCACTTGATACAGATTTCGTGGCTCCCAATTAAGCCCAGTACTCCATGAACACATCAATAAGGGGAGAAGCTGCCCTGTGCAATAACATCACTGCAGGAATAAGCATTCCCACCCTTGAATGGGTGTCACTTCACAATGTTAATTGCCACTGGTACTTCTCTAAATCAGTGGACTATTAATAGATTGCTGCTGAACACAGTTACACTGGAAAAGCTTTGAAAGGAATCCTTGTGCCTACTGGCTATTTAGAGTCAGCATTCCCACTTCAGACACCTAAATTTGCAATTTCTCATGCAGTCTCAGCTGATCTAAGACCCTGGTGAACAGGCAGGTCTGCCCTCTTCCACCACACAGGAGGAACCTGGAGAGCATTACCTCTTCCCTAGCACGGGGGTGAGAAACCACTGGAAACAAACCCAAAGCACAGGTTTAGTTTCAGCCAGATCACTGAGCTGCCTGCCTCAGGTCAGGATAATCTGGCCCTTAAAGCAATGCAGATGACAGGACAGGAGGGCAGAGCAGCACAGAGCTGCAGCAGCCCACCTTCTCCAACAGCAGAGTGTGTTTAGGTTGGCTGCAATCTGAATCCTGGCAGATCCTGCTCCAAGTCAGAACATGGGACCACACACCTATTCCTCCCAAGAGAGCACAGTGTTGATGGAAACAACCTACTCAACCCTCTCTCTCTCTCTCCTCGGATCTGAGGTTCCACATGCAGCAGCCATCTAAAATGCAGCAGGAAGTTTCTGGATCTAGCACTGCCATCTTTCTACTTCCCCAAGTACTTAAGCAACATTATTCAACCTGTCCTCCCCTCCCTTGTTTAGAGAATGTAAAGCTAGGATTGAAAACTAAGGCAGAAGTAAGTGAAGTCATCTGTCAGCCCTTGATTTCATAAAATATCTCAGTGAGAGAGCAGGGTATAACTAACAATAGGTCTTTTTTTTTTTCCCCTGTAAAGAAGTCTCAGGAGACGTCATTTGAAGGTGGTTAAAAGAAGTAAAATAGGTTGTCTCTCCATGGGCAAAGTAGGAAAAGTAGGTTTTTATGGGGGGGTGCTGTAAAAAGAACAAAGGCAGAATATCTGCTGAATCACCACAGCCTATCCACAACACTCAAACAGCCCTAATTCTCCAGAATTTGCAGCACCCAGCAATCAAGCAGTAGTGCTGCTGAGGGGAATTTTAACCAGCACTACCAACAATCAAACAAAAGCTACACCACTGCAAACTACTTTCAGATGACGTCTACTTCTACCACATGGCCCCACATAAATTTGTTGGCATGCAGTAACAATAATGATAACAAGATTCTGCTGAAAGTCAGCTCAGGGGTCTTCCTCCTGGGGGAGTAAAATGATTAATTCCATGATAATCACTGTGGAGAGTCACTTGAGAGCTATGTCAGTCAAGGGAAAGTTCACTGGTCAGCATTTTTAGGATTAAAAATTATTACCAATAATGAGTGTGGTCAGGAAAGCAACTGTGATGGGGAAAGGAGAAAACAGATGGACTAAAGGGAGAGATTTGCCATTATTTACAAGTAATGCTTTGGATATCAACCATGTCATCCATGATCTCTGCAAAGCAGAAAGGCATCTCATTTCCATCCAGCTTGACAAACTGATAAGGTTTAGAACTGGTACAAAACCAAGACTGAAAAACTCCCAACATATTTGATTAACCTTCAGGATTAGGAGTGTTTGTACTGCAATATTTAAATACATAGTTTACTTCTCTCTAGTTAGAGAACAGCATACATCAAGGATTTTGTGATTTTCATGTTAAGGAAGATATTGGTAATTACTGACATACTCCTTTTTAATAAGAGGAGAAAGTGTGCATGCACCATGAGCAAGCACCCACATAATAAAGTTTACCCTTTTTGAAATAAAGGATAAAATATCCTTTTGTCTTGCAAAGCACCAGATGACTGTAACTTCCACTGCCTTGGTGAGTACAGGGCCATGCTCAGCACCACACAAGTAGAAAATTTAATCACAAAACAGAAATAACATGTAGGTAACAGACTGCTTTAAGTAATCTCATTCTTGGGAATGACCAGGTTTACCTATGCCAGCATGTCAGATTTTCACCTCCCTGCCCCAGCTGCAACAGCAGACACACCTGCTCTCAACTTTGCTCCTTTTCAGGGCCGTCCCCACTGCTGGTGTCCAGCCAGAGCCCCGTGGCCATGCAGCTGGCACTGCGTTTTCCATGCGGCGCTCAGACTGACGTGCAGGCGCTCTGAGGCTGACTTTGTCCAAGTCGGGTAACGATGGCAAGAAGTTCAGCCTTTATAAGGGTGTTCAAGACTTAGATACAGTTTCATTCTTCCACCTTGAAACATCTGAGCAGAATCCCTAATTTAGGAGACTAGTCATTTTGTACTCCCTCAATAGTAAATGCAGATAGGCAGACACCTCCAGAAAATTAGCAGATTGGAGTCTGAGTCACACTCCGGGGGTGTTTGTCTCTCCAGCGACATAAAGGAACCCGAGGGTTTCACTCCTGACTGGCAGGGCAGTGACTCCCTGATCCCTCCAGTGAGGCAGGACAGGTGTGGGCTGCCCTGCTGAGGCTTGGGGTGAGTTCCCCCCACAGCTGGGAGGGGCTGGACCCCGTTCCTGGCATTTAACTGCTGGTGGTGTCTGAGATATCAGCACAAGCTTGCCCTGGATGGGTCTGTTCCGACCAGGGGATGTTTTCTCAAAGAGACAAACAGGATAAAAAGTGACATTTTCATTACATCCCTGTGCAGGAGTTTCCGAGACGATTAAGCAGACTGCAAATGAGGGAAATTACTTTGTGAGAAAATCTTAATTGATTTTAGTTCCTACCTTCAGCAACACTTACATTTGTTTCCTTAGAATTTTACTTGCCTGCTGTGTAGGATTTTACAAAACTTATTGTACATGAGAAACGAGGTAGCTGTGAGCAGTGATAGGGAAATACAGCTTTATCTTAAGGTACCAATCCCAACGCAGTACAAACTGGAACAACTGTTGTGATGTGTTTGTGAAGATGTTGGATTCTGCTTTTCAGCTCTCCACTGGGAGGTTTCCAAAGGAGCTGGCCAAGACACAGCTTAAACCTCTAGCCCATCTCCTCACAGACACACTGCTGAGGGATCCTTGTGTCATGGTTTCTGTGGGCTTTGATAATGGTAGAGTGGCAGGATTCACTTGTCCTGTTTTCCCTTTTTTCCTGTTGCTGTTGTATCCTGTTGGATACAGAAAACATCTTTTCATGTTAAAAAAGCAGGGCCATTCCCCTTTAAATGTTGCACCTTCCAAAACAGCACTGAAAAAAAAAAATGAGACTGCCAAAGAAAGAACACACTGCCTACTGTACCCCCATCTCAGCTCTACCAGGACCAGTTCCTGGACTTTCACAGGCCATAGCTCAAAAGAAAAATCTCTGCAGGAAAATAAAATCAGTTATTTTCTTAACAATCTTTTTTCAGTACCAAAGACTATATTTTCCTTTCTAGAAAAGAAAACAGATAAACACTGAGGTTGAAGTCTCTCTTTTACATTTCCAGCCTTCTCCCCAGTCATTGTCCAGAACAGTGTGAGCATGTCCTATAGCCTGCTCCTGCCAGGCATGGACATGCACACAAGAGAGTTTTTGTAACAGCTGGGATAAAAACCTTTTCATGCCACCCAGCTGGCAACTTGCCACAGGGGAAAAAAAAAAAAAAAAAAAAAAAAAAAAAAAAAAAAAAAAAAAAAAAAAAAAAAAAGACATTTTTTACATAATTTCCTACTTGTTTAAATGAGCTACCACTACAGCCCTGGAAGTGGTGCAAGTATAGATCACATATAATTAATAATACATCACAAATAATTGGTGATGCACTCAAACAGCAGCAGAAGTCCATGGGGATCTGAAGTACTGCTAACAAAGCAATACATTTTGTGATTCAGCAAGCAGGAATTTTAATGCCTTCAAGCCTGAAATAGAAATGTGGTCAGCTGGTACTAAGAAAAGTTTGATCCTTCTTTTAGTATAATGGCAAATTCTCTAAAAATGCACATAAACTTCAAAGGTATAGAACTTTTCTATGCAATTTGGTTAAAAAAGTGAAGTTTAAGACTTTTGTCAATTTTACTGAACATTATACTCATTAGATTACAAATAGATTCTAAGCTAGCACCAGGCTTCCATTCACAGAGGCAGTCTTGAGATATTTGTGAAACCATTAAAGTCAATGGAAACCAAAATTATTTGCCCTGTATATTGGAATGGTCTCTTTCTTTAGGATTTTACACTCTATAAGAATAAACTAAGTTTGATTTACATAGATTCCAGTTTCCTTGATTTTATACTTTAAAAACTGGAGTTACAATGACAGCTTTAAATGTTGTATTTTGAGTTTTGGAAAATTCATAACTCTACTATTGTATTAAACAGTATTTTCCACTTGGTATTTCCAGAAGATGTATAATAGATTTGCAGCATCATTTAGGAAATAAATTCATTATGCTTTTCATTAAACTGTACTAAGGGGAAGAGGCAACCTTTCTCTATTATTGATTCTCGTGGGCAGTCTAGGGTGAAATTTTTGATGTAGTTTTTCTGAGGATTAAAAAGGTGAGCATAAAAAATGTATTATTGAATGTGCACTGCAAAGTACAGTATACTGCTCATCCAACTCATATATTATTGATTAAAACACTCAACAGTCCTAACCTTTCACTTGGTTGCTCCAAGGTAATTTTTTTTGTGAGGATGTCAAGATACTGTTCTTACAGATTATACTTCCCAGGGAGTTTGGAAAACTCATGGAGCAGCTACTGAGGCTCTTCAAAAAGGCTTGGTTGATCATTTTAGAGTCCCTACACATTCAAAGAAAGGACTGGTTGGGATAGAAGGACACCTTGCGTCTCATGTGTAGCTGATGGAGCACTCAACACACATAAGCCACGGAAAACTTCATAACTAGTCAGGCACACAAACCTGGGGCTCCAAATAGCAGTCTGCATGCTAAACACAAAAGCAAAAAGTGCCTGAATTTGACACCTCCATGCCTGGAACAAGACTAGAATGAAAAGGGGGTTTATACTTCAGGAAATACCGCCTGGGTCAGCACCTCTTTTCCAAAAGTCTGGAACAAGTTATGTACCATAATTCATGTTATGAAACATGAATTATGATCAGAACAAGTGAGATCAGATCCTGTGGTTGTCTCCATGTTGCTGGATTCTTACACCTCACAGGCCTGTCTTCGGGGCCACAGTTAGATTTTGCACACTGCATTTATCTCCTTTCCAGAAGTATCTAAAACCAGGTGTATATTTATTACATCGATACAAGGAGACAAAATTCTGGATGATGAAATAAAAACATAGCTTTACTACAGAGAATCCCTTCCTGAACTGGTCTGAGGTTTAGAATAGGAAGTGGGCAGGAACATGATCTATCTGTAAGAGCCTGTGATCTGTAAGCAGAAAAAGCATCTTCTACTTATAGAAAATGAATGGAGATACAGAACCACAGCAGTTTGGGCTGGAGAGGGCCTTAACAACCATCCACTTCTACCCCCTGTGATGGGCAGGGACACCTTCCACTAGCCCAGGTTGCTCCAAGCCCCATCTAACCTGGCCTTGGACACTTCCAGGGATGGGGCAGCCACAGCTTCTCTGGGAAACCCATGCCAGGGCCTGCCCACTCTCACAGGGAAGGATTTCTCCTTCATATCCCATCTAATCCTGCCCTCTGAAGTGGGAAGCCATTCCCCCTTGTCTTGTCCCTCCAGGCCCTTGACCAAAGTCTCTCTCCAGCTCTCCTTGAGTCCCTTTAGGCTCTGGAGGAGGTCTAAGGTCAAAGAAATCTTCTCTACTTCAGAGTGAACACCCCCAGCTGTCCCAGCCTGTCCCCAGAGCAGAGCTGCTCCAGCCCTCTGAGCATCTTCATGGCCTCCTCTGGACTTGCTTCCACAGCTCCACATCCTTCTTGTGTTGGGGGCCCAGGGCTGGAGAGAGACTCTGGTCAAGCTCTCAACCTGCTGGCCACGCTTCTTTAAATGCAGCCCAGGATATATTTAGCAAAAACGCCTTTCCAAATGACTAACACCTCACAGAAATCCTACTGGAATATTACAGTCTGCTGTCATAATAAATATCTAGCTCTACATAGGGATAGAAGTGACAAAAATAGCATCATCAGGGTATGGCTACTTGACAAATTTCACAGAATGATTAATCCAACGAAAAAACCTAAACCTTAAGGAACTGTTGAAGAATTGATTGAGTGTATCAATTCAAAAATGTCTCTAAATAACACAGGCTACCAGCCCACTCACGAAAAGATGATAGAATATTTGCCATTATGTATTTCATGAATGATGTGAACATTTTAAAATAAACTGGAAACAATTGTTTTCAATTCACTGGCCTTCATAAGAATTCAAATCACAGAAACCAAGTTAGAAATCTTTAAAACACAACTTTGGAAATGTCATTTGTCTACATTTAGCATCATGACTTCTGTGTTGGTTGAACAAAGCCAAGATGAAAAATATGAACAAGAAAACTACCCAAGAACAAGTCCAGCACCACAAATCACTTCTTCACAGACTCAGCAGTGGGATTGGACTTGACTGGATTGCTTTGCCATTCAGAAGAGATTACTCAGGGTCAAATAGCAAACTACTCTGCTGATATAGCAAAATCAGAAAATTCATTGAAGTTAATCTGCTCCATGGCCTGGCTACAGAACTACCACAACCAATTGCACATTGGGCACTGATTTTGAGTGAGAGTCTGGCAGTCAGTGATCCTTCCTCTTGGCTCAGCACTGGTTGGGCTGCTGGGCCCATTTGTGGGCTTCTCCATACAAGAGAGACTCAAGTGAGTCCAGCCAAGGGTCACCAGGGTGGTGAAGGGAGTGCAGCATTGCTCATGTGAAGAAAGCCTGAGAGCTGGGACCTCTCAGCCTGGGCAGAGAAGGGTTCCTGACTGTCTCATTAATGTGTGCAGTAGCTGATGTCAGAGTGCAAAGATGACTGAACCTAACCCTGCTTGGTGGTGTCCAGTGAGAGGACAAGAAGAAATGGGCACAAAATGAAACACAAGAGGTTCTGGTTGAACACAAGAAGAAAACCCTTTTCACTCTGAAGTTATGAAGCACTGGAACAGGTTGCCCAGAGATGCTGTGGAATCTCCATCTTTAGAGATTCCATTCAACACCTGACTGGACCTTGCCCTGAGTAGCCTCAAGGTTTTTGTTATCCTGTGATCTCACAGTCTGAACAAGCAGCTGTGAAGATGTCATGAAGGGCAGAATGGAAGGAGATGAGCAAAAAGAACAGGAGGCAGTGAAAACTGAATATGTAAGAGTCCATTCTTCCTTCACACTGCTGTAAAACAAGGCAACTCCAGCAAGTACAGGGTGGTTGTGCAGCTGCAGCAAGCAGAGAAGATGCAAGCTCTGAAAGATTAACCAGTTCCCAGAGCAGCATTTTAATATCTCTATGACTGATCTGCAATTTCTGCTTGTTTCAGGCATCAGGCACCCCAAACCCCACCTTTCCTTAGATTCCGTGTTCCTAGACATGCCTGGAGAGGCGGCGGAGTCACCTGAACAGAGAACACAGTGATCCAAGGCGTGGGCAACCTCCTGCCTACTGCATGAGTAGTTCAGCTCTGAGAGGCTGCATTAAGTGCTGAGTGCAGAGGCACCCAAGGAGGTTACTGTCTCATCCAGCCAATTATACATGTCTTTTTCCACCTCTCAGTTTTTCATTTCTTTTTGCCCAAAATTATGCTTAAAGAACCTCTGTGTCCCACTTGGAAGCACACCCTGGTAGTCCAACAAGGGACCTACGTCAGTGCTGCTGCTGGCCTCTGATCAAGAACTTGTTTTAAAGAGGGGATGGAATTCTGACAGCTGAGGATCAGGACAGGCTCTTCACCCCTCTGCTCCTCAGCTGTCAGAGGTGCACTGACAGTAGGAGGAGAGCACAAGTTGCCATAGGAGAGGTAAGAGGTCACTGCTCACAGCTGGAGCCTGATGTAGAGGAAACTCGAACGACACAACTGTCAGAGACAGGCAATAGTGAGGCTGCTCTGGCAGCTGTAGGAAGGAGGAGACCCCAGACATTTCCATAAGGTGATTTTCCTACTCTGGTTAGTTCTGCCTTCCAAGCCCTCACACGCAGGGAAGCAGCAGGGGAAGAGCAATCTTCTACTCTCACTGGAGCTGATTCAGGGCTCAGCACATGCATCTGTGTAAAAATAAAGATGATGTGGCTGGACTGGCAGGGCACTTGTGCACTCCTTCTGGCAGGGAGCTGTTCCCTCTGTTCGGTCCTAGCCAAGCCAGAGAGAAACAGGAGCCTCATGCACCTGGATAACCTGGGACTGGGTGCTCGTGGCAATGTGAGGACATCTCCAAACCAGTCAGGAAGGCCTCTGTGAAACGTCTGTTGAGACAACAAGCAAAGCTACCTACAGTATGATTTCCTGTAGTGGGCTCAGACCATCCTCCCACTCCCTTTGCTCTCAGCCTCAATAAAGATATGTCAGATTTACAGGATCATCTCTCCTGCCTCTGCGTCAGTGAAACTGTACTAGATTTTGCAAGTGAATCTCCCAGATAAGAAATGCAAATCAATTTGTCTCTTTCTTCTTTATTGTACCACTACCAAAAATATGTTCTCTGGGATTAAGCAAAGGATTGTCAGGCTGCTCGAAGGCTGTGGGGGAGAGGGGAGGGGGCAGAAAGGGTAAAGTGAGGGGTAAAGAGAGAGAAATCTGTAAACCCAAAGCAGTTTGTGGGAATGAACTGTGCTTCATTACTTCAAAAAAATCTTGGAATAGAGATGAAAAAGCAATGACTAGATGAGCACTGACAGCAGCATAAAGCAGCAGGCACCACCTGAAAAACCCAGGTGGCACTTGCACCGCTCTTAATTTATTTTCCAATAGCACAATTTCCTCTTTTTGATACATTACTGTCCTTTGATGTTTGAAAAGAATTTTCACTCCAACAGTCACCAAGGAAAACTTCCACAAAGAGAAGGAGAAAAGGATCCAAAGGAGAAGCAGACCAAGGAGATTCACATATACTTCCAGATTATTTTTTTCTAAATATATATGTTAAAAACAAAACCAAACCCAAACCATTCATCTCCTCTGAAACAGGTCCTGATTTCTGCCCATTTGTCTTGCAAGACAGCAAGAAACCTTCATCTTACTGAAGGGATTTAGTAGCTCCAGACATCTCAAAACTCAAATGTGATGTATCAACCCAGAGCACTGCTTTGCCTCTTGTGCAATCTGGCATGGCCAAAGAAATGAAATCACCTCACACAAACTAAAATTCAGCTAAACAAGGCCAGAGTGATGCTTCAGTTGAACTGCAAAAAGCACCTGCTCTCTCCTCCTCACCAGCCTTTTCTTCCAGAACAAACCAAAACCCACTGGGATCCTAAAATCCTTATTTATCCTTCAGTAATTCACTGACATTGTTCTGTAGCCTCGAGAAGTAACAGTCCTATAGAGCTGGAATCCAATAAGAAAACAATACTGGGATAGTTTTGATCATCATGAAAAGTAATAGGCAAAGATTTTTTCTGAGATGAGTCTGGTAGAAGAGAAGGAAGACAGTGGGGCAGTTTCTAGTTTGCAGTGTAAAACATTCCCATGCAGACCTTATATTTTCCCTTTTTTTATTCTCTGTGAGAATCCTGTAACTTCTCCCTCTTTTTAAAACCTGTGCTCTGAGCACAAGACAGAAACTCCCAGCAAATGTGAAGTACACACAAACAGCTTAGAAATTATTGCTAGAAAAAATACAGTTATAAACCAGTTTTTAACACCCTTGGCTCCTTTCAGCAAAAGGAAATCCATGGAGTTCTCACTGACATCAGCCTGCATGGTATGGATCAGGAAAGGTGATTTTTATCCACTCATGAAACCAGATTTCCATCTACAATCACAACAGAATTTTCTCATACTGAAGATGTTAATCCACCTTCCCTCCCTTCTGAAATCTCTGCTTTAGTGAACAGTTCAAATTCCTGGGTTAGCTTGACTGCCTTAATTTGCATTCCTGACTGGTTTCCCATCATATCTGCGTGCTTGGGGAGGGGGAAGAAAAAACCAACACAAAGCACAGAATTGCATAGGTCAGCAATTGACTTGAGGATGTAATACAGAACTCTGAGGTTATGAGAAGGTGCCCACATCCTCCAGAGACACAGCTGCAGTGATGGGGGCTTGCTTCCATCCCATGCTGTAACTTTGGGGAAAACAAACACCAGGACTACTGGAAACTCTTGTTTTCCCAGCACTGGCTACTGGTGTCTGTTGGCTGGGTTTGGCTGGTGATGGGCACTGCAGAGACGGCAGCCTGGGTGCTGGCTGGACAGGGTGAAGACAGAAAAGATAACAGAGTGATCTGCCTGAAAGACCATCAGCATTAAATATGAGCTGCCCTTGCTCTTACTGGCAAACTCATTATGTGACTCCTCCAGCCCAGCAGCTGCTGATTTGCATGCACCACCACTCAGGCCATGATTACTGCTGACATGACATGAGCTGTATAAAGGGCTCCTTCAGAAGGGATTGTGTAAGCTGAATAAAGGCAGTTAGCTTTTACCCTAAAGAAAAAGCTGTGCATCAAGTCTATTAGATTTGCATTGCACAAGACTTACTCCAAATAATGGATGAATCTTTAATGCTGCTACTGAAAAAAAGAAAAAAAAAAAAAAAAAAAAAAATTTCTACCAAACAAGAAGGTAAGGCCAAGTGAGAGGGTAATGGAGATTTATTTTTATTAATAAGAATTCAGAGGGAAAACCAAAGGTTTTACTGAAATTCTATTTATTAAAATGATTTTCCAGTTGACTGGTTCATTGTATTTACCCAGCACTGCAAAAGTGCCTGCTAAGTCAGCCCAGCCTGGGAAAGAGGTCCTTATAAACTGTTAACTAGCCCAGGCTATCAAAAAAAGCTTTGCACTTGATCTAACATGTTTTAAAGGAAAAAGGGACAATCCTGAACCTAATGGAGGGGATAGAAAACCTGTTAACCATTTTGGGCCAGGATTTTTGTCTTTTTAAACATTCTGTAAGCAAATAATCCTGTTGGGCGCAGAGTGCTCCAGAGAAGCAGCAAGGATGAGCAGGACTTACTCTGCAGTGCAACAGTGTCTCTGCACTGGACACAGCCCAAGCTCTAAGCAAGGAAAAAGTGAAGAAAGATACCAAAGCCTGGCTTTTAAGCAGTCAAAATAAGTAATGCAGATTTAGGGGTAATTTGGCAATATCCCTAGACTGTAAAAACCCATATGGTAGCTTTGAATTCGGAAGGGTTCTTGATATAGTTTATAGGCAAGAGAGACATATAAAAACCTTCATGACCTTTTGGATGGGCAACTCAACTACTAAGCAAAGCAAAACTCTCACTGTTATATTACAGGCTGCTGTGCACTTCACTGAGATATTTTTCTGCAGGTACCTGAGATAAAAGACTGTGTACCCCAAAAGGGTGGACAGGGATGTGTGTGCTGGCTGAGGTCTCCTCTTAGGCAAAGGAGGTGAGGTTGTGGGTGAAGGAGTAGGAGTGAAGCCACTGCAGTCAATTCACTTCTGACAAAATCGAGGTAGGAAGCACAGAACAGATAGCCTGATCCTAAGTGGCTGAATAAGCCTTCCACAAAAGAGTCAACTTGCAAAATATTAATCTGACTTTTGGCTGCTTGCTTTGCTGTTGTGTCTACTCAGAAAGCCCTAAGAATATGGACATTCAGGTTGGAATAGAGGAAAGAAAGATAGAGTCAATATCGTAACATGGTGTTTTAATTTCAAGCCAGTGTTCTACACAGACATGAATTTCAACTATCTCTAAATGCTTACACATCAGCATAAAATTTTGCATTTAACCTAAACAAGTGAGACAAATGAGTCACTCTCAGGGATTAATTGGGATGGATTCCCTTCAGAAAATGCTTGTCTGACTCCACTGACACATTATATTACTATACTCTATAATAGTATAAATACTGCAAATAATAACAATAATAATAATCATCATCATCATCATCTCTAAAGTAATAAAATAGTTCAAACAAATTGCCCTCTGAGTCATGCTAGCATAACATTTTAGGAAAGGAAACCAGCAGCCACCATCAGCACTGCCACCAGGAAAAGTGTCAGCAGATCTGTGGCCTCAGATCAGCCAGAATCCAAAACATCAGGAAGAAACATTTTCTGATATTACAGCTCCCCAAGGCCTTTGCTGGCAAGATTTGGTACAGAACTATCAGTCGGTTTTATCAACAGGGGAAATGAGGTGTTGACTATGGGAAGGCTGATGTGGTGCTCGTAGAGAAATGAACCTCCTGACCACCAGTGCATTGTCATTGTTGTCCTTTTTACAGGCTAGATTAAGAAAGCAAAATAAACCAAACCCAGTGATATGCAAATCTTAAAATTATCATCAATGCAGTGGTGGCATTTGAAATAAAAACCACAGAATTTCCTGTGTTCTTTTCTCCCAGACTTTTAATTATTCATGCCCAAGATCAGAGAATAGGGGAGAGCTAAAGATTCAGAAGCTGAAAAGGTCACCAGGGACAGTAGCCTGCAGGAAAATTAAAGGTATTTCTTGCTCTCCTTGAGCTGGAAATACAGACACTGGGACCCTATCCAACAGGAAGGGCATCTGAGCTAAAGAGGATGGGCGTATGGATTGATCTGTGCAGAGTGGGCACTGCCAGCAGTGGAAAACAGCTAAAGAGGAGGCAGGAGAGCATCGACAGGTTTGTCACAGTCCGTAGAGATCTACACCAGGAAACTCCTGGGGTTCAGGAGTTTTCTCTCCCATCACAGGTATATGGAAGCACAGGTACTTCTTTGCAGATGGACACACATGGGAGGCTTATGGTTCAGGGGGTCTTGATACCTTCAGAGCAGAGAGCTCAGACAGCCTGAGCAAAGCAAGCTGGGGACATCCAGCACAGGGGCCTCGAGCTTGGCTGCCCTGCCAGAACTCACCCAAATTTAATAGAATTAAGATCGTATTCCTAGCGGTTCAATCTTTTCAACTCTTCCCCTTCTGCCTGTTTTTCCTATTCTAAGGAAAAAATCTTGACTTAGGAAAGAAGAAGCCCTTGTTCAATGCTGCTTCCCACTCTGCTAATGCATGCCACCTCCTGCACCCTCCAGAGAGTCTGTTCCACAACTCAGACAAGTGTCTGCTGGCAATCCCAGTGCTCACAGAAATCATGACTCAGGCATTAAAATCTATCAGAGTTTTAATACCCTATATTAATAGATTTCTATTTGCACTTGGGATATGAATTAGTTTTATTTCAGCTGTTAAACTGCTTAAAAAGCATATCTCCAATTCATTGCTTTAAATAAGAGATGAAAAACTGACCCACCATTTGATATCAAGGCTGATCAGACCAGGAAAAGACCCATAAGGTTCAAGGAAAGTCCTGGGAGTTGCTCAGGGAAAAGGGTGCTCAATTACTTGCAGCAGCTGGGCAGCTCCAGGCCTAACCTACAGCAGATTTTTGGTTGTAATGTGCCTGTGCCTTTTATCAAACAATTTTCCTGCCTATCTCAGCATAAAGATAATGAAAAATTATATGTAGCCCATCAATTACTTATGCATTCTCTATTAATATTTCAAGGTTTGTGCGCATAAATAAACAAAATGAATTAGAAATTTGCAATCTTTTTCTTCCCCTCAATATTTTCCTTTGACACCAGCCCTACTTAGAGAGTGTCACATATACATCTTTATTTGTCTGCCATAAATCATTCAATGTGATGTTTCAGCAAATAAAAGAGTTTTCTCCTTACCTCCAGTTGTATCAAACATACACACACAGGGAAATCAGCCACAGACATTTAACTTGGCAGAGCTGCCAGTGCAGTACCTGAGCTTTGGCAGGGAAAATTCAACACTTGGTCACCAACACCCAAAAGTAAGCCCAGTGGTGTTTCTAGTTATCCTAAATACCACAATGGGAAGCAGATGCAGGGGGGTGGCTGTAGGACACTGGTACCTCTTTAGTACTATGTATTTCAAATATACACTGTTCACCACTATTTGATTCACAGAGACACAATTAAAGCACAATCTGCCAGCAAAGAAAGAGCAAATGAGTCACACAAGTGAAGGTATTTATGTTGCTACCTTCTCTCTGCACTAACTATATGTCTGCCTGTTTCTTTTTTTATTCTCAGATAAAATTGGTTTTATTCTCTTACTGCATTCCTCTGCTCCCTCCTGCCCAATTTTTCTTCTAATCTCCTTTTTCTCTTCTTACATCTTGTATAAGAAAGTATCAGTGCAGATCCGTGTCCAGCCATGCAGAGCACCCACTCTCAAATTGATAGGATTGGTTTCAACTTAGCACCTACTCCGTCATTCTCCTTCCCCTCAAGATGAGTATTCTGTCCCCCATAAGCTTCCTGAGAATTACTTGAGTAGTTCCACACATCGTGCTCTGGTCAGTTCCCATACAGCCTTTTGCTGTGCAGAAATACACAGTTACTGTTTCAGCATGAATTTTCAGTCCTCTCCCTATCTCCATTTCCACAAGTCTTAAGCAGTGAGGGCCTTGTCTCAGTCCTTGGAGAGATCCTCCCTTGGGTCATCAGTTGCTGCTTGCCATTTTCCTTTTCCCCTGCAGCTGATCATTTTAGTTTTTTGCATTTCTTTTCAGCACCTACGGCTATCCTACCTATTCAGGTGGGAACAAGACTCTTTCCCTTCTCATTCCCACTTCTTTACACCCTATAAACCATCCTAGCTGACCCCTTTTCTGGCAGGGCACCTTTGTTGGGGAGTAGCATGAGTAGGGCTATCCCAAGGATGCCCTCAGCAGACACAGCAAGAGAAAGAGCCGATCTTGGATCAGTCCAGGAATCCCAAAGAGCCTCTCAGGAGATGAGGCTGGAGACAGAAACCCCAGGGCAGCACACTGACCAAACCTGAGCTCAGCTGGAGCACACCTAGGCCTGGAGCAGGGAGTGGGGATCCAGGTGAGGCTGCTCAGGGCAAAGAAAACACATCAGTGCCCTCAGAGCCCTGACAGTCTCCTCCCCACTTACAAAGCAATCGAAGTTTATAGGACATGGTTTTTGACACTATACCCAAGTGCCACATCTACTGCAGTGACAGCATGGATGGCAGGAACACCTCTGAGCTATGCAGCCTGGGAAGAATTCATTTCTAAATTACAACCGTTGATCACCAGCTGTAATGTTTTCTATTGAAAATTTAATCAATAAAAGGGGAAGTACAAAGCTTGATTAAATTGGGTCAATAAAGGCTTTCATTAAACTCTCCATAAGGAGTGAAATTTTTGAGAGTATTATCTTTTCAGGAGGTTTGCCAAACAATTATTCTTTTTGACAACACCTTTCAAAAGGTACGTTACAAAAATGTACAGAAAGTCTTTTATCATAGCACTCTTTGAAGAAAACATAAGTAGTCCTCTGTGGTAAACCCTGTGACAGAGAAGATGTAAATTTTAGTGTATAGAGCATCTTCATGAGCATTCATCCTACACAAATGCCTGTCCATGCTTTTTCTTTTTTCTTGCATAAACTTTTATTGGGACAACCGGTTGAGGAGAGCCAGAGATGCCCGTCTCTCTTGCTAGAATGCTGAGTAGAGCCTTTCTTACCTCGTTGATGTCATTGTGTTATCTCTATAGCTCTGGACAATAGCTATTAAATTAGAGCAACTCTCCAGTCTATCATCCTTTTTGGAAATTTAGTAAATAATATCCAATTTTTTACAACATTTTTTACAATTGATTTTTCATAATAAATCCCCAATCCTGTGAAAAGGGGGAAAAATGCCTAAGTTTCTCAAGCCTTACTCCTTTCTATCCATTTTTTCTGCTTGCAGGCTTGTCCACTGATATCTGAAGAATTTTCCTGATTTTCCTATTTGACCCCTTGAAATACTATCAATTTTTCCTTTGTAAATTAACTCAGCCCAGTCCTGTTCATGAACTTCATGTTCGTCTCTTAGCCTGCTCCTACCAGCTATAAACTTCTTTTTCACAATTTTGGCTCTCTCTATACCCTCTTTCCCAATCACAGAACTCCCCTCCCTGCCCCTTATATTCCCTGCATTCCCTCTCTGTTCTCTCTCTCTCCCCCCTGCACCCTTGGAGAGGCACCAGCTCCTATGACATCTTTCCCAGGGGGTTAACTGGGACAGGACACAAGTAGATACTTTTCACTATTAGAAACACTGAAAACAAAACTTAAAATCTTGTGAGGATGGTGCATGCAAGCTTTGTTTATCAGTAGTAATTTTTTTAGCCCAAGAGGTTTGGTCATTCTCTGCAGAAAAATGTTCTGCAGTTCTCACATTCAGAATATGTCAGTGTTTAGTAACACTGCACAGAAATTAATCTGAAATTAAGTTTTAAGGGTTCTCTGCAGATTTTAGCAGTTTCAAGCTAGAATAATTGGATAAATGGAGTTATGAAAGTGAAATGCAGAGTTTATGACTTTGCAGGAGGGACATTTTTTAACTTTTAAATATTCATACTAAGGCCCTCCACTTTTCTTCATTTTCTTTTTAAGTAATTTATATCTACAAATTTTATATTCTGCCTCCAAATTATTTCACTGACATTATGTTGCTTTTGTCTGAGCAGGAACAAGTTGAGTGTGCTGCACAATTTGCCTGAGCTAGGACACTAAAATGTAAGGATCAAAAATCAGCATGGAAAGATATTGGATATAACTATATAACTAGACCAGGTAATTATTTTAAACTATTGTTCCTTTTTCAGGCATGTCATGGACAAATTTATAAGAAAAATTGGGTATAAGTAGGATGGTTCTCTTACAGCGCTGTGCACAGTCACCCCTGTGATTGCTGATCAGTTGCATATATTTGAATTCCTTCTTTTCCTCTTGCCATCACAGCTGCATCCCAGTGGAGACTGCAGCTTCTCCAAGACAGCACATTTACCAAGAAGTTATAAACAGAGCTCAGCAGAAAAACTTCTTCTAACCCGTATTTCTGCAAAATTCCTGATTTGTTAAATCAAAGGAAAAAAAGAAAAAAACAGAGGCACTACATCAAAATATTATTTAAAGCACATGCCCCTCAAGATTTAGATTATCTGGCCATGAACACCAGTCTCAAGTGAGAAATAAGATATTTTAAAAACAGAATTGGAGAGAATCCACCTAAGGAAAAGAGGGCAGTTATATAGAAAACAGTTGACTAAGTATCATTAATTTCTTTGTAACATTCTAAATATCAATAGTTGCCTTTGCTCACAAGTAAAAAACCAAGAAATCTACATAGATGTCCTAATGCAGATTTTCAGAGTTTATTAAATATGAATGAGAAAGGAAATGTCTAAAAAAAATCTTCTCAAACATTATAGAAATTAATTTACTAGGGCTTACACTGCTATAGCAATAAAACATTGAAATTAACTGCTGCATGGGTTATCCCAGTGTAAGTTCTGAAATGCTAATTCAGCCAGGGCAACCTCAGCTATCAGAAGATGAAAATTCTCATGGGGTTCAATTTTTTTTGCTACTTTCTCCAGCTACTGGTAGACCTCTTATGCATGCTAACAACACTCAGTCTCTCGAAGGGAGCAAGACACTTGTAGGCAGTGCAGGATTTTGCAATATAACTCAAAGGAAGGATCACAAAGTTTCTGAATTTCCCAATGTCTTTCACCCTGCAGCTTCTGAGGTGGTTCCAGTCTAATTGTCTGCACTCCTTTAGAAGGAAAAAATTTCAAATTCGAAGCAGGCCATTCTCAGTGCATGGTGTGAGGGACCATGGTTTGTTAAGAATCATTAGTTTGTGCTGCTGACAGAGGGAAGTTCCCTGTGCTGTGGTGAATGCCCCGCCGAGGATCCCACGTGCATGGAGGCCCCAGTTCCTGGGTGGTGCCACGCGGTCACAGCATGGTGACCGTCACCCCGTCACGCTCGTCCCACCCGCGGCACCGCCATCGCGAGCTGCTGCTTCACCTCCCCTCGCCAGCCTCCGAATCCTGCTCAGCCCACGCAAGGACGAGCTGATCAGCCAGATCAGGCTGATTTTTATCCTGGATCCTTTCCCCAGCCTCATCCACCACGTGGCCTGGCGAGTGGCGGTGCTGGCCCAGCGCAGCGGCCGGGGCAGGGCTGGGTTTGGGGCCAGGCCGGCGCTGGCCACAGCCGCTGCTCGGGGCTGACGGGAGGCACCGTGGGGCTCCTGATCCCTCTGAGGGGCTCCTCCTGATCCCTCTGAGGGGCTCCTCCTGATCCCTCTGAGGGGCTCCTCCTGATCCCTCTGAGGGGCTCCTCCTGATCCCTCTGAGGGGCTCCTGCTGCTGCAGCTCCCTCTGCCCCAGAGGTGCTGGCAGCCGCTAGAGAGAGGGCAGCTCAGGACTTGGGTAATCGTTCAGGGTTCCACACACCCAATGCTGGCAGCATCAGGCCCCACTTGGGACTGTTCTGTTACCCTGGTTTTTCTGAGTTTTTTATAGCCTTTTGATTTTTCATAAAATGGAGTCAGATCTTTTTAGTTACTGTACAATATTGAAAGCAGTTCTACCTTTTCCCCACAGATGTAACATAAACAAATCCTTTGTTTTTCATTCTCTGTCCTTTGTTTGCATATTTCTAACCTGAAAACAATTGTAACTGACAGCTGGTCTGGCCAGTTGGCTCGAGAGGTGAAAACTCTAAAAGCCAATCTTCTGCTAGACCTACAAATGTATATAAAGTAAGAAATAAACAAGGAAGCTCTCTCTCCACCCTGTCTCAGCCTTGAGCTGGACAAAGGAACCTCTGCTCTGCGAAACCTCTTGTCTGCGTGTAGCTGCTTTGTGTGTCGTGGTAACACCATTCCTCCGTGGGAATGGTGTAGGGAGAGGCCAGAAGCAGAGAATGAAGGTGCTGCTTGTGACTCCTACCACTACCAACTGGTCCTGGGCTCCCACAAGAGACCATGTCCATGGCCCTATGCCCACAGTCGTGGCCTGGCTGTCCTGCCTGCACACAGAGCTGCTGGCACTGCCCTCAGCCTGCCCCAGACCTGCCCTCTGGGAAAGATGCTCTGGCTGTCTTGCAGAGGTGGAGACAGCCTGACAAGGGACAGAGAGAGAGAATCGTCCAGACCAAAACAAGCAGGGACCTTAGACTTTGCTTAGACATTAGCAATATAATGAAACAGAGGAAAAAGGGCATTTACAGCCTACAGCCTCATTATTGAACTGTGTAATTTGAGTACTTTGAAGCAAACCAATAATAATGGGGCTGGTTTAGTCCTCTCCCCTTTTTTTTTTTTTTTTTTTCTTTTTTTTTTTGTTACAAAATGAAACTTTTCAGTATTACGAAGACTTTTAGAACTGCATCTTTTTGTCCTTATAAATTTGGGGGTTTTAATAAATTAATAAATATACTAGAACTACCAGAGTCAAAAATTCAAATCCACGAAATTTGGTCGACGTGTTAATTCAGACATTGCTGTTTTACAGTTCTGGGAATCAATAACATCAGAGACAACCACAGTGAAGCCCATCAGCTCTTTGAGCATATGGTACCTGCTTATAGCCAAAAATGAGATGTCATTTGCACAGAGGAAACAGAAATAATCAACAATAAACCTTAGAAGATTTAGAAGGAAAGCCTGTTGAGCAGTCCACAAATAGCTGGTATTCTACACCTGTATGTTCCTATATCTCAGAATATACTTAAAACAGAAAATTTGAGCCTTTAGTTGTTTTTATGATGTCATTAATTAAACACAAATTGAATGTGAATGCCTGCAAGCATTCAGTTGCAGTGTTCCACATTAAGTGGTATCTATTTACAGTTACCAGCAAGCCAAGGGGTTTTGGGTTCTTTTTGGCTGGCTCAGCTAGATTTTATTTTTGTAACAAAATGCCAGCTCAAGCTGGAAACATTACAAATGAAAACTAAAGGGTCTGGCTCACTGCTGTACTATTTCCAAAATACAGCAAGATAAGAGAATGAGCTAGATCCTTGCCTCAGCTCCACCTTCATGACATGTATATTTATTCTGGCACTTCTGCAAGGTAAAATGGCTCTTGGTGAGATTCAAAATACACAATTCTCTAGATGGAGGGATCCTGTAGAGATGACTCCACAGCAAAGATCAAGCATTTAAATAAAACAGTCCCACCTCCTTTCCTCTTCTGAGGTCCACCATGCCTCATTAATGGAGCAGGGGAGGAAGGCAGCTGTTGGTGAAAAGCTGTTTTTGTCTTGTGTTCCACTGGGGGAGACTCCCAGGACAGAAATCTTCCTCAGGTGCCCCTGGCAGATGGCTTTAAGGGATCCTGCAGAGCCCAGCCAGAGCACAGTGCAACCCGACCTCTCTCCTCTGATTTTAGACCAGGCAGACAACTTTAGGAGATAACCCTTCCAGTGAGCAAGGAGCAGAGGTGTCTGATGAACACAGGGGATTCATAGGTCTTGTAAAAGCTTCCACCCCACAGAAGAAAGAGTCAATGGAATTTAAGCAACCCAGCACTTGGCACCTCAAGAAACTGTTCCTAAGTCCACTTTAACAAGTGCTACACAGGCTAAGCCAGCATGCAGCTTGAGGACAACACTGTGAATACTCCTTCCACTGCTCCTCATAAGAGCTGAAACAAGTAGTGAAAATAAGAAAAATCACAAATGTTTTGATAGCAAGACATCAGGGATTGTACGACTATTCATTATTTAACAGTCTCTGTTTTTATATAAGTTTGGCCTGTTTACATTCTTCATCTCAATATTCAGGTATAAAATATAGCTGACAGCAGTTTTTCCAGAAAGGAAATGCAGCTGTTGTATCAGAGGAAAATTACATAGACTAGATTTCACATTTCCATGTGTACTATTTTCCCCTAAAAGTACTGTTATATCCAATAAAGAAATGAAAACAACTTCATAATTTTTATACGGTAACAGTCATTCAGTTTAAAACTTGGTCTTCAGAAAAAGTCTTCTTCCAGTCAATGACAACTATTTTAAAATCAGATAAGAATTTGTATTTTTACTATTTTCACACAAAGAATTATGCAGAAATAATATTACCTGAATATATTTGATTTTAAAACCTAGTTTTCTCAAAACTGTGACATGTTTATGCCTATTCTACCTGAAAAAAAAAATAAAATAAAAAGGATCAAAATCCACCATATAAAAAATGCAATACGTCGTGGTTTAACCCCAGCTGGCAACTAAGAACCACGCAGGCACTCACACAAACCTAAAGGTTTACAAGGGGTTTTTTTTAGAACTCCTATGAATAGAAGCTCTTAAATGCAAACAACTTCCCATGGAGTTCCCAGACAGATTCATCAGTTAAACATACAGCTCCTTTTCTAAATTTTCCTTTTGCTAACAAAATATGCTCAAGACTTACAAAATTTGCATGGAGAAGTGATGTACATTTGTGTGTCTTTGAACCTTTGACACCTTCCAAATGAGAAAAGGTGTATTTAATTTATGTTCTTGATTTTGTAAGATAATTTTTAAGGCCTAAAATAGCAATGGCCCTGATTGACTTCTGCCTGCCAAATCTGTGAATCACTTTCATTGCCAATGATAAAAACAGAAAAAAGAAGAGATAAAAAAAATCCCATAAAATTTCAACTTGTCTCCCACATGCTACCTCAAGTAGAGGTGTGGGAAAAGAGCCCTTTTCAGAGGTGAGGGTTTAGTCTTACATTCACTGTGACAATCAGTTCCTTTGCTCTAAAACCCGCTTTCTAACTCAAAAAATAAAATAATGTAACGTACCATGAAACTGAATACAGCATAACCAGCTCTGACCCTAAATCCAGTTTTCAGTTAAGTGCTATCCATACATTCTGGCATCTTGTGTGTATTTCTGCCATGATCTCTCTCCTGCTACAACTCACTGCTCCTGGAAGCAGAGCCAAGTGCATCCCATGCAGCCACGCTGATGGCTGGGGAGGTTTGTAGCTGATGTCCCAGGGCGCATTTCCCTGGAGATGGGGTTCACTACACTTCCAGCTGCAGTGTGGGACACCCTGCCTGGTCACTGCAGCTCTTGGAGAAAAATCTGAGCTCTGGGGAGTGATTCTACATTCATTCCAGGCATGCATCTTTGGATGGGATGTGTGATTGTGTAGAAGAAGACCAAATTTCCTTCTGTCAGCTGGAAAATTTGTTGTTCCTAATGAGATTGTCTAGTGGAGACCTTATCTCTCCACCATGGGACATTGCCACAAGGACGAGCGACGTGTCCCTGCCCATTCACACACAGTGCTTGCTGCAATGCTGGGGTTTCCCGTCCATCACACTGAATTTTCTGAACACTGGCACATTTCCCTGGGGTTTTAGTGCCTTTCTGCTTCCTCTTGCTGTTCCCACAGATACTGACATATTGAAAGACTATAGCTGTTTTTTCCATTTTCTTGTTTTTGAAATCTCTTTTACCTTTACACTTCTTAAAGCAACATCAGCATAGAAATATTTTTCTTTGGAGACCTTTTCTGCATTTGTTACTTGTAGGCAAGAGATAATACATTCAAAGCCTTTCTAGATTTCCTCCCTCAGGCACTCCAGATATATAAAATCAGTAGTCCAGAGTTCTGATTGCAGTGGAGTACAGCTCACAGCAGAACACACCTGGCAATTCTCAAATGCTTTAAAAACATCTTTCCTTCCATGCCTCTTCCCTCTTCACCAGATATTAGGTCTGAATTCAAAACCAGTGCTTCTTCTCTTCAAAGCTTGTACATGATCCAAGAAAGGGATTTGACATCTGGCCAGAGAAGCAGATATTTCTATTTCCCATATGAATCCACAGCTGGCATTTGCCAGCATTCATCTCCTAATGCACGCAACAAACAATTTACAGTTTCTGCTGGGCATTATAGTGACAAAATCTTCTTGTTCACATCAAGATGTTCCAATCAGTTTCTGTCTAGCCATTTCTTTAATGAAATCCAAATACTCAGAGAGGAGACCTGAATTACAGCCTCAGCCTCCAGCGTAGTCAGCAGCTAAGCACAGATCCCCAGGGAGCCCCAGGCTGAGCTCCCGGGGGCTCAGACAGATGGCTCCAGGCTGAATCACGCCCCTGGGGAGCCCCTGGGGTTCTAGCTGTAGTTTAAATTTCAGGAGGCTGAAAGAAGCACAAGGTAAGGGAATTACTGCTGGTCAAAGCCAGACTCCTGATCATCTAACTACTCATAAGTCTTTTAAAAAAGAATATTCTTAAACTGTTTTTGCCCTGA
The DNA here is from genome assembly GCF_015227805.2 of Hirundo rustica. Lineage (NCBI taxonomy): Eukaryota > Metazoa > Chordata > Aves > Passeriformes > Hirundinidae > Hirundo > Hirundo rustica. Next base: position 5,755,314 of record NC_053464.1, read on the forward strand.
ATTCAAAAGGCAGAAGGATTATTTTCCCTTCTAGTGACTCTTGCAGATAGATTCACATCTGGCTGTATGTGTGTGTTGGCCCAGGGTAAATGGTGTTTTGCAGACTAGCCTAAAAGAGAAATTGTTCAAAGTGTCAGCCAACAGGGCTTGATTTGGAGTTACACAGCACTAGTGGACAGCAGCTGCCTCAGGAGAACAGGTGAGATGCTTCAATAAAACATTCCCCAGTGGATTCCTAACACCCACAAACCTCACAGCAATAATCATCAAGGAAAACAACAATAAAACATTGAACCATTAAGAAGGAAAATTCTTGCAGTAGTGTTGAAGTTGCTGTTTCTACTTCTAATGGATGAAATAATTTATGGTAACCACCCTCACTGGGTTTTGGCTTATTTTAATCTGTAATCATTTCCTTCCTCTGTCCTTTCCCAAGCTCTTTCAGAGCTTCTTGACAACAAAACCTCATTGGGAAACAACAGTAGCTTTTATTGACGGCAGCACTATGCTTTTTCCTGCCACAGTTCCACTATTTTGAAAGAAATGTCAGGCTCTGAAGCCACCAGACCATGAAAGAAGAGATAAGCAAGTCCCATTTAAATTTGTACAGACTTAATTTAGAGTCTTTTATTGAAATATTTTACTATATTTAAAAGTCTACATGTCTTTTAACTGTCAATTGCATTGTGATCCATAAACTCCAAATGGAGCAATATATTTTACCTTGTTAATTTCTGAGAAACAGGAATGTTTACTTCTGTCTTTATTTCTCAGTTTAATGATTGCTGTTTCTTTACTGACTAACATTTCAGTTTGCAATCAAGTGTAGGGCACTGCATGATTTTCATGTGTGCTAATTCAGTGCAAAATTCAAAAGTAAGTTTAAAAGGTCAATGTTATAGAAGGACAGAAACACAGTCCCTTCTTCTGGGATCCTGCTCATTTAAAAAGCCAAGGGAAGGGAACAGTGAACACAGAGAGAAAATCTCATTTAGCCAGGGCTGTGCAGTAAGACAGCAGCAGAGATAAAAAGGACCAGCTTTTCTATGACCTTACTCCTTATGTTACAGAGCATTCTGTGACTTTTTAAATTCTATCACAGAAAAAAAACAAAACAAAACAACAAACAAGTCAGTAGGCAGGGTCTGCAGTTGGTGCATGATGTGCAAAAAGAGACAGATTAAACTCTGCAATCTATAATCTTCCTACCACAGCCTCCAGCAGGGCCCTCAGCTCCCTCCTGCAAAGGACTCAGCTTGTGCAAATATTGGAGGAGCACTTAAACTACTTCGTCGCTTTCCAGAATTGTCAATGGCAGGTAACAAATATCACATAGTGTGAATAAAATCATAGCATTAAATTAGATCCAAGTCCTACACTCACAGAAGTTCTTTGGAAACCTTATTTTGTCTCATAACCTAATTACCTACACAAGGCAAAAAAATGAGAAATTACAGCAATCAACATTACAGTTCCTAGACTATTTGCAGTTCTAGCCCTAAGACCTCATTACAAATACCTCTGCAAATACAAATAAATACATGTTCGGAAAATGCTACAGCTTTTGTAGTTAAACACTGGGCACACTTCCTCCCATGTCCCTCAACCCTCATGCCTCCAGGGCCAGCGTGGTGTGCTGAACCACGTCATCTCCCTACAGCTGGAAATGTTTGACTGTTTACCTCTGTGTGAAAATCTCAGAAATTATCTTTGTTATGAGTCAGCACACACAGGGATCACCAAGGAGGCTGGGCTTTTGAGATGCAGGTTACAGGTGCTTAACTAAATGAGCTTAATTACACTTAGAGTAGGTGGTTTTATAATTACTGGCTGACCCTCTAAAAGCTTCTGGATTCACGCTGGTGCAGCTGCTGCAGGTGTTGCTCTGTGAGACAGACCATTCATCCCAGGGAGATGCAGGGAGGGAGCAGAGGGTTTGCAGCACCGAGGAGCAAAGCAAGCCCTGCAAATCTCTGTGACCCAGGATAATTCTGCTCTGGTTCTATCCTTGAGGAATGCACTTGTGCCCACTCTTTGGCAAAGCATGGCAAGGACTTAGGTACAAGTTTGAAAACAACCATATGTCTCGAGCATACTTTTGATTCCCTTGTCATCAGTGAACCTAAACAGCTTGTCTTGGAAAACAAGATAATTCTGTGCCAGAAAATCTGTTAAAATAATGATTTAAGCCGTAGGTAAAGATTTTTATAATTGATACTACAAAGAAACTAAACAATATAACCCACATGTGGAGGAAAAATATCACTGATAAGAAGTAATAAGGTAAAACTATGACCAGCTCATCTGTTTCAAATAAGCAAGGTTCAGAATTTTGAACAGTGACTTAAAGGTAGAGATCATGGATGAAATCAACCATGCATCCTGCATGTGATTCTCCCAAGCAATGTTTAATATTTAATGTTTAATATTTAATGTTTGTCTGGTGTAGGCAACACATAAATCTCAAGTCTTTGGGATAGGCAAAACAGAAATCTCATGTCTTTTTGATGTAGAAAATGTAGTCTTACTGAGACGTGACAATTCTTACATCTTTGTGAAACCTTTCCCTCAGATTTATTATCTGAAATGCTTGATGCATCTTGGCTTAAAATTCTTGGGTTCTCTTTCTTGAAGGTTAGATCTTAACAAAAACCTTTTATTATAAAGTTGACTAATAAGAAATTAATATAGATCTAGGCATGCAGATACTCCTTCAGCAATGCCCCCTTTTTCATGACTAGGTGAGGGACTGGCAGATGAGGTCCCCTACCAGTTGCCAGAGAGGGAAGGATAATTTCATAGATGTAATTTGCTAGTTGAAATTACCACTGTGAGCTTTAATAAGACTCCTGTGATCCCCTTTGATTCACTCAGGGTCCTTCACATCCCCTTCCCCAGAGCCCCTGCCCACCCTGCTGTTCCCCAGCCCTGATATTCACCTGTACCCAAGTCCAGCTCTTTCTATTTACCCTTAATAGAATCGCAAACTAGTTCTTCCACTCTTCAAGCTCTTCCTAAATGTTAAATCTTCTTCATACAGGCTCTCACATTAATATCACCTGCAGATTTAATGAACAGACTCTGCCTTTGCTGCAGGCTGGTAAGAGAGCACTGAGTAGTACCTGGGCAGCCCAGTGGGGCACTTGCACGTTAATGCCTTCCCATCCTGACTATCATTTATAATTGTTCTCTGAGGCTCATTTCACAATAAGTCTTGACCTCATTTCACTATATTGTTATCAAACTGTAGTCCTCTATCTTGCTTACAAGAACTCATAGGAAAGACTATAAAAAAACTTTAGATATGTGACATCTCCTGTCTTGTTCATATAGAAAAGTAAACAGGTTTGAAGACCCGGTGTTCTGGGAATATCTAATGTTGACTTTTTCTCGAGTTCTTAGTGACTTTCCTGTGCTTTTCAAGTAGTTAATGCTCCCCTGTTGAAATAAAATATTTTGTAAGCATCTGAAGTCACTACAGAGTTATGTACTGAACCACTTCCACTTTTAAGCTGTGTACTAGAAAATACAGCTGACATGACCTCCAAAGTCATGGAATACCTGTCCTCAAAAAGAAAAGCTTTGCAGGTGCAGTCTGACAGCCATCTCCTCCAGTCAGAGATGGATTCTCTGAATTTCCAATACAACATTATCAATAATGAATCTACCTGCCATCACTGTTAATTCTCTCCATTCGTACCTCTCATATTTTTACACAATAGTCCTCTTGGTCTCCCCTAGAATATTAACAATTTTCTAGCAGTGAAGAATAAAAAAAAACCAAAATATTTTGTTCATTTTAATCAAATAAATATCAGCTTCTAAAACAGGTTGTAGCTAGCTCTGTTAATATAATTCTTGCAATAGTAAAACATTATGGGTTTGCTATCAAAAAGAAAAAAAGTGTTATGATTGCCTGTGCCATTATGCCTTTCACTGGGCTGATGTTCTTCACAAGGCAGGATGTTGACTTTCACAGGAATGTCTATTGTTACCAAACCCAATCCTTCAAAGAGATGAGGAGTAATGCTACAAATCACAATATTCTAGCTGAGTAGATAATACAGCATCATACCAATATCAATGATTTTGGCATTGAGAAAGAGGACATCCAATTGTTACAGGGGAGAGCACCAGTGGCAGCCAGGGGAAAGGAGATCCTCACTTACAGGAAGCACAAATGTGACAAAGTGAAGGCTAAGAAGGTGACAGAAGCCAGAGCAAAATACTGTCAGAGGAGCAAAGGGCTGAAGTAATTTAGACTGGACACCTGAAATGAGTTTCCATCCAGGAGGATGGCAGAGCTTTAGAAATAGTGACAGTGGGAAAAAAATAGCTTAGGATGGAGCTTCAGAGATTTGTTACCATTTAGATGTGTCAAGAATGTCTGTAAAAGCTGGTAAGAGGAACACTCCATGTCCACACTCCTCACACCCAACTCTCTCTCCTTAGGATATATGTTTGAGTTCCATGGATTTACACTAATTTATACAAGCCCATGATCCAGAATAGAAAGGCCTGTTATGAAGAGCGGGTAGTATTTTTAATTTGTGTTGACAGCTTAGGCCAAATTTCCACCACCATAATTTCAGCTCTGTTAACCTTATGGAGTTTATAACAAATGCAAATGGTGCTCTTTATCCTGAAATAGTTACTTGGCATCAGTTGGATGTACTAGTTACAATCAAGCAGCTAAGTGCCTGAACACCTATTTGCATACAACTATGCCTAATTTATATCACACTGAATTTAGTTAATTTGACAGTTATATCATTTGATAATATTTTTACACTACAGCTACCACTGTATTCTGCCTTTGCTTGTTACATTTAACAACTTTTATAAATCATTCAGCACACAAAACCTGCAACTTTACCTCCTCATTACCCAGCACACACAGGATTTTACCTTATAGCAGAACCAAATAAACTGCTTCAGAACAGAGGGATGAAGAGGAAGCCATGGCAATACAAACTTCAATAAAAAGTTTATTATTCTTGTTAACTGTTTCAGGGGCATTTGTTTTCTAAATACATAAAAGCAGTTAATAGAGATCAGATAAACTGGTTATGGGTTTAGATGAAAAATCACATGGCCTGTACCTCCCCTTTGCCAACATGTCACAGGTACGCTCTCCCCTTCCACTTGCTCATTACAACAGCAAAAGTGCAAATATTAATCCTACCATCCTTTTAAATAACACTTTCAACTCCAGTAAAACATAACATCACTGTAGAAATGGAAGACAGAATATGTGACTTCTCAAATATGATTTTCTTTGTGGTACAAATCATAACAGGAATAAAGGTCCAGCCTCCAGCCGCTAATGGGAGATGAATTGAGTACCTGCATAAACAGAATTTCTTAATGAAGTTATTAAACAAATTGCATAACGTACTTCTTTGGGACACAGACAATAATAAACAGGAACCTGAGTGAACAATAGATCTGAGAGACAATCAACTTCAGCAGATGCATTTCACTGAAATCAGAAGTACGCCTTCTTTTTCTGAGAAATGAGAAAAATTTTAAGGCAACAATAGAACTAGAGAGAAAAATATTTCCTTTAGCAGTATTCTCCATTCAAAGAGCTAACACTGCACTTCTCAGGCTGATGTTTAAAATCAGCCGCAATGCAAGCCTGAAACTTTATTTCCTTGCCATTTGCAATTACTCTTTCTCAGCAGTAATCAGTGACGTATAGTCAAAGACTACTAAACACTGCTTGAGATGTCGGTATCATTTAAGTAAAAGTAAAGCACTGATCAGCTTTTGTTTCAGTGCAACCTGAAGGCTGGAAGGATTTGAACAAGGCTATATTGCTGCCTACAAAGTGTATGAGCTCATTTCTGAAATCCCCTGGTGCCTGGGAGGTGGAAGAGAAGCATCATTTTCAATATCTGAATAAATGCAAGCACATTATTCAAGTGTGTACCTGCTCTCTCTGATGTCAGGTACCAGCCAGTGCCATGAAACACAGCAGATGCAGCCAGAGGTGAGAACTTTGTTTAAAGGAAGAACTGGAATTAGAAACACTTGAGCTACAGCTCGTGGTTAAACAGAAATTCAAAGCATCATTATCATCATTTTATGACTAATTTCAGGGGGGTAAAAAGAAGTTCTTTGTATACAAGTATATGTTCACATATAGATGTCTGTATTTTTATATACACAAATATACATTTTTGAGGAAAAGGGGATCCTGAGGTTTTGCTCAGACCACTTTTTAAGTACCGTTGAAGGGAAGATAGGCAGTATCCCAGGGAAAGAAGTTTCTGCTGATAGAATACTGAAAGGCAGACAGTGTGAATTGCCCGTCCTCTCCTCACTTAACTGCTCTAGGAGGATCGTGGGTGAGTGTCACCTGAAGGGTCAGTGCTGTTGTTTTTGGAGAAATATTTTCATATTTATCCTGCCTATTTGCCCAGGAAGCTTTAAATGGGTACATGGCATCTCTCTCTCTCTACATCCACTTCTACCTAACTGCTGGAAGGGTAAATTGGGGCTGCAGCTACCCCAGTCCTGCAGGGAGGGCAACATCCCTCTGACATCCTGCACTGCTGGGAAGGACATAAAAAATCTCCGGTCACTTTGGAGAGGAGCGAGGTGCCCTCTCTGCAACCCCACCATGCAGCTGACCCCGGCTGCTCTCCAAGGAACGTTCCACACTGCCAGGGCAGCTGTTTTTACAGATCTGCTGTTTCTGTAATTTGTCCAGAGTATATATGGTAGGTTTTCAATGGGATTTGAGCTGCTAATGCGCTTAAACTCCCTGGAAAATTCCAGTCCGATGTCTTGACATTTACAAAATTGATTTCATGCCATGACTGTTTTAGTGCCCAGGGTGTTGGGGATTTTTTCCTTTTTTTTTTTTTTTTTTTTTTTTTTTCCCAGGAAAAACATGATATATGCTAAACTAGCAGAATAATTTGTATGCATTTTGCCTCATTACAGTTTGCAGGAGTGGTTGGAGCAGACCCTGTACCCTGCAATGCTGTATCCAAGAGTAACAGAGCCAGGAGCTAAGAGAAATTTTACGGCCTACAATTAAAACTTCCTAAGTGCTATCAATTCAGTAGGTGAAATTGCTGCTACTAAGCTCACCTCTTTCCACAAAAATTAAATCCATGCTAAATGAGCATAGCACCTTTCTTCTGAAAAACTCATTTACTCTTCTGGGTGTTTGTTGAGACTTTTGTACCATGAAAATAGATAGTCATTTGAAGCATTTTATTGAAATAGCCTTTAGAACATTTAATAGAAATGCACACAGATGTACCCAGCTTAGGCTGCACTCTGCTAATTATCAGCATTTTCTTACACAAAATTTTGCAGATGGTGGGAACTATCCTTGTGGTTTTTTTACACTGTGTCTATTTACCCAGGATACAAACATGATGTTCATAACATCTTTTTTTTTTTTTTTCTTGTGACATTATCACTATCCTTGCAGTACGAGCTTTAATCTACTTTCATTAATTAAGCAAGGGACCAAATTTTCTGCTTAGTAACATGTTTGGAATTCTGTGATCAAAAAACCATGATGACTTAAAAGATCAGAGGGAAAGCTAATAACTAACACTTCTGCATACAAACACAATTTAAAATTGCCGTAGGAAGCCTCTCGTGGTAGGAGCCACAAGACTCACTTTGCTGTTTCTGGGATTTATGCATTTGCTTTATTTCTGTCCAAGGCTGATTATTAAATCTTGGCATGTCTGGTCATCAGGGACATTTCTTAGTGGAAACAAACTAGAAAGGTTTTGGAATTGAATGCCACACATTGGAGGCAGCCTGAGGATGGGAGCCAGTGTCCATATGAATTTCAATAAACCTCCCTACGAGACAAGCCTTCCTAGGCACTAAAAGCACTCAGAGCTGGGGGTTTTCCCTTATAGATATTTAATTGATCAGACTGGCATAGGACGATACCCTTGATACCGATCCTCAGATTATTATTTCAAGCAGGTTTAAAAGTTGGTGTATTTTCACTGACATATTTTGCTAAGTTCAAATTGTTTTTTAAATAATTGGTATACAAACAATAAATTATTTTTCAACCACTTATTTCACATATCAGTGTCCTGATTACCAGGATGTCAGGTCAGGGTATTTTCTGTACATTTACAAAAGTCTGAACTGATGCAATGAGGTGACTGACACAAATTCTGACTTTGCTTTTGCTGATCACCATTCTCTACTTGAAGTGCAGCACTTAAAGCTGTTGAATTTTTTGTTTGGCTATTTACAGACTAAATCCTTCAAACCAAAGGTTAGTGCTATATATCCCGTACAAAACATCTCTTAGCTCGCTCTCTCATAACAGTTAACAAATAAGTTGGATGTGCCAACCTTCTCATCACTTGTTACTCGCCCTGTGCCAGCTGTGCAATGGGTTATATGGAAATGGTCGTTTATTAATGGCTCTCCAGCATTTTGCCTGTGGGATTTAGCCCCACACTTTATTTGTGCCATAGGCTAAGCAAAATATCTCCTTTCCCAGTAATGTGAGACAGAAATGGTTCTCTAGCTTTGCACCCCCTCTTTAAATTCACTCTCCCTGACATTTCCATGTCCTTTACTACAGTTTTCACAGGGGAAAATATTCTCCCTGGAACATGGTCTGAAATTTATTTTATTTTATACCTTTTCATTAAAACTCTTGGGAGACTCAGTGTAACATGGGATCCACCCATGACATATGCATCACAGTAGTAATTTGTATTCCAAGGATATCCAGTAATGTCACATTTTTCAGTACAAAAATTCCAGGGCTAGAGGACATATTCTGTTAAACTACCTGATCAGCTCTTTCTTTTCCTTACAAATTCCCTTAATCTGCACAGACTTCTTGCAAATTAAATTCAAAACTAACCAATCGTGTCCTGATTTGGGGCACACTAGAAAAAAAGAAGAAATTTTCACCATTTTCTCTATTCTGCTCTGTCCCTGTCAGGAGCCACAGGGATACACACAGAGGGAGATGACCTATTCTGATCCACTGACACTAATTTTAAAATACACTTTTTCACAGGATCACAATAATCTGTAATGCAGAGGCTCTGCAGGACAGAAAGTCATTTTGGCAGGACCCAGTTGTTTTTTTCAAAGTATTTCTTGCATATTTTTCACTCCCAGGCTACTCTCAGCAGAGCATCCCACCATCTCAACTCCATGCTTGTTTGCCCCTTCATTAGGTTACCTTCATCTGCAAGGGGATTTTATGAGGAAAAGCTTACAACAGACAAAAAAACCCCATCCTGCCCAATGCCACCTCATCCTACCTCTTCTATCAGTGTAACCTTTGACATGAAAAGTCAGCCTCCCACCTTTCAGGTCCTCTGCATCTCTTCACTTCTTTGTGGCTAACTCTGAATTTAGCTCTCTGAAACTACCATGTATGAAAAGTTGGTCCTAGAGGGAAAATATTTCAGTTCAAGGTAATTCTTTTAATTCCCTTTTGGTGCATGTAAATTATTAGAGAAGGGACATTTAAAATACCATTAATAAAATCACAGAGATATCGCACAAAAAAAAAAAAAAAAAAGTAAAACAAAATTCCTTAATTAGATATTAGATTAACAACTCTTAATAAACTTACATAAAGTTAGTCAATCAATACTGTTCTCTCTCAGTATCCCCAGAGCAATTAAAATTCAGTGCTCTGCAAGATCCATTTAATGATTTGGCAAGGTCTGTTTTGGAGCCATGTGGACACTATGAGCAGCAGAACAGCCTGCATGCACTGTACAAGATTCCTACTGCAGCAGGTTTGTGAGTCCTTCAAACAGAACGACCCACCAGGAGACCCATCTATTACATCTCAAGTGTTAATTGTAGGTATCATCAGTGGCTTTGAGGCCACTCCACGAAATTGGCATAACATGACCAAGGTCATTAGAGTATCCATCAACTGCATGATCAGTCTGACGGTGTGGATCTTGCAAGTGGGGCTGTGAAGGTTAAAATACACACAACTTTTCTTGCAGATGCTTTCTCAGAGGTCACAGGACTGAAACGTGTCACTTTTCAATTCCTTACTAAATAGGAAAAAATAATTCACAAGCTATTCACGACTATTTTACTTGCATCTCCTGCAGCTGCTGTACATATACAGGATTACTTTTCAGTATTAAAGTGTTTATGGCAGAACTCAGCAGCCCCACTTTGGTCTTTTTTTTAAAGCAGGTTTGAAGCATTAAAGTTCTTGAATTTGGTGTAAAGCCATAAATAAAAAATATATATTTAAAAAAAAAAAAAAGGCTAAAGTAGTTTTAGGAAAAGATTTTCTTTCTAGAGTGTGTACTTGAATAGAGTCTTTTGCTGTGGCTGGGTGACAGTGAAAATATTTTTTTTTTATTTTGTTTATAGTCATTTATTTCCTAAGTAGTCAGCAATTATAGAGGAAAATATAGGCTTTGTGTGAAGAGCACCCTACCTGTGAAGCCTGTGAAGCTCTATGGTGGCTTGTGGCAAAAGAACATATTCCTAAAAGCCCAAAGTTGAAAGATATTCTATATTTTATGAACCTACACTTTAAAATTTGTTCCTCCTTGTCAGGAGGACAGAATTAACAGAAAATTCACTGCCTAAAAAAATAATTTGAAAATCAATGAAGGGCATGAAAATCCTCAATCTGCCAGTGGAAAAAATCCTGGATGCATAACAATTGTTCTCCGTGTCCCAGTGCCCCTGCAGGTCCTTCAGCTCTTGAGTAGGAAATGGAGAGTGCCATGGATATGAACATTTAGTTACCACAGTGAAAATGGTACTGAACTGAAAATCAGGGGAGGAACATAGAAATAGTTCATCTTCCTCCTTAGTAATACACAGGATTGTTTGGGTTGAGGGCACTTGTTGGGTTCTGTTCTTCCCTTAAAGAGCTGGGAGTTGATGGCATCTGAAAGTTTTCTGCACTTTTGCCTTATTAAATCTGAGGTTGGTGGAGGACCCAAGCCACCGCAGAATCTAATGTCTTCTAGATGCAAGGGAAGAGTCATTGGATATAAACTGGCATTAAATCATGCTAAAATATTTCAGCACTCAGCCTAACCTCAAGAGATAAACACAAATGGTGATTTCTTGATGTTTGACGCAAGACACCAGCCACAAAGTATTTCAGAACTTTTGCTTCTGCAAACTAAGCTAGTAAAACAATCTAGAGAATCACACATAATCATTTTGTGCTTTGTCAGGCTCATTTGAGTACTATTTTCATAAAGGAAGCATTTTCCAAAGGGGCTGTTGTCCTAGTTCTAGAATTAACTGAAAAATGCTTTATTTTTGTCTAATGCCTACAGCCGAATTTAAATAGGAACACACTCCAGGTCTATCAATTGAGAACAAGGAATGCAAAACATGCAACAGCATTAGACAGTGAGTCTTATGGTAAAACTAAAAATTAATTCATCATTTTGAAACCCGAGGAAAACTGTTCCTCTTCTAGGCAGAAACACCATCCAAACTGCCCCTGCAAGGACTGGGTTTGTGGGACTCCTGGAGCTTTGTCTCTTTAGCTGATTCAAGCTCAGAGACCCATGGCTCCAGCTTCTCTGGTTTCATCAATCCTCTCTCCACTCTATCCCTTGAGCACTATATCCCTTCAGCCCACACTCTGTGCGACCCAGCCAGAGCACTGTGGTTTTGTTACTTTGAAAGCTCTGTGTTTTCAGTAACACACAGTCTCTCTTCAGAAATAAAAGTACAGAAGGACTTTCCTTAGATCCAACACATCAGACCAAAGAAGATACTTTAAATAAAAACGATGTAAGATTGCTGTGCACACAGCTAGAACCCTTTTATCAGAGCAGCAGTATAAAAGCCTAGAGATATAAATACAAAAACTAAAATATGCTGCAGTGTGAGTTGTGCACAGTCATAAAATGTAAACCACAATCCAGACATTATTTTCCATTACATTCAAATCACTCTTACAGAGGTATAAATTAAACCATATTTTGGAAGCTGCCTAAGATGAGAGAAGCTTTTTCTCCTGTTTCAGGTGAAAGTATGATCAATCTCTGCTAGGTATCTTTATATATCCCCCAGATTTACTCATTCAAAAAAAAAGGCCATTTAACTTCAGAAAAGATCTCACAGATTTTTGCCTCTATTTCAAACAAACGTTTTGGGACCTGGATGTTTTGCTCTGCTCTGTGCTCAGTGTCTTCTCTAACAGACCCAGGATCTCCACTGAGATCATAAAAGTATGAAGCAAGAGCACCAACACCACCTGAGTGGGTATCTGTACAAGCCATACAAGCAGTAATAATTTATATGACCTTCTCTGCTGCTGATACTCTTAGCTCAGTTCTTGCCCTGCTCTTTCCCTTCTCTGCAGGGAACATCAGAAGTTATTCATCTCCTACAAGTTAAAAAAACCCCTTGAGCTTGCCTCAAATGCAACAGGGGATCTGTGAAAGTTTGTCACAGATTATGTGTCGATGTAGGCACTGTTACTTACAGGGTACATTATTGATAAAAGCTAAATATTTCATCTTTCTGCACCGTCTCTAAACAAAACTGGCATTTACTTACCAGGAGGCTGAAAGTTCAGCCTTTTCAATATTATAAGGAAACATTTTGGCAATTTCTCTCTAAAGAAAGCAGGTACCAGGCGTCTGTGCAGCTGTAGCCAAGGAAAGTCACAGTGTTCAGTCCTTTCCCCAAGAGGGGTCTGAAGCCCCAGCTGTGCCCTGTGCCAGGCTCCTGACAGAGCCCAAGGGACAGCGAGGGGGAGCAGGGACATCTTCAATTCTACACTTCTTATAGGCCAAGCCCAACCCATCCTATTAGCTGCATGCAGGTGTTTCTGAGTGTGTTTGTGCTTTAATTATTCATAACATCAGCTTCATATTTTATGGATTATTCTGCATCAGTGCTGGTACTTGCCTCATGCATTATGCATGCACCTGAATCTGTTCTGATGGGAGGCACAAAAGACACAAAGCATGTCTCTCACCTGTATGCTTCTGATTAGAAGGGAGCTTTTGTAACCCTGAGCCTGAATTGAATCCCAAATGTGTCCTCCTTTGTCCCATAACTGCACATCCCCTGATGAACAAAAATAAATCTTTTTACTCTTCTCTCTCACTCAAACTCCCCTTATTTTACTTTTTAGCCAACGTCAGCTTATAACAAAACTATTTCCCTTACAAAACATACATTTTTCTGAGTGCTGGTTCAGGAGTATACCAAAAAATGGCAAAGACCACTTTTAAAAAAATATCTCTGAATGAACCAAAGTCATGCAGCCTAAAATCTCTAAACACAGTACATTGCAATTTACTCCAAGAGGCATCAAGAAGACATGAGGTAACACTTTTCACTATGCTAATGCACATGACTGTTTAAAAGACGTGACAAATTACTCAGAATTTTGAGGAAAAAAACCAAGCAAAAGTTACTGAGGGGGTTTTTAATTGCTCATTGTGTCTTTGTGCCTCACACCTTGTTAGCAATGCCGCATTCCTTTCCTCTCTTTTTCAACATAACTAAATGACAGACTGTCTTTCCCGCAGGCCTCAACTTTTAAAAAACCAGACATTTTCAAAGTTGCTCTGGTCAAGGGCGAAACGGTTTTGTGGCACAAGGAATATTCAGGTTGGTTGGGGAGCCGGTGGTGCAGGGCAATGTGGGCTGGGAGTGCTCCCACTCAGGCTGTGCCACCTCTCCTGCCCCCGGGAACCTCCATCAGCCCAGTGCCACAAAGGAGGCCTTTTCTTTTCCCTTGAAATCTAATTTTCCACTCAAAATGCCAATATAGCTCTAGCCAGGCACAATCCAGGAAGGAGTTCTTCAATCGCAGAGAAATATTTTAAGAAAAACGTACCAAAATTATGTAAATAGATTTAAATAGCTTCCCACACCCAGAGCACTGAGTTCTGAGCATGGAGAAGAGCCTGAAGCTAATTATAACCAACAGACAGCAGCCCTGGGTCACACCAGACAATGATCAGGATCCTGCCTTCAAAACACTGAGAGAGTTAAACATGGAGAGAGAACTCTCTGATTTGGGTGTTATTCTTCCCCATTGCTTTCAGCAGGACTCTTAGCTGCCTGTACTGAGGATCCTGACAGGTTTTCTCCACTATCCTAGCTAGTCTCCAGCTGGTGTCTGCAAACCATGAGGAAATTATGTCACTCAACACATTTCAGACCCTATTTTTAATGTGATTTAAATAAACTAAACCTTACCTGCCTTCTCTGCTATGTTCCCTTATTTGTCAGGTTGAAACGAATCTCAACATGGTTTCATCAAATGACAATTTTTTTTTTCCAATCACACTTTGGGCACAAAAAAAAAAAATTAAAAATAAATCTGTGCTTCTACTCATGGAAGCCTTGACTGAATAATCTCCTTCTGTGCCGTCACCCTTCTGTTAGCAAATGTGCACCCTAATGGTGGCAGTGGTTTGCATCAGTCTCCACCAAAGACAGATCTCTCTGCAAAGCCACATTTTGAGCTCACTGTTGCCAACACCTGAGGACACAAATTGCTCTCCATCCTTCCAAGGCAACCCTACTCTTCCCTCACTGAACTGCCTCACCATTTTTTTTCCACCCCTGTATTCTGCAGTGTCTAGATATCCCCTGCTAGTTTTGACTTTGAGCTGCCAGATTCTGTTTTCTGTAATCTTCTCTTCTATCATTTTGGACTGTGCTTTGTCAGGGTTCCAGACATTCCCCCATCCAGGCAGCTTTGAGTCTGAAACCCCTACACAAGTGGCCACAGGGTTCCCATTAAGCCTCCCCACGTGGAGGAGGTCTGTTGCACATACATTTTAATAGAAACTTCATCATTTTGACAGGCCTGGTTTAAAACACACCCATATCCCTTCAGCAAGACTTTCAGATGACTTGGGAAGATTTATGCATAAACTCAAAAACAACACATTTAAGTATTTTGTATAGTAGGTTTCAATATTTTTTGCAGGTAGGGAGAGGTTTTTAAGCAGGGACTTTCAGGGAGAACATGACCTGTTCTACCTTGCAAAATCTAGGATCCTGTTAAATAAACCTTCTCCAAGAATATATGAACTGGATATATGAACTATTTTCTCCTCAAATGTTTTAATGGCCGAGAAAGTTTCTGCATGCCAGCAGACAAATGAGAATGATGCTGGCAAAAATAACACTTAAGGAAACAACTTTTGGTGTATTTCATCTCCCACTTAAACCTGAGCACCGCCCATAACAGGCACAAATTAAAAAGAGCAAGAGAGACTTGGGATAAACAAACACCTTGGTTTGAGGAGTTCACCTCACCCAGTGAGGGATTATGGCCAAACTCAGCAGAACGCTCATGTACACAACCTTCAGTAACATCCAGCAGTAGTTTCATAAGTTGCCATTTAACTTTTGCTATCCTGTCCAAAACAAACTCTTCAATAAAAAGGAGGTGTTGTAGGAAAGGTGACTTTGACTCACCCATCATTTAAAAAGGGCCATATTGAGGGGGGTTTTAGCAATGCTGATGTGCAGGGGAAGCTTGCGCTCTACTTCTTACTTTTCTACAATAATCCTCTTCTCTCAGTCCCTCATTAGACAGTAGATCTTCATTTATATAATTGTACAAAGTAACAATGGCTTCTGCAGCACCAATTGTGACATTTTAATTAGCTGGCCAAATGTTCCCAATCCTGGTTTTTTACCTAATTAGTATATTTTGAGGTTTGAGCAGTATCCTCATTACCATACAAATGTTTCCAATAGTGCAAACTTCAAAAGCAAGTTGAAGAAAAAGAAAATACTGTCATAGAGCTCAGTAGGTTTAGAATTAATATGTTACTCTTGGTATCAGAAGCATCAGGCACCTGCCTTTCCAGATAACATGAACTGGTTCTCAGCTCTTCTGTATCCAGATAAGATAAGGCAAGGAGTAAATATCCTACATTTGGATTTATGGAGCAGTTTTTATCTCTAAAGTGCTTTGCAGGCATTAACCACATAATCATTAAATATTGATATTTGCATGATTAATGCTTTGTTGTTACATTATATGAGAAGAAAGATACAAATGTTGGGAGAAGTAATCTGCCTTGGAAGCAAGCCACGAATTTGTGCAGAGCATCTCTGTACCTTGTGTTTCAGATACGTTCCTAAGAAAAATCTGGCAGCTTTAGAAGTAGAACTGTGGACATAGTGATCCTGGTGCAATATCTTCAAGTTAATTTCTCCCTGTATCAGTATTTTTTTTTTTTTTAATTAAAACATTATGTCTAGATGGACCATTTCCCACAATAACCATTCTTTCAGGATTTATGCAGCACTGAGCCTGATGCATCTCAGGTCAGCATCCTGGTTTGGGAGTTTTATGGTCGCCACCAGCATCACATCTGTAACATTTCCTTTTCTACACTAAAGAGAAAGGAGGAAATACTACCAACAAGACATTTTGCTTCTCTCTGAGAAGAATTCAAAGTTTCTTGCATGTTCTGTTTTGTGACTTTGGACACAACTTTTTTAGTCCATTGACTACAGAGGAGAGAAATAAACATTAAAATGTTTCTTCATTTTACTATAAGTTTCTCACTTATTACTTAACAAAGACAAAACTTTTGCTGCACCAAGTAAGCAAGGGCTAAGGAGCAGAGCCTCAGCTTTTATAATTTAGAACAACTTTGAGAGAGCTATTGCAATTTACCACAGCTGAGGATAGAGTCCCAGAGGGTCTCCTTGATATTTATTTCTCTATATCACCACTCTGCTAGGCCACATAGCTCCTGGTTTTCATTAATACACTTCCCACAAGTGTTACGCAGAGGTAACAAATGAAACCCAAAAAGATTATTTCTAATCGAGTTGACCTGCTTTATCCATCTTTCCCTTCCTTTTAATATTCTTCTAGGACTACTTCAGTGTTTGAAGAGCCCATTTAAGATAATCACAGCTTGAAGAGAAGGTACTGAATTTTTTTGGTGGTTTTTTTTGGTTTTTTTTTTTTTTTTTTTTTAATTTAACATTTTAAATTCCTTGGAAAGTTTGTTCATTATCAAATACAAGTGATTGTGCTGGTATTTTTCATACTTAGCCAGAAAGAAACTTTTTTCCTTCTTCTTCTCAATGACTTTATAATAGCTTCTGAAGGTAAGACGAAGTAAAGAATGCAGCAAAGCAATGAAAAATACAAATTCACAGCTTATTTATGTGTGAATGAGTGCTCCTATCAGAAGTGACTAACACTTTTTGCTACACTCAGTCTGCAAACAGTTTGTTACCTTACCCAGCCCAGAGCTTTCCCTTCCCTGGGGAAGCTCAGAGGTGACTTAGCTTTGGGGCTGTGTTCATGGGAAGCCTGCAGGAGGCCCTGCTGCATGAGCAATACTTGTCATGGCACACTAAAAATGGCTTTTGTATTATTCCTTACATGAACTCCCTTGTTTCGGTTTTTATGCATCATCCAGATTCCAGATAGAGGTAATAGACACACTTTTATTTTTATGATAAACCATAAAAATGTGTCACAGCTAGTAGACAGCTAGACAACCACTAAAATAATGCAGCAGAGGGATGGTAGCCAAGCTATACCAGCTCTGTACCGTATTACTCATTATTACAAATACCCCCTGGTGTCAACACCTCACACTTTTTTTTCCCTTTTTTCTCTCAGCTTTTAACAGGCAGGATGGCAAGTGGCTTACCAGCAGACAACAAACTTCCTGCACTGCTGGAGAGGTTTTTTCTGTTATAAATAGCAGGGGCTTGATGAGTAACCCCAAAAGTCTGCTCCGAGCAGTGAGGAGGCAGGCGGGGAAGGTGTCCAGGGGGTAACTTGCTCCAGTGAGCACTTTGCTGGTTTTCCAGGCATTATCGAGCAGCAAGCAGTGCTCAGGGTTTATCTCAGGTCAGAAGAGAAGCCCTGCTCACCCACACCAGGCAGTTGCACAGAATGAACCCTGGACTGTACTGGAGGAGCAGTCCAGACAGGTGACATCCTCTGACACACAACAAACTAAGAGCCAGTCTCCACGGACTTAAATCAGCACAGCCTGTTGGATGCATTCTCTTTACCTACAGCTTTTCAGGGCAATGGAGGGCTTGAAATGATTTTTTAATATTTATCATTGTTAAGTATCCCAAGTTTCTCAGCTCCACCACTGTATGTGGAAGCCCTGCTCTGGCCAAAGGTTGATCTGCTGCAGCTCTCCCAACATGGTTTGGCTCTGTGATGATACCCATTGGGAACTGGCCTAGATTGTATTTACAAACGTTGATACCAGCTTTGCGTTTCACAAGGAGATTTCTAAATGCAAACCAAGATCCCAACAAGCTCATTCTACACCCAGGGAGCTCTGAAGGATGCAGAACAGCCCTCCTCTCCTGTGCAATCACCACCAGCACCAGCCAAACTGTTATTATTGTTACTATTATTATTATTACTACCATTATTACTATTATTACTATTATTATTGTTATTCAGAGTCACAGCATCAATTTCTCCATTACAGCTTGCTACAATCTTGGCACCACCACATGGTGCTGATGTTATTTTTGGCCTCCTAACAAAGGCCAAGGACAGCTGTAGCACAATTCCTGATCTCACTGCTACCAGCCTGCTGGAATGGGAGATGGAAGGAGATACCCATGAGCAAACAGCAGAAACTGAAAAGAACAGAAAAGCCCATCCTATCATATTTTGAGGGCAGGGAGCTGGCAGGACCAGTGTAAACAGATGTGTGTATTACCACATAACAATTTCAGGAAATACAGAATTTGTGAGAGTTTGTGGCAGGATCTCATTCGCCCCTCTGAGAGCCTGACTGCTCTGCAGCTTGTTCATGCTGACTCCCTGTGAGGTGCTGGAGCCAGCAAAGGTCAGCAGGACCCCCTTCCCAATATACTCATGTTGGAACAACCTGTAGAAGGAATGTGAAACTGCTTTTAATGGGAACTTGTGCTCTGCAATGCTGAAGTGACAGCAATCCTAGTCAGAACGTGCTTATTCTTTAACCTTTGGTAGGGCTTTGGATTTTTGTATTGGGTTTTTTTAATGCATAGGAAACAAGTTTGAAGAATGGGCTTTGGAACCACTGTCTTGAAACAGTTTCCCCAGAGAGAAGTGTAAGAGGAGAAAGCAAGAGTTTGTTAAATCTCAGTTTTCAACTATTCATTTATGGCCCCAAAGAAGGCATTTCCTCAGAACCCTACATTGGTCAAGACTGCAGAACATATTTTTCTAACCCATGTCAGATATACCCAGCATGTAAATCATCCTTAATGCACAGAGAATTAAGGAGATAATAGATGGTGGGAGAAGGGCAGTGGTACTGCAAAGTTTAGTTGCACAAGGAATATTATATAAAATGTGCCTTATATTATAGCCAACGTGTTCTATTTAGAATCTAGTTATGAACTTCCAGAGTCTTGTTTTGATCTACGGTAATTAGCATTCATCATTAAAATTCATTATTTACAAATATGCAAGTCCTAAAAGCAAGACATTTTTACACGTGAAGGGAAATCAAATGTTTTATTATGTCAGAGTGTTTGTATTGGTTGTCTACATCTGGATTTCTACTGCAGCTTTATCCTGTTACCACATTTAAGCACAGTGTGGTTGTAATTTTTGCACCACAGCACATAATCAGACATCTCAGCTGTGGGAAGCTGTTCCATTCCTGCAGATTTACCCTGTGGCTCTCCACAAAGGCTCGGGAGTGTAATGCCAGGATTTGTTCTACCCAATTGCTCTGTTTGACAAGGGTGAGACTTGTGTGATATAAGCTCAATAGAGAGATTTTAGCAAAAAGATTATTTATTTACATATTTTATTTTGCCTTGGATTGAAACATTGCTTGGGAGCTCAAATATTTTAACAATTATTTTTATTCTGGCCACCATTTTAATGCTTCCTTATGAAGAAATTAAAACTAAATGGTATCTTTTACCTTTGGACATCTCAAAAAAAACCCCATACACAATTTTCCTAGAAAATAGTGGCCGGGGAAAAATAAGCTAATTTCCCTAAAACTATTAAAACCAACATTTTTACCATCTCCAGTGATTATGTAAAGATCTTTAAACCAAGTTTTATCTGGACACAACAGACTTAGTATTTTGTCTACTCCCTAAAGAGAATTTTAAACAGAATTTTGCAAATTGTCATCCTCTTCAAATTGATAGATTTTTAAATGTTGTTTAGAATTTTTTTTCACAGCTTCATTGCATTAAGCCTCTACTATGGTGTTGCCACTACTATAGTGTTTACTGCTTACTGAAAATAAGAAGGAACATCAAATAAAGGTAAAATAAAAGCCTAATATTTAACATTTCTCATTAACTGACTCAAGATGAACACCTCTGACTGAAGGCATAGTGAAGCACTACATCATTAGGACCTCATTTTGAAGAACTTTGGTGTTTAATATTTAAATCTCGGTAAAATAAATTATGTTTATATATGCCAGAGCAATTATCTCATCAAACAGAGGTGCTTTCACACAGCTCAAGTATATGTAACAGTGGTAGGCTTTTCATATTTTTAATACAGTTGGAATAATTTATTTTAGTAGCTATTCAACAGGAAAGAAACACTTCATGCTGCCATTTCCAACATCCTTAAAGTATTATTTTTAAAACCATCTAAAGAATTCAAAAGCGGGGGCACAATTCTCTGTTGATTACATTTTATAAGTTGTTATAAATTTTTTATAAAAAGGAATTGCTTGCTATTAAATACTCCAGGGTTTTAAGTTATTTCTATAGAGCTATTTTTAATTTATACACACACACACAAAAATAGCTACGCTAAAGGACGCAGCAAAGTCACCCAATTGAAAGTTAGCATATGCCAGAATTAGAGAGGCCTGAGAAATATTCCCTCTGTCATTTCTGTGGGCAACTTCTCTGCTGCAAGCAGCACCACAAACCCAGGATACCACTGAGGAGATAGAAATTGGACCAGAAATGCTGGGGGAAGAATTAAGGTTCAGTGGGTGACCTTAAATCTCACAGTTTCCAATTTTGGAGGGCAGGGTGGCAAATCCATTGGCTCTCAATTTGGAATACTGTGAGAAATTAATAAACCATCAGATAACACTGTTAAAGTTTTATTTCCCCAGCTCTTTCCTTCAGTTCAGCTGTCCCCAGTGCTGCTGGGGGATGTCACAGGTGTTGGGGGCACAGGAGGGGTGTGGGTGGGATGGGAGCCCAGCAGATCCCTTCACACTGGGGTTGCTGCTCTGCACTCTGTGTTTTACATAGCACTGCAGTGCTGCTAAATTGAGTTTTATCTCTTCAGAGAGTTTCATATTCACAAATTAATTAGGGTAGATACCATGATTTTCTTGGGGAATACAAGAATGTGGAAGAGAAACAGCAACTTGTAAGAGCTTATAACCCAGTTAACTGAAACACACAGGAGAAAGAGATGTGGCTTCTCTGTAAACCCAGGGGCTTCCACTTAAATATCAAACACCTTCTGTGAAAGTCAAAGACATTTGACATAGTTTATAAAAATTTTAAAAAGTCTTCTCTACTAGAAAAGGGCCGGGCAACCTCTGTCAGCAGGATGTTTTCTGCAAGTATTAACTTCACTCACTCAAACCTTCTGAGCAAGTTCCTACATTCCACACAAATAGCTCCATGCTCTTGCAGAGCAATAAAAAGGTCCAGACTGAAAATCAGCTCCATGAAAATCATCTCCAGCTGGATGTCCCCACACGCAGAGCATGCCAAGACCTGGCACAGCAGGCAGGTTGCAATTAACAAGTACCATGACTGTAATTAGATTAAAATCAACAAGAAGGAGAATTCAATTCCGCTGCGCATAGTTTAATCCTTAGCAAAGTGCTTGATCACATACTCCACACCAAGGAAGAGCACAGTGCAGTCTAGAAAAGAGAAGTCAGACCCTCAGTTTGAAGATATACATAAGATTAAGATGCCAGAAAATACATCCTTCTTCCCTTGCTTTCTCTTTTTTCCCCACTTTCCTTTTCTTAATTTTTTTCTTTTTTTTTCCCTGTTGTTTTGCCTTTGCTATTCTAATTCGTGGTGTTCTACAGAAGACAAAAGCCCAGAAGAACTCAGCATGCTGGCACCACGCCTGGAAAGGCGACATATTGCACATATATTTTTCATACATTTTCAAAAATATCCATGCGATGGTTTTTGTGCATGAATTACTGCGCGTGTTTGGCAGAGCAACATCCCTGCCTTCATCCTGGGCAACCACACAAGGACATTCTGCCTTCAGCTCCTGCTGAAGCTCCCCACAGAAAGACACTCCTTCAGTTCAGAGCAGCTCTGGACTATTCTCATAACTGTCAGCAAGTGCATGAAAAGAAGCGGTGGGGATTGCTACTTCTTCATAGAGCCTGGTACACAGCAAAAAGCAAGAAGAGAGATCAGGGCACAGTTCAAATCACAGGCAGAGGCACCAAGCAATGCATTCCATGGGTTCAGAGGTCCTCATCTGAGAATTGTCTCACTTGATGCTTATTCCTGGTCTGCCTTGAATGATTAGGAATCATTCTTTTGCTAGCTTGAAGAAAGATTCTTCTCAAACAATAACTGCATCTAATCTCTGTCCCCCAGACAAAAGATTTCTAAACAAATGGAGTATAATCCGCTTGGATTTGAACACGAATTAACTTTACAATGAGCCTCTGCAATTTTTTTATCGCAGCTCTGTATTCGTCCCACCTGCACTCCTGTTACCTGAACACCTGTCAGGCTGGATCCAAAGATGCTGCATTTTTGGGCAGCTTCCATGAGCTTTTCCAAGTGCAGCACTGGCACATGTCTTTGTCTCCATAGGCTCCCCCTTGGAGCTGCCCAAGCTGGGCTGGCTCCCTGCACACCCACTGAACCCTCTCCACCCAAATGCTTGGCTGAGGACTCATAGGAAGGTGTGAAACACTCATTATTTCCACTCAGCAACTCAGAACTCTCATTTTGTACCTGCAATTTTGATGTAATGAGTACAAAAAGTGAGTTAAAATTCAGCACTGAGCACAGGCATTTAGGAATTTCTAAGACTCAAATTTCTGTTCTTTGAAAGTCTGAAAACACATTCTCCTGGGAAAAGGCTCCCTATATTTTCTTTGTTCAGTCCTCCTTCAATTCATGTTTCAGATGCCAAGGGTCTACACATAACCCTCTATATTCCATCAAGACCCAAGACTGATATTATTTAGGAAATATGTGAAACTGAAAGCTGCCATGAGGCACAGAAGAAAACAGTACTGTAGTGCCGTCCATGAAGACATAGTGAAGTATAATTTTATCAAAGTAATGCCAATGGCATTTCCTCTGAACCCAGGCTCTTTATCCATAAACACATACTTTTGAAAATTCTTGTATTAAACTATTAAGTACTGGGGCAATTTTCTTTCTGACATTTAGTCTGAGGAATCATTGAGCTGTGGTTCAACTACTGCACAATACCCAGAGATTGAAGACATGGCAGATCTAAAAATACTGCTCATGTCTCCTCAGATATCCATTTGTCCAGATACCCTCAGATGTCCAAAGATATTTTGATTTCTAACCATTGAAAACACTCATCAAAATCAGCCTAAAAGCCTTTACCCCCAGCGTTCTGTGAACATGCAAATCCCTTGCC
Source organism: Hirundo rustica (assembly GCF_015227805.2). Taxonomy (NCBI): domain Eukaryota; kingdom Metazoa; phylum Chordata; class Aves; order Passeriformes; family Hirundinidae; genus Hirundo; species Hirundo rustica. The sequence goes on from NC_053464.1 coordinate 5,778,883, forward strand.
ATTGATGGCAAATACCTCTACCAGGGCTGGACAGGTTTGGATCAGACAGAAGAGCCCCAGCAGATACATCCTGAAGTCAAGAGAAGCAACTTACAGCAAAGGTAGTGTTACCCAGGTTTAGATTTGCTCACACTGAATTTCATCTGCCATTTTATTGTCCAGCCACTCAGTTTTATTTGCTGTACCCTCATCCACCAAATAACTTAAGCCTTAGTGGGTTGGGGGGGAATAAAAGAATTTAAAGCATCTTTTTTTGAGACAAGTTTTCCCAAATGCACATGGGAATGATGGATAACTTACATCCTAAGCTACACCTGCTGTATCCAGCAGCAAGGTCAGAGTGCTGAGGAACCAGTCCCCAGCAGGAAATGCTGCTCTGAGTTCTATTCACTGGGATAGTTAATCTATCAGTTACATCTTCATGTACTTCTTTACTGTGCACCCTTTTTATTTCTTTATTTAATCTTCTGTACACTGATGTTTCCATAGCCAGTAAAGGTCAATGTTAATTTTAAAAGAAATATTGAATGAAAACAGCCAAGTGAAATAAAGGAAGGCCCTATGTCACCTGTACAGCTCTGGATTTTAAACTGCTGGAAATAAAACAATATATTCTTTCCCCACTAAGATAGCACCCTTGGGTTCACTGGACATAACTATAGAGATCACTCTTTTTTATTGTTCGTTTTGCTTTCTGTTTGCAGCATTGACAAGGCCAGGAAAGTGTTTAATAACAAAAAATACAAATTAGTGTTAATGTCACTTTTTTTTTTTTTTTTTTTTCATCTGTCAGACACCACTTTTGAAATGATCCTGCACTGCAGAGTTTTCAGGGTCTGTTTCAGCGGTGTCACACAGGTCTCTGAACACCCTGCCTTCCAGGAAATGCTGTATTTTTCTGAGTTGTCATGAGGTGGTTGCTAGAGGAATCCACCATGCAGCAAAAAGAAGGAAAATTGTGTTGACCTAACAAAACAAAGTAGATCACAACTCGTGTATAGAGAAGAGTAACTCAAGATGCCAAAGGGCTGAAAGACAGATTTCAAGTCTGTGTGTATATATATCTATATGTTTACGTATCTGGGCTTACCCCTGCTCAAAACACTGGTGAAATAACCGCTGGCATGAAGCAGCAGAATCCAAACCAACCAAATCAGGCATTCCTGAGTGAGACAAGAGAAACCTTTGGTGAGCTCTGAGAATCAGCAGTGGAACCACTGGGCAAGTGATGGGCAGAGAGCCAGTCTCCCCATCAGGCTGCATTCTTTGTTTTGGTGTTTGGGGTTTTTTACAACTAGATATGAGTGAAAACCATCTTTGCTCATGGATTTGCATGAACACCATCTGGTCATACAGCTTTTTACACGTAACTATCAATAAATACCCTAGATACATTATATTCTCATCCAGGAATCACACCATAAATTAAAAGGATCAGTGCTAGAAACACTGATGAAGTGGACATTCATCCCTATAGAGTCAGTGTTTCTTTTTACTTTCTAGTACAGATGTTGCTAATCATGTCAATCTGGGTAGCTCATAGTTTAAAAAAAAAAAAAAAAAAAAGTGGCTTCAAAGAAGAAACCATAGGCTTGGGAAATCTAAAGGAAATAAGACAAAAACTGTGAAACACCTTGTGCTGACAGGTTATTGTCATTATAAATGGAAGAATAGGGGAAAGAGTATATCCTACATCAATCCCGATTATCTCTCTATTAGGCATCTACTATGGGCCTTAAAGATTTAGGACATGACACAGGAAGACTGAAAGGCATATTGTTCAGCAAAATGTGACAAAAAATGAGTGTCTCCTCAGCAATTTCCTGAGTTCCCCAAGCCTGTGACAGCACATCCACCTCTGGAAACATGACAGATCACAACAGAGCAGAGTCACTAAAAACATGGGCAGAGTTCAGAAACAGATCTTATAAGGATGCTGTAAAAAAATTCTCACAGGTTGGAAATATATTCTTCATTCCAAGGAGGATTTCTATTTCTCACTGGTGTCCCAATACCCAAAGCACCACTTGCTCTAGTACAGTCAGAGTTAACACCCTGCTTTCATCTGAGCACACCTTGATAGAAAAGCTGACTGGATCCAAGTAAAATCTGGTCTATTGCTGTGGAATGCAAAAGGATAAAATAACATCCTTAAAGGGCACCTTGGAATTTTTGCTGACTTCCCTGGGATTTGCCTGACAGAGTAGAGACTCTCAGTGAATACAGCCCAACTTTTCCCTTCCTGCCTCCGTGAACTCTTCTCTGGAGAGCAGATGTCAGGTGCCTCCCGTGTGTGTGTGACCCATGGAGGGGCATTGGGGCCATGGCAGTGCCAACACTTCCGGGGACCCCAGGGATCCCCCAGGTTCTCAAAAAGCCACTGCTGACACCTCCCAGCCCCTGGTTTGCAGGTACAAAATACAGAATTTTTTACAGTACAGGAAGGATTCACAGCAACATCTCGGCCCCAGACTGAGCAGCAATTTATTCATGTTGGTCGTAGAGGCAGGTTAATGTTTATGATGGAACCGTGGTGTAATTCAGCCCACTTCTAACACCTACATCACAAACATCTGTCGGCCTTTGATCTGAGTAACTCAATTTCTCCATCTGAGAAAATGCAGGAAATACTGACTGAAAGCCTCTGGCTATTGCATTCTTCCACCTGGTGCCCAAAATGCATCCCTGTGTCAGTGACACCTTCAGAGAAAGGATAAGTTTGTTCTGACAAAAGTATTCCTCTCTTCACTCCCTGAAGGACACTTTATGGAGGTGAAGCAGAAGATGACTGGGTGGGGAAGAAAAAAACCCTTTATCAACAAGAGCAGAGGATCTGGTAAAGTTCAGTCTGATAGTTTCTGTGATATGATTTTTGTCCCCAGAAATTTTTCAATATCTGTCCTTCCATTCCAAGACAGAGAAACAGAGACACAGAGACACTGATTTTCGTGGTATATTAAAAACCACTTTCATACAGGCTGATTACCAAGGCTTGTTATTGTTCTGTGGCTTGCACAATGTATGTTTATATACAAACAAATAAAAGGCACTGCCACATTTTGTAGTAACTGATTGGATGATCTTAATTTTTCTTTGTTTGATTTTCTAAAAGGAGGAACATACGGCACTAAGAAAATAAGTGCACTGTTAAAAGCATCCTATGTATCGTAGAAGGAGTGATTTTAACTAATTCTGACAATTCAAAACCCTATTTGAGCACATATAGCCATAAATGCCCATTCCAAACATTGAGTTGTTCCAAAAGTAAATAAAGCAGATCTCATTCTCTTCTCATGGTAATTTTCACCAATATAATTCTTGTTACTTAACTGAATTCACTCCTGGTTTAGAATGATGTGAGTGAGAATTTGTGTGCATTATTCTTCCAGGACAAACCTCCTGGCTGGGTGGCATTCTTCAGTTGTTCACACTGAGTACTTTCCATTAGTAACCTCGATGATTTCAACATGATGGACTTGTACTTCAGGCTTAAGATTCAGGCCCTAAACAAAAGCTTTTCAATTTCAAAACCATTAACTGAATGCTAGGACAGACACGTTTTAATAGATGCACGATATACTACTTAGACAATTTTGTGTAGATATAAATCCCATCTAAGGGGCCAACACACAGCTCTTCAAAATGCTCTCTTGTCTTTCTTGGTCATGCAGGACTTGTAAAGCTCAATGTGGGCTATGATAAAATATTTCCAGGTCAGTCTGAGACCTCTCAAATGCTGGTATTGTTAGTTATAGGACTGAATCAGATGCAGGAACAGAAGTATCTGTTTGACACCACAAGGGATTATCAGAGAAAAACAAAACACTAAAAAAATAGCTGCATTGGTGTTGAAGACATATGGCACACTACGAGAGTCTACATTTCTCAGTGAAATGGAAAGTTCTTTCAATCATGCTTTTGTATTCTGCAGTAAAAATAATTAGGAAAACAAAAAGCTGATTATGCCTCTGTCATGTACAGTCAAGAAGCCAGTCCTCTGTGCTAAGAGATACCAGCTGCTCGAGATGTTTTGAACAAGAGCTTCCTGAGAAGCAGAGGAAATGAGACAGGCCCTGTCTGTGAGGGGAAATGCAGAGCTTTTACTCTCAGGCTCTGTTGCTAAGAGGAACAAATGTTTCTGTCCATGATGCCAAGGATAAAAAAAGTTTGAAAAAATACAAAGCACTAGAATATCCTATTTAAACAGTTTAAATGAATATAGTTCTAGATTTACCCTTCAAATTTTCAATTGTTTTGAATTTCGGAACCTTAAAAATGTGTCAAGAAGTACCTGGCTAATGTACCTTACTGATGGCTCCTGGCCAGGGCAGCTGCTGCTCTTGCTGTTTGTTAGGATTTGCACTCTCAGGTGAGTCTAGAGCTCTGAAATCAGCCAAGACATGCCAGGTTCCTCCACACAGGTAATTATGAAGATAGGAACCACACAGATTGGAGATCGGTGCATTACTGCATTTCCCTTCGTCTGCAACGTTTCTTTTAGGGAAGGCTCACACAGCTTTCCCTTACCTGCTTCTCATCTTTAGTAGGCAGAAACCCAGACAAGGTTTTGTGCAGGAGGAAACTGCACTGAGATGTATCACACTTGATTTGTTGAAGCTGTCATGGAGTTAAATACCCATTTGCTGTTGTTTTCATCCCATTTGTTTGTCAAAAAAATGAAGGGCTATCATTCTTCTAAAATAATAGTCAATTTAAGAGGACACAGTGATGTAATTAGAATTTCTCTCTTTCTTTAAAAAAAAAATAGCCATGCTTGTGTTTACTCACACAGAATTTCAATGATTCAAACCCTTTTTTCTCACACTCAGCATCCAGTGAAGTCCTCAAGGGCAGGTCTGTGTTCCAAGGACATAGGGTAGTAACCCAAAATTTCTAATCTAGAGGTTTCTGCTGTACCTTATGCTTCCTTGCTTCTAAAAGAGGAAGCAAAACCCACAAGACTGGAATAAGGCAATAGTGAGGAGTCACACAAACAACCTAAAAGTCCCTTAAGTCCCTTGGTTTATTTTCCTATGTAAATAAAGGTAAGGCTTTTTCTGCCTTGTATATTGTCAGTCTCCTAGTGCCCACCAATACACTGGCTACAGCAAAACTCTCCTTTCCCACGATCCATTTCCATCACAGCTGAACATTGAGCCTGTGATGCTGTATCCTATCTTCACCATCACCAGGAGCATGTTCCCTGTTTCCTTTAGCTGAGGGGTCCTACAGAGCAGGGTGCACACACTGGGACACTAATTTCAGTGACAGCAATATCTGTGTATTTGTCTTTCCTTGTAATCCATTCTCCCCTCAGCCCAGTGCCTCTCTAGCTTAAGAACAAAGGGTTAGAGTACTAAGCTTTCTGCTTCTGTGAGCTAAATATGTTTTGGCTGTGAACCCCAAGCTGACATTTCCCTATGTCACACAAATGCTATGTATCTGTCAGGATGGGCACCAGATTGTATTTTGATAGCTACCACGTCAGTGGAATACTCTCAGCCAAAAATATGGATGGTCTGGCAGCTTCCTTCTCCTGTGTCCGGTTGACAAAAACATCAGTTTCCATTTAGCCCCAAATCTCAAACTTTAGTATGTATTTCAAAAGCAGAAATACCAGGGTTTTGTAATGATTGAACCAGCACACGAGCAGTTTGCTGGACTCTAAAACAGGCACAGAGAGAGAACCATTAAACCTGAATGACTGAACAGGACTGGGACTATTCTGTCTGGTGGGAGTCTCTCAGGCTGGCAATCTCTTTGTGCTGAGTTGGGTGAAGGCAAAGGAGAATGGGGCATGAAGCAAGAGTATGGAGCTAACCCAAAGCAAGCCCATGTCCCCAGTATTTTTGCACATTTATTACTATGAAAAATTCCTTTTCCTGCAGCAGAGGACAGCAGCCTGTGGACTGTTTGTTCCATCAGCAGCTCCTGTGCCAGGGCTGCCCCACGTGATGACAGACTGGCAGCAGGGCTGGACAGGCACACTGGCTCCTGGTTAATACACAGACTGCTGGAAAACAAAATGATCCAGCAGGACTTAGGGCAGCAGGATCTCTTAAGAGGGTACTTTATTACCGCTATACCCAAGCTAACCTCACATGAAGCAGCTGGTGCCCTGACAAGTTGCCACCTTTTCCCACCTGAGAATTATCCCTGCATTTTTCCTTCAGCTGAACACGTGAAATGCAGAGCTCCTCCTCTGCAGGTCACAGATATGGCCAAACCCATTTCACACCTCTTACACTGCCCAGGAAAGCGGCAATCCCCAAGCAAAAAAAGCCACCCAGTGCTGACTCATAGCATCCGACACAACCAGATAAAAAGCCAACAAGCTAAAGCTGTATAACCTCGTGTCAGCTTAGCACTGGTAAGGCAGATCAACCTCTTTTTGATTCAGGATCCCTAATCCAAGCCAGCAAGCACAGATGTCTTCTAATACGTCAGTGAATCAGACATTGCAGTTCCTTCTCTGGAAGGCTGACACATGGCACCCCAGGGAAGAGTCTAAAAGTAGTTGTAAACTTTAATACACTGCCACATCAGGTGGCATCTGTGCTTGCTGGCTGGGCTTGTTTATTTATTTATTTATTACACCACCCTAATGTCTGCAGAACTCCGTGTTCAAAGAAATTCTTTTCTTTTAAACTAATCAAACCTAAATAGCACAGCTGCACTTGAAATTGGTAATATCAATACTAAAGCTGCCATTTGTTTGTATTCCTACAACTCAGTTTTCTGTTACTTGTTTATCTCCGAAAATCCAGCACTCAGTTTTTCACAGAGTATTTTATTTGCATTTTCTGGTTTTGATTGCTTTATGTCATGGATGCAGCACAGTTTAAAACTGAGGGCTTTAAGAGCTCTCTGTAGTCAAGGATAATGGATCATTCTCAAATTTAGCAGAGCACAGTTAGAGCCATAACTACTACCACCACTACACTTTTTTTTCTGCTCTCAATGATGCATCATTAAAGCAGAATGTGTTTCCAGCCCTTTAAAGGCAGAATTAAAAACTGGCCAAGGCCCCCTCGGGAGTGCAGCTCTGGAAAGGCAATGTATCTTGTACTGTCCCATTGATCATTGTGATCTTCAATGGAATTTCACACAGATGATGTGCATGAAGATCAGAGTAGCATTGCAGAGGCTTTTGCTCTTATTCCTCTTAGGCAACATCTCACAGTCATTCTCTACCACCCCTGTGAACTGAACAATACTGGAGCATTTATTTGTCACCTGGTATGAAGTATTTTTGTGCCAGCAGTGACCCCAGTGGAATTTCACAACACCACATCCAAACTCACAGTGATTCTGTGTCTCTTGACACATGTTGTACAAACCTGTGTTCCCAAAGACACAAAGTGACAGTGCTCTCTGAACTGCTACTCCATGAAAGAATGCCTGGCCTGAAGATTACAACATCAATTATTTATATAGCACCAATAGTATTTTTGAATTCCCTCCAGTACTCTGTGAACAACAGCAATAACTGTGCCTTGTGGGTTTTTAAAACTTTTTTACTCCTCTGTTATCTTCCTCCATTATTAAACGACGAGACAGCAATCCAGAACAAAAACCCATCATCTCTGTCTGCACCATGAGAAGTGAGCAGAGGAAGAGCAGTTCCACTTTACTGAGACACCTTTCATCAAAGCCTGACCCAGTGCACCCATATTTCACGTACATTTTACAGCACACCGTACATTTCAGCACATATTATATCCCAGTGATGTGTGTGTACACAGGTGAAAGAAGAGAAGCTTTGAAGCTGATGATAAAGACAAAAAGCATGGCATTTCCATGGGGTTCAACTTTTCAAAAAATATTTACGAGACAGTCATTAGTTTACAATTTTTTTAGCTAAAAAACCATAAAAGACAAATTATACAATGTTATCTGCAAACTGAGGGTTAACCCACCAAGATTAAATGATTCATCCAAGTCACATAAAGGAAACTGTAGCAAAAGCAAGAAGCGACTTTTGATCTCAATCTGATGCCAAAGGGTCCTTTTTACACCTTGGATCCAGAAAGATTTACCAAAACAGACAGGACTGAGAACTGGAAAAAAAAGGAATTCCTTTATTTCATATGCGCTAAGAGGTAACATTGGCCCTGACATTGCTCTGCATTAAGTGATTAGTTGGAGATACTTCCAATCTGATAGTAATGCAAAATTTAACATTGTTCATAATCTGAGCTGTGAAAAACACCACAAATGTAAAAAAAAAACCAAAAACAACAACAACAACAACTAAACCATTTTCAGTTAATGATAGCTTATAAATTTCATAATATAAACTGAAGTGTTTTCTTCATGGAAAAAGATGCATGAAGTTGAGGAATGTTGTTTAGATTACGTTTTCAACACTGAAGAGCAGAGAGGCTTGCAGAGGGAGCTCTGCAAGTGCTTGTCAGCCTAATATGAAACACAAAAGAATAGCAAGTATCATGGGTTTACATTCCTGGCTTTTTCTTGCATTAATTAGATGTGAATCCTGTAAATTATTCAGCACTTCTTCAGTAATATGTTATCCTGAAGAAACTGGCCCTGAAATTAAGTGAGAGCACCAGCCATTGCAAACAGTTGATATAAACTGTGCATGTCTGTAAAAGGTGCTGCTTTTTCCTTGGGAACAGTGTGGTGAAGGGTTCTTTGATATGGTAACACAGACAGCAACAAAAGCAAGTGTCAAAATAATCTGATTAGTAAAACCTTTCCAGGAAATCTAAATAAAAGTCACTCTCCAACTATATGACAGAAATCACATTTTCTAGAAGACATTCATTACCATGGCAATGAGAAGATTCCATGCCCAGAGTTAGCTCAGCCCTTCCAGTAGGACAAATAAGGAACATCTGCCATCACCCCTCTCCAGGGGAAGGGATGTGAGCAGTCTTAGGGAATTTTTTCCTCCTACCACTTGCTCAAACATATGCACACATGGACATAAATATAGAGATAGTGCTGTAGGCTTCTCTAGGCAAAGAGCAGCCAGAGAAATACACTGCAGTCCTGCCAGTGCTTAGATCACATCTGCAATGCTCAGCACCCTGAAAGGCTCATCCCCTCCTAGACAGGGAGGCCAGGAAAGCAAAGCCTTGACTTTAGCCCTGAATTTCAGTGGCTTTTTGAAAAAGGACAGATAAGTATAAAAACAAACCTAAAAGCAAAGAACTGTCTAAACCAGCAACCTCCAAACAGGCTCTTCAGTAAGACATATGCCTCGCCAAGGGGAAAATAGGAATGCTGGTGACTGAAAAGGCACACATTTCAAAATGGTCCTGGAAGAAAAACTGGCATCAGTTCTGCCAAGTGAAATTCCACCTGCTGCACAAAGCTAGATGAATGGCAAATTCTCTGGGGCAGATTTACACTGCTTAATTTAATGCATCTAACAATAAGTGTCAAAGCTGGAAACTACTCTTCCTGGGAATCTCACAGAGAAGAAGAAAGAGGGTTGTTGAAAAAAATGATTAAAAGTAATCAGCAGCTTATATTCCTGCCTGGAGGTGGTCAGCCCCAGAGCTCTTTTCCTTTTAGCTGCAGTTCTCACCTCCCACTTTATTCAGCATGCAATTACCTTTACCACGTTCCAAAATCAATATTCCTCAATTTGGAGGTAGCTGCCTGTTTTCTTAAACAAGCTGTGTGTGTCCCTTGATATGAAACCAGTTGTTCGTGTCACCAAATCCAGCAGAAGTCTCAAGGCACTGAATTTCTCCAAACATTGCCAAAGCACAAGGCTGGGTGGAGGAGAGAGCCCCATGGCATCACATACTGATCCATGAGCAGCAGCCTTTTCAGGACATGAGGGATTCACACACAAACTCCAGCTCCAAAGCAAACTCAGAAGATGCCAGGGGCTGTTTTTTCCAACAAACCCACTGCAACCAACAGAGCCCAACTTCTTCCACAAAGAGAAGAAATAAACCTCACATCATATCTGGATGCTTTATCTTACAGCTTCTTTTTTATTTCCTTGTATACAGTGAATTCTGCCTTTCAGTTTTCTGGGATTTTTTACTTCAAACAGTGCTGCATGTCTGAAACAACACAGTCCAATGAGAATGTCAATGCCTATTTCCACAGAACTTAGTGAGCATATACTGACCTGACAATAAAATGTCTCCCAGCTAACCTTGAAACTTGGAATGAGAGTTGATTGAGCTGATTTATTTTATATGGCAGTTCATCTTAAAAAAAGAAAAAAAAGAAAGGAAAGGAAATGGGAGGGGGGGGGGGGAGGGGGGAACAAAACATGGAAAAGGTTGAAAATACAGCAATATTTTCCATAATATTAACCGGGGGGAAAAAAAAAAAAAAAAAGCATTTTTTTGGCTCTGAACTAAAAATGTTTGTTTGGCTTCAAACTGAAGTATTTCTGATTGTGTCTTTGTGTTGTGAAGAAGGATGGGACAAAAAGCTGCCAGGTTTTCTTTCATTCTTTATTCACATTTTTCTGGAAAATGCAATTTCCAAAGTGACAGTCAAAATCCAAATTTAAAACGTATGAAAATAAAGAATTTCTTCCTAGGGGAAGGTTTCAGCTTTCTTGAAATGAAATATTTAATTGACATGTGCTCAGAAGAGGAGAAGCTCACTTTCATTCAGCTGACCCTGTCTAGAACTCAGTCCAAAGCCCTGCAAATTGCTACATTTTCTCTTCCTAAAAAAAAAAAAAAAAATAAATTGGAACAAAACCCTCTCCTCTTTAGCATTCTACAGAACAAGCAAACAGTGCAGTAATGTAGCTGAACAAATTGAAGAAATTTTCTTAGGAGATTCAATTTTCAGTTAATATCTCCTCTCTGTACACTGCCTATACTCAAGGCCAAAGAATACCATGGTGCTATCTAGTTCCTTCTGCTTTTGCCTTGAGCTGCACTTCCCTAGCTCCCTTGGCAGGACATCTACCCACTTCTATGAAGACATCTCGCAGGAAGGACACTGAAAACCCATTTGCCACCCCAAAGGTGTCTGTATCTGGTATCCAGCACTGTTGTTTCACTGCTATATCCCAGATTAAACACAAGTTATCAGCTGTCACAGGGCTTTTTTTCTTTTATTCCCCCAGCCTGTGCCTTCCTGGAGCATGGCAAGAGGACAGAACTCCTGCAGCCCTGCACTCCTAGGAGCTGTAAAAGGACTTGATGACAGGACACTCAGAACTCTCTAAGGTTGCAGGTTTCTTCAGCTCCACAAAACTGTAAATATTTTTGCCACCAGATTTCTACAGCGCTTGTTCACTCCTGTCAGGATTGCTCAGCCCGCTGCTCTCTGAGGATGGATGAATGCAAGAGCTTTCTCATACTTTTCAAAGCTATTCTCCTGGGTGAAAGCAAATTTTCTTCTCTCCCTCCAATATTTCAATACCTTGAGTTGAACCTGAAAAGCCTCTGAAAAATCAGTTCATTTTAACTACCCACCCAAAAGACTGGAAACTTTTTGAGGTTTGTACCAAACCATGAGGTTTAGCTTTTCTCCTTCAAGACTTTTTTCTCCAAAATGTTGCAGCAGCTCTCTTGTTAGAGGGTAGAAATGAGGTGAGACACAGACTTCTTGTTTATCACAGCATGAAAACGGGACCTGGTTTATTCATCCTTACAGCTCAGCCATCCTGACTCCAACTATTCACTGACTCTGGCTGCAGCAAGCTCCTGCTGTAGGTTTCCCTTGTAGCCTCTGACCGCTGGTTATTTCCTGCTAAACTCTGAGTGCTGGTATCAGTTTGCAGACCCTGAATGCAGGCTTTTACCCAGCTAGACTGTGGCTGCAGAGATCTGTTTGCAGACCCTGAATGCAGGCTTTTACCCAGCTAGACTGTGGCTGCAGAGATCTGTTTGCAGACCCTGAATGCAGGCTTTTACCCAGCTAGACTGTAGCTGCAGAGATCTGTTTGCAGACCCTGAATGCAGACTTTTACCCAGCTAGACTGTGGCTGCAGATTCCAACAACAGGTCTAACTGCAGACCCAGACTGATCTCACAGCAGTGATTCTCTCTACCCAGGATCCTTCTTCTTCATGACCTTCATGCTCATGATCCTCCATGATGATCTCCCCTCATCAGCTCACCCACTCCCTTTTATCACACTTATCTTTATTGGATATAGCTGTGACTCATCAGGCACAAGGCTGTATTGGATAATTAACTAAGTAATAAGTTAAATTATTTATTTATTAATAATAAATTACTAATAAGTAATTTAGCTATTACTTATCAGGGACAAGGTCACCTCTATTCCCTTCACCAAAACAATTCCCTTTCTATCGCATCAGTTTTCTTTCATCTGAGCTATGCAAGAAAGACAAATTTACAGCTTCCTCTACTCCTAAGTTTCATAGTCACTTCCAGAATGAACTTTGGTACTCTGCTCTTTGTGTTTAATACAATTTCCTGTGCTCTGCCTCTGAGGGAAGCAATATTGGTAAAACCTCTAAACAGGTAGAATTTGATTTTTCAGCCACCCCCCCAAAAGCCGGACTAAAACAATTATTGGTAGCAATAATGCAAATCAAAGATACTGCGTTAAATTATTTATCTGTTGTTACATGGCAAACATGGATTTCTTCCTTTAACTAAAAGCTGACAAAATGAGGTTTTTCTGTCGCTATCTCCAAGGTGATGACCTGGATCAGGAAATATGAACTCCACCCAAAATGTAAAGATTTCAAAAGCTTTCAACATTTTTTAGGAAGGAAGCCAAAAACAAAAAGAGCAGGGTTTGGAGATATTATTCAGGGTAAAGATATGAATATGGTTCCCTCATGGCTCAGTTTGAATATCCTGGGCTCTAAACTAGCATCTGTTCCAAGATCTTCCTCCTGTCAACTGATATGTTTCCACAAAAAGTTTTCATTTTGATGAATTTGCCAAGGAGACGGTTCTGCTGAAAGCGCCGCTACTGAGTTTGTGTTCATCTCCATGGTAATTCAGGTTTCTGGTTTCCCTGCTGGCACTTTTTTTGTGTATCCAGCAGTAGAACCCATTGCTTCAGAAACTATTCCATCTGACCCCAAAGCTGGGATACTCCTGAGCTACGATTTGTCCTTCCAAAGTCAGAGTTCTTCTCTAGAAGAGTCTGAGAAGGTTTAGCTAAAAAGCTTTCAAATGCAGGGAGGTAGTCCTAGAGAATGTCCAGATAATCTGGCAAACTGAGTAAAGGGCACTGTCCCATCCCTTCAGCTTTGCTTGTTGGCTCAGAACCTCCTGGAACTCCTTTCCAGCAAATTACACACTGAAACAAAAAACTGTATTTAGAAGGCTTACAAGTAGATATTAATCAATATGCCAGCTACTAATGATGATTCAGTGACTTCACAAGAGGAAAAAAGTACTGTTTGCACTTATAAAGGGTATTTCCAAGAGCCCTGGATGAAGGGAATAATTTTCACTGCGCAAAACTACGCCAAAAGTTTGGTGATTCGGTAGCAAATAAAAATATAAAAGGCAAGAAATATTACAACCTAGGGACATAGACACCCATCCAAGAGTTCTACCTAAATAAAACTCCTAAAATTACATCAAGATGCTTACAACTAGGACAAGAATATAATGTACCCACACATTAAATCAACTTAATGCATGCAGAGCAGATCTTCTCTCTGAGCTTCATACCAGGCAGGACAAAGATTTAAAATGAGTAGCAAATAGCTGCAATTTTTGTTTTCAACAGTTCTCTTTCCCTCCCTCTGAACATTCCTCTTCTAAACAAAAAACTCTAAATTCTTCTGACTGGGAGATCACACATCACACCCAGTCAATAGAAACGTTTGCTTTCTTCCGTTATCTTCCTTTCTAAAAGTGCAGAGTCAGAAAGCTGAATTCAGTTATGAAAATAAATGCATCACTTCTTAATGTGTGACTAAAGCATAAAGAAGCTTAATACCAGACACCAGCAAAATATACAGTGAGGGTTTAGTCATGCACTTTGATACACATGAATCAAAAAGGCTCTTTCTACAGGCTATTACAACATGTTGAGTGGTTAGAAGTTGTCAAACCTTAAAGCACAGAATCAAGGCCCCAAAACAAAACAGAAACACAGAAATGATAGGAGAGTAAGAAAAGATACATTTGCAGCAGGATCAAACAGAAATTGTCTCTGTTCTAGTACAAATATGTAGCAATACTCAAAGGAAAAAAAAATAGAAGGAAAAGAAAAAAATGAAAGTTCTTCTGGTCCACTGTACTGTAAAAACAACACTGACACACCACTCAAAACTCCTAATTTTTTTATATGCATTCTATTCTAGCTAAGACTAACACTAGCTGTAAGACTACTTAGAGCAAGATTTGAGACCCAGCATTAATATTTGCAAAGCTAATTGAGAAACAGCAGCCTACAAACTGGATCACTATTTCTTTTACCTCCAAGAATTGTACCCAGAGGGTACAAGCTGGTAGGCTAAATAAAGGCAATGGTATTCCCTTCCTCTAGATAAGAGTGGTGATGACTCCACACAGCATTTCTTATTTAAATTGTATACAACTTGCATGTGTAAGGAATTTTGAAAGTAGGCCAGTAACAAACATTAAAGCATTAGGCTAACTTATTGTACCTGATAACTGAACTGGCAGTAAACAGTACAGATGATTAAAGGCATACAGGTTACAGGAGCATTAAGGAGAAATTGAAATTACACTTTAATTTTATTAAGATTCTGTGAACATCAGCTTTATCAAGGGGACCAATTTTGTGCATTTCTTTCAGCATGTGTCTGGACCAGATAAGGAAACAACACCATGATCAGAGCAAGTACAGTGTAGATTTTACAGGAACGTGTGAATTGCACAGTGTTTCATTCAGCATTAGAGTTAAAAGCACATGAGCTGCAGATGAAACACACTGCAAAATTACTTTCCACAAGCACAGATGTATAAATCCCTGTGATTGCCACCTCAGAAAAGCAGAACCAGCCTGAAGCAGGCACTGGAGCTGGGCAAGCAGCTCCCAAGCCCAGCACACACAGACGTGGCCATGGCTGTGTGCACCCCCTGAGACCCCGGTGACTCCTCACAGATTGTCCTCTCCCTGGCCCCACTGCCCCAGGAACAGTCCTCAGGGCAGGATTGTCACAAAGCAGACACAGCAGAAACCAACAGCACAAGGAAATCATTGTTTCTGTCACTCTTAATGTAAGCCCTGAAACTACAGGGTCTTGTAAGCAGCAGAGAACAGCTGGCAGCCCTCCTTGCCGGCCTGGCAGGAGCGCAGGTGCCAGGACAGCTCTGACCCGCAGGGCAGCCAACACTCCCCTGGGCAGAGGCACCCACATCCCTACACAGCCCTGGGAGTGGCACACGGGAATCAATCATGGAGCAAGGCCCAGAGTCTGATTAATGTGGGAAAGGAAGCACACACACACATCATTTGGGGAATCAGATGTTCGCACCAGTCATATTCAAAGCCATGCACTGCCTGACCACCACGGACAGCAACATGCTTTTCACATCCTCGTGTCTGAGACATCTTGGTGACTGAGGAATGCTAGTATAGTCTGCTCATTACTCCAATTCAACCTGTTAGGTTTATCTGAGGAGATGTGTGTTCAAAAGAAATCATACAGGGAACAGCCCATGCCTGTTCCACTGAGCTAATAAAAAATAGGTTTGTGATTCCATGGCCATATTTGTTCCATTCAACCTCTTTCAGGTTTTGTGGCAAAATAACGTGACATCTTTTTGGGAAAAACAGGCAGTAATAACAAAGTAAGTGACATTCTCAACACCCCATGAAATACAAAATATCAGAAGCCAATAAACTCATAATACTTACTTCATAGTCCCACACACTGCCTATCCCCCTTATCCTGCACTTCTCACTTCAAAGCAGCTTAAAATACCTCCCTGACTGAAAATAATTTCCAGACTTTGCACAGAGATTATTTCACCCCTCAGTAAAAGGCAGTCATTTCTGAAGTAGCATTTAACAGAGCACAGCAGCCTGGAACAAAAGGTGAAGAATAACTTATTTAAATGAAATGTGGGAGGAAATCTAGAAAGGCAGAACTTTCCTTTCAAAATTAGCTGAGAATATTCAGTTAAAATAATTCTGCACATTGTGGAAATTACAACAAGTCATTGAAAGACCAAGATCTGAGATGCTTCATGAGTGGATCAGTCCATTTCCCCCCACCATCCTGATATAGCAACTGCATATTAACTCCACTGCTGGACGCTCCTAGCTGGAAAGCCACCAACTGCAGAAAAAAGCATTCCTTGGCGACCCCTCATCCAACACTGAGTAGGTTAATTCAAATAGCTTGGGGAACTCAGGCAAAGGCAAGGCAAACTCCAACAAGCCTGTCATTTATATGGCAGTTCTAGAACAAATTAAAGATTTCCCCACCCGAGCACGAGCTTGCTGACTTGAAGCAAAACCCTGTGGTTTCTTTTTGGGAAGCTGTTTGTCACGTTGAAGTATGTCCTGAATTCTACCACGTCCTTCGCAGCAAAGGTGTGGAAGCACACTGTGGACAGCTGTCAGGCCTGGGAACCCTTCCCATAACAAACACACTCACTGCACACAACTGTTCGAGCAGCCTGGGGCCATTCCTGCCTTCCCTGCACCCATACTGAGAGATTTCTGCCAAGGGACGCAGCTCCTAGGTTGATGAGGGCTTTGCTGGTTGTCCCACTGCATCCAGACCTTTGTGCTGAAGGCACTCTGGGCCAGGAGCCAGGGCTTGGTGCCACATCCTCTGACCTCGCCCGCCCCTAATAATGCAAAACCCACCAAGGCCCAGCAGAGAGGAGGGCACAGAGCCCACGGGCACTGAGGACTTGCAGGGAGGCAGCTCTCATTGCCCTCAGGACCAGAAAAGGCGTGGAGGCCAGGGATCTACTGCCTGCAGACCAGCACTGGGAAGGAACACACTGTGAGAGGTTCTGAGAGGAAATTTCATCCCACGAAGGAGAGAACAGAGACACAAGTTTTGGGCATTACAGTTAACTGCACAAAGCTGATCCCGCACAAGAAGCGGATGAAAACTGCAGCAAAGAGACAATCACCTGACATGGAAACAACACATGGGCACCTTTATTTTTCTCTATAAGTCTCTGCATTCTCAGTATCTGAGTGGCAAAATCAAGGAAGGAAAAGCTCTTCCTTGCAGTGGCAGTTTCTATGGCACCCAGGCAACTGCCCATGCTGTCATTTTAGGATTCTCTACCTCTCTTCTGTTCCGTGGGGGTTTGTGGAGTGCTGAGGAGTTGCAGGGTACAGTGGTGGGCGCTCACTGTCAGCTTGCACCGCTTCCCCCAGCCAGGCAGCAGGGAGGGGGCTGCTTGGGATTTCATCCCATGGAAGATGGAGCTGCTTCAGGGGCAGTTTTAAGGCAGAGTGAAAGACAGTTCGAATTATTACTCTGTTAACAGGAATAGATGTCTTTCTTAAAGATGTTCACAGATATCCAATTTAGAAATATTTTTATACCAAAAAAAAGTTAAAAAAACCCCCAAACCCCAGAGCAATACCATTCTGCTCAGTCAATAAGTCGTTGCTTATCCTGGATATTCTCAAAGATAATTACCCTTGGAAAAAAATATGTCATTTATCGAGGCTTTCCCCTCTCGACTAATTTATCCTGACTGCTCTTGCAATGGAATTAAAATCTCTTTCTCTATTTAGGATTTAAAATAATCTATTGCCTGAAACACCAGCCATCAGAAATCCACATTATAATTTTGCTAGAAGAGTAAAGAGGACTAGATAAAGAGAGATAAGTCCCTTCTTTGAGATACAATTATCTTTCATAGCTTAAAAGAAAAGAACAATGGTGTAAGAAATCATATACTATAAATGATTAAATACTGCAACATGAAAATCAGCCTGTAACAAAAACCCACTCCAGAGAATATTCCTGAAAACCAATTTCATCACTTTCTCACATGATTGGAATTCAGAACTTGTGCATTCCTCCACACCAGGTGTTAACTTATCCTATGCAAAGCTGATAATGTTTCTATCTTGCAGCAATAACAAAAAGATGGATCTCTTCCTTGGCAGCCTCAGGAAGGAGCTACAATGCCAAGTTATAATATTGTGAGTTAATTTCATTGCTTTCATCCCTGGAATATAATGTTATTTTATATTAATACTGCTTGCCTTGTGTTAATGAAATCTCAAGTACCTCTTATGTGTAGACTTCAAATATGAGTGCTTCACAGATAGAATATTTTGTCCATGGAGCTGTGTGTATATCTATTACAGGCTCGCTATATAAATATATTTACTGTATATCCAGAAGCTCACTACTGATTTTATAAGGAATTCTAAGTGCTCCAAGTCCGTATTTTCCTCATTTTTTCATAAGTGAAAGGCAAAACTTTGTATTAGGCAATTCTCAGAAAGAACTTCTTAAAATAGTATTTATGATACGGTCTTTGGTGGATTGCTCAAGTTAGGAAATAAATGAATTCAGCAACATTAAATAAAACCCAGAACAACCAGAAAATGGATTTCTATGTTTTTCTTAAAAGCAGATCTGCCCACAGTTCCAAATCACTTTGTTGTTTGTATACAACCAAAAGCAAGCAGCAATGAGCTTGTGCCTGTGAATCCACCAGCTGCACAGTATTTTTACTTGATTTTCTTTCCACTTCATATTTGGGCCCTCAGCTCATTGCAAATCCAACCCTCCAGTCCCTGAGCATCTCCATCACCCTTCTCCCCTGTTGTTGGGGTGGTACTCGTGGTACTCAGAGGTCTGCACTGCCATCAGCGAGGGAGGGCTTCGGTTATGGGCACCAGATGGACCCTCCTGTTAGTGCATGCTGGTGTCACACAGGATTCAACTCACAGCCAAACAATTAGACCATCATCGCCTGCTTTCTGCCTGCAGTTCTTGCTGTGGGAGAGACACAGGCAGCTTATATAATATCTGGGCTGCCTCCCTAGAGGGTGTCCCTAGAGGAAAACTGCCAGCCTGTACACAGACACCAGTAGCCTCTTAATGCTCAGTACAACAGCACAAATTCCCACCAGCAAAGGAATTGGTGCAATCACTTCAATCAGATCATCTCCACTTTAAATACAGAAGGAAACTTCATAACTAATTCACTCCCTGAGCTGCCTTAGCCTTTGGCCCCTTCCAGCCATTATTTACTCCTTTGCAAGGGCACTGCCATGGATCCTTAGCATATCTTCTTGAAGACTGAAAATTATTTTGAAAAACATTTTAAAAAGGCAGCCTCTCTTGAAAGAAGTATTTCTTTTCTCTCAGTAAAACTGCTACTAAATATAAGCAATGCTGTCTTTGAAAACCTACAGAGAGCTGGGAAATGAGACACGATTCCTTAAATATAGCTTCCTATTTCTGAAGTGTACCTTTACCTAATACGTCCATAATGGCTAGAAAAGAATAGGACTGTGTGGGCACTTGAGCAGTGCTACAAACGGGGAGGAGAAGGTGTTGCTTGCCTAGATTATTTCTAATAATTAGAAGGTTTTCGTGCAGCCTCTAACCTGCTAGAAATTGTATAATATATATTAAGTCTCCTTCTTGCAGGTCTTCATAATCTGTCCAGTGAAGGTAATGCTACTATCAACTATCATTGGAAAGTTAATGATTAATTTTATAGTTTCGTGGATATTTTTTGAAAGATTATCCCTCATAAAGATGATCACTACTTCCTTCTAACAGCATTTATTAGTTCCTTCTTTAGATTGCAGATTCTCCCATGAACAGAGCTTAATTCTGTTGGCCATACCCCTCTACAAACAAATACTGTTTCCAAATTTAATTGCTTAGGACTTAAAACATCAAATTCAGACACACAGGGTACTGATAGTAAACACAGCAGTTTTAAAAACTCAGGCTTTTTAAAAACATATTCATAGCTAAACGCTTTTTCTTCTTGTTGTTTGGGGGTTTTTCCTTCTGTTTTTCTGTTCAGAATTGTTCTGAATCCTAAACTCAGTATTTCAATTTAGGCCAGTTCTAACTTCTTCTGCTGTGCTACCCTTACCCTGCTTGTTAAAGCATTTCCACAACTATTGAAGTTTTTCACTCAATACTGAGCATCTTTCTAGCTGAGACACTAATTTCAGCACAAATTACCAGGTGGGGATCCATAGTGTGCAGAACAGGTGTCTGGGGTAATCACAGGGGTACCGTGTCTCATTCACCTGGGACTTATCACAGTTTTATCACCCTGTCTCACTTGTAACCAGCTCTGTCCAGTTTAAAGACAACTTGGCTCACCACACCCAAAGCCACCCAGCAGCTCCTGCATGCATCCCTGTGCTGGCTTGAAAGCAAAACCAGCAAGGGACTCCAAGTCAGAAAAAACAATTTAATAGGAGTGGGGAAAAAAAAAAAAAAAAAAAAAAAAAAAAAAAAAAAAAAAAAAAAAAAAAAAAAAAAAAAAAAGCAGTAGTACGAAAGATCACTGACAAAGTCAGAATATAACCTGACACCACGGTGGTAGCAGTCCAGATGTAGTGGTCTTGTTGAAGCAGTGTTCCTGCAGAAAGGTCTGGTAGCTCTTGTCCTCTGGGAATCCAGGGGGTAAGGCTGCCTGTGCTGTCTCAAATCCCAGATTATATCCAGGTGGGAATGCTTGGCTCCTCCCCCTGGGTGGAGCATCTCACAATGGGCTGATATCATTTTATCACTCTTGCAATGGGTCCTTGATTGTCCATTAAACCAGATAGTTCCTGGAGGGAGTTACCTATGAGTCATGCAGCAGGGCATTGATGGGCCATTAACAGAAGATAGTGTGGAGGGAGGGGGCAAGAGAAACACTGCCCAACCTAGTTTCAGCAACTCATGTAGATGGTGATAGAATACATACTTTGGGCACATTTTACATTGCAACCTAGGACAATCCCTTTTTTCAAAAGGGCCTGCCAGAAAACAAGATTTTCCTGAAGCACCAAAGTCACCTCTTACTCTGTTCTGTCCTTCTCTCTCGATCTCAAGCCTTGCTGCATTCAGTGCAGTGATTTTCCTGAACTGCCTCATATAACCCTTCACAGAAAAGTAATGGACTTAATTTTCTAATTTATTTTTCCTGAAAGCTACGTGAGTGCAAAGTTTGTCCACAGACTGAATTTACAAAGCAACTTCTGCGAATTGTGCTATTGCTTTTCCTCTCCTGCCCATGTTAAACAATCAAGGCATTTAAAACATATTGTAAATTATAAGACTGCTTACAAAAGCCATATTAATGTATTCTGAAGCAAATTCCAGATAACATCTGTAGTGGATTGTGTAAGAAGCAGGCCTCGCTTTCTCTTTAGCTATACAAGCAAATTCACCTGCTGTTCCCTCTAAAGCAATGAAATTCTTAATGATGAACAACAACTCACAAGTTGAGACAAGACATTCCATTACTGTGGTGATAACATGGCCCATGTTATTAGAATTTCAGTTTCTATCTACATCCCTTTGTGAAAAGTGCATATTATATGCCTCTAAGCAAGATATTTACTATATGTGTTGTGTTAATTGTTGGTGTTGTATTAATATTTTGATAGTATAGTAAATGAAGTTTTGTAGTTAAAATGTAGTTCTTATGTACCAACCACAGGAAAACGTAAATCTTTCAGAGAAAAAAGAATTTCCTACTTCCTTATCAGAAGAAACCAACTCCTCCTGCCTCTCTCAGCCTTGAGAATGCCACAGAGATTAAAGGGGAAAAAAAAGTGATACTAACCAGAGACAGTTCTTTGTTTAAATAGAGTTTATGCATCATGTATGAAATATATGAATATTCAACAGGCTATTGCTTTTATGAGATGGTCCTTTGTTAGCAGAGGTCCTTCTCCGAAGCTTTTCGCTCGGGGAGGCATCCAGACATCTGAAATTTTGTTTTTATTGTCTCATATTGTCCTAATTCTAATTATTCAATTTTTTTACTCTAATTCTATTTTTATAACCATCTTATTTACTATTAAACTTTTAAAATTTCAAAAACAAGTGAATGGCATTTTTCACACCCTGAAGGAACAAATTACTAGAAATCAAATAGCTCCACCATGGTCTATTGAGAAACAGTTACATGCAAGGACCAGCAGAAAAAGTTTAGCTCTTTTTCTCAGTGAAAGACACAATACCAAAACTTGCTGCGTCAATTCTGTGGTGTCTTATCACAGACAATCTTCTTAGATAATAGGTACTTGGTTCAGCTGGTGGTGCTCAATCTCCCCAGACTCACAGGTGCCTTGTTTCAGCATTGAACTTCTGTCTAATGAGTTTGGGTGTGGCTTTTAGCACATTGACTTTCCCACTTGGCTAGGACACACTGGATTCCAGGATATGAATATGTAGCATATACTGTGAGCACCTTCTTCTCCCCTCAATTGACAGAGCAAATGAGTGAAATGCCTCAAAGAAAATATGGAAACCACATTTCTGTTCTAGACATCAACTTGCTTTGTCAGTTGGCTGTCCTTGGTTTCAGGAGAAAACCATTCTGTTTAACCCAAGGTACCCATATTCCAGAATAATTTTTTATTTTTGCACTTGCTTGATATGAACAGATTGCAGAAGGAATCATAGGATGATAAAAGATCTGTTTCTGCCAATTGGAAACAACCAAGTCCCACACTATGTGTACTATCTTCCATACTGACTCTTTCTACAACTTTGATTTAGGTTTGGTAAGACACCAATTCCCTTCTCATGGGCCTTGCCATGGAAAAGACACCAGTGCCTGTTGGATGCAGCACATAACCAATTTCAAAGAAGCAATACATTGTCTTCAAACTACTGCAACACTTTCCCAGTATTAACCATGGGGCAGTCACAGCATTTCACACAGAAACATCATCCTTTTCCCATCCATTCACTACAACATTCCCCTTGCCCACCTGCCTTCACACAATGCCAAGCCACCTCCCTGCTTCCAGCCTATTTCATTCTTTCTGCCACCACAGGAGGTTTCCAATGATGTGAGGCAGCTCTGGTGAGCAGCAGGAGCTGAGCTCTGAACCACCTCAACCCTCTGAATTGAAGGAGTCCCCCAGGCAGCCTCAGTGCTAATCACACAGCCCAGTCAGAAAGATGAGGAGCAGGTTTCTCTACGATAGAACAGAAACCATCAGTTAAATCTGCTCGTGGGGCAGGAAGGAAAGCTGATTTAGGAAGATATTCCCCTGAACTCCCAGCCTAGGGCAGGGGTGAGCAGTGCTGCTGCAGTGTGCCTGCCTGGCACAGCCCTTGGGCACACACACCTCACACAAAGCTTTTCAACCCTCTCCAATCTGCTCTGACTCTCTTCTGGGTGAACATGAGCAAATCAGACACACACTGAAAAATTCCCTCCCACTAAACAGGTAAATTTTGCATTATTCAAACTCGGGACAAAAATCTGCTCAGCCTGCCTGATGAATTGTCTAGCAGTGACAAAATTTCTCCAAGCTTTTTTATTTTTATGGCTTTTCTTAATTTCCTTGTATTTTCTTTTATTGATAGTTTATTCTTGATGAAAGATGAAGAGCAAATACATTTTCCCATTTCATTCTATAAATATTTTAGTAATATGAGTGTATATATAAATAACAAAGGTATATAATAGAAACTGTCTTTGGTTTGTTTATTAGCATTTACCAGTAATTTAAGAATCCATATTCAGAATATAATTACAGGTTGTTTCCTTTATCATTAGGAATGACATTGACTCTATATTCAACCTAAATCTTATTCATACTCACATCACAGTCTGATTTATTTATGATGTATCAATTTACAGGCATTGGAGAGTAATACAAAGTTAAACAAGAATGTCCAGAAAACCAAAAGTAGTTGTGCTGAAAATGACAAGATAAGTACTCGCCACAAAAACCACAAGAGAAATAATGTGAAGAAAAGAAAGGGGGGGGGGGGGGGGGGGGGGGGGGGGGGAAGGAAACAAGAAAGATCAGCTGACCAAAATACTCTGTTGCTAAGTTTGCATTGGTCACCTTGAAAAGGTGTCTTTTAAGGTGAGGTGGCTCCACAGAAAGGGGCCATGAGCTGAAAAGATGCAGAATAAATGCAAATTCAGATATATATTCGAAATTATTAAGAATTGCCCCAACCTCTTTATCATCAAAAGTCAAAGATTATATAAGATAGTTCAATAACCTTGAATTTGTAAGCTGTTTCTAAGATCCAGATGAATACATGTGTTTTTCTAACCATTCAATTTAAGAATTTCAGATTCTACAAGTTGATTCAATTTCATCTCAATTTGCATATGTATTTGAAACAGTATTCAGAAATATCCCATTCTCTAGAGGCACATGAATATGGACACTGCAGGAGTTGGAACTGGAATTTATCTACCCCTCTACAGACTCAGTGCATGATCTTGATCAGCAGCCTTTGGAATTCAGTATAAATTAGAGATTATGGTATCTCCAAAGAAAAGTGACCTGTCTGCTCTAATACACAATTTAATTTTAGGTTTACATGAAAAAAACTTCCCTAATTATAGGGTCATTGTACAAACAAATTTCTTAAAGTTGTAATTAGTTAAAATGTTGTGATGATAATTACTGTATATAGATAAGTTGTGAATATGCTTCTGAATACAATCTGCAGCTTCTGATTGGACCCTTGGTCCTTTTTCTTCCTCTAATTTTAAGGTTCACATACCAAATTCCTTCTCAGTTACTCTGAAGTGAATATGAAGTAACTCCTGAAATAATCTTTTAGGTACTGAAATCTCGTTCCTATATCAGGTACAGACAACCATATCCAAGATGACAGCAGAGTGTCTCTAATTGCTAAAGCAAAAAAGCTTAAATTTTAAGATATGGAGCATCAAATTATACAAAATCTGAAGCCAAGCTAAGTTTCAGAGAGTCCTTTCAGAAACTTTTAGCTCTGAAATGACAAATATAACATTGGATGCTGGAAACTATATAACTACACCAGATTTTCTTTTATAGATCTCATAATAAGAAAAATCTCATGAGGATAATCCAAATGATCCCTATTTAAGATCATTCCTCCAAAAAACATGAGTTTTAACATTCACCTGTGCAAATTGTGTCATCTGCTTCACACTCAAACTTTTGGACCAAAACTCCCACCATTGACAAACCCCCAATGAAACCGTAGGAATCTGTCAGCAAAGGACAAGTGATAAGTGATGACACTAGAAAAGTGTAGATCAAAACTATTTCCATAGATAAACATTTCAGCTCTTGTCTACAGATAAATGATGCCAAGCATTAATTACTATGATATGTTAATATTTTTCCCACCTTCATCACAGTGATATTAAAATTAAAGTCCATTTTTGGTGATACAGTTGATAATGACTGACATCAAGTTACCGTGAAAAAGCTGACAACCTTTTAATAAATGCACTTTATGGAACATGCTCCATCAAAGTTGATGCAAAGCCTTCCAGTGAGTCAAATACTGAATAGTCAATCTAGAGCTACATGAACCTGATTTAGGCTTATTTGGTTCAGGCACAAACACATTTTCAATAGGACTTGTCTGCTCCCTTAGTCTTAAAAAATAATGTAAGAGTCAGGAGAAATCAGAAAATGTTCTCCTAAAATTATGCTATTTCCTCATGGTGTAACTACATCCAGTGCTAGATACACCACAAATATTTGTTTAATAGAGCGGGGGGAAAAAAAATTAGCATGCATTTCAAATTATAGCATGCTTCAGTACCTAAATAGTATCTGACATCACAGAGGTTTCTTTAGTTTCACATTTTCCATACAGTACCAGCTAGAAAACCAGCGTTTAAAGTTTTCCATACCTGTTTTATGCCAAACTTTTCTCTTATACAAACTAATAAATACTCACTAGGCAGAAAAAGTAAAAAAATCATCAACTGCTCTCAGCACTGCTTTGAGGTTTTTCAGTGACCATTACAAAGAGGAACAGGAAGTTTGCAACTGAAGGGGAAAAAAAAGAATATTTGGTAGCATTGCCAGGTGTCCCATGCCGATTATATTAATTCCTTAATTCCCTCTTGCTTGTGAGCAGCCTGACTCCACGCCAACTTCAGCATTTTTTTGCTCCACTCAGCCACCCAAATAATTCGATCTTGGATGTTTCTGGGCAGCAAAAAAATATGAAAGTATATTTTGGGAATCTTGAGGTGCCATCATTACTGTGTCTCTGCTACACAGACCCATCCGACCAAAATTTTGGCACATTAATAGCTACTGCTGGCTGAGCAACAAGATCCAGGTGCCCTCTCACGTGCAGGCTGCTAGTGCAAAAAACCTGAGGATTTCTTTTTCCAGATTCCTCATCAATAAAAATATCTAATTGCTACTCAATGAGCCAGCTCAGCATAACACAACAACCCAACCCCCTCTTGGAGTCACTGTCTCAGCAGGCCCCTTCCTAAGAGCTCTCACATAGTAACACAGATTCTTACTGCAGCAGGGAAAAGGCTTCCACAATTCAGCCATTGTTTGCTCTCACTTTGGATTTCTTTCCTTTTTAAAAGCACAATATAGGTCTCGCTCATTTCTGAACTGAGGCTGCTCCTGGCATTGCCAATCCTCTGACCCGTGATGCTCCCCCCTGAAGATTTCCATGCCAGTCATGTTCAAATCCGTATCTGTACATCCATCTTCATGGCACTTGTTAACAGCTCAGGGAAAAAGCGATTTTTATTTTTCATTTGATTGATGCTGCAATGCTCAGCATGAGAACAGATTATAAGAACCAATTGTAGAGTGGACAAAGATTCTCTCTCAGCTACTTGTTTCCTGAATATAAATACCAACATTTATAAACCATAAAAAGGACCTGTGTCTGCTGAAATCTACCCAAGGACTATAGAGAATATGCAGCACCTCAAAAACCATCTACAGTGATATCATCTGCAAAGGCACTCACCCTTTTCAAAATGCTACATAATCCTTGTATTAAGAATCAGCCAGGACCTGAAGACAGCAATAGATGTCCTAAATGTGAATAATTTAATTTGAACAGTTTGGTGGAGTTTTGTTCCTTTTCTTGTTTCAAAAATTTAAAACCAACATAATTTGAAAAACTCTGATTTCAATATGGTCAGGACTTCCCCTTAAGCCTCCATGAATGAAAGGTCTTTAGCCTAGAAACATCTTTATTGTACTATCAATGCTGAGCAGCACATATTTCTGTCACTTCTCGCTGTCATACCCTCTCTTCACGGACTCTAAAGGTAGTGGTCCACTCTCCTGTGAGAGAATGGCTCTGCTACCAAACAGAACTGACTTGATGAGCTCTGAGTGCTTCACTAGTGCTTCACAGCCAACAAAGCCACACCTTTGTGGGGGTATATTTAAATAAAATAAATATATTAAACATATTAAATATATCAAACATATTAAATATATCACAGTATTTTTTCCACTGGTTTAAAATATACATTTAAAGACCATTTTGCAAAGTTGAGATTAGTGCTGAAAAATTAATCTTTTCTAATATCACCCAATAACCTGCAATTCCAGATACGTCCATCATGAAACAAGCAATATACTCCCTTCTTACATGAGCTCAATGTGAGAAGGAAAGTTAGAAATAAATATTCAGCTTTTCTTTGTTTAGTATGATGATCTCCTAGAATTTTGTGATGGAGAATGAGTAGTTTTTTGCAGAGGGGTGGGCTGAGATGGGGGACTCCTCACTGGTCAAATCCCACAGTGATCCATGACAGAGCTCTGACATTGCAGTTCTACTGCTTGCACCTTTCTATTACCTCCAGACAACTCTGTTCAGGAGACTTCTGAACATTCCTGCAGGGGAGAGTGACTCAAGTAAACATCAAGAAGTCTTTTGTCTTTCTCAGCCCTGCCTGCACGCAGCAAGATGCTCCAAATGCTGTGATTCCGTTACTCAAAGCACGTGCCCTTAACCAAGCAGGGTTAGCTTGATCCAGTCATTCCTTCTAAAGCAGGATTTCAATTCACTGAAAGACAACTGGCTTGTACATCTGATAATGCCCCTCAGTCTGTAAGTGGAATAAAAATGTGGATTACTTGAATCCTCTGAGTCATCCGCTGTGAGAAGCTGCTGCAACATCAGAAATATTTGGCCTGGAGGCAGCCTGAACAGGAGTGTGGTTGTTTAGTTTGTGCTTACAGTGGCAGTCACTGCCTCGACACCAGGCACTGCCAGCAGATCAGCAACCTGCAGGTGCTTTAGACCCCCTAGGAGCCTGCCTACTGGCTCAGTATCCTGGAGAGGCTTTTCAGTTTCATCTTTATTATATAAATCCAATCAACATAGTTAAGGGACTATTTCTTCTATTTCTCTTGACCCTTTCTATGTCTCTGCTTTTAAAATAAGTCATAGGCTAAAAAGTCTTTATGAAATAGATCTGCCCAAGGGTAATGCCAGAAGGCATACAGACTCAATATCCCTCAACAAGTCTCAACAATCCATCTTTGAAACTAAATTTGCAGAAGTTTACCACTCTGATTCAAACTTAAAATTGCTAATTTTAAATAGCTGAACCTATTCTGATGACTTACAAGGAACAGACTGTAAAACTTCAACCAGTAACTTTTGCATCAACCTTACAGATTTTCTTTTTTACTTTATAGTACTGATTTACAAGCAACTGGGTAAAATCCACCATATCTTTAAATGAATTGGTTTAATGGAGAATTTCCCTCCCTGATAAAATCCTTGCTATAATGTTCAGCCTTTTGTGGCTATCATTGGACTTTTACCCTGTGTTTTACTACTTATGAAACACAATCTTGAGCAGGCAAGCAACATTCAAAATAATGATGTTGACCTACAAAAAAACCTCTGTAAGTTAAGTTTGAATTCCAGAGGCCTTCTTAGATATGTACTAAAATCTATAAAGAAATTTACTGAAGAAAAAAACCCACTTTTTCTTCTAATCTGTCAGGTTTTTGGTGTATTAGTCAATAAAAGCTGTTATAAAAACACCATGCTATATTGACAGAAGTAACAGCTCTATTGGAACTCTATCACCTATGTTGAGAAACCCAGAGTGTTGAAGAGAACAAGAAAACAAAGCAAAAAAAAGGACTGAACACCACCAGAGAGGAGACCCCATAAACAGAGTGAGGTGCAATTAGAGTGAGAAGCAGCTCCGAATTTTTCTCAGCAGCTCCTGGGGGAGCAGGGGCAGGTGATGCCATAAGTTTTAGCTTTCATGTATTTCAGATTCTGTGCTGCCTAGGGGTGTAGTTCTGAGCCTCTCATTCAGTGCCAGTGAGGTCTCTTCACAGAGCAGGGAGACAAAACAAATCCTTTCCCTGCTGAGGACCCAGGACAACTTTCAGGCCCAACAGCACAAACAACAGGGGACTGAAGGGAGGAACAGAACGGATGAGACCTCACAACATGAAGTTGTAATTGGACAATTAAACCCCAATATGCAAATGGCCCAAAACTTATAAAAATGTAAGATTTCGTGACCAGTCAGCCATTTTGTGACCGTTCTTGGTTCATCTTGGGTGCAGCCCTGGTCAGGTTCCTGTCCTGCCCAGGGTGGATCCTGGAGGCCTTTCAGTAAATATCTACTTTATTCTCTAGCTCTGTCCAGTCTCTGTTTCAGGTCAGCCTTCCCAGGGACAAGGCCTGGCTGTCAGCCACGCTGGGAACTGGCCTCGCTGCTGGAGCGACATTTGCTGAGGATGTGCAGGCAGACAGCTCCTGGGGCAAGGCACCACGCTCTGACCCAATGCACTGACTCCACTGGACCCCTGCCTCGTGGGAGCTGCTGAAATGTGCTTCTTTTCTTAGGCGTGGACACAATTCTGACTATTTATATTGATGATAACTTATTAATGTCAACATATGTCAATATTACCACACATGGGCTTCCATCTCAAAAGATCAGCTGAATAAAGGGCAACTTAATAGTACTAGTAATCTTCAGACAGATGCAGCTTGTTAAGCAAAACCATCTGCAGCAATCTGCTCCAAAGGGTTTTTCTGTTTACTAAAAATATTTTTGAAAATATTTTCAGAGATAAGGCAAAACAAAGGCCAGATAGCATTAATAATCCCTCTTTCTTTTCCAAAACATTTTTGGATTAATACACAAATAGCTTAATACACATATAAAGACAACAACTCTTCAGCCACTGTCAATACCACTTCCTCTCAGTCTGACCAATGTTGACTCCTTTACTCCCCTGTGTTTCCTTCCCTACCCATTTTCCCTAGATTTCCACACAGAATCCAGTCTCCTGGGAGCATAAGCTGTCTTTCTATTCTGTGTTTGGGGCACAGCATGATAGGGTATCTCACCTCCTCTGTGAGGTACCGCACAGGTGTACTAAACTAAGAAATTTGGTGAAGTAAAAACAATGAGAAACTGGCCCACAATAGACACATTTCCAATGCAGGGACCCAGGTGAAAGCCAGGTTTCTCTGTGGAGATCTGGAACATGCTTACAATATAAACAGAAATCCTGAAACCTGTAGTACCTAACAACTGCAGGTAGCTCAGCTGAAGCAGCACTTTCAACACTTTCAAGAGATAGAAAACCCCTGTTCTTGCACTGAATTAAGTCATCACAGTCCCATATCGATTTACAGTCTCTTAATGATTGGTTTGTTCCTGCTTTGCAGAAGTGATACCTGGATAAGCTTCTGCCTGTAAACTGACATCACCCTGATGGTGAGGAACAATCTAAACATCAATCCAAATCTCTGAAGAAATCCTCCCAAGACTTCCACACCCCCACCAAAGGGCTTAAGGCAGGAGTGAAGGTGGGAATCAAGGCACCAACAGTTTAACACTTAAACACACTTCACTAACCTCTGTGGAACTTGAAAACATGCACTCTTCCCTGGGAAATGCTGCGTACATCTTCCAGGCAAGCCCTAATTTAACACTGGCAAAGAGGACACAGATCTCTCACATCCCCAGACTGTTTGGGTGGGAAACCAGTGTAATTTTTAAGCAAGTGAAGTAAGAGCAGAGGCTGACACTACTATAGTATTCATTAAAAGGTTATTTAATTTTATTCAAGGGCATCCAGACCATGTGATCAAAGAACATGCACTATTCTAGTGAGGGAACCAAAAATCTTCAATAACCACAGGGTTTGTTCTCTGATTTTTGATATTTAATTTCTGCCCTTGGTTAGATTTTACTGTAACTTTGATTTCTCCATTTCTGAAACAGAGACAATGTTCATTACCAAGAAGAGCTTTCACAGTAATTGCTTTGGAGCATCTGGAGGAAAAAAAATAAAGAGTGAGAAATGCTATTTTTGATAATATTGGCTCAATTTGTCAGTGTTGGCAGATGACTGGAAGCGCACCCACATTAGTGATTTCTTTTTCTTTAATAATGTGTTCATATTTGCCAAATGAAGAGCCTCAGTTTCTTCCAGATGACAGAAAGTCTTAGCAAAATCAATAAGAAATTCCTAAATAAAAGAATCTGTGTACCTAGTACCATTTTTTACATGATAGCTTCATTTCAGAAAGGCAGAAGCAGGCTGATAGAAGATCCATACATCGGAATTTATTCACGACCAAACACTTTTGTTAGTTTTTCAGACATTATTCCAGTGGAGCATTTGAAAGCGGAGCCGAAGGTGTGTTGAGTTTATACATCCACATTTATACATGAGGTCGTTCCTCATTGGCAAGTTAATGACTGTCCTTTGCCATAAACTTCTTCAAGTCAATATCAGCCAGCATGATGAGAAAGCCAAATCACTTTGTGCAGTTTTCAGCTAAAATGTATAAACAGTCGTGGTAATTAAAGAGATTATTAAAAAATGGATCATTTAGAAGTCTATTTTCTTAATACCTCTCCCTTCCTTGGCCTAGATTAGCCTCTGAAAAGGAAGCTGAAGAATAAGATGAGAAGTAGGAAAAACAGTGGGAGGTCTGCCTTTTTTTAAAACAAAGTTGGGAAGTTTTGAGCTTCAACCCCCTGGAAGTCAGGATTATTCTTCATTTCTTTCACATGAATCTGCTTTTGCAAGTGGTGTTTTCATTTCTCCTTTCAATATGGGCATTTTAACACTGTGCTGAGACCATATTGCTGCCTTAAGAATGCCCACAGAAGAAAAATGAGTCATAAATCCATTCAAAATGATTTAGCCATGGTTTCTAGAGGGAAGAAAAAACACCTCTTTGCTGTAACAATGAAATACT
Organism: Hirundo rustica; assembly: GCF_015227805.2. Lineage (NCBI taxonomy): Eukaryota > Metazoa > Chordata > Aves > Passeriformes > Hirundinidae > Hirundo > Hirundo rustica. The sequence goes on from NC_053464.1 coordinate 5,810,945, forward strand.
GACATATATTTGTGTTATCAGAGTTCAGTTTCATGCTGGTGTTCCAGTGAACACACAAACAGAAGAATTTAGTTATAAGAACACAATTCTGCCATGGCAATTGTGTCCTTTTTGAGAATTTCTCTCAACATATTGGCACAGCATAACATCTCTGAACAATATCACTTTGCCAGCTAAAAGCTGCATCACATGTGGCTTTATTCAAACCTGTGTTTTATTTAAACAGTAAATGAACCAGCATTAAATACTTTCATTGATCAAAGTAGCCAGTCAAGATCTGAACAAGAAAATACTCAAATAAGAATGGCTTAGTGAACAATAACCATAAAATCTATAAAGTGAATTTTGCTTGCCATCAAATCACAATAATTTATTAATATGCCAAAGTTTATCAACAGACAGTTCAGTTGCAGAGTCAGAAAAAAGCCCTGTGGCAAACACTGGACCCCATTCTGCTCCATAGAAATTGTATCAATTGTATAATGTAGAAATTAGGCCACTTCTAAGATTCTGTCACAAGGTTTAGCTGAAATAGTCATCCTAAGACACAAAGGGCAAATCTCTTTTGGAGACAAACTTTTAGAACTTAATTGGAGGGTTTTTTTCCAACCAACAATAGCCAATTAACACACACTGCTCCTACTTTTCACTGGTTGTCAGAGAAACAGCTCTTGGATGTTTCCCTTTTGTGAACATTATGCATTAGAACTCCTTTTGAGGGAGCAGGAAAATAGAAATGGAAATAGCAGCAGGAGGGCTGGAAGAGGAACAGACCCAAGATTTTCTACAAATTCAATCTCAGTGCAGGAGTTAAGATCATGCTGCTGCATTAACATGTGAAGATCAAGTTCTGGTAGAAGAAAGCCCAGCTGGTTGCTGGCAGTGCCAGAGACACCTGAACCCTCTGAGCAGGTGGAGCACAGGGTATGGGGCATAGCATCAGCCACCAGCTGCTTCAGCATCCCAGCAGCCAGCAGAGAGAGACACTGCAAACAGCACCTGGAACACCTGCACACCCTGAGGCCACGGGTATTTTTAGCACACGAAGCAAGGAGTCACTTCAGATTACAGACCACTGCACAAAATAAACCAGAAGTTTCTCAAGTAGAACTGGGGACAGGTTCTAAATAGGGGCCACAGATCTAGAGCTGGCTGGCAGGGGTGTCTACGAAAGAACTGCAAAACAAAGAGCACTTTCTCATTCCTTACATGCAAAGCAGCAGAAACACACTGATCAAATTTCTTCCCTGAACTCTGAACTCAAACACTGAATCCCCTATGGCCGTAGAAGAACCTGAAGTTCTGATATTCCTGACATAGTCTGGTACTTGATACACTCTAAATGAGGGTTGTTCACTCTACGAGCCATTTCTGTATGATGCACCCTGACACACTAATCCATTACTGAGAATACAATTTCAGTGGCATGGACAAATGACCTTCTTACAGTCATTTGCTTTTGAAATGGTGCAGGGAATTTCCATAAGCCCAGCTGATCAAGACAGCACGCAATGCTTGCAGGTGTCAGTGGGCATGATGGACGCCTTAGGAATACACTTCCATGTAGCACCTCATTACCTCTCTTCAGAGGCAGCCTGCTTCTCTTTCCATGGAGATCTTTTTCCTCAGTAAAACAAATAAGCTGCAATGACTAGCTGAGAAAATCCTATTCTAAATGAGCACCCATTATTAATTACCTCTTACTTGAATATTAAATTCTGGTGGCCTTAAAATGGGAGACCAAAACATGACTTAGCCCAACAATTAGGCTTCCTCCTTCTTTAAAGCCTTCTGTGCACACACTCACAGAATGGCAGAACCAAGCACTATGGCAAAGAACAAAATTGAGATGGATGAGACCCATCAAAATAACCCTTCAGAGGTTTGCAACTACATCCCACCAACTCCCCTCACCCAGTTGTTCTCTTTGTCACCAACACCCTTTCCTGGAAGAAAAACCTGAAAGTGCTTAAATTGGTAATTCCTAATTTCTGAATTGATTCAGGTGTCTCATCTTACAGGGTTTGAGGCACAGGCTTGCAAAATCTCATGCAAATGGTTTGGAACAAAAAAATTTGGTGACAAAAAAATTTAGTAAATTATGAGTCTTCCTTACCAGAGACAAAAATAAATATATCAAGTTATCATTAAATAATTGAGAATTTAAAAAAAAAATCTGAAGATATGATAGGCAAAATATTTTATCCCAAGCCAAAGTTCTTTGGTTTTCACTTTGGTTTATTTATGCAGCATCACTTTGGGGTATGGTAAAATTACAGAGCAACAGTCTTCTGAAATTTGACGAATTTGTCATGTGAACAGATGGGCTGTAAGAACAGAAGCTCTGAACTGGGTTTAAGGATGATTTGGTCTTGAAGGATTCCATCTAACTGCTAGTTACAGATAAAACAGCCAGATATAAACTTAGATTGTTATCCATCTATTGTAAATAATTCTGTTCATGATGCTCAGAAAAACTACATATTTCTCTCCTTGTAAACTTTCCCTCATTCTTTTGATTCTTTGAAAAAATTATGCTGGACATCAGGTAGGGGAATTAATACTTGCTGACCAGAAAAATGAATGCTTTCCCCTCTTGACATTTCAGCCATCACATTGAGTTATGTTGCTTAAATCTAATCATAGCGTGCTACCTTGTACCCTGCTGTTCCACCTGATGCAATAAATCACTAAGTCCTGTTAAAATCAATCCATGCTCAGCTGCAGCACTGCTATTGGACCCCACAGGTTTGTAGCCTGTTTGAGAGATCCAGCACACAACTGAAGCTGCTGCAGACCACACCATTTCATGGGTGTTAGAACAGAATTTAAGGAATAGCAGAAGTCAAAGGATATATTCACATACTTGCCTGTATCTAAATACAACTCCTTGGCTTGGAATAGCATGTCCTGCTGCATGAACCCATTCATGGCTGCAAGCAGACACGTGAAGGAAGCTTCCCGAGCACTGTGTCATTGGTCTGTATCCCTGGCTTCTTCATCCAGATCAAGACAATCTTGCTGTACCCAACGTGAAACGTGGTTATCTTTACATGCCAGTAGCCATTTCCCAGTTTGGTTTTCCAAGGTATTTCTGCTGGAAATATAATATCTAACAGATGTGTGTGTGTGTGTCTGCAGATGTTATTTGAAGCCTAGAAATTTCCAAGTACTAGAATGACCTAGAAAAAAAAAATTTGGTATTTCACAGCAAGCCTAACCAATAATAACTTTGGACTGAAGTGTCAAAAAAAACCCCGAAAAACCTCCACCCACAAAAGTTGTACTAGTCTGCGACCACAGCTTCCATAAATAAATCTCCAAACCCAGTCAAGGTAATAAAACTCTCCTAGCTGACATTAGGGATTACTAATAAGAAAAAATTACTCAAATACTAATCTATTCTAGTGCTTCATTAATTACATCTTCAACTTGTAGAGCACAATTTGCAGGAAATACTGTGCAGCTATGTACAGTAATTTACACAAAGACTGTTTGTCACAATCCATTTTTTTGGCTCATCATTTTCTTTCTTTCTCTACCTTAGTCACTCTTTAACTGCTGTAACCATTTCCAAGCATGAATCTACTGTAGCTTTCAAAGAATATTTGCACACCTTGAGGTACATAGACCCTGCAAACTAAATGGCCAACACAAATCAACTTCACCTTATGTCAGTGAAAGCAAATAAAACCTAATCCCAGGCTTCCTGCAGCCTGCCATTGAGAATCTTCCTTAAAAAAATAAGCAAACAAAAATTAGCAAGCCAACCATTAGAGTCCTAATTCTTGAGCAGGTGAATGCGCTTGCAGCCTTACTACACTCACGGGAATTGCTTGGCCATAGCTAACTGGGTTAGCAAGAGAAGCATTAGGACCAGAAAACGTTCCAATATTATCAATAAGACAAATTAAAAGAGAAGCTACTTCTGCACTTCATTGATCAAGTTCAACTAACTTTACCAAATTTAAACAGGAATTATTCAAGCTGCAGAAATTTAGTGCACCTTTAGATAGGTATCATTGCAAGGAGATTTTTTCTTTGCTTACACCTGCTATTTTCCAACTCACAGTGTTAATACCGGTGTAACATCACTGATATCTATAATTCCCATTTTAATCACACAGGACCCCATAACTGTGTTACATGTGGCACTAGAGAGTTGAGTGTATTCCCAATTAAACCTGAAGATTGACAAAGATGTACGTACTGCTTATTACAAAAATACATTACTCATCCAAATCTGTCGTGGGATGATGCATGAGCAATTCATTGGTAAGCTATGCCAAAACCATCCCTGGTCAGATTTCCTTTCTAAATATAGAGTCCACAGCAGTTCAGTTTAAAAGAATTACTAAATCAGTGATGAGATGTGGAACATTATTATTTTAGATAAAAATAAGAAGTTGTCTGGGGATTCTAATTAGTTCAATAAGCTATGAATGAATATAACCAACTTTAAATATGAAGAATAGTTTTGCATTCCTGTTCCACTAATTAAGAAATAGCGTCAGTTGTTGCTAAACTGAAGAGCCCTGTTAACTGTAACTAATAAGCCTAGGCTAGTTTTGATGACAATTGAGAGCAGATAAACACATTAGAACTTTTGTCTGCATTGGAAACAGTAAAGATTTAGCTTTGCAGTCTTGCCTCCAGCAGTGCTTTACATAACTGCATTGTACAAAATGTCATCAGCTCTTTCAGTGCCTGAGGACCTGCTGTGAGGGAATGCCACAGTTCTATGTACATCACACATATTCTGAATATGTGTCAAAATAACAGGAACATCATTAACATGACTGACCGTATATTAAATTGTCTTTCTAGAACTTGACCACAACAAAAGAGTTTGCAGAAAAAATTTAACTACATTCAAATTTTCAAATGGACTTCAAGTTTTGCCTTTGGGCGTGTGCTGCAGATCTTGCATAAACTTGCATTTACAGTTGAATGCCAAGGAATTGTATTGTTCCTTAAAACTAATGTATGAACAAACATTCTCTTCCTTCTGCCTACATGCCTTACGTGCCTAATTAAATATCCCTACTCAATGAGGAAATTGTTTCAATTCAAGGCTTTTATTGCCAACAAATGGGCTAAGGTGTATTTTACTTGCTAGGTACTTGTATTGTGCAAGGTGGTAAGATTCCTGACACATCCAGGGTTTATGGGACAGACGATCAGAAATTCCCTAATGGCACCGGGTCCCACAGAGCAGCTCTGGCATGGGACTGCAGACATTCAGCATCAAATTTTCCCTGTCCTAAGTTTCTAGGTTTCCAGTTGTAGAACAGGAGCCTTGGCAGTCCTGGAATCCCCAGCTCAAAATAGAGCTCTCAGTACTTTTCCCTATTTGTAAGGCTAGTTTGGCTGCCCTTGCTGGGCAGAGGATATAGCAAATTCTAAAACATCTGACTTAGTCCCTTCAAAACAGATATTTTTCTTCTGGAGAGGCATTATATAACATTTTTGGAAGCTAATTTTGTTATAACATTATGAAATATTTTGCACAAATTGAAATACAAATAAAAATTGGAGTAAAGTTTTAACTATAAATTGGCATTTTGATGAAAATATGTAATACTTAATTAATAATTGTACCCTGATTGTTGGAGTCCAGGGCATTCCTTTGGCTGCCCTGGAGGGTCAGACACTGTGCAGGAGGTCATGCAAGCAAACAGAAGTATTACAATTCCCTATTGCCAGTAGAGCACAGAGGAAAAAGAGAGAACAGGGAAATTATATCTGAGAAAGGAGCCAGAAGAGCATATTTACATGGCCTTTCATCTCTGGCAGAAAACATGGTGATCTGGGAATTCACCTTAGCAATCTTATCATTAGCTCACAGCCTGCCTAAGACACACAGCAGACTGCGGAAAAAACACGCATACAGCTTGGAAAGAAAAAACAACATCTTGTTTCACTGAGATCTATGTATTGCCAAAGGACAGTGACATTAAAAAACAGGAGGATGGCCAAGAGCAGCCCCTATAGCAAGTTTATTGCAAGCACTTGCAGGTGTGTGAGCTCTAGAGAAAGCCAGAGAGGAGCATCTGTTGCTTTGATTTTGTATTAGGCACTTTCTAACAAGCCAAACGAATCTGAAAGCCAATGCAAATCATAACAACTCCGCGCTTTATCCTTGGGAGAAAAAAAAAAAGATATTGTACCAGGTCAGATAACTCAACCAATTGGGAAGAAAACCGAGAGCTACATCAGGGAATAAAATAAAAAAGAACTTCCCTGATCCTATTACTTTCCAAATGCAGTTCATAAAACACAATGAATAAAGCACATCTACAGTGTTCTATCCAAAGTGCTTCCAAGGCTAAGTGCCTCATGAATCTAGCACACAAATGCATGCAGGGAGCTGTTTGTTCTCCCTAGTCTTATTTCTTACTTTCTTCCTACAACAGAACTGAGCACACAATGTGTGTTGAGGCCCAGAATGTTGCTTTCTTTAACCATTTCATTTACAAAGCCAATCACTCAGGAGTCAATAGCAGCAGTCGTTTCCTTTCACCTCACATGGCGCAGGTCAAATCATGTCCGAGTTCATGTCTCAAACTCTTTCAAAAATTGCCTGAAAAGCTCTCCAATTACTTTCATACTCTGGAGTACTCCCACCGGTATGAAGAGCACTCAAGACACAAGCTGGTGGGAAATGGCAAATCATTGGTGGTATAGGAGTCAAATATAATAAGCTGTTCCTAAGACCAGGGAGGAGAACATCTGGTGAGCAAATGGGCTGCTATTTTGCATTTCCCAGGGCTGGGAGACAGACCAGGGAAGACATTTGGTGAGAAGAATGAGTTGTGAAAATTGCACAGCATTACAGGACACAGAGATCTGCACAAAGGCCAAAAGGCCCTCGGCTACTCAGCTCTGCCAGTCACTCCTGCCAATACTGTTGGGCTTTATAACTCCATCAGAAAACATAATAAAGAAGATTTTTTTAAAGGGAGGGGATAAACAGCTCAAGCCTATGGCATGCATAAATTTTCTGAGTCCCATGTCTTTAATTTGTAACAAATATGAAAAAAAAAAAATCCCCACTAAACCAAGAGAGCCCAAATGAACTAAAATGAGTACTGTGCCAGAGGACAATATGTCCATTGCCAAAGGCAAAAAAGCAGTTGATGAATGACACAACTACAGCAGACAAAATATAAATCCTTATTTCCCATTCCAAATCTTTTTAACAAATTAGTCATGTCATCAGAAGCAGAGATACCTGTGCTTCCACACTGGCTGATCCATGTCAAGAGCAGATGATGTTAGACACAAAGGAGCAAGATTCAAACTTCCCATTATGTACAGTCAGGAAACTGAAATGTTACTGCTTTTAGGTACCATGTGCTCCTCAGTATTCTCTCTTGCCTACTGATGCCCTTTGCAAAAGATCCTCAGCAATTTTTACCCCTAACACATGCTTCTGTGGCTTTATCATTCTTTTAATTCTCTCTTTTGTTATCACATGATAGGAAAAAAACTTTTTCACATTGATTTTCTTTCTAGAGCCTGTGAATCAAACACAAGCATTAAGTAATTGCCAGGTGAAAACATTTCAGCTCCTTTCAGTTCCAGCCTCTCCTGCAAATCACACCCTCCCCAAAAGTAGTTACTCTGCCTTTAGGGAGCAGCCTTTTTCTTGAAAAAGAATCAGGTGAGAGTTTATAGCACTGGATTTCTATTCTGGATGCCAATGGCTCTGCTTGGTAGAAATGGAAGCCTGAAGCCTTGATCTTGAAATAAATGCAAGTTGGTAGCAAAGTTCCCTCAGTTAAAGGAATGTACTTCTCCTCTACCTGACTTGTTCAAACCATCAACCAAAACCCACCCCACCCCCTGGTTTCTACGTCTGTGGGGGGAATTTTGCAGATTGGCCATTCTGACCCTTTCCATATCACATTAAATGTGTAGTATAGCCTGTCTTATCCAATAGGAAAATTTGCTTAACTTGAAATATATTCCCCAAGATAACATTACCCAAAGAAAATTTTATTTTCTTAATTGAAAAAGATAAAAGAGCATAGGTGTGTGTCTCTAATATATCCTACAACCCTCAAAAGACAGAATGTTGCATCCAGATTATGTGGGCTATAACTTCCAGGCTCCATTTATCTAACGTGCTATGGGAGATAATTCCCCATTCTCTGAATTGTTGTGCAATAATATAAACTTGGTTTTCAGAAAAATTCCCCCTGATTGCTAAAGCCATTTGAGCTGTCTGTGATATCAATGGTACTAATCACATTTCCCCTCCATGGCCTTTCCTCTCTTTTCCCTCTAAAATCCAGAGATGCTTCCATATCAACATTAAATGAACTTGTTTGCTGCCTAGAAGCCAAATTAAATGTGCTCTTTTATACTCAGCATTCACAGAATAGGGAGAAATAAGAATAAATGAGAGCCATTAATTAAATCTCACAGGGAACCACATTGTTGCAAATGGAAAACAAAACCTATTTTTCCCGTAACTATTATTTTATGCTAAATGCATCATAATTGCTATTCAAGAACAGATTAAGAGTTTGTTTTTCCAACATGCTCTTTCTTTTTATTTGTGATCAGACTGCAGACTGAGTCTGACTCTTTCTATTCAAACCTAGGCATGAGTTTTCAGAGCCCTGGCTGTGCCTGTGGTGCTGCTGTGATTGCAGAGACCCAACAGCAAGGCTGAGCAGCGCGTGCTGGTGGCTTGGGGTCATTCCATGCCCCCTTCCAAATTCTTCACCCCATGTTCACCTTCACAGGATAAGGAGGGCAGAGGCTCTCTGGTCAATAACCTGCAGCTGCAGTACAGAGGGACCCCAAGCCTTGCATGTCTTTGGGCACAGGGCTCACAGACAGAGCCTGGGCCAATGGGTCTGCAAGCCTTAAGGACTATTTTAGGCCTGGCCATAGAAAGATCCTTCCCTTGCTAAAAACTCTTCAAGTATAAATGCCTTTAATTTATCTAATTTCAAGGCTTCCCACCTCTAATTTACAAAGGTTAATTTTGTTCCTATCTCTAAGTCACGAAGGTGAATTTTATTTCAAAAAAGTCCATTTAGGTTTCTGTCCAAGTGCATTTTCCCTCCCTCTAAACTGGTCAGAGAGAACATTCTAAATATGTTAAAAAAAAAATCCCTTTTGTGAAATAGCTTTTTTTTTTGTCTTTTTTAATGAGTTCCAAGTGCATCTTCCTGCATTTTGTTATATTACACATATATGAAAGCCTTTCTAAGCTTGCGAGTCTTTTATGCCATTAATTTCAGCTGGCCATATAAAACCAAGCACATGACACCCTGGAAAGCACCAGGAACCACAGAATCTGAAACCACAGCCTGTATTTAGAGCTCAAGAGATGTTTTTCAGCTCGCTCTGGGGCAGTGTATATCACTCCTGCTCCCTGTGCTGGTCAACATTTTATAATCAACTCCCCGTCCTGGCATGACTGTGACCCCAGCACCCTCCAGACAGAAACTGCAGCTCTCTTTGCTTTGCACCGCAGAGATTACCAGCACAGCACCACTTCCTCCATGGGCATGTTCAACCCTTGTAATACACCTAATCCCCGAAAGCTCAAGTCAAACTCAAATCAAATAAGAAAGGGTCTTTATTACAGGGAGGATCCAGGGTCTCCACTCAAATCTGAGAGCAGGAAACCAGCAGAGGACATGCATGGATGGAGAGCATGGATTTCTCTAATCCACTGTGAATCCATATGTATTTGCCTTCACAGCTCTTTACAATAAGTGATTCCATGAGTTTTATTTTGCATTAGATGGAGAAATAATTTTCTTTTTTTTTTTTTTTTAAACCTTGTACTATTGCTCTTAGTTCAATTCACCATTACTGGTTTTAGAAGTAACTATGATTTACACAGATACACAATCCTTTCAAAGACCTATTCAGAATTCTGTTCAGAATCCCTTTATTTTTCCCACACATGAAAGGCTCTCCATCTCTTTCATCTCAGACACACCACTCCTCTTTTTTCCTTCTGTTTTGTGAGGTGATGAGAATCAGAAAAACTTGTTGCATTCCACGCATGAATCTACGTCTGTATGAATGATTCAGAAAGAAACAGAATGAAACTTGTGTTCAAGCTCACATTATAATTTCTAAGACTGTATTTACATTTTGACTACCAGGCAGCTCGTGATTGATATATTCACAGAATTACCAATATGTCAAAATCTCTCTGTGTGTACAGCTCATCATTATGCAGGCATTGATGTATTATTATTTTTCTAGCATGCATTACATCTACATTTAGCCCAAGGTTCTAAAAGCAGTGACAGTATTGTGAGGTTTCCATTATAATAATAACTCTTGTAATTCCGTTAATGACACAGAGGCCACTGATTGTCCTAAACAACCCCTTCCTTCTTACAGCTGCTCTGGAATAAGGAAAGGGTTGATCATGACACATAAGAAAAAAATAACCTTCCACAGCCGTTTTCTTTACAGGTCCACCAAGGAATCTTTAAAGTTTAGCGAAGCAGTATTCTACATTACATCAATTCTAACAATACTTAGCTGGCCAAAAATGAAATCATTCCAGTCAATCACAGCATGAATAAACAAAATCCTATATTCCCAGAGCTCCCTTTTAACCAAATTCTACCAAAAATATTTAATATTCTCAAGCCTTTAAACACCATATAATTTTTAAAAAGCAGTGACTTTTCAATAGTTTGATCTCATTTTTGTTAATAAAACACACACACAAAAAGAGGATATCGAATAATATAATGGCACCAAATACAAAGGCTAAGTTGGTTTTGGGGCTTGGGGGTTTTTTAATGTGCACAATATTTTCTCTGACAATTGAAAATAGAAGTAATTCTAATAACTTACTGATTTCAGGATTATTTCTACTGAAACCTGCTGTGTTTAACCCTTGTGATGTGCTTCCAAGGGATGGTAAGTGGGGTTTCTTAACACCAACTCTTCTCATAACTAACAGTGCACCAAATTTTGCATTAATCATATGGTAACTCAAATATTCTCAAACATCACACAAAATTATATCATAATGCATTCCAATCTTCCCAGTGAGATTTGCCATTTAAGCAGTAGTTTTATTTTGGAGGTTGTTATAGGATTGGCAGCCCATGGCAGTGCAGCTTTTGCATCAGTACCCAACTTCTGGATGGCAAATCACCAGAGGACCCAAGATTGGCTTCTCAAGAGCCCAACCCACCTCATCCCAGAGCAGTTTTCCTTTCAGTATGAATGGAAGAGGCAGCAGGCCAGAGCTACCTCCTGCAAAATTAAAAAATATGAGCTGGCTGCATTTAAGCACAGGGGTACTGAACACAATGTGGATGCGGAGCCATAAAGCCTAATTAAAGTCTTAAGTGCTTAAAATCTGATTTACTTTACTAGAATTATTTCATTCTCTTAAAATTCTCTGCATTTTTTATTCTCGTAGCATTTAATTATAGTTTAAATATTTCTCCAAGCCAAGAAAACTGCCACTTGCATGTTGAAAATGTTGAAATGAGATGCTCTCAGCAGTTGAAATCTGTTTCTTAAAGCTTTTCCTACACCAAAAAAAAAAAAAAAAAAGGATCGAATCAGCTCTTTCCCACACGATTCCGGTTTTGACAAATTGGCATTTCTAGATGAAGCATGTTCTTCTAAAACATCCTGTTCAGTTCTATTTAAATACATAAAAATGTGAGCAGTGAAATTATGTGATGAAGTATAGATGAAGTATATTTTAGCTGGGTCTCAAATAATGAAATATTGAATACGGCTACAGGAGCCTTATCCACTCACTCCAAGGAAACAATCCTGATCCAACTGTTTTCTGGATTTGTGAGGAGATATCAGTCAGAAAAAGTACCTGTGTTGCAAACAAAATGGTTTTCATATCATTGCATCTCTCCCAGAGGTGTTCAGAATATCCAACTGCTATTCCAAGTTAAACAGAGGTAAAACAGTGTTTTAAACTTGATGCTGTGAAGCTTGGTGCTGCCCAAATAGAGCCACTTTAGCCATGGTATATTAATTTCTTACAGGTAATTTAGGTCTTAAAAGAACACAATTGGCATTACACTGGTTATTGTGCTTTAATTTTTCGGATGTGAATTCTTTCCCCTATATCCAGTACTGAGGTCTGCCATAAACTAATCATATCCATGAGGCTTCACTAGAGTAGTAAACATGGAATAGGGTGAAATTTATAATCACAATCATTCCTAATTTTTTTAGAAATGCATAATAGAAAACATAATTCAGTTTTGTAAATATTCATCATTTGTTACCCTTCATTTAGTTCAATAATCATGTTATGAATGAATTTGTTTTACAAATTTCCTTAATTTTTAATCATATTTTTTGACAGTAAGCATAAGAAGCTGTATCAGGCCCAGGTACATTGATGAAAAGATCTAAAAATGAGTAAAATAAGGAGATGAGAAGTGCAGAGTTGAAAATGTAGAATTAAAATATTGGTTTAGTGACCTATTATATGACTAAAATAATGGGAGAGAGATAAAAATATTCACAAAAAAAAAAGAAAACCAAAAAAAACCTTTTATTCTCAACCATGTCTCAGATAATGGACAGTAAATAGCAGTAAATAGACTGCAACATAGATGTTATAGCAATCAATTTTTTTAAAAGTTGTGGTAAAATATAAACTGTAACTGCAGCTGACTAGAGATAAGTCAATGGTTTGAAACCTGAAGTGAAAATTTTCTTAAGTACTCAAGGATTTGAAGAAAATCAATCAACAGGAAGAATTCAAGCCCCATACTGTAGCTGCAGTAATATAACAGGCTATAATCAAAGAATAAAAATCGAAATAGGGAAGACATAAACCCCTCAGTTTAATATGAGGAGCATGGAAAATTCATAGAACCTTACTGCAATAAAACTAAATAAGTCACTTCTAGGTTGCTTCTAGACAGCTTCTGAACACAGCCCACATCTGATCGGACCTGTTCTCTCAAAATACTCTTCTATTTTTCTGAATTGAGACAACAGGAAAAAATCCCAGAACTTCTACATTCCTGAAAAATGTTACTGATTTGCAATTGCAAGCAGCTGATAAACCATATTTTGCAGAGGTCACAGCAATAAACAGAAATAAGGAGTAAATGATACACAGGGCTGGCCCCAGCTTTCAAGGATGAACTCATAGGAGGAGTCAAATACAAATATTTCTCATATTTGCTCTTCTTTTCTGTTGATTTTAGTGTAGATAATTAAATTTTTCCTCTAATTACTCAACCAGTGCTGCCTGTGTGAGTGGTCAGGGAAGTTGCATGATAACATTTCAGTCCACTTTTTAGAGCACTTAATTGTGTTGTTAGGCTTTTTCCCCTGCTGTATGTGTGATTGAGATTCAGACTCTGGTGGTAAAACTGCTAATATTGATGACTGAGGTCAGGCTAAGAAGTTGTCTTTACTAAAAGAAGGTTCCCTTCACTTAAATCTAATGGTCTGTGAATGTTTCCAGCTCCTTCCTAGCCAATACCAGTCTAGACTCCAGAAAGAGCCACCCCTCCATATTGCCGCTAATATTTCCAGTCCATAATATTTACGGTAATATTTACTGGGTTTACTGTCCATATTATTTACTGTATTGGCTTGATTCCCAAAATAGTAGCAGTTAAGGAGATACTTCAGCATTCTACCCCAGCCCAGGGATGGACACCTGGCTTTGCTGACTTTGAACTTAGTGGTGTTCCCCTGCCTCTTTCTCCATCACAGTTTATAGGCTGGGTCTGCAATTTCTTGGCAGAGAAGAGGGCACCAGGAGGGAGATGCTGTCCCCATTCATGGTGATCACAGTTAACAAAGCTTCTCTGTGACCTGTCCTAAATTGTGCATGCTTTATTTAACAGCTGGACTCCAAAGAGTCTCCAATGAGATAATAATCACTGTTCAGGAATGGTAATGCATGCAATGTTGAAAATCATGCATCAATTATTCATATCACAACTGATTGGGAAATTCACTATATAAACTACTCATGATTATTATTCTGCTGGCTCTAGACTTTTTTGTGAATTATGCACCTCTGAGGACAGAGCACTTGTACTTGGGAGAGAGATCACTGAACCAGTGTAATCTTTGTTTGACACATCAAGAGACTGGGGAGTTTACACCAATTCTTCTGTGATATAGGAGTGTATATCTAACTGAGGATGGGGTGGGGGGGGGGGGGGGGGGGGGGGGGGGGTGGTTAAAGTTGCCATTTAAAAGGATTTTGTAAAATGTTTGGGGGCCAGGATGAATAAATGTACATTGCAGTCTATGAGAAAGGCAGAGGAGAAAAACAGGCTATAAAATATAACAATGAAAACAATTATATTCATGGATCCAAATATTTGTCTGCGTGTCCAATTTACTGATTTTATGAGTTACTCTACACCTGTAAAATAAGTTTGACTTTGTTCTAACCCTCACATTATAGTAGCTTGTGTTTGATCAATCATCCTTTTCATATGAATAATTTAGTTCCAGTAATGGCACATTACTCTGAAAAATAGAACTACAAAGGTCTCTCCTGTACTGAAATGCCACAATAACTAATGTTAAAAAAGCAAGCTTATTATTACTTATTATTGTTTTCAAAATTAGCAAAAAATAACAATAGATCTAAATTCAGAATTCTTTCTCAAATCCATTTTCATACTAAGTGGAAAAATATCAAATGCTTAAGGATTTTTTTTTTTTTTTTTAAAGTACTTACATATATAAATATTCCTGGCACAGAGTTAAAAAGAAAAGCTGGGTGAATCAGCAATATTCTAGTTTGCTGGACAGACAGCTAAACAATAAAACACAAAGTTGATTTATTTTATATGATCCTGATTCAAATAGTACTTGACGCAGAAAAAAACAGTAAGTTACTTTCCATTAAGTTCTTTCAACATTTAATAAGGGATGGAGACCAATATACATAAAAATTAAGAATCAAAATTCTTAGAAGACTTCTATCATTAAAAGGAAAATCAATATCATAACTTTTTAAGATTCTTTAAAATATAAAATACTGGAGTTTGCTTCTTATTATTCCCCCACCCTTTCTTAAATACTGCTAAAGATCAGCAAAGCAGTGCAACATTTCAGTGGACATTGCCTGAATTTCTTCATTCACCCACTTTTCTGCCTTTCAAAGGAACCACCTCATCGACTGCTTCAGAACCATTGTGTCATTCAGCAAACTACTCAACCATTAGGCTTTCCCTCAACCATTCTGTACTAAAATGTTCAAATGTGCCCAAAAAATGCATTTCTGCCTCAGAACACAAACATCCTGCCCTTCACAGCTTTGGTCTAATGGCATCCCAGACCACCCAGCAGCTTGCTGAATGGGAGCAGAGACATCTCTCTATCCCATATCCATTTATTCTGCAGCCACGGGAACAGCAGTGGGGTTTAAAGCTACCTCAGGACTCTTAGAGCCCTTCAAGGAGCGGTCAGAGCCATCTGCTGAGCTCCACAACAGCAGGCAGCAGGGTGGAGAATGAATATGAAGAAGTGCTTCAAGATAACAATGGGAATGAAACGAACAGTATCACAGTAAATACACAAAACCCCTGCAGTGCTTCATCCAGCCTCTGCAAAGGACAACAGACTTTAAATGAGTTGTTGTATCTTATTGGCACAGCCTGCAGATAGTGCGGGGAAAACACTTCTAAATATATTCATCATTGATTGTACTGGGAAAAAAAAATAAGAGGTCCAGTAAATTACGACTTTTACACATGGGTTTATTTTTCCATAAATAATGTCCAGCATTCTTAATGTGTTTCTAACTGCATTATTAATGTATCCCCAATCACCTCACACACAAAATCACCAAATTATTCCTCTGACCTATGGCTCTGGAGACACCAGGACTGAACTGTTTGGGATCCAGGGCAACAAACCCCAACCCCAAAGGCCTCTTCTCCAGCCCTGCCCCAGTCTCTCAAAGACACCTCCTCAGCTCCATTTACATTCATCCTGCCCCTTTCATGGCTCCTGCTCCCTCTCCTCCCCTTCCCTGCCTGCTCTTCCACAGCAGAGCTCCAGCCACCAGCTTGGTGACCCCAAGGATCCTTCTTATGTTTGTGCAGGCACACACAATGGACATCTCTCTGTTTTGTTATTCCTGAGGTTTCCCCTGTCACCACATCCTTTGACTCACTTTGGGGCTCAGCCTCTCCTCCCAGGCACCCAGCCCTAGGACAAGAGGTCAGAGTCATGAGCTGTGCCAGGGGAGGTTTAGGCTGGGCATTACGAAGAACTTCCTCACGGCAAAGGTGAGTGGACACTGCAATGGGCTGCCCAGGGAGGTGATGGAGTCACCACCCCTGGAGGTGTTCAGGGAAGGACTGGATGTGGCACTCCCATGGTTTGATTGACATGGTGGTGTTGGGCCACAGGTGGGACTCAATGACCTCAGAGGTCTTCTCCAGCCTAATTGATTCTGTGATTCTTTGTGGCCTCCCTCATCGCACTCCCAAGTTCCAATCTCTCCCCAGCAGCTGGCACCCAGCTGGAAAAGGAGGCCTTGCCCCCATTCTTTCCATGTGGATCCCAAAAGGAGGAGAGGAGACCCCTCCAGGGCTCCTGCCCAGGCCCCTCCAGCCCTGCCACTGACACTCATGGGGACAGGCAGTGGGGAACAGCCCCGGGCCAGATATGAGGCCTCTCCCCAGCATCCTGGGCCCCAAAGAAGCAGCTCCACACCTACTGGAGCAGGTTGGGATTTTGGGGGGAATCTGCCCCACCAGCCCTCCCTGCACAGGGGTATGGAGGTGCAGCTCCAGGGCTCTGCAGACAGACTTCACCCCTCAGCATTCAGCCTGTTCTGCAGCTGCTGGGGAAGGAGCTGCCTTCCCCAACAAGAGCCAGGCACTGCCTCCCTCAGTTTCCATGGATAAATATCCTGTCAGCCCCTGTTTCACCTCTGCTGGCTCCCTCAACTCCTGGCTGCTCACCAAGCACAGCCCCGGCTCCACCTGTGCCCCCCACCCTCAGCCCTCAGCACCCACAGGCCACAGCCCCGATAGATCAAGGTGCCTGTCCCTGGCAGCACCGGACAATTCCCGGGGAAACGCAGGGAAAGCTCCTTCTCATTCCCGTTATCTCAGCAGCGCCACGCAGGACTCGGAGAGGCCCCTGGCTTAGGCAGGAGGTGGGTATAGAAGGCAGGAGCATCCTCTTCTCACTACAGAACGTTTTTGAACGCTCATGTCATCTCCAAATTCTCATTTGCAGAGGTATTTTCAGCACATGGGCATCGCTGCGTGGCTGCACACAGGAGCCCTCCCTGGCCCAGGACAGATCCTCATCACCAGCTGCAGAAGCCAGCAATATATCAGTCCAGAGATTTTTATTGATACAAATCCTCTTCCAACATAATTTGTCTGCATCAAAATTTGCCATGTCAATTTGTAAACTTAATTAACTGTGGTCTCAATAGAAGCCAAGATTATGAACATAATGATTAATTAGATCCTTTTAAGTAATGCAATGGTTGAATTAGCTAAATAAAAATAGTGGAGAAACTGGCAAGATAACACACCACTGATGGATGGAGATTTGTCCCACAAAAACAAATGCAAGGAGCATTATGAATTAGCACAATAGAAATAACTACAACATTAATCATTGGAAGCACGTAAGTTATACAAAGCTCCTTCATATATAAAGGCCTAGTGATCGCAGTGTCCCACCCCAGAGAAAAGGGAAGCTTCAGCCTTTCCCTGTGATGTCAAAATGTAAGAACAAAACTTTTAATCTCAGATAAAAAATCACGTCCTACTAGCCTATATTTCTGAGATGAGTAGTTATGTAGAAGATAATTCATTTCCCCCCCTAATATTTGTGGGAGTAGCAGACTTTTAATTACCAGCATTGCACATCAATACCAATTTATACTGTAATTTTTTAAGCAGTTCTGATATTATTTTTATCAGAATCCTGATTTACTATTTATTTATGCATTTTTATAGTATGTTAATATATGACACACACACAAAACAGCAATTCCAAACATTCTGTTCACCATCAAAAGCTCTGGAGCTCAATCCCTGACCACAACAGCAGAGGCTGTAACAGGCCCTTCCTTTCAAATCTGCACACCAATGCAGATTTCTATCAACTTGTATCTGACACCATTTTCTTCCCCATTCCTTTTTGAAATTAAAAAAAAAAAAAATAAAAATATTCTACCTTCTTCTTGGAAAGCATTTTAAAAGCATTGAATATTATTATGTAGTTATTAGAAGAGTTTTTACTCCTTGGTCAGAATTTCACAGCTGCATTCGGACTCCAGTTTAAAAAAGCCAGGAAGAATCTTCTAAATGTTAAATACTTTGGAGTATTTAACCAAGCCATTTTACAGCTTAACATTTAGAAACCACACTACAGTGGCAAATTGGGGTGAGAGAACAGTTCTTTAGGTCTGCAAGTAATTGGTAGTAACCAAATGCAGAACTATTCTATTTCTGCAAAGACCTTGCAGGCATCATTATCCATTTGTCCCTCTTTTCCCTTCTACCTTCTCTTTTCTCAGCTTGGTTACTTTGGACTCAAAGCCTTTTTAAAACGGGTACAATTTAACAAAGTGTTGACTCCTAGCAAAATAAGATTTCAGACTAGCTTAAATTTTTTAACAGTAAGCATAATACCAATCAGAAGATAAAAACAAGCAATTATTTTCTAAAGGGCAGGTAAGGCAAGTAATCTCCTTATTTTCTACCACCATTCCTTAGACTAAAAACGTTTAGAGGATGGATATTTTTCATGAGGCGGATCTACAGTGGTGTTTTTTGTTGAAGGAAGTTGTTAGCACCTGTTTATGTTCTAACCCAGCCACAGCCACATGTGAGGCACAGCGGGGTGAATCTGATTCCAGATGTTGGGGTTACTCATTGTCACAAGCATTGTTCTTTTTCACTAACCAGCACTGAAATTTACAGGTATTATTGTTATAGCATAACTGTGTCAAATAAGTTTAGTTCTGTTTAACTGTTTCCCAATTCACAATTAAATCTGGAATGGTTGTGATAACAGCTAATAAATTGTGAGATGGAATTTCACAGGTAAAGCCTAAAATTATCATGGTCAAAAATGCGTGAAATAGACTGACAATAAAAAAAAATTTAAAAAAAAAAAAAAAAAAAAAGAACCTCACAAATCTTTAAATATTTAAAATCTAAGAGCTTTTTAGCAACAAAAAGAAAATAAAACTATGCATGCTACCTATTTTCTTTTATTCTCATGACAAAAACAGAACTGCAACTGAGGAGCTGACTAACTTGATCATTTGCAATGAGTCACAATTAAATGGAGGCTGCCAGACTCAATTAACGTATCAGTTTAGTACAGATATCATTCTGTCAAACTGAAGGAAGAACTGGTTTTTTCAGGTCCCAGGAGTTTATTGCTTCTTGCTTGTGGAAAAAAAAGCATACTGTGTGCCAGCCTTTCCAACTCCCATTGCCATTGTCTAGTAAACCAAAAGCCTAAAACCTGCAGTTTATCAAGCCTATAGACATTAAAAAAACTGTTGGCCAAAAATTGGCATAATAAAATAGTGGCACATCTGTCCAAAGTTATCTCAATGTACTTTCAGGTCTAATTAGCAGGGATTGTGTCTGTTCTGATGTAGTGGGGTTCTCATTTGTTTTTTTAAAGCAACTGTGGTAAACAAATTAAGATTTATGTAAAGTATCAGACTGGTTCTTGAAGATGAGCCTCTAAGTGGATTTTATTAAATTTAATAGTCATTGAACTAACAGCTGAATTCCTTTAGAAGCAACCAAAAGGTATTTTCCACTTCTACCCTAGGTTTGAGCTTGCAGTAAGACAAGGCACCACTGGGCAGGCAGGACAAGAGCCCAGGAATCTCCTCCCTGAAGGAGCTGAGCGCCAGCACAGCACTGGGGAAGGTCAGAGCCATGTTCAAAGCCATGCCTAAAGCCATGCCTATGCCAGCACGAGGCACTGGGACCTGGAAGAGGCTGCAGCAGTGGCTCTGATGTGGCTGACATCCATTCAAAGGCACAGCACAGGACTGATGTCCAATATGCAATTTCCAGACCAGTCATCCAGGCAGGAACCTTGTTCTTTGCCAAGCAAAGGAAAGCTCCTCCAAAACTTTGAAATCCAGCTGTTATTTCCAGCTACAAAATACACTGCTCCATTTTCATGCATCACTTTAAAATCGACAGCAGCATGAGTGCACCTATTCTCCTGAAATGCAGGGGTGGAGGTCCCTCCCTTGCTTAGCCTCTTTTTTATTACAACAAGCATTTTGCAGAAGCTCAAGAATATCCCATCTAAAGAAAGGAGGAACCGCCAAACAATCAAGTCCTAGCACACTGAGAAGACAAACTTGTACTCATAACTCACCCCATCAAGCACTTGATTCCACACTCAGTCAGTTTTGCGTCAAGGACAAGAGAAAAATAAAGGGAGAATTAACTTCTCTCCCAGAAAGGGGTGTGACAGGACTCTAAAGAAGCAGCAAAGCCAACTGCTGCCAATACTATTTATTAACTTCCTTTAAGGTGTAGTTGAATCCCCTTTAAGGCAGACACACACCTGTAATCAATCACTAATTTAGCCAGTAACAGTACAACAGCCGTAAACCGGGCACAACCCCTACTCCTAAAATGCAGCAACTTGTACTAAAAACTTCAAATGAAAATTCCCTAACAAAAATGATTACAGGGTTTTGCCCTTTTTTTTTTTTTTTCCTGTGAATTTTGTTTTGGGTTTTTTGTTTCTTTTTGGCTGGAGAAGAAATAAGGGCTGTAGCCAACAGCATTATTGTGTTTACCCCTTGTGGCAAAGACACTCGTGTCCCAGTGCCACTTCCCCTGTGGCTTTCCCTTGCCATTCCTCCCAGCCATAGAGACACAGCCTGGAAATAAGTATTGTAGCTCTGTGGAAATAAGTACTGTGTCTCCCAGCTAATGGTCTGGCTCCAAAGCTCACAGCCAATTAACCATTTTTCTGTGGCTCTTGGAGCATGTGCCTTCTGCCAGCATTTGAACCCAATCATTAAAATCAGCCCTAGCTTAGCACAGATGTTTCCCTGTTTGCTTTCTGCAGACACGAGGGGACAATCAACTTCACTGCCTGTGTGCAAGATACCCAAAGAGGAACAGCCTCTCAATGTGAACATGAATTTCATATGGGAGCAGGCAGGAATTGCAAAGGTGTAATGCATTTGTGTTAGTTATTGAAAGAAAATCTGGGACAAAACCCCACCAAAACTCATCAATAAAAATATTTTAAGCACTCTTTGAAATCATTCTACGCTGCTAGTTTGTATTTATTAAACATTAGGTACTTTGAGTACATGGTCCTCAAACATATTCGCCCTAGGGAAATTCTTAATATCTAGAATACTCCTTATTTCTCATTAGGAGACAGATAAGCAATTCGGAACATTTGGATACTGCCCTGCCACAGCTGGGAAAAGATTTTTACATTAATTATTTAAATTTTACAGCACTGTCTGCAGCATTTTCTGCTTCACTACCACAACAGAATTAAAGGACAAAGGAAAAACTATTATTTCCAGCAGAATTTCATTCCAGTCCACATTTGAAGACTCCAATGCTATGCGCTCATGAAAGGATAATAAAAATCTTTGATAAGCCCATGGAAATGTGCCTGGAGGGAAAGAAACTTAGAAGACACGAATAGGTCATCTAAGGGAATTTCTTCATGTTTGAAACTAGAGAAATGTTGACAGCTGCAAGTGTAATGACAATACACATTATCCACTGATGGATTCACAAAAATACTTAGGCAGACCAGAGAACCAGGGCCAGAAGCTGGGACTAAGCAGCCTCGAGATCGTCTTTCTAATTTTCTAATACTTTCTTTAGCAAGTTAAACTTGCAATCTTAGCTGAGTGGCCTCAAATTACACTTATCTCACTGGCCTTGCACCTGGGGCTATCAGATTCTTTTTAGAAGCTTTAGTTTCTAAGTCCTTCCTAAACTGCATAAAATTTGCAAAAGATGTGCCAAACTGTGTGTCCCTCGGATAATACGGGAACACCAATAAAAAATACCTCTGCATGTTTAATGCTTCTGTTCCCTCTTCCAAGAGAACACAGAGAGTTTCACTGCTTTTCCCTTTTATTTTGAAAAAGAAAAAAAAAAGGAACAACACAAAAATGCTTAGAAAATGAGAAAGTGAAACCTCTTTTTCCCTGGTAAAATAATGTCTCAGCATTTGCTACCAGTAAAAGATTTATCTAAGACCCTGCACACAGTACCCACACACAATATATCACCATACAAGTGGGCACACACGAAGAACTGCAGGAATGGCTGGAAATGTGAACAGGACCTGCTGTGTCTACTCAGGAACAGTGATTCAGCGTCACATTTACTGTAACCAAAATCATTGAGCTTTCCTATTTTCTTCTGGTCTCCTGTAATCATTCACACAAACAGAAGGCAACAACATCAGTAGCCAAACCCTCTGCATGTGCTCCACACATTGAAGCCTTTTTTAGGCTCACAGAAATAGTGAAAAACTAACTGAATCATACAAAGTCATTTATGCAAGACATACAGCAGGAAATTAGGGAACATATGAAGATATTGCACTTTTTCAGACTGAGAGTCCATTTAACTCAGTCTCCTGCATTCAGCAGTGACCACAACAGACCTCAAGTGCCTCCTTCCAGTGTCTGGTATTTATTTTAATAAAGCCATGACATTTTAGACAATTTATAGGAATTCAGTTTTCTGGGCCTGACCACAGAATGAGAGATGCTTTATAAAACACAAATATGCAGCGGTTGGCAGCACACCCATCAGGGTCATTCATGTCCCACTCTCTCAGGGGAGTGTAAAAGGGCCCAGCAAGAACAGCTCAGGTGCAGCTCAGGTGTGAAGCAGAGCTGCTCTGCTCCTCCTGCAGGCCTCAGCAAGTGCTGCTGCCAAGGAAACACACTCCATTTAATTTAATTTAATTTGCAAGAAACAAGGACTATCTATGAGAAATTTCTCTTCCTAGAAGAAAGAAAATTTATTATATGGAGAGAGCCCAAACCCAGTAGGACCTTGCTATCCAGATCTTCCATCACAGTCCAATGCACCATGGAGTAATCATTAGCAAATTCAGTTTGCAGTGTTTTTATACATTAAAATTTTATTTCTTGCCAGACAGCAAACACACAAGACATCAGTATAGAAAATGATTTAAAGAAAGTTTAACTTTTAAAAAATACTTATTTTATTCCTGTATCTTCTGTGGGGAAACCCTGACAGATATAAGTAATTCTTGGCCCATAGCAAATTCCAAATTAAGTTTATAGCATGAAATTATTTTTCCTGGCAGTTATTGGTAAAAGAGATTCTAACAGCTTGCTAGTTAATATGTAATTTTAGTAGCATTCATATTTAAACTACTACTACTTAGTACTACTAATTTTGAAGGCACATAGCAACAAATATCAGTAAAATGTCTGACTGCTGCAAAGAAGTGAATAGTGTACCATTAAGAACAGGTGCACTGGTTTGAAAGTGTTCTCATAGTATAAAAAACTAAAGTTTCAACCAAGAAGGGTAGGCAGGTTTTCAAGTGCAGACCCTTATTGCATGTGAGGTTCATAAGGGAAGAAAACAAACACAACTCATGGAATCAAGAGTTAATTAGAGAATATTTGCATATATCATCAAAACACATTTGCAAATGTCTGCAACAAGTTACTTTTGTTTTTCACTAGTATTTCAGCTTTGTCCTGCCACGTTAGCCAAACAATGAAATTCAGACAAAAGCCTGTCTGTACCATCCTTCACATTCACATTTGGCCAGGTGCCATAAAAATCAGGTTATTATGTAAATCAGGTGTTCAACTGGCATTTAGAATGATCAGCATTTTACCATCAGATATTTCAGTTTTATCCTGAAATTAGTTCCATTTTTTGCAGCGACGAACTGGAAATACTTCAAAAAATACTTCAAATAATTTCTTCTAAAGCATATAGAATGGCATAAAACCAAACACACATTAGTCAGTTTACAACAGGCTCAATGCCAAGCCTTACTCACAGGTATGAAATGGGCAATTGTCTCTTTCTGCCAGAAGGATTTTAGAGTAAAAGACCTACACATGCAGGGGTTCCTTGGAGGTGTCAGACACATAGATGTCAAGAGTTTGAGACTTCTACAGGTATAAAGACCAATGAACTCCAATGCAGAGCTTTCCTTCCCTCCACCAACTGACTATAAAAATCTTTTAACATTTCTGGAAGAAGGAAATCCAAATCTGAGTGTAACATCGGGTGCTGTTTACATATAGTAATAATAAAATATATTTCCCTTGAAGACTTTCTCTTCCTCCCTACTCCCAACATTTTGGTAGGCAAATATGAATAAAACCAAGATAAAGAAAAGAAGGAAAAAAAAAAAAAAAAAAAAAAAAAAAAATAAAAAAAAAAAAAAAAGACAAAAAAAATTGGTGTTAAGTGGTTTAGCAATTTAGCACAGACAAACTGCCTATATTATTATGAACAAATAACCAGAAATAGTCAGTTTTCCCCTAATCTTCACTGATACCTAGGGCTTTTCTACATGGTCACATCAAAGAGAATCAACACTTAAATACATTTGTATGATAATATTAATTCCCACACAATTCACACCGTCTTTTGATCAGGAATATTTTGAGCATTATAGACAACATGGCATATATGAAATTTTTCAGACCCTAAACATTATACTGTGTAATTGTTTACTTACCCAATTGCCATGAAAAATCATATCAGCTGGAAATAGCACTGATAAAAATGCCTTAAACCTGATTTAATAAAAAGACACTCTTCCACTAGAGTAAGGCTGGAACATTAATAAATAATTCCAGTGATAACACTACTGAAATAAAATACTGTGGGCGTCTTTTGGCACGTGGCAAGCTGTTAGATTACAGTGCACCATCTATAGACACTACAACCTCCACTTTCTAACAAGCTGTGGAGAAACTTCTCCAGATTTTTATGCTCTTGATCTTCACCATATCTTTAGAATTTGATTAATTATATAGTTTTTGTGGAGATTAAGTTCTGCAGGTGAAGCAGTGCAGCCTAGTGACTGCAGCATAGGAGCGAAACTTAAATGATGCTCATTTCTGCTCTCTGATGCATTTGATAGGTGACCTTAAGAAAATTCTTTTGAAAGTTCCAATCATTTGCAACAACAGGGACTCTTATACTGCCTCTGTTCTAAATGATTTTGGTTTGAGGTGGGCTGGCTGAGAAGGGCTCTAAAATTGCCATTGTGAGGGAAGTGTGGCATCAGCAATGGACAGATTTCGTAGTGCCAGGACAAAGTGTGACCTTCTGGCTGGAGACAGACTGGGAATAGACAGTCTCTGTTGTCCCCTTCTTGCAGGGTCTCCGCAGAAAAATCTAAGCAAGAACAAGGTTCTCTTCCAATTGATGAGTGTACACTTATTCTACTCTGCCCACTCACACTCTCTGAGCACAGGGCAGATGTCCTGAAGAAAATTTCTGCTTCTGAGTGCTCACTTTCCTGCATGCAGACCTTCCAGATGCAGGGCCTTGGAAGGCTCGTGCTCCAAGCACTTGCTCTGCAGCCTGCCCTGCCTGTGGACACCACCGACCCAGCCAGGCCTGTGGAAGTCTGTCTGTCACAGGCTAATCCTCCTTCACCACCAGAGATGGGCAACTCCTCTCCCTCAATGCCCCCTTCCCTGCAGAGCACAGCCAGAGTTACTCTGGGGTCCCTCCTTATCCCCAGGCAGCAAACCTGGGCACCTCAGCTCTCCTCAGCCTCACAGATTTCATTTCATACCTCGACAGAAAGCACAGGGACAAATAAATACAACCAGGGCTCCATCCCCCTGCAGTAACACCCAGCAGCTCCAGCGGGCACCGTGTGCCAGGGGAGGGTGAGAAGAGAGCCCAGCTCGGGGCCGTGCTCTGAGCCAGCTGCATCTGCTGTGGAGAGCCTGGGCACCACTGCAGAATGACAAACAATTGTATAAAAACTGCCAGCAAGAGATCCCGGTAGAACACGTGGAGCAGGGCTGATGTGCAGCTCTCAAAGAGCTGGGGCACATCCCATCCCACAGCGGTGGGACACCCATCCCGTCCCCTCCCAGCGCCACAGGCAGACAATTCCCTGGCTCTGCAGCCTGACACCATCTCCTCAAGTTCTCCAGAGGCAGAATGGATGCACTGCTGTTAAAAGACAAATTAGGGAACAGACATATTTAAGACTCTCCTTTAATTTTTCCTTTGAAAATCCATAATAAACTAGCAAAGGATTAAGATTTGGTGATTAGCACCTGAATGAAAGCAGTCGGGGTTTTTTGCACCAAACAAGGATAGAGTATCATGGGTAATTTATAGTGGGTAATTAAGATAACGAATACTTGAGAGTCTATCAAATAAATAATCCCTAAAATATCATTTTAATAGGAACATGATTATAGACAGCACTAAAGAGGACCAAAACAGAAACAACATACCTGTTTTAGACACGTATTTTTAAAAGGCATGAATCTCATCACTTTAACTGTCATCTAAGTTCATCTTTGATTAAAACATGTTCTTCTAAGTTTGTCTACATGGGCCTGAAAGTAACTGGTAAAATTACACCAATATCACCACCTGTGCGAACCCATTCTGGATGCCTTTTTGCTTGGCCCATCTTTGATATCTAAATGATATCATTGGAGGAAGAACGGTCTTCTCTAATGCTTCACCCATGGAGAGGTGAGCAGGTGGTGGGTTCCTATCAGAGTTAGCCTGATTTTCTATCCTCATCGAAGCTTAAAGGTAATATTCCACCTTTCAGTACAGCAACAGCAGAAGAGTGCAAGAAGCATGAACTAACGTTGCCAATACCAGGCCTCAGCAGGATTATAAAACAGGAAAAGCGTGTCTAAGGAGTGTGTCCTGCCACAGAGCTGTTGTGTGTTGCAGCTAACACTGAACCAACCCCGCTGTGTTTCCTGTGTCTCCATCTCGGCAGGAGCTCCTTACTCAGCACTGTGTAAGGCTCTAACACCCTGCACGGGCACGGACTCACCCCTCTCAATCCCTCTGGGTGCCTTGGGCTCCAAAACAAAGCTGCAGTAGTGCTGAGCTCTCCTGCCCAGCTCAGCAAGCCCAAACATTATTGCTTTTTATAGTGCTCTTCAGCCAAGTTATGATTATTTCTTAGCACATCTTGAAAAGAGGGTCACTGTTCCTCCACACCGATTGAAGGGAAAACACAGCTGCAGAGGATTAAAGAGCCAGCTGCAGGACCAGGACCCATCCTTGCACCTGGGTCAAGGAGAGGCGTCTTCCCAAGTCACTGTGGGCACATTACCGAGCTCAGGAAGATAAAAATAATCAGTAATGTGGGCTTTGCAAAGCTGCAGGATGTCCCCCGTGGTAGGAATGTACTTGGGAGTTTGAAGGTGATAACAGCTGAAGGTGGCAAGTTGTTCCAGTTAGTCTATTCCTCCTGCTAAACCAGAAAGTTGAAAAGGACAGGCTAGGCTGAAATCTCCCCAGTGAAAAGCTAAATGCTCCTAATATGACTTGCTTCACCAGGAGAGTCTTTATGTCCTGATTACTGAGAAAACATTAATTGCGTTGGTTTTCAAAGGCAATATGTAATGAAGTGTGTGCCAAACATTAGAAGAAAACTCTGAGGGACAGAATATCCCCTTGCACGTGTGAATGCTGTGACCCCCTGAGTAAGTGACTCTTTTGGAGACGTTGCCCCATGCTAGAAAAAGCCTGGGGGACTTATATGGTTTGGAAGCCAATCTTTGGATTAATTACAGTCTGGTTTCCTTTCTTTGCTTATCTTTATGCCTAAGTTTTATGGAATTTCTCCATTTTATGACCAGCCTGGAGTTTGGTTGTG
Organism: Hirundo rustica; assembly: GCF_015227805.2. NCBI lineage: Eukaryota > Metazoa > Chordata > Aves > Passeriformes > Hirundinidae > Hirundo > Hirundo rustica. The sequence continues at coordinate 5,838,812 of NC_053464.1, forward strand.
ACTGATGGTGGAAGGTTTCATGCATGGAATTCCGTCTTTGCTTTATTAAAATCCTAAGTTTGATGGGAAAATATTCACTGAGCTTCTAAGAACATAATCCTGGTTTTTCATTGCAAATGTTGATTGATCAGAAAATTGGTGCTCCTCACAATTTTTTCCCTGCACTCCTGTGGTTTTAAAGGTCTGATTTAAAATTTTGCTTGCCTATTTGAAAGCATAATGAAGTCTATAATTATCTATTATCTTCCAGGCAGTTCTCAAGTGCTGATGGATCTTCACTATTACTTCCCTTAGAAACACTGGAGAAAATCCTTGTGCTATCTTAAAAAAATACCTTCTTCTTTCATCACATAAGCATGAGCTATAATACACAAAGTAATTTATTTCTGTGGGAAAAAATCATATGCTGGAAAATAATTTAATAAGCTAAACAATTAATCACTAAAACAACCCTCCCAATATCCTTTTCCAGCTGCTAATTAATATGTTGCTGAACATACTTCAGTTTGTTTCTGGAAAAAGTTCTGCAGGTTCCACTACTGGCAGTCAGCAGCAATCTTGTCCTTCAAACGTTCATCTCAACACAAAAAGTGGAAATGTGATTTCTGGTCTCTTCTTGCTGTGCACTATGCTGGGCAGCACTGGGAATTTGATTCCCAGAACTTTCTGGTCAGGTACTGAAATCCTCTGCTCAAAAAACAAGACAAAGCAGTCAAACATAAGTTATCTTAAGTAAAAAATAAATAGATAAATAAATAAATAAATAAATTCCTATAATTTGATGTTATGTTGTATATAAAGGGAACTGTAATTATAATTTTGGGAAAACAATAGTATAAAATGAACCTTACATGAAAGCTCTGCTTAGGTGAAATATCTGTAATCCAACAAGATCAAGAAGAAATCAGCAGTTTGTATTTTGAAAAGAAAGAAAGAAAGAATCTGTGAGGATTTATATGACACTCATATTTCAACAGTTTCATTGTGAATTATCCCAGCATTAAATTTTAGCTTTTCTTCCTGTAAATGTGGAAAACATTCCTTATTTAAACAGCAATTTTTTTTTTCTTTGTTTAATAACAAATAAATTAGGAGTAAGCTTTTGTTTTCCATCGGCTTGACAATTATGTCACTGTTTTGCTGGAAATAAGAGCAGTTGGCATTTTCTTCATGCCAATATATGTGTGTGTGAGTTGAATTGTCTCTGAACTATGAGCAATAACAAGATAGTCCTTGCAGCAGAAAGCAATTAATGATCGCTCTGCAACCAGGTTATTCCCAGGGGTGGGAGCCCCTGCCATAGAGCCAGGGGGCAGCTGCAGCTTCTGCACAATGGAAAATAATCTCTGGGTAACTGCTTAGCCCCTTTAAGGAGAAGACATCTGCCCTCTTGGAAATAAACCACCTCATTTTATTAAAAAGAATCCTCTCTTATCCATATGGGAAAAAAAAAAAAAAATCAAACTAAAGGGTGCAATCAAAAGACTGTAAATGGATTACTTGATTTTGCTAACATTCTAAAGGATTTGAGGGCTGAGACAACTTTCCATTCTACATTTCCAAACTACATTTTTGGCAGCTTTCTCTGTCTATTAGAGACTCCAAAACTTTCTGTGAATTTGGATTTAGAAGATCGGCACAGAACTAAATTTTCCTAGAAGAGCAAAACCTATTGAGGTATCGGAGAAAACCATTGCAAACACCCAAATGTGCAACCATCATCTCCTACCTCTTCAGCAATGTCACTCACTTACATAAACATGCCATGCACACTGAATTTCACATCCCCAGTGTCACTTGAAGCAAGCCATAACATTTCCCAGCCAAATATATACACGACTCCAATATGCATATACATATAACTCCAGTACACAGCTAATGAGATGCAATTATTCACAGCTGATAAGGCTCTTGTTCTAAAACCCTCTACATGAAAGCAAGAGAAATTTGAGTTGCAGCGAGACTTTTCCCTTTCATCAGTACTGTCAATTATAATTCCAACATTATGTAAGAAACAGGAGAAATCGGCTCTGATCTGGCTAAAGGTTAATAAATGCAGCATTTCAGGGAACTAGAGCAGAAGAATACTAACGGCTCCTGCACCTGGAAAGCAGCTTCCCTCTTCATTCTAATTAACTTCTCCCCCATCAGAGCATTTGTGCCCAATGCATTTATGAAATAATGCAGGTCTTTGGCTTCAATAAGTCAAGTATAAGTCAAACAGAGGAAAGGGGGAGTTAAAAAAGACTGACCCTGTTATCATCACTTATCTGGCATGAAATAATATTGACAGCTCTTCTGGTTTTTAATCTCCATTAGAAAACCCCAACATACCACCATGAGTATTTTTCTCTGGATTAACTTAAAAATATATTTGCTAATTTTCCTGTGTTAATATTTTCATGTTTTTCTGTAATTATTCTAATTTCTTGTCATGCACCAACAGATAACAAAAGATTTGCAGCAGTGCAACCGTTTCTTGTGAAACCGTATTTTCAACAAAACATGCAAAAAACCCAAACTCAATCAAAATTCTATGGCAAGAGATTTCCTGGCACTGCAGCGGTCAGGAATATGCACTGCACATTAAATGTCTGATGGGAAAGGCAAGGGAGAGGCCCAAGGAGTGATGAGCTGCTCAGCTCTCACAGTGCCATCAGCCCGTGCAGCAAATTACATGCAGGACATGCAGAGGATGGAACACAGCTCCTCTTACCTGTCAGCGTCCTCCCTGGGCTCACCAGAGCCACGGAGCTGACTGTGACACCTCATCAGCCACCTGCTTGCTGTCAGGGTAGTACCTCATCAGAGAGCGGCAAAATAAACTCATCACAGGAGTTCAGACATTTCTCTCATGAAATCTGCCACATCATTTCCTCATTCTTATTTTGGATCTTTAGCTCAACAAATATTGACTCTCCAGAGCAAATCCAGCTCTTTTGGCTGACCACCAGCTCTGGGAGACACAGTCTCCATCACCGGCTGGATATTTAATGGTTCTGGTGATTTGTGGAACATATTCGGGGGTAGAAACACTACTGGTGTAACCAAAAGTGGTTAAGGTTAGGAGCAGCAGATGAGGTGTCAATGGAAAGAGTCTGTAAACTGCTCCTCTCCCAGCACTGCCAAAGTGTGTAAGACGGTGCCCTTCAAACCTCGCAACTCTGGGAGGCAGGAGCCCTCACTCCCTGCCCTCCCTGCTTCTTGGGGCTGCCCCAGCCCAGGCAATGACCTGACCAAGGTGGGGATGTGGCTGAGGCATCACCTTCCAGCCTGGCAGGATCCCTCTAAAATGCCTGCACTAGGGGCAGGACTCTTACTGTCTTGGTCTACTTTCCAGGACAGGGAATCCGATTCGTTCATGCAGCAGTGGGAGGGGGATTTTTTTTTTTTAAGATAAAAGCACTGACTGCTGCCAAAAGGAAATCCTGCAGAGCAAGCCAGCAGCAGCAGCTGGCGCAGGTGCCAGCATCCCCCGGCTGCTCTCGGACCAAAGTCCTTCTCCTCAGGACTGAGGAGCTGCCTCCTCCTGTGAAGGTGCTCCTGTCAGCACAGGAAGCTCATTCCAGAGGCAGAGGTACCCAAAAAGCAGGATTCAGTGAATCCCAGGCATATTTACTCTCTCTAAGGCTATGGCAGGCGGTCTGAAAGTGGGGTAGGAAACAGGATCCTGCCTAAGGGAAATGCAGACCTTCACCCAGCTCATAGATCTTGGTATGAATCTCCTGAGCAAATATTTACCTCTCTAGCCATTGTTTATATATATCTGCAACATGGAAGCAAGCAGCTGTGGGTAGGGGCTACTCAGGAGGAACTTCTGCCTGTTGTGAGGGCATACTAAATGTTCTTGTCCTGCAAATGGTTGTGTTAAACCTCTGGAATGGTTTATGTGATTAACATGTGAGATATAAAGCTTTAATTCTATATACCTGGTGTTCCTGGGACATTTGGCCAAAGGCTTGCAAGCCTGCAGCCAGTGCTATGTAGAACCAAACTTTACCAGTGGCTGAGGTCAGAGCCCGGACCAGTGGCACACCATCTGTAGCAGCAGAGGTGTTTCAAACATGCACTAAATATATTTCCCATTACTTCTTGACTGAAAAAGACCAAACACCTCCTGCCTATATTTACCTGGTGATGTCAGCTCATGACCTGGCCATCCAGCAGCTGTCTGTGTCTCTGTGCCTGAGGTCCTCAGCTGTAATTCCTTTGTACCTTCTTCCAGGCATGTGGTGAGACAAAATCACACACAGAAGTTTACTCCTTGCTGTGAAATTAGTCACTGCTGTCCTCAGCACAGATTCTTCCCTGCATGATAATGCTTAATACAAAGGTAAGATTAATTCAATTTTGTGGAACTGTAGCTCAGGTATGTCACTAGGAACTCATTTTCTTCTTTTTATTTGAACTTGCATTAGTATTCATTAAGCTACATTACAAGTTCTAGCCACTTTCCCCTTGTTGCACTCAGCATATGAATTTAGATACTTCAAAGATTGCAAACAATGCAAGGTAATTAGCCCAAGAAATACTCAATCCCTCCAGGAGTAATTTTTCCATGGCATACCTGCTGCCAAAGGAAACCAGAAGCCCTGTGAGCTCTGAGGAGGAGGGCCAGGCTGTGAAATTCCACTTGGAGGCACATATTCAGTCTCCAGAGTCAGTACAACAAGCATCCCTCTGAGTGAGAAATCCCACCTCTCCCATGGTGGGAAGTGGCGAAAATTTCACATAGCACAACTTGCATGTTTCAGAAGCCACAAACTCTGTAGGCACTTTTCATGCAGCTGGATGCAGCCAGCAGCAGTTGGGCTCTGTACAACACCACAATGTCTTTTCAGGCTGAAGAAAACAAGGCTCCTGGTGCTCATGGCTGCGCCTTCCCCATGGCCACCTGAGGGTGACACCCATCACCCTGACCAAAACCCTCCCTTGCCTGACCCACTGCTTGGGCTGCCTTGGCACAAACCCCTGTACTGCTGACCAGGGACCTCAGCAACTCTAACTGACTGAGATAAGAAATATCTGAGGAAAAGTAAGAAAAACTTCCTTTTTAGCCTGAGCACAGCCCATCAGGTTCATGCCAGAGCATTTGTGTACATGGGCAGGTCAAACAGAAAATCTCTTCAGTCAAAACACAGTAGAAATACAACTGTTCAGTCACGAGCATGACAAACTCACTATATTGCTCTTACAAACCTGATTCAATGTCTCAGAGCCCTTCAGGCTTTTACCACAGCTTGAGGTCCTGATGCCAGTTGCGTTTTCCATCCAACAGCCCAGAGGATGGGCCACAGCTCTCCACCTTGCAAGTGCGGGGCAAAAAAGGCAGGGAAACGCCTGGACAGAAGAAATAAATAGTTTTATTTTGGGTTCTTTTCCTTTGTGAAGTGCTTTACTGTCATACCCAGTTCTCTGATGGTTGCACAAGGGTGTGTGCTGGGGGAGCAGGAGCTGAACTTCCCTGGATCAGAACAGAGCCTCTTATCCTGCTGCTGCTCTTCTTCAACCCCCAGGCTCCCTACTTTCTCCACCGTCTCTGAATTCTGTCCTCCCAGTTTCATCCATCTTCAGTTTTGGGCACAATAACCTACTGCAGGAGTGTATGACTCCTTCCCTTCTAGGACAGTTCATCCACCTCTTTCCTTGCACCCAGGCCAGCCTCCCCAGACAGGCCATAGGAGCTCTTACCATGGCCATGTTTTGAGTCCCAGCACTGTCTGAAAGGTTTTAGCTGGGAAGAAGTGCTGGAAAGAAGGATCATAAATGAGTGCTTTGGTTTAGCAGGAACTTCCATCAAGCTGCATTTTGGTGGATGGGTTTATGTTATCTAACATAACTGAGCAGATGGCTTTGAGGATGAGAAATCTATCAAATCTACCCAGTGATATGTAGAGGGCACAGATGAATGAGAACAAGAAACATTATTTATAAAAGCAAAACAAGGAGTGTGTAATAGCAGAGAACAATAGAGGAATGAATTTCCAGAATAGGGTGTTAATGCAGAGTTGTTATGAAAAATGATTAAAAGCTGGTAGAAAAGACAAGATGTACAAAACTGATGTTATCAGGTTCGATTTCATTTTAGTCTTTCAAGGTACTGAATCAGAGTTATTATAACAGCCACTCAATAGTCTCAATAGTTTTTCCTGCCTGAATGTTTATTAACAAGTTTTTCAGATTAAGGCGAGAATAGTGAGCAGCTGATGTTAAAGTACAAGGTTATGAGCACATTTGTCGTAGGTTATAAAAACTGCATTTGCCAAGCTTCAAGTTGCCACATTGCAAGGGAAGGAAATTAGAGTGGAAATCCATTTGCAGCTGCACTTTGTTCCAAAAGAAGTCATGTGGGAAAATACAAGGATTTTAAAATGTCTAGTACATGGTACACTCAACAGATAAGACATCCACTCTGAGGAAGATTTTCAAAGTTTCTCAGGCTGACACAGGTTTGAGAGGAGTCAGCAGCATCCTCTGTACCTGCCTGTGCAATAGAGGCACCTCTGCTCCTTACAACACTGCACGCTCCAGCTGAACATAAACCTGACAAGGCCTTTCAAGCACACCCCTCACTACCTACCCTGGCATGGTCTGAACTGAAAGTTCTTGCTCCCTGTGCAACCTGTCCTATTTTTATTTTTTTCTATTTTTTTTTAACACGATCTGAATTTAGCATTAGAAGAAAGGATGTAGTTCATTGTTCACAGCTCATCTGATGTATTTCTGCAACAGCACCTGTGTAGACAGTTTCTCTCACAGGTACGAAAGGACATAACATCAAGGATGGCTGAAGAGAAACCAATTCTTCTGACACTCAGCTGCAACTAGGACAACCTGCTGTCACCAGGACAGTCACAGGTGAGGGCTGTGTCCTCTTCAAAGGGCTGAAATTCAGTGTCAGGTCATCTGTGCACAAACCCCAAGGGGGTCCTGCACTTCCACCCACTTTTCACCAGATCTTAATTTCATTAGTTCTTGTTGGAGGTTTCACGCAACAAAAAAATATATTTGAAAATGCAAATGCAGAGGGCTGACATACCTGAAGACAACTCTGTCACAGTCCAGTACATACACACGGCTCCTAAAACCATGCTGCTGCCTCTGTCTGTCAGGAGACACCACGGTGCTTATTTCTAGGAAGAGGGAACATATCACAGGAGAAAAGGAACAGGGAAAAATTAAAAAAAAAAAAAAAAGATTGAAAGAAAAAGTAAGTGTAATTAATTATAAATCTTCTTCCTTAAAAAAAACCCAAAACACCACACTCAATGTTATCAAGGGCTAGTGTTCTTGCTGACTATGACATTTGATACATATCTTTTTTTTCCCACCTCTTGTACCTCTGAGGATATCAGGGTGCCATGTGTTGAACAACTTACTCAGGCCTCATTGTGTTTTACTTGAAATTCTCTTTCACAGAACTGGAAAGGTTGAAGAGAGTTTCCAGAATTAGTTGGGCTACAATATGCCAGCTTCATTAATGTAATAAAACTTCAAAGTAGAGAATTTATTCCATCTGTAGCAAATAAGATGTAAATAAATACAGGAAGCAAAATTAATCAACCAAATATTTGGGGGCATTATATCACTTTTGGGAAGCGTAACACTTAAACAGGCACGTCAGGGAATGAGAAACAGGCTTGTTCAGACTCAGGAGATTCATTTAAATCAGATGGCAACACTGTTGAACTCAATGGCACATAGCAGGACAGCATTGCACCTCCCAGTGCTCAGACCCTCTATCAAAATTACTGTCCTGAATATTCTGCTGCATCGTTTATTCAAAATATAAAATTTTTATTCATCAGTTGGAAACATTTATCAGCATAAGGAGGGGTTTCTTCTGCTGGTGATATGGGCTGAATACTATTTTCCTTATTTGAAGGAGAAATTTGAGTGGGGCATTGCTTCATTTGATGCAGCTGCCATGTGGCTGTTCCATCCCATCCCCAACACCCTCACTCCCTCACTCTGCCTCTTTCTGAACTGGCTCAATTGCAAATACAGCTTCTTACTCACAGTTTCAGCTCTCCTGAAGCAGTTTCTGCTGGGGATTTTTTTTTCCTTTGAAGCAGACATTTGATCCTTTATTTTCTGCCAGTGGATGGACACTTGTGCCATTACACTGAGTCACCCAGTGACACTGTCCCTCCTGCTCCTCCCTCTCACCTGCCAGTTTAACAAAGAGCTCCACGGACAGATGTGGTGGGGTTTGGGCACAGACTGTGCAGGGAATGCAATTAAAAGACATCACAATATTAAAATAGGACTGTCACCATCCTATATCCACAAAGAGATCTTTAGTTTGATTAGTGGACCATTAAAATGCAGGCCCGTAATGAAGATGCAACTCCAGCACAAAGATAATTTTTGGAATATGAATCAACCCTTCTGATTAAATTTCCAAAACCATTGTTACATGACTTCTCTTTTTATAATCTATCTCATTAAAAAAATAGTTTGATCCCTCTTGTAATAGTTCAAATTCTTTCATTAAGCCCTCTTTTTCTATCATCTTCCTGAAGTTCTTGAGGGGAAACAAAGCTGCTTTCTCCAGAAAGCTTTTCCTTTGTGCCCCTTGCAAGGAGGACAGAATAATAACATTGAGGACAGCTGCTCTGCACTGTACACAACAAACCAGCCAGCAAAAACAGTGAAAAATGAAGCCAAAAAAGGAAACACTTTCATATTCATGACTCCCTGAGGGCACTTCAGTGAGTTCACAGGGGTCAAACGAACAGCAAATGTCACAAGTGTGTCCACTGAAAATATCATGTGGAAAAGTCTTTAAAAACAGGATCTACCAACATAACTTATATAAGGTTAAAAGAAAAAGGAGTTTCTACATAAGCTCAGGACAAAGCATCTCACAAAGGTCAAAAAACCCAGCATTTTCCTTGAGTTGTTATTAATTTCATTTCCACAGCTTTAAAAGCAGTACTTTGTGTACTCACACTGCAAATGTGTCTCCACAGCATGAAGAGCAACATGGTGTCAGTCCAGTCAAGGATTTATAGTTTGCCTTGTTGGCAATTGTGGAGTAAGACCATTTTGGAGGCTTACATTCATTGTTATACTTCATCCTAAATACTGGTGACTCAGTGACATTCTCTGCTTGTTTACACCTTTAAGCTTCTCCTGACAAAGGGACAGATATGGTGAAGTTGTACCAATAGACTGCAGGTAAGGAGAAAAATTAGTAATTTAGTTTTATTAACTATTTCACCGCTGCAAAGCCAGTAAGTCTCTGCCAAGACTTTAGTGCCTGCTCCATATGAGATAATGGCAAGAGACACTAACTGCAGCAAAGGCCTTACTTACAAACTGAAGAGCTGGAGGAACCGAGGCTCGCAAGATCCTGTGACATGGTAATGCCAGACCAGCATCAGAAACCACCCTGAGATTCCCAGTCCAGAAATCTGCTTTGATCCCTACCAAGAATGAAGCAGGACTTTCACAGAACCCTATTCCAGGCAGGCCCAAGGTTTTCCATCTTCCCCAGGACACAGCAGTCACACACCGCAGGCTGTCCTTGGCTCTCACTGGCAGGGTTTCTCTGGCCTTAACAGCCACTGAGGCATCCATCACCCTGAAAATTATTCATACTGTTGCTGCTAAAATCAGCAAATAAGGGTCTGTGATCATTGCAGTCATCCTGGAGAGGGTCTGAGGAGCTGTTTGTTTAAAACACGCACACACGCGCACAAGCGCGCCCACGCAAACACACGGCGCGGAAACAACGGCAGCCCTGCCGCGGTAACAGCCCCATGTCCAGGCTGCTCAAGCCCTGCAGCGCCTGGGGAAGATGAAGAATCCAGAACCAAGCTTTCCCTGGCTTACACCAGCACAATGAAGCCAGTGGGAACACTTTGCAATTAGGAGGATGGTAATTGGCCTTTGCGCACATCAGCGCAGCTGCTCGTGCACGGGCTGCCGAGCCACAGCCGCTGCTGGCACACGAGACCGCAGATCACTGGAGTTCATTTGTAGTTAATTCCTCTTGGGCTGCCTATGTGTAAATAACTACCTCTGAGCTTTCCATCTAAAATCATGGGCTTTTCTCGTTCCAGCATTGAGGCTTCATTGTTATAGAATTATAAAATGATGATAGTTGGAAAAAGCCTCCAAGATCATCGAGTCCAGCTGCCAAACCAATGTGAAGCTGTAGCTCACAGACAGCAAGAGGGTACAAGCATCACGCTGTAGATAACCTCACATCTTACTTTCCCCGTCAGCCTCAGGAAGAAGAAAGATTCCCAGAGAAATATGCAGAAGCAGCTGGGGAATACACTGATGTGAGCGACAAGCTGGCAACTCTGGTTCTTATACACTCGAATGTACCCACCCACCCACTGCTCTGAGAAATATGGAAAATACCATGATTAAATAGGGCTATTTTCACCATTGCCTCAATTTCTCTCTATAAAACTGGTTCTGCTACCTGCATCCAGCTCCCCAAAGAAATAAATTTGTGATTTATTTAGATTGCAGTGCAAAAGAATTGAAGACACATGCCCATTTTCTCAAGGTATCAATATTTAATAACTTTCTTGATCACCTAAATTGTGGGTTTCTCATTCTGTGACTTCAAAGCATTTCATGGCCTAGCCCAGCACATCACATTACATAATCGACCTTTTTAAAATGCTAAACATTATTTCAGAAAGTCCTCAGCACACAGGATGCAATACCACAACACGTAGGCATTCAGGTCACAGAGGTATGTAAATCTGTCCAGCATCTCTTACATCACACAGCTCGTAGCCCTAGCCCTGGTCTGTAAATGTCCTGTCATTTCTTTGCTATTCCAAGCTCAACAAATTTGAAGGGCATCTGAAATGGCCTGTCAGACTCAAATATTTAGGGAAAAAAGTGTGTTAATGTTTAGAAATGTCATAAAAATAAACACATGCATGGAGAAATAGTTCAACCTATCCAAATGTTTTGAGTGCAAAACCAACATCTGAAAAAGAAGGTTATGGATGCCACTATGCTCTGAATACTGAAATCATCTCATTGCAGAGCGGCAGCTGAGAAATAAACAAAATGTTAGTTTTTAAAAAGACAGGAATAGAAAAGAACATGGAGATTACAATGCTTGTAACACACGGTAATGTGCTGACCATGCAGGTCTGGCTCAAGGTGCATCTCACACTTCCACACTCTAACAGGGACAGAAATAAAGAAAACTGTTAGGAGTAGATGGAAGGAATGGGAAATAAGAAGGAAGGTGGTAAGATCACAGCTGTTTAGTCCAGAGAAGTATAAATATAGTTAAGGTCACATTGGCTGTTCACATTTGCTGAGATAATAGTGCATCCATGAAAAGAACAGTGGTGGGTTTAAAGGTGAGGAAAAGATGACCTGAATAGCATTTCAGCATTTCAGCATTTCAACTTAAAGTAAAAATCTAAATGGACTAAAAATTTGAGATTTGATGTCTCATTAAAAACAAATTATGTTCTTGGTTAGTTAAGAGCTACTGTTAGATGTTCTTACTGGTGAGAGGCATATTCAAAAAGATTTGCAGTATTTTTTTGCAGGATACTAGAGTTGTCTAGTCCTATTTGAAAGTTTCCCCCATAGCAAAAACTCTCGGCTTCATCCCCACCCCTATTTTTAAACATAAGCTCTTCACACACATTTACATATAAAATAAAAAGGGTAACAGGAATTAACATGCTCTGCAGCCTTCAAAGCCCATATTGGGAAACACTCACCGTGGCCAAATCAATGCAACAGCAGTTTTGTTCTTAGAGGAAAATCAGCTATTCTAGTCATCCTCACTCCTACTGCTTTTATCTTCTCCAAGGTAGACAAATGGATCTTCTTTTGTAACTGCAGAAAAAAGACTTAGAGGCATTTCAACTACCAGGAGAATTATGCAATTTGCCACATTTCTCTTTCTGGGAAAGAGGAGGGTACAATCAGCATTGTGCTACTGCAATAACACCAAAGAAGCTTTTTCTTAAGTTGGCAAACTTCTTAACTGATAAAACTGCACCATCCCAGATACTGGGAGTAAAACTTGGCCAAGGTCCCTGCTTTTCCTTGAGCACAGAGAAATGCCTGTTACGGTTCCTACTCAATTGGCTTTTCCCCATGCAGGATGGAAGGAGACAGCTGCTCACATCCAAGCCTCTGAAATGCCAAACAGCTTCAATCCCCAAAGTAATCAGTGGAACTACACAATTTTATAACGAGAGGGCCTGAGACTTTCAAACCTGGTTAATATTGTATTTTGTGTCTCTGGAGTTTTGTGTTCAGATTTTCTGCTTTTTGTATCTTTCATAGCTCTTTACAGACAGTGTAAATTTTATGCAGTCTTGGATTATGAAAGGGTTCAATGATCTCATGAGGTGGGTCACATCTAACTAGCAGGCTGAGGTCTACTCTAAAAACACCATGTGCTTTTGCAGTGCCAATAGTTTTTTAAGGATTATTGCTGTTAAATTACACCAGGAGCCACATGGAGGCCCCTGGAAAATGTCTTTGACCTTGCAGTAACCTTGTCTAAACAATGTTAATCACTATTATTACAATCCCCTATTGCCTACTGCAAAGCTGAGAAACCTCAGTGCATTAAAATCATTACTGCCACAGTTTAGAAACAATCATTGTTTACACTATAAACACACATTATCTTTAAAGAGATTTGAGCATGTTGATTTGAACAGGATGCAGTCAATATCTGCAATGATCATCCTGTGTCAGCTAACTAGTGGCAAACAAATAAATGGTCAATAAACTACACACACACACAGCCCCACCCTCCCTCCCACCCGAGAGCTTTTTTGAGAACATCTAGAGAGAAAGCACAGAAATCAATGCAGAGAGCCTTGCTCAGGTTGTGAAAATTCCCTTCTTCAGTGGAAAACAGGACCAGAGTGCTGCACATGGGGAGGTGCCTGCTGAAGTGGGAAAAGCACAGCATGACTGAGAATCATAGGATAGGTCAATAATGCAATTTGTGGAAGCCATGGTTTGGTTTTTGTACTGCAACAAATCTGCAAGGGGAAGCTAATGCTGTTTGTAGACTGCTGGAAGAAGCAGAGAAGCAAGCAGCTAGAATGATCAGTGGGAAAACTCACCACCACAAGAAGGGTGTTTTGTGTTTCTGTATATAGGCATGAGCAGACTTCAGCAGCTGGCCTTAAAACAGGTGGTTTTGTGTCCAAATTACAGGGAGAACTTGTGTTGGTACCGGGTGCATTGCTCAGTTTGCTGGGAATGCTGCAGGCAGTGCCATGCACAATATATGTCACACTTAAAAAGCTTCCATTTCCCAGTCACCACTTAAACTTCTTTTTTTTTTAGCAAGCAAAGTCTTAGAAGACTGGTAGTTGCCATAGACACATCAGCAAAGACTCAAAAGAACGATCTGGGGGAATGTGTCTTTGAACCAGATCCCAAAGGGAATCAAAGCTGAGGCTGAGCTGACTCAGAGAGGCACAGAGAGAATCAGCTCTGCTGGCAGGTAGAGATGGGAGGAGCAGCCCTGATGCCAACATCAGCCTGGATACAAACACTGTCATCACATAAAAACAAAGAATCAAGCTCAGATAATGATTCAGTAACTTGGGCACACCTCATGGTGTCTCATGAAGTGGAGATGTTTAGATAAAAATAGGGCAGGGTCCCTTTGAAAGAATCTTCTAGCAGAAGACCATAAGCCCAGCAGGGCTTTTCTCATTAAAAACCTCATTAAGGACAGGAGTCCAATTTTATATCTCTCATATTATCTCTGCAGTCGTGTTCGTCTTGGGAACAAATAGATGGGACTGTTCTGCTGTGAGATATCCGTGAGCCACCTTTCACCTCCATCATTATTTTTACATTCAACACAAGGCCCCTTTATCAAAAGGATACTTTGGATTTTAATAACGCCTTCCCTCCACTGCCTTAAAGAATATTACTCTAATTGCCAAAGGTTTTTTTCTGCTCATTTTGTGCATCCAAAGATTTTAATTAGCTGATGAGACATCCTAGAAAATGGAGTCCTACAGAACCACTTCAGAGCACAGTGTGAACCGCACTTCTTTGGCTCCCATAGCAAATGGTCAGACCTTAGAACTAATTTTAAATGCTCCACTAAAACTTCTATTTTGGTTTACATTTTGATTAACCGGAACATTAGACAAGTTTGTGGGAACCAAAAGTCATAGCAGATGTGAGACATCACTGCTGTTTTCTCACCCCCTGCTTTGTTGTCCTCCATCCTCACCTGGTTGAGCTCCACAGCTCCAGCTCTTCTCAGGGGTCCATGAGGTCTTCTCATGCATCCAATGCCTCTTGGAATTTGGGAGGTTGGTGCCCCAGGTGAAGGGGCCCTCCTTCACTGAGCTCCTCCTGAGCTCTCACCTCTCCTCCTCACTGAGCACCTCTCAAAGCATCATTCTCACAAGAAAGGAATTTTGTCTCGATCCTCTTCGTGAATTGAATTAAATTAAATTGGGATCACCAAGCACACACCGTCAGCTTTAGCTTCAGGCATCTTCACCTTTAGGTAATTTCTAACAGCAAAGGATGCCTCAAAACATGTGGCTGTTGACACCCTTCAAATCACATCAATGGCTAAGGAAAAAACAAATGTAAACCTTCACAGGTGACGCTTCATCTTGTCCCATTTAATAAGGAAGACAGTCAAGAATGATACCATTGTTCTTTTTCATATTAATTGGCAGAAATTATCTTTATTAGAAAAATGAATTTTTCATATATTTACAATTTTTACATCATGTTATACTTGGCACATGTGTTCTTCCAAATAGTTATATACATTTCAGTACACACAGACATTCAAGTCCCCCATTCCCTTAATGTTTTTCTACATATTTAACAAAAAAAAATGAACACAATACAACTTGTAAGACAACCATAATAATCATATATTTCTCTATCGTAAAAACTTTGAAGCAAACTTTTTTTTTTTTTTTTAAAGATATGTTTCAAAATATTTATACAGTATTAGCACTCAGTCATGCACTGGGTTAGAATATGGTCAGGGTGAACTGCAGTGAGACAGGATGTGAACACAGGAGAGAGGTGTGAGGCTCCCAGTTCCTCCGCGCTGCTCTGGGGCAGCTCCAGCCTCCCCCTGGTCTCAGAGGAAGGGACAGGGGGTGCAGGGGGAGCTGGGTGCTCACGTGTCTGAGCCACACAGCAGCTGAAACTGTGTGTGCTCAAATTCATTCCACTTTGCTAAACCTAGCTAATAAAACAGGCAGTAATTGGAATGTCAAAACTAGATTTTAAATCTCTTTTTCCCCAAACCCTTTCTTTTGAAGAGCCCATTAGACTGTGAATTTTATAATGAAATTCTGGATTCTCGAAAAAAAAAAATTAATTATTTTATGGTTGATTCCACTTCACCAACATTCTTTTATTTCTACTCTAACTTCCTGATTTATTTACCTAGGTGTTAAGAGCTCTTCAAATCTCTACTGTTCTTTGTTAGTAATTGGAAATTTGTGACTTACCCTTTGGTTTGAAGTATGACACTTTTGAGAGCGTTACTGCAAACTGCACTAGTAAATAATAGAAGTGATAGGCTTTTTCGTTAACTGTGTATGGAATTGAATGATTCCAAGATTTCTGGTAAAATTTTATTTTTGGCACGCAAATTCTCCTGGTGCAATGTAGGTTAGTGCTCCATGCAATTGATACAAACTATTACACCTGGAGTTCTTTTCCCCCACCAAAAAAAGAGTATTCTTTCAACCGTACTAGTAACTAAATTTTGTGAAAAAAATCCTAAGTTAATATTGTGAATTCTCTTTTTCTCGGTTGCATTTCTCTTATCATAGTACAACTGCAAATAACTTCTAATCAAATTCAAAATAATACATTACTTGAAACTGTTAAAAAATGATCGCAAAATCTTTGTCACAACACTGGATTTCTGTCTCGCCCCTCATTCTCCCAAAAAACTTTATACATATACATATTTATATATAACTTATATATATACACATGTATATGTACAAAAACTGATCAAGACAACACATTAAACTGACATAATTCAAGTAAACAGGTAAAGAATGTTTTTCAAAGTATAATTTTAGATTTAAAAATATTTCTGGTGGGTTTTGTTTAGCAGCACAGAAATATTAGTGTTTCATCTAAGCCCACAAATATCCTTAAATAGGATGAAAGAAAGCACAAAATGCCCTTCGGGTTTTGTGTGAATTTGAATCTGATGAATTAAAATCAACATTATTAACTCACAGGTGAAGTGCTTGCGAGACCTCGACATATATGGATGCAAAGTTTGCATTAAAAAATGGAGTGATGAGTTAAGAATCGGGTAGGAGTTTGCCTAACACATTAATGAATTCTGTTTGTGCCTCCTGGTTTCAGCAGGAAAGGCACGGGATCCACTGTGCATGTGGGTGTGAGGTGTGAAGACACAGATCAGGCTGTTCTTCATCGGTGCAAAATGGATATTCTGAGATCAGCAAGACTATTCCAAAATCTTATACCTTCTATCAAGTATAAACTGCTAACAGCACTTACTGGAATTGCACTGGTTTCCTTCCTAGCTGCACACAATTTTACATGATGCAGTTTCCAAACCTTTGCAACATGAGGTTTTAAATCATGGGGATTTTTGAAACCTGGGTGTGAACTGCACTAAGGATCTGCTCTCCCATCACTCCCTCACATACCCCTATTTAAGTCAAAAGGTGTTTTGTCCACATTTGGAATCCAAACCTAGACTAGGTAACAAAATGCTAAGCAAAAATGTTCTTGAAACCAAATTCTGCTCCAAAACACACTTGCAATGAGCAGTAGACAAAATCTGACCCTACAGAATTAATTGTTTCTTGGTTAAGGTGGAAAAACTGATAATTACACAACTTCCTCCTTCAAAAACAGCTCAGGAATTACTTCCAACAAATGATCCCAAGATACTTTTTTTTAGTTAGAGCAAGATAAATTTAGAAAAGAAGCCAAATTACCACATTCCTTGGTGGAAATCTCCACATCACCAGTACTAGCAAGCACAAAAGCGTGTGCATGGAGAGAAGTGATTGTGCCTTACCCAGCACTGCTAAATCCTGCCTGGCAAGCAAACCCTGTCCAGTCAGCATGGAAGAACACACAGGCAGCCTCTGGTGCACACACCAGCCGCTCCTCCCTGGGAATTTTGTTCTGGAGGATCCTTCCTCAGCTGCCTTAAGTAACATGTGTAAGGACCAGCTGTGATGATGGGAGCTGACACTGAGTTTAAGGCCAGTCACCAGGCCAATAGAGCCTCTCTGGCCAAGATTTTTAAACCAGCATGAAAAGCCATCCTTTTCCTATGGCTTGGGTATTACAGCAAGCGTCGATTCCAGCTCTTTTGGACAGGAACTCTCTGAATGTTTTCATGTGTCCTAGCACAGAGCAATCCTGACCCAAACGAGTCCTTTAGCCCCTCCTGTACCCGGTATCAAACACTACAATAAATGCTGCTAGAGGATTTCTAGATGTGGGAGGTTTGGAAAGGAGAAAACCACTTAAAATAAAGCACTGCTGAAATGTGTCCCACGGCTTTGGGAGATTATTCACACATGACTGGGTTGGAAGGTGTATGCACGCACGCCTGTGTATACTGTATATATATTTAGGTTAACAAGTTTAAACTATTAATAAACAGCATCTTATGGTATTTGGTAATTAAAATATCAGGCTTGTGTCATTCAAAATAGTGCAACCTACATAGCAATATACAGGAAAATTACACACATTGTTCCTATTACCATTAATATGCTCGTGCATATAAAGATAACAGGATAGCCTTTTCCATAGGATTAACCATTTGCATATTTAATTGTATTCTTTGGCCCATTTTCCTGTGAAACCTCGTATGAAAATGTGAAGACTTTGGCTTTAAAAGAAAAAGAGAACTCGCACTTTTTCATTTACTTTCAGAAACTTAAGTAGAATTCAAATTACTTTAGTTAAAAATTATCATCTCCTCCAGAAACTGCAGACCCCTGTCACAGACACCTCCCCCCACCACTAGTGTGGCTAACTCTGAACCTCCAATTTCTTTTTATTTTCACTTTTGAAGATCATTTACACTTCTACTGTTGCACAGCACATCCTCCAAAAGTGTTCTGGACTCCTCTAATCTCATCCCAGCTAGGAACAAGGTCCCCGTCCCCAGGAGAGCGGAAAGGCAGAGCAGCCTCGTCAGGGCCTTCCACTGCATCACTACGAGTCCAAGTTCAGGGTTTGCAATGTGAGACAGAAGCCAAAATACATTCCCAGAAAGGTTTTTGCCATTAAACATCGTTATTAAAAGGGCTCAGGAAAAGAAATTATCAGACAAAAGAATGCTGCAGTAATGAAGTAACGCAAATCTCCTCAAAGCGGTTATTCTTATGTACTGCAATGCACAAAACAAATTTAAAAACGTAATCTCATAATGCATTTGCTGAGAAAAACATACCATTTCTTCTAATAGTACCAGTAGTGCAAACCAAGACATTCTCCATTAAAATTTCATGTCACTGTAAATATTACCATTTTCCCACATTAAAGCTTAGTACCATTTCTGAGAAGTGAGGAAACTTTCATCAATTCCCAAGCAAAGTATCATCTCACTTGGAACTTTACAGTGCATTGAATAAGTATCACAATATTTATTGGTATTTTCACAGTTTTCTAACGTGCACAGAAATATAATTTTTGAAATATATTAGTGAAAACAAATACGAATACAAAAGGGAAAGGACAGAACATCTAGGAGTATAACTGCTTATCACCACTACTTTTTAAGAGTTGGAGAGTCAAAATCATCTCTCTTTTAAATATGTAATACTATATTTAGTGTGGTTATCTATCAATAAAGGTATTGCATGACAATGTTACAGCATGGCTATATTCTCTACTAATTTAGCCTTGTTTTCAATACAGGTAAAGAATTAAGCAAAAGGAGTAAAAATTGTCATTTAAGCGCAAAACAACAAAAACCTGGTAAATAGTGAGGTAACGTATTTTTACTTACATTATTTCTGGTTCTTAAATTATAGATATGACAAAATCATCACAAAATCAGCAGTGGATTCTTACAGCTGTTAGAATGGCAGAAATTAAAAATAAATAAATAAATAAAATTTAAAAATCCCAACAGTTTCAACCACGACAGATACATTCTGCAGTATGGAACAAAAAAGCTCATGATCCCACAAGGAGAACAAAGTGCATTTTCACTGCATTGCAGGGTGATGCACACCTGTATTCCTGGCTTCCAAAGTTGCAGGACTTTGGAAGAACACGTATTTTTACAGCGCATACTCTGTACACAGGTCGAGAGAAGCAGGGGGAAAAAAAAAAGGTAAAGCTTGAGTGAGGGAAATAAATGAAGAGCTTATTTACAGATAGTGCAGGACCCCTCCCCAGCAGAGCAGGGAGAAGCATGGCAGGATTGCAGCTCCCCTTGAGTCGGGCTAAGAGAGCACAAGCAGCCACCTCCCCTGTGACAGACACCGCTGCAACACAGGAATGGGCGTGAGCAGGGGAGCAGCTCCACCAGGACAGGAGTTTCACACCATGGACAGTATGGGCACATCAGACAGACACTCTGCACGATCAGAAACATGGAAGAGACAGGACAGTCGTGAGGCTACTCCCATTTAACCACAGCTTCACAGGTGACTCCAGCCAGAGCACATCGAGCCTTTCCCCTATCTCACCACGTTCCTGTCTGAATCCATAGCACAAAGAAATGCACAGCTGTGATTAAACTGAGCTCCCTCAAAAATGCTGACACGTTTAAAAAAGACAGTACAGGTGGGTTTGGGAAGGGAAATGGCTCATATTATAAGTCACATTTTGAAAGGCCTTTATGTTCTTTCAGAAGTTCCTTCAGCACTGCTAAGTTTGGAAGGCTCAGCTCTCAATAGAAAGGAAGTTTAGATTAACAATAAAAAAAAAGAATCATTGGTAAGAAAATAATTTAAGTCTATCCCTGGAAAACTGTTTTCATGTTGCAAACCAGACTGCCCTACGTGGGAAAAGGACGCTTTAAAAAGGACTTTTGAGCTAAGATAGGACCAGGACTAGGAAAGTTTAGCAAGGGAATGTATGACACTCATCTTGAAAGAAGCACACGATGCGATGATTAACACTTGACACAATCAAGCCAAACCACAAGATAGTTATTCTTTTATATTAAGTAGGAGAGGATTTTTTCATAAAAGTTCTGTTTTCACTAAGTTTTATACATCTTAAATGCAATTTAAAACAAACAAACAAAAAAATTTCACCTCTTGAATTCTTCCCAAATCCAGGCAGATTCTCGGACCCTTAGATTTGTGACACAATTTCTGTTCTACATTGACAAACCCAACAAGGGAGGGAACAGTACCAGAATCTTCCCCATCTCTAAGGTGCATATGCTACTCTGCAGAAATATGAAAATAATAAATTATTCCATAAGGACTAGATCCTAGCACTTTTCTCCCATGCTGGGTAGTCACATGGGACAAAGCAAATGTTTATCCCAACTATGCAAGGGATACTGGAAATCCCACAAAAAAACTCTATTTGCATGAGCACAGGAACCTGTAACTCCTGCAAGGCTGAACCTGGTATTCACGTGCAGATTTACCTGGCAAATTTTTGAGGCTGGGGATAAATAGACCAGTGCTTTTCTAAGCCCACTTAACTGAGATATCGGAGTCAGGAGCCTACACTTTCTAAAAAGTCAACAGAGAGATGTAATATATTTCTGGACACATCCCCCACATAACTGCTCCAGAGCTTTCAGTCCTCTGAACTTCCATCCAGAGGGAGATTGCTTTCCTCTTGCTTTCTCTCTCTCTCTCTCCACTGGTCACAGAAAGAGCTTAGCCTTCCAGCACAGAAACCCTAAGCCTTTGCTTCACACATCTCTAGCCTTTGCCTCCTTTAAAACTGTATAAAAAGATTTGCTTTCATCAGGAAAGATAAACCACACTTGATTTCCCTTGTGAGCCTTATTTCACCTCTTAAGTGTTCCTGAAAGACCATAAAGAGACATGTATTTATGAGATGCTGCCAAAAACACGGTGAGCTGGTGGTGATTTCATTTCTGTTTGTCCACAGCACTCTTTCTCCTAACCAAGCTTCTTAAATAGCAGAGTAATGAATTCTAAGCAAAAGCTGAAAAACCATTAAATTAAATTTTCCAGAAATGCAAAAATCTCTTAATTTTCCTTAACTTTATTGCATATAATAAAATACCTTATTCCCATGCTTTTAAATTTGTGGGTGGCTACACTGTTCTAAGAAACACAAGCAGAACACAAAATCTATTTGAGAGAAAAAAGGAAAATTTACCGTGGTGAAAAGGGAAAGACAAAAACATGAAGAAACTCTACAATATCTTTAAAAGAGGGGAAAAAAGCAAGAGGCAGGTATGTCTATGTAACTGTTTTTACCTCCATGTACCTACTGCATTCCTCAGCAATTCAATATCCTGCCTCCATAAAAGGTGTCGTCCAGGAGCAGTGTAACACTACAGGACATGCTATCAAGAATGGCTCAAATCATTTACAGCCTGATTCAGTTCCAGCTGGAGTCACAGGAAATCTTGGTGATAGGAATGACCAACAAACTGCTAGAGCTGTAATCAGGAAAATGTAACAAGTCACCAGCACCATCCAGAAAGGTACAGAAAGGATGGCCACTTATGCAGGAAGATTCTTTTCTCCTCTTCAAGTATAGCAGCAGCTAGAGTGAGAGAGAGGGAAATACAGAAAGTCTTGATCTCAGTTTAATTGAAAGTCAGTGCAAATATATCAACAAAGCTCAGGCAAAATTCAGAATTCCATGCGCTCTACGGCTGAGCTTCACAAGCTGTGGCTTGTGGCTCTGTTGAAGACTTTTCTTCAACTTCTCAGCTGCTTCTTCTTTACACGAGCACATCTGCAATCGCACCGGCTACTGCCCACAGCCCTGCCTCAGCTCTCCTTCCCCCTTTATCGACTCGGATTTATGCCAGGATCAAAACAACAAAAGCATGCAGACTCTTACTCCCTCTACTTTCAGTGTCTGATGGGGTTGGGTTTTTTTCCCTCTTTAAGGCAGCATCTTATATTTCCATGTGAACAACTGCTGTGCAACATTATCAAGTCTTCCCTCAGCCTCTTTATTTTGGTTTAGGGCAGGTGGTTGTATTGCATATTGCAGATAATAAATCTCTACAGTCACCAGAAATCTGCTCAAATCAGAAAAAGCAAACACTGCAATATATTTTGTTGTAGCTAATTTGCTTGTACATTTCACAGAAAGATAAATCCACCTGGGTTGAGGATGTTTACAACTGAATCTCAAGAGAGAAAATGTAAATGGGAATTTTTCTTTCCCACAACTTCACATACAGTACTTGTAAAAATATTGAATCGTGTGTCTGGTTACAGATGATGATACAAAAGACTTGGAGCAATCAACAAATACTTGAGGGTTTTATGATGATGTGAAAGACAAGAGCCACCACTGAGTTTTATGATTTACTTGGTAAAATGCTCAATAAATTCCATGGCAGGATTTGGCAAGACATCAGCAAATATCATATCTGCTGAAACACAGTAGTTAGTCCAAAACACTTCGGATTTTAGTTAATATACTATGATTTGGATTGGATATTAAAATTTGCCTGAAATATTTTTATTATAGTCATTACAATACTATGCCTTCAGTGCATTTGCCTTCCTGTAGACTTAAGAGCAAAGCATATTGTATCTTTGGGAAAAGGTCTGGGTTCATGTAAGTAGTGTACATCCCACAGACATCCTAACCCTGCTTGGCTCACACAAGAAATCCTAAGAAATCTGAGTCTCTCTAAGGGCAGGTAAGGAAATTCTGTTTATAAAAATTCCCTCCAGTGAGGAACCAGAAAGCATCCCATGTGAATCAGGGCAAATAATTATGACCAAATGTTGAATAAAGAATATCCAAAACACATTTTTACCTGAACAGCATAGAGATACCCATAGATATACTTTCTGATTGTACTTAAAATAAAGTATACTGAGATTTTTGGAAACTGGAATGAGATTCAGAAGCCGAAACCTCATTACATTTCATTCCTTAAAAAATATCATCCTTCACCATCATGGTGTAGGTACAAATACATTTGCAAATACCAAGAACCCATTCTGGACTTCGATAGTCAAAGTCAGTTTAAATCTGTTTAATTAAAAAAAAAAAAAAAAAAAAAAAAGCTGTAAACAAAATTCAATAAGTTTTATTTTGACTATTCCTACACATCATTTATATTATCTCCTGTTTGCAACTCTGCTCTGCTGTATGCTGTTCTAAATTAAACACACTGCATACTGCACCTCTGGCATGCAGATGCTTCCATTACAGCTGACAGGCACAGTTCTGCTGAAGAGAGTTTTCAGTTTAGAGAAAAGTTAGGATAATATTCACATTTTCCAATTCACAGTGGTAATGGTTTCCCTGCTCACTGTTCTTCAGTGAAATGAAGGGAATAATGCTTGAATAATCTAAATTTCCTCTGCACAAAAATCCTAAAGCAATTCTCAGAGTAGCAGGAAAATGGGAGAGCACCACATCTGGAACACTTTCAGTAGTTAAAAGTATTAGAAATTATATGTACTTCTTTAGTTGAAATTAAATTTACAGCTGTACACTCTTCTCCTGAAAAGCTTCTTCTCTCCCCTTTCACATTCCCTTCTGGTTAAAATCTAGTGGGTTTTTTATTTCCAGTGAGAGTAAGGAGGGGTGAGTAGCAGACATTTTATATGTGAAATAATCCAATTGACATCTGTAGAAGGAAAAGTCACATAGCAATGTATCCCTGTTATGTGAATACCTTTGTGTATCAGTAAGTAATAATAAAGATATTGTTTCTTAAGCTATGTGTGCATATATACACTTTATATAACAGACTTGATTGGAGAGGCTGGAAAAACGGTCTGATGTTCAACAAATATGCACAATACTGTGGAAGGAAGAGGTCCTTCCAAAGGTGTTAATCCTTCTCTGTGTATGCAAATAAATGTTACCACGCTCCTCACGGATCACACTGAACTTATGGCTGTTGGTGTTTGATACTGTATTAACAGCTTTAATACTATTAATATACAATTAATTAGTTGTCACTAATACACTATGAACAAAGAACTACAGTGGGTTGGGATTTGGTTTGGGAAGTGAAAGAATAAAAGAAATACTATACAGCCCTGAGTAATCACCAGTAAGGGGCAAATGCAAACTTACGTACACATTAGGCCTCAAGGTTACTAATAAAGTCCACAGCTCCATAGTAAGTGCCATATAGTGATATCTAAAAATATATACTCTGGATTAGGCAGCTGTGAAATTTCTGACATAATTACTGCAAACTTTTCAATGAACTCACTTTGTAATGGTAAGTGCATGTGCAATATAAGAAAAGCATTTGTACATGAACATTAACCAATATCCATGGGGCTTCCTTTTGGTACACAGCAGTTCACATGTTTGGGGTTACTGCCTTCCCATCTACTGTCTGTCAGTCTAGAAGGAACATACTAATTTTGTGCTAACACACTGTATTTTATTAAGGTCCTGGGGTTTGGGGATTTTTTAAAATTATTATTTGGCTTTGAAAATGATTATGAAGCTAAAATACATTTTTGGAAGTCTTAGCTTTCTGTTCTCTTTTAGAATCTTGCTTTTGAATCTGTGCAAATGCATCCCTATTTCTTGTCTGTGTCATACTACATGCATACCATATTGCTTATCCAGTACTAGAAAATCATTAAACATTTCTAAGGACAAAAGTACATTGAATGATACTTAGCAACATAAATTAGAATAACCGAAATAGTAAAATAATTAGGTACAAAACAGCATAGTTGCCAACATATATTGGGGCTATTTCAATACAACTTGCCATTTATATATAAAGCATATATAAATGGCTATTTTTTATCCTTTTCAACAAGACATATTTTAAAAGGATAGTTCAGAGCATACCAGTTTACCTATTCATGTACAAAAGTACGTTGGGAAAGGGAGAGGTTTACGTATCATTTACCATAGCAGGATACTGTTAAAGGAAAAATTCTCCCTCTAAGATGGTGGCAACTATTCTTTCCCTATAGATAAAGTGTTCATCGAAAATTTAAACATCTGATTCAATGCTAGGCCTTTTCTTATAGACACGTGTATTGCTACAGGAATTTAAAACCCTTGGAGTTGAGTAATAGCTATTCCTATTTGCAACGTAAGGCAAAACATGCTCTGAAATGTACATGTCATTATGGATCCGACTATCCCTGGAAGAGTATGATGCTGTAGACTGTATGGATGACCTTAAATAATTATCATTTCTTCCTCTTGTTGGCAATGAATGTTTATAAAGATCAGCTGGACTTCGCCTAAGAGATAAATGCTGGTCATCACGATAGGAGTGCAGGAATGGATTATCATCCGAGTGAACAGCATACAGGGACTTGCTCCGCTTACTGTCCTCCAGAGCATGAGTTACAAGTGAGGCCTTGTTGCTCAACAGTTTGCTTGAGGGAACACTAAACATGCTTGCATATGGACTACTTTGAAGAAATTTCTCTCTTTCTTTCAAGCTTATACTACGAGAAGGTCTTCCAATATCAATTTCCCTGGACTTATCAGCGATATTATCAAAAGAATGTTGCCGGCTAATCCTCAGTTTATTCTTTTTATGATATTGCAGAGCACTACTTTGTGACCAAGTACGCTCATATATTTCTTCAGGAAGTGATAAGTTCGTTGTATCCTGTAGCATCTGATCTTCCTCAATATCATAGAGGTTCCCCATCCGCAAGCACGCGTCGCATTTATAGGGAGATCTGGTCGAGTAGTGCCCGGCGTAAGTGGGCATGTTGGAGAGACAGCTCCTGCAGTGGGTGGAATTCTGTCTGTACCTATCGTTCATGTCACCTAGGGAAGCATTTTTTTCTTTGAGAGTGTAGTGCTTTGCATAAATTTTATACTGGTCATTATTTGGAAGACTGTCTTCATTATGTGATGGAGTCCTGTTAGTGTGTTCGGCTTTCCTGTAGTTGTCATTGTGATCTTGGTAAACATCAGGAAGCTCCACAGGTTCTGGAAGGACAATGTTTTCGATGTACTGAGGTGTGTCCAAGCGGAATCCTGGTTCCTTGTCAGCATCAATCGTGTAGATTTTATCCCGTGGAGAGCCCTGTTTGGTTTTCAGATATGTCAGTTCCACTTCACTAGAATCTTTTGGGTATTTTGATGCTCCTGTCCTTTTTTTAAAATTGTCCTTGGTTTTGTGATGCTTGTTGTTGTTTTCAGCTTCCATGTGGCAAGTAGCTCTGCTTGATGTCTCTGATACATCTGAATGGACAATCTCCTCAGGAAGGTATCTTTGGCTTTTCAAGGAAAGCTGCCTGTTTTCCTCTGACCCATTTTCTCTCTGGGAACCTTGGCCCTGACGAACAGAATCTTGGCGTAAAGATTCGACAGATTTCTTCCAAAGCTGCCTGGGTCTGGAGTTTACTTTTGCTTCTGTTGTTACTGCAACCTCTACTGTATTTGGATTGGACTCATTCAGTGTGAGAGGATGCTGCCCTTGGAAAACATAGTTGTTCAGATTGTCCTTGTGTCGATTGCCAGGAAGTGTCTGCAGTTCACTTATGTTGTCACCAAAAAAGTTGTCCTTTGTCTGAAAGGATCTGTTATCAGAAAATATCAAGTTTCCCTTATCCATGACCATGTCCATAATCAAAGAACCCCTCTGAATAAAATCAGCTGTTCTTTTGGGGGAGTCAATTCTTGAAGGATTGATATTGGTCATGTTTTTCGCTGTTCGCAGCAGTTTTAACATGTTGGTTTGTGAATTGGTCAAAGAAAAGTCAGGAGATTTCTTTTTCTCTTCAATGTGTACTCCATGAATGCAACTGTAAATACCCTGTAATATGAGTAATATGAAACAAATTAAATCACTAGGCATAACCTTTTTCAAACTTCCACTTTAGTTTTAATTAGCAATAAAAAATTAAACATTTCTTATCTAATTACTGTAAAGATTAAAAGTACCTCTCTAACTTTTTATCATTTCCTTGCACTGAAATGGAGGAACATTTTCTGCTATATCGTTTAGAACTATAAAGGAGAAAAACTGCCAGTATTTCACAAACCAGCAGTCTGTCTTGACCTCCCCAGCTTATTCCAGAATACAGAATTAGAAGGTACCCAAAGAGTCCCCTAATCTTGTCACAAAATGAAACTAACCTTCAGAAATAGATACTCTCTTATTTTAAACCAGTTATCGAGTTTCCCCTCTAAACAAGCCTGTGGTGAGACTATTTTATTGGAGATTAAGGTACTCTTTACTTATAGTGAAATATAAAGGCTTCTAGTCATCATATTTTAGCTTTTCTGATCCCTATCCCAGACACATGAAAAAAACCCATCTCTTTCTAAAGTTGAATTTGAATTAATTTTGAGCAAAATGCTGAAGCCCATTTTCTCACTTCAACCTCTTTGGTCACTCCTGTGAGCCCAATTGACATTTCCAACCCTGTGAACTAGCATTTCTCAGAAATTTACCTTTGACATAAGTACTTCTTTTCCCCTGCATTTCTTAGGAGAATTTCACATAAAAAAGGCCAGAAATACAATGTTCAAATATAAAATGTGCAGGTTAAGGTGCATATGGTTTCTAGATAACCCCCAACATGGTAGTGCAGACTATTTTTAATGCAGTTCCAAAATGGTCCAATCTACTCAACAGGATAATTGCAGCACACTTTAGAGCAATTAGCTATTTTAGTATAATTTTCAGTTCTCCTCAGATATATAAAAAATCCAGAAAAATCAATTACCTAACAAAAGGTAATTCTATTCTAACAGATTCTATCTGTTTTAAAAATATATGAAGAAAAAAACCAACCAGTTTGTCAAACACATAAGAATAAGCCCACATTTCCTTTTTATTTTTTTAAAGTATCAGTTCCTTGCATATGTAAATCCCCTTTGGGTCTGGTAAAGTTATCATTAAAACTTGCCTTAGTGTCTAACCAGACATAAATGACACCTTGTGTTTGACCTTTTCTCATACAGTTTATTCAAGTCTGCTATCAAGAAAAGCTTACAAAAATATTCCACTGTATTTTTATAACTTAAAATTCTCTTGCTCAAGAAATGCAGAAAGCTGAGAGCTAATGTCTCTTATCAAATTAGTATTTTGTTTGGATTTTTAATGTGGAGATTAATACATTTCCTCCATCTACCATTTCTTCATCAAAATTTCTACCTTACTGTATTTGTTTTCAGCATTGGATTACTGATTCTCCTGGCATATGATAATGCATATCCCTAAATAGTCCAATGGATTAGGACTTCCCAAGGAGTGGAAGTGCATCCTAAGCCCATTGACTACTCCAGAGCACCACACTGCTACTCGAACGTGTATTTTAAATGTTCAGGTGGGAATAAAAGGAAGGATAATGTTTTAGGGCGACACTGCTTATTCTTTCTGTTGCCTAAAGAGGAAAAAATGAAAATAGTACTGACCCTGCTGATTGAGAACAGCAATCCTGGCCTATCTGAGCAGACTCCAGTGAAGCAGAATCTAAGTTTCCAGTAAAATAAGTGCTCCCAGACAAAGGTTATTAAGCTGAGTGCCATGGCTGCTGCAAGCATATAAAACACTCCTGCCATGTTGTCGATGTCCAGCTGGCTGCTCATGACTTCATTCTTCTCATTGTGACAAATACCAGTCAGCCACAGGGTTTCTAATTCTTCCATTTCCCCTAGGGAGAGCAAGGAGTCAAACCAGTTAAAATGCAAAAATCACTGCTCACAGTATTCGAAAGTCTTTGCAAGTTTAAAAATACAGCACCATTTAATGTTTCATTCGTGGAGCACTGCAGACTTATGTAGCCAGGAGCTGCAAATATAGCAGATTTCAACTCACAGCACCCTAGTTTCAGATGTCCTCAGATTTCATAAATTACGTGGGAAGCTGGATGCTCTAGAAAGCAGGATCTGTGGTGTAGATAGAACTTTCTTCTGCTTGTTATAACTATTAGCACTTGTTATAGAGAGTGGAATGAGTTAGTAAAGAGCTGGGACAGGCTGTAGTGATCAGAGAGAGAACTCATCAGAGACGCACCCTGACACCCAAGCAGACCTTTTCATGTCCCCTCCTCTCCACTGCCCCACACCTGTACATCCCTGATCCACTCTGACCCTTCCCTTTGGCCCTTCCCTTTAACATAACAAGACAAACTTCACAGATTCTTGCAATTCTTTTAGAATTGCAATGAGAAGTTTGTTCCTTCCCATTTGATCCATGATAACCTTATTTCTTCTTTTCAAATTAGCTGCCATGTTGTGGCTGAAGCTCTCCTGACACATCTGGTCCCTGTATTCATCTCTGGTATCTATTCCCTTCTGCTGCTGCCATTCCAGCTTCCTGGGCAGCAACAGAAACACAAACAGCCTCATCACATGCCTGAAACAGAGCATTTCTGGTTATAGCTGTGCCATATCTTTACTGCCATTAAAACACTTCATTTACTTAAAGCTAACGAAGCAAATCTGCTCCCTCCCTCTCTTGTGTATTCTTAACTTTGAATCCATATTTCACTGATGAGATTTGGCCTCAGATGAAGGACACTGTCACCTAGCAGTGGTTGCTACTGCCAACGTGGACAGAGGTGGGCAAGAAACTGCAATTCTTCCTGCCAAAATTAGGGGCTTTGATTTTGCATGATTTACTAATTTTCAACCATTCAGTGTTGTTCTTAGTGAAGCACCACATGGCCTTACAGGCCTTTCTACCCTCTTGGGATATAGTCAGCTGAGTAATTTATAATATATTTTTAATGGCATAAACAGCATTGTTCCTATAAAATACAGCAGGCAATGTAAAGGGCCAAAAAGGACTGTATTCACTCTCTTGGTGTGTTTTCCAGTTTACAATACGGCTTCAATATGGGAAAAGAATTTCCATGGTACAAATCCCTAATCCTTAGCCAGTGATTAGGAAATACATTTTCAGTATTATAATTCATACATCACTGGAAAAAAAAGAACAGAAAAAAATGGCTAGAAGCTATATTGACATTTCAGCTACCTTCAAGCTAGACTAGAAGATCAATGACCTGCTGTGCAAAAGCATTTTGCAGGATAGAGTGCCAGGGCACCAGGAAAGCTGCAGCCCACAGATAATTTGGACGTGAGTTCCAGCTGGAAATGGAACACAAGACTGTGATGGAGAAATTGCTTCTCAGAGAATGTGAATGAGAAACTGAAATAGAAAGGACAGTTTCTGATTCACTTTAGCAAAGGCATTTCACAAATGTGTAAGAGGGATTATTCAGTCTCTAGCTAATTCCAAGTTTAATTTTGTGCTTGAAGCACGAATTGAACTTCTACATCTGCAAAAGGCAATGTGTCTTCTCCCAAATTACAGCGCTCAATCTTCAAAATACCTAAGAGCATCCCAAAGAAGAAAGTCAATCCTAATGAATCTTTAAAAATCTTCTAATCCAGGACATTGGGACAATAAATTATTAATTGTAGCAGTATAGATATTGCACACATAGATAACTAGAGTTCATTATTGCATTTCCATGTCTTAGAACATTTGGATTCCTTTTGTTCTGCTAAACCTCAGTGGACTGTTTCCCTTGTTTCTCTTTCAAGTTGTCCCCAAGGTCTATGAATAAAACTCACAGAGGCTAGAGAAAAGAAAAGAACCCAAGTCCAAAGAGAGAGCAATATTTCTGGTCTGTGCATCAGTAGCTGAAGCTCTGCCAATCAGATCTCATTACTTCCCACAGGAAAATTCACATCTCCCATGATTGTCAGACATCAATTTGATTTGACTGCTGTGCCCTTTCACTATTCATAACAAAATTCACAAAGGAATTTAAACCTCTTTTTTATTATTGTTTCCTCTGTGTTCCTTTCCCTTTCGCATGTACATCTGAAGTAACTATTGATAATCCAGCAACCTTTCCAAAAACATCCCGACAGAAATAAACTAAGCTTTTTGGAGTCAAGATAAATGACAGTGCCCTGGCAAGTAAAGAAGAATGAAGCATCCCAGAGCCTTACAGAGCTTGCTATTGCAATATTCCTTCCATAATATCTGACAATGACAGCAATCACTGTTAATTAATGCCCAAAAGGAATCCACATTTTCATAGATAGCAAAGCACACAATCATTGGATTGCCATATCTATGGAATGATGCTATCTCGGATTGAGCATATTAGGCTGATATTTCGGGTCTCTCCCTATAAAGCAGTTGCCATTTCCAGCATATATTTTCATACCTGTGCACATATATTTATATAAGTGTGCGTGTTTGTGTGTGTGTACACACAGAAACACAGACAAAACTGATAATAATTTAACTGTAATAACACTTCAGCATAGCTGACCCAATAAAACTGGCAAAAATCCCCAATCTTCTTATTGCTTTTTCTGCCCATTACACTTTAAACCAGATATTCACAGAAGCCATAACATTTTTATTACAAAATCCTCAGGCATGAGAAACTTTTTGATCTGTGGTGTCAATTCATTCCTTATTAAAATCTATCACTTCCAAACTTGGCCTGGAGTTTGAAATCAAAACACTGAACTTTGAGGCTAGTTATAATATGGTTCAGAAAATAAATTAATTTAAAAGAACAAAGTTCATTTGGAGGAATGTTGTCTTTCAAATCCTTTTGGGTGGTCTGACTTGTGAGCTGAATGTGCAGGGTGATGACACCTACAGCAATACATCACACTTGGCAATTGAAAGGCCAACAATTTGTGATTACCAGGCACTGGAGAGTTCAGTCACCCTTGTGTGTGCATAATACTCATTAGCAAGTGGGAGCTCCAAATATTTCATAAAACAGACCTTGGAAATCTAAGTCAGCAACCTCAATATCCACAAATGCCAGGCATCACTGAACTGAGTTCAATGGAGTTCAAGTCTGCATCTAATGGGGGGGGTCTCAAGTTACTCATAAATATTAATCAGACTTATTTTAAGGGTTTTTGTTTTCACTTCAGGCACTTACTAAAGGAAGGTAATACTACAATCATTTCCTACCTTCATTCATGTGTGGACTAGATTAAGGTGTAAATGAACAGCAGCAGATCTCAGCGGCTAAGTACATCATGACACTAGCACAAGACCAGAAAATGAAGAGTTGCAGTGTATTTGACAAAAAAATACAGCGTTTATTTTCTGTTTAACACATCCACAATCTATTTAACCTGAAAAACTCACAAATGACTACATGATTCCTATGAGATATTTAAAAACTCTATATCATTGTATCATAAAAGATCTGCTTCATTTATAGTGTAAAAATGAGCATAAGCAAATGCTTTAAAAATCCATAGTTCAAGCAATGCTGAGTGTCTGCAGTATTCGCTCAAAACACACTCCAATAAATTGCAACATTCCAGCTCTCTCACTGGTAATTCAGTGCTATTTACAGTGGGTTTAAGTTACAGTGCAAATAGATCCCTTTGTGCTCCTCCTGGGTTTATTCCTGTGGCTATGGAGCGCTCTGCTCTGGCTGCTATTTGCACAGAAACGTGCCAGTTGGCCATTAGGCCTGAATATCCCACAAGGGCCTCTCTTTCTACATAAACTCCTCTGGCCTTTTTCACACGTTATCATCCTGGGAAGCACTGATAAACTGTCCACTGTGTCCCCCGAACAGTTTTGTCACAATAAAAATTTCATTATCCAGACACAGAAACGATACAATCTAAAGAGCAGGATTACATGCTTCTCCTCATCAGGGCCCTTAGCAGGCTTTGCAGGCTGTGCCACCTCTCCCTGGTGCCCAGCTGACATACACAATGCCCTTTTGCAGCCTGTGTCACTGGCTCCTGAGATGTGTGAGTTCTCCAGGACTCTTTCAGGGGGGTTACTGGTGTCCCCAGATTCCTTTTGTTTCAGTGCCGGTTACCTGGCAGTTACCTGCACCAAACTGCCCTTCAGCAGCTGTATCAGCAACTGCAGCTGCATGGGCAGTCACCCATCCTGACTCCAGAAAACATTGCCTTGCATCAATGAGAGTTGCCTGGGAAAAATGAATTCTCCTGTATATTGTGTTGTGTCATGCATTGCAACCATCCCTGCTCCGTGCAGCCTGCACATCCCGCAGGAAGGAGTGTGCCTGCGCCCCAGGAGGAAGGTATGCCGTGTTCCAGTGGGGAAAGCAGAGCTGCAGCCCAGCACCCTTGCTGGTTTGCTGTTAAGTATGGCAGACCTCCGGTGTCAGCACTTCCCTGGAACTTGCATGAGGCACGGGCCAAGAGCAAGTCACCAGCAGGAGATCTCAGCGCACGTGTGACAGCACAAGGTGCCAAAGGAGCCGGCTGCTGGTGACAGTGTCAAGGGACGGTGGCTCTTGTGCAAAGTGCTACCCTGAGGTTTAGCCTCAGTAGTCAACACAACAAACTGGCATGTAGAGATGATGAGCAGGAGGGTTAAATATATACAATCACACTGGTCAGATGTAGGGCATCAAGTCCAAAAGACCCTGGCGGCACTAAAAGAATCAACTGCTTATTCAGGCTGGACAAAAGGTAGTTTTCAAATTTAGGGACAGATCATTCAATTTTTGCTTTGGTAGAACTCCCCCTAAGTGACAGAAGAGGAGGATAGCACCCCACCACTTGGGGACTCCACAATAAAAGGGTGTTTCCCCCTGAACAGCGGGGTCAGCAGGAAAATGGGTTGATGTGCATTTGGTTGAATAAGCTCATCAATTCCAATTTGACCCAGTTATATGTTCCATACAGAATGTTTCAGAGAAGAGATTATATAAAAGCACAGCAGCTTTTCAAATTCAGCCTGGATCCCCCAAAACAATCTTTCTTACTCTTATTTTCTGAGTTATTTCCCCCATAAAAATAGCAAGAGGAACACAGATGACTGACAGCAATAAACTTACTGTGAGCTAATGACTTCACTCTGCATGTCCCCATTAGTTAAGGATGAATTAACAGAACTGCTAAGCACGACTTCCAATATTACAATCCCTCTAACTCCTGTTCAGCTACACAAACGCCCTCCACTTATACACTCACACTCTTCAGTCACATTTGTTCCACCCACTGCTTAAGGAGGACACTAAATATATAAACAGAAAATCACTGTGATTGTGGGTGTATTCTGCCTCAGCAGCACACACTGAAAATATGTCCTTATAATCACATACGTATTTCCTTCTCGGGCTTTAACAGCCTGTGTGAGTCACACTGCTACACTTCCTTATAATCTAGACAGTGATTTGGAAGGCTTATGCTAAAATATGAAAAAAATAGCAAAGAGCTTTCCCCTTCCAGATGTAAGGGGGCAAATCTCATTTCCACAGTTACCTATTACCCGTAAGGACTGGGAAGCAATTATCCACCCAGGAAAACAATTCTTAGTGTACTAAGCTGCCCTAAAAGCACATGAAGATTAACCAGAACTGAAAGTTATTAAGAAGGGATAACAGACTCTGTGGAAACTCAGACCAGAACCAGTTTTCTTCTTCATGTCTCTGAATCTCTAATTGCTTTAAAGTTTTCAGCTCCAAGGGTTAAGGGCTTAATACAACTACACCATCTGCCCTCTTCCTGGAAATCTCTTCCCACACTGTCTTTTGAACTGAGCTCTTAATCTGCAGGTAGTGCAATACATTACAAATATCTCAGATGAGTGGATGCATAACTTGGTCAGCTGGCTGGCATTCTCCACTCCTCCCCAAAATTACTCTCTTTACCCAGCTTTTTCTGTTCCTAATATTCAGCCATTTCTGCTGCCATGAGTGTTTTATCCCTCTGTTCTGCTGCATCCCTCAGAGCTCCTTGCTGTCTTTCTCTCCATCCTATTCACACTCAGAACCCCTCTTACTCTCTTAATTCTGAAGCAGCTTTGTCATTTGTAGTTCAATAATCCCACCTTCTCACGATTAAAAAAAAAAAAAAAAAAAAAAAAAAAAAAAAAAAAAAAAAAAAAAGAAGAAAAAATAGAAATGGGAGAAAGACTGAAAGAAAAAGAGAGAAAGGGAAAGCTAAATTCTCCTCACTCTTAGCACCAGTGGTTCTACACCAAATCCCAAAGACATAGTGTTGTGGGCTTCAGAAACAATGCCTCCCAAATGATTTTGTGGGATAATTTTAGAAAAAGTACCACTCTTTAAACAGCACATGCAGCCCAAGTCAGAGGAGTATCAGCAACCCCTGGGCCTGCAGACAGCTGCCCTAAAGTTCCTGCTATGGGAGCTGAAGGAGCATGGGTGCCCTCCCAAAAGCTGCATCCAGAGCTGCCTGAGCCCTCAGCCCACTGCTGGCAGAGTTGTGTGCACACAGCAGTGACAGCAGCCAGGTACCACGCTGCTGCTGGGGATGTCAGCCTGCCCAGCTGCTCCTACAGAGGTACAGAAAAGAAATCAAAGCACGGATCATGCGATTCCTCAGCTCACGGCATTTCTGTTCTGACACATTCCTGTGGCTGTGGGCGGAAGATCCAAACAAAATGATAGTGCTGTTTCTTAGCAGCCGTATCATTTTAGTTGCTTCTGAACTCCTGGGTGCTTCTATTTCTCAACAGAAGATTGAAATTCTGTGTCTCAGTAGAAATATTTTTACTTCTGTTAAAAAACAATGGAAGTTTCATCTTGTGACCACAGCAAGACAAAAAAAGCAGCACAACCACCACTGGGCTTTAGAGAATCATCCCAATGATCAACTATCTTAAACAAAGCTGCAGATGCTAATCATCAGCTCAAAGCTTTTGCAGATAATAAGATGTGCTGTACAGATAGCAAGATGAACAAAGCCAGAAATTCACTAGCAATGCACTTCACTCGTATCCCTTACACAAGAAAAAGCAACTCTGAACTGTTTCTGTTAAAAAGATTCAGAGTTCCAAAGCAATTCATCTTATACTAACAACTGCTTACTCATCTCACCTTCCCATGAGCAGGGATATGTATGTGAACTTTCACAGACCAAGGAATGAAATCTTTTGAGCATAATTATACTTTTGAGACAATTAAGTGGCTATTCTTTAAACTCTTCAGCAACTCATTCCCATCCTTCTTTCCTCCATCTCTTTTCCTCTTTGTTAGAGTAACAAATTTGCCATCTTGTAGCCTGCTTCCTTACACTGAGACTTCAGAACTGCACCCACAGTGTGGTTGATAATTGTCAGTGTGATTGGTCCACCCAGCAGAACCATCCTCGGGATGGGAACAGTATTCATGTAGAAACATAGATAAACCACCCAGCTAGAGCTTGAAGTTTTCCTTAACGCAAGCCTACACCCCTCTGTATTTAGTTAACTTTTTTCCCAGGGCCAACCTGATCAAAAAGAGGGTTAAAAGTCATTGTCTTTAATGCAGGAACAGCATCATGCTTTGAGAAGTGAAAAGATGCCCCTGCATGAACAACCAATTAATTCTTCAGTTGGATGTTTTACATCAGCAAGGAAGAGGGAAGAGGTTCCTATCCACTGCACAAAAAAATCATTTCAATGTCTAAGCGAACTGGCTTAGATAGGAGAATGAGAAGTAAAGAAAAAATCAAAGGAGAAAAATCACAGGAGAAAAACACGTGCAGAGGAAATTGGAAGTGCTAAAATACATTTCAAAAGGCCATTTCAGTGCTGGGTAAATGTAAAAAAGAGATGAGATCATGGCTTTTTGTACGTGCAATCAGATACACTTTTACACAAATTACTTAGTCTTATCCAAGTATACAGTATTTATCCAAGTATATAGCATATATCCAAAGTATAGATCAAAAAAGGCTTTTCCTCTTATTAACATATTATTCACATAAAGCAATTGTGTTTGTTGAACTCATTAGAAGATGTTTTTCTTATAGTTATGGAACTCATTAGGTTTACAATCATTCACTGAAATTATTCCATACCCTGATGAATGCCCTATTACACATACTGAAGAATAATTCAATGCTTCTTGGGGCTCTGCTGTTTTACAGGCTAAGTTTTTGAGAATAATATATTCTACGGAAGTGATACATGTGAAAGAAGATTTCTGCCTTCATTTGTGTTTGCCTATTTATTTAAACAACCTCATTCAGGCTCCACTGAGGCTTTCCCAGGAGTACACTCCTAGGATGAAACACACCCCCCAACCATACTTGCTTTTAGTCTAGAGAACTTCAAAGAGATTTTTAGTGATACAGCAAAGTGATGTTGGTCTGAACTCTGGGCTCATCCCTTCTAGTTCACCAAAACAGTTATGCAAGTTCACAGCTAAAAAGATTATCCATCGAACTACTGAAGTTAGACATGGATTACAAAATCAGGTCGAGCTAGTTCTGGGCAATTACTCTTCAAATTTAATTTCCTGGTGTTTAGTTCCAGTTCACCTGCAATGTACTTTGTAACTCAATAGAAGAAATTTCATTATTAGGGCTTTTTTGTTGACTTTTTTTCTTTTTTTTCCCCACATTTGGTGGAAATGCAATGGTAGTTGGAGTTTTTTTTCCTGGTCATCTAAACCTGTGAGACAATAAAGTGAGACATGGTATCAAACAGTTCTGGGACTAAAAGAAACATAACTGCAATAATTTCTACACATCATGTATGTCCAACTACTATTCTTTACTAGAGCCCACACCATTTTCTGAACAAATTTAGAGAACCTTCACAAGAGAAAATAAATGTTTTAGCGTTCCTGGATTGTTCAGAGTAACTTCTACCGGTAATGAAAAAAACCCCACAAATGTATTCACAATTCCCTTGGTTTGCTTATCTTCCGGGCAAGATGAGCAAGGGCGCACACATTTCATAATGAGGTTTCATTCACCTGGGTGTTCCCTGTATCTATTGCTATTCTGTAAGTTACAATATTGAGTTTTGTAGACAAGTCATTCATATTATTTTAAGCAACTAAAAATGGCTTAAAGGTATAAGCATTTGTATGCTATGAAAGTCCACAGGTCAAATGTAAACATAGGGTAAGACTTTTCACACTTTGCTCCCAACCCACTTTGTTTTGTACCTGATATTCAAAGTGAAGCATAAAAATGCAGCACCTCCAGTATTTTGATGAGCTTTTTCTTAAATAGCTTCAAGCGCTTTCCCTTCTATTTCATTTATTTTCTTTCTCTGTGATTTAATTTTTTGTGTTGGATGAGAAGTATCAAAAATGCTGAAGGAGTAAGCATGAAGGAAATGCAAAGTGAAAGGAATGAAAACCCAAGTGTTGCTCTGGCTACATCTAGAGGGGTTAGCCCACACTGAAAAAGACAACTCAGATCCTCCTTCAGGCTACAGAAGCTTTTTATTCTTTAGTATGGGACCAATAATTCAACTTCTCTGATTCAAATTCCTCATTTAAAAATGACTCAGAGTTATAGTGCCTAATAATTCTTAACAGCATTACACAAACAGAAAATAATATTCAAGAATATGTGAAAGTTTGAAAGGCAGCCATTGCAAGTCTTCTAGTCATTCCTTCACCCAAGTGAGGTTTCTTTCATGAGCCTCTCCAAATCCAAAAGAGGCATATGATGACACTATTACTTCCATATATACACCAGACAAAATGCATCATTTGTGATGATGACACCTCTTCCAGTTGTTTAGTGTTATCATAGGAGTAAAATCCATGTGCTGGAAGACTAACACACTCATTGTCAGCCCCATGAAAATTAATGTCCTGGGGTTTATGGAACAGGAGGCCACTATGCTAAGTCCTGCTCTCTGCCCTTCCTATTACACTGAAATTCACCATTCTTACCCTCAACTGCTTGTTATTGGTGACATTAAGCCTGTATTTATCTTTTGATAAAGCCCTCTCTTTCACTGATAGAGAAATGCAAAGTCAAGACACACATCTATGTAAAAAATCCCAAAATAAAGATTATGTAATATGCACCATATTCCAATCTGATAGAGGATTTAATCAGTGATACCGAAGAAAAACTTTAATTCCCATATTTCTATTTGCTTGCACAGGTGAAACACGAAGTTTTCTAGACTCAAAAAGGAGTTCATACCCTCTGTGAAGACTGAGTCATCATTTCTGTTTTCAAATATATCAGAGATGTGCAGCAAGTTTTCTCCTGCAGGGCAGAACTGCCAAGAGGACCTAGAGTTCTTCTATTTTGTGTTAAAATGAAAAATATTTGTTTGAAGTACAATGAAACAAGTCACCCTTCATTTGATTTCATAGGCATTCTTTTACCAGAAGTTTAAATGAATCCATCCTAGATTAGAGACCACTCACATCGGTTCAGAACTGAACTAAACACTTTTTAATAGCAGAACACTCATATTGAAAGATGAAACTCATCTACAAAGGAATTGCTCAGAGACTATAAAAATAAAGGAAATAAATAAATGTATAAACACTCTCCAACACTTAGGCCAGCTTTACTTCGTGATGTATATGAAAACACTTTCTGAAAATAGAGGCTGGTGGTGAGGTGAGTTAGAATTGAGTGGAAGAGAAGTCCTGTCTCAGCGCCAAGAAGTAATTTTGCTTTGGTTTACCTTTTTTTTTTAATTTTAAAAACTTCAAGAGAACAGTACTAGCAGGCTCATAGCTCCTAAAATTGACTTAACTGCGCACTCATAGAGGAAGAAAAGAAAGGAAAAAAGCTTGGTTCCTACCATCTCCCACAAACTGAAGGAGGGCGAGATCAATTTGTCTCTTCCAAGGTGATCCTTTCTGGAGAGCAATCCCATAGCCAGTAGTGGCAAAGATGTACCCGCTGCCTATTGTGACAAGTTTGCAGCCTTCATCTCTTCCAGCCTTGTAATTCAGCACCGCTGCATCGTAGATGAAAGCATCCAACTTCCTGAAATAAAATATTTTACAAACCAAATCATTAGGGACAGCTGTTGTCAGAATTCTTTTGTCCTTGATGTTAGGACCCTGTTGAATACAATATGGATTCTTTGATATCATTAATTACATATCCTGCTCTGCTGTATCTAAAATTAACAAAAGGCATCTATTTTAGTGAGGGGAAAGTAGGACACATAGTTTTGCATTTCTATTTTAAGAGATGCTGTTAAAAAATACTGAGCAGGAGAAATCAATCTACAAAATGTCTCGCCCTGGTACCTTTGCTCTCAGTATGGATAACAAATACCTTGAGATGCAAAATGATCTCCAAAACCAACAGAAATGACAACAAAGAACTTAGAATTGAAACAACAATAGAAAATTAGTTTATTTAAAATACTGAAGGAGATTGAAAATCTTCACCAGTTTTATATACACACCCTTGTTTTACTTCTCTTTCCAAGAATAAACAGTGAAGGTGGAAGTAAAGTCCTTGGTAAGACAAAGGAAGATACTGGAGCATATCTCATAGAGCTACCTAAATCCCACTCAAATATGATAGAAAATATTTCTTTATGATTCACAGTTCCAAACATACTATTTGTGTATCTGGAGCACAGCAGGAGGAAAGTAACTTGTAAAAAAGTTTAAGCCTTTTACCCTACCTACCTAAAAATGGAAGAATGGGATAATCCATTCTCTAAAGAATATAGGGAACAAAAAAGGAGCAGGAAACAAATTTAGTAAAGAAAGGACAAGAAGCAATGTCCTCCAGGGATACCTTCTCAGAAGCGCTGTAAAGCAAGTTAGAATGCAGGTGCATAGATATTTCACAAATGAAGGCAGTGAAAATGCACATACAAGAAGAGGAGGACATTTGGAAGGACAATTACTTGACAGCAGCAGATCCCAGACAAAGAAAAAGCATTCTTATACTGCCAGAAATTAATATGCAAACCTCAAAAAGAAACAGATAAAACCTTATTTTGCATTACTGCGCTCATCTGCAGCCAAAACCTTTTAAGATTTTTACTACTTGCACAAGAGCTGCAGCCTATAACAGCAAGAGGAAATAGCTGTTGGGGCCTCGGCTCCAGCCTGACCTGAGTGACACACGAAACCAAAGGCATTCCATTCCAATAACCCACCCTCCCTTCCCAGCATCTCTGTGCATCCCCTAGGAAGTCAGAGGAGCAGGAAGGACACGGCCACTCAATTGGCTTTGCTGGATGGTGTGGGGGAATCCAGCCTGCCACCCCCACAGGCTGTGCAGCCCCAGGCACTGCCAGCTCTGCCTGCTGAGCCTCTGCAGAGCCACAGAGCATCTGTGCAGCATTGCTGAAACCATCTGATGGGCTGCAGCTGACAGCCTGGCACAACACTGCCCACCAACAGTTGGGGCCTGTCTCCATGGAAAGGCAGCTATAAAAATAAACGTATT
Source organism: Hirundo rustica (assembly GCF_015227805.2). Classification (NCBI taxonomy): domain Eukaryota; kingdom Metazoa; phylum Chordata; class Aves; order Passeriformes; family Hirundinidae; genus Hirundo; species Hirundo rustica. The sequence continues at coordinate 5,880,035 of NC_053464.1, forward strand.
GTGGCACAAACAGGTACAACAGCATCAGCTTCAATTACATTATATCAAGATGCACCAGTTGTGAATTCTGTTGCTATGAAGTTTTGGAGTCACGCTTGCTACTAAGCCTAAATCAGTTTATGTTGATAAAACTTTTCATTTATACCCACAGAATGGAGCAAGACCTAGAAATATCATATTTTGACTACTGACAGAAAAAAATGCCCAACAAGCTTTCATGCATATCATAATTCGAAATTTATTCATAAATAATCAAAATCAGCAGAGCCCTACCTTTTTCAGAACTCTAAATCAGATCCCAAAAATGTGGCACTAAAGAAACCTGTGTCTATCTCACCAAGATAGAATACCAAGAGGAATACCAGGAATACCAGGAGAGAATGAAGTGGTTGGATTTGTCTGCTGTCATGAAAAAGTGAAGTTCCTCTCACTAATTACTGTTCTTTATTGCTTTCTTTCAAGGATATTTATCCCAACAGTGACCATTCATCTAATTGAAATTTAGTGGTTAATTCAGAGTAGAGGTGGTACATGCAACGATTAAAAAAGTAGTTGAGCCTCCAGTTCTTTAGCTTTTCCCCTCTTCGCTAAAATTCAGTTTGTGCAACCTTCAGTTTAGAAGTCAGATTAGCTCAACCAGTGCTCAAAATCTGGTTTCCTCCTTCCTTTAAACGGATCACTTAATATGCAGAAAATCACTAAACACCTGGTAGGCAATGTCAAAAATTCAATCCATAAATAAAACATGGATGGCTACCTGGCACTGGGGGTAATTAAACTGGAAAGAGCTAAGAGGATGCTGGGGTATTGCCCAAACCTGCCGCCCTCAACATAAGATCAGAATTTTTTAAATGATGGGCTTTGATGCAGCACTTCAGAGACAATCTTTGCTTGTACAGAGAGTAAAACCAAAAATCTATGTCCTTTGGATACGCTCAGAGTGGAAAAAAACCCCACAAACCTGCTTGCTGTACCCTCAGGATATTGTAGCTTTTCTGATGTACAGCAGACAATTACCAAAATCAATACAGCCCAGCCTCAGATGCTGATATCTGCAGTTATCTGTGGGGAGGGAAGGACTCTTCCCCTCTTGGAGGATGCTCATGGCTCAGGGATTGGGAGGTGTTGCTCTCTCCACAGGTACAGACACTGCTGCAAGCAGACAACTTAAAACACACTCTGGAATTTGTCGTCTGTTTATTCTGGGATTTATAGTTTTGCAATGCAAGCACATAAAACACATGCTGTTAAACACAGAGAAAATATAAAGAGTCAGCTATTCTTCTGTCAAAACAGTCTCAGTCAGAAATACAAAGGAAAAAGATCTCTTTGCTAAAGACCCTAGGGCAAAAGCTTCGTGCTACCTCAGAAACTACACTCTTCACATGTGGCTTGCCTCCTTAGTTACTGAGCACTGTAATAAAACCTTGGGAGAGAGAGACAAAGCACAGTCAGAGTTCCACTCTTTCAATGTGGAAGCACCTCCCCAGTTTCCCAGGAGTCTGTGAGCAGTGCAGTGCTCACACATGGAACAGGTTCTGAGGATGCAGAAGGCTCTACTTTTGAGGACTTTTTCTAAACCAGTTCTATAAGGTCACAACAAATCCCATTACACAAATCAATTTAAAAACATGAGGTACTTTACTGACAGATGCTGAGAGCTGAAGGTTCTCCTGTCAGTCGCTGCCCAATGTCTTACTGTAAATCAAAAATTGGTTGCCTGGAAAAACTCTTGGTGTCCACAAATACAAACTTATATTCAGAATATATTTTCTGCATTTCCAACATAACTCTTATAACCTCTCAAGGCTTAATCATCTCTTCATCGTGTGCTGATTACAGAAGTACTGTTCCTGCCAAGCTCCAGAACACACTGTACCCCTGCAGCGTGGGCAGGGAGGAACAAGCCCCAAGCGAAGCTCTCAGATTTTAGGGCACCCAACTCTTCCATCACTAGGAGGTGAATTTCTGGCATTCCAAATTTTTAAGAACTTTCAGATAACTATAAACACTTCTCAGTTAGTGTTTCCAAAAATGGAGACAGAAAGATCTGGGCTAATCCGAAAATGTGACCCTTTCTGAGCTGCTTGCAAAGCTGGCAGGGAGATCAGCCCTGGAGGAAGACGAGGCAGGGACGTGTGCAGGCCAGAAGGCTGCTGGGAACACAGAGGACTTTCCTTCCTGCCGTGGCTGCGTGGGGAAAGCCACAGCTGCTGTTTTGCTGGGCTCTGATGGAAAAGCCAGGCTGGACACAGAAGCCCATCCTTGTCATTCTCCAGACAGGACTGGGATGCCTGGACCTCCGGCTCTCCCTGTTCTTCCCACAAAGACTGGCAAGCCCCAGGTCTTGATTCTTGTGGCAGGAAAACGTCAGCGTGCAGCACAGCTGAGCGCTGCTGTTGAGGTTACACCCTCAGCGCAGAACAGCTTCCACAGGCCGAGCACAGGCCACGCTCCCAGAGCGGCGCAGAGCCTCCCGCAGGCCTCAGTCACGTACAAATGAACAATTTACTTGTCAGCTCAGTGCAGCCACACCAGGGAGTGAAAAGCTTTGTCACACTGTGAGGGTTTAAATAAACGGTTTAGAAGTATTAGAGAGCTGAGAGAGAACTGGAAATGCGAGAGGAGGCTCATAACTGCCGTGAACTGGTCAAGCAGGCCCGGCACCTCCAGCCAGGGCAGGGGAGCAGAACTACAGAGCTGTGACTCATCTGAGCAAAAACTTCCTCAGAACTACTGCAATAATCCTGGCTAGGAGGAAAAAAAAAACAGTTTGGAATATTTATATAACAGTGACTACAAAGGCAAATGTCCTTCATCACCGAGCAAGCACCAAGGGGAAAGGGGGTGGGGAGAATATTATCTGACAGCATCAGAGAACATGAGGTGTTATGAAATCATGAATTGGAATAGTTCTAGAAAAACCCAAATGGGCATTACTAAATGTAATAATTTGAAGTGGGAGATATGTGAAAAACAAGTGTGGACAGTCCCATAACTAAACATTTATTATTCATCAAGAAGGATAGGAGTTGAAAAATCAGAATAGCTAGTGCGAAAACTCATTCTCAAGCATTGCTGCACACATGCAAAATTGCCTGCATAGAGAAAATTTAAGTTAGAGGAAAAGGTACAGGAAAGCAATTTCAGGAAAGTTGAAAGCCCTTCCCTATAATTTTCTCCACCTTTATTATTGGCACAACTTTTCATAAAGTTCCTATGATGAAAACTGAAAAGGAAGACAAGGCAAATGCTACTTTATTAGTCACTTCTCCCTTAATAATACAAGTATAACACAAATGAAAAATGTTCCTTCGCTTCCTTAGCCAACTAACATGATCATTCAATGATTTTGTTCTCTTGATGGAATGAGAAGTAAAAATCTAAAATGCCAATCTGCTCAGTAGTTCTAGAGCCACAATGACATTAGGAAAAAAGGAAAAAAAAGTGTCCACTTAAAGTTGGAATAAATTTAAGCATATATTTTTAGAGATCATCAATAGTGTTGGGAAGGCAGCAAGTACAAACATATTGTCTGTAAGATCTGATGGATTTACATCACAAACTTTCATTTCATCCCTTCTTTCTCCACAGAAGGATAAAAGAAAGTGTGTCAAGAGTGAACAATGAGGGACAGCATCATTTGTGTCTCTCTGTGTCCTGGGGATCCAGTGCTGGAAGGTCACTATGGAGTGACACAGAAACCCAAGGGAAAGAATGCTGCTCTGAAGATGAGGCTTCCATGAAAGTCACTAAAGTGACACTTTGATCCTGCTGGAGCAAAAGCAGATATTTAACCTTTAACATGAAGGACTGTTGATTTCTCTTGCACACTTTTGACTAAAATGCATTTCAGCTTATCTGATGCACTTCATCACCAACAGTGACTTTATCTTTCAGTACATATTCAAATGGCTCCTCACAGAACTGAACTTCACGCACACTGAGTGGATTTCTTGACATCTTGATAATGCCAGTTCATTAGGGGAAAACTGAACAACCACCCCTTGCAACAACACAGGTCAGCAAAGTATAACCCAGTTAAATGATGAACTCATGAGCACAGAACAAGCTTTCAACTTTTCTCCCAGCTCAAACTATCCTCACTGCCATCTTTGCACAGGAACACAGACAAAAATTTGAAAGAGCAGGTTCTGACAGACATTAACACCACCATGAGAGGTTGTGGAGGCTTCACCTTGCCTGTCAGGGCAATCCCAGCTGCCAGAAAATCCACTGAGAACCTCCCTTGGCTGTGGTTACCTGAATGGGCACATTCACCCTCCTCACTCACAGGAGCTCCCATCCACCACCCCTCTGCCCACACACCTTCCCAGTCCCCGTAACATTTCCCTTAGCAACAAAATAATGGAAAATTTAGTGTGCCTTTATGATTAATTTATACAATGGAAGATTGTCCCACTTCACATCTCAGAAGCCAAGCCAAGAAGTTTTTGCAACGCATCAGTTTATCAAAACACAAAATTTGAAGAGCTGAGTGGGGGGAATATATTTTTAGATTAAAGGTATTGTCCCAGTTACAATAGCATATTGAAGGATAAATTCAGCAGAGCTCACCAAGTACCTGATCTCAACCCCAAATGAAATGAAGACAAAAACTCAGAACGGCTTCTGAAAAGAATAGGGGTTAGATGGCACACAGCTGCTTCCACCTGTTCATTTTATTTCCAGGTTAAATGCAATATTTAGCAATATTAGATAGGTAACAGCATTACCTAAAAAAAAGTTATAATGCAGACAAAGCAAGTAACCTAAAAAAAAAAAAAAGCCAATCAAAAATACTTCAGAAGAGCACTCAGGTACTGAGTAAGGGATTTGGAAATAAATTACTATAAATCATTTTTTTCCTAGAGGCAAGTTTCTATGTATCAGGTGGACAGGAGAAACAGAGTTGTTAGTTTTTCTTTCTTTAAAAGAAAATTGCAAAAGAAGCAATCTTGTGGCCAGGAAGAAATTCCCGAAAATGCAAGAATTGCAAGAATATGAGAACAACTGCATTTCCTGAAAGGACAGCACGTTATGGGGGAACAGGAATCGGCCATCAGAAAAACTGATGCCAGAAAATCCTGCCGTTGAGTGGAAATTCCATAGGAGTCGTTACATGTGTGCTGGAAGCTTGTAGTGCTGAACTCTGCTCACTTCAGCAGTAAAAGCAGGAAAGCTGTGCTCATTCAGGCACACATTTCTTTTAAGATACTAGATTTAAGAATTTATACTGGAGTAAAGAGATCCCTTTGAAAAATGTTCCTAGATGGAACAGCAAATTTAAATGTTTTCGCATCTCTGAAGCCCTCTGGTACACACAGCATTTGCCCAGTTGCAAACCCGTTTTCCAATTCTTAGCTTGTGTGGCTACAGCTGGAATTTCCATTGGAAATCATTCCCTGCAGAGCACAATGCCAAAATGAACATTAGAGGGAACACTGAAACATATATTAGATTAAAGCACCACAGAAAGCATCATAATGTAAAGTGAAATTAAGTTATCCCAGCCATCTGATGCCAAATTAAATGAAGTTATTGATCGCAGAAGTTGTCTGAACTTGGTCAGTGAGGACAGAAAATCCTGAACTGGCCAAACTCTTTAGCAGAGATGTTTTTTTACAGGAGGTCATGAAGGAAACTGTTTTTCACATTTTAGCTCCTTCAGACAGTTCTAAGGAAAGTGTATTTGTATTTGTACAATAATTTAGTGCTTACTGTCAAAATTGATAGTAATAAGTAGACACCCTGGAGCCCTGCAAACATCTGCTCTCCCAGGTAGTTTGGGATCTTTGTCCAGTGCTCCTTCACTTAGATGTTTCCCCTGTGTTTATATGATGAGGGCACCCCTACATGCTGCTCTCTCTTCATGTATCATAACAGATATCCTGGAGGGTTGCAAGCAATAAATTATGACTACAGATATCTCATGCTGCCTACAGGCCTTTTCCTTCCTCCCTCAAACACTCCTCAGAGTTAACCATCCCTGGTAAATTCTTAAAAATTTGGACATTTCTGTGTGTTCTTGCTGTAGGCTGCTATTGTATCCCCATGAGAACAATGAAGAATTTGTGCTTTTAATGAAAAATTAAAATAGATATTTTTCTTTCAAACAGACTTCTCTCACAGCTTTCCCTCTTCTTTTGAGGTGAAAAGATATGAACCACAGAAAGAACAAAAACTAGGAAGTTTTTCCTCCGGTGAAAATTTTGATGACAATTTTTCTGTAAAAATAAAATGAAAATATTACAATTTGGTTTGCATTGAAGTGGAGAGATGTCAGCTGGCTGCCTAAAAGACAAGTTGGGGTTGATTTTAACTTTAGGCACATGGGTGCTTTAATTGGCAGTCCTAATTAGCAGTAGGACCTGCTGGGCACAATCCCAACTGTGCTGCAGCTGACGGAAACAGGGATGTTTGCCTCCTGGTTATGCCTGTGCCCCAGTGCAGAAGCTGCCAGCTCAGCCTCTGACCTGGTTGTATTTGTTCAACAAATAACAGTGTGTGTGAAGCTGTGAATTGGGTAATTTATAATCACTGTGAGAACTACAAAAATCCAGTTCATGCCAATAAACTCACAGATGGGGTTGAAAGGCCATTGGAGCCTTCTGGGGTCTTCTCCTGCACTCTCTCTGCTTAGTGCCATGAGATTCTATAAAACATGTTAATAATCATGTTCTTTTCACATGGAGAGTGGGCTTGCAGGGAGGAAATAACTCCTCATGCCATTTGCACTGCTCAGTTCGATGCTTCCAGGTGTTTCTGCTGGCATTATAACTTGTCATTAAAGGATGCTGAGGATACAACCACCACGTGTCCCTGTCAAAGTGACAGCTCAGGACAGCCTGCAGGCCGAGAGCAGCTCCTCAGGGGCAGCTCATAAATCATAGGGATGTAACCCTTCACATCTGATAACCCAGCAGAGATGAGGCAGTGCAGACACGCTGCCACCACAGCAGCCTTTCCAAGCGGCTCTGTAATTCCATCAGCATGTCAGAGAGGACGTGGGAATAAGGTATTCAACTGATGTGTATCAACACAAGCATTGCTGTCTTTAACAGGAAAGGCAGATGAAGTCCCAAGTAAACTTTAGCATCAAATCCCTGAACACACAGTCAGAGCTGTGGCTGGCAATAAAAGCTGCAAAGCACTCACGACAGCCAGGGGATCTGCAGCTGCACACGGGGCTGCTTGCCTGGGCAACACCAGGGATTCACTCCTGCAGCTCCCTTGGAAGTAAGTGATGGACAACAGGCAAGCAAGCATTTCCCATTTTATCCCTACAGTAAAAAGAACCTCCCCCAATTAAATTTTCTCATTTCAGCCATTAGCAGTTAAATCTCAGACTATATGCCACTGTAGATGTGCTGGGGCAAAGGTGACAACATGAAATGCATTTCCACTTACTGCCATTGCAATTTCTCCTCTTGACAGTTTTACAGCCGCAAATAGAAACGCTGCATGCAAACTCAAGAGCTACGAGCTCATACAACCCATACCTGAGAACTGCAACTGGAATGTAGCTTTGCCTGCAAAAAGATGGTATTCCTTAACTATAATCTCTTCAGGAATAATATAGCCAGGCAAGCAGAAGGAAGCACACCCAAACAGCCACTGCAAACATAACACAACAATTAATGACTTCCTATTTGGGAACTTATTCTCTCTTCAAGAAGCACAGTCAATAGGATCTGTCTCCCTGGTACAGAGGGCTCTAGAAATGTAGATCAATTACATGCAGCATGGACAGAAATGCTTGTGATGCATTTTTAAGGCTGTATTTGATCAATAAACATCTCAAGAGCTCAGAGGAGCCTCCACAGCTCTGGCAGAGAACACATTAGCTAAAGCCTTCCAGACTCTGCTCTTGGGAGTAATGCTCAGGGCAACAACTGCCATTTCTGTTCTCATTAAGGAACAAAACCTACAGAAGCCCTGAGCTGCTTCATCCTGCCTAAGGAACAATCCCCAAGCTCTGCACGTAGCACAGCACATGTGGACCACCTGATCCCTTAAATGCATGAAATTTAGTGAAAAACACAAGTACACTTTTTGACAAGCTTAAAAGATCAAGATTGCCTTCAGCAGCGAACTGCATTGAAGGAGGGACAATATTTTGCCATTTTGAAAATTGTTAAGTAGTACTTCAGTAACAAGATCTTCCTTTTTAATAGGCCAGGCTGCAAATTGACACATTTAATTAATAAAGTTCTGATGTTGTTCAAATGGTGTTTCATCAGCTTCCTGATTCACATCTGTGAATCTCAGAAATAAGACTCTAGTGACAAGAGATTGATATTACTGAGTCTTTACAGATTTTTTCTAAGATCTTTTTAGAAACAAAGTTGATTTTGTACCAAAGAGGAAAAACCAGTAAAGCTGATAACTTTGCCTTCACTCCTGATGGCAACAAGCCTCCATGAATAAGCTGCAGTGAATTCCCTACGGGGATTCACCTGAGGGAGCACGTATAATGTCAATGTCAGACTAACACAAAAATCTCATTTCCACTTTGATTTGTAGCGTTTCCCAGGCGATGATCTCAAACATTTTTGATGCTAATTGAACGAGATAGGTCCAAGCCTATTGCCCATGCAGTGAAGTTGCCTGTTCTAATTAAAACAAAGGCAGATGCTTTCCTTGTACGTTAATTTCTGATACAGTACCAGCTTCACCTCTCAAAGGTGAAACCAGAAAGGGGCTGGGTATGCTTTCAAGGCTTCCCAGACACAGACGTGTGCACACTCACCTCTGCATGTACAGCAATGCTCCAACACAAGTCTTATCTAACCCTTACACCTGACCAGGAAATAAAGGCAGGAATACCATTTATTTTATACATATTTCTGTCCATATTTGTCCCCTCCTCAAGACTTTTTTCTGGCCACATTAGCAAGTGGACTGAAGCAGCTGATTTTCCATTTCTTGAAAGAAAGATTTCAAAAAAAAAAGAAAAAGAAAAAAACACAGCAGTTTGGGTTTTAATTTGTTTTCAGAAATCTGTGCATCTGAAATTTTATGTTTGTCTTCTTCCTGCTTTCTCCTTCCAGTTCAACTCAGTAACGTTATGTATTAAACACAATGGTCTCAAAGATCAAGATACTTCCAGTACATCTCAAGATGTTAATGCTAATTGAAGTTGATCAAAAGACTTTCTCTGAGATACAGCAAAACCAGACTGAACTGTGACAAGATGCTACTTTATCATTTCATTCTACTCAGATCACAAGGGCCACACGTATGGCATTATTCAGTCATTAAGCATTGCTTCATTGCTGGTATTTTTTGCTCTATCTTGAAATTAGAATCAAACACTATACAAAAGTAATTAGAAGGGACTAAACTTCATGTCTTCAATTACACAAAAGTAGTTTTTAAAGTGAGCTTGGAACTACAGGTTATACAAACACTCTTCAGCGATAAAACAGCTCATATTTATCTTAACTTTCAGCAGCAATTTTCAACCAGATTCTTTTCAATTTCTTCTCAGTCTATAGACTATGACTAAAATGATCAGATATTTAATTTTCAAAAAGCTGTACAGAAGTAGAAAGTCTTAGCATGCATAAGGAAAGTTTCTTGTTGTATGCCTAAGGATGAGAATGGGGAAAAAAAAAAAAAATATATATATATATATATATATATATATATATATAAAGTGCAGAAATAGTTTTGGAAAGAGACAAAGATGAAAAGAGACAAATTAGCTGTAATAAGGTGAACAGAACACACACACTGAAGAGGAAAATAGAAATTATATATTTGTTTGGAAGCAGAAGCAGTTTGAGGAAGAAGAGATGAGTCATCCTCAAAAGAACCATGGAAACACAGACTCTAGATGTACTAAATATCATGGAATCCAGTGAATCAGGGAGGGAAGGAAGTTAAAGATGTCTCAACTAGACTTCATCAAGTCTAGTTAAAGATGAAAGGGCAAGTTTTACATGAAAGAGAGAAAGAATTTGGTCAACAAAATCATGAGGGGGGGAGAGAAAGAAGATACAGTTCTGGATGCTGAAGAACAGAAAATTTGACAGAATAAATGAAAAATTGTTTTTGAAGAATATGAATCTGAAAGCAGCTGACACCCTGCTGTTCAATCCCTCTGCAGGTGCCACCAGACAAAATCCCAAGGAGCACAGCTGGAGGCAGCACTTACTTGTACTGACCCAGAAGTTTATTTGTACCGCCTGCTACAGAAATATCAGCCAAGGGGAGCAAGGCAGACACCTGGGGACGTCCACACAGAGAAATCACTTAGAAGAGGAAAGAAACTTCGGCAGGGGAAAAGGAATCTGTCAAAAATGAATAGCTGATGCTGTCAAAAGAAGCAAAGCTTTTGAGGAGGACCATCAGCTGGGCCCAGGAGCAGCCAGCCTGAGTTTTAGTGAACATCCTGAACAAGCCTGCAGTCAGGTTGGCCCCCCCGTTTTCACACTTAAGTGTCTGACGAGTGGCCTGATTTTCAAGCTAACAGCAGTTTTTCAGGGCTTTCAGTAGCACAAATGGTTGATGAAAAGTACAAGCAGTATATATCCCCTAAATAAACTGTCTATCCAACAGAACAAGTCCTAAAAATGGCTGAAATCAGGACATCTCCTCCTTCAAAAATTCCCAGCAGGAATGGTAGGATCCAGCTGTCTATCTCTAATGCATAATTCAGCTGTCACCCAGGAAATGTAACTTGCACAGGCTCGGTCAGAGCAGGAGCTGCAGTCTGGAAGCCCCTGGGTGAGGCTGATCTCATGCAATGCTACCCATCTGTCCTGGGATGGGACAAACCTGGCCTGGGAAGTGCCAGCTGAGAATGCCTGGAGAAATGAGGGCAGACACAGTCCAGACAGCAGCAAGGAGACAGAAGAGAAGGAAACAGTTGGAAGGATAACTTTTTAAAGAAGGGAATCTTTACCCTAAGGAAAGATTTTGGGACTTCAAGGCCCAATACATTACACTCCCATACAGGTTTGGCAGAAGGGGAGTAAAAACTAAAAGGGTAAGCAGTTCCCTAAAAAGGAACAAAAGTAACAAGGTACTTTAGTATAGGAAGAAACGTGTCCTGTGTTCACCATAAATAACAGCAGATATTCCTTGAAACAGCCCCTGGAATATATATACTTAAAGCCACTGAAGTAACTTCTCACTTCAAAACAAAACCTAAAAAGCCTATATTGAGAAATTATTATTACTGTAATATTAACAAATATAATCATGTTGTGCTCAAGCCTAAATGTTTAGAGCTAACAGATTTCTGCCACCCAAACAAATAATGATATGAGCAATGAGTCACTCTCATACCTTTGGAGGATTAAGAATGGAAATTTGTATCTTTGTCCAACCAGGCAGATTGGGCTACTTCAGAAAAAAAAAAAAAAAAAAGGACGGATGGCACTCAAGTCTAAATCTCAGATCTTAAGAAAGAAGGACAATAATATTTACCAGAATATTTACCAAGATTGTCAGAAGCAGGATTAGGCAGTACTGCAAAAATAACAAGAGACTGTACTGTCTTCAAATTTAAGAAATATTAATTCTGCTCTTTGAAACTACTTCTCATAGGACATTGAAGCTACCATGTAATTTTAAAACAGCCATAGAAATCACAATCAATCATTTTCCTTCTTTATAACTGTACAGCGCAGTTGGAAAAAAAAGCAGCATGTACTACACAGCAGCCTGACATCAGTCTGTTCAGTATCACAGTGAGTACAGATCAATAGTTCTCTGTTACTGAAAAGTTTACAGCAGTCTTTAAAAATCATAAGAAAAAACTCACCCAGTTTTCAAGCTGACCAAGGCATCTTCAACTCCTTTCTGGTTAAACTTGGTCATGTAAAGGTGCATATCAGGGTAGTTGTTTCTGATATTCCTCTCAGTGCTTCCATTTGGGACTGTTCCAAACCGGAAAGGAGGAGAATAATCGTGTGGCCTTTGAAACTGGAGATAAAGGGGATAAGCAAATTGTTTCAGGCATCCAAAAAGTGAAGAAAGGCAATTTCAGGTTGAAAAAGACAGAAGGTGTGTAAGTTGCCTCAAATTTCTTCTAGGCAAATGCTGTGGGTTAATTCAGGTCTACTATACCAGAAACTCTCTCCACACCTACCGAACCGAATCTACACCCAAAGTAAAACTAGCTCAATTCTGCCACCCAAATGTGACTCTCTCCCATGCTTTGCACCATGGCAGGACAGCAGAAAGTGGAACAGATCCTCATCGCCAGCATCTCTCTAGAGAACCCAAACACTCTGGTAAACTGCAACCACAGGAAAAGAGTGTTTCATTGATAGTCATTTCACTCTTCCATCTCTCAGGTAGGACATTGTGATGGGAAAGGGATCACCCACAGTACTCCACAGGGACCCCAGTGCCCCAGTCCTGGAGGGTGCCAGGGATTGCAGGAAGCTGTGCCAGGGAGAGGCAGGGTGAGGGAGCCTCCTTCCACCCCTGACTGGAGGGGAATCAAAGCTCCTGCTGCTTCCACAGGGGCTCAGCAACTGCATAACTTGGTATGAGAAGGGCTTCTGGAGCTCACACCTACAATCCTAGTCCCTGTTCATCCCTACCACTTAAAACTACAAACCATTTGCTTGAGGGCATACAGGTTTGTTCTACAATTTTACTCTCCCTATCACTGGCATCAGCACAGATGAACCAGCCAGGGGATATCTGCAAAGGAATGGCAATAGCTCAGGGAACATTCAGGTTTCACACTCAGTAATCCTTCAAATAATCTCAAATAAACTTTTTGCTAACAGACCTGAAAATTTCATATGCATCTTTTAAACATCTTCCATTAAAATCCAACTGACAATTTAGGATTAAAATTAAAATTAAAGAAACAAATGGAAAAGGTCACTCAGATTAGAGGAACTATTGGCTAAGGAAGAAATTGAATTGAGCATTGGTAAAAGCAGTCACCCATAAATTCCACAGTAAAATGCACTCTGTTTTTATTGTTGAAGGTAGAAGAGCAATCTATATATCCTGTGCTTCAAGAGATGCCTAATATTTATAGAGCTGCTGATTCCTTTGGGGCTCCATATGAAATATTTCTCTTTTTAACGTTTGGTCTCAGGGCATCAAGAATTCCCAAAATCCAGTGCCAATTTGCAAAGAGAACACAAAGGGTTTTATACAAAAGCTGGGAGTATTTTCAATTCCATCAAACCTTGACTGTGAAATTACTGCTGCAACACTATTTTTATGTTACAGAACTACAATTAAATGCTTCATTTTAATTAAGCATATTTTGACAAAGCAAAAAGGAATGAACTCTATTTTTCTCTATTTGTTTAGCTAACAGATGTCTTACTTTCCTCATTTTCCCTTTTCAGAGCTTTACTGTTTAAATTATAACTTTGCTACTACTTTTACACATAGTAATTGACCCATGCACCAAAATTACACTGTACACTACTCATGATTCTTAGTCTATATTTGCTACCTCCATTTCTGAGTTTATTATGCTGAAACAAACCCTACTCTTAAATATACACCCAGAGATTCTACTGATGTAAATGTAGCTTGCTATCAACTTTGTTTAAATCTAGAGATAATGTATCTCTGATGTATTGAGATGGTTTCACGTTGTCACCTAAATTTGCCCATCAGTAGAACTGGAAAAGAATTATTAAAGAAACACTGACAATTTCAGAACCTGTAAGACTTGCTGCTCCTTATACTGCTGGCAATTTTTGGAAATTCAGCTGTGGTGAGCATTCTGCAAGCTCATTTTGCAGTATGGCATGGAAATGGGGGAGTGGCAGGGGAACTGGGGGGAAAAGGATGTTATGGTGGAGTAATCTGGTAATTTCAAAACGGAGTTTGGTTTTAAATAGTCTCACTCTTCAAGAATATTCATATGAATCTAGGATGCTGGGGGGCATTTCCTCTCATAGGAATAGTTGAAAAAATTAACACATCTGTTCAAATTGAACATTCATAGAAGACAAAAATATTTCTGCAGAAGAGAAGGATGAATAAAAAGCCCAACTTCATTCAAAAGTCAGAGAGTTAAAAAGCAGATTAATAGTTCCAAACCCCATCTACAGACTGGAATTTCTTGGCACCAACCAACAAATTTTATCACTCACAAGGAGATTATTTTTTGAAACCATCATCTGCTACTACTGCCTGCTCACAGGCTACTTGTAAAGAAGAAAGAGGTTTAAATCTTTTTACTAACACTGCACTCATATATGAGGTGAATAAAGTTTTCATCAAGAATATTTAACTTATATTCCATGGACTGCCACATCCTGGAGAAGCACACAGGACTGTCACTGTCTGTGACTGCAGCAAAGATCTACATGGCAGATGAGACAAGAAAAAAAAAATATCAAGGCTCCACATGCATTCATTTTCCCTGAAGTCCCATGACAATAAACAAAATACATCATGTTTGCTAGGAAATAATTTTCTTCCTAGGCATTTAATGAAACACTAATCTTTTAAATCATGGACAAAATTCTTGAACTGAATGCCGAGCCCCTTGTTTGAGTCATCGTGGAGAGATCTGCTGCTATTCTGAAGAGTGACCAATTCATTTTTGTCTCCCCTTGCTCTGCCCCACGACAGAACTGCAGCACAGGGAAACAAAACTCCAGTCTTTTGCTTTTATTTTATTTTTTCTATATGCCTTAATAAAACTGGCGATTTCCTTAAGTCAGCAGCGTGACCTTTCAGAAACATTACATACTGATTTAATTTAAAGATTTACTGGCTTGCCTGAAAAGGCTGGTGTTGAGAGCAACTGTTTGTTATTGTTCTGGAGTTTTTAAGGAACCGTGGGAAACATTACTAAAATAGTAGAAAACAGTAAATAATCTCCTGCTGATAGCAGGAATTGCAACTCATTTGGAGTGACCGAAGAGCACCGATATTTGAACCCTTTCCTTTCCTCTTTTACCAGATGGGAACCTGGCATTCTGACTTGTGATCCTACAAAGATGCAGCTATCAATCACTCCAAGCTTGCTCTTAGAGCATCAGTTAGTGCAGTGCAGGGATAGCTGTGCCACCCTCAGGAAGCACAGGAAGGGTTTGACACTGGGCAGTGGTCAGAGGCTCTCCCTCGCTGCCTTTGCTCTCTGCTGTCACACTGGCACACACCGGTGACTGCACAACTTGTGCCATCCTGGGGCACAGGAACAGAAAGCCAAGGCTACAAGAACACTGTGAATCTTGCAAAAGTAAGGAGCCTGTCAGTGGCATCATTAAGGTTTCCTGTTAAGGCTGAAGAGAAGCTCCTGGACCAGGTGAACATGAGGCAATTCCTATCTGTGGCAGAACCCTGGCAGATCAACACTCTGCAAGACAGTTCTGTGCACTGCCACCAACCCTCCTTTAGCAATTTTTTTTTTCCCTTTCATTCCATGAAATAGTCACAAATTATCTCAAAAGTAGAAAAGCCACAAATTTCAGTCTTTTCTGGATACTTTGGACTCATTTTCTGTACCTTTTTATGAAGACAAAGCTTTTGAGCATCTATTACATACACAAGAATGTCAAAATATAATTTTCTTCTCATTTGCTGAATCATTTTGGTTTATGAACACCCACCCCCCTCCTAACTCCAGTACACGCTGTGCCATGCATTTCTGGGTGACACTCTGATGACATGGCATTCACAAATTCATCAGCAACATCTCAAGGGATTAGGAAACTATAAGGATGTCTTAAAGCACTGAGGGGTAAATAGCATATTATTATAACATCAGCAAATCTGGTGAACCAGCTGATAGAGTGCAACATAATTCCTGAACGGGACAACATTGAATGCTGAGGGTCAGGGATGGCTGCTCAGAGAGAGGGGGTTTTTTTCCTGATTTTTCCATCACATGGGGACACCTCAGTGCCTCTAACTGGAAACAATTTATTGCACTGGCAGTACAGCACTGACAAAAGAGCTTGGCTCTTCAGGTCTGGCAGTGGGAAAAGTGGGAGAGAAGAACAACAAACTGATTTACCAAACAAGAAGTAGGGTTTGGGTTTTTAATTTTTTTTTTTTTTGTGAACTTTCAAGTATTAATTATTATATATGAAATTACATATTTCTGGCCCTTGCCTATGACTGCTCTGCTTCCTGCAAGGGTCAGAGTTCTCTACTGAACTGTAAAAAAAATGGCAAAGAGAGGAGAAAAAGAATTTAACATAAATCAGATTACATCCCCATAAATTATCCCAAATTACTTGCTTTTTTAAAATCCAAGAAGCCTCAGGATTTTGGAGGAGGTGAAACCTATATATGACAAGAAGAATGCTCTGAAATAGTTCACTGCTCTTCTGGACTTCTAACTTGTTTAATTTAATCAGAAAAGGCATGGCTTCCCTGACTTATCTCTACGTGCTCCAAGCAAAGTTTGAAGAACCGAAAAATAGAAACAAAGGTGGCAGATCAAATAAATGATCAGCAGACCACACAAGAACAGATGGTATTTTCTGATTCAAGTATTTTTCTATTTTTATTTTGCTTTGTGTGGAAATGAAATGCTGCTTAGCAGTCAGAATAGGAAAATGGCAAAACTCAGGAAGTTCTTAGCTGCAAGCTACAGAACAGGAGCTGACATTTCCAGCCCCGTGGCAAAGAGAGGAGGGGAAGGTGAGGGTGCAGGGTCAGACCTGAGCCCCACTGCTGTGCCAGGTGCAGGGCAAATCCTGCCAAAAACCAGGGGCCAGGAAAACGCTCTGTTCTTTCTCACCAACAGGAGACAGACATTTCTCAAATATTTTTTTTATCCCCAAGAGAATGCCATTTATCTGTCTCTTCCAAGAATGTTATCTTAAAATAGAAGGATATTTAACAATCTTCATGCTCTTTCAGGGGTTGTTTGACAATACAGTTTAATGAAAACAAAACTATTTACCATTTTTTGTTTCTTTTTATCTTTGCTCTAGCCGTGCTTGCTTTGATATACCAGGCAATCAATCAATCAAAGGCTGGTCATAAAAAGCAGTTAAAACAAAAAAAACAGACAAGGCTGAGATGTTGCCTTTTTTGTTTGTTTTCAGTAAAAATTTCCTTTATTTTCTGTCCTTTGGGAAAAACCCTTCGTGAAGTTGTCCCCTGGGCTGTACTGTATTTAAGTATTTCTTCTTAATGTCAATATTTAGTTTCATTTTCAAACAACTAGGCACAGACTTGACAAAAGGATACTCTTCAAGTATCTTGTGCATGTCCATCAGAATAATTTTGCAAATGGGCTTTTTTCTATTAATATATTACTAATATCCCTGGGCTTTTTTCTATTAATATATTACTAATATCCCACCAAATTTTTCGAGCTGCTTATATTGGTGAGGCATTCTTTTTAAGCAAACACTAATTGATTTCTATCATAAAATAAATGTGGTTTTCAGTTAATGAAGCTACGTTTGAACAGGCAACTCAGAGATTTTGAAAACAGACTGATATTTTCATGCTTTGGGTCTTAGGTTTGTTAGTAAAGTTTGCACTTGCACTCAGAAGGAAATCATCCAGTTTCAGTTCATTATCTTGCTCAGAGTTTTTATCACGAAGGACAAATTTGTAGATGGATCATGGAGAATGGACACTGACCTCTTTTGAGCTGAATACCTACCTTTTTATCACTCAGCCCAGTCACTTGGTCAACAAATTCCTCTTGAATCATAAAGGCAGCTAAGTTAGCAGTGTAACTGGCCAGGAAAATGACAGCAAAGAAAGCCCAGACTGACACCATGATTTTACTTGTCGTCCCCTTGGGGTTTTGCACAGGCACAGAGTTGTTGAAGACCAAGCCCCACAGTAACCACACTGCCTTTCCAATGGTAAAGGATGGTCCGTGGGGATCTGCAATTGCAAAGAGCAGTTAGTTCAGCTGCAGTTAAATTAAACCTTGCAATGTACAGTGAAGGGACAACCCCTCGGTCCCAGAGACGTGGTTGGAAAATATTTCAGTATATATTCACTGTACTCCCAATATAACCACAGGATTTACCATAGGTACCCTCCTCCTGCAATGACAACAATTTCCACATTTTTAAAGCATAATTCAACGTTTTTCTATGTCGCAAATGGTTCAAAATTTTTAAGATGAAAATGGAAAGCATAGGTTTGGAGGAGAGGCAGGCTGGTTTGTCTCCTGCAGGAAGAAATGTGCCACAGTGTTGCCCTGTCAGTCTTCTGAGCCAGCAGACATGTGAAATGGAAAACTGGAGGTTTAAGTCTTAATGATTCAATTCTAGTACTTTTCTTACCCAAATTATTTTTATCATTTCCAGTCATCCAACATTATGCTTTTTGAACATTATGTAAGCATTTTTAAGATCAAAGTGTGTGAATGTGTCACCTACTTTTAAACACCTTTGTACTCAGAGCATGAATCAGAAAGACAGAACAAAGGTGCTACCTGTACAGACACGGAATTTAGAGCAAGCCAGGCTCTGGCTGCCTCACATGTTCAGAGTCAGTTCTGTGGCTCCAAATGTGTTGACATTACAGGTAAAATTCTGTCCCAGCTAAGCCATTCTGTAATTTTTGTTATTTCTATTTTCAGCCATCTTTTAACTCATCCCAAAGCTGGAAGTGGCCAGCAGGCTGCCCCAGGCTCACAGGGGGCAGAAGTGGATAGCAATGTCACTATCCGCTCCAAAGGCCTCATTTGTAGAGCCCTGGGAGAATCCAGGGCACTTGTTCTCACCCAGCTCTAGGTAAGTACAATGCAATCACACATTGCTCATCATCCAGACTCCCTGCACCCTCAGAGGAGAGAAACAGCCCTCCCCTGACTGTGACTCATTTGGCCTACTTATAATTATCCTTTTTTCAGTTCAACTGCAGTTTAGTCAATAAGCTCTGATGTAGAAATCTGTAACTTTACCTCCTTCCCTGTCCTATCCCTTGATCCAAGGGGATGCACATTACAAATATAGATTTAGATACTAATTTAACTATAATTCATTTTAATAATAATTCAATGACTCTTAAAATAATAAAACCCTAAGTGGGTATACTCAGTGCATATTCTTATTTCAGTAGAAATACTCTCTAGTGAAGTGCAAATATTTCACAATGCAGTCTAGCTTTACATCTTAGATTACGCTCTATTCTGCAGCAGCACTAGGAAAATAGGGTGCAGAAAAATAAACACAATGGAGCTGACTTTTGGTTTATGAAACTTCCTTCTAGACACATTAAGGACTGAGCTGATACAGGGATAAAGTGTGTTTTTCTGAGCAACAGTGTTATAGAAATTATATGCCAAGGGAGCAATCTGAAGTTCTGTTTATGCCACTGGAGATTGTATTACCACTGAGTTCCATCCTGCAAAAAATGCCTAGGGAAATGAGAGAAGATAGACATAGATAGATATAGATATAGATATAGATAGATATAGACAGATATAGATATAGATATATAGATATAGATAGATATAGATAGATAGATATAGATAGATAGATATAGATAGATAGAGATATAGATATAGATAGATATAGATAGATTTTTTTTTTTTTTTTTCATATTCCAGGTTTGAAATTACTGGCAGCTGGATTTTTGGCAAGTCTTTAGAACTAAATTGAGATGGTCTAATGACATAACATGTCTTTGTAGCTGTAAGTACACTAAATAATTAATTCAGGCACATGAGGTGGCACAGAAAATAACAACCAAGTCCCTGGATCCCCAGTGTCTATATTCACCTTTGATTCCCCCTCTCTTAACACAGTGTTTATTTCAGACAGAGGTTACACATTAACCATCTTATTAAAATGATAACATCATCTGAAGATTACAATAATCCACTTTTTCAGGGAACAAGCCAACCACTGTGTTCACCAAGCTGGAAGATCTCGTTACAAAAGAAGGCAAGAATGATTTAAAAATTTAAAGAAAGGCTGCGCTCTCAAATGTCAGTTAAAAAATGGGAGGATGAGGGCATCGTGAGACATGGAACCCTCACTCTTGAGTCAAAGTGCAGCTTTCACTAAGAGTTAATACAGAGCTTGTCTGTTTTGAAAATGAAGTTTCTGTAACTGAGGCAGGAGCAATGCCATTCTGCCAGGGGCCTCATTTCAAGGCTAAGAGTTCAGTTGACTTTTTACAGGGACTATACAAAACTATGGACAATGTAACTGCTATTTTTCAAACTGTCCATCAGACCAGAGAATTTGAGGTAACTTTCTCTGAACTGGTCATGAATTCATAGCAGTCAGGAGTAGAATATATTTCACTGCTTTTTGAAGCTGACACTTTACAGCTGATGCCATGTAGTAACCAAGCACTGCCTGAATAAAACTCTGATACCACCTACCTTTGTCTCTGTCTTCATTCCATGGAATTGGAATTATAAACATGAGCATATAGGCCTTCAAAAAATCATACTTTAAGTGAAACATAAACAGTGTCAAAATCATACTTTAAGTGAAGAACATAAACAGTGTCATAGCTAATTTCACTGGTTTATTCCTATATTATGTTTATTTGAAAAGATGGAGAGCCAGGGAGGGGAAATACATGATGTTTTTATAGACATGGAGTTGAGTAAAATGCAAATCTTACCTCTCCCTTGTGCTAAGTTCCTGTTGTATCCTACAGGACTAAAGTACTCAAATATAAAGACAGCCATGGCAGACACGATGAGGAGCATCACAAACATCATCACCCAGACAGAAGCACTAAAAGGCTCTGCAGCAAAACAGACAGGAGAAACAGAAACACAGTTCATTAAACCAGTCACAGCACAAGAATCCTAATATCCTCGCCTAGGCAAGCCCAGCAGCTTCCTCTACATTAGTTTTTTCTAACAAAAATGCTAGCAAATAACTGGGCAATATATAATGAACTGCTGTTAGTATACATAGACAAAACCCATAAAGTCAAAAGCTTAAGTGTAAGTTGCAATTAAAAACAAAAGGCTGCACGCTTTTGTTTGACACTGAGTGGCACATAATTGGTTTGACTCGCTGCTTATTCAGTCCACGACTGGGTTGCTGTGTCTATTCATCCTGTATTGTATAAATTTATCAACAGAATGGTCCAACCACTATGACTGTGTTTCTGCAAAGCAAAAGCAATTAAGCATATGTTAAATACATTTGGTAATTCAGGGAAGTAGACTTCTCTCTTGTTTTCTATCCAACAAAAAGTGTTAGAGGAGGAAAGATAAATACTTCCATTCAAACTAAATGTTTTTGTTTCAGGATTCTTTTCTCTCTGTGTTTACTTTCATCTACCTGCAATGAAGAAGATATTTTTATCAATTGCAAACACATCCTTTTGAATGTCTCATTCTCATCTGGGAGCAAATTACTGAAATCAAAAAGGTATATGGAAAATTAGATGTCAGTTTGAATGAGAGAAGAACCATAATTAAGTAAAAGAAGTAGGCTGCAGCATAAAACGAAAAGAAGTTTCAAATACCAGACTAAGCACCAACTTTTTGAAAGGACATGGTATCAATATCAAATATCATCTTTCCCAACCACAGATTCTCTGTCATTTCAGGAGGTCCTGTGGTAGCTGCCTTGGTACAAGGATATCTCTAAGAAAGATTAGCATGGCAAAGTAGAATCTCTTTATCAGGCCAACTTATTTGGGGCACTTTACATCATAACTTGTGCAAATAAAGCAAGGGTGAGTATGCTCTGAAGTGTGAGAAAACAAATCTAATATACTATTTCTAATTAGGACAAACTCAAGACACACTTGAAATTACAGAAAATTAGTGAATTCAAATGCTTTGCCTGTTTCTGACAGCCCAAGAAGATCCTCTCTTGTAGCTTTTTCATTCTTTGAATTTAAGATTAGAATCACTGAAACTCTATCCTCACTGCAGGAAAAGACAATGACTGAGAACTGAGGTGCGCTGAGCCCAACAGCCCAATCTGAGCCCTGCCCAAGTTCAGATGATGACCCAGAACAGAATTAAATTTAATAATTTGGGCCCAAGCATAGAAAATTCATGAGATCGTTTGTCTTTGTTATGATTTCTTCAGAACTCTGGAACTTAGACAAGACCAAATAAGAAGTAGCTCCAGTGGTGATTTTGGATGGTAACTAAAAAGGCAAAGCAAGGACATTTTAAACCAGACTGTTTTCCTCTTGCAAAGGAGCAAATTTTTTTTTCAATTAATTATTTCATTTTTAAGACAGGGTATGAAGTTCTTGCAAGTACTATAATTATTTGTTTGGAAGAGAATGGTAAGTTAGGAAAATAACAGCATTTGTAGAAGGCAGAGAAAGATCTACGTAGATGCAGCTGGGGAAGGGATATTATACAGCCAACAACAGTCTAAAAAATGTTTTTGAATTCAGTTAGTAACTGGATTAAATTGGAATTCATGTAGAACTACTTTAAAATTTTGACAGCATTCTCACAGAAGGAAGCAAGGCTGATAAAACCCTTATCAAAAGCAACAGTATAGAAACAGCAATGGTAATTTGTCAAAATCTAAAGAAGTCAAAGGGCAAAACAAGCCAATGTACAAAAGTGAGCTATAAACAAGTGTTTAAGCAGAATTCTCTTTAATAATTTAAGAAGCTTGGTAATGTGGTGGAGAATTAATAGAAGCAATAGGAAAACAAAAAACTGTTTGGAATAGTAAGCAGTAAGATTGAAAAAGTACAAAATCAACTGAATAACAAAGTTGATCTTCCTGTCATATCAGAGAACCAATTACACATTCAGCACTGTGCTTTGATTCTCAAAGGACAGATAGGGAACTTCCCTCAGGCAAGCAGCAGGTTTTAAAGGAATTTTCAGTAAAGCTATAATATAGCAGAAAAAAACTAATATATGACTTGTTGGTGTCTATTTCAAATGACTGACAACGGAGAATATCAAGCAATGAAAAAGATGTCTTTGAATCCTACCTCCCACCACCAAAACCAATACTTAAGGAACACATTAAATAGAGAGGCATAGATTTTCTATTCCATCAATCCCTGCAGAAAAGAAAACTGACCTCACCTATGAACTTTCCCTCTGAAAAATATAGAAATGGAGATTTAAGTTTTCCCTTTATTTATTTGGTTGTTTAAATGAGGTTGAACCAAAACTCCAAAGAATCATTAAAAAGAGTATTTGCAGATCTAGTACATATGATTTCTAGTACAATGTGAAAATGTTTTAATGTGGATAAAATTCTCATTTGAAGGAGATACATCAGAATGAGAACACGGCAGATAACGAGGAAGAGGCTGTCACAGCCCATCAGCTACTCAGATCTACTGGACACAACAACTGACTGGAAAAATCTAATCACACAAAATCCTGTACTTGTCCACATTCATAGAAATAACTCACAAACCCAGATATTTCAGGAACTGTAATCAAGTGCTATTCTTTAAAAATAATATTGTATTTGACAGATTTTAAAAAAGTCTTTTAAAAGACTCCATCCAAAAGATGACTCCATTCTCAGACATTCTCTTAATTGAAACAAAATCAGTCGGTGAATAAATTCAGTTATCTGCCTGATAGTATTTTGCAAGGCAAAACATTTTACTACTACGCACACCTCATCAAAATACACAGTCAATTCCAGCAAACTGGCAGCTTCATCTATGACTGAAAAGAACAGAGCACACTCCTGAGAGCACAGACTTGATTTACTGGTGCAGTAAATCAGATTTCTTCAAAAGTAGAGCTGGTTTAGAGAGCTTTATGAGAAGGGGATATTTTTGCTCCTTTTGAATTATATACACATCCAACTAAACAAATAACATTAAATGCATTTTAGAAATCTAGTATCTCTGTTGCTTGTGCAAAATTCAAAAGCAGCTTCTCTTTTGAGGGTGGCTGTAAACAGGTTTTTAAGAGATAAGTAAAAAATCAACTGCACTCGCACTTTATAAAACACCCCAATTCTTATTTCCAATGGTCATTTCAACATGCTGCAACTGCAATTTAAAAAATGAACAACTCAATTACTCAAAGAAATTAAAAGATACTGAGTATTTTCATTACAAATACAGTTTCTTGCAATTTCACTTTAAAGTCTTTCATTCATATCAAGCATCAACAAAATCTACTTAGGTATCATCACATTTGGGAAATTATTTGATTACTCACTGTGTCATATTTGCTTGCATCATCCCTGCAACGTGCTCTTATGGAACAGATATGAAAAATAAGCTCTGTGGCTGAATGATGATTCTTGTGTAAGAAAATTCAATTATTTTCCTGCTCCTATCTGATACTACACCACTAATCTGCTCTTCAATGTCCGTGAGCAACTTCAGGGGCAGTGAAGAACTTCCCCTCGGCAATTTAGAACTGGCCTCACTGCTGACCCAATGGACTTGAACATTCTAAACTGTGCCCTAAGATATCTGGAATATTCAGTGGAAAAACAAAAAATCAGTATGATTTTAGTGTCACCATTCCAGTACAAGATATAAAAATAGTGGGCCAAATACATTATGAAGAACATAACAGCATTCTGGGCACTTTTCAACAACCTCACGGCTCATTCTCTTTTCAGCTTCAGGTAAATTCAGGTCAAATACTAAAAGAAACTATAAATAGTAAAAGAGAAGAGGGAAATAACGAAAGGAAAAATGCACAACTGGAACAAAAACCATGCAAGGAAAGAAGCCCAGAGTCTTCTGTTTCTTTATATCCCACCTCCTCTCCTCCCAGCCTTTCACTTCTTTGCTGTATCTCCACTGTTCAGATGCATCAATGGGGAAAACACTCAGCTCTCCAGTGCAGTAGCGTGGTCTTCAGAAGCCAGAAGTAGCTGTTACCAAACTAGCTTTAAATTATATCTGAAGATAAGGAAGCTGCTCTTCAATGGGTTTTTCAATTATTTTGGGAATATTAAAAAGACATTTAACAAATTATGATGGGCTAAACAAGCAAAAGTTAGTTTGTAAGAAAGTACAGTTGAGGATGTAATTTTCCTAACTGAAGATTTTAGGGGTTTTTTCCATATTGAAATCTCTGTCATTGGTTTTCACTTTCAGCATCCAAAACCAGCAGCACTGTGTCCATGTGTTAATGATCATGTTAATCAGCACATCAACATAGCACAAACTTCTTAATGTAAAATTCAAAACTGAACAGAAACGTGTTTATGTACTACATATCTTAACACACAATTAAATCTACTAAACACTACAGAAATGCAATGAGTTTATCTGGACGGGCTGGAGCTCATACCGAGGAAAGCAGATGGTGAAACTGTGCCGTTGCTCCGTGACACCATGACACTGATCCCAGTCTCCACGAATGGCACCGAAAAGTCAACGACTTCCGAGCGCTCCTCGTTGATGGTGAGAGAGCCCACAGCCATCACCGCCCGGTGATACACCACCTGATCACGGGGAGAACACACCACAGATGTCAGCACAGAACACCTCCTTCCCCAGAAGAGCTCAACCAGACATCGCCGAGTTCTTACTTAGGAACTTTTTCACATAAAAGACAACTTACTTCACCAATCATTCCATTCCACACGTTATTGACTTTTTTGCCATGCTTCCCATTCGTCACCAAGTACAGGTCATATGTGAACTTGACAGTTTTAGACAATTTCTTCAAGATATCAATGCAGAATCCTTTGCAGCACTTCTTTACATTAGTTCCCTCATTAGTTTTGTTGCTGTCAACAGAGAAGACACACATAAATATTCCTGCTGGGAAAAACAGAGGCAGCACAACAGCAAGGTACAGCACACTGTGAAACAACATCTTGCCAGTCTTGTGAGTGACCATGTTTTTCTGAATCAAGGGCAAAATAACCCACAGGACACTTTTACAGCTATATGGTGTTTGCAGCTCTGGCTAATCATAACACAGAGATAATGTTACCCCACATGGCATCCTTCTGCTCCAGGATCCAGCCTCACACACTGCACTGCTCCATCAAGACATACAGCCTGCTCCTACTAATCTCTCTCTTAGGACTAGATTAAACTTTTATCACTTTTCCTCTCAACACATCACACTACGTGTCATTTAGTAAGTAAAGAACATGTGAGCTATAAAATGGCACAGCAGCTCACAGGGCTGGAAATGGATGTATCTTCTCAAAGTGCACCGTTCTCTGCACTTGGAGAAGGGGAACTTCAGGCCGCTTTTAAGTGCAAGGATGCAAGATTTCTCTTCTTCTTTTTTTTCTGAAATGTACATTTTGCGACCTCTAGAACCTTTTAGTATAAGCATCTTCAGAAGGCAAGGCAACATCTTACAGCCTTTGGAAGAATTCAAAATTAAATAAAACTAGTTAAGAACTTAACTAAGTGCAGTTATGTAAAAAAAAAAAAAAAATCTCTGGACTTCAGGAAGTATGTGCACAACCATTTAGCAGCCTGTGGAAATCTTCAGAAACATGCATCATATTCCCTCACACCTACATTTCGTGCATTTTAGACTGCTCAGTAAAAATCCTGTTATATTCAGTTAATAAATACACAGATCAAGGCATAGAGCAGGTGAAACACAACTGACAAATGTACAGTGGAAATTCTTCTACTGATTTCTAATGACTGCTCCAAAGTTATGGAACACTGAAAGAAGGGGACTTTTCTCTTGGTGATAAGTCACAGGGGTTATTTTATGCTGGAGTAGGTTATTCTATACCAAATTTCAGCATAATCTTACATTTTAATTAGGAGACATTTTCAAATTGTTACAGACTAATGAAAGCAGCATAACTGGAAACAATTCAAAGAGGACTCATTAAAACAGTCCCATTTTGGAGCACAATCTTCTTCCATGTGACTATAAAAGGGCTGATTCTCATTGACTTTGAATTTACTATAAACTTACTATCTTGTTAATAACACAATGGGATTTACACGTGTATAACCAGAAACTCTCAACTTTTTATAAAGGAGGATGTGCAAAGAGCATACCACGTGGGAAAGGGATAAAGAAAGAGGAAGCAAAATATTGAAGGAATAGCAAAGATATGGAGAGGGAGGGAGGGAGGGAGGGAGGGAGGAAATAATTAGTGAGAAAATAAAGGAATGTATTTTTCACTAAGGAAAAGAGAAGGGAATTCTATCTATTTACTCACTTAAGTTTGACAAATTTCCGGCATGGCACGGTGTTTTTTTGGCAGCTCTCCATGAGAGGATCCACATCCTCAACGATGACAAAGGGAGCCTCCTCCAGGGTGACAATGCTCAGGTGGTTGTCGTCGGGGTCGCTGTCTGCGAAGGAGCTGTACCTCGGCCACACTGAGTACTTCAGGCTCAGGGAGTTGTTCTCCCACTTCCCCACCTGGAAAGCCAAGATCCACAGGCTGCTGAGAGCTGCTTGCTGGTGTTTGACAAAGGGGAGCCAATATTAAATGGGCTGGGGCAAGCGTACGGGGAATCACGTGGCCAAGACAGCTGGTTTGGGGTTTTGTTGTTAAAATTGCTTTAAAATTTATTAGTAATTGCATGAAATGAGAAAATGCACAGTGGTAAAGACTAATAAGGTAACATTATTTCAATAGGTAACTGTTTTATACAGACTGGATGTCATCAGTTAACACGATCTATCACCTGGCATTATGTGCACTGAAATTTGACATTCAGCATTTCTACTTGAGCCAGAACAGCAACCAGATACTCTATTTGTAATCAGGACCCACTTGAAATTTAAAAAAAAAAAAATCAACCAACCGACCAAACCCCACAAACCCCAAACAAAAACCCTAATGCACGCTCACATCTACACGCCTGACTGATAACCAAGATATCAAAATCTCTGTACCTTCCCAAAGAGAAGACTCTTCTGTTCTTTTGCATTGAAAAGCCATTGTAAAAGCCTTTACCCAGGCTTCCACTGGAGCCAGACCAAACCACATATTTAGTAAGAATTTCCATTAGAAATAGTTCTCATTAGAAATAACTATTTTATCCTGCCAACTGTTGGGTGCATTTAAGAAAGCAAACCCCACTGTACATGAAAATTGCCAGCTTATTTACTATTATAAAATATCCCTTCTAAATTAACCCACATTTCTTTCCATTTCCAGATCACCAGAAGGAGGTTTATGATTTAAATATTTTTGAGTCTAGTGTTTTCTTCCTCAGATTGTTTAACTACTTTCTATCCAGAAATCTAATTACATGTTTTATCTGATGACAGATAATATAAATGAGCTAGCAATCCACATAATTTATAACCTAATGCATTTTAATAATTCTTGAGTTGCTTAAGCTAAACAAATGACAACATAATCATAAGACTGTTAAAATATTTCTTTTGCAAGGAAAATGGTAGAATTAACAGTACAATAAGAGACTCAGGTCCTTAAAAAAAAAAAAAAAAAAAAAAATTTGTTACCCATGTTCTGTCTTCTAAAAACTTGAAAATTAATCACAAAAATTCCCAAACAACACGATTTATATCCATTTCTATTTAGGGAAGCCTGTAAGCACATGACCTTTGCAGTTTCCTTTCCATCCTGTTTATAAGTCAAGATGTTTTACTGAACTTTAATGTAGGAGGCAGAAATGTCAAATCTCTACTCAAATTAGGAAATTCAAAATATCTCAAGGGAAGTAGGAATTCAAAGGGAAATCAATGGGAATTGTATATATGATTACTGTGTATATACATTTCTAGTAAGAAACTTAACCAAAACACAGTGGACAAAGCCTTGAGGAGAGAAGCTAGTTCGGACCCTGGGAAACAATATACCGTTTCCATAAATAAACCAGTTTAATTGTCAAGGCATGGGGCGTAGTGGCAGTGACAGCAGTGTGTGCTGGCTTACGTGAGCTTACACGGTGTCATCACTGCCCTGAGTACAGCATGGAAGTGGCCATCTGGAATGGGGAGAATTCCAGCCAGCCCAGGACCTCAGACAAACAGCAAACGTGCCAAGGAATACGAGGGGTTTCAGAAGAGGAAAATGTGCCCGACCGTCTGCCTTGATATTCCAAGTATCAGAAGGAAATGTGATGGCATTCGTGTGGTCAGGAGTGCAGCAGGGGCAGCCCTGCCTTCCCAAACCACTTGGGGCAGGATGCTGGGAGGAGGCACATCCTGATCCCGCGGCACATCCCTGTGCCAGCCACCCCTGATCCTGAGGCACATCTCTGTTCCAGCCATCCTTGATCCCAAGTAACATCCTTGTGCCAACCACCCCTGATCTTGAGGCACATCCCTGTGCCAGCCACCCCTGATCCCAAGTGACATCCCTGTGCCAGCCATCCTTGATCCTGAGGCACATCCCTGTGCCAGCCACCCCTGATCCCAAGGGACATCCCTGTGCCAGCCGCCTCCAGCACCTGCATCCCTGTCACAGGAACCAACAGGAATCACCCCAGTGAGGTCACCTTGTCCTGTCAAGAACACAGCAACTGCTTAGGTGTTATTAACAGAAGAACCAAAGCTGATGATAAGCCTGACATCCTAATTTTTGATATTCTTTCTACTTCAATGGGAGCAACTCCATTTTACTGTTCTGAGGAGGATATAACCAGTCACATTTAAATACCTGGATCTGGGAAAATGCTAATTTCTTTTGAGAGTCACATCTATGAAACTGCTGTGTTGAGGTAATTAACATAGTAGTATGTATTTGCAAACCAAATATTTTTTTAAAAAGAAAATTCAAGCTGAGGGTAACACGCTAAAAATGCAAACATGTTCTGTTACAGAGCTGCCAAAAAAGTGTATGCATATACATTTATTGTACTATATACAAGTGCGACAAAATATCCAGAGACTTATGAAAAATTTCTTTCATTCTTAGCTATACTGATGATAAATATGGGTTTGATCCCAGAGAAATACAGAAGGTGGCCTTCACTTGCAAAAAGAGCAGTAGAAACACTTTTGGGACAGATTGTGTCCCAAACCATAGAAATACTCATTTACAGCCAAAAGAATGGAAATTACATTAAAAATATTGTTTCAACAGTGCATTAAACCATTGATTCACTATTGTAGATGAAAAACTCATCTTCAAGTAAAGACATGCAATGGTACATATAACCATTGCATTTCTTTTGAACTTGCACATTCTTTCTTATTTTCTCCCACTTCACACGCAGTCTGAAATATTCCCTTTGGTTTAATCCCTACAGGATGCAGGAAGGGAAGGGGAAAATAGCTGAGAGCATGGGAGAGAGCTTGTTTGAAGTCAGAATTAGCAGTCACAGGATGCCCATCTCATCCACTGTTGTCTAAAGCACCCCATATATGACTCTGGCACATGTGCTTTGACCACCTCATCCAAGCCTCGTTACCTTTGAAAGACTGCAGCCAAGAAGAGTGATAACAAAGAATTTGGTGTGTTTCTGAGTGGCAGCCAAAGGCAGACAGAGACCTGCACAGTTACACATCTCTGTACCTCAGAGTTCCCCTCCCGCTGCATCCTAAAGAAGTCTCCAAACAATGTAAGGATGATTGACACAATCCTGCTCACACACCCCCACAGAGGCCATCGAACCAGAGAAAAAGAGCAAGGCCAGATCCGGAGCAGAGCTTCCCTGTGTGCTAATGTTGGCACAGAAAGAGTCTGTCACACTGGCATATCTCACCAAAAGCAAATACATTGGTCCTGTCGCCCTCCTCCCAGCCGATGGGAACTGTACGCAGCACACACTCATCATCCCTTTGTAAGAAAAAATGTTACATGACAAGATGGATACTAAATGCACTCCCAGGACTACCCAGCCAAACCTTTCAAAAGAGAAAGATTTTCAGGGCTGTTCCTTTTACATTTAACACACATTCATTGCAAAACATACTTTTTGAGCTGTCTCAGTTAAGAAAATAATGCTGAGCAAATACAATATCTAGCCCATCTTGCTTTATTGAAAAACTATTTATTACTATTTTTTCATTACACTTCTCCATTTAAAAGGAAGAGCTACTACGGAGAGCTTTAAATCAATAACTAAAAAGCTAAAATAGAGTTTGTCAGGTTAGCAATAACAGCTGCAGAATAAAGCACAAGAGCAAAACCCTTCCTCCAGACACAGCATCTGCTGTACACCTCCTGCAGCAAACCTTTGTGCCATTTTAATGTTTCTGAAGGTCCATACTTCACAAGGGCACTCTAAATTTAAATGACAAAATATGATGCGAGCAGTTACATGTCTTTTATTAATAAGAAGTATTTTACAGTCCTGAATGCTTTGAAGACATCCATTTAAAGACTTTGAAGTTTTCAAACTTTGCTGCAAAATCTCATATGGGGAATGCAAATGTCCTGCTCTTCCCTCATGGCTGCTGCTGACGCCATCAGGAAGGCACCAGTCCTGAGACCGGGAGGGCTCCAAGGAAAACACAGGACACAGAGAGATTATAAACAAACAGGAGGGGAAAGAAAAAAAGCTACCACCTCCTGCAGCCTCATTTTTTCAATATGGAATTATTAATTAGCAGTCACCAAATCCTATGGGGCTGGTACAGTTTTGGTTCTCAGCAACGTCCCAGATAACTCTGTGCAGTGCCAGAGTTCAGACTCATGCCAGAGAAGCCATTTTAAGAGCTGATTAGGTCATTAGAAAGGACAAGAACTAAACAAATTGACAGCTCCTACCTCCACCTCCCAGTGGGGGAAGATTTTTTGTCACCTCTGCACTCAGTGAAGACCTTAGAGCTCTCCAGAAATGCCCAGATAAACCTTTACCTTCAGAGAGGGAGAGCTGCCCTGAAAGTCCTCCTGTTCTCGAATATATAGGTGTAAAGAACGGGGGCAAAGCACACCACCTCTTCTTTCCATGGGAGTCATGATTTCCTTTACAGCAGCAAAGAGGGGGGATCCTCCTTGGGAATACATGATTTAAGAAATGCTGCATAATAGTTGGTGCAATTCAAACAATTCAGCAGAGTAAAGGTCAAAGGAAAGGCCTTGAGGCTAGGCAAAAGCTCACTGATACAGAAATGATATGCAATTTTCAGCTGACAGTATGTGTCAGGATAGGCATATTTACAGGAAGACTAAATACACAAAACAACAAGGATGGAATACAGGGAATGACAACCCAACAGATGTTAAAGAGCACGCTGCTGCTTCTGCTATGGGCAAAAAGAATATATCACATTACAACACAGAGATACTGACAAAAGATACTCCAGCAAACAGACGATTAGCTCAGGCAATTTCATCTGTTCTAGTTAAAATATCTGCATTTCCTCCCAAGTGTTAGGGAACATCTATCATGAGACACGAGAATTCCTCAGCTGTCACGACCCCTGCTCAAATCAATCGAGATTTCACAAGAAATTACCAGGGAGCACCTCACTGATTTTGTAATTGCCACAGTACTCAAAAAAAGCTCTGTCAGAAATCTGCCTGAGCATTGGGTTTCTCAGCTCCTGCCCCGTGAAGTCAGCTCCACAGTCAGATACAGGAGCTCTTTTCTGGGCTATGTGACGGTGGATGTTGGTAGCCAGATGGAGCTCTCTGTGAAGACCTTGGTTCATTTATTCCAGGCAGGAATCACGCACCCTCTGCCCACTCCTTCCTACTTAGATACAAATGTGTACAACCCCACACAGAGCTTGGAAACCTGGCATATGCTACTTCATCAGAGAAAAATCAAGTTCTGCATTAAATCCTGCATTAGTGGAAAGTTAGAGATGACAGGCGCTGTTAGAATAAACCTGGATGTAACTAATAGTTCTTGCAGCAGTGTTTCATTAGCAACTGTGCCATGTAGTACACAAACTCACCCAGAATACAGACCACCATGATAATTTTATCTGCATCTACCTGGAGCATCAGTAAAAATTGTTTTTACCCTGGAACTCATCTTTACACATGGAACACATCCATCTCAAAGCACAGTCTTCCCCACCTCACTTAAAATACGAGATAGGCACTGCTAATTAAACTGCCTATGTTTGCCACTGCTAATCATATTCTAATGTATGTTTTTAATGTTGGATTGATTAGGTTTATTTCCACATTAAAAAATATATTAAAAAAAAAAAAAAAAAAAGGCCAGACTAGCAGACAGTGAAACTGGCAGCTCTGTGAATTGGGCGGGCCAGGTGAGACATGCAGGTCCCACCTCTCTGAGGTAACACGAACAGGGCAGCTGAGCAGCTGGGGCTGCTGAACCTCTGAAGGTTGTTGAGCACTAGCACAGTGATCCTGCAGTGCTCTGGTGATATTTGACTGTTAATTCTGGTAAATTTATCAAGTTTCACTTTAACAAGCACATTAGGCTTGTCTTAAAAATCTCTTGCCTGAGAACAGCATCCCCTTTTCCTGTCAAGATCAGCAGCAAGAATATGAATGTTGGTGTCAGAAGTTTGAGTAGCTGCTTTAGGATCTGTCAAAATATCTTGCTGGATGCCTGTGAAACATGCCCAAAAAGTGATTTTCAGCGTTCAAACTATTATTGTCCAAACAGCTTTCTTCAGCATCTGATATGGGACAAACCCCTCAGTCAACCCCATTTACATGTGAAGTTAGCGCCTCAAAGTTTCAATACTGAGTCACTTGTAAAGAAAAAATAACTTCTTTTCTGAGAGGTGAGATATATGCTCTCCAGCTATGGTTGAACAGCTTCCCTATAACCTCAAGCTTTAAGTGAAGTATATCAATTCTGAAACCAAGGAAAAATTGTATTTGAATAAAAGCAGATTAAAACCAAAGAAAAACTGGCTTTCGTAATAAATCTTGAATTTTCAGGAAAGTATCAGGTAAAAAAATCTTCTCATAAACCACAATTACTCTTTCTACATAAATAACAAAGTAGCTACTTGCAGTATGCACATCAGTTACATTATGAGGATTAACAGGCTGTTGCATTGTCATTTTTTCACATGAGTAAATTATTTAATTAGATACTAAGACTCAATTTTTTTCAATATAGGATTGAGGATATTTAATAAGACTTCAATAAAACCATTCCTTGATACTCCCTGCTACACTGTAAGAGAAAGGAGAAGCACATGCTTGTCTGGAAACTCAGAGCAGCACATGTTAGACCTCAGATTTGAGTAACTTTGACAGTTTTGAAACTGAGAAAAACAGCTCAAGGAGAAAGGAAGAAGAGGAAAAGAAATTGCCTAAGAGATAAGGGGTAAAATGTGCAGTTTGGAGAGAACAATGAGACAACACTAGAGAGCTGTTCAAATAAACCTCGTGGAAGGGAAGGGCCTTCCCAGTCCCAAAGTCAACGGAGCTGAAGTGCACGGTGACACTCTGCTGAAAAGATGTGGGGTGTGCCCGGACAGCCCAGAGCTACGTCCAGCTTGCCAGGATAATTGATTAGTCAGTTTATTTGTCCTCATCCACAGAGGCAGGGATCAGCCTGTGGTCAGGAGAAGAAGTCTGGTGGTGACAGAGCGTTCTTGGCAGCCATCCCCTTCTCCCCTCTGACATAATTCCTAATTAAACCTGGCCCCCTTCCCACAGCCCAGCGCTGGAGCAGCAGCCACCAGAGCTGCCCGGGCTGCCCTGCCTCACACCTCACCTCTCTGGCTGCCAGCAGGGCTCCAAAGCAGGGCCACACGCCATCACATACACCCGTTTCTGTCCTTCCTCCTGGAAGGAAGCCCCTCAGACCTAACGATGAGCAGGAAGGGATTTACCAGCTGGAAAGCTGCGCACAAAGGAAGGATCAGCCTCCAGAGAGCAGCTGGAGTGGGCACTGCTGCCGTAGAACCACGGGCAAGCACAGCACAACCTGCCCCAAACCCTCCTTCTCTGACAGGGGCGTCACTGGAAGGTTACAACAGGCTCCAATTATTTCTTGGAAATAATGTTGGCTCATTTACCCAGTATTTCTTTGCTGGTGTTAGCTCATTTTTGAAAAACATCAAACCCCTCTCTCCTTGTCCTTTGAATGGTCTCTTTAGAGAAGTTTCAAGGTACAAAATGTATGAAATTATTTTAGCATAAGCATCGTTGGCTGCCTCTTTGAGCATTTTCTTCCTTTGGCACCTCATACTAATAATATTCCCCCAGCAGTATAATTTTTTTTCCAGAACATTATATATGATGTGCAGACTGTTGAAGAATTTTAAAATAGGGTAAGAAATTTTCATAACAGTTAGTGAGCAAATGATTCCTCCAAAGATTCAGATTGACACATTTGGAGAGGATTAATTTTATCCAGAGAATTAAATTTGCATCAAATGAACATAACGAAATACACAGCATAATCTAGGACTACTCTCTGTGTTTCTGCATGACTAGCATATTTATTGAGATGTCCTTCAGTAATTCTGATTTTGTCATTATTATTCATCATCATGTAGAGTCTTGTAGTCTTCTAAACTGGAGTTTTAAGTTGATTTCATGGGTTTTCTAAAACTATAACAAAAAGAATTCATAATTTTCAGCAGCAATTTAGATAATGCAGAAGCACGTTTCATTAACTTAAAATAAAACTGGTGGATGATAGAGATATATGTTTTCCTACAGTCTTACATTAAAACCTGTTTTTTTAAACAAGTTTTT
Source organism: Hirundo rustica (assembly GCF_015227805.2). NCBI lineage: Eukaryota > Metazoa > Chordata > Aves > Passeriformes > Hirundinidae > Hirundo > Hirundo rustica. The sequence continues at coordinate 5,915,374 of NC_053464.1, forward strand.
AAAACATAGGGCAACAGTCTGCAAAACTCAGAGCCAAAGCAATCACAGGCTGGGACTGGAGTTTTAAAGAAAAGATGCTTGTGATAATTTTTTTCATTTACTTCATTTTCATTTCATTGCATGTATGATTAACACTGATGTTAAGATATTTTTCCTTCTAGTCTGTATAGAAGTGTATGGAGATTGGTCATCTACTTGGACTAGTCAAGATAATTTTTTAGGCAACCATTGGCAGGATTATTCTCCAATTCAATAGGAACTTTCCAGTTTGGGGCTTTTTTTAAGTGTGCTTTTACTACAAAATCTGTCATAAAACAGAAAATCAAGCAAACAAAAGGACTGGAATTGTCAAAATATAAAAATCCATCCCAATTCAAGTAGCTGAGGGCCAAGCTTTTGGACGTTTTTCAGTTACCCATTTTACTTAACTAAATTTTAAGAACTGGAAATGCAAGGTGCGTTTCATAGAAATCTGAAATCCATTTCTTCGCTGATCTGCTAAAACTCATCAGATATATTCAGGATCACGTAATATTGTCTCTTCTGAAGCACTGTGACAAAGCTGCTCCAGCAGAACCACCGACACGTGGCATTGATCCACCTCCTGGCCCTCAGCACCCGCCGCGCCCACGCCCAGAGCCGCGCTCACCTTCTCCCATTCCCGCTCGTTGTTCAGCACTATCACCACCAGCCTGGGGTGTGCCTGGTAGCCATCTGCTGTGAAGGACAAATCTCTGCCTTCCCACGTCACATTCATCATAAACCTGGAAGGCAAGGAAGAAAAGTTCATTGAAAAATTAATGGGCCGTCCAGCAGTTAATGAGCAGCAAGTCACCAGAACCGCTGATTAAATCCACGCACCAAACCCCCAGAGCTGTGGGAAGCCTGTGCTTGCAGAGTGGGGACTTGGGGCATTTCAAGGCAGTTCATAGCTCAAGACAAAGCAAAATATTGTTGATGTATGAATTATAATGCAGACATCATTTTTAAGAGCTTCCACATTATATATGATTAATCTCTCCCCTCCCTGAATAATCTTTCTGGCACTTTGCACAGCCTCACCAGGAGGAGCATTTTAAACAAACCCTCATCACCTCTGCGTGTAACATTTTACTATTGTGCCACTGAGTAATACTCAGAGTAAAATGCAACTGATCTGTCATCCCTTGTTCAGACCTCCAGGAGTCCTGTCAGCTCTTCCCAAACCTGTAGCTACACACAGCGTTGTTGTGACATGAGGATAAATTCCACTAATGCCAAAACCAGACATGAAAGCTTTGAAGGTGTTGGTAAATATTCAATTCAGTAATCTCAAAAGAAAAAGGATTTATGGTTTTATTCTTTTGTATTTAGTTTAATTTTCAATGGTTTTCAAAAGACATATGAATTAATTAGTATTTTGAATAGGAAAAAAATAGAGAGATACAAAATAAACTATAAAAGAATTTAAAAAATTAAGATTTTGTTGAAGAAAATTAAAACTCCATATTGTTAGTGTAAAGCTGACAAGGCTATCCCCACAGTAAGAGGCAAAATTGCAATTCAAAATCTTGGGAAGAAGACAATACGCCCCCCAAGCCTCTGTCCGTGTTCTGAAGTTATTCACACTGAATTGCTCTGAATTCTCAGTGTATTTAATTGAAAGAAAATCAGCCCAAGACTGATGCAGACAGGAGTGCAGATGTCCATCCCATAGAGAGATGTGTTTTGAAGGGCAGAAATTTCCTATTCTTCATACATTACCTGTAGTGTTTTACCCACAAGAAACCAACACCGTTTTACACGTTTGTATGGGTTTGAAGGGGTTTTTTGGGTTACTTGGTTGGTTGTTCTGGCTGGCTTTTTTAGCAGTAGTAACAGCATGGGAAATGTGACAGAGACAAAATGCCTCCGCTCCAGATTCAGAGGAGAAGTCTTTGTATTGACACAGCTGCCTGAAAATCCCAGTAGCAGGAGCACATTAAATAAACATATATAGACCCAGAAGAAATAATGGCATTGTAACATAACAGTTATTAATTAAATGTGCACCACCCTGAACAGCCATAGTAACATCATTCAGCACCAGTTCGACAGCAATTTGTAAATTCACCCATCGTAGTAATTCACATTTCACGACAGACTTCCAGGGTGAAAATTTTCCCCTTGGCAGAACTTTGCTGTTCAGTTGAACTGTTTTCCCATATATTCCATTTTTCATCCAACAGTGAAAGATTTTGCTTGGAAAGAAAAAGCTTGTTTGTCACCTTGAGAGGCAGCAAACCACCAATAGAATTTACTTGTGCACACATGTAAGGAACCAGCATAGCATTCACTCAGTGCTGAAAACCACCGAGACCCAGGGAGTGAAAAGCCCGGCAAGCGGGCACAAGGGGAAATCAAGGATGTGCTGTGAAAACAGGCAATGCTTGGATTTGCATGTCTGCACCCTCTTCCAATTCACACCCATGAGGTAATACCCCTCAAAATGAATACATCACCTGACAAGGCCAGGCAGAAGCCACCTCACCTCACTGAAGCTGAAAGCCGAGTGTTGTGCCCCCTGCCAAGGGCTGGAGCCCAAAGACACGCCTGTACTCCACCAGGCTTCTGTGCTCACCTGGTTCTTACACACACAGAAAATGGTGATTGGACTGGAGTTGAACTCTTCCTTAATGGAGTTTGGTAGGATCACCACCCACAATTTCAAACACTACTCATCATATTTTGGGATTAATATGCAAATGTCCTAGCCTGGAAGCTAGGCAAGGGCCGTCACAAGATGCAGTGCTGAAGCTCGTGTTCCAAAAAGACTAATACAAACCACAACTCTAAAGTGAAAAATTGGACTCGGTGTATATTTTTAAATCATGTGAATTTACCAGCCATTAAGTAAAGAAACACATTGTGCAGGGTTTTTGGGGTTTTTTAAGTGGTTTTTTTTTTTTTTAATTCCCTGATTTGAAAAGTATCTTATAATTGTATCCTCTGATCCAGATACAAAGGCATCCATGAGTGACGCACTCTGAGCTACCCCAGATTCTCACACTGCAGCAATAAAAAAGAACTTCAAAGAGATTCTTGTTTCCCCAAGCACATTCTTCTGGACAAAATTCATCAGCTGCCCGTGTTCTCCAGAAATCAATGCCTACAACCCACACTCACTTTTCAATTGTCATTTTTCCTCTGCAAAGGACAAAATTCCTGCTCTGCTTTTACTGGCCACGATCCCAAACTGCCTGTCCTACAAAAAACAACCAAGTGCTTGTCTGTTCCTGGTCAGGAATAACGCTGTGAAGAATTTATATTATGTTATTCTTATAGAGTTTTAAGCTTATCCAAGGTTAATTCTGTGCAAGAGGCCTTTGGCTTCTGAATTGGATAAAATATGTTTCTGAAGTAGCTTTGGAAATGCAAATTCCTGTCCTTAACTAAATGAGGTGTTTAGTTATTTGAAATCGTTACTTTGAGGGGGCAGTTAGCAACACACCTTGGATTTGTAGTTAATCTGTTTTCATTCCTCATTAATGCTACAGCCTTTGCAAAGACACGACAGCACAAGGCCTTGTGATGGTACTATGACACTGAAGTCTTAATTAGCTTTTGCAAACTGAAATTTGTAAGATTCCCCAGGTGATACATACATCAAAATGGCACTTCTTTTCTGACAGAAATTAAGCTAGTCTCACATCGAATCCAAAACCGGCATTTTATCAAGCAAAGAACCAAACCTTAACTATGTATTTTAAAACACTTTTAAACATTTATACAATTCTTTTTGCTTGTCACCTTCCCCAACAAAACTGAGAAGTGTTGGAACACCACAGCAGAACTCTTTTACTGTTGTATTCACAGCAAGCCTTTGAAGCACCCAGGTTAAAAACTTCTCTCAAGGTTTCCAACTTTATTTCTGTAAGACTCCGAAAGATCAAGTCGTTCACACAGAGCTTCAGATTAATACCAAAACTGCAATATTTTTCCCTGTCAAAATTCTAACTTCAGTCAAAAAGCCAGAACACACTGAAAAAGCTGGGTTTTCTTACCCTCTAACAGTATCACAACTTCATTGACTCTCATTTCATTAACAAATGGGTGAAGACTCTGCCAAAGGGATCAGAGCTCAGTTTCCAGAACACCATTTGCTTGGATACAATGCTGCTGACACAGAGGCACCTTTCTGGCCAGACTCCTCACAGGAGACATGGACCTCCTTGCCCACAAGGTGCTTGTTAAGGATTCCCCATAGTGGATGAAAACAGTTGAAATCCTGGAGCAGAATGTTTGAGGTTTTCTATTTCTACGGTATAAAAAGCAGTGTTTGCAGGCTATGGCGTTTCTTTTGTGGTTTACTATATATATGTCTATGCAAGATACACAAGTGTTCTCATTACAAATCCAAGGATTTGAGAACAAAACGAAAGAGGCTTAGTGAATTCTGTGTTGGGCATTATTTTAAGGAAAAAAACACAACCTTATGTAAACTATTAAGGTCACTTTGTTCCGAAGATCTGCCCTAGTCCTCGTTTTGAAAACGTCTCAGGCTGATGTGAGAAAGCCAACAAGGACAGAATGGAAGCGCAGCAGAGCAATCCATTGCACAGAAGCAGCTCTGATGCCACCTGTGGAGCCTCAGCACCCTCCACGTGCTCTCTTCTGGGACACCGGGGAGGAGCATCCTCACATCAATTCATCCCCTCAGCATGGACACTCCTGCCCACCCACCTGTGTCCCACAAGAACCTCCAGGATTACTCGGCCTCAGGAACACAATCAGTGTTTATAATTAGTGTGAAATTCACCTAGAATGCAGCTGGGAAAAATAGAATGGGTAAGGCAAAGGCCTCAATGAAAATGTGTCACTTCTAAGCTTCCTTCCAAGGAGAGAACTTAGACCCTAGACCTATAAAACAAAGCACAGGGCCTGACAGCGGCAGGGAGCATAAAGACCATGGGACTCCTCCCTGCCATGAGTTCAGATCTACATTTCCCACCCTCAGATGAGACAATCAAACTTGATAAACTCCCCAGGTGCCATCATCAGGGACCAGCATTTCTTATCTACTGTCTTCTTCACAGTGGGGCAGTTTCAAATCTCTGACAACGGCAGGCAATGAAGAGAAGCAGCAGAGACTTAAGGAGAAACATGTTGCAATAAGAGAAACTCTCACTCTTCTCTCTCAAAGAAGGAATTTCCAAACTGAGATTTACAGCAGATGAAAAGCCTCAAAACCAACATGTTAGCTGGTGATATTTCTCTTTCTTGCAAATATTGTAAACCCAACCATTTTAATAACCTAAACAGCCAGCCTGTCTGGGCTTGGCATTCACTCAGCCTCATACCTAAAAGAAGCAGGAGTGAATTCAAATTTTGTCTTTTCTTCTCTATTTTGTTGAGGCTCTGAACTGCTGAACTTCCTTACTATGATTCAACCATGACATTTGAATGATAATTATCAGTAGAAATCTCAAGTCATTATTTATCATTAGGAAACATATTTCCTCTGTAAAATAAAATCAAAAAATGCTCAATGTAGAATATATAATGTGTGAAGTACATATAGAAATACATCTGCAGTAGAACCCTACGAAACAAGGTACTGACGCATTTTTTTAAAGTCAATTCTATATTTTATGCTATGTAGGATTTTTTTCCCTAAATTCAAATCCTTTGCAGGGATGCAGAGTCACTTCTTCCTCTTTGTGCATCCTCCTCCTCCTCCTCCCAGCCCTCGCTCCTCCACAAGGGTACCTTGCTTTGGAGCTGTGTCTCCCTAGGCCTTGAGCCAGCACGGATGAGTAAAACTTTGGGAGTGATCTGCTCAGTGACTGAGCAAAAGGAACAGCATGCCAGCTTCTGGGACCTCCTGCCAGCTGCTCCTTAAAGTGTTCACTGCCACTGGCTCTGGAAAAGTCTGCTTGCCCCAGTTCTGCAGACAAACAACAAAACTCTTGGGGAGCCCATCTGAAAGGGGGGCAAAGGGAGGGAGCAAAGCCAGAAAGGGCTCAACTCCCTGGGATGTGCCACAGGTGAGCATAACTAAACACCAGGATGTTTAGAAAGTTAATGCTATTATTAGCATCAATATTTCGAAAAAAGCCTTAATTTGATAACATATTGCTGCATCACCTCAGAAGCATCCCAAACTCTTCCCCGTGATATGTATCTGGCTTCCTGCAAGGAGGATGGTGCCTGCAGCAGCTCCATCTCCGAGAATGTTCACTGATAGGACTGTTGAGCCCTGCTTTCAGCCCTGAAGGCAGGCTCTGCTCAACTCCCTGTGGCCATGCCTGTTCTCTTCGTTTAAATTAATCATCACAATAACAAAGTAATGCTCTAATCAAGTAACTGTTTGGTACTTTCTGCTTCCTAAGATTGCCGAACTTGGGAGAAAATTCTAATGCAGCTTTTCAATCATTTCTTTAATTCCTTTGTCAGTAAACCAGCACCATATTGAGGTCTCTGGGGCAGTGTTCCCCTACACAACCCCTCCTTTGTTGCCTGTGAAGTTTAATTTTACTTTGGACTCACATATAATTAGTTAAATATTTATACACCTTCAATCATCCAGAAAAGAAGATGATATGTATTGTTCCTGAGTCTTCTGACTTAAATGAACAGATCCTCTATAAATTAGCTGTTAATTTATGTGGGAAAAGATTAAACAGATTTGCTGGATTATTCATCATACCATTGTGTCCCTTTAATCCCAGATTTCGCTCAAAGGAGGCAAATTTATCTGTCATGCTAAAAGCTGGAATCAAAATACTGAACTTGGTGAATAACTATCAGGACAAGGGGGACAGCTAACCCTCTCCCTCTGAAGAAGGTGCTGTACTGAACGATAACAGCAGCACAGCAGCAAGGATAACTAAGCTTTTGTCCCTGGCCCTATGGACTGCCCATTGCTCCTGCTGCTGGTTCAGCAATGACAAAGGAAACTGTGCTTGGGAAGGGTAGGATAATTTTTGGACCTACACCTTTACTGCCGGAGGATGGGTCTCTAAATCCTGCCTATAGCTTGGCCGTATTTCAGAACAGAATCTCACTGAATGTCAGCACCACCTGACAAACACCTGACTACCTATGGACAGAAACATCTTTTTGCTTGGCAGGATAAGAGCAGCAGCTTTACCATCGTCACCCATCCCTGTAAGGATCATCGTGGTTGGAAATGTTGCAGTGAAATGCCTCTCCCGGGGTCAGGACTTTCATACACACCATGAGCACTCCTGTAAACAAAGCAGCACCATTTCAACGCACAAAGCAGCAGCATTTTCCATGACTGGCAGGGTTTTTGTGTTTTGCTGTTTATTTGCTTCCATGTTTTCCTTTTTATCGGAGAGAATGAGAGTTTGTTCAACTGACTTGGCATTAATGAGGTGCTAATTCTATTTATCCTGCTGTGCCAGTATTTCACACAATAGTGGTTTTCTGCCTTGGGAGAGCTAGGTCTTACACAGATAGAAAAAGATGATCTGAATCAATACAGATATAAATATACATATATATCTGTGGTTTTAATGCATTGAAAATGAGCCCTGTATTTTATTATAAATCCTTTATTCATAGGGAAATACCAGCTTTCCCATATGTACCAGAAATGAACATTGATCAGATCATTGCAAAAACTAAAGCAAACCTGATTGTCTTCTGGGTCTAGGAAGCCAATAAAAGCATCTCAGAATTGCAGTGATGGGGGAAAGATAAATTGTGTGCTTCAAAACAAATATATCTTCAAACCAATTTAATACTCAAAGGATTTAAGAGGGAGGAGGAGGAGCTTTTACTTTATGGCTTTCTTTACATAGAATTTCTCCACAAACAGAGGTAAAATTGCTATTTAGATGTGGGAAGTCACACATAAAGCATTACTAACTTTCATTTATAAGCAAATTAGCTATTATAGCATAGCCTCAGAATACTATCCTGGGTTTAAAGCTGAATTAGACTGTCATTACAATCACTGGAGCCTAATAATCCTGGGGATTTTCTCTATTTTGAGCTTTGTTTTACTCAGGCATCTCCTTACACAGCCACTTCCCTGACTTCCACTGAGTTCTCTGCTTCTGAGCTTGTAGCAAGTGTCCTCTTGTTCAACCCTGCTTCTCCAGCACTGATTCCCAGATGGACAGGGGGACAGAGCACAGCAGATCCCAGGTCCACAAACTATTTACATTTACTTTAGCCCTATCCATTGGGAACGTGCTCCAAAATCCTTTCTTCAGGTTAGTTTACTACAGCACATACAGATTTATCTTGTAGTTTACAATATCAAACTGCTTTTTCCTTTCCAGGACCTGAAACTCTGAAGATTCCACTTCACAATAACACCCCAATTTAGGCATTGATTTGTCATGTAAAGTAGAAAAGTACAATTTAGCAATGAGGATGAGAAAGTACAATGAATTTATGTCATCCACCTTGGCATGGAGAGACTGGTCAGCTCCCTGAGATTACTTAATACTCGTAAATGCTTGTATATACTTGCCTCACTAGCAGATTATATGTGACAGGAATAGTCTTGGGGAATTATTACATAAGAAAGACTATTTAAAGTTTATTCATTTTAGTATAATTCTGACATTTCTAAATTAAAAACAGCCTGCTCCTTGTTCTTGTAGTGTTGGAGAAGCTCAAAGAATCCCCAGTACAGAAAAAGTATTTTTACTTCACAGCTCAGTGTTTCACATAAGGAAGTGACTTTTTTAACCACAGTGCACTACAGCTTCTCCTATTAATAATTCCTGGGTGCATCATGCACTGCACGCTGCAGAATCTCCTGGTGAAGTCTAATCTCACTGCCCTAGCACTCACAAGTCCTATTCTTGTACTCATGCAGGTTTAATGAGAAAAAAAAATTTTAAAGAAATACAGCTTATGCTGAGTACTGAATACTTAAGTCTACACTAGCGTATTAGCCAAACAATAGGCTAGGAGCCTTTTACAAAACAGGTTCAAGTGCCCCTTCCAAGAGTATTTTAAACCCCAACACTCATGACGGAATACAACTTAACTTTCACAGAAATTGGAGTTCAGTTATTAATAGTGTACTGCTTTGCTGGTAGGTCAGGTTCTCCTGTTAAGGCACAGGATTTGGTTGACAGGATGGCTCCACTGCTCCCTGGCGCTGCCAGCACACACATTAAGAACCAGCACAGGGATGCCACGCTGGGTGCAGGTGGGGCAGTGCCCCCAGCAGTGCCACCAGGGACACACCACGCCCTTCCCAGAGCCCTGCTGGGCCACAGAGCCACTCCAGGGGCAAAGGGGCAGCAGGAAAAGAATCGTGGGGTTTCTGCAACATCTCCAGGCAAGTTGTAGTTTTAGAGGCAGAGGCTCAAAAATAGGAAAGGGCGCACAAAAAACCCTGCAAGTATCATACTAGAGGCAAGTTCTCACTAAGGAAGTGTTAAAATCCATTTACTCGATTGCATTTGGCTTTTGAGAAAGCTTCTGAAGAATGCTGCGTGCAGAGATGCTGTTTTCATGGAAAACAACTGCTCCAGGACATGGTGTGGTAATCAACTCCTAATCTAAATATGCACATACATCTCAAGATAAAAACTGTTACAAAATCTCCTTTCTGAAATCGGCACCAACTTTCCTTCCTGTGCCAATTCTACCCTGCTTTTCTGTAGAAGGCGCTTCAGCTGCATTACAGAACAAATGCCATAAATACTGCTTAGTGGCTTCCATATTGCCAAGAGCTATTAAAAAATACACAAAATACCCTACTTCCTCTCACAGACCAGATAAAGAGATATACTAACATGCAACATCATGGATAGAAGTAACCAGGAGTATCATGACTAAAAGGGAAAATTAAAAGGAAAGCAATAATAATTATAATAATAATTATTATTAGCCTGATTTAAACCTCGGCAGTTCCCATCTCACAAACTGTTTAGAGAAAACATCTATATCAGCTCAGATTAATGCCGATTAAGTTTTACAGTTATTCTATTAGAGGTGGCAAAAATATACCCTTACAAGTAAAGGGGACAGATTTCAGTTCTTATGTGAAAAAAGCTGCCTAACTAATCTAATACTTCTGTAATTTCCAGGGACAGCGCTTTAATGCTTCACATTGCTTGTCTTCTAAAATATTACCAGGTTCCTGCTGATGCAAGTGATACAGGCACAGCCTCCAGAGCTTTTTGGCAATTTTACCTCATAAAGTACACAACAGTCCAATTTTGTTAGCTCAGCTTCATACCCTCCAAGACCAATTTCTGTCATCTTCTACACTAGATTCAGAGCAGTGTTTATTCTCTACAGCACATAGCATCTCCAGGAGCACTGCTATCATGCAGCAAGTCCTCTTGCACATTCTCCTGCAACATCTGAAAACCACTGCTTAAAAAGGGCTCAGTGGGATTAGCAAAAAACAATATTCTCCTTCAAGAAACATACAATGGTAATAGAAGAGAAAAGTGTCAAGGCTACACAGGTTTAAATAACCCAAAGCAATCCTTACTTGTGCAAGGTTTGAGAGGGCCGGTCATTTTTCTCCAGCTGTCCATAGCAGCTCGTTCTTGCTTCAGGAATGAAGGAGTACTTTTCCAGCATGGCTGATGCAGCAGTGGCAATAACCCCAAGGCCATCCCGTACCCGAGCTTCTAAACTGTAGTCCCACTCATCATAAGCTGCTGAAATGAGTCCTGAAGGAAACTCCTTGGGAGTGATTTCTGTGTTACCACTAACCAGGCTGGGAACTATCCAAAAGAAATCGTAGCCAGTAAGGCCCAGGGACCGAGCCTCATCCAGGATGTAGACAGCTTCATCCTTGGAACAATACAGCAGGATGACGGATGAGTGGATTTTCTTCAGCTGAATTTGGGTCTTGGCGTCTCCAAAGGCAGTATCGAGTATGATGATGTTCTGCATGTCCCAGCCCACAAAACTGTTTTCCACAGTGGTCTTAATGACATTGATGAAATCTCGATATCCAGGGAAAGTGGTGGTCACCAGAGAGAACACGTGCCAGTCGTAATCCTGCATGATCTTCAGCATGATAATGGCTTCTTGCTGGATGGAAGCCCCAAACTGGAAGAACGTGGACATGACATCCTAGAATACCAAAAACAGCAAAGGATTAGTAACTTGGTACAACTCCAAAGAGAACAGAATCTCTAATTCAGCTGTTTCTGTTCTACCAGAGCTGCCAAACTTCCATTGCGTTCCAGTACCTTTCTGTGGTTTATCATTTTCAGATCATCAGTAAGCAACACTGATGGTAGGTACTTACGGCTAATCAAAATATTTGCCAAACTGATATTTACACAGGAAATTTCAAAGTGCTGGATCATTTGAAGACAACAACTCAAATCAGGAGCTACTGAGGAAGTTCCCTGGGAACAGCCACACACAGTTAAACAATTCCCCAGCAGGAGGTTTTACAATCCTGTAAATGTATGAATGCAACCCAACAAACTCACACCAATTTGTAGTTACAATAGAAATACTGCAATGCACATGCTGTAGACACGCTGGAGGAGCTCTGCTTCCAGACATAATGTCTGAGGGGGACTTCATTTCCAAGGTTCACTAGACTTGGTGGAAGCTTTCAGAGTCTGCAGAGGCAGATTTTCTGTCCCCAGGGGCTGAGTTCACGACTGGTCCTGCTCCATTCAAAGCACACGGCCCATTGATGCCTGATAGAGAATTAACAGGATGGGACTCCGAGGACAACCAGCAATTTGTCAGTGTCCTCATTAAAGGACTTAAATGCAAATAACTTCAAACAATGGCCTCAGAGTCTGGAATTGCTCTGTAATGTTGCCCGACACAGATTTGTTTCTAATATTTGTCTTATGATTTACAGAATTTGTAATATTTTATACAGCGGAAGGGCAGGTGCTGCTTATTTTAACATCATTAGAAATAGGCAGCACAATTAATTTTGTTGGCATTAAATCTCCAAGCACTTTGAGTGATCTATCTTTACTAAGTTGCTGTAAGATCTAAATTAATTTTTTAATTTTACATTCTGCATTTACATAAAATCATTAGAGTGTCAAAACTATACATAGGAAGCCATGTAAATTTTTATTTTACTTCAGCATTTATTCTTGACCAGTAGAGACAACTTATTTGCATCATTTTCAGACACAGAAAGCATGAACTCCCAGTGAAAAAAAGCTTATGATTTAAAAATAAGATATAAATCATTCAAGAATTCTTATGCAGGCTTCTGAAAGAAGACACATATGGTGCTTTTAATTTAAAGAGTTTTATGATCATGGTCACAACCTGCTATTCCATTTTACACTTGCAGGGAACAGAAACAGATTAATTGATTTAGGTTTCATAGCAGGGTAGTGTTAAACATACAAATATTAGTGAGAATGATAGCTCAGCTCTGCAAGCTCTGCAAATCTATTCCAGGAAAACAGTCTGTACTTTTTTTAATAGAAGATGAAGAGTGTTATTACTTTCCAAGTGTTAAGAAGCTGACACCAGATTTTATTTAGCTTGACAGCAGTAAAAGTCTTACAACTTGTGTCAGACCCCAAAGACTGATACTGAAGGTATAAAATACACAGTGCTAGTGGTAATGAAATCATTTGCCATGGCTTCTTTGGTGTCTCAGTGATGACATTCTGAATGCCAGAGAGAGATTTGAAATGTTTTGGGTTAATTACAAATGTTATAAAATATGTTTTGGAAAAGAACTGAATAAGGAATATTTGATTGCTGAATTATTCTAGTAGCTATTTCCTGGTGACCTGCACTAGATACTTAAAACCCAGCAAACAAGATTTTCATATGGGGACTCCCACAGCTAAAGGAACCCAGTATACACAGAGGCTGCTCAGGGTCAGCATTTAATGATTTACTACTACAAAGTAAAGTAGATATCTAGAGACAGTGCCATGAATCCAACTTTGCTGCTGCCCCTAACTGAGCATAAAATATATTACAATGCAAAGCAAATCACTTCAGTTTTCTTCTCCAACTCTTATCTTGGTTTCCATTTATGATAATGCTAAAATAAAGTAAAAAACAAAATAATTTAAAGTAGATTAAATAGATCATATCCTTTCACTCTTCCCCATTTCTACATGTGTTTTATAGCACTAGAATTATTCTTTCAAACAATACATACACATTGGTCCTTTGTACATCACAAGGAACTTCTCCAATTAAGCAACTGAAGTATTTAAGGGCAAAAAACAATGACAAGGGCATTTTCAAGTGTGACCTTTCTAACTAATAAATATAGATTTTTAACCTGGAGCAGTCCTTGGCACCTTCCCTAGCAATTAAGAACAGTCTTGAGCACAATGCTCTGTGTCACCATTGCAGCAGGCTGACAACAAAAGGGAAGTAATAAAGGTAAATCCTTTCCTTTTGTAAATATTATGTTAGAAAAACAGTTTGTGAAAGGAGTTTTAAACATTTTCTTAAAGGTCACACACATATTACAAGAATGTTTCCTACAATTGTGAATGTGAAGTCTAGTCAAAATCAGGCAATCATGATCAATTTGTGATAAAAATGCTGAAAAAACCTGTAATTACACAGTTTGGGTTCAGGAAAAATGGAGACATGAACATCACAAGTGAGATTCTCATCTGAAGAAATTCCATGTAACCGCACTGACTTCACTGGATGTTTTTACAGAGCTGAAGATCTGATTGTGTATTTACAATGCATTTGAAACAGATGGAAGATTACAAGGAAATTATAGCCTTAGGAACTTCAGCAGATACGTAAATGACTATAAGGAGAATATTCAAGGACATATCCATTAAACTGGGGGGGGGGGGAAGGGTGAAGTTTAGTGAGGAAATAGCAAATAAAAAAATAAAACTGTAACAGATTCAACTACTGTATTCTTAAATATCTACAGAGCTTTTCATTTTGGAGTGTTTGAAGCTTCACATCTTTTCAAAAAGCACTATTATTCCTCTGCTTTATACAGACTTAAATTCCGTATGTGTAACAAAATACTAAGTTCCAATTTTCTATATTCAAATGCAAACTAGAAAGATGTTTGTAAAAAACCAGAATTATTCAGTTATTTCCATTTAACTGTCATCTTGTCAGGTATTGAGACATTCATCTAAATCATTGTTGAAGCAAGAATACAGATGTAATATCAGAAGTGCTTTGAATGCATACCAGAAATATTTTTTTTTCTTCATTCCCCAGTGTCCCCAACTATCGAGATTACTGGTGGAGGTTGCAAGGAAAGAGTACAATTTATCTAAGGCAAGATAATTTTTACAGAGGAATTTCTCAGCTAAATCTCAAAGCATGACAAGTCCAAAAGGTTACACTTAGTATGAGTAAATCTAGTTGGAAGCAGTTTTCTCTTCCAACTTCTTAGCTAGATTCCACCACATCCATGTGAACAAACAACAGCAATGAAAAGAGAACCCAAAGAGCAAAAGAAAACTTTTTGTTTCTGTCTTGCACATGAGCGTACAGTTTACAGCAAAACATCTCCCCAGCTGTTTCACACCAGAAGGAAGTAACCCTTCAGTTTGCTTCTTGCTTAACATTGTTCCTGAATTTTGTATGTGACAAAGCTGTGTCATTGCAGGAGAAGGGCACTTCAGCATTCCCACGCTTGCTCACAAACCTGCCCAGCTCTCCCTGCTGCTGTCCTTTTATAGATTAATATATTAGAGTAAGGTGGTTTTAATTAGCGTACCGAGTCTATAAATCTGTCAGTGTTGTCAGAATTGCGCATTTCAATTCCCAATTCCAGCAAATTACAGGAATATTTCTCTGGAAACCTCATCCTCAGCTATTCTCAAGACATTTTCCCCGCTCTGGCTTTTCCAGGAGCTCAGCAGGGGCCACTCCCAGGTGCTCCACCAGCTGAGGCAAGCCCTGGTGGTGCCTGCCAGGAAAAAGGCTGCAGGAGCTGGTCAGTAGAGGAAAGAAATATTTGTTATCTAAACTAGTGTAGCCTTTGTTAAATGAAAATTAAACTCTAAAACAGAACAAAACTGGGGTCAATGCAGGACCAAATCAATTTTCCACTCCACCAGACACAGCGAGGGACAGTCACTGCACTGGTAAGACAATATTATGACAGGAAGGAAAAACCAGTATGAAAGAGAGTTTAAAAAGCAATCCAGAGTATGATTTATTCAAATAGCAACAAGATTATCATGACAGGACTACGAGTTGGACTTTAAAGTGATCTTAATTGCTTTATTCTTACTCTCTTTCACAGAGATCAGCAAAAATCATTTTTCTCTGACTTTACACCGCTGTAAACAGACATTCCATTCTCATAAAGATTTACAGTGTGTGGTACCGGGTCTCCATACACAGCGCAAGCTGTTCCTTGTTTAATGAAATGTAGTAGCTATTTGTAATTTTTATAGAGACTGGAAAAAAATAAAAGCCGGAGGTTAGCCATGAATTCAACTTAGCATCACATCAAAAATTACTGAATTATGTGATTCGTGCTGATCTCAAATGTAGGCAAAAAAAAAAAAAAATGCATCTTGCAGGGTGTTAACATGGTAGCGTTCTTCTTGGATTACTTGAAGTGGTGCATTAATTCCCTGGTAAACATGAAGTGAATTGCATTTCTCTGCCATGAATATCCAGGCCCCAGCCACAGGGTGGAAGGGCACAGACCCATGCCAAACTTGCAGTAAATGCAAGCACTGAAGTGGAAGAGCTGAAAGGAAAACCTTTCTTCCAAGACACCCTGCATATTTTTGAATTCTTAAATTATTAAATTCCGCCTCTATTCATTAAGAGGTAGAGCACACAATTCCCAACACAAACAGTTCACTGAGGTGCCCAGGGAGAAAACTCCTCCATTATCACCATGGGAGCAATTTCAGGGAGATGATACAAAAATTTGTACTTTCATACAAAGCACAGCAACATGTGAGGGTGGAAATAATTTACTCATTCTTACAAAAAGCAGAAAATACTTGCTTCCCAAGGACTTGTCACTGCTCTAGCCTCACACATGGTGAAATCAGAGCCAGAGAAAGGGTGGAAATTTTCTTACTCTGTAATTTAACTTATGCAAATGCACAACCACAAAATGTATAAAGGTCAACTAAAAGGACAAACCGAGGCCTCACTTTTTATTTTAAAAGTTTGCTCTAGGAGAGGAACATTGAAGTTAGAAAAGGGCAGTAGAAAGCAAAGAAGTACATTATGGCTTTCCAACATCTGACATGTCCCCTTTTATTATTTCACGGACTAATATCAGGGAAACATGATTTCAAAAGGTTACCACTGGCTTAATCAAGCATGTTCTTTCCCATTTCCAGAGGGAGGCTGCAGGAATTCATTTCACAAAGACTTCTGTATTTTTAGGTAATGGCTTAACCATAAGAATTTTGCTAGATAACAGGTTTTGTGGATTTTTTTTTTTCCTTTTTAATATATCCATTTAATGTTATTCTACCTATTTGGCTTATCTAGGCCTGTCATAAGAGCTGAAGTTTCTCACCTTTGTTTTTTTTGTTGTTGTTTTTTGTTTGTTTGTTTTTGTTGGTGGTGGGGGGGGTTGTGGGGTTTTTTTTGTTTGTTTGTTTGTTGGGTTTTTTTGTTGTTTTTTTTTTTCTTTTTTTTTTTTTTTTGTACCAGAATAACAAATAAACAAAGAGAAAGGAATGAGAACAGGGTTTCTAGAGATCATTGTGAGCCACCTGGGTTTGATCCTTTACATTTTCAAACAAGAGTGTCACGTCTAATAAAAGCACCTCAATATGCGATTACATTGAAAAAAACCTAATTATGGAAGATGAGTAGTTTTGCACAGAGCTCATGAGCCATTGCTGGGCTGGAGCTCACTCAACATCTGGGTTTTCTTTCACAGATTGATCAAACACTGGAAATTGTGGTGGTTCAGTGTGAGCTCCTGATCAACCAGGACAGACAGGTGAAAAATGCTGTCAAGGGCTGAAATGAGCCAACAAAAGCCTGTGACCAAGCAATAAAATCCTCAGAGGAGTCACATGAATCAGCGGGGATTTGGGGTTGGTCATTTGATGGAAAGTTTATTAACAAGATGCCTCATATTTAGATAGACTTTTGTTTCCACAGTTACAGAAGTGTTTTACACCGTGAATATTTCAATGAGGAGGGGCAAAACTGCGGCTCTACGAAACAGCAATACGGAGCTGCTTTGCGATTTGGATAAGTAACAGCTGTTGTGCAGCTTTTGGGGTCAAAAAGAATCCAAACATAAAAAAAGCAGTGTATTGATGCCTCAAAGAATAAGAGGGAGAATAAAAAGTATTTTTAGAAAAAAATCTATTTGTTTTGTACATTTAAATACTTCTTGACTATAAATCATTGACTCTTTAACCCGCACTGGGTCATGTGGCTCCGTACATCAGTGTAATCAGCATAATCCTAAAATACTTTATCTTGATGGGATTTGTAGGCGAGTTTCATTTCCAGTCAGTATTTCACCCAGAAAATAAATATTGAAAAATGCGTTTGACCTAATATATTGGATGGCAAGGAGGAAGGATTATAGCTGAGTATCATTTCCCTTATGCCCTTAAATGCTTTGCCATTTTTTAAATTCAGGGTTTTTTCATGGTTTGTATAAGCAGCGTCCTTCTGCTTTATTCATGTAATTAGTCAGCACTAAACTGGTGTAAGTAAATAGTCTCTTGAAGAGCCTAAAAAGACCTCATTTTCCATAGGAAGATGACTTTAAATGAGCCACGGAGCACTTCTTTCACCTCAAGGAACACCTGAGTTCACATGGAGAGCTCTTGAGTCTGTCCTTTCAGTGAAACCTCTTCAAGCAGTTGCCATGAATGATGGGAGAGCAATCAGGAAAATTAAAGACTTTCTAAAGACAGGAAAAGCAATTACTGTGAAATTACTCCAGTGTTACTGGTGAAAGTAACTGGCTTTCTGCTGTGTGGGAACGTTCATCTGCCAACAATTCACATCTGAGACACCAAAACAAAGTTTTGGTGACAGCATTAGGAAAAAAATGGGGTCCTGTTCCGGCTGTCCCCATGGCAACACGAGAAAGTTCAGAACACAGTGAGGGTGACTTGCTCTGTACAGGTTACCTATTTGGCTGAGGAAAAGAAACAGTGAAATGATGCAACCCAACCCCAAACCATGATTTTACTGCAAAGCTCTCAAAATGCACTTGTTGGAAGGTAGAAACCCTGGGTGCATTTTCAGAAACAAAAAATATTTTTCAGCCTCATAGAAGGCTATTCATGAGGTATCAGAAATAAAAAGCATTAAAAAAGCATCAGTGGGCTTGTGAAGTAGCCCAGTGGAGGGCCCAGACTCCAGACTCAGGAAATCCAGCAGGAATACACACAGGTATTTTAAGAAAGGAGAAGTCTAAGTAACTTTCCTCTCCTAGTACTGGTAATTCCTCATAACTTACATAATTCATCTCTTGAAATAAAACACCATAAAGATAAAGGATGTATGAAGGATACCAACCAAATAAGCCAGCCAGATCTCTGGAAAATAAATTAAAAAATCGTTGTATACGGACTGTTCATCCCCACTCTCTCTCATCTTCCACTGGGGCTTTATTTACCAATGTTCCTTTTGTTTCATATTAGTATTGAGACACTCTGCTTTTTACAACCAAAACAACATGCTGGGCTATGGGGAATACCTCACCTTCCTCCAGCTGCAGTCTGTGACTGTGGAGAATTATCTATCAAACCAATTAGTTCATTCACTTTGAACCACATCTGCTCCCATAATGCCACCACGAGTGAGCTTCTCCTGATTCATGGGCATTTGGGGGAACTTCAACGGATATAAAAGCAAAGCATTTAGGTTACAGTGAGTTACATTATTTCTTGGAGCAGACAGCCAGGTCTAGTTATAAATCTTGAAAACAATCCTGCCGATAATGCTTCCTGAAATCCACCCTGTACATGGGGTTTAACCGGTTTCAAAATGAACCTCAGATAGCCAGGTTTTGGTACAGTTGCATGGCTCTTGGACACAAAGGAAGATTCTAAAATTTCCAAGCAACTCCAAAAAGAAAGAACCAAAAAACCAGTGCTTTATCTTTCACTTTAAATAAAAAGTGAAGCTTGCCAATTCATATTTCTTAGATTTTCAGTAAATAAAATTTTATTGTAATAGTTAAGATTTACATACTTTACTGCCCCAAAGGATTATATTTTAAGTCTTTAAAAAGCACAGTGGTCACATTTTGTCTGATTAAAAGCTTTTTACAGCACCACCCTAATTCATTTTCTTTTCAGAATCAGTCACCCATATTGACTTCACTCTTCCACAGCCATAAGTTTAAACATGCACACAAGTTAGTGTAGACCATTCACAATCCAATTTACTTGACACCTTCTTGGGTATCTGCTAAATTAAAATACGCAGTGGTAATACTTTAGCTAAGTAAAATTTGATGTGTTTATATTACTATTACTGGGCAATCAAAATTATAAGTTTTCTGAAGAGTTTATGGAAAATTTCAAGAATCAATGCTATGCATTAATTCCTCCCTAGAACAAATTTTCATTCCAGATATTTAGTATGCAACACACTAAGCATTTTGTATAATTATATGACTTTATAGTGTCACTTTTACATGTATTGTATACCCCAACCTATAGGAAAAGTTGCTTAGAACAAGGATTTAGGGTGGTTGAGGATAAGTATAATTCTCTGTTCAAATCTCTTATCTAGTACATGTATTGCACAAGAAAATCCTGCAACATCAAACCACTTATAGCTCACACATCAACAAAATTTATGAAAATTTACAGCTTTTGCAATTAGGAGGTTTTAAAACAACATAATCCAATCTTATTAATCCTGTAAACAGAATCAAAACCTTACATACCCACAATAACACCTAAATATACTATAAATATACTATGGCCAAGAATTCAGCATTAAATCCAAAATCAGTAACAACTTAATGCTTCCAGCATTTTAATAGGAGCTGAATTAAGCCAAATAGGCTGTTTACTTATAGTATGTATTGCACGTGTGCATAAATGTCATACACTATATAGAAAGATAAGCATAATTGAATTTCAATAAAAATGCCTTGAGACATCATCTCCTTATCTGAAAACATTTGGCCTCAACTGAATGCTAAAACACTTCTCACTTGTGTTGAGGATGAGAAGCCAGAAAACCATTAACTAAGTCATTTCCATACATCTCCACTTAACAAGTAAAAAGGAAGGTAACAAACAACCTCCTCCTCCACCCCCTTTCACCAAATGGTGAGTATAAAACATTAGGCAAATAAAAGAAATATAAAGCCAATTGCATTTTCTACTGTGTGCTTGTAACTATGTGCTTTTCCTTGATGAGCCAGAAGTCTTGGACCAGCACCTCTGTGAACCTGGCAGCACTGGACCGAAGAGAGAAACCCAACAGCCAGAGACAAGCTGGAGAGGGCAAACAGACAGATGGGAAGGGAATTTTTTAAGAGGAAGGCTGAGCAGAGTTCAAGGGAGCCATTCCAAGCAGCTTTCCATGGCAACAGAGATTTGTAGGATAAATTTAAGTATCAGAGGAAGATAAGAGACTGAAGACTCTCGATCTCATCAAGAAGACAGGCATTTTGGTTCCCCAGGTAGTCTGGGTGCTAAACAAGAAGAGGTGCAAACCTGACTCAGCTGCCTTGGGAAAGCAAAGTGACAAAACCCTTGTAACTCACCCAAAGCACATACACCGCTTTTAAATTCTTGTCGGAGGAAGTGTTTCACAAGGCTCAGTATGCTCCTTTGTGCTGAGGTACAATCAGCAGATCTGAAGAAGGGACCGTACTCAGGGGAAAATCCATTTATGCTTATCCTTTATCTTCTCCTCTTCAGGCACCGTCTTTGGCCTCTGGGCAAAACTGCAGCTGCTCTTGTGTTATGCTAATAGCTATTACACACTTTCTCAGAGTGAGGGATCAACCTATCAATCTAGAAATGAACTTCCTTTTCCACTGTACAGTTAAGAGCAGCAGGTCAGAAGCAAGTTCAGCTACAAAATTTCTGATATGTGATCTAAATCCGTACTTATATATCACCCTAGCTCAAGAGGAGATCGTGACTAACTGCTTATCCTAGAATTAATCCTCCTGATAAGAAGGTAGCACATAATACACCCACAATGAACGGTATTTTCACTGGTACTCACTGCAGAGCCTTTGAAGAAGCACAAAACAAACCACATTTGTGTTAAAGCAGTTGCAAGGGCTCCAGTGCTCTGCATCCGCCCCAGAAGGAGCACAGGAAGGCTGTGGAATTCGGCTGCAGGCAGATCCTACAGTTTCCCCCATCACTGTGCAATCCAGAGAAGGACATAAGCGTTCATTGCATTCTGTGATGGAGGGTGAGGTAATGTAACAGAAATGTGCAGACAAAAAACTCCAATGCACCTACTTTTTCTGACTCTACCCACACTGTTCCACACATTTGACTTAAATCTACATTTTCTTTTTGGCATTCTATTTAATGAGGTACCAACTTATTTAGCTGCAAGAATATCACTCATCAAGACATTTCCCAAGCATTATTCCCACAAGTAAGTAATACTCCAGGCAGAAAAGCTTTACCGACATATATTCAAATTACTGAGACTTTACAGGGGCAGTAAAACTATTTCTGCTGTGAAATAGCTTAGCTTGTTTCTTCTCCTTAGTTATGCAGAGGCAAAATGTCTTTAAGCATGGCTCTGATTTACAGTAAATATTAGAGGGAAATCTAACATCAAGAAAGGAAACGTTCAAAATACTATTTATCTCCTTGCAAGGCATAGCAATTCTTTATAGGAATTATTATAGATTTAACAGTCATACCACACACTGTAAACGCTGCAGTGCTATTGCAAACTGAGTATCTCATTTCCAGCTATAAAAAAACCCCATATTTGTTTAATGCAAAGAGGACTGAAGACATCTTCCTTAACCTGCACAATATCTTCTAAGAGAGAAACATCATAATCCTTGTACTGAACACAAGTAACAAAACTTATTATATGGGTTGATGGTTTCAAGGCCAGAAATTTTTATTAGTTTCATTTGACAACACAAAGCATGAAGCATTTTCCTGGATATGTACAACACCAAAAAATAAATTAATTCTGTGGATTCCTATGAAAATATGAAATTATACTTTTGAGTTTTTGTAACTTAGATATGAAATAAAAAAGATTTGTAGCTGATCTTGGTATATGCTATAACTGTTAGATTTTTTTTTTCAAGTATCCATTGTGCAATTAAATTGCAGATGCCATCACATCGAAGTTCCATGGGAGCTCAGGGTGCTCAGAAGTCTTCAGAGGTGGATTTGCTTAAGCAGAAAGGAGCATCTGCACAAATGTGAGAGTTCATCCATGCCTGTTTTATTTTTGCTACTGTGTGCCCTCAGAAAAGTTTCATGCTCAGTTAACTGAAATAGTTTCTCTACAAACACAAAGCGGGAGTTCTTGTTCATTTTCATTAACAGAACAAAGGGATTTAGATGCCAATCCTTTGGGAAAAAAAATACTAAACCCTTTTGTGTGGGATGCGTAACAAACAAAACACCTGTTCTTACAAGTTGTTAAAAGCTTTCAGTTCCACACATAAAAGATGAGTATTTGTTACATTTCGGGGACCTTATGTAACAAAGCTTGTTCAGGAAGCTGCAGTTGCAGTTCAGATTTTAGTGTAAGGGGCACAAGGGAATGTGCTTCCCCGAAACTGTTCCGTCTCGATTTGCCTCTGCGTTCCCCAATGCCATACACTGGAACAGCAAAATTAAGTTTACAAAGTACAAAGACCGCTTTTCTTTTGCTGGTCCGTGAGAAATAACCTATGGACATTCTGGTGTCCAAAATCCAGCCTGAAAATTACTGACTTGAAAGCAGCATCCCAGTCATTTCCATCCGATACCCGAAGTTCACAGCAGCAGGATTCTTTCACTGTTGTTAAACGTGTCATTAAGTAGTTTAGGATTGATCTTCACAATGACTTACTGTGATGTCTGACCAGAAAGGAAAAGATAAAAACTGTGACCCGATTCCTTGCAATATATTCCACAAGAACTCCTGAAATACAGGTGAAATGTGGAAGAACAGGGGAACACTTCACCACACATCTCACTAGGCAGTTCTGACCCTCCTCTCAATGACTCACAATTCTCTGTACATAAGCAATGTGATTTCAAGTTTGTCAGATAATAACACTTCATGTTACATTAACAGATAATTTTAAAATCCCAAATAATTAAGCTGTACCAAATCTCTGCCTTTTCTGAAAGACGGGCTTCTGGAGCAAGCAGGGATTGTTCTGTGTTCAGGGCAGATACAGCTCATATTAGGGAGAAAAATGTTGATTTTTAAATCCCTACTAAATAAGGTGGTATTTCTGCACAGTATGTATTTAAATGGGGAAAGAAAAGAAAACTGAGATGTAAAATCTTTGCCATATTGTTTGACATGCTCCATTCCAAGAAAAGCTGAATTGCTGGCCCACGTGAAGCTCCTTCAGGAGATGGATACCTGGATAATCCCATGAGACCTGATTCCTGCTGATGGATGGACATTTGTTGCTACATTCTGTCAGTCCATTAGGAACCTCAGAGAAAGCAGAAACACGCTCATGTAGGGGAAAGCTCCCTTCTGACCCTGCCTCACCATGGGACTAAATTGGGTTACTAAAGATCAGGTCAGGAGCAGAAGAACAAAAGCATCTCTATAAACCATGCACAGAACAAATGACCGTGTTTTTGTTACCAAACACGTGCTGCAGGGAGTGGGCCAACATCCTACAGCAGGGATCTTCTCTACTCAGCTTGCCTGGCACAGACTGCAAAATCACTGGCAAGGAATTCAGAATCCCTGAGCTACTCAAAGGATCTTGGATAAGAAGAGTGGAGGCGAGGAGCAAAATTCCACCCACTGGAAAGGGAGCAGTTCCCCATTTACAGGCCTGGACAAGAAGGGCAGATGTTAGAAAGCACCACAAGAGAGGAGGAGTCAGGTGAGCTCCCACTGTTCCCCTACCAGGTGTCCCACAAGATAAAATTTCATCTGGAACACTGCCCCTAAAAGCCATTTCTGGTGACAGCTCAGCCATTTCCAGCACAAATATACCAGTTCCACTGTCCAGAGCTGGCACAGAACCAGAGACAAACATTCAGCATGCTGGAAATAGATGAGCAGCGCAAAACAAATTAATGCCCTCACCAGTATCAGCAAATATTTCCTTCTACTCTTTTTGGATTATTATTAGTAAAAATTTGGACAATCACTGGTTCTCAATAAAAATATTAAACATGAAAGTTTTATCCAATGCGAAATTAAACACTTTCATTGGAGAACACAAACACTGCCCTGTAATTTGAATTTATGCTCTTTTTCTGCAAATATAGAAAAGCACAGAGCAGAAATAATGCAATGTGACAGGTGACAGGACACAAATCACAAACACTTAAGGAATACCATTTACAAAAGCCCATTTCAAGTTAATCACCCTTATTAATAAACAAATACTAAGAATAACATGATTTCAAATAAAATTAGTGAGGGCCAACAGAAGTTTAACTCACTCAATTACAGCAATAATTGTCGATTACTCTCCATAATGTAGCTTAGCCAGCACTAATGTCTGTCACTTCAGACTGCATTTATAAAATGACTGGATCATAAAAAGGCGTTTTCACAAAAGCTACATTTCAACAGCTCTCAGTTTCCAAGATATAACAGGTTTCCTTTGTAATAAAGAGTGAGCCTTAGAGTGAGACAGAATAATGTATGTCCTTGTGAATCTTTCCTCCTGGAAGATTTACTTATCCCCAAGAATAGATGGAATAGTTTAGTACAAATCATGTCACAATGCCACACCTCATGAAGTGTCTTAAATATATCCACACAGAAACAGTTTCTAATCTCTTTCAAGTGATCATAAGTCTGGTCTAAAAGTATTTTTTACTAAAAGAGGGGAGGTTTACTTCATATGAATGATAATGTGTTGCTATTCATGCCCATAATACAGGATATAACTAAAATACAGTATAACTTGACTTAAATTATCTTAGTGTCTCAATTGATAACACAATCTGATTGTGGAATAAAAATTAAAGTTGAAAAAACTGTAAATTCTCTTAACATCTGATAAAAAATTCAAGCCTGTAAAATAAACTATGTTCTATATACTAAATTTTACACTATATGTGTAGAATTATTTACACCAAAAGACTTTGCACAGTTTCATCCCCCTCCAGAAGATTAAGAAGTACATTTTCCTTGTAATTTTCTGCCCAACCAATCTCATTAAGGAGTTAAATTTATTATTATACAGTCACTCCATAGAAACAAGACATACTAACATGTTCTTGCTCTCTATGAAAATACCAAACAGCTTGTGGTGATCAGTTACAATATCCCATTTGTTTTTTCTATAGAAAATTGTTATTTCTTTCAGCCTCACCTAAACCCCTTAGAAAGAACAGATTTTATAAACTATACATGAGCAAAATTCAACACAAAGCGCAGAATTAGGTGTAAATAAACATCACACAATTAAAGTAATATACAGATTCCTGGGGCTATAGCAGAAATTAGCATATATGGAAAAGTATTGCCTCTCCATAAAGAAGGACTCAAATTATGAGACTTCCAAATCAAAATGAGCACTCAGCTGAGCAACAATATTTCTACATACCTTGGTGCCTGTGTAAATTTAATGGATGCATAAGGGATATTCTCATCAACACTTTTGTATCAATTGCAATACAACAATGAAAGGAACTTAAGAAGACAATGCTAAAAAAGTTCTCGTTTTTTCAACACACAAGCAGGAGAGATACAAATTGGGCCTGATTGTTAACATCACTATCTGAGAATTTGAGAGAGATTTGTCATCTCTTCAGTTTCTTTCAGACAATTGCTAAATGCACACAGGTACATGACGAAGCCCATGCCCTCATATGAATGAATATGAGGTAATTTCCCAAAGTATTTAAGCATTTCCACAGTTTCTTAACATGTTACACTCAGACCTCTTCCCCCCTCACCAAGCAATAGCTTCAATGTTTAGGATGAATTCATGCCAAAATCACAAAAAATAATAAATTAATTATTTCATCTTTGGTTTTCCTGGCCTGCATAAATATATGACATTATCTTTCCACATTTTGAAAAGGCAATCCACGTAATGCTGCCACACTAGAAGACAACACAGCTCTCTGACCATCCCTTGGTATTTCTCACTTGGCTGTGCAGGCCAGTGTCAAAAGTTCCTTGCTGTTTTGGTTTTTTTATTTTAGTTGCTTTGGTGGGGGTTTTCTTGTATGTCTTTGCAGAAAAATATAAAAACCTGGACATTTAAAACCAAGTATTAGTGATGCAACCAATTAATCAGTGCAATCAACTCAACATGCTGAGTACAACTGCATCAAGGGAATAAGCCAGGAGAATAACATGCAATTTCCATCAAAACAGATGACAAAATGTCTTTCCAAAC
This sequence comes from Hirundo rustica, assembly GCF_015227805.2. NCBI lineage: Eukaryota > Metazoa > Chordata > Aves > Passeriformes > Hirundinidae > Hirundo > Hirundo rustica. The sequence goes on from NC_053464.1 coordinate 5,941,766, forward strand.
ATAAGATCAGGACAGTTCATTAAGCATGACTAATATACTTCCTTCTTGCATAGCAGCCTGCTCACCAGAATCCAGTGAGTTTGAGTGTTATGGGTAGGTGACACCAACTGACTGGAGTTGTAGGATTAAAAGTAATGACTGCAACTGCAAGAACCTCTGGAATAATCTGTTTCACAACCAAGTTCTATATCCTAGAAGGTCATAAAGCTGTTCCGTTCCCTGCAGATACTCTGTCTTTTCCAAGCCACATCATTATACATTCCCAGGTTCCATCCAACATTTGGAGGCCATGTAATAAAGACCTGGTTTAGAACAATTTTGTGGGCTGTTTGTTACATGATACACCTACTGCATATAAAAAACATGAACAATAACATGTATAATTCATACAATACACAGTAAGAATCCCCACTGATACCTAAATACCTACATGTTTATATACACAGCAGCAATATATTCCTCCTGTCACACTCACTCCATACATAGTAATGATTTAGGAGTTTATGAATAATTTGGAGAAACCATGGAAGCACTACAGAAACAAAGACATTTACTACTTTAGTCATTAAAAGCTGAAGTATCAGACTTGATTTAATCAAGTTTCATACTGCCAAAACTATTTCAGTAGCTTTCCAGAAGAGAGTAAGAACAGTGATTTCAAGTTCATTAAAACCAGAAGAACATAACCTATAATTTACCCATCAGCCAAATTAAGCACTGGAATAACAACACTAATCTGGGTGCAAGTTTTGAAGACTTGTTTTGAAGGTGAGCAGAGATAACGCATTTTGGTGTTTGTTTTGTTCAGAACCCAGGTCACATTCTGAGCTCTGTGCATATTCTCTCTCCAACCCAGGTCACAATTCCTCTTCACACCCCAGTTCCCTTTCTGCAGTCCTCCTGCCTTGCAAGTTCCTCTCTGGATTACACCTCAGACTTGCCAAGGCCATTTAAAGTTAACGAAGGCTGAAATTTTCTTCAGGCTACAATTCTTCCACAGCACTTTCATGCTTGTCTTTAATGTCAGTAATACTCTATGTACCCACAGAAATTTAACTTAGCTTTACTACAGTTGCACACAGGCAGACTGATGAAATACTACAGAAAGGAGTAGCAAATTTCATAACACATCATGCAGATCAAGCATACAGAGATTGCTGGGATGTTCTTCCCTTTAGACTTCGTCAATTTCCAGAATAATATTTCAAGCAGTTTTTCAGAAGCAAAATCCCCAAATAGTAAAGGCCTGATCCAAAATCTCAAATGATTCTACAGCTGGTCAGCATCCAAGGCTGTAAAACCTGCACTCACAACAAAAGGGAAGCAAACACCCAACTAAGAATCTGTGACAAATTACATAAGTTTTCCTTAACATTTTAACCTAAACAACTTCTCTATTTCTAAGATCTACAAAGGATCCCAGTAGAGTCGTTATCACATTAGGAGTATCCTTCTCCAAAACACAGAGGTCTTTTTCTTATGATCAATATATCACATTCATCACCATTAACACATGAAGACGAGATGGTGAAGGTGGGGATTACTGGAATTTAATGACAGCATAATACCTGAACTGGCATATGGTCATAACAACTTCCAAACATAACCCATGTTATGTTAAACATTCTAGGGTTTCTTGAATAGCAAACAGCATATTATGGTTCATTTATTAAATGAAATTACATATAACCTTTACTTCTTTTTTCAGTTTTTTACCCACCTTGCAAAGTGGTAAACTAAAAACACTTTCTCTTCATCTATGCAGATGTGTCATGCCCTGTTTTCCACACCTGACAAATCTCAGATTAGAAAATTCTGACATTCCGAATTTATATTTAAAGCCTTGCAGTACCTGTGTGCTTAGCTGTTTGATACCCAGGAAGATAAAACATTCATTTTTGCTAAAAGAAAGCAAGTGTCCACTTCCTTGGGACAAAAAGGGTGCAAACCTCTTTCTTTTTACTTTAAAAAAGATGGATCCCTAATTTCCAGATCTGTGAAGGACTCCTTTAAAAATCTCCTGGCATAATGCTTTCTTGGATAAAGAGCCTTGATGTTTTGTGGGAGGCATTTTCTTCTGTTATTAAAAGGCTGTGACAGAAATCACACTTGGGCTTTTTACAAATAATTAAGAGAAAATTAAATTCCTCCTGGTTTAAATGAGTTGTTTTAATTAGAAGAGAGACGTAGCTCCCAAGTGACCCATAGTACATTTGAGACAAACAAAAATGTCATTTTCAGCAAAGAGAAGCCTGTTTGTGGGTGTTGAACCCCATGTGTGCTGAGCCACACTGATGATTTTTGTAGTGCTCACAGCTAATTTACAGGCTTTCCATAAACACAGCATTACAGTGTTTCAATGATTCCTAAACATAGAGGAGTTTATCCCAACACGTCTGTCTGTAATTATCCTGTTGAAGGAAAGCAAAGCAGACAGAGTAATCACATCTTAGAAGAGTGATTCCTGGGAAATTGCCATATGAACCTTTCCTGTTTCTGTCCTCTCTTTGAAATGTTGCCAATTTTTGCTGCTTAACACATTTTTAAAAACCTCTGTTTGTTAGAACAGAGTTTAAAGCCATTTGAGTTTTTGTGGGAAGCTCATTGCCTGGAAGGTTTAGCTAAGGACATCCACCGTAGGAACAGCTCGAATGGGACCCGACACCACATAATAAATTTTGTGATTACTTTTGCTTGACCAAAATCTGCCACATGCTGTTATCTGTTCCTTGTAGGTTAAGATAAAATGCCTGACTGGAATTGCTAATTTTTTAGCAAACAGGAAAGCTTCATTTTTAGATTAGAAGAGCAGCACTGATTAGATGACAGTGATTACAGAGTGGCACATCCATGGAGAACTCTCTCCTCAGAATTTACTGTGCCAGCCTGTCTGGATGAGTCCACTCCCAGGTGAGCCAGGCTGTCTAATGGATCAAGGAAAAGACAAAACGCGTTCACAATTAAAGCTGAGCAAGTCCCGTATCTCTCCTAGCACTGCTCATTAAGCAGGTGTTTAAATTCAGAATGCACATGTCCAAGCTGCACGAGGCAGTGCTTCGACTGCAAAGCAGGTACCAGGGGGAGCACAAAGCACACCAGGACTCCAGGGCTCCTTCAGAGCCCCTTCCTGCTCCTCACCACAGGGCTCCTGGCAGCAGCAGCCTCAGCACGACTCCAGTGAAGACAATTCCGACAACTGCACCCCAGTCTTTTATTTCTTTCTTTAACATTATTGTTTATTATTTTTAATTTTAAAATAAACGTATTGGCGTATCTAAATCGTAGACTAAAAACATGACTTTCAGTTATATGGGAACTAAATAGGAGTTAGCGAGGTTTCAACTCCAAGTCTTATTTAAATTCAAGAGAAAATCCTCAGCAAATTGAGCATCAGCCAGATTTATCACTAATGTACTAAGGAAAAATGTATGCTATTTTAATAAATGTGTACTATTAAAAATTACTTATTAATATTTACTTTTTATATGATATTATTTAGTATTTTAGCATAGCACTAAAATAGTAATGATAATGTTTTGTTTATTATTAAATTACTACTAATAATAGCACCAATCAGCATGATTTACTTCCTTTTCTGTGTACTGAGTTTTAACTCCAGTGTTACTATGTCATCACACTTTGATTTGGCTGTCCAATAATTCAATATAACACTTCAAGCCGACAAGTCAAGCCAAAAGAAACTCATGCTCAATGCTCAAGTAGTCACCAGGTCTGAAGACAGAATAGAAGAGAACTCTGGCAAAGAAAAGTTTGCAATTCTGTTCCCATGCTGGCATCCTAGTCTTTGGACATTGCCCTCTTTAGTTCCCTGCTGCTTTCTGTTGTAGTGGAAAAGATACAAGCATAAAAAATTCCTCAGGTTTCAGGGTTTGCTGGTTAGTTTTGTGGTTGGGGGGGGGGTTTTCCCAATTTTTCATGTATTCATTAATGGTTTTCCAAGTAAATAAGGAAATGTTGCCACTTAGCAAAGTCCATTCAACAACAAAAACATGATTTTCAGAATGTATCTGTCACTCCAAAACTGTGACCAAACTGCTCTCTCCATTTAACATTCAAGATTCTTTACATCATCCCAAAAAACGAGGTGGAAACACAAGCACGCAAAACCACTTAGTTTGCATCAAATTTTCATTATAACATGTATTGATGCTTTATTCAAGCCCAGTTGGAGAGCTTTTGACATGGGGAAAAGCTGTTCCATAAACCCCTCAATTTCTCTCTTAGGGTCTCAGTCAGGGTACTCAACCATGGACTTTTCTAATTATCCACTAGCAAAAACTGCCGACTGCAAAGCATATATTCTGTACTTACATACAGAATCTTTCTTTGTGCACATTGCACTCTTTGTGAAAAATATCTAATAACACATGATGTGGTAAAGGTCCTTTAATAGCTTTAGACCCTTCACTGATAGTCCTAATGAAAAGTGCCTCTGCAAACATTATTTATGACCACACTAATTAATTTGGCAAGGTCTGTAAAACAGTCTAAAAATTGATCTCTCAGATTTTCGAAAGACACCTACATATTTATTTGTGCTTTTGTAAAATGCTACATCAATGCTGAACAGTGCAAGAATTTAATATGATATTAGTTTAACCTAACATTGCTTCAATCAATAAATAAAATTAGAATAATTTACTCTCCCATGACTAAATGCTGAATTTAGCAGTTTTTCCAGATACACAGCCAGATGAGACCAGAGAATTAATTTCATTAAGAGTTCTTTATGCTGTGCTCTTCCAAAACTGAATCTAACTCTTCCCACGGGTACCACTTGGTTATGATGGCCCTTGAATGAAATTTATCTTAGGATGCACAATACTTTAAATTGCCGCCAGCATGAAGCATCACCAAGATCAGCTGCATTTGAAGGAGGCCAAAGGAAAGAATTTCTGTGCCACCATTTTCAGCATGGAAAGCTTTCCTCTAAAATAAGATGTTGGCTGTCACTTGGCACAGCAGGGAGACAAAATTGTCAAAGAAACCATCTATCCTTATCTATCTCCTTTGATACTTCTAAAGCTTCTAATGCTTAGCACTACTTAAGGCTTTAAATTCGCTCTCCTTCAGGGGAAAAAAAAAAAATGTCTCTTGCAAGGATAAAATATTATTTGGTTTAATTCATTCTACAGGAGAAAAGATCTTCTGAAAGCTGAATGATGTTCCCAAGGCCACATGCACTGCAGGACTAAAATGTCCTATGGGCTGAAAGCTCACACTCTTGAAGATATCCAGGTAGATGCCCAGTCCCGTTAAGTTCAAAGGGTTATCAGAGCCCAATTTCCTTTGGGATCCAGGCATTGGTATATTCCTAGCACATCCCATACTTTAAAGCAGGGCCCTGTGTTTAACAGCTGTTGGTATTGCTCTGAGAGAACTATCACAGTTATCCAACATCAGCTACACGCACACTTTCAACAGAGCCAGCAAAAACAGGAGCTGCCAGAGCTCATGCATCCTATGGATTACACTGCAGCAGCAGGGAATTAAGGGCACAAAGGCCACAGATCACAGGCAAATCCCACAGCTGGCAGCTTTTGAGTGGAGACAGCACTTCTGAAAGTTGCCAAATGACAACTGCGGAGCCTTAATGCCCTTGGAAACTTCAGAAGAGGCATGGGTATAAGCAAATCCACGATCTGTAGACTGCTTTGGAAATCCCTCTTTATTTACAGTCACCCTCTGGTAAGTGCAGCTTCACAGACCATGACAACCCTAGGAGTGCCAAGCAAAGCCACACGTTAGCATTTACCTACTGAACACACACTAGGTGCTTGACACGATTAATTATAGGTGTTTTCATACTGCCCCAGAAGTCTTCACACCAGTTTGTAATATGATAGAGTTGGCTACAAGTTATGGAATCACAGGCTGATAATTACAGAAACCATGAGATGACACAATTAACCAGTATAAAGAGAGGGCAAATAGCATTGCTGTGTTGTGCAGGTATCACCAAAGAGGGGAACATCCCAGTCCACCATTGCCAACTTGGGTGTAAGCCACACCAATGACAGGGAAGGAGGGACATAAAGGAGGACAGACCACTGAGGTACCAACACCTCCCACCTCCACCACGGAAACTGAAATTATGTTATTCTGATGTCAAGACTGAATTAATATTAAATCCTTCACTATTAAAACAAGCAGGAAATAGCATTTCTTTCCCTTATGGGAACACAGTCAACACAAGGGCCATTCACAGGGAGAAATGGTTCAGCAGAAGATTGGAACTGAGCCAGAGGCAAGGCACAGTCTCTTCAGTCAGCAAAGCTCTCACTGAACAAAATCTGGAGCCATGGCTATGTGGGCCAAATCTCCAATCATTTCCTTGTGCCACAGGGCTGAAGAGTGAGAGAGCAGAAATCCATCACTCCCTTTGTGCATGGAGTCTCACTGACTCCTTCGATTCAGTTGTAATCATTTTAAACACCAAAAAAGAATCTTTGTATTTCCAAGAGGTATCTTGGTGAGCAGTGCTAATGTGAACCCTTCACAGAAGAACCTTTCCAACCAGAACAGAAACCTCCTGGTATGAAAGGCAGGATTCTTTCTGGACACAAACGTCTTCTAAGATTGTTATAAACACTCTAAAGTCTACGATTGTTGTAGGCAAAATCTCCTAAATGAGAATTAGTAGTTGCCTAGCAACTTTCAAAAGATTACCATAAAAATTCTATAGAAAGATAATCAATAACATATACAAAAAGTACAGGAGTTTGTGAGGGAGTAGAAGAGTTAAAAAAAAAAAAAAAAAAAAAAAAAAAAAAAAAAAAAAAAAAAAAGAGAGAGAGAGAGAGGGAAGAGAGGAAGAGACACCAGACCAGAAATGTTAAGTTTCCAAACCTACTTTAAGCATTTGCTGTCACTAAATGCAGTTCTGTAAGCAAAGCACAGCTCCACACCCATCTAAACATTTGGACATTTTTCCAAACAGAAATCTCAGGCTTCTGAACCTTAATAGGAGTTCATGCTTTTGGAAAATAGTTGCTTAGACCACTCAGCTACCACTACCACAGACCTGTATCTTAAACATGTGCTGAGGTACCTCTCTCACAGTCCATTCCTTTAATCAGTCCTTAACATCTGTATTTATAGTCTCATCCTTCTACCCCAACCCTCTGTGTGACCAATCCGAAAGAAAGCCTGGAATAATCCTCAAAATTTCAGAATTGGCTAAATCAATAATTACAACAACTTTTCCAGGTTTCTACACCCTCCTTGGGAGGCAGAGAAAATATACATTATAAACTAAATAGCCAGGACCACAAAGCAGACCTTTAAATTACAACCTTTCCTATCAGGCAAAACAATTCCTCTGAAAGCAATATTGGCAACTTGAAGCTTTTATTATCTCATCCCAATTCCTTAAAGCCTTAAAGAGACAAGAGATACCAAAGAATGTATCATCCATGTGTCCTGTTCATTGGATTTTCTAATTCTTTTTGCTGTCCCAAACTAGGACACCCATTTATAAGAAATAAAAGTCCATAACGCACAAAACTAAACCTTTCTCTAACACAGAAACAAAGGTATATTTCCTCACTCCCACTTGTCACCACTAAAACAACACATGGTTGAGGGAAAAAACATTCTGAACCTGCCACCTAAGGGCTCCTGCCCTAAGCAGAGGGTAATACATGTCTGAAAAGTCAGATGCAGGATTGCCCAGAAGCTGCAAGGCAGAAACTTACATGAACAAACTTCAGTCACTTCACCTCTGCTTGACTTTTGTTAGAGATAAAATTCAACAGGCTCTGAGGCTGTATGACTGTGTAAATATAGATGACTGGTATTTCCACAAGCAGGCACACCAGGAGGTTAACACTTGATACTTGAAGGCGGACCAAACGTTGAAGTGTCAGACTTCCAGGTCCTCGACGTTGGAGCTGCTCCCGGGCTGCAGCATGTACAGCAACCAGGAGATTCTGCTCCCTCAGCAGAAACCAGAAAACTTAAATCAGCAGAGATCAGATACAGCTCCAAATCTTCGTTCTTTTCCCTGGCAAGAACTGAACAAACCAGAGTATTCCCAGCTATCTAGGCCTAAAAAGACTGTGCTAGCTGCCAACACTTCTTGAGCTGTTTCTTCATAACTTGCCAGGAAAGAAGGAAACTGTGTGATGCATATGATTTACTCTGATGCAGGGTACAAATGTTTGCTGACTGCACAAGGTATAAAATTCAACCCCATTCATATATATTTCAAGATATTAAATTCAGTTATCTTCATTGAAAAAAATTGTGCATAGAGCAATTGTGATTATAAATTTAAATAGACCATCTTGCAGTGGAATAAATAGTTGGTATTACAAGTTACACAAAATCAATCTGCCCAATATTTGTCTTTCTAACAGTTGCATGCTTAGAGCAGAAGTGTTTATCCTGCTCATGATCCTAAACCTTCTCTGAACAATTTAGCCTCCACATTCTGGTTTATGCAAAAGGGAGAAACGTCACAACGTTGTGTTCACTGCAGTCAGAGCTATGGACAGACTGCAGGGACTCACACACTTACAGGGAAGTACAGCCTTGGTAACTATCTAGACAGAGAAAATAGAAGAAAACTTGGTAAAACACTAAAGCCATGCAAGCAAGGCTGCAAAGCACTCAGTCTCCAGAGTCAGCATTGCTTTGTGCAGATGATCAGACACCAGACATCCACAGACCATGGGGACGCTGAGTTTTATTTTGATTGTTCAATCTACATATTCACAGACTATATCCAATGACTAAGGAACCCTTTGTGACTAACAATACTTCGTTAAATTTTGATGCTTATACCCAAATGTCTTGAGCCATCACAGTACTCTGCTTCAAAATATTACAGTACTATTCTGACACCTGCAGCAGTTTTACATTTACATCATTGAAGAGGGCTCAGTTGTGCTGACACAGACGTGTTCAGAGGATGGCACAAGAAAAATCAGTTCACGATGAACTTCAAAAATGCATCCCAAGCCGTTGTTCTGTTACTTCAGCATTTCTAATTATTTTTATAAAGGGAGCAGTTTATCAACAAGAAGTGGTGCATCATCCATAACTCCTAATCTTTGAGCTAGTTTATCAGCTTAGATTTGTGGAAGCCTTTTCAGCACATGGGAATTTCAATTAAAATTATAGCTGGGTACAAGCTCTCTGCAAAAACTTCCTGTGCCACACAAGGCTCCCCAGCTCAGTTCCCAGTGGAATCATCCACAGTGCCAACACATTATGAAGCCCCTAATATGATAAGTCCCTATAGCCTAAAGCTATCTTTTGTGGCTGAAAAATACTGGATTTCTTCCTGCAGTTTTTACAGCTATGTGCCTCCACAGCTTCCAAAGCTCCTCATTCTTCTAGCTTTGGCCACAATTAGTTTTGAGGCATGCTCAGGAGAACTAGTTAAGAAGTCTAGCAATTATAATAGAAGTGACTGCTGAACTCTCCAGAAAAGCAATGAAACACATAAATACTTCCTTAATCATTGTGTGATATTTGAGCCCACAGTACTCTACTCATCAACAGATGATATAAAGGGCTTAACACCCATCCAAAAACCACTGGAAGGAAAAATACAACTCTACCTGAGATAGGTGTCATAAGAAAAAAAAAAAAAAAAAAAAAAAAAAAAAAGCCAAACCCAGCACATTAGCTGAGAATGCAAAATGCATCAAAATACCTTAGTCCTGCAAAGGTAATCTTTAACTATCAAATCAATATCAAATAGTCATGCCCAAAAATAATTACTTTCCTTAACATACACAGAGGCAGAGAAACACAGTCAGAATCAAAGTAGTGAAAAATCGAACATTTGAGATCCTCTTGGAGAGGATTTTACCCACGAGTTGTACATGAATGAACAATGTTTCAGTGGCATGTCCTTTAACTCAGCCTCACCCCATCCAGCTCAGAAGATTAAACCACTCAGTCCAGTGAACCTGGGCAGCCAAAAGTACGGCCAAAGGCTGTTCCTTGGACTGAAGTCAATCTAAAATCTGCTTGAAAACAGAGGTCTCCAACTGCTGCTTTTGCACTCCTTCCAGTGAGGAGCAGAGCAGTTGTGGACACCAGAAAGGAGCATTGCCTGGCTAATTTTAAGTCTAAGCAGGTGTTTTTGGACTACAGGAGACTGTCTCTGGTGACAGCTACAATTAAGCAAAGCTCTAACCACGCTGAGGAGAATCAGTGGTAGAAAAAGAACAGGTAAAAAAAATTTTTTTTTTTGAATTAATAAAATGTGGGCTGGATCAAATGCACAGTAAATTTGATTTGTGATGCTATCTATCAAACTACTATGAAAAACTGAACACAGCATTCAGACATCAGCTCTCTCAGGATTTCTGGATCTTACAAGGCATGGTAAAGAGAAAATTATCATTAGTAATGTGGCATTATTTTTAATTGACCCAAAAAGCCAGCTGTCAAAGTGTTTTGAGTCTGCCAAACACAGCTTTAGGTGTGTGGGAGGACACCTAAAGACTTACATGTTTCTTACAAAGAAAATATCCACACTGGATATGAGTGAAAACCTAATCACATAGATGAGGAACTGAGGGAATGCCTCCAGCATATTCTGATAAATTAAGAACTGTATTCTTAAGAGTATTATACTATGCCTATGATCAATTCCCATAACAGCTATATATTTAAAAACAAACCAAACCAAAACAACCAGAAAAAATCCAACTCCATGCCTATGCTGTATTCCATACAAAGGGGCTCAAACAAAAAAATGGTTACTGGTTCTGTAATTTCTTAGCTGTGAAACTTAGACTGATTGAGGAACTGAGGGGAGGGTCAAAATCCACCAACACACTCGAAGATCTAAAGTGAAACTACTTTCTGCACATACAGTTTCAGAACTGGCAGTACCCTATGACGTCAATGTGGTTTGGCATTGCAGCATTTTATAAGCATTAACTTTTGTAAGCATAATATTTTCCAAGAAATTTTCTCAAAACTATGGGGTGGGTCATCCTCACTGTTTGCATCCCAAAATCATCTAGACTCTACTTGTAGAAGAAGTGAATGGATTCCTTGATAGTTGTATCCCCATCCAAGACTCACCAATTCTCCCAAGCATGTGAAGGCAGAGATCTGAAATGCTCTGGAAGGGAAGATCCTGTGCTTTCAGTCTGATCATGGAACAAGTTCATGTCCTGCACTGGAAATTCCTGCTTGGGCACATCTTCCCACAGTTGTTATCATCTGAAATTCATTCACATTTTGGAAAGAGGCCATATATCATACAGACTTGGTAATGCTGCTTTGAAAGCCAGATCAGTTCCTTGCTCTGGTTCAGGTCAGAGCCGTACAAACGTGCTGGCACAACAGATGTCTGGGGGAAGGTGAGGAAACAGGCATGCTTCATGTTGTATTGCTATCAAAAACAACTTACCATGAAGCCATAGCCTCTCTATAAAACAACATACAAATAAACCCAAGAAGTAGTCCCCAAAAAAATTCCCAACACCTTACAGGCAAAAAGAAGCAAAAGTTCTCTAGTATCTTCCATTATCTGTAAAGTCCATTGTCCAAATACAGCAAACATGCAATTAAGAATATTTCCTATTAGCTTACATCAAAAGAATCTATAGGAGGGAAAAAAAAAATAAATCCAAATGCTATCCTATCATTATAGGCAGGAGTATAAGCACTGCCCTAGGCATCATACCAAAAACTTTGACAGGACTGCACATTAGAAGTGATTGGAATACAAATCCATTATATAACATTGATATTAAATAGGGTTCCTTCTAGTCAAAGATTGGACCAAAGAACGTCCTTGGTTTGTTTTGTAAAGACATTTCTGAAGCCCAGAAAAGGCCACTGCCACCTAATAGGCTTTCTCTGGCAGATATGGTACTTCCTTGAATTCATTCCTATTTGAACTACATTATATAGCTTGGAACCTAGACTCTCACATTTTCTGTGAAGGAGTATCCATCTCAGCCTATCCACAACGTTCATAGATTCTTCTGATAATTTATCTGACTTAAAGACTTGCCTATCTTCTGTAAATTTAAGCTCAAATACATTTCATCTCAAATCTTCATTACTCAACTGAGGAGAAGGCTCTGTTGTCCATTTAATTACATACGGTGGTCAAGACAGTGTCTGACTTGATCACAGCAAAATGATCAAACATCTTAATTTGTTGTTAAAGGATTATCTCTAATTTTTGTAAGTCTCCTTGTGGGATAGAAAGGTGTTGGCTGGTGTCTACCTGCCCAATAGATTTCTTTATAATTCTCACCAAGACTGGACATTTAGTTCCTAGAGCAGTTACACTTGGCCAGAACAGCTTTGCTCTTCCAACTTAGAACTTCCCCACCACTAAAAAGACTGGATTTGTTCTTTCACCCAAAACATTGGAGACTCTCATGGAAGAATAATCAGTGAACTGTCTTAGGAGTCAAAGACTCTTAACTTGTGCCTATAATTTTATTGAAGATATCAAGCTTAATATTAACCCCAGGCCTGCCAGAAGTACAACTACTGAACACTCGTTTCCATTTGGAAATTATTTTGTTACGGGAATCTGTAGGATATCAATGCTGTTACAATTGAACAAATTATTGCTGGTCGCTATGTAAAGTTCTCAAAACCTCATCAAGCATAAGCAAATTAAACACCTTCCAGAAATATATTTCATCAATATTACTACTTCTAATCTAATTACAAATCAAAAGCAGGTTATTTTTCACTTTGACACTAATTATATCACTAATTATATCACTTTCCTAATTTTCTATCAATTAAGTCACATATCAGCTGTCCTACTATTTTACCTGGAACCAAAGGAAGGCTTATGGGAAAAATCCCCAGGTCATTTTTTTTGTTGTTTCCTTGATACATGTTTTGTGCTCCACAATTCATTTTAAAAGCCCAAACAAAAAATCAAGGAAAAATAAACCAGCCAACAACAACAAAAAAAACCCCACACACCTTGAATACCACCGAGAATTCATTTCTCATGTATCAGCTACATGGAGATATTAATTTTTACATCTTTTTTTTGGTAAGTGTTATGAAGTTCATGAATAGCTGTTGGTAAGTATTTCATCATATGAATGAGTTCACTTACTTATTTTTCAAAATCAGTCAGAACTCCTGAGTAATTCTACCATTTCTCATTGTCGGCATGTCTCATTTTAGTGCCCCTAAAATACTACAATCTTTTTTCATAACCTTACTATTTTGATTTTACTGAGATTCACTTACATAGGAGATGATTTTTTATCAGTCTTCTTCTGTTCAGTTAAACAACGTGTAGGGCTAACCACAACATCTAATCATCTCATTGATGGCTTGGCTACTGTGGATTTTTCCAGCATCAAAACACATGGCTGACCTAGTCCAGTCCTTAAAACTATTTACATATAATGGTAAATAGACTGTTAATCAGTCTATGGTTTAAATCTGCTTATTACTGATACAGACTGCTGACTAGAAGAGAGAAAAGACATTCTGGAGGAGAAAAAAGAAACACACCCACTTCCCCAGCCTGCCTACAGTGACATGCTAAGTAATAGAAAATATCTACACAGTCATTGGCAAAAGCAGAATGTTTAATACAAGTCAGTTGTTTTTCAACCCAAAATTTAGACTGTTGCACTTTTATTTTCATTTTTTCAATGTTTAAATGTCCAAAAGCAGAAATGAAATGCAGGTAGACCTCTTGGAAGCAAGGTCCACCATGAGATCTCCTTTATCGATAAGCAACTGACTGTAGCCAATACATGCACTGGTCCTAAGAAAAACTAAGAAGGAATTTAATTTACAGATGTAATTTATATATACTAACAAAATCCTCGTGACTAGGGTTCTACCTCCTACATAAACTATATCACCACTTAAAAATATTCCTGTATTCATGGGAATATGGCACAGGATTTTTGGATTGTCAAATGCAGGAAGCTTCCATTGCCCTGCTTTGCTTCAGGTGCTAGTTAGATATGATTGGACCTTTGATAGATTCAGACAGTGAAAGCATTTTTTCAGTTATCAGTTTATGCTCTTATTTAATTATTCTGCACCCTCAAGCATAAAATGCATTATTTACATAAAACGCATTTTAGTCTCTATTGATAATTTCCTCACCGTTGACTAACTGCAGCTTTATGAAAACTTCAGGACTTAAATTCCTATCTATTTTATGCAAAAATAGATGTAAATAACATCAAGCCACTAAAAGAATAAACATCTCTTGAAAACCAAGTGTTTGATTCCTAATGATAGAAGACCTAAAATATTCTGTACCTTCTTAACTGCAATTACTACAGCAATTGTAAGAGTAAATCAAAATCAGCTACAGAAGGCAGGAGAAATAAACACAGAGTCCCTTCATGGAAGACCTTATTAAGGAAGGAAAGGACAAGGTGTTTGGGTTTTTTCCACCTTCAGTTACTGCCACTCATCGTTCCCCAAAGAAAAAACAGTACTTTTTTTCCCCTAATATAGAAAATAGACCAAACACCCTAATCCTAACGAGTTATTTTGGTGCACAGTTCTTGTACAGCACCTGTAAGCCAAGTTCAGCTAATTATACATTTAATTGTCTCCAGAAAGATAAGAATTAATTTAAAAAAAAAAAAAAAACCAAAAAAAACCCCATGGTTACATGCTGTAATAAAAGGTATCTGAATGTCTTACTGTAATTAAAAAGTCTTGGAAACACTGAAATGAATCTATTTTGGCAAACTCCAGTACACAACAATCAGACACTGACTTTGAAACACCTTAATATATAAAGGAAGAATAATAAGACTGAAAGAGAAATTACATTCAAACTCATTCAAGCATTAAACGGGAAAATACAAAACAACAAACAAAACACAAACCCAAAAAACCCCACAAAACCCGAAAAAAACAAACAAAACAAACAAAACACAAACATACAAACAAAAACAATCAAACAAAAACAACAACCAGAAAAACCCATGCCTTTCATCCAACTTGTATACCATCAAGTTCTCACAAAAATTCCCCAGCGCACTGAGGAGTCACATGCTCTGGCTGCTGACAGACAAAAGACAATATTTCTTATGCAAATTATCAGAAGGAGTCTTTTATGTTCCAATCCCATTTCCCTCCCCGTGCCACCCTCAGCCTTGCCTGTCCCCATGCCCGCAGCCATGGAGAGCTGAGTGCTTCCCAGCCTACCCCAGCCAGGTCCAGGCAGGACCCACCAGCTCCCGCTCTCCAGGCTCCACGGAGGTGTTTGACACTCAACAGCAGGAAACATGCAGGGCCATGCTAGAGAGAAAAG
Source organism: Hirundo rustica (assembly GCF_015227805.2). NCBI lineage: Eukaryota > Metazoa > Chordata > Aves > Passeriformes > Hirundinidae > Hirundo > Hirundo rustica. Next base: position 5,957,043 of record NC_053464.1, read on the forward strand.
GGGAGATTCAAACTTTCCCTCCTTTGCCACTCAGTAGCTTCGGTTAGCAAATACTGCTCACTTCATTTGAATTTGATAGGAATATCTCTGGACATTCACTGTCTTTATTTATTGCTTGTCTCTCCCTACCAGCAAACGCCAACTTACTTAATACTGAGAGCCTGATAAAATCTCTGCAATACCTGTCATGCTGGAGCCTTCCCCAGCTTCATCTGACAAGGAGAGCCTGATGTAACTTGATATTATAAAAATCTCACTTTCTACTCTTGCACTACAACCTGCCATGCTGGTTAGAGGATTGTCCAGCCAACAAAGATCACTTGAAAAAGGGTGCTTCCCTGAGCAGCCACATTTTCTCACCATTCTGTGCTCCAGGCTGGACAGCTCTTTACAGCAGCCACCACCAGACCTGCCACAAGAAGCCAGCACTCCCTGGTGCACAGGCTCCCCCTTTGATAAAGCTCCAAGGCTGAACTCATCCCCAACACAGGCATACAGCACATGTAGCTGTTACCACACCACTAAGTTTTAGAGTCTCTGTGTTTTGTCTGCACATTCTTAAACATCCAAGAGTAATACACTTTAGAGCGCTTTCCTGACTTCCTGATCCTTTCTGATGAGGTGTCCAGCTAGAAATGCATCAGCTCTCAGTACCACAACCAACCAGCAGTCCAACAGTACCCAGGCTGGAGCTCAGGGAGAAGTTTTGACTGTGCCCTCATCACCTGGCGTGTTCCATTTTCTCAAAAACAAGGAGACCATGATATTTTATAAAACTTAGCTCTTAAAAAACAGAAACAAACATCCTATTTGGACATTCTCAGAAGCGGAGGCAAAGGGTTTCAAATGAACAGTGTCACCACAACAGGCAATCATTACAGCTGCTTTTTCTTCAGGATTCCTGCAATTCAAAAATTTGAATCATCAGCATCACGGATTGTGTAAACTATGCTCTTCAACTGACAAAGTTCCTGTAAGATTTTAGAGTGGGATGGTTTTTTATTGATAATATTTTTTTATTGAAAAGAGGAAATGCCAAAATAATTGTTTTAGTGTGGTCACATAAAATGTCAGTTCCCATTTTCACCAGGGAATTCTGTGATAGGCCTAAACTAAGGAACATGCCAAGCCAAACAAAAATACCTACTGAGCATAAACAGAACAAATTACTTTGTCAGTGCTAGCAAACCATTCCTGAGCATGTAATAAAGTTTTTAAGAAAAAGAGCACCTTAGGATCAATGTCTTTCCATTCAAAATTCATGAGCTTTATTAATGTATCAAGTATATATTTTTACTGGTTCTTGCACAGCTTCTGCGAGGGACAGACATTTTAAAGCTAATTAAATAGAACCACCACATTTTTGTATTCTGTATGCAGCTGAGGATGGTGCTTCCACCATGTTTAGCTGCTGAGGCATTTCCATTAACATTACCAAACTTGTTCTAATTATGTGCAAATATACAAACTGATATGAATTAACAAATCAGCTGGGACTCCTTGATTCCATACATCCATCTATTAAAAATACAGTAATACTGATTTGGCTGATGACCAGAAAGAGCTTTACGATATTTAAACCACATTTCCTCTGACATGGCAGCTTTCTAAAATACAAAAACGTCATTCCAGGGCTGACACGTCACACAAGGTTCCTACTCTATCTGCAAGACTATCTGAACTTCCAAGCAAAACCCCAGTGCCATTTCAGAAGGTTGAGCACACAGCACTGCCAAGCACTTCTCCAAGAAGGATGAATCAAATGGGAACTACTGAAGCTGCATAAAAGCATAAAAAACATATCTTGCATACTAAAGACATGGAATAGCTGTTGGCCACTACATACTGAGAACATAATATATATATATAAAATTATAAATGAGGAAAAGGGAATTTTCATTTTTAATAGACACTGCTGGAATTCAAGCTTCTTTTTTACTGAAGCAATATGCGCCAATGGATCAGCCCAGATTCAGAGAGCAGGCTCATATGGTATGAGATTATCTTCCTGGCTTCATTCTAGGTGATCATATGTGAATGAGCAGGGGCACTCTATTTGGAGTAATCTTATGATTTTGTTTAGGCCAAATGTCTTGGTTTTGAAAGACAGTTGTCTGCCACATTTTTTTGTTGCATAACCCAAGACACCAAACAATAGCACTTTAAAACTGACAGAACCGCCATCAAATGTTCTTGCTCAACTACCAAGTTGAACAAGAACACTTGATAGTATTTGGTACCCTGTTTGCCTTAAAACCCTGCACCATAAAAAGGTTTAATATTCAAACACTTGACATTTCGTCAGTAGATAACATCAACAACTCCAAGATACCCACCATCTCCGTGAGGAGGAATATATGCAAAACACACATAGCAATTAAAGCTGTATTGAACTCACATAGCTAAAAGCACAGGAAATGTGGAACAAAAACATCATTAATTCAGCTGCTTTGCTTGCAGAGTTCCACACTCAGTTTTTCTTAATTGAACACATAGGTAAATACATTAGTGTTTTGTGAACAGTTTCACTGAGACTTCCCACTTAGATTATAAACAAAGAATCATTTTGCTATGGATCACAGGGCTTCACAAGCAAAATACCCAAGGAAGAGAAATCTTGCCCTTCTGAAATCAGTTGTCACATAAACACACTAAGTAGGCAGTCTCCTACTTCCAGAAATTCACTGGCTCACTCAAAGGAAAGCCACAGTTCCCTTAGCACATATTATAGGCGAGATAAAAGTGCTAAACAGCTTACCATGCAGCATCAGGCTAATTAACATCATATCAGCTCTAATTGGAAGCGATTCAGCAGCATCAGCTCTGTAGTAGGAGTCTTTTCAGGACTCACTGATGTGAAAGGCGAACAGTGACACCAAGAAGTGTTTCGTTTTCTGGCCCTGTAGAGCAATTGTTCACTGGAGAGTGGTCTAAGTCACCAGCAAAACATAATCCAGCCACTGGGTCACTCTTTCCTCCCCACTGGTGTATTCAAACATGCTTTTGCAAGCACATCAAACTACTCGAACTGGCTAAATCACCTCTGTGGTGCTGGGAGGGTTCAGAACAAGAGCAAGATTGAAACCTCAGCTCCTTCAATCCTCAGAGGTTCTCTGTTCTTTGCAAGTTACTTCATGCAATCTGCAAGCTAAGACAAGTATCAACTCAACTGTCCATTTCCTACTGGGTAATACTCACCAAAAGTTTAATTCTTTTAATGAAGATATAATTAACACATTTGTCAGGTCATGCAAACCCTGACCTACTTCTTTGCACTGCTATGAGTAATGAGAACTTCACCAATTTGACAAACTAATTAAAGAGTCTTAGTGTTGAGTGTGGCTATCAAGGATGTAGCCAAAGCAAGCAAAATGAGACCTTTTAAACCAAATGAACTTCAGCAGCCTCTGTGACAACCCATAAGGAGCATTACTGCTGTCCAACCGAACAGAAAAAGATGATGAAAAGTAACAGCTAAAAATATGATCAACTTATGATCAACCATGATCAACTTATTAAATCACATTAAACTATCCCTTCCTTATCAGATGCAATTTTTAGAGCATTTGTTCTAAAGGACACATGAAAGACCAAGACCTTCACAGAAACCCATACAAAATCCTTCAACTTACTGTGCTGTGGAAAAGCAATGGCTGCCCTCCTAAATAAGCTGTTCAAATGGAAAAGTGCTTATTTCACTTTTTTTTCCCCCACAGATGCCAATAAGTAGTGCTCAGGATATAAAACAGCTTAAACCCAAACCAGTGTCTAAACTCAAGGCGGTGTGTTATAGCATGTACTTAAAAGTGAAGGTATCCCACATCTCCTCTCTGCCATCCCACAGAAGTCATGTTTAATGTGTGCCAAAAATTGTTCCAGAAGAGAAGGTTCAGAAGCACTAATGGAAGTCAGAGCTATTTTACAAAAGGATTTCTTGCAAAGAAAGAGTGCAACATTATAAAAATGAGCTCCAAGGACACATTTCACATTGAAGTAGAGTCTATTATCAGGATATAACATCTTCATACATCATTTTATATCAAGGGAAGCTGTGTAGTCTGAGAAATGGCTGTGTCTAGCTCCTTCTGGCATAAAAATCCTCCTTTGTGCTGTGACAAAGAGTGATATCACCACAGGCAAAAATTTAGCTTCTCTCATACCAATTACCCTATCAAGTGTAAAAATCCATAATTTTCCAAGTTTTTTTCAGAGACAGCAAGAAACAGATGGACAAAACCTTTGCATTTGTCATGGTCTTCACATGCTCTGTCACTGCCTAGTCTGCCACTGGGGCTTCAGCAGCCTTTCTGTGTCACATTCAACCAAGGAAAATACGTCACACTGAGTGACACACCTTCAAAGAAGGGATTTCCTTTCTTCTCCATGTCAAAGGAGCTTTACATATCTACATTTACTGTCTTGTTCCTCATTCGATAGCTATTTAAAGCCATATTTCAAGATCAAGTAGTGACTCAAAAGACTGAGTATTGAGCTAAAAATCTAGATCCAAATTCTAATGGTCTGTCACTTAGAGTAATGCCACCTGGTCTTGGTGCCCTGTGCAGTTCATTGAATCACTGGGATGGTAAAATATTTAAAGCAACAAGCTGGATGTAAAGCGTGGGCAGAGTAGAAAGATTAGAAAGGAGATACCAAAAAAAGAGATAATGCAAGTCCATGTCAGGAGAGACAAACTGTGGCACTGTGAAAGCCAGGCTGTCCCATGGAACATGGGTGATCCACAGCCTCTGCACCCTCCCTTCACAGAGCACAAGCATCACCACAGCAAAAAGCTCTTATTTTTATGCAAAACACTGATCCAGCACTGAGGAAACAATGGCAGAAAGCTGTCAGTGCCTAAAGAAAGTAGTACTAATCACGCTCGTGCAATTTTCTATTTTAGGAAATCCCATGCTAATTGATTAAAGTGATTAGCTGTACTAATATTAGTGGGTTCTTCTTTTGCCTTAAAATCATGCAAGGTATGTACAAGGAGCAACTTGCTTTAAGAGAGCCTATAATACTTAAAATACTTCAGCCACACTATAAAAACTGTCTTAGAAAAAGGCAATCAGAAGCCCATTGGACAAAACATAAAACATTTTTGTTGATGACGATTAAACCAGAACTTCCTACTGGAACACTCTGAAGATTTCAATGTGCTTCCAAGCACCCCATCCCTTGGGCTGAGCAGTTCCTACGAGGAGACTCAAGGTGCAAAACAATGGTTCCAGAGGTCCTATTATCTCAGAAGTTTTAGCAAAGGGCCCTGCAGATCAGACTTCAGGAAAACACACCAAGTTGGAAGAGAAAACATGACTTCTGGATGTCTCCTCTGTACCTGGTCAGTATACCAGGATGCAGAGTAAGTGATGCTACTTCATCTTTACATTGAAAAATCCAGATCCCAGCTTATGTTCCACAATGTACTTGAACTAAAATGGAACATTAGAGGAAAAGGCCAAAAGTGTGAATTTCTGCTTCAGCATATATGGAGTCATCTAACAAGACCTTTGTTCTCCAAGTCAAGAAAATGAACACCACAGATCAGCAAAAACCAGGGCCTATTACAATTAATAAAACATTTCAGACTTTAGCATGTAAAAATTAAAAGCTAACATGATAATAGGCAACTGAAGTTCATTTATTTTTAGATTATGCATTTCTGTCACTTCAACTGTGCATAAAAGGTTCTTCTCTAATTCGTATGGCTTTTTAGTAGTTTGCATAATGCAGAAACTAACAGCAGAAACTAAGCAGAGTCTATAACATGACTTCATTGCAGCTGATAGAAATGGAACAGCAAATGAAGTATCCATCCAATATCTGCTCTGAACTGGAAGATATTATGACTTACCAAATCATGTTAAATCTAATTTAACAAAAAAATAAGTCACTCTAAGTTAAATCTTTCCTCAGCATTACTGTCAGAAAGCCCATTTAGACATCAAAGCAGTACTAGGATGAACCCTAAGTCCTGTTTTATTATTTAATATAAGTTCATTAACACCTTTCATAGTAGTGATTTCTACATATCTGAAGAGGCTTTTCATTTTTAATCTGTACAGCACCCCTGCTCAGTCCATTCTGTGGTGCTGGGGCACAGCACTGCTACTCCACTGACTTTACCTTCGTATCTTCATTTTGTCTCATTGATTGAAAAGCCATCAAAACGACTTAATTGTTAATTGAAGCAAATATCTAGGTTGTTTTTCTTGTAAATGGAGTGATAAGCAGACTGTTCAGCATGTTAACATCCTAGAAAGCCAGGAACATTTTTACTTCATTCTCAGGGAGTCACACGCTCTAAGCATCTTCATCAGTGATTAAAGAATTAAAGCTGATATGACAATAACAATTAATATTTCTCAATTTCCTGACAGTCTTTTGACTCTTCTGTCTAGAGTTTCAAAGCAACTTACTGATACACACAAATTAATTCTCAGTACCCTGCAAGGTGAGAAATACCTTTGTTTCAGGGGGTAAAAGTAACGTGTTCAGCAAAATGCAGTCATGTTCAAACTGACCCAAAGTCCAGACTGCAGACCCCAGAACTGACAGCAATTAACTTCCAGCTATGAGTTAGGTTTTGCATATTGTCCACAATTCTGGGTACCACGACCTACACATCTTAATTCATGCACCAAAAACCAGAAATTATCAAGGAAAACAATCTAACTACAAATGCACAGCCAAGTGACAATTTTTTAATCATAAACTCTGAGCACTTTCCTACCTCTAACTCCATTAAGTGCTATTTCATTAGCATTCTCACTCTGGTACTTCAGAGCAAGTATAACTGCCAATGCACAATGATTAAGATCCTCCCTTGAAAAGAGAATTGTGTGACTAGAAGCAGATGTGAAATTGGAAGCTTGAAACTAGGAAAAAAACACCCCTAGCTTCATCTTTTCATCATTTATATTTTTTTCAACACACACCTAAGGGTGCAGCTTTTTGGAGTCATAAGCATCCAAAAGAACAGAAGCAGTTACAGTTTTTGATGACCCCACTAAGTTTAGAAGTAATACTAAGAAAATACCAGCACTCAGGTGTCTCAAAAACATCAAACCATGGTTCCCTACCCTATAGACAGAAACAGATGATGCCATGCAAGAATGTAACAATTTCTTACAAAGGACAGGAAAATTGACTGACTTCAGTCTGCAGTGAACTGTTCATCACTGCCTCCACTAAATGCTGGATGCCCTGCTGACTTTACAGCCAAGCAGAGTCCTGAGTATGGATTTCAAGAGGAATGAAAAGGTTAATAAGATTTATACAAAGAAGACTTCTCACAGTGTCATGCAACTTACAGTGTCACGGACCTCTTAAGTAAGTATCTATTTAATTAGTCAACATATTTTAACCTATAAGTTTCTTTAAAACCTGACTTTCCTAATGCCCTTAAAGTCTGTGGCTGCTTCATGAAGCACCAGCACAGATAGCAACCAAGGTTCAGAGCAGACAAACAAGGAGTGAGAAAACTGAAATTACTGCAAGGACCTCTCATTTCAAAGTACATCATTTGAGGCTTTTGAGTTAATATTCTACATTACTAAGTATGAATTCTCTTTTCCTAGTAAAGCTTATTCGATCCCTAGCAAGAAAAAAATATCCTAATCAAGGTAGGGGAACAGCATCTTGAAGGTCCAGGCTTTCAGAATAAGTCTCACTGTTGCTTACCAAAAAAAAAAAAAAAAAAAAGATGTGTGAATGCCAGAAGACACCGGGTATAAAGTAATTCAGCAGGACACAGCAACAGAGATGCCTGTGCTCATGTTGTATCTAGAGCATTTAGGGAATGTGGCTTTCATGTAAGGAGCCTAAGCCACAAAATATTACATACCTGACCAAATAAGAGACCTGATAACTGATCTAGTTAACACCTGCTTCCAGTCTCACAAATAAAACTTAACAAGCACAGGCTGAAAAAAAAAAGTTTGACCCGCTAAAAGGGAAAGTATAAATTATCAAAAAAATCTATGCACACTTGTATAGCTTGGAACTGAGCCCTAAGTTACTGGACTTTGAAGCAACCTCAATTTATTACATAAGTAAAATATCAAGAGCTACTTCTATGTTTGTGTACAGAAGCAAAGAACACGCCTGCAGTTACCCACTCTGTGCTCTGCACAGCAGAGGGAAGTCAGCCTATCAATGCTGCCATCTACAGAGCACTGCTCCAGAGCCAAAGGACTTGCGCTCCTTGTAAGATAAAGACCTTGAGATCTTGCATAATAAACTGCTTGGAAACCAAACATTCTCCACCTCAGTTCCTCTCTGCAGCCGTTCCAAGCTGAGTTATAGTCTATGGGAGGGGGCAGGGGGAATAGCAGAGGATAACAGTGATATCCAGACAATTTCAGAGACATCTGCTCACACTGCTGTGGCTAATGTCACCTGCAGTAGTAATGCACCATTCCCTTCAGCACTTTACAAGGAAGATAAAAATCAAGAAAGAACAGTGAAAGATTTGCATGTAAACAGCTGAAATAAAACAAAAAAGCCTTCAGTGTATTCAGAATTATTTTCATCTTTCTTTTGTTTCTTCACAAAAGTAAATAAAGATATGATTAAAACAAATAATTCATTGTGATAAATGCATTGCATCTTAAAATGTAACATTTTGTATTTCATCTACCACTGCTGATGTCATAATTATCAACTTTAGAAGGTATATGGAAATCTCGACATAGAAAAACCTAAGTGAAGAGTATGACAAAAAAAATATAAATGCAAATGAAAGTAGATAAAATGATTTCTACAGCAACATTTTGTCTTGCTCTACAGCAGAGGCAATAACCTTTATAATTTGAAAGCATGTTTTGAATTACATTTGCTACAAAATCAGGCAACTTCTTTTAGTATAGGTAAATCTCACTCTTGAAACTACAATTATGGGAAAAACTTTCCTTTGTCTTGTCTTCAGTCAGCTCTACTGTAAACAGCAGGTTTCACAGTGTAAGACCATTTTTCAGCCCCAAATACACTAAATCCCAACTGGTGTGTTCTCTTCCGTAATCACAAAATGCACTCCATTTAGGAAATGAAGTCTTAATTGTTCACGCATTACCAGTGCTAAACCCTTAACTAAATACACAGTGCCAGGGTAGCTCCACAGCCCCAGAAATGTTGTTTGTTCTGGCAGAGAAAGCTGGCCCTGCTCCAACACCTTGCCAGTCCCTTACAGAAATGGTAACTGAATGCAGAAAGGGCTCATTGTCTGCTGTCTGAAATTCCTGATAATGTGCATTTGGCTATTCAAGCTGCGCACATTGCCAGAGCAGGTTGAGAACCAGGAAAGAAAATGAAGCCTTTGCAATAAAACATTTTTGAATGCTGCTAGGAGAGCACAGCCACAGGAGCTCTGTGCTGCCCGGGCTGTTTCCACAGCTCCTGTACTCCCAGTGGCACTGCTAGCTCTGTCCTTTCCACCAACAGCTTCACCTGCCATGGGGATCCCTCCAAAAAAGGGCCCTGCCTTCTCCAGTTCTTGATCCTCCTCACAGACCTTCCCAGAACAACCACCTCTGCACTGCCACCGTGAGGGACCCTTGTATTCAAGATGTAACATGGTCATCACGATGCTTGGTCACAGGACCGCGCAGGATCTGCCCAAAATTTCATCTGAGTTCTGGGCATCATGCCCACTCCTCACCCAATTCTGCATTTTTTAATAGCAGCAAGTTCACATTCCCCTGCTGACCAGCATCTTAGGCAGACAATGAGCTGACAGCTAACAGGGAGCACCACTTGCAAACGTACCTCTAGGTTTAACTGCCTACACAGCAATGCCCCTGATTTCCCACATCAATCCGTTCCGAGAGGGAAGTCAGCAGGGAGCTGCAGGGAGCACATGGGCCTCAGAAGCTCAAAGACTTCATGGAAATGTTGGCAGAGCCCCTACAATGCACAATGTAAGTGAACCCAGCAGGCAGGCAGTGGTTTTACTGGCACACACTTGCCCTCTCAGTGGCCAGCATTTCCAGAAAAATGACAGTCAAAAGTAGAACCTGACAACAAAAAGAGTGACAATAACAGCTATATAGTTTCAAAGCTCATGGTCAGTAATTCACAAATTTCAGCCATTGGGCAGCAATATTCCAGTCACTTTTGTACAGCAATGAGACCTCAGCGTAGGTCGGGGACCTGAGGTACCCTCACACACCAAAATCAAATGCTGCTGTCACACACATTGGGCCACTAGACATTGATACCTGCCCACTGTTCTTAGCAAAAATAAAACTTAGTGTCTGCCCAGTGAATTTTTCTACTATTTGGCTGCAGCACCACATACCCAGGCCTGTGTGAAAAGTGCTTCTGCAGAGCACTGTGCAGGCAAACAAACACCAACCCAGCTGGCACACAGGGCTGTGCCTCTACCGCAGCACTGAACAGGCACTGAACAGATTTTAACAATTTCCCCATTTTTTACAGAAAATGTGAATCAAGAAATACAAGATAAAGTCCCCTTTCAACCTCCTTTTCTAGCCCATGCCCCTGCATTCCTGCTGTGCCATGAGACACAAGGATGTGAGAGCACAAGCCACAGTGGAGCACAGAACATGTTCTCCCCTGAGCACGTACCAGGCACCATGTAGGGAACATGTCAGCAAGCTCAAACAAGCAAACATGCATTTGCTTTAATTTTATCTATGAAGTTTGGTACAACTCATAGTTTGGGGAGAAGCTGTTTCTATTCTAGCTTCATATGAATTTCAAATACTTAAGTTTTATTTTTAAGACGACAGTTATCTACAAGCCAAAGATTTAGGCAGCCTATCTTGAGCGTGAAAATACAAAATCTGTTGAAAGCAGAATTGGCTAGGCCAGCTCTGAAATTACCAGCACAGAGGATACACTTTAATTAGATAGTTTTCACCAGCAAGTTCTTGTAGACAGCAAGTACCTGTCTAAAAAATTATGTAAGAAGAAAAGCTGCCAAAACTTTTCAACTGACAAAGACAATATGGATCAAAAGGGCAGGTGCTTGAAAAAGGCACAGCTGCTAATTCTTTAATCAAACATTACACATACAACAGACATTGCTAGAGGAAATCTAGCAGTAAAAACTGACCACACCTTTGTTGTTGATCAAAAACCTCAACTTTTCCTTGTGTTTTTACTTACTTGCTTCCCTACACAAATGTTAAAAATGAGAACATTTAATGAAAGCCATTGGGGAACTATTTTATGTAAACAGCTCAATGAGAAGCAACATTTCCTTTTTCTTGTCTTCTCCAACTATGACGGAACAACAAAATGATAACTAACTATACAAACCACTATAAGAGTGAGCCAGCCATTCTTATACTCATTTTGAATTTTACAGCAAAGAATAGCCTTTGGTAGCTCATCCCTCAGAGCAAACACAGACTCCCCCATGCAAATACATGTGCAATGTTTCTTAACCTTTAAAAGGCTTAGAGCACAGGAATTTAAATAGTCACCAACAGCAAGAGTGAAATCATTTTGCTCCATCTGTATATCAGACTATAATGTGAAGGAAGCTGCAAAAGCAGATCCTTTTGCTGGAAGCCTGTAAGAAAACCACTGAACAGTTATGGATATCTATGTCTGACTGCATGCTACTTCTGATCCACCTCCCAAGCAGTAGTTGTATTTCCAATTAATTTTTGGGTGCACTAGTCAATGCATGATACAGGAATAGAAAACATTACAAAATGCAATTAAAATTATTAAACTTTTCCAAAATCCCAAACCTACATGGAATATAAATAACATCAAAACAACCCACAACACCTCAAGCAGGTAGAGAAAACCTGCATCTAACTCTTTTTGAAAATAAATTTTAAAACTCATTTTTTCAGGAAACTAAGTATCAGCCCCAATTAATGAATGAATTCTCTGACATTGCTGAACTACCATCTGTCTGAAGAGATAAAGTCTGCACAGAAATGGCTGATGCACCGATGCACAATGAGGTGAGCATCCAGCATCACGAGGCGCTCCATTCCCTCGGCACGCGTGGGATGCCAGGTGCAGAGCAGCCTCTGGAGCTCCCTGGGTAACAGCACGCCTGGTTTAGTGGGAAGCTGGCTACTTACTGCCATTTCAGGCTGACTACTGGATTCAGGGTGACATCCAGTGTGAAATTCCTATAATTGCTCAGTCATAACCAAGTATGTGCAGCAGCATCGCTGCAGGACGATGGACTTTCAGTGCTGACACTGCTGAAGCCTCTCCTTGGAGCTGGATGTATCTCAGTTCTGCTCTGGACTGTGGGATCACTGCCCACCACTTCAGTAAGGCCAAATCCTTCCCACTCTTTTGCAGCTCCCTCAAAGGTACCACAACACTGGCACACAAGCAGGGGCTCAGTGTAGGATCACTGCCCACACGGAAAACACAGTGAGCAAACAGCCTTTGCATCCCCAAGATCTATCAAACACTTGCCTCACACCAATCCCACCGGCACTCACTGAACCACCACTCCTCCAAGTCACTGTCACATTCACATTGCCCACTTCCCCAAAGAATATAAAAATACACTTGCTAGAATCCAGCCAAGTTTCAACAAATCATTTTCCTGGTAGATGATATCAATGCCTTTTCTTTAAATAGATGCAGTATAAATAGTCTTTCTAATGAGAAAATATTTTGAGGGGGTTTATGTGATACACTAAAAAGCTATTAATTGATCTAGTCTGCAGCTCCTTATATGTTAGGTAAAATTAATTTCAAGAAATAAAGGAAGTATCAAATAGGACATCTTCTGTTGGAAACTGTTTAATTCTTTACCTTATAAAGTAATCCCTGTAAGGTGTTAGATCTAGCAAGCTCAGACTAGTGACCAGTCCTTCCCTGCTTTCATTTGCCAGAGCAATGAAACTCAATAATCTTAAATGTTTATACTTTCATCTCTGTGCTATAATAAAAATGCATTTGATTTCAAGCAGAATATATATGCTTTGGCAAATTTAGCAACAAATCACAGTTTTCATCTAGAGTACTTTTTAAGTATTTTAGCATGAAGCTGCACCTAGAGAAGACAGGGACTGTGGACTTTGGGCCATGCCTTGCCTGTGCCTCTCGGGTACCTTTACTTCCATGAGGTTGCACTTCACTGCACGCTTGACTTAGCAAACGCTTGTGAAGTTGTCCCTTGGGTGTTCCCTCGTCTCTGATCATGCTTGTCTAATCATTGCTTTTTTTTCTGAGATAACCATGTTCTCTACCTTTCTGTCATAAGCAGAAGGAAAAGCCTCCCTCCCCCCAAAAAAACAAACAAACAAACAAACAAAAACCACCACAAACAAAGAAAAGCATTCCACACACTTTCAAGGTTACTAGAACTGCTATATAATTAATAGCTATGGGTATACTTCCCAACAATGGCTTACTGAATAAAAGATCACCTCGCTTTAAGTGTTGACTTTTAGAAAACTTTCAACACTTCACCATTGCGTGAACTCCTTGAAAATAAAAGATTTAATACCTCTCTTTGCATAATATTAATACACCATACATTTGTGTAGGATATGTAGTTTCTATAATAATTTTTCATTTTTATCTATGCTGTTGTTTGAACAGATTTTTAATGTGTTTCAGACAATGTGAGAATTAACTACAAACAGGCAGAAAAACAAGCTTTGAAACCAAGTTGTCATCTCCCAGTTCAGCAAAAAGAGGTAATACCCACTGACCTTTGCACAGTAGCTTCTCAATGTGGAGAGCATAGGATATTCTAGAATTCCCCAAACTTGTACATGTGTTGTACTGGTTACCCACCAGGACAGGAAATCTAACACATCAAAACATGATTATTTTAGAGTATAGGAACAGGTCATCGGCACAATTCAGTGGATATACCAAGGATTTCCAGGTGGCCTGGGCAAGCATCCCAGAGGCTTCAATTCCAGCAGGATTTAGGTATTAAAAAATGACAATGAAAACCCCAGGTACAGTAGACCTAATTATGGATGTTCATTTTACCCTACACACACAAACCGATACATCAATAGAAAGGTCTCTCTTATCTCTGTCAGGTGACAAAATTGAGCAAAACTTTTGTGTTATCCTCAAGACTTGATCTTAGAGATCTGGAGTCTCAAAACACAGTCAATTATATTTATAATAGCAACCTTTTTTTTTTTTTTTTTTTTTTTTTTTTTTTTTTTTTTTTTGAAGTAAGAAAACATACAGTTATGACTACGTTTGCAGCTTATCAAACACAGCATGATTAGTTTTGATCTTCTCACAGAGATCACACCAGCAAATTTGCATTAAAAAAACCCAACAGCATCACTCCACTAGTGGTTTATCATATTATCCTGAACAGGAAAACTTTGCTGCAGCCCTACATGGAAACCCACATTTCAGAACAGAAACTTTCCAAGAGGACAGCAACAATAAAAGTGACCAGATACATAACGAATTCTTTATTAAACCAAATATTTTAGTTGCATTTTGCCACAGATGGATTCTGACCACACTACAACTGGCCCTGCATAACTCTGTTTTTTAAAACAAATTTTTTTTCCAATGGCTGATATGCATGATATGCCAGAGGACACGGCAAAGCAGGTGATGACAACATCAAGAACTAACTCCTGTTGTTATTAAGTTCCGTTTTTAAAGAACAAAAATCCCACCTGCTCAGCACAATATTCACAGCTTAGCTCCTCATAGTGAGAAGTAAAATAATAATTATGGTGGCTCTGGACCAAGAATCTCTTGGTAATTACTTCTAGTAGATTCTATGCACACTTTGCACAGCTCTCTGTGCATTTCTCATCTATCTGAATAACACAAGTACACTGCAGCTGCTGACTAGTTTGATCCTACTATTATTTTGGTACAGAGGACCTTAAAGCAGACCAAAACAACCACTGTGAACAGAATTCAAAACGACAGAGACCTGCTGAGGTCACTAAGGTTTACACTGAAGAAGCATCTGCCTGTGGTCAAGTTCACTGATGAAAAGGTTGTGTGCACCCCCTCAGAGCTATTCACGGTGACAGCCCAGGCACAATTCTCATTCAAGGTCAAGGAACAATCCACAGGCGGAGAAAGCTCCACGGACAGCCAGGGTGAGTGGCCATGCCCGGGCAGAGCTCTCAGCAGATCACTCAGACATTCATCACATGGTTTCACAGAACCCAGATAACGAAAAGCTCCCAGAAAAGGGGTCTGGGGGTGCTGGTCAGCAGCAGATTCCACAGCGGTCAGCAGCGTATCCTGGCAGCCTGGAGGGCAAACCACACCCTGGGGTCCAATGCAGCACAGGCAGCGTGGGAAAGAGGCAATCCTGCTGCCTTCAGCACAGGAGGGACCTCCCCTGCAGCACTGGGGACAGCTACCTCAGAGACCAACCTCAGAAAAAGAAAGATGGTTTGGAAAGATGCTGTTCACACTTTTTGTGGCAAGAAAACTGTATGTGACTTGTATATGGGATGCAACCAGTTCAGCAAGGCAAGCTTTGCTGCAAAAGCAGATGCAAACTGAGTTATCTGTTTTATAAGTGTAAGGAATTTCATTGTTTTAATGACTTATTTACAACATTTAGATTCTATCTTGTTGTAGTGAAGCTTAGCACAAGAAATAAGGGATGCTTATGAAATATTTTGGCCAGTTATGCACCCAAGTAAATATTCTCAATTGCCTATGGCTCATGGATGTAATTAGACAATATATTTCTTCTAAGTCATAAGGTTGTTTAGAGATATGGCTGAATAAACACATCACAACACAGAATTGCTGAGGAGCTGAGCAGGAAAGGTCAGGAGAAAACTGCTAAAATATGTGACTTGTTTCTCTTTGGAGAAAAGAGAAACCATGGAGCAAGGGCAAAGAGAAGGAGGTGAAGAAAATTGTAGAAATAGGTTTATTTGTTTAAAAAAAAAAAAAAAAAAAAGAAAGAAAGAAACTGAACAAGAATGTTTCCAAATTACATTATAAATTCCATCATAGCATTAATTTATCCCTCACCTGTGAGGTTTCTGCATGCACCATCCTATCCTGGACTTTAGGACAGATAAAGATCCCATGTACATCAAATCATGCAAAAGATATCAGGAATAAAAACAGTACTTATGGATACACAAGACACTCAGAAGACTGGCAATCAAGAACACAAGAAAACTCTTAACTAAAAAAAAAAAAAAAAATAAAAAAAAAAACCAGGTTCAGGCCTGCACTTTGGAATAGGAGCAAATACAGAGCAAGTGCAGTGCTGCAGAAAAGCCATTCACTGTTCTTCAAACCACAAACTTTGATTTATTAAATTCCTTGCACACTTTTTTTTTCTTTTTTTTTTTTTCCATGGACTGAGCATAGCAAGCCTTTTTCTACCTGCTAAACAAACTATTTTTTGTTTTTAACCTGGGTAGCTGCTTCTATTTTCTGCTTGATAGCCTGTTCTGGGTCTTTAAACTACACAAAGAACCCCCTGCAGAAAAACCACATGCTCACAATTCCATAGCATATTTCAGGTGGCAAGTGCACTACAATGACCATCCCTCTGCTACCACTGAGGGAAGTGAACCTCTGTACCTCCGAGACCAGCACATTTCTATTACAAGCTTGAGTTCAAAAGGTGAAATTTGTAAAAAACACCAGGCCAGGTGCATAGGATGACACACTGCTTGGCAGATTACATAAACACTCCTTGACATGCTGGCTATACTAAAAGAGCTGTGCTGTGCAATGATCATCTTGAGAAAACTTGTAAGCAAAGGTGATATGATAAATAAAATCTGGAGAGAGAAAACCAGTGAGAATCATTAACAATTCCACTTAAACCTCAGTGAGGACTCATGAAAAGTTTGTTGTTTAGGTAGGTAAATATATATTATGGACTATTTTGTATTCTGTTAAGATGCTCAAGTGCCTCAAGACATTTCTCTTTGCCAGTCACTTCTATTTCAGATCACCAGTCTATAAAAAGAAGGAAATAATATACATGAGCGTACATGCCACAAGAGCTCACATCTATATAAATATCCTGTTGAAAAAATTGCCCACTCCTAACCATCTCATGCAAAGACACACAAGGAAAGCCTAGGGTTTGCAAGAAATCTGCTGCAGTACTAAACTCTGCTTTAAATCCCTTTGAAATAAGTTATACATACATACATATATACACACAGACACGATACAAATATGAGAGGCCATCGCCTATTCTCCATCCAGTAACCTCTTGCAACACTCCCAAATCCCTGATTTACTCTAGAAGAATGCCATGGAGCACCCTCTTCACCAGCCCTCCACAAAACTCGCAGCTAAAAGATTTGATCCAAAAGAGTTTAACAGAATATTGGTTTAACAGTTAAACCAAGCCATGATGGAGGTGATGTTGAAAATAACACAAGTGTTGAACTGAAATAATTTATATGGCTGCATTTTTTGGTGTTCTCAGTTCTCTCTATAGTGCTGGACAGATTTTTCCTGGGGCACAGAATGGTCTCTTTCTGAAAAATGCTAAATCAAGCCAGCTCTCAATAATGCTGAACTCTGACACAGCCATGTGGACTGTCAGCTAAGCCAACAAGGAAGAAGGATCACACCACACTACGGAATCAGGCATAAATATAAATTTTGTTTCCTTACAGAATTTAAACCCCAGTGGTTGGTGTATTTAACAATTTTAAGTGTTCTGCTTTTGCAGATAAATTAAATTATATCTAAAATAAAAATGTTTAAAAAATATATAAAAACAAGCAAACACACAATACAAAACAAAAAAAAAAAAAAAGCCTACCAATAAAAAGAAAACCCAATCAAAATATGTTTCTATTTCAAAGCAGGAAGTAGACAAGTAACCACAACCCTGGAATGATGCTATCTCCAATGATATTTTCAGTAAGATCCCGAATGCTCTCCAATGGTGTTTATGACCTTCCCCAGTACTGGAATGGATGAGGACACTGCAAAAAGGTAACTACAAAAACTGTAAAAGAAATAGTTCATTTTTTTCCAGTTCCAAATCCCAAACAATATCATTATACATCTTTTGCCGAGCTGATATATTGTTTTATTACACGCAGTAAGCACTATCATGGTCACATCAAGACAATTCTTAAATGACTTGTCTGTGTAGCTACTGACCTAGGGCATTTTACTCAACCGGCATGAGGAGGGTGTTTTCTGGAGAACGCTGAAAGACAGAGGGAGCTTCACTAATTGCCATAATTACATGCTCAGGGTAATTTAGTTGAAAATGAATCACGTCGTGTTTTCATGTGGCTTGAATACTACCATGTCTCACAGTTCAGGGAGAAGCAGGAAGTCACAAGGAACCTACAAATTAGACAAATTGGATCAAAGCTAAGAAAACCATCTGCAGATTTACCTGTGACAACCTGTTTGCCCAACACCCAGGCAGTGATGAAGCAAACAAGCAAAGCACTGGCATATGCTGCTCAGGAGACGGCAGTCAGACAGCACAGTAGAAAGCACATTTTACGGCTATGTCCTGTTCCTAAGTACCATCAAAATGTTTTCATATTTCATCAGTGAGAATATGCACTGAGTATAAACAGAGTGGCAGAGCGCCACAAGTTAGAACTGGGGATAAGGTTTAACCATCCCCCCCTCTACTGCCCAGTCAGGAAACAGCCTGTCCCTACTCTTCAGCCTTAAAATACAAAAATTGCACCACTGAGTTCCTGAACCAGGCTTAAGACCAGCAAAACCCTTCAGTCTTAAATATCTCCTTTTTCTGTCTGCTAATCAAATGCTAAGACTTTGATTTGTGATTACTTAGAACTCAAACTGTACTGGACACTCTAAGGCATAAGGGACAAGGGGTGGAAAGAGCAGTGTCACTAAAAAAGAAAAGCAAAACCAGAAAGCAGCCTAAGTCTTCCAAAAAAAGGTTTGTCTGCTTACAATGACAGCTGCCCGCTGTCTTATAGACTTGAAGAGAAAGAATCCTGGTCCCTCCTTTTCACTTCACAGAGGAATGAGCAGACACTGCTACAAGATCTCCTAAGCCCCAGACCTACTGAAGCCCCCCAACCTCAGGCCTATCCAGCACATGAGTCACAGGGCTGTCACATGGCAGAAGCAGAGAGAACCCTTTCACTCTGATGTTTCTTCTTCTCAATCAGCAGTCAAGTGTTGTGCAAAGGCCCTTCTGCACAAAGAGTTGTTGTATGGACGTCCAACACAGCTTGTAGAGCATATAGCCCAACACCCAGGGTTCATAATATGAGCCACCAATGTGTCTGAAAAGATGCATTCTACAATAGAAAGTACATTCACATCCACCCAGAAAGGATCACTGAAAGAATCACATCTCCCGTGTCTCTCACCATGCACCACACCTATAGCACCCTGTTGCCTGTGTGCTGTAGGGCCCCCAGGGACCCCAGGCTACAGCCCATGGATCTTCCCACTGAAATACAAATTGGAATTGATTCCATTTCATATTTTATAAAGCATATTTCATTTATCATTACTTGAAGTATTGCTGGATTTCCTTAGAGCTGCGAATGTCTTGAACCAGACGCCTCCCTTGTCAGGAGATGCTGCAGCAACATCTCTCCCTGGAAGGGTCAGAGATTTCTCTAAAAGCTGTGCTCTATGAATGTATGATTAATGTATGATTCAACCTCTCACTAGGTGCACCCATAATTCTTCAATCTGTGGCACGTGTTTTAGGCACACAGCAGTTGTATTCCTTTGTCATGTAAATTGGAATGGCTTGCCCAGGTACCATAAAGAAGGATAACACCAAAAAAAAAAAAAAAAAAGTATCAATGGATACATCTAGAAAATACTTCCCACCAGAATTCTCTTTGGTAAAAACAAAGCTCTCAGAGAAAAGTTTTGAAAAAGTAAGAAATTTTCAGAAGAAAAGGATGGTAGAAAGCTGCATCTCCTTCAGAGTAATTTGTGTCTTTTTACTTATCTTT
This sequence comes from Hirundo rustica, assembly GCF_015227805.2. Lineage (NCBI taxonomy): Eukaryota > Metazoa > Chordata > Aves > Passeriformes > Hirundinidae > Hirundo > Hirundo rustica. Next base: position 5,976,926 of record NC_053464.1, read on the forward strand.
AAAGATAAACCATGTCTAACATTTGTGAACAATTAGGTAAATCTCTGAGATTGGTCCTCATGGAAGCAGTTTTAGAGGTTAAATGTTTTAATTCCAAGAGACAGCTTAAAGATTAAGCAAAATTGCATTGTCAAGTGCTTTGAAAATGGCATCTTCACAAATGGAGCCTCACTTGTGCACAACTGGCTGCACGTGCACCAGTGTATGCACTTGGGTATGGGTGATGGTTGTCCTTTCTGTAACAAAAGCTATTACACCTCTACACTTGGAATTTTCTCCCAGTTCTTGATATAAATACTGGCAGATGTTGCTACCTTTGGCGCAGAGAGATTAATCTTTGGCAGGTTGCAAACTTGTAAGTTAAATGAGAACACTGCAGAATCATGGGAATACCAACACTAGGAAACAGACTTACATAAATTCTCTAAAATGAACAGCAAATTTTGGAGTTACTAGAACTGGGAGGGTTTTTGACTGCTGATTATTGAGTTCTCACATTGAACTATATCCTGTAAGACCATCCTGAGATCTGACTTCTGTCAGCTGTGGATATACATCAGCCCATATTTCTGCAGCCTGTGACAAAAGCAAATGCTACACTACATCCAAAATGTGCATTCACATACATTTTTTCAGTGCTAGGACAAGCTCTTTATACTGGCTTTAACAAAAAAGGAGTATTTTTATAGTGAGTTTAGTCAGATGTCTCATCATTTGCTTACCAATTTTAAGGACTCTAAGTGAATATTTAATGGAGATTTTTTCAACCTTCATCTCTAACCAAAGACCTTTTGATGCATTCCCAGCCACAAAAGCTTTGATGTAGCTCATGGGCTAGAAGAGGGCCTTGCTCAAGTAAAGGGTTGTTCAGATTCATGCCACTAAAACATTTTCACAGACTTCATTATTGTTTTTGGCCAATAAGACAGAGATAAGTCTACGGAATGGTCAATGAGATATGTTAAAAAATTCCACAGAGAGAACAGATGTGCTTTTTGTTTGCAGTCTAGGACTCCAATGTTCACCTTGATTATCATGCCAACAGCTGTGCAATGAAACTCTTGCATTCTCAACACTGCGTAAAGATTAAACTCTGGATTTTGGAAAATTGGACTATTTTAGCAGCTGTTTCACATTAGACCCAAAGCAGCAGTATCATCCCAAGCGTTACCTTTGCACGAATTAGGACACCTGATTGCAGATCTGAAAGGCAGGAACAGAACAGCAGAGGCCGGACAACAGCTCCAGGGCAATCCGGCAGTGAGATTAAAACATAAAATTCAATGGGCAATGAGCAATTCAATGGGCAGCAGGATTGTCACAGTAAGCAAGTGCAAGCCATTTTAAACTGTGGCCCATTAGAAAATTATCACTGAAAGCATAAAGAAAATGTATTATCTGAATATTAATGACAGTCAGAGAAAAGTTCTTACTTTAGCAGCTTTCTATTTTTCAACCAGCTATAAAAGTATGTACCAAAGGTAGGAGAAAGCCATTATCATTTTGTGTCACTTTTATAGACTTGGCACAAATCAAGACGATCTCTTTGAGGCACTGCTAAGATTTCACCTATAAAACTGTCTGCCACTTCAAAACACTGGTACAAGTGTCAGACAAAAAAGGGCACTTAAAGATCCGAAAATTACCTAAATGGCTAAAGAAACTATCATTAATATATTGAAAAAGCACATTTATACTTCTGTAAATAATAAAAAGGCCAAGGGGGAACTAAAATTTGATTAACTGCATTTTGGATTTCAGTGTGTTTCCTGTACTACACTGCAGAACCAAATGGAGCTTCTCTGAGTGTTTTCTGATCATTATCAAACCTGCAAAATACAATCTTCTACTAGGAAAAAACCAACACTGGCTACTCAGAGAAAAATTATTTCAAGCATATTCAGCAACGAGAAGACAATAAAAAAGCATTTCTAATCATAAAGAGTGAAAACAAGATAATATGAATCTTCCACTATTAATTTCACTGCAACTATATTCAAACTAGCAGGTAATAAAACTTTACAACACTGAATTAGATTCTAGCAGATTACTGCATTTTCTTTGTGTTTCAGTAATCAAGTACACTAACACACTGCAGTTGCTGAGTTCCTATTATTCCTCTGCCCTTGTTTCAAAAAATTTAGAGTTCAGCTTGGGGTTGTGATTATTTATGTATTTACCTCTTCACACCTCCCAGATTATTAAAATTAGGTATATCCAGAGCCCATGTTTTTTTACAGTTTAGGAAATTTCCACATCAGCTTGCACATGAGGAGAGAGGGAAAGGAAGGAAGTTCAGAAGCAAAACTGGAGCATTTTTGTGCCATACTAGAAAGGGTTTCAAGATCTGCATGGAGTAAAACAAAGGAAGCAGAGTTTTCTTTACTATTTCTGTTAACAAAGACTCATGTATATGCAGACTACCTTCACTTGGCATATCCTGCAGAGCCTACTGGAATAGTAAGCTGACCAGAATGGAATTTGATGATCCAAGCTACTTTTAAAAAGCTGTTGGATTGTTGGGGGCTTTTCCCCCTCAGAGACTGTATCATCTTCATCCAGAACTTTTCTAGTACTTGTCAGATTACCATTTAAAAAAATACTTAGACAATGTTATTAGCAAAATATCAGATGTAGGGCATAGTCTTGCACATTTTTTCCTGCCTTTTTAATTTCATGTTCTACTGTCTAAATATTTAAAATATGAACTCTTCTTCTTTGGTACTGAATTTCTGCAGTATTTGGCACAAGATATGCAAATAAGTCCCAGTTTTTATCACTGTACAAAAGTCATATCTAACTTGGTCTTGCACTCTGAATTTAAGGAAAGTTTTCCAAACAAATTAAGGTTCTTCAAAATTCAAAAGGAAAAAGTGTATTAAGAAACCTTCAAAATTAAATACAAAAATAAGGAAATAGCCCCAGGACTCAAAAATCCTGCTCAAAGTCATCTGGAGTCTACTGTATTTGCAATCCTGGTTTATATAAAGCCATTTTCAAAGAAAATTTCTGTTTTAAAGGCAAAGGGAGAAAAACCTTGTTTCAGGCAAGAGTAGGAAGTAGGAATACCTTATTCCAGGCAGTGGCAGCATGCACCATATTTCAATCCTCATTTTGTTGTGCTCTCTCTCAATGAAAGCCCATCATCCTTGAAAATGCTTGGACAAGAAAACCAGGACAACTGTAACACTTGATTGTTCCCATACCATCATCTCAATACAAACAGAACAGCAAAAAGATAAAAATGCACTCAGCTCTTTGGAAAAATCTAAGGAGGGTATTGCCATCTGTACCAACTACAAAGACAAATCCAGATAAATACCTCAAAGCAGGCAATGTTTTTTCACCCAAAATGCTGAACACTTTCCCACATCAATGCTGAATTAGCTGCACGTGGTATGTTGGCTTCTTCTGTCCTTCCTCTTTTCTTCCTTACTGTCACTGTTTGCTATTCCTGAAGGGAGGATGCAAAGAGGATGGAAACAGGCTCCTTTCAGTGGTGCCCAGTGCCAGGATCAGAAGAGAAGAGCACAAACCGGAACATGGGAAGCTCCCTCTGAACATCAGGGAACACTTTTTCACTGTGAGGGTGACCGAGCAGTAGCACAGGTCACCCAGGGAGCCCGTGGAGTCTCCATCCTTGGGCTACTCAGAAGCTGTTTGGACGCAGGCCTTGTCTAGGTGACCCTGCCTGAGCCTGGGGTTTAGGCCAGGTGACCTCTAGAGGTTCCTTCCAACACATTCTGAAGAGATTTTGTTTCACTGATCCAAGAAATTCTCCCAGTGCCCGTGTGCATGTCCATGAATGTGCCCTGGTTAATGGTGCAACGGTACTGAAATAATGAAACTGCAACTGATGAAACCCATATTACGAGACCAGAATGAGGAATCAGTCCCCTGTACAGTAACCTCAGCCAATGGGCATCTTATTTTTAGAGCAAATTAGGCTAAGAGCTGAACTGCAGGAAACACTGATTTATACAGGGCTGTTAGCCTGTCAATAATAGGGTAAAATACATTTGTTCTGAGACATATGTGTCAAAGGCTATTTCCTCAAAGTATCTAATGAATAAAAGGGTAGGACAGTGCTGTCATTTCAGCTTGGATCAAAACTCACTTTTTATGTACCTTACAGGATTCTTTAGAAATGTAAGCATCAACAATATTTTGTTATCTAATAAATTAGGCATCTTCATTAATTTAAGTGAACAGGGCAGAAGTCTAAAGAAAGAGACAGTACACTCATAGACAGTATAACCTTTTCTAAAAATCTTTTATATACTGATGGTTGCACTGCTACAATGCATAAAACTATGTAAATAACCAAGCTAGAACCTAAATTTCTTATTTAACATCTAAATCAAGTGTAAATTAACCAGAACTGCCAAATTAATTTTATAATAAGAGTGACCACAGATTAAATATCACTGCTGAAAAAATGATTCTGTAAGTATGCTGCAGCTATGAGAAAAGACTGATATAATGCACGTGGAGTGCTTCTCATTTACACACCTGAATTATAAGGAAATGTTCTACATTTCCCCTTGGGGAGGAGGTGAAATATGCTCCACTGAGCCAGAAACTCACTGCTCTTGAATTTTCTGCCTCAGGTTGACTTAGCTATTCCCCCTGCAAATCTGCCAGACTCATAGTGGGTAGTTCCAAACACATAATACTCGTATTTGTCGATGTCATGTCAAAGTCATGCTTTTTTTTTTTATCACAGGTATGTATATAAAAATACAGATTTTTACACGCTCATGCACTCTCCAGCAGTATTTCATTCTGCCTTCTTTGCCATTTCCCTGCAAAGAGGTTCAGCAAGGGCCAGGGCGTGCCGAGCTTTCAGGAACCATTCCAGAGCCCCAGACATGAAGTTCAGCCTAAGCAGAGGGAGGGGAGCAGCTCCTCACAGCACCTGCCTGCCCTTGCTGAGCCCAGCAGGACTTGCCCTCCAACCCCATACTGCCCCTTCCAACACAGCTGTCCCAGCTGCTTCTCCACCCAAGTAGCTTTGCCCACAGCCTTGGAAAGAGACCAATTTCTCACTTTTATTCTTGGCTCTCTCTCATGCTTTGGTAATGCTGATTGAGGCGCAGACGTGCACAGCAGATCTCGCTCAGGCCAAGAACCAAAATAGTCCAGGCCTTATTCCAGGTTGCACCAAAGTCCTTAAATGGTTTGGCCTTGTTCAGCACTTCATCACTTTGCTTTGACGCATATGCCAGACTTCAAAAAGTCACCACTAGTCACCATCACATGACCAGACAAACAGATGTAACCTATATTGTCACCAGGACCGTCTGGAAGAAAGAACAAATGGTGCCAAGCCCTCTTTCTACTACTTCAAGTCATCCTTTGACTTGTGAACAAAGCTCATCAAAACAGCACACAACTTCCCTACACTGGTACATTATTTCTCAAGGCAACTGTCACATTCCTAGGACATGTTTTACCTTGTGACTTCAGTTTTTATTGCTTCTAGATCGAACTAAAATATTTCTGTACCAAGTAACAAGGAAATTTTGTAATGTTCCAAAGGATAAAACTCAGTGAAGGTTCTATTATACACAACAACCCTCCACTAAGTAAAATCTTGAGCACAGAAGACAATTAACAGTACCACAGAAGAAAAATTCATTAAATGAGTTATCCTTCTCAGTTTTACAGATAGGAAATTCTGGCATAAATTATCACAAATATGGAGGGCCATATATAAATCCAGCATGGTATTTTTACTACTAGAACTAATGCATGTAACCTGCTCTTTTTGTGCAGCTGTTAAATATTTTCTCTAAACCCAGTGCCTCTTACTCTAAAATAACAAAATTACTCTTTTGTCCCCCTACTGAAAAGGAAAAAAAATGTATATACAAATCTTGCATCTGAAAGCTTAAAAGTTACAGCATAGCCTTCCCCCATTGAAGATCTTGCTTTTCTCCCTAAATCACTTTGAATTCTAGACAGTCTGGCTACATTGCCAACACATCCATTCTATTTTGCATGGCTTGATTGCTAGATTTATTAAAGTCCATATAATTAAGTACAAACCTTTTAGTCTGAAACCCATATGCCAGGAGCAAGCATGTCTGAAAGTCTTAGAAGTTAACCGTTAGTAAAACAAATATATTATTTTAGATCTATAAAACAGTTATACAGAGTAGGCCACATTTAACCTTACGGAGCACAATGGGCCATGAAGTACAAAGTGAAGATTAGTCTTCCATGAAGTTATAAATGAGGCTAAAATACAGACAGACATACTGACTCCTGGAAGATCCAAATTTAGTCAATTATGAGTCTTGGGTGGACTAGAATAGTAACTCATTTTTCTGCAAGAAGCAGCTAATTACAGATTCAGAACAAAGTTCAGCAAGCTGTGCAATTACCAAATCACAGACAAATTGAATGACAGGTATCATTTCAATCATTATACACTTAACAGAGTGCCAGGAAAATCATGGAAAGCTGGTGTTGGCACATGTAGAACTGTTCTAAGAGAGTCCTCGCTGGATTCTCAGCATACAATCATGAGTAGCATTTTGGCCACCAATGCCAGAGTTTGACCAAAAGAGATACTGCTTAAAATAAGGGTGAATTTGGTGTTAATGAGTGTTTAATTTGACAGATCTTGTCTGGACCAGAATGTGAACACTAGTTTATTAAAGCAGCTATATATATATTTTTTATTATTTCTTCCTTGCAATCCTTACACAGTTCTAGAGATCTTGGGGTTGTTTTCTTTTTACATTTCAAGATTTCTCTAGGGAACTTACAAAAGAAATTACTATACTAAAAGTCTATAAAATTAGTTGCAACAAAGTGGTGGCTGCTGTCACCACTGTGCTTTTAATGTAATTCATATTTTGTCCCTTTCAGTAGTGTTTTTATATCAACATTTTAGAATCAAAGATGTCATCTTGATTCCTTTTTAACAAATTAAAACTGATAAAGTTTAAATTCCTTTTCAATGGGTTTAAAAATAGTTTGTTGTTTCTCTAATGAAAAAAGCCATCACCTCTTTTTGATACATCTTAACCAGCTTTTTTTAATAATGTGAACTTACATTTCATCTAGAACAGGGAGGACAGTCACAGTCCTGCTAATTTTATAGCCCTGACAAATCCCCCTTGCAAAAACCCACAAACCTTATGGAAAAGAGTATGTCCCAGAAACTTCTCAGAAGTTATAAAAAGAAACAGACAAACTTTTGTTGTTCTAAATGAAACTGAATGGTTTACATTTAGTGCTTTTAAACCATCTTATTCTAGCTGTTCAGCTAGAACTATGTAGGTACCATGAATTCACAGCATTTTAATTGGGGTAATCACAATATCTCAACCTAAGGCTTCCATTGTTCAATCTTGTGGATATCGCTCAAAATGCATTTAAAGCTGTTTTGTTGAGTTTATCAAATTCAGGATGTAAACAACATCGTAAAAATAGAAAAAAAAAAGGGAGGACAAACTGAAGCAGAACCAGGCTCCCACTTTGCTCCCAGCACATAAAAGAATTCATAGCCTCTGACAATGAGCATTTCCTGAGTGACGTGTTGAATTCAGAAGATAAATGTAGATTCAACACTATATAACCTTGAAAAGTCATGCTTTTTAAGTGGTATAAAAGCTGTTCTAGGTAAACATTTATTGCAGAAATAAATATTGTGTATCAGTAGACAAGCTCAATAATATTAAGATACCTCACATATCACTGAATAGTGTGCTATTTCACTCCCAAGATGTATAACCTGGTATGAATTAAATTAAATCACTGATCATTATGTGATGTGAAAAGTTCATCCCAGGATGCGTCGGTCATATCTGCGGCTCAGCTACAGAAATGTCAGTGCTGGTGGACAAAGCACCAATGAACACACAGCTGAAACACTTTTGTGTTTGTACAGTTCTTGTTGCCCACCTCAGGAAAGATACTTGAAACTGTACAATTACAGAGAGAGGTTGCAGGAACAACAGGAGAGAGGTTGCAGGAACAACAGGAGAGAGGTTGCAGGAACAACAGGAGAGAGGTTGCAGGAACAACAGGAGAGAGGTTGCAGGAACAACAGGAGAGAGGTTGCAGGAACAACAGGAGAGAGGTTGCAGGAACAACAGGGCACACCAAGAACCCACCCCACAGTCTGGTTTAGCTGAGCTAAGTGAAGGCTGACAGAGACACTCCTGTCTGCTGTGCACAGGGGATGAAAGGAGCAATAAATACCACAGTGAATTTAGGAGTGCTGCCTACGGAGTCATAGTCTGTATGAGAGAGCCTTGAAGAGGTCCAAAAACAGTGAAAAGGTTCTAACCATGAAAATAAAGAGTGTATCACACATCATCTTTTTCAAAGAAATACTGTGTGCACCAATCAGTACTTATTGAAATATTTGGACAGTTTATGAGAGGAATTTTGTTATTCAGTTCTTGAGATGGAAGCCAAGTGGAGTTTTTGAACAGGAAAGAAAATTTGGTGGTCAGTATTAAAGTTAAAATATAAAGAGCTAACTTTGCAAAGAGGTTCTTTCACTGTAAGTCACAGCCCACTTGGAAACAAGGTTATATTGAGCATGAGTGTGTGGCCACACTGCGAAGGTTTTCTAAACCAACCAAAATATTTCTTTCTCATCTGAAGAGGAAAACAAAGATGTTGTCAGCTTTACTGAACATTCAGTAGCAACCAACATTACTGGACAGCTATTTTAGCACTGTTCTGGGCTCTTATACTTACAATTTGAAACCAGATGAGCATAACCTAATAATACGCAAACATTAGTTTTCTACTTACATTTTAAATAGATCATCTCAGTTCTTACTCGGTTTCAGACAAGTGGCGGCAGTGATAGTGGAATTTACAGAAAAGCAAAACAAAAATGAATCACGAATTCAATGAGAGTAAGACATATTAAACACAACTGAAAATGTAAAAACTTTGCACAATAACCTGAAACATGAATAAAAGGCAGAGAGCTTTCATCTAAAAACAGAATTTCACTATGCTTGGGAAGGTTCTTATAACAGAATCACAGAATATGCTGAGTTAGAAGGGACCAAAAAGGATCATCCAGTCCACTTCTTGGCCCTGCACAGGACAGGCCTGAGAAGTCACAGCTCAAGAGCATTGTCCAAACACTTCTTGAATTCTGGCAGCCATGGTGCTGTGACCAGTTCCCTGGGGAGCCTGTTCAGTGCCCAGCCACCCTCTGGGGGAAGAGCCTTTCCAAATATCTAGCCTAAATCTTCCCCCAACTCAGCTAGAACCTTTTTGTTGAATCCTGCCACTGATCACAGAGGGCAGAGACCAGTGTCTGCCCCTCATGAGGACCACAATGATGTCTCCCCTCAGCCTCCTCCAGGCTGAACAACCCAAGTGACCTCAGCTGATCCTCCTGTGGCTTTCCCTCCAGACCCTTCAGCAGGTTCATGGCTTTCCTTTGGATGTTCTCTAATGGTCCAGATCCTTCTGATGTGCGGCACTGCAAACCACACAACGTTCAAGGTGAGGCCACCTCAGAGTGCAGAGCGGAGTGGGACAACGCCCTGCCTTGCCCAGCTGGTGATGCTGGGCCTGATGCCCCCAAGAGCCCTCCTGGATATGAGCCACTGCTGACTCGTATCCAGCCTGTACGTAGATCCAGGTTTGCCTTGTTCCAGGTGCAAAATCCGGCACTTCTCTGGGAAACTTCACATGGTGGGTGGTGGCCCGGCCCTCTGGTTTGTCAAGATCTCTCTGCAGGGCCTGTCTTCAAGGGACTCAATGGCTCTTCCCAATTCAGTATCATCAGCAAATTTAGTATCCCATCCAAGCCATGTATGAGGACACTGAAGAGGACAGGGTTGAGGATGGAGCCCTGTGGGACACCACTAGTGACAGGCCACCACAGCCTAGTGTCACCCGAGTCACAGTAACCCTTTGCCCAACCCATGAGCCAGTTGCTCACCCATCCCATGATGTGTTTATCCAGCTGTGGGCTGGAGACATCTTGTGCAGAAGGGTCCTGTGAGAGACAGTGTCGAAAGCTTTACGGAAGCCCAGAAAGATTACATCAACTGCCTTCCCTTGATCAACTAGATGAGTTACCTTGTTAGAAAAGGAAATGAAATACATCAGCAGGACTTCCCCCTTGTGAACCTGTGCTCGCTGTGACAAATGACTGCACGTCGTTCAGTTTTTCAATAACTCCCAGAATGATCATCTATGTAATTTTACCAGGCAAAGTGACATCATCAGGCCTGTAGCCAGGACCATCCCTGTGCCCTTTTTGAAAATTGGACATTAGCCAGCTTCTAGTAAACTGGTACCTCTCCAGCTTCCTGAGACTTTTCAAAAACCATTGAGGCCTCAGCCAGCTCCATGAGTACTCTTAGATGAATCCCATCAGATCCCATAGACTTACAAGGATCCAAGTGTTCTCATCAAAACCAAAAGTGAATTAAATGCTGGGCAGAAACAAGTGATAAAAGACGATCTTATTCCATTCTACTTCACTAGAAAACAGCAGATAGAGCTTCACAGAAAATCAAAAAAAAACTTTAGATTTTACCATAAGTGTTTCAGGTTTGCTTCCTTCTTCCTCCAACATAATCTGCCCTTAAACTGAAATCATGCACGGATTATATTTGTAAATGGATTGTTAGTTATCTACAGAATTCTGTTCAAGGTCAAGAATGGCAGAAGCCTGATAATTCATTCCTAAGTGTATGTTTTACAAGTGGTCTTCATTTTAAGCAGTGAAGACATTTGCTTGTACAAAGTGACTCACCCAGCACACTTTCGCAAGCATCTTCTCCCAGACAGCTTTACTGGTTTTCTTTGCATTTACACAATGTTAAGAAACATGAGAATTTTTCTAAATTTGTTAAGCACATTTGAAGGAGTATATGTTCCATTAAGATAGCATCCTGAGCCAACACTAACATCACTCAGCTTCAACAGTAGTTTCTGACTCTCTAAGAAATATACACACTACAAATAGCTAAATGCTGTACTCTAACAACTACTGTTGTGCAAGACCACAGCTTGAACACTCAATAAATGTCCTAATAGGAATCTGAGGGAAGCAGCAAGGAAAAGAAGTTTTCCAAGCTTTCTTATAATAATCAATCAAAATCATTCCTAGTACCAATGCACTGACTCACGTGAATTGTAGATCCAAAAGTAAAGAGGCCTTTTTTACTGATACGCCAGAATCAACAGCTAAACTTCTTTAAAAACCAAAAAAATGTTTGCCCTCCAACTGGTAACTGATAGGATGTTGTATCTTCTTTTAACTCAGGTGTCTGTGCTTTAGATCAGTGGTATGGCAAAACTGGCAATGAACTAGCATCACACATTGCAGGAAAAATCCTTCAACATTTACAAAAGAAATTTTAAAATTAAGCAAATTCATTCAGCCTCTTCTAAAGCAATTATGCAACACACTATAAATTTGAGCAGTACCATCTGGTAGGTAGATGTACACTGCACATTATCCATTATTCGCACATTTTCACACTGTACCAAGCCTCTGGGGGAATATATTTTACCATGATATTTGAATTGGAAAAACATCATTTAAGGACTCGAATTTGAAAAGAAATGGTTTGCATTTAAATGCAGTTACAGAATTAAAAGTTTAACTGACAATACAAAGTAGAAATGATACATACATTTTCTTATGAAATGGGTCAGGAAAGAAAGATACTGACATCACCACTTTCAACATGTAGTTTAAGTGGTTACATTTCCTAGAGGGACACTACACCAAGTCTGACTTAGGTCCACTGAATGGCCTTCAGCTCTTCAATAGCTGCTGAGGGAACATGAATTCTTAATTTAAGCACAAGAAAAATAACTAAAGGAACCGTAACTATTAGTTAGACCTTAAATTCATAGTACTGAAGCTTACTTTAAGATCTCTTTCCTTCACGGTGTAGATACGTGAGTTGCCAAGTACAAAGCCAGCCTAGGGGACAAAGACTAAAACAGATAAGCATGCATGGCAAGACAGAAGGAAAAGAAAGGCTTCCAAGAAGCATGAAAAGAGCCTTTCTTCATACAGGATTAATCAGAAAAATGGCTGGTATTACCAAGACCAAACACTGGGGAATTCTGTTTCTCTGGGTATAGCCATGTTCCAGGGAATAACACTGGACAAGTGACACTTACTCACTACATTCCCAAATGTATCTGTATCTAAACACACAGGATCCAGCAAATTCCAGACTGGCTGCAGTATCTACTCAGCTGATTAAGCCATGTTCTACGGATGCAGTTGAGCATCACTGGTGAGGTTGGTAGACAGGAATTATAACTTTATGTGCACCAGCTGAGGTGATCTAATAAAATAAACTACCTTTAGCAGCAGACCTAATAGAAAGATAAATCATTTTCCTTGGATCACTCAAATTATCCCTTCATTCTTTTACCTTCATAACTCAGAAGCAGAAGTGGATTAATGCTTGACTCATGTCTTATTCACAAGTAGAGAGCAAAGAGCAGAAACAAACAAAATTTCATTTGAAAAATACAGTTTCTATTTACAGGCAAGATCTAAACTAATTTCCTACGCAGACTTTCATAAGCTCCTTTGCCATAAAGATATGAGTCTTTGTCAGCAACTCTTTTTCCTCAGTCATTGCACAAGTACAAGTAGCCCAACACTCTCTTCAAAGGATCATGCTGAAACTTTGCACTGAAAGCTCAAACATAAGGAATTGGATTCAGATACAAATTCCTTGGCTTACTTTCCTGTCTATTTTTACATAGAAGTTGAAAGAAAAGTATATCAAGGAACTCAATTAAAAAAATGGTATCTGACATGTCTAGAGCTTTTTCCTATCCAGACAGTTGTCCCCAAAAGAATGAAATGAAATTTAGCTTTAAAAGTTTTTTGAGATAATGGATAGGCTCTTCATCCCTGACCACTTTTCTATCATCTAGTATCCAGTTTATACCGCAGAATCCTACAAAGAGTTTAAGGAACAAATCAAAATCACCCTGGGTTCCATACTTGTAGCAGCCTCAACGTTAGCAGTCTTCAGAGCTTTTTTCCTACCTACAATGACAAACTGGACAAGATCAGGTCACAATTTCGATGGACATTTAACCAACACTGATATACTTATAAAGTCGCTTGTATATTTCATCTATGAGCAGCCATTACTTGAATTAAAATTACAGTGCTTGGCTTGTATTTTTGAAAATAGGTCTCAGGCATTCTTGTTGTAGAGTCACGAAAATTGAGAAGACTGAGAATGTGTCAGAACCTCCAGTGACTCTAGCCTATTTCTCTACAGAAGGCTGCTTCACACTTTTTTATAGAGTAAAGAAAGCACTATGAGAGAGCTCATTCTCATCTGTTCAAGAAAGTGTAAAATACATTCTAGAAGTGTGAGAAGAACCAGTGAAAGAACTGCTGGGATTTTCTCACAGAGTGCCTTTATTTGAATGTCAGCAACTTTAATCTAGATCACTCATTATGTAACAGGACCGCACAAATTCAGTGATATATTGGAAAAAGACCTTTTTAACCTGGTTTGTGTTGGTCCTCTAATAGTTCTTAAAGCTTGCAAAGCCCACTCAGGAATAACTTGCACAAATACATGAGGTTTATCAATAAATATCCCTTTAAAATATCACTTAAGGTCACAGCTAAGACGTGAAATGTTACTTACAATGCACACTTTGTTTGTCTAAGCATATTTGGCAGGTAATCTCACAGTACAGTGAGCTTCCTCCATCATCTCAGGTTTAATTGCTTCCCAACACACACTCTTTTCCTATTAATGCTTTTTGACAAATTCACTGCACATTAACATTCATTACTTGCTCTCTCATGCAAAATGGGCCAGAGTTTCTCAATCCCAGTAAGTTTTCAAAATGAACTAGTTTCTAGCTCAGATGGGTGCGGGTGCTGGCACTGCAAAATTTGGGATGCTGCCGAGTACAGTTAGAGGCTTGCCTAGCAGAGCCCCAGTCAGAGCAGTGAGCAAAGCAGTCTCTTCTCTACTGGAGCACCATTTGAGAAAATACTACCTGCTGTTGTTAAATGACAGAAAAACAGGGATTTTTCTATAGACAAGACATTTTTGAACCACACAAATGGAACAGAAGAGGCTTTGAGGACTATTACTGCAAAACCCTTCAATGATAGTTTCAATCTGTAACCGTCCCCTAAGTGTTTCACTGTGCTATTTCTGCAGTCAGAGAGCTTTTCCTGTCTCTTGCTGTTTCTTCAGCTCAGATAAAATTCCTAGAATTAGACATGCTTTCTCTGTCCTACCAGGATTCAGTTCCTATTTGATCCTAGACAAGGCTTTCAATCTACCACTCAAGACTTTCGCTCCAGGAAGGTTCCAACTTCCTAATCAAGAAGATTATACAAAGCAGATTGGCACTGAGAGTGTTCTGCAAGTCCACCCACCTCTGCTCCCAGCCTGCAGCTGATGCCCATTTCTGAAATACCAATAGCATTAGTTACCAATTCACTTTCCTGCACTCCAGTTGAATATTAAAGGCCTCTGACTATTGGTCAAAACTCTGATATTCAACACAAGCATACTCTGAGGATCTTTTAGGAACTGCAGGAAAGCCTTGTGAGAGAAGGATAATAGAAGGGAGGTGATTTCTCCTGCATGAGATGTGATACTGGTTTGGAGTCTGTAAAACTGAACGATCTAATGAGAAATTGCATAGTCAGTCCTTTAAAGCTATGGACCCTCTTCACCTGCAATGTAAATTACACATGAAAAGCAAAATTATAGTAATGGAATATGTACTTGTGGGGTAGAAGTTTTAAGAACTAGGATTCTAGAGAAGGAAGATAGGTTTGCACTAGTTCTAAATTCTCAGCAAAAGCAAGAGTTACTAAGATGTTCTTAAAAATACCTTTCTAAGTTTAAACTGTAAAATATCTCAACTTAAGTTGATCCTTCCTCACAAGAGTTACTGTATCATTAATACTAACTCTTGGACAGTCTTCATTTCACCACAACTGCAGAAGGCAACCCCTGAGATACCTACAGAGCCTATAGGTAACTTTTTATGTTCTCTCAACTGCAAATTAAGCTTATTTATACATATAAAAACATGCTCTAAGGTAACAGATGGGAGCTTCTGTGAGAAATATGCACATAAATTTTAGGTTTCATGTGAGCTGTAGATGAAAACAAGCATACTGCCTCAGATTGAAATCTCCCAGCTGTATTGATTTTTCAGAATGGAACATGACTGTAAGTTATTCACAGATGCTCTCCTCCCGCAGCAGCAAGCTGCTCTCCATCCTCTCATGGGAAAAGGTGCACTGAGGAGAACTACAGATGAGCTGGGGAAAGAAAAACTACTCTAGGCATGAACTGCAATGGATGTGACTGAATAAAAGCATTTGGTCAGAAGTCCAGGAATTCTTTTTTTAAAAAACCAAACAATCTCATCCCTCTTCTTCTTCCTCATATCATTCCCTTCATCATATATGTACATATAACTCCACTATGTGACCTGCCTCAGACAACAATCCTGTCAAAGACAGCAACATTGCTCATCTCTGGTCTCTACCCCATCCCAAAAAAGTCTCAGTCCCAACCACTGGCAGACATTCCTTCATTTCTTCTTCATTGCCCAGTCTCCCAAAAACTTTGCAATGGAGCTTTCTGCTCCTACTCCCACAGTGCCATTGTCCAGGGAGGTTCTGCAGCTCACACAGAGCATTCCCTGAGCTGGCTTCTACCTCAGCAGGGGAGAACTGAGGCAGCAGGGCAAAGCTGAGGCACCAAAACAGCTTGCAGAATAAACCCAATCCAAAACGCCCACAGCTTTCCAAGTTGTCCTGTCTCCCACCTCAACAAGGTGAAACATCATGCCCCTGCAAGGTTAGCAGGAAGTTTTTAAGCAGGGATTGTGCAACCAAACACATGAAGAATGGATACAATGCTGGAGAACCAGGCATGGCCCAGGTTTGGTAGGATTATGGATAGGAAATCCAACTTGTATTCATGGTACTTGTGATTTACCCTGACATGAACACATTGGACCTCTTGGGCTTGTTTTTTTATTGTTTGGATCCATGACCTCACTGGCAAATCATCCCAGTAAGTGAGCATTTAGGGATGCTTATTCAGTGAGTTAACCCCTTCGGAGCAAAACCCCTGCACTCAGGCATCATTCAGGAGCAATCTTACTCTGTCAGTGGGATCTCCACATGTAGCCTGTACTGCGCAGCAAGCTGTAATATTCTACAGGAACAGCCTTCACGATCTTAGGACAAAAGAACGTTCAGCAGCAGCAAATTCTGAGCAGAAGCATTTGATACAGTCACGACACTCTGCCATGGAAGATTTACTTCTTTATTGAGGCACAAGATTGCAACTGCTGAAATTCTGTCTCCTGGGCATTTGAAGTCTATAGCACCTCCACAAACTCGAAGTTTACTCAACTAGAAAAGCTAAAAATAAACCCAAATATAAATGCTGTAGCAGACTGACATTCATAGATCCTGAAATCCAATGCACATCAATGCTGACCTAGAACAACCGAAGCCGCATGGTCATTTCACAACTCACAGCTTGCCCTATATAAGGGTGCTAAATTCTGAAGAAAACCAGTGGTCATAATTGTCATCATAAGTCCTTTTTTTCTTATTGCATTCCTCTAAACAGACCAAAATAAAAAACCTTCGCAATTCCTCCCAAGGTTATTCTGCACACTCCCACACAAGAGAATTCCTGGCGGTACGGATCTGATGAAGTTATGAATCACTGAGTTTTAGAAACAACCAGGAGACCCTCAAGACTTGGTATAAACAGATGAACAGGAGTTTGTCTTGTAACTGCACCGTGACAGAGATTGAGTTCCTGCCCCAACATAGGGCTGCTACCATTGGGACTCCAACATGAAAAACTGCTGCCTGTGCCCAGTACCTGCACAGGTTCCACAGCTGGAGACTTCCATTCTGGCTTTATTTAAGCTCACAGATGAGACCCACATACTGAATCAGCTGCACAGAACCAGCATCCCATGGCTCTGAAGCATCCTGAGCAGCTCCAGCTGTAGTAGGAACAACTTCATAGTGACAGACTGATTCAGATGTTCCTGCTGGAGTGTACATTAGTTTTTCAATGAGACAAGCAGTTCTGACCGTCCCTGAAGTCTGCAGCTGGAAGCCTCACGCAGGCAGCAAATGATGCTGCAGCAGAGAAATGATGGTTACTAAGTCGTCATCTTTAGAAGCAGGAGCCACAGGCACAGCACTCCTCTGACACGTTCACACACCTCAAGCAGTCTGCAAAAGAATTTGCTCTAAATTGGTGAAACAAACCAGAGGATTCGTTTTGTTTGCCTTCAGCACAGAAAAGGATGCAAAACATCCCCTTGCAAAGGGAACTCTTTTGCACCAAAAATTCATTTGCAAAATATTGAAGCTAAGTCCCAGATTTCAATTTTTGCAAGAAGTATTATGGTTAGCATCATACCTACCAACACTCATCCTTAAACACTTCAAGCAGACCTAAAATGATATTACATATCTTCCTGAATATTCAGAAGATAAGATAATCAAAATTTCTCATCTCAGAGAGATCATTAGGAAGTGCAGGTCTAGTTTCTAAATTGTAACTTCCAGCCACTACAGATCATTCCAGCAAATATACCCAACTATTATGTTTATCCCACAGCTTAAGTCATCCCCCAAATGACTACTGGAGCCTCCAGTTTCACTTGTTATCTCTTCAGTGGTGCAGTTATGCATGAACATTAATTATAGCATAAAGGAAACCAAAGTTATTAAAAACATCAAATAAATGGGAATTATTCCTACAAAAATAGTTGGTATGAGGCAAAGCATTAAGTTTTGACATTAAGTGAAAAGTAACATCCACTTTCAATTTTAACACCCCTCTTTTGAAATAAACCCAAAATTGATCAACAATGTTTAGTTATTCTTGATCTTCTTCCATACCCTCAATTTCTATTTCAATTTAAATATGGAGGATGTATGTTAAACGTGACAAGGGAAAGATGTTTTTTAAACCAAAAGTACTTCTTCTGAACTAAAGCATGAGTTCTTTTGCAGAAATCCACTCTCCACTTGAAGGAAAACATTAGCACTGTCCAAAACCTTGCACATCTGAAAAGGGACTCACATATTTTATAAAAACCAGCCTTGACTGCACATAACCTCTTCACTTTATACCAGCATTTAACCAAAACTGGAAACAGGTAACAGTGGAGAAAGCAGGCTGGATAGCACACAACACAGCTAGAAAAATTTACAGTGTGGACTAGTGGCAAGAAAAACTAAAACTACTTTTACCTAAGTTCTTAATTCACATTAAAAATTAAACCCTACACCTGGCACAGAACAGTCTAAGTCTGGCTAATCTTCAGGGTAGCTGCATTTGGCAAAAGGAAGATTCATTTACATATCTTACACAAAAAAAAAATTAACAGCACAGAGAAATTGTCCCATATACCACAGACACATTGCTTCAAAATGAGTTCCTGAAATTAAAAAAAAAAAAAAAAAAAAAAAAGATAATTTGAAATCCTCAAGAAATAAGAACCAGGAAAAGCTACAACCACAAGTTTTACTTTCCTGATGCTTGCATGCCTTCTCTTTACTTCCCATTATGTAGAACACTTGAATACGACACATTTAAAGCAATCTTGCCCAGTAATCTCCAGCAGAGAGGTAAAGGATGCAGCAGCTTTTTTACAAAATCTGTCCTCAAACCAGCAGCTAAATATTCCACAATCCACGGGTGACTGCCTGGAATGAAGCAGCATGTGCTATTCTGGATTTGGGACCCTGCAGCTTTAACCAATTATTTACATAGTCATGAAGATCAGCGTTTTTTGACAGAATTTTGGAGATCTCCACCAGCAAGAGCTGTCACTGGTGCTCCTGGGAGGAGGGAGCAGGAGGGTAGAATGAGAGTCAATTGGAAGACTCTTGCCCAAATTACCTCTTACAGCATAACTGAGAGGTAGGGCACTACCAAAACCTGCAGCAGAACTTAGTACTGGAGGCCAACATGAAGGTGGACTCTAACCACAAGGGAATAATACTGGAATTTTCACCCCTTTGATGCACCTTGGCAGAGGAATCCGGTGCAGTACAGAGCCCTGAGGCTCTCCATTTTGCAGGGAAAATGAAAACGTTTCTAATGCTGCAACAAGAAATGCAGAAGTGTTTTAAGAAAGTCACTATAACACAAAAAGAAGAAAATAATAATCCCACATTTCATGCCCTGTTCTATACACCCTATCTAAAAAGCCAACCCCCATATACAAAATAAGAGAAGGATGGACTCTCATATTCTCTTTTACAAGTTCTATTAGGAATACAATAATCCTCACCTTTTTTTGTTACATATTTTAAATAATTAAACAACGAAAGTTCCAGATACCCATCCGCAGTATAAAGCAGCAGCTTGTGCCCCCAAGGCAAGCTCCATGTAGACCAGCCCTGCCTGTGTTCTCTGATAAAAGGCAATCACTCTGAAGGAACTGTCACCATTAATGTCACTGCAACGAGTGCTTTTGACATCTCACCAACTTGAATTGCCAGAAATAAAAGTTTGAGGAAGCAAATTTCCCTTTGCTTGCAGAACACTTTATTATGAAACCTTTGAAACCAAATTTTCCCTGGCCAGGTGCTGTAATGTCCCTGGTCACGTCTTTTCAAGGAAGCATCAAGTACCTGTTTCTGTGTCATTGGTTACATTCCCTACAGTGAGCTGTGGAGGTGCAAGTAATAATTGTCCACTTATACAAAGCAAATGAATCATCATGTCACCATGCTCCTGAGCAACCAGAGCCAAATGGAATTTCAAATCTCCTTCTAAAACTTATTTTTAATAAATAGTTCTATTCTAGAATTCTTCCCAAAATTTAGCCACGTGTCAGCTGCCTTCCCTCGCCACGTAACTCGTTACAAACTCTGCCTCATCTCACAGACTGTAACACATCTAATTTTCGAGCACCTTGTCTGTCAGCATGCAAGCTGTAAATCCAAAAACCTTGGGACAAGCAGTACATATCACCTGTGCTGGCTGGCTTGGAACTTGCTGTCCAGGAGGTACCAAGGCTGGGTAGTAGATTCTCACCCTCTCTTTATACTTTGACTGACAGTCATGCCTAGAGGGAATCCTTTCCACTAAACCTAATTGTTTTACTGAAATGCTGCCAGACACCTCCATTACACCCCTGATGTGCCAGGAGGAATTATAGCTTTTATTTGCACTTTCCTAAAAATAGCTCAGTACTGCATGCCAAGATGGGGATCCTGACATTCACAATTTGGAAGAGGCAAGCTAAGAGTTATCTTGAAACAAAGCACTGTTCTGCTTTCTTTTAAGAATGAAATTATTCTAAATTCCAAGAGAGGGACAGTTAACTGTAGCTACCACTTCAAGGGTATCCCAGACAAGAACATTTTTTTGTAAATACCTAAGTTTCCTGCCACAAGCACACAAACAGGAGTGACATCAGTTGAGATCCCTGTTTAAGAACTTCTTTGGTAAGTAGTTGTTGATTGTTCTTTTATGGAGACGTTGTCTATTTTCACCTTTTAGCATGACCAGAAGAAAATATCCTTAAAATGGGAAGTGCTGCTTAGGTTGCAGTGTATTTGCATACACCATGCAGCTACATTAAAAAAATGGATTTCATAGCATGAAAATACATTTCTCTTAGCAATTATACCATTCTTGTGATAATCAGAAAATTCATTTATGCATATAATAAGTGTCAGGGCTTTTTCCCCCTCTGCAACAACACCTCACAAATCCATTTTTTCCCCTATAATCAAATATTTTTTCCATAGTCTCATCAATGCTGCCATTTGAAATTTGATTTTATAGGACAAATTAATTTTATTATTAAAAAATAGTAACTTTAAGGGGAAAAAACACATCCAGTAAAAAGAGGCAAAAAGATACGCATTTCTGAGCTAAAACCAACTCATTCAATGGCACACTACTTACAGGACTTACTTTGAACACTGGCACACAGCAAAAATTCTGTTTTGTCTTTCTCCTATGGACACACTTACAATTCCCAGATGGAACACAAATTTTCTCTCCTTGAAAAGCATGGCCAGCACACAAACAGCTCTGTTTGCTTCTCCATTTCACACACATCCACTGCTGTATCAGCCAACTTCAGCTTGTTAAGCCTCGTTCCAAGGCTGTTTGCTTTGTTTCTGATTTCAAAGCACAGAGATCTTTCCTCACACTGGGTTTTGCCCAGTGGTTGTCCTGTGCTCTGCTCACCCTTCTCAAACTAAAGAACAGAACAGGATCCAGTGATGCAATTGTTCTTGTATTGTGTTAGACTATGAACCAGCATGCAAAAATTTCTGATTAATGTTACTCTGTGTGACACAAGATGTGTTAACTTCCTCTAAACAATTCAGTTAACTGGTATTATGCAAGGATAATAACTGGAGATCTGGAATGACATTTATTTCTAGTCTTTCATAGGCCAGTGGCACAGAGATGAATACTTTTACAAATATAAAAGGTGAATTCTTTAAAAAGAAAAGCATCATTCAAGATTCCAGGTACTTTCTACTTGACTGAACGACATGCACGGTTACAATTTAACTTGCAGTGGATTCATGCAACATCCAGAGTTCTTTTACAGAGGAGCATGCAAGCACTTCCTAAACAGCTTACACACTTTTCAGCTTCAGCATATATCTCAGCTCAACTGATCTACCCTAGTAAATTGTATCCCTGCAGAGAAAATAAGGTTTTAAGTTTTCTTCTCAATGCACAAGCCTGTACAGGATGAATTAAGCTAAGGAGAAATAATCACTGTCTGGTTTATTGTTTTGTCTTTCCCAGTAATCAGAGTTACATTATCCACAACAAAAGGCCAATAAAAGTCAGAGAAGGATTTCATTACCCACACATTATTCCATAGCTACTTGTTACCATACTGAGAATTCAGACCTGAAAAATCAGGTTACTTGAACAGCCAGTGGATTACAAGTCTACTGGGAATAGTTGGTAACAAAATTAATATTCAAGCCCAGTAGCCTATTAGGACATTTGTTCTCATTTGGGATTTCCAACTTATTTACCCATAAGACTTTTTGCAGTGGAAGACAGTTCACAGTTCATCACTTCAAACTTCAACAAGGCAGTTCCCAAAGAAAACAAGATCAGTGGTATTTTAATCAACATGGCAACATGCCAGAAGAAAAGATAGATTTTCACATACCTAGCAGGGTAAATAACAGACTAGTCACTGCACTAAGAGAACATGGGAAAAGTTACTAAGTGCCAGAGTGGGATATGTTGGGTCATTTATTCTTTTCCCCTCATCCCCTGAAAAGACTAAAATCATATAATTTCCAGAAACTATTTTTTCTGACAGCCTGAATAATAGCATCCTCTGCTCCATCTTGTCATAGCTAGTCTCTCCTTCCAAATCTGTGTGTCTGCAAATGTCTGCTGTTTCAATCCTAAAATATTACCAGTATAGACAAAACTGTGTCTGAGCAGAGAGTACATGGAATAAGGTAACACTGCAGCACAGTTCAACTGTCCACATCTGAAATAATGATAAAGTAGAAACTGCTGTAATTCCCAAACCACAGATAAAGTTTGGGAAAGCAGATTTACCATCCCCTGGACAAAGTCCCAGCCTGAACTCCAGACCTCCTGGTACCTGAAGGAGTGAAGGAACCTGCCCCACATAACCCTTCTCTAGGAGTCACACCTGCAGCCTTTAAAATTCCTCCCTGTCACAGAAATGTCTCAGTATCACCAGCACCACTTTTTGAGTCAATTTATCCCTCACAGGCTCGTCAATCACCTCTTAGAGACAAGAGCAGAAAATAAATACTTCAATAGAAGATGACACCAAAGAAAGCAACTGACATATCAATTGTTTGTATGTGAGCAAGAGCTATTTACACACTTTTATCTGCCTTGTATTGTACTTAAGTCCTTTAGGGACTACAAATTTTCCTGCACATCCATTCAGACAGTTACTTAAAAACTTACCGGCTCACAAGAGAACAGCCAGCTGTGAAAATCAGAGTCTGATTTTGAGATCATGTTTAACTTAGACTAAAATTAGTAATTATGAATGGGTGGAGGTTTTTTCAAAAGTACCAGTGAACACAGGAGACCAGACTGCTCATTTGCTGATTTGCTAAATGTTTCTTGATGTTTCGCTGCTCTTTGCAGCATGTTGATCTTCACTTTGGAAAAAACACGGGGCAAATTCTGCAAGTTTTCTGTCCAAAACAGCAGACAAAACACAGCTGCCATTCCAAGGCATTTCCAATGAAACTGAGGCAGGAGGCCAACTCTCACTTTTAAAGCAGAGGCAAACCATAGGCAACTCATCTGGCCCTGAGGGCCTCTGTGTGCCAGTCAGACTAGATCAGATGCAGCAAAGGAGCAAAGAAATGGAAGAGACAACTTAAACTCAGAATATTTTTCCAAAGCTCTCCCAGCAAAGTAGGTCTAGAGCAGAGAGAAGTAGCAGCACAGGGGAGGGATCAGGGGAATCAAGACACAACTGACTTGACGAACAAGCTGAAAGTAGATGGTGGTCCTCTCAAAATCAAAAATTGAAACCTGTCGGTAAAAGAAACAAGAGGAAAACAAATCCAAATGTGGCTTTGTTGGTGGACATTGAAGCAGTTCCAGGAGTTTTGGCTGTGGTAGCAACACAACTTTGTTTCATGACTGCCTGGTGACACCAGTAAAGCAGAAACACTGAGTGATAAAACATTTGCTAAGTCAGAGGTTAAGGCATGTGCTTCAAAATAAACTGCTGCTTGGCAAGGGACTCACAAAGCTACACTAACTTTTTCCAGCACCTCCTAGTTTAATACCTCCTTGGTTAATAACATGAGTACAAGAAACAGATGTATCCTGTTTACATCAGTCCCACTGGGGAAAAAAAAAAAAAAAAAAAAAAAAAAGAAACGCACACACAAAAAAAAAAGTCATCACACAAAATATTAAAACAAAGTATGTTTGCTAATGTTTGCTATTCCAATTTCTTCTGCTCTCACAAAAACACAACTAGAAGGGCCTTAAGCTTCCTGAAGCACCTTTTTTTTTTTTTTTTTTTTTTTTTTTTTTTTTTTTTTTTTTTACCTGCATTAGCCTTTTTTTTCCTACATGGTAACATATTTTCATTAACAAGCATTTTTTAACAAAGTAATTGGCCTCTGAAGATCCCTGAAAATGAAGCAGCTGTAAGAGCTAAAGAGATTAGAATTCCAGCATTAATGAAGCCTGGAAAAAGTGTGAATTGCTTCAGGGAAGGAAGAGGCTTGGACATTTTGAAATAGAATTTTATCCAGTTTGCTGTTCAACCTTTTTTGGAGGAAAAAAATACAAACAGTTCTAACCGTGTGTTGTAGACCATAGGTAGAACTCATTAACACATCATTTTAACTGTCCTCTCCAGCCACAGCAAATCACCAGAAAAAAGATTTTTCCCACTTCATTCAAGTGTTTTGGGAAGAATATTGAATTATTGCCAGGACATAGTTTTAATTCTTTAAACACAGCCACAGGAAATAATGCAGCATAACTAAAGTTTTACAGTCTTCCTTTCCTAATGTTCTGCTGTGTATCATCACTGGAGAGCTTCTCTCAGGTACTGAGAAACCATCCTTCCACAGCTTGAATCTGCACAATAATGACAGATTCTGAAAAGCATTGCCTTCTGTAGCCTTTTTAAAGAGCTCTTCAATAATAAAATCAAATTCTCAGTGATAGTGACACTCATTTCCAGTTGCTCAACAAGATAAAGTGTGTTGTCTCTGAAGAACCCCTCAAAGCTATGTGAACACGCACCTGAGATCATCCTTTCCTCAGGACAGTACTGAAAAGAAAATATCATTGTAATTATATAGCAATTTCCACTCCCTTGACCAGATTACTTCCAATAATCACATTATCATCACCTCGTTATATTCACTATATAGGTATTAGCCCACGGCACACTCCCCTGTGTGTCATGGCAATCACTAGGAACCCTTGCTCTAGAGCAAAATAAAGAATTTAAAAAATATTTTAGTCCAAGAAACGAAGTTTTAAATGAGAGTCAGTATCAAAAAGCTGGTTGGTCTAGAACACCTGATTATTTACACACAGAAATACCACCACGCAATGGCAACAAACGTCCAGCACAGACATTAAAAACCTGTAATGCTTTGGGTGTCCGGCTGCAACTGCAACCCAGACTGCCCGCAAATTTAGGTCCTATAAAGCCCTGCTCAGCATGCCTGACATGCAGACATCACCACTTCCAGCCTCGGCTGCGACTGGACCACAGAACACACAAACGTCTGTTATGGATACTGCAGCCTTCCAACAATGTAGCTCCAGGGCTGGTAATGGGTTCTCCTTTTCCCTAACAGACCGGGATGACAAGCAGCAAACAGCATCGTTTTTCCAAGTGGAGAGTACATCTCCATCACATCTCTCTTGAGAATTCCATTGCTGCCTCAGGCACAAAAGAACAAAATACAGAAAGGCAGAAATACTCGAAGAAAAGTCAGGTTATCCTGCTTCACATAAAAATGTAGAGATACTTTTAATTTCTGGGGAAATGTTATGTTCTTTTCCAGGAGATCAGGCTTTAAAATTGTATAGAGCATAGTTCCACCATATTCCAACAGGAATCCCAAGGCCAGTCTCTTTCCAAAGCTGAAGAGCACAGTCCTTGACTGTCTGATAAGGAGCACATCAGGATCCTACTCCTCCCACTTCACCTTTACCAAATCTAACATTTATATAACCCTAACTGGATTTGGACGCAGTGTTATTATAGTATTGCATGGTTTTCTCAATCTGAAACTTTCTGTAAATGTAAAGAAGAATGTAGAATTAGAAAGAGTACACTGAAGGAACATGCTCATCCTTCTTCACTGAAGAGTTTCCATCATAACACCAGCCACCTTCTTGTTATTCCTGAGCTGTTCCATCTAAACACCATTCACTACTCTGAGTTTCAGTTGTCTGACTCATTTTACGTTGTTTAATCAGTTTTCTTCCAAGCATGTCTGGCCTGTGTTTTTAATCAAAATACAATGCAATCCAGTGAATTTACTGTACTTCTTACAGCTGTAGTCTTAACCTCAGAAAATTTCCCACCCTGGCCAACAGACATAACTAATCAAAAACTAGAATAAAAAGCCACAGTGAGCAGCACAGATTTTAATCCTATCCACCCAGTCATGGAGAGAACTGCTAAAATCTGGGTTAATCCTTCCAATCCTTAGTCAGAAATGAAAGTCTGTGCAATTGAAATAGTATGCCAGAATTAGATTTGCTTGTGCTAAGGATTTGATTAAGCCAAAAATTAAGATCTGAAATACCTTCAGTTAAAACCAAAATAGTGCCTTTCCACTGACAGATATCATAATCCAGAAGAGTCGTTGTACTGAGACCAAACTCATAACTCTTCTCTCCACAGGAAATTAATTTGGGACAAATCCCAGACACACTGATTTTTCAGCTAGTTTTGTCCAAAAAAAAAAAAATCAGCCTTTCTCCAAAGTGATGATGACAACTACTGTATTGGAATGTCACTAGTGAGGAAGGACAAGGAACAGTCACTAGTGAGGAAGACCACAGAAATAAAGACAATTACTTATATTGATTTTAGTATGAAGCAGATTCTTACTAACACTGGCAATTTCAACTACTTTAAGTTTGTTACTGCACTCAAAAACATTACATATCCATTAGATATAAAATATGCAACCCATATCTATCTACCTGTATTGGGCAGGGGATTGACTTTATTTTCAGCAGACTGAGAGATTACACACGTCAACACAGGAAATTTTAAAAATTAAGAAGGGAGGTTACTAGTCTTCCAGGAGCCATTTCACTTAAGCCTCTTCATCATTTGATTAAAGCCTGCACAAATCTAAAATATTGCAAATAGTCTGCTTTTGCTGCTGCTGCAAGTCTTCAGATTTGTCTATAGCCAATTTACGTCAAGGCTGAATTTTACAGTTGTTTTCTTGTTGGAGTTACATGAGATCACTCCAAGCCCCAGAACACCAGTGATTCCCTTGAGCCTACAAATGCCACATCTGTGCACTTGTGTAACACATCACACTGTGCAGTCACCACGGGAGGCAAAAGCAAAGTGGCAGAAAAACTCTCAGTTACAAATATTTAAGATATATGGTAAAAGAATAATAGAGGGAAATATTCAGCTGCTATTCTCCATGTCAAGATAGCCAGAGGTTTCAAGCTGTTGCATAAGCATATTTCTGTAATCTTTGTTGCTCCAAAGCTGGAAGCTTTTACTCAGGCAAGGCTATTTGAAGTTACTTTGGGAACTGGCTCGCCACAGATGGAAAAAACAAATGATTAAACCAGCTCAATAGGGAGCCAAGCTCACTGTACACACTTGATTTAAAAAGAAACTAAGGGAAGGAGATTTTTTTTAATACAAACTAGAATGCCTATTAAGAAGGAAGATATTCCTTCAGCTGAGCTGAATTAGAAAAGCTGTTTTAATACCAGAATTTTTAGCTGTGTGGAATATGCAAATGAAACCTCAGAATGACCCAGTAAGGCAGAAACCTAACTGTCAAAATGAAGTTGAAATAAGTGATCAGGTTTAACTCAAATAAAACCAACTAGCTTGTCAACAGGGTATTTCATTAGCAATCCAGTATATCATGAGAGAGAACACCCCAAGTGCAGCCCTTAACAAACCAAATCATTCCTTTTACTAGAGATTTCTCTTCTAAGCAGAAAATGCTTTAAGTCTATTGTGTGCTTGGCCTTTCCATCTCAGATATTACAAGACTATGTCTGCATCTTTATGGCTGTTACATAAAGAACATATTAAGCCTCTCATTAGAAAGGAAAACCCCCCTTCATTATCTCTTTACACAGCAGCATCCAAATCAGGAAGAGCAATTAAATTAGCATTAAAGGACTAATTATTTAAAGCATTTGCTTAGTTTGCACTTGCTCTTTGTCCTTTACTTCCCAATGAAATCAATCACACCAAAGTCAGGACCCCACAAGCAGGATTTTTGCTTTCCACATGGACTTGTATATGAGCTGCCCGCTATCTTTTCCTAGTGACAGTTTGCTCCTCAGCTTTCAGAAATGCTTTTGCTGACCTAGAGAGCTTTCTTCTGCATAACTTATTTAAAACTAAGGTTCTGCATGCCTATAACCTACTTTAGACAGTTTTAAAAAAAAATGCAGTAGAGTGTGGGAAATGAGCAAAGTTCGTTCTTATTTTAGCTTAAGTTTTCCACTGCTTTCAGGCAGTGTCCACTGACTGCTCCACTGCAGCTTAACAAATCAATAGGACCTATACAGAATAAAGATTGCTGAGGTGGACTCTTACATTTTATTATTGCCTGAAATATCCCCCCATTTTAAGATCTCTGCCTCATACTGTAAAAAAGATAAATCAATACCCAGCTTCTCTTAAGTCAGGAGTCTTCCCATAACAGGAAGGAACCAGAAAGAACAACGCAATTTAAACAAGCACACTAAAGATTGGTAAAGCTTTCAGTGACCAGTAAAGACACACATACTACAGTTGACAGCTGGGTCCACACAAACTTCCTGCACATTCATTTTTTTTTTTTTTTTTTTTCAGATATCATGTGATGTGTTTTTATGAGAAATTGGGAATCCAAAAATATCTGTATATAGTGAGAAGGTACTGAGCAATGTTTCAGGATATTACAACATGATTTTTCTTTTATTATTTGCACCTGTCCTAAGTCATCTATTTATTGTCATCTTTTCACTGATCATTGGAAATATTTCAGTTACTCTTATAGTATAAAATAGTGATAGATAGTAAAAAGCAACAGGAATGCAAGAGATTGCAAGCCTGAGAAACTTTTGAAATTACTTTTGCAGCTGTTAAGACTGGCAAAAATGACAGGATATCTGGAAATGGCTGTGAAGATCATTTTTGTCCTTACCTAGCCCAAAGTGTGGAGGGGATCCTGTAACTTGTATTTTCCCCTCCACAAGTGAGCTCACCCCGCAAGAGCCAAGGCTGTCCTTGTCTGGCTCTTCCCTGTGCTCTGATCTCTGCAGACACTGCTCATTTTCAAGATCATGATCCAACCAGTCACTTAGACAACATCAGGACTTGTGTCATTCAGGATCCAGAACTTTGTTCAGTGCACATAACAACAATTTAGATACTAAGTGCCAGTGAACCTGAGTCTCAGAACAGTGTTTTTAAAGTAACAACACATTCACATATGGGGGGACTGCAAAATAGCAATCACCTAACACAGTGGGAAGAAATTTGATTTCATACTTCTTTCCTGTCAGTCTGTCCTCTCCACAAGTATTCTGAAGGCCCTAATGGGAGATGCAAAATTCAGAACTTCATTAAATTATAAAAGGAAATTATAAATATATTTTGAGACTCCAGTTCCTAAAAAATGCAAGGTAATAGGCACTCCCACAAAGCACCTGAACAGAGTGAACATAAGTGCATAGAAAAAAAGTACTTATATTACTAGAAATCAGAGAATTAGTGAAAACTATTTCCATTATTACAGAAATGAATACTTACACAGAGCAGCATCAGTAGCCAGCCAAGTGCAAAGGGGACGATTTTATTTCAGGAAAGCCTATAATAGACTCCCTGTCTCTGAGGTTATACTAAAGGGAAAAAAAAACAAGAGCAGTAGGGAAATTTTAAATTGCTTTAGAATGGATACAAGGAGACTCTCCAATACATCAATTTCTAGATGGTTAACTACAGCCCAGACTCCCCATATTGCAACAGGAAACACAAGCACCTCCCTGTACAAGCATGTAGAGCAGCCAATGAGTGCAGAAGGAATGACTTAGGACTGAAAAGGATTGCCCAGAATCCCAAGGTCAGGAACCCTGAAGAGAGAGAGTTGGAAACTGTTCAGAATTTTGAATAATTCTGGCTTTCTCATACTGCTTTCTTCCCAAAAATGTCACTTCCATCAGTAACTTTATTTCTGTTTTATCACCACCAACACTGTCCTAGCTCGCCTCGTTCAGTTTATGCTCCTTCCCTCTATTTCCTGCTTATTAAATAGGAATAGGTTTGACTTAAATTCATAGTTTTTACTTTGTTCTTGGGACTAATTGAAAATTTTTATTTGATCCAATTAAGATGATTTTAGCAACAGTCTTCTGTGCTCTGTGCACACTGAAAGAGTCCCAGTTTTAGCAAAGAGTATTCCTAAAATTCAGGGATACAGAATTTTAAGTAGAGAGCTATATTCCCTCCAACCCTTTGCTTCTGCTAGAAGTGAACGAAGGTAATAAATGGGGAAAAAAAGGCATTCTAACTAACATGACGGTCAAGTATCAAGTGGAATAGCAAATGGATGGGGTGCAGCTGAAAGCTCCATCAGAGGAGGGTTTTTGGAAGCAGATCTTGGGTGAAGGAGGTTGGCAGACAATGGACTGGGTAAGGAAAAATCCAGTCTAGGAGTGGGTGAAGAAAGCAAATATTTCTTTCTACAGCTTTTGTACCAGTTTGCTGTTACATAGTTAAGGGAGAAGAGCTTAAAGTTCCACATGCTAAGCAGCTGAGCCATCCACATCTTTCTCCTGAACCCAGATTCCACAAAAGGAAATATCGGTCTTTTTGGAGATAGCAGTAGTCAAATGCAGATAAAGGAGAGAGGGGATGATGGCAAACAGATCAAAACAAAATAAAGGACAGGGTTAGCTTGTTTCCTACAAAAATAATGTGACTGAAAATAAACCAGACCATCCTAAATGGTACTTGACTAGAATACAGACACTTATCATTCTGGCATCTGTTTTCTTATGATGAATTCACAAGCCTTATCTCATCCCAATTAGGTACTTCATATAGCTCTGATGCCTATGCCAACACAATTTACTCAGAACTCTTAATTAGCCTCACATACAAAAAAATAACATGCAATTTCTCTGGTAATTATATGTTTCTGTAACTCCTAAAAGCAGCTTGTTACTTAGAACAGACTACCTTAATTCTATTTTCTGTCCTACCTAATTGTGTTGCAAATTTTGTCGAGCTGAAAGGTGGCTATAAAATCCCTGCCCTTTCTTCTTTCTCAGTGGTTCTACATACAAAGAGCGTTTCCACTAGACACAAAATCAATGCAGTGAAAACAAAGCAGTCCTATTGCTAATTTAGTCACATGGAAAGAAACTGCTCAGCACAAATAGACAAAACTTCCCATCAATAAAGTTACAGAAGTCTTCAACCAAAAGTTAGGACACTAAAAAAAAAAAAAAAAAAAAAAGCAGCTTTCCACCCAGCAATCCTTTGAATGAAACATGTTTATGGAAGTATCTTGCTGCAACATGCACAAAAAGCAGGTTATAAATAGTCACAAACACTGAGCAGAGGCCATGGAGCAAGACCATCACTGGTGTTCTCAGTCATGCTGCAGCAAAGAAACAGTTCAGCCCATCTTCATTAAAAGCCTAGAAGGAAATTACTTTCCCAAACCTATGATGGAGGCAGGAAGCCCAAAGCACTGATTGAGGAGTCATCTGGTAATGAAGCACCTCTCCAAGACAGCTTACTCAAAACCCCAATCAAGGGATGCACAAAGTTGGGAGATGTATGGTCTTGATCTGAAAAAAATCTACTTTACCCAAGCTGCTCCAAAATGGCTATGTGATCCTGTTGGGAAATCACCCTACTGTTGGCCAGTGCAGCACACCAAAGCACCTCCACCTCTAGGCTCCATCCCAAGCAGTAGGTAAATCAATGCACTTGAAAAATATTAAAAGCATGAAGATTACCACCGGTCTTTCTCTCACTCTTCCTTCTCCACCTTCAGCAAGGGAATCCAGGAGAAAGAGGAGAACATATATGTATACAAAAAACCACCAGACCTCGATTTCTTAGGTCTGATCATACCCAAATATGAAACAAAAATGTCATACAAAAGAAATGGAGATTGTTTTGGAGCTGTATGCAGAATATTGCAGTGTTTTAGTCAAATCTCATCCAGACCCCTTTAATGTGTCTCTCAGCGTGTTGCAGCCAGAAGCAAGTGCACCTCTGCTTTGAATTTGCCCCTGTCCAAAAGCATGTTAATCTTGCTTGGCAAGACTGACCAATGTACAACCAAATGGAGTTACTGCTCTAAACATTTATGACCACTCTGACCTCATATATGTTGCTGGGTTTCCTAATTTTAGTTCAGTCTCTTTAACTGCAGAAAAGAAATGGGTTACACAAACCATCTACATATGTACATTTATGAATGATTTCTTTAGCCCACAAATGAAGCTGAAAGAACCAGTATGCAAATAAAATCTTAGTCACAAATTTGAAAAAGGAACAGTTCCTAGTCCAAGAGGTTTAAATCACTCACAAAGGTTAATCAGGGAACCCCATTTACCCCTCAGCCCAGGAGCCCCCATGGCTGAGTTCCAGAAATGCAGACCTTTCTCCAAAGGAATTTTGCTCTTCCCCAAATAAGAGACAACTTGTCCACCTGGAACCTCCTCCTCCCTCCAAATACTGAGGCTTTTTGATCACTTAAGCTTCATGTGGATGGAACATACAGGAAAAACTGCTGTAGGGAAAGGAGACAATGTCAACTGTGTATCAAATTTACAGCTGCTGGGCACCAACCAACCTCCATCAACAACCTGGAATATCTCATTTGCATATCAGCAAAACTCATTTTCTTATTGGCTGTTCAGATTTTATACTACATTTCTCCTGCACACATCAATTTTTCTCCAAAACATTTCCCCTTCTAACTAACCAATGTTTTTTCCAGTTCTGGTTTCACAGAGCCTGTGAGTTTCACCTTTTCCCTGTCCCAGAAAATCGAGTCTTGGGACAGAGGAAGGTACATCCTGCATTACTGAAGGGCACAAAACGTTTTCCTTGAAAGAGTGGGGAGACCAGAGCATAACCCATGAGCAGCACTGTCCCTCCAGGGCCATGAGAGCCCCAGCTGGGTGTCTCCCTTGAGAAGCCACAGGGGCCTGGGCTGCGAACACACTGCAGAACTGGAGCTCTGCACTCAGAGAATTAAACCACGTGCAGTTTTACAAACTGTGCCTCCAGCTTATGCACCTCAGTTGCAAGCACAGGGGTTTTCTCCTAAGGACATTAAGTCTAAATCTAATATAAATAGCCAATGATGCTGCAGCAGCTTTATGTATTTATTTCAGTGAAGCACAGAAGAAAATATCTCAAGGATTTAAACAAACAATATGGTGACAGATGGTGTGGAGACAATCCAGGCTGGGCTCCCTCAGTAAAATCCACACAACTCCATAGCTCCAGGGAAGAGCAGAGGCAGAGGAGGAAGGAGGGGGGAAGAGGGGAAGAGAAAGAGTACACACAAACCAGATGACCATAGATTTGTAAAAAATAAAAGCTACAGCCTGCAAAGTTTTTCTGTGCATTTATATAAAGCCCTTTGTACCATCACCATGTAGGCAGATCTATCCCAGAGTCTTCCAAGCAATATAAAAAAAAAAAAATTATAAAGAAATTCTTCAAATTAAATTGTTAGTTCAAATAACTGACAAAACACACTAAAGAACTGTCTATTCAAATAATCTAAGCATCCTCAAAAATAATTAATAGATGAAACAAAAAATGTGTTTGACATTGTACCAAAGTCCTTCTGTCCCATACACTGCATAATTTTGTATTTTCAGGTGCATTCTCTGGATATATTCTAATTGCCAGAAACTTGCTATGTATTTTATAATGGTCTATAATTATTTTATAGCTTAAAAGGAATAATTTTTAATTTTGTATTTGAGAATGTTCTTTGGGGGGAAAAAATCCAAAGATGCCACCAGGAATTTCTGCAAGCAGAAAATCATGCTGAAGGTCTTGTGTCCAATGCTCACAGCCCAGGAGTCTGCTGCGTTGTAATTACCCATAGGAAGGCAATAGTTTGGAGAGATTACATGAGAGATCTACTACAGGGACTTGCTAGCAGTTTGAAGATGTTGCTCAAAACAAAGACACTTAAGGATTTCTATTTTCAAGAGCTGTAAGAACAGTCTGAAGAGAAAGAAAACAGTACCTTTGAGATGAAAATATATAGCTTACTGCAAAGGACTAACGTGAAGCCAAACACTCCTCTTTCCTAAATGAGTGGTGTGTAGAAACCAACACTGCACCCTCAGCTTAGCTGCAGTTGTAAATTTAAGCAAACTAAAATATCAGGAACCCACCAACACCTAAACTGCATGAAAAATCAAGCAAACTCAAGAAGACTTCTATTTCCTACAACATGCTCATTAGTTACCAAAATTCCTAATCTTTTCAAAATTACCTTCCCTCTACTTTGGAAAATTAAACTAAATATCCCTCCCTTGAGCTCCATAAGAGTGACAGTTCAAGTCTACTCTTGCAGTATTCCAGAAATTCATCCATGTTTTCCTTCACTGGATTAAGAGGGATAAACTTAAGCGGACAAGAGAACGAGGAATAATATAATCACCTCAGAAATTGCTAGGAAAACCCTTTCAAAAAATGAATGCGAGAAAGAGAGCGAAAAAGCAAAGCTCACATCATTAATATAGTGCTCCCCTGAGTTCCACGACCCAGCTGAAAGCAGCAAACACTCCCAGCCATGCCAGTACAGCAAGCTCTATATCCCAACCACATCACCCTGGCACGGCACTGCCTCCTGAGGAGGAAAAGCACAGGATATTGTATCCACTCACTTCACTCACCTCAGCAGGACAAATCTCAGGCACCTTTTTAACCATTTAAGACCACTGATTACAGTAGGTGTGTGCAAAAGGTGCTACCACAGATTACATTCTAAGTCTAAAAAATCTTAAGGATGTGCAAGACTTTTGGGAAAGTTCATAGAGATTGGCTTTCATGGATATGGACAAGTAAACACAGATTTGCAAGGAGGTCAGTGCTACATTTCTATTGCAGCTCAAAATAAAAATTAGAATATCTGAAGGTTATTCTTCCCACAGGGGCCTTCATACAGCTAGAAGGGGAGAAAATCAAATTCAATTGCTTCTTTAAATGAGTCGGAAGCTGAAAATATTGTGTGCAACAGACTATGTAGTAGTGCAAGCTACTATGTCTAGACCTGAAACAGCAGTTATATGAATACTGCTATTTTTACACTAAAGTATTTATTAACCTATGGTTTAGTCTTCAAGTATTTTACAGTAACAAAGCCTAAGTGAGTATCATGCTCAGAAACATATTGCCTTACACATCAGCCATCAGAAAAGTTGTTACTATAGAAAATTTACCATTTTCTATAATGAAATACAGAACTGCTTTTACAAGCCAACAGGCTGGACAGAAATCTGCATATGGCAGACATCATTTAGAGAATCACTGTGCCATGGAGACATTTGGCAAAGAAAAAGAGGATGTGTGGAGGAACTTTAGGATCGTCAACAAAGTCAAGTACAGATAAGAGACCATAAATGCTCCAGAGAGCCAGGAGTCTGGGTGGGCTCTGATCACAGCTGCTTAGAGCTCTGGTTTGCACAAGTGCAGCACAGTTTTTTGCCTCTCAAATGAGCTAAAACAAAGCAATTCCATCTATACCTTATAATGAGATGAAAATGACAAGTCTTGCAAAATACCTGCAAGTATTTCACTAAAGTACCTAAAAAATCACCACCAAAGGAATGAAAGATTTCCAAGTACAGTTTCACTCAGTGCTTACCAGCAATTAGATGCCCCATGTATGCACCATCCCGGCAGCGCTCCAGGGCTGGGGGGCCCGTGCATGGATGGGCTGAACGTGAGTCAGCAGTGCTCCCTTTCGGTGGCACAGCCCGAGGAAGCTGCGGCAGCAGCTGCTCCAGGAGGGACTGATCCCCTCGCAGCACTCACGAGCCGTATCTGCAGTCCCCTGTCCTGTTTGGGGTCTCCCCACTCAAGACACCAAAATCTCCAAGCAAGTCCAAAGGACTGCAAGGGCTGTAGGAACCTTTACCCCAGGAAAGCGACAGGTAAGGAGCGCTGTAAATTGCAGCCTACAGCTGCACTGAGACGGAGCAGGACTCGGATTCACAGCAAAAGAACAAAGGCCTGTGGCATCAAGGGAAATTCGAATGGGATAAAAGGGAAATATTTGCATGGTGAGAGAGGTTAATTACTGAAACAGATTGCCCAGGGAGGCTGTGGTACCTACTTCCAGAGATATTCAAAACTTGACTGGATGATCTGACCTCAATATTAGCTCATCACAGAGCTAGGGCTGGGTTAGACAACCTCCAGCAATCCTGTCTAACCTCCAGGGCTCTCATACAACCATTATGCAATAATATACAGTACTTACCTGTTGGAAAAGCAGTTAGTTATTGTGCGTAACATTTCCAGATCTGTTCCAAGAAGTATCACTTTGTGACAGCCCTTCTGGAATATTTCCCTCACCTTTAACACTTCTTGACTATGTTATAACTGTGAGTGCTTCCACAACAGTAAAATGCTGCAAATTACATATCAGAAAAACTTCTAGAAATATTTAGGTTTGCAATAGGCAAAAGCAGTACGATTCAAAGACACTAAATATTCCTGGATGTATTTATAGATATCTTTCCTGCATGTGAAGAAACAAGTCTTTTAGCATTAACACAGAACTAACCATGATGATGTTAAAAAAAAAAAAAGTATCACAAACACTATCATTGTAGTAATAGCATGTGGTGAAACAAAGGTAACTATGTTTGAAACCAAATGCTCAAGTCAGAAAACAGTTCCTAAGTAATGTTTGTGTAGAGATCTCAAATGTCAAGAGATACAAGATGAATAAACAGCCAGCCTGTTTTCAGCATCCTCGTACAGATGCCCCAGACAATTCTCATCTTGTTTCAGAATACCACATCTGAACATGTTTGAAGTGTGTGGCAGAATTGGGGAGCACAGCCAAGGAGCAGTTCACTGACAGGAGAGTTCCTGCCAAAAGCAGGTGATGAAATCAGCTGGAGCAGAGCATGTGGCACTGTCCAAAGGGCATCTCTGCAGCACAGTCGGGATCAGGTAAGTGTCAAACAACTTCAGGTGTCCCATTGGTTTGTTGGTAGGGTTTGGACAGCTGATGTCAAGTGAAAATAGATCAGTGAGGCTCAGAAAACATTTCGGTTTGGTTGGCTTCACATGTCTATTTTCCATGTCTGAATCACGCAAAATCTCTCCTCAGATGGTGCAGGCAAACTCTGAGAAAACTGAAGTGGAGCTGGGCTGGCGAAGGAGGCAGTCTAGACAACACACCACTCACCCCAGATGTTCAAACAGGGAGGGACTCAGTGCTTCAAAAGCTGTATGCCCTGCATTAATCACTGCAAACTCAAAATGTGGCCATACCTCATCCTTAGAAGTCTAGAACAACTTTTTTTTTTAATTTGTTTTTATGGATATGGCTCTTCAGTCAAGATTCACATTGGCATAATATTTATTAGCCACAGAGAATATGGTAGCTTATCTCCTCTGAGTCATTCAGTGAAGCCTTCAGCAGCATAGAGCATTATAGATGAGTTCTCATTCCTGTGCCCTCAGCTTAGTTGAGTTCAGCACCACATAACAACCACCTGGCACAGAACTCATACGATAAGGACATAAATGAAACGGCCTGATTAGAGTACCAGAGCGCTACATCCACAAGCAGGACTGGGACAAGGCACTTTTTGCATAGCCAGGCATCTTAATGCATGAGACAAAGCAGGAGACTTACAATAATCTTCACAAGTCAGCCAACACCTATGTGTGCCAGCTAAAATCCTGACAGTGACTTGAAAGATTTCATACTTGGAATCCTTCTCCCTCAGATTTCATCTCTCCACCTTTATGACAGCACTGTGAATTTCAATTTCATCTCCCAGGAATTCATTCCTGAATAAATGGTTAATTGAGTGACACATGCAAGTCTCATTACTGCAATGTTCCAAACCCTGTTTCAAGACACTGCACATTGCAAAGGTCAGGTTGAAAATTAAGGCAATACTAGTTACATGAACAAACAATTCCTTCAGCCAATTCAAGCTGCTGAAGACCGCTCTATTAGATTGTTTTAACACACAAAAGACAATTTTGATTTCCCAAATGGAAATCTTAGAAGCTAAATTTCAGCAGGAAGTTTGCTAATAAAACTTCAATAACCCCTAAAATAAAAGGCAGTGATACAATAACGATAATATAAGCATACAGTGAAAATAGTAGTAATTTACTGAGACAAAAAAGAAAAATAGACTGTTTAATTTTCTAGAGGCTCTTATATAAAAATAGATCTGTATCAGTGACATCCCGCATCTGTTACCGAGAGTGAAGATAATCCTGTAAGGAATTCTTCCAGCGTGTCATTGCTTAGCCCTGGCTGGGATCTTCAAGTGTTCTTACACTGGCAGAGACAGTTAAGTGAAATATATATCAAATAGAAACACTTAAGTACATATAAAACCCAGCTTTAAAAGACAAGTAAATCTGCACTGTAATTTTAAAGCATATGAAATAACTGCCTCTAATTTGGTCACTGCTATTGCATTAAAGATAGCAGCATTGACTGTAATGATCTTTCGGTATAAAAATCAAGATGTCAAAGCCATTGTTATAGGATCTCTGCTATCATTCAGCACTTATTGTCCTCCCCTTGTACGATAAGTTCATAAAGAAAGATCATTGAAAATAGCAAGAGAAACAGACCTCTTATCCCAATGGAAAAAAAGTCTTTTCCAGAGGTAAAAAGTTTCCAAAGTTCAAAGCTGATCCCTCAATCATAACTAATCCTGCTGCTTTCCCCCCCCCCCCCCTTACTTCACAAAATAATATACCTGGACCACTTCCTTTTCAGATATGTTCAGAAAGCCCTTTACTATTCAAAAGTCACTCATAAGAAATAATAATAACCTATGAATAAGGAACGCTAAAATACGGAAATATCGGAAATAAGTTACAATTAACATTAAAGAGCCTCATGTGCTGGCAAACCAGTGACTTCCCACATCTGCACTCTCTCTTTGAGCTCTCCTCTCTTACACCAGAGTGGAGCTCCTCTGACTTTCAGGTGAGGCAGAGTCCCCAGCAGAGCTCAGCACTAAGTGCCTGTTTCAGAAACAGCGGCAATCACCTCACAACATCAACGCTGCAGTGCCAGCAAGGAGTTCTTAAAAACTGTTACAGCCTTAAGGAAATTGAGACATGAGTCATTTTTGCTCTTCTAGTCTCACAACAGATTACATAAAAATATGTTTTCCAACAAAACCATTTGTCATTATCTCCAAATTTCAGACAATCCTTTACTGGATTTCATGAACTACAGTAGGAAATTAGAAGTATCCAGTTAGCAAAAATCTAATTCAATAAACCTATGGAATGCACTTGGTTCAAGTGTGAGAGACTACTTAATTCAGACACTGTAGTGGGTCACTAAAGTCTGGCTTATTATTGTCCTATTATTACTGTTGCACCCAAATACATTCAGGTCTATTGCTTGCTATTTCTTATAAGCACCACAGAACATCTGCTTATAGTTTTAGATCTTATCCTCAAAATCAATTTATGAACCTACTATTATGAGGCTGTTTTTGTATTTATTGATCATACTAGCTATTAAAGTTTTTTAACCATCATTCCATATGCTGGAGAGTCATATCTCATCAGGACTGCTTTTACAGTGTTAGAAAGTTGAGTGTCAGGCACAAGCCCCAAAGTATTTCTGAGTATTTGATGAACCATCAACAAAGACACCATTATGCATACTTTTTTCCTTTTTTTAAGTACAGAGAGACAATTAAGAGCTGCTTGTAGCAATTAGTTATTCATGATAGAGACCAACACAATGATGCACATTAGAATAGCAAGAGCTCTTAGTAAATGTTCCTACCTTATCTGCCATTATCATGGAGGCCCCGCCATGAATTCCCAGAATTGGAATAGAAGTCTGAGATGAAATAAAATCCAAAATCTGAGCTACTGCCTCCTGATCAGTGTCATCTCCAAAAACCACTCCGTGGATCTTGGTGCCTGACATCAAGTCACAAACATGTGTGATGATGCTCTTAGGGTCAGTCTGGTTCACAAGAAGGGTCACTACATTGATATCAACAGTCAGGTCTGCTGACATTTCCCTGGTCCAGAGAGCTCTGATATCTCTCTCTGTTATATACTTGGTCCTTCCCAGAATCACTGCAATGTTCAGGATGGGATAATTTTTCTCTGCTCCACGAACAAGATCCAAAGGTGCCAGAAGAGCTTGGAGTACCAGGAGAGCACAGCCAATTTTCCTCATCTTTGCCAGCTTTATCCCCTGTAAAAGTGATCACAATGTATAAGAAGAACATAGAGAAAAATATATATACTGTAGATCTTCAAAGAAGGTTTTAGACAGAAAGCTTCTGGGCATAATGCAAACTTCAGCAGCTTTTTATAATGCATCCTTCACCTTAGTTCCAAGTCAAGCCTCTTATATCCTATCAAAAACTCGGTATAATAATGACAGTATTACAGCTGGTCTTCCACGAGAAAGGCAAAAACTGTAGCAGAAGTTCAGAGAAAAGACCCATTAACATTCTTCCTGGATAGCCAACAAAATTAAAATGACTGACATTTTAAAAATACATTAACATCCTTCTCTTTAACCTTGCTGTGCTAAAATAGGTAAAAGAAATCTTTTTCCATCCAGGATGTTTTCCTTCATCCTGGACATCTATTTAGACTTTAGTCACAGTCTAACAGAGAGATGTATTTTTGCTCAAAATGAGAGAAGTGAGCCAGAGGTCTGCTGGAAACCCCAGTCCACACACTCGTACATCTCACAGCATCCCAAACGCATGCAGTTTATTTCTGAAGATCTCTCCTAGGCAGCCACTGCTTCAGGAATCCTACTGCATTTCTGGAACAGATTCAAAAGCACAATATTCTATCTCAATTCTTTTCTGTCCTCTCAAGCAGCATTCAGAACTTGAGCATCTCAGAACTGCTGATCTCGGACACAAAGTTGTCCCTGATGTTGAAGGGGAGGGTGTTCCATAAATGAGCATCACTGCATTGGTTACCTCATGTCTTCACTGAATCTCTGTAGGGGGCTGAATATAGACGGAGTAGGTTGGGAGAGAGATGAGCCACAGAAGGGATCTGAACTATCTGAAGGAGGGAGGAGAGCAGGTCTGACTCTGCAAGATCTCCCCCTGTTTCTGTGCCCCGAGGGATTTCCACCCCCATAACTGGCTCTCTTGCTAGCTGCAAGAAGGGAGTCCCTGTGCCACATAAAGCCAAGCTTGTTGCAAAGCGTCACGCAGAGCACACAAGCGGGGCTGTCCAATCAGGGGTGGCATTTTTCAGATCTCCCCTCTCATCCTGCCAGCCCCATCTCCATCCTCAGTCAGAGCCGTCTGCTGCTGAAACACACAGCCACGCACGGCTTTGCAGCACCACCGCCTCCCTTCGGGGCGCACAAGGAGACGAGCACCCCACAGAGCATTAACTGCACATCAGTGCCGCTGCGCTGCGCGACCCACCGCGGG
This sequence comes from Hirundo rustica, assembly GCF_015227805.2. Classification (NCBI taxonomy): domain Eukaryota; kingdom Metazoa; phylum Chordata; class Aves; order Passeriformes; family Hirundinidae; genus Hirundo; species Hirundo rustica. The sequence continues at coordinate 6,018,364 of NC_053464.1, forward strand.
CCAGGCTCCCAGCAGCGGCGGCACGGAGCGCGGTGGGACAGCAAACCCAATTGCCCCGGCTTCCCCCGAGCCCGAGGAAGGCTCAGGGCGCCCCGAGTCCCCCCGCTCCGAGCCCCCGCGGGCACGGCTCGCTGCCCGCGCTCGGCGGCCGAGGGAGCGCGCCCCGCCGGGCGGGCCGCGGCGCGAGGGCGCCCCCTGCGGGCGCGGGGCCGCACGTACCCAGCGCCTCAGGAGACGGAGCGGCGGCGGCTGCCGGAGGTGCCGGTGCTGCTGTCGGTGTCGCTGCAGGACATGTCGCGACCGCGGGCATGTCGCGCCCCTCGCTGCCCGGGCTCAGGGGCGGCCTCCGCGCCGCCGGCCGCACGCGTGATCCCCGCCGCAGCCTGCGAGCGACATCGCGTCCCGGGAGGGCAGCTACGTGGACAGGGAGATAGGCAAGGGGGGGCTGGACACGGGGGGGGACGGGACGGGACAGCGAGGGGAGAGGGGGAGACGAGAAGCCGTTAGTCAGGTTGCAGATTGGACAGGAGAAAGAGAAATATACTTCAACCGCATGTGGTATGTGAACGGAAATAAAGTGACTACACTCAAAAGTTCCCCCCCTTCACTTAGAAATAGATTTCAGCTCTTTGCTAAAAGCCGCTCCGTCAGCCCACAGCGGTCCGGGATACGTCCCTCATCTTATCCAGGTCAGGAAAATCCTGGGCTCCCAAATGCCCGTTCGCTTCCAAGTGAGATGGACGGGTTTGGGCTCTAAGGGAAGAGACATCTGACCTGGAAAGCGCAGCTAAAAGCAAAGTAATTAACGTGATCAAGGGCAGTTTTCTTGGCAGGTTCTAAACAAGCATAACCTGGAGCATAGCTAAGCGGCGTGGGATAAAGCTCTTTTCACTCCTGAAACAGAATAGCTTCGTTCCCAATTTTCCATAAAGAAACCCAGGGAGACACTATAGCAAGAGCCCGCCTCGGAAAGCTCGATTGCTTTGGTTTTTTCATTCACAGTTCCCAGTAAATATGCATGAAGACAGTTCTCTCCAAGCAACCCCAGCTCTATGTAGGACGCTGGCGCGCCAGGCAAAGCAGCCGGCATTCCCCAGCTGGCCCTCGGTGCTGGCGGGGAACTCGGAGCGCAGCCCCGCAGCCGGCACCGCCGAGAGCCCTGCGCGGCACCCGGGGCTCCGCGCGATCCGGGCTCCCCACAAAGGGATACTTACTGCATTCTCCCTCCACATAGTTCCAGTTTAAAGATCCTCAAAGTCATTTCAGTAGATTCCTTTGCAAACAATGAAGTGGAAAACAGGTCCCTTAACGCCTGGATTTCATCCTGCAACTTGTTCCCACCGCAGTAAGTAGCAGCCCGGCAGCTCTTTATCGCTTGAAATCCCGCATGATCAAGTTTTAGCAGAGCCATTGCAACTGAGAATCGCTCTTTACTTTTGGCAGGAGGCATTTAAGCGTCTTCATTTTTTTTTCTTTTTTTTTTTTTTTCTCTTCCCTTTTTTTTTTAAATTGCGATATCGCCGCAGCAGTTCCCCAGGACGGCAGGCACGGAGCCCCCGCGCTGCTCTCGGCTCCTTGGAAGCGGCGGGCACTGGCGGCACGGGCTCCTGGAGGTGCGGCGGGCTCCACCCGGGGCCGCCTGCGCGGCGCTGCGGGCTGCGCCCGGCCCGCTCCGCTCCGCCGCCCCCGGCACCGCCGCCCTTGCAGGGGCGCAGCTCACGGCCGCCCTGTCAAACCGACACCAGCCGCGGATACTTTGAAGGCTTCTCCCCCACTCCCCCCCCCCCCGCCCCGCTCTGCTTGCACAAGCACCAGCGAATGAGTCAGACGCAGGCAATCGGGGGAGGGGGTGTCAGATCTGGGGGAACGGCGAGAACACCGGGTTTGGGGCACAGGAGTGGCAAACTCGAGCGCTCTCCCCGCAGTAACATCTCCAGCGAAAGGTTGGTAGCCCGGGAAACCCCAGAGTGTTCTTCTTTCCCTTGATGCAGGTGCTGTCAACCAGAAATCCCTGCCGTGGGGCTCAGGGGGAATGAATGTGGAGCAGCCGCTTACACACTAAAAGCAACCCTAAAAGCTCCAGACAGCAGCCAAATATCACAAAAAAAAAAGCGCTCTGTATAAGTTGGCTCCATCTGGCTATCCCTGCTGCTCCATTCTCCTTTCCATTTCAAAGCCTGGAGCCTGTTTCTCCGTCTCCCATTCCCCTCTCACACTCTGGTGTCGGACCAACCTGTCCTTAGAGCAATTCTTGCCTTCCTGCCCACACCACAGCCCACCTAAACCTCCCTCCACCAGACACTACTGTGCCTTCTCCCTCACTCCATTGCTCTCCTGCTTTTTCCCTTCCACCATCCTGCTCCAGCTGCCACAACTTATTTGTTTTTGCACAAATGAATGTGCCAGCTAAGTACCACAGAGGGATGGCCTCTTCCATGCTCCATCCTTTACAGCCATGTTCCTTCCTACACTAAATACTTCTGAGTAAGGAAAAGTCACACATTTTGACAGACAGACACACACACACCCCCCCACACCAGAGGAAACTTTTGGGTTCCAACAGGATTTTGCCAAGTGTTCACCTGCTGCAGTTTGCTTTTCACTACATTAAGACACAGAACACCAAGAAATCTCTCCCAAAGACATCTAACAACACATCAGCTTTACTGCTCTTGACAGTCTCAGCATTGAATTCCCTGATAGGTCTATGCCTGGGGTTTTTCCCCTCCTTTGAAAGATCTCACCTCCTAACTTATTTAGGGATTACTTTCTCAGACATTACATTAGTCTTTCAAAGCAAAGCAATTAAGCAGCTTCAACTGCCCCTTCTTTATGTTTGATGCTTTAATGCATCTCTGCATTTCACCCTGGATGAACATTCTCCTCCTGTAAATATACAGTGATATTTGTCTGTTACTGGAGATGATGTTGCAGTTCCATCTTTGTGTAAGGGCTATTTCAATGTTGTCATTCAGAAGATTTACTGGAACAGCAGCAAAAACATTCAAAATCCTCAAATGCAAGTGAAATTCACAACGGTGAAAAATTGCAGCTCTAACATTAGCCTATGTTTAAAATATGAAAAAAGACACGGTGGTTTGGGGAAATACTTAGTATACAATATTCTGTGTACAGTACACTGAGTCTAATGGTGTGAAAGACCAATACAAGAAATACCCACATTTTCTAACTGCAGAGCTATATGATTTTCATTAATCTAAATTTAGAAAGAGTTTATCCTTATTTCCAAATATTTTTCCTCAATTACTCTAATAAAATTTTGTGAAATATCACAATAAAACAGTCCAAATTTACAAATTAGAATAGAACACATTAAAAGTTTGTGCAAACGCAGTGGGATTAATCTTGGCAATACATAAGCAATCTTCCCAAAAACTTTGCCAAATTCAGGCAGATGTACTACCTACAGAATTGACCAAATGCTGCAAAATTAATACTGCTGCTTTAACAAACCATCACACTCCATCTCTAGGTCTATTTGCACAGTTTTAAATTGCAAAGCTGCAAACCTGAAAAGCAGTCAACTTCATTAAGCAGAAACAAGAAAACAAAACTTGCATTTAAGTGTCTAACTTGTAAATTTTGTGTAAGGGAACACTTCAAAAGCACTGTAAGAAACTGTAAGAAATTAACATTCCTGCACATGGGGCATTCAGCATCTTCGGGGACAACATTTTTTTCTGGAAGGCAGGTGGATTTATCCCTAAACTATTGCCTTCTCCACATGGGCAGCTCTGCACTTTTCTAAAAGCAGCCACAACACAAGCTCAAGAAGTTTGGAATCATGCATTCTGAGGATATTTTCAACCTGAAGTTTCCCTACCAGGCCTGCCTCCTGCGTAAATGTGTTTAAAGGTCAGGAACTTTCTTCACACTGTGTTCCTTCTAAAATAACCTCAAATTACAAAAAGATTTCCTCTTTCTGAAAATGACCTGTTGCAGAGAGCACGTGCCAACAGAAACGAGCAGCCAAATTATCAGGAACAGTGTTTCCAAAGCAGGGTCTTATGGGCTGGCACAAGGCAGATTTCTGTCTCTGTCACTGACTCCTTAGTGAGTGACACTAACTTGCTCTCTATTTGCTTTACTGTACCAGCTGAAAGATGCTTAACCTTAGAATGTTAGACAGTTAAAAGTCAAATTAAACCTCCAGATTACAACTGTGTAATATTCCTCTTACTTTTAGAAAGTGCTCTTAAGTAAGCTAAGTGTAACCATGCTCTTTAAAAAGCCAAAACTCTCCTCATGAAATTACATCAAAATTAGTTTAAAAATACTATATTAGAGGTCTCATTATTGCCACTCTGCTATCAATAGAGGTAGTGTTCTTCGCAAAAGTTTAAGACGATTTGAGAGATCTCTCAAACAAATGGCATATTTCCTCAATAATACTTGCTATGTGAAAACTCCATTGCAACAACTTCCTAAGTTTAATGAAACAGAATGGTAATGAGATATTTCAGGCTAGGTTAATGGAGAGAAGCTCACTCGGAATTCTTTCTAAATTTAAATATGTTTTCACTCCAGCAATAAACTCCTTTTACATTTAGGTACTATTGCTGTAACTATTAACAATTTATTTATATGCTTCTTATCTTCCACCGATATCTGAATTTCACCTACCCTGACAAATGTGTCCAACAGGAATCAAAAGTGACATTGATGCAGTCATTTTTCAGAACCACACAGGATCAGGTCTGAAATGACAGCACTTGACTCAACAAAAATTTAATGCATAGCAAACAAAGATACAGTAACATAAATTTACTCTTGGGAGGCTGCAAAGTTACTTACATGCTAAATGAAATCAAAGTAAAAATGGGAAAGGACTCAATTGTTTTCAAAGTTGCTAAAACATTTTGTCACAGATGGCCCTCTTATTGAAAACTGGCGCAGCTCCTCATTTGGCAGTGCTCTTTCTTGCACAATTTACCAAGTCATGCATGAAATGATGGCCTTAAGCTACTCTCAGTTTTGCAAAGGACATGAGCTAGCTGCCATGGAAAAAAAGAGGAGGCAACATCACTGAGTGGAGCTTGAGGCTGTTACAGCACTTCAGCACCTCTGCAAACAACCCCCAGCAAGGAGGGAACACCCTAGGAACTGCTCAGCCAGAATTTCCCCTTTCCACCTCACCTCTGATTATCAGAGCTATTGAGGATTGTGTCTCTGCCTCTTTTGTAATCAATTTCCCATATCAAATTAATCTTCAGATGTATTTCCAAATTCTTCTATACAGCTCCCAAGAGAAATTCTTTTTTAGTCAACTCTAACTCTAAGGGTGAAAACAGAATTTCATTATGAACTCTGTACTTTTTAATTAAGGCAGTTCTATTAACAAAGATCTGTGTCACAACAGTGCAGTCCCGTGAAGACTGTGTCAGCAGCAATCCCATTACACACTGAACTGCCTGCACAAGGCCTGGGCTTAAGGGAAATGAATCACATAAATACTAGTTTAAGATTGCCTCTCTTCTTCCCTTGCTGCATTTCCCCATCAAAAATCAGGAAATATTAGTGTATTTCTAATAAAATCTTCTAGGAGCACCCAAGGAAACACCTGACCACTGCATGGTCAGTACAGCTTATTCACTAGTGCATACAGCAGTAAAGGAACATGTTGTCATGGTCGAGATGGCCACAGCACTCAAGAGGGCTTCTTTAAAAACTTCAGGGGGCTCTAAGTATCAGTCCCATATTATCTAAAAGTCTTCCATACCTTTGCTAAGTTGCAGTCCTATGGACAATCCCATGCAGCTCTGGCTCACTCTCTTTTCTGCAGTTTCAGCTCGCTGATTCCCGTCCCTCACAGGATTGCCTATCCCTTGTACGATGTCTGACCCTTTCTGCCCCTCGCCCGACCTCCTGTCCCTTCCTCTTCACGGCACAGCCAGCAGATTCCAACTGACCACTCCACCACCTAACTCACTCTTTTATCACCCACAGCTGTGAGGGCAAGGCTGTTCCCACTCTTTGGTAATTAACACAGCCGCAATATATCAGGGGCAAGAGTGCCTTCAGCACTATCTCTATCTGTTCTCCCCCAGGAACAGTCAAAAATTGCCACTATTTATTTAGGGCCAAAATACAATCTCCTAACCCTCACTGAATTTAGTAACTAAAGCAGTAAGCCTTTACAAACCAGAATTCTTTAAAATACCATTTGAAGCCTCCTCTTCAGTCAGCCTAAGCCATACAAATCTGTCTCATGTATCTATTATGGACAGTGTGATGAGCCTCCCAGACAAGCAGTTACTACCTTGTATTAGTCTTACCTAAAGGATTTTGGAAGTGTATAATGACAGCAGTAGTTTTGCTCTTGCCTCACTTGGAATGTCTTACATGCCCCCACATTTGAGATGGTCTACCTTTATATGGATTTTATATACCTAAAAGACCCCTGTGTATATAGCTGACGTATATTTTCAAATTTTTACCAAAAATTGGTTGAAGTTAGAGATTACTATAATTTTGATCTTTAGATGAAACAATACTCATGTATTACGTATTCAAAGGGCTGGACAGACTTGATAAGTTTGAAAATAATAATTAGAAAAGTACCCTATGAATCTTTAAGACAGGTGAACTACTTGTCTTTACCAATATTAGTATTACTTGTAAAACAAGCTTTCATGGAATATTATGTTATTTTATATAAAATTTGTTTTAACAGAAAAAAGATTACTACTTATGACTGATAAGAGCCAGTAGTGACCCCTCACACATTGTTCACTGGCAGAACTTGTTTGCTAAAAGAAAGTTGTACTGAGTGGGAAGCACCAAGATGCCTACACTGCATCTGCTTCTCAGTGCTTCACTAAGCAAATTCTTAGGGAGCTGAGACTTTTCTAAATCTAGAAAAATCAAATTTAGTAAAGGTCAGTGGAAGCTTCTTATGAGCGCAAAGTTACCTCAGCTCTAGCTGGAAGATATTTTTAAGACGAGTAGTATTTTGCTCCCTCCATCCAACCCATCTCTCAATTGAAGGCACTGGCTCTATTAAAACTAGGTGCTAAAGGCTTATGAGACATCTGAGCCAGTAGGAATAGATCCAAGATAGAAAAATCCCCCTTGAACTTAAATTACAGTTCCACATGATGAGTCAGAGCCTTCTGTCACCTATTTCTGCCATACAGGCTACATGGCTTTTGTTCATATACAGGAATGCTACCAAGCCACTTGAGTATGAGTTTTCTTTAAAGTGCTTCTAGGTCCTGTGTTTTATCTGCTCCTGCTCCAAACCCTCATTTTTGCTTTCTGTAGAAAGAATGCCTCTTGCTTTTCCCTGCCCAAGGAGAATTCCAGGCTGCGGTGATAATAATCACAACTGTGATTACTAGCAGATCTAATTAGTTTCATTCTACTGTATTTTCAAACCTTGACATAATCTCACTGGTGGAAACAATGAGCAAGACAAAGGGGCTTTTAAAATAAAATAAATAACATATTAAAACACATTTGTCTCTACCTAAAATGCATGCTTAGCTTACCATTTTTCTAGGTGACCATTTTTCTAGGAACTGATATCCAAATCTATTACCATAGTTCTGAAATGTCTTCCCAAGAAAAACAAATGCTATTTCACCTACCTCTAAACTCTTATCTGACTGATGTGTACCTCTGAAACCTAAAGGAACTGGCTTCTGCTTCTTGGATGGAAGAATGAAGGATTCAAGGGGTTCTTTCAGGTTGCTAGAAACACAAGAGTTGTCTGCTCTCTTTTCTACTTGCAAGGTTACTTATGGAATTAATCTTTAGGAGGAGCCATGCCTTTTGTTTGTGGTGGTCTCTTTACTGTCAAAAGATACAGGTTTAAAGAGGTGGGGGTTTTTTCCCAAAAAATTACTGTCAAGAATCCTATTCTGGCCTCCTCTCTTGCCCTAATGGGACAAAACAAAATAATTCCTGTATGAATTCTGCAAAGTGAGGTCAAGGACTGAGAAGCTCCTGGTACTCCAGGTGACACAGAATATACTCAAAGTTGCTTTGGAAAGAATTTTGAGTTCAGACACTGAGATTAAGAGGATCCTATAGGTGGGAGCCTCAGTTACACCTGAGAGGAGGATGCTGACTGCAGACTTGGCTTGCAGTGTTGCTGCTCTCTGATCCTTCCAAGCTGGGTCAATGTTCAGGACAGTTCCACCCACATTCAGGGCCATAAGTAACTTGCACTACTAAGATTTGTGTTGTTTTGGTATTTCAATGTAGATGCCTAAATGCATTTTAAATTTTTATGCACATAGGTGCATCCTCTTTGGTGAACTTTATAATAGTCATTAAGAAATATAAAAAGAAAATAAAAAAGTCATTTTTTTCCAAATAAAGAGTCTTCTATGATTTATTGGAAGGACTTCATAAATGTGACTTCATTAGAGCAACTTAAATGGATACAAATTAAATCTGTGCTTACACTAATGGCATTTTTGCATTGAGATCAACTACTTTTTTAAATACCATCTGCTAAACAAGATCTGATATATCAACACAAGTATCAAACTTCTGAAACTCATGAGATAGTCAAGTATATATTTTGAACTATAAATATCCTCTTTTGTTTTACCTGACCCTCTACATACAGTACAAATATTCTGCAACATTCAAACACATGCAGGATTGGTTTTGGGTTTTTTTTTAAGCAAAAAATTATACATAAGAATAATCTAAAAAATATAAACATTTGAAGTTATTTCACCAACTTTTTGAAAAAATCAGTCCCAGAGCCACTTTCTGGAATTAATACACAATTGCTTAATTTTTATAAGCCAATTAACTGTAATCTCACTCGGCAGACGGCTGTATGCTATCTACCCTCACACAACTATTTCTGTTCCCACCAGTCCTTTCTATCACACAGACTCCAAAATAACTGTGATATATGTAGGAACAAGAATATTGCTCCAGTTTAAAGCCTGCCAGATCTTATCTTTCATCTGCAAAGATCAGACAGATTTCTTGCTTTCTTGATTTTAGCCAGAAAACTAAAATTATGGAAGATAACCAAAAAGATAAGACTTTCTTTTGAGACTGCCTTGCTGAATGGGGAACAAATGTCCTGTTCCAAGATACACAACACAGGACAAGGGTTCAGGAGCTACTCCATCCCTGTTTACCTTGTATTGCTTTCACCTTTACACAGACTTTCCTATCAGATTCAAAAAACACATTAGTGTTTGCAGGACAAACAGCATGTTCTTATGCAGTATCCCAAGGAGAGCAGATATTGAATACAATATCTATATTCTTTTAAAAATTTCAAAACACACTGGGTTTATATTCACCCCAAGTGTTAAAGTAATAACCACTTAACCTTAGTGATCTCACTGTTGTCCTAGCTCACAGATTTGTTTCATGGTTCCAAGTTTTCCTTGATTCAAGTCTGAAAACTTGAAACATCATTATTTTTTACCAACTGACTTTTCATCTGCACTGGTTATCAACATTAATCCTTGAACATAGGTGAAAGAGCTGTTCATCCCAAACATTTCAAGGTTCAAAAACAAAATGAAAAATAGACTCAGTGTTTATTCTTTGCAGAATTTTCAGCCTTCATTCTTACCCCAGTTGAACAAAACGTTTTTTAATAAAATTAATTCTTAGACTGTTGTTTACTCCAGGAGTAAGTTATAAGGTTGAAAGGGGTGAATTTTTTTTCTAAATAATCCCTTTTCGGGGATGGGACAGGGACATCTTAATGCTCTGAACTAGGATTTGGCTAAGTTTTCAGACAGGAGGCATGGAGTGGTGTTTAAGCAGGTCATTTTAACCCTTCATTATTTTGAAAACATCTTCCTATAATTTATAAGGGTTCTATTGGTGCCTTACATTCTGCAAACCTTTATCCATTCCACCAGTCATCAGCATGCATAGCTGCATAAGGATTTACAGATGTTTATCTTAGCTCATCTAGGACATCTGTTTCACTTGCTCCAGTTCCGTGCCCTGACAAGCACTATGGTATTTGAAAAAGGCCAGGTTTCCTGATGTTGACAATCCTTTGCTGTTTAGCATAGCCAGTTCTTCCCAATTTAGAGTCACTAAAACATCACCATCATCACTTAGACACTTCAGTATTACTGAAGAGACTAGAGGAGGAGAGACCCCCAAGAGAAATGCCCTCCAAGAATCTTTGTGGGGCATATTCTGAAGGAAAAAAAGAACACCCAGCTATCCTCCGAATGACAAAGATTTCTATTCCTTAAGAGATCACCCAAATTATCTATATACAAAACTGTACTACCTCAAAATATATCTTGTCATGCACACAGCATAATGTATACACCCTAAATATACCCCATCACATCAGGCAGGATTGCTGAATAACTTTGATAATTTTTCTTTTATCCAACCTACCAGACTAGGTCCATGAAAGTTTGATAATTTCAGAACTTGTTAATCCTTCATATTTCTCTTAGAAGCTTTGAGATAATCTGCGTCTTATCTAGATCTATACCTATGTTTTGTCTGTGAATTGTTAACTCAATGCAGTAGAGCATTGGCAGGTCCAATGTCTTCACCAGCACAACAGCAGTTGAGTAAACAAAAGTGTATTTTACTCCCTGAAGTTCAATTAACTGCTGAGTTAAACCTCATAGCAAGATGATCAATTAAGGCACTTAGACTGCTGAGAGAGGAAAGCATAAGCAGGAATAAAGCTCAGTTTCTAGGGATAAGTGAATTTTCTCAGATTGTTTTCCAAATAAGTTAATTTTATAAGTATGAGGAATAAACACGCACTAGATCTGACAAATCAGCATGCATGTGGAGCCTTTGATTTTCTATACAGATCCATAAAAGACACTGGCTTATAACATGAAGTCAAAATTCTAACTGAACTTATAAACATTATGGTATGAAGCATTCAATTTCTAAAAGAAAGACTAAAAAGGTAATAAATTTCTTCTTTTAAAGGCAAATGATTAATCATCTATAAACTCAGCAAATATTTTAGTGATAAACTGCACCAAGGAGTTTACTGCAGAAAGGAATAGTTTCCGTTATACTTCTTATACCGAAATTACTTTTTGTGTATTCCTGCAGATAAGGGCACGGGTCATTACAATCTGATTTAAAATAAGGTCTGATTTGACAGTTTTTCACTTGGACCAAATGCAGACTCAGCCTACAAAGCCATGTCTCAAACCACGCCCTGCGGCAGCTAAAGAAACACACTAAGAATTGTCACACACAGACACATTCCAGTGACTCCAGAGAACCCAACGCATCCTCCAGAAGGACGGGCACGCTGAAGGACTGTACATCCATCACCTCTGGAGCACGTGATTGCTAATCTAACTAGATGAAGTCATGGCTATTCTTAGCATTGAGTACGTCACCGTATAAAATGCTCCTCTTGAAGTGTCATATGCTCAGGATCATTTACTTCATTCACAAGAGCTTCTGAATAGTTAAAGCTCTGGCTAAATCCCAAAATTCCTCTGTGACTACTCTTATCGAGCTGAACAGCATCCCAGTGTTTGACCTCCCTCAGAGAAAAGGAAAGGGAACAGCAGGATATAATCCACTCCCTAAAATGGATGGAAAGATGGTCTAAAGTCAAAGGATGTTAAAACTACTCAAGGGGACGAAGCATAAGCACAGTGCAACTTTGTACCTTGCTCCACAGGAAAGGCAAACTCGACTCCAGCCAGCTATTTCAGCAGTTACATGCCTTCCAACTGCAGCACAGGGATGACTAAGCTCGTTAAAATTGTCTTCCGTACAGGTTGCTTATAGATTCATTGGAACTAATTTCCACACAGCGAGAATTCTTCCGTTCCTATGTGGTGTAAATGCCACTCTTCAAGTCTCTTACACTTCTGTAGGCAGCAGTGAAATGATTCACCGAGACCTTAAATTGCGCTCAAATCAAACACTTAACATTGTCTCAGGCTGAGTTTAAAATCCAGGCCTGCAAATGTACTGCAGGGTCTCAGTTGGATCTAGAGCACTCATCTATAATGTTTCCTGGCTGGACACATCATTTTAAATCCTGTTGCATGGGCTAAGGAAAAATTCTCTGTAGTTCTGCCCAACTGTCAAAAAAGTAAGTTCAGAATGATACCGAACACGATTGGGACGTATTTGTCCTCAGCGCAAAATTCTAGCCGCTATATAGAAGAATTCCCCCAATCTGTACTAATATTTTGAGAGAATCAGTTGGATAGAACATCGAGGAAAATAGATTATTCTAGTCAACTGCATTATTTTGAAAAATAAAGTCTCTCCTACATGAAATAGTCCAAAGCTACATTAAGCATAAGCAAGTTATTTTAGTTTGATTCTGCATGGAAACTACATTCAAAACTGGGTGGAAGATTTCCAGTGTACAGATATATTTATAGTGTTTACACAAAAACTATTTGAGAAGCTATCCACACAGTGTCCACATCAAATTATTTTGTCAAGGTATGATCTGTAACTACTCGAGTCATTAGTATGCAGCCTTGATTACTTAGTAGGCATCTAACCACAGGAAAAGAAAACAAATCACATTACCTCGTGCTGATTTAAAAATTGTTACTGGTGTAATGTGATGTAAACTGACAATGCATTGCAGTTCCAGGACTGCATTGCATCAGGGGTGGAACAAGCAGGCAAAGAAACAGAGCTAAGAATAGCACATTTAACCCTTCAGAGACAGCCACAGTTAGCAGCGAACATAAATTCAGCAGAGCATAGATAGCACTGAAGAAATCCCCTTATGTAGGTCTTCACCAGACTAATCTGCTGGGGCATGGGAACATTTATAGAACATAACAGCCATGCAGTCACAGCATGTGTGCACACGAACTGCCTTCAAGCACTCTGAAGTGTACACACAAGCAAAACAAACAACACATGATGCTTCCCTCCTCTCCTCACCCTGGTAAAAAACTACATCTCAAACCCTTTCTGAATGGAGACCAACATTTCAGTTCACTGCCTGGAGCTTTGAAGTGTTTTGCTTTGTCAAATGCAGCACTGGGATTGCTTTATTTCTCCTGATGCTGTTCTAGTAAGTTTGTGAAGGCTGTGGGCATATTTTCTGACCCTTATCATCTGCTTAAGAGCATTCCAAGTTTGTAAGTAGAGTTGTATCATCTTTGTCTTTAAAAATTTACAATTGCATCACTGTCATAGCCTGCCTGCAAATTTCTGGAGGGAAGTAAAAACAAAGGAGAGAAAGCAGATACAGAAAGAATATTCCTCTCCTTCTCTCTCCACACAGAGCTCAAATAAGATTGTTCAGATTTTGGCTGCCATTCCCAAAGTCATACCTGAGTTTGTATTTTCATTCTGCTATATAAGTTTTAAATTCATGTGATTTTTCCTGTATGAGATTTTGAAGAAAGGCTTGAAAAAGAACCTGAGGTATAGCCAAAGCAAGCTGAGTGCCACTGAAACACAGGCTTCAGCTATTTCACATTTTTTTAAGTGTTAGTGCCATCACTTGTGATGAACCAACTCCTTGTATGACAACACAATCAGAAGAATCTTTTTACCAACCACCTTTATGCCACTGCCTCAGCACTGGTACCATGGATTAACTTCATTGGGTGTGAATTTGCACCTCAGCCCTGAAAATTGCCATCACTTTAAGTAAGTCAAAAGGCACTAAGTGGAAGGGAAAGATGCTGCAGCAGCTGCGCAGAACCTAACCTGGCTGTAACTCCTAACTCTTCCACATCACTTCCTTCTCTTCCAGCAGATGAGCATTTCTGTATGTGTAATCAGTGGGAACCAAATTTCCTCTGCCTTTACAAAAACATTTAAAATTTATGGCTCAGAGAAGCAAAATGATCTCTGTGCAAAAATAAGGACAGAAAAGAAGAAATTTATGTGTGGAATTTTATCTAACTAGAGACATGTTCCCCACTTGTTGTATTTCAGCATCTCACAATCTCTTAATACAGTTATCCACAAAACTCTTGTGATGGAGAAAAGGAGCAAATGTTTTTCCATCGGCTTTATTGGTGATGAGTCAGTCTCCTTTTTCCTCAGCTTCTTTATCCTCACATAATATTACATAATATAGAAGTGTTCTATTTCCCATCAAGGAATATCTTGCATGTTTTTAAACACATTAAAGCAGATTTACTTTGAAGCTTTGAATTGTTTGTAGCTTCCCCCAAAAGAAGCATTGCAAATATTGCTGTGTAAATGAAGGATATTTTCAGTTCAGTGGCTAATGCAAGATAGGAAAACAATTTTGTACACTTTAAACCAAAACTCAACTTTGAAGGAAATGCTGGGATATTAACCCTTAAATGGCTATCTAAGCAAGATAACATTGTTTCAAAAACATAGGTGAAAATTATTTATGTCACAACTGGACAATTTAAATAGGATTAAATAGCAATATAATACCTTTGGCTGACCCAAATCTGTATCTACTGAATAAATAAGTGGCCAGAAAAAAAAGTATGCCCTAGTTCTACTCATAAGTAGAACACATTCAAAACTTTTTTCTTGATGTACCCCTTTTATGGTCCTGACTTCTCAAGGAAAATGCTGATCCTGTAAGATCCTAGCACCTCCAGAGAAGGCTTCTCTGCCTTCCTCACTGAGTATTTTGAGGAGATCAGAGAGAGGATTAATTGTGTTAACCACTGAGAGTACGCTATAGCATTTATCTTACAAACCTTACCACCTTGGGAGGGCAATATCTATGCACTGACTATTAAATACCTTTCTCCATCAGGACATTGTTGGGAATGTTAACCACTACCTCTTATATCAGAGAGTATGAATAAACAAAACTGCACTTAAAAATGTATTAGTTGTATAAGGAACTTAATTTAAATCACAAAAAATATTCCCCAATAAATTCAGTTTGAATTAATATGACAGAGCCTATGTCCCAGGGAGGGAGGGCATCATTTGTACAGAATTTCAATAGACAATGAGCTCCATGTAAAACCTCAGAGCAACAGGAGCAATGTCACCATAGCAAGTTCAAATTTTGAAGCAAGTAAGAAAAGGGAAAAGAAATTTAACATTTTATTTTAATCAGCATATATACACTTTTAATAGAGACCTAATAATATCAGCAACTCTAAGATGCAATAACCTCCTAATTACAGAGGGGCACAAGATCAGTTTATTTATAAGATTACCATGGACACTTACAACACAAAATGAATATTTTTAATTGTTGTGATGCATAATCACAAGAAATTCATCTACCGTTGAGCAGATTTTTATTTTATGTAGTGACACTATATATAGACCAATATAAACTGAAGGAGGTCAGACAGTTTGCCATGATCGTTTCTGCTCTTTGAAAGCTGTAACAGTATTTGTAGATGTCACCATTCTGCACAAATTGAAAATGCAAGACTGAGCCATAAGGAACTACCAGTGCTTGAAGCTGCTTGAGAAGGTCTGTACAGCTTCATTTGGTAAAGAACAGTATTTTGTTTTCAACTCATGAGGTGCTGGCTATTCTGTTTGTAATGGATTATTCCCCCACTCCACACTTGAAAAGCTGCATTTAGGGCTGTTTGTTTGTTTGTTTTGCCCTAGTTTCATTATTATAAATTATTGCATTTGAATCAGCTTTTGACCTAGATCCTAAAAAATGGATATTTCTAAGCAAGCATTCAGAGCTCACATATTCTCAGTGACAGCCACAAGTCTGGGACACAAGCTTAGGTTAATGCAAAGAGGGAAGAAAAATATTGGGAAGTAGGAAATGATACTTCTTCCAGCTAATCTGAAACCAAAAGGGACAATGAGTGAACACAAAAACCACTAGACTTGTAATGAAAAAAAAAGCAAAACCAGTAAATCAGATGTACTAAATAGCTAAAATCCAGAATGCTGCATTCAGGGCCAGAAGAAATCTCTATGCTCAGCAGGAATGAGAAAAGGTCCACCGCAAGAACCTTCTGTTTAAAAAACCTAAACCACATACGACTAATTTTCAGAACTAACAGGATAGCAGGAAGTACTCATCTAATGGTTTGTTCAGCAGCACAAATTTCATCAGCTAAAAAAAGTCAGTTTCCACACAATCAGTCCCAATACCCAGCAGATAAAACAGATGGGTCAGTGGCCATTCACAGCCCATTTCCATGGTATGCATTCTCGTGGTCTATAAATAACCGAGTAGGGACACCTGCTTCCTGGCAATGCAGTAGAAGTGCCTCTGTTCTTTTCTACTTTCATCATGTTCATTATGGATAAGGATAAAAAGGATAAACACAACTAAAGAATAAAACTTTTTCCTTTCCAAGACAACACATATTCTGCCACTCCAGCCTCAGTACAAACAGCCACTGTGACTACCCATTCACTTGACTGAAAACTGTTCACGTCCCAAATTAAATATACTCTGAGGGAATTTATAGCTGGGGGATGGGGTTATTTTATTTTCATTTTATTTCTCCTTCCGGTAATTGCACTGTAATCACTACTAAACTGCTAGTTATCCTTCAAGTATGCATATTCATTCTACTAAAAGTTACTTACTTAAAATTTTAAGTCAGAAAATGTCATTCAGTAAAAAAAAATAAATTGGAGAGTGACTCTGGCCAATGAATTCATTCCTTCTGAAAAACCCATAGGAGCCACCGTTTAGGGTAAAAAGATGGATGATTTCTGCTGGACCTGCCAAAGGCAACTGTGGCCTTCTGTTGTGGACACAAACAAGCTGGTGAGGCAACCTGCTCTCCCAGGATTTCATCGTTTATTCTGTTCCAAGCAACTCATCCATGTCTTTGTGACATTTGTGAACAATAAGCATAAGAGCACATAAAATCCACTGAGCACAGGCAATTGGAGGAGCGGAAGAGATTTATGCCGCTGAACACTTCAGTAAAGTGTTTCATCTGGGCATGTCCCACAGCTGCGTTGCCCAAAGCCAAGAGGTAATATTCTTTCACAATGGAGACAGTCAGCACTACCTGCCAAAAGGCATCTCTATCTTCTCTATTCCTTTTATTCCATCCGCTCACACCTTTTTTGCAGATCTGGATGAAATAACTCCTCCCTCTCAAGATTTACAATCTCAAAACCCATCCATCCTTCTTCAAGCATCTCACCTCCCACTCAAACATCATCTTTTTGCTTTGTTTACTTTAGATGCATTTCTTTCAAACTCCCTAACATGTTTTCATTATGAGCTAATCAATGTCATGTTCCTTTTGGTTTGTTTTCTTCTCTGAGGCTTTCTCAGTACCTACCTACCCTTCTCACTTGATAACAGAAAGAACATACCAGAAATTTCTCAAAAGGCTGCTCTTCTGGAAAATAAATGTTTCCATAGGGAATACCAGATCTAATTTAAAAAATAAAAACCAAACATAATCCACTTTCCCAAATTCCCAGTCAAAAACAGTAAATGGCCCAAAAAAGAAAACACTTTAACAATACTGACCTAAAATACAAAACCTCTGACTCAAAGCTTCAATTTACACAATGCTGTAGAGCGTGGCTCTCAGTTTCAGAGCTCTGGAAGAAAATGGTTTATCTCCATCCAGAACATGAAAAAAAGTATCAAAGTCTGGAATCAAATTATGCAAAATGAGAAAGCTTCCTGTCTTGCTATACTAACAGTTAACTACAATTTGAAAAGAGAAGAAAAAAAGGAGGACCTGGGAGGGAATAATCAAAATCCACATTCTTCACAGTCCATATAGTCAGGAAGAATTTAGTCTTCACTAATGACTCATGCAAGTCTCCCTATAATCCCACTCTTGCCTTCTTCTCCAATGTCCTATGTACTGCATCTATTTGTTACATGCATTTTATGAATTTTCTTAAGTAGAAATTTATTTTCTAGCACATATTTATAAAATTAATATGCAAATAAATATAAATACATCAAAGAAGCTGTAGATGACTATTTCCATATTTGCTTCCCATTTTGTATCAGAAGTTGTCCTCAGACAAGTCTGTCACACACTTAGAACCGGAGTCATTTGTGTCATCATTTGGGCTATCAGCCCGATTCCATGCAAAATTAAGTGACAATGGAACTAAACCCCTTGAGACCAGCTAAGTTTAAAAACAGCCAGCTTACATTCATTCATACCACCAGCAATGGCATTAGACCATCTCGGAGTCACAGACTACCTGCAAGGAATTCTGGCCAAGATCAACAGTAATACCTTATATCACAAAATATGAGCTTGATTTTCTGCTTAATTGTTTGAGCAAAGAGCAAGTATTTTCTCTTCAACAGAGTCACTTATGAAATGAAAAAAGTTACTGTTCTAATACCAAAAAAAATCTTGTGTCTCCACATTGACTAATAATTATATTGAAAATTTAAATGCTCAGATTTTCATAACTGCAGAGCCTGAATGTCACAGTTAGCAGTCAGTTCAGGTAACTGTGATTGCTGTACACTTTCCTGGTCCAATACTGATTCAGCAGCATTAGAAAACATTTATTTACCACTAAAGCAGCTGGGAGACAGGTATAATGAACCATTTTAATTAACACTTATTCATCACTACAACACAGATAAAGCATTTTCAAAGGTTTACTTTCCAGCTCTGAATTACTTCATTTTTAATGATTTCTTTAGCTTTTCTAAATTAATTTAAAAGAATTTCCACCTTACATTTAATATCCTGTCCTTATGGCCACAGCTGAAATAATGTTTTAGAATGAAAGATGGATGATGACCTTCAGTGATGAGGTGCAGAGCATTGCCCAGGTGCATGATTCACACCACAGACCATTCTGCAGCTGGATTTACACTGCTCCTGTGCAATGCAAGGGACACACACAGTAAATGGCCACTGACTAATGGGTAGTTTCTCTATTTTATTGGCAGGACGAGTAATAAAGCAAAAGGGAATTAATTTGCATTGCCCAAGGATTTTACTCCCTAGCTGACTTCTCCTCTCACTTGGATGCACTTACCTGTATGCAGAGGTACCAATAAAGCAAACTCTCTGGAAAAGGTTCATGAATATTACACGTTCCACAGTCAAGCTCTGCAGTAACTGATAAAGCAAGAGACACCTGAGCACAAATATCCAATTTATACCCATCCAGACCAAAAAATATCAAGAACACCACTTAGTAGTGTTTCTATTTTTGCGATGTACAATCTGATGCAGTACATCAGATACTGACTTCTACTGATGCAGTAGAAGTCAGTATTTTAAATCAGAGCTACTTCTCAAATTCAATACAGATTTCACCTAAGTAACAACTGAAATGTGACACCTTGAGCTTTCTACACACGCTTTCAAGGAAACAACTTGTATCCGCAGACAAGACTTTATGTATTTTTCAGGCCATACCTTACTTGGGTCATTAATAGATTTGTGATTTTTTTTTTTTTTTTTTTTTTCATTTGTTTGTTTTGGCCCAGGGTGGGAGTTGGATGTTGCTTGGGTTTGGAATTTTGATATTCACCTATTTCAATAAAAGGAATGGTGAAGATTTCTACCACTGCTTATTCAAGAATTAACAAAGATTGGACTCACATCAGTTAAGAACACTGATATTCAAAAGACCCTGATTATAAACTTATGCAGAGTCTAAGAAATTAAGTAATAACATATATTTTTGGTTAGGCCCTCAGTTTTGAAAGCCTATCTAAATTTAGTAACTTGCCTCTCTCTACTATGTATTACTTTATTCCACATGCTTCATTCTGTTGCTAGTTACAGCTTAGCTATTTTTCACATTTAAGTACATAATTACAAAGTGACTTTCTTCCAAATGTTGTACCAAGACCTTTAAGAAACATGTCAGAAACTACAGTCTCATCTAAAGCATTTGAGCCTTGTATGAGATGTAAAAGCAATAGATTTTTGTACTTCAGAGTTAATCAGATGCTTTATATGGGTATGAAAAGGCACATAATATAGGATATGTTAAAATAAACATTTATTTAATAAATTGCTCTTTCAGTTGTCTTTAGTAAGGGGTCAAAATCAAGGTCCTTCCCAAACCTCTTCCTCCTTCTTTTGTCCCTGTGCCCACAAACCCACAGTTCCAAGGAACTCTAGAGCCTTGTGCAAATACCATAAAAGTAGCCCTGTTGCCTGTGGAAAAAGCTACACCACACACATTTTGGAGATTTTATTTCCTTTTCTTCGATTAAGTAAATTTTCTTCACACTTTGTGGTTATTAAAAAAAGTAGGAAAAGGCCTTAAAAAGATGCCAGATGTTCTAGTGAGCTTCCAAAAACTGATGCTTCATAGCGTAGCCAGAGCCAGAAAGCTTCAGTGATGGCACACGCTACATCAATGCTTATTTCATCTCAAGAGAATTTCTGTCACGATGGTTAACTCCACAATCACTGTCAATAAATTTACTTCTTCATAACAAAATCAAAACACAGGCAAAGAATAGAGCAGTAGGGGAAAAAAAAAATGGCCAAAACCAGAACCCTCAATGTTTTGAACAATTTCTAAGCATAAAAAACCCACTGAAAATTAATGTCTGAATGCTTTGAACTCAGAAAAAAATTGATGGGAAAAAAATTGCTAAGGAAATTTCATTGATAAATCAAGATCTCTACTGCTCTCATGACCTGAAGTACATTACCACAACTAAACTCACCTGACATACCTTCAAATAATCCAAGCAGCCACTGTTTTGTTCTAGCAGTATGGAAACATTAACTTGTTATTCCTGAAACATTGCAATTCTTTTTACACCACAAAACTCCAGTCTAGTCTCCCATCAGTCACCGCATCCTTAGCTTCAATCTTTGAGCAGCAAGTTCATCTATAAACTAAATGCTTTATTCTAATTCTGAGGTATTAAGATGAGTCAAGGAGGTTGGCAGGCAGTCAGCTTTTCACTGACCTGTAAGCACAACAGGAATTTTAATACCCACTTCACTCATTTAGCTGACCCAATCCTCAACAGCACACTTACTAATTACAGTTTTAAATCCTGTAAAGTAGTTTATCCTTTATTATAATAGCCTATTACAAACACCAAGCTGTAGTGTTAAACATTTTTGGAAAACTGCCTCACTACCAGTTTTTCAGACAGTATCTGCAGTTCTTCCATAAACATTAAAGCATTATTCTCTTCTCACAGCACATTAAGAAAGGATATAATTAACTTTGTATCAAAAGGATTGCCAAGATCTTCAAGAGTGGTTAGCATTTTTTTAATGAGATATGAAAAATAAAATATTCAGGATTTTTCCTAAAATTGAGATCCCTTCTTTTGTATCTCTGAACAAGCTCTCAAGAAAGGAATTACAACTGTATTTCAAAAAGCTCCTAGCGTGTCCAAATTAAATTAATAGAGAGATCAGAACACAGATGTCAAGAAAACAAAAAGCATAAACAAGAAGATGCAAAAACTATTTATGGACTGTCTCTTTGCACACTTTACAGGAAAAGGTACTTTTACTGTCTTCTGTATCTCGCATTACAGAATGTACTAGCACACTCCATGTTGAGTCTCAGGGGCTTCTGTTTGAGCTTGAGGGTTGGGGGGATCCATTATTGAGATATACAGGAAAACTGAAATCAGCCTCCCAACCAAATGTGGTTGTCTCCAACCACCCCAGACAGACAGAGGAAAGCACTCCCCAGAGCAGTCAGCCAGCAAACTGGAGCTGTGAGGATGAAACCCACACCCCCTACTGCCATGGGAGCAGCTCTGTGCCAGGCCAGAGGCTGAGCTGAACTCAAAACAATATTCAGCAAGATTCTGCTGGCCTGCAGCAAAACCAACATTATATTGTCACTGCCAGTTAGAGATCACAGGCTTCTTAGGACCCCATCCTTTCCAACCTCAGGAGAGGTCTGGGCTTGCCTTGGTCTGTCTGGGGATCAAACGGGAAGGCGCTATTGCTGGTCTTAGTTACAGCTTAGCTTTGTGCAATTGTGTGGTCTAAGACCTATTGTTACAGTAACTGTAAGATATTCCTCCAATTAAAGTAGCATAACAACAGGTAGTTATGCATTCTAGAATAAACTATTTTCAATCCTAGAATAACAATGTAGTATAGAGTAGCTCAGGCACAAGGTGACAAAGGGCTTGAAAGTACAAGCACAGGAAATTAAAAGAGATCTCAACTACATTCAGCTCATGAATAGTTGATTACTGGTCCTTAAATGCATGCAAGTTTCAGAGCAGGCTAAAACTAGATATGACAAAAAACCAAAGAATAAGCATCCAATATACATATATATACAGTATTTATTACTTTTGGGAAATTCAGCTGTAATGTGGAATTCCAGACACACGTAGAAGGACTAAGGAGTAAGCATGCGCTAAAAACAGGATTAACTCCAAGAGGGTTCTACAAGAAGACAAAAACAGCATCATCAGTATCAGTATCCTTCTTGTGAAATGTTGCCAGCTTGATACTTCCCTCCCAGTCCTTGTTGAGGAAAGTTGCTAAGGTCCTGTTGACCTTAGGACGCAGAAGGGTGGCAAATGGATGAATGAAAAAGCAGGGGGGAAAGGGGGTAGATACAAACGTGCATGGAATAATAAGTTTAAGTGTATCATGACTGAGACCTCTTGTACAACAGTACTCTCTCTGAAATACTTATTCCTATGCTAATAATAACTCTTTGATTAGACTATCAAGACTTTAATTAGGCTAACAATAAACTCCTGGCTTTGCCTTTGCATATGAAGTGTTTCTTCAGATCAGAAGCTGCACAAGGTGCAGGAATTCATGCAGCCAGAGGGAGAGCACACCAGAAGGAACAATTTCAAAAGGGGAAATCCTGAGTGCCAGCTTCTATTTCAAAGCCTCTTCATAAATTTCTAGCTAAACAGTCAAATAAAAGACATAATTTCATAAGCAGTTGCATCACTGATAATAAATTTTTCAATTTCAAGGTTTTTCTGCATATGAATAAGGTATCTAAAAGTAGTTAAAATCACATATAAAGGGTTGTATTTTTAATACTCAAGAACAAGTACGCAAACTGCTTATTAGCACCAAAATTAAACTGATTTAACATTTATCTCTCAATGAAAATCTGATAGCAGCTGTGCAGGAAAGACACTTATGAATAAACTGAAGTTGATTTACTTCTCTAGTCATGTACAGTACCCATTTTGGAGACACACACTTAAGTATCTCTTCGTTTTCTTATCCTGCTAAAATGTTCTAAGAAAACCAGTGACTTGCTGATCTATGTAAAGTAGAATTTGACTAGAAATACTGTCCTTGAATCAATACATGGAGTTTTGCAGAAATACCTGGCAACATTGTTCTGCTTTACATAAGCTTTCCTACTGTTTTAGAGAGATCTGTGATTAACATACATATGAGTATGGGCTGGCATCAGCATTTATACTATCAAGTACAAAAATGAAATATAAGCATGATAAGCAACAATTTTATATTTACTTTAGAGCAGTTAAATATCAGCAACAAACACTACCTGATTATTCAAAATAGTATTCAGGTTAGTGGATTTTTTTTTTTTTTTTCAGAGTGGTAGAGCTAATGGGCTTCTCTTTTCACAACCACATCCATTTTCTCTGCAAGGAAGTTTTGTTCAAGCAGCTCAGTTTCTGTTTATCCAGTTACTCAGCTACTTAAGCATCCCTTCAGATCAAACAGCACCGCACAATGAAAGTAACTTCAAAATGATTGCCAGAGGTCAAGATGCTTTAAGATGTACAAAGAGTATGGGCAATAGGACAGTACAACATACAGAGACCAGTGCTTTCATTAGCATACACAGGCACTACATGGTTTTTCCATATATGTTTCAATAATGAAACCATAAACCAAAGTAAGTTAGTCCTGTGTAAGGAGAGCAACTTGAGAAAGGCAATATGTTTGGAAGATTTAGAATAGTAATTCTGAATGCTCTGTTTGCTGATCTATGCCTTTTTACACACCTGCACATCTGTGGCAGTCTTGTTTTGTGTTCTCAGAACATTACCCATCCAGAGCAGGACCTAGTTACCTATGGAACACTGGGTCTGCTACTTCAGACCACAGAACTCGGACGCACTTACAAACATGAACTTGTAAAGTTTCATTGAATTTCAGGAGACACTTGAGGTGTCTACAGTGAGAATCCTACAATTAAGGATTCCTGATCAGAGACAGTGGAGATCCTTTAGCTTACCTATTCTCTGAGTAAGATGCAAGTGTTCTGCAATTCAGCTACCAATGACAGTGCTCTGTCCTCTTCCCCCATAGATATTAAACACAAATTTAGGACAGACTGAAGTATTTTGACAAAAGTGTCAAAATAATCTTAAATGTTGTGTATTACAGAAGAATTTGTATATCTTTGCTCAAGACAACTGCATTACTTATATAAAGAACTAGATTACTCTGTGCTGTATCTTACATTCATGGAATAGACGGTTGTGAAAAATCTATACAAATGGAATCTTATTAACCCTTTTTCAACTGTCATTATAAGTGATGTCTACTTGACTAGGACAGCCAAAACCATCTTCACTAACTGCAAATATACTTCATCTAATAAACCACATAAAATGAAGTAGTAAAGAATCAAATGTCATTAGAACTTGCAGTTAACAAAGTAACTGCTAATCTTCACTTGAATGTCTGGAAACCACTGCACATTCTCCAAAGGTATCAGCCATTAAGTAGGAGAGGCAAACTGTATTTTTAGTAACATGACAATTTATGCACAATGCTCCTCTGCAACCAAAGCTCTGGAAACAAAAATAAGAGGAAAAGGGAAAGCTATAAAAGAAAACAGTTAATATGGGGGGTGGGGGGAAGATCAGGAAGTACAACACTGAAGAATTAATAAGCACAGGGAAGCATAGGCAAAAAATATAGCTGCTAAAATATGGTTGAAAAAAACTGTCAGGGACATAGAGCTGTTATAATAATGGAATACATCATCCTTTGAAATCTACAAGAAAATGTCAAAACTGCATTTTTTCCCTTGTTCTATAGAGTCCCAGAAAAATGATGACATAATTAAACAAGGCAAGGAAAGAATATTGAAAATATCACTGAGGTATCTCACATGTTTTGCTATCATATACTTTCAATAATTCATGGACAAGTTAAGTATTTTAGAGATGCTATAATCAGCCAACTATTCACCAGTAAGTCACTACATCCCTGCAGTCACATCTGAAGTAGCTTTTATTTACCAGCAGATAAGTAATGAACTAACAGTTTAAGTTACAGTATCAATGTTATGACATTTCAGTAAAATTGGGACCTGATTTTCAGTCTTTTCTATGACGCATCTCATGGGGAGACACATGGCAGTTCTACTCAGTGTGGTTATGTCTCCATTGCAACTGACCAAAAGACCCAGTTTGGACAACATTTTCAATCCTTCACTCGACATGGATCTTCTCTGGGATTTGTTTATTCTACAGTGGCTGCTGGCAACAAAATATGGCACATTAGTCTGGCTTCTGGGTTTTTGTTTGGATGTTTTTTAAAGACCTACCAAACCAGTGCAAAACTGAATCATTTATCACGTTAGTTAAATTTCTGACATTCTTTATCAGAGATCTGAAGTTCTATTTAACTCCTCGAACCACCCTCCCATGTCTCACAAGGAGATGAGTAAAGCATCTAGTTTCATGAGTAAGCACATAGCTAAAGCCAAGAAAATTAAGTAATTGCTCATCTCTGCAGTGTGTTGGTAACATAACTGAAGCATGTACTGCACCTCTGAAAATG
This sequence comes from Hirundo rustica, assembly GCF_015227805.2. NCBI lineage: Eukaryota > Metazoa > Chordata > Aves > Passeriformes > Hirundinidae > Hirundo > Hirundo rustica. The sequence continues at coordinate 6,043,965 of NC_053464.1, forward strand.
GAGGCTGGGCAGGATCAGCTGCCATTACCAAAAAGCATAGTTACTGAGCTAGAAAGCAAAATTTAGAAGTGAAATCCTGAAGCAGTAGTACTTGAAATGAAAACATATAAACCAAATGCTTCAAAGCATATATTAACTGTATTTGCAATCCCATTTCCTGTCCTAGTCTCCCAAATTGGGGACTTTGCAAAGCATAGCCTGCACTCCCAGCAAAAGCCTGTCTCTGCTATTGCCTTAGCATTTATCTTCACCTTAATGCAGAGTAGTTAATAGGACAGCTTGATGGATCGTTTGGACAGAAGCAGCTGAGCAGATAAACCTGTTCTGGAGAATGGAAACTTTTTTTGCATTGTGTAATTAGAAGCAATAGGAAAGACATTGGCCATGTCCTTATCAACTGAAACAACTTTCGTTTAAGCATTTAGGTTAAAGCACAAAGGCACGCTTCCCTCAGGAAGTGGATATAGTGTAAATGCAGGGAAGAAAGCTGGATGCAGTACCCTGGCTAGCTTTTCTAACAAAATAAGCAGGATATGAATATAAGTTTTACAAGGTAATGTTATTTAAAAAAGCAAAAGCCTTCCTTGCTGAAAAGTCATATACTATTAATAGAATAGAGAAGTCAATGATTGGCACGAAAAGTTCTGTATAACTGCTATTGAATGAATTACATCAAATCTAAAGTTATTCCAAAGTAGTGTAACTTATGCTTATAGAGTTATTAACGTTACTAATATCTCTTACACAGTTTCAGCTGAAATTTCTAAGGATATAAAAAATACAGGTTTAGATATTAAGTAAGCTGAGAAAAAGCTCAGCACTTGCAAATTCTGATCTGAGATCAAGGGTCACAGTACCATTACTGCCTCCTGATTTCCAAACAGCTACTATTAGATTCCTCCAGCCATTACAGCAATATACCAAGTCACATATATTGTCCTTAAAAAACTGTCTATTTCAGCAAAGCTGTAGACCTAGAAATGATGATTATTTTAAGCAAATGCCAGTATTTGAGAAAATCCCAGGTATTTACATGATTTTCATTCTTATTTTACAGTGCAAGGAATTATTGGAAAGATAAAAAGCCATTAAAGCAGTTCACTTCTAGAAATGGATAGATTTGCATCTGCCAACTTAATACTTGGAAAGAATAAATAAAAGAGAAGTTGGTGGTTTTCACTGAGCCTCCCCTATTCCAGTCACCAAAGCCATTGTCAAGGCACAGCAGGGGCTGGTCGCTCCCCACGGGCCAGGGAGCAATCGCACACCAGCACAGCCAACAGGGCAGGGCTCTTACCAACCAAAGCCAGCAGAGAGAGCAGGGCAGCTCAGCCAAGAGCCCAGACCATCAGGCAAATCCAGGATGGTAACACAGGTCCGGGATCAAACCAAGAAATTGCTCTGCAGGTGAGGGTCAGGCCAACACCAGGACATCAACCCCAGGGGTCAGGGTCCTGCTCTGTGGGACCTACAGCAAGGCCAGGCACAGGCACAGACACAGCCATGCTGGACCTCTCCCATCAGCCCAAACAGAATATGGGCTGAAGGCTGAGGCTAAATAGAGCCCATGCCTGTGGGTGTGTATCAAGGCCTCAGGTGAAGCTGCTCAGGGCCATCAAGGCTTCAGAGTGTTGACAACAACAGTCAAAGCAGAAATTCTAGAACCTGCATTTTCCTGCTTTCTGATTTACTTATTTCTCTTTAAAGACTGCCTGACTTCTAAAATAAGGCAAAGACAAGAATCTTATTTTGCCTTTGATATAGCAGCTATGGCATACTCTAGTGTGTCAGCTTATTCTGACTCATCTCCATTTAAGTTTGGCCTGAATACTGTTTGCTTGCTCCACTTTGCACTGTATTTGCCTATAATTTACTCTCTCTTCATCTACTAAAATCTATTAACCTTTCCTGGTCTTCCAATTTCCCTTCCACACATTTCTGTCCATTGCTGTTGTTGCCTACATCTACACTCAGTCACTTTCTGCCCTAAATGTTTCCTGCCATGATCTATCATTCTCTTCTTACTCCCTTCTCTTCTATATATGCCAAATAGGAATATGAACTTCTAAATACATAGGTGAAATACGCTTTGGGTTTGCCTCTTAAAAATAGTCTTCTTCAGGGACACTTTTGATAATACCCCAGGAACCACCTGCTGATTCTTAGTTCTGAATATCAATTCAGATGCTAAATGATGCAGTAGGTGGATTTTTTCCCCCAGTATTTAAAATAACCAATTGTTTAACACAAGTTAATTTCTTCCACTTCCAAGACTTCTCAGACTCTCCAAGTCTGAGATACATTATAGTATATTTCAAGAAATCAAAGATGCTGCTAAATAATAATGAAGTGAATTCACATTTCACTTCCTCTTAAATTTACTGTTCAAGTGGTTTTGAAAGCCCCAATGTTATCTCAGCATTATCTCATTGAATAGCGTGGGTTTGAATGGACTGAAATGATACCTTGAGGCAGACTCCAGAGCTTTGCTATGAACAGCAAGTGTTTTTCTAAGAATGGGAATCTTTTTTCAAATATGAACAATCACAGGTATTAACCTTTGTATCTCTTCTGAATGAACAAATTTCAATCACTAAATGCAGAAAGCATTCACGTTAAAACAAATCTTAATGCACAGTGGTAATTTATCAAAGTCAATTGAAAAGGCTTTTCTACCTGAGCTGTTCTACATCTCAGATACTAGAAGACCTCTATTTCCACTGTGCTTCCATCTCTTTCTTTTGAAAATGTGAAAGAACATACAGTGCAACATAACACCCACAGTGGTCTCAACTCAAAACAATGGCTTGAAAGTTAAAATAAAGACATTTATGATCCCACCCACATATCCATCTTCTGGATTGTTCCCAAGAAAGCTTTTTTTGAAACACCACATGCAAGTGCCTGCCCTATTTAGCCCCCTGTCCACAACAGCAACATCTGCCTTGGTGACCACGTGGCTGGGAGACACTGAGCCTCTCACAGGAAGGACTGCAGAGCCTTTGCAAGCACCCTTTGATTTCTGCAGCCAAAGCAGGACACAGGCTCTCCCATGCCAGCAGCTCCGGTATGAGGGTTCTCTCTGTGTGAACAGGCCAACCATGCAAATCTGATTCAAGGATATCTCTCTCATAGAAATTGCCTGGTGTTTTTCTAGCAGATCAAAGTTTTTTGATGTAGGTGTTAGTGGGAGATGAGAAATTTCATCAAACAGTCATGGTACTTTCTCAGTCTTTAAAAAGAGGCGTAAGTCCTTCTATCAGCATTTTGATTACCAATTTATACAAAGCCATACTAGTTCTTTTTACTTTAATACATCTCAAATGTTAAAGATTTTTTTAAGAGCATTTAAAATACTTGTACTGTTTAGTGTCCTTAGAAGGGAGTGGGAAATATCTACAAATCAAAAAGCAAACAAAAAACAAGTCATTGTTCCATTGTACAAAACAATATGCAAATCAGCATAAGACCTGGGTGTCACGCTCGTAACAACTCCCCTGCTTTCCCAGAGCCAAAAACCATGTCTCTCCTACAACAACACAACAGTATCTTTATTAACATTTACCTGAAGGCAGGTCACACATGCACAGATTCCACTTTGCTAACAAAGCCTACACTAGGTAAGATGGACTGGCATCTCCACATCCTGCAACTTCTGGCACGAACATCTAGGCAAAGGGAAAAGATGCAGGATCTAAGCTATGAACAACAGGACACATTGAACATAAAAACCACACAGATACAATACTAAACCTGTTTCAACATACGTGATGCAGTGCCAAGTTACCCGTTCTAGAATCCTGTGTTCCCTTTTCTCCACCAGGCAAGACTCAGCCTTGAGATGCCAGAAATTCGTTACCTATCAAATTGCACAACTTCAAAGTAAATAAGTCAAACAGGAAAAAGCAGGGACCTAAATCACATTTCTCCTTCAAAGGCCACAATGACTTTTCTGGAGCATCAAGAAGTCCTGTCTAATAATGCTGTGTGACACTACTGTCTTGAGATTTGGTTTCACTGTAACTCATGGATTTTGCTCAGGTTTCTTAAAAGATCTTTTCACTTGCATGACAAATGTCACTGATCTGACCAGCCATAGTCAAACCCAGACACATTTCTTAAGCGCACTCTACAACTAGTTTACTCTCAGTCAGAGCTACAATCCTGTTATCATCTTCTTCTCTGGTTTTATGCTGCCTCTGGAATTAGTCTGAATGTATGGTAAACCCTGCTAACACAGAGCCACACAGCATCTTAAGGGGGTTTTCTTCTATGTTAGCAAATTCATCAGCACAAAGCACCATCCAGCTTACTTCAGAACTGATGACAAAATCAAGAAGAGAACATAACCAAGTTTTTATCTAGTTGGGAGGCAGAAGAAGAGAATTACCACTCCCTCTCTCCCTCCCTCCCTCCCTCCCTCCCTCCCTCCCTTCCTTCCTTCCTTCCTTCCTTCCTTCCTTCCTTCCTTCCTTCCTTCCTTCCTTCCTTCCAGCAGCGAGCTATTAGATCAGCTTAGCCATTCATGTGTTCCTAAAACAACCATGATAATGTATGTCAGCATTACCACAGCCTAAATCATCAGCCTGTCCATCACATGTGCACTGGCTTTACACCAACCTAAGAAAGCTGACATAGAAGAAACAAAAAAGCACAGTGCACCTCCTGTTAGTCAGCTCCCTGAATGAGCTCTGCATGGATTATACGAGTGCCCTGGAAAGAGTCCATGAGACTGCATCTCATGGAGGGAAGGGAAAAGGTGGAACCATGGCAATGTTGACTTGAGTTGGTTTAAGCTGTTGTGTAACAACACATAAAACTACTTATTTAATAGCTTAAAGTGATTAGACTTGAATGAATCGGATTCTGTCATGCTGGATGCATACACAAAAATTGCACAGACAACCTCAGTACAAAGGTAGGCTACCTTCAGGCTTGATGCTTGATGTTATCAAACCTATGGTATTAAGGACAAGCCACAGTGTGCTTTCCACATAAGACACAAACCTTTCCGTTCAGGCCTTCATTTCAAAGAAAAGTATGTCATTCGCTGCTGTTTTCCTAGCCAGAAGCCCCAAGTTTTAAATGGCTGTCAGATATTTTTGCCAAAGGAAGCGAATTAATGACTGAAAGATTAGATGACTCAGAGAAAACAGGTACAGCAATAAATCAAATATATGAAAACATGAGAAAATGATGAGAGGGTCAGAAGTTCTTCAGCCTTAAGCAATTCTAACAGCGTTTGGCTTCCCCAAGGAAGGCAGCCATGAAAACCTAAAATAGAGGCCATGAGACTCAAATTCTCACTTGCATTGTAAGCAAAAACAACTCAAAGAATTGCCTCGTCCCCAGCCTGCCAACATCTTCATGAGCCCACATGTTTAAGCAGGACACTGTGCCAGTGTCATATCATTAATAAAGCTGCCACATCCCAGTAGTTGTCACCCCCACTGCACAGACTACTGACCCTCCAATTGACGACAGCCAAAAGAAATCCCAGAACTCATAATTTAGAAGACTTTTACTCATTATACTCTAACATAGATGGAAAAGGTATAGTTATTTTGAAATCCATGCATGAGTAAAATGTCTTTATCACAGCTTACTGGTTCTTGCAAAATAAAGGCAAACATACTCTCACTCGCTTCTATCACCACACTAACAGATGTTGAAGGAAGACAAAAAAAAAAGGGAACAAAACATATGGAAAAGCTTGGAAGTTGGTCCCTAGAAAATGACATCTGTGGAGACAAGTTTACCTTGGAACATGCCAGCATCCACTAGTGGTGTATCAACAGCTCTCGGGGCTTCCATTTGGGAAGATGTATGAAAAGGAATTTAAGTGTACTGACAAAGATGAAGAAAATAACTTTTGATATTACAGCCTATGTGCACTCAAGTAGAACATAAAGAGTAAGAATTATACAGAGAGAATATAATTTTTTTTTTTAAGCTGACATAGTAGCACCAAGAGGCACTTGTACCATTTCTCATCCATATTCTCAGCAGTCATGCAGTGCACGGTGCAGTTCATTACTGCAGTCCAGGGAAGGTCAACAAAAACGCTATGAACTCTCAGTGATTTTCATCCTGAGATCCCAAGTCTGTAATCCAGACAGTGCTGACTTTAGGGCACAGTTAATTTTGGCTGTGCAATTACAAAAGTCCACCTTCTGTAATACTTTGATTCCTGGCATTAAAGCCAAACACTGATTTTTATCTTCAGTAAGTTAGAGAAGGTAATTTTTTTTCATCTCTCACAAGCACAAGAGAATGAATGTGTGTGTCCAGTACACTGTAATGCAAATACCAGTAAAATGCCTTTTTTTTGCCAATTAACCTGATTGCAGGTGTCACGTTAGTGCCTTCACAAAAAAAGTCTGTCCTTTAGGGATGACATCAATTTTCAATGTGCTATCCTATAAGCATTTAATTGTCAACTAGAATGAATAGCTACCATTTGCATTAAATATTTGCTGAACTTGCTTCCTTCCTTGTACATAGATTTGAGCTGTAACTCTCTCACATCTGGGAGTCCCTGTGCAAAGGAAATGTGTGGATTTTTTCCTGCTAAAGATAAAGACAATTCTCAAATACTGTGCTTACTCAATGAACTGGTTATGGTTTGGTTGGTTGTGGGGTTTTTTTGGTAGGAGTTTTTAAACAGCAGTGGGATCCAAGAGTCACTTTGCATTTAAATTTACAGTTTAAATTTAGTGAAATAATTACTGATGCTTATTTAGTTAGGTCTGACTGCTGTCTGTGGCTAGCATGAGGAAAAAGAAGCATATTAATAGAGTTAAAAACTACATCCAAATTTGTAAATTATAACTGATACTTCTGGAAGTATATTTCATGGAAGAAGTTCATATTCTAGCAGGATAATGGTACACCTAACTAATATCAAGCTATTAAGGACTTTAATGCACAGATAATATGCATCATGGAAAATCTAAAGAACATGCTGGAAAGCTCCACAAACTATTTATATTCATTTGTAAATTATTCTTGAAAAAACTGGTGAAGTTCCGGATTATTTCCAGAAGGAAAGCAGAAGGAAGATTAGTGTTGTGTCTTTGCAAAAGACAATAAAAGGCACTGTCCAGGAAATCGAAGTCATTTGGCCTCAAAGTGCTGTTCAAGCAAGCAAATTATGGAAGGTAATCAATAAACACAAAAATAAAACAATTAAGCAAAATTATGCTACTTAGCACCATTTCAAGGAAGGTTACTTAACATGAGCACTAACTTTGTGATGTTATATGCTTTCCAAAGTTTTGAAACGTGATCCACACCCTACAAATTTATGCAGGCCATTCAATTATTGATTATTAAAAATAATTATTTTCACTTTTAATCTGGCTAATCAATATAACAATATAACAATAACAATATAACAATATAATTAGTTTTCCATTAGATCTCTTTGTGTTACTCCAGACTCATAACACAAATTTAGACAAAAAGGTTAAGAGTTGGTAGGTAACAGCTAAATGATTTATCAGCCCTCTGCCACCACCTCTCAACTTATTTCCATTTAATTTCTCACCTCTCAGATTACTTTATGACACTTAGTGCCTGTTAAAAACCAACAGAACTAATTCTAACTGAGGCACTTCACAGGCAAAAGCCTCATGTGAAGATCTGGACTGCCCTACTGTACAATTCAAGTTCTACTCTTCTACTTCATGTTTAAAATTTAATTTCTTTCTCCATTTTCCTTGCTTCAAAAGGTAAGTAGGAAAAAAAAAATCAAAAAACTTTCCTATCAAAAACTTATATGCACTGAACAGGACTTTTGCAGCTTGTGCAATTTGTCACAGTTAAGGAGAACAGCTGCATATTTTCTTTCTAGTAATACTTCAAATGCCTCCTGACTTAAAGCAAGGCTATATTGTCAAATAAATCTTCATATATCATCTTATATCTGCCAGCTCTTTATGTGGAAAGTATATTTTTACATTTTGGGTGGATTCAAAATTTATTAGTCATATTAAGCGTGACAGCTAAAAACAGAGGAGCATATCATACCCTCTCTGAGAGATCTGGAGTCGAGGGGAAGAAAGGTTCTCAGATCTTCTGCATGAATGGCTTTTATTTTCCCCTAGTTGTTTATTGCCTTCGGCTTAGGAAAACAAGTTTTTTTTTTCTAGCTCTTTAGAATATTTTATATAGCTTTGTGGGTTTTTTAAATCTTTTGGACAATTACAAACTTTAGCATCATGCATCTGCTAGTTCATTCATGACTGTTAGGAACCATCTTCTGCTGTAAATAGTTTCAGAGCTAGTGTTTCCTATATGAAAGAATACATTTATTTTATTTGTATTCATTTTGAGCTGTTTTTCAGCAAAATAAGAGATGATTGCTTTCACACCCTGCTTCCAGCGTTTGAAGAAAAATCTTGTATCCAGACCATGCAGCAATTGCACCACCTGATGGACCTATCAATGGAATTCCAATTATCCTGCAGATTTTTCACACCAGCACGTCAGAACTTAGCCCAATTATCAGCCTGATGAATCATGGCTTCAGCAAATTTTTGAGTTAAACTCGAGAACATAAGTGTATGTACAGAACAGCATACTGCTTACATTCTTGATTACCTGCTCGTCATTAAAGTTGGTAATTGATGGACATGAAGGTGAAGCACAGCACACACAATCTGCCACATATTTTGAATACAGATTTGGAAAATGCTTAGAATTGTCTGTGACTACTGTGGGAAAATTCATTTTCTTTGTTTCAGGATCTTTTTTCAGCATAGGTGAACTACAGTAACATTGAGGAACTCCATTCAATTTCATTTAAAATGTAGTTTCCATAAAATTCATGTACTAAGATTTGACCTTGTTACTGTTTCCATTTTTCTCTATGGATCGGGGCAAACCATTCTAAACATGTCAGAATTCTGGACTGAACTGCTGGTGTTGGGGCCTCTGAGGATCATTCTAACTTCATAGAAATGACTTTAAACCCCAGCTGCAGAACCTTGGTTTAAAATGTGGTCAGAGCTGAAATTTTCACTACAAAAATGGTGAAAACTCTGGGATTTGTTCCTTTAAGAAGGGTAGCAATGACTCATTAATTGATAACCTACATCTCCATTTTTAGCTATGCTTGCTTTTGCTTCCTCTTTCACATCGTGCAGCTTTTGGAACTGACTGGAAACTGACAATCATTGCTTCCTGACTAATGCAAATTCAAAACTCTCTGGCACTTTTTAAAACTGCAGTCATTAAAACTCTTGGCTAGAGAGGTCATATTAAAAAAAAAAAAAAAAAAAAAAAAAAAAAGTCCATTGTATTGTAAAGACCTCTCTAAAAAAGGAGCCAACAAAAAAAGTTTGGCTAATGAGAATCAAAAGCCAATCTTTAGCAGGAAAGGAGGCAAGACAAAGTGGATGAGTGGCAAACAAATTTCTCCAATAAAATGTTCAAAAGGACTCATAATTTAATGAGATATTCTAAGCCTGTTAAATGCCACCTCCTGCCCAGAAGATGGAGCATTATGCTAAAATATTACAAACCAGAAGCATAAGCGAACTACCCAAAGTATAACATTATCCCAACAGGCCTTTGGCAGTTTCACTTCTGCCGAGGTGAAGATGGCCTGTGGGACAAACAGCAGCTCAGTGTTCTGTGGGAAAAGAAGAGCACCTGGAAGTGCTCAGTCTGCTCCGAGTCCACTGTCGCACCTCATCCTTCCAGCCCATTTCTGCCACTGTGGAGTGGGCAGAGTGTGGGGCCAAATGTCCTTCTTTACTGATTCTTCCTACAGCTGCCCCAGCGAATGCTGCCCAGTTACAGGGATGTGATCCCTTCAGGAAGGAGGAAGGAAGCACTGGAATCATCTCCAGTTAGAACTCAAAGTAGTCCAACCACCTCTCCAGAGCTTCTGGAGGCAGATTCCAAACACAAAGGTCTCAGTAGGCATCAGAATTCATTTGGAGCAGAGCTTCTGGTTTGCTATCCTTTGAAAGGCGTCTAATATATACTTGCAATTGGTGCTTTAAGAACTGACCCTGTACATGAACAAAATTGAAATAATCAGGGCATTCCCTTCGAAACTATGCTGCTGTTCTAAACTTAATTGCTAACAGAGACAGAAGTCGAAGTGTGACCTCATGTCAGGACACTGAGGAGACACAAGTGCTTTTACCTCCCTCCACAGGACAGAGACCAGGAAATGACTGTGCAGAGATGAGAAGTCAACCTAACTTCTACTGATACATGCTTATAAAATTTGTTTGATTTTTAAAAAATCTTTAAAACACCCGTATAAATAATGTTATTTAATGGCCACTGAGGAAAAAATGCACGGGATTTTACACTCTAGATAGAATTGCCATTTTAGATTGTAGTCTGAACAATGGTGGAGCAACTAAAGAAACTGGAAACATAATAAATCATTCTAATTAATGGAAATCATTCATGTCATAGACCTTTCAGAGAAAAATAAAAATAAACCCCAAGCCCCACTGTATTTCTGTGAGTTTTTTACTAAACTCAGCAAGACAAAAAATTATAATTTGAAAAAGGTTATCCATCATTCCTCTGTGCTGGTACTCTTCACATAAGGACAAAATAACAAAAAAATCTGAAGGCAAATTACTACATTTTTAAGTGTTCAAACAGCCTTTCATCCCTGCTTTATTTACCAATGCTACTCACAGCAGACTGCATTTGAGGATTTGAAATAATTTTCCTTCCAAAAAAGCTTCACAGGCTACTTTTGAGCTAATAAAACACTATGCCTAGTTATGAATGCAAGATAAATGTGTCCTTAGATTTACATAGTCTCTAAACTTCCATTCTAATTTTCATTAATATCTTTGGGTATATATGTAAAGATATATAAAATTAATGTAACTATTGAAAGTGAATGGTATCATTTTATAAAAATGCCACTATTTTAGAGAGGTTAGTGCTAGTGCTCTTACTCTCAGCTCCTCGCACAGTTATGCAAAGGGACAGCTTCTGAAGACCAAACAAAACCAGGGCAGAATCTTTTCTTGTACATAGAGGAAAACAAAGTTCCCTTTATGAATGCAATTTTGGAACATTCTCATTTATTCTGAAGATTTAGACTGCACAGAAAGGACCATCTGAAAAATTGTCACAGTAATAAATGCACTCAAAATATTGTTTCCAAATCAATCATTGGACTAATCATTTGCATCTCACAAGCTTTAATGCACAACAACACCATTAATAAAATGTTAATGTTCACAGTTTCAGATAACTCTGTTATGTAAATAACAGATCTATTAAAATTAAGCATCTCAGGAGCCTCTTAGTGCAATATCAAATGTTTCAATATAAGCAATAATTCATAAAATGCTCATTGGGTTTAACAGAGCAACAAAATTATTAGCATAAGTCCTAGATATCCTTCAGCTATTATACCCTAATTTATTAAATACCTACTGTGTGGCAAAATGGAAAACTTGAGGTTACGCTGGGAGGAATAGCTAACCAGCTGTTATTGCTGATGAAAGAAACAGCTGTGTATGGAAATCCATGGAAATCCATGGAAATCAAATCCACGAGGAAACAAACGGGCTTTTATTTGTAAAGATTGACAAAGCAATATTCAGATTTTAAGATTCAGGTTTCCTAAAAAAAAAAAAAAAAAAAAAGTTTCTCTTTTCAAATTTTTAAGTATATTTCACAGTATTTTCTGCTGGGTCAGGAGGGTAGCAGGACGTTACAGAGATGGGCTGTCTTACCCTGGAGTTTTGCAAAGAGGAATTTTCCATGCCTAGAACCGGCTTAGGACAGCTGGAGCTTTGCCAGAGCCACTGCTATTCAGCTGTTCCCGAGAGAGGTCCTCTGGGTCTGAGATCCCAAAGTTTGCACTCTCTTGAGCACAGAGCAAGGAGCTACAGCCTGTGAAAACTTCCAGGACTATCTCTTTGCTGAAGCCAGCTCTAGTGAACTGCACATGATGAACACTGACCTGTGTTCACTACAGGAGTTTGTTCATGTTCAGGATTTTCCAGTATGCTGTGCTGAAATAAAGAAATACCCAAGATGAACTACAAATCAGCATATAACAATTGAATGTATTTATTTTCAAGGAGCAATGAATTATTTTAGAAAGGAAACAGCATGGAAAAAAAATGTATTCTGACTTGTCACAGACAAGAAGACAAACACTATTCATATAAACCTCAGCCTTTTAGCAAGACTCATTTCTAGCAGGCCAGTTACTGAGGAGAGAAACCATTCCTGTCTCTGGGATTTGTCATATGGAAGCTGTATTTCCCTAATGTCACCTCGAGTGTGCAAACAGCTCAGAAAACTTACTTCCAAATTCTGTGTCCTTTCTCCCAGATCACCCAGCTAAGGCAGAAACCATGGAATTGTGCTGGGCTTGGCCCCAAATCCAGTCCACGGTCCCCGCTCCCTCACAAAGCAGCGTGAGAGCTGTCGTGGAGCGGGGTGAGCCTCCAGTGTCACCAAAAAACGGGAATAAAGCTCCTAACAATGTAGTCTTAAGAATCAGGGTATGACTTTATTACAGCGCCAGATGCATGTGGGATAATTCTGCCTAATGTGGGTGCAGGGCTCAAGAAGGTACACGCATTTATTAGCCAGAAATATACTGACTGTGTGATTACACACGTGCTTAGAGAACCCTTCACGATCTTCCACGTAGGCCTGATTTTCCGCCCTGCTTCTAAAGCCGCACACGTTTCTGAACAAAGTGAATTGAGCCGCCGGGTCTCGTTCCGGAGCCTGGAACGTTCCACGGCCACCACACGAGGTCCCCTCAGGAGTCAACCGCGGCCGCAGCGCTCCCCCGCAGCGCTTCCCCTCCCGGGCAGCTGTGCCCCGGCTCTGCCGCCCCCAGGGGACAGTTCTTCCTCGTGTGGAGGTGAGACGTGTCTTTTAGCTTATGGCTATTGTCGGTGGCCACCACTGAAGCGTTCTTATAGGTAAGAATTGATGACTACGGGTAAGGTAAAGGTCGAACTGGTAACCAGCCGCTCGTGAGATTTCCTGGGGAAATCGTGGAAGTCGCCACATGTCGCGGGCTGCGGCGATGAGGGGCAGCACCGTGCGGGGATCCCGGCCCAGCCGTCCCGCAGGGCCGGCTGCCCCCGCGGCCCGGGCGGGTCGGGCCCCGCAGCGCTCCTGGTGAGACCCGGTGGGTCCCATCCCGCCGGCCAAGGGGAAGGTGGAGGTTCCCCTCCTCCTGCAGCGCTCAAGGTGCCCGGAAGGGCGACAGGTGCGAGCTGAGAGAGCGGCTCAGGGCAGCTCCGCGTGTGTCGCGGCAGAGCGGCCCGGCCCGGCCCGGCCCGACCCGTGCGGGCCCTGGGGCAAAGCTGGCAGCCGGCTTCGGGCTCGGCACGTCCTCCCACGTCCGCTCCTCCGATTCCTCTGCCCAGCCCAGCCTCCTGTGTGCCGGCGGGGATAGAGGAGGATGACCGTCGCCAGAGTGGCCATCTCATTTTATAGAGTCATGGAATTATCCAGGGTGAAGGAGACAACTTTAAGATGATCCACTCCAACCGTCAGCCCAGTCCAGCCATAATCATCCGTAGACCATTAAACCACATCAGCCAGCAGCACATTCAGATGTCTCTCAAACACCTCCAGGGATGGTTATTCCAAACCCTTGGAGCCTCTCCAGACTCCTTGGCTTTGCCAGGGCCAAGGAGAGGTTTAGTCTCAGTGGGTCCCCTGAGGGGAGGGGGCTCTGAGGGCAGTGATGTGGGTGGGAGCACGGCCAGGAGCCGCAGCAGGGTTTGCTGCCTGGTGGTGAGCTGTGACCTGTACCGTCAAAAAAAGGGTGGTGGCATTACACCAGTAAGCTCTTGTGAATACCCGGAAGTTTTGCTGTAACTTATGAGAAAATTCACAAGGTGGATGTGGTCGCATTGGCATGAGGACACGTTTCTGTATGGAAAGTGAATAAAAGAGTTGTATGTAGGGGTTATATGAGATTTTCACTAAAAAATTAAACACTGTATCAGATAACTGAAACAGGTATCTTTAAACCCACATTGTCTTTAAACTTACATTCTCACTTTAAATAAGACTCACACTTTTGACAGTCAAATTTTTGACAGCTTGATGTTTTCCTGCTCTAAAACTATTTAAAATAGGATTTATTTCAAAACCATAAAAAATAGGCTTCAGATATGAGTTACTTCGTGTGTTTGGTTTTAAAATTCAGTTCTTTCTTATAGGACACAGAAGAATATTTGCAGAAGCATTTGAGAGAAAAAAAAAATCGACAGATCTAAGGAATCAAAAGGAAGTAAACGATAATAATAAAACAAGGGACACCTCAATAGAGAAGGAGATTTCATGTGTTTTGCAAACTAGACATAGTTTTCTTCAGCCAAGCATCTTAGGTGCAATCTGCAAAAGTAAGGATTGTTAAAAGAAAAGTGTTTTCTGAATCAATGTGCCTTCAGTGCTAAATGAAAAACATAACCAGTGTTCTGAACAACAGTCTGAACAGTGGCTGACAAGAATGTTCTTTTGGTGTAAATGTTGCTCAGACTATTATAATGTCAAAATCCTGTGCCTGAGATAATTTGCAACAAACATGCAAATGCAAACCAACATTTAAATACTGGGGGGCAAGGCAGGGGGAAAGCAGATGATGAGGGCAAAAATGCTGAAATATCCCACCGTATATTTTTTCCCCTGTGGAAAAAAAAAAATAGTCTTTTATAAAACTGATTTCTGCAGATGTTCTGGCTTACACAAATCTCAATTTCCTAATTAGGCTAAATGTTTAAAAAGTAATGTGCTTAGCCATGTACCAAGTAGCTTAGTAGGGGAATTGTTGCTTCAGTATCAACACAAAGTTGGTATTGACTGGAAGGTATCACCTCACTATAAACCCTAAAGAATAATTTCCCCTATGAAATGTTTCTTTTATAAATGTAAGAAAGGTGACATTTCATTTGCTGGTAGTAAGAAAGAGTGTTTCTCAATTGAAGATGGTTCTGACATGCCTCTGAGGACAACATCTCAGCTGATAAGACTCAAAAATCCCTATTCCTGGGAAGGGGTTTTCTATGCTATGTCAAAAAGCCCTTAAGTACAACAGAGATGAGAAGTATTGGCCCAGAATAGGGTAGGAAAAATCCTCAGGCTTATCTCAGTGTTATTTCTATAGAAAAAAACCCCAAAACATTACCTTATTTTTCTTGTTTGTTTCAAGGTAGAGAGCATGTTTCTGTCACTGGAAAAGGAAAAAAGAAAAAAGAAAAGGGAGTTAGAAGTGAGAAAATTAATAGCAGCAATTAATTAATTAATAATCGTGTTTCTGTCCTCCTCTTCCCTCTGCAGGCTTTTGTCTGAGGTTTGGGGGTTTGTTTCTCTTAGCACAAAATACTATGTCCCAAATCTATTTCAAAAGCAAACTGCTGCAGCAATGTAAGGTGGAACATCAGTGGAGTGATACGACTCCCTCCACTGCCCTGTGTTGTAATTATTTATGTTGAAAGAAATTTGAAAGGTTGATGATGGCTTCTTCTTTATTTTTTCCCTCAGGGGACACTGAAAGGAAGGAGGTAGTCCCCGTAAGCAGAGGAAATAGCCAGTGTACAGGTATTAACATTGCAGATGGAAGCAAGAAAAACAGTATTTGTACAATGGCAAAAAATAAAGAAAGTCTTTTGACAAAGGTAATGTGCGATGATTGGAATGTTTGAATTGTTTTGTATTCAATAGAAAGGTTGATTTTCTTATTTCTGGTGATGTGCCTTGCATTCCAATAGTTCAACTATGCTGTACTGCTTAGACCATTTTTATGACTGCTGTAAGCTACTGAAACATCTTAATTCCAGCACTTTCTTCCATGAAGCTGAACTTCCAGTCTGGTGCTTCCCAATGTATGCTACCCCTGGGACTCCAGTGGTCAGTCCCTGATGATGCAGAGGGACTTCTGGGTAGAAAGGTGGGAGGAAGGTGCTGAGGAGGTGTGGACACAGATCTTAGGTAGTGTTTGGTGCTAGGGGGAAGGTTGAAGAGCCAGAAAAATCAGCAGGCAGTCAGCAGGACTGGGGAGGGATATTTGTGCACACACATGAGAATGCAGGTGCTACTGAATTCACTGATCAGATGCCAGAAGTCTTTGGGAGAAGGGAAATTTGTGTTTTATCAGAGAGGCAGAAAAAAGATAGTTCGTATAGAGAATAATGATCAAGAATTTATACGTTTTTTAATGGAAACTTTTTTCCCTAGGAAATATGTTGTTTGTCATAAAATTTTTATTTTCCTGACATTAGGATGCACTTGAGCCCTGCTTACACAGACATTTTTTCCTTGAAGCTGGTATCACGGATATATGTCTGATGTGTAAAATCAACAAATCATTTTAACAGGAATAATTTAAAATATTTAGAAGATATTTAACATTTTATTATCCATCTTTCTATAACCATTAGATTTTTTTTATTTCTCAGGTTAACAAGCTTCACTTGCTCATGAGTATTCTGCTTGAAATTTGCCTCTCAGCAATTTTTGATCATCGGTCCTGTAAAAAGTAAAACCCTTAATTTTGTATGTAGGGAAATTATAAACTTATAAAAAAATGTTTAAAGCTGTATTTTGCACTGCTAAGGGTAATACAACCATACTGATTTTACCCCTTTAAATTTTAGAAGGTAGGCGCGTTGTGACACCTCCTTTATGCAAAGTCCAATGGAGAATGCCAAGGTAGAAAATTCTGTGGTTTGTACCTGCCAGAAATGCCATATAAACAATAGAAAGAAAAGTACTACTCTTCATGAAACTTTGGAAAAAATTTAAATTTAACAGTTGTTTCATACAGGCATTTCACTGAGTTTACATTTTTAGATTTGAAATACAGCTTTTCTTTATTCTAGATTAAACTTATGACTGGTGAGCAGACGCATATTTTAAATAATGACTTCTTTAATCAAGAAGTAGAACACCTGAAGAGAAGAGTTGAACAAGTAGAATGCACCAAAACCCACAAAGAAATCGTTACAGCATCACTAGTAAGTTTCTTTGCATAACTGTGAAATTTTTTTGTGTAAATCACATATGACTATTAGGTACCTTAAAGAAAGACTCCCAAAGTATGCAATTTTTTTATTTTTTGTGACAAAGATAAATTAATAGTAGTTCTGTTTTCTATTGCAATTCTTTCACTGTCTACTCTTCATACAACAGTAACATTCAACTTCCTTATTCCAGGTGAGCTGTGCTAATCCTTGCTGTGTTTGTTCTCTGTTGCAGCAGAAAGTGTCCGAACTGGAGAAAGAGGTGAATGCTCTCCTGGCAGTCCAGGAGGAAACCTCATCAGCAGTACCTGTTCCTCAGGTGGGATGCAGGTACAGACACCCCCTTGGGCATTAATGCCTGCTTGGAAACTAACAAGTGACTGGATGGTTACACCGAAACCTCACGGCTGTTACGGCTCCCTTTGCTGTTGCATTAAGAACAGAAAAAAATCTGTGTAGAGTTCATTCATTTATTCTGGTTGATCTTTGAGAATTTTTTCAAGACTACAACATAGTTGTTTTCAGTGTGATTAAAGAAATTCAAAGGAGGGGATGGTGATGACTCCTGCTTTGATGCTGTCCTGTTGGAGACACACTGGAGTTTTTCTGCTGAAGGGCCAGACCTCTTTATTACAAAGTCAAAGCTCCTGACAGTGCAGCTGCCTCTCTGAGTTACCTTGCATTGCCCATTTACCTATTCCCATCCCACTGTGTAGGGGCCATGAACTGCAAGCTGAAGACTAATTTCTTAGGCAGTGAAATTGAAAATATGAAACAATAAATAAAAATCTCAGTAACATAGCTACTAATACAAGAGCATTTCTTATGGGAGGTACAAGTTTTAGAAAAGTAGTTTCATATCTTCTTGGCCTTTTCCTAAAACCTTTAACCAAAATATAAAACAAAGATAAGGTTCAGTAAGATACTTAAAAGCCTTAACTTTTGATTTAGGGTATTTAAAACAAGTTAATCTTTACGTGTAAAGGTTTTAAGGTATGTGATATCTCCTAAGACAATTAGATGATGTTCTAAATAGTTTGCTGCGAATCAAGTATTGCTTTCACTTGCATGAACTTTCGGATATATAATTTTGCATTTTTACAATAATTTTTGGTTGTTTTAAGAAATCTAAGGAAACAGTGTTTCACTCTGCCAGTTGGTACGTAGTATTGGATATACTTGATTAAAGAGAAACCTTCCACTGAAATTCTGTCTTAGAGAGAAATGAAAGAAAAAAAGCTTGAAGTGATCAATACAACAGGAGGAAACCACAATTCTAGTGAATGTAAAAGAAAAATTCTAAAATTTAGTTTCCAGCCACTCCCTAAACTTAATGCCTGAGGTGTAATATGTAATAATTTAGGTACTCTTAAGGAAAAGATCATTCTGTGGAATCAATACCATGTCCGTTGCTGTGTTGGGTTTACCTGCCAAGGTTTTTGTAGCAGAGGCTGCAGGGGCAGCTCTTGTGAGAAGAGAGCAGGGCTTGGATCAGTCGCATCGTGTTCAATGGAGCCTTTTCAAGCCCATTCCAAAACGAGCCACGGCCAAAGCTGACCCATTTTTTAAATTGTGCACACTGCAAGTTGTTCAGGACTTGATGGAAAATTCGGCTTTTTAAAGACCTTGCCAAGGGACAGGAATGAGTTGGGCTTTGAGGAAGGCTTCTCTTTCGCCACCAGGAGGCTCCATTGGAACGGGATTGGAACAGTAAAACATTTTTCTACAGAAGCAAGTGAGGAATGCCAGGAGACACCATCGTCAGAAATATGCACAGAGAAACCCCTAACCCCACCTGTTCCAGCCGTCCTTCCCCTTCTGTCTTCTTTTTCCTCTACTTTGTCCTTTTCCTTCCTTTCCCTCTCTCCCCCTCCAATTCTGTCAGGCCTGAAAATGTATAGAAACATTTGACAAGAGGATTTATACTTTTACCCTAAGAGCTTTTAGGCTTTTAACTTCCAAGCAGATTTAAGTCTTCAATACTGATACTTTAAGCCTAAGATTTTTATGCTAAAAAGAAAATTAAAATGTCTAAAGTAATATTTTTTAAAAACCCTTTCAATAGGGCACATTTTTTACTTCTTGCTGACCATACACTTAGAAAATTGAGTCAGTGAATCAGTGCACAAATTATATTCCTACCCCTTCCTTTGTAACAGTATTTTCCTCCTTGGTTTAGAGTTTTCTGAACTTTAGCATTTATCACAGCAGCACAAGCTTTGTTAAAAAGTTTCACTTTTGCCGGTTTTTGAAGAGAAATGGAATGAAAGTTTTCTTTTTCGAGCATCAGCAGTAAAACAGACCAAAGCCTGCACCATATGATATCATTTGGGTATCATTGGTGTGGTATATGTCCTAAAGTTAATTAGTGTTAAAAGATATAAAATGTAATGCAATCTCTATAAGGATAAGTTTTTGTTTTAATCCCGTATGTTAAGAGTTAACTCAGAGAAAAGTAGCTCGGAAAAGGCACAGGAATCTCTCTTGCCTGAAAGACATGGGAGGGACACGAAATAAAAATGATTGGAATTACCAGAAAGGGAGACCCAAAAATGCCTCTGCCGGAAACGTTAGAAGAAGAACAATGACAACGGAAAAAGGAGATGAGAGCCCGGAGACCCAGATGTTTACATCAGATCGATATCTAGACCGCCTCCTCCTGAAATTAACATCTCCACACCACACCTGGCCACAGCCATTAACGGCATTGTCCTCCCCCTCCGCCCTATTCAAACTCTTAGAACTGGAACATGAATGTTTAATGAAGATGCCTCGGAGGAAGAACCGTGGAAATCCCGAGTTTCTCTAAATGATCCAGTGTATAAAAAGAGGCTGCTGCAAGCCAGAAATGTGAACTTGGGGGATAACAGACTGGCAGAGTGTGTTATCATTGTTCACCCGGCGCCGACCCCGGGCTCGACGCTGTCCTTTTAATTGTGGCTGTCCGAGACTATCATTTTGTCTCTCAATAAAATTCCAAATTTTGATTTATCGAATTTGGTCTATCGTATTTATAACAATTGGCATTGTTTTTTACTTGCTGATGTTTATTACAGCACTTTAATTTCATTAAGGCAGCTGCAGTTTTAATCATACATGGAATGTAAACCTGTTTTAAAACTAAGTAACTGAGTACATGCACAGCTTTTGACATTTTCACTAAATTTTTTGGAAAGGATTAAAAAGAACACACACACACTTTCCTTTAGAAAGTGCAGTAGTGATCCCGGATAAACAAATACCCTCTAAATGCAATAGGAACTTCTTCAGCCCTCCTTTTGAAAGCACAGTGTGATGCCTAGTTGTTACTAGCAGTGTGTCAGGAGGGTTTTCTACCTTGGGCAAACCCGACTGGACAGATAGAAACTAAAGATGCTGAATATTAATCCATGAATGTCAGGTAGTCTGGGCCAGTGCTGTTAGTCTGGAAACTGTACAGACAGCAGCAATTCAGCTTATAGATTCAAATGAAGATTTGTAGATTTAAATGAAGTTAGTATGAATATAAAGTAGTGTGAGTGGCTTATTTTTGTTGGTGCACTAACAACTGGTTTTGTCTCGGTGCCTAGACTTTCAGGCAATAGTCAGTCTGCCTCCAGGTATCCACATCTGGCCAAGGATCCTTCTTTGTGCAGTGCTTCCTGAAGGGTTCAAAGATCCTTCTCAGAATCTCAAAACTAAAAGAGGCTCCTGACAAAATCCAAGGGGATTGGACTGTCATGGACCCTTGCAGAAACTGATCCAAATGTGCTTTCCTATGCAGTTATCACCTGTATCTGTTCCATTAAAACCTTAGCAGTAATTCTGCTTCAGTCCAGAAGAGAACAGGCACATAAAGGCTTTGCCACTTCCAGCGCCTTGCTGTTTATCACAGGTTGTTATCCCCAAAAGAGTTACTTTGTCATTCAATGAAAAGATCTGTTTGGGTGTTACGGACCATTTGTTGATAATACGATCTAGAACTGCTTAAAAAACTTTTCAGGACACTCAGAGTACCTTACCAAGTGGTCTGCTACTGCTGGTAAGTACTATACTGTTACTTGTAGTGAGTTTCATGTCAAAGTATTATTTGAACTGCAGATGGTATTAACATCATGTTTCTTACTTGTTACAGTCTGTTATGTTACTCCATTAATTCTGTAAGCTTGATTCTACAGCCTTGAAAATGAAGTCTTTTTAAAACTACTTCCACATTTCATTTTCTCTCATCTTATTACTTCAGAGTGGATTATTGCATATATAAAAGAAATGGAAATTATAATAAATTTTTCAACTTCATTATTTTATTTCAATTTTAGGATTCTTAGCTGTCTTTAGTGTTTGGAAAGGTAGTGGCTCATCTTATTCCTGTCTTTAGGAATTACAGGAAGAATTCTTTTCTTTGGTCTGTTTAGCTAAATGGCACAAACTCCCATGATGCTCAAGATAAGAATAGAACAAGTCAAGCAGTCTCTCCATTATTTTGAACACATTAAGAACCACATAAAATTAATTGTTGATGTAGCTGGGCTAAAAAAATAGTTAATGTCTAAGCAGCACAGATCCTATCACCTACAAAACTTTTTAGATACAGTATAGCAAAGTAATGCCCATTCATTCTGAACAGAATACATAAACAAAAGCTTTTTTTCTTTTCTTTTTTTTTTAATGTATCTTGACACAAATATTATAGACTGCTTTTCCAGGATTGTTTCCTGTGCTGTAGATGATTACTTGCTGGGTGTAAAACAAAGGTAGATTCACAGCTGCTAGTAAATATTTTAGTATTTGGGACTTTTCCCTTTTATTCGTTATGATTAGAAGGGAGAAGTTTTCCAGGGTTTGGGAAATTATTTCTGTGGAGTCGGGGGAGTGCTTTGAATGGATCTGTGCAAACCCAAGTGTGCTGCTAGCACCTCAGTGCAAATCCAAAGCTTGGACCAAGCAGATACAGAAGTCACTGGCCTGTTTCTCACATTATTTGCTCATATGGTCAAGGCAATTGACCTCATCTTAAAATATATGACTGTTTCTGCAAATGATGGTAAAAAAAAAAAAACAACTTACAAGTAATAACTCCTTAGAGCGTCAGTGGATCTTGCATTACTCATTTCTTTTGACACCATATATCTAAAAGTTCAATACACTAATATGCTTTTACCCTGAAAGGTCTTCAACAAAGGACAAAATAATCAGCTTGTGGTTCTACTACAGGCAGGAAGAATTTAATTTTACCTGTTCACACAAATACTCAACTATTTCTCATTCAACATTGTGTAAATATATCCCAAGCTTAAAGACAAGGTCAGATTGCTAAATGTATTGAGTTTGCTATTACAGTACAAGAATTCATTTTAACTTTATTTTCATGTACATTTTCAGAATATATAGAATATAGAAAATGGTATATTTTAAAGGCATATAAGGTAGAAAAAAATCCCTAAAATATGTTTGCCCTGCTCAAACTCTAGTTCAGACCAATTTGGTATTTGTTCACTTGCTGTGCAGAACATTCCCATCTATTCTGTGTGGCATCATGCACGTGCTGGTGTTTGTACACAAGTGGAGGTGTTGTGCACCAGAGTGTTCATTGTGTGTGTGCTTTTCACTTTTTTAAAGGGACAGAGCTTTTACTGTGGAATTAAACTGTGTTCATGTTTATCTAAATCTTTATTTTAAATATTTGCTCTGCAAATGACCTGAGCATTTTCAAGGCAAGAAATTGAAGCATCTCTGCAAGTCAGTCACATAAAAGCTTAACTTTGAATTTTTAAGACTGTCCTCTAGATATTAGAACTTTAATCCATATTTGCTTTAAGGTTTCCCTTATTGTTTCATGTTTTAATAAATGCAGCAAAATGCCTAGTTAACAATCTACATTCATCCTTAAACCTGCATCTATCTACTTAAGTCAAATTCTGCTTGCTAGTAAAAACTCATGTTTTGAACCTGAAATGTATTCAGCAAATTATAGAGACACTTTTTTAAAAAGTAGGGCAATAATTTTTGAAATTCAGAGCACTAAGAGGAAAAAAACCTGATAAAATACTAGCATGATGCTAGACTGGGGAGAATCCCTTTTCTTCAAGCTAATGTGGGTTTTTAACTATTATTATTACTTTTACCATGATGTCCTGCTTGCTCATCCTAATTTTTTAACAGTCTTACTGGGATTTCTTTGCTCCCAAAAGACAAGCAGCACATGCCAAAGCATTATAGGATGTTGAAGGAATGTAGGTGGATACATGACCTGTCACTCATGTTGGAGCCAGTTGCTAAAAAGCTATGCACCTGAACTTTTACTTTGTGATAAGTCAAGGATAAATCTGAAGAAATCTGATAAAATTTCATTATCTGACTACATTAGGCATCAACTGATGTCTAATGCAGTAATTCTTAACTTCAGTGGAGCTACACTGCCTTATGATACTGAACTTATTCTACTTTAAGTGTAATACCTCATTCCAAACCTATTTACTTTCTTACTGCCTGTGTATTGGGCCAGCTGTAGTGAATATACTGAAGTAAATAAATAAATGGTTTGAGCTTTTCAAAAGTCAAATCTGTACTTAAGCATCAAAGCTGTGACTAACCAAAACAGGCCACTTCATTCATTTTCCACACTGATCTTCAAAACACCATCAGCCAAAGCCAGTATTACACTGCAAAGCAGCTAAGCCTGGTATTAAGGCAAGGATTTAGCTCACAGAATTACTGAAAAATAAAAAAACACCTAGTCTTTTTATCTTCAGACCTATCCTGGAATTCATAAGCATAGTAATTGCACTCTGATTTGTTTAGTAGCAGTGCTTAGTTCCAGTAAAATCCACAAAGGAATTTAAAATGAATTTTTAAAGGCCAATTTCCTAATGGGCAGACTCCGGGAATGCTTTTGTACAGGACACATTAACCATGAAATCACTACGTGATAAAATCCCAGTGTAACATGTCGAGTTTGGCTGTAAAAATCTAAATTTGGCATTCCTTCATCACTAGTCTGCTTAGAAATCTGCAGATGTAGGCTCAGTGATCCTTTTCTGTTTCCAGAAATGCTGCCCGAGGCTAAGCTGAAGGGATTCAGGACTGGGGTGGGGAGTTCCTCAGTGCCCCAGCTGTGCTGGGCCCAGGCTGGACAGGGAATTGGCTGATAAGTGCTCCCACCAAAGGCTCTCTGTGCTTTAATTAAATGGGAAAGACAATCAAGAGAAACATTTGCTGGAGTACAAAAAGGACTTGTTTACTTTTGGAAAGCAAGTGGTTTTAATAAAAACTTGATGACACTTACTGCACTTTATAAAGAGCAGAACACTGGTCCTGTGCCAGGGCAGACACTCTGAGTGCAGCTTTGGGCTTTAGAATTGTTTGCTTTTTCACTGTGATCTGCACCTCGCTTTTTTACACACCCTTATATTTAACGTAGTTCAAAGGGATATATCTGGTCCAGAAATATAGTTAGTATATTGTTTAAAATTTAATTTGTACGGGCTTTATTTGTAATCTAGAGGCCAGGAACAAACTGTTAATGTCTAATAAAGGAAAACCATTTATGATGATGAAATATGTACAAGAAACAACTTGGCTCTGTGTTGCTCCGACCCCTGACCTGGAGGTGCCAGGTATTTCGTTTCACCTGCCTTCTTTTTTTTTTTTTTTTTAATTTCTGTTTCATATCAAGAACACAGTACATTTTTAGAGAAACAATACTTTTACTACAAAACCATGTAAATGATTATATACAAAATGGTTACTGGAATTTGGTTTTGTACTGCAGTGACAGAAATAACTAGGTGCTGACGTTTATTTACGCTTCCTTAGTACTAAGTACATCACTCCACTGATCAGGGTAAAGGCAAATGCAATCCAGGCTAAGACAAAGGAATAGCCATATTGGCCCTTGGAAACTTCCATCCTATATCCATGGCTCTGGTGCAGGTCTTCGTGCCTGTCTGTGTAGATGGAAGCTGCAATCATAACACACAGACCTGCAGGAGGAAGAAAATAATAAAGGTCGGTATCTTAAAATATTATCAGTACACACAACTATTCACTGTCTTTTCTGTCAGCTGCTTCCCACAATGTCCTTTCTTTGCAGATGCTCGTTTTCCATCCTCAAACTAACCTGGAAGCATTTCAAGACATATTTTCAGTTTATTTGGCAAGCTTTAAATTTGAAGTGCTGTTGTGTATCTATGTCATTTGCAGTGAACAGAAAATGGTTCTGAACATCTGGGTAGTTTTTAAGGCTGAAAAAAATCAAAGTGAGTACTCGCCTGTAACAATTAGAGAGTTATTTAATGTGTTCAAGAAGTTCAGAATCTCAAATCCTTTCCCTTCAAAGTTTGTATTACTTTATACTGAGCAGTGGTGACATCCATGTTTTAACTGCCTATATATGACAGAATGGAACAGTTCACTGTTTAAACAGTTAAGGATAAGCTATGGCCTCAACAGCACTAGAGAGTTCTCATGCAGCTCATTCTTTTTGAAACCTTTTCCCGCTTTCCTACTTTCACGAAAATATCATTAAAGTCAAAAGTGTTGAAAAATCACTCACATGACAGGAGCTGGATGATAGAGGTTAACACAAATCTTTCTCCTTGCTTCAGACGGAAGAGTTGAAGAATGAAAACCAGAAATGCCACACAGCAGAAAATCGTAGACAGAATCATGGCGGCCTGAACAGCCTGAATTGATTGATACTCTGCAAAAACAAAGCAGCCTTGATTAAAAATAGTTTCTCTCTTCGCCTTCTCCTGCAAGGAGTTAAGGGGCAGAGCTGTGCTCCATAAGTAGGAGTTCAGCAGATGCAGCAAAGCAGTTGTGTGTGCATTGCACAGGCTGGTTCTCCTCTGCTTCCTTGGTATTAATACAGCCAGTGGCTTAAAAACCTCTAAAAGCTTCTCATCAAACTGAATGAAAACACTGAAGAGACTACTTCTGCCACACCCCACCCTTTGCTGCCATCAATGCCCTGGAAGCACAGGGAAATCGCCAGCTGTGCCAAACAGCTTCCAAATGCAGAGCCCAGCCTCCCAGCAGACCTGGAGACAGCTCTGTGGAGCAGCAGACACACCTCTGCCCCCCCTCATCTCCCCAGGGTGGGTCCCTGACTGCAGTGGACACACGGTAATACACAGAACAAACCCAGGTTAGCTGAGATGGCCTGTGTGAAGTGCCTCAGCTCACTGCACATTACAGGCCCTAAACCAACCGGATGCTTGGAAAACAAAATGGGTACACGGTTCTTCAAATTATTTACCTCTTTAACGTACACAGAGATGGAAAGTGAACAAATAAACAGAACATTTGAGAATACTTTCAGTTTTTGTAAGGCAGGCTATTACACTAGGCTGTATATTAAACTTCCTTCTAAAAACTCCAGCTTGAGTTTTCTTCTACTTTTTCCCCCATTCTTGTACACAGCCAGCATCTTTAGGTTCTTCTCTGCAAGTTCAATTCTGAAGCAAATTCTACCACTTCAGATGACTTCAGTGTTTTTACCTAATTTTTTTAAGAACTCATTAGCAGTCATTATCAGTAGTTTGTGTTTACTCTCTTGCACTGGTCTCTTAAGTGCACATGACAGCTTCCCACTCACAGAAACTGTTAGAACAGTTGCCTTTCCAAAATGAAAAACCAATATTAAAGTTTTTAGAAGACCTGCCTAGTTAGGACATACGCATTTTTGAAGAACTATGAACCTGCCCCTGTAAATTTCATAGCAGTTTCACCAGATCTCCTGAAAGAACACAGACACAGGCATGGAGAGACACTCACCGTTGAACTCCTCAGTGATAGCCATACAGGTGCTCGTATTTGTGGTACACATTCTCCAGACATCTGTAGAAAAGTTATCTCCCACCCACCAGGCCTGCAAAATAGAAGTAAAGGACTCTTACAGGGAGAAAAAACAAACAGAAACTACAAATCTCCTTCCTTGTCCAAGTGTCTGCTGATCAGATACATCAGCTGTAACGATTTTCTGTTCATTTTTGATGCTTAACCACTCAAATGAAATGTGAGATCTCATGGCATTTCAGAATAAAGGGTATACAATTATCCACGCATCATTCTCATTTTAGACCTCTGTGCAGTAGGTAAGGGCATCTTAAACATCCCAAAGCACAAGGGATTTCCAGCATTTGGGCAGAAATTTCACATAATCGGTGATTGCTCTCTCCTTGAGACACCTAGACAAGATTTGCTTTGTTCACCCAGACCCTGTTTAGAATGCACACCTCTCTGAAGGAACAGCATTTGCTAATTTGCAGGAAATAGCATCACCTGTGAAACAGAAGTCCTTTATAGATGTTCTGGCTCCTGCCACTGACGTGATTCACATCAATGTAATGCAGCTGTGCTGAGGTATACTATGGCATCTGTCTGGTAATGGCTGCTGACAAACTAAGATCCTCTTGTGGTATTTCTATTTTGAGGTTTTAACATTCAAGGCAAAATGGTACTGCAGCATCTGAGCAGATTTTTACAGTAGCCTGGAAAATGACAAGCACTCCACAAGTGGCATTTCCTCAGGAAACCCATTCCCATTCCAATAGCTACCCAGGCCTTTGTTTTGACTAGAGCTGCACAAAATACAGCTTATAAATACGATTCCTGGTAGGATCTGCTGCTTAAATAGACATCCAGAAGCCTCAGAGCTTACTGTGCAGCTTTGCAAACAATACTGCAGTTAAAACTATGATATATTATGGTTGTAGGCATATGGATAAACAGAACGCTGTGTTTTAAGAAAATGAACTACTTTCTCAGGATGCCATTCATTTGGATTTTACAGTTCAAATTCAATGTTATTTTTCAGCTCTGAGCTCTTATATAGATACATAGTATAAAATGTAATAGAAGGGGGTTGTAGGGTTTAAGTTTTTAATTGCTCAAAAGTAGCTAATGACACAAAGCAGAGTGCATAGGCTTTTATTTCTGTAATAATTTGGGTTGTGTAGCAGATTTGAAATAAGATTAGGTTGCTTTGCCCACTGTCTTTGCATTCTAAATATTCAAAGGAGCAGGGTAGGACAACCTACTCTAGTGCTCAAATAATGACCAACTTCCATGGAACAATCAA
Organism: Hirundo rustica; assembly: GCF_015227805.2. Classification (NCBI taxonomy): domain Eukaryota; kingdom Metazoa; phylum Chordata; class Aves; order Passeriformes; family Hirundinidae; genus Hirundo; species Hirundo rustica. Next base: position 6,072,024 of record NC_053464.1, read on the forward strand.
CCAGCTGACTAAAATGTAACACCTGAGTTTGTACGCTTTTGCAATAAAAAGTTGTGGGTTACACATTTCACTTGGGGCATGGTTTTCACTGAACACTATTTTCAGCAGCAAATTTTTTAATATCAAAATCCTGTACATTCATCAGATTTCATTGACACATTCCACAGCAACGACTTCTGATCAGGATAGTGGGCTGTTTTGGAAAATTGAGAATTCCACTAAAAGCTTGATATAAATACTGGAGGGTAAATTCTTTCTGATCACAAAAATAAAATGGAAATTTGAAAAGAAAGCAACATAAAATATTTTAAAGCTTTGTGCTGAAGCTACTTCAACTTAATGGACACAGATACATTCATGGTGTCTCTCATGATTTAACGGGGCATCTGGACAAGCATTTGTGAGGCAAAGCACACCTTGACTGAAATTATCCCCACACGTTAATCCCCAGCTGTTTGACTTCATGTGCTTTACACAAAAGGACAGTGGATTTTTCCCCTCTCTCCTTCATAGCCAGCTGAATAAAACCTCAGGGCTCTACCCTGTAAATATCGTCCCTGGCCAAGTCTCTCCCAGGGGAGAGGATGTGCTGCCTTGAGTTTACAGCATGATGCCATGGATAGATTATCCACCAGCAACATGCACATCCAAGGCACTTTTGTTACAGAAGGCTCTTAGGACACCAGTGTGCCTAACAAACTTAGCTTCTCTCAGTAAGTCAGTTGAAGCCTAGAGAAGAAAAACTCAATTTTTATGAAGCAAAGAAATCCCAGTATATTTGAGAGACGAGAAGAAATGACACTTACATTGTCGATAGTTGAGATGAACAGCAGCGCTGCCGAGGTTATGTGAAACACGATAATGAAGGCCAGGAGAATCAGCATCCTTGCTCTGGGAAGGCTTTAGGCTGAGATAAATCTGTTGAACATAAGGAATAATATGAACAATCTTTAAGAGCGGTCAGTGGATCGACCTGCAGTAAATGGTGCTGTTAGAGACAGTAACATCAGATGCAGTTTGAATCCACAGCACATGTTCTATCTCTGCAGATACTGAACTGGCATCATGGGTGTTAAAATGAATCACAACTTGAAATGAAGCCAAGAGGTGCATTTTGCAACCTTCCAGCACGATGGCTGCAATGAATAAACACACAAAGAAGTTTCGTTCTGTGTGCAAGGATGGAAAACTCCTTCACGTCACCTTTTAGAGAAGTGCATTTCAAATTACAGCCTCATGTGCAGTGATGATATTTCCACTGACTGCAGTAAGGTCTTGTTTCAACCATCCTTCCAAAGAAGGAAGAACCAGATTTCAAAAGGATGCTTTTAGAAGAAAATTAAGTGCATCAAGAACTACCTCCTGGATTTAGTAACACCTATGTTGTACCTTAGGCCTCATGTCCTTTGTTCATAGTTATAAGTTTTATCCACTGAATAATGACTAAGAACTACCGTTTTCTTCAACATATTGCTCCCACTGGTAGGTCTGAATAAACCCATTAGTCACATAATAATCCAATTAGCTATTTTATGTTCAGTCACTTAATACTCTCTGTAGGCTCCCTATTACCTTCATACCTTATTTACCCACTTATTACAATGTCAAATCTCACGCTGAAAAAACATGAACATTAAAAAAAAAAAAAAAACTTTTTGTGTACAAGAGAATCAGAAACTCTATTTCACTGGAATCCCCAGGAAATCTGCGGGCACATAAGAAATAGGTTAGGGAAAACTACTGCTACTAATACACAGAAAAATGCAATTGCTTGACATATCTATTTCTTTTTGGCCAGAAATTCTTGCCAATTAATGTATGCTTTAAGGAATCTGCAGTCTTGCAGATCTTTGCAGTTAAAGTGCGCCATTCTGTACATCATCTGCATGTTGTCACTCCTCAGTACATTAATGCATATTTCTCCCTTTCTTTTGCTTTGGACACATTCTATGATGTCAAATGATGCCAACACATAACACAGTAAATATCCAAAAGAAAGGGCAGTTATGAATTTTAAGACTTTTATCAATTTTAAGACTTCCATGTGGTTTTTTTCATGTCAAACCCCATCTCTCCTACTGCCATTTACTGGAATCATGAACCACATGAGTAATTAAACCAAATAAAAGGACTACTCTGACAGCATTTTTAAAGCAGCTCCACTGGCACTCTCATCAGGGCAAATAATAACTACTCTGCAAAACTTTAACAAAAAGATAATTGACAGCATAATAACTCAGTGAATAGAGACCAGGAGTTCCAGACTAATCCTCTCCATCTCCACTGCAGTACAGAGTTATAACAAGCTCAAAGGCAAACAGCATTAAAGTGCTTTTGTGAAAAATAAGTGGATAGCCTTATATCCGTATCTAATTAGAATGACTGAATGGGAAAGCCAAGTCCAACCCTAAAATAGGAAAAGCAGCTACTCTAGTGTGTATTCCTTCCCATTTCCTCTCTGTTAAACTCTGCCTTCTCAGCCACAACAAAGAACAGAAAGTGGCAATTTCCTCCAATGAGCTGATTCTGCTGTATGACTCAAGGTCCTCTGAATCCAGTTCCGCTTCCACAAATGTCATTCATGGCTCTCTATTGAGCCTTGCTTGAATGAAAGGAAGAAAGGAAAAGAAGATATTTTGTGGGTTTGTATAATGCCACATCAAAATATTTTCTTTGCGATATGTACCAGTCTTTGCACAGCACTCTCTTGTCTTGTGGCTGGTTTTTTTTGCGAGGTTCATTTCTTGCACAGATGGTATCTAAGCATTCAGTAATGCAACAATCATCTGCCACATAAGGAGAGAGAACCAAATTGTACTCGGTATTATTTTAAGAATAACAATGCAATTTCATCTTATTACATGAAGTAACATAAAGTAAGAGAGACCAAAAAATGTAACCTAATTAAAACCAATCTTGCAAAAGCAAGATCTGCCAACACAGGAGAACCCACTTTATCTTCAATCAAGTGAGTGGTTTTGTTTTACTGTTTTCATCCATAAAGAGAAGTGTTTGAGACAAGATAGATAAACATGTATGGCTGGTGAGAAGAATTTTTTTGTTTTACCCAAAAAAAGCCAAGATTAAATGAAAGAGATTTTTGTTTTGTCTTCACCAAAAACAAAACAAAACAAAACAAAACAAAACAAAACAAAACAAAAAAAACCACCAGTAAGAAAGGTCTAATGTTTCTGTTACTAAGACCCTTCCTAACAACCATCTTTAGATTCCTCCTCCGGACTTGCTGGCAACAGCTCCCTTCATGAGCTGCTACAACTTCTGTGCAAACAGTGCTAAACAATGACACATGGAGACAGGAATTAAATACACTGGGGAAAAGGAGGGAGACAGACCATTTCCAAGTAATTAATACCAGGAAAAGACAACAAGAACTGATTATCCAATCTGTCATGCCTGAGCAGGATCCCAGAAGTGCAAAGACCTCAATCACTCCTCCAAACTTTCCCTTCCCATGGACACCCAGGAGTTTCTGTGGTTCATCCCAGCCTGCACAAGGAATAATGAAGGGAGGAGGGTTTTCCAGAGAAACTCTCTGAGATCTATGGGCAGGAAGCAAAGAGCAGCTACCCTCTTCCAAGATGCCACCAGTAAAGTCACAGATGCTACTACAGAATCTGCGTCCCTCTCTAGCTGGAAATTCTGGATTTTATCCCTCAGAGAGAACTACCAGTCCTTCTCCACTCCACTCAGTCCTGGAATTCAAAACCTTACTGTGCAGACTCAAGGTTCTTCCACTCCCTCAGCATGAAGCTCTTCCTTCCCCAGTCCTCTGAGGACAGCCTGCCTGGGAATGTCTCCTAGCAGCAGGCAGCTCCTTTCCTCTCCCTATGAGCAAGGGAAGGACACAGTTACAGAGCACTGTTTGCATTTACATTCAGAATTGTTATTTCACTAAGGTATTACTAACCAAACACTTTGGTAACATCCTGTTCTGCACACTAGCTGTACTCCTTTTCTCATTTACCATCAACTGTTTCCTGGGCAGAGTGATTTTTCACCATCTCCCATCTGCAGTTGAAACACACCATGCTCTCAGGTCAAGGTGTTCATGATTTTTAAGTACACTGCCTTTAGGCACGGATGAAGGCTGGCATGATGCAACAGATATTGTTCATCATTCCCCAAAGTGGCTTGAATTCTTTTAATAGTTTTTATACACACACAGATATATGAGAAAAGCTTTTTGGACACACTACACTTACAATGATGGAGCCACTCTTCTCAGAAGTACGTGATGAAAAGACTACAGGCAACAGTTACAAGTTGCAACAAGGAATATTCCAATTGTGAAAAAAGTATTAATTATATTCAATGAGCATGATTAAGTACTGGAACAGGGCCCACGAGGCTGTGGGATCTCCATTCTTGGACATCTTCCTGACTTGACTGAAGCAAGACCCAGAACGTCCTGATCTAACCCCCTGCTTGGAGCCAGAGTCTGCACTAGAGACCTCCAGAGGCCCCTTCCAGCTCAGCTCTCCTGTCAATCTGTAGCTATTTCAGGAACCTCCCTGTACTAATCTCCAGCAAAGCTCTGACAAAAGAGAACATACTATTTGACTTAGCTCATCACATGTGCCATTAAAACCAGATTCGGGGGTTATAGTAAGAATGACATTGGATGTCAACATGAATTCCTCTAATTGCAAGCCTAAGCATTTAATACCACTTCACAAGGTATGGTTTAAGGCAGAAGTGGACAGATACTGCTGAGCTACAAGTGCAGACTGCCACTGGATCTAGAAAGAGTAAGTTATAGGAATCCCACTGAACACATCCAGATTTGCTGTGGTAATAACATTTCCCACAAATCCTGTTAAGTTGCAGGATACTTACACAAAACATTGAAAACAGAAGGCCAGTTATAGCAACAGCACATATTTTTTTCAATTAATGCAGAAGTAATGCTCCAGTGCCACTCCATTTTACATGGGGAGGATAAATACAGCAGTCACACTTCTTTTGAATCTCTTCAGTAATGCAGACTTTTGGAAGAAGTAGTTTGCACTTGCCATGGGAGAGCCTGATGAGCTTTAGAAGAAATGAAGGCCTCTACTATAATCTCCTGGACATGCAGAAACAAGTACATTTATACAGGATAAGACACTACAACCATCACAGAACTGCACAGTAAAATAAGGTATCTAGGCCAGGGCTTGCAACATTTCTGAACTGTAGTGTTTCAAATCTGGATTGCCTCCCTATGTCATATCACACACAAAAACACATCCCCTGCAGAAAAGCCTCAGTTTATCGCTAGGATGAAGTTTATCTTTATCTTTAATGTCCATCAGTACAAAGAAACAAGACTATTTAATTTTTTTCTGCTGTTTAGTACAGCAAGCAAGCAAAAATGAAAATAGTTCTTAACAGAATTTGACAGTTGTTAACAGAAGTTTTATCACTGCTTTCCAACCCGGATGTCATCTCCACAACAAACGTTTTCCTCCCATGCAGTTCAACTCTGCTGCCAGGCTGTTTCTCATGTTTTTGTATACTCAGTTTTTGCAACCAGCAATACATAGTGGAGTATGTTTATCCTGAGCTCATTTGCATTGGAAAGGCTGAAGCTTAGCCTCCAATACTGGCTGCTGCCCTCGCTCCCTAAGATCAAGCCAGGGGTTTTTATCATCTTCATCTGAGCCCACATATGAGAAAACTTCCACACAGACAATCCTGGTTCATCCCCTTAGAAACACAGTGAAATCTCTGCAAAACAGCTCCTGCTCTGCATAGACTGAGGCTGGGGGTGTGCAGACTCTCAACACCCACGTTTAGTGTGCTGAAAAGACACACCCAAAACAAGGGGTAGAGGATCCTGCTCAACAAGTTACCATACCTGCAGCTCTCTGCACTGGGATGTTTCATTGCAACTAGAACAGCAGGTCGTTGGGCCATCAATAAGTGTTCAGTTCAGCTGAACTTTCTTGAGGTCACTGAATCAAAGCAAACCTTAAATATCAATTCTACTGCCCCCCAGTGCTATAATTAGGTGTAAAAATGTGAATTTAGAAGAAAAACTCTGTATACTTGTAGCATGAGAAATCTCTCATCTTGTGATGCATCATAAGTTGTTTGGATTTACATGTTTTGCTCAGAGTTCTTGTGCCACATCTCATGGTGTCTCATGACAGAGAACTCAGAAGCTGGCACACATTTTGCCTGTACCACTGTCTCTAAACTTGCACAAAATTCCCTGGTTTATGAAGAACAGAGTGATACTGTTAACATTTTTTTTTCCTTTTATCAAGTATGAAGGGTTCTGTTTTCCTTGTGTGATTCTCAGAACTGGAACCAAAAATGAAGTTCAGACAGCAGACTTTCTCCCAAGCCAGCAATTTCAACAATCCTCTAATGCCTAAATATCAAACAACATAAAGAACGAGAAAATCAGGAAATGTAATACCAAGAGAATAATTACACCAGTTGAAACAATTTACTTCAGTTTCTTTATTTCTTCTGTCTGAGTTAATTTAACAGTTGGGAACACCAACACTCTTCAAGTGTAGATTCAAACTGTGACCTGTTTTCATGCTCAGGTGTTTCCCAGCTAACAATCAATACAGAAACTGAATGTCCTTCACCCAGTCTCTGCAGGCAATGTGGAGACCTCCAGGAAGTGCTGGATGGCTCTGACTACACTCTGCAATACTGAATGGGGACCCAGGACGGAAATGCAAAGTACAAGTAACAGTCTGCACGGCACATGGGCTCCCACCCAATTTCTTCCTGGTGTGAAGCTAAGCTGGAAGAACAATATGTTCTACGTGAAATAAAATTTCAGGTCCCTGCTTGATGCTGGCTTTGGAATCAAGAGGGCTAAGTGTCCTGTGAGCTCCTAGATGGCAGAGAGACCATCAGCTCTTTTTGTTTGTTTAACTGAGAACATGTTCAAGCCCACAGCTCTTTGTGCTACCTATTTTATGTGGAAGGAAGAGAGCTTTCCACTTACATTTCCACCTGTTTTCCAAAGCCCTTCCTCACAAAGCAAGGAAATCAGAAGGAAATGAATCAAAGGTCCCTGCACCAAACTGCTGTATGAAGGCAAAAAAAAAATCAATACAGCAAAAAATGATTCCACACTCTCTTCCATAGCTCCATTTGAATGACAACATTTATGGCTTTTTTAACACAGTGGCAGAAAATAAACTAGGGTCATCCTATCAGATCTAGATTTACTGATGCCCTTGCAGCAGGCTGTGTTAAGACCCAGTAACCTCCAGCACAATTACAGCTGTCAACTTGTTGTGTTTTGATAGTGAAATACAGGGGCTTGGAGGGAAACTCACAAGACATGGAATGACCTAGTTTTTATCTGTTTTCTTTCAAAAAATTGTGCCTTGCAACCAAAGCCCTGAGGTCTGCTTAGCTGTGCACCACAACTAATACAAATGTGCACCTATAGCTTAATAAAACCTTTTGTTTTTATGGTGTTTGGATGTCTGTCCATCCTGCTGGTACTGGTGGGACTGCCTGAGCAACAGCAGACTCAGAGTGAACCAGCTCGTGTGCCTGGCCTCCCTGTCACCTGTGTGTGAGGAAATGCTCAAGCACCCTTTCAGCTCTTTCTCAAGCAACTTCATAAACATTAATCTGGTCTCCTTTTCAGAAACCCCACCTAGTTACCAAAGGTGAAAGAGACTGTGATTACGGGTGGGTCTGGCAGATCATCTCCAGACTTCTCCCTTCTCACCCTGTCCTCCTCATTAGATCTATGCTACCAAGCCAGGACTCCAAAGTCCAGGAAATTCTAAGCCTGCTGTTCCATATATTTCTGAACAAAACCAAGAAGCAAACTGCAGCAAAAATGCAACATGCTAGCTTTGAGTAAGGAGACCCAAAGAAGCTGATGTTTCTAATTTCTTAGGAATGCTATTAATAAAATTTTGACCTAGGGATGCCAGTATTGCTGCCACTTCTGTAACTCTGTTAGTCATTTATTTGCAAACAAGTTTGGGCTGGGTTTAGACTTGCCCTACCACTCCTTTCAGTGTGGCCCCGCTGTCTCCACAGCAGAGGAAAGTCACTCTGCCATGAAGCCTTTGTGGGCAGACTCAGCAGAAGACAACCAGCAGGACCTTTGGGAACACAGGGACACAATGCCCTGTTGTGGGGTGGGGAAGTGTCACTTACCGAAAAAATGAGTCTTGTGACACTGTACCTGAAAATCCTAAAAAACAGCCTGAAGCTTAAAAACTTCAAGATGTATTCAAATACTCCTGCAAAACCTGGAAGAGACATTACCAGCCACTATATGCTGAGAAGACAATTTAGCAGGTACAGAAGTCAGCTGCCTACACAGACAGACATATTTAAATGAAAGTCTTTAAGACTTCATCTTCTCAAAACTGCCTTTTAGAGGGTTTTGTGTGGTCAGCAGAAAGAGAATGTTTCTCCTCCTCCAGCAGCACAAATCACGCCATCGTCGAAAGTAAATCTTTTACACATTCTTGTTTCTCTAAAGCACTTTTTCTTGTAACTGTACTTTTATACCAAATAATAATAAACTCATATTTAAGATGTTCTATATTTGCATCTAATCCCAACACAACCCACAGTGGTGTAAGGTAGGCTGCCATATTACTAAATAACACCTAAAAGGGTTGCAATTAATCTCTGATTCCCATCATAGTCATCTACTCTCCCACCTTCAGTTTATGCTGAGCATCACATGCCTTTGGCAAATGCTAACAAAACAGTCTTTCATCAAAGACACCCCATGGTTCAAGGGATTTCTCAAAGGGCACATATTGTTTGAGAAAACCCAGCAGTAATTTGAAAGAAGTAACCGCTTGTATATTGAAGTTTCTGGTTTCTTGCAAAATATAAATGTATTCAGCCAGCTTTCACATAGGCATGTGCAAAACATGTTATAAAATGTTTGTAACTTAAGTATGTATGAGTAGAGCTTAACTGTATTCTTAGAAAATGAAAGAAAGCACACATCATTTCAGTTGTTCAATGCTTGCTCTCCAGCTAGTTTGCTTGTTGTGCACCAGATAACACTTCAATATAAACAAAGTTGTGGTGCGCATTAAAACTTTCTTAACAATCAGGCTGGTCTCAAAGTACTTAAAGCTTGTTTTCCTAAGCTTGACAAGACAAGAACTTCTCGTTCTGACTTGCTCATTTTCAAAGATCAAAACAGAATGGGGATATACTTGCTTGCAGGTCAAGGCAAACACATGGAAGGAAAAAGAACAGTTTAACTTAGTGATGAAAATAAATGGCGATAAATCAGACGTGAGCACATTTAGGATGTAAATTACAACTCTTAGAGCTGTCACATTCTAGAACAGCCTTACAATCACCACAGCACAGGAAAAAGAGAGTTCCACAAGAAAGGATTTCTGTAATGCAGGGACTGTGCTAGCAGGATGACAGACCTGCTGTCCTGAGAGGGTCCTGCAGCTCCACTCTCCTGTGAAGCCTCTCAACAGCTTCACCGAGGTCTCTGTGTGTTTCACAACAGGCTTTCTGCACGATAGCCATGCCCCTGGCACCCAGCTGAATTCTCTGCCGTGCTCCAAGGGCTGCTGGCGGGGCTGGGAGCAGTGCTGGCAGCTGGGCAGTGCAGTAACACCGTGGTGATCGTGACACACAGCCAGCTTGGAGGGACCACTTGTTCCTCGGGTGGGTGGCAAAGCTTCCAAGAGTGCATGTGGCCTGTGCCCCTTGTCTGAGGGTGCCTGCCAGGCCCCAGGGCAGTGGTCAGGAAGGAGAGAGCCCCTGGCAGCCAGCTGGCACAGCCCTGCCTCTGGCTCGGGGAAGCAGCGGCTCCGTGGAGCTGGGACAATGACACGAGGCTGTTCTGATAAGCTATTCAAGCTATGAGAACCCTCCTGGGAACCTGCTCCTGAAACAGCTGAACTGAGGTGTGGCCTGGCCTCACCCCTGCTCAATCACTGTGTGGCCACGTTTCAGTGTTGAGGGTGTCCCTGCTCAATACCTTGGCAGGGCAGGGAGTTACAGACCAAGTAAAATACCAGATCTTTCTATCAGGTTGACAGACAAAATGTGTCCTCAGTCAATGAAAAGGGAAAAAAAAAAAAAAAAAAGCACACCTACAGCACTGACTACACATTAACATAGTTCTGAGTAAACCCCAGACACTGGGCTCTACTAACTACAGGCTGCTGCTTATCCAGAGATTATTACAGATACAACAGAACAGCTCGAGTGATTTATGATGTTCCACCTAATTAACCAACAAACAAAGGCAGAAAAGGTCTGTCTTTCTAGATTGAAAGCAATGCACTTAATTCTGTAGAAATAAAAGCTGATATTGTTTTAACTTTGGCAGATGTTCTGTGGAAATTGCTAGCAATGAAATGTGTTGCATTCACTGTTGTAAAATTTTCAAACTGCTTGTTTTGATTTGGCTTTGACTAGCTCTGTGTTGAGAAACTTTGGTTTTAGTTATTTCAGAGTTTACACATCATCTATCAAGAGTGTGAAAACACATTTCTATTGGTGGTACCACAGTTGGTTATAAAATAAAAAGCTCAAACTCTCAACAACTACTACTACTACTACTTTGACAGCAACATTGTAGCACAGGATTACACTGAATACTCAGCCTACCTCCAGAACAAAATTTTTACCCCATAATTTGTAATCGGTGCAATTAAAGTTGCCATGTGGACTCTACAAGTCCAGGTAGAAGGATTTCTATGCCTTGACTGAGCACACTGAGTGCACAGCTCTTCTACACTGGCTGCTCTATGGGAACAGCCCAGTCCCCTCAGCCCCTGGATCTCTTTGCTCTACCCCACAGCTGCACCCTGACCAGGCTGGACAGTGCCTGGGTCACTGCACAGCCACAGTGCCAGGGAGGGGTACACCAAGCGCCCTGACAGATGGGCAGGCTCAGCCAGAGCCCTTCAGTTGTTCACAGACTGTTCTGCAGTCCCTGGACTTGAGTTTGTTTCTGCCTTTGAGCTAAACAGTGGGTTTGTTGCTTCAGTGGATTGAGCACTGCAAGCCCTGGAAAACAAGTGAGTGTGCAGAGCCACCTTGTAGCACATACACCTCAGCAGAGACATCCAGGGCCTTTGGAAGGTCTCTTTCTGTCTGGAAGAAGGCCAGAATTTTGATCTATTTTGGGACACTAAACACCTGCATTAAACAGCCGAGGGAGTGTTCATGCTGCCCACCTCGGCTGTTTGCGGCCCATGCTACTCCAAACATAGCACAGCGTTTAAGAATCACTGAAGCAAACCATAAATATATATCCTATAGCCATCTCTAAGGGGTATTTGAGTCAGTCCACTCTCTGCTCCACCTACAGACTCCTGTGAAGATCTCTACACAGCCAGAGGGTTGTATTTTAAGGTCACACCCAAATTATGAGGCTTCACCTGGCATGCACATACCATCATTAAATCTGCCCATGAAACTTCACCGGCAAAATAAAAAGGTGTAATTACATTTTCCCCATTCAGTGGAGAAATAATAATTCCTTTGATGGATGAGTTCGGGCCATCAGGTTTTCTCTCGACTCTCACCCAGCAAGATGTATTTTCTAATAAATATGATGCTTATCTTCCTAATGAAGTCATAAGCGCCACCTGACATTTTGAGGTATATTTTACCAAATTATCTACTCTCTAAAACAGCAAAGTTTTTAACAAAAAAAAATTGAAAAAAAAAAAATACAGCAAAAACTGAAACTCCACTGCAAAGATCATGGTTTGCTTTGAGCATCCAATAAACAAGCAAACCCTAACAAACACTGAACAGCTCCATGAATGGAATTCCTTAGCCCTGTGCTTATGTTCCCTCTGCATTCCCTCTGAGACCAATGTGATTTCAATAAAAGCTGTGCATTCCTTTCTACTTTCAAATTTGGCTGTGCTGAAGTATCACATGGATTTTACATACAGTGTTTGCTTGACTTCAGAGTAAATCTCTTTCTTATTAGTTCCTGTATAATACAGTGCCTCATTCTGCTGGGTCTTCTTCCAACAGGAACATGGAGGAGGACCTGGAAAGTACATCTGCTAGCTAGCAGTTTAAAAGACCTTGTCCCCAGAGACCTACTTATCACTTTAATTAAATACATTCTTGTCCTGATATATGTGGGGATGTCATGTCTTACATGATCCTCAAGACAGAAGTAGAATGTGAAGTGCCAGTGGAAAATCAAAACATATTCAAGCCGCTGAGGTGAAAAGGGAAGAGTCTCCTTGTGCTGCCACTGATCTAATTTTTAAATGACAGGGAAACAGTGTTATGAAAGGAGGCAGCCTACACCTAATATACTTAGCAAAAGTAGAGGAAGGTCTTTCTTCTCTAAATACACATATGGGACTCATTAGTACAACCTTCTTCTAATCATTGAAGGAATGTCAAACCTGAGATGGGAAACAGCCTCGAGACAAACAAGAAAACAAAACAAAAGCCATAATAATGGAAGTAAAAGAAAGACACAAGGCAACTGTGAAGCAGGAGATGCTAATAAATCAAGAGGGGTCAAGTGCATTAACTGAGAGTGGGTTCTCCATCTTAATGGAGATATGCATTTCTTCTAAGCAATGTTGGCCAGCAACAATAACTCCAGGATCTACGAACTGAGACAGAATCTTTGTCTAAGATAACATTGTTGCAGCAGCCCTCAGACTTGACCTGCTCAGTCTGTTGAACAACTTCCTCTATTAACAAGGTTTTAAATCTCTGTAACCAAATAAAACTCACTGTTTTTCCTCACTGGAAAACCCACAGCATAATCAACACTGGTTTTGTGTTTATGATAGAAGTCTTTCCAGACCACAAATAAAGAATACAACACCAGTAGTGTCTTGTCTACTGATTGGATGTTGTTTTTATTTGAAATTATATTAACACACCATTTTCCTTCCCAAATGAGCATACTAACAAGAAACTGATCACCTCCTAAGAGTCTTCATGGTATTGCTGCACTTCAACTCCAGTTAATGTTGATGGCTATTGGCAGAGTAATTCCTGGATTCCTGGCTTGGCAGACAGCTACCTGGTAACATCCCTGTCAGCCACACAGCTGGCCTGATACAATCTGTACACATCTTTATTCAGCATGGAGGATGAATCTTCCCTCAGGTATTCCAACAGTCTTTCCTAACTCAACTCTACAAGTTCACAAAGAGATTCAGAAAACAGCAAGAGTTCCTTCTTTCAATGTCTTGAAGCAAAGGTGAAGTCCTTAAATCTTATGCTGAATAAACTCCTACCAGCTTCTGGTGGCCATGTTTACCATATGCTTTTGTTTCCACTTCCACTTTGATTTCACCAGCTATGGCAAATATCTGTACCCCAGCTGCATTCCTTAAGATGGCACTTGTTGCACTCTCTCTTACAAAAATGTTGCTGGACTCTCCAGTAAACTGCAATTCCCATTTATCCCCCAAGTGAAACTCATGCCCAATAGTCCTCTACCATTTGTGTGGATTCCTGCCTGCCCACATCTGCAGCCACCTGACTCCTCAGTCCCAGCAGTCCAGCCTCACAGCTCTTTCCCGAACGACATGGACAGCAAAGCCTTTAACATCTGAGATCAGGTCTGTTAAACTATCGACTGTTTTTATTTGCTGGAGAAAGCATCTGCTCAGGCAGGTGAGAAAACTTATTTTACAGTTAACACACCAGCACTGTATATATAGCGTCTGCAAGTAAATGAAAATAAGTAGCTACTTTTTGATTTTCTGATGATGAGCCAATCATAGCTGTTTACTTCTAAAGTTCCTAAAGAAAACTCCAACAAAATTCAGTGTGGATTTCACAGCTATTTAGTGGGTTTCTTCACAGCCCTGTATCAAGTCAGAAGATACTTCTAAGATGCTCTACTGCAATATTTACTGATCATTTACATACTATTCCCAACTGCTGGGAAGAAAAAAAAAAAAAACAAACCACAACCTTCCTGCACCATGTGAACAAAATATTCCTGCCAAGAAATAAACGGAGAGGCTGAACTGCCGGTTTCTTGATGGCAGCATTCTGTGGGTGAGAGCAAGTCGTGGATAAGTCTGCTGAGGAACCGACAGCAGTGCACTGTTCTTCCGAGAAATGTCCAAACAAGGAGCTGACCTCTCAAATCCAATACTCAATATTGCAGACAACCCACGTTACTGAGAGCTGCCCGTCCAGTATCTGGTACACAACCTCCCCGAAGTAGAGTATCACATATAGATAAAAACCGGCAGTGAGGGAAACTGCAGTTTGACTCAAGCGAAAAAAAAAAAAAAAAAAGTTTCATGCTGGCAAAAACTTCATAAACCGAAATCTGCACTGAATTACATCTAAGTGTATTTTCCTTCCACCGGGAGGGCGGGGGGGGGGAGCTGCCAAGAGCTGCTACAACGTTACTGCAATACACGCGAACTCCGCTGAGAGTTGATTACAGAAAAGAACAGAAAGAAACCGTGGAGAGCGCGAACTTTCCGCTGGTTTGGCCCAGCCTGGACTCACTGGCGAGGAGCCCCTCGGCCCGCCCCGTCCCGCTCCCCGACGCCCTGGGCGAGGGAGCGGGGCCGGGGCTCGACGGGACCGGGACCGCTCTCCCCGACCGGCCCAGCAACGGCGCAGCACCGCAGCCACCGAAATTAAACGTGCCTCGTAGTAAACAAACGCGTGCTTTTAACTTTTCCCGATTTCTGGCGTTTCTTCCTCCCCTGGCCGGCGAAGCTGCCCGCTCCCCCCGCCGCCGCCCCGCTCCCCCCGCGCCCCCCGCCCGGCCGAGGCTACTCACGGGCGCGGGCCGGCGGGCAGCTCTCCGGGGCTGCGACCGTCTGGCGGCGGCGGCGGTGCCTCCGCCCGCCCTCCTGCGGGAATGATGTCAGCGGCGGCTGGGTGTGGAACCAGGACTTTCAAAAGTCCCCCCCCCCGGCCGCTGGCGGCGGGAGAGGGGTGTGAGCGTGTGTGTGTGTGTGTGTGTGTGTGTGTGTGTGTGTGTGTGTACGAGAGTGTGCGGGCGCGGAGGGAGGGACGGACGGACGGACGGGGCGCGCACAGGAGGAACTTTCCCCGCCCGTTCCCACTCGGCGGCGGGCGGGCGGGCATCCATCCAGGCGCGCCGCTGCCCGACCCTCCCCGGGGGCTCTCGGCCCTCCCCGGGGGCTCTCGGCCCGCCGTCCTCCGCAGCCAGGGCCGGACCCCGCAGCGCGGCCCCCGGAATGCCAGCGGCCGGGCGCTCGGCCCGCTCTCCCGGGCGGCCCCCGCCTTCCGTCTGGGCTGACCCTGCCGGAGCAGTGACTGCTCCGTGCCGACTGCGGGAGCCGCGAGGGGCGAGGGGCGGCGATGTCACCCGTTACCCTGGGCTGGGGACGGACGGCGGCTACCCGATGTTAGCTGGGCGAGCGCTTTACCCGGGAAGGACAGGGCGAGGCCCAGGGCGGAGCCCTCTCACGGGAGCCGTAGAGGGGGAAAGCAGCCGCGATTCCCAAAGCGGCCGGGGACGGCTGCGGTGGCCGCGCCGGGTGGGGAGCCCGTCCCGGGCAGAGAGCTGGGAAGGCGCCATTTCCAGCCGGCCGTGCTTGAGCCGTTCCCGCTACAGCCTCCCGCCCCTCAGCGCCGGGCCCCTGTCCCCGGCGGGACGAGCCGAGAGGGGCTGGCCGAGCCTCTGTCCTCGGCGGGACGGGCCGAGAGGGGCCGGCCGAGCCCCGGATCCCGGCGGGACGGGCCGAGAGGGGCCGGCCGAGCCCCGGATCCCGGCGGGACGGGCCGAGAGGGGCCGGCCGCCGGCGGCGCCCGTGAGGGACGAGCCCAGGGCTGCCCCGGGCGGCACCGAGTGCCACGTTAGGGCAGAGCCGCCCTGGCCGGGAGCCCGGCGCGCCAGGCTCGGCTCATTGCTGCCTGGGCTTGTTCGTCAGGGAGGAAAATCCGTGTGTGGAGAGCTGAGGAGAACTCCGCTCGTGAAGCCGTCCCCGGGCAGCGCAGGTGAGAGCGGGGTCACTGCCCGCGCCTCAGGACCGCCGCTCTCCTGAGGGGTGCAGCAGCCACCATCGCCAGCGGCAAACATCAGTCACCAGCCGTGCCCGTTTCCAGCTTGGTTTTCACGTGGCCTTCGTCAGCGGGGCCATAGTATTGACCGTGACTCAGGAGCAGGCTGAACACCGTAATTCGGCTTTTTTGATGCCTTGCATGTTTTGGTGTTGGTGCAGCCTCTTTGCTTGCTCAGATGGCTAAAAGGTCTCGCCTGCCCTTACCACAGTGTAATGTTGGCAAGGAAATCTGGCCGCTCCTGTGTGACTGCCAAGCTGTCTGCTCTACATGGTTTTCTTTGTGTCTTGCCCTCTGTTACGGTTCTGCACAAGTTGCTGTCAACATTTGCTCTGCATGTTACCTAAAAATCCAGCAGACCATGACCCTTTTGGTTCGGACTGTACGTGCAAGTTTACAAGCAGTGTTTCCCAATCCCCAAGATTACCTGTTCTGTAAGAACGGTAGTGAATTTCAGCAACACCATCCCTATTCCTAGAGTCTTTACACAAATAGCAACTATTATGCTGAGCATAAACACTGTGTTGGTCACTACTCAAAAATTAGCAGCATGGCCCTACTTCACTGCACCTTCTTTTTTCCTGAAATGCAGCATTAGTGCTCTTGTACTAATTCCTTGTTAGGAATCTCACATCTTGCTAAAAAGCAGAATTACAGAAACACTATGAAACAGTTGCTTGGTGTCTAAGCACAACCAACTCTACCAAACTGCAAGCAATTCATTTGGGGTGGATAGCACTTGGTGGCATGGTAATCTCTTATGATGTCTTTGGCACTCTGATATTAGCTTTAGCTCTGTTGTCACTGCCAAACACATCTGTGTTCACAAT
This sequence comes from Hirundo rustica, assembly GCF_015227805.2. Classification (NCBI taxonomy): domain Eukaryota; kingdom Metazoa; phylum Chordata; class Aves; order Passeriformes; family Hirundinidae; genus Hirundo; species Hirundo rustica. Next base: position 6,088,850 of record NC_053464.1, read on the forward strand.
CACTTCAGAATCATACACAAGAATATCCAGTGCCATAAACAGTCCCCACTGTTCGCTAAAAATTTACGTTTCTCTGTGCTCATGTATTCCAAGTTTCTGGATAGGAGAGGCTGGCACTTAAAAGTAGTGGCTGTTTCTTCATTTGTACAACACCTAGTTTCTGGTAATTGCCTTGAGGTTAGACTGGAATGGGAATTCAAAGGCTCTCAGGGGAGATGTTCTTAGCTCTAGGGCTGAAGGAGCAAAAATGAGCAGCTTATGAGTATCACTGGAGGAGACGAGCCTGCTTGTCAGTTCCCAGGGATTTCAGGAAAGTGGTACCTCAGGCTGAGCCAACCACAGCATGACAGCCTGACTTCCACTTAAACATTCCCCTCACACAGAGATAAGTTTGCAAATGGAATATGACAACAGAACACTTGATTTTTTAACCAAAGATATTGCTTACAACTCAAGGTACAAGAAAGAGGTTAATCATGCTTCATCATGCACTGTGTTCGAGGTGCTGCTTGCTAATTAGTGCAGAATCTTGTCCCTATGGGAAAACATTTACTGTTAAAAATAGTCTCCTTTCTTCACCCTCAATGCATCATACTTGCATTTTTAATTGTTCAGTAGTTGTCATCCATAGTTTATCTTAGCTAGAAGCTGAATAAATACTTCTAAAGCAGTATGAACACACTGCCAGATGACTACAGGCTTTTCCTGGAAACAGATTCTCCAGGTTCTGCTTTTCAGGCTTGTGTTGAAATGATGTGCTTTGAGTGAATGTTTTTTGGGTTTTTTGGGGTTTTTTCTGCTAATTCAGTGCTAAGTATCTGAAAGAGGTGTTGACCTTTTTCCTGCCTTTCCCTTCCCTAATTTGCATGAGCGATGATGATGTGAAGGAAAGCATGTTATATCCAAGTACTCCCTTCTACTTTACTAAGGTGACAGTGAAGCTGTTTGAAGGTCACTGACAACAGAATTCCTTGTGTGCAAACACAAGACAAGCCATCCCATATCAGTTCTTTCTGCTTCTCTTGCCACGTCCTAGGCAGTATCTTTGAAAGTAGCCAGAATTCATAAATGAACGGAGGTATCTCTCCCACTTCCCACTCCCAGCTGCCATTCAGTGAACACAATTTACCTGTGTATTTGAGATAAGCCTTTTTTTTTCCAGTAGTTAGAATTCCTTTTTACACATGAGGAGCTTTCAGAGCAAAGTCTGAAAGTGCAGGCTGAGTAGCCATTATGACCAGGAGAGGCTATATAATGGAAATACAGGCTCAAATATTGACCTTACTGGCAAAGTGTGCATTGGATGGTGAAAGTTCAATGTGAAACATTGATTTGCAATTTGCAGATATGTAAATGGACCAGCAATTGAAGTTTTGAGCTCATTAATTTGTAGATAACAAATGGAATAGTAAGTTGGGGTGTTTTTTACTCACAGTGATTACAGTTTATACTTTATCATGTATCTGTCAAGATGGTGAAGAAGTTCAGTATTTTTGCAGCTAGCAGGGATCAAGGCCTGTTCTGTGCAATAAGAGGCTGTAAGTAAAACCAGGCTAACATGATCTTTGGAATTTTCTGAACAGGAATACAAGTGAACCTGGAAGAAAGGAACCTCCTGATTGCCACTGACTCCAAGAAAGAGAAGCCTTCAGACTGAGGACCTGCTGATCAGTATGGTAATTGAGTAATTACTTGTCCAACTCTTAAATGGCTTCTGATAGAAATATCTCTGCCTAGACAGACTGTAATGACTTCTCCCAAAATGGAAATACTATGCCCAAACTCCTAATAGGAGGAATATAAGGCCCCATTCTCTGTAGGCATCCTTGTAATACCAATCCCTTAGTTTGTGGCAATGAAAACCAGTGTACCAAAATGACTTTTGGCACAGTCACAAAACTGACACTGTATTTTTCACCAGGAATCTGTGCAAGCATTGTCCAGATTATTGATTCAGAGTACAACACTGCTAGACCCTTTCAGTGCTTACTTTTCAAAAAGAAGTTACATTTAGTGCCATGTCAAAATAAGTAATACTCATGAGCTGGTGCTGATTGGGAAGTGATTTCATCAATGAAACTGAGTTCAAATGTAGGCTTGTATGGCAGTGCTGCCATTTCTAGAATTGAATAAATAGGAAGTGTGCTATAGGACAAATTTACCATTGGACAGTTTTGTGAGGGGCAGGATGGAGGAAACAATGAGAAAGAAAAGAGTGACATGGACCTTTCCTGTTTCATGGCTTTTTAGAAGTCCATCCAAAGGAGCTGCAAGGGCATCATTTCATTAGTCCCTTAAAAACCACTGAGCCATAACAAGGTTCTCACACCTTTATCTCCCTTTTCCTTTCCCTCTGCAGGGGTCAGAGGGTTCTTTGCTTTCATCCCTAAGAGCCCTGGTTTGCTGGTAGGAAGTGTCTCGGATCTGTACAACCTTAGTGTATCCTTGGTAAAGAACCTGACTCACATACCCCTTCCCACTCCAGCCTGGGAGGTTCAGCAACAGCAGCTTCCCAACAATTCTTAACTCCTTGAGAACTGAAGTCCTTGTTCAGGCCTGCTGAGTTTAGAACAAGGAGCTTGGAAGGAGTTCTGACAAGCTTAGGAAATCCTGAGGGATCAGAAGACATTTCCTTTTTCTCCTTCCCCGCTTCCATCACTTATTGTTCTTCACTGCCTCTTGCACAAGTCCAAAAATATCCTGAAAATTAATGTCTTTAGTTGGCTGCAGTTAGGCTGTGCAGCACAGTTTTTCAGGGAGCTAGTTCCATGGTTTATACAGCAAATATATATAGGAGATACGAATTCAAATGTTTGTTTACCATGTTGATCTGCAGGACATGCAAATCTGTGGAGATGGCATTCAATAAAAAGGAAGAGTATACCCTTCCTTTCTTCCCCACTGTTGCGTGTTCTCCTGGAAAATGTTGTATTTTTTTCTATTAATGTTATAATTACTTTAAGAAAATCAGTAACAATTTCTGGCAAAAAGTAGCCAAGGCAAACTGTAATGCTGCCCCTGGAAGTGTTATTACTGGATCAAACAAACCTGTTTGACAGTGCAATGATCATATTATGAGCACTTCCTAAAAGCAGTGCCTCAGAAAATGGTTATGGACTAGAGTAGCAAAAGCATTGAGTCCAGGGACCTTTAAATCAGAGGGTATTTTGATGCCGTTGGCTACTGGATCATGTCTCTTTAGCCTATTTGCAGTTTTTCTATTTAGTCAAAACTTGGCCAGACAATAGTAAATTAAAAATTAGCTCTGTAACTGGATCTAGCTATTAAAATGCTTTAACATTAGGATTTAACAATCCTAGCTTTGTTTGGAAAAGAAAAGAAAAGGAAGTAAATTGGCAAGGACTAAAGGCAAGCTGCAACAACAACAAAAAAATTGCAGAGCCTCTGAAGTACAGTGCAGTATGTCAAGGGCTTAATGCATTACAAATAAACCTGTGTGTTGTTTACCATCCTGCCAAAACAATTGCAATAGCAACCCAACCCTCCAAACAGAGCTTTACAAATCAAATACTGTGGAAGAGAACTCCTAACCCATCACTCTGCTAGAGATAGGAATACAGGAGACTAAATTGTATTATTAGAGAAGGGTAATAAGGCCTTGGCCACAGAAAATTTGCTGTTGTTTGAAGTCTGCAGGAGTGTACAGTTGGAGTGGCAGGACTAGGATTTCATTGTACAAACAAAATCCAAAAGAAGGTCAAAGTACCCTGCAAGAAGACACTATTTTAAGAAGTAGACACTTGAGCTGCTTAGAGGAAAAATGTATTTTTTTCACTTAGGCTATTGACCTTATAATCCAAAAAAAGCACAAATCTTTACATCACTTTAAATCATTTAGAATTAATTAGAAAATATGGTATTTGCTTCTCCAAGAGAATTACTCACGCTCAATACACTCCAAACAATATCACATATTTAGAATGGAAGGAGTTAATAAATTTTCATCTGATCTGTAAAGTAAAATAAACTACTTAGCATTTTTATTTCCTGTGAGTGGCCAAACAAGAAGACTTGCCCATTTGCAGCCAAAGCTGAGTGACAAGCAGCTCCACCAGTGAGGACGCTCTGTTTCTCTACAGATCTGTTCTGCAGAGCACACAGGTAAATAATCAGGGGCTCTGAGCCATCAGTGGGATGGTTCTTCTTCCCTCCTCATGGAGCAAACCACAGCATTCCAGAAGAATTCTCACTCAAATAGCAAGCCTGACGTGCAGATGTACTTCTCTCCATATAAATCTGTGCACTTGTCCATTGTACACTAGCAAATATGTACTCAAAGAAATCCAAATCCAGGAACTGGATAATGTGAAAAGAATTTGGGGGTTAGCATATTTTCTGAGGACGGGCCCATACTGTAAAGATTCTAATTCTATATATCATTTGGAAATCCATCTTTTTTTATTATCATGATGTCGCTATGCATGTGTTAGCTCCTTCTAAGTGTGTATTAGAAAAACACAATATTGTTACTCCTACTGAATTCTGATGTCATTTTAAGTATTTTAATGGCCACTTAACTAAATCCCACAGGAAAGCAGTACAGAAAAGAGAGAAAACAGACTTGCTGAATTCAGTAGAATATGCATTTAACTCTTCATGAGAGCATTGGGATGCTCTATGGGACATGGACATGGCGATGAACTAGGTTCTGCCTGCAGATATGCATTCGTTAATCTCATTCACTTAAGTGGATGTTGCCACAGGCAAAATTTGGACCTCGGTACTCTTAAACTAGAAATTGTTTTCATAGCGATTGCAAGTATTAATACTAAATATACACAGCATGAACCCTATCATTAATAAGATCTAAGCTTTTAGTGCATCAAAATTTTAATAAAAAACATAAATTTGAAGGAGCAATGATTCTTACAAATTTTGCATTTTAAATTCTGGTAAGTAAACAGTGCATAAGGGTATCAGGAAACAGCAGTGTGTTGTAACTCTTGCAACATTGTTGCAAGTCTCAGACATTTACTGTTTTCTCAAAGGCAGTCAGAAATATGAGAAAGCCTTTTACCCTCGTATTAAAAAAAAAAAAAAAAAAAAAAAAAAAATTATAAAAAACTGAAGAAAATGTATTTGTCATCTACAGGAAGCTCAAAATTCATTTTTTGGAACCTATATTTTTTTAATCTTATCATAAAATATTTTGTGGCCTGACACAATGTTTTTGAATGTAGGCACTTGCCAATACTAAGATGTTATCATTAGGGTCTTCAAAAAAAAGAATTAATTTCCCAAATCAGCTGAATCTGTATTATAATAGCTTGCATTTGTTTATGTATTCTGGTGTGGTGACTTTGGGAAAGAAGCAAAGACTAGAGCGTTGCAGCAGACTGTAAAGATCTGGTTGATAGAAAGGGAGTGAACAAGAGATGCTGATGAGTTTGAACCAAGGACTGTGAGTGACTGGAAGATTTGAGGCTGAGGAGAGGATTCTGGAGGGTCAGATCAGTCTGCACCGAGCTTGCCGAGCTGGGTGTGTGCAGCCCTCCCTTTTCACTCTGGCCCAATTCCTGCTTCCACAGGAAGGAAACACACACAAGTCAGTCAAAAGGAAATCTGAGTGTGCTCCTCCAGGCTGGTCAGTTGTCCAAAATTGACATCTGCTCTTCATTATAGCAATGGATTAGCTGGGCAGTTTGAACAGCATGACTGGGAGTGATCTCCACAGTGTTAGGATTTAGATCAAGGAGCAGGATTGTGTTAAAGGAAGGAGCAGCATTCTCAATTTTAAGTAAAGATTATTAAAGTTGTGGGGTTTTACTTTTAATTTTTAAGAAAGTATCATTAGGATGTTCAGGAAGTGAGATGGGATCTGTCCAAATAAATTTTAGGTAACTGAAGGTGCATGAAGTACTCTACAAAAGCTGGGGAGAGCAATAGTTATAAGGGCATAATCTCAACAGTTTCTTCATTCCTCAGATTGTAGATTATAAAAAAAAATTAAATTATTATCAATATGTGGGGCATAATCTCCTGCTGATGGGAGTCAAATTCTCCTCTGGAAGCAAGTGTTTTTCTGGGAAAATTTTCCTGTAATTAAGACAAATCAGTTCGTTCCTCACTTCACAGTCTTGTAGGACTGCTGCAGTTTCACTGCAGTGCTGCTCTGCAGGAGGTGGTGGAAGGTAAAGGTCTTGTCCTTAGCAGCCTGTTATGTATGTGGACGATGTTGTAGTTACCAGATCAAACAGCCTTTAGCTGTTGTGAAAATACAGACCTGACAACACTTTGTAGGTGCAAACGGTTGTGGGTTTGGTGGGATTTAGCAACATGCTGTCATCAGCACTGAATTGCTTGAGTTCAAAAGCTGTACGGACTTCTGAATTGTTCCTGAAAGAATATGTGAGGTTTGTTGAGATGAGTCATTTATCCAGTGTGTGTTCTCATCTGAGCTTCCCCATTAGTCTCATCCATTGATGTTTTTTATTTTGAGTTTCTTCATTCAGGTTGGGATGGTGTCCTGGGTAGCTTGTTACCACTTAAGGAAGCAGTGCATTGACTCTTCAGTTGGTGAACTTAGGTATATTTTTGTATTTTGGCCAGCTTTGTCTGTTTGAGCACAGCATGAATGGAGTAGAGACTGGATTTTTATGTGTCAGTTCCTCCCAGTGTAACTGTTCTGTGTCCAATGCTGCAGTACCCGTTCTGCCTGAGAGGCTGCTGTCACAGTGGGGCACCTCCAGTCATCATCCCAAAGAGGGTTGTTTCCTCTCCCTTTTCACCCACATGTCCTGTTCTCTTAGCCACCACACCAGGCACCATTCAAGTTCTGTTAGTAGGGGTTAGGAAGAAGCTAATGCTGCCCATTCAATTCAAAGAAGCTGTGCTGTTTTGTTTTGTTGGTTTGGGGTGGTTTTTTGTTTTTTGGGTTTGTTCGTTTGGGGTTTGTTTTTTTTTTTTTTTGGTGTTTTTTTTTTTTTTTTTTTTTTTTTTTGTTGCCTTTTTTAATTATCTGTTTAGAATTAAATGCAGCTGTTCATCACTGTGAACAGATTTGACTCAACTTGGTAAGTGAAGCTTTCCATTTAAGCCCCAAAAGGGTACATATATGCAAGATCCTAGAGTAGCATTAAGTTTTTCCTTCTCTCTTAGAAGAGAGAAACCCTTACAGGAGGAGAGCAGATATTTTTCTAATTATGCATTACGAAGACAGTACCGAAGTTCAAAAAGATAGGGAGTATTTGAGAACTTTGAGCCTTCTTTGTTCCTGAATTCTTCTGAATGAACCATAGCAAGCTTTTTTTTCTCCTTTAACTGAAAGCATATTCCACGGGCGCTTAAATTACAGTCAAAAAAATTTTCTGTGTCTCTTCTCATATTCCTTTATTATGCACAAGCTTAATTCCACCATAGTGACTTACTGCTCCAATTCATTATTACCTTCCCAAAACAACATGTAACAATCCTCATTTCATTTCAAGAGTATATATTCATGTCCTCTTGTGTTAAATCTGGCGTCTCTGTCCAACTCCCCTTCCTCTCAGGGTTGAACACATTGGTTGCTGACTGATTGTCCCAGTAACAGGCGAGGAGCAAAGCGAGTCAGAGCTGCTGAGGCAGCTCTGATGAACGTCCTGGCACTGGCTCTGGGGATGCCCAAACATCTCCCTGCCTTGCTGGCTCAACCAGGTGCTGAGTTGGTCCTCACAGCAGGATAAACAAGGGGTGAAAAGGAACGGCAGCCCTGGGACGGGAGACAGTGAGGCCACTGAAGGTACACAACACTACTCATTTTCTCCAATGAGGCTGTACACTAAGCAAGGAGCTTCTACTTATTAGGACGGCCATCAGCATTTTAAAAATTGGCTCAGTCTTTGGGGTTAGCCGCACTTAGCGTGTGCTTCAGGTGCTGACTTCATTCAAACATGCACAGCAAGGACTCCTCTCTTTTTTGCAAACCACAATGCACAGTACAGTGTCAGTTTAATGTCTTCAGCCCAAAGCATGCTGCTTGTGTGCTAACAAAGTGTATTTGCAAATCATTGCTAACACCTGAGAACAAAAATTACTTTGGTTGCTCCACTAAATTAAAAGTATAACACTTATATTAAAAAAAAAAAAAAGCTTTAAATTAAACTCTTTTTTGCCCATAAGTGAGAGTCTAGCTATGAGTGAGGGTGTTGTGAAGTTCTGAACCATACTCATGTTCATGTTGAATGCCATGAACTGCTCACTGCATTCTGTGCAGGATGATTCACTTTTTCCAACTACTTCAGTGTTGTACATATGGAATCTGTTGTATATTGTCAGCCAGTGCTGCACTATGCTTCATCCCCTTGTGTATATAAACCATTCTGAGTAGTTTAGCCATTCCTGTAATATCCTTATTTCTGCAGCGTTCCTCTCAGGAGGGCAAAGGCAAGGCTTTTTGGTACTTTATTTTGCAATCTAAGTCATCTTTTTGAAATCTAATATATATTTAACTTTATCGTAACAGCTACTCCAAGAACACAGGACATTACTTGATGCTGTGTTAACCGGGACAGTTTGACTTCAAAGCACTTAGCTTGTGATCCTGAAATTGTTCCCTTTTGAGATTGTGTGTTCTGCTTTGGGTTTTCTTGGATATAACGAGATCATCTTTGATCTTTTTAATCTCCTGCAAGTTTTGACCGTCACATTTGTAGAAGATAAAAGTGTCTTCCTGTGGCGTAAGGTCTTCTCATCTGCCTTAACCTTTCAGTGTTTGGCAAACGGGATGAAAGCTTTTATTTGCATCCAAACAAAAGTTTAAAGCAATCGACTGTCAATAAAGCTGCTGGCAGCTGTTCCAAAATCCTCACGACAGTTTATAGATAGCCAAGGCTGATTGGCACTGCTGCTGAATTCCTGAGGAGGGTGGAATTGCAACCAGATCCAGTGGGTGTGTTGTGAGGAACGAGGGGCCCACGTGGATGTGCACCTTCTCATTTCTTCTGACATCTAACCTAGGACTACAGTAAGCTCTCATTTTTTGTTCAAACCTTTGGATGTTGCAGTTGCTAGGAGCTTTTTTGGTTGATCTGTACTGGAAGCAGTAGCAGCATCACCTCTCAGGTTAAGCCTGGTTTTCAAACTCTGTGTGAATAGCTTTAGCAACCTCCTTCCTTTGGTTATGTTTGTGTCAGACAAAGCACTCCCAACTTCTTGTAGCTGTGTCCAGGGAATTCACAAATATATGCCATAAATTAGGGCATAGCATAATGAAACAGCTCTTAAAATGTTGAATCACTTGTGCTGAAAATATTGAAGACCGGGGCTGTAGAGTCATTCCCTCACCCTCCTCCCTCACATGACCTAAAACCAGCCTGACAGGTGAGAAACAGGCTTTCTGGTGTGGTTTTTTTGCCTGCTTTGATAGTGCCTGCAGCCCTGCCAGGTGCAGGGTGTGGCTGCATGGGAGCTGAACTGCCTTGTGCTGAGTTGTTTATCTTTGCTGGGAAACCTGCCTTTACCAACCTGTGGTAGGGAACTTTGGGCTTAGACACAGTGCTCAAAGAAGACCACCTGTGGTGAAAGGAGTCCCATCTGCTGCAGTGGAGGTGTATCAGTTAATACAGAATAATTAAAACCATAATGAAAAAATAAGGATCCATCCCTTAGAATATACCTTTTGTTGTTGTTGTTGTTCTCTCCTAATGGCTATGTGTAAATACTATGGGCTCCAGTAGCCTTTGAGTGAATAATGCTCTCCACCCTTCTAAAAGCAGAATTGTAACTTTGTGAACTTCCTATACTTCCTACTTCCTGCTGTTTTCTGCATGTTGGAATAAGCAATAATGTGGGGTTTGGAGGGGGTTTTGTGTGTATCTAAAAAGTCCCACAGTACTAAGACTGGCCTTGAAGGCCACATTTGCCAGGCCCATGACCAGCAGTACAGCCAGCTGAAAAACAATGCCACTGCATTAAACCCTGTACTAAAGTACTGCAGGACCTTTACTGTTAAACGAGGTATTTGCTTGCCAGTAGATATTGGGATGCAAAATTTTTATTTCATAAACAAATTCAGTTTCAGTATAAACAGAGTTCCAGGTTTTGTTGTGTTCATGGGCTTGAGGACATTGATACCAGCCCTGAGGAAAAAGACATGGGAATGTTGGTGGAAGAGGAGCTCAACTTGACCCAGCAATGTGCAGTCATGGCCCAGAAAGCCAAATGTGTCCTGGGCTGCAGCAGCAGGGGACTGTGCCCTCTGCTCCTCTCCTGAGACCCCACCTGCAGAGCTGCCTCCAGCTCTGGGCCCCCAACACAAGAAGGATGTGGAGCTGTGGAAGCAAGTCCAGAGGAGGCCATGAAGATGCTCAGAGGGCTGGAGCAGCTCTGCTCTGGGGACAGGCTGGGACAGCTGGGGGTGTTCACTCTGAAGTAGAGAAGATTTCTTTGACCTCAGACCTCCTCCAGAGCCTAAAGGGGCTCCAAGAGGCTGGAGATGGACTTTTGGCAAGGACATGCAGTGTTAGGACACGGGCTAATGGTTTTAAACTTAAAGAGGGAAGGGTTAGATTTAAATATAAGGAAAAAAAAACCAACTTCCTTATGCATGTGGTGAGGCACTGACTGGCACAGGCTGCCCAGCGAAGTTGTGGCTGTCCCATCCCTGGAAGTGTGCCTGGAGCAACCTGGTTGAATAGAAGGTGTGGTAGCTAGGTGATCTTTAAGGTGTCTCCCAACCCAAACCGTTCTATGACAGGAAATTTTTTTTTTTTTTTTTTTTTTTTTTTTTTTTTTAGTCTTCTCTGTGTTATTTGTGTCCCATCTCCCCCTCAGTCTCTTATTTCATCTCACATGGAAAGTTAGGAATATATTAGAATGAGAGTTTTCATTTCAGAAAAGAGAAAGAAAAGTAGTCTCATTTTTATTTTCAGAAGCATGGGGAAAGCAGCGTTGTAAGTTCATCCAAAGACATATAAAATGCTCTTATAAATTATATAGTGTAAGGAACTGCAGGAGCCTGTTTCTTTTGAAATCTTGCAGAATGCAGTATTGCCTTTCAGATCTTGATCTTGCAGTGGAATACTAATGTGAACTCTTCTGGGGAATTTTCCTAATGGCTTTACCTAAAATGGCTGCTTTACATAGAATACATAAGTGAAAATACTGACTTGTCAAAATTCAAATAATTTTGTGGGAACAAATAATTTTCTTGAGGTTTTTGACAGGGAAGCAGCTTCTCAGTTGAATGAGAAATATACTGCATGTGCCCCTGTCCACTAAATTTGGCTGTCTTTAAATCTCTGCTTGCAGTTCTGCTGCCAGCCTTGATCGGTAACTAATGTGCGTCAGGTTTTTATTCTCACCTACTGAGGTTGTTTCATTTCTTATCTGTGCCAGAAATGCTTCAGGACAGAACTGAGACTGAGGCTGAGTATTTGTAGTCTGCTTAAGCAACTCCACAGGTTCAGATTCCTGCCCTGCTGTTCCCAGCCTATGCCAGGTATCTGCCCCGGGAAGTGTTTGCCAATCATCTGGGGGTTGGATAGAGACAGGCTGAGGATAAGGCTTCTGTGCTGAACTGATCCACCCAATTCTCATTGCATCCTTCCTCTGAGCAGCTTGTCTCTGAGGATGTTTTCCCTCCAGGCTGGATCAGCATATACATGTTTTGTTTTCTTCCCTGTCTTCCATTTAAAAAAAAAAAAAAAAAAAAAAAAAAAAAAAAAAAAAAAAAAAAAAAGGAATCTTAGTGGCACCTGTTTGATGTGCATGGAGAACTCAGATCATGTGGTGTGGGACCGTTGTCCTCTCTGCAAGGAGCATGGTCCCACCCCCCTCCAGTCCTAGGCAGTTTAGTAAGATGCTGTAGCAGGACGCTTTCAGCATGCTGTCAGTTTATTTCTGTCCTTTTGGACTGCATCCCAGCCTCAGAGGCTTGAATATTCAAACCTTTTCACACAGTGCTAGTTTTCGAGTTCACAAAGGTAGTAGCTAATGCTGTTTTAATTAAAGTCACACGGTAGAATATGTTCAATAATTTGGGACTGCCTGATACTTTCTGGCCTTTCAAGAAGGATTCAATCTCTTGGAACCATTTGCCTTGCTGTGAGGAGGACCTTGCCAGTATGCTGGTTTATACATTTCAGCATTTCCATTTTGCAGTTTTTCCAGGAGATGCTGATTTTCCCCCCTTTCTTAGATAAAAAGAAGTCAGAAACTTGAAATGAAACCAAAGCAAAAGAATGTTAAAAGCTGACTGGAGCAGGAACATTTGCTTTCAGTTTGTTGCTTCCTGTTCTGATCATGAAATTTGATTAAAACTTGGTGTAAAGATAACAGCAACCCCACAAATCAATGTATGGTGTTGTAATGTCTGCTAACACTTCTTTTGAAGAAGGTATGATTATAAACTGTCTTTTAGGGGGTTTTAGTACAGAGGAGACATTTCAGTTGCCAAGAGCATAATTCTTGTTCTACTTTTTCGCTTTTCCTGTTTTGGATCAAGCAAAGAATGAGCCTGTAACATGTAGTTCTCACTGAATTTTATAGACTAAGGGTTCATTTTTTTCTGGGAAAAAGATGGTGAAGGTATTAGTCTGAAAGAAAAAAAAATTCTACTGTACTGAGACTGATTATACTGAAAAAATAGCTTTAAATAAAAAGACCTATTTTATTATTATTTGAAATTTAAAATGCCATTGATTTGTTTAGTAAGATTCCCCTAGTGCACAACATTGTAATCAGGGAAGACTTGTGAGGAGACTTTAAAGGAATGCTACTATTTATCACAGAAGAGTGAGAATTCTACAAAATTGTTGGTTTGAGTTGGTTCTTTGTTTGTTTTTCTTTCCCTATAAGTCATAGGAATCTTTCTTGTAGGATTTTTTTTTTAATGTATTTGTGTTTTGTGATTTTCAGCAAGACAGGAATATAACCCCCTAAAGGCATGTGAATAAGATTAAACCCAACATTTACTGTTTTCTAGGTGTATGAGTCAATAGGGATCGATAATTCTTCTGTCTTAGTACTTTCTTTGACAGTGGATTTTAAAATTCTGAAACTTAGAATGAAAGATTAATTTGGCCGTAACAGATTCTGCTTTGAGAAAAATCCACCTCAGCTCTGCCCATCTCTCATCACTGATTAGGAGAAGTTTAGTTCACAGTCTTGAATTGTTGCATTTTAATGCCTACTGGCTGCAAATCAAACGCTTTATAGTGATAACCACCAACAACTCTTTATCAAGCTTTATGCATGTAGTGAAACACTACTTTTGTTGTTGTTGTTAGTTGGGGGTTTTTAAGTAGAAGAGAACAGGACTGGGCTCCTGTTTGTGTTGCAAAGGCAAAGAGTGGCTTTGAATGTTTGTGTGACTGTTGAAGGACTGGCTTGGACAGCAGGTGTGGGATTCCTGCAGGCAGGAATAGCATTAGTATTAAGACTCCTACTGGTTGGTTTCTAGATAATAATTACAAAGCGAAAGTTGTCTGTGATTGCAGGAGAACAAAGAATGCTTCCTTGCTCTTTGCCAAAGCTCCCCCAAAACACCTCCCTCAAACTTAATACAGATATTTGTTCAAAAATTAGACTTAATTTGAACCCACAGCAAAGAAACTTAAGGCGTGTGTAGCAGTGCCACCTAGTGTAGACTATTACTCCTTGGTTTTCCACAATTTTACTGTTCTTTATCTTTATCTTTATCTTGAGTCTGTAATGTTCATGAAAACAAACATTGCCTCTGCATTGTAGAAAATGCTTTAAAGGTGTGTCTCTTGAAACGTGGGCCAGAATATCTTCTTACATGAAACAGGCACTTACCTGATGGCTGTTTCATTCCTCTTTGCTGAGTTAATGACAAAAATATCTTGAAGTTATCCATGCACAACAAATTATTTTATTTATGTCATGTTTAGCTTTTAAAATGAGATGGCAATGTAGGACAGAGCAGCAACTGGATACTACTCTTGCTCAGGAAATATCAGCTTGACATTGTGATTTTTCATTGAGGATTAATACTGTAAAATTATTAATGGAATAAAGTAGCACTCACTATGACAAAAACTGGTCAAATATGTCTGTCAATCTACATGACAGGCTTGATTTGGGAAGTGGAGGAGTAGAAATGAGGATTAGATTACATATTCAAGCAGTAAATAGTTTATCCTGTGTGAGAATTCTGAAAAGAAATTGACTTAAACTTGCTGTGGATCTTAGCAAAATGTTGTAATTTATAACTCTCAGCCTAATGGCTGTTCTTGCTGTTGAGGTTTGGCTTCTGACTGGCAAAGAATAGTCCTCACAAGTCTGAACCTTTGTTATGACAAATAAACAAAGCCTTGGAGTGGATTTTTATTTTCACTGTAATCCCTCTAAAGATAGATTAGTGAAATCTAAATAAGTTTTTCTGGATTTTCAATGGGCTTAGGAAAACAGACATTTAGTTCTGTGCACCTCTAACCTAGAGGAAGTTCATCACTGCAGCTGGAGCTGCTGGGAATTGCATGTTTTTTCTAGATTCCCAAAGGAAACACTGTCAGCCAAAGTTAGAAATGGCAGGAGGACAGAAAGCAAAAGGCACAACGGCTGGATTTATACTGACATAGTATTTATTCTGCTTTGCCTCCCAAATCAGCTGCTGAAGCTCTTTTCCAGTTAAGAATTGTTTATCTAGTGCTGTCTAGCTCTATACACAGAAACATTTCTGAGGCCACCCAGGGAATGTGAGCAGCCCTGTCTTGAGTTCAGGTGTGCACATGTGCCCTCTTTGACTGCTGATGCCAGGCATGGGGAGAAGACCAGCAGGATCCTTGAAGGAAAGCTTTATGTGAAGGGCTGTTACTGAGAGGATAATTTATAGCGTATTGATACTCAGTGACTTGGCATGTTGTGTTGTACAAACAGCACACTACTCAAAGACCTCTTCAGGTAATGCTGCCTCAGAGTCCTTTCCCTGAGGGGAAAATGAGATTGTGACTACTCCAGTGCCAAGGTTCCGATATCACTGACAGGGCATGGTGCAAATTCAGTGAGCATGCATGGGCATATCTCATGCTTCTCAAGAAAATCAGATCATGACTTGAAAATTTAGGCACCCACTAGGCTTTTTATTCCTAGTGGATATGAGGCAAATCTCTTCACAGTACTTCTCTACCAGCAAGGGTTTACTATTATTTTCATTAAGTTGGACCAAAGTGCTATAGAAACAAAGCTCAAAATTATATCAAGAACATTGTAGCTCCAGAACTTTGAGCTACATAACTCTCAAAAGGGTTTAATGTTTTGGCTATCAGTGAAGGGCATGGATGTGTTTCTGACTGAGATGAGCTTGGTATTTCACTCACATCATTGTAAGATGTTTATATTATTAGCTATAATTCAGTCTCTTACTATAATATTGTCCTACATATGTAAAATTTTGGAAGCCCTGGAGTGGAAGGGCATTCAGGTAACTCTAAGTTTATGGTAGCCTAAGTTATTTTTTAAAGTGCATAACATATATTAAGGCATCCTTGGCCCTGTAGCTGGTGATTCGGAACAAATGTTGTTAATAGCAGGAATATTTCAGAGTGCTTCCTGGCACTGATCAGCCGCTGATGGCTTTGAAAACCAAGGTTGTTGAGTGGAATCTGAAGCATTTTAGAAGAAGCAACACCTTTGCTGCTAATAATTGTGAATTATCTTAATCTGATTTTACTCACTAATCTAGTGGGGAGTCAAGGCTTGTACAGAAAAGCAGGTGATCTGATCTAGTTCCTCCCCTTCTTCTCTGTTAATACGCTTCTGTGATCTGTGCTTTCTATCACTAACTGGTAGAGGAACATTTCAGGGGACTCTTTGTTAAAATGTTAGTGTTGCATCACAGACACATTTTCTGGTTTTTTCCCCTGGGTTATGCAATAAAAAGTTTTGAAAGTGCAGCAGAGGTGGAGATATTAATGGCAATGTCTTCCAAACTCTGTATTAGCCAACCTGGTTTGTTTTGGTGCTGCAGTCTGCATTAGGTCGTTCTGCAGACCCCTCCAGGGCAGTCTTCTGCCACAGCCAGCAAAGCCAGAGAGCTTTGGAAGGGGATTGCTTGAAACCCCATCTCAGAGCTTTGCTTTAATTCTCAGGGAACAACCACATCAAATGGCAAACGTACGCACACGGCTGGTTTAGATCCAGGGCAGATCTGTGGATGCCACGCTGACAAACACAATCAGAGGTATGTGTTTTGGCCCAGGGAGAATCAAAACAAAACTAAACTGCAAGGGCAAGTTAGGCAGCCTTCCAAGGGAGTCCAGGATAATGACTGGTGTGTTGGGGATCTCACTGGCCTTGCTTCACCAGCAGCAGAACATGCAAGCTGCTCTGAGGTGGCGTTGTGCTGAGGGCTGCAGCGACGGTTTCACCTGGTGGGGTATAACTGCAGTGTTTGTTTTATTATTTTGCAATATTAAAAAGCCTTCATGGGAACCTAGCAGGAACCTTCTGATTTGAAAGGTTATCAGGTTGCCAGGTGTTCTTGAAAGCTGGAAAAGAGGTTTTTCATTTTCTTCCTTTCAGATGAAAGTTCTCTGTCCATTTAATTCCTGATGGTGTGTTGTGCTTTGTGGCCTTTTCCCTTTTGTTCTGCTGTTTTAAGTGAAAGCAAAATACTGATGTAATCTTATCAGCAGTTGTAGGGCTTGACTGTTCTTAAGGATTTTAAAGGGAAAGTTCAGATAACGTGCGGGAGGTGAAGGTGGTGGAGCTAAATTGGAGTGGAGCTGAATCTTTGAGGCAGTGACAGGAAATAAACAGGGAACCTGTGAGGAGCTGGAACTTTGCCACAAGTTTGAGCAGCAGTGTCTCAAAAGAGAGGCCATCCTTCCCAAGAAAGGGAACAGTTTATGAAGTAAATGAAGTAAAACTGTAGGAAAAGTAATTGCCTATGCCTGTTAGCAACTGTATGTGAATATTTCACAAGCAGATCAGAATCTGGTCCTTTTTAAGAAACTTCCCCTCATGATCCTCTGAAAATCAACCCTTACCAGATCTGTTACTGCCGAAAAATCGAAGTGAATGGTCCTATGAGGCTACACTCATGTACTGATTTTATAATTTTATGAATTTACAGCTGTGCATTAATGTTATACATGTTTCCCTTGCCCAAAAGCATATAACTCTGTTCTGCTCTTGTCTGAACCAGTTTTTGCCTTTTGAAAATCTCATTCATTAACTCAGAAATGCCAATTAAGGAAATAAGAAGTTTTGACAGACTTCTCCTTGTTCAAATATTTAGGGAAGCAGTGAAAAAGCTAGTAGATCACACTGAGCAGGAAAGCAACTGCAGTGTATAGTCTCAGATTAATGCCCCGCTTAAAATCCTTGCAGTTTCCTGTATGAACTGGGAAGGGGGATTTTCTGGAAGAAAATTGCTTGCTACTTAAAAATTCATTCTGCAAACAGCAGTTTTCTTTGTCTGAAAGCTGCATTTTGATGGTGATAGTGAAGGTCATTGTTGTTCAGTCCCTGCCATATCTTATTCTGTTGTAGTATAAAAACCCAAAGCTTCTCTAGTTGTTAATAAATTCATATAGACACAAAACCCCTTGTATTTTATAAAGAACTAAGCATTTCATATCAAATAAGGCTGGAAAATGTTTTAAGCTGAAAACCAGATTTTTGCTCTCACACTTGTGAACAGCAGAAATACAACTGAAAAACTAAACTAACACGTTCAATAAAAGACAAATATTCCTTGCCCATCACAGTAGAATTGGGCATAAACAAAAGGAGGCAGTGCCATTACCTAGAATGCACCTCTTTCCTCTGACCACATTTGGGTATTTTTCCTCCTGCTGATGCTTTGATAAAAATGGTTATAATAAGACCTCATGCTGACTTCAGAGGGAGCTGCCACAATCCATGTCCTTGGCTGATCTCCTGTTGCCCAAGCTGGATTGTGACCTGAACAATTTGACAGTTTTAATTTTTTCAAGCTATGGCATTGATGTTAGAACTTAACTTTGTTAGGTTTTTTTATTGCCTCAACTATCAGTATTGCCTCAACATCAACATAAAAGAGCAGAATAAGGTGCAGTGGATAATTCCTTCCTCTGAGTTGGCATTACTTGCTTTCTATGATATCAGAGTTGGCTTTACACTGCCTAACTTGGGCACAGCTGTGCTTTGATTTTTTTTTTTTTTATTTATTTTTTTTTGTTCCTTATGGCATTACCATGTCCTTAGTCACAGCATCTTAATTTAAAATGCTGCTATGCATTCCAGTTGGGTAGAATTTAACGTTAAGATTTTTAGCTAAACTTAACATCCCTAGAGGCTTTAGAGTTTCAAGGCCTTTTTTTTTTTTTTTTTTTAATTAGTTAAAGAATTGCAATGCCAGTCAAGCAATATTTTCCCAGGCTGTCTGCTGCTGATGCAAAGTGGAATACTCAGTTTGTTGATAGCATAGGGGAATGCCCTGCTCAAGAAATTGCCCAATTCAATGGCAGAAACTGAGGAGCACCTTGATTATTAGTCAGTTATGTTATGGGAACTATTTGAAATCTTGGCTGCTACTCTAAGGAACTACTTAATAAAAATAAGTATGAATCAAACAACAACACCCCCGCCAAACCCCCACCACTCCCACCCAGAGAAACCCAGTTGTGATACTGTGGGTGTGGACAGGGTGAATGTATTTTAACTGCTCTGTCCTGAATGGGTCACAGAACTGCACTTCCACTTCTTTTTAGTTAGACAAGCACAGTTGTGTTTATTATTCTGAGTATAGAAGTCAACACACTTCACATTGCTGGAAAACATTCAAGGATTTCTATTCCGTGCAAAAGGGTTTAAAACAGAATGTGCTGCCGGTTAAAAACAGCCTATCCCAGTTCCCTCTCCAGCCAGCACTCTAGAGCAAGGCAAGCCAAGCCAGTATTGCTGAGAGAGAACAAAAAGAGGGGGAGAAATCTAAATAACAGAAATACATCTGCACAATTGTCACATGATACCACTGAGAAACATCTGTGAGTAAAGCAGAGTTCAACAAGAGAGTCTTCATGATTAGAAATCAGTCCCTCTGTGAAGGTTATTTTCCAGTGTGTCAGGTAATGATACACAGAGTCCAGGCACTGAATAGTACAGCAGGCTGGGAAGTAACTCCCTCTGCTTATTCTGATATTTTAGCCATAAGTGCAGCCTTCTGTCAGTTGAAGTTTTTCTGAAAAAGTGCAACTTTGTCCAAACAATCATAAGTAGAGTAAAAGGAGAAAAATGGCAAATAATGGCAGAAGTCACATAATCCCACACAAGAATTTGGTGTGTTTCATGTGACTTGACAGTGTATTTATGCCACTAGAGGTGGGTAAATGTAGCTGAGTCGTATGAGATCTTCCATCGTTGGTGGGAAGCTGTGGCAGTTCTCAGGTTTTAACCCGGTTGTTTCCTTGCCTCTCCTCTTACAGATAGAAAGTATTTCTGTGGGAAGTTAATTTTAATTTTGATAACTTTCTGCCACAGTGCCAGTGAGTCATGAAATCAATGTCATTAGCATTTACAGGAAACATGAGGAAGTAAAGGGATAGAAGTGTACTCGAGCATTGCTGAAGTCAGCGATTTTCATATCTTTTGGGTTTTTATCTTGCATTGTTACAGACACTGGCAAGATGTGTTGGGTGGGGGAGTTCTCTTTATAACATGTCAGAAACCTTACGACAGGTGAAGCTGTCTACATTTGCAAAAGCAAGCAAGCCTGTGTAGAAATGTGTGTTATAAATGAGATTTCCATAAATCACAAATAAGACGTGTATGCTTGTTAATGATGAAAATTAATCAAGTAAAGGTGACTAATCTAGCAGCATGCTTTCCCAAGGTACTGAATGCTCTCATTTGCCTTTTTAAGTGTCTCGTGGAGAGCAGCAGGAAGATCTTCTGAATGTTAGGTAAATCTATAATGGACTAGAGCAGAAAAGTAACTTAAGGGGGGTTTGATTATTTTACCTTGCAATACATCTGGACAGTGTGCCTAGGTGAGTTTGGGAATTTTCATAATTCTTCTGTTCTGAATTTTTTAGTTAGTAAAGTTCCTATAACACAAGTTCCTTCAAGCTCTGCAGTTTAAAATGCAAGTAGCTCATGGCTTTTAAGAACACATGAAATGCTGTAATAAAATCTGTCTGTCTTCATGTGTACTTAAGGAAATAAGAGCAAAGTAACTGAGGTTTTGAACTTGGATTCCTGTTTCTGTGTATTGTTGTAAGTTGACCAGCCAGTGAATCGTTTAAGTTCATTATGCTCATGTATGGGATGTGTTGAGAAACTCTTGATGTTGTGTTTCAAACTAGGGCCTGAGTAATTCTACAATTTCATCATCATTTTTCAAGAGGGGATCAGTGGCAAACAGCTATAAAAAAATTATTTGTAGCCTGTTGTAGAACCTGAATGCATTCAGGTTACAACAGCACTGCTAATGCTGGATCTCAATCCATATTTGTTTTATGGCAATGCTGTTACCTGGGCTGGTAATTCAGAATGCTCAGACTGGGCCAGTTGAGATCATTAACAGATTACACTAAGTTAGCATGAAACCAATGATCAATGTTCAGTATGGTCTAAGAAATGGAGGGAAATAAAATAAATTAGCAGTGACTAGCCTCCATTGCAGAGCAGCCTTGAAATTCAAACTAGAATTTGGCTGAGGAGACTGGTTTTTGGTTGTTGTTTGGCCACGTGTTGGGTTTTGGTGGGGTTTTTTAGGGGGATGGTTTCATGGAAACATGGAAACCATGTGGATGTGCTTTGATCAAGCAGTTGTCTAACCAGGCATCCCCACTACAGAGGTTTCAGACAAGTCTTTCCTGCTTTCCAACCTGGTGAAAGAAGTTTGTCTTTTCAGCAGTATCTCCTGTTTGGACAGCCCCCACTTTCCTGCATAAGCAGAAATATTGAAGCTTCTAATACTCCCCATGGGAAATGTCTACAGAAGTGTCACGGTTGCTACCAAAACATTTAAATTTTTTATCTGACTTAAACAGGATATTTAAATATAAATAATTTTATATTCTCCAGTAGAAAGAGGCTGTGATGGAACTAAATGTAGCTTAAAATGAATGCAGTTGCTCCCAAAAATTACGCAGACATTGTACTGTCTGTGCAAACGCACAGTCCAGGTGCTGTGACAGCATCTTAGAATATATTACTTCTGTCAGACCCACCATGCTTTCTTCTCCTATCAAAAAAAAGATTTCTAAATTTCCCAAACTGCTTCCATATGTTATTTTACTTTTAAACACTCAAATTAAAAATTTGGTTTTAACACAACACTTAAATCTAGGAGCTGAAGGGAATGGGTGGGTTTGCTTTCATCAAGATAGCAAATTACTTTTTTATTTCTGTATTTCTTTACTTATCTTGCACATTTTATCGTTCAAGTATAATTTTATTATTTGATCGGTGAAATCAAGTCAACATATTTAATATATAGAAACATCTTCCATATGACATGTGTTTAATGAGCTACTTACTGGTGACTCATTTCTCTGCCATATTCCTTTGCCACTGCCTCTCTGTTGCTGTTGTTGAGCAAGAAAAAAGAAGGCAGCTGTGGTTTGGATACCAAAGCCTTCAGGGAATAGTGAGTGGAGGATGTGCAAGGGTATCCAAGTAGGAACTGAGAGTGGAGGCCAGAGAAAAAGCTCCAAAAGCAACTGAACTTGTAATTGAGAACATAATAAACCCTTCAATAAATCACTGTGGGCTTGGTACTTAAATGGGACTCTGAACTGCAATTTTAAAAAACGTACTGCTTTAGACATAGATGTATCAATCTTTGTGATTGCATTGACAAAATAACTGAGACATTCATGAGGTGCATGTTGTAAAGGAAAAGTACACCAGTTGCCAATGAAAATAAATTGCAGTGTAGTGAGATAAAACCCCTAAAGTCAGCACTCCCTCTCATGAAGATTAATTCGTTGCCATCAAAAACATCAGAGAACAATGTGCATGGGCTCACTTAGGTCTTCAGGGCATGTGGGAGGATTAGTGGCATACATTAAGTGTAATCATTTTCATTGAGCAAGCAAGAATGTTCTTTTCCTTATCAGAACAGTGATCCACCCCTTTCTTTACACGCTCTCCTCCCATGGGCTCTTCAGCCGTTTCTTCCATCAGTCCCGTTCCACCTCCGCTGAGGAAATGATGAGTCTTGCTGCTGTCTGTCTCCTAGCAGTTGGAGTTGGAGCAGACAATTCTCATATTACAGCTGGTAGCTAAATTGCTTCTCATATACAACTTTAAAATCCCTCCACTAGTGTGCATCCAGTGCATTTGGACCATCTGAGGTGGACACTGCTATGTATCCACAAGAATCTGGTTAGATTTTTAGTATGTAACTAAACTTTTTTTTAATGGCTAAAAGATCAGTAGATCAAATTATTAATTAGTCTTTCTGTCTCCTGACAGGTTCATTCAGTATAAAACTGCTGTACTGAACCTGTTCATGCAGATACTTAGGTAAGGAAATAGAAAAGATAAATACTTTAAAGCTTCAGATCTATGTTCTCCTTCATTAATAAACTAATAGCTTTAGATTTACTCTTCTGCCAAGTGATATGACTCTTACAAAGGATTTATGGTTTTTCTGCACTCTACGTCTGTATGGATACAAAAACAAGTTTTCGTCATCAAATGGAAGCACTGTGAAAACTTAGGTAAAGTTTTTCTTCCATGAATCATGATTCCAAGCAACACTTGGATTCTGGTTAGTATCCTCTCTGTTGGCTGCCCTTGAATAAAAAGATAATCTGCCACAGGGCTGGTCTAAGTGCTGCAGTGTTCAAAGCTCCAGTGGTGGCTGCATTCTCCTGGAATTAGGGAATGTCAGCCATCATGGGGAATGCTAACACAAGGAGGGAAGTGACTTTTCTAGGTGCAGACTTAACCTGCAAATTAGGAAAAGGCAACTGGTTGTGTAGCTTCTGATAACAAATCAAAATTTATTTCTATCACTTTCAAAAAGAAGCTTTATTGTAGATGCTAATTTAAAAAAGAAGACCTATCTCCATATTCTAATAGAAGTTGGTAGTGCTACTTTAGGTGACTGAAATATGCTGTCTTAACTTCACTTCATTTAATAAAAGATGGGTCTTGAAGAATAGAATTGAAAGATGGGTCTTGAAGAATAGAATTGAATAATACATTTTGATATTATTTAGTGTTAGCAGGCAAAAATAAATATTGTGGCTGTGTATGCTGTATTGTTGAATTCTAAATGGCTTCACTTCCTTTTTTAATTTTAATTTGTTCGTGTTGTTCTTGACTTAGCTACTGTTATCTTTGTTCCGTAAAACAGTTCCTTATTATGAAAACAATTGTAATGGCTTTTAGATGAATGGGGGGAAAAAACAGATGTACAAAATATTACCAAAGAGCTGTAAATATTTCATGAAAGGAAGACAAGGTTCAAGTGGAGTAGTTAATGAACCAAGCCACAATAGCATTAAAAATACAGAGCTGTGAATATTCCCAGTGTGACAGCACCCAAAACGTTTGGCTTGTGGCAGTGCCAGTAGTGGATGTAGAACAGCAAAGTTGAAGTGAAACCAATGGCATAAGGCACTTGACAGCAGTCATCTTTGACTTGCTGGATGGGGGGACTTTTTGATCAAGAGAAAAATCAAAATCTATCACTGAATGAAGCACACTCATATTTGTGGGATTAGAGATATGGATGGAAAGTACTTCTGGTCCAACCTCTAATGTAAAATAGGACTATTGCTGCCATTAGCTCAGATCAACCACAGCAGAGTCCTGAAAATTCCAGAGATGGAGATGTTTCTCCTTTCCCTCCAGAGGAGAAGAGATGGCCCTGCTGGGGCAGGGGGTTTGGAGCAGATAAACCAGATCTCCCTGCCAGCCTCAGCCTTTCTGTGTTAGGGGAAAGCCTTATTTGAGCCTTTCCTCAAATGTTAGGGAGGGAACACACATTGACAGCCAAGTAAATCTTCTGTATGACTAACGCTGTATAGTGACCCTCTGAAGATAAAATGACATATTAAAGTGTGTTCAGTTTAAAGAGCAGATAGAGATGTGACTTCTGAGGTGCTGTACAAGCCTGGAAGAATATTAGCCCTCTTGAAAATTGTTTAAGCTAAAAGAACTTACAAAACCACTCCATACCATCAGAAAATCACCCAGGCAGAGAAAATGTTAATGTCATTCATGGTGGGACCAAAAATGAGGGGAGGAAATGGATACTGTATGAAGTGAAGAGAATGCTATCTTCAGCTCTCAGCCACCTCAAACTTGAGTTCCTGTTTTCACAATGATTGCAAGTTATTTCTAAAAGTCAAAATCTGTAATGTAGTTGTACCAATTCCCATCTTCTCCTGTATCTGCTCTGGGGACATGACTCAGAGGAGTCTTGAGACAGTTGGGAGAATTGAACTGTTTCAAATATGTTCTGTGTCTTACTGGTTGTTTTGGTTTTGATAACTTTTGATTTCCTACTTTGTAATCAAGAATGTAACCCTCTGCCTTGCTAGACTAAACTCGATTGCCTTTCTGGATTTGTCTAGCATTAATGATAGCCTCATGCAATAGTGCCAAGTATAAAGCATCTTGTCTTTTTCCCAAAATAACTCTATTTGTTATCATGTAGTGGAGAATTTGAAATCCAGAAAGTGTTCAGGAAGGTAATTCAGTGTAACTTTCTCCCCAAGCTGCAGAGGTTGATTTGGTAGCTAATAAAACCCAGGTTTGAATCTGAGGGAGAAATACCAACCAGTAATCATTCTCTGATAAGGACCAGGCAGAATACAATTCCTCTGCCACTTCATGGATCTTCCACAGCCCGATTTATCCCACGCTGTAAACCCCAGGCAAGGATGTGCAGAAGAGTAGTTGTTTCTGTTCCTTGTTTCCAAAGACTTTCCAATACCTTTGCCTGATCTTTTACAACAGTATAGACAGGTGAATTTCACACATTTAAGACTAAATTAAGCACAATACTCAGGTGAAGCCTTGTTGGGAGGTCTAGAGGAGCAAGAGGTACTGATTGATCCTATCAGTGAATGAAGCAGCCCAGGAAATAATCCTGCTCTTTCATCAGAACTGTACATGTGGGAACAAGTGTGTATACCCCTGTATGATGTTCTTCCATGTAACATCTACAAGGAGTACCTCAAGGCAAGATTAAATAGGAACAGTCTGGAGAGTGGCAGAGAGGATGCTTAAAGAAAGTTGTTTTCATCTCCCTTCCTTTTTTTCTCCCTTATTAAGTTTTTTGCTTACCCTTTAATTTCAGGCCATGTTTCAGTGGACAGAACTTGTTGTGGGAAATAAGCAAACATGTTTAGAGTTTGCCTGCATTCAGTGGTGCTTATCAGATCAGTCTAGGCACCCAGGGGCTTTATCACTCATTAGAATGAGGGCATATGTCCAAAAATAAACATAGGCATTGAGCAGGAATGCAAATTTCTACTATGGATGGTAGCTGAGGGAGGGAGATCCCTGTGGAGGGAACCGGCCAGATAAGACTGCACTGAATTTTAAAGAAGAGAGGAAGCACATAAGAGTCTGAGATGTGTTTAGATGCAATGAATCTTAATTTTTCTTTTTCTGGGACCTAACCCAGAGTAAAATGCATCAACAGGTGCAAGAATCTCTTCCTGGCTTTCTGGATAAGACTGTCAGTGGTTACTTTCTGTTATTCCTTTAACCTGATGTTACAAATTTCTTCATATCAACGGAAAGCCCATGGGCTACCGACTGAAATCCTGAAAGATAACCTGTCAAAAAGGTTATGTGAAAAAAAAAGTCTTTTTTTTTCTGTGTTGCACTTCCGTGGGGATATTTACAATTGGAAAAGAACTCAAACTTGTGATGTCCTGCAGTATCACTAACTATATTGTAATATTGTTCACTGGAACATCTTGTGTGCATTAGTGCTGCTAATGCAAATTAAGGTTCCTGCTCTTTCAAGAAAAAAAATTAACCCACTGGATTGAAAGAGAACCCCTGGATCAGGTCAGCCTTGCAGCTACAGGTAACTGCAGAAGTAGTCAGGTCAGAGGGTATTAAAGAGTTAATAATATAGGCCCCAGACTGCAAAACTGCTTTTCAAAACCATAAAACAAAGCCTAGATCAATAAAGAAAACAGCAAAACTACAGGCAGTACAAGAGGATGACGTTTCCCACAAGTTCTTGGACCACTGCAATAATTGTGAAATTTGCTAAATAAAAATTTGGAACCTTCCCAATTTCCTGTGCTAGAAAAGACATCTGTATGTCTGTCTCAAATCTCATCCTTAACTTCCAGATTTGAAACAACGGAGCAACTTCAGGATTTTATTGTAACTTCTGTGGCTTTTCTTTCAATAATTACACAGGTAATTTCTTGACTTGCAAATGACCTG
Organism: Hirundo rustica; assembly: GCF_015227805.2. Classification (NCBI taxonomy): domain Eukaryota; kingdom Metazoa; phylum Chordata; class Aves; order Passeriformes; family Hirundinidae; genus Hirundo; species Hirundo rustica. The sequence continues at coordinate 6,115,175 of NC_053464.1, forward strand.
CCCTATGACAGGGGTCTGTATATTTTTTGACTGCTTTTTCTCTTTTCAGCTGAGGAGAAAGACTTCAGTCCATAATATTTCTCTCACAGCACCTCAGTTTGTGTCCTGCAAACTGCCTGGATTTCCTGCCAAGTCATACAACTATAACATCATGGCAATCAGTAACAATACTTCTGTTGTTTTAAGCATGAGGTTTTCAGGCTGTTTGGAATTTTGGTGGTGCTGCTTCTTTCAGTTATTTAACTTTTTCCAAAGTCAAGAAACAGTTGCTATCCAGAGTATACTAAAAAAGCAGCTGAGACGTGATCTTAGTCTCTGGTTTGAATATTGTCTTAGTTTGTGATTCCCCTTTGAGTTTAAAAGGACAGTAGTGTCTCTCTGGGAATAAAAACAAATGTATTTTAAATTTACTCTTCACTGGATCACTGAGTGACATGTGTGTGTCATTTCATAGTTTTTTCCCAAGTATTGCATTTGTGATTTGTTAAGTGCTTGTGTTTTGGGTGGGTAGAGGCTCTTTATGATCAGAAAGACACAGGATATAGTGGGCAGCTGGAGTCAGGCCCTGCTTCTCTGGGTGCCTCTTTAGATGTCTTTGGAGGTCCTGACTCAGTGTTTGTGTGTTTGCTCTTTTCTATTAAAACCAGTTGTCCCTGCACTTTCTCTACCAAATCCTGCTGTACAGGGAGCAGCACTCAGTAATTTAGTGGACCCAGAGGGAGAAGTTAAGACTGTGGAAGTATTAGGTTATAGGATTTGACAGTCCAAGAAGTAGGCCAGTCATCTCAGCCTGTCAGTACAGACTACCTAAGGGGTTTTATTTGATTATCTAATTTGTGCATGCATAATTGTACCACTGACAGTGCTAATTTTAATGTAAGGTTCTTCCAGTGGAAAAATAGAAGATCTAGGAGGTTGTTTTGCTTGACAGACTATGGTTAAGTGATGTGCTATTGGGATTTGCATAGGAATATATAGGTAATATGCCAATGGAGGTTGCTGTGTCTGAACCCATGCAGTGGTATGTACTGACTCACTGTCTCACCATGCTGCTAGCACGTTGGCAAGCGTTGTAAGGATATGCCACGTTTCTCAGCTCATTATTGCACATCTAGCAAGGGTCAGCTTGTAAGCAGTTTTGTCAAAGGGAATACAGATAGGAGTAAGTTTCTACTTACAGGTAGACAGGAAGGAGAAAACCCTTGCTTAAGAGAGGATATCCTATCCTATAAGAAAGGATAATTTCAGGTATGTGGAGATCTGTGAGGCATCAGATCTGGAAGATGCAAGTAGACCCCAAATAGTACAAGGGATTGGATTCATTGTGTGGTTTGTGTGTAAAAATCAGATTTTAAGCCCAATCCAGGGACTGTCTATAGTGATGCTTTGAAAAACTGGACACCTCATTTTACAGTTAGCAAAAGCAAAAAGCAATTTAACTGAAAGCATATCCAGAGTCAGTCTCACTGCTGTTGTCCAGGAGGCACAGACACCCCCTGCCCCTTTGCAGACAGCCATCTGCCATCCGGGAGAGGTGGCAATGCCCGCAGCAGGCGCAGGCAGTGCCGTGTCAGCACGGGGCTGCCGTGGGAGCACAGCCCTGCCCGCCTCTGCCCAGGCTGCTGCTCTGTGCTGTGGGCAGGGCTGCGGGGCACGCACAGGGCAGCAGCAGCAGCCTGGGGAGCTGTGGAACGATGCCAGGTTCTCACTGCTGCTCACTCAGCCCTGAGTCACGGCCGGGCGCTGACCTCGGGCTGCCCAGGCTGCCAGCTCTGCTTTGGTCCCAGGGCAGCCCCAACAGGGAATCACTTTAAGGGCAATGTGTACTGATTTCATTTTCTTTTCCTTTTTTAAAGTTTTTCATGCCCTGTGTATTTGGGGCTCCCTGTTTATTTTCAGTTCTAGTTTCCTTGGTGTAAGTAAAATAGTTTTCCCTCTTTCTCCTTTGGTTTTCATGACTTAAGCATCTTATTTTGTAACAAAATTAATATCTATTTTAATTTGATATTTGGGTAACAGTTAAGAGGAGGAGCACTCTTGGAATCATACAATTGTACAATCATCAAGATTGGAAGAGACCTTTTCTTTCAGAAATGAGTAAAAAACTTCAGCGGGGTTTAGGGTTTTTTTGGTGTAGAACAAGATCCTAGTTAGTGGAAGGTGTGAAATATATATCATTTTGGTTAACTAATCTTATTTGTGAGTCTTTTCTAAAAATAACCAGCTGTAAGACTGGACAAAAAAGTAATGGTATACATGGTGTAATAGTCATGAACTTGATTCTAACCTCAAGATCCTGTTTGAGTAAGAATTATGAGACACTCTTCTTGTAACCTTTGTCATTCATAGTTTCAGCTTTGTGAGTTAATATCAACAGAGCTCAATCAGGCTTAGGACCTACAAAAACACTGTGAAATAAATAGAATGTAGACAGTGTGAACCAGGAAGGGGAAGGATAGGCTTCAGTTCTTTATGAAATGCTGACTGTATTAACTGCCACAAGGTATAAGGCTCCATGATCTCTAATAAAACTGCTCAAGTAGTAATCAGTCAGATGTGAAATAGATGGTTTGGCTCATATTTCATCAGAGGAATGCAAACTTACAAAGAACAATTAAAGGTGTTAAATAGCAAAATCTAGGTTTAATTTTTACTTTTGCTGAAAGGCTTTAACAGAAAACTAGAAAGGTTTTGCTTCAAGAGGCTGTGATCCAGTCTCAGAACTTATAGTACTAGAGCTTGCTTGCTGTTTTCTGAACTAACCATATAAGATACCTTTTGTTTAGAAGATTCTCGTACACTTTATAGATGAACCTTGGCCAGTGATTCTTTTGAACAGTGTATTTTGAATTACAATTACAGCATAGAGTCAGATCACCTCTTCTTTGGCTTAAAATTCTGGGAAGAGTGCTATAGAAACCCAATGAGATAATATGATTTTACTGGTGTATATGTAGTGGGCTGATTTCTGCCCCCCTAGTCTTAGACAGAATTAAGTGGCAGAAATAAAAAAACCTTTTAAATCCTCAATGAAATACACTTTATACATTATTCCATGAGAGAAGTGGGATGCTATTATAAATATTAGAAGCAAATAAGTCTAATAAAGAATGAGTGAGGATTGACAGGCATAATATTGCCCCGTATGTTAGCCTAGTCTAAATCCTATAAATCCTGTTTTTCTTCTACTGAAAGAGGTTTTTTTTAAATGTGTCTGGGGGATGTCTGTTCTCCTAGCCAACAGATGACAAACAGCTCTTGGAATTTCTCTGTGCAATGTTAGATATCTTTCTGTCACTAAAGTTTTTGCCCAGTTAAACCTGAAAAAGGACCCAAATCCCACCATGCAGAAGTAATCTGGTAGCGATGCTGTTGTCCATTTGAAGCTAAACTCTAATCAGAATAGAATGCAAAGATGGGGAGATAAAATAGGTGGTGAGTAGAAGGAAATGAAAGAAAATGAAAGAACATAGCACCCTTCTGTGTCTATCCGTGATTGTCGGAGAGGCAGTGAGACACTTCTGCTGTGTGAGAGTCACTGAGAAATTCAAATAGCCTGGCATTACAATGGTAACTCAGTCTCACCTAATTACTATCGCTAGCAAGAGATGAGTGAATCAGCCGTTCAGGAAGAGGAAAACTGATTTCTATTTGTAATTGCTTTTGTTCGTAACTGATGGGAGCTGTTAACATCTGTATCCCCAGGCTCTGATAGTCCATTAGAGAGCTCGGAGGAATGGCTAAAATGGAATTGCAGCTGGGAGGAGGAGGATGTGGCAAGACAGCGAGGACTGCCAGGCATCCTGTAATGTCATCAGCACGCAGCCTCCACAGATCTGCACTGCATTCCAAAATAGATCCTTCAAAACAAACTTCAGCCCTCATTATAGAGCAGAAATAAAAACGTAGACAAATCACCCCAGACATTCCGTGGCTCGCAGTATTTCGAGGACTGCTTTTTCTTCAGAAGTGACCTTTCCTCTCGGTGCACACTGCTTGCTGCACAGCCGAGCCACCCAAGTTTCCAATACATGAGGAGACAGCATGAAAGCCTGTAAAATCCAGTTCGATAGCGCTAAAAACATGAAACTACCTGGGGAAAAAAAAAAAAAAAAAAAAAAAGGCAAGGCCCCCTAATGCTTCCTCTCCCCATCTCTTCTTAGTTCTGGATTGCAAGACAGCCAAGAAAGCATTTCCAAGAGCTCTGCTCAGTCTGAGTCATTTGCAAGTCTGTTTTAACTTCTTTAACAGATTTAAAATAATTTTCGAGACTATGCATTTGCCAAATAATATAGTGCAATAGTTCATATAATGTATTTTTTTTAAGAAAGTTTGATTTTTTTTTCTTATCTTGCATGTACATCTTATATATTTGAGGAAGGAGTGAGAAAGCAATACTGTGGTCACTTTGGAGGAAATGGCATTGGAGCCCTTGTATTTTTCATTGCAGGGAGCTGCAGGAAGCCACATACTAAAAAAACTAAAAACAGAAAATTGGGATTTTGATATTTACACCATAGTAATTAGGCAATTTATACTGGTTTAGGTTAAGTTTTCATTCTGAGGAGAATTTGATTCCTGAGGATACCTGTAAGCACAGAAGGGAATTAGGTCCTCAGAAGTTTGCTGAATGCTCAAATTCTAATAAACAGCCAGCTTCCAACTTTATAGTGGTCAGCTATTTGAAAATTAATCTTTTCCTAGCAAAGGACTGCCCTAAATGTTTCCCACTTAAACTGTTATATAAATATTTGCATTTCTTCCATGATGCATGTTCAAATTTGCATGCTGCTGGTTTGATTACTTAGAGTAATCTTAGCATTTACATAAATATGCATGGAAGGCACCATCATTTCCTCCCCTGTGTCTCACATGCTTTAGATTTATGTACCAGGGGACAGATATACACAATTCTGGTTAAGGAGGGCATGTAGCCTGCTCTGGCACCACTTACAGTATGGAGGCAGGGTTTATATGCTGCCCTTCATCTGTATTTATTTGGATAACTCAATGTATCTGCTGCAAGTTTTACTCTCTCCTGCAAGTTTTACTAACCTGAGTTTCATGCAGCCTTACCAGAGAAGGCTTTTTCTTTTTATGTGTGTATTGTGTGCTGTGCTCTCATCTTTTCATAATGACACTAGTACAAAGAGGATGTGCAATTAGTTCAGAATGTGTATGCTCTCCACTTTCCTTTTAAGTCTGTGAGGACAGATAAAAGACTTTTCTAAACTATCAATGGATTTGTTTGCCAGATGCTTTCCAGATGAGTACAGTGAGGGTGGAGAAAGCTGGACTTTTGGCTCAACACAATTCCTTTGGTTCCTTTCATATTTCTTTCAAAACAAGCTTTTGTTTGTTTTTTGAGAAACAGGAAAAAAAATCTTGGCAAGTAGAAGGAACTTTAGAGGGAAGATTAGTTTGCGTATTATTGTATTGAAAAATTGGGCATCCTTAGTTCTAGAGAGGTGGAGGAAATTGCTCAAGGCTTTTTCAGACTCTCTAAAGGATTTTATTTTTTAAATGCATAGGTTATAGCTTTGCTAATGCTGCAGAGTGTTCTGAATGTGAGAAGTCTGAAAGTAATAGAATTGTCATTTTTATTACTTGTATCACTTTTTTCTCCTGTCCCCAGTATGTAAGAGGCCACTTGTTCAATGCACTCTGGGAAGCAAAAATGGAAACAAGCTACTACTTTGTTTTCTATTTACACCCTGACATTTCTAAACTAGAGAAGAATGCAGAACACTTGTAAAAGAGATTATTTTCTTCTAATTTTGCAAGAAATAACAAATAGAAGTTTGATGATTTTGATTTTGTAATGATGTGTTATATGAGAAATATGCAAAGTAATTAGAAATGCCAAAAGAGTCAGCCATTTTAAACCTCCCTACTGGTATAAATGCCAGACTGCTTCTTTCTGAAGAAAGAATTGTCATATTTTCTGCATGTGACAAACTACTTCAGCATTTGGACTACTGATAACTGTAGCACATAAATCACAAAGATTGAAGGCTCCAGTGGAGCAATGAAAGAAGCAATTCACTGATCACCACTGTCATTAGTGAAAGTGGAGGACAATTAAACAAACCAAGCAAAAAACCCACCTCATTCCTGTATAGGCTTGTTCACAGGTTTGGTGCTGAAGGCCTTTAACAATACTAGAACAGGACTTTCCATCACAAAAATGTGTCTCCATCACGGTACTCCAGCCTGCTGCACCCAGAATGAACATTCAGCAGCCAGGAAGAGAGGCTTCAATAAGCTTGTGTTTGAGTGATTCTCACTGATGAGCCATCAAGTGCCATCTCCTTCTGCCCACAAGGAAAGGATACATGTTCCTTTTTAAAATTTGTACTTTGTATGATTGACCCAGCATATTATCCAGATATTCAGCTTCAGCATGCCTTGGAAGTGCTTTAAATTCAGGCAGACTGAACATAGAGGTTTGGTACAGCCTGATTGCTTTGCTGTGAACAAGTTTGCAAAAGCAAATCAAATGCTGGTTCCCCTCTCAACATATTTTTCATAAATCTTTCCAAAGGACAGATTAGTTCTGTTGTAGTGGCCTGGGAAAGAACTGTAAAGCACCTCAAGACAAAGATTCATGGGCTGAGGCCATGGTCTGCTGTTTGCTGTACAGAAGCAGACAAGTGAGGTATCATAAAGCACACATGGGTTTTCAGTGAACATGCTTAGCATATCTCCATACCACAGAGTGAACTGCAGCTCTGGAATATTTCACTGTCAGTGCCTACAGCTGAAAAATCAGTATACTTTTGCTGTAACTAATGCTGTTCACTGTCATTCTTTCACTTCATTACTGAGACAAGTTGAGAAGGAAAGGTCACAGTTTGCTTCAGCTGCCATTGCTGAGTTCATCAGGCAGGAAGGAAATGCCTTCTGCAAGAAAGTATTTGGATGGTAAATATTGCATGACAAGGTTGGAACAGATGATCCCTGAGGTTCCCTTCCAACCTGGTATTCTATGATTCTCTACTTCTCTCGTATATATGATAAAATGATGCTGATTCCTGTATCTCCTGAGCATCTTTCCCTGTCCCTGAATTGCCACTGTGCTTTTTCCCCCTCATCCTGTGCAACTTGTTCCAAATTACTCTTCCCGCTTGGTAAGAATCTGTTTCTTTCCCACCACTTGTCCTTCAAAGGTAGCAGTGCACCCATTTCCTTCTCTCCTAGAAGCCTTCTCAACACTTCCTGTGCTCTGGCTGGCAGTCACTGCTGGCTTTGGCAGGTCCATATGCCAGGGTACTGCAAAGTCAATGCATGGCTGCAAGTCAGTGATGGAGAAAAAGTGTGTTTTCAGTGGGTGGTGAAGCCATTTGATCTTTGACTCCAAATACACCTTCCCACTGTTAAATGGGTAGGTCCCAGTAGTCTGTCCTGGCATCGGAGATAAAGGGAGTTTGCAGGAAGATGCTGTGGAAAGCTGTGGATGGGCAGTTCAGAGTTTGAGTCCACTTTAAAGTCAGTAAGAAAATTGCAGCTACTGAAACTATGGGAGGCAGATACAAAGACATTCTTGACCCACTCTCAGGCTACTCCAGACTCCCTGCTGCTCAATGAAAAACTTCCAGGTTCTTCTAGATCAAAGAATCTTTTCTCACAAAAAGCAAAGCTGTAAGGATAATGTGTAGAGCAGTTTTAGGAAGGTTCCAGCATGTACTGGGGTGGGTGCTGGTGCTGTGGGGAAGAGGATAAAAGGGGAAAGTTTCCTCTAAAGCCCTGTATATTGCACAGCTCCAAAAAACAAGTCTGTCACCATCTCATCAGTTCCTCTCCCTTCCCTTCCCTTCACTGCACCTTGAATGTTCCCCAGAGAGAGTCCTGCCTGCTCAAGATACCAAACATCCTTGACAGCAGGCTCAGTGCCTCGTGCCAGAGGACTCTGCATGGCAGCAGCAGCTCTAAATACAAAGTGAGGGCCTTAAGTAGGCAAATCTGGCTGCATAAACTCTCTTGTAAATGTTGGCATACTAATAGTTCTTCTGCTGCTCTTGAAATGTGGAAGAAAAATGAACATTAAATGCTGGAGCTATCTACAAGTAATAAATTGCAGTGCTTAAATGTTTATGTATGGAACTTGTGCTCACCAATGCACAGCTCTGATTTATCTGCCCCTGGGGAGAACCAGGTGGCAGGTTTTTGTGTAAGTGCTTCTAGTTGGGGTACAAAAAATGTATCATTTAGGGCTGTCTGCTTAGCAAGACTGTCAACTTCCCTGTACAAACTGCAGATGAGGAAAAAAATAATATTTTTCCACCCATATCTGGATGACCTGTTTAGCAGTAAAACTATGTACTTCACTTGCAGGTTAACAAACAAGCCAAACCCACTCAGCAGTCTCCCACTGACACAATTTCTCTGCTAGACCATGTTATTCACAAGTTTTTCTTTGATATAGAGTTGTGCCTTTAGTAAAGTGCCACTGTGTGCTTAGGCACTTCTTGTCTGTGCAGTGCTCAGAACACAGGAAACTTAGCTCTGCCAAAAATCTTTATTGAAGCATTTTTAAAAGGCATTCCCCTACCTAGCTGTAAAACTGTCGTCTCTCTGCTCAGACTATCAGCCATGAGGACAAATATATATACAGATAGTTTTATTAGGCAAATCAACTAATTTGTGCCCAGTCCAAGGCACAAAACTAATTCTGCAGTAATTACTTGTACAGATGAACTCTTCCCTTTTTTCCAGTATACTCAAGGAATAAGCTCAGCTTTAAAGATCTGGAAGAGGGAGAAATATTTGATAGATTTGGCACAGGGCATCCATCAGTAGTTAGTTATAAACTCCTTTGTTTTGAACTTGGGGTTTGGGTCAATGAATTTCCGTAGCATCCCTGAGCCCACGTAGCTTGAGGTGACACTTTCCCGTTAGGAATTTGAGCTGGAAAGGCAAACACTCCTTGGGACTTGCCCTTTCGTAGGAGTAGGTCTGTGCGAGCCTTGAGAGACTGTGCTGTGCAGACGGCATTTGTGCCACTGGCATGGGACAGCTTTGTCCCCAGCTCTGTTGGGCATGTCTTTTCCTCCCTGAAACAGAGGCACGGCACTGCCCTGTCTTTTGTGTCTGGGATGTCAGGAGGGAGGGGCCTGGCAAGGGCTGTGCTCAGCTTCAAATGGGAAAGGTGAAGCGGGGACACAGAGCCTGAGCGAGCAGAAAGGAGGAACTGCGGGATGAGCGGCGCTCCCAAGGAGAGGGGGCAGGGCAGGGTGCCGGGAGAGTGGCACGGAGCAGAGCTTGCCAGAGACATGTCAGAACGGGCAATTGCCATTTCAACAGCCGGTTCGGCAACTCATGGACGTAATGCAGCAACCACGGCAGCATGGAGCTCAGCTCTGCCTGTAAAACGTGTGCAAATCTTTGCTTAACCCTCGAGCAGCTCAGTCCAGGGGCTGGAGCCGCAGCAGCATCTGCAGTGCAGGAGCAGTGCCTGGCCAGAGGACCGGGCTCAGCTCCGCAGGGCTGAGAGCAGCGCAGTCCTTCCCCGAGAGCCTCGGGGGCACAGCGATCCCGGCACCTCTGCAGTGCACAAAAACGAGCACGGTGGATGCAAATCGCCCTCCCGAGCCCGTTTTCATGTTGACCTTGTTTTCCCGCACGGCGTGTTTGCAAATGCTGGCGCGTTGGACGCGGCCGGGACTGCGTAGGAACACGAGGGGATCACGTACACAGCCCTGGCAGCGTGTCAGGCTCCGGGAGAGCCGCGGCTGAGACAGTTCTAGGTGGAGCCGTCTGAGATAGCTGCAAGTACAAGTTTCACAGACTCCTCTCAGAACATTGCCTGCAGGGCACAGATGTGATAGGAGGGGATGAATACACTCCCGTCTTTGTTGCGTGTTTGTTTTTGAAGCTGAGCTTTTAAAACAATGTCACTCCTCCTGCTCTAACTACACCAGGGAACACCGGTGCCTGGATGTTGAGCCTGAGCCTTGCCACATCAGCTGCCTGTTCCATCAATCTTTTCCTCGTTGCCTGCTAAAGCACCAAAGCAGGATGCAGAGGCCATGGGGAGCAGTGTGCAGGGGTTCTTGCAGGGTGCCTGTGCTCTCATGATGGTAAGTGTGGGTCCTTGTGTCTGTGCTGCTCCGGACCCCCAGCAGCACCGCAGCTCGCTGCTCCTGCTGGCACAGCTCCTCGGCTGTGAAAACTGAGACGGTCTTTTAGACCCTGCAGAGCAGGGACCCACTGACACTCATGGTCCCCCCACCTTCCTGACCACGCTTTGCCTTTCGCCCTCTGTGGAGATTATTTTCACCACCATCTTTTGTTAGTGCAAAGCCTGGTTTTCTCGAGCTGAGTTCTCTTAGGAATATTTGTTTCACAGGACTGAGAAATTTCTCACAAGAAGACAACCTCTGTCTTGTTTATTTAGACATATTTCCCTTCAGTCTTTTCCACTTAAAAACTTTTGTTTGATATTGGAGGGTCTGGTGATAATCCTATAGTAGCAAATGCCTTTATAAAAATAAAAAGCACCACACAACAAAAATCCTACAAACTGAGAGGAAGTCTCTCTTCTACATCGTAGGTCTGCCTTATATTAAATACACTACATCAGCATGGGTATTTTGTATAAGTTTGAATTTCTTTGCATTGGCAGACAATGATGGATTGCCTTAGTGTTTATAAATACTGAGAGAAAATCCAAACAAGGGTTCAAATCACTGTGTCACCTCCTTTACTTATTTGTCCAGTATGGCTAAAGGAATGTAATCTGTGTTTTTAAAAATAAAAACCCCTAAGAGATCAAAGGACATCATAGGAAGACCGGATAAACATTTATGGATTCCAGCTGAAAAAAAACTAGAGCTATAAAGTCTAAATACTTAGGAGGGTCTTTCCTTCATCAAATAATACTTGGACCAGTCTGACCTGTATCTTATTCTCCTGAGTAGGTTTTAATAGAAGGTTTGGTTTTCAGCATGGTTTTCAGCAGCCCTGAGGCCAGGGAACAGATCTGAACTGGTAATGCCAGCAGTTATTTTATGACTTGAGCAGGCATGTTCTTACATGATGTGGGGTCATAATGCAGTGATACTGTAATTTCTCCCATTCTTTAATACTTCAAAGCAATTTGCATCGGAAAAAAAGATTTTCTGTTTTATATCCTTTATAAATTCAAATTCTTTTTTGCCCAGTAAAGCATTTGTTATTGGTTATTTGTTTTTCGTTGTTGGAATTGGTTGTGCCTTTACTTTAATCCCTTCATTTGAAAAAGAAGCCTATAATCCACTTGGGATGGGTCTCCTTCTTAAAAGAATTTGGGGCTGCAGAACTAAGCTAAAAATGTCGTAGTCCTTTGTAAACTACTGCTGTGGTGTCAGAATCCAGGTCCAGAGTTGTCTGATTTTCTTGTGTTTGTCACTGCTGCATCTGCCTTTACTGTGTTGCAAAACCCCATTCTCCTGAGCCTCTTCTGCAGAATGGGTTATCTGTACACTTTCGCTTGCAATGATGTACAAAAATGTGCCAAAACCCCTGTGTGCAGTAATGAGCAGTTATCAGAGCTTCTTGTGGTAACAACTCCATCATCAGAACACAGGTCTCCTGTTCAAGGGTACAGGGATTTGAAATCTCATCTCTGCTGAGTGTAGTTTAGATGCACTTTGCCATTGTTTCCAAGAGCTGCCAGGAGTTTTGTTGTGTTAGGAAATGCATGATCGTGATCCTTTAAATTCATGCCTGTGATGTTATGGGTCGGGGGGAAATCCCAGAAAAACCCTTTTTGTCAGTGGCTGTGTTATATTAACCATCCTACCCTTGTGGGTCCCTTCCAACTCAGAATATTCTGTAATTGTATGAATTCTACCCCTGGGCTCACCTTCTCTGCAGTCAGTAACTGCTCCAGGAGCTCAGTATTAAGCTGCTCATTTTTAAGAGGGAGAGTATCATTAGACCAGGTTCTGATTAATAATTGTGATAATAATGTCCATGTAGTCCATGTAGAGTGTAGATCTCATGGGGCTTTTTGTGTGTTTCTGCTGCACAAAAATAGCTTTGCTCATATTTTGAGACAAAGGTAGTTTCATGGATTGGGGATGTGTTAAGAGTTCACATTATCTCTAGATTCAAATTCAAATTTAAAGAGCCCAGGGACGTGGGTTTGAAAAGGTTGGACTCAATATGGTTCAGAAATGGGTCTTCTGAGAGATTATTATTTTCCCAAGTAGCTAATATTTTGGGGTTTACACTAGGGAATGAGCAAATCTTCTGGTTAAAAACTTCCAAGCTGACACATGGGAGGAGGGAGGAAGGTCTTTGAAAAGTCCCGTCATACAAGCACCCTCACATATATTGATTGGCTGGGCACACCACCTGTACAAATTCTGCTGCTTTGCTGTTATTTTAAATTTAAAAAAAAAAAAAAAAAAAAAAAAAAAAAAGTGCTACCAGTAGAGTTGGGTAAAATAATTGCCTTCACTGCAATCAGTAATGTTATTGCACCCAACTGCTGTTATCATTCATGAAGATACTGAGAGCCATTGTTTTCTTACTCTATTTGGAATTTGAGTCCATAAACTTTTATGAGCTATAGTTTAGATAATGTGAGGAAATGGCTTGTCTGGAACCAAAATTATCTCATTGTTTCAAACAGGCAGGGACAGGTTTTGGTCTTTTCTACATTACTTTATTTGCTATAAAACAGATCTTATCTTTCAAGTATTATGGAATTGCACATTAAATTTCTGGGTTTATACATGGAAATGCAGTAGATCTGGCTTCTTGATGTCTTTGGCTCCATATGAGTACAATAATTAATGATCTAGTTCACAAGGAGAGATATCTATGGAAAAAAAATTCTCTTGGGGGGTTTTATAAGAGATTCTCAGAGAGATTCTCAGATTTATCTGCATGAGTATCTTTATGATTGTTAGAAATGTGTTTCCTTTGACGTATTCCTATCACAGCTGGGATTAACTGCATTCTGGAGGCTGAGTGTAAATTTGTTTACTCAGTAAATCAGTGGCAGAACGAGATTTTCCTGCATTATCCATCTGTCTTAGCTTCTAAGGAGAAAATAGTGACTTATTTGTAGTCTTTTGAGATTTATATAGTTTTATAGCCGAAGTCCATGAAGGTCTCCTTTTTGATAGCCTAAAGAAAGCCATTTAATTCTTAAAACAGGATGTATACTATCAACAAACTGAAATGTGCTGCATGTGTGGATACCACTTAAAAAAGACAAGAGCACTTTTTCCACTGAAGGATTTTTTTCACTAGGATAATACACTTCATATCTGCTGCTCAGTTATATTTAGGGAAGAAGATGATTTTTGTAGAGTGTTGGTTTTGCAGTGCTCAGTGCAGATTCGTTCTTGCTGCTGGTTGGTGAATCTCAGGGAATTCCTGGACTCCAAGTGATGCTCTCCAAGAAGAGCACAAGCTGTCGTGGTTCCCTGGGTTTAGGCAGCCACTCTAAACAGGAATTCACACTGTGAGCAAACACTTCAGTGTTGTTTGCACTGACAGTGTACCAAGTGAGGTCTCCACCCAAAAGCAGAGTCAAAATCTAGGAGAGAACATTGCTGAACAAAGGCACAGTCAGGAAGGAATTCAGAATTATGTTCAGAATTATTGTTCAGCCCTACAATCTCTGTCCCAAAGTCCCCAGATTTTCAAATTCAGGCTAGCTCTTCACTTATGTTGATTGTTTTCAAAGTGGTTTTTTCCTTCTTTTTTTCTTCTGTTAAGAATGGAAAAAAAAGTGAGTTCCCTTAGAAGTGCCTCCCTTCTGCTATATATTTCTTAATTGAGTTCTTGGCATAAGGAAGGGAGAAAATATGTCTAGCTATGAGAATAGCTGTGTGAACTGGGAAAGCCTCCAACTTCCAGAAATATATTTAAAGGCTTCAAGAAGATCCAATTTTCCAAATAATTTTTACTCCTTTGCTTGGTCCGCTGTCAGTATTTGATAAATAGGGTGGGACTATTGTCAATATTTAACAGCTCAACACAAATATTATTCTTCATACACTGTAAAAATAGTATATGAAATGCAAATAAAGTACCTTATTCCACAGTTTGGTAGTAACAGGGGCAAGTGATAAAATCTCCCTTGCCTCCATACAAAGGCATAGAGAGGGAGAAAAATGTTACCAGTGGAAACAATCTTCCCTGCTGGGAAACAAAACAGTGAGATTCCTCACTCCTCCCTAAAGTCACGTCCCGAGGGGGGCTCTGTGATAGAAGTTTGTTGTGAAGTGTTTCTGAGCAAGAAACAGCAAAGTGGGACTGGTGATTCAAACCAGATCACGGTGAAGTCTGCAGAAACAGAGCTCCTCCTGTATCAGCAATTTATCAGCAGGACCCATTGAATTGCTCTGCAGTACAAAACTCAGTTACTTCTGGAACCTTCCCTGCTTGCAGAAAACTTCATCCCAGAAAGCCACCACTTAGCATTTCACTGCTGGGTAGAGCAGCCTGCCCTCTCCATCGCCACGTGCGACCTGACCGTGGCATCAAGCTGGGAAAAATCAAGATGCAGCATGGTCTGAGAGACGGGTTTAATGAGCACCAGAAGGAAGCCTGGATGTCACTTTCCAATTTTGTGTTCCAGAATGGTTTCCTATTATTTAAATTTTTTAGAAACTGTTGCTGTATGAATGGTCCGATCCAATAGCCAGGAGAAACTGCTTTTTTAGCTGTAGGGGAGAATCTGTGTGTCAGCCACGCTGTGACAAGCCGGGCTGGCCGCAGGGACACGTCCACACCGCACAGCCCAGCTGCCCCTGCAAGGGCACTTGTGTTGGTAGCCTGACTAAGCCACCACCCACACAAAACAAAGGATAAGGAACAGAGCCAGTTTATTCAGGAGACTTCCACATTTATCATTGTTTTGGATTTGGCTTCTGTCCAGTGCAAAACGCATTTTGTGTGCTCCTACAGCTGCCACGTACAGTGGACCCTGAGGTAGTAGGAAACTGCTCAATTAGTAGAACTGTAGTGTGCCACTTATTCTGTAAATGAGTGAGTAAATCCAGGAAGAAATACAAATAATAGTAAAATTTATTATTCCATTTTGTCCAAAACAGGCAGGATCATTTACCAACTAGCTCTTCCTCTAACCCTTTACTACGATTACTGCACTGTTAATGTGTCTCAGCTGCCATCCAGAAAAGTCACATCCCAAAGCTCATTCCATCCTTCTCCTGTCCCCCCCCCACAACAAGGTAGAGCTCCACTGAAAACCAGAAAGCTGAGCAGCCTTGACTGACCGACTGAAGGACAATTTCAGAGCACTTTAAGAACATCTGTTCCTGTATTTTGTCATGGTCTTATTCTCTTAAAATAATTCTACAATTTCTTGCTTAATTAGTAGCATCTGCAGCTGAGAATATGAGGTTATTTAAAGGAAAGAAGCTTGATGGTAATTTTCAGCAGTTTATAAGACTCCATTATTTGAGAAAACGGAGTAATTAATTATCTCCATCAGGAAATATTTGCAACATTTGCAATTTTATAGCGTGAGGTGTCAAAGGTTACTGTTCAAGTGTAGCTGGTGAGCCATAGGACACTGGGGAAGACTTTGCACACATTGACACTTCGTGTCCGTGAAGAGAGTTTTCCTTCCCAGGAATCATCTTCCAGCATTGATTGGGGGAGGATCAGCAGCTGCAGAGTATCAGACGCTTCTTGCAGACATCTCTTTAAAGGCTCTGTGATGTTAATTAATTACAGTGTCAGCTTCAGTGGCCTGAGAAAAGGGGACAGGTTACTCACGTAACTGCAGCAGACCCTCACCACACTTCTGTTTTTAAAGCACACACACAGGTCACACTTTCAGGCAGGGTTTGTACAGCTGGCTTGGCCTGAGTCAATATGAAACCTCTGCCAAACTTTCAGAGCACCTGTGAGAAGTGAGGATTTCTCACTTGTGCTGACTTCAAGAGTGAATTAAGCCACTCTGCTTTCACAGATCTCCTTGCAGCCTCTCACTTGTGCAGCCTCTGTAGGACCATCATGGCTGGTTTGAACACAGGCGGTGTGGATGGTACCAGCCAGTGTTAGTGCAGTTCAGGACAGCTTCAACTTGTGGGGCAGGATGTGCTGAACAGTCAAGATTTGGAACAGAAACATAATAAACTATCTGACTGGTAACCAGAATCACTTGTCAGAAAACCCCCGGAATATGGAGCTCTGAAACCGAGAGCAGATACTGGCCACAGTGCCTCCAGCAGTTTATCAGTGGAGATGTGGCAAAGCCCTTGCATAGTCACTGAGCTGGTAAACTCTTCATATGATAGAACTGTGCTTCTGTTAATTTCTCCATGCACTATGGACTCTAAGAAAGATTGATTTCTCCAGAAACCACTTTTAACTGATTTTGGGACAGTCACAGTTGTTTAACTACAGAAAAACTAGACTTTATTAATTTGTTTTCTGTCTAATGTCTTCAACTATAAAGCTGGCAGCACACACAGGGAACAAGTGCCAACATCAGCACTTCCTTTTAAATAAACAGCAACTCAGATAACACTTACATGTTACAAAGAAGTGGTTCATTTGATATTTTCTTTCTCTATTGCAGCCGAGCTATAAGGCTGAATTCTTCCTTTAAATCATGAGAGAAATGAATTATTTAAAAGAAAAAAACCCCTAGAAAGTGAAGTAGCAAATGGTTTTACTTTCTCCGAATTTTATCTCTAAGAAAATACATTTTAAGCTGTGAGCTCAACCAAAAATTCTGATAGGAAAAAAAATTTCAAAATATCCAAAATGTCTAAATTTCAAATACCCTGTCAGGATAACAATTTCTGATTGGAGATCTGATGAACATAGCATTCAAGGATTTGGATCAGCAAAAGCATTCAGCAGAACGCAGTCTGGATTAGGGAGCTGTAGTAGAGTAAAATCCATATACATTTCAGGAAGGACAGGATATGCTGTCAATACAACTACTTCTAGTAAACACTGTACTTATATAAACATTTGGGTTAAAATATTAGAAAGCATATTAGACTGACAGAAAACTTGCATATATGTTGAGCCTAAAATACTTCTGAGTATCTGAGGGACATTTTATGAAGCTCTTACATAACCTAGGAGCTGGCAGGAGTTAGACTGACTCAGAACCCCCATGTACTTCTGCGTTTTAAGTATGTCATATTAATGTCCTTCACTCCACCCAAAGAAAAATTCAGAGACATCCTGATGTTCCAGTGACTTCAAATGAAGTTTCCTTTTTTTTTTTTTTTTTTTTTTTTTGGACAGGATCCTTTAGAACATCAGCAGCGTGACTGGCAATTGTCGGAAGAAGAAGGGATCCCAATTAAAACGTTTGATATTTTGGATATAGGAAATCCTGATGACCAGACTCATATCAATCCTAATGCTGCTGACAGTTCTGTGGAAGAGATCTTCAGGGAGGACGTGGAAAACAAAACTCAGAGTGAGTATGGAACTGGAGTTGTGTATTAATATTTAAGGCCATCTTGTTTTGTTCCATTTGCTGGAGTTCTTTAAATAAAATTATTCTGCTGGCTAACTTGCCTTCCTAATTAATTGTGTGGTGGTACCAGAAATGACAAATGATCTGCTCTCACAGTAAATGTAGCTGGTAAGTAAATGTTCCAGAAGAAGGGGGAAAATGTTTATATTTCCTAGCCTATTGATTATTATGTTACCCTCACTGATCAGGATGCATTACAGCCAGTGTGGTGAAACTATTCAAGCTTTTCCAGTAGGTAGCTTTAGAGTGGAAGAGGTCAAATTGAATTAATGTAATTTCTCAGCCAGTCTGCAAAAATCAATGCAACTTGAATTTCAACAACCACTAAAAATGGCATGATATGATTTAAATTATGCTGCTATTTAGTTCTTGTGTACACACTAAGTTGTACCAGATTTGCTAGTGATGTGTGTCATTTGAAAATTGAATTAGTTCCTGGTGCTGAAAGATTATTTATAGACAAAACCCAAAGAGTTAAGAATGCCCGGAGCCTGCATCCCAGTCCAAATCCTATGGGGCTTGTTGGCACTGTATAGAGGAGCAGTGGGAAAGATCTCCTGGCTAGCAGTGTCCAAACTCACTCAGCCCTTACAGCAAAGCGGTTTTGCAGTACATGAATCACCTTGGGCCCTGGAGTGGCAGTCTGTGAACATGAGTGAACATTTGAAGCGACATTTCCACATTGTACTGAGTGCTTTGTGTCCAGGGTAGGTTCTCACAGAGATGCTTGAGAGAGCCTTCACCCAAAAAGAAGCCTTTCCTGATTATAGCCTGCAGGGAAAGAAATCTGGTTCAGTACAGAGAGAACACAGAATGGAAGAAAGTAAAGATAATGGCAGTAAATTTCTCCTTATTGTTTAATTCTGTAGTGGTTCCTTCTTAATCAGATAATCACTGTAAGCTAACTGTGATTTAGAGGAAATATTTATTTTGATAATTTAGTGCAGTTTGGTAGCTAATTGCTTTGCAGAGGAACTGCTTAAGATGAAAGAGCATTGTTGGAAAAATTGTTTTATATCTTGTCTACAATATTTCCGGTTACAGAAAGAGACTTAATGACATTAAATATTGATTATATACCAAGCCCACATCCTTCCTTTTCCCTGAGAACACCAAGGATTAGGGTCTTCTGCTGCTCAGATTCAGAGTTTGAGTAACCTGTGCTGTTGTCAGGACTTCATTATTCTATACTGTGTGCTCACCTGTCCATTGGAAAGGTGAGATCCAGCTCCCAGATAGCACTGGTGAGTAGATGTGTGTCAGGGAGAGCTTTATAAGCCTGTCAGTCCTACCCATTGCTGCCACCGTCCCCCTCCATTGCTCACCAAAGGCAGCAGCCCACGGGGATGTACCAAGGCTGTGAGGCAAAGAATCCCCAGTGCTTTCAGAGGTCACTGGCTGCTCAGCAGGGTCCTCCTTTCCTGTGTTTGTGTTACACCCCCTGTCAGCACAGCCGTGTTTCCCATGCAACGCCTCGATGCCTGCAAAGGAGCCAAAGCCTGCTCTGGTGTGGATCTCTTGTGGGGACTTGCAAGGATGTTGGCCTCTTACATTAATGCTACTTAAAACTGGGAGCACATTGTAAACACATTCATTTCTTTTCAATAAAAATTATAATTCAAAGTAAAACAATGAAACAAAGCAACACGTTTCTCAGTCGAGTAAGAACTGGGCACAGTTACGTCTCAGTTTCAGGAAGTATTGAATGGATTATCTGTTTTCTGCTTCTAGAGGAACAGAAGCCTTCTCGTGGTTCAGATTCCCGGTAGGACCTTTGCGGTTCCGCCTTGGGTCTGTATTGGTAATTACACTTTCTCTCTTGGGCAGCAGCTGGAAACGGTGATTCATCTTCATGGAGCAAATCTAACAATGAAGCAGTGCAATTAAAACAGTCCAGAGCACTTGATTAGCAATGAACCAGGACACTGAAACCAACTCCCAGGGCAGTGCCGCAGGTCGCACACGTGCTTGTGTTATGGTAAGTGTGTATGAGTGCCTGGCCTGTGACCATGAGTCTATGGATTTAATTGATTTGGTGAATGTGGATGGGTTACAGGCTCTCTTACACTGATTTATTTCTAATGAAGTTGGAGAAGAGGATGAAATTAATGTTTTCTGCAAGAAAATGTCTGCAAGCACATTAAACACAACCAAGGAAACTGGTTAGTGCTACAGAGCAAACTCCTCATTCATTCATTCACTAAAAAATATTGTTTAAGCCTGGCATTGAATTCAAAATTGAAACATGTAAAGATGCACCCATCTTTAATCCTTGCCTGGCTGCATGTAAGTGGATGTGGGTTAGGTTCATTATGAGTTCCTGAATTTTTATTTTATTTTTTTTTAAAAAAGCACTGACATTTAAGACATACAAAGAAAAATGGCCTCAGGGGAACCACCTCCAATGCATCACAGAAGCTTTGTTCAAACAGTTTTCGATTACTCACTCTGACCACACACTGGCTGAAGTGGTTTAGGTAATGTGCTGTACAGGAATGGATTGGTGGGGAGGATCACCAGACAGCATTGCACCAGCCCACGTCATTTCTGGATGACCTCCAAAGGCAGGAGGCAAACACAACAACTGAGCAGCGCGTTCCTGCGAGAGCATGGGGAGGCACTGGCCCAGCAGCTGCCCTGCTGGGAACTTTCCCTTCCAGGACACGAGGAAAGTTTTGTGCTGCAGCGTTCTTGGGAGCATGGAGAAAATTGCTCCTGCTGCTCTCTCGTTCCACCAGGCTGTGATTTTTGATGGCTGGATACAGTTAGACTGAGAGCAGTCACTCAAGTTCCATCAGGTACTCGGGGTTGGCTTATGTACAACATGAGCACTTCTAAAATGTTGCAGCCTGGCTTTGCTTCTTTGTTCTGAGGTCAGCTCACTGTTTATTATCTGAATGCAAAAAGCAGCAGCCCAGTAATGTGGTGGGAGGAGCATACTTGTGCTTTCTCATTTTTATATTCCTTTAATATTTTGCTCCTCAGTCAGTTTTGCTAAATATTTTCCACCCATATTTCCATATTTTGCCTAAATTATTTTGAAATTTTACACTTGTTGATACTAAACTTGATGGAATAAATAGTGTACTCATGACATTTCACAATTAATTTTAGGATATATGCCACATTATTTCTAAGTACTGTGATAACTTGCAATATTTAGATTGCAAGCATAATCCAGATCTGGAATTTGAAATTAATTTTAGCCTGACCATTTTTTATGTCATGTCATAGACACATTCTGAGGAGTAAGCTACTGAAACAAAATACTGTAGGCTCTTCGGGTAGAGAGTAAATATATGGGCAAAAAAGAAAGTGAGAGTCAAATTGCCTCCTATATTGATATAATAAATTGTCTTTTCATACCCCAGTGATAAAAAATCCCCAACACAATGAAGCTCTTTCTAAAAGCATTCTCTGTGAGCTGAGTGGAAATACTTAGAATCCTGATGACTTGTTTATTGGAGTGGATGGTTATTTTTTTCATCGTTTTATTTAATATGTACACGTTTTTCTAGCTGACGCCTGTGCTCCCAGCCTTGGAACAGCAAGGCCTGCAGGAAGGGTGGTGCTGGGCATGGGAGCATCCTGAGCACAGGACAGGTGTTGGAGCTGGAAGGGAAAATCCTCTGTTTAGACATAGTACCAATACTGGACTAGATAAACACGTCACTTGCTGCCTGCTCTGACTGATCCCCAGAGCTCATGTCCGTGAACATCCTGGCCTGTTGGTACTTCCAGGAGACTGAAACCAAGGTAACTATGCTAATGTTAACTTTGTGGAAAGCAGATGCAAACATATCAATGAAGGCTGGCACCACCATTAAAGATTTGTGTACTTTTACACCAAATCGAAAATATATTTACCACAACACCTTTTGGCATAAACTGAGCGTTTCTTGGGTCATGTTGATGGCATTGTACCATCACTACTCCACACTGACTTGTGCACACACAGTTTTCTGTCCACCAGTGTAAGGATGTGCTCCGAGAGCAGCTGAGTCTGAGCAGAGTCCCAGGCTGTGATTAAACTCCTCAGAATGTTTGCATCCCCAAATGACAGCGTGCTCTCAGCCCAGTGATGATGAAATGCAGAGGAGCTGTAATGCTTTCTTGGGTTTGTGACCGAACCCTTGCCAAATACCTCACTAGGGCTTCTAGGCTTCTGCCTCCAGCGCCTCAATTTCCAGGGTTCCACTATCCCAACTCTGGATGAACCTCACATTGTTATGAACAAGATTAAGCCCTTACTTTATCAAATAGAGTAAATGAATCATAGACTTTTATGTGCAAGTGATATAAACAGAAGAATATGTGCCATTTCAACATGGGATCGTCTTTAGATCAGCACCATATTCATGCTGTTTACTCTTTTATGTAGTTTTTGATTCTTTCCTTTTTCAGGGTACTGATTTTAGAAACAAATGGTTGCAGGAGGGTCCCTGTATGTTGTTTTGGGGTTTGGTTGGATTTTTTTTATCTGAAAAAGATTTTGCTGTTTTCACAAATCAGAAAAGTATTTTTCATCCCAAAATGGGCTCCAGACCTCATTAAAATAACAGGCTTTTTTGCTTGCAAGATAGCAAATCATTACTGTGTTAATTTTCCTCTCATTTTATGGAGCTAAGCTTAGCTAGGAAAATAATTTGTCAGAAAGAAGTATGAGAGTGGCATTCATTGCACTCTCAGAGTGCCACTCTGAGAGTGCCATTCATTGCTTGAGAAGTCAGTGCAGGAACAGCCTTTGAAATACTGATATTTTTTAAATACAAAACCTGAACCTGTAGTACCCTTTGTCTAACTGCTATTAGAGGAGAAGGGAACAGGAGCTGTAGTAGCTGCTTAGACTCTAATCACTTCCCAGTGGAAGAACAGAACTGTGGTAGAATTTAAGAACTAAGCACATGGTTATCCTGTTGAAGCAATCCTTTTTTCTCCAATTATTACAGACTGGAGAAAGAAGAAAGGGTGCTCCATGATGCTTGCTGATGGATACCTGTGAAATGGGCATTCATGCATCCTCACTTCTGCCCTCACTTGCCTTCTGCTTCCTCTTGTTCCTCTGATGTACAGTCAGAGCAAGAGAATTACCAGGACTTCTCCCATGTAACTTCACTCTAAGCTTAACCAGCAGTGTTTTTACTCAGTGAACCTATTGCATTTTCCTTTTTTTTTTTTTTTGCAACACTGACCAGCCTGAATTTCTCCTCAGCAGCATAAGTTGTTTGCTTCCACTCTAGCACTTTGCAATTCTGGTGTAACTCCATTGCTGTGGAGTTTGTGATGAGTAAAATGTCTCTGCTATGTGTGTGCTAACCAGTAACTCAGCAGAAACAGCCGCAACAGACTTCATTCTTCTCTGATGTTTTTGATCCATGTTTGATACAAATAAATTATTCTTTACACAAATACAAATACTCAAGTTTCTCCAGGTAGTTTATTATTGCTATTTAATGGTTTTTCCATTACAAACCAGTTATCAGCAGTTATGTCATAGTATCAGCTGGACCCCAAGACAGAATTCCTGCTTGTGTGTCAGTATCTCACAATGCACTTGTGCTCCCTTCTGCCAGAAATTCTTTTATAAAGTGGTCCTTAAAAACAATAGAAAACACCAATGGAAAATGTGATGCAAATGTTCATACATTGCCGTGAGAAATGTATGAAATCCATGAGAAACTTAGATGGATGATCAATTCAGGCATAAAGTGCTGTAGCTGGCCAGACCATTGACAAGCTAAACTACACAAAACACTGCATCTCTTCAGCTTTGTAGACAGGGGAGGGAAAGAAAAAGAAAATTTATTTATGTGCTGTGAGCTTACACATATTTAGCTGGTTAGTTTGAACTTTCCTAAGAGTCCCTAAAAATAAACTGAAAACATCTTAAACTACTTATAACAAATAGAACTGCAGGAAAACTCTATTGTTTCCAAATGTGCATTTAAAAAAAAAAAAAAAAAAAAAAAAAAAAAAAAAAAAAAAAAAAAAAAAAAAAAGTGAACATGAGGCTACTCTGTAAGAGGAAGAATCTTACTGGGAAAACTTATAGAATTCTGAGTGAAGTTCTTCCCATCTTCTTCCTCTAAAATAGGTAAATGTGCTGTTTGTGGGCCTCTTTATTTGCACACTTTCCAAAGTTTGTTCACTATTAAAAAAAAAAAAAAAAAAAAATAATGTACTACTTCTACATCAGGAAATGGCCAGGGAGTATCATCAAGTAATGTAAAATAGAAAAAATACCTTCTAGGGTAGCTTTCCATACTTTAAACATGCAAGTTGCAAATGAACACAATCAGTGTGTGATTCTGGGCAGATGCTGCGAGGTTCCTTGTAAAACCCTGACATCTGTCTGTGAGCAAGCTCCTCTCAGGCCGGGTGTGAGGCACAGGCAGTGTCAGGGAAGGGAGTGCAGGTGTATCTTGTGAAGAGGTGCTTTCTCAGGAAGTATGGAAGTGTTACAGAACATTTCTGTGCCTTTTGGGTATAATATGCAGCGGGTAACTTTTAGTGACTATTACCTCGGTTGTCTGGAGTTTGTTTTTGTATCTGCTACTTCGGCAACACGATTATTAAAGCTCAGGTCAATGCAGATGAAATGATTCCACCTCTCCTCAGCTGTGCACTCCCATCCAAGTCTGCATCCTTTCACAGCGTGACAGAGTTGGCCCCTGCATGTTGAGAGCACCTGACATTGTCTCCACTGAATTTAGCCCATGATGCAGGAGCTGAAGCACTCATCAGGGATTTCAAATAACTTGCAGCCTGAGTCCCTGGCTTCAAAACTGCTGGTGTGGTGTAAGCTACTGTCTTTGGACTTAAATTCACCATTTCTTTCATGTCCTGCTTTGCCTGCTAGGTCACCCCTCTCTTCACCCCAGCGTTTAACATATTCTATGAAAAGTACATGTATTTTACTCACCAAATTGAAAGGCTGAGACAAATATCTGTCTGCATTCAGTCTTCTTTCTCCACACAAAACTTTATGCAAAGAATGAGGCCCACACATTAAACTTTGCAGGGATAAGTCACTATTTTTTGAGTTTCACATTTACTCTAGAATTTATATGAACACTGAAAGTAAATATTAAAGGATGCAAAAAGAAAAGGTTAATTTTGCTTTTCTTTGTGGTGATTCCTGTCTCCAAACTGAAGTACAGACCTTCCTCAATGATTTGGAATTCCTTAGTGCTGCACACTCATTTAGGCAGCTGCCCTGAAAAGCCTCAGGTAACCAGCCTGATACAACAGTAAAGTGTATAAATTAGTGTACTGAGCCTGAGCTGGCACTGCTCACAGCTTCTGAGCCAGACAATCTCAGTCTGTTTTCTGCAGGATATTTCAAGCTGGGGTTCTTTCCCCTTCTCTATGAGCCGATGGATTATATTGATTTCCTCATCAAAAAATTAAATTTCTAAGTAGGTTTCCATCTTGACTATCTGAAATACTTAGTACTTAATCTGTTCTTTAACATTGCTTTTTCAGACTGTAATTTATTGATCTGGAAGCAGAAAGCACTTGCTCTGCTCCTGAGTGTTGCAGGTGTGTCTCAGACTGCCAAATGGTTTCAGGAAAACTTTAATGAAAAATGTCATTTCTTTGGATAATGGATACTGAGAAAGGAAAAGGACTGCAAAACTTATCCACATGAATCTGATTTTTACTAGAGCTGACAAGAATAATTTCATTCATTGCTAATCCTAAAAGTAGGTAGTGGTACTAGAGTCAGCATAACGCCTGCCAAGTTTCCTTCGGATATGCCCTCGTTTCAGTAGAGAATGAGGCGATCTTTTAATGAAAAACAGAACATAAGTAAACAAATAATACCGAATATTTTTCTCCTCCTTCCAACAAGACAGAGTCGTTATCGTTTGGGATTGTGAAGTGCATTCACCATTGGTCCTGCTGTGTTAGCGATAAGGAAGCTGACAAGGCATTAGCACAGAGACACTGCCCTCTATTGCAAACTGCTGCTGCTCCTGCATTGACGAGACCAACGCTGTTCAGCAGTTTTAGAACTGCACACAAATGGGGCGTTTTAGTTCAGCCATATTCTGTCAGTCTGTAACATTAAGGCTGTGCTAAATGCACTAAGGTCCCAGCCGCCCAAGCTCTTTCACACACATTACATGAAGCCTGTGGCAGACACTTGGTGTACTGTTTGCTGCATTGCTCTTACCTGCACCTCAGCTGGATTTTGATTTGATTTGATACGATGCAGGTTTGTAACCTGAAAGGCACAGAACAGTGTAAATCAAAGCCAGAGGGGACACTGCAGTGCAGCTGGAAGGTGAGGAGCCAGCACAGCGCAGCTGTCTCTGAGAAACCCAGCTCGGAGCACAGCGCGGCTCAGGTGCCGCCGCTGCCCTGCTCCAGCGGCCACGGGGAGCACGCAGGGAACAACTGATGGGGGAGGCTGTCACACCGAGGCAAAGCAGGGCCCTGGGACAGAGCAGCCACTTCTTCCTACACCATTCTCGGATTAAGGGGAGGGCCTGTGCTCAATCAGGCTCCTACTACAGCAGGGAGGATGCAAAGGGAAGGCTACAGTAGCCTCTCATACTCTGGGCTGCTTTTTCCACTCCAGGGTAAAAGTAGTGTCCAATGTGTTCCTCGGGTTAAAACACTTCTCATTAATAAAAGGGACCTGAGTTTTGTCAGAAAGATCCTGCTCTAGGTCATCTGTGCATCTCTTTTGATACTGAGAAGGGGAAAGACCTTAATCTAAACCACATTTAATGCTGTTGTGCTAAATAAGGAATTGTTTTAATTTGTGCTAAATAAGGAATTGTTTTAATTAGCTTCATATAATGCTTCATGTTAGAGTTTGCTGGCATTTCCAGTGGCTTGAGAATGCTCAGTGCTGTAATTTTGGCTAGAGAGAGCTGCTCTGCCATCCGTCTCCACTGGCCTCTAGTGTGAGTTCACAGAAGAAAAGTATTGAACGTACAGCTTTTAATAACGTTTGTCATTTTAATGATAAACAACCACAAGGGTGAAAACCCCCCGGTAGTTGTGTGGGGAAGGAGATGATCAGGGGGAACCTTCATTGCCAGAACTGCCTTAAGTGAGAAAGAAAAGGGCAGAGCAGAGTTGTGGATTTCCATCTCTCCCGTTTTGGGGGACAGATTCCCTTAGCATAATTCAAATTGTACATCATTGCAAAATATGTTTAGGCATTTCTGCTCACCTTGATCACAAGGCAGGAAATATATTGCTCCATCTCTGCTTTCTCACTCTTAAGGAATTTTTGGTGTAACTTCATCTCCTTTGGCTGTTCCAAAAGCAGGGAAGACCTGGCAGGCCTTGGGCTAGAATCAGAGTAATAAGGATAGAGAAAGCCTTGCTTCCTAAAGCATCAGGAAAACAGACTTATTGACATTTTTTGGTAAATGTTGCCATACGGACTTGTCAATAGGTATTACCATCAGTCTGCCTGATGTGGAGACAGAACTGGATCAAAGGTGACCAGAAATGCCACCCTAAAACACTCTAAAGCCTGTTGTTCACCCTGCACGAGGAGCCCTCGCTGGCTCAGAGGAAGAGGGGTGCTGAGGAAGGAATTCACTTTTCCTTTTTGGTGTTTTTTATGGGGAACATTCTGTATAACCTTGGGAACAGGAAATGATCTGTTGGACCCAAAAGAAAAATATTTGGACACGTACCTCAGTTTAAAATGTGGAAAGTCTTGCTGACATCAGTGAATCTAATCCATATGTTGGACAGGAAGCACAGACCTAAAGTGCTGTGGTCTCACACCAAGCCAGTTTTTTTTCAAGGGCAAGGTACTGTATAAACTTCTCAGATATGTCTTACTGGCCAGTTCCTCCTACCACAGACATCTGAATTTGCTTAAGCATTTGACTCCACTTCCAAATAGTGTTTTGTTCATTAGCTTCCCATGGAAGGTAATTACAGAGCAGTAAGTGCAGGAGCTGTACAAACACAGTGGTCTTGAGCTTTTACCTGAGGTAAATATGCTTTGAAAGCTCCTCAAAGACTTTAACTAAACGCATTTTCAGATTTTTTTCTAGGATTTTGTTGCTGTTGTTGTTTTGGTGGGTTTTTTTGTTTTGCTTGTTTTGAGGTTTTGTTTTGTTTTTTTGGTAGGTGGACAGCTACTGGTTTTGTGTTTGGCTTGGTGTGTTTTTTTTAATTCTTAGAGTGTTCTTTCTAAAAAGCTTGCGGTTGTTGAAGGTGCTGTGTCCCAAAAAAGGTAACTTTTCAGTATAATTCTCTTAATAAGACAGATTTAACACCAAGATGAGCTGGTACTTTCCAAATATTACCAGATACTCTCTTCTATTTCCAAGGTGACACCACCTCAAATAATAACTTACACACTTGTATGTTAAAACAAGTGTTGGGACTAATCAGTCAGAAATGGGAGCATTTGAGATTCCCGACTGTGCTCGGATCAGGAAAATACCCTTTTTACAGCAACTAGGCTGTGATCTTAGGAGCAGAAGAGAGGACAAGGCTGTGCTCAGGCAGCTATTGGACAGAGAGGGAGGGAACAGTGACTGGCATAAGGTGGCCAGGAATAGGGTCCAGATCGCATCACCAGCTGGTGCACTTTCTTGGTTTGGAAAATTATTTAATTACTTTTTACGTACCAAGCACGGTGACCATCTAATTGCTCAGCAGTTGATTGGCCAAGTTAAGGCAGTATAATCTTCCGAATAAATGTACCCATTCAACTAATGGAAATGGTCTATCAGCAAGATACAGAAATAATGTATTCAGAATTGCCATGCACTACTGCCACAGCGCGATTTTACTGGAATGATACATAATCCAGGTATGAAACTTGTGAAGCACAGCAGTGAAGCGTATTCCCGTGTAATGCTTTCCTTGGCAGCGGCACAGCGCCGTGCCGGGAGCCGGCTCAACGCTGGAGCGCGTCTCCTTCCAGCGGCCGAGCTGGGTACGGGCGCACAGCCCCGGGCCGGGCCGGCTGCGGAACACCCGGCCGGGCTACCGGCATGGTTCCGTGCCGTTCCTCGTCAGTCGCTTCTGACTAAAGCGCTTCAAGTGGAGAAATTCCACCCTGGCTTTAAAAGCACGCCGCTGCCATGACTGCATCTGCCGCGGCTCACGGCAGGGCCCCGGGGCGGGTGCGCGGGGCCGGGGACCCCGGGGCAGAGCCCGCCGGGCGATCAGCGGAGCGCCCGCCACAGAGCTCCCGGGGCTGTCACGGGGCTCTCGTGGTGTCACCGGGGCTCCGGGGCTGTCACCGGGTCCCTCACCGGTGTCACCAGGGTTCTCGTGGTATCACCGGGGCCCCGGGGCTGTCACCGGGTCCCTCACCGGTGTCACCACGGTTCTCGTGCTGTCACCGGGTCCCTGCGTGTTGCCCCGGGTCACTCTAGCCGTCAGCGGCAGCGCCCCCTGGCGGCAGCGGTTGGGCACGGCGGGCCCCAGCCCCGCCCCCGGCGGCGGCGGCGGAAGTGACGCGACGCTATGGCGGAGGCGGCGGGCGCACCGGAGGGTGAGCGGCGGGGCCGGACGGGGCGGGACGGGTCTCCCGCCCGCGGCACTCGCGGCCCAGCTCTCGCTGTCCCTTGCAGAGTGCCCCGGGACCGGCAGCGCCCAGGCGGGCAGGGCGGCCGCCTGCCAGGGATGCCCCAACCAGGGGCTGTGCGCGGCCGGCGCGGCCGGCCCGGACCCGGGTGAGTGCAGCGGTCGTGAGGGGCGCGCGGGGCCGGTGAGGGGGGCGGGGGGCCGGTGAGGGGGGCGCGGGGCCGGGTCGGTACGCGGGGCCGGGTCGGTACGCGGGGCCGGTCGGTGCGCGGTGCGGGCGCGCTGACTGCGCGGTGTCTCCGCAGCGGAGGCGGCGGAGCTGCGGGCGCGGCTGCGGGCGGTGCGGCACACGGTGCTGGTGCTGTCCGGCAAGGGCGGCGTGGGCAAGAGCACCTTCAGCGCCCTCCTGGCGCACGGGCTGGCGGCGGACGAGACCAAGCAGGTGGGCAAAGGGCGGGGACGGGACGGGCAGCCTGCGGGCAGGTACCGATCGTGTGCCCCTGCTCGTTTAAGTTTGGCTTTCCTGGATGAGCCCTGCAGGAGTGATTTCATTGCATGAAATCGCCTTTAGAGACAGCCCTGTGCTACCTTATTTCCAATGGGGCAGATTGGCTGGTTTGTTTTCCAGGTCGCTCTGCTGGACATAGATATCTGTGGGCCATCGATTCCTAAAATGATGGGTCTAGAAGGAGAACAGGTAAGTGAATGCACAAACATCTTGTTCAAGGAAATTTTTTTCCCAGATTTTAATTAGCATGTTCAGGCTTTCTGGATGTAGAGCTTCTAAAAGGAGTGGATGGCAAATGGGAAATGTGGGGCAGTGCGTAGGGAAATGAAGTGAGATGGAGAAATTCAGCAAAATATATTTTGCAGAAGAGTCATCTGATTTCAGGATGTGCGGTTCTGCAAATCAATATTTCTTAAAAATACATAAAGTAATGATAAGGGTTGAACAACTATGGTTCATTTATTAATGGAGATCTGGTGCTCCTGCATTTTTACCTCAGCTGCTCCACTAAAGCAGGATTGTTCCTAAAGGCAGGAGAGCTCTTTGCTCAGGTTGACTTATATTCATGTTCTATGTAACATCTGTATTTATTGCTATTGCAACTTTTGTGTATCACTTCAATTTTCAGGTTCATCAGAGTGGATCTGGATGGTCTCCAGTGGTGAGTTGATGCAGCTGTGTCAGAAAGTTCATTGGGTGTGTTTGGGCTGGGCACCATCTTCTACAATGAAAAATGAGTGAGGGAGGAGCAGGGGGCACTCTTGTTAATTCTTCTTCTAATGACTTAAATATTCAGACTCTATAGAATCTACAGATATAGGATGTAGAATCTACAGAGTTTATATGTCCAGATTCTGTAGATCTATATAACCTATACCCATGCACTAGAGAACGCTATAGAATATATATCCAGATTTTATAGAATATAGAACAGATTTATAAAATTGAGATGCACACCATATAGAATTGGGATATAGACTATGTAGATCAGTGTAAAATTTCTTCATAATAGTAATACTATATTTCTAGAATTGTCATATTATCTTGTGTTTACTGACTTTGCAATATGGGCAATAAATATAAGTTACTCAGGTTTGTTATTTTGCGGTATCGTGCAATTGTAGTGTGTCATCTTTTCTGTGACAGCCAAGAAGTATCTTGCACCCAAGAAAAACCTTACAAATCTTTAAAATATGCAGAGAAGCTTTTGCAGCAGTGTTGGTTGTCTAAAGATCTCCTGTAGTGTGCATGCTGTTGGAAAGGCAGCTGGTGCTGAGAGCGAAAGCTGCTTTTATCCTTACATTGTCTCCAGGGATTCCATAAACCACTGTAACAATATCATTTTTTCAGTCTTAGTGTAACTGGTGAGTGTTGCACATTTTTAATGCCGTGTGATAAAAGATAAAAGTTCTCTGCCTTTATTTCATTAATGTCTTCCCCCTCACCTGCTTTTTCTATAAAATAGGGGTTCAGAGTTGGTTTCTCTACTCTTTTTTCACTGTTATGTTTCTCTATTTCTCTTTCAGTATGTTGAAGAAAACTTAGGTGTCATGTCAGTGGGGTTCTTGCTTAGTAGTCCTGATGATGCTGTCATCTGGAGAGGACCAAAAAAGAACGGTATGTATGGAGTGTTTCCAACAGTAATTTACATACTCGAAAGGTTTCAAGCGTGGAAATATCATAAACTTGTTTAGTAATGTAGATAGGGTAGTTATCTGAAATTTTCAGGGTAGACCCTGAAATCTGAAGTACGTTCTTATCCTTTCCTCTAGGGCTGATCAAGCAGTTCCTGCGCGATGTGGACTGGGGTGAAGTGGATTACCTGATCGTGGACACGCCCCCAGGAACATCAGATGAGCACCTGTCCATCGTGCAGTACCTCAGTGCCACCCACATCGATGGCGCCGTCATCGTCACCACCCCCCAGGTGGGAGCCAAAATCCCCCAGGGAAGCATCATGGCAGTTAAAGGCAGTCCTTGGGTTGCAGGCTGTTGATTTCACAGAAATCTGGTTCAGAAAGGGTTCAGATCTCAGGGAAATGACTTGGTTGTGTTGTCCCTGCAGCTGGTCTGTGGGTTAGGTGGGTGTCTCAGTGGAGCTGGGTGGGGATCCACATGGGTCACTAAACCACAGCAGTTCACAATCAAGAGCTGCTGTGACCTATGTGGTGAAAGGAAATGCAGTGTTTCACTTCCTTCTTCTGAATCAGAGTTCATATCATTGTGGATCTGTAATTTACTCACCAGTGGTTTAATGTTCAGAAGATTGTTCGTAAGAAGCTTTGTTTTTAAGTGGTAAGCTGTACGCTCTTTGACACCTGTGAAGTAGCCTGTCACCTCCAGATGACCCACCAAAGTAGGCAGCTTTGTCATATGCATTTTTAAAAGAGAATCAGCCCCTGGAAAACTGAAACTAAAAACACATCCAGTTAAACAGAGGTTTTCGTGTCTGATTTGGAACAGAACAGTCACATAGGAGATCAAACTAGCCCATGACATGAAGTATTTCTACAACAGCTGAAAGGATAACACATAAAGAAAGCAAAGTGTTGAGGATAATATGAGAGAGGTGGTGAAGGAGGAAGAGAACAGCAGAATGAGTGAGGTCAGTCATATACATGACAACTCTGAGGAGAGAATAAGATAATTTAAATTTAATTTGAAACGAGGTAACTAGCATGAGCCTGAAAAGAGGTAACTAGTATAAGCCTGGTGGTTCTTGTCCTCACTCTGTGGAGAATACCTGGGGTCCTTCTGTAAAATGAAAACGTGAAAAAGTTGCATTTAAAGAAAATATGAGATGAACATAAGAGATAAAACATAAAAATGGGTGAATCTTGATTAGAGTCAGATTTCAAAACAGAACCAGTAGGCTTGAAGTGCTGTACCTGTTCTGTAGCTTGTAGCACAGGTTTGTGTTCCTAAAAGTATTAAGACAGCAGTAGTAAGTCATTATAAAACAGCTCCCAGGAGGTAAATGAATGGATTCAGCATGAAACATTACAGTTGAAACACCAGTGTCTGCTAACATTTGTAGGAAGTCTCACTTCAGGATGTTCGCAAGGAGATCAACTTCTGCCGCAAGGTGAAGCTGCCCATCATCGGGGTTGTGGAGAACATGAGCGGCTTTGTGTGTCCCAAGTGTAAGGTAAGGCTCGCTGTGTTCTTTCCTTGTCATTGCTTGGATGTCAAACATTGCTCCAAAAATGCCTTATTCTCAGTACTGCAGTATTTTAACTCTGATTTTCATGTTGTCCCAGAATGAATCTCAGATCTTTCCCCCGACTACTGGTGGTGCAGAAAAGATGTGTCAGAACTTGAATGTTTCCCTCTTGGGAAAAGTGCCTCTGGATCCACAGATAGGTAAAGTCACTTACTGCACTGCACTTAAAGCAAGTTGTTCCCCCTATATTAATGTTAGTGATGTTACTGCTGGAAAACCCTGCTCTGGGCACTGATGTCTGTTAGCACTTTTAGAATTATTTTTTTGATCAAAAGTCACTGGAATTGTGACATAGCTTGGTGTGGAATGAAGGAAGGGCTGGGGTAATTTCCTTAACTTTTACTTAATCAATTAAGATTACTGTTGCGACTTCTCAGCTCTGTCATCATTTGAAATACAACATGTCTTTCTCTTTGGTATAGTCACCTGGAAATGCAGACTGAATGAAATCATAACCGCTTCAAAGAAGAATGTTTTGTAGATGTTAAGCATTAAAACCAATGCCTTAACCTGTTACTGGCACTGCCCAAATTCTCTTGTGAATCATGAGGAAGTATGGTTCTTTGCCATTAATTTTACCAATTAATACCTGAATTAATGACATCAAGGAACAGCTCAGTACTCCCAACTGAAGGTTTCTGCTAGTACTATTCCTCTGTCAAACTGTACACTGTATTTCTGGTCCTGTTACTGACTTCAGGGCTTCCTAAAAGGAATAGATGCAGGTGACTGTTTGAAAAGGTGTAACCGGAACAGGATAAAGGCTAAAAATACAAAAGCTCATCTTTTCCTTTTGCTTTGTTTCTGTGGTTTTTCTCTGTCCTTCAAGGAAAAAGTTGTGACAGAGGCCAGTCTTTCTTGGCTGAAGCACCTGAATCTCCAGCTACGTTATCTTACAGGAATATCATTCAAAGTGAGTCTGAGAACCACTGTGCAAATGAATCCCCTTGGTTCCGAGCACTGCTGCAGTATACAAAGGTGTTAGACAGGCTTGTGTTACTGGGGCACAAATAACAAAATCAGGAGAGGTGCACAGCAGTTCTGAAAGTAACAGGTGCAAAGACCGTGTTTGCTTCTGGGCAGCACTTCGGACTGGCTGCTGAAGTGATAACAAAATTATCTGATAACTGCTTTCAGTGTTTGACTTCAGAGAAGTCAGACTTTCATTTTCAGAGATGGGATGTCCTTTGGCTCAGAGAAACCTTCTGAGGCTCTGGAGCAGGTGTGTGGAGGGGTGCTCAGCATAACCCAGTGGGAGGCAGCTGACTGACCAGTGCCTCCACTTCTGAGTGTAGTTACACGAAAAACCCTTGCAAAAACTCCCTGAACAGCCGGTGCTGTGCTGTTTAAAAATAATCCTAAAGCCACTTCCAGTGTAAGGAAAGCCCAGCTTCAGATATTTGTACCCTCAGGGGACAGATGCAGCAACAGACTCCTGATGTACAACTGAAATAGTACTTATATTACTTTTTCTCCATCTTTGCAGGAATTCAGGAGTACTGTGAACAACGCCACTTGCAAGAAGAAAAGATAATGTAATCTGTAAATGGAACAAAAATGTAGTTCATGTTTAATTATAGAAAAGTAACTTATGCCTTGATTTATTAAGGGAATGTATTCTTTTTTTGTATATTGCAAATAAATTCTTAATATAAAGGCTCTCGCCTTTTGTTTTTTCCAAAAGTTCAAGATTCTTGTAGTTCTTCGCTCACTAGAAAGCTGTGAAAGTGAGTCTGCATCTGGATTATGAAGTGCATTCTGCCTCCAGTGTCATGGCACCAATAACCTGACTGTGAAGGTAGCAGTTGAAGAGGTGAGAATACCACACGCATTTAATTTAGGAGGTCGAATATAAAATGCTGGGTTGACACGGGGGCCTGTGCAGCAGCCTTTGTCCTGCCTGCTGCACAAAGGGTGAGCTGTAATGCTCGTTCTCTCTCCCTGAATAACATTTAAGTGCCTCCTTTCAGTGGAAAAGATCTGTATCTAGAGTGAAAGCCAGGGTAGTAGTATAGTACAAGTGCACTGCTTTTTTTTTTTTTTTTTTGCAGGTATCAAAATAATGTTAATTTTTTAACTATACATAACTGCCATCTTCGCACAAGTAGGGGGTAAACATCCTCTGTGACTTTTGTTTCCTTCTATTTGACCCTAAGCCTGAACATAAAAATAAACATTCGGTAACTTTAATAACAACAAGGCCCTTTGGGATTGTAATTTGAAAACTCTGAAAAAGTGGTATTGTGTACAAGAGGGAAAGGCATTTTGATTATTTTATTGTTGTTCTAAAGTTAAACAAATTAGCATTGTCTTTTCCTTACATGTAATTCCTGGTTAAGATAATCCAACAGTTTGAGGTTAGTTGACAACTTTTCTGAAAGCAGCGTGCTTCCTGTAAACCTTGAGCACTGTCTGTGCTCACACAAACAACTTTTTGGTGAAGCTTTAAGTAACAAAGGCTTTAAACCTTCCAGGATCTAAAGACTCAAAACACAAAGTACTTTATTTCATGCAGGCATAATTTTAGAAGAGCTTTATCTAAATATCTTCCCGTGAAGAATAACTTTCATGACTGACTTTTTTTATTGCTCATCCTTTAGCTCTTCCTTGTTTGGTTACCTAGTGCCTGTCTTCCCATGTTCTTCAGTGCCATCTTCTGAAATTCTCCTGCTCTGTCCTGTTGGGAACAGAGCACACATGGCTGTAAGCATAATCTGGGACACCAGGATCTCTTACAAAAGCAGGGAGCTGCCGGCTGCAAGCCTGAGGGTTGAAGATGACTGTTCCAGCTGTGCTTAAGCAGAGGCAGCAGGATTATAGTAACTCCAAGGATTTAACTTAACATTCTTCTGGAGCTTGGCAGCAGCTCAGTGGTGGAGCTCAGCAGGCTTCCAAACACGGAGCACAGTGACCTGGGGTTCTGGCTCTTGCATGTGACACTGCCAGAGAGGCTGGGTGGAGAGTCAGGCTCACCCTGGACTCGCTGCAGGCACTGACACCTGGGAAGAGCCAGCACCAGCCCCAGAGGCAGGATGGCCTGTGCTACCCCATGGGCTGAAGCTCAGTACTCACTCTTGGGAACATCTGTGGTGCCAAACAACCTTGAGGTTACTCTGCTGATGGTCTTTTGTCCCTCTAACTTGCAGTGGATGTAGCCATATAAATTAGCAGTCTGGAGGGAGATGCCAGCAATCACCAGAGCCTGTGGACAAACAAGAGTTCAGCAGGGACAAATCCATGACTGTAGGATATACAGGTGTGTGTGTACACACTATCCAGATAAACATGCTGTAAGAGGGGGACATTCCTTCCAATAATAAATGGCCTTCAAAGACATCCAGTCATGTCAAACACAGTAGTTACTTTCTACAAAACACCTCTTTTTATCAAAAGACCAATATCAGTTTTGTCATTCTGTGTCTTGAAAGACTTCATTATTTTCCTAAAAGCACTTACTCAAAAAAGGACCTACTCAACAGATTGCAGAAACATTTCACTTTTTTTAAGCTCCATTCGTATCTCTAAGTTTCACATCCACATATGTGACACACCTGCAGGCCTGTTTAGCTGACAAACACCTTACTATAAACCAATAAGATCTGTAATTTACAGATTTACAAAGAGCATCCATAGATAGATTCCCTATCTAGCATTGACAGGCAATGAAAATAATCAGCTCCTTTTGTGGTACTTTAGGTTTAGCAGCAGGTGGAATCAATCTGACTAATGCAGTAACTTATAAAAATATTTCTCCTAGCCTTCAGAACCCAGTTTCCCAGAAGTGATTTTATTTTTGTTTGTCTAACTTGCCTTTTACAAGCACCTGGGCAACCTGCTTCCTGTGCCAGTTAGAGTTCTGTCTCCAAGCAGCTCTTGGCTTAGCAAACAATCCCTGCTTTTTAAAAATAAAGGTGGAGCCATGAACAAAGAATGCTGGTTTAATTTTAACTATTGCTTGTTTAGGGGCACCAGAAAGCAGTTAATAATCTGCAATTGATTCATGCCCATAGCTGAATTTCTTGTTTAATTGAAGAATAAAATGCAATCTTGGCTGTTACTGGTTATGTAGCTACACATGTAGGAGGTGGTTTTTATCTTTTCAAACTGAATTAAGAAATGGTACTGAGCATGGCTGGGAACTTGACAGAATGAATAGTGTGGCAATTAGCCAAGGACATAATTTTTACAGGGTAAAATGTGAAGATTTCATAGACAAAAATATCTTAATGGAATGCGTTATATGGGGTAAGTTTCCTCTTGTATTTAGAAAAAAGTGCTGGAATCTTTTTAAGTAGATGACTTTTAAGTAGAGCAGTTATAAAATACTTACTTATAGTTCAATTTATCAAGGTTTTATGAGCTAATGATGCTGGTTCTTTCTAAAGGGAATGGTACCAGAGATCTAAAATCCTTACTTTTAAAAGTACATTTAAGTTCCCAGGAGACCTAAAAACCTGAAACCCAACATCACTGGTTTGTTTTTTGTCCTCTTGTGTTAGTTTCATTTCACTGAAATAAGTTGGGGCAGATTAAGTTGCTACAGTTAAACAGAAGTCCATAATCTTGCCCACCATTTGAGGTTCTCTAGAGGAAGGAGCTGACATCTGATAACCCAGCAGAAGTGCAGCTAAAAATTACCAATCCGTTCCAGAGTGCAAGCCTTGACTGTAGAAAACTACTCAGGATTCTTTGAAGCTGCTGGTGCAATTTTTGTGCTGTTGGAAGATTTGGTTCAAAACTAACAGACCTGGGTTCTCCCTTTACCAAGATTGTTTTCAGTGCCCCCTGACTCACCAGCCATTTCAGCTTCAAGGAGAACAAAGTGCTGAAAAAAAACATTGTCCAAATCACTGGGCAGATGATGAGACCGAGCCAAAAGATCCGGGCTTCAGCTTCAGTTGAGGCAGCTATTGTAGGCATCTGGAAGGAAAAACTGAGACTATTAGTCAAAAAGTCAAAACCCACGACGAATGACAAATGAACAGAGGAGGAGGATTTCACTTATATGCATGGAAGAAGATTAACTGAGAAGTAGCTCATGCCAAATTTCTTTCCTGGTGCCTTACTGTACATGACTGCATTTTCATCCATAGGATTTATTTGTTGGTTCTAGTTCAGACTGGAATTCTCATAGACGTGCACATTTCTATACATTTTCCTAAAAAGATGCTATATCTTAGCTTAATATAAATCTTGCATGAAGCTTATTTTCCTATTATATAAACTATTATATATTCCTATTATGTAAATACTTGGGGTTTGCTTCTGAACTCTGCTGACATTCCATGAATTAAGAACCATGGCTTTGAAAGTGCCTCTTGTGTCATGCTGGAGTGGGGCTCACTGTAACTGCAGGAGGCAGCCTTATGCCCCGTGCTCGCTCTGTTCTGCAGGGGGAGCAGAAACTTCAGAGCAGGCTGCAAAGCCCTGCTTACAGCTTTCTGCAGGACAGCACAACTCACATGTCTCTATCTACACTGAAGGGCTCATCACTCATCACACTTAAGAACAAAAAAACACCCTGAAGTAAGAGAATTGTTCAGAAGGTTCTGATCTTTCCAAAATT
This sequence comes from Hirundo rustica, assembly GCF_015227805.2. Lineage (NCBI taxonomy): Eukaryota > Metazoa > Chordata > Aves > Passeriformes > Hirundinidae > Hirundo > Hirundo rustica. Next base: position 6,153,468 of record NC_053464.1, read on the forward strand.
CAAAATCTCATTCTAACCCTCAGACCACTTGATGACCTCTAGTGCCAACTTTTGAAACAGAAGCATCACAACTGGAAAAGAAAACCCTCTGGACTCTTCCACTCTGAAAAGAAAAGCTTTTTAGTTAACTTTCAGTATATTGAATTTTCCATGTATTCTTTCCTGCAGGGTTCCCTATATTCTGTCCTCAGGCCTCTCTTGGACTCACAGGAAGCACATTAATTTGTGTTCCGTGCCCCGAGTCTGCAGAGGGCACTGCAGAGGGCACTGCGGCCCCGCACACCGGGACAGTGCCGGGACAGCCCGGCCGGGCTGGGAATGCAGCTGGAGGGCTCCAAAGAATGTCCCTGTGAGCAGCACCTGGGTTCTGCTCTGCCAGGCTCAGCGGGGCTGTGGCGATAATGTCAGCAAGTGAAAGCAAAGCCCTGAGTCTAGACTCGGGCAGTGATGCCAAGTGCTGTTCTGCAGTGCCTCTTTTCTCCCCGTCAGTGTGTTGGGGGACACTGGCAGTATCAGAGTGCTCCGTGATCCAGGTTCTCTTTCCCACCGTATTCCATGAACATAAATAAAGTATTAACGTCAAAATACTAAATCTAAACTGTTCAGTATTGCTTTCCATGTAGATCTTTCCTGAAGAGGATTCTGTGTTGGGATTATCTATGGTAAGATGTGTTTATTACAAGATATTCTCACTAGAAAATAGAACTACCAGAAACATTTCATACCTATAGCACCATGCTGTTAATATTTATTCTGCTGATCCATATGCTGACAAGGTTGTGAGACCTGTTTTGCCCTGAATGCTTCCAGGATGTGACAAACCAGTGCTTGCACCTGAATACTGACATTGTTTTCTATGGAAGCTGGATAAAAAGTAACTGTTACAAAGGTGCTCTATTTGTTACTTTATTTGACTTGGTATCAGCTTTACACATTTCCTATGGATTCTGTTTGCCCTGTGCCTGCTTCTATTAATATATTTACCCTTTTTGCTTCAAACACCCAGTGACTTTTTCCATCTTCATCAATCTGGTTCCACCAACGCAAACCAACCAAGAGTCTTCCTGTCACATTCTAGTGATGAAACCATTATTTGCATTAATCAGTAGCACAAGTCACTTGTCAGTATAACCGTTAAAAATAGAAAAAATTAAAAAGACAAGCATGTTCAAAAATCATCTTCTTTTATCTAATACTAAAATTACTTCTAAAAGCTGTTCCAGCCTGAGTACAACAGCCACTAACAATGGGTGAAGTTACAAATTTAGAGGCCTCTTCTCTTTCAATATGGTAATTAGCACAATAGCACTTACTTAGACAAGAGATTTTAGGTCGTGTCTTTTTCAAGGTAGTTGTACAAGCACCCAATAAACAAATTTCCTCAGTAAAAGAGGAATACTGAGAACAAAAACACACTGAAAAACAGGAGACTAATGACAATCAAGTAAGCCATGTAGGATCAGGGAAACAAACCAAGAGGATATTTCTGCACCTGGATGAGCACCAGAAGCTTTCAGAATACTGGAGGTGCATCGATGCTTCACTTCTACAAACCAAAAGCCTTGCTTTTGGAGGAGCAAAATGTGGAGCCCCGGGATCCTGGGCTGGCCTGACGCACCTGCCTGCATGGGATTAGGGCCGGGCTTTCAGGAGCCTTCTGCAGCCCCTGCTGTGGGGTCTGGGCACAGGGTTGCAGATCTGGACATCCTCAGGCATCCATTACTGAAAGTCAGTATTACTTTAATTTTTTTAATTTATTTTTTTAAGGGGGAAAGCATATAAACAAATCTACCTATGGCAAAGCAATTTTCTTACCATATTAGTAGACCTTAGTAGTCAGCCATAGAAAAGACGATGCTAAATAACTAACATATGTCAACAGCTTCATTAAAATGGGCTAGACATTTAATAAATTAACAAAATGCAATATTTTTTGTCACTTCTGTCATTATACATATTTCAATTTTTTTGTTGTTTTAATGAATGACAAACAAGATACTTTCCAAGGTAATTACTATTGAGGGTCATCTTACCTTGACAGACCAAAAATCAAAGGATAGAAGGAGGAGAATAGTGACAAAACAGGCAACAAAGCTGTTGCTGAACCAGTCACAGAACAAGTAGGTAACAATAGCACTCACTCGGAAAAACAGGTGGAAAAAGGTGGCCAGTGGGTGCCTAGAAAAGAGAAAACAGTGCACATATGAGGTTATGGGACAGGAGGGAATGTTACAGTACTCGCTGACAACGTAGCACAACACAGCTGTTTCAAGTTTATAATGGTAGTTTGGTTTGCAGCTGCTATTATTTCAGTGTTGGTGTATATCTTCATTACCAAAGCAATTTGATAATGGTGTTTTCAATAGCCAACCTTCAGTCTAAAACTAAAAGATGAATGTGGTGTTCCTGTCAAAACTTTCTCAAAGATAGAACAAAACATTAAGCCTTTCGCGAGATGTTTTTGGTACTATGTGTAGGAATTTAGAGGTTGTGTGCAACCCAGTACCATGAAATCCTGGATGTTTCATGAAATGAATCAGCATTACAAAGCACAAAAGAATTGAGAGAGCTCTTATGCCTTTCAAAACAGTTTTGAAAACAAAATATGAGCTCTAAAACTAAAAAAAACTGTAGCTGCTTGCTCTAAGACAAAATGAACTTTCATATTTAATGTCTAAATCCAAACACTTCCTTTTAGACAGGCAAAATGATTTGGGAATCTAACAGTTCTTCTGAATTACTGCTTATTAATTTCACTAAAATTTATGCTTTGCTCATTGAATAAAATTTTGTCTGTAACAAAATAAGGAGAAATTTCAGTGAAAGAAGTAATTATATGACACAGGATATTGGCCTGCACAGTAGGAGGGGGAGGCTGGAGAATGCTCTAATGAGCACAGTACAATGTTCAGGGTAATATACCAAATAAAAACGTTACTCTGTGCAATTGTTTGTGTTCATTAGTTGAAAGTGAGAATTAACTACAGGCTCTTGCAGTTAAGTAACTTCTTCCTTGAAGCTTAGAGAATAAAATATCTCAGATATTTAAATCAACAATTCTCTCATTAAGCTCCTACACCTCTGTGAACAATTAACAGTAGAACAGCCAATTAACAGCCTGGTATGGGCTAGGGCGTAATCAACTATTAAATGTTATTCTATTATTGTGTCTAATAAAATGAGACATAATATATACAATTGCTTATTATAAACTTAAATTATATAACTATTATATAACTATTATAAACTTATATTATATAACTATTATAACTTAAATATCCTTGTTGTTATATTATTTCTCTATAGCTGTTTAACTGCTCCAGTGTTTATCTTTCTCCAATGGCAATACTGTGCTTGTAGTAGTGCACACATGACTGGAGAGGGATGAATGATGCACAGGTGTAGTTTATATTTACTCCTGGTCATGCCCATGTGAACTTCAAACTTTCCAAAAACTTCTTCTGACTTAGAACTGAACTCGTGACATTTTGAGTGAAGGGGCTTTTTCTGCCATAAGCAGGCAGGTGGGTGGAGGGATTATTGTGAACTGGCTGAAACAGACAGTGCCTGGCTGCTCCAAGCCTCAGCCTCGGTCAAGAAGATGTAAGAAGAGCCTGTTATGGAAGTGGTACCCTTGTGTCCAGAGCAGCTTTCACATGGACCACAACCCCAAAGCACACCAGGGCTGCCTGAGCTTTTCTAATGGATCAGTGCTTCAAATGTGGCAGTAACTTTGGAGAAGTCATGTTTCATTTCAGAAGGCAGATTCAGCAGTATTACTGGATTACAACAGGATTACTGTTTGGATGCTGAATTTGTTCCAATATCAAACACTGAAGGGTATTTACTAAAAAAAAATCCCACATGAACAAGAAGCTCTCAATTATTACAGTGCTAGCACTTACTGAGATTATGGAAAGGATAAAGGAAACTGCAACTCTGCCCTGGCTCAGCTTGGTATATGTTTGCTGCTGAAAGCACAGCAACCTGCTTGCTTGGCCTTCGAGTTTTCCTGTCACTCCTGAACATCCATGCGCTGTAGAACTGGAGCCTCAAGGCTCAATGATTGTCATTTACCTTGTTACAATAACCTCTGCTCAGTTTGTGAGCATGTTGCCTGTCAGGACAGAAATGAGCTGTAATCAATTTAGTTGCATCCCACATTAGAGAATCAAATTTGGGTCAGGTCTAAGCTATGCCAGTGAGCTACAGAAGAATCATGCCAGGCTCAGAAGTGCCACAGCAGCACTCTACATGCTGCCTTTTTTTTTTTTTTTTTTTTTTTTTTTTTTTTTAATCTGATACTTCAAAATGTACTGGGGCAAATTTTGAATAAATGGGCTCTCTTTTCCCCTTGATCACTGCATTTCCTGGCTGATTTGTAAAAGAAACAATCATTTGCTCCCGACTTCCAGATCCAAAGTTCTGGTACTGCAATGAACTTACCTTTTTCCAATTTCTTAGGAAAGTAGCCACTAACCTTTCACTTTTAAGGAGCCCTTTTGCACATACTTCAGAGAACTGCAAAAGCACAATTTGTCATAGCCTACGCAAATTCTAACCAAGTTCAAGATATGTGAAATTGTAATGAAGTTAAAGACAAATGATTGGAACATCTTGTTATGCCCGCTAGTAAGATAACAAAATCTTGCAGCACCTAGGTACGTTCCAGGCTCAACTGCACAAGATTCCTCAGAAATATAAAAACAAACGTGTGTGACCAGTGTAAGCAGTTTCATTTCTGCATTCTATTGCAGACAAATTTTCAATATGATACCATCTTTTAATATTGTCTTGAGGGCCAGAAAGAAGAGCTGTCTCTAAAGAAACCAGTGTCTACACAAAGTGGATCACAGACTAGTTCAGTTTGCTGACACTTTACCTGTGCTGTATTACTGAGTAGCATGAATCAGGAGCAATCTCTGAGATCTCTAGAGTAAAGTGCCTGGTGCTGTGACTTCCTACAAGCGTTCCAGGCTGCTTTCATTTCATGCTACGTCTAGTCTGGTCCCTCCGACAGAATCTGTGGTTCAAGCAATCCAAGTGCTTCTAAGCTGTATTTCCCAGCTGAGTTGAATCCTTTAGGCTATGTTCTCCAAGACTGCACCAAAATATAAACCTTCATTTAAAAAGTGTGCTGCTGCTAAGGTGTAAAACCAAGACAGTTCTGGGAAGCTTGATCTTACATCAGAGCTGATTCAAGAAGTGGCAAAGTTCAGAGCAGTGCAAGGGCAGAAATGCTTCACTAGACACTAGTAAAACAGGGCAATTGGATTGTAAAGCTACATGATTGCTTTTTATCTCAGATAATGTTGCATCATGTTTAACATCTATATTTCTTTGTTTACATCTACAAGAAATATTATCATTGTAACAGACCAGAACAAACTGGGGCAAGGCAGAAGAAAACAATCTAAATCAAAGCTGATTATATGCATTATTGATTAGTGCACGCCTAATTCCTTTTGATACAAAACTCTTCCTTTCACGATCTTTGATTGGAGATTCTTCAAAAGCCACTGATTGAACAGCTCTCTCACCTGGGACCTCTGTGTAGCCAGAGCTGCAGTGACATCTCTGGCGAGGAACCCAAGGGTAGACTGCTTAGCCTGACACGAGACAGGTTAACGGGCTGGGTTTTCTCAGCTAACGTCTACAAGCATAGGCTAGTTTATATTCCACACAGCATCACATCTCGTGGCAGGAAATCATGACAGTTTTATTGTGGTTATCTGGCTGTTCAGCCAGGCGTGCACTGCAGTGCCTGAGCACTGCTGCACAGCGGGCTTTGCTGGAGCTGAGCGTTGTCTCAGTGCTCCAGCTCCAACTAAAGCACTGTTTGCTTGGGGTTTGGGATGTTGGGTGTGTCAGGTTTTCATTTCCAGTGACCGGGCCTCGCCTGCTCAGCCCGGGCATCTCCCGGACAGAGCCCTCTCAGCCTCCCCGGGCAGCCTGTTCCAGCGCTCGACCACCCTCCCTGTAAAAAACGGGAATGAAGTGTTTAAATGGAGTTTTCTCTACACCGGAACAGCCAGGGCCGCCCGGGCCCGGGCGCCGCGATGCTGCGGCCTCCGCGCCGTTACCTGATCCGCGCTTTCCGCAGCGCCAGCTCCTCCTCGCTCCCGAAATCCAGGGACACATCCTCGGTGTCGTCCCCCAGCGCCTGCGGCGGGAGCCCGTCAGCGCGCAGGGCCCGGGGGAGCCGCGCCCCGCCCGCAGCGCCCGCCGCCCCTACCTGCTTCATCCCTGGCCGCGGCTGCCGGGCCCGCAGTCGGCCCCGGGAAAAGGGGCCGGGCTCCGGCCGCCCCTGCGCCGCTGGAGCGGGGCTGCCCCTCGCCACAGCCCGCGGCGGCTGCGCCTCGGCGGGCACCGCCCGGGAGACCCCGGGGACCGCCGCTCCTCCCCGCGGCCCCGGAGCGGGGCTGCCTCAGGCCGCTTCCCGCCGCCGGCCGGGGCCAGAGCGGCCGGGCGGGCTTTGGCAGCGTGAGGGGCCCCGGGAGCCCCGGCCGGCAGCCCCCCTCCTCAGCGCCGGCGGCCGTCCGCCCCGCGGGCTCGCACACGCACCGGCCGGGACGGGGCCGCTGCGGTCTCATGCCGAATACATAGCCTGAAAGGAAGAAATGGGGGGAAAGGTGAACATAGGTGTACAAATACGAGCGCACACCTGCGTGTAGCGTTTGTCGCACAGGCGGAGGCCGGGCAGGCCCTGTGCCTGTGTGGGGGCACGGCTCCGAGGGCAGGCAGCAGCACAGCGCTGTGGAGCTGCCGCTGGCGCAGGGCAGTAACGCGGCCCCTGGGAGCGGCTGGGGTCACTCGGCTTGTGCAGCCTGGGGGACACGGGGGGAACACTTCGGTGTGGTTTTCAACATCCTCACAAGGGGAAGGAGACGGGCAGACACTGATCTCCGTGGTGGTCAGTGGCAGGACATGAGAAAATGGCCTGAAGTAGCGTCAGGGGAGATTTAGGTTGGATATTTGGAAAAGGTTCTTCCTCCGGAGGGTGGTTGGGCGCTGAACAGTCTCCCCAGGGCAGTGGTCACAACTCCAAGCCTGACAGAGCTCAGTAAGTGTTTGGACCATGCTCTCAGGGTGTGACTCTTGGGCTGTCCTGTGCAGGCCCAAGAGTTGGACTCCATGATCCTTGTGGGTCCCTTCTAACTCAGGATATTCTATGATTCCTTGATAAAAAAAATTCATGCCTTAATTTAAAATGCAGGTGAATTATGTAGTAGAGTTAAAGAAGTGAAACCAGACAAACATCAGGATAGGGGTAAGGTTGTCACAGTAATGGGGGAAAAAAGTCTGGACAGCTTAGTAAGAAGTGGAGGGTCAAGGAAAATCTGGTTAATCACAACCATGTGTAGATCTGACTAGCTACTAGCATTAAATAAACCTGCAAAATAATAACTTCCTAGTCTTTTCTGTTAAGTACAGAAGCTACTGAGCTGAACTTTTCAAAAATATCAACTGGACGGGAGCTTTGTGCAGGACTTACTGGAGCAAAGCAATGCCTAATAGGTAAGAGAAACTGATAGACTGTTCTTGGTAGGATTATAATATTAAGGGAGGAATGGTGTAGTTAATGATTATTGATGTTAGTATTTCAATTGTCATATTTTGGCCTTTTGATAGTGTTAAAACTTGTACAGCATGCTAGTAAGTACAGTAGACTGGCACTGAAAAACTGAACAGGCACCTGTGTTTTGATGGGATGGCTGTCAATAACCTACAATATTAAAATACCAAAGTGGGTTTTCATTCTCCAAGGTGATAAAAAGAGATAGCTCTCTTGGAGAGTTCTCACGATATACAATTATTAAATAATTATGTGCATACATGAAGCTGACATCAAGTTCATTTCCTGTACCGACAAGCCCTTCTGCTTACAAGCGATGAGTTAACAACAACTCAACCAGAGCCAGCTTCTGACTCAGAAGCAGCTCCTGGAACTCACTGCCAGAAGCCTTCAGCAGTGCAGGGAGGTCTCGCATCCTCCTGGCTGCCAGATCATTCACCTCAGCTCCTGCAGCAGCTCCTCTTGCACCTCTCAGGGCAGTTCTGCCAGCAAAGCTGATTGTTTGATTTTAGTAGTTCTGTAATGTTTCTGTCTTGTCCAAGCCACTGTATTTTCATTCTAAGGCACCAGGAAATAACTGTGTCCTATGTCCCTTATCACATAGAACAGTGCCTCTGTGGGAGAGGGGACAATTAGGCTATCACAGGTATCTGATTCACTACTCTGCTGCTGCTAACTGATTTCATGAGTGATGAAATAACTGGAGGAGAAGCAGAACCTGTGTTTTGAGTTTAAAACAGATAAATGTTGCCTTAGTTTTCCCTCCTTCCAGTGCTTATCTCCACTGGCTCACTGTAGGGATTGTCTATTTTCCTAACAAGCTCTATTAGATAATCCCACAGGAAACTGTCACTGTACCATGCAAATGGTTTTTGGTAAATTCTATAAGAAGCTATATGAAATTGTGATATGTGATTATTCAAGGTATTGTATGGCTCATAATTTTCTTTTAGAACCATTTGAGAGGTAGAAAGAATCCTTGGTCTCTAGAGGAATCACTGGTCAAATGAATTTCTTCATCTGGGGTTTGCTAGAAAAGAACTTCTCCTTGTTTTAAAATTAATGCATGCAAGTGAAACCTCACTCAAAGCTTCCAGTGTTTTTTTTAAGAAGTTTTCAGTGTTTTACAGAACAAACTGTCCTTTTTGCAGCACTTTTTCTGAGTTGTAACTTAACTACAAACTGTTTGAACATTGGAAAGATTAGCAACACAGTAAATGTGATGTAAGTCCTCAAATACTGCTTCAATAGCCCCAGACGAAGAGGTCATTACACTGAATTTATGAATTGTGGTTTGGTTTTCAGGTTTTTGCACGGGAAAATTTAGATCATTTATGAAATATGTTAAGATTTAACTTAATTGCTGACTGAACTATATAGCATAAAATATTTCAAAAATATCTCACATGCTGCTGTGTCCGTGCCTTACAGGGAATTCCCTCCTCACAATAAATAGCAGCATTTCGACTGTAGAGCACTATCAGAGGCTTGATATAAATATCTGAAAAATCTCCTCCATTCTCTGTTTCAACAATAAATAGAGCTCCTCTAAGATTAATATGGTGTATTAGTCACACGAGTACCGAGAAGTCAGCTGATTTCTCTTTCTCCTTGGAACACTCCCTAGAATCTTGCAGAGACTTATCTCAGACTTCCCCTGTGAACTGCCTAAAGATATTGTGAATAACCTGACTGGTTTTGCTCTGGTTTAGACATTTCAGTGGGGCTTACAGTTGAGTATTTTGTTCCTCTGAATATTGGAAAATATTGTTAATCTGGTAATAACTATTACCTCACTTTCATTCATCAGAGATACACTTAAAAGGTTTGTTGGTGTTTCAATAAAATGTTTATTTTTGGGTGTGATATGGCAAATCAAAGATGCTATTAAATAGATAAATTTCTAATAGCACTACTTTCTATTTCATTTGTCAAAAAATATTTCCTGCTTTGACCCAGAACCAATTTCTATAGATTTTTTTTTCTGCTATGCATACATGAATTGTTGTAATTGGCAGTGCAGTATTAACAGGGGAGAAGCCACAGAATGTACTTGAGGGATCAGGACAGTTTCTTTAAGCTGGGTGATACATAACAATACGCTCTCAGTAGAGATCAAGTTCTGCCATCAGTAAGAAATGGCTAACAGAAAGATATGTCAAAGCTAAAGAAGTTAGGGCCCTAAATATAAATGGGGATTTTAAAAAAAGTATTGATCTTTCATTTAGTTGTGCCCAAAAAGGTGAAAAATAATTGTTGAGGTGAAGAAATGAGTATAAATTCCCATTATTGCACAATAATTGGGTTTGATTCTAAGAAGTGCAGTGGCAGCTGTATTCCTTTCAGTTCAGGAAAAACCAAGGAAATATTACATATTTTATTAAATACCTTATTTTATCCTCTGTAATCCCTGTGTGGCTTTAAGACCTTCTCTCATTGCCATAGGGATCTGTAGTGCAGTCACCCAAGAAACAAAAGGCTTTGAAATTACTAATGAGTTTACTTCAGTATCATTTTCCTGCTTAGACTGTGCAGTGGTCACTTAGAAGCATCCAGAACAAGGGCACACTGAGGCAAATTCATCGTGTCTCTTCCAGCCTGGGGTTCCTTCCCAGCATTTGGATGCAGATTTTTCAGCGTGTTTAGCTTTATGTATCTCTTGATATGTTCAAAGCTTCAGTCACTCTCAGCTGCAGTTCTTGGTATTTGTTAATTTTGCAAATCACGCCTCATTTTTCAGATTGGGAACTCCAAAGATAAGGAACTTGGGCTGTCAAAAGTTTGGTTTAAACTTCATGGATCTACTGCAATAAGCAGAGCTTATCCCTGAGCCCTGAGATCCATTTCCCAGAGTGGAAGTGATTTCATCAGAAGAGATGCTTGGAGTCCCTTCCCTTCTTTGCTACATGAACTTAAAGTGCCTGTACACTTTCACACAAGTATCCAATAGCTCTCCTGCCTTAAGCCTCTGTAGTCTTACAGAGGGAAAAAAAAAAAAAAAAAAAGCTTAACCTATTAAATAAAATGGCTCTCAAACAGTTGAGAAGCTTAGTACAAAAGGAGGTTGATATAAAAAATTGAGCACTGTTTCTTCTGCTGGTTTATCTGCAGAAATAAAACTTCAATTTGCCTATGAAAGCTGTAACTTGCTTATTCATTAGATTTTTCATGTTTCCTTTTTCTTTTGTTCCCCCGACTTCCGATAGTACCTACACAGCCTTGCTTAGCTCCCTGAGAAACTTGATGAACAGTTCTTCACCCACTTTCACTGGCAATTTCTACTTCGTCTTTTGTTGTGGAGGCTGTGGCTAAGCTCCTCTTGCCATAGTTGCTTGCACTTGTTTTTCTTATTTATTCTAAATTGTTGTCAGGGAGGTGACAAAGGCAATTACTTTATCAAAAAAAATACAAAGACAATATACACAAAGCACAAAGTAAGAAATTATTTCTAATCTGGTGATGCAATGAAATAAAAAACCTGTACCTACCATTCTTAATTCTGTGAATTTTTCTGTGAACCTATGATTTTTTTTTTTTGAGGCAGCCTGTGGTCCCTACTTCTGTAGCATTATTGTTTAATAGTATCTTTCCTATTATTAATACTCATTTTTCTAGTTCACCAAATAGCTTCAGCATCCTAGTATTTCTTGTATTGAGACGTGGAGAATTTGAGGGGATATCTGAGGTGTTAAAATTCACAAAATCCATACTTTTTCTGTAGGTTTGAATGGTACAAAGAGGAGGAGGTGCTCCAGATTGGTCTGCAGGTCCCTAGATCCCCGAGACAGGCTGTAGGGACATCAAGTGCTTTGGATGGGGCCTGACACATTGATTGATTGTTCTTTACAAGATGCACCAGGTGCTGCTGCACATTATCCACTCTCTGTGGAGTGTACAGCTCTCCTGGAGGCAGGGGCCCGATTTTTTGGCAAAACTCAAAGCAAGGTTCACGTCTGTAGCCTATGAGCCTCTTTTACAACCAAGGCCATGATTTAAGAGAGCACCATTTCCTCTATGGCCTGAAAGGTGACAAGCCTGAACCTTCCAGCCTCGGAGAGGAGGAATTTCCAGGCTGTGCCACACGTCTCCACAGCTATTCCTGTGACAGCTGTTCTGCCTGACTTCCCAACTGGTGAATCTTTCTTCTGTGACTGGGCCTGAATTCACAAGGCACAAACCTTTAAAATCTATAAATAATCACCAATTAAAAATACTGAAATAAAGCTTGGCTGAAGGGTCAGAACCCAAACCTGTTGGTTTCTCAGAGAATACACTGACTGACTGATTTTCATCCTTCATGCAGAGAAGAGCAGCCTCAGCAGAAGAGTGTGAGAGCTCGCCTTCTCCAGGGCAGAGCAGAGGTCACACTGCAGAACTGTGGCCACATGGACCTGAAGGTCCTGAAGAGGAAGGTGTTGTGGCCTTTCTGTGATACCACAATCACGTGTGTGCAGTTACAAGGAGATCACAGCTTCTGGAATGGGGGTCATGGTAAGTGCTCCTTCATTCAACTGACCGATAGTGTGGATTCTGAAAGCTTTTGTGTCTGGTGCGTGTTTTAGTCGAGAAAGATCAGAAATAGTTTAGGGAACCCCCTAAAATATGTGGTTTATTCAACTGTCAGTTTATTATTTTTGCCCAGTTTTTTTGATTCAATCTGAAACTTGACACAGGCTGTGGTTTTTTGCACGCATCCTTTTCCTTGTTAGCTGGAGTTTGCATTTGTGTGCTGTTTCCCATTCTTGCTCTATTTTATTTCACTTTAAGAGAAATTTCAGAGGGTTTATGTCGCATGTTCCAGTGTATTGCAAAGGTTCTATGAATTCCAGTGGTGGTGAAAGGAGAGATAAGAATTTCTTTTATTTTCTTCTATTTTTTCTTCTAATTGCTCTTATCTACAGATAAATGAGAAGTCATTCTGTTAGCAAGATGAATACTGTTGTGCACTGCCTGTCCCAAAAATACTGCTAAGGGATCTGTGCATTTGTAATGTCCACAGGGTACTTGGAAAGCAAGGGAAGGCATAAGAAGTTTTCTCAATGTCTTCTCCATCTACAGGCCAGGCAGCTGCCAGCTGCTGATAGAAATGCTTGCTCAGAGCCCCAGGACATGTGTGACTGGCTGTGAGGGGATCCACTAATGGGAGAATGGTAGACTTCTTGTGGAGAAAGAGCTCCACTCCATGGAGTAGTTCCCTCCAGAAGCAGACAAGCGAGTGAACAGCTTGTGGTACATCATCATGATTGCCACTTAAACATGAGAAAAGCAGATTTTTTGCAAGTGTTTCAACCCTTAAGCAATTTCCACCTGCAGAGGTGCCTAGGCAGTGTTCATCATGACCAGGAGGTTGTAGACTTTTCAACCCAAACACAGGATTGTTTCCTCTGTTATATCTAGACTGGAGACTGATCAAAAGCAAGATAGACTTTGAATGGGCATTAAGATACACAGATTTCAAGTTTGTTCCTGTTTTACTCTTCCCATGTCTTCTAAGTATTCCTGAAGAGTTTTCCAACAAGATCTGCAGTGTCATAACTTGGGAGGACACCTAGTTTCTATAGAGCTGTCCCTGGCTTTTGCTGCGCTATGGGCAAACCAAGCAATAACGTCCCAAAACTACTCTGCCTTTGAACCCAAAGCCGATTGTCTTGTAACTGAGGCCAAAATAAGGGAAAGGGGACTAGAGAGGCTTAAGCTTTGAAAACTTGGTTCAAGTTCTGCTGCTGCTACAGTCCTAATTTGCAATAATTAAATGTGATTTCTATTTCTGGTTTTGGTTTTGCATTTGTAGAAACAAACAAAAAAAAAATTCTTACTGTCTTGACACCAGATAAAATCTACCAAGGTTCATGACGTACCCAAATGCCATGTGCTGAAGGACATAATGAGGCCTACATTGGTACACCTTCATCTACCTCACTGCCCCTGGGAAAAATAGTAACATTAATTACTGGCATTTTACTAAAATTATTTGGGTTCCAAAATTAGCTGTAGACTTTGCGCAGCACCGTATTTACTTAGAAGTGATACTTCCCCTCAATGCAGAGAAATCAAAAGCACAAGTTCTCCTTTTCAACTCACTTTCCTCTTTATAATGTGTCACAGCACAAACAATGTGTGTGAAAAAGAGAACTAAGTCAGGCCAGGCATTTTTACTGGTTGGTGCTTCTTATGTAGCTATTGCCTAGCACTTTCCATAGCTAAGGTATGTCTTTTCTTCTGGATCTTGAGAACACTTCAGTGACAATCCCTAAGAGAGATACAGCTGAGATGAAACATCTATCTTACCTACAAAAGCTGCATGTGAATTAAAGAGAATTCACAGAGCGGGAAGGGAAGTCATGCAGTAAAGCAAAGTTGTGAACTGCTGATGTCTATACATTGTACAGCTTGAATAATTATAATCAGAAAATAGGGAAATTTGTTAAATAGACTTTCCAGTCCATGAGAAATTGCTCAACCAGCAGTACCTCAAAGATCTTCACCCTGGATAGAAGGAATCCTGAACAAAAATTCTGCTATGGAAACCAATTTTTGGCCAGAAAGGCCAAAGACAGTAGCTGACTGGAAAACCAGAGCTCAGATACAGAGCCAAAATGAAAGGAATTTTCAAGGAACCACAGTTCCTTGCTCATAATACAGTATTGAAATCCATAGGGACTTCGCAGCAATGTCTCTCAGTGTGAGAGAGCCTGCAGAGGCTGATGTTCTGCAGCACAGATCAGGCCCCACATCTGTAAGCACTGGCAAGAGATCAGCTTCTCACAGGGAGGGAACAGCTCTGTCTCTTCTCAGTGAGCATGTTCCCACATGGAACCTGGTAGAAGTGGATCTGCTCTGCAAAAAGAAAATTCTTACACAGTTCAGAAGCTGCTTTGCTCATAGGAGCTGCTGCCTTGTGCAGAAGCCATTTCTTACTGGCAGCTTATGAAAATCTTGCCTTACTGAAGCAGGGAGTCTGGATGTCATTGTGTTCATCAAATCCTATTTCCTTTCCCCTTCAGACTATGGTGGAACTTTTCTTAAAAGCTACAGCCAGTGGAATAATATTACAAAAAGTATCTGTTCACTCTGGAGTACAGTCTCTTTTATAATTGATTTCTAATTTGTGTAGGTCTATGCATGATTAAAAATAGAAAACAAAGCAAATAAGATTGCAGATCACCACAAAAGCAGCTATAGGCATCATGAGAGGAAGCTCATGAATGAACTTGGTTTTCAAAAGGTTGTTTGTCTTAACACCAGGTAGGCATGGCAAGGTAAGTGATGATTAGATGAACAAACATTCTGTCGGATGCTGCTACAAGCAAACTGTGAACGCTATGTGCAAGCCAGACAAGCTCCTGTTTCAGAGAACATCCTACTTGTCATTTTGGGCCAATGGCAAGAGACTTTGCATGAGATGCAAAACTAATTTTGTGTTGGTAGAGCCTGTGAACATGTGAAAGACATACTTTCACTTCTGTTACACCAAGGAGAGCTGCAAGGTAAGTGCCCACATGCTGCTGGCTTTATTCTTGCTGTTGTTTAACAGCATGGCTTTGGGACAGAATTGAACTGGAATGAAAAAGGAGAAGAAGAATTTGAGGAGCAATGGAAATTGGTACTGTCAACTCTCATCCAATTGTGTATTCCAAGTAAATAAATTGATGTTTTCCTAATTAGTGACGAGATCAAGCTCTTCTTAGCAGGGACAAGTGACCAGTAAAGGTAACACTGCTTGTTATACTGGAGCTGCGAAAAGGGAGGTTCCTCTTAATTTTCCTCTTTGGAATTCCCCCTCTGAGTGTTCGGGTCTTTCTTATTTCCTCCTTTCTCTTGTCACTTTCTGTTGGCCCTGGGCAGGGGTGGCATTTTGGTGCTGAATCCAGAGTGAAAGAGCAGGAACTGTCCAGTTTTCTTAAGGTCAGTTTTTCCTCAACCCTTGAATGCATGCTTTTTTCATGGTAAATTCATTTTATCTTGCTTTTTGCACATATTTGTAATTGCAGTGTGTTGGTATCTGGACTAGTGTTGCTTCAGATATTAGTAGGATGATGTCTGAATGTGGGTGAAATTTTAGAGAATGTTTTGTGATTTTGTTTTGTGGCTAGCCCTGCTACTTGCTCAAAGGCTTATTGTAGTTTTTATTAGACTTTTTTAAGAATATTCTTTTTTTGTATAAATGTTGTGCCTATGGAAAGCGAAACAGAGAATCACTGAAAGAAACTGGCTTATTTCCATTTTTTCATAACTGGCAAAACAACCTAGAGCTTTTCTTTCCCATTGAGGTGGGCTGAAATTCTGTCTCAAAGAAACCATTGAGTTAAAATGTAGACAAGTGTCTGCTGGGATGCTTTATTTTATCTCACAGCTGTGACAAGCAGTGATACTGGACATGAAGGGCAAATTCTGCTCTGAATCACAAGTCTGACATCTGCAGGGCATTTGTTACAGCTCTGCCTGAACTTGTCCATCTCCAGCACGTATAACATCTTCAGTATTGTTGGTTCCAAGCTAAGCTCATTGAAAGGCAAAAACTCCTTTTACCTGATATTTAAGCTTTTTAAAACTCCTTTAAACTCATCTTTAAAGGAGACAAAGAATAATGTGGCAGGATATAGATCAGATTCTTTTTCAGCTCCGTCTCTGTTTTTCTTTCATTTTTGACAATAAAGTCTGTGGAAAGTAACACGATTCCATCAGAAAGATAAAGACTCAGCAAAAGTAGTATCTCTTCTAGAGCTGGGTAATACAATAGAAAAAGTTAAACTGGCTTTTCAGTGTATAGATTTTTCACAGATATGAAATAGATACTAAACCTTCAAAGCTAAATATAAATTGAGCTCCATTACTTGAATTTTACAAATAATCAGGGCATTTCTGAAAGGAAAAATCTATGTGGTACCTGTGGAGCAGAGGAATTTTTAGTCATTTATTTGGGAAGAAGAAAAGGAGATAAGTGATTGGAACATGGAGGGAGTTTCATCCTTCCCCACTGCTGGCTTGCCCACCTCCCAGAGAAGCTTGTCCCAAAACATTACCTGCAGCAAAAGCAGGAAACAGCTCTGCCTTTGAGGGAGTGCCTTGACATAACCTTCAGGGGGCACAGAGGATCAAAGAAAACTTTCTAAAGTTGGTGAATGAAACAAGGCTACAAAATTGTGGCCAACAATATTGAACTTTTCAATCAAAGTGCTTTTAAATCAAAATACTGGTGTTTCACTGGACTCCTTATTTTCAGCTTGATAAAACCTGATTTTTGTCAGCTTGTTTTCACTCAGACTCGTGTGTAATGGGTCTGGGGTGTTGCAGGAAAATAGGATTTGTTCAGAAACCTTTGTGTTTCATTTTTGAACTTCCTGTCTTCACAGCAGTCCCACCCTTCAATTTTTCTGTATTCTAGGACTTGGAATGTTATGAAAGACTTAGATGCCATGTCATCCTGTCGTTAAAAATTGTGCGATGTGCATGGTACTACTACACTCTTTTCTATGAATTATCCTCAGCTTCCTAAACTGGTCCAAAAGTTAAATTGGAGGGGGATTTCCTCTGTTAGCAAAATGACTTTACAACTTTTCATTTTCATAACCTCTGTACTCATGTGGGAGATTTATTACCTGTTAGGTCATATGTCAGCAGAGGTTTGGGAAGGAAAGCCCCTAACAGCTCTCCTCAAATTTTCTCTCCTTTATATTATTATTGGAGTAAATGTTGCATTTTGGCCTTTGTAATCCTTTGTTCTCTTAGATAATATTTGATTTCAGTTAGTAGCAGACCCCATTGCCTGGAATCTTTAACACGTTGATGCTTTAAAATACAAGACAAGATTAAATCAAATTATTTGGGAAAAATGATGAGTCAAAATGACCTCCATTACCTTTAGAAATCTAAAATGCCCCATCTAACTCTTATGATTAATATGTGATTTAAGTGAATACCTACTCCTTCTTTGTCCTTGTTCAGAGATGGTCACTGTTTCTTTCACTACTTTTCTGGAATTTTTAACTCGTATTTCACTTGACCTCTAAAACAGCACTGAAGAAAAAGCATTGTGAGTCTTGGAAGTGAACCGTGTTGTCACACCATGTATGCAGGATGCAGAGCTGAACCAAATGCATCCTGAGTAGAGACCTGGCAGTGTCAGATGTGCCCAGGGTCACTGCAGAGGTGGCACAAAGGGCACACAGGGTGCTAAGTGTAACCAAGCAGCTGGAGCATATCTGCTGCTGGGGAAAGGAGGTGTTATTGAAGGATTTAAAGAACAATATTTGTCTTAACCAGTGTCCAAACCACAAAGGATTGAGCTGTCTGAATGGCATGGAAATACATTTGGAAGTACGTCCGGTCTCACCCCGCCCAGCACATGCCCTTTGTGTGTGGAAGCCTCGCAGGTGGCCCTGGGGACTCCTGTCCTGCAGGTCCCTGCAGGCTCTGCCCTGCTCCTGCTGAGAGCTGGCACTGGCCTTCATAATCCCAACACAGAAATCATTACAAATTTTCTTTTTCCTCTGGCATGAAACTGTGCCAAATACCCGTTTTGGCAGCATTGGGTCCCATGCTGACATTACAATCCAATACTGATGTAAACTAAATTGAAACCATGTATGAAACAGCAGAGGAAGTGCTGAGCAGTACAGAGCTTATTCACTCTTCACCTCAGACAGGACTGCTGGGATGCTGTGGCAAAAAAAAGAGGAAACTCTGGGAAAGGAGTTGCTGCTGTAAACAAGCTTGGTAAAGGTCTGGTTTCGTTTTGTGTGCTTCAGTTACAACATGCAGCAAAACACTTGCTGTCCCTGACGTGTCATTTTCCTCGCCTCCGCCTCCTCTCCATGTAGAAATACCCATCTTTCAAAAACTTGCTTCTTTATTCACAGTATATTTTCCATGGTGGGATTATGTTTTTAATGCAGCAGAATACAACTCCTAGTAACAAGATTTTGGTTCAGATTAGAAATAAAACCCAGGATCCTACATCCAGTGTAATCAATAGAGAGACAGCTATATAAGGATTTGTGTCAAAACCAAAACAATGAAGAAAAAATACCAGAGTAAGCTGAGGGCCATTCAGTCTGGTGAAGCAAAAAAAGGCAAGCAACCAAGATTTTCATTTTTGAAAGAGTGGCAATCTTCATCTTGTTGAGGTAGAGGAGTATGTTTCTCTCACTCCTGTGCACCTGAGCTATACCATCCTTTACCTTCTAGTTTTAAGCTCTGTAGCCAGACTTGGTCCTGCCAAGACTTTCTCTTGGTTGCTTCCTGACATCTTGACCACTGTAGCTTAAAACATTTTTGCATTACTTATGTATTTATCCGCAGAGAAATGCTACTGAAAGAAAAGTTTAAAGATAGAAAAGCTCTTATGACTCTGAATCAGTTAAAGCTTAGTATTTCCATGAAGATTAAGTAGGCCTATTCATCTTTAAGTAGGCCTATTCAGTCTCTTTCCCTAGACATGCCCTTTTCTTTGTGCTGTAATCATGCAGTTTGCCAATCACTGAACTTGGAGTGATAGATTTGTCTGTCTTGCATTCCCCTTAAGCCTTCTGCCCAATTTCTTCTCTGACTCTAACCCCAAAATTATATTGACTCAGAGGTAATTTTTCAACAGCTATATTCATGGCAACTTGGCCTTCTGAAAGGCCCAATTTAGATTTTCTCTTAATTCAGGAAATGGAAGGGGCAAAACAAAGTGTTGCAACAAACTGAAAATTTAATCTGGTGTGTTTATAACCTCATTCTTGGTTTTCAGGCAGGTCTCTCAACTTCTGCTTTTCATTTATAGATGCCAGGCGGTAATATCAAATATTTGTAATCTTGGTAATGTAGTGAGGCCATAAAACATGAAAAAGGAGAACTGTCTTAGTGCAGGCTACTCCTCTCATGGAACCACACCATGTTCACCTACTTTTCAAACTTCTGGCTCTGGATTTTGGCATTTTCTGTAACAAATGCAGAAATACCCTATTCCATGGGTACAACCCCCTGGAGAGGTAAGAGGAATGAAGATGAGTTGATAACAAGGCAGCACATAGTAGTGTGTGATGAGGTCTGCTCCACCTTCTTTCATCACAGCTGCAGTGTTAGCTGTATTTCTCTTTTTCCATGTTGCAGGTAGGTTTCACAGTACATGTTTGTACACCTCAGGAACAGAGACAGATGCAAACAGGGATATCAGTGGCCTTCTGCTAAGGGCAGAGTATTTGAGAGCCGTTTATTAGATATTCTTCACTGCAAAATATGGTGCTTGATGCCAAGCTGAAACTTTCCATGGCTGTGGAGTGTGGACACCTATTTTAACAGGATAGAGTCTGAAAGTTTTGCTGGTTGTTCTTTTCATCCTGGTATCTCTGTATTATGTTGGAGTAAATCATTTGGATCCGCAGCTCAGGTGGCATTTACACCAGTGATGTGTAAACACTGAGGAGCCAATATTTGGGTTTGAAATAATTTGATAAAGATGATGAATAAGTAATATGTAGTGTTATTCTATACTTGTGGAATATCCAGGAGGAATGTTTGAACTGATTTTAGTGTCTGCTGCAGTAACTGGAAGGAAATACAAGGGAATTTACAATGATGTGGAGGAACAGATGAATTTTATGAAGAAATGTAGCTTCTGGATTCTCCCATCATACTCTGTGCAGTCTTCTCATTTCCATGATACCTGCTGGATTTGTGCATCATTTATATCCTGGTAAGATACCAGAGTTGCCACTTATTCAATAGTTGGCACTTTTGGTCCAGGTGCTCAGACTGCAGTATCCCACTCCTCTCACTGGAGCAAAAGACAGGAGTCTCACTGCAGGCTGTCTCTGGATCTCTAGGTAACTCAGGGTTATAACTCAGTGGCGATCTTGGTAAGAAATGCCAGCTCTCCAGCCTCAAGATCTTACAGAAAGCCACAGTGCAGGACTCGTGGATTTGACTGACAAAAGCTGTGGCTGTGTCATAGCTAACTGTTGTGCAATTTGATTTCAGACAGAGACAAACCATGGATTCAATATTTGTGCCTGAAAATGGCTACCTTGATTTACTGCACAGTGATATTGATCCATTGCATCTGTGTACTTTCTTTGATTCTAAGTCATCTGGAGATGAAGAAGGTGACTTCTCTACAGGTTAGTAAAACACTAAAAAATACTTGACTGGTTTATTCCTCATGCTGTAAGTTATTGCCATCTCCTCTCAGCTACAAAGCTACCTCATGATAGTTGATCATGACTGAGTTAAAGTCTATAAGCATTTGGTGTTAGGCTGTGGTAAGTTTATCTGTGTCTGTACATACAGTGACTTTTTCCAGAAATGGTCATGTTTTTAAATTGTACATACTTATAGCATCCTGCTCAGTCTAACAAAACACACCGTACTGTCACTCATCAGGGCATGACAGTGTCTTTCATTTGGCTATCACTCCTGTAAGTAGTTTATTTGCAAACGTTCCTGTCGTAAGCTGGCCAGGTGTAATTGTCAACATCTCTGTGGCTTGAAGCCAAAAGTTTTGCAAAACAGAGACTTTTAACTGAGTTTGTGATGAAGACAGTCCACAAGCAAACCACATTGCATTTCTTTCTGAGATCCTAAGGCACCAAAACAATGGAGTTGCATTACCAGATGCCATTTTCCAGCTTTTTGGGACACAGTGATTTTATAATACCATTACAAAAGAGAAAGCAGAAGGACAAGAGTGATAATTTCTTGCACTTCAGTTCCTACAGGTAATGAGATCAGGAGGTTGCCCTGAATCTCAAACTTTGTGCTAGTGACTTCGTGTGGAAGTTGTGGACTGTTCTGCTCTCCCTTCCCTGAGTGTGCTATTATAAAAGTATGAAGGTGTATCTGTGCTGTGGAGTGTTAGCTGAGCTTATTTTAGACAAATGAGCTGGACCATGGATTGAGAATGGCAATGAGCAGAGAAGAGCTGGGGTATGCCAGATATGAAGTCTCACAGCTCTGTGCCAAATAGGTGGAAAATGTTACCAAAATGGAGCATTGTGGCTTTCCTGAGAGATCAATGCCAGTAGGCACAGGGGCAGATCAGTGAACTGAGCACCAGAAAATGTGATCATCAATCATCTTTGTGATTGATCATTTCCCAGGTTGGGCTTTTCCCTCTCAGCTTCTGACTGTTAAAAACAACTGCAAGAGTGTTTCTTACCCCTATAAGAAGGTGTAGTAGGCTCTCTGACTCTGTGTCTGATTGTCACAGAATGGATTCAGGAAGTATTTTATTTACTAGGAGAGATGAGGTCTCAGAGTTTAGCGAAAGAAAAGTGCTGATTTCCAGGTGACTGTGAGTTACTGAGATTTCAGTTCTGTTCCTTCTTAGCCTACACAATGAAAAGCCAAAGCCTTCTGCTGAAGTAACAAATCTGCCTGTGCTGCATGTCCTGCTGTCTGGTGGTTTTATTGGTTATGGCATTCACTGAGCTAATGCATATTCCTTAATAACTCTAGATCTTGAAGTTGATGCCAGCAACTATGAACAGGTAAATAATGTGGATTTCCCATATGAAAATGGAGATGGGTTCTACCCCTGTTCCAACACCATGGATGCTTATGCTAAAGTAGGTATGAAAGCAATTTTTGTAATTTTTGCTATAGCTATTTCTTATAAATTCTATTCTCAATCTGAAGGCATGGCATTTACTCAAGTAGCCTTCCCCTCATGCATGGTAGATCTAATTTACAGTACCTGAGCCTGTGCATTGTGGGGAAACTGATTAGCAGTAGCTTGTGGTTCTTGGGGGAAAATCTCTCTATTAATGTCTCCTTCTGCTTAACACTTCCCTTCTCAACTTCTCTTTTCTTGTGATCTTTATTTCCTGAGCAACAAGTTACAAGAAAAACTTAATTTAACTCTTCCATTTTACTTACACTGCAGAGTTCTGTTAATGAGGATAAGCTTACAAGAGTTTTGCTGTGACATTTACTGTGTCGTTATTGTGTTCCTCTATTTTTTTTTTCCTTTGTTGCTAGCTGAATTAGTAGAATATGTGCTCAAGGATCAGCAAGAGAAGCAGGTCGAAGACATTTTTGGTAAGATTGATATGGCAAAGACTAACTTTCTCCATGGCAGTGCTCTGTCTAATGTACTTCATCCCCCCAGTTTGAACACTAATAAACTTTCTATACCTCTGGTGTCTTCATCTTTCCCCCTGGGTACAGTGTCCCAGGATTTTCTTGGAAAATGAGGATTTTATGCATTTTTTGCAGGCCTTTCTCAAAGGTAGCAGTTTTGTCTCTGACCAAGCTGTTGATCATATCACCATGGCCATAGAATATGCACGGCTTCCCTGTCCAGTGTATTAATAGCCTCAAGTAGCATCACACTTACTCTGAGCACAGCAGGGATGATACACATGAGCACTTTGCATGAGTATATAGTTCACACACACTGCTTTCTGTCCAGGATGCACAGAGCTGCCTGAGGAAGCACGTCAAGTTTTACTTCTCACCCTGATTAATGCAGCAATGCTGTTATATACAGTAAATCATTCCTTCATCCATCCTTGACTGGAGACATTGCTTGGCTTGTGGTACCAAATTATTGTTTTGGTGGCAACACAAATGCTATTTACAGTTCCAGAACAGATATATCACCAGGTGGCTGTTGAGAAATCCACAGAACAAGAAGGTTCACAGAATATCTGTATATCCTGTTTTATGATTGAGCAAAATAATTTGGACTAATTTAGCAAAGGTCAGTCTTTCCCTAGAATAATTCTGGCTCTAGGAAGCTCACATGGCTTTTCAAATGATTTATGCTGCTCCCTGGTGTGTTTAGAATTTGGGGGAGGTTGCACCTAATGGCAATATTTTTGTTGGTTTTAGAAAAAAGCAGGGTATAGTATTATTACTTAAACATTTTCCATTAAAAGTATGGTGTGGATAACTTCACAGTTCTTGCAACACAGAATATAAAATATTTTTAGAACCCTTTATTCTTCTCTTAAAGGATCTAATAATCCCTTTAGTACATAAATTGAGTAGTACTGAGATCACACTGTGACACAGCTGCAGTGTTTTATCCTTTGCTCATCATTAAAGCATTGAGAAGTACTTATGTTTTATTAGCCACTGCCAGTAGATTAATAGTTTGCAGTTCAGAAATTAACACAGGGTGACAAAGTCTGCATTCAGAGCTCTGTGGGCTTTCTAAATCGTATGGATCTGGATATATCTTTTATCACATGATTTGGTTTTTATCTTTTATTTGGAGCATGTCTCATCTTTGCTCTCTGTTGATGTGTTTCTCTTGCTTTTACTCCTCTCTGTAATTTTTTTAGAACAAAGTTTGACATTGGGCCATTTTCATGTTTTTAGCAGGGGACCTTATCTTGGATGACATTGGTGCTGAAAACACTGAGAAATTTCCTGACATAAAGATGCAGACATGTCTTAAACGAAGTAAGTGTAAAACAGTGAGAATATGGAAGGCTTTGTGCCTGAGTTCTAAGCTTGCATGACATGGCTTTAGCACAGCCCCAATGCATTTGTCACACAGTTCTTCAGTGACACCAGACGTGCTTCCTCTGCCTTTGTTTATGCTTATGGGCCGGAAATGAGAGCAGCTCTTTCAAGCATAGAATTTACAGTTCGCAGAATTTGTTGTCCTGTAACAAACATAAACATGTTATATTTCTTTGCATTTTTGTCATCCTCATGTCAGTGTTGACTTTGTTTTCAGTGTATCTACAGCTTAGTAAGCATTGGGTGAACCATTGCCTCTTTAATAGCAAGGACAACAGCAAAAATCTTTGGCATAAAAATCTGCAGCCTAATT
Organism: Hirundo rustica; assembly: GCF_015227805.2. Taxonomy (NCBI): domain Eukaryota; kingdom Metazoa; phylum Chordata; class Aves; order Passeriformes; family Hirundinidae; genus Hirundo; species Hirundo rustica. Next base: position 6,177,812 of record NC_053464.1, read on the forward strand.
AAAACTTCACAGTCAGAGCGAAATAACATGAGGCTTTTCACACTCATTTTTATACTGAATTGAAACTGGTAACAGCCCCTTCTACTTTAAAAACTTAAAATAAGTTTCATGGGGAGAATTTAAAATTACCAAAATTTTGCCACTTACTATGACCTTATTTTCCTTCAGCTTTCTTAGGCTCTGCAGCAGAGAGTTACTGTGATGCTTCTGAACCCAAATATAAGAAAATTGGTAAGTCATGGGCTGAATAAGAAAAGGTTATTGAACATACATTGTCTCATGTTCCAAAATGTCATCCTCTGCTAGGTCCTGTAACTCTACCTTCCAGAAAGTTTGCTGTCATAGATTGGGTGATTTTGATCATTTTGCATTTTCATGTTTCTGTAAAAATCACACTTTTAGATTCCTTTGACTAATTTATGATATAGCAAATCCATGTCCTCTTATCTGCAGCTATGAAACTGTGAAACTTAGGATCAGCTATGTGGTAGCCTGAGAACAGTTGGATTCTTACGCTTCAAAAGTTAATGTTCCTGCCAGGTGATAGGAAAATTACTTGCTTAACATCAACAGAGGCACAGTTGACCTTTTCAAATTCCACATGAGAGAAGAAAGAAAAATAATGGACACCTGGGTCAGTGCCAAATTCTGTAACTTTTATCACATACACCCTTTTTTTCACTGGATTTTTAGATGTCTCACTTGGAACAGAAAGGATCAAACCCAGGACATGTGGAGCTTTGACCTGATGGGTAATATGACTCAGGTCATAGCTCCGCATGTCCTGGGTTTGATCCTCTTTGTTCTAAGTGTGACATCTTCCAAAAGTCCAGTGAAACATCGTAGTGAAAATAGTAACTGTGAAGAGATGATTTCTTGTCCTAGTCCCTGCTATAAAGTCCTTTAAACCAAAAAAAGAAAGGGAGAAAGGGCAAGTTTTGCACGTTGTTAGACCATCTACAAGAAAACACGTGGGGCCAGCTGTGTTATTAACAATAATGGTTTTCTATAAGGAAATGCCACATCAGTTCCAGATGCCTCACCCTACAGAACCTGCAATCCAGAGGAAAGGATCATCTCAGAGCTAACAGGTGCTTTGTGAAGCTGCACCCATCCTTTTCCTGGAAGTCCTCAGAATATTATCAGTTTCTCTACTGTCCTCGACCCAATGAAGGTGCTGAGGAAGGAACATATACATAAGACAGTATAAGTACTGTGTAGAAAAATCTAATTGACAAGAAGACGAGCTACTTGACAAAATGATGAGTTTATTTAACTTGTCATGGGTGTCACAGTATGATCCTGCAAAGGCAAATACATCAGCTCTTCAGAAGTGCAAGACTACCTACAGCAAAGAGAATAATGTGTACTAAAGTTCAAAGTACTAAGCCAAGGATGAGATTCTTCCAAAGAAATTGAGTGGCACAAACCTCAGACAGGTTTGTAGCTCCTTATAAAAACATTAGGAAGTGATGAAATATAGACTTACTCGTTGTAGCTAGAAAGGAGACAGACAGAAAAAGCAAAACCAACTCTGAGAATAGGGGTGTTGTAAAACCAATGAAACTAAGAGGCTAATTCGAATTAGTGTGTCTTGTCTTACTTGATTTGTAGGAATCTTTTGATAAGCAGGTGAAATTGTACAATGCACAAGCCTTTCTCCCCATTTGTTCTATTCTTGGAGGAAAAAAATGTGCTGCAGAGGAGATGCATCTTTAAAAGCTCTGGTGTTTGTGACTGTTCTTTGGGAGACACTTAGCACACGCTATTTGTCCTTACAAGTGTCTAAGTAGGGAGTCAGGGTCCCCAGTTTGTTGCTTGTGGGCCTCTCTGCTCTTGTGCAATCTTGAGACAACAAACTGTGCTTGGAAAATTGGTACAGCCAATGTACAGTATTGTTATGTCTTATCTGTCAGTCATCCATGTCAAGGGTCATGCACATCTAGATACATCTGGAAATAAGACAGGCCAGAGAAGATGAAGAAAAAGAAAATTTAAAGAGTGAACTGCTGAGAAGAAAAACTGATCTACTGCAGAATTTAATAAATGCATTTTAGGTTTTAGAGCACTAAATAGCTTTCAGAAAGCTGTCATGAATTGTTCTTGCTTTTGGAAAATCAAAACACAGCTGATCAGAATCAAGTGCTTTATCATATCTACTGAGATCTCTTCTTTGGTTCCTTTAACTTCTACCAGTGAAATAACTTTCTCCTTCTGTTTTGCTATTTTATTTTAAAGTGGAAGTCCCTGCAGCGTCTGCGGGGAATGGCAGTTTCTTTGCTATGCCTCTCAACAGCCACCCAGTGAGCTGCACCTCCCTAACTAACCAGCACATGTCCTTTTCTGTTCCTGCTGCCCATGGACTGGAAAGAAGCCTCATAATCCCTGGTACGTAGAGTACAGCTATGGGTGTGCACCTGTACACAGGCTGACTTACACATGGGGAAAACTCCCTTAAAATCTTGTCACTGACTATGAGCAATGGCAGGGAAAGGGCAGGTATGGCAGCTGTCTCAGTCAAGCCCTTAAAATGTGGCACTCACTAAAAGAATGAAAAATATTCCAGGGAAATTAAAAGGGCATTGCTCCTAATTGAGTAGAATGAATTTTTCATTTAATTGGTGCAGGTTATAAGAGAACAGTTATTTACTGTATGCTAATCTAAGTAATTACTTACTTGTATTAAAAATGGGAAGTCACAAAATTTTCATTATTAAACTTTAATTTAGTTCCAATTTCTTTTTCATCCAGAGGTTTGTAAAGGACTGAGGGCTAACTACATTTGCAACAGTAGAGCAAAATCTAGGCTGTGATTTAGCTCATGAAGACCGAGCAGTAATCCCACTGATGGGCTGTGTAGGCACCTGGCTTGGGCCATGCCACGTAGCAGAGAGGGCTCATGGTACACTGAGAAGTGCTAATGACAAAGGCCCAGTTCAGCACCTTTCACTGTTAAGTCTGTGCTGGAAAGGAAACGAAAACAGTTGGAAGTCTTGAAGTACCTCAGGTGAGATGAAGCAGCATAAAGTAGCAGAAGAAATTCTGTCCCACCTACAGAAACTCAGAGTTATGGCTGATTAAATTGCAAGCACTGAATCATCAAAAAACTTTCCCAGTGTGGGATGAGAGGGAGGATGCTTGTACAACCTGCATGATGTGCAGTTATGTGGGAAGGATGTAGTGCAAGGAAGGTAAATTTAACGTGGATACGTAGTAGTTACACATTTTCTCTTCTCTGGACCTCTGGCTATACATTTATAGACTTTGCCTTAAACACTTTTCCTTATGATAATAGAATTTCTCTTTAGACTGTTGAAAACAGTGGCTGCTAAAAGGTGGGTAATCCCTTGTATTTCTTGCTCATTTTACCTTGTAAGAGTTCTTTTTTTAATGGGTTCTGTGGAACTCATGTGATCCTGTGAATTCTCCACAGGGAAGATTTGCCTAGAAGCTGCCATAAAGGATAAGTAGCTGTTAGAAAGTTTTTTTCTCTCTCATAAAGCTTTAGAAAGCAGAACCCTTTAAAAACTGAAGAGTAATTATTCTGCACTCATTTCAGGACTGACCTCAGAGTGCCTACCAGCGAGTGTGAAAGGGTACCAAGAGCCTGCAGGCTTGGCAGGTCCTCCTCAGCAGATATTTAACTTTGTTCTTGAAAATGGCACATCTGATGTTATAGTATATCCAGGTAAGAGCAATAGCCTTTTATCCCCATAAAGAGGCATAGAGTGCTAAAAAAATCTATGCTGCCAACAGAAGCATTGGTTAAATTCAGTTTCTGATAGCTTTGCTATGCTGAAATCTATGCTTTGTTTTTTTCCAGTGCTGACGTCTCCCATGGAAACATTCATGTCTCCAAGTACTCCCGTTAATTTATGTGGTAAGTAGAAAATGGGGATTTATATAGGTACAGCACTTTGAACTGGGAGAGAAACCATATTGCTTCTACTCAAAGCCAATTCTCCCCTCCAGACTTTGCTCATATTGACCTTAAAAACCCAAAAATGAATGGTATTTCCTTCTTTGTATTGATCACTGGCTGCTTAGTCTGATCCAAAATGTGCAGATGAGAGTTGTAGAGCTTCAGGTTCAGCAGCCAATCCCCTGTGTTTGCTATGACATCCAGTTTCTGGAATAAGTCAGGTTTAGTTAAAACAATGCAAAGCCCAGGGTGCTGGAGCAGACTCAGAAAGTGGGAGATGTTCTGATGCTGGCATGGCCTGAGCATCTTAAATGCTCAGTGCTGGCAGCCGGACTGCAGCCAGCTCCCATGGAAGCCACAAAACCAACATGGTGATGACTTGTTTCAGTAAGCAATAATGAAACCTAAAGCACAGAAAGGCTTATAATGAAATCAGAGCCTCGGCCAGGATTTAACAGTCCCACTTCAGGTACCAAACTTTCCTTAGACACTTTTCTTCCAGCCCTTAGAGAGCTGTTGGAACCGAGTTTGAGATCAGTGTTGTTTTTGGTCGCTGTGCCCAGTGCAGGAGTTTGTTGCCCTCTGGTGGCTTCCACTGCCCCAAAAGCAAAAGTATAATGTGGAGATTAAGAGGCAAACATCTCTAGGTGTCTTTGTAAATTGTATTTAGTGTTTATGTGAATGAACAGTGCTAATAATTCCAACTGATTTACTGCAGCACAACATACATATGCCACAAGCCCTGGAATTCCAGATGCAGCAGCAGACAAATTTGCACGTAAGATGCCAAGCCGGTTAATTTTCCTTTTTTAAAAGTTCTTCAATCATGCCTGCTTTGACCATCTAAGTATCTCATTACAGATTTTTTTTTTCTGTTCTTCCAATTCTGGGGTTTTTTTAGTTAATAAAATAAACAGTAAATCAAAACAATAAATCAAAGCCACATGCTTGCCGAACCCTTCTTTATTTAATATCTTTTTTACTGGAAGCCTGTGGCGCTTCCCTTTTAGAAGCAATTCTGAACCCAAACCATTCTGATGGTTGCTGGCATGCAGGGTAGGAATTAATTTCCAGATCTCTGAAACTTTAAGACCTGTATTTCTTTTAGTCCACATCTGTTAGACCAAGGTGATCAAGATGATATCATGGTATGAAACACATTTTTACATATTTAGGGAGATTAATCTGTTTTGGTTTGGGTAATTTTTTGCACATCTCTGCTGTGTGCGATTACAAGACCCTGAGGTTGAGTTTGTTACAGCCTCTGTCAATTTAAATTCTGTCTTGCATCTGCAAAGCTCTTCCTACCAAAAGTTTTGTCAAAACTCATACTCTGCAATTACCAATCTTTAGAAAATGTGTTCTCTCTGAAAAATTTCCAGTTTCTTTGTGTAAAGGAGACGCTGCTCACCTGACCCAACTGCAAAGTCTGCAGTAGTTTGAAAGCAAACAGGTGAAAAGAAAGCAAATTGGACAGCAAGAGGACTTTGTCAGATAGAGTAATGGGTAAATGCTGTTACCAAGAGTCACTTCTCTGTGACTTTCATCCTTAGTGCTTGGTTACAAGGTGTAGAATAACAAAAGGAAGCTTTTGCTTTTGAAGACATAAAGAAGCACAATGTGTGAACATGAATTTACACAAAACCCTGACATTTGAAAAGAACAGTGGATGTCTCCTGGTAATGGTAGATCTGCTTCCTGCAACTGTCACAACAGCCATGGTCTTGTTTGATGCCATTCTGCCTCCAACAGTGCACATCAGCAGAATTCTGCTTGTGGGAGAATTTTATTCATTTTCCTTGTAAAATTAACAAAATATCTCTTACTCTGAATGTAGGCTACAATGAACTTGGAGATTTTAATTAATCTTATTGTTAAAATTAGTAAAGCTGAATCAGTGACTATCTAGGTGTCTTCATCAAGTATATTGTTTTATTTCTCCAGATTTAGAGAAATTTCAAGAAGTTCAAGATTCCATCATTTCTTCTGGAGAACCTTTCAAAAGACCAGGTGAGTTTAGAACTCTTGAACTTAAACCTTCCAGTATTTTTTGGAAAAAAACGTGTGTTTCTTTCCATCCAGGAAATCTCCTTGTAGGAATCATTCAACAATTTGTGAAGCTGTTCTAAGGGTCTGAGCACTATTCCTGCTTTCAAGATAGTAGATTTGGCTTCCTGTAGATATCTAGCTGTAGTACCTACTTAGTAGCTCGGTGTAATTCAGTGGTTTTATCATCTGGTCAGAGAGCTTCAAAATTATTCAGGTCATGGATCTGAAAGTCTCTGTTGTGCCTGCACTTCTCAGCTGCAGTTGCATGGGGTAAATCCAGACCTATGGGCTCTATGAGAATGTCTGTGCTTTTATCATACTGCAGTTAGGCACTTAATCCACCATGGTGTCCTTTGTGGACTGGTTCCTTCAGTTTGTGTGTGCTCTTCATTTCTCTAGAGCAAGTGGAAACCTTCTGTTCATCACTTAAAGATTATTTCCGAGACACGTGCAAATCCGTGACCATGGAGCGGGAAGTAAATCTGGATCACCTGTTCATTGATAGGACACTTGTTCAAAGCCAAACTGAAACCAAGAGTGGAAAAAATAGTGCAAAAGCAATGGAAAAGGAGCTGGTAACCTGCAGCCTGCAAGAGAAAGAAAAGACAGCCATTGATAGAAGCCAAATATTTCAAATCCCACAGCGTAAAGACTTAGAGACTAAAGTGATTGTGGTGCTAGGAAAAGCAGGAATGGGCAAAAGCATTCTGGTTCAGAAGATCTGCCAGGACTGGTCCAATGGAGAGTTTTCTCAGTTTGAATTTGTATTTTGGTTTGACTGCAAACAAATAAGCTTGCCTGAGAAGCTATACAGCCTGAAGGAACTGCTGCTTGAATTTTTTGTGAAACCTCGAGAGGGAAGCAAAGAGATCTTTGAGTATATGTTGCAAAATCCTGCTAAAGTCCTTCTGATTTTTGATGGTTTTAAAGGATTGCATGATCATGAGAATTTTCCTCGTTGCTCAGCCAGCCAGCCTGAAAAGGATTTGTGCAGTATAAAGGAGCTGCTTTCAGCACTCATCCAAAAAAAGATACTCAATGGCTGTACTTTATTATTTACAGCAAGACCAAAAGACAAACTGTACCAGTACGTGTCCAAAGTGGATAGGACTATTGAAATAGTAGGATTTTCCCCTCAGCAGAGAGAATTGTACGTAACCAGATACTTTGAAGAGTCACCCTACTGTGATAGTGCACTGAAATTAATCAAAGAGTGTGAGTACTTGTTCAGTCATTGCTACAGCCCTGTCATGTGTAGATTTGTTTGTTTTCTCTGTGAGGCTGTGCTTGAAATGGGAGAGAAAAGTCTTCCTTCAACTCTTACTGAAGTCTTCCTGAAATTTTTTCAGCAGAAGATAATGCTTATGCAAACAGATGTTACAGCCACACAAAATCAAGAGAGTCTTGCTACCCTAGCCCGTATAGCCTGGTATCTTGGAGAAAAGCACCAAAGTGCCATGAAAAGTGATGTTATTCCTTCTAAGGAAGTTAAAGAGTTTGCACTGAAGTATGGGTTTGTCCTGCCATTTGCGTTCCCCAGACATTCCGATAGTGAAGAAGAGGAATTTGGGAGCACATTCTCTGATTTTGTCATTCAGAATTTCTTGTGTGCGCTTCACCTTTTGTTAGCAGAAGAGCTCAAGGATAAAAATCTAACAAAGTACCTGTCTTTTCTATCCAAGAAGAAAAAACCTTATAACTGGTTAGATTTAATGCCTCGATTTTTGGTCGGTTTGATGTTTCTCCAGGATGACCCCAGTTTCTGCTCTCTTTCAAATGAGGATGCAAAACAGTCAACCAAGAAGCAGAAGGCACTCATGAAGTATATTAGAAGGCTGCAGATTAATACTCTCTGCCCAGAGAGGTTGCTGGAGCTTTTATGTTGTGTTTATGAAACACAGAATAATTATCTTCTGCAGCATGTGGCCTTAAGACTTGAGCCAGACTTGTCTTTTCTGGGCATAGTTCTTACACCGCCTGATGTCCACGTACTGCTCTCTATTTTGAAAAGGTCAAGAAAAGAGTTTTCCTTGGATTTGCAAAACACCAGCATTGACATGCAAGGGCTGCAAGCCTTGGTCAGCCTGAGGAATGTGACATCGTTCAGGTTGGTCACTCTCTGTCCCCATAGCATCATCCATAGCACCGTGTGTACGTGACACTTCCATGACACAACAGCAGTCACATCTGTTGGTTTTGATTGTTTTGTCACTTCACAGGGCCTCCCTCAGTGACACAGTCAGGCTCTGGAAGTCTTTAGAACAGACAAAAGACTACGAACTGCTGAAAGCATCCACAGAGAAATTTGTTCTTGATCCCTTTAAGGCAAAGACAATGAAGGACATCAGTGACCTCTCCGACCTTGTGGAGATGCAGGAGAAGATGGTGAATTGGTAGGATCATTTATCATCAAACTCCTCTTACATCAGCAATTTATGAAAACAGGGTTTCACTACCAGTTGTCTGCTTGTCCAGAGGACAAGTAACTAAGGCAGTGCAAGCTCCTGGGTGACCTCAGGGGGTTCTCCTCCCCCCGTGTGAGGTGGCTGTCACGGCAGGGAGGAGCAGTGACAGCACAGCGCAGAGCAGTCAGCCAGACTGCCGACAGAAGAGCCAGCTGTCATTTCTCTTTAATCTGCAACTATGCCATCTCCCAGGTACTTTCAGTTACATAACCAGGACTGATTCTTTCCCCCTGTAGCACCTGAGCATAAATAAAAGCCTGTTTTACACTGGTCCCAAGTGGCCTGAGTCAGTCCTTTAGCCCAGGAGGTAAAAGCTTGTGTTACATGGTCTTGAAACCCTGTGCTCCTTCCCTGCTGCTGGGGGATTGGTTGCAATTCAAAAAAAGCTTTGTTGCTTGGGTTTTTAATGAGGACTTCCATTTTAACATGGGTGGAGTGTTTTGATAAAAACATAGGCAAAATAGTTTCATGTTTGACAGAAAAGAGTTGATTTAGAAAAATGTATTTTTAAGCTTTATTGGAAAAAAAGCAAACAATTGCACCATGAAAGGTAATCATTGGATTGAAATTCTCAGTTGAAGAAAGGTTGGAGCAGAAGTTACTCTCAAGTTTCCTGGTTCCTCAGTTAATGCAACAGTGGTTTATTTTCTGTAAAAGTCTTAACAAATTATTTTTAAGGCACTGTTTTGGCTGCTAAGATATTTATCATACTCTGGTTCTACTGTGATTTATTTAGTGTGCAAGAAGCATCTGGTTGCACCAGCTATGAAATTCCTGCCATCAGAAACCTCAGGAAACTGGAATTTGCGTAAGTGTTGGACTTCTGCTCATTGAGATGGTCGTGTTTAAGGAGGAGCAGTGGTGGGTGTTGGCTACAGCCATTGCACTGATGTGCAGGCAGCTTCAAGCATTAAGTAAACCCCATTTATTGCTATCTTATGGCCATAACTCAAAAAACATAATTTCTGGCTCCTGCAGCAATACAGATCAACAGAGCTTCACCAGTGTTGTTTGGTTTTAGTACAAGTTACTGCCTGACCACATGGCACTGGTCTTGGGCCACAGAGCATAAAATATTTTGACTGTGATCCAGCTACCTGGGGAATACTTTTCCCCCCAGAAATGCTGAACTTTTCTATCTGAGTCATTTTCTACCCTATCAGAGCTAAGGCCATGAGAGGATTGCATCAGGGAATGCCTCCCAAATAAATTATTTAGCACCCTTTTCCTGGAAGACACAAGGTTGACTTGGGAAAAGTGAGGTTTTAGTAACACTTCTTTTTTTTCCCCCAAACTGTAAGCAGCATCCAAGGCCATTCTGTTGCTCAGAATTTCCTGCCATAGCATATGAATTCGTTTGGGCAGAAACTGCAGCAGTGTAATGGAGAATTCTCATCAGGTCTTCACCTGTTTCCTCCTCTGTAGATCTAACCCAACCTGGGACAGCTATGCTTGGCCTCACTTCTGATTTTATGCTGCTTTCTCTTGTAATTCCCTCTTCCTATTTCCCTTTATTTAAGATTCTAATCCTTTTAAATAACTGAACTTGTTCTGATACCAAAGAAACTCCAAATAGGATATGAGAGACAAATGTTTGGAGCATGAATATCAAAGTGCAGTTTATGCTTAAAGCTGCAGTAAAATGTTGACCTTAAGTTAGACTGAATTGTTAGTCGTTGAGGTGAAAAATAACTTCGTTTTCATTTCAGTTATACTGAGATAGATATATAGTTCATCTCAAGATTATACTTAAAATGAAAAACCTGAAAAAAAAGATAGCAGAAATACAAGAATCTAAAACAAGTGGGATAAGTCTTGCAGAGAGGAGCAAAAAAGTGACAAATGTCCCTCTGCTGCTGTGCAAGCTCTGTCTTGCCTGACCTTAGCTTCATCTGGAGACTTCACAGCAGAATTCCTTGGTGTAGGCGGTAGGGAATGGCTGCTTCTGAGGAGTGTAAACTAGCTTGCATTGGGGGCTGCAGAGAAGGAACTCAAAAATTCAATCATTTTGCTGCTTGTGAGCCTGTAAAAAGCCTGCTGCATGTCTGTATTTTCTTCCAGGCTGGGTCCAGCATGTGGCCTTCAAGGACTGCTAAAACTCGTGAAAATTCTTGCAGCATTTCCATCACTTCAGCATTTAGAGTGAGTTCTGCTAAAGATTAACTTTGCTAACACTTCTTCTCAGCAGCCCTTGATGATGGAGGGGCTCTTGTACCCAAGAAACGTTCTATTTGCCAACAAGACTCCTTGTTTGATAACCAGACTGAACAGCAGAAACATTCCCAGACTGTATCAGCGACCTGAAAGCTGACACTCCCCATCCTCCCTGGAGACTCCTTGTGGTGTTTTGTCCACAACCCCCAGTCCCTTCCTGGGGTGCTCCTGGGTGGGTAACGGCTCAGTACAGAGCCCCTGGCTGCTCCCCTTCCTGCCCCAGCACTGACCAACTGCCTGCAGTGACTTGTGTCTTCACGGCAGCTCCAGAACATCCATGACAAACCAACTCTCTCTTAGTTTTAAGCTTCTTTACTCTAAACACAAGTGTACCAGAAGTAGTCGGTGTTGTGCCATGGCACCTGTGGGAAGGTGACTGGGTTTTGAGAGGGCCTTTGGCCCATTGGCCATTTGTCTGTATTGTAGCTGGCCTTTTCGTGATATTTCAGGAAAACAGTAAAGCTTTAGAATTGAAGTATGTCCAATATATTCCAGCATTATCTAATTGTCAGATTAGAAGGGGAACCAGTATCTGAAATTGTGACTAGATATGAGAAAAACTTCATTTTTAATGCTCCCTCTCTGGAGAAGGAGCTGTTCAGGCAAGGATTTACAGACTGCGATGGATTTTTGTCAGTTCTGTATTTTTCTGTGCACAGGAAATCTCATTTCAGCTTAGCTGGGACACAGCTATTTCATAACCATTTTAATAATCTTGTATATCAAAGGAAATGGGTCAAGACATTCAACTAGTAAAAAAAATTCTTAGGCTGTAAATTTGGGCAGTAGAAAGCTGCTTATTGGAGAGGCTGTAATTTGTGTGATGCTTCATGCTGATTGAGGCTACTGCAGAGAAGAAGCTTTTCAAGATAGATGGAGTCGTCTCTGAGGTGAATAAATCACAAAAATTCAGATTAAAAGGGAAGCTAATTCTCTCTTTGTCACCACACAGCCTTGATGCTCTGAGTGAAAATGGCATAGGAGATGAAGGAGCAAAGAGCCTATCTGAAGTTTTTCCAACCCTGACATCACTGGAAACATTAAAGTAAGTGCAAGGTTAACAGTTCAGGGAAATTTTGAGAAGAAAATAGATTAAACCTAGAGACTTAAGGGACTGTGTGTTAACAATTATGGGCAAAAGTATCCCATGGGCATGGAAGAGCAATGAGACAATGGAGATACTTAATGGATTCATTCATTAGACAAATAGATTAATTCTTCCTGACTTCCCTTCAAGGGCTCTATTTTTCTCCTTTGCATTTGGTCTAAACAGACTGTCCAAATTCCATTTTTTTCAAAACTGAAAAATAATTTCCCCCACATTGTAATAAATTAGAATAAATGTGCTCAACTAACAAAGTGATCTCACTTATTGTAGTTTATCACAGAATAAAATATCAGACCTGGGTGCAGAGAACCTTGCTGCAGCTCTCCCTTCCTTGTCTTCCTTAAAAACACTAAGGTGAGTGGTTGTACCCTGTTGAGTTGTTTTGAAAGCATCTCTTGCTGTCTCTGTCAGAAATACTGAACAGAGAACAAACAGGAGCAAACACTGTGCAGCAGCCAAGCTTGTGACTTCATTCTTGCATAAAATCTTCAGGAAGAAGAGAAGTATGTCAGACATACAGAAGGATATCCAGGAATATAGCAAGGACCGGAGTGATGTTTAAATCCAGTCCATAATACCCACTTATGAATGATGCACAGATGTGCAGCCAGGGCCAGCAAAGCATGTGTTTGCTGATACAGGGACAATGGTCCATCCCACTGCCCTGGGGTATCTGGCACAGGCCTGAGTGGAGTAGGGAATGCAAGAAACCCTGATGTGCAGTTCTGGAGTAGTTTGGTGATGTGGAAATCTTTTGAATGATATACCCCAAATCTTCATTTTTTTAGCAGATTTTTAATTTGATCTAATGTAGTCAGAAATGTTCTTATTATCCATAGAATAATAGAATCTAGACCTATTTTTGCTGTACCTGTGCTAGGTGAAGAAGGATGTGGCCATTTGCCTTACGTGATACAGGAAATATGAATGTGTGTTTTAAACTTTAACTGCAAATAAGGATAAATTGAAAGCTAAGGTGTACTAACCATATTTGAAAATCCTTGATCTAATATCTTTTTACATTATCCATTATTCAATTGTAACTGTTCTGGTTTGGTTTTCTGCAGCTTGTACAATAACAACATTTGTGATTTTGGAGCAGAAAATCTGGCAAAGGTTCTTCCTGCAATGACATCTTTAAGGGTGCTAGAGTGAGTATGAAATCTTTTGAGATTTCAGGAAAATCCTGAGGCCAGGAAAGCTCACTTCCTTGGAGACTGAAAATACAAATGTTCCATGTTTGATTTTAGAAGAGACAGAAATTGAGGAAGATGATTTCAGGGAAATCTCACAGGGAAAATGGGCTTCTGCAGAATCCAGATAGTCAGTGATTAGAAAGGATGAAGGAATAGTTCACCATAAACCCAAAAATATTGGTGTTAAGGTGAGAGAATAGGCTCATGGGGAGCTGGAGAATGACCTTAGGAACATAAAAAAAGAAATCTCTCAGATGAACTAACATAATGAAGTTCCCATTCAACCTTTTGAGTGTATTATTGCAGGATTTTTAGATCAGCAATCTATTTTAGAGTTTTTCCTTTTTTCTTTCTTACCTCATCTGCAGATTAGCCTATATAGTATTTTTGATTTTGAATGAAAAGTTTGATTACACCATTTGATTTGGATTAACAAAGTTGTTTTTATTCCTCAGTGTTCAGTATAACAAAATAACTGGTGTTGGAGCCCAGCAGCTGACTGACAGCCTACGAAAATGTCCCCATATAAAGAACTTGGTGTAAGTCTCTTGACAGGCTGTTTGCTGTATCTTCATCCTGTAAAACTAGGTTAGAGATCATGCTAAAGCTGCCTTCTGTATTTGTCAGGTTTATAAGAGGCACAAAAGAAGATATCACCAAAATACAAAAGCAGACGTTAAAAAGTGTTGTCTCTGCTTTCAGCTACATTAGTTCCCAGTGGTCCCAGGCAATTGAGCTTGTCTTTCCTTAAACAGTTTCCACTGAGCCTCCCTTTGTTAATTTTCTACCCTCCCAGAGAACCAGACCCACTGTGCTGCCCCACTTGTGTTTGAGGGATAAACAATGAGCAGCCATCAGCAGAGGTTAGACAGACTGAAGCTACCTGTACACATTCAGAGGAGTGGAGTGTGATGGAAACCTAGAGAACAGAGACAGGAGTGCAGTTGTGTCCTGTAACCAGAGTCAACAAGCCTATGGAGTACTGAACTGCTTTTTTCTAAATCAAAATGCATTTTCCTTTGCTCCAGAGCTTATATACTTTCACAGCATGATAGTCAAAGGGAAAGACAACCTAAAAAAAAAAAAAAAGGCAACAACCAAAAAAAGCCACAAACATATCAAACACACCAAAAGATAGTGAAGCAAATCACGCTTCTTAAAATCTCTTTCCTTTCTGAATTTGCCCTTACAGGATGTGGAATCCCACCATTCCCTATGGAGTTCTTGAACACCTTCACCAGCTGGACTCTAGGATCAGTGTGTAGATTCAGAGGATTCCGTAAAGGTAACATAAACCCTGACTCCCTGAGACAGCCAGGTTTGTCTCTGTGGGGCTGTTGATTCCAGGCTCACTGGCAGAGGGCACAGTAACAGCACCCACGAGTCCATGGGCAAGTCTGGAGATGGTGCCCTAGAGTGGCACAGATCAATGTCACATCAGGCTCCCTTTCCTTGCACTCACCTTGCATTCCTTACCTCCCTGGCACCTGCACTAACACATTGCAAGTGCTTTACTGAGAAAAATCGACTTCTAGAACTCCCAGGCCAGCCCAGTTCAGTGACTGGCAGCTGCCCTGCTTACTTTCTCTTTTCTGTTGTGGAAAACTAAAGCTCTGCGTATTTCTCATGTTTAATAGGTGAGTTCTGTACACCTCAGAGGTTGTTCTGTGTTAATTTTCATTAAGTCCTTTCACTTTTCCTTTGTTTGATACCAATCCTCAACAGCTGCTTGTCTCACTATGCAGCTGCACCTATACTGTACCCAGAGCAAAGCACTCCCTCCTACATTTCTTGTTCTCAGTCTCTTTGTGTGGTTTAGCCACTGACCCCACTTTTACTTCATTGGTCCTGCCTGCACAGTTTCAAGGATCTTTGAAGTAATTGCATTGTGAAGAATTTAGTAAGTTTGCCAGTGATTACCAGGATCTGACTGCCTTGGTGGTCCTGGACTGAAAAAGCTGCAGCCAGCATGGGAAGTCGGGGGGTTTGTGTAGGATTTCTGTTCCCAGTTTTCTGCAATGTGCTTCCTCTTGCTCTTAAAATTTTGCATGTTGCATCAGTTAAATGATCCCAGTGAATGCCAGACTCCAGCCGGATATCAGATGTGCTCCAGGTCTCTTCAGATGGCCAGGAAACAATCTGCAGTGTGATCACCAGCTGCATGAGGCATGCTTTGAACGGGCCTGGCCATGGGATGCTGCAGCTGCCAGTGGCTCCCTGGCCCATCCAGTGAGCCAAGCTTTGCATGACTCCTGCTCTCAGGGCAGTGATCACCAGAGGTAGACTGGGCTCTGTGCATGGCACTGGCCTGGCTGCAGGTTGTGGAAGGTTCAGGTGCCATGGCAGCTTCAGCTTTATACAGCAGCAGTGGAAAATTGTGGTGCTTCTTACTAGCCTACAGTCAACTAAATCGTTGTCCTGTTGAACAACCCTACCTTCTTGAGAAAGGAGACAGTAGGGATATGAACACTGTGAGGAGACCTGCATAGCTCTGAGGATAAATAACAGCAGGAACTCTGGGTCCTGTCTCCCAACCTTGGAACATTCAGCATCCACCAGCCACTGCTGTATGTTTACAGAGCTCATCAAATCTATGATTATGGTAATCTTAATGGTGGTTAATCTGATGGGTATACATCTAATGTTCTGTTTTCATCATTTCACAGGTGTCATAAAGAAGAGGGGAGGGTGTCCTCTGTGCTTTCCTGTCTTCTTGCTGCTTTATGAATTGGTGTTTTCATGGTTGTTGCAAAAAAGTCACATTTAAGTTTCTAAGCTATGCTAAATTGGGTGAATTGATAGAGTTTTAAAATGCTATTCGAAGACCCAACTGTATTTACACCTAAGTGGTAAAAGAGTTAAGCAACATCAAGTTTCAAAAATAAAAAGGGCATCTGGATTCTGTGACCACCATTAAAGGAGAGCAGGAACCACCAGGATATTGTGAGTATAAAATTCCATCATCATCGAATCATCGAAGAGCAAACTGAAGCTGCTCAACCTACAGTGTCTGAAGCACTGACAGATCAAATCTGATTGTTTGTTTCATCGTGCTAGTGGTAACTGCCATCAAGTTTGGTCTCATGATTTTGGACTTTCAAAACACAAAGTCACAGATTTCACCTGTCTTTATGGACTGATTGGAAGCACTAGGGTGAGGAGCATAAAAAAGCATCATCAGCCCTAGAAAATGCTCTGATATTATAAGATTATCCACAAGAATCTAAAAGTTGCTCTTTTCTTCCTACTAATTAGTGTATCCAGAAGTCTCTCTTTCCTTCACTAATAATCAGTGCTACCCTAAGGGATAGAAACGTACCTTCTATGACTTGTTACAGAATCCTTCAAAAAGATTGGGGGGAAAAAAAAAAAGTAATGAGAAGAAAGGAATTGAAAGTGAAAAACTGTGAAGGATTTAACATTATTGCAGAAATCCATATGGATAAAATTAGCCAGTTTATTGCACACAAATCCTCGATCTTTGGAGGTTTTACTTTGTCTCAAATGAAAACTTTAATTAATATACCTGGATTGGTATTTAGTTTTTTAAATGCAGCTGGCAGCATAAATGTTTACAAGCACCAATTTTATACTTGACAGTGATATCACTACTGTGTGTGATTTGTGTGGTCTTCTGCTGCAATTACGAGTAACCAGGCAATCAGACAAAAGCACATTTCAAAGCACTATCATGTCTGTGCTGCTGGTCTCAGTCATATGTGGGCCAAATACTCATCCTGCTGACTGCAGCAGCAAACCAATTGTCTCTTTTATTCTTTTATTTCTGCCCTGTGAACAAGAAGAGAACTTAAAATTGTGCAGGGGCAATTGTCAGGTCAGGAGCACCATTCTGGCTTCCTGTCCAGATACAGTCTGAGGCAGAACAACAAAAAAGGATGGGAAAAGCTAGGAATGCTCAAAATGCTACAAATTGGAAATTCCTTACTTCACAGTTAGCTCAGGGTTAGTTCAACAACCTCTTTGAAATCTCTTCTGCTCGGAAGCACCAACAGCATTGACCCAAGGATCTGTGCAAACTAGAATCTCTCAACTAACATCTCAAATACTCTGTTTCTTGGTCTTTAAAAAATCCCAGATTTAAACAGTTCAAAACAACAACATTCATTTTCTTTCCAGCAAGTTCTACTCCTCTGCTTAAGTTTCAGTGCCTGCAGAATCTTGACAGCAGAGATGTGGACAAATTAAAGAAAGAAGGGAGAAAGGAAGGTCTGTTTGTTGTTTCTGAGAGCAGGGAATCAGACATGTGAAGAAACAGAGAGCAAGGTGGAAAAACTCTGTGAAGAGCATGATTGTAATTAGAATGTGGTGTTTTTCTTAATTGTCTGCATGGCTCTTCTCTCTTGCCAAACTCTAGCCAGAGCCACGGATAAAAAATCTTATTTATCCTCTCTTCTTTGAGCTGCTTGAATAGGAGGTAGTTTGAGCCAGATCTGGTGTGATATTCCCATCGGCCTGCAGCACTCCAGCCATGCACATCCATGGTGAGCCCTTGTCTTGGCTTCTCCTAACTAAGCTTTGGATGACAAATGCCCCTTTAGGGATATATTCTGCAGCTGCACTTTACTGTGACTGAGTCTGAGAATGTGCTAAATATTCCACAGGCAGCTGAATGTTACAGGATGCTGTCTGGACTGCTAAAATCATGTTGGGTGTACTGCTGTTCTCTGAGTTAGTGTACAGATTGTAAATTTTGATACAGTTTTGGTTGTCTTTACGTATCTTTTTAAAAGTATTAATAAAAGGAAGTATTCTGTTTTACAGTACCTTGTAGTGCCCATTGAAAATTATTTTGATTTTTCTCTTGGAAACACTGAAACCACACAGCAACTGCTGGCTTCTGCCACAGTAACAGGCTTGGGGCTTCATATTGCAGGTTAATGGACAGCCCTGTGTGTGAGGAGACAGGATGGCTGGCACTGAACAGTTCAGTGGGCTGGAAATGGAGAAATAATTCTTTCTTAACAGGAACAAGTTCTTGCAATGCCAACTGGCAGACTCTAAGTTCAGGATCAGGAGATACAAATGTGCTGGCTGAGGTCACCTGCTAATAAAAGCAAAAACGGGTCTTCATCCCTTCTAAATCTTTGCCGTTAAAAGTTCTAAAATTAATCCAGGTTCGAAGTCTGGATATTCTTATGGCACCAAGCTCCTCCAAAATGCTTTAGAGTGCCTTTTGAATAGAAACTGAATTCACTGGCTACCCCATAAGAAGCTGTTGAGATCAAATCTCTATTCTAAAAAATCTCTTAGGATGAGAAAAATGCTGCTCTCTTTATGTCCATCTCTTTTTGTTGTCAAAGAAGCCTTGCTAAAATGCCAAGGATTGTGTTATCATGGTAGTCAGAGCCTGTAACACTCTCCTCATCCTTTAAATGCATGAAGCTGAGCTGTTCTGAGAAACCAGAAATCTTGATCCAAGATTGAGAATCTCCACAGTGACTGACTCAGGGAAATTTGTACTGTTTTATTGTGCACTGTGTGGCACAAACCCAGTACAGAGAATTTACTACAAACTCTAGGTACTGCAATAAGTAGCAATAGTGAGAAGCTGAACCATGTTCTTTAAAAGGCATATGTGGGACCCTGAGAAACTAGTGAAGCCATCTCTGTGAAGACTATGAATTAATAATTACAGAGGCAGCAGGAATGCCCCCTGCAGTAGCAAAATTCAGCCTTAACTGTGACAGTAGCAAATGGGCACATGGACACAAGCTTGACAAGTTTTTAAACTTGGTTATTCTTTCTACAGGTACCTGAATGGGGACTTGTCTTCCCTAAATGTATCTTTATGTGTTAGAATATTGTGCCCTAAGTGACTTCACTCCTGAATTGCTGTCCGGGGATTGTGTGGAACAAAACACTTGTCAGTGTTTAAAGGTCCTCAACTACACCTGATGAAACGTATCTTGGAGAAACACTACTTGGTTTGGTGTCAGTGCTTCCCCTCTTGCAGAAGCAGCTGAAAATTGCATTTGGAGCACAGAATTTTGGGAACTGGGAGCTAATTTCTACTGCCTAGGAGCTAAAATGTGCTACTTGAATGCAACACACTGGGAGTATAAGGATACACAAGTTTGTCATTGTTTCATGGGGGGTCTGAACCATCAGCGTCTTGTTCCCTCACACTGGCTGAAAAGAGACTCCTGACACCATCTGTCTGCAGCACGGAGCCCACGCTGGGAGCAGATGGCAGACAGACTGCAGAGGACAGACATCATGCAGAGAGTGTCAGCAGAATTGTTTTCAATTCTGCTTTATCCAAAATGTACTTGATAAATCAGCTCGCTTTAAAAATTGCACAGTTACAAAAATCAGACTTTTCTAAAAAGCATAATGACAATAAAACAAAACCAGTCCCAGGCCTGCCCTAATAACAGGTGGGTTACCCCCCTCCCTGTGCCTGATGTTTCAGTTCAGGTCTGATTTTTTAAGCAGCTGTTCATGAGAAGGATTTCCTTCCTCAGCAATCTGGAACTACTTGAAGGTACCTGTAGGAAAACTGGAATTTCCTTGAAAGCTTATTTCAGATATTTTCTTTTCGAAGTGAAGAACAACTCCAACACAACTGCTTAATTTTTCATGGAAAAGGTCAGTCTTTATTGTATTGCTTTCGCATCTGTACATAGGAACGTGAGCTTAAACAATCTGCAAAGTATCCTGTGTTAAATAATGAATCCACCTTATATAAAATTCACTCTCTGATCTATTTCAAAACTCTCATTTTAAATAAAATATCTTGCTAGCACAGTTCTTGCCATAATACTCCCTGAACAGAACCTCCTTCAGTCACTCCTGCATATTTTCCCCTGAGAAAGCACTGCCTTTGAACTACTGGCTGGTAGAATCTTCCACGTGTGATTGTAAAACTGGCTTAAGCTATATGTAGTGTGTCCATTTGGGTGACATGGTATTCATTCAAAAGTTTATCAAATCTGGGTAACATCTTGATTTTTTGTTATATGGAACATAGTTTATCTTACTTTTTCATATAGTTCATCCCCGAATTACCTATGGAAGCCCGGTATTGTGCATGAATCACTGCAGTAAGTGCACACGCAAGAGGCAAAGACCATGAAGAGAAGTCACAACTGACAAGGTCCAACGACAACTCTTCTTGTTCTCTTGTCCTTATTTTCATCTCTGCATTTCAGAGTAGAGTTTCTTTCCAGGACTTGATCCATTAGCCTGGTCATAATCCATTTCAGGTGTTTAATCAATCTGTTTAAAAAAAAACCACATAAATACAGAATAACCCGTATCTAAAATGAACAGAAAAGTCACTGAGTACGTGACATACAGCACCATGTTGTTGACTTATTAGAAAAAAAAAATTAAAAATCAAACCCTTTTGTGACTATGGGTAATAATTCTTTGAGAAGTAAAGACCTGCACAACCTTTCAGAGAAATCAAAGTCACAGTTTCTGTTAATGTCAGAGCATACCAGTCCCTGGGAATTTTAACAGAGCTGTGAAGGTATCAGTGTGAGGGCTGTTAGAGCGAGCTGTGAACCACAGTGCATCACATCAGTTACTAGGGGATGTTCTTGGGACTAAAAGCAGCGGTGACACACAGTAGGATAACCTATTTGTTCAGATTTGATATCATTAGACCTACTAATTAAAATTGATGTTTGAACTGGCTACATTATCTTGACCAGACATCATTCATTACAGTGTTTTTATTTTTTGGATCGTCATGTTAATTAAGTATTGCCTACATTTGGTGTAGTGTCTGATTTTGGTGACTTTCTCTTCTACTTTAGTAGAAGTTCCAACTATTTTGGATCCCCTGGTAAGTAGTTACAGAGCTAAATAACATTTTGGGGTAACTTCTTGGTCTTACTGCCAATAATAAATTACTGTTATATTGCTTTATCCCAGTTTCATCTAATTTGCCTTGACTGAGTCAAAGTATCCCACAGCTATTAGGAGGTGACTTTTTACAATCATCAGGGGTTAATAAAAGGCTGAGAAGATTCCTTTCAGTAGAACCAGAGCTGTGGATTATGAAAGTGCTGGGCACTAGTGACAGTATTCATCTGGTCTTGTGATTTTACAGATGACTAATTAGTAAAGTGTAGAATGGTGCAGCTCTGAGAGGAGATGACTGTGGATGAGTCTGTGTTGAGGAGGAGCTGAGGTACAGAAGACCACAAGCAGGTCCCCTAGCTGCCTGCAGCTCAGGACATTTCTGTGTGGTGTGCAGTAAGTCTCTGAATGGACAGCTCCTCCCTCCTTCCCCTTTATGGGTCTGAAGGAAGAATGAAATCTGATGGTCAAATATTCTGTATGAGCTTGCACAGACATTAGTGTCATTAACAAAGGTGTTACAGGAAGCCAAAAGCAAACAGGTTGACACAGGACTCGGGGAAAGGCTCTTTTATGGACTGAAAGCAGATTAAAAGATTGAAAGCAAAGAATAAAGCTTGGTAGGAAAGAACTCAGTAGCAGAGTATACCAGGGACCAATTTTTATTCATCACCATTACTGACTGAAAGAAGAGGATGAATAGAGAAATCTGCAAGACTGCAGAAAACAAGCTTTCAAGTATTCAGATCATGTACTGATAGGAAGGAAATCCAGCAGGATTTCATAACACAGAGTGGGCAAAGGGTGGTAGGTTTGGAAAACGTTTGCTAAAGAGCTGGGCAGCAACGTGCCTTCCAACATGCTGCATTCTGCCTTGTGGATCTGGGAAAGCACAGAGAGCAGATTTTGGTCAGGGACATGAGCTCTCCCAGAGGTGAACACAGGGCTGTGAGATCTTGGTCTGACTCATCACAACACTTCCCATGTTCCTGTGTGCCACTTACTGCAGATACCAGGTCAGAAACAAGCAGCACTTTTGTGTCCAGTGAGGCATTTCTGTCGAGTATCTGTCAGCTACACTAACAGGACACATCTGCTCAAAATCCTTTCTCTTAAAATGAGGACAGAAAAAGGGGGGACAGCAGCTCTACCAGGTTACTCATTTCATGTTTATCTGATTGCTTTCCAAGTGGAACTAAAAACTGGTCTACAGCAGACAGTTCAGTGTGGTTGTTAGTATTCTGCACCGTAGATCAGATTCTAGGCTGACTTAAAAATAGCACAGCAAAATGTATTGGGCCTCCAAAGCAAAGTGTAAAGCTGTCTAATGGTAGTTCTAAACTGCCAGGGCTGCTGGTCCAAGACTGTAATTTGTTGTGGCAGATATTAAATGGGGTGTAAATTATACAATTGGCCAGGATATTCAATCCTGCCTTTCTGATTTTCAGATTAGATATATGTCCCTCAAATTTCATGAGAACCTATTTTTTAATAGAAAACTTCAAAAATTTCAGAGAACTGGAAAATGAAGATGTAGAAAATATTTTAAGATATGTTTTAAATCTCAGAACTAGAACTTTCAATAGCCTAGAAGATACCTGCAGGCACTGAACAGTATGGCTGTAGTATGACTCTAGCATTAACAGCTCAGTCACGACATCTTTGTTAATTCTGCCTGTGAAGTTACTGTTCCTCACAATGCAGGCTGGAGCAAAGGACACATGGTGTGACTGTGGTTCACGTCCTGACACTGCTTTCTGTTTCCTCACTTTCTGCAGCAGTGTTTCAGCTCTTGTGGCCTATTTGGGCTTCACTGCCTGAGCAACCCTTGGGTCTTTCTGATCCTACAAAGAATATTCAGCTTTAACTCTGTGAACTGACCTGGAGTTTCCCCAGCAATCCATCACTCAGTGCACATCATCATTTTCCATTATACCCTTATTTCCCGTATATGGCTCCTATTTGTCTTTGCCCTTTTTATCACATATATTAGACACATGCTTGTGTCTTCAGAGAGCATCATTCAAATTATTCAGCTATTTTTTCTTTCCAAATCTGCAGCCAAAGTAATAAAATTCAGCTGCAAAAAGAAAGACAATCTGACAGTTCCCCTGAACGACTGGCAAGATTTAGCAACTTGTGCATATTTAATCCTTTGGGATAGTTGTACTCTTTATAAACTAGGATCATTATGAGGAGACATATGCTAAGAGTTAGAGACTAAATGTCTCTAAACAAATTATTCTTTTCTTCTATTTTAGGATTGATAGTTATTAGCTGAACTATAGTGTCACTTTGTCCCTCCTCAAGAGGAAACAAACATGAAGAATTAAATTGGATTCATTTCTTAATTCCTTTGACAGCTTAAAAGTGGTAACTGGCTATTGCCATCTATTGAATCAAGTTTATTACAGAAAGCTTGATTTTTATAGGAAAGAACCACAAACTTTTTAAAAATACATTCTTTAGAGTTACTTGTGACTAAGGCTTTAAACACTTGCAAAACTAAAGTGTGTCTATTAAAAACTGAATCTCTCTCTAATTTCTGTGCCTCATTTTAATTCACATTATTAACAGCACCATTTGGAAAGCTTTTTGAAAAATCTGCTTACTCTCTTGACTTTATATAAATAAATGCATTTGGTAGAATATCACTTAGAACTGTCCATGGCTGTGGTTAATGAGTCTGTACGGACAGCTGAACATGATTTTGTCTTCCTTCCATCTAGAATGGAATTCCTGTTAAGTACGCGTTTCTTTAAAGCAGAGCTGTCAGGTGAGTTTGAACACTGGACTTCTATTAATTTTAATAACATCTAAAAATGCAAAATACTGTTCTAAAAATATAGCAGTTGCTCTTAGTCCTGTTGCTAGTGTTAACTCATAAACCAGCCAACTGATCTCCATCACGGAGTCAACAAACCACCTTGGCATCTCGACAAAAAGGGAAAAATAATGAAAAATGGCAACATAAACTAAGTTACAAACTACTCTGCTCATTATTTTTAATATTTAAAGTCTGAAAAGAAAGAATGTATGCTGATACATTTAAATGTACCCTGACGGTGCTAGTGACATCATTCTGATCTGTCCTTTGCAGGACATCTCTGCTTCAGAACAGAGGCACAGGGGGTGGCTGTCTCAGACACTGAGCCTGCAGTTCTAATTGGCGCTGTATTGATGAGCTGAGGAGTTAAGCTATTTTTTTTTCTGATTCAGAATTTAGATGCTGGCATTCATTGGAAGTGCTGAGTCACAGGTTTTTGGGTGCTGGATTCTGCTCACTGAAGCTATTCATCATAATTCATCTTATGGAAAAAATACAGGTAAAGCACGTACTGCAAAATTACATCAATTCAGTCTTTCTTATTCAGTTTTCATTATTGATTACTTTTGCCCATTTTCTCTTGATAGGAGTACTTTCTGATGAGTCACATCGGATTTTATTAAAGTATGAGAACAGTGGTATTACCTTGTTTCAGGGGGCTTCAAATACAGTAAATAACCTGGCACCCTCACACAAAAGCAGTAGATGACACTAATGAGCTCAATTCTGTTCAGTTTATACAGATTAATTTCTTCATTTGAATAGGCCAGGAAGCATTTTTCAGCTGCTTACTTATCTGTCTGCCTTTAATCTGTGTCACCAATTATGCTCAGAAACTTGGACATCATTCTGCTCCTGTTGAGTTTATTCAAGCGAGGGGTTTGCTGCCAGAGAGCACAGAGCTGTTCTGATCCACGTGTTCTTTTATTTTTACACCTAAATTAGCCTTTCCACATGCTGCAGAGCAGCCTCCTGGGATTTGCCCCCTCTGTTTTCCTGCCACACGTCACTCACACAGGGTGCGAGGCACCGCTCTCCCAGGCACGGAGGACGCTGCAAGGTTTCAGCTCAGGCTAATCATAGCTCTTTGGTTGTTCTCAGAAATCACTGGTGAGTCACATGAAGAACCCTGCTCTTTAATGCAAAGAGTAGGCCTATCTACTTTTCATCATGCTGGCAAAACAGACCCATTCTTCCTGCAGTGTCTTGTGAATCCTCAACACTTCTGCGTGCAAGGGAACAGGACAGGTGGGAAACCTTCACAGGCCAGGAGAGCAGGGGTTAACACACCAACTCGGGTCACTGCAGGCAAGACACCACAAGAATTTAAATCTTCCCTTTCAGGGCCTTACTGCTGCTCCCAAAGCAGAAAACACAGCTCCAAATTAGGGCTCTCTTCTGCCTGCTTTGCTACTAGAGAACTGGTGAGGAGGAATGGCACAGAACAGTGAAGAAACCTGTAACCAGGACATTAACGCAAATCCCTCGTCACGGTGACAACACTGTGGCTTTGCCTGGTAGCTAAATAATTATGCAGTTTGTGGCCTGGTTGCTACGTCTGTAAGTATAATTAAATATATAAATAGATTAAACACAGTAAATCTTTTGCTGCCTAAGAAGTGATGTAACTTTTAGGATTTATGATTTGATTCTCAGTGGAAACCATCATCTACCATGACAGCTTCCAAATGAAACATCAAGGCCGGAGCTGGTACCTGTGCAGAACTCCATCAGCTCTTGGTGGATACAGACTGAGCCTTACTTCTCAGCTTTGAGGAAACCTCTGCATTTTGATTTCTGCATATGGAGGGTTTCACAGTTAGAATATCAAGAAGTTTCCAGAGCTGCTTATCTTATTAATATGAAGGAAAATCTTAAGAAGCCCATTAATCTACACTGAACAGAACTGTGCTCATATTACATTATATATTTGCATAATAGGAAAAACCCATAGAGGAAAATTGTGCCTGGTGCTCTCCTTAGGTCTTCCTGAAAACTAGACACAACTCATCAAGACAAATTCTAGACAGAAAAAAAGTGATTTTTTGCTCCCTCTACTAAATGGCACTGAAGCACTAAGATTTGGAGTTTGGGGAAAGGTATTTTGGGGAAGAAAATGTACACGGTTTTTAGCACCAAAGATTTTGCTTAAATTACCATTACTTTTTAGGAATTTCTTTCCTGGAATACACAACATGTGTATTATTTGTCCAGCTGAAAAAGAAGGAGACAACCACAAAAGTAGTCAATGGTGTTTTGTGGGGAGGATTGCTATGCTCCACACTTTCTATTCTAGCAGAAGTGATTCTAGTCCAGTTTCTTGGGATGGACCACCCAATGTTGGCATAGACACTTCCATTTGCAGTGCCTATATGCAGTGAGATTTCTTCAGTAGCAACAAAATCTGTTCACTCCCTCGTTAGGCTCCCACGTGCCTTTGGCCAAGCTTTGTTCAGCTGTGTTTCTACAATGCTACTCCAATACCAAAATGTCAAGTTTTTCCTTCTAACTATTGACCAAAACGAGCAAATACTGCTTCACACAGCATCTGACC
The DNA here is from genome assembly GCF_015227805.2 of Hirundo rustica. Taxonomy (NCBI): domain Eukaryota; kingdom Metazoa; phylum Chordata; class Aves; order Passeriformes; family Hirundinidae; genus Hirundo; species Hirundo rustica. The sequence goes on from NC_053464.1 coordinate 6,203,977, forward strand.
AGAAATATTCAGGAGATCATTTTAACCTATATGAAGGACAGAACTACAGGAAAGGTTTGTTTGGGTTTGTTGAATTAGAAGACTGTATAAAATAGTTTGATATTAACTGGTATTTGTATAGTGTGGCCACTGAGTTTATACTTGTTACCTTTTAACAGAATTTCCTATTCCCATCATTTCAAACAGAAAAATAAAGATATCCTGAACTGGTTTTCAGATTTGCAGACAATATTTTGCTAAAAAAAAAATCTGCTGGCAGATTTGCTAACACATTTTAATTTAAACTGTGAATGTTTTCATTAACATTCATTTGGCACAGAAAGTCCTAGCTAGAAATAGTGATTTTTCTTCCCAAATGCATTTCAGTGTTTTAAAATGCTAAATCCTTACATTTCCAGTTTTAGAATCACTCAAAACTACAAGAAAAACTGATCAAGCAAAGCCTCGTGCTACAATTAAAATGAGAAGAATGGTGAGCTGGCTAGTTTGTCATTATCCAAGAGAGTGGTTTGAAAGGACAGCAAATTAAGATGTATTTCTGGCTCGAGGAGGGTCTCTGAATTGTAATAAATATTAACCGGGATGCTCGTTTCGATTCAGGGCTGCCTTCAGCAAAGTTGCTGCCCGGCCGTACAGGCAGCCCCCAGTAGCACAGCTGCAGTGGCTCGGAGGACGGGTCCCGAAGGAGAGGGACGCTGTCCCCGCCGCGCAGGGGACAGGGAGCGGGGCCCCGCCAGCCCCGGGGCGCTGCCGGGCGGGGGAAGCGCCGGGGGCGGCCCCGGCCCTTGCCCGCAGCTCTCGCCCGTGTCGGGAGCTGCGGCGGAGCGTGTCCGCGGCGCTGTACCCGCTGCCCCGGGAGCGCTGTGCCCGGCCGGACAGTGAGAAATTACTTACTTCCCTTGCGAGCCCTCTGCGTCTCCGCGGGCCTGCCCGGCGGCAGCGGGTCCCGGCTGCCCCTGTGGCGGCTGGACCGGCGGGGCGGGTGTCATTCGGAAGGGAAGGGAGGAAGGAGCCGCGAGGGAGCGGGGGCACCGCGGGGCCGCGGCGGACCCCGAGCTGCGGCCATGCGGGCACGCCGGGCCCCTGCCCCGAGCCGGGCGGAGGCAGCTCAGGCGCTTCGGGGCGCCCTGGGCCGTCACTCCAAGTACCCGTCAAAGACATCCAGCTCGCTGTCCGTCTCGTAGAGCACGGAGCCAGGGTCGGAGAGCATCCCCAGATCCACCAGAGCCTGGTCCATATCCTCGGGCAGGAAAACGATGCCCACATTGAGGACGATGTACTCCATCAGGAAGGCATAGTACAGGATCAGCACGTTCACAAAGAACAAGCCCACGTAAAACATATAGGGCAGCACCAGCAGTGCATGGAAGGCCCAGGACTCCACCGAATCCAGACGTGCGGAGACCGCGGCGGTCATGCAGCCGTGGGGGCTGCGGGGGCAGCGGGCACCGACCCGCCCGGCCGGCGCGGGGGGCGGACGGCAGCGGCGGAGCTGGGAGCGGGGCAGGACTGCACGCCGCAGCCCCGGTGGCAGCAAAGGGCAGAATTCCTGAGGAGCCGGATCCGGACCCCGGGAAGAGGCGAGCCCCGCAGGAGCGCGGAGCGGCCGGCTCGGTCCCTTCAGTCCCCGGAGGAAGAGGCGCCCCGGCGGGCGGGCGGGCGGCCAGCGCGGGTTCAGCGGCGCTGCCGCAGCCCCGCCGCTGGCAGGAGGCTGATCAGCGACATCTCCAGCCGGGCTACTGCAGTCCCGCCGCGGCTCCCTCCTTCTCCTCCTCCCGCCCGCAAACTTTGCGGAAGGAACCCGCAGGCGCGCTGGGAGGTCGACGCGGAGCACCTGCCAGCGAGGCCGGCCTGCGCGGCGGGACCGTGCTGCCCGCCCGCCCCTCGCTCCCCGCCCCGCGCTTGACCCGCCGCACGCCGCCGTTGTTTGCCAGCGCCGCGCTGCTGCTGGCGCGGGGCGGCCGTGACGGGCGCCGGCGCCTCCGCCGCGTTGCCGGCTTCGGGTCCCGCTGCGGCTGCACGGGGGCTGCAGGGGACACGGGGCGGCTTGCGGTGCGCGACCCTCGGCTGCGCGCTGCTGCCTGCCCGAGCTCTGCCGCTGCCGCAGCCTGCGGAGCGGGGCAGCGCGGGCAGGTCTGGGCTGCGCCTTCGCCCCTGGAAGTTGTTGCACGACCTCTGCTGTGACCGAGGCGCCCCTGGAGCAGCACTGCGGGCCCGGGCCCCTCTCGGCTGCGGTGCTGGTGTTTCTTTGCTGACCAAGGCTTTACGTATAGGAAAATACAACCGAAGGCGGGATGTTAAACTCCTTCCATTTTTGATACTGGCTCTTCAGCTTTTACATAGATTTATTTCTGTGGCTAAAGAAAAAAAAAAAAAAAAAAAAAAAGTCCCAAACTAGGTCAAAGCACTCAAGGATCCCCTTCTCATTGTTCTTCCTTAATTTTTAAGCCGATTCAAAATCCTTATCGGAAAAACCTCAGGAAGGGGAATGTCAGCAGCTGAATTTCTGACGCTGCCGTCTTGCAGCACAGGTCCTGACCCCATACAACAGCTTCGTTTGGGTTATGGAAGACGAACAAGGAATATCAGGGGCCAAATTTTACCTCAACTTACAACGCATTTAGGAGGTACACTCCCACACTTAATCTCTTTTTTGTTTTTCTGATTGGGTTTCCGTTTACTGTTATGCTGTCGTAAGCGAGCCGCCTCCAGAGCGCAGCCGGCGCAAGCCCCGCCCCGCCCGTGTGAGGGCTTGGCCCCGCCCCCTCCGTGCTCCCTGGGACTCGCAGTCCTCGGGCCGGGGGCGGGGCCGGGCCGGCGCTTTCCGGCGTGCCCTGGCTGCGCATGCGCTGTGAGTGCCGGTGCCGCCGCCGAGGCTCCGCGCCCGTCTCCGCCCGCCGCTCGCCCCGCGGGGCTATGAGGCCGTAGGGCCCGCGGGCCGGAGCAGCCTTCCGCCGCCAGCATGTTCGGCCGCTCCCGCAGCTGGGTGGGCGGCGGGCACGGAAAGGGCGCCCGCAGCATCCACTCCTTGGACCACCTCAAGTGAGCGGGGGGCAGCCGCGGGCTCGGGGCGGTGGTGAGGGCGGAGGGTGGTGGGCTGTGAGGGGGCTCGGAGGGGGGCGGTTGCTGTCGGGCTCCGTCCGCGGAGCTGCTCGGGGCAGGTTCCCTCGAAGACGGCGGCGGGGTCGGGAGGGTAGGGGGCGGCTCGGCGGGCGACGCTCCCCAGGGGCTCGCTGCCCTCGGCGGGGCGTTTTGCCGCAGCTCTCCCCAGAGGAAAGCGCCCGGAGCGATCCCCGTTGGCGGAGCCTCTGTGGTCTGGTGTCCGCCTCACGGAAACCGGCCTCTCCGGCCCTGAAGGTCTTCAGGGCAGACGCAGTTCGTCATGTAATGTCACACTCTGGGCTGGGAAACGTGTTTGTTTTGTTTTTAGTAATGCCGCGGAGTCTTCGGTGGAGTAGAGTGTGGGGCGTGATAAATACAAAAAAATACCACATTCCTCGTGAGGGAGAACTTTGTTTGTTTCCGGGTAGTGGCTGAGGCGGGAGGCGAGGGGCTGGTCCTGTGAGCAGTGCAGCTCCAGGGTGTGTGGGGATGTCGATAGGCAGCAGTGAGTCACGGCACTCGGGCCGGGATGTGCCCTGGGCTGCAGGACGCAGCAGCTGCTGCAGGAGGAAAGCTTGGAGCTTGAGAGCTGTAACGAGTGTCTCCGGAGCTCCGCAGCCCTGTGTTACTGCTGGCTGCAGAAGGTGGAATAGTTTTTTTCCTAGCTCTGCCACTGGAGATTTGGAAGGGTGGCAAGGGATAAAAAAATTAATTTCCCTGTTCCATTTTAAATGTTCCGCTGTTGCAAGAAAAATGAGAGCCACCTTGATAGCTTCTTTTTGTACTGAACGAGAAAAGAAGGCCATTAAGAAATGAAGCACTTTCTAAATGAAATCACTGTGAATATGTAGCTCATTGAGAAAAAGTGCCCGGTAGTTTTCAGTCATCTTACAAGGAGGACATGAATGTTCTGACAGTAACGAGCAGGATGCCCTGCACAAGATTTGGATCTTGCAGTTGCTTTATCAAGATGACTTATGGATTCTGGTCCTTGTCTCTAAACATGCAAAAAATGTTCAAAATGAGCAAGACTAACTGAAACGCAATGCTTTTTACCAAAGACACAGAAATCAAGTCTGTGAATACAAAACTAATGAGGCAGTAGCATTGTCGAAGTATTTTTGAAAGCATTTTAGGTCAGACTAGCAAGTCGATGTAGTCTGGTTCTACTGGAAAAAGGGGAAAAGTCACGCTCAGATGTGAACGTAGGAATGTTCTATTGAACATACTAAGAGTAGTTACTGTTTACTACTCAGCATTAGTGGAGCTTTAGCTCTATCTGGCTTTGTTATTTGACTTGAAGATAGAGCAAGAATGCTGATGCATGATGAAATTTGAAGAAACTGAATTTAAGTTTAGGAAAAAAAAAGGCTGGTGAGAGGGAGACTTGAGACTTAATTTCAGGCCGGAAAAATGTGTCCATATGTTCTGTTGAGGCCACAGAGAATAGAAAAATGACACCCTACCTCATTTGTAGCAAAAGGGAATTGGGCTCTAAGTGTTGTGGCTTGTGCTTGACTTGTTATCTGAGTTGAAGTATATAATTATCTACTGAAGTATGAGCTTTGGTCTGTTTGCTTTTTTGCGTGTGATTTCTGTTATTATGAATCTGAAATGGTCATATGTAAAGGACAGATGAGGCCTTTGATCTCTTTAGACTATGTATATTTTAAGGGTTTGTTTATCCAGGCTGTGTGAATTTAAGCTTCTAGCTAGATGCCAAGAGGAAAGATGAAATTTAGGTGTTTTTCAAGTAATGAAGTGGGTAAAGTAACAGAAGGAAAGAGGGACGAGAACCTTTGTTTTGGGGTCATGAAAGAAAGTCTCAGTAAGCTCACTTGATAAGCTGTTTACCTTCTCATCTTCTCAACTCATCAAAGCCCCATTTTGTGTTCCATGGGAAGGAGCTGACTACAACACATCTGCCTTGCTATTACAGGTTAGCTCAGCCTGTAAAAGATATATTGTGCTATGTTACAGGGGTGAAATCAGTCTGGGCTAGCCTTGTGGGTACGTTTTTATTTTTAAACTTGCATAAGGTAGAGTTAGTCTAAATTGTAAACAATACACGTGCTTAGTGATGCCAGCAGCGTTACTGCTTTTTGTCAGTAAATGCTGGATCTTTCCTATCAGCTTTAATGCAGTTTGTTTGGGGCTTGCTTTTGAAATTTTACTATTCAGTCTTCCTGCAAACATGTCAGAGAATGGATTGGCTGAAGGAAAATTGCGAGGCTGTTTGTATGAAGTGTTTTTATACAGCCTCTTGATCTAGTGAAAACAGTTAAAATTTTATCCAACTTCTGAAATATAATCTATAGACATAGTGCTACTCACTGCCTGGGTGGTTCTTAGAGAACTTGATATTTTTGTGTGTCTTTGTTTCTAAGTCTTATTTTTCCCCCTACTTTTCTATGGCATTTTACATAGCTCTGTTGTTACTGTCAAGCACATTTCCCACATTGTTGCTTCTTGGTATTTTAATTGCATTGTGATTGCACAAAAGGTTCCATGCCATTAAGGTTGGGTGCTGAACGTTTCCCATGCCTTGGTCAGATGCAGTGTCCATAAAGGTGTGCTTGAAGTCTTTTCTCATGGGTGATTCATTTCCTGAGGCACTGTCCCTGCTATGCATCAGGTTTCCTCTGTGAGAACAATATGCAATTACCTGATTACAGGCAGCGTGAAGGAGCAAGCCTGTTATGGTCAAGTCTGGGCTTTTAAAATTTGAGTGCTTGACTTCTTAAACTCTTAATGTTAGTGTATTTTTGTAAGTAATAAGTAGGAAAGTCATTAATGTGCACTTAACAGTATTCATGAGTTACTGTGTTACTCCTTTGAGCATGGGTTCTAACCAGAATAATGTTCAGAATTTTGTTTGGTTCGTTAAGTTGCTGGTAATATCTCTGTAATCAGCATTTAGAGACAGACTTTAAGGTTTTATCTAAATACAAAAATACTGGATTTGTGTGATACTTTATGTTCTCATATATGGTATTTCACGTGTCTGTTAAGAGAAACAGGTATGTGTACGCTTTCTTGTTCATTTTCAAACAAATATGATAAATAAAAGATGAAATAAAAAGGAAAAGGTTGAAGGTGAAGTCCAGGTTTCCTCTAAGTGCATCAGTGCCTTAGCAGATTAAGGAATTTTGCAGTAATGCTGCTACTAAGTAAATAATTTTGAAGATAATGTATTCCTAACTATTAAATGCTTCTTGCTTTTTGTGTTTGTAATGTTCTATGCTACACAGGCTCCCAAAATGAGGTAATAGCTTGTTATTCTTCCTACTGCATCCCATACCCAAAATTCTACTGTTGGAGTAAACTTTAATCCCAAGTTTGTATAATGTAACTTATTAAAGAGAAATACATGTTCACAGATGCAGTAACTTCCATTTGACTTCAAATAAATAGGCTAAAATCTGTGAAGTAATATAGTATTAATTACCAACTGTCTCAGGAAGTTGTTCAGATGATTGTGGAATGAACTGATCTAATTGCCATCTCTTCAGATGTTCTCTGCTCCATTAACTGCTGCATCCTCAGAGCAGGGACTGAGTTTGTGCTGTCTTTTGAGTCACAGTCCTGATAATGCACACAGTGCCCTACGGGGAGTTTTTCCAGGGCTGTTTTTGTGTGCTGTTTTAGAAACCCTGGGAATTCTCACAGATGGTCAGCCTTAAGCTCTCACATCTTCCCTGTGAACCATCCTACTGTCAGTCTCCACGGAAGGAATCCTCAACTGTGATCCTCAGATTAGTGGAAGAGGATTTCCAGGAGCTCTCTGACTTGCTATTTAATGACTGTTAGGGGGTACAGCACGTGACCAGGCAGGTATGACTGTAGGGTATAGCTGACAGTCAACTTTTCCTAGAGTGGCTTCAGTGTGATCAGTGACTGCTTTGGATTTGAAAATGAGTGTGGGGGGAGGGGAGAACCATGAAGGAGGAGAGAATTTTTTTTTTTTTTTACTGAAGAGAAGCATTGCAAAAAGCCAATTCCCCCACCACCTATTCCCCTTTTCCTCCTCTTTGCTGTCTGGTGATATATATAATATGATAATGGCTTTGGTAATATGGTGCAGGCTTTGTCACGTTGCTGATTAGGGCCATGAGGGAAGGGAGCATGTGATGTATCTAGTTTGTTAAAGTTGTGAACTTCTGAGGGCTGCTTACCGCTTGTGTCCTTGTACAGTACTCTACACAGCAGAATAGTTGTTTGATGGTTAAGTAATACCAAGCCCAGCAAGCACACAGTGTTTTACCATGACAGCACAGAGCAGTTTGTCAGCTGCTCTGAAATAGCACCTGTTCCCTTGGCTTGTGAGGACAGACTGTGTCCTGCAGCAAGTCCTGTGAGACTCTGCCCAGCTCAGTGGCAGCTCAGTGGTTTAAGAAGACTCCCAAAACCAAATTTGACACATTTTAAGTAAACTGTAAATTGATTGAAGTTCCTGTTTGTTTGGGGGAGGTTCTTTGAGTTCAAGCAAAAGGTTCTGAACTAGGTAATATCATGTCTTTTTAAGTCTGATAAATATTTGGAACAGCCTCACAGGAGTGTTCAGTTAAATGGCATTTTAGTCTCTGGCTGCATGCTTGCCCAGTGCAGTGATTTAGTTTTTCACTGTTGATAAAATTGATGGGAATCCTGTTTCCTGAAATGTGATTTTCAAGTCGGTTTTTTGATTTAAACATCTTCCTTTAAGCCATAAACCAGACACCCCGAAACTTTGTTTTAGAAATGCACTGTGTTTTTTGGAACCTTACAGAAGCTTCGCAAAATTTTACTAAGGAGATTCCTAAAATTTCAATCTGAATCACTGAACAAATTTCATGGAATCCAAAACAATAATAAAGGCTGCCAGGACACAGGCTGTTTTCACAGAATTAGATCCTCAGAGTTTTGATTAACTCCACTATTTATGGCAAGATTGGTAATACGGGAAATCTGTCTTCCTTTCCAAACACTTGTGCATATATTGCACAGAAATCGTGAGTGCTGAGGTGTTACTCCTGGTTTTCAGTACAATCACAGCATAACAATATAGGAGCTGTGTTTAAGAATCTAAACTTGTGCAGTTTTAAAATTACATGAAATTTCCCTCATGTTTTTTATTTATTTTCAAAATTGTACACCTTTCTTGTATTTATCCTTTCTTTTTATTACTTCATAAAAGGAAAAAAAACAAAAACCACACACACACCAAAAAAAAAAAAAAAAAAAAAAAAAAAAAAAAAAAAGCAGAGAAACAGGGATTTTTGTGGTTTTATTAGAATTTGTCTCCACCCTCTTTTTTGGGGGTGGCGGGGGGAGGATAGAAGAAAGTAACAAGACAGAAGTTGGTACTTTGATGTGACAGCTTATTTGGAAAAATAAAGTGCTTCATTGAAGAGTAAAATTCTGAGACTTAAAATCTGAAAGGCTTGTATCCTCTGTAGCTTCCTGTCACCTGTGATACAGACATAGCCTTTGTTAAGCTCCACTGAACAGTCTTAAACTCCTGCCCTTTGTAATGATAAAGCTGGACTTTACCTCCTTTCCAGTCAGTATTTCTGTGCTCAAGAGATCAGAGACCTGATGGTGAAGCTTTGCCAAGGTGAATGAATAGTCCATGAGAGTCCTGTGTTTGATATTAAGCATCAGAATGGATGTGAGTCTGTAAGGGGGCTCTGCAGGCAAGGGAAGGGGTTAAACATCCCTGGTTAGACCTCATGTGCCTCTTTCCCATATCAGCTACTACATGCTTACCTCCTGCTTCTATTTCTATTTTTCTTGCTCATCACTCCTTTGACTTCAACATATTCCAAAGAAATTCATGGAAGAAGCACCTTGGGTGCAGTTGCACAGTTTCTACTTCTATGTTAACGTATGCATAAGCACTCATAACTCACCTGGCTGGAGGGGATTTGTTTCCTTTGTCACTTGGTTTAACAATTACTTTTCTCTCTATCAGTATTAGAAGGAAATTTTAGAGTTTTAAAACTGTACGATGATAGACTTGTGTGTGCAAGTATGTGTGTCTGCATTGGTAAAGTGATGAAAGACAAACATGGTGCATGTGAAAGTGGCAGGTTAGCACATTACTTGTACTTCTTTTGTCTTTTAGGTACATGTATCACATTTTGACTAAAAATACAACAGTAACAGATCACAACCGCAACCTGCTGGTGGAGACCATTCGTTCCATAACAGAGATCCTCATCTGGGGGGATCAGAATGACAGCTCAGTGTTTGAGTGAGTACTCCTGAGCAGTTCTCTCTGAGACTCTGCTTTTGTGTTTGAAGAGTGCTTGGAGTTGTACAGAGTTCTGTACACTATTGCTGTTAACCCCTCCAAGACTGTATTTCATGACTATATGTAAAAAGCTATGTCCTGTAGTAGATGTGTAAGCAGGTCCATGCCATACAGGAATTTGCTGCTTCTAAAAAGTGTTTGGACTCCAGAGCCTCTTTCAAGTATTGCTTTTGTTTGACTCTCCATTCTTTTGGTATAAATACAAAGTCTAACCTATTTTAGGGTCCAGATTTACTCAGTACATCTATTAATATCACATTGCTTCAATTTACCTAAGGTACCACAAATAAATATCTTGTGCTAGCTGTGGTATTTAGAGCTGCTTGATAAATTGAATATATTAAAAATACGGTATGAAAGGCCTTGATTTCTTGATACCTTTTTTCCTGAATAATTTGCATTTTTAAACCCTCCTGTTTAGCATTTGAGGTTTTTGAAAGATAGTGTTTTGTTACACAGGCACAACTTAGCAAAGTAGTTTTTTGTAAAAGCAGAACATGCTCTTTGTCAAAGTTGCCCTGAATCATCCCTGCTCCTAGCCAGATTATGTTACGGTTACTTACAGCATGTGACTTAATGACATCTTTATTTTATTTCAGCTTTTTCTTGGAGAAGAATATGTTTGTGTTCTTCCTGAACATCCTGCGTCAGAAGTCTGGTCGTTATGTGTGTGTGCAGCTGCTGCAGACTCTGAACATCCTTTTTGAAAACATCAGCCACGAAACATCCCTGTGTAAGGACACGCTTCCAAACTGCTTAGGATGCAGTGACTGAGATTTGGTTGGATTCCCTTCCATTCGATGAAATTTAGTCCTAGTACCCCTGCACAGAACTATATGAATTACTAGCAATCTTTTAAATTGAACACTACCGAAAATATGGTGTAAACTGACTCCACAATACCTTTTAATGTAAAATTTCAGTGGTTCAAAAGTAGGTTTTTGGTAGAACAAGCATTTAGCACATTTCAAGGGGTTTTTTAAGTCAAATAAATTGTGATCTGAAATGTTCACTTGATGCCACAGGTCATGTGGTGGAACTCTGGTGTGTAATTTGTACTGTAACTGTTCTGACGTCATTGGGTAGATGATGGGCAGTCAGCCACAGGAGTTTGCTTCAAGGTTTTTTGGCAAAATACATAGAGGATGGAGAATTCATAATTTGAAGTATTCCACAACTGTTATGAAAGTCATCATTAAGCCTTGGAGAGTTGGGAATTTGGGAGGAAAAGAATTGTGTTACTACTGCAGAGCTTACCTGAATTGAGGAAGGGGAAATACGTTCTCAGTTATCTTGGTGTAGGGAGCAAATCCTTTATATTAATGCTCAAAGGCATCACTTGAGCTGTTTGGCTCAAAGTTGTGATCTTCAAGCATCAGGTTGTTGCTTTCTAGCTGGTGCTTTAAATACAGCTTGTTACCACTGTGATTTTTTTGGCTAACCTGTGTAAATACTACTTTTTTTTCAGATTACCTGCTCTCTAATAACTACGTGAATTCTATCATTGTCCACAAATTTGACTTTTCTGATGAGGAGATCATGGCCTATTACATATCATTTTTGAAAACTCTTTCTCTGAAACTCAATAATCATACTGTACATTTCTTTTATAACGAGGTAAGTAAAAGTTGCAGTATAAGGATAAGAGGACATGAATTAGAAATTGATGAGTGTGGCACATATTCTGTTTAGTCTCTTGTCTCATAATGTCTTGCTTTTATTTTTGTAATGGCCATACCAGTCAGTGGTTGTGAATTTGTTTGTGAGGATCTCTGCACAAGCGTGGCTTTGTCCTCTTGCAGCTATAATAAACTAAAAATCTGGAAGTTAGTGTTATATTGGATCATTTCAGTAGTCCTTCAGTTTACTTCCGTGAGAATTCATCTTGTTTGTGCCTTGTTTTCTTACGTTTTCATAAACAGGATCTTTTCTGTTGCATCACTTGGTTCTAAGAGGTTTAGTCAAAGTCCAAAAAGCTGATTCGAAGGGCGAAGTTGAAATGGGTTTTTCCTGTCCACTTTCTGCCAGAAGAGGGCATGAAAGCACTGAGTATGTGCACAGTTATCCTGGGATGCTTAAAGCAATTTATTTTAGTGCAGAGCTACAAATGCAGCTGAATGTGCATTGAAAAATCATTTTGATTACTTAAGTAGAAGGTAAAGATACAGTGTTAATGCACAGAAAACATAATTCCTATGGAATCCCAACTCACATTCTGTACGTGTTTAATGAATAAATATTTTCTTTCCTCTTGTTGCAGCACACTAACGACTTTGCTTTGTACACTGAAGCTATTAAATTTTTTAACCACCCCGAAAGCATGGTCAGGATTGCTGTTAGGACTATAACTTTAAATGTCTACAAAGGTACGCTTTTTATATATTAAAAAAGGCATGTGTGCAAATCTTGTTTCATTGTAGTTTAATTTTAATTAATTTTTTTTTGTGAGGGTTTTCTGTCTGTTTTATGAGATTGAAAAGCTTAGCATGTTGACAAATTTCAGATACACATTTTGACTTTTGTGGCCACTATTCCAAACCTGCACCATGTTCTTATAAATTGTATTATTTTCTCACCAATGAAACTGGTTAAAAAAAAATCCCAGAAGTGTCAGGCATGCACAAAGAATTTTAGCTTCCCTTCCAAGAGAGGTCAGAGTGTGACTGTATTTAAAAAGTAAAGAAAAACCCCCAAACCAGAGTGTTTTAAGAATATAAATTACCATTTACTGATGAAATTGAGCTTTCTAGTGTATGAAACAGTAACCAGCATCACTCCCTTTTGGACTGGAAGTGCATTAAAATGACTGTAGAACTGTTCAGTTCTGCAGTCACTGCAGTCTCAAGAGGAGCTGGACCATTCCCAGAGGTGCTCAGTGAGGACTGGGCGGGCTGCAGTCTCAAACTCCTGTGCTGGGCATTCCAGTAAGGAAAAAACCTAAAGCTTCACTGTGACAGTAGTTCAGCACTGCAGGGGGTTTTCCAGAGAAATGGAGGCATCTGTCTTGTTTGAGGTCTTCAGAAGTCAGCAGGGACCTCAGCAACCTGGTTGAACTTTGAAGTTAGCACTACTTTGAGAATGTCTGCTCTAAACCCAATGTCCCAAAGTCACTTCCCCCTAAATTTTTCTTGGGGTATATAACATTTTTAATAAACTGAAAATAGCAGAGTGTTCTCTGTAAAAAAAATTGCTGTTTATTCTGAGCTTCTACCTCTGAAATCAGCATGCTGTAAGATAATATGTATTATGCAGTATGTTCATACAGGGCTTCTTAAGTCCATTTTAAGTTAAATTACGTGATGTACGTAATTTAAGTGATTACACAACTTTCTGTCAATTAAGAGAAGTGGTTTGACAGTCTTCTTAGAAGAATATGAGGTCTTTTTTAAAACAATGAGTACTTTGCAAATGACTGGATAGCCTGCATAGCAAATAGGGTCTTTACAGTGTTGGATGCAATACTTTTTCTTCTTGTATGTTGAGAAATGGGCACTTGATATTTGCCTTCTACTTCAAGGAACTGTAAGTGCAAATATGAGCTCACAAAAAAGAGCACATTATAGGCTTCATATCCTTTTTGTGATACATTTATGCAACTAGGTATTTTGATGAAAAAAACTTACTTGTCTAGCATTTTCATTGAATGTTGTAGTGATATAATGGTTAGAGTTGAAAAGGCAGAGCCCAGATGTTCAGGTTTGATAATTTTCTGACTACCTGTTTGCATATATTCTGCTGTAATGCCTGCCCTGAATGTTTTAGTTTAGATGCTTTGTGCTTTAGCATTTTAAACCCTTTTAGAGGATGTCACTATCCCAATTCCTAATCCTGTTAACTGTTGTCTGTTTCTTTTGCCCTCCCTTCACTGATGATTCCTGTGTTCCTTAATGCAGTGTCATGTAAGTCTAACTAGCTTGACTCTCAGCATTACTGCTTTATTCTTGCGCTTCTCTCTTCTTTTTAATAAATAATGTGCTAAAAGAACCTTTCTGAATTCCACTAGATTTGTTTATTTTCAGACATCTGTAAATACATCAACATTAGGCTCATTCAAGCCAGCTAAGAACTGATGTGACGTTTTAATAGATTTCCATTTCATGCCTAAGATTGTGTCAGGTGTATACTCGTATGGAAAGCTAGCATGTAAGACATTTTGTTGTATTTCTTAAAAAGCAATAAAAAATACTGGCAACTGATTGTTCTTTTTACTGATTTCTCTTCAGTGGACAACCAGCCCATGCTGCATTACATTCGAGATAAAACTGCAGTTCCTTATTTCTCCAACCTCGTCTGGTTTATTGGCAGCCACGTGATAGAACTGGATAACTGCGTGCAGACTGATGAAGAGTAAGCTTTTATAAATGCTGCCTTTTGAATGGAAATGCTTTGCCCAGATGTCAGTGGTGTCCTTATTTTGTCTGTAGTAGTCCAGTGAAGTTAGTTCCTAGATGTATTCCCTTGTAGACAGTTTAGACTTATCACTCTAAAGTTTTTTAGTGATTCTTCAAGGTAGCAGTGCTGTGTGCCTGATCTGTGCTGATGGCCCTACAAGTAAATTAGTGTTTGAAGCAAGCCTGTTGTTTATCTTTGTTTTGTTCTGCTAAAAATAGATATCCAGAAGATACAACAGGTATTTTGTGCTTCTCAGTCTTATAAACTCTGTCTTTTAACATTATTTTTCTATGTGTCATCTCATAAGAAGGACTTTCTGAGAAGATTCTGGGAAATGGATTTAAACTAGAAAAATGAACTTTAATATGTGAACTGTCAGTCTTGACGTGGCAGTATAATGTTCCATGATCAGCTACAGAAATGCTTTGTTGGTTCAGGTTATTCTTGGTTTGTCTTGCCAGCCCCACCTTAGAGTGGATATGTGTTTCTTGCTTTTGGAAAGTGAAGAGGTAGGTGTTAAATACACCAAATCCTTCTTTCAATTTTGGAAAAAAGATCTCATTTTTGTAGCTGGCTTGTGAAAAGTCTGGCAATGAAAAGCAAAGCTTTGTAAAACCAGGTCACGTGAAAACTTGCGGAAAAACGTGATAGGTGCATCCTAAAGAGAATTCAAGCAACTGTTTAACAGTTGCATTAGTTGACTTCACAGAAATACCTGCTTTGGGCAGTCTATCTGAGCCAGGTGATCTGTGGCAGGGATGAACATTTATTTTTTCCCTAAGTTTTTACGACTTTCACAATTGATCACATATGATTTTTTATTTCTGCTCTCTTTCCAGGCACAGAAATAGGGGCAAACTGAGTGACCTGGTAGCAGAACATCTTGATCATTTGCATTACCTTAATGATATCCTTATCATTAACTGTGAATTTTTAAACGATGTGCTGACAGACCACCTACTTAATAGGCTCTTTCTTCCCCTCTACGTGTATTCATTAGTAAATCAAGACGAGGTAAGCTAATACCTGCAAACAGTTAATTCTCCAAGGTGCTGCTTGTTTTGTGCAAAGTGATTTGGGCAGTAGGTGTACGATACTCTTGGTATCTATGTGTGGTTTACATGACACAGCTTAAGTAAGGTGGGCATAGAGGAGATACCCTGAGATGGAACTCAAGAGCACAGCAAATCAAATTTTATTCACCAGAGAAATGCTGGTTTGAGTGACATGGTGGTTAAAAGCTCACAGTAGGTAAGACCAAGAAGAACTGCAAAATTGGAACAGGGTTTAAATTTCTGCAACATTGGGAGATGTGTGATTTCCTTTTGTGTTAAGGTGACTTGTCTTCTGGCAAAAGCAGAACAGGCAGATTTGCCATGATCTAAAAAAATCTGTCCAGGTAGAAAACACACACTTTTGGGTTTGATCCTTATTTCTTCTATTTGTCGAGCAGCTGGGGTTTAATGCGATGCAGCTGAATTGATTTTTAAAGTGTAGCCTTTATATTAAGTGGAAAACTGTTTGTTTAGTGAAATAGAAACTATTTTTTTAAACCTGCACAGGTTCCTGCATTCCGTTGTCTTGTGGGTAATATTTTATGCTATCTGAATAGCTAATTTTCAGAGCAGTCTTTAATGAATGTTAACTGTGAAGAATTTTTTGAATGAATAGTAGCATAGTGAAAACCAATGTACTTGTCAGATGCTCACCTGGTTAAGTTACTGAAGTCAGTAATTGCAATTACTCATGAGAGTCAGTAATTGCAATTTTTTAACCAAGGAAGAGTGAGGGATATGCTTATTCACAGAGTCTCTATTTCAAATAGTTTACAAGTAGTGAATGTTAAAAGAGCATGATGCTTTCTGAATATTTTGTAGCAAAATGTGGAACAACACAAGTTTTGTTTTAATTAAAATATTAAGCCATATAAATTCTTTGTTTAAATAAGCATTTTTCATAACTTTTTCTGTAGGGTGGAGACCGTCCAAAAATAAGTCTGCAGGTTTCTCTCTATCTTCTTTCTCAAGTAAGTATTTTAAATATTTGTGCTGTTTCAGAAAAATTTTGCAGTGAAATAGTATATTTTCATCATTTTGGCAAAGCCGTAAAAGAAAATCTGTCAAAACAAATTTTTAACCTTTCAGTTTCCATTAAGAAAAAGAAAGTAAAACATTTTTGGCAGACAAAGTAGCTTTTTATTTGAGTGAATGTCATTTTTCTGAGGATCCCATTGCACAGGGTAACCTTTAGAGCATTTCATGTTCATAAAAACACCCTGACAAATAAATTAAAATAGTCATGCAACGTGCTGGGACAGAACTTGGTACAATGGCAGATGAAATTTACCTAGATGCTGTATTGCATTTTGAATCTGCTTAAGCTATGGAAAATTTCAAGTTTGGGTTTTCAGTGAGGAAAATTCTAACCCTCAAAACCACCACCACCAAAATCTCACTTTCTCACAATATGAATTTCATTATGCCTATAGCTTAAATATGTAATTCAGTACTTATTCCTTACTCATTTTATTTCTGGAACTTATTTTCAAATTGAGGATTTTACGGTAGATTTTTTTGTATTGTAGAGAAAATTCTTCTGTTCTCTCTGTAGTCTTCACTATATTGCTATGACACTGGTTTTCTTTAATTACATTATCTGAAAATAGTTTTTACTTCTGTTCATAGAATTTATAATTCTTTTCTTTGAACTTAGAATTTTTGAATACTTATTTTATTATGATCTGGCCCATAATTTCATCTTTCTACCAGAAGTATGGAGTTGGGTTTTTTTTTACTAGAGAAATATGATTTGCTCCTTAATTTAAACCTAAAAAAATTGTGGTTGTGTAAGGATTATTTACCATAGATAAAACTGTGGGAGCAGCAGCTTCTTGTAACCAAAGGGATCTGCATCATACAGTTGTATAAGGTGACCTCTTTTAAAGCCTTTGCTTTCAGTGGAAGTATCAACGAGGTATCACTTCAGAATTTGTATCTGTGTTCTTCATTCTCTTTAAAGAAGAAAATGGAAGTAGTCATAAAGAACTGAGAACATATTTTGTGTATCAGAATGGGATGTGATAGAGAAAATGAAGTGACTGTTTCTGTGACTGGCAGAAAAATATCTTTTCCCACCTCTTTTACCCCGGAGTTTGTCTGTGGTGGGGTGGGATCTGCCAAACGTTGCTGTTTCTGTTCTTGGCACCAGGCACATGCTCTAGGCACTCCTCTTACATTAGAGACAAGTGCTTGAGAGACTTGTGCTGGCACCTGAAAATGCACTGCTGGGACTTCTCAGCCGCTGTTCCAAAGGGAACACGTGCTGCTCTCACACCAGAGCAGGCCTGTGGACAGTCAAGCAACGCTTGCTGAATTGCAGAAGCTCAAGTGACTTGGAGATTGTTCAAAGCACTTTTGAAATGTGTTGTGACTGAAGTTTTATATAGACTGCCACTACATGCTAATAATCACTTCCCTTTTGGAGGTCTGGAATGCTTCTGACTTTAATCAGAAAACCTGTGGAGAGCATTTAGCTAAATATTGTCAAAGCAGTGATTAGATTTAATGACATAGAAATTATTCGGGAATTTTACAGCTAGAACCACTGATAAGGGATTCAGCCTTGGCATTGCTGAGAAGAGAATGGATATAATCTGATAGAAGGCTATTGCAGCTGGACCTGAGCTGATTCAGTCCAGGAGCCAGTTGTTTGCTGACCCAGACTTGTAAGTTGGCTCAAAACAGAGTAGTCAGTGTAACTGAGAACTCTGGTAATGCACCAAAGCACTTGTGCTCAAATGCTTCAATGCTGCAGGCATTATGGTCCTTACTCCTGTGTTCTGTAGCCACTGTGTAGCTGACACTGGTTTGCTGCAATTTCAGAGCCAGAAAAGTGCTTCTGATCCAGCTCAGCCCAGTGCATAGCCTTTAGTCATGAATCACTGCACAGAACTTTCTGGAGTCTGGCCAGTTGTTGGCACACAGGAAGGTCTGGGGATGCTGTGCACCATAATCAGTTTGTTGTTTCTAAAAAAAAAAAAAACCCCACCAAATTTCTGGAATAGTATTAATGAGTTCCCTGCTAGAATATCACATAACTTTCCTTTCAAAGGTGTTGAAGAGAGAGGAAGGAGGAAAGAATATGAAGAATTAGTAAAACTAGGTAGCTTCAAAGGTAAAGAAAGGTCAGATAACCATAGATTTAATGAGCCCTCAGTGTTGCCAGTTGTATTTATATGTAAACTAAAGATAGCACTTAACAAGGTCAAAAGTATGTTCAGCTAGTGAAACTGTGAAACTATGTTTTCTGTAAATATGTCTGATATTTTTTCTGCTCTTTTTTCAATAGGTTTTTCTGATTATACATTATGCTCCTTTGGTGAACTCCTTGGCTGAGGTTATACTCAATGGGGACCTCTCAGTGTTTTCTTCTAAGGTTGAGCAAGATATACAGAAAAACTCAGTAAGTGGCTAACTGTCTCTGAGGGGGTTTTTTTAAGACAAAGAAAATACTTGAAAAATAAAAGCAGGTATCTGGAAACTGGTAAGCCAAGGTGTTTATGTTAGGAGAGGAGAGGAGCAGCAGACTTCATCGTTTGTTGTTGGATCATCATTTTGATGGGACACTTCTGTAATCCAGTCTTGTATTCACGTTTTATCTGCCCTTTGGTAGTGAAATAAAAATTATTTAGTACAGCTTTCCTGTGGAATTTCCCTGTGCAACTTGTACTAGAAATGAGAATCTTAAAAAAAAAAAAAAACAAAAACCTGGCTTGAGATTTTCATCTGGATATTCCCAGTGTTTTAGCAGTAAAACTGATCATCTCTGAAAGTTGTGCATTGGTGAGCACGTGAGATGAGAGACCAGCCACAGAGACAGGGGAACGTGTCACTCTGTCATTGCTTTTTTACCTTTAACCCTGGGCAGATGTTGCTAGATGCTGATGCTGTTGTTACTGGTTTTCTAGGTGTCTTGTTTATAATATTTTCCCTTTTGTTGTGGCTTTCACCATTTGTGTAATACTTACTTGTTGCCTTTTTAAAGGCCTGTTTTGGGGATGGTAACAAGTAGGGGGGCATGACCTTACTGTATCAGGCCTCTGACTGGAGCTCTGTCTAAAAACTGAACATGGCCCCTAATGACTGACTGGCCAGCAGTTGCTGACTGAATGTTTCATTTATAACAAGCAATAGATTTGTGTTCATTCACCTGCTTTCCTAGAAGTGGCTATAGCTTTGGGAGTTTCAAGGGGGGAGTTAGATTTCAATTCCTCCAAGATACATCAGCTTTTCCAGATTTCTTCCTACTGGGCATTGGAAGCTGTGTGGACTGATCATAGCCAGTAAGTTCTGGTGTTTTGTTCTGTTGTCCTTATATTTAGAATCTAACCTTTTTTAGAAAAAACTATGGTAGAATGGTAGAGTTGACTGAATGCTTTAAGATAAAGCAATTTCTTACTTATGTTAGGAAATATCTGATGTTCTGCTAGCTGCATACAGAATGTTGTGTGTTACTGGTGCAGAAGAAGCTTTGTTACTAGGAAATTTGTGGCGAGAGGGTGGAGTACCAGTTGTTACAGAAGTGAGATTTTCTTTTCCTGTCATGGTTACTGTACAGGGTTACAAAATACCTATAGCGTGTGTTTGTGTGTGTGCTTGCACTTGTGGTAGGAATATTAGGGGTTTCCTATAAACTATTCATCTCAAGTTTGTAATACTATTTAGGCTGCTGCTCCTTATTGGCCTTAAAGATGGGTCCTCTTAACATGTAAACCGGGGGTTCTGTTGTACCTGAACAGGTACTAAATAGGAGAAGTATTGGTCTTCTGCATTAGACCCTTGGAGAAGCTGCCAGAGATGGAGCTGTGTTCCAGGGAGTGCAGAGCAGTGGGTAGAGGGAAAAACTTCCATGGGAGAAACCTTAATTTTTAATAACTCCAGCCATATTGTTCAATGAAACCATGGAGGGGAAGGCCTGGGCTGTCAGAGGCGCTCTGGTGGAGGTTGGTTGTGTGAGGAGGAGGGGGCTGCAATCTCCAGCAGAAGAGCTCCGTGCCTGGTTTCCAGGGAGGGGAGCCGTGGAGGGAGCTGCTCTGCAGGGTTGTTGGGAGCAGCTGCTGCAGGCTTGGCTTGGGCTTCCCTGCTGAGACTGCTCAGTGCAGGGAGGCACAAGTCAGCTGTGCAGATGGAGGCAGAGTCAAGTAAAGTGAGGCAGTTTCTTGTTGCTCTGTGGTGGGAATTCATAGAGCATCGTTAGCCAGTCCAGGGGCTGTTCCCTGGACAGTGAAGTGAATCAGAATCATTGCAGAGTTACTGCTGTGGTGATTTGTGTTTCGAAGAAATTGCAAACTTCTGTTGAATACTAAAAGCTACTTCAGAAGTTAGTTCAGAATTGTTAAAGAGAAGTGATGAGCAAATTTTTAAATTTACTTTTAGTCTGAATGTAGAATTGTTTTTTATCTTAAATCAGACACAAATTTATCATTTATTACTCCCTTTCTGTTCTAATTTGTCATAACCATTCTGATACCATCCTAAGCTGCTTGTTTTGGGGATATCTGTGTATTGTGGTGAACTGCAGCTATTTCTAAACCCTCGCTCTGAACCTAACACTGCTTATTTGTTGTAACTGAGATGTCTTGATATGTTTAAGTTGAAATGTAACTGGCAGTTTCTAATTAGCACATAGTTTCTGAACCCAAAAGCAAGTAGAACCTCATCTCTATATTCATCTTTCTATAAGAGAAATTAAAGTGTAATGAGGTACAGGGTAGGGACTGAGATTACTCGTTGCAGAGTCTCATGTTTTCTTGCAGGGACACTGAGCAAAGAACACTTAACAAAAACAAAAGCTGAGAAGGGTCACAGTTGCTGTTTATAAATGCAAAACGCCCTGAGTTATTTAGGGCAAAGAGCAGAGGTAGTTGTCACGATAGGAACAAATTATACTGTTTACTGGAAATCAATTGATGGAAAAAATGACCAGCAGTTGTAACTGCTGATACTTATGAATTGGCAATAACTTACCCATGGAGATCTGAACATCACTGGGCAGCAGTGATTGCCTGAGCTCCAGTGAACAAGTTCTCCACATCATTCCATATTTTTTCCCTGTATTTCTGGGTTTAGGCATCATCAGAATAAATACAAACCTTTATCTCACAATGAGACTTGAACATGTGTAGGCAGCAGAATGTATTTAGACTTGTCAGATACCACACTAAGGTTTACCTTGCTTCCTGTGAGATCTGTTTTCCTGCATCATTCAGATGTGGGCCAATTCTACCTAGTTCATGTTTCTTCTTTAACCTACTTTCTCCTTCCCGTAAAAGGTGTTACTGACATTGCCTTATTTTACCATCACACATTGCACAAGATAAACCATTATTGAAAATGTGGTTGAAAGACATTTTAAAGTAGCTAGTATAAACATTTTATATTAGTTAGTGTAAACTAGCAATACCTCAAGTTGTATACTCGTATAATAAACCAAATGCTATCTAAATTAATTTTAAGTCTGATTTGAGAATGTTTTAATTATATAGTTTTGTTGTCTTTAGCAGAACAGAATATCGGTGTAGGGTTTTTTCCTGCAGTATTCCTTCTTGGAGCAGACCATGGCTCAGTGTTTCTGAGCAGCACATCACTGTCTACTGGTCTCTTGTGTTCCTTTGCTCCTGTGGCTTACAGCATATGAGAAATGCAACAATGTTTAGTACATGCTTTCTCCATAAAGAAGTAGCTACAAGATTCTAGGAAGCAATGCAGAAGTAAGAAGTGAATGCAGAAAGGGGAAAATGCATTATGAAACTTGCATGCTACTTTTCTGTTATTTCCTTAAATAATAGGACTTAAGGTGCTCTTCCCTTTTCTTGTGACTTTTCTAGTCAGAAGCCATCAATAAAGTTAAACTGGTCATTTTATTACCTTCCTGTGTTGCAGTTGGATCACACAAAAAAATGCATCAGAGAGGTTATCGGGGGACATAAGTGTAATAAATTCCATATTGTGGGGATTTTTTGGTATTGTAAAATAGTCTTCCCTCTATGTGGTTTGTTTGAGTGCCAAGTGTAAAGTCACTTAAGCAATATTTCTATAAAATACTTGCAAAATGTCAGAAGATTCAAAGAATCATTTTAGCCCTTTAACTTGTAGACAGCTGCTTCCCTGATCTTTTCCTGATTTCTTGTTTTTATGTATAGATGTTGCTAACTAGGTCAAGGGAAGGATTTTTTCAAACTTTTCCCCCCAAGTGTCTTTGATGCAATCATCTTGAGTGCTAATTGTGCTGAGTCACCTAAGGCAGAGGATGTAGTCAGTTTGGTATTTACTCTAGTCTTAATTCTTTTCTCTTGCTTGCCCTTAAATCTTCTACGCTTTAGGCAGTGTCAGCTAAGTGTGATTGGAGTATTGAGCTCTGAAGGTGATGGGGTTTCTCTAGGTGTCCTGTTTAGTGTAAGCCTGGCAGAAAGCTCCGAACCATGTGTGCCACTTCTCAGTAACAGAGGTTTGGTTGATCAGTGTTTATATTGTACTCTGGTGATCAGCTGGCAGGTCTAGCCAGGGAGAGGGGAGCTCAGGAACAAGCTGCAGAATTGTAAAGTCCAAGTTTGTTGCTACTTCTGTTTACAGAGCTTCTTGTAGCATCTTGGTCACTTTCTGTAAGAATCCATTGCTCTGTGTTAGGATGACATGCTCTTGGAAATACTTCATTTCTTCTGGGAGAAATTTGTCATCTAAATTTATTTTCTTGCTCCATAAATTAGTACTCAGGAAAATGAGGTGTTGGTTTGCAGTCTTACCCTGTGATAACTTGGGATAAAACACAAATAAGTCTAACAAATGAAGTTGTGTTTTCCAGGCTTGGTAAGTCCATGTCTGGAGGCCCAAAAAGGGTTAATGACAGTGCCATTTGTTCCTAGTTGATGCATGAATTAGTTTGATGTTGAGGGAAGCATAAGACTCCAAAAAAAAGCAAACCAACCCAAAATCTCACAGCACAGAGCTTTGGATTTTGTCCTTGCAACTTTTGAAAGGGTGTGTTTCATATTAATGCACAGCTGTCAACACACATGTAGGATTTTGCTGCCTTTATCCTTTTTACAAAAGGTGTCTGAATTTTATGTCTACTGCCTGTTTCACCCCTTCAGTTTAAAACTTAGAGTGATTAAATAGGTCTGCATCATCTTGTCTCAAGAACATCTTCTTAATAATAGGTCTTTGGGGTACGTTACTTTGGAGATAATTGGTTTGTGCTACTGGTGTTTTGGTACTAATTTTTTGTACTTTAAGATGGATTTGAGATTTTTGAATAGTGGACTAATTTACATTTTATATGAACTGAAGTTTCTTTATCAATTACAGTTAAAAATGCCTTGGCTGTAACTCAGTAAAATGCTTCAAATTTACAGGCAAAGTCAAGTATCAGATGTTTCATAAAACCCACAGAAACACTTGAGAGGTCTCTTGAAATTAACAAACAGAAAGGGAAGAAGAGGATGCAGAAAAGACCCAACTATAAAAATGTTGGTGAAGAAGATGAAGATGAGAGAGGATCTGAAGATAACCAAGATGACCTTGATAAAAGTAAAGGCACAGAAACAACTTCAAAGGGCATAAGAACAAACACTGAAAATGAAGGTGAGTATTCCAGCAAGAAGATGCTGCTTGCAATTTAAGCACTTTTATTTACTAATGGATCTAGTTGTGATTTGTGTGACTCATTCTCTTGCTGCACTAGGTAGACATGAGACTGTGACATTTGTTTAAGGCTTTGGCTGGATTTTTTTCTCCTGTTAAATCACGCTGTGAGAACATGTACTTCTAATCTGATTAAAAGCTATGAAAGTGTGTTCATATCTGCCTGTAGGCCTTGGCCCTTATCACAATGCATGCCTTGCACATCAGTGTTAGTGGTCGCGGGCACTTGATAAGCAAGACTGACAACTTCATAGCTTGGCCTTTTGTGGTAAGGCAGAGCTGTAGCTACTTCACCTTTGCAAGATGTCAGCAGTATTTTATGCATTTGTCAATGATAAAATTTAACAGGTGTGGTAGAAGTGACAGTGCATGATAGTTTTGAACTATTTAATATCATCTTTGGAAAATATTTTCGACTCTTAGATTTGTTTTAATTGGACTTTTTAGGATTTTTGATAATAGCACAATGGAAGAATTGCTTTTATAGGATGAGTGGTCTTACAGCAAATTTTAGCTATTTTATAGTTACTTCTTTTTAGAAGGATGTACTTAAGTCCTAGTACTTACATTAAATGTAAATTGAGAAAAATGTGGCAGGATTGCCTGCAAGCAGTTGAAAACAAGAGTGTTATGCTTTGACAGGCCTGTCCAAACATGACTGAGTTTAAATTTAGGTAGACAGTCTGTTTGAGAAGGCTTTCCTGAAGTGATGTCAAATAATTGATGGTGTATTTTCCACCAGGATTTGAAGAAAATCTGAAATAATCTACTGTTTAAGCTGTTGCATTTAGTTGTAATCTTTGTCCAAATTCCTAAGCAAAAGCAAGATTTGTTTGTTCCACTGTTCTCAGTGGATGTGAAGCACTGGGGACCAGGTGTCCTGTTTGCTGCAGTTGTAGAGGCCTGTTTGCACCCTCAGTGCAACTTGATGTCCACTCATGTCCCAGTCTCACCAGCTTTTTCACAAATCTTTTGTTCAGAAAGGGGTTCTATGGCTTTTCTTCCTGTGGTTTGCGTGGGTAGGGAGCTTACTGTGGCTTGTTTATCTGCCAAAATGATATGCGTGTTTTCTTGACATATTTTATTTATATGTTTACATTTCTTAGAGCGTTACATTCCTTAAAGAAATATAAGCCAAGTTCTTTACTGGGGAAAAAATTGCCTACATGTGTTCATTAACCTGTGATAATGGTTATACGTCTTATATATAGATGCACAAGATGCTTTTAATACCAAAGAGAAAATACAGAAGAGCTTATGATAACTTCGTTAAAAATTTCAAATTTTGGTGGTATGTTTTGGTTTTTTTAGAAATAGAAATGGTAATCATGGAGAGATGTAAGCTGTCAGAGCTGTCTATCTCTGCTGTGACTGAGCAGAATACAACAGATGAAGAAAAGAGTGCAGCTGCTTCTGGGAGTGAGATAACAAACTGGAACAGGTATACAGGAACTGTAGAAGATTTTGCTGAATTGCTTCCTTACCTACCCTTCCCTTAAATCTTTTGCTTTTCTTTAATGGATATTTCAAAACCGCTTCAGGTTAAAATTACAGGGGTTTTTTCTGGATCACAATTGAGTGAATCAATACAAAAGTGAGGTGTAGCCTCTTTACTGCTTCGTTTTGGAAATGATCCCCTTTGTTTCTAGTTTGTGCTTTTCTTTATGGCAGTTGCGATGCATTAAGTTGGTAAAGTTAAATTACAGAATATTAACATGACAAAAATAGAATATAAATGTTTCCATCCCATGATTTCCTAAACCTCTACATTAAGATAGAAGTTATATTAATTATATTTATGGTTGCATTTGTCCATTTTGTATGCACCTATAAGGAAAAAACATGGAAAATTCCTCAGTTCAGGGCCGAGTTTGGCAGAATTTAAGTAGCAGTAGTTATGGGCAAACCGTTGTAACCTTTGTACTGTTTCCAGGGTCCATTAGTATGTTTTAGAGTTATTGGAAACTTCTACTGGAAATGGAGTTTATAAGTGTTTCTGGGAGCAGAAATTGCCCTGACTTCAAAATTTAAGCTTGGATATATTGTGAGAAGGTGTCTTAGGGGTACTCTAGGGATTTTGCATTCCTGTTAATAGAATGTTAAGAAACCAAATGTGCCTGACACAAAAGTAATTGCAAATGTGTCCATTGGGGAAACGCACATTTTTGATAGGATTTTAAATTTATTTTTAAACTTGGGAAATGCTGCCTGGTATTCCCAGAATTTCATTCTGTCTCCATTATAGCTTTGTAGTTTAGATTGCGTTCATTAATAAAGATAACATTTAATTTCATTGTAAAACTGAAATTGAACCTTGACTTGAACTGGCTTTAAAACACATTGTCCTAGATTATTGATAATTTGACTAAAATATGTGCCAAATGGCTTTTAGAAAGAAATTGGCAGTGAGTGCATGGAATACTAAAGTGACTGGGATGCTTGGGTCTGAAAAGTGCAGAATGCTTACAAGTGAGCTGCCAGTGCATTTGGCAGATGTCTGCAGGTCAGGCCTCTTTTGATCTGCTGGTGTGGTCTCATTTTTTCTAAAAATAAGGAACATCAAAGCATGTGCAGACCTATGCATGTTAAAATAAGGATATGCCTTGTACAGGGCAATTCTGGCCTTTTATATGTGATTTTTTTTTTTTTTTTAATATCAGAGGATTAGCTGCTATAGCTTGAGATATTGTGTTATGTTATATGCCAAGTATAGTATTTGAAACAGCAGCTAAATTTCTCAAGAGACTCACTCCAGTATGTGTAGCTTCTGTCCTACACTGGTTGGAATCACTGAGCCTTGTGGATAAGGCACCATGTGGGAGTGGAAAATGCAGTGATCTCTGCCGTGCTGGAACTGCTTCCAGACCTGGAATAATCATTAATGGCTGTGGTGACAGTGGTTCCTAGTGCAGTCTTCAATTGTGGGCATACTCCACAAGAATAAGTGACTTGAGGAACACCTGTATGGCATTTGATCTGCTGCTTCTATCAAACCCTTAGTAAAAGACTAGTAAAGGAAGCAATTGCTTATAGAGTTAAGTACATTTGAAAATACTTAGCACATAGCCTTTACTATGAAAAGTGGGGATTTTTCTTTTTTTTAACAGTCCAATAGTTGTTGAAAAATAAATGGAAAACAGCACAGATGGCAGTTAAAAATCTGCAGCTGTAAAAGCTAAATCAAGGTTTTCATTTCCCTTAGCCCTTTTCCTACTGTGAAAAACAAAAGAAAAAGCTGAAGTATTTTAGGTGTAATTTTATTTTGATAGGCCTCACTACTGGAAAGTTTAAGCTTAAAGTCATGTTTTAAATTAGCTTCATTTTATGAAATGCTGCACAGCAAAGTTTTTTTTCCAAAGCATGTCAAATCTTCATGCTATGTTGTGGCTTCTGTTGCTGTTTTCTTAGGCTGAAGTTTTTCTGGGTCTATTGTGTATTCAGTCTAAATGAGGAACACTGGTGAGGGGGATTCTTGGAAGTTGCTTCAGCCTCAGGTTATTGTGGCTGAGACAGATAATGCCAATAGATGCTGCGAAGAAGCATCTGGAATGAAAATGGTATATCTTGCTGCTGTAATGGTTTTTTTTTTTCAACTTTCAGTTCATAATTTCATGAATCTAATTAGTATGTGGAGGAAAACAATGAAAAATGTATTAGACATCACAGAAATAATTTAATACTGTGTAATATTACTGTTAATGGAACAACTACAGATACCCCAGCAGCTTTGACTTGGTAAAACATTGGCTTTAATGAAATTATATTCAGTAGTACTTTTATATTATAGGTTAGGGTTTAGGTTGTTTACTGTCTGCTGTTGGTCTGAAAGCGAACCAAGTGTTATCTTGCATTTAAGTATTTTTATCTTGGTCCTCTCTGTTCTTTAGTCCTTGAGGCTGAGCTCATTTTACGGAGTGAAAAGCCCCCCCGCCCCCATCTGAGGGTGACACGAGGCTTGTAGGGCTTGTTTAATACTTAGGAAGTGTAAACGCTCTTTTGGCTTGTTTTCAACATTGCGAATTCTTTAGGTTGTTTTTCCTTGAGTAGTTACAATCTTTTGAGATCTACAATATGCGGCAATTTGACTTCGGCACATTGAGCGGTGTTAACTTGGGCAAAGAGGGGTCAGCGCCGGCGGCATTTCTGGTAGCGGGGCCGTGTGATGCATGCTCAGAAATGCACAGCCCTGCTGCCGTGACACGAGCTGAGCAGGGAACAGCGTGGGCTGGGGTTCTGGTCACTGCCTGCTTTCAGTAAGAGACAGCACTCTGCTGAAATGTGCCTGGAGCTGCCGGGAAGTTCCCGTGCCTTGTTATGCCTCGGGCGCCGCGGCTTTCCTGGGACGCGCCCGGTGTGACCGTGAGGGCGCCGCGGGTCTGGAGTGGGAGTGAGGTGTGAGTGCGGTGGCGTGTTCTGGGCCCCTCTGGGCCCCGGGAACCACAGCAGGGACGCTGTAGGGCCCGCTCCTCGTCCGCTAGGCCTGAGCACAGCAAAAAGTGTTCGCTTCTGTGACTTTGATGTTATTTTAATGTAGTTTCTTTGAAGGTAATTTAGATAATGTAAGAATATTTTTCCTTTCACTGTTAGAGTATGGTTTAAAAGATAGGAATAAACACTTTCTACTCGTGCTTCCACGCTGTCATCTTCTGATGACTGTGACACTTCTCTGACATATCATTTGTTTATCTGGGCCAGTTGTGAAAATATATTTAGTTTTTGCTTGTGCTCTGAACTTGAACAACTGACTGGATACCAGCTGGCTTAAGACCAGAAGTGAAGCTGCTTTGCCATCAGGCATGTGCTAATATCAGCTGAATCTCAGCCATATCTGATCTGTCTAAATGCCTTCTGCATTACACTGACTTTAGCTGTCTCCAAGGTACAGGTAAAAAGAGGTGAATTTAGCACTGTTGGTAACTTCCTGTATGTGTGTCATAGGTCACACGTGTTTAAACTCCAGAAAACAAAGCTCATCTTCCATCCAAAGCTTTTCTTTCCTCTTCAAATATTCCCTCCTCGTTAATTTCTCTTTCCTGTAACTGTTGGACAGTCAAGTTGTTGTTGAAGGACAGCCTAGCTTCCTCCAAACTTCTGGTAGAAATGCTTACTTGTAATAGTAAGATCTTTATAACTCTGTTTAGCACAAGTTTTAAAGGAGTCTGTTTTATACAACAGTGATACCAGCTCCTTAAATTTACTTATGCACTTAAAACAAGCTCTGCAATGCTTCTGTATATTTACTAAACTGGCTACAAACAACCCAGTAAATGTTTGAACAATCAGTTCTTGGGAAAGTATTGTGTAATAAATCTCATTAAAACTCAGATTTATTGTCAATATGTAAATACAAAGCATGGCTGTAATCTGAGCACCGTGCAAAAAACTCTGTAACAGAATTCTTTTGTTATAATGCCTGAAAATGTGCATTACTGTAAATTTGCCTCTTCCATTTAGCTACATGTACAGTAAGATAGATAAGATAGTTACCCATTTTTCTATAGTTTTTTTTAACAGTTTCTAAATTACTGCTTTCCACAGGCCTTTCCTTGATATGGTCTATAATGCACTGGACTGTCCTGAAGATGATTACTATGCCCTCTTTGTCCTCTGTCTTTTATATGCAATGTCACACAACAAAGGTAAGTTTTGTTGTGTAGAGTTAACTGCAAGGCCGGGGTTGGAAGAAACTCTAAATCTTAATGGAGTCATCATCTGGTTTATGGGGTTGTTTATTCAACCTGTTCTTCAGAATGAGACAAGGAGATCCCCACAATCCATAACTGTGTATTGTTCTACGAGGTCTCCCAGCAAACCAGTCTTTTCTGAGAAATAACTTTGATATTTTAAAGGAGTACATTAAAGAAAGATGGGATTAGTTTCCCTATATAACGAGTCAGTGAAAGTTTTCTTTTTGTTGGGGAGGATATTAAATAAGGCCACTACAAAATAAAATTCCCATTTCTTTTAAATGTATATGAACAGGTTATGTAACTACCAAAGCAGAATTTAAAATCAGACTTTGTTCTTTTCCCCTTTAGCCATTATGCTCTCCAGAGGTATGGCTTGATTTTGATTTGATTTAGATGCAAACAAATAATCAGTGAATTTCAGAAACAGAAAAATCATTTGCATTTCACCAACCACTTTGGGATTTGTGTCTTCACCCAGTAGGCCTCCTTTAAGGCTGAGAATTTTCAGGGGTTCATCCATGTGTTTGGTCTTTGTTCTTCCTCCTTTTCCTTGTAATACGAAGTCAAGGCTATCTTGCCTAGTTTCCTATTGCTAATTGTTCTCTTCTGAGAAAACTGCTGTGGTCTATTAAATGTTTGCCTCGGAGCACACTCCCATTTTCTAATTCGCTTTTTTTTCCTTCACCCTTGTGAAAGGACTTGACTCTGTCAAGCTGGAAAGAATTCAACTTCCAGCTCAACATGCTGAAGAGAGAAATTCATATAATCATGTCCTTGCAGAAAGGCTCATCAGGATAATGAATTATGCTGCACAACCAGGTATTGCTTTTCCAGGGTTTTTTCTCCAAGGTGAAATTTTTGAAGATGGAAAAAAGCCACTTAGCCCCTTGTCTTTAAGGGGAAGGTGACTGTTCAGCATGCTCTTTGAGCAGTGTTTAGGTATGGTTTCTGAAAGGCAACCATCAGCTTTTCCTTGGTTCGTGAGGACCAAAAACTCTGGATTTGTGCTGAGTAGTTGTTATTATACTCAGAACTATACAAGGATCTCTTGTCTTAATTCCCACTTTCTGCACTTTTGAATAAACAAAAATTGAGATTTTTGAGTGGTTTCACCTTAATGGATTTCGTCCTGAAAATATGGTCTGTGGCACCTTTGCTTGTAGGAATTATTCCAGTGGAGAAATAGTCTTGAAAACTGTGGTGTCCTCTGCTCATAGCAGTCCTTTGTCTGTCACCTCTAGGTGGTAGCAGATTTTCCCATACCTTTTTTAAAATTCAGGTTGTATTTTCAGTTCTGAAGTGTTTTGTAGAAAATGTGGGGTGTTTTCTTCCTTTTTTTTTTTTTTTGTGTGTGTGTGAATTAAGGGTTACAGTGTTCCATGACCTATTCCATGAAAGTAAGATTTTTGTTCAATCCACACCTCTCCTCCTTGCACTTCTCCCCTTAAAACTTTAAATGGCTGGAACTGGTTCTCCCGAGAAACTGACACACTATCAAATTTTTGAATGTCTGTAGAATGAAAATCTCATGTTTGTTTGACTTGCAAAACTTACCTACAGCATATTAACTTGGCTGATGTGTCAGAGGTGAAAAATGTGTTTATATATGAAGAGGTTGTACCCTACAGCAGCAGGAAGGAGTGCAAATTTAAATAAAGGCATGTCTGGGGAGAGAAGTGCTGGGCAAAGGTGGAAGTGAGATTTTTTATTCAACTTGCTGCATGCTGTGTAGAACATCTCCTTTTCTCTCTTCAGAGAAAATCTGTGCCTTATTAGTGTGCTACATACAAAGCTTCTATTCACCTTGTAACTTCATCCATCCCAAATATTGGATCCTTTTGTAATTTTAGTGCAATTCAACCTGTGCTGCAGATTGATAAAGGCAGCAAAACCCAATGTTTGGGCTGACTGTTCAATAGTATTCATCTTTGCCTTCTTGTTGAACGGTTCTGCTTTAAATTTTCTTCAACTTTAAATTGCTCTCCCAGTTCTTTTTATTTATAGCCATCAGCATTGTAAGTCATCAGCACTCATCCCTGTCAGGTGGGGGTGTGACAGAGGAGCAAAGTTGGACGTTTGCAGGAAGAGTAGAAATATTTAAGAACATGGGATGATGGGAAGAGCTATAACTAAAATGCTGCTATTTTGTATGTTGAAATTTTATTTTCACAGATGGAAAAATTCGGTTAGCAACTTTAGAACTTGGCTGCCTGTTGCTGAAGCAGCTTGTGTTTTCTAAAAATGGCAGGATCATAAAAAGTGTTCACCTTGATTGTCTTGAGGTATTTTCTTTCACTTTTCCAGTCACTGTATTATTGGTGTCTGAGTCTTGTAGTATAGTTGAATAAATTTGTTTTATTTCTGATTGCAATAAGCCTTAATGTGAAATTTGAGCTTCTAGAACATCTTTGCATTGGTAGCTCTGTGCTGTGAGCATCATAACCTATGTTCTGTTCTCAGCTCTGCTACTTTAAATTGTAACTTCTCAAGCAATTTTTTTTCTTTGTCTCTCTGAAATCTATAAGTTATCCATCTCCATAATGTAAATAAAAGTGCTTTTGAAATAACAAATAATAAACTCACATAAGCTGCATTTTCATGGGTGCAAGAGCTGTATTCTATCAAATTCTGGGATTAAGGCCTTGAGTCAGGATATTATTAGTCTGTTCTGTATGAGTTTTTGGGTGGGTTTTTTAATGTGACTAATAAGCAAGTGGCATATGTATTCCCTGAAACGCATTTTCTCTTTCCTAGGGTGCAAGGGAGGAAAGTGTTCATCTCCTTCGTCGTTTCTATAAGGTAAATAAGCAAAATGCTGTAAGAAAAAAGTCCTTTACATATGGGGAATGACTGCAGCCCAGTCTTTACATAGTGACTAAAGAAGCACCTTTATTGAGATGGGAACTCCAAATTTGTGAGAGTGAAGAAAGTGTTTTCTTGGAGAACTCCTCTCCTTTCCACCCTTCCCATACCGCCTGACATATGTCACAAAGGGCTGTTGGAAGATTCACAGGGTTTGTAGTAGAGATCAGGTTTATCATTGACACTAATATGGAATATGTTTGGTTTTAACATTACTTTTTGTTTGTATCATATCTGAAATTATGATTTAAAGTTTTACTTATTTCTTTTTTCTTACTGGAAACCTTTGCAGCTTTTTATTTTTGTGTGTGTGTTTTAAACAATGAAAGAAATTAAACTTTTTAGCCCTAGGCATTAACTTCTGTATAAGGAGCAGTAAATCTCTGACAGACTTCAAGTGTCTGAAATATCTTCCTGTTTTTCTTTGAGTTCTCTTGAAGGATGTTTGCTCAATGTGGCTTACAAAAAATAAGTAACTTGTGGTGGGTTGACTGTGGCTGGCTGCTAGAGGTCCACTCAGCTGTTCTCTCACTGCCCTTCCTCAACAGGATGGAGGGACAATAGACTGTCTTGTCAAGATAAAGAACAGGGAGGTCACTTGCCAGTTAGTCATGGGCAAAACAAACTCAACTCCACAGAAATGATTTTATTGCCAACAAAGATAATTTTAGATAGTGAGAAATAAAAGACAAATTAAAACACTGCTGTCACCCATGTCTCCCTTTTCCCAGGCTCTGCTTCATTCCGGCTCTTCAACCTTCCCCCCAGGGGCAATGGGAAGTAGGGACTCTCTGTCAGTCCACAACAACTTCTCTCTGTTGCTTCTCCCTCCTCACACTTTCCCCTGCCCCAGTGTGGGTCCCCTCCTGTGTGGGCTGCAGTCCTTCAGGACAGTGGCTTCAGTGTGGGTCCTGCAGACTGCAGCTCCTTCAGAGCACACCTGCCTGCTGTAGTGTTGGTACCTGCTCCACCACGGTCCTCCAGGAGCTGCAGAGGAATCTCTCCCTTTCCTAAGTGTGTTTCCCCAAAGGTGCCAGCAGTGCTGCTGAAGGGCTCAGCAGTGCCCTGCAGCCCTGGCCTCCCTTCACAGACACACTGTACAGACCCAAACCTAGCAGAGCCCCAGGCAGCAAGGCTTCATGGCATGTCCTTATTCTCTCTTTTCAAAGGGAGAAGAAATCTTTCTGGATATGTTTGAAGATGAATACCGGAGTATGACAGTAAGTGAGACCCTTTCTGTCCTGGCAAATCCTCAGAGCCAGATGCAGCACAGAACAAGAAAAAGTACTGAGAGGTGCTGAGGGCACTGGGGTCGTTATTGCTGGGAGTAGGATAACAAAATGCGGGTGGTGTTTTGACTCTGAGAAGTTGTGTCTATACTTAGATAAATTACTTACGTGAAACTTCACAGCTCTTTATTAAATAAAAGTCCGTTACTTTTTAAAATTAAGTATAAAAAATTGCTTCAGCCTACAAAATGGGACACTGGATTTTTTTTTTTTTTTCCTAATCAATATGAAAATCTTCCTGTACCTATCTGAAGCAAGTTTCTCAGCAAGTTTTGAGAAAGTTCTTTTTGGAGGGACAAAGTTATGAGAAACTTCCTTGTGATTGAAGTAAACACAAGTTTAAGTCAAAACTTAAAATCTAACCTGGCAGAATTAGGTTTTTAGTATTTGGGAAATATATTTTCTGTAACCTGGAGTTTTTCCTGTGTTTTATTTCCATGAAAACTTTGGCAGTGTGTCTGGGAACAAAGAGATTGCGTGTAAGGACCTTAAACAAGACGTGGTATTAAAAATTCTCAGAATTTTAGAATACGTAACAAGTTGTATTTGAAACTAAAGGGGCAAATACTTACTGTTCTGTATGGTAACCAGTGCTAAAATCTTTTTATAGATGAAACCTATGAATGTGGAATACTTGATGATGGATGCCTCGATCTTGCTACCCCCAACGGGGACACCACTGACTGGGATTGATTTTGTGAAAAGGTTGCCTTGTGGAGATGTGGAAAGAACACGAAGAGTGCGTAGGACTATTTTTCTTAACGTTTGCTCATGACAAAATGATGCCAAAATCACTGAGCAATTCTAGGAATCCAAATACTTTTCTTTGAAAACTGCTTGATTGAAAGCTTCATCCATAAAGTCATAAAAGCTTGATGAAGACAGATCTGTGTAATGTATATAATGATTTTCTGCTCCAGGGGAGAAACTCCTCTGGTTTCTTGTGTCTAGTCAGTGCTACATGTTCTTGCACTGAGGTTTAAATTTTTCAGACCATGCAGAAAGCTCCATACAAAGACATTTTGATGATACTCAGTATATGATCAGCTTCTTTTGTGTTCTGCTATCTCAGTCTATCACTCAGTTATATTCCTGTGCTAAGAATCTCCATGGAGGACTGACTGGCTTTGTACTGCTTGTATTTCTAGACATGGCAAAAAATTTAATTTGACTTGAGAGTTGATCTTGCCAAGGTAATTTATGATAGAGATTTGAGAATGAGGAGAGAACCAGTGAAGTATCTGTTTTTGTGACTGACACAATCTGTAAAGGTGGTAACTGACCCTGAACAGCAACATGCTTATTTCCATTCTTGGTAATCAGTTCTTGGCCCTTATCTGGCTGTGTCCTGGAAGCCTTGCAGTGTCAGTAAGTCTAAGAGATGTTACTGCACAAAATCATTATTTGGAAAGTGCTGTTCTCTGAGTTTCTTTGCATTTATGTAAGTATATTCAAGTACTCATGAAGGAAAAAAAATGTATTTCCAGGAATATTCTGAAAAGGTTTCTTTTTATTGCTTATAACCCACACAGCTTTTGTTATCACAGCAAGTTGTTTGATAGAATTCAGTGAATTATTTTTAAAAATATTGTTCTTAGAAAGCAGAAATGCTTCCTGGAATTCTCTCTGATGCATTTAACAGAAGGAGCTTAGAAATGCACATTAGTGGGAAATGACTGTTCCAGGATTTTCATGTGCTAAAATAAGGAATAGTTTAACTTCTGTTGGTGGGGGGGAAAAAAAAAAAATCAATAGAAATATTCCCGTGGCTCCTTTGGGATGTAAGGGTCTCTATCATCAGCGAGAATTCCCAGAGTGATTCCTTGTTGGTGCTCCTTCCCCACTCACGCTGCACTCAGGTTTTAGTATCCTGAGTTCCTGTGCTGCTCCCTTCAGCCAGGCTGCCTCACTCGGCTGAATTGCCATGATAAAATGCTGGATTCAGGTGACATTGCTGCTGCCACTCAGCCTGCTCAAGTTCTAATGCTGGTTTCAAATGGAAAAAGAGTTGATTCTGAGCACGCTCCAACGCAGTTCAAAAAAGTTCTCAAGTTTTATTTTCACTAGCAAGTGAACTTTGATTATATTGTGAGTTCTTAACTGTTAGGATCTTACTTCCTTGCTGT
Organism: Hirundo rustica; assembly: GCF_015227805.2. Taxonomy (NCBI): domain Eukaryota; kingdom Metazoa; phylum Chordata; class Aves; order Passeriformes; family Hirundinidae; genus Hirundo; species Hirundo rustica. Next base: position 6,239,431 of record NC_053464.1, read on the forward strand.
AGAAAGTCCCTCTAAGTGGCAGCTCTTCTCTTTGACAACTTTAGGAGAAGCTTTCAAAAACCTCACTTTGTGAGAAGTTTTTGAAGTACTAAGAACACTTTTCCGTGGGAATGTGATAAGATAGTGGTAGGTATCCCTGCAAATTGCTGTTTCTTTGCACATGGAACATGTATATAAATGAGGAAATCAGCAGCATAATGCATAATTCTTTAATGTAGGTGGAAATCCATATTTGTTTCAAGTTCACCAAAAACCAAAAGTCAGCCAAAAAACTTCTAGGCCAAAGAACTTCTCTGCTGCTTTGTTGAGATCTGATAAAATGTGTTAGGTACAATGTATTAATATTGGTAACACACCGAGGGCTGTCCATGTTGTAGGAAGCACAGCAGGGTTCCCATTTCATCTGATGCTGTTCTTTTTTTTTTTTTTTTTTTTTTTTTTTTGCAAAAGGCTGAAGTTCTAATTTTATTTTCTACCCCTGTACTTTGTTCTGCACTAAATGTGATTATATATTTGGAGATGAGTGCCATTAGTTTTATAGGAAATTAATGTGATAAAAATTAATGCAGTCTAGGAGGAAGAGGTTTGAGGGGGAAGATAAGTGAAAGCTTGAGTGATGGTTGCCCTCCAAATTAAAAAAAAAAAAAAAATCACCTTGTTGGATTTAACCTTGGGGTTACCAAAAATGCCAAGATTTTCCTGTTCTTGATGGAATTTGACAAATTTTAAATAGAATACTGTGAATTCTTCTTGAAGCATCTGGTAGGAAAACTGCTTTATAGTAATCCTGTATAATTTCAGTAAATCCACAATATGTTAGAATGCAGTCTGCCTAAATGGGAGATATCATCTTGCATTCTGAAGTGACTCTCTTCTCATGAATTAAATAGTATTATTATCATGTTTTTGTTTGATACCCTTGACGTCCTTTGCTCCACATAATCATATTGTCCTGTTAAATTTCAACAGGGTACCAAAGCCATTGTTTGGGGTCATTTCATGGAAGAACTTGATACCTGGCTTCCCTCTCTTTGTTCTGCCAGAAATTTCTGGAAGCACTGCCAGTAGAGAGCTGGCCAAGCACTCACAGTTCTGCTTCACAGGAGCCACCGTTCTGTTGATTTTAAAAATAGAGGAGTGAAGGGTTTTCCCTTAAAGCACTTTAGATTTGTTTTTCCTAATACTTCCTGCAATCTGGGAGTTTCTGGGCACTGCAGCTGTTCATGAATTCAATGCTGTTACTGTAAGGCAGCAGTTAATTTACTGTATGCCACAGAATTACTGTGTAGGAAACTCTTTAAAAGCAGAACTCCGGAAGTAATAAAAAATGATTTTTTTTTTCCTTGTAGGGAAAGAGGATTATAAATGCTGCCTTTCAAAATGTGGCTAATAAAATGATTGTTCTTTGACACTTTGGGTCTTTGCATACCATATGTCATAAATTTGTAAATCAAAACTAGCATATTCATTTCACAGAGCAGCTGTTGAAAGTTTCTTGGGACTGTTGCAGCTTCCAGAATGCTTTGCCCTGATAAAGACCTCCTGAGAATATGAGTTAGTGCTTCAAGAATGTTGCATTACATGTGGCTAGTTTTGATGAGCACAGCAAATGAAAATGCAGAAATCCCCACTGGTTCTCTTAACTTGCAGGCATCTTAGCTGGACTTAGCCAGAAAAGCTGTTACTGTTTTAAGCTCAAAATGTGAGAGGCTCTGAAGGTGAAGGTTGGTTGTGTAGGTGTCTGTAGCATAAAAGTATTGCAAATACAGTCTTAAAATAATGAATAAAGAAAAATATTCCGAGATTTTTTTTTTTTTAGTTTAAACAGCTTCTGTAATTGTTTTCCTGTCAGTCACAATGTGGAAATGTGCCTGTGAGACAAAAGCTCTGTTGCTTCTACTTCACTGAGAACAAATATCATGTTTCTGCATCTTTCGTGTCTTTTTTTTAACTAGGTTGGAAATTACATTCTACTTTTTTTAATTTAAAATGTATTAAAAATTTATTTTCAATTTTAAATGTATTTGAAAGATTTACCGTAGGACAGCAAACTTGGGATTGTAAAAGCCAGTATATGCTTGTAAGATCCTGGTGAAGTATGTAGTATTGGGTGTAAAAATATTCTAATATTCTTTTCTTTAATTTCTCCAGGCAATCAGAGTTTTCTTTATGCTCCGTTCACTGTCACTGCACTTGCAAGGTGAGCTGGAAACTCAGCTACCACTCACGAGGGAGGGAGATCTGATAAAGGCAGATGATGTTCTGGATTTGAGTAAGTAGTCACTCAATTTCCTAAATAGTCTGACATGAAAAAATTACTGAATTTTTTTTTTTTTCTCTTAAACTGCTTGTTACTGCTCTTACTTAAATACCTGAATTGAAGTAGCGTGGCGTTGAAGTTCTACTGTCTGTTGTAGCATAAAAATGTATTTTCTAGTTTGGGTCTTCGCCCAAACAAGAGAGAGAGGAGAATGTCAGCATTTTGGCATAAAGCACGCAGGATGCACATCATTGCATAGGTGCCATACCTTGGGAGGAGACTTTGCAGTGGGCAAAGCCTGACCCGAAATATTACATTTGTGTGCCTCTTTAGTTACCACTTTGGAGATGTTGCTGATTTAACAAATTTTCCTCAATCTCTGTTAGTACAAGGCTTTTAAAATTCTTGGGAACATTACGATGCCTTCAGTGTTTATGCTGGTTTGTATACAAATATTGTCAAGAGGGGAGTAGAGGTTAACATGACCCAGTAAAAGCTTCAGCTACCGTTTTGATTTGGAAGAATCCCACAAAACTATCAAAATGGCTTATTTTTTCCTTTTGCCTGAATGCAGTCATGGTGTTCTATGTGAGCTTGATGAGGGAAGATTCAAATTTCTTGTAAAGAAGCATTTTTACTATTTTGATGCACGTAGGTTGAATGCAAACCTTTAGGTGTAGTTGCAGGGTTGTCACAATATATATGAAGGTGTGAATAGAGAGTCAGGTAATTCCACAGAAGGTTCATTCCATACTGCTGGATATGCTGTCTCCAGAATTACAACTGCTGTAACTTTGCAGTGTTTTTCTGCTGTAAATAATATTGACGCAATTACATATTGTGTGATAGCTGTCTGCCTTACACTGCCTGTGAGGCTGGAGGTGTTTTCACTCTTACTTAGCAGCTCACTGTGTGAAGCTGGCAGCTCAAATTCACAGCCTCAGTGTTTGGTTTCAGATGGTAACGGGATTCTGTTAGTGGCCATGTTTTAAATGCCATAGCTAAGAGATAAATGAGGAAATATTTAAAGCTGTTATTTCTTTGCTGAAACAGAAAAAAGTAACGACATGGTTAAGTTTCTTTGCTCACTCTGTCAGCCAAGTGTACAGGCTTTAAAAGGCCATCACAGTCAACATTTTTTTAAAAAGATTTGAAAAAAGTTTATGATAGAATAATTGAGGTTGGAAGGAGCTTCAGCAGATCATCTAGTCTAACCCCACTGCTCAAACTGGGGTCAGCTAGAAAAAGGTTCCCAGGACAACTTGTTGTCACGTTTGTGACAAAGAGAGTAACCCAAAATGTGGTGCAGGTGTATGACCAGGGACACATCCTCTAACTTGAGCTAAATGTACTTCATGGGAACAAGGTTCATTCATGACTGGCCTTTTTCTTGGTAAAGTGGAATATCATCCGCTGCCTGCTGTTGGGAAGAGTTCTTCCTGTGAAGTGGGCGGTGCTGCTTTCACTGTCTCTGGCCTAATGCTTGTCTCGGGCTGCCAGCTGTGTGTACAAAGGGCTAAAAGTTTTCTGTAAGAGCTTTTAATGTCTGCAGATGATTTCTGGAATTGGGAGGACTGTAAACTATAAAATCATTAAAGATCAAGCCCCAAAGCAGATTAGGTGCATTTAGACCATCTTAAGTAGCTGTTACATTCATAAAGATTTCTTATAATACAATCTTTTCATAAACACAGGTAACTATTTTCACTTAATTTACATCTTCAGCACTGCAAGCAGCTGAGGTCTAAGAACTCTACTTCCTTGGCTGTATTTCCTAAAACTTGGATTTTTCTTGGAGAAAGTCCTCAGAAATCTTGGATCCATGTAATGGAGATGTAGTGTCCAAACTGGTTACAAACTTCATTTTGCATGAGGAGAAATTAGCCATTACTGTTAATCACAGAAGAGACACTCCAGTTGTTTGTGGCAGTGTCACACCAGGACGCCATTCAGCCTGTGGTTCACTGTAATCCCCAGACCAAATCTGAATAGTAGTTCAAATTTCTGAAGTTTACTGGGCTTGATATTTTTGTCTGAATGTGTGGGGTATCTCTAGCTGTTTCATAGCATAGCTGTAAGTATTCTTAGATCAGTTCACTGAGAATGTGTTTAACCACACTTTCTCTTCTGTTTTTGTCATCAAGGATGACAGTTTATGACTCTTCAGCAGCTGTGAACTAGAAACAGTCATGTTAAATGGACCACATTCAGTCGCATAGACTCAAAGGATTCCTGTAACAGTTACCTAGTAAATGAGTAACTTTCCTTTCTGTTCTTTAAAATACTTTGACAGTAATGCTTTACTTCAAGGTATTGTCAAGTCTAAAACAAAAACTTTCTGTTCTGGAAAGCATTTTGCCCTTTAGAATTCTTGAAGTACTGCATTTTGTAGTTGGGAGTTGAATTTGTGCAGCAAGTATTTTAACCTGCTTGCTGTTGCACTAAGTACTGGTCAAAAACTAGTATTTGAGAACTCCACAACTCTGGTGTTTTGGCCTATTTGTTGAGATTCTCCCAACAGGCTCAAAATTCATCAGCCTGACATACCATGTTTGGGAAGAGTCCTAATCCAAGCACTTCATGTCTTGAGAAGAGTAGGACTGCTCCAGGATTTCAAGTCAGCTGAAATAAATAATGTTGATGGACGAATTTGGTTGAAGAATAAAAGAGGCAAGAATAAAGCACACCAAAATAAGATACCCAGTTCTGCCTGGTATCTCAGCTCCATCTCTAAACAGGAATAAATCCTCCACAGAATTTATGGTAATATTTGCCAATCCTGTATGGATTTTTTGAACCTTCCAGGGCTAGGAGAAGGTAATAGCAATCAATCCTCACGTTAACTGAATCATGTCCTTTATGTATTGTGTTTATTGATTAAACTCGTTTTCTCAAATTTCAAAAGCTCACAGTAGATTCACACTAGTTAGTATTAATTATCCTCTTAATTGTTTTAGGATTCTGTATTTCAGACCTTCATTTCCTACCATCCCATCAATTTTGAATGGATCCTGCTGGTAAAGGGTAATTGGTAGATTCATAGAAATGTTAGTTGGAAAGGACCTCTCACTTGTGTTGCAGGGGTTTTTTTGCAGGGGAAGAGGAAGTTGGTTTGAATTTTGAAGCTTGAAAAACTTCAGTGATGTAAATTCCACAGTATCTCTGGGTAGCCTGCTGCACAAAAGAATTTCTTCCACCTCCTGACCACAGTTTATGGCTGTTGCCTATAGTTGCATGACCTGCCACTGTGAAGAGCTGTACACTTCTACTTGTAGCTTGTCCTGCAAATGTTTCTAGTGTGAAAATGGTGTTAAATGCTTATTTAGATAAGTAAATAAGTTCTACTGTTTTATATAGCTAGCCTCCAGAGTATTTTACTTGCTCTAAGTTGTACTAGATGAGAGAGAGGAAAAGACCTGTGTGTATCAAGAGTATGAATGAAAGTATCAGTATGAGGCAAAGGAAAAAGCAACTCTTACTACTGAGTTAGCAGAGCTCTGCTAGCAGTTGGCAATGCCAGCTTAAGGGCTGCTTGGTAGATTTCAGCTGGTTTAAAGAGGGTGATTTAGTCCCTTTTAATGAATAATAGGTTTGAACTGGAATAGGGCAGTGAGAAAATACTGGAGAATGTATTTTGGGGTTTGTTGAAGGGGTTTCTGGAGTTAAGAGAGTCTGTCCTATATAAGTGAATGAAATATAGGGATAATGGAAAAAAAATATAGCCTCATTTAACAAAGATTGTCAAAATGCTGCTTCAATTTACCTGGAGAGTCCATCTAATCTTGAAATTGAAGGGTGTCCAAGAGCCAGCATTGGTTTTGGATCGGTACAAAAGTAGCTTGTGTCAGGAGCCAAAGTTTGTAACAAGGTAGAATTAATGACCTGCAGAGGTGTTGGGTCTGGCTGTGGTTGTTAACAAGACTTGGGTCTTGCACTTTGTGGGAGAAATCTGCACTGTTGCAATTTCACCCAGGAGATGAAGGGAGCTTTTTTCTGAAAGGTAATGGAGGTGGTAAGAGAAAGCAAGGTACGTATAGTACTTATCTTATATTTAACCTGTAAGATGTCTGAACCACTGTTGTTAAAATCTCTCTTGCCCTTTCTATGTAGCTATTATAGGGAAATTAAAATACCGGTTAAAAATGTGAACAGGAGCTTTAACCATGTGTTGTCAAGGTTATTACATTTTTATATGTTAACATTTTCTGTTATGTGAAATACCCACACCCAAGAATCCTCATCTTCAGTGTTATGTAACCTTTTCCCTTCCTTCTTTCCTTCCTTTAGATAACAGCGATCTGATTGCTTGTACAGTCATAACAAAGGATGGGGGTCAAGTTCAAAGATTCCTGGCTGTGGACATTTACCAGATGAGTTTGGTTGAACCAGATATTGCCAGACTTGGATGGGGAGTAGTTAAGTTTGCAGGCCTTCTGCAGGTAAGGGAAGTTGTAGTTTGGGGGGCCACCTTTTCTGAGCTGAAAATATACATTTTATGTTGGATAAATAGTAATGTTTAGTTAATATTAGTGTAAATATATAAACTGTGTACCATGCTTCCTTATTTCTTTGGTCACTGAGCGTTTTTCTGCTTCCTGCCTTTTAAAACATTTCTGATTTTCTGAAGAGGTTTACGTAGATAGCCAGAGACACAACTGCAGCTCGGGTAACTTCCTTAGCATACGTTGGGCTGTGCTCATTTGAACACTGAAGTCACATCCAGTTAGGACTGTGTTCCAAACACTTTACTCAAGCAGTACATTATTGAACTCACTTAGAGTTCTGATTTTCCTACACAGGTAGAGAAGGTGACAGGTGGTAATTTTGAAATGATCTGTGCTTATCTAAGGAAGTTTTTCCTCATTTGTCTCATTATTGCCTTAACCATTGCTGTTTGTATTTCCTGAAAATTTGCTATGCTCAAATATAGCTCAATCTCTATGAATACTGATTTGTAAAGAGGTAAATCCAAGTCATACAACTTGTGGAGTGTGGTTTGCTTTTATTTTGTTGGGCTTTTTACCATGTAAACTGTCTTTGTAAGAGCTTTAATGGAACATTCACAGGATTTTCTTTCAATGTTAATATTTAACCTATAGTTTAGAAAAGCTTACTTTTTCTTTAACTATTTGCCTTCTGCTTCTCTTTAGGATATGCAGGTGACTGGAGTCGAGGATGACAGCAGAGCCCTGAACATAATAATTCACAAGCCCGCCTCGAGCCCTCATTCGAAGCCCTTCCCCATCCTGCAGGCCACGTTTATTTTTGCGGATCACATTCGCTGCATCATTGCCAAGCAGCGCCTGGCCAAAGGCCGGATCCAGGCTCGGCGCACCAAGATGCAGAGGATAGCAGGTGAATGGCTGTCCTGAGAGGATTCTGGGAGACAAGACTTGGCTGTCACTGCAAGTCACTGTAATATAAGCCCTGAGGCACAATGAGGAGTGGTGAGCCACGGAAAGCTCTCAACAAGGGCTGAGGAATATTTCCAAGGAATAAATCTAGTTTTGTATTTAACTTCGAGTTTATAAAGTGGATATGTCACACTTTTATGGCTTGTTTCATATAAAAAAAACTAAAGCAGGTTTGAGGGAATTACAATCTACTTGATATTTAAAATTTTAGGTTGAATGTAATCCAAAGACATTTATTTGCCATTTTAAAGCAGATTGTCTCTTTAAGTGGCTTTCTGCAGTGTTCAGTTGTAACTAATGAATTACTTTATTTGTGCAGGGGAAAACAAATTGAGGTTTTTATTGTTAATAACTGTGCAAAGGACTTCCTGTAATCCTGGGGTTTTTTTTCTTTTTTCCACTGTATTTTGAGGTTTTCCTAGTGTGAATGTGGTACAATGTAGAAAAGGTTTCCAGAAGCCTTGACTCTTTAGTTTCTCAACATTTGTAACCATAATTAAGAGGCAAATGGACGCAAGTCATGTTAAAATCTGGTTTAATCTTAAGATCCTGAGCAAACTATCAATTTTCTTGTCACCTCGTCTTCCTTTTATGTATTTGAGTAACAAAAACTATCAATTGTGATTAAACATAGCTCTCCTGGATCTTCCTGTTCAGCCTTCGACTGAAGTTATGGGTTTTGGACACAGCTCTGGAGCTGCAGCCCAGCACCTCCCATTTAGATTCTATGACCAATCCCGGCGTGGGAGCAGTGACCCCACAGTGCAGCGCTCTGTCTTTGCCTCCGTTGACAAAGTCCCAGGTAAGATTGGCATTCATTTATAAGCAGTTTTTGCTTTGTGATTTCTATCTGCAGAAACTGTACTGTAATTTGTACAAGCAATGGAAAGCTTATTGTGATGTGTTCCTGAGCACACAACTCCAGGATTAGGCTGATGGAAAAATTTACTCTTGAGAGAAACAAGTAAACCTGGGTGTGTATTCTGGGTATGTCGTGAGCAGTACTTCCATGGCAGTTTTCCCAAATGTCTTAACACCTTGCCTTCCTTACAAATCCAGTTAGTTTAAATCATGCTTTACATACTCAGTATTTATGCAACACATGTCAGTTGTGCATATTTCCTCCTTTAATTTGGTTATGAATATTTTCCTGCTGGATTGTGAAAACAGCCGGGATGCTGTGCACTGCCTCGTTTCCCTCAACTGAGCAAGACAAAAAAGGGCCAAGGCTACTCCTAAAACATTAGCTTGGAACTGGGAATAAAGGAATTATTCTAAATCAATGAGCTCTTTGCTTTTTTGTCTCCTTATTGTGTGTTTCACAAATTGACTTTTCTGCAGAAATTCTTTTCCAGATGATGACATTTTTCCTTTTGGGTTGAGTAATTTTAAAGAGAAATCTCATACTGCTTGAAAGTACTTAACTGTGCTGTATTATACAAAAGATCTCATTACTACTTGCTGCCAGTCATTTCACAGAACTCAGCATTTATCTTTAAATGTGATTCAGAATTCAGATTACTTAGAATGCAGATGTTTTACTGCTTTAGGACTAAATTTGAGCTCAGTTGCCTGAGTCCTGACTGGGCAACAGAAATTATAAAACCATGGATATTGTCGGTCAGGTGTTTCAAAGACAAGTGTATGTTGTGTGAGGGGAGTGTTTTCCTTATTTGACATGACTTCCACAGAAAAGGTGTGGTTGGAAAGATGCCAGTGTTACTGTTTCAGCTTTCTCTAAGGAGAGTGAACTTTTGTTCCTGACAAATGACTTTATCTGCTAATTTAAAGGGGGATATTAGGCATGATGTAGCATAATAGTTTGTTCAAGTAACCACATACTTTATTTGAATCCAGGAGATTTAGATTTCACTTGCAGATCCAGAGGGAAAAGTATTTCGAAGCTTTTATTTGATACAAAGTATGAGAAATGAGGCGCAGAACTTGAAGTTATTTCAAGTGCAACGTCTTTGAAATGCATTTTATGACAGATAGTAATATAATAAATAGATTAATATCCTGTATTTCATCTGATTACAAAGCAAGTGTCAAATGTGGGTTTGTTCTCTTATCTTTGCTGAGGAATTAATAAGGTTTTCTCATTCCTAGGAATCTCTTTGTGTTTATCTCTTAATCAGGCTTGCAGTGGTTTTTACGTCAAGAGGAGAATTTTGTAGCTTTGAAAAAATTACTGAATAAGTTGCAGTTAAATTACTGGCTTCATGTATTCATTACTTACTGCTACAACACCAACTGGTGTTTGAGTTCTGCAAAGCTTACACAGTCACTTAAATTGGTTGTACTTTTAAGAAACAAATTATGCTTTCCCGTGGTGATGATGTGCTTTGTAGATTTAAAAGGAGAGCTGTGTTTTTCTAGCAACATTTTTAGAAGACTGATTACTACTTTTGGTAGGACCATGTTGGCTGTCAGTGCTGTACATCCAGCATGATTTTTAAGAAATTAACAACCATATAAATGTTTTCATTCCTCCTGCAGATTTAAGTCTGTGCAGAACTTCAATGAAGCTCTTGAATCAGTTCCCTAATTCCTACTGTCAGTTTTCAAGAACACTCATTGCAGTTGTCCGGTTCAGTTTCTCTCATAGTGCCTACATAAAGCCCTGCATATGTCACTAGAGAGCCTGCAGTTACCTTCTGTGTTCCCTTATTGTCAAACTGGGCTTCACTTCCCTTCATTGTTCCACAGTCCAAAGTTAAAATCTTGGTGTCTGGGGGGAATTGGGTGAGGATTGTTACAACTTAAAACTGGATTTTGTGCAAGACACGTGAAGGGTGATGAGAATGTCACAGACGATGCTTCAGAGCATCCCCTGAACACAAAGGAAAGTGCAGGGACATGCTGAAATCATCTCCTGCTGGACTGGGCAGTTCTCAGCAGGGAACAACGTAAGCAAAATCCCTCACTCCATCAATTTTATCATCATGAAGTCATGGCTATGAATATACTCCAAAGTCTATTTTAAGTTACTGGCCTTTGCTAGAATGTTAGAGGATTTTAGGGGTAGTGTAGCTGGCTAGACTGTTCACCATCTTATGTATTAGTTATGTATGAACATATTGTACTTCTGAAGCACTCTGTGAAAATAAAGAATCATACTGTTTTCAGAGAAACCAGCAGATTTGATAGGGGCCCTATGAACAAAGGTCTTCTATTGAAAGTAAATAAGTAATGACTTCCTCTTCAAGCAAACTCAAGAATTAGTTTCAAGTATCAGCTCTATTCTGAGATTTATATGCTCAGTGTGTCTTAAGGGAAATGTTAACGATTTCCAGCAAAAGGTACATCTAAATATTTTAACAAGTGTGGTTGCTTACCTACTGAGTAAATTTATTTTGAAGAGCAAAAGTAATCAATAGATTTCTCTTAATATTTTATCTATTTTTAATATCTTAGTAGATGACGGTAGGATTTTGAGGGAAAAAATAGGAAAAAACTTCTTGTTAACGTTAGCATGGCAAGAAAGCTATAGTTATGTTCATTTTAAAGTGTGAAGGAAAAAATCACACATAGCTTTAGAACCCTTTGTGTAGTATGAACTAATATTTGTCATCATCAGACAAACCTTGTAACTGTCATTTTGCTTCCTGTAGGTGTGATTAATTCTGCTCACCTTTTCTTTGCAAGTACTTCCTGAAGGAAATTCCTGATTAGAATATTCTTTTCTTGGTCAGTAGTTTCCCAATTACAGTATTTTGAATAATTTAGGCTTACCTTTTCCTACTACCTAAATTAATTTCCGTTAACACACTTAAAATCCTTCCTTTGCTGTTGTTTTGGGAGAGAAAATACATTGAGGTCGTTTTGAAGGAAATGCTCCCATATAAGGACATGAATCCATGAATGCTTTTCTGCAGAAGCTTTGGGCTGACAATCCTGCTAAATCAGGCCAGCTTTCCCTATGACAGTCATGGGAGACCTTGTTTAATGTTTTCTTCTGTGAGGGTGGAAGATTTCTTCTCCCCTGAAGTGCAAACTGTTTGTGGATAGATATAGATATAGAATACTCTGGATGGGTACAGCTTTTACCAGCACTGTAAGGGAAGCTAAGTATCTTGATGTAAGCTCTTCTACAGCACTGGCTTTAGGAACTGCTCTTAATTTCATTCACATTAACAATGGCTTTGCCTCACTTCTCTGGTCACAGGTCCACTGGTTATTCCTTGTTCCCCCATCCTGACTGGTATTTCAGACTATGAAGTGTGTATGAAAATCTAATGTACATTTTCTCTGATTAAAAACTATAGCACTCAGGGCCTGTGATACATGTGGAAGTCTTTCACGTTTGAGATGGTTCAGTTTGTGGTTAACTTTTTGCAGACTGCCAGGCGTCACTGTATGTAACCTCAGTTTACCTAAATGATTGTAGAAGATCAATCAGTTTGGTTTCTGAAAAAAATACATGGATTTATTTACATTTATGGGATAATTAGCTCCTCACCTATTTTGTTTTTCACTGAAAGAGATGTCTCCTGCCTTGGTGGTGATTTAGTTCTTTCAAGTGGTGTTCATCTTGAACATAATGAATTGTAATTTAACTTGGTAAAAGTGACATTTAGATACCTATCTAAAACTATACTGCAGTGCTACAGAAATTCAGATAGCACTGTGTTTCTGCAGGTGGTTTTGAGTCTAGTTCTTGGGTAAGTGTGGGAGGTAGAAGGTAGGAGGTGGGACTGCAGAAAAAGTCAGATCATTAACAGGACTGGTGTTTGTTAGCTTTCCTCTGTGCTTTCTTCACTGTGTTTTCACTTGTGGCACAACCTCTTGGTGTGTTGCTGCTAACAGCATTTTCCTGAATTGCCGTATCTATGTTTTAAAGCTTTCAGAGCTTCTTGTAACATGTCCATTTAAACTGAGTTTCGAGTGGCTGCTCCCTGTATGGCACCAGCATATTCCCCATTTGGAGATTCTCTGAGTGAATCATCCATCCAGTGCTGTGGGAGATTCCTGTGTAAAAGGATAAAAAAAAACTGTGGTGCATTTTCAGTCTTACCTGATTGTCAGATACTTTCCCTTTTCAGTGTTGACTGTGCAGTGAAGGCAGCAAGTAGAGTTTTGTTAGGTATTTATAGTTCACATTGTGGCTACTTTCAGTAATTCACAGGACTGCCAAAAAAACTTCTCCATTAGTACATTCCCATAGGAGAGGGAGGAGAGCTGTAGAAGCAGAATCCTGACCTGCAGCCCATGGTGAAGACACTTCTTTTGCTGTAAGAATTCCATCAATTTCTGAAAAGCTGCTTGCTATCAAAACCTGAAGAGGTGACTATAGGTATGTAGTTATAGGAGAAAGGAATGAATGCAAGGTGGTTAGGAAAGAAAAGGATGCTAGACTGCAAAGAGTTTGAAGAAGTATTACACTAGAAGCCAGAAGATGGCTCATCTAAGAAGTGCTGTCAGACACTATATAGACATTTCCAGTCTTTAGACTGGAAAAGGTTCCATTTGTGAGAGGCTGGATGAAATTCAATGCCAGCATTAGATGTGATTAAGTAAAATATTCTGAAATTATGTCTAGTAAAAAAATGTAGGTCTTCTATCCAGGAGGGGGTTTTGTTCACTTTTGACTTAATTATTTTCCATCTCCTGTTAAGGGCTGCGACCTGAGAATATATTGACTGTATCAAAAATTGAAGAGTTTTGATATGTTTTGACTGTTTGTGCAATCTCTCAGTTTTAAAATGCTTTGAATCCCTTAACTCTACTTCCTTATTCATTGATCAGCACTTGTAGCCTGTTTTCAGTAAGGCACATTCAGATTTTCTGGTTTTCAGGATGAAGGTGGGAGAGGGCAAATTCTCTGGGTCACTGCCTGAGGTTGGCACCGCCTTGATATAGGATTTGCTTTTTACCTTTTCCCAATTTGCTCAACAGTTTAACTCTTTCAAGATAAGTGTTTAACTAGTAAATTTAACGTGTAAACTTCACTGTCCTGTTTTGCAGGCTTTGCTGTAGCCCAGTGCATAAATCAGCACAATCCATCCCCACTCTCGTCACCATCCCCTTCCAGTGGCAGTGGCAGTACAGGGCGCTGTGATTCAGTGACTGCAAGCTCGACATCCACTCCTTCTGCTGCTCAGAGCCCAGCAGGTATTCACTCACCACCTTCAGCCTAGGCACTGAGGGATGCAGAGCAGTTTACTGTAGAATTAAGTTACTGGTTTATTGCATTGAAAGAGTAGGGCTTCATGATTTTAGATCACATATCATAACAAAGCCAGTTAAAAGTAAATTTTGGTGTAAATTGCAGTGATCTCTGCAGCTTTCTGGAACTCTAAATACTTGGCTTCTTTCAGTAGAGACTTTTAAGTACTGGTGTAATAATGTCCTGCTTGTCTGACTTCTCTCCTAGCACAAAAAGTTTAGACTGTTGTGGGGTTTTTTTGTTGGTGGTTTGTTTTAACTGAAGTATTGCTTTGAATAAATCTGTAATGTAAATTGTTAGCCTTTCACCATGGTGAATAAGTTGATTTCCACATGAAACATCTTTTTTGGAACTAGGTGACATTTGCTTTTTTGTGTTTATCTGATCCTCAAGTTAATTTGTAACAATGGGCCAAATATGAAATATTTGAAAACAGTGATTTAGGATGTTAATATTGTAAAGTTTTGGCAATGACACTCTTGTGGCTGAACACCTCTACATTTTAGGAGGCTATTTCATTGGTGCAGAAGAGTAAATAGACTGACAGTGTAACTCACAAATGTAGGTTGCATGTGTTTGCATTGGTCAGTGTATTTAGTGGGTATGCTTAAACTGGAACTTCTTGTTGCATTTTTCCTTCCTTTTATGTAGTAATTGTAAAGAATCTTGTAATGGTGTCTGTTCTGAATGCAAATTGTGTGAGGCAAAGCCTCAGGCTGGAGGTTAAAACAAGGAAATCCCAAAGGGTACATCCTGAAATGCTTTGATGCTAGAAGTGACCTACTCTACCTCATTTTGGTTATAATACAGTAGAGATAACTTGATTCTCAGGACCTTTTCAAGCAAGCCCTCATTTTAATGGTCACTTCCAATGTTGATCACTCCTTGAGAGGGTTGTTCTGGTTACCCTTTCTAAGATGTGCCATTTTGCCTTTATTTGGAAGGCCCATCTATATCTAAAATTCCTTGCAGTCCTACAGGAAATGATGCAGCCTTTGTTAGGTATTGAGTGGTTTTATGTTTCACTGAACAGTGTCAGCAGATCCATGTGCATTATATGTTTAAAGTGAGTATCCCTGCAACAAATACTGCTGGAAAGGGTAAAGAAAGGCTGCTGATGAAGTTAAGGAACAATAAATATGTAAAACATTCTAGCACCCAGACTCTAGATTAAAAAGCACCTATTACCTTGAGAGGCTAACATATAGTCAAAACAGTCCTGCAATATGTGTTATTTCAGAATAAAATTTGGGATGTTTTTCTATTTACCACCTATTCAAAATTTGATTTTCTCTGTTGACAAGTGATTGCTGTTCCCCATTCTCTTCATGGCCCAGGTAATATGTGATCATTGGACAGAGAAGTGCTGTCATTCATCAGAACTCTCAGGCTGGATTGGCACTACAAGAAAACATGAATTTGATGACATGTTTCTCCTTAGCAGTGTAGAAAAGGTTCATGTACAGTGTCCTTTGCTGTACTTGAATCCTCTATGGTCAGGAAGAGAAATGCAACTACAGGTTCTTGCCAATAGTGACTAAGAGAAAAACATGGGAAAGGGGATGAAAATAAAGAATCTGTATTATTTTTGTAGATATAAGCAATATGCTAGTTCACACAAATATCAAGCAAGACTGTACTTCATTTCAGACTGAGGTCTTTCAAGCACACATAATCTGACTTCTATGAAAAAATGCATAGATCCAGAACACATAATTACTCATCAAGTATAAAATGATAGTGAATTATTGAATTATTACACAGACTGTAGTCAACAAAATTACAGTCTGCTTACACAGTATGTTGGCATTTATGTAACATAAAATTCTGTTTGTTTCTCCTGCATTTTAAAAAGCTTGATGACGGGAGGCTGCTCATTGGTTTCCAAAAAAAAAAGAAAAACAACAATAAACCCCAAACTCCTCCCCTACCCTCCTTACCTCAAAAAATAAAAATAATGAAAAAAGCAGGGGAAAAGTATTTTGAAATGCCTGCTTTCAATATGCGCTTTACCAGTTAAGTTGCTTGAACTGCCCATCTTGACCTTCATTGTGACTTAATCGTAAACTATGTGCAAAATGCCATGCTTCATGCAGGAAAACTTTCCTTGGGTAGCTTTGATTTTTTTTTTTTAATGTGGCGCTTTAGCAAGTGTAGCTGTGAGGATCCACTTCTGTGCCCTGACAATGGGCATCAGCTGCTTCAGTCCCAAATCAGCAGCTTGCAGTAACCTGCTGCAGGGATGACTTTTGAGCTCAGCTCCTGTATTTTGTTCTGCTCAGAGGGCAGTTCCAAAGAGGAAGACACTGGCTGTAGATGCATGAGCAGGTATTGTGTTGCAATAGGGTAATGCACAGTTGGTGCTGAGGTGCATGCATGTGGCTTAGGGATTTGCTGGACCACACTTGCTCTGACCTTTAGGACTAAGAATCCCTGCCACGTATGTGGTTGTTCAAAGGACGAGTGATCAGTTCAGACTAATATACTGCTATTAGTGTTTGAAATGTATTTGGTGCATAGTTGCAGCATATCTTACAGTTTAGTTTCTTTGTAAAAGAATCTCATTAATGCACAGAAACTGTTCCTAAAATCAGACTAAAGCAGTAAGTCTGCCTAATTCTTCAAAGGTGCTGCCCTGGTCTGCTCCAAACTGCTTAGTGTAGTTGCAGGTAATAATGAGCAAATAGTGTTTTCAAGCCTGTGGCTGAGTGTCTGATGATGTCTCAAGATTCTCTTTAGAGACTAGTGAGAATTCTGAAATCCCTGGAGCTAGGTCTTTTGGGAGGCGTTACTGTAGGAAGGGTTTTCCCCAGCCCCTGGAGCTCTGTTGACACTTTTTTGCCAATACTCAGAGTTAGTTCAACAGTGTCATTTATTCCTGGGATCAGTGTCTCTGCATTAAGTGATTGACCAGTTTACTGTGAGTTTGAATATTCTCCCTTTTGTAGTACTTACATGTAATTGTGATCTGTAGTGGCAACTTGCCAGGAACGTGGCATGAAGGTGAGGGTCTGTTTGGCATGTGCAGGTGGCTGTTCTATGGGCTTGTGCACGAGCAGAACTCTGCTGCAGTTGGTGCCAGTGCCATGAGCACAGTCTGTGTTACATCAGGTCAAACTGACCACTCGGCCGGGATATGGAAACAATTGTTGGTATTCACCCACTTCTGTGTAATGCGGTGGTTTCCACTTTGCTTAACCACTTGAGGACAGTTGAAACTGAACTGCCTTACTCTGCTGTGAAGCAGAAGAGGAGACTTGCATGATGTGAAGTGGCTCCTTTGAGGAGGAAGTAGTCAGTTGCTGATGAGCAGCAAGCAGTTACTGAAATTTGTTTTATGTCCCAGAGTAGTGCCTGAATGCTGCTGCAGTCTGTCATGTTTGACTCTGTCTCATTTCCCATTCCATTCTGAATACACACAAACCTGGAGGAGCTCTCTGCCCCTCCTTCCCTGCTCCCCTGTTGATTCTAGCACCTGCTCAAGTTGTTGAGCATGAAGAGCACCCTGGGTTGCTCAGGAACTTCAGGCAAGAAGGCCAGACTAGATAAAGGGGAGATGCCTATCTGGACTTCAAGGAAACTACCTCAACTACCTTCCTTAAGATCAACATCTTAAACCACACAGCTTTTTGTACTGTGAATTGTGATCATAGTATCCTAGGCTACAGTCTGTTTACAAATTTAAACTGGTCAGAGTTTGATGTATTTGAGGTAATACTTGTAAAATTTCACAGAGCTGTTTCAAGAAATAAGATTTGGAACATACACACCAATTTTTATGTAAAACAGTGATAGATGAGAACAAAATAAAGACAAATTGCATGTTAATTAAGAGAAAATGTTACAACATAGAGGGTACAATGATTAAACAGCAAAAGAGCTTTCAGAAATGTGTCAGAGGAAAAACTTACGTTAATTCAATATATTTTAAAAATTTACTTGTTATCACTTGTACATGCATCAGACAGTCACACAGTATTGCATCAACTGCTTTGTCATGAGTGAAATAAACTCCTATGATTCCTGAGTTGATTGGCTATCCTACCTAGTAGTTGTCACACTGCTTTATGGCACAGATATTTTAAAGGCTAGCAAGTCCCCCATTTGCAGTGTTTGGGGATTAAGCTTAGCCATTTACAAGATTACTGTTCTTTAAAATTGAAAAAGCGGACATCATCCCTTAAAGAGAGCAGAATGCTTAGCAAGACAGAAAAATCAGTATCAGGTTCTGCAAGTGCTGCTATCAGGTTGGTTTTTTCTCTGTATTTACATGATGCTTTTTTGAATTATCATGTGCTTTTGAAATGTTGCTGTGCATAAGGTAGAAATGTTCTCTCGTTAGGTAGATTTTAGTTATCAAGTTTCAGAGCTTAGAATACAGTCATGTCTTGGCTACCCTTGCTGGAACTGTGCACTTCTTTAAAGTGCTTATTTTCATATATGCCAAGGATTAGATATAGAAGCTCTCTTACTGTAAGTTAGCATTCTTCCAGAATTATGAATGTGTTAATGTCATCTGTGGTGTATTTTATTACTTTTTAAGCTGTCTTAACTTTTAAAAAGCAGTTGGCTTCAGTACTTAAGGAAATGTTTACATCGGAGCAGTAGATAATGAGGACTTCACAAGGCACTCATCTGTGCCACTTAAGCTGTATTTTATGTTTCTGGCAGGTATTGATGAAAAAAATTTCTAAAATAAGTACTAAGAGCTGTCCCTTGTTGCAGAGAACATATTGGATTCCAGTCTGTAAAATTAAATTTCCATTCCAAGGAGAGGATGATTAATCAAGCACGGAGAGTTTATAAGAGCAGTGCCTGCCTTCCTATTGAAACCATCTCTGTCTCTTCCCTCTATAATTAGTAATGTAAATGTGGTTTGACCTCCTGTTCTATGATGCTCTGTAATTTTCTGACTAGGGGAGGAAGTACTTTTGTTCTTAGAAAGTTTCTTTTCTAGGAACTTTCTATGCACCAAGCATCATCATCTGAACTGCTGTTATCTTTTCAAACCTCATGTTTGGCTTTATCATAAACCAAGTGCTGCTGTTGGGTATGAGAATAGTAGGGGCTGAGTGGTCTGAAGTGTTGTCACCTGCACAGTAGCTCACCACATACAATTCATGGCCAGGGGAAAGGAGAAAAATTCTGTGTCGCCAGAATTTGTGGTAAATAAGGAAGGTAAAAGCTTCTCTCAAAGTTTCTAAAGCAGGTGACTAGATTGTAATGCAAATAAATACCTGCCAGCCCTCCTTGGTGTAGGTGCTGTTGGTATTGCCAGACATAGCTCAAACTTAGGAACATTTTCAGATATGAAGCAAAAAATTGAATTCATATAAACTCATTTATTTCTAAAGAATGAATACTTCCAGCTTCAGAAGTATTTCCCAATAGAAGGCTCTTGGTGTGGTGTCAAACTGTGTTCAAGATACCAGCAGTTACAGGTGTGTCCTTGTCACTTATCTTGTTGCTGCTCTAACATTTATCCTTTGTCTCCATTCCAGTTTCCCTTCCCTGTGTCATTGTTCAAGCCTCTGTATGATTTCTGGCTGTGTTTCCCTCTAGTAAGGTCTGGCAGGAAAGGACGCCGGCGGGTGTTTAGTCTGTCGGAGGCTGACAGTCACGGTGGACACTGGGTTTAGGCCTTCCAGCAGCAGCTGCAGCAGAAACTCCCGCAATACCCACTCAGGCAGGTTCCTCCGTAAGCCTTCACAAGCCCGTAACAATCCATAGAACATAATTGTTTTCCATGCTGACAGCAATGACAGTGAGGTAGGAAACTGAAGAAAGCACCATATGTCTCTACGGTTTGTTTTGGGAGAACTGTGAAGCAATAATGAGCTGTTTCTGAAAGCCTTGTCTGCAGTTTCTCCCATGTCTCTGGGCACTCCTGCCAAAGGTGGAAATTGAGCTATCAAGCCTCCAGCTTCAAAGCAGCCATGTCTTCATTTGCACAGGGCAGCCCTGGCTGTAGTGAAATCTAGTAAGGACAGGCTCCTGAATGGACAGTAATGCAGGTCCTTGGCCAGCAGCAAGAAATCTGTTTATAGCACAGGTCAGATGGACAGGCATTGAGCGTAAGACTGTCCCTGGACTCTGATGGCACAAGCTTAATATTTCTGTGATCATCAGATTCTGGCAGATAACTTTATGGACTGTTTGCCCTCGCCTGAGGAGGTGAGGAAGGGGCGCAGATGCAAAAAAATGTGGAAATATGCTCCAGATGACCTTGGTTATATAATCTGTTTTAACTTGTATCTAATTAATTTCTTTTCTTTTGTTACTATCATGGCATGAAGATACTTTTCTTTGCTAATATTATACAGACACCCTTTTTCCATCTTTATAGATTTAATTTGCAACTTTTTGCTTAATGTCTTGTAATCTGTGTTTTTGTTATCCTTTCATAATATGTTGCTGTACAGCTTAGGACACTTCTATGTGGATGATACTCATTCTTTCTGTTTTCTGTTCTTTTCTAACTTGTTTCACCATAACCCTTCTTAACATAAGCTAATACAACAAGTTGAGTGTTTAAGTTGGGATTTTTTGCTGTGATGGTAATCTTTGCAGCATTAAAGAAGTGCTGAAATACATGTAAGGCTCTTGAAGGTTCTGCATCTAAAGAGAGCTAATAGTACCCCAAAACTTGCTAAATTACACCTTGTTTTCAACAAGTACAGTAAGTTTGAAGGCATGCAGGGCTGTTTGTTAGAGCTCAATGTTAAGATCAGAACCATTTTAAGAAACTAACTTCACTCTCCCTGGTTTTGTTGCAGATCTGGCATATATTTTGTGCCAGAACACTCTTGCTTAAATACATGGAAGCTGGGGAGAGAGAAGTAGAAATGCTGTTTTCTAGTATTAGGTGATAACCTTTCAATATTTAAGAGCAGAGCATATCTCAGTTTTTTTTTATCCAGGGAAAAATTACAATTTTTTTTTTTTTCTTTGTATCCAAAAGTCAAGCTGGAACAAAGTGTTTGGGAGTTCAGGTTTTTTTGAAAGCCAGTTAGTATTTTTATATGTAGTATAAAGGAAAGTTCCAGATAATGAGTAGAGGAATTAATCTGTAAACATGCCAGGTGCATGAAGCTCTTTAGAAGCAAGAGCTTGGTACCTATCTTGGTACCTCTTAAAGACAGACATTCTTGTGAGTTCTAGACAATGTTCAGAGCTCTCCCTCTTCCACCCCTTTTTGTGCTGGGATTTGCTTTCTGGTCATTTTGGCAGCAGTGCCATCCTGGGTTACAGCAATGGGCCACTGTTCCTGAAATTCGGTGCCAGAGTGATGGAAGTGAGGCTGGCACTGACTGAGGACATCCTGAGAGGAGAGAGAATGGCTTCTAGCAGTAGTAAATAAAAGCTGGAGAGAAGCAGAGGAAAGCTCTGATCTTGTATTCTCTACAAATGCTGCCACTGAAATACTGGGCAGTATATTCTGCTTACAGTTTTTCATACTTTTATCTTTCTTCTTAATGTTGTTTGAAACTTCTGTGTAGACAGGTAGGACTTGTTAACTCCAGATACTTTTTTTTTTTAATGAAGGCTTTTTAAATACTTTTTGTTTGTGGTATTAAGAAGGGAGTCACTTTCGCATTAACTTAAAACCTGCCTGGAAGGATTTGGGGACAATCCAGCATAAGAAAAGAATATGTATGCCTTTCATTATTTCAGTAAATGCAAATAGTAAGAAAATACATTGGTATTCTGTTGGGAGAGGAGAAGGAAGGATTTAAGAAATGAAGTGCAGATTCGGAAGTTAAATAGAACTGTAATAGAAATGTGCTGTATACAGCATTCTGAACAGAATGCCATTGATTGATAATACCAGAATGCCTCAGGTTTCTGAATCCTGAATTTGGGTGACATTTTATGCTAAAGTTATAACTAAGATTAAAAAATTACCTTGGCAAAGAACATTTGATGTCCTTTTAAGATTTTATAGATTGAAAAAGCAGAAACTCTGCATATGTTAGTGTTTAGCTTGGAATTCAGAGAAATGAGCCTGTATTTCATTGTTTTAGCAGTTCATTTTCCGTGTGATTCTTGCATCACTTCCTCTGTTATCAGTTGTTACATTCTCACTAAAGCTTCTCGACAGATAAAAATAATCTGTAGGGTTACTTTGAATCTGTCCTTATAGTTCAAAAATAACCTCTGATGTCTCTTTTATTTAGAAGTAGACTTTTTTACCATCTATAAATCTTGTTTTTATCAAAGCAAGAAGCTTTAACCACCAATTCAGCAAAAAATAGATGTGAGTGGTTTCTGAAGTGAGTATACACCATTGTTTGGGTTATCTTACCAGGAAGGCAAAAAAAGTCAATAACTTTAGTGTTATCCATTGGTTCCCATTCCATTCTCTACTTTGTTTTTCTTTTTTTTTTTCTTATTTTTTTTCTTTGTCTTATGTTCATGCTTTCTGTTCTTTTCCAGGACTAATTGGAATCATATTGAAACGGAAATTTTAAGGTCACTGTGTATTAAAACCATAACATAATTCTTAGTTTCTGTATTCACTACATTGCCTTGTAGGCTTTTCTGCAGATGCCTGTACACTTGAACACATGCTGTTTCTTACAAAAGCTTTAAAACTGGTTTGTCTTGAAGCTGGATACCTGTTACTTTAATGGCATCTATTATTGTAGTCTGAAAAGAAAAAAATATTACTTTTCCTGGGCATTCGTGATCATCTAAGGCTGTATCACCTCATCCTCTCCATTCCCTCTCCATCCTGAGCCAAATGAACAGATTGCTCTGCAGTTCACTAGGATTTTTAGGGGGAAAGGACAGTACAAATAGCCATTAATGTGGGAAGGTGCAGTAGCATTTCAGTTTCCTGTAGCATTTATGCTTATTCTCAATTCTATCAGTGTTGGATGCTCCACGATTAGGAGGACAAAGCCCCCATGTCTCACTGTAAAGGCTGTGTAAAGCAGGCACCTTTCACTTGCAGTAAGGACATTATCCTCCTTCCTCTTCTACCATAATTCTGCTTTCTGTGGTTGAGGTGTCACTTCAATGTGAATCTGGAGGATGAATTGAGAGACTGACTTCCAAATTTTTGTAAGAAACAGGCCCCTTTTGGGAAAGCTGGCTGTAGAGTGGTTCTTCAGTTTTTTCTTCTATTTCTGAAGATCTTCCTGATATGGGGTAGCGGTTCATTTTAGTTCATACTAAATACTGGAGAGGTTTTCTTTCCCTCTACTTCCTCTCTCTAAGAATATTTCTACTATTGCTACATATTCTAATACTAAATGTATATAATTGTCTGGTTCCTAATTTGGACAGAATCCTGCCAACATTGTTATGCCTTTATAATATTTTGGTTTCTTTCTAATCACTAAAACGTGGATGTGTAAGCACAGTGCTTCACAGAACTGTATTTTCCACTCAGTTATTCTTGAACACTCAGGAATAGTGGTATATTGTTAGGCTTAATGTGCATACTGACTTGAATATTGATTGTTCTTGGTGTTTTCTTTTCTCAGATGATGCTTCAGCTCCAGAGCAGCCTCTGATGGCCAGTTCCAGTCAGACGATGTTGGCTGATGAAACTCTTTCAGCTGTTTCAAAGTCCAGCAAAAGTGCTGTAAAAACCAATGACATGGAAACAGCCAACCTGTCTCCCAGCCTGATTCCTGCACAGCAGCCCACAATATCCTTAATCACAGACGACAACACGGACACGCTGAGCGTGGAGTCGCTCACGCTGGTGCCACCAGTTGATCCACACAGCATTCGAACATTCAGCTGCATCCCTCAGGCCTCCCTGCAGTCTGAAGATGAAGTGGACAAGGTGAAAGAGGTAGAGGAAGAATGTTCTGACTAAAACCGCCGTGCAGACTGTAATAAACAGTGAAGGAAGTGCAACCAAATTGTGATTTGTTTTTTCCCTGGGAGCGCAGATCCTTCTGGAGGCCTGAGGCCACGGGTCCACAAGAAGGGACCAACTGGTGACAGAGAATGTCAGCAGCTTCTAGAGCCAACATCGGCTACTCGGCATATCTGAACTGGAAAAGAGAGAAAAGAACCCAACTTTGGAATCTGGACTGCTTCTTTCCTACCCGTTTCTGTTATACAAGAACATGAACGTATTTCAGAGGACCTACTGTCTTTCTAACAGAAACTAATTAATTGTAAAAGGTCTACAGTATTATGGCAAAGTGAAGAGATTTTTGGATACCCACAATCATGGTACTGCATTATCACGTCTCTGAAACGAGAGACGTGCCATTGACCAGAAAAAATGATATATTGTAGGACAGAGGTAAAACTTCCATTTGAGTCAGGGTGTGTTTTTTCAGTTTGGTATTTGGTTTGGGTTTTTTTTTTTGTGGAGGAGGGGTTTTGGGCTTTTATTTGGGGGTTTTTAGTTGGTCTTTTTTGTTTTTTAATCCTGATCTTTTTCATCTTTTGGAGGTCTGCACAATACCAGCAGGCTTGGCCACATTCAGTATTATCTTTGTAGGACTCCAGGCTTAAATGTTATGTTTTCCATATGTAATATTTATTGCAAGTTTTGATTCCAAGTTAAAATACAATGCTTGTCCAAATTAGCATAAGGGATTTTTGAGACTACTTTAATCTTTGTTTAGCTGCCTAGAGAGGAATGTAAAATATTTTAAAAGATTGCTATAGCTTGTTTGTTCACTCCTGACAGTCAAATTGCTACACATCTGAGGAATGGTGATATCCCTGCAACTGAAAGACAACTTCAAGAAACAGACAGAAGCAGTTTACTCTTAAGAGGTTTTTCAGATTTTTCATAGTCATGTAGGAAGGAGGTCGCCATATGTAGCTGATAATTCCCTTGCAAGTCTGATCTCGAAAGGTATTGTGTAAATTTTTTTTCTTTTCTGGGATAGTATTCCAGTTAAACAGCATTGCTACATAAAAGTGGTTCTGAGTTAACATTACTTCCTTGATCCTGACACCAAGTTGACAGAAAAGGGAAAGATGTTGATGAAAGTTTGGAACGTTCTTTGCTAATTTGATACGTAATTAACATGAAAGGAATTTAAGATTTTTCATCAATTTCCAAGTAAGTTAATTTAATAGTAAAATGAGCAGATTGTTATTGCTGGTCTGTTCATAACACTGAGTTGGCAGCTCCTCAAAGGAGAACTGCTGTTTACTTGGGATTGATTTCAGTCACCACTGCAATGTTTCCTTATTCTCTCTCTACTGACATTGAGTTCTTAGCAAACAGGTGAATCTGCAAAGTGTTTACCACTTCCCAGTGCTTATTTACCTCTTCCTGGCTGCCACAGGGAATACCTGAAGTGATTTTTCCATGTTTTTTATATATATAAAAGAGATTGACTAATTCACATGGTTATATGAGGTGTCTGCTACTGAATGCCAGTGATTTTTTCCCCTTACTTACTTTTTCATGCAGTTTTGATTTCTAATTTTCTGTGACATCTACTTTCTCTCAGATTGAATTAACTGATACTCTGATCATTCTAGAGTGGCCCAAACTCTAAATGAACTCAGAGTTAGATGTCCTCAGCACTGCAGTGGATTTTGTGTGAAAATCTGGCATTACTGGAATAAGAGCCTACTTTTAGGGTTTTTTGGTCTCATGCTTAAGATGAATTTGCACTCACGCAGTCACTGTTGCAGCTAATGTGCATGTACCTGAACATCAGAAGCAATCTGGGCACAAGGACCACAGGAATTTTTATTAGCCGAACTGATTGCAGTCTAGACTTTCTCTAAAATGTTGCAGCATTACACTGCAGTCTCAGTAATATTCTGAAGAACATTATAAAAAATGCCTCACTTAATTTAAATCTATTTTATGTTCGTAACTAACCTTAAATTCTTGACCTAGATTACACAAAATACCACAGTACAGGCTGAGTTCCCTTAAATAGAATCCATTTTAGACTGGAAAACCTTGATCTGTATTTATCTCATTTCAGTTTCAGTTCTAACAAGATTAGACCCATGCACAAGGAGTCTCTTCAGTGCATATGCATAATCTCACCCCTGAGCTGCGCTGCACAAGAAATGGGGCAAAGGGAAAGGAAGGTGACTTTGTGCTTTTCATTACTTTTGAGTGGCTTTTAAATCTCATGAGCACTTGTCTAGTGAGAGCTTCACAGGAAATGACTGAGATAGATACTATTATTAAGTAAATTAAAGAGCAGGTCTGCTGTTCATCTGCCCAAGCCCCCTCTGGGGGAAAATCCTTTCTGAGATCCATCCTAAACCTACCCGACTCAGGTCCAGCCATTTCCTGATTAAGCAGTAAGGTGTGAGTGACTGTAATTTCCACACTGACTCCAGTTGTCTTGGGGATGATTACTTCAAGCAACCCAGGAATTCAGAAATTGCCCTAGAATTGTCATTTCACTAGCAGTAAAATCAACTTTATGCCTGAAGACACAGTTGAGCTATCAGACAAGCAGGTTAAACTGTGTGTAAGGGTGAAGCCACTTGTAAGAGTAAACACTTGCCTCACGTGGTGCTGTTACTCTGGTGTAATCAGTCACTTCACTGCAGGAGCCAGGGAGCTGCAGAATAGCCTCAGGAGCACTGACCACCAGGGAATTGTAGTCAGAAAACCCCCACCAAGCTCAACATTCTGCTCTTGTCTCCACTAACCAGTTGAAGTTAAACTTGCCTTTAAAAGAGCATTGCCCAGGGAGGCAGCTGCTGTCTGGGAAAATAAATGGTTTAGTCCTGTAGTTGGATCAGAGATCTGTAGAAATATCAGCTGGGGGCAGGGAGATCGAGGCCTTTTGCCTCCAAGGGAATTAGTCTCCTTCTTTCAGACAGCTTAATGTAGCCATCTAAATATATGTTGAAAATTCTCTTCTTAACTGCTGCTGTCCTTCTTCTTGAAAGAGTTTTTTGGTGTGTCCCTGGTTCACCACCACTGCCCTACCCTAGGATATCACTCACCTGGGCACTGCTCTTGTATTACCTAGCCGTCTTTGGAGAAGTTCTCCTGTGCTTGCCTGCTATGTTTCTCTTGACTTTTCCCAACATTTGCAGCATGAACTAGAAACAAATAGAGTAACTCTTCCCATCTCCCACTGGGTTCTGAAAAGCAGAGGGTGATCCGTGCAGGGCTTGCTAGGGTGGGAAGTTTTTAGGGGTTGGGAGGGGAGTAGTGCTTGGGGGTTTTTCTGCTGCTCAGGACTTGAGCAGCAGCCAAGACATAGGAGATGCAGTTCTTACAACTGAGTCTCAAATAGAGGGTTCTTTCATATGGAAGCATATTTTTGTATTACATTTGTACAGAATTTTTCCTATTTTGGTCTCCCAACATTTTTAGATTTGCACGTTGCTCAGATTTGATTTCTTTTGCAAGGTGTTATAAAATATATATATTTTGTGTTTGTTAATGTATTATAAATGTAAAACTAAATTTTGGTTGTCTAATAAATGTGCACTGTGGTGGTATCTGGTTTATTGTTTTGCTGACTTGAATTCATTGGTTCTTATTATGAGAAAGAAAAACTTGTCATTGTTGGGACTTGTCTTGTTAGCATAAATAAATGTGTGGAGTGCATTTATTTTGAAGGTAACTAAAAATGGCTTAAGCAGGTAATGACTAAGAAGACTTGTTATCAAAAGTTAAGGTCCAGACTAGTTCACAGGATTCTTTTAAGATCATAATCTGAAGATTCATGAGCTGTTTTTTTTTTTTTTTTTTTTTTTAATCTTGTTTTCCATTACTTTTGGTTATAGATACTCATACTAAAGTGAGTTTAAGACACAGTAATTGCAGTCTGATCACTTCAGTATGTGTGAGAAGATCTTTGGGTGTATTTAGGGACTAATTGTGGCAGAAGTACTCACAATGAACATGAAGATAATATTTTAAGATTGAGAATAGTTTCAATTGTACAAATTTATAAACTATTGCAATGTCTAGGAGCTTTGTTTTGCCCAGGGACAGCACTGAATATATATTGTCACAACTTCAGTAAACCCGCTGGAAGCACTACAGACTTTGGAAGCTAGCTTTAGGCATCTCCACTTGTGAATAGCTGTGTTGATGTTTTTGTTGCAAACTTTTTCCTTTGTTTTTAGCTGTTTTGTAAATTTGATTGTTTTCAGTGCAAAGAGGAAGAAATGTATTTTTCTAGAAGAATGAATGTACCTGTGATTTAAGCACTACAGAAAGCATTTAATGAATATGGACTTTTCCTCCTATGAAATATATTTCAGTAATGTTGTCTGAAATGTAGTTCATTTGAGAAAAAAAAAAGTCCTGAACATGCACTTACATTTACATGGAAAAAAACTCCAAACATGGTGTGAATTGAATTCTGAAATGTCTTTCTACAGGCAATAAGTATTAATTATTTAATGTAAGTTATGTTAGACATTTGGAGTAAGTGTGATATCTTATGTTAATTTAAAGAACAATGTAACTAAATGTCTGGGAAGGGAGTGGAATTGGAAAATATTGGTGTATGTTTCTGAAATCCAGACTTCTGAGTCTGTATTTGCTGGCATTGATAATTTGTCGTGGCTATTGAAAACCTGGACAAGAACAAGGAGCAGAGCTTCCTTTGTAAATGGAACTTGGCAATAAAAATGGTGTTACTAAGAGAACTTCCTTCCCTTTCATGTTCTGTTGCTGCACTGATGCACAAGGACATCCAAAAGCAGTGAAAGGCAAAATTTGTAGAACCTCACTTTTATTTAGGAGAACGTTGTGCCTATGTGACTGTTGGGCATTTTCATCTTTAGCCAGGGTAATTTGCACTGTGTATGCAGGGAGGACATAGCAGGAGGGGCAGCAGAAACAAGCCTGGAAGGGTGATGGAAAGTAGATGAGACCAAGGGTTAAGAAGGACTGGGCAACATCTAAAATATCTGTGAAGCACTTTGAAAGTGCCTGTCATGTGTGATTTCTCCCCCAAATATATGCTTTCACCCTCTGCCTCTTTCTCTGGTTCATGTTGCCAGTTCAGTATATGGATTAAATCCAACCAAGTTATTAGTTAGGTTCTTGTTAATTAGCCTCTACATCTATTGGAATTCATCTCGGTCAATGTACATTCCATGGGAAATGTTATTTCTCAAAATAGTCATTGCTCCAGAAGCTTTCTTAGGAAGAAATTAAATTACATTGGTACCATCAAATAAGCAAGTTAGGTATCAGAGAAAGGAGACAACACTGTGATTTACTCTAAGATGCAAACATTAAATCATGGTGTATTATGAAAAATGAGCTTAAATCTGCTCCTGGCAGCCAAACTTTCTAAATTTTGCCAGTAATACTGCTTTGAGGATGCCAGTTTGTGACCAGGAGGGTCCCTTCCTTCATGTTTGAAACTTTGTGGTTCTGTATCCTGATGCTTCAGAACTCTTACAGCCTTTTGTCTTGTCATTTTTCCTGTGTCTCTGTACTAAACCTCTCTAGACTCAGACACTTGAGTCAGATTGAGTGACTCTGATCATTAGTAGCTCATAGGAATGAGTTACTAATGGTCAGAGAGGGAATGAAAGCACAGCCTCCAAACCTCTTCTCATGCTGACTGGGTTGAATGTGAGCTAGACAGAAATGCAGTGCTGCATTGGTCCACTCTTAGTCCCCAGAAATATCTAAGTGCAGCAACTTGAAGAGTCCTATAGTGGGTAAATCTACGTCTTTTTCAGCAAGATAATTCCAGCATAGTTATAAAAAGAAGAAAGTGAAACTGTCAATACATATGACTTTTTCAAAGTAACTCTTGTCTAAGATAACAGCATTTGGAGATGAACTCTGTTCTTTGACACTTAACCTTTGTCAAGGAAGGAGTTCTTTGGGACTTCATGGATGCTGCTGTTGGGGCAGAAGAAACTGCATTTCTATTCTGCCTTGTTAGAGCTTGTGTGAAGACAAAAGCTGTCTTGGTACTTTGTGGTAATCTTGAATATGTGCTGCATACAGCTGGGAGTGAGAGATGGCTGTTTATGAGTGTATTTCCTGAAAATTCTACTGAATTTGAAATCATACATTAAATCATATATTTAATCTCTCAAAGAAGGAGTAGAGGAAGTTGCAGCACCTGGAGTTGCAAATGTCCAGTGGCAAAATTGGAAGAAAGGTTTCAGGCAAATGTTCACACACTGTTCAGGCAGATGAGATGATGGGGAGTATGTCAGTCTGCTTGGATGGTGTTCAGTTGTGTGTCTGCTTTTAGCTGAAGGATTTTCCCATCAGCTTATCTGTCTAGGTCTTAAAATCAGTAACTATTTTGGATGCCAGTTCTATAAAATGGATATTATGGGGTGAAGTTTTTGATTATTAAGTGCCTTAGTATTCAGACATGAGATCTTTTGAAATAAGTTGAAAGCTCTTGCCTGTCCTCAAACACTTAATTCTACAAAGCTGGGAAATGTGCTTGTTGATCAGAAAATACTGATCTCAGCATTCCATTCTCACTGTCTTGTCCCCAGATAAAGGTTTATATTTCACATAGGCCACAGTTTAATTTTTGGTGGTTTCTTTTTTTTTTGCCTGTTTGGATGGCTGATAAGGACAGATGAATTCTTGGGCTCTGTTTCTTGGTTCCACAACATTTTTCTCAGCTTTAGTATGGAATAAACATCGTGGCACTGGATGGAAGAACAAGCTGTTACTTTACTACAGCAACAAATTTTGTCTTTTGGTTAATCAAATGAAGACATCTTTGTGTAAATTTGTCCTCATTTATTTGAAGCAAGTTTAAGCAGCTGCTTGAAACGGTATTGTTGATGGACCAGTGCATTGAGAAGGAAGATGAGCAGACTGGGTCACCACTACAAAGGTTCTCAGAGCTGGCTCTGTCTCAGCAGCCAGAACTACCAGAAGTAGAAAAAGGAGTTTCTGAAGGAGGAGAGAGGCAGATAACCATAATGTCTTTGGAAAAAGAATTTCTAGTCTGCAAAGGAGGAAAGTAGTCTCGCTCATCCTAATATCTAATTTGAGGGACAAGAGAAATGTCATTTTACAGTATTTTATATGAATCCTTGACCTCTGTTCAGGATATCAGTTACTTAACTGATATTACAGAAAGTATATCACGTGTAAGAATATCAGGTACAACTGTCCATAGCCACACCTGTGTTTAAGTCTTACTCCTTCTCCACCACATTATCCTATGCAAACCCAGTTGCTGATGTGTGAGGGGCGTAGCTTAATTCCAGAGTTCTTGGGAACAAGATATGAGCAGTTTTGCTTTGCTGCTTCTCCACCGTGCAGTTCACTTGAATTTGCTTATCAGAGTTTATCAGCTTCAAGGCTTTCCTGCGAAAGTGTTGCTGGTAACCACTGTCTGTTAGATAACCTGTAATTCTTACGTAGCTGCCAAAGTGCTTTGGAGGGAGATAGGCTCGCTCAGCTCACTAAATTTTGGTTAAAATAGGTCTTGCAAACCTCTTTGAGAGTTTCTGAACAGATCTTCAGATGAGATGTTTTCTGAGGGAGGGATACTTGTCAGATTTTGTCTAACTACAGATCTCTTTGAAAGACAGTCTTGGAGCTAAGCTCCTTCTGTTTTGTCTGAATCTGCAAAGAGAACCAGACCTGTTATGAGAAATCAGAGGTGCCTTTTCTCTCGCTGTGCTTAGATCAGCTCACGCTGCACAGCGTGTGTTATGCTGCTATCAGCAGGCTTCACCTGTGCTTAGCTTAACAGGACATTGGACAGGTCCTTCCTGCTCCTGAGCTCACCCATTTTAAATAGATTAGTGGTGCATTTGGGAAGCCTAGTTCATGTTTGTAAAGTGCTTTAATGTTGATGTTAAGCATTAATCTTTTTATCGTGTTGTCATAAAGAAATATCATTAAAAGCATCACTCCACTCTTACTGCTTGCACCAGTTTACAGGTATTCAACAGGAACTATGTTATTTTCAAAGCAAATCTTTTTTTGTTTTTTGTTTGCAGCATATCTCTGAGTCATCTGAACAAGTCTTTCTTATAGCTTCTAGGAATGTTTGATTTAAGATTTGGTCATAATTTGCAATGGTTTGCTATTGTCCAGAACGATTAGTTCACAGTCCAGAATGATTAGTTCACAGTTTGTTTGAGAAGAAGTGCAGTTTCTTTTAAATTTTGGGGGAAGAAAAAAAAAAGGAAATAAATCAGTATATTTAAAACCTTTTCAATCTTTCCTGCTTCATAGTAATGATAGTAAGGAAATGATTAATCTTCTTAGAACTCAAATGGCATGTGTGAGTCAGTCTTAGAATGTTGAAAGCATCTGTTTATGCATAGGCTAAAAGAAATGTGAAAGAAATTACTAAAAAAAGGAAGAAACTCTTCAGAGTTTGCCTTCAATTTAGCCATAGCAGTATGGTGCACAGACCACCTCTGTAAAAGTCTCAGGTATTAGTTGCACAATTATTTAGAAAAAAAAAAAAAAAGTAATTGCAAGAATGACATCATTTAAAACATGACAGTAAAATGCCAAGTCACTAAAAAGGAACACTGGAACACTTTTCATGTGCCTCAGTGGCAGGCAGGTGTCTTATCTGGAACTGATAGGAAGTGTAATAAATAATGTGGAGGGGTTGGTGTAGATGAGCAGCTGTTCCCTTTTGCCATCTCTGAGTTGGGACATGACAAATGTTCCTCCTTTGCTCTGTTAGAGGGAAGCCTTGTGTGTTGGTAGTCATGAAGAAATCCTTAACTGCTTGAGAGTTATCAGTTACAGCATTGAAAATAAGCTATCTGTGAGCCTAAGAACCTCCAACAAAGGTCAAATACAATAAAGAACTGTTCATTAGAACTGAACAGTTACACTTGGTCGGTCTCTTGCACAGAGTATCTGTCAAAGATCATAGGGAGCTTGGTTTTGGTACAATTTTTCATATGGAGCCTGTTTGTTAGAAAAAGATTTATCAGGAACTAGCTGAGAACAACTGGAGCGGGAATAGAAAGTCTGTATGCAGAAAGAAACAGAGAATTCCTTCTAAAGCTTTTTTGGATATCCCAAAATGAACCAGAAGTGGCCAGCAGTGTGGGTCCTATAAGGCACTACAACAATGAGACCTAACCAAGAACCACTCATTAAGTATTAAACATTACCTGAGTGAATGAAGGGGATGTATCTGAGGGAAATGAGTCTGTCAATTTCTCAGTATTTTCAAGAAAACAAACATAGAAGTCACTGCATCCTGGTGCTAGAATGTACCCTTGTCTGTTGGCAGGATTTCCTCAGCTCCCTGGTTGATAATGTACCACTCATTCTGGAAACTGAAAATTCTGGGTAGTCCTGTGACTGACCTTGTTAATATGAAACACTGAATGATGTATTCTTTTTTATTTACTTACTGACTCTGAGCTGGGTAACCAGAAGTTGATTCAAGAACTTCTCATTTCCCACCATGATGTCACAGATGTCCCTGCTCACTGAAAACACACTAATGGGCCAGATGTGAGTTGAGTCAAACGCTGTTACAATGAGCTTACAGTGTGTAGGGATGACTTGTGTGTAGGGCAGGTGTGTGACTTGTGCAAGGCAGTGGCACTGTTTCTCTGGTAAAGATAAGGAAAGCTTATCACGGGCTGATGGCTCAGAACTACAGGGAGTCCGTGAATGACTCAAGAGCTGAACACAAAGCAACTGCTTCTACTGATGATGGGCTTGAATTTCCAGTGGCAAGAGAGATTATATGTAATATCTGATCTTAAAATACATCTTCTAGACAAGATCATTTTCCTAGTACGTGTGAGGAAGCTTTTCTATGTAATGCTAGTCCTCAGAACAATATGATGACTAAATAGATGTTTTTTAAAAAGTAATAGGAGAAACCCAGAATGATCGGCTGGTCTGGATGAGAATCATCTGGAATATTGCCTCATCTGTCAACAAGAATTGATAAAAGAGCAGTTTTGCATGATTTGGTTGCATGTGAACTATCTAAACCAACAAATTTTTGGGGACATTAAATGAAAAAACTCTAATTTCAAGCTTTTAGTTAAGAGAAAATGGGAATAAAAAAAAGTACATTTCAGATGATTTTAATGGCAATCTTTAATTCATAAGTGCATTAAGAAATTTCCATGCAAGCCTTCCTTGGCCAGAATCACTAGAAATCTTGCAAGAAATTCTCTCTTCTGCCCAAGCAAGCACAGACACAAGGTGTCTGCCAGAGCTCGTAGGATGCACTTCTCCTCTGAAGAGCTATTTCGGGGGAAAGGCCACAGTGAGATGGCACACAAAGATTTAGTGCTGACTGGGCATTTATCAGTGTTAGCTCTTGTTATTCTGCTTTACCCATGGAGCTGTGATGTTTCTGAATTGCTTCTAGATTAAGGAAACAATAGGAAAGAAAACCGCAGTATTTCTCAACTCTCAGAAATGAAGTTCCGCAAATGGGCAATTTTCAGACGTTGCAGTGCAAATGCTCTGCCTTTGTCCGCGTTTGAGATGTGCCTCCGGCTTGAGTCCTGGGGTAGTTATTAATTTACCATTGTGATGTTTTTCGTTGCTTTGTTTTGGCTTATTTTGTCTCATTATAAGAAAGAGAACTTGAAAACATGATCTGTCCCACCTGAAAGCAGAAAGCTGTGCCATACTTGCACATGTATGAGCTGGCCCTTGTGAAGACACTGCTGTGCGCTGGGGTGGAGATCTGCAGCTGTGTCAGCTTCAGTCCGGAGAAGGAGACTTGCACCTCCTCACTCAGACACTCCTTTGTGAGAGCGAGCCGCTCCTTGGCCCGGGGTGCGGAGGGTTCATGTTGGAGCGATTCCAGATCGGTGCGCAGTAGTGTTTCACTGTAGGATGTTTTATTTTTAGGTGGTAGATCCAGTGCACTCCTGTATACCAGAGGATCTCCAGGAAGTCTAACCTGCTGCTCCTTGTTTTCTTAGCTTTCCTCCTCCATTGCAGGAGGCTTGGGAGGATGGATCCTCAGCTCAGTGTGCAATGCGAAATCCTACTCTGTATATTAAAACAGGCAGCCGAGAAAAAAAATAAAGTAGGAATCTTTGATTCAACCTGCTTGAGCCGAGAGAGCAAACCAAAACCTGGATGTGCAAGGTATAAAATAAGTAAGGGGCCCCCAATGAACTTTGCAGTCTTGGAGCAAAGCAAGCAGCTTGTTGGTCCCTGCTGCGTCCAGAGTCAGTGTGGAACACGTGGCAGTGGGAGGGCGATTGGGAGCTCTGCTCTCTGAACAGTGTGCAGCGGTTTTCTGTAAAATGAGAGGAAATCTCTCCCTGTGCAAGAGTTACCGCAGTGCTGTGCAGCATTGCAGCAAGGAAGAGGAATCCTGAATTGTACTACCTACCGTGCCAGGGAACTCTTTTCTGCCACCTCTTAGGCTTTGATTCTGCAGTTTGCAAGCTCTGTGGCTGACAGATAATCTTGTTTATAGCCTTACTGTTTACAGGACCTAAGTATGTAAAAAAGTACTTTGCTGTCTCTTTTCCTTCACTGAGGATTTGTTGCCTGCCACAGAGCAGCACGTTTGGAGTGGTCCAGGCATACTGGAACTGCAGAACCACATTCCTGCTTCCATGGTTTGCTTACTGACCTCCAATGTAATATCCAGGTGTAAGATTTTTGTGAGAACATTAATTTCAACAGGTTAATTAATAGAGACTATTTATTTGTGTTTATATTCTTGCACTTACTTGAATAGCACTTACATTTTTGCCTGGGGGTTGTTTGGTGCTTGCAGGAAAATCTGCACAGCTCTTCCAGTAAAAATACTGAGTTTTTTAAGCTGTAAGTTAATTAGGATGAGCATCAGTCCATGTGTGCATTTGGACTCAGGATTATTCACTTTGTATCTCTGTCTCCATGTTAATTCAACAAGAGCTAAAGTAGGAAGCCAAGAGAGGAAGTGGAGCATTACCTGGTGCAGGTTTTTGGTACAGAACACCCCTGGCCTGGTTCTGGTTCTCACTGCAGAATGGAGACCTGTGGGACGGATCCAGGAGCCTGCTCTGCCTGCACAGCCTCTCTGGAGTCTCCTTGGTTTCCCTTTTGCTGTTCCAGCTCCTCTAGGATGTGGTTAATTCTCCAATGTTGCAGTGCGGCTACAGGGCAATTACTGTTTGTGTGAAACTGGAGAGAAATGGGTGGTTAAGTCTGCCTCAGATGGTAATTAAGTCTGAAATGTCTCAGTGGTCACATTAGAAACACTAATTTTAAGCTCTCTTATTGGTTTAGACCATAGCCATTTGTTATATGAAGAGGCAAAGGATTTTTATTTTTTTTTCCTTTTGTCCTTCAAATGATTTTCTGTGGGAACATGAAAAAACCAAAGTTCTTCAAAGCATTAAGATGGTAATACCCACTACAGGCTCCTTGGCCTGCCAAAATAAATTAGTTAAGAAACCTCAAACCATTTTTTGAATGGAAAAAATAGCTAATCATCCTTTTTAGTCCATTGGTGAAACAAGCCATATCTGCAAGCCCATCCTATGGGTGATTATTTCACTATCTGTGGTCCAGAGATGGAATTTTAATAGACTGTCAAGTTAGTAATGCAAAAGTTCAAATTGCTTGCTCTCAGGACTGTATCATTCCAGTATATTTTTCCATGCAGAAAATGGTCTAAGAAGTCATTTGCTCCTGCCTTTATCTTGTAAGTTTCTATGTCCCTGTTTATATTGAAGCAATTAATTTTGGGTTGCAAGTGTTGCAACCAGTTTTGATTAAATGTGATGGATTTGAAAGTACAAAACCATAAAATATACTAGAT
Source organism: Hirundo rustica (assembly GCF_015227805.2). NCBI lineage: Eukaryota > Metazoa > Chordata > Aves > Passeriformes > Hirundinidae > Hirundo > Hirundo rustica. Next base: position 6,275,932 of record NC_053464.1, read on the forward strand.
GTGGGGGAATAAAAGGTGGAAATAGCTAATTAAACAACAGAAAATAATTTCGGTTAAGTAGGTGAAACTGTATCCAGAACTAAAATACCATAATTTTTGTGTTTTGAAGGATGATTAGAGCAGGGGGAAGTCTGATTTGTGCATTCCTGGCCTTTGGATACAGTGCTTATGTGTCAGAAGCTTGCTGGTTCCTGGGAATGTTCGTGGAAATGTTTGAAGACTGCTCAGTTTGGAAGCACTCCTTGTACAAGCTGCAGAAAACCTACAAGTAAAGAGACTGTTTCTGAGAAACAGGAACTGAGCTTCTCCCTTCCAGACAGGCACAGCAGAATGAAAAGTGAAACTACCACGGTCCCTTCAGGGATTTCAACAAAGATGGAATAAAGCAGCAGTTTGAGATGTTACCCGGATTGGAACTCAGATTTGACTCAACTTTGACAGCTGGTTATTTCATTCATCCGCCTCTGGCTCCCTGCTAATGCACCAGGTGAGGATCCTGAACACAGGGATTCAACTTTCAGCACAGCAGGTAGTGAAAAGCCTGTGTGCTGACTGGGCTCTTGCATGCCCACCACTGAAACAGGTGTGACATTTCAAAGTTAGCTCAGCAAAGTTGGGGTTTTTCTTAAACCACTTAACAAAATGTATTAAAACATACATTCTTTTTTAAAGTGCTGTTTGAATTCCCTATGAACTAAACAGAGACTTTTCTCTTAGCTAGCTTTGAACCTGGATGGGTTAAACTGATGCAAACTTTGTCTGATGCAATTAAGTAGTCTAATTTCTCCTGCCTTGCAGCTTTTGCATAAGTTACTTTCACTTTTATATGACTCCATATCCTGATGTGGTGATACCAAAATATTCATTTAACACATGTTACGGAAGTAAGCCTAAGTATCATAAACAGAATTGAGTTAATAATAGTCCATCTAAAAGAAAGACAGCCCTACAAAGGTGTCTGTTAAGGCCAGGTATGTAATGGTAGAAATACCTTAAAAAGATTAATCACTCAGGTGGTGGCGGCTTCTCTTTCCCTTCTCTCCTCTGTCAAAATGGAAGGCAGCACTACCCCAAGAGTGAGAGGGCAAGTAAAATGAATTATAAATAAGTAGAAATGTGTGAGGGGCACAATCAATAACAGCAAAAGTCAGGAGCTGTGTTTAGAAAGCTGGCCCTGGAGTTACTAATTGTCCTGCACACCTGTGCCATTGCTTTTCCTGTCGTTCCCCTGTGGATCCCTCACACAGTTCCTCAAACTTCTGACAAGTTTTAGTGACAGAACAGGGTGTGGGGCTTCTTGCTCTGTTTTCTCCTCACCATGTCTTCACAGGGTTAACTTCCTGAATTTGGCACAGCAGAAGCAAAGACTTCATGGAAGACAGTTTAAGGAATGCATGACTTAATTTGGGAACTAGATTGATTGCAAGGAAAATTATTATTTGGGGTTGTTTTTCTGGAGATTTTCCTACAAATGCCTGCCATCAGATGACTGAATGAGCATTCACTCAGCTGATAAGTCAAATTAACATGTCTTCAAGTAACTTCCAGAAGCTGAGAGAAGAGCAATTTTAGCTACTGAGAGAGTTTAGATAACAAATATCAGAGCAATCTAGCAGACAGATATATTAATATTTGTACAGTATCTTCCCCTTTTCCACCAGTACAAAGCTGTTTTGGAAAATGAAACAGCGAAGCAAAGGAAGTCAGCTAAAGTCTGAAGCCAGAAGAACTGTTGAAGCTATTTGGAAAACAACCCTTTGGTATCTCTCACATCCCCGAGTTGTTCTCTGCAGCTTTTTCACTCATCACATCTTACTTTAGCTGCTTGATCTTCTGCGGTCTCATTTCCACCTTCTGCTCAGCTAATGCACTTTGACATGGTTTCACAGAAAGGATTTAATCCTAAAACCAGAAAGTACTCGGAGCACGTGGGCACTGTTGCATGGATACAGAGCTGCTCCTCTTGTGCCCCTTGCCAGGCCCGGGGCTGGTGTGCTGCCTGGGTGGGGCACTGCTGCTCCAGCACCTGCACTGGCCTCTGATGGTTTGGGGCCCTTGGCCTGCTCCAAGAAACAGGGCTCTGAGTGATCAGGTGGGAGGGGTAGGATGGAATTGGAGAAGAATGGAACTTTCATTTCTCTTTGGTTTTTTGCAGGTTTGTAGGTGTGAATTGACAGTGGTCTGGAGCGGGAAAGGGAGAAGACAGTTAAGGAGCTGTGGACTTCAGGGCAAACAAGGGAGGAAGCAGAACAGCAGGATATAAAGGAGACAATGTCTTATTGAGATGAACCAGCCAGGATGTGCAAATTAGTGTTGGAAGCATCCTCCTGTATGATCAGTGTGGCCAGAAGAGAGAGGAACAGGTATTTATGCATGGCCAACATGCTCTCTTTGAGTCAACTTTCTCAGACTGTTTTCTAGTCACTGAAGACAGGTCACAGCATTCTTGGGAGAGTAACGTGCACGACATGCACAACTTTCATCACTGAAGGGAAAGGCTTAATAGCAGTGGGAATAGTTAAACACATTAAATTCTCTTCTAGGAGTAGAGTTCATTCAGCTTCTTACCCAGGAAAAGTTCATTTATGCTGTTTGCTCAGGCAGGAACCCCATGAGTGCAGAGTTTCAGCTGACCCGTGTAACCAATTACATGCCTTTCTCTGACAGCACTTGTTCTTTATCAGTCCATTAAGTGTGGGCTTTCAGCCAGTGAAAACATTGGATATTTGGCAAAGCATTTATAATTAGTAAGTGCTGTGGCAGAATAATGGAATCTCAGGTCTCAGAAATGATCAAGTGTGTCTGTTTCCAGCCAATAATCCCATGGAGACAACAAAATGGAAAGTGAAGAATACCAGATTGAAGGAGGTAGTATGCCGTTTTGGATTTAGTGCAGAGTACCCAGACTCTTTCCAGAGTTTGATAGTCTGAAGACCTTGCAGGGAAGGATGTTCTCTGGCCCTCCCTTGCCTGTGTTTAACAGGCATTGCCAAGCCATCTTGCCTGTACCGTTTGTTCCTTCCCAGTGCAGAACAATTTTGTGTTTTGACAAGAGGTGTGTATAGGGAACACGTTTTCATAGTCTTGGAATGGTTTGATATTGAGGACACAAGTCACATTGCTGGGAAGAGAGGCTGACAGAGGCTTGAAGTACACTTTGTGTAGGTGTGGCTGTGCAGATTTCTACTCAGTCTCACCATCTATAAAGTGGGAATCTCCTTCATTTATTTTGACTCATGATCTAGGATGTCTGTAGCCAGCCATCAGCCACTTTCTGCTCTCAGGCAGGAGCATCAAGACATGGCCACTTTCTGTCAACCATGTTTTTGTTTTCCTCTCTCTTGGCATGCATTTGACAAGCATGATTTCGCATCTCCCATGTCTTGCAGCCTGTTTCCTAAGAACTGGGTTCCAAGCTTTTGACATTTTCTGGCTAGATGTCATCTTCTCATAGCAGAAATTCTTCTCTCCTCACATCACTGTTCATTTGGTATTGAGAGCCAACCTGTACAACTCAGATGAAAAGCTTTTCTGCACTCCAACTGGAGAGTCTGAAGATAAAGTGTTCCAGTGGTTCAGTTTATTAATGCCAAGTGGGTTGGCAGTGTTTGAGATTTTTTTTTTTTTTAAATACTTTTTCTAGAAGGTTGCAAAGAACTGAGGTGAGGACTTTGTGAACTTGTTTACTAGCAAATAGTGCTCCTGTGACTGTGGTGAGGGGAATAATCTGCCTGAACTCTAACTGGAACAAATAAAGTTCCAAAATACTTAATTTCTTCTTTCTTTGCCAGACATTTTTGTTACGGAGCCACATGAGCTTTACTGCTGGCACAAGAGAGAGGTGGAAAGGGAGGGACAGGCACAGGACCACAGCATCCGGTCTGAAATTCACTTAAACTGCCATGAAATCTTACTCAAAGCTCTCAGCATGTCCCAGCTCAAGTGCCAGGAATGTACTTTCTCTGAGCTACAGTCTTTGCTGCTATTGCTCTCTGCTGCCTTCTTATCTCTGCAATAAAGCCTGACATTTGCTTTGTGGCTCCTTCATCTGTGTCCAGTTAAAGGAAGCCCTTCTGAAGTATGATTTAGTCCTTGTCAGGACTTGGTATGTGCAGCAGTACTGTAGGCTGTAGTTTCCTTTTGGTTTTATCTATTATACAAATATTTGCATACAAAGGAACAGGATTAGTTCTGTTCTTAGTCTGAAGTGCTGAGTAGATCTCTGGGATTTGCACTGAGGGATCAAAACTACTTGAAAGCAGTCCTTAATGGCATGATCACAGTATCCTTTCCCTTCAAAACCAGGGCTCAGAACATGTGAAACAGATTTCTTCTAAATGCCTAGAAGGGGGACTGAGAAAAGCAAAACATCTTATTTTTGAATCACTGTATCCAGCTCTGGAGCCATCGGAGTCTATATTCTTCTGCTCTTTTTGTTTTGTTTCCTTCTTTGAAGCATGAGGGATGGTCTGGGGAGGGAAGACACTGGCTCAGTAGATACAGGGTTTGTGGTCCAGGGGCTCAGTTCCAAGTGCAGAAATCATCTCTTAAATACTCGTTTCTGCACTAACATGAGGCATGACCGGGCTGTGCAGCTGTGCATTCAGGCTTTTCCCTCTGCAGGCTGAGTAGAGTCTGCAGTGCACTCGGACACTGAGCAGTGTCTCTGGGTGTGTTGGCCACCGAGTACAGGCCCAGGGCATTTGAAGTGTGCAGAGTTACGAGCACCACTGTGCCATGCTGCTGTGAGCACTGGAGATGTCTGGCAGGTCATAATGAGTATTTTGCAAAACTAAATGCAGGACTGCAGTATGGGCACATCAGTAATGCATGTGATATTGATTAGAGGCCAAGCTTTCACCACTGTGCCCATAAGTCACGCTTAGTCCTCTTTTTGTTCCAAATGGGGTGAAGCTCTTCCCCTGGTGAGTATTTGGCCCAGTCCAGGTGTTAGGGCGACTTCCTACAGAGCAAACTCCTACAGAGGTGTGATCTGTAGTGCTGCTTTGTTTCCAGGACTCGTGGCAGACTGGCATTGGCACATGCAGTGGGAAGGCAGAGTTGGACAAGAAGGAATTGCAGGATTTTTTAGCAGAGTAATTTCAGTATTGGCCCTCGGTACAAACCATATCCATGGAAATTTGCCAGGCTGACTTTGCTGGAGCTGAACTGATCTCAGCGTAGGAGGCTTTTTTGTCCAACCCTCTTTTTCTCCCTCAGCACCAAGCAAAGCTGCTTCTATGCAGAAGTTTTTTCCCAAAACCGATGGGAAGTTTGTTTTTCCAAGTGTTTTCTTCCTTAGCCACTGATTAGTTTAAGGTGGACCTTTGTGCCACCATTGAAGTGTCTTAGAGCAGCTTTGGGATGGGAAACCACGTGAGCTCTTTTGCAGCTATTCAGAGGTGTAACTGTGTTCTAGTAAATGCCTCAGGTTGTGTTAGACCCTGAGATAAGGTAGATCAGTGGAGTCAGATAACGTTTTATGAGACTGTTTCACTTTCAGGTTCTTGGATTTACTGCTTTTCCCCGATGCAGTGAATGCATTGGCGAAATTGTAATATAACATTTTATCTTCAGTTTTGAAACGGAACTAGTAATCTTAAAATTTTCAGTTTAGTTTAAGTAAATAAAAAACTTGCTTTCATGAAATATAAAGATGGACCTCTTCTGAGTTCAGCATGCACCTTGTATTTCTTTTTTTTTCCTTTAAAGTTTAGAAATATCTACTGCAGTGACATTTTCCAACTGGCTCAGAACTTAAACAAACTTTTGTATCCTTTTATTTCCCAATGAAAAATTTCTGAATAAACCTTGCTTTGTCTGAGGCCCATCTCCCACTCTTTCTTTTCCCTGCTGAAAGGTGTAGCCTCATTCAGTCTCCTTGAGGGCGTGGATGGAAATCCTGATGCCTTCATAGTCATGGGAGAAGGCAGATGGAGAACACAGAGAGAGAAGCAGAGACAGCTTCAATAAGAGGAAGCAGTAGATAACCTTTGACATAAATGGTGACACATTACCTGGTAGGATATGGGACAAAGGCTTGTTTGACTAGGGACAACCTTGTGGAAAATGGTTGATGTGGAATGGATCACAGGAGATCAAGTGCTCCAGAGAAACAAATCTGCTGGTGCCTAACTGTGAACACTCTCCCCTGCTACACTGACAGCACTAGCAATAACTCAGAGTTCTGTTATAATCCCAGCCTTAGAACCAGATCCAAAGCCAGCGTGCTGTCTGGAGAGCATTTAAGTCTTTGGTAATAAACCCAAAAGTGATCTCTGGATTTAAGAGAATCTTCAGAGCCCAAAAATTGCCCAGCTGAATCACACATTTGTGAGCACAGTTTTGAATTTAGGAACCCAAAAATTGCCATAATCTTGCTTGATAAACCCATATTTCTTATCCACCTTGCTGGGAGGAGGGTGTTCTTTCATAAATGTCTTACGAAAATGAAAACCTCATTCTATGAAAGAAAAACATGGACATAAATTATGTAAGAATTCTGATTTATCAAGTATGAGCTAGGAAAGAGCTTATATATGTGAATTATATACTGAGATGAAGTAAGATAATATTACTACCCATCTGCATGCTTTTTTCCTTCTCAATTTTAACATCTTTTGGAACAAGATTAAATAAATATCTGTATAACATGCAACTGAAGGACAGCAGGGAAGTAGTTGGAGAACTTAAGCTTATACTGTAATGGACTTTCAACAGCAAGCAGGAAAGGTAATTGTGAATTTCCTGTGTATTCAGGTTTGTTTGTGTTTTTTTCCTCTCCATGAATTTTTTGTTACCACGGTAAAGTGAGGAACTACAAAATGAGGCAGTCTTTTAAAACTGTACAATTCTCCTGACAGTGATGCATTGGTATTTATGTAGGAACTATTTTACCAGAAGTACAGATGATGGGGAGGGAGGCATACATGCTACATTATTCCCTCACAGAAAAGAAAAATCAATCCTTTCTCATAAATAATAGACAAAATTCTGAGGAAGATCTAAATTGAATACACTTAAGATGTCACCAGGGTTCTAAGCCTCACCGGCCAAAGAGTGGCAGGGGAAGAGCTTTATTCAGTTCAATTACTAGCAAAATCTAGGTGGACCTGATCACCCTCACTGTCCATCACAGCCTCTGGAGAGAGGACAGCTCTCTTCCCTGGATAACTGAACAATTGCTGCATTGCATCAGTAAAACATTTGCAAGGGACAGGGGGGCTGCTCCTACCTCCGGGAGAGTAAAGCAGCACAGCCAGGGATGTGGACTCTAGTGGTAGATTTTCTGCCTTCAACTGAAACAATGCCGGACTTGTGTAAATGCAGGAATTGCCTGGTTTAATTCAAGTGTTAATGTTGGCATTTACCTAACCCTAAAACAAGTTTAATGTGCCAGAGCTGTAGTGTTCAAAGTAAAAATGATACCAGGTCTTGTTTACTGGCATTTGGAGTTTTTACCTTGCAAATCTAATGTTAATTTCCTTATTTCATATCTGTCTTTCTATTTTTCCTCTATATTTGCAGAGCAAGATAACTGAGCTACAGATCTTTATGAAAAGGCTGTACTCAATGACTGTATTTGATTGTTTTCTGGAAAACTGGCTAATTAAAAACTTGAGTACATTCAGATGGCAAAATGTTGACATTTTGCTTCTCCTGGATTTCAGTGCCCTTATCAGAAATTTCACTGATTGCTCCATAGCCTTGTTTCTTATGTTTGCTTTTAGTTTGCTTTCTAACATTGTAAAACCTAGGAGTTTAAATCCAGCAATATAGAGTAAGTCAGTACATCATAGGCTTTCCATCACTTGTAGTTAATGTTTCCACTGATTCTGTGACCAATGGCCTATGATGGCAAATGAGGAGCACATGGGCTCCCTGTGTGTCTGTGAGTTCAGGTGTTCCTGAACCTCCTTTTAGCCCTATCTTGTCTGATGGTTTGGTTTTTCACGATTGCTGAACTTTGTTGCTATTGGTGGTTGTCCCTGAGTGGTTAATCTGTTGTTTGTGAGCAGAAGTTGTAACACAGCCAGAGTGATGGGTCATTAACTTTTCAGGCTAATTAAGAAAGAGATGGGGCCCTCTGCCTTTTGGGTGATGAGTGCAGTGGGAGAGCAGCTCACCATTAACAGCAGACCTTACACTACTGCATCTTTCTGTGACTTTGTCCTGCATTTCTGAGCTCCTCCTCAAGTCTTGTATAAATTCCTACACCGATGTTCTTTTAACTCACTTCCTGTCAGTATGTAGTGGCCAAGCCTCCACCTCCTCTTACTTTGCCTGCTCACAGGGCAGGGAGCAGCACATCCTGGGGCTGGGCAAAAGCTAAGGAGCTGCTGGCTCCAAGTAGAAGATGGGTCACCCAGAGAAATCTAAGTGGAGCTGTTTGTACTTTTTCCTCTGAGATTAGATGAGCAGAGAAAACGAAAGTAGTTTCCTCTCTTCTCAACTGTGGATATTCAGAGGGCTGGAGAGAGTGGGGAATTCTGGGTGTTTTAAGGTTTGTGGCAAACTGGATTAGAATCAACCAATCCATTAAAGCCTTCATGGCAGGAATAGGAGGCAGAAGAGTCACATTAACATGAACTCTGTTTTCTCAAAAAATCAAGATGAAAACCCAGTGTGCTTTGAGAAAATTCTGCTATGTGCATCAGCAGCTGCCAAACTTAAAGCAAGGAAGCTATTCCATTGAAATTTCCTGGCTGCCCCATGGAACCACAATTCTGCCTCCACTGAGTATTTCTACTCCAGCTATTTTTCTCTCCTAGGCATTCTTTCTAAAGTAAGCTAACACTTCCCTCCTCAATCCCCTCCCCGCCCCCCAAAAAAAAAAACAAAAACAAAAAAATTCTCCATCATTTTCTAGAAGCAATTACGCTGCAGGTGGTTTAAATACTAAGTGTCCTTCTATTCAGAAATTGAAGCCTTTTCCTTATCTCTGGGCTGACAGATCTTTAACTAATGGACGTTTTTTCCTATAATAGAAAGTTTCTAAAACTATTCAAAGACCTTGGCAAATATTTCTCTGTCAGGCAGTAATTGAATAAAGTCTCAAGATGCTTGATGCTGCCCCTCCCTTTTCTTCTGAGGTTTTGTATGCATTGCTTTTTGCCTCTAAATAACACAGAGATATCTGAAAATGGAAACCTCTTTTGAGAGGAGATATTGTCATCTGGCTGCTACCCAGTAAGGCCCTAGTGGCTGTAAGTCAGTGTGGAGCTTCCCCGCAAAAAGTCTAATGTTAGTTTAGGCAAAAAAACAAACCAACAAAGCAACAAAAAACCCACTCGAAACCTCACAGTATTGTGTTTGCTGTTTAAAGGGAAAGGAGCAGAGAATTGTTTAGCTTCCTGTCTAAGCAGGCATGGGCAGACTTTAATGCTGCAGCCAAAACCACTTCTCAATTCCTTTAATCCACTGTAAAGCTGAGGATGGTCCTTTCTGGCAGGTACCTGAGAGCCAAGCACCAGCAGCTAGAGCACAAAGAGCAGTGCCAGGTTTTGGTCTGTGCAGGGAGCTCCAAGTGCTGGGCCTAAGAACTCTGTGCACCTGCAGAGCCTAAGCCTGCCTCTGCCTTGGCTCAGTGCTTCAGCTGCACACCACACGTAGAATGAGAGAGTTTGGTGATGCTTACCTCTGGGATCTGTCTGTCATGCCATTGTACCCGTGCTCCAAAACAATACAGCAGAAAACTCGTGCGCCTGTGTGCAAACCACAGAACGTAAATGGGTGAGTGTTGATGTCATTGAAAACATAGCTGGTCAGCTCACTGCCACTAGTTATTTTTACTTGCCCATGCCTAGGAACTGAAATTGTGCAACAGTCTGTTCTGGCCAGCTAGGCAACCAAACAACAATGCCTACTTCCCACATCTTGTCCTGTTGATTTCTTACTTGCATCCATGCTATTTTCCTAAAACAGCCAGATCTGGTTAGTATTACTTCATCACATGTTAGGATGTGATATCAGGGTCACAAAAAATGGTGTTTTTAAAGAGTCTTAAGTTCAGAAACTCCAAATTCAACTGAAATGGTCACAATAACTTCATATAAATGGCTTCCTTACACCCTAAAATATTAAAAGATGTAATTATATCTTTATCAGATGGGGTTTTTTCCCTCTTCTCTGTCCAGATATAATTCAATGGTATTAGCATGCAAACAGCCATAGTTTATATGTAAGTTATTGAATTTGTCACCTTCTCTGACCTCTCCTTAATACATAGAAGCTTATCTTAGATTTTCAGTTACATATTACCATGGATATTCAAAGCTGGTTTTTCTGTTGTTATTTTGAAAAATGCGCAAGGAGCAAATCTCCATTTTAGACAGGATTCCAGCCTGAAAATAGCTTTGCTTGGATATAGCCAAAATTTCCTTGTAAGCTTAGATAATTGTTTCTGTGCTTCTGGAAACAAACTTGAAATTAAATGCTAAACAGTAAGTTGATAGTTAGGCTTTAATCAGATTTGGGCATAGTCAAACAGCAGTCCTTGTTAGAACTTTAATCCCTTGTTCTGTTCTCTGCCCCATATTAAACTTCAGAAATCTGAAGCACAAATAACGTGAAGCATGCACATGAAAATCAGGTCATTATATCCATATAATTTATGGCCCAGTACTTTGAAAACCTTAATGCGCTCTGTAAAGCTAATTTCCAGATGCCCCCTCCTGTAGCTATCCAGAGCTGTGTGAGCTGCTGCCTCCTGTCTCCCAGCTGTATCAGCTACCAAAGCCACTCATACTATGCCTGTATCTTGAACACAGCAGGAAGATAGCCCAGGTTCTCTTACAGTGCATTTTCCCAAGGCACTTGTGGTTTGCAGCAGGAGCAGGGGAGAAGGTTCAGAAGTCAGGTGACCTGGAAGACGGAAATAACAGACCATGATTAGTGTGTGGAGAAAGGTAGGCTCATTCTCGTACCCAGAAGATCAATCAATTTTAGGAGATGCCTTGGGCTGTCACTTGGTGAGCCTTCAACATAAAAATACAGATGTTTTCATTATTTCAAAATTGAATCATTGCTGCTGCTTCCTCTTTTCTGGTTAATATCACCAACATTTCCTAGGAAATGTTTGACAAGGAAGGGCTACCTGGTTTCTGTTTCTGCTCATTGTTTTCCTTCAATGGAATAGGCAGTTAATGAATTGCTCAACTGAAGCATTTGGAACCATGGAAGTAATATCTGATTCATCAGAAAGTGAAATTTGCTTTTCTTAATTGCTGTTATGCAATAAAATGTGACTGTTAAGGTCTTTGTAACCAAATCTCACTCCATGATAAGCAAATATGGGAAGGCCAGGGAATTGTTGGAAGTTTAGACTGTCTTTTCCTGGAATGATAAGGAAATAGATTACTTGTTAAAGCTGTACAGCTCAGGGTTTTGTAATGATTCATGATATTGTAAGGACAGTGCTGAGACAAAACCACAGAATGGGTCAGGGTGGCAGGGACCACAGTGGCTCATCTGGTCCCACTTCCCCGCTCAGGCAGGGTCATTCCAGAGCACCAAGCACAGGACTGATTGTGTCCAGACTGTTCTGGAATATCTCCAGTGTGGGAGACTCCAGAGCCTCTCTGGACAATCTGTCCCAGTGCTCGCAGGGAAGAAGTTCTTCCTCATGTCCAGGTGGAACTTCCCAGGGAGCAGAGCCCCTCATCCTCTTTGTCACCCTCTGCTCCAGGAGCTCTGTGTCTCTTGTCCTGAGGAGCCCAGAACTGGACCCAGCACTCGAGCTGTGCCCCAGCAGGGCTGGGCAGAGGGGCAGGGTCACACCCCTGACCTGCTGGCAATGCTCTTCCCAAGGCACCCCAGGATCCCAAGGCTGAGCTCAGTGTAAGCGTTGTGACTAGGGGAGGAGAAGAGTTCATGTTTTTCACAAAACAAATAAAAGTGCTTTGAGTATGTTACAGTCCCCTTCAGGATCCTCCTGGCTCCGATAACCTTCTGTGTTTGTTGTGGGGTGATCTTCCTCCCACTGTTGTGAGCATTCCTTGGGCTCCCACAGCCCTTTAGCAGCCACACAAATGCTCATTAGCTGTAATTGCACTTCCAGAGAATAGAAAGAATGAATTTTGAGGCAGGGACCAATTTTCTTCTGTTTCAGTTGTTGTTTTTTGGTTTGTTTTTTTTTTTTTTTTTTCCCTTGCTTATTTTGGATATCTGAAGAAAGCCAGCAGAAATCACAGAGAATAATGCAAAGGATGTTCCTCAAATTGTTTTTAGAGGAGAAGCTGTGCCAGAAAGACTGCTGGAGAGTAGAGCATATCACATCAGCCTACATGAATAGGAGATCTGCATATGTGTATATTTCTCTCTTTTCAGCAAAGCATTTTAGCAGAAGTAATGATCAGGAGAAACATGTAAAGTTACTGAGAAATTATTTTACAGTCATCAAGGATGGTTTTACTCTCCTTAACCTTCTTTCCACAGTAGATTAATTGAAAAACAGAGTTAACCTACTTCTAACATTCTCTTGAGTAGAAAGTGGTGGATATAAACTAGTAAGCAAAGTCAGTGGGCAGCTTGTTGCAGGCTGTATCTTGTAAACTTGATATTCCATATCATATTGAATTGTTTATCAGGAAGGAGCCTTGAACCTGCCAGCAGTGGTTAAGCTGCTTCTGTTAAAGTCCACAGAAAATTTCTCACCTAGCTCTACTTCCAGTTATGCTGAACACTGTTAAGTGTCTGAAGGAAGTCCTTCCGTGAATTCAACAGGAGTTACTTCCCCTAAGTGGGAGCTTGGGTATCTTGATAAAAGAATCAGTGCAAACCGTGCAATTCACACTAAGCCAAGATAGCTGGAAGTTATCTGTGCTGGCCATGGGGCTTCCCAGCTGAAAGCCCATGCTGTGTTCAGCACCCTGCTCAGTAAATTAGTGCTGCTTCCCTACCACCCAACAGCTCGATGATCCTCAGGCTTTTATCTCTTATGCTACAACTGATCCATTAACTCGCCCCAAAACCATTCAGTCCGCAGCCATAATCTGCAGTTAGTCCTTATTAAGTCATTGACTCAAACCCAGTGTCCAGACAATTCCAAAGAGCCACTGTGCCATTGTTAATAGAGTGCTGATCGTGCAGCACTTCAGTCAGAAGGTGTTCAAGTGGCTGCTGCATCCTTAGCCAGCTGCTGCCTCACACCTTCCTGCTGCCACACAGCAGCTGTAAGGGATTCCTGCATTCCCAATGACCTACTTTTGTTGCAGAGGTGTTTCCCTGATAAAGAAATTAGCAGATGGATAAAATTCCCCTGGAAACTAGTAAAGCGTGTTATCCAAACTTTCATGGATAGCTATACGATTCTCTATGTATGTGTTTTTGGGTCCTCAGCCTTGACAGCATCCGTAAGTATTTTAACTTAGTTCATTCTAAAGGTAATTGCATTCTTTGGCTCTCTAAGCTTTTGTTGAGAGTGCAGCAGTTTTCTGAGAAGCTTGATGGAAACTTTGGCACCACCATACGTAAAATCAGGATATAAAACCGTTTGTGGTGTGATACGGGTGTATGTTAACACACACATGCATCTGCTCTGCTGGAGCTGTGTGTGTGGCATTGCCATCCTGTTCAAATATTCCCCAGATCAGGCTGCTTACAGGTGCTTTCTTTTGCAATTAGCAGGGTTATGTCATATTTACTCTGGTGAGTTGTAGAGCAGGATACGCTCCCAGGCAGCCTGCCATGAGTGCTACAGAACAGAATGGAGAAACACACTGGGCGTGATGCAGATCTTAGGAGCCAAAGCTAAAATTCTGCACCAAGCCAAATCAGGGAGACAAAAAGGCTGTGGGGCAGGTTAAAAAGAAAAAAAAAAAAAAAAAAAGGGAAATCATCATAAGACAGACAAACTGTTGCTTAAAATGACTGTGTGGAACCACCCCCAGAGTGCAGGGCACCCAGAAACGTCACATTGAAAGTGGCAGATGATTCATAGCTACCAAAACAAGTCCAAAACTTTATTGACTGATAACTGTATCACACAAAAATATTTGGGATCTGTCACTGCTGGAAGCATTTGTTGTATGGCAGTTGTCTGGGAAATCAAAGCAGTCCATGATGAATTGGTTTCTTATATTATCTCTGTCTCTGGTAAGAGAGAATTATCCAGAGCATGTCTGGAGGTGTACCACACCCTCAGTACTTTCCATGCGATCCACCTTTGCTGACTTTCTCAGAGTAACTTTTTCTCAGGCAAACTTTTTTTCATTCTTAGCATCTTTCTTACTTCTTTACAGTTCATCATATCACTGAAAAGAGTCCTCATCCTCTGTGGGAGATGAAATTTCACTGTAATTCAGACATCATCATGACATAGTAATGTATAGCAGATTGAGAGGTGTCACATCCCACAACCCCAAGAGACTTCAGCCTGTGTGTTTTGTGTAACATATTGCACTAAAAGTGGTGTGGGACCCCACTCACCACGGTTTTTATGTCTCCTGAGTGCCTGCTGGATGCTGCCATCCTGTTAATTAAATCCTGTTGCCTTCACTGGTTTAGTTCTGCCTTCATCCGCTTCACGATAGAAGTCACACAACACAGTGCCAAAAAGGGTTGTGGTCTATAAAGGAAGCAAAAGGGATTTTTATGCCTTTATCTTCAAATTGAGGAAACGAATATTCAAACTGTTTAGGAACCTTTGGAAATCACAGAACCCTGGCTGGCTTTCCTGCGGGAGGCAGCATTCTTCTCCTCCCAATGCTGCAACAGGAGACAGACCTTGTGTCCTTGGCTTTTCTGCAATAGCAATCAATGCTGCCCTTTGCCTGCCACCTGCATGGCCACATTAGTCTCCTTCACCCTGGTGTCCTCCTGTTCAACTTTGCCCACTGCTTGCTCATGGAATCAGAGAGCATCTGCCTCACTCAAATATTAGTAAGATCGCCAGATTTCTGTTAAAACTCTTGTAGGTTTTTAAGAAGAGTTTGAAAGAACCGTAGAAAATTCTGATTACTCTTTGAAATTAGACTGAATTACAAAAATGCTTTTCATTTACTGGTATGGTTCTGCATCACTGCAGCCACCATAGCCATGCAGGGCTGTAAGGACAGAGCATTGCACAGCCATGGGAACACCTCCTTTTGTTGAGTTGCATCACGCAAAACAAGCATTTTATGAGGCTTCTTGCCGTGGTTTGCTTTATAGCAGCTCAAATGTGAAACCTGAAACATTTCATTTTTCTGAAGTAGGGGTTTAGAAGTCAATGGAGAACTTATTTTAACATCCTACACCCAAAGCCTGGTAAGTTCTCTGCATCTGAATATGGATTTTACAGGAAAGTGTAAAGAAGTCCAGAGAAGCTTGGGATTACTGGAGAAGTGGTACTAAGGGGTTTATTCCAATGCTGAAAAGAGATACATTAGGTCAAAACCTAAAATACTTACTTGGATTTTATTGGTAATTTATGGTACCTTCTCAGTACATTTAGTTCTGTTTCATTGACAAATGGTTTATTGTGATATGTGTAGGATGAGCCATGATGTCTGTGTGTTCGTGTCAAAAGTTGCTGATGGCCAGTGACTGAGCCTTCTGCCTCCAGACACAAGGGATGTGTAACAGCTTAATTGAGAAATTAAACAGAGTAGTAGAAGGGAAATTTTGGAAATAGTGCACAGAAGCTCTGTCCAAAAAGGCTGAACCAAGGACATGTTTTTGTACTGATTCATACAGTAAAGGTTCCTGAGGAACAAAAGTCTGATGATTTAGTCAGTTACTGACTGGCCTGAAGTGTCTTTGGTACCAGTAACTTGGGTTATAGTGAGAACAGTGAGAATTAATCCTTCCCCGCTGCCCTCCTTGCAGCAGAAAGAAGCCAGCAATGTCAGTCGTGGTGAAACACTGCAGAGCACAGGTTAAAGACAGATCGCACAGCAAGTCCTTTGATTCTTGTGCTGCTTCTCTCAAAATATAGCTGCAGAGCAAGGTCAGAGCAAAAGACAACTTCAACTGAAGACAGCAGCTGTGTGAGAGCTGCAGGCCCCCTCCTGTTGTGTGACAGGGCCAACACTGGCTCAGCTCCTCCTCTGGGAGTTGGGGATGTTTGCAAGGAGAAGTGTGAGGAGCCAGTTCTTAGCTTAGCTGCTCCCATCGGGGAACCTCATCCAAACACAAATGTTGGAGCTATATTGGTTTTCCAGGCCAGCACGTTAGATTTATCCCTGCTCTGATATGCATTAGTTTACTGGAGTCATCCAAGGACAAGTCTGACAGCAGCATACCTGGCAGAGCTGAAAATCAGGTTTGAGGATGGGGAAATACAGAGGTGTGGGAAAAAGGGAAGGTTGGAATGGAGCCTTTTTCCTTCATGTTGTGAGGATCAAAGTGACCCCTTCCCCACACACAGTGAATCAAGGGTTTTCAGGATTACTGAGGCTTCCCTTCCTCCACACTTGACAAGTTAGAGTTTTCCTGTAGAGGGGTGTACACATAATGCTATGAATCATTTTTCTTCATCTTACTGTTGTGCTCTTATGGATCTCCCACACTAACAACATATTCTGCTTTTCTCACTGGCTCAAAGCTTTGATCCCTGTTGGCACCTCTTCTGAGCAAGGAAAGCACTGGCCCCGACTGCCCAATTCCTGCCCAATTCCTGCCCAAGTGCAGTGTCTGGGGCAGGGCACAGCATGGTCCTGCCTTCCCTGTGCTTTGGCTGCAGTCTGCAAGGAATGGTTCCTTTGTGGCAGATGCAGAGAAGACCAAAAACTCCTATTCAAATTAAAAACCCAGCTCCACATTTTGTTTTTTTTAATGAATCCAAACCCAACAAATGAAGAATTCTAACCAAGAAGCTGATTATACTCAGTGACCACAAATAACAGTAGGAACAATGCACTAGCGGTCCTCTGTGATACTCAGTCCCAAAAGACTGTGGCCTCTTCCTTATTTTTAATGAGCATATTTATGTGCTCCAAACCTCATCCACAGGAACGAAAACAGCATCAGCTTAAATTCAGGTGGTGTGAGCATGAATGACTTTGTCCAAAATAACAAAAATTTGTTTCGATTTCAAAGCATGTTTTACCAGTTGGCTAAAGAAATCTCTCTTTCAGGGGAGAGAGGAGGCTTCATCATTCCCCAGCCCCCAACAGAGGCACAGATCTCCTGTCGTGTGAAAGAAACAGGCTCTGATGATAGAGATCCCAGCTTTTTCAGGATTTTTCCCTTGTGTGAGAAGGAACTTTCAAAGCAGTTTCATAGCCTTTTGCAAGGATATATTATGTCATGAGCAGGGAGAAAAATTCAGTGTTTGTCCAGGCATAACAATGACTTGGCATGGGCTCAGTTCTGCTCAGCAGCTTCTTGTCTGGGGCCAGCCTATAAACTCAGGAGCAAAATATCTAATCAGCTGGTCCAACTGCTCTAGGGTGGTTTCTTTTTTAAAACTGCCATCATGTTAGAACATGTGATTTATCTTCTAACGAAATAACGTCCCCACCCTTAATTTGTGATTTAAGGATACAGAGACTGTGATGAGCCATTTAAAAATAACATTCATAAAATCGTTTACATGTGTCATAACTGTGTTGGAGGTTGCCAAGGCTTTGCCCTTCTCTGGAGAGAAAAGGCATGAGACAGGGTTAGAGTGTGCATGTGTTGTCACACCATAAGAGTGTTGATTTGTGGTATATTTTTTGGATCCCAATCACCTGAACAGCTGTTGGAACAGCTACAAAGCTCCATCAGATGAGTTCTTGCACAGCACTTTCAAGGGCTGTCTGCGCAGTGCTCTTCTTTTCTCACTTATTTCCTTCCTCAATTAAATTTAAAAAGAAAAAAAAAAGTAGGAATGAAGAGATGACTGACATTGTAAACACTAAATGAGCAATATTGTGAAAGCAGGAGTGTCCTGGGATGCAGAGAGCAGGATACACACAGGAGACAAGCTTGGAAAGGAACAGGAGGTTTACAAAATCCTCTGTCTTGCTGAAGCCTGCCTGTGCACATGATCTGTGAAGGTAATTGTGACTGGGCAGAGACGCCAGCAGTGCTACAGGCCAGGCATTCAGCTGCTTCCAGCTAATTACTGGAGGGCATCCTTTGGCAGTGCCAGCAGCTGGAGGCCCCTCAGTCACTCAGACCGTGTTCTGCTGGCTGTGTTCCAGCAGCATGCGGGGAAGATTTCCTTGCAGAGCTCTGAGAGCTGTGCTGGTGTCTCAGTCGGGCTGTCTGAGCCGGTGTGTCCCACTCAGGGTGGGTTATTTCTAGCCCTGCTCCTGGTGCCCAGCGTCCTCACAGCGGATGCACCACGGAGTCCTCGAGTTTCAGGGAAAGGGAAATGCATTTGGCATTCCAGGCGTCATTTTAAATCCCTGTAGAAAAAAAAAATATATATATATTCTTCCTGCCTTCCTAAAATACGAAGATTAGCGGCTGAGGATCAGTCGAGTTATCATTAAGCCAGGAGCTGATCAGGCTGATCATCCCTTGAAGGGATGTTTGTGAGGTTCAGGTGTACCTGTTAATGGCTTTCCAAGGAAAACAAGGGATCATCAGCGTCTGGAGGGGCCACCTAGGGAGTGGGTCATTGACACATCTTTGCCATGCGCTCAGAAAACTTTTCAGAAGTGAGAACAGTGTTAGTTTCCCTGGAAAGGAAATTGAAATTCCTGTTAATCGCATATTCTAACACAAAAACTGAAGTACACCTCATGCCTTTCCTACCCATGTTTTTCTTCTTCGTTTCAGTCTATTGTTTTCCAGAGGCCAAGTTTTCCTAAGGCTACCTTTTCTTTGCTTTGTTCTTCAATTGGATTGATTCTTTGTTTTCTTCTTGGAAATGGCCTCACTTTTCCTATTCCCATATATCTTTTTTAACCTCTTTCTCTTTTCCTTCTCAAAAAGTGCAGCTGAAAGAGCTGATATCACCACACTTCATGCTTCAGGGATGCAGGACAGAGATGGTATCCCCTCCCTGGCACACGGCATGGATGTGTGTACCCTGAGCTCTCTTTGTGTATCTCTGAGCCTTTTGAGGGCAGAAGTGCTCTGAAGCGTGTTAGATTATGCTTTAGGTTGAGATGAAACACACCTAGATTCTTTAGTGTCCAAATCAATCAGGGACCTGACTACATTTAATTAAATTTATGTTTAACCCCACTCTTTGAGTCAGCTAGTGACATAGTGAATGACTTGGGCAAGTGACCAACCTGTAAATTGAATATTAATGCGATTCTACTGAAGACTGTAACTTGGTTAAGTCTTATTTTGGCAAAAGAAGGATTTGGCTTTGTGCAGTGCTGTTACCCTATATTATTTTGCCTTCTTTTTTTGACCTTTGGACTCTTTTGCAATAGGAAGTTGTGTCATTTCTTTAATTGGCAAGGGCTGGTCCAACATCTGCAGGATCAGAGATCAGAGCTGGAGTTTAAGACCCCTCTCCTACAGGCCAGGGCTCCTTTGCCCAGAGAGCAGCTAACCTCTCTCTTTCCAGAGGGGTGCTGCTGTTTTGGAGAAGAGAGCAACAGAGGATATTGAATGCTGTCCTCTTTGTTAAGGAGCAGTTTCTCTTCCTGGCTACCTGATGGCACTAGAAAGGTTCACTGCATCCAAACAGCCCTCCAGCCTGTGACAGGTGGAGGCAGCAAAAGCCCAGGGTCTGCCCCTCTGTTCTTGTCTCGCAGAGGGAAGGTGGGGATAGCATAGCTGGAAGCATCACTGGGTCACAGATGAACTCAGACAAAGCACAAGGCATGGGTGAAGGGCTGAGCAGAAGGCTCAGCAGAAAATGTGCCTGGTGCAGTGGCTTTGGCAGCATTACCAGCTCTCTTGGTTTCATTATGGATTCATAATATTCAGTGATATAAAATTCTCAGTCTGTTTTCCAAGCAAACAAATTCCCCAAACAAAACCAAGCTTTTGTCAAGGGGAAAAACTGGCAAGTATAAACCATAAAATTCATACCTCCAGGCAAAAAAAAAATGGTTGACCAGCAGGATCCAAAGTTACTTGTGAAGCTGCACGGTTTTATGCAATCCTATCACTTTTTAGGGTGCAATTCACACTCTAAAACAACCCAAGTCTCCTCTATTTTCTGTAGTATTAAGACACATCAAGGTCGCCCAGTGGTATTTTCTGTCTCACTCCCTTCTATATCCAATTTTTAATTGCATCTCAAATCTGAGGTCACAGGATGCAACTGTGCTTGCTTTTGCACAATTATCGAAGTGCACATCAGCACAGTTGAAACCCTTCTGCTATTTTCATTTATGCTTTTTCCCCAACAACATTAATATTCTTCATTTTTATATCCCACAGCTTTACCAAATTCTTTTGCCATGCAGTCCTCTGCTAGGTTTGCTTCTACCATACGTTATTTCCTCACAGGAGCGTCTTGACTTATAAAGGGGAGGACAATCCATCCTTCATCCTTTGCAGGTTGGGTTCACAGGCTCTGTAGGTTGAGGTGCTGGTCGTGCCCTTGAAAACAAACCCCTGCATGTTCAGTTCCATGCATGACAGATGAAAGAACAGGATATCCGGTTATTCGTTTTCTTAAACACTTCTGGCTTTTGGTACAGGATGTACCCAAGGGAACGACCTTGCTCAGTCATCATTATGGTGACAGCTTCCTCCATCTGCCCTCTCTGGACTCCCTGTTCTTTCACTTCTCCCCAAAAGGCAAGGGAGATGTTCATTTTGGTGCCCACAGTCAGTAGGTGCTGTGCTGTTTTAGCAATCTAGCTCTTGTATGTTGGACCACAAGCATGAAAGTGGCCTTCACCTGTCAGAGGATCAGCATTTAAGACAGGATGGTTCTGATGTTGGGCAGTACTGTAGGACAGCACTTCTCAGCTTGTCAGTTAAATGTGCAGAACCTTTGACCCTTGTTACCCTCAATTTTCAAACTGTGCTGCCGGAAAAATCTCATGCTGTGATGGTGTGAAAAAAAATTGCATGAGAAAGAACGGCTTCTCAATGCAAACCCCTTTGGTTACATCTTCTCTCCTTTCACTTCCTCACCAGCTGAGCAAAAGCAAGCAAGAACAGCAAGGACCACAAAAGCAATTGTAACTCTGAGAAACTGCCCATGGTTCTGTTGTTAGCAACTGAGCCCCACACAGCCCCTCGCTCACTCCCACAGTGGGAGGGAGGTAGAAGAGTAAAAGTGAGAAAACCTCTGGGTTGAGATAAAGATACTTTAATAGGAAATGCAAAAGCCCTATGCAGAAACAAAGCAAAATAAGGGATTCATTCACCACTTGCCATGGGTAAGTGTGTCTTCAGCCATGCCAGGAAAGCAGGGCTCTGTCATGTCAGTCACTTGGGAAGAAAATACTTTCATTCTGAACATCCCCCCTTTCTTCTTCTCCAGATTTATTTGCTGAGCATAGCTCCCATATGGTCTGGAATATCCCGTGGGTCAGCTGGGGCCAGGTGCCCTGGCTGTGCCCCCCCCAGGGTTCCTGCACAGCCCCAGCCTCCTGGCTGGTTGGGTGGAGTGAGGAGCAGAAAAGGCCTTGGCTCTGTGCAAGCACTGCTTGGCAATAACAAAAACATCCCTGAATTATGAATACTATTTTCAGCACAAATTGAAAATACCAGCTAACTAGTCAAAACCGGCAAAAGTTCTAGCTCAGCTGACTAGCAGTTCTTCCTATCAGAGCTAAAGGAGAAGCTGATGCTCAGATTTTTGGCTGTTAAAAGCACTAAAAATACATATAAAAGAAGAGGACATAGTCTGAAACCAGCAAGGACTGCCTAAATTTGAGGTAGCAAAGCAAAGTTTCCCATGTATCATTTGGGAGTGGGCATCTGGACAGGCTGTGTCTGTTAGAGCTTTCTCCAGTTAAATTTGAGCTTGTGGGTCCAGTCTAAAACCTCAGTAGTTAGTCTTGCTTGTGTAATTTACTCTGTTAATGCTAATAGATGCCCTTCCTCTTTCCCATTTAATTATGGGGAAACATACCCTAACTATGAATATAAGTTAACTTATACAAGTCTATGCTACTTGAAAAGCTGCAGCTGGCATATGGAGGCAGCCTTGAAATCTATCCTGAATCGACAGCTGTTTTTCCCAGGAAACATTCCTGGAATAGAATACATCAACATTTTCCTGCAAGACATTTGGCTAAATCATTTAGCACACAGTGCATATGGTATCTTTTACCTTATCTGTCCAGAGTGCTCTAATATCTCGTGAGCTGCTGTTGCCTGCACAGAATGTACTCATTTGGTTGAAATTCTTGTTAACATCAGCTGAGCTCTGTGCAGCTTGGGAACAATCTGTGTTTCCTGTAATCAGACCCTGCTTTGTGTGCCTCAAAGGCACTTATGCCCTGCAAGATCTATCCCACTAGGACAGCTGGTGGAAACCCAGTGCTTTTTTAGTTCCTGGATCTCCTTGAAAGAGGATGTATGGAATGCTGTTGTAAACAGATGTGAAAACAGCTTTGAACTGATACCATAAATCATTAAGAGAAAGATCCATTCCACACTGATGCAGATACACAGCCCTGCAGGCAGTGAAGAAAATGTTCTTTGAATGACAGTCCCTGCCACAGTTAGAGGTGGAACACAGGAGTAAGAAGCATTGAGAAGAATCTGGGGTTCAGGTAACCAGTTAAAACAAAGTATTCTCCCAGGGTGGTTGAGTCTGAAGTACATAGAAGGGTCATTAATAACATGCAAAGGATCTTGCAGCTGCCCAGGATGTGGGAAAATAAATGTGTTGTTTTTTTCTGAAGATTGTATCTATCTTTAATTCTGCAAGTATAAAGCCCTTGCTTTGTAGTTTAAACAAATTGGTACCAAAAGTTAAAAGGAAAAAGCTATTCTCAGGCAGAAGCATGTTTGCATAAGAGGAGGTATTTACAAGAAGTATGAAGCTATAACTCCTTTTGGTTTCTACCCCTCCTACTAGAATAGAGACCATTATCCCTCTAAAGGCAGGAGTCCTTGTTCATGATTGTAGGGTTATAATGGAGTCCAGCAGCATCAGATAATTAGAAATGCACTGAGCTGTAGGTGCCTTAAGGTAATTAAGGTAATTGCTGCTGGAGTGGAGAGTGAACTTCATATTGGGGCATATTCTGGTATAACTATTTTGACCAAGTAATGTTAGCAGTGTAAAACTAGGCTTGGTTAGACCAAAAGTTAGTGTGGAAATTCATTAGAAGTGGCAGACCTTTTAGCAGTTTGTGCTTCAACTCGGTTCCTGCACAATTGTCTTTCTGAACTGTCACCTCACAAGGTTCATAAGGCTCAAATTCAAAGACTTGGAAGACAATAACATAATGTATTTTTAATGTAGACAGACTTTTGATATACCTTTATCTTTGAGGCAATTAAGATGGCTTCATGTTTCCTTGCTATTTTTCCCCTCAAGGCACAAGGAGAATTGTGGTCTCTTGCTGTGTTGGGCCCAGATTAAAGCCTGACACAGGTAAGAGATTCAAAGCTGTTAGGAGACAAAGCTGAGAGCAAGAAGATGAAAAGAGTGACCCACATGAATGACAAGTTTGTGCTAAAGTCTTTCTCTTTTGACCCACAACCAAATGTTTGTCCTGCCCTTTGCTAGCTGACAGTCTTGTTATTAAAGGAGCAGTTTGGCTTGAGGGTAAGACTTAAGATCCTGTGATATGTG
Source organism: Hirundo rustica (assembly GCF_015227805.2). Lineage (NCBI taxonomy): Eukaryota > Metazoa > Chordata > Aves > Passeriformes > Hirundinidae > Hirundo > Hirundo rustica. The sequence goes on from NC_053464.1 coordinate 6,299,522, forward strand.
AACCTTTTCATAACAACTTTGATCTTCACCGTGGGAGGCCTAAAGCCTGCTTTCCATACCCAATATCAACAAAAGAGCATAGGCTTTATAAACAGTAGTATAGCTTTACAATAGCTGCATTCCTGTAAGACACTTCTTCCTTAGGAGTGGACTTTAATTTTTTTCTGCACCTTCTTTCTTATTTCCTTCTTGCCCCTGTTTTGACCATACAGGGTTGATATTTTCTTTCAGCCCCCTCTTTTGCTCTGGGGTTCACTGCAGAGACTCCAATCTCACATCTTCCCTTTTTTCTCTTCAAACATTTCTTTTTCGCTTCTCTGGACCTATGTATTTCTCCTTCTCTTAAAATATTAAAGTGGTGTCCTTTTAGATATAAGTTCACTAAAAGTACTGTACATTCATTTCATTGACTGTGCTCTATAAAAAGCTGTTATAAATATAGCTTTTTCCAAAAGAAATATAAACAGTCTAAGAAATTGAGATCTGTCAGATAGAAGTATAAATATCCACCTACATTAAACAGACTCAGGAAACTGTGAATTGGAGTATTTACCATGTGAGTGTTTTCATTTTGTGATTTACCAAAGCTAGATTTTGCGCAGGTTTTCTACTCAATGTGATCTTGATACTAACTGAAGGTGTGTGTTTTTTGTCAGTAAGAGTGGCACATTGCAACCTAGAGTGAAAATAGAAATTATGTTCAACTCCTCATGGCATAGCAGCAGGATTTCCCCTTCTCTCTAGTATATGCTGCTTTTCTCAATAATTTTAACTACCAAATAAGCACTATTCTGGGATATTTTCTTGAGCTAGTTAAGTTCAGTGATATTAAACTATATTTTCTTTTGGTGATGTTGAATTGTTTGCCAGCTCTTCTGTTGCTCTTTAATATCCCCTCCATGCCGTTCATCCTGATTGTTGGTTGGTGTTTACTGCAGCAGGAGTGTCTGTTCAGGAGGGGAAGGGCTCTGTAGTCAAGGGGAGTTTCAAGCCCCAGCTGGAGGACGCACATCTGAATGGGCACCACCCATGGCACCTCACAAAGTGCTGTGGCTGAATGGCTGCTGGGTGCTGTGGGTACCCACCTGGCTGAAGAACTTGCATGGGGGGCAGGACGTGAGTGCATGAGATAGAATCTGAGTTCATTCATTTCCTGTTCCAGAAGAGGAGAGTGACATGAGTTCTGAGGGGGGCATTTGCAGCAATACATTTCTGAATGTTCCTGGTAACAGAGCTTGCATAAAATGCTCCATCCTCTAACAGTGAATCAATTTCCTTCTTTCCATAATCAACATAAGTATAGTCCACCTCTGAACCTTGTTATTGCCAATAAGATTGTGTGTCTGACTGTGGCCAGTTCCTGTAATTTGTACTGCAGCACTGAAGGAGCCTGTCAGGGGATGACCTGAGAAGAACAATACTATCAATAGTATTGTCTGCTACTTTTCATCACACTGACTCAGTTCCACAGAGGATACAATTTTTCCAGTCTAGCTTTTTTTGGTCATAAAGCATACCCTTGTTTCATTGCTGAGTAATTCTGGTGCCTAAGTCCAGTGTTTCCTTTCTCCAGCTAGGGAAGATATCCAGAAATGGATAAGGGTTAACTGGAAATGGTGATTAGAACAGGGAATCTGAATATAGGAAGAAAGTAAAATGTGAGTCAAAAATGAACTACTTTTTTAACAGCGGTGAGGGTGGCACTTACTCAAAATGCTTATCTGAAATACTGGCATTCGGTGAGGCATGAGTTTTGGATGTGGGCTGAAAACAGTGGACTTAAGCCCTGGTTAAAGGACTTCATCTTAGAATCTATATCTTAAAACTTCCAACAAGCTCTGCCCCTGTCAGACTGGGCTGCAGAACACTGGGATGCAGTTTGTTACTTTCTATGTTACAGTTATCACCAGAAGTAGGGGGGAATTATCAGCATATAAATACTTTGCAATGAGACTGTTGCTTAAAGAAGAGTTTCATGTGTCTGGATATGCTTCAAAATCCACCTGCATTTTGAGGAAGAAGAGTGTAAATGTCAGTGTAAAGATGAATCATTGCTCTCAGTGAACACCAGTTCTGGAAGGCTGCCAGATGAGGTGGCTTTGGAGTCCTGCATTTGGCAGAAATCAACAGAGAGATGCTTGCTTAGTTTGCAGAGCTGTAAAGGAGCTATTTTGGGTCGTGGAACTCCTGCTCATCATCCACACATGTCTGGGCTAAATAATGCTCTCACCAGATTATTTTCAAGTAAGTCACTCTGTCTCAAATGGATTGTGGGCACTGTAGAGTAATTCTGGTTGGAATGAACAGACACCCAACTAAGTGACTTATTGCTACATCTGTCTCTAGCTTTATATGTATTTCTCATATCAGATCATACAATCAGCCTGTGTGTAGGCTAAAGAGAAGTTTGCTGTTCCTTTCTCTTGTTTTCAACCCTGAACCTTCTCCCATCTGCTTGACAAAGATGAGTTGAGGTGTCTGTACTCTCCCTGGACACCCCATCTGGAATTCAGCCTCACTTCTCTAGACTTAGGGAAACAATACTACAATAGCAAAGGCACTTGGGAGTCAGCTTTAGCCTGCAGGACACTTGCTCCTGCTCTGTCATTTCTTCCCATAGAAGACACTGCAAACCCAGTAAGATACCAGGTATTACCTGGGCAGCCAGGCAGCACCATAACAGGGGAGAGAGAGATGCAGGGTTCTTGTGCCTGCCACAGAGAGGATGGGAGGAAGCAGATGCAGTCCATGGAGTGTAGTCATAGCTGCTGCTGCTGGACAGTGCCATCATGATGAGGGTGTCTGCTTGCACAGGAAGGGGCTGTGAGGAGGAGGGAGTTGGGTCAAAGCCAGTTGAAGTTCTCTGGAATGGGGGAAAACCTGTCTGGGGTTGTGTAAAGGAAGAAATCTTAAAATCCAAGCTGAGTGACACAGCTGCTGACTGGTCCTTCATGCGGGCAGAAAGAAGGTTATAAAGAGGTCACGATGCAGTTGCAGCCAAGCTTTCACATACCCTCAGCTGCAGTGCTCCTGTAGATGCAACTGTCTCTAAATGGAAAAGGAAGCCCATTCTCTGACCAAGACTGAAATGTATTTTTCCCTTATTTACCAACCCTACAGAGAGACAGCCATGTCTAAATCTGCAGTCAAGTTCTTACCAGGCCTTGGTTTCATTGAAATTATGTGACATCCTGAAATGCCCCAGTATGGACAAGATTCACTGGGGTTTGGGACCCTCTTTGTAAATAAAGTTGCGTTCAGGACTCTTTACAGTACAAGTTCTTCAATGAGAGCATTCTTTAGCCTGGGAATGATGGTGAAGATTTTGTGGTGACTCTCACAAGGCGGCCTCTTAGCCAAATGGCACACTTGTAAATTTTGATTTGTTTTGCCCTTTGCTTTTCTAGCCCTAGGCTTATAAACCCAAGTTTCCTCTACACAACACCAGAAGACTCTGAGGGAAAAGGAAAATTATAACAATTTCTTCCTAGAAATCTTTGAACTTTAACTAAAAATAGCTTAATCATAAATTATGTTGTGCCAGTGTTGAATTCAGTTATTCTTACTAAAAGAGATGAGTCTCTTAAAGGAAAACTTTGGATCTTTTTTAAGACTAAAACATCTGTCTTTAGCAGCTATTTCTGCTCTTGAGAGTCCACTATGTGATTTCAACAGACGAGGCAAATAAAACTTAAGGAGACAACCTGCACTGGTTGATGGTAGGGGAAAAGAGAAATAATAAGCAGGGTGACTTCTGTCCCATGGACAGGCCAGAGGGACAGTTACGTCCATGTATATCTTACAAGGACAAAGCAGAGGGGCAGCTAGTTGCATTTATATTATGATACCACAGTTCATCACAAAGTCATCTCCATTTGTAGTGTGTGTGTATATATATATATATAAAATATTCCAAAGACAGAAGAGCTAAACTTTCTTTTAAAAAAAGACCCAAGATAAAACAAATTCAAAAACTGCTGCAGTCCTTTGCCCACAACCCTGTCACTGTGTTTCTCAGAATATGCCACTTTCAGCTTTTCCATGTGTCACTTATACTGTGAACTCCTTAGAAGTTTATAGAAGTCAGCTCCTCCCCAGTACTGACATAAACCTGGCTGGTCTCTGAAGTGATCTGGTATTTCAGATAACTTGGATTATGAGAACTGTCAGCTGTAGCACATTCACTTTCGGCGCTCAGCTCTTTCAGTTTGTGCTGTTCCCTTCCACGGAGGGCCCAGGCCACCCATCTGCACAGCTCCGGCAGCACCGGGGAGACTGCCCTGGATCCTCAGTGTGAGAGGCCCTGTCTGCTGGGAAAATTTGGTAAATTATGTCCAGACTTTTGCAATGTCAGCTCTTCCTCACAAACCTCACACTTCTAGAGGAAGAGGGAGGGGGGTTTCCCAAGGCCTTTCATGTATCTGTCATGAGGACGAGTTTCTTAAAAAGAAGTAGGATTACTATAACCCATTTACAATCCTGTTAAAAGCAAAACAGAAACTGAAATTACACATGCAGTTCTGTTAATGAGACATTTGAGGTCATTTTGTTTTAATTCAATGACCATTTGACAGGAAAGAAATCCACTGACTCAGATCTGTGTTTATTTAGTGCCTCTTAGATTAAATACTTTTTAAAAGCTTTCTGAGTTTTCTTAGCCATGCCACTAACATGTCACTTGAATCCCTTGATAAAAACCCAGTGTTGATCTAAACCAATGTTACAAGAGTGAAATGCTAGAAAAAGGCAGCTTCTTTACTGGAAACCCTTCATCCAAGGGCTATTTCTGCCACACAGGCTCCAAGCAGCTGCTGCACGATATGACGTGATTATCTGAAAGGCTGTGCTTTGGAGTAAAAGGAGCACTATTGATTTTCATTTTGAACAGTTACTGAAACCGAGGAGGAAAGGGAGTGAGGGGTTGTTAAGTTCAGGTAAAGTAAAACAGAGATAATGACAGCTGCATGGAAAGCAAGTGGATGGGCAGCCAAAATGTCTGGCTGCCTTTAAAGCTGCATAATTCTGTACCAGCAAACTTCGGGGAAACAGAGAGGTTTGTTTTCCAGGAAGAGATACTAATGTAGAAACCTCTTTCTTGTGGCTTTCTTTAATCACATGGAGGGATGGTGTTAAAAACCAAACGTGTAGAGAGACGCTCCCTTTGAACTACAAAAGCACAAGGTATCCCAGACTTGGTTCACTAAACGGGCACTTTACTGAAAGTTACAGTCACTTCTCGTGTTGAGCTGACCTCCTGTACCTCTTTTAAAACAACTGTTTTAGCAGCCTTTGCTGCTACAGTACTGTCAGGACAATTCAAGTGTGCAGAGAGCACATCACTGGAACCGACATCAATGTGCATGTGCCACGTTGAATGTTTCTCTGCAAACGTGTTGGAGCATATTTGACAAGAGCTGTGCAAATCTGGTTAAAATACTTTTACTAGCTGAGTAATCATTTCTCCAGAACTGTGCCTGGGAACATTTTGTTGATGTACACCATAATATCCTCTTTTGTTTCAGATTTGTAGGTCACCTCTTGCTCCTAGTGCAGATTGAGCGGTCGTTTTTTGCGAATGTGTGGGAACAAATAAATCCCTGTTTTGTATTCCCTCAGTGTTTCCTAGGACAACTGAGTTCTTTGGTGCTGTGCATGCTGCATCTGAAGCACCTTCAGAAAGCACAGGTGTGCCAAGTTCTGCTACAGGCAGCAAGACAGAGAGACACATGATCTTGGCAGGGATCTCTGTGGCACAGAAGCACTTTGCTAGTCAGTGAACAGTGAAAAAGTTAATTTGTCCTGCCCCAGCCCTGCCAAAGGTTGATTCTGTTGCACTGAGTTGAGGTGAGCCCCTGCTGCAGCAGAGCAGTTGGTTTATGGCCCCTTCTGTTCTCCCTCTAGCCCTCATTAAATCCATGCCGTGCTCTTCAGCCAGAAGGAGTAACCCAAGCACAGCAGGCTCAGCGCCCGGCCTTACCCCGCAGTCCTTGCTGCTTCCCTGAGTGGGAAGAACATCCTCCAGGGAGAAACTACTGCCCTGAGGGGTTCCTCTCACAGGGCTACTCTCTTACCTCATGTATGATTCAAATACTGAGAAAGCTAAAGTTTTAAAAAAGTATTCTGCAGCAAGATGAAAGGATGTAACAGCTTGTGCAAGAAAGTAAGTCTGCTGGCTTAAAGCCTGCTCTTTCTTTTCAAGGAATTACCAAGGCAGATTGCAACAATCATTTTCCAAATTATAGTAACCAACCACATTTTATGTGAAAATAATTTTGGATTCCAGTAAGTTAAAAATTACTGTTGTTTTTTCCCCTTCTTTTTTCCTTCCTCTTCCCATTTTTCCAAGAATTCAGTATTGTGTATGCACCAGTTATCTGAAGGAAGCCTTGTGGAAGTCCCTGCATGTGCCTGCTGTTGGCCAAGAGGCTTCGGTTCTTTGTGCACTCAGAAAAGACTCTGCTTTTCTTCCTCTTCCGAGGTCTAGACCTCCACAGATCACTGGAAACGTTCTCTCCACTGCCAATAGCTTTTGGATCAGACACTCGGGCTCTTACTCAGCTGCAGCTCTCCCCTGAGGAGAGCATGGTTTGTGCAAAGTGAACATCTGATGGCCCTACCCATGAAATCACAAATTAAATCCAACCTGATGCAGAAGGTGTAACTACCCAAATAAAACTGGCTTCTTTTCCTCCCGCCCCTCAATTACTTTTTGCACAAAAGGAATTTCTTATGTTTTAGGAACATAAGAAACACAAATTTCTTATCTCAATTTTTTTGAGATTTCTTTGAAAATCAGTTTTGTGGTCACTGTCAACTTTCTGCAGCAAAATCAATGAGAATTTTGCCTAATTTGAAATATTCTTCGATTAGTCAGTGATATGGTTTTTTCTCTTGAGCAGTTTTCCATTTTACTCCATAAGTATTCAGCCTTAATTACAGCTGTTTTGTTTTAATTTGGGATTGTTGGTTGGGGTTTGGGTTGTTTGGGTTTTTTTTCTTAGGAATCTAAATATAGTATTTAAAGTTCTTACCCCTCCTGGAGAATTAAGAGATAGGACATTTGTACTCAACTTTTTCTTCATGATTTTCATATCAGAAAGGCATTTTCTATGACAGAATCAGCAAAGTCAATCACTTTACATGTTTTTTGGATCCTACGTGTCACATTATTAATGTGACTCTGATTTCTCTCAGCAATGGGGTATGTGCTTTCAGTTCAGCATTTTATTTCCAGTGTGATTCTGCCAAACTCAACAGCAGGTTCCTGCAATCCAGTGACTCTGGTGCGGAATGAGAAGTCTGTCTTTTATTGATGTTCTGCATGATGGGTTTGCCAGTTTTCTAAACAAACAGAGCTGGCCCATCCCAGCCACGTGTTCCTGCTCTTCTTTGCACCGGTTCCCACATTTCTTGGACACTTTTTTTTTAAGCTATTTTTTCTCCTTACTGTGACAGTACTGGATTTTTTTCCCCCCTATAATAACAAGTTGTCTTGGCCCTAGAAGAGTCTGGGAGCCACCATAAAAGATCCATCATAGGATTCCATGGCCCTGGAGTGGGGATGGAGAAAGGCCAGGTTGAGGGGGAAGCTGCTGGAGTGTCATCGTCGCAGCTTTCTGTGACACCACACTCTTGAGTTGTTTAAAAAATGCTCTGTCTACATTGTTTCTATCATGCAAAATACACAGTCAGCAGCCTTCTAGTTTCTGGCTCACAAAAAGAAAAGGATAAAAACTATGGAGAAAATTTTCACTTTCAGGAATGCAAAATGTGGATTGGGACTGGTTTTACTTAACCAGACTTGAGCAGTTTTCATTTAGAGCAGCTCAAAGAAAGGTTATACTGCCTGTTGAGGGTCCCAGTTACTTGGACCAAGTCCTTCAGGTTACCTTTAACACTTTTAAAGGTAAAAGTAAGGTAAAGGGTGGAGACAAACAGTATGGATAAATCTGGTTTTTCAGAGCTTTTTTTAACCTGCCTACGAGTTTCAGCTTGGAGGATCAACCACTCAGTTGCAGGAACAGACTGAGGGCACTGCAGTGTTTATGTGGAAAGTGGAAAGAATTATCTGCTACAGCTAGAAAGAGGAGTAGGATCTGCCATGTGAGAATGGGTAAAGGAATTACCTTACAGCTCCTTGGATGAAATGAGAACCTTTTCCACTTTCCATGAGTCAATGCATTTGCCCTACCAAGTAAGGACTTCAAAGTGTAACAAATCACCATTTTAAGGAAAATCATGGAAATTTCACATAGCAACATCATACCTTGTGAACAAGCACCACTTTTCCCGATGGTCACTGTTTCCATCATTACTTTCAAACAGTCCAGCAGTCTCTGCTTTGGTTCTCACTCACCTGAGTACATTCATTGGCCCAACACTTGTCTTTGTGTGCTCACACCACACCCGCCTCCTCTGTTTGGCTTTCCCCCAGCCATTGGCAGCTATCTTTCAGCTGGTACAGGTGCCTGGGACTCCTCCTATCAGCGTGGCACAGAGATTCGAGCTTGCCAAGAAGTAGCTGGACGGCTGTATTTAGACCACTATCAAAATGACTAATGCCTGCTGAGAGCCTGAGTAGGTTGGCTCAGAACCAGCTCCTCCTGTACTACAGAACTACTCGTGCCAGTAGAGACACGGGGTGAGAAAGTCTGCCTGCCTCTGTCCTTTGCTGTCATCCAGCTCCAGCAAGTCTGTGCCTGCCCCGTCCCACTCGGAAGGGACAAGGCAGAAGGCAGATTCCACAACTTGTGTAACAGCAATTTTGGAAATTACTCAGGAGGAGACACACAGGGAAATGCCACAATAGTTTCCTTATAGATTTTTCCAGGGGAAGAGGAGGGAAATCCTGCACATTTACTTCCTGGTGAGGGCATGATCCCCTTCCCCTCGCGCTGTATTTTCCAGCTTTTTGAGGGTGAAGGAGTCAGGACAGCCACACGTGTCACTTTTTCCTACCTCTTCTTTGCTTACTTGCAGCCTGGTTGCCTTGTCAGAGTTTTACAAGGCTTCTGAGGTTTTTTTTAAGAGGCCTCCCATCCCGCAGATGGTCTGTGATTGCAAATACTCCTTAAGTGGCATTGGTTTGAAGAGAAAGCAAATGGTGGAGAAGAGAGAATGAGGTTGTGACATGATTTCCCTGTGTTGCCTCTGTAGAAGGTTCTCTGCAAAGCCCTGTTTATTCATGTAGAGCAACTGAGCCCCTTTCCACTAGAAAACTTTCCACTAACAAGGTATTGATCAAAAATCCAGCTATTACAATTATACTATATTAATGGAAATTAATACACAAATTTTTCTCTGATTCCCAGGCAAATAATTTTTCCAAGAGACTCAATAATCAGACGTGCAAATCTTGACCCAGATATGACTATGGCATTTAGCTATGTCCTTTGGAATTGTCAAAATAAAACAAAGGAAAGAGCAAAATCCTGAAAAGAAATCTCAGATTAAGTGCTAAAAATCAGAACAGAGCCTCTAAGCATCTGAGCACTGGCAAGTTCCTGAAATATAAGAGCCACCACATTCAAGTGTTATCATTGGTGAGATGGCAAATGCAAGACTAATATTCTGATCTGCAAACAGATTCTCTTGAATGAGATCATGCACTTTCTGTCTGTGCAGGAAGAATTGGCAAGGAGGCACTTCTGACTTTGTTGTACTTCTGAATTTTCTGTCAGTACTGACACCCTGTTTCTGTTACTGTCAGAGCTATACAGACATTTCACAGGTAGAACTGACTGGTGCAGGCCAGGTGATGTTATGTGAAGGGTCACACAGTGAGTAAATCTTTGTGCTGAAATCAAGACTCTTGACTAGTCCTAGGAGAGAGAACACCTGTTGCGTCAGCCTGATACGTGTATGATCCAGTTCTGCTTTTGCTGCCTCTACAGTCCAGAACAAAACTTCCCTACTTCAGCAGAGATTTATGGAAGTATTTAGTTCCTGAGAAGTTCTCCTTTTCATATTTTTGGCCTTGGGAAACGGATGTCTTAGGAGTATGGATGAGCTTGGCCTTTCACAGCATTTCCCAATCCAACACGAGAGTCCTGATGCAGTAGTTGTATTTGCCAAGACTTTTCCTTCCCTCAGCAGCCAAACAGATCCCGTGCCAGTACTGCATTTGGTTTGGGTCCTTGTTGTCTCCCTCAGAGGTGAAGGTCCTGCACTCCACAGGTTTCTGTGGCAGAGGGGAAAGCACTGTGGCCTGTGAAGGCTGTGTAACAGTCAGGCATCCCTAGGGTATCTCTGGCTGAGCAGAAGAGAGGAGGTCTGCAAGCTGCCGCTTCAGTTGCTCCCTGTGCCTGAGAAATCCTGTGATTTAGTCACTTTTCCAGAAATATTTCTGGATTTTATTTGTTCACTGTTAAATCCTTATTCCATCTCCTAAGCACACTCCTGTGCAGTTTCCAGATGCTTAATTTATTTTCCTGGACTTACTCCTAGGTTATCAGCTCCATTTCCCAAAGTGGCTGAGACAAAGGTCACAGACTGGAGTATTTCCAAAGCAGGACTAGTGTTTGCTAGTCTGAGCTCCAAGTTGATCATATGAGTATATTTCTTTCATTTAGACTTACTGTAAAATTAGTAAAACTGATTTTGAATATTGACTAGTTCATCCTCCTCAGACCTCTTTGTATTGAACTATATAGAGCAGAAAAGATGAATTGATTCATAAAGCAGAAACTGAGTTCAGTGGAAAGATGGCTGCTCCCCTCCCCCCATCCAATAACATTAGAACGAATTGTTTGATGATGCTCTTTCCCTCCTCAGCCCTTAATTTCCCAGAGAATCATATCTGACCAGCAAATTTAGACAGCTGGGACTGTGAGATATGTTCTTTAACTGTGGTAGTGCTGATGTAGTGGTTTTACAGTAAATGTGTCATTTATTGTACATCCTGCATGGAACAGGGCATGGCACTGTTTGTTTTGTTTAGATTTTCAAACAATATATCTGTTTAAAAATATATTAATAGCAGAAAGGATTACCACATGCAATTTAGCTTTAGGAGTTATGAGGAGGAGATAATATTTATGCCAGCTTTTTCATGGCAGGTCAGTTATTTTGTTAGCAGAGGAAACAGTGTATCTGTATTGTGAAATTCTTCCTAGGAACTGAATTGCACTGGAGAACAGGAAATCATGGGAAGCCGGATGGACTTGAATTGAAAGGAAGAGATTTGTTTTCCTTGTGTTTGAATGCCACTGCCTGCTGCACTAGTGATTTACTGTACAAATTTATTTCTCATTATGCAGCTAACTAAAATAACTGCAGAAAATTAAAGTAAAAGTGAGTGGACCATACCTGTTCTTACTTTGAATTTAATTTCTTTTCTCTTAACCAGTCTTGGTATGGTGCCACATAGTCTCCACAGGTCAAGGCTCTAGATTCTCAACAAATTTTCAAGGTGCTATTTTGAAGAACTTTCTGAGCTACACTTGGCCAGAGCCATCCTAGTACAAATGATCATATAACCCAACAGAGAGGAGTTAAAATTCAGCCACTTCTGTATATTTTAGAACTACTGAGACCAAGCTACTTTCATAATCTGCCTGCTACATAAACACTTTATGACTCAGACTGTGGGAGTTTCATAAATACTTTGCTAATGGTTATTTTAAAAGATGCTGCCTTATGAAGGTGCTTAAAAGGTATCTCTTCCTTTTCCTTTTTTTCCTCTTCAACCAGCACATTATCTTAATTGTACCCTTAATGTGGATTAAGCTTCAATAAAAGGAACTGCATTCACTTCAGCTCAAGCACTAGAGGCTGTTAAAACTGACTTGCAATCAGTTCAAGTTTTAAGAATTTGGACTAACAGTAGTAGAAATTGTATGGAAAATAATTGGCTTCTTCAAGTGCTCAATAAAGGCTCAGGCCTTCACTGTTGTCAGTGGAAGCTGAGCAGTTTTGGACTATGCTGGATTGTATCACAGGCCAGAATCTTAGAGTCAGAAGCTCTGAATTAGGTGTAGAACTGTTCTGCACCTGGGACTCCATTTTTGTAACGGAGATTAGAGCTGGCAAGAGAACTTGTGAGAACCACCTGTATCCCTTGCAGTTGTTATTCCCTGTGCAATTCTTACAAAACCCAGCTCATAGTTTATCTGGCTCTCTCAAATCCTCTACCTCCTTCCAAAGTTTCACAGCCTTCCAGAATGCTTTTCTCTGGCATGCTACAGTCTTCCCATATTTCACACAGATTTTTTCTTTAGAAAGAAAAGATTTTCTTCCGAAGTTACTTTTCAGCTCAGTTCTGTTGATTTCACTAGAGTGAAAAAAGCCCCTTTAATTAGGCCCTGAAGTCCACTGGCCATAAGTTAAACCTGGCACTTGCTTCAAACTGGTCCTGCAGTTATTTTCTGTTGCACCAATGGCCAGCACTCAAGCTACAACATTCATGGGATTACACATGCACTCATAAATTCACTCAAAGCCCATTTATACCAGCTTGGAATGTGTCTGTGGGTTGTATTTAGCATTTATATGCAACTGCCCTTGGGCTTCAGCTGGGCTTACATTCAACATTTACAGATAATAGTTGGTGTGCAGCAGACTGTGTGCAGCAGTCAGCTCTTCCTCACCATGAATCAAGTTCATGTCTGGCAGATAAACTGTAGTATTTAAAACTTCAGGGGGTCAGAAGAGATTGTTCTTCCCCACTAGAAATGTCACTGCCAAAACCTATCTATCTGAGCTTCCAGGCCCAAAGTGTATTTTGGAATGATGTGAAGTATGCTGCATTTTAAAATAACCATCTTCTTAAACCTATATTGAAATTACAAAGGAAATGAGTTATGTAGGAGAGCAAGGAGAAAATAAGATGGCTGAGAAAGTTGGCTAAGCTAGTTCAGTTTCAGTGATTAAAACTGTCATTATGTTCACCTTGGCTGTGAGGTTGATTATGGTCTTGCACATTGTGCATAAATTACACTTACTGGGAAAAGGGTTACCTAGGTGTAATTAGTTCCGAAGCATAATAAAAAGATACACAGTGCAAACAGTGCAGCTCACAAGGATAATGTCTTCCTTGATAGACGTATTTGCTTTAAAGGCAGATATAAAATAATACTTGGATATATGAGAGAATAATCAGCAAGTATTTCTGGATACCTAGCTAGGCCTCTGTACTTCCAGTCCCTAAAGACTCTTCCTAAATACATTTGTGAATTACAGTAAGACTTCCAGGACTAGAGCATGGACTGACAAGGAAGTGAATGCATGGGGAGGTTTATAGTCTCAGGGTTTGTATCAAGAGACTTTTATTCTACTGTCAAAAAGATGTGAAGTTTGCCATTGTTTCAGCAGGGTATCTGTAAAAGGACTAGAAAGAGAATAGTTCTTAATGAACTAAAAAAAAAAAAAAAAAAAAGCCAACCTCTCTTTACTGAGTACTCTGTTACTGAGACACTTGTAGTGCTAAGGGTCCAAAAAAAAAGACATAACACATTCTGTTATGTGCTGTGAAAATCAGTCTAAATTATCCATATAAAAGCTGGGGGGAGATTGCAAGTAAAGTAGGATCATGTATAATTTGCTGGCAGAGTCCAAAATGAAACTCAAACTACATAATGCAAGACTCCAGAATCACAGGGCAAAAGAAAATTTCCTTGTTTGGTGTTCAGAGTCCTAAGCCTCATTTCAGTAGCACTTCAGGTCAAGGGCTGGATTTCTGTTCTTTCCTATTTTCTTTTCCTATCCCAACTACTTGTGTGTCTATCTGGATCATCCTTTGTGCCTTAGAGCTTCAGTAGGCCCTGCTGATTCACATTCCTTCTCACTCTCTGCCTCTAAAAGAAAAGCTGACCTCCTTTATTTGCATTTAGACACCACAGAAAATCCCTCTGACCATTATGTACATGGCTCCTATTCCTAAAATTCAAAGCCACAGTAGGCTGCTCTTTCAATTTTGCATATTAGAACTTACCAAGTGTTTCAGGCGTGTTCTGTACTAAGCTGGAAGTCCTCAAAACTGTGTTGTACCTGGCACAAAGTTGAAGACATTTAAAGTCACCAGTGCTTGAGACCTTTACAACTGCAACACACAAAATAGGTGAGATGTTCTTATTTAATTCCCAAGGACAAATGACACTGCAGCCTGTTGAGAATCTCTTAACAACATCCCTAATGGCAATGTGACCTGGACCATGACAGCTGTGGCCCTAAAGACAAGCAAGGTAGCTGAGGTCACCCACACCACCCCGTGAGGTGCTTACTGTGTCTGGCTTCTCAGGGTTTAGAGGACGATGGAGGAATCACTGTTCCTGTGTGCACATCTCTGAGCATCCTTCTAGACTCCTGTTGCCTCAGTTATCCATTCCACAAAGGAGGGAAGTGCTTTGTTCAGTGAGGTGAGGAGCATATGCACATCCCAGTTGTTGGGAGTGCACCACAGCACTGAGTGCTCCAACACTCTGCATGAGCCTTGGGGTGCTTTAAAGAGCTCTGCCCCTGGGCCAGTAGTGATTTCCCTGTCAGATCAAACATTTCCCTCACTGCAGTCTTTTCTCCTTTTCTTTACAGACCAGAAACTCAGAGTAATCATTCTCAGCATCGCTGAAAAATTAGAACAATATTGGTTGTAATATTGGTTGTAACCTAGACCTTTGTAATTAGCATCCATAGGGAGGAAAACTGTAACAAACTCAGGGTGAACAGCGGGTCAATGGTGTGTTCTGTTATCACAGCTCAGCCTGACACAGCCTCAGCTTGTTCTGTGCAGCAACAGCAATGAGAAAATTTACAGTAACCAGAAACTTGTATGAAAATCAAAATTACATTGCCAAATATATTGGCCTGAGAATACTGGAACTGAAATTTTTTATTTAAGAAAGGCACCATCTGCTTTGCATAGAATTATACAAATATGCTGAACACATACAAGAGGTAACAGGTATGTGATACTTTGCAGAGCTTGGGCTACAAGAGTGTACTTGTTCTCAGAACTACTGTGCTGTTGTAATGTGTTGTCTGTGCAAAGCTTCTGCTGGCTGCCAGTTTTACAGAAATTGACAAGAATTTTCTCCTTTTCCTATAAAAGCATAATATTTTCTGCTCCTTCAAAACAAAAAGACCTGCATTTGCATAAGAGAGTGAGTTATACATAACACATCTAGTCTTAGGCCAGCGATGGATTTACCGTTAATCAGTAATTGTTGACTGACTGTGGGAGATTAGATAAAGAAGATTCTGAACTTGTAAAGGGAAGATCCTATCTCAAGCTGAAAAAGGCTTGAGGTACTGAAATGTAGTTTCAGTTTATTTTAAACAGAAAGCACTTGTATATAACACTCTTAAAGCTTTCACGGCTCACTTCATTTTACTCTGTATAGCTGGCCTTGCTGGGAACTAGGGAGAAATGTGGGGAAGGTTCACACAATGTCTTTCTGGCACCTAGCTGGCAGGTCCTGGCAGTTATGCAACTTTCTAAAAGCTTCTGATTTTCATCTAATTCAGCTGTTTAAATTAGCTGGTGTGAACAACTTACCTGGTGAGAGCAAATGAGAAGGTAATTGTGACAGAAAACAAAATAATTTCTGAAACATTTGTCAAAGCTATTTCTGAACAGATTGTGTATGTAGACTAGATGCCAGAAAAGTCTAGCAAAAAGGTTTATTGTTTTTATCTGGGCAGAGCTAAGAAAATAGCTACTAACCTTACTTGTTGTGTAGCAGATATATCTCCCAAATTCATCCTAATGATAGAGATAATACCTATTCTACTTCAATTTCATGAGTCTCTAGGATGTACCAGTTTCACCTCCAGATCTGTCTAGACTGTCTGAACTGTGATAGTAGGCAGGTCAAGAAATAACCAAATGAGACTATTACACTGAGAATTACAAAATCTGTAAGCCTCAGTCAAGTCTGTGTTGTAACCTTTTGGAGACCATATTTTATGTTCGCTTCTGTTTTCAGTGCTCAGTCTGGGAACCAGAAGCTGCTCAAATCCCAGAGAGGATACCTAAAATCTCAGCCTGAAAGTTCAATCTGACTCAAATTCCAGTAATAATTAGTTTCTGCTGTAGGGAAGTTGATTTGGGGAAAGTTTGCTTTGAAGGGCAGTTTCAGTTTGAAGGGCACAGGGCTGATTTGCAAATACTCTGCAGAGCTGCAAGGAATGGGGGTAGGAAATTGCACACAACCTTGTGTACACGCATCAAAACAGAGAATTCTCAGCCTGTGAGTTTGTTGAGTCTCTATCAAATAAGAAATCTTTGTGATGCAATCATAACTTTGCATTTATTTTTTAAAGATACTTACTGTTATTTAATAAAACTATCTGTAGAAAAGTCAGTCATTCACTGGAAATTGATTTTGGTGGACCTAAAATTTTACTACATATGTTTGGATGGTATCTGGATCTGTCTGGGAGTGACGACCAGATTTACCATTCTTTTACATGGATGGGAGCTACAAAGAATAATTGAAATTAAGAGTAACTGAGATCAAAATGACAACAGAAAGGTGATCCTACTTTGCCTTGCTAAAATCATGAAGAACAGAATGAAAGAAACTGGGCAAATGGGGCTTATGGTGCAGTTAGTAATTTGCTTTATTCTGTGTGGCTGATATTCCACCTTCACAGTGTATCTGCTCCTCTCATAGCTGAAGACTACAGAGAAATTGGTTTGCTATGCACACTCATCTATCATTCTTGTCTTCAATAGCTACATCCAAAGCATATCATTGAGCTGCAGACAGAGGGGAAATACTTCTGGCATGTGGGTAACTCAGCTGTCTGTCAGTCAAGAGTTTCTGACTCTTTGACCTTTGCTGCTTTGCCCTACTTGAGAAGTGGTTTGTGTGGGAGAAGTTGGGCTTCTCCACGCTTTCTGCTGGTCCATGTTTCTGTTATTCCATGGTGACACAAGGAGCAAACTGGACTAGGGGGTTGCAAATTCGGCTGCTGTGCTGGGAAGCAGCTGTACAGATACAGTGACAGGATCCGAGTTACGCAGAAATACGACAAGTTAGAGGCAATGAAAAGTCTTGGCATTTTTGTGGCAATTGGGAGAAACTTCCTGGAAACTTACGGCACGGCCAGTTGTTAACTTACACTTTGCACAGAAAGCCATGGAAGTCCAAATGAAGTCCCCGGTACACTGCCCTTGTCTCAAATCAGCGCAGTCAGTGAATAAACGCATTGCTCACACAGCTGCTGGCACCGTGAATGGAGGGGGCAGGAGAGCCCGGGCCTGAATGCCAGCCCAGCACAGCAGGAAGGGCTGACCCTGGCTGGGAGAAGGTTCAGGATGTGCTGTTCCGCAGAGGATTCCGTTCGAGCCGCGTGAAGAGTATTGATGCCTAGATACGGGCAGCGTGTTGCCCTAGGGGACACTTTTTTTCTTGTCTGTTGAAAATAGCATCGGTGCTGACTGCAGCTGAAGCCTCACTTCTTGTAAATGACTTCAATCATAACAGAATTAGTGTGACCACAGCCTCAGCGCAGCGACGGCCCTGCTTGGGGTTCAACAAGCTCCTCCTCCTGAGCACGCAGTAGCTCTCAGGCTGAAATGAACAGCTTTCTGAACTCCTACAGGTCTGTTAATTGGCTCTGCTCGTTAGCAAGTGCTTTACAGCTGTTGCATAGTGTGTAATTTAACTACTCAGAAGGTGTTTCGGTCTAAAGGGTGAGGAGGCCTCAGTCCTGCGGCCTGTGGGGTGCCAGGAGCAGGGCCGGGTCCCGCAGGGCTCTGCTCTGGGGGACACGGCCACGCCGCAAATGGCGTTGTTTTAAAGCTCTCCCTTCCCCACTGAGTGTAAATATTGCAGCCTCTTCAAAAGCATGGCTTTGCTTAGTTCCTGAGCATGGCTCAAATTCTCCCATACTCCTTTAACAGATTGACTGTTTACTTCACTTTTCAGCCAGTCAAAAGGTCAGAGGAAAGACCTGGGTGAAGGAAAGGAACTGGAATCGCAGCTCTTCATGTACTGTTTAGCAGGAGGGAGTAAAATCTGTTGCATGTTTCTATTGCTTTAGGTGCAGAGTACTGTAAATTCCCTATTTGACCTTGCTGGTGCTTTATTAAAACTGAGGATGAGAGATTTGACCGCTGAAATGACTACAGAAATCTTCAGGAGGTTCCTGCTGTGACCCTTAATGTGACACCACCCTTAAATCAGTGTACACAGGTAAGCAGACATTTTAGAGAGCCCTTCATTTGCTCTTACAGAAGGAAAGTCAGAGTGATATTGTGAATACACATCCTGTGGTTAGGATTTCCTTATTGCATTGGACCATCCCACATATACCTACTAGAAAGAGCATCTGCCTGGCCACTGTATTGTATGCTGCGGGGAGAGAGAGAGAAGGAAAGGAAGGGGAAGAAAAAATAAGGCACATAAAGATAGTGTAATTTAAAAAGTCAGCTTTGTCTCCTCTTAAGAGATGTTTTATACAACTCTGACCTCCTTGTCCTTATTTATAGTTTTGGTTGTGTATTTTTTTCTGAGCTACCCCATATTTGCCTTTCATAATAAAAACAAAGTGAAGGTGTTTAGGCACCTTATGTGGGAGGATATGGCTTATTTCTGCTAGACTTACTCTAAAGCAATAGGAAAAAAAACAGGTTTGTTTCTAATTGGAAGAAAATGAAATTGACTCAATCCTTATGCTTTTTATTCCACACCTCTCCGTGGGAAGCCCCTTATTCTGTATCTAGGTCTAGTTTTGCTTGGTTTTCTCAGAAGTAGCAGAGAACCTAAGTTACATTGGGCTTGTTCTACCAGTAATGCTGTCATGTGGGCACTCTCGTGTATAGCAGGGTGAGAAGCCATTAGTTTGGAGCCTGAAGGGTTAAAAGATACTAGTGTGGGGCTGGGAAAGGGATAACAATCTCTGCCGACAGCAAACCAGTCTGGCAGCCTTCACCCTACAAAGACTTTTTTCCAGTTTAACAATGCTATTCACATTCAGGCAGTAGCTTTGCTCCAGTCTGTATCTGCTGCATAGCACAGCATTCACTACTTCCCAGATTTATATCCTTGCAGCTGCTGTGGGAAAATGCATCATTTGACAACTAATTCCAGCTTTAGAATTAAGCAGAAATGCTATCTGCTGTTTTAGGACTGATCCAAAGAATATTTTTAGGGAAGCAACACACACCAGAAACTCACATGATACTGTCTGTGTGGTTTTTTCCCCATTTTTCATAATGTCCAGTCCACTGAATGATCCTTAGTCATGCCTGAGGAGGAAACCTATTTATTGCAAAGAAACATCAATGAGAGCTGATTTGGTAAATATTAAACAAATGATTCAGTAAGGATCACTATAGAACATATACTCAGTGTCTCCTAAAAGTGGCTTTATCTTTAAAAGGAATGTGAATTACAGTAGGAGGAGAGACCTTTTATCTCCCAAACTCTGAAGATGACTTCATTTACTGCTTGCAGTTCCTGTAAGCACTGTAGATCTGGGCTGATAGAGTACATTTCTGTGAAAGACTCTGTGCCTTCTTTGAAGTGTTTTGGTTCAGCTGGTTTTCTAAGTCAGCTTTTCATGGATTTCAGGAAATGCTTGGGGGAGAGGAGAATCACTTTCTCATAATGCAGGTGACACTTTGCCAAATCGGGAATCTTAAGTCATTCACAGCTGCAGTTTCAGGGGGCACTGTTTTTGTGTTTCATGAGCAGATGGAAACAGAACAGTCTAATGTAGTTTAACTTTCTTTGAATGCAGTTTAGCCACTAGAAATTACAGCTGCAAATGCAGAGGCTTATGCTCTCTGGATCCTCTTATGGAGCTAAGTGATAGATTCTTTTAAGATGTCAGATCTCTGCTCTGTAGATCAGGAGAAATTTCAGATGAGGAACATCTTTTTTAGGTCTAAGGATGTCTGCACCTTTGCCATTTGTGTATGGTTTTTCAAACGGAACGAATTATCTTTTCAGCAATGCACCACGATGATACAGTGTTCACAGACTTTTAAAGTGTGTGAAGAGCATTTCCAGACAGTTTCCTTTTTCCCCAACAAGGTTCTTGGGGTTTGGTTATGTCAGACAGCAACCTCGTCTAGCTAAGGGCTTTGCACCTTTCAACAGAAATAAGGCAAGTCAGTGTTGGTGCAGTTTGCTCAGCCAAGGGTTTGATTTACTCAGTCAAAAACTATGCATCACTGCAGTCTTAATACATTGTCCCTGCTCTCATGGATTTCGGAGAGAGATGGATTCCTGGGCAGATTCACCCTGGGTATATTTTCTACTCGCTTGCCCTTTTTTGTTGTAGGCTTTTGCAGGCAGGAATCCTCTGCCTGCTGCACTAGCACTGACAGACTAATTTGGTAGGGGAAAGAAGCAGGACCATGTGGAGACCTGTCTGCACTTACACACTCAGTTAAGCAGTTGATCTGCCAGCAGGATAGGTGCCGGAGCCTTTAAAACTAAAAACAGAGATGCTATTTTTTTTAAAAACTGTGACAATAAAGTTTATTATGTTAATACCATTAAAAATATTATAAAATAGTAAAATATTCTGCTTGGCAGAAAAATTATGCCAGGGTTTTAAAACCCCAGGTTTGTGCAAACAGTTTTTGTAAACATAAGAAGTCAAGTGTTCAGGTTCCATCGCAAAATACAGTAAATTGCTACAAAAATAAGTTTGCTCACTGTCAAACATATTTAAAAACCCAGGAAGCTGGATTTCATTCCACATATCTAATGCGTCCCTATACAGTTAATGCTGCACTTATATCTGAAATGGGAAGGATTTCAGATAGTCCTTTAAAACAGGATTGAGCGGGATCTGATTTAAGTTCTCTCTTCCAAAACTCTTCACGATGCTTTTCCGGCAGAGCTCCTGCAGTGGCTGCACCCGGACCTTGCGAAGGGGGGTAATCAGTACCTTCCTCGGGGAGCTTAGGTAATGTTCCAGCAGCTTAAAAAGACAGTCAAAAGTCTCTTTGCTGCCATCCAGGCTGAAACGCCCGGTCTGAAAGTTAATCCGGATACTGGTGGGTCCAGTTGCAGTTTTAACACTGATGGCAAAGAAGCAATTCTTTTGTGTGCTGTCCCTGATGAGGAAGGTGCCCTCAGGCTCGGACTTCAGCTTCTCGTGGGCAGCGCTGACAGTCAGAGGCCCCCAGTAGAAGCCACAGGCATCCAGCAGGCTGCTGGCTCGAGTGATGCTACTGAAATCCGCTTGGGAGCGAAAGGTTCGGAAGTGTGTGTTGCCCTGTGCCTGCACAGTGCCGGGCCGGCCGGGGCCCTGGAAGCCTCGTGCCTGTGAGCGATCCCGTGCCGGAGGGTCAAGAAGCCGTCTTGGGTCTGCTCCAAGTGCATTATCTGCTGACACCTTGCTGTGCACTACCATCCTACAGCCGAGAGCAGCGGATGCGGTCTTCCATAGCGTCAGCGGCTACGGCAGGGCGGCCTTCCAGCAGCTACTCTGAAATGCCAAGGAGAGAAACCGTGTGAGATCGATCCCCAGGGCCAGGCGGCTGCAATCGCTGAATGACCAATCCTTCCATTGATACACCTCCCACCCATTATAAAATAATAAAATATTCACTTTCCAGTTTACACCAGGCAAACAACTGCTCTTCTGGACAAGATTAATAGCATATGACTACAGCAAACTCCAAAGCTCCAAAAATATTTAGCAAGGACCATTAACAGCTGCAGAAGATAATACAGTTTTCCTGCTATGAGCCCTTTCAGGGTTTTACAGCTGAATTACCAAATTTTCTGCCTTCCCAACTACGTTGTCAGAACTCAGCACACAGTGTCGTTATTTGGTGCATGTATTGTGTGAAAAAGGGAAAATGGGTGATGGCTGTGTTCCCAAATAATTGGGGAAGAGAGTGAGGTGAGGTGCCATTGTAGGACTGAAGTGTAAATTGGAGGGGCAGCCTGTAACACGGTCAGTTTACACAGTAATCCTAAAACTTCTTTCCTCTCTCCTGTTAACCTGAGGCTCAGCCATAAAAGGCAATTTCCATTCCAAGTTCCCCTTGGGACAGCCGTGCTACAACCTACTAGCTTATACAAATCAACCTCTGTGAACCCTTAAAGCATTACTCCGCAGTCTCTCTCTCTTTTTTGTATCACATGCACTTTAAGTGGCCCAATCTAAATTGCTTCCTATTGATAGATCTTTCAACATAAGGGACTAAATTCATCCCTCGTGTTACTTCAAAGGAATTAGCAGTGCTGCACCAGGAACGAGTTTGGCCTGAAATGTCTGCCTCTGACAGTGTGGTTCAATACATCACCGCTGGCTGCCTTGACCTTACTGGCAAGCATAGATTTTAGGATTTATCCCTATAGTCAGATATAGATCTGCAGCAGCAGCTTGTTGAGAAACCTTGAAGGATTCTCAGAAATGAATCCCTCAGCCGTCTCACAGTTCAGAGTACCATGCTAATGAAGATTTCAAAGAAAGCATACCGCTGGATTCCTGACTGTGCTAATTTAACAAGTTGATGTTCGGTTTAATTTAGGTCCTATTACCTCCTTAAGCACCTACGAGGGTTATAAAATCCTTAAGCTGGCAAGTGACAGGCTGAAAGTAGCATTGGGCTTGCTTTGCACAGCAAAAGGAAACAGATGCCAGTTTTTCCAATTACTGGGCCAGGATTATCGCTCAGTATTTAAGTTTATAATTCAGTTTCAGGACACCCTGGGGAGAAATAAGCAGTAAACCCGAGATTTAAAAATCAAAGGGCTCGCTAGCAGAAGCTGTAGGGAGCCAAGCGAGAGTTAGCAGTGCCTTTCCAAAGTGCACAGAGCAAACAAGGGACACGCCAGTCTTCGGAGCCCGAAAGCCAGGGCAGGGATCTGGGACAAGGGTGCCACGAGTGCGGCGGAGCGGAGCCTTCTGCGGGGCCCGGCTGGTCCCGGCGGCAGCGCGGCCGTGCGGGCACTGCGGGCCCGGGGCTGCCCCGGCTCCCACCGCCGGCGCGGGGCCCTGCAAACCCCGCTGCGTGTTCCCTTTAGTGCTCGTCCCACTGTTTTACACCAGGCTCGACAGGTCTGTCTGAGCACAGGCACTGAGCCAAAAAGGGAGGGAAAAGTGTATTTAAACAAAACAAAACAAAAAAGTGGGGGGTGGGGGGCGAAGACTCCCGAAGCCACCACGCTCTTGCACATCTGGCGGCAGGGCTCCTCCGAAATGTGAGCTCATCTGGCTGCGGCGCCCGAGCCCTCTCGATGCACGTCGCGGTTGGCGCGGACCCCCCGGGGCAGAGACCCTCCCTTACCTCGGGGTGCCGCGGGTGGGGGCCGTCCCCGGAGAGCAGCACACGCTGCCAGTCCCAGTCCTGGTGCTAGTCCTGGTCCTGGCCCCGGCGGCCGGCCGAGCATCCTCCGGCGGGGGCCCTGCCTGGCGCCGCGGCGAGCCGGGGCTGCCGCGGGGCGGGCGGGCGAGCGGCACCTCCAGCGCTCCCGGCCTCTCCAGCGCTCTGCTCTGTGCCCGCGCATCGCTCCCGCTTTCTCTTATACGCGGCGGGGCAGCCCTAAGCTCCTCCCCCGCCTTCTCGGAAAGCATGTGGCTTATTATGTTCACTTTCGCTTTCCCTAAGGCTTGGTGACTCCGCTCCGCCGCTGGGGATGCTATTCAACCCCTCTTCTATCCGACTACGTCTGGATTTACTCTTTTTTTTTTTTTTTTTTTTTTTTTTTTTACGGACAGCCCCGGCGGAGCAGGGGTTGAGAGGTGCTGCGGGGGTAAATCCGAGCACGGGAGCGCTCTGAGGCCCCTGGGACGCCAGGGGACACTTAGTAGTAGGTGATGGATGAGGCTCTGACTGGCAGTTACCTCAAAACGTGGAGGGGGAAACTGCAAGAAAAGCAAGCAAGCAACCACTGCTGGGAGGTTTAATGTGAAAATATCTGCTTTCGTCAGAGCTAACAGGTCAGCATGGACAGAAGAGGTGAGAGGACTTAATGTATAACTTAAATGATCAAGGACAAAACATTAGACCAATAACCTCAAAATGTGAAAAGCATTCAGAGGAGCTTATGATCCTTCCACTGAGAAGACCGTAAAGATGCTATACTGGGGTTTGAGTTCTCAGAGGAGAATTTCCCTGGGGTTTTCTCCAGAGTAATCAGAATTAAAAGGAACTGTTCAAGTCCCAGCTGTATTTATAACCTTGCCAGCAGCCAGTGCAGGAGATGTGGAATGCTCTCCTGCTCACCCAGAAGGAGATTTGAAACCTCAAATACTCCACCAGTGTCTTATGTGCTCCCTTAAGCCGGCCCAGTAAAGTGTGCTTTCTTCCAAAGAGGGTGTTTCTTAAAGTAACAACCACCACGTTTTAAAGGCCAAGAAGTTTCCCTGCAGTTAACACGATGTTTTGTGACAATGAAAAGGATCTCTGTCAAATGATTAAGGGGAGAGGGGCTGGCAATGCCTTGTGAGTTGTTCTTTGGGATGAAGCTGAGGGAATGTATTTCCTGCTTTGAGCTAAATATTCCTTTCAAATTCCACTGTGGTCACAGACTGACTTAACCAGATGGCAATACAGCACCTTACAGTGATATGCAAGCAGTGTACAATAAGTGATTCTGGAAAATTCTGATGGTTTTTAAGCCACCAAAACTTACTGCTTATGTTCTGCCATGCAAGAGCACAGTTGTCATGAATCTGGAGAAGCAGTGTGTCATTAATTTTAAGACCTGGCACAGAGATTCACTTTATGCTCAGACTCAAGTTTTGAGCAACAGTGCTTTAGTCAAGGTTTGGCATAAGCTGCTGGAGGAAGCTCATCTGTTTTTCTCTGTAAAGCAAAAGCATGAAAGAGTGGCGAAACTGAAACTTCCCTTAGAATTCAAACATGCAATACTGCCACTCTTTGCTGTGGCACAGTGTGCTCCATGCAGGAGCAGATTCCATGGCTGGTTTGGATATGGCATGATTGGTGTTCACACAGGCAGTACAGCCAGGCCTTGCCCATAACAGCTTAAAGTCTTCTTAGCCCAGACAAAATTCCCTTCCTCCCCCACAATCCTTCAAAGAAAAGGGGTTTGAAGTGCTTAACTTTGACAAGATAAGGTAAATCAGAACCAAAAGTACAGCTCAGATCTCTTAACTCCTCCCTCAGTGGCACCCAGCGAGCTCCCTCCCTGCTGCTGCAGCCTTGTCCTGCCGTCACTGTGGCTTTAAGGGGCAGAGCCCTTCATGGCTGTAATGCAGCACAGTGGTGTGCATGTTTCTCACAGGAGAAGAAGTTGGCTGAAGGTTGCTGTAGATGTGCCAGGAAAGCTGTTTCACTCTCATGTAATTTTTAATTTTGTAAGATCACAGGGGAAAGAAAGATCCTGCAGGTGCACATGCAGTCTGTCTGCCATGGACTGAGTAGTGCAGCTGACAACCTGCCCGTCCAAAAAGTCGTGTTCATTGAGCAGGAATGTGGTAATAATATTCAGCTGCAAAGCTTCAGAGCTTGGCAAGGCTCGAACGGGTAGGTGAACTCCCAGTTGCAGAGGAGAGTGATGGAGTGAACCTGCCAGCTTGGACACCAGAAGCCAAGTGTGTCAGGCTGCTCCTTCTGGAGTTTGATGCCATCCCTACGTGAATCACAGTGAGGGTGACCCGGGGTGCTCCATGAAGTGCCTTAGAAAGGCTTGCCCAGGAGAAGCAGGCTTCAGCTGTAGTGTGTGAAGGAGATTTGCACAGTGAACAAAGTTTTTGTGATAGGAGTTGAGGATTTAGATGTGAGGGTCCCACAGGGTGAGTTTTCTTGGGAAATCTTCAGTTTTACCCACTCATGTTTCGTTTTTGCAACCCTCCATTCCCATCCTTCCGTTTCTTTTCCTGTATCCTTCCCTCGCCTTAAACCCGGGCAGCGTGTGCCTTGGGAAGAGCTCCGTGCCAGGGGATCCGACAGGGTGCGGTCCCTGCTCCCAGCAGAGGGCACTGCAGAAATGGAACCGGGGCAGAGCTGCTGGACAGAGCACGCGGAGAAGCAGCTCTGCATCGAGGACTGAAGGTGAAAGCACTGCTGCCAGTCCAGGTGATTCTGAGCCGTGTTCTGGCAGCTTAAGGAGCACCTGCTGCTTTTTGCAAGGTGAATTAGGCTCAGTCTGTTTGATAAGTAAAGCCTTCCATGTGAAATGCCTCTTTTTCTCCATGTGGAGAAACAAATCGTGTTCCCTTCCCTGCTGATGGTCTCAGAATAGAAAAGCAAAATCTTGAGAGAAAATTATTGGAGACATTACCCCATTTTCCTTTCTCCCTTGTTTCTAGAGCAGGAAAGTAAATGCTTTTGCTCTGAAGGTTTGTATCAATAAGCCTCCAGGAGCTAGGATAAAGCATAAACTCAGCTTTTGTTAAAAATAAAAGTTCTTAGCCCTATTTTGTAAAAATTGTTTTGAAAAATGACAGAAAATTCAGAGGAATTGATGGTCATTTTTGCAGCAGGAGCATGCCTTACTGGCTGGAAACAGGACAAAGGTGACAGGGAATCTGTTTAGAAAGCACTGGGAATAGGGATGCTAGGTAGGGTCTGCCAGGAGGCAGCAAGAGAGAAAACATGGTTCTGAAGATGGTTTTGAAGGTAGGAGAGTACTGTATCTGTTGGGGATACATGAGACATTTTCCTGTTGGTTAGTTTTCTAAACCCCACACTCTTAGCCCAACTAACAGCAGAATTATGCAGGCAGAGCTTCCTCTATTTGTGCTCCAAGCCTCTCCTCACCCTCTGAAACCACCAGGAGGGAGGAGGTTGTGATACCATGTGTGGTATTCCCCAGTATAAATTCCATTATGGGGCATTCCACACCCTGCTGAATTCGTCCCCACTGCAGGGACAGTCCTCTGGGGAAAAAAATTCAGAAAACCTGAAAGACTTAGGAAATCAGCAGGCACTCCCCATTTTAGCTTTTTCCTAGCTTTTAAGAATAGAAGCAGACGCTGATTCTGTTATGAATCTGGATTAATGGGCAGGCCAATGTGTCTGTGGGACAGCATGTTGTTTAGAGTTTGGTAGTAAGTGGGTGATCAGTGTGAGAATTAATATAGAATTGCTATTTTCTTGCAAAAACAGTTCAGTAAATAAGGTCACATATTAGACGGTTAGTCTTTTGAGGTTAGAGCCTCTCTTGTGCTGATACTGTACATGGTAGCTCTTACATGAATGGGCTCAGTATCTAAACTGATCAAATCACCAACATCATCTTTAGAAAAGGGGAACTGAAGCACCGAGAGATTCAGTGATTTGCTTGAAGTCAGAGAGTGAGATAGTCGGCAGAAGGGCTAGGAATGGAACATAATTCAGATCTTCACAGCCCTATACTAGAAACTTAACCACAATACCATCCTTCCTGTTTTAGTGGGTTTTGTTTTCTTCTCCAGAATCTGAATTTTCATTTAAACGAAACCCTTGAAATCGGAATTCTTTGATTTTGCAAGTAAATTAGACACCACACTGTCTCAGTCTGCTTTCAGATGCAGTGAAACCAGCAGCACTGAGCCAAGTGTGAACCTCTCACCCACTTTGATGAAGTATTTGGGTTAGAGTTTGATACATTTAAACAGGACGTGTCCAAAAGATGCAGCAATTGCAACAAGACATTTCCTCACACATCTCCACTCCCAGTACTATCCAGTCAATCATTTTCTGAGTTAAGAGGTAATAAAGTGGGCCTGATGAATATAGCTCATCTTCTTATCCTTTTAGTCAACTCTTCTAGGTAAAACAGCTACAGATGTGACTCACTTTACACTGGTAGTAGTTATCACACTAGGTATCACTGAAGAACAATGTGTGTTGGGCCAGGCTGTCAGTCACAGCAAATTCATCATTATGCCAAGAGCAAAATACATTTTGAGGATGTCACCAATTTGTTAGCAAGCTCTGATAAGCATTTACCTAGACAAGGGCAAGCCAGTTGGTACAGCAATAATTAATTCTGTCTGAATTGGAATTTGTGCCGTTCTGCAGAGAATGTACAAGTCAGATCCCATCCAGATAGGACGGATGAGAGGAATTAGTGGTTTTGTCTTCTAAAAAGGATGTGCACGTGTGCTGGTGAGAATGGAGAACTGTGGGGTTGAAAAGTTAAGCAAATTAAGCTTAATTGTGGACTAAGGCTGAGTAACAGCTGAGCCTCTCTGTCCCTTAAGTTCCTTTGAATAGTCATCGTTGTCTGAAATATTTCAGTGTAAGAGATATAAACTGCTGTTTTTCAAATAAGCAATATATTAACTCTCTGAGGCTTTGAGGAAAGTTTCTCAGCTGGCTATTCTGGAACTGTTTATTTTAAATGATGTTAATTACTTTCTCAGGGTAGTTAATGCTGGTTTCCTTGAGTCCAGACTAAATGGATCCTGTCTGATGTTCAGTGGAAGTTCCTTGTTGATATTAACTAAGTCAAATCAAGATCTGCATTAGTCTCATGAATTAAAATGCTGAGCACTTAACCACATGAAAATGTGGTTTGGGCTTTCTGCATTTCAGTAGTTTAGACATCCTTCTTTGTTATTAGTTGGGGGGGGGGGGGGGGGGGGGGGGGGGGAAGAGAAAGTCTCAAATTTTTGGTAAAAATACTGTGAAAGGGCAGCCTGCTTTCTGGTGGTTTTTTCATCCGAATGACAAATTTGTCTTGCTGGATTGTGTGTGAGTGTGTCTGTATGTGC
The DNA here is from genome assembly GCF_015227805.2 of Hirundo rustica. Taxonomy (NCBI): domain Eukaryota; kingdom Metazoa; phylum Chordata; class Aves; order Passeriformes; family Hirundinidae; genus Hirundo; species Hirundo rustica. The sequence goes on from NC_053464.1 coordinate 6,328,106, forward strand.
ATACTCCACAATTGATGAAGGAACTTTGGATCCATAAAAATAATGTTAGTGCTAATTACAGAGGTAGCAGGGTGCTGCTCGGGGGAACTTCAGCAATAAATACTAGGCTGGACATGTTAAAGCAGCAGCATCTGAAGCTAGTTTGGCTTCCAGATACACCTGCTGGACTACAGAGCATTGAGTACAGAGCTCTGCTCCCTTTCCACTGCTTCCCTTGCTCCCCAGCACTCTCTCCCTTGCTTGAAGCCACACTCTGTTTCTCCAGCTCTCAGTTCTCTCGTCTTTCCAGATCCCAAGCCCATGAAAGGAGAGTGATAACTTGGCACAGGAAAATCAGCTGAGGTGTTGAACAGTGCTGTGGGTTTTGGAGCCAGGGTTATTGTTTGTACATGCTGTTGGAGTCCTCAGGCAGATACACATCCATGAAGTATGGGAAGGGGATTCTGATAACTCCTATACCCAACATATAGAAACTACTGAATGTGCACCTTTCGTTCTACTGTACAGATTGACCCAATATAGATTTTATTATTGGCTTATGCTCTTCAAAATATTGAGAAATTATGCAGATTTCTGTTCTTCCTCTGTCCCTGGAGAAAGGATAGGTCCTGATAGGTAGGTCAATAGTTTTGTTCAGAGTATAAATATTAATTCCTCATTTGCCAAGAAAATAAAAGGAAAAAAAAAAAAAAAAAAAACACCATAATTGCTCCTGTGGAAAAAGAATTGGATTTTTTTCTTCAGACATTTTCCCTCTCCAGATTTATTGCAAACCTCAGCCAATTTTACATGTGAACTCAACAAGCTGAGTGCAAAGTGGATTAGCTTTACCATGTTCCAGCTCCAGGAAAATTTCTAGGAATCAGGAGAATAAGCTGACAGTTTCTGAGGAAAGATTAAAAAGTCCTTTAAATGTAGAATTTCTGGCATCTCATGTTAAAGAATCATCATCCAACAATATTAATGAAGCATTTTTAATTTTAGAAATATCTTTATTAGTTTATATGCAGACCTCACCACAGACACTTTTGGATTAATTAAGAAGAAATATAATGTCATGTGAAATTAGTGTAGCTTAGCGTGCAGGCCTTGATGTCCTCTATCAGTAAATTAGATCATTAAGAATATGAAAGTGGGAAGAGTGCCCAGCCTGGAGGATTTCCTGCAGGAGTTCTGGAGAGATCTTACGGAGCTGCTCTTGTAGGGAGGGTTTCTGTCTGTGGTGACTCACTTTTCCAGGGCCACTTTGTCCTCTGAGAGTGCGAGAAATCCTATTGTCACTTGTGTCGAGCTGGAAATGAGTGCTGTGCTGTATTTCAACTGCAGATCTATTTCAGTTCGCAATAACGTCTCAAGAAAATAGAGGCAAAATTTCTGATAATGAGTCTAGAGGAAGCCTTACCCTTAATCACATAAATTGAATTGAGCTTGCTAAGATGACCTTCAAACTCTTACTGGACAAGTGTGTAGTGACCTGTGATGCCTGAAATAACAGGTATTTCTAATACACCTTTACTGACAGAAATTCCTTTTGAAAAGGTAACTGAAGCTGTTCTTATAGGAGAACAATTTAAATTTGTACTTCTCCTCAGTTCTTTGCTCCAGCTGCCTGTACTGGTTCTTTCTTATGCCACTGGAATATGAACTGAGCTACCTTTCAGTTTTTGCAGCAATACCAGAACTGTGTCCATGACCCTCAGGATTTACTTCTAAACAAAATGATCTGTATATTCCTGACACTGCAGCCTCATCCAACATAAATTAATACAGCCTTCAGGGAGTTGCTGATTTAGTCCATATCTCAGATGAAGTTCCATAATTAGATTTCTCCAATCACCAGTTTAAGAATTCAGATTAGCTGTGTGATAACTTGTAAAGAAAAATCAGATATAATTCTTCCCATGCCAAATGTTGGGGCTTTTTTCCTCAAGAGCTTTTATAGGCAAATAAATACAACTAAGCACCTACTACAATACTAGCAAGAAATGCCAATAAACATATGAATGTAAATGTAATGTAAATTTAAATACTGTGCTCTCTCTCATGACTTCCCATATAATAGGTTTATATACTCTCTTCCTGGGTCTGTAAGAAAGGTTCAATTACTAACAGGGAGTACTTTTTGCAGTTAGACCCTCTGTCATCCTCATGCAGTGCTGTCCTTTCCCTTGACAAAGGTGGAGCAGCTACAGACAAGGTCCTGCACATCCTGAGGGGTTTGCTGAGTTTCAGAGGCCAGCCAGACACCCAGAATTTCTGGCTACATTAAAAATGCCCCAGTATCTTCCCAAGTCCATGCTCAGAGTCCGTGTTCTGGTCAGGAGGAAATTTCTCTGAGTTTAGACTTCTTCACTAAAGACTTGACAGGAGTTTCATCTACTGCTAAAAAAAGCCTGTTTTTGAAGAGATTAAGGGCAAAGACATTGAAAACTCTCTTCTAGATATACTTGCATTACAAATTTTGAATTAGATGAAAGGACACTGCCTAACTCCTCCAATTTAATTCTGGCTTTTTATTCCTTGCGTACGTTACCCTTCCTTTCTTAGTGTCCCATTTTCCCCAGGACAGTCATTGATTGACCATTGGGCCAGAGACTAGAGGAGCCCCAGGCAGAGGCTGCCAAGAGATCCCTGCACTGGAAGGTTCCAAGTGTCAGGACTGGAAAAAGCAGCTTGCCTGGATCGAAAAAGTCTTCACTTCTTGCTTGCTCACGGGCCATACTAAAAATAGCTCACCACTGATAAGGGTGCATTGTGGTATTCCAGCAGTAAGTCATAGCATTCCACACTTTTACTCCTCTGTTTCTAAGAAATTCAATAAAAAACTTGGTCCAATACACACACACACACAGACACTCACACACACACGCACAAAAGAATGCATTTACTCTCAGTGGCTGCATTTACCATCAAAGTTGGTATTGTTTCCTGAAATTGGTTTCTGATCCCCTGAAAGGCAGTGGGTTTTTTTTTTTTTTTTTTTTTTTTTCCAGAAGTTAATTTCAGGGAAACTGAACTACATAAATGAAACTCTAAAATATCAACTATCCAGATAAATTGTGGCATCAGGGGTGTAATGTGTGTGTGACCTGCCTCCAGTTCCATGAATTCCAGTGAATTCCCAGTTTCTGCTAGCGGGTGGCAGGCAGATCTGAGTGTGGCTATTTTCTGTTCATTTTGAACCAACACGTGGTTGTGAGGGTGGGGGAAGAGCAGGAGGGCTGTGATCTGAGGGGAGAGGGAAACACTGGACTGGAGCCTGGGGAGGTAAAACCCATTGCCTCTTAGGGAGTTGCACTCATTGAGTTGTTTCAGGTCATGTACAAGTCCATGTGACAGACCTGCTGCACAAAATGCCAGGAGTGGTACAGCCTCCAGGGCTTTGGCAAAGAGATCATCTCTCATGATTCATGCAGCACCCTTCCTCTGCTCTGCCCACAATAATCTCTCAAATGTGACCTTCAAAGGCAGGGCTAAAGCTGAATCTGGCTTCAAAAAATGTCCCACAAGCAGAGTTTTGTGCACCATAAAACCCAGTCCTGAGTGTCTGAAGCTGCCAATGTAGGTTGCCAAAGCAATTCTTGCTGAATGAACTGCGTGTTTGTACTGGTTATTTAGAAACAGCTTTAAGAGATTTTCCTCTCTTAATTTCACTCATACCTTAACTTTGAGACACTGACAGTATCACTGTCAACTTCCCAGAAGTCCGGTAGCTGATTCTAATTTACATAAACTATTCTGCATACTGCTATATGCAGACAGAAATGGGTATGTCTTGGGTTTTATTTCTTCCCTTATCTCCTCCCAGCTCCCTTCTCAGGGCTGGGGAAATATGACAGGTGCCTGTGCAGGCAGAAGCAGATTTGGGAGGGTCTGTGCATTTTTCTCCACTGGGTTTACCACACTGAGGAGCACTCCATGACTGGAGACAAGTACTCATCACTGGGGATTTAGTAGCCATCTACTAAATGGGATTTCAGCGAAGTCATGAGGCTGTGCAGAGACCCCCCTCACTCTTCCAGAGAATCATTACTCCAGTTCCTCTTCTGTTCTCCTAATTAGGAGTTTGCACTTCAGTAGAGCACATACCACAGCCTTCCTGCCATCCTGTACCCTGGTACACACACCGTGCTGGTGGTACGTGGTTACAAAGCCAAGAACTGAAAAAATGGGCAATATCAGATTTATATTTGTATATGCAACCTGAAATCTGCCCACTCACACATGTGTGCACTGACTGACACAGGGGTGCTAGGGAAATGTGTGGTCTCAGCTCTCACAAAACTAGGACAGAATTGGCAGGAAACGCAAGGAAACGCTGTCTCAATTTTAAGGGCTGGAATTTGCAAACAATTAGGTTTTCCTATAGATAATTCTGTGTTCTACAAAGACGAAACTTTGTTAGCATTCCAGAGTAGCTTTTCTAAATACAAACTTACTGTTGTTTTAATTATGTTAATTGCCAAAAAGATCATGTGCTGCACGTGGGAGAGCAGGACTCTCCCAGGTGCTGAATGTGGAAATCACTGAGTTGGGGCAGGATATGCTGGCAGAAGTGAGGTTCCCTCTGTTTTTCTGCATCTTGGAACTCCTCCTTTACTTAAAATTAATCACAAGAAACCAGAAGCGTTCAAATTTTGAAGATAAGTGCTTTTGTGCTACTGCATCTGCCTGTGCTCACAAGGCACACAATGCCAGCATGCTGGTTTCTAAACATGAGCTGAGCAATGCAAAGCATCTGTGCAGGTCAGGGATGACTCAAACAAATCTGAGTCGATGGAGAGAAGGAGGCAGAAGGGGCAGTATTTCTTCCATCTGAAGTGAATGTATTGAAACCTCATGAAAAACCAGTGCTAAACATATGTGGCCTTTTGGAAAGTGTCTCTGTGCAACTGCATCCTCAACATGTAGAATGATAAAATCATCTCCCGAGCTGAGTCGAATGGCAGAGCTGAAGGAGAGCTGTAAATAAAGTGGTAGGTGGTTTCCTGCTAAAACTCCCCTGCATGTCCAAGAACCCACTGTGACTCAGCCATTGCAGTCACTGGGAACTCAGCACAGACACCCTTTTCTAGTTGGGTGGTTTTACTTCTCTTTTTGCACCATACCAAGAGAGGCTCCATTCATCCCTGGAGGAATCGAATTGACAAATATGACCCATTACTTTTTATTGTCTTAAGGTAATGATCTCACAGTAGACCCAACAGGACTATTCAGACTTCTTGTCTGGTTAGCAGTGACCCCACCCACACCTGCAAAATGATGTGTCTGCTTGGATCTTTCATGTGAAAGTTCTTGAGACTTATATTCAAATACTTTTACTGGGCTCTTACATGTATCTCTTGATGGCCTAAAAATCAATTTTTCGTTGCTTTCATTTCATGTGCAAGAATACTCAGAAATTACTTTTTTTTTTTCTTTTTTTTCTTTTTGTTTTTTAAGAGTATATGTATAAATATGCCGAATGGGAAACAATGACTTATTTGTTCATAATACATTTTGTAATGTACCTACTATTCCTTCAAAGAATTAACACCTATGGAAAGATAAACTGAGCTGGAAAAATCCCATATTAAAGTAACAGCAGTAGCAATGTCTAGTAGCTTTTAGATCAGCAGTGCAGTCTCACTTGCACTAGAATAAATGTCTGAAGCAGTCAGATATCATTTTGCTCCTCTGGGCTTAGGGTTTTGGAACATCCTTTGCCATTGAGAGAATGCTTTCCCTGGTCCATTTGGAATTTGTATGGACAGTTGCCCTTCCATGTGAAAAGTTTTGTACACACACAGCTTTAAACTTGGCATTGGGAATTAATAAAGCAGGTTTGGGAGATCTGCAGGTTTCCATCAACTGATCTAGAACAAGCTGTTCTTTTTCCCTCTTTATCCATACAGTATTTATTATGATGCTGCTTTCTTTACTTTTCTGTTTCTACCTTGTCTCTTCTCCTCCACAGTTCTTTTCCTTTTTTTATTTTTTTCATTTATTGTACTCCCTCTGTGCTAGTCCCAGCTAAGTCCTTATTGGTTTCCTGCATAAGTGCTGGAACGTTATCCCATCTGATCTTTCTCTGTATGAACAAATACTATGGCCCAGGTTAAAAATTTACTCCACACTTTTTTTCTTTTTTTTCCAGCCCGATGTTATCTAAGTGACCCTTTAATTTCTGTTTAAAGCCTCTTTTAGTTTCAAAATCCTGTCTGTCTTTTGCTTTCTTTCTCTCTGTTATATTAAGTATACTTTGTACAGGGTTGGTTTTTCTTTTCTTCTGAGAATTGTCTACTTTCTCCAGAGTTTTCAGTTTGGCATCTGAAGGTTATCTGTGGTTCCTTGTTAGTGAACTTCCTTTCTGGGAACTTCAGCCTCCTTGTATTCTGACTCAAGTCATTAACACCGAAGTACATTCTACTTTTTCTTGCAGATTCCTATAACTGCCCACTTTTCTTCTCTTTTTTCTTCCCCAGTCCCCTCCAGTGCCCCCACAGCAGTGCTCTGCAGGGCAAAGCCTTACCAAAGCTGACACTCGGTTGCTTTCCCTCAGCGGGTCCTACTGCCCTCACCGAGGTGAATGGTGGAGGACTTGGTGTGTTTTGCAGCCCTGCCGTCTGAAAAGCAGGAGTCAGGGTTTTCCCAAGTACCTGAGGAGGGGATACCCGAGGAGCTGGTGCCAGGAAGGAACTCAGATTATTGCAGGGGCCAGAGGGAGCTGAGGAGTGGCTGGCACTGGGGACATGGCACTGGAGAAGTGGGGTAGGGGACGCAGAGGACACCAGGTCCAAAGACAGGGAGCTGACATCAGTGGGTGGAAGTGCTGGAGATGTGGCATGGATGAGGGGACTCAAAGGCAGGAGGGGCTGGGGCTCACCATCTGTCAGAGCTGGTGCCATCAGCTGGGATTCTGGCTCGGGGACCGAGGACACACAGTGACCTGCCCCATCCCCCTTCCTCCCAGTGGACTGCCCTGAAGTCCTTTTACTTCTGCCAGAAATAGTGTCAGTACGTAGTACATCTGCTTCCACAGAGGAGGTTTAATAGACAATCTGATCGCTCTGATATCCATGCTAAATGATAATTTTATTTCACCAGATGACCAGACCTCTCCTCCTCCTCCTCTTCCTCCCCCACATACTCTTATTTTAAGTGTATTAGTGCTTAGGGAAAATGATGGGCCTACGTGGGTGGTGCCCCACAAACACAGAGTGGGTGCTGAGATCCTGCCTTCTGAGAAGAGCTCACCAGAATGACCAGTGAGGGCAGTGAGTGGGCAGAGCCCAGTGCTGGGAGTGCTGCACCTCCCAACATCCTGCAAGGTGACTGCTGCCTGTGGCTGTGATAGTTCAGCCCATGCCCACGTCAGGGAGGGAAAGTGCTGCACCCTTACTGGTCATGGTGAGTCATTTGCACCTTCTGCTACATCTGGCATGAATTTCATTTTGAGTTACTCCTGTGCATCATTATTTTCAATATTTCCTTCACCAGAAGCTGGAGCCACAGAGGTGAAATTACTTTTACCAGAATTACTTATTAAAACTGACAGCTAGTTCTTATTAGAAGTAAAAGAATCGGGTTTTGAACAGCACTGAACAGTGCCTTTTTCGAGTAGTCGCATGTGGAGTAAGACTGTTCATCAGAAATAATAACGAGAATGTAATTCCAGTATTTTTGCCTGTACTTTTCCCCTATTAGAGTTGAACTCAAGCAAGGAAACAGCACTTGGAGGACAAATCCAATTAACCATGAAAAAGAGGAATTTACCAGATGACTAGCAAGCCTGTTTTAATTTAAAAGGAAATTGGTGTCACTCTTTTGTCTTTGCAATAACACTGTGTGCAGCTTAACACTAAGCATTAGCTTCAGATGGGCTTTTGTACCACCTTGGATTACATCCACAGTTTTGGCCCCACCCATACTGTGAGGTTGCCAGTGTCTCTTTGGACCATCCAGGTTTATGTCAATTGTTTATGGCCTCAAATAATTGTACTGTAAACTCCTGGACTACTCAGAGGACATGCTCTGCCTTCAAATACACACCTTTGTTGTGGCTTGGAAAACTTTCCACCAGGACTTTACCTTAGTGCCTTCTCTGGTTTTTTTCTTATGTATGTATTGAAGTATTTTACAGGGACAGATTTAGCAGGAACTTGGACTCTGTTTTTCACAGGAATTAGGAGCAAAACCTTCTTTATTTGCATACTGCCTGTCAGGTGTAACTGCAAGGGCTTTCTGCTGAAATAGAAAAGCCACACTGAGAAATAAGGCAAACCAAGATAGCGAGAACAACGCTCAGTGGAATTGCGTCTGTTTATATTTGAATCTCTTGTTTGGAGGAAGTTCTGTTTTCACCTATAATATTACGCAAGTTCCTACAAAAATCAGTTCAATGTTAGTATTACTCAATTTCTGAAGAAATAATCTGGTTTTGTGTTTAGAAAACTTACTGCCAAGCCCCCTCTGCTGGAGGGAAAAACCATGTTTTCATCCCTGCACACTGAAAACATCTAGTAAAAGCTTTCTAGCTTATTACTGTGCAAGTAATTACAGGCTCAGAGTTCATGAGATCTTTACTGCCTTTCTATTATTGTCTATCATTATCTGTCATAAGTTGTGCTTTAGAGAAGAGTCTGGATTATCACTGCAAATTTGTTAATTATTCCATCTGAACGAGTCAGTGTGTTGAAAATTCATCTTCTCAATTGATTCTTTTATCATCCAAGTTAATTTCAGTAGTGTGTCCACCCTCTTCATCCCCCTGCTATACATCTCCTATGTATTATTTACATCCTTTGTCAGCAATCATTACACACTGTTAGAGTGAACTCACATAATACAGCAAACAGGAAAAATCTGACTGCAAGAAGTCCACATGCTTTTCCAAGGGAATTCAGACTGCAAAGGGGTGCTTGTCTTACTGCTCTGCTTGTCTCTAAAGAGTGACAAGAGCAGGTCACTGGGTGAAAGACAAGATGATGTGCTGGTTAAACCACACTCATCATCTGTGTATGACAAACCCTTTTTGCAAGGACCAGATTTACACTTACAGCTCCGGAAACGGGCACAGCAAGGAAAGACAAGCCAATAGCTTCAGCACTGAATGAGGACATGGATTTCAGCAGTGCTCTGAAACACACTGCCTGGTGAACCTGTTCTAGTTAATGAGGCTAAAAGCCAGAAAAGAAGTGTGTCACAACACTGAACATTGCCGAAGAAAAGTTGGAGGTTTCTGAGATGAAGTGCTGGACCTGTTTATGGTTCTCTGTGGTGCACACTGAGAGCGCTGAGTTTCTTTGGAAGGAGATCCAAAGCAGCCAGTGTGCCATGCAAGCAGCCAGTAAGGAACTACTGCCTACAAAGCTGAAGCGTTTCCCCCCTTGAGATTGTTCAAAAATCGGTCTCTGAAGAAAGGCAGCCTTTTAAAAATGGAGTAAGCCAACAGAACATTGCTGGGGCAGCTGGTTAGGACTTAGACCTCCTCAGAATGTGAAAAAGTGAGACTAATGTCCCTGCTTGGTGGAGAGCAGCCAAACTTGAGTTTCTCCCTTTTCTTGCAGTTGCCCTAACAGTACTAGCAGTCTCCTCTCACTGAGAGGGAATGAGGAGTTACTTGTTAAGTATTTGGGAACTTAACATCTAGAGCAGTCACTTGTGGCTGGGAAACACTGGATTCTGGTGACCCCTGTGAGTGTTGTTAACTCACTGCACATGAATCAGTTATTAGATGAGCTATTTAAGTGGTTTTTGAAGCTGAGACAGAAGTAAGTGGCTCACATCTGTTAAATTAAAGCCCCAACCCGCAGGCCTAAAGGCAAGGCCATTCTTTCTTGGTCAATGGCTCTTGAAAGCCTTTCTGTCAACTAAAGCAAGTTCACAGGAAGACCAGAGAATGTTTCCTTCTATGGGTTTGTGGTGTGAGGTCCTGATTTCTAAATAAGCTTGAGAAGCATATCCTTGAGTCCAAGCCAGAGAGGGGTTTGAGCCTGATTCCTCAAATTGAAGCCTGAAGCACACACATTCCCACAAAAGATCTCACTAGTAAACGGCCGGATAAAACTGAGGAGGTTGAAAAGATAATGATACCCCTTTAAGAAAGTGTCTCTAATGAAGTCTCTGAAGGGAAGAGAAGTACTTCAAGCCTCTATTGTTTAATTCAGTTTGAAAAAAATAGTGAAAATTTTTCCATAAACATCAAACTAGCAACACTGAGGAAAGGAAGACCATACTGAATTGATGTTTTATGTTAAAAAATATTCTTTTAAAAATGTAATAGTATTTCAGATGAAAAGATGAATTAATTAAAGTTTCCTAGAATATACTCCAAGTACAGCATGTGAGGTTAAATGAGTATACAGCCTTAGCTGCAGTAGCTAAATAAATGTTAGAGTTAACAACAGTTTTGGACCAGAAAGAACTAGCCCTGAGCTCTAGGGAAATTAGATAACCCAGCCCATCTTGGGAAACTGATGCCCAACAGGGCAGAGGGTTAAAAACAAGTAGTCTCAGTTCTCCTGTATGCAACATTTTGTGACTATGCAACATTTCCTGGCTGATGAAATGCAGCTGCAGTATCTCCCAGGTGTAACTCATCTGTTGCTTTATAATTTCAACGCAATAAAGAGTTCCCTTTCATTCTGACTGAGAAGGTTTTATTGCAGGGTCTGTGCACACTGAGGGAAGAAGAGAGGAAGGGGGGGGTGGGGAAAGGTATTGGGAAATGCTTCAGTTCCAAGCAGTAGGTAACCAGAGTCAGCTCTGCAACACGAGGAGCACCATCCTGCTGAGGCATTTGGACATGCTTAGGTACACCTCAGAGTTTCTAGGTCTGCAATCTAGGAGTCTCAGCCTACCTTCACAGGACTCTTGTGCTTGTATGATCAGAGCTAACCTGCTTCCGGAGGCCGAACTGTGCCCAGCCACGTTGTAGCACTTAGTAAAAGTGCTGGAAAAACAAGCAGAAGTTCCCTCCTGCCACTCTGTGGGATGCAGGCCAGGGACTGACCCAGGACACAACTTACCTCTTTCCAGAGGCCTTTGCAGGCAGAACCTGTTTATTTCCTACCATCTGAAATGTACAATCTGCCCATTTAGGCAGAACTGCAACACTGAGTCGAGGCATTACATATCCAGACCTTCATAGACAATATAAGCCTGAATGAAAAGCAGCAAATGAAAACCATGGCGAAAACTTGTTCTTCAGTATGAGCTTGCAAGAGACAGCTACCAGGAAAGATGAAAGCATTGCTCCTAAGGCATATATCTGTAACTTTGCTGATGAAATAATAATAACAATACACTCCTTCCTACTCACGTACCAGGAATTTAACCAATCTTACTGTAAGATTACAGACCATAAAACTATAATTTGAAGACATTGCAAAACATGAAAAATGCTTGGAATTCAAGGACAGAATTTTTTCCCATAGTTCATGAGTTTAATGGCACTGCTCTTTTATGACTTTACAAGTACTCTTTATGAATGTTATCAGTTTGCAACACTCCACAGCTGTGTGATGGAAATTGCAGAAGTACTGGTGGAGGAAGCTTTACTGCTTTACATCTGGGAAGTGCAGCCATTAGGAAATGCATCTATCTATTGTACAGATCAAAAGATTAATGAGAAAGATCCTCCAGTTACTTTCAGTTCTGTTTCCTCTGGCTGGAATTTTTGTTTTCCCCAGACAATCCTGTCCAGCCAGCAGGCAGGGTAGTACAATGACATTTCTAAGAAACAGAAGGGAAAGTTGCCACAAGCAAAAGGGACATTCACCAAACACCGCCAGTTTTGAGTAAAATGTGGCACTATACAAATGAACACTCCTGTGACTGTAAACTTCAGAGATTTTCTTCATAAGGACTGTTCCTCCCAGCCTTGATTTTGGAAGCTGATAGTGACCATTACTCTGGCTGATACCACAGGAGGCCTAAAGCGTGTAGCATTTTCAGAGGGCACTGTGTACCCATCAAAACAGGGAATACAGCCTTAGTCAGAAGAATCAGTGCTTGACAGCAGCACTGGTTTTATGAGCAGCATATACTGTTATTTAATTGGGCCAGCCAAAGTGTTTTGTGAACTATCCACATTATGTATTCTGAATCTAACCTACATACCTGAATGCTTAATATTTCCAGGGAAGAGCAGTAGAACTGGAGAGTGATCGGAGCCAGCCCAGTTGCATTTGAAAAATGTCTGCCCAAAGGTATTAATTCCTCCATCAATATGTTTAACTGCTGTTCACAAAGCTGGATGGAGGTAAAAAAGGGGCCTGGAGAATATTTTTGCTATCCCCAGACACTCACTCAAGTATTTCATTTGCCAGAAATGAATGTAAAACTGATTCCATTAAATGGGCTCATGAAAGCACTAGTGAGTATGCTCCAGCCTCCTTAGTTGCACTGGTGAGTGCTGGAAGCTCTTGTGGTCTGGAGTGGACTGAAACACCACTGAGTTCCCAGCAAAAGAAGAGCCAGAGGTACCAGAATGCAAATAAACCAATGGTCTGTGTCAAAACAGTAGGGTCAACTGTTCAAGTCTCCCTCTGCCTTAAAAATCTATGAAAACGACAAAAATGAAAATGCCTAACCCACATCTGGTTATTAGTAATCATAGTATTATTTTTATAGGAGTCTAGATAATGTATTGACAAACCAGAGATATCTGTAGGTAAGAAAAAGAAACTTGCATGTGCCTTTCACTTTCACCCGACACGATTTCTCATAAATGAAGCTGTAACCAGCAATGGAGGCCAAGATCTGACAAGCTTTGCCTTGCAAATCCAAGGTCATGCATTGCCCTTTTCCGTTCTCAAGTGCCTATTGTCTGACATTTGTACTTGTTCAAATTGTAGCAGAGCTACAGCTCTTCAAATGCTCCTGTGTAAAATTTGAAATTACTTGAACATAAATGCTTATATTTGGAACGTCCAAATTCCAAAGGTGCCACCAAAAATGTGCACAAAGCGTCCTGCCAGCTCTGCACAGCCACTCTGTGACATTTGCATGAGTCTGAGGCACCATCTGCACTGAACTGATGTCTCCTGGTTGGCTCTTAAAGTATTGACAGTTTCTATTTTGAACAAACAAGCACTGATGGCTTTTGCAGTAGAGTGCACTACTGCAAGTCTGGTTTTGTGGGCTTGTCAGGTTTTGAAAATAAGGCATACTGGGTCTGCATTTATCATTTATTGCTGCTTTTCATGACAAGCTGAAAGCTTGCTAAGTTTTAGGCTTCAATATATTTGGATCCCTCATGGGTCATTTTTTGGTCATATTTGAATTTCAAGTCCAAGTTTTGTTGTTTTGTTTGGAAGGCTACCCTATATAGAGCTACATTCAGAAACAACCATTTTGTTGCACAACTATGTGCAATCTTCTAACCTTCTATAAAAATCACGTATTTTCATATGATTCATTAGTAACTATTTAAATATATTCAGGTAGATAAATGTCCTTACAGTTGCCTCACTGCAGACTTCACACAACCATTAGTTCAGTAGAAAGGTCAGCTTACCTGTACATAAAAAGTTATTTTAATATTTTTCTTTGAAGTAGGTCCTTTTCAGAGTTGCTTTCTATGTTCCTCTGGTTCATGTTTTCCTGTTTGTTTCATACCATGAGGTTCTACAGTCTCACTGCAAGGAGCTGATTAAAATCTTGGAGCACCAGTAGGTGTATTTACCTCAACAAAAGCTGAATACTGAAATGCTCATGGATAAGTGGTCAAGGATGGCTGTTCAAGACAGCGAATGCCAGCAATAAAATTCTGATCTTCATTCCATTAAATTCATATTTGACCTTGCATATTCTGGGCCTAGTGGAAAGTGATTGGTCTAAATTAGAGAGTTTCAGCATAGTGCTTAACATAAGGTGCTGTAGAAACCACAAACGAAAACCTCTGATTAAAATTACTACATCAAGAGGTGGAGGCAGTTTGTGACATTTTAATGTCAAATTGTATTTTAAAATGTGACATTTCCATATGGCTTGTAGAGGTCTTTCTAAAAGAATTAATGAGATGTCTTCCCATTGGTTCAAGCAGTCTTGTGTCTTTTGACTTCTTTAAGAAATTAAAGAAACCTAAGAATGTGAAAACATACTTCATCAATTATACATTGAGTGTTCTGATTTAGGAAGAACTCTGTGATTTAACATGACATTTTATATCTTCTCTTAGACCTATTAAGAGATAAGTAGGCCTTGTATATCCATATACTAATGTGACTTCCATCCAAAATTACCACTATTAACACGCCAACATTTGTTCATTCATTTATTCACTCACTCACTCATGCCAGTGGCTGGGGAGCAGGCTGCTATTTGTAGGGGCTATGGCAGTAAATGCAGTTTACATCCAGGCTTGTAAGTATTTCTGGGTTTGAATCTTGCCTTACAGAATGCACACCGTAATAAGAAACTGGGAACTCAAGCTTCTTTAGTTCCCAGTCCAGCTATGTTCACACTATTGTTGAGCAGCTTTAAACAAAGTTTCACTGCTGTTGATTTCCTCTTTATATTGTTTTTGCTTTTTCAGTCATTCAGCTGTTTGTTGCGTATCCATGCCTGGTGTCCCTCTGCAGAGCAGCACAAAGCCAGCTGTTTCTCCAGCTGTGTTTTTTGCTTTTTCTTTCTGAAGTACCAGTTCTGGGGCCTTCCTGCTGAGCCCTTGGCAGCATCCTCCCCTCCAAGGCCATTCCTTTCCCCCTCCAGCACTGGCTGTTACTGCCAGCACTGGCTGAGTTAGGCCACCATTGCTCACAAGCACTTTCTGAAGATGCCAGTGCTGCTTGGTGCCCTGTGTCCAGTCCAGGATCCTTTTTGTCTGCATCCCTGGGCAATCACATGGACAAAGCTTTAGTCACAGCTTCATGGAGAATTAAGGGCAGCCATTTTACACATAGACTTTATGTTCTCAGAGAAAATTTGGTTTGTTAAGGACAGCCACGACATGTGTCTGCGGTGATTCTTCGTGGGAATACAGGTAACAAACACTGGCCAAAGCATTGGGAGTAGTGAGGACAATTCACTTTTCACATGAATTATCAGTGATTAGAAACAGCTGTCTGTTCTGCTTGGCTGTGCAATCTGCAGCTGCCACCAAGGCTGCTATTAAATGTGTGCCCCTGAAGACTCTGCAGAGTAATACCACACAGAGCAACAGATGTTTGAGCTTTCTCCTCTAGCTCCCTATAGCTCTTGGACGCTCACTTCAAACTTTCCTCTTCTAGCAGCTTGATGCTAACTTCCGAAAGCTTTTTCCTAAATTAATGCATGTGTGTGCTGAATGTGAGATTGTTGTAAAATTCTTGAGTTATTATATTAAAATTCTGAATTCCTTTCAATTGGGCTCTACAATTTTATTAATTTGAAATTACCTTGATTGGTGGTGCTGTAGCTGTGATATTTTTAGTTTAAACAAGATAAAGTTCATAGGGAGAAACGGTATTTTTGATTAGACCTGAGAAGATCTTGCCTGCATGAAAATTTGACTATTAGTAAAAGCCTCTCCCTTCTAAGCACCAGAAATTTATTTCATTAACCTTTGAAGAGGTCTTGAATATTGCAGAATCCTGCCAATGTATGCTCTGGAATGGCTGTAATTTCTCAGCCTTGGCTTCTATGTAGATGTCTATTTGACACCTCAGATTTTAAGTTTTTGGAAGTAAAATGTCACTCCTCTGGTTCTTCTTTAGGAAAATTATTCTTTGGTCACATTGCTGAATAAACTGGATGCTGACCATGCTAATCAGAGTGTATTTATGCAAAGGCAGCAGCTGTCAAGGGAAGACACTGTGATCTGTATTCCCCAACACTGGTTATAGGGACTCTCCAGTCTTGTTAAGATTTGCTAAATATCCAATTCTTTTATAAAGTGAAACTCAGTCTCAAAGGTGAGTGAGTGAAGTCACCTAGTTACTGGCCCAACTCCAGCTGGGATGAAGATCTGATGCTTTGGATGCCATTCATATTTCCTGTTTAAGGAGTTCTTTTTTTCTTGTGCAGGAGTATGAATAAGCCCACCTGTAAGCCAGCTCCACAGACTATTTCCAGAGCAGCAAGCAATACTGGTAAGGTAAGACTGATTAATTATTTTTTTTCTTTAATCATTTCATAGTCATATTCCATAGAACACTGATTTATTTAATTTACATGCCAGCATATTTATACCATGGAAAGAAATGAACAGGTGCCACCCATTTCTGCAGAACACCACTGGAGTTCTCTAAGTATTTCCTCTAAGTATTCTTTGTAAATGAAATGAGTCAGCTAAGCAGGACAGCATAGCCCTTTTCACAGCCTGCAGGCTCTGTGGCAGGGATGTGTGGCGAGTGACAGGAACTGGGTAAGTTTGCATGCCAGTGGGAACAATGAAATAATTTCTCATGCTATGGCTGGCTGTACAAGCTGAGGTTTTCCCACTCTCTGAGGAGGTCCTGTTTTCCCTCTCCACACGCTGGGTGCAGCTGGCAGCTCCTGGCAGTTGCAGGAAGGCTCTTGCCATAATCCTCTACTGATTCCACTAAGTATAAACTCACATGAAATGTAGAGCATCTATATTAAGTTCTCAAGAAAAAGAGCACTGGGGGGTGCCTTGCTAATGCTTTAGTTGATGGTATTTGCCACAAAAGTTAGGTCACCGTACCTTAGAGTGACCCCTCTGTCACTCTAAGTGCAGATTTTGGTTTGATGGCACCATGGGAGAGACCAGACTCTTCCTGTTATTGTAAGTAGTGGGATTCTGATGTCTGTTGCTCACATTTACCTGCCCTGGCCAAGTCACATCTGAAATACCACTAATTCAGAGCCACCTCCTAATTAAAACCTTGGCAAGTTGCACCTAGAGTTTTCCTGTTTCAGCATATGACTTTTCTGGCTCCATGTCTTTTGAAATTCCTGGTCGAACACAATATAGTATTCATCTGCCAGACTGTCCTGTCCCCAAAGCATAAATTACCAGCAGCTGAAGCTCCTGTTAGGGATGTAAATACAACTGACTTCCAACCCATTAATTCCAACTCATTGATCCATTAATTTCAAATCCTTAATTAAATTCAGTGATGATAACATAGTCTAAAAAAAAAAACCCTTGAAGGATGAAGATGTTTATCCAGACTTCAGTCAGCATGTCTACATTGCATCCTTTATGCAATACAAAACAAACACCAGGAACCGAATTTTATATTCTTGTGTTTGTGTCATGTTGTTCTGTGTGCAGTGTAAGAAAATAAGTCTAAATTAAGACAGATCTCTTGAAGGTCAAACCTGATACTGTATGTGCTAAAAGCTGTCCTTCAGTGAAGTTTCATATGAATAACAAGGAAACGAAGGCAGTCTCAGACCCCTCACTTGCAGAGTAATGCATTATTGTAAAGAATTTTGTTCACAGCTTTCTTCTGTGAGCTGAGCTCCCATGTGCTGCTTCCTCCTGCTGAACGAGGATGTGAAAGGCTCAATCATACCCCTCTGCAGTTCACTCCATGACTGTGGGCAGGCATTGTTGCTGGAGATGCCAGAATGGAGCAGGTGTTGGCCTGTCCCCATCACAGTCTCTGAGTTCTGAATCCTCTGAGTTTCTGGGCTGCCAGAGACATCTTCCTTTTACAGATCTGTTTTATGGACATTTGTGGGCCATTCAGACATAAACATTATGATCAATGTATTTTTCAGCTCCACACTTTGTGACTTTTCTTGCAGTCAGCTGTGGAGCTCCCAGCTAGTTCTCTCTATTTCTAAAGCAAGTGCTTACAAAATACTAAAAATAAAAATTTAAACAAAAATTCCTCATGATTACTTGGATTCCAAATCCTAGAAAAATAATTTAAAAATTCTTTGAAATCCAGTTTGTAACGTCTGAGTACTAGGAAAGAGAAACAGAAATAAAATTGAAGAACCTGTTCTATACACATTAGCCAATGGACTGGAAAGAAGGTTTTTTAAAAACTCTTCTGGGTAGGATGAAAGCCTGTAAAAGATCAGACTTCCTGGCCAAGGGAAAGAAAGATTTTTCTGCTTCGGTAATATCAGCCTTTTACCAAAATTAGAGAGAGAAGCAGGGAATTGCTTCCATTTTAAGTAGTACTGTCAGTGGGAACACAAAAAGGTCTGAGCTGGAGAGAAAATTTCAAGTTGCTGCTTCTTTGGAAATCTCTTTTCACAGAGATCTGGGGTCAAATTCTTTTCTAAGCTCTCCTGGCACCATACCAACAAAACACTGCCAGAGTAATTGAGGGAGCCCTTGTAACTGAGGGAGCCCTGACTCCTGCTTCCATCTGGACTTTGTTGTCTACGTGTACTTTGACCTTTTTTTTACCCACACTGTGACCATCTAATGTGTGTGTCTGAGGAATTATGTCCTTGAAGATTGCTTTGAAGTGAGGTGCATATTGTAGTAGCGGGCAGAAGATTGATTCCTTCTTTTTTAATCCGTGCAAACCAAAACTCTCTCATCAAGCGTGCTCTCAAAAAATTTCCTCATGTTTAATCCAGAGTAATTTAGAGCCTGGCAGCCACCAACTCAGTGTCTTTTCCAACTGTGTGCTGAGCTTCCTCTGCTACCCTTAAATCAGAGGATGATCGCTGTGGGGCCACCTCCAGAACAGTCCCTTGAGGCCTCAGACATTTTCCCTGCAGCTGCAGAACGTGTCTGTGCTGAGCTGCACCAGCTCTTGGGGAAGAGCTTTGCAGATAATTCAGAATAACTCTGCATTTTACTAAAAGATAGGGATTTTCTGGTTTAGGAAAACAAATCCATTTCTTGATGCAGGTTGACAGTGCTTTTGCCCTTCTTATAACAGTTTCTTGAAGGCAAATCTTTTAAAAGGGACCTTTTAGTCTCTCCTGAAGATTACACTCTTGTAGGGGTCTTGCCTTGATCTGTAGATTTAATGGCTTAATAAGCATTAGACCCTTCTATTAAGCAGTAAAAAATAGGAATACAATACTTTTATCAATATTTGGCACAATTAATTTTTTTTATGTGAAACTAAATATTGATGCTGTCAAGTGACTGCAGCTTAAGGGCATAAATTACAAATATTCTCCTGTGAGCCTCGTTCAAATCTTGCATTCATATACAGTAACCATCTAATGTCTTTCTATTCCTGTAAGCCATATGATTTGATTGCCAGATTACATGGTTCTGTATTGTGCTTAGATGTCAGTGTTTTTATTGTTATTACCAATATTATGTTTTATTCTTACTGTAAGTGGTAACAAAAAATTAACTGCTTCCTTTCACTATAAAAAGAATACAGTCCCATTTACAGAATGTCTCTAAACAGAAAATATCTTTGAAAAAAAAACTGAATAAATAATTCACAACATGATGGGTGAGTAGAAAAAAAAGGTCTTTTGATGTATTTTGCTACTCAGGACAAAACCAGATTTTTTAAAAATAAAGTAACTGCTTATTGTAATGGAGAACAAAAGCTCTTCTAAAGAAGAATGATTGCAGTCAGTGTATTTTTACCCATTCTGCACTTTTGTAGGTAATAGGACTTGTGAAAGTAAAGAAGCCGTCCCTTTGGTTTTCCTCATTCTTATCTTTGTTGAATCCCCTGTTTCTTCATTAGCTTATTTCTTGGCTTATTTTCTAAATGGAATGTAAACCCACCCGCTCAAAAGAGACCGTAACATTTCAGAATAGCAGACTGCATCAAAGTGAACTAGCCTGTCTGTAATATAAACAGACAGTACATAAATTCCTAAAAGCCTTGGAATTAAAGTCTCCCGTTTTAAAACTGCCCATGCTTTCAGCGCATTATGCTCCGGATTTCCCCAGAAAAGCATCCCTGGGAAAATCAGCATGTGCATTTTCCTGTTTTCTCACGAAACCGGAGGAGCTTCATCAGCTCCCAAATAAACACCGTGGCCCCTTCTCGCCAAGCAGGGTGGGAGCCGGGCTGGCTCCAGCGGCGGGGCCGCGGCAGAGCACAGCGGCGGTCGGCTGGGCCGGCGCCAGCAGCGCCCCCAGCTCGAACCAGACCTCCGAGGCTCACGCTGCCTTCGGCACCGAAACGGGCCGGTCCTGGACTGAAACCAGGTAAAATGAGGGCCAGGCAGGCCCTGGGCTGATCCAGGTGAGGGGCGGTGGCTCGGGGGACGGCACACGGTGCCGGGGGCACTGCCCGCGCTCTGCACCGACGGGGTGGCTGAGGCGGCCGGGGGCACTGCCCGCGCTCTGCACCGACGGGGTGGCTGAGGCGGCTGGGGGCACTGCCCGCGCCCTGCACCCTCACAGCCGGGCCCCGCCCGAGGCGCACGTCCCGCCCGGTATCTCGCATTGCGCTCGGGCCGTCCCGCAGCTGCGGCGCTGCCGCCGCTCGGGGGCGGAGCGGGGCGGGCCGAGCCGAGCGCCGCCCGCCCTCAGCGGCTGCGCGCTCTCCGGCGCCCGTCGGCATGGCGGGGGCGGCCCCGGGCCCGCCGGTGAAGGTGCTGGCGGCGCAGCTGCGGCGGGCGGAGCGGGGCGCGGGCGGGAGCTGGGAGCTGCGGAGGGCGGCGGAGGGCCGGGCGCCGCTGTCCGTGCGGGCCGTGTGGATGCAGGGCACCGTGCTGGAGGTGCAGCGCGGCGCCGACGGCGGCTCGGCCCGGCTGCAGGACGGCAGCGGTGCCTTCACCGTGCTGGGCGTGGAGCAGGTGCCGCAGGGCCGGCCGTGCCTCAGCGCAGGTACCGGGGGCGGGGGGACCCCCGAGGGCAGCGGGCGCTGTCCCTGCCCGTGCCCGCTCTAACGTGGTTCGCAGCATCCCCTCCGCCAGGCCAGGCCCGGCCGCCGTGCCGGGCCCCGCGCAGGAGGGCCTGAAGAAGGAGAGAGATTCTTCTCCTGTTTGTCTTTTCTGGTTTTTTTTTCTTTTCTTTCCTTCTCTTCCCTTCACTAGAAATGCCAGTTCAAATGGTGAAGTGCTGGCCTGCAGAATTGCAAATGTGGTACAAAACAGGCCCATTGCTAAAAAATTCAGCCTTCTGACGTATCCTCAGTCCATTTACACTGCAGGACAAACTTGTGTTTGTTTGACTCTTATCGTATGTGAAAATGTAGTTAAGTGTGCCATAAAAGTGGCTGTACAGATAATTAAGCCTTTTTCTGAAGTTTAGTTCTAAGCAATCTTCATTCCTGAGTTTTCTTGCAGGTACTGGCATCTTCAATTTACCCTGTTCACCTGGTGGCTTTAAGTAACTTGGTTTGATAATTTGGTCCGATTAAATGATAATACAAAGATTAATTAATGCTTACTTGTTTTTTAGGGAAGTATGTAATGGTGATGGGTGTGGTGCGGTCCTGCAGTCCTGAGCCCATTCTTCGAGCAATAAAGATGACAGATCTCTCTGAAAACCCAGTCCATAAGAGTATGTGGAACCTTGAAGTGGAGGATTTGCACAGAGTCATCCCCTAATGCTTTTACGTTCTGCCTAAAAGAACTGGAAATTTGGTTTCTTTTGCTTTTTGGTGCGGAACATTGGACTATTCTGTGTAACCACTCCTGGAGTAAAACAAAGTGAGAAGTTGAGCTCACTTAAGCGTAGGGACGAGTGCTTATCTGATAATAATCAAAGTGTTCATGTTTTCCAGTCTCTTTTTGTACCAATGTATTTGAGAAATGCCTATCTGATGTTTTGAATAAGATGTCCACACTATTAAAAAGGCTATATGTTTGTCTCTGTGTGTGTTGCTGGTGGTAGGGGAGCACGTGTTGAAGCAGTTGTTCTGCAGCAGGTGTTCATGGCAGCGAGGGCTGCACAGGACTCTTGTTACCAGGGCATGAAGGCAAAATGTGTTCCAGCCCATTTAGGCTGTGGTTGGAAATAATCGTTTTCACCTGTATTCTCAATTTCAGTAATCATCATGTCTGTAAACTACTTGTTAGACAGGTGTCTCTTGGTAACCATTAGCAATGTCTTGTACTTAAAATACCTGTCTAGTTTCTGAAATACAGGAAGTGGTAATGACCCTTCTGTTCCAGTGAAGTGCAGTTAATGAAAAGATGTGATGCAGGATTACTTGGAATAGGTTCTCCAGGTGCAAGATGTAAATACTTTTTACCTCCAGAAACAAGCATTCTGTCCCTAAGTGCATTTATCTTTCTGAAGGTTTTTTTTTTTTTTCTTCCAGTGTATGCTATTTTTAACTGTTCAAATAATTCTAAATTATATTCTGTTCTTCTCTTTCCTTCTCTGAGAAAAACAAACTATGAAATTGCATCAAGAAACCCATAAAAAGTAGAAATGTTTTTACTCTTTATTTTCCATCTTGCCTAAAGAGAATTTGGGTCCTGACGAATGCTTTGCATTAGCTGTGTGCCGTGGCTTTGTGATTGGGGCCTGTATTGTCCAGCAATAGAGTTATGTTAATTAGGAATGCGTATCGGGAGGGAAGAGAATCTCTGAACGCTACTCAATTTAAGATGAGAATCAAGTGATGGTAATTAATTTTTTTAATTATGGGATTAGGTTTTCAAAGCATGTGGAAACTAGCTAGCACCCTTTAAGGATTTGGATCTTTGCAGACTAAGGACTGGATTTCAGAGAACAATTCCAGTCTTGAGCTTGGTATTCCAAACCAGACCACATCACAGGCAGTTGGATAGTGGAAGTCCTGTGCTCTGAGATCCTGCTGATGAAATGCCAAAACATACAGAGATAAAGAATTTTGGCGGTCTGGGTTTATTTATTGTTTGTAATTCTGGAAAACATCCACTTGTGGAGTGCTGTAGCCTTTGAGAAATAATCCATGAGAACAGCATTATCAGCTTGTCACTGGTTCATATTAAAAATTACTTTCCTATGAGTTCAAAGCAAAAGACCAGGGTGAGTGTTGTGCTTCTAAACAAAAGACTGCTGGAGATTGCTTTGGCTCCCAGCTCAGCTATACTTCACCTAATGAGAGGCTGATGCTGCTTATGGCTGTTGGTAGCTGTTTAAGGCTGGCCTGAAGGGCCTTATTTCTGATTTCTGCAGTTTAGCATTGTGGGGCT
Organism: Hirundo rustica; assembly: GCF_015227805.2. Classification (NCBI taxonomy): domain Eukaryota; kingdom Metazoa; phylum Chordata; class Aves; order Passeriformes; family Hirundinidae; genus Hirundo; species Hirundo rustica. The sequence goes on from NC_053464.1 coordinate 6,351,062, forward strand.
CTACTGGGTACAGGGAATTCTCACTTTTCCTCACCTTACATCTCAAATTCTGCAGTTAGAACATGGGTTTGTGATTTTTGTTGCTGTTGTACATCAGACTATGTCACTGAGGAGTTACAGGATAAGGGGCTTCTTTAGCCCTTTGTTGAGGAGGTCAAAGCTGAGTTCTTGTTACATCTGTTTTGGGGTTAATTTGGTGTAATATGTAGAAATTCTGTGAACTTTATAGATCATGGGGACTCTTGTGTAAAGAACTAGTTGGAGTTGAGTTATAATCTCACTTCCTGTCTGCTCTGCAAGGACAGCTGTGTGGGCAGGTGTGTTCAAAGTGCTCTCACAGCAGGAGTTAACAGAGGCAGATATTCCTGTGTGCTGTGTGGTGGGGAGACCCATGAGATCTGCAATGGATATTATGTATTTGCCATATGACAGCATGGTTTATATACTGCGTTACCATCATCTGAGGTATGGACACTTTGGATTAGTTCAGTCAAGGTGTTCAATAATGTGCAGCATTGCCAGTAGTTATCTACTAAAAGCTTGATCTTGATAAAGCCAGGGCTAGTGCAGAGAAAAAAGCCGGTTTTGAAATACTGAAGCTGATGAATTCATCTGATAAATGCATCAGTCAAACCCTTCCAAGGTGTTTCTTTTCCAGAGGTGCCCAGCCCAGCCCATGGGGCCAGCAGGGTTTCCAGCTAACCTGTGGCTCTAGGGTTGGAGCGGGGCTGGGTCTGGCTCCTGCTGGGCTTCAGGGCTTGAGGTGTGTCAGAGTTCCTGACTCTCTAAAGAGTATCGACAGGAATTGTGTGCATGGAGAACCTGGGAGCAGCTCAGAGACACCAAACAGCTGGGCAGAGCAAAATGGCTGCAGTTTAAAATGTTTATTGGTAGTTAAATGGCTTCTTTATTACGAGTGATAAGTTATAAGCAGCTTTTAGAGGAGACGTGGTGTCTGCATCCAGCTCAGTGTTGCTGTGTGCAGTTAGCATTTAGTTAAAGTCCTGTATTTCTGTATTGCTGACTGAGCTCTTCTCAATCTTTTCCTCTACTTGCTGATGTTTTTCTTTGTTCCTGAAACTGTCACCATAGGACTTTTTTCAGAAGTGCTTGGTGTGGTTAGCTGAGGAGTGAAGTGACATTCAATGACTGGGGAGAAAATTAAGTGTTTTTTTAATCAGTAACTAGTATAAATATTCTCCCAGAAATATTTCGTACAATTTTGGCATTTTACAAGGGTGGAGGTATAAAGTTATTACAGAGGAAGACTTGATTTCTAGCATCTGATGTGTGTGGGGATCCTAAAAAATGTAGGATTTTTTTCCTGACTAGTGCAGGAATCATGTTTCTAATTTGTATCCAGCTAGAGAGTAAGTGTTTAGAAAGTGACTGCAGCTGCAAGCAGCATACACTAGATAAGAGGCAGCTGCTTGCTTTGTCTGTGAGCCAGGCAGTCAAACCCAGCCAGTTCCAACTCTCTAGGTCAGTACAACTTGGTTGTTACAAATAATCAATAAAAATGTACTCCAGCATAAAAATAAGGCAGTCAGATGTTTATTAGCATGATGTCATAGAACAGAACACCATTATTTCAATGTTTGCATATTATGCAAAGACATTGGATGGATTTTGCAATGTTACCTTTTACAAAGGAACAGCTGCATTCCAGGCGCTGTGTGGGGAAAGGTAATGCAATTTTAAAATCAAGTGACCTACAACAGAGAAAGGGATTTAACACGAGGCACACAACAGCAGCTCTTACACCCTAACGTCACTTCATGGGTAGGGCAGATCTTGGTCACCTTTTCCCAAGACATCAACTGACTGCTGACAAGGGGCTTCTAAAGACACAGGGAAAATGTGAAACTGGGGCACAGAGGCCAAGAAGGCTGTTTCTCATTTAACAGTGTCTACATTAATAAGGGAAAAATCAACCAGTATAAAAATGAGAAAATTATTAACTGCTTTCCATTATTTACCCATCTTATTTCTATCTTAGCCTTCTTGTGTGTTGGAGCACTTCCCTGGAAAAAGATAGATAACTTTCTCCAGAACCGCTGAGCAGTGGAGTTTCATTTCTGGAGAAAAAAGAAGTCAGCATCTCTGCTGACTCCAAGCTGATGACACTGCTTTCACAACGTAGTCCACTTGTACTAATCTGAGCTGGAAGAGAGCTTTTCTCAGCTTTTCAGTGTATTTGTGCTATGGTTCAAGGCTGGTGGAGAGGCAACTTTGCCACCAAATGGGAGAACTCTTTGAGAGTAACTGATAAGTTTCATGTCCAATTTCTTTTGGTTGTTATAGTTTCTTGTCAATATACTGAAATATTTCCTCTTGCCCTCAGGGGTTCTGGGTGGAAAGCTTTCCTTTTATACTTACATGTATACTTCATTATATTCACAATTAACACTAATGCATTCACCCTTCTACTGTTCTCTCCCTGTTCTTGCCTCTAGCTTGTCTACCTAAAATAACTGTTCTGTTTTGGGTGCCGAAAGGGTTCTTCCATCTTCAGGGCTGGTATCTGCCATTCAGGACTGGCTGGAGCTGAAATGAAGAGATGAAGTGCAGGTAAGTGGTAAGGACAAGTCACATGTAATGCAACCTTTCATTACAGTGACATACAAAAAATCTCTGAAGGGAAAATATCATCAGATATATTTATGACATCAAAAAATTGTGGGGAAAGTACTCCTGCATTTTAGATATGGTTTTATCTTAGATCACTAAGCTGAAATAAATATGTCAGGTTCTCTCATGTTTGATAAATTCACATTAAGGAGGAAAAGGGCAGCTTTATTTCTAATGTTTATGAGGTCTGGGTAGTTCAGCTATTCAGTGGAAGATCCTTGACAAGCATGAATTTCTAAGAAATAGTGCAGAGGTAGTTTCTGCTGACAGCCACTTTCTGTTTTGCTCTCATCACCATTGCTGGTTGTCAGTTACTGTGCATAACCCGACCATTACTGACTCTTTGACTGTGTCAAACCTAATTCTCCCTTAGTTTGGTCTGTTCAGCTTCCTTCTCTTCAGGGTGTTTGCATATTTAGAGACTTAACTCGTGTTTCTTCAACCCTTCCATTTTTTCCCCAGGACTGTTCTCAACTGGTTCACAATTTAAGTAAAACACGGTGTCCAAAATTGGATACATAAAATAAGCTAAATAGAGAAGTATTTTTTGTTTTAAATATGTTGATTCATGTGTACATCCCCAATGTATTTTGCTTCTTTAATAGCATGTTCTCATTAACTGAGCTTGTGGTCCACCTTCATTCCAATCATTTTCCTCAGAAATGGGATAATGTAAACTAGCAGCACTAGCTGACTTCAATAACTCAGCTACCACGCTATTCTAAAACATTATTTTCAACTGAATATTCTGTTGACTCAGATTTAACAAAATCTGTCTCTTTATTTCATATTTATATGTTGAAGAGTTTATATAACTACTGGAGCTAAAGACCACTCACTGCCTACAAGATGCTCCCCAGAAATGTCCTGACCATGCACTGCTTCGGAGCTGAGTGAACTGAACTGAACAGCTCAGGCAGATGCTGACACATGGCCTTGTTTCAGCATGTGGGAGCATGGTGTGATGCACTTAGGGACACAGTGAATGTTCTTTTTCTAGGTTTTTATTTTATTTTATGGCCAACAAACCCGTCTACAAATACTACTCCCTTCCTTAATGGGTAAAAAATCAGCTAATAATTGTAAATTTTTAAAGGCATACTACAAGTGGGTTTGTAGTCACCAAATCACTCCTTTGAGATAGTAGTGAGTTTACAAAAGCAAATAAATAATGTTTCATTTCATATATTAAAAAACCCACCCTCTTTTCATTACTAAACCTTAGGAAAGCATGGAGCATAAAAGGAGTAAACCCAAGTGCTTTGTTTCAGGCAAAAGTACAATTGTCTCTTGTGCATGATTCTGCCATTTATTTGGTGTAAATGTTTCCATTGCAGTCTTGTACAAATACAGGGAGTTACTACTTGGGCAAGAGTGTCAATAATGGAACTCCAGTTAGAAGCACATGTGGCTCCAGTCACTTTTGGAGTACACAAATTGGCACAATAACTGCAGAAGTGGGCAAGGATTGTAACTAAAAATTTCAGGCAAGTCCTACTGCTCTAGGCTTTTCATCTTCCTTAGCTCTATTCCAGGAATCCACTTAACAGTGCAATCTGGATGACAGCTGCATTAAAAGACATGTATTGATAATCTGCATATTCGAGGTTGAAAAGATAGAAAAATTTCATTGTTAGAGACTGAAAAATACAAAATTAAGTCTCTTGAGTATTTTATGTCTGTATATGTTTTTTGTTAATATGAATCCAAATGCATTATTCAGACCAAAAGACGGTGAAACCAGAAATAGTATCCAAGAGGAGAAACTGCTGGGGACATCACATGGTATGCTGCAGGAATCCTTCTGCCTCTGTCACACAGCGGATTAGGACAAAATAAAAGCAGCAGAGAGTGTGCTGGTGAGTGAACAGCAGGAAGGGGAGGTAGCCAAGAGGCAAGAAGAGCATTTCTGGGAATAGTTTTGCTCAGAGCCACAGTCAGATTCATTACTTTTATTTTCTCACATGTTCTTGAATTACAGACATGCAAGTACTGGAGCAATGCAGTCAGAGTATTTGGGGTGGTAAAAAAAAATGAAACTTACCACTGTGGAGGGATTTCCACAGGGACAAAATTCCGGTTGCACAAATGAACAAAAGCTGCTGCTAATCTGCAGGCAGCCCCCAAGGGCGGGGAGTCACAGGTGTCCTGGGTACACATGGTGTAGAATGGCTCGGGCTCCACCTGGGCACAAAGGGAGGGCTTAGGGGAGCAGAGGGACCTGCGGGTAAACCCTGAGGTTTGGGTTGTGTCCCCTCCCCCCTGCCTGGTAAGGACCATTCATAAACTTGTATTTCCTTCCTAACAGTGAGGAGGTTAGTTCTGTTTCCAAATTCTAGACCTGTATCCTAAAGAACAGTGGAGTCATACCACTATTCTGTGGATGTCAAAAATCTCAATTTATATTTATGGTGATAAAAACGCTTTTTTTCTGTCTGGATTGCTTCTAAAGTTCTCTGCAAGTAAACTTCTATATCCTTGCAATGGTTATGTGTCCTCCTTGGAAGTATGATGCATAATTAAGATAGTGATTCTGGCTTAAGTTCTACTTACAACTTTGAAGCAGTTCCTGAGAAGTGAATGTGGTTCTTCAAAGAACACTTTACAGATGTTTTGCTTAGCTGTAATCGGACATGGCTTCTCTTTCTTTGGTAGGAGACTGCACTTATTCACCTGGGAAAACAGAATTACTGAACTTGGTGTATTTTGGGAGTTTTTTTGCATACATCAGGGTTGGGTGAGTTCTTCAGATTTCCAGTGTGAGCTGGTTTGAAGGACGATATGGGCAGCTCAGTACCCTGCTCTAATGTTTATTGTTCATTAATATTGAGAGGCACCTTGCAGATTAGACCTTGTTTCCTTTTGCTGTTGATTCTGTTATTCACTGAAGGATTTTGGTGTGTAGTTGCTGACATAGCAGGTAGTTAGCTAGTTCTCTTTTATATAGATCTGACAGGTCAAAGTTGTGCTTTTACTTTCCGGTGGAGGAAAAAAACCCTGAAAACTTCATACCGTTATTCATAGGTAAAGGTGGCTTTAAAAAAACCCAACAAACCCCACCACCAGATAGTTCTTTAAGCAAGTGTAAATTGTAGTTATGTTAGTTACTAAGGAAAATTAATTGGCAGTTTGCTCAGTGCTAGCCCTCATCCCGCAGGAGTCACACACTCAGACCCCTCCTGTTGTGCAGCCCGGGCCTGGTGATGGTGGAGCTCTGCTGACGTCCTTTGCAAGGTCAGTGCGTGACGAAGGCTGTGATAAAGCTCCTGGGAGCTGCAGTCAGAGGTCACAGTTCAGTGTGAGCCCTCCCAGTCAATAGTGCAAGTGCAGCCATGCTGCCCCTAAAGAAGGGCACTCAGGATTGCCCTGCCTCTGTATGGTACTGAGTTTCTGATGTATTGCTTTTAATTGATTCTGTGGTTTGCTGTCTCTAGGGAGTTTTGCATTTTTGTGACTATATTAGACGTTAATATTTGTAGCAATTAAGAAAATTGTGCCTATGGTCAGTCACATTGTGATCCTGCCCCATTATTAACATAAACATAGGCTGCAAGCTCATTAACTGTATCTCAGCAACAGCAAGAAGTACAAAATAGTTGAAGCAATTCTCTTTTACAGTAAAGTACTGACATAAAGCTGAAACTGAGATTTCTGTTCCCAGAACTCAGACATCTGTGAGACAGGATAAATGGAAGAGTCACAAAATCTTTGTGGCAGTAAGATACTGGTTCCTTTTCTTTTTGGTAATAGATTCTTAAAGTTAGATTTGGAAGGGATTTAAAGGATCCTGTCAACGTGGCTTGAGAGCATTTTAAAGCTACTTTTCTTGGTTGGTTGCATTCACAGATGGTTCTCTACAACTGCACATTTGTGTATTTAGATTATTTTCAGCTGATGACAGAGTACATGAATTAATCAGAGCTATAATGTTACAGGTATAAAATTGTTATCACATTTGTTTATGATAGTTATAGGAGTTCCAAAAGGGTCTGAATACTTAGTGGTCTGGGGATGGAGAACAAATTTACTAGTTACTTGTTTCTCAAGTTTTGTTAATTGATAAGATGTAAAGCATGAAGCACAAAGAAAATTAAGAGGCTCAACATACCCAGCTAGAACTAACAGCTCTAAAGAAAACTTCAAACTGTGGCCTGAGTGATGAATAAACAGAATTGGCCCAGACCTAGTACCACCTGTCCCTGCAGGAAAACATCAAAGATACTCGGCTCCAATATCAGTCTTCTAAAATCAGCAGCAGCCACCTCTATGTTTTACCTTATCACCTAGGCCAAAAATACTCAATTTTTTAGCAAATATGTGCAACCTTTTCCCTGGTTAGACACAGCAAAACCAGTGCAGTGTGCTGCTGTTTTCACTATGGAGCTTTAGTTCACCTAAGCCAACCCAGTGTGTCAGAGAGTGCCCTCTGTGCTCAGGAGCCCCTCAGCTCATTACCTGCCAGCTCTGTGTGAACTCTTTCACGTTCTCAGTGAAGGAACCATTAGGCACCATCCATTCGTTTCCAGCTTCATTATCATTGGTTCCAAAAAGCCCAGCTGAAACACCTGGGAGGAAATTGAAATGGAGTAAAACAGGAGTTGTCAGGAGTAGGTGCAGGACAATTAGAGCAGCTGTCTCTGGGCTCTGATTGTTGTGTCCAGCAGAGCTGGGCTCTGTTGTGGAAGAGAGGAAGCTGCCCAGCCTGCATTGACATGTCTCAGCTGGTCATGGGCTTCTGAGCACTTCAAGGCATCAGATCCATTCTCTGCTAATCTTTGAGGGGTGTGGGGTATATGGACGGTACATTAATGCATTCATGTATACCAAAAACCCTGAGAGGTTTTGGGCCTCCCTCTACCGTTGTCTTGCAGATCTGACAAGCAAAGCCTGCTCTAGAGCAGATTCTCAGCCAGGGTTTGAGGCTGGGCTGACTGCAGCACCGCTGCCTCTGATTTTTGTTTCATTGCATTGAACCAGCAGTAACCCATAACTTGCTCTTCTCCCTGGAAATGGTGCATTCATTCTGTGCTCTCTTTGGCAATTACTGGGAATGCCTAGAGCCATTTCCAGGGTGTCTGTAAATGAAGAGGAGAAAAAGAAGTGAAAGCACAGATGCTGGTAGTACCAATAATAGAGCTAATTCAGAGAGACAGCAAAAATGACTAACAGCTGACAACAGCTGTTGTCAGAGTATGACTGATACTCACCATGGTGCCACCCAGCCAGAGTGACAGTGCAGAGGTCATACTGAAAGTCACAAGAGATAGAAACTCCTTGCTGATCAGATACTTCTATTTTGTTGGCTCCTTGCCTTGAATTCATGGTACTGTTTTCAAAGGATTGATCCAGGACTTGGCAGTTCTCTTCCATAAAGGAGAAGTTGTACATCTTGGATATCTGTTTTAAAATGAAAATGCAGTTTCAAATCTGTCATAGTGAAAGTTCAGTCACAGGCAAGCACAGTGGATTTGCAGGTGTGATGAGGCCAACTTGGCTCAGAATTAAGGGAGTAAAAACAGGGTTGTGTTAAACTTCTGAAAGAGCAGAAAGCACAAAGCCTCCCTCTCAGTGCCCATTCTCCTGGACCATGTCAGAAGAAAGTTGAAGTTTCTGTCTCATACAGAGAGCAAAGCGGTAGCCCTTGACTTAGTTAAACTGGTTTTGTTTTGGGAAGGTATTTTCTTTTTAAGAAGCTGTTACTTTAAAGCCATTGCCTCAGAGTGCTTCTGTTCTATGTTTTCAGCATTAGTGTTTTAAAAACTTTCTTGTCAGTTGAAGAAAATTTTTGCCGAAAATAAAAGATGTTTGACTTGGTCTTCCTACCTTTAGTCGTGGGTAGATAGTGATCGCTGTCTGGTTCATCTCCACATACAGCGATCTGGAGTTCCTAGTTTCCTCATTTAGTATTACAGTGAAAGCACTGTGAGTAAAGTCCTTGGCAAGAAGTACACTGCACTTTGATGCCAAATCGTACATTTTTCCATCAAAAGTCACAAGATGCTTGGTCCCCACTAACATAGCATGATCTGGAGAATGGTATTTCAGAAGAAACATCAGTGAGTTTTCCACAGAGCAGTAAATGCTGCGCATACTGCAACACACAGCTTCTTGCTGGCATACTCTTAAAATAATTTCTCAATTTACTATTACACTGACATTACTACACTTACATTTTAATTAGTTACACTGTAGTTGCTCTGCAAAAAAACTTTTCTCAGAGAACAATTTAATGATTTTTTTGTTGTTGTTACAGATTTACCTGAGTGCCATAAAACTTTGATAAACTTGAACTGGGATTCAAAGCTCATCTTGATTTGTCATTGTACTACTTGATAGTCATATTTATAAACACACACATACACACACATCATGCATTCTTATGCAGAAAACACAAAAATATTAATTCTCAAAAATTGTCTCCTAAAATGACCCTTCCAAACCAGAGCATCAAACAGCTGCAGTCCAGGAAACTACTGATTCATGACTCAGCATACTGGGTCACTAGGACCTACCTTCACAGCCTCTGTCGTGTCTCTGTACTGGGAGGAAACCATTAAGGGTTTTCTGGGAAAGCCGTTCTCTCTAAGGGACAGTTGGGACTGTTAGTGCATTCCTTTAGCATTTAGCAATACTTTTACTGTCGCTGAAGTTTTGGTAGGGCTGTGTTTGCTCATCCTGGAGGCGGCAGAGGTGAAATCACCAGTCTCCAAGCCTCTGTGCCAGGGCACAGAGCCAGTAGGTGTGACTGGCACCGAACCACAGGATCAACTCACAGGAGTATATGGATAAGGCGGATAAATACCACCTGCTGTTTCTAGGCTCAAGAGTAGGAAGTTAAAGAGGTGCAAAACTTGCATGAATGTTAAGCAGAGCAGCGCTACTGCACGTCAGCTTTGCCCAGAGTGTTGGTCTTATACATACCATCACTATCTTACAAGAAAGATTATATGTAAGTTAATAGGAAAATTATTAATTAGTGACCATCTCTATGTAAACTCCTATTCCAAATATGATTTTTAAAATAAAGAGCTAAGTGGAAATAGATCCAGGTATAGAACAAAGCAGTACTTTGAAAGGGCTTACATTCAAAGGGGCTCTCCATCATCCTCCGTTTGAATCTATAGAACTCTGCAAGTATGTTGAGATTGTAGAGGTCTTGCAGAGGCCTCATTAGTTTTTCTCCAATGAGGTAAGTGGTAACATTTGCTAGCTGCAGGGACAGGCCTGCTTTAGGCAGCACTGGCAGCTTCCCTGCCACGGAACAGTTCCTGTAGAATACAAACAGAACACGCCTTATCTGCTGAACTGATGAAATGCTCTTTAGTATTAGAAATGTTGAAGTGAAATATTCATAAGAACTGTAGTGTCTGATTAGAACAGCAAAACACAATCCTACTCTGACCAAGAGCTGCACTGCCCCAGGCCATCTCAGGCCAGTTAGCAGTTGCTTATACCCTGTTTGCTGCCCAGTAGCTCCTTTCAAACACAGCAGGCCTGGCAGCCAACAGAAATAAACATCAAATGGATGTGATGTGACCAAAGCAAAGAGCAGCTGGGTGGCTGTCAGAACCCTCACCTGCACACTGACAGGAAGAATAACTATGCACATATCCTTTTAGACCACCCAGAGCAGGGATCCTGCAAAAACACCAGTTACCAGTTACCTGGGTGAAAAACTGTACAGGTTCAGCAAGGGCTTCCGGATCTTGCTCACAGCTCTGGAGAACGCTGCCTCTGCCCACCTGAGCACCTGCTGTGTGGCCTGTTGGAGAGTCACGGGTCACAAAAATAATTTCAATATGGCTTCAGGGCAGCATCAGTACTTGGCAAATGAGTTTTAAATCAAGAAATACAAAATACCACTTTACTGTCTCTTGCATTTGTGTCCTGCCTTACAGCATCTTGTCATGTTGAGGTTAATATCCAGAGGACAGACTCAAGTCACAACACCAACAAATAATAGACAGAAATACATTCTTCCTACATAACATGACTTAAAGTGTAGTAATGCTTCACTAAAGAAATGTGCTTCAGTAGCTTGGAAAGGACTGCTATCTAATAATATACATTAGGCTCACACTACATCTTTTATGATTTTTATTTTAACTAGAAGAGGCCAGATTTATTTGTACACTGTTTATTGGAATCACAATTCTTCTCCTCTATGCAAGAAAAGTAAAAACTACATGAATGACAGATTACTACTTCTGTGTTTTCAACCAGAACTAGTAAAACCACCTCTCCTCTAGCTGGAAAAGTACTCTGTCAAAGCAGGACAAGTATTGCTAGAACAGTAAATTGGCTGTGTACGAGCTTATTACATGGAAAGATAAGGGCACTATTTCCATAAACAAAAACAGTTAACTATTTTTGTGTATCCATAGTTCAAAGCTGAGACTTAAATTTGTAGGCCTTGTCTTTCCAACCATTAGAAATGGAGAACCGAGTTATACCAACCATATCCAAGCCTCCTTTCACAACCTTTAATGCCACCTGGATTGGTTCCATTAGCCACACATCTTTTACAATCTTGGGTAAGAAAGTCTGGATTTTCTTCATGTGCTCTTCTGTCTTCTCCTTCCAGACTTCATCCAGTGGCTTCAAGGTTACATCATAGTAGGCATCCTTCAAAGTTGCTAATGGCTCTGAAACAAACATATTAATGAGACAAACCTTAGCTGGTTTGGTACAAGATGGCTGTTTGCTTGTTTGTTTCCACCCAGCTTCCGGCATAAGTGAAGGAGGAGCACAGAAAAGTGGAGGAGGCAGCTGTGTTTCCATGGCAGTCCAGCACACTGCACAGCTGTGAACTGAGAGAGCCATTTAGCTCTGACCCTGACCTCCTTATAAATACCTTGCTGCTGTCCAAAAGGAATGTAAGGGATGCTCTACAATGTGTCCCCATCAGCACCGTACTGCACAGACTGCTCCTGCTGAGCAGCAGGACAGTTTGGTCACAGCTGATTTCAAGCATGGTGTATCAACCAAATTCAACCTGGAGTGTGGAGAGCCTAGAACTGAGTGGCCCAAAGTGGATTTTTACCCTTGTGAGAACTGAAGGTTCTTGCAGCTGATTCCAGCTGACCACATTTCTCAAAGGTTTCAGTAAGGGCCACAGTCCAGCTGAACAGTGAATTAGTGGCTACTGGATAAGCTTGGAGAAAACCAGATCAAGTGAAATCCGATTAGTACAAGCATTAAAAACTCAAGGATGGATATGAACAGCCCTTAGGGAGGAAAGGCTTGCCAGGGAACTGTTAGGAGGATACTGCAGCTTAGGAATTAAGGACTCCTTTCTCATCTGATTGAACCCAGCCTCCTGTGACCAAGAAAAAGCCTCACCACTGATTTCATTAGAAAGGTGCTCACTGAGAGCCTTCTTAGAGCTTATTGCATCAAGGCTCCCAATACTCTGTACACTAAGAGCTAAGGTCAGCAATTCTTGCTAGATCAAAATAGAAACCTTGGTGCTGTTCAGTACGTTTTAGAGTTTAGTGAAGTTTGGTTTGCCCTTTTGCTTACTTTGTAATTCGTTCTGCATTTGCCGGACCACATCTTGAATTTTCTCCAGATAAAGTGGGATCCTGCTTCTCAGCATGTGCCCGATTGCACTTTGCTTCCACACCTGGGCGACAGCTGTACCCCCACTGTGCAGGAATCCTGCTGCCCTTTGCGAGGCCATTGAAGCCCAGCCAGCTGCTTCAGACAGGAAACCAACATGCTGCACCTACAGTGGTTCCAAAAAAGAAGCGATTTCAAAACACACAGTCATCTCAAGCCAAGCTTTGACTTCATTGGGAGGCAATTCTGACTCCACAGTGTTGGCGCAGAGATACAGCATCTCCACCATTAAACATGCTTTTTGTCTCTGTATGAGTTGCAGGTCAGCACAGGAGTAATCACTGAAATGTTTGAGCAAAACAAAACAGCTGCAGGCAATAAAATGACGTTTAATTAACACTGCATGAACACTTCATGGTATTTTCACAGATCATGTACAGATACTTACTGATCTCTTGAATCTCCAAAGGTATCCATCAAACTTCTTTATTTTCTCTATCAGTGTGGCTTTCAAAAGGCTCCCAATTTCATTAAGCGTGCTCTGTGAGAAGATTGGTAAAACCTTGAATTCATTACTTAAAATTGCTTGTGCTGGAGCCAAGTCATTCAAAGTTTGTACTTGTTTAAATGCCGGCCAACACCCAGAGCGCCTCACATTTTTTAGGGGAAACCACTTCTGCATTATTCAATGGATAGACAAGGGAACAGAAAAGTCAAACGATTAAAAGCAAAACACCTTCCCCGAACAGAGAGTATGTGAATCCCTACTAAAAGTGAAAGCACGTTCAGGATTCTAATAATTCATTTTGTAACCAACATGCTGAGCAGTTACTGCTGCTCTCATTTTTACTTACCTTCCTCAGAAGATCCACTCTTTAGAAGAGGGTCCTGTATTTTCTAGCTCTAGGCATGGCTGAATTCCATTCTCACCGTGGTAACGTCTCACATCAACGTGAAAATAATTAAAACATTGCATAATTTTGCCTAGTTATTCACCAAAATTCACACCTGAAGCCCACATGGAAGGTGCTCCATCAAAATGAAAAAATCAAATATTCTGGGAAAATCCCTCTGCAAGTAACAGCCACTCAAGGGTCTCACCTCAACTTTAAGAAAAGGATCCCCACATCCATGTGCCAGGAAACTCAAGCTTCCATTAGCGGCTGCTAGAGTCACTTGTCCCACGTTTTCCTGCCTTTTACCATTGATGCTGAGATAGGTGTTAATGGCAGCCATCTGTTGTCCATCAGAACAAGCGCTGACTTCTATTCCTTCTTCCAAATCCCCTTAAGGAATGAAAAGACAGTGCTTCATTTACGGGAACAACACTGACAGACATTGTTTCAAAGCCAGCTTTTAATTACTTCGGTGATCAGTCAGAGTCTGACTGTGTTAGGTGTGGAGGGAAAAAAACCAAAAACCTGAAGAGATAAACAGGAGACAATTAGATCAGTGTCAGGGTTTGATCTCTCTCTTCTGTGAGGCTTGTCAATGAATTACAAATAAAGATTTGCTACTGCAAAGGAAGCACTGCATTAAGGTAAATCTAAATCTCTCGGTCACACTGATTTACAGGCCATTTTTCTACTTTAGTCCTCACTGTGCCTTGTTGCAGACGTTTCAAAACTGCTCAGCCCTTAAATGAAAGCCTGTCAGTTCCACCCACTACATACACAAGTGGCTTCTACAGAAGCAGTGAAGAGCATAAGCAAATGGTGGGCAAAGTGCACGCAGAATCTGGGTTGAGAGAGCTGAGTTGAGTAATTTCTACAAATTTCTGACTTCAGTGATTCACAAACTGATGGTCCTAATCTCAAAAACATCGTAGCAGTTACTGGAATGGCAAATTCCTAAGTGTAACAAGGGCTGGGATTGTCAGCAACAAGAGTTTGAGACAACTGGGATACCACCAAATCTATTTGGTTTGCACCCAACTCTAACGTAGCTGAAATGTGGACGAACCCACTTCTTGCAGCTCATTTCACCTCACTTTGCTCATCTAGAATTTAGGCATAACTTGAACCAACAGCCTTTTTCTCCTCTCCAGTCAGAGCTGACTGCTATGAGACAATCCCCTGCAGGCAGTGATTGCTCACATCCCAGCTCATACAGCTGCTCCAGCATGTGCTACAGCCTCTGGAGATGCCTCTCTCATTTCCTTTATTGAATTTGGAATGCAATGATTAACTTAAACAAGGCAGAAAACTTTAAGATTGTTAAATCAAGAGGAATCTTTTGTTACCATCTATTGTAATCATATAGAAATGTCTCCCAAACTGATATTTGTAACAAATTTTAAGCTTTTATTTATCTGAAAGACAATAGCTTGAATGAACTGAGCTAGCTCAGTGCTAGAGACACGGCCTTTCTTCCTTTCTCTTCACAGCAATGACAGTGGGAGTCACAGAATAGCTCCAGTTGGAAAGGATCCATAAGGATCATCAAGTCCAGCTCCCTGCTCTTGGCAGGATAACCTAAAACTAAATCCTGTGGTTGAGAGCATGGTCAGTGAGGTACGCACCTTGCAGATGCCCCATGTAGTACTGAAAACATTCCTTTCCTTTTGAAGCAGCTACTTTTACTTTTTCTTTCTGAGCAATAATCCCTTCCACCAGGATCTGGCTCTGGACAGATGAGGAAGCAGCAGTTCCTGTCAGGCCCAGCCAAATATCTTCAAAGGCTCTTAACTGCAGCCATAAAGAAAAAAACATTTATTCAAAGCCACCACACAGAATTAATGAGCGTTCAGAGATGCTGCTCAAATATCAGTGCTTCCCACAAAAGGGTAAGTGGTGAGGGAAATATTTCCCAGTGTTTGTGCACTATGCAGGAGTCATACTAAGAGAGGCACAAACATCAGAGCGATTGGCCCAGGAGCTGAATGATTGGATAGCATGAAGCTTGTGGACAAAATTTTAATGGAAGCAGTGAAAGAAACAATGTCCCAGTCAGTTCTCTGTGAGGCTGCTCATTTGTGCTATTTTTTCCAAAACATAGAATGAAGCAAGTTCAGGCAGAGCAGCTGATACTCATTTCATCTCTGTCCTCTCTAAACAGAGAGGAATGGGAAAATAATTTAGTACTTGTTACTGATTAAATAATCATCACAATTTCATTAAGGGAAGATCTGTTGTCTCAGTTAGTGCCTGAGAAGATTCCTGCTAAAGAAGAGTTTAGATGGTGCTGGCCCCGTTAGTTTTTTGCCTCACTATGTTGTCTCCATCTGCCTCTCCACCATATTAATTTCTCAGGAAATTAAAAGCAAATGCAAAACAGGGGGGAAGGGAAGAGAAAAAGGAAGATTTATCTCAGAATGAGCATCATATGAGCTGTTCTGTGCCTTGTTTGGTTGTTTTGGGGTTTTTTGTGGTTTTTGTTTGTTTGTTTGTTTTTTGTTTGTTTGTTTTTTTTGGGGGGGGTGTGGTTTTTGTTGTTGTTGTTTTGGTTTTTTGGTTGTTTTTTTTTTTGGGGGGGGGGGGGGGGGTGTTGCCAGTTCTTTTTTCTGGCAAATGATGCTTTGTGCAAGCATTGTATTTTGTTTCCCTCTTTCTTCTGACATGGTGAAAACTCCATACCTCACACAACAGATCAGTCATGCTGAAGGGGAGTTATAACAGTACACAGCCTCTTAAAATTGATACACTCCACTAGAAATGTGCATGCTTTATTTGTGACAGCTCTACAGAGGGCTAATGCTGGTGCTTCCCTGCTCTGTCGGTCACACCGCATGGACGCTGCCCAACTGCTCCTTTAGACATGACACTAAAGGAACCGGGAGTGTTCTGTGTTTCCTGCTGTTTTACAGCCACTGCCTGCACCTGATTCGCTTGGGAGATAGATGGCAGCAGGCCTTTGAAAACAAACCTCAGTGCCAGTAAAAGAAAATAGAAACTCACTTCAATTTCTAGAGAATAGTTCTTCACATCAGCAGTGCTCTGATTCTTTATGGATATTCCAATCAATCCCTCATCTCTCCCGTGCTCAGCAAGGTGGAATCTGCCCTCTGACTGCAAAATGATGTCATCTTTGTTGAGCTGGTGCTTTCCAGATAAAACAACCTAAATACACACACAAAAAAGAAGTTGTACAGTTGGCAGCATTCTCATGAAATTACACCACAAACAAAACTTGCAGTTTCAGAAACCAGCACATTCTTCTGCTCCTCCTGGCACTGTCTTCATTACATCTTCAGTTTCTGTGGTCTTACAAAGCATGTTCAGTGACAACACCCTAAGACCAGAGGAACAGCTGCAGAGAACTATATTTTGTTAAATGTCCAATTTTTTGGAACTGCAGAGAGACATTTATTGCAGGTTTCAAGTTCTGTGTTTGTGAGTGTCTACAAGCAGCTCTGAGGACCAGCATGCACCTAAGGAAGATCATGGGTGGGCCTTCAGTTTTTGTGTGTCATAGAAAAATAAGGTTACGTTACGGTTCAAAAGTCCATCACTACCAGCAGAGCAATCCTAAAAACCCACAAACTTTTACCCACAGGGGAAGGAAAGCACTTTTACTCCTCTCTAGTTTCCTTTTTGATCACATATGAGCCTGTTTTGGTATTCTCCAGATACCAAATGAAATTAAGATACATCTGAAAGAGGAATAGGAAAGAAAGAACATGGAAGAAGTGAGAATGTTTCCAACCATGAAAGAACCTATAGAATATACTATAGTGGCAAACAGAACCTTTCAGCCTCAGTCCATCAAATGACACTGTTTATTTAAATTACAGAAGTATAGTAAGTCTTCTGAAGAGCTGCAGCTGAGGAAAACTAAGTCTCCAAACAAGTAATTACATTTAAACTGAAGTAGGTTCAATGTGTTTATGTCAGACTTACATTTGGAAGGTCACAGAACTCAAAGCTTGTATAGTAATCCAGGCAAGAGCAGTAGTTTGTTTCTATTTTACCCAGAATCTTCTGTTTGGTACATGGGGTCAGGAAAATATTTTCCAGAACAGCTTCTAACTGAAACTTATCAGGATACAAGAGCTGATTTCTCTGCAATGAGCCAAGAAAACAAAGTTAAAAGATGACAGCAGGATCTTCGACACTCCTTGGAGCCCACTCATCCCACCCCCAGGCTGGCTTTTGTTATTCCAGTAGCTTCAGGGTTTTAATGTAACATTTCCAAAACATCATTTCTACTTGACAATGGTTTGGCTTTTCAGCCCTGTTACTGGTCCCCATCCTACAAGTTTTGCAAATTTAGGGCACAGGTGAGGCCTCTAGTTTGTAAGAGCCCTTTCTTTCTTAACTATACTCTGTTTAGCTTTCTTCCTGTGTAGAGAAAAATGTGAAAGGTGAAATGAAATAGTAATAATTCACAAAAAATGGTGCTCTATAGAAGCTTTCTTAAAATCCACTCAATATTGCCTCTAAATCCAAAATAATTTCTCATCTACTGAGAACAGTTTCCATAAAAATGGTGAGTCAACAGATACAACTGCCTTCTCTTACCTCGTACGTGAAATTGTGTTTGAATTTTTTGTCATCCCAGTTCAGATCTAGGTATTCATTAAACAATGTTGGTCTTTGCTCTAGAGATCCACATGCTTGCAGGTGTTCCATGCTTAATATTCTCTGAAGCTGGAAAAGTAGAAAAAATTGACATGCATAAGTAATTTTTTAAAGTGTTCAGTGTATCCTCAGGCAGTGGGTTCCCTGTGAGAACCCCTGCATGGTCAATACCCATGGAACACTGCCTCAGTCTCTCCCAAGAAACCCTCTGAGGGAAAGCTGCAGCCCAAGTACAACCATGTCTGGAAACATGAAACAGAATTTTTCACAGGGTTTATTTTTCTTCCTCTGGGGCACAAAAAAAGGTTGACTTCAAGGCTTTCATATGATAACAAGTACAGGAAAAAAAAAAATCTGTGAGGATCAAACACAGGAATTTGGCTACACTCATCCCTTCCAAGGGATGTAAAACTCATACCTGGCCTGCAGAGAGTGTCACACAGCCACTCCAGGCAGTGCTGTCCATCTTGGATTTATCCTCCAGGCCCAGCCCGAGGTGAGCAGGCTGCCCAGCATTCCCTGAGACCTGCAGCTGAAAGCAGAGAAGGATTTGTCCAGCAGCAAGACTAGAACCAGCAGAATGATCCCCGTGCAGTGGGGGAAACAGGGCACAGTGAAAGCTGCCACAGATCCACGTTCAAACTCTGTGGAACTCCGTGCTCTGGAAGCTCTGGGCCTGAGACAAACACAGGGAAGCTGCACTTCTCCAAGGTCATGGAAAGCTTTTGTTATCCTCTCTAGAAGCTGCCTGGGGTGTGTCATGCAGAGCAATTAATGGCACAACTGCAATAGTGACCCTATAAAAGAATTTACTCCTCTGAATACAATTCTGGAACCATACTGAGCATTGTGCAAACCCCCTGAGCACCAAAGGGCTTCAGATGAACAAACACTGCACAGCTGGCACAGCTCAGTGCTGAAAGTCTTCATCCTCAGCTGCATGTCCTGACCCACACAGTGCATCTCAGACAGAAATTACACTGTAGTGTTTGATCTTGAAGGATGATTTGTGGAGTTCCCCCTCCTCCTTTTCCCTATATATGCTTTGCAAGTGCATTTCACAACTATAGTTTAAAGCCTTTCCAGCCTTACACATTTTCACATTTGTGTTGCAATTTCCTATACAATTCAAAAATTTACATTTTCTTCACAGGGGTATCAAAGGGTTTCTGGTTTGGTTTTATTGTGGTTTTTTGTTTGTTTGTTTTTCTTGTGTATGCAGACTAGGAGTTTGTCCATTGCTTTATGGACAAAAATTGCCTCATTTTCATTGCCTGGCTGGTTCCTGGGCACTTCTGAGTTCCTCCCATCCAAAATGGGTCAGTGCTGAAAATGCAAGGCTGTTGGCTAGGAAACAGTTCTGGTGGCTTGGACACCAGAGGGGATAATAGCACTCAGTGCTCTTTACATCTTTCAGGATGATTTCTGGTTCTGCCATTCTCAGGGATGATTTAGACTCACAGTAAATGCAGCATCACAGCTGTGTGTTTTGCAGCCCAGTCTCATGATCTCACCTGCTGGTTGTACTTTCTGCCCCTCCTTTCTGACAGGGAATGCACCTCCAGTCGCTTCAGAGTGCAATTAAATGGGTGAGCAACAGTGCCTCTGTAGCTTGTCCGGTGTCTTCCAAACTTCAGAGAAGATGACACTGATATCTGATCCATGTTAACAGATGGAAAAGGAACTTGTGAAATAAAACACCTCTCACATACTGACCTCAAACATGCACCCAGTAAGATTTCCCTATAACTTTGTCCTCAGATGAATTATGTGCACAATAAAGTCAGTTTCCAAACGAATGTTCGAATTAGGGCAATCTTTGCTGCTTGAATTCCCTGCACAGCACAGCTCTCTATATTTTACTAAAATTATGAGCAATGTTTAAGTTTGTTGAGGTTTAATTTTGGTCTCATCTTTAGGCTGCACTGCCACAGGGTCATTAGACACAGCTTGCAAAGTTAAACCGCAAGAAAAAGCATTTACTTCATTAGGAACTAAATTCTGTCATATTGCTTAGAGCAAAGTATTTTTGTGATAATTTAGGTAGTGGTGGCATTTAAATAGTTGTGGTAATTTAAGCAGTAGTAAAAATACATTGTATAAAACTGCTAAAGTAAATTTTGGGATTTTAACACTTTTTAAAGAAATAAAAATATTCTGTGCTCTTTGCAGGCACATTTATGTTTATGTTTGGTAGCATATTTTATACATTGTCTTCGATCTTTTTCTTATTCAGAAAATAATGTAATACTCAGCCAAAGTGCTGCATTTCAGATGCACATTAAAGGCAGCACAGTTAGTAGCAGGTCAGGAAAGCGTCCCCACTTAACCACATCTGGAAATCAACCTACCCTATGTTCTCCTAGTTCTGTCTTTTTCACTCTTTATATTTTTAAAAAACATGCTTTATGAAAACACAGACTGGTTTCAACTGTTCCACGTTTGTCAGTCTTGCTAATAAGGAAGAGACTGAAAGGATGAAATACAAAAGAGCTTTGACTGAATCAGTAAAGCTGAAAATGCTAAGCAAGGTGTGTGTCCACTTCTGTGTGGGTAAATCCAGTATTATCCCCATGCAACGAGTTCTTCATCCTTTTCAATCTCAACTAATGCTCACACTCACTCACTCGTGTTAGGTTTTATTTATTTGTCCATAAGCTGCTTTAAGCATGACATTTATGCTATTGCTCCCACCTACTCTGAGGCCTTTACCCAGTGCTTTGAAGCTTATGCATTTCGTTGCCTTTGGCTGAGCAGCAAGATGTGGGGTTACTGCAAACAAAAAACCACTATGGCCTAAAAATACTTCCTACAAGAGTATCAGCTGCTCATCTTTCACAGTCAGAACTTTTTATACATCCAAGAAGGGGGATAGTTTGCCTTGTAGTCAAGTTCCCTAGCTTGGTTAGTGCCTTTTTTAATTAAAAAAACAAACCAACAAACAAAAAAAACCCCACCCTCTTGATATTCCTGTCATTCTCCTGACTTTCATTTGCTCTGGGCCACTGTACCTTGTCCTTCTCGTTCCAAACGACAGTAAGATCGTCCCGGTGACTGCGTGCTGAATGTTTCACATATAAGTTGACCCAGGCGTGCCGTGGAAAAGGGATGGAGAGAGGATGGAGAAGTTCCACTATAAGGAAAACAAACAAGATTTCCCACCAGGAATCATGACTGTTCCCAGGACATTTTCCCACAGGCAGCCAGCCATCCCTTGGCTCCCAGGGAAACGCGGTCCCTGCTCACACACACGCCCCTACCCAGCAGCCACAAGGATTTCAGTGTGCTGATGTGTGCCCAACGTGAGGAAATGCAAGTGAAAGCAGGAACCCTGTCTCTATTTACCAGCACAGCAGCAGTTACCCGCAATAACCAAGGGATTGACAGCTACACCCAGAGCAACCTCAGCAACAGCAGCCAGGGAAGTGTGAAATGAGATGGCCTTACACTGGAAGAGGAACAGCCTACAACACTCCAACAGGTAAGTGCAGCTCTCTTCCCTATTTACAGATCACAAAGCCTCAACACAAGGGTTTAACACCTCAAGGTGACCGGTGCTCCCTTCTGCACCCAGTGCTTGAGTTTTATGTTCCGTAGCCACAAAGCAGAAAGAGTATTCTGAAGTGGACATTTCTAACAGCCAGACCTATAACGAATTTAAAGCAAATAAGACCTTAGAAACCCTAAACTGAAACCAGGGTTGAAAGCCTTTGGACATGCATTTTGAATCCAGATTTCTGTAGTTTATTTTATTTTATAGTCTGCTTTGAACACTTGTAAAAGACTTGAGAAACCTACCCTGAATGCCATGACCTCCATGCAGCTTTGGGAAGAGTCCAGTGTAAGTGCCTGTTAGCTTTATCTCTTTGCCATCCCACAGGGCAATGTGCCTCAGCAGATGAGTTCTGTTGCTTTTTTGGTAAATTGTCACAAACACAAGTTGCCTTGGAAAAGTTTTTAACTAAAAATAAAAGAGGGCAAACATTAAACCCCAAATTCTCTGAGAAGTTAAAACCTAAGTGTAATTTTGGTACCCCAAAGTCCTGTGGGGTCTGTAGGAATATGTTTTTGAAGGTCTAGTACAAGGATACTCTAAGCCCACTGCTCTCATACGAGCAATTATTCATTTCTACTTGTCTTCATTTCTAGAGAAAGTCATCTTTGCAAATAATGGCACGTACATAAACAACTGAGTATTCCCTTTACAACACTCATTGATTATTATACAGTCTGATTTTCTTTTATCTCACAGAATAATCCTTACAACATCAAGAGTCTCAGTATTACTGAGTAAACCCAGCAGATAGCACAAACAACAACAGGTATTTGTGACACCTTTTCTTATTTAGAGAAAGAAATGTGTGGTACTTGCATTATAAAAATTGGTTCAGTTTGTAACTCATTCTTTTTCTTATTCCCTATAAATCCTATATGAGTGCTCCATCTATAGGAGCAAACAAATATAAACTAATCCCCAGTCAAATTTGCTTGAGCTGCTGGAGAACTCAAGGGCAAAACACCTCACACAGCAGGAGCTGCATTTGGCCTTCACTGCTCGTCAGCCACCCCTGAGTGCCCTCCTGTCACAGCCTGCCTTTGCCATCAGTGATGGTACCAACCTGGGCCATGGTCTGTGCCACTTCAATGGCATTAGTGTAGCTGCTTCCAGTCAAAGTTAGCTTTGCTGAAACGTTGAAATCTCTTTTTTCCATCCTGAGGAAGAGTTTGCCTTTTGCTTCACTCATATCATAATTTACCTTTTCAAGTTCCCATTAAATTAAAAAAAAAAAAAGGAAAAGAGAAGACTGGGACTGTTAACATCTTTAAAAACAGGAACATTCTCAACACTAACAAAAAAGTTAGAGATACTAGTACTAGAAATGAAGCAGCTTGACTCCTAACATATTAGACAGATCTACGAGTGATGTATGCAATGGATTAGTTGCAGATAGTTACCTCAGAAGACAGTTCTGCTGCACAGGGGAAGTACTGCAGAAAGAAGGGATGAGTCTGGAGTGCTTTTATATTCAACTCCTCACTAAAGGGAAGAAATGTACTCTTGTTCAACAATATTTCAGGAAGTCCACTCTTGCTGGCAGCACAAGTTCATCTGAGTTAGCTCCAAGTCTGCCACAGCTTTTAGAGTTAAAATGGCAGAACCTGCCACTGGACACTTACCCAGCTCCCCGTTTTTGATGCATTCACACAAAATGACCACCTCTGAGCTCACTAAAAAATCTGTGGATGCATCCCAAGGACAGAATGTAGTCCACTGGACCAGAAATCACTTTGCCATAGCAAATGCATCAGCTTTTTAAAAATGAGAAAGGTGTTTTGGAATCTGATTTTGCGAGCACTGTCATGGTTTACAAACTTAGAATTTACAATGATTAGAGATTTAAACAGAACTTACAGACTTTTCAGTGCAAAGGTCTTTTGAAACTTAAATAGCTGAAATACCCCAAGGCTTGAAAATATCACACCTCTAAACACACATAAGAGCCTATAGTTTTGGGCAGACACAGCCATACTGATACCAACTAAGAAAACCAAGTCACCATAATTTTACAAGTTTCAACTGTGCCAAAACAATTTAATAAGATTTAAATACTTATGTCAAGTTAAGCTATATTTTAAGTACTCATCTGGTTCAGGCCTAGAGTTGTATGGACTCTTTCACTGTCTGGATTCTATGTGGGCAGAGAGACAGGTCCCAAGCTCTGAGGGGAGGAATCTGTCTGCAGCCCTTCAGAAACTCTCTGAGGCTTAGAGTGTGTTTGGTGTGACTCTCACTTCATCCAAGTTTTGTTATCCATTTCACCAGTGATTTGGTGATTAAAACAGTAACTGTTTTCTGTGGAATCACAGTGGCCTAATGACATTTTTTATAGTGCTCAGAATGACCCTTTTACCCTTGCTGGTCTTTTTTTCTACTGATGGAAAAGGAGAAGTTTTTGTTTTGTTCATAGGTCAGCCTCAGAGCACCTTCAGTTTCATTTTCAGTCATGACTTCTTGAATTGTCATCTGTGGAGGGGGAAAATAAACAAATCACATGCCATAATTTCTACCCGTCATTTCACCTCAACTGAGCACAATCTCTTGACTCACTTAAAACCATCATCTTGACAGAAGTTTATCTTCCAGACAGGCCTTCTGGATGCTTCCTAGATGTAAACCAAGAGCCTCAAGTGAGGTTTTCCTTTTTTTTTGTATGTGTTTCCATAGCTACTCATTTGCATTATTGACAAACATTAGTGTTACTTTCAATCTACCCTTATCTGGTTTAAGTCTAAAGCTACTGGTTCTTGTTTATGTCTCCCACACTCTCTTTTTCATATAATAGAAATAAATTGTCCTTTTTTTTTTTCCTTAAGAAACAGATGAGTCTCCCCATTTTTTTTTTTACTCCAGAACATTTTCTTCCTCCCACAGCTGCTGCATCATCTGCAGCCTTATCCTGAAAATGCTAAAGAATCTCTCTGGGAAAGAGGAGGGCCATTTCCCACACTTCAATATCAACACTGGTATTTGCCAGAGTCTCTAGGAACAGTAATTTCTGAAGCCCCTGGTTATACTCATAGCTTTTACATGAATAAGGCACCTCAAGAATTACCACCTCTGCTTTTCTTTCTTGTCATTCAAACATTTAGAGGATAAAAGACATTTCACTAAATATTAATGGGGAAGAAGCATTGAAATATCCTATACCTTTCAATGCAAGGTGGGCAGGAAATATTCCCTTGAAACACTGATACTTAATATGCAGGTTTAATATTGATCTAATGTTTATGTTCAGAGAAGCTGACCTTTACTCTTGCATCCTTGCTACATGTCCTGTTATTTGAAGAGAAGGTGGTGATCACTTAGAAGTGGTTTTTTGTATACTACACTTCAAAAAGGAAGAGGACAATTCAACTAATGCTTCTTTCTCCCAAGGGATAAACAGGTACAGCCTTTGTTGATCCTATCAAGTAGTTTGGAATATAAATCTACTCCTGTTTATTCAACACTGAAGCATTTTAGGTATTTGTGCTACAAGTGGTTTAACCAAGCCAAGGAGTTCTCTAGGTATGAGACAGCTGTTTTCTACCGAAAGTTCTTTCTACTTTTGTGAGCCCTATCAGCTGCAAAGGGACAGTAAATATGTGCCTTCCTGAAATGATTAACCCTGAAACTGGGGATTTCAGGTACCTGACCAGGTTCCTTGGAAACAGACCACTTGATCTGTACTTCAGTTAAATGAGGATTCAGATAAACGGGGCCAAGTCAGCTCTCAGCTGCACTTGTGTATAAACCTGGAGTAACTTCGTTGAGGCCACTGGAAGTGCTCTGGATTAATGCAAATGTAACTCAAGCTTTCATCAGAGCACAGCAAAAGTTCTGTGGTGCATTACCTTAAAAAAGAAGGGAAGTCCCAGGTGATGGAGAAGTGATATTGAATGCTTCACCTCTGCCATAAACACAAATATACCAAAGAGTTCGAAGTCTCTGCCAACATCCACAGTCACAGTTATATCTTTCTCATCATATTGGATTTCACAGACAGTCTTGGCTTTTTTTTCTATATAGAAGGGACAAAAGAGTGCTAATTTGAACAGCTAATTTCTGAGCATTTTCAGTACTGCCTGCATAAAAATCAATCCAGCCAGCTTTTCGGTTAATGCATTCATCAAGACAAAGTCATCACTCAGGATTACAAGAACTTTGGCCTGTGATTGGAGGAGGGCAGAGTTCTGGCTGTCCTTGAACTTTGTCCTTAAAAAGTCTTGTGGTAACAGCTTGTGTACCCACATCCAGTGTGAAGTGGCAAGTTAGTTCCTGTCAGGAATGTGTTTGTGCAGCTAGAGATGACTAATCCATACAGCCAACTGCATCCCTGGCCTGCAGCAGCCTCTTCCAGGGAAGAGCTCTGAGCTGTTCTGACCTCCAGTGACTCCTCTGGTTCCAGCTACAGCAGCTCAACAGTGCCCAAAGACCTTTCCCCACTTCCCTACCAGCTTTTCATTTCTGAAAAGGAAAATATGAGACTGGTAAAAGATAAAAAAATAAGAGATGTGAAACCCCCAAATTCTTTATGATAAGACAAAACCCAGAGAAAAGGTTAGTCTTGTGATGGAAATCACATGCTGACTGTGGCTGTCCTGGGAGTGACCTCTTGTCCTGCTGCTTTTTTCTGAAAGGGTGAAAGGAGATTGTGCCACTCACATTAGTATTGATTCAGTGCCTGCTAACCTCAGGAATTCCTACCCTTTGGTGCTCTCACAGTTGTTGGGTTTCCTTCAACAGGAATATATTTCCCTGGGGGCACTTTAGGCACCTGATCACAGTGTAAGAGAGATCTGCAGATAGGATTTATGCCAGGGTAAGCTTTGAAGGTAGATTGGCTTTGTCAACTAATCACCACTAATCACCGCTGCGGTTTCAGAACCACAATTTTACTTACAAACAAGATAAAGCCTCTCTTTAGGTACTACCTGCAAATCTTAGTCAGTTTGTAGTTGTTGAAGGAACAGCTGAAACATCCTTAAAGAGCTATTACAGAATAAAACCCTTGCCAGGAATGGCAGGTACTCACCTGATTTCTGTAAACTGAAAATCAAGTTGATTGCCTTAGGGTAGCCAGAAGCCTGGAGTTCCTCACTGCTGTGCACACTCTGGCAGAAGACATCCACTCGGTGGCCAACAGAATAGGAGTTTATTGTGTATGTGATTGATGTTTCTCCAGCTGCAATGTGCACATATCTCTCTTGAGTAGTGTTTCTCCCTTGAAATACTGCATCTATCTAAAAAATGACACGTAGATATAAGTTCTCAAAACAATATTTAAATACTATTTAAAGACAGGAGAAAATAGAATTTCTCTCTAGTCTATATTTATGTCAAAATTTATCTAACAAAATGTCTCCTGGCCTTTCATTTATCATCTTTGACTTTCAGGTATGAAGCTCATTCAACTGAATGAATGTCAAGCCAGGTCAGCCTCAGATGTATGTCAAATTCTCATGAGGTTCTTTTTTACCCCACCAACACAACTCCCTTCTTTTAAAGGATACTTAATCTATACCTACTGACAATATTTACCAGATGGTAGGTACTCCAATAGTTCCCTGAAAATAGAACTCAAAGAAATACATCTTTCAGTATAAAATTCCCATTAAAGAGCATAGGAGCAATACTCCAGTCCCTGATACAATATGCCCAAGCTCTCCTGTAGAGTTACAACATCAACAGTACCCACTCTGCTAACACTGATCAGAATAGAAGAGTCTCATTCAGAAAGCAGTCAAGGAGAAACTTTCTATTTCAGTAGTTCAGGTTTTAGGCATCCACAATTTTTAAATACCAGAAAATCTCAGTTTCCTGTACCTTACAAAATGGAAATTATCATTCAATCCATGAGCTTGAATTACATCTTTATTACAGGACAATAATTATAATAAAACAAAAACAAACAAACAAACACACCCCCCCACCCCACCCCCCCACCCCCAACAACTAAAAAACCCAAACAAGACAATAAAACACCAAAACTACCTGTAAAGATGATGGGACTCTGGCTTGTAGCAGCCACGGCAAAGAGTGATGGAAATTCCCTGTTATGTTGGTACTTGTTTCAAACTCCTGCATTTGTCCTTCAAGAACTGTTAGGTGAGCACCATAAAGCACTTTCAAACTAAAGCTCCTGGTGACTTTGAGGTTCAAGATAGCCTGTGTGCAACAAAACTAAATTGTGAAAAGACAGAATTGTAAAAGTTAAAGCTCCTGCTGGTCAGGGTTCTTTCTTTGGTTGAGACAGTATCATCTCAAAAACATGTCAAAGATGCTTCTTGTATCATTTTATAATACAATATAGTAACAAATGTACCTTTTATTTTAGAATTCAACCATTTAACATGTATTCTCAAGTATGGTCATGCTTTAATGCTATTCAGTTACATGGTTAATAAGTCTTGTGTTTCTCAGATAAAAAAAAAATATCAGGTAGTCAGAGTTTGGAAGGAAAATACCATTTGGAAAGGATCCAGTGAAATCCCAGCAGTGCTCCCCCCTGCCCTGTGTGTCCAGGGGACACTGCAGCTCTGCCAGACACACAAATGCAGTGTTCTCCTCTCACTCCACACTGAGGGCCAACCTCCAGCCCCAGGCCTGTGCCAAGTCCTGCTCTAAGCTGCTCTTCCATGAGAACAAACTGAGCTTCTGGACTCCCCTCAAGGGCAAAGGGAGCAGCTGGACTCCACCAAAAGAGCAAATGTGTAAAGTCCCATCTACACCCACTGCTCTTCGCCATCTCACTTCCCCAGCGCTGCTCTCCTCGTGGCATTGCTCCAGCCTGATAACCTACCTGCAATTCAGTCCTGTCCTTTATTTGCAAAGTCTTCAATGTCTCTATGTTATGAGTAAGTTTGTAGTTAAGAGACACAACATCCAACTTCTGGACAAAGTTCAGTTCTTCTGTAATCTGCTCAGTTCAAGTAAATATGACAAAAGTTAACTGTGGCACATCTCTGATATGGAGAATTCTCTGAATAGCTGTAATTATTGGATTAATTGCATGTTAGAATAAAATTATGAGAATTATGAAAACTTTGCTATGAAGAATTGTCTAACTTTTTTAGAAGTCACAACTTTGTACTGTAAAAGGGAATATGCTGCACCAAATGAAGATTCCTGATAAGGAAGGTTTGATCTAATTTACAAATGGGAGTCATGGATCATTATTGATTTTAAATTTGTTGTAAGAAGCAACTGCACAGAAGGAGTGGCTGAAAGATACGGCCTTCATTTAATTAAGGCCTTTAGAACTAACCTAGCCCCTGTGAAATATTGCATTTGGATTGTTTGCAGAAACAATATTTACTGAATCAGTTAGATCACTTCAACCTCTATTTCACATATTACTGATATGGAGGAATCACTTACTTGCTTGTTGTTCACACAGAAATTAATAAATCCTTTATAGGAGTCACTGGTTTTTTCTGATATCACATCAACTAACATCCTCATGGGAATGCCAATGTCAGCAGCTCCTTGGATGTTATGGGTTAGCACCGCATCCAACTCTTGCCTTTCCTGTCAATATTTCACAGCATAGAGAGCAAAGCACATGTAGAACCCAAAGATTGCTGCAATACAGAGCTCAAACCAGAAATCTGTCTGTCCTGCTTTAACATGAATTAAACTCCCACTAGCTATGTTGTTTCTCTATGGCACAGAAACATGCAGAAATTACCAGTTATGGCAGGAAAGTGAAACACCATAAGCCAAGAGATACTTGTGTGTATTCTCTGCTCTCCTCCTCTGAAGAGAATAGAATCCAAACTTATAATTGTCAACAGAAAAGCAAGAGATTCGCAGCCCTCCCTGTGTTGCTGTCTCACTAAATAAACAAACAGCAGTGTCTCAATTAATCACTGCCTATTATTTTGCAGGGTAAATTGCAGTGATGTAAGGAACATCCAACGGTACAATACAAACAACAAAAATTTACACATAAAGAGCATTCTGAAAGTGCCAAAACCTATATCCTATTATCCTATACATCAGTTACTGCACATTGAAGGTGCCAGGTTTTCAAAGATTTTATTATTTCATTTCTATTCTAGCATTTATTACTAAAGCTTGACTATTTGTTCCAGATAACATAGATTAAAGTACATTACTCAGTACTTTGTTCACACACTCCAACAGCCTGCAGGCTACTCACACGAGTGACTTTTAGTATAAGGAGTCCTCGGAATTTATTTTCATCAACAGTGATCAGTGTCTGTGAATCTAGGTTCATTTTATCCATCAAAAGGTAGCCTGAGCCATCAATTTTCATTGGTGCTCCAAAATCCTGTAAAAGAAAGAAAAAGCTTTTCAAAATCACCACTTTTGCACTTAACCACAAATACATTATACCTCTGAAACTTAATTCCTAACAGTAACTTTAATCACCTAGCTGTAAAATCAAGTATATCAGGCAGCATAGGCACAGGATGTTTCAGAAACCTTGAAAGCTTTTTAATACATTTTAAAAATGTTGTCTTTAATTTGAATATGCCTGATTATTTTTGATAAATGAGTCAGCATAAATAGAACACTGGACAATGTGACAGCTCTTCCTGCCTAAAAGAGAAGTTAATTAATATTCTATGCTTGGCATTGTCCCAGTGGCCCAAAGCATCCATAAATTCAGTGAAATCAGACAGTATACGTAAGTTTATTATGGCAGTTCTCTTTTTGGAAAAGGGCAGGTGAATCTCATCTTTGTATCTTCAGATTTACTCTGACCTCCTTATTGAAGCCACAGATCATAATGTGATAACATGTCTCAAACTTTCCATACACTGAATTTTCTCACCTGAAGATTATTTATTTCATATATTTTTAAACTATTTCAGAGTTTGTTTCTCAAACTGCTGGGAAACTCTAACTGCTGATAAAGTCAAAGCCAACTTTGAATAATCATTATTTCTGAATAGAAAAACCCTGCAGAATTCTCAGCCATGTTTTAGAAAACACATCAGAGCTAGCACAAGCAAGTACATTACCTGCAGGTACTGATTAACAAAAAATTTAGCATATGCCATATGAAGATACAGTGAATGACTGGCTCCAGAAGTAAGATGCAACATTAAAAGAGAATGCTTTTCTTATTTCTTTGCTACCTCTTTGTAATACTTAGATTATTGTCTTTTGACTTTAGCAGGTATAAAGATCCTAGTTTAGATGGATAAATTCAACATTAAAGGAGAAAATTCTTTTCCATACCTGAATTGTTTGGCATTTGTTTTCTATAAACATTTTCCACTGAAGGTTCTTTTCAGGGTCAAAGTCCCCACTCATTTGAAGCTCACAGGTACCCAGTTTCATTCCAACTCCAATAAGATATTTGAAGTGTTTCCGTGCAGTGATGGACAGCTCATTTTCCCCTGGGATTTCCTTCAGCTGGGGGAGGTCGTGCCTGAAGTGAATTTCCAGAGCCATTTTTGGCTTGCACTCTGCTCTCACTTCAAGATGGGCACTTTTCCCTTCTGTCTCCAGGACAGAGAGCAGCTCTGCCTGGCACTTGTCTTTCTGAATGGATCCCGTGAGCCGTGACTGAGTTGGGAAACTGAGATCCTGCCAAGATTTAAACAAAAATTCCACTGGAATATACAAACACTTTAAGACAAGTGTGTATTATATGATACAATATCAGAGACCAAAAACCTACAATCTCCATGCTGCCATGTTCCTCCCTCTGAACAAGAAAGAAGGTGATTCTTCCTGAATAGGACCTGATGGAAGATTTTTTCTGCATCTTTACAAAGTTTTACATTTACATAAATACAAAATACCCATTCCTTCAGATTGGCAAAGTTCACTAAACATTCTATGCTTCATCAAGACCACGCCAACATCAGTTTTCAAACAAATCAGTGTACAAAAAATCATATGCCTAACAGACATTCTTGCATCTGGTTGTAGAAGGTGTGGGTTTTTTAATAATTAAACGTCCAGCTTGTCTTGTGCAACATCTCAAATAAAAGGTTTCCTCCCATTCTGTCAAAGGATTTCTAAAAACACTGAAAATGCTACTATTTCTAATACTTCAAAGGGTTTTCATTCCCTCTTCACTGCAGCTTCCCTGTCATTTTTATGTTGTCGCTTCGTAGTTGAGGAAGTTACTCGATTTGAGGATTTGAAAGCAAAATATAAATGCCTATGACCATATAGGGAAAAAAAAAAAAAAACAAACAAACTGATTTTACAATAGTCATTCTTTCTAATGTAGTCAGTGAGGCTAACTGGAAAAACCACGGAAATTCTATTTTGATATGATCCTCCCGGAGCAGGGAATGTATTTCTGACGGAGTTCCGGCTGACACTGCTGTTGGGCCTTAGAGGGCAGTGTCGGCCTGCGGAGGGAACAGTCAGCAACGGCTGAACCGAGCTCCGTCCCCGGAGCGCTCCTGGGGACGGGGTGTGTGAGACGCTTGGCCTTTCCCGAACGCTGTGAGCCAGGCGTGCCCTTAGAGAGCCTTCCCAACACTTCAGCGCTGGCATTTCAGCTAAAACCCACAAGGCCTTCTTTTGATCCCAAAACTCTCTTTAAAAGCTTCCCGGGGCTACCTGCAGAAGCTGACAGTCTGTTTCTGTTTCCAGCGTCCAGTCAGCTTTACTCTGCACACGGAGATCCCCTCTAGCCCTCAGTCTGCATCTCCCAGCCTGCAGCAGGAAAATGCCCTCTGTGGTGGAGTCTGTGGCTGCAGAGAACAGGACAGAGTTTTCAAAAGGCAGCCCAAGCTGGCTGAGCCAGGGAAGTGAGTGCCTGAGCATCCCTTGGAGTGTATATCCTTGCTGG
This sequence comes from Hirundo rustica, assembly GCF_015227805.2. Classification (NCBI taxonomy): domain Eukaryota; kingdom Metazoa; phylum Chordata; class Aves; order Passeriformes; family Hirundinidae; genus Hirundo; species Hirundo rustica. Next base: position 6,383,103 of record NC_053464.1, read on the forward strand.
CAGGAGGTGTCCATCTGCACATCCACTGCTCTGCCATCACACTGCAGGTTCATTAACAAGCCCATGTTGCAGACGTTCTGTCGAAATGAGCCTCCCAAGACTGCAGCTTGAGGCAATCCCATCCTCTGCAACAGAAAAGATTACATGGTTTAAAACACATAAAGTAAAGCAACTGTCTTCCTCACTTGTTCCTAATTCTTGAGAAAGCATTCCTTCTTTCTGAAACAATCTGCTTTTGGAAGGGACCGTAGCTTGTTTCATAGAGAAATCAGAAATTTCTCGGTGAAAAAACTGAAAAAAATAAGTGGGGGCGGGGGGGAGGGAGGGAAGAAAGAAGAATAAATCCTACCATAACCTTTTCATAACTAATGTAGAAGAAAATATCTTAACCTCCACAATTCCGAACTAAAAGGACATGCTTTTCACTAGATTTTAGGACAAAAGCTTATTTTAATTAATAAACTGTTATTAAGCAACATTTTTATGGCAACAGCAGTAACATCTACCATTGTATTATTCCAAATTATCATCAAATCTATTTGTCCCTGCAAGTGCTCTGACTCACTGCTCTGCCAGAACAACTTTAACGACCAAATTTGGCCTATCCATAAGTGTGTCAGGAGACACTTTTCTGTGACTCAGCAATCTGAAATACACAGACTGGAAGGGCTTACACAAAACAATCTGGGCTTACCTCTAAACTGACACACTTGTTTCTAAAAGCAAGTACCCATCCTGTCTCATTGCTTTCCAGGCTCACTTCTCCATCAGCTTCCAAAGTGCAAGGCCCAAGGACAATACCAATGATGCCCTTGTACTTGTCACTTCTCATGGCTGACACCTTCAGTTGGTTCTCTCTGGCAATTCCCAGGGAATGAAGTGAAGGCAAAGAATGCTGGAAGTTGATTTCTAAACGAGGATGGGTGTTAGTGGTGGCATAGAGTTGCAGCCAGGCAAATATGTCATGAAAATAAACATGTCCAAAGAGGATGACAGTGAAGTTGTTGGTCGATATTGACCCATTCAGTGAAACTCTTGCTGGAGTCTGAAAAATTACAGAAAACTGTCATCAAGTTTGCTTTCTGTCAAGTCACATACTGTTTTTAAAACTCATATTACTAGAAGAGAACTGTTCCCTACACCATTTTGTATTCATCCTACATCATTATAAATGCTGAAACAAATGGAGAGATGGACTCAAATCTTTATTTTGGAGTTCCATAATAGAAATAACAGGAAGAAAACCCAAGCCAATCATTAATGGAGTGAAACTATTTGTAAGTGCATACAAAACTTCCAGGAAGCTCAAATCCATTTCTGTGTGTCTGACACTTTCAGTACTTAGATTCCCTTCATGGTAGTTAAGACACTGTAGTTGAGAGCAAAGTTTATAAATGAAGCCAGTACCTCAAAATGATGAAATGAAATTGCACCATTGCAAACACCAGAAAGTTGTTTGTTAGCAGATTCTCCACTGCAAGCAACCTGTTGATGTCAACAAAGCACATTCAGAGTATGAAGAAAAGCAGGGGGGACTAAAATTCAAAGAAGCGAGATACAGGGCTGCTTTAAGGATCAAATGGATGAAGACACCAAAACATAGATTTCAGATAAAAGGTTAGAGTTCCATTTCAAAAAGAGAAACAGTTTAGTGTTTAGTACACTAAATACATTACAATATATGGCAGGATTTCTGCAAACCTCTAGTACGTGTGGAACAATGTCCATCAGTTCTCCTACATCATGGTGAAGTGAAAGAGAAATTTCCATAGCAGTGCCAGTGGTTTTCTTCTCTATTTCAATCTTGAACTGCTCTGTCTCCACTGTGGTTGTTATCCCTGCAGCAATCTTTCTGGAGAAATTCTGTGCACAAAAGAAACCAAATCATGGAAGGAAACAAACAACAACATCCCAGCAACAACTGGGAAGGGCAGAGTATGTTTTGCTGCACTTAAACATCACAGCCTGTGTCAGGGCAGCAGCACTGGGAAAATAAAAGTACAAATTCATAAGGCATCCTCATTTCAAATAGAGATTGTAGTGTTATGCCAGACCTTGTAAATGCAGTGTATCAATTATTCCTTCAGGCTCTAAAACATATTGAGAACTTTCAGTACCCTGAAGGATTTGAGCCCTCAGGCACAAACAATTTTTTGTTTGTGGAACTACTAAAAAGCAAGGCAAAGGAACTGTTTAGAATTCTTCCTCTGCACACCTCTGTCTCTCACCCTACCACAGTGGTTGAAGTCACCCAAATATAAGCATGTGAGTGACTTGAGCCTTTCAGTGGATGTCTGAGATAGCAAAGTATTTGAACCCTTCCTTTATGGAAGGATAATCTGCAATGCAAAAGAGCCGTAACAGTCACAGATCTATAGCAGAAATGCAGACAGAGAGAACAGTGGCCAAGCAGCACCATGGAATCATGGTCCATTATGCTTCTGTGGGTAGGAATTTCCAGAGGAAAAGCCATCCAAAGGATGGCACCAGGACCAGTTAAATCCAGTACCAGATGCAAGCCTTAGGCCTGCTGGTCCACTTCCCATTCATAGGGGAAAGATAAAAACGGACAAGACATCTGTTCATATGCAGCAAAGCATTTCACTTAAATGAGAACTGCATGAGGCATCTCATTTAGTCTAGATTCAGCTCCAAGAGCTCAGGTGACAGGTCCACAATATGACAAGGAGCCAGACAACTCCTTTCTTGCACTCAGTAATTTAGTACATCTCAAAATCAGTGCAGCTTCTAAAATAAATATATACAGTGCACAGGAAAAGCCTAGAGTTATTATATATACACAAATTGTCCCTCCAGAAATTAAACTTTCACAGGCAGAACTCTTCTTACCTCATAATAGCCAGCAGCTTCTAAAACAAAAGGGATGCCCTGTTTCTTTATCTTTGAGATGTTGTGCTTTAAGCTCACAGAGAGCTGGGATGTTGGAGGCTCTGTGGCCAGTCTGTGCCCCTCAAACACAGCAGCAATCCTGTCACTGCCACTCTGCAGGGCTATGGCAATGGTGTGATTTCCTGAGCCACGCTCACACATGGCAGTAAGAATGCCATCCAAAGGCAACCCTATCGACAGGAAAGGAAGTAAAATCAACACAGCACTTCTGGGTGGTCATTACAGACTACAGAGAGATGGATTACAGATCAAAAGGAGCCTTCTGTAGTTTTTCATAAGAAAAAACACACTTGTATATAAAGTGTAATCACTTTACTGCTATTTTTAGAAGGACATTACCTACGAGGTGAAAACAGTATTGAAAAGGGACTGCTAAATTGAAGTGTGGCATGCACTTTGGAAATAAAGAATTTTCCTGTTTTAATACAAGATATTTACCAACTGGTATTGTGTCCAACTCCAGTAGTCAGCTGTCAGAGAGATTCAGAAAATTTATTCTGTCCAAAGGAACCCATGCAAAATTACTAATAACTCCAGTTCATGAAAACCCATAGCTTTGCTTGGGAAACAACACTTGGAATAAAACTATACTTTGAGGAACTGGTCAGCTAAGATGCTGTGCAAGAACATGGATGTACAAGAGAGAAATAATTTTCTCTTAAGTATTTCAAAACTCTTTGAACTATTTCTGTGTCCATTTTACTATATGTTCTCAACAACATTAAAAAGAATGCTGCTAAGACTAGATCACGTTTTGTTCTGGTGCAAGCACACACAACTCATCTGTTTCCACTGGTCAGCAGTCATTCAGTTAAATTCACCTTGTTAGACCACACCATCAAGTCAGATTTTCTTCCTACCTGCATTTTTTAAAAAGTCGACATTATGTGTGAAAGTGCCACTGACTTTGCTGTGCCCATGATCCATGATATTGAAAAAATCTACAGAAAGAGCCTTCTCATCCACCTGGAAGCTAGCTAACCCCCTTTTCTTCTCGTTACTCAGTTCCAGGTGTCCTGTCAGTCTTGCCTCCCCTGGGATTGCCTGACTGCCATTCTGAATGATGGCAACAGTGATATTGTGCACAGTGGCATTCCCAAACACATTCCTGTTCCTGATGTGCAGTCCATACAGTCTCTTGTTGACCATCACATTGATGTTACCTGTAACAGGCAGAAATTATTACTGCAGAGAGAGATTCTTGGGACAGCTTTAGAATTTAGTTTAGTTTAATGTAATGTAATTAACTACTACCTTAATGCCAGGAGGAAATAGAACAATTTCTATTTATTATACTAGATAATTTTGCCTAATCTAGAGAGCAAATCAGTTCAGTGTTGAGGGTTTCTCTACTAGTGAGTGTCTGTGTTTAAAACAAATCATATAATAGTATTTCTGGCAGCTGTTTCTTTTTATTCACCAAGCTGCTTGTGCCCTTAGGCCATGCACTATCCTTCACTTCCTCTGAAGGAAAATTTACAGATGGATTGTGACCTAGTGCTTGTATAATTGCAGGCTAAACAATCCCTCCAGAGCTCTGCAGTGACCTACTCCACCCATGGAGCCATTCAAAGGAATAGGAGTCTCCAGTCAGCCCCCACATTTCAGAAGAGGAAAGAGGCCACCCACTACTTCCTTTAATCCATGAAAACATGAAAAATCCCAAACTATGTTAGTACACTGAAAAGTACTCTCAACCCAATGACCCATGGTTCATTTTGCACGCTAAATACTCTGCTCTGCATTATACAGAATCACAAATGGTTCCATCTTGTTCCAACCCCTGGACACCTTCCACTGTCCCAAGTTGTTCAAAGCACTGTCCAGCTTGGCCTTGAACACTTCCATGGATGGGGCAGCCACAGCTTCTCAGGGCAACTTTTTCCATTGTCTGATCACCCTCATAAAGAAGAATTTCTTCCTAATATCCAATCTAACCCTGACTTCTGTCAGTTTGAAGCCATTCTCCCTTGTCCTGTTACTCCAGGCCCTTGCCCAAAGTGTCTCTCCAGCTCTCTTGGAGCCCCTTAATGTACTAGAGGAGGCTCTAAGGTCTCCCTGGAGCCTTCTCTTCTCCAGGCTGACAACCCCAGCTCTCCCAGCCTGGCTCCAGAGCAGAGAGGCTCCAGGCCTCTGATCATCTCTGTGGTCTGCTCTGGATTCACCCCAAGAGGTACACACTGCTCTTCTGTTCAGGGTGCCAGAGCTGAATATGTTATGCAGCTCAGGAAGGATTAGAGTAAAATTAAGAAGCTTCCTTAGATAGCTGCAGGTTAGAACAAAACACAAAGGAACAGAGTACCATCATGAATGTTGTTTTTGCACTTCAGTAATCCATCCAGAGAAAGGAGATGAGGTATGGCCTTTAATCCAGTAAAAGTGTGTTGGACTCTTCCATTTAGGGACAAAACAAAACCAACTTTCTGCTCCCTGGCTCCCATGAAATCCATGTGAAGCCGATTTTCATTAAGCTTCAAGTCAGAAGAAAACAGAAGTCTAAAAAGACAGACATAAAAATTGCTAGTAAGATATTATTATAGTTGTTCAGGATTGTCAAGACAGCCCTCCTCAGTCAAAGCAGGATCAATGAGAGCAGGGTGCTCAGAAGTGTGTGTGGTCAGGTTTGGAGTATCTCCAAGTATGGAGACTCCACAGACTTTCTGGGCACTCGTTCCTGTGTTGTGAATCAGGCAATCAGATGTCTTGCAGTCAGCCCACATTATTCACCAGATGTTTATAAATTCCTCAGTAAAGCTTCACAGATTGGCACGCTAATTTTTCTTTAAATTTCTTCAATGCTTTTGTTATGGTTTCTAATGAAAGAGTCAGAGAGACTTTGAATTGGAAACAAAGCCTTCTCTGTCACAATATGAAATGTCTATTTGGTGATGGCTTAAAAGCAGCGTTTGAGAATTCAGCTTAAAAATAATTCTAAGTGCCACCATCATTTGAGTTTGGTAAATGAACCAACAATATTTCTTTACATCTTGGCCCTGAATTGAACAGCATTGGAGAAACATGGCACAGCATTTTAGGGAAACATGCTGGAGCAACAAAAAGCTCCATTTTCAGCGTTGTAAATACAGGATTGAGGCACAATTTTCACATCGCCTTCAACAAACTATCCACTGAATTATCTGACCTTCTAGACTCAAGTGTACTACATAAAATACCTAAAAGTGAGGCAATCACTCCAGTTTTCATAGTGTTAGACATCCCTCCTAGAAATTGGAACCCTGTTGAAAGACTGATGAAAAGTAAAACCTCAGGGAAAATCCACTCCATGGAAAGAACAAAACTACATGGTTTAGGGAAGTAAGATTCATTCCATCAGTGAGCAACTGAAGTCTGTACAGACTGCATCCTTTTAGTTGTTCTCCAGAAACATTCAACAGTTTATTTTTGTTTGTATTCTCCCTGTAAAACAAATCCTAAACAAATTGTCATTCCAAAAATTTTAAGTGCTCTTTTTTTTTCTGTGAACTGCAATAAATTGCTCTCTTATGGCTCACCCTGGTATTTAAACAAATTAATTCACTATTGGAAGCTCAGAACTGCAAGCAAACTGCAGAACCATATGAAATACCCTTCTTGGAATATTTTATCTTCTTTTCAGTGTTACTAGTAAATCTAATGTGCTTCATCTAAATTGTAGTGACTTCTGATTTCTTTAGTTCTTATTTCCTCATTCTCCTTATCCCACCCAATTGGTAAACACTGGGGCCTCTGGAGAAACACTAAATTCTTCACTGCATACTTTTGTATTTGTGAAATTTGAAAAATCACCTGAAACTTGGGAGGGCCAAATTTCTATTTCTCACCTCTGAGCTTTCTCCAATATTTAGAAAACCTTACAATAAACACTGGGAAGCACCCTTTTCCACTGGCATAGCTTGTGCAATACGTTCACTCAAAGTTCTCTATACAAAGTCCTTGGAAAGCAACTGGAACACATTAACAAAACTTACACCAACTTAGGAAACATAAGGAGCAGAAGTATTTCAATAATAGGGGCGACACATGAACTGGCATTTACTCAGTGGCCTTGCTGTAGCCACAGGAAAGTAGTTACATTTAAATTGTATCCCAGAACACTTTTCAGTTCCTGAATTCATCAACGTTCTGATTCTCTACCTTGATGGAAATATTTTGCCCATGAGCTGGAACTGTACTGATTCTGGATTTGTCAGGACTGTCTGATGGAGAAAAGCCCTCAGCTCAACAATTCTGACTTTCCTCCTGTTTTCATTGTTCACATCGACCTCCAGCATCAGCATTTCCCTTCCATTGGAATGAAGGTGAAGGGAGCCATTGACATTATTTCCACCATAACTCTTCAGGGCTGCCTGGGCCTGCACACAGAGAAAAAGGAGAGCAGGACTTCAAGGATCTCACATTATAATACACAGTACTGAAACACCAGTTTGAGCAATGAGACTGCAGACAACAGGTTGGGACTGGACAAAAGCAGAGAGAGCAGCAAAGGGGGAAAGGAGTTTTTAGTTCTCAACTTTGTTTGTCATCATCTAACTCTAATTTTATCTGGCAATAAATTAAATTAATATTGCCCAAGTTGAGTCTGTTTTGTCTGTGAAGGTAATGGGTAAGTGATCTCCCTGTCTTTATCCCAACTCTGCCACAAGAGCTACACTGAATTTTAAGTGCAATTTAACTCGACTTAAAGAGTTTTCTGAATTTTAGCCAAAACACAAGCCAGCTGTTCCAATCCCTATTAGCTATCTAGCCAGAACAAACTCTAACCATCAAAAGTTAACCATTTCCCTAACAATTCACACCTCTCCACTTTAGTCATTGAGTGTATGAACTGCAAAAGCTTCAAATTCAAGCAACAAGACTGTAATTGCTGACCTGTGAAGACACGTTCTTGTTGATGATGACTTTTACACTCACACCACAGTCAAAGTGTTCCAGTTTAGTCTGCCTGGAAAACAGCTCCCCACTTAGGCCCATTGCTTGTGGAAACTCAAGCTATTGGACAAAGTAAAGTGTCAGAACAGAACATTGCATTCTCCCCAATTGCCTCCTGTGATTTAATGTCTGAACTTCTAGCATGAAGTGGGTGATGCATATAAGCAAATATGGGTATCAAATTTTACCAATTTTATCCCAAGATACTGAAAAATATATTGAAAGCAGTAAAAAAAGCATGAAAAAAGGTCAATGTGTGCCTTACAAGGTATTATTGACACAAATTATTGATACATAACTGAACCTGCTGAGATACCTACAGTTATTTGTCAGGGCCAGGACTCGAGGGGATTAGGACATTTACCAGCATCAAACCATTGTCATTCTAAAGACAAGACAGTAAAACAGTCACCAAGACATAAAAAAATTAAATACCAAAAATTAAAATCACCGATACCTGGAATGAGTGTGTCACATCCATGTGTAAAAAATGTCGAAAATCTGCCTCACTGGATTTGTCCTGATACCTCCCTAGAAAACTGAGAACATCTTCCTTATTCACCTTTAAGACAGCCTCAAGCTCATGCTTCACCTGTGTGTTGAGAATGGGAGTAAGCAAAGTGCACAGAGTGTTAACCCTGTGAATAATGAAAGCTCAGAGAAGTCATCCTTACACATCACAAAAAATGAGAGTTGCAAGCTATTATGTTTCAGCTCAGAATGAGAAACAAGAAAATGAGGAAATAGCTACATTTGGAAAGAAAGATGAATAGATACAGCTAGATGAGGGTGAGAACCCTGAATCCATTCTATCCCAGCACTTGTTTTATTAATAACCCTCATGTGTAATAATATTCTAAAAATAACATATGAAGTATTCTTATAATAGATTACTACACAATATCATTATTATTCAAAATTAAGGAGGTACCAAGAACATAATCACCCTCGGAACATTTTGGTTGCAGCAGCTACATGGCAAGGAACTAAAGACCTGTAGTGAGTGAGGTCGGAAAAGACAATAAAGTGTAAATAAACAGGTAATGAATATCTCCTAACTGAATCTAAGGGAAAATTTACTCACATCTTGATGACTTAGAGTTAAAATGCACATTTCAACATCTTTGGGAAACATACTGTAGTTATAAGGATGAGTTAAGCCAGCACAAATCTAAAAAGAAGTTTGAGAGAAAATGCAAGGAACATAAGTAATATGCAGTAAACCACTAGTTTGCAGGTCATTTGGATATATCAGACTAAAGGAAGTTCTTGGATAACTCACATAGGGGTTTTCAGGTTGGTAACCGAGTATAAGAGTCTGAACTGTTTCCTCCACTCCATTTATCAAAACTTTTGTTTCCATGAAATAGTGCTTTTGCTTTTTGTCAACGGTAAATGTCTCCTGCAGAAGGAAGCTCTGCAGAAAGGGCACTTTAAAAGGATGCCTGGAAAAATCCCAAGAAATAAACACAGTGTAAAAGATCTTAATAGACAACTACAAAAAGAAATCATGCAGAGTTCAAGCCGAACTCCAAAATTATCAGTTACCACCAGGGTGTCAAGTACAGAAGTAAAACACATAGGACCAGACATGTAAGAAACTACAGAGCATAATTACAACTTCACATAAACTCCACACACAAACCTGAATTTTTGATAGAGTTTCCATCTGAATTTGGCAAATGCCAGGAAGGGCATGGGAGAAGGTGCTGCTCTAAGATTCTGACATGCATAACCAGCATACACCTTCTGAACCTGCATGGCCAAGACTTCACTTCAAAGAGGGACAGTGCCCAAAAGTTCCTGGCAGGTTTGAAAATCTCACCTATCCACCTTTTATGCTTTCTGTAGAAACAGAAACATCTACATGCCAAGAATTCCATGCAACAAATGTTCCACTCTACACAGCTCTAGGAGTAGTTTACTACTTCAGTGTTTTATGGACTTTATTAAGTCTTTCTGTACATTTGCTTCGTCAGACCTCTTGGAAGCATGCATGAACCTTTATAAGCAGACACTGGACCACCTTTGTACATGTTAGAATATCTGGTTCAGCTCTTCATTTATGCATTTTTTTTACTGAAAAGAGACCTCCCAGTGTTTTAGTTACCTCTGAGCTGCACAGTGGCTCCTAAGGCAGCCTGTGCACTCCTGCTGATGCTGCTGTGGCATAAGAAAGCTGAGATTTCCCCAGAGGTGATCCAGATGTCTCTAATCTGAGCACACATTTTTACCAAGGCCTTCAGGCTGGGCTTTAGTAACGGATAATGAAGAGAGAAATTTCAGGGACAGCCAATATGTAGGAGCAGTGCACTCATTCTCATCAGAAAATGGAAACAGATTTCAAGATCTAAACAAGACCGTTTGTTACAAGTTTTAAGAGGATACCTCTGGCTTTAGAATGGCTATATAATGACTAAGGACTAGGAAAAAGGCACATGGATGGCACAGAGGATCAGATCTGGATTTTGGAACTTCTCACCACATCCAAGTTTACACACACCATAAATCCTGCTGTTTTCAGGAAAGGAGGCTCTATGCCTGGCTGAGTTGCTAGCAAACACATCACAGCACACATGGTCTGTTGACAGCTTTGTTCACTGTCATTTCAACAGAGGCCAAAAGCTAATGGATGCAAATAACCAGCCCATGAAGCTGCTGTGCTTGAACAAGTTCAGGGAGCCACATGGGACAAAGAACAGACTTTGTGCATGTGGCACTCTCACTTGGTAAAGCCCAGAACATTTCCTAAGAGCATCAGGATGCACATTAAATTTAGGCCAAAGGATTCTTAAACGATTGAAATAAGAATACACCTGAAATGGAGGGTAGCACGTTTTTGATAGAGCATCTTCTCCTTCCTCAGCTCTTTTATTTGACCTTCACACTGCAGTATGACAGGCAGACTTTTATAATCTCTCCATACAATCTTCACAGAAAAGTTTGTCTTCTTAGGCTGCACTCAGATCATGAGACCAGAACAGGAAAGAACAGTTGTATCAGATTTACTGCATTCATGTTCAGGAACCTCAGTATTGAAACCATGGTGTACAATAGGCTGCAGCAAGGCTGTCACTTCACAGACCAAGCCATTTCTGCTGCAGTTTAAGTCCAGATCTCCATTAATCTCTCAGAGGATTAAAAGTGCCATCAGTTGAAAACTGACTCCAGCAGAAGAGAAATGCCCCTTCACATATCACTTGAGTTTCACCTATTTGCAACATAAGCAAGCTGTGGTACATAAAAAACTGAACTGGACTTTCAAAGTATGGAAAAAATATTTTTAAAGCTATGTTTAGAAAAACACTTTTTAAGATTTCCTGCAAAGTGTGAATGGACCAAAGTAACTGCTCAAAGTACCTCTTTCCAGGAGAAACTGCTGATTACCCTTCCTGTGCCACAGACATCAAGCAAAGCAAAATTATTTTCAGACTGGAAGGGACGTAGAGATTAAAACAGCACATAAACCTGGGTTGTTACCATGCTCACTAGCAGGCAAGAGATTTTGATTCTCTAAGACAGCAGAATCTTCCACACCTCTCATACATCTGCAGTTGTTGTCAGTAATCACACCTCCAGCTCTCTTTCTAGTCACACTGTCTCTCTTCACCCTCTCCTCCCCCCATGACTGACTGCCTGGGCTCCCTAATAGGGGAGAAGTACTCCAAACTATGCTACACAAGTTTTTGTTTTCTTTTTGAACCTGGATTTACACTGCAGCCTGTCAAAACAGACAGAAATGCAGTACTGGAAGGGTTTAAGTTTCAACTCTAGCAATAACATCTTTCAGGAAGAGAGTGCTGAATCAAAAAAATTGCTTTTGTTTTTCTTTCTCACCGTTGGCAGATTCTGGTAGCTGGCTGTGAAGTTAAATTCCTGTTTTGTACTCTTTATCTTAAAGCAGAGAAGTTTGGCTCGTTCATTATTCTCAAAATGAATCTCATTCTTCACAAGCTGATTCCACAAAGAGATTATTTCACTATGGCTATGCAGAACGTTCCTCCCAAGACTATTAACTGTGGATGCCTGAAAAACAGAGACATTAGTCTGGCTGAGCCAGGACAGACATCATTCCACTGTGCAGCAGCACAGCACAGCACAGAGGTGGCAGAATGATCATTTACAAGAACTATTAGAAATGTGTGCATACAGAGTTCAAAGTTTATTTTATCTCCTCCAAACTAGGGAGAGACCAAAAGCTAAATAGTTGATGAACACCTTTTTTTTTCATTCAAGATTTTTTCTCACATTCCTCCATAGCTATATCTGAAGCAGTATTGACCTAAGGAGGAAAAGATGATAAAGCAACATCTTAATCATAAACATAAGTCAAATTGCATAGTGACAGAAGTCTAGCACATTGCTTAATGCACAGCAACTATGATGAAATCAGTTTTAAAACTCTACTGCATAGCACAGCCTAAAATAAATTAGGAGGAAGCTTAGAAACCATAGAGTCGGGGCACAGTGATAGCACAGAGCCCTGTCCCCAAAGCCATGCACTGTGTGAAGCACCATGTCACCAACCTGCAGGTAAGTGGTAGCTGGTGTGTAAATGTGAACTTTTCCTTCCTTCTCATTGCCTTGATCATTATAGAATAGTTCCAGTACAAGGTCTTTAATGGAGAGAGCTTTTCCAGCTGTCAGCTCGGATGTCAGTAAATAAGCAGAATGTTGAGGCTGGTGCAGTTTGTGAGCTGTGTACAGATAGAGCCATGGGGTGTCCATGTTGAACCCACCTGCAAGAGACATATATTAAAGCTGACAGAAACATTGGATTTCAAACTACCTGGATTCTAACTCCACATCAAGGCTGATAAGGGGTTCCAGAATGAAGCTAAAATGCTACTATCAACCTTTTCTCTTCCAATTGCTAAAATCTCTGGGCTGTATATAATGAAATCAATGTCCTTCACTAGTATAAATGGAACTGCTGGAAAAGGTCAGCCAGACAGGTTGTAATAGGTTGGAGATTTTGAAAATTCAGCTAGACAAAGCCACAACAGATGTGATCTGCTGCTAGAAACTGTCCTGACTGGAGCAGGAAGCTGAGCTGGACAACCTCCAGGGTCTCTCTTCCAAGAAACATCTTTATCATTCTGTTGCAGTCATGCAAAGCTGGTCAGAAAAACCTGGCAGCAGCTTCCAATGCCTGCTTTTCTAATCACAGACTGGAAATGGTTTGTGGTACTTCACCTTCCCACTTCTTCAGGCCATTTCTGGATGTATCCTTCCACTGCAGCCCAGCCACAAATGGTACATGGTCATTATACTGCACCTCGAAGTTGGTGCTGCTCTGCAAATACACCTGAGAGGTGTGCAAGTGCTGCAGCTGGGTTCTATAATTCACCTGTTTTTCCAGGATTTGCATGGTAAACTGGAAAAGAATGAAGCAAATTTAAATAAAAACAAGATCCCATTTTCAGGGCTGTGTAAGTTACACGTACAGAAGCAGGAAGGTCACAGCTTCTACCTTTGCATGCTTGCCATTCACTCTATGAATCTTCATGCATGCTCACCAATTATAGACTGAGGTTTCTTTAATACACATTTGTTACAACTATAGGAGATTCAAAAAGAAAAATGCTGTAATAGTCTGAGTTATTATAACTTGTACCCTTTCACATTGTGTCAGCAAGGCAGCTTTCATAAATCTCTACAATTACTGTCTATGAGTTAACAATGCAAAAACCTCAGACCAAATTACACCCTAAGTTTTCCAGTATTTGCAAAATTTATCTTCCAGCAAATGTCAGATCTCAGCATCTCTGGGCTAAGATCTCACCTAGCTCAAATTTATTAGGTCTGGGTAGTTGCCTTATAGTATTAGTACATACCATATTAAAAAAAAAAATGAAAAAAAAATTATTCTTAGTCTGTCTGTTAAATATTTGAAGTGAAGGTCTTACTTTCAACCATCACTATTACCTCCATGAAATAGCTGACTACAGATGAACTGGAACTGTTCTTAAAGACTTGGCTGATGAGCAGTTTCTTCTTGTTGTTTATTTCATCCCAGTGCTTCCCGTAATTCACTTCCATCTGGGAGGAAATCCAAGATGCACTCACTTCATGTTTCAAGTGAACCTAAAGAAGAGGGTGTTGCCTTTTTGCTGTGACCTCTCTCATGCTGAGAGCCCTGAGCAGAGGTGACACAGGGGTGCCCAGCACACAGGGTGCCCGGCTCAGCACCCACCTGGTGGCTGTAGGTGGGAGCCTGCACACAGTGAAACTCATGGCCCAGCTCCAGTCTGTACAAGCCCCGTGCACCCGTCTCCACTTGAACCTTCTGCTGCGTACCACACTCGTGGCAAGGGGTTCTTGCCTCTCCTGCTCAAGTTAAATCACAAAGTTACCTATCCAAGTAAATCAGAATTAATCTTTCAAAATGTTAATAGTATAAATCTGGCACTGGCTTCAAGACTTTTGTTTTTCAGAATATCAAAGCGAGATTTGTCTATTTTTACAGCTAGATACTTGTTGAATTATCCTACAAATCCAAAGGAAAGCACAAACTTCCTTACTTAAACAGAATTTTACCTTGTTGAAGTAAACACACTACAAACAAATCATGATCACGCTTTGCAGCTTTCATGGTAACACACAATATTTGATGATTTTTCTATTACCATCTAGTTCCCAACATCATGACATTACATGACATTTCATCTCAAAAAAAAAATTAATGAACTTCCAGCCCCTCTGGACACTGAGAAAAAAAATTAAAATAATGAATCTGAAATAGCAACTAATGAGTAGGATTACTTTTGAAAATAAAAAATCCAGTACTTCTCCAAGAAAGTATTTGCTGACCACTTCAGGTGGAATAGTTGTCCAGGTGGGTTTAAATTAAAGTGTAACTATGCTCCAAGTATGGAACTTCACAATTACATAGCTACAGCCAGTCATCTTAAGGTACTGTTTAAGTGTTCAGGTATGTTTTGATTGTTGTTTATAAAATACTGTGATCAGCATGCCATTTTTAGCAAAATTATGGGGTCATGCCAGTGTAGGTTTAAGAAAACTTTATTGGTCATATTGCTACATACTCTCTGAAGGTGCAGAGTTAGCATAAACGATCCCCCTATAACACTTATCACAATTAGCTACTACAAGGATTCCATACTTTGATATAACTGCACTGATGTTCACCTGCTTTGTCCCACAAAATTAACGCAATTCCTATATTGCAGCCAGGGCAGAACAGCCAGCTGCTTCCCAGAAACCACCCCTCATGTTACTGAGTGCAAGCATGCAAACATCTGAAAACACAAAACAATTTGGAGCAATTCTCACTGAAAAAGCGATTTTTAATAAAATTATGGGTATGCTTGTGAAAAGCCTATTTTTAAAAATTTTTTTCATATGCAAACTCAAAGAGTAAATTTATCCAACTGAAAAGAGAAACTTGTTCTAACTTTCAGATCACAGTTTAAAAATTAACTGAAATCTTTCTATTGTGTTCTAAACACAGAGGCAAATCTTGTAGGAAAAATGAGTAATACAGAATACTTTTACTTTCCCTGTTTGTCAGTGTACCTAGGAGTCCATATTTTATCTGCAGACCGTGAGACCACAATCCCTCACGCTGCTGGAGGAGAGCGACAGCGTGAACTCCAAGAACACCCGGAAGGTGAGTGTCCCCTTCCAATGAGTATTGTCTCAGCTTATCATCAACCTTTTTCTCCAGAAGTGCTACAGAAAGAAGAGAAATGATTATGCAGTGGTAGAAGTTGAAGTTCCTTCAGCTAGTCAAAGGAATGCTACAGCGGGGAAAACCAAGAGGGCATTGAGTCTCTCCACCATGATGGACTCCCTGCACAGCGAACAGACAAAAAGACACAGAGCTGGATGTTCAATGTCTTTATCTCCACAGACAGCCTGCAGACCACACTTCTCAGGACTTGCTTCAAGCTTATTGAAATGCCTCCAGCCAAAGCTGCTTCTCAAAGGAAATAAATTCAGACAGACAGATCTTTTAATTAACTAAGCCCTAATGTGTGAACATGTGGATGTTCTCTACACAAAGTCAGCAAGGCTGTGGCTTTGCAGCAGCACAGCTGATGCAACCAAGTTCTCTGGTGCTAGGAGTTTGAAATCAGACCAGAACTGGCTTGGATGCAGTCACTGACAATCCATGTGAAAGCTAAGGATGGAAACTTCACCAAAAGATCATCTCCCAAAAAACAACCTGCCCTTCTGCGTTCCTTAAAAGTTAGTTCTGTTTGAAAGTGCTGTGTAACCTTGTGACATTTCAGTCAAAAATGAGAGCCTTAGACATAAATTACTGGTTTATTTCACTGTATTATTTTAATGTATTGATGTTATACCAATATTAAGGCACTCTGATACTTTCTCTTGTATTTTTCTCTTAGCTTATTTGTGAGAAAAAAATCTTCAATATTTTTAGAGCAGCAGGTCTTAAGAGACATTTAGCTACAAATATGTCTCTGCACTGTTTTGTACTAACGAAAGTGAAAAACAGCTGTGGTTTTTGGCATCTTTTTTGTTAAGTAATTCCTTGTATGTTATTTGCTCCACCCTTTCCAACAGTAATTCAAAACAGACTTTTATTTGAAAATTTCTTTTATTCTGAAATACATATATTTGTATTAATTTATGCAGGATAGTAATTTTAAAAATCAGTCTCTATGGATTTGAAAGGAATTTTAGGAATAGGTGTCCAAAGCCAGGCAACCCTAGCAAATAATGGCTCCAGAAGATGTATATATATGGCAAATACTTACTGTCCTCTAACCTGAAAGAAATGCAGCATCCTTCAACAAATTATTCAGAGATAGTGAAAAAGCTATCTTCTTGCCAAGCTGTTTAGTGATGTTTCCTGACAGAATGATAGGACTGCTTTGCTTTATCAGTTTTACCTCCAGCTGGGTCATGTATCTCTGCTCTCCACTCAGCATCTGCAAATCTGCCATTCCCTAGAACAAACAAAAACCAAACCCCAAGCCACTCAACAACATAAGTTTTAAGAAACAACAGTATAGACTTGGGTGTTTCAGAAATGAGATGAGGAAGAAAAGACATGTTTTTCTATATATACAACAACAAACCTTCCACACCCCACAGAGCCTCAAACCTGCCATTGATAAATAATGGGGAGGAAGGATGGATTTGTTTTTCCAGTTACACAGAGGTCACACTGGTGCAAGGTGCTACTTCCTTCAGCTTCTGCTGGTTTTAGGAGTGAAATCACAATGAATGTTGCAATACAAGACCAGAAATGAGAGAGGGTTACTGAAAATATTGGCAGTCTCACAGAGATTTAGTTTGAAATTTAGCACTGAATCTATCTCAAAAATATATAATAAGGAGAACTGGTAATTTCTCTGATGGACTGCTCACAAAACTATTTACAATACATGTATTTTCACTGCTTTTCTTTTCTGTGCTTTAATGTAAATATTCATCCTAGAATGAGAGCTCATGAAATGCAAACATACCTTAATGTAATACACATCTCTGTCATCCACTATCAGCTCCAGGAGTCCAATTTGGGAATTTTTAGAAAACTCAATCCTCCCTTGTAGAGAAAGAAAACTCTTTACTTTTTCTTTATTGATCAGTGATGCTTCATAAGACTGTACTTGAAATGATAGCTATTCTTGATATAAACAATAGAGAGATTAAAAACATAATAAATATCAGCTCAAAGGAAATAAGTTAGGATCTGAATTTGCAAAGGCATTTTGCAAAGTGTCTTCAGAATGAACTAGTAATTTTGAAAGGATATTCTGAGGAGAATAATTGAGAAGAGGCAATGAAGCTGTCTCCAACAAAATCAGCTTAGTTCTGGAACTGACTTATGTACTTCCTTTATGCCTGTGCTAAAACTTGTAAGTTGCGTTGTGTTTTGCAGATATTTCAGGAGCTCAGAATGCTGTGCACACAAAGCTTTGCACAGTGTTGGTAAAGCTTCCTTGCACTCCATTTGGAAATAACCAGGATTAAAAAAAAAACAAAACCAAACAACAACAACAAAAATAAACACAAACAACAACAACAACAACTGGAATTTTCTATGATATGGTAGAATATGTCAACATAAAACATCCCTTGACCAGCATGCCCCATGAAATATGTTGTCTATATTATCACCATTAATTTATACTTTCTTAATGGGTTTGTAGAATCTGTGTTCTATGTTACACTGTGTTTAAAATGTTATTTTTTATTATAATGCATGGAAATATCACAGTCAGTACTTCATTGATTTAGCAACACATAACTTCATCTCATAACTAGCAGAAAACAGGAAATTGAAACAGTAGGACAAGTTCAGCATATGTAAAAGATGTTCTTTAACCTTCATTTCATCAATCCCGGTAACAGCCTTCTTCTCTAACACGACTTTATGAACCAGGTACCGAACTTCTGACTGTGCAAAATACAGTCTTCACCAAGATGCAGACCCCATTGGGAATGGATGCTACCTCAAGGAGTAAACTGAACTGTTATCACATAGTAAAGTAGTTTCAGCATTGGATTAGTGAGTGAAATATACTGATACTTCTCAGTTAATTGCAATGAAGTTCTCCTAGCTAATGATCAGGCTCTTAGTTGAAAAACTTACCATCAATCTCAATTTTCTTCATAGGTTGTATAAATTGGATTCTGAATTTCTTCTGTGGGATACTAAAACTTAGGTCAACACCAACATCTCTTTTCAAGTCTGACTCTGGAGTCCCAATGAAGAAGTGAAAGACAGCTTCACTTGGGATCCATGAATTCTCCTGAAAGAAAGAAGGGATAACCACATTATTCATTGGCACACCATTTACAACACATCTCTCACACTGACACAAGATTGTTTGCATGTGCCGTTTTGTAGATAAAAAGAGTTCGTACCTCCTATCAACATCAGTAATTTGTGCTCAGTAGATCTTCCCACTATATTGGGAATGGAATGAGTAATACCACAGAGTTTGGAATCCAGAGGGTTGAATATGCAGTACTGAGATACACCACTCTGCCACCAGAATAGCAAACTGAAACTAAAGCCAGAGTCCAGCGTGGTACCTGAGCTATGTAGTTGTAGGCAGCTTCCACCACGTACTGCTGCAAGCCTCTGTCCTGCTTAGTTAATGTCACAGCCACTCTCAAAGGTCCAGGGAGGGGGAAAACCAAACCACTGGCTGGGTCAGGATAGGACATTTCAGAACACAGCTGCCAGCCAATAATCTCAGACACTGGTGGAAGACAACAGTTGAACATCCAGTTAGAACAGCAACAATGAAAACATGAAAATGAACATTGAGCTGTAGACTTTCTAGAAATAATATGTGAAAAAAGAAACTGTACTGAATAAAATGACCTGTAACAGATATTTCAGAATGCCTTTCTAAGACAAACATAATAGCTGGACTCACCTTCCTCCCTTGTGCAAGATCTGGTTTCTGCATGGTCTTGGAAGACATCTATATCTTCTGTCTCATCCACCATTCTTAAGTAGAGTTTAGAGCTACAACCAAGATTTTGAACAATAACTTAAAATCAATTATGCTAAAGTTACAGCAATATTTAAACAAAAGTCTCAGTTATAGTCAAGAAAGTTAACAGTTGCTGTTTTTGAAGATGCCCTTGCTTAATCTTACCTGAAATTAATTATCTCCATAGATTCTTCTGGAGTGTTCAAGAAAACTTTGAGCTCCTTCCCTTTCTTCACCTGGATTCCCCCATCAAGACTAGTAGATGTCCTCATTCCTGTTAACCACTTTAGGCCAGCTTGTCCCAGAGTCCCCACAATTCCCATTCGGACAGAAAGCTGGACAAATGCACTGTTGAAAGATTCATGCATATTTCCTTCTATGAAATGCAGTTTCTTTTTATAGCACTTAAATTAAACCTCAATAAAGACACAGCATTTGATGCTGTAACACAACATATTCTATGATTAAAATCATGAACTATTCTGTTTCAGGAAATAACTGAAAAGACTGCATGCACACCGACACACTTTCTAACAGGAATTGTAGTTTTATTGTATCTCCTAAGGAGGGGACTTAAATGCAGATTGCAGCATGAAATATTAACAAAGGGAAAGCAATTAGAACTGAGTATCACAGGGCAAATTTCTCTCTGTCTGTACAGAACTTAGTGAAGTTCAGTAACATTTTCAGTATGTACAAAAGCTGAAACAGCCAGGTAAAGAAACACAGGGTTAAAATCCTCCACTGGTATGTATATCCAAAACCTGTAGCAGCACGTTTGATCCTGAGAAAAATCCACTTGTCACAGGTAAAGCATTCAAAAATAACCTGCATGCAAGAATTCAGGGGTTTGATTTAGAGATAGAGAGGAATAGTCAGCTTAAACCAATACTGGAATAACACAGCAAGAGTTCAAAATCAGACAGGCAGGACAGGAAAGCACTGCTGCCTTCACACCATGGCGACCATTCAGCAACAGAGGGCTGTTGACTGCTTTTGTTCTTCAGGAATCTCCTAAATAATTAATAGGCATTCACACAAAACTTTCACATCAGGAATTGCTACTTTACATCAGGGACATGTGAAAGGGACACATTTGCAGTTAACACCTTGGCTTGATATATCCATGTAGAAAGAAATTGGACTGTTGCTTGAAATCTGCATTCCCTTTGATTTTTATGTTGATTGCTGCTGAGGCATTGACTGCCAGTTGAAGAGGAAAGCCTGAAATTGCTGGAAACTGCAGTTCTTCAGTGGCCAAACTCATCCTTTTATTAAACTGGACCTCCTGCCCCTGTGGTGAACAAAACACAAACACAACCCAGAATTTTATTTTGCTTAATAGAGTTACCATTCAATATTTTTTCCAGATATAAAATTGACTGCATTGGTCTACTGTAAAAGTGTTTTTACCTGAGCTGATCTAGGACATAAAGAAGAAAGCAGCCCAAAGCCTGCCTATGGCCATGGCATAAGTCAGACACCAGCCATATTCCAGTTAAAAAAAAGAATTTGCATTTAAGCATGGATGGATTTGAATGAGAGAAGCAAGAGGTAAGAACCATTAGACAGCAGAACAAGTCTTTGCTTAATGTACTGAACGCTGTTTAAACCAAATATACACTGGTGTCTTTTAGGGTTCAATTTTAGAGAAACAACAAGTAATATTTTGTATCTTTTACATATCTGTCAGAAAGCAGCCTCTCAAGATATTAATTTCAAATAGAAAAAAGATTCCTTTTACCTTCAGAAGTTTGACGGCCAACTCAGCCAGATTTAAGGAATAATGTTTCATTTGTTTTCTTAAATCTTCACAATCTAAAAAGCTAAGTTCATTTCCAAAGATTTTCATGCTTAGCTCACATTTCGGTGCCTCCTTTCTTACTGTTCTCTCAGTGAACTGCATGATAAAAAAAGAAATGAGAGGGAATGGTGTTATAATTTCCTTCCAAACTCACAATAAACAATTCCTCAATGCAGACTATGCTGTTAGCAAAGAAAACTAAGGCACACTTTTGCAAGTACTTTGGAGACCACATAATGAGTGGATTAGTAGCTGTTCTTTCCAGCTACACTTCAGCTCCATAGCACACAAATTGGCTGTCACTATGAACACTGGTCATGTCCAGTCCTAAGATGACAGGCAAAGAAGGAGTATTGCAATACATACCCACAAACAGCTGAAGCTTTGAAAAATACAATCTCAAAACAACATTAGGGATGCCCTGATTGCTAAATAAACTGCTAGGAAGTAAAAATGTTACATTTTCTGTCCTTACAATTCTATCATATCACAGCAACATAACATGATCATGAGCTTATTCTGTAAGAAACCCTAAGAAGATGAGTCCAAGAAGAGAGAGATGATCTAAGACAAACTAAATGAATCACACTCCCTGAGTTTTACAGCTAATACATCAACAACTGAAGTCAATTCTCAGAGCTATTCTGCTGTGTACATAAAACATAGCTCTCCAAAAAAGAGTAAATTTACAAAGCATCAATGTAACATCTGACATCAAACTGGGAAATCAGACTGCAAACAACAGGACTCAGGAACTCAGCATCAAGCAGCTGTTTACAGTGGCACAGCAATCGATAGACAAAAGGACATTGGCATAAAGGGACCAGAGCTCAAAATAATGAGAGGAAGCCCAAAACACAGACAAGAAAACCCCATGGCTGAGTGTCATTGTTTTGAGACAATAAAACAATCTGAAAAAAGCTTAAAGATCTGGCTCTTTGCTGCTCTGTATTTTCTGCAGCTCTTAAAAGTCCCTGCAAGTGAGCAGAACAAGTTACATGTGCTTTATGCAAAGAAGTAACGGCAATCCAGAGCATTTGGCCAGTGTGAGATGGGGCCCTGTGTTTGACTGGGAAATGTCATTAATTTTCCCAAGATCTACAGATTCAGTTACCTTTTTGACTAACTCGTTCATCTCACTGTATTTTCTACCAAGACAGTTCTGATTTGTTTTTCTCAGCTTTGGCTTGCCAGACTTGCTCACAAGATGATCAGTGGGGCTGTATCGCTTCAAAGGCGGGTTACTCTGCTTGACCTTCTCTGCTGTTTCCACCGGGGTTTCTGACTTTTGGTTTCCTTCATTAGTGTTTCCAAAAAAATAGTCACTGAAAGTAGAAGATTTTGGCCCAAAACCCTTCTCGATGAGAGTTTCAGCATTCTCCAATCGTACACCAACCTAGTGAAAAGCATGCTGCAGTGAAAAGCCTAAAAGTGACACATACAGGCCATGGCCACTTCTAAAGCAGAAAATCAAATATACCACCAGATGTAACAAAAGATTTGCCAAGCAAGATCACAGTAGTCAACATAGTTTAGCATTCTACGTCCTTCAACTTTCAATACTGGGTATTTCAGTATTAAATCTTCCCATAAAAATTAGACAAAGCTCAGTCCAGAATAAAAATCCTTTTTTCATTCAGGTACTACAGTTCATTAACACCATGCTGTGCCAGAAGGGGATACTGCTATTTTGGCAAGTTAAAAACAGTATTTGGGCAGGAAAACACTAATACAACCTTTTCATGCTGTGAAATAAGGTTCTGTTTGGAAGTTTGCTTAGAACAAAATTACTAACACACATAAATCCAGGGTATGGGGCACTGGAAAGAAAAATAATTGTTCCCTTGCAAGCTTAAACCTGAGGTCTGAAGGCTATATTAAATACTTTCTTTCATGTACACACTGTTATCTGGCACAGCAGGTAAAGATGATGAGGCCACAGTCAGGCCATTGAAATGTCCCAAGCACTGGATGCTCAATGGCACTAGAAGAGTGACTTCAGCTAAGTACAAATGAGTCTATCTCTGTATTACAGGAATGGTGTACCCATTTTCCACGGTACATCAAGAAAAGCAATCTTACTATCCTAAACAGGAGCTAGAGCAGTGTCTCAGGTAGCACTGATTTTAATGTTTCCTTTGAATCAACAAGAGCCAAGCAGAAGTCATTTCCCAGTGCATGGCACTAGCAGAGTGACAGTGCTTTTATTTTGACTAAGCCCATTACACAGAAGACTCACCACTCTGAGGAACAGTGCTACAGCAGTGAAAAGCACATTTTACTAAAGGAACTGCAACAGGAAAACAGAAAATGCTTTGTACTTCAATATACCAAGTGTCACTTGAGGAGGGGGATAAAAAAAACCCCACAATTAAAAAATCTGTCAACTTGCCTCCAGGAGATTTATAGCCTGTCCCATAAAGTGAACAGTCAAATTCATCATGACTGATCGTGGTAGAAAAGATGTAGGAGAAAAGACCACTGATGCTTCCATATTTGCACCTGCACCACCTGCAATGGAAAATAGATGTCTGTCAGCTGGAGATCAGCTGTTCTCACATATTTTTCAAAATTCATAATTCTTTGGAAAACTGTTAGCCCACCAATAAGAAGATGGTGAATGCAACATTGTCAATAGGTGAAACTATTTATCTTTTTAATACAGCAAAGAAGTTACTGTAAGTAACTTCTGTTTACTGGAATTCCATATTTACTGGATATTACTGGGTTTTATCCCACTAACATCAAAAGGAAAGTATTTATAATACATAAGCTACATAAATGCACTGGAGGAAATGGACAGAAAATCAAAATGCAACTCTGAAAAAACATCATCTAGCATTTTCACTTAAAACAAATGAACAGATAGTAAAACAGGAAGAACCTAGTTTGACTCTTTCATTATACCAAGGACAGCACATTAACCAGGAGAAGAAAAAACATCCCACAGTCCCCTGTTGCTGCAAAGGAAGTTAACTAAGGAAGGAATTAAAAGTTGATGTTCACAAAAATAATCTTAAATGTTCATTGGTTCTTAGTCTCCCCTCTCACAAGAGGCAAAGGTGTGCAGTTTCTGGTTTGCTGGAAATACATTTTATGTGCTCCAATTAGGGTCAAAGCAGAATCAAGTTTACATTTGCATATTTGGGTAGTATTTGATCATAAAAATCCAAGTTCTCTGTATTTTACAATGTGTGAGGGGTCAGAAAAGCTACGTGGGATGTTAATAACCCATATGCTATAAAGTATTAAGCTCTAAAACTCCACATACCTGAGTGAAAGGTGACATCAGAGTATGAGGAGTATTTCCATATCTCCCAGTCAAAATCTCTGATAAGGATTTCATCAGGAATAGAATCTCGAAGGTGTTCCTTCAATGGATCATCTGTCTCCAGGAGCTGAGAGAGATGACTCCAAACAAAGGAGCCCACTAAATTGGAAATCAGAGAAAAATTACAAGAGTCTTAAAAACAGATACAGAAAATATTTTTATTTTTTATATCACCATTAATTCTAAGCCATTCCCCTGACCACAACAGAATTCATTCATTATCAGCATGATTAAAATCAGCCTGATGCATCTACTGTAACAGCACTTTAAATTAAAAAAAAAAAAAAAAAAAAAAAAAAAAAAAAAAAAAAAAAAAAAAGCACATACAACTAAACTATTGTGATTCAGAATTAGTATTCCTGCATGACACTGTGGAGTCCCAGTTTGGCCATGTATATGCTGTGGGGGGGCAAATATTTCCCATATGTTCTGGAGTGTGGCTCCTAAACAGAGGCTTTTTTGTCTCCTGAAGATAAAAGATATTAGACTCCAGTGTTAGTTCAATGCACAGACACTGAATACTGATGTAACTGCATTCTTCACCATACAACTTCTTTTTTCCAAATTTCATTTTCTGAATGTGGAACTAAAAACTAACATGTGCCCTATGCCTTCAAAAGCACTTGTTATTCAAAAGTTTATTATATAAATTATTTAGCTGTCACATCAACAAAGGAAATAATTAGGAATACTCATGAGTACTGCATTAAATTGTTTGAAACATACAACATTTTGGATGGACTTTTAGAGCTTCTTCATAAATCTGACAAATTAAATGTTCTGCATGGAGTCACCGGGAGGAGTCACTGAGGGTACACCTTGACAGGATTTTGGAGGTGGATATAATTTCTCTCTGTCTAAACTCTGAACAGAGAGGAATGAGTGCCCTCCAAACAACAAGCTGCATCAGCCGGTGAACACTATACTGAGCCTGAACTCACAATCACTGCAGGATACACTGGTCTGGACAGAACATCCTGGGAAAATGGATACCAGCTCCAAGGCAGAGCTGGCCAGGATCCAGACAGTGCAGACAGAGCCTGTTTTCATTTCCCTGCAAACAATCTTACAGAAACCTTTCTCATGTTTGCTTCTTCTTGACAGATATAAATGCAAGGGATTAGTCTAGAGGTATCATTCACTGAACATGGTGAAACCATTTTAGAATATTGCAACGTTTTTTTCTCCTATTTGCTTCTTTCTCAACAAAATGAGATTTGCCATCATCCATTTGTATTTCTATTGCAGTGACCATCAAAGCTCTTCCATACATCCTTCCCAGGAGCCTTCAGTGAACGAAATGCTGCCAGCAGAAGAAACTAATTCTATGAAAAGTCAGTCCTTACTGACTATTACTAAACTAACAGCAGCACAATTTCAATATAAAATGTCACAATCATACAAACAATCATTTAGAAACAATCTATAAAGCATTGAGATTAAATAAAAATTGACATAGATTGGTACCATTACACCTGCAAAGTAAATGTCACATTGAAGTATCAATTAGGAATGTGTAAGACTTCAGTAGATGCTTGGCTGACCTTGGCTGGATGTTTCTTTCAGCAAAGTCTTTTGTACTTGTTTAAATAACTCTTCATGTGGACATTTCATTGCTAGATAATAAGCAGCAATTCTTATTTCCACATCTTCACTGGTTGCTTGATACAACTGAACTAATATAGCATTCTAAGAGAAAACCGCGAAAAGATAAAGACAATTACAATTCACTCCCCTGGAATACCTCATGTGCATGTTCAGTCCTGGTGGGTTTTTTGTTCTCAAAGAGCCATAGCTATATTTATAACTACTGCCTTATACCTGACAAAGTCACTTTGTGTAACATGTATACAAATGTATGTACATATTGTCTATACGACCTTATCCACAAATTTCCTGAGCAAACTGCCAGTATGACCTTGAATCCTATACAGACAAATCTATACAGGATTCTGCAACACAGAGTCTCTCTTGCCAGCACTGTTAAGGATGGTTTTATTCCACCACAGGGGAGACCTGTCTGTTGTATCTCTCACGTGCCACGCCAATACACAGACAACAATGGTCGTGTTCACAGGCAGAGATCATTACTTTTGGTCTCAAAAAAAGAGCAGGCCAGCAACAATTTTATTCTGTTCAATATTTCCCCAGTATCAACCAAGAGCTTTTATTGTGAACTGCCAGGAATTAAGAAACTGTTGACTGGACTGACAATACTAATGTTTTTATTAGCATTTAACAGTCCCAGTGCAGCCAGTTCAGGAGTTCATTTGCTAGATGATGGGGTATATGACAACTTGATACTTTGAACATGTCTAATGAGCAACACCGAGCTTCATAACTGCAGAAGTGAATCACACCAATCCATGCTGAGATTAAATTTTAAAAAGCCATAGAAAGGTGATACTCCAAGAGCAAGCCCACGTGGAGCTTCTTGTTCTTCTGGAGCAGGACTGTCAGCTTTGCCCAGGCCAGCACTCCTGGCTTTGCCATTCTTCTAAGCATCAAGCTACTAGAGATAAACAAGTTTTGAACTTTCTTCCATTAAAGCACTTAACAAAGTGTTCTAACTATGGCAGTGTATTGCAAATCACAACAATTCTCACATTAATACTTTATGCTTCAGAGAGAAAAACAGTGAAGCAGACTATGGGAAAAATCAAGTCCTGTGGGTTTTCAGTCATAACCCCGACAGACATAAGGCACCCAACTGAAGTGCCTAATTAAGAAGTCCCAAACACTCCTCAGTCACTGGGTATGCTACCTCAGCTGCAGCAAAGCTTATTTATAGGTTTGCTCATCTGGATGGTCTACCCTCTCCTCCAGCAGCAGAGGGGCTCTGCTGAAACATTTCTACACTTGTCCTTTATCTGTTTGTGTGTTTTGTAACTATTCCAAGTAGTCCCAAATCTCTGGCAGGTCCAGGAAGCCAGCAGTCACGTGCAGCAGTCAATCACTCACCCTGGCAGAGCAGGGAATGCGCCGGAAGGCCTGGACAGCAGCGAGGCGGATTTCGGTGGGCTGGCTCCTCAGGGCAGCGCACCAGCTCAGAGCAGGAGCCAGCGGAGCCGCTGCCAGCCCCGCATTTCCGATGGCTTTCAACACCAGCTGCAGCTGTAAATGTAAAGTGAGGTAGGACAGAAAGCTCCCCAAGTGCTGGCAGCTGTACACTGAATTTCATGGCACTAACATTTTCTGTGCAAAACTCTGTTTAAAATGATTACTAGTGATTTGGGGAGTTTGCTGCAGCCCCTGTTGTACCACCTATACCCTGGCTTTACTGGGAGGACAAGACGCATATGGACCACTGTTCCATTCTAACACTCGTAAGTAGAACCTGCCTTAGACCTGGAGGAATACAAAAACATTTTTAAAAGCCTGCATTGCAACAGAAGAGCAGAAGTCACAAATTTTATGTACTGGAAAAGTTTTTCAAGTACTTTGATATTTTGTCCCTTTTGATCACAGATATTTAGACACTTCAGTGATTCAACATGGAGTTCTGGATACAATAACTAAAGTAAAATAATAATTTGTCAACAGATAGGTGTTCTTCATACTGCCCAATGGTATGAAGTTTGTTTCATCAGGAAACCCAAGGCTTTTCCTTATTTCCACACATAACACCCATACTGATAGTTTCTACTTGTTGGATTACAAAATTTTATCAGCTCATTCTAGCAAGGACTATTCATTTACAAAGCTTGTATTCATGGCTGTCTGGAAATCCAGTGAATACCATTTTCATCAAACAAGTTCTAGATCATAAAGGGAACAGAAAAGTAAAGCACTATATCATGTGCCTCTGTAAAACCAATACCTTGCTGAGATGTTCTGAATCTTGCACAGTACAGTTTTCTCCCAAAAATTTCCCAAGAGTCCTCATCACAATCTGCACAGCAGGTACAGTATCACAGGAGCTGTGAGCTGAACAAAACCTATGTATGAGAGCAGTTACTCCCAAGAAGCAGCTCTGGCTTGCTCTAGGTGACTTCAGCAAAGGCTGTAAACAACCACAAAAAGAATGAGGTGTTTCAGAAGAGTAATGAGAACAACTACTGTAACATAACACAGATTACAAATGTATCAAAATATTTACATACTAAAACTCAATCTCAAAAGTTACCTGGACAGAGCTTTATATAAATCTGTGAAAAAGACTGTTACTGTAAAACACAAAAATTGAGCCACCTAGATCCATTACAAATTTAAAAAGAAAAAAAACAACATCCACTCACAGCAAGAGATTCAATCATGCCCGAAGTGGGATTAGGAATGAATGCAAATGACCAGAAGAAATAGTCTACTTTGTCTTCCTCAACTTCTCCAGAAGCTATGAGGTCTTTCATTAGGACAACACATGCCTCCGTGGCACAAGATGGGAGAGCATCTATTAATGGTTGCCTGTAACACAAGGAAAAAAGTACAGGAAATCTAAAATTATCAAAATACTCAAGAATCACAGAACAAGTACACTGGGACTAGGTTTCTTTCAAAGTAAATAAAGAATTGCTAGTGGCCTAGCAAATGCCAGATTCCACAGAAATCAATATTATCTTTTGGTTTAGTGGCCTTATAGAAATATGTTCCAGCCAGGATGTGATGGAAGTGCATTGGTATTTCAAGAACAGCATCTAAGCAGATTTTCAAGAAAATATTCAGTTGCTTTCTCTGACAATTAAGCCACATCATATCCCAGGTTTGACTTCCAAAGACTGAGGTACCTTAAAGCACTGATTTTTTATTAAGGAGTTTTTTCATTTCACCTGTAACACCAGTAACAAATTAAAATATTAAAACTGAATTGACTAGCATTTACTTCCTGTGCTTTTTTAGACCATATCTAAGGGGAAAGCTTACACCAGCATGACAGATAATACTCATTTCAGCTCTTAAGAGTCCCTCTGTAAATATTCTGT
Organism: Hirundo rustica; assembly: GCF_015227805.2. Taxonomy (NCBI): domain Eukaryota; kingdom Metazoa; phylum Chordata; class Aves; order Passeriformes; family Hirundinidae; genus Hirundo; species Hirundo rustica. Next base: position 6,412,443 of record NC_053464.1, read on the forward strand.
ACCTGCCTCCTATACTGATGGAAGGACACTTTTGCATTAACTAGAAAGCAGTTAAACTAGATGGAGTAAAAGCATTAGAGAGTAGTCTGCATGGGATTCTTTTTCACTCCTAAACTTTATAACCATATCCTAAGTAAAATTAACCTATAGGTAATATAAAAGAGCAGAGTAGTTTAATTACTGTTTAATACTAAAGAATATTAGCATGACCAGTTATCAAAGGATGAGATTAAACCTAACCCAAAACAAAATTTTCCCCTTTTGCATTAAGTAAAGATATTGTTGCAAACATAAACCCTGGCATTAGATTAATTTCAAACAGGCTGATGACATTTTGTACTGAAACCAAATAAAAGATTTGTTTCATTATTTTTAATTTAGTGAAGGGAAAAAAAATTACTGATTTTAATAATACTGGATTAGTATTTCTGATAGTCTCAAACCATTGGATCAGAACTATTCCTGACTGCAGAAGAGCAGGGCCTTGATCTTTAAAGCCACAGTTCGACAATTGGTATAAATCATCCTGAGATCCAGCTGCTACTGAAAGATGCAGCTCCACCACATCCACACTTCCCAGCCTCACACCTGGGATGTCTCCTCTGCCCCACGACTACTACAGACATTGAAGGTACAGTTCCAGGTAAGATTTTTCATAACAACATAAGCTGATGGCAACATAAGCTTAAAACTGCAGAACTCATTTCCATCCAAGCCATGACTCAGGTTTCCTGTTCACATTGCTTTGGAAACAGGAATTCTGACTGTGGGAATAGGTAAATCTATTTTTTACATTCAGCGAAGAGAGAATACCATTCCATTACAGAAACAAGATCTGCAATACAAATCATCCCTTTAAATTTCTCCAAATTTAAATCCAACATTTGGGCATAGATTTCAAACATTTAAAATATTTGAAAAACATTTCTTTCCTGTATATTTTTGAATGCGATTACTAGAGGAGACTTACCAATTGTCTCTGCACTTAAATGATGATCTTTGCCATAGCGTTCTTAAGGCCTCAAGAGAAAGATGTCGAAGTTCAAACACGAGAGTCATGAAAAGATCTGCAGTCTGTAAGTGCACAAGCACAGTAATGTTTCTGCTGTGCAGAAAGCAGCTCCAGAGAACAGCGCACAAGAGGTTATGCTGGCATAGCCATTGATTTACAATGAAACCTGGCAGTGAACCCTCCTTTCCTTCCTGTCTCCCTACATTCCGTCCTCATTTGCTTTTCTCTCCAAACATATATGGAGAAGGGCTTTTGCTTTGGATATCAGTCAGTCCCTCAGACAACAGTTCTCAGTGACCACCAAGCACACCACTGGCATACAAATGAATCAAATAAATCAAAATGCAACAGTGTGGTTACAATCCAGAAGAGAAAGTCATAATCTTCTCTGAGTTTGTACAGCAAGATCCTGATTTATGACCAGAACTGCTGACTTAGCTTTGATACAAATGAAACAATGGTCAAGCTAACTGTATATAAATCTTAGGTTAATGTGAAAGATCATTTAACTGAGGTTTGGGCAACACTTAGAAGTCTCACTTGAGAACCCTTGGGCTGTGAGAAATTATTCCATCTTACTGGGGAAAAGCCCAGGCAGAACTGCCCTTACCTCTCTCTGCAGGCAGCACAGGACTGGCTGGAAACAAGAGGCAGAAGAGCTGTTCTCTCTAAGAGGAATTGTTACATCATACAGCAGCTATTTTACCTGGCATTTTAAAGGCTAAACAGCACATGGATGTATTCCTCTGAGACCTGATCCAAAGTTCAAAAAAGAAGATAGGTCTCATTACTTGAAAAATTAGCAGAATGTTCAATGCAGTATCTTGTATGTTCATGTTAACTGAACTTTATAATGTGTAAGTTTTAAACATGGTCCATGTCAGGTTCAGCTCAATGCTTTATTCACCTCAGATGTGAAAGGCATAGACATAGGACTAAATTTCAGGTTCCAAAGAAAACATTTTTCCTCATGTAAAAATCATACAAACAAAGTCTAATTCTACTATGTCACATTTCCAAAGGTTTGGGGACAGACCTACTTTGACTTCCTGACCTTCCTTCCTGAAGTTACTCCCAAAACCAGTGAAAACATTGAATAAACCAGTGCCAGCATTCAATTTTAATTTAAGACTGCCAACCACTTTCACAAGTAACTGTAACAAGAAGCTGTCTTTCAGTAAGAAGTCTGAGTAATTTTTTACTGTTTTGTTGATGGAGTAATTTGTCAGATCCAATATAGATATAGTTTATGTTTTTATTCTGTGGGGATTTATATTCTTTTTAGAAATAATATATAATTTCATCAAATTAAATTTGTTCTCATATGTGAAGCCCCTCCTACGTATTAATTCTGTTACCACTTATAATTTCATACCTAAAATTCAGATAGATCCACATTCATTCCCTTCTATTCCATTCTATCCCATCATTACCACTAAGGTCAACTTTTAAAAGAAATTACAAGCCTGGAAACTATGGAGCTAGTGAAATAGATTACATTTTGTGGTCTATAAAATATTCAGAGAACTGTGTTTTATGTAATTTTTTAGAAGTATTTCTAAAGCTTAAGACTTATGTGCATTTCTCCACAGGTAAATGCACTGGGGGACTGGGGACCCTCACAGATCTCATCACAAGGATCTGTGTGTGCAGCTGCTGCTCAGCCCAGGTGGCCCATCAGCTGGAGCTGCAGCACAGGTCAAATAAAACTCCCAGACTGATGTACTTTCAGGTGATACAATTTTAGACTGTAAACTGACTTCATTCTGCTTCACACCTGCTGACTAGACAAGCTCTTATCTAATAACTCTGTGCAAAATTTTGCACAGAAGCAGATATTTATACTTTCTAATAATAAAGCTTTAGAATGAACTGTCTGACTAGGTGGGCTGTTTTTATTTTTTAAGGTTGACTGCACTGAAATTGAGCTGTCATTGCAAATTCCTCTATTTGTATTATCAAAATAACAAACTATGTTCAAATCTGACTCCCATTCCCACCTCTGAAAGAAACATAAGAAAGCCTGGCTTTTATTCTACATAGAAGCTTGGTTTTCCTTCTACCTGCAGACCTGCCATATTAAAAAACAAATAAACAAACAAACAAAACCACCACTAATTAAAAGCAAGCAATTAGAATGCCTTACAAGGAAAAAAAAAAAAAATCATGCCCTGAAAGTAAACTATCTGTGTCAGACTGGGGTCCAGGAGCAAGGCAAAGCAAATCTGACAAACTCTCACCCACCTTGCTCCGTGCATACACAGCCACATTCACCAGAGCTACTGATCAGGCACCAAAACCCAGCCAGTCACTGGAAATGCAGCATCAGCAGAAGCGGTGTGACAGGCTTCTCTCCAGCCTCTCTCAAGAGAGGTCCCTTCTCCCCATCCTTTTTTCCATTCTTTGTCAGTAGGCAGCTTGTTCACTTAATGGTCCATTAGCTAATCTACATCCACATTGAAATTCAATCTTGTCTCATAATAGCATTAAAAAATTAAACAACAACTTTGCTTCCTTGGAAATGACACCATCTCCACCTCCATTTTCTCATCCCTTCACTGTTTTCCCCAGAGTTGGAGATTTTCCCTTCCATTTATTCTTGGTTTTGTGTCCTGAAAGAAATGCATAATCTCACCTCATTCAGAGTCAAACAATAAAGGGACAAACAAGCTCTACATGCATAACTGTGCAGCTGTCTCCCAAGCAACACTGTGGGCATTCCCATAACTCCTTTCTTGGCCCAAAGGACATTTTATTGGTTGAAATGCAGGATGATAAAGATTCTCTTTGAAATGTCTTGTCACACAGAAAGAACACCCTGAAACAGTGAAAATGGTTGACAACCAATCAAACCCTGTGCTGGGACGGGCACATGATGAATTATTCACCTCTCCTTTAGGCAGTGGCACAGACAGTAGCCACTTGTGCTAATCTTAGTGATTTAAAAAACAAATTTCCCACACATGAAGCCAGTAGGCCTCTTTGTAGGCAGAAGTGATATCCCACTGTTACTGGGAAAATTATCTACCATTCTTTCAAAGACACTGAATTAAGAGTGTTCCATGGAAGGTAGGATTGAGAGAAAGTTACTCAGGTCTGCTGCAGTAATTTCTTTCTTCAACATTTTCCAGGCAGTATGTGACCCTCTAGTCTGTGTCTAAATGCCATTTCATACTGCTGTAACACTGACAACCACATGGAATTAAGTATTATCCATCCCCAACAGGCTGATTTTATTCTATATTACCACCAACCATTTCTACATGGCTCTCTTAGCCCTCCTTAGCCCCAATCCCATAGCATGCAGCTAAAAGAGATGGCAGACCTGATTATAACCCCGAGACAGAAATCTATCCCAAATATTGCAACACCCACAAAGGGCACCTGCTGCTTTCTCCTCAACCCTGTGCCCAGGCTTTTGTCAGGCTGTGGTAGCAGGTCAGACTGTGATCACCATTTAACAGGTTGGGAATAAGGTCTGGGGCTGGAATTTATCACAGCTGAAGGTGCTTGCTTCAGCAGCTGCGACTTATCCTGCTCCACCCTGTGCCTTCCCCTGAAGTCACACACAAAACATCAACACCCACGTGTGCTCATGAATCACAGGTAGTACTAAGAGGAAGATGAACACGCCCAGGCTATCACTGCAGAGCTGCAATCCAGCACTGCACTTTTCTCCAGTCCCCATAAAGCCTCTCCTCCATCCCTCAGTATCTGTGTCTAGCCCAGGGGAAGGACAGGAAGAGCTTCTGTTCTTTGACATGGGACTTAATCTAAACAAAGGAAGGTGAGTGCCTTCCATGCTGGCTCTGAAGCTTTCTGTTAATATCACTTCTACCTATGTGCATTTACAGGAAAAATCTCAGCCCCTCTGCACAGGAAATAACCTTGCTCCAAAATAGAAACAATCTAACAAAACAAGAACCTTGGAGAACTGGGAATATATCAGAAATGAGCTGACTAAACTCATCAGTGACAAATTCATGGAGGGACCAATGCCCTGTTTAGTACCTTTCCCATTAGACCATCCTTGCTTTCTAGTAATATCCTAAACAAAAATGACTTAAAGAGTGTTTTCTTCTGTTTTCCCATTTACAATTTTTCCTTTATTTTTCTCTGCAGGAACTTCACTACTAGCAAGAACCACTCCATTTGAAGGATAATGGGATATGAGGTGTCCTCTGTTTGCCCTCAGTTGATCTCAGGTGAACAGTCATTAAGCACCATCATCTGTTGATCCTTCTGTATTGTACATAACAGGTGTTCTTTATAACCTAACAGGTTATAATAATGATAATCTCTGAATTTCAGAGATAGGGATCTTAATTTCAAACACAGTGACAATTACTGACTAATTCAGCTGCTTCCAGTGGCAACAAAAAATACAAGACCCAAGTGAGCTAAGGAGACAGGCAGACCCTCATCTAGAATGATGGTCACCATAAAAAATATTTAAGCCACTGCTTGTTCCACGTGACCAGAAGATTCCACCCTACCTTAGCAGCATTCACCAATGAAAATGGTCTAGGGGGCAGGGATTCCCTCTGCAGCACCCCCAGGAAACATGATAGTTGTTAGAAAAGTTCACCAGAAGCACAAGGAACCCACCAGCCAAGACCCAGAGGCCAGGGCTGCATGTGCAAACTGTTTTGAGGGCATGAGGCAATATAAGGATGGCAGAACTCCAATAAACACGGAGCAAACAGCACTACCAGGGGTAGTATTACACACTAAAGCTTACAATAAGGTATCATAATTGCCAGTGATAACCCAAACCAATACTTTTTATGTTTCTGTTTTTTCACAGAGAAACAAAAATTTGGGACATTTTCTTTCAGATTAATTTAGAATATACTTCAAAATTGTTTTTGCTGAATATTCAGGGGGCTACAGGATGTTTTAACTCCTCAGTGTGATTTACTGTTTATGTAAGAAAATTACATTTCAAAGCATTTTCTCTTTCTCTAATTCCACATTTAAAAATGTCCAAAACAATGGAAGGCTTCAGTATTTCAAAACTGCTGCTCTCCTGGTCACCTCTTATTTGTGTAGGAGCCGACAAAGAGCCTCCCAAGGAAGCAGAGGCTGTGTGTAGAGCTTACCTCATAACTTGCACTGTGTGCTAAGCAAAGCTTCCACACCAGTTCATTCACTTCTGCCCCAGTGACTTCCCTCTTAGTTACCTCCCTTTCATAGAGGATGTTGGTCACATACAGATCCTCAGAGTCCCCTGGAAAAAGGAACATAAAGGAAAAATCACATCTCTGGCGATTGCTGGCCATTTGCTATTATTAATCCTATATGCAAGGGGAAAGTTTCTCTCTGAGCCTTTATTTCTCCCTGCAAGAGTCTCTCTAGGCTCAGTACAGCTAAGGGATGAATATGAATGCCTGCAGTCAGCTTGAATTTAAGAACACAACAGAATAAAGACAAATGTGACCTAAAAGAAAGAGTCAGAGAAACAAGACAATGATACAAATGAAAAAAATCCCCTATTTTCCATCCATTCATCTCTTAGTATGGCCCCGCTACTTTACATTCATCACCTTTTCCAATATCATCTAATCACTAGTCCCACACTTCAGTCACCCAAAAGTCAACAGGAGATCTAGGTGCCAAGCTTGGCTCTGAACCTCTTCCTGAGGAAGAATCCTATCATCTTATGTGAGTATAATTATAAACAAAGTGACCTAGAAATCTGGGGGTTCCTTTTAAAAAAGAACCGAACAACTATTTAGAAAACAAAAACCATGTTCCTCAGCATTTGAAGTTCAACTTTGAAATCATTCCTCAGGCACGTCACCTGTTGACTTCAGTAAAATAATTTTCCTAAAGAAAAACACACAGAGAAAGGAGTGAAAAGTAAAACAGTTCTCAGACATGGCATGTCCTTAGTTCCATTAGGACACGCAATTATTTAGGTTCCATTCATATAAAAACTAGGAATTGCCCACAGACCTGGGAAGGCTGATGCTCAGCAGACAAGGGCACTAGGTACGGAAAGCAGATAAAGAGGAGTTTTACAGCTACAGATGGTCACTTTTGGAAACCCACCCAGCTTTGGAGAACCACACAGTTTTGTTACAGTAGGCCCAAGCCCTCAAAGAAGGGACAGCTCAGCCCAGCCTGTAAAAACACCCACTTTAAAGCAGTTTAATACATTAAAGGTGAAAATCATGGATGCAAAGAGTTCTTACAGACAAGACAAAGTCACAATATTTTTCTAGGTAATAAATTTACTTTACTTTAGCAGAACCATAGTTACCTTTATTGTAGAGTGTCTCTGTTTCCACTTGCAGGAGTTTGAGTGCAGACTGTGTCTGTGTCTCTGCCCCGCTGCCCTGCTGAGGGAACAGCGTTGTGCGGTCGGACTCGGTACATCTGGCCTCCTCCAGGACCCCGTCCTTAATGCTCTGGACACATTCCAGCTGGGAGGACAGGATCTGCTGTTCAGGCTGAGAAGAACAGATACTTCAGGAAGATTCTTGATGACCTGTGTCAGCCCGCCCAATCCTTCCTCTCCCACCTTCACAGAGGATTCCAGTTCTGGGACAGTGGGAAGTCTCTTGCCTACACCTCTGACAGTGCCCAGCCTGTGGAGGTTAATGCACTCCTTATTTTAGCCTAGCTTTTCATCACTGAAAAAACCCCCTCTATTAACTGTCAGCATCAAATGGTGTAAACTCATTTTAGTTCACAAAGCCTCAAAGTTAATCAGATATTTTTGGTCAGCAAAGGAGAAAAAAGCAAAAGGATGGTAAATCATGAATAGCTACTACAATACAAGAAACAGGAAATATTCACCTGATAAAAATAGAACAATATACAAACATTGACTGTATTTTCTGTCAACAGTGGAAAGCTGCAAGTCTGGCATTTAGAAAAGTTTCTATCTTTCCAAAGTTTTCAACAAATAATAACTTTCTTCTTCTAATGCATTTTTTCTTACTCACATCTCTCTATTCCTCTCTTCCATGGTCTATTTTCAGTTTGCCTCTATAATATATTTTAATGAGAGTTCAATCCAGGTGCCTAACAACCTCTTCCATTTATACTATAACATTTATCAACTACAATGCAAACTTGCATTAAAAAAAATTCTGTGAGTAACAGACATTACAGGGAGAATAATATTCAGCATTTCTTTGCTAAGAACTCAAGACACTCTCTTCAAATAAGTCAAACGCAGGAGTCAATGTCATTCCCCAAAACTTACTGACACATGAGGAAGAACAACAGACTGCACAGAAGTCAAACCAGAAGAGCGATGGGAGCAGAGGTTTAAGTCCTTTGTCTTTACAAGAATGGGACCCTTTCGCCGGTACCTGGTTGGGCATATTCCCAGGACATCCACCTAGTAACAAACATACACTGTGGAATCACATATGCACACATAAAATACAAGGAGGTAGCGTAGGTTATTGCAATTAGTTTTAATAATTACTTTTTTGGTAATAACAACAGAGATCTAAATTCGCCCTTGCAGAACACCACAAAAAGCCATGAAAAGGCAAATAATTTTAAAGATGTTAGTCAAGTTTATAGTAGCCAGGCTCTGTTGGTTTGTTCAATTTTACTGTGTTGTTCTGAATCAGATCATTTACAGACATATGCTTTTTCATATAAGATTTTGTGTGCATGCAGGGAAGCATTAATTCAGAAGGGCATTACACTAGGCAGAGTAACTTCAGTTGGGCATGGGTGTGCCAAGCCCTACTGCAGAACATCTCTTTAAGCACTGACACACAGCAGCAGCCTGAGAATGAGGCAGTGCTCATCATGCTGAAGATCAGCCTAGAGACAGCTCTTCACAAGAGAACTGCAGCCCTTGAGGTGTGTCAACTGCATCCATGCACACACTCAGGTGACAGCAGGGTATGCTGGACTATTGTTTCAGTGCTACACAGCAGAAAATGAGCTTAAGTATTGAAATAATTGCAAAGAGCTCTGAGAATATTGATTTTAAAACCTTCTGAAATTTATGAAAAAGTAACAAAAATTGATCATTAATTATGAATATTGTATTTTCTTCATAGAACAGGTAAAGCCCTGGCACTAGAACTCAGGTAGCCAAATACTGGATTCCAAGGTTCAACAAGAATGCAAATTATAGACAATTTTAGAACATTCACTACAAGAAACAATCAGATGACTGCCACTGTCTGCTGAACCAGGTGACAAAACCCTTTATTTATTTACAAGTGGAGTAGACTTAACGTGTACAAGAGCTAAGAATCACCTCAGAGCATGACTGACAGTCTCACCTCCTCCACAATGGCACCAGCAGGGAATTCTTGTGCTGTCTGCAGGACACTGAGAATGCCTCGCTTGATGTTCAGTGCCCAGGTCTGTTCACCCCTCACAGGACAGAGCTTCAGAACTTTCCCATCATGGAAAGAAAAATGAAGAGGATGCTGTTCTAGTATTTTCCTGTGATAAAAGAGTTTATCATTTCTTGCTTCAAAGAGTGCAAGTCAATTTATAACATTAGACTGAGATTTTCCTCAACAGAGCCGTTCTTCAGCAATGGATCTGTCTCACTCTGTGTCTCCATTCTTTACAGTAAGCCTCTATTCTTCATAAATTCAGCCTAACCCAAGGAGCCCTTGAAAAAGCCCTGTGAAGCCCTAAAAACAAATCTTCTCAAGATAATCACAGCATCCTCAACATAACTGTAACACTTAATAAAAGCAGTCCTGGGAAATTATTTACAAGTAAATGTACTTAATGGAAATGATTCTTGTTTAATTAAGAGAGAAATTCCATTTTATGATTCAGGGTGCCTTTAGCTTTGGTAGGCATGTGTGAACTGCAAAGTAACTGCACCATGCCTCTTCAGCTGTGATGCACACAAGAACAATTGCTTCCTAATGAACCTGTATCTTCCTGCTCTGCTAGGTGTGCCTACTTGGGCTCTATCCCAAAATTATTCCCCAATCTCTGCTGTTAGTACACTTCCTAATGGCTTTTGCTATCCCAGATTGAGACTGCAGTGTTTTCTACCTTTCCAAGGGACCATTTTTTAACGCTGATTTTCACTCCTAATATAACAGACTTTGATCATATATTTTCCCTCTAAATGGAGAAAACCTAACCATCCAAAGGAAGAATTCTACAGCAGCCCAGTGGTCAGCTCTCATGCAGGGAGCTAGACAGTTCATCTGCACCTTAACTGGGGTGCTAACGATTCAGCTAATCAATCGGGTCACAAAGAGATAAAACTTTAACAGATCAACATCTGGATCAAGTCCTTCCAGAAGAGACTGGGCATACAGGATAAGGGTTTCTGAACTCCTAGGCAACTGAGCCTGTTTTTGCTACTATCTGTGGAAATTACATGCATGTTCAGAGGACAAGCTAGACTACTGTATATTCACAATAGGCTGAGGCAAATGCTAATAAGGCTCACTTGTCTGAATAATTATTTTGAATAGCCAAGCTTCACTGAATGCTTTCTTTGCTACCTCTCCTTTTTTGCTTCTCTGCAAAGAACAATACACAACTGCTCTTACTGCTACGAAAATCTTGCAAATAACTTCACAGAAGATGTGCCTGTACACTCATTTGAACTCTGATACCACTGCCCATAGAGAGAACACAAAGTTCTTCCTGATGAATACAAAAAGCAATGCATTTACTCCAAGCTTGCTCTTTTTGACCCTTTGAATTGAGTCAATTACCTCAGCTCTCAGTGTTGTTTAAAGGCTGAGAATCCAAGTGGCAGGACAAAGAGGAAGATTACAAGCTGAGCTCAATCAGACAACAGAAGTGCTCTTTTTTTTGATGACACAAGAAGCATCAGCTCTCTGGGAAAATGCCAGACTTCCACAGTTTGAGATCTTTTTGTACAGCCATCTACACAGGAGACTCTACCTTGGCAAGTCAGTAAGAAACACACTGACATATGTTATGAAGGAGCTACTAAACCCAAAGACAGAAAAGGAAGAAAATCCCATCAGACAAATAAGTGAAATATAAATGCCCTGGACGAAAGAAACCACAACATTTTGCCTTATGAGAATCTTCTAAACCAAGAACTTTTGAAATGTACTGTAAAACTCAAAGAGTTTGTAAAAGTAACATCTGCAGCTCTGAGAGCTGTGATCCACATGTGCTGCTGGAGGCCTGCTGATTTGTACTCAGAATAATTAATAATTTGCCCAGATGGTTTTACATACAAAGGGATGAAAGTTACATTGAAGAAAAACCTGTTTGGACCAAATGCCTCTCATTCTCTCATTTTTGCTTATGGTGTTCACATCTGAAACTTCATTAAAAACAAACAAATAAATAAACAAAACAAAAAAACCCCAACCCCCCCAAAAAAAAACCAACAACCCCCCCTAAAATAAAAAAAAAAAAATCAAAAAAACCCCCACCCTATAACTAAACAGAATATGAAGCAGAATGAACAATGTCCAATCATGCTGCTGCTAAGCTGTGTAGCTTCAAAAAAACCCCAAACCAGACCAGATTAGAAGGTTTTCTACCTTAGACTGTCCATTTCCTTCAGAGATTCCTCTCTGGATGCAAAACTTTTCTTAATCTGTACATCTTGCACCTAGGAGCAAAGATTGTAGGCAATATAATTCATTGTCAAGAGTAACTTGTGGATTTTTCACATCAGGTTATCCACACAGAACATCACAGACTATGAACAAAGGCTCAGTGTTGCGACAGAACTGCATTAGCCACATCTTCAGTGGCATATCTGAGGCAGTTTCCAGAAAGTTCTTCTCTGATGAACTTTCACTCACTATTGAACACATTTTATACGGCACTGTTATACCCCTTTCACTATCAAACCACTAACCAGTTAATTTTTATCCATGTGCTAGGACAGGGATAACTATCCTCTTCTTTGTTGGCCTCATGTACGTGTGTATTTAGCAGACACATGTCAACCCCCCAGCGAAACCAATGAATCGTCCCCTCTGATAACCTCTGTTAACCCAGGCAGCTGAAAGTTGATTTTCCCTGCTGCCCCTGTAGTTCTAACGCACTGCAGTTCTCCACCGGGCCTATCACAGGGCTCACCCCAGGAGAAGCTCTGCGATTTGAAACTGCCCTGTTGCTCTCATCACTTTCAGATCTCCTGTTGTGATGAATGGAGCGTTACAAGACTGAATTTTACACTGGGCTCAGAATGGCACCAATCCAGCACATCATCTAAGTTTTTCAAGTTCTCTTTAAAATGTTTGCTATTTTAAAATTACTGCTACAGATATGAAAGTGCTTTTAAGTAAACTAAGTTCCTTTCAAGAACTGGCTTTATCTCCAGTTCTGCACTTCATACAACGAAACAGTGAAACTGTTGTGCCACTTAGAAAACAACTATTTGCTTAATCTGCCTTTTAAAACTGGCAAATACCTAATTTCAAGTAGTGGTGCATCAAAGCAATATTGCAACTCTAATTATGAGATCCAGAACAGAACTGGCTTTCAATTACACGAAAAAACAAATGTTTGAAATGTAGTAATAATCCCAAAGAAAAATAAGATTCTACATAAGCTCATCCAATCACTCAATTATGACAATACTTACTTTCAAAACCATCTGGCAATTCCCCAATACTTCAATGATCACTGTGCTCTCCAGAGAGATGCCACTGCTTTTGTAAATATTTCCCTGTGGGAATGTGTTGGTGACTGCTGAATACCTGTAGCTGTATCTAGCTCTTTTGGGGAAGTATGATGCACTGTGTCCTAGGAAATAAACAAACAAAAAAGGGTGTGTGGTTTTTTAGCCTATTAATCTTCCCCTTCTCTCTATTTTTGTCTATCTTTTAATCTTTCAGCCACTGAAATAAGCAAAGGGATGGATATTCAGATGGTTCCCTTCCCACCTGGACTTTCAAGTGAAAAAATTGGGTTTCTGAAAGCACCCTGCATGTTTCACCCTCCTGTAGGGAGTGTGAAAAGACTTCCCCTCTCCCAGGCATATAACCTCACAATTTCCCTCAAGGCAAGAAGTTAATTTCCAAGGGCAGAAAAAGAACGAACTGCATTTACAGCACGATGCTCTTTCAACAGCTTTCAGAGAGCAGCAAAGCAGGACCTTCACCACAGCAAGATGAAATAGATCTGCTCTTCATGGCCATGGCTAGGCTTAGTCCCACATTGGTTTAGTCCTTTGCTCAGCTCTAATGCTTAGGAGTGTTTCAGAGTTCACAGAATGCAAACCTCAGGCAGGTGTGGGCCCAGTAAACCTTAGTGGAACTTCTCTGCTACTTCCATGAATGCTGATCACTCAGACATACGTATCATTCTTCTCAGAACACTACATCCCTGTGGCAGTTTTCAAATCCCTCTCTCCTTATCATATAAAAATCCTGAATACAATGTTGTTTTACTCACCTGTGCATTCTGCAAAACAGGAAGCTCCATAACTTAACCCCTCTGAGGATCCTGCAATGACAGGTAACAGAACAGAAAAGCACTGCAAATTTGTGTGCAGCTCAGCACGGATCTGCTGCTTCTGAATTTCAGTGAAATTACTGAAAGCATGGTTCTCAAAACAAATAAATAAATCCATGAGTTCTTCTGTCAAGTATACAGACTGACACAATCTCACTACTTCTGTTGCTTTCCCCAGAATGCTGAGGAAGATGCACTATTTAACGCATCCTCTCCAAGGAGGGTGCTCTCCCACCTGCCCAGTACCACCCAAAGAGCTCAGTAAAGCAAACTGCTACATGACACCAAAAATCCAAAGCTGCTGCAAGAATTACTACAAACCTACAAGCTGCAATATAATTCTCTGAAGTTTTGCCAGTGAGAACATTTCTTAGCGGAAGTATTCTGCATTGAGAGAAATTAATCTTAACAGAGGAACAATTTCTTCTACTTACTCCTTGAAGCTCCAGCCACAACAGCACAGAGTAAAATGATGGCAGGGAACCCTGTGGCCATCAAAATCACCTCCTCAGACCAGAAGTTAACAAAAACACATCAGCTCCGCTCTCAAAGGCACCTCTGAGCAAGGCACTGAAAGAAAATTTCCTTCACAAAGCAGGAGCTCACTATTTCAACTCCCCTCTTCCAGCCAGAGGAGGGGCTCTGGCAGGGGAGCCTGCAGAGGGGAGGGGGAGGTTGTAGCAGAGAGAAGAGACAGACACACACATAACCATTGACCCCATCCCCAACAGCATTTCAGCCTTTTCGCAAAAGAAGAGAAAGAGGAGTTAATCTATTAGAAATCCCAGAAAACTGCAAGGAAAATAAATTAGGTGTATGGCAGCAGAGCAAATGCTCAGAACAATCCCATGCAGTGAGTTTAAACTGAATAAACAAATGTAAAAGTTACCCTAGCAATCACTCCTTGATGATTAATCAACCAAAGAGCATTCCGAATGAAAGCCAAAGCTTTGGGACTAAAGGGAAGGTGCTTCCATTGGGAGCAAATGAGTTCATACGAGGCAGCTCATCACACCAAACAAAGTCCCAAATCCCAAATGGGTGAAATTGTTGGTGAATAACACACAAAAGCACCGAACCATCCCTTCTGGTGCCAATCTGGTTTGTACAACTCATCAGACATAGGCCTTCCAGGCAGACACCTCTTCCAGGCGCTGGGCTCTTCCCACACTTCCCCTGCGCTCAGCCCCCGTTCAGTCTGCACACGTAACAGAACCGACGGCCACTCCCAGCACGGAGCCGTGGCCACAGCCCAGCTGTGCCTCTGTGCCAGCGCCTCCCGAGGGAAGCCGTGTGGGCAGGAAAACGTTTGTTCCCTGCCGCTGCAAGCCCTCTGGTCCAGGCTGAGCCACTGTTTGACTTCAAACAAGAGTCACAAGTAGAAATGTATATAACAATCCCAGTCACTGGTACTACTCTCCCCCTCTAGGTTTAGGCCTCTTTCCTGCACTTACTTCCTCCATCACACAACATTTGCTCACTAAACCCTTAAAAATGTTAACGGGGAAGCAACTTCTCAAGTGTGCTTTGCAAACATCAAAGAAGGTGAGAGAGCAATTCCAGTCTAAGGAGTTAATAAAATACTCCATGATGTAGCCTGGGCCCTTCTATCAAAATCCCTGACCAACCAAATGTCAAACTCAGAGTCAGTCTAGGCTTGAAACTGAATTAAAAAAAAAAAAAAAAAAAAAAAAAAAAAAAAAAAAAAAAAAAAAAAACCAAAAAAAAAACACCACAACCCCAAAACCCAAACTGACGTATTTCATTCAGCAGCTCAAATTTCCTAGAACCAACCCAAAGCAGTAACTGAGAAAGCCTTCTGCTTTCACAGTGATTTTTCAGAATATTCTCATTTTGAAACTGCTTCAGAGATTTCTTTGTGGAAAATTACTTACTGAGTTTGCCATTTTTACCCTGCTAAGCTACTTAGTCTGGTATTCATTCTAATTTTTGATTTAAGAATACAGCTCATCTGGGCATAGTATGCACTCCATGTAAGCAGTTATTTAGCTCTTGCTCTACTATCAGCAATATGGACAGAAGCAGGAAAATTAATAGCTGGGCAGGAAAATAAGAACATGATTAATTTACCAGAAAATTGCTATATTGTGACAATTATTTTCTTGAATAACTATTATTGCCCAGTTTTCATATCAATCTGATATGTTTATATAACTGTTTATATAACAAGATTTTTCAACATATTTTGCATAGCTATTTAAAAAATAACCTTTAAAGCATAAAATATGCATCAAAGTCAGTAGGAACACCAATACTGAAATCAGAGAGAATTTCTGCTTTATCATGACACTGGTCCAAGTGTAGAGTGTAACTCAGGCTTTCTAAAAGAATTTAATTTGCATTTTAATCTCAAGTTTTAGCATTGTAACTTACCATTTCTTAGGGAAGAATCTATATTAATAAAAAATGAAGAAAAATATCTTATGGTAGTACTGTGAGCATGCTCAAGAAATTATAAATCTGAGCTTACTTGGATCTTGACAATTTCACAGGCCCAAGAACAAAGAAATTCACTAACAAAACTCTAGGGCTTTTTTTTTATAAAAACATTTCAAACAGCTGTTTTCAGCAGAGCACAGATTTGGGGCAGTTTTTATTGAAACATCTAAATATGGAATTAAATGCCTGAATAGCAACTTGGTCTTAAATGCACACTGAAGTCAAACCTTTAAGATAAAATATCACATAAATGTCCTGTGCACTTTGCTCATGTGACATCCCTCATGTAGTAGTTGGCAAGTGCAGGATGGAGCCCAAAACTCAACATCTTTTAAACATTTTTTCCTACCTCACACCAGTCGAGCTTTTTCTAAAAAAACAAGACACCATCCCCAAAACAGGCAGAAAAAGGATCTCCTGAAAATTCCAGCACATTGCTGTCCTAGATAATCTTAAAAAATGGAAGAAAATCTGGCACATGTGTTGCAAACACACTGGTTTAACGACACACAAGAGACCCACTCTGACAGTAAGTCTCAGAAAAATATTCATCCATTTGAATGGATACTGTACTTAGGTTTGGAAAATGAATTTAATAAAAAGTACCATGTCACACAACAGGCTAAGCCTGTCCATGGACACCTGAGAACTGTTCACCATTATTGCCAAGAAAGCCTGAGCTGTTACAAACTGGCAAAGTCTGCTTTGTATAGGCCCCACAAATAAATTAATATTATCGTAACATTGACGTTTAACCCTAAACAGCCGAAGGCAGGAGGAAGCGCCCTTGGCCAGGGTCCCAGACCCACCTGTGTGTTCGCCGCACCTTCGCCTCCCTGCGCTCGCAGCCCCATCGTGCCCGGGAGCTCCGCCTGGTCACGGACCCGAATCGAGCCCACGGAGCCCTCACAGCACCGGGCACTGCCCGGAGCCCGCGGCCAGGGGGCCCTCACAGCACCGGGCACCTCCCGGAGCGCCCCTCACGGCACCGGGCATGTCCCGAGTCCCCCTCACAGCACCGGGCACCTCCCGGAGCGCCCCTCACGGCACCGGGCACCTCCCGGAGCGTCCCTCACGGCACCGGGCACCTCCCGGAGCGCCCCTCACGGCACCGGGCACCTCCCGGAGCGCCCCTCACGGCACCGGGCACCTCCCGGAGCGCCCCTCACGGCACCAGGCACCTCCCGGAGCGCCCCTCACAGCACCGGGCACTGCCCGGAGCCCGCGGCCAGGGGGCCCTCACAGCACCGGGCACCTCCCGGAGCGCCCCTCACGGCACCGGGCATGTCCCGAGTCCCCCTCACGGCACCGGGCACCTCCCGGAGCGCCCCTCACGGCACCGGGCACCTCCCGGAGCGCCCCTCACGGCACCGGGCATCTCCCGGAGCGCCCCTCACGGCACCGGGCTCCAGCCGGGGTAGCGCTCCGGGGACAGCGGCCCGAACACCCCCCACCCCTGGAGAAAACGCTGCGAAAGTGCTGCGAGGCACCAACGCTTTCCAGAGTGTTTTCCCAGCCGAAATTAAGGGATGGAGGGGCCACCTGTCCGCCCCAGGGCTGTGACACCCAGCCGCTCCCCGGCAGACAGTTCCCAAACTCGGCCGACGAGCGCCGAGGAGCAGCCCGGGAACCCGCAGCACAGCCGGAGGGCAGAGCGAAAGGGTCAGCGGTGGCTGCGGGGAAACGGGGCGATGGGGCCGCACCTCCAGTCCCGTGTCCAGTTCTGGGCCCTCGCAACAAGCAGGTCATTGAGCTGCTGCAGGTGACCGGAGATGCGCGGTGGAACTCCTCATCAAGACTGATGAGCAACAGCTGAAGGAGCTGGGGGGCCTCAGGTGGAGAAATGGAGTCTCAGGAGGGACCTTCCCTCTCAGCTGCCTGAAAGAGTGGTCAGGCATTGGAACGGGCTGTGCAGGGAAGTGCTGGAATCTACATCCCTGGAAGCATTCAGAAAATATGTCCGTGTGGTGCTTAGGGACAAGGCTGAAAGGTGGAGCTGGCAGGTTGATGGCTGGACTCAGTGATCTCAGAGGTCTTTTCCAACCTTAGCAATTCTACAATTCTCTTATTCCAGAGTGAAAAAAAAAATCTTCAGCCCTACTTCATGAACAATAAAAGCATTTTACGAGGCATATGCCTGAGGTAACTTTTGTACTAGTTACCAAGACACAGAGCACTCAGACTAGCACCATGAGGGGAGCAAGAAATGGAAATTGCTTTGGGTTTGTCTTCTTTTCTTCCTCGTTAATGTGTTTGTGAAGCCCTTGCTGTCACATTCAGTTTGAACTCCTAGAGCAGTCTGTCATACACCCTGTTAATTGCAATAATCCTCTGGAGCTCACTGAAGCTGCTTTTTGGGGGTAACTTTTTGTTATAAAGTCAAAGCTGTAGTGTGAAGCAAAACAGCCAATCACAAAAGGACTTTCAAAAAGCTGCCTACTCACTCTTGATTTATTCTCAACTTGGATGCAGCTACTTTCAGCACCTCCAGACCACAAAACTACCCATTTAAACACTAAATTTTCAAGTTCTTTAAAAAAACCAAAACACCACAACCAACAAATATCCATTTTAATAGTTATAAGAAACACTTCCTTTGAAATCAGATTTTACACACACCTTTTAGTGTCCTGGTTTGAAAAAGTACTAAGTTAAGATACTGGATTCACACCCAGCATATCATACATGAGAGTATTCATGTCACAAAAAATACATTAAAAGTAATCCTCAAGAAAATAAATTCATATCACATTGCAGATCTTATGAGGCAAATAGGAACACAAAGGTTACTTTGCTATAAAATGCAATCACTGGAACTATAAAAACTTTACACCTATGTCACAGGACTTTCATTTCTTAGTTTTTACTCTGAGGATGACATTACTGTTAACTCCATTACTGACCTCCTGCTGCTCAGTTACAAATAATAATTAACTAGGTTTAAGTAGACAAATAATTTCTTTAAAAAAACCATTTTGTCTAGACTGCCACAAGTGCTTTCACAATCACTGCAATAAATAGCAGCTTCTTGAAACCACTCTGAATTTGCTTAACAACTCCATCTTGTAGGGCTATCAGCTGCCTTTTACTCGTTTTAACAACTTTGATTTTGGATCCTCTTTGCATGACAAAACAAGTTTTATTTCCTTTCAGTTCAAGCCTCATCAGAATTTGAACATATTCAAGTTCTGTCTAATAAAAATAGAAGCCTAATGGAAATAACACTGTCAAAGTGAAACAGAAAGCAAAGTCATCTTGGAAAGCTCATGACGGTGTGTGCAGGGAAGGTTCTACTTGAATCTGTAATGTGAGGCTGGAGGATTTCAGATGGCCTGTGCTTCTTCCTGTGTGAAAACAGCTTGAGTCCATAAAGTCAGCATTGCTCCTTCTGCATCTTACTCACCAAGGAAAGACTATTCATACAACATTCACTTTCTACCAAAATAACCCTAAAGCTGCTTAATAAAAATAATATCAATGCATTAAAACAGATTTTTTTGAGGTACTAACCTTGCCTTCCTGCACTTTCTGCACCTCAAAAAAACAAACCAACACAAAATTTAGACATTGAAAGAAAGTAGGGTATTATCTCATGATTAATAGGGATTCGTTCCTACTGAATACAGTGATATTTGATATATATTCCTGGTATGTGAACATGGAGCCACATTTATATATGTTTATTTAGTTGCATTGCAAATGAAAGTTTTACTCAACAGTTTTAATAGAAAAAATATTTCTAGAACCTGGGTTGTAGGAAAAAAATAAATTTCAGCATGGCTCTATGTGGGACAGTTGGTCTTCAAAGCAGACAATGCCATTTATCAGAGACTTGGCCCAGGTGAGACTCTGAAAAATTTCTCCCTGTAATTATTTTTCTGCACGTAACATTTCAGCCATCCATGTGTTTGGAAACATTCCAAATATTATAATTTTCCAATTAGAAGCACTAGATAGGAAAGACAAAGTTTTTATTTTAAATAGAGTCAATTTTAAAAACAAACAGTAATTTCAACATAATCAAACACAAAGTGCTTTCACACAAAGCAAATTATATCCTGCATTTGTTTGTCCAAGGTAGGTTCAACAAAGCAGGTACAGTCCATAGATCATTCCATACACAAGAGAACAAACACAGGCTTTGCGTTTAAGGGAACACAACTATAGAAGGGGCAGCAGAAAGCTTTGCAGAATTCTGAATTAGAAGGAAGAGCTGCCAACATTGTGTCCTATTCTCAATCCATACAAGGAACTTAAAGAGAATCAACGGACTGTGCACATAAATCAAACCAAACATTTTTATTTGGTGTTTTGCATTCTGGCGCCACCACCTCAGATTTTCCAACCATCACTTTGGAGAGAAAAGGGGAGCTAAGGGAATAACAAGTGGAAGACTTACCAAATGAATATATGGCAGGATTATCCAGGCCAGACTGACGGGGCACTAAAAGAATTAAAAACCCTCCCCACCACGCAAGCAAATCCCAAGTTTGGAAACACTGTGAGCTTCATTGCTTCTTTCTGTCTTGCTCTGACAATAAACTGAAAAGCAGCACATTTTCTGTGACACCCAGTGGGGGAACTCTGCTTCCCAGTAAGGCACAGGACTTGCTTGTGTCACCAGTACAGAAAATTCAATGCAGCATCACCCAAGCCCTTCAAGAAGATGGAGAGCACTGTGGTGGTGCCCCAGCAGACAAAATCACTTGTTGGTACCACATCATCAAGATGGAAAGCTACAAAACTAGCAGCTTTTTATCTCCATCATCTTCTTTCCAGTTAGTAGCTGGTGATGTAGGGCACATGAAGACCAGAAACCTTTTCCAAATACACAGGGAAGCTCTTAAATCACTTGCACACTGACTCACAAGCAGCAGTAGTTTACAAAACCTAATTAAGACAAGGCCTAGAGATCATACGTGATCCACAAAGTTACTGGACTTCAAACCTAAAGTACTGAAAGACTTTTGAAAAACTAACTTATACCGAATATTTACAGAATACATGTTTGGCAAGAACACTACATGCAGTATTTTTTATTTGTTTTATTTGATTTTCACTTTTACAGATATTAATACACTGTTACCAACACAGCCTTTTTTAAATATCTGCCTGCCTTTTCTGGACAGCTATCATTTAGCTTGGACATTAGGAAGAAGATTTTTACAGAAAGGGTGCTCAGACATTGGAATGGGCTGCCCAGGGAGACGGTGGAGTCACTGTCCCTGGAGGTATTTAAGAAAAGATTGGTTGTGGTATTCAGCACCACAGTCTGTTGGTAAGGATACAGGTTGGACATGATCTCAAAGGCCTTTTCCAACCCACTTGATTTTGTGATTCAGTGATATGCATCAAAATGTTGTTTAATCAAGTTGCTTATGACACAGAAATTATTTTAACCTTCAGAGCCTCACTCCTTAATTTTTTGTGATTATCCTCTTAAATAAGCATATCCAGCTTAAGTTTCTAAAAGCAGAACTCATCTTTCATTTAATTTAGAAAAATCAGAAAAACTCCTTAACAAACATTTTACCTTCTTAAAAAAGAAACAATAATTAACAAGCAGATCAACAACTAAAAGTCCAGGTGTTTTATTTATGTGTTTCAGGTGCAGTTCAAGACTTAAGATAAGGCTGAGGTTTGTTTATGATCGATCAGCTGACTTAAGTAAATGTACAAGAAGTTTTCCAATCTTCTAACCAAGGCTCTCTGGGCATTTCCACTGGGGTGAAGAAAACACTTCACAGACTTTCTATCAGCAGTAAGAAAGCCTGCAGCCTAACAAAAACTACTGAACAAATACCTTCTATATAAATTATCTTTACTTCAGAAACATGACTAGACTTGAAACTGGAAAGAAAATTCAGATACTAAAATCAGTCATAGTTCATTTGCACAACAGCCTGAGTTTTCCAAGTGGAAAAGCTTTCACCAAGAAGGAAGAAGCCTTTAGGTTTGGTTCTCTTCCAACTACAAAAGTTTTAAAATTAATTGTAGTCCTCGTGAAAAGACGACAACAAATGATTTCTTTTTTTCCAAAGAGGAGCACCTGTCTCTGAGGCAATTCCCTGCAAGTTTGTAAACAGTGCTGCTGTCAAAGCATGAGCCTAAACAGCTCTCCATACACATCCTCCTCTTGTTCTGTGCTGAGATTTCACGGTCTCAATGCAAACAATGCAACATGCCTGAGACAAGATGAACTGAAGAACATCACCAACCTGTTCTGTATAAAGCAAAAAGGGAAACACTCCATTGCCCTCCACTGGTGCTGGACTGAGTGGCCCATACAGATTAGGTATGCTTCTTACAGACCTAAGTGGGACTCCTCTCAAGCAAATGCATATTCAAACCAACTAGCAATAAACATTACTTTTTATTGGTTTCCAGTGACAGGATGCACAGAAAAAAACAGGAAGTCTCCATGAAGCTTCAACGAGGGCTTGTAGAGGTGCTAAACAAAGTCAGCAACCAATGTTTGAACACTGCCTATAAACGTTTGTAAGAACCAACAAGAGCACTACACTTTGGGCAGGTGTGATCCACATCCTTTAGGGCATCAATGCAGAAAGGAATTAAGCAGCAGCCTGCTACACACCTGCAAAGGCAAAAAAAGAGAAAAACACTGCTTTACCACTTTTTATACACACGAGAAGGTAAAATGTATTTTGTCCAAAAGCAGTCAGTAAAACTGGTGCCATAAGCTTTAGGAAGAACACACGTGGCTACAGAGTCCATTACCATAATGCTCCAGAACTGCTTTAAGGTCCTGTAGGATACAGATGCAGATATAGGCTAACCACAAAGGCTCAGATCCCACACAGAGAAAGCGAAGTTGTACGTTAGAGCTAAAAAAAGTCAAGGTAGAAGTGCAAATCAGAGTTGACCTACCCCAGCAAGCAGAGGCCACCACATGACAGCCAGGTCAAAGCTCCTGCGTCGTAGGAGAGACGTGTCACCATCATCTGGTTACAGGAAGGGCAGCACATCTGAACTGGGCGGTCACAGAACACTACTGGCTGCTGCACATACACCGTCTGAACAGTAACTGAGCAGAGAAACAGCTGTTCACTCCATCAGGAACAGGAAAAAGAGTAGTAGTCAACCTCCTCTAAACCAGGTATAACTGAAATATTCAGGGCTCAGAGCAATGAAATACACAACAAGAGAAATCACCACGGCATTTCCTAATGTAGAAATACACAGTCTTAAAAATAAAGCTGCACTAAAAACTGCAGAAAGCCAAAGGATGTTATTGATATCAGTGCACACTGAGGGATTCACAAAAATTGATTCACCTTATTCTCTTCAAAAGTATTTTTTGGCAGGTGGTGAACACCTGTGAACCACGGTATTTCATCTTCTGACCTATTACCCAGCCACTTACCACCTTAACATGAGGTTCAGAAGAGTTTTGGAGGCTTACCGGGGTTATTTACTGGTGGAGGTTGTCCCATGTGTGGGGGAGGGTTCATTCCCTTCCCATCTGGCTTCTGGCCAGGGCCAGGGACAGGATAGGGGTGAGGATAGTTCATATTGATTCCCACGGTTTCCTCATAAGAAGGTGGTGCAGATGGGACAGCGTTGCCACTTGGAGCAGACATCATATCTAAAACATAGAGAAAATCATAAGGCATTATTTATTAAGTGCAATTGAACAATAATTAGTCTCAACTCAACAGCAAGAAGATAACTAGATTAAAAGGAAATTTTGTCATCATAAAACAAATTGGATGGTATTTGTTTCTGATAGTATTAAATGTTAATCTTGATTTCACTGTTGTTGTTGTTGCCTACTTCCCACTTCCTTTTCACTGGGAATTTTTTACACTTTGTCCCAACATCAATTCTTCCTTTATAAAATAAAAATACTAAAGCAGGGAGGTGGAGCATCTTTATTAGTATACTGAACTATCTAGCAGTCTCCTAATTCTCCAAGAACACTATTTCTAATCCCTCTTGTTCACCTGAAAAACTGAACAGTATGATAGGCCACACGGTAACTGCTAAGCAACATGAGCTTGGTTTGTGGTGAAGCTTAAATATTTAAAAAATACTATTTACCTCTGCTGTAATTTGAAATAAGAAGTATTTATACTGAAGGGAAAAGAAATCCAAATAATTAAGCACGTCCAACCAAACTGAAAGCTTTTACAACTATCAAATATGTCTAAGTTTGTCATTTTTGCTTGTTAGCAACATTTTAATAGGTTTGCAGTGCAATTTTTCCTCCACCAATTGTTATTTTGTTGCAGAGGATAGAAATGCTAACCACTGCCAAGAAAGGACTGTGGTTTCAATGCAGACTTCCTCTCCTCCTCCCCACCTACCCACTTCCCATAGTCTGCCCACCATTTTCTTCGTGGAACAAGGTCTCACGGCATCAATGCTGACCAAGCACCTGCCTTTTCCCCTTGCTCCTAAGGACCATCAGACAGCTCTCCAAGAGCCACGCTCCATTCTGCTGTCGTACATAGGATCCCTCAGTACACACGCAAGTCTTTTCACTCAGTACTATCTGGGAAAGACGACCTGTATTTGGAATATTAATCCTATGGTGCTATGAAAGTTATATAGGAGCTCCAATTACCCATAGCACTACTATGAATAAAAGAAGGGAAATTGCACTGATGCGATTTGCAGGTACAACATGACAAAGAAAAAAGACAACATGCAAAGACAAAGAATTTCAGGTGTAAGTATCTGTTTAGGGCTGGTGCCACTCCATCCACACAAAGCTCATGTGAGACCCAGTACACAAGTTTCCAACAACAACACAAGCCTTTCTACTCTCCAGAGCATGGAAAAGTCCCTGGAATACTGCTGCTTATCTTCCTCACACAACACAGCCTTCATCAGGATTTCAGTGAAGTCTATAAACACTTCCATAAAGAACTTGTCACAGGTTCACTCTTCCAGGTTACACAGGACTAATTTGCTGCACTGGAGGCCTGAGATACACCGGCAACACCAATGTTTATATATTTCAGGAGTCCCACAGTGTTCCCAGCAGACTTAGCAGACATGTGGAAAGGTGTATTAGAAAGGGAATTGTGTACTCACTCAAGTGTGGGTTTTGTAGTAGCCCTGTGGCCAGGACAAACTCAGGAGCTGGTACAGAAGAACAGACGTGGCTACAGGTGCTGCAGCAATAATTGTGGTGAGCCTGGGACAAAAAGATTCCTTCCCACCTTTCTCACACTCACACCACAGCTTTGGCAGAATGAAGAGGGAACAAGACAGCAGCCGAAGATGTTGAAACTCAGTAAGTTTTTGTCATAACAAGTATTTCACAGCTATACTTTAAAAAAAAATTGATCTTATGTTTTCTTTAGAAAAGAGAAGTTTTCTCCTTGTGACTAAACTGCAGAGTTGAATCATGATCTACTGCCCCCACTCAGTGTGCTGGTTTTGGCTGGACAAGAAGCCATGAGAAGACACTGCCAGAACAGCTGACCCTAGCTGACCAAAGGAGATTCCAGACCATAAAGCAATCACACTCAGCAATAAAACCAGGAAGAAGGTTGTTGGGAGGGAAATACTGCTCAGGGACTGGCTGGGCATCACTTGGTTGTTGGTGAGCAATTGTTCTCATTTGCTTCACTTGCTGGATTGTACTTCTCTCTGTTACTTTCCTTTTCATTACAACTATTAATTTTTTATTATTATTATTATTTTATTTTGATTATGAAACAGTTCTTATCTCAAACCATGAGTTTCCCTTCCCTTCCAATTTCTTCAGGGGTTCAGTGAGTGAGCAGCTGTGTGGTGCTCAGTTGTCAAGTGGGGCTAAACACACAGCTACTTCTGCTGCTCAGCTCTGCTTCACTGACAAGCCAGTTCAAAGAAACTGAAGAACACCCTTTCTCAGATTTCAAAATGATCATAACTTCTAGCATGAACACTTCTAGTCTTGGTATTTACTTATTTTTAAATTACGTTGCACGTTCATTTCTTACCACTAAGTGTTTTTGAATGACCATTTCAATTTATACGTGATCACTGTGCTTTTTCTGCACTTTCACTTTTTCTTTTTCTGAAGACAAACATGAACAGGTCTCAGGTCCTCACAGCAAACTGTGGGACCACTTTTTTCTAAAGTTTCAAATCTGTAGCACAAATAACACCAACAAAGTACTACAGTGAAAAGTAAAAACCTAAAAACATGTATGAATCCCTCCAAGTTATCTATCAAACAAAAATTCCTAAGAAACATCAAGATGACAGCGGGACCACAAAAAAGCCTCTTCAAAATACTGAGCACTGTAGATGTAACCACAGCTTCAGCTTTTCATTTTGATTTTTCTAATGTCCCTTCTGCAGTAAATGTCAATTTTGAAGATATATTTGAACCATCACTTCATTCAGCCAGTGCAAATGTGCAAGTGTGTTTCACACTTCAGGTCTTGACAATTAGGCTGGGGACAAGGGAGAAAGAAGCCAATAGCCCACCTCTCTGCTTGGTATGTCAAAGACCAACCAACCAAAAACCCATCCAGTAAAGAACTGCTTACAGTTACAGCTATCCTAACCTAGTCTGGCCAAACAAATCTGTTGGTGCCCTTCTCTTAATCTCTTGCTAAAATTTGACACAATCCTTAAATTAAACAATTCCTACACAGTCCTCTTCACTAGAAATCCCAAGTTGCCCTCCAACACCGCGGGTGGTTTAGAGGGCTCCCTACACATCAGAGCCTAAGACAGCTACTGGTCAACAACACTGAGAATAAAATACAAGCTGAAAGGTTATTTTTTTAACAGCCCAGCAGGATATACAGGTTTATCAGAGCACTCGGATTTTTGCAGTGCAAAGTCCTAACAGCGCTTTCTTGGACCACCAACTTCATCTGAACTCTGGACAACAACCTCCTAGTTTACCAAACTGCTGAGAAATATTATCTCAAAGTTGTTTAAATTTCTCAGGCATTTGTGAGAGAATAAAATTCAGTAATCACAACGAGAAAGACTTTGACATATTATTTCAGGAAGAACCAACGGCATTGAGGTCACACTGAATGCTATGCTGGCAAAGTAGAAATAGTACCGCACTGCTGGCAGGAGAGATTTCAGAGGTTAGTGTGTTACTTCTCCCAGGTAATCAATAGTTTCGGAATAATCCAGTGAGTGGCCTCCTGTGAGTGACCCCCGCCTTGGGACAGGGCAGGGCCGGTCCGGGAGGAGCTGTGCCGGGCGGCTCCCGAGAGCATTCCCCGAGGGAAGGGCCACCTTCCGCCAGCCGCACTTGGGGAAGCGAAACTCCGGCTTCGCTCGGCCCCCGCCCGCCACGCCGAGTGCAGGAGCCGTCGCCCACGGCCTCTCCCGGACGGGACCGGGACCGGGCCGCTCGGGACACCGCTGGCCCGTGAATCCCCAACCTGCTCCCGGCGCCCCGGGGGCTCCTGCGGGGCGGGACCGGCCCCCGAGCCGCGGCTTCTCTCCCCCGCCCCGCAGCCGGGCCGGAGCGCTGGGAGCGGC
Source organism: Hirundo rustica (assembly GCF_015227805.2). NCBI lineage: Eukaryota > Metazoa > Chordata > Aves > Passeriformes > Hirundinidae > Hirundo > Hirundo rustica. Next base: position 6,439,804 of record NC_053464.1, read on the forward strand.
CCGGGGGGGCAGCGCTGGGGCCCGGGAGCAAAGCCCCCCCCGCCCGCTCCGCCCTGCCCGCGGCACCGCCGGGCTCCGGGCGGAGCGGCACAGCCCTTACCGTGCCGAGCCGTGCCCGCCAGCCCTCCTCGCCTCTCCGCTCCTCTCCGCTCGGCCGGGTGCAGCCGCCGTCACAGGGCTCGTCCCGTCCCGTCCCCACCCGCGTTTCCTCCTCCCCTTCCCCCTAGAGCCGCGAGCGGGCGCCGCGGGGGTTGCTCGGGCGGGCGCTGCGCTGGCCGCGGCCCGGCCCTGCCCCGGGAGCCGCCTCGGCCGCTCCCCCGCAGCCAGCGGTTCCCGGCAGCGGCGCGGCGGGGCGGGAAGGGAAGAGGGAAAAGCCTGTGAAACTACGGGCACTCCTGTATTTCGTAGGCATTTCGCAGTCAGTCACGGCGATCGGGAACTCCGCGGCTTTCGCCAAGAGCTCGCTCAGATGAAACCAGTAATCTACTTTCCCGTCAGCAGCGCAGCCAAGCACCGTGTTCTGTAACACTGCAGGGAAGTCACTTCTCTAATTCTACAATACCCCATATGTTACCAGAGCAGGTATTTCAGACCTGCTGTTCAGCATAAAAGAACACATAAAATGATCAACAAAACTTTCAAGTTCAAGATTCGGTGATTTTAGGTAGTGCCTTTACAAGCAACTGAATTGGATTCAGTCTTTGGAAAACACAAGAGTATGTCACTCCTTCCTCTATCCAGCTCCAAGATAACACAAAAGTAAATTCTGACCAGATCCCTAAACGGGCTTCAAAAGGGACTGCTTCACACGCTGGTTTGTGTGAATCTACCTTAGACTGAAGGGACTTGATAAACCCTGTGGGTTATCAGCAGGGACAGTTCATAAGGCCTTCTGGATGAAAGGATCTAAACTCTGTTCAAGTCTATTTTTGTATTTAAATATTTTCTTGAACCTTGCCCTAAAGAACACACGTAAAGCTTCAATTCAAGCCCATCCTGGAGAAGGAGTCAGGTGTTATAGGATAAAAGGAGGTCTTACCCAAAGTGATGAAAAACCCAACATGAAGCTCTGCAGTCACAGTAATTTACTGAATCACCTGCAAGTATGGGTGCTTGGGGATGTCATCAGATGTTGAGAGTATTGAGGGCATGAATACTCCAGTCCCCCAGTTTGGGGGGAACAGGGAGAGGCGTGTGGAGTGTGACTCATCAGCACTGAAATAAAAGCTAGCCTTAGAGGTGAATAAATTTACACCATTATCAAGAAATCGCATTATATATTATTTTTCTCAGGAGCAGAACATGAGCAATTTGGGCTTTGGTGCCCTGGATTAACTAAAATGGAATAATTGTTCTCTTACTAACTAAATCCCCTTCCCCAGGTGGCTATGAGCAGCTTAGGAGCCACAGGAGAAAAGCCATGACTGAACACAGCTCCCAGGGTGAAATAAGGCATGACCTTCAATTGAAAGCCTTACTCCAGCTGCCATGTTCTCTCACTGTTGTGTTTTGCATCGAGCCTAGGCCAGCTTGTGCTCCTCCTTGGGGACCCCAATAACATTTCTCCTTTTTGCCCTAGTACTGGTACGTGACTGTATTTTCTCTCACTATCCATCCTCATTCTCACCCTGCTCACCATTTGCTAATTCTGCCTTTCCAATCCACTGGGCAAAAGAAGCATCAGCTTTAGCCAGTCCGTGGCTAACCTGGTCACCACAGTGCCTGTAAGCATGTGGAAAATTACACAGAAGTCACAATTAATGGAACGTTGTGTAGTGGTCAGTGGAACAATTCGGTCAATCCAGTCAATGGGCTCTGTGGCCACCTAAAGTAACAAATTGTAACACTTTTCTGAGGAATATGTATATCCTTGCTAATAAATACTTGTACCATCCTGAGCCAAGTGTGCACCTTAGGCAGAGTTGTCCTGTCCATCTGGCACCATAAAAAGTAATGCCCTTAATACTACAATGCTTCTTAATACTACATTGGTGTTAAGGAGTTTTATTCCTGATTCTCAGTGAAAAATTCACAAATTTCTTGTGGAAAAAATGGCAGGTTTGTTGTGGAGAATTGATGAGGCTGGTTCAGTGAGGACACGAGTTGAGGTGCTTGCTTATATTACACCTGACTTGAGAGAGGCTTAAGCACTGCGTGGTGTCTGGGGTAAAGTGTAGGACTCCCAGTCCAGTGTCTCACTAAAGCAGAGTGTGTGCTCCCACACTGGTATGGAGACAGGGCCCCAAGCCCCTAATCCACACACTGCAGGCCTTAGTAGAAGTAGAAATCTGGTCCTGTGAGGAGATGCTTGGCCAGCAGGCTGAGGAAGGGGATTCTGTCTCTCTGCTCTACTCTCATGAAACTCCACGTGCAGGGCTGCTGTGGCCCACAACCTAACAAGGGCATGGAGCTGCTGAAGCGAGTCCAGAGGTGACCATCGAGGGCTGCAGCACCTCTGTTATGGAGACAGGCTGGGAGAGCTGGAGTTGTTCAGCCTGGAGAAGAGAAGGCTCCAGAGTGGCCTTACTGTTCCTTTAGTACTTCAAGGGGGCCTACAAGAAAATTTGGGACAAACTTTAGCAGGGCCTGTTGCAGCAGGAAGAGATATGATAGTTTTAAACTGAAGAAGGGTTCAATCTAGATTAGATATAAAAAAGGAGGCTTTTACAATGTGGGTGGTAAACCACTGTCACAGTTTGCCCCGAGAGGTGGTGGATGCCCCTGGAAACATTCACGGCTGGGTTGGACAGGGCTCTGAGCAACCTGGTCTACTGAAAGTGTCTCTGCTCATTGCAGGGGCCTTGGACTAAATGATATTTAAAGGTCCCTTCCAACCCACACTGTTCCATGATTCTTTGATGAGGATGTGCAACTGTAAAATGTTGATACAGGAGTAAAGATGATCAAACAAAGGTGGGATGACCTTTACTGCTGCCTCAGCTGAGTGGAGGAGGAAGCAATACTGAAGTATCATGTTTCTGTTCTGCCTTTGATTCAACCATTAATCCTAACTGACCAAAGATAATCAAAACCCTCATTTATCTCTCATTTACATATGAAACCTGCACCAACATACAACTGAGAAAGTGCCTTCCTCCTCACTAAGATGGAAGCAAGAGGTAACCAATTATATTTGACTACAGCCTCACCTCCATTTATCTGAAAATATAAAATTGATATTTGGACTCCTCCATGCAGGGGATGAGAATATGAGCCCATTTCATAGACAAGTGGATGGTTTTGCTCCTCTCTCCTCCCCAAAGGAGAGATGCCCCTTTAGTAAGTTTTGTGTCTCTGTGTCAGACCATACCTGGGTGAAACTAAGCTTAATTATCTGTCAAGTGTAATGAAAAAGTGGATTTTTAATTTAGCTCAAAGCTGACTTAGCTTAATTACCCATTGGCTGGTGCTAATGCAGTAACACCATTTATCAGTCGCAATTCCTAATCTGTATTCCTGTTGCTTCAATAAGTAGCACTATTTGTGCATCTGAGATTGTGGATGTTCTCATTAAACACAACCAGACTACAGTGCCAAATTGATAAAAAAAGGAAATTAAGGCCAGCTGCATTCAGCCCCTCTGATCTCCAACACAAGTGGGATTATTCTGTGCCAAATTTCCTGCTCTAATGGAACAGAGCTGCAGCCCAACAACCTACCTGGGCTGGCCCCCAGGAAAGCCACCCAGCTTCCCCGAAGCTGCCACCTGCGCGTTGGCACCTGCAGAAGTCCCCTTCCTGCAGCACGCCAGCTGACTGGGTGGGGACACAGCCAGTGGCAGCTCAGGATGTGCATGAGGAAATGGGGCTATAAACTGATACAGCATCCTATGTCCCTCCCCTTCCCCGTGAACTGCGTACCTGGAGATTATAAACATAACTAGTTTTTAAAAAATCGTAAGACAAAAGGGTCCCTGGCAGTTTCAGAAGCCTGGCATACAAATGCAGAGGATGTAACAGAAGAGCTCTGCTCCATCCCCAGTCCCGTGGCACGGTGTGATCAGCAGCCCCACCTGCTCTACTCACTGTTCAGCTTCTCTCTGCTTTACTGAGCCATCACCAGGGCTGCTGACAGCCCTGGAAATGTACACAGAATACAGTGGATATTTTGTCATCACACTGATTGCACACATGCTATTGCAGAACACCAGCAGATGTCAGTTTAGCCCCAAAAATAATTGCATGCTGGATTTACTAGCCCTTGCTTTTCCAGCAGTAGACTTCTGTAAAAGAAGCTAAATGAAGTTCAAAAGCTGATGTACATTTAAGAGCCTGTTAGCCGTATTTTACATACTGTAACATGTTCTCAATAACGTGTAAAATAAGTAAACCTTAATCTCACTTTAAATTTCTCCTGTCTGGAAATCACAGGACTTGCACACATACTAATAATTTTTTTAAATGTGTGTATGTCATTTCGCCTATACTGATTTCTTGACGCTAGATAAGAATTTCCATGACTTTTGATCACTTCAGCAATACTAGATACTTATGGAGTTGTACCAGAATGCAGTTTCAGACCAACAATCAATGTACAAATAATCCATGTACAAAGACAGATTTAAAGAGAAGCAAGGTAGATACATTAAGCCAAACAATCTGAAAGAATGTTTGTTTTTTCTCCTTTGCTGCTGCAATGGCTGATTCAAGTTGCTGAGCAAACAAAAACAAAACTCCAACACAATTTCAACAGTACAATGATACAAGTGTTGAAGTTCACACGAGAAGCCTCAAAGATGACAAGAAGATCCCACACTTCAGTGCAAAATGCAGATTTACATTGCTGAGGTGTCCTCAAAGCACTGGTGAGACTGGTGCAGGATAAATTAATTTCAGCTTCCACATGGTCATCTCCAACCCTGCTGGGCAGAGGAGCAATAGCTAAAGGAACCACTTGAGCTCAGGGGCTTTGCTGAACTCAGAGTTTAAGGGTTTCATCAGCTTCCAGACCCACTCACTGGTAACTTCAGCACTTTCTGATTTCACTATGCAGACAACAGAGTTTATCCTCTAGGCTGCTTCTGAATGAGTGCACATAAAACCTTCGGCAACGATTAAAACTAAGTACAACCATAATATACTTCCTCTCCTGTATTATTACTGCAAAACTCCAGGTCAGAAAATACTTCAGAGCTAACTACTCCATCATTAACAGCTTGCAGAGACAGGCCTGGGTAACCCTGCTGTACTGTTTCTGCTTGGGTGAGCTCTGTTCAATATAACCAACTCTCCCAACATGTCCTGTTGTCAAACAACCTCACATTAGAGGCGCCAAATTCATGGGAAATTGTGGTGGAGTTTGCTTGTGTGAGTGAGAGCAGAGCCTGGGATCAAAGGTGCTAGGAGGTGGGTTACCTTGAATGCTGGTTTCTGCACTTGGCTTAAAAATAATCTAAAAAGCTGTGATAGAGGCTTTGCAGTGTTCATTTGGGAGTTAATAATTTCAAGTTTGACTATCCCCAAATAAATTCTGTGATAGAGGGAAGAGAAGGAGAAAAGAGGGAAAAAAAAAAAAAAAAAAAAAAAAAAAAAAAAAAAAAAAAAAAAAAAAAAAAAAAAAAGAGAGAGATAGAGAATAGGTAGACCACAACTATGTCTACACCCTCCCTTTCAGAAACTCCGTCCTGAAGATAAATACCCTTCAGACCAGCCACTCAGACACATCTGCACAGTGCTCTCTGGTGAGCCAGGCTTGAAGCTGAGCTTTCCTGACCGATTCGTTTCATCTACAAATGTTGGTCGTATGTGGGGTAATATGCTTACGAAAGATTCGAATATTAATGGATTTACCACATTAAACAGAAGCAGTACAACAAGTCTAAAACTCCAAATGATCCCCCAGGAATGCACTGGATTGACAACATTGTGAAATTAATCCAAATCTAAATATTAGTACTTTGCTGTCCTTCTAGCATTGCTTCCTTCTTAATTACCAACTCCCATAGTGTTATTTGATCATCACAGAATCACAGGATCACAGAATATCTAGGTTGGAAGAGACCTTCAAGATCAAGTCCAAACCAACTAATAACAGCTTCCAGACTGCAACATAGAATACAGCAAAATATTTAAGTATGTAAATCATATTATCTCCCCTAGAGAGTGAGACAGAAGTGTGGTGTCAAAAGAGGTAATGATAGATTTCTTTTTCTCAGAACACTTGGCACTTCATGTAAAGAATTACATGGAGAATAACCATTCACTGCCAGTAATGGTTCTCCTAGTATGAACAACCAAAAGAAATGGTTATGATAGAAAAGCTTCACCCTTAAAAACAGCAGGTCTGTCCTGATTAAGTCATCCATTATTTGATGGATTATCTGTTAATGCCATAACAAAACAGAGAGGAAAAATTATGATTCTCCAACCATTTACCTTTCAAATTCATCTTCCTACTCCCTTGACACGGTACAGGAAGGATGTGATTTTAAAAATAAAGTTCCCTGCTTACTTTTCCTGTAGACAGAACTGAAGCATGATTTCCACTGCTCTGATGTCATTGCTGAATGAAGTGGTGCAAAAATCCCTTCCTCCAGAATAATGCCTGACCTGCTCTTTGGCCAAGCTGTGGTATAACCTTGGCATAAATCAGCCTTGCCAGCTCTTGTGTTCTGACCACTGAAATCATTGATCTAAATCTTAAAGTGAAGCTTCCTGCTATTTTGCTTGAAGCAGCAGCCAGACATGTTTTCATGAAGTGCTTTGATCCAACTCGGTGGATCTAAAGTGAGTAAGGAATGATCACTATTCTCTTGTGCATAATTCTGATACAATATTCACACAGCTGTCATCTGGACACCAGAATTATTATGATCTAGTTGGGATACAGGCAAGAAATACAGAATTATGTATAAAGATTGAGACCATATTACTAAAAATTCATAGATATCCAATAAGGCTTTCCTTCAGGCCTCAAATGTCCACTTCTCTTAAAGTCTGTTTCTAGCATCACTCACAGATTATGTACAAAGCTAGACTCTAATAATCATTTATTTTCTTACTCTCCTCTCACTTTATGAGTTATTGATATTGAATGATGTATAGGTTTATAATTTCTACGGTTTTTTACTTAGGTTATGTGATTTGAGGATAGCTTTGACATTATGTTTAGCATTTCAGTTCCTCACCTCTGGCAGGACTGCTTTCATTGAAGCTACTTCAGTGAATGTCTCAAGTCTCAGTTCGGAAGGGGTCAGTTCCCGTTTCACAAACTCAGACATTATATGTCATATTGTGTCACTTGAAACTGGTTGTGTGTAGGAAGCAGCAAACCAGGAAGCTTATCATCTGGGCAAAGTATCATAGCTACAGAGCTAAAATAGCAACAGCAATGTGAGCATTAACAGCCATTTACCGAACAAATGACTAATCATGGTGAAATGCAATCTCATCAGCCATTGCTACACAGTAAGAAAACGCTTCTCCAAATTTTCGTGCAGCCTCGAGTGGCTTGTTACACTGGATGCCAAATGTTTAGGACACTCCTCACTTGAAATAAATCCTTTGTCTTTCAGACTGATCCTTTATGATAAACGAAGCAATCAGTAAACTGAATACGCTTACAAAGACGAGTAATAAAGATAAGTGAACTAGAAAGCCTCACGTAGGCTGTGGAGAGCTGGCTGATCTGTTGGGTGCAGAGATTCTGCAAGTCTTGATTGTATGCACAGCTCCTTCTGAATTTGCCCTGCAGCAAAATCATGTGTTCTGTGACACAATCACAACAGAATCTAACAGTAACTAAAAATAAACTGCTTCTCTGCAAATTTATGCCTCGGTTTAGTCCAGCTCATAAATAACTGTCCAGCACTGGTAAGCACAGTTCCTTATGATTATCACACTGTGCACAACCTCATTAATCGTCATTAGAGCCAGCTATTTTAGAACCTTCAAACACTTGCAACACTTGGGTTTAGTCCCAGATGATTGTTTAGTAAGTCCCAGATGATTGTTCTCCGAGCAGCTTACGTTACCCTCATTTGTATATCTGACCCAGCCACTTTGCCACTTCCTCGATAGCTTTCAGCACTCCAGAGTTGCCTCACAAATCCATTACAAGGAGCTGGCTCCTCCGTGGCACTAATTCTGTCACACCTAGGGGTGGGAGAGCTTGGTAATTGCCACCTCTCCAGTATTCCTGCAGGGTATTCCTGCAGGAGCAAGCAAGAACATCTGCACTAAAGCCAGGAATGGCTCTGCTCACCTGTAGGGCAGACACAGCACAATGAACCTTAATGTTTCTTTAATCAGATACCAGTAGTGACAATTAGTCCACTTTTATTAATTAAATCAAATTTAAATTACGATCCTTTTTTTATTTTAAACAAAAAATTGAGTCCAAATTACATTTTAAGTCACACCAAGAGTTGAACCTGTTTCTTGTTAGAACTGTACTTTCAATGTAACAGCAAAACCATCATCTTTGTAACCAATTTTTTAAAATTTTACATACTTGTTTTTGGGAACATTTAACATAAATTTTAGAAAAACAAGCAGTAGGCTGTCCCTAAAGGATTTTTACAAAAGGAAAATTATCTCATTGAGCAATCATAATATTTTCACAAATACTGGGGGCATGAGAGCCTTCCCCATAAAATGAATCCTTATTGCTTTTGGAAAGGATTTTTCACTCACTAAAGAGTTGCATTTGCATTCTACCAAGAAAGAATCAAGCTAGTATAGATCAATAAAGAATATTTTTAATTTCAAATAAAAATATTTGTCCAAGTTGTTTATGTCCATAATAAGAAGTGTATTTTTGCTTTCAGATTTGAAGAAAGGGAATTTCTAAAATTATTTTCTCATTGTTGGCATGTAGCAATTGACAGATTTCTCAGAATTACTTCTGATTGGTTCTCAGATTAACATTTTAGATAATTGATTCAAACTTAATTAAACAGAAAACTGCAGAGAATTTTACATTTGATAGTTTTGCAGCTGGTAGCAAGTAGAGCAGAGGAAATAAAGCATCCTCAAAAGTAAGGGAACCAAACAAACTCAAGTAACTTCAATTGAAAAATAAGTCTTCACGAAGAAAGATTGTTTGCATTGAGTTACAAATAATTAATCAATTTTATCACACACACAAAATATTATGGTCTTCAAATATTTGTCTCAAGGATTCAGACATAGTGGCTTGTCCACAAGATGGCAGGCACTGTATCCAGAAGGGACTGACACAGAAACGTGCTTTGTAACTTCTGTGGGGCAAAACCCCTTCATGGTAATTATCCTTCTTAATTTCTTTATCCTTCTAGGCAAGCACAGAAGAAAACCTGTAATTTTCTGTAATTATTGTTTTAGTTTGCTTATATAATCCAAAAATCTGCTTGCCCCGGAGAGAAGCAGACTTCAGTTCATACGGAAAATAGAAAATGTCATTCAGGGGAACCAGTTTTTCTCTTTGAGATTTCAGGTTGGAACCAAGTCAAAGACAAGAGCCAAAGGCATTGCAGGGAGAAATACTGCAACCTTACTGAAAATCTATTTCTTACAAGCCTACTGCCTAGGAGAAGCAGGCAAGAGTGGAAAGGGCTGAGGGTTTAAAGGACTGACCAAACCTGAAAGACTCAGAGTGAAGGCAAGAGTACTTCACAGGATGATAAAATTAATAACAGTCTAGAAGAATTTATCTCTACATACCTGGTAACTGAAAAGCATCAGATTCTCAGAAGCTTCACAGGTCTGTTCAGATTAAAAATAAAATCCTTCAATATTCATTTTTCCCCCCTTCAGACTGGCCTTGTTGTCATTGCAAACTGGAATTAGCCTAAACCAACACAACTGGGCAGGCTTTCGTACCCATCTGCTTTCAAGCAGTGTGAAGGAAGCTGCCCCTTGCTGCCTCTCCAGAAAACTGAAAGGTGTTTGGTCTGTGTCCTACAGGCAAACTTCCAAGGGAGAGAAAAATTCCTGCTATATGGACAACTGTACTGGATGCCTCAGAGGCCAACAGGGGGTTTGAGGCGTCACTCAGGAAATATTTTCAGCAATGTGTACATGAAGTGACTAAAATTCATGGAATTAGAAGTGCTGCAAGTACAACAGGTGCAATAAGTACAACACTGTTCCCACAAAACAAGGTCCCTTTCTAATACTGACATCCTCTTTCTGTTTGCTCTTGCTCATGCCACAGAAAAAGAGCAGAGAATCTCCTGTGTGCTGCAGGGCAAGGGTTGTTCTGTGTCAGTGCTGCTTCCTCCACCTGCCACAGCTGAAGTTTTGAGCAGAAATCACCTGGGTGCTCAGACTGTTGAGAGTGAAAGGAGAGGGTTTCAAGTAATGCCAACAAGGGCATCTCTCAGTTCAGCACAGAGACACTCAGAAGTTACAATGGACCAGTGCACAGGAAGTGCTCTGAGCTGTGAACTGGCTGGTAGTGAGTGTGAGGTGGAAATGACACTTAGAAGAAATTTATTTTAAGGTTAACAGTTCTACAGAACTTGTGAAAGTGCTCAGAAGTGCAGTGAGAGAAGCAGTTATGCACTAGGGGCATTTTCTTTTTAACCTTTAAACTAAAGAGACTAGGGAAACTTGAGACCAAATTTCATTTTACACAAGGTAAAGCAGACTTTGTGAGAGTGAAGAAATACAACTGCATACAACCATAACTCCTCCACCTCCTACTTTGCACTCCTGTGCTTTACTCCAGCTAGGAAGTGCTCCTAAGTATCTACCAGGTCGGCTTACAGGCTTGGGGAACCCCCCTAGGTCCTTGAGAATGAGAAGGTTGGGTGAGGGGACAGCTGATGGGTCAAACATTGGTAGTCTGAGTACCCAAGTTTAGTTTCCTGCTTCCTTTACTGAACTGCCCTGTAACAAAGTAATTCGAATTGCACTGCACACAGCTGCCACTGACAAAATGAGATTAATTCCTGTTAGTGAAGAAGAAAGAAGAAGCAAGAGACAATGTCCCAAATCCTCCATCTTGCTCCCATCTACTTCTATACTAAAAAACCTAAAACTGTGTAAAACTTGTGGCCTGTAATACATCTCTCAGTGTTGGAAGCCTTTCCCAAGGACTGGGATCAAAGCCAGTGTCTTCCTGGGCTCTGTGCCAGGGTCTCAGACCCCCCTGTCCAGGTCTCAGACTTCTCTGCCCAGATCTCTGACCTTCCAGGGCGACCAAAGGAACGCCCTGGACTCTGACATCTCCCCTTCCTGTTTGCACCAAAAACACCTCTTTTGCAACCCTGTCCATGGCTTGCCGTATGCATCGAAGCAAACACGGCGCAATCATGAGAAAAATTACAAGCCCTAATAAAATGTATATAATTGTTCTTAAAGATCCCTTCCACAATGGTGAAGGGTCAAACAAAGTGAACACACCATCCATCCACGATCCAGCTGCCTCTCCAAGTTTGTTCATGCTTTAATAGAGTATGGCAATCAAAGTGAACCTAATTCCACTCCAGTGCTTTCACTATCCATGAGATATTATTCCTACTCCTGATAAGACCTTTCATCAGCTCCTCCAGTCATCTTTCTCTTTCACCTAGTGCTTCCATGCCATCCCACCTCTGGAAGCACAGCAGCTCTTCCCTGGCCTCCATTCCCCAGGACACAACCCTGGCTGGCTGAGGGAGAGCCGTGGGAGCCACAGGAGGGACTTCTGGCCCTGTAGCCTTGTTCTGCTTCATCTCACAATTTATTTTTTTTCTTTCAATGCTTCTTTTTTTTTATTTCAGTCCAATCTGTTGCACTGGTTATCTGTGCACGAGATACCTGTGACTCCTTAGATATTGGAGTCAATTGCTGTACTTGAGGCTCTGATGTTGCTTCTCCCATTTTAGGATCTGCCTGTATTTGTGGCTTCTCCACACTTTGCTAAGATATGATCCCTTCCTTCTCGGAGACTATTTTTTGGTGTTTGCCCTTCTCCTGGATGAGGAATGGGGACCTGGGACTCTTGTGCAGTATGTGATTCCTGAGCACATTCAAAGGAAAACGCAGACCCAGCAGGTAGTCGTAGAACAAATGAAGGAGTATGTGCAGTGGGTTCAAAAGAAGCCTGGCTAGCTTTTCTTGAAAGGAGAAGTTGAGGGAGATGGGCTGATAAGTCTTGGCAGGATTCCAAAGTTATTCCTTGAAATTGTAGAAGAAACCATCTCATCAAATCCTTGGACAGCAGATGTGATTGTGCATGACTTGGCAGACCAGTGGTTGTTGTTGTCCGCATAGGAATGCCTTGTGAAGCAGTGATATGAATCATGTCATCATCAGTAATAGATGCTTCTCAGTAATGGATACTTCTCAGTAATGGATACTTCTTGTTGTTCCGCTTGTTGTTTTGCCTGAGCTGCTCTATGGTCCTCTAAGGTCGACAAAGGCTCTAATTGTTTTTGCTGGAATTGCTGTTTTGAAGGCTAAGTCTGCCTTGTGTATGAGACTGGAAAAAAGCGGTGCAATGTAAGGTTTCCGTCACGGAGTGGCGCTGCCGCTTCACCTGCTGTGTGCAGCATTCGCGGTGATTGCTGTAATTCGGCACCCCGCCACTCGGCGGCGATGACATCCCGGCAAGTGGCCACTGCGGGTCTGGTTCTTGTTCCAGCACCGCTGACAACAGACGCCGGGCTTGCAAAAGGTCTTCAGTTCCTGGGTACATCTGCAGAATCGTGTGAGATTTCGGACGTGCGCCCAAGGGTAAAAATGCAGCAGCTGATTCCGAATCCATGCGAGCAGGCTGTGCCGTCACCAGAACGCCGCTGGTGGGCGGGCTCGGGCTCAGTGACGTTGGTCGTGTGGAGGCGGCACCTTGGGGAAACTCTCTGCTTCGGCCACGCCCCGTCCCTGCCTGCCCCGCCTCTGCCTGTCCCGGCCTGGCGGCGCCTGGCCAAGGGTCCCCGCCCCGCTCACGCCCAGGAGCCGCCTTATCTCGCTCGCCGTGAGGGTTTGCCCCGCCCAGGGCGAGGCCGCGGCTTGGGCTCCATCCCAGCCCTTTCCGCGACGGCGCCGGCACCCGCCGCGAGTGTGTCTGGGGTTTGCAGTGCCCTGCTTGGCGCCGCCCGTCCTGGCACCTCGCCCGCGAGGCGACGCAGCTATAGCTTGGTCTGTGCCACTTCCCGTAACTTGAGCTGCGGGCACGGGCTTTGCCTCCCCCAACGCCTCGATCCCGCCAACCCGCGAACTGTTCTCCGCCGCGACCCGCCCCGTCCCGACCCGGTGCGCTTCCCCACGGCCCTCGGCCGCGCTCCACGCCCCGGCGGGGTTGGCCGGGATGGTGCGTGCCGCGGTCCCGCTCTCCGCTGCCGACCCGATCGGGACTTGTTCTCCCGACGCACTCCCTCTCCATCCCTACCGATCTGTTCCTGAGCGGGAAGGGGAAGGAGCGGTGGAACACTGTTTCGCGGTGATTGTGGGGGGGTGAAGGGGCTCCGAGGTGGGCTCTGTCTCAAACCTGCCTCCCCCCCTCCTGGGGCAAATGTACTGGGTCCGCGGAACTTGCTTCAAAATGAAGCATATCCATCTCCTCTTGGGATGGATTATAAGTTTTAACTTTCCTGGGACTGGTGTTTGTTTGGCTTCTGGGGCTTGTGGCGAACCCGCTTGTAGCAAACCCGGTGAGAATTGGAGGGTCTCTCCTCCCCCTTCGGGAAGAGTTATCAAACTCGGAGAGAGTTGCTGTCTCTCTTTCCCCGCTGGCTGGTGGCTAGCAGATAAAACACTGCCCAGGGAAAGCTGTTGGCTCTCCCCTCCTGCTGGCTGGTGGCCAACAGATAAAACGCTGTTTTCTCTCTCCCCATTACTCTGCGAGTACGCGGAGTGGGGATATCCCTTGCCAGTACGCGAAATGGCTTCCAACATGACTCTGGCTGCGGGCAAGAGCTTTAAAACTGTCTTGTCCCTCTTCGTAACTATGATACAACTCCCTATTTGCTTCCTGCCAAAATCCTGGCTCAAATAGGACATGGGCCTCACAATAAGGATAATTACAACGGACCCAGAGTAATAATGCTTGAATCTCCTTTTCGGAGAGGGTTGCAGGATGTGCAGAAACCACACCCCGTAGGGCAGATAGGATATTAAATTGTTCCTGGGAAATGGCTCCCCCCATGACCTAGATCCAACTGTTCTTACCAAAAGGCTTGGGTGCAGCTGTTGTCGAATTCGCCTCGGAGGTGTCCTGACCGCTGACCAGCAGGTTTCAGGATGACGGATTCCAGGGCCCTTGGAGATCTGTCGGTCTGGGACGAATTTGAGATTAGCTGCTCTGGTCAGAAGTGTTCCTCTTATCTTCTCTGGGGCTGACCATCTGGCTTTTTATCTTCTGAGGGCTTGCGGTGTTCGCTGTGTGCAGAAGGCTTGCTGTGCCCCTTTTGGTGCCCACCCAGGGACCTCAGTTCTCGAGTGTTATTCTCTTGAGATTACGGTGGTTTTAGAGTCCTTTGCCTTCTGAAAAGCCCTAAGTAGGACGCAAGAAAGAGACGGAGTCTTCAGGTTCTGATTTCTCAAGGTTGCACGCTTTGTTTATTATTTCTTATCTTACAATTCTTTCTGTGCCCAGCCAAGGTCTGTGCAGCTGCTCGGGCATCAGGCTACTGTCCCTCCCACTGGGAGGTCGTTATCTTTTATACTAATTATTACGTGCTCTTTATTTATAGTTATTTGCCAATACCTTCCACCTATACTAAACAGGTCATCTCTACTCTGACCCAATCTCCTTAAATTACTTTGTGCCACCGTCACCACACACAGAAAATGGAGTGAGTGAAGAAGAAAGAAGAAGCAAGAGACAACACCCCAAATCCTCCATCTTGCTCCCATCTACTTCTATACTAAAAAAAACTAAAACTGTGATTTTTCACCCTGCTATAAGCTAAACTACTATCTTTCACACTCTTATGGCCTGTAATTCATCTCTCAGTGTTGGAAGCCTTTCCCACGGACTGGGATCAAAGCCAGTGTCTTCCTGGATCTGTGCCAGAGTCTCAAACCCCCCTGTCCAGATCTCAGACTTCTCTGCCCAGGTCTCTGACCTTGCAGGGCAGCCAAAGGAATGCCCTGGACTCTGACAGCCACACAACTTCTTGCCCTGTTTTAAATACAGCTCCACTCTCTAGCAAAGAGTTTTCTTAGAACTGATGCTTCTGCTTATGTGGAAAGTGAGATTCCTTTACGCAAGGCCCAGGTTTTTCAGGCTCACAAAAAAAAAAAAAAAAAAACCAAACAAACAAACAAACAAACAAACAAAAAAAAAAAAAAAAAAAAAACCAAACCACAAATATATATATATATATATATAACAGCAACTTGTAGTAATTTCTGCATTTGAAATGTAACTTCCAAAAGAAAGACAAACAAAATACTATCTATAGACAGCAAAGATTCATTAGGACAGACAGTATTTCACTGGATTCCTGCAATTATTTCTTTACTACACACATTACTCTTAAAATCAATTTCTCCATCCTTTCCAAGTTGAATGGGATCTATGTTTTTCCACAGCAGCAAGAGCAATTTATAGCTACCCAGACCAACTGCCTTGCTGCAAAACATTGTTCTCTTCCATATCACCCATGCTCCTTTTTAATCTTTCTAAACTTTTATAAATAGATTAATTCCAGATGATTCAAGCTATTCCCTGTATGTGAACTCAGTTATGTTTTCCTTCTGTCTATCTGCATCAGGATGGCAGAACTACCATCACCCTCTTTCCCTTTAGCTCCCTTACTAATCAGACACAAGCGTATAACAACTATTAATAATTAGAGTATGGCAATCAAAGTGAACCTAATTCCACTCCAGTGCTTCCACTATCCATGAGATATTATTCCTACTCCTGATAAGACCTTTCATCAGCTCCTCCAGTCATCTTTCTCTTTCACCTAGTGCTTCCATGCCATCCCACCTCTGGAAGCACAGCAGCTCTTCCCTGGCCTCCATTCCCCAGGACACAACCCTGGCTGGCTGAGGGAGAGCCGTGGGAGCCACAGGAGGGACTTCTGGCCCTGTAGCCTTGTTCTGCTTCATCTCACAGCAGCAGCTTGCTGTTTCCATTACACAGGGCCTGCCTGGAGCTACACAAGGTACTGCTGTTTCTTCAAACCATTAAATGCATGGTCTGAAAGGAATTTATACTTTCAAGGATCCCTGCTGTCAACAGGATTTTCACAGGTTGTGAGTTAAAGAACCTATTTGCAGAAAATTACTGTGCAGCTCCTGCACAGTAATTACTCTGACAGCTCCCCAATCTCTCAAAGTGACACTAAATACACCAAAGATCAAGACCTGCTTTAAGACCATGAAATAATAAATATTAAAGTAAACACACAAAGGCATTCAAGATTGCCAGCAATACAGAATATTGCCCTTCAAAGTGGTTGGAGCTCCTCAGATGCTTCTGTGTAATTCAGAATGCTGCCTGACCACATCTAATTCAGTGCTAATTTATAGCCTTGCTTTTCTCTTGATTAGCATATAACTGAACATTAATTCAGTGATTAACCTCCAGTAGATAAAATAAATAGTTTGAAGGGGAATGTAACATACTCACAAGTGGGTTTAAGCATGGTAGTGTGCAGCTGTTTACCAAGGGCATTCAATCTCAGTTTATTAATCTTTTATCTAGATTCTCCTGAAACCACATACAAATATCTTCCTGTTTCTTTCCCTTTAGAAATCTGTAGGGCAATCTGGACACCACAGACACAGCAATTTGGAGAAGCTTCATTATAAAAAACCACATTGTCATAAACTAAACATTTTGTCCAAAAGAAAAAAAACAATGCCAATGTTTTGAACCTTAAAATTATTATGGATGTACCAAATAACAGTAGTAGATGAAAGAGAAATCACCAGTTAAAATAAAGATGAAAAAAGATGTTCGTGAAAAAAAAAGCAAGTTTTACTCAGTTACAAGAAAGGGTTAAGAAATGTAGGAGTCAAAAATACTTAAAAGTTT
Organism: Hirundo rustica; assembly: GCF_015227805.2. NCBI lineage: Eukaryota > Metazoa > Chordata > Aves > Passeriformes > Hirundinidae > Hirundo > Hirundo rustica. The sequence goes on from NC_053464.1 coordinate 6,456,703, forward strand.
GCTTCTGCAGATTTTGCAATTTAGGAAAGGATTTGTGTTTCACACACACAGATGGATGTTTACCCAAACCATGCCACGGAACAAAGTGGATGCAGCCCACGTATCAAAAGTAATGGAAGTAACATTTCGTCACAGATCTTAATACAAGCGAGCTTTCCACTCCAGTGGCAAGGCCTTGAACAAATGACTGCAGGAGATGTATTCTGAGTCATGAGAACACAGCATTCTATGAAACTTTGGTTGTACTGCCACAAAGATCGGCTGCACAAAACCACCTTGGATTCTTAAAGGATGCCAGAGAAATACCTCTTTTCATAGCCACCTTGCCAGCATCACTAACAACTCTGCCTCTCACCTCCAGCACCAATGTGAATATGACACTCACCCAGCATCCCAAGCCATAGCCAAATACTGGAGTCTGTCCAGCCAGCCCCTGGACAAGCACTGGGGGCTCTCCCAGAGCTGCAGGCCTGGGCAGCTCTTCAGAGGGGATGACATAATGGCTTGCAGCTGAAAGGATCCCTTTGAAACAAGCTGTTTTTTCAGAGCTGTATGCAGCCTATTTACTCTGCTCCAGCTCATCTGGAAAAGAGGAGATAATACCAATGCTCCCACCCTCCCATGAATTGCTTGGGTTACTGAAGATGTGCTCATGACAGAAAAATGGACTGTGTAATTTTAAGTGTTAGGATTGCATATATCAAAATACAGGCTTTTAATTCACAGAAGGAACTAGGTAGAAAATGTAGGAGTTGAAAGCAGGTATCTTTATTAATTTTCTTTCTAGGGCGTGTAATTGCCCATCAAACATGCCTAGATAATGCCTTGCAGCCAGCAGCACCACCACGTACGGAGCTTTGCTGAGCTTACATGTAAGGAGAGAACTGGGTAGTTTGTATGTAGGGCATAATAGCTTGGCAATGTTTTACATAACAGTTAAACTCTTCCATAAAGAGAAAACTAGGCTTAACGTATTAAAAGCCTCTTTAAACTTAAAAATTCTAGAGAGCCACAATCTCTTTTAAATTTTAAAAAAATATAGATATAAAAATTGGCAAATATCTTTACCATTGGCAAATGGCAAATATACCTTATAGCAGGTATGTTAAATTTCAGACCCTGCGTTGCTTTCCGCCCACACCAGACAAGATTGGATTTAATGGGCTGTGCTAGCAAATCCCAGGGCAGAAATCTCCAGGATCTCAAGGAGTGTGGATGAGTCAACCCTACAGCAGAGCCATCAGATCCTGTCCTTTGTCCCTACCTCACCAAAAGCAGCATACCATGAGGAATGAGGAATCTCTGCTGCCATCAGTAGTGACAAAAATGTTTACTGGATATATATTAAGACTAGAAAGGCAACATCTGCTATTAGGTTTGCTTAGTATTAGGAAAACTTGACAAAATTTTTTAAAAGAACCTCAAAGCCCTGAAGAGTTGTCTCTTTTCATACCCATAGCAGTCAGCTGACACTTTCAAACAGGAAAACCAGAACACTACAGAGATATCTAACACTACGGATATCTACAGAAATATCCGTTTCATACAACTAGGCTGGTTGTATGCAGGTTGTATGCAGACCCTTTCCAGATGTTTAGTCATAAAATGAAGGTTTTCATATGCTTTTTCTGAACACAGGAGTTAGAGAACACTAATACTCCATGAAATAGCCCAATTAAACATTTGAAAGCAGAAGAAGAGCTACACTTCCAAACCCAGTACCCAAACCTAAACAGCTAAAATATAACCTCTTCTAATAACCTATCCACTCTACTAAATGCTTGGTAACCACAGGGAATTATTAGCATGGCTAATTAGTGATGCCCTAACAAAAAGAGATGATAGCACTAAAGCCTGGACCATAGACAAACAAAATCAATTTAAGTCTTACAGAATATATATATATTTTTTTTTAAATGATCAGGTTATTTGTATAAACCCATATCTTAGTTATGGCCTGCAAACATTTTTGATTCTGCCCAAAACAGCTAGGCAGCATGGCATATGATGAAATCACCAGGCTGCATTACTGGCTGGGTGTACTTTTTAGATTAGAGAAATTACTTAGGCTTTTCATTAAAAGGTTACAGCTTTTCTGGTGCCAGTCCCCATTCACACAACCACCACCACCACTGTATAGATGGAGTTCTGCTCTAAGTACCAGCACTTGTATAAAGCACTAGCACTTACTTGTCTACTAACAGAACCCCTGGTAATGGCAGGGCTCTGCTTCCCCTTCTCAGACAGTTCAAGTACCTGTTCAGTCAGAACTCACTGTTCATTCCCCTTCCACAGCAATCACTGCTGACAGCACAGAACTTGCTGCAGGGCTCTCACTGCACCAACACTTGCACCTCAGGCCATTATCCAGCACGCAGGGAAAATGGTAGTGACTCTTTATTTGACATAAACCTTAAACATTGGCTTATTTGTTGGAGCCTCTATCTTTGCTACAGTTATTTTTATGCACTATTAGCTGCAGAAGCCATAGCAAAGCAGGTAATTGGCTGAACCTGGTTCAGGCCCCTATTCCTCCCACCTAATTTCATGCATCTAAGGCATCTGAACTGTTAATACAGTCACCCAAACTGCATAAAATAGGTGCCCGGGGACAGCATCCTTTAAAAAGTGCTTGCCTTTGTAATTTATGATTTCCTTTCCTGAACTCTCTGCTTCTGTGTTTTGTTTAATAAAGGAGGGAAGCCACATTTTCTACAGCAGTTCCATTGTTCGCAATCGCAACTTACTGCATCAAAGACTGGCAGGTTTGGAAAGCACTTGAAGTCTGTGCTCCAACAAAACACAGGTGCAAAGTGCACTGAAGAGAGCACACCCAGCCCAAAGCTGAGAGCACGGTGTGCTTCGGGGAAAACCCGGAGCGTGTCTGCAAAGAAACAAAGGAAGGCTGATGCCACTGCCAGTTCCATTCCTGCCAGACTGAGAGATGACTTAACCACGGGTCTTGTGTTGTGACTCGGCACTTCTTTAGCACCTCCTCATCCTATGACAAGAATTTAAAAACAAGTTGTGTTCATTGTGCTGGGCCAGGTGAGATTGCATTCTGGTGTACTTTCAGTTCAGTGAGGCCTCTCACACAAAGGAGAGCTACAGAGTCTACACTGCAGTCTAAATTAAAACAGAATTAATCATATCCAATCTAGTTAAATTAGTGGAAATCACTTCAAGGATACTAATTTAATTTCTACAGATTGTCTCACTGCAGCTCAGCTACTGCAACTACTCATGGTTAAACATTAAAAGCTGCTTCAGACTTAAAATAATTTCATTATGATTTGAGTAATTTCAAAATTCTATTTATTCTAAGCTACAGATGTCAATACACTTTACCTGATACTCTAAATGCTCAAACATTACAAGCTGAACAAATGTAAACAGCTTATTCCTTGTAGTAACTAAAATCATAACTGGATGTTTTTCATTAACAGATCTTCCAATTTTTCTGACAGCACTAGCTTAAACACATCTAGTGAAGCTGTGTCACTTGCCTCACCGACATTCAGTATTTCAGTTTACTGTGAAAGTGGAACTTTGCCCTTTTAAGTATGGATGACATGAGTACAGAGACTTTACAGCATAACTGCAGAAGAATACCTGTTAAAATAGAAGGTATCACAGAAATGGACACAATTAACAGGAAATTAAAATCTATATATGGATGACATAGCCATATCTACAACTTGAACAGTGGGGATAAAGCTCCACTCTCTCTCTCTTCCCCTCTCAATAATACAACCTCAACTTGCTAGTTTTCACTGTGGTTTTTGTTTTTACTTGATTCTGATTTTATTTCTTTGTATTAGTTTCAAACTCAGAGAACTGGCTACAACAGAGGCTAAAAGGGGTAGTGAGTACCTTCTTCCTTGTCCCAGTGCCTTTGCAATGCTCATAGCAGATCGTGTCAGCATTCTTTTCTCTCCTCATTCCTTCATTTTGGGAATGAAGAGAAAGAATGTGCCTGATTGCATCAATGTAAATGACTCTCCTAGTGCTGATGGTATTACTGCAGATTTCCATGCAAGGCTTTCAAGACTAAAGGAGTGCCAAAAAGACCTGTCTCTGTTTCCCTCCCTCGAGTCCTTACCCTGGCAGGACTCATGCAAGGCAGCAGCTGCCTGCCCCCCACCAGAGGCAGGAATTGGTGGGGAATGAGGGCCAGACTGTCCCAGAGATCTGTGTGATTGAGGGAGGGAATGAATGTTTGTACCAGAAGAGTCTTCTGCCACTAACAATACCTTACACAACTGCAGTCTTCTTAGCTTTCATTAGAAGAAAAAGCACAACACAGAAGCCAACAATGCATTTTCCTCAACTCTAACTGCAGTATATATATAGTTATATGTACAGAGAATTTATGCTTTTAGAAAAGATGGCATAAAATAAGTACAGCAGCAGGTCTGACTAAAGGAGTGGGAGTACGTGGGTAGGGATGACATCACAGAGAGGTGTAAAACAGGCCTAAAACTGTAACATGGAATAATTCAAAATTAAAGGAATTCAACAGTAACATACTAGACAGGATTATAAATTGGGAAGTGAGCAAAATGTGCCTTTTTCCAGAATGTGCACAGGATATTGACAGGATTGTTCACATTCCTTAAGGCTCAAAGAATTTCACCCCAGAATTGGCAGGAAGTGTGGCATCCTTTATGTGATGTTCTGGAGACACTGGGAATTGAAGGAAAATGTATAAATGTAATTCATTTTCGCTGTTAAGGGAGTTGCCATTCAGCAACTCTTGCATCATATGTGTAGCGCTTAATTTCCTTAAGCACCTTTGGATTCTCTGGCAGAAAGAGGGCAGCACAGTAATGTTGGAGATCTTGAAGAAATGAGATCACTTTCAAAAACACTTCAGTGAGAGATTTAAACTCTTCTACCTCATATCCAAAAAGCATATTAAAATGGAGGGGGGCGGGGGGGGGAAGAGACTACTAAATCCATAATGTACTGGTTTTGCTCCCTATCTGACAAATTTTATCTTCTGTTGAGCCATAATGAGATCTGATGTTAAATGACAAGCATCATTCATGCTGCCAAGATTCTAATGAGCTGCATTCCCAGCTTTCTGAATGAGGAACAAGATTCCTTTCCCATAGAAAATGCTGGGGAGTGGAGAGGCAACAGACACAGGGCAGCAGTGGCAGGACTGCATGGGCTGCAGCACTGGCCAGGGAATTGGGAAAGCAGTGGAAGAGGAACATTGTTCCCCCCACAAAAGAGGCTGTTACAATGCCAGAAGCCTCACAAGTGAGGACTGGACATCCTCTCACCACACACACAATGGTCCATTCATTCCTCTGGAAGGAATGAACTACTCTCACCCAAACACAAAACAAAAACTGGATTCCCTACAAGAAAAGCTCAGTGTATGTCAAAGTCTATATCACTGCACTGTGATAACAAGCCTGGAAGTATCAAAAGACACATAGATTTTATTTTGCTGATGGACTGCAGAAACATTTCACTTCCTACATGAAATGCTAAACAGGACTTTGCTTCCACCCACACACATACATTCATAAAGACTGCTATGTTGTGCTACCTGAACTCCACAGAAAACTGGCCAAATGCTATAGGAAAAGTGAGGATGTGTCAATTTATGGTAAAATCTTTTCTTTGCAGAGCTCTTCTTCAACTGTATAGAATATGGCTATAGGAAGAAGACTTGAGGAATAACATCCCTAGAAATTACAAATGAAGGAGTTCTCATTTACTGATTTATATCCATGGACTGTGGTCTTCCCCTGTCCATGAGCTGTGCCTTTGTTCCCTGCTTCCATAAAACTGAGCATGGTGGGTTTAGATCAGTGGGGATTCTTACGTAAGGGCTTGATTCCAGGTGTGTCGTGAGCTCTCTGGAAAAGGCCAATATGTAAAGTGAACAAATAAAAGCAATGACTGCATTAGACATTGGCTAAGATATTCTGTCTCCATTCGTCACACCTTGGCTGGGTAGTTCTGAATGTAATAACAGCTAAAAAACAAACAGGTAAGGAATTTATGGAACAGTATTGCACTTGACCTCAGAATTTCTTACAGCTTTCAAACAGGGACTGTTTCCTAATTCTGCTGGGCAATGTGGAAGAAAAGATACTGGAAATAAACTGTGCAGATTTTGAAATATCACTACAGAGAGTGGAAGGGAGGCAGCAATACCTATTACTATACATACCCTAGAAAACAAGACATACCCATCAGTGGGAATGAGTTGACATCTTCCTTTTTTCCTAATGTTCTGTAAGTAATTTCCAACACAGCCCATTGACTAGCAACAATAGATCCGCTAACAATTATTTTAAGGATGGACATTTCTGGTTTAAAAAAAATTCTTTACCACAGCATTTATGCAAAGACACAAATTAACTCATATCAGCATTCAGTTGTAGGCTGTGGTAGTATTGTAACCCCTGCTGGACAACTGCATTGTGCAGTTCAGTTGCTAATCAGATCTTTAGTTTAATAAAATTGTTTCCATTTAAGGTTAATCACATTTGCAATTTGCTGCTGCCGGAGTTTCTAACTGCTGTTAGTAAGGGCTTTCAGGACACTGGGGAACTGCACATTCAGTTCTTGATCTGATCCTATTTTGTGCTCCATCATACAATGGATTGCTCAAATAATTATTTTTAAATAATTCTGTGACTATTCAGCTGAAGTTCAATCTCACAGGCTATATATATAGGGAGACTTGATGCCCTTTGAATACAGATGCAAGACCAAGAACTCTATTTAGCTGCAAAAGCATTTATGGGAAGTGAATTTCAAAGCAATTGCAGTATGCTGACAATCTGTGTGCAATCATTTAAATCGCTGAAACACCACCACAAGATGCTCAATTAAGCATTAGTGCCTAAATGTAGAGATTGTGATTGAAAAATTGGAGAAATAGCTTGGAGCTATTTCAAAATTGCAGAAATTTTGAATATATACAAAACCATAAAAGTAAATAAACAAACATTAGTTCTGTGCAAGAAAGTCACTATGCTGGGAATAGTTTTCTCAAATCATTGCAAAACTGCAGCAGACTTTTCCCTGTACACAAGAACTGTGTAATGAATAGAACAAACACAGCTCTCTTCTGATAAGGGTACTTTTGAATTCTGAAGTATTTCTTACATCTTGTGCTTGAAAATGTATGACAAAAGCAGAAATCAGCCATGGAATGCTGCCAAGGGTTTGCTCAAAATACTTTCTTACTAAAGCAGTGATACTGATGCCCTTACAGAAAGTAGATGTTCAGGTTTGGATATACAACTAGTCCTGTGTCAGCAGTGAAATAATCTTTATTTTTCCAATTCAGCCTTCAACAGTGGTTTATTACAAACACATTACTGTAGATGACCGATGCTTAGAAACCAGTGAGAATGCAAATATTTCTACAGGACTGCTAGCTCAGCTTATTTACTGCTGTCTTGCATACAAATTTCTGAACAAGCCTGGTTTATTTATGTTAGAGTCTTAAATTGTGCTATTAAGTTATTTCCAGCTGTGAGTGTGAGGGTTATCCTCCTCAAAAGGGGAAGCATACTTTCATATCCTTTGCCCATCTGTGAGACAGCCACTATCTGCTTACATCAGCTGAACTTAGCTGCCACTTGGGAGCCATAAAGAAATACCAATTACTTTTCTCTCTTGCATAAAATGAGCTGTGGTTCTTCATATTACATGAGGAGTAAATTTATATCAACACATCTATTTCACAATGGTTCATATTTGTACTTTATGCACAATAACCTGGCTATGATGGTTTGGATGCAAGAATATTTAAAATGTCAAACAAGTTGCATAATAATGCACCAGCACTTCTGATATCTAGTCATCATTTATAAAAGTTTTGTGTGAAATCTGAATTTCAAGATGGCTTCACCCTGATCTTGGACAGTCAGATTGGAGATGAGGCTCTCCAAACTCAATATGCATTTATCTGTACTCCAGACATGGATTATACCATGTCCCAAAACAGCTTCCAAACACTTCACAGTTTGAATGCCACAGGCACTCAAGCAGAAGTCCATCCTGGATATACCTTGGCAAATTCCAAAGTCCACTGGGGCAGTGTTTGCACCAGAAGCACCATTACAGGTGGCACATCCTGAGAAGTTAACTTTTTAAAAGCAATAAGTATGATGATGGATCTGTGCACACAATTTAAAAATGAAGGCCTCATTTAAATGAAAAGATAGTTTAAAAATCTTTTTACTGGGAAAAAAAGGTTGAAAATCTACCTAAAAAAAGCTATTTTTTGCTGAAGATATAATACAGTGGACTCAATTTTTAATTTTCTTTCCATGTCTCAAAAAATTAGAAACTCATAAATGAAACTTCAACAAGCTGAGCAGGTCTTTTGTGACCTTTAGAAACAATTTGGCAAGTGGTTTAAAGGGCTACCCTCAGCCATGCCATAAATAGAAGGGAGCAGATGAAGATATTGTCCCTTTAGGCACTGACTGAAAGCAAAGAGCAGGACTGATGTTACTTTCCACAGAAAGCAAACTACACAGTGATAGTACCAAAAATATACGGCAAACTTTCACCTTGGTTTAAAAGACTCTAGACTCCTTTGTAGCACGGCAAAAATAGAACAGATCTATTGATTCTACTGCCTAATCCTCTGGTCCTAAACTTCTGATTCTTGTAAAGCAGGGCCAGGGAAGTTCTCGGCACCTTCTGCAGACCGAACGCTTTCTTACCAAGTTCCATGGAGCAGAAAATGCTAATCCATTCTGCTGGCTGGGATATTCTAGGCAGTGGATGAGGAGAGGGAAGAGAATAAAAGTAGCTTTATTATCCTAGTCCTTGAAAGGCGAAAGTGACATACAGCAGCTTAAAAATGTTCTGTAGATAAATTTAAAAAATTAAATCTCTTTTTCTTCCACAGCTGTATTTTTTTGCAATTTCTTTTGGGACTACACATTTTAAGATTAATCTGGAAAGTAATGCCCTTCACAGGAAAGCTAATTCTTTTACACTGGACAAATCCAAATTTTCCAGGAATCTTATGGAAAATCAGGCTTTTTCCTGACAATATCAGCAGAAGACTCCATGTTGTTCCTTCCCCTCCTTTCTGCTGCCCTTCCCTCCCCTCTATCAAGTTTAAGGGCAGTGATGACTGTCTTCAGTCACAAACTTATTAATAACACTTCAAACCTGCTCTTTCATCATATTAACGCAGATTGTATTTACAGTTCTGACCTGACCTGAAGGACCAAGAGCTGTACTCTGCCAATAAATTGTCAGATCCAGTGCAGTATTTGTAAAACCTGTCATCACAAGACAGTCTTCCTTTCAAATTCATATACTTAGATCTTAAACCTAGAGATAGATGCGCTCTAAAAACACAGATGAATCATTTTTATTTGAAAATATCAGCATCTGTTGAGACTGCAGCATTAAGGTTTAGTTTGGAACTGGTCCAGGCAAAATAAATCTTTACAAGTGAAGTATAATATGACAGCAGAGGTAGATCTAAGCATTAGGAACCAAGTAGTTCTTTTTCTGTGAATTACAGAATTTTGGATCTCATACGAGTTCTTTTTGATCTGGACTTCTCAGTACATTTGGAATTAAACATTATATAGACAAGAGAGGAAAGGGAAAAAGAGTAAATATTTGAAATATATTGTGCAAAAAGGCAAAGTCATGACCCTGTAAAAGATGGAATTAAAATACATTCTTGAAAAGAGAACTAACAGAACTATAGAACTGTGTTTGAAATTTGCATTTTATTTTCATTTAGCTTTGATTTGAATCATTATATGCTTTAATTAAAAACATCTCCATTGCCTGAGTGCATGAAGGTCTATTGAACACAGTATCTACATTGGTAGAGCCAATATAGCTTGACCTACCATCTGTGTGTACGGTACATGGAATACAACCAGAAAGCACATTAGAACAACACAGCTCGATATTTATTGGATTCAAGTCCAATCCAGTTCCCTTCTTGCACCAAATAGTCTGAAAAACTGAAATTAAATTGGCTTAAAAACAAATGAAATTATGCATTATAAGGCAGAATATTTTACAAATATTAATCTACTGCACTCAGGATTGAACTATTATCTTCACATCTATTTGAATGACATTTTTCCTGTATTCACCCTGGCTTTTAATTCCTGTAGGTAGGATTAAAATAAAGAGCTGATCAATATAATACATTTATTCAGATCTGCTGGTCATTAAGGAGTAAGAGTATTCTGAAGCTTACAATTTAGATTATTCACATTTTATGTGGTCATAGTGGTAATTACGGGGTCATAAAAGCATGTTTCCTCATGATATCTATGAAATCAGTATTTGAGTTTCAAGATATTCTTAATACACACAAGAAACATCAGATATATGTTCACTGAAATTACTGTAAAGCAGTAGGAATACACCTTTCACAATTCATGCCTCTCTCAGTGTTGGTAGATTGACAAGACAAAAGCAGCAAGCCTATACTTTGTACTTTTAATCTGAAACTTTAAAAAGAAATATTACATCTATTTTAACAGAGCGTTTTGCACATTTCTAATTTCAATGCAAATAAACAGGCTGGTTTACTAATACCTCATGATAACTCCAGGAGAGGGCAACACTGATGGATCACCTGATTTCAGCTGAATTCATGGATGGTCACACAGAGATTGTGTTAGGAGCAAAATGAGAACACCAGTTCTTCCTCAGTGTTAGACAAGAGCCAAGAGCAATGCCTCCAGCAGAAGGGAAGGGGGTTTCCTTTGCCATTTGCCACACTTGTAGGAGAGTCAAGTTAAAACATTTCTTGGATACATCAAAAGGAAGGGTCTTTTTTTTAACCATCTGTCTATGAAAGAAACCCATTTAGGTCACAATTTCTGGAAATATTTAAAAAGAGAATAATTTAATTGGATAATGTGCCAACGAGTACCTATCCAAATGAAGAGAAGTGACCTACTTTCACTTTTATTTCAGGCCCCAAGGAAGGATCACACTGTTCTCCAACATTACACCAGGAGCAACAATCTTTTCTATTCTTGTACCTCCTCACCGGCGAGGAAGCTGCAGGTGCACAAGAACTTGGGAGGGGACTCAGCTGGGATGGCTGATCCCAATGGACCCAAGGGAACTCACAACACACGTCCTTGGGAAAGCATCCTAAGGTGTAATAATTACACCTGTGAATACAGGTGTAACAGCAACACCTTTGAGGGCCACACATGCTTCCACTGTGCCCCTGCCTGCGGCTCCCTCTCTCTTGCCACAAGCAGAGTTCGTGGATGTATCCAAGATGCTCCCTGCTCATTGGCAGCTTTTCAGCAAGGAATTGGTGATGAAACAATACCATAATCCCCAAATGCTTGTGACCAGGGACTCGGGATGCCATGCTGAAAGATGAGTTCCTTTGAGGTACATCACATTCAGTTCTGGAAACAGAAGTACCCAAATCATCGGTCACTTTGAAAAATCATTGCCCCTGGACTTCTCAAAACCTGACTCCTGCTGCACATAGGGACTGACTTAAGCAGTTTAAGCTGGGAATTTCTTAGTGGAGCACATGGAATGTAGAGCTAATGCCATATGTTTTTGTGTTCTCGCTGTGTGTTTGGGGGATCCTGGCAGTGTCTTTGCACAAACACCTTCCCAAGTTCACTGGCACCAGCAGCCAGAATCCTGCATAACCATCCACTTGGACATGAAGTCTTCATAACTTCACCCTGTCTGATCCTAGCATGCAGTTTCCACAGCATCCGCTATAATCCAAATTAAAGAAAGCAAAACCCTAATCAAGCCAGTGAACAGCATTATTTAAGAGAAGAGCCTCTCATTACCCTCCCTCAGGGTAGAAGAAGTATCCAGAGAAATCCTACACTCTTAGAAGACTCAGACCAGAAATAACACTCAGATATTCTGACATAGTATATTTTTCTAGACAAGACTTTGATGCTCATATGCTCGTACAATAAATTTCTGCCTTTCTGATGATGATGTACAGATGGCAAAGCAGCTGCTTTCCCTAGGATAAATGTGCCCCTCCTGAAGACTTTCCTATTTTTTTAAAATAAATTTGCTGTTGTTTTAACAAGGACAGAAAAACCCTTCACTGTAAAAAGTCTACAGATGGGAATGAGAAAAGCCTATAAACATTTTTGAAGACTACATTAAACAAATTAGATACATAGATCAGATTTCTGGAAAGAAAAAGTGTTTGTTTGCTTCTCTTCATTTTTCATTCTCTTTTTACCCAGAGAGCTTTGATCATGACAAAGTGAATCCAGTTGGCTCAGCAGAAAGAAATGTCATTAATTAATTTAAATTCCAGAGGAAATTCTTCTGGCTTCAAAGATAATATTATAGTTGTTGGCAGTGAATGCTGTTGTATTGGCCTCTATTTCTTTATCATCCAAAATTGTTAGTTTTCATACATGTTAATCAGATTGCTTTGGATACATGGTAATCTGATCCCCAGGTATTGTTCAGCAGGAAATGATGAAGGCACTGCAACTCCTGTGGTGGACTGGCTGTAACCAGCCACTGAGGAGAAAGGTCAAACTTACACTGACTTTCCTCCTGGAGGAAAAAAAGGTAATGGAAAGGGAGATGAAATGCTGGTAAACAAGTTTTCCTCAATACTCCCTTCTACACCACGAGTGCTTGGATATTCAAGTCCAGATGCTGCCTTTATTCCCTTCAGCAAGCACTGCAACAACCACAGAGGAAACTGCATAATGTTTTATGTGTATAACTCATAAAGAAGGAAATTGATTAATGAGGTCTAGAGGAATGTGTAGATTTTTTTAGCCTCACAACTCAGTCCTTCTTCTGGACTGACTTCTGTGCATTGATTTGTTTTTTCTGTGCAATCAATTTAATTTTAAATTGCTTCTAGCAGTTATTTTATTGCTACAGGAGCTTCCAGAGTTTCTCTAAGCTATACTGATGTGCAGTTATCTCACTGTTCAGCTCCTCTTGATAAACCCATGACACTGGAATCACCTTGCTCCAAATGTTTTCATTTCTCCCACTTTCTTTTCCTGGTCCCTTATAACAGCACTATAAAAATTTCCAATGCACAGTGGTCTTAATATATTTGGGATTTACTTTATTTACTGAATTTTCCTCTACTTTTGTTTTTCCCCTAATATATTAGGGGTATAACTAAAACTGCCATTTCAGTCTCTTTATGCTACTGACTTCCTTCAACAATAATTTTTAAATGATTCTGTCAAGAACTGCTTGAAAGATCCCTTTTTGATTCTCCTACCTTCATTCTCCAGAACCTTTCCTGATCTACCCCCACCTTATTTTCAGGTCGTGCTCTCAATTTATGTACTCCTAGAGCTGATCTGCTGTTTGTTCATGCTGAGCTGTTCAGCAAGCTCCAGTGTTCACCTGTGCAGCCTGCTGTTTCCTTCCTTATGTTTACCATGAACAGAAAGGATTCTTAAAAAATTCTCCAATGGAATATTGTCAAACATTTACCATAAATTCTACCCTGTGGTTTTAAAAAGCAGCCAGTCTATATAGTTGCTGCTGTTGCACCCGTATCACTGCCTACTGAGCTGATCTCTCTTTTCTCATCATCCTCTTGCCTCCTGCTTTCAAGAAGCTGGGAGCAGCTGTGAGTTTTTGCAGCATTTAAGATTCATGTGTGACCTTCTGAAGCCACCAGAAACATGGCAAATAACACTATTTAGCAGGACAGAATAACCCTGCTATTAATTACTGATAAATTATTATTCATTAAAGAAATACTAATATTATTTTCTTCTTCTTAAAGAAGAAATTAATATTAAACAAGACCTGCTTTTGAGAATCTCAAACCAGCTTCTCCTTCTGCCTTGCCACCTTCTCCTTCTGCCTTGCCACCTGAGTTGAGAGACAGCTGATAGTTTGAACTCTGGTTCAAACCTGCAAATTTTGAACATAAATATGTATTTCACTTCCAAAGAGGGAGTCAGATCAGTTAAATGCTTACTCATAACTGCAGGGTCATTGACATTGAGAGCATTAGTGTTTGTATACTTGCTGGGGTCTTTTACAGAGGCATGCAAAGGAGAAGCAGTAATAAGCAGCAATATTTAGCCAGAACACGTGTCACATTGAACTGCCAGTGTGTCAACCTTGACTAATTTCCTCTCACAGAAAAAGAAAGCACAACTCTCACTTCCTCCCTTAAGGTTGTCAGCACACTTTCAACTTCAGAATCTCTAAAAATCAGCAATCAAATGGTTAGTCTAGGACAAAACAAGGAAACAGCTGTCAAAATAATAACTGCAATACTCACTCTTTGAAATTAATTAGCAGACTTCTGGAAACCTATCGAGTCCATTATTCCCTGCTGTTTTGCATTCTTTTAAAAGATCATGGTAAGTAAGATTAATAAAAATTAAGGGTTTGCAGTGGATATATTAACTGGTGATAGGCTGCTTGCTTGCACAGAGCTACTTACGGAATTCTGACATGCTACCAAAGTAAAACATTTCATGCAACTGCGAGAGTGGCTGATAAAACCAGATGTACAAGAATTAACAGGCACAAGTTGCAGCAAGGAAAATTTCTGTTAAGTCGTTAAAAAGAATTCTTCACAGTGAGGGGGAAACACTGGAACATATTGAAAGTGAGGCTGTGCAATCTCCAGCCTGGAAGATACTCAAAACTTGACTGGACAAGGCCTTGAGCAATCTGCTCTAATCTTGACATTTGCCCTGCTCTCAGAGCTGGGTTGGACCAGAGACCTCGCAAGCTACAGCACAGCACTGAATGACTGCCACTGTATGTCTGTTACTGAGTGAAGGAACCACCTCCTCTGTTTGATTTATTACACTCTTTTATATTCTCTAGACTGAAATTTGTCTTTCTAATCGCTTATTGTCTATTTCCTCAGCTCATGCCAAACTATAGACTACAGCCCCATCTTCCTTCTCTGCAGTTCTGTTGCCTGTTAGAAGCTTCCCATTTGCACATTTATAACCTACTGTGCCAGATACCTTGATTTCTACCATTTACACAAGTGAAGAGAAGCTGAATTAATTGTACTGGAATACCAGAGGTAAGGTATCCCAAGGAAGGTGACTGAATATTGACAGTCCCAGGGGCTATCCATACACTAAACAAGTGCACAAGTATTACAAACCCTGCATTGCACAAGGATTGTCTCAGCTGTGTCTGGTGAGACCAGCCTCAGGGATATAATTTAGTCTCTTTGTCTAATTGGTCTATATGTTCTTTGCTGACATTAATTGACAAGTATGGGAATTACTGCCCACTGTGATGCAGTACTTCTTCTCTAATTATAATTTACTTCCCTTCAATATCCTCCTAAATGCGGGAATCTCATCCTTCACAGTAACAGGATGCTGTGTGGGCAGCCAGTTGTGCAGATGCTGAGGCCCCTGGCTAGAAGGCACTAATTCACTGTGTTCATTTGATCTTAATTTGAAGCCAATCCTGCAGCATTTTTCTTTACACGAGTTCAAAATAAACTGTCTGTATGACACTGACTGTAGCTGCATGAAAACTCCTCCCACTTTGTGCTCTGAACAATCACTCTGAAAATGTCATTACGTGCAGTGTCACAAGGAAATGATTCCCCTTGTAGATTTAGGGAGATGGCAATTATTTTTTATAAATATATCTCCCTTCTCAAGTGGTTTATGACAGTATTTTTTATTTTATTATTCTTCAAGACTAAACAGTTGACATTGCTAGGATCTGGGTGACCATTTACACCTGGGCAGTGCAAGATGGTAGCTAAAGTCAGGTCATACCACACTAAGTATATAAATGTCTCTATCATATAGATCAGCCAGTGATTTCCAAGAAAATCTTTCTTGTCTTTATGCCTGAATACAACAAAATGTTTAGAAGGTGGCAACTGCAGATGTTTTATGTGGCAGGGAAATGAGAGTTTTAAGAATTCTTCTCATGAATAGGTTACTAGAGGGATATTAGAGATTAAACCAGGAAGATGTGGAAGGCTGGCCTATCAGAAAGGTTTGGGCAAAGAGAGAGCAGGAATTAGTAGAAATAACGAGAAAAGCAAAAAATAATTAACACTACACTTTTATTATTTATTTTATTTAAAGCTTTATCCCAACTATTTTCTTTTGGACACACATTCCATTTTTCAACTGCTACCTTGCATTGAAGAAGTAGGAGTTGAAATTCCCCATTCTTGCCCATCTGTATAAAGTCCTGTCACATTATTCAGATTTCCATCACAAAACACAAACCCACAAAGATTTTACCTCCCAAAGCTCTCCTTAGGCTGGAACCCTGGCACACTGCTGCTGGTGGAAAGCTCCCAGAGTGGACTGCACTAGAAATCATTTCTATGAGTGATAGGATCTTTAACCCACACTAGAAACAGTGGTGAGGTTCCAAAGCTCACACTGGCAAAAAGAGGAAGAACATATGTCATTGTCCTGGCTAATAAGCAGAGTCACTTCTACTGAATTTAACAAAAAAGAGCTTTGGTTTTCTCTTTTAAAAATGGTTAGCTTTACATCCTGTGCTAGCAAGTAGATATTTCCCTTAGCATCTAGCACATTTTTTTAAGAAAAGGAAAAAGGGTTTCAGTCTTGACAATTTATTAAAACATATAAAGGATGGAAATGCCTCTCGTTGAACAATCCTTCCACTGATTGTCAGCCTAGACATTTGAAAATCTTGCAGTTTAGCAGTTTAGATTACCATAGTGAGTTTTGGTATACTTAATTTTTCTGTGAGATCTGACAGCCACCAAAACCACCAGGATGTCTGCATCACCAGTAAAGGACTGAAAAAACCAGCTCTGTTTATTGTGGAGATATTCTAGGGTACCATACAGTGCTGCCACAATGTATCTGCATTGCCCCTTGGCTGGTTGAATTTCACAGCCATTCCCTGAATTAGCATCCTTCAATTGCCAAATCCCACTTCAGAGCCTTGGGAAGAATTTAATCACTGTCTCTTCCCACTGAGGGCACAACATCAATGAAAATGCAAAAGCAAATACTAAAGAATAAAAGGTCAAGTCAGCTAAAGCTGACTCACAGACACAGGAAAGGGAATGCTAATCCTTGCTTAGGAATTGTCAGTGCATCTCCCATTCTGCCAGCAGCAATATTTCAGGCCCTTTTTCAAAAAGGGTGCCCTGAGTATGAAAATCCTCCTGCTGTTCTGAATGTCTTTGACATGAACTGAATGCCTGTTGGAGCAGTTCCTTGCACGCACAGAATCAGACACTGCACTCCAATCACAGGCACATCAGACTGTCTGCCTCACTGCTCACTGTTGATCCAACACAGAAGAGACACCCTCAAGGTTTCTGGAAACATCATGAGACAGCCATTATTTTTAACCTGGTTATTTTACATCCACTACTCTATGTAGTTACCAGTGCAGCTAGGAAGAGTAAAAGATGAGGATCTTAGTATTTCCTCAAAATAAGCAGCCTATTGAAATAGAATTATAATTTGGAATTATGAAGCTCCACAATCAGCCTGTGTACAACTTTGGGTTAAAAAGTGGTATCAGTGTGATTAGTGCCAAAATGCAGAAATCAATGGTTAGGGCTGCAATGTCAACCTCAAACAGCACTAGCTGCAGAAATATGCACGAGTAAGTTAATGGACACTTTTAGAGAATGCATTTTTTTCTTGCATGATTTTCTTAATTTCATAGATAATTGAACTGCTTCTTTTGATTTAACAAGCTGCAGTTTGTGTGCGGAATTCAATGCTATGTAGTCTTTTCCTAGTGCCTATTTAGGTAAGCAGGGCAGCCATGGGTCATTGCAGGCAGTGCAGGGTTAGGGACTGAACAGAACTGAGTGCAGAACAAGCGAGAGAAAATCAAGTAAATCCAGTTACTCAACTTCTACCATTTAAAATAAAAATACCAGTATTGTGTTACTGTGGCAATACTTAAACACCTCATTATTTTCAGCAAACTGTAAGTTCAGATCATCCCAGTAACATTTATCTCAGCATTTCTATTCCAATAGCCTCCTATTTTAGAGGTTTTATAACTCAACTACCTATAAAAATATACTTCAGACTCACAAAGTACAGTCTCCTTTTCTTAGCATTACTTATGAATATAGCACAAATTTTGTTTTAACTCAATTCTACATTAGTTCACAGGTGAGTAAGAAAAGCAGAAGCCTTTAAGATGGCATTGAAACAGTACTGGTTGTATAGAGGAAAAACAAGACATGGAAAAGGGGAATAAAGAAGATAATAATACCAAATAGGATGGAAAAGACAAAAAATAAGTGGAAAGGGATAATCTAGCAAATTAAATGCTGTTCTTTACATTTTCAATAGTGTTTTCTTTCCCAACCATTAAGCAGTCTGCCCAACATCCCCAAGCAATAAGGATCCCCGAGATCCTTATTCCCCAAGGTAGAAGAGAAAGGACTTTCAGTGGGTTAGGAGCAGTGTGAGACATCCAGCACTGCACTGGTGACGTGCTTGGTTCCCAGCCCTTGCCATGCATGCAGTGCAGAGTGCACAGAGCTCAGGACAAAGTGCAAGAGGAGAAGGTTCTCCAGGGAGAGCCAACACTGCATCCCACTGCCTGGAGGGCAACGAGGCTTCAAACTTCGATCTGGCAAAGGTTTAAACCCAACAGTCTGCTACATCATGTCACAGAGGATACCCTAGAATGCCTGTTCTGCTGCTTCCATCTGAAAAGGCATTCAATCTAAACCAAGTCCAAACACTACAAATTTTCTGAAATCTATCCTTTTGTTATGTAGATATCAAATGATGAGAAGAAATAATTTTGCTTGTCACCATATGGAAGATAGTGTCTCTGCAATGTTCCACTATCTAGATGTCCTGGGTGACTTTGTGATGCTTCTATCCCCACTTGTCTGTTCTGTTTATGCTGGATATTAAGTTCTACACCTTTAAGACTGGTTCCAAGAGCGAAGGGGGGAAAAGAAGAAGCATCACCTTATTTTGAAATAAGGAGCTTAAGAACTATGCACTTAATTTGAACTGGCAATGCAGGCAAATCCAGACTACTAGGTTGAAGTGACAAGAAACAATTATTTACATGAAGAGAAAGACAGATTGAAAAGTTTGAATTTAAAGCCCCTGAGTTGGCTTTTCTTCTTTGGCTTATCAGGATGAAGAGGTTGCTGAAGTGTCTGAAGTGGCCTTGTGGCATTTCCTGGGCTGGTACAGACACTTTAGAACAGTTTTACTTCTCTTTGCTCTTCACACCTCCAATCAGATGCAAGTTTCAGGGAAAAAGGAAAGCACTTCCACACTGTGCTCAGTGCAGAGAGGATAAATAAAAGAAGCACTCTGGAAAGCATTTTGAAAACTGACAGTTCAAAGAGAGTCAGGACGTTCAAAGCTGCAGAGTCATAAATTAATCATTTTTCATCCAGCACATAAGTGCTATATTTTTACAGTTTCTTCATTTGATGTCAGCAGTCTACCATATCTGTGAGGCACAGCAGCACACAAGTTCATTCCCCATAACAGTAACCCGACACCACTCACTTTGAATCCTATTGCACATTTTAGAAACATACAAATTTTACAGTTTCTTTGTGTTTCCATTTTATTTAAACAACTGTGGTGAAAAGAAAATAGTAAGTTGCGCTTCCCACCCCTCCACAAAATACTAATCTTGGTTTTTAACTTTTTTCCTGCCTAGGTTGATGTTTGCTTTCCTGACTGTGCAAGCATTCAGACCCATCATGCCATAGGAATCAAGGCATTCATTTCCAATGGAGCCAATTGCTTTCCATTAATTTATCTTCTCTCTCACCATTGGTACAGTTCATGTGACTCCTTTAGCTCACAAAAGAACTGTTCATAAAGAACAGAACATCAACAGCAGAAAATGTGGGTGTTGTTTAAGGTATTTTCCAGAAGAGATGGGTCTTTGTGAGGGAACACCAATTGAAAAGCCTAACAAATTTTCCCATTTATAATAATAAGGTTGCTGATTGAATTTTAAAGCTGTGCCCTAAGCTGATTCAGCAACAACCAAGAAACCTGAGCCAAGTTGGATTTAAGGTGCCAAGTTCTTGATCTCTAATTCTGCTGTTAAGTGTATCTAGTAATTTGGTGTCCTAATTACAGCCCTTTCCCTTTTTTTAATAGGCACTTCTCTGCATATTGGAAGGGAGAGGTGAAGCAAAAACTGAGAGGAAGGGCAAATGTATCTACAAAGAGTGAAAATGCCTTAGGTGCATTGGCATGACAAAGTCTGTTTAGAACTTACTTGGAAATTAAAGAGGGGAAACAAACCCATTTAGAACACAAGTCTGTTTAATCTGCCCTGAAAAGAGTGCAACAGAGTAGGAGCAAGCTTCCTCCTCCAAAAACGTTTAATTTTCATCAAAAAAAAAGCAAACTGAAATATTTGATAAACGAGTATAAAGTTACTGGGCCACAAGCCATGACCTAGACAGTGCAAAACTGATTAAAAAAACCCCACTGCTACTCAGTCAAACAAGCTTTGAATTCTTCTCCTGTTTGCATGACCACCATTACCTTAGCCTGACAAAGTCAGAGCAAAGGTTTTGGTTAAGGAAAGGGAAAAAGGAGGAGGGAAGAAAAGACAGAAAGAAAAAAGAGGTTTATACTAGCTAGTTTTAAATGTGGTTTTCACTGGAATACCCTCTCATGACTTCCACTCATGGATTTTCCTTTTCTGTACAGTAAATTAGCTAACATATGAGTGCGGGCCACCGTTTCTGTCACTGGCTGCTGCTGTGCAGTGACAGGTGGTGGTGTTTATTTTTATTAGGCTATGTATTATGTAATCAGAATACAAATGTAGTTTTGGTTTTGCTTCAGTGGAAGGACAGGTCTGGAGGAAAGTAGAAGAAAAAATTCATACCTCTAAAACTGCTTACATGGCCAATAGTAATCTAATACAATAGGAAAGGGGATTCTACCAGAACACGTGGAAAGCTTTCACAGTCTTGCAGTTAATCTTCTAAAAATCCCTGTTTTATTTTAAAACAGGGCAGGCAAAAAGATTCTACTTTTATCACCCTTCTGCCACACACAAAATTGTACGCAAGGAAAGAAGTCAGCTTATTTGAGGGAACACAACCAGCCTACACTGGAACAGAAGTGTTTCTGCCAGGAACAGACAGGTCTGCAGAGAGGGGAACTAAAGTAAAGAAAAGGAACTCTGGTACTGGCACTGACACTCCAGCAAACAGAAGTAACTATTACTTTATAAAATAGAAATATGAGATACAAATAATCACACTAGTCACATCCCTATCCAGATATCTGATAATAAGCTCCAAGAGAAGCCACACACTTCTCCAGTTATAACTGTGAGCTGATCTAAATTTCACCCTATTAATACCTTTCATGTTTGAATACCTACGTGTTTTCTTGATTTTTTCTGTTAAAAAAAGTGTATACGTAAATCTGGAAGGCTATTCCCAGAACGCCTCCATGTCCGATATGCTATATCCCACCAGAAGCTACAGTCTTTCCATACAGTGCTTCAACAAGTAAAATGGAATGGAGCAAGGTTTGGGATAAGGCCCACAAGTTTGTGGGGTGATACTGACACTGCCTCCCAGTGCTCTGTATTCTCCTTCAGCTTTTAAAGCATTCTTCTTGTCTTTCAGGTTGCCTGCTCTGTTTTTCTTGCTAATATTCTTATCATGGTCCTTGACTCTTCAGAAGACTAGAGAATTAAGGGAATTGCCCTGTGTTCATAAGTAACTGCTCTCCCAGCAGCAGCATTCTCTCTAAGTCCTGTTACTCAATTTGCAACATCCCACAAGCCCCAGTACAGCACGTTGTCCTTGCCAGCACTCAGCCAGCGCCACGGCCAGCTGCCAAAATGAGAACAGCCACAGTGTCTAACTCTGGACAGTCTGGGCTGTCCAGAATATCCATCATTAGTGTAGCTGCAGTAATGAGTAATTGCAGAGAAGCTTCACAGGAAAGTCCAATAGATATGACAAAAAACAAAGAGGTCTCTAAAATGGAGAGCAGGTATTCGGAGAGGGTATAAGAGCATCTAGAGAACAGACAGGGAAAAAAAGACTATGTCATTCTATTTAAAGGATTATATGTTTTTCCACATAGCACAGTGATTCTGATTTCTTACAGCAATTAATATAAGCTTCAAAGAATATGCACTTCCAGTTTTGGAATTCTGAAATGCGGTGGAAGAAAAAAATTGAAATATTTCCTACAAACGTTGCCTTGCAGGGAATAACTGCTGACTGGAGACGTCACCATAAAGAATACTATATAGGTTTTCTTTTATAGAAAAATGCAGAGCTGTTTTGAAGCCCTGTGCATTCACCCTGGGGAATCTCCAGAGCACTCTGTACTGTAAGAAAGATATCTTGTCATTAATGACTAATGACTGGTGGGTAATCCTGCAGCAGAGTCTCTTTATCTGACAGGGCTGCACACATGGATGACTTGCAGCACAATTACCCTACTGTGGTTGCTAGGTGGCAAATGTAGTGCCTAGAAAACATCTGATGCTGACAGCTACTGTAAACTGTTTTGTAGGAACAGCTTTACCACTGCAGAAATTCTGCAATAAAGGACTTTTCTAAACTAGAGCTATTCCAAACAAAAGCACCACAAAAATCACATTTATATTGAACTTTTGACATCTACAACTTAATCCACATTCCTCAGGATAAAAATTTATAAAACTTGAATCTTCTAAAAGCTGAGTCAACAAAACAGCTAGGTCACTACAGAAAAGGCTGTTCTGATCCTTCCACAATTTACAGGCACTCACAGCTCCGCCCTCCCTGGAGGGACTTGGCACTGCTCAAACAAGCATCGTAGCTGATGAAACAAGGATATAAATTTTTACTTGCAAAATAGTCAAGGACCAGTGCTGACTTCTTGTGCACTGCTCACCACGCAGAGTTAACACCTTGAATTCCTCGGCCTTCAACTCCCCCTTCCCGAAGGATTTGCACATGTTGGTAGCTGCAGTACTCTCCCCAGATTCACACCCTGAACTCTGTGATCCTTGCAGCTTTGTGGCCTTCTCCAGGAGATGTGATCCTCACACAGTGACCAGTGCATCCTCTACCACTGCAAACTTCCATTCCATACCCTCTTCATCTCTGCTCCCCCTGTCTAAACTGGTCACAGAATGCTACCAACAATTAAAATACAGCAAAAAGCACATACTCTGACATTTAGGATTTGACACAGCATAATGCAACCACAGTAGCAGACTCAGCCCAAATTATGTCCAGCTGCAAATATTCGGAGGAAGAGTACACCTAATCCTGATAAAGAAAATCTTTACTTGACGCTTGAAACAATGGAAGTAAATGGAAGAAGGGAAAGTTACAGATAGATTAATTGCAGGAATCTGAAGGAGAGTGAAGGCCTTTGAACAAACACCATCAAACAGCTTATGGCTCAGCTTGTATAGTGAGTAATTGCTGGTATTCAGGAAATTAATCTGAAGATCTTAATTGCAACTCAAACAATTACTCATAATCAGACTGCTGTAATAATCTTCTTTACTAGTAGATAAAACAGCTCTTTCATGTATTAAATATTTTCTGTGTTAAATGTTCTGATTGCTCTGGTGCAATATTCCTGTCCTGGGTTTCATAGGTTATGTTTACTTCCAGGAAAACAGGAGGAGTAAACAACAACATCCAGTTCAAATTTACCAGGAAACTTGCAGAAAAAAAAACGATGACCCGAGTTTGCAAGAGACTAGATGAAGCTGTCTGAATTGATTTGTCAGTTTGGGCTAAGGTTTTCAGATTACTTCCATCTTCCCTTTTTACATCACTCAAACCCCCATTTTTTTTCTCTAAACTACCCCTAACTTCTCTCCTAGCAGCAGCAGTTAGTCCTAAAGTGCAGTAGCAAATGTTTCATTAGATTTCTGTTCTGGGTCGGTATCAGCCATGTAGTGTTTCCTGGTTTCCCCAAGAGCTGACACTTCCAGTTTGAACTGTTTACTGAGATTTGTTTTTAGAAGTGTTCCTAAAATTCAAAGCTAAGTGAGGAAAATTGGCACAAATGTTGAGATAATAAGGGATTTCTTTTTCTCTTTGCTGCACTAGGGAAGGTTCAAACTAGGCTTTATCTGGAGAGATGTTTCACTGCAATGCAATGTCACAGTAAATGCAATGCACTGGGGGACACTTTGATTTGTGTCACTGCTCTTACACTGTTTCAGGAAGCACTTGCTGTAAAAAGCAGGACTATGGTGATAAAGTCTAACAAGACTGTCAAGAAGTTACTAAACGTTTGACTACTCAGTCTCAAAACAATCCTACTCCAATCTGAATGTCTACTTCTACATGAATGTTGCTCAAGTACACTGTAAAGCATATGGACCAAATTCTACTCTGTATGCTGAAAAGGTAAAAAAAAAAAAAAAAAAAAGGGTTGTAAAAAACCAAATTTGCAATCTCAAAAGACTTTCTTTGGGTTTCCACAGCTAACACATCCAATACATGTCTTCGAGATTCGAGACAGGAAATATGGCTCAAGTAGGGGAAGCAGTAATCAAGGAGAGAGCTAAAAATCTGGTAGATGTTCAAAGCTACTTTTTGTTTATTTGATCAAATTCACTTAAAATGGTAAACTTGAAAAAGAAAGCTTCAGTTCCATTGTACAGGATACAGTACTTGCTTATCCACATCTCCAAATCGACCAAGGTCTAACAGGATCCATACATAAACACAAAAGACTTCTTTACAATTGGATTTTTTAACACCTAGAAGAAATAAATTACTTAATAAAATTAGTTCATGTGACCAACTCTTCCAGAAAGTCACTAAACCATTCAATTTTTCATTAAATATTTCCTCTTAAAATAAAGAAAACAGAAAAGCCAACCTCACACATAATGGTTAGCAATGCCATTTTTAAAGACAATTTTTATATTTCAGTCCCTGCTCCTCTGGACTATCTGCAGGCTATGAAGGTTGCTAAGCTTGTGCTTATCTAATCTTCCATTTTTGCAGTTCTTCAGCTTCCTACTAAGAAACCAGTCAGAAACTGATTGCAGACTGTTTGTCCTAAAAGAAAGAGACTGCTTTGCCAAAGGAAAAGCTTATTCTGGGCCACAGTGCTGATGACAGAAGGAAATAAGAGCATGCTAGGTTCATCCAGAGTAGGAAAAGGCTGCTACACAGAGGAACGTAAAATATGTGGGGTATCCATGGATGAGAGAAGGAATGAAAATAAAAACTTTTTGCCTCTGCTTACAGTCTTGCAACAGGGAACAGCTTTGTTGTAAATCTCTTTGTGGCAAATTGAAGGAAATGCTGAACCAGTCTACCAAATGTGCTTTCTGAATGTACATCAAGGAATCTATTTTTCAGCAAAACAGAGTTACCTATAGTGCCAAGCAAACACTGTTCCTGTAAAGTGAGGTTTGCTACACTGCCAGATCTTTCAACTAAGAAACCATCACCTCTCCTGTCTGCTACAGACTGGGCCTGCAGCCTAATTACAGAGCAGCATTTGGTTTTGCTAAAACCTATCTGGTGTCAAGTTTAAAATAACATTTTAAAATGACTGTTGGATGCTAAGTAATAACCTGGAAGGATTGAGAACTGACTGCACCCAGATCCATGGAGTGAACCTGAGATGCTGGCACTCTCATCAGATGTCTTTTCTCAGTAGGCTTCACAAGTCTGGCAGAGAGCTTCAGAAATAACTGCTGCATAAAGGAAATGCTTTGTACTTTGTTCATCAGTTTTCAGGTACAAAAACAGCCTCCAAAGCACGAGACAAAGATGTTCAACACAGCAAATTGATCTTTTTGCATATTTTGATGCTGTGGAAGTGAATAGGTGATAGCTAGTGTTGCAGCAAAAGAAAGATTATACTTTTCCTTGTGAATATGATGTATAGCATTGTTTTCACCTTTCATCATCTATGGCATTACACATAAAAGCTGCCTTTTCAGGGAACAATGCAAGGTGTCCAAGCAGGAACACCTCTTGTCCCAACTAAGGTTGGCTACAGCCTTCAGAATCCTAAACTAAAGCTTATGCTCAAATGGGTTTTAAACAATCCATTTTGCCTGGCCTGGACTCTCATCATGAAGTACCTCTTACAGCATTAATCAGAATTAGAGGATGCATCATTTAATTATGCTGTCATATAAAAACTATCTTTTGAGTGTTTTCTTTTAAATAGGTATGGTGGGTATTCCTAGCACTAATGCAGAAGAGGATTGATTCTACTATTCAGATATACAGTGAATCTATTCTCACACTAATCCTAAAAGTGCTTTTACACTTCATGAGTCATACCCAAAATTACAAATGGCTGAGTACAAAACCCAACAGATGGTTTCTTAAGCAGAAGCTGAGGAAAACTGGTAGGGTTCCACAGCAGAAGAAAAGCTTTGGGGGCATGTACAGCATGCTCTACTAGAGGAAACAAATCCTGGTTTAGTATTACCCTGAGGTTTTGCAAAACTTAAAAACTATTAAACTTTGACCTGTACAAACTCTTCATATACTTCATTCCTCTACATGCACAGAGCTGGACTAATAATTTTTCATGCATTTTTTCCAGGTGAAATAAAAAAACGTAAAACCTTCTCAAGTTGCTGGAGAGGGTCAGCTTGGTCCCATTTTCTCTGTGTATGTGCTCTCCAGTGACCTGTAAGTAAAGGTGCAAGATGTCATTTAGACCTCCTCAAATAGAGACAGCAGCAGTTTGTCCTCTTTAACAATCCCCCTACAGACCTGCAAAACTGTTCTGTGTGGTCTCTTTCCCTGATGAACCTTCTAGAGCGCACAATTACTGAACACATATTGCACCAAGGAGTGCTACAGAACAACAGGAAATGGAACAGGTATTTTAGGTGTAATGTACATCTGCTGCATATTCACCGTCTTTCCAAGTGGAAATGGAGGAAGCACATGGTTATTTTACTGACCACCATTTCAGAAGTAACACAACATAAGCACCTAATTAGAGGAACAAATATTGACAGAAATTGTTCAAAACTTAAGCATAATGAATATACAAAGAATATACTTAGAGGGCACAGGATATAACTGACAGAAGGAAACTCCAAAAATAAGTACTTTTAAAATAGCCACATTAGCAGACAAGGAGTGAGTGATGTGAATTTGCAACAATGGAAACAATTTATTTCTAACAGCAATATCAACAACAAAAAACACAGGCATATCATAATCTGGTCATTTATTTCTCTGACAGTGGTATAGTCCCTGAAGAGAAACAAAAGAATCTCTATAATTAGTAATACTTAAAATCAACACTGCTGGAAGCTATGCTCAGGTCAGAGTAGCTCCAGAAGAGAGCCAGATGACTGTAACAATGGCAACTACAACTGACCCCAGAATTCTTCTGTGGATAATTTCCAGTGAAATCTATAAGCACATGTCGTGGTTTAAACTCTTGAGTACTTGTGATATGAACACATCCAAGCAGAAGTGTGTGCTTTAAATGATAGTATAAATTCAGAAAATTGTCTAATCTGTTTATCTAAGTTTTGAATATTGAGGAAGAAATCTTACTGATAAACTCATAATTCTTTTCTGGGGAAGAGAAAAATATCTCCTGTAGTAGCATTTTGCATGTTCACAATTGTACATTACTTGTGCACAGCTAAGGAGCCACAGTAAATAAACGCAAGAAAACTTGTTTTTGCATCCGTAGCACAGCTGAAAACCATATTATTCAACGGCTTTAACTGAGTATGCTTCAGCAGCTCCTGGTGAAGAATACAGTGGATTCTTTGCTCCCCATGTGTGAATCTGAGATCATTAGACCCTTGTCCCTGCTAAAAGCCTTAAGTGTTACCTGGGGATGGGTGAAGGTGGGAAAGTAAGAGGAGCTTTTAAGTGATTTTGAAGGATTACCAGCCCTGTACTTTCTCCACATCAGACTGGAAATTTCCCATCCAAGCCTGCGCAGAGCAAGCAGCCCATTGACAAAGATAAAAAACTGATGAGAATGAACATGCTTTGTTCTTCAAGCCATTTACTAAATATGAGATATAAAATGACTATTAAAACTTTCTCAAAGGCAAAAAGTTTTCATATTAAACCAAAAGAGATTGCTAGTCTTCTTCTCTTAAGGCTGTGCTATTATTGGATGGCTTTTACCAGTCAGCTTTGTCGTAATTGCATTCATCATTTCTGTACAAAAGGGCATGACCCTTCTCACTGAAATGGATTGGGACACTTATATACAGGGGAGACCGCATCCACGGTTATGTAAGTAAAACAGGCATCTCTGGAGACATTCAAGTATCAAAATGAGATTTAGACATCTTATTAAAGTACTGGCCCACAGGCTACTTCTGCATCTGCTCACCTGACAGAAGGTTACTGCCAGACAATCCAGACCATTAGTTACCAACAGTGAAAGTAACCCAGCATCTGTGCTTACTCTTCCACTTCTTTCAAAAAAGATTATCAGCTTTTAAGATTTAGTAGTGTTTTATAATCTCTCCTATGGTGGTTGATGCATAAAGACAGTAGAAACTGATGCTGCACTACACTTACTAGATCCAATCTTACATTAAACAATGACTTTTATAAAAATGTTTTTAACAGGCTGGGGTATCTTAGATATTCCATGCCACTATACATTTTTGATTAAACAAGCTAGAGGATGGTGTGCTTGGAGCAG
This sequence comes from Hirundo rustica, assembly GCF_015227805.2. Classification (NCBI taxonomy): domain Eukaryota; kingdom Metazoa; phylum Chordata; class Aves; order Passeriformes; family Hirundinidae; genus Hirundo; species Hirundo rustica. The sequence goes on from NC_053464.1 coordinate 6,485,307, forward strand.
TGTGTACCATAAAACAGCTGTTCTGCTAATGCTGCAAACTGGCTAGATAGGATTTGGGAGCAGCCCAGAGTTACCTGTCATCTTAGGAAGGTCTCCTGACACACCAAGATATGTGAAGGAGGCTGTACAGCTTCCAGGCAAAAGATGACTTGTGTCTGGATGGCTCAGGGAGCAAGTGGAGGAGGTGAGGCATCCATGTGGGTACTGGATCAAATTTAGCTTTCCACTGAAAGAGAATGGAGAGACACCATGCACCTTGCTTCATGCTTATGGTGGACCCTACATTTATGGAAGGAAAAATTAGTTTTACTCCACAGAAAATTTTGCAGTTGTGTTGGTTTTGGTTAGAATAGAGACAGTTTTCTTCATAATAGCTAGTGTAGGGCTACATTTTGGATCTTCACTGAAAGCGGGGTTGATAATTAAAAGTGAATAATAAAATAATCTAATTTTCTCCCCCATCCTGCTGATGGGGAGCTTGTTCACTGACTGGGGTTAAACCATGAGATAAACTGTGTTGTTTTTCTATAAGCCATGGTAAGTTCCAAACTTGATCTTATGTCACAGTCTATTCCCTCAAAACTAATTTTGCCAGACTTCAGATGAACCTCAGACAAGTTGGGAACTGTGTTACCAGTAACTGTACCACATCAAAGGAGTCGCAATATTCTTTTATACTCCAGTAACAACCAACTTGAGCCAAAGGGTGACAAACCCCTGTATTGGGCAATTTCCTAACTGCAGGACTATGGCATGAATTACCAAATATAATGGGTATACTGGGCGTGAGACCTTACTGCAGGTTTAAGGCAGACGCCCTCAGAGAGGCCGGCACTGTCTGCTCGGGGCCATGGAAGGAGGGCTGGCCGGGCCCGGCGGGACCGTCAGTGCCACAAACTCCGCGGCGGCTCAGGCTAAGGCTCCGCTAACGGTGCCCTTGAACTGCTGCTGCCCGTTGAACCCAGAAGGCGACTTTTGCGGGGTCCCGAGGTGTCTGAGGGGTGGTACCTCGGCGGGACTGGCGAGGAGAGCGCTGGGGCTGGATCAGCGACGCCCGACACCCTCAGTCCTTGGCGGGAGCGGCTGAGCCCTCACACCCTCGCCTCGACGTCCCGCGGGGCTCAGGGCTGAGGGCGGAGGCGGGGAAGGGAGGGGAGGGGAGGGAGCGCGGCCCTTCAAGGGAGCCCTTCGGCACAGCCTCGCCTTCCGCGGGCCGCCGGCGCCGAGAGCCGCCAAGCAACGTCTGGAAAACATGTCCTGTGGAAAGTGGCTGAGGGAGCTGGGTTTTAGTCCCGAGGAGGCTCCGGGGGATCTCACCACTCTCTACAACTGTCTGAAAGGAGGTTGTAGTGGGCTGCGGGCCGGTCTCTTCTGCCGTGCCCACAGTGAGGGGACCAGAGGAAATGGCTTTAGCTGAGACGGGGCTGGTCGGGTAGTCAGGCAATGGAATAGGTTGCCTAGGGAGGTGGTGCGGGGACTATCCTTGGTGGTGTTTAAGAGAAAGAGCCGTCTGGGTGTGGCGCTGGCCGATCTGGCTTAGGGGTGATTTTGGTGGTGCTGAGTGGACGGTATTAAAGATCTTTTCCAACCTCGATGATTCTCTGGCTCTGTGATTCCATTCTCACCCCTCGCGGGGCGGAACCCACCGCGGCTGTCACGGAAAGGGAGGGAAGGGCCCCGGGCGCCCCGCCCGTCAGCTCCTGCCGCCCGGGCTCCGATTGGCGCCGATTGGCGCCGCCCGGCCCCCGGTATAAGGTGGCGGCGCGGGTGGGGAAGGAGCTGCCGCGGCTGCGGCGAGGCCGGTGGGTTCCCTGGGGCTGTGCGGGATCGTGGCCGCGGGCGAGCGATCCGGGGGCGGAGGGAGGCTCGGCTCCGTGTGGGGCGAGGGTGGGCTGGACATGCTGTGAGCCGGGGCGGGGGTCGGTGAGGCGGGCAGGAGCCCACTCTGCGGTCGCAGCCGCTGAGCTCCCCCCGAACTCGCCCGCCCTGGGCCGGGGACGCCGCTTCGCGCTCTTTGTGTCCGCGGCGGGCTCCGAGCGGTGCTGGGCGCCCCGCAGGCCTCGCGTGGGCCCCGTGGGTGACTCGAGATTCCCCCGGCCCGTGTCGCCCCGGGGCTCGGCTCCGTCTCCCGGCGGTTTGCAGCCGCCCTGCCGTGCTGCAGTCACAAGGCGATGCCTCACGGATCGTCGGCGGCTGCTCGGGGTGGGCGCCGCGCTCCTCTCGGCTGGAGAGGCTCGTCCCTGCTCTCCCAGTGCGAGGAGTTCAGTACGTGCTGCAGGGTATGTCCAAACCGACCTTTATGATGACGATCCGGGAGTTTTCGGTAACGCAAGTTGTTTAAACTGAACCTTGTTCCTTCCTCGGAGTATCTGCAGTGTACCGTGCCGTCTCGTGTTCTTCCTTTTCCTGACACAGATGTAGGTGTAGACATTACATTTGTCAGTAGGTATTACTTTTGAATAAATTTAAAGAACTTGAAGCCACTTGTGAGACTCTTGCCTTGATTAGCAGGTAGGTGAAACAGTAAGGGATCTTTCCCTGACAGCTTGTGCCAGAAGCCAGTAGTTAAACTTGATTATATCATTGGAAAGCCAGAAATGAAAGGCACTCAGGATGCAGAGCAGCTAGAGACCAATGTGATCTCTCTCCACAGGGGAAGAGCGAGAAGGAAGACTTGCCAGACAAGATCCAAAACCAGCGCAACCTTAGCCTTTCTAATAAGGTGACTGAGAAACTCTGCATCGAGAACTCCTACCCAGAGCTGCTTGGTGCAGGTATGTGACTGACTCCCAGGGTACTTGCTGTCTAAAGATTTGAGCTATGTACAAAAACTATCAGAAACATTGGGTGCTGTGTAGCTGCTGTTCGACAAAGCCATTTAAAAAAACCCCAAAATTATACATTTGGAGAGCTACCTTGAATCTAAATAAAAAGACTTGTTTTTATCAGCAAACTTGATGTTGGCATCTCAGTAATTTTTCTAATGTATCAAGAATTAAGCTATGCCAGGGGATATATATACAACATATTGCTTCTGGTAATGGAATCACGTCAGCTCTTTTCATTAGAGCTCCATGTGTATGTGACAGTGACAGATAAAAATCTGGAGTCTGACAGATGTTTTGCCAGCCATGCAATTGCCTCTGAAGTCAACATGGTATTAACACTGTAAGCCTGTTTCCAGTTCTGCATTAACTGGCTGACTTGCCTGACAGGCAGTTACAGCATAAACCTCTTCCCCTTGCTGTGCTGCTGAGAAAGTGTCTGCTCTTGTAACTGTCGTCATGTCTGGAAAACATCTTAGACTGCTCCTCTCGCATCTCTCTATCTTGCTGTCTTCTGTAAACTATCAACTTCTGCATGATTTAGCTTGGTGGAAAGCTTCTTTAAAAGTGAGTCTTTGTTAAGTCTAAGGTACTCCTACACCTCATGTGGGATCTAACTGCTGTTCCAGCCAATGCTGTTAGGTATCAGCTTTCGTTCTAGAGTGTCCAACCAATGCCTGAATGCTAAGTTCTTGGAATACTGACCACAGCTAATTAGCCACAGAACCCTCTTCTTTTGTTCCTCATCAAAGTTATAATAAGGGTTGGGAAAAGATGATTAGCATTGAAGCCTTCTACTAAACAGCTCCTTGCTTCTAAAATAGCCTCTGGTCAAACCCCAGCTTGTGCAAGGTAACTCAGCATTATCAGAAGGAGGTGGTATTAACTGGAGTTAATGAAGAATAACAGTGATGCCATTTTTAATGTGCAGGTAGTGAAGCCTGAGCACTCCTGTATTGTAAAGGCCTTGCTTTCTGTGGGTAGTGTGGGTACTATAGACACTTGTGTGTCAGTGGTAAACGTCCAGCACTGATCCTCCCAGTGGGTTCTCCCCTTGCTTTCCATTGGCAAGATAGATATTCATGTGATGAGAATGCAGCATTCCTCAAAAGGGATTTTACTAGCAGAAACAGAAGACATTTTTCACAATTAGAAGCATGTTGATTACAAGCAGCTGTTGAAGGCTTTTTAACTATACAGTTTTTACTGATAAAACACAATAAGCTGAAGGTCACTCTGGTAGTTTTATTTTTTAACTGTGCCCCATTTAACTTACTTTAGGTGGAATATTATAAAACAGTAGCTTCTACCTCCTCTCCTCCCTGCCACCACACCCCCCCAAAAAAAAAAGCCCAAAGACTTAATATTTGAACCTTGAGCATAAGTGTTTGATGAGGATTTCAGTATATTTGGGTGAACTATAGTAAATGTGCTTTTGAAGCCTCTTCCTATAGCTTTGGCTTGAATGGTAGCAGTGAAACATGCCTGAAGGCGTTAACAAGACTGAACTTAGCAGCATAATGCCTGTAATAATGAAAAACTTGGTTTAGAAACTAATTCCAGTCTTGCATTGCATTTGTCCCCTAGCAGCGTTCTGCAATTCAAACTGCCTGTTTGTCCTTTAGTTACAGCTTCTGAATTGGATAATAAAACTTAACAAATTAACTTCTGAGTAGAAGCTGGTATTAGGCAGAAAAGAAAAGCAGCAAGTTACTTATGGAAAAATGATTTCTAGCTGATGTTTTCACTGCTTGATTGCTGTAAGAACTAAAATAGGCTATTTGCAGTTCATACCAATGATATGACTAATCTTGCTAATGAGTAAATATGCTTAGATGCTTGATTTGATAGCAAGTGTAGTGGGAAGGGACATAGTTCTACAAGTGCCACCAAATATGTATGGATGATGCTGGCAATCCCCTAGAAGATCAGGAATTTACAGCCTCTAATACCTTCCAGTAGAAGTGATGAGCAAAGGCAGTGCTGCTCCTGGTATCTCAGAGGGGCTTTGTAGCTCAGGTAGGCTTTAAGGGGAAAGTGAGTCTGAACTATTTGTGCCCTTTAAATCAGTTTAAGGGCATCTACAGAATACAGTATTTCCCCAATAAAGAAGGGGAGTATGGAGACAGCTTAATCTGGATTCTAATTGGTTGCTGATGGAAAAAATAGCAAGGTTGGAGTTGTGTGTCCAGAAAACAACACAATCCAAGACTTCTCTGGAAGTTCTTACTGATATAGTTACAACATGCAAATGTGCTGTGCTAAGGGTAGAACTAAGGCTGCAGGAGAGCTTTAGCTCTAGCTGTACAGTGACCTATAGGCAGAAAAAGAGCAGTGTGAGCCTGCAACAACACTCTAGCTTCCAAACTCTAAAGCTTCATGCACTATTAACTAGTTGTTTGTGCCATCTGTACAGATTAATACCTGACTTTATATAAGTGCTGGCTCTCAAAACCCTGAGTGGGAAGAAGATATGCCTGAAGAAATGATGCCTACACTTTGTTACTGAGAGGTGAAGTTCTTTGAATTCTAAATCAAATAGAAAATATTTTGAATTTTAAATGTAAAAACCCATGGATTTGGCCAAGAAAGATCTTTAAGAGGAATCAGTAAGTTGCTGTGTTGCACTTGAATTTGGACTTAAAATTGTCTAGTTAGCATAAATCAGTCTTGTGCATCCTGAAGCAAGATTGCCAGAAGATCGTGGTGATATGAGGCTGGTGATGTGCAAAGTTTCATACTTTATATAGTTGATGCTGTCTACTCAAAGACTGCCAGAGGGGTAACATCTGCAATAGTTTACACTATGAAAAACTATTTTCTAGGTGACAGTAACTGCTTAATGTAAGGCTTTATGCTGACCCAAACTTTTGTAGAGGAACAGCAGGCTGTCACTGCTGCTTGCAATAGTGCAAGCTGCAGAAGAGGCCTCCGTGTGCCTGTGCAGTGTCTGCATGAGAAGCAGGGTAAACTGTCTTTTATGCTTTTATGTTTTGGCTGGATCAAACAGAGCTGCTCTTCAGACGTGCCCTGAGGAAAATGAACTGCATGAAAGTCACTCCTAATCACCCTCAGCTGATCACCCTGTGTTGAATAAGCACTGCAGAACCAAGGTGATTATGACAAATCATACACTCCTCTGGCTGCAGTGGGCACACAGCCCTGCTGAGGGTGTGTGGAGTGGTCAGGTTTGGTTTTACTACTTAGGCAGAATTGGGTCTGCAGAACTTGGCTGGTTGTAGCAGACACACTACAAGCTATTGATTGCTGTAGTTTACAGGGCTGGAAATGTAACCAGTGTCTGCTAGCCATGTGACACTGGGCTCTAATGACACATGCTGAACACTGTAGTGAAGCTGTCCTTGCTGAAATGGGGATACACATGGGTCTGTCATTCCACGGGACATCAGGGAACAAACTTAGTCTCTGGCTTGAGCTGTCTCGGTAAGGATCCTGCACTGTAATTGCCTTGACTCGTGTTGAAATGTGGGTGGGACTTGGTGCAGTGGGTGACACTCACTGTAACCCAGGGCTCCTGGCTCAGGGTGGGTTAAGACTGACTTGTCCTGAGAGGTTTTTTTAATGAAGATACTGCACTTACAGCTGAGACTGCAGCAGTGATGGTGAGGAAGAGCCTTTCCTGGACAGGTATATGTGACCCTCAACAGACTGGCAGCCAGAGGATACTCCTGGATTACCCCAGTGGTACAGGCCAGGAGAAAGGCACATGAGCACCTAGAGCTGCCTTTAGAGCCTCTAGGGACTGCACCTTTTGTACTTGAAATGAGCCCTAACCTGATTCTTAGAGCAGTACAGAGGTAAGAGATGTTCCTGGGTAGGACTGGCTCTGGTCTCTACTATAAAGTCTGCCATGAGTTTCTGTTTTGTTAAAAAGCTAGGGTACTAGGAAAGAAGCAAGTCATTCATTCATTGCCTTTTTTGTCCTAGTTGAAGGAAGGAAAGTGAAACTATCAGCTTTGTAAACAGTAACTTTGAAACTAAAAACAAGGCTCACACAACTTTTTAAAATAGGGTTGTGAATTTGGAAGGAGAAGTAGTAAAAGACATTACCTGTGTATTTTTGTCCTGCTCAAAGTACAGCAAACTAAGGAAGTCTTGGAGCTCTTCCAGTTTCCTGCTGCTGCCTCTCTTCCAATTCCAGCTGCAATCCTAACAGACTGCCTTTCTCTTTATGGTTTTAAAGCCACTAAGAGGAGCACAAGCTTTAAATGATATTTCCATTGTGCTTTGTTAGTCTTGAATACAGCTCTACCTGCCTTTTATGGAAAAAAGCAACAGATGTTTTATGTGCATTTATCAGCTCGATGAACAATTAATTACCACGTACCCAGCCCCTGAGCAGACCAGTGTTATGGACAGACTTACAGTAATATATTAGCACTGCAATTACCTTCACAATTAGCTTACCAATCCTGGAATTGTTAGTGTAATAAGGATGTTTGTAAAATAAGTTTTAAAAAGGGCCAGACCCTCAAATATACTGTTTCTATAGGATTCCTTGAGGAAAACTAAAGGTAGCTGAATTGTTACCTTGTCATGGATTTGAGATTTCACTTGTGACACAGCATTTTTATCAAGTCTTAAATCTCCCTCTACTAAACTGTATGAATTCCCTAGAGCTTTCAGTTTTGTCTTGCATCTCCTAGTGAAAACAGGTAGTTTTCACTAGGAGGTGCAAGACAAGACTGAAGCTCTTAGTAGGCTGACCATGCGCTATCTCAAGCATGTCAGGAGCCAAAACATGGTTCTGTGATTCTATGACTGAGCAGCACAAAGCACTGGAGGGCAAGAGGATCACGTACCCTTGTGGACAATACCAGCCATGAATATAATCTTGCTGAGTGCTGTAAAACTGCCAAATTCATTATTTATTTTTAACCCTGCAGGAGTTTGAAGATGCATCAAGACTGATAGTGAGGACAGAAAAATCTCTTGAAGACTACAGCCTGAACTCTTGGCCATGTCTATCACAGATCACAGTGCCACCACCGGAGTGGTGACTGTCATCGTTACCCTGATCGCTATTGCAGCTCTGGGAGCCCTGATCCTGGGCTGCTGGTGCTACCTGCGGCTGCAGAAGCTCAGCCAGTCTGAGGATGAGGAAAGCATTGTGGGTGAGGGAGAAACCAAAGAGCCCTTTCTGCTGGTGCAGTACTCTGCTAAAGGACCCTGTGTGGAGAGGAAAGCAAAGCTGACTCCAAATGGCCCAGAAGTACACAGCTAACTCGGAGCAACATGTGCAGATGGACCACGTTTGTGACGTGTAACCAGCAGAAGCATCTCAATACTGCGAAGAACCTGGTCACATGCACACTACTCATCAGAAAACACCCTGATGCAAATTAAATAAGCTTTGTTTGCAACTGCATGCACTGAGAAGTTGCATCGACTGTGTATCCTAATTCCTCTGTGGCAGGAGCTGAGTCGCCTGTAATGTCCATTGCCGGCAATGGGCACAGGGATACACTGGTGTGAAGAGACTACTACTGGTTTTTGTTACTTGAATGTTTAGCTGAGCCTATTTTGATGGAGCTACTACTGTAATGTGAACTACTTTCCAACTGTGAACTGTAAATAGGCTGCCAGAAACTTCTTGCTTTGTATTCTGTAGCATATGGGAATATGATGTGACTGTATATAATACCACAGGCGGTTTCCTGATCCACTACCATGGATGGGACTCCAGACCTTCAAAACCAAACCTGCAGTTAAAGCTTGCTTCTGCTACTAGATGAGTGTGCAGTCATAAAGTCAGAACTCCTCCTTTGAACGGTGTATTGGACTGATGCAGAGTACTTCATTTGAAAAGAAGGGATAAAGCCTTCAGTACTGTGCTGAAGGGGGAAACACAGGAGCTACAAGAAAGGAAGAGTTCCTTTAGCTGCAGCTGTGTTGGTTAAGCTTTTGGCTGCTACTGCAAGGAAACTGCCATTTTGATGGGTTCCAGCCTGGGAGCTTATGATGGATACTGAACCCTCAGGGAAAGTCCAGAAGGTTTCCAGGTGTTTGAAATGGCAGTAGAGCAGGCTTCTCTCTTCCGTAGGTCTCTGTGCTGAAACTGCAGAAGTGGTTGCTTAGCAAAGCTGGCTTAAGTGCAACTAGTATGAATTCTTCCCAGAAACCTGGTTTGTGTACTTAGGGTGTAGGTTAATAGCCAGAAAGGCATTTTAGTTCATAGCCAGCCAACTCTAGAATTCAGTTAATGTATCTTGTATACAACTTCTGATTGAACTGTACTACAACAGAAGAAGTTTCAGTCTTTTCTACTGGTGATAGGGGCAAGGGTTATTGCTGGTCAGTTTGTAGAAGTTTTAGCTAGCAATGGCCCAGTCCTTCCGGATAACATACCCTTCCTGCTCTGTGCTGGAGTTCAGCTATAGGAACTGTAAAAAGGAGTTAAAAGTTCTGCACTGTAAAGATTTGGAGGGAGGAGAAGGAACAACACTGAGCAGCCAATGGCAGCTTACATATGCTAAAACTCTGTGTAGGCACAGACGCTTAGAGGTCACTGGCCTGTTTTCTATTACTTTATACATGGCCTCCTTTGCATATTGATATTTTTAAACACTTAATTGCCTAGCCTTAATTCACCTCCAGAAGAAGCATTAGACTTGCTTCTTGTATCTGTACATATGGAATAACTTAAGGCCTAGCAAGCTTGCTTGAAAATTTTAACTATATGCAAGACAAGAATGGCCTAGAAAAGAAGTTGTCCCCTTCTACACTGACGTTGAATTGCTTTGTTAGTGCTACATTTGCCTTGTTAGAATTGAAAGCTGTAATTTGAAGCAAAAAAATGCTGCCAGTAGCAAAAAGTTCCTGCTGTTGCCTCTTGACTACTACATATGGGGTACAGCTGATAATGTTCTGACCCTGACACATACTTTTTAAGATACTGCTCTCAAGAGACTGGCATGTATAGTCAGACCTGTACGCTTAAATTGCTGTATTCGAGACCTCTTAAAAGCAAAGAAAAAGATGAATTCAGTAAGACTTCCTCTGGTTTTCAGTAGACAACAGTTGACGCATGGCTCTTGTGGTTTCCAGACAGTCAGAATACCAGTATACAAAAGTGATACAAAGTGCTGAAGTTCTAAAACAGAACAGTTGTAGCGAGATGACTTTGTCCATTCAAGTTTACTGATTACACAGGTGACGTATCTATTTCAATTCAGCAAAGAGAATGCAGTGTAAAGGACAAACTTCAGAAATTATGGAAAAGTATAAATCAAAGGTCTGATTTCCCTTCTAGCAGCTGTAAGAGAAAGCCAGTGAAAACTAACTGGTCCTTTAGTCAGAGGTGCTGCACACTGCTGCCCCTACAAACCAGTATCTTTAATTTAAATGGATAGGTGTTTGCAAGTTAGTGCAATAGTAAAGTGCAGAAAGTGTTTTCCATTCTCTTCTCTTAAGATGGGGGTATCTAATAAGTTGTTCAAGTATACAAAAATATTCCATTTGATTTTTCTTTTTCTAGATCATATGGGGGAAGAAGTCTTTATTTACAATGAATGTCAATAAAATTTGCATAAATACCTACCCAATACTGCATCATTTGATTTTGTGTAAGTAGTTATTCTGTCCTATTTCCACTACTGTGCTCTGTCTCTATAGCATCAATATTATCAATCCTTTTTTCCTCTAAAGCAGCAGTAGCTGTTGAAAGTGATATATCATTATCTTCAGAAAGTGTTTGCTCAGATTGAAGGGGTTCTTTAATTTCATCTTTGCTCTGTAGCCTTCCACCTCTTGATGCCACCAGAATTCTCAGTAAAGCATTCTCTTTAAGGAGGTTTTCTGATGCGTCAGCTAATTCTTGAAGCTTTTCAGCCATTTCTAATAGTTCTTGATTCTTCTGGTCATATGTGGCCTGTAACTGCTCACTGTGGAGCTGCAGAGTCTTGTGCTGCTTTTCCAGTGTGTGTTTCTGCTGCTGTAGTCTCTGCTCCTCTCTCCTGGCTTCAGAAAGCTGTGCTTCAAGCTGATCATGGGCCTGATGAAGAGCACTGATTTCTGATCTTAGCTTCTGAATTTCTCTCTCCAAGTGTGATATGTGTCCTTGCTGTAGAACTGACTCTTTTTGTAGGCATTCTTTGGTACAGGGCTCTGATGAAGAAATACTTGAGTGATGTAAAATAAATTTCAGGAGATTAGGAAGGTTAACTGAAAAGTCTTCAGGGAACTTCACACTTTGCTCCTTCCTAGAAGGACATAACAAGTTAATAGTAAAATACTCAGGAAGGTTAAGGATAATTTTACCTAAGCATCTGCTGTTCAACTCCAACTTAATACCTTATTTTTTATCAAGTATGGTTAGTACAGCAGCTAAGAGAAACCTAAACTCATGTAATAAAGACAGAGCATATAGATTTTCTTGTAATGAACACTCTTTCCTGTGTTCCAGTCTGGGTGCTTTAAGCATCTCTGCATGGGACTGGTGTTTGAAGAAAAAAATCTGATCAATCTCAGAAAACAGATTTCACTCTTAAAAAAGAAGTATTCATTATGGTTTATTAGCTTTACGTATACAGGACAGCATCACTGTGTGATCAGAGCACAGTGCCATTAGCATTTTTAAGTTGAAGGATGACATTTAAATATTCCTAAGTCTGTATACATTACTAGAATTTAAGTCCAGATATATAAAGCTACCCGATGGGAAATTACTATTTTGAACCTTTTTTCCTGGAAGCAGTAGCTTAGTGAGTTCCAGCATCTGAAAGCCATGGCAAGGGAGCAGTTTGCTTTTAAACAGTAAGTCACTTTAGTCAGAAGTAAGGCCCTTTTGCTGTCAAAAAACTCCCAAAAATCTCTTTACTTGTTCCTCTTACTGCTTTGTCTTTATGTCAGAGGTGATGAAGGAAGCAAGCCAAACAAGGTTTTTCTGTTGGTTTCTGTTGGTGTGTTTCCCCCCGAAGCTGTGAATACTAAGCCCAGCATATGGAGCAGGTAAGACTCCTTGCTTTCTACAACAGCATAAATTGTTACAACAGGGCAAGAGAGGCCAAAACCAGCAAGTACCAAATTTCTTCCTCAAGACTACCAACCAGTAAAAAACACCAACTCCAGCTGTGACAAATGTTACAATTACTGCCCTTTGTGAACCCTGTGCACACATACAAGGCTAAGCTGTCCTCTAAGGAACTAACTCTTGCTCTTCTTTCTGAACCAGTTCCACCTTCAGCCTTTCACTCAGCCTGTTCCAGTGAAACACAGTTTAACTTTCTACCACAGCACAGCCACTTCCACCTCACTGTACAAGTGGGAAGCCAGCTAATAGTTTATCACTCTGGATCTGTTCCAGCTTTGCCAGTCAGCAGCAAATTCTCTCCTTCTTGAGGCAGCCATTAAAAAAGGGAAGAAAAGCTTAGTTTGCTTCCCTCTGGCTGTCAAATTCATGACTAGAGTAATGGCAAGTAGCATACATTCAGATATGGGTTAATGATGTAAGTGACACAAAGGGTCAGAGAAAAGCCCAAACGAAAATGATTGCAAAGCAAGAAAGCCAGATTCCAGTGAAATGCCTAAAGCCTCCTGGTGCTCCTGTACAACACACACCACAGAAAATCTTGTGTCCCCTTGTGTGTGACACTATGTCCTGAATTATTTACAATGTGCATCCTGAACAGGGGAGTTCCTCCATTACCAATTACACTTCCCTCAAAAATGCCTTCTGTAAAATCCATCTCATAAGCATGTGGGATATAAAAATGTTTCATTTCATTTACTGAAAACTACTTACTGTACATCAGGTAGAAGACAGATACCATATTTTATCAATAATTCAAGAACTTCAGTCACGTGAGGTTCCTGCTCATCAAGATTAAGCTATTTCTGGCAGAGTGAGCACCAGGAGTTTTCCTCCCCTGCAGATTCCTGGTGATGGACCAAGTTACTCTTCTAATTACCATCAGCAGTTGCTCAGCTGACTATCAGCTCCCATCCCAGATTAATGAATCATGACATAATTTAGGCAAAAAATAGCCTACACTAAATCAAAATCGACTCATTATATTGTGGTAATGCATTACTACATCACCATCCATTTTTATTGATCAAAGCTACAGCATGCATCAAAGAAGCTAAAAGGCTATTTAAAACAAATAGCAGAAAAAAATATTAACAGCATGTGGTGGAAAGAAATTGAGAACAGAGTTAATTTGCAAAAAACTGTTTCATAAGGCAAATGGATAAAAAGCTGCATAAAAAGCCCTAGCATGAGGCACCTTTATATGTAAAATGAATATATGACCAATCTAGTAGTGCTACAGGTACTACAAGTACTATCAGATCCTAATGGTCTTGATTATCTGCATGCAGCAAAATATAAAAAACACTGGAGCGAAAAAGCAGGAGTGAAAGCAATTACTAGAGGTAAGGTACCTTAATAAAACTAGCTGGAACATTAAAAAAAAAAATAAAACTACTCAGTCTGTCCCTCCAGAGACTGTCTAGAGCATTACAGAGACTGAGACAAAATGAGTACCTAGGAAAAGAAATAGGGAGACCACCAGCTGGAAATTGGGGTGGCTCAGAACTGATACAAACAAAACTCTTTCTGTAATGGATTAAAATATGAATGCCAAAACTTAAGGCATGGGTTTAAAATTTTGTCATAGGGAAGTGCTCAGTACCAATAGTCTGAATTCCCATTTGCTGATGGGAAGAGCCCCTGAGGGAGAAGTGTGGAAATCCGTGAGTGTTGGTTGGGTTATTTTGTTGTTTTGCTTGTGGGGTTTTTTTTCATTAGAATATGCATGAAGTAAGAAGGCATATACGGAAATTAATTACTCTTTGGCTTTCTTCTCTACTAAGACACGTAACCAGATAATTACTGCAGCTGAGTAAAATGGAAATTAAAAATCCACAGGGAAAAGAATTACATTACCTCTGATGAGGAAAAAATAAAATGGTTGGGAGACGGTCTGTCATAAATTCCCAGGGAAGGTCATTTCGAGTCACATCAATTCTGTGAGGAAAAGACACGCTGATGAGAACAGGCAGATGAACAATCTCTATTTTCTTGTAAAATGCTGTTTTAGGGATTGGGAAGAAGGAAATTTAAGTACTTGTGAGAGTAAGTGTAAATGTGTTCTGCCAGAAATACATTGTGCATATGAGTCAGCAAAATTAATTACCAATATTCAAGATGATGACTCTCAGTTTAACAAACACCTGTGTGGTTTTTTCTCTAGAAAAATACCTTCAATACTGCAACTGCTTTCAGCCAGCAATTAAACCCCAGTTTAATTAATGCCTTTGTACACACAGAGCACACATTGTGTACACACCTTCCTTCTGAGATAGACATGTCAAACATGAGACAAGTTATTTTTAGTCATTAATTTGTTCCTCAAGTACATGTCTTAATATTGTCCCCTCAAGTAGTTTCGGGAGTAAATTATTTTGCTTCTTCCAAGGACCAGCACATTCTTAAAGATGCTTTTTTTCCGAAAGTTGTGAGTAGAATGAACACTTGGTTCAACTGTTACTGTTTTCTTCTGCATTTTAGGGCTTCTTTTCACAAATCAAATTCTTGTTAATTACAAATTATTATAGAACAAAACAGACAATCACATCAGTAATTCTGCTGTGAAAATAATGGAGCAAAGGAGAGAACTTCAAAGTCAGGCCAGGGAATGGGTGTAGCTTTGGGAATAGCATCACATCTGTGGCAGTAAAGCCACAATTATAAACAGGGAATGAAAATCCAGATTTTTAATTGATTTATTTTTTCTCTACATCTCATGCTGCCCCCTGGAGTAAGTTCAGTCAGAATCAAATGAAGATGCAATCAGAGCAGATGTTTCAAGTATTTTTGCACTATTATCATATACATGAACAAGAATGTTTCAGTTGTACTGAAACATGAATGACCCTGGAAACACCAAAGAAAACAATGTCTTTTTAACATATGAAATTTATTTTAACATATATATTACAAATATACATTACACATAATGCATATATAGATATAAATATGCTTCTGTAAACTGGTTTTGGCTGGGATGGAGTTAATTTTCTTTATCGTAGGATGTAGGTTGCAGTTTTAGACTTGTGATGAAAATGGTGTTGCTAACAAATATATGCATCTTTAAATAGCATATTACTATTTGCTACAAATCAGCACAAAGTTATGGATTCACTTCCTGAAATTAGGACGTTTCAAGGTCAATTGCACAGTTTAAAAATTAGTTTTAATGAAAGTGGATAACTACTAAGTGAGATTGAAAACCACCAAATATATACAAAGGAAAACAAAATAATGCATTCAAAGAGAAATGAAGCAGATGACATTCACATCTATATTGCACAGCTGTAGGGAGGAAAATAAGTATTTTCTAGGCTGATGACCTCAGTGATCTTACATTATTCTGGAAAGATGAAATTAGAATCTTTTTACCTTGCCACAGTGAAACTGTCGGGAGGCAAAAGCCGAGCAAGCTGAATAAAGATGTGATTAAGAGAAGCACAGAATCCACACCACTGTGCATAATACAGCAGGAGGACATTCTGAAATGAAATGGAGAAGAGTTTGATTATCTACTGGTGGTAATCTGCAGAAAGGACTAGTTCTCACACCATCTAACATGAGAACTCTTGAAATGTGAAAGCAAATTTTTTCCTAATATTGATGAACTTTATTATAAGTTATTCACTGCTGCTGACTACTGAGTTAACACACAAAAATTCTTGGGGAATTATCTTCCATAAAGTCAGAATAAAAGATTATTTCGTTTAGGATCATTCCCTTTAAGTGAAAATGCACCAAACACTTTCCAAGATTCTTTTATAATCTTAAATTCCTATATATATATATATATATATATCTAACACTAACTGTACATTTCATATGGGGGAAAAATGATGTCCAGACTTCTGCTTTGTGCCTCTAACTGGCAAAGCAGGGGCTGGGGCTGCTGGAAACCAACTGGAGATGCAGCCATTCACTGCAGACTTGAATGACAATGGACATCATCACCCTGACTATCAAATATTTTACAAAATCAAGGCAATTTAACTGTACTCAGGATGGCATCTGTTTTCATGGCAAGCATTGGAAAGCTTTTGGATTCTTACGAAACACCGTATTTTATGTCACAAGTGAAAAAGCACGCCAACATGAAAGCCCCCTCCTCACAAGCTGTGGCCCCATGTGCAGGAAGCTGCAGAGGGCCGAGGCGTTACCTTGGCACTGAGGAGCACGGTCTCGTGAAAGGTGTTCGTAGTCACTTCAGTGACCACGCGCTCTTCGTGAGAACGGACTGAAGGGTCATCGACCAGATGCCTTTTCAAGGGACTGTAGAGAACACTGAAATTTTTAATGAAGTTCTCTGAAATGAAATCGATACACAACAAAGTTACTTCGGTTTTGTGGGGGTGATTTTGGCACTTTTTGCTTTACAATTCGGAAGAACTTAAAGAAAATACAAACTGAAATCTGGTGTCGTGTCAGTTTCTGCCAGTGTGGTATCAACTCTCGAGTAACCACAACCGATGTGAAAAGAAGATAAAGCTTCACTGGCTTGTTTTTTATTTTGCTCATTAGAGTCTTGTCACTTGCCACACCAGACTTTAATCTTGTGTCAAAGTGCCATAATAATAATATTCTATTCTCCTAACCACACATCTGCTAAGTCATAAATAGTAACCTCTGCATTTTTTAGCTTCTACATTATATTGAAATGTAGAAGTTCCACACTTAGTTCCACATTTATTTGCATTTTTAAATTCTTTTTAATTTCTCTGCAATTCTTTTCTTTTGACCTTTAAATATCTGTTATTCCCGTGCCATATGACCAATCCCATTTTGTCTACCAGTGACCCACCTTCCTCTTTGTTGTACTTTCTCCTTTATTTTAAGATATTTAACAAGTAGCTGGCCACTAGTAAAAATTTTGAAAAAGCTTCAAAGCCCTCTACTACGTTAAATTACACTACTCTGAGCCTGAACTACATTCTCTAAATTGCTGCAAAGTATCAGAAATATCCTTCTTTTCGACTTGGATAGAGAAGTATTACTCTATGCATTAAAAAATAAGAGTATTTAATAATCAAGACAAAAGGTAAAACATGAAAAACAATAAAAATAATTGTTTGATCAAATAGAAACAACTTTGTGCTTTTATTTCCAGCATAAAAACTAGGCCCAAGTAAAACTGGCACTTTCGTACAGACACACAAAATACCAGACCATCAATTTTATCTCTGAAATGGGAACAGCAGTACATTCACTTATTTACTGTTCAGTGAGTCTTATTTAAGTAGTCCTTATTTACTATCCAGCACTTCATTTAATTCTCACACCAGGCCAAAAGAGGCTTTTTTTTCTTTTCAGATCTCCAGATTTGCATTATCTATGCATGATTAAACAGTAACTGAAAGGAAGGGGTTAATTAAAAGATTTATTCCTAAACTTCTAGAATCCATCTGTAAAGACAAATCTGACAAGGGTATTAAGCACCAATCTGTTTTGATATTATGAAATATTAAGATCTTAAGGAATCAAAACAAAATTACAAAACCTAATCATAAATCAGAGACTCCTTGATAAAATATGTAGAAGCAAAAGTTTTCTGGATGTTCAAATGATGGAACAGAAATGTACTGCGGAGTCTTACTCTGCAAAGAAACCCTCATCACGTTCAGGAAATCCTGTGACCTAAAAAATGTTTGAGACAGAAAGTACTGGGAACAGAAAGGGGAAGGAAATTCATATGTCCTCATTCTGATCTTAATATTTCCTAAGTATCCTTTTATAGTCACTGAGGTTTTTGTTTGTTTTTCCAGAGTCTTTTCTTGGGGTTGGGATAGAGACAGGATACAGGGATGCATGTGATCCTTAGCTATTTATTCTATGTTGTGCATAGTTTTGTTCTTAGATTTATGGCAAAAGGAAAATATAATTGGTGCTATAAGAATTAAAGTGATAAATGTTCTTGAGCAATTTATTTTAATAGCTGAATTTTCTTCCATGTTTACTTTCATAATTAACATTAAGAAATCCAGTATTTCCTGAAGGTAGGCTCAGTTTTGCACATGAGCATTACAGGCAAATGCACACGGTTAGGAACATTTTGTCTTACTCACAAACTTGCAAATAAATCAGAACTGCAATCCTTGGGTTGTTTTGTCAGGGTTTTGTTTGTTTGTTTTTTGGTTGGTTTTGTTTTGTTTGTTTAGTTTTGTTTGGTTT
Source organism: Hirundo rustica (assembly GCF_015227805.2). Classification (NCBI taxonomy): domain Eukaryota; kingdom Metazoa; phylum Chordata; class Aves; order Passeriformes; family Hirundinidae; genus Hirundo; species Hirundo rustica. Next base: position 6,503,349 of record NC_053464.1, read on the forward strand.
TGTTTTTTCCTCCAATTCAGACAGGAAATATTTGGCCACAACCACTTGAGAGCTTTACCTTGTTACCCTGAAAATAAACACACTTTCAAAACAAATTCAAAGCAATTAAGGTTGGTTTCAGAAGATAAGACGATGGGGAAGTCTCTGCTGCTAAGTGGTCAATATCTCCCAAAATTCTGTGGTATTTTAGTACACAGAACAGCTGAGCAAACACTAACACACCATTAATATACAAACGTCTTCTGTGATCAGGTATTTTAGATGAACAGAAATTTTTTTCCACACACAAGTTAATTTAGATTTTACCAGTTCCACCAATGCATCATCAGGCAGTCAAGAATCACACGTTTTAAGGTTCACTTCTTATAAAGCAAATTACTTATGATATAAGGAACTTAGTTCTTATGTCCCCTAGAACACGATTCTGTTCTAGCCAAGAGAACCATTCCTAATGCTTGGTTAAGTACTAAGCAGAATAGAATAAATTGCAATTCACAATGTTAACTTCACAAAGTAGTCTCACTTTTCAAAATGGCATTAAGTTTTCCATTCCTGCTTGGAAACACAATTTTCTGAATGCAAGCATTTGTATAATGAATACTGTACCCAGGGTAGGTCCAACAAGCGACTGATTCTGGTCCAGGACGTAGTGCACTTCCTCTTTCAGGTCAACAATGGCAGCAAATTCCTTAAGATGAGTAGATCTTGATGCTCCTAGTCTCTCTGCATATATCCAAAAAAGATTTGAATCCAATAGATAGAGATTCAAGGTTTTGTTGGTCCTGCAGCTCAGACCAGTAATGTTCGTGCTACTAATATTAAGGTCAGGAATAAAACAATTCCTATCCTCAATGTGAGGAATAGAAAATTGAGTGCTATCTTTCTTCCCATGGGAAGAAAATGCTACTTTGGGGGTCTGAAAGATGGTCTTCTCAGAACTAATGAAACTTAAAAAATGCCTGTTTACTGTCCTGCAACATGCAGTGTAATAGCTAAAGGGACTATAGAAACTTAAGAAATTGCTGCATTCTATGGTATTGGATATTACTTGAAAAAAGGTATGTTCCTGGAGGTAGAAAGAGTCCAAAGCTGCTTCTATCTCTAAAAAGTTACAGTGTGGCACATGGACTTTATTTGGTTTGACACCGAGGGTCTGGTTAACACAGAGCTCACAGACATTGTGAGTTCTGGAGATGGAGTGCCACTGCGGAAGCACCACCGTGTTACAGCACGGGTACTTGGCTATGGGAAATGTTTCGGAGAACTTCACATGTGCATCTGTTACAGAGGAATCAAAAGCTGGTGAATCAGAGTCTCTGTGCTGAAGATCTGGCTCAGCTGCCTGGCTTTTGTTACACTTGTGGTATTCCAAGGCCACTTTGGTAATCTATGGGGAGGAACGAGAGAGAGAAAAGAAATCATGATTAACTCCTTGTGGAAATGACGCATTCCAGGACACAGATGCCATGGAAGTCAGTCAGCACTGTCACAAAAACTCAGCCCTGCTTTTGGTCTCTCACAGGTGCTTGTCTGTTCCACTCTGCTTAGAATGATGGGCTCCAGCTGAAAAAGAGCCCAGGAACAAAAAACTACTTTTTTGCTTTCAGCCAAGCTAGGTTCCCTATCTGATTTCTGCACAGCTCCACAAACTGCTGTCCTAGGCAGTTCAGATTGGAAGGTGACTAAGGAACACACAGGATATAAAATCAGATTGGCTCAGAGTGGTTCAATTTGGCTGTATTTCAAATAACACTGTCTGGTTTTACAAAAGATCCATTTCTCCTTGCACAAGCACCCCTGGAAAGACAGGAGAGGAGAAATAGAATGGGGTGGACAAAACAAATCTTCAGTTCCAGCTGGCAAAGTTCTGCATCTCTCACACTGCACCCACCACAAAAAGGAGGACATCAAGGAAGAGTTAGATGCTTCTAAACAGCTGTTGAGTGAGACAAAGGCACATTGTGTGGGATGCACACCAGTGTAGGGGAGTTGTGATAATATGGCTTGAGAAAGTGGTTTTAAACAAAACCAGATACTTGGAACAGTGAGATAAAATGAGGTTATCTGTCACAGTTAAGCTCAAACCCCTGACTACAGCTGTCAAGTTTTAGTAATTTTGAAGCAAAAAAAAAAAAAAAAAATTCACTTACTTCATCTAAAAGAGGATGAATTTCTTCTAGGGGATTATAAGGTACAAATATGAGAAGTGCTGGTCCTTTCTTCAGCTCATTGTTTAGAAGAAGGCTTTTCCCACCATGTGGTCTCAGCCAGCGTATGAGCATCTCCCGATTTTCCAGAGCCCACTTGCAAATGTTCTCAGCAGTGAAGTTCATGATGTCTTTTGGATAGATCTTGGAGGGGGAAAAACAGATTTATCCTCACTTGATTTAGTAGCAAGTTCTTCAGTATGGCATGCTTTGTTACTGTAGTGACTAGAACTCTCTTTCTAAATGTAATGAGTGTCAGCAAACTTCAGCATTTCATACATCCTTTCCCTTTGGGAAAGCTTCCCAAATGCTCACCAGATTATATTAACATCAACAAGCAAAAAGGATTCTTCTACCAGGGAAGCTCCTCTTTCTTTTACTACATCTTTATAATCTTGACTTTTCTCAGTAGTACAAATTCTCTTTGTAAGTAAAAGAACTCTAAGCTGGTATTGTCACATATTTTAATTTATGGAATATTAGAACATTTTCCCCACTATTCAGTCACCAAATTAACTCATTTTAAATTAGCCTTTTAAGACTCAAGCTTCAAGGCTGCATCAAAAACTGGTATTTCTCATTCCTGAATGCAAAGAAAAGAAATACATAAGAAAAGGTGCTCACAGGTTCTAGGATCAATTTTAATATAGTAAGGCAAGTTTATCTTAAATAATTAGAATTAAAAAGAAGTTTTATGCTAATGAAAAGTATTTTATGTCACTTCACCCAAAATATCCCTGTTTTCCCTAGTCTCAGTCGAAAAAGATACACATCACAATACCTATCTTCAGAGAGTTTACACTCAGGGTGCCAGTGTGGCTAGGTAGAGTCTCTATGCCAAATACTAAATCTGAAAGTTTGTATTTTCAGCCTTAACTTTTCAAAAAGCAGGGCATATGGATTAAGAGTTATTATAATTTCAATTCATTTAATTTGTGTGATTTTTCTAACCAGTGCCATGTTATACCTTTAAGCCAAAAAGGAAATTTTCACTGTTCCTACTATCCCTTCACAAAATCTTTGTTCATACCTCCATTCAAGTAGTTTTCCATTTCTGATCCCTGATCATCCCTGTACCAAATCAGAGTTCCTACGGCACAGAGCAATACTCACAAGAGATGTGTTGGCATGTCTGTGCAAATACACACTGCCAGAGTGCACCAGGGAGATCTCCTCTGCCACACGTTTATCCGTGACCACTCCAAAGCGGATCGTCCCAAGGTAATCTGAAAATCAAATTACATATTTGCAATCTTTGAATACAATTACACGCTCTGAACTCCCCTGGAACACTGCCCTCAAACCAGAACACACAAAAGTGCTGCGTGAAGGCACAGAAATTTGTGAAGAGCGACTGCCAATACTGGTAATTAGGTAAGAAGAAAGATGGGATGAAGCACAAATGTGTTCCCCTTCTGCACTCCAGGTATAAAGTCCTGTCTGTGGAACATCAATTGTCCAAATTCTCCATTTGCTTAGGAAATACAGAATCTGGTATCACAGATGCATCTTGCTGTGGTTTACGGCATCTCAAAGGCCAAGATGATACACGTAAGAGAAAGGCATGAACATCGTTTAAGTGACGTACATTTATAAATGCGTACACAAAAAGATAGACTGCTTATTTTTATGTTGCAAAGAAGTAATGCAACATACAAATGTGAAAATCACAGAACAAAATATGGAACAGGCTCTTTATCAGTGGCATGGTAAAAAATAAGAAGGAGTAAATATGAGTAAGAAAAAATAAGTATGCATCTCCTTCATCTGCTGACAGGAAGAAATATTCATAAAACATGTTAAATTTTAACTTTAAGAAAGGTCTATCCCAAATTCATGATCCAAAAAAGAGGTATTAATCATCACAAAGTTTGCATGTTTAAACACAAACAAGAGGGCTTGTATTTTAGATTATCAGTGCAAAACAAGAGGGGGAAAAAGGCATTCATTCTCAGGCTGCCTTGTGCAGCTCTGCAATTCCACCCAGGACAGCATCACTGAATTCAGGGACCACGGGCTGACAGAGTCCATCCCATCCCAGTGCCTCTGACACTGCACAGGACAAAGACTCCTGCATTCACTTTAAACAAATTTGAGTCTGATTACGGTCCTGGATGGGCTGCAGCTACATGTGAGGGTTTGAGGGAACTCTGCCCTGGTGTATCCAGGCCAATCACATTGTAAGCTTTTTATGTAAGCAGTCCTCAGCTGTAATGAGACAGGCTCACACTTAGATCAACACCAAGAAACAGAAGGATTCATTCCTAAGGTACAAAATATTGCAAAAAACTACTAAAGCACTTAGACATAACTCATTCACAGACACCTGAAATTATGAAAATGGAGCTTTTACCTTTCTTTAATGAATGTAATGCTGAGGTGAAGAATGTTAAATAACCAGGCGGTTGAGGTGAAGCATTGAACTCAAAAAATCCCACAACTCCAGGCTGAAATAAGAATTAGAGTTAATTAAACTATTTTCAACTATAAACATATGGGACTACAGTAAGCATAATAGACTCCTAAAAGACAACAATGTTCACTGAAGAGCAGTCACTTTATGCTGCAACAAAAATTTTAATATTAAAAGACTGAACAGAAATCAGTTCTCATTCAAAGAATGAAGCTGTCATTCAAAAGCTCATGTAAGAGAGGGATTTTATGGATGCTATGTTTCTAATGGTGTGTTTCCCATGGTGAAGTTCACAAAAAACAATTAATAGTTGCTTTGCAACTTTATTTTGAACCAGTTCCAGCACCAAGGTAAGAACCACAAGCATCATAAAGATTTCTTTTAGAACTGGAATATCAAATATAATTTTTCAGAGTATAAAGGGCTTGAGCAGTAACATTTTAATTGTTTATGTTGCATATAATCAGTATTTACATATGAATTCACACATTTTGTGTGTGAATACTTGAACTGCTAAGATAAGTGATCATCCCATCTTTAAGCTACAGTCATTGTAAATCCTTTCAGCATATCCTGCAAGAGTCAGTGAGAGACCAACTGCCCAAAAATCCTGAGAACTCCATATCCCAGCTGCATATCCATAAAGCTCTTCAAATTGCCAGACAGACAATTCCAAATTTAAAAGACTCATCCCAGAACAGGCCTACTGATTTTTCCAGGTGAATGACTTCCTATTAAATTCAGGAGAGAATCTGGGAGAAGCTGAGTTGGAAAAAATAGGTACACACTCTAGATTTTTCTTGTTCCAATATTTCAGTTAAGCTTTGATTTTAAATTTTTCAAAGTATAATCAATTAAAAAATACTATTAATTATGCTTTTGACTCATCACTCAATTTGGCTTAATAAACTTTCAGGACAGAGTAAGTGATGGCATTTGGTTACTTGGTGTTATTTGTCTCAGTTCCACCAGAAACTCAGTTCCACCAGTTCCACATTTGACACACAAAGCAAGAGCTCTCTAGGGAGTGCTGTGGAACAGAAGATTCCAGACTCACCTGGCACCCATTTGTGTGGCAAATACATCCTCACATGAGGATTATCATTTGGTACTTCAGAGGCTGCCTTTTTTTTTTTTTTTTTTTGAGTTCTACATATAAAATTAGTTTTTTAAAAAAACATTAACATACATTTTACCTGTTATTATTAATATTAATTCACTTATTCATATCAGCTTAACACACTGATCTAATCCAGTATGAATTAGCAACCTGAAGATGTTCACAAATAACAACACTGCCCATTCCAGCTATGATTTCTCTTTTGAAGGAGAAATTCTCTTTCATGGATGAACGCAAAGCATAAACCCCATGAGGTACCCCAAAAAATTACCAATAATAAAAATGAGTTACAAGCAATTAGGGAAATTTCTGCAACAATAATTACCAAGAAGAAAATAAAAATAGAAATAAAATAGTGGTGAAAAAATACAGCAAAACAATAGGACTCAGTGTTCTTTTTTAAACAACTTAGAGGTTAGTAATTAATGGTCATCTTTTTCGCTTAGTTCCAAACTAAGACAGTAAAAAGAAACAATCCCTGCTAAAAAAACTCTGAAAGCATTCAACTGAACCAAAATAAGGAGACACATAAGATAATCAAAGTTTTAGCTTCCCATTTCCTAAGACCATTTTTGAATACTAATCCTGTACCAAGTGAATTTAGGACACCAAACAGTGAACGAAAGGAGAGTCAAAAGTGACAGTGAAACGTGGCAAAAAGCCAGAAGTCAGATGCAGAAGTATTTATAATGTTATTTAAAAGGTAACATTCTGATTCAGACTGCCAGTTCTGCTTTACACTAACAGAAGCTACAGATTTCCAGACTGTGAATAAAGTTTCCCAAAGATAATTTTTATAAAGTGTTTTTCTTCAATTAAAAAAAAAAATTGTAGTTGGAGAATATATGCTACTATACACTAATATACACTACAGTACTATTATACCAGTATTTACTAATGCTCTATGTCTAATCAGTAATCTCATTAATTAATGTCCTTTTAATCATCATCCCAGACTGGTTAAAGTTTTTGCCCGGTTACAGGGTGCAATTATACCTATAAGGAAAGGGACTAAAATACTGCATTTCTTCTCAAGAAAAGAAAGTTTTCCTGTCTGTAAGAATGAAGTTTTTAACAAGAATGAACGCTTCCAGGTATTGCAAGCAACAACAAGTGAGGTTCAAGTCCCACAGAAAAGGTATCTCAACGTGAACAAGAGGTTCTTGGTTTGGAATAGGAGTAGGCCAAGAAGGGCTGGACAACAACAACTCCCACCTTCTTTCATGTAAGACCCTCCAAAAGTCAGTAACAGCTGCCAGCAGTTTAGGAGGATGTCTGCATCCAACCTGTTACTGATGAGCAGCTGCTTCCCGACAGCCACCGGTGTGCAGCTCTGGGTACCCATCCTCACGTGGGCACTTCAGAGTGATCAGCTGAACCTGCTGCTGGCTGAAGTCAGGAATAAACACTGACATGTGACACAGGGGGGCTTAAGAGCACCAGGAGCAAGGGCATTGCTAGAGTGGAGCTTGCTGGAGCTTTTCTTTCCATGAAACGATTTTCAGTCCCTGTGTCCAACCAAGTGTCTGTAGGAAGGGCTTTGGAGCAAACCTGAGGATGTCATTAGTAAAGACTTCTTAGTGCTATCTCCTAATGAAACTCATATATGGAAATACAAAATCATTAATTGTAGTGAAGCCTATTTCTTGTGTGGTCTCTACACTACAGGAATGGAAAGAGATGTGGGATGTAACTAAATCAAGTAACAGATTTACCAAGCATCTAGACAATTACCAAACAGCAAGTTCATGGAAACTTTAAGAATGAACAATGATTTTCAGATGAATAATTCCTACTGGAGAAAAGCCAGCAGTTTTATTACTGAACCATGCCTCAAACCCATCGCAGCTCTTGGAAGGAATAAGCAAGAATGTAGATGACTCCATGCAGCATGCTGTAATTCCCTAAAGTCTAGAAGAAGTTACCCATCACTCTTGAAGAAACAGAAGTGATAAGAAATAACATGGAAGGCACTTTTCCAGATTAGTAGGAAAGACAAAAACCAGTTAGAAATTAATGTTTTTCAGCAGCCAAAGACAGCCAGCCAGGATGTGCACTGATACTCAAGCAGGTCAGTATTTCTATAAACGCTTTAGAAAAGCGAGAAAAGGGTGAGGAACAAAATTTGCAAAGGTTGGTGGGAATCACTGAAACTATAGCTGACTTGAGGAGTTGTAGAAAGGCAGCATTAATAACTGTGATGAAAAAGCTCTGAAATTTAAAGGCCAAAAAAAAGTGAAATAATGTGAACAGAAGATAGGAAAAATCCCACAGCTACTGATTAGTTTACAACTGGATAAATGCTTTTAATACTCCAGTTACTTCTATCCCAATTTGTCATTTCTAAAAAATGTTTTGGCTATATTGCATTGAAGTAAAGGAGGTGATTTTTTTCAGACTCAGACTTGTGCAGACAGGCAATTCATCTTATCTGTGAACATGGGAAGAAAAACAGCAAGAGGAAAGGAATGTGTCTTCTCTGGGGAACAGAAGAACCAATATTACATACCACTAAATCTGTACTGTAGAAATGCAAAGAAACTGTTGACTGATACTAGACTAAATTTACATTTAACATAATTTTTCAATGATGTTAAAATCTTTGTAAACCCAGACCTGAAAGGAAATTTTCACACCATCATTTAACATAGGCACCACACAAGAGCCAGCTGAATCTGTCTGTGTCAGATCTACCCAGCTAGCTGATGCTCAGGAAGCATTCCTACACAAAGAGAGGAAAGCAGAAAGCTGACATCATGTTAAGAGACACAGCAGCCACCTCCCAGAGAGGCCAACTCCTCTCCGATTGCCCCTGAAGCCAGAAAATGATGAATTCCCTAAGCATATTAATTTTCATAAATGAGTGAAGCTTTTTGTCTAACTACAGTGGCTTCCTGTTTCTTCCTCTGTGCCTCGGGAGGCTGAGGCCATTTCTAGCACCTGGGACAGTCAGATGAGGAATGAGAAATGCCAGTTTGGATTAAAATGAAACTGTTACATCTCTGCAGGTAAGAAAACAAAAGAAATCTGATTTCTGGTACTCACAGGTATTTTGAGTTATGGCAGGAACTGCACATCTTTCTGCTCATTTATCTTAGATCTTCCTTCACATTCCAAGATTTTAACTGCTTTCCAAATGGCATATTTTTCTTGCTCTCATAAATTAATTCTTATCCACTTCTAATTTTACACTGGCATCACTCCAGAACCCCGAAGAAACCAACCTTCGATAGCATCAGAGAATGCAGGAGCTCAACTTTCGAGTCGCCAAACGGATTTTTTTCCATGGCGGTTGTGCGCCCTCTAGTGAGAGCAACACGGCATGTCACGACAGTCGCGATTAGGCCGAGGAAGGAGCAAAAGACCAAGTAACAAACACCGCCTGTTCTTACTTTTAACTGGATTCTGTTCTTCAGTATTTCTTCTAGTTTGCAGAACCCATCTGCTATCAGAACACAGGACTGAAAATCAACCAGTGATGATGACAAACCTTTCAAATTATTTTGAGCTTGAAATCAACTAGCTTTTTCACAAAAACATGATCCACCAGCAGACGGTGGCTGAAGTACCCAACAGCAATCCTTGACAGTCCTCTGTACTTTCCCTTCTGCTAAAAACTAGTATTTTTTATACAAAGAAGATCAAAAGTCAAAAGAAGACACTAGCCAAGGGTCTCAAAATAGCAATTAGTTTGTGCCATACAGGCCCCAATTTCCCATAATCTACTTTATTCCCCAAACTTTCTCACTTCTTAAACAGAGGACTCACCCCTAGATTGTATCTTCTCCTACAAAAGGTATCAATTTCTCAACTCGCACGGAAAACACTGTAAACATTCACATTTCTGACTGAAGTGATGAAACAACCTGTTTATTTCTAGTTTAAAACTAACTTTTCCATTGTGTCTATGGTTTTCTCTGCATCCATCTTCATAATTCTGTTTCTTTCATCTTATCTGTGTCTGTTACTTTTGTATCCCCTCCTTCCCCTCTTGCATAACTTCACAGAGGCAAGAAAGACACTGAGCACCTGGAGTCATGGTCTGGGACAGAACCTTGGCCATCAATGACTGCAGGGCAAGAAGGCAGAACAGCCTCTGTTCTTGGGCCATTTCAGAAAAAAAGAGAACCAACAAATGCTGAACATAAACAGCAACTCAGCACTTGGAGCCACGGAATTTCAAGCACAGGAAAAGGGAAAGTCTGAACGCAGAAACAAAAATATCTGTTCCATTGCCAAGCAGTATTCAAAAATATTTTTTGTTGCCCCCTAAATTTGTCTTTTATCTTAGTCTTTTTCCAGTAGAAGTCCACCTCTTACCACAAAGCAAATTTAAGATTAATGACAATATGCCCATTAGTTCCTTCTGCGGTCTACCAAGAAATAGCATAACACAAACCAAAAACCAAGCATGGCTTTCTTCAAATCCTTGTAAGAGGCAAAGAAATGTTTTACAATCTTAGAACAGCAAAACTAAAGCAATGGAAGGACGACAGAATTGCTTGGATCACAGAAAGTATCAGCACCAGAGACAGGCCACAACTCACTACTCCCAAATCAGAGTCCCTGCTCAAAACACTGGCAACCCAAACCCAGCAGCAGTTCCAAAACACTGGCAACCCAAACCCAGCAGCAGTTCCAAAACACTGGCAACCCAAACCCAGCAGCAGTTCCAAAACACTGGCAACCCAAACCCAGCAGCAGTTCCTGGCACGAACAGCACAGCACCTACCCAGGGGAACTCCCAGCGCACGTCCCCTACGCTGTGGCAGCTGCCACTGAGCTGCACAGGCCATGCTCCATCCTGCAGCAGAAGCAGGCACTGCAATGGCAGCACAGGATCCGCTGCAGACACTGGAGGGTCCCCCCTCCCATGTGGTGCCCACGGCCACAGCACTGATCTGTTTATGAGGTTTTCCACACTGCTGTAACAGCTTGGGCTTTAGTAAGATTATGGTACTTCTGCACTGTGCACTACAGGAATGAACAGTTATAAAGGGATTTTAACTGGCTCTGTTGTAAGCACATTTTGTCTAACTGGAAGTTATTATTCCACCAGTATTGCTGCTAATCTTGGCACCCCTGAACACAAGAGACCAAAATGAATAAAACACCATGTACCAGTGGATTAAAATCAAGTTACTGCATAGAAAGTGATTAGGAGCCCTTGCTTCAACTAGTTTCACATTTGTTTTCAATTAAAAGACTTATCCTACTAGAAAAGCTTACTATTCTTTAAAAATTAATGATTATATATTTCTCAAATGCTGTTCCAACTTAAACTGCAAGATTTTTGTGAGAAGAGTTCTCCCTTCTTTCTTGTTTGTATGTAACAGTTTGGTGAGGTAACAACTTTGATTGTTGTCTCTACATACTAAAGTAATGTAAATTAAGAGCATCACTAAATCATAATAGTAACTATACAGGGAACCAACATCATGAATCTGTCATTTCATATTCTTATGATTTTAACAAATTTATAGGGCACTGATTTCAGGATCCTGGAGCAGATCAAATTTAATCCTTAAACAAGTCAAACTCTTTCTGAACCACAGTGGTAAAGCTAGAGAAGAGAGACAAGTACCTCATAATTTGAGAGGAAATCTAGTAATTTTGATCGAGACGAGATGTAGAGTAGTGGTGTCATCACCCGGCGAACAAACTTTTCAATATAAACAGCACTCATAGGGCCTTTGTATTCAATTGGTCCAAAACTAGTACCAAAAAAAATAATACAGCATTAAGACTTAAATTAACAGTAGAGAGTCCCTCCTGGGGGTGGCAAGGAGTTACATATTCAGCATGCTCAGCCTCTAGGGAATTGCTCTCTGTGTTTTACCAGTGATTTCTGTGCCTGATGAGGGAGTTGTGATACCAAAGGGACGTGCCAGACTATCTGAGGAAGGGGCAGTGTTGGTGAGCATGGAGGGATGGAGACCACTTTTGAGTCCCACTAAAGAACTCGGTAAAACTCTGGTATAAATTACATTATCATATACGTATCTTTCCACTTTTTCTGAAGTAAACACACGTGACTTAAAAATACAGATCTGAAAAACCTCACTATTTTCCCTTGTTTTTTCAGTGTCTCAAACAGTATCCATCTGCAAAGGTGCAATATTTTTACACAGGCTTTTATGAGCAGCAATCAGTAGAGCAGGGACAAATTCAGTTGCACTGCTGATGAACAGACTCAGCAAAGCCCGAGTCTCCCCCCCAGCCATCTAATGAAACAGCTCATAAGATGTTAGGCAGTGCTAGAACGTAAGGTGGGCTGGAGCTTGCAGCTGTGAATTCCAGAGGTTCTCTTCCTAATTATCACTGGATTGGACAAAGCATCATTGTCCCAAATGAAATCAAAGACAAAGAGCATAAAGAATTACTTCATTTCCACTGAAGGATTTCATGTGATATGTTTTTAATACAGCTTGCACATACAGACACACTGGGAAATAACCCAACTCGCACTGAGATACCTGTACTGAGGTGCTTCAAAATGGTCTCCTAAAGCCCCCTAGATCATTCTACAACCTACATCTGTTTACTACAAACCTCTGTCTTCACAGCAGTACTCACTGCTCAACTTGTCACATGCCCAGGGCACCACATGTGAGGTTTAGAATCTCAGGCATGAGGGGTGCACTGCCCTTCAGGATTTAATGAAGTATCAATAGGGAATTACACCTCATCTTGTTATAACTCTGTTTAAGGTTACTGATGACACCAAGTACATCCACCTACTGCGTTGTAATTTCAAGGTCAAGAAAGTTTCAGCCAATGTACATCCCAGTGGGATTGCAGGCTTCTTTTATTACTGTTTGAATTATGCCAGTGTCCTGTGTCTATTACAAGTTCAGCCAAAAAAGACCAGGACTGTTCCCCCTCAATGCATAATTGCAAATTCCCCCCCAAAAACAAAATCAGCCTCTGTAATGAAAGAGAGCTGCAGTTCAAGACTAGAAAAATACAAAGTAAAATACAAGGCGTAAATGCTTTTATGTAGTGTCAGAAACTGTGTTTCCTTACCTTCTGCTCCACACAAAGGGGAAAAAAAAAAAAGGATAATACATACAAATACTAAAAAGTGAGGTTATCTTAAATTTTATACAATGCTGTCTTAGCTTTGTGGGAATAAAAAAGTAAGTGCAGAGTTCAAAATTAGAACAAGGTCTTCAGTATGTAGTGCAATTTAAATACACATTTAAATTCCACTAATTTCAACAATCCCTAGGTACATTCTTTAATGCTGTCATAAATTAGGACTGGTTGTTACAATCCATCCACAGAGCAAGCAAACATTGGAAATTAATATGTAACTCCGAATTCTTTTCATTAGAGGCAGAACTTCCAGGAGATGCACAGGCAACCCAAAATTTACATAATTATGAAGAATTGCCCAGCATGTCATTTAACTGACAGTTACAGCCCCGCCTGGCACTTGAGTAGCTGAGTTCACCTAGAATCTACCCAAAAACAATTTACCGAAGCCAGAAATGTAACATTTCCAAAATGCAGCACTTTATATGATACCTCTGTTTCCCAAAACAACAATAAAAAACCTAGACTGTACACATGATATCTTACCTCCGATGGTACAAGTGTATCACAGGAAAATAAAAGAAATGCTTCTGCTTCCTGCATTTCCCCTGGTTCCACCAGCAATTTAGAGCCACAAACAGCACCTGCAAAGCAGGGAAAAATTCACAGCTAACAAAGTACATTACTGTGACCTATTTTATCCAAGATGTACTTGATGTACTTTTTCCAATCCATTTCATCTGATATTTTCAGGGCCTTTTCAACTCAGTATTCTACATCTGTCACAGACAGACTTTTTAAAAAGTTCTTTTTGTAATTTTCCAACAGCAATCCTTTTTGGTCACTATTCTTTCTAGCTTTTACGCTTCTTAGTCTAAATACTTCAAGTTTATTAATTGAATCACAACCCACATTAATTACTTTTTCTGCAGAGTGGAGCTCAACAAGTGGAGGTTTAGGACAGTGGTACCTGTGAAGTGCTCACAGGCACCCAACTGTTGGAAACCAGTGCTACGGTTACAATCTTTGTATGATTACCAGTGTCTCCAAGGATCCCAGAACTGGGAGCAGATTCTGTCGAATTTCTGTCTGAAGGCAGATGAATAAATCTGAAAACACTTTACAACAAGAAACTTGTAGGCTCCCCCATTCAAAAGCAGAAATAACAGACAACTGAGCAGGAATGAGAGGCTGTCTCAATTTATTTGACCACACTGTATGCTAAATTAAAATTAAGCTGAGTGATGAGTTTCCCTAAAACATGAGCATTCAATCCTACTGTTTCCCATGAGAAGACAGAAACCAGCATCAGCTTGGACACCGAAAAGCTATCAGGTCATGTTTAAGATTGGTATCTTCTCTGGAGTTACCTGGTCTGACAATCTGCTGGCCACACGTTCTATTTCTTCTCTTGCTGCAATGGACTGCCCGCACCACGGTGCGTAGAAGAAATACAGCACAATCTCTGAATCCTGACGGAGCTGATCTGCATAGTCTAACTGCCCCCGAAAAAGGTCAATCACTGGAGATCTCGTGGAGAAAAAATTCACTGGAAGCTTCGCTGGCATTGTTACATCCTTTGCTCGGCTGCAGGAAGAAAATTAAGAGTGGCTACTGAGACTGTACAGCAGTAGTTAAAAAAGTGTGCCCAAAGCCCTAAGTTTTATTCTTAGCAAAAGTCATGCAATGACGAAACTTTAGAAATTGATGCAAAACAACTACAATTTATGTTATCTGAGTTAGTTTCACAAAATCCTAAAAAAATCTGAAGATCACCCTCACAAGCTTTAGAAAGTCACACTGATACCAAGCACCGTGTTTATGGGTATGTTAGCTCACACTCTTACGGTTGGTTGCTGTAGAGCATAAAATTACCAGGAAGAGTGATTTCTTTTGATTTCTTCCCTGGCCTCATCCTCTTTTAATGCTTGTACTTTAGGTAACAGCACCCTGATAAGAAAAGAGATACTGGTCATAAAGTTTTGTGATGTGTTGTTTATATAAACAAGCATATTACCCTGCCTTATGCTTTGTTTTACGGTATTCTATATTTCCCTTCTTTTATACTGTATTAGGAAAAGATATATAAATGCGCGTTAGTTTGTTTTACTGGTCAGAGCAGGAACTGCAAACTGTTCAGGGCACAACAATGAAAGGACAGCATCAACAAATAGAGTCTAAATTTAAAGAGATTACAACAGATGAAGTTTTTTAAGAGAAATTAAATTGGCCAGTAAGTAATGAAAAGAACATAAACCAAATACTCAAGAAACCCTTTCTATCCAATCAGCAATCAAACAATCCAGAATTTGGGACTTCCAAAGTATTCAGAAGTTGCTATGGTATAATCTGCCTTAAATGCAAGTGAATGATCATGCTCTTTTTTATATTGTCTTCATTTTAAATTTTTTCACTAGCTATATTTACACTAAAGTAAGCTACACTGAAAACCGGACAACACTGTCATGCTCAATTTTGCCATGGTTCGTAGTGGGGCTGGAAGTTTTAGGAAAGACTTTGCATTTCTTTTACTTCGTTGCAATAAAAAGCTAATACAAAAATCTTATCTTGATATTTGATCCTTCTCAGGTTAAAATTTTGGTAATTGTGATACTGTCAAACTCATATATTAAGCAACCTCCTAAAAACTCTGCCACACTTTCAAACTTTACCATCTATCTAGTTTTTAAGAAGTACTTTTGTCTTTATAATACAGCAAAAAACTGTATTGTATCTCTTCTCTCATTTTCAGGCTACTCACTTTAACATTTTAGAATTGCCCCCGATATATATCACAAGTTATAGAAATTCTTAATTTGTATATAAGAGAAAATTGCTTCAAAATCAAATATTCAAAAATTCAGAATTTTGAAAATGCTAAATGGTTCTTCCTGCTTATAATTCATTAAATCCTCCACTCATATTATGTTTTTACATAGACTGTCAAAAATCTACTTTCTTCTATGGACTTCTACCTGTGTTCCTTCCCTTCTCCCCCAACCACCAACTCAAGCATCTCCTTCCCAACCCTTAAGTTCTTCAGTCACCTCACAACCAACCCCTCTGGTTCCTTGCCACTCCAGGACCTCATCCAAACTGCAGCTTCTTCCCAAGGTTTCTGCCTGCCAGCTGGACAGGACACAGCTCCAGTGTGAGCTCTGGCACACACAGGCTGATCAGCTGCTGAAAGCACAACACTGTTTCAGAGACAGCAGCTAGAATTTCTCCTCTCCATCTAGTTTAATGAAAACAGACAACCTCAATATGTTTAAAACCTCTGCTTCCTCTACTGAATTCACCCAAAAGAGAATGAATGACTGCTTCAAGAATTACAGCGTAAGACTTAAAAATTAGATAACAAATTAGCTCCAAATTGCAAGAACGGGTAGAACACATCAGTAGATGTCCCGTGAAATGAGTGAGTCAGGAACTACACAGCTACCTTCAAATATGATTAAAACTCCAGTAATTATTAAAAGCCAAAACATAATAAATCAACAGTTAACAGCTGCTTAAGGAGATTTGCTAAATAGTATCTTCCTCTGCAATACCAAACATATAATAGAATATCCTAATTTCCCTAAGAAAACCCCTAAAATTTACACACATATAAACTGAGCATTATGTAAGAAATGATTACACAAACATAATAATCACAAACTGTTTATTAAAACACCGATTGTGTTATTTAGCTGCTGCCAGAGCCTACAAAAACTTAAACTTTCCATGAGAACACCCTGGTAATAAAGGGAAGCAGATGCAAGTGCCAACAGGACCAGCAGCCCCTTCGATTGCACAACCCTGAGAGTGGGGTTATCTCAAAGACATTTGCATAGTGCCAGAAATAATTCAAGCTCCAGACCACGTAACAACCCATGCTAGGTCAGCTCTCATTTGGCTATTCCTTGAGTCACTATAAACCTGTAAGACTTCAGATCTCACTAATGGACTGCCTCGTAATACACGAATTTTCCCTTTCCGTACTTTTTCTCCATTGATCTCAAAAGTTATACATTGTAAGAGCAGTGGTAGTGATGCCTTGTGAAGGCTGACCTGAAACAGAGACTGGACAGAACTAGAGAATAAAGTAGATATTTACTGAAAGGCCTCCAGGATCCACCCTGGGCAGGACAGGAACCTGACCAGGGCTACACCCAAGATGAACCAAGAACGGTCACAAAATGGCTGACTGGTCACGAGATCTTACATTTTTATAAGTTTTGGGCCATTTGCATATTGGGGTTTAATTGTCCAATTACAACTTCATGTTGTGAGGTCTCATCCGTTCTGTTCCTCCCTTCAGTCCCCTGTTGTTTGTGCTGTTGGGCCTGAAAGTTGTCCTGGGTCCTCAGCAGGGAAAGGATTTGTTTTGTCTCCCTGCTCTGTGAAGAGAGCTCACTGGCACTGAATGAGAGGCTCAGAACTACACCCCTAGGCAGCACAGAATCTGAAATACATGAAAGCTAAAACTTAAGGCATCAGTAATACCTATACCCTGGTACAATATCTTGCTAGTAAATCACACTGACATGTGGTGAGAAACTATGTCCTGTATTTATAGTTAACATGTGCAATTAACCATGCTCCAGATTACACAAGGAATTTTTACACCTGAATTTTCTATATTTCTGACAGCAACCAAACAGGGAATACGCATCTGATATTAGTTTGAGTATTTAACTACAATCTGAAAAGTTGAACCCTTTTAATGAAACTTCTAGACTACAGGGTGGTGAGAACCACATTCCAAACACATTCCATTTGTGAGCTTTCAAACACAGCTAGCAGTAAAATGAGAGGAATATGCAGGTTTTAAATAGAGAAGAGCAGGAAGCATCATTGTAAGTATAAAAAAAGTATTATTTTCTTAGTAATGTAACACCAGGGAGGTGACTATGTTCAGAAATTCTTCACCATACATTCTGAAATATGGCAAGAGCTTTACAATTGCATCTACATTATCTAGTCACTGTGAAATACAGTCTCCTGGAATGGAGGCACAGCTACTCAGAGGCACTCATTCATAGACTTAAAATTCACTCTGATTCAAGTAATACACCCTTTGTGGACAGGTAAGCAAAGAAGGCCCTAGCATTTTTCAGAAGCACTACCTGTGAATCAAGTGTTTAATGGAACAAAAATTTGTCAGATACTGTGGAACAGGGACATAATCAGTACCTTGTAACCGTCTCCTAATCTCAAAATTAAACCCCAAGAGCAGTAAATGTTCTTAATATAGTATGACCTGGAGCACATAACAGTCACCTTGACCTAAAACCCATCCAGAAGATTTAGACCCTGGTTTAGGCTCCAGCACCGAGCAGCCCCTGCCCACCGTTCACTGCCGCTGCTCCCCGTCCCTCCAGCACAAACATCTCCTGGTTCCACGTACACCAGCCCTGAGCAAACAGGAACTGGAGAGTCCTTCGCAAAGAAGGGAGTTCCAGCTTCCAAGAGGAGCACCACCAGACTGGCAGGGAAACCACAAAACATCTTTCTGTCGGAAGGCAAAGGGGGATGATGACATCAAAACATGGGCCAGGACAGACTCGTTTGGCCCCTGCCGACGCCAAGAGCGCTGAGGGCAGGGCTATGACCCAGAGCCCCCTCGGCCCTTCTGCAGCAGCGCCAGGTCCCAGTCACCTCTGGAGATGAGCAAAAGCAGCCCCAGCTCAACAACGTGCCTGTCACAGGGCCACAGAACGGGTCAGGTTGGAAGGGAACACAGTAGGTACTTTGGTCCAACCTCCCGCTCAGGCAGGGTCATTCCAGAGCACACGGCACAGGATTGTGTCCAGATGGTTCTGGAATACCTCCAGCGAGGGAGACTCCACAGCCTCTCTGGAAAATCTGTCCCAGTGCCCGGTCACTCACAGTGAAGAAGTTCTTCCTCATGTTCAGGTGGAACTTCCCGAGCAGCAGTTCCTTCCTGCCCATTGCCTCCTGTCCTATTCCTGGGCCCCGGGGAGCAGAGCCTGGTTTATCCTCAGACACTGCCCTGCATATCCTGATACTGCCCTCAGGAGCAGGCGCCCCCGCCAATCTGCCGCCACAGCACGACACCTCTAGTGGGACAGATGTCTCTTAGAACACGCTGCTCCCTTCCCACCCACGTTCTTATCGCCCCTGCCCGCCTCGCGGCACCGCTGCTATCCCGCTGAGGGGCACACGGTACCGGTCGGAGCTGCCTTGGGGACCGCATGTGGTGGGGCCCGGGCGGAGGATCCGTCCCCCAGCCCGGGGATTCCCGTGCCTGACGCGGCCCGGCCGCAGCGGGTACACGGCGCCGGAGGCGACCCCGGCCCGCCGGGCTCCGCAGCAGCACCGCCTCTGGGAACGGCGGCGGGCCGGCGGCCGCTCCCCCCCGGCCGAACCCCGGATCCGCCCGCTCCCCCGCCGGTACCTGCAGGTGACTTTGAGGGCGACGAGGAAGGCGCAGCCTAGCACGATGGCCGCGCCGCACAGCAGCTCGGGCCGCCGCGCCATCAGGGCAGCGCGGGGCCGCAGCCGCGGGGCCGCCGCGTCGCCGGGGCCGCCGCACACCGACATGGCCCGGCCGACGGGGGCAGGGCCGCGAGGCCCGGGCCGCTCCCGCTCGCACACGTCTCCCAGCGCCCGCCCGTGAGGCGCGCCGGGCCGGGCGGGGCGGCCGCTCCATCCGCCAACCCGCCGCCGCCACGTCCGCCCGCCCGAGCAGGCGCACGGCCGGCCCGGCGCTCCGCGTCCCGCCCGCGGCGCCCGGAAAACCGGCACGGGGAGCGCCGAGCTCGCCTCCTGCGCCCGGCACCGGAGAAACGGGACGGCGACTGCTGTGCTCGCATCTTGCTCTCAGCATCGGCACTGTTACCGGCCCCGCGGCCGGGATCGGCGGATGAATAATCCCCGAGCCCCCCGGGCAGCTATTCCCCAACAGCCCCACCCCGCAGCCAGGAAGGATTTCACACCGGCCTTACAGAACAAGGATGTCATGTTTAGTTTTGTCTAGAATTACTTCCAGTGATTTACAAAGCACTTACATTAAACAATGAAAGCATAGAATTGAGAAAACAATTCAGAAAGGCACACGATACAATCAGGTTTCGTCACACAAATAACAGTGTCCATAGTACTCCGTCTCACGCTCACTTTATTAGAAACAATGTAAAAAATCAGCACTGCAGCAGGTGGCATTTTCAGCACCAATCTAGTTTCAACTCCAGTGTACTTACTGCAGCCCAGCCTGGAAGGAGCAGTCACTTCGCAAGAGCCCCAAGCTATGGCTGAAGCACACAAAAGGTGTTGGTTTCTAATCTGTTGTGCTTTTGTCAAGTGAAAGGACACAGCAGCCATAGTGTGTATGGATACGGATATCATTGAACTTTGGTTCAACGCTTTTTACATACACAATGTATGCCCAATGACTACATTCGAACTACTGAGGTCATTGTTAAAGCTCTTCTAATTATGTAAGGTCAGCCAGGAACAGAAACAGAGAAAAGTACTGGGGTGGGGGGGAGCAAGGAGGAGGGAGGGAAGTAGAAACCTAGGGTTTAGTTATTTTGAATGAACGGCTGAAAGAAACTTGGGGGAGGGGGGGGCGGGGAAGAGGCAATAAGCAAGCACAAAGCTGAAAGCAGGATCTGCAGAGAAGCCAAAACAACAGAAGCTCCAGCAGGCAGGAGTCACCTCAGCGCCCACAAATTGTTTTCCATTTCCTGTGCTCTGCAGGAAAGGCAAGGGGAAGCACCATCCACCGTACAGCTGAGGCAGGGGTTCATGTCCATGTCCAAGGCTGAAAACGTGTCCCAGCACTCCGAAGCTCCAAACTGCTGGTCTATATCACACCTTACTGGCCCTTTCCGTTATTTCAGTGATGCCATAAGCTAATGACAATACAGAAAACTGCAAACGAGCCGCTAGCGACACAAATACCAACTCAGTCAATGTCTAGCTACAGGTGCTCAAGCTTTAGCTAACTGGCAAATCATTGTTTTTACAAAATCTCAGTCCTGAGAGGCTACATGCAGAAAACAGTTTTGTGTAAAGTTCTCTTTATTACGGGCAACATTAGTCCATACAATAATACACAATACTGACATACAAGTGTAATCTTTCAAAATCATCATTTAAACAGCAAAGACCAAGAAACAGAATTTTAACTACTTCATTTTCAAAAATTAATACTTTTTCCTCCCAAGATCCTTTTTCAGTAAATTATATTGAAACATACAAAGAGAAAAAATACCCATTCAACATATATTGTAGTTAAATGGTTATTTTGTTTAAAATCTTTAATAAGAAAATCCTTTTTAGCAACCTACATATAGATAAGTAGCAAACTTTGTTTTAAACAAATCCTCTCCATTAAAAGATCTGAAGAATTTTCATCCATCATTTTCTTAGCCCACCAACACTCCTTTTTGCAATACCTTGATACCTTAAAGTTTTTCAACTGAAGGTCTGAGACTAGGGGGCTTCCTAGATATCATAACCACTCTTCCCCCCTTCTATTTCCTAACATTCTGTCCAACAGGAGGTGAGTAAGCACATAATACTTCAGATTTTTTTAATCACCACTCTGTTTCATGAGAGCATAGACAGGTCTGCTCAATCCCCCTAAATCTACCATACTTTGCTGTTCAGGAGGAACAATGTATGCCAATAAAAGCAGAAAACCTGCAGCTTTTCTGTCACATGCTTTTGATTATTGTCAAATTTTCTGGTTTATGCTTCCAGCTGATAACATGTATGTGTCATCTCTGTATTAGTTTAAATCTTTAAACAAAAAACTATATTTTCCAAAGTCATTATCACTGGGAGCAATCAAGTGGTCTTTTCTTGCTTTGCTGAGTTTCATTCTTAAAACTTGTCTTCGTTCTTCCCACTCACGGAGTTCAGCATTTCCATGGGCAAATTTACAGTTGTTTCCTTCAGTGCAAGTACCAGCCATATATCTGTTAAGACAGATTTTGAACAGTGTTTTCATAGAATTACCATGATCACCACTGTGTCTGTATTTTCTTCAGGTCATGATTTTCAAATACACTACATAGTAAGGACAAAAAAAATTGGAAGAGTGTATACTTTTACAAGTTAGATGACACTAACTCTGTTTAGCATTTGGTTGTATTTTTCTTTCCCAGCTGTCAAATATTTACAGAGGACAAAAGACGGCCCTTTTCTTTCTATTCTTCATGTTCCTACTTAGACTGAGACACTTAATTCTTGAAACCATCAAGTTCATCATGTTAATGAATACCTTATCATTTAACTCTCTAAGCTAAGGAACAGCTATTGTTAAAAAAACCCAATTAATTAATTACCCTTGTTAACTAAATTTGAGGTTAGAATACTGAGAACAGCTTAAAATGCCAGTATTCACTTTATGCTGCATATCCAAGGTCTGTTATGTTCAGAACAAATACATTTAGAATGCTACTTAAAAATTCACTAAAGCAACATGTAAGTTTCCATGCAAAGACTACAAATGAAAAATAACTTGCTTATTCTGCTATGCAGTTTTTCAAGATCTCCAAGACACTCAAAATCTTCAACTGAAAATGGAGTAACAAATGCATCTGTAAATGCATCTCTACCAGCAAACTGAACCTTAAGCTCCAGAATGCTCGATTCCAAAGACTTTAACCTTCCATAAAGACTCCAACAGTGGAAGGAATTTTCAACAGATTTACCAAAAAAAAAAAAAAAAAAAAAAAAAAAAAAAAAAAAAAAAAAAAAAAAAAAAAAAAAAAAAAAAAAAAAAAAAAATCTAACCGAGTCAGGTAAAACAGACTGCACTTAAGAATTAAAGGGAGAAGCAAAACATACAACCAGTGCTGTGGAAAACCAACAGATCTTGGAAATTCTCTTCCACATGTTCATAAATAATTTCTAGTAATAAATACTCAATTTTAACAAATCTGGTTTGATGGTACCAACATTTCTACTTGCCTTAAAGCTCCAGTATCACTGTCCAGCTAGGTACTGTTCTTGGGCTCTAATTAATATGCAGATGCCAAGGTAAACTTGTAATAACACCAAGAATAGTCATTCACACAGCTGCAATGAACTTGCTACCATTCACTAAGATCACACAAGCAGTTGATTTGGTTCCAAAATTAGGCACCTTGTCATTCCCTGAGTTCTAACATGTTAAAATACTGTTAATTTCTTGTTTCCTTATAGAAAGATGTATGCAGATCAAGAAATACTAGAAACTTTGTCAGAACCAGTAACTGCCTTAATTATTTAAGCAATGAACTGTCATTTTTCAGCATTTTTGCCATCTTAAAAAAGACATACCTATCACAAATGCTAAAATATCCGGTTGGAAAGCGATACTGCCAGCAGTTCTGATCATCCTCAGTGTGGAAAACCTTCTCCTTATGCTTTTCAGAAGAAATGTGACCCTGCCATTGCTTCTCACTATTACAGTTCTTCCCACACATCCAACAATGAAAATCCACCTGTTTGACAAGGAATTTGAAAACAAAACATTGTGAATTCAATGCTGTAAGGACAGAACTTCTAATACATTTTGAATGTTTTCTTTACGTTGGCGTGCAGGATACTGTTTGCCTAAACAGACACAATTATTTTAACAATCACTTAAAAGTTTATGATCTCCACTGGCTTTAGCAGAACTCATGTTCAGTGTCAGTTATATTTAGTGTAGCTATCTATGGTCTAAGGAAGCACCAAGAAAGTAAGGGAAACAACCTAAGTGACTGGCTGGGAAAACAAGCCCAAGAAATCCCCACATGCTTGGATTTAAGATTATACCTATGATTACTTACTGTAACTTCAGCATAGTCAGTTGGCATGTGAATTTGCTTCCCATTTTCTTTGTTTGCCTGAGCAGCTGTATCATCTCCTTTTTCTGGTTTTTGAGTTTTTAGCCATATGTCATACAACTGCTCCAAGTCTTGAACTAATGAGAGCAGAAGCTAAAATAAGTAATTAGCAATTAAAGCAAAAGTTTGAGAACACTAGATAAATGACTGAGTTCGTGAGCATAATTCAGTCCCCACCTATTCTAAGGAGAAAAAGGTTAGGAAACAAATGTAGACAGTTACACAGTTCAGAGACTAAGAGCCAAGGGGAAGAGGCATCTCTGGCTCCTTACCAAGAGCCCTCTGTGCCTCCTGAGGGGACAGCAGGAGGTTACAGCTTTCTGAACGGGCACCCAAAGCACAGACAGCAGCTGTGCTGCTGCACACCAATGCCTGGATTTCAGAGAACTAATCTCACGTGTGCTACAGCTTTCGGTAAATTTAGTTTGCCTTCTTGCAGACCATGAGCTGATCATTTATGTCATTTTATTACTTCTGATTTTTGATGCTTTCTCCCCAGTAACATTGATGGGATGGTAAAGAACAACAGCAACAGAAAGTGAATGGTGATTCCCAGTAAATACACTGGGGGGGACTGATCTGCAAATAGTTCCCCCATATGTAATTCCATGAATCCAAGTGTGTGCACATGGCAATATAGAGTACAAACACCAACTGATGTTGCTGCAAGGATCAATATTTCTAAGACAACTAAAAAACCAATACAAACTACTTTATTGTTAAAAAAACCATCAAGCAATGAATACACAATACAGGCTATTTTTATTTTTGAATGCCTGGTCTGGGTTTACTTAAATTCAAAAACACGGGCACCTGCAAGGTTTACTACAAAAGATAATTAAATAAATTAGATTAAAAATAATAGAAGTCCAAGAATGAAAAGCAGAACTGTTGGATTTACAACATGTTAGATTTACTTTTCTACTTACTGCTGTTCTCCTTCATATAGGTCCACATCTCTCTCTCCTCAGGACTGTGAGCAAATGAGCAGTTTCCATCATACTGACATTTCTTGCCTGAAGCAATATGATTGCACAACTGGAACATGAATTTAAAAAAAAAATATTAAGAATGTAAAGCAGAATGGATGATAGTAGAATTTTTAAATTTTTTTTTTCAGTCTTAGATAGTTTACAGTTTCCCCTCCTGGTCAAACATTCAGATAATGTGAAAAATAAAATATTTATTTTACAAAAACACATTATTATAGTTAGAAAAAGAGAACTGTTGGAAGCAAGTACTATGAGTGCTTTTTGCCTCCTATCACACTACCAGACCACAGATATGTATAAATTATTTCAGAAATATTTACTTCCACTGACAAGTAAGGACTTCAGTAGTAACATGAGATCAGAGCTTTTTTAAGGCTGAATGTTGTAGAAACATTATAAACATTTTCCTACCAACTCCCAGGGGACTTTCTGCTGAACTGACAAAACCAGCCCAATGACTTGTATTTTCCAGTGACTGTTATCTATTTCTAGTTTTAGGTTAACATACATCAAACTGCAGAGGCACTTGTTTCTTTGCAGGAAGAGGACGAATGGTCATCCACTTCTTACGTTCATTAGACATTACCAGCACCACACGGCGATCCTTGCTCCATCTGCAAACCACAAGCATTCAATGAAAGAAGATACTATTCCAAAAAATCACCTTTTCTGCACAGAAGCAGAACCAGGAAAGCCCAGAGAGTTTATTTTTAAAGCTTTCACCATATATTTAAGATTAAATGAAGTTCTATTGAAACATCAGCAAAACTCTTAATACCAAAAAACCCCTCCAAAATCAAAACACAAACACTTTGGTCATCAAAGTGATTCTCAGTACCAATTATTAGCATACTACAAAGAGATAGCCCCATCCTATTTCTGTATGTTTGGTGTTTTTTTCATTCCTTCTGTGATTCTTTCCTAAGAAGCAGCAGTTTCCCAAAAGAGGTTTCAAACGGCTGATAAAGCAGTAGAATTTTCACTATTTGATCTTACTTACGGGTGTCTTGCCTTTGCACTACAGTATTTTTTGTTTCTGTCTGGCTCACTAACTTGACCATTTCTCCAGCACTGCCCACAAACAAACTTCATCTTCAAATTAAGTGATCCATATTTCATTTGGTTCCCAAGAATCTTAAGCCAAAAAAAAAAAAAAAAACAACAACAACATAAAAGGTATTTTTTATCTGCAAAGAAATCTATAAATAATTATTAATTACCCCCTATGGCAGAGATTTCAACATATGTTGGGAAGCAGGTATTATACTTCATGTTTTGTAATAGCTCAATTTGTCATTTCAAATTTGACATTTCTTAACAAATGCTTTTTTTATTGAACTTATTTCTGATTTAGGTATATGTACTCTGAAGTTGTGATAATATGTACACACTAAACACATAAAAGTGCTACATATTGAAAAGATAATTAATTGCCCTAGAGCAGCTGACTTTGAATTTGTATTTACATTTTATGTGCCACCTGGGACAGAACAAGCAAAGCAAAAAACAGAGCTGCAAAGCAGCAGAGCAGGCACTTTAGTCTAAATGAGCAAGCTGAAGAAAGCTGACACTGAAAGAGATTATTTGGAGATCATTAAAACAGTAACTTCCAAAATAAGCTACATTATATATGCACATAAAAAAGTATTATCACCACAGTCGCTGCACAATTAGTTGAACGGAAAAATGAAAATACCTGTGATCCATGTGCACTAGCTTCCATGTTCTGCCAGTACTTCTTTGATTCTTGAACTATAGTATCATGTGAAATACCTGTAAAGGAAGGGAAACAGTCTTTGAGTACTTAGGACTGTTGCAGCCTTACAGACCTGCTCAAACTGGAACGCTACTGAAGCCCCAAAGCTTTTATCCTTTTTTCTTTTTGTATTTTGTGTAAGTATTCACACACGTGTGGTACACATTCACATCATGGATATGATGTTATGGCCACATACACGCACAAGAACATAGTGAGGGCATCCAGAACAGAAATATTGTCCGTTATCATACCAAGGGAAAGCATACAAGGTCTTTAAATGACATATTGCTCACATAAGTTAAGGTGCATCTTTCAGTATTTAAACATAATGTACCGGAGCTCTAATGCCAACATCATTATAAAATCTTCACTGTATGTACCATGGAAAACCTCTCCAAAATGCAAGCTGAGAGGCACCAGGTTGCTCCTGCTTGCTCCCTGCACTGATCCCGAGCTGCTAACTTCAGAGGGAATCAAGAAAAGGAAGGAGTGGCAATACAGTGAAGACTGAAGTGACTATTTTACTGAACATACCTGATTCCTTTTGCATCATCCAGACTTTAAGCTCTACCAGACTGTGAGCATAAAAGCATTTATCCTCTCGTAAGCAGCCATAATGCACCTCATGTCTGCACAGGTCAAGCTGACACCGAACCTGGTAAGGGCGGATTTTGGAATACTTCACCATAGTCTCTCGCAAAATGTGGACAAGGCACCTGTTTTGAAAACAGTCAGTTTTAGATATTCTTTAAAATAACCATCCTTCCCCACAGCTTGTTCAAATATCCGTCAAGCACTTTTCACTTGAAATCAGGAAGTCAGAATGTTCCCAGAAGGAGGTCACGTCTAAGCATCGTTTCTAGGCTGAGTAAACACACTAAATAGCAGTAAACATTACTCCTGGGAATGCAGAGTCCCTCTTCTGCAAAGCATTACTGATTTCAATCCAGCTGGATCACTGATTTCCAAGAAGGAAAGCAGATCATGTCCACTTTCACGTATATAT
Source organism: Hirundo rustica (assembly GCF_015227805.2). Lineage (NCBI taxonomy): Eukaryota > Metazoa > Chordata > Aves > Passeriformes > Hirundinidae > Hirundo > Hirundo rustica. Next base: position 6,530,716 of record NC_053464.1, read on the forward strand.
CCTGATGGAATGACTGACCCACGTACATATTCCTTCACAGAGCACCATTTAAGGAAGAGGTGATACAGAACAGTAACAGCCTAGCTCCTCTAGCACCAGTGCTTCCTCAATACAGGGAACTGGAATAAAACAAAGCAATTCCAATGCTCCCACTTACTTTTACATCATACAAAAGTCTCTTAATTCCCCAAAACTTATTTTACAGTATTACAACAATAAAAACTTTTTTAACTTTCAAAGAATAATTAAGACACTCCTCACACTGTTTTTTATCAACTGAGTTAATAAGGACTATGGTCTATTTTGTACACTGTAATTAAGGTAAACCTGAGTTGAAACTACAGCAAAATAAGAAAAACGTATCAAAGAAGAAACAACTTAGGAGTTCCTGTTTTAATTTAACGTTACACATCTATTTACAGCAATACAGTTCATCAGGTAGATAAGCTATTAAAAACCTGACACTAAATCCCGTAAGATTCAAAGTTGAGGGCAGACACCACTAATTTTAAATGACTGATAAAGAAATAGCTCACTTTAATTTAGTTACATTTGTCAAACCTTGCTCTTTAAGTCTGTCTTGCCTATACTGCCAAAGCAAAACAGTCAGAAGGGAAGAAGAGTTGACCAACAGGTAAGAAATGAAAGTCAGGATTTAAAATGGCCTTTGCTTTTAAATTGCAGCTTATAGAAATGGTATTTCAAACATACTTGTTATCTTCAAAGTCATGCATAGCAGGGTGAGAACAAGAAGATGAGTTTTCCTTGTTCCTTTTGCTTATTATTCTGGGCTTGTGATCAAAACATTTCTGGAATATAAAAACAAGTGATTTTACAGTGTATATTTTGGACAATTAAAAATACACCTTACCTTAAAGATTTTAACAGATAGTTCATTAAGTCTCTAATCTAAAGGTAGCCAGATAATTACCGAAAATCTGTTTCAAAAATTACAAAATAGTCATTCACGAACCAAAGCATTTCTTTCTACATAGTTTCATTATCAATTACCATTTTTATTGTGTTACGAGAAATAAAGCAGCACCTCACAAAGAAACATAAATAATCCATGGTATTCCTGAAGAAGCTGGGACACAGTCAAGTTGATCTTCCCAGGTCCTCCAAAAAGAGCTTCTCGACTGAAGGCTCCTTTGCGCTCCAGCGTCCACACATCGATCTCCTCTTGGCAATAGGCAAACGTGCAATGGCCTGGGTACCTGCACTCCTCCTCTGCAGCCACATCTCAAAGGACAGCATGGAACAGGACACTGCTTTTACACAACTTCCTTTGGAAATTCATCTTACAACTTCCACTATGTCCCTTTCAAATACTTTTAATAAAGAAGTTACAGAGATCTGTTGTAAATTTGTCACTTAAACCTAACAGAAGCAAAACCTTATGCTGAATGGCTTGGTGAAAATGTAAAACTCCTCCTCCATCAACTATCCTGCACTAATCTAGGACAATGAGAACCCAGCTGAGAACCCAGAATACCCAGTGCTCAAATAAAGCTGCTCATTAATCCACAAGTCATCTTGCTTACATTGTAAGTAGAAGTACATATTGCAAAAGTCTAACAAAAATGCTTCCTTGCTGCAGTTTTTCACAGTAATCATCCAACACTCAACAGAAAAATTACTCCTGATGGAGAACAGTACAGAAGTACACTGCCTGTTCTCTAAATAATCGTATTAGTGGTCAAAATCAGGCTCTCCTTACAGCCTTTGAAATGGTAAATAACCCAGAACCTCCTTCTCCACGTCCCTTAAGAATAAATAAAACTTCCTTCTATACTTCACTATGGAAGAGCTAAATTGCATTACTTTGAGTGCAGGCATCACCATTTTACTCTCTGTAACACCTACCTTTACATATATGATATGGTCCCACATACTGCGTCTTTGTTGGTCTTGGACGTATTTTTTTCCATGATTTATCTTCAGAGTTTTTTATTCTGCCAATTAAAATATCCTTCTTACACTTATGTTCTAAATTGGGATGGTAAGCATAATCCAATAATTTAGGACCTGAAACAACCACAGGAAATTGCATAAATTGCTTTGAATTTGCATTAATTGCATCAAACATGAACATGTCCATACACAGACTGGCACAGAAGCCCAAAAGCAAAGTACACAAACACACTGTATAGAATTCCTACTTGCACCAGCAGCTCTGAAGAACCGAAAGTCATAAACCGCCATGTTTAGCAAAAGAGGAAAAAAACCCAACCAAATACTTACAAAAGGCACTCTCCACAAGAGAAAACCCACAAGTTATTTTATATTTGGGGAGGGATATTGTGTTACAACCTTAAGGTTGCATTGGGTCAGCAAATTGCTACATTTTTTCAAATTCCAAAGTACCCATTCCAATAAGACTAGTTTAAAACTTAAATTGCTTGTCTATAAGTCAATGCAGGTGAATTCCAGTGATCAATAAATGGCTCTCTTAACCTTCAACATTTGTTTTATTAGGAGAGGTACTATGCTCAGAGACAAAACACACTCGGTAAGAAGTTCACACGTGCCAAAAAGATAAATGCCAATCCCAGAACTTTGTGATTTTGGAAACAAAAATACACCCAGCTTCAAACTCTGTCTTTAGGATGGTACAAAATCAGACATCAGGAAGAGCATCTGAAGATGAGCAATGCTCAGTGAATTTTGCTATTCATGAGACTGAAGAACAAGAGCATAACGCAGTTTTCTCCAGACAAGAAGATGATGGACCAGTGTAATTTCAAAAGGCAGTAAAAGCAGGAGACATTTTAAAGCTTTGATAGAGAAGGAAAGAAAGAGAGGAAGCAGATGCATTGACATAAAAAGTGAAGCTAGGAACATGCTAAGTACTCTCACCAATATGTTACAGCTCCAGCTTTAGCAGAACATGTTCTATGGTTTTTCAAACTTCACTTCGTGGATTTTTCCAGTAAAAATAATTTTAAACTAGTACAGAATTTCTTAAGGGTACAATAGTCATCCCCTAAAGGTCTCAATACAACTCTGGATTAGTATATAAATATCAGTATCAATGATACCTGTAACTTGAAACACAATGCTTATTTTTAAGATTAGTTTTAATAGAAGCTATTGCCTTTAGAATATGACTCTATTTAACAGCAACAGCTCAGGCCTAGAAGATTAGTTATATTAATGACCAATACTGCTTAAGCTCCTTTAAGTCAATACAGTGGAGTTAATTATTACTAAGGTTTGGAAGCCTCATGATTATGATGTAGAATTAGTTTGAAAGAACAATAAAACAGATGGGATGTGAAGGTTACCAGGTACTTTGAACTGCAGTTCAATTCCCCATGGCCAATCAGAGAGAGTATTGCAAGTTTTATTTAGTCTTGAGCAAAGGTGTCATTCTTCACAGTACCCTGGGGTTTGGGAGGAAAGCGGATACAGAATGTGAATGACCTCACCCACAGGGAAAGCGTGTGGTGATTTGTGCTGGGTTTAGAAATTAAGAATCTATTAGGACAAGAAATAAAGACAAGAGGAAAGAAGATAAAATAGCGCTTGAAATATTTCACCAATCGTAAGATCGTGCTACATCTGCAAAGAACAAGTCGGGATTAACATGGTTTAGAAGCCAACAGTGTTAAATTATGAACATGAAAATTTTATATGTATGCTTTTTAATCAAGTCCAACAGCTCCTTACCTTTTTTGACAAAACATAACTGGCAGGCCTGTCTTAGCTCATGTGTGCCTTCCAGTGGGTTCCTTCCCGCCAGCGCCGGAGACACAGGTATATTAGCAGTTGTACTGCTAAAAACATTGGAAAAGTCATTTCTAGTTTGGCCTGCAATTCCCATGTAATTTTCGGACCCAAACAAACTACTAGGACCGTTTATCTGTTGAAAGAAAACACATTTTACTTGATACACAGAATTTATTTATCTACAATTATATTTTAACCTCCTGAAATTTTCCTTCAAAGCCATAATATGAACTACAAACGCACATCTGTGAAGGGACATGGAGATTTTACAAAGGCCACATACACAGCATAAAACAAGAGCCAAGCAGGTACAGGCAGAACAGCAGCTTTTGTCAGGCTAATTACAATTCCCTCCTGGCTCTTGAGGATACAATCCTTCCTGCCACCCTTCCCCACGCAATCAACGCCAGCAGCGTGGCAGAAAATGCACAGCACGGAGAGCAGACACATCCTCAGACACACGGTGCCATCTGCTCTGGTCCTGTACTAGGGCACTTCTTCAGGATGCCTAGTGCCTGCTACTCAGATCTTAAAGGATTTTAGATTGGTTATTTTACAATTCAACAGTATTTTACAGCAAGTTCCTCAAAATGGAGGAACGCTTGTGACATCTGTCAAAACTTGCATACATAAAGCAAGCTCTGTATTTTTCTGCTATCATTCCTGCAAGTTCCCACAGCCAGAATCCGCTTTTAGTGGTAGAAGTGATTTTTTTTTTAGAATAGAATCCTCAGCTGTAAAATTTCAGATCCGTGTAAAGCCTCCAAGATTTTAACATTTGAACTGGCATGAACAAGAAGATGAAAAATACGTACAAACAACGGGGAATTATTGCTGTTAAGTGTTGGTGTTCCGTCTCTAGAAGCTGAACTTGAGATGTCTAAAGGAACAAAAAGATATTTTCATTAAACGAGTTCCCCAGAACATCCCATGCAAAAAATAATTCATCATTCCTGAGAACTATCAGAGGTTTGGGTTTTTTGACAAACACTAAAGATTTTTTTGTTTGCTACAAAAAGTTAGGGTTTTTTTGATTATGTAAAAGCCCCTTGTAAACATCTAGGCTGCATTAGGCAATCATCTTCAAAACAGACACCTGGTTACCACCGGCAGTACTGGCAGATACTGAAGGCAGATACTGAAGCAACATGAAAATACTTGTGCAGTACAAAATGGGTAGCAAAATAAACAATATCTGACTATGAAAAAATGAGGAGATGAAAGAGGGGTAAGAGGATTCTTCAATTTTTCATTTTATTTTGTAAATCTGGCTTTGTTCCAAAGACAGCATAATCCTGTAACACTGGTAATTAAAGACAAAACTCTGTTTTATCTTTTGTAGTTTGTTATTTGTATCTTGTTATTTCACACACCTAATTTCACTGCATAATTATAGTCTGTGCAGTTGGAATCCAAGCATGTAATACTGGTACCTTTTCAGAGTACACAGTCACATTACCCTTTTAGAATTCTTGTTTATTGCCAAATCATGACAAATGCTTTAAGCTGTAAGAGCAGGTTTGTTAAAAAAAAAAAAAGTTTGAGGATATTGTGTTTCTTCTTTAAACTTATTCACCTGAAACAAATAAATTTACATAATAGATTCAGAAAAACTACACAGAGGGAGCTTGGAGCATGCTTATGCAGATTCTAAGGAATCAAAAGCTTTAGTTATGAATTCTTGAACTTGAACACTCCAAAATTATTATCACAGCTCAAATGTTATGAGTTAAATATAACTAACAGCTGTAAAATCTAATTTGTTAAAGAAGAAAGCCGCTCGGCACATTCACAACTCTCATCATCATAAAAGGTTAAATATGAAGACTCATTCCTTACCTCTTTTTGGGTCACTAATTGAAAAGGTGCTTAATGGTGAACAAAAGTTTTCCAGCGAAGAAGCCAAAGGCTGTGAAAAGATTTCTGACAGAGAAGCCGAAGGAACAAATCCTGCAGTAACTGGCAGTGTCGTCAACAAAGAGGCAGAGAAAGGTACACTAGGAGCTATACTCCCTGCAGGAATAGATCCTCTGGCTCCTGCAGTTTGCTGGGAAAAAATAATAAAAAATTAAAAAGCCTGTTCAGACCAAACAAGAAAGGCCTCAAGAATATAATCTCCAACAGGGTTTCTTTTAGTCAAGTTTCTGCAAAGTTTTTATAAACCTACTGAAAAACATCACAGTCCTGCATTGAGCTGCAATAACCAAACCCTAAACAATGCCCCAGGTGCAAGGCATTAGCCACTGATCAAACACCTTCAAGGTTCAGTTACCAGACACTAAGTTACGAAGAGATTTGGATTTTTTTATCCATTGGATCATAGCTCAATTTCCAAATTATGTTTAAAACACAGGCACCAGGGAAGAGTAGGAAGAGTCAGATATCAACCGTATTTGCTTCTAAATAAAGAGAACATAATTCAAACTGTAGTACACCAAGAGGCATGAGCTGGCTTTGAGGTAAACCCTCAGATCCAGATTTGCAGACGTTCTGCCAAGGGCAGGTCACATTCCCTCCTCCCATCCAAAGCACCCTACCTCTCTGCACACTTTTGTTAAGGACAAAGCGAGGGGGGCGTTTCCCCTCCCTTTTCCTGCCACCCCAAGGAGCTCCCTCCAGGCTGGAGCTGAGGGAGCAGGTCTGCACAGAGTCTGCCCAAACACTCCAAATGACTGGCAGGGCCAGAGCAGGGAGTCTGCAACCTCGCTAGTGAGTTCAGACATCTCTGCTCACCAACCAGAGCTCTCATTTCGACTAGCAACTGCAGAACTCTGGAGGCTTCAGTCTGCTCTATGTCTGGCATAACGGTGTAAGTAGGAACAACACTTCATAGAACTAAATTTCCCTAATATCTCCTCTGAAAATACAAAAAGACTCATGATGGTCTATTTTTGTTCAGCCAGGTGGTAGATCTGGATAAAGCTCTGATTGCAGAGATACCAGTGAGAAGGATTTGCAAAGCAAAGCTTTTTGCTCATGTTTAACCATAGTTTCTACAGCTAGAGGGTGAGCACTCCAACACATTGTTCATATTCTAAGAGGGTTTATTTGTACAAAACCCCCCAAGAAAACCACACTAGCCCAGACTTCAAATGTCCGATTCACTTTTCACAGTACTTCCTGTAAGTAGCATTGGTAGTAGCATAACAGTATCTCTGTAGCAGTGGTACAGCCATATTTACAAGAACCTGAAATAAAATCAAACTATGTCCAAAGATAGCTCAATGTAACAAGGAAAGGTAACACAAACTTCACCACTAGCCCACCTGATAAAAATACGAGATCCCACTCATCAAGAGAATTTCTCAAGAAAGAAAACAGACAAAAAAATTCTCACCATTACACTTTCATCTGGATCAGGCACAGAATCAAGTAACTCATCAAGTTCTTCTCCAATAATTATATCTCCATCTCCACAATCTAAACATGCTTCTGGCATAGAGAAAGAAACACTCCCTCCATTTGACAACACTGCAGAAGGCAAGGGACCCTTTTCCATCTGAAGAGGCATAACAGTAGGTAAAGGTGGTCCAGGTACTGGTGACACTTTAGACACTTCAGAAACAAAGTTTGATGAAGAAGCAGCAGAAACCGTCCCTTGTTTCTGGTCAGATAAATCTGAAATAGGTAAGATGGGAGTGACTAGAACCTTTGTTCAAAGATGTGAAAAGTTCTTGTGTAACTTTTACCCTGACAATGTGGAGGGTGAGGGAGTGAAGAAACGTGAAGAATGTTTAAACAAAACCACATTAAATGTTTTCAGCTTCCATCAGTTTCCAAATTATGTGTTATCTTCATCTCAATGTTTATTTATTACTCAAGCTAAAACAGACAGAGAAAGTTACAGACCTGATACTTCACTAAATCTTTGGCATATTCTCCCCTCCCTGTTTTTTCAAGCTGAAGAGGACAGTGTGGAGACAATCACTACAGGAGCAGTTACAACTGTATCAGCTTGAGGAGGCCAAAGGGAAATCTGCTCAACCACTTAAATATGCAGTTCTACAGATAAACAGATCAGACTTTTACCCCGGTACTTTCAAATGACCAGATGAATTTTCTTCCAATTTTTCCTAATGCAATGAGACATGTATGGTATATCTAGCTCTCTGGCATTAGTAATGTAACACAAGACTCACCTAACTCAATATCTTCTACAGAAGAATTCTGTAAAGGAGAAAAAAATACCTCTCAGCCACAAGAGCCATTAAAATTTTTCAAATACATATTTACAGACAAAGAATGTAAACCCTCTCAAATTCATGTTTTATAAAATCTCAAATTTTCAAAGTCTAATGTAATTTAGAGGTCAAATATTTTTTTAGATAAAGCATCCATTTGCAGACTGAAATCCACTCAGGGTATCACTAAAATCTTGCAACCAGCCGAAGTGAGAATGACACTTCAGGGAATGAGAGAGTCTAAATGGTATCTTAAATGAGCTGTTCCCACATTTCCTCATTCCTCTACAGCTAAATTGTCTATACTCCTGTGAAAGAAGTCTGTAAGAGAAAGATAAACTCATTCCTCACTACTGCTATTCAGACACATTACAAAGAGTAAGATACATGCAAGTTCAGCTGCTAATGAAGATGAAATTTGGACAAGTGCATATAAGTAAATGGGATCTTATCCCAGCATCCTTCATTCTGGTAACTGTCAACTAAATAAAATAAAAAATAAACTCATTAACTTCGCTTTTGCCTCAGGACATGAAAAATAAATATATGAATTGCACCGGATTTAATCTTTTTAGCTAACATTTATTCAACCAAGATAACTTGAATAATAATCTTATGTCCTGGTCTGCCCTACATATACAGCAAAACTGAACATAACAGAACCCTGAAGTCCCAAGTAACAGCCTCTAATATAAAGTCAAATTGCACCACTGTCCCTTTATCATCATGAAATTATGAAACAATTATTCCTTGTAGTTAACAGTTTGCACTTGGAACATGTAAAACGTTACCTGAGTTGATACATCACTAGAAACTGAATTTGAGGAGGGTGGCTACAAAGAAAAGATACTTTCATTAAACACAAATCTGGTATCAAAAGAGTGAAAGCATAACATAAAATGTTAAAATAAAATCTTACCTTTGCTCTAACATATGCTTTCCTTATTTTTAACCCTAATTTTTGAGCGAGTTCTTGGGTAAGCTTAATCACACTTTCATCCTAAAAGACATAAATAAAATTTCATCATTTACATGTACTGTCATCAAGCAAAGACCTCTGTTTATATCTCAGCCTGTATTCTGCAAGATCCCTATATGCAGGATGTCTCAAAATGCAGCTTTATTCTTTCACAAACACAGAACTAAAAACCTGTATCAGAAAATACAGCTACCCTCAAGGAAAAACGATGGTAACAAGAAACAGACAGTATCCTCCTTCTCTTTTTATCTGGATTTAAAATAATATAAAAGCTTTCCAAAATCAGAGAAAATCAGAAGTGTTTTGTTGGTGTTTTTGTTTGCTTGTTTGTGGTTTTGTTGTTGTTGTTTTTTGTGGTTTTGTTTGTTTCCGTGGGTGGGCATTTTTTGTTTGTTTACTTGAGGAAGGCATTTTTCTTTAAGAGGGTGGAGGTTTATTTTGTTGTTTTGCTTTTACACAAATTGAGAGCCATATTTCTGATTACCATATGAGCTACTACATGATACTGATGAATATTTAATGAGCATTCTGTATTTTGGAAGGCATTGCATCATACAACTAGAATTAAAATATCATATTTCCCTCTCTCTATAGTTAACTACCTATTTAAATTATTTTAGGATTTAGCATTCAGATCACGCCCTACAGCTAGAAAAAGCTATTTATAAAACTTACATAAAGGCATATTAACCTTAAGCAAAAACATTCGGATCTGGAAGTGCAAAGCGAGGATCCAAAGTCCAAAGTGACACATTCACATGAACTGTGTATGTCTCTGGAAACACAACTGAAACCTTCTCTCTTATCCAGAGGTAAAGCTTTGCCCAACACTTTGCCTAGTGTCTCACTGCAGCTCTGATGCAGCAAGGTGAACATGCAGCAGTCAGTATTTTATCCTGTGACCAGTCTGTTTCGAGCAAAGCATGTAGAGATTCCAGCAGCATGGAAGTTCAAATCAGGAATGCAGTTCTGAAGTGAAATCTCTTAACCATCCTCACAGCATTTTAGTTTGCATTATGAGGGGTGTCAGAGAACCAGATTGGGTTTGGATGTAACTAAAGCCCTGCAGGACACAACCCAACCACACAAACAGTCATGGAAAGCAGATCCTCAGGATTTCAGTCTACAGACAGTCCGACATCACACAGTGCCTGCTAACTCAGCCAGAGCCCAAGATGTGGGGAGCACAGTCCCACACCACACAGTGCCTGCTAACTCAGCCAGAGCCCAAGATGTGGGGAGCACAGTCCCACACCACACAGTGCCTGCTAACTCAGCCAGAGCCCAAGATGGGAGCACAGTCCCACACCACACAGTGCCTGCTAACTCAGCCAGAGCCCAAGATGGGAGCACAGTCCCACACCACACAGTGCCTGCTAACTCAGCCAGAGCCCAAGATGGGAGCACAGCAAGTGATTCTCAGCGAGGACAATGCACTGGTAGCAACATTACTGAACACTTGGAAAGCTAAAATGCAGTTATCAAAGGAATAAATGTTTGCTATAATTATGGTGGGATTGTCTTCATGTCATAGAGAATTTTAAACAATGAATTCAGTAGTTCTAGTGCTTATTGCAAACATTCATGGCACCTGACCACCCACTGCAAATCTCCTGCTGAAAGTTAACACAGCAAACTGAGCCTGGGGACTGTAATCTCTGCCCTCAGTCTGAACTTCCACAGGAAAAAATAATGCTTACAGGAAAAAAAAAAAAAAAATTATTGCATTAAAAACCCCCAAACCAGAAGAAACAACCTTGGTCTTAAAATAAGTGTGTGCTTCAAAATTTTAAAAATAATCACCAATATACAATTTACCCACCTGTGGTACAGCAAGAGAACATTTTGCTACAGCATCATAAGCCTTCTTATAACTTCCTAGTTCATTCAGAGCTTTTGCTTTGCGATACAGAGCTCTGAAATTGTTTTCATTCAATTTTAATACTATCTCACAGTCCTCTAGAACATTTTCATGCAACCCCTAGGAGGAGAGAAAAGAAAAAAAAGCCACTAATCAGAACTATTATAGAAATAGTGAATTTGAACTGTATTGGACAAAGGTATTGAAACACTATCAAACACTCACCAAGGCCACCGCACAGTGCATTTGTAAGTTTTGCTAAGTCACCAAATTAGGTAACTAAAAACAAGCAGGGCCATCATTATGTAAAATCCACAAAGAAAATTTAGCTCTTTCACAAGAGCCATCTTGTTCCACAGAGAAAGCAGCCAACTCAGTGCAGTCAGCAGTGGGAACAGATAAAAATACTGTTCCATCAAATTCCAAGCCTAGTAATACTCTTTCATGTTAATTCTAGTATTAGCAACTAAAATACCTCAATTATACATGTAAAAAGCTTTTAAAGAACGTGCCAAAGTAATGCTTTGAAACACATCAATCCTCAACCTGCCATCAAGAGCTTTTCACTCACTAGACTTTGTGTCTTCATACCCCGTTTGCATCCTGTTCTGGAGAAATCCTAGTTTACACAGAAACTTACCATATTTGAAAAACACGCGATCCTGTTCACATATAGCTTCTCTAAAATATCATCAGATACATGGATTTCTTCTGAATTAGCATAATCAGCTATGTTTATAGCTTCTGTATAATGACTCAGTGATCCTCTCCAATCACCTTCTCGATATACATCATTTCCTTCATGAAAAAGATTTCTAACAAGATCTCGTATAAATAACTGCAACAAAGAAAATAAAAACTCATCAACAGCAGTTGCTTATCTTCCATACTTCCAAGGAAAATTTTAAAGAGAAAATTTATACTTGTAACTTCATGGAATCAGAGTGAAATGAAAAACTTTTGTCTACATTAGTGTTTTTCTTCTAACTTTTTCCAAGACAATCTCAAAGATGTATATACATGTTCCACATATTCTTTCAGCAAGCAGCAGCCATAGCAGCTGGGAAAGCAGGAGAACACAAAAGCTGCTTTTGCAAAAGGGGTTTTTTAATCAAATTGTGAATGAGTGCATTTTTATCTAATATCTTCTCAAATCCAATGAAACCACCTACTACTGTAAAAAGAACTAAAATAAGACTCTGAAAATACAATCCAAAATTATGCAAAATCATAACACATACAGAAACAAAATATGTTCTGAAAGCTTCTGTGACTGAGGTCCTTTTATCTTACTTTTGCTGTGCTGCTCTGAACTTTACTCAGAATAGCACATTGTTTTAGTCCATTAATGCCCCAAATTTATCTCCAACACCAATACAGAAAGATTTCAACTGCTGTACGGCTGAATTTGGGACAACCAAATATCTGAATATCCACATCATAATGTTACTAGTTGTCCAGCTCCAATATTGAGACTTTTAAAATTACCATTCATAGCATAACATCACCTAAATGATGACTAAAACCAAGATTAACTATATGAATACAGGTCCACGTTAACAACCCATCTGGAAATTAAAAAGTCATTTCATTACCTCATATTGTTCTTGCGTCCCTGGATAGGGCAAAGTGGATCTAGAAAAAAAAAAATCACAAGCTTCATTTATTATACATATTGCTTAACAGACAATCACGCTGAGGAATGCTGGTTCTTAGTGAAAGCAGCCTGGCCTCTGCAACAGGCAAATCTCTGATTTTTGCCCATAGCCTGCACCAAATAAGGAAGAGTGCTGTAGATGAGTTTTCATTTAAAAACTGACCTTTCTTATTACTATTGGCTCACTTTCTTTTGAAGCTGCATGGTCAATCTGAACTCTGCTGTTCAACACATATTAAGGTTTTGAATGCTTTGAGAGTTTTACACATCACTGTTCTTTGTTTAAAAGCAATTTCCTTCCTCTCCTCCCCTGTGAAGAACCATGTTATAGATGAGAACTGCAATCTTCTAATAAGTACTATAAAATGAAAAATTATCTGGCAAAAACCCACATCAATTTTAATTAAGTCACACCAATGACACAACAGGAATTTTAAGAGTTCTTTCGTATGACACACAACAGAGATTTTCTCTAGCACAGAAAAGAGATCCTCACTTCTACATTTTCAGGAAGAAAAGCAGGAATCCTCTCCTTTTGCATTCAGGTTAACTGAGATTCTGTTTTGAAATAGTTTTTAAATGGTCAGGGGTTTGGGGGTGGGGGTAGGTTTTGTCATTGGGTTTTTTTGTTGGTGGGTTGGTTCATATTTTTGTTTGTTTTTGTTTTCTAAGAATGCCATACATGAGCAGCGAACTAGTATGAAATTTCAAAATGACTTTAAGATAGCCAGGATCTTCAAAAGAAATTTGGCATTGACCCAAAAATGAAAATTAAATATTCAGATGATTTTGCAATAACTTAAAATTTAGCTTCAGAGAGTTAAAACATTTAGGTAGTGGTGAGCAAACCCATCCCTTTCAGTAGCAACCTAGTTTTCAGGTGCAGCTATTCTTAAGGTGGATTATCAGGTTAGCAACATTTTCTACCCACAAAAAAAAAAAAAAAAAAAGATTAATTGCTAATTTTTCTCAAGGGCAGGAAAGGAATAACCTCTCACCCTCAATTTTCTCTGTTTAGGAACAAAGAGAAGCGCTTCTTGTCGTTAAAGCTGCTCCCTGTTTAACATGTTAGTGCTAGCAAATACTCTGAGGAAAAACACTAAAGGCCCTTCCCAGAGCCATTCATCGCAGAAATATATATACACATGTGAATGAACATACAAGAATAAAAACCACAAAAGCATACTCTATAAACTGGAGTCCTTTCTTAATGTCCTGTTGTCTAGTGCTTCTCTCTTCCGACACATTGGACATGTTATCCTGAACATCCACTTTTCGGATATGCCACTCCTCGAAAAGGAAGAGAGATAAATGGCTGTTATAATACGTTCCAGTGTGCATTTGGCCCAGAAGGATCCACTCTCACATCACCACTGAGTCCATTGTACAAAGATGATTCTGCACCAAGCCTCGGAGACCGCTGCAGAAACTCCTGTCACAGCTGAAGCACCCACAGCAAGAGAGGGAGAAACCGCAGGTCACAACCAACACCCCCCGGTCAGTGCCCAGTTACACAATATTTCTGCAGAGAACCATTTTTCCAATTTCTAATTTATCACTTGTTTCTACTCACTTCCTCCAGAGGATGCAGAGTCCTGTCAGTGTAACTGCCCCAAGCTACAAGCCCAGCTTTTCAGGGACTGCTGCTAAACTGAGCTGAAGTCCCACACCGTCCCCTCTAAAGAGCTTTGCTCTCCTTTTATTTGCTTGTTGAAGTGGAAATAAACTCAAGATCCTGGTATACTTATAATAAAAACCAAACTGATGAGAAAGCTACCATGAAGTCTAGTTCTAGAGCATCTGATCATCTCCCAAGCACTAAGGTGAAGTGAGAAGCAAACACTACTGCTTTATTAAAATCTACCAGTCGGCCAAGATGAAAACCTTGGATGCTTTACCAGCAGCAAAGACTACCTACTTCACCTGAAAAACTGAATTACTGCAACGTAACTCCACATCATCAGCTCGACATTTCAATTCAATTTCTCTCCACTGGTAATCTTCCTTTAGTTTGTGTCTTTAATTGACTGGATTTACAAATGCTCAAGTTATACAAGCTAAAATGATCTGCATAACATTCAATATTTGAAGTATGCTGCCTCACAACTGCACGTGGTCATGCCCAATTGTGATGTAAGAATACAACTTATTTTTCCAATAAAAGGACCAGTAGGACAAAGTTTTATTCTAAAAATACTCAAGCTCGGAAAAGAGCTTTTAGCTAGAGAAAATGGGTATGTTCTGTAAAATATTACTTTTTGTAGGAATTTATAATTAAAAAAAATTGAACTACATGCAGTACATTTCTGTTAGTCCTGAAACTAAGTTTAAAAAAGCCAGTATTTTGTGCCAGGTTGCCATTTCACATCAGTGGCAGACGAATGAAAACAAAGTAAAATGAAAAACAAACTAACCCACAGCAAGCTCCACAAAATCCCAACTGAAAACGGACACAGGCTGCAGAAGAGACCCAACTTCTCTGAATCATTTGGAATAAGGAAACAAACTGAAGAATTTTTAGCTCTAATAATGTTTACAAACCCTTTCAAAGCCCCTTAAATGAATGTATGAAGTCTAGACTCCTTCATTACAAATTAGTCCTATTTTAATACATTCCTAAAATGAGCATAAAAATGAGTAATATTCTAAACAAATTATTGGAAGCACTCCAAGGTCCCCATTTCACCTCACTTCCCACCGTGACCTCAGTAAGAGTAAGCTTTATTAAAAAAAAAGGAAAATAAAACTCAGTCTTTAGATAAATATCATGGACAGCTGTGATAGTTCACTAAAAGGAATCTCTCAGCTATTGCTTGCTTGGGTCTATAAATAGGCCTCAGTAATCCACTCTCCAGAGGAGAACTAACTGTTTTTCATGTCATTTTATGCATCACCTTTTCTTCCATAAGCTAATAATACAGGCTATGCTAGATGATAAAGATTTTAATAAATATTAGTGTATCCACGAAGAAATCAAAATATAAATGCCTAAAGGACGTTTTATTTGACATCTGAATGGTTTTTATTTTCTCATGCATGGATTAGGTTTTAGAATTCAAAGAAATTCTCACACTAACCAAAGAAAGTAGGAATATTAGCACTTGTTCTCTCTCAGAAGTAAGCTTTGAAAAACACATTTTAGTCCTGCGAATTAACAGCTGACATTGTAATACCTTGCCACACAAGAGTCTTGCAGATGCCACAATCTGGGCAAATATTAAATCAGCTTTACTAATTTTAAGAAATCCCAGTATTCCCCCCCAACTTGCATGAGGAAAGTCCAAAACAGTAACACCTGCATTTATTTATCACCTCTAAGATAACATTAAAGAATGGTATTTTGAACTTGAGGATGTGCAGAGCCAATTTCTCCACAACAATCAAGTTAATGGAAATGTTACAAACTGGCATCACATATATAAGAACAGCCTACAAATGATGAACATATGTGAGTGCTGAAATTTATTACTCAAAACAGTTTTCTATTTTTTCCCTACTCATTTGCATCCACGAGATATTCAGACAAAAATTATCTTTCCTTAGAATACTTTGACAATCAAATTGCCCCAATATTTGATGATTTTGCAGAGGATTTAAAATTGTTTCAGACAGCACTTTTAACAGTATCTCTTCCACCCAAATTTTCTTTATATCCTCTGAAGCAACCAGAAGCATGTTAAGACTCAGTCATATATGAGGCAAATAACAATCATGTCTTGCCTTTTAATGTCATCCATCCACTCTCCAAAATGAAACTTCCACCTATGTAGCAACAGCCCTTCTCCATTTGCAGGGACAAAATTGAAAGAAAAATAAACTTACGTACATACACTTAAACAGTCTAAATGTTGCTTTGTTGCTTGAAAAAATTACAAGAAAAGCAAAACCTCTACTGTTGTTTTACTCTCTGTGCAATTCACTGAGAGAACAGTGAATGGAAACAACCTAAAGTAAAGAAAAAATAGTACGGGAGCTGAAAAAAAGGAAGGCAGACTAATGTATCACTAACAGCACAGGCAGAACTAATTGTTACATTAAATGCAGTATTTCTACAACTGCTGCTATGAGAACAATACAAGCTCAATTTACTAAATGTAGTAAAGGAAAAAAAAAAAAAGCCTAGACATTTTAAAAAACAATTTATCCTTTTTTATCTTTATCACAGGCTTTAATTCATCCTGTTGCCCAGAAGCAGGAGCCAAGTGACAGAAAGGATGCTGCCAGGAGCTAGAGACACCTTTTCTGACAGATGCTGGTCCACCCATTCGAACAGGAGATACAAAGGACAACAGGTCTGTGCCAGTGCAGGCACACAGGAACACCTCCACTCCTCTATTACACAAAGCCTCTTATGCCTCTTACTGGTTATTTGCCTTCCTTCCAGCACAGAGCAAGACAGTTTTCTTATTTTCTGTATTTTAGCACTTCTAAGGACATTCCCATTATCTAGCACATACCGTGTGCCACATTCAGGCACAAGATCTTTAGTACAATTGCTAGACTATCTTTGCAAAGCAAATCTCTGGAACATAAGTGAATAAATTCATACAGAATTTAGAAATTGAGTTTTTCTGTAGAAAGAATATAGGCCTTGGCTATTGTAAAAAGGAAGGTGCCACTATGTAAAACTATCGAGAATTGAGCCTTTCCATTTCTGAACTGCAGGACCAGAGAGCAGCTATCTGCAGTTTGCCATGTACACAAGTTCCCTCAGTTCAAAATTCAGTCCCACAGGACAGGGAACTGGCAAGGACTGATCCTTTCTCCTCTTGCATAGAGTTTTGCACATTGCTTCATTAGAGTTAAATGCAGAATGCTTTGAAATGCATAACATCATTTAGGAACCGGAATTACTCCCCCCTGGGAATAAATGACCTTCAGCTGACCAAATAATTCTGTTATTGTTTTAGATATTTATGGCTCTGCCTATTATAAATACTTTAAGTAAGTATTCTCTGCACCTTCAGGCCTAAATGTTAAAAACAACTGGAAGTCAATGATGCTTGCTGCACTTCTCTCTCCACAAAACTAAAATTTACAAAGCAAGGATAGTGTACAGATGTGTTCTTTTAAATTACAGGAGCATATCCTCCTGCCATGTATCAATGAGTCCACTATTAACACATTTACTGGGTTACAGGAATCTCAAATTAGATCTCTGTACAGTACAACACACATCGAAAATTTTATCATTACTGCAATTGTCTACCAGCCTCAGTGCTTCAGCTGAATTACCAAATAAAATCATGCCAAGTGAAGGGACTCCTTCTGTATTCTAGCATCAGCCTTCCCCCCCTCAATTCTGGCAGAAATTAGCCCACCATCTATACCGTCATACATCAAAACTTTGGTCAGAATCTGTGAAACCAGAAGTCTGTGTATAAAACACCACAAACAGTTCACCAATGTTTCCGTATAGGAAAACTGTACTCCAGAGGAGAGAAGTTACACCCTAGAATAAAGGGAATACTGCAAAGAGAAGAGCAAGACTGAAAGAGAACAGCAGGAGTGAAGCTACGACTAAGAGGCAGGCAATACAAATCCCTCTCACCTACTAGAGGCAAAAGCCTATCTCTGCTGCTGCCTCCTGCACCACTAACAGCAGCAACAAGCACAATACATTCAGGCACTTGGATACAAAAGCTACCTACGTGTTCTTCCCACCCCAGCGGCCAGGAAAGCAGAACTCTGCCTCGACAGAGCCAAGTGAGAAGTGGCACACATGCTGCTCCACCCAAATCGCTTCCTCAAGAGATGCCACCGACACGAACATCTCTGCTACCCCCAGCTCCAAGCCAGCCAAGCATCCAGCTGGACATCAAGCATGTGCTATCACAGAATAAGCCTTGTCAGAAAGCAGACTTGTCAAAGCCGCTTTATTGCCCATCCCAACCACCTGACAGATTAAAAGCATAATTACAGATAATAAACTACAGTGCAAACTAAGGCATGCCATACAGAGATTGTAAACTGCTCATCAGACTTGGCCTGGCATCAAAATAAAGAAGGGAAAATAGAAACCTTAATTTAATACCAAATCTGTACAAAACAAATGTGTTCTTCAGAGAGCAAAAGCACAAATGATTTTATGTTCGTGTTCACGCATCATTGAGCTGTTATATGAGACATTTCAAACATGCAAGATGCTGGGGGAGAAACAGGAAACACATTACACAACACACAATAGTTCTGAGTTAACTCTTCAGCTTAATCTAGTCCTTCTGGCTACAGTCACAGAATTCTGTTATGTCAGCTCAAAAAAACACCTAACACAGACACAACGCAGTTCCACTTTTTATTTCTAAAAAGTGAACTTGACCGTAGTCAAAACGAAATATCTGAATAAAAGTAAACAGAACATACAGCAGTAATTTAAGACCTATTCATTTCCCACTCTTTACTTACCTTCGGTATTTAGTTGCATCTCCTCCCACTTCTTCCCTAGCCACAAAATAATAAGATAGTTTTCAAAATTTATTTTCTGCTTTCACGGCTTTGCTACTTTTTTTTTTAAATGTGAGAAACAGGAGAGAACAAAGACGCTTTGTGAAGTCACTTAATTTCCCCACGAAATTAAGAAGAGGGGCTGGAAGACTTCGGTTTACAGTTCTCTCAGATATTTCAGTAAAGAACAGATCAAAAAAAACAACTGAAGGAGAAGCATCTTACCAATAAACCCAGATTTATCAACAGGATTTAAACGAAGATAAACTTTGATACTCGATTTTGAGTATCTACTACAGGTGACTACAATCGACAATATTTGAGTTTCGTTTCTGGTTTTGGTTCTGGGGTTGGTTTGGGGTTTCTTTCCCACGTCCTGTAAGACAGTTCTGACTTTCCGTAACATAGCACTTCCAGCGCTGCCCGCCGGAGCTGCCCGGGCGTACCGAAGGCACGGCGCAGGGCACCTTCCCCGGGCTGGAGGAATGACAGAAGTCACCGCGCACCTGTTAGCGCGGAAAGCCACAAAAACTCGTCGCGGGGGGACGCGGGCAGAGGACGGGCCCGGTCCCGGCCACTGTCAGCGCTCTCCGGGGCTCGTTCCAGCCGCGGCGCAACAGGAGAGCTCCCAACCCGCCGCTTGCGCTGCCCCAGCGCGCCGCGCCCGCCGCCTTTGTTCGCGCCGAGCGGTTCCGGCAGCCGGGGCGAGCCCTCCGGGGGGCCCGGCCCGGCCGCGGCTTCGGCGGCACCGACAGCGGCCGCGGCCGGGCGGACACACGGCCCCCGCCTCGCGGGGGGGGGCGCGGCGAGCCCGCGGCTCCACCTCGGCGGGCAGCGACGGCCCCGTGGCGTGGGAAGGGACGGGCGGGACCGGCGGGACCGGCTCCCCGCGCCCGCAGCGGGGCGGAACGGCAACGGGGCCGCCCGCGTCTGGGCGCTCCTTTCTCGAGCGGAGGGTGCCGCGGGGAGACCGGGATGCGGAGCGTCTCTCCCTCCCCCCCGCCCGTACCTGCTGTGAGGCCGCGGGAGCGCAGCGGGAGGTGGGGCCGGCGGGACGGGCGCGACGGCGGCGACGGCGATAACGACACCGAGAGCGGCGGCAGCGCCTCCTCCGCGCCGCCCGCACAGCGCCGCCGCCCCCGCGCGCCCCCTGCTGCCGGGAGGCCGCGGGTACAGCCCGCGGGCGGCCTGAGCACAGCGCGAGAGGTGCGGGCTTCCCATTGGCTCGCCACGATTGTTTTGGGAAGCGGTGCTTCTGATTGGAGGCGGCCGTGAAGCTCTTAGCTGATGATTGGTTGGCTACCTGCGGCCCCGCCCCTGGCGCCTTTCCCTTCAGCGGGCCGGAGCCCGCCCCGGTCGGTCCGTGGCCATGTGCGGGCGGTGCCTTGTGACGGGTTGTACGGACACGGGCACGACCGAGCCCGGGGCCGCCGCCACCCGGAGCCGCGGCTCCAGGCAGCGGGACGCTGCGGCCCTTTAAGGCTCCGGTTGGTTCTCCCGGAAGCCGCCTGACGTGGCAGTTCGCGGGATTCCTTCCGCCCAGTGACGTCACCCCTGGCGGGGCGGGGGCGCTGTGCGCGCGCCCCGCTGCCCTGAGGGTGGTGAGGCGGCGGCGCCGCGCTCAGCCCAGTGGGACCCCGGACCAGGTGTGACCTGGGGTTTCTCATGTCGGAACGCACAAAATGAAAATGCCCTTGCCCGATAAAAACCTCTGAGAGAACACGAGGCTCGAGGGGCCCTGTCCTGTCGTTTCTTTAAGCCATGGCAGTCTGGCCAGCGGCAGGTGCGGGCGGGGACACCTCCCCTGGGCCAGGCAGGTGGCACATAAGGACCGGATTTGAGCTGTCTTCAGTGCTCTCTTAACTGAAAGGAGTTGGGTTTTCACCTCTCTGACTCTGGAAATAACTGTGTTCTGATAGTATCATGACAAACATGGTGAAGGATCTGGAGGGGAAGCCATTTGAGAAGTACCTGAGGTCACTTGGCTTGTTCAGCCTGGAGGAGACAAGTCAGACATCATTGTGGTCTTGCAGCTTCCTCATGACGGCCAGTGGAGGGACAGACGCTGGTCTCTGCTCTGGTGACCAGGGACGGGCCTCAAGGGAATGGCCGAGGTTGTGTCAGGGGAAGTTTTAGGTTGGATGTAAGGAAAACGTTCTTCCCTAGAGGGTGGTTGGGCGCTGAAGAGGTTCCCCAAAGGAAGTGATCACAGCACCAAGCCTGACAGAGCTCAAGGAATGTTTGGACAGGGCTCTCAGGCACATGGTGGGATTCTCAGGGCTGTCCTGTGTAGGACCAGGACTCAGTGATTTTTGTGGGTCCTTTATACTTAAGGATTTTCTGATTCTGTTTCATTTTTTTCAGCAGCATTAGTGGTGGCAATGTCAGTCGTGCAGTTGACCAGTCTTGTACAGGTGTCCCTACAAATACTGTGGTAACTGATGTGACCTGTGTAGTAGGACTGCATAAAGAAATCTTTAGAAATTCTAAGGAGTATAGTATGAAGATTAAACTACCACTAATTCAGATGGGAAGGAATGAAGCCAATTAATAGTTAATTGGGTGAAGTTATGCTGATGGAAAGTTCATTGACCTGGTGAGGCCTAAGACATTAATTATTAATATATTAATGTATTAAACATTGTTCCAGTCTAATTGCCCTGGAGAGACTGTGTCTAAATTGTTGAAGTTTTACCTTGAGGCTTTTCCCAGCTCCAAAGGGTGGATTACCTCCTGCTGATCTCAGCCCTGTTATTCTTGAGACTAAGTGTGACAATTCAATCACAGAAATTAAATAGTTAGTGCTTAAGTGTACAGTGTGACATTTAATGGATCCCAAAGAGTGGTGGTGAAATTGGGCCTTTGCTTACTGCAGAATCTAAAGGGACAGGAGAGAAACAGAAAAGAAGATCACGCATAGAACAACAGTTATATCCATGGATCATAAACCATGAAATAGACCATAAAATTATAAGAAGGCTTATCCAATTCCAAATTACAATTGTTTGAACACTAAGTAGCTTAAGCAAGTAAGCAGTATGATCATTCTCATCCAGAACAACAAACCACTGCTGAGGTAAAACCTTTTGGCTGGTAGCAACACAATGAAAATATTAATCTTAGCTGTAATTCTTTTGATTTATAGGTACTATATAAATCATGCTGCTGATTTTTTCCAAGCCTGCTGTTATTATTTACTTCATACTGTTCATTTGGAGAGAATGGCGTGTTGGGGAATCCTTTGGGAATTCTTCATATGTAATAACAGACTGCAAATGTGAGCTTGAAAATTGCATCAGGTAAAGTTAAATTACTAAAATGTCTGTATAAATACACTGCCTTTCAAATTGTTAGAAAACAAAATAAATTTTGTGTTACAATTAGGAAGTTATTGAACAAGTTCCTGACTTCCAAGTTACATTCCTATAAAATCTGGAATAAATTTATGAAACAAAGCAAGCAAAGGGACTTTTCTTGAGCTCTAAACAAACTTTTGGGGAGGAGACAAAACCAGTCTGACTTTTTATAATTCAAGTATTATAAAGTAAATTGTTTTGGAACCCGTATTTATTATGTGCTTACTGATCAAGAGGATTACATGGGTGTGAATGATAGTTCCAGATGAATGGAAGACAAGTAAGTTTTTCCAATGTATTCCTTTAACTGCAGCATCTGAAGTCCTTGTCATGCAACACTTTCTGACATGAGGATTGCAGTTCACTGGAATTTCTCATGTGAGTAAGTTATTTATGTGTGGAGATAATTCAAGGAATGTACTCCCTTCAAAGCACTTTTGATTTTGCTGTTTAATTTATTTATTTATTTATTTATTTATTTATTTTAATTTTTTTTTTTTAATTTGAATTGAGCTCTTGACCTTTCCCAGGCTTAGAATTACAAAATAACTATATGGATAATGACATTGCTCTCTTTCCTCAAATAGTGGTTATGGAATATATGGTTATTCCAGCTCTACCTGTGTCATGGGAAGGGAAAAAAAAAATCTCCTTGAATAATTAAACCAGCAAATTTCCATTTTTTTTCCTTTAACATCTGTAAAAAAGGTCAATTGTGATCAGACATGAATTTATGTTTTAACTACTACCCAAGGAAATATTCCACAACAAAGAATCTTTACAATCTATAAACTTTCACTCAGACAGAGCTTTATCCAAAACAAGAGTATGAAAAGGAGAACCCCTTTGGTGAACTCATACTTGGAGGGATTGACCTGATTTAACCAAACTGAAATATTTCAACCATATTAGAATTTTATGAGAAGAGAAACCTGCAGGATTAAACTGAACTAAATTAGAGTATGAACAATTCCCTTCCAAGGGTGCCTTAACCAAAATACTGCTGTTTAGTTAAAGTAACCACGTGTAAATTAAATATAGTCTAGTGTGATCCATTCTAAAAGTCAGTTTGCAGTTAGTAGCTGTTGTTCAATTTGCTGCCACCACTTGACACAGCTCTCTTGCTTAGGAAGCCCAGAAGTGAGTGAGTATTTCTCTGTCCAGAACAGGAAGATCCAGGGCACATTCCTGTAGCTGGCCAGCGTATGGAGGAGGACTCGCTAAAGGTACTGCCAATATTAGGCTTTGTTTCTGCTTTTTTGTTGGTTGTGATGGATTCTTAATATCTCTGTGACAAAAAAATTGATGATTGCATACAAGTTATGTTCTTTATGGTATTTGATTTGTTCTCTCATGTGCATATCATGCTTTTGAAAACCCTGACCCACTGTGTCACTGAAACAGCAGCAGCTTTTCCTTTTTAAATGCTAATGAAAGTATACATTTTAATTGCCATCAGTTACCAGTCAAATTATGAGTCTGAGCCATAAAAATAGGATGACTTTTACATTAGCAGAAACTACATCAGTCTGTATGTGTTTTTTTAATCGATGCAAGAAAAAATATCCTATATATCCATCCTAAGACAACACTTACCTGTGTATGAATGCAGAGGTTATGGTGAGTTTTTAAACTTTTTTGCTTATTCGTTCTTAAGCGTCTATATATTATAACTTGGTTACCCTCAGACTTGAGCTAAACAGTGCATCAGTATCTTCCAGCTACACAAACGGGATGTTGCAGAGCTGTGTTTGTGACCTGTCAGTCTATCAATCACTGAAGTTCAGTTGCTTTTTGCATACCAGAGACATGATTTCTGCTATCGCTGGGAGATTGACCCTGGTGGAGGGGGAGCAGAGTATTTGACAACAGCCACAGGGCAAGTTAAACTGTAACTTTTGTGGTATGAGCCCGAGGTTGCCGATGAACCTTTGGTTTCCTTGGGAAACTATTTTGCGTTTTTAAAATTAATTAAAGATTTCTCGCGTGGAAAAATTTTGTTGCAATTGGTGGAAGGCAGCGAAACACCTCAAAGTTTTTTACAACAGATAATATCTTGGATTGATTTCAATGTCTCAGTCGTAATCCGCGGCAGAAATGAAGCCCCGTAAAAAGCCGCTCCGTACAGTAGCCTTGCCGTGGATTCTCGCTCGGTCCAAGGGGAATTTCGCTGCCAGGCGCCGGCAGAGGGAGCGAGTCCTGCCCGGGGTGTCCGACCCGGCCCGCGACACAACGTGGGAGGAACAGCCGTTCCCCTGTGTGGGAAGGGGCAACGTTCAAAACGGTCCCTTGAATTAAAAAAAAAACAAACCAAAAAAAGTGGAGCCGTTTCAGTGCAGTGTTTGAGCACACAGAAAGTAGACAAGCAGACGTACTAAGTAGGGTTAAGCTGGAATGTGAATGCCAGCCACTAACAGGAGATTAGCTTCAGGCCTCAGGATAGCCTCAGAGGAGAGTCATGAGTAAAATATGTTGCATTATGACAAAGTCATGGATGACTGCTTTAATGAGGATGTGAGCAGAAAAAAACAAAAACCATTTTTCAAATGGGTGACTGGTTAGAGATCTTCTGTTAGCCAGAAATAAAACAAAAAGGGTGTGGGATACTGCCAGTCTCTGTGTTTAACCTTCTCTAAAGGGTGGTAACAGTTATAATGGGCAGGTAGGAGATGGATCCAGGCTTTTTTTTTTTCCCAGCTAGCTTTACTCCCTGAGGTATCAAAGTTACTCAAACCTCTCAGTATGTTTGGCAACAAATCAAACTGCACCATCTCACTTTGGCAGGGGGGAGGATGAGAGACAGAATCGTTTGGCTGTGGGTGGTGTTAAATCTTAAACCGTCTCCTGATGGTGACACACACACTTGGACAGGAAGAGTGGCAAAACTGAAGCCATTCCTGAAAATGTCTCTACAGCAAATACCAATCCCTCTCTTCCAGCACACTGTTCTAAAAATGCAGTAGTTAATATTTGAATCATTACAATCAACGTACCTAGCTAAGATAGCCTTCCTAAGCTTTAGTAGTCCAAAGTATGTAAAAAATTGCAAATAAAGCTTTTTGCTGGACTACGAAATTCAAGATTCGTTTGCAGAGTCACACACAAACGCACACAGAACTTTGAAAATGTGATTTAAAAATGAAATGGAAGATTCTGCATTAATTCAAACAAGGAATACTAAAGAGTAAATAAATTTGAGAGGATGATACAAATAAAAGTTCTGTTCTGCAGGCTCTTAGTAGATTAAATTCAGTTTTCCACCTTATTGAGCCTTGACACTCTATACTCTTAAGATCTGTACATCTTTTAAGGTGCTTTACTATTTGCCTAAGAGAATCATACATTTGCAAAATTTCTTACAATTGGAGAAATGTATCTGTGTGGACAAAAAGGCTGTGTTTCAATAGGAATCATATATACTTTGCTTCAATTCTTGATTTAACAATAACTTGTTTATCCTACCTCATTATAGGTAGTGAGCAGTCAGCAGTTCAGATAGTTCTGTGAGCAGTTCTCACTTCGTGTCCAGTGAGATAAGACCCTTTCTGAAAGTGCAGGTTAAGCACACAGTGCAGTTTTTAGCTGTCAACTCTTCTTTCAGATACACTTCTCATTTTGTTAATATTATGTTAGTCTTTCAGTTTCTCTAAAAAAAAAAATACTAGAACTTTTCCTACCCTTCAAAAAGAATCCTTTCCCCTCTTGTTATTTATTTTAGTTAGGAATGATTAAATGTAGTAATCTATGTCCTATGCTATTTGATTATTTTATTCTATTCCATTTTCTCAGAAGTGCTGTGTTAGTTGTATGTAATAAACAGGCTTTGGAGATTAAGGTGAGGAAAATTACACCTATTTTCTGACCTGTTTGCTAATATAATATTTACCTCACTGCTGTAACTAGCTAACCCATTATCATGAGCTTCAGCTGTTTACATCACATCTCAATTTTATCATTTGCTTTTCTGTAACTGTGCTGCACTGACTAATTTAGCAATACAAGGTGTGTCTGATTACTTCCTTTGGAAGACAGAGACTTCCACTGCTACCAAGAAACTCAGGAAGTGTTTAATTCGATGCATAATGCTCGCTGTAGTACTTTAGAGCTATGTTTTAGTTAACTTTAGTATCTTTTCACCTGACCTTGTCTATATTTGCTTTGCTTTCTAGAATTTAACTACAACAGGTCTTCAATGCTAGAGAATTCTGCTGTAACTGGAAAGATGGAATAGGGGTATAGTGAATTGATCTCTTTTGTATCACAGGTTATACATGAGGTTTAAATCTGCCCATAAAGAAGATGGGGGAGGGGGAAACAGGGGTTTGTTGTCTAATTCAGGTAAAGAATGGTGCTTTGCCTAGTAACACAGCAGAACTGAGGAATACCTCTCTCCACAGGGAGTTTCCTGCCAGAAGAAACCTTTCTTTGTTTTTCAGCTTTGCCAAGATCTAGAAGATCTCAATCTCTTGGTAATGTCAAAGGCGAATTAGTGTGCCTTTTAGGAGTGTATATTTAATACAAGCTGTCCAAGAGAGACCAGAGAGGAAGGTGTGTGCTGGTGCTGCTGGCTTTGCACATGCTCATGCCTCTGTGCAAGCATGCTCATCCAAGGAAAGCCCTTTCATAAAGCAAATATTGTGTAGCTGTTGAATGCTCAGCCTCAATGCACATTTCAGGTTAACTTTAGAATATTGAATGTCATGGTTGGAGCATACCTTCCTGTCTTATTCCCCCAAGGAGTCCCATGCTCTGAGACAGCTCTATCAAATGAACCAAAGCACAGTGCATGGGGGCCATCAGTTTGGCTCAGTTTGGAGCCCCAATGAAGTGCTAAATCACACACTTGGTGAGTTAGATTGCTCTGAGCAAGAATGATCTCTCTGAAGCAAGTTTTGCAGGAGACTGCTAAGGGTTGCATACAATCCTCTTGAAGCTGGCAATCAGATTATCCTTTTCGTAGGTGAGCTAAGTAGGTTAAACATCTTCAAAGCCTCTAAACTGTTTCTCTCATATCCTGAAAGCTATTAGCACATCAGCACTGAGTCTGCTTCCCTGCAATCTTAGGTCAAAGGGGCTAAATGTTACACCTCTCTGCCTTGCTTAACCATATCCACATGGCTAAAACAGAGATTCTCCAATGATCATATGGGCTCTTATGAATTCTCAACTTTCTCCATGTACTGTGGAGGCCCTCTTTAGAGAAAGCCACCATGATGCTCAGTTATAGACCAATACCCTAATTCCTGCAAACAGGATAAGCATTTATTCATCAGCTTAACTGTCATACTTATTCCAAGAGGTCAAGGAGTCATCCAAAACTCAGGTTTACAAGCACTAGTAAAAATGGCAAAGTATCTTCAAGCTGTCTGAGTATAAAAACATACTTAAGGAATTCTTCAGCTTCATCTCTGACACTTTGCAAACAATTGAAGTTTCTAGTCCCTAACAGTAATGTTTGCTTTTTGTTTTCTATCATTCCGCTTCATGTTGCAGAAAATACTGAAAAAAATTACTAATGTCTCCTGAAATGCAGTGAAACAAAACTAACAATTTTATATAAACACTGATTAATTCTGAATTTAAATAAAACTTTAAATAAGGAGTGGCCAGATTTAACTAGGGTCTTTCAAAGAAAATACCTCTGCAGAAACACAAGGAGAATGAAGTTAGCTGATGAATTCAATGTACTTACTTCTGGTTTTATGTTGCTGAGCATCAAACTGAGAAGAGCTTTTTTGTTTTCTTTACAATCATTACCAAAACACAGGATTCAAAATACATCTTCTTTAGAGGGAAGGGAAGAGAAGAATCTTCCCATTCTCCTAAAACACTTACACTTTTCCAGATAAAATTTCTTTGTTGAATTCACCCTTCATCCCTTCCTGGCAATCTTCATTTCAATTCTTGACTTTTCTTGGGCAAGTAAGTGTTTTAAAATACAAAAAGGGTAAAGAGTATTTTAATTGTTGTTTGTCAAACTAGAAGGATTAGTATTTTACGGAAATCATACAAGTAGAGCAAGAAAGCATGAGAGTTCTTTGAATGCATCCCTAAAGCCACCTGTGCTAGTGGAGTGTGTGACAGAGGGGGTTGGAACAAGATAATCTTTAAGGTTCCTTCCAACCTAAACCATTCCATGACCCTATGAATGCTGCCATAGATACCCTAGGAAGGTATTTCCTGTAAAGAATTGTGCATTGAACCCCTCTGTCCTGCATTCAAACCAATATGACCCTAAAATAATAAAATCTGGGGCTAAAATTAATTTGCCATATAAGCAACATAATGCTTGGAAATTAGTGATTCCTCAGAGAATTATTCTGAAGAAATTAATACATCTAAAAATAAGATTAGCACATTTTCTTCTTCATTGAAAGAGTTGGTATTCCCTAGTAAGCACACTGCTCAAGACTTTTGGGAAGCAAGTATGAACTACTGTTTTAGCACTGCCTAATTTCATAGTGCTGACATAACTGCAGCTGTCAAACTGGATTGGAAGCATCCCAGTATATACAGATTACTGCTACAAACAGGCAATATCAGAAGTGATAAGAGTTCCATGACAGTGGACTAACACACTAACTATCCTTGGCTTCACCGAGTTCTCATTCTGAAGTATGGAAGAGAATCCAGGAGAACAGGCAGTTTGCAGCAGCCATTACAAATAATGGTGCTGATGGAGCAGCGAGACCTTGCACACAGTCTTAGTCCACACAGCTATTTATTGCAAGGTGGGACATAGATACATGGAGTAATGTTTTTAGGAAACAATTGCAGTTGCAACAGAGTTGCACTGCTGTTAATATTGAAGTTGCTGCAACAGGCAGAGTCCTGCTGTTTCTCATACTTCACTCTAATCAACTTTTCACTTTCTACATGCTTTTGAAATCTGTTTTATAAATTCGTTTTTGTCTGTGTGTTTCTAACAACAAAGGCTTTCACAAAACTTGAAGTTTGAGTTTGTGTGCTCAGTTTGTAAGACTCAGACCTTGCATGGTTGAGGTTTTAACTTGAATGCTGCACTCTCAAATGTGGCACCCCACCCATTGGCGGCATACAAAAGGAGGTTTTTAATTGACAGGAGAGTTAACATTCTTCCAGACCTCAGTCTGGAGCATGTATAATTATACTAAAGCATTGTTAGAAACTATTTTAAAAGGAAATGTTGCCTGCCTTCTGAGGTTTTTCTACATCCATGTAGCCTGGGAATGTCAGCCTTTCTTTAAAACCACAACATTGTTCTTCTTGATCAATAAGCAGCACAGGCACACTTTAGCTCAGAGAATGACAAGCAGCTCTTCAGATTTGCAGCTTGCCACTGACTTTGTAGGGAGCTTCAGTTATCCTGAGTCTCACTACTTAAATTTGTAAAATGGGACTTATGCAGCTGTGATTATTTATTTACTTAAAAAATGTATTTTCTTCTGTAAACTACTGACTCTCGGGCATTAGATAATTTTATACATTTTTGTTACCTTTTAGGTATGTACTGTTTTAAATAAATCCTTCCCTAATTAGGTTGTCCTGTCTCTACCTCTGGTGCCTACTCCATTCAGCCTTTTTCCAGACACAGACACAGGCCCCTTACAAGATGCTCTTCTGATAACAGAACAGGAAGTTCTTTATCATCTTCTAATGTTGTGTGACTCCAAATTTAATTATATGCCTTAAACAGGTAGAAAATATTCCTTGCTCAAAGAGAAATTACTTGGGCTGGTACAAGAAATTTCAGGGCCTATGGCATACAAGTCAGATCAGATGATCTGAACTTTAGCTCCTTGAACAAATGACAAGTGACATAAGAAGCCAAAGATAAAAAGATGGTGGGCAGAGGCAAGAACAAAGTGATGAAAAATAAAATTCAAAGACCAAAAACTTGAAAGCAGCAGCACAGCAGTAAGCAGTGACAGTTGTTTCGAGGTCAGCCCTTCTCCAAGGGATTGTGCTGCTCGGTGTTCTCACATAGGTTTCTAAGTCCAGTATTTCAAGTAAAATTAGGACTGCTGCAGCTCCTCCTCTTCCTTCAACTTGCTATCATAATGATCATAAAAGGAACCACCTCATTCCAGTCCTTCCAGTTGTGCAGTAATCAGCCAACTATGCAGATTACAGAAAACTGAAGGGGGGGATGCAATATGTGTGCTATGGTAGAAAATGTTTCTCTACTTACATGAAAGAAGTGATCATTTAGTGCTTGTATTATTTAGATCGTAGGGTGCATTCCCTCCTCTAGGAACAGGAATGAAGTCATTACAGAGAATTAACTACTTTACATTGCTTTACACTTGAATTCTACTTTATTGCATGAACATGCAAAACATGTTTACACATATCTATAGACAAACTGTGTGCTGCTTCAACAAAAATAAGTAAATGAAAAAGCCCAGTTGATGGGAAGAAAATGGATGTTTGGCAGCATCTCTGCACAATTATCCATGAATGCCCATGCATTTGGAAGAGTGACGTGCAGTGTTGGCCATTGGGTTTTTTGATAAAACCATACCAGTATTTTTTTTGTGGCTGTCAAGAAGAACCAATCTAAACAAAAAAATGAATCTAGTATTTTACAGAATAAAAATTAGGGCTGCTTATGTAATTAAGTTGACCCTCCATTCTAAATAAGACTTCAACACAAGTAAAGATTATCTGTCCCAGGCAAATCCTTCCTAGGGATTACATGGTGCATAAACTAATAAGGGTTTATTGTTTCTTCTTTCTGAGAGGGGAGATAACTAGAGGAACATTAAAACATTAATGTGGCATTAAAGAATTGTAAACAGAATTAGGAAATTAGATGGTTGTGAGTCTCAAAACAGCATCAAATCACCATTAATTTTCCTATGTGCAGACACAGAAAATTGGGAATACTCCGTGTACGCAGAACTGTTTTGCTCTGTGAAGTAAAAATGTCAGGTATGCATAAGCTGTTTATTTTAAAAGATAATCTGAATATGTTCAGCATAAAATTTTGTAGACACCATATTACTCCTATTTTTTGGGGTATCCTAGTCACAAAAAGAAGCTAAACAAAAATTTTATAATTCAGCATAATTTAGGTGAAGATACTTTTGGTAAAGTAACTGAGACACAATTAAAATGTGCTGGTTTACACCCTAAAAAGGTAAAAATAAATTTAGTACCTACCATCTGAAAGACTTTGATGAAGACTGTTATATGGCTATTTGGGAAAATGTCTGTTTATTTAAAAAGATCATCAGTGAAAACTATAACCTAGACTTGAAACTAGAAAGCTACCAAAGAAGTAGTCAGAGAAATGAACTACTTTACTTTGTTCCCAGTCACTTTTTGATTGCTGGTTTGAGATCACCTTTGACTGGATGCCACATATATGTATTCTGACATAAGTACTCATAAGAATTTAAATCCATTTAGTAAGATTCACACCTCTAACAGCTGAAGATGAAATTATTCATTTTAAAGCTTTACTGGGACTGGTTCCTCACTCCCTTTTTTCTTTTCTGTCTTGCACATCCTGATGCCAATTAACAAGGCCTGGTACACACAGTACAGCAAATTCCCTTGTTCTATATAGTAAATGCAAAGAGAATGCTGGTTCCACCACTGATGGTCCAAATGGGGTAGTTCATGGCATTTGGTCTCTTCATTTTATGATGACATTTCATACGCAATTAAAACCTTTTCTCCTTTATACGTAGGAACAATAGTCTTCATACATGTTATTTTAAAGAACACAGCTCTACTTGTTTAGGATGGTATGAACTTTATTAGTCACAGCATCTGTAGGTAAGAGTTTTCCTAGATGGCTTGTGATGAAATTCTGTAAATATAGTATCACCATGAGGAAATCATTTTATATTAAACCAAGGAAGTAATTTAAGTATTTGGATCAGGTCAGGCTGGAGGGGACTGTAGGGGGCCATCCAGTCTAACTCACCTGCTCAAGCAGGGTCATCCTAAAGCACATGGCACAGGGTTGCATCCAGCTGGTTCTGGAATATCTCCAGTGGGGGAAACTCTACAACCACTCTGGGCAATCTGTTCCCTTGCTTGGCCACCCAATGATCATCCTCCTTGTATTAAAATAAAATCAAAAAGGATGACAAAGTCTGAAGACTGCCAGACCCATTGGTGTGCTAGTTTGCAATCTGCACTATGGAAATTATGCAACAGCTGTATTTATCTTTGAAGATTCATTGAACTCTGTAAGAGTTAAATATCATCTTCCCTGATGAGCACTGTCACATGTACAAGGTACTGGGACTTCAATTCAGCAGCTTCCTTCACACCCTACTGTTTCCTTAGCTCTTTGTGACAATGAGTCTTCAAGTCTTCTGCTCATAAGTGTCCTGGATGTGTCTTCTTTTGTCCATAACTGTTCAATTTAAAGGAAATATAAAGTCAATAGAACTATAAAATCTTTCTTAGTTTTAGAAAAATGTTTTCTTAAGACAGTAATTGATACTCCAAAAAGCATAAGCTTAACTCTTTATAATTACAGGTTATATAAATTGTTCTAATTTGTTTCTATTGTATAGTAGCCATGGCATTTGTTGCCTTCCAATGCAGTGAAAAATAGGTCTACATAGAAAATGTAATATTTGTCATGTTGGCCCAGATTTGAGAATGCATTTAAATTCTTACCTTCTACTGAGTCCCCACTTCTCACTGAAAATCAATCAGCTGCTGGTGCCTAAACAACATTTTATTGAACATCAGCCCTCCTGTTGTGCACTGGCACTCCGCATGCTCTCAGAAAAGATGCTCTTGCATCTTTTGGCTGATTTGAACTATCTGGTTTATCTCAGGCATAGTAAATCATGATGTTAGCGCTGAAGGTTCTCTGGTTCAATTACTCCTCATCCCAACCACTCTGCAAAAGCAAAGAATACAAGTAGGAGACCATCCCACAGAGACTTGGAGACAAGAGATTCAGAACCTGCTTGACAAGTGACACATACTCAGTTCTTCAGCACTATTTAGCACCTTTTTGATCTTACATGTCATAAGATGCAAGTTTTCCTATGCTCACTTTTTTCCTACCCTTAAATTCTCTGGCTAATCCCCGTGTTCCCTACCCCTCAGTACTTTTGGGGGTTTTTTGACCCTCAATAATAAATTCAGTAACTTCCCAGTTCCCAAAGCAGTCTGGATGGTGTTTAAAGACAGAGGGCTTTTGTGCAGTGTAATGTGGAACAATCAAGGGCCACATTCTACTCACCTTTCCTTTGATGGACACATTACTTAGGGATTTTATCCTGATGGGTTCAGTTGCCATAAAACTGCACAGCTGGGGGAGCACGAGAAAGACAGGTGCTGAAAGAAAGCTGCAAGACAAGCAGACCAGACCAATAGGGTGTTCACTGTTCCCTGCTTGGTGAAGAACAAAACAACTAAGAGGTGAACAAATAAACAGGTAACAAAAGAATCTTCATTTTATTTTCAAGCAATTTAAAACATTTAGAGATAATGAAAAGCCAGTAGACATGGTAAAAGTTACACAAAACTGTGAATTGCTTTTTCTTCTCTCTTAAATGAAATACAGTCTGCAGTCTCTATAAATCCGTGTTCTGTCTCCACCCTGGATACTGCATTCAATTCTGCATCCTCCCCCTAGTCTCAGTAAAAATAGAACTGGAGGAAAATTCAGAAATGGTCGACAAGGACTAAGGCATAGAAATGGGATTTCATAACACTGGGTTAAAATGGTAGGAAAGTATGAAAAGGGCACTGCTTCTCTTTGTGACAAAGCTGTCTAGAAAATAGAAGCAAACAAAATCTCAAGTCTCTTTGAATTTAGTACAGATGATTTCCCCTGTGCATTTGCATCTTTTACTTGGTGATATATGAAAAAAAATAATTTTCAATGAATTTGTTATTGCAGAACAGGCTTACTGCCTTCCCTGCCTACAGGCCATGGTTTTATAAAAACCTTTAGGCAAAAGGAAGTGATATTGGAGTCTTCTTCCCTGGCAGGGTGGAACTGCTAATTTGAAGGTATCTGCTATCACATCACAATATCAGAATCGTGTAGGTGGCAAGGGACTTCTGAGAGTTTTGTAGTCCAACTTTCTCCTCCCGGAGAAAGCAGGTTGCTTTTAGCCATGTTCAACTGAGTTATGTATATCTCAAAGGTTGGAGTTGCCATAGCCTTTCAGGGCAAATTGTTTCAGTATTTGATCCTTAAAAAAAAAAAATAAAATAATTGCTTCCTATATTGAATTGCTGTAGGCTGTGCTCATTGCTTTTTGAGCACCTCTGGGACAAATGTGGCTGCAGCTCTTCTACACCCATCCTTTACGAAATGCTTCACAGCACAGTGATCTCCACTCACCATCTTCTTTAAACCTGGGCAAATCCAGCTGTCATCTTCTTGTATGTCATTAACTGCAGCCGCCTGAGCAGTTTGGTAGCCCTGCTTTAGTGTGTCAATGGCTTTCTTAAAATGAGACACAGAGCTCCAGGTGTGGTGTCACAAGTGTCACATGGGGGAGAAGAATCAGTTCCCTCCAAACCTACCAGTTGTACTCAGCCCAGTTTGCAGCTGGGCACATGAGCTCTAAGAGCTCATGGTTGGCTCACATTCAGCTTGTCCATCACAACCCTCAGCTCCTTTTCTACAAAGCTGTTCTCTATCCAGTCAGTTCCCAGCCTGTCCCACTTGGGGGGTTATGCCAACCCAATTGCAGGGCTTTGCATTTGCCTTTGCTGAACTTCATGAGGTCCCCAAGAGCTCATTTTTCCAGTCTGACTAGGTCTGTGTGAGTAGCAGCCCTGCCTTCCAGTGTATCAGCCACTCCCCCCAATTTGGTATCACCCACAAATGTGCTGAGAGGTCACTCTATCCCATCATCCTGCTCATTACATCAGCCATTTCAAGAATCCATGTTGATATAACCTATATAAAGAAAGCAATTCAAATATCCTTCCAGATAATATGCTGGAGACTTGAAATTTTGTTTTAGAAACATGCACACATTGCATTGCCAAGTCTTTTTTTCTCAAGATATAAAAATAAGAAGTAGCCCCAGGTTCCAAGAGAAGCAGGCTTTGAGTCTTTTTCTGGATGCAAATGCCAAATGTAGAACTTGACTTAGTGCAAATCTACTGGAAGGCAGAGATGACTGTCAGAATCTAAGAGCTAAGCAAGCTGGAAGTTATTTATAAATGAGTCCTTCCCCTGTATCTCCAGTGTGTGCCTTTGCTCAAAGACAGGCAATATATTTCCATGCCATAAAAACAGAACTGCATCTGTAAATACGCGGTGCTCTGAGGACATTCTTGCAATCTTGTTACTTGCCTGGGTGGTTGTATGGACAGAATGGACTCTGTGCTAGAAGCTGTTGTACTACTGGAGCAGAGGGGAGAATGGGGATCAGGAAAAAAACAAAACTAGAAGGAAAACAGAAGAAAACTGTAGGAGTAATTCAGATCCTCTGAAGACATTATAGCAATTTCAAGAACATTTCTGTAATAACGTTTCCAGCACAAAACTGTCTGTCATGGGCATGGACAGAGTAACATTGCTGCCAATGGGCATGGAAAGGACAATGCTACAGACATGATCCCCAAAATTCTCTTTGAACATATTGTGCTACTCAGAGATTACTATTACCAGAGACATTACAAGTTATGCTATAGGCTGGTATAGTTTTAAAGTTGGATTTTGTTGTGTATGCTAGAACTGGATTTGGGATAATACACGTACATTGCAAAATACTATAAAATGGCTTAGCAGAATGTTTTCTATCTTCCACGTGGAACTTGTCTCTCCAAACTTGGCTTTATAACTCTTGTACACTTTGGGACAACAACTCCAACAACATGAGCTGAAGAAAACATTGGTAAACAGGAAGCATTTGTTGTGAAAAGGAACTAAGAGAAGATGGAAGGACATGAAAGTGAGGAAACCCTCCAAACCCAAACCTCCAGAAATGGGAACAAAGGCACTGAATGTTTCCAAACAAATACTCAGATAAGTAAGGCTGCTTGGTTTGCTTGTATTTTTGTGAAGACCACAATGATAAAGAAGCTATGTTCTACGTGGACATTCAGGAACATACACTTGTAAAGGATGTATTCCAGGCAGAACCTGTGTCCCAAGCCAATGTTTAAGAAGATGTGGGATAACTCAGAGACATTTACCAAGTATAGCAACAAGTAAACACAGTCATTTGACTTAACTGCAGGGAAGCAACTCTTCAGTTCTACTTATTCTAATACCCTCACAGTAAGGCACATGCTTCTTTCCTTTTTTTTTTTCTCCAGGCACTTTTTCTCCAGTGCCACAAAAGAACCCAATCTGGGACTTAACCTGGGATGCAAAGCATCAAATTGCTGTTTCCCAGTTCTGCTACAGCCATCATAAAACACCTTAAGCAAATCATCCTGCCTCCATACCCGTCTCTAACAATGGGAAAATCATTTCTCTCACCATTCTTTATTAGTTCATTAATTCAGTGAGGCAACAAGTATGTCCTGTTGCTTAAATGCCATGTGCTTAATGCTATGTGCATTTTTTAGGACTTTGCTTAGACACCTACAGACCCTACTACTTCTGTACTCATCAGCAGCAACATTACATTTGTTCACAGCAGCTAAATGCAGAGTATATATAAATATCACCATGATAGATGACATGCTTTTTCATTTCTCAGAAAAATAACTGTTCTTACTAAATAAAAAAAATAATGGAACTATTATTACTACAAAAATACAGTTTTTCAGCTATTAAGTCAGCAGTACATCTACTGCTATACTTCTCTTAAGATTACTACCGTCACCTGATCATAGGGTAGTGGATAACTTGCACTTGTATTACCTATATTTTAGAACATTCTAGCACTTTCTATAAACATTTTAACATTTTGAGTTATTCTACTCTGTCATTTTCCTGCATGTACATAATCCTGAACCCTGAGAAATGAGACTTTTAGAACTCATTTAATAAGTTTGTCAATAACAGTGTTATGCTGTGAGAATGTTCCTAAGTACAGCCATGTCTCAATTATATTAATCTGTTTCTCAGATTTAAAAACAATTAAAGCAATCATAAGGCACATGCAGCCTTGTTTGAGAAAGTATATTTGAAAAGCAAATGCTTCTCCCCACCCCTGCACAGCTCCAGTTGACAGACAGAAAGAATTCATCAGTGAGAGGGAAAATGCCATTTGTCAGATATGACTGAGGCCAGTTTCCAAGTACTTCAGTTAGAAGAAAAGAAACGCTACAAAAAGAAATATGACAGGTCTACACTGCAACATAAGCTTTTAATTAAGAAATCTAAAGGGAACCAAATCTAAGTTTAAAAAATATAACTCTATCATTGTAATCTATATGAACTTCCAGTCTGTTACTGGTATATTTTCTTAGCTATATCCCTGGCAATTAACTGGACAATCTAGCTTGGCCTCAATAAAAGTATTTCCTTCTATCAGATTTCCTCCCCTCTCACCAATTTCACTGGATGTTCTCCTTTGAACTTTTACTATGCTCATAGGAATCAGAACTCATGACTTGCATTCCTTACTTCATCACTATATACAATTTCTGTCCTTACACATCTTTGTGTACTTTCTGATAGAAGCAGCTCTAGTCTGAGCGTCTCAGTCTCATTTGATTTTTCAGTGGTTATAAGGTTACTTTCCTTTCTTCAGAGAAAAACGTATCAGCTGCACTAAGACATTGCATCAGTGCCCCGAAGAACAACGTGAAAGGTAATGCATCTTGCTCCCCTGGGTACTGTTTTCATTGTCATATGCAATGGTATGCTGGATGGGATAGTGTTCAACTGGAAGTTCCATTAAGCAGCTCTCGGACACCATTAAAGTGTTCTAATAGGTGTGACTTATTGACCGGAAGAGTCGGTAAACAAATGAAGTATAAGTGACAGTACGAGACCAGAGTAACAGTAATTAGCGATGTGACTCCATGAGTAATAGCAAAATTACCCTGACCCAGTTGATGGTAGTAGCAACAAAATCTTCAAAAAATTAAAAAAAAAAAAAAAAAAAAAAAAAAAAAAAAAAAAAATCCCCAATAGGTGGGTTTTCTACCAACACTTATAAGGGTTGTGAGCAAGCTTCCAGGTTCCCATACAACCCACTTCATTCGTGTTGCACTCCAGCCATGTTGGGACACACAGCAGCAGTTGTGCTCCCCATGTTGGCCAGAGCCAGGCACAGGGGTGGAAGGAGAAGGACGGGCTGGCAGCACAGGCCCAGCACACTGCACCCGCAGCTGCTTGCTACAGATGTGCCAGGCTGTGGGGCTTCACAGGAAACCTCCAGCAACCTTCTCCTCTCTGCAGAGCACCAGCACTGCGGTGGGAACCCTGCTTATTTCTGCTCTGTGGAGTTCACACCGGCACCCTCTGCCTTGCCAGGTGCCATGCACAGTCCTGGCTGAGCCGCCACACCTCTCCTGGTGTTCTGCACGTGGTTGCACAAAGGCCTAGCAGGTGTACAATGGCCTATCAATATCCTGCCTCCAATCCGTGTTCCAGGTTTATCCCACGCTACCCTCACCTCAGTGCCAACACAAACACTTCAGAGAGCCTGCATTAATGAGAGCATGACAAAAACAAATCTGATCTGTCTGTGCATGCTTTTTGTCTCCTGGAATCACATCACATACGGTTTTCTGCCTCTCCTGAATAAAGAGAAATGTTATACACAGAAATCAGAGCATTTTAGTGCAAAAATAGAATTTTTCCTCAGAATGTGCATGAAGAAACTATTTTATTTCTTTGATGAAAATACTATTCACGAAACCCCCCCACCAAACTACCAGCTGCTCTCCAGTAGTAAGATGACATGACCAAGAAAATGTTCTTGCTAAGTTCCATAAATAAAACCGGTTTTATTTCTCTTTCCATATCTTAGCAGGCTTAAATGGGATCCCATGGGGGTAATATCCTGGAATATATTAATG
This sequence comes from Hirundo rustica, assembly GCF_015227805.2. Taxonomy (NCBI): domain Eukaryota; kingdom Metazoa; phylum Chordata; class Aves; order Passeriformes; family Hirundinidae; genus Hirundo; species Hirundo rustica. The sequence goes on from NC_053464.1 coordinate 6,569,837, forward strand.
CCAAAAAGAAAAACCTATGAATACCACAAGACAAAATACATGCACACAAAATCAATACTCTCAATTTCAGGGTTCCTGATTGCTTAGAGAACTGACAGGAAATGCACTGGTTTCAGTGCAATAATAAAAGGTCTGAAGAAATACCTAGAAAGAATGAACAGAGACAAAATCATATAAAAGCAAGTGGTATTGTCTGTGTATTGAGAGAGGTAATGAAACTGATTGTAATAAGACACCCAGTTGTATGCTTTCCAAAATAATACAAGAGTTGGAAAGGAAATGGAAAAATATGAAAATGTAATACAATGTACAAAAAAATACTCACTTTGAGAGTCTATTTTGTTTGAGGTACAATTAAAAGTTTTTTATCAAGCTACAAATATCCGTAACTGGTTTAGGAGTTGGTTGTCCTTTAGTCATCCAAGGAAAGGAGCAATCAGTAGATGAAGTCTGGCTGATGCAGACTCCAGATAGAGCACGTCTTCAGCACTGGTTATAATTAACCACTAGACCAACTTACAACACAGTTCCTGCTTTCCTCTTCGGATCTAGATTAAATTACCTAGGAACTGCTGTAATTCAAAAAGAAAATGCAGCTACCAGAGCAGGAAGCTGTGGAGGAGCTGAGGCGGCCCCGTCACCCACCTGCGGGGTGTGACCCCCTGTGCCTGCTCCGCTGCCCGAGTGACAGCTCCCAGCTCTCGCCGGCTCTTCCAGCGGCAGCTCCTCCCTTCTGCCAGATGGACAGCACAGCTCGGACTTGGGCTCCGGCTGCGGGGGACCCGGCTCGGGGCAGAAAGCGGCCTTTTATAGCCGGCACGCCGGGCGCTGCGGCTCACACCTCCAGGCTCCGCTGCGAGCACAGCGCCGCTGCCGGGACCCGCACCCCCGCCCGCCGCTGCCCATGGCCCCGCTGCCCCCGCTGCTGCTGCTGCTGTTGCTGCCGGCGGCCGGTGAGTAGAGCAGCGCCCCGGGCACGGCCCTTCCCCGTCCAGCCGCTCCTCCGCGGGCTCTGCTGGACTCGCTCCCTTGCCCGGGTGGGTTTTGGCAGCGTCGGGGGCAGGTGGGAGAGGAGTGGGGAGAGGAGTGTTAGGAGGAACGCTCACGGGAAGTGCCTGTCTTCCCACGCCGGAGAGCAGTCCCCGTGACGGGTGGCCAGCGCTCGGGCACAGCTCGGGGGGACTCGCCACGGGAACCCCCGATGTGCCGCTGCCGGCGGCGGCTGGAGCTGCCCCGACATCCCGCCGTCAGACCGCACCTGCAGGCGGGAGCGGGGCTGGAGGGGCGCACGCTGCCTCTGTAAAGCTCATCGGTAATGTACAACTCTGCCAACGAAGTTCCGTGTTTCGAATCGGTTTGCAGCTTGCACGTGCTGTAATAATCTTTCTATAAAGCCAGTAGCTTTACCCCCGCTCTTCTCTGGGTATTGGAGTGAGCTGTCGCGGAGCACTTGAGTTACTAAGCAGTTCAGAAGCAGGAATTGCTAGAACTGACATTGCCTACAAAACCCTAACTGGGTTATTCTGCGAAATGAATCAGTCTTCATGAATGAGTTATGATGTGAGGATGTAATTAAAGGACCCCTGCCTCACACCTTCACACAGCCAATTACTCACTTTGCAAATATTTAATTATTTTTTTTGTCTCCTACATCCTATTTATTAATCAGTGTTAAAGACCTGTTGTAACAATTGACCGTCCATTTCCTCCTAGCTTTTCTGAGGTATTCATCAGTACAGTATCTGATTGTACTCATTTCTACAAAACTCTGTTATCGTCCCTCTTTTTCAGATAGGTAGGTGGGCTAACACGAAAAAGCATGCTCTAATTTTAGGTTTCCGTGGTGACATGGTAGAACCCAATTTTACCTACAACTGCGTAAAATTATGTGGAACTTCAGCTGCTCAAAGCCTGAGTGCTGGGGCAGCTTGGTACTCCAACCCCAGGATGTTCAGCAGGCTGGGAGCCTACTATTTGTAAACATTAATAGGCATTGTTTTAAAGTGATTCAATTAACTTCATACTGAACGTTTTTGACAGCTGTAAGGATAAAATCCTATCTTCCAGAATAGCAATCAGCTGTCTTAAGCAAAAGATTCTCTTGCGCATTTTTTTATACATTCCTACGCAGCTTACAAATTCACCACACCAAATCTTGCAAATAGCAGGATCCTAAAGAAAAGAGCCTCAATTCATTCCTAGAACAGATTCTGGGCACAGAATGGAGCAGGGTCTGGGGGAAGGCAGACGTCTCATTAAAGCCCATAAGGTAAGGTGCTTGCATAATGGGGCCAACCTAGGGCCCCACCAAGCTCCCTGCCCCAATTCTACTTCCTGACCTCAGATTGCCCCTGTGATTCCTTCTGCATTTTGATCATCCTCCAGACATCATCCTTTACATGGCACAAACCTCAGCAAGAACAATAAGGAAAGCAATGAAATCACTGCTTCTGCCAGCTTGGAGTGCTCATTACAGAGAGCCTGGCTGCGCTCCGATAGCTCTGAGTCAGGCACCTCAGTCACCCACTCCGTGGGCAGTGAGGAGCACGGGAAATGCAATTTACCTGTTTCCCAATTGGTCCAAAGTATCAAAACAGACAAATTTAACCTTTCAAAAAGTTTCCATGTGACCAGAGGTGGTGGAGATAGCATGTGAGTTGTCTGGGCAATAAAATGAGGTGGAAAAGGCCGTTCCTGATGGCTTATGAAACAAAAGGTAAAAATCTAAGCAAAAACTAAGATTTCTATAAGGCATACAGTTCTTTTTTGCAAGATCTTGGAAATGCATCAGAAAGTCTGCTTATTCCCAAGTTTCAAGTTCTGAACTACTGGAGCACTATGACTGCATAGAGATACCCCTATAGGAAATTTTACACATATTTAACATTAAAAAATGTTTCTGTACCCTCAGTCTTTGAAAGCATGGCTTGAAAATTCTTTTTAAACCCACAAAACAGCATATACTGTATTATATGCTAATAATGTAGTCAGGTATCATAATTATGCAAAGTTGTAATCTCAATAAAAATATGAGTACGTATCTGGAAAAATAATCATTATCTTTGCACTGAGCCCATTGAAAAGAGTAAAACATTATAGGAAATAGGACCTTTCACAAAAAAAAAGAAGTGTTTCTAGTTTTTTCCCCCTCTTTGCTATGGAAATTTAAGGGAGTGGATTTTTAAAATACCTTATAAAGCAATGAAACGAAAACAAATCCAATCTGGCTCACTCCCTTTTTCTCGATCTTCAAGGTTGTGTTTGACACAGCTGCACACAATCTGCATGACAAAACCCAAAAAACAGACTAGACATTGAGGGACAATACTGCTCTCTCAGGAATGCATAATCAAACCTCTCATTCACAAAGTCTTCATAAAAACAAACAAAACCACAGAGAACATTTCAAAAACTTAATCATAAAATATTTGGAAATACACAGAACATCAATCCACTCTCTGTGTTCCACAACATTTCTGATAAAACACTTTGGAGATTTTGTTATATTGCAAACACACCACTGCTATCATCATCATCAACAACATTGATACTGTGATTGCTTCCATAGTTCTGGGCATTCTCAGGGGGTATTTCATTGCTTTTATTAACTCAGCTCATAAAGCTGTTGTGACAGACTATCATGTTCACAGTATCTATGCCATGCTGCTTTACAGCTGCATGTCCTGATGGATGTAATGTATGTGAGGTGCTGTAAGACAAATATATTACAAAAGTTTATGTCCTTTTCTTTAACACACATGGCATATTACACTTGAGCTCCTTAGGTACTAGACAGTTCATCACTTCTACTTGTCATGGATTTAAATCAAGGGACTGGGAATTGTCCCAAGTTAGCAAACAATTCTCTGGTGAAACCAGGAATATGACTTGGAAATCCCTATTTTTTTTCTTTCTGACTTGTATCTTTCCTACACCATCCTTACCCAGTTGCCAGGAACTGAGACACAATGTAAAAAATCTTCACTTTTTTCAGTCCCCAAGGTCTTGCAGAGCATACCCAGCTTTGCTGTTAACCGTGGTTCCTCCAGACATTGCTGGCTGTTTACAAGAGTAATCATTACTAAACATGGAAGAGCATAACCAGTTGTCACTTGTAAAGCTGCAGCCTTATTGCAGGGTTTTCAGCTCAGAATTTACTGAACTGGTACTGGCAATGAAGATAATATTTTCAGTGCTATCATAAAACAAATCTGTTTATAACCAAATGGATGCTTCTGTTACCCAGAACCAAAATCTCACACTAAACATACAGGTAATGTTCTGGAACAGGAGCCATGCACAACAAATACTGTTCGCTGTCTTAGCAAGGAAGTTTAGTGTCAACTCAGCAGTTTTGAAATGAAACTGCTATTGACTACATAACAAGGAAGCTTTTCTTAACTCCTCAGGATATGATTGCTTTTAATCAATGGCTAAAGCTGCATGTGCGAGTTTAAACACTGTTGTTTCAACACTTCTGCCTCTAGATCACATGCCCAAAAAGCAGGAGGGACAAGATCTGGAAGTGGTCACCAGTCATGAAAGTACTAAATGCTGCCTCAGGATCCTTCCTAAAGGGTTTTTCTACCATTCTCACACACAAACCAATTGAATTTCTTACTGAGGTGATTTCATGAGGTGTTTAAATTCCATTCTTTCATGACATTACAAGTGCCAGAGGTCACCAGCATCCCACACATTTCAAGTTACTCAACTGTGCTGGGACCGGTATTTTTTCTGTCAGATTTTCCATTAACTGATTACAGTTAATCATATAATCTATTATGATATAATCTATTACAAAAGATTAGTCTATTATGCTATTATAATAGGTTATGTGATTATGCAGATTATATAAAAACTGCATAATCATATCGTTATTTTGTAGGAAAGTAACTATCAAAGACTTCAACAATGAAGTCTAACTATTTTTTTTCTGCTGTTCGTCTCCCTCACAGGTATTATCAGTTATTAAATCTTAATGTCTTTTGGAATCTGTAACCAGTACAGGAGTTTATGTTTATAAACTGTTCTCCTCATACCAAAATAAGTAATTAGTTTATTTAATAAGAAACTCTAATCAGAAGCCTACTAAAACTAATTTTTTTGTAGTCATTCAGCTTCGTAAAATTTGCTGTGAATAGCTTGGAGCCTGCACTTCAAGGAGAGGCTGCCCATTACCATCGGGGTCTTCAGTGTTTAGTTCAACCTCTCAGGATGACATGAACCCCTAAAAATGCCACCCAGAGTCTCAACAATTTTCTGCTGCTTGGGACCTCTTGCTTTAGTACTGGCATGAGATGGTTAAAATATAGTTCCTAAATTAAGTTTTGTTCTGGAGAAATAATAGTGAGAACCACTTTAACAGCAACAACCCCAAACAAAAGTAAACAGGAAAATAACCAAACCCCACCTTTCTAATTTCCCTGGAAAAGACTCCAAGCAGCCACCCATTTCCCTGCCTTACATCCACCACACCATCCCTACCAGTTATTTGACTGCTTTGTCTAAAAATGGGGAAAACCAAAACCCTATCATAAAGGACCTATTTGTTCCAGAGTAAAGCACTATGTTCTACAAAATAACATAAGCAAAATTGCACATTATGTTAAAGAGAAAACACTGCAACCCTGGGGCAGCTAATCTTAGCAACTGGGTGGGTCTGGCCCTCACCAGCTTGAAGACTGGAAATGATGGCTCTGCCATTGTACACTGCCTCCACGGGGGGAAACCACTGCAGCCATTCTGTGTTCAGTATTCTGCTCACTGTGGACTGGGGACAGAGGGTCTGGGTCAAGCAGCGTGGCCCCAAAGTGTCAAAAATAAACCTGGATTATTTTCTAGTACTGTCATTTATTATCAACGCTTTAAAAAAACCCACACAACCCCAACTATTTAATATTTGCACGCTGGATTCAATAATAGTTTTTCTTGCACAGTTTATAAAGGTGCTTTTGGGGAAGGCCGTTTGAGAAATCGAAGAGGAATTCTGGAATTAGCCGGAGCCATCAGATGCACCACAGGGCGCTCTCCTTTTGCCTACCTACGCTATGGATGCTACTGCGGCCTGGGAGGAAAAGGATGGCCCAAGGACAGAGTAGACTGGTGAGAGTAACTAGTTATCTGACTAATTAAGTGCTGAATGCAGATGACAAATAAAAGGACTAAAATATAAATTAGACCTATTTGGAAGAGGGAGCAGTTTAAACACACCTCAGATTGCTAAGAAACTCTGAAGCATTGAAACTGTGTTTCTGTAGATTTACATGATCTTGGCTTTAGTTCAAATTCTCATTGCACAGGATTCACAGTACAGCTGAGAGTCTTTGCTGTTCGACAAAGAGCTAAACAACTAAAGTCTTGTTGAAGAAGCTTTAAAGTTCAAACATTGAAGCCATCTAAAGGAAAAATTAAGAAACAAAGGCAATAAAAAATCTTTTGATTTTACTATCTTCCATATTACTAGTATTCAAAATAATACATAAGAATTACACAAAATTCAACCTGCTGAAAAATAATTCAAAAAACCAAACCTTCCTACTTAGGGCTAAATCTCAGCATACTGACTACCATCAAAGCAATTTATAATTGAATGTTAATTGACAAGAAGATGGTTGTCTGGGTTTTGTTCTGGTTTTGTTTTGTTATTGTTGTGTGGTTTGGTTTATTTTTTAAAATTTCTATGCATGAAATGGAGTTCCTGAGCCGTGTTGTTCAACTGTTATGTACCACAGGATCTTTACATGGCGATTTGTGGGGAATGACCAAGTAATTACTTAATAAGCACAGGAAAAACAGTAATTGCAAAGTGAGAGCTCACGGCATTAACTTTTCCTATTGCAGACACCAATTCCTCAGGCAACCTAAACACCATCTACCTACTGTAATCTGATGGTTTTAGTCTACCAGGAGTATGAATGAATGAATACTTTGTGGATACACCCAGTTCTTCCAGCAAGTCAAAAAGAAAGGGTGTAATTAGTTTGCAGCAAAAACTTACAAGCTGCCTAATTTCAGGTCCTTGTTACCTCCTCTACTTGCTTTTCTGGGCTTGCAATGACTCCACACCAGAGACACTACAGCAGAATATTTTAATGCCTTTCTTAAGCATTAAAATGTCATTAATTCTTACTGTTCAGTTTCACAATGTCATAGAAAGCCTATAAATTCGTTGTGCCAATTATGCCAAGAACAATTCTGAACCAATGATTTTGAGCAACTTTCCGAATTTTCTAATGATAATGAGCTAACAGTTAATTTTGTGGAAGGGGCTAGGAAAAAAACACACTCACATATAACTGAGAATGCTGTGAAGATTCAGTTAGCTCAATGTGTAGCAAACATTTTTCTCATCACTTATTGCATGAAAAAACAGTAATTTTTTCCAGGTGATCTATGAAACAATTACCCTGGTTTCGTTCCTGAGCAGGTAATGCTTGTACACTCACTGAGGTTGACTGCTTCATTATTTCACCTCTGATAAACCCCACCTAGACTGTGTGACCATAACTCCCCATTTCTGTTCCTCTCAGGTGCTGCTTTCACCACGACTGCTGCTATGGGAGGGCAGAACAAGCAGGCTGTCAGCCCAAGACTGAAAGCTACCACTGGGAATGCAAAGACAATTCTGCTGTGTGTGGTGAGTGAGCACTTGGCAGTTTTTTGGGGTTGGGTTGTTTTGTTATTTTCATTTGGTTGTTTCTTACTTCTAATAATTATCTCATTAGAAAGTTATTTTCTTAATTAACTGTAAAACTCAGTTTACCATTCTTCCTTTAGTGACTTTTTTGCCAGGATACACTGTGCCTCCAGAAAGCCCAGCTAAACCAATCAACTGAATGCAGTTTCTTCTTAATCCTCCCCTACTGCCTGACATAAGCAAAGCTGTGATCTAGAAGCATCTATTACCTTTTGAGAAAACACAAGCACAGCCATCCTCCTTGCACTCAGCACTTACATCTGCTGAGGAACCCACGTTATGCTACACTCTGCAAGTCTCCAGCTGGAGAGCAACCACAAACAGGAGACAAGAAAATTCTAACAGTTTAAAAAGGAACTTTTCCCTACTTAGCAGAAAATACTTCCCGCTATTTATAGGTTTATAATAGACATTGTTTGGGCATATTTGTCCCTGATCAGTTACTGATGGCTGCAATTTATGAATGAACTAATAATTACAGTTTACAGTTTCAGACAATGAGGTAACAAAATATTTGATGAGTATGTTTATTTCTGGAAGCTAAATTAACAAATATTAATTTGAAAATATTTACATAACACAAGTGTAGAAATTGCAACAGATTTCTGACCACATCCTGATAAATTTTGTTTGACTGTTCCAAAATATACTTGCCATGCTAAGGTAAGGGAAGGACAAAGAGATAACCAAGAAAGAAAAACTTCAAAAAATGGTTAAAGGGAAAAATCAGCTTTTCTTTCACATGATTTGTTCACAACCCCAAAGTTTTAGCAAATGCTTTCCAATATACTCAAAGACTCATTGAAGCTGTAGTTTCTCACAGGCCCCCAATATTTACAGGGTTTTTTTCTTCTTGTTGTCACATTTTTGTATTTTTTTAAAATTTATTTTTATTTTTTTATTTTGCTTGTTTTGTTTTTAAAATCAGATGCTCAGCCAGTTACTTTGCATATAATTTTATGCTTCTACCTAGAATGCAAGTGAGCTTTAGAATTGGTTATTATTTGCACTACAGAAATGCTAAACCCCTTACATAAACTTGCTTCAAACAAGTCTGAGTTTATGACTACCATGGTTTCAAAGGCAACAGTTGGCCATTCACAGAGAACAAAAAACCCTCTCATTTCATAACTCAATTTAGAATTTGCCTGACCTGAAAACAGAAGAAAGTTTGGACATTACTTCCTTTCCTCCTTCACATTCAACGTTTACTTTACCCAAGTGTCTACCTCATTCATAATCTCTCCTTACTCATTTCTTCTCCTGCCCCAGATGTACAAAGCACCTTCTCTCTCAATTAATTAATTAATGTCACATTACAGTCCAGCCTTATTTGGCTGTAAAGATTCTGCTCCTGACAATATTCAAAATACTGACCAAGACAGCAGGCATGGTGTCAGGAAGCCAAGTCCCTGGTGTAGCATGGGGAAGACAAAGTCTGGAGCAATGCCAGAACAGAAGAAGGGATAGTTCTAGTTCACATGTTTTGATTTTTTATCCTATCATGTTGTTCATGCTACTTGTGCTGTTGAGTAACTCTTAGGGCAGCTAGTTGCACCATAAACACACATACATAGAGAACACTTCCATTTCATGGCAGAATTTGAGTTCATTCACAAAACTGAACACTTGTTCTGCTCCTGGACAAATCTCAAGCAGAGATTTGGCTAAGCTTTTAAAACGGTAAACACTCAGACAAAATGTAATCAAGGCTTCTTCAGTTTACAGACAGTTACAGAGAGAATAAAAACCACACACTTCTGGGTTGGCACACTGAACCCAAAATACATTGCTGTAGAAGAAAATGTTCATGCCAAGAAGAAAAACTCATGCCAAGAAATCTGTTAAGTTACAACATTACAATTATAAAACAAACATGACAAGACATGGATTTTATCACACAAACACACCTTACCTAACTTCTTACTGAATGCCTCAATAAAAAAAGGTGGGCAGCTCAGGCTGGACATGGAACACCTTTGCATGCAATGTATATACCCCATGTATCATTTTTAATGCTACATCCTGTAGTAGATTATAGAGGCCATGTGAATGGATTATATTCCCAAAGTCAAGTTTCACTAGAGCAAGAGAAAAGGCAGGGAGGGTCCCATACCACTTTCCAAAGAGGGATCAGTTATCAGAGTTCCTTTATTAAAAACCTGGAAGAAGAGTACTTAAATCTTTATCTATCTGTTGTGTTTTCACCTGCCATGATCAGTGATTACTGACAGGTTCTCAGTCTCACCAAAGCTCAGTACAGTTCCTATTGCACTTAAAGTGTAAGGCATTTATATGGCAAATATGGAACGTGAGGGAGCAATTCTTGGTACTCCCTTTGGGATTTTTAAATTCTTCAGACTAATATCAAACTTACTGTGTTTTCTTCCAGATTCACTAGAAGATCAATGTCAAAAAATGGCATGTGAATGTGACCGAGAAGCTGCCAAATGTTTTTCTAAAGCTCCCTACCACAGAAAATACCTTTTGTGGCCAGACTTTCTGTGTGGTGAGATTCAGCCTTTGTGTAGGGATTAGATACATGACTCTTGTATATATTTAAAATCTAAAATGACTTTTTTTTGGCCACAATAATGACAACAAATGATTTTCCCCTTTCTTGATACTCCTTCATTCCACCTCAGCCTCTCTACCCCAAAACGGCCAAAGTAAACATTTTTCCTCTCATTTACCTTCTCCCATACACTTTTATTGACTAAATAGAAATCTGAATTTATCACCTTAAGGAGTAACTGACAATGTTAATTTTTGTTTATATGCAGATTCACAGATTTTTCAGATTGATAATAGCATTCACTGTGAACTTTTTATCCCCCCTCCACTGGCTGTAAGATACAAATCAAACTTCTCCACTAACAAATCTCAGCACTTTGAACTCACTGGAAAAAATGCATGAAGCTACAGTGTCAGCACAAAGCGCCCTCTCATCTACATTAAACACTTATCACAAAGACTACTTAAAGTGTTGAATTTCATTCACCTGGAGTAATCCTACCTGCATTGAAGAAGGCCTAATATAATAATTTTTTTCCTTGCACTTACTTTTTAAATAGAGTTTTCTAAACAGCTGCTTATTTGATATGGCTCAAACTCCTTACTCTATGTACACCCTGAATTTCCTATAAGCACAGGGAGGAATTCTACCCTTAGAACTTTAGAGCCAGATTTAAAAATGCAAATGCAAACCATCACCAAAAGAGAAACATGAAAAAATGTAGAAGTTGTTGGCACCAACTGCCTTTCCCACAAGTGTTTGATCCTGCACACCAAGAGTTTATGAAGCTCAGAAGTGTATACACCTCATCAGGATATAAAGCTGGTTTTACCTGGGGTCACTGCATAGATATTTTTAACCCTATGGGAAGAGAAACCAGTACCCTGAACTGCTGAATAATACACGTTTTTTCCAACTGCTGATTTTAACAGGAGTGTTTTATGTCTTTCACCCACCTCAACTTACTGAAAGATGCAGGGCTAAAGAACAGGTTTGCACAAGTCAAAGCCAATAATGTGTACTTCAATATACAAAAGGAAAAAAAAAATCAAAACCCAAACAAAATAACCCATCTCTATAGGAATAGTGAAGATTTCAAGAGAGATCTTTAATTATGAAAAATATTCATAGGCATATTTAGTCCACATTACTGACACAAATGAAATAAAGCAAACAAATGCTGAATGCAAGGGGACAAAGTTCTTGAAAAAAATCTTACCTTTTGATTCAGTCAAAGGAACGTACATTAACAAATACCAATCCTGCTTTTACACAAAATAACTTTCCAGTCAATATTTGCTCACAGACATAGATACACACATAATATTGCCATAAGTAATTACAGTGTCAGGTCACTTTTCCGAAATAATCCTTTTTAAGAGATAACCCTGAATTTAAGAATTAGCAACAGAACTCAAGAAGAGAGAAAAAAAGGAGCTATTGATGAAGTCTAACTGATCTGAATAAAAAACTGTCCATGGTAATTACCACATTTTCCAAGACACAAGAAAATTCAAGTCTTTGCCTTCAACTGCAGAAATTTTGGAAAAAGCTCTACTGTGAGGCTGTGTATAGGGCAGTCACAACGCTACATGTAAAGAAGACTGAAATAAATTAAGTTCTTTCAACATCAAGGCTATCCAGGAAGGGCATTCCTTTGGCAAACTGAAGGAGGAACACACTGCTGGTATGAAATGCTAAGTTTAAAAGGGAAAAGAAAGAAATCACTGTAGCAGTGTAGAAGATATTGATTTTAAGGCAGGCTTGAAAATACACAGAATGCTCAGGACAGAATACAGAAATTGATCTGATACAAACAGGGTGAGATGACTGCATGAGTTTTACATGGCTATGCAGGAATGTGCCTTTTTTTTTTTTTCCCAACAAAAAATTCCTTTTTCCTTCATCTTCCAATTTGGAATCAGCTGGTTTAAGACAAACTTACCTTAAAGCTTTTTCGAATGTTTAAATTAACGTAATCCACCATTTTCACTGCCACATACATAAAGAAGAAAAGTAAAGTTTATTCAAAATGTCCATTTTTAGAAGGTAAACAGCTCAAGAGTTCCAATGCCAATCACTGCACGTGTGTCTCCAAACGCCTGATCTCTGTAACCACAAGATCAATGTTTATAACTGGGTTAAAATACAAGGCCCAGTAAAACAAACAATTGCAAACAAACTGAGGAATAAAAGGCCAAAAAATGGCAACAAAAAGTCCCTGGGTTGAGACTTTCCAGAAATGGCTCCACATTCTGTGAGGAATAGTCCTGTGAAAAAGGAAAGGGAAAAACTTAGAGGAAATTTCTGGTTTGTTTTTACCCAGCTCTAAGAAAAGCTAATAGGTGCTACAGCTTTAAATCACTTAGCTCTTACTCGGGTACCTGTAAAAAAACACCATTTGGCACTGCAGGAAAAACTTTCCTAAGCCCAGTAGTAGGAGATTTGCAGAGGAAGCACTAAGTCAGTGCACTCAGAGCCCGAAGCGCAGCAGGTTCCAGTGCCACATCCCAGCTCTGCCTCCTGCTGTCCCGCGTTCCCCGCGCTGCTCTGGGCACCTTCTGCCCTCTGTCGGCTGGCAAAGGGAAAACCCAGTACTCACCTAAACCAACTGCCCCCATACAATTTCCAAAGATCACACCAACAATGAATGTTAATACGCTTGAACTAAGACTGAGGTAGTAACAGAAAACAGATTCTGATAAATTATCAGGACTACTATCAGTATAACTAAACTTATTTATGGTTCTGAGGACTCGTGCTGTAATAACTCCACTGTATCATGACTACATTCTGATGTATTTAGTTCTCAGCTGACAGCTAATACCAGGCACAGTAAGAGGCAGTTCTCAAGGCAAGGTTTAGTATCTCCCAGTGAACATGCTGGTTACTGTTTTCACATTTGCTACATCTGACAAGTAAAACCAACTCTAAGAAACCCTTGGAAGCATGCACAGAAATCAAGGTGTTCAAGAGCAAGCAGTAGCATATGTGGGAATGCAGATTCACATGTTGTTATTAACTTCAGAGTTTGGGTTAGACACTCATTCCAGTGAGCAACTGTGAAATTGTAAGGCTGTCACTTTCTCTTTATAAGGCTATGTACTTCCTACCCTCTTCCACAAGCTTAGTAAGACTTACTTCAATTCTCTTCTTGACCAGAGCCTCCAAAAGGAGAGTATTTCCAGAACAGAGAGCAACATGGCATTTACAATTATAAATCTTGATGTCCAATAGTGCACATCTAGCCAATCCCAAGCAAATTCAGCTATCAGCTGGTATGGCAAAAATAAATACTTTACAGTGAATTCTCTCCATTGCCTCCAAGAAGGATCTTTAAGGTCCTGTAAATTAGGATAAAAAAACTTAATCAATTTTCTATTAAACTGATGTAATACTGGCTTATTTCCACTAGTGTTTTGTTGAAAAGCTGGGGGTTTTATACACTGAAAGCAGTAATTTATCTGTATTATACTTACTAGTAGGTAATACCATAATGCAGTAATTTCTATTAGATTAGAACATCACTTTCTGTAGTCACATGAATGTCAGAAGAATCAGTTTCATGCATTTAAAGTCTTAAAAGCCTAAAATCAATCCTATTAAAGGTAATGGTTGCAAGCTTATAACTAAAGCAAGTAGCATATTTAATGTTTTGAATACTTACAAGCAGTTTTGTGACAGTATCTTCATACTTGTCTTCTTGCATAGGACAAATTGTGTGGATGAAAGGTAGGAAAGCTTCTGCGTAATCAAACAAATATAGGTATAACATACTGAGTCTTGGAGAACTCTTCAGTGCATACAGCAGAAAGAGTGATTTTCCTGGGTTTACAGCCTAAAAGGTATCAAATTATCAAGTTTCAGTCAGTGAAAAAATAAAATGAAACTGGGACATGCCAACTCTTAGATTTTCTGACAATCACTTTTCAAAAGGTTGTTTTTCAAATACAACAGTTCATTAAACTGAGCAGTTTTTACACAGCTAATTCCACTACTTTAACACTCCTCCTGGCTTTAAGAGAATCTTCTTTTAAAGGTATTACTTTAAAAATAATTAATATGCATGACATGACACTTTATATAAAGTTTACCTTATATTCCCAAAGATTCTGTGGTGGTTTAACACCTAAAGTTTTCACACATTCCAGTTCTGCCATAATAGCTCTCCTATGGTTACTGTTCTCTACACTGTAAGGCTCTTTGGTGAAATCCTCTTCTGTCAGTGTTAGGAGGAGTCTACAAAAGCAGAAGAATTAACAAGGTAAACAGTGCCTCTTCACCAAAAAAGATAACTAACAAATATACAACTGCACACTGAAACAATAAGCTACTGACAGGGTAGCACCTTTTGGGTAAAAGAATTACAGAATACTTTGGGTTGGAAGGGACTTTAAAAGATCATCATTACATTGCATATCAAGTGTTCTATGCCAACTGCATCTCAGAGCCTGGGTTTTAAATTTCCTTCTTTTCCAGTTTCCTCTTGCCTGCTTCCAGCATGGTTCTTGGGTGGAATAAATATGCATATAGCACATGCACATTGCCACAAGAAAGGAAAGGTGGAAGGAGTGGATAATACATCAGTAGAACTTTACTCTTGGTATCATTTCAGTCTGCATTATCAGCATTTTAAAAAGTTCTTAGAAAATTTCCAGGTACCTTGCTAAGTATGTACTACTAAAAGTTTTCAAAAGCAGTAGTTAAAACTTCTTCTGATACATCAACAGAATATTCCCACAATCTATGTAACACACTACAGTCATTTCACAGTAAGCCACCCCTAATGAATTTATCACATAATAGTTGTCCTTGACCCTTGGGTCTCACCTTCCATTTACTTTCTCCAGTAAAAATCTTTCTTTGTAATGTGAAGCCCATGGGCCCAGCTGCTCCAGCCAGAGTATCACTTCCTCAGGAGTCCACTTAGCAACAGGCTTGTGGACAAGAAGATCATCTTCAAATTCTCTGCTGCTCCAGTGATAGCCAAGTAGAACTACCTGCAGGTAGATTACAAAGATAAATAAACAAAGATCCTTTACTTGCAAAGCAAGTACATGAATGATATAAATAAACACACAATAAGAGGCTTGACACGTAGAGTCTTCCATTTCATGGAGACTAAAATATTCAGGTTATAAGAAAGTATTTTGAAGTTTTACCCACTAACTTCCATTTGCTGTACTCTGCAGTTGTAGCTCCTGACTGACAGCTCTGAAGGCCACTTTACATACTCTACTCAGCTGGAGTCTCTTCTGTGCTGACAATCTTTTTTCTGTGCATGTAATTTAAGAATATTTGATTGCATGCTTAAGGAAGCCAAATAGGGAAAACCAACCAGATAAAACTTACTGCTACACAAGTTAAAGCTGTCAGAACGCCTGAGAAAAACCCTCCTCGAGGATTAATCCTTCCTGTGTTCCGAACTGTAGGCATCTGGTCATTCCCATATTTTTGGAAAGTTGCTAAGCTGCGTGCTACATCACTGTTTTGTTGAATATCTTCTTTTCTTTGTTCAATGGCATCAGAAAATAGCTTTTCAATAACATCCCTAATAGGAAAAATATTTGTCATTATACTGTAACCATTGAGGCTTAATATTCAGAAAAGGGACTAATTTTTGGATTTTTGTTTTCCAGCCTTTACTGAAAACTATCATCTTTGAAAGCAAGAAAAAAATTAGTTATTAAAGCTTAGTAAACTTAATAATTATATCAATCACTGCCAAACAACATTTTCCTTAGCTTCTCAAGCTAAAATATCATGTATCTCCCAAGTTATTTCTTATATAAAATTAGAATTCTTTGTGCCACTGGCAAGCCTCAATTATTAAAAAGTGCTAAGCAAAAGACAACATAACAGCCTACCATCTATTTATTTAAATATTATTAACCCCATATAAAGTATTACTAACAAAACAACTTGTGTGTAATTCAAGACAGCAAATAGATGTTTTTAGCTTTGTTCTGCAATATGATTACATTTCTTCCAATAAGTAATTCCTATAACAGAAGCTACTACACAATTATCCAAGATCAATCTAACTTAGAATTATTAGAAAAAAAGCAGCTGTATTAGAAGATTGAGGCCTCTCCAATCTCCCAAAAAATTTAGAAGGGGAGGAAAGTCCTCTCCCCAAACAAATCTCCCCCCTCAAAACAAACCCAACTAACCCGCTCCTTAATTCCATGTGCTTGAACAGTTCATTACAAGTGCACAAGCTGAAAATCTTTGGGATTTAAATTTCTTTGTGAGAGTTCCGATTACCAATTACCTAAGAGTATCTGCAGCAAACTCAAGAAACCAGACAGCTAATTTCTGTGGTTTCATTTATGTAAAAAAGACATTCACAAAATAGTTCACTCACCTGAGGAGGATGTTGACTTTGGGGAATCCTTCCCATTTTTCTCTGCATTCAGGGCATTCATTTTTCTTGGACGATACCCACCACAAGGCCAAGCAATGCCTACAGAAGCTGTGCCCACAGTTCAGGGTGGTGGGATTGATCAGAATGTCGTAGCAGCAGTGGCACAGGAACTCACTGACTGATATCTGCCGGCCCAGGCCAGGAGTAGCACACGGTTCAACTTCTGCCCTCTCTGCTTCCCCTGCACACGGTTCAACTTCTGCCTTCTCTGTTTCCCCTCGTAAAGTCTCCTCTTCTTCCATTTTCCTTTATGCCTTACTTGAACAGAAAGCTCTCTTAGATCTTCAAACCAGATAAGGCATTACTTCTGCAAAGCAACGTGAAAACAGCTATTAGAGAAGTCTAGAATCATAAGCAATGTGATTTATCATTGCACCGCTTTTGTCACTCGGATGGTTTTAAATATTTTAAGTAACTCAGCCCTCCCCAAAATGAAACATGATCTACTTTATCAACAATATATTCATTGCCAACTACAATCAAAACCAGATGCTAGATGTAAACAACTGGGCTCAATCTCCCTATGCTTTCTTCTCCGGTGTTACAAAATAAATGAAAGTGAAACAAAATAGCTCACGATGATTCACATGACTTTTGACAGTAGCTTTAGTCAAGGTTTTAGTAAAAGAAACCAGTTAAAGAAATTATCATTAAAAAGTACCATCACAGGATACAAAAATAAAATACCAGTATAACATAATGATCTAATTTACTTGATCCCTCCTCCTTCTAAGCAAATGGACTAAAACATTACTAACAGAGGTCAATGCTAGACATTGCTGGGCGATGTAAAATAAAAACTTTGATCTACCAAGTCATATACCTCAGAATCATGAGGGATTGATCTGCACACCTTCTCAGCAAAACCCTGACCTCCACATTAACTTTACTTGCAGTTACTTTGTTAGTATTACAGAAAATTCACAGATGAATTTAAGGCAGTTCCAAGCTCGCAAAAAATATAAACCTATTTGTTTGATTTTCTTACTCCATTCTCTTAGATAGCAGTATATAGTTCCTTAAGAAAAGCACTGATCCAGATAATTCACTCATCACTCATGATACGTCAGAAGATACCAAGAACTAGACAATTTTCTCCTCGGGCACTACCAAACCACAATATGATTACACTCTCCACCATGTGGCTCCTGCTAACTACTAACTTACCAACTTGCCTTCTAGATCAAGCACGAAGAGGTAAGCACGCAAGCAGGTAGAGAACAGAAATTACGAAAATCCAAAGTACAGAAACCAATAGTGAAATTAGAATCCTCAGACTTCCTGCCTGTATTTCCCGGGCAAAGCACAATCTGTTGGCTTTCTAAAACAAACCGGAAACAGCACTTACAAGAGGAGAAAAAAAACCCCAGGATTTTTTACCTAGAAACATTCTTCTAGTTTTCCTTAAAGACAGACGCAACAGGATTTCTGTGGAAAATGCAGGAAAAATATTTCACCGCGCAGTCTGCGCCAAGCAAGAGCCAGCAGCAGAATGATTCCTGGCTCCTCTCCTGTCTCTCGCCAGCTCCAGCCTCCTGCCCTCCGCGCTGTCTTGTCAGGCGCAGCACGGCCGGGGTTCCCGGGCAGGGCCGGCCGCAGCCCGACACCCTGCAGCAGGCTCGGGCCCCGCGGCGCCCCGGCCGCAGCCCCGGGCCGAGGAGGGGCCGCGCCCGCCCCGCCGCTTCCGCCCCGCGGCTCCTCCCTCACCACAGCCGCTGGAGAGCACCGCAGCCCCTCGCCTTTTTATTTCAAGCGTTTAAAATCACCGGACATGAGCGCCGCTACACCCCCATTTCTGGGAATACACGCACTTCCATATTCATGAGAACTGAGGTACGCCTGCTTACTACGGAGCCAGGTGGCCTCCCTTCGCAGAAACTGAACAAGGTTGATTTTACAATAAGATTCGAGGTGTAATCTTAGAAGTAAATAAGACATTCAGGTTTGATTGCAATGCTAATGCATCCTGCACAGAGACTATTCTTACCACGTAAGAGTCTATATCTCCACACATTCACAATTACTTCTAAGTCTATCTCTCCACACATTCACAATTACTTCTATCAGTCTCTGCTCCCTTACTGAAATTCTTTTTTACTAGCCCCAAAAAAATTGATGCACTCTCTACAACACCCTGACAGGAGACCGTAGCCGGGTGGGGAAGGACCTCTTCAAGGAACAAGTGACAGGACACAGCTTTACTCTGCAGCAGGAGAGTAGGAAAGATTAGACATTGGAATGGGCTGCACAGGGAATCACCGTCCCTGGAGGCATTTAAGGACTGGACATAGCATCGAGTGCCACGGTCTGAGTGAGAGAGTGTTTGACCACAGGTGGGACTCAATCATCCCAGAGGTTTTTCCCAATCTAATTGATTCTGTGAATTTTTAAAGTGCCTCTGAGATGTATTTTTTCAACTATTTAACACAGTGACATTTTCTTTTAAGATTTTGTTCCGGTTTGATACAAAACTACAAGTCCAGTTCAAATGACATTTCAGTTAATTATTCCAGCCCATTTCAAGAAAGAAAATAGATTCTCATTGTTTTCCCTCTCATATTATCCAATGTTTTCCAGAGAACCAATCAGCAGATCTTTAAACTACACTAGCATGAAAGAATTCAACCTCTTCTAGATCTGAGGAAGTGCATCTAGATCTACCTTGGCATGCAAGGTAGAAATGCGGCCCAGAATACTTGTTCTAGAATAGTTTTTTTACTACTTTTTTGTGCCTTTTCACTTAGCTTCACATTCAATGTTCAGTAAAGTAAAAGAGCACACAAGTGTTTGATAGTCTGAGCAGCAGACTTGAATGATGTGAAAACTTTCTTTCTGTTTCAGTTTATAAAACTTTTGACATATAAAAAGCTATGGAATCTCAAACTAACTGCTTGTATTGCCCTCTCCCACTTTTCAGGTGTTCCTTCTGCTTATGTAATAATACATACATGGTGACGTAAAAAATGTCTAATCTGTAAGACATAGCAGTTCAATTCCTTTTTAAGTACTTTATTATAGTACCTTACTGTTTGACTTGCAGTTTATTTTGTGGGTGAGGGAAGCAAAGAGTTCCTAGATTTGTCAGCTACTTGGGAGGAAAATGTCAGGCTTCTAAAACAGCCATCAACAACTTTAAAGTGCCATGAGCACTTTAACCAGGACCTGCAGAAATGCATCTTTAAAAACTGAGGAGTAACATGAAAATTTTATGCTTCAGCCCACTTACTGTAAAATAAAAACATCTCCGTCATTTTAACAAACATCTTACTGGGAGCCCATTTAATCATACTAGATGATTTGCTGGGAATGTCTGTTGAATAAATTGCTTATACTAAAAAGGCAAAGCTTAATAGTGAAGAATCTTTAAAAGCTCTCACCACTAAATCCTGCATAATTATTTATCTTTTTCTGTAGGCAGAAAGGTAACCCTTCAATTTATAGAGAATTTTTCATTTGCTTTCATTCTGCTGGAATTCTGGAAAAGATGCTTTATGAGCCCTGTGAACTCCAGCCCTGCAGCACAAACTCTGAACTCTTGTGCCGCCCGTGCCCACAACTCCTGCCCTGTGCCCCTGTGCCCCTGTGCAGCACCTTCTCTCTGGGGCAGGCCTGTCTTCCACGGCGCTGCTGCGGGCCCATCCTGCTGGGCGCTGCTCTTCTACAGCGAGGTATCAAAGTCCGCTTGTAACAGGGAGACGCTCCTTCTGTAATACGCCAAGACCTTCGGTTCCCCTGGAATTATCATCATTAAGGCATCGTCGCTAGCAGTTCTCCACCATCCTGGTGTCTCCTAGGCAGAGTCCCATCCCTTCTTCCTCGCTGGTGCTAGTAGCGCTTTTCTGGCTTTCAGGGCGAGGCCCACACCCATGGCATTTCACCATACCCCACAGAACTGAGGCTGGCGTTGGACTTCCTTCCCCCCGGCAGCCCTGCTGCAGCCAGCGCGGTCCTGCGGCCCCCGAGAGCACACGGCAGGCTGCCGAAGGCACCGTTCAGAGCCGGCGGCGCCGAGCCCGCGGGCGGACGGGGCGGCGCGGCCCTGAGGGCTCCGCCCCGGTAGGAAATGGCGGCGGCCCGGGCTCCCGTGCGCGCTCCCGGGCGGCGCGCGGGGCGGCCCCGGAAGCGCTCGGCGGCGGCGGCGGGCGGTGCTGGGCGGCGCCGGGCCGAGCTCCGGCGGGCGGGGGCGCGGGATGGAGGTGATCAGGAGCAGTGAGTGACCACTCGGCCCCGCGTCCTGAGCTCTGCGCCGCTGGCGCTAAGCTGTCCCGGCGTCCCTAGCCGGGGCTGGCGGCCGCTCCGGCCTCAGCCTCTCCTTCATGGCGAAGGGGTCCCTATTGCCCCGCTCACCCATGAGGCGCAGCCCTGAGCGGGGAGGCGCGGCCCCGAGGCTGAGGGGGCGGCGGGCAGGCCCCGGCCCGCCCGAGGGGCGCCGGGCTGCTGGAGGATGTCGTTCGTAGTCTCAAGTGTGTTTTCACCCTTTACCCGCAGATTTTAAGGATAACCTAAATAAAGTATATGAAGCCATTGAAGAGTCGGACTTCCTGGCCATCGATGGAGAGTTTTCAGGTACAGTTACACCTGTTTTGTGACTGTGAACTGCTGACAGTGTCTGAGGGGGGTGGTTTGACCTCGGTGCCCGAGTTTGCTCCTGTGATGTGTTTCAGAGTTGGCTTGAAAAAACTAAAGCTGAGGCTACCACAAAGCGATTAAACCACTTGTTACATGTGTGATAGCAAGACTTTAGTTTAAGATATGTGTCATTCATGCTCATGCTGCTTGTGCTCCCGCAGTAATCTTTCAACATGACAACTGATAGTTGTTGCAGCTCTGGATAAAACAAGCAGCAGGTGTTATATGTGCTATGAAAGCAATGGATTGGGATAAGTGAGGGATATCCCGCAAGTGTGGACAGGGAGAAGCAGTACTAAGAACATATCTGTTTGTGAATTTCAGAGGGTATGTGCAGCAGAGAGATGCTCTGGTAGGTACTTGGATTTTGGGATGCAGTGTTCAGTTCACACATGGGACATAAATGTGAGCAAGACTAGGTTTTGTATGTGTGGTGTTTGTGTAAGTACAGTTGTTGCATATTGCTTAGGTGATTAAATTATTCAATGGCAACATTTCCCATTTGTAGTTTGGCTTTGATCCTGCATTGTGCTGTGAAGCCCACGTACATTAGGGTACTGGTAGGTCTTGGCCTGTTACTGACATGTTGAATAGGAGCCACAATGACAGAGCTTTTGCAAAAGAGCCTTGCTTCTAGAACACCACCGTTAAAATGAGTGGCTTATTGCAGTAATATTTTTCTCAAATGAAATTGTTGTAACATGTGCTTCAAGTGAAAGCATTTTTCTTCTTAAGTTGCCAGTTGTTGCATTTCTTTGCTGTGGTTAATTTTGAAAAGCTTACTTAAAGCAAAATATGTTCTGCTTTTTCAGGAATCAGTGATGGGCCTTCAGTTAGTGCATTAACAAATGGCTTTGACACTCCAGAGGAAAGGTATCAGAAACTTAAAAAGGTAAAGTGTTTACATGGGCTAAAATGAAAACAAGCTACTTTGATGCAGCATCTTGTGTGTGTGACCAACAGGAGGAAAGAGAGATGGAGCTTCCCTCAGTTCTTGTCTCTTTGTGGAATGAAAGTGCATACTAAAGTAATCTTGGGCCAATAGTAAGTTGATTAAATGGGGATGAAAACTAGCGGAAAAACTCTGGTGTATTTACTTTAAAATTACCAGCAAAACAAACTTTGGTTAAGAAGATTCACTTTACATGATTTTGAAATGGAGAGAAATTGTATGTGGATGCACGCTGGTAATCTTTAAATATGTATGTGTTTTATTCTCATGCAAAGTTTTCCTTTTCTTTCCAGCATTCCATGGATTTTTTGCTCTTTCAGTTTGGCCTTTGCACTTTTAAATATGATGACACAGAAGAAAGGTATGTTATTCTCTTATTTCTTGTTTTCTTAATTGAAGAGTTGAATACTGATAAGCAGTATTGACATGTTACTCTTTTTTTCTGCAGGTATATAATGAAGTCGTTTAACTTCTATATTTTTCCAAAACCCTTTAACAGAAATTCACCAGATGTCAAGTTTGTCTGTCAGGTTAGTAGAAATACAATTTAATTTTATTTGGTTAAGGTGTACCTGAAAGAAAGTTCAGCTTAAAGTTAGAAAAATGTAAGTTTCTGGGTTGGGGTTTTCTTTCTTCTAAAATAAATAAGCATCAGTTAGCAATCCCAAAAACGAGCGGTAAGGGAATATCCTTGACTTCAGTTTTTAAATCTTGTTACATATTACCTTGTGTGGTTTCTGGAATTTGAGATAACATTCCGAACTTGGCAAGATGATTCTATTCCCCCCCCCCCTCTCACTGAACTTCCAGTTTCCTTACTTTTTAAATCCTTTCTCTTGCTTTCACTGCTTACCAGGCTATTGCCAACATTTTCCTAATCTCAGATTTGTTCTCCTGACCCACATTTTGCTTTCTTTAGTTTCCTCTCTCCACATAGTTTGTTCTTTCATCTTTATCCCTTACCATGTTCATTGTTCTTGTACCTTATGGAAGTTGAAAATCAGTTGAAAATCTCTCCACTTCTTTTTAGGGTCACAAACTTGGTTGTTCTTGGCTTTGGACTTTGTATATTTTTTTTAAAAGTGTGAAAATAACTTAACTGATCTTTTATGCCACAGCCACTTTTGCCAATTGTAAAGCCTTTTTCTCTTGTTGCAGAGTTCAAGTATAGATTTTTTAGCAAACCAAGGATTTGATTTTAATAAAGTTTTTCGCAATGGTGAGTTGTTTTGGGTTTTTTTTCAACTGCTTTCAATGTCTGCAAAATGTATGATGACACCTTTCATTGTTTTCTGCAAAAAGAAAAAAGCTTGCCATCCATGGTACTGTCTTAACATGTAATGAGGTTCTTGAATAATTCTCATTCAGTCTACTGTTGTGGATGGTAATGTGCTGATTGTAACTCCCTTTCAAAGAATTCACTGCATAGTTCAGCAGAACAGAGTTCCCACTAATATGAGAGCTTGGTTGGTCTTTTTTTGTATGGAGACAAACATGAATAGAGAGAGAGAAACAAGGTGTGGAGCTGTGTAATACATCAGTAGCAAGGTGCAGGGAAGGGATCCCAGTGCCCTGTGATTTGGGCTGCTGCAGTCTGTTATTTGTGATGCCCAGAGCAAGGAGAGGAGTGCTCAGTGCTTTGTGGCCGTGCTGTGCAGCTCTGCAGTGCTGGGGCTCGTGCAGAGCAGGCTCTGTAGTGCAGCGGTGCCAGCTGAGCTGGCACTGCTGGGAGGCTGGACAGACACACATCTACAGCAGGTCACTGAAAGGGAGCTGTTTGCTTTCAGCCTGCAGGGTGGGAACAGAGGCAAAGGCTTGAATCCCTGTGCACCCCTCATTTGTCTCTAATTATGATGAGCTTTTACTTTTTTTGTTAGGAATTCCGTATTTAAATCAGGAAGAAGAGAGACAGCTAAGGGAACAGTATGATGAAAGACGTTCTCAAGCCAACGGTGCAGGATCTCTGTCATACACTTCTCCTAATTCCACGAAGTGCCCTGTAACAATTCCTGAGGATCAGAAAAAATTTGTTGAGAAAGTAGTGTAAGTACCACTGTTTAATATCCTCTGATGTTGTTAAAACGTGACCAGTGGGGATATTTTCATGTGTTGAAGCCATTTCTATTAATTCACTGTTTGTAAAATGCTGCTCTTTTTGTTAGGAAGCATTTTCTTGTCTTTTGGAGAGAGCTGTAAATTTCCAAAAAGTAAAATAGTATCTATAGAAGCAAATAATCTGTTTCTTCCAGGGAACAGATAGAAGACCTATTAAAGAATGAAGAAAATGAAAGTTTGGAACTGGAGCCATGTACAGGGTCAGTTTCTGAGATTGCATCTCTTCTAAAATTTTTTTTTATTTTGGTCATACAGAATTGGGGGGAGAGTGACAGGGAAGAATATGTTTACTTGGGTTAAATGTAGAAAAATCTACATTTGACTGATTTTTGAATGTGAGAAAATGTGGTGATGTATATGGGTGTTGTAATTTATTTTGAGCTATAACTTCTGCATGTAGTGGCAAAATACATGAGAAATGTCTTGTCTGTGTGAGCTGCCTTTTGTTACTGCTGAAGTGATCCCTAAGCCTTGGAGATGCATTTTATAAAGAAACTTTTCAAATCTGTTGAGCTATTGGTTGTTCACAGTTGGCAATGTGTCACTGTTTTTAGTAGCTCTCCTTCCCAAAAATCTGTTTAGCTTCAGAAACTAGATATTTGGAGAGCATGATTATTAAAAAAAAAAATAAATTAGAAATAGTAGCATGGTGAAGCTGGGGATAAAGTACCATCACTGTATCTATATTGTGATCATGACTATAGAATAGTCTCTCATGAGAAGAGTAAAACATGGTGTAAATGCCTTTACAGTTTGGCAGCTGAACATCAGAATTCAGTAAATCTCTCCCTAGCCTATAGTTCTGCCAGCAGTGACTCTTGCTTTTAAAATCTTTCTACAAAGGGACACTTGGAGTCATCTTAAACTGGAAATCATTACTAGGAGACACTCTGTAGAAGGATTATTAATAATATGCTTGTCTTTTGGTTTTAGATTTCAAAGGAAATTAATTTATCAGACCTTGAGCTGGAAGTAAGTTACTGGTAATACTGCCTTACTGTATATTTTTAATATTTTTGATAAGAAATCTGGGTAAGATCTGATCTACTTAACCTTGGGGTGTGTGATTTAGACTTTTTTTTTCCCTTTAAAAGAAGACTTTTGTAATGTTCTGAAGATGAATTACATTAAACTCATTTGTGATGATTAATTTAGATAGTAAAACTTAGTATTTGTTTTATCATTCCTGTGTAAAATCTCTGAATAGAACAGCACAGCCTAGAATTATGTAAGAAATGCAGCCTGCTAGGTTTTTAGTGAACAGGAAGTGCATGTGCTTATACAGGTTGTGGGCTTTATATGAAAAAATAGTAGTTCTATAGTAGGTATATGGTTATAGTTTTCTGTTGGATGCCAGGCATAAGCATTTCTGATAACTTAGTATGTTGCCTATTAGGAGAAACTCTAAGGCTGTAGAGTAAGATTTTCACCGTTCTGACTGCAGTAGTAAGATGTGGAAAATATGCAAGTCTTTTTTTGTACGTTTAGTTAATTCAGTGTTGCAGCACTGAATCTGGCACTCTCACACTGGAAGCAGATAAAATAAAGCTACTCTATAGAAAATGGAATCTGAAGCAGTGAGCTCGAGAACTAATCTGAAAAAAAGCAGATGTGTTTTCAACAATTTTTCAGTGTAATTTTTTAACATATCTGTAGAATATCTATAGCTTCCTGTAGTTTTATGTTTGTCTGACACTTATCCTTGCATCCTCTCTGAGTGGATGGAAGAACATGTTCTTCAGTTGTGTTTTTTTAACATTCAGCAGTGTTGTTTTACATAATACTGCTGTGTACACTGTGTGTGTGTACTGGAGAGAGGAAGCCAAGCTGTGAAGGTAGCTGGGAGCTAATTAAAGCAGAATAGTGAAGTTATTGACTGCCCTCGTTTCCTGACCTCTTCACAGGTCATTTTCTCCATTGAAGTATTCTCTTGTGCATCAGTGTTTTGGTGCATCCAAGGGTTGTGGCATGAGGCAGCTCGTGAGTGAGATGGAGGCTCAAAACTGTCTGAGGAGTCAGGGTGGGAAGGGCACAGCAGTGTTCGGAGTGTGCTATCCAGTGCTAATTTCAGGAGTAGCCAGAGGACAAGGAAACTTGCTGGTTCTGTAGTGGTTGCACAGTTGTGGTTAGTTTATTATAATGAGATGATGAGAGAATTGCTACTGGTTAAGTAGGAAAAGGCAATATTCTCTTACTTTTGCTATCAGTTGGATGCTCTATGTGTTGTGTATTGTGTTGTTTTGGAAATTAAATGTGATTGTGGTGGTTTGATGCAACCTTGTATTAAAATCTACTGCTAGCAGAAAGTTCAGGGTTGTTAAATCTTCAAGTAAGTGATGTATTAAAGAGATGCTGTCTTGGGGCTGCAAGTAAATGAGAGCATTCTCACCAGCATTTATGTTTTGGATTTCTTGAAAGCAAAGATTCTGCATTGTGATGAAATATCTAGACGATTTTTGCTTAATATCACCAAAATAAGAAGTTACAGGTTCCACAACAATAGCATGGGAAATTGTGTAAGTGCTGGATACTGTTAGATAATGTAAGGAGGCCAGTTAAACTAACCTACTGCTTCAAATTTTCCATTGCTAAAATTAAAAAGAAACTTGTAATAGTCCTTTTACACCTAAGACTTACAGAAATAATGAAACATGAACTTTCTGAATTACTGTTGTGGTTTCAATATGCTAAATGCCATGTGAATAGCTATTAATACTTACTTTTCATTTGTTTTGCTGTAGGTATCCAAAAGGTATCCATGTGGAAACTCTGGAGTCAGATAAGGTACCTGGGCCTGTTACTGCCTCTAACATTTGATCTGTTGATAGCAAATTGTACTTCTCAATTTCACCATCTCTCCTGATTTTTAGATCACACTTGAGCTTTGTTATGCAAATGCAAAGCATTTTAAATGGAATATAGTGAACTAATTTCTAAGCATTATATTTGACCAACATATGGAGTGTGGGCATGTATTTGTGTGGCTTAATACTACTTTTTAAACAGATACTAAAAGGTGTTTTAAAATAAAGTGGATCTGATGTTCTGTGTTAGTGAAAAGCAGGTTGTGATCTTAGAGGGAAAACAGCAGCATCAAATGCTGTGTCCTCACTTCCCATCACAGATCTCTTCTTCAAAAGGTATTTGAAACAGTTTACAAGGAAATGCTGATAACCGTTTTTGAGAAGTAAAATGTGGGTTTAGGAAAAATTAGTTTTGGTGGATGAATCAAATACATCTTTCTAAAGTAGGCTTCTGGGAGTTGGTGATAATGTGGTGCCTACAATAGAAACAGTTGTGTTGCCAAGTAACCGCTGCTGAGGTATGACAGTTTTCTTTACAATGTAAATCTACAGAAACTTGCAGCAACCTTCAATTTGAGCTCCTCAGAGTCATTCCTCAAACTATACCTTTTTTTGTTTTAGAAGGAGAGATATATTGTTATTAGTAAGGTAGATGAAGAGGAACGAAAAAGAAGAGAGCAGCAGAAACAAGCAAAAGAACAGGTAAAAAAATTCAATTCCGTGTGTTTATGTGAGAGAGGAAGGGTGAGAATCTCTGACTTCACTCAGCAATGCAGAAATGCAGGATAGGGTTTGGTGTCATTTCCCTTTGGTTGGCTGTGGCTGGCTGAATTTGATTTTCTAAATTCTACCAGGTAACTTCGGCTTTGCACCAGAGCAAAAACAGTTGCAAGACACTCTAAATTTTTTTTAAAAATCAGAATTTGTGGAATACTGAGTAAGTATTCTGGAGTAATAAAATAACCACCTCCTTTTGCGAATCTCCGCTCTCACAGAAGAGTGGCCTAGTAAGAGAAAGCATCAGTTTCTTGCAGAAATTCTTGAGCAAGTTGTTACATAGTTTGGATTCGGTCTCCCCTTCTCTTACAAAGCTTGCTTGCTCTTCGTTGTCTGAGTTGGTGTCTTGTACACTGAATGTGTCATTTCTCGATAGAAACACCCTGTACACGGCTGCTGTGGTGACAAGCTGACCAGGAGGTCACACCTGATGTATTCAGGCACTCTCTCTGGGGGTGATTGAGTGATTCAAATTTCAAGAGGTTGTAAGACTTGAATTGTGGGAATTCCTGGTCAGACTCTGTGATTTGTGCTTTCATATATCAAAATAAAGTCAGTTTGGGTGGAGCAAATGATACTTGTATGTAGGAAGCCTTTTGGGAGGGAAAGAGATATTAACTAATGTCTCTAAAGAGACATTAACTAATGTGACATCTCTTCTTCCTGAAGGCAAGCCAGGAACAATTTACTTCTACAGTAGATTTTTCTGAAGCATTTTTAGTGGGGATATTGCTTGGACTAGTGGCATTCAGAGCTGAACTAAAGCTACCAGTGAGTGTTTTTATTGAATTTCAGTTCTGGTTGAATAAAGACAGATAACACAAGGCAGAAATTACTTCCCTAGACCTGAAAAAGAAAAATCTGTTGCAGAACAGATCTGCTGTAGTCAGATCCCCCCAAACCAATCAGGAGTCAGTTTATATAACTACGGTATTGTATAATGTGTCACACATGTTAATGTTTCTTCTTGGGTTTGTTTATGTAATTAATGAAGAATGTTTCTTCCCCAGTCTGTGTTAGCCTGAAAGTATGGTCTGATTTAATAGGGGTAACAATCAGGATTCAACCTGTTGCATATATAACAATTTATGTAAAAAGTACAGCTGAAGATATGTAGGTTAATTTGAATACCTTCTGAGCTGTTTGCAGTGTCACAGCTGCTGAGCACTATTGGAGATCGTGTGCTGGCAGTGAACTGACTGCAGCTGTTACTGCTCTGCTTGGGCTGAAGTTACCCTGCTTTGTAGCAGCCTGTATTTTGCTGTGCTTTGTTTTGTGGCTGAAACACCAGTGATACCATCCCTGTGTTTTGTCTACTGCTGAACAGCACTTGCAGTGTCAAGGCTTTCTCTCCCAGCCTCCCCCAAAAGCAAGGAGGCTGGAGGGGATGGGCTCTCATTTTCCTTATCCACAAATCTGAATTTTGGGTGAGGGGATTGAGCAAAGGGCAGAGTGGCTGTTTGGCTTCTGGCCAGGGGCAACCCAGGACAGCAGCTTGTGACTTGTCCTACTTGACACTGAACTAGAGCTACATACAAAATGGGAATTCTGTGAGCAGCATCCTGCTTTGACATCTTGTGTCTTCCAAATACTGACATTTCCTTTGTGTTCTGTTCTGTTCGAGGCAAACTGGGGGCATCTGGCAGTTTGAGGTACAGTTTTGGCAATATTGCTCTTTATGTTTCACTAACGTCAGAATCTTTGCTTACAGGAAGAATTGAATGATGCTGTAGGGTTTTCCAGAGTTGTTCATGCCATTGCTAATTCTGTAAGTTAATGTGATTTTTTTAACCTGCCTTTGTTCTTAAGAAAAAATAAATGATTCAAAGAAGATTTTTTTGCTGTTACATTTTGGAAGAGAAGTTGAAATGCAAGTTAAAGAGACATTTTGAGTTTATGTTGCTTCATGTTTTACAGTGGTTGAGTGTAGTAGGTTAAGTAAGCTCAAACTAAAGAATGACATGAAGAATCTTATTATCTGTAGGTGTCAAGAATAGCAATTTCTTAGGGCTCTTATGTAAATAAGCTTTGGTGGCTTTTTTTTCTCTATTCTGAAAAGGTTGTGGTTTTCTTTTTCCTTTTTTTTCCGGGCAGTTAAAGGCTATCAAAGAAGGGCTGTTGTCATGTCAAATGAATCAAAGTTAACGTTTAAAAAATGCTTGAGCTTTTTCAAGGATCTTGCTTGTACAACATATGGCATGAAAGGTTCTGCACTGTGAAGAGCCAGACCATGCCCTTAATAACTGTTGTACGTTATTACCATGAGGAATATATTGTGTGTTGTTGTGTAAGTAAATTAAAATGAGAAATGCCTTGACTTCAATCTTAAATACATTACATTTGGAAACCAAGTTGTAAGTAGCTGTTCTAGTGCATCTTGTGAAGCTGCTGTGGAAGCCTGTGATAAATTGGTGGGAGCAGAGGAAGGAGTGGCTGCTTTGAGAGAATGGAGGAGTGAGTGGGGCAGGCAGAGAGCAAATGGGGAGGTTTGGTGGGTATTTGTTCCCACGCGCCCTTGGTTGGCATCTGGGGTAGGGCTTTTCACAGATTCCCTTTGCCAGGGCCAGGACTGGAAGTGTAACAGACATTTAATGTTATTTTCACAGGGCAAGCTTGTTATTGGGCACAACATGCTGCTGGATGTTATGCACACCATACATCAGTTCTACTGTCCCCTGCCTGATGTAAGTAATCTTTTGAATGTTCAGATGATGAAATAAATGCCTTAATGTATTTGTCTTTTAGTCTTATCTCCACACTTTCTTCTGAATGGAAGAATTCATCAGTCTATAAAGAATTATAGGAAAATATTTTAAAAAAATCCATTCTGGATTGTCATGAATATTTATGTAGAAAGTTTAGTTGGATTCTTCTCCTTTGCATTTTTAAAATGTTCAAATGAGACAGTAGAATTGTGGGTTTTGCTTATATCAAGTATATTTAACGGACTGATGTGCTGTAAGAAACTGGTGTGGAGCTTCAGCACAATTACCTGGTGTTTTCCCCTTTGTAGTTTGCAAAATGGGAATGTGTGGTGTTAAATAATATAATACACTTAATAAAATGCTAAGCTTCTTGCAGCAGGATGATGTTCACTGGGGTGAAGAGGTGTAATGTGAGAATTGGAAGGAGCACACTTGGACTGCAGCAGGGCAGTCTAACAGTTCATGACTGGACAATGCAGTTAAACTAAGCAGTTTATTAGCCCCAAGAACATTGTCTGGGGAAGGGAAAGGTGTCATTGGAAGGATGGCTCACATGGCATGGTTACTTGCAGTCTTAAAGGGCTTGTGGGTGTTTGGGGAAAGACTTGATCATAAGATGAGAAAAAGAAGTTTGGGCCTGGTTTGGATGGTGTTGGAAGATCAGTAGTTCCTGTGTTTTTGACCCGTGGCACATCTGTAGGCACTCACTACATACCTAGAGTGACTACTTATATTCCATTGAAATACTAAATTCTGGGAGCACTTAAGAACTGTTAACTAGGCTGAAATCAGAAGTAACCTAGGGTATAAAATAGGATAAGGCATTGGCAGTGACAGAACATTTTATTGCTCATGATAGGCAAATCAGAAATACATAGTGTGTAGTTGTGTGTAATTGCAGGTGGTATCTATGGTAGTGCTGACAAATACATCCCTTACAGTAAGAATTCAGTTACTGTAGCTCACTTTTAGAGGCTGTTTGGATAATTGTAGCACTTCACTGACTTGGATTTTATCTCCTGGTTTATTGTTAAATTAGGACCTGAGTGAGTTCAAGGAAGTAACCTCATGTGTCTTTCCCCGGTAAGTTCTTAGTTCGAACTTTCAACCATTTCCGTATAGTTTTAGCAAGCTGGTATTTTTTGTCCTAGCCCTGTACCCTAGAAATGTCACTGGGAAAGAAATTGGGATCAAGTTAGAGAAATACAGTTTCTAAAGTAGTTTTGAGCAGCTTTTTTTCAGAAAAGCAGTATTGCTGGTTCACTTCTTGGCAAAAAATGCGCCCTTGCTACTCCCCCTGGGTTTGGCATGATGTTTGGTGCTTTGAATCTACACTTGATTTGGAACAAGATTTATTTGCTACTAGTTGTTAGCATCTCTTGCTCTTCCTTGGTTGCTGTCTTTTTTTCATGCTGAACAAAGCCAAGGAATGTTTTGGCAGTTCCAAATCCAACAGTAATTTTCAGTAGGGTGTGTCTGCTGTTTCCCAGCTAATACACTAAAACATTTTTTGAGGATTTGGCAAGATGGGCATTCTTCTGTTTCAACCTATTGAGCTCTTATTTTGTTTCTAGGTTACTGGATACTAAACTGATGGCAAGTACACAGCCTTTTAAGGTAAATTAATACTGTGGAATGATTTGAAGATACAAAATTACATTAATACAGGTGTATTAAAACAAATTATACTTCTTTGTATAGAAAGATGTCTAATAATATTTTCTGTGATGCTCCTTTTATTGTAGAAGAATGATTTTTTTCTTTACCCCTTATCCCAACTTAAAGAATTTATAGAATGCAGATTTTTACTTTTCTATTAGTGGCTTTTGTGTTTGAAGTTTTATAGTAACTTGGCAGCTTTGGATTCCAAAATACGTAGTTTTTGCTTGGTAAAACGTGATTAGTAGATTATTTTCTTCCTAAGTTGCGTGTCCCCTCAGGAGATTAAAAAAGTGCTGTTGATGAACAAATAGGATCTGGAAGCTGCTTGTATATTCAAAGCCTTAGAGTACTGTGAATGCTGACTTAGATTTGTCTGGAAAAATGCTTTATCATCATTAGGTTCTCTTGTAGTCTTTGCTCAGTGGGTAGTCAGCTGGAAGAAAAAAAAAATGCAGGTTTCTCTGAAAATCTCTTACTGCATGAGTTTTATTCCTCTAAAGAAGTATTGAGATAAGTGTTCATAAGCTCTTGTTTTCCCATGAGCCTTTGAATTAATTAAAAAACCTTCTGAGGAAGCAGCACCTCTCTTTGTGCATAGCTCTGTGACTCCAGAGCACCGCATAAAGAAATGCTATTAAATCTACTTGTGGGTATTGTCAGGGTTGTGTTGCACACTGCTGTGGTAAGAATAGAGGCTTTGGCTTTCTAAAACACAAGTTTTATGTCGGTACAGCTATGTTGATACTTGTAATTCTACAGCAGATGCTTGGGGTTTTAGGCTGTTATGAAATCCTGCTTTGGGATGCCAGATTAATGCATCATTTGAGCTTGTTCATTGTACTCAGTTCTTGATAACTTTTCAGTCTGCAGACTTGATGAGTGTAAACAGCTAAGCTTGACTGAGAACCAAAGGAAATCTGGTCCTCATAGGTCTCAGACAACTTTAAGAAAGATTGTGTGAGATGTTTTGCTTTCTCTGGCTGTTGATTCTGCATGCTACCATTGTACTGATTGACCACATATATTTGATTAAGAACTTCAGTGAGGAATTAATCTCTAATACATCTTTGTGGCTTTTTATTTGATGCATCATCAGTAGATGCACTGATTCTACTCAACTAAGTTGAAGTGTAGGAGCAACTTTCTGGTTGTCAGGCTTCTTTCACTGCCTCTGTATTATTTTAAATCAGAAGTATTTACACTTGTAAAACTATTCAGGAATGTCCAATCAGCAAGCACATTTCAGGACTCACCTTGAATGCCTTCAACCATTATGATCAATATTTAGAATATTTGCCCTGCTGTTTGTGCTGCCTTTTCCCTTGCCACACGTATCGTGCATGAAACCAGACTCAAACAGAAATATTACTTTGGCATAATCCCTCAGTAATTCTGAGCAGCATTAATAGATGCTTATGACTCATTGTGACTTGCTGCCTTGCAAATGAGGCAAGGTAACTGGAATTTGTCTTGACACTCCTCTGGTGCATTAGTTTAAAATAGGGCTGTGTGTAAATCCTTAGAGGACACAAGGTGGCAGCAGTAAATACTCATTTGATCCTATTTGATTTGTTTCCAGGGAAAATGTGCTTGGTATTGGCAACTAAAGATGGCTTTTCTTGCAGGAGCTCATTAATAATACATCACTTGCAGAACTGGAAAAGCGTTTAAAAGAGGTTCCATTCAGCCCTCCTAAAGTTGGTAAGGATATATCAAAATATTGTTATTTCTGTAATGTTTTCCTCTTCCAGAGGAAACAAAATGGTTTGGCTATTTTTGTTCTTGATCTGAAATATAAATTCCCCTGCTAATACTTAGTGTTTTGATGAAGGGAGGGCACTGTACCTACAGTGCAATTATACTTTAAAGTATACGTGGTACTTAATAGGAATCCAGACAGTAAAAGAATGGATGTGTTCAGTGAACAGCAGTTTCATCATCTTCTACTGATGGAATTTTTTCTTTTAGGTTGACTTTTGGGGATTAATTTGAAGTTTGTATACAACTTTTCATTTGGTGGTTGTCCTTCAGATCAAAGCCAGAGCACTCGAAGAGGCACTTGGACAAACAAAACCAAGAAAACTTACACAGTAGTGACCAGTCGTGTGTGTTCTAGAAATTACTAAAGTTCTTTTAGTAGGAAAAAGGGTTTTTTGCTTTGAGGTGAAAACAAAGATATTTAATCAAAGGGCAAGCTTAGCTCAAAGTTCTGGAAGTTTTCTTAAGCTGCTGATTCAGAAAAGGGAGGGCAATACTGTATAGTGGAGTGTGTTGAAAGGGAAAGTTTAAACGCTTGATCAAAATCAAGATGAGTAGTACTTCCTTATATTGCTGAATGTGCAGAGCATAAACACCAAGTGCATTTGTCAATAAAGTCATCTTTAAATCATTTAGTTTAGTCTTCATTTAAATATCTTGAAAAATCTGACCATGGGTCAATCAGATGGTTGGCAAACAGGTTAATAGTAAAGTTTTCAATTAGACTGACTGTCTTCTTAAATGCAAGTCAGAAAAAAAGATACTCTTTGTGGGGAATTCCACTGTCATTGTCTTAAAATTGATACTCCATTTTGGCTGAGTAAGTCTGGGGATTAAGGGCTTTTTAATAGGAAAGACTTTCCATCTTATGAACCTATTCTTATTTTAAAATGCCAAGCAAAACTTCTTTTTTAAGAACTTCAGAAAATTCAAGAATTCTGAAAGTTGCGTAAACGTCTCCAGATGATGTTGTGTTGTGACAAAATAAACCTGTGGGTAAGCATACAGAACTACCTTTATCTTTTCTAATAATGTGTTTATAAATGTCTTTTCCCTCAGAAAGTGCAGAAGGATTTCCAAGTTATGATACAGCATCTGAACAACTGCATGAAGCAGGATATGATGCCTACATTACTGGACTGTGCTTCATTTCCATGGCTAATTTCCTAGGTACCTGTGAAGTCTTTTTCCAAACCTTCTCCCTGGTGCTGTCTGTAGCTGCTTATTACATACTGAATTTATTCTTCGTTCATCAGGTTCATTCCTCAGTCCTCCGAAAAACCATGTGTCTGCTAGATCAAAACTCATTGAACCTTTTTTTAACAAGTAAGTAGTTGTATTAAAAAACCTGCTAGAACATGGAAGTACAACAGCAGCTTTAGCAGATCTACCTCTAGTCTTGGAATCAATAGCTAACTGCATTTTTCTTTAAACTAAAGGTTTTTTTGCTTTCTGAATCATGCTGTGATGCTGGAGAGGCTATGAAGTAAATACCTTTTCTTTACTTTCTGCTGACCTGTGAAAGGACACTTAGAAGAGTCCCTGGACTGCTTTAATGGCCTTGCCCATGCCACACAGAGGATATATTTACAATTTAGAAAATAATTTCTGGAGCAAGCTTTGTGGGTAGGGGAACTGAAGAAAAACCAGTGAGGTGGTCTTTATGTTGTAGGACCCTCAGTAACTGGTGATAGTTAAAACTGAGTGTGCTCAGCAGTCTGGAAAAATTAAAATGTCCCTATGGTAATGTCAGTCCAGATAACACAAAGCATTGGTATTAACATTGTCGGGTAACCCATTTTTAAGATGGCATAAGAAGTATACATGTGTGATTTATGGGATGATGCTATGAGCAGTATTTTGCTTTTGAACTGGATCTTCATGCAAACTCTTCGAACAAACTGAAGTAAGACTTGGGGAATCTAGAAATTTTTATGCACCTTTACATAATTAATCTGTAGATTTTACCTTGGGAAACTTCTAAAGATGCTGCAATCCATCACATAAAAGGGTTGAAATTAAAAGATTTTAGTGCTTTGTTTAAATTCGGGAGAAATTCCATCCTTTTAAATCCATAATACAGGAGTTGACAAAATTAATTACTTTAACTTCAGATGACCCACACAAATGAGGGAATGATTGTGATCAGTGGCTTTCACCTTGCATTGTTCTGAAAATCATATTCTAGTGACAGCAGTTACCTGATTCTCTTGACACTGAGGCTTGTGAGGCTGTAACTCTATATCTTCATATATTTTAGCAGATGTTACATATATTCCCTAGATGAAACATGGACCCACAGTGACTGCTTGATTTGAATGTGAAGGTGAAGATAGAATTGATCAGCACAATTTCATTTTAAGATGGGATTTGTCCTTAGCTTGTTTTCACACGCACATGCCAAGTAGTAGGTGCCAACTGAGCAGGTTAATTTTTCAAACATTAACCAGAATTCTTTCTAGAAATGCATATTTGCAACAAGTACAAACAGCAACTTCTAGAGCTGTCACAATAGTACATTAAATTTAAGTTTTTTAAATTAATTGTATACTCAAAACGTGGCATTCCTCTAGGAGTGACGTTTCGAAGTTGCGAGAGTGAGAGGAAGCCTGCTATGTCTGCTCTGGCTTCAGAGTTAACACTGCCTGACTGTAATGAAAGGAGGAATTAATGAACTGTAGGGAGAACGGCTGCCTTTTTTTTTTTTTTTTTTTTTTTTTTTTTTTTAAGCAATAACTGAAAATTACTGTTTGCAAGAAAAGAATGTTTATCCATTCTGTCATTATTCAGAACTTGTAACTTCTTGTTTCAGAAAAGCTATATATTATTTTTAAATCATGGAAACTTGGAGGACTTGCCATGTCTTTGACATGATTTTAGAAGCTTTGCCATATTCTAACTACCATATGCCACATCACCTAAGTCAGAGCCTAGAGATGAGACTGTCTCACCTTTTCCTTACAGTGAGCAGACCAAGGCTTGTATTTTTCAAGCTAATTTACTTTCTTCTATAGCGCAAACTAACAAACCAGAATAAGACAACTTTTTTTTTTTTTTTTTTTTAAATAAAGAAGATTTAGCAACATGTCAGAAGTCAGAGGTGTGAGGTGTTTAAATGACCAAGTCTTTTGCTTCCTTCATTCAGTATTTGCAGATCTCTGTCTGCAGCAGGTGGTGTTTTTAGCACCTGTAGTAGCATCCAGGGCTCTGCAGTTCAGAGTTCCCTAAAGGTCCCTTAGTGAGTGTGTTGCTTCTGGGGCTTTTTTGGCAGGTATGCTCTGGGCTGCCAGCCAGCCTCCTGCTACACCTACTTGTCTTTAGTTTGTGGTTTAGAATCTTTCCCTAGCTGAGCATCCTCTCTTCCTGCTGGGGAGAAAAAAACTGTGTTCCTCCTTCCTCCAGAAGTTCTTCCTGATCCCGTGGGCAGCAGTCAGAACAAGGAAACCTTTTCCTTTGTGCTGTAGTCATGTTCTTCAAGCAAAACACAAACTGCAACATGCAAACAGTAAGCTAAACAAATGAAAGTTATACCTTGTGTCACAAGTTTTTCCTGAAAGATGCTGAGCAGAGGAGTTCAGTGTAAGGCAGCTGTTTAGAAGCAAAGTTCTCAGTTTGAACTATTACCTAGATAGTCTTGGAAATGTTCTTTAAAACACACCGTGATTCTTTGGGTTGCTTATAAAGTCTTAATTTCAAGACCTCTGTATGTTAGATGTTAATATTTAAATAGAGTTTAGTGATTAAACTTTCATGTCATTGCTTTCATGTCATTGCTAGGATTTTGGAAATGTTTCCTGTTTGAATGGGCTTGTCACTAATGTGATTTAAATAAGTAAATTTTATATTAAAAAATAAAGCTTTGATTTTTTTTGAACTCAGCTTTCAAATGAAGGTAATACTTTTTTCAAGAGTAATTTTGATGTCTTTCATTATGTCAGCAAAATTGTGGAACTTCTTGGCTGGCTGTTCAGGAGGGATGGCCAGGATATAGGTTAATGTCCATGTAGATTAATGATGAGCATAGGTAAAATCTTTAGTTTCAGGGCTTTTGTGTGAGTGGAACTGATTAAAAACAGACTTTCCCTTAGGGTTGTTTGGCTCTTTCAGGCATAGTGCAGTAAGTTATATGATAAACAACTCAATAGGCCAGGAATTCCAGAGATGCATTTCTGTAATCTTTATGCTTTATTGTATATACAACATCTTTGAAAAATCCTGTTTGTCTGCTGTGAGTAATCCCCGATGAACATTTATGAGTTGAGATGATGGGACTCTTTATTGCAGTATCTAAACTCTTGTGTGTATAATTTGGATACTGTTATTGTCTCATATACTTTGGAGTTGGTTTGAAATTGTTTTTACTGGTTTAAGACAACAGCTCTTCCATATCTTCCTGCCCCTACCCACAAGTCTCTCACAAACTTTTAATGACAATGTTCTTTTGAATCTCCTTGGGTTGTTTGAATGCTGTTTATTCTTTTGATGTAGCTGGAGGCAGAGGATGGAAGAGGTTTAGAGAAATGAGAACATCATGTTTTATTGAGCTGAATAGCATCGTGGTCTGTAGAAGTAGATTTTAGCTTAGAAATGCTTTTTTAATACAGTTGATATCAGAAACCAAAATCCATGCAAATCACTTGGGTTTGGGCTATATTTGTAGAAAGTTTCTCATAGGGAGCTACGTTCTCTGGCATGTATTGGAAATCCCTCAGCTTTTCTATATTAATTTACTTTTCTTTGCAAAATTACTGCAAAAGGAGATTGGTGTGCTTTGTGCAGTTTGACCAATAACTTCCCGCTCGCAGTGTAGGAGTAAACCGTTGCTGTTCTTGTGCTTGCAGCCACGTGTGGCTGAAGTAGTCACTGACCTGGACTGGTAAACTCAGCTGGGTTAAAAAAATGCCTTTTCTTTTTTCAGCTGGGTCAGTTTCTCTGCACAGTTCACCACACAGCTGTGAAAGCTTTCATCCTAGCTCAGTGCAGAGGAACAATGTTGATGCCTTGCGACTATTTATGCTATGCTGTGACTGGCACAATGGTAGCCTTCCTCTCATTTTATTTGACTTGCCATAGAAACAATTATCTTCCAAATAGCTGTCTCAAAATACCTCATAGTTCTTATTGAGAAGTGGAGCTCTGTCCTCTGACTGTGTGATCTGGCTGTAGTCCCTAAATAGTGTAGGAATTGTTTCTAGCTTGGTCTGCTTAGCTTTTAAAGAAATGTAGCTGTGACACTGATTTTCACAACATTAACTCAAAACTTCACAAATCAAGCTAATTTAATATAGAGTTCATGCTGTCATACAGAAAAGCCATATTAATTTAAATGTCCTGCGGATAGATGAGGAATTTTAGAACCATAGTTATGGATACTTAATTATGGATTATGTTGGAACTTGGTGTTCATAATCCATGCAAGTGGTGTAAGTTAGTGCTGCAAGATGCAGTTACTTCTGTAACCCACCTGAAGTGCACTTAAAACTAAAATCAGTGTTTAGGCTTCAGGGAGTATGTGTGTGTATGTGCTGTTTAGTGACATAACTGTTTGGCCAAACAAATAAGTGTAGGATTTGTCTCAGGGAATAAAAACCTGATCCTAATTAATTTCAGGTATATGTATTTTTTTTGGCATAAGTCTGTTATTGTGGTTGGCCACTGTATTGCTTTCCTCAATACGATAAAACCCGGGGGAGGGAAGCTTAACTAGTGTACTAGTGTTTCTTCCCAGAAGTATTTGTCGTGTTTTTAGTAGGCTTCATCTTATTTTTATGAAAACCTAAAAAACTTACTATTTGAGTGCTTTAAAAAGTAGTAGGTAAGTAGTAGGTTCCAGGAGGCGGCAAAAGTTTGTTCAAATACCTCAGCTTAAAACACACCTGGCTTTTTTTTTTTTTTTTTTAAATCACCACTTTTGCTGTCCTGCATGGATGGTGGACATCCTCTATCCAGCAAAGACTAAACTGCTTTTACTGACCAGCAGAAAAACTGTATTTAGCCTGTTTAGGCTGTTCTTATCCCCTGCACTGGGATCTGAAGAGGGAGGGCTGTATCTCTTGCTAACAGTGACACTGACATTTCAGATGAAGATGTGAGCACGAATCATAGGTAATAAATCAAACTGAGCCTTTGGGCAGTCTGCAGAGCAGCTTACTGGGAGAGCAAAAACCCCAGTTCTTTTCTGCCCAGCTGGGTGCCTGTTACGGTACTATGATCCTGCCTAATGTCTTCCACCAGAGATGGAATGTAGTCACATCCCTTCTCTTGCTCCTTGGAGGATGTGTCCCGTGCTCCTTCTTTCTTTTCCCCTTCCTTTAATTGCATACAAGATACCCTTGTGGTGGGACCCGGGTGCCTCCTTGTTTTCTGGGTGGAGCCACTCCTGTTTAGACAGTTTAGACAGACAGCTGTGTTGAGCCAAGCCCACAGGAGTGTGGCGCTTAAGGCTAATCATAAGGAACTCTGGCTTCCTTGTAGAATGTCTTCATAACTCAGTGCTGTGCTGGAATGGGTGAAGTTTCTGAAGTTAACTGATGCTATGCACAGCAAATGTTTTGTAACATCAGTGTGGTATCCGTACCTCTGACAGGTTTTTGAGCTGTTCATCTTACTTTGGAAGGAAATAGTTTTCAGAGCTGAGTAACAGCTTTTATTGAAAGCCTTTCTTGAATATTTTGAGAAACTCTTCAGTTACATGTTAACTGGAATGCATCTTTTCCTCTTTATCTCCAAAGAAGTCATGATGGCTTTTGCAGTTTTAGGGTTTTAAGATCCATTTTGTCTAAAGCATTTTGAAGTGCTCAGGTAATAGGGAGATTTATACGTATTTAGAATGATGGAAGTGTTTGCACTGCCCCCTGTGCAAGGGGCTCTTACTGCACAGAGCTGCCACTTGTTAAATGCCCCTTCTCCACT
This sequence comes from Hirundo rustica, assembly GCF_015227805.2. Classification (NCBI taxonomy): domain Eukaryota; kingdom Metazoa; phylum Chordata; class Aves; order Passeriformes; family Hirundinidae; genus Hirundo; species Hirundo rustica. Next base: position 6,610,792 of record NC_053464.1, read on the forward strand.
TGTCTTTATTGTTTCCAGCAGTAACAGTTTGAGCCTTTTTGGCCCTTGCTTTCTTGAATCAGTAAAATTCCTGGTGTGATGCCAAGTAACTTTTAAATCTAGGTGTTAGATAAGAGATGAGGCTTAGAGGGTCTGTTTGTTTTAACATACCTTAAGATAAGTTTGGGATGGTTAATTCTACTTCTTCAGAAGAAACATCTAAAAAAGGTATAAAAAGCAAAAAGTCTTCAGGCAGAAATTTGCTCATGGTTCTTTTCAATTTTGCTTCTAGGCTATTTCTTATGAGAGTGATGGACATACCATATCTCAATTTGGAAGGACCAGACTGTAAGTAGCTGCTTTCATTGTAATCTTAGCATCATTCTGACAAACTTCCTGGAGGAGGAAGTGTAAAGATTAATTATGTATATCTAAAACAAGGATATCAGCATATCTATCAGCTGTGTTTATGTTATTAGCTGCTTATGAAATGATTTAAATGTGTCTGCTCCCTTGTCTTCCTTTAACAAAATAGTAAACCCACGAATTCTTCAACTTTGACCAGGGAATTTGCATTATAAAGGGGACTGACGAGAAAGAAATTAAGTTAATGTTACTAAATCAGAGTGTTTGAAATGAACAGCTTTATTGGTTTTTTGGGTTACTCTACTTGTGTACCGTATCACAGAAAAAGTGGGATCTTAACACTGTCCCCTCACCCCAGCAGTAAATACAGAATGCAAACTAGTGAATAGCAAATGGTTCTGAAAATCTTGCGGTCACTTTGTTTCTCAACTGACGTGCAGAGGTACCTCTCCTTAACTTCAGCCTGAACATCAGGATTGTTTTTCTACATGGGATTGTGATAATGGCAAAATATTACTTAGAACATTTTTACCTTTCTGGTTGTTTCAGTTTGCACACCTGGAGCTGTAATTAGTTGATAATATATTTAAATGAAAATAGATTCCGCTAATGTAAATGTCCCTACTGTTATGGGATGTTTCATTATGAGGGGGAAAATTTTGGATGAGGATTCCCACTGATGCCGTGACTTAGGAAAATGTGAAGCCCTGGAGGTCAGTCTGGTTCTTGAATAGATACAAGCTTAATTTTATGTTGAGGAGTCAGATACACAATGTTTTGAAAATTACACCTATTTGGAAGCAGTACTGATGTGGACACATTTTCCACTCCTTGCATCGGAAAGCTCAGACTGGAGTGTGACTCTGTTAGATGCCAGTGTAATGGTAACAGAATGCAGTTCTAGAGAGATGGAAGTAACTGTTGGAGAGGAAAATACATGCTGTAAGGGCATATATTTAATTTTAAATTCAGTTAGGTGGTCAGATCACTGAGCTCTTGCTCTGCTGGAATGGTAATCTAATTACGTTGTGTCTTCCTTCCCCAACTGTTTGATACTGAGTGGAAGAATGGGTAAATACTTTGGGTCATTGAGAGGGTGCCAAAGCTACTAATTTGTAAAGATGCTACTTCCACTTGCTGGCCGGCTTACAGGATTGTTTTGATACTTTGCCAAGAAGGGTTGCCAAGAAAGAGTCTGCCTCTGAAAGTCTGACTCTTTTTATCTGAAAGCCACTCCTGTAGAACAGACTGATGCAGATGTTCCAGGAGAACCTGAGCCAAGGAGGCTTTCTAAGCCTCAAAACAGAAAGCATTGCAGGGGTGGCATGTTGGGCTGGCTGTTTTAGTCACTTCTGCTGCTGTTCTGAGATAGAAACACCGCTGTAGGTTGAGGAAGCTGTCTAGTGGTTGTCTGGGGGACTGTTTTGCAGAGAAGCAAAGCCACCCAAAGAGTACAGCCAGGTTTCTGTGAGAGGTGCATGTGGAGTCTGTATTTTTAAAAAAGAGATGAGGCACAGCTGACTGGGTGACTGTTGCAAGTTGTATGTTTCTGTTTGTCAATAGCAAGTTTGTGCATTTTTTCTGAAATAATAGATTTCAGTAAATGTGCTAAGTTAAATAGTATTGAATATGTATATTCAATATATATTCAGATTTAATATTGAATATTGTATATGAATGTGACTTTCATCATCTTCTGTTACTGTATGTTAGAAGCTCATTTAAAAGAATGGCATTGCTGCACAAAATGACTGCAAAGCAAAAAAATAATTAATTTGTCACCTGAGTAGGGAGAAGTTAGAGATTTTAACAGCAGATTCACTGTGAATTTGAGAGTAAACAGATACAGGATGGTTAGGAATAGTTTCTTTTCTCTAATATAAAAAGGCTGTAATATCTGAAACTGAAGTTGTTCATGCTATGGTTTTCTATTACTGGATTACAGATAATTAAACTTTGAGTTGCTCTCTGTTCAGTAAGCTGTACAGCAGTGAATTGATCTTCTGTTGCTTGTGGAGTTTTGGTGTTTGACTTGTATAGTGCAAAAAAATTGAATTTTAGTCCTTAAAAAATGTTGTGTCCTTTCTATTTAAGTAGCAGATTTAGGGGACAGGATTTCACCTGAGCTCATGATGGGATTGCTTTCCTTAGCTACTTGTGTCTCTGCCCAGCCTGACTGAGCTCATGTACACCTGTACATGTAATGTGCTAATGTGTACCTGTAATTTATTACTAGGGGGTTTCTGGTCAACTCAGGCTAACCCAACCCACTTGTTTAGGTGAAAGAGATTAAAACACTTAGCAATAACAAGTGGCTGGTGGTCTGATTTTGGACACCTGCTCTATGAATGAGATACACCTTGGGAAGCTCTCCAGTTTTAATGCTGAAAGCTGGGGAGATCAGAGGCTAGAAAAGTTTGTATTACGAAAGAATTCAGGAGGGTAAGTCACTAATCATTCACTAAAATGAAAAACAGTCCCTATGTCTCTATACCAAAAGAAGAGAGAATATTTTCCTGAGAGTGTTACCAGGTGGTCAGATTAAAATCTGATCACATCAAGCTGTGTGTAGTTAACCCTTGAGTTATCCTGAACAAACTGCAGCACTACACTGGAGCACTCGATTTAATGGTTCAGCCTCTGTCATCAAACGTAAAATGACACGTAAAATATAGCAATGTGTCATACATAACAAAATAAATCCCTACAGATACCTGTGGAAAGGCATAATTAATGATATTTCAAATAGTTTTGTAGGAAAACGTGAAATATTTCAGTATCTTTGCCCCTGAAAATACAGTGCTCCACTTGTTTCTTTTTTAAATATGATAGGAATTCACAGGTTATAAAAGGTCATATCTCTAGTAAGGAACTTCAGGTAGGAAAAGTGTGTAAAAGTTAGATGTATAGTAATAATTTCTGCTGTATTCTTACCTCTTCCACCAGTTTGATTTGGATTCTCTCTCAAATTCACAAACTTTAAAATTAATTTCAATATACACTAAGACTTCTGTACTTCTTTAGATGTTGGCCTTGATGAGCTGTCTTTTTTCTTGGTGTAATTTTTAGTAATAATAAAACATCAATGTATATATTCTTGCTTGTATCTAATAGATGAAAACTGAATTGAACATTGTTTCACGGGAAGTTTTTTATTATCAGAAAAATGGCAAATACTCAACCATTGCTAAGAACTTTTTAAAGGTGGAGCATGGAGGGGCTTTTGATTTTTTTTTTTTTTTTTTCCTTCTGTCCTTGAACTTAATTTGGTGCAAGGGGAAGGACTACATTTGTGGGCATTTCCCGCTGCAGGAAATGCTGTTTCAACTTCTTAAACAGATGAGCTAGTAGGATTTAGTATATCTTTCATGCCTAAGTGCAGGCACATTCTCACTGTACCTGATGTAATTTCATAATCTTGGTCTGTTTTCTTATGGAAAAAGGAAAGAAGCTACATGACCACATGAGGTGACTGTTCTAGGTTATTCTAAAGATACTAGCAGTGACTCTTATTTTAACAAAAGTATTTTTATTTTATAGTGCAGCCCAAACGAGATCATGTTCTTCATGTTACTTTTCCCAAAGAGTGGAAGACTAGTGATCTGTACCAGCTTTTCAGTGCCTTTGGTGAGTGATATAGTCTGTCTTCCTTTTTTGTTGTTAATACTAACAAACTTATGCTTTGTTTTGTTATTTTTAGTCTGTGGGTGTAACTTATTCCTAGTGTAGATAATGATGAATCTCTTTTTATGATTTTTGAATGGTGTCCTCTGGACTTTGTAATGTTGTGTTGAAAATTACCATTCTTATTAAGTGCTCTTTAGAAATCTTTATTTGGTGCTGGTTGAATACTATGGACCTTTTATCCTTTTATTTACAGCCTCTCCTGAAAGAAGGTAAGAGTTTATATAGGTGGATAAAGGGAATGGGGATTGGTGTGAGGCAGATCAAGGCTTTAGGAACAAGGTTCATCCTGCAGTCAGTGTGAAGCCAAACTCTGTGAAACTCTCTCTGTGACTCTAGGCGAGCAAGCAAGCTTGAAAAGAACCAATTTGATTTCCAGATTGTGAACACCTTCCGAGTGAGAAGAAACAGCAAAAAGGGTAGTTGTTGTGTTGTTGCTCTACTAAGTAGCAGTATAAAATGTAGGTACTTGGTCAGCTGAACTAATTGATGGTGGTGTCCCACTCCTTCTCTCTTGTAGCTTGGTACTCTGTCTGTGCAGGGTGTTATCGAACTCCCTGAGTTCCTTGTGAGCATTCGGTCTTCACTGCAGCAGGCTCAGTGTAGTGGAGAGGATGCGATGGCCCCGCCCGGGCAGTGCAGAGCTGGCAGGGTTCTGGCGGAGCTCTGTCCGGGCTGAGGGACGAGGAGCCCGGCTCTGTCAGGGCTGAGGGCTGAGGAACACGGCTCTGTCCGGGCTGAGGGATAGAGGAGCACGGCTCTGTCCGGGCTGAGGGATGGAGGAGCCCGGCTCTGGCCGGGGCTGAGGGCTGAGGAGCACGGCTCTGTCCGGGCTGAGGGATGGAGGAGCACGGCTCGGAGCACGGCTCTGGCCGGGGCTGAGGGCTGAGGAGCACGGCTCTGGCCGGGGCTGAGGGCTGAGGAGCACGGCTCTGGCCGGGGCTGAGGGCTGAGGAACACGGCTCTGTCCGGGCTGAGGGATGGAGGAGCACGGCTCGGAGCACGGCTCTGGCCGGGGCTGAGGGCTGAGGAGCACGGCTCTGGCCGGGGCTGAGGGCTGAGGAGCACGGCTCTGGCCGGGGCTGAGGGCTGAGGAACACGGCTCTGTCCGGGCTGAGGGATGGAGGAGCACGGCTCGGAGCACGGCTCTGGCCGGGGCTGAGGGCTGAGGAGCACGGCTCTGTCAGGGCTGAGGGATGGAGGAGCCCGGCTCTGGCCGGGGCTGAGGGCTGAGGAGCACGGCTCTGGCCGGGCTGAGGGATGGAGGAGCACGGCTCGGAGCACGGCTCTGGCCGGGGCTGAGGGCTGAGGAGCCCGGCTCTGTCCCCGCGGATTTGAGCCCTCAGCTCCGCCGCTTCCCTCTGTGGGGCGCGGGCACCGCCGCCAGGGGGCGCGCCCACACACCGCTGGCTGCTCGCTGTGGGAATTGCCGGTTCCCTCACTCCAGATTTTAGAGCTGAGTATTTTCATATTTCGATGTACAAACTCCAGGTTCGATTGTTAATCTATTTTTTTTTTTAAGTCTTTTTGCCGTGGTATCTCAAAACAAACTGCAGATTAATCCTTCCAAAATTCTGGCGTACAGAAGTACCCGTGTTTTTCAAGGTCTAGGTGGATAGGGGCAGAGTGGTGCAGCGTGAGGTTGAGTGATTTGCCAAAAGCTTAAAAAAAACCCAAAAAAATCAAAAAACCCCACAACAACCTAATTTATTACATCAATTAAAGCAAAGTGTCTTGAAATCAAGCAGAATTAGTCACATTTTACAGAAAAAATATTTTAGAATTAATTGAAGCAGTTATAATCTTCCATGAAGTTTCTAACGAAGTATGGTGAAACAGCTGAAAGGGCTGCAGTGTCACACTTGGAACTGGTTTACATTTGCTACTCTAGAAGGGGTGTTCATGATTCTGAAATCCTTCAGGACTGCCTGCATACCAAGTGGACACCTGTTCATGCAAGATGTTTTTATAGTCTCAGGGGTGAATGTAGTTTCGCTATACAAGTACTTGCAGCACTATGCAGTCTCTTAGAACACTTTAGATTCTTAAATTTGCATTGTTTATTTGGTCGTGCTGATGTGAAATATGAAGTCATTAAAGTAGGATTTGCTAGAATACAGCTTTAGTTTTAGCCTTAAGTTCTATTTAAATTAATGTCTTTGCGCTTTTGATTAAACCTCATACTATCAAAGTATTATAAAAACTACTGCTTAATTACCAGTAAAAGTAATGTAGGAAATGTATAAGAACAGAGTATAAAAAGGAAAATGTTTCAATGATGTAATCCATCAATTTCATTTTATTCTATGGATTTAATCTTGTTTGCATGTTTGAGCTGATATATGGAGAATTTTCAAACTTCTTTGCAGAAGAAATACACGTTACTTGCACCTTCATGTTGTAGTCCATCAGTGACATTCTTCAAAGTATTGAAGACTTGATGTATTCTAGAAGTGCAGAGAGAGACATTTCCTGGCTTATTTCTCTGCAGTTGGTGTTCCATGACATTGCTGTCCATGGCTTATCTGCACTGGCCTTGCAGTGAGCTGGCACGGGGCTCTGGTGATTGCTAAACATTGTACTGCAGCTGCATTTGCTTTCCAGATCTTTATTTGCATTTCACCAGACTTTTGAAATGCACAGTATTTACTGAGTGCTTAGCAGTATTGCTGAATGATTTAATTTATTAATCTAATCTCCTAAATTCTTACTTCTTAATGCTGATGAAATGTGGCATAGTCTTTAAGAGAGCATCTCTTAAGCATGGAGAGTTGCATAAGAGCATTTGTTGTGCTTTGCTTCAGATTGGAACTCAGTGTCTGCTATTTAATGTTTGACTTTCCTTAAATTCTGTATTTAAAATGTGTAAGTCTGAGTATAAAAGCAACATATGTTGGCAAGTACTGAAACCCTTTATTACCTAAAAATGCAAAGTCAGAAGTTTATATAGAGTGCAGCAGCCTTTCTGCAACAATAAATAAGGATCTCGTACTGAAATGATGTGCCACTAATAGGTTGGATTTTTATAAATTTATTTTTATTTGGCACTTAGTGAAAATATGGACATTGAAGTCCACTTGAATAGCAGCTGAATTCCTTTAGAAGTTTTTCTTTGGTTCTTTTTTTTTTTGGGGGGGGGGGGTTTGTTGGTTTTTGTTTGTTTGTTTGGTGGGGTTTTTTTTGTTTGTTTGATTGGTTTTTTTGTTGTTGTGGGTTTTTTGTTTGTGGGGTTTTTTTGTTTTTGTTTTTTTGGGTTTTTTTGTCTATTACTGATCCTCTTTCTTATTTTATACTGAGGGAACAATTGTAAAGTATTCAGGAGAATTTTTCTTTCTGATCTATGTTTCAGTCTGCCCATTTCTGTCCTTTAAAGGAAACTCAATGTTGGGGTCCTACCAAATGCACTAGAGTTCCGAGCTGCAATCATGAGTGAGCTCTGGCTTTTCTTGTGTTGTGAAATGTTAGGGTGCTGCCAAAAGAATGTTCTCCCTACACCAAAGAGCCTTACCCACAGGCAGCAAAGTTCTGTGTTCTTCAAAGACAGAATTATTAGAAGTTGAATTTATATGCCCTAAAAATGTTTAAAGAAATTCTAACTTTGTGGTGTAGGCTCATCCTAATAGCAGCCTTAGCCCTTCAGTACAGGGAGATGCGAGAAACCATACTGAATTAATTATGGTTTTGGCAATGATCAAAATGATTATAACTTAAACTCCTAAATAGCTGGCTACTTCAATATATAACATGTGAACAAAATCTATCTAGGCTTTTATTTTTTTATAATTAGAAAATCTGTTTATAATCTGGCTGGATTTCAGAAGAGACTTCTATAACCTTGTAACCCGTAGACTAAATTAGATTTCAATAGATTAAACAACTGAGAATAAATGTGTTTTAAGCCGTTTTGCATCACTGTTTTTAACCTTGTAATGTCCGAAGGTTAAATGGTGGTGTAACATTATCTATAACTTGATTTTCTTGTCTATGTGAAAAAAATGGCACCAATTTTCAGTATCTGAATTGTACTAACAGTAAAGCACTTAGATAAGGACAGGAGATATAAATGGATTTCAGACTATAATAAGACCTTGTGTCTGGAATGGGAATCCTTTCCTCTGCTTTTGCTTGATTATGAGCTCTTTTAGTGCTAATGTGACATTTTAAGCCATTCACATAGAAAATGCACAAACTGCTGGATGAATAGAGGGGCTTACTTCCAGTCACTGTTCCATTGTAGCAGTTTTCAAATGAGGTCCATGATTTTGTGCATTTGTCCTCATATTGACTCAAATTAAGTTTTTATTTCACATCCAGGAAATGATGTATGGTGGGATTCAGACAAACCAGAGTTTGGAAACTTAGTGTCCCAAAGTGGACACTAAGTGGAGTTTTCTATTGATGTGATCAATCTTCTACCTAGCCCTTTTGACTGGAATTTATCATCACTCAGAACTGTTACTTATTTGAGTAAAGGGCTGAAATTCCCAGGAAATAACTTCCATTCAACTCATATAGTTACCATGAAGGGAGGATGTGAGGCTCTGAGGGTGTACAGGATGCACATGCAGCCCTGACTTCCTGAACAGTTCCAGGCCCTTGTGCAACTGGGTACGAAATACATACCTTTATAATGGACAAAAGCCTTCTCAGGTGCAGTTACTCTTAGTTGGCTTTTTGTGTCATGGCATATCAGATAAAAATCTGTGACTGAGTCTAAAATAAAAAGAGTCATAATATTTTCTTCTGCTTTTTCTAGGTAACATTCAGGTTTCGTGGATTGATGATACATCAGCATTTGTATCATTGAGCCAGCCAGAGCAAGTACAAATAGGTATGTGTTGCTGGATTTACTTCATCCTTAAGACTTTAACTGGTTCCTGCAAAATGCTCTGAGCCAGCAGGGTCTGTGATTCCAATGGCAAAAGCACTGACTAGCTCAGAGGAACTGGACTTCCATAGCAGCAGCACATGTGTGGCAGTAGAGACAGGCCCAGACTGGACTTGGTTGGGAGTTTTGTGTTTCATTCCATGATCCTTCAAGTACCTAAACCTGTAGGTAGAGTAGTGCTGGTTTCTTCACTTGGTACAGTATTTATTGAGGCTATTTATTGTTTGTTACTTTGCACGGAGTAAAACTATCAAAGACTTTTGTGGTCTTTGCTTTCAAATACCATTTGAACTGATACATTTGGTGTGGTTTATGTTTGCAAGGAACAAATGCAGAGAAGTCTTTTGGTGCATTGCAGAACACCTGCAAAATAATAGTGTCAGAAAAGCCTGGACTGATAATGTGTCTATTGCATTGCATGAACATGTGCAGTCTCTCCTGACTTACGTTTTTAAAGTTTTATTTGAACAATTGAAAATATTGCTGTTAGTTATGTAGGAAAGCAATCTTTTTGGTGTGTGGGGGTTTTAGGTTGGGTTTGTCTGTGGTTTGGGGATTTTATGTAGTTTTAGAGGTGGATTTATTTGTGTTTGGGGTTTTTGAAAGATTTTTGGTTGAATGTAGTTGAATCCGCAAGCTCTTAGTGGTCTCTGTAGTTCTTTTTGGGTATATATTTGAGGACTCACCCATACCCTTACTTCAGGGAACAATGGCTGGAAATAAACCATTACAGATGATCATTTGGGATTTGTTCTGGTAGTGTTATCCCCCTTTACTGAAATGCTTGCATCGAATGCTGTGGAACCAGTGAGAGCAGCAGTATATATAGTATTTCTGATTAACTGGCTAAAATCTCATTGCACTTAAGAGCTATCCAGGCAGAATTCCCACAGTTAAGTTCTAAAAAGAAATAAAACCGATTAGAAAACCCCACTGAGTTCACCATCATCTATCCTTACTAAGCTCAAATAAAGCAGCTTTCAGGGTCTGGATGTACAGTCAGTACATTTCTCTAATTCGTTATTTACATCCTGAGAGTGTTTGTCATACTTCCTCACACATTCATAGCTCCACAGAGTATTTGGAGGGCTCACCAGCAGCCTCCTTACAGCAATTGCTCCTTAGCAGCAAGAGCCATTGTTTCTTCATCTATATATGGATATAAGAATGAAATAACTTCTAATGAGAAGTTCCAGTAAAGAATTACGTCAAATAAGCCTTCCTAGATGCTGCTACAGTAAATTTCCCACTGCTGTCACCTCAGTTCCTTACCCATTGTCTAAATTCTTGGCATATACATTATCACCACTACTTTTTGTTGTTGTCGTTCAGTTTGGGTTTGGTGGTTTTTTTGTTTTTTTAATAACAACTACATATTTTGAAAAGAGCTGAATGTCTGCAGAATATTGAAACTGAATCTTTCTGGCACTGCTCTGTGTCTTTTTTTGTGCTTTGACAAACAGGGCGGCTTGTTCTGTGGCCTACATGCTGGGTAACATGTTATTTGTCTGAAAGCTCAGGTGTCATAGATTTTTGTGAAATCAGGTTAGTAGAAATTCATATACTGAAAGCAGTGAGCCAACTAAGCTGATAAACTAAAGCAACCTCAATTACCAAAAATTGTGTGATTTTTAAACTGTAAAATTGCTTAGAAACCTTGGTGTGTTGTTAGTTTGTGGGGGTTGATGTTGTTGTGTTTTGTTGGTGGGGTTTTTTTTGTTTGTTTGTTTGTTTTTCGTTTTGTTTTGTTTTTTCCCCCTGTAATAAATACATTGTAATATCAGTTCAGTTATTCTATTCCCTGATAGTAAATTCTTCAATGAATTGGTTTGGTAATAAAAGTCACTGTTTGTACTTGTGATTTAATGAAATATGCTTAAGTGAAGAACCTAGGAAAACCTGATAATGTGGCCTGGTTTTTAACCTGTTTCTATAAATGTCTGCATCTTCTGGACTTTATAAAAAGCCTTGGAGAACTGTGAAACAATATGAATACAAGGATGTTGCTACGGTTGTACTTCAATGCTTGCCTCGTAGAGAGGTTTCTGACTTTGAGCTGGTATTAATACATTATAGTTAAGAAAGCATAAGTGCAACAAGAACATCTGTGGGACATAAATGGATCAAGGACATGAAAAGTGTATGGAAGTTTCCCCTAAAGTGTTCAGATTTCAATTACAGAGGAGTCTAAGTACTGTAAAAACATCCTGATCTGCTTTGTATTTTTTTAATAAGGAAATTGTGTATGTGAAAAAGCGATGAAAATGGGACTGGTTTTGTAATTATCTGCATGGAATGTTAACTGATTTGGATCTATCAGATTTTGAAACCCCATTCATATCTGGGAGGTGTCTTTATTTTTCTGTTGCAGCAGTGGTTCGAATACTGAACATTTGGCTGAACTAAGATGAAGTTAAGAGACTTGAATAGCAGATCATTTAAAGACTGATCTGCCATCCTCCCTCGATGTACATGCTCGACATCACCAGCTGATGAATCTGCCTGGTTGCTTAACAATTTAGCTCCAATGCCTTTTAGTTTTGTTCAGCTTCATAGGTGTTACCAGATAACTTGAAATATGATTTGTCTGTATGACTAGTTTTGTGTAATTGTATCTAAGGGTAGTATTGAAGTTGTTAATTATCATGCTTAATTATTAATTATCATGCTTAATCTTTACAAATGACAGACCTCTCAAAATGTGGCACTTTGCATAAGCTGTTGCTGCTATGCTGCGCTGTTTTTGTTGTTACTAGCTTTCCTGGCTTCAGCATTTGAAATGGGCTAAAAACTTGTTCATCAGCATCCTGGGAATATGTTGGATTTCTCATGGATTCAAAAATCCATTTTGAACATGTAGGGAATAAAATATATGTCTTCATTCCCCAGTGCTCTTTAAAACAATGTGCCTGAGTTATATAATATCATAGATGGTAACCATTAAAACCTAGGCCAAAACTGATTGATAAAACATTGGCCCATAAGATTTGCTGTTTATAAAGTATACATTTGATTAGCTGAATTTAGTTAATTAGCAGCTCTTCAAGTTTCACGTGGTAATCAGTAGTGTTTATGTTGCTAGAGAGAATGTGCATTCCAGTGTTCTAATTGTTTAAGTGTTATTCTGAAGGACCTTTGAATCTTTGCCTGATATAAAAAGGCTTGTTTCCTCTTCCACTTTATTTCCTCTGAAAAACTAAGTAGGGAAAAGGGCAGTATTTTTATAGGCAATTTTGGAGCTGCTCCTAACTTTCCAACTGAATATGGCATGCTTTAAAACACACAAACCAGAAACCTTGGGAAACAAGAGTCAAATGCCTTTAACTTCTCGTTTTGCTGCTTATGGTAATATCCAGGAATCTTCACTTTATGATTATTCATGTGGCTTGCACATTTGCAGCACTCTGATTTATTATGAGTAGGAAAGGTTAGTTCTTGTATAAAATCATGTTGCCCTCTATAGCTTGAAGCAGAAGCTGCAGCAGGACAGATGCTAGGGAACAGTTCACAGTCACCCTGCCATGCCTGTCTGTGCAAGCTGGACCTGAGCCCTGCCAGGGCAGGGTTCTTGGCTTCCAGTGGGCTCTGTGTCACTCCTGCTGCTGAGCTGCCACAATGTCATCTTAAAGCCAATTACAGCTTTATGAAAGTGGTGGTTTAGGTGGCTCTGATTTGTCTTAACTTTTTGCATTATGCTGTGCTGTAAACTGATTTCCAGGTTACAAGCACCTGAAAACTATAATGGACAAAAAACATAGTCTATGTTCTGTTGGGATTTGCTGTTCAAAGTACATAATTAATAAGAATTGGTTAAATGGTTGATATTCTTTCAGTTGGACATCTGGGAGACAAAACTTCTGTTGCCTAGTTGCACTGCAACAGGCATCAGCATTTCTGTCAAACATGAAGCACATATTTGTTAAGTGTGTGGCAGGGATAAACACTGTGCACAGTTAGAGCTGATTAACACAAGAAACTTCAGAACTAACTTTTGGCATACAACTTCTGGCTCTTAAGATTTTTGTCTGGCTAGATAAGTTTGCCTTTGGATGCTGTTCAGCTTTGTGTATTTATAAAGCTGGCTTTTCATTTGGAGAGGTTAGTATGGAATAAGTGTTGTTTCAATGATCCTATGACTTACAAGGGCCTAGACTTCATCCAGATAGACTGGAAATAGGGGCGAAAATGGGAGAGACTTCAGCTTGTCTTAACTGTCAAGTAAACCCAGTATTTTGTTTCGATAATAAATTGGTGTAACCTGAAGTATTTGTGTTCCAACCACTTCAGCTCCTCAAAGTTCTGCGCAGTTAACTTTGTGAGTCCTCAGTTAATGCTTTGGATCAGTGTTAAGCTCTTGTTTTTCATGGTTTCCTTGAATGTTGTCATGTAACTTTGACTGTTCAGGTTGCAGGTCTAAAAAGAACCTTGATACTTAAAGGGGAGGTTCCTGTAGGTGTCTTTGCCCTTTTGGAGTCATTATAGCCCATCTAAAATGTACTCTTAAAAAACACTGCTACTTGGAATAGGTTAATTTTTAAAACATGGGAAAGTGTTATAAATATGTTTTAAGTTTTAAAGTACTTGAAAATAAAATTGGGCTTCTGAGATATTTTACGTTATTATATGTTAATGAAGATAATGGACAAATTTATCAGTGTTACCTCAAAAATGCACCTCATTTATTTTCCCTTAGCAAACAACTTGCACTTAATTCCTTTTACCTAAGGCTTAGGTGCGGTTTAGTAACATCTATGTTCTGACTGTGAGTAACTTCTGCAATGTTTTAAGACCACTGGTTCAACTTTAGGGGATTTTTTACCTGAGAATCTTCCTGAGAATGTGTTTCTTGCTGTTTTAAAATGCAATAAATATTCTTAACTTGAAATTTTAAATGCATGTAGAAGGCAACTGTTTGTCATAAATGGCAAGCACTGAAATAATGTTAAGTTATTCCATGTGTTGGTGCCCTGATACATGAGCTCATACAGAATTTAGTGAATTTAGTGTGTGCAAGATATCTTCTTCCTCTCAGCTTTGAGAATCCCAATGCTTTTAGACAGCAGGGGAGCAATGGACTAAAGCAGGTGCAGCAGCTGAAATTGTGACGGCCTTTCAATGATTTGTGTTCAAGTCATTAATCTTTCTCAACTTGTGAATTTCTCAGACGGGGCTGGACTTTATGGTTTATTAGTGTTCTGTAGGTTTACTAGAGAGCCTACTACTTAGCATGAGTGCTTACCACCAAATATTTAAGAAGTATCCTGAGATTATCAATCCCTCCTCACTGAATTTGGGGAAGGGACACATCGTAGATTCTGTATTACCCACAGTCTGAAAAATTACATTTCACATGATTGTGTTGTCAGCAATAAGTTAATGTGAAATTTATGCCAGATACATTCTGAAAGGAGGTTATAGCCAGGCGAGTGTTGGCGTCTTCTCCCAGGACGAGGGGAAATGGCCTCCAGATGCACCAGGAGAGGTTCAGGTTGGGTGTTAGGGGAAATTTCACTGAAAGGGTTGTCAAGCGTTGGAACAGGCTGCCCACGGAAGCAATGGAGTTACTCTCCCTGGAGGTATTTAAGAGAGAGGGACCAGGTGGTTTGGAGCAGGGGCTGAGGAGCAGAGCACGTGTGCTCCCATTTGGTACCAAGGTGAAATCAGCTGTGGGGCCAGACTGTGTCCATTTCTGTCTGAAAGTCCTGCAGGTCTGAGCTCTCTGTGCTTTGAGCAATAATAGACATGGAGACCTTCTGACTAGAATGGAAATGTTCTGAACATGTTATGCTTTTAATGTGTAGGTTCACAGATCTGGACCCTTTACTAGCAGTCCTGGGAGTTAAAATTCTCCGGTGTTTATTTAAAATCTGTAGTAAATGCAGGGATTGAGATGTGGTGAATTTCAGCTTGTGTTGCTCAGGAATCACAAGAGCAGCAGGAAAATGAATTACTGGTTTTATAGTGGAACCTGTGGTATAAATCATATTAGATAGCTGTTTTATAACTTCCAGCATTACTGATGTGGAATTAAGAGAACAGATGATAGACTTGCCTTCAAGGTGCCTGCAGCCATATTTTTTTCTCATCAGCTAATAAATAAACAAAACAAACAAAAATCCACCCCAAACCCAAAATGCCATTTGTACCCCATAAGTTTGAATAGGGGTTTTTCTTAATGTTGGAAGTCTTGTGACTACCTTTTCATTTGATTTGGGTTTTTTGAAATGAGATGAAACAAAAGCTGTGAAATGTATTAATTAGTGAGGTAATTACCTCAGGTAATTAAACTTTGCAGGGTGCAAAGTTTAAGTAGCTTGAATTCTTTTGGTAATTAAATAACTTCATCTGTAAGGGAGTTAAAGTCCTTTATAACAATCTACATACATGTGCATAGCACGAAATGTCTCACTGGGCTTACACTATCATCTCTTGTTCTTTGTTGAGGAAAATATTTTAAGTTTTGCATAAAGATCCTTCCTCTTTTCTTTGGCATGCTTTGTACTTAGCACTTTATCTTCCTTCTGTAAAACCATTTTCTTTCAGATCACCTGTCCGTTTTCCCTGTTCTCCAGCATGGAGGTTCAAATCCTCATTTTGCTTTGCTCTCTAACTTGCCATCCTCCTTTACAAGGTGAAGAGCTGCTTTCTCCCTGCATTGATACTGCTCCTTGCTCTGCATTCAGATACCAAGAGAGAGGACAACCTTTGCACAATGCTCTTTTATTTAGAATCTGTATAGGCACCCTCTATCTTCAGCTGATACAGGAGAGGAAAACAAAGGGCTGGGCAGCACAGTGTACAGATGGGTGTTAGCAGTTTGGGTACAGCCTGCAGATAGTTGCTGTTATCAAATATACTTAAGAGAGTCTGGTCCTGCTAGTTAGTCATGTGTGTTAACATTTTGGTGCCTTGCAGTAGAAATTGTCCAGATATGCTTGAAAGACTGAAAACTCTATATAGACTAACAAAAGGGTCCATTAATGTTGCATTGACAATTTCACTAATATTTAACAAAATATAATTGAATCCTGCTTACTACGCCTTGATAATGTCTGTGGTTACATCATCATGTACTGCTTCTTTAGGATATATGGCTTCTCTGAGAATATGTTTGTACATTTGCTGTGGAGGAACTCAGCCCTGAATGTTCTGTAGGGGACAATTTAATTCCATTTAGGTTAATTTAAAAGATTCCCTCTAATTTGGGATGTTGAGTCTTCTGCTTTCTGTTGATAAAATAGGCACACAGCGCTGCTGCTCCCACTCCTGAGTTTTACTTTGAAATACTGGATTATGCATGTGCACTTTTGTCATCCTGGCAAACTTCTGCATTGTCCCATGTAGCATGAATAGCCCTAGTAGTCAATAAATAAGGCTGTGGAACCATCCGGTGAGTATTGAGAGTAAGAAAATACTGACTTAGCTACCCATTAATTGCACACTGTTGCTCTGGCTGAGGCAGTGATCCCGTGTTTTAAGTAGAACATGATCAGATATGATTAAAGCAGCACTGATACAGAGGTCACTTAAAGGCTTCACAGGTGAACTTTTACTTCAGTATTTCATAAGCTTAAGTGTTTAGTATTGCAGCCTTACTCTGTATAGCTCTGTGGTTTTTGTATTTATATATTGTGGCTTTTCTTTTACCTACATAGTTCACTAACATATTTGTCTGTTTATTAAGAGGCTTAATATTGTCAGTGGCCATCTGTCAGGATGTTGCTCTGCATAAAAGCAAAGACTTGGCAAGAGGATATCTTTGTACACATTCCTCTGAACCGCTCAATGACAGTCAGCCTGTTCGATGTCCTCCCTAATAACGAGGGAAGGTGGTGTCCTCTAGAAATGCTTTTCCTAAAATAATTTGCAGTTACTATTATTCTGCTATGAGACAGAAACTTAAGGGCTGTAATTAATGTGAAAGGCAGCCATGTGGTGTTGGTTACTAGGTCAGGCTTTTCACAGAAGGATTTGTCTCATCTCTTACAATTTAAAGAAATAAGTAAATAGCCCCCCTGAGTTCTCTTCAGGTTTTTTAGAATTCACAGGGCATTCTGGCAGTGCATTTCTTCTGTTGGGAGTGCAGAACGACCTAACTGTATTTGCTTTGTTCGGCAGTATGGGCAGCATTCATCAAAAAAGCATCAGAGGAAATGTATTAAACTCGTACAGGGAGCTGCTCTTCAAGACCATGCAAGATTGATTTATCTGTGTGGCTCCTTAGACTTCTCCATATGCCTTCATTTCAGTTTTTCAATGATGAAGCAATTTATTCAGCATGTAACATTTTATATTAAATATATATGCTATATATGTATATACATATATTTATGTGTGTATGTGCCATATGAATGGATTGCTGTAAAATGCCTTATTTCAAGAAAGCAGAGTTGTCTTTGTACAAAAATACTGACTCTTGCACAGATTTATTTTAGAATTATCTTTAGGCTCAAGTGATTTGTTTTTCTTCCTTAAAAAAGGGCTGAGTTTGTTAGGGAATTAAATGGCAGGCTCATAACTTTGGTTCATAGCTTGTAGCAAAACAAATAATTTTATTGTGTTTTAACAAATGAGCATGTATCAGATGATCCATGGTAACTTTGTGCTTGATTTTAGCAAGTAAAAACAGGCTTGAGTTTAACTAAACAAATTTTACCCCGAGGAATGTTGGCCGGCATGCAGTAGACTCCAGTGAGCCTTATTAATTCATTCATGATGCCTGTCCCATAACTTCATGGGCAGTAAATATTGTCCTAATTCTTACAAACAGACCCTGTAACTTCGCAGTTCAAAGCAAATATAAGAGGGGTGAAAGGAGGTATGTCTGACACTTGTTGGTTAGTGCAAGAGTCTCATGGGGCTGTTAATCATAACTACTGCTGTCTATACTTGGGACTAAAATTAGTCAACACTCTTGCCTGGTTTTATGTGCGTTGCAACAGCAGCATCTATATATCGTGGCAGCCACTATAGGTATCTCATTTCAGTGTTACACAGCAAATACACACAATGGACAATCCATCCTGAAAGAGGAGAAAAAACCACATCCACCCATCTTCCTCACCTTTTCTGAAATTTGATGTTGGAGCTTGCCATCTCTAGTGCTTGCACCAGAGGTAGCACAGTGAAACAGCTCAGCTAGAATCCAGAAGTGGGATATGCATCTGAAATTGCTCTAAAAAATTCTACAAAATAAAATCAGAATTTTGTCTCACCTACAATTATGGTATTTTAAAATGTGCAAATGTGCAGAAAAACGATCTTAGGTTTGGGGGGAGGTGGTGTTGGTTTTTTTTTTTTTTTTTTTTTTAGTTTTTTTTTTTTTTTTTTTTAGTTTTGTTTGCATTTGAAGTGGTTTACTGGTTGGTTTACAATGCTTTCTTTCAGGGAGCAAGGCTGAAAGCAGCAGAAGACACCAGTTGACAGTCAGTTTAATTTGCTGATTCATCTGTTACAGGGATGGCGTCAGGCCAGAGCTTGGCTCACAGACTAAAGGCTGAGAGCTGTGAAGATGCTGGGACTTGAAGGAATGTTGTTAAATTGTTACTGAGTGGAGGCAGTGAAAGTTTTTTTTTCTTTAAACTGCTTCTAATTTTGCACTGACAGAAATCTTTCTACCTTGAACTTGAAGTCTTATTTGGTTAAAGGGAGATCAGACATTAGAAAGATACGAGGATGGAACAGCTGGCTATTAGTTAAGTGCTTCTTCCATGGATATCTTGTGCAACCAAAAATGCAGCTCAAATAAGCTTATGTTTCACAGCAATCAAACAGAGTTTTGGCACAGGCTTTGCAAATGTCGTCTTTTCCTGGCAGACTTGCAAAATAAACCTGCTGGGTTAAGTAATGAGACTAAAAGGGAAAAAATCCAGGAAATCTTTTCTTGCCAACAAGCAATCTGGAAGAGGGTTACGACTGAAGAATTGATCGTTTCTAATTTAAAAGAAATGTCTTAAGTAGAGATTTAACTCTTTTTGCACAAAGCCTGACTTTGAGAACAGCTTTGAGCATCTACTTCAGACATTGTGACTTCTAGAGAATATGGCATTTTGGATTTGTTTTGGATTTGTTTTTTAATTGCTAACAATGGAACTAAAAATTATTTTATGAACAGAACAAATAGCTTGCAGCCTTCTGCTTTTCAAAATAAGCTATTTCAGTAGAGGGCACGCTGTCATTTTAAGTGTTTTGTATATAATATCATTCTCCTTCTCCATAGCTGTAAACACCAGCCGGTATGCTGAAAGTTATAGGATCCAGACATATGCAGAATATGTGGAGAAAAAACATGAAGAAAAACAGGCCAAGAGAAAATGTACAGAAGATAGTTGGAAGGAGATGGAGAGGAAGAGGTTAAAAACCCAGTGCACACCTTACGTTTCCCAGAGTCGGTACTACTGTGTTAACAGGTGAGACTGCACTGCCAGCTCGTGTTCTTACTGCATTTCTATCCAAAATCTAGCTATTTTCAGGTAGTTCTCAGCTAATACGGGACGTTTTTCTGTATGTATTTCTTTGCATATAAATCAGTAGTGGTACATCAGCTGTTACAAGATGATAGGTAAAGGAACAGAGGGAATTTCACCACGAAAGTGATCAGACAGATTTTTAAATGCTGGGATCTTGGACAGGTCACATCACAGCTTCTGAGCTGATGTAGCAGCACCATTTCTTATAACCAAAATTGATAAATCATTTTCTTTATTCATACAGCACTTGTGAATGGCTTGTGTCATGTGGGCACTTAGTTGTCATCATATATCCTTGTAAAGACCATGTTGGTTTTGGGCTGACTTTCCATGGTGATAATAGTGGTGTATGTATTTCTTGTTCCATATTTACCCACTGATATTAATGACAAGTTTTGGGTATGATGGTAACAGGCAGCATCTTTCTCAGTCATCTGTGTAGCTGAGCATGTGGAGAATATTTTAGTGTTAATATAATTGTATAAATAACCTATCAAGTTATTGCTGTTCTTCCCCCTCCCTTCTCCTGCACTATCCTCCCAATTCTATCAATTCTATGCGAAAATGAGTTTGAGTGGAGTGTATAAGTTACATTTCTCTAAGCATATGTTTTGGTTTGGTTTTGGGGGGTTTTCTCTCCTTTTCCTCCCTGCCCCGTGGTTACACAAACGAAATTTGGTAGTCATAAAACCAGTACTGATGTATTTCTGCTTTATCTTTCTTGGAAATGCTCCATTAAGTTCCAGTTCTCATTATACCTTCCTGTTTGTTAATCTGTCATGTAACAAATTCGCTAAACTTGTTCTGTTCTTCTCATGACCTTACGATTTTGCAGGTGTGTATTTTGGCAAGCTGACAGATGTTCATGCCTTTTGTCATGGTTGGAATTCTAAATGTGTTATAGACATGTTTGATTCAAAAACACATATGGAGGAAGCTGTTGATACAATCTGTATCAAATGAAGTTAGTTTAATTGAACTGTTGTACTCAGGAATCCTGGGGAGTCCATGCTGTGAGGAGATGAGGAGCTTTAAGGATTGTCACGGCACCAGCATGCACGTGGCTAAGCTCTATGACTAAGGTGGTAGACTATTAAATAGACTGGGAATACTTACTGCACCTTGAGTTTGCTGCAAAGAAATGCAAAGTGCTAGTTTTGTTCCTGCCAGAGAAGGTGTCTCCTCTCGATGGATGCTGGAGTTTGGGTAGGTCACAGGTTCCAGGCAGATGGTAACGGTGCGGCTCGTGAAGAACAGGAAATGCAGAAAGCTGACTTGCTGTTATCTTACAAGGAAGTTTAACATCCGGCACAAATGTGTAATTTGGAAAATTGCTGAACAAAATTTACAGTAAATTCTTTCCCTAAAAGTTTGACATACCCCAATGAATTGTTTCTCTAACTCTCCTTGAAAATTTTGAATATATTTTTTCATCTAGTGCTGTAAAATTCTATGAGAAGTAGCTTTTTGTTTTCAGATGATCAACATTTTGATAGCCTTGGATAGCAGCCTTTATTCTGTTGACAGATCTCTAGTAATTGATGTTACATAATTTTTTGTTCTCTTATTATTCCATTAATAAAGTGATTTGGTTCTGTCCCAAATTCCCTCTCATTCAGGTCTTTTGACATGTGTGTGGGGGTGTGTTTTTTGTTTTGTTTTGGTTTTTTAATTTATTTTTATTTGTTACTAGTTATATTTAATTCTTTTGTTAATGTATATTTTTAAATGCTTCCTCTGAAGTGTAATCTGATTAGATAGAACATGGAACTGCAAACCATGGTCTCAAAATGAACTCTTTTTTTTTTTCCCAGACAAAGGTATATAAAAATACTTGCATCTAAAGGTATATGAAGTATTTATCTTTTTATCTATTATATACAATAATTTCAATATTGATATAAACAATCAGGACAAATATGTATGTGTGCGTGTATATTTGCCCAGATTAGTTGAAGTCCTGTCTTGCTGAGCTCTCAGCACTGTGATGTATCCAGCAGCTGATCCCTTATAATAGCTTCATGTTACTACATCCTTTATTTATTTATTATTTAATAAGCTTGCTGCAGCTCCTGCCAAGGAGCACAGCTGCAGGATAGCTGTTTGTCTCCATGATGACAATGTGTCCTGGCTACTTTTTCATTCAGTAAGGAAGCTGTTGAGTATTTCTTGTAAGGAACTTTTGTCTTAAATTGATGGATTAATAAATAATGTAACAGAGGTTCTTTAATTCTTGTCTTGTTGATAAAACTATAGTTCTGTATTGTAGAGGATACGGGACTATCTGTAGCATTAAATAAAGTTTAATAGTATTAATAGAAGTCACAAGATAAAATTATTTATAGTTACTATAATATCCCTTGGGTACAACTTAATACTACTGTTAAATATAAAAATTTGTTTCAATTGAAATATGCCTAATTATTAATGTAAGATGGGGAAGTAGAGGAAAAACTGCTGCATTTGACAAAACTTCAAGTAGTACATAAGATCCTCTTGTCCAAATCTGTTGCTATTCAGAACACACTTAGGAAACAGATGGAACTGGCTATGTTGTGCTTAGCAAATTACTGCCTGCCAGCTCTGCCATGACTGTTAAATGCATGGCTTTAAGAGCTTTTCCTTAGCAAAATAGTGTTAGACCATAGCAGGAAAAGTCAAATAGGGTGTGCTCTATGGAAAATTAGGTACCTTGCTCTATTTGGACTTACTTCTTCTTCTGATCATCATCTGGAAATAGTAAAATAGAATAAGGGCAATGGCAAAAGACTCATATGAAGTACAAGAAAGGGCTGCATCACTTTGCCTTACAGATACTCTGAGTGCTGAGTCTTATGTCAAGTCAGGGTGCTGTTAGTAGCACCACTTCCTTCAATATCTTCATTCTGCCAAAGATTATCTAATTTTTGAAATGTGCAAGCGTTTCTACTGATGATTCTTTTGGTTTATTACAGAAATGGTTGTTTATAGTGGTTTATTGCCCACGATAGATTTGGCAAAAGCCAAGGTATTAAGAGCATAGATAACAAATGTTGCAAGTAAATTATTATAGTGTTCCTGCATTGTAATGTTATTTCAGGTGATTCCACCTGCTCTTCAGCTGAAATCACTGGTTTTTATGATGGATCAGTATCTACTCCCACCCTTTAATATTGTTTCAAGTGTCAAGAGAACTTATGTTTTTGTGTAAATGAAATTCATTTGAAGTTGTAGGCCCTCATAATATCCAGGCCAGTTCCAAATCTCTTGCTGTGGTGAAGTGTTTCTTTTAAATCTCAGACATGCTTTTCTAAAATGGAAAATGTTAAATGCTTTATCATCATAGTTGTTTTCCTGCCTTTTTCTCTCTACTTGGCGATTCTTTCAACTTAATTACCGTAGTACCAGTTGGATTGCTGTTATTTAGTGCCTCTTGAAATATATTCTATAGAAAATATGTAGAGTTATTGCCTGGATAGCTGTTGTATAGGTGTGTTTTGAAACCTAAGTGTTACGTGGTTAGAAGAGGATGGTGAAAATCTGTGTCTCTAAATGGTCATAAGGATCATTAAAGAAGTCTGTCTGCACTGGAGAACAACTGAAAGCTATTGCTGTCTTTGAATCTTCAACTTCGTTCACTTGTTTCTCAGCTGAATGAGGAAGTCAAGGCAGATTTGTGGACACATCCAAAAAATCTGTTATAATTAGAAAACTGAACTTTGAGTAGCGCTTTAACCCGTATATGCAACCATACTCATTTACTACTAAGTGCATAAATAATGTTGCTGTAATCTTTAATCTTGTTTAAGGTTAAAGGAGAACAAGATGTAAAAAATTTAACCCTTTCCCCTCTAGAAGCCATGCAATCAATGAATGAATGTAAAATAAAATAAAACAAAAAAATTGGGAGAAAGGAAGACAATGATTCTTCATTATAAAATATGTTTATTTTGTGTTTTGTCCTGCCACTTTTTGGTGGTGGAGGGTTTTTTTTATTCCCCTTAAGGTATCTGCAGGAGGACCTTAAGGCCCAAAATTAATTTTTATGTTGTTCTTTGGTACTCAGCTAAATGTGCATTGAAGCTCAAGAACTTGTTTCTCTTTACTTGCAATAACTTCACAGGAGCCTTAAGTTGGAAAAAATTAAATTCAGCCATAAGACCATTCAAGAAGAGATCTTCTTCCTACAGTGAGTGCAAGTTCCCTTCTGAGTGCTGAAACAATCCTGGGATCATAATTTATGGCTCCTGAGTTTTTTCTTCCTGATTTTTTTTTTTTCAGAATGGCTTTCCCCAAAGCAGAATTCTTACAAGCTTTTCTAAACTATATTTTAAAAAAATAGTAGTTTTTCATTTCCTAAGTGCTCCTTCTTCCCTAGACATTTTTTTTCTTTCCAACCCTAGTTTTTGCCTGTTTTGCAATACTGAACTGTGTACATAGGATTAACAGTTCTATCCAGCTTTTTTATTGGTGGTAGTTGTGGTATGACTCAAAATGATGATTTGTAAGAAATCATGCAAGAAGGCCTTCTGTGTGTGAATGTTTGGAGGAAAAACCAGCTATTCATTAAAGTAAATGCTGTTTGTGCTCCTAAAGTGGAAGTAAGAGCAGGAGATGTAATCATATGTTTCATCTTTGTTTATTGCCTTTGGACATCCCAGACAGACTGTCTTAAGTTGCAAAATGTTCCACTGAAAAAATTCCATTTCAAAGCCAAAACTATACTGCAAAATTTAACAGTTCTTCCCTTAGCTGAAACCTTATTAAAGCATTGTAATTCACTGCTATTGATTAAAAAGAAAAAAAAAAAAACAAACCTCATGAAGCCTTCTTTTATAACTTACTTTTAATATTTATTTAACTCACAGAATAGAACATGGCTTTAGATGTAAACAGCCATGTGGTGTAGTTCTAATTAAAAAATAAAAGTTTATAAATCTAAAACTACGCTTTTCAAAATTGGTAGTTTTAAAAGCTTTATATTAGACATTTAAGTAGCTGGTGTTTACATATCAAGAAGTTCATAATGGGAACTGGTTTTTAATTAGCCCTTTTGCTACTGCATTCTCTTTTATATTCATTCTAATTTGATTTAATATTGTAATTTGTCTTTTAAGGAAATTTAACAACAGCATTTCAGTGGAACAAAAGCCTATGCAAGGTTATTTCAGGGTGTGCTGAATGGAATGGAGCTCTGAGTTCATCTTTACACCATGTTAGTCAGACTTCATTCAAATGCTACTAGTGAAATGAGTGTGGAATTTTTTGTGCTTTTTATTTTACTGGCTCCATGAATAGTAGGACTCTGCACTTGAAAGCCAGATTTAAAATTTATATATGGTGCTTAATGGTTTTCTCTACCTTTATATAGAAATGTTTTTAAAACTACCTGTAGTTCCAGGAGAGAGGATGAAGTTAGCATGTAGATTCCTTCCATTTCAAGTTGTGGTTTTGCGGCTTCAGTTGGGCATGATTTGGTGTCTGTTGCCAGGGCTTTAGAGAGCTTGCATAACTATGAGAATAAAATGTAAAACCGTGCAGGGATAGAGAACTGATTTAATTACATTTCAGATGAATGATCTCATCAGAATAGCAGCTAAGTCTGAGACATCGATAGTACAAAGAATGAATACTTGGGATTGGATTAGATAGCAATTTTATGGAATTTTACAGTTAATCCAGATCTTTCAGATAATGCAATTTCATGATACACCATTTGTGACAGTTTATTTTTCTACCTTCATAAGTGTTTAATAAATGTACAACAGCATGTACCTATGTAATAGTTACTCTTGACTTTTTCATAATCATCTTTCTTCTATGATCCAGTTTTACAGGTGCCAGTACAGTGGGAAAGAGAAGCATGAGTCCTATTGAGGAAGAAACTGGTTCTGATGATATGGAAGAGGGAGAAGGCCAAGATCCAGAAAATGATCAGACAGACCCCTGTGCAGAGTCCCTTCCAGATGGTAAGAAGAGAGCCAAAAAGTTGAAAAAGATCAAGACAGAACAAGTTCCAGCGGGTAAGTGCAATGGTTATGCACATGGTTTTCTGTTCTGTTTGAAAATGTTCTAGGCCTGAACAGAACTGAAATTCTTTCCTTGAAAATCTTCACTTCTAGCAGTGACTTACTCGGTTACATTCCAAGTTCTTCTTGAAACTGAAGACTGCACCATATAAAAATTGTAAAAAAAACTCAACAAACAAACCCAAAACAACATCAAAAAGCAAAGAATTCACCCCAAACCAAAAAACTCACAAGCAACCAAAACTTAATCTGACACCTACCAAAGGAATCTGAATGTAGTTGATTTATTACTTTTGCTTACTTTCTTCCTTAAAATAAAGCTTTTTGAATATTTTTTTAGGTATTCTTAATTTTTTTTCATGTGACTTTGTAGTTAGGGTTACTCAATGTGTTTTGCATATCGTGAACAAAATTGAAGGCACTCTGTTTTGATATATGTATTATTACGTTCAGTGTTCTGTGTGGTGTTTGTAACCTTAACCTTTATTGTGCTTTATTTGGCTGAAGACTTTTCAGCTAGGGTTGGTGTGAAGGTGGGTGTTTTCAGATTTTAATACCTATATATTTTTTAGCCAAAATACTTAGAACTGAACAAGTGACTAAATGCAGGCAGGTTACAATCAGATGATGATGTTTCACTTTGTAATTTTTGCTATTTTGTGAGTTATTACCGCTTGTACAAAAAAAGTAATTATCTTAGATCACGTGAATTTAAACACCAAAAGATTTTATTTTTATTACTCTATTTCTTGTTGATTCTATTTCAATGTTTGTTAGTAATTTATTGCAGAAATTGGACTATAATAACAATTAAATTGTATCTTAATTTGGCCCAGATGACCATACCACATTAGTCATCAGGAGCACTGCCTGCATTGAAGTATATTCAAATATTCATAATTAAAGCTTCATTTCAGTAACCGCATTAGCAGCTTTTATCCAGAAAATGGTATTGTATACCAGGCATCCTTCCTCCTGACTTGGTAGAGTAAAATCTTTCTTAGTTGATTCAAAAGCTGTACTTGGAAATTGTTCTCTTCTTTTTATTCGGTAGGGCAGTTGGGGCCTGTAAGCATATGCAAAATGACGAGAGTCTATGGTAATTCTGAGTACAAAATTCAGGCTCTGTATTTGGCATTTTGGGAATATGTGTTATTGGTATTAATGATTCATCTTTATTCTCCAGTTAATTTGGGATGGAAATACTCTTCCCTGTCTTAACAGCCTAAATAAAAATAACGACAAGCACACTTGGGAAAATAGTATTTAACTTTATCATCCCAGTAATTGCAAACCAAAATTACCTAATTACTAGGGTTAAAAATACAGTATTTACCATTTATGTAAGAAGCCTGAAATTAACCTTTTTTTTTCCCCCTTTTTATTTCTTTATAAGTACCTATTCATAAACAGTCTCTTGGTTTCTCTTTGTAAATACTGATTTGCCAGTAATGTATCTAGAGCCTCCCTCTATAGGAAAATATGTCTTAATATCCTCTGAAAGAACAACAAAAAAATCTTGATTTAATTTTTACTCCATGATTCTGTCTTCTAGGAAGCCTCACAACTAGTTCCACTGGAATTTTTGAGGTCCCTGAAACATGGTAGGAAACAACTGCCTTAACAAGTGGAATTGATTGAAAGCAGTTGAGAGAATGCACCTCTTGGAAGCCATACTTTATTTAAATAAAGTGGTGTTAACAAAGCAGTATGTGTCCTGAAAATCAGTTTAATTATTTTAAACTGTTTCTTGAACAATCACTGTCAATTTTACTCATGTGTATATCACCTAGTACATGACTTGTCGTTGATCCTGTGAAATTCTTGCTGTTGTAACTGATGTTAGGTTTAAGAAGCAAGACTCAGTGTCCTTTGGTCACTTCCTTTGGCATGCTGGCTGTGAACTGTACAAGAACTGGCACTCTGTGATTTTGTGCTAGGCTGTTTCCTCTGCTTGGGGAGTTACCACAGCTCTCCTAATATTTAGCTATTTTTTCAGACAGCATCAGTATGCTGTCAGCATTCTGAAAACAGGTAGAACTGTAGTTTCACATATTGCTTTCTACCTGTTACTTTAACCAGGAGCATTTTTTGAATTTCTGTTCTCTACCCCCACCCCCAGTACAGCTGGTATTCCTCTAAATACCAGCCTTATCCATACCTTACCCTTTCAAAAAACTGTAACTTAAAAGTCTTTCAAACATTAATTTCCTGGTGGGAGGTAGTTTCTTCTTTGTTTTCACATCTGTTGTTTCCACTTTTAAATCCTGATTTTGTAAAAAAATGTTTTTTGGTACCTGTGATAAACCTGCTAACTGCACTAGCCCTTTATTTGTTTAAAAAAGGATCTGCATTGGTAGATTTCAGAAAATGTTTGATATTTAAATTTTTGTATCGTGGAAATAAAACCAAAATATGTATTTCCATAACATGAAAATTAAAGACATTTTCTTAGGAACTGGTTTGTTTTTATTTATTAGCATCTGAAATGGTTTGAGTGAAAATTTTTTTCCTTCTCCGTAATATAACAATTTTTTTGTCTTCCTGTGAGTAGCAGACCCTTTTGTTCCATGGACTATTTTCAAGATATTTGTGAAATGTGACCAAGAAAAGCAAGCCTATTGTCATAAGATTTAAATTGCTATGTGTTTCCCTTGGAGGGGTGAAAACAAAAGAATTCCACAAATCAGCAAGTTCAGAACCATTCCCACTCTTCCGTGGAAGACTGGAATGTTAAGGCTTCATAATATACTTACATTAGAGTGGGAATCAGTGTCATTTAAACATGGAGTAACCTGTTTGAAGGTATGTCAAAATTCATGGGTTTTTAAATGATTGTGAACTTGCATTGCAAAGGGAAAAATAATTTCAAGATGTTAAATGTGAAATGTTGCATTTCTAACCTCTAGAATACTCCCAGAAGTACTACAATTAAATTGTTTAATAGCAGTTCTGTCATCACATTCTCACACTAAAACATGGGAAAGAAGACTTGCTATTAGTGATGCAAGGGAAAATTAGTAACTGAACTCTTATGCTCTCAAGGATCCAGAGAGTTTTCTTCCCCAAGACTCCTGACTTAGGACTAAATACTTGTATCACCTTCATCTTGAATATCCAAATTAATTGTAAATTTAGTTCTCAGAATATGTGCAACACCTATTAAGTGTTGCATGGAGTATTCATCTCTCATTGAGGTAGTTCAGGTAACTCACACGCTATTCTATCCAAATGTTGGAGTGAGTTATTAACTGTATAGCCTAAAGAACTGGCATAGCATGATTTGGGACAGAACTTGAGTCATGGTGACAAAAGGGTACAGAAGCATTTAAAGAGATTGTCAGAAGTATGGTTAATGGGCAAGGAATTAGCTGCTCAAGAGACACAGGGGCCATGCTGTCACAGAGAATGCACCTGGAGTCTGTACCCTGAGGCCATTAGGATCTTCTTTACTCTGGAACAGCAATGCTTACGTACCTGCAGGGAAAATACAAGTCTTAATTACATTACAATAAAATGCCTTAAAACTTGTTTCTTTGCAGCAGACTACATCCATACTTCTCTACACTGCCAAGGTTATCAGCTATACGATTTCTATGCACCTCCTCTCAGCTGCCATTTTGAGAAGCTGGGTATTATTGATCTCTATCAGTAATTAATACTACTTAAGAAAACAGGATTCTTACATGCCCCAGTCTTTATGCGTGTTTGATTTTACCATTTGACATCTGGGTAAGCTACTAAGCTGTGCTGGATGGGGCTGTAATATTTCTGACACTACATTTGGGTGGATGAGTGTCAGAGGTCAGGGCTGCACCAGACCTCGCTGTTGTGTGGAGTTTGGTCCGCTTCACTGCGCCTTAAATGAAATCATTAATTCTAGGAGGGAAAGAATGTGGCTTAAATTAGATCCACATTTATTTCATAATGTATGTTTAAAATATGTGCATAGAATTTGTTTTGGGAAAGCAAAGCTGTCATCACTAGTTGTGATGGCTCTGGGGCTTCCTGGTCCCTGGGGGTTTGTGCTGTTACTGACTCCAGAGGTCAGTGAATCACAGAATATCCTGAGGATCGCCGAGTCCAGCTCCTGGCCCTGCACCGGCCAGCCCCGAGCCTCCCGCGTGTGCCGGGGAGCGTTGTCCCGGCGCCTCTCGCCCTCGGGTGCTCCGCTCCCCTCACGCTCCCCTCAGGGCCGGGCGGGCGCTGGCGGCGCGGCCGCCGCCTCTCCCCTCCCCGCCGGCCGTGTGGAGCTGGGGGCTGCAGCCGCCCTGAGGGGTTGTGCTTATGTTTCCCGACTGTCTGAAGGAGCCGACATGACCCCGGTAGTGCTGTGTGGAACATCTTCCTCAGCAGCCGCGCAGCGGCTTTGCCGTGGCGCTGGGTCCCCCGCGTTCCTGCCTGGGGCAGGGCCAGGAGCGGCCGGTCCTCACCGCCGGCTCTGAGGGGACGGAGCTGGGGGGACGCGGAGGTGGGTGTTGGAAACAACAAGCAACAATGTCTAGAAGTGGGGGAAGTAGGCGTTGGAGGAATAGAGGAATTGCCTTGAGGAAATGAGGGAATTTTGTGAGAAGTGTTTAAACAAACAAACAAACAAACAAAAAAGGGGGGGGGGGGGCGGGGTGGGGCTCTTGGAAGTGTAGGCCTGAACGTGGGAGTATGTGATGAAACGGTGGGGAGAAACGTGAGGGAGGTCTGGCTCAGCAGCAAAGCGAGGTAGGTGAGCTGAAACCCTGCCACTGCAGAGGAATGAGAATGGGCTTATTTGGCTGGAACTTAGACTTGACAGTGATAATTTATCTGTGGTGATGGAGTACTTCATTGCTCACCTCAGAAAGCGCACTAAAACTGTATTTGAAATACGAATTTTCAAATTCATATCAAGTATTTATGGGTGAGAAGTGTTAATGAGTCAAAATGCCCAGGATTGCAGCACAGGATATAGGCAATTGCTGGTAGATGAGAAATAGAGATAATTGTATAGTGTAGACTAAGGGAAGAGTGTGAGTGTTCCTAAAACATGGATTTGAATGGGGACAGGTAAGAGACTGAATGACTTATATGAAATTAAGATTGCTGTGAGGGCAATGGCCTGTTCTTGGTCTCAGATTTGAGCTTATGGTTTGGAGCAAAAAGTTAAAAGCTTCAGTTGATTTAGATGGAGACCTAAATTTTATTATGGTAAAAGTAAGACATAGAAAGCTAAAACTTCTGGTGATTGTGGGAAAATGTAAATGTAATTCTTTCTTTCTTTAAACTTTTGAGTTCTGTCATGGTGCCCAGAAAATGTCTGGTACCTTGGATATGTTCACTGTCTTTAAGCCATAGTAAATGTAATGCAGACAAAAATGTCCTCTGCAATTTGGCATTGGAGCATAAAGAAGACTTCTGACAATCAAAAGTTCTTGGCTTCCAATGTGTTTAGACTACTGCCAGCTGAGCAGATGTGTACATTGAAGAAGATTCCTCAAGTTACTCCATAGTACATTTAGTAAATGAATAAACATTTGCTTGTTTGTATTGTACTGTTACAGCTTTAAAGTTAACACTAAACTAACACTCCATGTGTGCTTTACAGATGTACTGCCACACATTCATTGGATGAGGAGCAGTAGATGGTGGGTTAGGCTGAGTTTTATAGGGTCAGTGTATTCGCATTTAGGATGTTCTTTTTGCTTTAATAGGGATGCAGGAGGCTCGTTTAAAGAATATTTTTTTTCTCACCACAGTAATTATTGGCAGCCATGTGTTTCCATGAGTGCCATAGCAGATCACAAGTCAGTCCCAGCTCAAGGCAAACTCGTATGGAACACATCTATTCAGAAATGCAGTAGAGAAAACCTTCAGCCAAACTGGGAAAACTTAGATTTCCCTGTGCTTATATTAATTTCTTAAAAGAGCTGATAATTGTCTTTGTACATGAGCAGTCTGCAAGTTTTGCAAACAATGTTGCAGTTTTTTACCAGAGTGACCCTGTGTGATGGGGTTGGTAGTGGTGTGAATGAACATGAAAGTCTGGAGGTTGTGGCTGTGCTGAGCCACTCAAACCCTAATCTATGACCCGTTCTCAACCCATCAAATGACAGAAAATACAATTGCATTAAAGATAATTGCTTCAAAAAACCTTGTGAAGTTACCGATTCCTTTTATAAGCCTCAAAAGTTTTGCGCTGTTACTGAGGTAAGAATGGCTATTTTATTTGATTCTAAATATGTATTATAACTTTGAATATTTCTTTCAAATGGGATTTTAAACTTTTAGATGTTTAGAATATTTAAAGATGACTGAACATGTTTAGTTCATGTATATACTTAGGAGTGGGGTGTTTTGTTTTTTTTTTCATTCCTTGTTTTTTTTTTTAATTAGATGTTAGGTGACTTAATTGTAGGATGCTTCTTACTTCAAAAATAAATCTGCTCCAAGCATATACATATGTCTACCATTTAGGATTTTTGCATTAGGGAAAGTTGCTTGCCTGATCTGCAATAAATAACGGATACATGTTTGCTAACAATACCACAGTAATTTAAAAGTGACCCTCCATTCTGTTTAGAAAAGGTCTGTGCTTCAGCCTTTCCTTTCAATTCTCTCATATGCTCAATTTAATTTCAGTTATCTGATTTTTGATGTGCTGTTGAGAAGCTGCCAGTTACCATTAGAAACTTGCTAAAATTTTGTAGAACTGCTGCAAGTGCAAATAATGGTTCAGTTGTTTGCTTCTGTGCTGAGTATGTTGTCTTCAATGAATAATGCAGTGTTGCAAAGAGATGATTTGCCAGAGAATTTCCCCTCAGTATTAGTGGACTCCCTCACCCATAGACTAATAATCCTTTCTGCTGGGTTTTGCCATACTCCCCTGGGGTTTTACAGTAATTGTTACTAAAACAGATTAAAAGATGGTGGTACTAAATGATGAGTCTGTGAAGGAGTTAATGGGAACTGGCAAATTTTAGGAGGTAAATGAGGTGTTGCTTGAAAGGTTTAATATTCCATTCTCATAGAACACATCACTGTATTTTTAGTATTTCGTTCAAGTTTCTTAATTGAAGTAAATTCTTCTGTCTTATAGAGGGTGAAGCTCTAAGATGTTCTCAAGTGTTTATAACAACTTAATAATTTCTAGTGGATATTTGCAATTATGCGCAGAGGAATTTTTGAGACTCACACCTTTGGTTTTAACCAGGTCCAAGAACAGGAATTTAACATCTCATTGTTCATTTAATTCATGTCTAACATGAAATTTGGGGTGAGAATGTGTCTAAAGTAAAATGGAGGTTCAGTGGCAAAATAACTTGTTTAATACCATTTAGCCTTTTTATGCCTTCTTTTTGCTTTTTGAAGAAAGAGCTAGAGGAATTACACTAAGTGTAAACTAAATATGGAAATATTTTAGACTGATGGTTTTAGCAAATGCCTCTTTTCCTTACAACTGCTCTGAAAGATATTTTGAAACACTTATGATGACAGTTGGAATAAGTCAATTCTGTATGAGTACTAGCTCATACTAAAATCTAAATAAATGTAGTTTATCCTGAAAAAAATTATACCAGCAGCTGCATGATCTCTACAAAACTGTTGGATTTCTAGGAAGACTAAACAATAGAATGATGCTCAATTTAATGTATTTCCATACTAGTAGCACTCAAATGTTAGCAGGTGGAACTCGTTTTTTTGCCTTGGAAGTAATTTATAAAAGACATGCATCTGAAATTGCTACTCCAACATATAAAATAGGTCTAATAAACAACAGTAAAAAGTAGCTGAGGAAAGTGCACTATTTTTCATGGCCAAAAAAAAGGTTTCAGTGTTCTGAGAGGATTCCCAGCATAGTCTGGCAATTTTCAAAGACTTGCTGAATATACAAACTCATATTTGAAGGGACCTTGTCTGGGGTTTTTTGTGTATATTTGTGTATGCCTAATTTTTGGGGTCTATTTTCTGTAGGCCTAATCTTTGGCTATATGTGTTATGAGCAAGAGCTAGAAGCTTTTGTGCGTGTGTCCCAGGATCTTAAAAAGCACACGGGCTTTCTTATTCTGGCTTGCCAAAACAGGCACTCAGGCCCATGTATTTTGGTGAAACAGATTTTCTGTTGGTAGATGCTTTCCAATCTAGTGTAGATGCTTTCTCAGTTCATATAAGGAATATGGAAAGTTCTCTGTTTTGCTTCTACAAGAGTTCAGACAAGACAAGAATTGTGATAAATTCTGAATTCCAGTTTCTTGAATAAAGGTGCTTCCCTGCCTTCCATCTCAAGCTTATTTCACAGTTTAAGTTAATGCACTACAAATTTAAAGGTGGCTATCACGTTCTCATCTACTTCTATATACGAAATGCTCACTTACGTTAAATAAAACAAACACTTTCTTATTTCTTGGATGCATTTCTGAAAAGCAAACATAAACCCAGCATTTAGAAATGCAGTAAAAAAATATGAACAATGTTGAATGTTTGCATTACATAGAGTTTTGCTTGTGTGTATTTTACCTTTCTATTTGGGAATAAATTATTTGGATAAAAATTCTGCTGTGAATTGAACATGGAGTACAGTTTCAAATGCAGTCACACAGTTTAAGGTAGATTTGTGAACTGTAATCAGTATTTATTGCTCCATTACTCATTTTGGCAAAAAGGTTTCACGTTGTTTCTCTCTGCAAGAGCTGAAGTTATCACTGTGTTTGAAATTGCAGTCTCTTTACCTCTCACAGGCTGTTGTATGACTCAGGCAGCCTGTGTAATCTCTGTGTTCATGGGAAGAGCACTGCATTTCCACATGCGGAGTATTTATGTGAAGGGGAAGATAAAATGAATAATCTGGCACGATGACTGTTTAACGTAGTGCAAGCATTGTGTTCGGCCATGCTGCCACCAGTGCAAAGGGATTCCTGCGAGCAGGAAGGCTGGGGGCACAACAAACAGCTCATCTAACAGCCCGACAACTGTACGTTGGCAAACATGATCAAAGCTACAGAAAACTGTGAGAGTTTTGCTTGGAGGCTGAAGAGTGAGCCCAAACCCAAAAAGTACTACAATTGCTGAAAGAAAATGAACAGAGCTTATCAGTAAAGATGAGAGATTAATTAGTTGGTGAACTCTTGCCTATGTATTCACATTTAATGTTTCTTAAACAGAATTGGAACATCTTGTGCAGGTAAGATTTCATGCAGGGATGCCGTTTGACAAATGTGACACGAGTGAAAAAAGGTAAAATGGATTGTATTGTCCAAATTCCTTTACTTGATTCTTTTTACATCCTTAAGAAAAACCCTGGCACCTAATTTAAACATTTAATTTTAGTTTGTAAAGGTGAGAAATATTTTCTTATCAAGCATTCCTAGTAGGTTTACTATCTGTATGTTTCTTTGAGACAGATGGAAGATGCTTGTTTATACTTTAAGTTTTTCAGTTTTCTGCCTAATTTTTCAGTTTATAGATAATTACTGAGACTGTGAGCAGATTTTGCTGAGAAGGACATCACTAAACGAAGACATGTTTGTCTGAGCAGTCTTTGAAGAGAATATTCAATTTCTATTCCATCCTCGTTTTGGGAGGTCTTGGTTGTATTGCAAGGCACATTCTAAAAATAAGATACAAAAATGTGTTGTCTAGCTCTAGATGGGAGTATGTGAGGAGTGCAGATGTGGATATGATATGCACAGGAAGAATAAGGCCAAGCATTGGCATCTCAGTACTGTGGGAAACAGAACAGAGTAAGTGATCTTTCTGGCCTATAAATCTGACTGGAGTTTTATTTGCTAACAGTCCAAGTGTAGAAACTTCTGGGAAGAAACAGCAGGAAGCTGACACTTGTCTAGTGTTCTGAGTAACAGAAGTGCCAGCTAACTGATGTTCAGGAAACTTGGGGCTTTGTCCTTTTTTCTTAATGCTGAAATGTATTTGCATCTCACATAGGTTTAGAGTTCAGTCTGGCAAAAAGGTCAGATGAATTTTAAGTTTCCTCTAAGGAGAAGTGAATTGTTTGTCAAGTTTAATGTAGGCTAACTTAGAAAAACAGAAAGTAAAAATGTTTACTGTAGTGAGATGTAAATATGAGTACTTGTAGTAGATCAGAAAAATTTGCAGGACGTGTGACTTTTTTATATTTTCCACTACTGCTCTTGCTTTGTGTATTCTGAACCTACCAGACATCAGTGTTTACTCCATAGATTAGGAGAGCCCCACTGAGATCTATCCACATTAAAACTAAAAAAACCCTGCATCACACAGAATTTTCAGAGCTTTTAGTGTAAGTAGGACAGAGTTATTGTAGATAACAGAGAGTGCCAGCCTGTTCCAGACTTTTCTGTGGAATAGAAATCAGTACGAACGATTCTGGGAGAAAATTCGAACTGTACCAGTGATTCTTCTGGTTGGGTGGATCCATTTTAGCATGCTCTGGCTTGGTTTTAGGTAACTGAAATTAGTACTGGAAACTGGAATGGAAAAAATGGGTAATATAAATAAGTTAAAGCATCCATAATCATAGATACACAGTATCTGCTTAATAATAAAACCAAGGCAGGAACTCGACTCCTTTATAAAATTCAGAATATCCAAACAGAAGAGTAACTGGACAACTGATATAGTTGAGTTGAAAATCAAGAGTGCCTTGTATTTCATTAGAACAAGGTAATGGCTTAGTGATTAAATAATATTATGCCACATTCAAAAGCAGTCTCCCACTCGCCCCTCATTTCCTGAAGTTTGAGCCCTGTTTAAATCTCTGTAGAACTGCTTGGCACTTAGTCATACTCAGATATGCCAGTTCATGTGCTTCTGGGATCCAGCTCACTCTCACGTGGCTGCAACTGTCTTGCACCTTTCATGCTCTGGAAGAATGTTGGTTGTTTTTTTTTCCTTTTAGCCCTGAGTTGAGTAGGAGCTACATATGCAAGGCTTGGGGTTTGAGCAGCTGCATGAATTCCCTTGTACAACACCCAATTCTTATGCCATACGTGCTACTGAATATTATATTCTACAGAATCCTGAACGTGGAAGCTAAAAACCCTCTAGAAATAATTTCTCTGAAACTAAAGCAATTCTTCATAGAGTGATTTGTCTCTATCCACCCTGGGATGTTTATCAGAAGTCTAACACTGAAATTCATGGTTGGTGGGAATCTGCAAACATTTTGATCTTTGTTTTATATGTACTTACTTGAGATTATATAACAAATATGAATAATGACTTTTTTCTTCTCTTTTAGTTTATTTGTATTTCCACTGCTCTGTTGAGGATTAGACAGCAGCATACAACTTAACCAGAACATTTCACAAATGTATTTTCAAACTTAGTGTAGAATAAGATCCAATTTAAGGGAGTTCTTTCTTGCTTTCACAGTGCTCTTTATTCTTGCAACATTATCTTATTCTCAAAAGACAGAAATCCTTTAATTTTTGGAACTATATGTAAGTAGCTATGGCTGGGAGACTCAACACTGAGTCTACCTGCAGAGGTTTAAAGTGTTTTGTAAATGTGAATTTAATATTGTATTCAGCTAAAGTTTTTAGTTGAGGATGGTTCTTCAGGGAACCTGTGAATATTTACAGCATTGTAAGGGGAAACAGTACAATGTTTCCTGTCTTCTAGCTCTACATAGAGTAATTGCTCTGGCAACTGGCACTTCTTTCAGTTTACTATAAAATTGTATCACAATGATTTTCATATTTTTCAACAAAATCAAACTAGAAAAATTAATATTTCAATAGATCCCAGGGCTAGAACAGCTCCGACACTTAATCTGATGGTTATTGTAGAGTTGTTTTAATGCTACAAACTTACTTATGTTTCATCGGTGTAATATAAGTGTGTTCTATTGTCTGGTTTTGTTCTGTTATTCTTCCCTTTAATAGCCACCTAAAAGGAACAGCCACTGAATTGCTAAAAATGAGGATGAATGACACATTGTAAGGAAAGAGGCTCTATGCCAAATTCCACACATTTACACTGCCAACGTTTATCCACAATGTTGGCAAAGTGGAGAAACACTTCTGAGCTGCTCTGTTATTTATGAGACAGATAATTTTTTTCCATGGTAGGATGGTGCTGGATAATCTGATTTTTGTCACCGTCAGTTTAGCCAGCAGTTTTTAGGGTGCCCTTAGACAGCACATTTTAACCTTCTGTGTCTCTGGTTTCTCTGTCTGTAAAATGGAAGTGATAGTTACCTATCTGATGTTACTCTGAGATTCAATTCAGTTAAGCTCCATACATATATTTTATTTTCATGTGAGGCATTATTGCATATTAAAAGAATCATTGCTTAAATGAATTTAGTATTTATTTACTCAGGATTATGTGATTTTTTTTCCATGATAGCAGTACATGGTGAATTAACTTGTTTTATATCTATTATAAAGTGTTTGACAAAATCAGGTATGACAGTTTTCTTCAATTTCATTTGCCCAATATGACCATACACACTTAAAGATATTCTGCCTCATTTGTTCTTTCTGAAATCTTTCCAGGATCTGTCTGCAGAAAATATGTGAAATACCATGTTTTCATGTCTGAGTCCTTTCCCCTTCCCTCTGCCTCTGCAGTGTTTTTACTAAACTGTGTTATTTAACGAAACTGTGTTATTCTGTAGTCTAATTCGATGCATAGGGACAGTGTTGTTTTATGGAGTCTTAGTCTATGCGGTGATCTCGCTCCCTGCCCCCCACGCCTTGTCCTGGAAAGACCTGCAATGCAGCTTTCCCTGGTATTGTAAACTCCCAGCTCAGAGCGTGGACTTGGAAATGTGTGTTCATTGGGTGAGGACGTTCGTTTGAACAATGTGTGCTAAGGGTTTGTGAATTTGGATGTTAATTACTGTGTAAGAGATTTCTTAGAGAGGTTCGTTTGAGCACTTGCCTTAGGCAAAAAAAAGACAGATTCTTACTTTTTGAGATGTCTTCACAACAGTAGGCACTGAAAGCATGCCCGAGGTCTCACAGATAAATATTCACTGTAAGCCTAACCTGGGCAGTTACACTGCTACACAGAAACTGGTTTTTTATGCAATTTGAATGCTACGCAGGAATAATGCAGAACTGGGAGGAGGCAGGGGAAATGAAGTAAAAGAACCATTAGAATAGCTGTTCTATGAAATCATAGTCCAGGTTTTCTTGGACAATATTTGTGTATTTGTGTAAAAATGGAGGTCTGTGGGACAACATAGCCTTTTCATCTTGATATTTGTGGGAAAAGGCACAAAGTTTTTTAAATTCCTCGAATAAATACATAAAAATACTTTCCAGTGACATTTAGTATCTGCTAGAGTTTTCTTCAAACATCTTCTTGGTGTAGTTTAAGCATCATGTAAGGACAAAGAGAAGGGTTTATCCTGTTGCCTGTGGTCAGTTGTGTGAGACATATTAATTTCAGTTCATATCCAGTGCATTCCCTCTTCCCTACAGACAGACTAGGACTCTAAGGTTCAGGCTACTTATTTGTAATGCTCTTGATTGCATTACAAATGGGAGTTAGTTGAAATTTGGATTTTTGTTTGTTTCAATAATCTAATTACTTTTGCTTTTGAATTTGCGTGGAAGACAGAGCATAGGAAAGAAAAAACAATGCTTCAATTCATTTTTTGTTTCAACTTCCACATATAATCTCTTTGTATCCTTATAGTTTTATTTCTTGAATGAAAATTTTAACATTTCTCATTCAAGTTTGTTTTTTTGTTGTTGTTGTGGGTTTTTTGTGGTTTGTTTGTTTATTTGTTTGTTTGTTTTAAGGTTGCAACAAAGTCCTTCTTTTGTATTATTCCAATACAGTCCAATACAGTGTTTTCTCTTGTGCTGTGTTTGGTCTTATTTGGATATCTAAGCAAAAAGCAAATGTTGCTTTTTTTAAAGGTCATGTACATTCTGCCAACTACACACATTGCTGGTTAGCCAGATATCTCCAGGAGAGGACTTACGAAGGTAGCTTGAAAATGTCTGGGATTTAAAAACCACACAGAGTAAAAACTCATAAAATACATTATTTATGCAGAGAGAGTTCTTTGGGTATAGAGAAAAAGTCGCAGGGGCTCACAAAGAAAGGTAGCAAACTATAAAAAGTATTTTTAATTTGCCTAGGATATAACTCTTCATGTAATATATGCAGTGTCTGCAACTGCAGTATCCAACCCTGTAATAGAAGCACCTCAAGCTTGAACTTGAACTTAATTTGGTGCAAAATAATTTAGCCAAGTTGAACCATACATAAGTCACTTAGACATCTTTTTAATTTACAGTGTAAATTTTAAAAATGTTTTGCTGTGATATCAATGTTGAATGTGTGCAGTAAGAGAGAGACTTTTGTACAAATCAACTTTAGCATTTATAGCTTCCTGACCTTCAACTGACTTTTTTTCCAAGTTGCATTCTTAGATTGCTCCAACAGAAAATCACCTTTATAAACAGAAAGAATATAATTAACACTTCTGATTAAAAGCTTGTGGAGTCCTAATGCATGCAATGCTCTCAATTTAAAAGGTGAACAGTTGTTAGTTTTCACATTATTTCCCTTGCCCTGAAGTAGTAGTGTGTGCACATGCGTGTAGCTTTAGTATCACAGGAACTTCTAAAGAAATCTTTCTTGTCCTAGTGCTGGGCTGTTGGACCCTCATGTGAAAATGGGACACAAGGCGCTGCTGGAAAACGAGTCTGCATGAGGAGTGACTTGAGCAACTTATGAAGCCTTGGAGGTAAAGAAAGGGGGAATAGAAAAAAGTGTGATCAAGACTAATAGAATTGCAGTGTCGAAACACCACGTAACAGGCTTACTTCAGTTTGAGGTTCTTTCTCCTTAAATATACAAAGAATAGATTTGTTAATATAAAGTAAAACTACAAATACCTTTCTTTTTTATTTTTTTAAGAAGTAACCTTTAAATAGTTTCTTTAGTGTAGATCACACGAATGTGAGATAAGGACTTTTTCCAAGATGAGGGAATATGAAGATGCTACAAACTGTATTGTAGGAATTATCTTCTCTAAAGGAATAGCTGTATCTTAGATGAGCAATTATCATTACACTAAAAGAATTCAGACTAGCCTTCAAACCATGCTAACATTGAATTATATGGATTTTATGAGTGATCGATTATATGTAACAGAGCTGGACTTTGTGATTGATAATTCACTTCTGTTATATGACAAGTCCCTTATGATAACGGTAGACATCAAAATGTGACTGTGGTTAAAACATCTGAGTGATTTTAAATAGCAAGCTTTCCCTTTGGTGGAAGATAGCAGAGAGGAAAAGTTATTTAAACCACCTATTTAAAATAATTTTGAATCAGATAGCAAATTTTCTTTGCAGTTTGGTGCTTAGGAGTTCAAGAAGCATTTGGACAACGCTCTCAGGCACATGGTGGGATTGTAGGGGTATCCTATGCCAGGCCAGGACTTGGACTCAATGATCCTTGTGGGTTCCTTCCAACTCAGGATATTCTATGATTCCATGAAAATACATAATAAGTGGGCATTAATAAAATACATCTTTATTTGCAGAAGAGCCATGTGATGTAACAAAGTACTTTTTATTGCAGGATATTGCAGGATATATTGCAGATAAAATTAGGACTTTATGGCCAGGGTTTCCAAAGATTCTTGGTTTGACCTTCCTGAAAACTTTTGCTTCTTTCCCAGAAGCAAACTGTAATTTCTTTGACCTCAATTTAAAAATTCTGTAGAGCAGAATTCAAAGTCCTTAGGGACTTTGTATAGAGTAAGTACATACTGTGTGTTATTAAATGCATTTTAATTAGGAGACAAATTTTATAAACAAGACACTTGAACCAAAACTATCCAGGGCTGAGAATTTTACTTTTGCACAGGCCTATGCAAACCAATAGATGTTTGAAATGACTGAGTTAACAAATAGCAGTATTTAATGAGATTTTGGTAACCAAATCAACTTCAGACAAGTTAGAGTTCAAGCCTTGTGCGAACAGGTGCAATTGAAGTGGCTTGAATGGATTTGATTATTGATGTTTCTTGGGAGGCTGAAAGAGGCCGACACAAAGCGTTTCGAAGGGCTGCACATAAGGGCTAGTGTGTTTCCCCACAGAATTTTAAGATGTAAGTTTTAGCTCCTGGGGAAATTTTCTATTTAAAATATTATAAATTTGCCATTGTTGCACTTGCCAATGTTGTCACATTTGCAGCATGAAATCTCCTAACTTAGTGAGCATTAGCTTGAGATATTTTGCACATATACAATTAGAAATTATTAAATAGGGTTCGGTTAAACAATCCTCCCCTGAAAAGCTCAAGTGGAATTTTATTTCAATAAACAAAGGCATTAGGAAGCCATCTGTTTAAAAAAGATCTAGGACTTGGAATCTAATATTTGTGTCTGCATTACCTGGTATTGCATTGTTGACTCTTGTATTCCTAATTATGTGAAACCCACACGCATTATATAAAAATACAGGGATTTATAGAGTAACTCTAATAAGTGTTTGTGATTATTTGTGTGCTGCTATAAATTGTCGGAACATCAATTAGTTACTCTCCTAACTCGCATTTCCCTAAAGAATTGTAATGTTCAGCGTCTCCATTGCTTTCCTAACCCATAATTATTTTTCATAAGTTAAGTGGAGAAATAATGTCATACACATGGCAAACTGTTAAAAACCTCATGTTTTGTTACCTTTTACTTAGCAGTTTCCCATTTGGTACTTTACTTTGGATGGTATATAAAGCCAATAAGCAGGTGGAAATTGGGTCATAGGAATCTTTCTGGTGCCAAAAACCAACTTAATGGAAATTGTTAAACATAGCTGTATTTTGTAAAGGAGCTTTACTGTTCTCATCTGAATTTGGCATAACGTTCTATAATATGTATATTTGAAACAATTGTAAATTAATGCTGAATCCGCTTGGCTCTCATCAGTCCCTGTCAACAGCAAACACATTTTGTACAGATATATGTTCACTGGAAATAGGAAGTTTTTTATTTGAAATGTTACAGCTTTACTTTTACATTTTATATTATTTAAATTTCAATATTCTTAATTTATACAAGAGCTGAAGCTGTAAAAATTTCTACTGAAAGCTGTTTATTATCTTAATGCTTACTTTAAAAAATATTAAATAAAACCAGGTTTTTGAGTAGGACTGACAGTTGAATGGGTGATATTTAATGCTGTAGGGAAATCTTATATTTCCTGCTCTTTTCATACCTGACCGATTGTCCTTAAAGACTTTGTTTGAAAGTCAGCACACAGCAACTGCTGTTGTACTGTTGCTGTGTGCTTTTGGTCTTCAAAAGTGGTAATTCGGTGCACGGCCTCAGATGTTGACTTTGACATCCTGAAGTGAAGGGCTGTTTTCTACATGAGTATGGAGTTCCAAAAGATATCTGAACTCCATGTTTCACTCAGCTTTGCTTTTCCATGTTCTCCCTTGAGATTCAATATTCCAATTCAAATGCTTTGTCTAGTTGATACCCATAAAGAGAAAATAAATTAGAATGCATTCTGTACTATTTAGAGTACTAGTTACAGACATCAGCAATTTGAATTCTATAATTATTTATTTGTAATTAAATGGATACATTTTACATAATCCTTTTTTTCTTTCAAAGATTTCTTTCATATAAAGATTTTGTAGCCCATATTCTATCTTATGCTGAAATAAGTGTGTTCTTTTATATAGCAGAAATAATAACTCAGGTTTTTACCTGCAAGAAAAAAAATTGAAATGCCATAGGGGAAATATTTCTAGAGAAGTATTGTCCTCAGCAAGATTTTTTGTGATTTGCCATGCAGTTGAAAGATTGGTTTGCTTTTGAAATTTTGGACAGATGAACAATTTTTTTGAGGACATGCAAGTTTATTAAACTTGAAATGCCTTTCAAAAGAAAAGACAGCATATCATAATCTCTGTATCAAAATTTGTGGTGATGCAAATTT
Source organism: Hirundo rustica (assembly GCF_015227805.2). NCBI lineage: Eukaryota > Metazoa > Chordata > Aves > Passeriformes > Hirundinidae > Hirundo > Hirundo rustica. The sequence continues at coordinate 6,654,081 of NC_053464.1, forward strand.
ATAATATATGTTAGTGCTTCCTCATTAGCTTTGATGTCTAATTTTGTAAAATATTAAATTTTCTATGAGCTAAGTGACAAATTTTGCCATACTTTAATTTTTTTCTGAGTAATAAACCCAAAACAAGTTACAGTGTTCTGGAGTGACTTACACCAAACTCTGTCAGATTTATTGATATGTTTCAGTGTTTGTTTGTCACAGTTTGTCAGAGTTAGGAGTGAGTTAAATCTGTATCGGGAATTTTAACATGTGAGTCACAGTGAGATTTTCTGTAACAAATGTTTTGACTGGGTGTCCCAGGTGGAAAAAATCTGGCCACTTAGATCTCACTGAAGAACAGTTCTTTAGTTCTCTCTTGACCTCAGCTCTTTATTAATGTTTTACTGTTTCCTGTATGAAGAGAAAAAACCCAACCAACTTTCACACGGCTTCTTTTATGGTCATGATTCACCACTATGGCAATCGAGCAAACCTTGGAAGAACATTGTGTGGGCCTTTGCCAGTGCTTTGAAGTGCAGGCAGCCAGAGCTGTTTGGACATGGTTTGACTTGAATGTTGTGCTAATGTGTGATTTCCAAAGTTCTTGCTTGTGGTTCTCCACCCAGAAAAAAAGAAGACAATCACAATGCACCCTCATACTTTTTTCCTATGAACAAATAAGAAATACATAATAATGAAGAGGCATTGAAAACACTAAAAATGCAAATTGCTGTCTTACAAATAAATTATTCTTATGAGTAAAGAAGCCAAGGACAAAATTAATTACCTATAATGTCAAGAAAACAATTACGAATGGTTTGAAATTCCAGTTTAGTAGCTTTGGTATAATTTTACAATATAGGGAAGAATATAGATTTCAGTGGGAATAAGTACTTGTCTCAGGTAGGAAATCCTCCTCTGACATTTGGCTAAAACCATAGGAAGAATAGACAAGTAACAGCTTAGATTTTGTAAAAGTTATTTAATGAAGAGCATCTCTGTAGTGAAGAGCCATTTGTAGGTATGACTGCATTGAAGGTTTCCTAAAATAATCACAATTATGTTAACTTTTATTGAAAGTGAAAATTTGACAACTGACCTGCAAATTTCAACTGGTGCAATAGTGGGAGGAAACAGGCTTGTCCCAGGTTTCATAATGCCCAGTCGGCTGGAAATGGACAGGTTTGCTTTGCTTCCATTCTTTCTCTTGAAGCTCATATACCTTTCAGTTTTGTTTGATCTAAGTGGAAAGCAGATTTCTCTCTGGTTCAGTTTCCAACCAGATTATTTGTCTTCTATTCCTTGGTAAATGTAAGACTTCGCTGGCTGCTTGCATGTGTGCCCCTGCCCCAAGGATGAGCACTGTCAGCTGTGTTGCTACATTCTCTGAAAGATTAAGCACAGCTTTTCCTTTTGCCCCCTTTTTATGCACTCAGGGTTTATAGTTCACCTCTTAAAAAGATGTGATAGTTGAAGGAGACAAGCACAGGTGTAAAAATTTCATAAAATCAGTGATTCCTTGTGTTAGCTGGCATCTATCATGCAGCTGAGAAAACACTGGATATACTGTGTGTACTTCTCTTTCTCAGACCTAATGTTGTTTTGGGCATAGCCTGTGCACTCTGTGCCATCCACTTCTCTACATAACTTTGCTGAATTATGTTGCATACATGTCTGTGTCACAGTTCTGAAGCCAGTTTCCTTCTCATTTGGCTGGTCCTCAGTTAGCCAAGCACACCTCACTGTTCCTTCACCATGCACAAGTTTTCTTTCTTTCTGTGATTCACAGCATTTCTCAAATGCTTTGGCTTTTAAAGTGGTTGTAGCTGTTGATCTTCCTTTCAGTTTTGGGGAAAATCTATAGCTTAAGACCCTGGCTTGCAGGATGAGTTTGGGTGAATTTGTTGCCATCTGGCTCAGATACCCCATCGTCCTTTTATGTTCCCTCTTAGCTGGGAGCTGCAAGGGTGGGACATTTTCCACAGCCCCATGTCTGAGACATGGATGACTCAGCCCTGACAGCATATGGCTGATTTCACATCCTCTGAGGTATTTAATGATACAGCAGTTTCATAACCACAACCACAATTCCTACTTTGCACACAGATAGATTTCCCACATCAGCACAGATGCTTTTTCAAAGGTAGTTTCTTAACAGATCTGGGTATTTTACCTACAAGCTCTACTGGTAGCATTCTCTATTTCATGCAATACTTATTCACTTCACTGATTCTTATGAGCAGAGTAAGAGGTGTTAGAGTGGAATAAAATATGAAAAGTGAGAATTATCACACCACATAACCTCTAAGTAGACAGGTGATTTACAAAGCCAGCAGCTGCTTTACATAAATCTTAAGACATAACCAATACTTCTCTGAGCAAAAGAATCTCAGACTGATTATGAATCAGAAACATGAGAAAAACTAACAGAAGGCTAGAAGCTTGGAGGCCTAAATTTGGCTTCAAAAGTTGTGGCTTCAAAAGCCACATCTTTTTGTTCCCTGCTGATGTTTCAAATAGCATTATCTGTTATTTTTGACTTGCACACAGTAAATGTCCAGAGAGGAATGGTCATCATGATCCTGGCTTTGTGTTCCTACCTTGCTGTTATACCACAGAGAAGAGAACTGGCAGAAAATAATTCCCTTTTTTGTGAGATAACGTCTTGCTTGCTTCACTCCTTGAGCTTACTTCAAAAGATTAGCAGGGTCCTTCTGACCAGCATTGTGTCAGGAGATGCTGGTTTGAGGGGAGGGAACAAGAATGTGTGACCAGAGACAAGGGAACCCCCTAATGTTAGTGCCTAAGGAATTGCACTGCATTAGCTCCATCATACTCACTTCTCTGTCACGTTGAGCATTTTCACATTAAATTGCTTTACTTAGATTTTCCCAGACTATTAGATATATGAACTTATTACCTAAAACTCATTGTGTTAAAAACTCTTTAGAAATTGAAAGAGCACTGAGAAGAAAGAACTATTAAGAGGCAATTGTAAGTGTTCTAATTTTATATCAGGGAACATTATATCTGCTTATATCTTGAAACATTAAATATATTTCTTGCATATGAAGAATGTAATTGAAAGAGATTTTAAGCTTCAGATTCTGTAGAATTAATGTTTTGGCACTCAGTCCAAATGTCAACAAATTCTAAATGAGTATTCCTAGAAGTTATGCAGCTGTACCCAATGTGATAGTCTGGGATGTAGTTTGAGTAACTATGAATACCATAGCAATCCTTAAAACAAACAAATACACAAAATCCAAAGAAACAACTTAGAAAATCAACATGGTAAACTTAATTTTTTTTTTTTTTTAAAGTTAGATAGGGACGTGTGTTCTCTACTGTCCTTGTTGAAAAACAAAGGTCTGGCAACTCTATTCTTTGAAATACTGGAACGACCCAAAGGCTTGGAATTGAGATTTGATGTTGGCAAGAAAGTGACCTGCCTGTTAAGCATGTGCTTTTTGTTATTTCTGTGAAAAATCTACATATTTAACCAAGTTTTAACCCTTTTGGGCATAACTCCTAATATGATCTCTGCTTTCTGGATTTAAGCAGTGAAATCTTTGATAATTTTATTCCAGATTATTTCCATAACCTCTCTCCACGTGAAGCGTGTGCATACGAGCTTCACTGAGCTCTTGGATTTGCTCTGTCCCCTCACAGGTCTCAGTGGGACTGGACTGCAGACATTTTGGCATAATGAATTGAGAAATCTTTAACTGCTGTAGGAGGTAATTCAGCTGAACTGAATTACCCAACCCAATAGCCCAGCTGGCTCAGGCAGACAGTTCCATTTAGCGGGGCTTGAGGATGATAAAAAGTTAGTAAAAGGGATGGCATCTTAAGACTTATTACAACTTCTTTGAAGTGTTTGACCACAGCTGGAGAACCCAGGTAGGTGAATTTCTTGGTTCCAGTGTTCAATTAATCTGTCAGTTTTGCAGCTCACTGCCCCATTCCAGGGCTGCAGAGCCAAAGGAATGTTGGCTTTATGGTCATTGCAGGTCATGGGTCTGTGTGTTAAAATTTAACAAATAGCAGCTTCATTTGACTTGCTCAGCACTGAACTGTAAATTTCCCCCAAAATTTTTATCCTGAGGAATTAGCATAAAAGGTCATGAACCTAAATTTTGGATATGGCTAGCATGAAAAAAGTAGTGTGTGAAAGGTTGGCCTTTTCTGATATTACCAGCAGTTAATGGTTACAGTGTGTTTGCAGTTACTCAACCTTTTCACCTGCCGCTAAGAGAGTTAAGAGGCATGGCAGTTAAATCTGATCATAATGCTTTAAAGGATGTGTTCTGTTCAAGGAATTCTGCAAAACTACTGAATTGCAAAGTTATTAACTTGGTTTGTCTTTGTGAGTTAGAGATTTTTCTTTACATAATCAACTTTATGTGTAAACCACCTTGTATGATTTACTGGTAGGTGTATAACTGAATTATTTTACAGATTTAGCATTAATTCTGCTCTCTGTAATTTCTGTCACTCCCCATAGTAGTTATTAAATAAGTATGAAGAGTAATTTTTAATTATTTTAATTTTACAGAAATTGTAATTCAGGATTTCTCTAAGAATCCAGATTCTTGAAAAAACCATTTTTTAAAAAGAAATAATTCACTGTGAACATCAGTTTAATATTGACCTTTCTCAAGCCTTTATCATCTTCAATGAAGATTTTTTTGGTGACTAATTTTTTGATTAGTCTGTTTAAATATTGGGTTCCTGACTGCACTGTGACTAAGCAGTCTAGATACTTACATCTTAAACTGAGAACAGATAGAATTCATCACTCATACAAAACTGTGCAGTGAAACCTTGAGCAACAAAATTCCAATCATCTCATAAGCACACAGAAGTGCACATGTAAAGCTACACATGGAACTCGCAAAGGGGGATCAAGAAGTCACCTCTCACTTTGTGCTGTCTCCAGTGTCTGTCAAAAATTAATGCAAATGGTTGTTAGCAATACTGAGCACAAAATCTTCATTTAACTTACAGTTTGCACACAAATGAATATGTATGTCAAGTGCCACACTTGAGAGAGAATAAGGCCACAAAAATCACTTCCTTTCAACTCCAGGTACTTGTTATTTTAGGCTTCCATTTTTATTGACAAAAACATATTATTTAGAATTAAATAATCTACATATAAACAATTCTTTTATGTTGATTATCTTTTTTTTCCAGAGTCAGTTAAATCTTTGCAAAGCTTGCACAAGGATTCTGGAATACTCCTCAATATTAGGCTTGTCTGCCAAGAACGCTCTCCTGTTGTGCTAAAAAGCTTCTCAGTTTCTGTCAGTCTTGGGAAAGTCCTATTTTTCAAATAACTCATAATATTTTGGATAACTGACTTTCTGATAACTCAGTGCCATAATTAAACTCCAGTGAGTTTGCTGCGTCCTTGGCATCTTGTGTATTAGATCCACCCTTTTTTTTAAAGCATCTTTTCATTAACAGTGCATTTCCTGAAAAGAGCAAGATAATTAATAATTTTAAAATATGAAATTGTTATTACATGTTACTTAAAATAAGTTAATTTGTCATTTATATCAATTGATCTGTATGGGCATTCTATTAGAAAATTATAACTAAAGACACAGAAAATGAAGGGGGTTTTGCTTTTACTTTTCTTTTTAAACATTCCAGTTAGTGAGTAATTGTTCCATGGTTCCCCTACTCCACAATATAAGTATTCAAACAGCTTAATATATATTCCAATAAGAAACTTAGCAGTTTATTTGTATGTTAATGGTAGTTTATGGTAGAGAGAAGGACAATTGTATTTTAAATATGCAGAAAATATAAAGCAGAATGTCTCCGTTTAGTGAAAAAAGAAATACATAGACAATCCCATGCATTGCTGCCAAAAGCATGACTTATCAATTAATAAAGATAGTGTAAGCATTGAATCCATTCCTTATGTTGTCCCTTAGAGAATGGGATGTTTTCTTTTTTACATGAGTGGCAATGAAAGTGCATGAATTAAAAAACAAAAAAACCAAGCAGAAACAAACAAAACAAAAATAACAACAACAAACAAAACAAACAAAACAAAACAAAACAAAAAAAAAAAAAAAAGAGAGGGGGGGAAAAAAAACCAAACCAGAATAATTGCAGTTATTTCATAGAGCAACTTCTGACCCATGGAGACCACAGTCTGAGCTTTGATTGGAAAGGTTAGATTTCAATCAGCTGAATTTCACTGAAAACTTCAAGAATGAGAGAAGTGGCAGTTACAACATAATTTATCTTGATAAGCAGAAAGAGACTCACCACATTCCCGTAGTGCAAATGTTTGTGTGACTAGGTTTTCCAGTTCTTTTTTTGCCTACTCTGAGTCCTTGACAGCTTTTCTGTGTGGCTTTCTAATATGGATTTCTTCTGGGCTTTTCCTAGAGAGGTATTGAAGAACATGAGAGAAGCACAAAGATTTTATTTCTCATGTTTTATTACCAGCTCCTCATGACCTTTACCTGCTGTATTATAAATGCACTGTGAGGTAACACAGAGAAAGGCACAGCACTTAACAGAGGTGTATAAAGAGTTTCAGAAAGCAGAGGTTCTAACCGAGGGGCATGATTTTGTACATGTGATTTGGGACTATGGAAAAAGAATTAGAAGTCTTGTTTAACACTTCTGAAATTGCTCAGGATTGTGGGGAGTGTTTAATTCAGATGTTTTTGTTTCAAATTGTTCAAATATAAAAGCTAGTTAAAGGACTTTGCAAAGGTATATAATTTTGTCAGTGATCAATTTTAGAAGATAGAAGAATATATCTTCAATGTCAAAATAGATTGTAATTCATAATGGTTACATTTTAGTTTCATAAGCCTTTCAGAAAGTGAGAAGACAAAAAATAGGTGAATACATGTGGTTTTGAATTAATTTTTAAGATATGAAAATGAATTTTGAACAGCTGTGGTATGTCAGAGACTTGAGTCAATAAAGGGGAAATAAGCCAACAGCAACTGAATATTTCTGGGGATTTTAAATACTATATAAATAACATGTTCCATCTTTGAAGCAGTGCTACAGGGTGCATCAGAGGTATTCAGGACAGATTGGTGCAGTCGTTGTGTTCTTCCCAGGGGAGTTCCTTTCCACACTGCTGTAGTCCATGGCCATGCGAGTGTCCCTGAGTCCCCTCCGTGGGTGTCATCTCCTCTTGAGGAACTGCCATGCCAGGAAAGTGCAGTGGAAAGGACACCTCTGTCCCCTAGGTCAGAACTGCTGCTGGCACACATTCTGGGGCATTTGGCTGAGTTTTTCTGACTGTATCCACCATAAAGTACCAGAATGTGGACACAGTAGCCTCTTAAATCCAGTGTACTCTCCAGAGACAAGATCCTGTTATAAATTCTCACTAGCAGAGAAAAAATGCTGTGCTGGGAGCACAGTGATTTTCCTCAAGCTTCTCAGGAAATACTTTGTACTTATTTTAGCACTGACAGGCCAACGATCACATAATACAAATTTGTTTTACCAAGAAGCTAGGCAGGAAAGGTAGTCAGTGTCACAAATTATCTTCTTATCAGATTCAGGTTTGCTATCCCAATTAGCTGTTCCAAATTCTACATTGACAAATTCCGTTTTAGCAATCTGGAATTTGTCCCCTTTACTTCTGAAGCCACAGGAGAGGAAGATGTCTGTATCTTTCCAGTTACCACAGAAATATTTTACAGAAATCTTTGTAATTCATTTATAATTTCCTTTCTATTGAATCCCTTCTTATAGAAAATTTCATTAATTTTTTTGAGGGAGTGGGAGGGAATCTTTTAAAAATTCCTACTCATATAATTGTATCAAATGTAATCTACTTTCATCATCATCATAATGAAATATTGGAATGGAGTAGAGGGGCATTGACAATAACACTGAAAAACTGTAAGATTAAAATTATATGACTCCTATTAATTAATTAGTCACCTTGATGTTATCAAAGATTCTCAATACAGGAATTGTAGCAGGAGTTGATATTTGCAGGACACATGTAGTACTTACCATCTTATATATTCCTTACAATACAATTCCCCGATATTATGATGAACCAAAAGGGGAAAAGAAGAAAAGAAAAATGTGCTTGTTTGGGACTTTTTGTTGCAGGTTTTGAGGGTTTTTTTAATGAAACGGTGGAATTTTCCTTTTAAAAAGATGAAAAGTACAACAATAATTTAAAAGTAGCAGACTTGTTGAGGCAAACACATTGAAGTCATTCAGAAAAATAACTGCATGACATCATGGGAGAAAGATAGAACCAAAAAAGGATAAGTGTTGCAGGCCAAATAGCTTCTATTCATTCCCAAAGAATTTGTCCTACTCACACAAGAATTGGGAGAAAGAAGGAAAGAAAGAAAACCTTCATCCTTGGAAGCTCACAAAACACAAACATGTTGTCCCAGATAGAAAATGTAAAAAAAGTTTAAAAAAAAAACCAAAAAAACCCCCAAAAAACAAAGCCATTACTCTAATCAGGAATGCTTACTGAGAAATACTGACTTGCTGCTTAAAAAACCAGTTCAAGATACTCCCAGTAATCTAAAGAACTCCTGGAGCAATTGTGAATCACTATATGCTTTTATTATCTTACATTTTCAGCAAACTAGTATTTGCATATTAAAGGATGATTTTTTACATATTTTCCTATCTTGATCGCCCAGAGCAGCAGGAAGAGTTTTACACCTTTATGAATTTAGCAAGGTGATTCCCAGGCACTTGCTTGGCACTAGGAAATGTCAGAAACATGAGCTGCTCCACAAGTTGATCTGTGGCCTGTAGCTTATCCTGTTCTTAGGCAAGTAATTGTGCTTAAACCAACCCACATAGTTCAGGGGGAAATGAAGCATTTGGCTTCAGAATGCTTCCAGGGCTGAAGTACTGCATAATCTCAGGTCTTATGCCCCTTGATGTATCCAGTCTACTTTGAAATAAATGCTGCGCTGGATATCACGGGGTAACTCTTGCTCTTCTGCCACAGGCCTGTTTATCTGCCCCGGTTCTTTACCTTCCTATTATTATTTTGTGGTTTTCTATACTTCAAAGGCATCTGTCTCTGAACAGATACCTGCTCCCTGCCTCTCTGTTGCCTCTACATTGTCTAATGATGGCCAGTTGCCATTGCTTCTCCTTCCCTCCTGTTTGCAGTTTTCACATCATGTAGTTCAATCCATTATCTTAATAGAAATCTTATTTGTCCTTGAATATGTGCAATATGCTTAAAAATGAGTAAATTATCAAAATAACATATAAAAGTCCTTGAAACTGATGTTTCTGAGGATGTTGTTAAGCTCATGCACTGTGTTAGTCACTGCATTCTCCTTTTATTAAACAGAGTAAAGGAGCTGCTCTTGTTGAGAGTAAAATAGAAAAAAGTGTCAGAAGTTTACAGAAGCAGGAAGGCAATATCAAGAGGGGATTGGCTGTTTTATCTGAAAGCTAAAAAGGATAAATGTTTAAATGGATACAGCTGGACAAAGTTAGGATAGTTTGGTACCTTTTAGTGTGCATATATAAGTAACCACAATTATTTTCTTGAATTGTACTGGGGCTACCTTCAGAAGGTGGTGCATCTTAACACAGTGGTATTGTCATGCAGGTGTGTAATTTGCAGAAATAACACCTAAGGCTTCAGAGATACATTGGTGCTTAAAAGCAGATTTGCTGGCTTCCCGGCATATAGACTTTAATAAGCTTTATTGATAAAATATTGACATAGAGTATTTGAGACACTCTTAGCTTTGTGATTTAAAGACAAACAACAGTAGTCCTAAAGTGCCAAAGCACTAGAAAGGAAGTGCCATTCTTAGAGGAACTTAGATAATGAAAAATGCTCTTTAAGACCATGCAGAATTTGAAGGCAGCAGACCAAATCAGACTAAGAATGTGGCTGTAATTATGAGCAGTGCCATTTAAATGTTTTGTGGCACTAATATGAGATTTCTAAACTTCTGGGCATGAGCTTTGCACTGTGAAAACATGGTATTACTATTGCCAATAATTTTGGTTGCATTTATTTATATGCATGTGTGGATTTAAAATCACAGTTGTACTGTGGCATGTATATATCTTAGGTACTTCATATGTATTTTCCTACTGAAATGTTTTAATGTTAAGGTTAAGGAACATTCCTCACTTGTGAAGAATGTGAGTCTATACTCAGCAATTTTTTTGGTAAGTCAAGATGCATCCTTTATGTGACTTTTGGAGGGAGGTGAAATGACATTACCCTACACACATTCAGATGGCAGCTGCATTTAGCTGCAAATTTGAAGAGTAAATGTTAGTTTAAAATATTTTTTTTGCTACTACTATGCTTACAAAAAAATTTCCACAGTAGCAATGTTGTTGCAGTGATAGTCTTCAATGCTGCATGATGTGCTACACCATACAAATTGGCCTGCTGCCTGTAGGCTTGCATTTGGTTTGCAGCTGTCTGTAGTTCTGCAGGGTTGGTTCTAGGGAATCACCAATTAAAAAAACAAACAAACAAAAAAAAACCACCACACCAAAGATCAGCATTAATTTCAGAGCTCCCTGAGTTGTGTGTATTCAGACATCCATTTCTGATGGACCGGTTCCCAGGGAATTTCTGTGAGCTGATTGTTCTTATCCTTGCTCAACTCAGAGATTAAATTGTATCCCTTCTGTAATGTTCTCACTCCACCTTTTTAATATTGCCTGTTTAGTCTCAGTTAATTTCTTTAGAGCTCCTGAGGAGTCAGTTCCCAGGGAATGGCTGCTGTTTTATTCCTGTAAAGAAGCAGTCACTTCTGGAATGCCGCTTTCCTGCCTTGCATCTTTCCCCAGACTGTACAGGCAGTGCAGATTTAGATGAACAATTTTATTGGCTTATCTACAAAAAATCAGTTCCCCCAAATCATGATAGTAATGGTCCTGCTTCATCTGCTTTGTTTTCTTATAGTGACAGAAAGCACAGAGAAAGTCTTCCAATAAGTATTTTATGCTGGCAGAGTCCTCTTTAGAAAGTCTGTGTGAAATATGCATACGTGGTAGGAACTAAAAAAAGAGAGATCTTTTCTTTGGTACTGTCTAGAAACAATTCCAAATCCTTGTTTCACTCTAAATTCACTCTAAAATGAAATTGAATGAGCCTGATGATTTATTTAGTAAATTGTCATCTAAATCCATTCAGCAAAGAAGTGTTTACTGTAATAGTCCAGAAATCTTTATAAATGTTATAGTTAATCCCTTACAATACAGGCCCAACAAAAATGTATGCCAATATTACTTTCTCATAATTGAAACCTATTCATCTTTCTAAACAGATGAAATGCATTTGTCATATTTATCAGGAAATCTAGGGTGAAAAACACAGCCTTCTGTCTGAACCTTTAGTAAGAATAAGGGAGTTGTAGGTGGGGCATTAAGAAAAGGAGTCCTGACAATGTGTTTTTTTTTTCATGTGGGTACAAAGAAACACCACACACCAAGGTAATCAAGGTCTTATTAAAGAATAGCTTTCAAAAACTTATGTTTCAGATTATTCCAATTGCCAGCACTTCAGAGAAAATGATACACGGAGAATAAATAGAAGAACATGCAGTGTTTCATTTTTTGGCATTATTAGTACATTTTAGATGGCAAGTACTAGTAAAACTCAGCACCGTATTGGAATTTGGATTAAATTATATGTTTTATTTCTTCCAACATAGATAAATTAAAACAAATCCTATGTGAGCTGGTTTGAGTTCAGCATTTTGCAATCAGTGCAGTTAAATAAGCAACTGAACTAGCCTATATACTATGTGTCAAATCTTTTCTTATAAACTAATGCATTTGAGTACATAAAAAGCACTTCTTACTGTTATATTCCAAATGGTGCAAGTGGTGATAACAAAAATAAACATCCAGAGAAAAACTACTTATAGTTTTAGATTGTAGATTCATGTTAAAAAAGAAATCCAAACATCCCTGCAAATTAATTTTATCCCATAAGACCAGTAGAACAATGGCAAGTATACAATCTGCCTCACAAAAAGATGATTTAATGTCTTCATGGCTCTGAAAGAGCTTGGTGTGGCCTTCAGTCTCAAAGACAATATCACCTGTTGCAAAACTTGACTGAATTATCAAAACATGTCATGAACAAAAAGTTCAAGGTGCTAATTCTTCTATTTCTGAAAGCCATGTGCAGCTGTAAAGGTTTTGCTTTTATACATTGGAATAGGAAGAGTTTTCATGTGATAGTATTATTGCAAAGGCTTTTTGCAATGAACTGATTGTGTATTTTAAACTGTTTTGAAGATTAGCAATACTAACAACATATTTTAATAATAATGTCATTAATAATGTATTTGATAACAAAGTGGAAAATTTAAAAATGGTTAGCAATAGGATAATATGAAATTGAATTTTGTGGGGGATGGTCAAAAAGGAAGGAGACAGCAGAACACAAATGTGCTACAGCATTATCCTGTTGGATTTGTAAAGGGTAGTCAGGCATGCTAAAGACAATATAAGGTTAAGAGGAAAAATGAAGAAACAAACACATTTTAAATTTAAATTTTATCAAATTAGATGTCTTTTACTGTTGCAGACTACAAAGAACTTGTGAATTTTCCTGTAACTTAACTGCAAATACTACTTTTATTCAGGAATCCAACTTGTTTCTCTTTCACTAAGTATAAAAATAAAAAATTGTAGAATAAACTAAGAAAAATAATTTGCTGTCATCCAGAAGATAAGCAGGAAGTAAGTAACAGGATGGATTTATGAACAGCAAACCAAGTTAATCAAGTTTGATTTCCCTCTACGACAGGGTAGCAGCTCTTGTGTATGAGGGATAGGCAGTTGTATATTTTAATTTTAATAACTCTTTTGAAAAATATCTTAAATAACATTCTCATAAACCATCCAGGGAAATGCAATCTAGGTCATACATTGGCAACATTAAAGGCTGTATGCCAAATTGAATTTCCCTCTCCAAATTCTGTGATTAAAGACCTTATACAAGTTGTGAGATGTCACATCTCACACAAGATGCTTCGTGCTGGTCACGTGGCCTCTGTAAAGAGGCAAGTGTGCAGTGAGCCCTGCTGGCAGGGCAGGCACCAGGGCAGAGACACAAATGGAGGCTGGGAGCGCTGTAACAAGAAACAGCTCCCAGAAGCTGAGCTCTGCCTGCTAGCCAGCTTTATTAGCTCTCCTGATGGCAACGGGAAAGGCTGCTAAACCCCCAGCACTTACGGAATGTTGTGCCCTTTGAACCGGTGCTATATAACAGTGCATCCATCTTCTGGCTTCTCTCACAGCAAGTCAAAATAGCTATGTACATTTTTGTGTTACTCTTGCTGTACTTTTAGCAGTGGTTGAAAAGTACTCTTAGTATTATCAGCTGTGGAAACCTCTTGCTTCTTGGTCCATAGTGAGTGGAACTGCTCAGCAGTGAAAATATGAAGAGATTTATTTGGAATCAATGCTTACAGCCTGAGAAATAACAGGTGGTAATGAATCCGCACCAACAGCTAACTGTTCTTTCTCTGCTAAACTGTCCAAAGGTTGGCTTGGAAGTACAAGAATTAATTAGCTGATGTCAGGATTAGAAGCAATGATCAGTAATGGACCACCTGGGCATGTTTATGTCCACTGAAGTCAGTGGATAGTGCTGATATCAGCAAGAGAGAGCAGGACTGATGCAAGCCAGGAAAGTAAGAGTGACCTGGCTCTGCTTCTGAGTTTTGTTTTGGAGGTAGATTAGTAGCAGAGTTTTCTGTCTGGTGAATGACTCTGATCTGTTCCTCATCAAATAAACAAGCCAACACAGAATTAAAACAAAGCAACTCGGCTGCAAATGAAGCAGTGTGGGTGCCAGCTGTGCCCAGCTCTTGCTGCGGAGTGTCAGCCTGCACGTTCGGATAGTTGGCACTGCTGTATGTGGGGAAGAGGATTGACAGCTGTTTCGGAAGCAAGGGCTTTCTGACACTTTTGTGATCCAAATATTTCTTGATCCAATAAAGATGTGATCCTGTGCGATCTGCTCTAGGTGGACCTGCTTCAGCAGGGGGATTGGACTGCACAATCTCCAGAGGTCCCTTCCAACCCCCAGCTGTTCGGTGCTTCTGTTTGACAAATGTCTGAAAGGGCCACTGTCCTGGCTAGCACAGCCAGCCACAGAGCAAAGAATGACTCAGCTAAGAAAAACCAACATTTCATTAACTCATCAGGTGTAAAAGCATGAGGAATGCAGAAAAGCTGTACAAAGTACAATAAAGCTTTACCAGAAGAGCCCAGAGGACCATAGTAGAGATGGAGAGAATATAGTCAGCCTTTATGAAATCTTGGTTAACCAATATTGGGCTGAAAAGACAAAATGTGGCAATAGAAGTATAGTAGTATGATCTGGTTTATTGACCTATTTGTATACAAATACCTTGACTAGCATAGGTAATTGCAATAACTTAAATATTAAAAATCCTGGCAAGAAATTACTACAAGACACTACAATTAATAACTCACATTTTAAAATGTTGATAAAACAGCAGAAGTCAGCAAGACTGCTGTTTTTACAGGACATTAAAGGATAGCTATTAAAACCTTTTGCCCTGCACATGAGTATTCTGAACGATGTAAATTACACTTCTGTGCTTCCTTCCAAAGGTCTGTAGGCAATAAGATTTCTCTTTTTTTTCTCTCTCTTTTTTAAAAAAATGTGTGTACATCATTAAACCAAGCTTGCTCTTCTACCTAATTTTTTAGAGAACAGCTGTCTTCCTATTGGTGTATTATAGGAATGAGTCTCCCTCCCCCTTCACAGAAGATGGCACAATTCAGAAGAAGTTGTTTCAGAACATATTCAGTTTAATTACAGGATCAGTGAACACAGCAACATTTTCTTGGCAACAGGTAGAAAAGCTGGCAGTTACTCATTTTCCCTGGAGCAGTTTCTTGGCATTGCATCGCTGCATTAAAAACTTGGATTTTATTTCTCACTTTGTTTTTCTGTTCTCCTGCTTCATTTCCTCTTTATCAGTTTTCTCCTAGTGGTACATAAAAATAACATGCTGCATTCTTTGTTATGAAGAAAAAATTAACTCATTTGCTTTTAAATCATAAGCAGTAATGTAACGCAGTAAGAATCCTATACATATACATAATTTGATAATAAATAAGGTAGATAAATGAAGATCATTAAGAAGAGATAAGTGTTGAATGTTAAACTGATGGAATTGCCATTGCTGAATTTATATATTAAAATATATTACATGCATAAGAAAAAATCAGATTTATAATGTAAATCTACTGGCACATCAAGCAAGAGAAAACCCTTAGGGCAGAAAGAGAACAGTCACCAGCAGTCCTTGTGACTTATGGTAGAGTTTAATTGCTGTAGCCTTACTCTCCCACTGCCCCATGAAGTTCATATCTATTGATCACTGCATATATTACATTGAATTCAATCCTTGGAAGTAGATATCATATATTATGAGCAGTACTTTTCAGAGAAAATCTATAGTTCCCCTTCCCTTGTCCCTCTGCTAAACTAAACAAAACAAGTAAGAGAAGTGCTGACTGAAAAGAAAGATGATGTAAGCCCTGTGTATCTTTACTCTTCTATACTTTAATACAGCCATGCAGAGAATATGAAGAATTAATCAACAATCTGCACTGGATCAGTGATGGAGCTCTCTGGGCAAAGATGAGCCACAAAGAATGACAGACTTAATAGTAACTGATAGGAGATTTAGGAAATCATTCATATACCTGCCTAGCATTCAAAACCATCTCACTTTTTGCTATATACTTACCTTTGTTTTTTTTTTTTATTATTACTTTTAATGCTATCTCAAAATAGTTTTATTAATAATTTTCTCTTCATAAATAAAAAGTATTTTTGCTCAGCTACATCATTATTTTTGTGCTTGTGCAGCATATGGAAGATAGAAACAGATTCTTCTTAGGAGCATGCCATGCCTGTACTCTGGCCTTATAATTTTAGTTCATTTTTGTAACTCTACACAAGCTCATTTCATCCAAAGGAAAAACCAGCACTGGAAATCTTTCTTTTCTGTCGTCCTTTCCGATTACTTAATGTCATTGCAGAACAGTAATTGAATATGGCTCCCATTACTGATCTGCATCATGTACATCATCACATCTCAAAACTGTCTCTGGTTCTGCAGTTTCTAGGACTAGAAGGAGTAAGGTAATATTCTCATTAAAAAAAAAAAAAAAAAAAAATTTTTTTGGTCTTGGGAAGTAATTTTGCCCCAGTGCCAAAGTAAAATATTTAAATTCCTGTTTTGACGGTCTGAAAATCAGAAAGTAGAGCAGTACTTTACTAGGTTTAGATGTTATGCTGTGTTTTGTTGAAAGCATAGCTTTAGAGTTGGGGGGTTTTAGTATGAATTGTGACACAGTTTCTGCACATTTGTACCCTTCCATTAAAAAAACTCAAAATATTTTCAGAGGTAGCGAGGAACAGGACAAGAAGAGTTAACAATCAAAAGTACAGCTTCTGGAGAACTTTAAACTTCTCCTCTAAACATTCAGCACAGTGGTAGCCTAAAATCCTAATTTAAATTTTTGCATGATGCTGTGAAGTGTTTGTAAGACTTTGCAATGTTTTTCACTAAGTCTGGAAAAAATACAGTGACATTTTTTACCAGAAGTGTTGATTATCTCTGTGTAGCTCTTAAGTGTCTTGAGCTTATCCCTAACAAATATTTTTATTTTTTTTAAAGACAGGGATGGCATAGATCTCTACCCACAGATGCTAGATTTTCTGCCCAATTTCTTATATTGTATTCTATCAGGAAAACAGTTACTAGAACCAGAGAATGTTTCTTTTTCTGCAGAGACACCTTCATTCTGGAGCAAGATTCTGTTTCTCTGATTACAGATGTAGCAAACATTAAATTCAATGCTCAGAGCCCTGTGTCTTTAATTAGTTAATTGAATCAGGCAAGCAATCTTGGAAGCAAGACTCATGTTTGGCTACTCACTTGTTCAAGTATGTCACTGAGTTTTGCCTCAAAAAAAGGCTGTACTGAACCTTTATGATACTTTTGTGCATTTTAAAAATTTGTAACTATCTACATACAGTATCTGAATTTGATTTCAAAGGATTTGGCTGGGAAACATAAACTGGAATGTTATTCCACTGGTTTTAGTTCTTTTTCAGAACTCATTTGAACACATAAAGACTTTTCTATTTAATGCTACTTTTAGTAGTACTCTTCTCAAATTCTCTTTCTTTGGAAAAAATATTAAATATGGGTTTGCTCTTTTCATCTTGTTTCTTCTTTTCCTCTTGACTGCATTCTTACACTACAGTTCATATAATGATAAATATGAGAGTAATGTCTGCTGAATTTGACTCACTTTGGATGATAAATATGAGAGTAACCACTAATGATTTTGACTCACTTCTGATTTCCTTTCAGGGATTTCTCCTTTTATTTTCAGGCTTAATCACTGCTATTGTAAAAATATTTGCTGTCTTCACAGAAGTTCCCAAAGGATTTTTGACTATGACTTGGGTGTGTCCTGTTATTCATACATATATAATTGATCCACCTATGCATGTTGTTGATTAACTGTACGTGTTGTTAATTAAAAGTACAAATCTTTTTTTTTCCCCCTATCATGCTGTGCCAGACTTAAAATAGTGTTTGACGAATTAGCCCAGTCTTTCTTTAGATACTTTCAACCTGGTAAAAGTTTAAAAAAATAACATTTTTGGAAGCTAAACGTAATAGGCTTTTAATTGTTCTACTTTTACGAGACTTAGTAGCTGAATTTGGTGCAAGAATATAAATTTTTTTCCTGTGGTGCCCAGGATCATCACGTTTCCAGACTTATTTCAACAATTTTCTGTACTCTGAATCTAGAGTGAATATTCTGTTTCCACTTTCAAACGTTAAGAAATAGTTTTTCTTTTTCTTTTAAAAGTCTTTATCTTATTTATTTCTGACAGAATACTTACTTAACCACGTGGTATTTACTATGACTTCTCAATAGTGTGCGTTTCTGCAACTTTTGCAGAAGTTAAAAGTCATTTATTTGCAGAGTAAAGTTTACTGTTAGTTTGGTTATCTTACAATTTTCTAATAATTAATGTGAGAAAAAAGCTTTTTCTGACACTGTGGTCATGTATAGCTTACTTTTGACCCATTCTAGTGTAGAAAGCAAGCAAATTTGCTTCCAATTTTTCACTAGTTAATTTTTAGTTCAACTTATATTTTTTCCTATTCCTTTTCGTATGTTGTTTACTTTTATCTGAGTTGTATTATTGCCTTTTACAACATCAACGCACATAGGAGCGAGGAATAGAGGACAGAAAGGAAAAGTAAGAATAAAAAACTTATAGTATTAATAATTCTTAATTAGCTGCTGCTTTGGATCCTTTAAACATGGTGATAATTAATGTGGAAAGCTCTGGAAGCCTTCATAAGCTAGCTTGATCATCTGAAGAATGCCGGTACTTATTAGGGAAAGTTCATGATTCATACACAAGGATTAAGCCAAGAGAATCTTGTGACCTAAGCAGGCTGGCTCTCCAGTGGTAAAAATGGGATTTTCTTATCTTACAAAAAATCATAATTGTGACAGACAGGGGGATGGGAGCAGACAGGACACGTTTGGTTTAGGAGTGAGCTACATGCAGGCTGTAGGGAAATCACCATTTTGGCACATTGCTGGTACCATGAGAGAAACACAAAGTTAAACTGCAGCACACAGAGTGTTCCACAGGGATGAATCAGAACATTCCTGAGAAATGGTAGTGAGGAGAATTGTAACATGAAATGTGAGGGGGGTTTATGTTCGACGTCTGAGTTATCCTTAAGAAATTTTTAGTCATTTGCCTGATTGTTCTTCCCTGGGTACTAAGCACTTAAACCCAAACACATGAACATTTGTCATCGTGGTAGGTGGACAATTCTGGATGTAAGATTTGGAGGGATGACATGAAATCTAATCCTTCTTCTAACAGTAAATATTGACTTGACAGAGTCAGTCAGCTTCAATACTTCAATTTCCACAACTGAGTTAATAATTTAACTTTTGATCTGTATGTTTAGAGCCTTGATAAAAAAGGCCTTTGAAATATGAACAATAATGGATGCCCAGCATAAGTGAGCATTGCAAACCGACTGCCTGAGACAGTCACATAAACACACCATCCTTTTGCAGAGCTCATTGACATAAACAGTCTTGGTTATTTTTAGATGTCTTGCCACCTCTGTTCACTGCATTTGACAAATTGAAGGGGAAATTGAAAGTACAAAAGCTGTAACCATCATCACTTTTTTACTGGAATCTGCAGTCACAAGCATGAGAAAATAAAACACATATTGCTTTCATTTCTTTTTAAGAATGGATGAATATGAGCAGGCAAAAATGTAATCACTGTATGTAACTGATGATCCTCTTGGCTTCTTTAAGAACCATGCTGGCAAATTCCTTAGCCTTCCCAACGCTGAGATTTCTGGTGGGTACATGTGAGTTTCAGTGGTAGCTTTTGTGGGAACTGCAGAGGTGGGGTCACAGCAAACTCTGTCTGTGCAGTCTCGTATTGTAGAAAGCAGTCGTAAGGAATGATGATGGAAGGGACATACACAGCCAGGCCACTCAATATTACATCAGGGGGTTGGTTTGAGTTCTGCAGAGGAAATACATTTAAAGCGTCCTGCAAAGAGATGATTTGTAGGAAAAAATTCCTATCATTACACTCCTGTGCTTAGTCACAGCATCTCACATTTACATGTATTCACACCTTCCTTTGTCATCCTGTTGAGTTGTGGTTGAAATAAAAAAAGTCATACAATAAAAAATATAATCCATAGCAGTACATACAGCAAATTCCATTACTACTATAAATTGTATCTTTGGTACTATTAGCTAGAGATGTTTTATTTACTAGCATCTATTCCTATAATCAATGTATGTGCGAGAAGGTGTCTGCCCCAGACAAAAGTGGGCCCTAAAAGGTTTTATAATCTCAAAAATCTGTACAGTTTGTATTGGGAAAAGTATTTCATTCATGTTTTATTCTCATTCCAAAGTTATACTCATTGTGAATATCTAAGTATACAGAATTTACATAATCCTGGCACTTGTACACACACAAATTACATCACTTTTCAACACACCTTTAAATAACAGACTAGAGTATTTTGCCCATAAGAAAAAAATAAGTAAAACAAGGATTATGAAAAAATTTAGATATTTTAATTTTCCCATAAGAATTATAAAACAGTGGCAAAATATACTTTTATTTATTTTATGTTGAGTAAAAAAAATAAAAATTCCTCAGTTCTGCAAGACATTGTATCCAGGCAGTCCCATCCCTCCATCAGTGAATTATGTTTGATGAAGATTACAGGGCTTCTTGCAAAAGCACAGTTTGCATAGGGACAAATAACACATATAAAGATTATAAATAAAAACTACTTCTACAATATACAGGTTTAGGATTTAGATTTTGGAGCCAGGTTTAGGATTTTAGATTTATACAGGTTTAGTATTTAGATTTTGGAGCCAAAACCAGAGCTATACTTATTGTCTGCTTCTTTGTATTGCCACTATCCATAATTTAAAATTATAACAGATTTCTTCATAATAGGAAATGGGCTAAACAACTCCATTTTACACATACCTGGATAACAGATTATTGTAAAAACAGTGCTGCATTTTGCTGAGTTTTACCTTGCAGTATTTATTTTTACAACCTTTAAAAAGTTTCATGTAAGTAATTAAATTCATGTAAGTGGTGTATGGACTCTGTAAATTCCACCAGTGCCGTTACATTCCACAAACAGAGTGGGGTTCCCTACAGAGTGCTCTGCAGCACTTGTATCAGAGAACAGCTGTTTGCTAAATCTTTTCTAAATATAAGTAACTTGGGCATTTTTGTTAACGGTAGTTGATTTGAACAATCTCACTGTAATGTCTTAATTAGGAGATACCCATTTTCCCCAACTATAAGACATTTTAGATATCAAACCAATCCAGGTTTACAAAGCTCTGACATTAGGTTGAAATGCATTTTTCAAATGGAGCAGATTTCATTATTAAATCAAACCTTTCCACAAACAGATAGCAGGAACACTAATAACACATCCATAAGTCTTTCATTAAAAGCTGACATAGATAAAAGAATGATAACTAAAGTCATGTGGTTATTTAAAAATACTTTTATTTTCAGAGTATAAATATTTTTTGCAGTGAAATTATAGTCAATTTTCTCAGATAATTGTTGTAAAGCTGATTTTCTTGTAAAAGTGAGAGAGATTTCTGCAGTATTTATGTACTCCTACACATGATAAATGGTGTCAGTGTTGTCTTTTTTATTAGCATGTCTTTCCTACAGTATTTATGACATTAGAGGATAAATAGTATTGTCTGCAGTCGAGTTGAGTGCAGAGAGCATCATGAAGGCTTCTCCTCTGTATTTTAACTAACCTATTGCATTTTAGGACAGACCCTTAGGCTAACAACTGAGTTTGCCTTTTCCAGTAAATCCTTAAAAGATTTTCCATTGCAATTTGTCCTTGCTGGTAAACACTTGAGGAATTCTGATGGAATTGTGTATGTGTGCTTCTTTGCTTTGATGAAAACGTGGTTATCGCAATCAATTCAGGCTAGTGAAGATTTTGCCAGAAAACTTCAATCCGAGAATTAAAAGACCTTACAGCAAACTATAACCACATTGTTTTCTGTCACTAACCACTAGTGATTCATGTAGGTCATTGTTTAAGGTGGCTGCACTGAAAATGTGCTTTTTACATTATTCATTCTAGCCAAGCATTTGCTTATGGATAAGCCTTCTGCTACAGGTAAAAATCCATTCTAAGATTGAGGGTAAGAGTTACATTAATAATGGGTGTGTATGAAGAGTGTAAACATTGAGTGAAAATGTATATTTGTAGAATTGAAACATGGAATCAACGATTTGTTTTGCAAAGGGTGAAATAACACCTACAAGCAATACTTCTGAACCTAAGTTTTAAGGACAAAATGTAGTTTTCCTAGATGATTTCTGCATTATGCTAGTCATTTGTGTTCTGCAGCTCAAAGCAAGTACATGAGATGTGTCTCTGGGATTACATCACAACAACTCTGTATTTGGTCCAACTACTGGAATAATATAAAAATAATTATCCAGTTATCAGGCAAAATGCTTTTTTATAAGAAAGTCAAGCAATCTCCTTCTTGCCTGAGGTCACAGGCCAGCCCAGGCAGTGTTTGATGTGAAGACACGTACAGATACACAGCTGTAGGACGCTATCCTCACACATGCAATTTCTCATTACAGCGGCAACTCCCGCTGCAGCAAAGGAGCCTGTTTAAATGCAGAATTAAGTGTGGGAATTATAGTTAATTTGTTGTGTCCTCTCCTCCTAAACCAATAGGAGCATTCCAGAGGAATGAGTACGAAGAAATTGCCACTAGTAATATCTAGAAGGTCATCATCCTTATTTATTCAGTGTGTTAATCCAGCTATCGGAGTCTGTGTTCCAGAGAGGACCTCTGGGACAGGCACCAGCCATTTTTATCAACCAGCATCTACAGTCTCCAATGTTTAATCACTCTGCATTTAACAGGAGAGAGACCCTTCCCGTTCAGCACAATTGTACAATTTGGGATTTTAGTTTTATGAATATAGCAGAAACGTTTCTCTTCGTAAATAATTAGGCATGAAAAGGTTAGCATGGATAATTCCTTCACTTTTATATTGGTTTCACATACTTCAGACTTAATAATTCTCCAGATTCTGCAAGAATCACAGCCAAATTCTTTCAAGTTTCATGTTATTGCCTATCACCAATACTATTCGCTATGTTGAAATGAAACCAAAATCAGCTTAGACACACTGAACGTGTTAAAGGGAATTTGGTCTGGGGGTCCAGTTGATTTAAAACAGCCTATTCAAATCAAGACTCTTTTTGTAGATTGAGACTTGTTTTTTTAATTCACACTGATCTATGTGACACTTGTAATTTATAAAAGTGATTTTTAGGGTGAAATCTAGAAATAGGGACTCAATAAAATGTTCTGAGAACATTTGCTATTCTGTTCATCAGAATATGCTATTCTATTTGCTATTCTCTTCATTTGCTTCTATTCCTGAAATTTGCTTCTATTTCATTAGAAGCAAAATGGTCTTACAAATCTACTTATTTAAAGGCATGCTAAACTTAAGGTTGTGCAGGTCAGCTTCTGATTTCAAAGCTTGTAGAGATGTCAGATAATAGAGACAACAGTTTCTGCTGGGTTTTTTATGACTTATACCACAGGGAATTTTACAACATAATGTTTAGTGCATACTTTTATACTGTAGAAAGTTTTATCAGAATGATGATAATGACATAAAAATCTTACTGCCAGTAATTTTACAGAGACAATGACTGACTGTTTTGTCATTCAGAGTTTATGTCATTTAGAGTTTATCTTTGATCATGTTACTTCCTGTGAGTCAAATGTCCAGTTGCTTTATTTTTTATGTGATATTATGCTTGTCTAGTTCGATTTAGAATGTGTTTATAGGTGGAAATTATTTCTGCATGATAAATTCATGGTGCTTTCTATATTCATGCTCAATTTTATTTTGTCATTTGGAGTATCTGTAAGTTGGAGGAATAGATTTGTGCAGTTTATAAAGAGATGTCATAAATAGAATAGGCAGCCACAATGCGATTATATTAGAATACTCCTTTTATTTCAGGATTTCTTCTGATCTTGTATGTAAGAAAAATAATGTGCTGACTTTTCATTTTTTAATCCTCTAAGGAACATAGTGACTTTAGGGATAATTAATCCCTCCTTACTTTGGGTGTCTAAAATCTGGGGACTATGATGAACAAGAAGACTGTTTATCAGTGAAGAGTAATGGTACTGTCAAGTTATTCATCCTCTCACATGATAAGCATACAAGGTAGGTAGGACTCAGAGAGGAATTTGCTGACTTTTGAAAGATTCTACTCTGAATCTGGATTTGTCTACAAAACCAGACACCATCTTTAGAGGGTTTAAGCTGTTAAGTCACCCTACAAACATTAAAATGTGGGTTTTATAGAGAAGAGGTATTTCCTTTGCATCTACTAAAGCAAACTGTAAGTGTGTATATATAGCTATATATAAACTAAATAGCTGCTCGTTAGGTCTTGCTCCTTAAATGATCATTTGTTGCCGTGAGACAGATCCAGGTACAATACATCACTTGTGTTCTGAAACGTTTGCTCATTATTTTAATCACTTGCATTTAGACCTTGGCTAACAATCTATATGGCTGTAAATCTAAAAATGAAGTAGAAAGACGTATTTCATTTATAGGAGTACAAATAATGGACTTCCCATATTATCAAAAATCACTTAATAAAGATTTATTAATTTTTTTAAATTTGTTACTTCACTGAGAACTAAGCTAGTCATGCTCTGTAGGAATTCTTTCTAATGCTCTCCTGAGTTTATACTCCTCTGTAAAGAACTTACCATTCAGCTCTGTAGTATTTTTTTTTCCATAGAGGAGGACAATATTCTTTCAGTTCCATTCATCTTTGCATTGCATTTGCTGCTTTACTAGGATGTCCTGGTTTAGGGCACACAGGATTAACAAAGTGTTCCAAGTATTATAACAAGAAAGTAATACATTCACAAAAATTCTCATTAAAGTCCTTATCTTTGAGTTACAAAAGACTGCACTTTTTAATGATTAAAAACCACACACTGAAGCAGCACATACTTAGAGAATGATTCTGACAGTACTTGGGTTGCATGGATTTGGGAAGATCCTCGCCGGTACCCCATTCTTGTGTCTTGGAGATTTTTACTGCAGTAATAAAGACTAAATTATTACTCAAGACCATAATATGTGTTTAGCAATGCCTAACTAACACATCTCTTATTAAAACAATTTCAATATGGAAATGTAAAGTTTTAAATGTAGAAGGTCAAATTATATTTGGGGTTGTACAAGGTGAGTAATGCTACAAGTACAACTAAATAGCACTTTTGCATCAAAGGTGCTATTTATTTCTTGCAATTTATATATTGCAAGATTTACGTTTGTTTCATAATAATCTGTGAGGATTGTTAATTCATACCATATTATTTGTAAAATTCCAAAGGAACTCTGTGTAATTCTAATCACGACTGGAATTCATGATGTAAGAACAGACTAGGTGCATTATCTGAGCAGAGATAAACACCAGAGCTTGTTGGGATGAATTCCTATGCAGTGCTCCTGATGCACCACCTCAGAGCCATTACTTCAGAACAGTTTCTTCATGTCTAAATGAACAGAATTCCCTTCAACACATGCTGAAATGAGGAGCTGCAGAATAAAGGCCTGCTCCCAATATGCATCCTTCAAAAAAAACCAAAACAAAAAACAACCTTCTGGCCTATTGTTTTAAATGAAGGGGTCCTTGAAGTGCCTTTGTAGATTACTTTTGCAATGATGTGTGAGACCCAGCCTAGCCTAATAGAACCCAATTTAAAAAGTAAAAAACTCTCTGCTCTAGGCACGAAAATGAGTCTAAAGTGCTAGATAAGCAATCTTTTATGATATATGAGCTTTATTCTACCCTAAACATTAAATATGTCAGACCCAATATAAGACAAATGTTATCAAACAATATTCTCTTCCATTTTATCTTTGTTTTGTTAGCTCCTTACAGCACAGGCTAAGCAGAATATTCTTAAACCTCGAAGACAAATGCTATCTGTTTTCTGTGCTGACCATATGTGATCTATTCATCTTAGGAAATACCCTCAGCTGAGTTGTTGGTGTGAAGTTGGAAGACAGTTGATTCTTTAAGCAGTGTGATGCTCCTGTAGGCAGCCAGTCAGTTCATCTGGGACATTTCTCCTTCTTCCTGCATTCTCACTGCTTACTATTTATGATACAGGCCTGCATAAATTCCCATAATGATCCATTAATATCCTGCTTTCTTCATGCCACAGTCAAGGTACAGTAGTTTCATAAGATATGTTACCTGCTGATTATCACAACATAGACTTTGACAAAACAGATATCACAAGGTCTGCTGCTGTTAAATACCACACACTTTGGAGGAATTTCATTGCACTGCAAGAAGCTTTTAATTTCTCAAAAGACTTAAATTGAAGTGTACACCTTATAGACCATCTTCCCAGACTGCTCACATTCTGAATCTTAGACCTGCTCTTAGCACCAGTTGCTTAACAGTGGAACTGTCTCCTGTATTGAGAGACTTCTAATTTTAGTGTTCTGTTTTATGAAGGCCATATCCCATATCTGAATTTACATGTACATCTCACTGTCTGGTCTGTTGTCTAAATTTTAATATTCTAGATTGGAGAATCAGAAGAAGCTAGAATAAGGAGAAAAAAAAAAAAGTGAATTTCATAAATAACTAAAATATTTTATTAAATTATTGAACTTATTGAGTTAATTGAAAATATCTAACATGCCAATAGCAATACTTCTGTGCTATTAGCCTCAGAGTAGTTAAATTTCAAAAACAGTAACCCCTAGTTGACTAATATGTGAATAAATAAGCTACCAAGAAAACTTACTATTTTCAAGGAAGCCAAGCATCTGCACATAAACAATTCCTGCCTTGTAGCAGAATGTGATTCAGTGTCTAAGAATACAGAGGGAAAAAGGCCTTATTCTTTCTCCTTCAAAACAGACAGGAGTGTTTATTTTCACCAAATATCCACGTGTGACACTGTCATGAGCATTCAGTTGCTGTAAGAGTAAAACTTTTTATTCTTTTCCATAAACATCCTGCACATGCATCTCCCATGACTGTGCCCTCAGTCAAGGAGGAAGGAAGTCCTGAAAGGCTGTCAGTGTACTCAGTTGTGAGCCCTCAGCGGGAAGCCAAGGCAAAGGACACAATTCTTATACAATGGGCAAAGGTACCTACATTCCACAGTGCCAAGCAACCATCAAATCCACAAGTTCCTAGTCCTTACCCTTGCCCTACTTGAGGCATCTGGGAATCATTGAGGTCTTGCAAATAACTGAAAATATTACCCGATTGGTCACTGATCATATCTTGCTAAAGTGTACATTTGATCTTATCCTAATTTTCTTGTCCGTTTTACCCCATATTGTGAGACAGGATATTAAAATAAGTTCTTGTGCCTTTGAGAAAATGTAACAACATCTTCCAGACAAAATGTCAGAATTTTCTCTTAAATGTGTTATTATTATTATTATTTCTCTAGAGCCATAAAAATTGCGTACCACAAATGTCAATGGTGCCTTAAAGTCTGTCTTAGTGGGGAAAAGGGACTATAGAATACTGTGGTTACCTTTGTAAGGAAAAAAAATCAAAAATTTTCTAAAATCATTGTTCAATAAAATAAATTATACAAAAAAGTGATTATACTGTAGGATATAGGTCTCTTTCTGCAATCTAGGATGACCTTTTTGCCATTAATGTGCCCACATCCAGGTTTTGCTAGTAAACTCTGATCCTACATCGCTGCGTTATCTCTTTGTTTCTCCTTGTTTATATTATAGTGCATTGCCTTACGAAAACGAAACTAAAAGTGACATTTGGGATGTATGGCAGAATTTTTAATATTTGTTTTGGCAGATCTTATTTCAAATACAGATTCCGTGACCATACCAAGAGTCAAACACTATCAATTTGTTGTAAGGCATGTAGGCCTACACCAGAAAAATAATCAGGCAAGAATTTAATTAGGCAAGTGCTAAATCAAAGGATTCTAAAATACTTTGGATTTAGTTTTCAATAACTACAACAGACAAAAACATGGAGACAAGATCTCAACATCTACTGTTAATGTGAAAAGACACCAAGCAGAATTGACTGTCACTAAACCAAATTCTGCCTGTTGTGCCATGACTTTAACTGAGTTTCTTATGAGTGTAGAATTCAGGCTGCTATACCTGTACCACCTGAAAATACACAGAGCAGTGGTGTAAGTTTACAAAGGAGGCAGACACATCAAGGAATTTACTACAAACAGAAAGAAAAATTGTCTATAGCAATGAAAGCTCCAGTCACTAAGAATAGAAACCTTTTTTTCAGCAAAACTTTTTGGCATTGGCTGGTTATTTTTCATTTTTCAGCCGCACATCAGAACTTTCTACCTTATTTATCTCTTGTTCAAATGAACTAATAAAGTCCTGATACAACTCTTAACACCCCTTATCAACTTGTCACGCATGGCAGTGTTTGTTAACTTGCAACAAGAAAATGTTTATCTTTTTGCTACAGTCAAAGCAAGCAGCAGAACTGAAAGCTGATGTAAGAAGCAGCTGGCAAGAGGCCTGAAGTCCAGAAACTTTGCTTTACTCTTCTATTTTTTTTTTTTGTTGTTCCCATGCCTCTTCTCAAGCCAAATTTTACTGTATTCCTGATGCTAAAGATTGGCAATAATTATTTACAGCCTAAAAAATATTCCAAAATCAGGTACAGCACCTTGAATTTATTATTTGTTCTTTCCAGCCTTTGAACACCTGAGTGTTAAATGCATACATCAGGACTGGGAGATGCAGAATCATAATACAGAACAAAGTCCCTGTCTCCCAAATATGTTTAAAACTTTATGTTTCTGCTGTAATACTGCCATAGTCTGGTGCTTTAACATAAAATACTTAATTATATTCAAGTGTTCTGTAGCAGAATAGGAAAATACTTTTTCCTGTCCTCCCTAAAAAGAGGAAAATATATAATAATGTCAATACCACCCAATATCATACTTCATTAGAAATGTTAAATATTTTTGTGCAGTGAGATAAACTTGCTATTATAGGAATTGTAATATACTCTGTGGATTTGCTGTTCAAGGGTATATATAATATATAATACTCTGCTCATATTAGCTCCTAGTGAAATCAGTTAAAACTGTGTCATTAAAGCATGGCTGTTTTGTTTGCCAACCAGACCTGTAGCCAGTTTTCAGTTCCATTATTAACAGTGATAAAGGAAATTCTCTTTTGGAGTTGGGTGAGATGAAACTCGAGATGCAGCAGTTCACCATCTCTGGCTACCTTGTGGATGACATCTGAGAAAAAGTCAGTGAAACCACAAAATAGTAATAAAAAGCGCAGTGTGCCGTGCGTGCTGAGCAGTGGCGGCTGCAGCACAAAGGACAGAGGCACAGAGCGGCCCTGCAGGAGGGACTGGGGTCCCCCAGGGCTGCCGGGCACGGCCCCAGCCCCGCCGCCGGCCCTTGGGCTGGGCTGGGCTGGGCTGTGCTGTGCCGTGCCAGCCCGGCAAAGGTGGCCTTTGGGACACTGCGGGCACAGCCCCAGCCCCGCCGCCGGCCCTTGGGCTGGGCTGGGCTGTGCTGTGCCGTGCCAGCCCGGCAGAAGTGGCCTTTGGGACACTGCGGGCACGGCCCCAGCCCCGCCGCCGGCCCTTGGCCTGGCCTGTGCTATGCTGTGCTGTGCTGTGCTGTGCTGTGCTGAGCTGTGCTGTGCTGTGCCGTGCTGTGCTGTGCTGTGCTGTGCCAGCCCGGCAAAGGTGGCCTTTGGGACACTGCGGGCACGGCCCCAGCCCCGCCGCCGGTCCTTGGGCTGGGCTGGGCTGTGCTGTGCCGTGCCAGCCCGGCAAGGGTGGCCTTTGGGACACTGCGGGCACGGCCCCAGCCCCGCCGCCAGCCCCTGTGCTGATCTGTGCTGTGCTGTGCTGTGCTGTGCTGTGCTGTGCTGTGCTGTGCTGTGCTGTGCTGTGCTGTGCCAGCCCGGCAAGGGTGGCCTTTGGGGCGCTGCCTCCACCCCAGCCACGGCTGGGTCCTGCTTTACATGAAAATCCAGAGGCTTGGGCTGCCTAATTGGTGTCATTTTTCCACTCACACAGCCCCCTCCGGGATGTTTGCAAGGGGTGTTATCAGGAAATTGCAGCTGTGGCTCCATCTTTACTTCCTGGCAGGAGTTACCTTTGGATTTGGGTGGGTTTTTTGACTTCTTGGAACTTTCTGTTTATTAGCTGGATAATCTGGAAGGGAGCAGATAGAAATGGAGCTGGTACGGAAAGATACGGTGTTTAAGGCCAGAGCTGACTATTCCAGATCAAAACATTCTGGAATCAAGTGGCAGCTGTATTGCTCCCTGTGACAGGTGAAGTGCTGGCACGTGCACCACTGGCCTCACCTGGGCTCGGGTCAGGGCATTTGGCACCTCCCTGTCACTGGCCAGACCTTGAATCCAGAACCTCCTCCTGCAACCTTCACCTCCTGATGCTCAGGCTGGAACCGGAACTCTGAAAGAGTTTTCATTTCAGATATATTCTGAGAAGGGATTTGTTTCCTTTTTGGTTTTAGACACAACCCAGAGACTTAAAATAATAAAATTGTGACATTGTGATACAAGTTAGAATAAATCTGTAAGATAAGATGGTTTTATATGTATTATCAAAATAGTAAATATAGATTATTTGAGGCTATGCTTGATTCACACTACAGTTTGGGGATCTTGTGGGCTCACTCAGTTCTTCATATTGCCAACTGCAGTCATGGGATAATTTTGTTATGGATTAGTTCAGCACTCCAAAAATGACAAGCACAGATTCCCTGGCTTCATACAGGAATATCTTATTGCTTCCTCGGAATCAAAATTAACCTACTGCAATCTTGTTTGGTATTTATACTGTTCTCACAGCTGAGATTTCCAAAAGCCTAGGCGGCAGTAATAGCAAGGCTGTAGATTTTGTTTTTAAAGGAATTTGCAAAATAAAATCTGTCATTGGAAAAGTAAGGAAAATTTTGAAGTGGTTTTTCCTTAAAAACAAAACCAACCCAAGCCCCAGTAATCAACAAAAAAGTAATTTTGTTAAGAATTCCGGTTTCTTAGTCAATTATTTATTGGGTAATCTCACCTGTTAAGTCTAACTACTGAATAAATTAATCACCTCTAAACATTTCAGCTTCTATTTTAATTTCTTAAGTATAAAACAGGTAATATCTTGATGAAAGTCTGATTATACAATATGTGGTTTCTTTTAATGATTTTTATTCACTTTCATTGATTCCTTGTGTTGCTATAATGTATGTACAGAGTTTTCTTCCAGCTATAGCTGAAATTATGTCAGCCATGGACTTCATAACTGACAGTTGCACTTGTTAATAATACAATGATAATGATCACTTTAGTCAGAATCTTGGCACTAATGATTAAATATGGGAATAAAATTGTTTGTATACATTCAAAAGTTAAGGAAAAAGAAAACCATTTACACATCTTTAATCGGCCATAAATGGCAACAAATTAGCAAAGTCTGAAACAATTTAATATAATTGAGAAACGTAGTAGTGAGCATTTATTGATGGAGTTTATTTTTATATGCACTCCTGCTCCCATAACTAAGCAGTCAATGAAAAGCTCCATTGCAGGCTGTGATGAATCCTTCCTTCCCCTTTACTTCTGGCCACATTCTGCTGCTTTATTCTGGAGAATTATTTACAGCATCTGACTAGTGGTTTCTCTCTTGCAGTTGCTACTCCCTCTGCTATAGCTCTTCCCTTTCCCACCTCTTTCTCTAGCCCACTGTGGAATGAGGTGGCTTTATGTGAGTGTTCCTGAGCAGCCTCCTTGTGCCACAGCCCAGAGCTGCTGTCTGTGCTCAAAGCCTGGCTCTGGAGTCACCTCCCCACAGGTGACAGCACAGGAGCTGCACTGGGGCCCCTCAGAATGGGCAGGAGCGGAACTGACGCTCTCTGCATTTGGTAACAAACTGGATCTAACGCACTGGGAGTGAAATAACATAGCAAATAAATAAATGAACACCATTAAAATGGATCGGCCGACTTCTGTATTCTGAATCACATTTTAAATAGTGTACATACACTTGAAGCAGCATTCAAAACTTGAGATAAAAATGGGCTTATTCAATACATAAATGAAATGGGTGTCTCTTATTTAGCCTATTTAATAACTGCATGTTCTTTGTTCTATCCTTGTTTATCTATTATGAGACTGTTGGTAATCAAGTACTTTATGTATAATAAAAAACTAAAATCTTGTTAATGCTCTTCCATTTTGTAAAAGAATCAAAGTATTCTCGTATTACTCATATCTTGGCACATAACAAATACTTAATACCTTTTCCACTGTGGAAATTCTACTTGAAAAATTACCTACTTGCTACTGTTCTAACTTTTAGAGCAATTTGTTTGTTCCTGTTAATGTCTGTTGGCCCTATAATTAAAAGAAATCAAAATCTCTAAAAGGGGCTAATAGAACTCTGTGCTTTGCTAATATTTAAGAAAACAGAGAAAAAGATTGTCTTTTACAAAATGTTTGACACTGAAAACTACTCACAGCCTATTCCCAGCGTGCTGTGAGCTGCAGTAGACAGTTTTACAGATGAGTTTTGCAGTCCTTCCTCTAAGGCTGTATCAGATTTTTGTGACATACTATTTCAACCAAAATGATTTAAATACTTAAACAATTGAAACAAGTAATTCAAAAGTTTAAGTACACGTCTCAAACCATGTGCTTGACTCTCATTTTCTGATGCTTATTCTTCAGTGATAAAAATATGTAAAATAAAATGACAATTATATGCCAGGCGATTCCTATTAGATGTAAAAGGGACTGGAATATCATGTTACTTGTTTTGGTCCTGTTCCTTGAATTTAATCTCAGGATTGCTTGGTCTAAGCACATATTTTTTTTGAAAGTAGTGCCATATGATAAATATATTTTTACGTATTTACAGAGCACACATTCAGAAGGCATCTAACTTTTCCTACAACCTATATGTATATAAATAGGTATATATACAAGAGTCAGCAGTTCAATCAACAAGTTATTCATGCAAGAAATTATATGAATGATTGCATATGCTAGGAAAAATAATTATTCAGATATCCTTGAAAGATTACATGTAAGATAAGATGATAACATAAGAAAAATAGAAAATTAGATCAGTTTTAACGCTCAAATCTATTACAGTATTCTTTACATAGGACTGTGACTATCATAGCCTCCAAAGACTATTACGAAAATCTCCACTCTGTTCACATTAAGTCTTCTGTATAAAGGAGATACAATTTATAGTTCAGGGATTCTTCTCTTCACCGGTCCTTAATATTGCAGAACTGCTCAGAATATGTGCTGTTGCATGCTTTTTTTTTAAAAAAAAATTCAATTAGATGCAGAGTCTTTACCTAGGAGTGTCACTTGGAAATAAAAAGAATGCTGAACATACACCTTGGCATGTTTAGAATAAAAACATGCGAAACCCCTCTATGACTAATGTTAATAGTTCAATTGGTTTCGTACCTTGTAAGTAACTGTAATTACAAATGCTGGATAAGCCTCAAGCCAGTCTGTGTTATACCTTCCATGTATGTCAGAGGGTATATCTTGTGATCAGTAGTCCAAATAGAAACACTGAAATATTGACATAAAAACCGCAAATTGATGTGATGACTGTGTTTTCTATTCTCTGTCTATGCATTAGTTTGAAATGCTGCTGCATCTTGCAGTGTTTTATGCTGAAGGACATATTCCAGCGTGTTTTGACCTGTGAATACAAAATTGTTCAGCACTGCTCATTCCGTCCTTCTAGAAAGGAATTTTCTTGTTACTGTAGTATTTCTCTGGGCAGCAAAAGTTCTGAGCCTCAGTCGTATCAGCCAGCCTGCTTTGTGACCTGTAAGATGTGACTTGACCTGTAAGATTTTGCTGCATGAAAAAAGAGACACGTTCCTATAGCAAAATGAAGAAGAGCATCTCCCTGGAGATTAAACTTTAATATAAAAGTGGTCTGGTGAATCCAACCAGTTAGTTTCTTTCCTATGTCACCAAATATTTTGAAGGGTATTTACAGATATTAGCAGACACTGTCAGAGAGACCATGCAACACCATTTATAATTTCTGTTAAGTGAGTCAGTGAAGGCAAGAGTACATTGAACACAAAGCAGTGGTGGTACTGTGTGTGCCCCACACCGAAATAAACTGCACATGTCAAACTGATGACGTACTGCTCTGCAAACCAAGACAACAACAAACCATGTTTACATGTGCATGTTCTGCCTTCTTGCAGAACTGGAAGACTGCAAGCTCCAGGAGAACCTGCCACCTAGCAGGAATGTTCCTGGGAGAACCCTGGCCATGTCTCCCTTCCAATGGACTATGCCCTCCTCACAAGCCTCAGCAAGGGACGGCCACACAAAGACCGTATGAGCTGAGTAAGCACAGAATACCTGACAACCCACAACGTCTTCTTCAGGTTTAATCATCATTTTATTTGAGACCATATAAAAACATGATTTGAATATTTCGGTGCATTTATTTAAATAAATGTACTGGACAGATCTATGCATTTGATAAATGGCCTGATGCGTGTTTCAAAAAGCAGTAAATATTCTAAGGGAGACTCACTTACAGCAATTGTTCAAGTTAGCTTGCAAAACATCTTTCATATTTTCAGAGACATAAATGCTAAATTCTTATGTAAAAAACAAGTGAGTTTTACCAAAAAAAATGAAGCTCTCTCTCTTAAACCAAAACAGATCCCTCTTACAATCCCATGCAATTATCAGCACGTCCCTTGGATTTATGACTTATGACATTTATTTACCAACAGGTGGTTGCATATCCTGCCATTTATATTTTAAGCAACAGTAAACAAAACTAAAAATAATGTAAGACAAACAAAATGAAACTCAGTGGTGTTTTTAAAGTGTTTTTAGAGAAAAGCTGTATTTATAAGCTAAGTCTTCAAGTAGTTCTCACCAGGCCCAGCAATACGGAAGAATACTGCAAGAGCAATAAGGATTTTTAGGGGCATTATGATAGTGTAATGGAAACACATCTGCCCCCAAAAGTCCCTCATTTTCCCTGCGGTTAAAAGCCATATGCAGGAAGTGGTGAATGCTGTGGAACATCAAGAATGAAACTATAAAGAAAAGATTTTTAAGTTAGAACAACTTTTCAACAATACCTCAGGATTTCATCATTTTCTCTTAGTCCGTTGGATAGGAAAATTGTAGTTTTTTCAAGGATCCTCTAATTCATTAGCTCTGGATGTATAAAATGGTTCTGTCCATGCAATAAAGTGAACTTTGGGGCAGCTAAGTTAGAAATACTATTATTGGGAAGCAAAAACCCCATTTTGCATGAATCCCAGACAATACAGGACAATTTTTCTTCTTTCAGCTCTCCAAAAGAAAAAAAACAAAACAAAACCCCAAGATAATAATCATTAACTCTTGACCTGTATTTCTCATTTTAAGGATACTTCAGTGACAGAGGGAAATTAGATTATAGAAGAAAATTATACATAATAGAATTATAGAACATCTTTCATTTGAAATAATTTTAAAACATTTTCCAATTAACTGTCTGGACAGTTTTCCATACATACAGAAGGACCAGTCAGAGTAAAAATATAAAGTGGAATCCCAATTTAGTAGGCTGAATTATCCATATTTATAAATATCCTTAGTAAAACAGGTAGCACATTTGAACTTTAACTTATGCCCATTCAATTGGCACGCCCAATGAAAAGTAACTATTTAAAATAATCCACACTGAATAGCACCTATCAGGCATATTCTTCAAAGATTTTTGTATTATAAAATATAATAATATTGTTGAAAAAAGCAATGCTCAATTCCTCACATCATATGATATTATGTTCTGTGTAATACATTTGCCCTTTGTTCATATTAAAATATGAAAAATTAACTGAATTCTTTTCTCATGTTCCAGAAATTTTAACATGATCTCACTCGCATTTTTATGGATGGATATCCAGTGAATTCAGTGGAGATACTTCTGACTTACAGCAGCATCCAGGCACCTGCTGACAGAGGTGTGTGTGCTTTGTGTGATTGGAAATAGGTTTTTGATTATATGAGAAAGCTTTAATACAAACAGCAGCAGCATCAAAGCAACAATCGAGATTTTGCTGACCATAAACCAGAATTTTTTAGCAGCAGCAATGTGTAACAACTAGAAATACCCTTTCAGTACAATTACTGCATTCACTTATTTTTCTGATGCATGTGGGCCAGTCCTGAAACATCCTGAAATGACTTTTCTCACCTTGTCCTACAACCCTTTATACGTGCCTTGCTGTAGATGACAGAACAAGTTTTATATTTTGGGGGTGTGTGTGTGTGTGTGCTGTTTTAATTCTTGTCCTGACCTACAAATGAAAAGCTTTACTTAAAAAATTAGTGTCCAGATACTGTTTTATATTGGTTCCCATAGAAAGGCCATGATTGTAGTAAAAGGATTTGGACTGTCTGACTGAAGCTGAGAGACTTCAAATAGCAAAAACACATCAATACTACTTTATACTGTTGAATTAACAGCTAAATTAAAATTAACAGTATTAACTGAAAAGATCAAAACAGTTTTGTTTGAAAGTTTTTCATATATATCAACAATATAAGTGTTGCATAAACAGCATACTAGGAAATAAGATAGGAATTCAAATTTTTAAGACTTCTTTTGAGCTCAGCTAGGAGCAGGTATGCTCCAAACAGGAAAAGAAAAAAAAAAACCCCACAACTCTGGAGCCTCTCTGTAGAGAATAACAATTCCAATATTTTAAAAAATGATGGTAGTTAAAGAGCATTATATCCAACAGCGAGTCAGAGATCAGGGATAACCTTCTGGAACCAACTGCTAACATGTAGTGCCATCAGATACCTCACAAAGCCAGTTACCTCAGCGATGTGTGGGGCTTTATTTCTGTTGGTGCTTATTTACTCTGTAGGTATTGTAAGAAAGGTCCAGAAAATAATTCCCAAGCTGAATAAGGCCTATCCATTCACATTTGAATACAGAATTATTGCCCTTGCCCCCAAACCTTGTAAACAGGAATTATTTGGGTATTTTGGCAACAGGCAAAACCTCTTGATTCTTTGTTTCTTTTTTTTTCCATGTTTATAGCTTTACCAAATTCCCTACACATTTGCAGTTTGACTGAGAATAGCATATGGCATTGCAGCAAGGGATTAGTGCAGTTATTAACTGATGTGCATTGTGCACTGGGCAAATGATGCTTTAAATTCACTGATTTCACCAGAAGTTTCACAGTCTCAAGCCACGTGCTCTGAAGCACTTTTCTACCATGTCTTCCATTACAGGTGCAGCTTCCAGGTGATGGCAGTATTTTTCCCCTAATCTTTAAAACCCATTTAAAAGGATCCACTTCTTAGTTTTGTTTTTGCTTCATAGGCTTCCAAATGCCATTTCCAAGGCAGGTAAAATGATCTTTCGAGTGGTCTTTAGAAAATGTGCCTGAACATAGTGGTTTGTGTTTGCACAGACTTTCCTTGTGGCGTGAGGTCCAGGCTCTCCACAGGGAAGCGGTGCTGGTGTGTGACACCGCGACCGGGAGCAAAGAACAAGGCACGGTTTAAAAATCAGACCTCAGATGTCTGTTCTTGCCCTGGAAAAAACAGCTTCCTAGGAAAGGACAACTGATTTTGTAGCCTTTAGCAAGGCAAAATTTTTAGCTGCTCCAGGTCATGAGTTTCCAAACTTGGGGTCGTTACCTTTCTCTTTTTCTGTGCCTGGATCAGAGGGGAGTCACAAAACTTTGCTGTTGCAACACGGGGTCAGGTGTCAAAGGTTGAGGCCTTGCTTCAGGAAATGCAGGCCCCAGACCAATCTCCAAACCACGCCACAGGATTCTGGTGGATCCTGATCTTGTCACTGCTTTCAATAAAATTTCAAAAGTAAACAGATTAGGCCATTTGGCAATCCTCTGCTGATTCAGTGTGTTTGTAAGCTGTTTTTTTAAAGGTTTGCTTAAAAATACAGAAAAGTAATTCTAAAAATGTAGTTTTAAATTTATTCTAAATAAAAAGACAGCTAGTAGGACTTCCAATTTTATAAATTATAAATGCAATAAATAATTGGGGTTGATATTTCTAAATATTATTTTTTCAATAATTAATGACATTTTTTATCTGAAGAAAAATGAATTTATGTTACAAACATACCATCTACTTTTTATCTTCTGTAAATTTCTTTTTTTCATATCAAATAGCAAGATAGACTCTTCCCAGGTATTTAATTATTAATGCTCTGGATACACAGTGCACTTCAGGAGTGTCAGCTCTGAGGCCAGCACCCCAAGCTGCACGCAAACCTGCTGGGAAAACCAGTGTGAGGGAAAGAGATCAAATTTTTATAGCACAGATGTTAAGGATATCTATCACTGTTTTGTCTAATCATCATTAATTTAAGTAACACAAACAAAACGAACATACGTTGAAAGTTTAAAGTATATGCAATATATCTATAGCAGCAGCAAACTGTTCTACTGCACACCAGAGACAAACAGGAGCTCTTTCTGTGAGCTTATTGATGGGGAAAAAAAGTGAGTAACAATATTGTCTGAGGAAGGCCTACAGAAGCGTAACTGCGTTCTTTAACACTGCTCATTAATCATTTAAATAGTGTATTAATTCTATAGCTAGGTTATTAGTGCTGGAAGGAATGCAAGTGAATTTTATATATCCTCAGTGCAGAGCCAGATAGAATCTATTTTAAAAAATAATCTAAAAATAACTGATTAACAAAGTGTGATACATAAAACACATCTTACTGGAAGTAGCTGTACAAAATTATATGTTAATTTAAGAGCTTTAAAGTAACAGTTGGTAAGAGGCAACTGTGGTATTTCAGCAGAGCAGAGCTGATCTTTGCTGCTGTTTGGATAGAAGTGTTTCTCTCTTCCCTTAAAGCAAGATCCTCACACTGATCCACTTTCTCATCTCTGATTCTCTGCTCTTACATTCTCAGAATACTAGAGAAGAGACCACAGGAATTAAACCAATCCAAATCTGACAAGTAGGAAGATTGGGCAGGTCTGGAATGTATTCACAAACAAAGTACTAATGTACTCTAGTATAATTCAAAAATAAAAGATTTCTACAGTTAAATTTTTAACTTAATTGGCTTATGAAAATTTAACCTTTCATAAATGCTGCTTCTGAACAGTATTATTTCATGGAAAATAGTAGCTAAAAAGCATATTAGCACCACAGTTCTGACCTAAGCTCCTCCAAATCAGATTTCAGTCATACAACAAGTGAGGAATTTGTTGCACTGAGGTTTGGACACATCCTATTTCACTTGTGTTGCAATTGTATTGCCATGAAATGTAAAATAGGATAATTCTATAGAAAAATCTTGATAATTCATCCTGATACTCATTTGCATAAATGTACAGATCCTGCATATAGTCCTAAAATAAATCACATGCCAACAACTTTGGTTTAACAGTGTGTCACTGTCTCACTTCAGCTGAATTTTCAGGCCTTTTTGAAATACTCAAACTGATTCAGTCTGTGTAGGTCAACACTTAAAATTAACCTGACTGCAATGACAATGTGGCCACAATGTGAGTGTCTGGATGTTTATGTGTAGCTTAAGCAGGTGATTAGCTGGCATTAAATGTCAAAGCTTTGACAGACACATTTACACCACCTGAGAGGATGCTCCTGTATGTATGTTGTGTGAATAGGCTGCATATGTGAAACATTGTATAAATTACATTGTATGAGTATCATGTTCATTCAGTGTTAAATATCTCTGCAGTATATTTGGAACCACGAGAAAGTTCCATGCATCTACCAGCGTTTTCAGCCATTTCTAGAATCCCATGAAGAAAGTATAGCTATGTAACTTTCAAGTAAAAATAATACTTCAATTCTTTAAGATATTGATACCAAAATGTAAATAGTAACATGAATTTAAACAGCTCTACCAAGGTCAGGTTTACACTGCCTTACTCGCAATAATACATATAAAATTCTCAGTGCCCAGGCTTCCAACAATATTCCACAACTTTTACCAGTACAAAAATTAGCAGTCTTTAAACTGAATCATAGATACAGACTGTACACATGTAGACACACACAGATAGACATAAAGGAACAGCTTGTTCAGGCGGTACATTACAACTGAATACTTTGTGAAAATAAAAAACTGAGGTGGGGATTGACAATACAAATGCCATCAGTGTATTAAAGATTTTTTTCAATTGCCTCTCTTTTCTAGGGACCATCTTTTCTCCCAATTCACCTGTATTGCATGACCACCCTTTGAAAGATGACTTTTTCTTCAGCTTTTGCCAGCTTTTTAAGAGAAAAACACCAACAACAGTTAGAAAACTTCTGTGTTTAACTTTCAGAATTACTGTATTTTCTATTTACTTTTTATTGCTGAAGACAACGTTAAACTTCGAACGTGATTATTTATTTAAAGTGTATAATAGCTCTTTGCTAAGTGCAGCACTAGTTTACTACTATTTACTGTCCATTGTAAAAGCCATAATGTGCTGTTTTCTTTTGCAGAACAAAGTGACCACCAAAAGCGGGACTTTGTGGGCCAGTTGGATAAAACATTAGCTCATCTCGCCCCCAAAACCCCGACTCTGGAACCACAGCCTTCCAAGATTCAATTTGTAAGTAAAGTATCTTTGTAAGATATGCCCAATCAACTGAGTCATTGCTTCTAGTGGGGAATTTTCAGACTAATCAAAAGAGATCGTTATAGCCCAGTTGCAATACACCCTCCATCACTTTCTGGACAGCAGGAATTGCTAACAGATACTAATTGTTTTCGTTAATATTTTATGATCAATTAAGCAGGTAAAAAGTACCTTTTCAAAGTGTTTATAAAATGACACAGAATAACAGTTATTGGACCCAGCACTCAAAATATCTATTAAGATTTCTTCTCAAAGCACATAACAAGTTATTATTTATCTGTTTCACTGTATTTCAGACTAAAGACATACTATAAAGAAATGTCTGTCATTGTTCTAAATTTGTAATTTGTACAACAAACTAGAAATTATTTTCACTTTACTTGAAAACTGGTTTCTTCTTACTAACAATGATAGTGTCAAGTATTCAGCCCCACCGTCATCATCTTACTACCCTCAATATTACGTTTTGTCCGATCTTTTTTCAAAAATGAGAGGAAAAGTAGAAATTCGTGGACAAAAGGAACATATATTCTAAATCTTCACTTTATAATTCCAACAGAGCTTCTAAATAAAATCCATGTTCAAAAGCATTATAGTTTACACTCGGATGGCTGAAGTAGGTTAATGTTGTCAGTTACATTAAAAGAAACTAATTACTCTCCTTGAAAAGCAACTATTACGTTCATTCTGCTTTTGATAATCAAAATGCAGAGCCGAAGAATGCTGTCCTAGCTGAACTGCTTTATAATCACCAAACACATCCTGCAAGGAAAACGCAGAGAAGTTGATGGAAATTCTGCCTAAGTAGAAACGTTTAAATAATTCCTCCTGCTACAGACCATACATTTTAATTGACTTATTTATGGCTGTGATGATTTAAGAGATTTTTCTGGCCACGCTTTTACGCGAGCTGATCAGGCGGTGCGTGTCGACCCCCCTCCGCACGCGCGTTTGTACTTATTTGTGCCCGGCCAAAGTCGCCGCAGAAGCCGCGCGGAGGCAGCGGGACGGGACCGGCGGCCGGACACCTTGGGACGCAGGCACCGCGGGGAGCGGGCACCTGTAGCTCCCAAGGGCGCCGGTCCGGCGGCGAACCGCCCCTTCCCCGCGGGGCGCGCCCCCTCCGCGGCCTGCGGCAGGTGGGCGCGGGGCCGCGCCGGGAGCTGCCCGGGGCCGCGCTCCCGGCCGTGCGCGGCCCCGCGGCGCCGCCGTTCCCGGGGCGCCTTTCCGCGGCCGCGCTGCCTCGGCCGCGCCCGCCCGCCCCGGCGCCCGCCCGCCGCGGAGCCGCCCCATTCCCGCGCAGGGCGCGGCCCGCGCCGGCCGCCGAAGGGAGCGCGGGGCGGCGGCCGCACCTGCGGCCTCGGCGGGGACGTCGCGGGGCCGCGCCGCTCCCCGCGGGCCGGCGGGCGGCGCGGAGCGGGGGCGCGGAGGGAGAGCGCAACTCACCGCTTGTCGGTGCCCGCGGCGGTGCCCCCGCGAGCCGGCGACGGGAACGGAGCGGCGCCCGCAGCCAGCGGGGATCCCGAGCGCGGGGAGCCGCTCGCCGGGCAGGTCCGCGTTCTTGAAAGGAGACAGCCCTCCGCTCCTCGCTCCGAGCCGGCTCCTTCCGTTGGCAAAATCCTGACTCATTACATAAAAAGATCACCCTGCCAGGCGCCCTGAAACATTTCTTCATCACGGTCACGCCACAAGCTAAACAAGAGGCCACATCAAGGGGAGGGGGAGAGGGGGAAGCGGAGGAAAAAAAAAAAAAATCCAGAGGGTTTTTTTTTTTTTTTCTTTCATTAAGATCCTCTTCCTTGAAGAAAAGAAAAACAAACAAACAAACAAAAAAAAAAAAAAGGGGGGAAAAAAAAGGGGGGAAAAAAAAAAAGTGCAAGGGAAAAAAAAAAAAAAAAAAAAAGAGCAGCCGCCGGGAAAATAACTAGAGAAGATTCACTCATTGTTGCCACAAAGACACCTCTCCCCTTCCCACTCCTTCTCCATGCTCATTCCTCCAACAGTGCTACAAAGACGTGCTGTCTGCGCCGGGAGTTGTGAGCCCGAGCCGTGAGCTCCTCAACTCCGCGGGGGCCGTGCCAGGAGACCCGGGGCGCCCAGTCCTCTGAGAGGAGGTGTGGTGAGTCCAAGACAGTCCGAAAATTATTTTTTTTCCTAGAAACTACCACCAAATATAGTAACAGGGAAGGGGTATTCCTAGAAATTCGGGAGACGTCAGAAAGGGAAGATTTGTGAAATTCAGCTTCACTTCCTGCAGAGGGCTCCGAGCACAGGGATAAAAAAAAAAAAAAAAAAGGCAATAAAGTGCTTTTCATGCTTCTCTGATCAGATAATGGTTATAAAAAAAGAACGGTAAAACACTTAAGTCACATTTCTCCGATACAATCTAGTAGTTTCATATGGGAAGAATGCTAATTAGTAACCTCCTTTCCTCATTTTTTACTAATGTTTATTTGATATCTATCTCCCGTGTTTATTTTCTCCACATCCTCATATTAGACATATGCACGCAGCAAATAAAAGGAATATGCATATGAATGAAAAATGGGCCAAAAGATAACCCCCCACATACCACAGAAACACTGAGTGTTTGTGTGTTATTTTAAACAGGCTTTGCCGTTTGCATCTTTCATGCTACACCGATGTGAATAATTCATGTCCCCACTGTAGATGTGTGCAATATTGTTACTCGCATGAATTGGAATTTGTAGGTTGGTTTTTATTTAAGGGCTTCAACACTGAGTACTGCTGAGCACTGTCAGTCCCCATGGGCTTAATGGTATCTGAGGCTCTTAATTCAGTTCAGCAATTCACAGGATCAGGCCCTGACCGCCAAACACAGCCCCACAGGCTGTCAGGAGCCACATTATTCCCCATGTGTCTCCTAAATCTGTGTCTGCTAGTCTGCAACCCCCAATCCTTCCTGACTCATATCTTCTTTAAAAACACTGTTTGATACATCTCATAGGAAGCAGAATTGAATATTTGCAAAACAGAGATGAATGAAGACGTTTTTATACGTTGTTAATTATATAAAGATGTCACTGCATTTGTAATAAGGCATTATTTATCCAGGAATAGCAAAGGTTGCTATAAAACCCACAAAGCCAGCTTTTGGGGGAAGATAATAGATTTCAATGTGTGCAACTCTTGCAGGTTAATTGGATTTCCTTAATGAAATTCCCCTCAGCCACATGAAATCCTTGGGTTTGTTCTTTGAATTTCATTATGACTTGCAGAGTCCTCTCTGCCCCCAAATCAAATGCAATAAAAACACTGGAGCTGGCTTCACTTCAGAGTTTTCTGAACACTCATAGGCAATCAAAACTTGGTTACAGACACCTTTTCTGTCTGCAGTTTTGAAGGGGAATTAGCGGAGTTCACCTGACACTCCTGAGTGTGCTTTGACTCCTAAGTGTGTTTGAACTGTTATTGCAGCATTCAGTAAACAATTGCATCCAAATACAGACCCAGGCTTCACCGACGTGTGCCCACAGCGTTTCGTTAGCAATAATGACTGGTTAGAAGTAGATTTACTTTAAGTAATCTCCTGGAATTCAAAACAGCTCTAGTTAATTGCAAAAAGGCCTTTTTAATCTGGCTGGCTTACTTATGGCACGCTGCTCCACTCTGCCTGTCACTCTCATTTCCTGAGTGGAAAAGTGAATGGCAGCTTCAAGCTCAGGATCTTTTAATCATTAAAAGAAATGGATGTGCTGTCCTCTGTTGGTCATACCGGTTGTCACAAGTAAAATTCAATTAAAAAGGCAGCAAGAGGCTGTTATAGCAACAAAAAGAAGAAAGAATATGAAACTAAATTAAATTTGCTTCACCTTCTGCATTCACCAATAACACTGCACAGTGTAAGGGATTATTTTTTTTTTAATTATGCAATGATAGAAACTGGATTATGGAGAGGGCTCATTTCACATGACCTCAGTATGAATTCTGCCCTGGGATGCCCCGGCTGCTGGTTCACCCTCTGTGCCCGGCGTGTGGGTGCCACAGGGAGCTGCAGGCACCCTTGGGAGCCCGGGCTGCAGAGGGGTGCGGTGCTGCCCCGCGCGTGGCCAGAGAGGAAGTTCGGGGTTTAAATTTCCCATGCCACGGTCTGGTGCGGGGACAGGGCGGTGTGTGCCGGTCGGCGCTCAGTGTGTGACCCCGTGGTGTGGTGCCCTGGCAGCGGGGCAGCCCCTCGAGGGGGCACGGGGGCGGTGGCAGCCTGGGCTGTGTGGTGCGCCTTCCCTCGTGGCCTCTGCCCGGGTCCCCGTGAGCCCTGCTGCGCGGAAACGCTGCTCTGAGCACTGCTCTCAGCCTCGCGGGCTGCTCTGCTCAAGAGGATGGAGCTTCTGGAGAGGATCGGGGGACTGGAGCAAGGATGATTAGAGGTGTAGAAAACCTGGCCTAAAAGGAGAGATTTTAAAATGTGGGCACTGTGTTGTCTATAAAGAAGAAAGCTGAAGGCAAACAGAGCAACGCTTTCAA
This sequence comes from Hirundo rustica, assembly GCF_015227805.2. Classification (NCBI taxonomy): domain Eukaryota; kingdom Metazoa; phylum Chordata; class Aves; order Passeriformes; family Hirundinidae; genus Hirundo; species Hirundo rustica. The sequence goes on from NC_053464.1 coordinate 6,698,955, forward strand.
AAAAGGTTTAACATCAGGTAAATGAATCCATTGTGGCAGTAGACCCGTGTGATACGTTAATTATTTCTACCTCTTAACTGCTGCTGGAGTTACTATTTCTGGGCTGCACAAGTTTCCCCTAGGCTGTGAGTGCGCAGATAGTTTTCTAATTACAAAATTAATTTCGAGTAAATAACCACAAGACATGCCTTAAAATGTTACTTAGCAACACTGTTATGCTAATAGTTTAGTAATGTTATTCATCAAAATGTAAGTTCTGTCTTCAAACTGTGGAAAAACAGGCTCTATGTTATCTGATTTCTGTGTCATCTAACACAGACTCATAGGCCTCAACCCATCGTTAAGAGGGTGAGACACAGCCATAGCTCTTGTGCATACCTGGCTTTGTCCTATAAATATATTATTTCTAAAAAGGAAACAAGAATTTATGAAAGCTTCACTCATCAGTGGCAAGGCGGCTCATCTCCACCCTCCCTGAGAGGCTTATCCCCGAGGCTGTAGTAAACAGAAAACAGTTTTTATCAGATATGTGTTCTGTCCTTGAGCTTGATTTTTGCATTTAGTTTTTACAGCTGTCCTATGAAAGTAGTTTCAGGGACATGGATGTACCTCACTGTCCTTTGTATCCATAAGTAAAAATATCTAAGAATATTTACAAAATCCAGTGTAAATAGTTAAGGACATTTATTTCTGTTCATACAGCAAATGTACAGTTTATATTTCTGACAACAGAATATGAGAGGAAGATTAGTCAGGAAGAGAACAATATTGATTGTGTGGACAGAGTGGTCAGTAAAATTTCAAATGGTAAGTAAATACCAAACATGTAATTCTGTTCCTATTTACACCGTTAGGATGGCTTTAAGTGCTGTCAGCCCTTAACTGTGTGTGTGGGTTTGGTGCCTGGTCCTGTCATTGTCACCAGCTTGGACCTCCTGGCCACTCTGGTCCTGCTGCATCAGCTGTGTCCGAAGCACTCAGGCTTTGTTTCACCTGGAGAAGGGGAGCACTGCTCGGCTCCTGTAAGCGTAACCACTGCACCCTTTCCTCACCCATTTTCAGTGTCACAGGGAGTTTTTTTCTATTAAAAAATAGAAAATGTAAAAGTACATAGTAATCAGATTGCAAATAATCCTTCTAAGTGGTTAGTGATACAGATGAAGAAACCTCATGGTTTACTAATCAAAAGACAGAACCAAATTAATAAATACATAATTACTTGGTGGCAGGCTGGGGGTGAACCAGTGAAAGGGACCTGGGGGATTACAGAATGATGTTGATAGCTGGAGCCTCTGCAGAAGGGTTTCTTCAAAAAAGAGTTTGAAGGAGCTGGAGGATCTCTTCAAACAAGACCCTGCAGAGGCTCCACTTGTTCCTCCCAGGAATGATTCCATGTTAAGGTGGGCACCAGCACTTGCCTCAAGGGTGCTGTGTAGAAAAAGCGTGACATAACTTCCACTCGGCCTCAGCAGTCACCTTGGCCTTTCACATTTCAAACTATTTCTTCAGGCCGAGCTGAGGGTCTCTTGAAAACAGGATTAGGCTCCAAGAAAAAAAAGAAGAAAAACATTTCTGTTGCTGCAGATGTGATGGAGGGCGGTCGTACAGCCGCTGAGGCATGTAGTGCGGCAGGAATCACCGGGGTTGAGTGGAGGCAGGAGGGAAAGAAACCCTTGCTGGGGCCGGAAGAGCCGCTGCCGCTGGTGCGAGACCCTTGGCCGGGTTACCTGCCCTGCGGAGCCGGGGACCCGGCCGAGGGGAGCGGCTCCGCCGTTGTTGGGTGCGCTCCGGCGGCCGCTCGGAGCCGCCGTGCCCGGATCGGGCCGCCTAAAAATGATGGGGAAAGCTCCCGCAAGCGCGGACCCGCCAAGGCACGGACGGGGTTCGAACCCGTGATCTTCGGTTTACGAGACCGACGCCTTACCACTTGGCCACCGCGCCTGCGTTAAGGCACTCTCCTGACGCCCTTCTATCGCCGGCGCCACTCCCGCGTGCCCGCCCACGCCCCGCCCTCGCGCGTGACTCCTCCGCCACCGGGTGGGGGCGCGCGACCCTGAGGCGCTGAGGGCACGGCGGAGGCTGAGGGGAGGAACCCGGGGTGCCTCGTTCGGTCTCGGTCTCGCTCCCGCTTTTGGAGCTGCGAGGAGCCTCCCCTCCGGCTGTGGAGGCGTTCTGAGGGCATCGCCCTCAGCCCGTGCCGGCCCCGGGGCTGTGAGGTTGCGGCGCGCGGAGATGGCATTCGAGGGGTTGCCTCACACCGGCCGAAACGGCTCAGAGAGGGGGAAAAAAGCGGGATTAAAACTTTCCTCCTCCGAGAAGAGAAGCAGGAGGTCAAAACGTTGGGATGCTTAAATGGTAAATACTAAGTTAAATACACTTGTTGCCTGGTACCTCTTACCTCAAAAAAACTCAGTGTTGTGAAACCCAGAAAAGATACTTTCTAGATATTTTCTAGACTGGGTCTCCTAAATTTTTACAAGAGTGACCTGAAAGCAAACCTTTTTATTTTCACTTAATGTTTGTTGTGGAGGTCTGTTTAAATTCTCCATGAAACTGTTGCTTGATATCCAAGTTTTATATTCCTTTTGGTGTGGTTTTGGTTTCCTTGTGGATGAAATAGGTAAACATATTGCAGAGGTACCATTGTAAAGGTTGAGATCAGAGTTACTGGTTTGGTAGTGCTGTAATGCAGGTGCATTAAAATAAAATAGAACCAAAACAGCTTGGCTTGGAAGAGACCTTCAAAGGTCCTCTAGTTGAACCCCCTGCAGTGAGCTGGGAAATACTTACGTATCCTTTTGGGATGTTCTTTGAACTCTCCTTGTGGAAGGTCATGCTCGTTGCCTTGACTGCATGAAAAAAATTTTAGTTCTTTAAAAGATATCATTTGTTAGTTTGTCTGTGATAACTCTATGCCTGCCTGTGTTTAAACAAACAGAGAGATTTGAATTAGCTTTACCTGCGGTGAAAAGTGTTTAATTTAAATTACCTTTCTGGATGGTCAGCCCTTGTCAAGTGTGTTTGCAGCTACCTTGGAAAAGCTGCCCCAAAAGTGACCTGATTTTCCAGTCCCTGTGTGCGTAACTGATGGCATGGCCAATCCCAATGCTTGCTGGGATTTATCTGCTGGTCTTGTTCATCACATGCCCTCATCTGGACTAAGGAAAGCTGGGAAGTGAGAACAGCACTATTGTATTCTGCTTTTGCCCTGTCAGTGTAATCCCTGCAGCATTTCAAAGTGTGATGGTGTGTAGGTGTGGCAGCTGCCTCTCTCAACTCTCACACCTGTAATGTTTATGGACGGGGTGACCTCAGAGAGCCACTTATCTCCCCTGGCTGAAGGAGTTACTCTTAGTGGTACCAAGCTGGCAGCAGGAAGGAGTGCAGTTTTAATCAATCATGTTTGATTAGTGGTTTTGGTTTCTGGCCTACTTGCTTATTACAAAACATGCTCTTTTATGTGCCATATTTGCCAGTTGTAACTTGTCATCACAGTTCCTGTGCAGCTCACATCTGTGTTTATTAATGGTTTTGCATCCTTGTGAGCTGAGCGGTAATTTTGTGGTGAGTGCGACGGCTGTTTGAATTGCTGGTGGAATTTTATGTCTTCCATATGCGTTTTATGTCTTCCGATGTACATTTTAATAAATGTATTTGCTTGGCTTTGGGAATAGTACTTAATGGTAGATCAACTTCTATTGATCAAGTTCTTCCTTAACTGTATGGGGAGATGGAAACTTCAGTTTGAATTCATTAAGATCTTCTAACATTAAATTAACATTAGATTAAGAGGAAATACTTGATTTGGTTAAAAAATATTTGTGTACTCTAAGTCTAACTTCCTTAGTGTGTCTGGAGAAAATGTTTCTGTCTAAATGAAGTGCTGTTTAATGGTGAGCTGATTTATCACAGTAGCTTTTATAATTTAAAAAGTGTAATTGCCCTTTTGGTGTCTGGATAATTTTGTTTGGAAGTGTCTTTTATGCTGGCCCTTACCCTTGTTTGAGCTCAGTGTGAAAGCCCTTCCTCCACGCTGAATCCTCCTCGTGCATTAAGGGCTGTTCTCTTCTGACACAAGCTTCTTTGAACACAACATGGCTTTTCAAAAGGGAAGTCTCAGAGGACTCTATTGCTCAAAAGATACTGTCGGAGATTTTGTTGGATGGAGAAATAATCACCAGTTGTTTTTTTCTTTCTTTCCTAAGCCTCACACATATGAGATGGAGGTGTTGCTTTAGGAGAGGCCTTGGTGTCTGTTTCATGTGCAAAACCAGGCTTCTCAACATTTCCCTGACTCTTCTGAGATACAGGGGAACAATCCTATTTATGTAGATTTGGTGCAACTGAGTTTTATAAAGACCAGCTAAGGGATGCTGAGGAGCTGCAATGTTCCTCAGTTGCAATTACTTGAGCTTTGACTGTGTCTTAACTGTGTGAAAGAATGCTTCTGCTCACTATTTTAACTTCTCATGCACAGCACTTGTCTTGGAGGGGTTCGAGAATGACACAGTAGATGGCAGAATGGCCCTGAAGTCTTTTTTCTGCAGAGAAGACTGGACACTCAACTTCAGGTAATTTTTTTACATGAAAGGAAGTATTTATCTCAGAGTCACTTGTTACATTTATGGATAAACACTTGAAGGAAAAAAACCCCAAGCTCTGGCTGCTGGTTCTCAGCAGCTGTAACTTGTTACTTTGATTTTGCATTAGGAATGTCTTGGTAAGGTTGCAGACTATACCTTGGGGTGTGGCGAAATCTGTGTGACTTCTTTGCCATCAAAGAAACATCTCCTACTTGAGACAGTACAAATACTCTTAAGAAATGTGTCCTCTCTAGCAACCTCTGTACAATAAACAACAAACCAATAGGCAGGAGCAAATGGCACTGAATGTGGTAGAGAGCAGAGACAAATCTGCTGATGGCCATCTGTAGAACATGTTTGAATAAACTGAGGTTTTATTGAAAATTAGGGTTTAGCCTGTGGAAAAAAAGTTCACTCAGCAAAATCTCAAGTTTTATCAAGCCTTGTTTTGGGTTTACATCAAATAGTAATATGAAGACAGCTTATGAGGGAGGGTTATTTGTTTGTATCCTTTGTCACTGTAAAACAAGCAACCCCCCTAGATTGCCAGCTGGCACCAAAACAAATGCTTTATCTCTGTTATACTCCAGCTGTAATTTCTGTAATGCACAATTACATGGTCAAAAAAATGCTGCACTTGTTTTGCGGTATTTGGGTTTGGTGTGTTATATCTGTAAGTGTGTGGCACATATAGCCTACAAACCTTTACAATGGTTAAAGTTCATAGAGAAAAGGTATTTTGTGAAATTTAAAGTGATTATTAGTAATTCTTAATTTATTCAGTTTTACTCAATTACGATTTACTACTTTACAGGGTTTTTAATATTTGGCCAAGTTCTGATAGCATCACTGTAGAACAGACTTTAAAGAGGAAAGGGTGGGTGATCAGTACAGGACTGCCTTCACAAGGGGAAGTACAACACTTAAATGAAACAGCTTCATCCTTAAAAGAAGTTTGTGCAAACAGCTCATAGCTCATTCTCCTGAAAAAATGCATTCAGGTGTTCTAGAAGCTGAGCAGAATGCAAATCAAAAATACAAAATCTCACAACCCAACACATCTTGAAAACCTTGGAAGAATTTGGGAAAGTAATGTATTTAAGTGCATTACAAGAGGTTTGTAGTGAGGGGACAAGGGACAATGGATTCCAAGTGAAAGAGAGTAGGTTTAGGTTGGGTTTTAGAAGGAAGTTCTTTACTGTGAGGGTGCTGAGATACGGGAGTAAGTCACTCAGAGAAGCTGTGGCTGCCATCCGTGGCAGTGTCCAAGGCCAAGCTGGATGAGGCTTGGAGCAAGCTGGGATAGTGGAAGGTATTCCTGCCCATGGCAGGGAAGAGCTTTAAGGTCCTTTCCAGTCCAGGCCATTCAATGAGTAAATGACTCTCTATAAAAAAATTGCTAAAAAAAATGGAAGTCCAAACCTAAACTGTGAGGGTTTGCGAAGTCTCTGTTCTTACAGAATTTGGCTCTGATTTTGAAGACAAACCATAATTCTGTTGGAGTTTGCCTAAGTGCAGGTTCATTCTTATTCCTTTTTGTGGGAAAAGTACTGAGAATATAGGCCAAGTGCTTCAGACTCATAGAAGTCAGAACGATAGTTCCCTTTTAAGTAGTAACCATGGACAAATGAACAGTTTTCCTTTTTTATTTGAGACACTTAGCAAAAATGCTGAAATATCAAACATTTCCTCAGTAGCTACAATATTGCCACTATGTACAAAATAGTTGATAAATGTAGTACACATATAAAAATACAGTATGCATTACATATATACAGTACAATGTGCAAAACATATGGCATTCAAACATATGGAATTGATTTCAGGGGTGCAAACAGCAAATACAAAGGCATCATGGTTTCTTCTAGAAAGGCAATACATAAACTGACGCCCTGATTGCCATAATTTGCATTTAGTAAAGTAGTGCTTAAATGAAGAGGGCCCCAGAGACAGGTGTTTATCTTCTTCTTTTCACAAAATGAGATGCTAAGACATAATTATGACTATGAAAATAAGAAGAGAAACACCTACTAGGGTTAGCGTTATTTCTACCGCAAGCCATACTGTGAAGAAAATCCTACCTGGAAAAAAAGCCTGTGCTATTACTTACTACAAATTTCTCAAACAACAAAAACAAATCTGTACTGTTAAACATCAAAAACAGCTTTGAAAATATCTACATCCTTAATTTTAAAAAAGTATGGATAACACTTTGGGGGATTTAATTTCCTATGTTTTAAAATACAAAGTGCCTCCTTTGGCAATATAAATGGCAATGCTTTGGTTCCTATTTAAATTTTTATATTATTATAATTTATTTTAGGCTGTCTTTTGAATATCTGAGCTGTATATTTTTATAAAAATAGTGTGAATATATAGTTATTAACCATTCTCTGCCTTTCTTTGAGAATTTGCTCTCATAGCTAGAATGGCTTTTTTGGCTAGATTTCTACAAATACATTTATGCACTTTTAACTTAAAAACACTTTATATTCAGTATTGGACACTACACAATGATGTAGGTCTCTCTTTTTTGCACTTTATTCCTAGCAAACTGGTATAAAAGTAGTATTTGAGATTATTTCACGTTTTAATGGATGCTCTTTATTGGCCATGTATATACTATATGTAACTCAATTCCATGGATGTCACATGAAATGCCTTCTGGGGTATGGTCTAGAAGTCACTGCAAGGTGATTTCATAGACCACAATATGAAGAGTTTCAACAGAACATTTACTAGAGATAAGTGGAAGATGTTTTTTTTCCAGTTTTAATAGAGTTTGCTTTAAGTTTATAATACACTTAAGATGCCATCCAAATAATAATTGTTTACATCGGTGAGCTTTCCTGTGTTTTGATTACATAATGCCCTTCCAGTTCAATGTATCCTGTAATTGCAGTTTTTCTGCCTTGAAAATAGTTCAGCAGCTTGAGCTTGGGTTCTGATTACAGTGCCTACACTTTTGAGGCATCTGAATGTTTGAGATTATGTAACAGAAGAGTTTAATATTGACACTTCTGTATGGATCATCATCTTCTCTGAACATGATTCCTATTGGTGAATTTAGAAATACCTGGGAAATGTGTCAGTATTAAGTAGTGATTATTTCTAAAAGCTGTCGCCTCAGCTTTTTAAAGTTTTGATTCTGCAGGTCTGCAAGCCCAAATTGCTGGATTACACTTTAAATTTCTGTAGAGAGCAACTGCCATAAATTAAGTTTATTGTCAGAGAGAAGATGGCAATGCTTTTTTAACTATTTCTAATGTCAAACAAAATTTTGCCTGTAAACTTCCTTGCTGTAACTGATGCTGAATGGCACTAAAAGTGCGTAACAAATTCCATTTCTCTGCTGAACACAGGATGTGACTCCTCTTGAGTAACATGAGCCTTGTAAAACTTTTCTGAGCTGTCTCTGTCTAGATGAGTAAACAACCAACTTTTGATTTTCACACTGATTAAAAGGTATTCCTAATTACTTTGAAGGACCCACTAACACCACATTTGATAGGATGCATTCTGTTAGTATACTGCAGCCATTAAATGGCAAATTTAGTGCCAGTGCATTCCTTTGCAACTGCTCTCTTAATGAGAAAGATTCACTTCTGTGCAGTCAAACTGCCCAGACACGATTAATTTTCTAAGATGTATTGTATTTGTGCTCCAAGAATTTTCATGTAAAACATGCACACACAAAAGTCTAAGCAAAACCTATTTCTGCCATAAACAGGCATATACAACTATGGCAAACATATCACATTTCAGAACAAAGTCTAAAGCAAACCATTTTATATAAGGTTTAATACACAATTCTGAAACGTACAGAAAAGTAATCACACATTCCCTACACTAGAATATTTGTACTTGAGAAACTAAAATGATCCCTTAATTTTTAGGGTTTTTTTTCAAATAGACGTTCAGAGCAGAAAGCTATACCGTACTGATAACAAGACATCTCAACTGTTTGGGTTTATTTCTGCACAAAGATTCCTATGGATTAATTAACATTCTACACTGCCAATAAGGGTAATTTTGTAGCAAGATGACTTTGCCGGTTTCAAGCTCTATTTACATGCATATCAAAAATGACAGTACAGTTGCTCTAGGTTAATTTGTCCTCTAAAAATTAATTTACTTGCCTCTCATTTAATCAGGAGGCAGGGTCAAAAAGGGATAACTCTAACCACACGTATATTGTATGATGTCTGGTGTATCACACATAATAAACTGACAGTACTGCAGAACACTAAATTTCATTCAGAGTTGTTCCTATCAGACCACGAGTCCTTAATTCTTATTCTCGTAACAGCCGAGGGCACTTTGTATCTCAGAGTATTAGCTCCCAAGATAGGATGATGAACAGGAATGCAAAAAGTTGAATGTTAAGAGTTCACTGTTATTGAAAAGTCCTATACCATCAAAGCTTAAGGCAAACAGTCCACATGTAATATTGTACTCAAGTATTGTAGGCACAGCAAGAAGGAATAAAGAATTATGTCTTTCAACTGTGTGAAGTAAAAATCTCCAAAGATTGTTTTCTTGTACTTAGTTTCATATTACAGTAATTCTTGGCCGGTAAAACCAGTGAAGATACATAATGATTTAAAGTGCTGTAATTGATATGATGCAAACATATGGTATCAGTTCAAACCCTGAATCAATGATGTAATCCATTATTTTATCTGAAGCCAATGGAATTCTGTCATGTCAGTAAACCAGACTGCGTTATACCCGGAGATGCAAATTTTCAGATAATTCCATAACATAAAAAGTATTTGGTTGATGTTAATGTGATTGTGTTGTGTTTTTCTTTTTGAAAAATGTAATGAAGGTGGCTAAGTGGATAACAGCTACTGTTTTCAGTATTTCTTTGATACATATCATTAATGTAAGAAGTAGGCAAAAGCTTTGGGGCATTTTTTCATTTCAATCCTACAAAACTTTATTTTGGAAACTTGGTGAGGAAAGAACCATGCAATGAGATTAGTTTTCAGACTAGAAAACATACAGTATTTCCCTATTTCAGGAAAAAGGAAGTGTTTCCTTTTATCTTAATTTAGGCATTCCCTAACAGGAAATTCCAATTTTGTGTTTGATTATCAGCTTCCGTCGTCTATGGCAACATTTAACAGCTATTACCTGAGAGACAACCACAGAATGTCAAAGTATATTAGTTCTACTTGAATTTTTTGCTTGTTTTTCTAACTGCTTTTGTAAGAGACTGAAAACAACAACTAAGGACTTTAAAACAAACAAAAAAAAATTCATGTGCTGTGCTGTGAGGTAAGAGCTTAATTTTTGCTATTTTCTGTTTGAGATATGCAATATGCCTTCTTATCAACAGTACATTCTGATCCTGGTGTTTAGGATTCACACTGAGCAGCTTCTCTGTTGGCTTCTCTGATGTTATGTAGTGGCAGACAAAGCTGTTCAACAGACAAAGTATTCATTAAGAAATGATGGTTGTCCTGTCAGTACTGTCCCCAGCAACTTGATCTCATCCTACAAACATCTTTTTATTGAGGGCATTGGGACTATTCTTGCATAGATGCTTGCAAGATTGTAGTGTACAACACTATTAATTAAACTTTTCTACTTCCTCAAACGTTTCTAATATGCTGAGATACTGGATTCAATGATCTACAAATATCCTCAAACACAAAGCAAAACAAGATATTTACTTCCATTATAGCAATCTCTTGTTTGAAGACCACTGTGTTCCCCTCTGTTCACAAAAATAAGCTATATAAAGTTAAGAGTATACAAATAACTGTCTGATATACACATTAAAACCTATTAAATCCAGAGCATTGCTGTAGAAAATTCAGTGTTCTCAATATTACCTGGCATAGCTACAGTGGATTTCTTGCAGTTACACTTACTATCCCTTTGGATGCAGTTAAATTCCTCCCTCATGATTAAAGAATGGGGGAAGTGTTTTAAAATCCACAAAAGCAAAATATAAAAACAACTTGAACAAATTAAGAGACTAGATACATGAGATTTCACTGAACCAGCCAGTGCTTCTACTTGCCTTTGCCCTCACAATTAGTTCTGAACCTGGCTCAGGCTTTCCACAGGAACAATGAAGTGCAGTGATACCTCCCCTCCCCCAGACATTTGCTCACTGGGTCAATACACAGAACTGACATCTCACTCTAAGTTTAGTCAATGTTGTGTTGCTCATTTAAGCATTACAAAGTCAGAGACGTAACTTCTTTCTTAAATATCTGTGAAGCATTTACCTTGGGGTACTTTTAATCACGAAGTACAATCATCCTTTCTTGACTTGTGAAATACAGCTTTCAGAGGGCCCTGATCTGCATTACTGATAGGTGCATGAAGTGATTCACTGTTGTAAACTTGAAAATCAATAAGGAATTAGCTTCAAGCATTTTCTCTTCCAAACATTACTGTCTTAATTTATGATAACTGCAATCAGAATGGTATAATAATGGACCTCTGCTGAAAAGAGACTTGCAGGTCGTGTTCTCATTGGCTATAGCTTAATCCCAGTGCAACTGTAGATCTTGTGGATCGAGAAAGTCAGTGGAAAACACGCTCGGGGCAGCAGAACTGAGAGGGGTGAGTCCAGATGAGGAGCTGGGCATTGTAATGTCCAGCCATTCCATATTGTCCAAATTTGTATCAGGAAGGTCAAGAGACAGACAAGAATTATTAGAAGTAAACTGGGGGTCAGATGTTTCCATGGGTGAATGAGAGTGATCTAAAATGCCGGAGTGATTAAGGAGATCATTCTGGAGGTCTTCAATTAGAGAAAATGACTCTCTGTCCTCATTACTGCTTGTCAGTTGAGGAATTTCATTACCTGATGGTAAAGTTCCATCCAAGAGGGCTTCAAGTTGGTTTTCCAAACTTACAGACAAGCTGGTTGTTGGTTCTAAGGACACAGGAGGAGGTGCCATTTGGATCTGTGGAGGTGGACGGGATATCACTGTGTTCACTGGCATTGTAGTGATGTTGGCTGTTACTGGTCTCATTTTAGATATGGGAGATGGTTCTTCTTTTATTGGAAGGGAAATCTCTGTAATAAAAAAACCTCACTGTTGAACTGAAAAAGATATTGACATAATACTCTCATGCTTAGAACTTGCAGCCCTTCTTTGCCCTCTTTGGGATGCATCCAAAGTGAATAAAGTACAGTAACAGTCTCTTTGCTGCTCACTCACACTTACATACTGGCAAGGCCTCCATGAACAACAGAGTATTTTTTAAAAGTCCCAGAGTTCTGTTTTCAGTGACAGCTCAGCCAACTAACATGAGTATTGATGAAAAAAGGAACCTAATTCTATAGGAAACTCCTTCATGTTTATAGTTCTTCTCATTAACTAGAATAATTATGGAACCAACACCTTTCCTTATCTAGAGAAGAGTGTTCAAACGAATTTTCAGTTTCATCCCTGTTTAGCACTGTCCACATTGGTTAATTAAGAGTCCACGAGATGAACTGATGTGATTAAGAAGCATTTATTCACAGTCCTAGAATCTAAAACTACACTTCTGTCAGGAAGTTCCATGTAAAATAGTGGCATTAACAATAAAGGGAAATAAAGCCTAAGTTCCAATTCATTCTTAGATGTTAATGAAGCCCAAAAATAAGACAGACAAATATGCAAATAAATCCTCTAGCACAAGTGATGTTCCTAGCAGCAAAAACATACCTGACAATATATTTTGTGCTGGTTTTCCAAGCAAAACCCCACATCCTTCTCACGCTCCTGAAGTACGTTATTAAACAAAACATTTTCAAGTGCAGAGCTTACTTACATTAAGTGCAAGAGCCCTGAATGTTTTACTTTGGTTTTTTTTTTTTTCCATAAAGATGATCATTAATTTAGCTTGAGTTGTTGAGTACACAAGTTACTTATCTCAGTCTACTCACATTTTCTGCACATGACCTTGTAATTTGCTTTGAAAAAGAAAAAAATACTCTGATATTTAGAATATAGCTGAAGTCTTCCAGTAGCCTAGAACACTGCCCTGGCATTCACTCCTGTCAAGATCCGTCTATGACAGCAGTTACAAACCATTCTGTTAATTGAATCGCTTGGCACCACAACATTTCCCAGTATTTTAATGACTTCTTAGTCTACTAAGCCTAATTATGGCTGAAAGCCTCCTATTATTGCTGAGCTACCCTGTTTATTACTTTAGTTATTTCAGTGCCTTTCTGATAGCTCCCTTATTTTAACTGACATAAAGTTCTTATTGATTAATGTCTCTATGTAGTTTATGCACACTTTTCCCAGTAATGCATCTTTGATGTTTATAGTTGATAGCATGTGGTTACATTTAATGAAATTTCACTGCCAACATGCTTTAACTCTTACTTTATTCTAGTCTTTGTATAATTTCAATAAACATGTTATAGACTTGCTCAACTTTTCCAATTTTGATAAAGAATGTCTGTGCTAACCTAAGGTGTTATTTTAATCATTTGAATGCTGTAGAGATATTGTAAAGGTCTGCCTGAGCTAATCTGCAAGCATTTAAGTTCCACAGCAGGTTGACTGTATGTATTTTGGTAAATGCTTTCTTTAATAAGGAACAAAGCAAACTTTCAGAAATTTAGCTTCCTTCAGGCTGCATAGCTTCTAACTCCTGTTCCTAAAAGAATTCTCATTTGATTATAACAGTGAGGTTTTATTACCAGGTTTTAAATCTCTACATCACACAGCTGTCAATGAGCTTACCTCCACTCTTGATGAGAATATCAAAAAGATCATCCATCTGCTGACTGTGTGCACTGGAAATCTGTAGTGCAGGAGAACAGGGTTATTCTTTCATGTGGTATTTTTTCCTATGCTCGTTTTTCCTAGTTTCTCTCAACAACATGTTGCATTAACCTATGATAAAGACTAAAATGCTTATATTGAAATTGTCTATCTAGAAAACAGATACTTTGGAGAGACTTTTGCAATCTCTGTGGTTGTACAAAGGAATAAGGAAAAAGCATGACAAAGACTTCATGAAGGCAACCTAGGACAGAGAGATCAGGAGAGTTACTGACCCCATTTTGTACCAGGGTAATAACAACTGCAGCACTTTGGGATTGCAAACCCTGCTCTACTGTCTCAGAAATAGCTTGTGAATGGTCATCATGTGAGATGCATTTTAGTAGGTATCTTTGGGGTTTTTTTCCAAATTAGTAGATTTACATTCTTTTATTTTTTAAAGTGAGGGTAAGCTTTCAGGAACTGCTTATCTCTGTTTTAAACAGAGATAACTAAATAACTGAACCTTAGGCAAAAACTAACAAAATCCTCCACAAACTGACTCATTAAAAAACAAGTCTAGAAAAAGTTGGAGACTTTGATGAAGGTCTGAAGAAGTATTTTAAACCACTGCTTATTACTTTAGGTATGGGAAGTGATTTGTCATCAGGAGATCTAGTGGGGAGCCCCTGACTGACTGGTAGTGATAGAGTGACCTAAGACAACCTGTGTGCCCTCACTGTGGGGACGTCCTGCACATGCCAAGGACACAGGAAAGGACATTAGACACCCACAGCTGTGCCTGAGATCTGCCACCACAAAAACCCAACCAGCACTAGGAGCTACAAGGTTTTATCTTTTGGGATAGTTCTGAAATGCACAAAATTAGGGATACTCATTAATTTTGTTTACACATTTCCTCGGATACAAAGGAACTTTTACCCTTATCAAGGTAAACTGGCAAAGCGCTACACAGGACCATTCACCAAGATTACTCAATACAGACTCTTTTTCAAGCAAGCACCTATACTCATGTTTGCCTGTGTGTATAAACACATTCACATGCATTCTCCTCAAGTTTACTCACTTTGGAAAATACAAACATATTTCTTCTCTTAAGTTAGTCTCTGAAGGCTAGTTACTGTAAGTAGCAATAGCAATATTATCCCAATTAGATGTGTCACCAACTGGGAACTGTAAGACTTATTTACGTATATGCTTTGGTAAATGCATAGAAAAGCTCTGTTTTTAACAGAGTAAAGAAAACAAGTACCTCACGGTGTGATGGCTGAATATTGCGGGTCTGTTTTATGGCCTCTTCATAACGAGGAGGATCTTTAGTCTTGGACACTGTGTTGTTGAAGAGGGGCTGCTGAACAATGTAAGGCTGGGCTTGAGATGGAGACCCAGGCTGCGTGAAGAACAAAATAATGACTAAATAATGTGATCTAGTGAATTCAGGATGTATCAAGCTCTATAGATTATTCTATTTTGTAAGAGCTATGTATTAGCATAATCAGAGGGATAAAATAAGTTTCTCCCTTTCTCACACATATGCACATACAAGCATTATTAAAATCTACAAAACATTCTTCCTTGAGTGAAGTGCCATATGTAAATAGTTGCATGTTATATAAGAATAACAATATAAACCTGAACTTTAAAGAAGATTGTTGGGATATCCTTACCTTGTTGGGAGCAGCAGGTCCATTCTGCACAGAGAGGACCTGATTACCACCAGGGTGAATGTTAGAGTTTGATGTTTTATTAATAAAGGATTGTGAAGGTGTTGAAACTGGTGCAGTCTGATAGGAAAATACTGCATTTGATGTGGCAGGTGGAAAAACCTGAAAAGGATTAACAGATCAGTCTTAGATTGTGGGTTTTTTATTTTTAAGAAAAGGTAACATTGGATGAATTACATTAATGAAATATAAGACCCTTTTCTCTAAAACGCTTATTTAAATTCCCTGTTAAGTGAATGTAATCTGTACTGACTTCTCCTTTCAGTGGAATAATTTCAGACCAGTTAGTCTCTGAAAAAAACTTTGTGCTCTGACATACTTTCCTTCATCACTCATTACTAAAAACATTTTCCTGAAATTTTCCAGGAAGCATGAGGAAAGTGTATGGAACAGTTCAATAAGCATGTCCATGATTTCCCCACCTAGTGGACAGTCAATTACATGAGCTTATTTCTGATCTGATACCAACTGTACCTGTATCCACACTTGCCTTCTCCTGCTGGTTTTAAGACAGAATGATTTTGGTTCTCATTTTTTTTGGAAAGTAACTACAGGTATCTATGAGGACTGAGGGAGAGGCAAAAGAGAAAACTAATGAACACAGGTATCAACTACAAATTTGGTTATTGGTATATTAAACTTTTTTATTTCTTCAACTGCTAGTCCACATACTCATTGCAAATGATTCCCAGCAGTATCCTGGGATAACTCATACTTTTTAAGTTTTAACTTTAACTCATACTTTAGAGAAAAGGAGATGAAGAGAAGCTATGAATGCATCAGCACATAAGGCTGTTTTAAATTCAGTATCACTCCCAAATACCTTTATGACAAAGGTGACAAATCTTAGGACATGGATGGAGAGAGGCAGATCTAATGCTGAATGCATGAGGGGTGTCCTGATCTGTTGTATCACATCAGTATTTTCATTTTGATGTAAAAACCAGAGCAATAGCAGGCTGCAAACTCTACTGGGAACTGTGGATTTCATGAGAACCGATCTGAATAGCGAGGAGGACCCGAGGGTACAGATCTTGGTTATGGCCTGCAGACATTTCAAGGAACTTCAATGCAGCAATGGCAGCAAGCTGCCAGTCTCTGGCACACATACGTGCCTCAGAATGACTGGAAAATTTCTCTATAGGACCTGTTGAATTAACAGGGTAAGTAAGATTAGTCCCTACCAAATCCCAGAAAACCTGCATGAAATCTGTTTTCTGGATAGATGTCCTCCAGTTCGGACTTCTGGACGATAACCTCAATGTCCATTAAATGAAACAGATTGAACAAGTAGTCTGAAGGGTATTGATGCTCCTTTAGCTGTGTCCCCCTTTATTAGCCAGGTCTCTCTAGAGAATGGCAAAGCACAATCATACATCTTCTAAGGTAAGTTCTTATCTGGAACAACAGCCCAGGCAGAGGCAGATAAAGTGACACTGCTCTGCTACAATCCCCAAATCTCATCAGAACATGGGGTTCATGATGCACTTTTGTAAACTGAAATAAGAACTTCAGAGGGTGAAATATAGCAGTTACATAATATACTGTAAAAACTAACCTCTTCATCTTGGAATTTAAGTTGTTTCCAAATTATCTGCCCCTAGGGGCAGGCTGAAAAGCTTTGCTGTCCTAAGTAATAGGAGCTCTACAGTCAATAATAATACTGATAAAGGATGCAATGAAGGTCCAAAACTAATCTTCATGTTCTTAATAATAGAGGTCAGTCTAGGAGAGACTCAGAGGAGGAGAAAACCTTTTCTTTTGTGATGACTGGTGCTGATGGGGAGATATCAGCTCCCATATGAACATAACTAGAGTGGCAGTCACAACAGTACATCCAGTGCTGAGGATAATCTGTTGGAATGGGACATTACGGAGCTGATTGTTTTCAGTAGAGAGGAAGAGAAGGATCTCTCTGAATCATACCCTGCATTCCTTAGGAAGAGGTATGATAGGGTTTTGACTCACTGGAATTACCATCCTCAGGATCTGAGTCCATAGCTTTCTTCATAAGGAGGGATGGAATCAACAAAGAAAGTAAGAAAACCAGAATTAAATTCTACAAAAGAATACATCTCTGAAGTCATAGGTAAAAGCTTTCTCTTAAGAACTCCCTATGAGAATCTCCCATTTAGAGCCAGAGGCAAATAAGAGAAACTGACTGGAATATACCTGGTACATACCACTTGTGCCAAGCGTGGGGAAAGATGTAGTAAGAGTCATGCCCTAAGTGTGCCATTAAGATAAAAGGTCTTTAGACAATGTATTTATATGCAACTGAAAAATCAAGTCCTGCATAGACTAAAATTTTGGAAAGAGTTACAAGCCCATTGTATCACACAGAAAAACATGGTAGAGATATTAGGAGACGTGATAATTTGTCTGTAACACAGATGACATAAAAGATTCTGAAAGCACTGCCTAGAACTAGGTTATACAACTACTTATCTTAATGTTTATTGCTATCCACAAACCTTTCTGATTTGTTGGGTCTGACCAAGTGCGTGCTGCATGCTGGTATTTTGTTTTGATTGTGGAGTATGCATCTGAGGTGCTGTCTGCACCAGGCCAGAGGAAGAAATAGGAGCAGGTATTTGTGATGGGGTCTGTATTCCAGCTTGTGATTGAGCCTAAAGGATGAAGATAAAATATTTGCATTATTTGTATCTCACAGTAAGTTACTTCATGTAAAAATCTATTGCACGCTTTATGCAGAATAGCAGTAACATGTATTCTGGGAGGGATGAGTGTGAACTGTATCGGAAACCAAACTCTTACTGTGTTTGGTACTGGGGAGTTCTCAGCTAAAAAGTGATGTTCATTTTGCCAACAGAGTTTAAGACAAAGACAAACTGAAGAGAGCCCAGCAGATAGTGATGAAAATAACAGGGGACAGAGAGAGCATAAATCAGTAAGAAAGGATTTTAAGAACTGGCTTGAGTAACCAGAAGACAAAACTGACGATGCAAGAAAAAGGTTGCTTTTAAGACCATGAAAAAAAAAAAAACCAACCTAAGTGGCAGTGGAAAACTCTCTGGAGTATCAGTGAAGTAAAATACCAGGACAAGCTGCTTGAGGTTGTTACAGAATTCTAGCAGGGTTTTAGAACAACCTAGGTAGAGAGCTGGGTGTATAGCTCCTAGGAACAGTTATTGCACTGCAGACTGGAGCCCATGCTTACCAGAATTTTCCACCCCTCATAAAGATTGCTGGATGTGCTGCTGCACAGGCTTGCAGCTAGGCCCACAGCATGCACAACAGCCAGGGACACACTGTAGCTGGAAGAATACTTTGCTGCCATGATGGGTGGCAGGGGAAAATTCCAACAATGCCACTGAGCATTGGAATTACTGCTTAATTCTACCTCAGACCAACAGGTTACACTGATTCAGCTTGGTCAGATTACTCTTATACCTCTGTATTTATAGCCTGTCTTGGTTTATGCTGTATTTATTTACCACCTATAATCAGCCTAGAAATAATATTTGCGTAACCATGGTTTCTTTTTCTAAGTCCACAGGAGAGTTCTACAATCTAGCATTCACATTTTTAAATATATTGACGCATCACCACACAAGGTAGTTCACATATGTTTTGTAAACAAGGCTATCTCAAAATAAAGTACTGAGACTGTAGCTCTCTATTATGATTTGCAGTTAACAAAATGATGGTATACACTACTATAAATCAAATTCTGCATCAAGGCAGTACATAGTAAGACAATTGCTTTTCAGGAAAGAGTACCTGGGAACAAAAGTTGCAAAGAAACAAGTATTAGAAGCAGGTATTGCAAGATTGGCTCGAGCTTTTCTACCGTTTCCCTTAAGCAGAAACAGGCTAAGCCTGATTTTTAAGTTAATCTTACAAGCAGCACATTTACCTATTTACCTATTACACTAAGTTATGAAACACTGCTGTGCAGGTTACATGATAAAAAAATAGAAACACCCTTACCTGCAACTTGATATTTCCAACTGGTAACTGCACTGCAGTAGCAGCGTTCGGTCCCTGGATAGACAGCGGGAGGAGCAGCTGGGCAGTTCCCTGGGTAGTTAATAAAGCTTGAGGCTGGGCAACAACTGCAGTTTGTGGCTGCCTCTGTGGACTAACATAAAACTGAGAAATGGCATTCTGAGGTTCAGCTTTGGCCACAGGTATCTCCTGTTTGATAACAACCGCCTTTTTGGCAACTGGATTCTGGCCAGCAGTGTACACTGGCTGTCCTAAGGAATGGCTGGCTACAGCTACAGATTGACTGGTACTTGAGCAGTCAGCAGGAGCAGTTTCATCTTTGACAGCAGCACCGAACTGCTTCTGTTCCAAAGCAGCTGAGTTACCAAAAGTCTGAGACTGTTGCTGTTGTCCTCTTTTTTCAACCTCAAGTTGCATTTTCAATACTTCCACAAGTTTTTGCTCTTGTTCCAGTTTTCTTTTGAGCTCTTCAATCTGCTTTTCTTTTTCTTGAAGCTTGCGGTCCTTTTCTGCTACATCAAACTCCATGGTTGAGATGCTTCCACTGCTGCGATTCTGATTATCCTCGTTTGTGTTTGCTCTCAGTGGGGAAGTACTTAGGAATTGGGACGGTGACATCATGGTTATTTCTGGGAAAGTGTCTGCCATACTCGTATCATCTGTGCTTAGACTCGACTGTTCGGAAGGAGAGGGAGATACAGGCAAGGGAGAGCTGATGTTTTCAGTTTTTACTGCTTTGCTGCCAGATCCAGTAGTTGTTTTTTCTGGAGGGAAGCTGGATATCGTATTAGCCACTGGATTATTTAATGTTGCAACAGGAAATGCCACAGTCACTTCCCCAGTGTTACCTGTGGCCCCACTGGAAGTGGTCCCTGTCACAGAGGTACTTGTAGCAACCCCATTGTTGTCTTGATAGGTTTTCAGACGCTCAATGAGATCTGTTTTTGTTCCAGACACTGGTAATCCCCTCAGTTTCAACTCCATTTTAAGCTCTGCTACCTGAAATAAAATAAAATAAAATAAAACGCTATAATAAAAAAGGAAAATATTAAAACAGAATGATATGCATTCTTGTTACATCTTAATAATGAAAATTATTTTCATTAGAGTATTTGCTAGTTATTACACCTCTGGGTTCTGACAGCACGCATTATCTATGAACACATTTCCCTGGCTTCCTACTTACTTCAGTGTTTAAATGGCCAAAAACTTAGCAGTGTTCAGTTGTACAGTGAATAGTAGCGAACTGATGATGTTTTTTCATAAATATTCAACATGGAAAAATGTACCTACAGCTCCTGTTCTGAGCTAAAAACCTCTGAAGCAAACCAGCAGACAACAGCAGCAGGGCAGATAAAAGCAGTGAACAGCAGCACGCTGAGCCCCTTTGTTACACCATCAGGACAGACAGATCTGTTTCTGAGAAACTGTATCAGGTCAGGTGATGATTCAATAGACCCATCAAACACAAAAGGCTCTCTTGCTAATTAGCAACCAGTTACCCTATGTGCCATCCAGATTTCTTTTACATAGACAATATAAGCAGTCAAAATTACTTTCTGGCAGAAAAACATTCTCAGTTTTTTTCCAATAAGCTTACAGACAAAGTACAAATGTGTCAAGTGTAAATTAATTCTGTGCTTCAAAGTACCAGTTAAAGAAAAGCAGTCACAAAGAATGGCTTCTGTTTATCATAAACGCACACCACAGCTAACTGCAGAGTTGGGGCTCTCTGCATGTTAGAGCTACCTCTAATAGAACAAAAGGTAGTGACCTCAGCAGTATTTCATACTCATCCAGCCTAGAATTTAAGTTGGAGGTATTTTTGATTTGGAAATGATGAAAAGTCACAGCAATACATTTTACATCTCTAAAACCCACAGCAATTTTATGTTAAATTAACTCCCTAGCCAAGGACTATCAGCTGTTTCCCCCAGTCTGGTATCCTCTACACTTGAAAGTGTGTTCTAATTGTTCTCTTTTTCGACAAGTCATTTCTGAACTCTTAATCAGAACTGATTTAGCTGATACATTGGTAAAACCAGCACGTCTGCAAGGAAGGCTTATGTTAGTGTTACCACATCAGCAGGAATACCAATAAATTGTGCAGAAATAGCTAAGTGAACAGCTTTAAACACTGCAAAGCACAATTTCAGGTTAACTTACATATCTTAACAAGTCTTTTAGTTTAAAATTTAAAGATTGGAAAACTTATTTCAAACACTGTTGTTTGAATTGCATCTTATAGACTTATTTCATACTAAAAGATTGGCTTTAACTTAGAACAACACATTACTGTCTTGAGAATCTGATCTTCCAAAATGTCTTCTTTTTATCCCTTCAAATGTAAAAAAATCTTCCCTCCCACTCCTCACAAACCTTTGCAAAGGCAGAGAGAAAGGAATTAACTGCCCACTAGATGTCCCTACCCTGCTGCTGAGGTTGCACACATTCCCGCAGCTGCCAAATCTTAAACCCCCACAAGTCCCTTGCAGTCTTAATTCCTGCTAATGTATTTCAGAAGGAAGAAGATCCTATGCAATGCACTCATAGTGCAACCTCAACAGACTACACAGTTTGTAATAACTGCAAGAAACTTCAGAATTCAGAGTTCATTTTCAGATGATGTGTTGAACTCTGGTAAGAAGATCTTTTCTACTCTTTTTTTTACAGTCTTATTTCTCTTTCTATTTATAGCAGTGACCTCTTGGAATATGTTTTCATTAGGGCATATTTTAATTTATATTGCCTAGCTAAACCTCTTCATTGATACACTGACATTGTAATGAGATTACTGTTCCAATGTTTAAATCTGTCTGAGCTGAAACTTCATGTGAATTGAATCTCACGGTTTACCCAAGGTGTCACAGTGAGTGACCTATTACAATATGTCTGAAATTCTTCCTTTTCTAATTCTTTGGGGAAAAAAATGTCATTTCTGGAACAAATGCATATGAGGAATCAAATATTTCAGTCCAGGAGAGCTTTGTATGAAAACTTTGACAATCTTATTCTAACCAATTAGGAGGAAAGGACAGTCTTCATTGGTACAAATTACCAGGCATATTTTCAACAGCAACAGATCACAAGTTATGAATTACAGTAATGCACAGGAATGGACAAATTCCTCTTATATTTTACCTTCAAGTCATCCAGGCTTGAAGGTAGAGGACCTGGTTTCCTGCTAGGAACATTACTATTCTGTCTCGGTGAGCTGGCAGCTGATGTTGGTGTACTGTTGTTCAAAGTATTCAGTGGTGAATTCCCATTGTTGCTCTGTTTGTCATTCAGTGGCCTTCACATAAGAGAAAATAGAGGGACAAGAACGTCAATGCTAAATATGTTATGTTTTCAATCAAGAGGCTGTGATTCTGAATCTCCTGTCTGTGAAGCTAATGAACAGATTAACTTTTTTTACATATCCATGCTTAACCTAAGACATTACTATAACGTATTTTCAGTAAAACAAAACAGACAAGAAAACAGAGAGTTGTATGATGCTATTTTGTGTTGGTTTTGCAGTTAAGCATACCAATTTATGCTTCATAGTTCTGATTATTGTCACGATATCCCTGAAGAACACTATGGACTCCAAACACAGTTTACACAAATTAATCACCAGCCAGGGCAATTAGTTTTTTGTCTGGTATCAATAACCACCCCCCCAATACTGAACTCTGTGTATCGACCCTTCCATAGATGTCCAATGTTCACACACAGTATGGGACTGACTTAAAGCAGTTCACTTTAAAGATGATGCATTTTTATCAGCTGTACTCAGGAATCTCATACAAGGATTCTGAAGTAATCCCAAAAAATTAAAAATGCCACCATTTACACTAGGTACCGTAAGTCAGCTCTTTTATTTCGTTCAGCTGATTTATGAAGAAATATTTCTGAAATGTCACTAAATGGAACATAAGAAGCGTGGGCAAGCAGGCAGAAACATCGCCAGTCCAAATGTTAGGATACATGGTAATTATAAATACAACCACAGATGGTAGCTTTAACTTTTCTAGCCTCACTTGCTGAAGAAAAAGAACTCAGTGAAAACTCATTTAAAAAACCAGCTGAAAGTCAATTTGAATTTAGGGTTGTGTGGCTGTGGCATGTTACACTTTAAGCACTTCTAGGAAAAGATTTGCCTTAGATGATGAGAAAGAAACTCTGCAGATAGTCAGCTTCTTGTGTTTTTATACGGTACTGGCAACTCTTTAAACATTTTTCTGACTACTTCTACCTATAAATCAGTGAGTGTACTTCTCACTGTTAAAAGTGCTAAAGATCAGTACTAATGAGGAACTCATATCAGCATTAGAGATGAAGCTATAAACAACACACATCAAATTTAAAATGACTGTTACATCTTATTTGTAAACTGCAAAAATGTGGTTTGTGAATTTGATGTAAAAAAAAAAAATAAACCCACAAGAATAGTGTACGTCCTTGTTAAACACATGGTCTGGAAGCTTCTCTCCTCCTCTGCCTGCCTATGTCCCATTTGACTGAAAATGGTGTCAAAACTTTGATTTTGTACAAATGCTTTTGAGTTTCAAATATGCATTTGGTCATAAAAAATGCATCTGACAGGTAAGATGTTCTGTTTCCATGTCACCAAAAATTAACTAGGACCACTTCAAGGCTTATCAGACTTCAGGATTATGCTAACAAGAGAATAACCTCATCACCTTGTTAAATAAGGCAAATAATACCCACCCTGATGCACAATGCCATTTAAAGTTTTCTTGGGTTCCAACTGTCTCTCTAACATTTGCAAACCACGTTTACTTCTAAAGCCCTAAGCCTGTAACTGATGTATTATGTTTTTCTTTAAAGGACACAAACAATGTTTCACATACTTCAGCGGTGCAGGTAGAATTGTCTGGTAGTTGTAGTGTTGTTGCTGTTGGCTCAGGATCTGCAGCTGCAAAAACAGTTGCTGCTGTTGTAGCAGACGAGCATAGTTGGAGTCCATCTGTGGCTCATTTTTCTCACCTTTCTGATCAGGTGGAATATATTGATGATACTTCAATTTTTTCACCCTTGGTTTAGGTTCTTTACATTTCTTGCTCCGATGTTTATCATTTGGGTTCTTTGGGTGGCTTTGCTGTTTATGGATGGAAAAGATTGAAACAAAAGCACAACAGATGTCACTTAAAGCAGTTACTAATGGCTCAGAGATGCAGCATACCAGAGCACTTTTACAGCAGAGAGCTGCTGAAAACAATTGTCCTTGAAAACATCCCCAAATGATCCATCCTTGCAAGGGTAACATACTCCAGCTGCCTTATCCCCTGCACAAGTAGGGGTCATCAAATCACAGTCTGTGAATGTTTTTTTAAAGATGGCACAGCTAAGGGCTTCTACTAGTCATGACCTGTCATTGCAAAGAGGCATTCTTCTTAAGCAGGTTGAAAGCCACTTAGCAGTTTGTGGAAGTAAAAGCCAGAACTTTAAATTCCATCTGTAAACATCTGAGGTACTTAGAGGTCTAGACTAAAAGCATGGACAGACATTCCCATAAATTACAGGCAGAAATATCTTCACTAGCAATACCCACTCAAGTGGTAAAGCTCTCATCCTTTACAAGCCCTTTGAAATTATTTTGATGGAAAAATTGAAGGCAGTTACCTAATCATACAGAAGGTATCAAAGCAGAAATGCTGTGTTGATCCATGCATGTTTACTACACAGACAGCCTCTTTGGGGGCACATTTGAATTTGTCATTAAAGTCTTGCATTAAGTAAGCTGGTACAAATCCAGTGATTGCAAAGGATATAGCCAAATTTATATTAGAAAATGACTGCCAGAGGGCATCCTTGTACATTTAACTGAGTTTATTTCATGCAGGTAAGCAGAAATCTACAGACATATATTCATTAACACAGCTGGAAATGAAACATTATGGACATCTAAAAGAAATCCCTTTCTAACTGTATTTGAAAGGGGTTTCAATGTTGCTGGCTAAGTCAGTGCAGAAAAGGGAATTGAGTATGTTCTTCTGATTTTCAACAACGATACAGTAACTTCTCCCTCACAATGAATTCTGCTTATACATTAAACCAACTAAGAAATTAGTTGTGGAAAGGGAGCAATGCCGTTCACCACTTTGGCTACAAGCAGACTATGAATGCAGTGACTCCCTTTCTACTCAGCTATCCTCCATACAAAACTAAATTAGAAAGCAGATAGAAATAGAAACTCTGTATTGCAAAAAACTATTTGTCCTTATTTCTTAAAAATTTCCATAGCAATGTAATGCACAATTCTGCCTGAAAACTTTCATCAACTGTCCTGTAAGGACCTCTTGGAATAACGAGTGGTCCCTAGAAGGGTTTCTGGCTGACCTAAGCACATGAAAGCTTTCAGTCACCAGCCCAACATGCTCCCCTGAACACCAGCAGAAGCTGTTCTTAGCTAAAGGCACTGTAACGTTACTTGTGTAGTTTTCCACTAAGCACAGCACTGTGTGTTTAGGACACAAATGAAGAATGTTGTCCTCAGGGGCCACAGTTGCAGTTACCCACCTTCACTAACGTTGGCCCAGGCTTTGCTGCAGATACAGTGGTTGTGGTCAGGGTGGTTGCAGCAGTGGAACGAGTCACGTGCTGTTCGATTGTAGAGGGAGTTTTGAGGAATTCAGGAACTGGAGAGGTTAAAGGTGGATACTAGTATTAAAAAAAAATATAAGGAAAAAGAGAAACATTAAAAACATCGGCCACCTGAGTAACTGGAAGAAATGTGAAAAAGTTAAGACAATTTACTGTCATGTCAAATTCCTAAGATATTTTTTGGAGGAATGGTAAAAACAAAACCCTGTACATGTGTACAGATGTTCCATAAGGGCATATCATGGCACACTTCAAATATAGCAAATAAAATACAATGGTTTCTTACTTTGACTTTTTAGTTAGCTAAGAAAACACTGCTCTAGTACTATAAAATTGAGGCCTTCAGTATTTTTTGTCTGTGGAGTCAGATTTTTGTGTATACATGGAGAATGTTACCACCCAAACAAGTACTGTCAGAAAACCATTGCTTTCATAAAGGTCAAACTTCACACAGGCAAACAAACTTCTTGTTTCAGAATGATCACACAAAAGGACAGCTGGTATATTTTCACCCTTCCTATGGTATTTTCACAGAACCCCACCTCTGACTGTGCCAGGAGGTGCATTTCTTCTCTATCTTATGCCAGCAGAAGTGCAAACCCAAACTTTGCTCATCTTAATTTGTCATACCAATTTTTATTGTGCTGAAATTGGTTTGTGATGTTAAATCTTAAAGAAACCTTGTAATATCCTTCTGTGGTGAATATCCCTCTGATGGAACACAAAGACTCTACATAAACAGATCTCAGTCTTTGTGTTCCAAGATACACAAAGAAATTTTTACTCTTTTCTCACAAACAGATTTCTTCATTCTCTAATTATCTTTACCTGTTACAGGTAACTGCTAACAGTTTTCATTAGTCTTTCTTGGATATAAGTAACTGAAAATGTACAGGATATTCCATGTAGGGTCTCACTGCATCCTTACAGTGGCATTAGCCCTTCTACTGGAATCATCTCTTCTGACAATTTTACAGAGGATGTCCACAGTAGCTCCCTGACTCCACTGCTGAACACTGCACCCCAGCTCCCCTCCTTCCCAGTTTTCTCTTGAGTCAAGGGTCCCCAGGTTTCCACATTTCTTTGTCATGGAAAGGAGGGGCCTTGTGTATTTTTCTTTCCAAGAACTACTCATTCTATTGGAATTGCATTTCTTTCCTAAAAGCCGAATCAACCAGTTCTTTTTGCATAACAATCCAACTGTGCTGACTCTGCCTTCCTGCTTTTGTTAGGTGACCCATTCTTGCATCAACCTTGTTAACGGTAGCATGAAACCAGAATGTCCCACATCAACTCCCACAGAGCACTGGTACCAGCTTCCTTCCAGCGCAGGACTTCCCTCTTTCTGTCTCATTTCTGGTAATCTCCATCCTCATTCTCCTAATGTTTAATATCATCCAGTAATAAATCCAGCCAGATGACATCAGCTGCACTTCCATTGTTTAAGAAAGCAATTAGATCACCTAGTACAATGTTCCTTTTATAAAGCCCTGTCTTTATATTCCTATCAGTAAACATCCTTTTTCTTCCAAACTAATTCCAAGACTTGCATTCTAATTAAGTCCGACAGGTACTTTCTGTTTCATTTCTTCCTGTACCTTTCCCATATTTTTCTATGAGATTACCATAAAGGACTTAATTCGGTACACATTTTGCAACTCTGTGTCCTGGTTCTTTTGTGTTTCCTGGATAGCAGTTCCCAAGCTGCCAGTCTGCGCGAACAAAGCTCTCTGACTTTTGCTTATAATTAATTTGCAATTAATTTCCATTTTATTTTTGTGTTTCATTTAGACATTCCGCTGTGTTCCCAACCATCAGCTGCCAAGAGAGGCAACTATAGCTGCCTTCCCACAACACAGCAAAACAATAGTGGGTTTGATCCCTCTGTCTTGCAGCCACATGGAGGAACAGCTCCTGATGATTGCTTTACTAAAGGGCAGATTTACCATGTCCTCCCCAGTCACTGCAACACAGTGCACATGCCTGTCCTGGGCACCTGTCAGTTTATGGTGGCAGGCTAAAGACACAAATGCCTCTATTTTTATATCCAAGTTTCAGAGTGTTTGCTCTGGAAAGTCTCTGATATCTACACAGTGTCTGTTATTTGCTGGACTTGCAAAATAATTGGGAGGGGATGTTAGAGGGACTTAGACTTTAAAAAAAGGTTCTGGATGCTGTATTCCAAGATATTGCATCCCTGTTACTATCCAGTTTACAAGGTTTATTCAAGTTACAGCAGTAAAACTTTAAAAAGCACTTAGAATAAAAGTGTCAAGCACCATATTACCATAAAGCACAGAGGAATTAAAATGACCTCATGATTTTCACTATTTCTTAACTAGACACCATTTAAAATGTTTGCTATTTCACTTATTCATTGCATAGTCTTGTACTAATCTGATCCTTCTTGAACTCAAACAACTTGACTTCAAACATACTATTATAGGCTAGGCAAACAAATCCACGATGACAGCACAGCTAAACTCTTCAAAGGGGGACAGTTAGTAAATTTTTTTAAAAGCCCAAACAAAGCCAAAACAACAAAAAAAGCAACCACCAAAACCCCAAATTACCTCTTCTCACATTGTGTGAAAATCATGGTGTTAAACATTTTCTTCTGGCCAGAGAGTAGATTATTTTTTCCTTACACTAGTCATTATCCTAACCTACACACAAAGCTTTTCAGATTTCCCATTTTAACCTGCAAGTGTTAGATGAGGCAATGAACCATGCACATAATTTACTTTATATTATTTTCAAAATCAAAAAATTAGATTTAAGATGCCTTGACTTCTTAACTTGATTATTTCATAAACTAGTAATTATTTCATTTCGACAGATCCCTATATTTCCAAGTAATATTACTTCTGCACCTTTTCTGCTAGCTGGTCAACAAGCTACAGAGAATATACTGAGAAATTATTCTGTGCCATCAAGCAAAATTCTTCTGTTCTTCAAAAAAGCTGTTTTGAAGATAACTGTTTAGTATATTCTGAGCTGTGAATACCCCAGTTTGATCTGTTTGGAACATGACTAAAATGCCTAATCCTTACCAGATGCAAGTACACTGGGTTAAAGCAAGTTTTAGGTCATCAGTCAACAAGAGCTGAAGGTTCTCAAAATTATGTTCCATCCTCTGAAGTCTGGAAATGTGCGGAGGAGGAAGCCTTAAAAAGAACTTTGGCTGCACTCCGCTTTATTCAAAACATTCTTTGTATTTTTTTTTGTTGTAATAAAATTTAAAATTTATCAGAGGAAATTAAAAGAATAAAGGAGCCATTCCCAGACACGTCTCCTGTAGAGACCTGCTGTGCTGTTACTCTTTAATTCAAAAGGAACAAGGTGAGCATCTGTTTTATTCTGCAGAAGAGCAACTTCTCATTTTAGATGTGTGCACAGAAGTGGCTGTAATGTAATGCGAAATCCATAAGCAAAGGCTTGAAGTTCTATCTGAAGTGCTTTTTCAATCAAGTTCGAATGCCTTACTTTTTGTTTCTGTAATCACAGAGCCCTCTTATGCTTCCTGCTTAGAAAGCTTTTGGCATGTATTGCTTTGAGTATTTTTATTTAACTCTCCATTAGGAACCTAATGCCTTACTCAGGAATCTAATTTCATGTGGTTTGTTTTCAATTTATTCAACACAAATTATGTTCTCTCAATGTGAAACCCAACTCACATCTTAATCTGTATGTTAGGGAACAATGAAATAAAATGGATGTGCTGTACTTTGTGTCCAGCATTGGTTTTGAATATGAACTTCGCAATACTTTTTCTATCTACTGTGGTAATAAGAAAACCAAGGAGAGTAATATCAGATCCTGAACCACTCAGCTGTCAAGTGTCCATGGTCATAAAGACAATACAGTCTTTGGAGCATTAACAAGAGCTATCTCTTTTTTACTTATTTAACAGTTGACTTTTACATTACTTTCTGCAGTAAGGAGCAAATCCACAGCTCTCTAAATCCTCACACATATAAATGCTCTGCCATAAAGATAACATTTTATCTGCCATGACACAGTTATTTTCCTTTCTTTGTAAGTACCTCATAGAAAAATCAACATCTCTTATTTTGATTTCTTAAGTAGTAAATTGCTTAAGCAGAATTTTAAAAGTATAGGAAAGAATATTTAAATTATGCGGGGAACCATTTTTTCATGGACTTTTTTGAAGATAATGGAACTGACGTCAACTGTTGTTGTTTCAGCTAAGTTTAACTCTAAGTGAGTTCAAGACCTTGCCCAGAAGGAAGACAGACATTAAGTAATCAATAACAGCTGGTGTAAACCATGGCCATGACCTTTTAAACAACTTCTGGGAAAGTTGCAGATCTTCTATGGGTCATAATGAATTTCAGGGAATTTATGGCTTCACTGCAGCCTATGAGAATTTCATCACAGCCACCAGCTAAGCCAGGGTTCTACTCGGTGCACTCCCAACCTGAAAAGAGAGTCCCACATACCCTTTTGTAGCAGCAGAGGTATTTATTCCACGTGAAAGCATGCCCCATTTCTACAGTGCCAGACCAAAAACCATACTGTGAAGATTTTAACATTTAAGAACTGTACCTGTGTTGATGTAGCAGCATTTGGGGTTATAGGTGAGGGTGAGTCACTTGGTTTTGGCTCACCAGGGGAAGCTGCTGAACCCTGGGATTCTTGGCTGGCTGGTTGATCTGGTGATAAAGCATCGCTGCTGTCTTCATCAAATGAGAAATCATCCAAAGCTTGAGGGTAATTCTCTTGTCCAACTGCTAAAACGTTTACATAGAAAGAAACAATGTTTTTTTAATTGCACAAACTGAATTTAGTCATTCATGGCAGAATTAGCTAATTGATGGAAAATGATCAGTTTTCAGCAGTCTAAACATATGGTACCTAAGTATTTATTATGTTTTTAACATGAGAGCCATATTAAATCATATTCAAGGAATCAGTACAACCAAGTGTGGAGCAGAAGTGGTTTTAGTAAGAGATTAAAAGGTACGTTGAACAGATGTGGAGCGCACACAGACACCTACAACAGGCTGACGAAAAGCCACAGCTGTTTGATTACTTTGTAACAATTTTTATTAAAAACAAGTATTTTCAAAGTTTCATATAAAAATAGGGTAACTTTATTTAAATGATAACAAAGTTTAAGTCTCCGAAGCTGAAAGAGTAAGCAGTAATAAACTTAGCATATGTTATCTTCTAGTAAACTCTACCCCCAAGAGTTAAATTATTTTCCACAATGCCACATAGATCACAAACAGAAGTGTGGGACTACTACTTGCCTATAATGGCTTCTTTAACACTGGAGTCTACAGGAAGAATATTTTTTTCTACCAGTTCCATAGGGCCAGGTCTCTGGGCAATCTTCTCATTCAGATCATCTGCCAACCGAGCTCTCTTCAGTTTCATCTGAGTGGCCTGCAGTGAAGGCTCCGCAAAGGTCTCTGAAAGGATTTATTGATTTAAATGGTCTGATTCTTCCCCAATTTCATGACAAACAGCAGAGTAGAAACTGAAGCAATAGAAACACTCCATGTACATAGCCCATGATATAATTACCATTATAGATTAAAAACAATGTGCAGTGGCAAACAAATACGCTACTGAGAATCCCTTCACTGCCATAGATGTATCCATTACTACACAGATTTAGAATACAGACTACCACAGACACCATAGGGGTAGAGAAATAGAGCAGATAAACCTTTAGAAATAATTCCCATCGAAGTGTAATTCACTGAGACAACTGAGAGCACAGCCAAGTCCCTGCTGTGAGGGAGGGCCCGGAGCTGGCACGTACCTTCCAGGATGTGCATTCTGACCAGCTCCGAGCGGTCCGGCCTGCTCCGGATCTTGTGCTTCAAGAAATTTTCAGTCTTCAGAGAAAGGAGAAAACACCATCAACTACCGTTCACTTAAAAACTCAAAGCAGTTTGACAAAACACCCACATCCAATCAATTACTAGTTGCAGTTTCATTCAGATGGGTGGGTAGCACTGTCAGAACACAGGCAGTAGAGGGGTTCCTCTTGCTTTGTTCTGTTTTCCTAGCAGTTAAGCAGCTTCCCCAAACAAGGTGGGGATGCTTCTGGATTTGATCCCACACCACCACATAATCCCAATAGTACCAATTTACTATAGAAAAACTGCACAAGCGTAATTTTCCCAAGCATCCAATCCTTAACTGGAAGTAGCTATCTGTTAACCCCCCCAGAAGTTTAACCCCCCCACACTGATCTGTGAAGGCTCAGAGAAGTTCCTCTCAGATTTGATACACATATTTTATTTTAGTGAATTCTCCCAAAATAAAAGCACACATTATTACTGTAATGGTAAGAATTTTTCCATGTACTCAAGAGAATTTAGTATCACAAAAACCTGACTCTCCATTTCCAGAAGCTAATCATAAGTTTACACAAAGTAGTTTACCCTGGCTCGCTCCAGGCTCTTTATCTGCTCATGGAATGCAGCTGGACTTTTCAAAGCTGTGAAGGGAGAGCAAGAGTTAAACTGACAGGAAGTGAATTTCGAAAGAAACATGCTAACCAGAATGTGTGTATGGGTGTTTAACACCACCTCAGAGTTGTGTTTGTATCTGACCAGGCTTACATTCGATTTGTGCTGTTTGTATCACCTATATTTGGCAGAGATGAACAATACTCCTATATAAACATCTGGAATATTTGATTTTAACAGATTATTACCATGTAATGTTAACTTCTTCGCAATGTACAAAGGTGTTTGTTTATTTATCAAAACTGTACCACAGTGGAAATTTTATGAGGTAATGTTTAGAATGCCAAAATGCCAATTTAATTTAATTTATTGCACAGAATTTTCTGGCTGTCCATATCTTGTGTTATTAGAGAGAACTGGGCCTTCCCAAAAGAACTATGCGTTGATTTAAAAACAAAATAGAAAAGTGTAGAGGCCTTAAATGTTCATCTTAGAAAACAGAACAATGATTAGCAGCTAAATAACCAAAAAGAGTAAAAAACCCACCGTTCACCTAGAAATAACATGAATTGTAGAGTGCTCCATCTCAGTGCTGTCCACTTAGAGAATCTCCATGTTTCCTGTGCACCCCGCATTTGTTTGGCAACCTTTGTCATTCTACTCTTTAAAAACTTATGGTTTTGTTATTAATGTCCACTCATTTAAGTAATCCAGTTTATTTAGTAAATTAGTCATGATTATTTAAATAGAGAAAATAAAAGCAGACTCAGACCATGTCTACAAATCCTTGCATTTTCATCACAATGGCTATTTTAACTTAAATATGATGTAAGCACAATGAACTTACTACACTCTCAGGTTATCCAAACTCAAAAGTCTTTTCAAATGCTAACTTTAGCACATTTTAATGATCTCAAAGAAATGCTTATCTTCATTATTTTATATATTCTATTCATAATTAACATTACAGAAATAAAAATTACTAGAAGTAAGTCTTACGTGGCATGATGCCCTGGTCCACCAGCTGTTCTCGTGTCCGTCTCTGCTGCAGCCTCAGCTGAAGTACTGACAAAAGAAAATATCCATTCCTGTGTAAGCACAGTCTCCTGAAAAAGTGCCAACCCCCCATTCCACTGATACCAAGTATTGCAATCTTAGAAATACTTTTTGAGGTTGCAAAAGTATTTTGAAATACTGAGTATTCAGACCCAACAGTAACCCCCAAGAGCCATCCTAGGAACAGCTGCTGTACATTTCAATAAACCTTGCTGAAATGCAGGAAACTGAAGAGAAGTGGGATTTTATCTGCCTTATTTAAAAACAAACCTGGGAGAAGATGTAGACATAAAAGTTTTATACTTTCAAAGATTATGGCTTTTTGTTGGGGGGAAAAAAAGGAAAAAAAAAAGAGTTGTTTCTTTCTTCTACTCCTCCCTTCCCCTTGTTTCCATATCACTTTATCATAGTGCTTCATTATCTCTTTGACACATGTAGCTACTACCCCAAAGTGAAATTTCATCTTCTGAACAAGGGATGGTCAAGAGACAAAATAGATTAAAGATGTAATATTTACATGCTGAAATTCAGACTTGGGAGATTATTATGGGTATATGATTATGGCATGCTGTTCCTATTGTATTTCACAAGGAAGCAAAACAAGCTAATGCATTGTCCAAAACATCAAATGAATGTAATTTTTAAAAAATTAAGCTAAGGACAAAGTTCATTGTTTCCAGAATTTAAAAGGAACCAGCTTATTTCCTGTTCTGCAGTACAGGAAGGATATTCCTCTGGCTAAAGCATTAAGACCGGGAATAGCAAGCCCTGAAAACAAGATATTATTTGCTTGTGCTACACAAACATTGAGAGTTCAAACACAAACATCTCAGGGCTGTGGCACAGCAGATCTGTTCAGACTTTACAATATCGTGATACAAGAATCACAAAGGACAGAGATGCGAGAAAGCAAAAGAACACCACTAAAACGTAAACTGATGAAAAGTCATTCAAAAGGTATTGAGTTCCTCTGGAAACTTGAAAATACCTGCTTTAAGTAGGGCATTGCATTTTCCAAGTAATATTAACTGAGAAGTCAATGGAAGAATAACTTTAGAATAGTTTGGTTTTGTATCCCTGAGTTTCCTGTGGCTCCAGGTAAGCCATGATGTCTTAGTATCTCTCACCAGCAGGTGCAAACTTGTACTGCCTGGAATCCTGCACCAGTTTTACTAGACAAGTGTGCATTAAGAAATCATTTCAATGGAAATGCATTTCAAGCATACAGTATAATTTTGTGATGTTAAGCTTCTAACCCTGGGGTACATCACAAGCCCAAAGCACGGAGAAACCACTGACTGCAACAGTGTTTATAGGAAAGCAGAAAGAACTCTGGTATGTTCCTTGCTTATGATTAGTAAGGCAAGAAGGCTCAGAGTCAGCCTTAAAACTGTGTGTGCAATCCTTTAAAAAATCTTAAGGAAGTTTTACCCATCTAAATGATGTGAAAGACAATTTATAAGCAGGGTGGCAAGATACTGTATTCCAATGTTTTTAGTCCCGCTCAGATTAAAACTTGTCTTTCTTCTATTCTTTGCTTAAACTATGCTTTCTTTTACATCACTAGGAGGCTGTGGTGTGGCTAGAAAATCATGTCCTGCTCTGGGCAGGAATCTCATCCATGCTAACAGCTGTATTTGGTCCAAATTCACACCACATTTAAATTTGGCTTTCTTGAAACACTGAGCAAATGACAGATGGGCCTACCAAATCTTTACCTAGTTACAGGTCAGTTTAAAGCACATGCCTCTTTATTTCATGCACAAGGTCTTCAAGCAAAATGATCTGCTCCAACATCAGTGATGTCCACGGTAGAGCTGATACATGTCAGACAAAGTAAATAAACCAGAATTAGTATTTCTTTTTCAGTTCCATTACTTGAAACACTGTGGATCAAAAAGTGAATACTGACAATATCACATCAGGTACAGGAATTTTAGTACTGCTGTGACTCATATACCAACCTATCATAGGCAAGTAATCTATTAAGAAATAATGCATTGATGGTAATATTCCATTTTTTATTCAGACTTTCTTTTTCACTAAGCTTTTTCATAAAGCCCATTTTGTAGGTGCAGCTGGTTCAGCTGTAAGTACCTAAGCATTGCTAGGGCTGTGCTTTCAATATTAGTAATCACAAGTAGGAAAGAACATTATTACTGAATATATTATACTGAACATTTTTTCTAAATATAAGTAACGGGAATCTCTGCTGTTAGTTTAGGAATGTACCTATGATTTATGGTTTCAATTATGGTCAGATATTTGTCTTAAGCTTTGCAGGAAGACTTAAAACTGAGCCATATCCTAAACAACATACAGTGTAACAAGGGAATGAACATGCAGTGGACTAGAGCAAAAGGGAGAGAGCAGTAAGAATGTACCTGCACATAACCCTTATGTGCTCATGTGTGAAGCTTTAGCATTTTTTAAGAAAAATATGTAACAAACCATTCTTGTCTCTCCTAACATTACTTGTCTGCCCATCATCTGTTCATCTACACTGGGCATTACAAAGCAATAAGGGAGGATTTTGAAGCTGTCCCATCTGTATCTGGACAAGTCATCTGCTCTACTTAAAAACAGTGAGAAGATTGAGAAAATGAGAGATATAGAAGATATACAACATGCAGTTATTCACTTACTAAATAAATATCATGAACTTATATAATAAGGAAAGGACAGCCAGTAGCATGACTAATAGGAAAGCACTGCAGGAGGAATACTAAAGAAGAGATGACTCATAGTTAGAAAGATGGTATAAGATAATAACTGAAGATTTTGATTTGACCAGAGCAAGGAGGTTAAACAGAAAGCAAGCTGGATGAAAACC
This sequence comes from Hirundo rustica, assembly GCF_015227805.2. NCBI lineage: Eukaryota > Metazoa > Chordata > Aves > Passeriformes > Hirundinidae > Hirundo > Hirundo rustica. The sequence continues at coordinate 6,734,940 of NC_053464.1, forward strand.
AGATGCATGATTTTGCAACCAATTCCAAAAATAAGGCTGAAAAAGTGTTTTATATCTACACTTTTTAAAAAGATAAATATTGAGCAGTTGAATGCATTATTAAAGAAAAGAAAATTTTCAAATAGAAAGCAATTGTGAATAAAAACCCTAAATACATTGTTTTTAAAAGTTGGAAAGCTAAAAAGGTTTTGCTATTCCAAAAAAAAAAAAAAAAAAAATCTATCAGGAAAGAAAGCCAATACTGATATCTCTATAAAAGAGATACAAGGATCTAGAGGATCTAAAATACTTTGAACCCCTACAGTGACACAAAGTAAAAATCACAGCTGTTTCTAATGAAGAAACAGTAACACCTGTCCGTGAGCTGAATAACTTCAGTCAGAGCACACCTGGGGTCAGGGAGTCAGAGCACGTGGCCACACTACAGCCAGGAGTGACCCTCCCACTGTCTGTTTTACACACAAATGTGTATCTGCATACTGGAGGGGAACCTGAGGGGGGTATGAAGGAAGGGAATAGTGGTGAGGTCTGTGAAAAGCACTGAAGGAAATGGGGACTCACAAGAAGCAACTCAAAGAACAGCCAGCCCGGCAGGAGGATGGGAGTCATGGAAACTAAAGCACACGTTTTCAATAAGGAAAATATAATGAAATTATCTTCAGAGACAAGGATGAGCCATCTGAGAATTGCACTTATGGCAAAGAATCACTCATTTATTTCTGTGAGAAACTATCTAGAATAGAATGAAGGCTGGTTTAAATCTAATGCAATTAAAGCTAATACAGACTTTCATATCATATATATGAAAATCCATGGAACAAGAGATTTCTAGAACAGTCAATAACACACAAACTGGTAAACCTAGTAAGTCTGGATGAAAGGACACAGCCTAAAAAAAAATAATCTAAAGCCCACTGAAGCATTGCCCAAATACTATATACTGTGTGTATATATATATTACTACTTGTTCTAGTGTGGGTCAGGGTTTGGATTTTTTTTTCCTTCTTTGTTTTCCCCTCCTCCCCTTTATTTTAAAGAACCATTTACAGACAAGCCATCATGGAGTGTGGGGAAGTGAGAATTCAAAAGACAGGATGTAGAGGTAAAGCAAAGTTCCCCTTGGAATGGTATTTACTCAAACATTGTGTTTTACAGATGGTTCTTATCAGGGTCAAGCTAGTCAGCTTGTTGGCAGATAGTTTACCTTTCACTTTTACACTTTTAAAATCAGACAGTTACCTACATAATATCTAAAACCATAAGAGATCTCCAAAATGAAGACACAGAATTAAGAAAAAATTACATATGTTGATAAACCATTAATGCTGTTAATACTGTTCTTCCTATTTAAAGTACATGTGCAAAAGAAGGGCAATGTTAACACCACTGAGCAAATGTGGTTGCTAAAAGACAGTACAAATATTTTGCACTTCACATTATCTGGCAGTAATCCTCCTCCACACCACTGCAGCTCTAAAAATTGTCTGTGAACTGCTTCTGAATAAAAACCATGCACAGAGAGGTCAGTCAAATTCCTGCTTTGACTGAGGGAGAAGGGAGGATATTCTTTTTTATTTTCAACTAAGCATACTATTTTAACACTTGAACACCAGATGGAGAGATTCCAAAATTTCCATGTGTTTTCTTAAGTCAATAAAATTATCATTAAAGCTTGGATAGCCTATTTAATACTGACAAAATAAAAAAGCATAATCCCTCCTCACAGTAAGAACATCTGGTTATCTGACTCTCAGTCAGCAGAAGTCTTGTGACTGCACTGGAGGTAGAGTCTTTTGCCAGCACAAAAGCTGAGCGCCAGAGACTGGTGCTGCCACTCTTCCAGCTCCTTCCAGTGTTAGCACACCAGGGAATCAACACTTCTGTGAGCCAGGGAATGGAGATGAGGGTGCAGAAAGGGGAGCTCATCTGTTAACCAGTGCACTTGGTTATGTGGAAGTGTATTCCTGTAAAGCAGTAACTTTTATAAAGCCAATGCTCTGTTCTCACACCGGGAGTCCTGCTCAGGTTCACACACACCGTGCCCTAAAGGGGCAGAGATTGAGGATAACCAGAACCAGCAGCTCCTCAATCTCCTGCTGAAGCGCTCCAAGGGGTGAGAGCAGAAGTGCCACAAACAAGCACTTGAGGAGACACAGCGCATTCTGTATCAGCCTTCGAAAGGCAGCAACCAGAGCGGGCTGGGAACGTTTTACTTGCTGTGAGTGGCAGAAGGAGTGAAATAAAGTATATTATTAAATCACCTATAACAGCTTTTATCAGAGCTGAGCAAGTGATTCCTGTTACAAATCTGTAATGTGCATCCTATAGAAGAGCAGTCTCAAAGTAGTACTACATAATTACAAGCACTGGAATGTAAAGAGGCCAAAAATAAATTGATAGTTGTCCTGCAGGAACAATGCTATCTACACTGATTGACAAGCTTTCATCACTGCTTCTTGCCTTGAAAAAAACCAGAACACATACTGTGCACGGTTCCAGCACTACTAATTCCACATCTAACACAGTTCATTACATAGCCTATTAATTTAAGATCGAATTTTAATCTTATTATAGAAGGTACTATGAAACAGCAAATAGCTGTTGCCGTTTCCCAATTACACGGCTGAAACAAACACTTTGCCATGGACAAGGAGTCCAGCAAACACCACACAGTCCTTTCAAATGGCAGCAAGAAGAAAAACAATACACAAGACTTTTTAAATGTTCTGTGTATAATCATCTCATTATTTTCTCAGATAATCCAATGGATACTATCTATTTAAACCCTTAAAACTGCAACTAAAAATGAGAAAATGTAACATCCAACATTCCTGCATACCCCCTTGGAAATTTCCAAGAGCGGCAGAAACTCCAGCGCAGGCTGCTAGGCTGGCTGCCATGGAAACAGACAGTGCTGGAAACAGGGCCGTTTCCTTGAAATGAAAAGCTGTTCCACTGAAAGCCTCCATTTCTTTCTGCCAGCTGCCAACAGCTTTTCTGCAGCCGCTGCCCCTCGGACGCTGCGGCCGCAGCAGAGGGCAGAGGCTCCGGGCAGGCGCTGCAGTGGCACCGGGCGCTGTGGATGGACACAGACCTGTCCCCTGGGCCCCGGGGCGGGAGCAGCTGTACCCTTAACGCGTGTCCCCGGCATGGGCAGAGAACACAGCTGAGAATTCCATCAGGCACAGGTGAACTGCAGTGATCCGAGCGTCAGCTTTGTCCTGGAAGTGTGGCCCAGCCTCACAGGGCAGCAGGGACAGAACTGCAGACCTGAGCACCGAGTGCTCTCTGTGCATCCTGCGCTGTCACCCTGCACCCCAAACCCCGTCTGCTCGCATCCAACAGTTTGTATTTTCAAAACATCCTGACTTTATGCTAGGTTAATCCCCCAGAGGTAAGTTTTGCTTTCTCCTGAGTTGAAATTGTTTCTCTTTCAACTCTATGATGAGGTATTGTACTCTATTTATCAATTCTTCCCACTGATATTTGTTCTGCGAATAATAAAAATAGTAGAAAGTATGTTTTATACAGTAAGTAAAACAAAGAGTGGGTGATATGCAAGGTACATAATTCAGTAAGGTTATGCAATATGGTAGTTTGCACATGGTATTACACATACCACCAGTCCAAAGTTAGAAATCTGTTCATACAATATTCACTTCATTTATATGGCATGTCAAAGAAGGAGAGGAGGGAAAACCATGAAAATAGCTACCTTTAATTTGCTGGAAATTATTCTAAGTAAGTTGTAAGGAATTTTAAAGATAAAATGCGTTTAAAATTGTGGTATTCATTCCCCATCAACCTGAGGATGGTAATAAAGCATGTGAAATATTCTCAGTTTTAAAACAAAAATAATTCATCACCAATTCATCTTGTAAAATATATCAGACAGCATCTAATCATGGGCCTTCAAAACTTCCATGTATGCCAGGATATAATTAAAAAAAGGAACTATTTTACTTAGTTTAACTTGCTTTTGTTAAAAAAAACCCCTTACTTACTTGTTATATAATTTTAATGTTCTTTTTTTCATTATTGTATAAGCAAGTTTTCTGCTAAGGCTATATCCAAAATAATTAAGAAAAGTTAAAGCTGCTCTTTTGCATATTCATTTTAAGCCATTATTCAGTCATACTTCCATTTCAGCTTAGAAATGTACTGTGTAATTGTAAAGCATATGAGAGGAGACTGCTGAGGGCCATTTCAGATAATCTCTCCAGAATTCTGGAGGGAAGCCCTGCAGGACCTCCAAATCTCTTAAATGATACCACTGTGATTTAAAGCTTTTGTCTGTAGCCAATGTTGATGCTCAGGTAAGCGCTTCCAGCAGTAACAGCATCCACTGAAAGCAGAAAATGAAAACCTAGATGGCAAAGAGAGCTGCACGTAAACTCAACATTTCAAACAAACATATGAACTATAACAATATCATTAGCTGAGAGGCTTAAATGACTAGGATATAGAACAATCTGTATTGTATCCTATTGCTATGGAACATGTTGCTTAGAAACAAGTCAGAACACACACAAGCCTCCAAACAAATTACTGGGATGTGTGCTGGGATGAAATATATATATATATATATATATATGCATGGAAATGTATAAAGCAAAATCTCTACTTTTCATGATTCTGTTTAAATCTTTAAAATGAGAAAAATCCTGACCATCTTGGATGAGAAGTATCAACTAAAGCTTATATTTCCATTTACTGTAAAATTGCATAACTTAAGTATATTAACAATAATATAAATCTGCAAGTATTACTCTGCTTAGTGCAGACCTCTGATTTTTTTAAAAAATAATCTACATTTCCTCAAATACTACTATTAGCCAAAAAGTGTACTGTCAAGGGACTCATGAAACTCGTCTTTAAATTCTACATCTATTACAACTTCCTTTGTGATAATTTGGAGTGTATTACATTTAATGATGACAGATGATTTCCAGCCAAGCCCCCTCCATTGTCCATGCTATTCCTAGGCACGGCAAACAAAATGCACACCCAAGCAGATTCTCCAACTCAGGAGACTACACATTAATTCAAAACAGAGGAAGGTGGATTGCCACTGAGCTGCCTGACTGCAAACGGGGCTGTGAGCAATGGTACTGAGTCAACTCTGCTACAGACAGCTCCAGACTCTGCAGATGCTCAGTGGGTGAGTCCAGCTGATCACAGGGATGCGGAAATTGCTGCATTAGGGAGGACCCTGCACTAGAGACTGAGGCTCACACGTGCTGTGTTGGATGTGACAGGAGAGATGCATCCCCCAGCAGAGCAGCAAAGCAGATGGTGGTTTCAGAGTGTGGCTTCATAACTCGGTATGATCCGACACAGGATTACCAATGAAAAGCCAACGGTCTGTGCCTCCCCCCAACCCCAGCTGCTTCTGCTGCTTTCACACTGCCCAGGTGCCTCCTGTCAGGTCCGTGCTCTGGCCTGGCAGCACCATGAAATAAATAAGTGCTCTTCTGCAACGCCTGGGCACTGCTGCCACTCACTTCGGGCTGCAGAACTCCTCATGCCAACACGAGAAAGAGGCTGAAAGTCAGCAGGGAAGGGCTGGATGGGAATACACCTGGCTCTTGGCAGCAGCAGTCTTAATCCTAACCTTTTATAAAAACTTCAAGAAATCTTATTGTTGCCAGAGCAAGTTTTTTAAAAGCTCTCAGCCACCATCATCTTCTAATTGTATACAGATTACATACAAAGTCAAATTGTACATCGTAGTCTTAGTTTACTGAAGTAGTTAAGCATGTGTTTATTATAATGGTATTACAATATATTTATTATTCATTTAAGTGCTACATTGAAGAAGAAAATTCTGTGGCGTAAGTGTTGATTTACTTTTACGACATACAATTATCCCACTGACACTAAAGAGATCATTTATAGTAGCTTAGCACAGCCCCGCAGGATCAGTACATGGAATTTACAGTGCTTCCTATATTAACAAAGGAGTAACACCTTTTTCGCCAGTATTTTTTCTCAAGAAACATACCTGATGGACTACCACTGGATAAGGGGTCATAAAAACATCTCTAAACACTAGTTAACACAACTTAGAGCTTTTTCTTTATAAAAAACCCAAACCAACCCAAACAAAGAAGCAGAAGAGGCCAAGAGTATCATCAATACTCAACAGGCCAGCAATAGCAGGAAGTCTCTTGAATAAACAATTCTCATGCAACATGGATTTGATTGCAAGGGATGAGGGGAAGAAATCCTTCCTGACTACACCTGGCAATCAGTTTCTCAGGCAGCACAAAGACAATTCCAGTGCACACCTGAGAAATCCACTCGTTCCAGCCCTGTATCCTGTTTCCAGAACTTGCCAGTCTCCAGTTCCTCACAAACCAGTAAATTTCAAATGCACAACAAATCCCGGAAAGAAATTATGTTTCAAGGTGGAAATAAAATTTCCTTCCTGCCTAGGTTTTTTTTTTTTTTAGACTAGCCTGAAGGCAACTGCTAACTCTGAAACTCAGATTGTCATATGAAAAATATGGTGCAAAGAAACTGGGATCCAACCTCCTTTTAAATCCCACCTAAGCACCAGACTGACCTGTTTCATCAATTTAATACTGTGTCTTCAAGAGTTCTGCATGTCATACAGCTCATCCACCTTTATATTGAAACAATTTAGGGTATAAAACAAGACTTCCTCAACTCTCTCCAGGGCTGTTAGAAACCTTTTAATCTGTAGTCCAGATATATTCCCAGTTCCTAATACAGGCACTGTTTGATGACACTGAATCTTCCTTATGCAACTGTATGCACATTTAAAGCTTTTCACTTGAATTTTCCAAATGTTCTGGTTGCTTACTTTGACAGTGTTACAAGATGCTGCAGGAGGTACACTCAATGGTATAGGAATTTCTGCAAAAGCTGTTTAGTTGGCACTGTGTGGTTGACATCAGGGACAGAAAATATCTTTGTTCCTTGCTCATACAAGGTTAATTTTGATCAGACAGATAAAAGAACAGTTTTCACAAAAAAGGCAAAATGCAAAGATAGTATCTGAGCTGTTTACAAAAAAGTAGGGTAATTAAGAGGACCTCCCATGCTACAGGATGCTATAATGTGTATCAATAGCCTGAGCAAAGAAAAAAATTCTGCTTTGCAATCTAAACCGCTAAAGTCCTTAATACTAATTTGCTGAAAACAATGTTAGGGTTTTTGTTTCCATCAAAAATCTCTTTCCTCATAAAGAAATATGAAGTAAAAAAAGAATTGCACCTCACAGTTCTCTTAAGGTACTAATTGCTGAAAGAAGCACTGTACTATCTCAGGATTTTTAGATTTCTCAAACCTGTGCAAGTAGCTTATGAAACAAAGACACCTTTTGAATTACTGGATCTCTACATACTTCATCTGGGTTTAACAATAAAATTACATTTTTAATTGTTGCAGGTTTTTCAATTCACATATATTTTTAAGTATTTTTGTGTCCTAAGGAAGAAACATTTGAGAATTCATGTGGCAAAACCAGCCATATTTTAAGGAAAAAGGAGGAGAAAAAATATTTTAAAGAAAGGAGGAGAAAAGAGGAGGGCAAAAGAAAGGAGAGACAAAATGGCAGAAGTCAATTTAGAAGACACTATTCTGTAAAATAAGTTGTCTTACAACTTATGTTTTTAACAAAGTAAAAGATGTTACCTGTAGTATTATTTAAATAGGGTTAAACAAACAACTGCAAGTGATTTTTAAAAAATGTATAAAATAACTGAGTTACATATTTCATAACATTCTAAACTGGAAACACGAAGCTCTGTTTTAGTCTCTCTAGATGTAAATCAAGCAGATTTGGAGTGTTTTCAATAATTCATTCTATATACCATGAGAAAGAAAATGATTGTTTTTCTAAGCTTTAGAAGTAGGAAAGGCTGGAAGGGGAGATCCTGTAGTCAATCAAATTCTCAAGAAGAGGTTCATTATTTTAATCATTACGTTGCCAAACTTGGGAGAGATAAAAGTATAAGCAATATTCATTGGGGAAAGTGAAAATGGAGAACAGGTACTAAAACACAGAAAAGGAAGCAAAGATAGTGATTATGAAAAACAATTATATCTTCTTTTATGCACCAAATAATTAAAGCTTTAAAATATTCATGGATTTAGACTGGCAGAGTGTCCCATAATTGCAGGGATTTTGCTATTCTGACAGACCATCATTATTGTAATGTACATTCTTTCATCCACTTTCTCCATAACTGACATGCTTGAAGAGGCCTGAAGATAATCCTTACCGTGGTTCCTCATTAGCCCACCTACACTACCCACCGTGCTGGGTTTTACCATGTTTTCCTGCCCTTCATTTCTTGGTATCTTACCCCGCACAGGTTTTGTTTCCTACAGCACTGCCCACTCCTCTGAAGCTCCTCGCTGCTGCTCGCAGAGCCCCAGCAGCAGCAGGGCTTTCACTGGGCCTGCTGTGAGTTGTGCGGCACACACAGCCCGAGCAGGAGGCCGCTGCTGGCCCTTCCCCTCAGCCACTGTCTCCCAGTCAGTACTGGCCTGCCACAAAGGAAGCACAACTGTTCTGCTCTCAGCCACTGCCACATGCAGCAACAACCAACCTCTCATTACCTTTCTAATCAATAACAGACCTCTGGCATCAGCACACTGCATAAAAATCACTGTTCTGTCTAGTTCTAACCTAAACCTAAGTAACGGGGGGTTTAAACTAACCTGTCAGGTACTGAATTTAATACTGGATATGGGCTATCTTTTTGTCATTTTGAACATTATTAAGGTCCAAATTAAAAAAAAAAAAAAAACCAAAAAAACAACACACAAACCCCCAAACAAACAAAACCAAACAAAATAACACCCCCCCAACTTTAAATTCTGAGGAAGGCGGGATCTCATGTGTAACTCTTGCCACCACACCAAGGGAGAAATCCCTGAATCACCAGACAATCCAGAAGTATCTGGAGGAAAAGCTACGGCAGAGTGCTGTAAAAGGAAAGCAGGTGTTTTGTATATTACAAATACAGGTTGTATCCTATTGATTGAGAAGCTGGAGTTGAGCCCAGAGCTGCAAAAGCCTGGTGTGTGAATTCCCACCAGTGTCAGACCTCCAGAGGTCTCTTCCTCCTCCTCCTTCGCCCGGGCCAGCTGGGAGAATCCTGCCCGCCAGGAGTAAAACAATTTCCCTGTCTCAGCAGCATTATTGCCTCAGCCTAACAAAGATTACTGTCAATGAATCTCCTAGAGTTCCATTTGTCAGCTTTAAATGATGTCCCAAATATTCTCAGGTGATTGCTATTTTAGAAACTAATGCCTGTACATCTTACCAATTTAATGCCCAGTCAAAATCCAATCATTTTAAAAGATATAATGTGGTTTGAAAAGCACACATCTCAAAACCAGAATCAAATCTATTTTAAAGTATGAGGGGAGAAGGGAATTCCAAAGAAAGAAGAGAAGTGAGAAAAGCAGTGTTGAAAATGAGGTAGCAATATGTCTAATACTAAAGGTTTGTGGGGTTTTATTTAGACATGCCATATTTAATGATGTTTATTTCATTATATTTATTTCACCAGTGACATTTTGAAGCACTTTGTGCAATATTTACAGGACAATTTCCGAGTCCTTCATTAATTCAGCACTAAATGATACTCTGAAAAGATTACTTGATTGCTCATTTTTCTTCATACACTTCCTATCAAGCTATCATCATCGTTATTTTACTAGTCTCAGGTAAAATTGAAATTTAGCTTTCACAGGCTTTTTTTCAGAGGGAAAACAATACCTCATTTAATGCACAAAACCTCTTCCTGACCTACAGCATTACATCAGACATGCCGGTGAACTGAACGTGCCCAGGACTTCTGCGTTCTCCGTCCCCCAACCAGCAAGTGACTGACCTTCCTTGAGACTTTTCTGGCTGTTCACCTCAAGGCATTCCTTCTCCTTCAGCGGCTTAAGATCTCCTGCAGGTAGGATCTCGGAAAAGCCCTGCTGCTGTTTCTTGGAGCTATCGATCATGGTGGGAATCCTTTAGAATGGCCACATCCAGCACCGAAAAAACGCAGGCCGCAGTGGGCAGCGGTACGGCGCGGTCCGCACGGGGCCCGGCGCGGGCTCCTACGGCAGCAGCCCCGGCGCCGCCGCGCCGCCCATGGCTGCTCCTGACGGCTCGGCTCAGCCCGGCTCGGCTCTGCTCGGTTCAGCCGGGCTCGGCTCTGCTCGGTTCAGCCGGGCTCGGCTCAGCCCGCCCGGGCTCGGCTCTGCTCGGTTCAGCCGGGCTCGGCTCTGCTCGGTTCAGCCGGGCTCGGCTCAGCTGAGCTCAGCTCAGCCCGCCCCGGCTCGGCTCAGTTCAGTTCAGCCCGCCCCGGCTCGGCTCAGTTCAGTTCAGCTCAGCTCAGCCCGCCCCGGCTCGGCTCGGCTCAGTTCAGTTCAGCCCGCCCCGGCTCGGCTCAGTTCAGTTCAGCCCGCCCCGGCTCGGCTCAGTTCAGCTCAGCTCAGCCCTCCCCGGCTCGCTGCGCTCGCTCTCACCGCAGGCACCGAGCATGTGAAGCACAAGTCCCAAAGGCCGCCTCTCCTCCCAGACAGACACTCCCCCTCTGCCTGGAGTTACGCTCGCTTCCTCTGCACATTGGTGTTTCAATATGCAGCTCGGTGGTCAATCATCTGACAAAGAATGAGTCAAGCGGTTAAAAATAAATCCAGCAGTTGCTGGAGCAGCATTCGCTGATACCTAAGACAAACTGCTGCTGAGGGCTCTCTCCCTTTCGCCCCTTCCTTCTCCCTGCCCCCACTCCTCGGAACACTGCTGCAGGCAGCAGAAATACTTCATCTTTGCCTGACCGGCACATTCATTACTCATTAAGTTTCACCAGTAAACAAAGCTGCATAGTGGCGTTTGAAAAAGTTATGTTAAGGAATATTCCCACCCACCCAACCTCAGGTCTGGTTCCAGAGACATTTATCTAGCAGAGGTAACTGGGAAAACCTGTGATTATTTCCATGCCTTTCCCTGCAGTATGAGAGACTCTGTTCCTTGTTGTAAATATCTAAACCCCGAGTATTTTATTATTTTCCTTTTTGCATTAGTTACACATCTCATTATTCCCAGCAGTTTCAGGAGTATTTCCTCCCACAGCTTCTGATCTGCCATTCTCTGCAGCATATCCCATTTATCTTACATGAGTCATCAACTTCAGTGTCAACCTGGAAGATTTCAGGGAAATGGATCCCCTCTAATTACCTGGCATTGGCCATGAGGGAACAGCAGAGTCTGCATTTAATTTCCTGCTCTTAGAGGAAATAAACTATACATAATGTTAAAGAGTCTCTACATGTCAACTAGGAACTCTGGCAGGTGTATTTTCCCTTCCCTTTGGCCTAAAAATGCCATCATTGCAAACATTTTCCACACCTCTACTTTGTACTTTAAATCTTTCAACCTGAAATTATAAAGGACATCTCCATTCATAGAAAATGTTTTACTTCCATAGAATCAGATTTGGAAACATCTATATACATTAAGATACAGAATTTCTGAAAGTGGAAACTAGAAAAAAACCCATCTTTTCCTCTTTGGCTCTTGCTACAAGACAAGCACTGAGCACTGCCTCTTCACCTTGACAGTGCACTCCCGGGACAAGTGATCGCACGGGGTGTGAAGCTGCCTGACCCAGCAGGATTTGGAAGCCTCTCCCTGTTTGCCAGCTGCTGGGAGAAGGGAGACCCAGATCTGCTCAGAGCTGCAGCCCCGGAGCCTGGTGAGCTCACCAGGCTTTAGCAACCTCCTGACATGTAAGGAGCTGACAATACAGGCAAAAAACTCTTTGCAGCATGAATGATTTGAGGCCACTTTCCCAGCCTAAAAATCAGTTTTCTGAACATCATTTGTATAAAAATTATCAGCTTAAATTATCTTCTACTCAAATACAAGTTACAGACTATTCCAATACATTTGCTTTTGCAGTGATTTTTACTGAACACAAGAAAAAAAAATACAGTGGAAAAGCTCCTTCATAAATCAAATTAACTTCCTCACTGCCTGCAGCTGAACACTTACTGTGCATAAGAAACAAAATTACTGTTGAGAAACTCCACACATTCAGAAAATAAAAACTCAGACAAGCAGAATACAAACACTGCTTAAACTTAAACACACATTAAACTCTGACACAGTCAATAAACAGAATCGTACACACTTGCTGATATAACAGATTACAACTCTGCATTTTTCTTGTACCAGGAGAGAAGTTAATTGTTTAGATGGATGAATTATATTCTAACAGTGTAACGATATATAACAGCAGAACTTGTTTTATGGAAAGGGTACAGTGCACTTCACATACTCAGAACTGATTTCCCAACGATGCAGAAAACAGAGTATTTTGAAATTTAAAAAGTTCCACGCTCTAATGAGGAAGTGTACAATTAAAGAACCCAGAGGAAGACATTTTCCCTCAAACACCATATTTCTGAGGGAAGTTCTATCCATTCCTATCCATTTGTAGTGCTTTTTATAAATTGAGAGTGCTCAGGTGAAAGCTGATCAGTAACAGCAGCTGGGTGGGAGCAGTTCAAGCCTTCAGGAGCATTTCTCTTGTTCAGAAAGATGAGTTTAGCCAGGAGTCTGTGCCATCCTCTCCTCTCCCTTACCAAGGGCAGCCACCCCACAAGAGATCAATGTGTTCATGCTTCAGCTGCTTGGAGTTATACCTCCTATTTTGCTTCAATTTCACCTCTTAGTACAATACAAGCTTAACACAGAGATGAAAATTTTAAAAGACCTTTAAGAGGTCTGATCAAAAGCTCAACAGTAACATGCAAAATCTTTAGTAAGAAAAGCAGGAACCACAGAATTTATGAAAAATAGGAATGAGGAAATTCCTGTACAGACTAGAAGAGATGAATGGTCAAAATGATGCTGTGTATTCTTCATGTAACCCAATATTGCCAATAAATGCTATACAATATGGAATAGTTGGGTGATGGCAGACATAACAAATGAAGACAAAGAAAAGATGCCTTTGAAGAAGAAAAAACTTCTGCTCTAGATTCAGTTATACTGTGAATATTGAGAATATCTGGATATTCTGCCCAGGGAAAAGTTTCTCTTAAATTCCTGCATGAAGAGTAACATTTATCTCCCGCATCATGAAAAATTATTCCTATTCCAATAACCTCTTATTTTCCCAGCAGTCTTGAATAGACTAATCCAAGATCAATTGATAACTTGGTTTTACTGGTTACTTGATTGTGTAATAATATAGTTCTTGTATTTTTAGTGATAAGGCTTCAGAGAAAAACTAATCATCATCTCAACATGTCTGTTGGAAAAGTCTAAAACTCTGAGACAGTTCCACAGGCAGCTGGGGGCATCTCACAATTCCCAGCTCCACAGCGCTGCAATGTGGGAAAAGTGCATGTTCTTATGATGGACTTTGTGAACATTCCTAAGAGCTGTTCTAGAAATGCAGAAACACTGTTAGCACGTTCCACTACTAAATTCACCCGCTCTCTACCAATACCCGGTGTCCAAGGTGTCCTGAGCAGGTGCCATGTGAACCAAGGCACAGAGCTGCCTGTCAGCCCCGCTGCCGACCCACCTGCCATTTGAGGACTCCCTCTGCCCTGCCAAATGAAATGAATTTGTAACTCTACAATGGTTAACACATTCTTACCTTTGACTGCTAAAGCACCACAGTGACTCCTCAGATTTCCTCATGCATTTTCAAATCTGATGGTAATTTTTTCAGTTCTTGTGAAATAGCAGAAGTTCTGTCATGAGCCATCACCACCACACTGACACATTAAACATACAGCCTATGTTTGGGCAGTATCTGTCTTGAAGATTGTTTGGACAGATAAAAACTGCTTTGTATTTCAGTTACTTTCGTTGTTGGTTTTAAAGGACCCTAATGCCACATTTATCTTAAAAGAAATGGTGACTTTACAGGTGGGAACTTTATATTTTCCCATTTGAATCACCCATTTTGGCCTACCACAAAAAATCCTCTAGAGGTAGGTACAAGTGAAACAATAGCAACTTGTTTGTTCTTTGACTGCTCTTTATTTTTAGCAGTATTACAGTTAATAGAACAACCCATGAATCAGGCAATATAAATCAGGGACAGAAGAAGCTTGGGATCTTTCAACTCCACTCAGAGTTTGAAATAATTTTGTGTTCAGTGTCTAAAACTGAGGTGGAATTTGGATTGTCATTTGAAATTGATGGCATTGTTAAAAACAGGCAAAAAACTTTTTCAAATTGCAAATTTTTCATCTTCTTTTTCTGCTGCTGACTATTTAAATAGAGAATGTTTTGTAATACAAAATATCGTAATTTCTAAACTAAACATAAAACATAAACAAAAACACTGGACATAAAACCTCTGCAATTTGAGCATGTACCTTTTCCAACAGAGTTGTTTTTAACATTACAAATAGTAAAATGACACTGAGGATCAGAGAAACCTATAATGACCTAGAAACAAAACTGTGGCTGAGAGATTGATTTCTATCAATCGCTCAACAAAACAACAAAACCAAAGTATCTCTTTCAGCTGAAAGAAAATCTTGAGTCCAGCATGTTTAATTTCTTCATTACTGGTTTAATCTCTGTTACAAACTGCATCAGTGTATTCAAACCAGAGGCAGAAGTAAAAGACACACAATAAGCTCTTGGTTTCAGTGAAAATTAAGCCTGTTAGAATTTGCATTATTTTCAGAGGGCAGAAGTACATCCCATTTGAATTTCAATTTAAGTTGAATATATTGCATAAGAATGGGTGAAATGAAGAAAAAAGGCCTCAGAATGGAACATCTATGTTAGTTCCATAAACCAGAATCCAGTAACATCTCAATTAACAGCAATATATTGCACAAGTTTTTCATAAATGTTTGCTTTACATCTAAGGTCACCAGCGCTTGTTCCTTCCATTCTTCTGCAACACAGACTTCCAAGTGTTCAGCCTACAGCAAAAGTGTTATTTAAAAAGTGGAAGTGTCTAGTAGATATTAACCAAAATTCCGGAGTACAGGAGGAAGCAGTGCCTGCCTGTCTGCCCCCACAACAGAGCCTTTATCTGGGTGAAGCATCAGTGACTGCTGAGTGACATCACTGACTGGGAGCTGCTTCACAGCCTTATTAAACACCAAGTAACTAAGCAACAATTGCTTTAACAGTACATTCCAACTCTTCACATCATATGGAACTCATTCCTTCGCAATCCCATCAAAAAGAAAAACAAAACCAAACACCCTCGGGTGCTAAAACTCTTTCACTACCACAATAACATTTTCAAGTGGGAAAAAAGCCTAATTACTCAAATATCTATTTCACCTTGGCTTTACATACACCTTGATGAATATCTTGGTGTTTTATATCGTGTTAGGATTAATCTAGTTCTTGATCAGGGTGTAATAATCTCTTCACATAGGAAAACAGTGCTCTGACTATACAAACTAAAGCATCAGTTTACATAACCCCTATTATAATTTATTTTATTACTTCTATAAACATTAAGAACATCACTTCAAATTATTAATTAAGAGGATTTGTTTTGGGGTTCTGTTCTGCCTATATTCCCCACCATTGTGGCAACAGAGACCCAAACCCCACAAATAATGGTCACCATCTACCTCAGTCACTCTTCCCAGAAAAATACCAAGCACTTACAGTGATGTCAAATTTGTAAGTCTGCATGTTCTACTTCTCTTCTCCCACTAAAACCCACACAAATTCCTTTTAAGGGAGAACATATGCTGGCAACATTCACCGCTTAAATGAAAACTACCTTCCATTTGGTCTTGCCCATATACACATCTAAATTAATAAATATTTTTAAAATGTGTATATAAAGTACATAAAATTTGCACTTTTGTATATGTTTAACTATACAGATTTACATTTAACTGCATGTATATATCCTGTGGAGGACAACATTTAGTCATCCACTGTGCTACCTCTGATTTGCAAAAGGTGCCTAAAATAAGTGCTGCACACCAATGACCAGTTCTGTTTGCTCCCCGTTACCTTCTTGTAGTTGTTCTGTCACAAGCTGACACTTCAACAACGACATTTGCAGTTAGGACGTAGCTCTAATTAAAACAATTATACAATGGAATTTAAAATTAACTCAACATTCTTTTCTAGCTATGCATATAGTTATGCACAAAGAATTTCAAGAAAAAAGGTCAGAGTAAGATTTGAGTAAGTTTGATCAAGTGAACTCTTTAAAGGAAAACATGCTTTCTTGTATCTCCTGTAATCACTCAAATGCCAGGCCCTCAAACAAGATTTCATATACACCAGATGCCTTGAATTCAGTCAGTCACAGGTCATGTCTCCTGTGTTAATCTCTTCACAATAAGCAGATAATTAAAAAAAATAATATCTATAAATCAAGCTAAAATGATGGAATGTTTGTTTAGAAGTTTACCAAAAGGAATGACCCTGCTGGAATTCTTTCATGTAGCCTGTGAAAATGTCAGAATATATTCCATTTAAGAGGTCACAGTCCCTAGAGATCTCTGAGTTTTGGCTTGTGTGTCTTTTCACATGCTTTAATATTTGAAAATTGTTCCTTGTAGACACTGACTGATGGCCTGGGAATGCTAGGATTGTGGGAACTGGCAGTACCAATGACAAAGACAGACTTACTGGGAAATCAGTACCTACCCAGTTTGCGCTCTCCTCTCGGAACAGATAGGATGATATTAAATATTTACAGGGAGACCAAGGGACATTTGTCTTTTCTACTGAAGTGGTAAAAAACCCAGACAAAACCCCAAAAACAAACTCCCCCCAAAAAAGAGAGCACTCCCAAAAAAACCAAAGCAAAGAGATAAATATATATTAATTACAATATACTGTGTGTTCTTAGCAAAGATTATTTAGTAGAATATTTGCATTGGATGTTCCATGGGCTATTAAAACCTCGATGGAAAGACAAACCCAGAATCTCTGAGACTGGCAGCAGCCTCTTGAGATCCCCTGGCCCAAGCCCTGCTGGAGCAGGGTCAGCTGGAACAGGCTTGCCCAGGACAGTGCCCAGTCTGATTTTTAGTATTTCCACGGGTGGAGATTGCACAGCCTCTCTGGGCCACCACTGCACACACACATTATTTATACACTACATTATAAACACACACACATTTCTACTGTAAACTTACAGAAACTCTGCACTTCTTTATCTAAATAGGTCTTTCAGGATACACTTCCTTTGAGGTCTGGTAATTGTTGGGGGGTTTTTAGGTTTGGTTTGCTGATGCTATTGGTGGTGGTGCTGTTAATCAGAATATCTGCATGCTGTTTTCCAGATCTCACTGCTTTCAGCTTAGTGATTATGAAACTGCTGAATTTAAGATGACATTTTCAATTCTATTCCCTGGTAAGCTATTACTTTAATCAGAACTAAGGTTTTGGGTTGTTGTTCTCTAGTCTTTCCACTAGCCATCTTTTCTACACTGTGTCTCTCCCAGCTCTCTCAAGAAAATAAATTCTAAGCACAGTGACCTACCTATACATCATCACAAGAGGAAACAACACACCTAATCACTGATCTTAGAGTGGAGAAAAACCTGTCATACAGAGGTGCAAGGAGAACGTCCCAAATCTCACCTGATTCCCTAATAGCAAATTTGCAGTTCAAATCTGTTAATTGCACAGAGGATTGAGAATTTGTTCAGAAGCCATAAAACTATGCCAAGAATGCACGTTACCAGTGCTACAAACTGAGGGAGTGAGGGAGTGGAAGATAAGAGATAACAGGCAAACTAATATACCACAACTCTTTTAGATGCCAGAAAAAATCCCTTGGATCATCAAATTTATTTAAGTAATACCATTAGGTTAAGTGGGATGTGGATTTCATTCAGTTATTTTAAGAACTGTGCCTCCCAGCTGACTCGACTGGTCCCTTAGGAGGGACTCAATATACACCATTTGGAGTATTTGTTTTTGTTTGGGCTTGTGTTGGGTTTTGTGTGTTCCATCTTCCCCTGAATTCCCCACAGTTCCCCACAAGCTCTCCAGCCCCACAGGAAGCTGCAATTCTCACCTGACCTTTGGTGCCTCAGGGTCTGCTCCTGAGTGTCCCTGTTCTTACAGCCAGGGGCACTGCTTTCTTTGGACTGCTTTCTCCTAATTGAGATTTTAACAGTCTTGCTTTTACTCTTAAGATGTCACTGTCCCAAGGCCTTTTTCCTACAAAACATCCAAGACACTTGGTTCTTCTCTCAATTAGGCCAATTCTGCTGGAGAGCATCTGCTGCCAGCCAAGGGAGGCACAGCACCACCTTCTCTACCTTCCTCCAGTTCATGACGCACAACCCCAAAGAGAAGCAGAAGCAATCCCACTCCTACAAGCAGGAGCTATCCCACTCCTACAAGCAGGAGCTATCCCACTCCTACAAGCAGGAGCTATCCCACTCCTGCGCTGGCTGTGAGTTTGGAGGAGCAGACACCTGACAGCCCCCACTGCCTGGAACAGAACTGCATCTCCACACCACATAAAGGGCAGGGAATGGGCACACTCCCCTTCTGACAGGATTTATGACCAAAATGCAGAGCTGAAGGGCAGTCAGTGGCCCAGACAGGTGCCAGTCATTACCTACCCATTTTACAAAAATATAACCAGGCTCCCACCTGTGGACGACAACTGCACAAGAGCAACTTACATGGCTCTTCTTCAGAAACTAGTAGCCAGTGTCACAAGAAGCATTTGGCACAATGAAATAGTCATGAGCCAAGAGAGTTTGCTGTAAAACACAAGCTGGGAGCTTTCTATTTTACATGTACCTTGAAATAATGATTTCACGGCTCCTCACACCCAGCCCTTCACAGCTCCCTCTTCCAGCCGAAGTGCCGTGATCACCGGTTCTGGAAAAGTACTAATTCAGCATGCAAAAAGCTCTGGCCATGCACTGCTTCCTTTTTTTGATGGCATCTACATGTGCAATCCCTTCCCATCATTTGGCTCTGAAACAGCAGGTTGGAAAGCTGCAGGCAGCTTCATTCCCATCCACCCTCCTGCTGTCAGCAGCAGACAGCCTATCCTTCCCTCCCTTGCCACCTCCTGGCTCTCAGACAGGAGCTCGTGAAACCGTGGTACAGTGTGTGGGCAGCACATTGTTCTGACTGGTACTTGGGCTGTGCCACGCTGCTGCTACTCCTGTCAGCCTTCCTCCACTGCAGCCCAACTCAACACCCAGGCATCAGGCTTCTCCCTCCTGCTCCCAAAGAGCCTCAGCCACGTCGCTTTTCCCGAAACCTCCCTAAGGACACGGCATCTTGCCTAAGAAGCACCAACACTGGACCCAACCTGGCATCCTTCAGGCAGGGCTGCAAACGCAGGGCCTGTTCCCAAACTCCAGGGATGTGTGCAGCCCCACTGCTCATCAGAGGGACTGTGCACCCGTGGCTGTCATGAGACTGCCAGAATCACAGACACACCTCCATCATCACCCAGGAGGTGACAAGTGTGAAGAGCAGAACCAATGAAATAGGGACTTTTGCTGCTTTTTAGCAAGTGGAGGAAGAGTTGGCCTCCAGAGAACAAGCACGATAAACCACTGTAATACACAGCGCACAGGCTTACATGATCAATGCACTCTAAGTACTGCCTAATTATCCAGAAAGATGCAGACTAATGAGAAGCTGAAATTAGTTTCATTAGCAATACAGTATTGCCCACAGCCATGAACTTGATCAGAGCTCAAATGAAACAGGAGAACCTTACAATTGTGACAGCCCAGGAGACCTACATTCAACATCCACCTCCCAAAATTATCCATTTGATTTTGTTCAGGGAGTAAATACTTGCACGTAAAAGTGACTAGAAAATCTTCAGCTCCTAAATGCACTCCGACTGTTTTGATATTGATCCTCTGCTGGAAGTTAAAACCTCTTCGACAGAGTTGGCACAGCATATAAATGTTCTTTGTAAACTCATGGGACAATAATTCCACTGGAGCTTAAGCTAACCATGAGAATTTGCAGCAAACCCACCAAGCTCTGCCCACCTAAACTCTTATGCCTGCTTTGCTCTGTGACTGGGATCTCTGGGACAGAGGGCAGGGGAGAGGAGGAAAATGTGAAAAATGAGAAGGTAGTAACAGCTCCAGTGACTGTTGGCTCACCAGGCATGCTGTGATTACCTCCATGGTAAACAAAACCGAACCAGAGCAGAAGCTTTCTACCCTTGCAGTGACATTGGAAAAGCTGGAAACACAGTTTCTGTACTAACTTGTGCAAGTCAGCTTAACAGCACTGCAGAGCAGCACTAGAACAGTTCAGCCTCCTACTGAACTACTGCCAAAAGACTCTTTCAAGTAAACAAAAGGTTTAAAGGATCACTACCAAAGCTCACAGTAAGCGTAATGTTTCCTGCATAAAAATATCCTACCAAAAAATACCCTTAAACATTTCAGAATTTTTTAAAGTGCCACTGTATTTCTATGAACTTCAATCTCTTATGCTTATAGACTTTATAAAGTAGTGACATGCTAAAATACTCTTACAAAGTCCCAATTCTTGGTAAAAAGTGAAAATATTAAATTATTAAAACTACTTTTAATTTGAATCCATCACGTTCAAAGTTCACTTTTACAAATTTTCTTCCAACTTTCGTAATTTCTACAAAAAATTGTTTCTAACCAACTAAAATTTCTAAATCTGAATTTATAGATGTGCAATAGTTTGGCTGCTCTGAAGGTTTGACAGGACACAAGATACCTACCTCATCCATTTTAGTTTTACAGGAAATTAAGAAAAAAAAAATTTTCCAGAAGTATACTAATTTTGAATTAAAACTTTGTGGGATAGAATGCAAAATATTAACTGTATATTATTTATACAGAAAAAAACCCCAATCAAACATTCACGAAAATGATCCCTTTTTGTCTGATAATAATACAACTCTCAAAAACGTTTTATCAATACTTGTAGCATACAACAGCCGCAGTTTTAAAACTACTTAAAAATCTCCCCGACTCCATCCGATGTCCCAGAGCGGCCCCGGCGGGCGCAGCTCCCGGGACGGATTTCCCAACATCCCGCAGCCCCGGGCGTGGCCAGAGGCAGCGCGGAGCGGCGCCGCGGTCCCCGCCCGCTCCCTCCCGCGGCCCCGGGCCCGCACTCACCGTTCTTGCGCTCGGTGAGGGGCGGCAGGCAGGGGCCGGGCTGCAGCGACAGCCCCCGCAGTTCGTGCGCCACGGCCTCGCTGTGCGGGCTGGGCGCCAGGCGCGCCGGGGGCCCGGGCTCGTCCTCGCCGTCCGCCGGCCCCGCGGGCTCCATGCTGGGCTCGCCTCGGCGCTCTGCGGAAACAACGCGGCTCCGGTCACTCCGTGCTCCCGCAACACCCAACGCAAACTCGGGCAAAGTCAGCTTTAGAATGACGGACGTTACCTGCTGATTTCCCATAAGTATTACGGGTCTGCAAAAATATGGTCAGGGAATGGATCCAGAGGCAATTTAACAGAGAAGCGGGACGGTTTCTCCGCTCACACCGACAGGAACATCAGGCAGAGTCAACCCTCATGATGGATGGCCAGAAGCTCCGTGCCCCACCATGTGCCCCCACCCGCCTATCAGCACAACATCCCTTTTTCCAATGGCTTCTGCTACAAAATGCTGAATTAATATATTGTGCTAACATACAAGTGGCTTCTAATATTTTGAAGCTCTGCACTACTTTCCTTCGGATCCCAAATCAACGTCAGTATTCATACGGGACTTCACACCACCGAAGGACTGTATTAGAACTAGTCAATCCTCAGTCTCTCCATCAAGGAAGACTTTGGGCCGTGAATATTTTAAAACTAATTTTACTGCACACTAGCTGCAATTTACTATTTCCTTCCTTTCTACCATTAGTGTTATTTAATCTACAGTAAGGAGAGACAGGAGTATGAATTACTGGTACAAGCTTTTATACATCACAGAACTATCAAGTCATTAAAGTTTCAGTAAATCAAGATGGACTTCAATGAAGTCCTATCCCTGGATTCTTGGAAACTTGAATGATATGAAATATTAAAAACTCAGAAAGATCCACGAAAATGAAGAAATGTCTTATTATTGTGAGATTTTCTTGTTAATTTTAAATTATTTTTTCTAAAGAAACACCACTGGCTTGCCCTACTCAGCCTTAAACTTCAATCTGACTATAAACACCACATGTTGGGGTGTGTATGGAGAATTTTTTAAATGCAATATGTTTCAATGATCAATATCAAAATATTTCAAGTGTTATAATGATATTTAAAAAACCAAGACGACAAAAAATTATCATGACCACCAAAGAACAGCCTACACTACAAAAGGGTAGAGAATCATGTTCTGAAAGTGTGAATTGAAAAATAAGAAATATAAGCAAGTACTGTTTGATATGCACCTAAATAGAACAATTATCGTGGTTAAGTGCATTTTTTTCATTATTTTCCCTAGTTACCAACTCTTGCTTTCACATTAAATGAAGACACATTAACTTACTGTTATGCAAGATTTTTTTTCTTTGTTCTTAGCTTTTAGAAGCATAATTTACTCAGCTCTCACTCGATTTCCTGACATTACACTCTCCTCAAACTCCCACTCACCCATACAAATTAAGTGCATTATTAACCAAGCAGATCTCTTCAGAGCAGAATTTAAGTGAAAATTTAGCTGCTTATCTGTTCATATTCACAGCATTTTATCCACAATTTACGAGTTATGGGTTGCCTTGGAGTCACTTTTCAAAGAGATTAAGCCACGTGAGCTGTATTCATGCTTTCAAACCAGATGAAATGAACAGAAACACCTTCTTGTACTGAAGTTTTAGCATTTGTTATGCTGCAGGTTAGCTAATTTTTTCCCATGACAGATAAGTAAACGTCATGCTTCGAATGAAACCAGCTTGACTTTCATACTTCTGCCATGCACTGCGGAATTGGTAACATGTCCATCTCTTAAATTTTGTTTCAGGAATGTACAGAGATGTGGGTTTAATGTCCAGATCCAACTGAGAACACAGCATGCAATTAAATGATGTTGATTGCGGCACAGCAGCACAACTCAAAACGAGTTTGACTTCCCACACAACATGTGCTTCATCTGTGGTTTGAACATTAATAGATCCGCTTGGAAGGGACTTCTGGAGGTCATCCCCTGTCCCACGGGATTACCAGCTCTCAGGAACTTGCCTTGTCAGCTTCTGAAAATCTCCAAAACAGGTGATTTCCCCACCTCTGGTTAACCTCACTATGAATGCTTTACCCACCCTCTTCACACAGAATTGCTTTTCCTGCTGATCATGACTCTCACGTCCCCATTTTCACTATTGTTTTCTACAGTACATGAATGTCATCATTAGAAAACCTCTAAATCCAAAGTTCTCCCTTATTTTAGACTTTCCAATTCACGGTAAAGCCCCAGATATTGCACTTCCCTTTCCTGAGATCTTTTAGATAGGCTGCTAAAAACCCAGGTATGTTCTCAAATGATCCTTTAACACTGGAACAATCCTATTGCTACGTTGCTACATTATCTTTGAACAAAAGACACTCTAGAATTCCCAGAAAGTCTAAATTCCTCAAATTCTTTACTTGTATCTCAAATTACATTTTGCTCTCATTTCTCTTCATTTTTTCTTATGAACTGCTGCTGTATCAGACTACAGAAATATTTCTGAGCTTAGAATAACAAATTCTCTTAACCTTCCTCAAAAAGGAAAACACACATCCCCGCCCAACATTTACAGGGTTTTTTTATAGGGGGAAAAAAAAAGTCAGTGACCTACATCATGAACATCTGGCTTAGGTAACACTAGGATCCTTACAGCTCCTTACTGAATCAACTAACAGAACATCTAAAAAATATTATAAAGATGACAAATTGAAGACTTGCAATAATAAAATATAAACAATTAATTTGATCCTTATCTCTTGTTCTATTAGAATCTAATGAATTCATTCAGCCGTTCAACCTCCTGAACTTGACATCCATGAAATGACTAGTTTGTCTTTGGCATAAGGTTTTCCTTATCGATTGACAAACTAATTTGGAAACTTAAAAATCACTTTTATAAATATCTTCCTAAAAAAGAAAGAACTAAATTAGGAAAAAAGACATCTGTAAACATCAGTAAACATCTCTGGATACATCTTTTTACACTACTGCATGCATGAGAATAAACCATTAGCATTTTCTCATTTTAACTGTTCCAGATGAATGCAACTGCTTTAGCATCAGGTGGGGGCTACAGCCAGCAGCATTTGCTTCACATAAAACTCAACATGAAGATATGCAGAATGTCTCCCATCTATTTTCAGTCTTCAAAAGCCATTTCATTCTGATGTTTCTAATATAGCAAATTGTTTGTATGTCAACAATTCAAACACAAAAATGGGTAGTAGAAAACATTGGTTCGCCTTGTTTAAAATCAAACCCTGTACAATAAACACTTTATCCAGCAACCATGTGCAAAACTGAGAAACCTGATTTAGAATGTAACGCCCATAATATTCTCCTATTTTATATTAAAGATAACAAATTGCCTCCCCTTTCTCATTTGCTTGAAGCCTCTTCAATCCTGAAGAATTATTTCAGATTTGCCATCGGCATTTACAGATGGTAACCATTATCTGTATAACCCCTGAATTGAAGCAGACCTCTACAGAAAGTATATTAATAACATAACTGAAACTGAAACATAACTTACTTTTATACTAGGCTGATCTGACAAAAATCAGTTGACACTCCAGGGGTTTCCACCCCCCTCCTTGAAACTAAGACATCTGAAGTCAAAGTTGTGTAAGCCATCACTCTGTTAGGTATGAAAACCATTTCTGCTTACAAACCGTTGGAAAGCATAATACCAATTTATTTCCAGAATCTAAAAATAAAATTACTTATTGTTCCAATAGTCCTAAATTATTACAGGCGGCTAATTTGGGTTTTTTGTTGCTGTTGTTTGTTTGTTTTAACATAGAATTCAGCAAAATGTTTAAGAGTAGTAAAGTGAAAACTAGAAAAAAATTATTTTCCAACTTAGCCTTTAGAATACATTATCAAAATAGAATCTGCACCAGCACTGCTAGGAGGCTTCGGTTCACATTTCCGTGACAAGTACATATGAACAGTGTTCCAGCACTGGCAAAGCAGAACTCCTGTACAATGTATGAACCTTATGTAAGTGTTCTCACAGATTGTAGGTGGTTGCTATCTTCTTAACTGCTGAAGACAAACGCTCCTTTTATTTTTAAACATTTTATCTTCAAAAGACAAAATGTATTTCCTTGGAAAAAATCTTACAAGGAGGGGGAAATACATACTTCCCTGCTACTTGAGACACCAGAACTGGTATTTTATTTGGCACAAGCTCTGAAATCTGGATGACACTTCAGTAGTAAATCAACTTTTATTTTAGCAATCTGCTGGAAAATAACAGTTCAAGAATCACAGTGCATTCAAGCTTTGGCCAAGTCAGTCGGCTGACATTAACACTGCTCACTCACACCTGCAAGGAACCTGGGTCACTGTACCCAGTACAGTATTGAATTGAATTAACAGTCATCAGATATTAGCAATACCAGCTCCAGGATTTACAGAATCATGGTGTCAACGTGAGCACTCAGTTTGTCCATTTATAAAACGCAGTAAAATTTAAAACTCTAGCAGTCTGTAGTAGACCAGAATCTTTAGTGGCAAGAATACTCGAAATGTAAAATGTTGGGTTTGTTTTATTTTTCTTACCTTTTTCTTCAAAGTATCAGAAAACACTAAAAACTATCCTTAAAAAGTGTGAGATCAGGAGGTTAAGTAACAGCTGCCAAGGCAGGCTATTGCATGAAGCTTTTAGTCTCCCTGTCAGTGCCTGGAAAGGCTTGGAGATCTCTGCAGCGGGAACAGTGATTTCTGACACTGGGGCCAATAAGCACTTTAGGGGCTGTTACAGTTTTAAATATTCCTTCTATTTGAGCAGTGGGCATTAATGATTTGTATTTGAGAGAATGTGAGAAGTCACAATCTGAGACCGGCTTGGCAATTCCCCTTCCCCTCTCATGAAGAAGGGCAAGGACTGTGCTTTCAGAATGCAGCAGACACTACCGGTGCCTACACAAGCCTACAGCAAACTCCCTTCCTAGGCTACGAATTAGTTCAGTCGAGTGGTCAGACCCTTGGAATGCTCAGTCTCTCCTTTCTTCCAAGGATCAACATACATCAGGCTTGAACATAAACAAAGTAGTCGGGAACATTCAGCTCACTGAAGGATCCAGGAACTGGAAGCTCTGGAGTCACTTCCCGGAGGCAAGCCCTGCGGATGGAACACCCACTGCAAGGAGAGGAAGAGACGCAGGGTTTTAAAGGATGGCTCCGCTTGGCATGCTGCCCATCAGCAAGGGCTACAGAGAAATACAGAAACAAATCGTGGGCTTGGCTGCACTCTCCATGTCCACCAGCTCCTGGAGCAACACCAAACAGAGGCTGTGCTCCAGGGAGGGTGAAGCTCCTCAGCCCAGCCACAGCGGCTGCCGGAGCTCAGAAACGCAGCAAGGGCTGTGGGGGCATGAGCCCCGAGCAAGCCTCACCTCTGCTGTGCTGACACCCTTCCCACAGACACCATCTTACTGCAGCAGGGGAACTTTGACATGAGAACTGGCATTTAATTACCATATTGAAAGGGAAACTGCAATCTTATAGTTAAAACAGTGTCGATAAACTTAATTAAATAAATTTTGTAGTCAAATACAGGGCAACAAGAATTTAAATCATACAGCTATTTTTATGAAGGTAATTATACAAAAGCAGAAAAAGATGAGAAATATCAGCAGCTGACTAACCATGAGTAATCAGCTTGGATTATGCATTATGAAAAACTATTACTATTCATTTCTTTAAAAAACAGTGTGCAGAAGGATCTGACAAAATTGAAGTCCTGTCACACTTCTCACTGTTCCAGTACCTGGAATAACGTGTTTCTTCCAGGAGCACAGAGTCCTTCTACACTGGGCTGGTCAATATTGCAGAAAAATGTCCGCTTTTATTAAATAACTGAGATTAAATTTTTGTCATTGTCTGCTCTAGCTAAATTAATACCATTGAACAGACACCAAAAGACCTCCAGAAACTCATTTAACACTTCTGCATATTTTGCTATGCAGAATAAGCTACAGTGGCAAATGCACACTGTAAAGGAGGTAATATGTAGAGAATTACTTGTATCTGGACATAGGCTGGGGATGAGTCAGGAGAATCCTTGATGATATATTCCCTCCACTGCTACCTCCAGGCACAAAAAAAAAAAAAAAAAAAAAAAAAAAAAAAAAAAAAAAAAAAAAAAAATTACAGTAATTGGTAATGGGAACTGTGCCCTGCTAAGTGCAAATGAATTACCTGGCAGTGTGGGGCTGTGAGCAATAAAGGCAGCCTCCCACAGCTCCATTAAAGTGTGGGGAAACGAAAGCCTACCCTGTCGCTGTGTAGGGCCATAGAGATGATTTATCTATTCTCACATTACTGCCTTCTCAAACCAACCTGTTCAAACAAGAGTTGGTGAATTCCGGGCTACACATAAACCTTCACTGGAAAGAATCTACCTCATAGCAATGTTGTGAAGCTTAGTGTTTAAATACCTTAAGGTCTCATACAAATCTTTTAAGTAGTTGTAAATATTACAACTATCTTCTGTATTCATATTTCAAGGGCGTTAAAATTATAATAATAGAATTTATTAAAATGCTAAACTTCTTACAAATATTTTAAGTAAAGCAAGCAAAGATTCAATATGCACAATATTCATCACTGGAACAAACCCCATACCTTCAGATGAAAGTGATGTTTAAATTGTTTACTGATTATATAAAACTATTCAAATACATCACCTTCCTTTAAGAAACAGTTGTGAAATCCTGCAGTGTGCACCAAAATCAATAAATCAGTCAGAGGCACCAAACAAAAAGTAAAGTCTAAAATTAGCTGCCTCTTAAAGACAAGACACAATCAACAACCCCATCTTTAAGGAGAAGTCTGAACTGCTCTGCTATCCCACCCTGTGAGAAAGATGCTCACCTCTAGAGAGCTGTTTAAGACCAGGCATGGAAGCAAACATCCATTAACCCACCCTGAAAACCCAGGACAGCTTTCAATTTACCTTCTGCTGACACAAGGCTTCATCAGCAGAAGCTACAGTGTTAACTTGCAGTCTTTCCCGCAGAGTTCATAAAGATTTGTGCTGAAAACTCTGAAGCACAAGAGGATGTTGATTTAAATATTTCATCTACAACAACTCCATCTTCCCTAAGAGCTGCTGCCTGAGCACTCAGCGGAATTCGGGCCACAATACCCAAAGTGTAGAAAATGTTGTCCCGTAACTTGTTGTAAGTGAAGGACTTCAGGCACAGTTCTCAACAACTTTTTACTTTTAATCACCATATGAGCAGACATAATTTGATTTAATCTCATCTTTTCTGTAGATATTCTTAATGAACAATCCTCCTCTTAAGGCAATGTTAAGTGGTTCAGCTGGTTCCACTTGATAAAATAAATACAAAGCTGTGAAAGTACATATCCTCACTAGTTCTATTAAAATAAAGAGCTTCATAAAAATACTTAGAACTATATAGGCAAAACATGAAGTACTATCTTGTTTAGATGTTACTGTATATGGAAATATGTTGTGTGCAAACGGTCAGGAAAATCTAAACACGACATTCCTATTTTTCAGTCTGGGAACATGTTGATAGTTAATATTCTGCATTTGCTTTAATACTCTAATTTAAAAAGCTGACATTAACATTGGCAACAAATACATTTAGGCTGAGCTTACAAAGCAACGCAAGGTCAGTTTTAGACCTAAATTTAGCACGGCAAAGAAACAAACCACACAACCAAAAAAAAGCTATCTGCATTAGTGTGGTGTGCAAACAAATGATGCTTCCAGTTTCTCACCCTCATAAATGTCTACATATTCTTTTTTTTTTTTTTTTTTTTTTAAACAATGAAACCTAGTGACATATGACTTCAGAAGCAACTTACTTGAATTCCAGTCAAAAAAAAATTCCCAAGTTCTTAATTCCAGTTTTAATATGAAGCGCTTTGCAGTAGTGTTTGAGTAGTTGCAAGATCAACTCAGATTAACCTGCCCAAAAGCACGTTCAGTTCTTCTGGTCTAGGACAGAACTTTGCAGAAGGAATTAGTAAGATCCCATGTGCTCCATGATTTTCTGTGGCCAGAAAACATAAGGTGTAGCCAGAAGAATCTATTTATGCAATTGAAGTTGCCAACATAGGAAAAAATCAAAACCCAAGTCTTCCTTTTGGTATTATAAACGTACTTGATAGCTGAGACAAGAATTAGTAACTTTTATCAATGAATTGGATCGTAATCTTTCCCAATTCCTCTAAGGTGATAAGAGACATTTGATAGCAAAAATAGTGGTGCATCTTAAAAATTAATGTTGGTAAAGCTCTTAAGGCATTTCAGGAAAGGTTAGATGACTCCATGATTTCATTTGTTTGCCTGGATACTGCAAGATGTTCCCATTTATGACTAAGCTGCAGGTGCTATTCTGTTTATTTTACTGCCTGTAAACCAAACCCTTGAATTGAACAAAGCAAGGAAAGCACAAGGATTCAAATCAAAGAGAAAGGAAGTGCAGGACTGCTTCCTGTTGAACGTGCTGCTTTCTACCTCCTATCAGAAGTGGGACTGAACATGGCACAACCATTTCTAGTAGATGAGATTTCTTGAAAAATCTATACTTTGCTTCTTTTTATATCTACACACTTTACACAGATTAGCAAAGTTTTCTTATTGTAATATTTGGTGTTCTCTTAAAAAATACAATCAACTTCTATTGGACAGAATTTAACATACTATTTACATTCATCAAGAAACTAATTGCTAATTAGACATTAATTCAAAATAATGTAAGCACAATTAGAGATTACGAGCAACTTCAATTTAGGGCATCTTGCAAAAATCGGAATGATTATGTCTGAGCTGAAATTCAGTGACATGTGCAGAAGGTCCTCAGTTAAGCAGTCCCTACTCACAACCTTAGGACAGCTAAGAAAATCTCTCTCTCACAAACCTTTTGCTGCATATTGCCTTGGACCAGCACAGAGACTTTGAGGTAGTAACAATGCAAGCAGGAACTTGAATTAGCTCCCATGGAAACCAGTCAACTCGCGGCTCCCAACTTCTGCAAATGAAACTTTTAATATTTAATCTGCTAATGGACAAAATGAAAACTAAGAAGGTGACAGATTAATGTTTAATTTTAAAAATATAAAAATCAACTTGTGGTACATCTTAAGCAGCAGCTATTTACTGGGCATTCTTTACCTGATTTACACCAAGTGCTTAGAGTTCATCTACAATACTCTTTCCTGTTTCTTACTTCCAATCCCACACTGTGTTACGTGGCCTAATTTTTTATACAGCAGTGACAAAAGGTCACAATCTGAATGCAATTATATCACTTGTACTAGATTTATACCTTTCAGCATCTTCCCAAGAATTAAAGTAGGGTTTTTTTTAATAACAACAACAAGGATGCAGACTGAAAGAATGAATTCCATGCAGTTAAGCAGATTTCCAGGAAGAAAAATCCCACAACAAACCACAAAATCCCAGCCCTGAGACTTCTTAACACTGGAAATTAAGCATGAAGATATACCACACACATAGTGTTATGACTAACAGCATAATAAATGATTTGTTAAAGACAAAATTACACTCTTCACTAAACAAAAGCAAAATTTTTCAAATCAAACACTTTTCTTCTAACAAGGAATGGAGTAAGACCACAGGAAGCAATATCACTTATTGCTTCTTTATAAATACAGATCCAAGATTATAACTGATGTAGCTTAGTCTCCAGATCAACACCCATATTCTAAAATAATCAGAAAAAGTATGTTATTAGTATGGTGCCTGAAAACTCTGATGTTCTGAACAGTTTAAAGCTCTAATCCACAGTCCATGCCCTCACTGCTTTAAGAACCAATTTCTCACGATCTCCAAAGCTAAAATGGACTTGAATTCCATTTTCCCTACTGAAATCAGCTAAAGACTAATAGGGCAGAAACTCTGGGTCAGGAGAGTTTATGTTGCCTAAGGCCAGTTTCAAAGAAGTCTTATCTCTTAAACTATTGTGTTCCAATATTTCATTCCATACAAAGCTCTTGTTTAAAAATAAATAAGAAATAGATGGTAACATAAAATTGTTCACAGTAGATTACAAACTTCTGCATTTAGCAGCTGTCGCACATCTACTTTCTGTAGTTCTTTAGTTTGAGCAGCACTCAAAATATTTTAAAAAGATACTACGATGCTTTATTAGAAATTCTGTTGGAAAATTCTGATTATCTGACGAAAACATGATTCTTTAAATATAATCTGGTCAGAAATAAGTACTGTAGCCAAGGAGTTTTTTCTCTTGGTTTATTTTGATTGTTCTTTTTTCTAGTGTCAGACAATAGTTATTTTTTCCCCAGCTCACTTCAATAGCCATTTTCCTGATTTCTATTCCCAAATTTTCTATTTTTTCTACCCTCCATGTATCACTAAATCATCTCAACTCAGGTTCACCCATCAGAAATGCTCTGTATACCATCCTTCCTCGATAACCTTTTCTTGACCGTGTTCCTCAGCCAGCCAGCACAAGGCTCGGCCTGAGGCTTTCCAAAGTCTTTTACTGATGCCAAGAACCCACAGGCAGATGGGAGACACTGTAGAATTCTCTTTTCAGGCCCCAAGTGCCCCAGGTATTTGAGGAACAGCAGGTGTAGGACTGTGCCCAAGGGTCTCCTGTGAGTGTGCTTTACTCTGCAGCAAAGGGAAGCAGCGCCAGTGCTTTAGCCATGCCCCATGTCTGATGGCAGGGCTGGCTCCACGCTCCCCCTGTGCTCCTGCCCACGGCACTCCCAGGACAGCAAAGATGAGCTGTGGGCCAGAGCAGGTTCTCACCACCTGCATTTCCCCCCTTCCAAGAGACTCCACTTTTCTCTTTTACCAATTCTGCATGACAAGTTTTTAAAATTAGGCTTCTGATGCAGGACCTGGTAAAAGAGCCATCAAACGGTTTAACTGGCAGAACAGGAAGGGTGGAACATCTGGCAGAGGAGGGAAGATCTGATTCCAGAAGAAATCACAAATTACACTCTGTTATTCATAGAAGCAAAGAAAGTTGGTTAAAGCTGTCTACAGATGTAGAGAGATTTAGGGCTTGATTCATATCGGAAGACTTAAAATTCCCATAACCATAAAAATGGTTTATATTTTGCAAAAACTGACAGTATTTGCTCAGTACTTTGTATTTGAGTGCTGCTGTATTGTTTGACATTAATATAAAGAAGCATTACTGTAATTAACCCATAAAAATTCAGAAATAATAAAGACTGCAAAATAAAGCAGTAGCTTCTCTTGAATCAAGTATTTACTAGAAACACCGTGAGCTCTACCCTCATAAACTGGGTATAAAAAACCTTCTGCAGTCCAGACACTCCAAATGAAATTAGTGTTGAAAACATTAGGTAGAAAATGGTGAGGTTTCCAGTTGTTTCTATAAATTCCTAATTCACACAGGTTAGAAGATTTTAACAAAAACCTTATAAATATACTAAGTTATAAAGAGTATAGCTGTACAAAGGGTAAAAATTACATATTGAAAAATATTAGCAAAACATTAAGGCTGTTCTTTTTGGGTACCTGTCTTAGTTGTACTTTCCATGGAAAAATAGGTTTAAAATTTTTTTAAAGATGAAATCCTAAAAAAAAAAATAGTGTACCAAGTGATATATAATGAAAAAAACACACTTAAAAATAGTTCAGAGAGATTTACTAGTCCATTCAAAACCTCCTAAAATAACACACAAATGGAACAATCCAGGCCAACCATAATGAACAGGGAGATCCCCATTAGTTTCTGTACAGCCATCTCAGAATACACCAGCTCTGAGACCCTCACCTGCCTGAGCACCAAAGGAAGATTAAAAAAGTACAAACACTCCTTTGCTTTCACACTTCCAGTCACTCATTTACAAGGGAATGTGCCAAGATGGCCAATGCACAAAGTACAAAAAGACTGGCAAGGCACCTTGTGCAGCATTTGACAACACTGTGAGATTATCAGTGACATCAGGTGTTGTCTCAGGTAACGCCCCAGTACAAACCCCTCATTCCCAATGTCCACCGAACCCCTGCAGGTGTGAGAGCACCTGCACACAGAACTGCACCAGTAGCACTGTGAGGAGACAGCCACTCACACTCACACACACTCACACACTGCTCTGCCTGTGACACGTCACTCTCTTAAAGCTTTACTAACGTGGTTCTAAATCATGGAAAGCTTTAAGTGTGTGTTCAACTTTGTGCAACCCATTTGGTGTCAGAAACACACGCTTAAAGCTTTGCTGGCTTGCAACTTTACCAAGCTATACATTTGCAATTTTAAAAATATGGGGAACAAAATTAAGAATTGCGGCAATGTAATTAAACAGAAATTCAGTAGTTGAAATTCTATGTCTCTTCTATCTTTTTTGTTTAGGAAATATTGAGAAATTTGCCTCTACATGAGATATAAGAACCATTTTTGGGTATTAACTGGACTTTACTGAATATACCAACAATTTGAACCCATTCTAATGAGTTTCTCTGCTGAATTTTTATGAGCTACCTCTTTTACATGTAAAGAAAGACTAATGTCTCTAGAATTTGTAAACAAGTTTTCAGCAACTCTTCCCTAGCCTTCCAGCATTAAACACAAAACGTGGAAATAAGAACACTTGTCTTTCTCAGGTATGTAGTAGTCCTTCTCTAGGACTACCTTTGTCATAAGGGTAGAAAACCAGCGGGTTTCCTTTTAGTCTTTATTTTTTGTTTTGTTAATTTGTGTTTCACTAGTTGGTATGAAGACCAAAACTGAGTGTAACTAGGACTTCTCTCTCACTTTGTTGCTTTTGGCACCATACCCAGGTAAAAGCCCCTTTTTAAACATTTAATTAATGGTTTAAGCCAAGTACCAAACATGAAATCTTAAAATACTCTCTCTACTGAGTCAACAGAGATCCAGTTTATTGCACAAGTGCAAAACCATTACATTAACATCTGGATTTAATAACAGTAATCTGAACACTTCAATAAATTCTGTAATGTGCATTTGCTTTGGTTTCAGGATATGGAAGATTTCTGTGATAGACATCAATCTTTGCCAGAAGGAAGTTTGAAAAAGGTTGTATTCTGTAACTAACACTGGGCAATTTTGGCTGTTGAACTTCAGGTGCTAAAAAGGTTTACAAACAATGCCAGAAATACTGGTTCCCCATCCTCAGCACAGCACAGCTTAATTTCATTTAAAGAAGCAAACACGAAACATTCATGGCTGTCAAGTGCAAATAGTCTTCATTTCAGTTGGTCATCTGTTTTTTTGGACATGCAGCTAAAAACACAGCAGATTTACTAAAGAAGGACACAAAGTGAACTGGTTTGCCAAGTCTAATCAAACCTGCTCTTCATAGAGCCTGCACACAACCCTAAATACACCTTGCCTTCAGGTTAGGGGAAGCTCCCCTACCTTTAAGTGTTTCTGGTTGGGATTTTTTGCCAAGCACAGTTCTGGGGTTTGTTGGAATACATCAGTGCTACAGATACATACCCCCTTCTGTGTATATCCAGTTCTGTACATCTTGTTCTTCGAGTCTCTGGAGCAGCTCTTAGCCATGAGAGTCGTGTGCAGTGTCTGCTTTTTCTGTAGAGGTGGAACCAATGCTCAGGTTCATCTAGGAGGCCTCAGTGGAAACTATCAAGAGGCTTCAATTTGATGCTCTGTCTTGGTTATCCTGAAAATCAGGCAATCTGTCCCGCCCTCTTTTTCCCACCCAGAAAATGAGGAGGGAAGGGCAGGACCAGAATTTTCATCATTTAGGGACCAGCTAAACACCAAAAACACACAGTTCCAGACCTGAGAATGTGTTAGTCAATATAACCCAACTTCCTTGTTTTACTAAGTTGCTTGACTTCCCTTCCTAACAGCTCCTGAAACAGCACTATCAGCAGCCTTTAAACACCCTTGGTTACTCCCTTTGAGAGAGAACTTTCCTCATCTAGAACTGGATTGATTTCACCAAAGCATACGGGGCCTGGGGTCCCTCTGGAGGTGCTGTGCTGGTACAAGCCTGAGCCACTGCAGAAAAACTGTTAAAAAGAAACAAAATGCTCTACAGGCCAAAGTTTTAATATCAAAACTATTCACATTTGGAAAATATTTAACATCTGTGAAGGCTTGCAAGCATGACAATCCTTTAAAAAGAGAAAATATTGTTTAATCAGCATATGAGTATTTAAGTCATAATCTTAAGAGGTGATTAAATCCCACTCCTATCAAAGGCCAAAACAAAACCACAGAAACTTGCTCTTAAGTTTATGTAACAGAAGTACTACATATAACCAAATTTCTGTTTGTATAGGAACAGATCTCTTGGAAAACCTTCCATTTTAACAGGATTATAAAACCAGCACAACTCAAAGGGATACACTGCTCACTAAAAAAATAGCACAACAGCTTTATTAAAAAAAAAAAAACTTATTTAAAAAGTTTAAATTTTTTAAGATACAGCACTTACCTTGTATCTCTAGCACCCTTCTAGAGTATCTGTTTCAGCACATTCCTGGTTGGTTGGAAAGTAAAAAGGAAAAACAAAAATCACAAAGATGTCTCAAGGATTCTTTATTTTACAAGTTACATATTTTGTTCTACGTGAGGAATTAAAGCCTTAAGAATACTAATTCAGCTTTCTCAGTTTCTGCAGTTTTCAGAAGTAAGGTGTGTTATTCCGTTAAAATCCTGCGAGTAAAGTGATTTCAATAGACTATGTGCATCTTTTAGCACCTTTCATATTCCTACTCAAATTCTAAGATATTTGTCTTTCCAATTACCTCTGGCAAGAACAGCAGCACCAGAGGTGCATCCTCTGCTCTTTTTAACTCAACTGCAATACACAAACCTAGCCCTAGTTCCTTCAACTCTTCACACTTGGAAGTGCCAATTATACAACAGAATTATATTTTAGTTTTCTATAGATTCCAATACAATGGAACATTTACAACAACAACAACAACAACAAAGAAAAAAAAGAAAAAGAAAAAAAGAAAAGGAAACTGTTCACATCCACATTTTCTTTTTGCTACGTCACCAACTCAAACGGACTTGTTTCAACACCAGCATTTCATTTACTAGAATATTACAGTATGTGTGTACATATATACATATACAGAAACATACGATTAAGTCAATAGAAACCTACTGCACACTGTATTTAGAAAAGTTAAAAAAAATCAGTTATTTTAAAGTCTGGCATTTATCAAATGCTGTTTCATACAGTAACACTAATGGGGTTTTCCAATTTTGGCTTTGAACCAGACTTAAAACGTCCCTGACATTGCTCAGCCACACAATTTTAGTTTTGATCCCATCCCAGAGATGAATCCTAACAGATCATTTTTAATTCTTTTAAAGGCTGAAGCTGATGTTATGGTTTCTGTACATATCAGTGACAGAGGTTAAAAGCTGAACATATAAAAAACCAAAGCAAAACACAGAAGAGGAAGAGGTTACAAGACGGAAATGCCAAAAAGGCCCACAAAAATAAATGGCCTATGGTAAAATATATTCCCTCTTCCTTCCAATAATCATTTCATCAGTAAACTAAATGCCGTTTAAAAAAACCCAAACCTCAGCTAAGTATATTCCCAATCCAGTATTACATTAGTCAATTGTGTCATCAATTATCTAGTTTCATTGCTAGGCTAACAAGTAAAAGTTCCAATTTTTTTAGTATTTTATGTGTATAAACCTCTAAATTTGTCTGAATATCTATGTGTTAACCCTCATTATTAAAGCTGTTTTATAATACCTCATTCAACAGAACCTGACAAATAGAAAAGGTAAATATTAAGGTGATTTCCATGTTATTGTATGACTGCTTCTAAAAAATCATTTGCTTCATTAAGTTCAGTTTTCTACACTTCTTCAAATACTGCCAAATCCTGAAAGATGTTCTGCAGTCCCAATAATGTACGAAGGATCTTCAGCTTCCAGATGTTTTTATTTGCTTAACAACTGATGTCATTACCAGACAGCAATCTTGTGAAGTTTTAAATGCAAGTTATACCACAAAGTCACATCTGCCCTAAGTAACTACCCAGGAAAGAAAACTTTAGGAAAGAACAAGAAAAATGTCACACATTAAGAGAATAATTTTATGAAACCCCTGCTGTGCCTTTGTTGAGAGCTTTAAAACCTCAATTAATTCAAAACCTGAGCATTTTTTTCTCATAAAGGAAAAGATATAGCGTGAAGAAGAAGTGTGAACATCTTCCCATAAACAAGAACTTCAGAACATGCTGTACTCACAGGATAGTGTAAACTTGGCTTTTTTGCTTTAAAGGTGAGTGATGTTTGTTGCCACAGATGTTTAAGCTTTAAGTATTTTAGACATACTGACATACCAGATTTCATGGAGGCGTTTTCAAAACATTCATAAACAGATAATTTTCCTGATATTTATTTCATAGCTAAACAAGTTATTCCCTTTAAATCCTGTAGTTTTATTTCAGCTAATTGCCTGTGGCAGGCAGAAGTCCTGCTATCTCTCGACTGCACTGAGACTGACCAACGGCAGTTTTCTGCACTGCACACTTGCACACGAATACAAAACCCACAGAAATGGAACAAAGGCAAATGTATTTGCCGGCAGAAAGGCACGGCACGGCAGCACAGCTCTCCACCTGGCTCTCCGCGTCCCGGAGAATGTCACTGCCGCAAGTGTCAGCCAAGGGACCTGCACTCGCGATGTGGATCCGTGCATACACGTGCTGTGGATACACTTGTTTACAAAGCTGATTCTGGAATCATGGAATCATCGGGCTTGGAAGAGACCTTTAATATCGTCCAGTCCAACCATCAAACCAGCACTGCCACTGAAACCGCTAAACTACATCACCCAACGCCACATGCAGTCTTTTAAACGCCTTAAGGATGGTGACTCCACCACCTTCTTGGGCAACCTATTCCAATGCCTGACCACGATAAAATGGATTAACCAAGTGCCATCTAAACCCACGGGTGTCGCAGAAAACGAGCCAGACAAGTTAACAGCCCCCGGTCAAAGGGTCGCAGCTCTTCTCACAGCCCAGTGACCTCCGCTGCAGCTGCAGGACTGGGGACACGGAGGGCTTCGATCTCCCCTGCGCGCCTCCCGGGCGAGGCGCTCCCATCTCAGCGCCCGCAGGGTTCGGGCCGGGCCCGCAGCGCCGCCCCGCTGCCCCGCACCTCTCCCGGGAGCGAGCGTTCCTTAGTGAATAGTAACAGGACAGATCCACCAGCGGCCGCACGGCAGCGGCCGGGCCGGTGCGAGCCGCGTCCCAGGGCGCGGTGCGGGCACCGGCACCTCCACCTGCTCGGGGCCCAGAGCGGCCCGGCGGGGCCGGTGGGCCGCCCCTCCCGTGTCCCCGGCTGCGGCCTCGCGGGGATCCTACCCGCCCCCGGCAGAGAGGGGGCGGCCGCCGCTCTCGGCACTCCCGCCCGCCTCAACCTCCTTCAGCCGGCTCTGCGGGCGGGGCGGCGCGCAGCCCACCCCGGGGCCGGGCGGCGACGGCCGCCGGCGGTGCCGCTCCCGCTCAGCGGCGCGGCGCGGCGCGGCCCGGCCCGGCCCGTTGCGGCCTCGGCAGCGCGGCCGCCCCGTGAGGCGCGGAGCCCGTGAGGCGGCGCCGGCCGCGCGCGCCCCGCGCCCCCCGCCCGCGCCGCCCCGCTCACCCCGGACCGCCGCGGCCATGTTCCTCTCGCGAGCTCTGCGCCCGGGACCGCCCCTCCCCGGGCGCGCGCCCCGGCGGTTGGCCCGCGGGCGGGGGAGCCGCGCGCGCTGGCGCCGCGCACGTGCGGGAGGCGGGGCGGCACATCCGGGCACTCGCGCCCTCAGAGAGCGGGGCTGAGGGGGTCCGGGGGCGGCTGCTGCCCGTACGGGGTCACTGAATCATTGGGGTTGGAAAAGACCTCTGAGGTCATCGAGTCCAACCTATGACCGAGCAGCACCGTGTTAACCAGACCATGGCACTAAGGGCCACGTCCGGCCTGTCCTTAAATACCTGCAGGGACGGTGACTCCACCACCTCCCTGGGCAGCCCGTTCCAATGTCTAATCACGTTTGGTGGAAAGAAATTGCTCCTGCGTCCAACTTAACTCCACTGGCGCAGTTTAAGACTGTGTACTCGCGTTCTGTCGCTGGGTGAAGATTTCGACCGCTACTTCAGGTAATTGTAGAGCAATAAGGGCCCCTCTGAGCCTACTTCTCTCCAGGCTGAGCCCCCTGATCTGCTCCTATAGGAGTTGTGCTTCAGACCCTTCCCAAGCTTTGTTGCCTTTCTGTGGACACATTCCAGCACCTCAATGTGCTTCCTGAACTGAGGGGTCCAGAACTGGACGCAGCACTCAATGTGTGCCCTCACCCGTGCCAAGTACAGGACAGTCATCGCCCCAGTCCCGCTGGCCACGCTATTCCTGGTGCAGGTACTTTGGAAAGTTCTCTGGGTTCACTCCCCAGGCCCTGGCAATTCGCCCGGTCCCTCACAGCGGTGCCTTGGCGGCGGCGGCCCCGCCGCTCCCTGCGGGCCCCGGGCAGTGCCGGGCGGGCCGGACCGACCCGTGCGCGGGGCTTTGTCCCGGGGCGGGCGGGGCTGAGGCGGGTGAGCGGCGCCCGGTCCCTCAGCGCTCTCCTCGGGGTGCTGCAGTCACACGGATTTGGAATTCGAAGCCATTGGATTGGGTATAGCTTCAAATGTTGGCTGTGCAAACATTCAGGAACAAGATGAGACTCATACCTCGTGTATTTCACCTTCAGGCTTAGCTGTCAGTGTCTGAGGTGACTGAACTTGATTCGACATCAAACCAATCATGAGGGAAAAAAATATTCTTCAAAGTAGTTTTGGAAACCTGATGATTTACACTTGAGAATGTGCAATAGAGAACACAGGCACTTATTCTGTGATCAGAATATGATCATGCATGCACGCAGTAATTTATTGCACATATTGTGCAACACTGCTCACAGCAAATATCTAACAAATTGACTTTTATTAATACCAAGCCAGTCCTGTTCTGTAAGTACATACTGCATCAGGCCCAGTATTATGCAACTCTGCTTTCGGGTTGAATTTTTTTTTTTTAGCTCACAGTTTAAGGACTAAGCTGCCACTTGGTGCAATGCTCTCATACAGCTTTTTTTTATTATTTGCAATTTGCTGATATCCAGGAGATTGCTAAGAGACTGCATCGAGCTTATACTACATGCTGACCAAGAAAAACATGGTTCCCTGCTCCAAAAGAGTTTTTCAGTGCGCTTGTTCAGCAGTGATACCACAGGCACAAAAAAAGGAGAGAGTTTTTAATTCCTTATGATTGTCAGACAACATTCCAAAACACTTCACTACAAATGAATGCTCTGACATTTAAAAAATTACTTGTTCAAATTATTTTAGATGGATCGGAAGGTTATTTTTTGTTGTTGTTGTTAAGCTTTGTAAAATATGGTATATTTCTCTTATATTTTACTAGATTACAGTTAGCTAATCAGATTTTATCCATTTCCAGAAGCAAACTAAAACCAACAATTTACAAGAGCATTGTGCAAGAGATGTAAATCTCTTTAATGTTACCATGCAGCCTAGATAATTCTAGATGTTCCAATGGCTGCATTAATGGACATTGCCCATTCATTGATTAGAAGGGTATAGACATGGTTCATGTTGCAGAACTCATGGAGTATTCCTTGCTAAAGAATACTATAGAACTTGAAAATCCTGGCTAAAAGATGTCTGAGATAAATGTGTGTTAAAGGATTTGACATTAAACACGAGTGGTGCTCATTTCTTGAAGGCATTTGTGCTTTGTGAAACCACGTGGTGATAGGAGTCAATGAAAAAGACACATTTAAAGGAGCAAATAACTACTCAAAAACAGTTTCTTCCATAAAATCACTCAATGGAAATTGTCCAGCTCCACACAATTGTTCTTGACTTTTGAGCACCACCTTTCCTGTCTTGGGCATGGTCATGTACAACACTTCCTTCTTCTTACAGGATAGTTCAACAAGAGCCCCTAGCATATACCTCCAAGAATAGCAATGGATTCTATATTCCATTTTTAATAACAGGGTAAGGATAAGAAGCAGTGGTATAGTGGTTGAAGCTGCCAGAGCAATGCAATGCTCTGCAGTGAAGGGATGGACCCAAGTCTTCCCTCTCTTGCTTTCAAACCAGTGTTCTGCTGTTAGAAACTGCTGAACATGAAAAGCAGAAAAATGACACAGTACCAGCATTTTAATATTCCAATTAATACACAAATAAAAATATTTGTTGTGATTTATAGTGAATATGCATTTAATCATGCATTTGTAAGCTGTATATTTTAGGGAAGGATTGTTTGTTTAATGAAACAATGCAAACCTCTTTTAGGAACTATTCAGAAATTACCTATGCTTTTCAGTTCTAGTACAGGCTTTATATAAAGAATTTGATTCTTCTAGAGATGGAAACACTGTTTATATTTGTTAATAAAGACAATTCATTATTTAAAACATACAATAATATATTCTGTAGTAGTGTCAACTACATATTCAATGGGGGTATTAAATTTCTTGATAAAATTCATTGAGTAAATACCACAATTTTGCCTCCTAACTTGCAGGATTGCAGAATAGTAGTGCAGTTGGTTTACCATTGAGCAAACTACTTTGAAACTAGGGCAAGAACTACTACAGTTTCTCCTAGAGTCATATAATTTGTAATTATTATATTTCAATATATTCCTTAAGGGCCTAAGATGAAAAGATTGGCAAAACATGTTATTCGAGGAAGAAATAACTACTTTCTCCACAGAGCTTTCTCCAAAGAGCTCTAAGTTAGGGGGAAGCGGATGAGTTGTTGATACAGTGTTATTTGCATTTGTATAAGCTTTAAACACTGGTTACAAAATGGCAGCTTAGTTGACAAGGGGGGGTTCTCTCACAGGGGAACAGCTCCTTGAGTTCAGCAGAAATCAAAGGACAGAAATGTCTTTGTGAAGTATCCTGTTGTAGCTGCTCTTCAAGGGAACATGATGGACTAGATGGACTTTTAGTGTAAACCACAGAACCAGTTTTTATTCGACAAGAAAATTGAAAGAGGAGAAGACAGCATTTATCAGCATTATAGCTAAGAACAAAAGAAAAAAAAAAAAAAAGAAAAGAAAAAGAAAAGAAAAAAAAAAACTCTCACCAGCTTACAACTTAAATTAGTAGTATAATAAGCAATATAAATCATTATGATAATGAAACAGCCATGTTACTGAAATTTTAGGCTGACCTTTTCTCTGCTATAATGCTTTTGTATTCTCTAGAGAAACTCACAAAGGTCTGAATCCAGTGATTCTACAGAAGGGCCTCGATGTCTGGGAGCAGTGATCCTGCAGTTTTGTCCTAGTCTCCATTGCCAGCTGTAGTCATGCTGACCTTACTGAGTGGAGCTCACTGCAAGTCAGCAGTGGCTTCTCATAAAAGAAAACAGTATTGCACTTCAGGTTACATCTGAGAAAATAATATAACTGATCACCATTGGCTCTTATTACAGAAGGTTTTAACACTGCCGAACAGTGATTATTCATACTAATTTTAAAACCAGTCTTGTGCTGAAGCTTTAACAGTCTGTAACAAGAAATGGATATTTATTAATGGTGTTTAAGTTGTTTTGTTGGTTTTTTTTTTTTTTGGTCTTTTCATTAGTTTATTTCCTTTAATCCTCCTAATGACTTCCTTTTGGTGTTTTTTTTTGTTGTTGTTGTTATTTTCTCCTATGGGTATCTGTATCCCCTCTATCAGTCCATTTTGCCTGCATTAGACCTTTCTGCCTGTTTTTCCTCTCGTGCATGCAGCCTCACCTTTGAATACGTGTGTATTCCATCTCTGCAGCCTGCTCATGCCTCTTTTCTCCTCATTTGCATGTTCCTGTAAGCAGCAGGACACATGCCAGAGACTGCTGTTCTTTCCTGTCTCAGCCATAGTCCTGCAGTTTTGCAGAAATTAGAGACTTGCGGGGAGAAGATGGAGTTGGCAACGGGAGTCTGCCTACCTACCCCGAGCCTGCAGGTTTTGTTACCTGCTCCCTGTCCTTTTACTTAACAGCTTGTGGAGACAAAAAGAGGTGTACAAAGACAAGGAAAAAAAAACAACTAAACCAAAACCAAACACACATGCAGCAAACAAACAAACAAACAAACCCCAAAAACAAACCAAAAAACCCCAAACACAAAAAACTCCCCCCAAACAAACAAGCAAACACACTCCCACAACCACTCTCTGCTTCTCTTTCCTCCAGATAAACAAGAAGAGTGAGGAAAGCACTGTCAACTGGAGCTAGTGCAACAAATTTGGCTTTGGTCATATCCTTGTGTAGATGCAAAGTATAGATCCCCTGCTACTCCTGGGCAGCAGGTGAAATATAAATGCCCAGGTTATTAAAACTATTCTGTTAATATTTTAATTTATGTGAAACAAAAATCTTCTTCAATAAGCAATACTCATTGCCAAAACAGTGATGGCCTAATCAGTGGCAGAACAGTGCAGCTGCTTCAAGTTTGGGACATATAACTAGGGGTGGGGCAAGGCAGAATTGTTGCTTTGGTGTGTGCTGAGGCATCTGGAAGGATATGAAAAGTCACAGACCAATGTGTGTGGATTTGGACCAGTGGCTGTGAGAGAAGTATCTTTTAGCTACGGGACTCTAAAGGCTACTACAGTTAGCCAAGGAGTCTTGGGGAACGTTTGGGCTATCCCTTTGGGAAATGTTTTTCTTGAGAACTGAGGGTACATGCTTTGGTTTAGCAGAGGACC
The DNA here is from genome assembly GCF_015227805.2 of Hirundo rustica. NCBI lineage: Eukaryota > Metazoa > Chordata > Aves > Passeriformes > Hirundinidae > Hirundo > Hirundo rustica. The sequence continues at coordinate 6,778,813 of NC_053464.1, forward strand.
CCAGAATCTCCAACCAGTCTCTGGCTAATGGCTAAAAAACTTTAACAAACAAGAAGCTTGAATGATGGTAGCTACAGTCTTATTTACTGCTGTTCCTGTAGAGAGACCAGCATGAAAATGTACAATTTATCACCTTGGTCCTGATTTAGCAAGAAACTCCTGTGTTTTCTTTAGAAATTTAGGGAAAGACCTGCTGTAAGATTGAGTATGTCTTTTCTCTCTTTGGAAGGCATCTTCTCCTTCAGGCCACATACTCCACAGGGTCACCTATGTTATTCAGCTTTACGATTTGTTCATTTCATGAATATGGAAAATGGAGCTGATGTCATTTTGCCCTTTAAAATGATTGCACATTTTGTTTAACTGAGCTACCAGTGCAGAGTGGTTAAACTGCAGACATGTGGGACCTAAGTGTGAGGAATTAATTCCCCATAGTCACTGAAAGATCCTGAACTCTTTGTCACCTGCTTCTCCTGGTCTTTAAGAACGAGGATTTCTGAAATTTCTGGTGTGAATAAAAGCATTTGTGGAGAGGGTGTTTGCAGTTGGCATGTTTGGTATTAGTTTTGGAACACTGGCAGCAAGCCCTTTACTTCTAATTAAATGAGAGAGAGAATTTCTAAAGGAGAGAACTCCTTGATTTAATTTTCATTTTTGTCAGAATGCCCAGAGCATTGAATGGGTATCTGATAATTGGAACAACATCCTTAGCACAGATCAAATTAATTAATACAATTAATTTACTACCACCACAGGAAAAGTTCTAAGATTTTGTTTATATGGATTGAGACTGATAATGAATATACAATCCCAAATGTATGATACTCTTGCCTTTTCCATGATGCAAGTTCAATTTCTCAGTAAAGCTCAGTGCTGAGCAGCAGAAAGCAATTCCTTTGGTACATGCAAGATGGAGGCTTTTCTAATTCCTTTTTTGGGGCTGGCAAGTCCATGGTCTACTTACCACAGGTAGTAACTAAACCTTTTCCCAAAGATTGCAGCTATCTTAGTGCTCATCTTTGTTTTAAAGCATTTTGAAATATAGTTATAATGCAAGCTTGGCAAAATAACAGTGTAAAATGGAAAAATAGCAAAATGTGGGGAGACAGCTGTTCATTTTGTAAGGTAAAGCTTGTGACTTAAGAATGCTGCTTAGCAACAGTTGGGAAAAATCTGAAGGTGATCACATAATCTTGCAGTCCCTAAGAATTAATTATGCGTGTTTGTTCTACCTTTTAAGTCCCATCCTTTTCATGCCCCTGTTCTGCTTGCTCCTCGGGATGAGGGCTGTGAGATGGCCCAGCCCTGTAACCCAATTTTGTCATCCCCCATTCTCATGCTGCCGCAGTGGTGATGCAGCTGCAGAGCTCTGGCTCAGGCGTCTCCAGTTCTCTGTCCCACTGTGCTATACACAATGCCCACTGATCCCTAGGGAACAGGGCCCAGAGGTGTCTGGGGAGGAGGGAAGGATGGGCACCGCAGACTGAGGAGTTTCTGTGGATGGCTGTGTCACTAAGCACACACATCCGTCTCTATTAGCACCATTCACCACCAACCCCTGGTGCAACTCCTCCTCTGCAACTTCTTCTCACACCTTGTTCTCCAACAGTTTGACTTCATATGTCTGTTTCATACTTTCAAAGAACACAGGGTGGCTTTTCTTTTCTAAGTTTGATTTCCTTAGGAGATTACTCAGATTGAAAAATTTATTTTATGGTATTGCTAATGAAATTGGCAGATTGTGGCATTTGCAAAGCTGTGAAGTCCCCATTTGATTCATGTGCCACTGCCATCACTCAGCATGCACAGGGCAGAAGTATAAATACAATGTTATGAATTGGCAAGTAGTGTTTGATTTATTTATCTACAGATGCCTTCCCTGTGAACCAAGGCTTATGTTGACCAAGTCATTAATCAGCTTGGTAGGCTTAAAGTATAAACATCTCATACTCAACTGAAAGATTCATTTGCATAAATAGTTAAGGAAGCAGTGATTTGCATTCATATTTAACTGTTATATGCCACCAGGGATGTTTTTACTTTTCCCTGGGGGAACCTCAACTTTTCAAATGCAGTTTGGACACAATGTAGCATGGGAACTACCTAGAACTATTACTCTTGTTTGTTTGTTTGTTTGTTTATATTTAGCAAAAATGCAAGCACTTTCAAGGAAGGGTACTGGTTTTCTCTGCATAGAATGCTGGGAAAACTTCAGGGTGAATTCTTCAAGATATTAATTAGGGATAAGACAGCAGCCTATAAGAAGTTTTGTTTGGTAAAAACTGCCACCATATATTGATTATGCTTATTACTTGATAAAACCACATTGAAAGACTTGATCATATGCCTAGATCCTCTAGTTGGCATCTACACACAACTGGAGAAAAGCTACCATCATACCGCTGCTAATTTGAGCTTCCAAATTGAAGGTTTCAATGTTCAGTTAAGATGCAATTAGTTGAAAATGAGGCATTATGTATGAAAATCCCCATGTCAGCTTTGAAATTTAAGCTTATGATGAAGTAAGACATTCCAAAATTGAAGTTACAGCTGCATTCTCTCTTCTTCTCTATGCCAAACATGTGTTCGTAATCCTTTCTACTTATTATTTCTTAACACAAAATAGCAAATTAGGTCCGTATGAGACTTAGATAAATAAAACCAGATCATAACTGATTTGGCCCTCAGCCTGTTTTGATATCTGCCAGTTTAAGCAGCGTGACCCTAAAAATAAGGGTCAAGCTAATTACAGTTGCTCAGAAATCCAGATTTTCCAGGTCTGAACTGGGTCCTGCCTGCCAGCTTGAATTTCTTGGTATTCTTGAGTATTTAAAACCCACTCTTGGAAAAAGGATTTGAACTGAAATACTCTAGCAGAAAACAGTAACTTCTTGGTTCTTGACTCCATGCTACTACTTAATCCCCAGCTTTCCTGTCTTACTGGGTAGTTAGACACAGCCCAGAAGGTAAGATTCAACTGGCTTCTAGACAGGTTTTGTGGTGAGCTCATGCCATGGGATGGGTGTTTGATTGGGTCCCAAAGCTGTACTGGAGGTGGCAGAATTTTTTTGCACGTGACAGGATGAATCGGTGCATCAGTGCTAGGAATCAAGAGAAACTTCAGAGTAAGCTGCTCAGAGTATCACTACACTCCTACTGAAATAAAGATTTCATCTGAAACTTTTAATAAGCAACAGCATATGAGAGCTGAAAAAGCCTATGGAAATATATGAAAGATAGGATTTTAAGGTTTAAACTGACCTATGAGTCAGTGGTGAGATTCAGTTTCACACTTCATCATGGACTTGCTTTATCAGCTTGGGCATAACCCTTTGCCTTTCATTTTTCTGGCTCCCTATTTGTGAGATAAAATGAATACAACACTGAGTGCATGACAGAATTAAGTTCTTTATTTTATACCTAAAGAGACACAGTACTCTTCTCACAGGTCTGGTTGGTATTCGACTCAAGCTTGTATCCTTTCAACCACAGTATGTCAAGTTAAATGAGATCCACTTATGTCCATAGTCATTAAAAAGGACAATTCCTGTATTAATATTATTAATCATCAAGTCCACGAGCAAGCTTATTCTGTTACTGGACATTTCACTGCACTCTGAACTTCGTATGTCACTTTGTATCTCATCTCTCTGCCTGTGCTCTCACCAAGACACAGAGACCTGTGGACACTGCTGGTGCATTAGAACAAAACAAAATACAAGAGAAGGTTGGGGGGGGTTTAATTATCTATTATGAGCAAACCTTTATAAACTATTACAGATCAAAAGTGAATGAAAAATTTGAAAAAGGAATTACTGTATCTGTTTAAGTATTTTAAAATTCTTTTCTGAGATAAAATTTGTAGCTAAGTTCCTTGTTTTTAACTGTTATCACGGAAGGTAAAGAAGGTCTGTACAATACACTGGAAAAACGCTGGTGGTAGAATTTAGAATTCCTTAAGTGACCTCTTCTCTCTCACTCTCTTTTCCTTTTCTTTTTTTTTTTTTTTTTTTTTTTTTTTTTTTTTTTTTTTTTTTTTTCTTTTCTTTTTTTTCCCATGGAAGAAACTTAATCTCCAATCTGGTTAGAATCCTTGATCCAGTTTTAGAATTTGAATTTTTAGCTATTTTTATATTCAGTAAACAAACACTACAAAAACCTCACTTGTGCAGAGTGTTTCATGCTTAAAATATTGTACTGTTCCTACAATTGCATTTAGATAAAGCTCTTCCACGTTCAGATAATGAAACTATTAAAAATACCAAAATCCAGAAAACCCAGAAAAATAAGAGAGTTCTAACTTGCAGGAAAAAAAAATCTGAGCTGGCCGTTCTGGGAACGATCTTCAGAATTAGCTCATTATTTATTCTTGGTGCACTCCACCAATTAAACAAACAGTTTTAAATATAGAACCAGGGATGGGCTTTGCTGGCTGTTCCAGGGTCATTGTGGAGACGTGGCCATTGCAGGTGTGCAGGCTCCTGTCACCCCCCTGCAGGCACTGTGTGTGTGTGTGTGTGTGTGTGTGTGTGTGTGCACGTGCAGGTGCTGATGTGGGACAGCACAGGCTGGAGCTGGGCATGGCCCAAAGTCAGACACTCCTGGTGGACACCAGCTGAAATTCCTCTCTTTGGGTAATAACACAGGAGTTATTTAAGACCTTAGAAATATGTCAGAGATCCCTAAGGAGCTGGTGGGGCTGACCAAAGAAACCCAAATCTCTACATTTTAATACCAATAGTACTTTGTGGAAAAGAGCTCAGATAACCTAGTATGTGAGTCAGACCTTCTGTCAAGTAAAAATTAAAGTGAAAAAGAAAAACTATGACTTCTGTTAGCTAATGATGTGCAGTATAATGCAAATATTACAAAAAACCAGCAACTTACTATAATAGTTATATGAACTCTAGTACAGCAGATTTTTTGCTGCAGTTCAAGGCTTGGCTGAGACATCTCCATTATCTGAATGACTGTCTGTATAGACAGTACCTCATGCACCAAGATTTGCACAGGACATGCCTTGAAGATTTTAGGTATTTTTTTTCATATTTAGCATGGGCAGGACTTTTCTTGAAGAATCTCTAGATTTTGCTGTTACGCTTTTGCTGCAGGTGATCTGAACATTTACATCCTGGCCAGCTTTTGTTAGGAGGGTCTGCTCTCCTTGCTGTCACATTGCAAGTGTTGGACAGACATTGTGCAGAGGAAGTGGATTGATAGATTTCCAAATGCATCTGTAACAAATGAAACAAGAGCATTACAGAGACTTCAAAAGTTAGAATCATGTGATAGTTTAACACAAATATATGCTGATTTTAAAGACCATAGTTCTTCTCAACACTTAACATTCAGAGATTTAAGATGATGCAGGAACAAAGAAGAGTCAGAGAGGGGGATTTCAATACAGAAAAATTAGACAAAAGTAGAAGACGTGCAGTTAATATTTTTGCTGTTGCAGATCTCCCACATCCTAATGTAAATGCTTAAGCATGGAATAAGAGTTTTTTTGCAGGATCTGAGAACTTGCCAGTTGTAGTACTGCAATATGTAAAAATGATCATGGAATATAAATGCCATAAGAAAATTTTCAACTTCTGCTACCTATGCAAAAGATTCCAAAAATTTTCTGACACATAAAAAATACTTTGAAATTTTTCCAGGGTGGGAAAAATTTATGATTACTCATTATGATTTTATTGTGTCTTTTATTTGGACTGCTTTTAAAAAGAAATCTAAGACAAAACCAAGAATTAAATATTGCAAGAACTGCCAACCTGCTGCTCTCTTGTCTCTGAGTGTCAGCTTTCCAAGTGTGACACGCTTCAAGTCTGGGACCAAAATGAAAACAAAACACAATACTTCTTTTATGTAAGCCCTTGGATAATAAGTACTGGACAAGGCAGCCAGTCTTGCAAAGAATTCAGTGTTATTTGTGCTCAGCAGACATCACAGATTGCCACAATATTTAAGCAGCATTCTTGAAGGGAAACGGACAAGAATACAGACAGTCATGGTTAGGATAAGTGATGTGAAAAAGAAATCAGAAAATTTCAGAGGAAAAATAGAAGAAAGATAAAAGTTGAATAGAGAATCTGAGAATAATGTAAATTCACAAGAATTTACATTTTCACAAGAAAAAAGTGATGAAGAAACTGTAAAATGTTACTTAATTCAGTGTTAAATGATGCTGTGAGTAGAGGACACACAGTCTCCACTGCAGCTGCACAGCTGGGACATTGCTGGGACATTCCATTCATTGTAGAGGATGTTCAGAGGAGGGATGATGCACATGTCCCACTGTGTATCCTCATGGAACTGCAGGGCTCTACGCAAAGAGCTCAAATTAGAACTATGCTGCCTATTTTTAGGGGGCCTTGCAGCCTTGTCAAGTTTAGGCTTCATGTGCCAATTTCACTGGGAAAACTCCTGGGCTTTGAATCACTTGGGAGATGGTTTTGTATGTGCTTGGAATTTGAAGGTTGGCATGTTTCTGTGGACAACAGACAATAGCCATTAAGGAGACAGAAACCAGAACTATTGCACTGAATTTATAGGTGTGAATGTTTCTCTTCTTGCTAATTCAATTATGTAAAATTCCAAGTTTTCTGAGTTGGGTGGATGAAATTTGAATTAATTGAACTATTTATCAAAGTGAAGCTAAAGATACGAATGGTGATTTGAAAATAAAACCCTTATAAATTTATTGTACAAACGTGATAGATTTAGTAGTGATTGTGAAAATTCTACCCGTAAAATCAGAAACTTACCCTCTGGCTCCTGGATAAAATCCTTTAATCAGTAGTCCCAGCTTAATACTTTCTGAAACTCTGGGCCTATCTCAAGGTAAACCTTAGCATCTTAGGTGTGGTTTTACTTTGCCTATTGATTGTGATCTGAACTTACACGAGAAAGGTTACATTAAAAAAGACAAGTCAGTTCCAAAAACTTTTGCCACGCAGTCTTTCTCTAAACAAAAAAGAATAAAAATAAGAATGGTCTAAGTGGCATCCTGAGAGCTGAGGAAGAAGCTGAGAGTGCAAGAACAAGATTGCACTGCTGACTAATAATACCAGCTTGGAAGCAGGGTCAGCTGTTTAATAACTCCAGGCTCCTGCTCTTTGATAGAGATGATTAAGGTGAAAGAAAAAAGAAGTAACAATGAGGAACTGAGGACCCTAGAAATGAAAACTATGCTTCTATTTATAGAGAGAAACTCTCACAGACAGAACTAGGGTAAAATGCAAGCTGAGAAAACAGTATCTATTTAGACCTGATTAAATATTCCTAGGAAGACTGCTTTATAGCAGTTGTGGATTAAGGTCATTTTGCCGCGCTTAAAAAAAAATGACACTAAAATTAGTACATACACAGGCCCATTTTGATATATTGCAGCAACATCTTCTGTTTAGACAACAAATCACCATAGCAGTGTAGCAGCCCTGGTTACCCTCACTAACTTCAGAAAGAATTCTTCTCTCAGCTTAAGTCTTGGCTAGCCAAGCTACATAACAGTTCTTCCCTGTTTTCAAGACTGTGACTCAGGATATTTCCTCCCTTTATTTTATTGAGGAGAAGCTTTCAAAATACAGATCAAAACACAAGTAAAAAAATAGTGAGCCTATTTGTATTGAGAAGTCTGGGAGATGAGCTCCTAACATTTTGTATTCAAAATAAAAAATGGCATTGAAACTTTAAAACACTTGAGTATTCCCTTGTCCAACCTTATCAAAACAGGCAAATTAAGGAAGTGCATATACTATTGGTAAGTGTATTTTCAATGCAAGAAGGTACCTAAGAGTTAACAAGGTATTAAAAACTTCATGTGAAGCACATAGAAGTGTTTATTCTTAGTTTGATTCTGCAAATATCCAAAATTCTTGCTATTACATGAAGAAAAAAAACATACGAAATAAGTTATAATGACAAAGTATTACAAAATGCTGGAGTGATGCTTTCTGAATTTTCTGGTTTCTGATGCTATCTGCATTTCTTAAAATCACATATTTTACAAAACAGATTAACTGAATATTAATTTAATTTAGGTTATCCTAGAGTAATGGCTAAGGAGAACTTTATCCTAAAATGGTCCTTAGGAAAGGACTGTAAACCCAGCTCATGGAGCCTGAAATACTGGAAACAGAACAAGTTCCTTTAATGACACTCAGTTACATTTCTTTATGTTGTTTGGCATATAAGTAATGTATCCATTTAATAATTATTTTTTGGCAGATGTTTGCTTTTGGATTCTATTCTACAGTCAGAATTTGAATCCTGACTAAGGAAAGCTTTAGAGACAAATTTTTAATTCCTAAAAATTAAGTTATTTGTGGTTGTACAATCACTCTGCAAATGAGAAATCACAATCCTCACACTTAAATTTTTCCACTTTCCAAACGAGTCACTGTTTTTAACAGCATAGCTACATATTTAATAAACTGTGGATTTCTGGTCAGCTAGCTTACATTTAAGTTTTGAAAGCAATCAATCCAGCTGCTACCAGAAAAGCCCTACTTTACATGTTCATGCAGAAAAAGTAATTTTGCAGGTAAGGTTTGCTTTGGTTAGGGACTGCACAGTGACAACACTGTCACAAAAACCTCCTTTAGCATTAGCTCAAATCTGCAAGTGTCCCCATGAGCAGGAATAGTAACCAGGTAACTTAAACACAGGGACTGCAGCTTCATCTATCCTGTGCCAAATAGATTTGCTAATATAAGCTGCATTTGCTCCTAAGCGGTTGTGTGGTTATTCCAGAAGAACTGTCAGTGTAAAAGCCCAGGAGAAGCTAGAGAAAGGAGCAGCTTGGCAACTCTAGAGCATGTGAACCCCACACAGGGGGGCTTCACCTACTGAGGGACCTGGGAACATGAACTCTTGGTTTGGGGATAAGGAAGAAGCTGAGACACTCCCAAACTGAAGGCAGGGAGTGTTTGTGTTTTAATAAAAAAGCACAAATCTAAAACATCAGCAGTGACAAAGATGTACAAATTCCATGACTGTTAATCAGAGAGGATTTTTATCGTTCACCCAAACTTGTGTTGTGACTGCATTCAGGCAGAACCTTTGGCTCCGTTATTTCAAGGATAAGTGGTTTTAGGACACTGCTCTCCCACCTGGGAGCACAATCTGTACCTCCTGCCCACAGCTCTTAACTGGCAATCCAGCCTAATACGGCAAAATGCCAGAGCACAGGAGCAATAATAACATGCAACAATGCTACTTGTGGTTGTTCTAGAGAAAAAGGGCAAATCCTGCATAGAGAAAGAAAAAGGAAAAAGCTTTACAGAAACTCCACACGTATAAGCAAAAGGCAATTTAATTAAAATATTCAGCAAATAATTATTTAATTGCATGATGTAACTTCGATCTAGCATACAACACAAAGCTACAACTTTATCACCTGTAACTATACCCTTCATTTTCACCCCATACACATCAATGCAAAAACTCCAAACCTCACTGAGAGAGCTGAGGCAGCATCTGTGAAAAACCCCAAACCCACAGTTCATGGAGCACCCTAATGCCCAGTGCAAAAGCAATATCCTCAAAGGCTGGTCAGCTGCCCTTTTCTGAATCAGGCTCTACAGGCCATGCGCTCAGGACAGTCTGATCTTACTCTGATTTTCAGTTCTCTTAGCACCACTTTACAGGCTTTCTCAACACTCTGCACATCTGATAACATTAGTTTGAATAAGCAGAAGTCTCATGGAAAGACTTCTCATATTAAATAAATTAGAATCTAGGGCAATAGAAACCCTAAGATTTGGATTGTAAACCACACACTAAAAATAAAAATGTTCTGATATCAATACAACCAAATGCAAACCAAGATAATTAACAAATTTTAATCTTATTATGGATGTATTTAATACTAAGATTTGCATCTGCAGAAGTTCCCTTGGAAATTTGTCACTGCTCAGCCATAGATTAAAGTAAACAATTCATAATTCACACTTAAAATGCACAATAAACATTTTACCTGAAAGTGCACAGTACAGTTTTTACTGAACCTGAACACAAAAAATATTTTCTCCTTTCATGAAGGAGATAATATTGGTCTGTTGTTCCCATTAGAATTGTATAAATACATGTGCAAGTCATAGATAAAGGTTTTGTAAATAGCAAATGTAAATACATTAGCTCAGAATAACACTGGACCAACCTTTTTGGCAAAGGCAGTTTGTTACACAGTTGTATCAAAGTTCAATGTAGAATATATAATTTAACAATGCATACATTCAGAAACTTTTCCCTCTTTTAAGCTACACAAAATGCTAAAAGTATTATCTTCTATGTGACAATGGCTTTACTGAGTTTATTGGCAGACAGTTGATTTGAGACACAAAAATACAAGAGCAATAGGACACAAAAGAAGTCAATATTGGAAGAACTTTCAATACTCTTGGAAAACCTTGCTTAGAAAAGGACTGCATTTTACAAGAGGAAATATTCTTTGGTATAAAGAAACAGCCCAATGGTATACCCAGATTTTTCACGTACAAGTGAAAGAGGTGAAAGAGCTATCAAAACTGAGTAAAAAACAAAGCCTCTTAAAAGTATAATTAAGGCACACTTGAAATTACGTTCCACTGTGGCACCACAGAATCTCTACTCAGACAGACCAAAGGAAAGCACTTTGCAAAATCTAGCAAGACAGAGCTGTACTGGCTTTGGAGTGGTAAAAGTGTAACTGGTAGTAAGGTAAGCAAGCAAAATGTAGAGCATAGCGTACAATGACAAAGGCTTATGATCATGTTCTACAACTCAGGATTCAGTCCCAGTATATTCTAAACAAACTCCTGAGCAAAGACCACAAAGTGTTTCAAATAGCTCCATCACTTTCAATCAAAAATATGCACTTGCCAGAGTGAGACATTAAAAATGGTAAGAGCAGTGTTGTATCATGCAGCAGGTCACACAGACTAATCAAAACAGCACATTTTTAGCATGAACATGACATCATGACATCATGACAAGAAAACACCTTTATCAATTAGTCATAGCACTCAATTCTTATGGTCTTGGTGAAAAACTCCACTTAGTTAATTCAGTGGTATTATAGAATTGGTTAAAGTGCTTTAAAAAGAATAAAAATAATTCACATTACTCTATTAAAAATATTTTTTCCTCTTGAAACTTGCCCTCACTCAGTAGTAATTAACTTACATGTTAGAACTGATGAAACAGCTTTAGCAAGAAACAGCTGGTTATCTTAGAGGGGGCATTTATTAAAATATTTCATGTATTTGCCAAGTACTGTGCCAGAACAGCTTATCTGTGCTGCGTGTTGAACAATCTCATGAGTCATCTTTTGCTCTTTCCTTTGGCTAGTGCCTCTGCATAGGTCAGGTGAATAAAGTCGTAGAGTTGTGTGGCACTGGCAGCATTACCCAAAATCTTGGATAGCTCGTCCTTGGACAGCGTCACCAGCTCTGCAATGCTTTTAACGTGGGTCATTAAGGCACGGCAGTTTTTTGTATTGACCCCAGGCATTTTTAGCAGGAAGTCCTGAGGCCCAGGGTTGTACTTGTCTGACTCAGGAAGGATTTCGGAATCTGCGGTGACGGCCATCGCTGTTTCTGCGTTGGGTTGGGGATGGTTTTGTTTCAACTCTTCAAACAGTTCAGCAGTAGCGTGGGGAGAGGGACACCACAGGATTCGTAACTTTGGGAAGTGCAGTGTGAGAAGGGTTAGTTTAGAAGTAACATCATTGCTGGAAATTTCTGGCTGTAGAGAGCCTCGCGGGATCAAGGAGAAGGGTTTGTTAGGATCAAACTCAATGAGGAGAACCGGCCGCTTGTAGTAGCGGCACATGGACACGCACTGCGCGTACAGCCGGCCGTTGTTTAGGGAACCAATCAGATCGCTGATGCTCTTCCGCTCCACACAGATGTCAGGGGTTAGAATATAATCCCCAACTTCCAAAGTTACAGGCTCAATGTCGATCCCACGGCGATGGATCAGTGATGGAAGCTCACTACGGAATTCCCGCATGTCCACGATTACGGTTTGCTGAATGCCCTTCTGTTCCTGTCCACCTAAAGGGCAAAGTAAACACAGTTATCCCCATACTCGGCACCTCCTGCTCTGGTTGTTTTACTCTGTGCTGCCGAGACTTCTGCAATGGATAGACCTCTCATCTTAAGTTATACCTCAAATTCAGCAGTACAATAAATCCAGACTTCATTTGATTTTTAACTGTTAGAGAAAAAAATTACTTGCCTAAATATATTTATAGAGCAAGCTCTGCAGCTTGATAGAACTACCATGCTACTTGCTGTAAACTTTGTATAGGTGACAATGAAATACATTAGGCTGTAGATGAAAATTATTTAAATGAATCAGGGAAATCTTTAAAAGGCTGCCTACAAAACAAGATAATGAAGCTGATCTCTTTTATTTCCAGCTGTTTCCCACAGAAATACAGCACTTTATTGTAGGAATTATGTGTTGGCCTTTACAGATCTGCAGGACACATAGAAACTGCAGCACCAAGACCACAAAAGATGTAACAGCAAAGATTAGAGAGCACATGGCAAAGGAGAGCAGGATTACAGAAACGACAGCAAAGAAAAACAGGCAGAGGCACAGCACACATGTCAGAGGAAAAGGACAAAAATATGGTTAGAATTGCAACAAAAGAAAAAGGACATTTTATTGCAAAGGAAGTGATCAAATCCATAACGTGCAGTTGTTTACCCAGGCAGCAGGTTTTGCAAAGATGAAAAGAAGTCCCCAACATCTACTATCTCAAGAACAACACTGCTCTTGACCATCTGAAGACTTCAGTTTCTACATTTTAATTTCTCTCCCTACAAGCAGCACTAGACAGCCTCATAACCAACAATTTGACTAGAAACAATCCAAATGGTACCTGGGAAATAATGTTTCTTTAGCATGAAGACCGCAGAGCCAATGTACAACACGTCTCTGCCCCAGAAGCTGTGAGGAGGATTTAAAGTGCAATAGTTATGGGGCTTTTGGAAAGCTCTGCACTGCAAGCCTGACCTAGGAGCTGCTCACCTGCTTTGCGTGTGTCAGCAGAGACAGAGGCAGGTCTAGCGTCTCTGAGGAGATCTAAGTTTGTTTCATCTCTTCCTTCTCTTTCTTCAGGAACAACCATGCTGGCCTTCTCTCTAAGGAACCACAAACAAACACAAACTAAAAACTGCAAATGCACGAGTAAAGAAGATTGAAATATTTCAATACCCTTCATCCAGCTGTAAAATTATATGTAGTTTAATACTAAATGCAAAGCCAATCAGAAATGCAATTTACTGGGTTTTTCTAGGTTTTTCCTTTTACAAAGGAACTAATGACTAGTTATAGTACTGCAACCTGCTGAGAAGGCACTGCCAGTAAAAATACTGTCTTATACAGTCTAAGGAAATATTTGTTTTCTTTCCCCAACTGACTTAGGTTATAAAAGCTTTAAAAATTATCTTACAAGAACTGTTACCTGCAAAAACACAATTACACAAATGAACTTCATAGACAATTGGGAAAAAATTCAAGTGATGCTGATTAGCCCTTACGCTAATATTAAATCCTGCTAAAATTATTAAACAAAATACCAGGTGCTTTGAAAAGGAAAGTTTTGACTTCTTGGTGATTCTCAGTAGGAAAGTAGTCTTTGCATCTGACAAAGAATTGAATTAAAAGTTAATTTCAAGCCTTCACACAGTTAAGAACTTTATTTAAAATGTAAGCACGCTGTAGAATTACATGAAACACTAATTATAAAGGCAGTTAAACTAATAATGTTACCGAATGAGTTTTTCGAAGGCCTCCTTCTCTTTCCTCAGAGCTGTGAGGTAGCGCTGCTCTTCTGTGGAGCCCCCATATATGAGGAAATAAACTCTGTAGGTATAAAAGAGAAAAAAACTGAGGTCACAAAACTTTGTATTAGGTTAAAAAAATCCACAACCAATAAATTTAGGATTAGTAGCAGTAAGTGCCTGACAAGTTAGTTAATAGTATATTAAATTTCAAGTCTATATTATATTTTTAATTAGTATGTGACATTTATTCATAAAACTGAGTTTTGCAATTTCCAGGTTTATTAAATACATATACCCAATGTGGTGATATTTCTGTCAGGCAAATGCTATTACTGCAAATACTAGTTTTTTTAATTGTGTTTCCTTTACTTGCTTCTTTGTTATAGTTTCTGAATTACTGGTCTTCAGCACAATGAACATCAGAAAATGTGAAAATTAATCAAACCCAAAATGAATCTATTTGTTTAAAAATTGTATCTACAGAGATGATTTAAAATGAGACTACACCACCTCAAAATGATCTATTGCCACTAAAATTGTTGAAGCAGAGGTCTTGGAATATTTTTTTAACAGATAATGCTTCTGCTGTTAAGGGTCTAAATACCTGCTGGAAAGTAAAAATTATCTTTTGATTACACCAGACATTATGCTTTTGTTTAAATTTAAGGGCTCAACAGGAACTGAAAGGTAGCTAATGAAAATGAACAGCAACATGTTCCGCATTGACTGCCGACAGTGCACTCTTAATTTTATCAATCAGACTAGAATTACCCTGGCCAGGTCAACTTGCCTCAAAGGCTTCCCAGGCCTGCTTGCCTTGTAGATTTCCAGCTGCCGAACAAAGGTGAGTTCTGCATCATACAACACAACGTATCTGGGTTCTACTTCGTGCAGCACCCGAGTGAGTGCGTAGGGATCCCCACACCCCTGCAGCGGGTGGATAATCGTCAGCGGGTCCTTGAAAATCCCATAGTAACAATCTGAGGGCAAGTTCACATCAAAATCTTCAGGAATGGTCTCTTCAGTGTTGCCTTCTTGGCTACCACTTAATTCTTCGTTGTCTTCCACCTCGACCTCCTCTCTCTTTTCCTCCTCAGTTTTCCCTATCATTTGGATTATAGTCCGGTCTTGCTGCTTCTTGTGTTTATTTTGTTTTGAAGAAGCTGTGAGTTTGGCTTTTTTGGCTTGAGGCCCCAAGTCTGGTTTGGCATTTCCTTTGGACTTGATGGCTTTTTGGTCCTTGATCCACACTTCTCCAGCTTTCTCGTCCTTTCCGAAGGTTTTGTTATATAGTCTTGTTAAAAAAGCTTCTGCTCCAGCAATAATATACTCCCTGAGCTGTGCACAGGCTCGGTCATCACTGGCACAAATGAGCACTTGCCCTGCAGTCAAGAAACAATACCATGTTTACAGCCTGTAACGCTGTGCTTCTTATCCAGCTCCAAGCACCTCCCGAGCCAAGGGCTTGCACCGATCCAACCACTGAGCCTGCCAAATGCCTTGACATGAGTTGCCACAGTCACTTTGGACTTTGAGAGAATCTAAATTGCACGGCTTTTTGTACCAAATAAAATTAGAGAAGATTAATGGAAGTTCAGCATTCCTTATTTATATCTAAATTTGTAAAGTTTTCCTTCTGACCACTGGAAACAAGGCAGATAACAGCACGTGTTGAAACATACTTGAACAACTACTCATTTTTAAGATGTGGAATAAGGAAGAACTGAATTTAGACCATTCTAATTTGTCAGCTGTGTTAGTCTACAAAACACATGTTTCACACAGTATTACTGACATTTGTGAATAACAATTCTCTGCAAGCTGACTCAGATAAACTCCTACAGCACTAGGTGAGAGAGCCAGTTCTTACCCAGAGTCAGAACACTGTGGGTGGGAGAAAAGAGCACTTTTTTACCCTTACTATTTCCTAAAATAAAACTTGCTAAATTTTAAGGGAATGAAAAGCCCTAAAATAGGAAAGGCAGCAAAACAGTTAGACTCTTCTCCCTACCTCCTAATCTTTACCTCATTTATATGCAACTCATGAGAAGCAAATTTTCAGGTGCATGAGAAGAATGTGCAAATTAGAAAGGACGTAAGACAGACTCCCTACTTTTGTTTTGAACCCAAACTTCAGAAATGAGTGAACGGTACCTTGATCATGACAAATTTCCACATCAGTTTTATTTGGCTTGGAACTAAGGTATCAGTCACTACTGAAATGCAACCTAAAATGTTTTTCAGAATAATGCAAGTTCTTTCCTAAAAAATATTACATTGTACGAACAAACAGCATTTCTCTTGTGGAGCAAGACCTAATAAGAGTTTATGCAAAACTAACTAATTTTACATAGTTTATGTACAAAACATACATAAATTCCTCATCTTAAGGCCACAAATTACTAAATTTAAACCAACTCTTTAATAAAATGACAGAAAAGGGTTAGTTCCTTCTCTCTAAGGTCAAGCAGAAGTACAAAGCAGTAGCAGTACTGGAAAACTTACATAATTTAGTATTCTCTCACCTGGACCACCAAGGTTGTCGCTGTTCTTATTCTCATTTTCAATCTCTTTCAGTACTTCTCTCAAAGCTTCCCATTTTGGGTTACTTTCTAGAACCAATTCCCTTTTTGGTTCTGAAAAAAAGTAAGATTGAACATAGCAGCTGCTGCGGCCAAAATATCCTTCAGACTTTAAATCAGTGGTTAGATGTCAATAGTGTGATGGTTGTTGTCACATAGGATATTCAACAGCCTACATATGCAACTTCTTATGCTAATGAGCTGGAGAACAGTCTTAAATTTAAAAATGGAGCTAAGTGCTTTTGTGAAGCAAAACACTGAAATATTCACTCATTCTTCAAGTCTGAAACTCCTGAATATATATATTTTTAATAAAAGCAACCACAGCCTCCTACTCTTTCACATACAATAATAAAGATGAAGCTAAACATCAGTGTAATGCAAGAACAATTCCACAAAAGCTCTCCCAGTGATCAGCTGAGCAAGCTTAGGAGAATCCCCTACTTCATGACTCTTTTATGTTGTTTATTATGTGCTTTTGGAACTAAGATTATGTCTCAATTTATCCCAGCTAACAGACTGAGATCCTGAGCTGTGGAAGTTCATGCAGGGAGCCAGAGCACAAGTAATAATATGCAAAGCACTTGGAATCGTGTGACACTCTCAAACTTAAAATTAGGAATGATCAGTACCATTTTCCTTCTTCACATCACGTTTTTCAGAGCCTGAGGCTTTGCCTTTCAGTTTCTCATCTGCAATGCGATAAACTCGAGCTCGAGCATTGACAAACATTGAAGTACTGGAGTCAAGGAACAGCCAGCCTAGAGAGGAAATGAGAAGGAACCAGCAGCAGTTTGACATCTGCAATGTGTATGTGTTCCAAGCCTCTGCAGTAAAAGCCCCAGATCTTCAGCTGCAATACCTGCCCTACCTGCTTGCTGTGTAATCACCAGCTTAATAAAAGACAGAAACGTGATGCAAATCTCACACTGTTAAGTAACAGCAGTTAAGTGGGAAGATGAAAGAATTATCTGTCAATAAAAACCTACGTCCTTATGGCTGGTTTTGTAAAACCTAATTAGATACCTTCATTTGTTTGGGAATGATAATTAAAAACATCAACATTGCATTGTTTCATGCATTAACTTGTATGGTTATTCTGTATTTACCTGAATTCTCACCAAAAGCTTTTTCACTTGCTTTCAGTGACTCCAGGAGATTAAGGAAAGTGACACAATCATACTGGGTTAGATACAGTAGCAAAGTACGCAGGATCTTCAAATCCTGGACCAAAGACTTTGTCTTAGCTCCGAGCTGATGCCAGAGAGGATCTAAATAGTGACGTATTGTCTGGAAATAAAAATGGGAAAGTTCGGAGTGTTAAACATCCAGTACTACATTATAGCTTCTAACCAAGCTGAGAATGCACTTTAACTTTACAGGGGATGCTCTAGCTTCCCAAAGTTATTACAGATACCAAAATAAAGATGTACTGGTGAGATAATTGTTTTGATATAAGTGATCATATTTTAGCAAAGTTTACATAATATAGATGTCTTTATGAAAAACATTTCAGCAATTAGCAGATATATATAATTTAATGCTTTCAGTCAATTTTTTCCTTTCTATCTAATAATAAAATACTGGTAAAATTATAAAAAAACACCCTTATTTTACTGGTGCTGGCCTGTTGTACTTAGTATCTAGTGTCCTTTACTCAGGTACAGCAAGAACCGTTATGTCATTTAGTTTCCAAAACCAGATAAGTACCATGAAGATGTGCAACTTATGGAGCCCAAGGGAAAAAACCTTCAAATATTTAAAATACAGAAGGCCTCCCATCCAGATGAACACAGTGAACCAGTAACTGTTGCACTATGACAGCTGATTTCACCCTAACAAAAGCATATGTGTGCCAAACAGATCTGTCAAAAATAACAATGAGCAAAAAGTTATTGACATGCATAATGATTAAAGATACAGCAGATGCATGCACGTGCATATTGTCTATTACGTACTGTGTTTCTCCTACCAGAGAAAATAAAAGATACAAGCAAGAAATTCAAAAGGAAAAGGGGAATATGCGTGTGGCAGTTGCTGATATTAATCTCCAAAGTATTCTGAGCTGAAGTTGCAGTCTTTTTAATAACAGCAACAACAATTATTATTATTATAACCAGGAATTGGAGTGTCCTTACTGTTGGGACTTTGGAAATGAAGGAAGAACAGTAACACCAATACATCAAAAACCCTACTGGCAACAGCTACATCACCATTACACCCCCTTGTACCAGTAATAAACACGTCATGAGAGAACACTCAGCTGCTGCTGGTTATTTATTTTGCAAACAGCATTTCTGTTTGCATGGCAGGCACTTTGGAGCTCTATATCCCATCACTTAGACACTGCAGAACAATCAAAATGGTTACCTTGTCAAAAGGTTTAGCAATAGCATTCTCTAAAGAGAGATCTTCTACTTCAAGAGCTGGGTTGTAACGTTTGAGTTCCCTCAGACATGCATTCAGAATGTCCAGGATTGCAGTCTGGATAGCAAGCATAGCAGGGGTCATTGCCACGTGTATTTCCACCACTTCAGGTTTATGCTTCTCTAAAAAGGAGTGCACTGCTATATGAAATCTAAGAGAAAAACAGCTTTGTAAGATTTACATGGATAATTTTATTTGACTTAAAATTACTCAAAAGTTTGTATAAAATACAATTCCAATTGTTTTAAATGTAAACAAGTAAGTTAATTCCAAAATCAGTTTCTACTGACGTGAAGACTGCAATCTTGCGAACAGCCTCAGAAAGCCATCTGTTCCACAATTATGACTGCAGACATTCTAGTCATGTGAGCCTCTAGTGCTGGTGAATGATCCGTGGAAAATTACTGCACTGGATTCTGCATCATCACCACACATAGCAAATATTTAAATAAGCCCAAAAATCATATAAGGGAGAAACTGTAAGGGGTTCATAAATTCTCTGAAATCACACGGCTGCACCAGCAGATTTTGTGACATTCTCAGCTTGGGGAAACCTGCAGGTCCTTGCTGGAACCCTGCCCTTGGAGCCACTCTGGCTCCACAGATCCAGAGATGGCATCAGACTGTTCCTGACAGGATGAGGCTCAGAGAACCCAATGGCTGCTGACCTCTGCAACTCCACGGACATTTCCCTTACTGCAGCCTGCAACCCCAGGAAGGGACTTCCATGGAAGTCAAGGAAGGAAATCTAGAGAGCTTCTACTCAACCTTTGCTACCATAGGTATGTCCACTTCTACTTCCCTGGGATACTGAAAGAAAGTCTGTTAAGGAATTTACAATGTAGAGGAACAGGTCACTAGGAAGGAGTGAAACATGTTCCAGCCTGGACTAAGGGAACAAATGGGCAGAGATCCTGCCCTGGGCAAGAGCACTGACTGGGTCATCAGAGAGTCCAGTTCCGTTTGTGGATCCGCTCCTGGAAGACTCAGTGCATGCCACATCTTGGCAATTTTTCTTTGAACAGTCACCAAGAAATGTTTTTCATACACAACATATGTATGTAAGAAGATTAAAAAAATTTGACATACAGAAAGAGATTCATGGAGTTTCATCACAGCTGGAAACAAATACCTCTGTGAAGAGCAGAACTGAGAGACTGTTTTCAGGTCATTACATGACTTAAATACTCTTGTTTAGTAAGAGAAGTTTTTCTTAAACTGTTAAGAATGTCAATTTTTGCCGTGATTTCTGTTGACTAAAAGGACAGCTCTACTGTAAGGTTCATCCCCTCAACAGAGTTAATTTGAGTCTATTTTCAAAAATACTCTCAGAAATTCAGTATCTTTAAGACCACTTCTGTCAAAAACTGAAAATATTTTGTTTGGGAATAGAGGAAACACAGATAAGCAGTGTCACTGCATATACATTGTTTTCTTAGGAACCCACTGTGACATCCTTCATCTTTCCTCTAAGTTTAACTCTGCAGTGAAGGAAAGAAGCGCCTCACCTTGGCCACAGATAAAGCTTCCCAACAAAAAGATTTTTCATCACTCTTTCCACATGACAAAAGCCAGTGTTAAATGCAACTGCATTATCTGTAAAAGCTTTAATGAAGCCTTGCTTGTTCTTCTGGCGATAAAGCCGCAAGATGAATGCTTCCTGACAGGACTCAATGATTCTGTGCGCTTTGTACACCAAAATGCCTGGCAAAAAAAAAAATTGAAGTTAAAAAAAATACAGAAAGGTCCAGGTTTGTATGGATTTTTCCTCACAACTGTCTTATCCTTCTACTGCTCTTTTAATTACAGGAATTTAAGTCTTCTAAAATGAAGGTTGAACAAATGTTTTGCGGTTGAAATGAGTGATTCCTCGTTTTAGTACCATGGAATGGCCAAATAACAGAACTGGGTTAATAACGCATCTTTACAGGAAAAAAAAGCTTGTGCATGAGTGGCAGGACTTACTAGCTTGGAAAATCCTATACTCCTGAGACATAACTTAAACTTGAGCCTTTTAAAAGCAGAAAAAGTAAATGCACAACATAACACACTGTTATAACGAAGTGAGTTTGACATGTTTGAGGCTGTGATGAATTCTTCCATTAAGAGAAATTCTGGAATTACAGACTTGTCAAGTAACTTTAACTGGTAACAGTTCAAGTGTTTCCATAATCAAAGAACTTCTGAAAACATTTATTCTGCTTTTCTCTCCCATCTGACAGTTATATTCACACTCAAGGACAGCAAGCATTATCAAATATATGAATCCACCACCAATTTTCTTTATGGCTATGGGTGTCCTAGGAATAAAAGACCTATCAAGCACATTTCAATAAAGAGAAATTAACCAAGAGTTTAATTTAATTACGAGTTTGAAGCAAACACTTCTGGAGTTCACAGTTCACTCAGCCAAGACCTGCTAAACCAAGGCTTGTTTTTTCCTCATGTTAATCATGTTAAACAGCACACTGCATTATTTTCCCTCTCCCTCTGCTGAAGTAAGGCCTATGTGGCATCTGTTCTCAGCTTCCAGTGGAATCATAAATGCCTTTCTAAAACAGAAGCAAAGGACATCAAACATCACAGGTTTTACCTTGTACCTACATAAGCTAATAAACTTACAGAGCATTTAATTTCTGTAACAAGTCTCCCCAGCTCAGCACCCAGCCATCGATTGTAACATGCCTTTGGCTGCTAAATGAAAAAGCATCCAGAAAATGTTATATTCCATATAACTGCTCGCCATTCATGATTAAGTCCTGAAATAATCCACTACAAGGTATTTTTCTATCTAGATATTGTTAGACCTGTCCTATGAAGCAAATTTTTCAGTACATAATAATGATCATAGTAATCTCTGAGCAACGCCCAGTTTATCAAGATGTAACCCCAGATGGCCACGACAGGAAGACAGCTCTTTCTAACAGGTCAGTAAGACTGTGTTTATTATAACACCTTCCTGCTTTAAGTCAACATATATCTGCTTATGAAGGGAGTTCACACCTGCTCTGTAAGCCTTGGTAGAAACAACTTGCCACATTTTATCACACCTTGCATCAGTTTCATTGTGCTGTCAAGTACATCATTTCTACTCAGCTAAAACCACCAGGAATAATTCTGCTTTACTGCAGTGATAATCTCTTATCTTCTTTTAGCTGGACTTATGAGTTCATCAGATGTTAATTCACATTGATTTTACAAATAACATCTTTAACACCTAGAAAGGTTTTTGTTGTTATGTCCTCATGAAACACTGAGATTTTGTTGTATAATCTCACACACAGACAAGGCACACGGACCCAGGTGTTGGGAGGCTGGGAATGAAGCTACCAGTCGGTGGCAGCTGCTCTCACACCCTCTGGTGGCAATACAAAACCTGTCACAGCTCTGTGGCAGGGACAGCACCAGTTTTAAAATTTTACTGTATTTTTTTTCCTTTGGTAGGGTAGAAAAGTAGAGAGGAAGGAGTTAAGGGAAAAAGAGAAATTACCACAGATCGCCCAGAAAACCTATTTACTTCTTTTGAACTTAGAAATACCAGAATTGACAAATCTGGTGTTCTCTGACTCCAGCACAAAAGTGTTCAAAATGTTTTAGAGTGGAACTTGCTATAGCTTGACTAAAAGGAAGGGGTACAGCTTCTGAAGCAGAAACTTGCATTCTTCTAAGCATATAATATTCAACTGTTTCTAATCATTAAGATGTTAACACTCAAAAAATAGTAAAATATTCTTAAATCCTGAGGTCTTGGTTATTTTTCCAGCTTTCCAGGCTGTAACAGGGTTTCCAGCTTATACAGGAACATAAAAACAAGAGTGGCTGGAGGAGAAAGGAAACAGAACATGAGAATATGAGAAAAGCAGGGCAACTCTCACATCTTCAATGTATAACTTCTATATAACTACAAAAAAAAAGCTTGCAAGCTATTCCCCAAATCTTTACAATCACAGTAGCATTACTCTGTAATACTGCTGTTTGCATAGTGCCCAAGTGTGTCAATACAAAGATTAGTGAGGTATTTTTTGGTGAGAAGTCATCAGGAGTAATTTGTTAATGCAAAAATATAGGTAGTGTGCATGGCTCGTAAAGCATGACATCTAAAATCAGTTTTAATGTAGGCCAGTGTCCAATAGACCACAGAACACTATTCCACCAAGTGCAGTCGATTATTCTTCTTTGAAAGCCTTTTTAAACTGTACGATTAAATAAGACAAACAAGAGGAAAAAAAATTAAAAATATGAAAGAACTACATATTTGCTCCTTTTACCTCAGTCTTGGTCGGGGGGAAAAAAGGAATAATTCTTCAACCTCAGTACCTGTTAGTAGAATTCTTCATATAGAATTAAGCTTTGTATATTTTCAAACAGAACACTCTTACCTTTTTTTCATTAAGCTCTTACCAGTAATGAGATTGGCAGGAATTCTGTCAGTAAGGAAATCTACCACAAGGATCCGACTTGTTGCAAAGATGACTCCTCCTTGTGTATAAAATTCATATCGAGTATTATTTGCAATTTCATTGGTAACCCGTCGAGGGAGATGAACAACTCCATCTGACCTCAGCTGATCAATAAAATACTCCTAAATCAAATACAATAAAAACACACGACATTATTGTGGTATCCAGGGAAAGGGATCCAAAAAGCACCTTTATTACATAAACTCTGGTAATTTTGAGGAGCTGTTGAAAACAAATGATAGTAGAACTTCTTTTAGTAAAAGAAGCCAGAATTATTATGATTTTTTCTTCTTTGACATACTTTCTTCAGTTTCAAACTCATCTGGATGATTTAAAAAATCTACATAGTCAGTAGTAACTAGACAATACTTATATAAAAATGAGCAACTGACACCTCAAGGAGCTTATATTTTCTTACATTTCAATATCACATTTTCAGAGAAAATTTGATTTTAATACTGCCTTAAGAACTGAGAACTGGGAAGAGATCAACTAGTGCCCTCACCTGTCATTAGATGATTCCAGCAGGTAGATCATATACACCCAGCTTAATCTTGGAAACTACAACTGTTATCTTTATTCACCTATGGTTGCTATAAAAGCTCTCCCAAGACCTCCCCATCCTGACTGTGGGAAATTTGCCAGATTCCAGAGAAAAGAGAGCAGCTTCTTTTGTACAATTAGAGACAAACCTGTCAAGCCAGACAAGCGCGTTTCACCCCTTTCTCCTCACTTGTATGTGAGTACAGTTATGTACTTGTTTTAGCCCTTTAGTGTTACTAGGACTTCATTGTGCTGCAGGAATAGAAATTCAACTGCCATGATCCCAAATGTGTGTGGTTTCACAACTTCCCCAGGACCTGGGGGTGGACAACGAGCTGTCCCTGAGCCAGCAGTGCCAAAAGGCCACGGGGATCCTGGGGTGCCTTGGGAAGAGCATTGCCAGCAGGTCAGGGGTGTGACCCTGCCCCTCTGCCCAGCCCTGCTGGGGCACAGCTCGAGTGCTGGGTCCAGTTCTGGGCTCCTCAGGACAAGAGACACAGAGCTCCTGGCGCAGAGGGTGACAAAGAGGATGAGGGGACTGGAGCATCTCTCTTTTGAGGAAAGGCTGAGGGAGCTGTGGCTGTTCAGCCTCCAGAGGAGGTGGCTGAGAGGGGACAGCATCCGTGTCTGTCAGTGTGAGCAGGGAGGGCTCGGAGCAGGGCCCGGGCTCTGCTCCCTGGGGCCCAGCAACGGGACAGGAGGAACGGGCAGGAGCTGATGCCCAGGAAGTTCCACCTGAACACGAGGAAGAACTTCCCTGCGAGCACTGGGACAGATTGTCCAGAGAGGCTCTGGAGTCTCCCACACTGGAGATATTCCAGAACAGTCTGGACACAATCAATCCTGTGCTTGGTGCTCTGGAATGACCCTGCCTGAGCGGGGAAGTGGGACCAGATGAGCCACTGTGGTCCCTGCCACCCTGACCCATTCTGGCTGCCCCCCGCTGCCCTCACCGAGACCCGCACACCCTCCCGCCAGCCCGGGGAGCCGCTCGGGACAGCGACAGAGCCGCCGGCCGGCCCCGGGACGCGCCCGCCGCAGCCGGGAGGGGAAGGGGCGGGCGCTGGCAGCTGCCCTCACCTCCTCGGCGGGGCTGGTGTTGAGCACGAGCACGAGGCTGGCGGGCTCGCAGTAGAGGCGCAGGAAGCGCAGCAGCAGGCGGTCGATGCCCAGCCCGCGGGCGCACACGACGAGCCCGTCGCGGTGGAAGAGCTCCAGGAAGATCTGGCTCTCGTGCTCCAGCAGCGCCGCCATCGCGGCACCGCTCCCGCGCACGCGCGCGCCCCGGCGGCGCCCCCTGCCGGGCCCGCGCGCGCGGTCCTCCGGGCCGGGCGGTTTCCCGGCGCGCGCGGGCAGGAGGGTCCCTCAGGGAAATGTCCGTCCCCTCATGGACACCCACAGCGGGCGGGGACGGGACCCCGCACACGGGTCCTGCTGCGGCCAGATGAGCCTCCGCTTCTCCCCGTGCGGGGCGTGTGTGCCAAGCGGTAATGCGAGGTAGTCAGTCTTCTCCAATTATTTTGTGTTTATTTTGACCCGAGGGAACCGCCTGACGTTCTCTCAGGCGGGGTTTGGGTTAGATACTAGGAAACGGTTTTCCAGTCCGCGGGGTGGGCGCTGACCAGGCTCCCCAGGGCAGTGGTCACGGCCCCAGGGCTCACAGAGCTCCAGGAGCGTTTGAACACCGCTTTCAGGCACGGGACGGGATTGTTGGAGTGTCCGATGCAGGGCCAGGAGCTGGATCGATGATTCTTGTGGGTCCTTTCTACTCAGAATATTCAGTGATTCCGTTACCTTTTACTGGGTAGTTGCATTTTTTTAAGCACCAAACTCTCCTGAGCATTCCTCTCAGGAGGCATCGGTGCCTCGCTGTTGTGGTGCCCGCTCAGCGCACAGGAGACTGTTTGTGCCCAGAGGAGTGAGGGCGCTCCTCAGACCTGCTTCCAGAAACAGGAATGCAGGGCACTCCTCAGACTTCCCCTGCAATTCAGCCGAGCGTCATGGAATCACAGAAGGGTTTGGGATGGAAATGACCCTCCTATCTCCCAGTTCCACGCCCTGCCGGTGGCAGGGGCACTTCCCTATAGCCCAGGCTGCTCAGAGCCCCCGGTGGCCCCGGTTCAGACGGGTCACAATCCCCCTCTGGAAAGGGAAGAAGGCTGCAGCTCTGTGTGCAGGGCTGCTGGGCACAGGGGCAGCGCACCGCCCGCTCCTTCCATCCTGGGAACCTGGGCAAAATGTTCCCATCACGTCTATTTGTGCTGAGTGCTGATGCCAGGTATCTCTGTCAATATTGTCTTCTTCGCCGTAAAATGCCGTTGAGTCAACGGGCAAATATATTCAAATAAACACTTTCAGTTCTTTATTTCACACTGTCACCTGTGGGCAGCTGCAGTGGGCGTTCCTTTGGGTTTCAATGTTTTTCTGCTGAGGGAAAATAAAGTGTACGCTGCCAACGTGTTCCTTTACTGCACACTTGTTCCAGGCGGCATAGTTAATGAAGAGGCACTTTGCAAAGCATTATTTGTAACTTTTCCACGCAGTCAGAATTACACTATGGAACATTTAAAATTCATGTAGGAAAAATGCAGATTATTTACAATATATGCCTTTGTTTTTTAAAATGCAGTACAGATCCTCAGGGCAAAATAGAAAACAAGTCTTTAAAAACAGGTAAAAATTAATAAAATATGGGGACTAGTCTTGATTTTTGTCATACACGTTTCATGTTTATGAAATTTTATGCTGATACCTAAACAATATTTTCTCTGCAAATTGGATCACATTGCTAACTCTCATGCCAAATATCATGCATTGGTTCTCATTTTTGTCTGGCTGCTAATAAACTCCCTGATGTTTACATTTAAAACTTATTTTAGACCATAAAAATGTCAGAAAATCAATTTTTTGGTCAACTTTTCATTTTTGTGGACTGCAGACCATTTAATTGAACTAAACAAAGCCTTACACAGTAACATAATGATTGCTATTAACATTTATTACTGTTTTTAAATACTGTATGGAAAACTTAAGCCAAATAAGGTTAATTCTTTAAGGAATTTCAGTATTCTACAGAACTGTCCATATAATTTAGGAACCAGCCATTTCCTTGCCCTACACTTTCCTACAGGAAGTAGACAGAATGTTTAGGCAGCCCCGTACTGCAATTTTATTTTTACTCTATATATTTTTATATATTTTTACTTTGGCTAAATGCAATATTAATGTAGAGCTGTTGTGAGATGTCCTTCTTGTGGGTACATATTTATTAACCAGCAGAGGGCTGTCATTTCTTACCTTAGGAGACCAGAATTTAGGCCAAAATCTTGCAAATTATTTTTTGGGCAATTTTTATTTGCGAAACACTAGATTAATATTGAAAAAAAAATCATGAACACACAAGAAATAACTTGAATAGGAACAGGAAAAGTAAAATTTGTCTAAGAATTAGCTATGTAGTTTTAAAGTTGGGAATAATAGGCTGGGGAGTGCATGAAGACCTTCCTATATCCAACAATCAAGGTTTGTTTTTAATTTTAAACATATTAAAGCTTATGTTTTATATATGTGTGTAACAAACATTTGGAGTGACTTTAGGAGTTTCATTCCATATAAAATAGTAAGCACACACAAATTGTAAGTTACTTTCAGACTGATAGATGATATGAGATGATCAGTACAGCCCATTGTCAACCACCCAAGAAAGACATTTGCTCGTGTATTTTAAAAAAGCATGAACATGTCTGTTTATTTCATCATATTAACACCAAATGAAAGTCAGGTTCATTGCCTGGTAGTGCAATAGAACACATCCCTGGAGAGGGGATTAGTATTTGGCTCATTCCTTGTTATTTGGAGCAGCAATGTTAATATTAATCTTTATGATACACTTTTGACAACTAATTTATTTTTAAATTTTAATTTTTACAAGTTATTGCTCATTACTGCAAAAGAGAAAAATGCAAAAATCACGACTCACTAAACTGTGCATTTGGGTAATGACAACAGCCTGAAGACAGTAACAGTACAACTTTTGTGTGATACTCAAAAACTTTTATTATTGGTCATGTAAAGAGCTGAGGAGGACTCTCTGTGAGAAGGAAAACAATATTAAATAACTTATGTAAAACTTTTGTATTTAAGTAAAATTCCGTATTATCAGCTCTAAAAACATGGTGAGATTACCAGTTCTGTGGATTTTTTAATTATGTCTTTATTTTAGTTTGTTGTTTGGATTTAGAAATATTGGTATTTGTCTTTATGCTTAAATATGCATTGAAAATTGAAAAAAAAAAGTGTTACATAATCTGGAAATTTATTAAAACCTGTGTTTTAGCCACATTTATTCATATTCTTAGAATATGTAGTTTTGAGGAGGGTACTTCCTGTAATCTGGAATTGGCTGAAATAGATTTTTCTCCAGCAGTCTACATACAGAGCATTCTTTATATATATAAAAGAAAACCTAATTTTTTTTTTCAATGAAACAATTGTAAAAATTAAATGTGACATGTTTTTGCTGGGTAAAAAATGAAGTGCAATAAAAGTCCTGATTTGGGCTGTGGTCTGATGGAGAGGGAACATTAGTGAGGGAAAGGTGAGTTCTCATCCTGCCCTGGCTCTGCCAGACCAGGAGACCCTGGAATTACCAACTCCCCCTTTTGTTTCCCCTTAGGTGTAACTGCCATGCAAGTCACACCAAGTGTCTTAACTATAATTGTCTTAAGCAAACTCTGAATTAGACTTAAGCAGCTGTTACTGATTTCCACAGGGTGGTTTTTTTTCTCCACAGTTACAAAGCTAGGTTTAAAACTTTAAAGGTATATACATATAGTTTGTACTTCAGTATCCTGAGCAACCTTAATTTTGACTTTCCGCCCTCTATTTTTGTGTCTTATGTAAATAATGTATGTGGTCACTGTGTAGAATATTCAACTTTATAATTTCTAGATTAAAAAAGTAATGAAATACAATACAATTACTTCTAGGCTAAAGAAAGTGTATAATTGCGTTTTGTGACAACCGTAACGATGATGCCGGCCCTAAGGGCTACTTAAACTGCAATTTGGGAAGCCCGGGCAGAAATCAATCCCAAAGTGCTCCTCCACAGAGATGTGCTGCAAAAGGAGCCTGGAAGATTGGGAGGACATGAAAGCTTTTCCTCCAGTGGTTTAATTTTCTCTTCAGTCTTGCACTTTGAAGTCTTAGGCAGTATTACACTTTGTTTTGCTGTCAGTTTATTATGATTTGCCTCTGATGCTCTGAAGCAGAAGACTGTTACTAGATATGGTTTCCATAGTAATTACAACTATGTGAATATGCTCGGAGCTGGTTTCTCATTGTTTCCATTTTTTCCAAGGATTTTTATTTACCAGATGAATGGTGCAAGGTAACTTTGTTAGAGAGCTGCAAGGGGATTTGTTGAGTGCTTTTGGGAAAGGGACCAGCTTAGCCATCGTATTTGGCAAAAACACAGTGAATAATTTGGCAATTTAAAAACTACCTTTATTATCTCCCCACATTTGTGGCCTAATGCAATATGTAAGAGTGCCACAGCCATTTCACTTCACAGGGCATTGGCTTCATGCAGCTAGGTCAGAGTTTGAGCTGTGAGTGGTTGAGTTGTGTGCTTAAGCAATTTTCCTGGTCTTCAGAGTGGAGTCAAATGAGCAAGTGGTGTCTTAGCTTGTAAAATCCTTTTTGTTTGTGCACTGCCAAAAGAGGATCAGATGCTCTTTGTGGTCCCTGAAGACTGCTGTGATATAAATGAAAGTATTGACATGTAGATTTGGTCCCGGTCTGTGCTGGCTTTTGCCCTTTTGATCATGATCCCTTGACAGGATTTCCAAGTTATGACAAAATGCTCCATTATGTGTACTAGCTATGTATAATTTTCTGAATTATACTCTAGTGATACAGCAGCAATTAATTGTTCCACACAGCAACTTACAATCAAAGAAGCTCACTTCTTTTGGAAGTTAAAATAATTCAGCACTGGGAATTGTCCAGTAGCTCACTGGGAATTCATGGAAACAAAACCAGAGGAGCATGTGTCATACATGGAAACTATTAGAGTTTTTCATCAGAAAGAAATGTCTTGACTCTTCTTACACTTCATCCAATTTGATTCAGAGGATGGGTTGTTCTA
The DNA here is from genome assembly GCF_015227805.2 of Hirundo rustica. Taxonomy (NCBI): domain Eukaryota; kingdom Metazoa; phylum Chordata; class Aves; order Passeriformes; family Hirundinidae; genus Hirundo; species Hirundo rustica. The sequence continues at coordinate 6,808,754 of NC_053464.1, forward strand.
TTATTTGCTATTTCCTGGCAGATTTTTAGTGTGTAATCTCTTAGCCCCTCTAGTTCTAATATTTTGTCTCTCTTCCCTTGCTCACCCTCTGTTGACACGTGATTTGTGGTTTCTTCTAACCAAGGCAAGGCTCTAACTTTCTTTTAGAGAGTTACACCTTGTATCTGATTACTTGCAGTTTGTTTTGTGTCAGGTTCTTTTGTACTCATACAGCCAAAAACCAGTGAGCTACGCAGATTTGTTATGAAATAAAGTGTCTGACTCTCTAGAGTGGCACAGATGGAACGGTGCTACTTTCACAGTGGATGTGCTACTAAAATTTAAAAGGAACAGCATGAAAAGCATCTTATCTGTCAGCGAAGATTCTCATTGAAATGTCTGTCTTTGGAATCCAAAAATGGTGACTGAATACATAAGGTGTTTGTTAAGGAATTAACTCAAGCTGTTCAGATATTTTTCAAACTTTACTGTGACAGATAAACTAAATTTTCTTTGGATTTTTTTTAGAAATATTTTTCTTATGAGAAATAGATCTGTGTAGAATTTCTGCTGAAGTTTGTCAGCGCTTTTCAAAGTAACCACTTACTTTGTACAAGCACTTTAGACAAGAATTTAGAATTGAATTCTAGACTCAGTCACGAGATGTGGAAATGCTACTGCTGTGGATCCTAAGGAATTGAAGTTAATTGCAGTAATTTACTGCTGAGCTGTGTGGTGCATAAAATCAAAATATATAGACTGACAAGAAAATCTACAGTCAAGCATATTCATTTTAACAAATGAATGGTACAATTTCAGTACCACTAATAACTCATTATGAGTATTATTTCTTCTGCTATGCCTCCTTTGACACACTCTTGGTGTACCAAATCTGCGTTTTGTTCTTTCTTTGTGCTGTTACCAACCACTGAATCCCCTCTGGAGGTTTCTCACAGACCTCAGTCCTCTCCACCCTGTACAAAATCCATTTTACTTCTGAAAACAACTCCTGGCAGGGCTCCTCTCAGGAAATGAGACATGCCCATGGGCTGAGAGACAAAGGCCAGTCCTTCTCCAGGGGCTGACAAAGCTAAGAAGTGGTGGGACTGACACCCCTTACACATGGCTACAATTCAAAAATATCTTCAGGGAAGTTTGAACTAATTTTTTTTCTGGATTTCACCATGTCCCCTTTTTAAAGCTTTTTTGGCTGCAATATGCTACAATGTGCCCCTCCTGTGCTGTCAGACCATGTGCTTAATGCTGGTTCTTGACTTCCTAGAGACTCCAGTAGTGTCATTTATGGACAGAGAGCTGAGGATGGAAAAAATCTCTGTCCTGAGTCCCTTTATATCCTTTTTTTCAGCAGTGTTGCTGCTCAAACCCCATTCTCTCTTTGCAGACTTATCCTATTTATTTCATTTTTATTTTTTTTTTGTTCCTCTAATGAGCAGAAAACTCCTCAGAAGAGATAGTTACAAAACTGCCATGGAGGTATTCACCCATAATCTAAGTTTATTTATTAATCCTTCCACACTGTTGCCAAGTAAATTAAATTAATCAACTCAGTCTTTAGTATATGGAGCTTTAATTTTGTACCTTTACTTTTTTTTTTTTTAATTTGAATGAAACACTACTTTTGGATAAAAGAGTGCAGACATCATAATCATCACAGGAGGAAGGAGAACAGTGATTGATATATACATATATATATAATATATATACAGGAAAAATAGATGTTGCTAAAATTCAAAGAGAAGGTTGATACTTTGAATGTTACAATATATATTGGGCAGCTCTTCTGATTTTGAAATATTTTGAAGAGGTCTGGAAAATATATCTTGATCTAACTTTTTAGCTTTTGAAGCTTTACTACATGACCCCATTTGCAAATATTCATAATCCTGTAAAAGAGATACATAATGAGGTTCTTAAAAACCCTTGAACATTGATTGAAGTACTTTAGAATCCAAAGAATCATACTCCTATTCATGCATAATAAAACAAGGGCCTTTATATTAAAATTGGTTACCTGCAAAGTATCATAGGCTTTTTACTTTTTATTTCCCTCTGCTCTAAGGTTGCTGTTTGATTTCTTCTGCAGCCAAATCTCCCATTTAGATTACCAAGGAAATTTGGATTACACTTTCAATGCCGTATTCAAAATGCACCTGGATTAGAAAAGGAATAGATAAATAGATGAGTGGGAAACAAGCAGATTCAATTGTTTGTACTGTCCTTTGTCTTTTTTTTTAAGCTAGAATGACCTGCCTCATAGATAGCGTTTAATGACATATTTTTTCAATATAAAATAGGAGATACTATATTATTTCTAATGTCATATTTTGATAACATTTGAATTTTAATGGTATGCATCAAAGTAATGAAAATACATAGGTTAAGTCTGATTAAATGTGTGTAATTACATGGTTTCTAAGCAACATAGGCAACACAGTGTATCACTATAAAGTATTAATTGTAGCAGTTGTAATAGTCAGCAACCCTTTTGTTGTTTGGTTTGTCTTGTAATAATGCTTTAATACTTTCTCAATATTTATCCTAATTAACATAATTTTTAATCCTTGGTTTTTGGGCATGAAATAATTATAGCCGTATTGGACAAATTACTTGGTCTTTCTAGCAGTTGTCTGTTTGCACCTTCTCAAAAAGCCCAAGAGAACTTCTGGCTGTAAACTGCACAGGGCAGTCTTTTTATGGTGGAGGAACATGGTCCCGATATCCACATGGCTAATCCTGGTAGTGCCCGAAGGTCACAAAGTCATACTGAGGGTCTTTAGATACAGATGCAAAGTGGTTCAATAGTGTAAGTCCAATATCTCTTGAACAGGTGTCCATAACACAGAAAAACCTGCCATGATTGGCACTAATTGCCAACCTTGGCAGATTCTGGAATATTGGCCAAAGAGTGATTGGACAAAGATGAACTCTCTCATCCACCCATGTTCAGAGGCAGTTGTTTTTTGTCAGGATGAACCTTGGAAGGTCTTTTCCTTTGGCCTTTTTTCCTCATACTTTCTGTGGATTTTGGTTTTTAGTGTTTCATAGTAATATGAATACTTCTGAGAGAAACAAAGATCGCTTCAAGACTTAATAAAATGAAATCAAGTTGATACTGTTCCTGAAATTTCATACAAGAAAAAAGGCTAGCAGAAGAGATGAGGTATTTTTCTTGTCAGTCATATCTGGAAAGTTGCTATTTTGACTTCTACCAGGAGGGAGGAATGCCATAACGTTTCTTAGTATGGAAGACGAATTCAGGAGAGTGAAGTGGTGGTGAATCATCTCAATAAGGCAATGGAATATCCTTTGTAGGGAAACAATTGAGATGCTATTTTATTTTTTCCCCCTTAGGCCCCAGAATGCTAGTTAAAAATACATATTTTGGATTATTTTTAGGGATTTTTTTCTCTACTTATTTTTTTTCTTTTGCCTATATGTATTAATTCAGACAGCCTCAGACTGTTGTAGTCCAAACCAGTATTTTAATAAGCAGCTGGTTTTACTTAATATGTTGACATTCATCATGCAGATTTGGATAGAAGTTTCTATGAGCAATTCCTTACTTTTCTCTTAGGGCTCCTGGCTCTCACAATGAAAATAAATTTAAAACTAGTTAAAAAGATGAAAATACTTAGGATCTTTTATAATTTTAATTAAATTAAAAGACTTGAGGAAAGGTTTGTGGTCATTTTTGACCACTCCTGCATTTCAGTTAAAAATTAATGGGAAATAAGTTCCCAGAGTCATCTGTGAGTAGTCCCATGAGTCACATTACTGCTGCTTTTTCTGAAAACTTCAGTGAATGTGGGCTGGGATAATCTGATAGAGAAGTTTAACATTTTACTGCAGCTTATGAGAAGTACCTTCTTCAAATACCAAGGATCGTTGGAAGCATCTAAATACATTGCGAAGTTTTACAATGTGTCCCATAGTGAAGCGTAAGGAACTTTTACCTTGGTGGATTTCAGTTTGTAGACCTGTGTTGCGCATGTAGTTTAATATGCTGTCCCAAAGTAAAATGTATAGTCAAAAATATAAACATTCAATTTTTCTTGGTAGTTTGGCACGGAGGTTTACATGGAGTACATGTTTTTGGTGCTGGTTTTTGATGTCCAAATGATTCCAGAGCTCTCGAAAGGACAAAGATTTTGTAACAAGGAACTAAGGACCAATCCCAGAGTTGTCTCCAGAATTCAGGAATACATTTTCTGAAGTATTGTGAAAAAGTTACCTGGTTTATCTGACCTAAAAGTAGTTCTGACTTGGTTTACTTTAATGGCATTAGATTATGGAAACATTACAGATCTGAGTTCTATATTACATGAGTAAGACAACCTCTGCTGCTCTGCATTTTTATGTCATCCAAACTGTATTGAAAATGCTTCCTGCCAAGTAGTACCACTAGGCTGAAAATCAAATATATTTAGTACTTATGTATGGTGTGTTCACAGAGGGCACTTCTGCAAGGTATTCAAACTCTTACAGGACAAGGAAAGAGGATAGAAAGAAAATTAAATAGCTGATTCTGCACTACTTGGTACAAATGTGAACTGCTGAAGTATGGACCAATTTGGGAGAAGGCTATGGGTAAATAAAATAAAACAAGAGAATATAAATATAAACACTGGGCAGATTGTTCCAGCTCTTGGTGAAGTTGTGTAAAGCAAATGTGAAAGGAAATATCTGTGGTAAGTAAAACTTATGTGTTAAAATATCTAAGGCTAAATTATTACCAAAGGCGGAAGTGGAACTGAGCTGACATTTCACGAGGAATCTCATCTTCCACAAGATGGAGCTGTGTGATTTCTGGTTCTGGAAGCAATTCAGTCTATTAGTAGATGATTCTTTGATTCTGTACAAGGACAGGAGAATCACAGTGATCTGTCATTGCTTTCTTTCTCAGATGCTAAGGAACTGCGGCAATTTAATTCTAGATGGTCGTGTGGGGGCTAAAAATATTTAATTTAATGTGAAGGCCTCTGAATCTAGAAGAAAACCTGTATTAAAAAGAAAAGAAGAAAAAGAAAACCATTACCTTTCTCTGTGAAGATCACAGCAATTTGCCTACTGTGTGAGGGCCTGTCAGCTTTTCTTTATTTACTCACTTTGATGATGACTGCAATGCAGATTTCTTTGGAATGGTTTCTTATCATTTATGCTCTGCAACATCTGAATGAGGGAGGGATATGACTGCCTAAATGATAATTCGAACAAGTATTTTGAGTAACACTGATGGACCTCCAGTTCTGGAGTGTTTATTAGGTCTGAGCAGATGTAAGTGAAGTACTTCATCAGCAGAATGCAATACTGTCTTTGGAAGCAATGACTGGAAAAGATCAAGGATTCATAGTGGTAGAAAAATAACAGAACACCAGGTTGTGGTGTGATGCCTTTGCATACAAAGGTAATGCAATCCTTTTCCTGAATAAGCAGGGGAACTAAACAGGAGTAAGGACTGAGGGGAGCTTGCTTTTCCTTGTTATGTGGCATTGGTGAGACTGGCTGAGGAGACAGGAAAGAAACACTGCATAATCTTCGGAGCCAGGGGCTGCCATCAGCAGAACTGGGCAGAGGTGAGGAACCAGCATCACTGGGAATCTCTCAGATGAGAGCAAGGAACATCCAGACAAAGGCTTGGAAAGGTACAAGAGTTCTTCCACATGTATCAAGCATTCTAAAAGATTCAGGTTACTCAGGTTACTCAGGTTTTATCACAGGATGTGTGACCAACAACCCCAGTGCCAACTGGGCAGCTCCCAGCAGGGCTTCTGTGGACCCAGCCAAAACAGGCTGTGATTGCCTGTGGCCTCCTGGAGCAAGTGCTGCTACCCCGAGGTACTCCTTGAATTTGCCCTGGAGAGTGCAAACAGCAACTTGTGGGCAGCATTTTAACTCACAGTAAGCGTCACAGCAGTGGTTTCCAGCCTGTTACTGGGTTTTACTCTTTTGGATTATAATGGGTCATGATTATAAACCCTTTGGAAACTTTAACAAATTTATCTCATTACAGTCTATATGCTGAAGCTTGGTTTCAAATGAGGTTATGTCCAGTCAAATTACAGCTCCCTTCTTCGTTCACTTTCCGTTGCTAAAACATACAAAATATACTGCCAACCACTCCTCTGTTTCCCAGCCTGTGGCTGGCAGAGAAATGGGACACCTGTAATTGCTTCCAAAATCCACGCTAGAGGATTGTCTGGCTGATAGATACACAATCATCGACTGGTGGGTATGTCAAGCATAATAGATAATTGCTAAGCTTACACAGCAATATTTTCCTCACTGGGAAGACTCATGTCAGTCTTTATCTCCTACTCAACTGTCAGTTCTCATGGAAACTTGTTGGAACTTCAAATCTTTTAGACTGGGTCCTCTCGTCAAATTTGATCAAAATTAGCCAATTCATTCAAAAGTTATGAGGGAGGGGATGAGAACCACAGACTGGCAGTGCATCTGTGTAATTTATTTCCTGCAAAACTAGCATGGAAAGCAAAATTTTGTAATTTTCAAAATAAGCGGTCGGAATTCAGTAACCCGCATTTAACTGAACTTACAGAAATTCACATGTCTAAATCGATGTGCACAACTTAATGTTTGAGTCACAATGCTGAGAGTCCTCATCATTCTGGGTTTGTGTGCATATGGATATATATCAACTGATATATAAATCACATTCACTCCTGGAGTACCTGAGGATTAAAACTAGATCATCTAGTAGTTTTTCAGTTTGTTTTCTCAAGCCAATTTCAGAAAAAACCCCAAATCCAAACCCACCCCTTGTTCCAGCAGGGTTGGTTTTCTACCTTTTTTTTTCGACCTGTGGCAAAAATTTTACCAAAAGAGAAAAGCTGAAGGAAATAGCTGATAGCACATGACAACCATGTTTTCACATAATCTGAAAATCTAATGTGCTCTCTGTTACAGTGAACTGACCTATCTAATTTTGAAAATAGGTCTAAAGGAAAATATTTCTTGTCTGAACATTACATGAACAAGGGGGATCATATAATTATGGAGTTTGCAGTCTGTGGATAAAAACTCTTACAGAGTTAGGTATTAAACAACTTAGCAGAATTATCTCTTCCTTAATTATACATTTTTGAATGCAGGTAAAGTGAGTGGTTTATTTTTTAAAGAATATAAAACAGTTTAAGTAGTAATAAAACATATATACCAAATCCATGCATTTTAATTTTCTATTAAATAAAATCAGCCATAGGGGTAATTTGGTTTACCTACTTTCCTTTTTTACATGTTTGTATTAAGCCTTTTGAGGTGTAGCAGTCTTTAGTTTGTGAAAACAACCTTACATTTGAAGAAGTTTAAAGAAGCAATCCTGTGGTCCTGTAACAGGAAACCTGGTTTTGGCTGGGCACAGTAGTCTGTCTAGAAAGCGACTTTAACTTCAACACTATCTGTTGAGAAAGATGATTATGTATGTTCTGTCATTAAAACATATGTATGAAAAGGTGGAAACACTTTAATTTGATTCTTCCCTCTTTCTGAGGGCAGAAAAAATAGGAACCTGCTTGTTTCAGACCTACTTGAAAGACTTTCAGAAATTAATAATTCACATCAATAATGTGAGTTGAATTGCATCCCATGAGGGAAAGCATGAAAAGAAAAAGGCAGGCATTACTAGTCAAGCTTTACTTTTGTGCCACCAGTAAACAAGGCTTTAAATGAAACACAAAAGCAGTGAAGTGTGTGAAATTCATAATTTGAAAAGGAGGCATGTAATAACAGGGAGAGCTTCTGAAGTAACTTAAGAACCAAAAGAAGGTGCTTTATTTGCAGGTAAGTATAGTGCAACCTACACACTTCAATCAAGCCAACAGTAGGCTTTAGTAAGAGATAATAAATTGTGAAAGCTAGTTTTGTGAGGAGGATGGAAAGATGCTTGTACTTCCTGCTTGTATTTATACATGCAATAAACACACCAAAATAGACCCACTGTGCTGCCTTGCACTACGGCACCCAAACAAATTGTTATCCGTGGGCTCACTTCAAGCTGAAACTTGCATTTCCCATGGGGGATGTCAAAGTTCAAGGGTAGGAAACATCAACTACGATAATCCCCCTAAATAAAATATTCATGTATTTTATAAGGTGCTTTGCAGGTATCTCAGTAGTTACCAGGCTGTATAATTAAAAGTACACAAAGGGCTTAAAAATGGTGTATTGGAATGTAATGGTTTATCTAAGTAGAATGAAGAGGTTTGCTCATTCAGTTGTAAATGAAAGTTGATTTTGGGTCCTATACCTTTGAGATCTGATGATATGTTTTTATGTGGAGTTATATTTCAGTCTCCCTGGCCCATCTCAACTTGTTCCAATGTAGATCATTCCTGAAATTCTGTAGAAATGAAGAGAGGCAAAGAGCTCCTAGTCTGAATGTAACTAATCTGTAATAACTTCCTATTTAAGACAAGATTTAAGGCATTCCTAATTAAGTTAAGGCAAGTCTGATGTGTTGTGGAACAACTTTTTTTCTTTTTCTACAGTCAGGCTCCACCTGCAATAAAAACATATCTGAGTAGTGCCTGCTGTGCTCTTTGTAGGTTCTCCAGGGATGTGTGTTGTCACTGAGGAACACACCCTTCGTGTGAAGAGAGAAATCTCTTTTACTCCAAAAGTAACAGGGTAAATGTTGTGGCACAAAAAAAAAAGAGTCAGTGATTTTCTAAGTCTTCTTCCAGGACTTTTGGGGAGCTTTTGCCTGAGGTCTGGTTATTTTATTCCTATTTTGTTTTGTCATTTGGGTTGGGTTTTTTTGAGAGGCAATGTACTTGATTTACAACATCCTGCTCAGTGGGTACTGAGGTTGGATAACTATTCTTAACATTAGCCTGCAATGAAAATGTCTGGGCTGGGGTAAATACTAAAGGAAGAAGAAAGCATTGAGAAGGAAAAAGTGACACATTTTTAATTGTTACATATATTCTAGAGCCTGTAATTTTTTTGTTGTCCTTCAGTAGGAGGAATATTTTCTCAGGACTAATTATTTCTTATATTCCCACAGAAATGGTGCAATTTGCAGCCTAATGGATGAAATTACTTCTTAGGATCTCTCCTCCCTATTTTTTCTTTTACATTTACCACTATAAACTCCGAATGCTGTGTTCCTCTTCTGCTGGCTGAAACTTGGAGGACAGCTCTGTCCTGCAACCTGTTCCTCTGGTTCTAGAATTCACTCTTTCACACTTTATAGGAATTCTTTAGAATCCATGTAGTGTACAGAATCTGTCATCCTTCACGAAGCCCAGCTGTAAAATATACATTACTGTACAGTGCATACTTGATCAGCTTAGTATTTGAGCCCCTGGTGTGCCCCCAAAGGGTCTGGAAATAGAACAAAGCCGTAATGAAATGTGTCAGCTTGGAATGGAGTGTCCCGGCTGAGGACCAGGGCTCTGTCTCTGGGAATCAGCGTGGGGTTGCGTTAAGATTGCAGGCTCATGAATGTTTTAGTTTGAGTAAATGCAAAAATCCTTCAAACTCTGTCCTTTCTAGATTTGGTTGGCAGAAGAATCTGCTGCAGGGTTAGCTGGCTTTCTGCTATGATTCATAGATGTGCTTTCTCATCTCTCTATAAGAATGTTGCTACATTCTCCTTTCTTTGAAATGAAATGCCTGTTTTTTACAGCTGAGATATTTCGAAAAGTATAATTAAATGTCACCAAAAGAATATATGACTTTTTTGAGGGGTGATCCCTGCTCAGCTGCACCTGTTTGCCTGTTCACTCAAGATGAATTAATTGGAGCTTTATTTTCTCTTCTTCCTTTCTGTATTTTGTCCTTCTCTTTGTAGAAAGGCAAAACTGAGCCCCAAAAATCCAGCTGAAAAATCTCCTCACATATAGACAAATGATGGCCATGAGGTATAGAACAGGAGGGAGAATATGAGGAAAAAGGAGAATAAGAAATACTTTATTCAGATAACATGTTTACCAAACGAGATAGAGGTCTAGAAAACTGAAGAAAAACAACAACAACAACAACAACAAAAAACATGCACAGTCTGTCTCCTGCAGACATTTCAGCTGTATATTTTGATAAAATCTTCTGACTTTTCAGGGGTGGCCTCAGTTTTTGAACTATGCCATTGGTACTGGAAACGCTTGACAAGATATTTCTGACAAAACCCGATGATTTTAATCCAGAAATAGAAAATACCACATACACAAAATTCTGGTACTTCTAGGTATATTTTGATAAGAACTTATCAGCAATTGCTATTTTAAGTAATAAGTACTTTAAAATACTTCTGACAGACTCTTTGTAGGGTTAATTACAGTTAAAGAGGAAAGAATGACATACAGACTTTAGTATTGAGCACTCAGCTCGTAAGAAGTGGAAATTAAGTTAATGGTAATATGGATCCTCTGTATGAAAGGATTTTCTTGTTCTGAGTGTTCCATATGTTTTTTTCTTTTCCTGACATCAGTGTGATGAGTTTATGTGGACAGTTGTTTTGGAGATGATGTGGCTCACATGTGTGAAGGAAGTAAAGGCTTCTGTAAAAATAATGGAAACCAAGGGAACTATTTAAAGACTGGCTAAAAAAGAGGTGCTTTTGCAGCTGAATGTATTTTTGTATGTTTTCAGCTGCTGTAAGGAAAAAGGTGTCATCCATATTTATGCTTCATTAAATAAGCATAAGTAGACCTGAAAAATAAAAAGTAAAACCAAAACTTTCTTCCTTGACAGCATGAAGGAACCTGTCAGTGAAAGATGCACTATTTAAATTGTGCCACCTGAAAATGGGGATTAGGAACAAAGCAGGTGAATAGAGCCTGTTTCACAGATTCCAGAAAAAAGAAATCACAATTATTTTAAGTCAGTAAACATGAAACTGTTTCCTACATGGTTCTAAATTATGACATGAAGAATTAAAACCACCAGCTACGAGTTTGGTTTGAAGTTCCCAATATTTCAGAAAACAGAATACTTGATTTTTTTCTTCCTTCCTTTTCCTTTCTTTAATACTAGCTCCAGAAGCTCTGTTTTTGTCTGCTTTATAAATACTATTATTAAAAATATTTGAAGCTACACATAAAGCATGGACAATGCTTCTTTTTACATCATATAACAAATAATAGTTCAATTTTTTTCTATTCCAATCACTCACATTTTGCTGTGACTTTCAATTCTTTAAATATGATGAAAATTCATAAAGGACATGTACAAAGTTTATGATTTTATAGGATAAAAATATTATTTCTATCTACTGTCTATTTGAACTAGAAAGAACATTTTCCTCATCCATATAGCGAAATTGCAGTGATGGTCACTATGTTTTTTCCTGGTAAGAGATTAGGGGTTGGGAAAGGAGAAAATCAGAAACATTCATGAATCATAAAGCCAAATCTCTTGTGATATGTTCTAACTTCTGCAACCTTTCTCTTGCAGTGCAGGTGTACTTCTGCAAGTGACCACAGGTGAACTGGAGATCTGCAAAGTGGCCTCTGCAGTGGTGGTAGGTGTGCTTGGGCAACAGCAGCACATTCTTGATATGTAAGGAGTGGGAAAGAACAGCATTCAGATTGATTTGGCTATTTATGTCCTTTAATTATTGATAGTTCAATCATCAAGGAATAATGTGGAAAACACTTTAACCTGCAACTGACAATGCAAATCATCCTTGAGCTCACTGAGACATTACTTAGGTATTTAATTCCTGTTGCCACTACAACAGGTCTCCTAAATTTTCTTCAGTTTCTTTGGCCTCAAATGTTCATCTGGCAGAGTTGGTTTTGGTTTAGCTCCTTTGTTTCAGCTGAGTGAATGGTTAAGTTTTCTACTTTCATATGCAGGTACCTCTTGGTTTTGAAAATCTATTTCCTAAACACCTTGCCTGGTTTTAGGTTCCTCTCTTTGCAGGAGTGTGTGATCTGTTGTTTCTAAACTTACCCATTCCTTACTGTGAATTTTAACTTGGTTCTATGCAGATGATCAGAAGAGAAGCTGATGGAACAGGTAAACAAACAGTATTGTCCACTGTTCTGCATTAGAATACCGTTTTGTATGAAACACAGTACTGTAGCAGCTGCACTCAAAATGTTTAAAACAAAACAGGTTGCATTTTCCAAGATGCAAATGTGTTTGTACTTTGGGATTAACCTCAATGTGGTTTTGTTTGAAAATACCTTTTGTCATCAATATTCTCTTCTGGTAATGTTACTATGCAAATCATTTGGAAATTCATAAAATGCTTATATTTGTAACAGGTTTGGGAAAAGTAATGCACAAACCACAAAAGTAACACCCCAGCAACAACTTCCACCCAACTAAATCTTGTGTTGTTGCAATGTGCTACTGTTAAGCTTATTAAATGGGAGAGAAAGCCAGAATAATTTATCAGGAAAAGAGTTCTCTGTGATTTAATAAATTGCCTACTGTCAAATACTCAGTTTTATAATTTTTACAATGTAGGTGCCATTTTCTATTGTTTTGGGCTGGAACTTCACTGAAGGAAACTAACACTAAGCATTTCTCCACTCATTTATATAAAATGGCTCAAATCATTTTGTCTCCTAAATGTCTCGAAGTTATTTACCTATAGGGCTGCCTCATTCTCTATTTAGGGAATATTATCATGGGCATGTGTGGAAAATGGCTCTGACAGTAAATGACAGAAAGCATTCCTCAAAAATCATTGTACAGGGTGTTTACCTTTCCTTTTTTCATCTGTTTGGGCCTGTTCTTTCTGTTACATTTGCTAAGAGATGTCCCTCATGTAGACTGTCACCACCTTCAAGTTATTCTGCTATTGGCAAAAAATAAAACAAGATTTAACATCACCCATTGTTTTCTTTGCTGGTTATATTTGTTCTTAGTGTATACATTCTAAGACATGTCTGTGTGGGTGCTTATGTATTAGTTATTCCATTTCTTGTGTAATTTACCTGAGAAATTTTACTTGCTGCAAACTGATCCATTGTCCAAATGCTTTATAGCTTCAGCTAGAATTTATATTCTGTATTTGTGCTTGACAGCTTATTTAAGGATAATTTTTTTTTGTAACCTTCCTATTAACTGACTTTTTTTAGGGTACTTTCAATGTATTTTGAATGGTGGAATGGGGATACATTAATTGCAAAGTGTGATGATGTACATAAATGAAGGGAAGGCTTTAAATAAGGCAGCTGTAGGAAGTACAGTTCTCAGGTGGGCACTGATCAGACTGCTCCAGAGGAACTTCTCTTCTGATCATCACTTCTGATCACTTTTCTGATCATTCTGCTTCTTCTTCCTTAGAGTTCCTTCAAAGCACCAAGTCTTTTTCTCCTACCGTGTTCTGTCAAACCTCTGTCAGTTCTGTTCCCTCTTCCTGTTTAGTGTCTATGCTCTGCTTCTCCCTCAGCAGGGAACTTGGAAGAACTTAAAATTTTCCAGTTTTAGCCAAACAACTGCCCCAAAAGGATTCTGCTAAGCCAATCTGAGCTAATAATGGAACCACCTGCTTCATTTGATGTCAAGTTCTGCCTCCTTATAGAAATGTTTTAAAGGTACAATTCCTCACATAACCTGTCAGTCCCAACTTAATTCTGGCAGCCATTGTTAGTTTTACTGGTTTGCGAGCCATTTGCCACATAGTGGGATGTTTCAGCACCTTCACAATCTAACACAATCTAAACCAGGAGCTATAAAATTTATGTAACAAGAATTTAGGCTTGAAATAGAGAGTAGCCTTGAGACGGGTTTGACTGGCATTTTAGACTGCTGGAACTTCCTTGGTGTGTTTGGTACAGTGTGTAAGACATCAGTTTCCCAGACACTGGTGTCAACTTAATTTCAGAGTTGTTTTCAGATGAATTTTGTGTGATATTCATATTATTCTCAAAGAAAGATATAATCTCTTTCTAGAAATTAGGAAATCCTCCAGGGAGTCACCTTCTCTCTGTGCAGTTTCCTCTGCAGAAATGAAGATCACACGAGAAACAAAAGTTCGAGTTGATACTATGTCTGAATTTTAGATAGCCATAACACTGTTTATTAAATATTGTATATTTAGATCTTTCTCAGATTAAAATATTTTTTGAGTCATGATAATGTTTTTATTTTAACAGAGAAAAATGTTTTCACAAAAACCAGAAAGCCAGTAGGTAGTTTTTGCTAATATGTACTACCAATGTCGTGTGTGACTGAATGTTATACAGTAGAGCAGTAGGAGATTAGGATTCAGCAGTAAACTGGACAAGAAATGGGGAGGTTATATCAACTCCTAAAATTTATTTCTCCCTGATAACATAATCTAAGGGACCAAATCCTTGCACTTGCACTTGTTGTATTAAAGAGCAATAATTTGGGCTACGGTAAAGAAGCGCTATGTAAAAAATAAGAAGTGGATTTTATACTACCTTTTTATTTTCTAATTAGCAGGACCAGTTCCAGGAATATAGATTGAAGCATTTTAAACAGAAATGAAGATACTTTGGGATTCCTATGAATGTGACCTCTTTCCTCTCTTCCTTTGCCAATGCCCCATGTCTCACTGTATACTGAGCTATTCTAGGAAACTACAGCAGTGAAAAACATGCGTGTGGTGCACCATATTGTGAGAAAAAAATTCACTTGCCAGCTTGTAGTAGGAGGGATGCATATTCAAGAAGACAGACTGTAAACACCTCCTGCCCTCTACAACTTTCTTCAACTTTGCCTTTTATTGCAGTACCCTTTTGTGACTCTAGTTCCACAGAAAGCTCTGTTCTATCACTTGGTGTGATTGAAGTATGTTTATCTTTCTGCTGTGCTGGGGGTGCCCCAGGGTATCCAGCTCTTGCCCTGGACAACTTCAAGTCTTCTCCCTAATACCATGCAAGCTGATAATGCTTATCTTTCAGAACAAACAGGTTTGCTTTTCCTCATGTGATGAAAAATTGTTATGTAACCCTATAGTCCCTTAGAAATGCGTGTCAAAATGGGTCACAGCACCCAGTCTCTGGAAAATAAGCACTTTGGTCTGAGGAACCTCAGAAAACATCATTATTCATTTAAAAAAAAAAAAAAAAAAAGAAAGGTTCTGTGAGTTGTTCTGGTTGGTTCTTCCCAGGCAGGAGAATGGCATATCTTACATGCAGTATAAAGAGATCCTTATGGTATCTGCCAACCCAGTGCACATTGCCATCTATGCTGTTATTTGGAGGGTCCTTGCTCAAATTAAAAACAGTAATCTTTTTTTTTTTTTTAAATGCAAGGTTCACTATTCCTTGTGTGTGATGATTTTTGCATGTGACATAGTTTCTCAGGTATGTGATAACCTACCAGCACCGGAATTTATTTATTTGGACAGTATTTCCCCTCTTGATAAGTCTCAGGGTGCCTTTGTTTCAACACCTGATCAAAGGAGAACAAAATTCTGACAAAAAACTGTACCTAGTGAATCATTCAACATTTCACCTTCCTGATCTCAGATGTCTCTTGAGATGGTTCTTTCAGTTGTTGCATTGACATCTAGTTAGAAAATAATAGACAAAGTTCATATGAGTCTGTTTTGTTCTATAAAGCATGTTTTATCTCTTCAGTAGGCATCTTTTCTATGTAAGACTACAATTTCCATCATTTCACACAGTGAAACTGACATAGTGAAAAGAATTGGAAAACTTGGAACTTTTTGAATTACAGAGCCTGTAAATGTGTAAGATGGAAGATTATTCTGTGTCACATATTGTGTATGTGCACACAATTATCTCACCAAGTCTTGCAGCACAGTCAGTTAAAAATATTGCTCAGCCTCAGACTGTTTTCTGATGGCTGGGCAGCTACAGATTTTTGCCTTTGCATCAGCACTTGATACCTGGTTTACTGCTGCAATTAATGTCAAACTAGAAAATACAGACTCTGGCCAGTGTGAGGTTCTGTTGTCATTGCAGAAATATGATGACTGCAATTGTAGCAGGCAAAACAGACAATGAGCATGAAAGAAGAGATTCAAGATTTATCTGAGGTCTGGCCTAGCCCTAGAAATAGAATCTAAGCATTCTTCCCAGTGCAGCATCTGTTTTGATGGATTCTTGCATGACTTCAAAATTTTGTTCATAGAGTCTGCTGAAAAATTGCACAAAAGAAATATTTCTATGATATACACTTTTGCAGAAGTTTCTCATTCTTTTAAAATCTGGCTAAACTTTCAATTAACATTCCAGGAGCTGAATGTTTATATTTGTGAAACTTTTATATCTTTGTATATTTTTCTGCATGTCTGGAAAATGTTGAGATATGTTTGAGTCCGCTCTAGATAATTATATACAATTGCTGTGTTGTACACTAGTTTCAGTATTATTGAAAAAAATTTGCCAGAATACGTGTATGAAATGCTGTATTTGTGAATCTTCACGTTTGCTCAGTTATCAATTCTGGGACACATTTCTATCTGATCTCCAAAACACATAAGCTCTGTAAATGTAGAATGAAATTGGCAGGAGCTGCAGACAGTGTCTCAAAAAAATCATGGTTTTTGTTTGATAAATGCATGACAGTAAGACCAGGAAAATAAGCTGATGGTCAGACAAGTCAGGGTCTTGACTGACAGCAGCATGGGAACCACTTCAAGTTTTAGGGCTCATTATTAAAATATTTAATATCATTTTGAACCCTTGCCCAGAAACATAGGGGATTTTCCATTTTCTTGCAGCTGAAAAATAACCATTTTCCCCAGATTTGCAACTGTAAGGAGAGGATTTGAAATAGCTGAGAGGCAACAGGCCACAGAAAGAAACTACAATAAAATGCCGACTTAGAAAAGCAGAAAAAAGTGCAAAAAAGCCCAGTTTCCTGTTAGATGCCCTTGAAAGCCATGCTCCCTGCTAGTTATTCTTGGTTGCTTTGACTGGATTCCCCCAGTGCAGTTAATCGCTCCATCTGTTCGGCAGCTCGCAGTCCTCCCTTTGCTCCCTGCTCCCTCTGATCTGGTTGGCTGTAGTTCACCGCGGCCTCTATGCTTCTTCAGTGAGTTCAGAATAAGATAAATGACAAAAGAAGTCTTTGCTCAAGAAAATGTGACTCCTGGTTTGGTGTTTTCTTACCCTTCTCTAAAATAAAACCCAAAGTAAGCCCGTTTTGCTTATAATTTCTTTAATAACTTTGAAAGATCTGCATTTAGTCAGAATAACTTCTTCCTGGTGAAACCTTTTGCTGGAAAAATGTGTGCAATTTAGTTTCCCATCCTTGAATAATTGTGTGTTGTATTTCCCTCTGCTCTACAGCTGTTATCTAAAGAAGGTTTCTGAAAAGGCTCCATGGTGTTGGTGGGGCGCGCTGTGCCCTGCCCGTCTATCCCACCCTAGTCTGTGTGGGATTCTTTCAGGGATCTCCGGGTCTGCACGGGATGTTCCCACCCCTTGGAGCTCCTCTCTGCTTTCAGCAGTCCCTGTGGTTCTCCCAGAAGTGGGAGGAGGCAGCAGAGTCACAGCTTTGTGCTCTGGGTGTGGGGTGCTCTGCTGCTGTGGGGGATTCGCGGTGCCTTGGGACGGGTGACCCTGCTCTGATCCGTGATGGGTCGGCTGAAGGCTCAGGCTTTTGTATCAGTCCCCAAATATATACTGCAAAGAGATTTAGTGTCTGCACCACAGGGGAGGATGGACTAGTAAATAGTGACAAGACCATGTAGATTTTTTGCAACATTTTGTAGATTTCAAACATTTTAATGGTTTTATTTAATTTTGATCTGCTTTTCAGGTCAAAATTCCAAACATTTACAGAACTGAGTTGCTGAGAATTTTGATTTCTGCTTGTATCTTTACCACAGCTCTTATTCTAAAACCTTTCTGTCCTTTCAGTTGGGTAAAATTTCTACCTATCAAATAGGAACTGTTCATAATTTATTAATTAAATAGATGCTATAAATATATGAGAAAAGATATCAATGACAATAAATCTTTGAGTATAGAAAGCTAACAAAAAATATAAATTTATCTTTGCTTTTTCTCCAAGTGTGTTTTATAAGGGTCCATAATTTAGAACAGTAACTCCAAAAGTCTAAAACAACCTCCTAAAATTCAATGTACATGAAGAAATAAAGTAAATAAGAGGAGAGGGGTGGTGGGCTGGGGAAGGTCTCATTCCCTTTCCACATGAGAGGAAACACCAGTGCTGTCTACCTGAATTTGCATTTGCAGCCACTCAATAACTGTGTGCTTTCATGGAAGGCACTAGAAATGTTATTTAATTACTCTGTAACGAACCAAAAAACCCAAACCATGTGATGTCTGATGTCTCCATTCATCTCCTTGTTCATCTGAGGTTTCACATCTCCCTGAGCAGCAAGCACTTCCTGTGGTTCCTTGCATAGCGTCTGCTGTCAAACGTGAGTGCCCCAGCCAGGATTTTTCTGGTTCTACACACTTCCTGCTATTATATTGTTTAATCAGATGCAGGGTAAATAGCAAATTGATTATTTGCAATGAGTTATATCACAGCCTGCATTAAACCTGCCGTTCCATCTTCATAGGAAAGGGCGTAACAGAAATTATTCAAAAAACATGATACTGCATCTTATCCTCCCTCCTCACCCTCCAATCTAGCAGAAGAGGCTACAGGGTTTTTTCTATTGGTTTCCTCTGTTTATTCATCAGTTTTTCTTTCTCTTTACCCATGATGTAATTTTCAGGATTGATCCCACTTTTCAGCTGTACATCTGGTGATTGCAGGAATTAATTGTAATGTTTCTAATGATTGGTTCTATCGTTTCTTCTACAATACATAGAAAAAAAGCAAGATGTGGACACAAAAAGACTTTTTGTTATTTTCTTTTCTGTCACTCAGCAGCAGGGAAGCATAACACTGCAAAAGTGAAATATTAAATCAGAGAGTATGTTAAGAAACTGCTTTTTATTTCTTTATTTTGAGGTAGTGTCAAAAGTCTTCTTTCAATATGACTTTTTAATCTCCTGCCACTTGGTCTCAAGAGTTCTTTTTCTGTGGATGTTCAAAAGTGAAGGGAAGGTACATCCCATGGCCTGCAATGTGAGATCACAATGCCAGACTCTTTCCTGCATTCCTACTCTCTAAATACTTCCTTTGTAAAATAGTTTTAGACATTTTTATCAGCTGAAGATTTTTAAGTGTTGTATGAATTTGTCATTAAATTACCAGCAGGTTCTGTCTCCCCTCATGATAGGTAAAAATATTCCATTGTCTGCGGAGCTACAGCTGAAACAGGATGGGAAATGCTCCAGTCCTGGGCATTTGTAGGGTCGGTGATGGAGTTTGTGGGTGCACAGCTGCTCCTGTGGGGCAGTGCTGAGTATCCCCATGGCCCTGAGAGGTGACAGGGTAACGTCACTTACAGACTGCTGATTGCATCCATGTTTGGGAGCACCTAGACTTTGTTTTGTGCATGGGGGATATTATACATTGCATGATCTATCTGCCAAATTGTTTCCAGTAGCAGGGTCATTTAGTTCACTCATTCTTCAAATAAACATAGGAAAGTTGTATTTTTTTTCTTGTCTCTTCTTGATAGATGGAGAATTGTTTTACAGCTGGATTTTTAGTCTGGAAAAATAAACATCACTCCTGGAGACTGTGGCCTGTATTTGAGTAAAAATATAACAGCTAAGTGTTTACTTAGGGTACTGAAGACTTAGCGAATATCAGGGTCCATTTTGATATGTCTAGTTGGTCACTAAGAAACAGTGATATATTTCTGGACAGCTTTGCTAAAAGTTTCTAACTGATATTTATTGAAGTTTTCATTTCTCAAAATAACTAAGAAACTTAGTCTTGGAGAAAGCATCATGAAAATGGCAATTCTCCTTGTATATCTTCCTTAACCTGCTTCTTTCTTTTTAGAAATACTTGCAACACAAATACAAATTCTCTTATTTCTAAATCTAATTTTCCAGTCATTTGGAATGTCTGTGACTTGTTCCACTGTTACTGGTATCCAGCTGAGTCTGTCTCTGAACTCTGTCCCTCTTTTTTTCCTTCCCCCTACCCCCCCCCAAATTTCCAGTCATTCCCCTTTATCTCTCCCAGTTCAAGTGCAGGAAAAAATCTTCTCATCTTTTCAATCTGGTTCCAAGAAATTTCTTTGAAAGCTGCTTTAAGGTCATCCTTTCTTAGTTTCATTGTTTGCCTGACAATTTTTTGGTTATTGATGACATTTGCTGCTGTTTCCATTTTGTACTGGTGACCCAAATCCTGAATTCATGTAACTTGATCTTTCTTTGGTTTCATGTCCTCTGAATGTTGTCGTTTGATTGACTCTGTTCCTGTGTGTATGATGCTTTCAAATCAAAGTGACTTCCAAAACTTATTGAAACAAAAATATAACAGTGCAGGTTGAAGAGATGTTTTATTGTTTGGGGCAGTGTTTCTCCTTTGCTGTTTTTGTTCCCTGATGGTTTTAATGCCTTTGCAGCTGATTATAAACAATGCTACTGGGCAATTATTGTTTCTAATTGAGCAGCAGCTAAATATATTTATTTTCACCAGTCAGTCTTGCACCAGGACCAGTTTTGTATGTGTGTTTTTCTGGGTTTAAATTTCAACTGAATGAAAGAGGTGACAGAGTTCTTTTCATAACACTTCTCCTATATTTTAAAATATTGATTTATTGCACTTACACTTTATCTTGGCTTTGAGCTGGTAACTGACTGCATAGAGGTGTTGTGGGTGATTTTATTAAAAATATTTTCCTTTATATGGAAGCATCATTGTTGGATTGCTGTAATGATGCTTTCTGCTCTCATGAGGACAATGCCCAATATCCTGGTGAGCCTTTGATAAATGCTTAAATGTGGGCAGGCTTAATTGCTGCATAACAATTCACTGGAGAATATATTCATCACCTTACTTCTCCATCATCCACAAGAATTTGTCCATCATCCTAAATTATATATTAGAACATACATTTGCTGACAAAAAGAATACTTTGGATGTATTTTAGATAGCTTCGTGAACTTGGGTTGCTGAAATAGGAATTTCTGATATTTTAATATATCTCAAAGAATATGGCAAAACCTAACTTTTGCTGTGGATAACTAAGTCAGTTGGAGTAGGTGATTTTTATTTTTTAACATTCTTCTTACAACACTTGTTAAATAATCCAATAACCACCTGATACCTATTAAGGTCATGTATATCGACTAAACATACTTGTATAGGGGGTCTTGGTGAATAAAATGATACAGATTCATCAGTTTTAAATGAGAGGCACCAATTCTGAATCTGGTTCTGCTGGCATACTTTCTGATTCTGACACATCTGGTGAAGTTGCAGAAAAGAAATATTAGGGTTTCCATCAGATAATTTGGTTCATTCTAAGTATACAAACATTTTTTAAAAAATAGTGTAAGGCTTTCTTTTCTGGTTCTCTCAAAAATACTGCATTGTAAGTGCATTGAAAGTGAGGTATTGGAAACGCTCAGGTTTTGGTAACTTTAAAGCATTTCCTTAAAGCAGAGAATTATTCCAACTAATTTTTCTCAAATATTTTGTCCCTCTTTATTGTTCATTATTTGGCTAGATGACATAATTCTTCATTGGATTTTTGTGAAGATGCTTGCAAATTTAATTTTTTTATCACCCTGAAATAATTGAAGGCGTTTCAATCAGCTCAGTGAGAATTAGAATGTTTCGATTTGTTTTGTGACCTGGTTCACTATGTGAAATTGGGAAGAACTTTTTCCCCTCTTGCCCCTTCCCCTGTTTCTTGGCATACGTGTTGTGTTTTACAGAAGATACAGGCCTTGCTGCCTGCTTGTAAGTCCCGGTTTTAGTTGCTGTTGGTTTGTGCCACTGATGCAAAAGATAAATTATTTGCAATTCATCGTGTGCCAGGGAAGGTATATGCTGTTATTTCTGCTTCTTGAGTGAGTGAAAGTTGACTAACACAGCATGAAAATAAGTTGAATTGGATTCACCTTCCTCTTTCAGATAAATTTAAATGAGCATTCACAGTAGAGTGTAGAGCACTCAGATGTTTGTAAACAGAACACTGCTCTGACAGAAATATGGCCAAATTTAAATTAGCTTTCATATTGTAAAATTATTTATGGCAGCTTTTGGCACTAGGGATTCAGTTATTATATATTTTTTTCATATGGTTTTTCCTGTTAGCTTTGACAAAAAGTGGAAGCATAAAAGGGAGAGATTCTGTCCTGCTTCTCATGATAGAAATGAAACTATAAGCTAGGAGTTAAGTCTAGTCCTGTTCTAAGAGCCAATGTGAAGCTTATGCAGAAAAAAAGTTTATTTTAGAGCTCGAGGGAGATTTAAGAAAAAATATATAGAGACTATATGGAGAATTTCCCGCTGTGGAATCTTTGTATTGCATTATGAGTGAATTTAGAATGTGTCTTGTTTTGGAGAAACTTAGCAGTGACAAGTAAGCTACAAAGGGCAAACTGACAATGAAAATGGCAGTTTCATTAAACATTCCCATTAGTTATTGATGTTGGTTTGTTTCTGCTTCTATCTCTGCCATGATCTAAAGAATTACATGCTGGATGTTGTAAGGAAAATATTTCAATACTAAGGTCACTGGTAGGCATCTGAAAGAGCTGCCTGTTTTCTTCCCAAAGAAACAGAGAACGCCTCTGATCTGCTCTCCGGTGCTATCACACTACTTTTTAATAGAAGGCAGTTCCTGTGGAATTCTGTGGGTTCGTGTGATGTTGGAGCTAAGCTGAGGCGGTGCCTGCTGCCCTGCTCCTGCCCCTTTCTTGGGCTGGCTCTGCTGCTGCAGTGCCCTCGGTGTCTGGGCAGAGGAGCACACCGACAGATCTCACCCCAGCTGACACCAACTGTCCTGATCCCCTTCTCTGAACCAGCTGCCTGCTGGGAATGGCAAAGCTTTTCCGCGGGGAGCAGCAAAAGTTCTAGGCAAAGAAATAAGAATAAGAACTTCCTAATAGCAATTAGAGTGTTATAATAGCTAATAGATACTGATTTAGCCTTTCAAATCTGCTGTGGTTCTAAACTATCTATATTGTGGTTGGAATACGACTCACAATTTTCCAGTTTTTACCCAGTTCTCTGCTAGCTCCTCTCACTGACTCTGGCTGATTGCTGAGAGCTTGGAGCTGGACATGCAATATTGCTGGCCTCTGCTTACAAACCAGGGGAGATAATAGCAACAATTCTTTGTTATTTCACCTAACAACTCTGTGATTCCAGGTAAGGGTTCAGGATAAGCCAGAAGGTGCAGGTTTTATAGGATTCTCAGATGATGCAACCACTACCATGGCTCTGCACTGCACACATTTCTGACAGGACATGCAGGACTGCTCTGCACAGATCCAAGTAGTGACCTGGGCTGGGTTTGTGCAGTGCTGCTAAAACACTTTCTAAACCACTCAAGTGACCTCACCAGAGACAGTTTCCTCCTTGATTTTGTCAGTGCTGAAGCTGAATGACAGTTACGTGGTGAGCAAACTATTCTGTGTCAGGCTTTGTTGTTATCAGCATTGTGTGACCTCATGCCTTGAATGCCATTTGGAAATTTGGTCTTCTGGAAAAACTTCTGGAGCAGATGCCTTGGACTATTGTGTGATGCAGGAGGCTTACAGAGCTGGCACACAGTTGTACAGGTGAGAATGAAGATGGCATACAGTTGTATATGTGGCTTTCATAACCTTCTTTCCCCCTAAGATCCCTTTGCTTATATTTTCCAACCCTTCAAAAGGAGCTCCCTTTTAACCACTCAAATTCGATTTAGTATCTATTTCATTTACCATGTGTTAGAGGGCAGAACTGTTGCAACTCCCTTTGTGTCTGGAGCTGATGAAGCAGCAGTAAGCAGTGGTTTAATTGGCCAGAAATCTAATGAGATGAGACTTGCATTTTATTGCTGATTTCATCCGTTATTGTTGATGGCAAAAGAGTATTAACTCAGAGGCTCTGCACTTTACTAGTGGGTACCATGATAAGATTAGTCCAACCTATTTTAAGTGTCTCTCTCCCTGACACTTCTCTCTGGTCCTCACACTTGGTGTCCTCCACTCTCCTTAGCTCTGCCGGTGTTCTCCCTTCTACTGAACCCTGAATACGATTTCCAACCATATAAGCAACCCTGGCATAAGCAAGAGTAAAAATTAAATTACTAATTGCAATAGTAAACATTGGTAAAGAGTTTAGCTACAAAGTTTTTCTGTCTTCAAGTCCCATCACATTCTCTTCCAGTTGCCAGAAAATATATTTACAAATGCCAAATAAAACTAAATAAAGTTTGCTGCATGGCCTGAAGGTCAACACACACTGGCTGTTTTGGATAGGGAGTGGGTAATAAAAATTGAATTTTCTTCTTCTTCAGATAAAGCTTTTCTTCCTTTGTATTTTCTTTGTTAATACATTTATTATATGGGATAGAGAGTATTTTGTATCTTCTCCACTGACTCATTGTTCAGTGAATGTGGTAGTGGACTCCAAAATACCCCAAGGACAAAAGCTTTTAACTGCTAACTGTGTGCTTGATGTGTATTCTTGGTGATTCGTTCAGTGCTGTTTACTAGACCAAACTACTTCTAATCCAACTATCAGTTTATTTGAGCAAAATCTTAAATACAGTTACAGAGAGCAGTTACATTTTCTTCCTGTGAATTATAGTGTTAATTGTTAACGATTTCAGTAGCTTCTGACATTTTCTAGAGCTGTTACTAAGAACAGTAGTACCTGTTGTTTTCTCCTATATTTCCATTACAGACATTTTAAAAATAAGCAGTATCCAACATTAAAAGTACATTTCTCTTGAATTTGGTCAAAATTTTTTTTTTTTCAGAAGTCCTGTGGTTTTGTTGTTGAGGGAAGTAGTAGGTGCTTATCAGCCCTCTCTTGTTTATTTATCTGTACTCATGATCTTCAAAATCGTGGTCACAACTGTTATTACTCAGCTACAGAAGAGATTTACTTGGATACAAACTGTCTCAGTTATTGTAAAATTCTTTAAGAATATCAGATAGAAGATTCGGGATTAAAAAGTTCTTGTATTATAAATAATAAATCCATATTTATTTTCCCGGTATTTGTTTTCCTGCATGTAATGGTGTTTCCAAGGTGATGAAAATAAGGAGAGATATTGATACTGTGTAAGTTGTGAACTAATATAAAAATCTTCAAAGATGACGTAGAGTAATTTTAACTAAAGCATTATAATGGCACAATTTTTTGTGATTTGACATGCACGTTGGACTTCAAGTTATACTCTTAGTTTGTTTTCTATATTGTGAAGGTGAGATAAATTGATACTTTCACCAATCTGATATGCCTTCAGAAAAAGTGCATTTGGGCAAGATTTTAGAAATATTTAAGACTGTTGTCCTAGGTGGAACCACTTCTGCTTCAGCATAGCTGGGGTGTATTTCTAGATAGCATGATCTTGTCTAATTTATTTTTCTGGCTTCAGAAAGTTTAATCTATAATTCTGCTCTCTTGCAGAGTGTTTTTCACAGTATATGTAGACTGCACTGAAGTCTTTGTTTGGGAGATGCTGGTTAATATAAATCTGTATTACAATCAATTTGGAAGAGCAGTTTGCCGCTGCCTGCCCTCACAAGGAGCACTGTGACAATAATACAGATGCACTTGGAAAATAACGGCGGCTGTTTACAAGGCTGCCAGCAACCTTCCCTCCCTGCAACTGTGTGCAGGGAGCAGAGTCACTGACAGATGCCCTAGAAATAACTAAGCACAGAGTGTGTGTTGCTATGGAAGCTGTTCTATTGCTTGATGTGCACTGTATCATCCAATTTAGAAGAGCTTTGGAGCCAATCAAATAGCTTTTTTTTTTTTTTTTTTTTTTTTTACCCCTTCCCTAAAATTTGCCTTTAGGGGCAAATCCTGGGAATTGGAGCACAGCCTAAGAAAGTTGAGAATTCCACAAGCCAAAAAAGAAGTAAACTGATGCTTGGTGTATCTCCTCAGCTACTTTGCAGCCACTCTGCCCCTTTCCAAGGCAGTGTTTGTGTTCCTTGTGTGTGTTCCTAGTGGCAAATTGTGGTTTTGTAGAAGTTGTTTCCAGTTCTGGTGTAGAGTTTAGAAGACATGTTGTGCTACTACAAAATTTCTTTTGATGTCTTTGTACATCTAGTATGATGGGATTCCTTTCCCAAAGCTCCTGGAATATGACACGTCAGCCTTTCCCACTCCTTAGCCCACTGCCCCTGTCCCAAGGCTAATGCAAGATGGGAAAGAAGGATTTTTCCTTATCTAAAAGATTAGGGGGTTTTGCATATTCCACTCTGATTTTTAATGCAGCAAAACTGTCTGTTGCCAGTGTACTGGGGGTGGAGAATAGAAAGAATTGATTGCTGCCTTGGAGCTAAGGGAGAAAAAACAACATCATTGGGTTGTTAAACATTTATGTTAATTTTTTTTTTAAAGGGTTGTGTAATCTTAACTACTGTGTTCTCCTTTTCTTCATTTTTTTCCTTTGTACTGGTTCAGATGAATTCCTGTTAGAGGGTTTACTTTTTTTTTCCATGATGCTGAGTACCTGCTGTTTTCCCTGAGCAGGAAATATTTGGAACTTCCCAGTAGAGGCTAGCACCAGTTTCTACTGAAATTTTAAAATAGCTGAAGCAGTTCTGTTTTAAGTATTTGGAAGGATATTTACAGTATCTAAATAATTACTTGTGCCATATAGGAGATATTGTTGTGATGTATGTGGAGCAGACCTTATAATTAGTTCCCTAGGGAACTGAATGAAAATGTGACTCCATTCTGCACTTTCAAATAAAAAGTGGCCTTGCTAATTAATCAAGTTTAAGAATACCACGTACAGTCACATAAAACTCACCATTAATGCTGGGACAAAGGTTGACAGCTTTTGCTAAGAATACAAACGAAGGAGAGAACAGCAATGATTAATTACTCCTCTACTTGAAAGTGATTTTTATTTAAACTCATCCTCCTTATTATATATAACTGCAAGCTTGATAATGGCTTAAAACTTCTTACTACATGCTGTTAAGTAGTTTGGCAGATCACAAATATTACTTTAAATGAGGACTTAATAATACTGAGTGACTTTTTAAAGCAGTTAGCAAAGTATGAATACTTCCAGTGTGAAGTAACTTTGTGTGAGACTGTGGCATGTGAAAAATGAAAGACATACCTTCTTCAGAGCAGAAATCCAAAGCAAGGTGTTCCCTCTGTATCATTACTCCTGGCAAATTCAGCTGTAAGGTGAAAACACCTGTATCTCTCTTCTTGAAAATATGTGAAATATCATCTCTACATTCTCTTTCTCCCATTTCAACTGTATGGATGAATGATGTGGTTTGCAGTAACTACAATTTCACTTTTTCACTGAGCCACAGCAGATTTAGTACCCTGTAGCTGTAATAGCCTTGCACATTGGATGCAAGGGTTGTAACTCAGTAATAAGCATCCACTTGAGCTCAAGAATGATGTTTTGTTTTCTAAGGAAGCACTGATGGCAGAACAAACATGCTTTAAGTGCTAACCATATTCCTCACTCCTTTAACATGCCAGACTAGTGTTTCAGGATGCCAAACTGATGTCCTGTATCAGCAAAAGGTTTTTCTACACCCCTAGCAAACCAATATAAACTGAAGGACAGAAATTATCTTAATTATATCCATTTACAACTATTAGCAGCAAGAGAAAGCTGGGAGCACTACAGTCTATATACGTAGGGAGGTGTTTATATATACATTTTCTCCATTCTGAACGTGTCTTCCAAAGGCACCATGTCAGATCAGAAAGAACTGTCAAAAACAATCCAATGACATTTAAACTGTGCAGCTTAAATCAGTTTCTCATGATCTTCAGAGCCTCATTACACATGGCTTCATAACTCCCTGCACCTTATCAGTAATTTTGATGTTCTTAGTGCCATAAAAGCATTTCAAAATTTGTAATCTTCCAGAAGCTCAAGGTAGTTAAGGATTAGGTAAGTAGGTGTAGTAATAGCCAATGACTTGGTGCTGCTAACTCAAGCTGGTTTCCACAACACCCCTGCTTTCAATTAGTAGTGTCAGGCCTTAATTGCAGCCCCTTCCCCTCTCAGGCTTTGCTGCCTGCACTCAAAGGCAGCGTTGCTGAAGGGCAGCTGTGAAGCCTTAGCTTGGGTGCTGTGGGAACACCAGTGTGAAGTTGTGCTGGAGACCTTTGTGCTTCTGCTTGGACACGCTGCTGCATGTGTGTGGATATGCACTTCTTAATAAATGCACAAGGGTACAGTATGAAGAGCTGTTTTTGAGAAGCTGAGCCAATCTTGCTTAAGCAGACGCACTGGCTTAAGCTTAATTTGGTGTAGGGAGCAGATGCTGTACAGCAAAAGGGCATGGAACAGAAAGGAGACTCACCAGGTAGGTAAACAAGGCTGAGGGGACACACTGTGAGACACTACATTTGAACAAAGGCTTGAACGCCATGTCCTGACTGGGAAGGGTGAATGCCCTTTGAGGTAGAAGGGGTTTATAGATTCTGACATGCTGTCCTGAAGCAAAACTGATGCATGTTCCTTTTGATAGCTCTGTGTCTGCCTCATCTGAGTCTTTTTCCACTTCCTAAGGTACATTAATATCCTATGTAGTGTGGCATGGGTCCAGTTATTTACTCAGAACAGGCACTGACTCTGTAAAATCATTTTCATATGAAGCAGTGCTCAGGTAGTGGTTGCTGTTCCGTTGGCCCTCTTTAATGTCTTCTTTTCTCTGAAATGTGTGTTTGCAGCAACGGAAGGGGGAGAGGAGAAAAAAGTTAGAAAGAAAAAAGCCAAGCCTTTATCTAGTTGAACAACAGTAAAGCTTTAAGAAAGGAATTTCACTGAAGGAGAAGAGGCTGTACAAAGCCTTTGCTGAACTGTTTGAAGGGCTGTGATCTCCTCTCTGTGTTCCAATAGATGGGTCATAAGGCTGAAATGGGTGATCTCGGCATTAAAATGCTCTTTAAAAGAAATGTCTTTATTAAAACTGAACTCCTGCATTTCGGATCTTTTGTTTGTATCTGCTGAATTACTGACTCAAGTAGCTGATTTTTAAAATGAATTTATTTTATTTTTACTTTTCTCAGCACAAAGAAGTGATAAAGCTGCAGAAGTGCTGACCAGAGTTTTTTGACTGCTGGTACCAGATTCCTTCTCCTGAAGTGCAGTGCAGAAGGGTGAACTGGTGTTTTATTGCAGCTCTGAAGTGCATGGAAAGCACTAAACTTGTCTGTGAGGAGCAATATTGAGAAAACTGTCATTTCATGTGTTCCTTAAACATAATGAATTTGCAGGTGTGCCTTGTTGAGGCTCAGACCTTTGCTGGTGTTGATGGGGGTATGAGAGAAAAGCCAGAGTGGCTGTTTAATCCCATAAGAGTTGGCTGGCAATAGGTGTTGTCAAAAAAGACAAAATACTGCTAAATTTGAGGTCTCCAGTGTAGAATGTGTTTGAGTCTAAAATGTTTTGAATCTAATTTCGGATAAAGTGTTCATGTGAGGCTTGTATGGGATATGATTCAATATTACTGTCAAATACCTGTAGAAAAGCCAAATTATTTAAAAGATGAGCTGCTCTCCTGACTGCCTCTGAAAGTCCAGTGTGCAATAAATCCCGTGAAGTACGAAGAATACAAGCTTTTTTTTTTTCCCAGGTAACTTGATATGTTAAAGGATTGTGTCTAATAGTCAGTGTCTAATCTTTGTCAGAGGTTCTTCACCTTTATATGAAATTCAATTTGCCTTAGCTCCTACCTGAAGAGGAGGTGTGATGAGTAGCAGGCTTTTGCCAGAATGGGTGCTTTAGTGCTTGTTCTATATTTGAAGTTCTTGGCTTCCAGCCTCTTGTTTGTGCACTGGGTTTTGCCAGTGTGGTTGGGAGCCAGGCCCTGCTTTGGGCCATCCCAGGCTCTCTGGGATATTACAGTTAGTTAAGAGCCTCATGATACCTCCGGTCTAATTCAGGAACCTTCCCTTGACTTCATATGTTTTTGTTCTCATTGCCATTTAACAGTTCTTTTAAAAAATCCTTTTTAGGGTGGCTTTCTTTCTAGCCATGATTGCTGCCATTGAAAAATAAATGCATATCACAAGAGGGTTTTTAAAAAATAAATGTGTTGGGCTGTTTGTAGACTATTTTTGTCTTTTGTGTGACCAGGGGGTATAATTAGGGCCTGTTTGTCGCACTGTATTAAACAGGGAAAAACCATGACATGTGTTGGATAAAATTTAAAATCTCCATAAAAAGAGAAGGTGGCTTGCATGGGATTTTTGTTTTTTCTACGTTGAAATGAAGCTACATCAGTGAAGTATTTTTCCCTTTATTTTTTAAAGCATGGAAAATATGCATGGTGCTGGTGAGATTAGCAGTGGAAGGTTATGGATCCCAAATTAGCAGTTTTCTTCCTTCCATTAAGACAAGCTGAATTTCTTTTTCAACTCTCTTGCCAGGTTTCACCCTCTGAAAAACATTTTATTTAGTAATAAATCCACTGGATAAGAGGTTTACAAGGAAAGTGCTGACACAATCTTAACCATCCTGGCACAATTAGTTTAGCTGTAGGTTTGTTGTAATCCCAAAACAATAACAGAAAATTGTCATGTCAAACAAATCCCATCTGCCCTTTGTATCAGGCAGTCCCTGGATTAGAATTATTACATACTCTTTAATCAAGATTTCTAATATCAAAATTGCATCCAGCTCCCCTTGAAGGAGATACCACATTTATGTATTTGCTACTTTCAGTGATAAGTAGAATTCTTCTGTTTGTTTTTTTTTTTTTTTTTTAAAACTTCTTTCAGGATGGAGAAAACAGCTCTGTATTTAAGATAAGTGCTGACCAGACTAAGTCCTTTTATAACCTTGCTACAATAGCATGATGTAAAAAGTGGGCAACAACAACTCTTTGTCTCTGACTTGCACTAAGAACAGATAGAAAAATTGCATTTAATTTTGGTGTAATTTTGGTGTTCAAGCTGTTCCTCACCACCATGACCAAAGGCAAAAAGAAGTGCTAAAATATTTTTGCTGCAAAGGAGGAAGAGAGAGATCACTGAAAAATCTTCTGAATCACTTCATCAGTCTCTGATATTACCATTTAATATATCTTGATACAATGGGACTCTTATTTCTAAGACTTGTAGAAGGAATATTTTTGTGATGGAGCAACACACTGAGATTTGAGCTGAACATGGTGTATTTTTTAACTCTGGTTTTGTAGAGGCAGCATAAAAAACTGATAAAAAGGGAAGAAAACAGTATATAATTGTAGAAAAGAAACCCTGTTCTGTGTAAAGAAATGGAATCCTTACATCTGCAAAATTTCTTGGCTTACCATTCCCACAGATATAAAACCTAGGAAAAGTTTCTTTTCCAGGAAGAAAAGAGATAAACAAATTGATCCTTTGTGTTCTTAGTGGAATGTGTTAGAGGGTTCAGGTGTTACTCAGCTCTCTGAACTGTAGGCAGCTGAGCAGGTGAGTGAGGAGTTTGTGTTTCCATTTTGAGTGCTGCCCTGAGTTCTGTGCCTGTGGCAGCCGTGGGTTGGTTTCTGGCCACTTAGGCCAGGCCTGTTTCTGTCCCTGCAAGGCTGACACTTAAATTCCAGCCATGATTTTAGTAAGAAGATGGTGACCAGAATAGCTGGCATAAAGACATTTTAACTTCTTCCCAAAGTTCTGGAGTTTTATGCCACTGTCACCTGGAGTGGCTTGGGCTCAAATATGCTTTGAATGTATAAACTCTGTCTTTTATTTGCTTTGATGTTGGCTTCTTTAGTACCTGAATTGTAAAAGAACTTAGCCAAACCAGTATATATAAGTATGGATTTTCACACTGATGAAGTCAAAGGAATCATATTTTTCTAAATGTATTGAATTTAACATTTTTTTTCTTGGATTTGGAGGAGATTTTTTTTTTTTTTTTTTAATCTAAGGTGTAATCTAGCAGTAGCTAATTCAATAATAGATAACAATATCCCTTAGGAAGGAAGAGGATATAACTTGGTTCTGACTACAGTGTGTTCACGTTTCTCTCACCTGGAAAAATTTCTTTACACAGAAATATATAATGCAGAGTTTCTCTTATATATTTTAAAAATTCAGGTGTATGCTCTAGGCGAATACACTCTATCCAGGTTTGGCAAAAAGGAGTGATTGCCTTGGGGTTCCTGATCACAGGTGTAGTAGTTGCACCGAATGCAGTTGTAGTAGTGCGGTAGTTGCACTGAACATGGTTCTTCGTGGGATGTGCCCTACTTTTCCACACTAATACGTTGTTCCATTCTTGCTTTGTCCCATTTTAAATTTCACTTTAAGATGGAAAAGAACTCAGCATGGATGTAATCTTTGAACAATCTTACTGTCACAAAGGAACCCAGAGTCCCTTTGGTTCCTTTAGTGCATGATTATGGTCTTAATGTTCTGAGATTGAGCTCTGCATCCCTCCTGTGAGAGAACAGCTCCATGGTTATGGCACTGCCAGACTGGCTGCAGTGCTACAGCTGTTGTGCAAACCCCATTTTCTGTGTTCAGCAAATGGGGACAGCAACTTGGCAAAATGTGTGCAGAGCACTGGTTAAACTTCCCCCAGTGAGCTTTAGTTTGAGTGTTTGGCAGGAAAAAAAGAGCCGTTTCCAACCCTGAATGTACTTCTTAAGAATGAACTATGTTTGTGCTGAGGTGAGAAGCCAGGCTCAAATAGTGACTGCTCTTTGATGATGATGATGCATTTCTCTTGTGAGGTTCCCTTGCTTGTGTTATCTATGATCTGCCCCATTCTTATGGAGAATAGAAATGGAAAAACTGATTCCTAAACCAGAGAATCTTGACAAAAACTAGAACCTGAGTTGCTGAAGAGGAATATGCTGGAGTATATGTCTCTTACAAACACCTTAAGAATGATACTGCCTCTCTTCCCCAGCACATCATTCTATTTTATTTACCTTGGTTTCAAATTGTGGACAATTCAGACTGTGTATATAATATGTTTGTATGTATATAAATGATTTTTCAATTGAAATGAGGCTGGCAAACAACTTGCTGTATTTTCCCCCTGGTGTCAGGGAGTTCCTTCATGAGTTTTACAGAGTTATGTACAGGATACTGGTGACACAGCTCCACAATAAAGGCCCAGTTTTAACAGTCATCATGAATAGATATCAGTCCTCAGAGCTAAGATAAAGAATAGATGAGTTTAGGTTAAAAAATGGCTTGCTGACACTGTTATGTACTTTGTTCAGCCTTTAGATTAAGGGGAAGATGAATTAACAGCTGTCCCCAAGAATTTCTTCAGTAGGATGATGAAAGACAGTTGAGGGTGGTAAAACCAGCAGCAGCACCTGTTGAAAACAGCATCTTTAATTTTGTTTTTGTAACTAAAGAAGTTTTACTGTACAATTGGAAAAGTGTCAATGAGTTATCCAGAGCAAAATGAAGGGATCAATCTTGGTGCATATTGTGGGCTGGAGGAGGTTTGTGCAGTGGGCATGGGGGCTGTAGTAACTGCAGAGCAGGCAACAACTGTGAACTGTTCTGTGTGTGCGTCGTGTTCTCAGTCCTGGGCCAGTGCAGCAATGACAGAAAGGACCATTGCCTCCCGTGCTAAGAGGTGTTCTTCCTACATCACACCCACCAGCTCTGCTGTAGGACACTTTTCTGAACTACTCAGTGACATTTCTTAGGCTTATGTCTTTACTGTGTGTTTGGCCTTATATCAGTATAGGAAATCACCTTTGTCTTGCTCCACTCTTGTTTCACTGCAGGTTTCATTCATTTGGCAATTTCAATAGAAGACTTCCCTTGCACGCACATATTTTAATTGCTTAATGTACATATCATTAAAGTAAATATCGATGTTGAAAAAACATACCATTTTATTATGGCTGGAGAAGATGCAACCATGAAAAACAAACTGTGTTTTCCTGGGGGCTGAAGGAACAGGGGTACAGGACATGCATACAAATGTTTTTCCAAGTCTTTTGGTAGCTGGTAGGGTAGGAGGATTTTTAAGTGCTGTAATGTTCTTTGAATCATCATTTATTTCAAGCTTCTCTGTATCACTTGTTTCTTTTCAGACTTTCATTAGTATTCATCTATATTCAGTCGGATCTGGGCTATAATAACTGGTGGCCTGCTTGCTGTCTGAGTAATCCCACCTCTCTCATTAGCAAGGAATAAATGAACTTTCAAGGCTGGTCATATATCCCAAAGAAGCTTTCATAAAAAAGAAACCCAAAATATGTTTGGAATTTAATTAATGCCTTTCAAGCAGTAGGTTTTTTTCTCTTGTAGATTGCTTCAAATCATATGTCTGAGTGAATATGTCAGTTTAGGATTAGAATAGTGTTTTGTCTTAATCTTATATAAGCAAAGTGTTAAAAAGGGTTATATGTATGTGTGTGAGTGTATATATGTATATATGCAAACATCCAAATGCTGAAACTTTCAAAAACACTCTCTGAAGACTCAGAAATGCAGGGCTGTTTTTTGAGCTATTAATTCATTGTCATTTTGGGCTGGATTCTCCAGTGATGCTCCACCTGATCATTTAGTTGACACCAGTAGGTCTGTACCAGTTTAAAACAGCTGAAGTTTGTCTGGTATTCTCGCTTTTTTTATTAATAGTGATGCCAATAAAACCCAAGCTCACTTCTAATGTGTTTGTATCTAAAATTCCCATGTTTATTTTCTGATGTTGGGGGTATGGAAGTCTTTAAGAAGCAAACTAAGCAGCCAAAAAACTGCTGACTGACTGATTTATGCATTCTCATCCAAGTATTTCTTGACTGATGATTCTAGGTTCTTAAAGCAAAATTCTCTTGCCAACTGTTGCTTCTTTTGTGGGGATGAGGGTGGGGAGGAGGATATACTGTCCAGGCAGAGAAGGAGTTTTTAGATGGGTAGGATCTTTCTTTGTAAAAATGGATGCAATTGCATGCTCTGAGGAAAAAATATGGGACACTTCAGGTTTTTTCAGAAAGAAATTTATCTGTGAACTTTTCTGTGTCTGCCACAGAAATGCCAGACTTGTAAACCAGCAGAGACAACAGAATTTTGTACTTGTTTGCACTCATCCCTCATTTTTCTCACAGAAGGGTAATTTCCCAAGTGGACAGCGTCCTTTAAGATGAGTAGTATGAGAGTGTGAAATCATCCATCTAGGAACTTTAGCTAGGAAATCATTCTGCTTCACTTTTTTCTTATATGAAGATGTGTATGTTCTGATATAGGATAACCTGCCCAACCATGCTAGCTCTTTTGGAAGTGTTATGAAGGAGAGTGTGTATGTGTGTAATCTGTCAAATAATGTAGATGAAGATTCACCTTTAGGTGGCTGACACAGAACTTATTCTCTAAAAGTGCCACCACTTCATCCAATATCCTATGGGGGCTGTAAGGTGAGCTTGTTTTCAGAATGTGTCTTTACTGTAATGATTAATTTTATATTCAGACATTCTCTCTTCCTGTTGGGCTGTGGAAAAATCCTGTCTACAGAGAAAAGCTTTAAAGTAATTATGTGGAAACAGATGTGACACATTTGCATCCCAACCTTAAATCTTATTTATTTAGAACTGGCCAGAAAAACGGGGGTAGTTTTGAACAAACAAGCTCAAAGACTATAAACTATTTAACAGCAGTATTACTGAAGTCCTTAGCAGCACTGCAGACCATGTATTCAATCAGGATGAAATCACACTATTTGCAAGTATTTGTACTCTGTGGCTGTTTCAGCACTTGACAGTGGTGGGAAGAAAGGGACAGTTGTTTTCGAACACTTTAACCTGTTGCCTCTGCAACAAGGGAGAGGTTTCTAAAGAGATCTCTCTTTGAGGGAGATTTCTAAAAATAATATCAACATATTATGATTAAATAATACTGTTAACTGCATTATTTTAGAGGATTTTGTTTGTAACTTTCAAAGTCTTTTTATTTAATGTTTTTCATGTTGCTAATGAATTTGAAAATAATACAGTGAAAAAACCCCCAAAACATTAATCTTGGTTTATTTTCCTGTAATCTTATAAAGAAATTAATCAGGAACTCACAAGAATAGGAATAGCTAAACTGTGCCAGAAATTGCTTATTTTACGGGATTCCTGCTGTTGAATTGTCAGCAAGCCATGTCTCAGAGTAGTGTAAGTGTATGGGAGAGTCCTGGTCCTTTAAGTGTATGAGAAGCTAAAAGAAATTGCTATAGAAAGCGTATGGTTTTTCTACAATAATACAACTCTAAAGGCCAACCCTTCAGCAGCTCCTTGTCTAGACTGCTTTCAAAAATAAGGAAATTGAAAAGTGCTTTCTTCTGCTTTTGCTTCTAGAGCAAAACTGCGATCTGTTGTGTGGCTGTACCTCATTAAACTGCTGCTCCGTTTTTCCCTGGAGAAAGATTTATGTCTGTAGTGTGTGAGATGATCCCTGGTTATTATATAGCAATTTAACAAAGGTTTCTGACTGTTACCTCTAGTTTACCCTTAGAGAAACTAACACGCAGTGCTTTATTTGCTCAGTTGCAGTATTTACTGGGTGCTTTTCTTTTTTTCCCTTTCTTTAAAATTTTTCCTGCTTCCTGCATATAAAAGATACTAAATTTGATAACTCCAAAAACCATCTCTGGAAACTGCTGGAGGAGCTCATCTCTTATTTCAAACTGTATGTGCCAAATACAGAGCTTTCAAATTCGTGGCAAGATAGTGGCCATCGATGGAGGAAGATTTATTTAATGCAATATTGTTGCCATTTTCTTCAACATTGCAAATCTATCTCTCCTAAATTCTTTTGTAGTGTCTACCCGAAGTTTTATAGAAAATTATGTGGCGATTCCTTTTGCTGTAGCCATATTTTAAAGAACCTGTGCCTACTGCCCCATATTCAAGTACCCTATAAGAGAAAATAAAGGTGATGACATTTTTATAGTTAGAGAGATAATGATTTAAATAAGGGCCAAAGTCAAATAGTTGAGATTAATTAGAAAGTAAAAACAGTGACTCTGCTATGCCTTTATGTTCTCCTTCTGTTGCATATATAGTAGGTGGCAAATTTACATCATTTTTCATTCTTGAAGAAAAGTTCCATATTATAATTATCCTGCCCAAATTTCTGAGTGCTTTTAGCAACAGCTATGCCCCATACACTGAAATTACAGGATGAAGAAAAGAACCTGTAATTTCTAATCACTTACTTTAACATAGCTGAATAAGTTTTATGCGTAGACTTTAAGCTCTTTAGCATTTTAAGAATTTATTCGCATTTTTCTTGACTTCTGGCTTCTTTGCCCCAGAAATGGAACAATGATAGGCTGAAGAGAACAATCTAAAATTGCACAATTTTCACATTTTAAAAATAATTCTATACCTGCTGTGTGTATTTTTTGTACTTTTCCCAAAGGACAATAGAACATTATGACTGCAGGGGAAAAAAAACCCCAAACAAGCGATTCTTCTTCAGTAATTCAGGTAAAGGTCACCCAGAGTTCTCTCTTGCATTTTTAATAACGAAACAACTCGCAGAATAACTCAGATTGGAAAGAACCTCAGGGTTTAAAGTGACGTTGGTCTTGGATGAGAAAAAGTGTCTCAGAACTGATTTGAGAGGCTGCTACTGTTTTCACTTTTTTCCTACTCATGCTATTTAACAATCCCTTACCTCAGGTCTGTGGATTTTAACATAGAGCCCTTTAAAACAAGGCTCAGGTGCTAATTGCACCAAGGAATATAAAGAAACAGGTGGGCAGGCAGGTGTTTCCCTACTATAAATTTTTTTGGGGATGGGTGATTCACTTGTACTTCTCTCCATGCCAGTAATGGAGGCTATCTATAATTCCAGGCTGACAGAGGGCCACCTGCCTTGGAGCTGTGCTGCTTTATGTAATGTATTGTACAAATACATCGGCTTGCAGCAAAATTTCATTCCTCTGGCTCTAAGGTTTATTATTGAAAACCAAAAATGCATAGGGTTTGCAACATATGTAAGTTTATAAATGTATACATGGACAATGACCTAAATTCAGATCAGGTTGTGACTCTGACCCTGTGCTGTATAGTTTATCCCAGGAATTCATTAGATTTAATAGGAAAAGTTTCAGACAATATGGTGATATATATATAGTACAATTACTGCTTATAATTGATTGAGATGGTACTTGAAAGTGTTTTCTATATGTTTAAAAAAAAAATTAATTGAAGCTACAGCTTGAATGGGCATATTATCAAAGGTGATTTGCAAATAGTCATAGTTTAGGAGCCACTTTTTTGCCAGAACTGAGGGAAGAATTTGCGCTTCCAGGTTTGACTTCACCTTTTCCACTTAACTTAAAGAGCTGTGGCTGTTGACAGCTGCACTGGGGAGCACTTGCCCCTCAGGAGATCCACCACAGCCTGTGGGAAACGGAAGGAAACATGCTTAGAAACCATAAAGATCATATGGATGCATTTCCTTATTCCAACAGCTCCCTGAAATCCCAAACATCATGAATTTGTGCTTTTAAATTAGAGAAAAAAAAAGTGGTTTTAACAGTTTTTTACCCAGGAAACAGTACACCAATCCCAGCCAGGAGCAGCTGTTTGTCCATGGGAATGCTGTAGGAAAGTGTCCAAGGTGCTGCTGTGGGTAGAGGATATCCAGAGCCTTTGGCAGCTCCTGCTGGCTGTTGCCTTGCTGTGTACAGTGGTGTAGATGCTCTTCCATGGGGGTCCTGCCACCTCTTCTCTCTGTCACCGCATGGATGTCCAGCCCTGGCCCCAGTGAAATGGCAGACTGAGGGGCCTCACCAGCACATCACCCCTCAAGCACTGCCGTGCTGCCCCCAGGCTTAGCTCTGGTGAGCCTGGTTTTACCACTTCCCTCTTCCAATCTAGTTTAAAGCTGTCTAAGTCCTGTGCAAAGATCCTCTCCCCTCTGGAGTCAGGTGTACCCAGTCTGTTTTCCTGTAAATAGGCCCATGTGCACAAACCCCAATATTCTGCTGGTGACACCAGGATCAGAGCAGGCATTGATCTGCTGGCTCTTCCTGTTTCTTCTTTCATCATTCCCTGCAATTGGAAGGAGAGAAGATAAGAGGATAATTCATTTCCAAAGGTGTTCTGAGGCCTTAATCTTTGCTATATGAATTGATTTGCTTTTGAAGGAGTTGTACAGTTCTGTGTGAACAGAAGTGAAGAACAGAGAGTGAAGTTTGAGAAGTTCCTTGTGATTCTGACAG
This sequence comes from Hirundo rustica, assembly GCF_015227805.2. Taxonomy (NCBI): domain Eukaryota; kingdom Metazoa; phylum Chordata; class Aves; order Passeriformes; family Hirundinidae; genus Hirundo; species Hirundo rustica. Next base: position 6,847,845 of record NC_053464.1, read on the forward strand.
TCACCCTCCTACTGAGGACCCAGCCAAGCCCAGTGCAGAGCACTACTACTTAAACTGTTTAAAGTCTATTCATTGTCACATTTAGTGAATCACAATTTTGCTTTATGCTTCTTTCTGCAGGAGCACTGGTGTAATTTGAAGCAGCAACTACTTTAATGGGGTGTAATGAGCAATTAATGAGCAAAATAATATCTGTAGTGTACATGGTAACAGCTTGTCACTGCTCTTTTGTTCTTGCTCTCATCATCTTCGTCAGCATCTGACCTATAATCAGAGTTTTTTTCATGCCTATCCACAGTACTATTATTTTAGGCAAGGCCTCATCGTCCCTTTCAGCACAGAGAAAACTGATTATGTGAAGAACTACATGAAAAGAGAAAAATATGCTTTCTTGATGGAACCAGTCTCCCTTGCTCTCCACCTGTGCTGACAACAATGACTTCCTTAACCAAAATTTTCAGTTCGCTTTTCCCTAGAGGAATGTTGTTTATAAATGTTTTCCTTCAAGCTGGAACATGCCCTGAATTTGGCAGTAGGATTTGCAAATCCTGAACCTTTTTCAAGTCCTGTTGACTTTTAGGGTCTTTCACTGGGCCCCACGTTCCAGACACTTTTGGTTCCCTTTTCCTCGAGAGCTCTGCCCATGCAGTTATCACGAGGAACAGGAGGCACAGTCCAGCTCCACTCCCTGTCTTTGTGTGGCAGCTGCTTGCTCCGTGCTGGGCTGGGCAAAGGGAAAGGCACGTGCCTGTTTTAATATGGATCAAGGGTCAGAACAATCTTTTCCATCACCAGATAACTCTGAAGAGGAAAAATACAAGCTGGGAAGAAATTATTTAGATGTAACTTTGTTTCAATAATTCAAGATTCTCAGAGCTATTTATTCTCTTTCCCCAAATGGTGTTGGACTTGAGAGCTCAGGGGAATCAGCTGTCTTCTCTGTAGCCTCAAGGTGTATTAAGGATGGTATTCAAGAGCGGTAACTGCACTGGAAATCAGGAAGCAATAAAGCACAACTTATTCTAGATTTTTTTTTTTTTTAATTTACAGTTCTACAACATCACAAGTTTGTTTTTTTAACAGAGAGGGGACGATTCAGTCATGAACTTTGGCATTCCTGAGAATTCCACTTTAGTGAAAATGTAGAAGTTAGTTCAGTATGTACTACTTATAGTACTTATGTACTTACTTACATATACACACACTCTTCCTGTACCCCAGGACAATAATGTGAACTCAATTTCATCAGCTTCCTGGGGAAGAAACCATGCAGTGATATATAAATACAGCTTTTCCATAGCGATGATTGATGCTATGGTGCTCAGATCTTAATAATACCAGGCTGGTATGATACTAATAGAGTTGCAATTTACCTGTAACACAGAGAAAAAAAACTCTTAAAAAATAATTTCATGCAGATGCACTTTTTTTTTTTTTTTTTTGCCAGCATGTAGCATAGATGTGAGGAAAAGCAGGGTCAAAGTGCTCACAAAATAATAAAGGTGCCCCTTTTGAATGCATCTTCATGGGGTTGTTTACATCTGCAACAGGTTAATAAGGTCTTGGGCAGATGGATGGTGAAGGTTGAGTCAAACCTGGAACCAGCTGCACAGAAAAGACCAGTCTGAAGTTTTTCAAGAGAAAACCTTGTAGGCTGTGCATTGAAAAACAGAGGCACCCAGGTGGGAGCAAAACTGGCAGTCCTTTCTCTGAAGGAAAGTCCTCTGGCGTCTGCATGTTTGCATTTTTGTTGTTCTCATTGGCACTGTGTGACTTTGCTTATTGGTGTTTAGTTGAGAGTGCATCAGGAGAGTTGGAAAGTTTTGAGCCTGAAAAATTAATATCCTTTGGGAAAGGACTTGGCCAGTCTTGTGTTTGCTTTTCAGGCATGATGGAAGAACGCTGAAAAGATAGGTGAAGGAGAAGCAGAAGGCCATGAAGATTTTCAAAAACTAATTTTAAACTAGAGGATCCTGTTTGTATTCAGTGTTGCTTTCACAGACTATATAGGCAATTGGAACTAAAGATAGACTCAGATCTTGCTGTCCTGGTGCCTAAAAATTCTAAGTCTTTGAAGCATTGCTCATGTGTCTCTTCATAGAGATGAAGTTTAGTTTTATTATTTGTTTCAAGCTTTTTGTGCTTAGCATGTTCTTTCTTCAACCTTCCCTGGATAAAGTTATACCAAAAAAATGTAGTGAAAGAAGCCTGTGTGAAGATGGGGTCTATGTTCCCTAATTCACAATAAATGTCCGTCTTCCCCTATGTTAAGAGATTGCAGGAAGCGATCTGTGGCAGTTCAAGCCATGCTGCCTCTTCTGATTTGCCTGCCCCCATTCTTCATTTTGGAGTACCATGAAGCACTCTGGTGTTCTTCCTCATAGAAGTAGGCATATCTTATTTTGAGCCAATCTGTTTTCAGTAAAATCCTCTTTCAGTTCTGATAAAATTTTCCTGCTGTGTTGATCTATGGAGCTGAGTTGCTGATTTGATAAACTGTGATGAAAAAGTAATTTGTCTCTGAAATAAAGGTTAACTGTCTGCTAGATTTCACTGTTCAAAACAACTGTTCTTTGTCTACAGCAAAATGAGTTAGAGGAAAATTGAAACCTGTTGAAAGCATCTTTTCCTCTCGTTAATCACAATGCTTAACAGGTTAAGCTAAATGCGAGTTGCTTCTTTCCTGGGTGAGGTGAAACCTGAGTGCGTAGATTCAAATCAAGAGGGATCTGCTGTTGGTAACTGCCCCAAAGAGGTCAGAGGTGATGTTTCCTTCTGAAGTGTCCGTGGATTGGGTGTGCATCCCTACTGCCTTGCATCGTGCTTCGCTTGGGGAAGCTGGAAGGCACACTGAGCCCTCTGTGGCTCTGAGCAGGTCCTGCCCACCTGATGCCAGGCAGCTCATGCTCAGCCTCCCTAAGCAGTGAAGCTGCAGCAGCTGTGCTCCTTCCATTAATTGCCCTGGAAGTGTGTGAGCTGCCCGGGTCCTGCAGGCAGGGCAAACAGTCCTCAAGGGGCAATTTATTGACTTCCCCTCAGGTATTGTATTATGTCCTAAAGGTATTCTTGAAACTAATAGTTCTTAGAAGTCATTCAGCACTTGATGCATTACTTGTTTTCATTGCTTGTTTTTTTAAAAAAGATTCTCTCACAGAGGATGATTCAGGGGTGTGCTGATAAGAAAAAAGTTACAATGTTTTGGATGCTTGCACATAAAATATTAAATTGTATTTCTCCTTCAATACGCATTATTTTTTAGGTTCAGTTGTAGCTTGAATAATGTTTGGTAGTTGTAGTATATTTGTCATTTGTAATATCCTGCACGTCATAGGCTTTAGTGTTTGTTTTACCTAAAGACAATTTGTATGAGATTTTGAACAGTTTTGTTTTTCATCAGGAAGAGGTGCTGACATTTAAAAACCCATTTCAGCACACATCATGGGCATACAAGCTAAAGGTCATATTGGTCAACATAGACAACTTTTGATTCATTAGAAACTTGAAGGTGGACTAACAACCCCCAGTATTTGTCGAGTGATCAGTTAATTTCTCAGTGATAAATATGAAAGAAAATCTTTATGCCACAAGCAGTTTTGTCAAGTAGCTTGGAAAGGCTGCTTGATAGATGGAGCCTTCAGGGAAGAACCTACCAGGAATCAATTGCTGTCCTGACTATAACTTAGCATGAGTTCCTAATTAGCAACTCAACTCATCATTAATTCTCAGCAGCCCATCTGCCTTTGCTTTATGTTTGTGTGCTACCTACTTTTCACTCCAATCACCTACAAAAATTTGAGCTGTGTATTTAATATTCAAAATACTTGTCCCAGTAGATAATAACTTCAGCATTTTGTTCCAGAAACATGTATTTGTCAGCTAGAACCAAACAGATTTCAGATGAAGAAGCAAAAAGGGTTGTTTACACTTCAACAAAGAATTATTGTATTATCAGCAAGGCACCATTTGCCTTCTGTCATAGCTGCTCTCAGGTTAGCACCAGATCCCTCCCCGCTGACTGAGGGGGACAAGCCTGTATTCTGTCTGGCCATACCATAGGAAGGACAGAAATGCTGCATTTTAATGTCATCCATCTTTTTGTGAACAACCCTAGAAATGAATTGTGTTTTTTGACACTTGGGTTCCATGTTATTGTCCAGAAACAATTTGGGATTCAGTATAAGCAATGACACGTGGTCAGCTAGACTGGGAATATAAAGAGAAATGAAGAAAAACAGTTGCTGATAAAGATTATGTAAATTTGAGAACTTTAGCGTATTGTTGTTTGGGCATTATACTTTTTTGAAAGAGAGTGAATTGTGCAACGGGACTTTGGTTCTTCCCCTTTTAGACAATTCTTTTGCCTTAGGACTCTCGGCTGCTTTGGTCTTTTTAGTTTATTAAATAGATACCAAGGGAAATTTTGCTTTTGTCAATAATAACTTTGAGATCAGGGTTCCTAGATAATATAAATCCTTTCTTTATTTTGAGCTTGGCTTTGAAACTTTACCTAATCCTTACATTTCATATTATCATCTCTGTATTAGCAGCTATTTATTTTAAAATAACATCTTCCTTTTCATAACAAAGTGCCAAAAATCCCTGGAAAACTTGAAATACTCTTTTTTATTATTATTCATCAGTGACTTATTGCAGCTATCATGAATGATGAACTTGATTTACTTGAAATTGCTGCCAGGAACTGTTGTGGTGGGTAGAGAGGAGAAAAATGTTTTTCAGTTTCTCTACAAAATGTTTGATTTCAATTCAGCAAGTGGGGGGACAAATGTGAGGCAGAGCTTGTAGCAGTGCCAGAACATGTCTCACCTGGACTGTGGGTGGCTGGTGCTCACTCTGGAATCCCAGACCTCAGGAATTTGGCTTTGAAATTGCAATGCAACTGCTCAGGATACCCACCATGGGAACAAATCAGGGCCAAGCATGCACAGCACAGTTCCTTTGGGAGACAAGGACAATGCCTCAGCATGAAATGATGCCAGACTTAGCTGGAGTAGGTAATGTAGAAAGGATAATTTAATAAATATTTTATATCCTCTTGTCAGCTGGAAAGGGTGAGCAGGGACATTTTGGACAATATCTTGTTATTTTGAGAAGTAGAACTCTGAAATTTATGTGTCACGGGTAATATTTTGTTTAAATGGCCACAGTTATAGAAGGCTTCATGGAGAAGGTTTGTCTTGTTCCTCATTCTTCGTCCATAGTGCTGGAAATGCCTGGAGAGGCAACGTATTCCCTGGAGGGAAGGTATCTGAGAAGAAAAACTTCGAGCTGCCTTTGATGGTTCAGCATTTGACTGAGCTCTGGGAGAGCAGATTAATACTCACCCACTGTCAGCCATGAGCAGCACACACAGTGGAACCCAACCAAGGCCCCAGATGCTCCTGCTACACTGTGGTGTAAATCAAAATGAGCTCAGCTGACAACAGTTTGAGTAGTGCCATGAGAAGGAGATGCTATCTTATTTGAACATATTATATCTGTGGAACATCCATTCCACACTGACAGTTCACCAGCAAAGCTCCTCTTGTCCCCTTTTTTTTGTAAGAATTCTTTCATGCCCTGAATTCATAAGGGGTGCCAATATACTCACACAAAGAGTTCATCATAATCTCCTTTTCCATCCATTTTATTAAATGAAGTAGGAGATCTTCAGCAATAATCAAACCCTCCCACTTTCTGGTATCTGTGTTCTTAATGGGTTTGTTAAAAAAAATCAATAATTTTATTTAGGAAGAAAAGCAAGGTTTCACAGTGATATTTTAATGAGGAATCTATTTAAGAGGAGTTCAGTTTAAATTGTCTGTCTTGGTGTGCATTTTCTGTATTGATGCTAAAAAGATCATATATACAAGTTTTAACTTTATGTTCAGTAATTACTTCACAAAGCAGTTAAACAGATGTTAAAGAAGGAGGAAAGTGGTGCTGTGTCACCTCTTTATTACCTGGCCTTCTGAGCCTGTGTGTAACAGAGAGTAATTTTGTTTCTGGCTATAAACTGGTGGTCTGGCAATCTCCAGAAATGTGGTATCATGTTCTCAGCCCTGCTTTTAGATTCCTATTTTCTTTTTTTCCAGGAGTTTCCTCTTTTGCTTTTTCTGATGACCACAGATTTCCACAGCACCGTTTGTAAATTGAGCAGTAAGTTTTGCAGTAACAGTCCCCACCCTCAAATCTTTATAACTATTATCCCATCTGTGTGACTGCACCGTTAAAATTACAGCTCATAAAACAGCCGTTATGGCCAAAAAGAGTCCAGTAAGCATTCTGGAAATAAAGATAACTTTTCAGTTACAATTACATGTTGCATAAATTGAATACAAACTTAAGAGAGATTTTGATATTTGCAGTCCCATAATGTAGCACAGTGTATTGAAACCAAGCCCACAGCTGACCTTTGCAGATGTCACTTTTGTGGAGATAAAGAAATGAAAACACCTTCTGGGCTCAGGTGAGGTCTGACCTACATTGCTACTCTAAGCTAAGTGCTCACTGAAGAAAAAACTGTGGGGTGGTTGTTCAGCCCCTGAAAGTCCTCAGGAAAGAACTCAGACAGTTTATAAAGGTCCCACGTGCACAGGGATGAAACTGCTCAGGCTCATGCTGTCTGCAGGAAATCCAGGCAGAGTTAACAATATTGTCCTGTGTTGGGAGCTGAAATAAGAGCAAACCAGGTGTATGCTGACCTAGTCTGGAACCCATAATACTTTTAAACAGCTGTGGCACAAGTCACAGGGATACATGACCTATTTCTTTCATTTTCTCTAGTTTATTTGAAGATCAAAATTCTGCTTTTCTAATTTTCTTTGCTTTCAGTCTGTGCACTTTTTTTTTTTTTTCTTTTTAACAGCAAAGTTGTCAAAATACTCTTTTTAATGAAAGATAGTTATATAAAAAAGGTGTGGAAAAAGCCACAAGATTTAGGGCAAATAAATGCAGCTGTATTACAGTATAAATATAAGTGTATCTTAATTTAGTGTGACAGTACTGTTGCTGCTGTGATCAAGATTTAGAAGTACTTTCTGGTAGGAATATTTTGTTTCTCAGCAGAAGCTGACGGAATCCAATTCAGAGAGTTGTAATTGGCCTTCCAGTATAAAATGCCAGTTTCCTCCACCCTCTCCTCAATATAGCACAAGATTATATGTTTTTATGTGCCTGCCAAGCTGAAATCTCAAGGACTAGATTTACATGGAGCATTAACTGCAATATGCAGCCAGGAGGCTGTGCCATAAAAGAAAGATATGCTGAAATTCCTGCAAATTACAGATCTAATCCACTTCCTGGGTGGCTCTAGGGAGCTCAGTTATAAAGGACAGCCTCATCTTACCAAAGAATAGATGAGCTCAAATGTATCTCTTGTAATTAATGAGCAGAATAAGCCTGAAGGTTTGACTAAAAGAAGGCAAAATTGCAGAGAGCAGAGTGAGGAAAGCAGGATTTTATCTGTAGACTGGAACAACTAATTAGCCTGTATTTTTCACAGAATATAGGACTTTAATTTTGCAGGGAAGTTCTGAAGTGGTCGCTGGCCATTGATACAAGAGAGGATTTGGTTTGTTACTACTGAGTCATGGAATGTTTTGTTACTGGTACTGAAATTGCTGAGAGCTGAACTTAAGGAATGAGTCGTGTCCTGAAGTGAATCCAGGCTGGAGTGAGCAAATCCAGCTTGGAGGCACCAGGGGAAGCACTGAGCTGTAGCAATCTTCAAGGGCACTTTGGAAGGTTCCCACCTCCCCTGAGCTTCTCTCAGTCCTTCACAATGGCAGGGTGTGTACCTTGGGATACTTCTATCCAAATGTTTTGGTGTGTCCATGCTGCCTTTTGGAGATGGCCACCAAGGTACCTCAACCAAGAAAGGAGACTCTCAACTTTTCTTGCACTGGTAATTCCAGGTGTAAAAGAATGGCAGCAACGATAACCATGCATTAAAGAATGCACTAGAACAAAGCATTCATTCTACATTGTCCGGAGGGTCATTAACAATAACGGAACTTTAACGTGTTTTTGTGACAAGATATTTGTGAATGTACATTTAGAAATATTATTTTATTTCATTTCAGTAATATTTGTTGAAATGCAGTGACTTTCTGAAGAAGACAAATAGATATAGAAGTGAATAACAATGGCCATTCTTTCAGCAAAATTTTACTATATCCTATTTAAGGCTCACGGGAAACTCCACTTATACCACTACAAATATTTGCATCTTCAAGAAGTGCCCAATTTTTTTGTGATTTATACTGATGGAGAGATGGCAGGTTAATTCCATACTTCCAATTTGTAATGAATTTTTCAGATTCTAGAAGTAGTTTGTGGTCAGTAGATTTTATCATCTGTTATTAATGGAATGCATGGGTTGTTGCAAAGCTGGACAGTGCTTATGCATTTGCCAGAGCACACCAGTGATATTTTCTGCTTTGTTTGGAAGCAATGCCATTAGTCTTAGGGTGAGACTATTCCAAAGATATTTAGTTAGGCTGAAATCTTCAAAACTGGGATTAATTGTGGTTTTGTGGTAATTTTCAGTTTAAGTTTTGGGGTGACATGTTATTGTTTCTTTGAAGCTTTAAAACTTGAACTTATATTAGAGCAAAATAAATTCATCAAAATATTACTTAAATCTGTATGTGTTACTTAAAGAAGTCAAAATTGTTTTAATTATATTTCATCAAGCATAGTTTAACATTTTAATCAGTCGTGTCTGGGGCTGATCTGTCAATGAATTCTTAAAATTTTGAAATGAATGCTCAAAATAAGAAAACATGCCATTTAAACACATGATTTACTGATTCATTTCTATAAGGCAAGGACTTTGTAGTGGTGCTAGAGACTTACTTCTCTGAAAATGGGCTGTGCTGTATTTTGAAGTGGGTGGTTTTGACATCAAAGAGTGAAAAAACCTCCTGTATTTTCCTCTTCCCTTGGGGCAGAGTAAGGCTGGCCCTTTGCTAGAAGTCTGTAGCATAACTTTAGGCTGAATCAGTGCAAACTCTTCAAAATATAATTAATTACATTATACTGAAGTTATCTAAGTCCTTCAAGTGTATAATCAACAGCAGTAATTTGACAAGTTTATCAATCACTTTACAAGACAAATCCTGATTAAATAAGAAAGGGACTTAATCTTTGCAATACAACATAAATCATGTGTGCTGCTCACTAAGAGATAGGATCAATTTAATTTTCTACAGCTGTGCCACTGGCATGTTTTGTTTAGAAAGCAACACAGAATTCCTCGCTTGGAAGTTGTGTCTCCCCTTTCCTGGGCCAGGGAAGGTGGGAAGGCTGGGCCTGGATGTGCCCGAGCAGCTCCTCGCGCCAGCCCCGGGGCCGGGGGGCTCCCGTGGGGAGAGGCAGCTCCGCAGAGGGGCTGGGACACAGGAGCCTTTGCTCTGGGTGCAGTGGGATTGGTGACAGCCCTGCCCTGCCCAGGGAGAGGGAGGGATTGTCCGTTGACCATGAGTGTGCCCAGAGTCCAGCCCACGCATCCCACGGGCAGGGCGTGTGTGTGTTTACATGGGTTTGTAGCTGTGGATGTGCTTAACCTAACCAGGGCTTTACTGAACTCTAATACAGAGATTCAGTCTAGAGGGGCAGCCAGAATGTCTAAAGCTTCTTACCTTCTTCCTCCCTCCTTCAGGCCTTTCTTTTATTTAACTCTATTAATTACCCCATCTGTTTCTAACTTGGTGACTGAATTTTTGTTGTGCATCCGATACTGATGTCCAACACTGCAACTCAATGGCTTTCTTTATAGGGGATTAGACTTAAAGAAAACTCCAAGCCCCTGACATGCAGCTGGTAAATCCCCACGTTTTTGCAGCATAGCTGCAAAACATATTAAGAAGGTGCTTAGCATCTTCATCTACAAAATCAGAATGAAAACAGAGCTGAGAGCCAATTTTGTGCTCCAGTACATGTCTAATGCTTCTAACAAAACCCAGAGTCTTCCAGTGAAGACAAGTTGCAACTGTTTAACAGAGGCGACCAATCTGTGCTGGCCTCTGGCTTGATTTTAAAAAGGGGGAGTCCCAAGGTGTTAAAATTTATGTGCTGTAGATTGTCAGCAGGGTGCATGAGGAATATAATGTTTTTTATTATGAATTCTCATTTCTTTTAAATATACTCTCTTGGTTATAGCTGTAAATTATGGAATATTTTTGAATACACTAATGTATTTTTATTAAAGAATAGAAAATAGCTTCCTGCTGTTTGTGCATTACTTTTGGTGGTTTAATTAATTGTCTAGACTAAAGGTATGCTGTACTTCTTAGTACAGATGTCTCCTGCAGCTAAAGGCATGCATTTCTTGGAGAGATTAAGTAGCTATGAATGCTGGGGAATGAATGGACTTTGGAAACCTCCCAAAAATTTATTGTGTAATGATTTTTGTCATGGTGAAAGCTGCAGTGGCTGGAGTTCCAGGCAGAAAAATTAATCTCTTTCAATACAGCAAAATATTTCCTGAATACTTCTGTTGATGTTCCACTTCAAGAGCAAACTTCTTGTAAATATTTGGGTTTTTTTTTCTCCGGGTTTGGAGCCATAGTCACTCTGCCAAAATCAGAGAACTGTGGGCTTCACAGTTTACTTGGGGCACAAATGGAAATATTCTACTGATCCTAAGAACTGCACATGTTGCCGTATAAACACAGGCTTGGGCCTTGCTTTGAGATTTGATTTGTACATAGAGCGAAAGGGTCCCAGCACTGAAAAGTCTGATTGAATAAATAAAACCTAGGGATACAATAAACAGAGATAAAGTACCAAAAAATACTAATATTTTATGTATGGAAGAAAGAGATAAATGGAAATTAAAACTGTATTTGGGATTTTGAGCTGGGAGACTGGCTTGAATCACCAATTGTTTTGATGTGCTCTTGTATGAAATGAGTTAACAATGTATTCCTCAGTACTGGTGAAAAGTGATGGTCTGGGGGTGGTGAGCCTTTGTGACACTCTGAATTTTATTGCCCCTATGGATTGCCCTTTGATTTCCTGGCTCAGCTTGTGAACACAATTGGTTTTGGGTAGTTATGACTCAGTGGTCAGGGCAGTGGGAGTGAGATCATCCCTCTGCTCTCCTGACCTGGGGTTAGGGATGGGCACTGCAGTGGCACAGGGCTCCAGGGACTCTGGAAACACTGGGGTGCTCCAAGGTGCAGCTGGCTGGGTTACCCTGCCTGTAGTGCTGCTGCCTTCTGGCTTGCCAGGATTTTACAGACTAAGAATAAAGCTTTAAAAATTCTCCTGTATTCCCCCTGCCCCCTCCCTACCCCCAATTTCAGGAAAACAAGAGGATCAAATATTAAGGAACCAACCCTTTCAGAGTAATTGGGTATTTCCAAATACATTTTTGACATTTTAAGCTATCAAGTTGTACTGAGTTGTAGTTACAGGTGGTGCTTATTCTAAACTTCCAGTGCTGTTGTTGAGACAAAGTCTGTTCTGAACCTGGGATGAAAAGTGTCAGAGGTGCTCTTTTTTCCTTTTTTTAGGGCAGCATTCCTTAGCACACATGCTGCAGTCTGTAGTGTCATCACTGACTTCTCCACTACTAATGACAAGTTTTCCCACGAATGATAAAAGGTTATGTTTTTCAGTCTCACTTTAGATTGCCAAATTGTGAAATTTGTTATAAATCCTGATGATGATTCATTATACTGTTGCTCAGAGGTGACAGTGACTTTTAATGCATATTGAGTGAAAATTGGGTGTGAGAAATTGCACTGGCAGCATTAATAAGTAATTCACGTGCTCATGCAGGCCACCTTGGAAATCCAAGCTTTTATAAAGAGAAATGCACATCTTGAGGAGTGGCCACACAAACACTTGAAAGTTTTTCTAATGATTCTAACTCCCTCTTGCCTTAGAGTTAGTAGAAGAGAACAGAAATTAGTTCACCATCGAAACCACAATTATTGTACAAGGGCTTGGTCACTGTCGTTATGACAGCTGTGGTCAGTTCCTACATTGTCTTCTGAGCTTTCTGAGCCCCCCAACCCTCCCAGCTGGCTTTGGGCCTCATGCCATTAAAGAGCTTACTGTGACCCACAGCCACGGGACTGGCCAGGGCTGGAACACCCCACTGACTTAGTCCGTTTTGCTCCTGTCCTCTTTACATGAGAGGGGCTTCATGGGTAGACTTTAGGGCATCATTTTCCAGGGATGTAGAACTTGGTCTGGGACCATATATTGTTAGTAAACTTCAGAAGACTTTCCTGGAACCCTTTCAATACAGTGTGCTTTTTTTAGAGAGAATCTTTTATGCTGACTTTGGAACTTCTTCCAAGTTGTTCATGTGTGCAAATCATTTCTGTAGACATTTGCAGTCTTAAAAGCCACTTTCATGCTTCTCATCCTGTTTTGATATTTTCATTGCCGTTGACTTTAGGAATGTATGACATGGAGGCTCAGAATGAAAGGATATCTTGAAAGAGCTGTCATTTTAATGAGAAATGCTACTGGTTGAAGGTAGTCTCAGGATTTAAATTGAATAATTCCATAGATTGTCATTTTTGTTTGAAGCAGGAATGTCATGAGCAGAATAAGACAAACATGAAAACCTAAATACTGTAGAACTTAATTTATACTTCTGCTTGAAAAGGAATATCAAAAAATATCATTGCACATTGCTTTACATAAGCATAATGTTCACACCTTTTGTTTGTACATATCTATTTTCATTTGTAGATGTCACTATTCAGGAAAATACTTGATATCAACCTTACACCGAAAAAGAAAAGCATTAAAGGAATCCATCCATGTTGTCTCTGATGTGGATTAAAGGCAGTTGTATCCATTTGGGATGGATGCTAAGGTAAACATGGAAAACTTGCATGATCTTCAGTTGGGTTCTTTATGTACCTTGAGAAAGAAGACAGAAGTGTGATTTTGGGCATAGCAGAGAGCTTGGGGGCTGCCAGGAGGATGTCAGGATCTTTCTGATTCTGAAAATGAAATGATCTTTAAAAATAGACTCCTGTATCCACATTTAGATATATATATAAAAAAATAAATCTGAGTGTAATTAAGTTTGTGTGTCAAAACTCATCAGATTTTTTTAGCACTTCTTTTTTAGCTCTCAACACAGCTATTTTTATTTCATCTGATGAATTAAATCTTTGACTTCTACTTCCTTTTTATTACTGAATCTCTGCTATTCTCTGTTTGAAGTATATGCAAGAATATGATATCTATTCATTGTGTTTTCTTTTTCTGGCAACAAAGATTTGCCATTCCGTAGCTGAACAGTAGAAGCACTGCAAGTATCCATGATCTTTGCATTTATTATTTTTCTGTAGAGTTGTTTTAGAAAGTCAAAGAAATGAAATGAGTTATATTCTCAAATTAGAAATGAAGAATATAGATGGCCTTTGAAGAGGGAGTTATGAAGATTTCTGAAAAGGCAAAATAAGCTTTTGTTGCCAGATTTCAAAAGCTATTCCAGATTGGCCTGTTCAATATAATTATTAAAATCAGACCAATATATTTCATGTAATAGGTTATCTATTAATAAGGTGAAGTAATAACCATACCAAATCTTCCAACAGATTACAGACAAAGGTGACATTTTTCAATTTGCATTTTTGCTCACATTTTGAAGAATGCACATTTGATCAGAAATAATAATTCTAATGATTGATTCTGTGACAGTTATTACCATCTGAGAAATCAAAAATATGGATTTTTAAAATATCAAAGCTAGTACTATTACACTTTTCAGAATTATAAGCTTTTCTTGAGGTTCTGCGTAGCTGGTGTAACTTCTGTTGTCATTCCTTCTGTTCTGGTCCCATCAATAGAGTCTGATTTTTTGGATTGAGGGCTGACTGTGCCAGTTTGTCAGGAGGTAAAGAAAGCCACGTGTCACTTCAGGATGTGTTAGCAAGGGGTGTGTGTAAGAAACAGGAGGTAATTAATCTGTGCTCTTTGGAGCTAATGAAGCAGAAACATTGCTCAGATTTGGACATCGCGCTGATAGTGTCTGGCATGGTGATGCCGAACATGCTGACAAATTTCAGGGGAGAGCAAAATGGAAATGATGACCTGTGACCAAGACTAAGTGAATCAAGTCTCCTTAGTCAGAAGGCTGGAGGAGGCAGGACACTGGGGCCCACGTCCAGCAGGGAGGTGGAGAGCAGCTGCTGCCAACAGAGCCAAGTACCAAACCCTGGGAGTACCTAAAGCAGCAGCTGAGCAGGGAGAGGGACCTCCCATCCCATGTTTCCTGTGAGGGATGAACATTACCCTGTTTTACAGCTCTCTGCAGCCCCTGCACTTCTAAACCAAAGCTGTAAGGAGCAAAATCCACTCTGTGAGGAGTCGGTGTGGAACTGCTGGCTCCGTGCTGGAAAATGGAGCAGTGACAATTTATCCCTCAGTGACAAGAGTAGGAGCCAACAAACATTTATGATGGGGCAGATAGCTCTGCATTTGAATATTTATTTGAATATTTACATGGACAAAATTTTGTTAAATCAGCTGTGGGGCTGTGTGTAGTTTTGTGAAGTCAAAGTCATTATGGATGCAGGCAAATACCTTTGGTTGTATATTTCTTTGAAAGAGTAAGAGCGTGAAAGCAATACAGCAGGCTAACTACAGAGGTTATAGGAACTACTTTGCTGCTTGTTAAGAATGTTTGATAAATATCTGTCATAGATAACATCAATATTCTTCAGTCTTTAATGGCAAGCATGCATTATAGTCTTCTGCCATCTGCTCCAAACCTCTCCTTCTCTGATGCTATGAAAAATACAGAAATCCCTCCCTTTCTTTGTCAGACTATGGTTTTTTGGTTTTTTTTTTCATCTTTTTACAGCATCATCTTCGAAGTCACTTGGGTTTTTTGTCATCTTGTATGATTTCTTCTCTGCTTGTGTCCATTTGTCTCAAAAAAATACATGCAATAATAGTTAAAAGGGAAAAGTACTAAGCAGTAGAAAAAGGTATAAAGAAGATTGGAATTAGAAAAGAGAAATAATTGTATAATTACAATATTGGGTGTGCAGAATCTAAAGGGAATGCTGATATAGAATGAAATGCTGCAGGAAGAAAGAGGTGTAATACAGAGGAAAGCAGCAAATAAAACAGGATAACAGGGCAGGTAAGGGGAAATTCAGAAAGCTTGTGGGAGTTGAAAGAAGGATGAAAACAGCCAAGGGAATGAAGAGAGAACAGCTGACAAATGGAAAGAGAAGCTGAAAGGGGACTCAAGTGGAGCAGATGGTGGGTGGGGTGGGCAAAGCAAGAAAGTGAAATAGCTGAAAAACTAGTTCAGAGGAGGTAGTGGAAATGGAAAACAGCAATATCCAGGGAGAGCTGAGTATAACGACTGGAGTTGGGAGAATGGCAGAAAAATGCTGAAGGAAATTGAGTGGGAACCAATTAAGGGGAGACAACAAAGAATTAATGTTTGAGAAGTGCAGGCAATGTAATTTCAAGCAGAAGAACTCTACGAAGGGTTTTCAGATCTTTCAGACAAGTCTTATTTTGGAGCTGCTGTTGCCACCAGCTCTGGAGCTTCCTTTTCCAGGTGCAAGTTATTTATTGCAGTGTTAGTAGAGCTTCTGCAACTATTTTCAAAACCTGGTTTGATCTCTTGTTTGAGATCTTAGTCTTCACAAATTTTACAGATATTATCATCCATTGTAAACACAAAGGAGAAAGCTCGTTTACCTTGAATTTCTTGAGACAGGGAATTCTGAAATGTTAGTTGTGTCTGGTTTACTGTATCCTCTTGTAACCTGCCTCATAGAGATTTCCCATTTCATTTCTCTAAATGGAATAATAACATTTTAATGCCATTTACATTTTCAACTTCAGTAGGTTTTCTTTCATTGCTTTCCTGCTGCTTAAGCAATTGTGTTCAGTGAGTGGAGAACCTTCCCTCCACCAGCTCTTTGCAGCAAGGACAATACTGAACACATTAGTGTCCAACAAAGTATTGCTGTGCCAGTGCTCTGGGAATCACATCACAGGAAATCAAACACGGTTGTGATTCACACAGCTTCATTTCATATGGCAACTGAAGAAGGAGATGTTAGATTTTTATAATGGCTCTTGGAAATACAGTGAGTTGAATTTAGTCTGCACTCAGTCTGTTGGTTAGTTGTTCAAGGTTTTGGGGCTGTATCTTAATTTTTAACTTCTGTTGTTGGGGTAACACCATTATTGCTGTAAAAGGAGGAGACATTCACATCACCGATGTCCTGCCCATTAAAAAACAGAAGTAAATGAGTAGTTTATTATGGACTGAATTATCATTTCTCATTTGTTTAAAATTGACTGTGCTAATCTCACCATATCCTTAGAAGGGAATTTGAAAAAGGGAGTAGAAAAGGTGAAAAATTCCTCTAAATGTAGCTGGGGGGAAAAAAAAACCAAACCGCCCCAAACTAAGGTGTCCTTGTGTGTGCCAGTCAGGTTGTTGATATTTGGGATGGTATTTTGCTGTTGCTCTCTGTGTTGTGGATTCCTCAATGTTTTCCTTTTTAAATGAAGTTTTTTAGTTTTATGCAGTGATATTGAATCACATGGTGGGGAAAAAGTGTCAGCAACTGTTAGAAATTGTTCAAAGGTATGAATATCCCTGTGTGACTTCACCCTTAAGTAATAGAATTTTTTGCAGAAATACACAAATTCTTCCCAAAGCAATCCACTATTCCATGGAAAGGGACGCTCTCTGAAAAAAGTAATCAGTCAAATATAGAATTTAATACTCTACAGTGATTTGTTTAATTATTTGTAAATTGTTCTTCACCGTGTTTCCTGCACCAATACTTGGAATAAATCAGTAGTAGTAGTAAAAACCCAATACTTTTAAAAGAATATGCTATAGGTAAGATCAGATAATGCAGTGTTTGTCATCATTCATATGAAATTATGAATTATGTAGAAGAGAGAAGTTCTCACTGGAGGGTAGAAATTTTTCTTTCAATTACTTTGGTCAGGGATTGAAATTCAGCACTTACCGGAACCAATCATTATGTTGAAAAATCAATGATCCTATAATTTACAGATATTTAAGGTTCATTATTTGCTATTGGATAATTTTATTTCCATTGCTTTATAGTGTAAATTACAGCTGCTTCGGGGGTTTACAATGTTTTGGGGTTGCTAGGGCTTGGGGTTTTTTTTTCTTCGTCTCTTTGGCTTACCCTTTCTTTGAGGCACTTGTTTTGTTCTTGCTTTTCAGTTTTATGAGCAAAAAGAGGTAAAAAAGTAAAAACTTAATCATGGAGTAGCAAGTCTGAAGTCTGGTGATTAAAAGTTTGCACTGAGTTATTCTCAGAAAAGGAGAATTTTATGTGATCTGGTTAAATAACTCCAAGGACTCTGTTGAACAGGAACAGGTTTGTTCCCAAGATTTGTTGCCGTAAGACTGAGCACTCTTGGAACAGACAGTTCTGGTGCCTTTGCTGGGCAAAAATGAAACCCTTCAGATACCAGTTCTTAGAGTGCTGGCAATTTATCTGTGTGTCTCGTGGCTCAAAGGAGTGAAAATCTGTAAGCAAAAGGCTGATGGAGGGGGAAAGGGCACATTTCCAGCCACTGCTGCAAACCACATCAGCAAGGCTACACTTCACTTAGTGGAACATTGACGTGGCAAAGCCTTGTATTCCCCATGGACTGTCTGGATTCAACTCCAGGATGCAGAGATACAAATGTTCCATGTTCTCACAGGGTCCTCTGGGATATGTAAATTAAGGTTCTTTTCCATTAGGGGAATAAGGGCATAGTATTTCCTTTTTTTCCGATCTCCCACATATTATTTTTCGTGGTTTCATGCACGGGGGCATGATTAAAACTGTTGATATTTAAGGTATTCCTGACTAAATCTTGTATGTTCACGTGAATACAACAGGTCACGTTTCTCAGAATTATTTTTCGAGGTCCAACAAATATAGGCATCTGTCATGATAGACACTCAGATCACTTAGTTCACATTCCCAGGAACTGCAGGAGGCAACCACTTGTACCAAAACCTGCTAAGATAGGTGAGGTCCCAGGTTCAATGGAAATGGCACTTACCATTCATACTCAGGAACTGAAACAGTGAAAATAGGAAGGAAACAAGAAAGGCCACCAGGGCACACATAAAGCGCCTGTTTTGAAGAGCTGTCCAGTGTAGTTTATAGTGTCTGTATAAACAAGCAGATTCCTTCTCAGATTTGTGTGATAGACTGGATGTACCTAAACTTTGAAATAAGTATTTTAGCCTTGCTTTATCAGAGGTCTTTCTCTGCACCCGCTTTTCTTCCTTATCCTTTTCACCCCATACCTTTGAATATGTTGGCTGATTTTAGCTGTTTTGGAGAGGACTAGAGATCTTGGGAGAAATATGTTTATTTTGTTTTTTTCTTCTAATTAATTTTATTTTGTGAGATGGCAGATGGACCATGAGTGCCTCCACTGAAACCGGTGGAAACCCTTGGAAAGTTGCTTTATTTGATATGAGAGAAAATATATATGAAGTGAGACATTGGAGCCTGTATTAAATCATTGCTCACAGTATTTTTTTCTAATTCTTTCTGTCTGCTGTTGAAGGTGGATGGGTTGAACTTCTGGGGCAGTGGAGTTCATGACTCTTCAGATGATATTTGCATTCATTTAATTACGGTATTTTGCAGTCAACCCCGTGACTCTGGATTTCAGTTGTTGAATAGTTAATAGCATGTATGCTTAGGCACTCAAATTTATAATTTGGCTGTGCACAGAGAGAACTAGGGGATGCATGCTCAGATTCTTTAATAATAAATGTATTGGCTCTGATACACAATTTCTATTACAAATCAGATTAGGAAAAAGCTTTGGATGTTCTTGTTTTTAAAGTTTGGAGTTATGAAAAAATCTCTCAAGCTCTGAAATATGTCTTAATGAGACAAACCCTGGCAGAGACCAGTTTGGACCCTCCCTCTAGGCATGGAAGCTGTATGAAAACACAGCAGGGCATTTTTCTTTCATCAAACAATTTAGCAGCAGAGTTAAAGCAGCTGCAGCTGCCAGAGCTTCTGTTCCATGGGCAGCCCTGCTCACCAACAGGCCCATGTAACATCTGGGGGGTCTGGGAGGGTTTTTAGGCATTTATCCTTTTTATCTGGGGTATAAATGGTCCAAATCCTTGTAAATGTTTAATGTGTATGTAAGATGCCATGTTCTCTATTCAAGTAAGATAAAACTCTTGTAGACTATTTCATGTAGGAAATACTTCATTTAGTATCTTGCCAAAGAAAGCAATTGCTGGTTGCAAACAATAAAACATGCACATGGCTGTTTGCAATGATTTATTTAGCTTTCAGGGTATTGTAGACCTAAACAGAATGGGAAGTTGGGTGGGTGGTGGTGGTTTTTTGGGGGCGGGGGGTTTGTTTGTTTGTTTGTGGGTTTTTTTGTGGGTTTTTTTGTCTTTTTTTCTCACTTACTGGAGTCATCTTGACATTCAGAAGTCAAAGATTCTGGGAAGCAGTTGAAAGACTTGAGTATTGAGTCATGTGTGTAATTGTTGAAGATCAGATATACATCTGGGTGTATTTTGGACAGTGTTTGCAGCTCCTCAGAGAGCTAAAATCACAAAGAAGGTGTGAAATAGAGCCTGTCACTGCTGAAGACTCATCCCTTAGTTTGAAATATTCCAGAAGGTATTTGATGCAAGTAAGTTTATCTAGAGAGTAATTATTCTAAAGATCGAGTCCCAAACTTTTTGACATCAGTAAGGAGAAAATTCAGAATCCTGGGACAAATTGAAACAAAGAGTGAAAGGACTTAGCCAGCTTGTTGGCCTGGGCACTGACCTAAAGCATTGAGGCAGAGTTTATTTACAGCTACAGAATCCCATTGACAGTAGGATGCTTTACACAGAGTGCAAATAGGAGAATTTGTTAGAGTTGGTGACTGAGTAGAAAAATAATACATATATATTGTTTCTCTCATTAAAATGGTTTTCATTCAACACTAGCCATTGTTTTATTAGGGGCCCAAAATCTCCTCTACTTGGAAAGGAAACATGAAAACAGTTACAAGCTTCTTCTAGAGAAAGCATTTTCCTTAAAGCTTTTGTGTAAGATATGTGAGAGGCAGGTTCCCAAGGTTTTCCTGAGGGCTTTCAAAAGTCAGTAAAGAAATGCAGTAAATATATTACTGCACTCTTGTGACTGTATTTTTATTTGTGCAATATAATGTATTCCAGAGAAATATTACTGTAGAGGTAAGTTAAGGTTGCAAATTGAAGGTTCTAAAATTGAGGGCTGCCATACTGAAATGTCATTTTCCTGTGAAAGCTGTGCCAGGTGGAACCAGGCTTGGGAATGTGGCAGGATGTGTCACTGCTTGCTTTCCTGTGAGTGGGAATGCTTTAGCAGGTGCCAACTGAGGTTACATTCCTGTTTCCTGTTTTATAAACTCACGACTGGGCATTTAGCGTGTATTACTTCACCCAGCAGCATGACTTCAGTTAGAATATATTTTGTCCTCTGTTTGGAAGGCAGGAGTGATTTAGGAATATGTATATAAATATCAGTGCTGCTGGCACTTCAGAGAAGGCTGTCCCTGTGAAATGCAGGGGTAAGCCTGTGCTGATCTATGAATAGTGGAAAGTGATGTTCTTGCCAGCTAGTTTGTGGGTGAGTGATTTGCTGTGAACTTTTCAGGGTTTATAATGGTAATTTGTCTGAGTTAGGCAAATAAAAATATTGTTAAACTATCCCAAAATATTTAATTGAAATAAGAAATAAAGCCCCCTTAATGCAGATCCTTTGTTCACCTCTGCAGCTGACATTGGTTTGAATATATTGATAGCAGCAGAATCCCAGTTCTGGGGAACCTCACTGAGTTGCTTGGCCTCCAGATGCAGGTTTCTCTGCTCTGATTTGACTTCTTAAAGATTCATTCAGGATTCCATTTCTATCAGGAAAAGAAGTTCTAGTTAAAGACTCTCTTTTAGTTGTATTCAATAGTAAGCCAGGTGGTTTTGAGTAGGAATTTGTGCAGATGGCCTTGTATTTCCTGATCTTGCTCTTTGTGTATGTCTGTTTTCCACAGTCACACCTCTGTGATCACTATTCCACATTCAGTGTAGACAGGGCTTTCCTACACAACCCTGCAGCAAAGTGACCTGTGCACAATTGCTTCAGTTTCTGCACCTGCACAGAATAGATATTTATGATCCTTAATGAAGACATGAAGGGCTATTTTGCCTTCCATCCCTCAGTGCTCTCACCCAGGCAAATGGAAAACTTCCTCCTGTCAGACTGTGGATGAAAGAAAATTTAGGTTTTATGGCTCAGGAAGTACCTTTCTCACTGTCTATTCTCAGCTCATGAGTTTTCTTCTGCATTTTGTGCCTTTGGCATCCTCTTGACATATTTACAATTTTCTGCACAGTTGTGAGCATGAAATGCTAATGTGAAATGAAAGACAGATATGTTGGCAAAAATAGTGTATATTTGAGGTGAAAATCTAGATTATTATTAGGTGATACTATTTTTTTCTCTCCCGTTCAATGCTAGGCACATTCTCCAAGCTGCTGCCTGAAGTAGAAAGGCGGCAGCACGTGAAACTTCTGCAGGGGACAGAAGCTGGGAATGCAGAATAGTTGGTATTTAACTGGCAGTGCACTGCAGTGTGGTTACTCAGTGGCCTTTGTATTGATGCGTGCAAACCAATTATCTCTGCAGAGCTGTCATCCAAAGACACTACTGAAGCTGTTGTTGCCAAAATGTTGGTTAAAATCAGTATTGATGCATTCACACACACATTCACAAAACATAAAGAAGTACCTGCATCTAACAAACCACTGAAAAAATCTGCTTCTGGCCCCTCTCATGGATGGTTCAGCTGAGATTTTCAAAGGAATCCAGTGAACTTAGCTCTCAGGATTTGTGTCTAAGGGTAGCACAGTGCCCAATTCCTTTGACACCTTTTTATATGAGGAAAGTTTGGGACTGTTTCTGCTGTTTTCTGTAACTGTTCTGTGCTTGGAACTTGGTCTGCACTGCTGAGAGCAGCACTACAATGTGAGAAAGAGGGAGGAGTAGAACTAACCAAAACAAACAGATGTACTGGGCAATAACATCTACCACTATCTACTCTAATATATTCTCCTGATCTAAACAAAGGCTATCTAATTTTCTAATCGTGAACCAGATTTTGAGGCATTTTAGGCTGGGGGAAAAAGTTTTTATTTCAGCTTAAAAGCACCTGTCTGGTAAAGGAGGAGATATGAAAAAACGAGTTTGTTGAATTTCCAGCTGTTGCTCTTTAAAATAAGAAGCTTCAAGTGTCTTGAGGAACTGTAGGCTAAGAGTCCAAGGCAGGACATTTTACTTTCCAGTTCTGTTTGCTAGAACTTAGGTTTTTTTACCTTTGATTTCTTATCTCAAAACTAAAAAATTAATTATGTTTACAGCACCACCTTTGTGACCCCTCCAGGTGAGGAGTCAGGCTGGCTTCTGGTGCCATTACTGCCCCAGGCCATGGTGTAGCTGGAGCTGCTTATTTCACCTGCCCTTTTTCTCTCAAGTGTTACAGACCAACTCTTCATTCTGAGCGTGCTCTATTGCTAATAAGTATGTCAAAGTGTGTTGTTTAATCTAAAAACTGTGGAGTAGCATTTAACTTAATGTGCAATTACTATGTGGCAGTAAACGACATTTACATATTAAACATCAAAAAGTGATTTTGCCTGTAGCAAAGAGAACTAATCTTAATCATTTTTGGACTGCTCCTGCAATGCAGCGACCCAGCTTTATTGCTGGGATAATGACATTAACAACAGGATCTGGGTCCTGGAAGTTGGCAAGTTCTACAAAACATTATCACTTTCACCTTTGAACTTTTTATTAGTAGAAAATATTATTTTATTCTGTAGATGTGTTCTGTGTATTCCCCTGGATGATGCTGGGAGCATCGATCCCAGGGTGCTGTGCCTTGTATTGTTCCCAAATGCTGCAGTACCGGGGCTGCACCACAAATGTCCTCTTGTATTCAACTTGTGCTACATCAGCTCATCAGCTCTCCCCAAATGCACACAAAGAGCAGGGATGAAACGGTTGTGAGGAGTTTATGAGCACAGAAAAGGGCTCACTGATATGGCTGGCTCAACTCTTGATGTATTTTCTGAAGCTGTTGCCAGTGGTTTAAAAAGAGATCAGGAGTATTCAGCTGCCAGGGATATTCCGCATTTTCCACCTGTCTGTGCTTATCAGTGGGTACAGCTCCTGACCTCAGTGGCTGATGTCTTGTGAATTTTGTATTTTGGTGAGAAGCAATGCTTTTTGCCTAATCCAAATGCTATTTAATTCCCCCCCAAGGCTCATCAAGTGTTAGGAGCCCAAAGACTCATTCCAACACTGATAATTAACTGCCTGAAAATTGACATAGCCTTAAATTTTAAAACATATTTTATAACATTCGTAAACAACAGTTAGCAGGAAAAAAGGTAAAATTGTATGTGTCATTCTGTTTTCTCCCATACACAATTTGCAGTTCAAAGTGAATATATTTAAATGAACTCCCCTGCAGCTACTGTTTACAGTAGCCTTCCAAGACTGATGAAAGCTTTTAAATAATGTAGAGTATTACATGACTTGTTTTTCAAAACAGACGCACTGACTGTTTCAGAGTGAAAAGTCTGTGTTTCAGATTAGATGGATTGCAGACAGCTGCTGTGGTTACTGAATGTTACAGATGGAATGGAAAATAAATGTAGGGAGAAGACCAAGAAAATGAAGGATTCTTGAAAGTGCCTTATGTCTGAACAGCAGTAACTTAAAGGTGGATTAGGTTATCTCATATATCACCTTGATAGCTAAGGAAATCTCTCTCTCCCACAAAAAGAAAAAAAAAAAACCAACAAACCTAAACTCTGCTGTGTTATGAGTGTATTTTCTGGGAAGGGGCTGTGCTACTGCTGCTTGTATTCTCTTCCCCAAGTTCTGCTTGAGTTGTTACCCATGACCAGCATTTCTTGTCTGTGCTCCTTTATCAAGGAAAGCCTTAGGTGTCAATGTAATGAGGTTATTACAGAGTTTAGGATGCAGATGGACATTGCTGCATTAGATCAGACATTTGAGTCCTTGTAGCCAGGAGTTCCTTCTGATGCATTTGTAATGAATTAACTGCTGCTTTTGTGTGTGCATCTTGACAAGGTGCAAGATAAGCAGTGAGAAGACCGACCTGGCTTCATGCTGATGGCTCATCAGCCTCCTATCTATCCACCTGGGTTTGGATGGGTTTTGCATTTTAAACTAAGCCTTAGGCTGTCAAAATTGCACAGCTTGCACTGTGAAAGACTGCTTAAATTTAACATAAAGTATATCTACACAGACACTGGAATTACTGCCTTGTAAAAGGTGCAATCAGAAATGTAATTATATGTATTTATGGGATAATTAAGATAAAATTTTGTTTTACCTCCCCTCAGCCAGAGAATGAGTTATGCCCTGAGCAGAAAGCTCTACACCTCACAACTTCTAATTTCTTTTAATAAAAAGCTGTTATTCAAAACTAGGGGCTAGCTAGAATTCTCTAGATTCAGAATTGAAATTGGGCAGATAACATTTTACTCCCTCAAAAGTGAAATTACAGTGAACTAAGTTATTCATCACTGTATTTTAGTTATGATATCTTTATAAATCTGGTGTTCTGCAGAAGCAGAGTAAAAGAAATGAATCTTTATTCTTTGTATCACAGTGAGAGTTAATGAGAGGAAAATAAGTGTAGTTTCTTGCAAGAGGAAGCAACATTACTAAAATTTCCTTCCCTTAATTGGGGGGAAAGAAGTCTGATGAATATGCAGAAAATATCCATTTATCATAACATACACATTACAGAAGCTGGGAACAACATTCCTTTTTTTTCAAAAAAATTCAATGAAGGTTTAGAAATATGCTTCTCAGCAGGGCAAAGTAGCCTCTGTGGAACTCTATTCTCCAATGCTTTGGTTGTTTCCTTACTCCCTAATGTCAGAAATTGAAGAAGAAAAAAAAGAAAAATAAAATGGAAGCCTTGGGGCACACGAGTGTTAATCTGTACAGTCGAGAGGTGTCATGCGGGGGAGGAAATGGGTTATTCCATCTATGAATTATTCTGCTTCTGTTCCTTGAACACTGATATTTAAAACCAAACCTCCCCTGGTTGTTTATTATGTGAAACTGTACTTCATGACTGAATTTATGTATCTTTTGCAACCATGTTATGCACGTGAGTGAGCTGTAGGCTGTGCTTTCACAGCCTGCTCTCTGTTGGGGTGTCTGCACCGCTCAGCTTTGCCTCCCAACGTCCCTCCAGGCCTGTAGGAGTCAGTTTATGTCTTTCTAGGCTAGCAATAGCAGCATGGCAATAATTTGAGAGAGGTTGTGCAGAAAACATATCATAAAGATACTAAAGGAAGTAATAATATGCTCCTTCAGATATTCTCTCTTGGGCTATAGATTTTATGCTACCATAAGAGAAGGAGATAAGCCATCATCCCTTGTCCAAGAAACAAAAAAACCCCCTAACAGAATGTGTCCAAGGAAAAGGCATTCATTTGTTGGCTCCTTCAGTACAGTCATTTTAAAAATAAACTTAGTTTTTAAAAGAAAAGATTCCAAAAATAATATTGTTTATTATAGTATTTCTATATTATTAAATACATTCCTTATATTCAGATCTTAATGAACTGTGTAAGTAAAGTCAAGATGATGCATGTTTATGCATTTAGGTTTTGATGTACTTTCTGCATATTAAGCAAATGATAGAAGGGAGTGTGCACTATTCTGAGGCTGCATGTCTCTGTTCAACTGCTTCTTTCTTGTAAGAAAGCAAACATTGAAAGACATTTTTTCCATTACGCAGTACGTAATAGCCACGGTTTAAGAAACGTAATCCATAATTTTCAACTGTTCTACTGACATGCATAAGTAGTGGGGAAAACAGATCCTTGGGAGTTAAAAATTGAGTCATACAAGATAGATTTGTGTTTAATCTCAAGGAAATATCTTCCTTCCCAAGCAGAAGCTTCAGCCAAGAAAACTTGCATACAGGAAGTCTACTTGATTTTGTATTTGTTGGTTTGTGTAATATGATAACGCTTTAAGCTGAACAATTACACTTGTCCTGGGAGAAATGTCAGCAGGGGCCTAAAGCAGGAGAGCCTGTGGGAAGCCACTGTGCTACTCTTTCCTGGAACATCTGGGCTGGAGGATGATGTAAGAAAAAATGGGCTACAACTGCCATGGGCTCTCCCTGCTGCTCCTCCCTGTGCAATTGCTCAGCCTGAAGATTGTCTCTGGCACTTCATGCTCTCCTACCACCCCTCCATGTGCCCCCTTCGTGAAGGAAAAAGTGCAGAAGCAGCAGAAATAAGGCAATATTTCTCTGTACTGGTCAGTGTGCTCATGAAGGATGGATTCTTCTGGGCTTGATGCAGTCTTCCAGAAGACAACTCCAGAAATTTTCAGCAGTATGAACATCCAAACCTGCTTCCAATGCCTTGGGAAGGTGTGATGTGTGTTTAACTCTGCTGTCAGAGTAAACACCCCCTCGTTAGACTAAACTGCATCCCAGAATGGTCAGTAAAGAAGTTTGATCCTCTGCTAATGCTTTATATGCTGAATGAGGCATGCTCTCAAAAAGTGTTTCATGCCTCATTTACCACTAAGTGCACTTCCAAGGGCTTTTAAAGGATTGTCTTTCTCATCCATCCAACAGAATGACCCTGAGAATTGATTTCATTATCTAGGCAAGTTAGTTCTGTGCCTTGCTCTGGATTAACTGCAACTCTGGAGCTGGTAATGTGTTCCTAATTTGAAATAACGTTTTCACCTTGTGGTTTCTGAAGCCAATCAAATGAAAAACAGGAAACTGGCAGAAATCACCAGTGGGAAATATAGGAATTCCTCTGTGCATTAGCATTTTAGAACTACACTGAGATGGATAGCAATGACTGTAAAAATATTCATTTGCATCATGTAAGCATCCACTCCTTAACAAGTGGAAGCCAGTATATTGCATAAAAGACAGCATCATTGGACTGGGTTCTGAAAACTGTGTTTTAAAGGATTTTATCAAATCAGAAGGAAAAAGAGATTACAAAAATCCATACATTTCCACCTATATTTTTATTGACCGTGTCTGTAAGAAATTTGTACTAAAATATAATTTAAACTTCTCTAACACATCATATGATCTTTAGAAATTCAAATTCATATTAATCTTCATCCATTTAGTGAAGCTTGAGTACTGAGTTCATTGGAACTTTGTTCATTGGAACCAAGTGGTTTCCAGCATCCATCCATCCATACCAAAGTTGTGTTACTCTCATTCTTCTGAGTTTCTTTTGCCACATCACACTTGACATCAAAACAACAAAGTGAGCAGACAATGTTGTAATTCAGCACAATTGTCTGCAATGTTCTTATGTGTTAGATTGAGATATGTTGAACATTAAACCAAATTGATAAAAGATCAAATTAGGAATTCTTGAACACAGACTCCCAGGCAGAGTCTTGCATGTCCTGGTGCCCATTTTTTTCCACTGTGAGCGTCACCCAAAGGAGCAGAAGGGAAGCTAACTGGAAATAAGCTCATGCCGTTGGGAAAGCCCGGGCCATTGCTGACCTAAGCCTTGCAACCAGAAACCTACACAGATAATTAAAAAGGGGGTTGGTGGTCATTTTTTAACCACGAATAGCTCTGTTACTGTAACTGGAGGAGGAATAACCACAGTAAATATTAGGGGAAAGAAGATGGCTATTGCTTGTCCTGACCTTTCAGTACAGTTGTGCTTTCTAATTTTTGAAGTTTTAGTCAGAGAGATAAATATGCCATAATTTCTTGCCATTATATCACCAGGCTACAGAATTTCTTTTTAATTGAAAGCCTAGAGGATTTGAAAGAATTATCTTGATCATTATAGGAGAACTTCCCTACCTTTTTTATTTTTGCCAAGGGCATGCCTGTGGAAAACCAGGTCTTTGGTCTTTCAAGGGCAAAGATAAATTTGTATTTCTTTTGCAAAGGGCCTTCACTGGAAATCTGCCCTGTAGAGAATACTGACTGTAATGAAAGAAAGATCTTTGTATCTTTATTGTCCATAGCTCAAGATGATAATCTTATGTCGAAGAAAGTACAAGTCAAAATATATTCATCATATGCCTCTAGCATGTATAAAAACTATTATTTCAGAAGAGTTCTGCATCCTGAGCAAATCTGTGCTCAAATGGGATGAGACTGACTTTTGGCAAATATTTGAAGATGTCAAAGATTCATAAATTTGGGATTTAAGTTAGTTCTTTATAAAATAAAATTTGATTATATATCAGAGAGTGAGGGAAACATTTAATTAAAAAGGCACTTCCAGGCTTCAGGCTGCATGGACAAGTATCATCCTTAAAATATTCCATAGATCACGAAGCCACTTGAATCTGATGCTTAACAAAAATGAACACATTTTTCTGTCTAGTGTGATTCTATGTTCTTGCTACAAGCTTCTGTTTTGGCCTATTTTGGAAATTATTTTAGTGTAACGTTATAAATTGAGTTTTCGAATTGTGAAGTGTAAAGATTACTGATGACAGCCCTAGAACTGCCCTGGGTACAGTTCTATCTATGCTTTTACAGATTCCTATTTTGAACCTTCACTGATCTTAAGGGGAGTCCTTCAATTCAAAACTTTGTTTGGATGTCTAAAAATGGCACCAAGACTCTTGCACGTACCTAATGAATTTATTTGAAACACTGCACAGCATATCGTCTGTAACCTCTCACTGTCAGCACCTGCTAAACCTTTTCGAGTTTCATGGTAATTGCTTCTTGTTTTTTACAGCAATTTATAAACTGATGCATCAATGAAAGGGAGTGGGAGGCAAAGTCCCTGTTTTGTGACTCCAGCAAAGCGACAGCGCTCTTTGTTCTCCATCTAATGTGATCTGTCTTTAATAGCTCTAGTTAAATTATGATCAAGTTGAAGGAGGAGTTCAGCTCTTCAGAGTTAGAAGGGTCATCCCAGTGTGCTCCAGGCAGAGAAGTGCATTTCAATAATGTGTGAACAAAGCCCTGTCTTGCTGAAAAGGAAACACTGGCTTTTGTTCCAGCAGCGGTGAAAAATATATATTATGATTAAATATGTAAGTGTCTTTTCATTACTTGAATTTTCCTAGTTGTCTCTCCTTAATGTCAACTTCTGTAAAGTTTTGTTATTCATATAAACCAGATTTATACAATCTGTCATGCAAATATTATCTCACATAAGTTCAAAACAAATATATGTTTTGAGAAGTATGATTCTATATTTATTTATTAAAATAAAAATATTAAAACAGATTATGACTTCCTGAAGTCATAGTCTGTGACAGATGATGAAACAGAACCAAACTTTCAAGTGTGATCACAGTTCCTGCTCAGTCACTGTTTAAAGAGGCTCAGATGTTGCTTATTTAGCAAATTATCTTTTCTACTTTATAATCAAATATAGGGTTAAGAAAGATCTCTCCTACAGTAAGTGATTAATCTTTCTAAAGTATAATCCTGAAAAGCAGGAAAGCAACTTTTAAGTTTATTACTTATGACAAAAGCTTTTCCAAATGGGAATGAAGATTTCCCTTTCTTTGGGAAGAGTTTAAAAATGGAAGGTACCTCCCTGGTGCGACATATTCTGTAAAAACACTATTTCACATGAAAAGATTATAGCACTTTAAAAAAGTTATTTATATTATCTGAGCTGGAATTGTTAAGAAATTATAAAGGGAGGGATCTATCTAGTCCTGCTCATTGGACTCAGTCATATGGAACATTTTGGGTTGCTTACCCAGTTTGGAGAGCCAGTCCACAGGGCAGGGTAGTCATTGCTTGACTGGAAAAGTGCTATCAGAAAATTAGTTTTGTGAGCTTAGTAATACTGGCTTGTGCCTCTGACCTTAATTTCATTTGATGTGAAAGATGTAAATACTGGAGAAATACTAGAAAAGAGTAAAAGAAAGAAAAAGAAACACAGAGAGAAACCCCTCCAAAACTTAGAGCAATTTGTATGGCTTTTACCTACCTAAGTAAGAAGAGGGGAAATGTGAGGAGTTAAATACTGAAACCAGGCTGCCCAGGTGGAGGGTGGAAATGCTGCAGGTGTTGGGAATTTGAATGGACAAGATCATGAGAAACCAGACGGAGCTTTGCACTTGGCTTTGCTTTGATCTCAGGGTCAGGCTGGATGACTTCCAGAGATGGCTTTCGGTCTCAAGGGTACCGAGACTCTATGAAAGCAGGCACCAGTACTGGTGAAAATCTCACCTGCAGTTTGATTTTGGAGTTCAGTAGTACCAAATGAAGAGACTGCAGTCACCCAGAGCTGCTCGCAGTCACTCAGCAGCGTGCAGATCCGTGGTGTGACATGAGGAGCGCAGCACTCGCTGTGTGCACAGCTGTGGAGCTGTGTGTGCAATAACTGGGTTATCAGCTGGGGCATCAGTGCTCTAAAGACTGGCTGCAATGAGCTCTCAATGCAATTATCTGTTTGTGACCCACCTGAGCACTCTGCAAGAAAATCTACATGAAATACTCCCCATTAACTAGAAGGCATATCATGATCCAATTCACTTTTTCTTAGAGAGATAGGATTGGAAGCGGCTTGTTTCACAATTGAATGCAGCAGCCATTCAACAGAGGCAGAGGTTCATTAGTACTTTGCTAATTGGCAACAGTAAGTTTAAGGATCAAGAAAAGACTAGAAAGTAATGTATCTGAACTAGTTTCCTGACCTCATTCCTGCTGCTAGTTAATGTTAGACTCTGAAAATGCTGGCACCAAGTGAATAGTGTATAACCACTAGCTGTTAATTGCCAGAGGAGAAATGAGAGGTAGTGAACTTTGAAAGTCTTCAGCTTCACCCTTAAAAAAAGTCAAATCCTGTTGCCATGAAAGGCAATCTGATGAGTCTCTGTACTATCATTAAGGAATAGGAATTGATCAAAGGTTATAAACAAGGTTCCTTAGGGGTTTGTTGCACCATGGGCAAGCACAGCTAACACCTCTTCCTATCCAGCCTAGAAGGCCGCCTGTATTCCTGAAGACATCTGTTTTTCAAAGGCAGCTGTCAAATAGTTAAGCCAGTTAGTCTTTCTAACGATGCTTGTGTTTGAATTTCTTAGCTGCCCAGTAAATTGGAAAGAAAAATAACACTGAAAATCCATACACTTAAGCTATGTTTTCTTTGGTGGTCCCTGAAAGCCCTTGGAGCTGGGCTGGCCGAGCTGTTGGACGTGGAGGGCAGTTCCTGTCAGAAGCACGGCACAATCCTGTCTGTCGCCAGGGATGGAAGTGGGATCTGCCCCCACACAGCGTGTGCTGCCAGGCAGACAGACAGACAGACAGACATCCCTCTCTCTGTAGCACAGTCAGCTCTCGTCTCATTTAAACTAGATTCCTGGCCCCTCCTCTTCCAACTACCGAGGATTTGATTGTTATGCAGAATAACATAGGATTGAAAGAGTCTCTGGAGGTCATCAAGTCCAGCCCCTGCTTAAAGCAGAGCAGGGCCAGCTTTAAAATGAGGTCTGGTTCCTCAGGGTTTGCTTAGTAGAGACTGAAAGTCTCAAAAGCTCTTCGGAGCCTGATGGAGGCACACGGAAAAGAACAATGTCCTACACCGAGAGGGCATTACTATAAACTGCCTCTGCCGAAAGTCTCATCCAGTCAAGCACTCACTCCTGAAATGCTTGGGAGAGAGAACTGCTGGGAACGAGCTGTGGTGCTCTCTAGTGGCTCCAAAGTGGGAGGAGTTGTGTACAGCCGCCGAGCTGCCGGGGCTGGCTCTGGCGTCTGTGGGCAACGAAGGTGAAAAGGAGCTGAGTTGTATTTGGAAGCTGTGCGTGTGCGACTACAAAGTTTAACAATCTAAACACTCAGTGAAAGGCAACTTGGAATTCAGCGGCAATGTACCCCCGAAGGAAAGGGACACAGGTCACAGGTGGCCATAGAAAACACTGCAAATAAAACCTGCAAAGGTCGGGAGCCCTGGTGTAGCTGTGCTGTGGAGGGGGAAGTGCCAGTAGCTGTTCCGGCTCTCTGGGTGTGCCTGGCTGGGGCACAGAGAGCGCAGGGAGTGAGTGACAGCCACATGAGGTGGAGCTGAAGCAACAGCACGGATTTCAGGAAAACTCTGGAAAGTTGTGTTGAAATATATACCATGAAGCTAATCAATAATGTATTTCCCAACTGCTTTAGGCTATTGACACTGTGAAGGTTGAACTGTAAACTCCTGTCGCTGCTGCATTTCTTTCCACATAAGGCAGCTTTTATTCAAAGAATTTCGATCCATAGTAACAGCTCACTTTGCATTTTTAGAGGCTCTTCTGGCTGCATACTGGCCATAATAGCCAGCAAGTTACCTAGAAGTAACAACACAAACCTAACTCTTCTGTTACAAAGTAATTTGTACAAATTCCTTCCTTCAACTGCCATTAAAATCTGGCAGGGTGGGATGGCCTGATTTTGCTGGTGCTCTGACTCCCTGTAGTCTATCCCACATGTTACTTTGCAGGGGGTGGAATTTGGGAAGTGTCAGGGAAAAAATGGTACTTTGGAACTTCAGCCTGTCCTTATGCTTGGAGCAAAAGTTTGTTTCACAATCTCAAACCTTGCTCAGTTTAGTGAGCTCAGTAGGTTATGAGTATATGGGGACTTTCAGTTAAAATTTATATGTGTCTATTTATATGTTCTCTTAAAGAACTTTGCTCTGTGAAGTGCATGTGAATTCACTGGGATAGGGTACTGGGTTTAGACAGAGTGTAGGTTTCTTCTTGCTGCCCTTGCTGAAAACTCTTGTGCTGCCTGATAGCTGTGCAAATTTCAGCCCAAGTGAGACATTAACCTTACACTGTCCACTGTATTTCTCAACAACATAGGAACATCCTGACCCTCACTCATGGCAGAACTGTAGCCAGCAGTTGCCCAGCTAACACTCACCAGCAGGTTTAAGAGTGCTTTTGACACTGAACACTGGCCTGTAAGATCAGAAAACTTTCTCATTTGGCTCGTGGCTTCCATTATTTTCCAGGTGTTTTTCTTCTCCCCGTCATGCCAGTGTGCATGCAAACCTCCTGAACTTTATTCTGGATTTGTGAGCTGAGTGGAGCGTAGCTGGTTCTTAGTCATGACCATGGGGAGAAGGTTTATGGAACAGCACTGAGCACCATCTGTGCTTGTATGTAAAAAATGCATTAGGGTTTAAAATGTCAACAATAAATTAAGCCAGGTGCTCCAACATAAAAGGTTTACTGCTGTTCTCCAGTGAGAAATCTAATTATGATGTTTTACTTGGTAAAATGGTAGATGCTCATGTACAGTGTGCTCTCAGCCTTCTTAGTATTGATTTCTTCCTTTTCCCACAGTTTATCACGGAACGCTAATTTTCATCTATTTGTCTTACAAGTACAACAGTTACCCATCTTGATATTTGCACTGTCTTGTCCCTGTAGTATGAGATTTTCATGACTTTCCTGTCAGGTTTGCTGCAATCTCTTTTGTGATGGGTAAATCGTTCTCACATGCACTGTTCCCAAGCAACGCAGCTCTTCTGAGGCTGGGTTTCCCTGTGTCCCGAGGGAATGGGTGTTCCCAGAGACACAGTACTCCATTTGCCTCAGTCTGCGCTGTGCTGCTGAGACACAAGCTTGGCCATCATGTGAAGATGATCTCTTTTGCAGTGATGTGAGATGTTGCAGAAGAAAACTGGACGTTCTAAGACAAGTGGGACACTATAAATACTCGCTTGAAAGGGGTATCGGTGCATGTTTGGGTGAGATGTTAGCAAATCTTGACTGTAGAAAGAAAAGCCACAAGAAGGAGCTAGATGAACAGGTACAGCAGAAACCTTTAGTTGTGTTTTTGTATTCATGGAGATCTATGTAGATAAGTGATTGACTACATAACAAGTAGGAAAAGATACAATAGGGTCAGAAAAAACAGGTACTTTTGAGTTAACGCTGTTTGGCTGGGCATAATTTTAGTGGTATTATTGATCAGAAGCAAGAAAATAAAGTTGAGAAGCTTGAAGACATCTTTAACTGATCTTGGAGATTTCATAAAATGCCAGATAATGTTGGATGAATGAGGCTGCAAGTTTGTTGTGTTCATTTGGAAATGTTTGGGTAAAGAGAACCTGAAATGCCTGTGACCCAATGGCATTTGGGGCAGGAGCAGTGTCCTTGCGCCTGAAGGCAGCGCTGGTCTCATGGTGTGCTTACATGATGCACTGTTTGGATCTGCACATTGCCAGATGGAGTTAAAAATGAGTTGTCTGCCTGAACACTAGACTGCCTAGTTGTCAGCTTAGGCAAGCTGTGTATCTCATTCAATGTGATGAAGAGTTTTTGGAACAGAATCCTGTAGTAGAAAAGAAACTACGATGAGAGCTGTCAAGTCTTGCTGATTCAGTCTATGACAGGCAGTTTGCAAATGAAAAGGGAGATGAGATATCCTTATAATTCTACTATGTTCTCCAGTTGAGCTGCGTGACTGAATTCTGAGCTGCTCAAGTCACACTTTGTCCTTTAAAATCAAGCATGGATGAGGCAGAGTGCTAGGGTCAAATGAAAGGCCATGGAAATTGTGTTCATAAGAAAACAAAGTTTTCAAGCTTTAACAGAAAGTTTTTCTAGAGAAAATAGCAAAAATAAAAAGAGGCCTCCAGATGAGTGGTTGACATTAAAATGCATTTTCTCGCTTTCTGAGTGCAGTACAGAACTGCTGAAGTATTAAATACCAAAGTCACTGCAAGTGTGAGGGGAGCCCTCTGCAGTGCTGTCACCTGTCACAGGCCACACAGAACAAAGGGCCACCTCTGACCAGCAGTAAAAAGAAAGGAACCTCTGCAGGTGATAAGTAATGGATTTCTTTGCAGAGATTTTGAAACACCACTGACTAAACCTCTGATCGTCTCTAGCTGAGCATGGAATTGTGCAGCAACCCCCAAACCTATAATGTATAAACTGTACATGAAAATCCCTAAGGCATTTAGCAGAAAGCCAGCTCATTTATTCATTGCGGCAGCTGTCACACCAACCTGTACTTGGTGTGAGTTGCTTGGTTGTTTTGATATTGTTAATGTTTTATATTTGAGAAGTTGTTTGACATTAGCATAGCAGAAAGTAACTCACTTCAGTTTATCCTTTTTCTGCAGGATATAAATTATGTTTAGCTGCAATGAACTTTTTGAGGAACCCTGTGACTTGATGTGAGTTTCTGAAATGTGCTGCATGGATGATGGAAAGCTGATTGTAAAAGTCACATAAAAGGCGTAATTGTTTTCTGCATTTAAAAGAACCCAAACCTATGCCAAGGTGTTGCCTTTTCAAATAGAATATGTTTATATTCCTGCCCTGTTTTCCTGTTCATTTGTGAAACTCCCAGATGGAACAACAGTTGTACATAAGTTTATAAATTGAATCCTGCCCCTGCATCACTCCAAACCACTCTTATTCCTTGGCTCGTCAGAAATGTAATTCATGCACCTATAAAAGACAGGCCTGATGTGGCTCAGCTTGAAGTGTGTAGGCTGAAAGCAGTGGCATCATGAAGGGTGAGTCAAATCAAACTGATCTTTTTGTGTGTTTAATACTGACATACCCTCCCCAGGCGCTCGTGTCTGTGCTGTGCTGGAGTGCTGCAAGTCAAGAGAGTCGTGGATTTCTCCCAGAAGCTCTTTCATGCTCTGTGTATAAAGCATGGGAGAGGATAACGTCCCAACCTCTGATGGGGTTAATTGTTAGGATGATCCCAGAATGTATCATAAGGTTAAATATCTGAACTAGTATCGAAAGTCTAATACTTTAGTTTAGAAACTAATAGTTGTGAAATAGGGATAGAAAAAATCAGATATCACATTTTAGATGGGCAGTGTTTTTTCACATTAGATATCTACATCCACCTACATTCTCCTCCAAAGATGAAAAAGCATTGATTAGATGTTTTTCTGACGACAAGTCTAGCAGCACACTTTCATGCTAACTCTAAGTGCTGCTCTAAGACATTTTCAGAAAACTGTGAAATCTTTGAATATATTACTAAATCACAGTGGTTATGTTTACAGTGTAAATTCCAGTTAACTTGACATTATGCCCTTCTTGACAGTTGGCTGACAATAGAACTTACCTGCAATTACTTCTGACAGTGGTGTCAGCTGATTGATATACTTTTTGGAACTTTTTTTGGAACACTTGATCAAAGAAATCCCATTAAGATCATTAGATACAACATTTGCAGCCCCAAACCAAACTCACCGAAATGTAAAATTTGTTATTTAAATGCACGATCCTTGTCTCACTTTGGTTTACAGTTTTTAACCTCCTGTGACATACAGTAACACTGTGCTCTGGTAACAGATATTCCCTTGCTAGAAACCTAATGAAGAAAGATGGGCTTGCAAAATTGCAAACTAAACTTGAACAAATTACCAACTAACTGAAAGTAGTCAACTTCCAGTTTTTGCATCTAATTCATCAGAGTTTTACAACTTCCTTAAGCCTAATCGTGCTTACCTGATTTCTTTTCCACACTTGCTCAGGATTATTAATATTAAATACTCTCAGCATCAATGGGATTTTAAATATGGAGCAGAACCTATGTCCCACTAGACTCTGTATCCAAATTTTTAACCAGTGTCTAATAGATTTTATTTCTATTTATTTTTTATGAAACTTTTTATTATTAATAGTGTTCTCAAAATAAGCTAATGAACTGTAATAGATTTGCATAATTATGAAGACTGATAATTTATTCATGGCCATGGCAGACAGAATGAAGGATTGGCATTAATTCTGCAAGCAGCTCGCTGAGAATACACACTGCTCTGCACTCTGTTTTGGGGCTTTCAGTGGAACAAAAATAGAGGAAAATTCCTCTTAGTGGATGCATCCTACTTGAAATGCTTTGTAAAATAGTCCCGAAGTACTTCTGAAATTGAAACTGTATAGATTTGATTTAACAACTGTTGAAACATAAGAAAGTGTATCCTACCAGGTGGTGTGTTCTGGGTGCTGGTGACTAGGGCAGAAATAATTTTTTCACTGTTGAAAAATACCTTTTCACCCCATTCAGAGCAAACCTGTGTGTCTGCAGCTCTGCAGTGAGGATATGAAGGCAAATGCAGCACACAATGAGCAATTTGTCATCTGAAACTGTGCTAACTTTTATGTTCTTGCATCAGTTAATAGGTAGGACTGAATAAACAGACATTTCAGGGGCCTTCAGGAAGGGCATGGATCCAATGGCACTGAACTGAAAATAATAATGTTTTGCTTCTTTTTTCCACCTTCCTTCTAAGCATTGGATAAACATCAGCGTTCACATCCTCCCCATATTATCAAAGGAAGGCCAACAGTTTATAGGAGCCAGTGCTCTCAGCCAATGCAGCCCTCACTGCTGAGTACAGATTGCCCTGTGCCCACTGCTCAGACAACATGGCCAGAATTTGAAATTAAACACTGTTATTTTCTAAAGAAGAGATATAAAGCCATGAATTCTCAGCAACTGTGTGTCCTAATAAATACATGAAATATTCCCTATCCAGGAGGTTGACACCTGAAATATGTAATCTGTGGTTAGAGCTCATGTTTTGGGAGGACACATGTTCCATGTCAGGTAATTTCACTTTGAGCTGTTGTTCAGCGAGACACATTTAGTGGTTGGAATGAATCTAAGTTATGGCCTGAAATTTGCTGTGTGTGAACATTTATGTGTGACCTTTCTGCTCATACATCTTCTAGAGCAGCACTGAGAATAGGAAGAGGCTTGCTCTAAGACCTATTGTATTTCAGATTTACAGCGTGTGCAGTGCTGGGATTTGCTCAGCAATAAACAACTGGGCAAACTGAAACAGAGATGCTTAATGTGCTGAGAAAACATAATGATAAAGAGTGTGGTGTATGGGGAACTTTCATCTTGATGATAGCTAGAAATGTGCAGGAGAAAGCAATTTTCATCCTTTGTTAGAGAAAATGAAGCTGCAAATTTAGACTCTGAAACTGAACAGGATTACTTCAGAGATGTTCAACTCAGGAATTATTTTCCAGGCTGCACAAGAAAAAACAGAGGCAGTGACAAGAGTAGTGGCTTTTGTTGTTGTAATTCTTGGTACCAATATGTCCAAAGATATTACTAGAAGTTGCTTTTGTTTGTTTGTTTGTTTTAACAAAGTAAGTAGTGATCTTTGGGAAAAATCTGGATTTCCTTTTCAATATGACATGTTACAGATGATAACTGGAGACTGTGTTAACTGTCATTTTAATCTGTACCTAATATAGAGGTAAGTTACATTCCTTGCTAAATTCACATTTTGCAGGTACAAGTGGTATAAGCCACAGCTGCAGCTTTGCCTTCAAGTCAGATGAAATGGTCATTCTCTCTCTCTCTCTCTTTTTTTTTTTTTTTTTTTTTTTTTAATTGCTTCAAGGTCTACCTGAAATCTTTCAGTTACAAAAGAAAATAATATTCTGACCTATTTCTCCACCCCCTTCAATGTCAGCATTTGTGCATCTCCAGATAGGTGCTGCACAGTCTTTCAGTACTGAAAGAGCTCCAGAAGCAGAATAACCTGCAGAGACTAAAGTGGAGCTGGGAATATTTGTGGGTTTTCTTTTCCACTTCACAGGAGCCCCTCCTCTCAGAGTTATGCTGGTTCTAATCTGAGGTTGTTCAAGGGCCTTGAACATGTACGGTTTAAATTGTTTTGTTTAATAATACTGTGGCACACTGTTTCATTTTTCTTGCTAATAAATATATATAAAAATAAATATAATCATAATAAAAAGATTAAGCTGATCAGAGTAATATTAAATGAGAAGACCTTGGGGACTGCTGGACCAAAGTGGCTGCAGTCCTGCTGCTCTAACACAGGATTTGTGTGTCTGAGCACTGAATTGGAGAGAAATGTGTCCTGGTTCTGACTGGGGCAGAGTTAACTTTCCTCCTCATAGCTGGTGGAGTGCTGGGGAAGCACAGGAAGCTTCCTGTGTTTAGTTCTTTCCAGGAGGCAACGAGAAGAGGGAAGTAGCTGCATATGTTCAGTGTTGAATGTGATGGGAAGAGTTCACACAGTAATGTTCATACATTGGAGGCAGGAGCTCTATACCAAAATGAGAAGACAGTTTAAATTTGGAAAGGTTTAGATTTTTTTTTAATTATTATTTTAATTATAAAGGCCACTTCATTATCAGTATTATGCAAGAGGGCTTTCTTTAAGTTCATGTCACATGGCAAAATGTTACTGGCTCCAAACATGTCAAGAACAGCTCACTCTTTGCGGGGTAGTACAGGCTCAATATTGTTAAAAATGTGAGAGGGAGCTGACCCAGAACTGAATTGTGAAGACTTAATCAGTCTAAGACCAAAAAAGTAACTGACAGAATATGTGCCTTTCTGCCTTTTTAAAGAAATCTGCCTCTCTTTCTTTGGTTTTATTTTCATTTCTTTGTGGACAACAAGGGAATTTACTCATCCCTTCTATTCCAGGTGCTCCTTTCTTCCTCAACTGTTCCTGAAAAACAAATTGACAAAAGGAATCAAAACAAGTCTCCAAATTAGATTCTTCTGTACTTGGAGGTAAGCACCAACAGTGTAGTCCATCATGATACTGATTTTGTTTGGAGGTTGACTCTCAACCCAAACATCTGCTTGGTTTAAGCTGTCTTCCTCTTCCATCCATGGGGTAATAATTTAGCAGCAGAAAAACCTGACATAAAGAAAATAAGAAAGGTTTTCAGAAGGGCTGAAGCTGCTATGCTTTGGATTAAATTTCCTTTGTTTTCACAGTTTTTGGGAAATTTGAAATTTGATACTTAGGAAAACAAGGTTTTGAGGTAAACTCCAGAGTTAAAAAACCATCCCAGATACAGTCAGATATTCTCAGGAATGTCCAATAAATGATAGATACTAGTTACAATTTCTGTTATAAACTTGAGGATTAGAGAATAGACTGTCAGTAACCCCAGGTTTGGTTTGTGTGAGGTTGGTTGACCCTGTCTGCTATAATCATGGCACTATGTACAGATGTTATCACTGCTCTGTGAACTATTTGAACTTGCTTAATGACATCAATTAATCACATTAGTGCTTTAATGCCCTTGAATGACATCTTTCAACTTGCAGAAACTGTGTTACGGATTTTGTTGAAGTAGGAAATATTTTTATGTTATTTTCTCCTTAGCTACCCTTTTAACCTTCTCGAGCAATTTAGAGTATACATCTTGTGATAACTCAATTTCCTGTCTTAATTGCACATCGTTACTTCCCGAGACGGGGTGAGCATGCTGAAAATACCGATTTTCCACTTCAGTCTCCTGTTTGGAGAGGAATGGGGCTTTGAGGGGTGGGCTTGGGAAGAGCTCTAAACAGACAAGGGAGGCAGGAGAAGCGTAGTAAAATGTAGTCCTAGTTTTTCAACTTCCTTTTCCAGAAAGAGATGCTATGGGGTGTCTTGTGAAATATTTTTGAGTTCTGGAAAGGTGTTAGTTTGACAGTCCATAAATATGAGAGCATTTTTGGGTGCACTGAGAGCGCTTGCTTTATGCCTGCCCTCTGACAATCACTTCAAAGCTACAAGGAGGTATCCAATGGACGATAATTTTGCTGACACACAGATAAAGATCAATATTGGTGAACTATCAAGTTCAAGTTAATTTTACAGAAGTCCTCAAGT
The DNA here is from genome assembly GCF_015227805.2 of Hirundo rustica. Taxonomy (NCBI): domain Eukaryota; kingdom Metazoa; phylum Chordata; class Aves; order Passeriformes; family Hirundinidae; genus Hirundo; species Hirundo rustica. The sequence continues at coordinate 6,888,532 of NC_053464.1, forward strand.
ATCAGTAACCCACCTGTCATGGATACAGTCAACCTGAACAGAGGTTTTAGTGGTAAAATGGATGAATACAATGTACTCAGTTGCTCTCTCTCCCTACTTGGTGCTGATTTTGTCTTATGCTGAAAATGGTCAAAATAGATCAAAATCCTCCATTCCATTTGAATTTGATGGTTATTTGAAACATTTTATCATAGTCTTAATAAGGAAAGTCCCAAGATTATTCACTAATCCTTTTTTTATTTCCTGCTTTTGCTTCCTTCCTAAGTGAAGACAGTATTCTCTTCTGGTTTTTTGGTGCAGTTTTTCAGTGCTGGTTTTCTTTGTTGCCCATTTTGTCTGCTGTAGTCAGCTCTTGTCTTTGTGCCTTATGGGGCCCTATATTTGCAGTGCTTCATTATGGCAGGAATTTTTTATTTGGTTTGCTTTCTGGTTTTTTTTGCTTTTTTCCCTTCCTTTCTTTCAACATGCACTCAGTAGTCAAACTTTGGTTCATGGTGTTGGCTTTGGAGCATGTTACCTGAGCAGAAAAAAATATCGAAACAAAGAAAATGGAGGTGATTCTTTGAAAAAAAAAAAATATTCAGGAGGTTAGGAGACAGGCTTCCTCAAGCCCTCTCCTGGGTGTCTGTTCACTAGGAAAATGTGGTCTGCAGGATTGTTTGTACATCCCACATGAAACTGTGTGTTTTGTCCTGTATTTTCTGCTGAATGAAGAGCCAATGTCTACTAAAAGGCTCTTGGAAATCCCATTGTAAAGAGAAAATGTCTATTCTCTGAGCAAATAGAAGTAATCGTGTCATCCCTGAGCTTATGATTTTTCTCATTTTTGCTGTTCTAAAAATATTCATGGAGGCTGTACAGACAAGGGGGGGTAAATAGATAAATCTAAGTGGATCAAGTCTAACTGTGATCAGGTGATTGCAGTGCTTGGATGATATCCTCTGCCAAAGGAAATTAATTTTTATTGACATTTACACATGATCTCGGCACAGAACCTTTTGCCCTCATTTCAGGTGCCTGCTGTAAACCGATGGTACACTGAAACAAAACATATTTAGAAACAAATGTATGTGACAAAAGCCCAGAGTAAACATTTAGTAAAATGAAATGATTTGCTATTTGAGCTTGGAGTTTAGCAGCTGAACATGTGAGTTTGTTTGTAAGGATTGTGGCCAGCCAAGAGTCTCAACACTTCAGGATGAACATCCACTGAGCCAGTCTGGGCTCTAATGGCCTCAGAGGATGAGCTTTTGCTATGAGCTTCAGCCCTTAGGGGAAAAGTGAGATTTGGGTGAGACTCTTCTACCTTTAAGTGTGGGTATCTACATTTAATCTCAGCATCTTCATTCCCTGCATAAATCGTGGACAGGCTTCCTCTCATCTCATCTGAAAGCTGACATCTAAAACACCTGAGGTGAGTACCAGGCTTCTGTTCGTGAAATTCAAAGGGAATCAAGATGACCAGCTTGCTAGAAGGTGTCCAAGTGTGTGGGAGAAACCTGTGCCAAGAGTCTAAAATAAAAAGGGGGTCAAGAAATTGAATTTAATTAACTTAAAGTTAGTGGCTGAATATCTGGGAATTCAGGTCCATTTCTAAGCAGAATTAATCCTGGCAGTAAGTGTAACTGTGTGGCTGTTGGAGAGCTGAAGGGAAGGGTACGCAAGTCTGTGCTAAATAGAAGACAGGAGTGCTTTCAGTTCCCCTGTCTGCATTTGTTTGTCTCTGTTCTGTGTCCACAAGGTGAAAAATGAAGTAAACTGGGTAGGAAGTGCTGGCTTGCCAGATCTTCTGGTTACCTCTAAGGAGAAGGTGTTGAGTTTGAAATGTTTTGGAATGGAGCAGAATGCATGGTACATCTGCCATTGGTTCGTGTTTTAAAACACCTTCCAAGTTTTGTTTCAGGTGATGAAGATGTAGCTTAGAGTAATGTTTGATTTGAAATCATTTATGCAATAACTTGTCCCAGCAGTTATTGTAAAGAAGCAAAAATTCCCCAAGTGGCACAAGCCAGCAGAATAGGATATTTTCCTTATGGGTAGTTTGGGTTATTTAGGTCTCCCCAAATGAAACACACAGTGTTATTAAATAACTCTACATTAAGTCAATTGGTAAAATTCCCACTGAATCAAGGTTCACCGTGTTCAAATGACTCCAGACAAGCAGGGAGGACACACTGGCTGTGCAGTCTGATCTGGAATTGCTTCATCTTATGGCTTGGATAATGAGATATTGATTTTCACAGAGCAGGTCATGTTCAAGAAAAAAATGAGAGACTCAGTTGCAATTACAAAAGTCATTTACAATTGAAAGTGGAGAAAGGTTTACTTTCTGGATAGTAGATGATATATTTTAGCCAAGTCTTTCTCACAGTTGTCAGGATTTGGTACAAAGAAAAATAAAACTGAAAACAAAAAGACACTATCAAATATATATGCTCCTGTTTTCAGAAGTGGTACTTAAAAGATGTCTTCTAACTATTTTGCAGGAAAGATAAACGGAGTCTGTTAAATGCTTAATGTCTCACAGCTCCAGCTGTAAGTCACAGGGACTTTGCACAAAATCCTAGCAATGCTCTCTGTTTCAGCAGCTCTGAGCAATCTTTTCAGCTGACCTACGACGGCAGAAACAGCAGAAAACATAACCTTCAAGATGCTCTTTTCTTATTACAAGCATAACATTATTCATTCCTAAACTCTGTTGTCTACTCTCACTAAAATCAAACTCTCTCTCCTTAGGCAGGGACCTTTGTCATCCTTTCTTGGGATTTGATGGATGAGGGCAGAGAGCCTGCAGGAGAGCTGTGAGGCTCCAGGCTGAGGTAGTGTGGGATCCTGCTGTACTGGGGCTGCCAGGGATGGAATTCTCTCCCCATTAGCTGTTGTCGAGCCATTTCTTTGCGTTGTGATGCAAACAGTGTCAGCAACACATCAAGGGTTTAGGATTGCTGAACAGTGCTTCCACAGTGGTGCACTTCTGTGTTTCCCTTCTGTCCTCCCCAGGGAATTCTAGAATGGCCTGGGTTGGAACAGACCTTGAAACCCAGCCAGTTCCACCCCCTTGCCTTGGGCAGGGACACCTTCACTATTCCAGTTTGCTCAAAGCCCCATCCATCATGGTCTTGAATATTTCCAGGGATGGGGCATCCACAGCTTCTCTGAGCAACCTGTGCCAGCGCCTCACCATCCACAGTCGAGAATTTCTTCCTAACATCTAATCTAAACCTGTCTTCCCTCAGTGAAAAGCCATTACCTTTGTCCTATAAGCGCTTGTCAAAAGTCCATCTCCAGCTTTCTTGGAGCCGGTGGCTTCCCCTTCTGTGCCATGGAAAACAGCATTTGGAGACTCATCTCCTATTTCTGTCTTCCCCCTTTTGCCTCTCCCCCAGCTTTTCCCTCCCAGTAGCCACCCCTCCTTGCTGGAGCTGTGCTTTCCTGGTTTCTGGAGGGGTGCTGGCAGAGGCTGCAGCTGGGCAGGCACTACCACGAGTGGTTCTTTGATCATGTGCTGCTCCTTGAGAACTTGCATCAATTTCTACCTGGGATTTAAGCTTAACAACTTAAGACACTTAATTTGTAAAATCTAGGTTTTTTAGTAAGAGATTGATTAGCAGCCTAATCTGTAGGCTTCCTGTGGGATATTATCCTCTACAGACCTATTTGAAGTAATTTTATTATAAGATTTTTTAATACCTAGGAAGATTACTTGCTCAGGAAAAGTGCTTGTGTGAATAACAGAGATGATGTTAGTGCTTTCTGGGTCCTTCAGGACCTCCTTTTAATTTTTTTCTCTGAAGACATTTGCCTTATTTTTCCTGTTTCCCTGGGAATACTTGTCAGAGGGCAAGAATGCTATTCAGGAATGTTCAAGTGTTCTTTACAGTAGAATGACTTCATAAAATAGGGAAATATAAGTGAATATTTGTTGTTCTTCATTTAGAAAACTTTTTATCTCTGGAGTGGTAATAAGTTATGTCTCTGTTTCTTTTAGTAAGAGCTCTTGTCTGTCCTCTCCTCTGGTTTTAGTCTGTTTACACATGCTCTTCTCTTTGCATGCTTATAAGCTGCCCTAAAACTTTCAGTATCTGCAGACCAATAAAAAGAATTAAAATGTGACTATGAAAGTATTGTATTGAAAGAAAGTAATGAAATTAAGATGGAAAATGCTATTATAAATAATGTATTTTAATAAATAACTGTAGACTGTAGAATTTCAATTACAGAAAAACATGCTTTACACAAGTAATTACTAAAGAAATTGCTGTAGGAACACATTCATTCGTTGAATTGCAGGACATAAATTCTTCCTCTGATTGCATCTTCCGTTGTGAGGGGAGCAATCACAGCAAACACCAAGCTCTAATAACACCCTCTCTTTAGGAATTAGAACTTACTGATGGATGGGAATGTGGAAAGGCTAATGAAAGGCTGCTGCTTCCTGTGCACAAAGGGAGTGAATGGAACCAGTCAGGCACAAAGCAGGAGCTTTGATCCCTGGCAGGTAATTCAGCAGCTCCTCTCAGCCGTGCCTTTCAGCAGGTGTTGGGGCTCAGGAGGTCTGTAGGACATTTGAGTTGTGTGTTCATCCATGCAGCTTTCTGGGGCGCATTGCATGTGCACAGAGGGGTTACACCCTGTGAGAAGAGAGCAGAACACCCCTGGGGTGTGACAAGGAATGCTGTTTATGTGAGTTGGGTTGTGAATTTGGTGCCTTTAGAATCTATTTTGGAGGAGGGGGAATGTCAGAGATGTTTGTCATAGCTCAAACAGGCCATGGGTCCTTCAGTACGTTGAGGATCTGCAGCATCACCTCTCCCTCTCCTGTCCATCCCTGGAGATGGGGTCGGGATAATCCAGTTGGATCTTCCCCCCTGTGCAGGACTTTGAAGCAGAGACTGATGGCACACCAAGATAGTAAAAGACACACTGGACTATTCACAGAGGTGACTATAACACAACCCAAGGCATCTTTGTGTTTCAGGGTTCAGTGTCCAGCTGGCCTGAGGGGAAAAGGTCTCTGGCAGTGGTTTTCAATAGGGGGAAGAAAATGGGAAGTGTCTGGAACAGAGCTGTGACAGAAGTTTCCAGCAGAGGTCTGCTTTTCTGATTGCTGTATGGCAGAAATAAGAAAATCTGGAGGGGGAAAAAAGTAATTAAGGAATTTAATGTAATCAGTGAAAATTAACGGATTAAATGGAAAACCCATGCAGTTTATGCAATGTGATGTTCTATGTGCAAAGTTACCAAAAAGAAAACTAGACATAAAGCCTCATACTTTTAGTGTTTCCTTAGGTGACACGTAGACCCAATCCTGTTTCAGTTTGTTCATATCTGAGAACTGTCTATTGATTGCAAAATGTATGTTTACATCTTAGATGACAACCAACAATGATTCTGTGTTGTCAAGTCAGTATTTTGCAGGATATTTTCTTTTTACCCTGGTGAATGACCTTTCCCTTTGTTGTGCAACTGGACACCTTTCTCTCCCCCGATGTTTGTATGGATTGAGTTTAGAAGTATTGATGTGTTTTTAACTTCTGTCAAAGAAAGGTAACTTGTTCATTTTTTCTCCCTAGATTTTCTATTAAAGCCATCTTTCCCACCCCTCTCCACTGGTAATGTTTTTTTTAATGTTTCCTTAGTCTGTTCTTATTTTGCTTTGAGTTCAAGAATGTTCTTGTGGAAAATGGTTATTTTTTCATCCTAATGTCACCAGTGAGTCAGTCCAGCACACATTCTTATTACAGGATTACTTGAGATTTCTCTTTTATTTAGTAAAAACCATCAGAGTTATGTTTGAATTTTCTGTGCAAAGATAATCTATAAAGGTCTTCAGCAGACACTGTACAAAGAAAAATGTGTCTATGGGGATACAGATTCTTCTTGTTGCTGTAGGGTTTTGATCAACTGTTTATAGAGGAAATGAGAAGGTCTTTTGCTTTCCTCTGGAAAATGACTTATACGTTTATCAGCTTCTCTTCCTAAAATAATGTGTTTGGTAGAAGTACAAATATTTGCAGTAGGATATTCAGTCTATTACTTAGAACAACAGATAGAGAAATAAAACTTGTTCTGTTACAGTCTGACACTTTCTGAAGCAACTTCAGACCTCACAAAAAATTTGTGCGTGGGAATTGCACAAGTATTTGTGCTTTCTAAATCACATTTACTCAGGTATTTGCTTGATGTTATTATTTTTCATAAAACTGTAATGAGATACTAATGTAAAAATCCATTCATAGTAGAAAGCACAAGATGTTTAAACATCTTAAAGAGCAAAAAAACCTGTTCTGGAATTAGTCTGTAGAGCTTGCCTAAAGTTCTGGGCTGGATCACAACTTCAGCGTTACAATAACAGATCAGCCCAACTGATCTTTTATTACAACCTCTGTGTTTTATGCTGTGCACAAACTGTGTCTGAGACCCACTTAGACAAGGAACACAGAGCATGAAGTTGGCAAACACTTCACCAGCTTGGCATTGCTTCCCCAAGAGAGCAAACCAGTTGTTAATTCTGGGAGTACTCTGACACCAAGAAGTTAATGCTCTGTAGGTTATACTGTAGATTTCCATCACTATGGCTGTTTTGCACTAAGCGTCTGGATGGACACACACAGATTTGCATGGGGAGCCGATGGGAAGTAAATTAGGTGTGGATCCACAACACAGCATTTTAAAGCAACTCACATAGCAATAAAGCAAGGCTGCTGTCAGGTGGTCTTTCCTGCTTTCAGAGGGGCTACCAAATGCAGGTGCTGCAAACTCCACAGCTCTGTGTGAGATGGTTTCAGCTGCTGTGCAGCCCCATTTTGGGGGTGTGCATGGCAGGAGCTCTCCAGCTGCAGGGCTGGCAGTGCCCATGCCTGGGGCCATGAACTGTTTCTGTCAGCATAGCAAGACTTGACCTTCGAGGTCTTGAACGCTTAAGAGCGTGAGCTTTATTTCTAAAACAATGAATTCAAAATCCCACACCAAGCTGAGTCCTCAGTCCGTTAGAATAAGCAGAACACAATTTTTAAAGTAAAATAGTTTTCCTTACGAACATATTTTTTATGAAATGCTACATATTTTAAAATTGTCAACAATTGGTTTAGAAAATATTGAGAAATCATATCTAAATATATGACTGACTGCTGCACTTCCATAATAAAATATTCCAATTTTTGTATTGATCTGAATTTCATAACAAGCAAACCCCAAACTCCAGGCTTTGTATGAAAATATTTCAAATGTCATGACCAGTATGGCATATTTCTAGGGCACATAGAAGGAATTTCCCCACACCTGTTTTGACTAGAAACTTGGTTTCCAGTATCACTTTATCCTTGTCTGTCGAACTCCTCATTTGCATTGTGTGCAGAAAGACTCAGAAGTGCTGCCAATTTTTAACAAATGGGAATTATTTTGTAACTCCGGACCTGAGAAGTCTGGGAATGCTCTGCAGTCATTAAGTTTATTAAAGCTGCTCTTAATGGGGTAGAATATATATTAATTGGATAGAGCAAAGTCAAACTTACTTAGCATAAAATTTGAGAGTTTGGTAGTGCACTGTAGTGGATTGAGTTGGATTGGTGCCCAGGCATTCTCCAGCTGGAGAACGATGGCACTCAGGTCTGGGCAGCTCCTTGGGCTCAGACTCCTCAGTTGAACTTCCTGGTCTCTTCAGATGCAAAAGAGAAAACTTCATTCTTGCCAGCTGGGAGGTGCCATTGGTTCTTTCTTATTTATTCCTGAAAATATGAACAGAGATGACCGATTTAAAAACAGACTGGTAGAGAGTAGATAATATAAAGAGGAAATGGTTGTTCATGTTTCTTTTTTCTTGTCTAATCTTCTCCAGCATCCTCTGGAATATGCATGAAATCTCCCTTGAAATCAATTAAATCAGTTACAGTGTTATGCAGATGTAGCCTTAAAAAGGCTATTTTATAATCATAGATTGCAATGGGCAATTTCAAGGTAATTTTTCTTTGCTTTGAGTGGCTTAAACTCAGGGGTAAATCTTGAGAGTTTCCAATTTCCAGACGTGTGTGGTCATTAGAGATCTGAAGGTGCTTGCCCTGCCCAGTTCAGCTCCCACTGAGCTGCCGTGGCATATTGGTTCTAGCAGGCACCTGAAAGCCTGTGCTGCTAGAACCAGCCAGGGCCAGTTTTCATGCTGTTGGTGATGCCTTTCAGTTCTAAGAAAAATACTAAAGAAAAAAGCAGAAAATTGGAAAAAAAACCCAACAAACCCAACTTTGTAAATGGCACTTTTCTAATAACAGAAAAACAAAACAAAAAAATTATAATGCCAAAGCTCACGTTTGCTCACAGGCCTCTTTACTCCTCCCTGTTAAAGCTTTGGCTTTTGGGAGCAGAATTTCCTTGTCTTGTTTTGAACTTTCCATGTTTGATTACTTCAACTTCAAATTGGCATAAACTACTACACTGACCTGAGCAACTTATGGGGCAAAAACAGTTCTAAATTTGAATCTCTGTAGCAAAGGTTGAACTGGTCTGAAATCAAAGGCAGTACAAATTGCTCCAGTGCAGCACAGATATTACCAATATTTGGCTCACTGCACAGGTGGAGTTCAAAAGCTGGACCACAAACTGAACACCTTCCCAGGATTTCTGCCTGGAGGGGGCCCCTGACCCCAGGGTGCTCAGGCTGAGCCCACAGCACACACCTGGGAGCTGCTGGGGTGATGCAGTGGGAGGGACGAGAGCTGAAGCATTTGGAGCATATAAAATTCTCATTGAAAATTCAGTTGTTTGAGCATCCGGTTTGGTTGATCTCATGTCAGGCATCCTCTTGATTTTTTTTTTTTTCTTTTGAGGAAAAAGCATGAAATAATTTCTGATTTTTTCCACTATGAGTAAAATTTCATTGTCAAAATGCCAAAGGTTGCAGAGCACTCAAAATAAATAGAGGCAAGCAGACATTTTAGTACCAGTGGGATGCAGCAGGCAGCAGATCTCGGTCCTTCAGTGCTTCTCCCAGTGCCCCGGCTCTTCATTCTCGTGGGACCTGTGAGTTTGCAGAGGTGCAGATGTGTCAGGATGCCCATTACTCCTGAGGCAGGTAAAGATTGCTCTCCCCAGGGTTCTCTGAACTGTCAGAGGTGGCCTGGATGTGCCACTGACTCCGCTGCAGCAGTGATACAGTAAAAATCCCAAAGTCACTTCAGTCAGTAGGAATACACACAGAAATGTATCTGTAAGACCATGCTGAAGAGGGGAGTGTCAAGCAGTTCAGTTCATGTTCTGGAAATACAGGGACTGGGATAAAGGGAAGGGAATCAGGAGAAAACCATGTATCCTTGGAGAGCTTTTTGTAAGAAGGCAAAATCCAGGAAAATGAGCCAGAAGAGGGACAAGCTGTGTTTTTACAGGCCTATAAACTTTGGATGACACCTCGGGTTTAATCTTAGATCAGCTTTTGCTTTCCATTTTGTCTCTGTACTCCAAAAGCCAGTTCTGTTTGTTTATTCTGCAGGTTAGGTATCTTTTCCTGACTGCTTCATCTTTCAGCTTCTGTCCCACAAAGTACTGAACATCTGTAGGATCCTGATATTACATTTTTACTGATTTCAAAATTAATTGAGAACTAAAGATCTCATTCCCCCATATTTTACCAAGTGCTGCTTGAGATGCTAGTGTGGTTTTTTTGCCACCCAAGTGATCATTAAACAGTGAGTTTCTCTCATTCTGAAACCCAGATGATTGTGTGTGATTTACTCATTTATGTTTTTAAAAAGTGCTTCAGTCTTTTTGTTTACAGGCCTTTGAAAAAGCAGTGAAACACACTGTGCTGTCTTTATCAGATTCTTTTCTAATTAATCAAGAGTAGCAGAAGAAACAAATGAAAAAAGAGAATTGTCTTGGTGAAAGTCTGCAAATAAAGAACTTGAAGTGTGACATGAAAGCAAAGCTTGCATACTATTAATGGATACATTTTAAAAGTTATTTTTTAAGTACATCTTTCCTGTTGATTCTCAAGGGGAAAAAAAAGTTTGACTATAACTGTTTTTTCCCACCAGAATGTTAACCTTGCCATTCTGGAATAGGTATATGGTATCAAGCAGACCCATAGGTTTATGTTTAAGAATAGAACAGAACCAGCTATCCTTTTTCTTAGCTTTCCTTATTCAGTTATAGATATTCTTTTCCTTTTCAGAAAATCAATTCTGTAAACATTAGCTTGATACTTCTCCTGACAGGTGTGAGTGGCACACAGAGAAATAAGGGTTAAACCAGAGCTCACCAATGAGCTCAAGTGAGCTCTAACTATGGCCATGATTTGACAATTCAAAAAGAGTCTCATTGGTGCCTTTTTGCTTTTCTCTAAAATGGAAGTGAGATGATAATGATGGCTGATTTCTAGTCTCCTGATGCTGATGGAGGATATGAGTTGAATTGGGTCTAGTAATAAAATGAACCCCTAGAAGAAAATTGTAATCAGACTCCTAAGTGGTTATAATTGCATAGGATTGGAGTGAAAGCTATTCAAATAACATCCAGCTGTAGGCACTGTGAACTCCTTAACCAAATCCAAGACGGGTTATTCCTGATTTTCTCACATTTTTTTCCCTCCTGCCTAGATCTGTAGTTTTCTCTCAGAATGAATGTGCCCTAGCCATCTTGTAACATTATTTAATTAAGACATTTGCAAATTAAAAGTACTCATTTTTTAAATACACCTACATATAAAGTGAAAGCTGTCAGTGGTAGAAAATCGAGTGCTGGAAGCAGCAAGGATATCCATTATCAAAGGTGTCAGAGCCCAGCACAGCCTTACCCAGGTGCCTGGCTTTGGGGCCCTTGCAGAGCCCTCGCTGCTGGGAGGGAGCCGTACAGTGAGGCTGCGATGTGCTGATGTGCTGCCAGGACACCAGCACTGTGACAGGAACACCCAGCAAATGTAGATGTTTTCTACTTTGCTGCTTCAGTTAAGCACTAAAGGAGGGAGAGAGTTGTGGAGATCAGATGATGAAACCATTGCTGATACATCAAATTAGTGAAAACCTGAAGCTGTTGTAGAAATTAGGAGGATTGAACACGTTGTTTGCTATTGTTCATGCCAATTAACCGTGGAAAAGCAAAGGAATTACGACTGAATTCTTTGCCAACCACGAGCAGGTTCTCTGTGCTAAACCCAACTGGGATTATTGAGAGCAGGAAGGGCTGGGAGGAAGCAAAGTGCCAAAGGGTCCCAGGGAACGATGGATTGCCATGGCCAAACCACGGGAGTGGAGCATCAGCTGCTCCAGCAGTGACCTGGTGATGCTGAGTGGAACTGTTGCTGTTTCATTTAGGGAATTCAGTACTGGAGGTGATATTTGCTGATCAAAGTGAATAATCTAGTTGAAATTAAACCCACTAATGTTTGAAAATAAATAGAATTAGATGTGTTCTGAAGCATCATTCGGCAAGATTTTCCTCCAAGAGGATGACTGTTTCTAGTAGGGAATGCTTACTTCTCACAAACTTAAAATTTCAGTTCCAGTGCATAAAAGATTTATTGAATGAGATTATGATCAGAAGACACGAAGTAGAGCTCAAGGACCAGAGATAAATAGGAGAGAGGATACTATTTCCCAGAAAAGTGAATGATCTTAAGAGGAATATGCAGTATAAAGGGAAAGTCAAAATTAACAAGCTTAATGCAGAGATGGGAAATAATCTGTATTTATTCTGAGAACTAAATTTATTCTCTTTTACATTGTATTGGATGGTTTGACAAATAAATTATTTGGTATCAACATCTCTTATGAAAGAACCATAACTCGTTTCAGAAGTAATAGCTTTTATTATTATCATTGATTCAGGAAATTGGAATAAATATCTGTGCTTATTAGAATTTTATGTAGATAACTTTGAAGAATGCTGAAAGCTCCTTACTATTTCATGCCCAAAATGAAGTAGCTCTGCCTCCTCAGAAAAACATAAAAAAATTAATCTGTGAGGGCTGACAAACAGGCAGTAACCGGTGTTTTATTTTCAGAGCAAGGGAGAAAGTCAGCTGAGTCTTTGAGTCTGAATGGGCAAAACCCAAGTGTATAATCAACAGCACTTGGCTGCACTCATGGGAAGAGGGGCAGAGGGCTCAGGACAGCAACAGCTGGCAAATAGTTGGTGTAAACGGGCACAAGAGCAGTTAATATTGCTGTGGGAGCCACCTTTGCTCAGCTATAGACACAGAGCAAACAGTGCTCATCTATCCAGAGCCTTGGGCCTCATTTCTGTATTTTTCTTTAAAGAAGTCCTTTCAGAGAGGCTCTCCCACGTGTCAGTTGTGTAAAGAAGTTGTACATTCTTCTGTGAAATGTGGTTCATTGCTTATCTTATTCATGTTCTCCATTTTTTTGTAGTTAACAAGGAACACGACCAGAGGAAATGGCCTCGTGCTGCACTAGGGGAGGTTTAGGTTGGATGTGAGGGGAAATTTCTCCACTGGAAGTGTTTTCATGGATTGGAACAGGCTGCTCAGCTGGGTGTAGAGTCATCTTCCCTGGAAATGTTCACAAATGTGGAGATGTGGCAGTGCTGGGTTTACAGCTGGACTCCATCTTGCAGGGCTTTTCACCCTAAATACTTGGGTGACCCTGTGGTACTGCCAGTTTTCCAGGTGTTTCGGTACACACACAGTATAGTGGCAGCAAACAGCCTGCTTTTCTTTTTTTCTGCTTTATTAATTGGTACAACAATTAATATTTCCATATATGTGTGTTATTGCTGGGAGACAGAAATTCTTCTGCAATAACATCTATTTTTAAACGGTAATGTGCATGTTTATTTCTGGCATTGTTTAATAATTCTGAACGTACTGACCTGTCATGCTTGTACAAAGTTTTCTTTATTATCTTGAAACATTGTATTACATTGAAAAGGTTAATTAAAGAGGTTTTAAGGAAAAAATAGCTACTTTTGTTTCCATGAGAGCTTTTGAACAGGTTATTAGTTAGAGTGATACAGCTTTTTGCCAGTTCATCTCTAAATTACTGTTTGCAGAGGTAAAGCAAACTCAAAAGTGCTGGTGAGAATTTCAGGCTCCAGGTTTGTTACCCCTAAAGAGCATAATCCTCCCAGCTGTGTTTTCTCTTTATTAGCTTTGTGCACAGTTATGTTGGATAGAACCATGAAAAAGAGCTGTGCCTATGTTTTCTTTACTTATCTTTATAGCAGAAGTGGTAAGTAAGAAAGTTACTTATAGGAGTTTTTCCTTGATTTTTTTCTTTACTGTCTCAAGAATAAATTTAGAATTTATAAAAAAAGGAGAAAGGCTTTCACTTACAAACTGGAAGTGACTATTCTGTCTTAATCTACAGTGAAAGAGAAAGCTACTTAGAGCCAGAAGTTTTAAGCTGGGGGAAAATTTGAGATATATGTCTGTATTACGTACTTGGCAGGTTGTGGAAAGACTTGAGAGGCACGTTCTGTGGTATATTTTATTTTTTATTATAGTTTTATTGAATTTTTCAGGATTCTTTACTACAAACTGCTGTACTTCTGCCAGAAGAAGGTACTAAAAGTTCTGCACACTTTCAGGGGCAATGGCTGGACTGGTATGGGGTGCTGAGGATGTCAGTGCTTGTCTTTGGACTGACATTCCAGATGAGAGACGACTCCTGCCATATTTCCTTCTAATCATCTACATTTTATACCTGGGACCTAAGGAGTTGGACAGATCTGTTTGAAATGTAAGCAACAAGTTACTTGCTACTATTTTTTAATGCATTTTAGTTAAAGAACTAAAGATAAAATTTATCTTCTGTCTCCTCTTTATTGCTCTTGGTTTTTAGAAGAATCCTATGCAGGATAGAAGGCTCCCTGCTGCGACTTCCAACTGGGAGTTTACATTATTTTTCAAACACTTATTTATCATTTTTTTTTAACAACCTACCCAAAATATTTTTGGCATGAATGCTTTCTTTGTGGCTTAGCACAATTTTTTGACCATTAGGGATAATTGCTTTTAAGACCATATCGGTCAGGAAACATAGAGGGAGATTTGCCTGAACAAAGAACTCAGAGCCGGATGCAGTTCATCCTTTTTTTGAGCAATATAATACAGCAGCGCTCAGACAAGGCGATAGAAGAGCTAATTTGACAAAACTGTTAGAAGTGTACCCAGCCTTGACTTAGTTCTGTAGAAATGGGGCTTTATCAGGGGATAATAGCATCATTTCTATTGATAAATTTTGCTCTTTTGATAAGTTTTTCTGTGTTTCTCTGTTATTCTATTCCTAAGGCCATGTCCTTGAAAATAGATTTTGCTGGCAATAGGGTTCTCTGAGTCTTCCTGCTGTCCACGTAATTTACAATTTTCAGTTTGGAAGTTCAGGGTGTACATAAATTTCTCTCTAAATGATTGGAATGAGCTTTAAGACTGGCAATGTCCTACCTTTTTGTGATGGAAAAATTTCAAGAATTAATGAGTCCCTCCGTTTTGTGTTTCCAGTCTCTTTTTCTGTTGTGCTGGTAAATAAACCTTATTTTTATGGCAAACTATTACAGTCATGTGGAGGTAAAATATGCAATTAATGAGACTGTACAATATATTTCATTCAAGCAAAATATTGTCTGGCAGAGTAATCAGAGGCTCCCTGGTGCCTGCTCTGTGCTGGAAGTGTGACACTGTTTCCTTTAGTGCCAGATGGCAGGTCAGTTGTAATCTGTAGTTCCCAAACATACCCTGTGCAGTCATTTCCTTGGGCTGAATAGCTCATTCTGCAGAGCCTGCTCCTCTGCACATTTTTGTTATAAATTTCTGCAGTGTTTTGTTATAAATTTCATTAAAGTACTGCTGTACTCGCCACTTCTGCATTCTCATATTGTTATTAAAAGACCAGCAGTTCTAAGGGCAGAAATTTGAAGCAGAACCTTGTTCCCCCCTTTATCTCCACCTGCCATTTATTACAGCACAGTGGGAACCGGTCAGCAAGGTAGACTGAATTTATCAGCTGCTGCAGGCACTCTGCTACAGGAGCTGCATGCCATTATTGGGGTAGTTATGTAGCTCTGAGAACATTTCAGGATGTCCTGTGTTACTGATCTGCCTGTGGCATGACTGACAGTGATCTGAATGAGGCTGATGAGCCATTTGGTTGGGGACATTCTGACATTGCCTGCAGCAAATGGAACGGAAACTATTGTTTTCTAGTAGCAAAGAAAATTTGCAAAGCCAGGGAGTAGAAAAGAGAAGCTCAAAGGCAACAATGTGAATTCCTCGTTATAAAAACCTGCAATGCTTACCCTGAAGTTGTTGAAGCTCCAGCCATTGGTTTGCTAAGCTGCCTCTCTGTTCTTGCCACTCCCATAAAGCAGAGAACAGATCCATCATCTAGGGGAGATAATAACCATGCTATCTCAGGAAAGATTATACTTCCCTTGACAGGGTAAATTTATTAAGCATCAGAAAGTGTAACAGACACAAAATCGTAGCAAATACTAAGGAACAGGCACCCTTCCAACTCTGCAGCTGAGCAGAGGGAGACATTACTCTACGCCTTCTTCTTCCAACCTTTTTGTGTTCTGATAGCACAGCTTTTCTGCACTGGGAGTAGATACCATTTACAGTCTGCACTTAAATCACTGCAAGCGTTATGTGTCCCCATTCTTTGGTTTCTTCTTAGTATTTTTCAAAGTAATGTTTTGAAGCAAAGCAGTGGTGAATTAAAGCCCCATTTTCTGCGGGTACAAGGTGCTTAAGTATCTTGAGACCAGCTGAGGTCAATGAGATCATCCTGTTCCCTTCCCACCTTTTTAACTTAATATTTTAACTAATATTTAAAGTTAGGAAAGAGCATCATGCACTAGATAGGCTAAGTGACACAACCATTGATTTTACTTGCTGATAGTTGGAGATATTTAAGTAAGTTATGTTTATTATTTAATACTTTAGGCTAGAGCATGACTTAAATTACACATTCTCCTCTCACTGCAGCAGTCAGAAGTAAAGAGAGCTCAGACTTTATGTATTCTGACCTGTGTATCTCCTGGGCACCCAGCATAGGTCCTTTCACTTCTCTGTGCTCCTTCTTGCTTCTGCAGGGAAACTCCATAAAGTTATGTCGCAGCTTCCTGGGACAAAAATGGATCTCTTTGGTAGGTTTGGAACCTGGTACAAAGGAGTCACATACAACTCCTGCTCATGGTTTTTGCAGAACTGAAAAGGCATGTTATATTATTGAGCTGATGGACATTTAAAACATATGTCCTATATTTGGGTACATTCCTATTGCATCTTACAGGACCTTTCCATCAGAAATTCCATCAAGCCCCAAATCTTTTGATGTACTGTGGCTGAGCTGTCACAAGACCCAGTAGCACTGCAGGTGACATGAATTCAGAGTCTGAATCATGCCATGAGTTCTGTACTTCAAGGATCTTCAGCCAGGTAAGTGTGTTTAGGTCCTGCAGTCCTGGCAGGATTCCTGTTGGGAATAGCAGCAGTGCTTCAGGCTCAAATGCACACCATCCTGGCTGACAGGTTCTGCACTTCAACAGAATCCTGGGGCTTGGTGCAGGACAGATGGGAGAAGCTCTCTGACAGCAGCAGTCAGACAGGGACTTCCTCCACACAGATGTTTTCACCTATAAATGCAAGGCCACAGCAGAATAAATGTGAAAGATGTCAGCCTAGTGGAATCAGAAAGGTGCTGTTTGCAGTTTATCTTATTTCATGGTACATCCCTACCAAACATACAATAGTTCAATATTTGGGAAAAGACTGAATCTCTGTGAGTGCTTCATAAGCATTTTGTTTTCTGCTTTGATTTGAACAAGCATGTTTATTTCTCTGCTTGGGTTATCAATATATGCAAAATATGCCCATGGCTTAATCAGTGAAGTGAGAAAAGTAAGAAAGCTGTGCAATGGAAATGAAACAGTTTTTGGTAAGTTGGTGGTACCATCCCACCACTCAGGCCTATGGTATCTGTACCCAATATTAGATCACAAGGGAAAGACCAGGGTGCTTTGCTAGTAGAAAAAAATGGAAACCCCAGTCATTATCCTTTTCTCTCTTATCACTCAAAAATGTGCATCACATGGAATGAGAACATTAATTGATGTTTGTTGTCTCAAGACTATTATCTCCCAAACTCCATTGCTCATCTGACTTTTAGACACAGAAGCTGGTGCTGGTTTCCATTCATTAACTGACTTTCACAGTTATGCCCTAAGCTTCAACTAATGCAATTCCAGGTAAACAGCTGGAACCACAAACAAAACATTATCCCTTTAACAGCCAAGTGAATTATGCTACTATTTAATCACCTAATTTAAAATTAAGTTTATGATTCATAGAGATAATAATGTACAACAGATGGATTGTTACTGCTGCTAAATGGTCAGGTATGTGATGTTCCTTCAGCTTGATAAGCAGTTTAAGGTTCATCAGGAGGTGTTCGGTGAAGAATTGGCGGCAGAGGGATTCTGGTTCCGCTGGTAATGACTTGGTGCAGTTGATTGATGTTACAAGAAGTTTTAACACCTTGTGGGAAGGCAAACATGTAAACTCAGAGAAGTCATATCTGCAGATTTCATGGGATTTTTTGTGTAATTCTACCCTTCAAATTGATCTAAGTTTTAGGGAAAATGCTATTGCTAATGCATTGGAAAAATTATATGAGACAGAAAGAGCCTGTTGGGTTTGGGTTTTGTTTGTTTGCTTGTTTTTGTTTGGTTGGTTTTCTATTTGTTTTTTTTCTTTGTGTGTGTGCGATTGCTTTTTGGTTGGTTGATTGGTTTGGTTTTGGTTTTGGGGTATTGATGTGTTTGGAAGCTTGTTTGTTTTTTTTTTTTTTTTAAGGACAGAAAAGGAAGAGGGGGAAATGTATCAAAGATCAAGGGAGACAAAAAACCCTGCAGTTTTTCAAATGGGGTTGATTCAAGAGAGTCTTCAGGTAAAGTGTTCAAGAGAATTGTTACATATTTTCTCAGTTGGAGAACTCAGTGTTCTCCGAGTTCTGTTGTGCACTGAAGCCAATATGAGGGCTGTCATTCACTCAGTATTTCACAGAAACAATGGGGGCCAAGTATCATTTGAGAAGCTTTCATTAAAAAAGGAGGTAGATTTAGAACAAAAAAAATCTATAACATTTATATTGAACAGTCTAGAAACCACTGAGGACCCTTGCACTGAATCTGGTGGTTTCAAACCTTCTCCCTGTATTGGGGACCAGAACTTATGCTTTCCAGACATAGAATTTCTCCTAAGGTGATAAGATAAATGAAACCCTGGAGTCTGTGAGCTCCATAGCACTCCATGCATACCTCTTGTTAATGCACCTTCCTCTGCATTGCAGCTCTGGTGGTTGAATGTTTGGGACTCTCACCTCATGTGAGTGCTGAGAAGGCTGCTAGAAATAGCTGTGGTGACACTTCAGTGCTCTTCCAGATGTGCTGATGTGTTTTCAGACTTCTGCTTTGCAAGTTTTCCTGGTTTGTTTTCTGTGTGTTTATTTGTTCCCCTAAATATTAGTAGGAATTTAAAAGAAATATTTTTGATATTTAAATCAATATAGAGATAGAAGAATATTAAAATACAAGGTGGTTTTTTTTCATTTTAGAACTTCAAAAATTATACAAATTTAAAGATTAATTAGAAACAGAGTAGAAGAAAAAAGGTAGATATGAGTAATAATACATCTGTTTCCCTTAAAAATCCAAACCCAAACAGCTGAAGAAAGAAGAAAAAAGAAGGTAGAAAAAAAGAGGGAAATTAAATAGGAAAATTTCTGTTTGATGATGTCTTGGTTCAGAAAATGGCTGATTTTTGTTAAAACTATTTTGATCGGTAAGCTTTGACTAACTGTACCTGCTTCTAGAGCAGTCTCTAAAGGAACCTGCTGTTCACATCCATGGAATTCACTGCATCATACCACTTTCTCTAGGAAAATCAAGTTCACATTCCTGGAACAAGATGCTTTGAAGGGCTGCTCCTGTCTCCAAGGAGCTCATCCTCTCCACCAGTTTTCCTTTTTGATTTTAGTGTCCTCATTTAGTATTTGGATTTCAGACCAGGTGGAATGTGAAAGGTAGATCTGCTAGAGAAAGGCATAGTTACACCCACAGAAATAGCACAGGGCTGCAGACTTCCAAGGCTTTCTGATGATTTGTAGAAACATTGCATCTCACTGACTGATTCCCAAATGCCTGGTCCAGTGTCATGCTCTCATTTATGCAGAAAATTATTTTCCTTACTTGAAGTGCTGCAGTGTGTAAGAAATTTGATCCCTAAAATATGAGTAAATCTTTACTGCCACTCATCGTATAAGATATCTATTTCTCATTCCCGGGCATTTGACATGAATTGAGTTTACGCTGTAGAAGCTGATTTTACTATCAGCAGCTCCCAGTGTTGCAAGTCTTGCTGCACTCTCCAAATGGGTTCCTGATGCTCCATGCAAAAAGACAAGCGTAAGGAGCTCTCTGATGCCAAAAGTTAAACTTTTGAAAGCTTTGTGATACATTTTAGAAGTGTTATTGCAGGAGACTTGTTTTAAACCTAGTACTTTTAAGGGTATCTGAAGCTACAAATGGCTTTTTTTATTACAGTTCAGGAGGCAGAGTAGACTATATTTGATGGTGTTACTATAAAAAATACATACCTGCCCTACAGCAGATAAACATTGCAATCCTGCTGTCAATGTACTTTTCTGTTGCTTTTATTTTTGTGCTTTTGCAGTATAGCAACTGAATGGTGCCTGTTGAATTGTACTGCTGAAAGCAGGGCAGTCATAAAACCTGGGAATGATGCTAAATTAGTTTATATGCTGGAGACTGACAGAAACTGTTTTCATACTTTTTTTGCAAGATTTGATTTTAAACTAAAGATTAGGTCCAATTCTGGGTACTACCTAGTGGGAATATCAGAGAATGAGCCTTATAACTGAAAGTTGCTGCCCTATTTACTTTCTTTTTTTTTTTTGGTTACCTATTTTCTAGTTTCTTAATTGCTACTTGATAGCAGACCAGTAATATGCAGGAAAAAATACTTAGAATCTTCTGGTAGCACATTGGACCAAATGATTCTCGTTTGTCATGCATGCTTGCATCTCTTAATCTCTCCAGAGGCAGAGCTGTGTTTGGGATTTAGAGATAAGAGTCAGTTGCCATTATTCCCCTGGGACAAGACGAATTTGCTTTCTCATCTAATATTACAGGTCATGTACTTTGTACTTTGATCAAAACTTCAAGTTTGGAAAGGACAGAGGAAGAGATTTATTGTGCTTTAGAGAAAACCACTTTTGTGAATGCTTTCCAGTATGGGAAACTACGGTTCAGAAGCAGAAGGCCTTTGTGCTCATGCTCTGATGTCAGATTCTTTTGATTGCTTTGACTCATTGTCTGGCTGCTGTAACTTCTTGTCCTCTTCAGGCCTCATTTTCCCTGTGGCCTTTCCAGCACAGAGCAGTGCAAAGGACAGAGGATGTGGGGGAGTGAGGCAAGTGGGGCTGTAAGTCCTTCTGCTGAGCTTTTAGAGTGGCAACTCTCTCATTGCTCATAATCTTCCTACTAGAAAAACCCACAACACTTTCTTGTGTGTGGCCAGAACTTCTCCCTGTGTCTTGTGATTAACTAAGAGGAAGGAAAAAAACCCACAAAAATCCAAACACAGTTCTGAATTGTGTCACTGTTCATTTAAAAACAATTTAGAGTGAACTGGTAAACCTTAACTTTAATCATAATTCTCTGTCCTTAAATCTATTTAGGACTTCAGGACTACTTAGGACTTGTCTTTTCAAAAAGATGTGTTTTGTGCTTTCACAAACAGCAGTGATCATGGATGGATTCCCAGGCTTCCTTCAGCCAGCAGCTGTGCACATCCAGCAAAGCTTCGGGATGTCTGATCATGCTTCAAAGGCCACTGCTGAGATCCAGGGTGAGCTTATTCTAAAACAGTGCCTTTATTCTTGTCCAGTCTTTTCCCCATACATTTTTTGTAGTTATTTTTTTGCAAAACTAGAAGGAAAGAGTCTGGTCAGCTCTGCTAAAGACTTTTAGTAATTTGAATTTATTTAGCAAAATGCCGACCAAGAAGTATGGAGAGGGGTAGATTTTCAGGATTTATAATACATTTTTAACAAATCACACAAATCGTCAGTCTCTTCAACTTTTTGCAAATCATGACTTCTGTCTTGGGACATCAGTACTTATATTTGAAATTGTAAACTTTTATATCAGTATTGCCATGAGCCAGTGAGCCACAACTGGGGAAGGTCAGTTCATCAAGGAATTGACTCCAAAGGGAATGTTGCAGGGCAGTTCAGCAAAGTACCTACATAGCAATGAAACTCTCCTGGAAAGACATATCTCCTGAAAAAAGATGTTCAATAATTTGCAGTTTCAAAAACTATCAAAATATTTTGAAGAAAAATTTCCGTAAAGGAAAATTCCTGATTATTCATGCTGTTTGCTTTTGAAAATTTGTGTTTATTTTACCATAAATCCTAACATTTGGAGATGTCAGAATTTGCTTCTTAACTGAGTATGTAATTGTGTAGTTATTCCTGGAAGCAAAAAGTAACTTTGTGAGTTTCCATGAAATATATTTGCAAGAAACAGCAAAAATGGCTAAAGATCAATGACCAATATACTTCAAATTAAAACATTTCTAGTCTTCTTAATCCTCCAAGCCTGTATCATGTGAAAAAAATCTTTGGGCAGGTGATAGAATAGCACATAATTTGTAGAGTTCCCCTGTTATTTAAATTATTTAGTAAAATCTCTGGGAAATGGGTGTGTTAACAGCATTCTGACTGGACTTATACAGCATCTGTAGTAACTTCAGTCATGGAATGATTGCATTTCCTGTGCAGAAAGAGGATGGATTCCCAAAGATAAGGTAACTGCTCTGAATAGCTAAGAATCTACTTCATCTAACACAGCTGAATGCCATGACTGATGAAACATTAATTACACAGCTGTTTTATGGGACACCCACCCTACCACGATGATCCTGTTCTGCTCCTTTCATTATTTGTATGTTCTTTTGTTAGTATTCCTAAAAACTCTTGAACTCTCCAAGATAAAGGTTGATTTTATGGGCAGTTTTCTTTGGAAAGAGCAATCATTCTTTCGTGTCATGTGCATTTATCAGATTTATTCTCTGCAATCATACGAGTGACAAGCCCATATTTAGTGATGGCCACAGTTCAGCTGCATTCTCTGGGCTTCCCTTCCTCCTCCTGCAGCTGGATCAGCCTCTTTGCTGTGCTGCCATCACCATTGCCCTGTGCCAGTCAAGGAACTGGAGGCAAATCATGCATGAAAGGAGAGGGAAATCAGTTCAGTGCGTTGAGAAATGATGCCCAGTACGTTAATAATATGGGTAGCGTGGGATAGTTTATAATTCATGTGTCCTGAATATAAACTGGGCTTTCCTTCAGTCTGTCCCTCCCATCCTTGGGAAGTCAGAGATGCTGAAATATACACAGACACTCTGAAAGCTGAAAATGAAAACCAAAACCTCTGTGCTCGTGATAGCGGGATTTATAGAGCTGGCATCTGACTCTCATCCTATCCCCCAGCCAAACAGGGCTAGTGAAGGAAATGATATTTTGCTCACTCAAAAGAATAGGTCATGACCAATAAATGACTGTTCCTATGAAGGTTTTCTAGGACATTTCCTTGTCTATTTCTGATAATTTTCTTTTCAGAGGTGTGATGTTTTATTAGCATTAATCCTTTTGTATTTTTAGTGCAGTATAGTGTGATGGGGTGACAAGTCAAAAATTGACTCACCCTACTGGGATTTGTGTCCTTTATGAAGAAGACTGATTTCCTAAATGTAGATTGAAGAACAATTTTTTTCTATCAGTAGTAGTGTCTGCATATTCTGGAGTGGGATAGGTGACACAAAGCAATTGCTGAATCTGGGAAAAACTCTATTTTATCTCTGCTCTTGGTTATTAATGAGGATTTTATAGAAGCAGAAAATACAATAGAACAGGAAATCACTAGTTAAAATTTTCTTATATTAAAATGAAATAAAAAGGGAGTAGACTTTGTGCTACAAAAGCTGAAGCTCTGAAAAATTCAGGAATGGAAGAAAGTAAACCAGGGATTGTGAATTCTTGACCCTGCTCTCCATAAAATATGAGTCTTTAGAACACTTTTTAACAGTAAGAGTGAATAAATAACAGTTTTTAATGGGAAGTGGAATATGACGTGCTGTTCCTTTACCAGTGATAAATCTGGTGATCTTAAGTTGGTTTTTTTTTTGAGAAGATAACTGAAGCAGAATTTAATCAATGTGGATTTCAGGAACACAGAGATATATAGAAATTTATTAATTCAAATGCAGAACTAATGATCTGTGCACATCTTTATGCAAAAAATTCAAAGGTCAGTGAAAGTTGGTAAACAACACACAATGGTGGTTTGCAGTGGAGGAGAAAGTGCCAAACTGATGCATTTAGAATTCCCAGGAAACTTTTTCTTGTGATCTTGGCATAACAAGTACAAATGTGCTAATTAACTTGCTTATAACTCAGACTCTCAGATGACATCAATTTGGAGAAGTAGTAGAATACCAAACAGTGAAGAAGGAAAGATATTAAGGGCTGTAATGATAGAAATCAGATGAAAGTCTAGGAATACAGCCTGTGTGATCAGGAAAATCTGCTGAAGTTGGAGACTCAGCAATTATAATCAAGAGTCAGAAGGCCACCACTGTGCAAAGGTTTCTTGCTGATCAGAAGGAAACTTTTAGCTGCAGTGAGATGTAGAAGTGAAGAAATGTGCATGTGATTTGAGGAGTTGTTGCATGGCAGGGTTTTACAGCAGAAATTAATGCCTTCACAAAAGACAGTAGTGGACTGAATCTGGCATATTCTAAACTATCCTGGTCAGCAGTTTCAAGGAAAAACTGCTGAGCCAACTATGAAAGAAAAGTCAATCTTACAAGAAACTATGAAAGTATGACATTGCTATCCCTAATATATCGAGAAAATATGTACCAGTGGGGAAAAAGGTGGATTTGAGTTAAAAAACCCACAGTCAAGTTGTAATAAACTGATTATAAATAAATTTGAAGCAGAAATTATGAGCTAGTTTCTTGCTCTGCTGAGTGTCTTGTTCTGGAATAGGCAGACAGGAAAAGTGGAGACAAAGTTTATTGAGTTTAAGGTTGTCCAGAGTGAGTTTGTGAAGAAGAGTGTGCAGCATTGATGCTTGCAATGAAAAGACATTCCAGGCTAAGTAAACAACAAGGATTTTCCCAATTCAGGGAAAGGCAAACATATTAGGGGCTGCTTAAGAAGACCATTATCTATTTCTTTTTCATTCTTGAGAATTGGTTCACACACTTGTTTTAACTTCAGTCTACATTTCAAACCTGGATTTCATTGTTGTTGGTTTTACTTTGGTGTGTGAGAAGCAGAAGCAGGAGAAGGATACTTGTCCAAGTGATTGTGTGCCTTAGCTCCAAGAAGGAAATTTGCTTGCTGTTTCTCTGGGCAAGTTGAAGGACACCGGTTATATTAAAAAAAAATTGAAAGGACAAAAGGTATTTGCCATAAATTGTAACATAATTACTTGGTGAAGAATTGTTTGTTATTTCAGGATATTACCTGTAATTTTTGTTACCATTTATAAAATGTATAGAGTCATCTGATTAGCATGGCATCAGTGAGTGCATAGAGAACAAGAAATGTTTCAGAATTCTTATTTTAGAAGGTTTCTCTTTCAAGTATATGCATTTGTATTTTTTTTTTTAAACAGTTCTATTTTAGGATAGGATTCTGAATGTTATGGGGATGATGGCAATGCACATCTTCTAACAGCAAGGATTTTTTTCCTGATCTTCCTAAATCTTGAAGTGTCCTCTCTTATGCCTCAAAGCTTTCTCAAATGTTCACAATGTTCTGCCAGGGAGATAAATATAAGGTGTTCCCATATGCATGTGCCTGCAGCTAGCAGCATTCCTTCCTGACTGTAACCTGTTGTGGATTGCAAACAAACCCCAGTGGCAGACAATATGCATATTATGCCTTGCTGAACGTGAAGCAGTTCATGGAACAGAAATACCTCTCTATATGGACATGCACCTTCCTTTATACTTGTATAACGTGAATATTAAACATATATGCAATAACTGTCCAGGTGATCTGAGGGATTTTTACCAATTCGTGCCTAGGCTCTGCTGATAACTGCAGCCCAAGGTGGTGTGATGATAGAGGCCGTGCTGTGGGCACGGCCTGGCGTGCAGGAGCTCGGCTGAAGCACTGCCTGACGTGTCTGTGTCTGCAGCCGGGGCCAGAGGGGCCGTGGGCTCCCAGGAGCCCTGCTCCGGCTGCAGGGGAGCTTTGGGAAGCAGCTGTGGCACTGGGACACAGCCGCAAGGACATGGGTTCTGTGGCTGACAGAATGGAAGAAAATGACGTTTGCCTCAGCGTGCTGCACTGCTGGGCACTGCCAGGTGTGCCACCCGTCGGGGGTGTTCATCTGCAGCTGCACTGCGAGGGCTGGCAGCCGCCAGGTTAGTGCTGGACACTGGCAATTTTAACTGAGGCCCTTAACAAAGTCCACGAGATCTGTGGAGGCAGGATAGTGGAGGGGTTGTCAGGGAGAGGTTTTCATGCAGAAAGTCACAAGACAGCGGGTCTGTGTGGACAAGACAGCGATATTTGTGTGAATTAGATATTGTACTGCAAATGCTGGCAATCTGTGAGTCTGAGAACCTGAGATACAAACCTAAACATGCTGTGATTGATCCAGTAGACACTCAGTACTTCCACTGGTCTTTAGGAATGCCTCCATGAGCTACAACAAATAGCCAGTCTTAACATTCATGTTTTTCTTATATTATTTGCTATGAACTTGCATTTCCATCTGGATGATCCGTGTGGCCTAGGCCACATTTGGAGCACTGGGTCCAGTTGTGGGCTCCCCAGCAAAAGGGAGACACGAAACTACTGGAAAGAATCCAGCAAAGTGTTACAAAGGTGATGAAGGGACTAGAGTATCTCTCCTGTGGGGAAAGGCTGAAGGAGCTGGGGCTGTTCAGCCTGGAGAAGAGGAGGGTCTAATCTAATCTAAATGCCTGAAGGGAGAATGCAAAGGGGACAGAACCTGACTTTGTGGTGCCCAGAGACAGGACTGGAGGCAGTGGACACAAACTAAAACACTGGTGGTTTTTCTGAACATCACAGAATCGTAGAATTGTTTTGGTTGGAAGGAATCTTTAAAGATCAACATCAGGAAACGCTTGTTTGATGTGAGGATGACTAAGAATTGGCACAATTTCCCAAGGAGGCTGTGGAGTCTTCCTCCTTAGAGATGTTCAGAAGCTGTCTGGGCTCTGGGTGGCCCTGCTGGAGCAGGTGGGTTGGGCCAGATGAGCTCTGATATGGCCCTGCCATTTTTATCCAGCTTGGGATTCTGTCATTCTGCAGTTTTTACCCTCAACAAACACACTTGCTCCTAGTTTTAGGCGAGGTAAACTACCCAGTGCTAAAGGCATGACAATGAAAATGATAGCAAGCTGCTTTATTAAATCCAGTGGCAGTAACAGCTGGGTGTGATGGTGACTGATTTACTTTTAATGCAGTGAATTTCTCTGAATTGTTGTGTCCCTGCTGTGTCTGCTCCCTGCTCAGCTGTAGGAGAAATCCACTGTGATGCAGTGAAATAAGCCTTTGTCTCCAGTGCTAACAGTGAGCTGGCCTTTCCTGCACCTTCAGATGCTGGGTTAAGAGAAGATGGGTGTTCCAATGCAGGAGAGAAAGGAAAAATGCCAGAACTGTGCTTCATGGCTCTGATATCCAAGTGAGGAAATAGGAAGTGTGAGGAGAAACACATTGCAGGTTTTATAGCATGTGAATAGCTCAAGTCTGCTAGACACAGTGATGAAAGGGGATCAAAATTACCAACAGCTTTTAACCATCTGTTGAGAGGTGGGAATTGGTTCTCTGCTTGTTCTTTCTGTCTTTCTCCAGCCTATCTGCAACTGCCTGAGGTAACTGATGCTTGTAACCTGTGACTGTTAAATTGCAAGTCTTACATATAAGTTTTAACTGCATTTTTTCTTGATGTATCAGTTGTCTTCTGTATCCAAGTGTCTATTGAACTGGTACCTGTTATAATTACATCAAATCTGTATAATTTCTTCTACCATTTCAGGTGTCTAACAAATATTAGATCCTACAATTCCAGATGAAAACACTCCGTGAAAACTTACAAATTACTTTTGTATATTTAAAAATATCATTTAAATGATGATGCATGCAATTTTGTTCTTGCTGTGATTGTTCGGGGCCTGAAATGGGCCTGTCACATCTGTTCTGAGAGCAGCAAGGTTTTCTTTGTCAGTAATTAGTTGTGTTAGTGTGCCATCAGCCCCAGTGTCGGTGTGGCTGAAGGATTCACACTGGTACAAGGCACTGGACTCTAAAGAAATCCTGGAGATGTCTTCTGCCAGTAGGCATTGAGTACGTGAAAAAGAGCCAGGTGTGGGAGCTCTAAGGAGCAGACATGCTGGCTGAAGACATCCTGGGGAATTCTTATAGGCTTTATATAATTTTACTAATTTCCTAGGCTTCCAGTAGGCCCCAAGTTCCAAATTTGAAAATAGTGTTACTATATCATAGTAGTTGAGAGTCTTTTCCTTGGTATTCAGGGGGAATTTTCTGTAAAAAAGGAAATGAAAAAAATGTGAGCCGAGATCCTCTGATAGAATCATAACTAGTAAAGCATGCAGATGGGAAAAGGGGACTATTCATCAAAATTTCAGTTTTCAAGCTTTTTCTGTTGCTGTTGCTAAATGTTTAACCAATCACTCTTATTTTCTTTTGTTGTTGTTGTTGTTTTTGTTTCTTTGTGTGGTTGGTTGGGTTGTTTTGTTATCACAAAAGATGCTGCTGTGTAAATATGATCCAAGGCAGTTTGGAAGTAAGGTTGAATTCATTTATTTCTTTCTCTGCCATGATATCCCTCAGCCTTTCCTAAATTATTTCACCCATAAGCCCTGGCTTTTATAACTAGATAGTACTAATAGTGGTAAAGACCTGGGAGAGTGAGCAAGCACATTAAACCCCAGAGCACATGATGTGAAGATGCCTAAAACCTTTCACAGCTGAAGGCTTCCTTAGGTATATTGTCCCACTAAACTTAATAGAGTTAGTCATGTGAAATGCAGCTGGAGAGTGAAGTATTAACTGCTCCAGGTTATTACCAGTACAATTTATCGTGTTTTCACCAGAACTTTGGCCTCTGCCCTCGCCACTGCAATGAGAAAATAACAAATGTGGAATGGGGCATAAAACACCCAATGCATTGTGGCTCTCCTGCTTTATATACCATGTAATGACTTAAACTGTGGTGTAAATGAAAAAAGGTGTTAATAAGACAAAATCATAATGTGTTTTTCTAAAGCCAAACAAATAGCAAACTGTTCTTAAATTTGCAGCAGGTTGATTAAAAAAATTTCCTTTCATCTTCTCCCATTCTCTCCCATGTGAAATTAGAAAGCATTAGTGTGGGAATTTAGTAAAAGAAGTTAACTAAGAGCAGGATCTCATACAAAGCACTAATTTATCTCTGATCAAAGTATCTGAGCCACTCTAATTAGCCCAAGTGTTCTAGCTTTTGAAAATGGAATTGCTTTTCTGGCATGGAATGTGCTATTTCTTGTGAAATTCCAGGGCCTCACCAGCACAGCAAAGAGAGGTGATCTGTTCTCTGGAAAATTAAAGTCAAATTCATATGAACAGCACAATTCTTCTATTAATGCCGCTCTGCCTTTCCATCTGTATCTTTCTGTGGATCAGCTAAAGCATCTGCCTGTATGTCATAAATACCTGTCTTCATTTAAAATAAGCATTGAGATGGGTAATTACACACCTAGAAAATGTTATTGTCACTGTCCTACAGCCAAACCCATTGTGAGACAAGCTGGGAGCAGGAAAGCAGCACTTGTCCTGTGGGATGGCAAGCCCAGGACAGGTGACCTCCCTGGGGATGATGGAACTGGTTCTGTGACTGGGTCTTTGGACTCCTTGGTTTTCTAGGGAATTGCAGAAGGTTTATTTCCTCTGGAAGCCAGGGGCTGTGTGTGGCTCATGTTTGACTGAGAGCAGTGAATTTGTTGGACATCCAGCTCTGGATGGACCTAAAGGCACTCTCCCCTCAGCCCCAGGAGGGCAGTGAGTGCTTGACTTCAGAGAGCTCATGCTTTGAAGGCTACTGCATTAGCCTGGAGGAATGTCTTCTTCTGATTTGAAATCTTGTGAGCATCTAAAGTAAAGCAGCTCCATTTAACATGAAAAATGGTGCAGTGTTGTGAGGTTTTCAAAACTAAACCAGCCCCTGGCAACACATGACAACATGAGCTTCTCTTCCTTCCCATGTCTCCCTTTCATTCAGCATAATGCTCACAACATCAAGCAGATCTTCCCAACACAGAATAATTGAACAAACTACCTGCAAGGAGTTAAGCAGGTGCTTGAAAGCACTCAAACCTTCCAGCTGAAGGACAAGACAGCTGTTTCTCAATACTTTTCTTAGACGTTTCCTGAGCAACAGGATTCTTTGTCTCCCTGTGGCAAAGTGCAGGCCCTTTTGGAAATGTTGTGCCATTTGATTTCCCTTGTTTCTCAGTTTTTTTTCTCAGGTTGCCACAAAACTGCTTTGTCAGTGTGCAGCAATTTCAGGACTTAAATGAAACTCTGAGGGATTGAAATGTGCCTTTGTCCCTGGGAGGAGGGGACAGCTGTGCATCCAAAAGGACAGCTGCTTTTCTGCTCAGGAGTGTCACAAAGGGCTACTCTAATGCAATTATTGATTTATTTATCCATAGTGTTAAGGTTTAGAGACAAGTCAATAGCATCCTGAATAACAGCAGGTGCAGTGAGGGCTGGCAACCAATGTAGCATTAATGAAACAGCTGTGCCTGTTGAGCCCCTGGACATTAGACTGTAAAGTATATAATTTTAAAGTTTCTTTATGATTCTGACAAACTTTAGGTCAAGCTTTTTGTTCTTTCACTCAGAAAGTGGCAAAGGGTTTATGAAACTTGGTTTGGGGAGAACATTTTCACATTTTAATGAACTTCTCAAATGTGACAGTTTTTATTGCAGAGTGACATGTTCATATCTATGTTTCCAGTACCTTCCCCCACTCAGAGCAACTGGAATTCAGTTTGAAGAAGCGTCTCCTGTTCCATCTGCTCTGTCAGTCATTGGATTTTTTTTCTCCTGAAAGGCTGTGCAGCTTTGGGCACATCCTGACAAAACACTTGTATTTGGGTTTTTGACTAAATATTTTTGAGGTTTGTCGCCTGGAAAGGCCAATGGCCCTGGTACAGGAACAGGACAAGGCAGCAGCAAGCATGTGAGAATATTTCATGTCCCAGTGCAGGCTGTGTTACACACCCTGTACTGGAGGAGTCTCTTTTATCTTTTTCCTTTGCTGTTCATTCTAGTGGAGTGGAACCTCATTTTCATTGTCTAAAGCTCATGTTTGCTGACAACAGTTTGTGAGCATTTGAATTTTTTTTTAAATGACAAAAAAAAAAGAGAAAACTCTCTCAGACTGATAAGCCTGTTTAAAAGGACTGTGGGAACAAGGACCTTGGAAAGGCAGTATATTTTGGAAAGGTGGTATATGTGATGACCACTCAAATTTGGCTTTTCCCCTGTGATCTGGACTCCTAACAGAGTATAACAATTGGGTTTTCTTGGCCTTAGGTGCGTGGTAGCTTATGTGGACAAAAAATTGCTGTTTCAATCTAATTTGTAGTTGACGAGCCTCCTCTTTTCTGCTAGTATCAACAGAGAACAAAGGATGGAGTTAACAGAGGGTTTCAAGTGCAAATCCCATAATTATTCTCTGCAGATGCAAGATGAGGAGTGGAATAAGCAATGTTTCATCATCAGTGCCCATACTGAGAACAAACAGAAGGTTTGCAGTAATGTAACTTTCACTCAATTAAAATGGATTATATTTTCTTAGGAAATATTTTATATGTAATAATTAAAAATATTTTACATTGCTCTTATGTAACTGTCCTTCCTGAGATAGTAGAAAATAGTAAAATGATCAAATTCTATTTTTATCTGTTGCAATTGCTGAAGCTTTACAGATTTATGATTGGGGACAACAAAGCACATGACTCAGACTGTCAATGAAAAAATCTTAAATGTATCCATCAGCTTCTGTTCTGAAGCTTTTAAAATAATTTTTGAGTGACTTTACAGCACTCTACTGGAACATCATCACGGATACTCCTTTTAGGCTGTTGTTAGGCTTCTTTTCCAGATGCAGTCTGTGCTTTTGGATGCTTTTGCTTAGGATAGGATTAGGTTAGGTCTGAGGTCAGATTTGAGATCACTGAGTGTTGTTGTACCATAAACCCTTGTTAATGTACCACAGTGCAGATAACTGGCACAGCTCTTTGTCATTCTTCAGTCTGATTTCCAACAGTCTCCCCAGCAAAGAGCACAGTGTGCTCCCCTCATTCCCCTCAGACCTTTTCAGAATGCAAGAGACAAGCAAACAGGACTCTGAAATACTTCCTAGCTACTGTATATTAGTGTATGGAAATCTCAATCATTATGTTTCACCTGTGCATCCAGGAACATCTCTTTCCTTTGGGTAATCAGCAGGTTAGATTAATTATGCTAATCAGCTAATCCAGGCTGACACAATTAGCCAGAACATGCAGTATCTCTGGAAATCTGTACAGAATCTTTCCTACTTGATGACTTTAATTTCATGATCCAGTGCAGCAATTATAGGAAAAGAGAGAGCTCTTCATTTGTGTTTTCAGCCGTTCCACATCTCTATTAATCGTCATAAAACTCGCCCCAGATTCTGGGACAGGGAGTCCCTTTCTCAGGCTGCCTCTGCAGGGATTTTTGTTTTCTGCTCTCTCTCAACTTGAAAGGAAAGGTGTGCTCCTGCACAGTTACCAACCACTTAACTGGAGCACATTTGTGTTCTGTTCAGCACAAAAAGGTGCCAAGAAGCTCTCCTGTGGATCTGGCTAGTGGAGCGATGGATCTGCATGTGGTGGTGTAGATGGAGCTCCCAGGAGCTAACCAGGCAATTAAATTATAGAGAACACAGAGAAGATGTGTGAAAAGCTAATGAAGACTCACCTACCCCCCTGCACTGTAAGAATGTGAAGAAATATTTCTGTTGGTGGTTTCTGAACACCTTAAAAGCTGCAGAATTAAAAAAAAAAAACCCAACACCCCCCCCGGCCAAAAAAAAAACCAAAAAAACCCACCCACCAAAAGCCAACCAACCAAACAAAAAACAACCCTAAAGGAAAAGACGGATAAAATGTTGTGGATTTTTTTCAGGAAATCCATAACCAAAATTTCATTTTGTTTATAGGTCAGCACTGATGCTTTTAGTGCTTAGTCCACTTCTCCAGGTTTTTTTTCCTTTTCCTTGAATGCATTTTGTTCTTGCAGTTTCTCTCTCTCAAAAGTCATGATAGCAGAAGAGAAAAGTAACTTCTCTGAAAGCTATAGCTTTTATGTTATGCCTTTCTTGGCACACACTCACCCCTCTGATCAGTAGTCACATTTATCTGCTCTGCTTGGGGAAATCCCACCTTCCCCTGCAGACATCCAAATCCCTGTCCATGCAGCTGCCAGGCGCTCAGGGACACACTGAGGGACACACAGGGACACACAGGGACACACAGGGACACACAGGGACACACAGGGACACACTGAGGGACACACAGGGACACACAGGGACACACAGGGACACACTGAGGGATACACACAGGGACACACACAGGGACACACAGGGACACACAGGGACACACAGGGACACACTGAGGGACACACAGGGACACACAGGGACACACTGAGGGACACACAGGGACACACAGGGACACACAGGGACACACACAGGGACACACTGAGGGACACACACAGGGACACACTGAGGGACACACACAGGGACACACACAGGGACACACAGGGACACACAGGGACACACAGGGACACACTGAGGGACACACACAGGGACACACACAGGGACACACAGGGACACATAGGGACACACAGGGACACACTGAGGGACACACAGGGACACACAGGGACACACAGGGACACACTGAGGGACACACAGGGACACACACAGGGACACACAGGGTCATACACAGGGACACACTGAGGGACACACAGGGACACACTGAGGGACACACAGGGACACACAGGGACACACTGAGGGACACACAGGGACACACTGAGGGACACACTGAGGGACACACAGGGACACACACAGGGACACACACAGGGACACACTGAGGGACACACAGGGACACACAGGGACACACACAGGGACACACAGGGACACACACAGGGACACACTGAGGGACACACAGGGACACACACAGGGACACACACAGGGACACACTGAGGGACACACAGGGACACACTCAGGGACACACACAGGGACACACTGAGGGACACACAGGGACACACAGGGACACACTGAGGGACACACTGAGGGACACACAGGGACACACACAGGGACACACACAGGGACACACTGAGGGACACACAGGGACACACTCAGGGACACACTCAGGGACACACTCAGGGACACACTCAGGGACAGCGTGTGCCATCTTTGTCGTGCAGCTCTGCAGTCCAGGCTGTGGTCCCTGGGGCAGCCTGTGGTCCGTGTGCAGGGCGCTCCTTGCATTTCTGGGGATGGTAAAGCCTTGTCTCCCCTTGGACAAATGGCAGAAATGGGATAACAGCCCCAAATGAACATTCCAAGAGGGAGGATGGCCCAGTGAGATGAAATCCCGTTTCTCTCTGTTCCTCTCCGTTGTGGGCACTTGTTTCGCTCCTGGTTAAGCCACTTGCTTTTGCAGCAGCAGTCTGAATGGATAGCAGTAGGCCAGAGGAGATACTGCAATTTAAGACAGGAGATAAAGAGATTATTGACAGGAATTTGGCATGTGTATCTTTAAAGTGATTAATGTTTAATGTAGTGATATTATAATTAAAAAAGGGGAAGAGTGGTGGTAAAGAAAACAGATCAAATGAATCTGTACAGTGACACTGATCTAGCTTTGAAATTCCTTAAAAGGATTACACTCTGGTTTAATTAAATCCTTTGCTATCCCTAACACTGCTTAATGATTTTCAGTATCTCCTGGATTTCTAACATTACAGAGAAGAGAGTTATGAGTCAGATCACTTTTTGTGTCGAGTTTTAAACATGAGCCATGAATCCCTGAAATTCTTTGTTGTTTGTGCAGAATACATTTTACTCTCCCCACTTAGGGTTTAGTCATCCTTTTCATAAGTCTTTTGATGAATAAGGTCATTAAAATTAACACAATATTAAAATACCTGGTCTTGGTAATTATAATGTTTAACCATGTTTTCTCCTGAGATTAAAAACTCTGTTAATTTTATCTTTCAGTCCCAGAATTTTGCCCAACCTTATTTATAGCAGCTTGAAGTCTTGTAGCTGGGTATAGCTTAAGGCAACCACACTATTCTTGTGTACCAATGACATCATATGTTTCTATGGTGAAGTAACTTTTAATACTCTTTTTCACTCCTCACCTCATTTTTAAATATGTTGCTTGTTTTTCTTTTTTTCTTTTTTGTAATAATTTAAAACTATTTCAGTCCTTCCTAATGCTAATAGGTATTTTGTTTGATACTCTCATTAAGTTTTCCATTAACAAATTTTATCTGTCATATATTCCCACCTACCCACTAACTGAGTCACTGGATGTTGACATGTATTGTGCAATGGGTTTTATGTAAGAAGAACCAAAAGTTTTATGCATAGTAAAATAAGGATTGAAATTAAATTTATGGAAAGAATTTTCTCTTAAATGTTACAAGTCTTCCACTCTGGTTTAATAAGGTGACCAGGACATGCTGAAACAAGAGAACTGTACTTAAAACCTCGTGGTTCCTAACAGTGGGGAATATATTTAATATCCTGTATTTAAATGAGCCCCTTTTGTAAGCTATTCCTGTAAATATTTCCTGAACACTGCCTACAGGTAGCTCTAGGGAAAAAGCAAATTGGATACAAATTGGGTGAAAATGTTAGTTACTTGCCTATTGTCATTCAAGAATGCATAAATCCTTTAAAGTCAGAGACCCTGGCTCAGTGCTGCAGATCCCTGCCCGGGTGGAAGGCTCACAGTGCTTGGCAGAGCCTTGGCTGTGGGCAGTGTCAGTCAATGCCGTGCTGAATGACAGGGTGAACGTGGTTCATGGAAAACATTTGTTCTAACCTGTGTTAACCAGCCTCATGGCATGAGCACCCTCCAAAGTTCTTAGCTAAAAGCTTTTTGAGTTTTCATGGTATGCACTACACCATGAGAATCTCAGTGCTAAGAGCAAACGCTTTCCTTCACTTGGGAGATTTATTAAAAACATTTTGGTGTAAATAATAGAATACACCTAGAGAGAGAGAGAAAAAAGGAAATCTATTAATAGCACATTTAACATAAAAATATAATTATTAGATGGGGGTGTTTACCTGATTTTTGTGATAGCCTCTAAACTTCTTCTTCTGCTCCTATAGTCACCTGCCTTGCAGAGTTTGTAGGAGATTTCCATTGCTGCCTTTTCCATAAGCTGTGGTTGGACCTATTGAGAGGAGCTGGTGTGTGCAACTGCCCCTTCTTTCAACCTCAGATGCTGAGTCCTGATTTTCCCTTTGTTCCTGTTTACTTTCCCCTTACTCCCTGAAACTGGGAGCCAAGGTATCGTGTAGTTCTTTAGAAGATTCTAGTTCCTCCCTCTTCTCTTCATGATTAGAATCTCTCCAGTGCCCTAGTTTGTATATTTCTGACTCCAGGCTGTTTTTATAGAAACTGCTTTCAGAAGAAAGTTTTATAAATCATACACTAAGACCTCCTTAAAAGATCAGTTTTCTCATTAAATCACTGTTCTTTCTCTATGAACATCATAAACAGATTAAACATAATACCACTGAGAAGGAAAGCTGAGAGAGACACCACATGATTTTTAAGGAATCCTTTCTGGAAGCATTTTGTACTGTTTATTTGAAGTCTTTTCTAATCCAGTTCAGGCCATACCGATATTCTTCATACTCTATTTATATAGTATATCTTGAAAAAGCTGAATCAAATTTTGCAGGAGCTCTGCTAACTTTCTGTTTCTTTCTCTGTAATGTCTTCTGCAATCCTCCTCTTGGTGGGGATGAGCAAACTCTTCTCCTGGGCAGTGCAAAGTGCAGCACACTGGGAGCTAATTACCTTATGTTAGTCAGTTCAGAAATTACTGGCAGCTAATCTTCATAATGCTAATCAGTCAGAAAAAAAGTAAATAAATACCACACATCTTTGTGCTTGAAATAATTAGGACTGACCCTAATCTTATTTACAGAATTGGAGTGCTTCCTGAAAGGGAACAGTGTGTGGCTCTTTTCACCAATTCAGTAAAGCTCTTGTGGTTTTTTTAATTGACCCATCTTCTTGATGCACTTTGTTGTTTTTCCATTTGGATCCCTCTGAGCTTGAATTTTCAAGAGCTGTTATAAATCTAAAAAGGTAATGTCATCTTATCCTCTTCATCAGTTAGTGCTAGCTTTTAAGTCTGCTCTTCCAAATACATAATAAATTTCAAAATGTTAATTTAAATGTTTGTTGGGGATTTTTCATTTCACTCATGTTTGAGTTGAGAGAGTGAGAGTATTTTCTTTTTCATATTGGCTCTCTCCTCCTACTCCCTTAAAAATGTCCTGATACTGCTCTGCTGTTGAAGTGGTTTTAAAATTTGCACTACTTCAAACAACAGTTTCCCAGTTTTGCTGGATATAGCTTGTGCTGCTTACTACCAAAGAAAGTAAATATCCAGAATTCAAAGTCCTTAGAAATAATTTAGCACCTTGGTATCTTGTCATGGGACCTTGTCAATTAACATCCTACAGGACATCACTGAGCATTTTGTTCAAAGGGAAATTCTGCAGAAGTAGGTATATTTTTAATACAGATGACCTAGACCAGCCTAATCTTAATGCTTCCCAGCTTTGGAAATACTGAATCCACAGCCATGCATCCTGTGTTGGTGTGAACAGTCCCTTAAACGTGCACTGCTGGGAGAGAAGGATGATCTTGGAGGATCAGGGACTTCAGCACAGTCAAGAGGTGCTGGCACTGAGCAGAGCAGACTCCTACAGAAAATGCTGTAACTGAGTGATGGTGGTTCTTCCACAGGTGATTTCCAGGTGGGAAGGTTGCTCTGGGATCAAAATGGCATTTTTTCAGCTGTATTTGAAACTGATTATGCAGAGGTTGGTAAATGTTAGATCCAGAAATCCAGGTGCCCTTCAGAGCCCTGAAAATACTCTCAACAATGTGATCATTTGTGGCAGTTAAACATACAGAAAATAAAAAATGAATAGGAACAGCATATCATGTATTATCACTTCAAAATGAAATCTGGGGGGATGCTCTTAAGACAGCTGATAACAATCAGGCCCAGAAAAGTACATTAATATTGCAGATAGAAATGCTGCTCTGAGTAGTGTGGTGTGACAAGATCAATGGAAGATATCAAATGGTTGCTGAACTTTTCGATTCCATTAAAACAAAAGAATAGAAGAGCTTCCAGCTCATCTCCTTGATGGTATAGGAATGTCACTTGTAAAATGATCACGAAGGAAGCTTGTCAGTGAAGGAGACTTATGTATGCTAATTAATTAGACTAATAATTTGTACACTGGCATCTTAAAATGAGTAGTGGATATCAAAGCTGGAAGGAAGTTCTGTTGCCTTTTCTTTTTTTTTGTTTTCCTTCTAGGTCCAGTCATTACCCATTGCTACCAACCTGGGCAGATGGCTGTGTATTACAAACCTCATGGTGTTTTTTGGGTAGTAGGATTGCACGTGATGAACTGAACTGGCAGAATTCTCTATTTACAACACGTGATGTCCGTGACCTGAAGCACTGGGTGTGGTTGATGTGCTATTCTTCCATAAAACTAAGATTGTTCCAGAAAACCAAGCCCAAGGAATTTGAAGACTTCTGGAATTAAGTCCGGAGCTCGGTGTTGGAAGTACAGGAAGATGTGGGAGGTGAGGGAGCTGGAGTTCCCTGCAAGGGGACAAAATGGCTTAGGGTACCTCAGAGCAGCCTTCCAATGCATGAACAGGTTTATGATTCCATGTAGAGTAATTGTACCTAAATCACTAAGCCAACAGGACCTGGTGCCATCTGGGGAACAGCTGCAGCCTTTCTGCACTTAGCAAGTCTTGCATTGGGCTGTAGGTGCCCTGCGCCTCGCTGGCACACTGATGGCTTTGAAAGGTCCCTGTGTCTTCCAGACAGATGAGGATTTGCAGCAGAACTTCATAAAAACAAAATTGCAAGAATCTCCTTAGATCCATGCTTCACGTTATGAAGCAAATATCAAGATGCTCAAAGACAAAATCTATTTCTGGAGAATGTTTTTGCTAGAGGCTGAAACAAGTGAATTGCATGTACCTTCTCCTCACCCCCAGTCAGAGACACAATGGAAATGTGGTTTCCTTCTTCTAGTTTTTCCCTTTTTATATTCCTGTCTCTTTTAATTTCTGGGTGTCAGATGGGAAAATTAGAAATCTATTAAGGATTAATTAAAACTGGTTGTAACTTGTCCTCAGTTTGTGCTTAAAGAAGGGACACAGTGACAAAGTTCAGCTTTTTTTCTTATTTTCCCCTCTCTCTTTATTCTTCCGCTTCTCACATTTCAAAGGCACCCAAGGGATGTCAAGCCCACACAGAATTTTCCCAGAGCTGTAATGTCCCTGTGGTGTTGGAAATGCAAGGTGCAATGTCTGGTGATTTCCAAAGAAGCCCAGAAGAGCCTTTTGTGGCTGCTAACTTAACAATGCAGGCCTTGGAAAATCCTTTTTCAAAGATTTTGGTTTTTTTTTTCCCCTCGCTTGGTTAGTTTGGCTCTCTGTACCCAGCTCTAAAGTGAATCGATGCCTTTTCTCAAGAGAACTAATGCAAAAGTTCTTTCTAAAATAGCAGGGTTTCTGTTTAGAACTGTCACCATTCCATATTTTTTTCTTGCATAACTCTCCACTGGAAGCAGAATCACGTCATACCTCCAAATGAAAGGACTTTAAGCCAGCTGTGTATTTGTCTTTTACACTAACTTCTTTGTTAATGTCAAAATAGCCACCACCTTCTTTCCTGAAATTTCCACAAAGCAGGCAGGTCAATGGTTTGAAATTTCAGTTAAGCTGGCTCTTGGATTATGGGGTTATTGTTATAAATTGGTTCTTGTCCAATTTGAGTACACTCTAATTGCTACTTTGCATTGCAAGTAGATTTTCAGTGTCAGAATAATCAAATTAACAGGGATGACCCTTCAACTATTCATTGATGCCTCTGCTGTGTTTTCAAAGGTCTCATTTTTTAATTTGTCTTAAATATGTTAGGCTCTTATCGCTAGATGTGTTATAAAATAACCCACATCCCAAAGTTTCATCTAGGCTATAAGGAAAAGCAAAAAAAAGGAAAGAGAATCACTGCAGTAAAAGATTGCAAAATATTATGTAAAGACTCATTGACACTGAGGGGAATTATTTTTGATTTATATGAATAATTATATCATTTCAATTATGATGTGTAATGGGGTATTATTTTTGCTTGCAGATAGAGCATATAGAAGGAAATCCAGCTGGGGAATTAGGCTTGTCCAGTCTGTCTTTGTTGTCCAAGCTGGAAGCAAATGCCAGTGCTTGGAGGTGCAGCAGAGGTTTACAGCAGGATTTAGGGATCTGCTTGCCAAGTGTGCAAATCCTGCTCCTCCCTGAACAGCCAGCAACTGGAGCCAGTGTCAGCCTTTGTTGGTGTGAGACTCCTCAGAATCAGGCAAGGTCATTCCCAGTTTATGAGCTGCTCTGATGGGTTGTGGTGGTGCCCGGCCGTAGCAGTGAACAGGGATGACGATGTGGGAAAAACTGCTGTGGGAGAGGTAAACCCCATAATTTTGTTTGAAAAA
Source organism: Hirundo rustica (assembly GCF_015227805.2). NCBI lineage: Eukaryota > Metazoa > Chordata > Aves > Passeriformes > Hirundinidae > Hirundo > Hirundo rustica. The sequence continues at coordinate 6,928,489 of NC_053464.1, forward strand.
ATCAGTGTGTCTTGGACAAGAGAGGTGCAGCAGGGCTGTGCTTCCCTGTGCTTTTCCTGCTTGGCTCTGGACGCACAGGCAGGTGATTCCCGTGTCACTGGCAGAGCCACTCTGAAAACTCTGGGATGTGGCACAGCATGGAAGTTATTTACCTGCACCTGTACCTCACCATATTACTGTTGTATTTCCTCATAAACCAGTTTTCACTCTGAAACCATTGCTTTCTCTTCCCTGGCAAAAAGCTCCCCCCTGTGTGGTTGGTTGCTGTATTGGCTGCCTGGTTTTCCCAGCTGGAATGGCTGCTGGGAGAAACTGGGCTGCATTTGGGCTTGGCATAGCCTTAGAAAATAATGACAGTCCATGTCCAGGGTAGGATTTTGATGCACTCTCCTAAAATACTAAACAGTCTTCTGCTTCATTTTTTAATCTGGGCTGTAATTCTGTTGCCAAAGTGAAGCTGAAATGGCTGACCTTGTGTTCACAGGGAATTTCATGAGGAAAAAAAAGAATAGAATCATAGTGCTGCAATTAAATATCAATTTGAGACTAACTCTGATTACTTGCATTCTTTGTGGTGGTCTTTTTCAATTAAATATATTTTGGAAAGTAACAATATTGATAACAAATATTTAGAGGTTGGCAAAAATTAGATATTTTATTCCCTCAAAAAACTTGAAAAGAAACTATGTGACATGGAAATAACAGTTAGACAGTTTAGAGAGATTTTTGATTTTGTGGATTAGATTTATTTTTTGTGTATTTTTAAAAATTTAATTTTCACAGCTGTATTTACTACTCTGGTATTTGATAGAAGGAAACTAATGTAACAAAATGAAATAAAACAGAAGAAAAGAGGATATATTTAACAGGTAAGGCTTTTATTAAAATTTAAAACTGCTGTTCCATTTTCCGCAGTGGTCTAAATTCAATATACATAGAAGTCCTTCAGGTTCCTATCAGGGGAATTGGCGGTCTCACAAATAATATTTGCAAATATAATCCATATACTGCACTGACAGAGCATCCAAATGATTAGGAACTAGCTCTTGTGTTTGAATTTAAGTGTGATCATGTTATTTCAGTCCCCATATAGATTTATGGAATGTTTCTCTGCCAATGGGAAAACAGTTTCTGTGTGCATGAGAGTTGCATATATTTTTGTGGAGGTGGGAAAAACACTTTTAATTTAATCTTTGCCTCAAAATATACTCTGGTCCCAGAGGCTGCTCTGAAAATGGTTACATTTTTCTGACAGCTGTGCAGTCACTTTGGGCATGTCTTCAAAGGAAAGGCCCTCATTTCCAATTGGCAAATTTCTAATATTAGGTTTCAGACTATAAAAAACCTCCCCCTAAACCCTTTTTTACTTCACGGCTTCTTGATAAAATCCAATCAGCCCAGAGGGAATTTATAATTCAGCAATTGCAGCAGATGATTACTACCTGCAGGAGCAATCACTTATCGTACATCACCTGCGGACTGATGAACCATTTATTATCAAGGGTTTAATTGCTCCTACTACATCCTTGTGGCAAGATACACACACATACCCCTCCTTTATACATATGGATAAATGCAGGCCACTAGGAAAGGATGGGAAATGCTCTGTTCAGGTTAGATTTTGCAAAATGAAAATTACTGAAAATATTTAAGAAATACCTGAGTCTAGAACGCAGGTTCGCAGTCTGTGTTCACCCATTTCTGCATCTAGCTGAAGACAAGAATTAAGCAAGACAGAAGAAAAGTGTGTGTGTGTATGTGTAGGGTTTTATTAATTTATTTGAATCTGGCTGGAGCCTGAAATCTTGAAGAAAATTTTGGGATTCCTCTTCATTCTCCTCTATTTCTTACGATTTTTAAGTGAGCTGGTGTCATGCATTTAAGAAGTTCATGATGGGATCACCATCAAGAGGTGCTTCCTTGTGTGCACTCCACACGTGGGCAGGAAAAGATCCCTGGGCACAACTCAATGCAGAACTGGCGTTTGTTTTAGTCACAAAAGTTTGCCAATTGTTATATTACTACTTCAAAACAGTGCCAGATGTATTTAACACTAACAATATCAATAACAGTGTTAAAGCTGGGAGTCAGCTGCAAGGTAAACACTGAGACAGCCCTAGGTACAGGATTGAGGCAAGAGAAAAAAGTAAACCAAATTGAAATAATTCTGGTCCTGAAGCCATGGGAAAAATGAGACAAACTCTGAAACCATGAAGAAATCAGAAGCCTTATTTAAATTATTTTACCTGAAGCAGCCCCTACTGCATCAGCTGAAAAAAGCCAGCATTGCCTTCTCTCTGGGTGCTGCTCCTCTGCAATGCAAAGCATGGAGCAAAAGGGAGTTGGTTTAAAGTGAAGGGTAAGGATGAAAAGGTTGCATGAAGCTGCCACTAATCAGTTATTGGGGATGAACATGAGCTTCCCTTTGTTGTTTTGGTTAATCTGCTGCTGCAGTCCCGTGGGAGAGGTGTTGTCAGCAGTGCTTTGGAGAGCCCGTGTGCCTTTCCCAGGGAGCTGGAGCTTGGCCAGCACCTCGGCCACGGGACTGTGCTGCCTTTCCATCAGCCTCCCCCAGGCCTTGGCTCCACAGCTGGGGCCACAAAATGAGGAGATTTGCAGACTCTGTGCACCGGAGGAACAGGTGTGTTTCTGGGTACTTGGAGCCCGGGTCGTATCTGCAATTAAAACGCGAGTTCCAGGGTTAAAGGGATTAATGAGGCAGCCCAAATGAGAACATTTCCAAAAAAGCGATTTTTGCAACTATTCTGGATTCCATTAGAAACTTCTAATATGGTTCCTTTGATATAGAGTTAATCTTCTCTATAATGCGAATATTGCAAAATACACTACTGGCAGGAGTGTGTAAATATTTTATATGAGAGGTAATATAAGGAGGATCAAATCCTGCTTGCCTCAGTCGTGCAGCTAGTCCCATTGCATTTAAACAGGAATGCCTCAGTGAATAAAGCAGGCAGGATTGGTCCTATATGTGCTCTTTCTATATTTCATTTTCATCTTGAGTTTGGCCTCATTTGTAATTAACACAGTATACTGATTAAATCATTAACTGCATAGTTCATCTTTCATCAGCCGCTTGTAGATTGAGATCCTAATGTACTGTAACCCATTGCTAGGATAGCTATAAAATTTTGATTTATGGAGGCAAATATTTTCTGTTCTGGTATCATTTGTGATCAAGAAAGGATACAAACAAATTTATCTAAGATAATTGCTTCCTCATGTCTGACAGTGCTAGAAAATTCATCATAAGGATATCTGGGATAAAGGGAAGGATGAATTTTTAATTCTTTTGAAGCATATTAAACTGAACTACTTTGAGGTGCCAAGTGTAGAGATTAGAGATTTACTGAAATAAAATGGAAGTGTCCTTGCTTTCACACAGTTGCTGTCAGGATGGTGGCAGTGTTAAAGTCAGTCTCATTGGAAATTACTTTGTAGATTTTTTTCTTGTTTTTGTATCCCAGTTGCTGAAAGTTTTAAGTTTTAAACTTTTTTTTGTCTTGTACGTCCACTATTTAAATAACTGTCTCAGCGCATTGCAATATTGTAATGAAAAGCACCTAAGTGACCTTGTGGAGTGTGGTAAAGCCAGTACAAAGCAGTGCCGTGTTTGCATATTTTATTTTCTTAGCGGTATCTTAAGGCAGCAGTGTTTTGGCCACATTAAAAAACTACTGCCATCTTCACAAAGTGGCACTCTGTAGTTCTTGGAAAGTCTTGGAGAGATATCCACTCTCTTCCTGCTGGAGGCACGTGTCCCAGAACAGATGTTACAGTACCGTCTCCCAAACATACAGCAATTTATAGAGCCCGTAAGTGGTGCAGTATTAACAGTCTTTTATCCAGTAGATGCTAATGTCATTCTTAACAAGCCATTAATTGCAATAATGAGGGTTGAAAATATCTCCAGTGAAACTGGGTATTTGGAATGCTACGATAGGAGAAATGATCTCACAAAGCCACGTCTGGTTATTTAAATATAGTTTACAGTGGCATTTACAAATATAACTTTGGATTCTGATCCTATCTTTAAAAACTAGGACTAAAGGGAAAATGAAGGGGTACATTTGGCATAAGAGGTGATTTAAGACTTCTGATGCTCCAGTCTCTTCTCTGCATGGCTTATTGCCAAAGATGTGAAATATTAGCCACAAGATGTCCTCATGAGAAAAACGTTGGTTGCCAGCTCTTTGAAAATAGGTGATTGTTTCTGTCTGAGCCTGAGTAAATCAAGCCAGGGCTTCCCATTTTTAGGTATCCAGTGGTTCTGGAAACCTACATGGGCCAGCAAAGCGTCCTTTGGGCAAAGGCAGTGAATGCACTCTGGGCTGCATGAGAGGAGCATCTCCAGGAGGCTGAGGGGGCTGATCCTCCCACTCTGCTCAGGCCACAGCTGCAGCTCTGTGCCCAGTTCTGGGGCAGGGACATACTGGAGAGCATCCAGTGAAAGGCCAGAGGAGGGAACTGAAGCATGTCTCCTCTCAGGAAAGGCTGAAGGAGCTGGGGGCTGTTCTGCCTGGAGAGCTGAAGGCTCAAGGGAGCCTTCTCCATGTATAGAGGTACTGGAAGGGAGGGTGCTGAGTGGACAGAGCCAGGCTGCTCCCAGTGTGCCCCTGCCAGGACCACAGGCTGTGGGCACAAACTCAAACACAGGAGATTCCCTCGGAACATCAGGTAACACTTTTCCACTGTGAGGGTCACTGAGCACTGGCACAGTTTACCAAGGAAATCTTCTTCCTTGGAGATATTCCAAATCCATCTGGACATGGCCCTGAGCTTTAGCTGGCCGTGCTTCAGAGAGGAGGCTGGACCAGATGAGCTCTGGAGGTCCCTGCCAGTGTCAGTCAGTCTGTGGTTCTGACAATGAAAATCAGTCTTGTGTCAGTGCTTCAGGTTCCCCAAAGTGTTAGGAAAGCCATGTTGCTGCTTTAACTGACCCATTTGCTGAGTAATATCCTGAAGATATTCTGGTCATAGCATTGTTTGACTAATAAAGCTTATCTGGTACATCATCTAAAAACATTAATAATTTTTTATTTTTTAAAAAAATAGTTATTGAGGCAAAGCAGAAAATTTCCTCTTATACAGACTTGCCCAATCAGTTCCAACTCTAACTTTCCTGTTGCCCAGCATTAAGACAGAGTAAGAAGATTGGATATCTCTGTGGTGCCTCAGAGGGGATTTGCTACAGCACCATTAAACCCCAAATGTGTGAGTGCCAATGGGAATTTCACCATTGAAGAGCTGTCCTGGGAACAGTCAGCAGTAACCTGCACAGGGTTCAGCTCTCACAAACACAACAAAAACCAAAAGGAATTATTTATAGAAGCCTAGGGATTCTGAGTCCGTCCATCACCCCAGGGGCAGGAATCTGTGATATGACCCTATTTGGGGTCAAAACCTGCAGTGGAAAAAAAGAGACCACAAATCATGCCTAGATCTGATAGAACATGATCTCAACCCCAGGTGTCCCAGTGACTCCAAGGCTTCTCTCTCTTGCTGGGGAGCAGGTACTGGCACCTCAGCCAGGAAGACATGAACAGCTGTCATTGGGCACGAGGGCCCAACAAGAGATTGAGTTATCTGCAGCAGGAACTCTGCAGAAATTACACTGGTGGCAGAGTGTAGCTGGTTAGAGTTAACCAGTTAACATTAACGCACCTTCTTTGTTGAGAAATTTGTGACAGAAATATGAGAAAATCCTTTCTTGCAAGCAGCGTTAGGAAGATGAACCTGACAGCAAAGTGGACAAGGGAGAGTTAATGACAAGACAGCCAGGCAACAACCTTTTATCTCTAGGAGTTGTAGAGAAATTCATATACTTCTTTCTTTAACGTGGCTGGCTTAGAGACTAGGAGAGAATCAAAAGCAAGTAGGATATCCTGAAGCAGTGAGCCTCAGGTTTTTTACTCCTCTCTCCTTTTTTCACATCACACCATGCTCCTTTCCATCAGGTTTTGATCATAGGTTCTGGTTTGTCTGCAGTTCCTTTTCTATCTTTGATCAATGTTTGTCTTTGATCTCCACGTTTCTGTCTATTCTATTCTTTTGTCTCCAGTCTATGACTATTATATTTTTTTCTTTTTTTTTTTTCTGCGCTATTATTTGTCTTCCAGTGGGTCTTTCTTCTTGTTTCCTTGTACTTTATCTCAGTCCAAAATGGTGTACTGGGTGTGAACAATGAATGAATTGATTTCAAATGAGTTGATGACTGTGCTTAGCCAATCCATATCATATGTAACAGCCCACTGAGTGAGTATAATAAGTGACTCAAATCAAAATTAATTCACACCAATGCTTGGAAAATCCATATGGAAGGCTGTGGACTGACAGATCAGAATGGTTTTGTGTAACCAGAATTTTAAGAAAATGTGTCTTTAAGTAGATAAAAGAAATCTATGGCTCTTTTCCTTCTGCTGTGTTATCTTTGGATAAAACAGATTAGCAAGTGTGTAATTGATTAGTTAATTAGTAAGAGTGGGCCCTGGAGACTGGTTACCAAAGACATGAGGAATGATTACAGACTAAAAATGTAACAATAAAGAAAAACTTTGGTGGTGCATTCTTGTCTCCCATAGAAAATCTCAAAGCCATGCAAACACAAACAGGTTTTCTAGCACAGGTTGCTCCTGTTCCTCAGAGATGGAGCTCCTCTATTACTGCTCTGGGACTTAGACATGTGAGTTGAAACGAAATATAAATAACTAGGAAGAGAAGACTAATAATTGGAAAAGCTTGACAGAAACTCCTTTGTGTCATGTTCCCAATCTAGGGTTTGCCACAGGCACATTCCTAATAATTCCAGCCATTGAGCTATAACTGCTATCCAAAGAATCATGTCTGAATTTAAATTAGTTTTTCAGTTATTACTTTTTGAGTGGCTCCATCAAATATATATAAAACTAGGGGAAAGGCCTTGTTGTTTCACATACAAGTGCTCTTTTCAGAGCATGCCAAACCTGACATTTCTTTGAAGCTTTTCTAAATTTCAAAGGAGGTAATACTTTTAAAACATCTGAAAGTTTTTATGTCTCTCTCTCTAATTATTTTTGATGTGATACTTCTCAGGACACATAAAATAAAACCATTTTCTGCCTGATCTTAATTGAGGAGTCTCTTATCTCCATCTGTAATTACTGATGAACAAGATTTCTACATGGATTAAATTGCATATTCTCCCAAACTGGAACAGGGTTATTTTTTTGTCTTTCATAGCACACTTTTCTAAAGCTCTGCAATGTCTCCATCCCTATGTAAACACTTTATTTACAGCTATCCACAGCTGTATTACACTGACTGCTATATAATTACTTTTATTTCTGCAGATTATAGCTACCTTAAGTATTCAGAGAGGATGTATAAGCATAATTACTGTAAGTGGAGAATATTACCATGGTGATTCCACAGGACTTGTAGGAAGGATCCTGAGGAATGTTCTGAGTTCTGAAGTGTTTACCTCAGCCAAGGTAAAGCACAGCGACTCAGGCAGATCCATTTCTGCTCACAGCAAGCTCTTGGTAAAGGCGGGCTTCATCTCACTTCACTCAGAGAAGGGCAAAGTCCATTTGTGTCATTCAGCCCTGCCTGATGGGAATGCATCCCCTGAAACTCCTGAGGGGATATCAGGGGAGCATTTGGTGATGTGAAGGACAGAAGTTTGCTCAGGTTGTTTTCCTGCAAGGTTCAGCACCTTAGAGAGTCTGTTGTCCTGGGTCCTTGGCTCACTGCTGAGATGTTCATGGATATTTTCATATTTTTGGACTGAAGTTGGATGCAGGTAGTAGAGTCAATAATGTGCTGTGGCCTCCTCCATGTGTTACTTTGACTGACATTCCTCCAAAGAATGAATTTCTGCATTGATTTTTGGTTTAAAACACTTCAAAGAAATTTGAAATTCTTCGTTATACTGAGAAAAAGTTTAAATTCTTCTAATTTTCAGATTTTTTTTGAGGAGAGGTCAGGTATGACCTTTGGGTAAGTAATTTTTATCATAATAATCACCAAATAGAAATAATTTTCTGCAATGATCATGCCTCCCAGCACTTCCCAATTGTGTTTCTGAGGTAGCGTGTTGGGTTTTGACTCTCCTTATCCTGTATTTTTCACAACAATGTAAATACTGTGTTCAGATGAAGTAGTTTGTGTCTCTGTGTGTCATAGACAGGCAGATATTTGCAGATTGGCAGTAGAAATGAAGGGAACTCCCTACACACGTGATTCATCCACTGGAGCTCTGTGCACAGACCTGGAGCCTCTTTCAACCCCACCTGTCCTTAAGTGGGTTAAAGCAGTGCTAAGAAAGAGGCAAAAATCATAATTAAACCAAAAGGGAAGTAAGAGAGCATGACAATCCTAACTGAAGTGCTGCAAAAATAGCAGTGAATAGCACAGATTTTCTATCAGTGCCTGGGATTTCACTGAACCTACAGCCGAATGTCATTCTGGTGCAGTGTCTGTGGCATCCAGAGCCTGTGAGCATTGTGGAAATGTTGTTTGTTCAGTGTGTTACTAATTCAGAAGGAGTGCCATCCAGTGAATTGCCTTTGCTGACCACTGGTGTCAATAAAGGGAAAAAAAAAAACCCCAAACTGCCTGGGAAGACAGTTCAGTTCTATTCTTTGGGCTCTTAATTTTATAGCTCTGCTCAGTAAGGTGTAACTGGGTTTGTAGTTATGGATTCTTTTGTAAGCACTGCAGAAGTTCATGAAGAATATTGAATATTCCAGTTGTGAGTCTCTGGCTGACTACTGGTAAAGGCACATTTTTCATAGTGCTATTGAGCACTTTTTTGTTATCTTGGAAAGCAAAGTACCCATATATCAGAGCATCCCTCACATGGCCTTTGTTTACTGGTGGCTGGCAGGAATTCTAAGTAGATAAAATAAGAAAAGCATGAAGCAGGAAACTATTATATTTTGAAGGAAAAGAAAGCTACAGCTGAGAATCCTGAAACCAGTAAAGCACACTAGAGCTCTAAAAAACATGGCTTTCGGTCTAAATAACATCATCGTGTAGCTTAAGTCACAGTCCCAACTAAGTCTCCTTTATAGTATCAGCAAATACCTTTGCTGATACCCTGTTCTGATTTTATTATTTTGCTGCATGTTCTGTTCAAGGATTGACTTGAATAGACTGGAGAAAGTTGATCAATGCAGACACAGCAATTACAGACGAATAAATTACAGGCCTACTCCAGCTGAATTGTAGTAAGAGTTGGAAGCTCGTGTGTGTGGGGTTCACTGAGTTTTCCCACCGAGACTGTCAGATTTGTTATTACTAAACAATGTTGTGTGTGCTGTAGGCAGAAAAAGCTGCAGGGTTGCGTTTAGAGTAATAGTGTGTTCACAAATAGTACTCAAATAGCTCTGAAATATCACAGTTAGCTGCAACTTCATTCTGTTATCTCACTGCTTCATGCTTCTGAGACCTTTTCCTAGCAGACTATGAAATCATTCCAAATGTAAGATGATAAATTAATAGAACAAAACAAATTGGAATCAGTAGGAGTGCATTTAGCACTAACAAGACCCATCAGAGTTTCACATTTTCTCTTGCTACTATAAAAAATAACGCTTGTGTCAGAACTCATCTTTTTTTTAATTGCTCTTGCACAAAGCACTGGATATTATTTTAAGGGCTAATGGAAAGGAGCACTCTCTCCAGTTCTACACAAAATCATTTTTTAAAGTAGGAGCAAAAAAATGTGATATATAGGAAGAAATACTTTTCATATCGCCTAGGGCAGAAGGAATGGATGTTTGGTTTTTTGCACTGCATCACAATGTAGAGGGATGCTTTAGGGTAAACATTGTTAAATATTTGCAGTAAGTGAGAACTCAAAAAAGACATATTTTGAGGTGAAGTTTTTGATGTTATTTCTGAAGAGGCAAAGGAGTTTCCTATGCTCTACCTGAAAGTATTGAGAGTTTGAGTTTTGCAAGGTTTTTTCCCCTTGGTGTGGAAGGAAAACTACTGAAACATCCCTCTTTTGCTAAACATATTTCTTATCTGCCGATGAACCCCAGCAGCCTGGAAATTAAGGAGCTGAGATTCTATTCTCCTAGAGAATAAAAGACCATTAAACTCTGCCTCCTTCACCTGATGTTTATAATGAATTTTTCTGCTAGCAGGCACCAAAGGTGTTTCATTTGCTGATCTGTTCTTTGATTTGATTTCCTAAGATTAGGCAGATTTTACAGAGCTCTTTTTGTGTTCTTTTGATAATACTTCATCACAGTTCCTTTGCTTTAGCTGTCTCTAACAGCGTCCTTGTAAAGAAATGTTCAAGTCAACTTGATGATAAGTGACTCGATTAAGAATATAAGAACATCTTGCATTTAGGAAAGTCTTTCATGTACTCACGAGTTGTCACAATATTTTCTACCCTGTATCCAGAAGATGCTTTCCTGTTGTTGAAGGCCACGGTAACATTCTGGAGAGCTCACATGCTCCAGTGTCCTGCAGCCACTCCATATGGCTGGATTTATGTGCCATTTCAGGCAATGTCAGCAGAGCTTGGAAAGACCTGTAAACTTCAAACAGCTCAGAAGAGAGCGTTGGGGTTTGAAAGCTGTGTGTTTGTTCTTACAAAATCTTCTCAAAATAATTTGCTTCAAGTACATTGGCGCCATTGAGTTGGTTGGGAAGGGATTTCATCAAGTCAGAGGAAAAAACACGAAGGGCTGGGAACTGAAGGGGTGAGTAAGGAGATTAGGTTGTCAGTGATACAATTTCTTTCCCTTAAATAGTCAGCCTTTGTTGCAATGAAATGTTATGCAGGGAGGAGGCCAACCACAGTGTAGTGGAATTAATAGAACTGATCAGCTCTGCTCTGACGTGTTAAAGTGGTGCCATTTATTCAAAAATGTTTTCAGTAACTCTGTTCTGTTTCCTCTTCAAAGAGAGAAAGAGGTGATGAAGGAGCCAACTTCTGTCCACGAGACACTTTATGTTCAGTAGTTTGGCCAGATTATGAGCAATTTTGTGCTGAATTGAGGATTTCTACTGTTTGGTGGTAGTGGAAAAGGACAATGATTGGAGGACTCATTATCTTTAAGAATAAGAATAAATTGCTTTGCCCTAAATACATAGTTACAGATATTAATGGCACTCTAGATTCAGTTGCGTGTCACAACATGTGTAAAATTTTTATTAGTGGGGTTTTCTTTCTGTGCTGGTGACCACTGAAATCAAAATCCAGCTCTTTGCTCGTGTTCCCTTCCCCCGCAGGCGCCTTCTGCGGGTGTTGTGACACGAGAAGCGAGCTGAGCTTCCAACAAACCGTGGAGCTTCAGCAGGTTCAGACACACCAACACCACCTCAGGGACACAGGGAAAACAGAGTGAGAGTGGGGTTAGAGCCAAATAAGTGTCGGCAGTGGCGAGCTTTGGGCAGGGCTGAGGGGCTGAGGAGAGGCAGCTGCTGGCCAGGCTGTGTGTGGGGGGCACAGGAGTGGGGAGGGGGCTCTGCCCCTGCCCGTGCTGTGGAACAGCCTGGGGTCTGTCTGGCCTCAAACACGACATACGTGTTATAAACTGTATGAGGAGAACAGAGATGTCGACATTTGCTAAATGATTACATTTTGTTTGTGTTTAATTTTTTTTGCGGTAATTATGAGCGCCTGCTCGTTCCTTGAGAACCTGATGATCAGTTAGGAATAATGAAGGAATAATGTATTATTCCTTCACAGAGTAAAAGAAATGAAATGAGGCTTTCACAGTAGCCAAGCACAATCTATAGATTAAGCAAAACAATGCAGTAGTCGTGCTGTGTATGTTTAATTTCTCTCCTTGGATGTTAGTTTATGTAAAACTGCAGTTATCTCCATTGAAAAAATAGTGGCGATGAGAAAAAAACCCCGAATATTCCAGCAGGATTATATTAATAATCTTTATTATCAGACTGGAAGTGTGAAAGTTTTCGAAGTGAAAAGCTCTTTTTTTTCCCCACAATTTGGAACGTAAGTATAAACAATTGATTTTGGTCATGTAAGCCTTCATAAATGCTGAATTTTATATTGAGAGAGTGCAGTGAGCTTAGTTTCAGAGGCAACTGAAAAGAGGTTTATATTCTGTGAGTAAATGCTAGTTAGTTACAGACTATTTTTCAAAACCAGAAACGATTACATTTAAGACATGAACCTTTCTCTGTACATGCCTCTTCTGACTTTTAGTAAGTGCTATACATGGATGTTGATTTCTGAAATATGTGAGAAATACTGGTTTGATCTTGTCAATTAATTTCAGAAATGCTCAGAAACTGAGTTCTTGCTTGCTGCATTACCTTGGAACCATTTCTAGATCACTCTGTCTTCAGAGTGACATACTCAAAGAATTTGGGTATTATTTAAAGTTACATAGCTGTGGTCTGCAGACCTTAGGGGTTGTTTTAAAGTCAGGGACCAGAAAAACTTAGAAAGGAAGACTTAGACTGGAGAGTGATCCCATTCTGGTAAATACTTGACCACATCTTCAAATAAAAGTAAATACTCGAATCATTATAATTGAGAACTCAAGTACAGTGGCAGTCTCTCTGTACAAGAGCCTGGCACTCTGGGCTTCTAACACCTCCAGTCAGCATGGATTGGTCTGGCTGGGAAAGGTGAAGAAAGCCCTGTTCCAGGTCTGATTAGGGATGACCCTATTTGAGAAGGCATTTAAGCCCTTTCAATGTGTTCTTCTTCAAAGCATGTTTGTTATTACATATATAATATAATGTATGTGTGATAGACTAAAGCTCTGTCTGGTTCGTCTGTTCGCAGTGCGGAGTGCAGCAGAGTCTGGAGGATGAATAGGAGTAGCGGAGGATGAATGCTGGCCCTGCCCTGCCCTGCCCTGCCCCGGGGGAACTGGCCAGCAGAGTGGGGAAGTGGATCCTCCTGCAGATGAGTAGCTGTGCGTTCGCAGCTCAGAGAGCTTTCGGCAGCATCCTGCAGCAGAAGGCACTGGCAGAGTGAAAAGAGGTGGGGAGTGTAGCAGGTGAATGGGAGCATCTCCTAGAAAAGCCGAGTGCAGGTCACACACAAGCCTTGGAGGTGAGGGCAGAGGGCACTTTCCATGTACAGTAATCAAGAAAGAACAGACAGAGCTTGCAGGAAACCAAGGAACCATGGAAATGTGCTGGAATAGAAAGGATGACCGAGGCCCAGGCTTCTTCCAGCAATGATTTCGCTGGAGAGTAGATCTGTAAAAAGTCCTTTTATTTTAAGCTGGTTTTCCAACTTCAGAGTTTCTCTGCTCAGGAATTCTAGCCTGTTTTAACCTATTTTCAAATAACATTCAATTCTATATCTTCACAGTGCAGTGTGTTTACATGGAAAGAAAGCAGATTCATCTGCTAGCCTTGGCTAAATGACACTTCATGGAAAGTGTCATTTGGAGTAGGGCCTATTATTGGAAGGATCTGAGTAGTGATTTTCTATGATATGAATCAAAGTAACTCTAAAGTCTGAACAGCCCAAACAGATACAAAAAGCCTCTGGGTGGTGACTGAAGATCAGCTTTGTGATTTTTTTAATTTCTGCGCCAATGAATCCAAAACTGAGAACAGATGTGCCAGAGCAAGAGTAGAGCCTTTCCTTTTCAAAGCCAGTTTGAAAAAGTTCATGATTAAAGCCTAACTTTGAGGCTCATGTCAAAAGTTCCAAAATTAAGTTTGTCATAACAGTTTATATAATGCTAATGATAAGCTATTTATTGTGTGGAAAATGTCAGTTTATTTCTTACTCTCTTCTTTTGATCTAATACTTCCTGACGTGCTGAAGTCTCAGTATTTAGGTCTCTGCAGTGATTATCCAGGGGAAACCCATGTAGCTGTGGAGAGGGGAGATGTACAAGGAGGAGGTGCAGCACCTCTGGAATTGGTTGAGGGGTACAGTGGGGCCTGCAGTGAAGAAGCTCTTTATAACTTTGATCTGGTATCACAGTGGAATGTTTATTGCTGATTTGTCTATTAGATATGTTGCACAATTCCAGCTTGAGGCCAAGAGCAGGTAAGATTAAATGAGGGGCTGGGGGAGAGAAGAGGCTGGGCACAAAGGAATGCTTTCAGGGCAGGAGAACACACCTTCCCTGCAGGGGCTGTGGCTGGCTGTGCCATTTTCCTGCTCACACAGGACAGGGCTGAGTAACTGCAGTAGTTACATTGCCTTAGTGCAGCCCAGGGAGAGGAGCTGACTTTGGGAAAGCTGGATTCTGCCCTGGCTCACTGGGTGTTGGGAAGGAAGAGGGAAATGCAGCCTGGCCTGCTGTATAAATGGCACCTGCATTGCAGTTTGGTTGCAGTGACCGTTTCAGCGGTGAGCCAAAGGGAGCAGTGCTGAGTTCCAGCCTGGCTGCCGTGCCCGTGCTCAGAGGAACACCCTGGGCAGCAGCAGCTTAAGGGCCCACGGGCAGAAGTTAAAGATCAGAGCCCACCCACAGAGCTGTTGGGTTAGAGACTGCTCCTCTCTTTGGAGAGTTTGAACCTCTATCTGCAATATGGTTTTCAAGGTAAATCTCTGTAGCTTATTATTGATTCAAAAGTAGTATCAGAGCAAATAAGAATTTTCAGCTAACTTCCTCTTAACCATCAACAGTTTTGTCTGTTGTGAGAGAACATGGCTAGGTAAGGTTGTAATATTCATGTTCTGTAAGAACTCCATTCAGATCCATTTTAAACCTCCCAAATAGCAGCAGTTCCTGTTGGATCTTGCTGTAAAAAATATCAGAGTTAGAAGCAGTCCCAAATGGATAAAAAAATGTTGGGGCAAAACTTTTTTTTTTGTTTTTGTTTTTAAATTTCATTAAGGCATTTCTAAGGGCCCAGGCATAAAATCATCACCAAACTTGAACCACCCAAAAGTTGAATTCAGGCATAAACCATCTTTTAGTGGATCTTTATGAATCCTTCTGTTGGTAATACTCTAATTTACTGACTGGGAAGTGTTGCGTCTTCCTCCTATTTCTTTTCCAATTGTCAAAATATGGATGGCAGTACAATATTTAAATAAATTCTGAAACAAATAATTGTAGATAAAAGTCTCTTACTATGCTCACGATAGACACACACATATCCCTACTGCACTTCTATAAGTACCGTTTAGTATTGGAAACAAACTTAAATCCTGCTTTTGATAATAATTATTTTTCTGTAGGAAATTTTAATCAATGAGATGATTTTTTTTTTTTTTTTTCCTGTTTAAAGAGTATATGTAAGTTAGAACTAAAGTGGCATGTATCTTACACAAAGCTGGAGTTAATTTTTTGTAATTATTTCTCAAGGCTCAATGGCTGCCCTCAAACCACAGGTAATCGATTTATTGGCAGAAGTAACCCTGTCAATTAACCTGCTCTGCTGAGAGCTGCCCTGCCCCGGGCTGTAAATTCTTGTTAAAGCCAGGTGATAAGAAGTCACGGAAGGACAAGAAATTTGCAGGTTTTCCTTGCCAGGTTTGTGTCTTTGCCTAGGTGCTGCTCAGAGAGGGCTGACGGATGGTGTGTGCCAGTGTGACGACACAGTCCCCAGGAAAGTTCCCTTTCCAGGTAAGTTACCTGACTTGCAAGTTTGATCAGCCTGGTTTGGGTCTAGTTCTGACAAGCCTTCGATACCTCCAAGGCCTGTGCCAATGTTTGGCCGGCCTTCCCACAAAAATTCGCGGGTGTGTCTGGTCGTACCCGTGTCTGCTGAGTCTTGTCCCGCTGACCTTCGGCCGGTGTCTGGGGGAGCCTGGCCGGGACTCGCCCGTGTCCAGGCGGGCTGTGCGCTGGCTCCAGGATCTCAGCATCTCTCCCGAGCCGGGGAGCGCAGGGCTGGGGCAGCAGCGCGGCGGAGGCTCGGTGTCCCAGCAAAGGGCAGGCTCGGCAGTGCCGGCCCGAGCTCCCGCTGGCTCTGTAGTTTGCACGCAGTGCCCCAAGGGTGCACTGCTGGTTCGTGTTCGCCCCTCGCTCAGCCCCAGCGCCCGCTTCTCCCCCGAGCTGGGGGCGGCGCTGCCCCGGCAGTGAGCGGCCGCGTTCCTGCTCTTGTCCTGCGCTGTCAGCGCGGCCGGGATCCCTGAAAAACTCCTTCCAGAGTGCGGGAGCTCGCTGCGCTCTCGGACTTGTTCAGATCACGTTCGTAGCAGAGAGAGGAGATAGAAACACAAGAGTACCTTTCATCCAAAACACACGTGCCTTTGAACACTCGAGCAGTGTTTGAACAGTGCAAGTGGCCACTTGCTGCGGTATAAAGAAGCGTTTGAAAGACTTGAATGCGGATTCCCAATCTGTGACCTCTGGTAATGTTTTTAAAAGCTCTCCACTTTTCCCCTGCCACAGGTAGTCTTCCAACAGCCATTAGCAGCTGACCAGGGTACTGTTAAGCTGGCTAAAGGAGGATTTTCTTTCCTGGAGATTTTCATCAAGTGAAGGGTGTTAGACTACCAGGAAGATGTTGGTTGTTTCCAGTGCCCCGTTTCTTTTTTCCCTACGCAGTGAGTGATCAGAATAGAGAGTTGTTGTACCAGATGCAATATTTTCAGATGGAGGAACACTTAACTAGCAGTACTTCTGTAGTTAAACAAAAGTGGAGTTATAGCCGAGCATATTCTTTACTCCCACACATTCTATATTTTTCATTAGGTTTATTCCTAGTTTTGCCATTGACAGAGAAATAACTTTAAACATTCTTCCCCATAGGAAACAAATGGTCTAATTCTGGCTTCCAGAGCAGACAGGCTTTGTTTATTGAGTTTTAAATATGTTATATAACTCCTCTTATCACACATTTAGGAATTCAAAGGCAGGTTTATAGCCTGAAAGTCTCTGATAACATCCTATTTTCTCTTGTATTGTTCCTACCTACAATTTCCAACTCTGTGGCACTATTAATACTACATCAATAATTTTAGCCAGTTTCTTCAGATAACAACAAAACCTAACTTTTATGATAGAGGCTATTTTCCAATATATAAATCCTCTGCTTTTTATAACCAATTTATTATTAATATCTTATTTCCCATGAATTATTATGCTAAAACCTTATTCAGTGACAGCATAGAGCAGTTAATAATTAGGGTTTCCTGTGGAAAATTTAAAATAAGGATATTGAAACCCACTATCAGGGCATTGTAACCTTTCAGGGAAGGATACTTTATCAAGTTCTGTGTCCTTTCAGAACAAATTTGTACAAACTGTTTTATCCAAAGTGCACTTTCATTATTTCCAATCAGCTGTACTTTGAATGCAAAGAATTGGAACTGGAACTGGAATTCTTTGTGCTTGGATGAAAACAGTGGACACATTTTTGCTAAGAAAGCCTTCTAGTTTCATTGTTTCTGACAATGAAGTTCCTGACAAGTCTGACAGCAGTGCCTGTTCCTTTGGTAGCTACAGCCCATCTCTCCAGGGGCACCTTGTGCAGTAACCCCGAGCCAGACCCATCCCTCCAGCTCCCGTGTCTCCCCATTGCCTCCCAGCAGAGACTTTGGATCTGCCATCTGCACGCTCAGCCTTCTTCTCAGACTCCTGTAATGTCTGCTACAGATTCCTGTGCAGACAAAATCAGGTTTGTAACTTTAAGTTATCCAGATCTGTTAAAAGAAAAGGCAAGCGTGATGCTTTTCCAGCAGTGATGTAATAGAAAGGCTAAAGCTGGGTTGCCAAAGCTACAGAGCTGCTTCATTCTTTGTGCAGGTTTCAAGAGACTTTTCCAAGAGCTTTTGACCAAGGGTGAGTGCAGCCCTTATCCCCAGGCTGAATCACCAGAGCCCTGCTCTGCAGTGTTGTTCTGCAGTTCCTGGACTGCAAGGACTTATGGCAAGGACTGCATTTTCTCTCGGTTCAGTGCAGTGCAGTCTTGGGAGGGGAAAATTGTGTAGTTTGCTACATAAATTGTAGGGTTTTGGTGGGGATATCTGACAGCAAAGCTTTTAATGTATCCCTGATTGCCACTGTGTTTCCAGGAGGATGTGAAAGTTTACAGGAAGCATCAGGAAGGGATGTTTACTGTCACATTTAATAAAGCTCCATGTTCAGAGAAAAAAGCATGCAGTACTTGTTGTGGCAATTTCACACTGGAAATGTGCCCCTTTTATCCAAGGTTTGGTGCTATTTCTGTTGTGTGTGAGCTTTTCATCATGTAACTTGGATTCCTGAATCCCAGCATATGGGCTTTCTGATTTATTTATGTTGTTGATGAAGGTGTGATTGCTTAACTTCTTTATCTGACTTTTTTTTTATTCTTTCACTTCATGCCTGGATTTCTGACAAAATTTTAAATACTGAATAATGAATTAAGCAATATGTTTGACTGTACCAAATGTTGCAGTGTCTTTTGAGACTCAGAAAAGTTGCACACGTACTGAACTCAGCTTTGGTTGGAAACTTGTGTGGGTGGCAGAACACACCTATCTGAAGTGCAAAGGCCAAGGACTTAAATAATGGTAAAACTCATCCTTTCCAGAACCAAAGAGAGCTGTAGCTATGTGTGCCGTTACCTGTCTTCTGCAAGAGATAATGAACTTACTGGGCGTGTTTCATGTCTTATAATTCACAAGTTCCCAGAAAGGTAATGGAAGCTCTTGGTGCAATAATAATATATTTATATTATATGCATTAAAGCAGACTAGGTGATCTCTTGCAAACATCAAAATGCACAGTGCCTTCAGCAACGAAGGGGCTATGAAATAATTTAGAATACCAGTAATGGATACAAATTAAAAAATACAATTGGTAAAACCAAGAACCAGGTATTAGTTTTGCTGAAGACAACTTAAAATGGAAGGGGGTTTTCAATTAACCCAGATAACGGTTTAGCTCCCAGATAAACTGCTCCCTGTTCTTATTTGAGCACCACATTTGATCCCTTCCAGCTTTGGAGGGGGCAAAGCCTCTTACTTGGGAATTCATCAACAACCACTGTTTTTTTCCTCTAAACTCCATTTAATATGCTGACAATTAATTTCCAGGTAGGTTATGTATTACATGCTGATTTGGAAGTGCAGCTCTGATTGCAGTGCAGGGTGTTATCCTGGGCTCCCCCTCTGTCCACCATTTGAATGCAGTATGTGTTGTTTTCCTTGATCCTGTGTGGCTGTGGATACATGGGATAGACTTCAGCTTTGTGGTCTCCATTTAGGATTAATTGATGCTTTAGTTTGTAATATTTAGTTGAGGAATTAAGACATTACCACTGTTTCTAAGAGACGAAATAATTTTTCTTTCTGGGTTGATGTATTGCAGGTGATTGCAAATTCTTCCTGAAACAGGAGGTTCACAAAACCTTCTGTGCTTTGACATGACTTATGAGGTGGCAGAGCTGTGGAAAAACCTCACTGGAGGATGTTTTGGAGCAGCCCTCTCCAGCTGATCCTAGCTGTGGAGTGGTCCTGCATTGCTGTCCTCTCCTTACAGCACAAGGGGAACCAGGCAGGGCTGGAGCAAGGACCAGCACTGTGAACTGAGCTGTGGGGCAGGGTTAAAGCTCCAGTTTCATCTCAGACTCTTTGTCACTTCAGTTCTCCAACTGGAAATAAGGAATAATGTGTTGCTAAATGGAGTGCAAGTTGGAGAAAGAAGTCCAGGAGTGCTTGTGAAGCAGCCTGGTGCTGTGGCCGGGCTAGCCAAGTGCTCAGGGCCATCGTGTGCCAGCGCACAGCTGGACAGCAGCAGGAGCCGGGAGCCAGCAGAGACCATGGTGTTATTAAAGCTGGGGTATCAGTTCTGCAGCTCCCCAGCACTGCCAGCTTCGACAGAGGGCAGGAGGGAGCTCCCCTGAGGAGGATCCCTAGTTCCTTTACGTTCTGTCTCGTACTGAGCGCTCTCTGGCACATCATTAACAGCCTTCCTTCACTACAGGATCTTAGTGATTAAAACCTCTTTAATTACATAAGGCCTCTTGAGAAATATTATCTAAAAAATTAGCAAAGAACATCGGAAACTGAGTTACCTAGGCAGCTGAAAGGGTTTTTTTTAAATCAATCTAAATAAGTAGTTAAGAGACCAGTTAAAAGTGGAAATAACCTTTTGTCAAATGTGATATTTTTAAGATTTCAGATTCCTGATTAATCATCACTAATTAAGATATTAAAAGAGCAAGAGCATCTGGATGCTTGTTTCTGTGCCTGAACTCTTCCAAAGATGTGATTGATGTGTATTTTTCCTGCACTGTTTTTAATTTCTATTTTATTTCTCCAATCTGACAGTCCACAAATCTAAAAAATTCTGGTCCTAGGAGTGGGAGAAAATTGTGCACTATTCTTTTTCACTTTTCATCTTTTGTTGGAGTTTGGTTTTTCAGAACATCTAATTAATTTCAGGTGTAGGTAGAACATTGACAAGTGTATGTGTTTGGGGTATTTTGAAGGCCTTTATTTTAAAGTGCCATGTCCTTATTCGTAGCCCTTCATGCTAAGCCAGATGGCATTTAGAAAGGTTTCCATCATGCCTTTCTGGCCCAGTGGTAAACTTAGAGCATCCCAAGGAACGAAATAGTTATGGAGCTGTAAAAGCGTATGTATCTTCTCTGAAATAAGAGACCAACTACTTTCTGGAAATAGAGACAAAGACAGTGACCAAATCACTTGGCAGGTTTGCTAAGTCCAAATCTGTAATACTTTTCCTCAGTTAACATTGTTAGACACGTTTTGACATCTTGTTATTAATATTAGTTGTCTGAAAAAAAGAGCTTATGTTCCTGTACTTGATGGACTGTCCAAGAAGGAGAAAAAGATGCAGCAGACAAGTGGTTTGAAGGCACTTAAAGGTATTTTTCAGAGCAGGCTCTTGTTTGTGTGATGTGAATGTAGACATAGGAAAAGTGTGTGCAAACAGCGTCCTGCCAGTAGGCTGTGATGAAGATGTTAAAACAAAATGGGAATTTGACAGGGCACAACTGCTGGCTGCTGGAGTTAGAACCAAAGTTGGGAGGAAGCCATTGAGGGCTGAGGATTAACCCAGCTGCAGTGCAGCACACGGAGCACAGTGCCCTGTGTCCATTCTGTCACTGGCTCGGATGGTGTCACTGCAGAGAGGCTTTCCTCTTCTCCCTGGATGTGTGTTGTGAAGAGCCTGCTGAAAATCAGTAGATGTGTGGAACAAGTGGGATCCTGCAGTGAAGGATCTGAGCCCTGGCAGTGCCAGCTTTGCCCAGAGAGGAGGGACTGCCACCCTGCAGTTCCCCACAGCAAGTTTCTGTCACTTGTGCCAACTTGTTCACTGCTAATGAGCACATCTGGGAGCAGAACAAAGGTTTCCAAACACTGATGTGAAGGAAATTGGTTTGATAGACAAACACTTGCAACAAATAGTTTATATTTTTTTTCCCTAGAATTTGCTCTTTTTCTGCTTTGTATTTTAGTTCCTCCCAAGAAGTATTACCTACAGTACAAAATGGTTACTAGTCTTTTTTTTATGCTTCATCTTCTCAGCTATTTTTTCCTCATACTTTTAGATGGAGAGAGACTGCAATTTATACTATGGGATTTGCTTCTCCTTGTTTTATTTTTACTTCATTTTTTAGGGGCCTTACCCATTCATATGTGTGCAGTAAAACTTTATTTCTTTCCAAAGAACAAGTCCCCATATTATAAGCAGTAAGAGTTTGTACTTGCTTAGCCACTTTAATATTAAACTTTGCAGTACTTTATAGGTCCCAGTTAATTAAGTTCTGTAGAAGTGCTGTTACAGCATAGGCAGGGACAGGTGAATTGATAAACAGAGTGGAAGCATGGTTTCCCTAAATTCATAATGGGATGAAGTCAGCCTTGTGAAGGTTTTTTTAGCCTCTTTATAGAGGTTTATGCAATTTAAAATTCTCCTGCTCAGTGTTCCATTTTTCTAGCACGTACAAGAGAGGATTGCAGTGCACATCATAGAGGTGATCATTGCATTTGTGAGACTCAGTTATAACCACATTTCCTTTACCTCTTCTTGATTGGTCCCTTTGACTTGCTAAGTTTAGCTTCGTGTTTCTTCTGTGCTTCAGTACTATAAATATCCCTACTGCTAAATTGCTCTATTTTCTAAAATCACATCTAGATAGATCCTTTCTCTTGGCACTATCAACATTCTCTGCATCCGGCGTCCTCCTGGCCGAGTTTCTGAACTCTACCTGCTTACAAGGAATTACTGAAGCTGCAGCTCGTGGTGAATTGTCTGTTCATGGTGCAAGGAAGTCACACCTAACTGTGTACAGTTATAGAGAGACACATGCATACATTTACACATATTAAGTACAAAGATGTAAAACATAATATCTGCAGAATTCTGAATCCTTAGAATAATTCATAGTTTCGCTACATTCCTCAGTATTATTAATTCAGCTGCAGGGAGATAGGATGGTGGTAAAGTTAGATTTTCTTCTTCAGAATTCTTCTTTAACATATTATTTTTACATGATATATGAGTAATGTGAAAAGCCCATCAGGACTCATCAGAAAAGTGCCAAACCCCGACTTCCCTTCTGTTTTATTCAATAGAACTCTAGCTTTAGAACTAATGAGTATGATCTTGCCCTGGTAATAAAATGTAAAACCACCACAAATGCTGTTTGGAGGTGTGTTTGAGATACTATGTCGTTTTCACTGAAAATTAAAAGGAACAAAAGCATATAAATGTTTTAGGTCTGTGAATTAAGGTCAATTTGTGCTTTGCATTAAATATATATATCAATATTTTCTAAGATGTCAGAAGAGGAAGGGTCACGTTCACTGCGAGACCAAATGAAGCACAATTACCATCTCCATTCTCATTGCAAGGTTTATAATTCATGCTTTATTTAAATTCCAGTTTGCTTAAAAATAAAACTGTAAGATCTTTGATGTTATTCCTTAGAAAAACTGCCTTCCTGATGTCTCCATTAGACATCACGTGAACTTTTTAAATCTCCAGATTGAGAATACATTTGAAGATAAATTTTGACAGCCATCAGCATTTGCATTAGGACAAGAACATACCCTGGAATTTTCAAGATAATTCAATTTTAGATTCAATTTGTGCTTCAGAAACTAGCATTTATCAGTTCTACCAAATTAAAATTCAGGTCTGAAAATAAAATGAAGCCAGAAAGCAAAAACGATTTGCTGCAATTTGTGAATCAGGTTCACCTCCCATTTACCCTGAACTTTGAGATTTATTTATTCCAAATAAGTCTTTCACTGTTTAAAAATCTCAGATGGAGAGGTAGTTTTCAAATTTGCTTTCTGACAGGCGTACGGACGTGTAAGTCATTCCCTTCTCTGTTCTAGTCCCTACAAAGCACTTCCTTCACTGGCCTTGTTGGTTCTGGGAAAACTGAATGGGATGAGCAGAGTTTGGCTGTGTTACACGTTTTACTTTTATTTTCAAATGCCAGTCAAGTTTTCTGAATCCATGTCCTGCTGAAAGAAATAATATTCCTGAAGCTAAAAGATGAGGAGAAAAATTAAAATATCTGGGCAGCAGATTTACCTACTCGTGAAAGTCTTGGCAAATACACAATAAAAGTTTGTTTACATGGTAATTAAAACATAACATAGTCTTAAACAACAATGAAATAATTGGCCTTTTGTTTAAAAATTTGTATCAGCTTTGTTTGGATCTGTAAATAAAGCCTTGGTGCAGTGGAACTGGATGAGCAATTGCTAAAGATGGTATTTGAATAAATATACTTAAATATCTGCAATGTGATTAATCTAAGTCATATTCCAGTGTGCCACTTGTCAAATAACTGATAATTCTAGAGGCAGTCTCAGGTATAAACCAGAATGGAAAAAGAGTCTTGGGATTTTCAAGTTTCAGTCTTTGATTCATTCTGGGTCTAAAGCTGGATGGATTTGTGGTTTGTAATTAAATGAAAATAATTTCAGTCTTTCACTATGACTGATTGGGAGAGAACAATCTTCCTTTCTGTCTTCATGATGGTGTTTACTTCGATAGGACTCTGCTTCAGCCTAAAAGGCATAGTCATAATAGAAGTTTCTGTGGTGTTTTTGGTGAATGTTATTCATAATGCATGAGTTCCAGAATTGCTAAGAATTTAAATAACTAAATTATGGATAACAATCTTTTACCCCCCACAAGACACATAAAAAACCCCAAGTACTCTTTTGCATTAATCTTTCCTGATCAAACAAGGGTGGATAGCCCTGTGATTAATTAATATTGAAAAAAATCAGCTGACTGAATATTTAAAAGCAGAGGTATACAAATACAGCTACTTTCTAAATACAGTGTCCTCATATTTGCTAAGCTATGTTCTCTTTTTTTCCCCCTTTTCTTTTTTTTTTAAGTAACTTTTAGGAGCACTCCAGTCACATCAGTGACAAAACAGACATCAGGCAACCAGCAGCTATCCATTAGAGTCACATCTGGTAGGTTTGACTGACACTCAGTAGCACTGATTAAGCACAGAATAACATGCCAGAAATGTAACAGGAGACGTCACTTCTGCTGATACCAATCAATCACTCACCCTCCACAAGCACAAACGCACATTCACAGTGGAATGAGTTTGACCCACACTCTTATCAGAATAATAGAGAGAAACTCTTGCCAGAATTCTGGATGGGAAAAATAGAGTACAAGGCAAATGCCAGAAAGCAGATTCACAGATGGGAATTCATTTTGTTAAATGGCACCGTGGCATATGACCGTGAGAACCAGACAGTTCTCCATATTGTAGAAGATGTGTTCGATCTGAGGATTGCCAGTACTCGAGTTACAGAGCTGAAATATGTAAAATAATATAGCAAAATCCTGGTGCAGCATTTTGACAGCCTGGTGCTTTAAAGATCACTTTTCCTATCAATACAGAAGATAAAATATTGTAATGCTTGCAGCAAGGGTCTTAGAAACAGAGCTGCTTCTAGGCCTAGATAAGGTAGGGCAGTTAAGCATGTGCTGAGTCTGCCACTGATGTTTTTGTTGACTCAACATATTTAAGTTCCATGGAACATGCTTATGTGCTCTGAGTCTCTTTTTCCTTGTGGTTTCAGTGTCTTAGCTCTCAAACTATCTTCATTTAATGCAGGTCAGATCCCACCTTGCTAGGCAGTCATTCCCAAGGGAATACTCCTGCTCCTGCAGCTGGAGGCACCGCTGAATTTGGTTCCAGTTTCTTTGTGTTTGGGGTCTTTGCCAGACTCCATGGCATGATGTTGGGAGAATTTGAATAAGTCATAGGGAGCTGGGAGCACAAAGACAATTTTCCAATCCTCTAACAAAATGCAGCAGTAAATATAAAATCATCCTGTGTTTCCAGTTCATTTAGGCTGTTCCACATGGCCTCCAGTGCAGGCCCTGGCAACACAGTCTAAAATCTAACAAACATTGAACCAGACTGTACAAGGAAAGACAAACCCTGGATTCCTCAAATCTGACCTTGATACTTTCTTTGAATCTCTACTGCTCTGTAATATTATAATGTTTTTTTAGATTTTCTAAGAGGAAGATTTTCTAGCTTGTATTTTTTTGAGACAGCTGTATGCCCCAGCTGTTTTAACAGATACATTGTACAATAACACTTACAAACTTTTCAATTACAGCCTGTTAAAGCTATTGCAGCAAAAAATGCTTTGCCACAGCCTCCAGTTCTGCCTATATATTTGCTAGATTGGTGTAAATCAGTGAGGGCCAACTCAAAGCAGGGATGATTTGAATGGGAAAAACAACTGAGAACAGAACAGACTTTTTACATTGGAAAGAATCAGTCTATCTACAAAGTAAAATACCCATTACATATAATTATTTCCTGAAACAAAAAATTGATTTGGTATCTAATATAGAGCTTGCATAGTATTTCACAAGAAATGACTGTGCAACAATCTTCTTTGAAGAAGATGGCTTTCTGAAAGCAAGCTGTATGCATAATGCCCCCTAATAAGAGATGAATCTGATTGAAAATAACTGTGCAGATAATCTCATTCCATTTTTAAAAGCACTAAGCTCTGTGTGATTGGCACAATTGCATTAATAATTTATAGCCATTGGGAATTGTTGGTTTCTGCCTTTTTTGGGAGTGTGAATCACAAATGATTGCTCATTTTAACAATATTGAAAAAGATTGTAGAAGTAAAGCTGAAGGGAGGAAATGTGCTGACAGAATGTGCAATAATTGTGTTGGCCAGCCTGGCTCCTGGAGCTGGCTATCAAACATGCTTTGCTACTCCGCTAGTGAGAATCCTTATGTGAGGAAAACATCAGCTCTGGAAACAGCCTCCAGTGGCTGCTATTGTTTGAAAATGATGAAAACTCCCTATATTGTTTATATTTTAGATGTGGTATAAAATAAATTCCAAAACGTGCAAGTAGGCTTTATTCAGTTTGTTGCAATGTCAAAAAGCTTTAACACTTAAGCTGTCACTGCTGTTCCTGATAGAGCAAAGTAGGACAATCAAAAATGATGCATGAAAGGAGATCTCTGTGCTTGGCTTGTCTGTTTTCAGCATGTAATAATATATAATTGTTTATTGAACTTGTTTCTTTGGGGATTGAATGCAGCCTGATTTGAGATGGATCAGACCTTAGATATAGGATCAATTAGTGCCCTTACCTTTTGAGACATGTGCTCAATACACTTCTTCGGTTTTGAAAGTGTATATATTTGTATACTGTATTATGTACCACTTGGCTGTTTTATTTAATGCTAAAATACAACTCATGCATTGGAAAATTCATTTTTCTGTCCATACAGGCACCAAACAAGTATACCCAGACTTTGAGACAAACAGCTGGTGACTTCCGATCTGTAAAAAGAAATTTAATCAGTGCTCATAAACCTTTACAAACATATAGCATTTCTGTACAAGAATCAATTTTAATTAGTCAGAGATTTCCCACATCTCCACTGGTTTAACAGAACTCTAATAATAGCATTTACTGTGCCTCTTTTAAACTACAATTTGTAAAAGGCTGAGTCCATTCACTAATGAGGAGATGGTGTCTAAGAGAAAGGTTCTGTTTAATGTATTTGATTCCAATTTCTAAGGAAAACCCAGAACATTTACTTCTGACTTCTGGTGCAGTAGGAATTCTCTCAGGAAAGAACCGCAATCAGCTTATCACTAGGAATAAGGCTTGGCAGAAAAGTCTCTCAGAGATCATGGTTTATGATTTTCCTCTTGCTTTTTTCTCCCTCACAGCTGTCTGAGCTGCTGCCTTCATTTCTACCTCCCATCTTTCAGCGGACCTTTCAGCGGACATGAACCAACATGCTTGGGACAGTTTTTCCACTGCAGTACTGAACAACTGCGAGTTGTCTGCAAGTCCCAACCTCGGCCCTGTTTTCTGCAACACAGCACTAACACTGAGAGGTAAAATAAAAAGTGAGACTGCCTTGTCTCCACGCTCCCCTGCCCGCGCCCTCGGGAGCAGTCCCGGTGGCTCCGAGTGCCCTCCCAAGGGATGTCCGTGCTGGGGGGTGAGGCTGGGCCGTCCGCGGCGCTGTCTGCTGTCAGCTCCCAGCAGTACACGGCTGAGCCTCGCGGTGAATCCTCTCTGCGTGGCAGGAGCCAGCCCAGGGCCCTTCTCGGGTTTAATCTCCTCGCTTTCGGTGCGCAGGGGCTCGGGGCAGGGCGGCCGAGGAGCAGCGCCCACGGCCCGGGCCCAGCCGCGGCTGTCCCGCCCGGGGCGGAGATTCCCGGGCTGTTCCCTCAGGGAAGCCGCCTCCCCTGGGGACTCTGCTGGGTTTGCCGCCCCTTTCTAAGCTCAGAACGTGCTTTCCTCGCCCCCGTCACTCGGGGGGTGCTGGGGTACGCTTGTGATTGCTGCAGAAATGTTGCTCTGTCGCTTGAAAGCTCCAGCAAGTCAAGAGGTGATACAATTGACGTGACTTGGGGGTTGTGAAATCCTGATGGGATCCTCTCAGCCAGCCTCTCTCCAGCTGGCGCTGAAGCACTTCTGAAGATAAATGCTACAATTTTCAAAAGAGCTTGAGCGAGTAGGTGCCTGATCTCCTTGGATTCCTTAGAAAAATCCCATTTTTTAAGCTTTTGTAGCATTAAAATATAATGTATTCTTCCCTTTTTATTTTTTTTTTCCCAGAACAGGGGGAAAGTTTGTTTACTGAAAATAAACTTCAAAAGCACTGTGTTTTAAGGCATTTTTCTTTTTCTTAATTACAATGCATTTTTCAGTTCTTTTGTAAGTATAGCTATTGATTTGAAGGAGCCTGCATGGAGGCACTCAGTGAATAGATTGAAAAGATAATCGTATTATGTTCAATCTGACTGCAGGAGTTACTGTAATTTTATTTTTTCTGAGGGGAGGTGTAATGCTTTTCTATGCATGTGGGGATATCTGGGTGTAAACCACATGCAGTAATCAGATAAAGTCAGCAATAACAAGAAACTGGAACTTCCTATTAATCATTTCTTGAGCTATTTTTGGTGTGATTATTTCTGAGAAAATTAGAAAGATCTGAACCTTGAAAGCTTAGCGAACTACAGACCCGTTCCCTCTTCAAAATAAGTAGCAAACCAGAAGATAAGTACAAAACATAGACTTCTAAGAAAATTACTATGTAAAACTGTCATTCTTGCCACAGGGGAAGTGATTATGACTTGATAAATCTTAATTCCCACTGGATCTTTTAGACTCACTCTGTGCTCCCTGGGAATTCTTCCTAGCAGCAATGGCTATTCCTTTCCTCTCCTTTTCTCCATTCAAAGATTGTCTCATTTATGCCCTTATGTCTGGACTCACTTCACTATCACGTTTCTTAGCACATTTTACTACACATTTTTAGAACAAAAGTGAAAAATCACTGTGGCAGATCCCAGAAGGATCTGGGGAAATGAGCGAGCACTATAATTACTGATGTTGAATGCTACCTCATTTTCACATTAATTCTGTTGAATAAATCTCCACGTGGAGGCATAAGATCCTCTTTAGCATTTTGAATCTGATCTGTAGTGATGAGTTATAGACCATTAGCCAATTGTAAATTCTATTTTTTTTTCCTGAGTAACATATCAGGAAAAAACCCTACTTTATAAAAAATGAGAAGTTCCATTTACTTATAGACCATTAGCCAATTGTAAATTCTATTTTTTTTCCTGAGTAACATATCAGGAAAACACCCTACTTTATAAAAAATGAGAAGTTCCATTTACTTATGAAAATGTTTTCACGTTTTAAGAACTTTTTCAGTTATTTTCATATTTTCTCCTCCCCGTATCTGGTGATTTTAATTCAGATCCAGAAAAGCACAATGGCTTTTGCTACTATGTTGGATGCAATGTAAATTTTGGAAAAGGGAGTGTCAGATTTGTCTGTGGAGCAAGGTCGTGTACAGCCTAGGCAAATTACAAGAATTTGTCCACAATGTAATCTGAACACAGCATTTATAAACTGTAGTATATTTTATATTTCATTTTTATTTGTTTTGGTGTAATTTTCCTTTCTTTTCCCAGCATACATATGCCAGAAATTATGAAACTACTTATTGTCATTAGTGATGTGCACTTTAATATTCAGAAGTGAACACCTGAAAGACAAGAATAATCGAAGAACGGCGAAACATATTTGTTTTAAATGATAGACAAGGAGAATGATGATTCATAAGAGGAACTGTAAGTGTTGATTTTCCAGAAGGGATGGGAACAATTAGCTAAGCTACTGTGCTTTTGAATCGACAAGATTTACTGAGTGTAAGCGTCTAGTTCTTGTGCTCCAAACTGCAAACAGCATCATATATCCCACACTGAGTTAACAAGCCTCTGCTGTAGGTGTTTTCATTATTACTATTACATTATAGGCAAGCAATTACATTGAGTATAAAACCTTTTTTACACTTCACTGATTACATTTTTAGTAACAGCTCATGAGCAAATTAATCACCTCTTCAGAGGGTGTTCATTAAAAATTGTCTTTTTTAGTGATTCTCTAAGGCTTTTCAGGTTTATGTAAACAGTGATTGCAGCTCCCACCTCGCCGCCGTGCTCCCACGGAGCACCAGTGATGCCAGGGAGCGCTGGGGCCCGGCAGGGCACAGCTCTGGGGGCTCTGCACCAGCCCGGGCTCTCCAAGCAGCTGAGAGATGGATGCAGAGGACCAAGAGTATTTAGAACAATTTTATTCCATCAACTCATCCTCCTCCTTTCAAAAACTCAGAGCTTTAGATCACTCTTGAGTGTAAGGGCATATCTGAACCCCGTTAAAGGTAAGTTAGCTGTATTCCCTGTGCTCATCCTGTTTGAACCCAATTGTTCCTTTTACTTTCATAATTTTTTGTGGTCATGAGGCCAACAGTTTAATCCTGTGTTGTTTGAAGAGTGAGTTCTTCTTGTTTTTGTTGAATAATCTGTTTAATAATTTTAATGGACCTATCCTATTTCTCATAGTGCATGAAATGGAGAATTCAGTGTTAAAGGACACAGAAGAGCTGACAATTGAGGAGCTACTTCACCTGCTGTAATCTCTCTTCTGTGCAAGTAGACCTCATGGATTCAAGGTAAACCCAGTGTCTGGAGCTCCAAGCCCCTGCCAGGGCCCTGCCACCTCTCTGCAGAGGCAGCTGAACCTCCTCAAAACTTTTGGTTACAGAAGGTGTGTTACCAAATGGTACCCATATAAGATTATTTAACATTACAAGTCTTTATGCAGCTTTTAGGAGAATCACTCACTTGCTAAGTAGAGTGCAACAGCTCCTTGGGAGCCATTCCAGTCTGCCAGGTAAATCTGTAATTAGTATCCAGTTGATCTGAAGCATGGTGCTGCCATTATATTGATACAGACACACACATTAGAAAACATTACTGCCTGGGCTCAGCAGGCAATTCACAGACTAATAACTCAGGCAGTTTATTTTTTTAAAGCCTACTCACTTTTGTTTCATAGTTAAAATATAAAGTCATAATTGCAGCAACATTTTTGATTTTCACTTAAGCATAAAACAGATGAGACATCTGTAATTTTTTCCTGTGATTTCTAGGCTTTGAAAATAGGCTATTAATTTTTTTAAAAAGAACTGTGGAATGTTTTTTGTTGTTGTTTTCTAAGCACATAAGTTGTGTGGTTAAATAGGCATCAACAGAAAAAAAGAGGAAATATTGTCAGTGTTTTTTGTGAAAATAATTTTTTTTAAAGTTTGGATTTAGTCCACCCAAATGGAATTCCAGTTCAATTTGTCTGAATTTCATAATTTGATTCTTTAAATGGCAGAGATCCATGCCCCTTAGAAGTAAGCAGAAGTCCCATATTTTGGCCTAAATGTTTAAATTATATAGTCATGACTAAAATAGAAGGAAAAAATGATGTGTCAACTTGTATCTACTGTACTTCTGTTACCTTCAATAAAAATTAAAATAAGTACACTGAGGTGGATTTGGCAGCAAAAATTAAATTTAGGCATAGGATACTGTGTAGTTTCTATGGACAGGAGCAGATGCACAAATCAAATACTTTGATTAACCTACCCAGCTGATTGAAAATTATATTGCACTGTAGTCATTCAATCTTCTTCTGACTGGTGACTTAAGCCTTCATTATTAGCTAAGCATTACTTTTTGTTTTTCATACACTGACTGCAGGTTTGGGATATAGAAAGCAGAGCACAGAGGTCTGGTGGTTTATTGTCTGATGCTTAGAGAATGTATACTGTCTGCAGCTCAAATACAGGAAAACTGGTCTCTTGTCATTTTTTCCATGGCCTCAATGTACCACTGTCAGTGGAAGCTTCAAACAGACTCCTTAATGGGCCAACATCAGTAATAAACTATTCTCATTTGCATGACATGTTTGAAAGGAACAATGGGCACAAAAAGTGAGTATTACATGGACTGTCCCAGTCTGGTACATTCTCAAAGAGAACCACAAAAGCTGCGAACCATTACATGTGTGCAGGGTTGACTGATTCTCCTTTAAAATCACATTTAAAGAGAAGATTTTTCTTAAAAATAAGTCAAACCAGGCACACTGATGCCAGGTATGCCAGGCCTAAGTAAAATTAGAGATACAAGTGCTTATCGAACAGGAAATTAGGACCAGGCTTGTGGCTAATGCAGTAGATGGAAACTGGGGAAAACCTGGGGAAAAAAAATTATTTGTATGCTGGGGAAAAATTGTGCAACAGTGTAACTCTTGATTTCAATTATGAAATACTTTTTAAAAAATGGAAACAAGTTTGGGTCAGTGAAACTGTAGGTTTGGCTGGCACACACGTGGGCTTTTCATGGGGAAAAAAATAAGTAGAAATTGAAATAAGTATTTACCCAGCTCTGAAATTGAGGACCTTGTCTACATTCATCCTCTAGAATTTTCACCAATGTATTGTACTGTGGGAAACATATGTAACTTCTTCTACTCATCCCTCATCTGTAAAGGGTATTTAAATAAAATAAAAAAAAAATTTAAAAAAAAAAAAAATCCTTGTATAAGAGGGCCTAGGCTCTTTCTTTATGCAGTGTGTGCACATCAACTAGACCAGGTGGGGTTTGCCTTTCTTGGGACTGGGGGGCTGTATACCTTTATAAAAATACGATGTGATTTGGATTCTTTTAAAGCTGTTGGTCTTGGCACCAAATGGGATCAGTGGGCTAATTTATCACTCAGTCTTTCCAGGCAGATGTTTATTCAAATACTTTAATTCTCATTGTAGATTCAACTTTGTACTAAAGAAAACTCTGACAGAAATAAATTTGTTAAACTTAGTGGAGCACAAACATAAGAGTGTAATTACAGTGAGCAAATAATGGAAGAGAGAAACAAACTGGAGTTCAGAATATTCACAACATTCACAGAGAATAAAAATCACATTTGATTTTGTAAACGTGTTGCCTGGTAACACTGGGATTAAGACCTCATCCAGTATTTTAGAAGCATGTTTAAGATGGAAACTTCATATTATTTGAATCACTCAGTCCCTACTGACAGGCTGTCTGTAGAACACCTCCTGTTTTCATTTTAGAATGCTGCAAATGATAACAACAATGTTCCAAATCTAGGACTGAAAAGTTATATCAGTGATTTTAACAGTTTTGTAAGCAATCTTGAGTGCAGTAGTGGGCTTTAAAAACCACAGTCAGACTGATGGTCTAATTCACGAACAGTTTTTTCTCTCTAAAAATTAAAGTACAATGATCAGAAATGGCAGTAAATGGCAAGAACAGGTTTGTAAGTGGCTGATCTTGTCATTACTGCTCCAACTCCACTGAGATTTCCAAACATTCTGGTTTTTTTAATGGTACTTTTTTTCACAGCACAATCAAAAAAGCAGCTATTATCATATTATGAAACTATTATGTACAGCAGTGTATTCTGGAATCAACCTCAGGCCATACAGGTTTCCTGCAAAGTAGGGGTCAGGAAAGCTGAAAAAATACAGAACACCCAGGGAGATTAAATATCACAAGACCGAGATAAATTCAATCTTAACTCAAGAAAGCTCCACCTGTCAGAAGAATTTTTAGCTATCACTCTTCGAATTTTTCTTCTTTTCTCAAAGATCTCTCTGATGTTCTGGTTTGAAAATCTTGTGCATTTTCCATCACTCTTTTGTGCTTGTGTTTATTTTCACTATGTGAAAAAAACATTTGTACTTCTAAGTCTTCTCATGCAATAGAGATTGTTAAGACAACTTCACTTTAGTGCATTACCAATAAATAAACCTTCAAGTCAGGATAAAAAGGAACTATTGCCAGATCATTTTCCACCATCTAATGTATTAAAAGATTTTATCTATTAGTGAATCTGTCAATCAGGAAAAAAAACCTGCTCATCTTAAAATCTCTCTAAGACAGAAAGCAAGTTCAAAAAATTGAAATTTTGTTTTAGGTAAATTTTTATGTTACTGGTTTTTGGTTTTCTTTTCCCTCTGCCTTGTTATTGGGAATTTCAGAGGGGTTGGTCAATCTTCTGTTGAAGAATAAACAAAGGATATGAAGTCAGAGCATTTTCTTAGTTTAAACTCTCAGTTTCAGTGTGCACAATCAGGAGTACTTATAAATAGCGTGCAGTCAATCTTGTTCTTAAACATACCAGCCTAGGCATCAGCAGTGCTTTTGTGAAAGGCACTGTGTCGTAAGAGCTTGCCATAGTTACAGAGTCACACCTGCCTATTGCAAGGGCATCACAAAATATCAAAACATCTTTCTGCAGAGTTGAGCTACATCTTTATCTGGTGATCATTAATAGCTTTCCTGCGGATTCACCCAGACCAAGAGCCTTGGTGCAGATCAGAGGTGTACATCAGCCAGAGTGTGTGGTATGAACTTCATACTTGCTTTGTTTCACCCCTAGGACAGATGATACTCCCCTGTTAGTGTTCCACAAGATAACATTATTTGGGTTGAAGGGTTGTGTTTGGATTATATAAATGATTGAGCTTGTCACTGCACCTGTGAAAGCCCCAGCAACTGGGTAAAATATTCCCTGGAGTAACTTGGTCACCTTGCCCTCACACCTGTGTTTTGTACAACATAGTTTGTGCATTCTGGCAGATATTTGGCAGCCTACAATTCTGTTGCAGGAATCTGCTTTTTTTTTTTCCCCATCAGACTAATTATTTTCTGGAATAAAGATTATGCTGATTTGTACTGCCAGGTAAGGAGAGGGTGGGGTCTGGATTAGATCAAGAGGGTAGCAGTCTTCAGCAAAGACTGGGCATGCAGGAGCAATAGAGGTGAATCACAGAACTAGACATAGGAGAGCAGCAATGGATATCATTGGGGTAATTAGCAAGGAATTCCAGGCTCAGGGGAATTGTTTGTGAATGTATTCTGGAAAGAGAACATTGAACAATTAGTGCTTGGAGCTGAAGGTATTACAGAACACCAGATTAGCTGATCTGGGCCATGCTCATGTAATTGTTTTGCACTTTCGTTTCCACATGTGCAGACAGATCCATGTAACAAAAGCTCCTGAGAATTTTCAAGTGTGAAAAGCTACTTAACAGACTAAACAGAGGAGTTTGATTTTCATTCCCTTAAGCTAGGTATGGGAATATACTTCTGAGCAGGGACTTAACGTAGTTTTATTTATTTTGCAGAAGATCCTTTAAGCCAGTTTGAACCCTGTTGTTACCACTTGCACTTGATGATTATTGAATAACTATTCTTTTCTGAAATCTTCTATTGAATTATTATTGAAATATCTGTACAACTTTGTATTCTGTGGGTCTAATTCAAGGCTGTATTTCCACTAGAATTAGAACAGGGATATATTTGACCCTCTGTAACCAACATTTCTGTCCCTGTTTCTTATACTTTCTTTTCTGTATAGAAATCCTGAATCTATGGTAGAAAGTTATTTATTTGACCCTTTCCTTTGAGAGCTGTTTCAGACAACAAATATGTGAACAGACTGGTAAAGCAATTTTTCAACCATTACTTTCAATTGATCAGGCTTGAAATCATTGCTATTTTTCATTTGGACTTTTTCTCATTTCTTTAAAATCAATCTGTACTCAAAGAAGAGTTTATAAACAGAATACTAACTAGGGGTGTCCTCTCAGCTCTGAGCCAGAGTTGTATTTGGTGATCCTCACAAGCACCTTCAGATGTGTAATGCACAGGATTGATGGAATGCCTGCTGCGGAAACAGATTTGCTGCAAGGCCCTTTAACTTCTGCTAGAAACAAAGGGTAGATTGGTATCTCATCTTCAGAGAGGGAGTTCTTTTTCTTCATTACCTATGTTTTTCTCAAATAATATATATTGCTTTACATATACTACTTTTGATAGATTTGGACTGGGGGGAAGATTATTGTTTGATTCTTGAGATAGTTGCAGAAAACTACGACTACTCTTACTCCAAAGGCATATGCAACTCATCTTGTTTGAGGCCTTTCCCTAAAAACTGTCTAGCCACAGAACTGGGAAGAATTCCTTGTGGCTTGCATATACTGAGGGAAAACTGCAAATTATATACCTGCTTACTGCTAAATACAGCTGAATAATAAGAAACTGAGGCAAAGCTAAATTTCACTCACATCTGGAATACGAGTAGGGGTCCTTTTTAACCCACAGCATAAGACAGATGTTGAGGTACTGGAGCCACTCTGGCTAAAAGGGCAGAGGTGATAAGGGAGCCGGAGGATGAGGTACCAGGAGGCTGAGACCTGCTCGTGCTCAGTCTCAGGAAGAGAAGGCCAGGGAGGAGGAGATCTCATTGCTGACTTCAGTTTCCTAACGGGAGGGAATAGCAAAGACAGAGCCAGAGCCCTCTAGAGATGCACAGCAAAAGGAGTAAGTCCAACAGAGGCAAGATGCAGCAAGGACAATTCCAACCAGTTGTGATGGGAAGGATTTTTCATGGTGAGGGCAGTCCAGCGCTGGCACAAGATGCCCAGAGATGCTGTGGCATCTCCTTCCAGGGAGATAATCAAACAAGGCCCTGAACAACTTGATCTAACTTTGAAGTTGTCCTTGGTGTTAGTAGGGTTGGATGGGATAACTTCCAGAGATTCTTTCGAAACTGAATTACTTTATTGATTTCAACTGTGGGTTTCTTAGTATGTACATAGGGGAATGTAAAATCAGAGCTTTGGAGGCTACCCAAGTGAGAAGGACAAAACGTACTGATAGAACAAAGAATGACAAAACAAAAGAAAGAAAACTGTTTACTCTTTGGGAAAAAAATCACACAGTGATTTTGTCTTGAGTCGTCAATTATTGTTTGCAGAAAAGAACGCTTCTTTAAAATCTTCTTGCAGAGCAAGACAGCTGAAAGTATATTATTTTTGCCTTGATATGAGACACCGACTGGTATAAAAGTTTTAACATCCTTTAAATATTGTAGCATGCAGGGAAAAAAAATCAGAGCAAGCTAATGAAAAAGTTTTTAGAAGTGTTCCTCAAAAAAAATTAATATTTTCAAAAGCTATATCTTAGTGATTCCTGTGGAGGCAGAAGATGTTGGCTCTGATTTTGTTTCTGTGACTGCCTAAGCTGTTCAGTGACAAGATCCTAGAGATCTTTAAATTTATTTAGAAACAAGGAGGGTATTATAGAGCTACACACACCACTGGGGATTTGTTTGAGGAAGGGAGAGCTCCCAACAGAGCCAGGTCTAAGGCACGAAGAGGAGGGGGGAGTGCAGAGGGCATAAGCACCATATATGAGATGCTGGAGAAAAAAAGCACTTATTGGAGTTCTGGAGTTGGGTCCTGGTTTCTGCACATACCTGTGTATAGATACAGGTGCACAGAAATAGTGTAATTACAGTGGGGTTTATGTTATTATTTTTTCAGGTAGTCTAAACACACATTTGGAAAGGAGGGCTTTCAACCACACTTGTATGGTAATCACAAAAGTAATGAATAAAAAAGCCAGTCAGGCTAGTGGAATGATTCAGCCACTCTAAGAGAACTGGAAAATAAAATAACATGTAATGATTTTTGATGGAAATTGGGATGAAATCTTGAATTTGACTTTTTTTATAATGAGTAATAAAACCCAAGATACAGTAGTTGATCTCCCAAATTTTCTGCTTTTGTTCCTTATAAAGTGAATGCACAGAAGGAAGGTGAAATAGTTCTTTATTATAGTGCAAATGCACCATAAGAGGAAAAATATCAGGCTAAAAAATACCAAATTTTCTTCTTTAGATAGGATAAAACTCTTTGAAGTGTCCTTCAGATACCTGTCCAATTTCAGTGCTCCTCTGGTTCCTGCGTATGGCTCTTTCAATATATTCATACTTACAGGCAGGTCGTGTTTCACTCCTAATCTATAAGAGCTGGGGGACAGATGTGATAGAAATAATGGTGTCAATTGCACATCATATACTCTAGGTCTTTCATCTCGAATCTTCTTTCATCTTTTCTCAGTCTGCAGCCTCTTGTCACATAGGTTACATCAGCCTGCACTAATAGCCTACACTTATCCAACCTATAGAAATGTGTAAATTATGTTAACTTATACCTACCTGTCAAACTACTTTTCTGGGAGAAGGTTCCTTAACAAGAGAATGTACTGTGCCCCTTCTTTCTCTCCATCTGCTAGAAAAGCTCATTTCTTATATCCTGTAAGAAAAGGCTACTGTCAGAATGTACAGAAAAATCCTATTACCTACTTCTTGGTTCCCTGATCATTTTCTGGGGTGTTTAGACTTTTCTACATTACTCAGGTCTGAGGAGTTTACCTATTTTTGAACTCAAACCAGCTTGCTTTGTTAAGCCATACGTGTGGCCTGGCTCAGACTCTGTCTCCCATTTGCTTCTGATCTTGGGCTGTTATGTGACAACTGAAGCAGCAAGAGATAGAAGGAGGTTTAAAGTAGAACTTTTCTTGAATGACTTTGTGTCTTGAAGTGTGTGTTTATCTTTGTTTTGTCCTCAGCCTGTAGGGAGTAGAAAATATTTTTGGAGAATTTTCCCGTTCTCTCTGCTGTGTTCTCTGGAGGATAGAAACGGAAGAAGAGATGACAACAATGTCACACACTTAAATACATGTGAGTAGTGGCACAAGCACTTGTTAAGTCAGATGTTTCTTTGAAACATCAAAAATTATTAAATTTTCATGGGAAGCTTTGAAGCACTGTGTATTAAAGCACAGTCACCATGCTTTACATTTTTAATAGCAGCCCTTGGCTTCCCGTTCTGAGACCGTCATAGAAACACACCCATGAATAATGCTTTATTAGAATTGTTATAAAAAGTGGAATTGTGGTTTTACCCACTGATGTTAAACATTGTATGGATGTCAAGAAGGTGGATAATTTTATAGGGACTGTTCTATGAGATATAAATTTGAATGGCAACCTTAACATTTCACTACCCTCGATGAAACTAAGGGTTTGGAAATGCATTTTGAATACTTTGTCAAAACAACAGATCTTCTGAACCATAGCCTTGTCTCCAAGAAGCTGCAAAACTGTGCTGAGCTTTCTCTGAGCTTCTTGTAGAAATCCACACTTGGGCTGTATATGTAAACAAAGGGGCAAGACCTGCAGCTCTCTGTGGCATAATCCATGCACAGCAGGGACAGAAATGCCAGGTCAAACAGCAGGATTTTTTCCAGGTCATACTGTGTTACTATGGAGTAACATCTCATAGTATAATAGTGCCAACTCAGGCTAAAAATGGTTCCACAGTCTGGAGCTGCTGCTGCACAAGATTGTGCATTCTGATAAGTTTCCATTACATGAGCGCATATCATTTCCAACAATTACCCAAGAAACAACACCAATACACCCACAGTTAGATTTGTGTATGCAGGTAAAAACATATTTTAAAAGTCCTAATTATTTAAATTTAAAATATTACAAATATTTAAGCATGATCATTTCTAAAGAGTTCATAATCTTGATTTGCTGATGCAATTGCATTTCCATTTGTGTAAAATAGTAGGAATGACAGGAAACAAGAACAAAGCAAACTGAAAGGGTCAACTCCTGGCACCCTCAGGGCCAGTATTTCTTAGTTCCTTGGTACAGTACAGGTGATTTTTTCAAAATGCATTGTTGTAATGATATTGTATATTCACCTGTTATGAGTGTCCTGAGGTTTGAGTGAAAGCAAAGGCCATAAATGAACACACAAATATCCAAACATTTTTTTAATGGGTGCAAGAGCAGGAAGAGTTTCTGATCTCATGGCTAAGCCCTGGCCATACCTTACTCCAGAAGTTGTACCTTTGTTCAT
Source organism: Hirundo rustica (assembly GCF_015227805.2). Classification (NCBI taxonomy): domain Eukaryota; kingdom Metazoa; phylum Chordata; class Aves; order Passeriformes; family Hirundinidae; genus Hirundo; species Hirundo rustica. Next base: position 6,968,023 of record NC_053464.1, read on the forward strand.
TGGGAGCATGGAGACCGCTGCACTGGCATGGAGTTGTCAAAGAAGTTGATGTACACTGCCTTGGCTTGAAGCTGTTGTTATTTGCTGTAATAATACATTTGCACACACAAAACACACAGTTAAAGCTCTCAGTTCTTAAAAGCTTAATCAGTACTTAGAGATTAGCATTTATATGTTTTTATATAAAGAGCTGGTGTGAATATTTATTCCAACTATAAAATCCTAGGTTGCTGCATAGGAGAAGCAGATTCCTTCTGTGACGTTTCCTCTGTCCTCTAGCTAAGCTAAAGAAGATCAAGACATCTTCCCCTGAGAGGAGAGGGAGTGCATCTCCAGTGGCATCTTCTCTGAGTTCAGTGTAGGTCCTTGTACTCTGGATAATAAACCTAAGAGAAGTTGGCTCCTTAAAGACCTGTGTGAGATTGTAGCAAAGCCATCATTCATCAGTAAGAGATTAATGAGAGGCCTTCATTTGCCAGCCCTCCTACAACCACCTTACACTTCCTGACTGACATTCCCTGGGGCAGCTACAGTCAATGTATTTCCAGGGTAGTGCCGCCTTGGAAGCTTTATCACCTCCTCAGCAGCTCTGCTTCTGTTGGCTCTACACAAGGGACAGGTTTTAGGCCACCTTTTCTTGGTCAGTGCCATGGAGTCCCCACAGAGTGTAAATGGGCTGCTGAGCTGCCAGCTTACCCCGGTTTGTTATTTTTTCTTTGCTGCAGTCAGAATGCCTGAAGGTAATTCCTGTTGTTCAGCCAGTACTCTTAGGGACATTACTTTCCATTTTGTGGCTTTACAGGTCTGCAAAGCACATGAGACATTTATGATGTCACATAAGAATTTTTTACTTAGTATAAACATAAAACTTGAGAGAATATTGTCTAGAGAAGAAATGTCCAACTAAGGAAGAGAGAAAAACATTTCTTTTGTAAAACTTATCAAACTCTTGCTATAGTGAGCAGAAAAACAAATACCTCTATCTTTTGATAATAGTTGGTCTGTGCTAAGGCAAAGAAACGTGCCATGAATTCATGATTGATTTTATTAAAGTATTTTTAGATAAAATAATCTGATTTTCATGTGGTTTGATATTCCAACATTCTGTTTAGGATTGGATGATTTCAGTGTGTAGTTGCTTACAAGCAATTTTTCCCTTAGATGTAGATATGTATAATAACATTAACTCTGCAGTATAACATGCTGTTAGTGCATATGTTAATTGTTTTTGTTTGGGCCAATATATCAAAATGCATGATTTGTCTGTGGTTTAAATTTTGTGGGCTTTTAAGACACAAAACCAGCCCCCACAACACAAATGTTCATTTGTTCTGAAGTACCTGTTTGTTAAACCCTCTGAATGGATCATTACTTTACATCTGGTTTTCCTAGATATAGTTGTACATATTTAGAAAGTTAGCGCCATATCTAAAGGATGGAAATCCACGCTGCCTGTTCTCTGCATGGGGAAGGTCTGCATTTAATCCACAATACCTTCTGCTTAATGTGTCACAAGCAGCTCTGGTAGAACAGAAACTTGGATATCTTTATATCCCAAGCAGTGCTCACTGCATTGCCATGTACTTTTAGATACACTTCTAAAGGAAATTTAAAATATAGAAACTTTCTTCTGTTGTTTCACGCTTGGTATTATCATGGGATACTAACAAAAGGCCTGAAGCTGTTTCTAAGAAAGCACAAACATATGCTTTGTTAATTTTCAAACATACCCTCTTTTCATTCATTTTCAAATGCGTCTTCTTTTCCTTGAAATTGTCATGATTCACACTGTTCTTCATATTTTCATCAGATAAACAACCTGATTGTGTCAAAGCCATTAATATTAATGTTTTAATCAGAGACAGGCTAGATTCTCCTTGCTGTTCATTCTACTAAGGGATTCCTTCTTTCTTCCCCCAGCTTTCCCTTAAGACAATGAACAGCATTGGGGAATTAGGAGAATTATTATCTTTAGTAGATATGCCACATGAAAATTTTTCCTTAATCCTAATTTTCCTTCAGTTAAATGCAAACGAAGCCATCCTAAGGAAGCCAAGCCTGTGAAAGCAGCAAAGAACTGAACCTGCTTGAACACATTGACATCTCTGGGAAACATACACGGGACCTCAGCATCCCACAAGTCAGCTTGCGATGTGCACCAGCTGGCAAAATGTTAGATATTTTACTAAAATATTTGTACAATTTGGAGGTAATTTCTTACAGCATGAGCCCACTGTGTTGTTATGAGGTTTAAAAATCCAGACTAGCCGAGCAAAAACCCAGAGTGAGGGACACAGAGGTTTCAGCTGTTTGAAGCAGTTTCTGCCTTGCCATCCCCTCTGACCTTGAACACGCTCTGCATCATTAGGGCCAAGATTTGCTGTTCTCCAGCCCCATAAATCAGCTGTTTCTCACTGTAGAGAGGTAGGGCTTTGATGGAAGGGGCAAAGAAAGGCCTAGGTTAGTTGTGAAAATAGTTTGTTCTTCAGAAATGTGACAAAAGAGAGTTTTTGCTATTACCGCTTCAGATAAGCAAGGGACTTGACTTTGGCTCCCTTTCTCCAGCTTAGTGCTCTCCTGAGCACAATAGGGCACAGCCACAGATTTTTTTAAAGCCAAAACAAGCCTTTAAATTCTTTCAAGTCTGGCCTTGCAAACTTCAAGTGGAAGTAAATGCTGCCTTTCAGTAGCATGTAAACTACTGAGTTTCACAAAAAGTAAGTTTTTCTGAAGCTTATTCTGAATGTTTTTCTTCATGCTGCCTTTAGGCCACTCTTTGATCATAGAAGTTAAGGATATTGTCGTGAGGCCTGTGACTCCTTCTGCCTTTCTGTGTCTCTCACAAAGTTTTCCAGACCCAATTCAGAACTGCATATTTAGAAGCTTAGAAAATCAAAGTGTTAAAATTTCTGAATCCGCTCCCTTCCTTTTTTTTTTTTGTTTGTTTTGGGGTTTTGTTGTTGTTTTGGGGTTCTTTTGTTAAAGTGAAGATTTTGTACAAGTAGGGAAGCCTCAATTTAATTTGCGTGTTCAAAAAACGCCGTTACCGGCCACAGCTGAACAGGATGATGCTGATGGCCAGGTGGGGCGGGTCCCGTGAGGGGGCTCCGGGGGCACCTGTGCGCAGGGCTGGGAGATTGCCCGAGGGCATGGAAGCGGGCAGCGCGGAACAGCAGGACCTGGCTTGGGAGAAGGTTTTAAAAGAAGGTGTCCGTGGGCTGCGGTGTGACCGCGGTGCGGGGCTCGGCTGCTGCTGGCGGTGAGTGACTTTGGAAACTCCGAAACGTGGCAGTGCTGCCGCACCTGGGGCTTGTGTTGGCAGGGAGCGGCACTGCAGGGCTGCTCCATGATTTCCAGGGGCGTGAGGGCAGGGAAAAGCCCTGCCATGGGTGTCAGTGCGAGCACAAGAGGTGCTTGTGAGCCCCGGTGGCTGTCGGGCAGCGTGAGGGGAATGCCTGCGGCAGATGCAGCCTCGGTTTGTGTTTAAAAGCGGATAATTCAGAGCGTTTGCATAGAATTTTAGTGCCCCGTCTTACCTTTCTTATGACGACAACCACAGTTCTTGTCCATGGGATCTTATATTTGAGTTTAAAGCTGAAATTTAGATGATCCTTAGAAGGCTGCCTACCTGCATTTTCTCTAGGCAAGTGTGAGATCTTTGGGTTAGCTGTGGGATTAAATGTTTTGTGTGCTAAAATTATACTTTTTGAAAGCAAGGGTGTAAAATTCCATGATAAAATGAGGAAAACTCAGGACTGGAAGGGACTGGAGTGGTGTGAGATGACTTTGCAGGTTGTGGTCTGTGTAGGAATGGACATGCTACCTTTAAGACTGGGACCGCAACAGGCAAGAGGCTTTTATGAGTGGTTAAAGTTTTCATGGAATGGATAAAATACAAGCTATAAAGTCATTGCTAGAAATGTGTTTGGAAATATAGCTTCAGTGATGAGGACAGAACTTCTTGGTGTAAGTGGTTAAATGGTGTCACTTTAGAGCTGTAGGAATAAGTGCCGTGTTAAACTACCCCCTTGATGGGATAAGAGACATATTCAGGATAAAGGATTACTTAACTAATCTCAAAATGAGAATTAGATTACTCAATAGATTATCATTGTGTTAGACTATTGCCACCAGTATTAGAAGTCATGTAAATAAAGGAATTGATTGCTTGTGATTATCTCTTTGTACCTTGTTTTCCCCTTGGGCTGTGAGGGAAGGTAGTGGGAGAAGCTGGAATATAGGCCCTTGTTGAAGGCACCTAACCTGCTGGCAGCCTGCTTTTCTGGGAACAATAGCTCTTGAGACAGCTTGGGTCTCCACAAAGCAAATTTGCTGTATTTTTGATAGGAAACTAAATGGGTTGGGTGCAATTAACCCTTTCCATCTGCCTTTTCAGTCTCACTGATGTGTACATGCCAAAGATGGATGTTGGTCATCTTCAGGTGCTCAGGAGTGTTGAGGACAGATACAGGGACTAATTCTGTGCATAACAGTGGCAGGTGCTTGGTTTAATTATGGACAGAATGTGAGACTCGACAGGAGAGGGAGAGCGTGAAAAAGTGTGACTACCATGAACTTATACTGGGTTTGTGTGGCTAAAGTACAGTTGAAGATACTACAACGTGTCTAAAACTCCTCTGGAGAGGAGTGAATACACAACAGTTGGTCTGAATTCAGCTTAATTGTACTTCTTTAGTTCTTGCCCACCCCTAACACCTGTGAGGGTAACACCTGAGAGGGGTAACATCTGACACATGTGCCCTCTCCACCTTCAGTGAGCTCAGCAGAGGGGAGGATAACGAGGCTGTATTGTAAGCATGTGAGCATTCTCAATGGTCCTATGGAAAAGCCTGTTTCTCCCAGTGATTAGGGATGCAGTTTTCTTCACATCAGCTACCTTTACATGCAGAAGTGAATTTCTGCTGTAGTGACAAAAAGGCTGATGCAGTCTGTGTATAAATGCTATAAAATGCTAAGCAGGCATGAAAAGGCTCTGCAGCCTCTGCATTTGGCAGTGGTATAATTGCTATTGGAATATCAGCTAGTGCTTGCAGTTCTAGAAGGAGGTCAAAAATTGTAGGGTTTAGAGGAACCCTTTCTTTTCATCCCAAGGACTAACTCACCCTGATAGCGTATCAAAGCAAAGGCTGAAGAAATAATGAGGTCTAGAAATAAATGCAGCTAGTTGACTAATTTGATAGAGAACTAATCAGTCAATTCAGCAAACAAAATACAAGAAAAATTAATTTTACATTCTAATAGGAAGCAACTTGCACAAAGTTAGGAATATATACTTAATAATTTATGTAAATTAATTGCTCTTGGAAGAACTTACTTTGGGTGATAATTATGTTAATGAAACATCTTGTAGTCCACTTAGGGTACTTTTTCATGATTATATGCTCTAGTTCAAGTGGAGATATCGTATGTGGAGCCATAATATAAGACAGTCTCATGGCCTCTGAATGTGTGGGCCATTGGGCTAAAAAATTATAGAGGCTACTCTCATCTGGGGAGAAAAAAAGGAACAATTGTAACATGCTTATTTAGTTGAGCTACAAATGGGACTGCATCTTGCTTGAAGTGGGAGAAAAGTGCCTTCTTAAAGGTGAAGGAAATCTGCATGATCCAGTGCTCTGCTTAATTGATTAACCAGCACCAAAGCATTGCCTGAATGAAGGAGGAGAGGAAGTGTATTTTTGAACTGACAGATCCCAACTTTTAAATCCCTTAGATCAAAAATTTATCTATAATTAGCAAAAGGCATCCATATGGTGACTTTTCCAGTCCCAGATGGGTAGCTGTCATTTCGCACATGATCTTTGCTTCTCTTTTGAAGTAGAAATGAGTAATCTTGGAAATATTAATCTGACTTTGACTATATTTATCCTTCTGTCAACAATGATGACACATTTTGATTTCTTTCTGGGTGTGTACGGTATGTGCTGTGGTGCAGAGGATTCCAGTTGCTGTAATTTTCAGTGGAAAGAATAATGATCACAGGGAACTGTAAGTAGGTTATAATGGACTATTTACGTATTTAAATAGAAAAGCCAAAATTTTCAAGAGTAATGATGCAAAGATGTGCCAGACTTGAAACTATGCTGCAGACCTGATAGAAGATGTTCTGCAAGTGCTGGAAATTGGCTCCCCTTTTCAGTGATGTGTTACCTAGCAAAGTAGCAGCTGCACACCTGCTCCTGCCTGGCAGGTGACTGCTAGGAATAGCTAGCTATGCCAGAACAAATGAAAACAGCAAAAATAATTGATTGTGCCAGAAAAGTTGTTTATGTATCTGACTTATCTTCTCTTAACTACTGCAGTACTAATCCAAAGCATGGATCTTTCTGTCCTTTGAATGCAGTTTATGTGGGACCATAACTTGCGTGTTTAGACTTCCATTTTATTTTTTGGGTGGTGGGGATTGGAAAGTTATTGTGTAAGGGGAAGGTATTTCGTAGCAGTTGCTATGTCTGTGTATGTCTTCCCTATCTCACTTTACAAAAAATAATCTTGGTTGCTTGAGCTCAAGTAGCCATGTAGAGAGACCAGCAATCTCTGAAAGTGGTGCAAAACCTTGACATTCCTCTTAGTAAGCATTCTCCTTAAAATGCAATTTTATTTTGGAGAGGAAAAAAATGTTACAGTAGAGATTTTTGTTACCACAGGCAGCGTCAGAAGCAAGAGGCCAGGTCCAATCAAATGAAGTAAATGGAATTACCCTGAATTTACTCCTGTATAAGTGAGAGCTTGTTTCAAGCCCCGAGCTACATGAAAATGATTGCTGTTCTCTTTGCCCATATGAAAGCTGACATAAATACAACCTAGAGTGAACTTATTTAGCAAGTGATAGGGTACATTTTTTCATCATGATTGAAAGGCCTTAAGAATTCAAGTCTCAGATGCATGAAAGAATAAAGGTGCCTGAGCATTGTTAAGATCAATAGGAATTAAATGCTTAAGTGACTCAGGCCTAGGTACCTGAAAACATTTTTAGCAGCTCAATGATCATAGTTCTTTCTTTTCAGTGCTGTCCTTGTGGTAAAATTCTATTTCATTTTTTTTAAAAAATACCTATGAAGACAGGTGATGAGAATGAATGTCAGAAGTTTATTTTTTAGATTAATATATTTTAGTATTGCTAGCCTAATACTGGGTGAAATTCTCTTATAGTTATAAACTGCACTAGTATCTGTTTGTAAACTTTGCAAGTATCTGTAGGGGTAAAAGACCTGAAAACTAATTTCATTACAAGGGTGTGGGACCCCTGCAGTCAGTGAGGAGAAGCCCCACACAGACACTCAGGAGCAACTGGAGAACAATGGTCTTGTGTTCAGCTGTTATAGCTTCAAAACCATCCAGTACTTCATAGCTTGGGGGTTTTGATTTTTTGCCCCCCATTGTAGGAAATGTCAGAAGAGAGTTTTTGGGTTTCTGTAAAGCTTATTAAAACCTTTTCTGTGATTTCAGCCTATTACTTCAAGTTCCTTTTAAGTTTTGCTTTAGATACTCTTTTAACATTGCTGTACGTAAAGATTAGGAGAATGCCTTTAGAAACAAGCCCACATGGGTTAGAAACCAACAGGAAAACAGCATTGTTGTGATCTGCGTGTTCCAAAACAGGATGAAGAAATGTGTGCATCCAGCGATGAAGTAGCTTGCTAATCAAAAAAGTGATATTTTTTTCAAGCTATGATAATTAAATATCAAGAAGGAACTGGAGGTTTTACAGATACTAAATTAAATAACCCAGCATTTAATATCTGGTAAGTTTAAGTTTGAGTTGGGCCTCTCAATTCTTGATTAAGTATGTAAACCTATTAAAATTTTTGTATATATACTTGAAGAATGTGCCAAAGAGTTAAATATTGTGGCAGAACCCAGCTCCAATGGGTATAGAAATATTTACTGTGTACCTCTCATTCTAGTAAATCCTTCAGAAATAAATTAAGCCACAACTAAACTGTAACTAAGGCCAAATGATTTTGGCCCCAGCGGTGTTCAAATCTTAACATCTCAAGAGACGGTGGATAATGTAACTTCAACTGAAACAGTAAAAATTATTATTCAGATCAAATGGTGGATAATCAGTGGAAATATTTGAATGGTTTTCAATAAGAACTGGGGAAGGTTTCCACCCCCACACTTTTAGCCTAACACATGCAGTGGAAGGTTCAGTAGATTTAGACTTGACAACTGCTGAATTTTCAGGTTGACTTTTAAATTTGAGTTTGAATTTTTGATTTGTTGTTAGAGGTTCTCTCAACTGATTTATCTTCTGTTGGAGCCTAACAAGTACCAGTGGGGAAAGAAGGTACTGATATTTTTCCATTTGCAGTTTCTGCAGGAGATATGCTTCCATATTAAATTGGCACAAATCTTACAGAAAAATACCTAAGATAACAAAGAATACTTAATCATACACAGCACCCTATAAACTAATACGTGTTGAACAACAGTAGATACCATGTCCAAGTCTTTCTAGCAGTCCAAATGGCTCAAGCTGAGGAAATTCTGCTGCCATATTTCAGAGCTTCTCCCTACAAGTGTTTGATGCTTAATGAGACCTAAATTCGCACCCTTGTGGGTTGGGTTTTGTCCTCAGTTTTCCTAGGTGCCGTCAAGAATAAAATTCAAATAAAAAGTTAACGAGTCCCTAAAATTTACTTATTGCCATCTAATTGTTTTACTTATCTTAAAATGAATTACAGCTAGGAGAATGAAAAGCTGAATTCATAAGATTGAGCATGATTGTCAACTTACAAAGAGTTTTGGGTGACCAAAATATCACATAGCTCTAGCTGGTAAAAAAACCTTCATCTTGTGCCCTCTTTAATGTTTGATGCACTTTTGTCAGATGTAGACTAAACTCTATTACTGTCATATATACCTTCAAAAAACCCACAAAGGGCCCCAATCAAGCAGGCCAGTGGAAACAGGAAGCTGTTTCTTGAAAGGGAAAGTTTGTACATAAAGAACTTAAAGGGGCTCAGTGGGTGAAGCCCTATTTAGGTGTAGTTTTTACTCTCTAGGGCAGAGTTATAAACAGTTTGCAGTATAATCACCAAAGTAAAGGGAGTAGTCCTATCAACATGTGTGCAGATTTGGCACCCTCCAGAGAGGTTTAGAAATCTGATTTCTGTTCTGTTCCCATTCTGATCTTTAATTGCACGCTGTTTGTCAGAATCTGGGACAAACTTAAAGCTGAAGGCTCAAGGGGAGACTTGTATTTTTTGTTATTGTTAATAGGAGTATGCAGGGACATTTTTATGTACAGCAAAATCTAGAATGCCTTCTCAAAGCTTTGAATTCTGATTCTTTCCTGATGCAAACTTTAATCTGCTTTTAATATACAGTATGTAGATTTCTAAAGCCTTTAGCAAGACTAAATGTTCTAATAGATATGTATAGAAAACAGGGATTAATCTGTGCAAAGAGAAATCATTTAGAATGTAACAGCAGGGAACTGCAGGAAGTATTGCACTGTGTTATTGCACTTGCTGCTTCCTCACAAGTCTTCAGGCAAGTTATAAACTGTGATTGAGAATAGCTTCGTGGAAATCCAAAAGGGTAGGTACAATCCATGTCAGTTAGTAACACATCAATTATACAAAGACTAATGTTTGATTACTTTATTTTGTCTAATTTGTTTCTAAAACATTTGTCATCTATTTGCATTCTTAGGCTTCATTGCTGTTGGATTTATTACTGGCCTAAGGTCCCTCCAGATATTTCTCTCTACTTCAGGTCCACTTAAACACAATTAATAAAATACATACAGACAGTTTTTAATAGCGTTGAAGTGACATTTCATTCTGGGCTTTGCCCATACTCTTATTAGTCAGATCTCTGTGACCTCATGTGGTTTCTGAGGGGCCTATTAGGAAAAGGGAATAGGTGGGAGCCCTGTAAAACCAGTTTGAGACTTGCCTGGTTTTTAGCAAGGAAGCAAGTTAAGTTTTGTGATCTTATATAATACCAAAAAGTGTATAAAATCCCTTCTGGAAATCCTCTGCTGAAGTTTCTGTGCAATGCTAAATGGCTGTGGGAGGCATCCTTTCTTACAAGCTGTTCCTGATTGCTCTTTGGTGTTACATCCCCTCTTCCCTGACACAGGTGGGATGATCAGAAATTCCCAGTGCACAGTCAAACTGTACAAATGATGCTGCTTCTGCACACCAAAAGGAGTCTGATAATGAGGACACCCTGCTCTGCAGGAATCTTTCCATATGGGAATTGTTCTATCCAAACTGCACTGGTATTCCATTTCCAGTGTCCGTTTCTCCATTAGTTGCAAACTGTTTGCTTTCCGAAGGAGTGCATCATGTTTCTGTACTTCAGAATTATGCATGAGATTTACTGCTCTATGAAAACAATGAGTTATTTGCTCCTCACAAAACCAGGATTCCTGGGACTTAGGTGATTAGAGAGTTGCTGATTTATCAGCCATGTTATGGCCTGAGTTACTGCCTTCAGCTATTCTTTATCTGTTGTTTACAAATACTTGGGGTTTTTTTGTGTTTTCTGCTGCTTTTTAATCTCCTTTTTATCACTGTGTCACTAAAATCTGGTTGTGCCACTCTCCTCTAGTTACACATTTTCTGCATCTCTTGATTGGGTAGTTGTAATAATACTACTTCTGTGTTAATGGAAAGCAACTTTTTTTATTCTTTTTCCATTCTCTGTCTCTGAAAAGCAATTCTATTGGATTTTTATTTATCTCTTGCTGCCACTATTTGCATTTTACTGGGAATAGTTTCTAGATTTTTCATCTTTTATTTTCCCATTCTTTTTTTAATCAGTGTAATCATCATTATCAGTCAGCTCCTGTGAATAGGAAGCTCTTTTATTCCATTGCTTTTTATTTAAACTCTTTCAGTTTGTTTTGGAAGGTATTATTCCTTGCCTTTGGATTTAGAAACAAAGGACACTAACATCTGTTATCAAATAATGCTTTGTTGAAGATTTGAAACAGCTGTTGAAATGCTAGAAAGCCTTTGAAATATGTAACTCTCTATTTGATCTACACTAATTGAAAATCTTACCTGTTTTTCAAAAGCATTAAAAGCCATGTTGCCAGATTTAATCCTTGTCTTAGACTGACAGGAGTTAGTGGCTGTCTTTCTGCTCAGTGAATTAGTTGATTCTCTAATAGGAATTATTGGGAAGGTACCTCTTGGGCATGGTGTGATGAAAGTGCATTGAAAGGTGCAGGAGCATTCAGTGATCCCGTCACATGTAGATGTTAACCTGACACTGGTTCTCCATATGTTCCTATGTTCCTTTTCATGAAAAGCCCAAAGATACTCAATCATCCAAATTACATTTCCCAATCTTGATTAATTTGTAAGTCTTTAATTGACTGTTCTCTCTATCTGTTCCTATCATAGGCCTCTCGTGTCAGCTTTTTTCCTTTTAGCAAGGAATCATTCTGTGTTTAGGAAGCAGAAGGAGAGTTTTGCATTTCAATTTAATTTGAAATGACCTTTCAAGTATCCTCCAGGATACTTTTCAACTGGTCTTTTAAAATACATTATCAGATTATAGCATTAATCCTTTACCTTAAATAATAAAATGTTTAAGTTATTTACTTTTTTTATCATGAGGACTTTGTACTTCCTAGAACTGGAAGTTCCTTACAAAAAAGCAGTCCACAAGAGGCAGTGGCATTAGAAGTAAGGCAGAACAACACAAAATGAATTCCCAGGTTAAAAAAGAAATAAATTCTCCGATTAGGATGAGACTCATAGGATGAACTATTATTTTAAGTATGCAACTAGAAGAATCTGCTTGCTTAACTTGTTATTTTGCTGGACACTGTGTTACTCCTAAAATTTGAAAACAGCTTGTGAATTTTCATGCAGTGTGGCCTTGTATAGCCATCCAAAGATGGCTTGTGATGCTTCAAGTGTGAATACCTGTAAGGTGCATCCAGCATGGTTGGGTGTATTGAATGTCTTGGTGCAGAGAATGGCCAAAGCTCATATTAAAAGAGCAATCATGTCATCTGGCTGAGATCTTTACTTGGAGCTGGTGGCCACTGAAAGCTGCTGGAAGATGTATCACACATGAGGAGACTGGATGTATTAAGTATTTCTTAAGAATGTGTCATTAAATTCTAACGTGATCAATTTCTTACCCTTCTTAAATGAATTTTTGTTTATGAACCCGGCATGCTTAGGCAAAGGGTGGCAATGTAAGGTAATATATGTTGTGGATGTGTTTTATATTAAACTTCACAACTCAGTGTGAAACTTCAGTGTGATTACAAAATATCTAATATTAAGTGCTGAAGTATGACATAAAAAAAAATCCATGACTCATATACTGGTGTATTGAATCCCATTTTAATGAAGTTGCCTCTATTGGAGTCCCCTCTCTGTAGTCCTGGTCCCAGGTTACCTTCACCCATACCTGGAGCCACCTGCTGATAAATACTTCCTTGCCTCTTACTCCAAACTTTAACAGTCTGTTGAAGTTCAGCCTTCTCATCATTTCCAAAGTGCTTGAGCTCCTCTGGGAACTGAATTTGCAAGAAAAATGTAAAATAAATCTAGAAGTTACATTGAAAAACATCTTGGGAAGAATTCATCAGTGTTTAAAGCTTGGTACTGTGGTAGCCTGGCTTAAGGTGTGCAAAATGGACAGCTGATAGCAGTGGCAGGGAGGGGGAAAGAGCCTCTGGCAGATGTTGCCCATGTCCTGTTGCTTCTCTAATGCATACCAATGTTTTATTGTCACAGATGTCATCAGAAAGGCTTTTTCTACTTCAGAGAAAATACTTCTTGGGGAAAAGCAGGTGAAATCACTGGTGACTGGGAAATTTTAGCCTAAAGTAAAATAAAGATGGGGCTACAAGTTCTGTTTTCCCTTCTTGACTGTGTTACATCAGAAGTATGGTAACATTCATTTGATTAAATAGAAGGAAGGTGGAGATAGGAAGCAGTCTGAAATAGGATGGACCCTATTTTAATCTGAGGTTGTCCTGAGAAGAAATTGGTTTAAGTGTTAATTTGAAACTTCAGACTGATAAGGTATTCTAGGGGAGCCTTTGGAATCAGACACACGTTTCCAACATATTTTCAGTGAGAATTTGATATTTTGCCATCCTGTTGTATCTTTGGATGCTTTCTGGTTTAATTCTGTGCTATCTCTCTCTAGGTTTGTTACAAGGCTCGATATTTTCAAATTTCCTTCATAGTTCTTGGTATCCGTTATTGCTGGTCAATCCTAGAGCTGGTATTCTGCTGTTGCCCTTAATAGCTCTATTTTCTCAGTTGTCTCCTGGTCTTTGAATAAACTACAGGCTCACAGATCTGAGTTTTTTGTTCTCTAACTCTGCCTGCCTGTATACTAGACTGAAACTTCCCTTCCTGAAAAAGAGGTAGCTTGCAGGGGAAAAACAATCTTTCTCCTTCTCATTAGAAGGTTCTACCTGACCCAGTCATGGTCTGAAGGAAAGTGGTTTTGTGCCGTAGATCAGTAGTTTTCTGTATTGTACCCTTTCAGGTACGTGTTCTGAGGTGTCTGTGGTATCTCATGGATTTAATCTGTGATAATTTGGTATGTCTGTCTCAGCCACAGTTTCACAAACTTTTTCTTTCTGAAGCAAAAATTTCTAAGGAGCCTGTTAGGCTAAAAGAATGCCTTTTTATCATCTTCAAGCCCTGTGTTCAAGGAGAGGCATTTAATTTTTTTTTTTTTTTTCCCTGAGCAGAGAATTTGGTTTCAATTATTTGGTGTCTTAAATGAAGTTAAAATATTTCAGCCATTATTTAAGATATTCTAAGCAACTGTAATTACTTTCTAATTTATAGCATATGTTAGGGGCTGATGCACTCAAAATGCAGTTGGTTTTTTTTAAATTTCATTTTCCTTTCCTTAAGGGAGTTAGTGGAGCTGAATTATTCTGAATATGTTTATCTCCCTTAATGATAGTGACTAGGCATAGCTGCAGTGTTAAATAAGTAGGTAAGAATATTTCAAGAGCTTCTTCCAGGAAATAGATGAGAAGCATGGAATTATATTTGGATTACATGCAAGTTCTTTAAAACTTCACTTAATTCTACTCCCTGTCATTTCAAGTCTGAACAATGGCAGAAGCAGTGTAAAATTTGATTGTAAATATAATTTGTATAGGTAGGATTTTCCTTTGTCTCTTTAACTGAAGTATTTTTTCTGAAATGCTTTGAAGTGGCCTAGAAACCCTGACCAAACACAGCTGTGTAAGTGCCTGTACTGCCCTGTTTTATAGTAACTGAAGTCACTACGTGGAGCCAAGAATATTGCACTATTCCGCTCTCCTTATTCATCACAGGCAGTGATGCTTTGTTGCTGTGCTTCCTAACAAGGCTCTCATTTGTCCCTGTAAAGATTTATATCAACTGTAAAAGAAAATAATTAGTGTAATGACTTTGTATTTACTAAGCTAGTATATATCGAGATACAGTTCAGTGCTGCCTAGAACATGTCACTGACTGTTTTATCTACTGCTAGTGGGCAAAACAAACACCTGCAGAGGTGGGCTTAATTTAGCAGATACAGGGCATCAATATTTTTGCAGTAAAGGCAGAGATTTTCCAGTCTGTCAGTCTTGATTGTCTTTGTCACAGAACACATGGAAAGAATACAGTTCTCCAGTGAACAGCTTTCAAAACAATTTTATTCTCTCCCTTCAGAGTGTCTTCAAACTATTTTAGGTTAGTGACATCTACAGCTTTATAAATGTATCATGACTTGAAATCTCCACATTGTTAAGATTAGATTAACTGTCTGTTGAGGTCAGACTTGTGCAAAAATGTCTTAGATATGACCTCATACCCTGAGAGCAAAATATCCTTAATGGTTCTGAATGCTCCATAACTTTGGCAGCTCAGCTCTGCATGTCTCTGATCTTGCACCCCAGTACATATAAAGCAGGCCAGTATCTCATGGGTGAGGTATGTGACACTTCTGTTCATGTCTTACTGTATAAGAATCTGCCTGAGGAGCTGCTCTTTAGATTTGTCTTTGACAGTGCCTTTGGTGCAATGTGCAGCACTGTTGTTAGTACATAACAAGCCTTGCTTGTACTTCATCTCTGAGAGGATTGCCAGGCAGTGCATGACAACTGACAGACCAGATAAAGGTGACGTCTGTGAGTCAGTCAGTCAAAATAATTAAGCCCAGCCCCTAGCACGTGTGTGTGTGTGTGTGTGTATTCTTTGAGAAAAAGCCTTTTGAAACAGAATCTCGACATCGGTAGGAAAAATAGACAAGCTATGCCTTTTGTTCTTTCTGTTGCCTTTATCTTCCATGTACCTTCAGAGTTTTTGGTACTTACTAGTGGTGTCTAGATAGATTCTTGCAAAGTTTTATTTT
Organism: Hirundo rustica; assembly: GCF_015227805.2. Classification (NCBI taxonomy): domain Eukaryota; kingdom Metazoa; phylum Chordata; class Aves; order Passeriformes; family Hirundinidae; genus Hirundo; species Hirundo rustica. The sequence goes on from NC_053464.1 coordinate 6,983,383, forward strand.
TGTAACATTTTCCTGCACCTGTTCCAAAAGGAACTGTTGGGAAATAACCCAGGTGACACAGCTGAAGCTAAGTCTGCTGCACAATTAGGCCGTGGGATTGGCAGGGACTCTGAGCAGATCCCATCCTGTTGGCACCCTGGCAGTCGTACTATTCTCACCTGTGTCTCTGCTGATGGATTGCAACATTCTCTGTGCCAAATGTCCTAGGATTATTTTCTTCCTCGGGAAGCCAAGGGAGAATGTTCCTTCCAAATGCAGAAGGACATTTAATAACGCCTGCCTTCCAATGACAGCAAGCCCTAGAAGAATAAACTCGTGGATTTTAGGTAATCTAGGCAAAAATATCGGAGGGACACAGGTGAAACCTAAATCCTGGACACAGCCATAGCACAGCAGTTCTTTATAGAATAGTCCACAATGGTTTGGATTTTAAGAAGTTGTACACTACTAATTGTAGACTTTGTTTCGAATTCTAGAATGTTCTTCAGGCTTGGTTTCTCTAATTTTTTAAAATTTTTTTCCTTGACTTGTTTCTTTTTGCTATGCCTTTCTTACTGCATTTTCCCTTTGAACCATCTCTTCTTTTGTGTTCCAGTCCAGCTGAGAGATGCTCCAAATGCTTCAAATAGCCTCTCCATGACTCTCTTGGCACATAAACCCCACCTCAGCAGGTTTGTCTGTGCATCCCACACAGGGAGAATTGGCATACTGATACCTTGTGAAGCTAATGTCAATACGTCCAAGGTACCCCTTGAGCCAGAGCTATTTATGGTGCTTCCTTCACTGGGGGCAACATTACTTCTCACAGTCAGTGAATCTCAGCCGTCTGAGTGCTGGAATCTAATTATCCTGTTCTATTCAACCAGCTGCTACAAAGAGCTGAAAAGGAGAATTCCCTGTGGTACACAGGTTTTGCAGAAGGATTCATGTTTCGCATAAGTAACAAAGAATTTCAAACACAACCACGCTGAGAGTTAGCATGAAGTTTTGTATGAACTGTGATGCAGTTGTGTGGATAAGCCAGCACTGGTTTTACTGAAAGGATTATTGCTGATGGGCCTTGTCCTGATAGCCTCCAAACGCTGCCCTGAAAGTTAAAAACTCAACCTCTTACTCCTGGTGTGTGGTCAGGGTGTGGCAGGTTGTGTTCCTCACTGTCCCATTCCCCCTGTAAGTCTGTGTTGATGTGTGAGGCATTGTTAGCTCAGCTGTGTTGTGTGAATTTATCAGCCACTATGGCTGATTTCCAGGGAGGCTGTAGGTTGATGACACCGTTAAATGTCTGGGTTAGCGAAGAAAACAAATTCCACCTCTGTGCAGTGATGCTGAGGGCAGTTTTCTCTGATGTTGTAAGTGCCCCAGTATATGGAATTATTAAGTTTTCTGAAAAAAAAAACAAAACAAACCCAACTTCTAAGACAGGCTTGGGATGATATTACACAGCTGCAGAAGGCAATCTGCTCACTGCCCTCACTGGATAGAACTGCCAGGCATAAAAATAATTTTGAGAATCAGGAATGTGTCTATTCTGTTTGTATTCATATATCATCTTTTTTACTTTCACAACAAGAAACACAAAAAAAGCCCCAGCTGGTCACTGGCATAGCTCTGTCTACTGAGCAGTGAAATCATTAATTTTCTTCCAGCTTTACTGGCAAGACTGCTTAAAAAGTGCTTTGCAGTCCCAGGTGGGAAGTGAGGAATCAGAAAGTGGATGGAAATCAGTTCTTTGACACAGCAGTGCTTATTCAGAGTTTTAGATATGGAAGGCTTGGTGCATTTCATTTATATCTATTTATGCTACAGAAGGTGATCTGAAACCTGTGGTTAGAAATCGGCTGTGAATCAGAATTCCTAGCATCAGCTTTCTCCCAAAATTTAAATGAATCTATAATAAATCAATTTTCTTGGGAATAAAAATGTCAAATGTTGGCATTTCTAATTAACAAGGTGTGTCAGTTTTTTAAAATTTAATTGTCCTATGTCTCTATCAAGTAGTCTCTTACAGCTGTAATACTGTTCACTTGACACCTCATAAATAATAATTTTCACATGAAAACTTCTGTATGGAAGACTTTTTAGATTATTTGAATGGATTAATGCATAAGAATTTTATGCATTGCAGAGAAATGGGTGAAATTAATACAGAGTACTTGAAGTCATCAACAAGACCTCTGTGACTTTGGTTGTAACTCGGCGTTGATGTTGTTAGGCAATAACTGCCCTTCTGTTAATATTTTATGTAATTGGGTCAGCAAACAAAGACTGTTCTGTTTTATAGGAGCTCCCTATGTGAAAGCAATTTGCTGATTCCCTTTAGGGTAGAGAGAAGAAAGGCTCAATAGCAATAGAGTGACTTCCTGGCAGTTTGTATGTGCATGCAAGTTTAAAAAATAAACACAACCCAAAGAATTCTATCAGATGCATTCAAAAATCATGTTTCCAAGAGGTGGTAAGGCATCACATTTTGCCATAAGTTACATGCAAGGAAGGTTCAGTGCACTTCTGAAGTTGAAAATATAAATTCACGTAGAGCCAGATGAACGTGGAGAGATTAAAAAAAAAAAAAAAAAAAACAACAACCAAAACACCCAAACTAAAACCCAAAACCAGACAAACTGCCAGAACCCAAACCCACTTGTTTTACTTTATAAATGTTCTCTAAGTTCAATAAACAGGATTCTGTTATGAGGAGGGCTGCTGTCTAATCCTTGTTGCAGGCCCTCAAGGAGAGCAGGAGTGTTGCAGTCTGGATGGAAGTCAGACCTCAGCTGTTTGGATGACTGAAGTTGAGCCCCAGTGAGAGTGAGAGAACAGAATTCCCCTTCTTAGAGAGGGTGTCCTGGCTGTGAGTGTGCTCTGACAGACCCAAGTCTCCAGCAGTTTAGTGAAGGGCACCTTTGCTTAGGAGCAAAAAGGATGTGAAGCTGGGATTGTCCATCTGTTATTAAGGAGTTCTGTGTTCCCCAAGTAGTGATACAATTGCGTTTCCTGTATTTTTTCCCCCCTGAGAGAGGACTGACCTCACAGATAAAATATTTGATGTGGGCTTGGCCGGAGGGAAGGGGTGGGACAGTGGTGCTTGGTGTAGTTGTGTGGTTGTTGGTTTGTTTTTACACCCTGATGTTCTGCTATTGTATTTTCTCCATTTTAAGGAGGTTGGCTAAGTTCAATCTCAAATTCCAGAGCCAGAGATCCTCTGGGTTTCCTCAAGGATGTTTCAGTTGCTCACACTCTGCTCTGTATATCACACTTTTTCTTCTGTAACTACCTCCCTCATGCACGTGCTTATCTAGTTCTGTTCCAGACAGGTTTTGGTTCATTTTAAATTGGGTTTAGTGGTAACTAACCTTTATTTATCCCAGGAAACTGGCTGCTAGCTTAAGGCTGCATATTGCAATGAACACACTAGCTAATTTTTTGCAAATTTTCCTTTATCCTCAAGACCAAAGCTTGAGGTACCAGGCATTCTTCTGTTTACTTGGCATATGTGATGTGGGTACATTTTTATTGCCCACATTCCACCTCTTCATTAGTCTCATTCTCTGTTTTCAACTAATTTAAAATGTCAGGATCTGCCACTTCTCTGCCAATTTCATGATGGCCTGCACTGGCAAACACCCTGAATTGCACTACAGTCATTTCTGCAGGTGGAGAGGGCAGTGTCTCCTGAGGTTTCTTTTGGATGATGTCAGTTTTGGTGTTTGAAAGCTGTGTATTGAAACTTTATTTTCTAGCTGTCTTAATCTCCAAATCATTTGGGATAGAAAGAGAATCCTGTGACTGAAAGGGACTTAATTTTATAATTGAGTTCACTCGTAAATGTGATGTTTTGTTAATTATATTTTATAGAACATACAGTTGTTTTGTCTGTTACTATTTCCTGGTAGTGTACAAAATAAGGAAACTCAGTTTGAGGTGTAGCCTTGAGTGACAAACCAAATTGGTTTTTGCATGAACCTATAAACTTCTCCAAAACTTCTAGTGACTTGCCATGCTCAAATCAGTACATCTAAATGAGAAACTTTCTCAGCTTGGCGTTTGGTAGTTGCCATTTCTGCTTTCCAATTAGGTTATTTTTTAAAACATTATTATTGGAAAGTATTTTTATTGAATTGACTAAAAATACTTTAAAGGTAACTATCACTCTTTCATCTTTTCACTGCTTCTTATGTAGCCATACACAACAGCATAAGGAATTGTACCTTCCTAGTAATGGGAACCCCCTTTATACTGCAGTGAAACTACTCCAGATGTGCAGTAGTGGTAAGTGAACCACGTTACAGTCACACAGGAATTCTTGCCCTTTGGGAATCCGGGGTTCTTCCTGATGAAAACCCATTGTTGTTGAGGCATTGCAGTACAAGGAGGGCAACAGACTTCTTGCTGGATTGTGTGCTCTAAGATAATGTTCACACTCGTAGTTAGCCAGCTCTCAGCCAAAATCAATTTTTTTCCTGGTCTGGTGTGGCAGCTTTGCAGCAGAGGTCACCTGTGGAACCTTGCTACCAACACTGCATGCTGAGACCCTTCTTTCATGCAAATTATGACTTTTTCTGTGAGCAAGTGATAAGCTTTTTCAAACATGGTAACCCAGCAAATGAAAAGCCTCTGTCCTCACTCCTTTTGTATGCCTCTTAGTGGCCTTAATTTCCATGTATTGCTCTGTTGATGATTTCACTCTGATGGGTGACAGAGAAATGAGGGACAAGTAGGAAAAACTGGCACATCAGTGCTTGTAAATGAGCTTATTTGCAAAGTACATGAAAGATATTTCAAAATTCAGCTGAATTGTCTTTCTCTTCCAGTTAAATTATGTTGCATTCTCCTTGTTATTATTTTGTTATGAAGATGTCTGGATTTCTGATTAGGAAACAGATTCTCAAACTCAACTTGACTGAAGTATATAGCAAAAATAACAGAAGAAACCCTAGGAAACTTGAGCAACCTAATGTTTCCTCTCATGCTTATTACACATTAAGTATCTAGAGAGCAATATTAGTACTTCAGAAAGAACCAGTATTGGCTGAGATGTCAAAATCTCAAATTTCTTATTGTCCTTTTATCCTCACCTGTGTTCTCCCATAAAATAAAATGCTAATGAAAAGGCAAACGCTTATCTGAAAAATGTGAGCTTTGGACATGTATGTGAGAATGCCTGCAAAAAACCCAAAAACACGCCCCACCTCCCAGAAGAAACAAACCAACTCCCAAGAAACCTCACCAAAAAATGTGATAACCCCCCAAAGGGTTTTTCTCTTTATGCTTGTAAATGCTTGTATTTGTGCAGTACCTGACACTGTTACCTGTGAAAGCCACAAGGCCTCAGTGGAACAAAGAGCTCCTGGATCACTGCACCCTCCCCAATGTCACTGAGCATGGCAGAATCCATCGGGGAAAATGGCAGAGGCAACTACAGGTGGAGATTCAGTTTTACCTGAAGTTTTGAACCAACATTAACAGAATGATCATGAACTCAGAGCAGTTGCTCTTTGAGAGATGTAATTTCTAATTACATATTGCCATCAGTTATAGCTATTTGGAAAATTGTAGAGCAGTATAGGCTGCAAAGGGCCTCTGGAGGTCCTTCCAGCTCTGCTTAACGCAGGACCCCTCACATTCAGCCTATAAACAATTTCTGTGCTTCTGAATGGCACAGGCAGAGTTTGGCACTTATTTAAACCCAAAGAAAACACTTGGCCTTCATGCAGATTTGTAGCTTCCCATAAAGTACTTTTGTGCCTGGTCTAGTCTGAAACTGTGTGGGATGAATGTTCAGGCATTCATGTGTGTATTACTAGAGTTACTTTTACCTCCAAGTTTGTATGAAGAACATCTTTTCAATTTAGATGTGAATGCAACTCTAGCAAAATATAAAACATAAATCCCTGAAGTTGATCCAACATGGTCAAGGAGTATCAGCATAATTACACTGGTCCTTACCAGATTTCAAATATGAAAACACAATGAGGCAGAATATAGAATCTTCCTGCATAGTAGAATATACTGTGAGATGAAACTGAAGAGGTTACTATGAATGTAGATTAGTTCCTGCACCTATTCCAACAGAAATCAAAGCTTAGCATTTGTATTTCCAATCTGCTTTTGAGCTGGCTCTTTTAGCTCTAGTCAGGAGCCCATAATCTGGCAAGCATGATGTCTTATATATTTTGTCCTCCACGTGAAGCTGTGAGCTAAAATCAGATAAAACTTCAGTGAAATTTGCCTGTACTTTAGCAGGTGCCCCAGTTAAAAGAAAAAATAAAAATTGAACAGACCTTTGTTATAATGTCATGACTACTTTCTGTGTAAGAGTCCTCAACTGTGTGGATTTGAAAGCACACAAGAATTGTAATGCTAACAGCAACCACAGGTGATTTTGTTCAGACAGTTTGATATGTTTCAAGAGCATCATACCCTGGATGTTTTTCCCAGTGATCACATGCACTGAAAGTAACTCAAATCATCAGCACAGCAGCTTGTGGTATAGCTGTGGTTAAACACAGGTGAACCCAACAGGGTAGCATTTCTTCTGTTTCCCAATACATCACAGAGGTGTGCTGAGTGGAATGAGAAAGCTGTCAGCAGAACAGAGGGGGATAACATCAACCAGAAAAAGCCAGTCAGGACTCAGAAGGAAATGCAGTGGATGGTCAGCCAGCTTGTCTGGCTGCTGTGTGACTGCCAGCTCTGAGGTTGTTCTACATCTTGCTCTTGGCAGCAACTTTGCTCCAGAAAGTTATTTTCACTTTGAATCACTTCAACTGAGTGACAAACTGCAGTGTGGGGGACAAGTACAGTGGCTGGGGTGGAAGATGTCAGAGGGACGTGGCCATTTCGTAGTGGTTTTGCCACTGGGGAGCATTGCTGTGTCAGTGTATCCTGCAGGAACAGCAATGCCAGCGCTCGGTTCTTGGCAGCACCTCAAACAATGCTTAATCTCTGCATAGACAACCTGATTCAGTATTAAAGTGGTCTCAGTCTGATTTGATCCAAATTACAGTCAAGGTGAACTAAGACACATGAAATGAGTTATTTAAATTCTGAATTAAACCAACTACATCGTTTTATGCAATTTAATCAATGTCCTTTGATATGTTTCATATTCAGACACTTAAAATTGTTAGCTTTTCTAAGATGTTCAAGTGCTGTGCTGGAAATCTGAGTCTGAAAAGTCTTGTGGAGTCCAGTATTTGGGGAGTGTAAAGGCAATATCTTTCTAAAATCACATTGGCTAAATTTAAATAGTTCGTACATTATCTTTACAGACAAATGTCATATTGAACAAGGCATGAATGAATGTGTTGTGAGCTGACAGGAAGTGGTTTTTATACACCCAGAGAAAATGACCAGTAGAAGTTTTTGTTTCCACACCAAATGCAAAGCTTTCTGATGAATTTTATCATAGTTTGGAGTGAATAGAATTCTGTTACCAAGGCTGAATATTTTTTAGCAAGGCTAAGAGAGCAAGATAACGAATTAAAAATTAAAAAATGTTTTGATTCCCTCATTGGAACCAAACTGAATTATACACTTCAGTTTTAGATTAAAAAGAAAGGTCTGTCATTTAATTATGTCCTCAAAAAATGCAGAGAACTCTTTTTTCCAAAACAGGAGGGTTACTCTAATAAAAAATTATTTTAAATGTATACTACTATATAGTTTCCCTTTTATATAGAGCTTTGATTTAACCAGATAGGTTTTCTGATTTTTTTAATAATGTAGCAAATTTAAAATTACTTCCAATATTGTCTGCTTGACCCTTGCCTTCTTCCCCTGACTGTTATATGTGGTAATCAGAAATTAATTGCCTCTGCCTTGTCATCATTTCTCCTTTCTTTCCCTTTCTCCCCTTGAATGTATTCTAGCACTTGTAGGGCATGTACTTAACAAGGTGAAGGGAAAAAATGGAATTAAGTCTATGATGCAAGGTTCCATAGGGGCTCTGCAGGAATTTGCCCATGCACTAAACTGATTTCTCTCCTCATGCTCCTCTTGCTTGAGGGAACCTTGCTAAGGTCTCAACAATGTCACTGCAATATCCGTCTTTATTAGGAAACACCAAGGGAAGATAATTTAAATAAGAACAAGGTAAATTATGGTAAAAACAACTTGAATGCTTTTGCAAGTGTTATTTTGAAGGATTCAAACCCAAGTTTTATTACTTAATTCTTTTACTGTGGCACCTTGTTTCATGCCGGAGTGTTGGAGTAGGGCATGTGTGGGTAGTCAGTTACTACTGAAATCATTTGCACTGTACAGAAATCTCACTTAGAATGAGCTACAAACTAGAGATACGTGTTTTTGAGTATCAGTCCCAAAGTGTCCTCACAATGTCCCTGTGAGTAATGAAATGTGTGGAGACATTGGGTTTTTTTAAGCAAGGATTTGCTTAAACCAGTGACTAATAGCTGAATCTTTGTGGGCTCTCTTGGATATCTCACAGCAGTCCTACTTCAGTGTATTTTGTGAAAATGTTTGCACTTTTCTCAAGCGAGAAATTCCTTTTGAGAAAGTATTTTCTGAAACCCTTTGTTTTTGAGAGGTTATCTGAACTGTAAGCTTCAAATGGAAACCTTTCAGGAGCTTTTACACCTGCAGAATGTTTATATCACTATTTTTCAGGCTAGAGTTCATACTAGTTTTTCACATTAGAGTTCAGTCATTACAAGATCCAGAAGAGAACAGAGGCTACTTCAGTGCTTACATGTTTTTTCTTAAAAGGAATTACTTCATAAATTAAACAGCAAACCCACTATGTTCTGTGTAATCTTTTTCTCTTTTTAGCGTGTTTCAACGATCAGATATTGGAAATAAATTCAAAACTATCTTGGGCTCTCCATATTGTAGCTCACTAAGCATCATTATACAGTCTTAATAGGCCCACACTGTGCAGCTGACTGGCTGGTTTACAAAAGCCACCAGATCTCTTGCAAGGACATCTCCTACCAGAAGGCATTACCTGCTAACTGCTCAGACAGGGGTTTTTTTGTTCTGGTTTCCTTAATTAACAAACACTATGGTGAAAGTGTTAAGTTTGTGTCGTTTTTTTCAGTTGCATCAGCAAGTGGAAATAAACAAAAGAGAAATTTAACCATAAATAAGAGAGATGGGAGGAGGGTTTTTTTTTCCTAGATAAGAGAAAGCATTGAAAAGAGTGATTCATTTCTCAAGTCTTTGCAGAGTTCTGATTCCCAATAGTTGAGTTAGGATTTCCCGCTGTGCGTGTTACCTCCAAGTAATGATGTTCATATGCTGCCTATGGTGTCCCTACCAGTGATATTTTCTTTTGACATGTGCAGTGTTCCCAAATACCCGGTGACTAACATAGCCAAGCATGACAGTTGTGTTTTAGGGACATAAACACCAAACTCAAAGGAGGATACTGCAATTACAGTTCTTTTACACCAGACAAATCTCTCTTCTAACCTGGCAGTGGTTGATTTAGAAATCAGATTTAGATTTCAGTCTTTCTTTTACATTTCCAACAAATATTCTCTGTCCCTAATACCGAGTGGGTTTTTGTCTATATCAGCAGGTTTGGTTTTTAATCAAATATGGACATAGCTGACTTGAATGGCCTCAAAGCATTGGAAAGTGTTTGACTTTTTGATCATTATATCCAAATACTTGAATATGCTGATAATTTTTCTCTTGGGAACAATTTTCTTCCTACAGTAATGAAGCCTAGGAAGTTGCTCTCATTTCTCTTTATACCATCCTAACAGCTGAGAGAAAAGGAAGCTGTCACTAGGTGATAGACTTTTGCCAGACTTCACTGCCAGTTGAATCTGTGATGTGCTTCTATGCATATTTTTTTCTGTGTGTTTTTACCTAACATTTCACAAGCGTTGTGTTGGAATAAACTTCAGTTTCTGTGTTGAATCTGCAGTTACAATGCCAGATTACATCTGTGATCTTTGAGGCAGTACAAATTAAACAAATACATTCCTCCCTGCAGTCCAGTGCATTGGATTGTTTGCAAGTGTCCTCAGAGCTGTTCAGGGATCATTCATTCCAGTGACAACCTGACTGACTTCCGCCCCTCCATCCCCTCCATGTTTTATGAAATAATTCACAAGAGATGAACATGGACTCTCCCCACAGGGCTTTGGTATTTTTCATTCTTTCAAATGATCATTGAAGTGAGTCTAAAAATTATTTTAACACAGCAGCCCTGGAATGAACCAGAAAACTTCTGTTTCTGCCATATGGCAATTAAAATTTGTTTGGCCAACCAGCTGCAGATCACCCAAGCCTATCGGATATTGACGGAGGCATTCACAGAAAATATGAGTTAGGCGTGTTATTCTGAGAACTTTAAGTGAAAATGCAGCAGAAGACTGGGAAAGGCATCCCCATTAAATATTTGGGGCCTATGAAATTATATGCTGAATATCAGAGAATTTTCCTGAATCAGAGCTTAAAATGTCTTTTTGAATGGTTTTATAATAATGATGAGAGTCTGTGCTGACATCTATAGTTAGATAATTGTTTTGAAGCCATAGTCTATCACTCCTACAATTTTCTCATTGATAGTCTCCTTTTCAAGTTGAGGAGGAGAATAGAATTTCTAAAACTATAACATATAACTATAAAAATATTATTTCTTATCTCATTTTTACCATATGCAATAATATTCATTCTGATCTAATATTTTCAAAATCCAGTTTATAGATGATTCACAGCAGTCCAATTTCATTTTAACATTTAAATATCTTATGTTAAATGATAGCACTTAAACTTTTAAGCAACTTCCTGGTAGTTTTCTTGAGTGTTAATGCAGTGTTTGCATGTAGGATGCATGAGACAGTCTCCTTTGCAATACTTTGTGAACCAAGTTCTGTCTGTACGTGATTTGTAGTGCTGAAAAAGATTTTGGAAATGAATTTCTATTTTGTTGTGCAGAAGTAGAGAGAAGGTGACAGGTGGACAGCCGTTCCACCGGCATCTCCAAAGATTCATCATATTCTGATATTTGTGAAATCTAGCCTTGTGCCTTTAACTCCTGTTCACTGACCTTGGTAATGATCACAGCTCCAGGATGTTGTGGTGTACTTCAGTGACACAGACAGGAGTGTTTTGGAATCTCCCTGCCTTTAGCAGCACAAGGAGGAAACAGGTGATTGTAGTTGTAACTGTTTCCTTTTGTTTCCTTTTCCTCACCCTTACTATGGATTATTTTCATATGCAAAGCAAAAATCCAATACTATTTATTTTAAATGCAAGGGAAGTGCTGCCTGAAAGTCCTCATGTTGTAGCAAACTTCCTGGACTAATTTATTTGGGTACAATTTGATGCTAAGGCTCTATGGACAGTCGCATAAATAATTTAGTAAGATTCCTGATGATATGTAGTAAATTGCTGTTATCACAGGTTTTCTCTTATAATCAGCATATTACTTTTTTTTTCTAACTTCATGTTTAAGTTTTTATTAGCTGTTTGGAGATTAGAAGAGTGATGATATCTGTAGAACTGTTTGGACTGTTAAAAAGATTTCTGTATTAATAGCTAAGACACGATGATGTATGCATGATTATGGAAGCCTACATGAAATAGATCAGTGGGAGCTGTGGGGTCAGGACTTTATACGTGGCAGATAAGAGATAAACGTTTTAAATAGAACAGGGTAATCTTACCAATAAATTGAATTATTATAAAGGGAGAGGGGGGATTTCCTACATCTGAAGAATACGTGAAAGAATTCAGAAACCATCCTCTAATATATGTATTTAAATTCAAACAATTTAAAGTTGGTGAGAATCTTATGGGAAGTTCCAATGAATGCAAACAAAATCCAGAAGAAATAAGTAAACCTGCCAAGCCCAGGTATTTAAAATGAAAAAGTTATTCATATTTGAAAATACTCAGACATAGAAAATGAAGAAAAGCTTTTACAATAGCGATGTACCTTTACAGAAGGGTATAAACAACTCACAGGGTGCTCCTGTCAAATTAGCAGGACAGGGGAGGGAACGTGGTGCTCCATTACATCCCATTGGACTGTCAGACAGCTTGAAGTCAAAAGGAAGAAAAATTGGTGGATTTAACTGCTGAAAGCATGGTGCAGGGCAACTATGAGGGAAAAGAAGGGTAGTGCAATTTTAACCACTGTAATATATAATTAAGAACCCAAAATAATATATACACTATGTAAAATGGAAATAATTTTTTATCTGAACTACTATTGTTACCTTCTGGTGTCAAAATGGAGCTTGGAAAATAACAAATATTCAGTTAAACCTTAATCAAGAAAACATTTTCGTATTAAAATCGTTTCCATGTGCAGCTTAGATGTAGAGGAAAGCATGTATTTTAGTACTGTCAGCATATTTGAAATTATTTGAGTAATATTTCCTTAGGTATATATTGTCAGAAAAATTTGGCTGTTCTGAAAACACCACTGATTATAAAATTCCCTGAAGAAGCTGAACTGAAGTACAGAATAATGACTGGGAGCTTGTAGGCATTTCCAATATTAACTTGAAAAGACTGTCAGTAAAGAGTGGGAGGGTCAAGTTCCCAAGAAGTGAGAATAGGGCTGAGAAGTGGAAATCACCTATTCCAGAGCCGGTAAAAAATATTCAGAGCCGGTAAAAAAACTTCCTAAATAGCAATTTTTAGTGCCTGTGACCTCCTCGTCCTCCTGCCACCGAAGAGCTTTCAATCGCCGTGGAATATGCTACAGGCACAGCAATTTTAATACTTTATTTTTTAGAATATTTGCATATTTTAATGCTGTATTTTCATATAGAAGTGCTTCAATAATAAGTAAATGTGATATTATGATAGATTATTAGAGTGAGTCATGTTTTTGTGATTACACAAAGTGAGACGGCAATGTTAAAAAATCAACCAACCAAACCAAAAAACCTAAAAAGTTTTAACAGGGCAAGACAGCTGGAATATTTAGTGTGAAAACACATTAAAGAAAAAAGACAAAAATCACATGATTTATCATAAAAGATATGATTTGTCATAAAAGAATCCAAACAAGTGGATGGAAACCTTGGGGGTTTTATTGACTCCTAGGGTTCTGGGTTCCTATTATTTAACAACCTTCTGTTTTGTGGACTGTAGGCAAATTAAAAGTACATTGCAGTTAACATGAACTGTTGAACTTTACCAACAGGAAATAGTCTAGTTTCTTGTTAAATGGTTAATATAGATGTAGTAAGCTTTCAAGGTTTGTTATCCATGGCACCAAAGAAATGTCTGTGAGCAGTTTGTGTCATTACAGAAGAAATGGCATTAGATCAGTCTGGGACTCCTTTCAAGGGCACCTTTTTAGGTTTTAGGCTCTGCTTTGTCACTTGCCCCTATGGCAAATAGGAAGTAGGCTGTGGTGGAGAAGCTTCCTGCCTGAGCTGAGCACTAACAAATCATCAGCGCCAAGACTTTCTGTAAAGGAGTAGAGGTCACTTGTGAAGCAGTAGGGAATATCCCCCATTGTTCTCTGGGAGCAGGTCTGGACTGCCTTGGGAATAGCTGGGATTTCCCTGGTAGCATCACCTGGTAAGGGAAGAGAAATACAAAGGAAGCAGCAGGGTCACAAAATCTCCCAGGATCATCCATCCTGACCTAGTGCAGTTCACTAATCACTCCTTATTTAGAATCTTGTTTAGGGATAGAAAGTAGGTCAGAACTTCTTCAAAAATATTTTCTTTGCTTGTTCCTAAATCAATTAAGACTCCTTTTCTGTGGTACTCAGCTAACCAGAGTCATTGGATGGGCTGTCTCTTTGCTGCAGAAGAAAATGCTGCCTTTTTCTCCCAGTGCTCTCAGGTCTGATATTACTTTGTCATGTCATAAAATCTTCCATTTTCTGCTGGGCAAATGAAGCAAATTCTCCAACTTCCACCAGAACATGTGCATGAATGCTGGCATATCTAATGTTTGACACATTTGTTATAAACAAAGTAGCAGATGTTACCTTACCCACGTATATTAGTTCATTAGAGAGCATATTTATTTCATTTTAATTTTTAATGTTAACTCTTATGTGCACTTTTTCTGCTAGCAGAAAAGACAACATGGCTTTAAAGTTAATGCTTTATGCTCCATGTTATTTTGCCTCAGAGGTTTGGTTGTTTTATTCTTTTTCATAAAACAGTAGGTCTGCTCTTTCCTTAACTCAGAGCAAAATAGTGTCCTTAAATGTAATCTGTTTTTTAACATGGTTTCACTTAAACATATGGTTATGGAATGTGTTTGTATGTTCCATATATATTTATATAAGGTGTGGAAAGAGGAGAAAAGGGAACTTCGGAACTGGAAACTGGACTAGATCCTCTCAGGATCCCAGCCTGGATTATCCTGTGGTCTATCTGAGATGCTTACAAATCCTGGTGCCACAGGGAGGCTGAGTTAATGAGTCACTTCTGCATCAAAGTTTGGCTCAAGCCATCCATGAAATGGGTTCATTGGTCCTGGCCTGAAGGCACAGCTTTGATCCTGCAGCTCCTGTGCTGAGGTCATCATCCCCTGAGCTTCTCCAAATGACACCAGTCCCCCCTGCCCCCAGGGCAATCCCGGCACCAGCCGTGGGAGTTGCTGCACTCCCTTTGCCTGCAGCTCCTCTCTGACCCTAAGGCTGTTCTGGAGGATTTCACTGTTAGTGGGGTGCGTGTCAGGACACCTCACCCAAAACTCTCTTACACCCAAGAACAATTACTTGGGTTTTAGGCTCATAAATCCAGTGATTTCCACAATCTGCTGGAAGAAGTTGTACCTAGGAAATTGCTGCTTAAATAATGTACCTTGGAGAACAGTGAACATACAGTGACAGAGACTTCAATTCTAGTTGATGAGATCTAGTTATGACCTCTAAATTATGAGGTATCAGTTCTATTTTATCTTTGAAATATCTCTGTGAATCATCCATGTAAATTGTTATTGCTAGAAAAATCTATTAGGAACAAAGTAGTAAACAGTAAAAGATTTACCAGGAGTTATTCCTTCAGCAGGTTAAAAAATAAACCAAACACTGTATTTTTAGTTTATACAGTAAAGCAGTCTTTTTTTCTCCATAAAGTAAATACTTATCAAAACATAAAATGGGTTCTGCTTCCTGAGCATTGCAAGTGAATATGCTGCAGTGGTTGAAATCAGTTTGTTTCCCACCTTCCTCCTGTCTGCTGTGTATTGGGTGTGGAAGCACACAAGCGTATCTGTTGGGTTTGTATTCTCTGATGATTCCAAAACTGAGATTGCAGACATAGCTGTGACTATACCTGTCTCTATGAGCAGGGTGCTCTTTTAGCTGGAGTTAAATGGAGTTAACTAGATAATGATCAGAACCTGTGTTCTATGCTCAGGAGCAAGAAAACCAACCTGACACACTGAAGGGATTTTATTGTACTGCAGAGAGTTCAATTACTGTGGGAATCACTTGAATACATGTCTGTTTTTAGTTAAAAATGAAATCTTGATTAAAAGCAATCAGCAGAGAAACAAAACTGAAATAAGCAGAGAATTGCAAAGTAGAGAAAGGATATAAATCTTCTCATAGCTCTTGCACCTGTAAATACACAAAATACAGCTCTTGCAACTCATTGTGCAGACAGTGGCTTCAGAGGCCGATTATCATCTATGTTGGGTACAACAGAGAAATTCCAGGGCTAGAGCTCTGTGGAATGCCAAACAAAGTTACCATGGAAATGAGTTTATACATCAGTTTAAGACAAAAAGATTTCATTATTTTAGGACTGTAGCTGATGATTTTGCTCCAGGTGGTGCCCTTCTACATCAGCATCAGGAACAGAAAAGCCTTTGGTATTTTTTTATTCACTATTGATTGATTTGGACAGCTCTAAACCAAAGATTAACTATTCTATAACATGACAATATTTTATCGTACTCTAAACTGAAATTTAAATTCAGCCAAGAAATACTGTATGAAGAAACAGAGCAATGTCTGTACTTCTAACTTGAAATTGAAAACTGTTTTCTTTTATAGTTAGAGATGGAAATTCTGAGATGCTTTGACTAAAATGGGTAATATAAAGCTGCAGTTTTAATCTCTAGCCAGGGAACTACAAAAACCATAATTTTCAATGTATTCAACAGTATTTGTAATAAAAAATATTTACTCCCTTTCATTCTTTTTGTAAAACACAGAATGAAAAACCTTCTACATACCTGAGAATAATAAAAACATCTAACAAATTTTAGAACCTATCAACAGTTTTTGTATGATAACTCTTAACTGCTTATTACCAATCTTTTCCCAGGAACAGACTCTATCTTTTTTCCCTCAATTCCTAGTTTTGAAAACAGGCCTACAATTTTACATACCATTTTGCGCTAGAGTGTATAATTCATCCTATTAACGTTCTCTTCATTCTTTTAATTACAGTTTTAAATTTTTATCTATATTCTAATTTCCATGGAATTAGACATGCTAATCCATCCTTTAATAATATGTTTACATTTTACTTCTTTCAGGATGGGAGTAAATTTAGGTGCACTTCAATTTATCTTTCAGTTCTGCATTTTCTGAAATCTGCATTGCAGATTGATATCTTTTTGAATATATACATAGATATGTACTATATAGATATGTATCATAACACGCATACTGAGGATCAGTGAAACCTCAGTGTGGTTCTACAGCTCCTCAGGCATTATTTCTTTCAGAATTAATTATTGCTGCTGTCACTGCAGGGTAATAAAAAATATTAAATGGATGTCTGAAAAGCTATTGGTATTGTAGCTACTTGTGGAAATAGCAGAATGTATTCCCTTGCAGCGGGGAATTGAGTCTGGGATAGCTCCATGTGCCAGTGCCACTGTCCCTGCCCAGTGTTTGCCTCTCCTGCAGGAATGTCCCTGGCCAGCTCCTGAGCCCCGTTTTCGCGTGCATTTCTTGCCCCAGGAGTCTTGCACCAAGTTAACAAAGGGTGGTTATTAATTGCTGCACCTAGACAAGCCTTCTGTCTTCCAGCAGTCTGAGCTCCCCCCAGCATTAATCACTTTAATAGGAATTATGAAGCCATATATTAAACATACCCTTAAAGAAACAATGCAGGAGCTCCTGTAAAAGGGTCAGACCTGCTGTATGTGTGTCCCTTGTGGCCACAGCTGTCACCAAGGACAAGACACCTCTCGAGAGCCATTGGGTGTTCAGCTCTCAGGGTAGTCTACTTTCAGTTCTGGGAGTGACTATTTTATATCCAGAAGTACCAGGGTTTGTATCTCTTTATTCTCTGTTTAGTTGGCATGCCTTGTTGGAAACAGAAACCGTATGTCAACTCCATGATTGTTTCAGTTATTGTGGGCTCCCAGGGGAGCTGTGCTGCTGTGTCCTAGCTTTTTTCCTTGATTGCTGCAGAAATACCATTTGGAAGGTATTAAACCTCAATTCAGCAAAGTACTTAAGCAAATATATATATTCTTTTATATATATGTATATTCTTTTATATATATGCATATTCACTCCCATTTCAGCCATATTTTTCATAGGTATAGTAACTTGCTGTACCAAAGCTAAAATGCTTGAAATCCCCTTTTGCGATAAGGCTGCTGTTTAGGATGCAGAGATCCTCTGAGGAACGTTGCTGCAGCAGTTTCTGGCACTGTGCCCATCTCCCATGCCATAGGTTAATGTGCCCATGCCAGTGCTGACAGGGCAGGGCTGTGTGCACATCTCGCCTTTCTCTGGTGACAGGTTGGCATCTCCTGTTAAGCTGCGCTGGTGAGCGACCTCTGTGGAAGGTCGGGATTGACAGCTTGGGTCAGTAATGTCTAAAGCTGCAAAATTCCTCCAAGGATATGTCAGTACTTAGAGAACGACCAGGGAAAGATATGAGTGATCAAAGAGCTGTAGATTGAGGGCTGTTGTGTAAGGAAGGCCTCTCCATATTTTTCAGACCCTGCTTTTTGACACTCAGTGCAGCAACAAGCATTTGCAGTTAGAATGTGCCTTGTACCTTTTGCTTAGGCTCAAGGAATTGTGTTCTGCTAAATCTGGGCTCCAGGATCTAGCCCAACAAAGTGTGCCAGGACATCAGGTTGCTGGTTAATATGACTAAAGTGTGGGATTCAATTACTCCCTAAGAACTAGATTTTTTTTAATTTTCCCTTTTAAGTTGCAGTGGAGATCTGCAGTCTCACTTTTAATTTGGAGCTCTGCTTTCTTATATTAATTTTCTACATTTTGCATGCTTGTGCAGTGAGGAGCTTTTGCATGTTTTTCTTAATTTTGTTTTTAAAGAAAAAATGTGGTAATCATGGATAGAAGCCATGATTCTCTTCCTCAAAGGAGTAGGCAGCAAGATGGGTCTCCATATGAAAGCATAAGTTGTACTATTGCAGGTTATAAAAAATAATGATCCATTATAAAATGCTTCAGGAGTTGAAGACTGCCCCTCTTCCTTGGAGCCTCACTAATTGTGCTAGATCAGACCCAGGAGGCTGAAGCAAACAAATTGTCTTCATGATGGACAGACTCCCTGTTGGACCCTGACAGAAAGATCTGCTGAGCCATTGGTCTGGCAAAGTTCATTAATGAGGAGGTAAAATTGGAAGAATCTTTTGAAAAAATGAGTAAATCATAGAGAAATTCCACAGTCACTGGTTCATAGAATGGTTTGGGTTGGAAGGGACCTTAAAAATTACTTTGTTCCAGCCCCTCCCAACTTTTTCTTCTGACATGTTCCCCTGAGAGTGCACTCAGTCCCTCTGGCCATGTCACCAACGCAGGCGTTACACAGCCCCAGCGCTGATCCCTGAGGAATGCTGCATGTCCTGCCCTCCACTTGGACAGTGAGCTGCTGTCCTCAACTCTGTGTGAGACCATCCAGCCACTTCCTTATCTAAGTGACCCCCCCTTCAAATCCGTGTCTGCCCACTCCAGAGACAAGGCTGTCTTGTGGGACAATGACAAATGCTTGGCACAAGTCCAGGTAGATGACATCAGGTGCTCTTCCCTTACCCACCAGTGCTGTAACCACATTGTAGAAAACATGAGCATCTCCATGAACTGCTCCCATTTGTATGTGTGCTCTGTGTTTTTCCAGCAGCTTTAGGAGCTGTGAGAGGCACAAGATTTTGATTACAACATTACGGTCCTACACGCATCACCTCACACACTGTTGCACCTGCCTTCCTGCCAGAAGCACGCTTTGTTTTCCAGGGGGAGTGAATTAATATCTCAGACTATCTCACTTTGCTTTTAAAATTATTATCTAAATCTAGTTTCCTGTTCCTTCCCTATATTGTTCCATCTTTGATCGCATCTATATCTGGGGAAAAATGGAATAGGAAAGATAGGTATTTAATTAGTGGTGGTGGCCAGAGGGTATAACTGTCATCCCCAGAACGAATGGCTGCTTCCCACTGGCAGCAGCAGAACTAGCAAAATTGTCTCACACAATCTATCTACCTGGTGTTATTATTTTTGCTCTGGGAATTCCCACGTGTGTTGATCACATACTTAGCAAGTGATTGATTATTCTGTTGCAGAAGTACTGAGCCTTTTCACAAATGTTTTCAGTTTTTTCCTTTGCAGCCCTTCCATTTTGTCACATCTTGTTTCCTCTGACTTGGGCTCTGGAGAGATCTGTACAAGCCTATGCAGATTAGTTTTGCCAATAATGCACAAGTCCCCTGTAAGTGATCTGTCCTTCCATTCTGACTAAATTGGTGCATTGTTTTCAGTGAATAAACAATGAGCTCTGCTGCTGTTTTCTCTTCAGTAGGGGACGTACCTTTCTAATTTCCTGTTAGAGAAGTTGTTTATTAAAAAATCTGTCCGTTCATTATTTGTGCTCATGAAGGTGGAGCCCCTTCATATGCAGAACATAATTAGCACTTGGAATTGTTTTGATCTAGTTTTCTCTAGGTAAACTCTTCCCTAATAGAAGGTTTCTACTGGTGAGAAAGCTCTTTAAGACTCCTGGCATCAAAGCCTAACTAAGTGAATGTCATTATTCAGCTGAGTTTTCAGTGCAGTGCAAATAATTTGAAATACCTTTCCCAAACATCACTTTTTATGCTGATTTTGCTTGGCGTAATTTGGGGGGGGAGGGGAAGGGAAGTTATGAAATACAAAATATTTCATGAAGAAATTAAATAACTGAAGCATAGAACTTCTCCCTCAGTTTGACGGCTTTATAGAAAAGTGACATGCTGAAAAAATCCTCTTTTGGCTGCATATTAAGATAAGGAGAAGCAAATGGAAAATATCTGTCATTTGAACAGCTGCAAACATCTTAGAAAATGTTCCTTGTGGAAATCTGTTATGTTTTTGGTATCTTAGGTGGTTGCAGTAGCCACTCTGAGGCAGCTCTTTCCTTTGCTGATCTGCCCATCACACCCCATTCCGGCTCTTCAAAAAAGCAGGGAACAGGACCCCGTTCTCCATTAGGGATCTGGATTGGCTTTGTTTCACCAGGAATGCAGATTAGGATGTGGTCACCTACTGACATCAGACACAATGTTTTGAAAACTGGTTGCATATTTTATCTGTTACTGGTAATTAAACAAATCTGGTATAGTGACCCTTTGAAAACCAGACTACATTTTCAGCTGCTGTGTTATAAAGCTCTGCTTTTTCTCTAATGTTACATTTCTCTGACTACTAGAGCACTGCATGCCGTGTTCTTCATTCCACCTCATTTCAAAAGAGTGGAACAATTCTTTGTGTTGCTCTTGCTTTGCTGAAAACTGATACAAAGACAGATCCCTTCAAATTGTTACATTCATATAATAAAAATATGTAGACATTCACAGACAGCCTCCTGCTCCAGGCTGTATTTTTGGATCTGTAGAATGTATTTGAACATTGAACATGTAACTTCCACTTAACTATTGCCTTAATTTAATTTCACTTAAACAAAGGAGGTGACAGCATTAATCTTCCATATTGATTAACCAGACAGAAAACACTTCTTCACCTGATAGTAAGGAGACAGATTTATATCCAGAGAACGAGTACTGATGTGTTTAATTTGCCTCCAAATTGAACTGATAAGGTGCAGATTACATTGACCGAAGTTGGAAGTTAATTCTCGTGGGTCCTCCTTGTTCAGACCAATAACAAACACTCGAAACTACTAATAGTTTGCTGGATTTAAAATATTATTTCCACAGGTAAAACAAGTAGTTTCCACACAAAGTGCATCAATGTTATATATGTGTGTGTGTGTGTTTATATATATATATATACACACACGCATACACATATATACACACTTATATATTTATACATATATATACACTTTGTGTATTCCTAAGATTTTCTTCATATTTCTTTTTACTAAAAATTCAATAAAATGTACAACTATCAGATTTTGTTGGAGTCTATGCTATTAATCTCTCATTGTGTATTGCATCTTCCTCAAAGAGGAGCAGGCATCTCCAGGAATAAATGTATGCCTCTGCCAGTGGAACTTTCAACCCCCTGAACTTGGAATTAAAAAGAGCACCTGATATGGTTTCAATAAACAATTTATAGAATTGTCTCCCTCTTCCCCATAACACAGAAAATCTCCCATAACATGCAAATTAGCAAATGTAGTTGAAATAATAAAATGGTCTTTGAAATGAAGAGAGAGTAAGAACTATAATCCTTAACTGATCCATTATCACTCTCCCCCTTCTGTTTAGACCTCTTTGCTGCAATAATCAAATCCGCAGTTAGTCACTGATAAACACACATCTAGATTAATTCCATTATTTTCCTGCAGGCCTCAGAAGTACCTTTTGACCATGATAGAATTTTCCAGTGATTGACAAGGGTTCTGATAGCTTGTTTCACAGCTTTTTTGCATCTTAAGAGCTGAATTGCTGGAGGCAAAAGCTATGCAGAGAGAAAATCAAGTCTTATCAGTGCTTCCCAAATTCTTGTTTAGGTTTTTCCTCTTGAGCTTCTGCCTGCCTTTACTGATTTAATTAATGTCTCTCTGTCCCAGGTTACATACCTGCTGACTTTAAATCTGTTGCCATTTATCCTTTATTAAAGCAACATTCTATGCCTGACAATTTGGCTGACAGCTATAGAACTACTGCCAAACTCCCATTCCCATCAGAGATCCTTGGAAATAAGGACATTAGATTTTTATTTTTAATGAAAAGGGATAAAATTTATCTTAATGTTTTAAATATCCTGAAGCTCTTTAGAAGGTAGTTAACTTTGATCGACTCGGACATTTTTATTTCTCCTTTCATTCATGTCAGTGTTGCTTGGAAAAGAAACTCTTCTAAGAGCCACTTGACTCTGCTTGTAATGGTGAAGTTAAGGAAGGTATCCAGTGGAACTTTAGCCTTAAACCTGTTTCTCTTGCTCTGCATACCTTGCTTTGAAGCTTAATTCACATTGGTTCTCAAATACTGTCCAGGGGCTGACCATCTGTTAGAGCAGAAGGGGACCTGCAGCAAAATGAAGAGGAAATCATTGCCAACCCTATGAGTTTCCTGACATTGGGGAAGATCCGTTGTGCAGCCCGATTTGTGAAAGTTTGTCTCCTTCTGAATTAAAAAAAGGTCTTTTAGCTATTATTATTTTAGACCAATGATGTACAATATTTTTCATTAGTACCCCATAGCTCAGCAGGTTAATGTCTATTTCCTTTACACAGTTGTCTGCTCTGCTTTGACTGCAATGGGGTTTTTAGCCCTTTTCAAGTAATAGGTTAGGTTTTTTTAAAATAAATGGACCTCTGCATGATAGATTTAACGCTATTGATGAGACTTGCTCCTTTTAATGAACTCTTCCCCAGGCAGTAGCAGCAGCCTATGGGACCTTACATGTCTGCAAGCCATGAGAGGGAAAATCCTGGACTAGGATCCTACAGCAGTGCTTTAGGAGCGAGCATGGCCCCCGTCTGTCTCCCTTTCTCCGTGGCTTTTTTCAGCAGTATTATTGCTTCTTTACTGGTCTTTCTGTAACCCTAAGCTTTAATTTAATTACCCTACAAAATACACATTTTCATTTACTGACTGTTGTTAGGATAACACACAAATATATGGATGTAAAACTCCCATAAAGAACAGTTAATCTTGTGTTCACAACTTCATTTTAGCCGAAATCCAACTGATCTTTTAAAATACTCAGAAGGCATCAAATGAAATTAGCAGGAGGTAGATGCAAAGGAGCTTATTCTTCACACAATATAAAATGGTACAGAATGTCTGTCTAAATGTATTGAGGGTTCTAAAACTTCAGGTGTGTAAAAAGTGACTGGGAAATATAATGAAAGTAAAATAATCCAGTGAGTCTTTTTAAACAGGAAGATGCCTTACCTGGCTCAGAAGAGCCTGAACTGCAAAGTGTTGGAAGCCCGGGGAGTGCAAGTTCATTTCACCTGTTCTTATTCCATTCTCAGACTTGCTCCTACTTCTGAGATTTTTACCCATTGTGACAGACGAGATTCAGGGTGATCCTGTATTATTATGCTTCTTTTCCTATTTAAGTTCTTTTTCCCCTTGACCCCGTCTTTCTGTTGGATTGCTTCTGGATTATCTCCTTGGTTAAACATTTGCCATCTTTATAATGCTTTAATAATAGGTTCTACTCTGGATGTGCTCGTTCAAACGTTAGTACTCTAGATGGCACAGGTGTTTCTGTTGAGATTTTTATGCCTGATTTGATTTAATCTTTTTAACAATGTTTGTCCAAGATTTAGCATTTGAGTGAATAAAATTAAAATTAACCTCTGCATTTGAAAACTAAGTTTGGGAATTCCATCTGCCATAAAATTTCTTTCAAGCACAGCAAGTTTTGAAAGCATTGAAATGCCAAAATTATGACTTTGCTCCCAAGATTTTTGTCATTTCCTTTC
The DNA here is from genome assembly GCF_015227805.2 of Hirundo rustica. Classification (NCBI taxonomy): domain Eukaryota; kingdom Metazoa; phylum Chordata; class Aves; order Passeriformes; family Hirundinidae; genus Hirundo; species Hirundo rustica. The sequence continues at coordinate 7,007,166 of NC_053464.1, forward strand.
TTTTCTTTTTACTGATTTTAGATGTTTTTAAGCTCTAATCATAGCTGTATTTGTACTTTTGGAAGACAACATTATGCAACTAATCTGCTGTGATCAAAATTGTAAGATAGAGAGACTGAAACACACCGAATAATTCCTGCAAATATTGATGTAAAAAGTCTTTGGCTTCCTTTTCCCCCACTATATTTGAGCATGTTGTGAAACAGGTTCTCAGAATCTTCTAAATAAGTATTTTTGTCATTGTAGAAGGAGTTTTAAATAATACAAAATGTCACCTCAGCTGACATCCAACAGTGAGAACCAGATTGCTGCACAAATAAACAGGGAAACAACTATGGCTGGAGTTAAAAAAGTGGAAAAACAAAATTATAAGTTGAGCCCTATATATATTGTACTGTAAATGAAAGTTTTAGAATTCTTTGATTCTTTTGGAAAGTTTTCTTGTATTTCAGAAGGGTTGAAAGAAGGCTAGATGGGTATGAGCTGCTCTACTCTTTATGAAATGGGTACCCTGCTCAGGCACTAAGTGTGCCCATGGAGACAGGTTCAGATATTAATATTGTTGTGTCAAGGAGCTGGAGTTAATTGTACATTTTTCAAGAAAAAACTATGGCCAAATGTTGCCTGGATATCAAAACAGAACATTCATGGGGAAATGCTCCTTAAGAACAATTGTTCAACTCAGGTGTTTTTTTTAAAGTTCAGATTCATCAGTCTGAATTAAGCAGAGAAAGGAACATCTAATTTTATCATACGATAACTTTTCATTCTTAAATTTAGAAAATCAAAATACTTTAAAAAGTTTAAATCCCTGGGGCAGAAATATTTCAAAATTATTTTTAAAGTTTTCAAACATATCAAATCATAAGTAATTATGTTTCATAAGCAAATGTTACAGTCTGCCTTTTCTTAAAATCTGGATTCTGCTCTTTGTCTGGTGGAGGTGGGAAAGAAAAGCTGTGTCCAGCTCAGCTAATCTCTAGAAATGTGGCTGTGGTGTGGACTGACAAGGTCACCAATACATTTATTTGTTGTTCGGGGGCTGCCACTGCAGAGTCCAGTGTGGTTTTCTGGGGATGGAGCAAGGTCTTTCTGGCTCCTGCACCTTAGACTTTGCTGCTGTCTTTTGTTATTAATGTTGTCCTAATGGCCACATGGGAAGCGGACAGCCTGGATTAGCCCAGGAATCCAAACTCTGTCTGCTCCATACAGAGATGCCTATTTGGAAGAAGACAAACAGTGTCTTTCTGTGGTTTGTTTTCATTGGTAGTGTTTACTACACCTGTTCTGGGCTGCTCTGTTGTCTTTGTCATGCTGAGTCTCCCAACACCTCTGTACTGGATACTGGAGCACAGGTTCCCTCCTCATTCCAAGCTGTCTCAGGTCACATTTTCTGTTGTCAGGATTCCCTGACAGTTTCAGTATGGGTTCCTGCCTGCTTTGCCATCGTGGTGGATCAGGTCCCAGTCTGACACAGGGCTGGAGTTCAGGTGAATTACACCATGTATTGGTATTTTGCATTTTCAGCAGCTGACATCTCAGAGGGTTTAGGCCTGATCCTCTGGCTCTGCTTTTGGTACCAAGGAATTACACATTGAATGTTGCTGCTCACTTGGGTTTGCTCCAAGTCACGGCAACAGGCTGACAATGGCAGATTAAATTGCCTTCTGTTCCTTGTTACAATTTTCAGTTAATAATCAACATGCTGAAGATGTGGAAGGCCTGGTTGATTCCTCTTAGCACCAGTGACCTCGGTATTAGATTTCCCTTGGCACAAAGTGATATGGATTTGTGAGGGTTCTGCCATCATTTATCTTTCTAAAAATCACCGGTTTTTCTAATACAGTTTGAAGCAATTTCAAGGCTTTATTTAAAAGAGGCTTAGGGTTCCACTGGCAATAATGCTGGGTGTCAAGGCTGAGGCATGTTGGCAGAATGGAATTGGGAAACCCTTTTCTCCCTGCATTATGCTCCATTCTGGCTACTGTTATAAATCTGCTGGTTTAATAATCATTCGTATTCATACACACAATAAAAGGAAGTGCATCTGACTTCATCATTTTAATTTTAGGGGTTTTTTGTTTCTAGCTTCAGATGCTTCCTTTATCTTCGCTTAGTCTCTTCATTTATATTCAGAGAAACCCCATTCAAATCCAGCAAGCAATTACACTGTGGTGTAACCATGAATAATATTGCTGTTTACACACACTTAAGATCACCCATTCCTTGACAGGGAACAATATGATGTAGATTGATACTGCCTATTTTTTTTAAATTCTGTCTGACTTGCTATCCATCTTTTGAGACATTTATGAAATATCTGTCTTCATTGTAACCTTCCATTAACCGAAGATCATGTTTTATCCACTTGTGTATTCTGCCACTGCTTACAAAACTAGGGGTGCGTGCAAGGTGCACAAAGTCACTTAGATAAAACTAAAAAATAGAGAGAAAATCACGAAGAGCTCATCTATAGATAAAATGTGGAAGTGAAAACGTTATTAAAGGCAACCTTTCATCCTTTTAAACCATGGAACCAATACTGAAATCAAAAGGAATCTCACATCTAAAAGCTCACAAGCTTCAGATGGCTCTAAGTCATTCTTAGGGGACTGTTGAAACAAGCTGTTTACCTTTAGTATTAGTTGCAGAGGAAAAACAAATGAATTTTTTATCTTTTTTTTTTTTTTTTAATGACCAGAGTGAATGGTTTCATGACTTTTACTTGAGGGAGCTCCCTCCAGCAGTAGACTACATGTTTTCTTTCAGTTCAGTAGCCAAAAAACAATTTTAGAAAAATCTCATGCTGAAAGGAAACTCTCTTCCTTACATATTTTTTAGCAGTAAACCCCTTAGTATGCAGCAGTTTAACAGAGAATGAAGAGACTAATTAACGCTGTAGTGAAAATTTTCTCCAGTAAAGAAGTAAAGATTGCACTTCCAATCTGAAAATAGGTTTGTTTAGATTAAATTGCTACTACCAAAACAAAAAATTCATACAAATTGACAATTGTATAGAAAGAGGAACAAAACGTTAACAAATTATGAAAATCTATCAAGCTCTACTAAGAGATCCCAAGTCACCTTAAGTTGCTCAGGCCTTTCAGAACTCACCGCTTGCTACCAGTGACTGGTTTTGTTTCAAAACTAACATTAGCTATTGCTAGAGCTTGAAAAAAAGTTCTTCACTTTGCTCTCTATTTTTCTGTCAGCGACGTGCTTTTCCTTTTTTGTTTGGTTGGTTTTCTTTGGGGTTTTCTGTTGTTGTTTTAACTTTTCAGAATGTTTAAGGAATGGCATTTTATTAAAAAAAAAAGATAAAATGTTTAATAATAAGTCTGCAACTGTCCTACAACATGGCAACTTAATTTGCTTAGAAGATACATTGAAGAAGAGCATTGGAAAAGGGAAATGATATATTAGAAATGGAGAACTTAATCTGCAGGCTAGGATTTTCTACTATATGTTACTTTAGATTATAAATACGTACATTTATGTAAATTTATGTAAATAAGGAATAAAACTAATGCAACAACAGCTGGCTTGTTAGGCTACAGAATAAAGGATTTTAGGTAATTCCTCTTTTTGTTGAGGTTAGAACTGTTACTGAAGAGAGGAAACTTGCTACAGCAGTCAGTGTTGTGCAGAACATCTCCAGCAGAAAGAGCTCAGCAGGTTGTGGCGTTGGGCTGGGCAGTGCAGCACGTTCAAGTGTTATCCTTTGGATTTAGATATCCCCATGGGTTTTGTGAGGACTTTGGGCCCAGAGCCCGGTGGCAGAAGATGCTCAGAGCAAGTTCAGGTGTCAGCCCGGAGCTCTCCCGGGTGTCGGGTGCAGGTCAGATGTGGACAGAGCATCTCCCGTGCCCTGCTGGGCAGAGGCCACCAGGGAGGAGCTGACCCTGGGCAGGGAGGGGAGGCAGTGCCTGGGAGGATTGCATTTAGTCATAATGCTGCCTTGTTTGGAATTTAATCCTGCTGTTGCCTGTGTTGAAGCATTCGACTTGTAACTTCTAGAATTTACAGTGATGTTTAGGATATTGGTCCAGTTTGTACTTCTGTGTTTCTCTTCAAGAACCAAACCTGTGTATACAAACTTTTCAAATTATGATTGCAAGCAATATTCAACAAAAATCACCAATTTCCCTGTGAAATAGCTGAATGATTGTTTTACATTTACATTTATAAATACTAAATGACCTATTCCATAGTTTAATGAGATCAACAAGCTATCTCTACATTGCAAACTGAATTGTAGGGGTGCTATTTATATTTTATATATAATTTTATTCAACCAGGTCAAGAGCGTTTACAGAGTATGGTTGTATGTGGATGGTGATACTAGCACAAAATAAAAAGATATGTGGCATTTCTTTGGCACTGTCTGTCAAGGGAGAGGGATCCTCACCAGGAGAGGTGAAAATAAAAATCCTGTTTAATGTTCTTCTTTCAACACACCTCACGCTTTACCAATGAAGACCATTATATGGGTTTACAAACCTGAGGACAATGATTCTCATACAAACAACACTAGCAGGGCAAAGCAGTAACAAAGAAAGTATTGAGAGCAGCTGGAAAATTAGTGGCCCAACTTACACGAAGTTATATACTAGATAATTACTTTTTTTTAAGATGCACATTTGCAATTTCATCTGTAGTTTCTGTTATTTAGGCCAAAGTGTTTCACATTTTAAAGATAAAATAACTTGAAGCAAACAATTCAGCCTAAGAGTTGGTTTTGTTTTAATTTTTTAGAAAAGGCTTTAAGGGATGAAAGGGATAGCATTAAAATAATCACTGCTGCTAATTTGACTTTCCTAGAGTGGTCTTCATTTGCTAATGGTGAACTCACTGAGGAAAGAATTAACATGCTTGGGGTTTTTCTGTTGCAAATGGGAGATCCTTGCAATTAAATTTTTTAACAGTTTTTCTACTTCATCAATAAAAGTGTTACAGGCTTTGTAACTACGGCTTTGGGCTATGCTCTTTACGTGCACATCTGTATTATTGATATAAATGCAACTTGATTTTATTTTATAGTGCTTTTTCTCTGTAGTGGGTTAATACCAATAACCTGGATTGCTGAGTTTCCTGACAGGGGAGAGAAGTCTCTTTTGTGAGTGTCAGTTGGCTCTTAGAAATGTCTCTGTGCTGCTGAGAGTCTGATGTTGGCAGCAGCCCACAGCTCCAAACCAGATCAAAAAAGTGAATCCTTGCAGAATGAACCCCCAGGGGGTTCCCCACAGAGCACATGGACAACTAAGAAATGCCACAGTAGGAGTTTTAAACATATTATTGACATGCATCTTGTACCAGTGTTTACAGAGGTAATTTTAAAAAATTTATTCATATGCTTATGATTTTGTCATAGGAAAATAGAAAGACTTTCATGCTGTCCTTTGTAGGATGACGACAACATTTCCTCAACTGCAATTTAGTGTTGTTTCCAAGTTACAGGCATAGCAGTGCATAATATTTCTTACTTTTTTCTTCATATGTTTTCCTTATCCCTCGAATCTTTCTCAGAGGAGTCTTTGTAGATGAGTCCATCCTCTGTGGTGACTTAAAAATGGGTGATTGTACTTTAAGTTATTCAGTTACACTTAGAATCTATCTTTTGTTAGTGGAATTTGAGTTTGTGCAACTTCTGCATGGCAGGGCTACAGATTTTCATGGTTTTGACATTGTTGCAGTTCCTCCTCTTTCCATAATTTTCTTTCTTTTTTCTGGGAAAGCCCACTGATTTAACTAATGAATCCAGCACTGATTTCTGAACAGCTGCTAATAATAACAAAATTGTCTTGATGGTTGTTTTTAACTCTAGAGAATGAGCAAGAAAGTTGTTGAGGGTTTTTTGTTGGTTTTTTTTCCCCACTTTCCAGGATGTTTGGCTTGTTTGGAGAGCTTTCATGTCAAATCCCTTTTATCTGTAATTACAGAGTATTATGATTTCATCTTGGTGCCAAGGGACAGCAAATGCCTGAAGGGAATAGTGAAAGCCCATTTATTTATCTTAAGGCCAACTTCTGGTCATTGTGACATCATTGCTTAAATTCTCAGCAAATTTATCTGTTTGGAGCTTTAACCCTGTGTGCATCGCAGGTCTGCCTAGAGTTTGCCTATGAACTCTGCTGGGAACAGTTGGGAATGTATTCCTATTCTTACTTTTAAATAGTATGGGCTAGATTATTTGTCCCAGGAAAGTGACAGTCAGATGACAGGTTGTTTTATGCAAATAATTGATCTTTTAACTGAACTAATTAACTTTTTAACTGAACTGATACCACAGAAAATTAACCGTTTCATCCTAAATGATGGAGGAAGTCCATTTCAGGCTAGGAAATGGAACCTGTGGTTTTTGGGAGTTCCATCTTGCCTCTTTCTTCAAAGCCTGTCCTACCTCCCTTCTCTATTCTTCTGCCCTTTCAAGTGCTTTCTTGGAATTCAGAGTCATGATTTATTCAGATTGTAGCTCTAAGCTGACTTGCAGAGGCAGGTTCTTTCCTTACCTTTGAGATCACGTCATCTGTGTGGGATGTTATATTGAAGATGAGGATTTTGACCTTTTAAAAACTGTGGCTGGCTGCCAGGGAAGGACATGCAATGAAAGAGCTACTGTTAAATGTAAAAATGAAGTTGATATTGGTAACGTATAATAAGACAGTTGGAGTAGTTTGTGCCTCAGGATTCTTTGTTCCCAGACAGTCTGTAGCATGTCTGAATATATGTGCTTTTAGCTGCTGTGTAAATCTGTCTAGGCAACATTATGCACTGATTTGCAATTGCAGTGTAACAACACTGAATTTGGGGGAAACGGCAGATACCTTTATGTTTCTAATTACATCTTTCATGTGCTGCTAACTGATAAAAGGACATGCGGAAAAAACTCATTCCTAGGGGAAAAGTCTTTCTGGCCCATCTTTGGTTTGGGCCTTGAAGAGAAAATGATAGGAGAGCTGTAATGGCCTTTGAATGGGCCATCTTTCTTCAAGAAGAGTTCAAAAATATCTAATCATTCTTGACAGAATCAGTTCAATGTTTCTTTAAAATAATTTAGCAATGGAAACTCCACAGCCTCTGTATATAATGCATTTCATTGCTTGTCATTCCACGCTATTCAAAAGGGTTTTCTTCTAATACTTTACTAAATAGTGCTTACACCAACAAGAGATTTTTCCTGTATAGTGGTGTACATTATTCTATTCTTTTTGGCAGCTCTTTGCATAGATATAATGTCATTTAGAACATGATTTATTGTCAGTTGCTGACTATATTTTGTCTTTTTAAAAGAAAATTCTCTGTGTTTTTTGAATATCAAGGGATCAGTGTCAGCCTCAATGTTTATCTATGTCACTTCTTACCTGCACTGCCAGTGGTATAAGCAGAGAAGCTGAAAACTTTCAGAACAACCCAGGCTGGAAGGGATCTTGAATGGACATCTGGAACAACCTCTAATGGGAAAGGGAGCCTAGATGACATGATCCAGCACCTTGTTCACTCAGGTCATGAAAATCCAGTGATGGGGACTCTGCCACATCCCTGGAAAGGTTGCTGCAGTGTTTAATTGTTCTCATTGTAAAAAAAAAAATTGTTCCTTTTACTGAGATGAAATTTCTCCCGATGCAACTTGCACCCAGCTGCACCTTGTCTTCTCCATGTGGCTCCTTGTGAGAAGAGAGCATCCATCCCTTTTTAGCCACCCTTTAAAGTACTGGAGTAATATGAAGTTCTTCATGAGCCTTTCATTCTCAGAGAAGGTTAGGATGAGGCCTAACTTTTTCAATATTCTAGACATGACCAGGTTTATCCTCTTCTCAGTGACTATTGCAAAATATGTAATCTGTACGTAATACCTCTCTTCAGTTATCTGTTTTGCAACATAAACACTGCAGTTTTTTCCATTGTATTATTCACAGTTTGTTTTATTTACACCTTTACTTATTCATACTCATTGTTTAAGTAATAACTGATCATAATAACCTGACTTTTTTATTCCCTGATACTTTTCAGTTGACACTTGTGTCTCTGGAATAATGATGGCCAAGGCTTGGCACAATATACTAGCTTAGGCTTTATTACATCTTAGCAGGGTGGGAAGATTATATGATTTTACTATTTGACCTGTCTGAATTTCTTGACTTTTAGGCAGCTTTTACAGTGCTAGAATTACAAGCCCTGTGTTTTGCAATTGTGCTGCCTGAACTGTTATTCTGAAACTTGTTTGTCTGTGCCCTCATTCCTATCTGTCATACAGAATAGTGGTGTGTATATGATACTGTGCAATATCCTCAGTGCTCCACCCTGTTTAGTTCATGCCTCCATGCTATGTGCTGAGCACTTTTGGGTTCCTATATTGTTTTCCCTTTTTTTAAGCTGACAGGAGGTACATGTAAATTTAAGACTTCCTCACTGACTTAGACAACGAAACATAAATGCATTTTGATAGTTTAAAGCAAGTTTTTGAAGAATGTTGTCTGATTCCTCTGTGTGGTGTATTGAAAGGTTACTTCTAATTGTGTTCCTCCATTAGGGTCATATTTCACAGTAGGTTAATTTAACCCACATTTCCCTAATTTATTATGAAAATGACACAACCCAGAATATGAAATCCTGACAAAGTATGTGATATCTACTGCTACTTGCCATCTTTTGGATTGGAGACCTTACCTTTAGAAATGAGCCTTTTAAGATGTCACTGGTGAATTCAGGGCAGGAATCTGCACCTCTATCAGGTTGCTCGGGAAAAATTCTCTCTGCTTACCAACAATGCCCCAGAAGTGCCTTTCCTGCTAACACTCCAGTTGGTCTGAAGTTTTGGATCAGAACCTTATGAAACAGCTTTCTGGCAAATCTTCTCCTGTTGCTGAAAGACCAAGACAAAAGATATGAGAGCATAGAGCTCCTCTCTATTACAACTTCAGGCCTTAAATGCAGGGACATACACAGAGGAATTATGATTCTGGGTGTGTATGAAATAGTCTCCCAAGGGAAACAGGCATGTCATGCGGCTTGAGAGATTGAACAGCTTGAAAATAGTAGAAAACACGATATGGAATCATATGCTAGGAGATAAGATGCTTTTTATTCCCATCTCTGCTTCAGGGGTTGAATTGGCAGCAAATTCGAAAACCTTTACTAGGCAACAGAAAAGATCAAGAAATATACTATATGCATAGCAGGGCTTTTGGCAGAACCAAGTGTATGTCCTAACTGGATAACAGAAACAGGGACTTAATGTAAAACAGGCACTTTCCAGATGTCTTGTGTTTTGGTTTGTTGGGGTTTTTTTTGGTGGTTTTTTTTTTTTTTTTTCCTTTTAATATCTCATGCTATGTCTGTTTTTGCAGAGTCTTTACAGTTTTGTATAGTCCTGTCTAACTACAAGACAATAGTTTTTTGACCTCTAGTTAAAATGCCTTTCTCCAAGAAAAGCTACAACCACTATTATTTTTCTGGCATCTATTCTTGTGTAACATATGGATGTGTCCCTCTGCGGAGGTTGTGTTGTCTGTCTCAGCTGCTATTCCACATTGATAAAAATACTGGTTCTCTTCTCACTTGTATATATTAACAGCTTGGGTGTAAGTGAACATATATGCCACAGGTTCTGGAGACTTATGATCTCCAAGGGAGAAAAAATACCTCTGTTTATTATGGTGTCTCTCATGTGGTTCCCTTGTGCAGCTGACAAAGGGGAAATTAGCAGATGGTGTAAAACTTCTCTAGTTATTAGCACGCAAAACTATCAAGCCTATATGTTCTTCATTACTGCAGACAAGTCACTTCCAAAGTTTTGTAACCTTTCTCTTTATCTAGTGGATTTCTTTTTGATAATCTGGTTTTTCCTCTCCTTTGTTTGATGACAGGAATATGCCCATTCTGACATTAACAAACCCAGAATTTACTGGCCAAACAGAACTAACCAGCCAATCCCCAGAGGCAGTGCAGAGGAGAAAGGAAAAAACATTACATCTTTATGAAGTAATGTCCTCTGGCTGCTTAACCATATCAGTGCAAGCTTACTTCTGCTGGTGCTGGTCAGCTGCTCCCTGGGGAGTGTTCTGTGATGTGACAGTGTTAACAGGAGGAGTTGCACACCAGGATGTCTTGCCCATGTTTTTCCCTTTTTTTGGTTGTTCTTTTCTTGTGTGTGTGGGATACAATACATATTGCTCCCATGGTCAGATTAGACAATAGAAAGGAGCTTTTAAGGCTGTTGATTACTGTAGTATTTTACACAGGATAGCTATGCAGCTCTGTAGCTCTCTGGTTTTTTTCAGAAGCTTGACCCATCCTCAAAGGTCAGAGTTGAAGAGCAAACAAATGTAATAGAACATACTGGAAAGTTGACTTCATCTTCCCTGAAGTTATTTAAATGCATTGGCTACACTTCAACCTCTGTAGTATTCTTGTATGAGAAAGTATTATTATACAGTGGTTGTGGCAGGAATATTATTGATATGGGGAATGGGATGTGAACTCATGAAACACTCCCTTTACTGAAGTGTAGCATCTCCTCTCTTCTACCTGTTTACTCATAGTCCATAAAGATACAATCTGTTTGAAAGTATATGTGTATTGTCTTCCTATTTTGAAAGGAAACATGTTTAAAATGGGATAATAGATTTTATAGTGTATATAGGAGCTTTTAAAAAAGTAAATTTTTATATCACTAGCCTGTCAAGAAAGTGCACCCCCAAAGACAACTGAACAGTGATCACCAGTAGATCTGGGGATAATAGGGAAATTTCTTGCTAACACTCCTCCAGTACTACTGTCTTTGGACTTTGGACTTCACCTAATAAAATTATCATTTAATAAGAAAATACATTGTACACAGTGAAGTAACAGCCTGAGGAATACCAATATTTATTGTGATGCTCATTTTGTGTAGAAACATGAAAAACATCTCAGTAGGTAAACAGCTAAATATTAACTAAAAGTCAAAGCACCTAAATAGTGTGTAACATGCGAGGGTTTGAAGAAGCTAGGCAGAATTTCATAAGGGAATTGTATCAGGGACTCAAAATTCAATGTATTTTGCTGCTGTTTGTAGAAAGTGATAAAAATTTATACCTCGATTTTGACTTTATGCAGACTTCCGTATCCTAATGGCTGGAGTAGCTGTCTTTTACAAGAATTTTGAATGTGCACATTGAAGCCGAGCAACAGCCTGAGAGTGGAGTCTTCCCTACTCATTATGAGCTGTGTCAAAGGTACGAGACATCCAGGGAGATGAGATGAGATGCTGGCAGGATAACTGTGGTTTGCTACAAGGCAATGTGGCAGCCATTATTTTGTTGAACTGCAGTCTCAGCTGTAACTCAGTCTAGAAGATCTGTGCAATCCTGTGGTGTATCTACTGCAATTCTTTTTCTGTACCATTTAGTTGGTGTCAGGTTGAGAGAAATCTCTTGTAGTGGAGTCTTAAAGTTCTGCATATCAAAGAGTGAATGTGTGTTGTCTGTGGTTTAGGGTTTTCCACACGCTGACAATCCTGCCACTAACTCAGCAGTGCGGGCTCAGGGCCTTTGCTGTCACAGTCATGCTGTACAATATTGTGCCACTTGCTGTTTTCAACAGGGCACCTTTGTTATAAGCACTCTCAGCATTGTGCTTTTTAGATTCATCGTTTAGAACAGAAAAAAAAAATACAAAACCACAAAAACAAATTCATAAATCACTGTTAGTAAAAACCAGAACAGTTTGCTCTGCACAGGCAGACTTGTGCAGAGTCCTGTGCATCACAGCATACACATGCTGTCTCTGCCTTAATGAATCCTGTCAAGTTGCTCTCTATCATTCTTAGTATTATTCCCCAAGCAGTAATGGCAAAATACGTTACGGCCCTAAAGGACACTTTTCATCCCAAAACTTAGACTGTCTCTTCTTTAGAATGTCACCTTCTTTAGTATTTAATTTTCAAAAACAGTAAAGTAAATTAGGGATATAGATCTCGTCTTCAAAACTGAAATAAGGCCCCTAAAATGCAGTGAGGCAGTTAGGTGGGTTTTCCAAATCAGTGTTACCCTTTGATGGTGTTGCAAACACAATGATTTAGGGAGTCAAGCACCAAAGCTCAAGGAATGCAGAATGTGTCTGTGCATGCAGGTGTGCACAAAGCAAGGCCATTCCCCAAGACTGCTACTTTGGCATGGAAGGTGAGAGCCCAGGTGAGGTGCTGTGTATGAGGGGGTGCTCAAGAAGGCTGCAGGAGTTCACTGGAGAGTGTCGCTTGTGAAAATACCACACAGTTCTCCTGACCTCTTCAAAGGGGTGGTGGAAAGTAGCTGCCAGCTTGCAAACCCAGTACTGATGTCATAGTCCAGTCTACCTTTATGTCTTTCAAGTGCAGGTTTTATTCACTCCTAGTATATGAGGGAGTCAACAGGCTGCCTCTGTGCTCAGTAGCCAGTGCAGTCTCCTGCAGGATGTGAATGAAAAACTCCCACTGAATTATAACTCTGCCTTGAAAAGAGGAAGAAAAGCAGCCATCCTTGAGCTCTCTTACCCCTGTAGTGACAAACCAATACCTAGCTTCTCTTCACTTGTGGCAGACAAAAAAAATGTGCAGTTAATTACAGAATCATAAAATGGTTTGGGTTGGAAGGAGCCTTAAGGATCATCTAATTCCAACTTCCTAACCAAGTTTTTGTGATGTTTCTGTTGCTTAAAGAAACAATAAGTATCAGGTGAACCACTCTTTCCTCTGGGGATTCAAGGAATATATGCACTGAAATTGGCCAAAGTCTCTCTAATAACAACTACTCTGATCAAAATGTCAGTGTAAGCCCAAATCCCAGAGAGTGAACTTGAGGCAAACTGCAATAAAAAGAACGTGCTTCTGCTCAGGGATTGTCTGTGGCTTCACTGACACACCTGCTGCTGGGGAGGACTTGTTTCTTTATCAAACAGCTCTGCCACCTAGTTCAGTGACCACTGAAAGGTTTGTGATTATTACTGGTTTTCAGTTCTTGCTTGTAGCTCAACCTCAGCTCAAACGGCAGCAATGTTACCTGACATTCTCTCTTGATTTGAAATCATCACTTTTGATAACAGATTGCTCTCCCAGCATTACATATTGTGAGGGATGCACCCAAAGCTTGGTTCAGAAGATGAACTCTGCCAGCACATCAATCCCTATTAAGAGCAACAATGCCTCTTACCATGTAAATGCAGAAGTTGCCAAGTGAAGACAGTTAGAGTTGACTTAAACACACAAGATGCAACTGTGTGTATTACAAAATGCATAGACAAAAACTGAATTCTAACTCTGACTTCTGGCTTTACTAATAAAAATTAAAACCTTTCACAGAATGATAGTTTGGGGATGAAAAATTAGCTTCAAGTTCCCTGCAGAGAAAGAGAGGTACAGAGCCTCTTCATGCATCCTTGAAGGACCTGACTTAGTACAGCAGCACTTCATGAACTTAGGTACAACTTGCATCATATTATTTTCTGTTACGTGAAATGGGAACAGCAGTAATAAATGGGGATTCTGAACTTTGCCTCATTTTAGTCTGAATCTAAAGCTTCCCCTTCCCTGAATGGTTCCCTCACCTCTGAAGGTGAAAAATGAAATTTAAGGGAGAACACCTTGCTTTTGAATACCACCATTATCTTGTTCGAAGAGTTGCTGTCGGATGAGAAGGGTCTATTCAGGGAGCATGGCCTGTTCAGGATTGTTTATTTGGCAGATTCTGACATAGGAGCAATGCCCAGCACTAGGATCAGGCTGTCACAAAGGGCTGTCACTGGGGACCAATACATCTCTCATGCTTTGCCAACATGATAGGGCCTACACAGCTAAATGAGGTGTAGCAAACTCTTCATGGTGCATCTTCTGTGGAAGTGTTTGCTGCATCCATCAGTTGCATTTGTATGACAGCAGCTTTTGTGCAGATGTGGGATAAAACCAGTACCCTAATTTGGTCCTGTGTTTCATTAGTGCACGTGGATGGGGAGGAAAGGCCTGGTTTCATGCTAATGTTACTGATTAGATTGTCAGGTATGAGGACTCACCTAGCTTGCAGGTTGAGCAAAATTTGAGTCTGGAAATGTCTAAAGCATGAAGCATGAATTCCAAGATTGTTTCTACAGACACATTTCAAAATAGAGCTGTATGATTTTCCCACAGGTAAAAATAACAGTGTTCCCTTTTTGGTAATGTGGTACTCACCTATGATCACATTTTCTGCAGCAGATGATATATGAGATTATATCATTTAATACAATAATATTGCCTGTCATAACTGTTTTTAGCAAAATAAAATTATCTATGCCAAATAGAAAGATGATATAATTACAGTGAAGACTGTATTTATCACTAGAAATCCTTGATGTATTCAAGTATAGAGACCAGGATTAAATAAAGTGCTCAGGATTGTGTGCAAAAGGGATTTGTGGACTAGGGTTATTTATTTAGTACCGAAAATTCAATAACCATTCTATAAGAACAGAGCAAAGCATGATTTTTTTTCCCAGATCTATTAAAATCTAAAGTTGTGAGTCGTGGAGACACCTCGTAGTGTGAAATCTCATGAGACTTGATCCTCTATTTATATAAGCCATCACATCTTCAGTTTGTATAAGCTAAGGATCATGCTCTAAATATTTAGTCATGAGAAGAGATGTTTCCAGGGTAAAGGGCTCTAAACCAGAAGTTTTTAGACTCCATAGCTCTGTACAGGAACATCATCCTTTCTTGACAGTGCACTTTTCTGTTTGTAGTCAGTGCACCTGTGTTAGGATCAAAGAGCCTCATGGAAGAAATGCTGATGGGAGCCCAGTGCCACTCTTGCTAGTGGTATCAAAAGGGTCAGAGAGGAGGAGGCAAAAATAACCATGTGGAAACACAAAATCACATTCCAGTGGGTTTTCTTTGGACGTTTTAATGTACCTGAAAGAGCAAAAGCCATGCTGAGAGACTTCTACTTAGCAAAGCAGTTGAACCTTTTGTCATCTGGGATTCCCGTCAGGAATTTGCTGCTAGAAACAACCTGTGCATAGCTGGGCTGGCGGT
Organism: Hirundo rustica; assembly: GCF_015227805.2. NCBI lineage: Eukaryota > Metazoa > Chordata > Aves > Passeriformes > Hirundinidae > Hirundo > Hirundo rustica. The sequence continues at coordinate 7,022,188 of NC_053464.1, forward strand.
GGAGCTGTAACAGGAAGCTGTGTCTACTGCAGGTTAGGCTTGTGTTCCAGGGAGCTCCCCAGGCTTCCCTGTAGGCCACAAGGCTGCCCAGAATTTTCCTGGCACTGACCAAACTGTGTTGCACTGAGGTAGAGAAATGCTTCTGTAACAAAAACTGGGGCTCTTATGAACTATTTCCTGGCACCCATAAAGGTGTATATTGAAAATGAGATTTTTCTACTGTATGAAAAGGGAAACTCTGGAGACTTTTGAATTGATGTTTTCCCTCTGATATTATGTCATGGCTTCCAAAGGCTCATAAACTGTCTGAAGAATTTGTACCAGGACATGCAGTAAGTGGATTCTGAAACTGGGTTTCCTGACTCCCCGTTTCCTTTTCTGAAATTTATTCACTATCATTTTAGCAAAGAAAGGAGAAGAAGCTACCCAAACCCTCTCCCAATGTTCTGTCAGCTTCACGAGCCGTTAGCACTACTAAAAGCCTGTAAGGGCTTTCTTTACCAGCAGACTTGGTACACAGATGTTGTGTACAGGATCTTCTCTGGTGAGCATATAAAAGTTTTGAAACAGTATATATCAGTGTTTCATTTGTCTCGCTGGGTAGTTGCAATCTTTGGACATGTCTGAAGCTTATTGAAAATCCAAATTCATGAGGATCAGTCATAAAATCACAGAACACTTGGCCTGGAAGGAGCCTCAAACATCACCCAGCTTCTCTGTAATACAGATAACATGCAGCTGATTTCCAAAGAACCCCTTGTTCACACTGGCAGAGGCAAACCATCTTTTGTGCTGATATGAACCACTGGCTGCAGTGAGATGCTCCTAAAGCTCAGTTCAGACACAAAACTTGGCCCAGTGATTCTAGTTTAGGAATGAGCCAGCAGGTTGGATTCACTTAGAATCAGTTTTATTGCCAGGTAAGAAATTCATAGTAATATAGTGAATACATATGTTTACAAATAAACATTCTTAAAAAACAAACAAACATTTTATTGTAGGAAGTATTATTGGTATCATAAACTCTGTAGTTAACAAGTATTAACACGGGTTTACTTACAGAACATACAGTTACTAAAATATTTCCACATAAAATATGCTCAAGTTACACGAAACCTGTGTGAATTAGAGTGCAGCTGTAATGTGTATCTAAAGCATATGGATTAACAGCAACATTCCATAAAGGGTCAAATTAGGTCAGCCAGTTGTGAAGGCAATAAAGATTAAAGGAATAAACGTAAGGTAGTGGAGAGTCTGGGTTGTGTGCAAAGTATTTGTCTTGTAGGCTTTGTCCACTTCTGATAGTCTTAAAACACATGATCATAAAATTTAGCAGCACGCTTATGGAGAGATACCAGTGCTCTCAGGATGCAAATCAATCTTGATATAGCTAAAAAAAATGGTATCTCTATTTAACCAGATTTCAAAATCTTAGCCCTTGCATCCTTGACTAAGCAGAAGCACTGACAGTCAGTTGAGTACAGTAAGAAATGCCGCTTCTAATTCTTCTTACAACAGTTCTCACTCCTCTCTGAATACTCTTCCAGACCTAATCTCCCAAAGAATTGACAGCTGGTGAGAATGCAACTTGTAGTAGGACAGCTACTTGGGATTTAGCCAAGTGGCTTGTGTTGGGGAAGGGGCAGGGATTTACTGAAAGACTGAATGCATTGCCTGCCTTCCCATCCCAACTCTGTCTCTTTGTGATGTGCTGAAGCCTTCGCAGGCCCAGGAGTGTGAGTTTGCTACCAGTGCCCAGTTCAAGAGTGGTTTTACCCACACAAACAAGGCAACCTGCTCATCAGAACCACAGTCAAGACCATCAGTCCAATTGCTTGTTTAGTTTAACCCCAGATCTCTGATGTTTGAGGCTGGACCAGCCTCTTCCACCACACAACCCACCAAGAGGGAACGCCACTAGAGAAAGCCAAACGATAGAGACAATATACCAGATAACATTTACTTGAACTACAGAGAACTACCATGGCTAAAAGCAAATACAAAATGAGAGACCAGAGGGAAAAGTTGAAATTGGGAAAATGAAGGGGCTAACTAAATAGTCTTGACTGTGCAACCACTGCATGGAGATGTAGTCCACTTTCCTTTTGGAACAAACAGAGGAGGCTGAACAGGGCAGAACCCTTGTCATCCTTAGCAAAACATGAGGGAATAGCTTAAAGGAACAGAGGGGCCACTTTGAAGAACAAGACTGTCATTGAACAATAGTAATACAGTAAAGGCACCACCCACGCTTAATTTCAGTCTGAAGCAGTTGAAGATAGGCAAAACATTTAGGTGAAGAAAAAATCCTGACAGTCTGCAAAGTGAGAATTGTTACCATCTGCCTGAAAACAGGAGGACTGAGAGGGAATATTCTGATGCCCTTTTTCCCCCAGCAGCTTTCTGTGTCATATGAAGTGTCTCTTCTTATTTTGGAGTTTCCCAAAAATTTCAAATCAAATGAAGTAAACTGAAATGAAATAATCTGCTGCAGCATCATCCTGCAGAATTCTCTACCAGCCAGAAAGGTCCCATATGCTCTTAATCATAACAGTTTTCATAAATTCCTTGTGAAATGTCTTTGTCCCTTATTGTATATATATTTTTTGCGTTCTCTATAGGATGGCGTGAAAGTACAATAATAGATGTTAGGGATCTTACCAAGATGTTTGCTCTCGGTTTTTCACAGGTCTAGTGAATATTAATAGGTTTTATACAAAATTCCTCTCTGAAATAATATATTACAGTATATTGTTCTCTCTCTCTTCCTCTGTCTCAAGGCAGGAACATAGTGTAAATGTTTAAGCAGACATAAAGTTTCTCTAGATTGTGCTACTTCTCATCATGGATTTTAGTTTCAAGTAAAAAAATTTAGTCACAAGGGTTGGTGTTCCATTGTGAAATAGAAATGGAGTTTATAATTCAACCTTCCGTGTGTATTGCTGAATGGTATTAACCCACTCTTCGGCCTACAGCTGGCTGGATACCAAAAGTGTCCAGGTGGAAGTTCTGTCCTTCTGTTTCCTCTTCTTTTTTTGTTTTATTTAATTTTTTTTTTTTTTTCCTTTCAGTTGAGTGTTTGTGTTGTGTATACATTTGCGTGTGGTTTTTAAAGGATTTCATTAGAAAAAAAAAAAAAAAAGAGAAAGAAAACGAACTCAAACAGTTACTTCTGTCTTGCTGTTGGTTATGAAGTATGGCTGTGGGCCCAAGTAGTGCTGGCTCCGGGTGGTCAGCGGGTCACTTAGCGTCGGGTCTCCCATGCCGTGCTTGCCCTTGTTTGTGAACGCTTGCCGCCTCAGGGACGGGTCGTTGGGATCCCAGGTTTTGTAGTGGGAGTTGTAGCCCAGGGGGTGTGTGTGTATCTTCCCCATCCTGGATTTCCCGTTCTGCCTGGTGAGCCCGCTGTCGATGGTGTAGGCCCTCTCCTCGTCCAGGCGCACCGGGTGGAGGGGCAGGCTCCCCTTGGCAGCCAGCTCGGCCAGGTGTCGGCGCTTGGTGTAGAAGTCATCGTTGACTTTGTCAGCTATTTGGGGTCAAAAGGGGAGGGGACAAAAAGAATCAGTTGGACACAAGAAAAATGGTGAACAGTTTTACAGCAGGTCTTACACAGCTCCATCTGCAGACCAGGACATTTACAGGTACATCCGTAAGGGAAATCCACTCCACCTCCCGGCCCTTATTTTTGCTCTGGAGCACAGTTTTGGATGCCATTGTGCCAGGCTTTCATACATGCAGACAAAACCCTGTTGCCCTTGAAGAAAAGACTGTCCCCCTGCCCCAAATCACTCAAGTTGTGCTGACATTTACATTATGGGGAGAAGTCCTATGAATCACATGTCTCATAGCACAAGAAATTTGGGAACTCTACAGAAGTATACAGGGTTTCCTGGGAATACTGCAGCATCTTGGGTTGCGTTGCTGTGTGAGAGCATATCTCTTCAGACACAAAGTGACTCCTGGATATTTGACCCAGCCAGCTGTAAGGTCTGGTGGTGTGTGTTGAGGTAGACCCATTTTTGTTCAATAATGCTTCAGGGCAATATTAAGAATGAGACTTGTTCTCCTAAATGGTTGGAAGTTCACTAATGCTTTATGGGGCTGAAAATACTTTGGGTTGCTGAAGGTTGGGTATTTACCCTGTGATTTTACAGACCATGAAAATCCTAAATTCAAGGTTCTGACATCATTTTCTGGGGTCAGCGCCTAAGAAACACAGCACCAGCCCTGCCAACAAATACTGCATTGCAGTTCTCAAATAAGGATTTTGCCCTCTGTGATCTCCTAGGCAAGTGTCTTCCAGTGCACTCTTTTGCTCAAGTTTGTTGTTATTGCTGCCATTCATTTGGCCTTGCTTGAAAGTATGAACCATGCCTAGGAAGCTAAAGGCATTCTGCAGTAATCCAGCAACTCATTTCAATTTTGAGGTTTAAGGGAAGCTTAACTGAATTCCATTTTTTAAGAACTTTCCTTTTATGTAAAGAGTGTTTATTTTCCCCCTTCAAAAATTTAGATGTTCATTTAAGATAGTGCCAAATACGTAGGTTTGACTTCTGCTGTGCTCTGGCTGAATCCATTCATTCTCCTTCAAGCCATGCCATGTAAGGCTTCTCTGCAGAAGTCTGGTACATGTAGCTGTCTGTACAGCTCAGCTCCTCTTGTCTTTGTGGGGTTTTTAATTCCCTGCACTGATTTTTGTGTAGCTTCCCTCTTTTACTCTCACCCAAGTATTCCTAGGAGGCTTTTGTTGCACTTTGAATTTTCTCCCTGTCTCTAGTTCTGAACTGGATCTTTATGCAAGGCAGGGAAATTCCCAAGAGCATCATATTAATCTTCAAGATCAGTCTTCAGTTGTGCATCCCCCTTGTCCTGGTCCCTCCACAGGGAGGAATATTACCAACGGCAGTTGCTATTTATTATCTCATGACATTTTTTTGTATAAATGACTGTGCAACTGGACTTTGCTCTTAAATCCTTAATTTTGTCATTAAAGAGGTGTTTCCTCTCCAGTGGACTGAAATTGCTCCTTTCTGTGCTGTCAGATTGGGCTTTGTGCGTTTTACCCAACTCCATCTGTTTCCTTTTTCAGTCATTGAGTGAATGCTTTTCTATAGCATACAGGTGTCTTCTGCTTGGAACAAATCATGGAATGCAGATAACGGCCCGCTCTCATTTCAGCCCAGGGCAATCGCTGATAGACCTGTCATGCGTTACAAAGAGTCTGTGAAGTTCTGCTTTGATTTTGGAGTGAGTTGTTTCATTTAGAGAGCTGTAATCTGAATAATCAGGTTGTACGTATTTCTTCCTGAAAGAACTGTTTACAGTTCTACATGTGGCTTGTCCTTTTAATTTGTTAACGTTCTCTGAATGTCACAGAACCATTATGAATAAAAATGGGGTGGAAATGCATTTGCATTACTATTATCTCATTAATTTGTTATCAATAATTGAAAAAAAAAAAAAAGGGTTGCAGAAAAGGCACTGTGAATATTCACACAAGTCTTCATTTTTATAATTTTTTGCATCAAAGGCACTGCAGGCCAGCTGTTAGGGGAGCAAGTTTCCATGTCATATGCCTTAAGACCTTGGCTATTTATGAAAAGTCACACTAGCTTATGTAATTTAAATTCAGCACAGTTAATTGTGTCCAGCTTTTAATAGAGATACATTTGTATGCCTGTTTCACATCTAAAATAGTTTAATTTGCATACAAAAATTAAAAATTTAGATAATCTAATATAAGACTAGGGTAAATGTGTAAGTTTGTAGTTTTAATTTTATCTTAGTTATGTTGCAGCAATTTGTCTTCTGTAGCCAAGATCTTTTATCAGCTGCAAGATAAATAATGACTTCTCTTTCTAGAAATAGCAGTGGTGATGCAGCTACGTAAATAATGACCAAAAAATGCAGATATTTTTATTGTTTGGCTTTTCCTGCCATTTTTCTCCTTGAGGCCACAACAAGCTCAAGCTATGTCCTCAGTTTCTCTTAATTTTTTCTCGCTTGTACCTTTTCCCACTGCAGTGGTCCTGGATCTCTGAATTTTATCAGACATTAGATATGCTACTCAGATCTCCAATCGCATCAATGATGTCCTACAGAACAGTATATTGTATTTCTGTTGTATATAAAGAAAACCTTCACTGTTGAAACAAGGAGGAAGAAATCTGCCTCACAAGGACTGTGCCTCTGACATGTCTGAGGTTGGTTTTTCTCTTGTTTGTGCCATGTTATAATGTCAGATTTTCAACTCTTTGTTGAAAGTGAAATGATTGATTCCGTAAATTTGGTTCCGATAAAGTTGCTTTGACTAATATAGTTCACAGTCCCTTTCTAGGGACCTCTCAACTGTTCTCTGGAAACTGGGCTTGAAGAGAACAAACCAGGATGTGAACTGTAAATCCACATCAGCAAAGTCAAGCAGAATGCTGGCAAACAGTTGCCAAGCAGCTGATTTCGTGTTTTGCATGTCAGTGCCAGTGTGGGAGAGCTGCAGTTTGTGTTTGTCCTGATCAAGGAACGCTTTGCAGGCTTTGCCTGAGGACTCTTCCCTGTTCCTCAGAGTTCAGTGCTGGCAATGAAAGGCAACCCTGCACTGAGCATTTTAACCTCCCTTAATCCTGTTTTCTTCCTGCTTGCATGTGCAGGTGTGCACATAGGCACAGGTACCAAAAATGGGGAGGAGGAGATATCCCTGTAGAAATGTATCAGCAGTGATAAAACCGAATTGTTCAGTTGTTCTAGAGAGCTTTTGGCAACTCTTTGCACCGTCCTTGTTCTTTCATGCAGGTTTCATAATAGCAGTGGGCTGTGCCCTGTGAGAGTGACCTGATGCTACTACAGTGTAGAAACGGGGTTTTTTACTTTTCATTTTCAAAGCAGAAAAGATTCAGAGCAGTAACATTTGAGCATGGTTTTGTAACAAATGTTTTACCGAGAAAAGTATATTAATAGTATCCTGAAGCCAACTACTTAAGAGATCAACTGTGAATCTGAGGGAGTTTGTTTTTCTTCTTAAGCAGACCCTATATATATTTTGTGGACTTTAAAGATCCATAGAGATATTTTGGAGTTAGAGGATGGATTTGTTATGTGACCTTAGGTACATGACTCAACTTCCCACTGCCTTGGTTTCACCTGCTGTAAAATGAGCTGTTAGCACATTGGAGGAGGTAATTGTGCAAGGAAGTTGAATTGCTATTTGTAGAGTATTCTGAGATTTTGGATGAAAGGTGCTATAGAAGTGCTTTTTGCATTTGCTTCTGTATCTTGATCAGTAAAAATATGATTTAAAGATATCACTGTTGTGTTTGAAAAAGGAGTAAAGAATTATGAATGCAACATTGCCAAATAATAATAGAAGGGCTTTAAATCCAGATGTTACTGTGTTCTTTCTCCTTGGTAGCTAATTATAAAAGTGTTCTCAGTTTCAATATTTCCGTAAGGCTTTTACTTCTTTAAGGTACTGCACCCATAAATTTAGTTACTGTTTTACTGTTCATCTGGAAAAAAAAAGAATGAATATTTTTCCCAGCCTTAAGTGTGAGCCTGGCATGACATGGAAGTTTCACATCTTTCTTCATAATCCATAGTTGTGCAACAAAGCCTGGAAACCAGCTTGCCAAGTAAATACCACAGATGAAAAGGGGTTTTCTTGAATATCAGTGGCAAAAAAATTTGTATCTGCCAAAGGGCCAAAATTTCCCAGTGAGCTTATTTGAATATAAGCTGTATTTGAGAGGTGACCCCGAAACTGTGTAATGTTTTGTTCCCAAGCTTAAAGAGTCTTCAACATCACTTTGTAAGCCCTTGTGGCATAGAGTCATATGGCCATGCTTTATCGTTGTGAATACTTCCTTTTTCTTGGAAAATATTACAGGGGGTTTTCACTCTTTTCCTAACTGATAATGCTCTTATCTCTGTGGGTACATAACATGGCTCTGAATACTAGCACCCCTTCTTACACTGTGAGAGAATGTAGAATCCTGGAAGACTGTTCTGTCCTACAGTTTTTGTGAAATAGACACCTAGGAGTGGGGAGAAGCCTCTGAAGTGCGAGAAGAGAATACACAAAGGAACGAGCCCTTAAAAAAGATCTAAAGACATTAAGACAAAACCAAAAGCCCAAATCAAAACTTCTGTGTGAGTCAAAGTCAGAAGCTATAAAAATATGTAGGGACACTGTTTCTCACTAGATGTTTACAGAATTGTTTGTTATCTGAATGTATTTTGAGAACTAGTTTGTGAAATGCAGAGCCATTCATTCTAGCCAAAAAGACTGTATTTCACATGAAGGGCTAGAGATGCAGAAAGCAAGCTGCTGAAAAGTGCTGAGTACAGGACAGCAATGGAATTGCTACAGTGACACACCAGATTACAGCTGAAATGAAGTGAGGCCTGGTTCTGGGAGGTTTCTCTGTGAGGCTATCCCTATGGAATATACAGCAGTGTGTAACAAGGCTTTGCTTCCACAGACATGAGTTTGCTGAGATGATGGCGTCATTACCTGAAGCTGTGGAAAAATATATTTCTCTAAGTAATGGAAGTGAAAACTTGAGGAAAGACAGAAGGATAATAAATCCTGACTCAGAGACATGAGAATTTTGCCCAGGGAAATACTGGGCTGATGCCTCTGGGGGTGCTGTTGATCCTTTTGGAATGTGTGACTGCTTATTCATTTGCCTTTCCAAGCTAGCATCTAAGACAATATGTTCAAAGGTTTCCAGGACATAAACTGGCTCTGTGTGAGAGTTCTTGTAGGATTTCATCTGAAAATCAAAGGAATATCATTTTTGCACTAGCACAAGTTTTTTGTTGGAGAAAAAACTCACAATAAATTCACAGGAAATGTCTTCCATACAGTAAAACAAATAACTAATGACCTGTGTTTTGAATTAAGGGGCTCACCAACCATCATGGACCGTAGAAGAATTGGCTCTGCATAATATGAAGTGGGTTGGAGAACAGACTGCATGGGGAAATTTCAGCTAGACAAGATTCTGTTGGTCGAATGAGGAATGGGCAGGATGATGTGAGATCTGTCTGTGGCCAAGAGAAGGGAGTGTGGTTATTTCATGGCTAGTCACTGTTCTCAATCTCGTAGGCACTGGGGTGGCTCTATACAAGCTGGGGCAATTTTAAACCATACTAAATTTCAAGAAAGGGCAAATGCCATTTAAAATCATTTTTGCAGCCCTGCTTCTCATACTTGTATTGAGTTTTGAAAATTCAGAGTTCAGCCTGTGGCCTGCATTAATTTCTGTCCTAAATATTTCTTCTAATGTTTTCTTCTAATATCATTTTGCCTTTTTTGGAGACATTCTGAAAATGAAGACTCTTTTTTATCTTTGGATTCTTTCCCATGGTTTTTATTTCCTACCACTGATAGAGGTAAAGAAAAACACATAAAGCATAGAACCCAACTTAAGTTTTGTAGAACCTACTTTTTGTAGCTCAGTGTTATTTCTCTCCCAGCCCCCTTTACCACTTCATCTAGTTACTGATTTTTTACAGTGGTCTGGAGAGAGACCAAGCGCAAAAAGACAAACCATATCAACCTTTTCTTCTCAGGCATTGTTTGAAATGAGCTTGTCCACCACCAGACCCAAGACTACATATTGTTTTCCCAGTGAAATAAAATTATTTCAAGATATGAGACATGAAAAAAAGATAAAAATGTAGGCCCAAACATTTCTTCTCTTCTTTTGATTATTTTCATGACAGTTTGTCGAAGGCTGAGGAGACCAGAATATTTCTGGGTTAATGGTTTAGGATAGGAATGTAATTAGACTGGGTAAGTGAAGCCTTCAGTCTCAGCAATGCTCTTTAACCCCCACAGCAAAGTCTGCTGCCTGGCTGGGAACGCTGAGACAGATTTTGATGAACACCTCAGGCATCAGACACGAAGTGTGGCTCACCAGAAGCAGGGCTGCCATTCCCTGGAACACGAGAGTAGCCACATGTCTGGGAGCAGCACTGCCCCTCTTCTGACAACGTGCCAAAAAGCACAGCACTGCAAAGTCTGGTTTGTTCTTTCTCTTTTTCCAAATGTTTATTTACTGTGTGAGTTTAGGCATGTTTCTCCTTGGACATGCAAAACAGATTTTCCAGCTGGGCTTTGTATACTTGCCTGCATTGATTTACATAGTATTCAATTGCAATATTTTGGATTCGATTTTGCAAAGCGCTGCAGTGGTATTGTGATTTGGTTTTGATCAAACTACTCCAGACTTGCACACATTCTGCCTAACCTAGGGACCAGTGGCATGCAGATACTTGAATCTAACCAGTAGAAGAAAAACAGAAGCTTTTCTGACTAACCAGAATATAGGCTCTGTTAACCTGGAAACAAATGGTGGCTGATTGATGTTAAATTAACATTAGAATTGTAGATGTTTTCAGGAAACCTGAAATCTGTTGCATGTAGACAGACAAAGATCACACTGCTTGGTTGTATCCTCAAGTGATTCAACATTTGAAATTCAAGCACCAACATGCTAAACTGTTGGTTCAGTATCATACAATGAATGATAAATTTTAGAAGGAAGTAAGAGCATCGATTCTATTCTTGATCCAAGAGATGAAATTATAAAAGAAGTCTAAGAGAATTATGCATTTAAATCTCTGACTTTTCCTTGAAAATGCAGCCAGTGGGGTAACTGTAAATCTGTTTTTTCATTTTTTTTCCCCTAAAGGCTTCTAAGCTTGTGGCTTTCATGGCATCTACAATGGCAAATAAATATGAAAAGTTCTACTGTGAAATATTTATTTCATTTTATCTCATTTGAGCATATTTATCAGGTTTTTTTAATTGGAAACCTTATATATGGTATGAAAACTTGCCTTTTGAAATAGAAACTACCCAAGGAGTCATGCTGTCACGCTTAACGTCTGAACAAAGCATGACTGCAGTATAAACTGATTTAGGAAAGAAGGGTTTGGCTTGCTTTCTGAAAGTGCTGTCCAAAGCCAAAGAGGTTAACACTTAGGAGATTTGCTTAAAAGGTTTCTTCCACTCCTTCCTCCGGTAATCTTGCTTGCTTTTTCACTGGGTGGTTTTTAATGCTTCTCAGGATAAATCTGATTGTGTCAGAAGTTCTGCAACGCTCCCATACATCAACAATAATATGAAATTGTTTGTAACCTTTTTTGGCTGGTGAGGACCTTCCATTTGTTTAAGGGCATCCTCCTAAGGAGTGCAGGGGTTGCTGCCTCTGCTTTAGCAGGAGCAGTGTGCAGTGCTGAGCACCCAGAGCCCTGCTCCTGCAGCCAGGGCTTCCAGCAGCCTGCCCAGGGGTGCTTTGCTCCTGGGGGCTGCACACGGAGGGGACTTGGGGCACGAGTTCACCATGTTCTGCAGGGGAGTTCAGCATCTGAAAAAAGCCTCTTTGGTTTGCCTTCAGGTGTCGATTTACCTTATCTGACGGTGACTGAAAAAGCTCTGCTATTCCTGACCACATTTATTTCTAATAACTGTTCTTAGCACGAACATAATTGAACTTTCTTTTCACACGTCGCTGTTGGCATTCTTCTGTGTACTCAATTTTGTTTTCAGTTTTAATACTTTTGATTGATACTTTTGTTTCTTTTAGTATACTGCTGGTTATAACTCTTACACCTATGTCTGAATCAGCCACAGATGAGCTGAAAATACCAGATGTGATGACATAGGAAATTGCATGAGAACACAGAGACCCCATTCAGAGTCTGAACATGCAATTAAGATGTGGTTTTAGTGCTGAAATAAACTTGTATTTCTGTGCCTTTCAACTGCCATCATACTAGATTTACACTATTATTGCTCAACACGAAGAAGGGCCTACAGGCTTCTTGAATTGTACTGGTTAAATGAGAAAAAAAAAGTCCCAGTGATGCAATAGCTATTTTTTGCCCAATTTATTTTTATTTGATCTGCTTCTTAACTGCTTTAATTTGAAAGGATTTTTAGTAATTGTTCTGGATTGAAGTTGATTTTTTTTCCAAAATAGTTCTGGCATAAATTGTTTCTCTTAGGAACATCTCTTTTTCTACCCTTTTCTCAGGAGTAAAAAAAAAAAAAAAAAAAGAATGATGTAATTTCGTAGCTGTACTTATACATATTGAGTTCTGGATTTTTCTTCTCCTTTTCTTCTTTTCCTGTCTCCCTCTTTTTAGGCTCTATGGCATTTGTATCATTAAACTCTTGAGTGTGGTTGCCAGAGGTTTCCAAACCAGAGATGTGTGTCAAACTGAAAGGAACTCGTGTTCCCTGACAATTCCCAAACTTGCCCTGTCAGAAGAAAATGAGTTTCTTTAGATTTTGCTGCAGCTTGGGCCAAGTCCAAGGCAGAGCAGAAGCGGTGCCTGCTCTGAGCAGAGCCCTCACGTAAGGCAGCGGCATCAATGCCTGACACCAGCCCAGGAAGAACTGGCAATGCAGCTCCCTGCCATGAATAGTTAATAGTGACACACCAGCCTGCAGCCACAGCAGAGTGTACAGCTCCTCTCTCCCCTTTTCCCCAGGAATTGCAATCATCTCAATTGCTGGGGAAAATGAGCAGCAGCAGTGCTGAACTGCAGCTCTGTCAGCTCCCGTGTGGCAGGGCCCTGGCTGCTCTCCACAGCAGCACCTTCCATAGCCTAGAAAGCTTTGCAAACCTTCCCACTACAAAAACTACCTGTTGTACTTCACATTTTCCTTAGAATGAACCAAATGATATCTTTGTGGTGATTTTTTTTTTTTTTTTTTTTTTTTTGATGATGCTGTAGTATCATAACTACTATATATCAGATTTTTTTCAGCTCCTCTCTTCCCCTTATCCTTCTTCAAATAAGCTGTTAGGGAAGGACTTTTGCAGAAATTAACTGTGCATTGCAAGTCATGTAACTTCTCTTCCTCCCTCCATGCCTCAAGCCCTTTGTTATCCAAATATGAATGTGTAGGAATAAGGCAATGGTCTCTGTGACTTTTATATGTGTGCAATTTCTTAAAAGCACATTTACTGTCTTTAGAGCCCCCTTTGCTGAACCAAAATAGCAGACAGATAATTGCTGCTATTTATATGATATTGTTAGTAAGGGATTCATTCCTATCAGTTGTCCTACTATCTTTTGTGTTTGTGGGTAATCCTGAAGAACATTGCACTCTACTTTTGACAAATACCCATGTACAAAGCTGAAAAGTTTTAAAATGTGATACCACATACCTGTTGAACACAGGTGTGAAACCCTTCCTGCAAAAATATTGCCATACAATACCTACAGAGCTGATAGTTCAGAGGGGAAAATGGGTGGAGTATGTTAGGAGCAAGCAGTGTAATGTGCAGGCTCCATGGTGGGAACAGTTAAAAGCCACACTTGGGATTAAATCTAGATTTGAGTTGGGATCCCACAGTGTTGCTGTTTATCTGCAAGTATTCACAGTTGTTTTCATATCTTTTGGATCAATCTCTACGCTTAAATAATTGATAAAAAAAATTTGCATTCTGAAATAAGAAGTATGTTTATATGGTAAAATAAAACAGTTACAGAGAGAGATTTGTAGGAAGGGCTGCAAGTGAAAGTGCTCAGCATTGTTAGGTTTTGTCATCGCGTGAGCCGAGCCTTGTTTTTATTGGCTCATTTTCATTGCCTGAGCATAAAGTTTCACTCATGTCTCCACATCACTTAATGTGTAAAAAAGTCTCATGCATAATTCATCAGCACTTCACAGAAGTAGGTTGGAATAACCCATGCTTGATTTAGATTTACTTGTTTTCTTCCTGGGGCTGCCACTGATCTCAATGGGTGGAAATAAACCTGGTTACTGTAAGCTCATTACCTCTGAAGGCTCTACCTTCAAGGCCAGAAGACAAGCAAAAGAGAGCAGAACCCCCATTCTCTAGCAGTGAGCTGGGTTTCTGGTACTCTTATTTTAGATCTCTCCATTATGTCTCGTAAAAGTACGAAAATAACTTTCTGTTTCATTTTGATTCATTATCACATAATAAGTATTTTTTAAATCAATTCGTTTCCAGAGAACCAAGCTAATTTTCAGTGAAAGGGTGTGAGTTCTCTATGGTGCCTAACTTTATGGATGTAGAATGGTGTTTGAACTTCTATGAATGATTGGTGAAGATTTAGTTTTCACTGTTTTAATGTGCTGATAACAAAAAAAAAAGAGGCTGTTTTTCTGTGGTAGTGAGCATAGGTACAAAGAATATCAACATCTGGATCAGAATTAGGATGCACAGGTTTAAATTTGCTCTTTTGGCATTAAAAATAGGTTAAGTTTTAATCAATTCTTATGAATGTTCTTCAACCATTCCAAAACCAGAGAGTGAACCAAGTTCAGAGGAACCAAATTCACTTAGGTGTGAGTCTAACCCACCGAACCAAAAGTTTAAAGTTTAAACCCAAACTAAATACACCTCAAGGTCAGATTTTCCTTCTTATCCAAGTTCATTGTGTTGCTGATGTCTAAGAAATGAGCCAACGTAGATGGCAGTGCTTAAGAGAATCTTATTTTGGTGCTAAAACTGTTTCTTGTAAAAGAAGGACTATTTGCAGTTTCCTTCCACCTGCCATGATGTCACTTCTGCCAAGACCAACATATGCCCAAAGTTCACAAATCCGTGTTTGCTAAAGGATGGAATGGGCAGTGCCTGCTTGGAAGTCTGATTGCTCAAAGCATGATTCCCCATCCTCAGAGAGAATATCCTCCTGTAGATTTTACAGCAAAATGTTGTTTTTAAAAAGCCAAAAAAGAATGTCAGCAAAGCAGATGATTTAGCTTAAGATACTGAGGCTCTGCATAAATGCCGTATTTATAATTAAAATATGAGTACTTCACTGGAAGAAGAAATGAGTGTTCTGAATGATAAAACAGGGAAATATTTTGATCAAGACTCTCCAAGCTTGTTATATTTACCTATGACAGTGTGCCTGTGGGTATCAGAAGCCATTTGGGTAAATAACAGAGAAAATAATTAAATTATTTAGTGGAAGCAAGAAAAAGTCTTGTAATTTCATCTGCATGCGCGGGGCAGGCTGTGAAATTTGCTGGGTCTCATCAGAAGACATGAGTGAAACAAGTGATGCTCCACTTCCTCTAGCTGGGGAATGGGAAGGCTGAGGGAAGGTGCTGGCAGGGGGATTGGTAAAGCAAGGCTTACTCCTGAGTGCTGCTTCGCTTTTCTCTTGTGCCTGAAGTAAAGGTGAGGATTAAAATATTAAAGACTTCCCTAACAAATGAGCACTCAAAAGCTTCAAATCCTCCAGCCATACTGGGCTGAGTAAATAATAATAAGAAGAAGAATCCAAGCTTTTCTGTCACATTTCCTTAAGCCAGAGCTGTAGTTCCAGTGTTAAGTTGGGCAGATCGCCTAGTCGAGCATTATTTATGATACAGCACACACCTCTGGATATGTGAAATCATTATTTGAATCACCCTCTGGATATTACAATAGATGCTTTAATCTGTGCTTTCCTGTCAGTTTTTTTTTGTGGTGTTAAATCCAGTGAGATACTCCCGTGTCCCAGATTTTTTTTGATCCATCTTTGTGTAACTGCTTATGGAAGTGGTAATTGAAAATTTCTTTTGTCTTTGAAAAGAAAGGACAATTCTTTTCTAAGCTTTCCAAAGAAACATGAATATTTACCTCTCAGTGGAACAGTGTGGTTGGTATAAGAAAGTAAATTAATACAAACATATTGTGTCCAATAAATTTTTTCTGCTTTTTCTGAAAAGTGGACTGTATCAACCCTATGAATGCATGGGCAGGCATGTTGTGCGTTTCCATTTTCCCAGTTACAGCATTTCTTTCCAGGCCAGAGCACAATGAACTACAGGGAATGGTAGACAGTCTCATGGTGAGAGACAGATCTTGTACCAGCACAGAGTTACAGTCATTCCTATGGAAATTGGAGGTCTGAAGCTCGGGAGAAGGCAGCAACAAATTTCCCATGAGACAAGAAGATCGTTCAAAGATAACAGCCCAGAGCTAACCTAAGGGTGATCTTCCCTGTGCATCCTCCTATGTGTGCAGAGGACACTGGACCAGCTCAGTTTGCTCACATGCTTCACCTGTCTGGGGGAGCTGATGCCTGGTGCCTTTGCACACTTGTGGCCACACTACTTTCTGCAGGGACCTAACCAGGAGATATTTATTCTCTGAGTGTCGCATTTGCAGAATCTCACTTTGCAGTTTTGCAACTGCAAGCAGAGCTGGATCACTGTCTAATGTTTCCCCTGGGATCAAAGAACTGTGCAGCTTCGAGAAGTGCTGCGAGCTGTAGACTCAGATGTGATGGTGGGTCTGCTGCCAATTATATCCTTCTAGCTTCGCTATACCAAATCAATTAGATCTGATTTAATCCCACAGGAGACTAACAACTCTGAGCATCAGGGAAGGCTTTCTGGGTCTGTGTCTCAGGAAGGAATTCTGTCCATTGTATTTTTATTTATTTTTCTCTTTCAGTTCCTCAAATGTTTGTGTGTCTCTGTGTCAGTGAGAAGGGAAGAAAATTTATGACAGAAATAGAAAATCATGTTAAACTGTAGAAATATTTGTATTCTCAGTTTTTACTTGCATGTCTGTGTGCCTCTCCAACACCTGAGTGATCATTTTCCCAGTCCTCTGGGGATTTAGAAGTTGGGTTTGGGGTATTTTTTCATTTCTGCAAGAAGATCTAAAGACATTTAGTGACTTTGCACTCCCTGAAACTCAGGAAAGAAAATTAACCATTGCTGAGGTGGGTTTGAGAACAATGTGACTGAATAAGTAACTAATAACTTGGGATAATTAGGTCAGTTTGAGCTCTAGGAAACTCTTAAGCAACAGGATGGACTGCAACTCTTACAGCTTAGCAGAGTGGAATTTGAAGTTGGATTGTTCATGCTTTCCAAATGAATGTCCAAATGATGTGCATAAAAATTTGTGATGAGTTACCTTTGTATGTCCTGGGACTTGAATTTCATGAAGGTGTTCAGCTACAAGATCTCCATCCACTTACAGCTTTAGGCATGTCAGTATTGCTTAAGTGAGCAATAACCATTTAAGCATGGAGTAAAAACATGGTTGATGAACTGGAAATAAGAATAATTTATGCAGAAAACCCTCTTTCTGCACTTTTTACATAAATAATCAAAATACTGAAGGAAACCAGGATCATGTAGTCTCAGTTGACCAAAAACTTGGAAATTCTGAACACCAGGTGTTAATTGTCACAGGACATTCGATGACCACTTCTGCTGGGACTGGTCTTGGAGCTCATTAACCCTTTTCCCTCAGACAGTCTCTCACATTCTGAGGTGGGAAAAATTTAGCACTGTTGAAAAGAGATTCTGTGGCTTGAAAATGGAAAAATAATGGATGAACAGAGTGTACCTAACAATAAGTCAGATCTGTCAGCCAGGTAGGCTAGAGATGCTAGGAGGTAAATTTCTTACCTATTTGTTCAGGAAATGTGTGTTCTCTGTCTCACTTCCAAGTGGTCCTCGGCCTTCTGCTGATTATTCCCTGGTGGTGTGTGGAGACTAAAATTCTACTACAGTGAGGAACACAGTAAGCACATAACTCACCAGTACATTGCTGAACTCCAGGCACTCATCTGAGAATATAAAATAGGCACAGAGTGTCCTCACATCATTCAGAGATGTAAATGCCAGCAGGCAGTAAGGGGAAAAGGTGAATTTGGTCAACAGCCATGGTAGTACTTAAGGGATTCCAGAGGCTGCAAGAAATAAAGGAATTCCTAACAAGAAATGAGGAAAATATCCTCTTCCACTGAGTGTAAAAGGGTTTGTTTGTGTACTTTGAGCTTGTTCAAGTAAAAATATTTAGCTTTTTAAATCAAATACATCCACAGCAGCCTTTTCAACTCCCTTCTCCCCTGTGGTGCTGAATCAGACAGTGCAATGCACACATTGCACTGCACACATGCATGAACTGTCCAACGTCCAGCCACACTCTGCCAAGCTCTGTCACTTGGAGCATGAGGTGCAGCTTTAAAATTGCTTCCTGGGGATCAGCCTGCTCTCACTACCAAGGTATGGATCATTCTTACTCAGCAGCACAATGCTAATTCATAGCAAGGGCACTGTTGTCTCTTGTTTTCACAAGCACTTGAATCTTTACTGAAGTTAATGGAGAACCTGAACATGATCAAAACAGAGATTAATGTCACTTGCTACTTTTTCATAAACTGAATTTTCACAGCAGACAGTTACTGAGGAATGAGTAGCTCACTTCTAAAATTAGCCAATTTTATAGGACATCTGTAGTTCAGAAGAAGGCAGCTGTGTAGAATTTAATTTAATACTGCCGCTGGTAAAGCTTCACGTTTTCGGTTATCTAAACTTCTTACCACTTATGGCAACATTCTGATGTGGGATATTAATGTATTATAGCTACAGTTGCTACAAAACATTAGAAATGCTTCTTCTACCAAACCCTTATTAAAGAAAAGGGTTAAGCACAGTGGACTACACCCAAACAATGGGATCACGCAGAGTAAGGGGCACTTAAATGAATATGGTCTGCTTCAAATGCATGGAGAAATATAGAACACATCCCTTATTAAGTTTCTCTTGGGGCAAATGAATGCACCCTCAAGCCACTATCAATGAATGCATAAGGAAATGGACTACACGCACTCATTAACCTGCTGTAGGGATCCATAAATGCAAGCCTGAATGTTGGCAGGAAAAAATGCCTTTTCCCTGCAACATGAGGTCAGGGTGAACTCAGTCTATGTCTGGTTGTTCAAAAGATGTTGTCAGGCTAAATTCGTATTGGTGGGCTTGATGCTGGCCAGCTCCTCTTTCCTGTCAGAGCTCTCTGAAAGCCAACATGAATCCTGCAGTCTGGAGAGCAGGATGTCAGCGTGCTGACAGACCTAGGCATGGCTGGCATTATGGAAAAGCCTCTTTGTGACCCTGGGATGTACTCAGGAGGTACTCCTGGGAGGAACCGGCGCCTTGAGTGTCTGAAAATGGTTGAAAACTCAGTGTAGTTAGTTCTTGTTCCACAAGTCCAGACAGAAGGTGTGAATGTGTAACAGTTTCAAAACCTCTCTTGTTTTCTGCTGAAAAAATGCGGCAGTTTTGTACTTGTGAAAATTCACCTGCATCTCAAACTTGGCTAATGTGGTCTGAGACCAGTAGATCTGTGGGGGCAAAAAAGAGAGAAGGGGTAGGAAGAATAGAGGAAAAGCATGGGAAGATGGTGCAATCCCCCTGGAAGAAAATGTCCTTGAAAGTTATGTTTAATTTAGTTTAAGATTCTTAGAGGCATTATACAACTTCTGGAGCTGAAGTGCACAATCTTTCAAGGTTCATTTAATGGTATGGTTATAATCTAGCTACTTTAAAAACTTGTACTCAGACACACAAGAAATATCTAAGTTCTAATTTCATAATATTTTTGAAAGGTACATTCAGTGGCTCTTGGGCAGATGAGAGAAGTTTTTACAGTGTTTCATCTCTCATTTTGTTATGCTTAAATACCTTTCAGCTTTGATGATTGGCTTGACCTAGATTGACATCTGAAAAAGAAGCTCAATATCAGTGCATAAATCTGTGATAATCACCACATCATTACACAGTAGCACCTTTTGAAGAAGGAGTTGTGAAGCTGCTTGGTATTCAAAAGCCTGCAGAAAGCTATTAACCCTTGTTTTTATAAACAGATTTAAAATGCCACTTGTAAGATCCAAAACCAACAAGCTAAAGTAAAACTGAACTATTTGAGATGGGACTTGGATGTACGTTTTGTTATAGGTCGGGAATCCTGAAGTGCAGATAAAGGAATGTCAGTTTGTGATGAAAATTCTTTCTGGCATGGTGAATACTCTATTCTTAGTCAGAAAGCTCTGAGCTCTTCGGCTCTTTTTCTAGATATGTATCTCTGTCAGGGAATAGGGAGTGTGGCATTACTCTAAATTTACGGGGAAATGATATTATCATCCATATGTGAAAGCTAAGCAAGGCTTAGTGGGAAAGACCTCCCACTTCTTAATACATTATAGCCTAGAAAGGGGTTTCTGTCATCACAGGGTATGCTGCAGGTATTTACAGGCCCTGAAAACTATTATAAGACATTCACTATGAAAATTATTTTGAATTTTTTACTCAGTATTGTGCTTTTCCTTCCCCACAACTGTTTGTTTGAGGATGTTCTCTCATTTACTTAAAATAATATTGATCAGGCACAGAAAATAGCCACCACTGTGATCTTTATTAGGAGTTTTATCATGCACTAATTGTTTGAAATCATAAGATCTCAGAACATTCCTTCAGCAACCTACTAGTGTACATCTTGCAGGAAATGTGAAAGCTCTTACTTCAGAACTGTATGAACTTCTCTTTTTGGAAGTATTTAGCAGGTGTGTAAATAATAAGCTGATGTTTTTCTCTCTCATTTGTGTAGAAAGCTGTGGGAAATACACATCACAATGCATATGTAGGCATATTATGGGATATCTCAGGTTGGAAGGCACCCACAGGGACCATCAAGTCCAACTCCCTGCTCCTCGCAGGTTCGGGGCATGAGGAGCTGGGGCTGGGCATTGTGAGTACAGCACAGGTGAAACTTGCTGGAAAATGTCTTGCAGAGGCACAGGGTTGTTTTGTGTGCATGTATGAGCTCACATCATATCATCACCAGTTCTTGCATGTAGTTTTTTTATCCCTTAATTGCAGTCCTCATCCTAGTTTTCATTGCATTTCCAACTAACACGTTATTCCATATTAAATTCTGCCATGGGATACCCAATAGGAAATTCTGCCATGAAGTAGTCCAGATGAGCAAGACCTTGTTTTCAGCTTTGGGGCAGATTGTCAGCTGCCAGCAGCAAGCGCAACATGCTGAGCTAAAGGAGGAGTTGTGCGCCGCGTGCGTACTTACCGACTGCCTTTAGAGACGCGTACTTGTTAAGTTCTTTGCCTGGAGGCTGCTGCTCATATGGGTTTGTGATCTGTCCCAGGCTGGGATATGAATGTTGATGTGCCATCTGAGGAAGGAGGGGAGATGTTGGCATGACGTTATTCATCTGTGGTGGATCTGTATTAAAGAAAATCGACAAGCATTAAGTGAAAAGTAAATTAGTCTTAAGGTTTTTCACATCATTATTGAGATTAGACAGAACACATCCTGAGATTTAATGCAAAAAACAGTATTCATTACAAAGTGGGAGTTTGAGTACAGCAGACCTGTAGTTTGAACAGTTAATGGTATGATTAAAAGCTGACATAATTATAGCAACACACAATAATTTTTGTAGAAAAAGATTTTTGAACTAAAAAATAGGTTTTCAAAACAATTGAACACCAACAATACTGAATTTGCTGCAGCATTAAGATACAAAGCAAAACATGGAGTTTGTTCCAAGTTAGACTGAATACAGGGCAGTGGAGTGGTTCTCTGCACTAAAAGAGCCAAACTCATTTAAATTGGCTCAGACTGCTGCAAATTCACAGTTACACTGCTTTTAAAACCAGGAGCAGCTTCGTTATTTGCACAGCATTGTGTTGTGTTCTGTAGACAAACATCACAGTGTAAAATGTGCTTTTTTGCTTCATGACTATCATTAGGTGATTTCTTCAAAGCACACACTTTGTCCTTATGTTTTCTCCTCTCCCCTGGCATGGGGTATTGTAATATCATACCAAGATCCTGTTTTCTGTAGCAGACATGCATAAAAACAGGAGCTAATCACTGCTTATGCACAGCTTTATGCCACCCTATATCCTTTCTGAAATTGATTTGTTCCTTTATAGTAGAGATTACAGCCTGTATAATTTCTTTCTAATATCAAATTTATCTGTTTTTTCTAGTGTTCAGTTCCAGACTCAAAAACATTTGATCATATTTGTATAATGCACTCAATTTGCAAAACTAAATTTCAACAGATTTTTAGCATGGTCAGTGTATCTTTTTTGCTGAGTCTTTCTCCAGGCTATGTATTTTGAGAAATTTGGAGCTGATTGGCAATTCTAGAACCTTTTCATGGCTTCTGCAATCACAGACAAGCACATTTTTCTACTGCATGGTGCTGTCTTGGTGGCAATACAGTAACTCCCACGGAATCAAGCACAGTGTAGAGATCATGTAGACAGAAAGCTGGTCAGTTATGGGAAAGGCAGTTTATTGTGATGGATGGATTGGACCATCCTCCAAGTGCCCACAGGATCTGGCAGGAGCCAAATATCCCTGCAGTTTGCCAGGATTTTAAGGGAATTGAGCCACCTGGCTTTCCACAGCTCATTAATGAGCAGGAGCTCTGAAGTCAGTTAACAGATTTACTGCTGGGAGAGAAAAGAAACCAAAGGTGTTTTTTAACTCCTTCCTTCTCTCTGGTGCCTACTGCAGCCTCTGCTGTTCTCACTGGGGCTGCCACTGCCCATGCAAGGCTCTGGCCATCCCATACACCTGTGCCTAAGTTGGGAGGGGACCCTGAGGTAATGGGACAAAAATGCTACCAGTGCTGTCATTTAATAAAAGGATGATTCTTCTTGCTGCTACTTGTTCTAAGTAAGGAATACTTGAAAATGAGAAACTTTTCTGTTTCAGAATTCCCCCAAAACTATTGGAACACCTTTTGAATCTTTTTTGATCATTTATCTTGAAAGGCTAAGTTGGTTAAGTGGACAATTTCACAGAAACCGTTGTTATTTTAAGGACTTGTTATTTTGTAGTAAGTAAAAGTTCTCAGTTTGTTTCTGTTCAGTTCTAGTACTGGCATGTCTGAGGTAACTGAGTGACTCTTAGAGCAGAGGTTTCTGCAATCCTCTACCATTCCCATTCCATCTCTAGAGTACAGCTCAGGAAAGCCTCTTAAGAGAATGGTTTGAACCAATGAAGAGCTGACCACTCTTTCCAAACCATCCCTACCTTCCAAATATCTCTCTCCTCTGCCTGTGTCTGTGAGTGCACTTTGAGTAGGAATACCAGCACAGCTCTATTGCAGTGAAGGTCAGCTCTGAAGGTACCAGCATGGGTGGGACCTTCACTCTAAGGAAAGTGTCAGCCTTTTAACCCTACAGTCATTAATTTTTCTTCTGAGAAGACCTATATCAGTACTTCATGGATGCTACCATTATGAAGTTTCCTTGTGGCAATTATTATTCACTATGTCAAAACAGCATGATTTCACTGCATTAAAAATATTATGAGCACCACACTCACTGCTGAAATGACTTTCTGCCATAGAGACTTGTAAAAACAATGCAAATAAGGTGTAGTGAACTAGGCCTGGTTTCTGTATGTGTTTCTTACTTACTCAGTCATCTCTCTAAACACAGAGAAAGTTACCCCAGGAAGGCACTGGGGGAGGTGGATGAGGTGAACCTGGGCTTTGTCCCGCTGTTCAGCGACAGACTCTGTCGCTTCTCAGCTGGGTTACTGATGGTGCTGGGGTTTGCTCCCCTGAGTGTTTACAAAGATGTAAAGAAATATGTCTTCAATTTCTAGATCTTCTTTGACTTCTCTCCTGTCTTGTTAAAAGCCCAGAGCTCTTCTAAATTATGAATTTCAAGCGAATTAAAGACAGTCATTCTTACACTGACACATTGACTAGCACAGAGCCCCTCAGTCGAGCCAGATGCTTACACAAGACTGTCATCACATAGAAGACACAGCTTAAATTGAAACTCATTCAATTGGCCATTTGCACCAAGTGAATTAAGCAAAAGGTCACTTCTGGCAAAGTGCATTTAGCCATATTGAAGAATGATTTCTGTTCATAAAAAAGCTCCTATTAGAATGGACTCCTAGGGCCTACAAGAGAAATCTTAGCTTGATATATACATCTGGCTAAATCTGAATCAAACTAAATTTTAGTTTAACTGGCCATGCTGGTGAATGTTGCACGTGTTCACAGACTCACTAAAGTGTGTGATCTGATTCCTTACCTTTGGTTTTCTAGAAATAAGTGAGCAAACTGGACACTTGTGCCATTTTCTCCAGGTGTAGTTAACATGACGATGTGGGTAAGTAAATTCACCTGTATTTGGATACTACTTAGGAAATGTTCATAACTGAAGCAGCAACGGTGCCATGTAAATTCTGCAGCAGTGTGGGCAATGGGCAGTGTCAGTCCAACCACTGCAGGAGCCCATTAAGCTGTGAGCAACTGGGAGGTTTTGAGCAGCCTTGCCCTACCTTGAGACAATCCACATTTATAGCTAAAAAAGGGATTGGCCACTCCTTCAGTCTCAGCAATACTGAATAGGAATTCTCTCAGGAAGTAAGACATTTCTCTACAACTACTTCACAAGATGTTTGTGCAAAATCTGAGATTTTAATTTTTCCTTGAATTTTAAAATAATAATAAGTGCTACATTTCAGGAAGGAAATAATAATCATTTGGATTCTTCAAAATATTTAGTGATACAAGGGATTGGTTTATATTGGAAGAAAGTTTAACCAGAAAAATCCCTACCAGCTTTACCAGTGACCCTTTGTGCCAAGTGAAATCCTTTATACTTATAAACCAAATGTTCTGTGGTTGGTATTTGCAAGTAGCTGCTTCACTGAATGGGGACAATTTTAACCCGAAAGCTGTGGCTGTGCTCACAGGTTATTTTTGGCAATGTGACATTGGTATTGTCCAGCACAGAATTCCATACAACCAGCTGCACTGTGCCCCTGCCAAGTTATGTATTTATTTTTTAAAAGCAGAGAGCATGAACTTCACAAAGACTCAAAAAACTGTTTGTGCCACAGCTTCTAGCATGAATAATCAGACCTGATTAGCAGTGGTGATATTGAAAAGAACCTGCAATATTCCCAACCTATCTTATTTCCTGCTGAAGCGAGGACATGCAATGCCAGCCTGTTCCCTAACCTTCCGAGACTTTGAGGGTTATTGTGGATGAAGTGTTTGTGGTTTGCTCTCTATCTTCCTGCCCCCAGCCCAAAAGTAAGAGTTTGAAATATGCTGAAGCTCACCACACACAAGCTAGATGTCTGATGGGCAGAAAATGAGACAGGGAAAAAAGGAAAAATGAAAAAGTTCTTTTTATGCTGGAGTGGTTTTGGCTATAATTCCTTTAAGACCTCTAGGTAAAGAAAAGCTGCTGGTAGACACATGGAGAAGAAAATAGCTAGAAGGAAGATGCACAAAAACCAGTTTATAGCTAGAGAAAGTGGGGTTTATATCTCAACCACCAACAGTGAGCCTTTGGAAATGTCTGGAACATTGGCTTCTGGTCACATTCCCAGTAGCTGGCAAATATTGATCATTACCTTATCTCTTTACTACCTTGACCTAAGTCTCAGCAATTGAAGCTATTACAATTAACTGTTTACTGCATTTTTTAAGTGAAAATGCTTTTTGGCACTCCTCTCTGATTGTGAATTTTGGAGTTAGTTTAGTGTGGATCACATGGCAATAGTGTTATAGGTCACTGTAATTATTCTGCAGTCTAGTTAAGATGGTGTTAATTCTGATTTATGCACTTCATTCAGCAAGTATTAAATACAAATAAGAGCTCAATGTAAAACCAGTCACAGTCCCATATGTGAACAGGGTAAGGCAAGGCAGAAGCCTCAAAGCTGAGTGGTTTAATTTCTGCATTTTCTATAGGATACGTTGTGTGACCACCTAGTTTGATTAATCTTGTCAAAAAGCTGCCAGAGCTATGGGAGACTCCAGGTTAGATGAAGGGCTGTGAGGAGGCTGCAGCAATAATGAGCTTGTTCACTGCTTCAGAGCCAAGAGCCTGCCACGGGCATCCCTTGAGCTCAGCCACTTCCCTCCTCCTCTTGAGCCACAGGAGAGTGAAACCTGCTCTGCTGAGTGGCCTGGGGACTCATTCCTTTCTGTACAATGAAGTCAATGATTCAGTGCTTGAGGACGGGGAAAATGAACAA
Source organism: Hirundo rustica (assembly GCF_015227805.2). Classification (NCBI taxonomy): domain Eukaryota; kingdom Metazoa; phylum Chordata; class Aves; order Passeriformes; family Hirundinidae; genus Hirundo; species Hirundo rustica. The sequence continues at coordinate 7,048,020 of NC_053464.1, forward strand.
ACTCCATAGGCACAGAATGGAATCTATTAGGAAATGAGTGGTTATAGGCACCAGGAAAAGCACAAATGAGAAAGGCAATGCAGTAACAAAACAGGAGAGGGTGGGGGGAGGCCAGGAAAGCAGAATGAGATTTTGCTATAAAAGCCACCTGCAGACACACATACAAAAGAAATGAGAACAAGACAGACAAAAGAAGTCTGGGAAGTCAAAGGGGAAAAAAAGAAAATTCAGGGCAAAATATCACAATAGCTGAGCATTTTCAGATACTCAGGAGAAAAAGATATGCTCTGAACTAACTAAAATTGAAAATAACAGCTATGAAAACAGGATACAGCTGAGTGATTAGAGAATATCAGTACAAAATTGCTCCTCTCCCATCCATAACTACACTGACATAAGAAGCATATTTGCCTCTTTGTTCTTGAGTGTAATGTACTTAATTATAAGACCAGCTCATCCAGCATTGTGAATCCATACTCATTTTCATACAAGCTTCAGCAAGAGAAGCTGCAAGTACTGTTTCTGAAAAATCCCACATATGATGAAGACTGTAGGATTTCAACAACTTGGCTATGGCTATAAAGTAATTCCTTTCTGTTTCTTCCTGGATAATGAGACTGTTATCCATTCAGGACCCAGGACTGAACCTCCTGTTGGAGTGACACTCCAGCCTTTGCCCTGTGCCTTTGCTCTTTTCTCTCTGTAGGTTGTCCCACTGCAATTGAAGTGACCTCCACAGAGGTTTTGTGTTTGTGCATTTTCTTACACCTTTATAACTTTAGCATTTTGTGTTTTTGTAGGCATTACGATCCCTTTCTTCAGATTTGCATTAAATGTTGTATTTTAAAAGATATTCTTATTCACACCCAGCCCATGCAAGGGTTTGCTCTGCAGAAGGTGGTGCATCAAAACCAGGATGTCAGCCCATGAGACAGGGCCCTGTTTGTTCATATTCAGACGCTCCTGATGTGTGTGTTCCTGCAGCTGAACAACCCCTAAACGTGTGACAGGAGGCTGCAGGAGCTCCTGGTGCTCATTTGCAAAAGTCTCTGAGAGGTGTGTGCTTATCCCTTTCTCTAGGGGTTGTTCCCACAAGCAGCAAAACAGGTTATGCCCAAAAAACTTACAAACTTGAACCTTTTCATTTGTATTTGCTGTTACAAATATCCATGGCCTTATTTCCACATAGTTGAAAAATGTTTTTTTCAGCACTTAACAAATTAATGGCACTCTGCTGCAACATTTTCTCCAGTCTAGTACAAGTCTTAAACTGAAAAGTATTGCTCTCATCTAATCTTAATTTCTCTGCCTTGCAGTTTAAGTGATTTTGTATTTTTGCAAGAACAGATGCTTACAATCCAGCTTCATCGTTCATTATTTTAAGTGCTTTTTTACTACTTATCAAATATTTGTCTCTCCTCTGAAATAATAATTTTGCTGCTTTCAGTCTTTCCAATGCAAGCATTACTGCTGCCTTTTCTCAACATTCGTGGCCTGGCAGTGCAACTTCTGGAATGAGCTTCTACCCTCAGTAATCCACAGAGCCGAGTTGTTCTGTATATAATGCTGTTGTAAGCCATCCCTATATATCTTTGTCCCTTAAGATCTGCAGACTTTTCTGTTTTCTCATCAGTGATGCACAAGTCATGTGAGTAATTGTCTTGTCCCTTAATGTGATAGCTCTGAGACAATACATATTTTTCATGGCAATTTATGCTAGTCAGTGATCTGTTCTGTCTCTGCACCATATCACAAAAACAATCTCATAACACAGACAACTTACCCAACTAATCACAGTCACAGAAAAGATCTGAGATGATTGGGATGGCATTTCATCCAGCAAAAATAATGTTTCTGTTAATGGAAGTGACAGTCTACAGTGTAAATGCGTGTCACCAAGCATACTGACTTCTGCCTCTCCCTGTCCTAGCAGTCTCTGTAGGACTCAGTCCCATCTTGTTGGATTCTCCGTGGTGCCGCTGAGTGCAGGAGTCTCTCAGCACACTGACCTCTGATGCTTTACGGTTTTTATTCACTTCCTGCACAATTAACCTCTTGCTCTGCTGCTGTCTCCCATGGTAAAGGTTGTGTGGTCCTTCACACACAGCTAACCTCAGTGGATCTCTGAGGATGAGCTTTCCTCCCTGGTGCAAGAGATGCAGGAACACCTCCAGTTACACTGTCAGAGTGGAGGCACTGCACTCTCTCAGGCCCTGTGGTGCTGGGGCTGTGCCGGAGCACAGAGCACAGGCAGGTGAAGGACACCTACCCCTGCTGAGAGTGGCTGTGCAGCAGCAGCTGGTGAGGGAGCACAGTGCTGGCTGACACCAAAGGAGAGACAGCACAGCAGCTCTGGACACTGTGATCTCATCTGAGACACCCATGAGCAAGGTTACAGAAAGAATTATGGTAGGCAGATTCATGAGCTGATGTTCAGAGACAATGCCTCACATCTGGACATGGGAGAGAAGGTCAAGGAGCCAGGTCATGAAAGCCATGATGCTCTGCCTTTGGTGCTTATCTTTGGAGGAGAAGATTTTCCTCTGGCAGGAGAGATGAACTGCAGAGATGTGTCGGTGAGCCGTGTAGCGACAGCGCTGCTGTTGCTCAAACAATGCCTCATGTCTGTTTCTAAATGTCAAAATTTCCAACTTTGCTTCCAGTGCTGCAGAATTCTCTGCCACTGTCAGATGAAGGCAATGGTATCTACGCACACTCCAAACCAGATGGACTCTTCATCCGGACTATTTTATCTGAAGTGAAGATGAGGCCATCACTAACTTTACGATACAAATCCTCCCCCTTCCACCCCTTTAATTTTCTATTTACGTCCTTCAGGCACTTACCTATGTGAAATTCAGAGATTGTATTTTTTTTAATAATGATATAAGGGGTGGGTGAATGGGTGGGAGTGGAATTGAAATATAAAAGAAGGAAAATCAGTAGCAGTGTGGCGTAAGAGGAGTGAGGCTCCACTGCTCTCTGTGTCCAGCCAGGGAAGAACACTTGGTGTTCCTGTAAAGGACCCTTTTTCTTATTAAAGATGTTGCTATCACTTTATGTTTAAATCTATGGGAATTATATATATATCTATATAGATAGATAGATATAAATTAATCTTATCCCCATGAGCTCTTTTGAACTCTTTGTGACAGGTTGCAAATGGGGAAAGAGACAACTGCATCTTTGCGTATCAGTAAAAACCAAGACCTGGAGACTGAAGTTTCCCACTGTCTTCTAGATGATGTCTGTGGTGCTGTGAGGTGCTGAATTCTCTGTGGTCACAGGGGTTTAGGAGATGGGGCATTCATCACGTTTCAGGTTTGGACTCCTTGTTTCTGGTTAGACTCCAAGTGTGTAGGAGCTGGTTTCTGTGAAATCAGTCGGCTGTTTTACTGCCATCCGAGGAGGGTGGGAGTGGAATATCACTGGCCTTGTGACTGAACTGGCTGGAAGCCTCTCTCTTCTGCTTTTCATTTCCCCTGGGCTCCACGCTGTGCCATCACACTCTCATCCTTGTAATATTTTCTGGGCTCTTGCTTTGCAAAAGAGCTGCAGTCTGAGGTTGGTTTTCCATATAGACTTTTATTATGTGGCACTGGATCTCCTTTTATGAAGGTTATTTTTATGTCCTCTGGAGGTTTGCTTTTCCATCATAATTACTCACAACCTGACAGACTTATAATCCTCTGATAGGATTTATGACATTGTAATCTTCTCTACAGCTACCCATTGTGGCTTCGCAAGCAGAGGATTATAACCTCTAAGGAGGCAATAAGCAGATGAACTCTGGAGATATCAGGACTCTGCCTTCATATCAATTTCCAGTGCTTGAGTTGTGGGAGGGCAGGGAGCAGTGCTGCGTTCTCACTCCTACCCACGTTTCTGGTTTTCTTCATCTTCTTTTGCCTCAAGTAGCAGTGTTGAGAAATTAATTAAACCCGCCAGTTAGACACACTTTGAGCACTACAAATATCCTTAGCTATGCAAAGTAAGAAAAGATAAATTCAGCAAATTTGACTTACACAACAGAATTTTTTTTTGCCCAGAAGAATGTTCTTTATACTTTCCCATAAGGTAGCAGCTGTTTTACAAATCAAACACTCCTGTGCCTCTCCCCAGAAATAAAGAATCTGCTGAGATGTACCAACCTGCTCAGATCTGTTGTTTTGACTGCTTTGTCTTTCAATGAAATTACTTTCTTTCCAGCAATTAATATACTTTTACACAATGGGAATGTGCCTGTCGTTATAATGTTATTCTAAATATTTGTATGCCTTGTTTATTGTTTTCTTTAACTATAACGGTTTGAGTACATTAAAAATTTCCATGCTTCAGGCATCCCATGAATTTGCCCATTACCTATCCATATACCATGTAGTAACAGTTTAGAAGGGAAAGACCAGACAGTATAAAATTATAGAAGCCAACTCCATGCCTTTGTTATTTACTGTTTTGTCTAAGCAATAAGTTAGCGGTCCCTTGCCTGTAGCTTTTGGGTAACAAATTCGCTGCAGGATTCTCACATCATTCAAGGGCAAAAGCAATTAGGAGTAAGACTTAGGGAAGAGTTAAAATAGAGGGAGGAAGTTGCTCATTGTTGTTTCCTTTCAGCCAACAACGGTGGAGGACAATTTCTCTAATGAATCATCTGGTTAATGTGAGGCTTAAGAAATACTTTGCTTCAATATTTATCTCACCTGAAGCACATCCCAGTGGCATCTTCTGTCCTGACATACCTGGCCCAGCAATGGAGAATGTGCTTTTTACTTTGTGGCAATATTTAATTTATTCTTTCAGAATCTCTCTAAAGAGGAAATTCTGTCAGGAACTACAGTGAAGCTGTAACATCTAGGTATCTCTCCTTTCCCAACCTGCATGTGCAGTCTTGTTAATGTCAGGTTGTTAGTCTCTGTTAAGCAATCAAAAGCTCAGAGAAAAAAGACAGAAGATCAGGGAAGAATTAGCGTTCTGTTCTCAGATAAATAGTCATAATTTGTTATCTTTTAAAACAGCAGAGAACAAAATTTATTGCTTATGAAGTAGGTTGCATGTTCTCCTGTTGCACAGACTCACAGGAAATACAAATGACTGGCTTTTCAAAGGATGATGACTATTCCTTGTGCTGCAGCATTTTATGTATTTTGAAGTCTCGGCACCACAGAATGAGTCTTTTAATTCTTCTCACATAGAATGATTAGGGGTTTCAGAAATCCAGCCTTTCTGAACGCGTCTTTCTTGAGGTTTGACATTTCATGTCTTCTCATATACCTCATATCTTGCAGGGTGTCTACCTAATTATGCCCTCTAATACACAGTTTCTTCTCTGGCATCAGCAGAGTTGTGTTGATCCATTTTTGCCTTCAATCCCCTAAAGCCCAGAAATCCTTTTATGTCAGATTGTTCTTCACAATGATTGTTCTTAAACACATTTAATAGGAATGCACCTTGTTTTTCACTGCATGTTTCAGCCTTTTACAGTCTTTTGAATTCCAATTCTGTACTTCAAAATTTGAAACACCTTCCAGCTTGATGGTGTTCACAAATTTAATAAGTATATATGTACACTGCCCCATTGTCCTCCTCATTACTGAAAATATTGGAGGCAGAATAAAGTCACTACAGAAATCACTCCATTCACTGCATCCTTCCATTAAAAAATAGGAATCATTTGGGATTATTCTCTGAAAGTAGTTCTGAATTTTGCATCAACCTTTTAGAAACAGCTTCTGAAAGCCTATTAAACATCAGGATTCTTTTATAGCTACAGCCTTCCCCCATCCAAAGGGCCTGTTACATGGACATGAAAAGGAATTGCTCAGGTAGAGCTTCATTTATTCCTGAGAAATCTGCATTAGTGGTTATTCATGGCCATGTCTATTTCTATTCCTTTCTCGCTTCCTTTCTCTTGTCCCTTAATTCATGAATTAAATGAATACTTAATTATTTTGTGTTCTGTTCTAAGGCTTGACAGCACACCTTGTTTTTTAGTGTTTTACAGAATTTCATGCACTGGGTGAATTCTCAAAGATAATGACACATGGTGGGCCCAAGTCCTTTTACCCAGGGTGCAGATGAATCCTTCTGTTTCATCAAATAGAAACAGAATAACATTTTTCCAACAGCTCTTCAAACCTGCCCCTCTTTTCCTCAGGTGTGAGCCCTCCTCTGTTTTCTGTTGTAATTTTGTGTTAGTTTCTTGAAATAGTTTTGGGTTTTATAAGTGAAGAGTGATGTCATGTCCAAAAGGGACCATTTGATTCTTTGCATTTTTAGATGTTAACTTCTAATAACTAAAAGTAAGTAATTTTTTTTAAGTAGTATTTTGGAGCCCTACATATGGTTATCTTTTAATCAATGCCAAGCCTTATCTAAGCAGGTATTTATGTGAGCCACAGTAATCTGGATTGGCCCTTTATGTAGAATGATATCCTAACATTTAGCTGCTTAGCTGTGATGTGTTCTACATTGTTATTGCAATAATTTCTAGAGTTCAATTATTTTATATTTGCATAATGTTGTTTTATTCAAATATCTGCATAAGAGTTTCAGGGGAAAATAATTAGGCAAGAGAGCATTAGACAAATAACTCCTTTTGAGAAAGAAAATGAAGTCTTTGCTGGGGGAACGATGTATTCATAACATCTCTCTGAGATTTGGCCCATCTCGTTTGCTTTTGGCCACTGAGGTGAATCCTCAAATCTAACACTGCAAGCAAAGCAGAGTGCCTGTGTCCTGTGTGAGTAAATGCAGAGCTGCTCAGTGTCCAGCTCACAGGTTTTAAAGTAAATCACGTCCAACGCAGTGGCTGCAGAACGTGGTAATGAAGGCCCCGTGCGGAGAGGTGTCTGCCTCACGTCTGGAGTTCCCAGAGCCTGGCAGTGCCCCCCAGAGCAGCCCCAGCCCCGCAGGGCAGCAGGCTCCTGCTCCTCCAGGCCAGCGCTGCTGCTGGGTGCAGCTGCTCAGCGCAGGGCTCCCGCAGGGAGCTCACCACTGCCCTGCAGGGAGCTCACCACTGCCCTGCAGGGAGCTCACCACTGCCCTGCTGGGAGCTCACCACTGCCCTGCTGGGAGCTCACCACTCACCACTGCCCTGCTGGGAGCTCACCACTCACCACTGCCCTGCAGGGAGCTCACCACTGCCCTGCTGGGAGCTCACCACTCACCACTGCCCTGCAGGGAGCTCACCACTGCCCTGCTGGGAGCTCACCACTCACCACTGCCCTGCTGGGAGCTCACCACTGCCCTGCAGGGAGCTCACCACTCACCACTGCCCTGCAGGGAGCTCACCACTCACCACTGCCCTGCAGGGAGCTCACCACTCACCACTGCCCTGCAGGGAGCTCACCACTGCCCTGCTGGGAGCTCACCACTCACCACTGCCCTGCTGGGAGCTCACCACTGCCCTGCTGGGAGCTCACCACTCACCACTGCCCTGCTGGGAGCTCACCACTGCCCTGCAGGGAGCTCACCACTGCCCTGCTGGGAGCTCACCACTGCCCTGCTGGGAGCTCACCACTCACCACTGCCCTGCAGGGAGCTCACCACTCACCACTGCCCTGCTGGGAGCTCACCACTGCCCTGCAGGGAGCTCACCACTGCCCTGCTGGGAGCTCACCACTCACCACTGCCCTGCAGGGAGCTCACCACTCACCACTGCCCTGCTGGGAGCTCACCACTCACCACTGCCCTGCTGGGAGCTCACCACTGCCCTGCTGGGAGCTCACCACTCACCACTGCCCTGCTGGGAGCTCACCACTGCCCTGCAGGGAGCTCACCACTCACCACTGCCCTGCAGGGAGCTCACCACTCACCACTGCCCTGCAGGGAGCTCACCACTCACCACTGCCCTGCAGGGAGCTCACCACTCACCACTGCCCTGCTGGGAGCTCACCACTGCCCTGCTGGGAGCTCACCACTCACCACTGCCCTGCTGGGAGCTCACCACTGCCCTGCAGGGAGCTCACCACTGCCCTGCTGGGAGCTCACCACTGCCCTGCTGGGAGCTCACCACTCACCACTGCCCTGCAGGGAGCTCACCACTCACCACTGCCCTGCTGGGAGCTCACCACTGCCCTGCAGGGAGCTCACCACTGCCCTGCTGGGAGCTCACCACTCACCACTGCCCTGCAGGGAGCTCACCACTCACCACCGCCCTGCTGGGAGCTCACCACTCACCACTGCCCTGCAGGGAGCTCACCACTCACCACTGCCCTGCTGGGAGCTCACCACTCACCACTGCCCTGCTGGGAGCTCACCACTGCCCTGCTGGGAGCTCACCACTCACCACTGCCCTGCTGGGAGCTCACCACTCACCACCGCCCTGCTGGAACTCTCGTTTGCTCACTAATGTGTCCTGATGCAGCCACTGATGACATTTCAGCAAGACGTAAAATAACTCTATTTCATGCTTAGGCACTGGAGACAAGAAGTAATAGAAACTGATTTTAAAATAAACTTTCTTTTTTGCACCTAAAATTGTGGATTTCAGAACATGTCCTGAGGAACAGGGGACAAATACCTGTCCATTTCCTCCTTTGGAATTACCACCGAGGCATTAACTAGGGCAGGAGACTTACTCTGTATTTTTTATTTGAGTTTATATTGCCGTTTTCTAAGGAAATTAATATAATATTACAAGCTACCATTTCATTTTAATATTAAAAATAATCTTAAGCATCATTCAAAAGTGTGACTTGAGCCTTAAGATTATTTGATTTTCTCTACTGATGATGTAATATCCCTTTGAAGGAAGTGCCAAATAAATAGGGGGCTGGAGGAAAAGGAGGACAGAAAATCTTTCCATAATTAGGCAATCCTGTATCAACAGGAATTTAATATTCCTATTTCACATTTCAATAATGATCCCATTTTATTTTGAACCTCCAGACTTAAAAGACAACTGTGAGAGCTGCTGCCTCTCCCCTCATGTTATTTTAAGAACCTCTTATGTGTAATTTCTGTGATCAATACTGTCCCTGCACATACCCTGACGTGCAGCATAAAGATGGCCTAGTTCTATTTTTGCATTTTAATGGCCTTTTGCAGAGTGACACCTCTACTCTTAAAGAACAATGGTGAAGATATGTCTCAATAAATGAGAAAATCTTGCAGCTTTGGAGAAGCAAATTTCAGTGGCCTTTGAAAGACTTCCCTCACCTGCACACACATGGAAACTGTCCACCCAATTGCAATCTTTTTGCTAAAATGTGAGTATTTCCTTCTAAGCAGTCTTTACTGAAAACAGTTATCAAAATACTGCAGCAGGCCAGGCACAGGTTCCTTTTCCTCTGGGAATGAGGCTTAGTGGGCTACATGACCATGGGCACAGGCAAGAGTAGCACTGAGCTGTCAGCAGTGCTGCACAGATTGCAGCCAGGATGCTTCTGCTGGGTCAGTGTCCCAAGGGTGTGCTCCTGCCTGGTGCTCCTCCTCTCTTATCCTGCCCTGACACCACAGCTCCTCCTGTCAGGTCTCTTTCAGAGCCTTTCCTTTTTGTTTAGTTTATTTTTGTTCTATACTAGCCTAAGTTAGACCTTTTCTGTGTCTTCTTCCCCTCCCTATGGTGTGTGCTGGGAATGTGCTCGGCTGTGGGGCATCTTCAGCCACGTCTTCTCGTGAGTTTAGGGTGGCTGTGCTGCTCTGCCCTCGAAAACATCTGCATTCAGGTGTCTGTGCTGTCTCAGGGAGGCAGCAATAGGATACAGATCTCCAGCCTAACCTTTTGCCTTCCACTTTGGTGTGTGTCTACAGCAAAGGAAGTTGCCTTCATAAGCTTCTTGTTGGACAGTATCTTTTCTTTTTTCTGGAATTAAAAATTACTTATTCCTGAAGTCTCTCTGCTAGTAGGTAATTCCTTTTATGGCCTCTATTTTCTTACTATTCTCTTAATTCTTTTCTCTACATCATTACAAACTCAGGTATTGTATAATTTGTAAGCTGAGGCAAAAGTATAAAAAATGTAGCTCTGATGTTTTGAAAACTATATTATTTAGTGTGAAGTTTTGATCAGTGCTCAGGCTTTATTTTGCTCTTGATGGAACTGACACTTTTTGAGAATGGCAGAATCAGAGAAATTTAGAACATTTCTGAAGCTCTGTCTGAACGTGTTTTATGAACACCTACTTTAGTGGAGTTAGGCCAATATTTTTAAACTGAATTTCAGTAGTTCAGCACATCTCCAGTAGTGGTACCTCAGCACTGCTCAGTTTACAAATTGAGCTGCTGATTAAATTCACAGTTCCTCTTCCCTCCTCAGCACAGGGCATTGCCTGTGTTTATCTGCATTTTTCATGACCAGTGTGCCCTGCCTCACACAGGAATCCCGTACCCCAGTGAGCACATCTCACCCCATCCATCTCCTTCACCTTCCTGACAAGACCAACTTATCAGTTTCTCTTTCAGAGCTGTGTTTTATAACATCACTGAGATCAACAACCCTTTTCACAAAAGCCATTGAATAAAAACTAGTTGTTAAATAACTCTCAGTCCCTTGCAAATGAACTTGGGTTGCTTTTGCACTGAAGTCTTGAAGGTGGGGTGGTTGTTATCCCATGACATTTCCCTCAGCTCTGTCTTTTATTAAGCCACAGGAACTTTATTTCCAGTCTGGAATATAACCACTCTCACTGGGGTCTGTATTCATGCAGGATTATTGTTCCTAAATGAGGCAATGTACTAAGGACTGACTCCTCTGTCTTGGGGATTTTTCTTCCTTTGTTTAACTACAATCCAAATAAGAGGCTGCTGTCTTACACCCTTTACCTCTCAGTAGCATAAGTTGGATGGGTTTACAGAATGTGAGGAACCTTTCAAAACTGGACCTCTTTCCTCCTGATGAATTGATACTCAAACAGAAATACTGGGTGTTGGGTTTCAGTAATTTGTTACAGTGCCACTAAATCAAATTTAAGTTCCCCTAAGAACCATGATTAGCTGATACAAAATTATGAATGAGGGACTGCTAATGATGCTGATTAAGAGTGCTTTTGAACCCAAGTGCATCTTGGCAGGAGAGCAACACCCAGGACAGATTTTGAGTGTCTTCACAATGGTACCTGCCTGAAGTAAAACGTGTTGGAAGTCAGGCTGAATAGGGGACAGTTTATAGCCCTTTACAGTCTCTTCTGTCATGTCTGTCTCTTTATTATCTGGACTCTCGTCACCCACTGGTGTTTCACAGTGCAGTTCTTCATCTCAAAAACTTAGTACAGGCCCAGAAGGAAAAGTCAAATTGATGCTTTTATTATCAGGCATTTCTAGTTATAACCCATCACTCTGCATACATTATTTTTAATGGATTGCAGAATGCCTCTTTAGCTTTCTCAGAATGTCTTCCAAGAACAAGGCTTTGTGGACTCCTGCCAGGCACACACACGTATGATTTGTATGCTGTCCTTTTCTGTTATTGTTGGGAGCAAAACTGTCTTGGCAGCAGCTTTGCTAACTCTTCCTTCAATCTTGTCTTGCTCTAGAACTCCTGGAAGCCAAAGTCTCAACCTTCTCTGCCTTAGTGTCAAATACACACAGGTGCTCAGGGTCTGTTTTCTGGCAACTTTCTCTTATGACAGGTTAAATTACCAGTCCCTTAAAACTGTAGTTCTGGGCACAACATTATCAACAGGGGCTAAGTGTGGGGTCAGCTTTTCATCCCTGGGACTGCTACCTGCCTGAAGGGCTTTTGCTCCTGGGCAAGAACCTTCCTGCTCAGCTGACTAAAGCAGTGAACTCTTTCAGTGTTACATAGATTATAGGAACACTTTTCCATACATTCTTGTTTTTATTTATTTATTCCTGATGTGCTAAGAATTTGCCAGGCAGAAAAAGGCACAGTCCCTGCCCTGAGGGGAGCCTGCTGGAAGCTCTGATATTTGCATGCCTGTGAACTTCCTCTGTGACCAAAGGCAATGTCCTTGTATTCATGTATTAATTCTGTCAGAACTATTGCTTCTCACAGCATGGTACTGTAAATAATTTCTGTCTACAATAATGGATCATTACTCAAACTTCCCACAGAAACTCAATATGCTGTAAGTGATTTTCTCTTTGTATATAGTATAATTTACCTCCAATGTTAATCAATGCTACCTCAGGAAAATTCTCTTTGTATTATATATTTACAGCCAGAAATACTGCAGTTAATAATTCATTTCCAGTACAATAGCAGATAAATCATATAGCAATCATTTAGTCTTCTCTTCTGTATCTTATGGATGTTTTAGTCTTTTACATGGAATGTCTATGCCCTATTAAACAACAGTTATGTTTCACCCAGGTGTGGTTCTTGCTGATGTGATCCCTTTGCTTGGTTGGTAGAGTAACCTGCCTCTCTTTCTCCATCTTTCCTAGGAGCAAACAAGTAGATGTTTATTTAAATAGTAGTCATGGACTCAGAGCCCAGTCCCTCAGTTCCCGACTCCACCACAGTGACTTTGTGTGCTCATGGTGAAGACCTGCAGTGTTAACAGTATGCCAAGGTTGGTCTTTGGAAACACTTCATATACTTCTGCCAGGGATATTTTTGCATTTTCAGTTAGAGAATTGTTATAACTGACAAAAAAAAAAGGGGTTTTTTTCATTTAAACTGGTCTGTCCAGATGTTCTGGGAGTTTGTGTTTACTCATTGCACTGGTCTGGAAAAACAGATTCCTCTATGGTTGGAAAACTAAGGATTAGTATGAGGTAGCTTCATAGGAATGGTTTCATTTCAAACACAAACAAAAGTGGTTGAAATGTATATGGTGATATCCTACAGCCTTGTTTTACCAATTAGCTGGAAACAAAAAACAAGTTAGACAAAACATTATAATCAAGGCAATAGAACTAATGTCTCCAAGAGAGCTGGATCTGCCATTCTGTGACAGTACATCCAGTGGGGAGCCTTTCCACATCCAGTACAATCCACACAAAATGTAATAGTGTAGCCAGAAACTGAGATGTCTGTATTAGAACTTGTGATCTTAATGCACAGAAAGCACATGGACAAGTAACCTCAGCAGCAAGGTCTTTTTGATTAAATTCTGTATCTGGGAGAATCAGTTATATCCACAGAGAACCACTAATGTTTTGTTATCTCCTCTAGTGCTTACAGGAATTCACATCAAAAAGCCCCAAATAAATTTTTCACATCAAAAAACCCAAAAAAACCTTTGAAACAGAGTTTGTCTTTCATAAACACCAGTTGTCCTTGCAGTTCAGAGTGATCCACTGAGTATAAAAGGCAGAGAGCATTACATACACAGAGACAGGATCATGTGTCAGAACAGCCTCTCTTCTGAACATTCTGTCTGACTTAAGTTTGGGTTAACAAATGCTCAGCAATCCAAATTCCTTTCAGAAAATTGTAGAAGAAAAAGATTTTTTTTCTTACGTGCTGTACATATTTCACTGTTTGTTCTGCGTATTAATTATGTAATATTTTCACATTCTACACAGAACATGGAAACTGGAAGTGCGTCCAGCTTCTCCCCATGTTTTTACTAGGTTTTGTTTAAATGTTCATAGCTCAGGTGTGTTTCCAAGCTGTATCAAAATTCTGTGGTTTGCCTGTGATCAGCATAAGCTGGAGAAAGCTGTACCACTCTGAGACAATTTTCCTATAGATAAATACTGTCAGAATTCCTCCTTGTGTGTCAACAGTTATTGCATTGATTGAAATAGATTGTCAGACCTTTCTCTCTTCAGATTGGAGACAGACCCAGAAGGCAGATAAATATGTGCTTAACTGCCAATTATGAATCTCTTTGGCCTTGGCGGGACTAAAAAAATGTAATAGGCCTTTTCTGTCTCTCTGAAATTCAATAAGAAAAGAAGAAAGATTTTTCTATTATGCTTTGAGTTGTTTTTTTCTTATGGGCAGATGAGCACCCTTTGCTTAGCTATTTCTTTTCACAAAATAATAGAGGCTCAAAGGGCATTTCTGTAATTTATTATACATGCATCAGTCCACTTGACTAGAGATTGGTGAAAGAACCTGACCTTTATCATGATAAAGGGAATATAAGTGAGGAACAATTTGATGTTGTAGGCACTCTGTCTTGCAGGTGTACATGAGCATGTATTTGTTTTAGAACGATAACTGTTGTCACTTCCTGGCAAGGTTTCCTTAGAGAATAATCCTTGTTCACACTGATACTTGGACTTCCTACTGTGCATTTAAAACAAAGGCTTGAGAGATTTGCTTAGCTAAAGACAGTTCTGCTTAAACGTGCCCAGAGGAGGGCAACAAAGCTGCCAAAGGGCTGGGGGCGCCCTGTGCTGAGCAGATAAGGACTCGGGGAGGGTCTGCTTTGGAGGAGGGAAGGCTGAGGGGGACCACGAGGAGGGCACGTGGACAGGGAGGTGTTGATCCTTCTCCCTTCTGTGCAGGGACAGGATGTGTGGGAATGGTTCAGTGCTGCACCAGGGGAGGTTTAGGCAGGTCATTAGGAAGTATTTCTTTTCCTACAGGGTGGTTGGGCACTGGAACAAGCTCCCAAGACGGGCGGTCAATGCCCAGGGCTGTCAGTGTTTAGGGGATGTGGACAATGCCTTTAACCTGCTTTAACTCCATCAGGCAGTGCAGTGATCACTGCACTTCCCTTCCAACTGGAACGTTCTATTCTCTTCTGGTATTTTAAGCTGGAAGTTGATAAAGAAACTATGAATTAAACAATTAAATTCTGTTTTTTCAGAAGGTTGGGGTTTTTTTCTGTAAATAAATTATGCATTCTATGCTTCAGGGTATTAAAATCAGAGGCTTTTCTGGGTAGCGAAGGTGCAAACAGGAGCTGTGGTTTGGAATGAGTGAGCTATTCTGTCAGCAGCAGGTTGCTGACTTTTTGTTCATTTTAGACCAGTTTGCTTGGGGAGCCCCGTTGCTCAGCCTCTTATGTCATATCATGTGTGACACAATAAGATAAATGATGTAAAAGTAGGGGGAAAAGCACTACTTTGCATTTTAAATCTAAACCTGTAAAATCCCAGCTCAGTGCAGGAGCACAATTTGAGTGCACTCAGATATCTCAGCGGGACAGCCCAGCCCTGGTGCTTCTAAAGCCAAACCTGCCTGTTCCCAGCTAGACCAGGTACTACACATATTCACCTTGTGCATTTAGACACATCACTCACATGGACTCCTAGACCAGCTGAGGGCAAGAAGGGAAAAGAGCAGGCTTTAACCTGTATTATTTTATTTTCCATATGGGACCCATTTGATGAAACTGCTTGAGCACAACGTATTAAACATCTAAAGCCATCCTACACAATGGCACTCTGCAGGCACCTTAGTTTTCTTCTTGCTAAAGGCCATATATCCTCAGTTTATTCCCTGATGGTGGATCATTTCATTGTTTGGGGGGGTTTGGAGAAAACCCCATGCCCCAGCAATATGCTTTACAGGAACTGCTGTTTTCAGGATTCAGCCCTTTGCAGTTCAACCTTCAACCACGCAAGCTTATTATGCAAGGAAATAGCCAAGATTTGCATGAGGCACATGTTATGAAATTTTAATACATCCTCCTCCAAACAGCTTTCGTTCACACCTATTTTTAGGTGGAATTCAACTAAGCATTATCAGAGCCAATATCAACAGCACAGAGCGATATAACTGCACGCAGCCGTAAGAAACAGCACCTGTTAATAACCTCAATCATTCTACCACTCTCGTGTGCTATTGGTGTGATTGTTTCCAAGATCAGGATGGAGAGAGATGTGCTAAAGCTCTAAAGTTTGGGCAGTTGTTGTAGATCAGCAGCAGTTCCGTGTGAGCCAGGACAGCCGCCCACTCCTACACTGGGAGCTGTGTAAGACTAAACGGGCACGAATGTGTCGATATATTGCAGCCAGTGATTGTGTATGTGTCTGCTTCACTGGAAATCTCTATTTTTATAGTGGAATGTTAAAATTATTGAAAGAATGAAAAAACAAACAAACAAAACCCCTCGTAGAATTAAAAATACACAGTCTGGAAAAGAATTCAGGTAAAACAACTGGTTGCTTAGGAAGGTAAGCCACCCTCTCAAGAAAAAGCCAGCTGGATTTGAGGTGTAAATTTTTTTTTTTTTTTTTTTTAAGGCACCTAAGCTAGAAGTGTTAATAGAATGTAATAATTCAGAGAAAATACAAAGAACTATAACTTATGTTTTTTTAAATTATGAATTCACTTTTATTCCCCCAAACACTTGACGCTAAAGGAATCTGTGCAGAGACTTGAAGCCCTGGAGTAAAACTTAAGGCTTAACTCTATTAAGTATCAAATGAATAGTTCTGATTTCAAAACAAAGTAAAACTAGATCAGCCTCTTGAATGTCAACTAACTACAAGTATCATAATCCTCATGTAAGAAAAATATTGAATCTTAATTCTAGCTATGTAGAATTATATCAAATTCAGTTGTGAGTTCATGTTTTCCTGTGGTGGTATCGGTGAGAAGAAAAATAAGCAGAAACAAATGTCTGTGGGCAATTAAATTATAATTGCTGCTGGCATTAATGACATTTATTATTCATGTGTTTTTCCCCACTTCTAAATAGCATAGAATTATGAGTATTTTTTTGTTCTTTAAGAAGAGTAAAATGAGGGCTAAAAATTTAAATATTGTAGATTTGTGTAAATGCAATGTTTTTCTCTGGTCCCAAGTCTTCAGACACAGACTGCTTCACAAGTATCAGAGAATGCTGTTTATCTCTTGGTCGTTCTTAGTGTGAAATCCATGGGGCTCCAACCCTGAACACATTAAAGCCTGTGGTACCAGGCCTGCATCCCAACAATGGGCTGCTCTCGGAAAAGTGGGTTTGCAGAGGAGCCTGATGGAGACAGGCATCCAGCTTTTGTGGAATCTGTGATCTGGAGCCTCAGCTAAAGCTGGTCAGGAGTGCTTTGAGTGGAGAGCGCTGCTCTGCACACGTCTGCGCAGCGCCCAGGGGCAGAGTGGTTTTAACCAAAGGCTAATGAAGAGCGGCCCTGGTTTGGAGGCTCTGTCCAGCTCTGGCTGCCCTCAGCCGAGCACCTCTGTTCCCTGCCCAGCGCTCAGAGCTGCTCTCAGCTCCCTCAGCCTCTGCCACACATCTGAGGAGCTGCTGCGGAGATGGCTCCAGCTCCTGGCTGCTGTGCAGGGCACCCATGTGGCGCTGGGATTTTGGCTTTGCAGCATGCAGCTCCTCACGACTTGGCTGTCCAGCTCCACAGCTGTGTCCATGAGGTGCAGGGCAGCCAGTGCTGGACTGGCCTTTTGCAGGGACCGCTAAAACACTCAGTTTTCATCCAAAGCAGAAACAAACCAAATTCTGAAATTTCAAAACCCTTTCAAGCACAAAGCATAATCTGCTCCCCTTACTTTATTGCTCTAGATTGTACCTATAGTAGTGTTTTCTTGTGGTAATAAACAGATTTTTAAAAAGGAAGCATATTCAGTGGTTAACAAGCAATAATATATATCCAGGATTTCTCTGCCTTGAAGCCACTATCTCCAAAACAAACCAAGTTGCTGAACATATTCTCCTGGAAAATGCTTAGGCAGAAAAAAAAATAAATCATATAGACAAAGTTGCAAAATGACTTGAAAATCTAGTTACGCTAGAAAAACCTCCTTCAGCAACCAACATTCTAATAGGAAATAACTCAGTATTCTGTTGACCTTTACAGGTTTAGACTTTATATAGGAACAAACTGCTTGAACAATGTCTCTAATTCAGTTGTCACAAGCAGGCACCGGAACGTGCTTGATCTGTTTCATGAGCAGAGGCTTCATTTTGAGTTTTCAGAAGCACCAAGTTTGCTCTTATGCTGTCCCCCATAGTTCTCAGTTGCCTGATCGCATCTATTTCCTCACAAACAAAAGGCTGCTTGAAAAAACTATGTATGTGACTGGGATAATGAGGATGATAATGCAAAATAATCTTGGCAATTATTGCAGCTTGCACACACCGAAAAGCAGACCCTGTCTCGTTTCCAGGAATCCCACAGTGCAAAGCTGGTGGGTGAAGGAGGAAGGATCCAGAATGCTGCTCCCATGCACGCTCCAGAGGTCCAGGAGGGAGAGGGATGCCTGTGATCCATTTGCTATAGGCACAGCCAAGGTATGAAACAATGAGCAAACATTTATGACCCAGAGAGCTCAGTAACAACAGCAACCCAGACTCCAGCTGTAGCTGGTCATTATGTAACACCACTTGCTCACCCATTTGGACTCCTTTCGAATCAAATTGAGCTCCTGCTTCATAGCAGCTAGCAGGACAAAATATATTAAATTGTGACAGAGGAAGGAAACATGAGGAGTGACAGACTGTCTGATACTGTAAGTCCTCAGACGAGCCAGGCCTCCTCCAAGCAGGGAATGACAAAGATAAATTTGAAAGAAACGAAATATTTCAAATCAGATTTTACTGAAAACGTGTGAAAGGGCATGTAAGGACCCTGTTGTTATTAGAAACAAATAATGATAATAATCAGCAGAAAAAAATGTCATAAAGAGTATTCTAAACTAGGAATTGACTTTCTGAACATAACTGAATTTCTAGAACAATTTTCTAGTTCTACTAGTTCTTTTCTAAAGAATATTTTTGTAGGTGAGAAAGAGTAAGAACCCTGTTTCTGTATTTCCTTAAAGGCAAAGGCATAACTGGACCATTAAACTTCATTATTTTTCTGGAACTAATGTAGTACTCCTTTTGTGGTGGCCACACTGCAGTGGTTGTTTACAGCTGGACTTGCACATCCTGCACATAGTTACTCTGAAATGTGCAGTTCTTAAACCTGCTCCTCTGAAGTCTGCTATTCTGAAACGTGCTGTAACAGTCAGAGATGGGGCACTCTGAGGCACAGGAGAGGCGCTGACTCCCAAACGCTGCACTTTGGAGGTAGATCAGTCAAAGCTCTTCTCTCTAGTCTAAAGAGCTCCGCTCCTTAGTCTAAAAATGCCCCCAAGGTTGTGCACTGGAGTGAGATTCTCTCTTGTGAATGGAACAAACAGGCAGTGCCTACGGTGAGTGGGATTTCTTTACACCCTGTTTCAAAGTTCTCAGTATATTTTGCCTGGCATGCCCTAAGCCAGAGCAGCTGTTCCTCCCCAGGCCCACAGGAGCCCTGCTCAGCCTCGGGCTCACGAGCACTTTGCAGCGTGGCTGTTTGGATGGACGGCTGCGTGTGAGCTCGGTCCTCACGCTCAGGGCAGGCTGTGGGTTTTGTGCTGCATTTTGGCAGAGTTCTGCACCCCAGTGACAGAGTTCTGGGGGCAGAGGAAGGGATTGCCAGGTTCCCCGAGCCCTGGGCTGCATGGCTCCAGAGCCACCCGGGTCCCTGTGTCCCAGCATGAGGCCAGCAGTGCCAGGAGCTCCGTCAGAGGCTCGGAAGCGCTCGTGGCTGGCGCAGAGCTTTGGGAGCGTGATTCATTCTGCTGGAGAAAGTTGTTCACTGCTGCAGAGGCTGAGTGGGAAGGGAGCCAGCTGGGCTCGCTCTTCAACTGGCGTGCACCAGAACATGAGTGTGAGAGAGATTCTGATGGGGTCACAGGCACAGAAACAAGCATTGCGCCTGTTGCAGTGAGGTGCAGCTACGTTCTGCCCAATTTCCTCCTTCCAGTTCTCTCTGAAAGGAAGGAGAGGGGTGGAAGGACAGAGAGCTCTGCAGCACCACGGCCACAGCTTGGCCCTGGTGTGAAGGGACCCCAGCAGGGCTTTGGCGCAGCAGCAGAGGCTGCCCAGCCCTCTGGGGCTCCGGGCTCCTTCTCCAGCCCGTGCCCAGCTGCCCAGCTCCACGGCTGCTGTGGCAAGGAGGCAGATGCAGCTTTCCCAGACCTGCCGGGGCTCTGGGATGCCTGTAAACAGCAAAAGGCTCCCAGGTTTGTCAAGAGATATTTTTTGCCCTTACAAATAGCTGATAGGAGGCAGGGAAGAATTGCATTTATTTGTCCCATGTGCTGTATATTTGAAGAAGCATTGTATAAAGGCTGCTGAAAAATACCTTTTTATTTCTTTTTTTTCAATTTTGTTTCTTTCTTCGGTTAGCTGCAGGTTTTTATACCCAGAATTGAAAACATTCAGCTCTTCACAAAATGACCTTTATAAAAAAATATAAAAGGGTTTAAGAGCATAAAGCAAACCCTCTCTAATTAATACCTCAGAGAAATGTTTTTATTTAATGGTTTCTTAATGCTAGTGTACTAATATTATAGTGAAATGCGTTAAGTTCCCTACAGCTTTGACTTGACTGATGACAAAAAGGAAACCTATTCTGTCACCCACAGTAAACTTCCCACCTAAAATGTAATTTTTGTATATCTACATAATGTGCAGGTAGACAGAATGTTCCCTAATTGTACTGATGTTTATAGATAGTTGTTTAACAAGTTTATCATAACCAAGATTTCATCCCAGGGATTCATCTTTCTGCCCAGACCTTCCAAAAACATAGTGGCAAGTTTAGGTATTACTACACCAAAGAAATTGTGGTATTCTATCAAGTATGTGTTGGAGTTCCAGGAAGTTGTAGACTTAAATAAATAGCTCTTTCCTTTCAAACAAAATGAGGGAGCAGTTCTGTCTCTTTTTTGCACGTCCCTTTTTGATACAAGTTGAAATAGTGTCGCCTGCCATCTGAGGCCTCTCCTCAATTCAGAGGTGGTAGGAGTTTGATTGATTTGTTAGTAACTGTGCATAGAAAGCAAGGAGATGAATTACCCTTGGAAAAACAACCCGAGCTGCCAGCTCCCAGCTGTAGAGGAGTCGCCAGGGCAGCAGAGAATAGTTTTCCAAATGTTTTAGTAAAGGGAGCAGGAGAGAAAGATCAGTAGCTGATTAATCATGTTGCTGGTGTTTTCGGGGACATAGGCTAATAGAAAACCAAATGTTAGGAAAATACATTTCAAGGAAGGCCAACAAAAAATGAGAGGAATGCACCCACTTACAATGTTTTGTAGAGATTGAGAAGGATGTAGGAAGGAAAAAAAGCAAATGAGAGGACAGCTCATGAAGGAGTGCAAATGAAAACCGCACAAATAATGTTTTTTAAAGGTTGTAACAACAAAATAAGAATAAAATGAACAAGAAAATGAAAAAATTAGCCCCCCTGTTGCAGAAATATGAACTTTTGAAGGCAGAATATCACCAAATGCAGGCAGAAGTGACATCCAGAGAGTGGGAAGAGACCTTCCACACACTGTATAGGAAAATTGCTCCACTGCCACTGTCCAGCATCCCTGTGCAATTCAGACCCTTCTGTGCCAGTGCAACAGCTGAAAAACACTACTGCTGTCTCTGCCAGAGCAGTCCCAGTCTCCTTGGAAAGACTTAATGGACTTCATGGTCTTAGTGAAGAACAGGGGGATTTCTTTGTTATCAGGATCGTTTATTAATAATCATAGCTATTCCATTTTTTAAAACGTTCAATAATTCCTACAATACACCTTGTAAATTAACCTTAATAAATATGTGGTAGGAATCAGCTTACCCTAGTAATTGGTATTTAATAACATACAATAGCTATAATTTACAAAGCTGACTTCTCAGCATAGTTTAACTCCTAATTAGCCCTTGGGAAGGATTAACCCTCCAGGCAGTTCTTTGTTTTCAAAAAGTGTGCTGTGAGAAAACATGCCTGGCTTTGGTTTTGCAGATTTGCATCTGGGTAAGTTACATCTATGAGAACAGCCAGCAAATGGCAAATAGAAGGGGATAAACATATTTTCACTTCAATCTACTGTATTTATCATCTTCAAATTCACAAGTACAACTTTGATTTTTTTCTTTTTTCCCTTTTATGCAATTTAAAAACATATCATTACTTAATTTTACTGTGTGGGCAGACTTGGACTAATGTGAGTTAGAGGAGACAACTTTCTCAGCAATTCTGTTTCTCTACGAGTGTTACAGTGCTCTAGACCAATTTTATGGGGGGAACTCGCATAAGACTGACTGATGATGGTGATACCAGAGTCTGGAAGGAAGCTGTGATTTCAGAGACAGATTCCTTCAGGCGTCTTGGCCTCACCCCTGAAATAGCTTCAAATCTGCTGATACTTTATCTCCACTTCTCCGAATCTCTCTTGATGGTTCTGGAATCTCTCTGGATGGTTATCCCAGGTAACCCCCAAAGCCAGCTGGAGATCTCCAGGAGAGGCCACGCTCAGAGGGTTGAATCATTGGGGTGATGCAGGAATTGAAGAAGTCGTTCAAGCCATGTATAGTTACCCATAATACTCAGAAGTTTCTTTCTAAGCGCTCTTAATTCAACTTATTTAACTCATTTAAACAGCTATTGTAAAGCCTTTGTTCCTACTGACATTTTAGTTCTTACTAAAGAAACAGACATCATGTAATTACATCAGTGCTATTAATTATTATCACTTCTTCTGTGATTGCTGCCATTTTTGGGCAAGCTGTTTTAGCAACAGTGGCACATCAGAAGAGAAGACACTTTGAATGAAGTGTATAGTGCACATGTCAAATTCAGCTTTCAGGTGTTACTGTCTTTTTCTTATACTACCAAGCCAAAATGTTTCAAATTGTTTATGTATAAAATTATATTTACTGTGAAAACCCACTTAACCAATAAGCAAAGTAATAACTGCTGTCAGATTACTTAATAATATTACTATTTTTTTGTTTCCTTCTCTCTTTCTAGCTCCTTTAGTTATCTTTTATGAGGCTGTGCATCTTCCACATTAGTTCCCCTGTATTTCCATTGTGGTGATTTTACTTGTAATCTTCCTCTCTTTCTCTGTCCCTCCCTTTCCCCTCCCTTTCCTCTTCTCTTTGATTATTTTTCTGGCCACACTTTGCCAGCTGTGCACAACCATTCAATTTCTGAACTGCCTGTTCCATTTAAAAACACATAAATGGCAGCATATTCACTTTTGCCTTTTCTCAGCCTCATGTCAGTGAGATTTTCTTTTTGTTGCAATTACACAGGAGTCTGAAATAAGGTTCTCAGCCTCACACCATTATGATTTTTCCCTGCCTACACCAGTTGTTACTTTGATACAGTTCTGTGTGATTTAGGTTTTCCCCAGAAAGCATGAAGTCCTGATTTCTTCTTCCAGCTCATTTCAAGGTTCAGGGGAACTGCCTTAGAGAACACAGGGATACTTTTAAACAGTATGAGGTACATTTTCAAAATGGTACTTAGGAATTACACATCTCATTAGCAAATAAATGAGATTCATCAGCGCAACTCACTTGCTCCTTGGAAAATGTTCCCCCAGAACACCTATAATTTGCTGAAGTTAAAAGACGGAAAACTATGATAGAGAGCGTATGGATGTGCCTGGAAGTTTTACCGGCCTTTAATCCTTCTGTGAATGCTCTGACTGCCCCATCACCGCTGCCATTGGACATGGAGTTGCATGGATTCCTTGGCTTAAAGCAGAAAGGCATTTTGGGGAAAAATGTTGATCTTCTGCCCTATACACACCTGTACCTAAAGCAACACAAAAAAGTTTTTTCATATTTTTTTGCACTGCCTGGCCCACAGCAGATAAGGAAAAGTTTGGGGCTTGAAGGAGATAGGTAACTTGCTACTGCGTAAACTGAAAAACAAAAGTCCTGAGAAATTATTCCAGGGAAGAAACATTCTTCAATATTAAAAAGGCTGTCTGAACAGTACTCCCTCACAAAGCTGTTTTCTGTGCTCCTGCTATTCCTGGGGTTCAAAGCTATCAGGGCCAAATCCTCCCATCCCCTGTATCCAGGTACAGCTCCGTTGACTTCTACAGTTCCTTCACATGAACCAGGATCCAGAGTGCAAGATTTGGTTTGCTGCATTGGTTAACTGGTGTGAAATTTCCCTTTTCTGCCTGAGCCCTGGCAGCATGGGCTCTCCCGGCACAACCTGCTCAGTGTTCACACGGAACGGGCTCAGCGCACGGGCAGAGGCCCAGGGGATTTCAAATTCTGTTCATTCTGGACCATGCTGTTCTTCTTTTGGCATAGCTAGGTATCAATTCCCCAGTAACAGCTTGAACAGGTTCTTTGTCACTGCTGGGATCTGTTGTATCACCGAGAGGAGTCGCTTACGCATATTCCTGCCGAGTGTTAACTCGAACACAGGAGTTTCTGAGCTGGTGGCGTCGTAAAGGAAAAAATAGCAATCTTCAGTCTCGATACTATGCACAGAAATATTGCAGAATGACGAAAATTATGTGCTCAACAAGAGTTTTTAATTTTTCTTAGTAGGATGAGTGGGTATATGGGGGAGGTGTTCCATGACTTTTTCCATTGGGAAAGGCTCTTAGGCTCGCATCATATACTTGCATGCATCTCTTGGTCTTAGTTAAAGTGAAAAGATCTGTCCTCTGGAATTCCATGGGTGTGTTCTAGCACAGTGTCCCTTCAGCTAAGATCAGTGGTTATAAAACTTGGTATGTCAATATGTTACCAACCTTTCCCCTCCCCATTAATACACATTGTGTAAAATATTTCATCTAAAATTTGAATTTGTTGATAATTATTATAATGAGCAGAATAGAATCTCTGAGTAGTCCATCTAAGGAGAAGTTTCATGTGGAATAACAAATCCTTGTAACTGGAAAGATAAGAGAGTTCTTCATCTATGTGCAGCATCATGACCTGATGAAAAAATGTAATTTTTGGTATGATAACCCTGTGTACTACTGTTGCTTGTAGCTTTGAAATGCTGCTGCCCAAACAGAATAACATTTTGGAAAACATGGTTAATACCTATAAATGGATATAAAACCCTGTTATTTCTGTATACCCTGTCCTCAGTGGTACACCCAGCCCTTACAGTCCGTTGATAGGTACAGGTATGTGTGATGTAGCAAGTCAAGAAAAACATCCAAAAGGGGAATTACAGCATCTATGAAGTGACACAGTGAACTGAGGTTAATTCACATCTGTGTATAAATTGACACACAGCAGAAGAGGATTACATGGGGCTTGGCATGTCTCTAAGTGAGTGGGACAGCTGTCTCAGAGGATAAATAAATACCAAACAATTGCATGTGAAAGACACAGTCCAGAAACACTGAAACTTGCCCTATAACTGCTCTTTTATATCAGTGCTTGACATTTTTTGGCCACAATAAATATTGAAATTTATTTAATATCCTTATTAGAGATTTTTTTTAAATTCCCTAAAGTGAACACCTTCACAGAGACAGGCAGCTACACTATCTGGATAACTGAGTGTCTCTCCTCCTTGGCATAACTCCTTCTCTTTTCCTTATCCAACTATATGATTCATTATCTTTTAGATATAGGATGGACTATGAGGGGACAAAGAATCTATATAAAAGTCCTGAAAAGGAAAATACCTTTTCAGCTTCAAACTTTGTGCAGTTTTTTTCTAGCAAAGTATTTAATATGATTCAGCATTAGACAGTATTCTACCTTTTCTTAAATTAAAAAACAAAAAAGCCCTCTTGGCTGTCAGAAAAGGGGAGCATGAGTACTGCATGTCATATATGTGCTTATTCACAGACTGCAGAGGGGCAGGATGATGGCAACATGCTTAAACGAAACCAGAGTTTAAAAGTTTGATTGTTTGGTTCTTTTTGTAACAGGCAATTTATAAACTTGCTAGGGTAATATTTTATTCTTTATTCTTCTATTGGTTGTTAAATTTGTTTTCCTTGTAATCTATCTACCAGATTTCCCTTTATGTCAAAAAGGAGATTGTGTGTCAGAAATACCTGGACTGTGACCGTTCTCCTTTGTGTGACAGTGTGTGGGCATGTTCCCAAGGCAGGTCCACATGAGCTCCTTCAGAAAAGCTCTTTCCTTCTGAACCACATAACTACTTCTGAAATGAAGCTTAATTGCTTAAGTCTAGCTGCTGTTTTATGTACTCAGATGGAAGGATGTGGAAACACTTGCAGCTTAAAAGCAAGAAGTGCCCCAGTGACTGACCTTTGCTCCTGGTGAATCTTTTCTGTTCCTACCAGGAGAGGAGAAAAGCGTGTAAGTTTTGCAAACTTCCCAGCTATTACTGCTGACCTCTAGAGAGGGGTAAGGGAGGCTGTGAAGATGAAAACACAGGGGACACAAAGTGCTGCAGTCACCAGTGGCTTGTGGCTCCGATCCTCCCAGCAGGAATGACCCACTGGTGCTGTCCTCCCGCCTGGCAGCCGCTGCTGAGCATTGTGATCCCCTCCAGAAGTGCAGCCACTTCAGCTCTGCTCCAAGTGGCACACTACACTCAGATATCTGCTATTCTAAAAAAGCAAAGATGTTTTAATTTTTAAACCACTGCTAAATAATTCCTAAGTGCTTAAGAAGTACTTGACCAGACCAGGAAATGGTGAGCCATCCCCACCTATTCTGCAACTGACTAGAAATTACCATCATGGTACAGGTTAAGGGGAAAGCCCTGCTGTTCTTACAAAATCTGTTCTTGAGAAATGTATATTCTGTAGTGGAGAGGTGTATCTTAGTATCAAAGTATCCACAGCTGGACATTGAGCATTCGTTCCCTGAGTTAGGAAAATAGTTTTGTGGATTTTGCATAGTTTTTAGAAGAACTACCTCATGTCACAGGTAGGAAGGAATGTTACCAGTTTCCCTAAGCTGAATTAAAAAAGGAACTAGGAACACCCAAAAAATGGTGTGCCAGTGGTCAGAGGCTGGTTCACAGTTTTGACCAGGCAGTGATTCTGTGGCAGAGGAACTTCTCTGCAGTGTGTTTGCACTCCTGAGCTCTCCTTCAACTCCAGTGTGGCTCTGTCACCTCTCCCTCCAAGTGTCCTGGAGTCCCTCAAGCTCTGAGCTCCTATGAGTAAAGACCCAACCCTGAACCACAGCTAAGTAAATATTGACATTTGCAATTTCTAGCAGAACTTATTTTGTATATGTTCACTTTGGTATGTAACTTTACAAATGCCCTCAAGTTCCTGGACTTTTACGAAGAAACAACAATTAATTTAACAGCCTACAATATAGCAGTTGTTTCTCAAATTATAAAGCAGTTCCTCTCTTTACTGGACAAATGCATGGACAAGAGGAACAGTCCTGTAAGAGCTAAAGTTGGGGGGTTTTTTGTTTTGGGGTGGTGGGGCATTTCAGAATTTTTATGCTTAAGTGCCTGCAGAATTTTATGCTTATGTGCTTGAATTAATGGTTTCATGGTATTTTATGACTGCTTCTCTTTTTATTAGTTGAGTTAGGAAAACAACAACAAAAAATTCACATATAGGAATCTAGGGGTGTCTCTCGTATATTGTCATTTTTGACAACATATATGTGTAGATGGATGTAGTGTTCTTCAAGTGAAAAGAGTCAACACTTCTACAGAGCCTTAGTGTGAAAAGTCTCTTTACCTTGTTAGGCATGTGCACTCCCTAAGGGTGTGTTAATAAAGGAGACCTTTGGAATTGTGCTAATGTTAACATATAGTGCATGCTTCAGGTAAGACATTAATATTTTCTTTTTTGTCTCATTTTTAAAGAAAAATAAAGAGCACTAAGTTGTTGCAACTTGTTAAAGATACCCCAATTTTTTAGTGTGTTTAGAAACTACCACAGCTGAAAAGCAGAAGAAGCTTAGATATAATGCTTTTTCCATTCTAAGTTCCTTACTGGGAAAAACAACAACAAACCCCCAAAAAATCCCTGAATTTATAATGAAGGGAATACTGTGACTGGTCTTAAGTGCTTTTAACAATTATTTTTTTTCTTATTTGAAAGATGAAATTTATTTCAGTGAAGCATTGCATTTAATTCACACAGTTCTAGAGTAGTTTTACTGGCTGCATAGGTCCAAAGACAGGAAGCAGGTCAGAGTTCAAGGGCCTGAGGCTGAAAGCAAATTTGTAATCCTACAAATTCTTGTTGTTTAGGGCACTTCCCATGCATACCACTTTACCACAATAAGGGCTTCTCCTAGGAAATCTGTATCAAGGAGAGTAATTGCAATGCTACTCCTTCCTGTGCTGCTCCAACCCAAGCAAGGCAAAGGAACAAACTCTCCTCAATATTACCAAGGAGCAAAAATTGCTTTCTTGGCCAGTCTGTTTTGTTCCATCCTAACAGGGACGTGTAAAGCAGAGCAGCTGGCCTGGTGTTCCACCCTAAAAGGACAAATGTCTACTAGCAACCTCTAGGAGTTGGAATTAGGGAAGCAGAACGCTCAGCTCTACAGGGAAGGAAAAACCAACTGCTTCAGTAAACCTGTATTTACTATAGTGAGAAACATTAATCAGAATTAAATAAATACACCAAAAGCTACCATCCCATTAAAAATAACCCTCCCCTGTCACCAGTCTAGTGGATAATTATACAATTAGAAATGTTGGAAATGTCATTACCAGAATTAGATTAGGGAAATTTCACTTAATAGAATAAGAGTGTCCCTAGTGATGGGGGCTGGGGGTGTCTGTATGGGCAGGGAAATGCCCTGTCTGTGCCTCTGTGTCCCTCAGAACTTTGCTGGGAGAACCCCAAGGGCATTCCCAGGGTTACATCCCCAGACACTCTGTATGGCTTTACTCCAGGGCATAAACTGTATTTGCTAGCATGGATGTCTTGTGAGAAATAGCGTGCTGGCAGTCTACAAATCTGAGTCAAGTATTCTCTATATTTAGTAGGATAAATATAGCAATAAAGTCAACTGGGAAATCTTAAGCTCTGCTGTGGAGAGCAGAGCCATTAAGAAGCAACAGAGTTGTGCATATAAATGGCAATACACTCACCTATAGGACCTTCATCTCGTTTGCTCAGCTATCCAAATTTACAGCAGAGACACGATGTTTCTTGTCTTTGTTCTTAGGATCTTGTTATTGAATATGTTCCTTGACAAATCTATTGAGCAGATTTGTTCATCCATAGGATGCTGGAGCACCTGGCCAGGGTCCCTGTGAGCATCTCCTGCCCATGTGCCTTTGTCACAGAGATGGGACTGAGAAGGGCTCTGGCCAAGCACTCGGGATATTATTGATTTCCTTGATGACAGAGGCAATCAGGATGTTTGTGCAATGTGTGTCTTTGACAAATAAGGGCCACAGGGGTGTTGAAACTGCAGCAGCAGAGAGAGTCCATCTGCTTTACAAATTTCATAACATTGATATAGAATGTGCACAAACTGCTCCCCAAACGCTGTTACTTGCCAAGCACAGCTATCATAAGTGGTGGTAGAAAACTTATAATCAACATGAATTACTAAGGCCATATATTTGTTAGGCAACAGAAATAAATGGCACATCTTCTCAGATTTGTTTTTGATGCCCATTTGAGAAAGACATTTACCTACTGGGCTATATAACCCCTTCAATGTGAAACTTCTTCACTGGAAGGACTGTACATTAATTTCCAAAGAGCTGTGGTTTTCTGGAAGATATATCAGATAATCAATATGCTCCCTGAGAGAGGTTGGTGCATCTTAGCAAATAGAAACTTCATCACAAGTAACAGTTCTGGTATTGGTTCTCAGTATCACTCAGAAAAGTTTTGTTTAACCTTCACAGAATTTATGAAACAAAATGTTCCAGTTTCACAACATTTTCTGAGAAAGCAAGTTCTCTCCTATACCTGTTCTGGGCAAATAATGAACTGATACATTTTCAGTCTCTTAAGCATTCTTTCCTATAGCAATGTTAATATCTGGGTTCTCTGCACTTGTTTATTCCTCCTGAGCTTTGTGTTAGGATTTACCTAATGCACAAGGACTGTAATTACCTCTTTTCCCTGGTTCAGTTTTCAAATACTTGCATTTTGGCATAGTTGGAAATTCTTACCTATTCATCTTTTCACTTCTATTATAATTCATCTCAGTAGAAAGGCAAAAAAAAAAAAAGACAAAGTAAAATTCTGTAGTATTTAGTATGTTTTCTTGCAACTCTTATTGCCACCAGAGCCTATTTCAAGTGCTCCCAGTCTTCACCAGTCTCTTATTTGTCCTGCCATGGTGCAGCTTAGCAGCCACTCAGCTGCGCAGATGCAACTGTGTGTGCATCCACACAGTAAAATGGGTCATGAAATTCTGAGTTTGGGGTTTGGGGGTTTGGGGTTTTTTTGCTTTGCTTTGTTTTTTGAAGTGCAATAGTAGAGAGAGAAGAAAGTGATGAGGATGAGGGCAGGTCAGCTGTGCTTCTGAGGGCAAAATTCCTTATGAAGTTCCATTCTTATCTGCTGTAACCCTCCTCTTGTGCTCCACAGTACAGACAATGCCATAAAGGCTGATACAGTGTCATACAATATGGCACAACAAAATCCTGTAAATTGATGGTCCTGAGAGCTCCCACCCAAGCATTCACCATTTGGTGCATATTTACACTCCAAAGATCCAGGGGAGCATCAGCTCTCTGTTAGGTTTCATCTCTCTGCTAAGCAGGTACCTTTTAGTGGCAGAAAGTGAACCCCCACTTTATCAGGGGAGAGCCACTGCAGTTGTACAGCCCAGGGGAATATGAGACTGGGGATGACAAACTTTGGGCCTGGTTTTGGCCTCAGGAGACATCCAATCAGGAGTCCACAAGAACTGCACCTTCCAGCAGTGCTTCCTGTCTTCCACTTCTGTTATTTTGTCTTTTTCTTTCTCACTTTCCAGTATATGTAAATACTGTGTTTTCCCAGGGGTGCTTTATGTACTGCATACCATCACAAGTTCTCACACAAAATACCTGCAGGACTGAGTCTATCATGCTGTCTGTCATTGATTTATTCAGCTTTGTTGAGTCATTTCCCTTTTTAAAAATAGAATATTGCTTTAATTTTTTTTTACTTCACAGAGCTCTGTCTAATGAGGTTATTTTTTGTGGCGAGAATCTTGCTATGATAGGGAAGACAGCAGCAAATCGGCCCGACCCCAGTGAGCTCTGTTCATTTTTGTTACTGTGAACTTCTGATTTTCTTTAGCTTTTCTACTTTGCAGTGCTCTCTCTGGCAATCCCATCAAGCTTTGATTTAACAGCCAATGATTTTTTATTTGTTTCCTGGAAGAGTTTGGGGAGCTCTGGGTGCAGGTTATTGAGGACACTGAGCTTTATTGCTTAGAAAATACTGACACTATTCTTTGATAACTTTCTTTTTTCTTCTGTCTAGTGAATCATATGACACAGGCACTCTTGGCAGACAAAATGCTGTCACAGGTGGACTTGCACTTAAATGCTGATAAAATGTCTGGGTGAATGACTACGTTGGGTTTTAAGCTGATACACTTTAAAAAGGGAGGTTCTAAAAGACTTCTAAACCTAGAAGTATTCCTCAATACCCCTATTGCATCCAGATTTCTAACAGCAGTGCCACATTTACTGCTCTGCATTTACTGTTCCATTCCTCAACCAGTAAGAATGGAGGATCTGTCCTTCCTATTAGGCAGACAAGTAAATGGCTGCATGGATGTGATATTTATATTTCCTTGTGTTTTGTGCATTGCATCTAAGTGAGTAAGGAGTGTGAGTAGAATGGTGTTAGGGCGATAATGAAGACAGTCTTTAAGTGGGATGGTCACTAAATGTGTTGGGATTCATGACACCAACAAAAAGAAATGTTCCTATCTACCCTTATTGTTTTATCTTTCTCTTTAGATCAATAAACTCACTCTAGTTGCTTTACTCTGCTTTGGACTGTAGAATTGAATTATGTCCTGTGCTTCCCTCTGTCTCCCAATGCAAAATGCAGAAGATTCTCTGGGTTGTTACAGAAAATTCGACTTCATTTAATTCGCAGGTGATTTGCATTGCCAGCGCCCAGTCTCAGGGGCCTTGCATCTCCATTCTTTTTATTCCTCTTTTTCAGAAGGCAGGAAGCTCATTTTCTACCTGAGTTTTGTGTAGTGACCTACATCTTCTCTTACACAGAGAGGAAGAGATTGAGGCTCTCTACTATTTAGTCTTCATCCTGCTTTGATTTTTTTACTTCCTCTTGATCCTTTTTCAGGCCCTCTAAGTTTTTTAGGGTAAGGTAACAATAGCAATAGCACACAGGGCTACAGTTCTGTCATAAATGTCCATGTCTGTTGTTCTGAATTCTTTACTGAATTACTGGAAGTACTTCATAGTTGGTTGTATTGGGAAAGGTGATGCTACAACATCCAATATTTTTGCCTCAGTTTTTATATTAAATATATGGTATCCAGCTTGCAGTATGAATCAGAAGTTGTTGGGGTTTTTTTCTCCACTAGACCTCTACGAACAGTAAACAAGCTGGTTTTATCTGCCTCAACGGTTGCAATAGTTTGTTGTGGCAGACTGGAGTCCACGTCACTGTAACTTCTGCAGTGCTAACTCCTGCGGGCAGGTTTGGGGGCTTGTTGCACTCAAACAGGCATCTGAAGCCCTACTTATTCTGTTAGAAGGAATTTAGTTTCATGTTCACTGACAATTGCATTGGGCTTCAATGTAAGGTCCAATTTAAGTTGAAAGGGCTTCACTGTCACCCCATGTCACAAACTGGAGAATGAGAGATACAAGGAAAGCAAAAAAGGAGAGGTTTCCTTCTGTTCTCTCCATCTCTAGAAGGAAAGGTGGGAGATCCCCAGCTATTGTTTCACATCTCATTAGGAAAAGCAACCAAAAGGATCGGTCCACACAGCTCTAACTATGGACACCACCCCACTGTTCGAGCAGCGGGGCAGGGGCAGGCACAGCCAGGACCGTGCACAGCTGTGCAGGAGTTTTCCCCATGGGAATGGGAGAGAACAGCTGCAGTGAGCAGCTGGCTTTGTCAGGGTGGTTCCCTACCTGTGACCCAGAGCAGAGCTGTTGCCCGGAGCCCAGGCTCATCCCAGCCCGGGAGCTGTGACAGAGCTGTGACAGGACTGTGACAGGGCTGTGCTGGCCCATGGCTGTGACAGGGCTGAGACAGGGCTGTGACAGGGCTGTGCTGGCCCATGGCTGTGACAGGGCTGTGCTGGCCCATGGCTGTGACAGGGCTGTGACAGGGCTGTCCTGGCCCATGGCTGTGACAGGGCTGTGACGGGGCTGTGCTGGCCCATGGCTGTGACAGGGCTGTGACAGGGCTGTGACAGGGCTGTGCTGGCCCATGGCTGTGGGGATATTCAGGTTCTGCTCCAGCAGGACGCTCAGCCCAGCCTGGGCCCTGCCAGCGCTGCGGGTGCTGGCTGCTGTGGGATGTCCTGCAGAGCAGGGGGTGTTAGGGGCTCATCTTCTGTCCTTGCCCTAAATCCCGTGAGGTCTGCTAGTGCAGAACACGTCTCACATATTGATCTGGCAGTGTTTAGCACCCAGGGCTGGTTGTTTTACTGAGTGGTCGGACGATTTATCAACCTGTATCTAAAGTACCTTCTTCCCTGGAGAGATATTTAAATATAACTGCTTAGAACATTAACTCCTTTCACTAATGTGAACGACCAAAACGTGTAACTGCTCGAGATATTTTATTTTGAGAAATGGTTAATTTGTGTGTAATGTCGCTAATTACCTATGAAATTTCAGATCTGTGTTTAATGGTCACAAAGAGGTTTGTTTACCTCTATATAATTTAGATTCTGCACTAAAATCTGTGTTTCCACTCTTCGTTTATTTCTTTCAATACTGCACTAAGAATCTTATTTCCCACTTGCAGCCGGTCAGATTCTGGCCCACAGAATAACATAAATGCTGATGACATGATTATCATCCCATATGAAATGGAACTGCTGTGTAACTTGTTGGGAATTAGTAGTTGAGAAAATAAAATATTTTTTTATTTCCTTTGGTTTTACTTAATGCATATGAAGTATTTTCTTGGTTCACTCAAATAATGGTCTCAGGAAAACTGTCTATGTAGAAATTATGTTAAAAAATATCAAAGCTGCTAGTGCAATATAAAATATTTCTTGAAAATGTTAAATTGTCCCAACTAAAAAATTTGGAGCATATCAGCTTGGTGTTCCTACACCTATTTTGCCATACTGGGAATTTCTTGTGCTTGACCAGAAAACAG
This sequence comes from Hirundo rustica, assembly GCF_015227805.2. Lineage (NCBI taxonomy): Eukaryota > Metazoa > Chordata > Aves > Passeriformes > Hirundinidae > Hirundo > Hirundo rustica. The sequence continues at coordinate 7,081,828 of NC_053464.1, forward strand.
TGGCATACATTTCTATTTCTATTTTATATCTCCATCTCCCTATTGTTCTAGGTAATATATTCCATGCAAGATGAATTGAGCAACATACTTCTCAACTCTGACATTTCTCTTCTTATGGTTAAAAAATAAGTATAGACTGGTATTCCACAAAAGTACACACTGAATCATTCTCATTAATTAAGGATTGCTTTTACATCCACTTCAAATTACTTTAATAATAGTCTTGAGATTATCTGTTTTGTTAAGCTGAAATATATGAGCAGCTGTGTTACTCCTACAGCTTTTGGCAAGTTGCAGGAACGCAGCACCTATGTGCAGCATCAGGGTCCTGTGAGAGCAGACGCAATTGCTCTTCCGTGCCGTTCTTTCGCCTGCCTGGGGCCTGACTGCACAATTAATATTCACATTAGTATTTGTTTTATTGTTCCGCTGTTATACTGCAAGGAAATTCTTTGTGCAGGTTGGTAAGACTAGCAGAGCTGGGTCCTTTGTAGCGTTTTTGTCATTGAAGAGCCTGAAGTTGGTGGTATTAATCACCTGCTTAGTCAAGCATGTGCCTAAACACCTTGTTAAATGGAAGCTGTGGCATGGAGATCACCACAAAATCCTCCTGGCTGCACATAAGAGCCTGAATACCAGCACAGCCTACCTGTCCTTTGGACAGTTTCTGTATTAGCAACGAGCTGCTGATAACTGAGATAGGATCTGAGTCACTGCAATACAGCACGTTTTCTTACTGAGAGCCATCGTGACTCCAGTAACTGCCGAAATGCTGCTTGGGTGGCTGCTTACCCATGTCCACAAGATTGTCAACATGCTGACGACAGTCACAGCACTGCTCACTTTGACAAAGCCCTTTGTGCTGATTCTACAGCATTTTCAAGAGCTGGTAGGGGCCTCATGGCTTCTTAAGATAGTTTTCCACATGCATCCCACTTCGAGTTCTGATCCAGCTCCTGGCTCCCAGCCACTTCTCCTGTCTGATATTAATCTCGTCAGTGACCAGCAGGTTAAGCTACTGCAGCAGATCTCACTTTGCCCCATTAGCCAGGCCTGAGCCAGCCCCAGAGGCTGCCAAGCCTGAGGTGACAGTACATAGACGATTGGGCTCACTGGGGAATGGACCTTCACATGCTGATTGTCTTTGAGGCCCACTTACAACCCTTTCATACAGCTCCCTTTCTATATCTGAAGTTTATATAATACTCCCAACATAATCACTGAAACGTGCTCAGTTTCTATGGTGACGGGTGCTGGTGGAGAACTCTGAGACAGATGAATTGAAGAACAAAAAAGGCGCAGGAAGCCGAGAGCCCCGAGTTCACTGTGCAGAGTTAATTTGTCTGTGCAATGTTTAAATAATAGGATGAGAAACCTACGGGAAAAAGTAAAACAGATGTAACTAACAACAGATCTCTTCTGGTGCTAGCAAACTTAACCAATGTTCCTCCCATGTTCTTTTATTACTTGAATGATAAAAATAGTTGCACAGGCTTAAGGATGCGACAGAAAAGTTGGCAGCAGAACTGGAACTGAACAGTCATGAAAAGTGGTCTGAGGTTGAGATCAGGATTGACAAGTGGTGGTGGGAATATCTGTGGGATCACTGGAAATACTGGGAAGGTGCAAAGTGGTATAAGAGAGCCATGGGATAGCATTAACCAAAATTACCTAGCCATAAGACACGAGAGGTCAAGCACCCTTGTAACAAGTCTATTTAACATTTAGTCTTTTGCTTTTCTCTTACTCTTCTTTTTGCCAGTATTTACCTGAATAAGTATCAAAGATATTTTAAAAGGGCTGCTCAAGTAGCGGGGAAGTCCAAACTACGTTTGCTATGAAAATGGAAGGGTTTATAAGCAGGTTAAAAAATGTGCACATTTTCCATGCCTTTGCAGTTGGTGCCAGCAGACATTCCAACGTGCTGTGGTTTGAGCAAAGTTTCAGATATTTCTTTCACTTTCCTTGCCTGGAATCGCTTTGTGTTTGCTGTACACTACTGCTGTGATAGTCACTGCATTATGTGCTTGACTAACCTCCCACTGTTTAGGTTCAACAAAATGCATTTCCTCAAGCTCTGTACAGCAAGATTCGCAGCTCCTGTAACAAAGCAAGGATGGGCTCGAGTTCATTGACCACAGCCCTGCAGCTTTACTTTCTGCAGCAGTTCCTGACAGAACTCTAGGAGGCAAATTGCAGCTTCACTGTGTCACTAAGCACAAGCAGTGTAGTAAACTGGTGGCTTAGCAAAATCCATTCCCCTGTCAAAGGTCAGCAGAGTTTGTAAGTGCATCTGTTTAGAGAATTGCAGCCTAATCTGTCTGCTTGATATTTGTAATTCATTCACAGCTAAAAGTTGACTGTGCCCATCTTATGTGGGAGAAAGAGAAGAAAAATATTAGAATTTGGAATAAGACATGGGCCTAGGAAAAGAATAGCTCATGCATTTTGCTTCCAGCTCTGTTGTGAGCTTTCACACAATATTCATTTGAAAACATAAGGCTGTGTGTTGTCTGATCCTCAGATATGGAATGGAAGAAAAGGGAAAAAAAAAAGCATTCTTGCCTAGTAGTTCGAGAGACATAGAGCAGACAAAGATTTACTGGATTTGTTGCTGGTATTAGTTCCCCTGTGACAGCCAGGGAAGAGGGAGAAGGGATTCTTTGCACTTTTTGTGTCCATGTGCTTCTCTGTATTACTACTTAAATATGTTGGGCACATTTTGTTGACAAAGGGAACAAACAGCTGAGACATGAAAAAGAAGAAATGTCTCCTGGTTTTTCCGCTACTCTGATAGCAGCTTGGTCCCAGATACAAGTCTGAGCTCAAGAACTCATTTTTCTCTTTGGCTGGTGTTCATGTGTCGTGGAAAGCAGCTCTACCAATGCATGCCACAGAATTTCCTGAAGGATTGGAGTGGATGGGATGCTCATTAAGTTAAATGCAAGTTCTCTAACTGCTTTTTCATTATTGTGCTCCAGCACATTACAAAATGCACAGGACAAGATTTAGCAGCTGTACCTTGTTTCAGAGTTCCCTCTTTTCTTGGAGGCTGCCAGCCCCTAAACATCTCTGTAATACGGCAGAGATGGGACCAGGAGATTAATAAAGTTTTAAAATCCCTTCCTAAGCATTTTGTAAACTCTAATATGATGTCACTCAATAATTACTAGAAACCTCAGAGACAACTGTTCAGAGGGAAGAGTTTTTAATAAACCTATACACTTTGTAAGTGAAGTGGAGTGAGCAAAATTCTCAGGAGTTTCATTGATCCTTGTCTTTTTAAAATGGTGTCATAGCCTTCATGTTTGGTTCATTGAATGTTTTGTTTTAAAAAGATGCTGACTCTAAGTATGATCCTGACAGGGAAACCAAAATGTTTGAAGATTCACCAAAACAGAGAGTTACACTTAGCAAGTGTTCCTAGCTAAGGGAAAAAAAAATCACTATTTCTAACTAATCCCTTCTGGGGAGAGGCATTGACTGGTGAGAGATTGTCACTGCAGGAATGCTGGAGTAAGAAATAAACATCAAGCCTGCCAGACTTTCAATATTTGTAAGGAACCATCTAGAATTCAGTGCCATTAGAATTCAACCAGTGTGTCCCTCGAGGAGAGACAGGGCACCAAAGTCATAGAATGCCCGTTATAGGCTGCATGGTTAATTCTGGAAACTGCTTCTGCTTCTGCTCTGTGATACATCTTTCTGTTCATTTTTACTTTGCCTAAAAACATATTCTGGAAGTGACTTAAGCGGATTAAAATTCTCTTTCAAAGGGACTAAAACTCTGAAATTAAAATGCTTGCAAATCATTGTTTTTTGTGAAACTGAAAACAGCCAAGATCAGTGTAGGTATTGTACACTTGTAAAATGAATTAAGACTAAAAATGCAAATGTTTTCCTTGAAATTCACTCATGAAAATGTTATTCATGTGGAAGTCGGATAAGTCTGTAATATACTTTTTTCCCCCTCATCTTTCTGTATTCCATTCCCCAGTTACAGAGCAGTTTCTCACCTGGTTGGAGGTGGAGGAAAGGAGATGGGGTTTTATTTTTTGTCTCTGAGTTTATACTTATTGCTCATCTTTTCAACTGGTGGGGCTTTATTCAGGAGTGTGCAGACTGTGAGACATCATATTGTCTGAACTACTTAGTATGAGTCACCATTTGTAAACTGTTTATTGAACTGAGCATAAACAATAAGTAACACAAAATAAATGTACAGAATAAATAACTATTTTTAGATTGCTGTAAGCCCTTCAAAAGTCTTAATTCTACTGAGGTAACGTTCTCTTGTAAATGGATATATTCAGAGCACTGTTCTGATACTACTGTCATTTAAAGCAGCATAAAAAACAGCAGCTCAAATTGTCAAAGCACTCACATTGCTGTGAAAGGCAAATGTCAAAGGCGCTTATGAGCTGCTTTCTTCAGGATGTGGTTCTGGAGCAGTGTTGAATGTGCAGGACACACAGGTCTGGCTTGGTGTGTAAAGTCAGCTCAGACAAGTGAATCCCCAAGCTGACAGTATCCCTGTTACACCAGCCCTTCCAAGGCAACAGGAAAGAAGCCAAACAGCTACACTGGGACTGAGCCATTCCCCTCCTTTCTCCCTCTTTTGTTGAGTAGCTGTGATATTTGCTGTGGCCAGGGAATTGCGGGCTTGTGCATCTGATGTCGTTTATTCAGCTGTGGTGTTTCTCACATATCTGTACCTGGAGTTACTGCCTGCCACACGTGGCCTGTGTTCCACACCAGCTCCGAGCACTGTGGCTGTGCCAGAGGCAGGCGTGCCTGGCAGCAGCTGTGGTGCTGCACATGGTACAAGTGGGAGAGGTCCTCACTGAGGGCTCTGTGCTGCCAGCCTGCCTCCACAGCGGGTCACAGTAACGCTGCTGGCGCTGCAGGCACCATCTCTGATGTGAAGGGTTTCCTGCCTTGCCTCCAGCTGCCTCCCTAAAAACATTAAGGTCTTGTAAGCCTTTGTCTACCTGCCAGGCTCATGAAGGTGTGGCAGCCACTGTAAGGTATCTAAAATTAGAGATGCATATGTTTAGGAAAATGAATTCCACTCAGATGTCAAAGCTGAGGAGTAGTTGTAGCTCTGACCTTCCAGTTTTCCTGTAAAGCAGTCAGTTTCAGAAGTCACATCTTGAGCCTTTCTTCTCCTATTGCAAACACTCATCCTTCTGTTTCTCTCTGAAAAAATGCAAAATCTGCTGCACCCACTCTCTTGTTCAGGAAACACCGCAGGCCTGGCTTCAAAATCTGCAAGTTCCTGCAAATCTGTGACAGATATCATGACTTCAGTGGGTTTTTAAAGCAGTTATTGCTCTCTCTTTCAACACTTTGCAAAGTATAGCTGGACTACCATGGGGAATTTGAGGCTCCCCAGCACACAAAAGACATTGCCAGTGGATGCAGTGTGAGCCAGCAGTGACCAGAGCACAGGGACTGTGAGGAGACCCTGCAGGGATGCAATGGGCTTGGTCAGGTTCAGGAGTCTGAGAGATCTTCAGCTCCCTGACTGTGGAGACAAGGTGAAGCCAGACTCCTCAGAGGAGAAAAAGAGAAAGAGGTGATGGGCACAAGTTGCAACATGAGATGTTCTGGTTATGAAAAAAGTCACTTTGAGGGATGTAGTGTAGGAGAAACTGTGGAATCTCCATCATTGGAGGTAGCTCAGAATTCAACTGGACAAGGTCTTGAGCAATTGGATTCAAGTTCATCCTGCTTTGAGCACAGGGTTAGAGCTCTCAAGGTCATTCTATCCTGAATTACTCTGCAATTCTAATCTCTGACCTGAATAAGACCAGGCCTGTGAGCACACTTCCTTTGTTTCCACATCTGAGCTCCAAGCACAATTCAATACACCTTCAGGATCTATCAGAACTGGCTGCAGTACTGTTTTGACTATAAATTGCAATCATTCTTTAACTGAGTTTCCAAGTAAATCACTGCAGAACTCAAGCTTTTAGAGATCCAAGTTGTCAGTGTTATTCAAATAAGAACCCTCTGCTCGGGCTCACTTGGGAAATTAACTGTAACTGTGGCATGTGTATTGACCCAGTAAATCTTTGTAATTCCTTCAGAGACTCTCAGAGGGGCATTATGTCGTGTAGTCCCTTCACGTGTGATCCTTGGACTCAGAGTTTTGGGGTGAATCAGTAAAACAAACCTCAGGACTTGCATTTAGTGGAGTTCACAGTTTTAGTGCATCTGCTATCTTTCCATGGGTGTTTGCTATGCTTTCTGCAATGTTTCCATGAAGTTTTAATGAATGTTTGTGTTTCATGCAGTTTAGTCCTGTCTTGTTCATGATGCAGTTCAACAAAAACACTCCTGTTTCAGTTAAAATCCTAAAGATCTAAGAGCAAAAATGTTTTGTGTAATTGTCGAACTGCAGCATTTGCCCATTATAGTGATCTTGCACTGTTCTTATCCCAAGTGTTGTAAACTGTAGTTTCAAATAATTTTATAAAGGTGGGATTTATTGTTCATTTCCTTGGCGGATGTTGTCAAGGAACACTCCCACTTGTTTTCTTACACCATTGCTTTAACCCTATCTGGGCAAAATCTTAATTTTGCCTCATTGTTCTTATTCAGGAATATTTTGAACAAGTACCTTTGATAGTCTTTAATTTTAAAGAAAACCTTCACAACCTCTTAAAAGCTCTAATCTTGAACTCAGAATTCTGAGAGTAATTTTTTCAGTCACACAAATAGTATGAGGCCATAATTCCACTGTGCATGGAATGAGTTTGCCACATTATTTATGTGAAGTAATGCCCAATCAGTGGTTTTCTCCATGGCACCCAATTTGACATAAACCCAGAAAATGTGATCATTTTTCTATAACATTAGATTTTAAAATAAAGCACAGCTTGAGAAATGCAAAAGGAAATCTATACGAATACCACTATTATTCAAGTATATAAGTCCTGACAACACCTCTCTTTTCTTCTTCAAAAGAAACAGCAGTAAGTAACTGAGATCTGTCAAATGCTTTTGCATGGTTCATTAGCTATATTGCCTCCACATTTTTACATTTTTTAAACATTTTAAGTGCAGTCAGTCAGATTTTGAAAAATAGAGCTTTGCTTCTCATTTTAAAATGTGTCATTCACAAAGGAAAAATTGAATCCTGAGATTTCGGATCAGACTGAGGTTTTCACAGAGATTTTGGAAATCATTTATTTGTCCTTTGCTTGGACAAATCCATGAAAAATCACACTCTGGGAAAAATGCCATCATTTCAACTGTTCATCATTTCATGGTAACATTTTGATCTGGTCCCCAAAAAAGCTTCTTTTTTGGAGTAGAAGACATTCTAGAGAGCAATACCAGCTAGTCTTCAAAGGACATAAATATCCATGTCCTGTGATGGGCAGATTCATTTCAAAGTCTCCAGGACCAGCTCAGACAGTTCTGGTTTAACTCCAGCTGTCACGACACCACATAAAACAAACTCTGCTGATACTTTTCCATTATGAGTTCCAGTGGCATGGCCAACTCAGCTCTTGTTGCAGAAATTATTAAGGTTCTTTAAGTGGCACAAGAGTGTTTTGAAATAAATCTTTTGCCACCACTTGCTGTAGCTGAACAAGCAATAATATTAAATCGTGTAGAAGTCTTACGGGATAAGTATAGTAAATGATGAATATAAAATCTTATGAGATAGCAACAGAAATCGATCACATTACTAACTTTCCAGAGCAGATTGTGCTCACATTGGTGTTTCAAGCATTTTCCTTTAAAATTAACTGGTATTTCAAGTAACACTTTATGTACCTTAGTTCCTGCCCCGTTTGAGCAGGAAGTGGGACCAGATGACCCACTGTGGTCCCTTCCAACCTGACCCATTCTGTGATTCTGGGAATTCGGGGTCTGCTTTTCAAGTTTTCGCTGAACCAGTCTTGGAGATATGTGCAGCTCATCAGCTCAGGGCAGCTTCTGTCCAGGCTTTATGGTGGGGAGGAGGTTGTTTATTTGAATGGGAGATAGAGGACAGAGAAGGAGTTTTGATCACATGTCAGTCATTAAGCTCAAAAAGATGATGTGGTCAGTGTACTGAAAGACACTGAACTTCCCCAAAGTACTTTTCTCCTATGGCGATTTCTAAAATAAATCCTCTCCTCTTTCCCACCTTCTGAATCTCAAATACAATGCTCCAGTGTAGAATATGGAAGTAATACACCTGCTCTTCCTTGGATCTCTTCCAGCTCTAAGGAATGAAAAGGAGCTGATCAACTCCTCTGGCTGGGGAAATGCTGGCTTCAAGATTTTAATTATTTATTTGTTGCACAGGAACCACTGTGCTACAGTTATTGTAATGTTTTGATTTCTTGCTTCTGAACTCCTTCAGTACATCGACATCTTCTCAAAGCTCTGCTCTATTGTGGAAAGTCTCTGATACACAGCAGTGCAGAGTCCTGAGAAACCTTCTGGTAAACAAAGCTGAAATCTTGATGAATTCTGAATTTGCAGGAACTGCCAATTCCCAGCTGTTTTCCTGTTATTACCAATGCACTCTTACAGAACAGCAGGATATATTATTAAAGGTAAAGGCTTCATCTGTTTATTTATTTTATGTGATGCTTTGATAGGGGATCCAGAGATGTCCTGTAGAAGTAAGGAAAAGATGGGGAGGAATATCTTGCAATGTGCAGTCGTGGGTCATGGTTATTTTCTGTAGCTGTGAGTTTAGGAATGAGATTACACCTACTGTGTGCACCTGAGCTAAACCCCCTCATGCTTAGTGCAGTGTTTAGTTAGAAAATAAATGGGCATAATTGGAATATTACCCTACTTTTCCCAAACATGAGTGAGCTTGCTGTTCTTGGCAGAACTGCTGCCTCTTTTAACTCTGGCCTCTCCTTTCATCTCTCATGCTGTTCCATAATCAGGGCTTGCAAAATTAAGAAATTATGGAAAAATCTCATTCATGATGCATGATAAGTTTTTGCTGACCTTTACTGCTTTCCTTTTTTTTTCCTTTAGCCATTGGGAAAAAAGAAATCAGGGCCTAGTCTTCATCCCCCCAGCTGCATAGTGCAGCTCACCCACAATACCAAAATGTGCTTTTGAACACAACCTGAACCCAAGAAACAGTATGAGTTGAAAATAATCAATAGTAGGAAAGTTTTCAATGTCATTATAAACTTTTTTTTTTTTTTTTTACAAAGGTCCGTTCCTCTTTACTTCTGTTTTTGGTTCCTAAGTTTTCCTAATGCAGACTAAAGGGTCTTTTGAGGGGAGACACTCTGTCTTGTCTTGCTACCTGCCTGCATTTTTCTCAATGAGTCTTTGGTATCTGGTTAATTTATTTGAAAGTCTAGATAAAAGCTGAGTGGTTTGGAAGGCCTGGATCCTGGTTTGAAGAAAAACATCTCAAGAGGTTTTGGTTTTTTCAGCCAGAGCAAGTTAATGTCAAGCTTTATCCAGATAAACAATCTTCCAGTATTAATGTTTCCCTGACTGGGATATCTTTGGACAGCTGTAATATTTGTAGCAGTTCTTTTAAATCATTGCTTCTGTCAATTTGAAAATGCCATGGTATAAAATTTGCAACCTTTTTTTTTTTATAGTGCTACCCATTGTAAATGCTGCTGCACTAAGGAGTCAGTTAATACGGCATTATATTATATGGTATTTCTTGGGACAGTGGGAGTAGAATAATATCATAGCTGGAATATGTCACAATAGCTTGAAATTTCTGTGCAGATTGTCATTGCGATGCAATTTGCATACAACTTTCAACAAAAATGTTAAAGCAATCATTTTTTGATGTACTACTTGATTTCAACACAGAATTCTCAGGAATGCAGTGCTTTGTGCCTTCTAGATAAGCTAAAATCAAACCAATAAATAATTATATTGTGAGAGATGGTTACCAGGGGAGGTGAGTTTTGCCTTCCTGGGTTTTGGAACATGTTCCAGTAACAGCAAAGAACTTCGCAAAAAATGAACCGTTATACTTCAGAGGAGCACGGTGCTTTCACAATTGCTGTTTCAGTCTTATCTCACAGATCTGTGCCTCTTTCTGTCACCTGAATGACTCCATGTATTTGCTGAAATGGGTTTCATATGTAACATTTTATAATGGCCAGTCCGTGTGGCTGTACAAGACACCTTGGCACAGTGGCTTTCAAAATGATTGGTAGTAAATGGAAGGCTGTAATTGAAATTGATGGAAAGTTTGCTGCTTTTCAGTAGCTTTCTGCGTAATAGTAATAAACACTATACAGCATATTGTTTGCATTTTAAACCTGCTGCTTGAAAGAATTCTCAGTATGGGTTATACAGGTCCTGAAAACAGTCAGAATGCTTTTAAACTGCATGGAAACAGAAGGCATGAAGTGCTTGTTCCATTTTCTCACTTCCTCTCAGCTCACCTAAATGCACAAGCCCTGTTCCATAGACCCTTGTCATTCATGTGAAACTAAAAAGCTCTGTCAACATGGAAATTCTCCAGACTGTCAATTCCCTTAACTAATCCAATTTCTACAGACAATGCATCTGCTGTGCTTTTAGCAACTGCTGTATTTGCTGATAGGAAAGGAGAGAGATATTGGTGGGGGATCAAGTCTGGATCTTCTGCAGGAATCAGAACTCCACTTGGAAATAACGAGTAAAAGTAAATATCCAATAACAGCTGGTTGTGTTAAGGAAAAGCCTTTGGAGATACCCAATGAAAACCTGTGTTACTGTTATGAGGAATGTATATAAATCAATATATATCAAGGAAACTGTATAATAAGAACTTGGCCTGAAAACCTAATGGTGAGACTGATGGATCTCCTGGGATAATCTTCCTTCAAAGGAAAGGTCCTTCAACCCTTTCCTGAGCAGCTAGCACCCCTTGAAGCACTCTACAAGCTGCTTTCAATCTTTTACTCATTCCCATTGAAATGAATAGAGCTTCTGCGCCATTGATTTCAAAACCATTTATGCAGCAGGAAGAATATATAATAATAGTAAAAAGACACTGTAGTAAGGAAAATAGGTTGTTTGTGTGTTACACATGACTCAGCAGAGCCCATATTTTGTAACTGTTCAAAGCTGCTTGGCAATTAATCCTTCTTCCAGTAAAGTCTTGGCCTCAGGCACCTTGCCATATGTTTGAGGTGGGAATGGTGCAATGGGAAACCTACAGCCCTCTACGAGGCTGAAACAAAGCAGGAGCTGCAGTGCTATGATACAGATTAAAATCACTAATTAACTTTATTGTATTTAAAATGAACTTTGTGTTATGTAGCCTAATCCCAGGAATCTAACTTCGCTGCATGTCAAGAAAGAATAATAAGTGGCCCACTCAGGGATAAAGTGTATGTACTAAAACGTTTTCAGTTGTCTATTGAGTGGAGCAGAGAGAGGCAACAAGCTGAGCAGGAGAGGTACCTGTCCTAAATGTCCAAAATTCTTCTTTCCATTTGAGTGATGTCTCTTCCAGCCTCTCCTGCTTGGTGAGTTGGTCCTCCCCCACACGGTGCCAGAGGTGCTGTCCTGTCCCCTGCTGCCCTTTAGCACAAGTTCCCAACCCTGGCTGTGGCAGCAGAGCCTCACAGCAGGCTCCCACATGGCTTGCTTCCAACACAGACTGACTGGAGTCCAGAAGACAGATGACTGCCCCAAGTATTTCAGCCTTCTGCTGAATGCAGATACCACCTGGTGCTGCTCACACTTTTGTATCAGGAATTATTTGCTCTGGTCTGATGTGCCCTTGTCTTTTCACTGTAGCTGTAGCACTCCTGATAGGAGCAAACAGGCAGCAGGGACAGGTTTTTTAAAAAGTATCAAAGTGCCCAGAGAAGCAGAAAAATCACACTACATGTTGGGCTTTGAATTGAGGTGCCAAATATCTTTAAAAATCTCAACTCCAAAGCTTCAGTTACTGAAATTGCACTTACATTAGAATTCCAGCTCTTGTCCAGAAGAAACTCATCTAAAGGGGAGTGAGGAAGAGAGGTTTTACTTTCACAAAGAGATTGTACATGTTACATAAAGTATATCCTAAAGATTAAAAATGTAAATAGGAAAAACCCCTCCAAAATGTATGTTTTAAAAAATTCTTATTTTAAATTGATCTAGTGCCATTCTTTGGATTTTTTGAGGTCTAACTAATTTTTGAAACCTTGGCTTTGTTCTTAAATAAATACCAGGGCTGAATCATTACTCTCCTGCTGAGGTATATACAGAGAGGGGAAGATTTTAGCACAAAGTAGCAGCTTTATGTCTGAGTATCTCCATTTTTGGCAGCTTGCATCTCATTTTATTATTCAAGCATGGGGGCAGGATTTGAATGTAGAATGTTGGGGGTTTATTTTAGTTTGTTTAATTATTAGCTTAGAACCAAAAATAGAGCAAGTCCCGATTTACTTTAACACTGAGGGTCCTATTCATAGAATCCAAGCCACAACCATGAGAGAATTGCATAACTTAGGAACGTAATAACTGTAATTACTGGAACAGCAAAGGTCACTGGGTCCATCACCATTATTTCTTAATTTCCCTTTTACTTTTATCCATTTGTGCATATAGTCCTTCTTTATCCAATCCTTCTCTGAACATCTTCTCTTGTTATAAGCATGAGTGGATTTGCTGTCCCTGAATTAAGCAGGACACCAACTTTTCCTGAATCTTTTTTTTTTCTTTCTCCTAAACGTAACTTTTCAGCACTTCCTTCTTCTGCTTCAAGTTTTTGTTAGAATTTTTAATCAGTAGGGATCCACTGAGAGTGGTGGTGTTCCTGTCACGAGCTATCCTCAAAGTGATGTCCATGGAATCCTTCCACTGTGGAAAAGCATTTACTCACCTTGCTCCTCAGAACATTAATCTGCCTAATAAGAAATTGCTGTATTTGCACTTAACCTTTACTTGTCCATGGCTATAGGGCTGATACCCCTCTACCTTAAATCTGGTTTGGTTTTGGGTCGTGGATCTTTCACCACATCCTGGAGGCTGATGGCTGCTTCCACCTCAGAACAGAGCCTGGTCTCCAATACAAGGTCCTGTTCTGACAAAGAGACTTTCTGCCATGTTTCCAATACACCAAGGCAGGTTTTCCACGGCAGAGCTTTGATGTGCACTCACAAAAGACCATTACTAAGACAGTTTAGATTTATCTGCTGTACACCGTTAGATTTTGAAATATTTGTCTATTTAGGTCAAAACTGTGTAGGAGGCTGCTTGGTTTGCATCCTCATTTATCTGAGTGCTGCACCCTGCTCAGTGCAGTTTCTGAACTTGCCTGAGTGAGGGTTCCCTTCCATCAGATAAGGCACTGTGGCTGAGGGCATTAAATAACTTCTCCTGAGCCATAGCAGGGACGTGCACTGCCACAAATCAAACATAAGTCTTCTAAACCCCATATCAGCAAAGCCAGTATAAGTCATCCTTCTCAGAAAAAGTCAAGTTTCTTGGTATTCAGGATTCCTCAGAATTTGAAGGGGACTAGTTTTGGGAGATGTCTGCTTCTGTTTTAAAAATTCATGTCTTCCCAACACATTTTATCACAGCATGTCATAAAAACAATATGACTGACTGGGAAAGTGACATTAATTTAGGATGAAGTGTCAAAACGGGGCTTTCTCTCAAACCAGGAACCTCTTAGTGGCAAGCAGACTTACAAGAACAAGGCTAAGAGAAAAGCAGGTCAGATTACTTTTACTTATGCTCCAGCTTGGATTAGAACTTTGGTAATAATGCCACGTCATCTTTCTCGATGGTTTGGTTTATCTGGCAAACTCCCCACACAATTGCCTTTTCTTTTATCTGCATTTTGAATGTAAATGTTTCATTTGACCCAAAAGAGGTTTTGTAACATTTTCATATTTGTCTTTCCAAAGAGCTTTGTGACTGGTGCAAGTTTTCATTCCTCCTGTGGGATTTTGGAGGGAGGATTCCCACATTTTCAACCTGGTACACTATTGTGTCAGGAGCCCACACGCAGTGGAATGCCTGGGCATGGTCGTGATGGACCTGCTTTACACCTGAGTTTTTCTCCCAGCTGGAAAAGTGCTGGGAGGCTGTGCCATGAAGATTTAGCTTCAGCTGGTCCAGCATTGGTGAGAGAGCTCAGCAGCTCAGACACCGTTCAGGAAATATTGGGGTGAGCTCCCCAATGTCCTGCTCAGCAAAGATCAGGGGACCCCGAGTGAGTTTAAAGAAGCAGCTACTCAGAAATAGTGGCAGTAAAGTCAGTCTTTTCCTGAGTTTATAGTTTAGCAGCAGTCAGGGATCCTAAAACCTCTGTCTCTAATTGAGTTTAAAAGTGCTTTCTTTGACCTGCAACCCCCTCAGGCTCAGTGAATTAGAACTAACATTTTTTTCCTACTGTCATGCCTTACCTGAGAAGAGATGCTCTCAGTACAACCACTTTGTGAATAAAAGTCCATTAATGTTTTATATCTAAATGAATAATAAAAATAAGAATAATATTTGAGGACATGAGAGATTAGTCAAAAGTAATTTAAAATACATACGTGCATTTTAATGTAAATTAGTCTGAGCTATTATGAGTAGTCTGGACAGACTATTGTGTCACTGTCTAGATAAACTGCTTTCCTCCAGGTCTCCACAGTGAAGTCAGAAGTGTGGAATGGATTAGAAAGCACAGGGAAGCAAAGCCCCTTCACTGCTCCGTGAATCTCTGTGGGTAGTTGAGGGAGAAAGGAACACAGTGGGACACAGACTTAGGGCTCTGCTCTCCATAGAAGGCAAACTTGGTGTTTTGAGGGAAAGGAAAAAGGTTTTAGAATCATTGAAGTTACAGACCAAGCCTGTTAATAATTAAATTCTCAGCAGCTGGTGCCTGCACATTCTGTGACTTCCTTTACCTGAAATACTTCACTTTCCAAGTGATAATATACTGAGAATTGAATAATTATAATAAAATAATTGAGTTTTTAATTGAACCCATTAATCTTCATTGCAAGTTCCAGAAATAAGTGGGTTTTCAAAGTGCATTAAGCCACAATCTTTTCTTCAAAATATAGGCTAAAATCTGTATACATATAGAGCTATAATTTCAAAACTATGGGACTCTTACGTGGAGATGCGTAACACCTCTGCAAACAGGAGCTTGGCTCGATGCAGAGCAATAAAATACCAAGTCTCTCTGCAAAGGACTTTCTTGCCCCACTGGACTGTGCTGACTAGGGAAAGAGTACTTGCAAGAGCCAAAAAGAAAAATTACGTGAAGAAGTAAAAAAACCCAAAAAACCCAAACTCAACCTGTTCTAAAGGAGCTTGATTTCTGTCAAAAGGAATTAATTCCCTTTGAAAGGTACTCCCTTCGTTGCTAATTAATTCACATGCACCTAATGTGTGATTTCAATTTAAAGAGCTAATCCCCTTGTGTGAGTTCAAAGAAGGTTTTTAAAA
The DNA here is from genome assembly GCF_015227805.2 of Hirundo rustica. Lineage (NCBI taxonomy): Eukaryota > Metazoa > Chordata > Aves > Passeriformes > Hirundinidae > Hirundo > Hirundo rustica. The sequence continues at coordinate 7,097,212 of NC_053464.1, forward strand.
AATGGAACATTTCAAATGCCTATGGAAATGCAAAGGAAATTGAAAGGGGTTAAAACTGTTATTTCCCCAGAAGTACTTCTAGAAAGGATTTGTATGAATGAGTGTGTATACATGTTTAGGTAATACATATTATATACATATATATGACAAGAAATTAATGAGCTGATCTATAATAATTGAGATGTTAATGATGATTGCTTAATATTTAGCCTTATAAAAACTGAATAGATCTAAAAAAAGGTCTTAAATTGGAAAACTGAATCGTACCAAAATGTGAATTTTAAAACCTTTATACATAGAATTCCTGTGGTGCTCCAGCATGGTCAGGGAATTTCCTGCAGAGAGGTTTGAAGGAACCTGCTGCAGAACTCTGCCACTGAGAAATGAAGTGCAGGAGCCACAGGCAGACCTGCACTGAGCTGGGAGAACTGAATGCAGCAAAACAGTTTTATCCATATACAAAGCACTTTCATTCCAAATGTTGATTTTGGAGAGTAAATATCTTTTTTTTTTCACTTTTTTCTTTCATTTTGAAAACTTCAAAGAACAGAATGAGCTAGAAAAGTCAATTTCAATAAACAAACATTTTAAAATGGAAATTTAAAGTTTTTTGTATCAAGTGACACAAAACTTGTATTTCTTAATTTGGAAATGTTTAGAAAAATCAGATTACAGTAGCCACACAGCTATTTTCAGAAAGCTGCACATCTGTTAAGAAAATGCTATAAATCCTCTCCAACCAATGCATACTGCAGTGCTTAAATATATTTATTTTCTGCTCTATTATTTATTACTTTTGTCCTTCCTTACACTCTCATGCCAGCTCCATTTATCTTTATTCATGATAAGTGGAGGTGGTGGCGAGGAGTATTTGTTTGAGGACAAACATGATTGGAAAATAACAAAACTAACTCCTGACCTTCAGCTGGGAAGAGGCACTGTGGGAATAATAGCATGAGGAAAAAAACCCAAAGAATTAACAGCAAGATTCCCTGACAAGATCCTTGGGATGAAAGTCCAAGTAATAGGTTTATTTCCAACCTCCAGTTTGAAAAGTTGAGAATTTCTGGCTGCCTCTGTTCTGTCCCCCAACCAGACAAGATCTTGGTCTGAAGTCTTGATGTGTTTTAAACAATTATTAATTCCTTATGTAACAAAAAAAAAACCCAAAACAAAACAAAAACAAAAAACCAAGACCAAAAAACCTTCATCACTCACTGTAAGCAACAACCTGATTTTTGCTGGTTAGCAGCTGCATCTGAGCTCCATGTATGCAGGGAGTCTCCAAATATCCACTTATTACATTGCTGTCCTCACAAAGTGTTGAAAGAGAATACAGTAATAGGTCAGGACAGAGAGAATATCAGAAAATCCCAAATAGATTTTTTATGTAGTTTATTGGAATCAAATATAACCTGGGGCAGTGAGAAAGAAAGGAATTCTCAGTCCAAAATAGAACTTTTAAGATTTTTTTCATCCTTTTCATAAACCATCTGAAAGTCTGAGGAAAAGTAGGGGGAAGGAGGATGAAGTAGGAAAATACCTTGAGGGATTAATGTTCATATCTCAAATAACACTTTCATATTTTGCAGCTTTCAAGTTTTCTTTTTTTTTTTTTTTTGTTTTTTTTTCTTTTTTTTTTTTCTTTTTATTTCTTTTTTTTTTTTTTTTGTTCTGGCCATAGCAGATTTGTTTGCCGTAGTGCAGAGTGTTTGCTCCATTGGGGGGTGCTGTCCTCGCTGGGGGCTGCCAAGAGCTGAGCCAAGGACAAAGTCACTGCTCTGGCCCCTCTTGTGACACCCTGGCCATAGGGCTGGGGCACGGGGGCTGCCTGCTGCCCCCCCTCTGCCTCTGTCCCCAGCATTCCCAGATGTTCCCAGCACCACATTCCCAGATGTTCCCAGCACCGCGTTCCCAGATGTTCCCAGATGTTCCCAGCACCACATTCCCAGATATTCCCAGCACCGCATTCCCAGATGTTCCCAGCTCCGCATTCCCACATATTCCTAGATGTTCCCAGCACTGCATCCCCAGATGTTCCCAGCACAGCGTTCCCAGATGTTCCCAGCACAGCATTCTTAGTTGTTCCCAGCACAGTATTCCCAGATATTCCCAGCACAGTGTTCCCAGATGTTCCCAGCACCGCATTCTTAGTTGTTCCCAGCACAGTATTCCCAGATGTTCCCAGCACAGTGTTCCCAGATATTCCCAGCACAGTGTTCCCAGATGTTCCCCGCACCGCATTCCCAGATGTTCCCCGCACCGCGTTCCCAGATGTTCCCAGCACAGTGTTCCCAGATGTTCCCAGATGTTCCCAGCACAGTGTTCCCAGATGTTCCCAGCACAGCGTTCCCAGATGTTCCCAGATGTTCCCAGATGTTCCCAGCACCGCATTCTCAGTTGTTCCCAGCACAGCGTTCCCAGATGTTCCCAGCACAGCATTCCTCTGCAGGAGCCTTGGCTGCACTGAAGGCATCACCCGTGTCCTTGCTGCGGGTCACTCCTGCAGCCAGATCCTCTGCCCTGCCCTCATTATTCTGAAAGGGTTTCCCAGCGCTACAGAGCTCAGATGTCTGCTGCGGCCTTGTCAATATTATTTGGGGCTCTGTGTAGCAGCAAAGGGTTCAGCTGCCATTTTAAACGGGCTTTTTTGTTTCAGTTGATGAGGTGTTCTGTTTTCTTTGTGATCATGTAGTGAGGTGTCACGTGGATTCCTTGTGTCCTCATCCTCTCTTCCAATAGAGATGAATATTTTTTTAATGGATATTTTGGTGTTTATTTTTGTGCTCTTCATCACATCTTACGTTTGACTTCAGTAATTTATAATCGTAATGGCAGCTAAAAATCACAGTCTGTACCCCAAGTGTTCGCACGACATTTTCTATTTTCTACACACAAACCTTAACTAACACGTGCAAATCAAGACTCTAGACACAAGTGCCTATTATCACAAAGAAAATTGATGCATGTTTCATTCCACGAGTGACTAAATACAGGGCAAAGATTGAAGATGCATAATTTTGCACAATTAAGTTCAAAAAATATCACGTGTTTTATTTTTAACTGCTTCTGATTATTTTTTTTTAACTAATTGCTCCTGCTCTGATTCATATCCCTGCAGAGTTGTGTGTGTTTGTAGCTCAGCTCTGGCTTCACAAAGTGAGCAGTCAGCAGTCAGCAATTAGTCAAAGTCTGAGAAGCTTGCTCAGGATTTCTGCTACAACCATCACTCGGGGCTGCTCACAAGGCTGTGACTAAATGTCTTTCTTGGAAATACTTCTTAGAAGCATGAGGCTAAAAACATTCTCCTGGTTCACAATAATTGGTTGTCTATTGGTGGAAAGGCAAGAACAATTTAGGAACAGCATAAATATTAAGCTGGTTTAGCATAATAGGGCTGCACTGACTGTGACCAGCAAGTGCAGGAGGGACACGGTCCTATAAGCTTACCTTACAAATGCTCATAATACCATCCTCACTTTGAAAATTATCACTCAATAGGACAGGTTTTGCTTCAGAAAAAGCTGCAGGCAAAGATGTTAAAAGATGATTAAGGCTGAAAAACCAAGCAAGCAGAAATGAAGAAGAGCCCTTTATCTAGTTAGCTGACTGAATGCATTGTAAGATAATATTTAATCACACAAATAAGTTGTGTTTTCTGTGTTTTCCTAGTGCTAACAATTCATTCAGCTTTCCAGGTGAGGGTGTGTAAAGGCATTTGCTAATTCAATGGCAGAGACTCTGGAGGTGCAAGAAGGAAACTTTTAACTCATTCAGCGCTGTGTTGGCCTCATAAGCCTGAGTTCAACCCATCTGACTGCTGGGAGGAAAGCAGTTTTTCCTGTGTCCCTTTCTTAGAAATGGATGAATATATTTCTTCAGTGGAAATTTGAAATTCTACAAGAGTTGTTGTGACTCTAATGTGAATTAGAGAACTGGCTTTATATAAGATATGTGTATCAGTCTGGATAGACAAAATTCAAAAAAGGAATAAGGGATTGAAACCAAAGTTGAATGGGAGGGAATTAAAGACATGGGAAACATCCAGTGTATAGTAAGTATTTTTTATGTTTCCCTTTCCTCTTCAAAGGACTGGTTTTTTCTGTCCTATCAAAAAGAAATGCCAGATTTTAGACATGACAATTGTGTAAAATAATCTCATCAATTTTGGGGGTTTATAGAGAAGTCACACTCCCTTCCCTCACGACATTCAGCAGTCACCTTTAGGATAAAAGGCGACCCTTAACAAACAGGTCTGTAAGAGCTGGAAAAGGCGTGTCCCAGGATACCAAGTCACACTCTCACTTCCTCATAAAGCACATGGCATCTCGAATGCTCCTGCCTAGGATGCGGAAAGATAAATGGGAAATTAGTGCCTACAAGTGTATCAATTATTTGGTTTGAGTTTACACTCTTTTGTAAGAATCAGGAAATCTTTTTGTGGCTGTTTCTTGTCTAAAGCAATGTTACTGAGAACACATAATCATTGCTTGTATAGGATAGATTTAAAAATCTATGTTTATGATAAATGGTATTATTTTTCTTTTCTCACGTCTGACAATATAATACAGTAATGCCAAGCGTGACTCAGGCATTGCAATGATTCAGCAAGCTTAGAAAGTCAAAAGGTAGACATAGCTGACTTGAAAATTGGAGACACTGAGCAGAGATAATAATTTGACTGCATAAAACAAAGCAATTTCAGCGAAACTGTTATGCATTGTGTACATTTACCATACAGGTTGACCAAAAATAATATTCCAGGATCTGATGTTGCAGTTATTGAAGTCAGTGACATACCTGCTATAACTTAAATGCAAGTAGGACTTGACTCTAACTTCTTATCATATTCCAAATGTTGAATGACATGAACAGCTACAGCTGATATACCTTGATAATCGAGACATCTACAAACAAAAGCTTATAAAAATACACAGGATGAAAGTGAAGATTTTTACACAGAAAATCCTTTGGGTTGCCACTGGGTGACATCAGCAGTGCTTTTCAGACAGTCAGCTGATGGTCAGTACAGCTGTGTCTCTTAACCTCCTTCAGAACAAATCTTGCCCAAAGACTTTCATATTTCAGCCTGGAAGATGAAGGCAGATTTGCAGAGAAAGTACTCCCTAACACAAGGGACCACTTAGGGAGTAATAAAATAACAAGGCATGGCCTCATTAAAGGGGGCCAGCCAAGGAGAGAAATATAAAGATCCCTGAGGCTAAGGGTGGGATTGACAGGAGGAGGAGGAAACAATAAAAAAGAACTAAATGGAGAGAGACAGATTGAAATTAGATGGCAATTACTGAAAACATATCATCCATGTCCTTCAAATGATGTTCTCTGTGATCCAAGTGCCTGGAAAGATCTAAATACCCATTTGTTGCCATTGGGCAAATTTAAATGCTGAGCATTTGCACTTCTGATTCCTCCATATAGTTTGGAACAGTGCAGGTGAGATCTTCAGCAAGTGTAACTCGTTTTTGCTCCATCGGCAAAGAAGCAAAGGATATATGAAGTCACCAATGATGAAACAGTTTACATTAATTGAAATTCTGGCCTTATAAGTTAAAATTTATAATTTATAGCCAAATCCCTTTTTCATTGGGCAGGCTAGCTTCTAATTTTCTACAAAATTATCCATGAAACTATACTGTCCAAATTCCATGTGTACTCCTTCTAGATGTAAAAACGTTGAAAGATTTAAAAATTGATACTTTTTTTTTCCTTTTACTTTCCAATACCTTCTTTATCTGATCTTTATTTAGCTTTCTAAGACAGTGTTTAACAGTGGGTGGTGTTAAGGCTTATGTGATAGGCAATGGCCTAAAAGCCTCTGCTGGCTGTTGCACAACCTTGTAGCTTGATGCTTTCACAAGTTTTGGGTTTCATCTCTAACTAGCAGGGATGAAGATGTGCCTGTGTTGAGAGGACCCTCTGCCATCTCAGTTTCCAGCCTCAGATTTTTAGACCTCTGTGTCTGACCTTTCTGAGTTCTGGTTCTGTCATGTACTCAAATCTGCAGGGACTAATCTGAGCTATCAGTTTGAAATTGTTGGTATCATTTTTTATTGTGTGAGCATTTAGTGCCTTTTGCTCTTGTCTGGACTAAAATACCATAAAACCACACCATTTGTTTTATTGTTTCCTTTCAGCCTGCCAGTTCTATTCTTAGCTGTAGCCTAAAGTATTATGACAGACAAAACAAGTGTTCCGTAGACGTTGGCTACCCTCTAAAAGATATTCTTATCTGGGCAAGAAATTCATTTGGAGTATCTGTATTCATTTTATCAGGGCCATTTTCTCTATTTTGGTGCTAGAACAAGGTGTTATTACTGTCTATGTTGTTGTTTTCCCTTTTTTAGAACTGATGTTTCACACTTTTTTCTTTATTTATCAAGGGATCCCGTGTGGGAAAACCTCAAAACATTCCAACATGTATCACATAATTTTTATGCTGTATCCTTGTCTCACCTGTCAGCACTGATGTTCTTAATACATCAGCTCCCAACCTCTCCTGTTGCAGTGACATCAGCCTCATAACTCATCTGTTATGTTTTCAAACACAGATCTTCATGCTTAACACGAGCTTCCTATCAGCATTCACAGAGCTAATTGTTGCCTGCCTTCATATCCCTTCCTAAAGTCATTTTCCCATATGATGACAGAAAATTTTGAGTGATTGTGCAGCTGGTATGCTTTGACCTCTTTTTTTCTTTTCACCAAATATTGTCTCACTGTGGCATTTGACTCCCCATTTATTTCCTGAATCCATCTGTTGCCTTTTTCTTATGCCTGGGTGATATTCCCTGTGACAGCTCCTGACCACGATTATGTAGGTGCTACAGGGATACAATGTAGACATCAACAATAACAACATTCTTATCTCTCTTTTTTGATAGAAGCAGTTTCATCAAAATACGTGTCTTGTTTAATTACTCTATCTTAAGAGGGAAAGGATTAGAAGCTGTAAAACCAGCAGACCAAAGCAGCACAAGCACAAAAGTTCAGTGCTTTGGTCAAGCAGACGAAACACCAGTTTGGGAAAGCTTCCCAGTTCAACATAACATCTTCACCAGCTACTTGTGTATTCATAGCTACCAATGAGCTATAGACAGAAACTGTTGATGTAAATTGGGTTCTGTTTTAAAGGTTTCCTGAGGGAAGGTTGTTCTGCCTCATCCCCAGGTTGTTACGACTGAAGGAGGGAGAGGAGCAGGGACTGTCAGGTGCTCTCTGCAGGGGATGTAAGGCTCACTGCAAGAGGATTTACAGGGGCTGAGCTTTCACCAAGCTCCTGTCAGGCAGGGTGCTGTCCCTCATTCCTGAGGGCTGACAGTGACTTTGCTGGCCAGGATGAGCAGATGGAACAGGTTTGTGCAGACTTATCCCAGCAGCTGTCCCAACCATTGCTCCTTGAGACATCCGCTCCCGCTGTCCCTGTATCTGTACGTGGCAGGGGCAGTTTCCATCTCAGATGCCCCCAGCGCTCCCTCACCAATCCACGTGTTGGAGCCTAAAGTTGGAGCCTTTCAGCCTCCTGGTGTTTATTTACAAAAGAGAGGAAAGATGTGTTTAATGAAATGCAAAACATAATGCACCCCCGAGTACAGCTCCTGCCTAAAGAGGGAGTTAACAAAAGTGAAAATCAGCTCAGGCTTCCAGATTTATCAGAGCATGACCGCAGATACAGTTCATGGCTCCAAGTGTTTGTGTCAGACGCTGCAGATGCTGCCCTGATCTAAGCAAATGCAGAAAAGGGAACCACAGGGGCTCTGCGGAGCCGCAGCTCTGTCCCTTGGGCAGGAGCACCTCCCACACCGAGAACACAAGTTGTTATCCTCATCTGAGAGCTCCGCTCCCCTCCAAAGGGAAGAGGGGCTGTGTATCCCCCAGGGGCTCCCTGGTACCTTGTAGCCATTAGGTAACTTCAGAGCCTCCGTCAGGACACAGCCAAAGCCTTTGTTAACAGGATGCCCTAATTTTCTTCTTTTGCTATGCAAAACCTGCTGTATTTTCTAATTGACAAAAGCACTTAATGAAGTTCGGTACTTTGTGCTATACACTAATTTCTTTTTTGCATATGCAGCCACTTCAAAGGTCTTTTCTGAACTTCAAAGACTATCTTTTGAAGTCTCTTAAATTGTGAGCGGGCTAAAAGGATTTACATCCTCCATTCAAGGAGTGTTTAAGTAAATTCCACTGGAATACATTTTTTGTATTTCACCAGTGTCCCTCCACCAAGAATGAAAGATCCCCCACAGCAGGGCACTCGCAGCTTGGAGGGTCGCTGCCCAAACCATTCCATGATTCTGTGATAAAATATTAGCTGTACAAAAGATTCCTGTTGTCCTCTCTAACAGAGAGGTTTGTTTTAGTAAGGTAGATATTAACATATGAATAGTAAATATTTACAAAAATACTCTATAAAACAAAGATCTGATCGAAAGAGGAACTCAGCCCCCTTCTGATACTGAGAGTATTATTTTCTTAATTCCACTGAAATCTAGAATCATGCAAACAGATGTTTGCTACTGCCAGTGAAGCCCTTCAGTGTCTTGGCACCCCGACAGTACTTATAACTTGAAGTTTCTGTCACCTTTCTTTGAGAGGCAGTCTGTAATCCATAGGCCACAGGAACAGTGTGGATAGGCCTTTTCTTCTTCCACTGCATTCCTCCACAGCCACAGGAAGAAAGAAGCAATCATTTCTCAGCAGAAACAATCTTTCTCCTTTTGGTTATGTGGATTTCCTATTCTGGATTGGCAGAATAGGACAAAAGATCAATAAGACAATAAGGACTCCCATATCTGGGACTCTAGATCAAGCTAATCAATCTCAAAGCAATAATTGTAGCTCAGGAAGAGTCCCAGGGCAGGTGTTCTCAAGCATTTCCAACTAGTTTGTTTTCACTAGTTTATTTCTAGTTTTTGCCACTGTGTAAACCATGAACAGTAGTTTGGGCATATAATAGTTTACATTTTCTGAAACTGTGCATCTCTAAATCTCAGTATTTGGTGAATTTCATCTGTCTTCCTGGAATCCTGCTTATGAACTTGGTTGGATTTCTTTTTTCTTTAAGAGAGTTTTGCATCAAAATCCAAAGATTTCCAAAACTGAGTTAGCTTAGGGGAAAAAAAAAAAAAAAAAAAAAAAAAAAGGGGGAAGAAGCCCAGCAAATTATAAAGAATATACTTTGAAAAGTGAGAGTTCATTATTTAATTTCACGATTTTAGGTTTTACATGAATTGCTCAGTGCTCCATCTTGTCTATTTAAAGACATGTCAATAGCAGTGGGGTGGGGTATCATGTGCCCAGCTATGTGAAGTCATATGAGAGTTATACGACAGTTAAATATCAAGTTACATTTTTTAAACCAATACCTCAGTAGATACTTAGTACTGACTGATAAAATATCTCAGGCTTTCTTCCTAACTTGTCTTCAGCACTGTTCCTTCTCCATCTAAAATTTTAAGAGGCAGATCCTCATTCTCTCTGTCTCAGGAATTCCTGGGTTTTGCCTTGCCATTCCCTTTTACTCTGGCTAAAGTGCCAAACTCAAACATGCCAGTGCATGTTTACCCCTTCTGATTATCACTTAAGCTAATAAATATCTGAGACTTTGTCTCTCTAAGCTTTCTTTTCTGCTGGGTCTGTATTTAGCAATAAAAGTAGAAGGTATCTTTGATTTCCAAATCACACCTTTGCAGTCACAAGAGGACAGAAATAGTGTCTTTCTGAAGTCCTGTCCCAGCTCCGTCACTATTGGTTGGCCTGGCCCCACTCCCTCCAGATGCCAATCCCGAAATTCTCTTCATAGTGTAGAAATATGATCTTAGGCACCCTAAATAAAAATGATACAACTTTCAAAGAGGCTGAGTGCAGCTCCCGTTTGATTTCCCTGGGATTCATAAAATGCAATTAGGCCACTCACACAGAAGGATCCTTGGATGTGAACACATTGTATTTATCTAGGTTAGACTATTTTGGCCTATTGTTTATTTCATAACCAAGGCTGATCTACTTTTTACATGCACTAAAGGAAGTAGGCTTCTTCCAGTTCTCTTTAAACTTCTTGTTTCAGAAATATTACCAGCGTTCAATCTCAGCTGTAAATGAAGACTCTCATCTTTAGGTAGACCATAGCTTAATTGGTAAAATTGCTTAATTGTCTTACTTACACACTGTGTCCTCTGCTGAGTTATTTAGAGCACTTTCTATACAAAATGCATTATTCAAAACACAGTCTGTGCTCTTGACTTGCAAATTTCACATACATTACAGAGGCTCGTCTGGATCTTTGTTTCTTTCTATGTTCCAGCACCTACATCTCTTAATACTTATATTCCTTAAGGAAAACGTTCAGTTAAGAATTCTTTCACCCTTACAAGCAGCTAATCTAAAACACAGATCAGCAGGACACATAGCACAAGTACGCTTTAAGATGACAAAACTCCCTCTGCTGTCCTTTCCAAGTCATTGAACGCTAATGGCAACACCAGCTTTGCTCACCCCTCTGCCTCTCTGCTGGTCTTCAGCACCCGAAAAAAACCTCTGTATGTTAAAGAGCAGAAGCAAAGGCTCATATGCTGTGTGGAGCCTCCCTTACCTGGCACATTGCCGGGAAACACTGTGCTGCACTAAGTTCCTATTTCCCATTGAAAGGAAGGAAAAGGCAGGTGGGAATATTCCTTCCAGGAGTGATGATGGATGGCACCAAGCTGCTCTGGACAGCCGTGATTGCTGGGTGCTCATCAGCAGGATGGGCACAGCTGTCTTCAGCTGCAAATGGCAAGAATGAAGATACCTGGACCTTCTGCCATACCTGTTCTCACTCAAAAACATAGATGAGATACTATTATAAGGTAATAATAATTACATGGAAAGTCAATTAATTATTTAAGTCCTTAATTAATCAGGAAACAACATGAAGTTCTATCAGCAAATGCCAGGAAACAAGTTGAAATCCCTGGGACTGTAAATCTGTAAATTCCCAGATTAAAGCCTTGCTCAGCAGTGTCTCTCCTCTCCTCTCCTCTCCTCTCCTCTCCTCTCCTCTCCTCTCCTCTCCTCTCCTCTCCTCTCCTCTCCTCTCCTCTCCTCTCCTCTCCTCTCCTCTCCTCTCCTCTCCTCTCCTCTCCTCTCCTCTCCTCTCCTCTCCTCTCCTCTCCTCTCCTCTCCTCTCCTCTCCTCTCCTCTCCTCTCCTCTCCTCTCCTCTCCTCTCCTCTCCTCTCCTCTCCTCTCCTCTCCTCTCCATTTCCTAACAGCCCACTCCTGTCCCACCATCTTCCCAGAGGTACAGATTGCCAGGCTTGGGAACTGCTGGTGCTTGGGATGTTCTTAGATTCCTGCTACCTTTACATTGTGCTCTCTTTGTTTGCATTCCAGTTTTATGAGTTTCTCATGTTTCAGTCTTCAATTAAGAAGAAATAGTAACAGAATTGTCTTTACTCCTTGAGGTGTATGGCAGCTAGCCCCAGAAATAACCTCCTCAGGGTTGAATTTCAGCACTCCCCAAGTGCTGGCTTGCTCCAGTGACCATTGATCTAGAATTCTTTTGAAATATTTAATCTAAATATATCTGTCCTAAAGTCCTGGTTAGAAGAGAAGTTTTCCATGTTATAACAGATGGAGAACAGGAAGAACAGTCATTGAATTAGTGCTAGAGAAAAGTTTTGCTTTTGTCTGAGCTTCAGGAGAGACTTAAAATACTGACATGTTCCCAGCTGATTTGACAACCTCAGCTATGTTTTCTTCCATCAGAACCTTAAAGCTGCCATTTATATTTTAACATGTGCTTAAGATGTTATGTGGTAAAACCGTGAACAGTAATTCACCTTCAGCTGCAGTCAGTTTCTCTCCCATAACAAGACTTTCATAAAACATTTCTAACAAAGTAAATAAATCTCTCAGTTCCCACTATGCACCATTATTAAATTTCAATCCTTCCTTAAAAATAAAGATCCATGCATTTATTAACTGCAAACAGCTAGGACTGCCATCCTTTAAAATATTATCTCCTGCTAGAGAATTTGAAGTAGAGAAATGCATTTACTTTTAGGAATTTGAACATTAATCATGGCAGAAGTGACATACTATATACATGGAAGCTGGAAGTGGAGTGGAGCCCTGTTTGACACCTCTAGGGAACATCTACAGTAGCTTACAAAAAATGGAGAGAAATATGATGCAGCTTCATACTGAAATATGGAAGTGCTCATGATATACAACCCAGCGCTGACAGCCCTTCTGTGCCCTTGGGAATCTTTTGCATTAGTTTGTCAGTTAATTTTTGTACAGTAAACACTTGCACAAGTTCACTTTCATGTGCTTAATGCCCACAGAATCCTCAAGCCCCACCCCGCCCCCCCTCAGTTAACCTTGCATGGAATCAGCTCCTTTTGGTGTCTTCTTTGTATGACAGATAAGACTTCATTTTTGTTTATGTGGAATGAAACAGTCATCCTAAGAAGATGATGCTGAATTTATTTTTTTGTAAATATTTATAATACTCCAGCTGTGAGTTTTTCTGGGAGTATAAGGTTTAGAATTTTTAGTTTTTTCCCCTTTGTGGGGGAAAATCTGTGTCTTAAAAGCAGCCACATTACCCACTAGAACCTGAACTCTGGACCCCTTCACCAGCATCCCCTGAAATGCCACAGCAATTTCACTGTGCAGGGCTGTGTGATGGGCAGTGAAAGCTTTGCCTTCATCCACATCCAGGCACATTCATATCTATATGACAACTGCAAGAGAAAATTCTTCATTATTTAACTTACTCTTCTTCAAGGAGTATACAGCCATGGTAAACTCAAGAGCCTGTGCACTGACTGGCAAACATATTTATTTTTCTATTACCAAAATAAATAATTTGGGGATTCCATTTCAATTTGTTTACCATTTACAAGTAACAAATATAATTAAAGAGCACCTTGCTGCAACAAGAATCAGTGGTGCCTAAGAGGTATGTTACAGGTAATGATCCACACTATAAATTTAGTTCGGATCTCTACAGATATCACAGTTATACCTCTGTGAAGCTGAAAATGCAAACAGCTTCTTTGCCACAGCCTAACTGAACAGAAAGAGCTTTCCACCAAAAATTTTCAGCATACAATTCCTATTGTGTGTACTTTTGTTTGTATGATGCAGCTGCATGTGACACATGCTGTTATCATCTACTATACAGATAACGTTATGGAAAGACCTGGAAATGTGACAAGAAAAGCTTCTCTTGTAGCTGGTTAAGCTTGCCAAAAATTGCCATGTTGTGAGTTTGCTTTTTTTTTTCTGATGAAAAGAAAATTCATGTCACCGCAGTTGTGGTAAGTGACAGAAATAGCCTAAGGTAAATAAATACACAGAGCAGTTTTACTCAAAATCTTCCACAAAATAGTAATAGGATGGCTCCCTTGCAGTTAACACAAAACCTCTCTGACAACTCCACTGCTCAATAATTTAACACCCTCTGTAGCAGGTGATGTAGTCCTGTGCCATTTCTTGATTTCAGATTTCACAGGTTTAATCATTTCCATTCAATAACCAAAAGAAAGCAGATGTGAAATTCCTGTCCACCACTTCCTGGTGACATTAGTGAAGCAATCCTTTGCCTGTTTACCATGTCAAATGCTTGAGAACAGTGTGCACGCTCCTTACATCCACTTAAGCACTTAACAGAGTGTTCAGGTATTGATTTTCAACTGTCTTTTAAACCGCTCAGATGAATTCATATGAGCACTGGGGCATCTGTGAGTTGTCCAAATGGACATTGATCATATATAATGACCTTGCTTCCACAAGGATCATTCTCTTCATTCCTTTCCTTCCATTTTTCTCTGGTTGTCTAGCTGACACACAGTATATTACATTAAGATTCAGTCCCCTAGCACCACGTCTTAAACATTTTTGTATTAATAAAAGAAAAGAAATTATATTCCACACGCTTGTCCAGAGTTCTGCATTAACTTCACAATACATTTGTTTCTCATTCAAATCAACGTAAATGAGAACACACGAGTTTATCTTTATAAAGGATTGTTCACTGTGAATGTATAAACTGCCCAGTGAGCCTCACTAAGCATGGGATCAGACTGCTGGCAAGAGAAAAACTTCCGTACTCAGCCTACACGAAAAAACTCAAGAATGCTTCATCTTTTAAGGCTAACATCATTGCTTCTCAAAGTATCACGCACCTGCTCTGCATTGTGAGCCAGTTTCTTCAAAACTCAGGAATGGCTCCAAAAAGTTTCTCTGTATTGTGTCAGCTTCCAAAAGGTGTGTCTGGATGGGGTTGGTCTTAAATGTGTGGCATCATCAGTCTGGCAGCAGCCTTTGCCTCCAGGGGGGTTCCTGGGTGTGCCAGGGGCTCTGCCCCCTGCAAATCCTGCTCCTCCACCCTTCTCACCCTTCACCCATCTCTCCTCCTTATTTTATGCCACCACAAATAAATACTTATTGGCAAGAAAGCGGATCTGCCTTACAGAAAGGGTCACAAAGCCATTTAGGGGCCAAGCCCATACAATTTAAGCAGCAGCGCGTCGTGAAGCCTTTAACACAACGTTATCTCGGGAGGTGCAGTGGTGATGGCTGGAGAGTTCTGTCCATTCTCACAAAAGAGACCTTGTTTAGCAGAAGTGCTGCAGTTTTTCTGATATACACAGGGGATTCGCAAGCTGCCTCTTCCCGTGACTCAAGTTTTACTGCCTGGGCAGCTGTGGTTTTTTCTGGTCAGTTAAATCCACAGTTAGTTGAAGAGTCAAAATGTTGATTTACTTTAATACGATTGGCAACAGAGAATTTCACCTACAAAATCTGGCCTCCCCAATGGTCATTGAACCTGACTGTATTTCTGTCTTTTCCTGCTGTTATTCAAAGGTAAAGAAATACACAGAAATATTTAAAAATTTGTTTTATTCTACATGTTTACTGCAGGTGTGTAAGTTAAAACCATGTCTAGACTGGGGCACATAAGCAAAATTAAACCAAATTAATTTACTGCAGTATTCATACATTTATTTTAAGTATCCCTTCCTATGATAATCTCAAGAGAAACAAATTAAGTAAATTTCATTCCACTTTACTTAAACTAAAGCTTTATTTCTGAATTAAAGTATCCACGTGAACTCCAGGCTATACTGAAGATACTTTAAAATGACAATTTAATTAATTCTGGTTTGCTTTCCTGCTTATCTTTCCCCATGTAGACATGGCATCAGCGCTGCCAGAACAGCACCCGGCGGGGCTGACCTTGGCAGTGTGATGTAAAACCTCTCTGCACAGCCTCTTGCCTGGTACTCCCTGTTCCCTTCACCTCTGCTGAATCACAGTGATGTACTTTGTAACAGGAGCTGATAGGGATCATTTATAACTGGGACTGGTTTTATACACATAACACTAGAAGATAGGTACATTCATTAAAATGAAAAAAAAAAAAAAAAAAAGGGGGGATTTTTATTTTGTTGTTGGTTTGGGGTTTTTTGTTTGGTTTTGAGGGTTTTGTTTTTTGGGAGGGTTGGTGTTTTTTGTTGTTGCTGTTTTTAATTTACTGTCCAGTCTTCTGTGGAGCTGTAATTTTTTGGCAGGTGGATTTCTAGATAGATAACCATCCTGGCCCGAGTGATCCAGAATTGTCTGTCTTCCTATGTTACTGTGATATAGTTTGTTTCTTAAAATTAAATAATCTTTTAATTTTAAGAATGTTTTTTAAAATATCTTAAGGTTGCTACATTTATGAGAAAAGAGGTCATAAAAATAGTTACTAATTCAAATTGTGAGAACAGCAGCAAAGAAACTGAGGGATGGGGAGGCAAACCATACTTGAATATGAAAGGGAGACTTTCTGTCTTCGCTAGAGGTTCCCATCCAGCAGATTCCAGTGAAGAGAGAGAACACATCTCTGCTCTTTGGCTTTGCTTTATTTTGGTTTCTAAAACGTTATGTTTCATACAATATATTTTGTACTTTGCTCTTCTGTGCTATCTTTCATCTAAGGGATCTCAGAGCACTTTACTCACATTATTAATTAGGCCCCAAAACAACCCTGGAGGTAATTAAGTATTTATTATTGTACAGATGCGTGAGCTGAAATAGTGTCTGAGATACAGGGCCGTGTTTACATTAAAGGCCCTTTGGACTGCTCTGTTAACAGAAAATGGCTTTGAAATAGTTGTAAATTGGATTATTAGGAATGTTAATGCTTCCTTATCCTTGTTATTCTTGATGCTGGCTTGTTCAGTGAATGTTCCCAACCTTACACTGTGAACAGGCAGTGCATTTAACTTCATAAATGGACATCTGCACTGAGCCTTTTGGATAGGAAATCCAGCATTGCTCCCAACGCCATTTACATCAACAGCTCCCTGCTGCAACGTGTGGAACTTACACATTTAATAAGTGTCATGGTTTCCCTCTGAATCTGCATTTCCTATTTCCAGTGCACAGTTGCAAGAGGAGGGAGAACAAGTGTCCCTCTCCTGATCTGTGTACTCTGAATCGCTGAAGGTGACTTACGTACAGTTGATTAACTCTGCATTGCAATGAAGTAGAAACCAAGTGTCTGTTCATTTGTCTCAGAATATGGGTGATAAAAAAAAAGATTCCCATTTGAAAAATGTTCATTTCTTCTGTTTATATTTTCTGCTCTTTCCTTTAGCTTTAATTGCTGAAAATGTGTCTAAGTTTAGCTCTAGGTAATTCTGTTTGTCATTTAGTTTGTCCCTAAATCTATCTGTCAAGGATGGCTTTCCCTTATTAAAACTTTGGGGGGATTGGAAGGGGTTTTTTTCATTCTCTCTCTTTTTCTCACTGTTTCCTCAGCAAGTTTGAAGCAAGAGAGGAAATAATATTGCTGTTTTAAACACATTAAAAAAACTGCTAGAAATTTTATTTGCGGTCTGACTCTGCCCTGACCTAGGAATCCTTGCTGTAGGGACAGCAGGAATTTGTTCCTGCTTCTCACTAACAGCTTAACTGGATCCATACCTTGCTTCCAAAGCAGGTACAGAAAACTGCTTTTTCAGCATAAAGAAGGTAAAATGGAAGTCTGATGGTAACAACTTTCCTAAATTTGCAGTAGAAAAAGGGACCGGTTTGCTGGCAGTGATGTTTCCAAGGATATTTCCACTTCCTCTATTGTGGACAGTGATTGAGCAATATTTCAAAAAAGTATTTTTTCCTAATCAGACAAGTAGATCCCTGGATGGTAACTTGGACTATCCATTTCAAATGGAAAAATGGAAGAAAGGAAGGTGAATCCAAGTGCAGGACTTCCTTTTCTTAAATTTAGTAGGCACATTTCTCTCACCAGCTGAGGCTCAGGTTCAAAATCCCCACATCTTCAGAAGTACCTCTGAGTATCAGCTCACCCTAACCCAGCATGACTCTATTAGTGTGACACTGTGAAAAGGTTTATAATTCTGTCTGCTTTTGTGTAGGATTGGTTCACAACAGCAGTGGGCCACAACTTCTTCTAGTCCCAGGGCTTGTGTTGTCAGCACTGATTCAAGATCTTTGTACCACAGACATCCTTTGGGGTTTCTTCCATCCAGAGAATTTGTGGTGTCAGATGCTGTTTAGAAATGCACTTAATTCCTCTTTGCTTTCCTGTTTACACTGATGATGTCAGGGTTGGTTTTTATAGTTAATCAAGGTACCTTCTGCAGCTATTGCAGTACTAGAATAAAAAATACAAGCAGTGTTTATTTCCGGTTGGTGTTCTCTCTCAACAAGCAGGCTATGAACTTAAAATACATAGAGCTTAAATGTGGAGGACATTCTGTACAAACTTCAAGGTTGATTTGAATTTTGGGCATAAACCACCTGACAGCTTCTCTTTCACATTGGGCTATTTTAAGCTTTTAGTAAGTCTAGAGTCAGTAAAAAACATATACACAGCTGATGCACAAACTAGAAGATCTTTGTCACTGTTTAATTTGTCCTGACAACAAGTTGTTGTTGTTGTTCAGTTCAGTTTAGGGTAAAATATCCTTGTATCGATCCAAGTGTATTTATAAGAGAGCTCCAGCTTTAACTGGAGGTATTTCACGTTTTCTTTCCTGTGACCATATCCTTAGACATGAACTTATACATTTATATATCACAAATACTCCATGGCATTGAAATCAAACCATCTTTCTCATCACTGCATTACCACGGCAGGAAAATGAAAATAAGATTGGACAGGACTTTCTGGATTATCAAATCCTTTTCTTTACTTTCTAGGGCAACTATGGGATAAATGGCTCACATTTGCTTTGAGGCCAATTGCTTTCCTTACTCTGATAGATAAATTGTTTTGGCAGCTCACTCCTTTAATGATTAGGAATCTATTACTCGCAACCTCTGTGTATGCAAAGCCAGCCTGTGCCATTTGCACTCGCACCAGTTTTGTTCATTAGTCCAAACAGCCCTTCTGCTTGAGGTTTCCTTCCAATACACCTGTGCCAAAAGCAGTTTTGTCTCTTGTTCAGCTGTCCTCTTGCTTGAGTTGCCACACAAGCTCCTCTTAAATCTTATTCTGTAAAAGAGATTTTTATTTTCCTTGACCTCTCTCATAGTCCATCTTCTCATTGCTGCACTTTTATTGGTGTATCTTGCTTGCTCAGGACCAAGTGACCAGAGCTGCATCAGAAGTAACCAAGAACCCTTTTTCTGCCTTGGGGGACAGCATGAGCACATCATATGTCATTAATAGTCCCTAGATTTCAGCAGAACTTTATGTAAGTCCCCAGGTACTGGCACTCTATTTAATACTGGTAGAATCTGTCTGATTTTTGTCATTTCAATCCTGAAGATGATGCTTCTTGCATGATACTGCTCTCTCCCATATGGCATCTATTTCTCACCTTTTGTCATCTGCAGATTCAATTAGCACCCCTAGACTTTTTATATTTTTGTAATGAGAAGATCAAATAAAGTCAGCCTTCACACGGGTTCTTAAAGAATTGTCCATGTAAAGCCACTGCAGCCCAGTAGCCGCTTTCAGGATGACCTGCAGTTCTTATCCACTTTACATTTCTAACAGGTCCTGAGTTGTCCATCTTAAATAGTCATTGCAAATACAGAAACTTTGGTTTGCCCTGCTAAAGTCCAGTTTCTTTTCTCTAAAACATGAATTATCCTTTCTTAGAAATGTTAGTTGAATTTAGCAGGCGAATTTGAAAACATTTTTTATAGGTTTTGGGTTTTTATGCCTTACCAAACCAAAAAAGAGACAAATCATGTTTATAACTTGCAAAAGAAGCAGCTGTCCTGTGCTCCTCCATAACATCAATGACGACTTTAGTTTAAAATGCGTCATGCCACTAATTAGTTTTTAGTGCACACCACTCTTGGAAGAGTGAGTAACTGCTTTCATGGGCACAGTAGAAACTCATGGCTTATGTGCCCTAAGTTAGTGTAAGCTGTGGTTCTAGGAGACGTGTCACATCTTTGATCCTTTACAAGCTGTTCCTGGATTGTCCTTTGGGATCACTGCTGCTGAATTACATCCCCCTCCTCAGCACCAGTAAGCGCTGGGTTAAACTAACACTATCTACCCTGGACAGCACTTGAAAACATTCAGGGCATTAGTCCATGACTGCTCCATTTCCTGGCAATCCCGTTGCTCCCTGGTTCAGAGGCCATTCCATCCCGGACAGTTTTCTCTGACTCCTCTGCTCTCCTCAGCGCAGCCGGGAGCTGCTGAGTGCCGCCGGCACCGGCTCCAGGGATCAGCCCTCAGACCTCATTTATTCATCACAAGCAGATCAAGTGCTTGCTGTGCAAGTTCCCTCAAGACCTGGGGACATAATTACTGTTTAATATGTCTTTTGCATTCAAAGTGCCTGAAAAGCTCTTAAGATTGTGCTCTTATTGTATGATGCCAGGTGCGTATTACGTGTCCACTCTGCTGTGAGCCCACACGACGGCACAAGGGCTGTTCCTGAGAATTTGTCTGTGGAGGACTGAACAGAACAGGGTAGGAGCAGTATCCACAGTGCCTGTTTGGTGGAGGATAGAGAAAAATACTGTAACAGCTGTGCTGGGGTGTCCTCTCAGAGAAAACCAGCTGGTGTCTTCAGAAAGGAAGCTGGGAGGGAATCACCATGAGGGCGGTGTGGGTGCTCAGGGACCTGGCCCCGGCCCAAGGAGGGAGCAAGGCATCCGGGCAGTGCAGAGGGGACGGTGCCTGCACCATTGCCCACACACATGTCCCACATAGATGATGTCAGGAGCACTTGAACACTCTGTAATCTCTAATTCGATGAAACCAAACCAGCTTGGTGGTTTGGAAGCTGATCTGATTCCATTACAGCTTTTGGATCTTGAAAAAATCTAAAATATAATCCTTTGGGAGCTACTTAGTCTTTTGTCCACTGCCAGCTACCTGAGTTTTCTGCACTGAGTATTTCCTCTAAGGAATACAAGGAGACATTTATTTCGGGAAAAGCAAACAGGACCTTGATAATTTATTTTAAATTTCAGACCAAAGCATTTGTTTCATTGTAAACAGGTATTTTAAATCTGTGTACACCAAAACTGTTACTGTTGCTTTCAATTAGAAATAATAAGGTTGAAGAAGCAGCCTCAATAAAACTATACAGGTAAGAAAAGAAATTATTTTCAACTAAGTAAGAATGAAAAGTCTAAATGTGGCATTAAATGCTTAAAGTGTATAGTGAGAATCCCCAACACAGATTTTAATTTTCATTTAATATCTGAGCTCCCCTGAGTGAAATCCCAGTTGCTTATGAAAAGCTGAGGTTTAAAAACTGCCTGGTGGCCATAGTTTTAAGGTAGAGGGTTACAGTCTATTGCTGAGAGAATAATTAAGAGTCTGGTCCTCACCTTGGTCAATTTGATGCCATTTCTCTGAGTTTAATGTAGCTTGACTGATTTACATGAGCGGATAAGTGACATTCAGCTCCATGTTTTTAGTGAGAAAAATAATTCCTTTGCCCTTTAAAAGTATAACTGCAGTTATTTGCTAAGGACTATCTCATAGCCATTTAGGAAATACTCCACAATGGGGAAAAAATGGACAAAGAAACTTACTGGTATAAACCACCAGGACACTAGATGACAGAGATAAAGATGAAGGTCTTTTCAATTTTTAGGGCATCTGTAGGATGCACTTTCCATGCACTTGCTTATGATAAGTTGAGTAACAGTGTACAAAATGTACTGGACTCCTGCTAATTCCATATGTGTTCCTTATGTGAGTGGATTGTGTATCAGCTAAATGCAGGTAATGTCTGTGTACCTGTTTTCCAATATCAATGGAATTAACGAAGTCACTTGGAAAGATCAACAGCTCCTAAGACATGGCTGTTCCAACACACCGCACCATGTTGCTCCAAATACCACGGCATTTGCAATCTCGTTTGCTGAAAATTCTGGAGTTGTTAATAATGGATGGGATTATCATAAATCCATCAACAGGTAGTATCTGTGAGAGCTGTTGAATGAAATGAAAAGTAGGATAATTCAGATATAAGCATGTATTAGGAAAGGATTTAAAGGAACAAACTATCTCAAGTGTTTTCCACTGCTTTTTAATGGGGGGTTAGGTTCGAGCTCAGCAAGAAGCATTCAAAGTCCAGGAGTTACTCTTTCTTAACAATGATAGTCAAATTTAGAGTAAGTGATGGTATTCTATGAGAACAGATGGATGGTTTTATGTTTTTGTGATCAAAACATCAGACCACTTTCTTTGCTGTCTTTGCCGTACACTTAATGGGAACAGACGATTCACTTAATGTTCCTATACCCAGATTTCCCAGCACTAATTTGCAAATAACATTTGCTTGAAAGCACTTGTTTCTTTAGAAAGTGGAAATGATTACAGGCTTGTTTAATATATTAAATATATGTGTATTGATCTATTCAGCATGCTCAAATGTAACCCAAGGATGTGCTGTAGGTGGGCATGACAAATGCCAACCTGGCTGCGGGGGGCTGAGTTGGTGCCCAAGCTGGCACCCAGGCTGGAGAGCACCTGAGCTATTTACAGTGCAGCACAAAGCAGCCAGCACTGCTGCTTCAGTTCAGACAAGGGAATATTAATCCTTAGCAGGAGCATTTATCCACCACAGATGTCTTTTTCCTCTCCTGCAAAGATGGCACTCGGAGGAAAGCTTTGTCATGGTCATTGTTTCCCTGGTGGTTCTGACCAGACCTGGGCTGAGACCCATTCCAGTGTGCTCTGGAGAAAGCAGGAACCCTGATGTCTCAACTTCCACAAGTTCACCTGAATCCAAATTTTCTGCAGATCAGTTTCTATATGAAATAGAACTCCAGGAATTTAGAGCACAGTCAAAGAGAGCTGAATCACCATGCAAAGCTGTGAACTTTTTAAACAGATTTGTTTCCACATGTTATTTGTTTCAGTCCTAGCAGAATAATACATCTCTGTAAGAAAGAACTGAATGCTGTTTTGGTTAATGCATTTTCAATAGAAACATTATGTTATGTATAAAGCAATTTTTTTTTCTTTTAAAGTCTGGATCAAGTTAAAAAACCTAACAGACATATCATAGTCTGAATTTAAAGCAGAGAAAGATAGAAAACCAGCTTGTAACTGAAATAAGGAGACCACAGAAACAATTCACACAGAGCTCCCCAATACTCTTTTTCAGGAAACACTGATAATTGAGATTTATTTGGATGGAGTAATTCTTTGGCTTATACATGGGGTGCAAATAATGCTTTTCTCAAACTGCAAACATGTAATTTATAACACTGCAATATTTTCATGCAGAGTCTCAAAGTGAAAAAGCACAAATGTGCTATTGTTTTGGGAAATTACAGACTGGGAATAGGATAATCTGATCCAGCTGAAATACAGGAGCGTTTCTATAAGCATTATTCCAAGTGAGATTGCTGGAGGACTGAGAACTTCTGAGGTTGTCAAAGAATATGTTTAGTCATTTCCTTTACAGTATTTTTTTATTTATTAGGTAGAGCAATATCAAGGCAAGACTGTGGTCTGTGGGCTTCAGTCAGTGGGGTCAGACTTGCCCTCAAGCAGATGACAGAGCGTATCTGTGCAAACCATGGTGATCAATATCCCTGCACTTCCAAACGTCTTGGAAAACACTCCAACTTTTTGTCAGGCTTCACAAAACCTGATGGGGACTGGGCTCTACCCCATAGGCTTCCAGCTAACAATATGTGAAATTCACACAGGTCTGGAGGATTTTATTTGAGGGATAAAATACCAAATTCTCATCCACCATACAAGGACGAAATAAGCTCAGAGACCCAGTGCACAAACTGAGCAATCACTAAGAAATTCACCCAGTATAATGTGTGTTGTAGATTCTGAAATTAGAGATAATGGCTCTTAATATCTAAAGCATTTCAACTCTGTCTCCATGAGAAGGTCAAACAAGCCAACATAATCCATAAATAGAAGGAAAATATTATTGCTTAAGTCTTGTAGCCCATCATTAAAATTAATCAGGGCATTTTTGTTACTCAGGTCCACTCTACAGGAAATCACTGATTAAATGTGAGAATCCTGTTTTTCTGGTGATGGCAAGGAGAAAGAAAATACCGGAGTAATGGTTGAAAAGATGCCCTTTTAAAGATAATGTTCCAATTTTCTATCACGACAGTTTAATGGCCTCTAGCTGATGCAATAGAATTCATTCTCACAGAGTTACACCACAACCTCACATGTAAACAGACACCCCACTGCCTATTGCAGAAAGCAGTGTCTTCCTTGGAAAGAAAAGGACTATAAAGTTATAAAATAGCAACACTTAATACCGACACTCCATTCACTCTTTCAAATTCCTCTTAATTCCTTGAATGTGAGTCTTAGCTTGGCACAATGTTCTTCACAGCACCAGGTCATTTGTTGATATATGACTGACCGGTAGCAACTCTTCCTCCTTCCAGATGCAAAGCAGACTTACAGTTCCTCAGGACAAAATTCAGTTTTAAAAATACTGGTCTCCTCTCCTCGGTTTGTATGACTGGCAAGAGTTCTGCTGGAACTGTTTGTTCCCATAAATTATAGGGGGTTTACATAACATATCCAAGAAATATAGTTTTGTGGACAATTTTGATCACTCAGGCTTGTGACAATGAGTCCTCCTGCTCCTGCTTTAAAGCTTTCATGGAATTTTTTTTCTCTTAACTTTTTTTTGATAGAATGACCTTTTACATCAAGTTACAGAACTTTGTTTCCTTTATTTCCCAAAGCTCCACTTCCCTTCCTCTAAATAGCTACCTATCATTGCCAGATGTTTTAAATACCACAGTATTGCTTAATTTGCAGAGGCAAATTTTTCACCAGCACCAGGGGCAGCTCTCACTGAGGCTGCTGTCAGGTCAGTGCAGGTACTTTCTGTACCATGTTCACTGACTCCAGCTCTCATCCTCATCTACGTGAGTCAGCCTGGTGAGGCGTGCTGGTTTCAGCTGGGTCACTTAAAATGGGCATCCTGTCAAATGCTTCACTGGAAAGGCTCTAGTGTGCTTGAACCCTATCTTTGGCTACTTATTCCTTTAAAATATCATCAGCTTTTAGAGTTTTTATCAATGATACTCTGTATGCACTCTCTTAATTACAGACCTCTTCTCTTCCTTTTTTTTTTGGTTCATTTGAATGCAAATCCTGTTCCTGCTGCTGAACAATGGAAATGTCCACAGCTCTCACTTCCTCACATCAGGGTTCAGATTTCAGGAATCAAAAGAAAAGAGCTGTGCCAAGCCTGAAGAAAATGATACTGCTTAAAATGCTTTTGAATTGTAATACTGTGCATGCAATATGATGATAATAGTACTGTGCAGCAATTAGGAAACCTATTGTGTGTGTATGTTGTGCCCTACTACATACGAAAATGTGTCAGCTATTAACTGAATACTGTTTTCATTTATAGAATCAATCTTCTGAGTGCTGAAATAATCTCCAAATACATTGACAGAAAACAACTGTATTCATAACTATTCTTACTAAGCTCTCCAAAGGAGCACTTCTGATAAACACAGTGCTGGCAACAGATCTGCTTCAGGTGGAACTAGGTCAGTAAGAAATTATAAGCCAATAGTTGAAATAATTGAATACTTTAAATCAGAAGACAATAATTGAAAGGTTCAGACTTCTGAATCTATGTGCTCTAAGAGTGTCTACGTGACTATGAAATGACAAAGGCTATTACAGTGGAGATCCTCCTTTCTGAAGGGTATGACAACAGAAATTATACCCTTCGAAAGAGGGAGAGGTTTGGAAGGTATTTTCTGGATGGCTGTCAGTATAAACAGATGACTAAACTCCCTGTCCTTATGCATACCTCACACCCCATGAGATTTACCCCAATATTACCGGAGAGGTAGTGCATGTTACTTTTGATTGAGCCTGGGTTTTACCCATTTGAGAAGTGCTTGGTATTCTTTGGGTTCCTGGGCAAGTTGTTAATTCATGTCAGGAAGGAAGGTGAATGCTAATGGAGTTTGGTTTTTCTTGGTTTGACCCTCATGTTTTGTGGAAGTGCATATGGTCCAAGTCTCTTTTTATTGCCTCTGTTCTATGCCATGTGCGGCTTGTTTCAGCTTAACTGGGTTCCAGAAGGAAAATCACTAATGAGCCAAAGTGGAAAATAGTCCTTATGCTTTATAATCAACATTTAACCTGGTGCTGTGTTCCTCTAAGGATTTCATGGTTGCATTTTGTTCCAGCAAGGTCAATAAGAATCCTTTTATAGAGTAAGCTGAGCTCTACATGAGACCCTAAAAGGGAGGAAAACCTTATCCAAAGTCTGAGCCACATCCCCATGAAGAAGAAGCCTCCTATCCTGCAGTTTGTTTACTTAAAAGTATAGAAATTGGTGATTTTCTCAGAAGCCTGTTGACAGTTAAGAATATGGACAAGACAGAAATGGTGAAGTAGGGAACTTCCTGATTGCTGTCATTAACAACTCACAGTCATAGACTGTGTTTCCTCTCTCCTTCAGTGGCATCCTTGCCTTTGTGCTAGATTGGTTCTGGAGAGCCAGGATCAAAATGTTTAACTGGTTTGTATGGCCCAGGGGCTGCCAGAGTTTTGTAAACACACCGGACCAAATCCTTCTGTATTTTGATCACTAACCATCAACAAATTACTACAACAGATGAACTCGTGCAGTAAATGTCTTGGACATTCATACTGTTAAGACAGATAAGCGTGTTCAAAACTCAGATCTTCTAAGCTAAAATAAAATATGTTACAGGTTTATATTCAACGTTTGTTTCCCATAATAAATGAGACTAAAGTCCTTTCCCATAAAAAGCATTACTTCCTCAAACTTAAAAATATCAAGTTATAATAGTGCAAAAATAACATGTGCTGCTAGCATATTGTGATTATATTCAATTAAAGATTTTTTCTCCACTTTCCAGACCATAGTAAAAAGAAAAATTGTTCTATTTTTGTCAGCACTGCACACAGAACAGTCAAAGTGAATTAGTTTTCACTGATTTTCACAGTAATTTGTAAACAAGATTTATTAAAGTAATTAAATGAGGATTTCATAATTTGTAAAGCATTTAACTCAGAATTTGGAATTGTTAAAAGCACTGATATACTTAAAATTGATTCAACTTTAGATTATGTAAGACTTGCAGATATTGCTGTTTCCTAATGGAATTGTAATCAATTATGAACTGTGGGATTCGTGCTCATTTTTGTAAAGTGTGCATTTGAGAGAAGACCTGTGCCTTGCTACTGAGAGAAAAGGAATTATATTAAGCCAGTCTGTGTGGGAATGCTGCACACAGAGCTTGCTGGAGGCCTGGCCCACCCCCTACCACGGGCAAATCACTGAGTGCTGTTCCACCAGGAATTCCTTACTCTGAAGAATCAGACCACTGGCACTTTACTTTCCATTTCCTGTCCTTCCGTTTCATCACACAAAATTTCCCTTCACAAAAACCTCACTCTAATATGCTAATTGCCCCAAAGATTGAGCTCCCAGTCTTCTTGACTCCCCGTTCCCTCATTTGCTTGGTGCTCACCACGGGTCTCAGTGCAGAGCAGTGACCCAAAATCTGGAGGTTGCTGCTGTCCAGGCTCCACCAAGCCCTGCCAGCTGCTGCTCTCTCCAGCTTCCCAAGGCTGCTGGGGCTGGATGGGCTCTCACAGCTGCCCTGGCTGCTGCTCAGGTTCAGCCACTGCTGCTGCTGTGAGTGCATCTCCAGAGATGCAGCTCAGGAAGTCCCCTTCTGTCTTTGTGTCAGCCCTTATCTGGTTATTGTTCATTGGAACTCCAGCCAGCTCCTTTTAGCAGTCTCTTCTAACCTGGTGTGTCAGCACCAGATGTGTGGCTAATTCTAAGAGATTTCTGATGCTTTCATGGGAAATAAAAGTGCTTCTCTAGTAAAAACATGCATTTTTCTTCCATTTCCATGACTGAGTGGGATTTTTGTTTGTAAAATACAATAGGATTCTTTACAAGGGAGGTGGTGTACTCACAGCATTGGGAAATTCTGGGAACTGCTCAGTTAGATGTTGCTCTGTGTTACTTAGTCCATCACTTCTATGAGTTTCTTACTATTGTTTCAAAACCCTCTGCATGAACTGGAAAACAGATCATTATTTCACCAGAGAAGACTGTTCACTTCAGGTCTTCTCCTTTGAGCACTGAAAAATCCCCATTCTATCTATTGCTCAGGTGCTGCGGCAGATTTCCCTGCGGGGGTTACATCCCAAGAGGAGTCCTTCCTCAGCAACAGGCAAAGGAGAGACCCAGCACCCAGCCCCTCATTCAGCCCAGGAGGCTGCTGAGTGTTGCAGTGCAGCCAGGCTGTGCCTGCAGGATGTCCCTGGGTTCACAAACCAGCGCTCGCTGTGTCCCAGCCCAGGGCAGCCCTATGGCCGTGCTCCAGCTGCCAGCCTGGGCCAGTTTGCACCCGCACCTCTGCTGTGCTCAGGCAGGACTTGGCTGCCTCCCTTCCTGACAGCCTGGTGCAAGGCACTTTCCATTGCCAGAGCTGTTCTTTGATCAGTGGGAGGTTGATTTAGTCTGGTTTTCTTGGGGGTTGTGTTTTTATCATTTCCTTTGATCTACCATGTCATTCACTGTTAAGTAGATCAGTCGAATATCAGCTGGAATAAATACTGACTGGAGACTGTGAGTCCTCTGAAAAACCCTGTTGCTTAGAGAGTGATGTAATGGGCATAAAAGTTAAGGGGATTGTTGCTGATTTTTCTCATGTACATCATATGGAAGCGCCTTGCTTAGTTATTTTGTCAGATTTCCTTTTTCCTTTGAGTAATATTTGTATAAAGTTATCTTTCTACCTTTCTCCAACCATCTCACCCTTCTATATCCTCCTTCAATTAATTCCTCATCTCCTACTGTGTCAATTTCAAATCTGTCAGTAATCTGCCACATTTATACAGAATTTAGGCAAATTGAAAATAAATTTTAGAAGGAGAAACTCAGAAGTCCTCCGTCACATTTATGTAATGGATATGCAAGTAGAGAATAACATCAGCAAATTTCTACTAATTAAGTAATAGCTGAGACTGTTCTATCAGCAATGATTTTATTCTGCAATTATTTTATTCATCATTCAATATCCATTGGCAAACAATGGGACAAGCCACAGAGTTTTTTTAAAAAGAAATGGAGCAGAAGTGCTGAAAAGGATTCAAAGCCACATGGAGCAATTGTTTCCAGCAGAAAAAAACGCTGGATACTTTACTGCTCATTATTTCACAGATTGCCTTTTAACTGCAGTTGAGAGAATGGGACCTGTGAATAATATATATATATATTATAATAATGTTGTAGCTGTTTCAAGTTGATTTTCATTTTGTTATCTATGCAGCCCCTTTGGAAATGCAACATTTGCATGAGCCTCTGATCTTTGTCTGGAGACCTGGGTGGGGTGGACCTGACTAACATAGTACCATAGCTTAACTGCTCTTCCTGTAGCACCCAGACTTCCAAGCCATGCATAATATGGTGTATACACGTACCAGAATTGCTAAATATATTTTATTTCTATATATTTTCCATTACTGTTCACAGAAACTTAAAATGTAGCACAGTATTTTCCACTACTGTGTCAACACAAGGGACATTCCTGTGACCAATGCGTTTGGAGTCATTCTGTGTCTTAGTTTATATAATGGCGAAATTGATTTTATTTCCACAATAAGAAGATATTAAACAGTCAAACCTTTGTACGAATAAGTGCGTTTGATGTATTTGAATGCCAGTATGACTGACATTTAAATTTATGCCATGAACATGTTCTGTTATCCCTTTCAGTTTCCTCTGATCTGCCAGCTGGTAACATTCCCCCTAGGGTGGGTCCTGATAGGAACCTGGCCCACAGGGCTTCAGAGTGCTGCCTGAAGTGTTACCTCATTCATTGTTGACTGGCAATGGTTATTTATTTTGCTTATTCTTACTAATTTAAGGTTTCTGTTGGTTTTTTTTTTTTTTCCCCCAAGAGAAATGGAAAATATTTTGTTAATTTCTGGGAGGTTTGTAGTATGCAATTGAAAGAAAAGTAGATAACTTACGACAGTAAGGAAATTAGGAAGGTGAAGAAAGGAGGTAAATTCTGTCTGTTGTAATTCTCTTTCTCCTCCTGAGAACCACAGCAAAACCACAGCTGGTACCTTGTGTGGTACCAGCACAAGTAACCCCAGCTGCTTCCCTGGGCTCTGGTTTTGTGCCAAGTCTAGAAAAGAGCAACTTGGGAAGGGATGAACTGAGGCCATGGATAGATAGAGCTCCAGGCAGCTCTTCCTGGAGCTGTGTAAAGAAGGCAGGACCTGTTTCAGCCTCTCTGTACAGGAAGTAGCACATGGGCACTTTGTCAGTGCTGTAGCAATAGAATATTGTGTGGGTTTCATGCAAAGGTTGCATTCTTGATAACCCAGGAAGCCAATTTCTCCCAAAATTCCGACCATTATCAGGCAATACATTGTAGTGTATATAGAAAAGCTTTTTCTCCTCTAATATTTATATTTATATGTTTATTAGCCCTGACCTTAAAATCTGATTTTTCTTTCCATAGGCTATACTTGTATGTATTATTAACTAAAAATTTCCCTGCTCACTCTCACTTACCCTATTAGCAAATAGTAATGTGGTTTCTTAAGTGGTTTCGTTGCTGCCATTGTAGCATACTGTCAGGAATTAGTGCAAAGGGTTACAAAATACCAACAGACGCATCACAGTCTAAAATTTAGGCTGGTTTCAAAGCAATCACTTTAGACATCCAGCATGTATGTTCCACAAAATCTCCAGTTTCCAATCAGAGTTTTGAGGATTCCATCCCTCTCTGTTGTCTAAGGAAAGAGCCCATACCTTCAAGCTGGGGATTGGAATCTGTGCAGCAGTTTTAAATTGTAAACCACAAGGATTAGCTTTCCTTCAAGTGACTTAGAATGTCTGCTTCTCTAGAAATGCTATAACACATAAAATTCCTAATTTGTTAGCCCTGCAATGAAAAAAAAATCTTTTTTTTGAGTGAAGACAAGGTCTGTGAAGCCAAGTCATTCTTCTCTGTAATGACACTCACATAACTGTTTTTAGAGCATACTAAAATTATAAGATCACAAGCCTCTCCCCATTTTCCATTCATATTTCCATTAACATCAAAATCTGAACACATCTGAACTTAGGGGAATATAAAGTGCCAATTATTTTTATTGCCATGCATGGTATTTGCTTTATTTTCCTCTAGTGGCTTTTTCAGATAGGCTTTTGAGCATATATTGCAAAGAAATACTAATGTGAGGATCTAAAACATGTCCAGAGATATACCCAGTTCTGTGCAGTGTTATGTAAAATTTAGAGGATCTGGGTTGCAGCCCACTACTCCTGAGAAATGTGTATTTGGTGGTATTTTAGGTCCCTTCCCTGATCCTAAAGTGGAAAAATGAGTTGTGGGGGTGGGAGGAAAAATTTAAAAATTGGATCAACTACCAGAATTTGAAGACTGGAACAGAGTTTTGGTTTAAGCCCACTTCAAGTGTGGGGCTACCATGCTGGTCAATTATTTTATCTAGCAGGATTCATTCTTCCAGAATTAGCAGTGGCATTCTGGTACCAGAAATTACACTGCTCCTTCAGAAACAGAGCATGTGTGGGTTCGGCTCCTGTCAAGGACAATTTTTAGCATTCCCATAGTGTGGTGCCCTAGAAATACTGCTGAGAGACAGACAGACAGTGAGGTTAGCACCAGGCATTGGTACAATACTGAGTCACATGTGTGTTTTTATTTCCCTGCTGACTGCCAAAGGCAGTGCAAGGGTTTGAGGATGGTCATGGGTGCACGAAGGACACCTGCAACATCGCTCTAAGAGCTGTGCTGACTTGTCAAACCAAAATATGAGGTATAAAAAGAACAAGGCTCCAATGCTGGAACACAGATACAATGGCCGTGCTGGACTTTCTATTGATGAGGAATTCATTTGACTCTTATTTCGTATTAAACTGTACATAAAGTGTCCAGTTTTGATTCCTCTAAAATTCATTAATGATCTGTCTTGCAAGTTCCACAAATAGGGACAGTCTTTTTGTGTGTCTTGGAAAGCACCTAGGGAGCAGTTTGAATTCAAAGTAGTAATGATAAGATTATTGAGAAGATCCCAGAAATTCCACTGGGGAGGTGCTTGCAAGAATTAAAAAATAGGTAAATATTATAATGTTTCTCCAACAGCATGCGGCCGTGCCAGAACTCAGGGTGGGCTGAGTGGAGATGGCTGGAAGGCTGGCAAAATCCTGATTGATAATGACTTGCAATGATTTCATGGATTTTTTTAATAAGTCTTACTAAGAGTTAAATTATCTATCCACTTTACTCTGGGACACCTGTAAAAGACATTGGAAATACAAATATTTACTATTGTTAGCCAATGCAAATTCTTATTTGAATCAATTTGGGTAAGAAGGAAAAATTGTATAATATTTTTTTTCACAAGAAGTGGCAGCTGAGACACCCTGTCTAAGTGCAGCCCTCATTATCCATTTCCTTTGCGGAAGTTATCTCACCTTGCTCTGCTCAAAAGCACTTCCAATCTGTTGTTATTACTTATCCTGATACCAGAAGAAGTATTGTCAGAGCAATTAGGAGTCCTAAGCCATTTTGAAGGCTCATTGCATTTGATTTTGTGATGTCTTCCCCAAGAGTTTGCCATCCGGCTACACTTCACTCTCCGCTATAACTTAGTGGAAGCAATGGAACTGCTCGCAGAGAAGCCTCAGGGCAAAGAAAGGATCACATGACCCTCCACGCAGCTGTTTGATAAGGTATTTTGTGAAGGTACCCGATATTTAGTGCATTGTACAAAAATGTACAAAAGCACAGCTAAGCTGCCTGGCGTGCCTCTGGAGGCGATCCCAGGGCAGCGTTGCTGCCTTGCAGATTAATCCCGATGAGTTCTGCAGAGGTGGCAGAGCATGAGCCACAGCCTTTTTGTTTCCCAGGGCTGCTGCAGTGCAACCTACGCCTGAGTATTGCTTTTTTATATGCTTTTCAACATGCTTCTGCTCACTTGCCCAGTTCTGGAAGCAGCATCCCATTGTAATCCTTTCAAGCACTACTACAGAAACGGGCAAGGCTTTCAAGACAGAAACCTGCACCGAGTCTGAATCATCACAACACTTCTGTGCAATTCATCTCCCCGTGCCTCCTGCTCCCTGCAGTCGGGACTCTTCTGCTCCTGCAAAATAAATCCACTAGCACATGACTCACTTCAAAAGAAGCACCCACTTAATTTTCAATTAAACTTCTCACCCATTACAAGTGCCAGACCCCCCCGCGCCGCCCCCCGGGCAGGATCGAACCCCCCCAGCGCCGCGTCCCCACGGCAACCGCGCAGAGCGCATCCATGGAAACGAGGGGGCCGGGAAAACAGTGCCGCTCTTCCACTTGTGAAAATACTTTAAAATTGCTAAAAACACTGGGAGGGGGGAAGCAAAAAAGGCAATATTGAAAACCATTGCCGTTTGTGCCAAACAGCGCTCGAGATGGATGGCGTGGAGATAATGGTCCTGTCTCCACTGTTCGGTTTGTCAGGGAAACGGCTCCGTGTTTATCTTTTCCTTTGCTTGTACAACAGGATAAAAATAGGACACATATCTAATGCATATGTGTCGAAATTACGAGTACAAAACTGTGCATGTACGTCACAGTGAGACTGGAGATTGCACCACAAATACTGGTGTATGGTCTCATGCTTTTGATTTAGTCTGAGCAATTGACAGAAGTGAATGCATAAGATAGTGGTTTCTTTCTTTATATATATTGTATTTTTCATTTCTATCTGTTTCTGCATCTGTTTGAATGCATGTCTGTGTGTGCTTATTTCACTAGTCTGCTTGAAGGAGATTATTGATTTAAAACAACAGTATAGTAACCTTAAAATACAATATGCATTTTGCAAGAGGGGACATTCATATTCCATTTTGCTATTACAGTTATTATTATTCAAATTTCCACGTGGCTGTTCCTTGTCTTCATGTGCTTGTATAAGAGCTGTTCTTCCACAACAGAGGAAAAACCCACCTGGACGTTCCTGTGTCACCTGCTCCAGGTAACCCTGCCTTAGACAGGGTTAGACTGATCTCCAGAGGACCCTTCCAACCCTAACAATCCACGGTTCTGTGATTCTGTGACCTTGAATGAACTAAGGAGTATCACAGCCACGTCTCCTCCGGAAGGACTGAGGGCATGGAGGAAAAATAAGGGTCTGTTGAGCACAACAGAGGGAGATGTCCTTTCATCTGCTGTCAGTTGTGCCAGGATTTCTCTTCCCAATGAGCTGGACACGTGGCCCGTTTGACAAAGATACATTGCCAAGTACATGTTGGAGGGATTATGTAGGAAGTTGAAAATGGAAGACTGAAATTACAGACTATTTAAAATCCTAACCTAGGATTGAATTCCACCACACCTCAGAACAAAAAGGCCTAATTTGCAGGTGGTTTGTAGAGGAGAGTCAGTTTTCCACTGCCCCAGCAGGCAGATCTGCAGCTGGCCGAGAGCTGCGGGAGGCGCCCGGTGCAGCTGGGCCGTGGCACCAACCCTCCTTCAGCCTGCTGGGACTGCCGAACCCTGCTGCTGGACGGAAGGCTCCCTTCCAAAAGGGACTTACTTTAAAAGTTTGGGGAAACAAAATATCACTGCAGCCATTTCTGAGAATCATGGACATAAACAAAACCTGTCAACTCACACTTTTGAAGATCTGTTCAGTTTCTGTTCTCCTGCAGAGAACAGAAGTGTCCTTGGTTTAATACTTCAAATAGAGCTGCATGTAGCTGGGATGGGGCTGTTACAGCTGATACATATTTCATCAAGAAATACAAAGTTCTGAACTTTTGAAAACCTCCTACCCTCCTAAGCATAGTTTTCTGCTATACAACCATTGTTGTCTCTATATTTCCTCTTTTTTTTTTTTAACATTTTTTTATCTGTAGTTTTTTTCTTCTTTTTAGCTGGCATTTGTGTGTTCAAATAGAATTTTTAAAACATTTTCCTGCTTCTTTCAAAATGCACGATCCAATTTTCTATTGTTTTTACTATAACATTGTAGAAATTGACTTATTCAGACCAAATATAGATTGCACATAATCAGAAAAAGTTGCAGATTATCAGGTGTTTGGATCTAAAAATACTATGCAACAATGCACAGCTGTAAGCCAGATTTCTTTAAATTTTTATCTTTTAATCATAATTGGAGTAGATTGGAGTGAATTACGTCAATTGAGGGAGTTACTATTGATATTCTTCCAATTGTGGTCTCTCTGCATATTATCAGATACTACTCTTGACTTTGGTTTGGCAGGAAACTCCTTTATTGCTCAAAATCTTTGTACTCCATTTTCATACTAAATGTTCAACAGAAGTTATTTGGATATGTGCAAGATTTTTAACAAATAATTGCTATACACATCTGCTATAGGTAATGTTTTTCACTCACTATGGAGAAATTGCCACTCCATTATCATCGGTACAAAGACAGAAGATAAAAGTTTGTCTCAAATTGGGCATGTCCTGGCAATATTTTGAAACACATTTGATATGGTAATGTCTATTAATGGTATATGCATATATTCTGAAAGCTAAAGGATTTTTAATTCTCCTTTTTCTAGGCACATTTGGCATTCTCATTTTTGTCAGAAGTCTGTTATTAAATGCAACATTTCATATTTTCTGACAGTAGAATCTGAACTGATCTCTTACAACCTCATCCTGTGCCCTCATCTCTGAGGACTGTTCCACACAAGTCTCCCTGATTCCAGCAGGAGGAAGGGCAAAGGCCATGGTGTGTGATTATAGAAATATTTTGTACTTACACAGATTCTAAATGCTAAATAGCAAGTCAAATCCAAGGTTCTAGCCAAGCAAAGAAGCACTTCTCTTGTGTGGGGGTGCCAGTGAACCGTGGCAGCAGAGCTGCATTCCCTGTGGCTGCAGCTGTAGCAGTGGCTCTCTTTGGATGGATGGTTGCACTCGTGTGTGATGACTTTATTGTATCTGCACAGAGTCAGCATTACAAGTAAAACAATCTCTACCTCTAAAATGATAGTTTTGTTCTTTTCAGTTATTAACTTTTGGGCGCATTTTTGTCTCGTGTCACTGGACTGCAGTAACAGTGCAATCCCTGTTGCTCTCAGACTGGAACCAGATCTGAGCACAGGCATCCAGGAGTGTTTACACCTGCTTGTAAGCTTTTGGTGGATATTTAACCTTACTTATTAACAATAATTGGTGTTTAGGTTTTATCTTCACAGGAGGTATATCACACACAGTCATTAAATGAATACCTGCTTTTGAACTAAATGATTCATAAGTATTGAAAGGGAATGTAACCAGTGATTTGATTTATTTTTTTTCTTTAATTCAACTATTTCAGAACTCTAAAATATAGCATATAGACCAGGCAACCTTAGAAATGGTGTCAGCAAAGTGCTAGAGTTTTAGGTTGGTACTCTCAGTCTGTTTAGGACCTTTCTCCCTTTTCCAAAGCAGTGTTTACTTTTGAAATGCTAGTTTCAAAAATCAATGAAACCTGTTGAAAACTGAGTAAATTCCAGAAATATATATACAATATGGTAGATCCTAAAGTAGATAACAATGTATTACAGATGTGTATATATGATTTTAATTTGATACAGGAGGCCACTGTGCATCATTCACGTATACTGCACGAATGTCCAGAATTCTGCTGGAGCTTTTGAAGCCCCGGATTCTGCCAGGGAATGGCTGCGGGTTCTGCAGGTTTTTCCTCCAGTACTCGGACATTTTGAGCTGGCTGACTCTTGGTGACAATGTGGAGCCAAGGGTTAGTGCTGGTGAAAGGAGGGGTATCAATGTGACTCCTTTTGCTCTGGCCTGTGCAAAATCCCAGGTGAAGGTACCCTGCTGCCTTCTGTTGATGCCCCACTCATGTGCATGCACAACCAAGTCCATAACCTTAGAAGAGGCATTTCTCTGGAAATTCAGGGAGTTTATTCTTTCCAGTAGCACTGCTTGGCACACATTAGCACTCACAGAACAAGCAGGCAATTGCAGGGCCTTCTTCAGGCTATAAATGTATCCAGCTCACAGAAAAGACTGTTTTGAGCTTTGTTTGCCCTTTCCCAACTGGACTCAGACTGCTGTGACATTTCATTTTAGCTAGTGATATGTTCAGGGTGGGTTACATTTCTTTCTGGAGTTAGTGAGAAAGCATTACTGTGCCTGCTTAAAATGCTAGTCTAAAAGAGATGTTAATTAAAGTTTCTCTTTTCTGGTGGGAGCCATTCAGCTCTATCCCAAACAAAGCAGCAGTATGGACATGCTGCAGGTATGCCAGAGTTTTAAGGGCTCTGAAGTTCTTGGAGAAATTCCAGGGGACAAGCCCATGTTCTCTGTTTAAGATGGTCTCCAAATTTTCTCTAACTTAAAAGCTATACAGACAGTGAACCTTCAAGTTCAGACTCGAGGGAAATGCTTGAGCGTGCCAAGAGAGCAAGGAAGCCACCAGCAGTGCCTGGGCACGGTGCCCACAGGTTTGCTTCCAGATGTCAGTAAGAAAGTCAAATGGGCAGGAGGCAGAGCCTGGTGTGCCGTGTCTGCTCCAGAGCCTGCTATTTTCAGGGCAGCACAGACTCAGCTGAAGCGCAGCCCAGGCCCCCGGGCTCCTGCTTTCCTGGGAGAAGGACCTATGATGCCATACCTCAGTAATTCGTCAGAGCTCTGCCTTTTGCAGCAGCAAAATAGTGCCCAAAGCAGCTCTGTGCAAAGATTCCTCCAGCACATGGTTAGGAATGGACAACTTAGATCAAAAAACTCTGTGTTAATTTTAATTTGTAATTTCTCATTCAGCTTACTACAGAGCTGGACTGCAGATAATGATGACACTTTAAGTGTAAGGTGTATCCACTTGGTTCAACCATTTCCCCTATTTCTCACTGTAAAGGAATAGGTTACCAAATAATATAGTGTGGCTGCTAAAATGTTTGTGACATCTGTGCTTTAGGTAAGTATTGCAAACATCTGAGACAGTAGACTCTACTTCTTTGGGGTGGGTTTTCATCTGTCTTTACAACTCACACATAAGTGAAGGTGGCTCTGTGGTACATAACTGTAAAAAGTGCTTTTAAGTACGTTATAAAATCTCACCATGGCAACATCTTTCTGCTCATCGTATTTATAGTGAGAAAAAGAAAACAAGCAAAACTAATATTAACCCTGAAACCTTTTTGAAATTTAGAGGTTGAAAGAGTAACCTAAATTGGGGGGGCGAGGTTGGTAGCTTTCTATAAAAATCCTTGAAAATGTTACTGGGGAGATAGTAATTGAAGGTAGGCTTTCAACCTCAGCTTTATATGAAATTACCAAATACCTAGTTTTTGTTTGGGTCAGCATGACAAAATATAACTGGATTTTAATAGAAGAAAACTAACTAGAAAAAAGATGGCATATTTGCTTAGCTCTAAGACCTAACATGATGCAGAAATTCGTCATCTATGAATTTCTAGTACTTATTTCTAGTCACAGAAAGAGATTCCATTTTGGGAATTACCCCTCAAACATCTTCCTGTGCTCCTGTCACCCTGTGCTCTGGCATTATGTAAACCTGGCTCAGCAGGGATTGACTCTCTCCTTGCAGGGGTTTTACATGCCTCTAAGGAGTGGCAATGTGTTTTCCATTCCCTTGCTACCTCATTTCTGCAGTTTGTCTGAACGCTTGGAATTGTCTGAGTAAATTGGGAGGAATAATTGGAAGAGTGTGTCAGGGTGCCTGCACTAGAGAACAGCACTTTAAGTGCTCCTCTTGGTATCATCTAGTGGGCTACAGTTGAAAAGATCTTCCAGATAGCATGATTCAGAATAACATCAATTATCTCTGTTCTTGAGTTTCTCCATCCCTTTCCCCATAGTCTCCACAGCCCTGTATTACAGGAGCACTTCATTGAGCAGTGTGAGAGAGAAGGCGTGTAGGCTTGGCGAAAGGCTCGGATAAAGCTAAATGCAACTGCACTGTCTCCGGCCATCATTCCTCAGGTGAAAAGTGAAAATAGACAGATTGTCAGGGAATTTGTCACCTACAAATTCCTTGTAACTGTGGATAGATCTGTGGATGGTCTGAACATCTGAACAAACCATATCATTTCAACACTTGGGTACAGATGTAGGGTCTAGAGTTCAACCACCTACTTCAGGAATTATTGGATTTATATCTTATCTCACTCTAGTTCATTCCCATTCATCTAACTTTTTTAGAACAAGTTCTTTGTTTATATTCAATAAAAATAGGGAAGGAAACTAAGGGAAAATAAAGAGATTCTGAATTAAAACCAAAAAAATCCAACTATTTTTAATCCTTCATGAATTTTTCATTACTACTTCCCACAAAACACCTCCTGCCTTCTCCAAATGTTCTAAAAAGTGCTGCCATTCTTAGTAGATAAAAGCAATATAAAATTATTAAGCAAAATTCCTTCTTTATTTCTTTTTCAAACAACTGCAATGTAGTGACTTTCCATCCAGTGTCTTCTGCAGTGGGAATAGGTTCTTTAACCATGAGGAGAGTAAAAGTAGTCAGTGCTGCTTACAGATCTGTACAGGAACTTGAGTACAGACAAACTCCAAGGGGCCCTTTTCTCGTTTCCATGAGAATTACAGCATAGAAAGTTCAGTCTCAGTCACTTCTCTCTGTTACTGTTTATAGAGGAAAAGTGGCCCTAGTACCAAGGCAAGCAGGAGATACTACTCATTCCTTACAATTTTTTCTAGCCATGGTACCCTGAGTAAATGGGGGCACAGGGGAATGTGGAGAAGAGGCTGCAATGGTACTATACTACGCGTCTCAGGCTGAGAGAAAAAGCCAACCTAAAATCTAGCAGAGATTGAATTTATTAAATTCATGTTGTTCAGAAATGGTTGAAACACTTGTCAAAGTTTGGCTTTTTTTCTTTCAGAGATGTTTTCCCATGGAAAATCAGGTGCTATCATAGACCTTATCTTGCTTTGGTTTTACAGAGCTAAATCTTTACCAGTTCCTCAGAATACTTTTTATAACAGAACACACAGTAAACTTTGAAGACCATCTTTTAATTCTGTATCGTTAGTATTGTTATATGGAACCTAGAACAATTGTGGACTAGTAAGTTTGGATAATACACACTATTATACATGGCATATACACCTTGGAGCAATTTTTTTTCTGCTTGTACAAACATCCAAATCCTATTCTCTGAGGCTGCCTTAGGGAGAAAGGGAATGGCACTGGCATGTGCCTGTAGGCTGAGACCTATGCTGGAAGTGCCCAATGTGAGAGCTGACATGAGCTGCCACACAGGGCACCTGGATTGCAGTGATCCCTTTATCACATATCCTCTGGCTGCTGTGCTGCATCTAAACCTTTCTCCTCGTTCGGGTTTAAAGGCACAAGATGCAGGCAGTGGTCACCCAGATATCTGTGCCCATCATATAGGCCCTGGCAAAAGAAGGAGGTAGCCTGCATTGGCTGCGAGCATGAGGCAGGGACCTCAGAGTTTATTTTGGAAATAATGAGTAACGGTGATCAAATCAGTTGCTGTGGGGGTGTAACAACCTTGGTCAGAGATCAAAACGGACTGTATTAGGCATTGAGCAGACATGGCCTTCCTCAAGGAACACCAAGTGTAAAATGACACCCATCTTTAATACTTGCTATAATTGCTTTGCTTGTAGTTCAGAGCCCTTCTACACCTGAAATTAAGTCCTTGCTAAGTACAGGTTGCCCTTGACTACTAATCCCAGGAACCTCAAACTGCCTAATGCCATGGCTTGGAAAACAGTGACTATAAAAAATGGTTTTGTTCAGGGTATCTTCTAGGCTATTGAAAAAGTGCACATTTTGCCACTGGGGTGTTGAGAGTGTTCAGCAAAGCTTAATTGTTTGCTTAAGCAGCCTTCGGAGCTGTTCGAGCCAACAGAGCTATAAATTGGCAGGGCTGGCCAATGTGGCTGAACAGCAAAAAGACTCTCAAAGACACGGTTTTGCTCCCAAGTGCTTATTGTCAGCTCTTTGAGTTAAACAGATTTTAACAACCCAAACAAAAACTCCACAGGGGAGCTTTTTACAAACAGAAAACAAAGGATCCCTGCTCCAGCTACATCAAAGCTTCCTGGCCGCTCTAACCTCTTGTGGCAGATTGTTTCATCCAAGGCCCCTAACTCAATGCTGATGTCAGTTTTCCCGCCCACCAATGAACCACTTTTTTGGAGTTTGCTGATCTAGCTTTCAGCTGACTTCAGACAAGAAACAGGATTGCTGCAGG
The DNA here is from genome assembly GCF_015227805.2 of Hirundo rustica. Taxonomy (NCBI): domain Eukaryota; kingdom Metazoa; phylum Chordata; class Aves; order Passeriformes; family Hirundinidae; genus Hirundo; species Hirundo rustica. Next base: position 7,137,958 of record NC_053464.1, read on the forward strand.
CAAAGCTACAACCATCCCCATTACCATGCCATGGTTACCTCCATGAAAGGTGTCTCAGAACACTGTGTTGTCAAGAGGCTTGAAAGCCTTTTGTGCCTCTGGATTTGTTCACTTTGAAGCCCTCCTATTCAGGAGATTTCCCTTCCTATACCAGCCACGTTCTCTTGTGTAGGCCGAGAGAACTGAGAGGCAGATTTGGGCTGGCGAATCTGAAGATAAGACGATAAAAATTATTTTCTTCTTCTTTTTTAATTCCATTTTTATCTCCTAGCCCAATGTAAATAAAGGGTAGTAATAAAAGATCCTAACTGATACAAAGTTCATGGTAATGAAATTCCAAGCACATTTGAGAGCATCATTACTTTGCATTTTGAGTGGGGGTTTAATGCGGTTTTTTTCAGAATATAACAAAATTTAACAGTGCAGTTAAAAAGGGGATGCTCTCATAGCTCTAGATAATTAATGACAGTGTAGAATGCAGCCTCCTCTGAATAAGAGGCAGAACCATCCCCTGGCTACTCCACTTTGACATGACATAAGGAAGTATGTATGTGCTGCAGTGGTAAATCCACACCCAATGGAAAAAAATGCACTAGTTGCTAAAAATACAAGAAAATAATATCTGTGCAGGGTGGAGGAATTAAATATGTGGTTGTACGTGAAATACTGAGATTTAAGATGTATGGAACCAACTCAAAGTTATGAATCATCAAAATCTACAATGTTACAGACCATCCAAAAGTTACAATTTTTTTCTTTCAGCTAAAACAAAAGCTGCACACTTTTAGCCAAAGAAATTAATGAAAACTGAATAATTAATTTCTCAAATCTTTGTTAAGCTATATAAATTGGAGAGGGAGCACTGAAAAGGAGAAAATTGCAAGATGGATCCCAACACAATATAACAATCTCAGATTCACTGGAGTCATCCTGATGCCTATATTATCACTTCAGCTTCCCTGCTCACTTTAATTACCCAAGCAGTCCCATCAGGATGACATCTACTTCCAAGCACATTGTGTTGCCTCCTCCTACTCTGCAGATCCTCTCCTTGCTGCTGGAGTGCTGTGTTCAGCTCAGCTCGGCACAGGCTTGCTGCTCCGGCTGGATCCAGCTTTGACAGTAAATGTGAAGCGACAAAAAGCTGAGCTGTGGAGTGCTGTGGTGTCCCAGTCCTGCACTGTGCTGGCAGTACATGAGAATAGTCTGTAATACTTCACTGTTATTAACAAAACCTTTAAAGCCCAAGTTATTCTGGATACGTCCGTTTTTGGATTCCTAACTCAAAATCCTCAGAAGAGACATGAATTCGAGAAATTTATGGAGAAAAAAAGGAGGGTTCAAAGTGCTTTCAGGTGATGGACACCTGAATTTTAATCTTAAATCAATATTATCTCTTCCCCTGTCTCAGAGTCTGTCCTCAAGAACAGACAGCAGGGGCACTTGGAAGAGCTAGGGCTACATCGCTGTTCTCAAGATCAGCACTTGCATTTGCTTCCCCCTGACAGCAGGACTCCTCTCTTTGCTGGAGTTTTGTGGTTAACTCCACTTCTTTCAGACCAGCAAGTGTCTTAAGATTATAACAGACTGATAGGAGGAGATAAAGAGTAAGAAATATTTATCCCCTAACATCCCTAATCAATGGAACAAGCGGATCAGCTGAGCAGGAGGAAAGATAAGCAAGGAAGAAGCTTGTAGGTAAATAATGCAATGGGATTTGAAAATTGAGAGGATCAATCTGGATTGAGTGAAGGATTGGAAAAAGGAATATGGAAAACCTGTTTTGGGGTATCAACATTAGATCAAATAACTGAGTCACTGACTAAGCCCTGGCCTGTGGTTAGGTGAGGGAACAAGATGTGGAAAATTACCTGACATTCCATGAGAAAGTGCTGAACATGACTGATAAGAAAGTGAGAAAATGACTAAAGTTACAGAGAGCACCGTGCAGGAGGCCTGGGTTTCACAGGTGGTGAAGGGGGAGGGAGTTTTGTGAGAAATGGAACAGAAGGCCCAACTTCACAGATAATCAGGGAGGTGTTCTGCAGACCTTTGGGGGAGTAACATCTTGCAAGGCACCCAGGTAACTGCATCACTAAGACCACAAAAGACCTAGGTGATGGTATCAGAACTTTGGGATGGGTGTAGCAAAACTGGGAGCAATGGGGAAAGAGGTGGTTAGGTGAGTTCTGTGGAGGAGACCAGGGCAGGGGAAGTGGGTGGTAAAAAGACTGGGAAACAAAAAAGGGATATTAAGGTACAAACCACAGGATTGGCACCATCTGGAATAGCCCTGCACTTTAGCGCTGGATCAAGCAACAAACCGAACCTTCCCTCTGATTATCTCATACAACCAAATCTTGCTTCTGCACCCCTGGGAGTGAGGCAAGCAGTGTGTCCTCCTGGGCTGCCATGGGGCCATCCCCACACCCCATGCCCAGTTCACGTTCTCCAGCATTCACAGCTGCCCATCACTCCCTGCGCATCACTCCCTGACAGATGGCACTGACCAAACTAAAAAGTACTTCTGCAAAATCATCACTGACTTCAACAAAAGTCACTAAAACCTGTTGACAGCAACAAAATGTTTTTGCAAAGGAGGGTTGTATTTTTCCCATAGAAGAAATGTGTGGACATTTAGAATTCTTTCCCAAAGACAGGACTGTGCCCTTGCTGCCCACCAGATACATAGTTTTTGTCATGAATCAAAATAATGGTTACCCTTCATTAAAAATTCTTAAAAGTCCCCACAAAGGAAAATTGTTCCACACAACTGTTAAAAGGGACCTATGGGGCTTGTAAAAACCAATCAGTTTCTTCACTAAATTCACTGTTCTCTGGTTCTCTTACTTGAATGGCCTTTTCAGACAATATTTTGGTACTTTTAATAAACCAGACAGCTGTGAAGACCTCATCCCTTTCTTTGGTCTTCTCATCTCTGCACCTCTCTGTAATTCGTAAGTCAAATGAATGATTGTGTAATCCTGAATAGTGGTTCAGACTTAAAAATATCATCTAGGATCATCCTGCTTTTCATTGTGTCTGTGTAGGCTGCAGAATTCTGCCTTTGACATTGTATGTAAAAGATTTATTTCTGTCATCAGCTGAAGCACACCATATATACAGATTCCTCCTGAAACCCCCCGTGGCTGGTTCGATTCTTAACAGTATTTCAGACTACAAAGTGTCCGACACATCAACCAGATACTTACTGTCTTTAATGAAAAATTATTTTTCATGCTGTCATGCTAAACTTGAAGGTTCAGATTCCAGCTGCCTCTGAGTACCACTTTTTCTCTCATAAAGAATCTGGTGAAATTAAATATTCGCTTCTCAGGAGGGGGCAGAGACGAGCGAACACAAGTGCAAACATTCATTTTTTCTGCTAGATTGAGCCCTCTTTAATTATGTGGAAATTGACAGTTGTCATAATTCCGAATAATAGTTTTCAGTGTGTAAATGACAGAAAAACATAAACTCCCCATGGTGGCGATTGCTGGGTCACAGGGAGAGGGTGCAGCCTCCGTGCAGCCTCCTGAGGCACACGGAACCCGCAGAGCCCCCACCCAGGGCTGCTGCCGGCAGGGCAGGGGGCAGTGCTGGTGGGCACTGGGAGCTGGACCATGGCCAGGCTGCCTGGGGAGCTGTGCTAAGTGTGTGTCTCATGTCCCAAAATTTAACAGAAGCAATGGAACGTGAATCCTGCTCCCATCCCCAGCATTCCCCACCCCTTGAATGCAGTGATAGCCTGGCTTTCTGTAGGCTCATTTCTAAAATTTTGCCCTTACCATTACTAGGCACTAAGAATAAATTTTGAGAGGTATTTTATATATTACAGATGATTCCCATAGGTTATCTGATTATGTCTTCTTTCCCATTCTTTTTGCAGTAAAGAATGAGTTGCTTTGACTTTGGCGAGGAAAATTTAAGTCTGGTTCAGAGTTTCATTGCATGCAGTTTATGTTTCTGAAAGCTTTGCTTTAAGGTACTGTCCCAGTGTCCTCTTCTCTGCTGGAGCAGTGGATGAGCAAAAAGAATTTAGGATACCTGTAAACCTTCACATGCCACCGTTGTTGAAAACATACCTTTTATTAGGTAGTAGAGTGTTTGCAAGTACAGATGAAGTGTTTTGCAGCAGGAAAAGGGCTGCTATCAGTGCTGCTATGAGAAGTATTTGAAAGACTTTCACCACACTATTGTTGTGGAAATCCATGTCAAAATCTTGAATTTGAAAGAGGGACACAAAGAGAGGGCTTGCCCAAAAGAGCAAGTACACAGTCTAGACTTCAAGAGTTTAAGGGTTTAAGCTCCACAAAAGAAAGCTGAGATTTGGTACAATTACTCTTGGAAAATATACTACAAAGTAAATAGCACAGAGGAAGAAGGGACAGCACTAAACCAGTTGTAGCAACACATTGAGGCAGTTCTCTAGTTAGCAGAGCAGGTTCGTTGTGTAACAAGCTCACAGTAGTGTCAGACGCGTTTCGATGGACATGAGAAGTGCCAAAGGTCCAGCAGCGTGTGGGTTCTGTCTCATCCCATTTGTTTCAGCCTCAGCTTTCTGTAAAAACATGCTGACTCCATGGTTTCAGCTGGGTTTTAGCCACAGCAAAATTTCAAATATCTTGTATTCTCAGTTGTGATGTTCATTAATTTTAAATCTCTTTGAAGTAGATATAGAAAAAAATCTTTGCTGTCTGAATGGCAAGTACTGGATCAGAAGGGCATGTTCCATCTTTTTGAAAGAAGATAACTTTGTGTGGTTGGAACTTCAAAAGTTGGCACTAGAAAATATGATTTTTGGAAAGATAACAGGGAGAGAGTGTTCACATTTTAATTTTCTAGCTTAGGCTTATAGCCAAGCTCTAAACTTGTGAAAATAAAGGAACATAACAAAATATGTGACAAAGGTGCAGTGGTTTCAGAACCATAATTTTATAGAAAGCCTATTAATGATAATAGGAATTTTTCCTTGCAATATAGATGTTTTTCATCATGATTTTTGTCAGTAATCAAGATATGCACTGAGTGAAATGTGTGATTATAGGCCATTTAAGATATATATTTCACTTCAGAGAAAAACACAGATAATTAACTATAAAGTGAGTTCAGTATTGTGTCTAAGAAATGTGTTATTCCTAATGAGACTATTTCTTATTCTAGCAGAGACACTCCTGTAGTTTCATTAGTGAAAAACCTTCTGAGTGTTAATTACGAGAGCATACTAATGAAAATATGAGTAACAAATTAAAGAAAAACTGAAGGGCTGTGACATAAAACAAACCATTCTGATGTCACCACCTGTTGTGCTGAGGTATTGAAGACACTGCCATAACTGTGTAGAAATGCTTCAAAGTTTGCAAAATCATCATTTAAAAATTGGGAAATTGGTAAAATTGAGAAATGCCAAAATTTAGGATTATCTGCATAGCTGTATTTGTATTCCTTAGGCATACACTTTTGATAATCTCTCAGCACTTTTTCCATAGGATGCTAGTCTTTTCAAGTGCCAAGGGTGAGCAGTTGTCACAGAGAGCTCCTCAGCACCCTCTGACACACTCTCTATGCTGTGTGTGGCACCAGCCTTGTTTGTTTCTCACTGTTCAAACTGTCTAGAAGAGCAATAGTTCCTGCATAGACTTTCCTGTCTCGTTTATCACTGCTGTCTCTGAGGGCTTCACAATGACTAATTAATTTAACTTCACAAAGTCTTGTGAGATAAGGAATGGCATTTAATTGAGGCACACAGAGATGAAGGTCAAAAGCATCCTTGAACGTGGAGGTGCTGCTGAGATACTCTGAACATGGGGCTTGAAACAATAAATCTTTTCATGTTCAGATTACAAATTATTCATCTCGGTTGCAATAAATACTGCTCAGCATTTCTGTCAATCAGAACTTAAACTGAGGACAGACACCTAGAAAATAAAAGAATGGCAATGAAAAATTTGGTTAAAGTGTCTCACTTAGTGAGAGGAGGACAGCAAACCCTTGACAGATGCAAAGCTATAAAATGTGATTTTTCTGAGGCAGCATTTAACATTTAGGATCTGTTTTCTCTTCCAGCAACTCCTCTGCCTCATTTTCAAAGATCATCACCTCCAAATTCAAGAATGGTCCATTTCTGTGAGCAGAACATTAAGCAAAAGCAGCAGGAAGCCTACATCGACAGTCAAGGAGCTCCTGATAAACACAACCATAAAGGAGAGGCGTGCAAGAAGTGGAAACAGAGACAGCTGACCCAAAGAGATTCTGCCCAAGCTTGCAAGGCTGGGGTTAGGAAAGCCAAAGCTCGACTAGAGCTCAATCTGATGAGCTACATGAAGTGTAACCAGAAAGGCTTTTACAAGTACATCAGCATGGAACAAGAGAAAACCTAACACCAGCGCTGAATGGGGCTGGGGCCCTGGTGACAAAGGGCGTGGAAAAGCCTGTTGTGCTCAATAAGCTTCTTTCCCTCTCACCTTTACTGCAGAAAGGGCAGGTTAGGGAGCATTGAAACAAAGAGGACGTGCACACGCCCATGGGACAGGACAGGCTGTGCCCACGAGTGCCAAGGGAGCACGGAGGTCCCTGCAAGGCACTGCCTGCCAGCATGGAAACACGGCAGTGGGCGGGAGAGATTCCAGCCACTGGGACTTTCTTCTCTTCAAGAAGGATGATCCAGGGCATTACAGGCAAGTAAGGCTCACTGCAATCCATGGAAAGGTATTGCAGCAAGTCCTCCTAGAAACCACCTCCAAGGCTTGGCCTATCCCTCCAAAAACTTGCTTCCATGGGTTCTGCTTTCTTATCCAGTTCTATTCTGTTCCTGTCAGCTCACTTTCCAGGACTTCAGTTTAAAGTCCTTCGCTTTAACACAGACTACATTGGTCAGTTTAACACCTTCTTCCATACTCCTCTGAGCTGCCTTTCCCCTTCCTAGTAATGTCTCCCAAATTAGTTTCCTTCCCTCAAGTTCCCACTTTTCCCCATCCCCAGTGGCACTTCCTGTGCCTTTCTCCCACCTTTTAGCTGATCCAGACTGTCTAAAGCCTTCTCTAGCTAAAAATAAGTCTCCTGAAGTAGAGTAGGGAAAACATAACTCATGTGGTTGAAGTTTCTGTGTTTGCAGTTGAGAACACACTCACAAAGCAGAATTAAACAACCCTAACAAAGAGACAAACCCACAGACACGCCGATAGCATCCCTTCAGAAATGTCCAGGAGACCTAAATGTTGTCCCAAGCGGCTGATGCCCACCATAACACAAGACAGCACATGTACTGGCCATCCATTAAAGCGTCTGATTTAAAAAGGAGGAATTGTTCTAGACAATACATGAAATTAGTTAAAGAATATTTTAAGTATTCAATGGCTCTAATTATAAGAAGCATCATAAAGCTTCTCTAATTCTAATGTCCAAAATATCGACAACCAAAATGTATGAACAAATATCGCTCAAAAATTAACAATATAATTCTGCCTGCAGAAACACAGAAATCCCACTGATGTCAGCACATTGTTCCTAGAGTCCATTATTCGGGGCTCATGTCTGCAATCATAAACAGTCTATTTGTGTGAAGAAAATTAACTCCCAGCCTAAAGAGTATGAATTGCTCCATTAAAATTTTTATAAAGTGTTTCTGAGAGCAATAAATGAGTTCAAGAATAATCAGAAAGCCACAGTAATTTTTTTAAAGAAGACAAATTTATGGTAGAAATTATTTCCATGGTACTGTTTACACATATACACATATATTATGTAAATAATAAATGTTGTGTTAGGGCCAAAAGAAGATTTTTAGGATGTTGTTCAATGGCTGACAAAGATGGAGTCAACTGAAATGTATTTTGGACCAGTGGATAAATCTTATTTGAAGGCTTTCTAAAGCAACCTTATAAATTTAGACCAAAAGCCTGGATTTATTTTATGTACTCTAGATGTCACTTTGGCTTCTGATCACAAGGAAACTGGTGTAAATCCGTAATATCTCCTTTGAAACCAACTGAGGTTTTCAGAATCCATGCTCCTCAATCCAAGAGAAGAATTTGACCCAAGGGCCCAAAGCCAGCTTTATTGAGCAGGAGACATTTGGTCTGGCTGCAGGGGGGAGATGCTGTGGCAGCTGGCCAGTTTTTCTCCCCAAGAAGTGATGTCAGACTAGTCAGTGCATCCCCTTGGGCATCAGACATCATGGGAAATAGCCAGGCTCTCTGACCGGGAGCTGCTAGAGCGAGCCAGCTGGCATGTCCTTCGGAAGGCTCAGGGGATGGCCACCACCTAAAAGGGCCTTCCTGGTTACTGGCCTCTTCTTTCAGGACTGCTGTGACTTGCTCTCTATACTCATTCTTTTTGCAACATAATGTAATTTAATTTATGACCGCAAAAAATGAAACAAGAGAAGGAAAAGATGAAAAATATTATGCTAAATACAAGAAGTCATATACTTGAAAATGTAAACATCAAACAATTCCCTGGATATGTAATTACAGGCAGCTTCAAAGAGGGAAAGGCACATTTTTTGCAAATACATCATATTTTGTATATGCTGCTGTTGCCTGAAGGATAGTCTGGTTTTCTAGAGGAGCATAGCAAACTGCTTTTAAAGGGATCATCAACCAGGGTTTGTGGCTAATCACTCAGTGATCCCAGGAGACATACGGAGGCATAACATGGAAAAGAAAATTAAAATACAAAAGCCAGCGTTGCACATCTCCAGCATGCTCGTCTTTCCTTCCCAAGAAACTAAAGGATGACGTACCAACCCACACATTGGGGTGGGAGGTAACAGGAGGAGCCTTCCTCTGATACATTCTCCCTTTGCAGCTCTGTGAAATTAGAATTGGAAGTGACACCAGGAGGAAATACGTCTGCTCCTACTCTGTGGCGTAGTACCAGAGGGAGCCAGAAAGGCTGTGCTGGGAGGCTGAGTTAATAGCACCAGCTGTGAACAACTGTCCACAACCACTTCCCACCCCATCACTGCTGCAGTCCCCTCTCCTGGGAACTGCACTCGGCCTCTGCTCTCAATCAGATCCCAAAGTCCTGCCTCTGGAGAGAGATGCACATGGCCTCCATGAAGCCCCATATCCTCCTTCACACATTTGGAATCCACTGCCAGAAAGAGCCGTGAGTCTTTCATGCCAGGGTGAATTTTTCAGAGTGTCCACTGCGCCCACCAAGCCTGGGAGCACCACAGAGTGGCCTCTCTCCAGGCAAGCTCCAGTCTGCCCGGCAGGAAATTCTCTCTCAAACCTCAACCTGTTGCCTCCTTCTGTGTGGTGGCTGCTGTGGCCTACACATCAGTTTGTCGAATCTTTCCCACATCGCTCAGAGCAGAGCCTACCTGGCTGTCAGAGCTCTGGGGGAGAAAAGTGAGCAGGAGGGACACAGCTCTTTTCTTGTCCCAGTTTGCTGCCTTGGGCAACTGCCAGCATTGGCTGTTCCACGGAAGAACCACCTAATAGTAAGCTCTGACTAAAAGCTTCCTGAATAGATATCCAGGCATCTTCTTAATCATTTTCTAAAACATTTTTCACTTCAAATAAAATAGCACAAAAATTCAATACTGTCCAAGATCTGGGATGTTTGAGTTGTGTGCACTTTTGACCATCTTTCAGTTCATGTCAGCCTGCTTGTGAGGAAGAGCAGATCCTTCCTCTCTTGGTATTCTTTGTACCACCTAAAAGGATACCTTGGCCAAAATTTGCTGAGGTCAGATTCTAAGGATTCTTTGAGGAACAAAGAATATTTTTATAATTTCAATTTATAAATGAAGATATTTCTAATTTAATTTTCTAAACATTTTTTTTCTTGGATAAACAGGGGAAAAAAGCCAGTGAGGATACAATAAAAAAATCTGACAGTACAAGACTGAGCCGAGACCAACTCTCTTTTGAGTTCCAGTGTTCATGTTTGGACAACACAAGGAGAGTCAGGAACAAGAATTCAAGGCTTTCTCTGTGAGTACTTTAAAGTCGTGTTTAAATCTCCCTTGTCTGTGGCAGATCATTTTACCTCTGGCAAGTAGTTTCTGGTGTCCTAATTGCTAAACAGGCATGTATTATCTCCAGGCCTCTATACTGATGTTCATTTCAGAGTGACTGTGGGGTTCTATGTGGCTGCATTTGATTTATCTGATACTTGAAACCAAAGAGACTAACTTGAAACCAGCTAAGTTATTTTCTTAGAATTGGGAAGAAAACTAGTAAAACTTCACTGTTTACATATTAGGAATACTTCCTCAGTCATTTTCACTTGTAAAAGTTAGCAACTGGAGTTTCTCAGTGGTTAAATCCTTGGTATAACGTAGCACTTACATCTTTTGAATATTTGTTTCCATTAAATGAAAAACCTTAATTTTTCTTTCCGTTTTTTTTGGTGGGCAACAGTAGAGCAACATCAATATTTCACATTTCAAATACAGGAATCAGGGTTTTTTTATTATTATTGCCCCAAGACATTTGTTGTGCAGAGGACCTAAGGGTAAGTTTTATGGCTGATAAAATTAGTAACTACAAATAAACCGCAGGCTTGAAAGGCAGAAAATTCTAGACGCAATGAATGAAAAAAAAAAAAAGTTATATGAGAGAATCCACTGCTAGCCATATCAAAAATTCATTCTGTTGAAAAAAAAAATAGCACAAATTATTGGGAATCTCTATGCAGCAGTTGGATAAAATCCATGTTCTGGTTGGAAGTGCGTTGCCATATAAACAGAAAAACATATGCTAAAGAAATATAACAACACAGGTAAACAAAATACAGTAGCACATACACACAGATTTCTTCATTCAACATGCCTACATTTGAGGTGATTTCTAAACAATATTTGCTTATTTATCTACCTTTTTTGTTGATTGGGGGATTGGTTATTTCCCAGTAGTTAAATGCCAATGCTCATTAGATGATTCATGAGTTGGAAAATAGTGTCTTCTGATACACACAGTGTTTGGCTGACAGAGTCCCTTCTATGAAAATTTCATGGATAGATATTTCAAAGCAATGGTGTTGCTCCCCAGCTTTTCCAGCCTCTCTGGGCTGGACCCAAACCTGCCGTGGTCACTGCAGGGGCTCCCACAGCCACAGCCCTGCCCAGGGGACATGAACACAGGGGCAGGCGCACCATGCTTCAGTTGTGCTCACAGCTCCTACAGGGACACTGAGAAAGGACACAGCACGTCCTCCCTTAGTGCCAGACACCTCTTCTGGCTGCCTCACCAGCAGGGTGGAGGAGGAAGAAGAATCCTGAGCTTGAGGGTGAGAGGCAGCAGAGCTGGGCCAAGGCTGTAAGAACTCCTCAAAGACACAAGTTAGGCAAGGAAAGGGTTACGTGACCCAGTCCCTTCTGTCCTGCAGGTAAAACAAGTCTGTTTCTTTACCGATGCAGATTAACCAAACAATTCTGTAATACCATTCTGATTAACAATTCCATACTAAGAAAACAGTGATTCATTCATGTGACTAAAACATGAGTCGATCTTGTCCACGTTCTCTGCACTCCTGCTTTATTGCGTTTATTGAATAGCACTCCCTGGTACTTACAAAATCTACAAGAGGTGCGATATTATACCCATTATTATGCTAAAGATGCAAAGCAGCAGAGTAAGAAAAAGTCTAAGGGATCCTGTTACTTGTCTTTCTGCAAACAAATCCAACTTAATGCAGCCCAGGAGCTGCCTTTCAGAACAGCTGCAGGCTCCTGCTCTACTAATTCTCCTTCCAGAGGAACTGGATTTAAGAACAGCTTTTCAGCAAGAGCTGCCTTCAGAAGGGGTTGTTCTTCAGTTAGATTAAACATGGAAATTTATTCCATTATTCCTACCATAAACCAGCCTTCATTGGTCTGTACATGCTTTGAACCAGTTGAACTTTAATCCCAACAACACAGGAACTAACACTTTTTTGTTTTGTTCTTAAATGGAAAATTACAGAAAATATTTAAAATAACATATGCCTGCAGATATCAATCTAGAGATTCTTTAAATTTTTGAGAAATGATACAAGAATTGCACCTATATATGCTCTATTTTATTTTTTTTTTTAATGTATGTTTTAAGCATAAATTCTCAGTTTCCAAATATCCCCATTACTCAGAATGGGTATGGAGCCTTTGGTGACTGAAAAATGTTCTTCGAAAAAAGACTCTAAATATCAGATAAAGAGCACAAACACCTTGGATATTACCTTATTTCTACACTGCAGGTTTGTTTTCATATAGCTTTTATACTGCTTTTTATCCTGTTGTATCTCAGTTTTGTGACTCTACTCACTTCCAGTATCTTCCAAATCTCAATAAAACGAGAGGAAGCCCAATGCTATTTTGATTTAATTACTGCTTACAGACTTCATAGTCCATCCATTCCAGGGGTTTTGGCTGAGTCTAGTTCAAAGCCATGGCCCCAGGTGTCTCGGGGTGGATCATGAGGGTGAGGAGGGCACTTTTTGCAGAGTCTGGGGGCAGGACTCCCTCAGTCAGTAGCAGTTCATGGAAGCTCAAAGTCAGAGAAGGAGCTCTCATCAAAATTCATCTCTGGTGAGGTATTTTCTTATTTTGCATTTGTTTTTATTTTAGTAGTGTAGTACTGCAACACCTGTGCCAAAACACTATCCTTCTATCCAAGTGGATTCTGAATTTTACACCTATATTTAATTCTGAAAAGTCCAAAAAAAATTTGCAAATCTTGTACTGGTTGTTTGGGATTTATAAGGCACTGGAAAAGTCTTATTGACATAAGCACTATAACTGCACTCTTGATGAGCAGAAAACCAGTTTGAGAAATGCCTGGTATCAGGACTTGTTCATGACTGCTGGTGTGGTGGCCTGGGAAAGATGCACACAGCAGCAATGTGGACCTTTAAAATGGGGAGAGACAAGAAAGGGACACTTCTGAAACCAAAGAAATACAGTAAAGTAGGTGCAGTCTGGAGCACGCTGTTGCAAGAATTAAAAGGGTGTATACATTTTCTTTGAAGTCTAGTTCTAAGTATTGTTATCATGATGAGTGCAGAGAACTCTCAGGAATTAAAACTCCATTAAAAATTCAGAACCTCCAATGTCAATATCTGTTGCTTGATAAATCACAAAACAATGATTAAAGTATGATTGATAACATGCAACTTCAAAAGTCTATTTCCTGAAGATGGAAAAAGCAGTGAGCACCCAGTCAATGGCATTACTTCCTATGGCAGCTGTGGTATTGATTTCCAGTCATCAGTCAAAGTGCTGAAAGCAAAGCCAAAGCATCTGTTATCATTATTCCTCCTGAACCTCTATATCATAGTTAGTCTGTCAACTCCAGGGTACACTCCAAACTTGCATATTTTAATATACACTCTTCAATTATCAAGCTGTACAAATAGCTTTCTTTTCTAATAGTCATTTTTGTTTTAATTGTGAGACACCTAATCAGCAGGTGTCTCTAGCTCATCTCTTTTTCACCAGCCCGCTGAAGGTATAAATTAACTCCTGGGTGAAATATAAGAAATGCAACAGAGAAATTTAATTTTGGTTTGTTTTTATTTTCTCCTTCAAGATCAAAGTTACCTTCAGTAAACAAAAGAATTCTTGACAAAAGACCCTTTGTGTTTTTATTTTGGCGAATGTGGGGGATGCCTAAGTTAGCAATTAAGTCCTTAAGGATACTGTGCTGGATAAATGCGGGGGATGCCTAAGTTAGCAATTAAGTCCTTAAGGATACTGTGCTGGATAAATGTGCTTCTCCAAAGAAATGGAATGAGACAACTTGTGTATACTACAGTCAGCTGCAGACAGCATTCCTTTCAGGAGCTTTGATTAATATGCCACTGGATCCTGGTAAGATTAATGAACTGTGAAGGATATGTGGACACTGTTTCTTCATTTCAAAGAAAGAGTGTGAAGAATTTAAATAAACATAACATTTAGGTGGTCTGTTTTATGAGGATCTGATTGACTGTTTCTGCCTTTATAAAGCCTATGGGACTTTTACTTGTTTTATGAGTGGTTTTTGAGCATGCAGTTTTTAGGCAGTAGTTATGCTGGCCAAAGCCGAAGACAAGCTATTATTTCAACAAGCAATTAAAACTTACGCCACATGAGCTGAATAGATCTGTATCAGCTACCAGGTATTAGTACAACATTTTAGGGATACTCTGAAAAGACAAATTTATTGTAATATGATTTCTCTGAGAGCTGCCACGTAACAGGAGTAAACCAGAAGGGTAAATGGAAATAAAAAAACTCTGAAGTTGAAAAGAAATTTTTAGAAAAAATCTGGATGCAGCAGTAGATTTTCTGTTACATAACAATCATAGAGAAAATCTTAATGTCTGTAAATGAATTGTAGATCTAATACCAGGGGGTTTTTTCACCCACAATTTTTGGCTTAAGTATTTTTTTCCCATTAGAATCTTTCCCAGTGCGATCTTGAATGACCATAGTGAAAATACAACTGTCAGCCACAGAGAATTAACGAAGTTCATTCAATTACTAGGAATTGCAGTTTTTTCCAATGCTTGTGATGAAATATTACAGCCCTACTGAGTTTAAAGTAGTGCAAATATTCTACTGGTTAGAAACATTTTTAACTGATAAATGTTTGCTTTTTTAAACAAAATCTCTTTCTGTTGCTTTTGCATTTGCTATACTACCTTTCCCCTCTCTGTAGGGCTGCTTTATATTTGGAATATGTAGGTTATACAAGACTAAAACATGACAAGGAGCCTGGAGACTAAAATGATATTTCTCTCTATGATCAATTGTATAAAATTGATCAATAAGCACAAATTTCTCATCTCTGTTATAATTATTCATTGTTCTACATGACCTGACCAGTTTGGTTTTTCTTTTTTTTCACTAGAAAAGCTTTCATACCTGAAAAAGCAGCACATGCATATATAATTCTATCTATTACCTTTCCTTGGAGTTTTGGTAGAAATCTTACCATGTCAGGGACTGAGGATGCTGAGTTTCCTGCTCTGAACTGCTGGCTGGGGGTCTCATACAGATATATTTACTATCATAGTATGGGAAAACCGGTCCTCCCTAAAAGCTCCAGCAAAAATTTAGGTCTATGGATCTAGTTAATCCAGCTCATTGACAAAGTTATAGAATAAACTTCTGGGTAAATCTAATTTCTACCAATTTTGACAGATTCAGTCATTCCTGAGTGAAGCAATGGATCAAATATCCCAAACAGCTGAAGGGGAGAGAGAGCCTGGAACCAGGAAGAAAGCTTTTTCATGTTCATCAGAGCTTAAATCTCCATCAATCAATTCAATATGGCTTAAGTAATTTTAGACTTATCAGTGTTTTTAAAATTATTATGTTTTAGCTGCATATGATGATCATCAATCCCAAAGCACAGGCCGTGGTCAGGAGAGAGGTTTAGGGTCACCAGGCACAAGACCATAACCAAAGGCCTTTAGATTAAAAGACAAATATATTTGTAAATTCCCTTCCCTGACAATCAGCAATATGTAATCATGGAGGCAGTGACTTCATATTTTGAAAGTCTGAGGAAACACTTGTCCTGATTAATCCTCTATATTCAAAGGTTGGCTCTCTAAGTAACGGTGTCAATGTTACAGAGCAAATACTTTCTCTGGTCAAAAAGGTGAAAGAGGAAAGCTGGGCTTTATCAAGTTTTGAACAGAGTGGGACTTGCTTTCCTAGGATATTCTGACAGACCTTTTTTTCTTTTTTTTTAATCTTTGCTAACTTTGCAAAAATCCTGACATTAAAGAGATCTCAGTTGTCAAATTAGAAATATTTGCTTTGCACAGTTTCAGGTGAGTTTGCCAGAGCCTGCCTTTTTCCCCTCAGGCGGGTGGAACTCCTGGGACAGCTTTCTGCTGTCATCTACAACGTATTTAGCGACATAGCACATGTGTCGCTTTGTCATTCATATGCGCAGTGCCTGATGGCTCAGAGGTGGATAAAACCTGGGGAAATATTTCACTTGATGCAAACCCATCAGACTGAAATTTTCTCTCCATTGTTCTGTGTATTACTATGTGTTAATTGTCAGATAAAGCTATCAGTGAAAGTTTGGCCCTTGGAAAAACAAGGGCAGAATTCTTGCTGATTTCAGCAGAGCTGGGTTTTCAGGCAAAGCAAGTAGAAATCCAATCCAGTGGTGATGCTGATACCCTCAGGGACTGCTCTGGAATCGTGTGAAGAACTCCAAGTGGTTCTGTCTAAAAAAAAAAAAAATTCTGCTTTGTCTTCTCTCTCTGTCCCACAGTATGTTCTTTGTTATCATCTGTGAATCACCAAACATCCTTTGTGACGTTTATATGGCATAGTTATAAATAACTCTAACACTTGCACGTTAAACAGAAGGTGATTTACAAAGTGCTGCTCAATCTGACAGCTGTTACTACAGCACAGTCAGAGTAGATTACTTGCAAGTTTATTTTAATTATAGATAGGTCTACACTGAAATACTACAGTCACCTATCCTAGCAGGACTGCAAAATAGTGGTAAATGATAGAATGAGCTGTTCGCATGTGTAAAAGATAAAGCCTTCACAAATGTAACTTGTGCTCAAACACTGAATTGTCACCTGTCTCTTAGCAGATTTCCGATCAAGCAAATCCACAAACAGAATCAGTTAGACTTCTAGTCAAAATGTGCAGACTGTTCAGGAAAAACACATTTAAAAAATGAGGAAACAAATTTCAAACTTCACGAGGCAAAATTTGCCCTTCAGTCTAGAACCAACGACTGTACTTAAATACTAATCCCAGCAAATTTTTCTTTGAGGAAAAACTGTCATCACTAATGAGAATAGTTCTGGATTCATCCTGTGGAAGCAGAGGATGAAATACATCAAGACTCTGTAAATTGCATAAAGCCCTTGAATCACCTGCATGATTCAAAATAAGAATATTAGGTGATATGGGTCATAACTCTGACCATCAATAGTGACAGTTTTGAGAACAAGTTTTGAACAGTGAATTCTGATCTCTAGAACTTACTTACAGTAAATACTGAAACTTTTGTAGCAGTCAGAAAAAGTTACATTGTTCTTTCATGAATATGGAACTGTAACGTAAGAATAAGTACTTCAAAAATAGTAATGAAAGACAACTTCAGTATATGCACTCTAATACTTGTACTCTGTTTCTCAAAATAGATCACAGACAGTCTCTCTGCTTCAGTATTAAATGGTAAACCTTGATAGTGCTTCACACCTCTGAGGGGTGTGACCTTCTAACCAAAAATTACTCAAGAGTAGTTTCACGTACTATTCAGTGACTCTGTACTTGGACAAATTTGAAGTGATTCTTACAATTGAATAGCACTGCAAGGTCACATGTGTGTTCTGGATTCAAACTTCAAGCTACAGTAAGTTCTCTGCAGTAGCCTAACCTGTACATACAAACGTTCTTGAGGAATTTTGTGTCAGTCTCTCCACATCCCTCTGGCCCATCAGGGCTGACTTGTTAATCCTATGCACTCTGCTGCTTTGTAGGAATGGTCATTATAAATCACTTTCTGCCCCAATGTAGATACAGATGGAATCAATTAATTACTGCTTGCCTGCTCTGAGAATGATCATCAATGCAGTATAGCTGAGCAACACTAATCTCTAGTAACCATCTGGAACCATTAACATAAGCTGTATCTTGTTGCCCAGGAGAGGCAAAACTTTTGGAAGCCCTTGAGGCAGGCGGCCTCCTTGAGCCACCTGCAGTCACAACCAGCTGATAAAAAAGCCAGGAACAGGAAGGGGATCTTCAGCAGAGCTTATGTTACTGATTCCTTTCATGAAGAGCAAAATGGAATTTTGTGATATAATGTAACTGCCAAACTTGGATTCTGGTGAAAACAAACGATTTCATTGAAGGAAGTAGCAACTTCCAGGATCAGCAGATGAAACAAAGAGCCTGCTAAAAGCCTTGGCATGATCCTGGATGGTCCAACAAAATATTGAAGGTGCAAAAGCTTGGGGTTTTCACCCTAGATTTGCCTAATAAAAGATACAGTTTCGTATTACATGCTCTGATAAACCTCTGGGGTTCTTGAGATCAAAACTGGACTTTATACAGCAGAAAAATCCTGCTGGATCCAAGTATCTCCAAATGAGAGGGATGCACGCCAACACAAACCTGCTCAGAAAGACAATTTTAATGCACTCTTTTGAGGGTTTACTGCTCATTGCAGAAAGTTGTAACTCTTTATGTTTAGAAATGTAGCTGTTTGCAGTAAGGTAGCACTAGAGTCCCTCAGCAGAAACGCTTCCTGCTCCCAAACTGGCAGTGAAGCCTGATCCAGAGCCTGAGGGAAAGATGCACCTCCAAGTTGAAGGGGTTACTTTTGAAAACTTAGCTGAAAGTATTCCTTTGTGTTTTAAGCCCTCTTCTTAAATAAAGCTAAATCCTTATTATGTCTAATATTTAGAAAATTTAAAACAAGTAATTTTTCCTTAAAAGGATGGGAATTTTTAGACCTTAGTCACATTTTCAAGTGCTTGCCAAGAAACTTTATAGAATGGAATATGGATCTTTGAAAGCACCCTTATTTTAATATTTCTTTTCAGAATCAGTAGCTAAATCTTATTTTTGGTATTAGAAGATTTGTTTTCACCTGAAAAGGGTAATACAAGAGACCTCAGAACTGTATTGTTTTCTTGCTAATGAATTTTAACTCATAAGGCTTCTCCTTTTTTTTTACTGCTCACCATTTCATTTCCTTGGAAACTTCTCTGACACCAGTCTCTTCACAAGCAGAAGCAGGAATTTTCTGTCACTCAGAAGAGAAAGGGCTGAGGAAATAGCTATTTTAATTCATAGATGGAAGGTTGGATGAGTCTTTCTTAGACAAAGAATTCCAGTTTAGTTCTACCTTTAATGAAGAACCTCAAACTCCCATCTAACAGGAAATGTTGGAGTCAGGCCATTGGAATGAAAGGAATTTTTAAGACCTCAAAATGCTGCAAATGTGCATCCACCTCACACAATGCGTACTTAAGATTTCTTTTATTCCAATATTTCTGTGGTTTTGGTAAAAATGTTCAAATATGTAATTCAAATAATCAGAAAATGTTCATACCTTTATATTTCTGTTTCAAACATGCAGTCCTGAAAAAGGTGGAATACCTTTCCACACATCACATCACTACACCTCTCTCTGTTTTTAATTCTCAAAAATATATGAAGCTTCATAAGTCATTTAGCTGATTTTCTTCTATCCCATGAAAGCAGTTACATCCAGATTTACAGGTTCTAGCTGCTTACTATGAAGGCTAAGACTTTGTTAAGCAGGTTTATTGTTGGTTTATACTATGCCAATAAATGTATTAAAAAGAGCAAGATTCCCAAAAGGGAGTACAAGGGGAGGTAAAACCTCCCACCTTGTGCTTTATTTTAATTTGTTCCATTTTAACCTCGTTGCCTTAAAAAATATTTAGAAGGCTCAACCTTTCATTTTTAAAGTATTAACGAAAGGTCTGTGTGTGTGGTGGGGGGACCGTGCTGTGGCAGACAAAGGCTCAGGGAGTACACAGCATCTTGACAGGGCTTGATTTGTGTCTGGCCAGTCCGTGTTGCCAGGAGGGGAGGGGTCCAGCTCCAGCTGAACCTGCCTTTAGAGATCCCTGATGCACAGACCCTACACTGGCCACCAGCACAAGCCAGCAGCCAGTGCCATCTCAAGGACAATTTTTCTTTTTCACACCAAATTCAAGATAAATAAGAATTTTGTCCCAGCTACAGCCACTGCAGTAGATTAAGATCAGGCACGGACTGCCACCTTTGTTTATGTTGCCTTTAAATTGTTCTCTCTGTGTTTAGAAGTTCAAAGAAAATTTTGAAGATTCTAAGAGGCAGACAGGAAAGGGAGAAATTCTTTAATTTCAAGATCTGTTTGGGGCTTCAGCTACTTTTTTCACTCTCACTCTACGTGATGCAATCTTTTTCAGGCTTTCCTTCATGCAAAAGGATGACATCTATTAACTGGAGTGACAGGATGCAGGCATTTGGATGGGAGGGATTCATTTAGTCCTGGTCAAACCTTGTGAAATGCTGAGCACCAAAAGCCAATGGAAAGAAAGGATGGTTGACACTTTCAGGCCTGTTCCCTGTATGTTTTCCTAAGCAATTCCTTCCTGCTTTTCATGTTAATTTAATCATGTATTTCACTCTTAATTGAGGGAAATTCTTCCCTGTGAAAAAAAAAAAAAAAAAAAAGATTGTATCTACTGGTACATTAGTAATGGCATCTACATCTTTCTTTGTTTTAGGGATTCTTTTTTTCTTAAGACCCATCTTGGCCCAAGGCTGGTAGCTTGTAAATTTACTGACATCTTTTCTTTCAGCAATTTGAACTCAGAATTTGGAACTGTATCCATGTACAGTTATATATAAGAATAAAAGAATATTGAACTCCCTTTGGCACTCAAAAAATGTAGAGGCAATTTTTGTCTTTCTAAATACATAACAATAATGGACTGTTCGCTCATAATTACAGTGACAAGGTCATCAGAATCTGAAAGGAATTCATATACTGCCTCTGCTCTGCTGTCTCCACACCTAAAAATTATTATTTCAAATTTAGAATGTTCTATATAATTCTTTGTGAAACCTCTGAATCTCTCTGAAAAAAAACAAAACTATCTTTAAGCCTCGTAAGACCCTGAACTCCTCGCAAATCTAACGCTGTATTGGATTATCTTTTTTGTCTCTCTTTTGCTGATCAGAAAGAATAATTTGTCCCTGAATGCTAAGGACAGTTCTGCAAAATTAGCTGAACAAATGAACCAATAACCCCAACCTGTAAAAGAAAAGAATTCAGAGAAAAAATGTTCTCTGACCATGTATACAGAAAGACAGGGAGAGGAAAAAAGTTTATATTTTATAGAATTATTTATATTTTATAGAATTATTTATGTTTTATAGAATTATAGTATAGAATTTTCAAGTAACTGATACTTAAAGAGAAAAAGCAAAAAAGTGTTGCCTTGAAAATAAAATAAAAGCTATTAAATGCCAAGTCCTAGTCACAAAACCTTTGTGCTTCAGAGGCTGGATGGCCGACCTTGAGAGTGGCCGCGCCGCTGCACCGGGGTGGGAGGAGGGAAGGGCTGGAGCAGCATGGAGGAGGCACCCTCAGTGCTGTGATCTCCCTGGCTTGTCCTGAGCCAGCCCCAGAGGGCAGTGAGAGCCACAGAGCCTGCTGGTGTTGGTAGAATAATCTACCTGTACCAGCGGCTCCCAAACAGGACCTGTGCTGGCCCTGGCTCTGGTTAATTTGGACCCCCGGTGTGTGCCTGCCCTGAGACACTGTGTACCACAAAACTTTTACATGACATTTTGAAGAGATTAAAATTTACTTGGGATAATATTAGGCTAGTGTAGTTACACTTTGTTGTGAAAATTTGCTTGAACTTCTTTCTGCTTAAGTGTGAATGCTCTGTCCATAGCGGTCACAGCTTGCACAGACCTGCCACGGGCAGCAGCACCAACCCTCATGTCTGGGAGTGTCCTGGGGATGGCACAGGCCATACACTGCCCCCAGGATCAGTCTGGATGGTGCCACTTGGGCTGGGATGTGAGAATATTGAGCTGTGTGGGTGTGAGTTTGGCCATCCCATTGAGCTCAAGGCAGGAAATTATTCTCAGTTCATTCCATTTACTATTAGAGTTGTAGAGGCTTAAGGATTTTGTCTATGCCGAAGATTTTTGCTTTCCTATTTGGCAGCTCACCTGCATTATTCTGCCTCACCTTCTCAACCACTGCAAACCACAGTGAAATCCTGTACATCAGTTCCTGGTCCACACACTATCTTTTAGAAACCTGAACATTGAGTTCTCTGTGCAAAATTCTGCTGCACATTGAGAACAATCACTCTGCAGCACAGGCAGGGTGGTGCACCCTGTTCCACTGGTGTGCCAGGAGAGCACAAAGAGCACCACAACATACCTGGGGCATAGCTTCAAGTCTCATAGTCCTAGAGACAAAGAAACTTGCAGGAGAAACACCAGTGGAAGGAGTTTCATTCCTGAGCTTAGAGGAGAAAAATCAGCTCAAGTCTGAGAGCTAAGGTGTGGAGAACATCTTCCTTGTGCATCAAGTTCCCCATTCGAATCAGAATCTTCTGCAGGGCTGAGATTTCTGGATACAGTTTCATGGTATCCATAAGAAAAGGGAATTCAGGATGAGAGAAGTAAAAAACCCCAAATAATATTTCTGAAATGGTCCAGTTTGATCATGTAGGAAATCTGGGTTTTGATTAAGTATGGATGCTCAATATTTTGTTAAGAGCCATTATATGCATTCATAAATCTGTCACAAATTGATTCTCCTTAATTTAATTTTTCAATTAAATTATTTATGCTTTTTATTTACCATTAGAAGAAGCAAGGGGAAAATAAATTATATTTAAAAATTCAATTTAAGAAAGCAGTCAAGTGCTTAGTTCTGAAGCTTCTTGCTTTTATTTTGGACGAATAATATTTTGGTTGTTTTAATTTAATTGACAAATTCCAGAACTATCCTAAAGCTACATAAAGCTGTCTTCATTTCTTGACATAAGTGCAGGGAAAAAATTAACTTCCAGTCTGTGTATTGATTCTTTGGTCTGAAAATAACAGATAATTATTTAATATTATTTAGTTTACATTATAATTAAGACTGATACACTAATCAGTCTGCTTCAAATCCTCTTCTAAAGTGTCTCATAAATCCTGCTTACTTTCCTTTTCTAATAGTGATAGGAAAATATAATTACATTTACAAAGCAATCAATCTGAATTCAAGACATTTAATGAAAGACAGAAAATCTATGGGCAGAAACATTACTTTCTTTATAACCTGTTATGTTCTTGTTTCCTCCCAGACACTGGCTAAGTAAGTGCAATGCCCAGAGGTTAGATGAAATTTATCTTTTACCAGATGATCCAGCTTGTGAACCAAATTACCCTCAAATTAGCTTTGTTTGACAAGCTACAGTTTCCCCTCCATAATTAATGCCAAATTTCAACTGTGAGGCAAGAGCTGAGACTCCCCCAAGTTTTGGGATCCTCGTGTCCTTTGCAATGAGCAAACTCCCGTGGGGTAACTACAGCGTGAGCAAAGCCTGAAGGGCTCCGTATTCCACAGCCATCCGGTGCTCCAGCCAGGGAAGTCACTGAGAATCACCAGGTAGGGCTGATTATAACCATTTAGCAAAGGCTGCGTGTGACTTTGAAACATTTACCTCAAAATAGCCTAACCAGACAAGACACTGGCTGAAAGCCACAGAGAGCTCACTGAATATATTTTGCTAACACAATTAAATACTTGTGAATTTTACAATATGTCAAATATATGCACCCTACACTGGAAACATGCCTCCTCCAATTTTTCCTTTGTAGGAAATTTCTGTCACAAAACATTTTATTCAGCTCTTAAAATATTGTACAGTTTTTTCACCACAAGAAAATCTGTTGAACTTGAATATATTTCCGTCACATTTAATCTCCTTATAATATTGCATAGACCATTTACATTTTCCATTTTGTTGTTAAAACTATCATTCTAAATAGAAGTTTTCTATTTGTTATGAAGAATTCTGGTGATCTAGCTAATGGACGCTTACACACGGCAGAAAGCAGAATTCCTGTGGTTTTGCATAAGGGCTGTAGAAGTGACTGCAGAATGGGATGGCTGACAAGACACCAAGGCAGCACTTTTCCTCCTGCACCCTCTCATCTCTAGAGTTCTGTTTACAGCACATTTTTCACCCAGAATTCCTACTGTAGCCACTTTGCAAATGGCAATAATTAGTTTTGTCTCTGTTATCAGGTGTGAAGTGCACCTAGTGTTTAGCCCTTTGCCTGATGAAAAAGTGATAAATTCTTACATTTATGGTGCGTAAGCTCTGTTTGTCACAGTTTTTCCTGCACTGCTTTAATCGGAACTTCAATTGTGTAAAAACCACAGAGCTGGTATTCTGAACACTGTAGGGAGTCTCAGTTTTTTCATGAGGCTGCAGTAAGAATACATCTCTATTTTGAAATAGGATATGTAGGTATTTCTTTAAGTGTAAGGATAATGCTATTTGCATATTTGAAGAACACATGAAGGATCACTTAGATAGACACCCTTACTGTAATGAACTAAATAAACACTTTGTGTTTCTGGCATAGGAGAGAGATTCACTTGAAAAAGAACTTCTTGGCACTGTCTTAGACAAGTAGCACTTTAAAAAATTGCCAGATGTCAAAAGTACAAAAAGTAAAAGTAAGTCATTACACTTAAACTACATTATTATGTTTTTTTATGTTGCTTTATGTTTAAAATAGCCAATAATGTGCAATTATCCAAAGCTATCTAGTGGAACGTAGAGTATTATTCTGGAAGAGGAATCTTTGTTATGAAGGTAACCTGAATTTTCAGTAGGAATGAAAGGTATTCTTACACTACTGGACAAGTAATTTTTAAAATGCTGGGAGACTTGATGGTTCCACCACTTTAACTCCATCTCTACACAAATATCCATCTGGCAATTCACCCAGTGAGGTTCCTAGAGACACAGGAAAATGTTGTCTAAGACAAAGTGAGATTCATCGTATCATCCTAGATTTTCAGATCTCTGAAGTCAAGTAGGAAGTCAAGTCCAACTCATGCTGAAAGAAACACAAGTGCAAACACTCAGCAGTAAATTGCACCGTGACTTCAGCAGATCTAAAAGACATCAGACTTGCTAAACAGAATGTCCACCTCGACTCTTCCCCTGAGGTTTCCAAGACAGTTCCCTGTATCCCTAAAGTGGAATGCATCAGTCAGAGGGAGCTGGGGTATGGGTGCTCCTTAGTTCTTCACCACTTTATACAGTGACTTGAATAAGTGAAACTTCACTATAAAAGGGTAAAAAAACTTTAAAGTTAAAAATATCAAGACAGCAAATCAAACTATGCAAGTAAAATGAGTATAGCAAATAAATAAAAGATGTTAATTGTTTGGGATTTTTCCCATCTAAAAGTTAAAAACGTACAGCACCGATTTTTCAAGAGAATCCCTTCTTTACCTTTGGTTTTATCATTTGTGACAGTAATAACCAACCTTATCTCCTCACACCTGGTTGAGAATATCAGGTGAATATAAATCAAAACCTCCCTGCAAGGCCTGAGTTCCAGAGAAGTTCACATTCAGCTTTGATCAAAACCCTGGAGATAAAGCTCACCTCCACATTATATTTTTTGGTCTGAGTTTACAGAGAACTATTCACATTCTGTAGAATAGGATATGCAGGAGCTATCTTGGCAAAAAGAGACTCCAGATTTCTAGAAGTCCAAATATCAGTACTAGTGTGAAGTACTAGTGTACAGTTAGTGAATTAAATTCGAATTATCCTGAAAGGCTTGAAAGAAATACTTGAACACTAGCAAGTGCTCAGTACAGAGGGAGTGAGGCATTGCAAGTTCTTGGATATGTGCTGTTGTCTGGCAAATGGAGTTTCAGATATTCCAGCTGCTAAGAATTATGTAGGAAAAAAGTAATCTTCATATACTTGCCTTCCATTCTAGAATTATAGGAAGCCACTGAATATTCAAAGTATATGAATCAGAAGACTGGATGATTCAGTTTATTACATAAAATTAATGGTCAGCTAACATATAATGAATCAATTATTTCATTTTAGTCTACTTGAATTTTGAAATGCCAGCTCCTGAAAGTAGGCTTTAGGAAATGATCTGTTGACTATTGTCTGTTGACGGAACTGAAATGAAACGAGGCCAGAACAATTCTACAAAAGAAGGTTTTCTGTGTAAAGCGGAATTCTCACAGCAAACAGTTGCTGACAGCCATTCTGAACACTCCAATGTGCACAATCTCAGGTTTCCCATCAGGTTAAAACCGCATTAGGCTCATTTGGGGTTTAGTGTGCTGTTTGTTGGTTGGTTGGGGGGTTTTTCCTCACCACTGGCATCACTGGGGAATGGAGCACTCCTGACTCACGCAGCAGGAGGGTTCTGTGTCAGCACTGACTGCAGGGCATGCACCCCCAGGGCTCAAGAGGAACATCAGGAGCTCCCCAGGGTGTGCTCAGCACCACTGCAGGTCTCTCACCTCTTTCTCTGGGGCTGCTTTGGGCTGGCAGGTGGTTCTGCTGTAGTGGGAGGAGGCAGCTTAGGGGCACTGCAGGACTCCTGGAGCTGGCACAAACCCACCAGCCTTGCCTTGTTCTGCAGAGAGCTCCAGGAGGGAGGGGGGCCAAAAAGGCCACGGCCACCTGTCCTCAGCTGTTCTTAACCACAGACAGGGAAGATCTGCACCATATTCCTTTAGAGAACCATTTCGACTAGAGCCATGCCAGGTTTGGATTCAAAGTGCATTTCACTTTAGATTAAGTGGTACAGACTTAAATGATTTACTTCAAAAGAGTTTGCAGAATATAAACATTAATGCATTAATTAATAGAAAGCATAATACAATGCAAATACAATTAGTTTAAAGCCGATCTATGTTTAATGACATAGCAGTTATCAAAGCTCAATTACTCTAATTAGAATTTTATTCACTGAGGCACATTTCATTCAGTAAGTGTTTGCTCAGCACTTTACAGAATGAGTCCCAAAGACTAACAGTGATTTAGGT
This sequence comes from Hirundo rustica, assembly GCF_015227805.2. Classification (NCBI taxonomy): domain Eukaryota; kingdom Metazoa; phylum Chordata; class Aves; order Passeriformes; family Hirundinidae; genus Hirundo; species Hirundo rustica. Next base: position 7,164,507 of record NC_053464.1, read on the forward strand.
TGGATTTTTTTTACTAAGTTTCCTATTTACATATCCTCAGAAAAGAAATGAGATGTTATTTATCTACCTTTTAATAAAGTACTCAGTAATTTTTGCACACTAGCAGCAAAATACCTCCATTATAGCAGTCTGTGAAATTACCTGACTCATGATTATCCTGTATATTTGTAAATAAGCTGCTCCTGTCTCTCTTCAGTCAGGGAGATGTTTTCCACTACAAACCTGTCTGTAGCTTTTTTATATACTCAAAGCCACTGACATGTAGTACTAAAGTACATTCAACTTACTAGGAATTTATTCTGTGCCAGATTTAATTTTTTTCATTTTCATTGAATTCAAGTGAAACAGGAACAACTCAACTTACTGCAGCAAAACCATGATTTGCTTCATCTGGGTAAAGTTACACCTTTAAGGAGTTTGGCTCTTTCTCAGACAAGGTTGCCAACCATGTAGAGAAGGGCAGGACAGTGGATATTGTATAATTTATTTTCCAGCAAGGCCTTTGACCCTGTCTGTCATGGTGCCCTTAAAACCAAACTCATGAGATAAGGATGAGATAGGGATGGGTGAAAAACTGGCTGCAGTGCTACAAGCAAAGCACTGTGACCAGTGGTGGGATCCCTCAGGGATGAGCAGTGGGATCAATGTCATTTAATGTCTGCAGCAGTGAGCAGGAGAAGGGGATGGAGTCCCCTCTCAGCAAGGACGTGCAGGGCCCCAAATCGGAGCAGGAGAGAACACACTGGAGAAAGGGGCTGCCCTCCAGAGACCTGGACAGGCTGGGGAAACGGGCTGAGCAGAACCTCATTCAATTCAGCAAGAGCAAGCAGGGTATCTTCCATCTCTGAAGGGATCTCATGCAGCAGTGCAAGCTGCAGATGCTGCTCTGCAGGAAAGTGTGAAATATTGCACCAGGGTTCCCACCCAGGGTTCCCAAGGTTAGAGGATCTCTGTCCCCTGAGGTGCCCAGGACAGCTGGACATGGCTCTTTGCAACCTGATCTCTTTAGACTTGTTTTGAGCAAAGGATCAAACCAGATATCCTCTGAAGGTCCCTTCCACAGTAACTGTTGGTTCTATGACTCTATTGCTCGTTGTATGGTGCATTTTGTATGCATGAAGACTTTGAAGAACGCAGCATCTTAAGTTTTTTTAGTTTAGGTAGTTATTATGCACAGATCTACAGTATTGCTACTACAATGTAATTTTATTTCTTTTTTTTGTGTGAGTTAGAAAACTCTTCCCACTCTGAAAAAGGACCATTTAACTGACTTTATCTCCAGGGTAGAGGCACAAACATTTTTTACAATTTCTCACTAAAATGCTGATCAGTGCTTTTGTGCATCTTTGATGCCCTAAAAAAGGCAACATAACATTAACTGTATGAGAAGAATGTGAAAGAAATATGCAAAGACTCTAAAATCCACAGCCCTTGAAAGTGGACTTCTCATTTTAAAGAATGAGCTATATCAGTTTAAAGATCCTCCTTTAAAATAATAAGTAATGAAACCCTGAAATAACTGACTTGACAGCAAGGGTTGGTGCTATGACCCTCCAGGTGTTACTCTGAACCACCATGTAGAAGTAAAGGTCTTCTTCAAACAAATGACCTGTAGCAAATTGTTCACTACTCTCCTTTCATCTCTGGTAATATTTGATCCTCGCTTGCAGTGGCTTTTGCAGCTCGCCTGTGAATATTCTAAATTGATACCAAGCAACCTTTCTAATAGAGCCGACATCCACTTCCCTTCCGTGTGCCGTGCAAATACGATCTGCTCATCCAGGTGTATCCTCAGCCCAGCCTGCCAAGGTTTGGGTCTGCTCCTCACAGAAGAGCAGCGGATTTAAATATAATGACAACTGGCAGCCAAAAGTCCTAGGAGGTGGTTCTGGCAGCCAGGGATTACTGAGTCACAGGGATGTTCTGGCCACACACCTACATTCCCCAAAACGCCATCTCCAGCTGCAGGAGCACAGAGACACAAACAGAGGGGAACGGACCTGAAACTGTGCCCACAGAATCCACGTATTCAGGGAAAAGTAATGAAAGCGTTCAAATCAGTGTACCTTGAAAAAGAGAGCTGACTAATAGGATTACAAGCTCAGCATTGCTAGAAAGCATAAAGTCAGTTATAAAAATTTTAGGAACTGAAGTCAACCATTCTAACTTTTTCCTATAAGCTATTAAATCGTTTATTAATTTTACGCAGCAGCTCTGCAAATTTGTTAAATAACAATCAGTGGTTTTGGTCTGCTCAGCTACCTAATGGGCCTGAATTGGATTTTTTCTGGTATTATGGGCATTTTCTGTAACAAGGAGAGCCTTGTGAAAAAGGGAGAATTGAAAATATGTCTTAAAACTAATTTGGTTTAGTTGCAATGTCTTTAAGAACACTGCAAAAGATAGAATTTTGCATTCACAAGACAAGCATGGAATGTTACATCATCCCTAAAAGATAACAGAGAATCTATCAACAGTAATAACAGAATTGTCTTACTTTTAAATATACATATCTATTTTCAATGTGCTCTTTTTACATTGTGAAAAATCTTTTCTAAAATGCATGTTTTGACCATGGATTGATACTTTCCTGAAATCGAGTTAAGTCCATCTATTAAAGTCTAGGTAGGATTATTTTCATATCAATTCATGCATAAATCTATGTGTGTGTACACATATTAGAATAGAGTATTTAGTGATTTAATGTATTTTTCACAGCTGATAAAAATAGTATCAAATGACCATATTTATTATTAAAGAGTAGTATAATATTCAAGAACTTTTCCTGAGAGAAGCTGATCTAATTCTTTTATACTAATATATAAAATGTGAGGGAAAACTATACCTGACTACATTTCATGGTCATTGAATATATTCCTGTTTCTGCTCTTATTGTCACTGTTGGGGCCAAAAGACCTTAACTGTAGGCAGCTTCTTTTATGGCAAATGCTGCGTGTCTGCAATTTTGGTTTTGTCAGGGTGATGCATCTTGTGGCCTGACAGCACAGAAAAAAGGGGACTTTCAGTTCTCTGGGTCTTTAAATTGGTCTGAACCTGGCCTAAATCATGAATGGCTTACTGGACTTTCTCCGTTCATCAGATGATTGTATTTAATGTTCTGCTATTAATCTTCTCAATTAATTAAAATCAACGTCTTTACAAAATTTGCTATTAGAAAAGTATCATGGAAAGATGATCATCTGTCATAAGTGTGTTCCTTGGTAATAACAGCCATGCTGCAAATGCTGGTAAAAGTTCAAAAGTCACCAATACTTCCAAAAATGCCATTAAGAAAGGCTTGTCTGACAGGGGGAAAAGAAAATAAAGAAAAAAAAAGAAAAAGAGGGGAAAGGAACCTACTGGTTTTTGTTTAGAAAACATCATTGTGCAAATCATTGTACAAGAAAGACTGAATATCTGCTTTCCACAGTGTGGTCACTGAGATGCTCAGTTCCTTCCATGACTGCCTGATTGCCTGCAAGGCTGAAAGAAAAGACAAAAATAATCAAAAGGACCAAGTTTGCATCTTGCAAGGTAAAGGGAAGCAAGGCTGACAGTTCTCTTTATGCACAGGCTCCACAGCAAGGGCACTATTTACTTCTTTTCAGTGTGTCCTGTGAAAGCTCCTGATGGACAGTGTTGTCACTCTGGAGTGTGCAGCCCTCGCAGTGCTTCCTCGGGCCTGCACCACCATTGCTGGTGCTCTGCTGGCCGTAAATAAAAGGTCATTGCCTGTGAAAGAAACATCACTTTGTTTCTCACTCAGTCTTTTATGCCTTTTGGATTGAAACATTATTTCTATTGACCACTGTTTGGATGATAGTTCATGTTTTTCAGTTACAAAAACAGGGTTATTTGCAGGGTTTATAGCACTGCTTTTCCCAAACCTGCCTTGCAGAGCTCCTAGGAGACTCAACAAACCACTGCATGGTAAACAATTTATGCATATACTGGGAATTATTTATATTGAAAGGTTTCTAAGCGAATATCAGAAAATTAAGGGAGAAAAAAACACAGTCATCACATTTCTCTTGTTTGCCCCTTGTTTTGTTGAGGAAAGAAACTATTTTATTCAAGGCATAGAATGAAAACAGTTATTTAAAATCCCTGTGAGGGCAAGCAAACATGTTGTTTCATTTGGCTATGTCCATCAATCAAGTACTTGTGAAACACTGGTTCACATTACTAAAACAATGAAGAGATTAAATTTTTAATAGGTGTATTAGGCTGACAAAACAGAAAAGATGATGGTAAAATGAACTGTTTGAATTAGAACCTTTGATTATCTCTTCTAGGAGGAATTACTTGCTTAGTCTATTATGTCTGTATACACACTTGAAGAACAATGGATTAAAGTACAAATTCTTTATTCCTATGCAACTTCTGTTGGTGTGTTGAAATATGTGAATGAATTTGCTTTGGTTTAATTCTGAGCTATTGAGAAATCAGTAAGAAAAGAAATCAGAGGTCCTTAAAGGAATTAAGAGTCCTTTAGAAAATAGCTATTACTTTAGGGGTGCCCACTTCCTGCCTCAAATATATTAGCAGGCTTATTTCTCTCACATTTCAAACTCAGAAGGACATTAATTGTTGAAAACAAAGCTCGTGTCTACAGAAGAAATACGAGCTGCCTGCAGCCAGAAGTGGAGGGATGCCAGCAAAGGAGCTGGTTCATGGCCCCAGGCTGTAGCCAGCTGCCCCAATGGTCTTCCAGCCCCACTTTGGGAAGCCACACTGAGGACTGTGAGGGGAACAGATCTGGCTCTAATTCATCCACAGCAGGATTGCAGTTATTTTAAAGTCATTACAGTCTGACTCTGAAGAGAGCCGTAAAGCAGTGATGAGATTGCAGTGGAGGAAAGAGGAGGGTGACACTCTTCAACAGGGAGGCAGGAAAAGGCAAATGGCCAGGGCTTGAAATGGGCACACTGAGTGGTGCCACTGCTGAAAATGCAGTCTGGCGATACTACAGCCATGGAGAGCAGGATACAATTTGCCCAAACCACAGGCTGCCTGGCATGTACCTGAGGTATGGGGGACACTGAGCTCTTTAAAAAATGAGCCAGGCACACATAATTTCAATATTTTTGCCAGGTTTCTCTCTTTCTCTGTGTTAAGGGATGGTGCATTGTGTCAAAGGAGCTACTGTGGATTGTTGCACTCACGGGGTTCTAGAGGACAGTGTGGTGTAGGCATGCATGGGAGTCAGGAGACAGTGGGAGCAGCTGGGAAAGCCTGGAGTTCTGCCTGTCCAAAAAGCAATGGCACTGCAGGATGTACGAGAGGGCAGCTTTGGGGGAGCAGTCAGAGACCCGTCGCACCCCACACTGCTGCAGGCTCATGGCAGCATGATGGAAACAGGTGACTGTGAAGCCCTGTGATCCAGAATAAAAGTGGAATGAGCCAGTGGCAGCAGCAGGGCCTGGCAGCTGCAGGGCAGTACCAGGACTGCTGGTCACCCCTGGACCATCGCAGCATGATGCTCTCTTCCCCTTATGTAAGGAATAATCTGCAGTTAATGATTCTGTTCACCATGCCTTTAATAAAAGAGTAATAACAAAACCTGTGGGTGTCTTGTAAGTCCTCACAGTCCTCAAAAAAATCTACACCAAAAATAAAGTTCTGCTTAGCTTTGCAGGAGGAACTGGAGGAAAAACACTGGTGTTTCACGGTCAGCAGGATGGCATTCTTAAACCCAACTTAAACAGTGTTTTTACTCCCAAAGCTGTGTTTTCTACTTCCAGCTCAACTTGTCTTCTTAAGCTGCCCCAGACTAAAGCCTTTTGGTATGGGCATCACTGGCACCTGCTGGACAGGGTACCTGCATATTGCCATGGGAAGCACCAGCAGTTCTCCATGAACCACTGACCAAACTGTTTGTTTATTGAAAAGCACTGGACAGAGATATAAGTGCTTTGGGTGGAGATGTTCATCTTGGGGATTATATTGCCATATAATATGGAATTAGAGATGCTGAAATATTTTCAGCTACATTAACTCACAACAAAGTTCTTCTGAAATGTTAGAAATCCATGGATTGATTAATATTTTTTGAAAGCTGTCAAGTACCAGTTGCTGTGAAGCAGAGGATCTGTTAGCTAAACTTACAAGTTGTATGTCTGAGGTTCACTTGATTATTAATTTTATTAGATATGGACTTGCTACAAACCTTCTGAAAAGTCTCTTAGTCATTTGAGAAACATTTGTGCCTGTTCACCTTTCTAATTCTTCTGATATTTCATACTTGAAACACTAACATGACCACTGCAGAAAGAAGCAATTCACTGATGGTAATGTCACAGATATAATAAACTATGGCCATAAAATTATTCAGAAGTACAAGGTATATGACCATAAACTGATTATTTGATGTTCCCACTTCTGTAATAACCCTGCCATATAAAGATGTTATTAAATAATATTGTCTTCAAATTATTTTTAAATCCAGTGATCATTCCTTAAATGCAATTATTTGCTCTTTTTATCTCAAACAATACATTATACAATACAGTACATTGTAAGTATATGTTGGAATGATAGACTATATATTTATTTGTGTTTACAAAATCAAGATTGGTATAGAGTCAAAACACACTTTCTGTTGTCACTGAAACAGCAGCATTGCTGTTTCTGTGGATGTTGCTGACCTGTTTAGTTCCCTGATGAAGTTGTGTTTAAAGATGTCAGAACCGTGGAAGCTCTAGTATCTCTCCAAAACTAGGACAAAAATTTCTAATACACCGAAATAGAAAATAATGAGTACCATTCTCCTAAAGTTCACCATCAAAACAAAGAGCTAAAAGGACCATGAGCCATATGCTACCTAGATCAGCCCTTACGCTTTACATTTCCAAACATTACGTGTTGTGCATGAAACTGCTGTTCAGGCCTTCAACAGGCATAGAATTAAACAAAATTCATGTCAGGAAACCAAGTAATAATAATTAGCACATTTCCTAGGTAGAGGCAACCCAGACAAGGAGGTCATTCCTCCAGGGAATGAAGAGAATAAAATCAAATTTGTGGCTACACGATACAAAGGTAACAAAAACTACTTTGCACTATGTGGCTGGTGTATAAATTTGGATAGTTGCCCAAAATTGGCACTGGCTGCAGTCCATTTTTTAAAAGCTTGAAGCAACAATGTGGGATTGCAAATTAATTTGATATTGAATTCAGACAGCAGGAGAGAAGAGAAAATGAAAACTAGGAGCCATAGAAATTGTAAATAAAAAATAAGTTTCACCTATCAAGAGATCCTGTATAGAGCTTTTCCTGTGAATTCACTGCACATTCATCCTATGCCCTGAAAAATCAAGCATTTTCATTTTGCCAGATTTTTAGAAAGTATGTGGAGCGTGTTCATTGTGTTTTCACATGATATAATACACCAACCAGAGCACAGGCTTTGGAGGAAAGAAAATACAAGAGATCAGAAAATGTAATTTTAATTTTTTCCATTATTAAGGAGTTGTTTAATTTTTTATTTTTTCACTGTAAGTAAGTGGAAGAGGGAAGGATAACACTGTCCTTTGAAGAGAGTCTTTTATAATTTTTTGCATATAAAGGACTACTCCTCGTGTTACCCTTTATGCCAAGAGTGTTAGTAAAACTGGAAAACAGAAAATGGCAACAGTCATCTCTTGCCTTTCTCTTGCAAAGAGAGCAGGCTCTTATGAAACTGTAAAATACTCATTGAATTGCACTTCAGAAACACCTGGGGCTTGTAAACTAAAGTACTTCAAAACCAGTTTCATCATAAAGATAAAAGCTGTTACTTCAAATGCTCTGTAGCCCTCAGAAGAAGTCCATCCAGTGCCCAAACCAAACATCAACTGTCTCGTTCTTTGGTAACCGGAAGGGAAGTTCCTGATGCTGGCATACGACTTAGTCTATGTGATAACATTTGGTGTTGTTAGATAATGACCTGTGCCACAGGTGACACCCAGCAGTACAACGCAAACCCTCACAAAATTCCATTTCATTAACAGGGAACAGTTTTGGCAGGGATGACAGGTGCTTCCAGTAACTTGTATCAACTTACTAGTCCACAAGCTATGTAGAAGTAAACTTAAAGACTTGCAAAAACATGAAAAAGAAAAATAATCCAGAAGTAGTCCTATATATTCATTCCTTTCCAAAGATTTGATTTGACCCCCTAAGAGTATGTTTTACTTCGCTCATCTTCCATTAATCTCTATTTAGCTTGGTAAATAAATGAATGGTATGGATTCCCCATTTTTAAATGTCAGAGACAAGGCAGATTTTCAATCACTTCCTGTGCAAAAAAGGCCACATGAATTTGAAATTTTGATATAATTGAGAGCATCAGACTAAACTACTATTTTTTTTTTTTTTCACGTGTGCACTAATAACTTCAATCAACAATGAACAATTCCTTACAGATTTAGTGATTTTGTTATTGGCCTTGTGATAGATTAACCTAAGGGGCCTCAGGTCTAAGATTTATTCTTCAGTGACAAGGACAGATGATACATTACCATTAGGCATTTTCAGTAATTGGTTTGTATTTCACAAAGATTCTCATCTCAAAAATGTTAGTTTTGTCATCAGTATTTTTAAGTGAACTTGTGGAATATTGTTCACCAAAGCATTATAAACAGTTTTGTCTCTCCCTAAAAGAAGTGATAGGTCTGGTTACTAGAACTTCAAATTATATATATTAATGCCATCATATGCTATAACAAGAATACTGCACCCTCCTTAAAAAAACAGTCACTTTCTATCTGTAAAGCTAATAAAATGCCCAAGGAAGACATCAGACATCAGTTCCTTGTCCGTACCTGTATCAGAAGAGACATTAAACAAAAATGCAACCTTGTTCCCAGTCTGCACCATACCCTTTCAGGTGTGAAAGGATGCATTTGAGAGCTACAGCAATTACTTTGTGCCCAAGAAGGTGTGTGAAAGTACCTGTAAAAGCAGGACAGGGAGTCTATTGCAGAAGCAGAGGATTGATCAGGGCCAGGGCTTTAGAAATCAGTGCTCACATTCTGGCCTTCTCCCTGAAAGCCCTCCACAGTACCACGTGAGTTTTGACAGTGATGTGGGCACAAAGTAGATATTATATTAGATCCCTTTATGTAGGAAGCTGAAAATTATCTGACTCAAGACAGCTGTCTTGACTGCCTGGACTTAATAGATTCCCTGATCAGGCAGAAAGCAGCAAAGAAAATGAGATTCGGTGACTCGCAGTGGTGCAAGGAGATGTCAGTGGCATATAAGGGATGTGCGCAGATAATGTTTTTATGGCACAGACTGTCTCAGGCTTGATCAAGAGCTGCTAATCTTAATACACCTCTTTTCCTTGACTTCAATGAGCTTTGGATTGGGCCCTTTGAGAGCAGATATAAGCTAAAAATATTGCAGCACCAAGACCATCCAAAGTCAGTAGAGAAATATGATCAAATTTATCATTATAATACTCAGCAGTTTGTAAACTCATTAACATTTGCAGAGAACATGCTGTTTTACCTGTGACCTATAAATTCTGGAAAGCTCAGGAGAATTGCCATTCTGAGAAATGTCGATGGCAAAGGTATTTTGGGGAAAGTATGATGAAGCCACGTGGCATAGTTTAATTGTAGCTGTTATGGGATGCAAATGACAAGTCACTCTGCATCTAAGCGATTAGAGAGATTCCACAGAATGGGGTTCAGGTTTGTGAAAGTCCATAGGAAAGTGGGAGTCAGCTTAGCAAGATATTGCCTGCAAATTTAAACACATTCCATAGAGTAGGGACCAATTATAGGGTCAATGACCCATTAACAGAAGGTCAATGATATTAATGTCCCCCATTCCAACTATGCCAAATGTTGTTTCAAACCTGTAAGTCGTGAGGATGAAAAGTATAAATTCTGGGTTGGATCACTAATATCAGATGCACACAGTGATCTCATGTAGGCACTAAAAAAAATGTTGGAGGACAAAAAAATGATATAACAAGCATGAAGCTATTTACAGACTGAATAGAGAATTGTGAATCTTTTGCTGCAGCAGAAGGCACTGGAGAGTCAGCAACCATTGCCTCATGAGAAAGAAGAACATATATAGTGCTTGAAACATTTTTACAGGAAAAGAACCTTTCCATTAAGAATATTTTTTTCAAACTTATGGTTTTACCAGTATGTCAAGATTGTTTTTTAAAAAAGGCATTAAAGACTGCTGATAGTTTGGTTTTGGTTTTGGTTTTTTTGTTTGTTTGTGGTTTTTGGTTGGTTGGTTGGGTTTTTTTTGGTTGAGTTGCATATCCCTGTCCTGCGTATGCAATATTTACAGTTGTCATTAATGACTGTCCATAACTAAAGAAAAAGCTGAAGAGACTTTTGTATTTTCACAATGTGCTTTGTAGCAACCTCAAAGTTATACCATCCTGGCTCTTAGAGTTAAAGCACTTCCTGGGGCTGCTGCTCCAAGGACACTGTCCTTGATACCCTGTTGTTCTTCCCTGTAAAAGGGCTGCAATCCCTGGTGCTCACTGCAGTTCCTAAAAGGGTGGCACAGCTCCAGCCATTTAAAGGAACTTCTGACTAACTGCACCCAAGTTCCTGGTCCTTCTCACCCCAAGGCATGCAGGAATGGGCCTGACAATCTCTTCCATAGTTTGGATACCATGCACTACCAAAAACTGGTCCACATCCTGGCCAGGAGCAATATTACAGAGCAAAATAAAAACTGTCAGTCTCCTGCTGGTTGTGTATAGAATTGTGAGAGCCTCATGCAAGTGATTTGCTGCACTGGGTATGTCAACATGGTTTTTGAAGTATATTTGTGTAGGCAAAATCCAAATATAAGGCACCCCAAATTAAGGCAAACAATAACTGTGCCATACCAAACTACCACAGACTCACTCTTTGTGTTATGCTATATACATGCCACATTTTCTGTGGAATTACCAGCAAAAAGGAATAATTTCAACATTTTTTTAAATTAATTAGTTCTGTGAACCACCCTGTATACTATTTATTCTCTATCTTCCAGGAATCAAAGTAACTACTGAAAATCCTTGAACATTATTTTATTCTCAAGAGACAGACTATTCATCTGGTATGTAGCTGGCAAATGCTTTTAGGAAAAGCTTAAAGTTTAGGAATATCAGAATAGATCTCCTAGAATAATTTGACAAAGGCATGTGAGTTGATCAGTCATGCACAGATGTTCAGGAAATCAACAATATCCTGAATCTCACAGCCATATATGCAATACGAATGTATTTGTTGTGTGCATACATTTACCTACAAAAAAAAAAAAGAAATTGAGAAAAATAAAATAGCTTTGAAAATGTAGCCATGTCTCTCTTAATTCAGATCTTGGCTTCACTGCTGAAACTTCCAAATGTGTAGCTGGAGGAAGGGAGAAACAGGAATTTCTGAGGTACACATTTGTCCAGTAGGAACTAGATGGAACTGTCAGCTTATTACACATGGACCATTGAACACCAAGCAAACACTACTCCCTCCTGCACATTTGCAGTGTCTGTGGATTTCCTCATATAGTTACTTATCCTATTAGCTTAAGGGAAAGCTCTAATTGTATTCACATGAAAGCAAAATCTTCAGTATATGCTCTTTCCATTAGTATTCTTTTCCTTTTTCCTATTATCACTTAGGGTTTAACAGAACTCTTAGGATTATTTTACACTTTGAGTTTGTATTATTATATGATACCAAAGGAATTAAAGAAAAAATTAAACAAGTATTTATTTAAAAAAAAAAAAAAGTCACTAAAATCTGCCTCTTAGTACAGAAACATAGCAGCAGTTTGGCTTCACAGCCCACATGCTGACTATAGGAGCTATTGGGTAAAATTATAGGACTTGGATATTACAGAGGGTATCTGGATAGATCACAGATCTAATGGAACTAATTTCTCCTTTAAATCCATGAACCCACCCAGTCCATGCCACTCAGAGGTGGTCTGAGATGGAGGCAGGCCAGTGTGAACACATTGCTGTGGATCACAGCTCTCCCCATTCACTTTTCCCTTTCTCCCCCCGGCAAGGGAATTTAGCATGCGATTGCTCTAGCCCATTGGAACAACGGGGAGAGCAGAAAGCACCAGGACTCCACCTTGCCAAGAGCCCAGGGACTCCGTCAGCCCGCACAGAGCCACTTCCCCCGAGTAACAGCTCCCCCTGAAATGCAGTCCATCGATAAAGCTAACGTGCTTCTGTTTAAAAAACCTATTTTCTTCAGTAAGACAGAGTGTATTAAATTAAACATTTGCTAATAAATACACTCACCCCTGTTTTGGCAAGTCTGTCTGCTTAAGAGAATAGGTTACTGACACTATTAAGAAACTGGGAAACTCATTTCTTTCCAGATTATTTAATGCTCAAAGGATTGTAGTGGCACATAGTTTAGGCTGCAGACTTACAAACTGGCCACACTATGACTGCATTTAAACTGAGGATCCACAAGCACCATTTTCTATTTCATCATCCAGTCTCTTAAAGCTTTTTTGTTTCCCTCCAGCAGTAAAGCAATGCCTACATCTACTGTCAATGCCTATATCCATTTCAGTAGTAGACTTTTTTGTTCTTACGGTCTGATTTTATACCTGATTGTTGAACTACCAATGCTAACTAAGCTGATTTCTTCAGTGAATTAAATAAAAATTAATAAATTAGCCTTGGAAATAATTTGACACTTTTAAAATATTATAATACTCTTATTTTAAGCTTTATGGATATTGGAAAACTTAAGGTTTCTCACCCTAAAATGAGCTCCTGTTTAGTACCAACTCCTAATTTTTTTGAAGTGATTATTTTAATAACTGTGTTAACCTGGAGTTGCAAGGAAACTGGAAAGTGTTCTCTAGTCAGCAACCATGATCCTGGCAAAGTGCCAGGATGTTTGTGACCTCTAGAAATCCTTAAGGTTTTGATCAGCATTTTCTTATCCCCAATACTCTGTTGTTTCTGTTTTAAATTACATTTCAGCGTCGCCAGTGTAGGTGATGATGTTAAGGTGAATGATACAACAGATTGTTACAAGCATCCTTGGATTATGAGATGGGAATATCTTGACTTTCTAAACAATGATAGTGTTTATTGTATTATAGTTCTGAAATTATTTTAGTATTATGCTGATACAAATTACAGTGTTGTACATCAAGCATATTTTTTTAAGATCCAGTGAATGGAATTCAAAGACTGTCAAAGGCAAGGAAAGACAATACCTGACTGTCCTCGGGTTTTGTATCAGGATGAGAATGCTATTGTAACCTTCACATTATGTTGCACTAAATCCTAAAATTGGAAGATACAAATTTCTTGACTTTTCTGTGCCTGTAGAGTTAATAGTTACCATCATTATAAAGCATTGTAAATAATGGGTGAAAAGATCACACTGCTGCTGCTAAAATACATTTGTTTGCTTCAAAATGTGCAGTGAGTTCACCCAGGGCCTCTCGTGATTGTAACTGCAGAGTATAACAGAAAATTCATCTCTCAGAAGGCACTTTTTGTTTATATATTCATAAAAAGATTCTTTCCCCACTAACACTTTAAAGCAAGTTGATAGCAAGACAAGGATTGCTTCCACAGCTGAGCAAAAATCCTCCAATGTCAGTGCTGCACTGAGTGCATAACGTGCTATGCATGTTACATATTGCACAGCACATGGGGGATACGATCGATGCATGCTGCTGTGTAAACTGTGGCAGCTTAAACACACTTTGTGTGCAAATGGCCTAAATTCAGAAATTTGAAGTGGAATGTCATATTCCACTGTAGAGCACATATAGACTTGCAGGTATCCTGAAGTAATAGACTTGCAGGTATCCTGAAGTAATAAGAACGTTAAAATATGTAAGAAAACACGATTGTTTGTTTAAAAACTCCATATTTGTTATTCTAAGTCAAGTAGCACAACTTCAAGGTTTTAAAAATTCATAACACTTTTTCAGCTAGAGTTGGTGTTGAAGCTGAGACAAACATATGCTGTCTTTTCCCATATCACCTTTATGGATCCTTATGCTGCAATGACATTTTAACAAGAAGCTGTTTTCTTCCATGAATTTATAAGTGCTTTCATTGATTTTTTTAATTAATGGTGACCTCTAAACAAATATGATTTTTTTTCTGTAAACTACAGAGCATTACATAAATTTTTATATGGGTGATCACTTCCAGAACCCAATGTCAGGTATTAACTATTTCATTTCATCTCTTCTGCCAGGATTTCTCTAGAATGCTTGCCTTGTCACCAAAGTGGCATAGCTTCATTACAACTGTCAGGCACAGAAAGGCAGAATCACAAACATGAAGGCAAGAAAAGCTTTGAGGGGCAAGAAAGAGACTGGGAGAGAGAGTGCTGAAACAGTGGCATCATCCATGAGCTGCTCTGTGTGGTGTGGAGAACGAGACTTTGCCTGGCCTGCTGGCTCAGTCAGTATTACATTGGATATATGATGATGTTGGTTTTCAGGCTTATTTTTGCTTGCTCATATTCTGATATTATTGAACTGTGGCTTAAAAAGAAAAATATAATATAGCTATTATCGTAACCTCTACTGAACGAGTTAAGTTGATCAAGGTCAGAATCCAGGTAATTTTATGCATGTGAACACTGAGTGTTCTGCAGGTCTCTGTTCAGAAAGTTCAGTGGGCTGTGCAGGCTGCTCCAGGTGTATCGCACTACCTAGCTCTGAAATTTTGAAACCTTTTTTAAAAAGCAGTCCCTGGAACATCTTAAATAGAACTGACTCTTTCCATGTGCCTTCTGACATCTCCTTTGTGAAATGTGGCTCTTCATTGTCATCTTCCTTTGACAGCTTCTCTCATCTCGTATGTTCAATACATCCGCTCTGAGCAATTTACCTTTTCATCTGGCATTCCTTTATGTTAAGGCTATGCTGATCCTCATTCGTGAATTGGATCTGCCAGGCTTGCTGATATCGGATCCTGCAGTTTGCCAACCCTCGTTTGCTCTGCCTGCTGGTGATAGCAGTGCACACCACTTCAGACAGCAGTGGCAGCAGCAATCTATGCAAGCCAGTTGTTGGTATCTGAACATAAATATGATAATGCTGTAGTGCTGGACCACAGCCAGCTCTGCTCTGGCTTCTGCAACACTGTTCTACGATATGGAGCACAAAGATAATCTGATGCTCAGAGGTATTCAGCTTGCAGGCAGGCAAAAAAGCTCAGGTTTGCTTAAATGGCTACAGCTCCAGCTGTAAAGCCTGATCATTTCTTATATGGAGGGGGTGTCCGGAACTGCTTCAACATAAGAATTATGTACATTTTTTAGTCCTCAGCACTATGTAAAAAAGCTCTCCACATCTTAATCAGGGGATAGCTGGCGAGAATGACAGTTAGGAGCTTTCACTGACAGCAAATCCACAGGACAGAGCAAGCAGTCTGCATGCTGCCCAGTTATCTCACACAGGTCAAGTCTAGGGAAATCCATGGCTGCAAGTTACTATGAGAATATTTCAAAAGGATTCTTCAGAGGATGGAGTATTGGCCATGACATCCTGACTGCCAGGATTCAGTCAGGCGTGTGATGTTGGACTATGACATGCATATGTTTTAGCTTCAATTTACTGGGCTGGTAATTTAGATTAAATTATTCCTCTTCTGTTAATTCCTTCCAAGCTGACAAGACTTGTCAGGATCTATATGAGAAGAGCTTTCTTAAAGTTACCAGCTCATGGTCACCAACTTGCAGGGTGCACTGATCTCAAACTCTAAATAAGCTACAGGTATATGAGGGAAGTTAATCCATTCCTTCGTACAGAGATTTCCCACGGCGAAACATGCACTTAGGACTTTGCCCTTTGTAATTTGCTACTTAGCCTCAGGTTGCTTTACACCTTTGCATCCTTGAAGCTGTGCAGTACCTTCCTTCCCAAGAGTGTCACAAGCCATAAGGGAGGATTAATGCAGCTTTTAAACTCCATTAACTATTGCAAGTATTTTCCACTTGGAAGCTTCTAGCACACACTTAATATCATGTAAAGTAGAAATCAAAATAATTAGCAGCTAATAAACCGTCTGCCAAGTTTTGAGCTTGTGTTTGCCTCCATGATCTGGCCTTCTGACATATCCTGACTTCTTCCAGACTTTCCTGGACAATTAATTTAGACACTGCAAAGCAGGCAGACATGTTTCTGAGAAGTAAGTTCTTTGATCCACATGGAAAAGGATGTACCATAGATTATTCTATCCTTCTTCTCTTGTTTTCCTAGCATTCCCAGACTTTGATGACTAGATCTCAATGTTTGATGATTACAGGCTCTCAGAGCAGCATCTCAATACTTATGTGATTTATGGATCCAAACTTTGTGCTGCTAACAAAGCCCTGTAGCATTTTATTGCACTCACTAAATAACTCAAAGTTTGTTGTTCTTAAAAGAGAACAAGAGTAATGTAATTTTTATTTTGTCTCACTGTCTGTTACTCTCTCTAGCTTTTAACTCCTTTGCCCTTTTTGGTGTTATTGAGATCTCAAGGATGAGATGTTTCTACAGCTGTTAGGAAAACAAATGGCTGAATGGAGACAAAAGGCTGAACCACAGTCTTTATAATTGTTTGCTTGGCTTTTTCTGCCTGTTGATCAGTCATGATATGTAACCCAGGATGGGAAACTCTGAAAAAATCAGAGATTATTCTTTGGCCAAATAAAATCAGGGAACACAAGAGGAACCTGAGGAACTGCATGTGGGTTACTGAGATGCAGAGGGGCTGAGGGGAGAGGCACAATCCTCCCTCCTCCTGATGAACAGACACAAGAGATGGTAAAGAGGAAAGGGAAGCTTTAGTGTCACTCCAGTGGACAATTTCAGCAGAGTTAAGCACTAAGTTACAGAGACCAGATTTTCATGGACCATTTGTCTTCCTTTCTAAAAATGTTTGGATGATTTTGACGTTTATAAAATTTGAAAATCTTTTCTTGTGCATAGGGCAGATAGGTGATTCACACTTCACAGCATAGCTCTAGTTCTTTGTCCCTGGTTCCAGAAACATCTTCATCTATCTCCCTGTGTTTGTAGACATGATGGAAAAGGTGTCACCAAGGAAATAAAGTGTAGCTTGCAAATAAATATTTCAAAGCAGATTTTCACAAGGAATGTTAATGGCTCTAAAATGCTAGACTATGACAATACGAGATCATCATATAATAAAGTGTGTCATTTGTATGTGTTTGAAAGGAACCCTCAGTACTGCTGCCCTTTACTGTAATTTTCTTACTCTGAGAGGAAATAAACCTTATATATTTGCATAAAGTTATTTAGACCTCGTTAAGAGAAACATAGGATCGGTTAGAAAAAAATTAGACACCTAATTATTAGATTAGTGCATAAAATTATTAATACAATGAACAAAATGTAGAAAGAGACAGCTTAATAATATAAATTGTATTTTATACGCTTATCCTCTATATCTGCTAAAATTTGGACATTTTCAAAGAAGCATAAACAATTTTACTTTTAATCTTCTTAAGGATTCAGAAGTTTCTGATATTTGTTACTGGTTTTGCTACAAACATTTTTATCCAGACTTAGTGCCTGGTCTCTCCATCACCACAATAATACCTTTGCATGATTAAGGTAAAATTTGAGTTTACTGACTGATGCAAAAACCTGTAGACACAAGATTAATCCCAGAAACATAGTAAAGAGATGGCTTTAAAAGTGAATTAGGTCTTAAATAGACCTTGATTCTAGTTAAACATTTAGGAAGAAATCCCCTGCAAATATCTCATCCCTTCTCATTTTCTATGGATTCTTGAAGATCTTTTCTGGGTTTAACTGTTTCTGAGAGAAATTATTCTTTTTCACAGACCTCATTTCTTAAGTGGAGACCCTTTAGCAAGGAGGAAAGGCAAGAATCCAAGAAAAGGAAGTGTTAAAATTGTGGGAATGACGTTATTAATCGTTAATGTAAATAATTTTTCTTTAAAAATCCTTATAGGAGTTCATTTAACTAAATAAAGCCTTTAATGGTAATTTCATTACAGAGCTATGACTAGAAGCTTGAAACTGTTCTAACCAAAGTGATGGTCAGGTTTGTTTTTCACAAGTGATAATGATTGTTTCCTCATAAAATCAATGGCTGTTCAGAAATTAACTTGAAACTTTAACAAGAATCTGGATTACTATAGGAGGAATGCAGTTTTCCAACCTTAGAGCTTTGAAAAAATGATAAATAGTTTAAACCGCTGTTATAAATGCAAATTATATTCTTTAAACTGGAGTTAGTCATTTGATGAGGTAGAGGGAAAAAACACATCTCTTTTTTGGAACCTTTTTATAAAATACCATCTCATTCTTTTTAACACAAGAATTCATCTATTCATTTGCTTCTGAAGGTAAGAGAATATTGTCTCACACGGCCAAACCCCCCAGCAAGAGCAGCAGAACCAGCCAGGCTGTTCTTGACCAACACCCCTTTGTTCACTTGGACCCCTCAATACTTGGAGGGGCCTCTGTGAAACAAATCCACAGTGCTCAGTGCCCTACTCACACAACATTCCAGAAAAATTTCCTACCATTTACATAAGGGAAAGCTGCCACCTGTGACTGTATTTTGTGCCAGGGTTCAGTGGTTGGGGATTCAGTGTTGGCACAAACTCTCCAAGGGGCTTGTTCCGCCCACTGGGGGTGACAACAGTCGTTCAACTACAGCAGCTGTGCTGCCAAAGGGCACGAGCATGAAAGGGGAGCACAAGAAGTTCCCTTGCCCCTGTGTGCCAAGGGCATGGACTTGTTCCTCATTTGCAGATGCCCAAAATTCCCTAAAATCAGAACAGAAATGGAAAGCACATCTGGCTGAAAACTCCTTCTAGCCTCCTGGCTGCTCAAAACACTTCTCAGGTGGGTCCAATTTGGTAAATTATTTCATCGTTTTCACTGCACTTTTCCTAACTTCTATTGCTCTTGGCACTGAAGATTTTTCCTCTTCCAACGCTGAACTGTTTAAGTTGTGTGGGTTTTTTTCTTTCTTGCAAAGCTGTAAGATAAACTTCCTGCATATCCCTTTATCTCTCTCCTTACTCCAGATTAACAACAAAAACACAATTCCCCTCAATAAAGTATATATGAGGTCCTAAGTGAATTGTAGTGCCTCTGGGTAAAATCCTTGAGCCATTAAAGAGGATGAGAGCTTTACTAGGACTTCCAACCTATCAGAATTTAATCTAATTGGCATAAACTGGCCATTACTCTAAGCACTGCCAAAATCCTGTGTTTGTTGCAAGGCTCAGAGACTGTTCCTACCCCCACATCAGAGTCACACCCACAACCATTCTGTGCTCCAGGGCTGGAATCGCTGGTTTGCAGTCCCCTGCTGATAAATGAAATGCTGGTGGGCATTCTCAGCACTTTCTGTGTGGTGGCATTCTTTGCTGTGCTGGCCAGGAGGGCTGGCTGCAGGCTTCCAACAATCCAACCCAGCAGCATCAATCAGTGTTTGAGCAGCTCCTCACAGCCAGCAGAAGGGACAGCAATAGGAAGCACAAGGTTCAGTATGGGTAAAGAATGTGCTGAGAGAAAATAATAAAGCCATTTGAAAATGATCAGATTAGCCCTTGAAGAGCAAGGGTATACATGGCAAAGGCTGGGGTTTTTTTCTTGGCTGGTGCTGTGGAGTGTAAAGGGTGAAGTAACACTATGAAAACAAACTTTTCAGGGTAAGAACTGATCTGCTTTTGAGTTTATTGTGGACCCTTCCAACTTAACAAGTGCTAACTCAAGGTCCAAACTTTGTTATGCACATTCTCTTTTTGTATTCTTATGGCTATGTATAGATAGCTATTTATCAAATGTGTATTTCCTCTAATTGACAAGGAGTGAATGGTGAACGGAAATTGGATTATTTTGGATTATGTTGCAAATTCATTAGAGATTCAGAAGTTAGTATAGTTACAGCCTTAAGCTTGGGTGAACATGGTGCTTAAATGTATGAGCTGAAACCAAAATTATGTTACTGAAGGAATCTTAAAAACTCTTTAGATGTGATAACTAACTTGTGTTCAAGATTAAATTCAAATCCACATTCTAATCATCTGGGAATTATTATCAATCCAGTTTTGTAGCATGGTTCCAGAGATTTTTTCCCAACTATTTTTTCTATTATAAAAATCAACAAAAAAGTTAGTTCATAAATATTCAACACATTCAGTTCCCTTCTTGACTTTATCTTGTGATAATAAAACTGGAATCAGAGCCAATATGTACATTTCAAGGAGATTTCTAATGTAAAGCAGAGAACATAGAACAAAGTGCTGAAAATCATCTGTGATTGAAACTGTAGATTGAAGTTGGTCTTCCAAGTCTCTCCCTGAGTAGCATCTCACAATTGCATCATAATATTGGGATTTGTATTCATAAGCTCTTTAATGTATGCAGCCAACCTCTTCTTCTTTATTGTGTAACCACTGCACTGATTCTGCTTGGGAAAGTTGGGATGACTGATTGAAAAATTAGGAGGGAATTGATTTCATAGAATGTTATATTTCTGATGAGAGCATTTTAACATCTAAAATACAGTATCAAAGTTCTGCACAGCCAAAATGATAAAAAGTTATCTTTATAGCTGTGGATATACCAGTTTAATGCTTGCACCTGCGTATGCGGATAGAACGGATCTGTTTCTGAATTTACATTTTTGTCATTTTTGTTACAAGTCTACAACTGTTGAGACAAAATATCAAGGTGGGAGTTCAAGGATTTAGAGAGATGATTAAGCTCTTAAGTCAACAGTTAAGAACAATATTGTTTTGGCATGAAAAACGCGAACATAGTTTGTGTGAGGGCAAACCAACAATGAAAGCAAAAGGTAGTTTTTGTTTGCTTTTCAGTGAAGTGACTCTTATCACACTAAAAAATAAGGCGTATCAGTCTCTATCCTTCTTCACTTTGATGAGCACAAATCTTGCAGAATACAATCATAAAAAGGTTGTGTGGATCATTTTGGGGGGGTTTCAAACATGATTCCTACTAGTTTGGCAGGGTTTTCTGTACTAGTTTTTGACATCAAGAATCCCAGTGACATGAAAGATTACAACAGGCATGAAGCACTGATGATTGATATTGCTGACAGCTGTGGTTAGTAGTGGGAATAGTTGGCATTGGAAGTTACTCAACAATGAAAATACTGTTATTTGGTGTGCCTGTCCGATGATTTAATACATAAATTTAATATATAAAATACAATTTTGTATATTAAATTCCGTAGTATAGAATAGGAATAGCACCTCATTAACTGTTAAGTAAAATTTAGATTGCAAAGCAAAAGTGAAATCACAAGGGAAACACATCACTGTTTTCCAAAGATATTGAACTTTTCATTTTGTAGATGGTAAATACATCCCTGCATCATCGGGCAACATTTCAAAGTACAACTCTGCACCCCAATGACAGCAAAATGAGTCTCATCTTTCAGATGTGTTATTGAAGTCTGCTGGTGTGTGACTCAAAGCTGCTATATAACAGTCTAGTACAGCAATGCTCTCTTTTGTCATGCCAATACTTTTATTTTATTAAATAATCATTCTGCCTTTTAACTGCAGTATAAAATGCAAAAATATTTTCTTATATTTTTCTTAATAATTTTATTGCCGTAATGTTAATTCTTGCAATAAAGGATAATGTCAGTGACTGACTGTATTTCTCCCAAATACATTTTACATTGATGAATATGTTTATTAAGATATGTCAAATGATTTCTCTGAATTAAAAGCTGAATGGAAGTAAATGATAGGATGCAAGGCAGTAATCTAATCTCATTGTTCTTATTGTACAATAAATGAAGAAAGAGCAAAAACTTGACTGTGCAATTCTAATGGAAATCCTTATATGCAGCAGAGCTTATGAAGACCTCCCCAACACAACTCAAACCTAAAATTGCACGTAGAATCCGTAACAGTCTCATAGAATTACCAATAAAATCTAACAAGAAATATTTTAGAACAAAGAGACCTACTGAACACATGGAATGATATTAAGTTCATGGTTTGATTTTATTACAAACCAAATTCCTCAGTCCCATTCATACAAAATTTTATATTTATTGTTGCTTTTGCTTTCCATTTTTTTTTTCATTTGCCAGATTAAGCAAACAGCATGATTCCAAAGGTATGGAATTAACTGTTTGGTAGGGGCAATGCCAGAGTTCTGACATAGTACACTTCGTGAAGATTGGTGTAGTTATAAATAAATAGATATTGTGTATGATATACGGTAACATTTTTTAAATCATCCTGTTTTTAAAAAATATAATTGATGAAATCTACCAACAGTCAGTGACAAATGAGATATTTAATTTGTTCTATGTTTTGTCTTTCCTAAACAACCCCAGAATCTCTCATTCTCAGGTTGTAATTAACTTCCTTGAAAATATTCATTGGTGTTTCAAGAAGTTTCAGGGCGTCTTCTCATAAATCAGCATCATGCATCTGAATTAAATCTGAATGTAAATTAGAAACGTTTTATATTAATGATTGTGCGGCTAAACACACATTCAGAACTCATTAACCATTACTGTCTTTCAGTGACTGAGTTGCAAGAGGAATGCATTTTCAGACTCTATATTTATATGGGAAATTTGATTTCCAGCATGGAAGCTCTGGATATCTGGAATGCATTGCTATAGCTGTAGTTATATTAACAAAAATTCTATCACTAATTTGCTAATGCTTTGAAGTTGTACTTGTAGCAAGATTTCAGTTTAAGTCAGTAAGTAGAAATTCATTTAAAGGTTAAAAAAACTCTCAAGATAGCTATGACAAAGCAGCTTGCAGCTTCTAAACTCAATCAGAACTTATATCTAAATATACAACGTTTCTTTTGACATGGCTGGTGATAGTAGTGTGGGCTTTTACTTGGATGATTATTTTGTAAAATGTATCATTTAAATGTGGACTTTGTCCTCTTTGCTGTGCATTACAATCAGAATGCCATAAACAGCTCTCTCCCAGGGTTAACTGAAAGGTAAACTTGTGTTTAGCTCAAGAATTTAATCTAAATTAGCAGATTGTTTTAGTGTTAAGGTGTTTCCTGTATAGATCACATAAACCCCAGTAAAATGAGTTTTTCACACCAGCAGTGAAGAATAAGGCTTTAAATGTAAGCAGGTTCCCAGTACTGCTGACTACAGCCCCCTCTGTCACAGCACTGTAGGCTCCTGTGCACTCAGGACATCCTCCAGTTTAGCTGGACAGTTCATTCTCGTTCTTCACTGTCTTGGAGCACTCCATCAGCAATACTTATTCACTCCTTCTGTTAATCTGCTCTATCTTTTTCTTGCCTGAAAACTTACTGTTGTTATCCATCTTTCTACTCATAGAACATGGCCCTGTCTCCACAGCTCAGCTTTTCAGTCTCTTCCTTCCAAGTGAGCAGATTAACAACCAGCTAAAGTTTATGAAGAAAACAGTGCAATTCCTCTGGGCTAGACCCATGCACAAAGCCAAGCCTAAAAAAGCATTTCACTGTAATCAAACAACCCAGACACAGAAGCCAAACAATGTTATTTGCTCAGTCCTTTGCATTTTGCAGCCCTCTGTCCAAACAAGGAGTTTGGTGGGGTTGCAAGGCCCCTGCCACCAGAAGCACAACCTTACAGTGATGCTGCACATCCTCAACAACCACTTCTTCAATATCGTGCAATTAACTGTCCAACAGTTACTGTGTGAGCAAATCAGTTCTCATGTTTGATATGCTCCATGAGCTTTACATTTTGAACAGGACTTCTCTGTATAGAAGTTCCTTAGTAAGTCCTCCTGCTTATTTCCAATGACCAACAGCAGGAATTATATTTCGGCAATGCAAGACAATGAATTATCTGATTTAAACATGTTATGTATGTAGAACATAAAAATAAATAGTTTGCCAAAGACAATGACCAAAAAAAGCTTATTCACTAGTGATGAAAGATCGAAAAATATTCTTGTAAATTCTATTTTCACAGTGTCAAACTAGTCAAAGTTTCTGTCACTGGAAAACACAGGCTGAGATTCTGTGAACAGAAATGGGGAGAAGAACAGGGATATGCAATACAGAATTTTTAATCCAATGTACAAGGACTTAAAAAAATACCCATCTATTTAAATACCTACTGTCTCAACACAGAAATAAAGAAAAAACAAAAGTTAACTTATCATAAGGCACGAGTTATAGAGATGGTATAGCTTTGTATTCAGCATTAGCATTTGTTGTTAGTCAGTATCCAGGACAACTGACAATCAAATGCAGCGGCAAACACAACTCTGAATATATTTTTTAAAAGGTCATTTTAATCAAACGTGCTGCAAATCTTTAGCCAGTATTAAAACTGGCCATTTGAAACAGTGCAACGTTTCTTTCTTTGAATCATGTGTTTAAAATCTACTTTTTAAAAGTTAAATTCAAAATAAAGAAATAATTTGTACATGTCAAACTAACTAAAAGCAGTTTTCATCTTTAAAAGCTCCTTAATCTATAATTGGCTTCCTTTTAAAATCACCTTTACCTTGGGAGCCTGCATAAATTGTTTGAATTTACTAGTGCAAGGCTGGTTCTTGGGAAAGAGTAACAGAGCTTTTACTGATCATTAGGAAAAGTGACTGTGAATTGCACCAACTGAAGTATTTTTTCACTCTGCTATCATAGATCATGAATCAGAAATAATAGCAGTAATCACGTTTCAGAAATGAGGATGTAGCTATGAAGCCTCCTAACTCCCACTCCAGCAGTGTTAGAATCCCAACAAGTTAAATAAATCCCTTGCTTCTAACACAATAGGTAGAAAAAGGGGAAAAAAAAAAAACCAAAAAAAAAACACCACCAAAACAAGAAGAGAAAAGAATACCTTGAATGCTGCTGCTTTGTTAAGATTCCATAAAGTCAGAGGTCAAAACAACTCTGCAGAAAAGTTTGCTTTTGGTTTGATGTTTTCAACATAATTTTCTACTTTCTTTTATTTAACATCTCATGTTAGAAGTCTCGAATGCTGCATTTTGATAGATATCTGCTGCCTGTTTACAAAGCACCAGTACATTCTAATGTGTACGAATGAAGGGGAATAATAGAAAAGGAATCCCTAAGGAAAACACAGTACTGGAAGAAAATTATGACAACAACCACTAAGGACAAAATGGCTTTTACTAAAAATCATCTAGGTTATCTGAAATCACATGTGCAAAGAAAAAAACTGTGGTTTTCAGGAACCTCCAAAATGTCTGTTCTTTTCTGAATATCAAAAAAGAAGGGACAAGAAACTGAGTAAACTTCAAGACTCTGAAAAGAGCTTTTGGCCTTCTACTGGCCTGTGAGCTCTGGCAAATAGCTGCAGGCATCAGAGAGAATCCTTGTCCTCTGGTAACAAACAGTCCAGAAACAGAAACACACTCATTTTCAGTGTCAGAGATCATGTGAAGTTTGTCATTTTGACAAAAGAGCTTCCCTTCACAAAACACTTTCAGAACGTGTTGGCAACATCAGCAAAATGTTTTCAAGAGGACAGAAAGAGCAAATGAACATTCAAATTAGAACATTTTTAATAATGTTTGGCTTTCAACAGCTTGTCTGAAAGACACAGTATGGAAGGGCTATGTAATGACTAAGAAGTTCCTCCTGCCCTCTTCATATTTATGGATCAATGTGAGAAGTACACTAGCCTCAAGTATTTAAGTCTCATTATGAGATGGCAAGTAGATAGAAAGTGGTAACTTAGAAAACTTTAAAAACAAGTATTAAAGTTTATGATGCAATTATTTTACACAATTTCATTTTCTCTGTATAAGTAAACATCTGGAATAGAATTTCTATGAAAGCTGTGATTCAGTTTGGTTTATCTGGTTATTTAAGAGTACTCTGAAAAAGCTTGACATTTTTCCAGCCATGGTACTAGGAAATACTTCACTGCCAAAGCTTCTGTCTGTAATATCCACTCTTGCACTGTTTCACAACTTCCCAATAAAATTCTGGTCTGCTAAGATACTGACCTTGGAAAATTTGTCTTAACAGTTTTGTATTTATATAAAGATTTTTTTCCTGTGCCATAAATGCACATTTTCAGCAGATTTCAATCACTTGTGATGTTGTGGCTAATTCTAGTAGTTCATTTAGTCATGTCTTACATGAGTTTATGAGAATAAAATGGCAACAAATACAGAACACCAATCCATTTGCTATGAAGCAAATGTATGCAATATTGGTTACAAAATGTCTTGAGTAATTTCACCACTTGAAGCTTTGCACTTCACAATCTAAAATTATTGACTTAATGCATCAAGTTGATTAAAAACTGAAACAATTACCATCAGAGCTGCTGGCTTCTGGGGTTTCCTTCTGTAGCAGGAATGCCTGAGATGCATAAGAAGCACTGTTGGGACTGCCCCTCTACATGACCCAAAAGGTCAGGACAGCTCCAAAGCAGTAGCAGTGCTTCTGTGTTGTAAATTGTGGTGGTGCAAGAGCTGCTTCACATATAATTCTTCCCTCTGTGCCAGAGGGCCATACTCTGAGACAGAGGTGGTATGGATGGCTGGGGTCGGCATAAATCAATGTCCCATTAAATGTGTATTTTTTTTTTCTTCCTTGCTGCAGTACCTATGTGGCTCTGAGTTGCAGTTATATGAAAGAGGTCCTAGAAGCAAAGCTTAAATCTGGATTCAAATCTGACAAACAATGAGTTTAAAGTCTTGCTGTGTTATGTTGTATATTGTAGTATATACAAAGAGTTTTAAGCAAAATATCTCAGTGTGATCATTACAAAAATCTAGATAAAATCAATGCAGCAAGAACCCTTTTATTTTCTGGCTCCTTCATTAGCTGGGATTTTGAATAAACACTTCACACATGAGAGAAAATAATAGACCCAAATCTCATCACTATTTGGTACTGTTCCTTCCAACATGGTCATGGGAAGGATCAGACACGGAGCTGATACACAGAGCACAGAGATGCAGTGCACATCCTCATCCTCACCAACCCTGCAGGGTGTTAGAGCACATCTGACTGAGGGAGCAGCCTAGGTTCCCCTCCAGAAGTGGTGTTTTTACACAGGGAGGGTGTGTGCTTCCCTCTCTGCACTGCACATCTGCAGAGCCCCGGGTGGGAGCTCTTTGCTGGAGAGCAGGGCAGACAGATGAGGTGTCACACGACGAGGTGTCACATCTCCCTGGAGGTGGCACCTTTATTGGAGGGCACAGCTTTAATTCTCTCCCATTGCTCTGTAAGAATGCACATAAGGAGTGGCCATCAACCTCTGCCACAAAGCAGGCACCAGCAGTGCAGGCAGCACATGGAGCTGCTCTTTCTCCCATTGTCTGTACAACCTTACACAAAAAAAGCACCAATAACTGCACAATGCAGTCCAAATAAAACTCCAAATATAAGCAAACTTTCTTTCTGTAGTTAAGGAAAAGATGAGTGCACACACTTTAAACGTTTCAAAATACAAATGCCAATGCAGTAGAAGCATATTTGTAGTAAAATGCACATCTACACTGATCTACAGCACGGAAAAAAGCCACCCACTGCCTAAAAATCCAAACTTTCCTGAATTACACCTTTTACTTTTATAAAGATATTGAACTTCATTTTGTAAATATATACATAATTTAAACATGTATATATGTATATTTTTAAGATATAGCTGAATATAAGTTACATAAATAAGTACCCAAATTAAAGTTGTAGTGGCATTGTTTATCACAAGAAGAACATGTATCTGAACATGAGAAAAATCTGTAGTATGCTCTAATAGAGACTGGGAAATAAGTTGTCTAGGACTTCAGAACCACTTGAAATGTCACCATTTCTCATCTGAAGCTCCAAGGTTCACTTTTTTCTTGCCTTCAGTAGCATAAACACGTAACAGCAGATACACAATAAAAATATTATGTAAAACTTAAAATAATAATCTTCTCATCTTCCCCTGAGAAAATGAAAACCACATACAACTTGATGCTATCCAAGGAAGTATTAAATTATTATACCAGTGGATATGATCTAACAGCCTAATGAGTGCACTTTGCTGCATACAGCCCTATGAAACATATTGTTAAATTCAGCTGTAACCACAACTTGCATTTTGGTATAACAAAACACAGAATAAGGCAAAGGCTGATGAGATGAGCAAAAACAACAGGTAGAAGAAGACAAAGATACAAAACTAATATTAGTCAACCAAGAAAACTAATTTAAATATAATAACTAATTTTTCTATTCAAAAATTATTTTTCTCACTGTTGCACTAATCTGCAGTAGGAAACTAAGTTTTCCTGATTCTGAGAAAATGAATATTTCTAATTTGCAAAAACCCTTGTACTGTTGATCCTCATTTGACATTCAGCAATATTTGTTTCATAATGCTCTTTTCAGTGCCAACATTTCAGCTACTGATAAAGTTAAAATGCAACTTACGTAAGTTATTTGGAGGAGGTCTGGTCTCCATGTTTTCATAATGCTGCACGTGTACTACAATGTTTAGATCTCTTTCCATGTGATCTGTTGTACAAGGACCTTGAGGTCGCATAACATCAGCGAGAGCCCTGAAAACCAAACAAAACCAGAATGAATCTGCAAAATCTGTAAGACATTAACAATATGTTCCAGGATCTATTTCAGTTTGCGATGCAGTCGATCATGTCTGCTGGAGAAACCAGCCCCCTTCACAGTAAATGCAGGGAAGTAAATTCATTGTGAGACTTCACACCTAGGGCTCTTTTTAGGTTGTCTTACTGTGCTAGAAGTAAAACACAGCAACACATTAAGTTCTTTAGGTATCTTGGCTTTGGAGGAACATAATTTAAACTCCTTGAGCCTTGTTGAGTTCTGCCACTGCATGTGCTCAGTAATATTATTGCCATCTTGGTTAAGCTGAGTACCTCAGCGCCTAGCCCATGGCTACACCTTTCACAAACTGCTTATCTTCACACCTAGCTTACTAATTTCAAAGGAAATTCTCAAACATGCATTTGCAATTAGATCACACAACACAGTGGTCTTCACAGTTTTTATTCAAAAATGTCACTCAAGTTGAAAAGTCATATAACTTCCATGCAGAAATCCAGTGACCAGGGATTTAAGGATTTCTCATCCAGACGGGGAGATCGAAAAAGTCTTTTTCTAACTTCTGTGAGTGTCCTAGTCTTTGCCATAGAGCAAAGCCTGCACAGGAACACTCCCTGCTCCTTTGAAGGCAGTTCGGAAACAGGATGAAAGCTTTGTGCCAGCAAAGAGGGAGTAAGCAAAGGTTCCTCAGTGAGGCCAGGCCCAGCCTGGTGCTGCCCAGCCTGCTGCTGGCTGCAGGTTTGCCCTGCAGGGCTGCAGGCAGTCTGACAGACTCATCCTGTGCTGGTCACTGTGTGAGGACCAGTCCACTGCCAGGTGTCCTGCTGAGGGTAAGGCCATCCTTAGGCACACGGATAAACACACACACCTGCATCAGCCCAGTGGAGACAGAGTTCCTGACCAAGATTTAAGCCCTGAAACTCCCAGCATAGCAATATCTAACTGAGTCTGTGAGCGTGTGCTGTTTTGCCAGAGTTCCATAGGATCAGGATTAGCCCTTAGCTATGTGCCAGAACCACCTGCTGAACTACTGTGCTCTAGGAAATAATTGGCCCACCTGCAGAAGCTGTTGCCTCAGGCAAAGGAAAGCTGTAGTTCTGTCACCAGTATCTTCAGGGTTCAGTGCAAATGTTTTCTATTCAGGTCAATGCATCATGGACCATTATTCACCTCCTTTTTGTTTTATTGTTTTTAATTTTTAGACCTCTTGAGCAATTTTTTAAGGGTGTGGACACATTTTCTGGGCACTATGCCCAGTTTAGTTTAGTTTTCTGCAAAATTTATATATAGAGTCCCAGATAATGCATCAAGAAATACTAGTTTGTAAACTAATAAATAAATAAATAAATAAACACATTCCTTGGTGAAAGCCATGGCAAGTGCCATCTAGCTCTTCCACTGCACTTCTGTGAATTATGATTTCTCAGTCAAGCAGCACTATGCTTTTAAATACCAAAAGTAGGTAAATTCATCTAAGTTACAGAGGGAAATCCTAAACTGGATTGTGCTTTCAGATTTCTAGAACATTGCTTGGATACACAGCTGTACCGTACTGATATTTTCTTGCACTTATGACTAACATTATGTTATTAAAATATTAGTTACAGTTGTGATCAACACGTTAGAGAATACTCTGTTGATCCTGGAAAAGGTCAGAAGACAGTAACCACATGATTAATGGTATCAGAGTAATGCTCCCATTTGAAGCAGTGCTTATACAGCAGAAATAGCAGAGTTGGCCTACATAGCAGAATAATAAAAATTCAACAGAATAGGTCTCACAAAGACATGTGGAAATGAGGCAAAAGAAAAGCATTACAATTTAACAATTTAAAAAACAATTTAAAATAAGTGGGGACCAAAACCATTAATATCTAGTGAATTTATGCAAATATGTTTCTATACAGAGGAAATTATTGACATCAATATTAATTCTAGTTCCAGAGGCGGCTGGACACATTTCTGGGAAGAGAAAGAAAGTAAATGAAAGTTTCTAACTCCAGTGTGGGAGTTAAAACTGTGAGATGTAAGTATTTCCCAACTTTGTGAGAGTGGGTTTTCAGAAATCCTTTCCTCATTTCTCTTCATCTGCTGGTAAATATTGTTTGCTGAAGACTTTAAATAGCACCCTGTATAATGGCAGGTGAATTACTGCCTTTCCATGAAAATTTTAAGTTTTCTGCCAGTTCAGGGTGGCTTTTTCAAATGGCTTTCAAGGAATTATCTGCCCAATTCCTTCTTCTGTATTAAGAAAAGATGAACTACTCACCATCAAGTTTTGTTTTTAATAACAGAGCACCTATACTGTGTTAGCTAAGGCTGTACAATCTTCTCAGGGCAGAATAGCTCGTATAACTGAGAGCATGTCCTTATTCTCCACTGGTGTCAGAGAGAGTTTAAAATGTGCAGCAGCTTCAGTATCACTGAAGTACAAAGGAAATGCTGTACCTGCATTTTGTTCTTTTAGGGATTTGCCCATATAATGAAATGGATAAAGGGAGGCTTGTTCACCAGCACATGACAAAATCCTTGAACAGATGTTTGCTTTGAAAAATTCCACATAGGCCAGGAGACTTTTAAAATGCCTTCATGCATTTGTCTCACCTAAATATAGTCGATAGATTTTGTTCATTATCTGAAGAAATTGTTGTAGAAAGTCCCATTGGAAAGTTAAACTTACAGAGAGGGTCTTTACCTATACCAATGATATATTGGATGATTTTTTTTAAGAAAATGCAAAGTGCAAGATAACCTTCTAATCAGGGAGCAGTATTATTAAGATCTGTGCAGTGATATTGATTGTAGTATTACAAAAGTGGAGAAGTGTTACCTACATAGGAGTTCATGGCCCAGAACTATCCAAGTATCACAAAACTTCAGCATTTCTTTTGCCATAAGATAGATAGATAGATAGATAGATAGTTAGATAGATAGATAGATAGATAGATAGATAGATAGATAGATAGATAGATAGATAGATAGATTTGTTGTTGTTGTTGTTGTTGTTGTTGTTGTTGGCTATGTAATACTGGTTTGAGGTGTTATAAAGCATGTGGAGCCAGGCATTTCCCTTACGGGTACAAACTGAAAGAAGCTGAAAGACAGGTTATTTCATGAAAGACCACTTGTCGTATTTTGCCTCCAAAACTGGGTCAAAACCCATAAGGGAAATAATTTCACACATAGGATTCAGGATTTGGGCAAGTCAGGCTATTTTTGGTCCCAATTACATATCTTTTAAATGATCAATAAAAGACTTCACTCTTGAGCTCAGCACTAGTCACTTTCTTCCTTGTGAAGGAAGAAAGAGCTCAGATGGTTCACAATATTTGGAAGACTGCTAACACACTGTCAGAAGCACTGTTTTAAAAAACAGGAGTTACAGCATAAGAGCATGATTGTAAACATTGTCCTTTCAGTTCTTGGTTTGTTTGCACATTCTCCAAAAGGATTAAGAAAGAAGACAGAGGTGCACTTGTATTTACAGAATAATCTCCTCTATGCAACAGAGGTAAAGTTTTTTTCATTTTCTATTCATTTTTGAGAGAGAATTCTCCACTTGAACTGATGGAGCCTGGCAGGCCCATTGGTGTCATCTCAAGCAGCAAGAAGTGCTGCCCTCATATGCCTAACAAAGCTCCTGGTCTGCTTCAGCAGGCAGATCAAATCTGTGTCCTCTCATGCACGGCACTGCCACATTCCCTCCCTCTGCCATAGCTCCCTCCTACAGCATCTGATTTCCTTATTCTCCTCAAAAACAGGAGGGGACAGGACGAGCTACTTGGATACTACTATCACTGCTTAGTCTTGGACACTGTAGCTGAAGGGAATACTCATCTCCTTTTAACATCAAGGAACAAATTTTAAAATGAGGAGAAACAAAACACGTGATGTCTAAAATGAAATACACCATGCAGAGTTAATTCTGTACTCCCCTCTCCATGTTCATCTTCCAGATTTACAGTTCTGTGCCAACAGAAAGAAAATGTCAACAGTGCCATACCTGGCACTGTTTCCTCAAACCGAAAGGAAGTAACAAGCTCTCTAACCAAGGACAAGTTTTGACTTTTTTTCTAAAGAGTCTTTGAAGAGAGATTTTTTCCTAAGGATTAGGAAAATATAGACACTTTTTCCTAAGGATTTTTTTTTCACTCATTAAAAATATTTCCACTATGCTTTTTTCATTGTCAAATATTTCACGAAAATTCAGTGAAGTTAATGGAGTGTTCTTGATTTTTTTTGCTATAGTAGTAAACAAAAACAAGTAAAGAAAGTTTTCTTTATTAAAATTGTACCACTCTTACACACACCAGTGTCTTACTTCAACTGACTGCAAGATGAAGTAATGCAAGGAATTAAAAAGTGTGGCACAGTTTGGCTTCCTGTCTAGAAGTCAATGTTCTTATTCCCACATGTCAGGTCTCTGTTCATATTTTTAAGGATTTTTAGTAAATCAAAACTGGAAATATATCACTTACATCAGTTGTAGTCAGTTGTTCACTTTTCTTTAAAAATCAGCCCCCATTAAAAAAAAAAATCAGTTTCCATTATGCATTGTCTTTTTTGATAAGCAGTAGTATCCTTTTCCTAGGTGAATTTGTTCATAAAAAGGAAGGGGATTCAAATGTTTCATGTAGCCATTGGTTAGGCAAGGGAAAGGAGACTATCTTAGTTAAGGAAATAGATGACAAATCTTTCTCTGTGTGTTTCTTGCTGCCAGCCAAAATGGAGTAACACTTCGTACTTTTCCTTTGGCCTACCTAACACTCTTGATGCATTAAACTTCTGCTTATTAATAAGGTTCAGTATAGCAAAAAAACATAGGAGGTGTTCTGTTTTGTTTTGTTTTTCTGATATTGTAGTGATGTTACAAAAGAAGGTGACTATGAACACAGCCTACATATTATATCAGTTGTTGGTACTATTAACTGTTTGAACAGATAAATTATTTTTTAAGCATTGCAGCCTTTTTTCAGAACGTTAGTAGTGTAAAATGAGCTAGAATGGAATATTTTAAACACTCACTTGAGGGCTATAGGGTTACTTCAATTCTTCACTCAATGAATATATTTATAGATTGCCATAGGGATTTACAAATCTAATTCCTTTTCAAATTAATGTTAAACTCATTCCACAATAGGACTAAGAGAGAAAAAAAGAAAAAAAGAAAAAAGAAAAAAGAAAAAAAAAAAAGGGGGGGGAAAAAAAAAAAGCTATAGCTCTTCTTTTTCAGAACATGACTAGCTATTATGTGTACTGAGTGGGTGACTGTTTTTCCATGTGATCATGACTTTCCAAGTTTCTATATAATCCTGCCTTGAACAGCTTCACGTACAAGATCACAGACGCTGTTAAGTAATCAAGGTAACAGACGACCTTTGCTAAGACCCACTTCAAAAACCTAATCTTTATGCATACATGACTGAAGGATATCAGAATGATGTTCCAATCCCCCATAATTCTACTTCCATAAACTGAGACAGAATATCCTTTCAGAATACTTCACACCTGTACTTTAGGTAGCAAATATTTCTACTCACAGAAGCAGGACCTATTTAAGCCATAATTTGAAGGGATGGCTATAACTTCACTCTTCTGGGCTCTGTGACTGTTACGAGTCCTCTTTATTTTGCCTGCACAAATACACTATAGAGAGACTGAAGCTAGGGAGAGATTTTTGCAAACAAGCTCTGTAGATTAATTAAACAACAACAACAAAAAAAAAAAAATTGGGACCCATGTATTGTTTTTCTCAATTTATATTCAAAATGTCTAAAGGATTATCATACCCTCCTCATCAAAAGCCGTCTTTGCAGAAGTATTACTGACACACACTGTTGACTAATATTTCTGCAATGTGCTTTTTTCCTCAGTAGTAAAGCATATCCATATCAGCCAGCTTACAAATAGCAAATAATAGCTCATGGACTGGTGATGCATTTTCAGGAGTATTTCTGTGACTTTCTCTGTTCATTTCAGGATAAACAGATAATCAAAAAGTCATGCAGAAACTTCAGTAAAAATGAGGCTCCAGGTGTTGAGTTGATCTCTTGGACTGTCTTTCAAAGGATGACTCTTCATCTAAACCTTTGAGATTGTGAGCTACAGCACTAGCAGTCGGGCAAGAGGAAGTTTTCTGCCACACTGCACATCCAGTAGAAGGTATCCTCCCCTTGCATTTCAGCACTAAAGTTGCCCAATATGCTGGGATCTATTTAGACTCTTTAATGGATCTGTTTGCCTTTTTTTAATGCCTTTCCCCCATCTGCTTTACTTTCATGTGCCTGGGATTAGCATAAAGAATCAGACAGGCTGCAAACTTGACAAATGTGTTATGCCTTGATTTTGAACTGCTGTGACAATCTGGATTTGGAATATGTTGTTAAAGACACTGGGCTCTGTCCCGAGTTGCCCACCTGCCTATCCACCACTAGGCAGCCAGGATCTGGAGTAGATGGTACACAGCATGCCTAACTCTAGGTGGGGGAGATTCTCTTTGATATAACTCAGCCATTACACCGTGGAGACAGAGTTAGAACACACACACACGGATGAGGCAAGACTTTCATATTCCATTTTTTACCTCTCAACAGTAACTGAAAAAATGTTAAGAAATTCTACAATAGCTTTTTCTTTTTGTGTCTTCCTCTTCCCTTCCACCCTGACTCATTTTCACA
Organism: Hirundo rustica; assembly: GCF_015227805.2. Lineage (NCBI taxonomy): Eukaryota > Metazoa > Chordata > Aves > Passeriformes > Hirundinidae > Hirundo > Hirundo rustica. The sequence goes on from NC_053464.1 coordinate 7,199,711, forward strand.
GCTTAGAAATTTTACAAATAGCTCACACACTTGCAAAGGCTGGAGGAGTAGGGAAGGTCCTGCCAAAACCATTTTGCAGCTGGAGAGGGAGGGTGAGATGGCATTTGTTTACATCCTTCTGTTGAGAAGTAAAAACATTTTCCAATCTTTGCAACTGTTGGAAGAGGGAACGCATCAGGCTTTCTATAATTCAGTGTTGCTGGTTTCAGATTTTTTTTTTTTTTCCTATTTATGCACAGTATATCTGGGTACACTTGCTGGATCTTGTTAGGGAGAGGGTCAGGCACTGCAGATAAAAATGGACTACTATCTGTCTGTGCAGACTCCACAATTATCCCTAGTCTTCCTCAATATGCATGTTCTGTGATAACCCGGGCTGGGAGCACCACAGGAGCTCTGCTCAGCAAAGTTGGTCTCTCTCGGTCACCTCGCAGGGGAATGCAGCCTGCCTGGCAGGAGTTGTTTGTTTGGCAGGGACACGCGGGCTCCTCTCTCCTCCCTAGGGGCTGGGCAGGAGGTCGGGGGGAAGGGGACCCTGCTGCCTGGCACTCAGCCTTACCTGGACATGTGCTCCCGCTGGGGTCTGTGTGCCTTCTCCAGCCCTAGTTTGGTGAAGATCCCCACCAGCACCATGACTGCTACAACCCCACAGATGATGTAGACAATAAGGTTGGTTTTATCCCGGGTAGGGTCGTGCAGAGGGTCGTCTATGCGGGAAGGAGGCTTCCCAGTGTTCATCCACAACGGCGTCTCATAGTTTGTGCAGGTGCTTTGATCCAGCCTCGTCTTCTTGAACTTGCAGCAAAACCTGAAGCCACAAGTGCCACAGCAGAAGATGAACTCCCCCGAGCTGCAGTTAAAGGGGGGGTCCCACTGCCCCATCACGTCAAAGTAGCCCCTGCAGAAGTCTGGGGTGGGAGGTGGCTCGGAGGGGTCTATCTGTTCCCCGAGGCTGGAGTGGTTTCCTCCCGAGAGCACCACAAAGCTCCCCAGCTGCTGGCCAGCTTTCTCCTGAGCCCGACACACCAGCGTGAGAAGGTCCGCCACCAAGTAGCCGAAGAGCAGCCGAATAAAGCCTTCCATTCTGCCTCCCAGCCCCGGCTCAGCGATGCTGCTGCCGCCGCCGCTCGAGCTGCTGGATGCTGCGCTGCGCCAGGAGCTGAACATAAAGGGGCTCCGTCAGGGGCCGGGCGTCCGCTCAGCCCGCGCTCGCCTCCAGCACCACGGACAGCCCCGAACGGGCCGGGCAGGGTCCGCAGCCCCGCGCAGGGTCCGCAGCCCGGCCCCGCTCCGCTCCGCTCCGGAGCAGCGAGCGCACGGCACTTGTGGAGCGGAGTGCGCGTGAGAGGGAGCGCGGGAGGAGGAGGAGGAGGGGGAGGAGGAGGAGGAAGAGGAGGACCGAGGGGTGGAGGTGGCGGCGGCGTGCGGGGCACCGCGCCGGGCTGGCGAGAGGGGCGTGGAGGGGCCGCCAAGCGGGAGAGCTGAGGCGAGGGCGCTGCAGGGGCGGGAGGAGGAGAGAGGGCGAGCGAGGAGCCTCCCCCCGCAGCCCGGGGCCAGCGCGGGGCGCCGGGGGCACCCACCTTCCGCTCCCCCGCGGGGCCCGGCGCGCTCTCTCGCACAACTCCCTCAGACACCCGCGGCGCCCGCCGAGCCCCGCCCGGGGCCGGGCTGCCAGGGCAGGGCGCGGGCGGCTGGACGGACCCGCCGCGGCATCCAGCCGCCGGGGAAGGGAGATGCGCCGCGGCGGGCGGGCGAGCGCGGTGCCAGCGCGGAGAGCCCAGCCCGTCCTCTGAGGCCGCGGGAAGCTGCGTGCCAGAGACGGAGCTGCCCGTCCGCCTGTCCCCTCCGGGCAGCCCCGCTGAGGGGCCGGCGACTTCTCCCTTTATCCCTCCCTCTCTCTCTCTATATCTTCCTTTCTCTCCTCCTCCCTCCCAGCCCCTCTGTGGGGCTCTCCCTCCTCGCATCAGCCCCGCCGCAGAGCCGACCCCCGCCTCGCCCCCTCACCCGCTCCCCTCCATCCCTTACATAAGAGACTTCCCGCCCCGGCGGGCGCTCCCCACAGGTGCGTCTCCAAAAGCGCGGGAGCTGCTCCTCGTCCCCTGCGTCCCTCAGCCCGCCCCGCGCCGAGCGGGGTCGGGGGCAGCCGGGCTGGGCTGGCCCGGGCGAGCCGGGGGCAGCTCCGCGGCAGGAGAGCTCCTCTGCCGATAAGTAGAGCGCACCTTCTCCCGGGAACTCCTCTCCGAGCGCTCTCCGGAGACGCACTCACCTGCGAGGCAAAGGCAGGTGCCGCGGGCGGAGCGGCGCCCGTGGGGCCGCACCTCCGCTAAGGCCGGGCGGGAGCGGGCGCTGCCCTGGCCCCGGCGCGCCGAGCACAGGTACAGTGGTGCTCGCAGTGCGTGCTGCCGAGCAGGGCTTTGTCTGCTAAACATGAGCTGCTCCTGCACATCATTTATTTAAAAATCTCCTTAAAATGTCAGTCAGTTAGCTCCAGAGGACACGGCGAGGCAGCGGGTTTTTTGCGAGATACAGAATTGAAATAACTTCCCCCAAACAGAGACCTGACTCTGGGAAAGACTTTAGTGATTCGCTCTCCATCTCTGTTACTTAACTCTCTCATCTCTGTCGTTTGGTTCGGCGGTAACCTGTGCAAGTAGCAATAATATTATCCTGAATACTATGCTGCCACCAAATGTAGGAAATAAGCCCACTATGGCGTGATTTAACAGTGTGGGCTGGTGCTGAAAGCCGCTTCCCTTTTCCTCGGGGCACGTCTGAGTGCCTTGCCGTGGCCTCGCGGGCTGCCCTTGGCTCTGGGGCTGTGCTGGGGCTCTGCCATGCCAGGCTGCCCTCCCTCTGCCTCTCCCTCTGCATCCCTGGTGCTCTTCAGGAACTTGGGCCAAGTCCGTGTGGAGTTGTTACACGGTAAATAAACGGAAAGGTGAGGCAGAGGACAAAGCAGACGTTTGGAATCGGAGAGGGCTGCAGTTAGCTAATTGTGATCCTTTGCCTTCTCTTAAAAATAGACTCTGAGTACAGTGATGATTCCACTGAACAATTTGACAGTAAGCCTGGCATCTTTGTCCAGGAGGTAGGTTAGAAAGCCCCTTTATTTCTCAGCAGAGAAAAACAATCAGTCCTAGCCAAAAATCAGCCTTTCTGGGTTTTAATATTTAATTCTTAAAACCTCCACCTCATCAACATCCCCTTTCAAGTCTCCTCTGAAATCATATCATTCCTCCCTTGTGTATACTTCTCTCTGCTATTATTTATTATTTAACACTTTGTGATGCAGTTTGTGCTGAAAATACTGCACAAAATGAATCTTTCCCATGCTTATTATCGCATCTAGAGACATTTAAGGTCCAGTCTGTCAAGCACTTAAGATTATGCAAGTTCTCCTGTTGATTGGATGGCTAAAAAGCTGTTTAAATATTTTGGATGATTGGTGCTATACATGTGCAGAAATAATAATATCCAAAACAGATTTATTTTACGGGTTATTAATCCTGAGTAAATATGGTACAAGTTTCTTGTTTTGCTGAATTCCTAGGGTTTTCCTTAAGAATTCCCCTGCAAAACAGAAGCCTGAGGGATTTAGGCTAGAACCTGGCATCTGTGGGACTCAGGTCCATGAAATAAGAACATAACCCTAGGTGGCGTGTGCTTTGGAAAAGCAGCAGAGTTGTTCTAGACTGGAGCAAAAAACCTTTTTACTAGACCTGTGGCAGGGTGTTTTATTGGCTTCTTAGCATATAGTTCTAAGAACACTTGCATGACCAAAATATAAACGCATTAGTTACAATAATGGAAATAAAACCAGTTGAGAGAAATTAGTATTACATACAGTACTGAGGCATATCTTGGGTCATTGTGAGTTTTTATAAAGCTTTTCACAAAAAAAGTCAGTCAATAAATGTCTCATTTATTTCAGTTGTGCTTAACAAGTTGAAAAACATGGAAGATTTCCCAGTTTCGCACCATCATAATCCACTTTCCAAACTTCAAGAATTTCAAGACACTTCTCTTTTGACACTACTTTAAGGCAAGTAATAATTACCTACTTTTCTACAGATTTATCCTATAAGGAATGTTCTTTGCATCTGAAATAACTGAGAGGATGAATGTTTCAACCTGAACCTACAGAGTTCTCTTTACTCAAGTGCATATCCATTTAATTAAATGGATTTCTTATTGTAGGCACCAGCCATATATGAAATTCTCGTTATATTTTTCTTCTAATTTCTTTAACTTGTTTACATCAAGATGATGTAGATCAATGGCAGGGCTTGTGGTTCAACTTTAACCTAGAAAATAGGTACCTTTTCCAGTAAATTCAGTAGCAATGTATACTCATGTCACATGGAAGCTGCATGTACACTCATACTCTGTTTCTTGAATTCTGTGTAGAATTGTACATAGAACTGATTCTTGCAGGGTTTTTTATGAAAATATGAGAGTTTAAAAAAGAGTAAAATTAGGAAAGAAAGTCAGTGATTTAACATGAATGTTGAGGTGGTGGCAAATATGAAGAGTATAGAACAATTAGATAATATGGAGCAATTGCAAATATAATGTTCAAAATTCTGCATTTAATTTGTGTTGATAATAACAGTGTTGATGCAACCTTTGAGTATTTCCTTGGACTGATTATCTGACGGAGACAAGAGTCCTTTGCTGAGCACTGAGTCAATGGAGTTTTCTAGACAATCATTAATTCCCAAGAAATTCCCTATAGCTCAATTATTATTATCAACAGACATTCCAGAGCTGTGAATATCTGTCAAAAAAAGCAGATAGACAGACCTGATCTCAGGCAGTATTGATGTGAGAGATATTTTGTGATAAGAAATGTCATGTGGAAACTGGAATGAAGCAGTCAATGTCTATTTCCTTGCTTCATTTCATGCCGTGGTTGGGTGTCTGGATGTAGATACAAAATGTTTTGTGGCTGGAGAACAGAAGAGGTGATGACTCTTCTGTGCCAGGCCAAGTGGCAGCAGGTTTGCAATCACTGTCTTTAAAAGAACCGTTCAGTGGTGGAAGATCTCTGCTGGGCAGCAATAGGGAAGCTTGAGACCCAGACAAAGTGTCTTAGCAGACATGAGTTAAAGAACTCTTCCAAGAAAGAGTTCAAGAAGTGTGTTTTACCTAGCAGGCTACAAGTGACATAATGTTTATAGATACTGAAAAAAGTCGTATGATTCACAAACAGTGTAAACACCCTGAATCACACAAGACAGAAGTTTGTTTCGAACAGCTCTACATTCTTGAATTTGCATTTCTTGAGGCCCCATTTGCTCCTACCAAGTTCTGTCACTCCTCTATGAGCAGTGTCCTTCCTCCGTGGTATTAGTCTTGCTGGGTGATTAAAATGCATTTGGTTTTAGTTACATAGGAAACACTTCATAAGCCTTTGCTCTTTTAACCAATAACTGCAATCATTAGTGTATCAGTACAGTAATGTGTGAAATCCCAACCTGCATTGTGTTGACACCAAATACACTTCTGCTTTTATAAATAGTGAGCACACATCTTCTAACTAACCTTTCCCTTTTCATTAAAAAATATGCACATGCAGACAAGGACAGAAGCAGCTTATTCTTATAATTTCATGGATTCATAGCAATTTTAACAGGAACATCTCACAAACATTGAGAATTTCTTTGTTTTTGTCATCAGATCTCAAAAAATATACTCTGCACATAGCAAAGGTATCACCATCAAGAGATTTTAATGAGCCAAGAGGCGCTGCATGAATGAGAAACCATGAGAGACTTGGTTTTATGGCTTACTGAGGAGAACTATATAATTTATTGCATTCTATAATGTAGAAATTACCTTTATAGCCTAACATTTTTCTCTTCATTCTTCTTGTAAAACCTAAACTGTAATAATTTCATGGGTTGGGTTTTGAGGCAGGTAGTAACAGCAACCACATTTGGAGGGGACTTCACGAAATCCTGAGAGTTCTTGTAGCTTCAGCTTAATTCAAAGGAAATTCAGAAAAAATCAGATAAATGTGGAAGGTAAATAGAGTACTTGCAAATAAATATACAAGAGGAAATATATGCATAGTGCAAATGTCTTCATATACAGCAGTGGGAAAAAAGTGCCAACATGTCTAAAGCAGCTTCCAGCAGTGTAGCTGAAAAATGAGCTGTGCCCTCGGGTTTGCCTGTTGCACAGCTACTGCTCTGATCCCGAACAAGGGAAGCTGACAGCCAGTTTCTCTCTTTGGCAAAACCGATGTTACTTTTGAATTGTAGCAGTATTGCAAGTACCTGTGAACAAGGTACGCTCCTGCTTGTTATAAATTAGACTGACGTGGAATTTAGATCTGGAACAATTAGGGATTACTGCAGCTGACAAAGAAGGCTCTGCAGATCATTGCAAACTTGTGCCGACAAAATCTTTATCTTGTTAACAAAAAAAAAAAAAAAGGAATAAAAAGGGGGAAAAAAGGCTACACAAGATCAAAAAAATTGGAACTGCTTTTGTATCTTTCCAACTGAAAAGAAAACCACCTTTGTTCCCCTGAGTTCAAATTTTCAAGGCAGAAAGGAAGCCTTTCTAAACAGGCCTAAAATAACATTAAAAATTGTCAAGGTTAAAGTGAGTATCATAGGCTGTATACTGTGCCTGAGCATAGAGAAGTTGTGCTTAGATATAGAAGAGGACACATAGGAGAGAAAATTTTCTGATCCTCTGCTGTTTGACTCTGGCATATGTTAGACCAGCTGAGGAGCAGATCTAACCAATACCTCTTCTAAAACTCCTAAGCAACTGAGATAAAGAGGTAGACAAGTTTAGCCTAAAAAGTGCATTCTTTAGGCCTGAAACATCCATGGATGGAAGGCAGAACAAAAAGTCAAATCAAGGAGTCAGTTAAAGTCTGCAGTTTCAGCAATAGCAACCCTTAAGGGCTATAGAAGTAAACCTGAGAAGTGAACAACTTGCTCTTCACCAAAAGGTAAAGTTGCTGTATTACTTAACTAATAAATATTTTAGCCACCATATAGTTTGCATGTCTGCCAAAATGTTCCATCAAGCAAACAAAATCAAAAATTCTTACTGAAAATTAGATCTTTCTAGTGTGCTTCCTTGACAATAAACTTTAATGACGTCTCCCTGTATCGCTGTCACAACATGCCCATCAGGAGTTTGATGTATTTTGAGTCTTACATATAGTACTAATATATAGATGCAGGAGCTTTCAGATTTATGAATAAGAAAGTTTCTCTTGACAGTTCCATTTTTAAAGGATGCTAACTGTTAAAAAGATGCTCAGTATTTTAAAATGCTAAGTCACAAGACAGATTAAGTAAGTGGTACAAAGTAATAATGGTCAGAGTTCTGTGATACCTTTTTAATATCTATGACACAGTTATCAGTGTCAGGTGAAGCTGTCACCAGTTTTCAGGTGGCTGTCAGATTCACTTCTGTGACTGTGGGCCTGGCCAAGAGTGTCAGATGTGGCTGCCAAAGGTTAAACATCCACCAACCAACTTAGTATCGACTAAATTCAACAACGGTCTTCTCACTGATGTAAAATGGAAACTGCACTGCACTGAGTGATTTTGCTCAGGAGATGCTGAATAATCACAGCTTACATGAAACCACCAGATGTCTGAGTGGTCAGTACCTCTGAAAACCGGGTCACATATTTGAAAGCCCAATAATGAATTCAGAAATTAAATTTAGGCCCATATGTTGGAAAGCTGTTGACGTGCACAAATACACACACAGGTTCCAGACCGTGCTTTTAGGCAGATGGTAGCAACTGTCCCTTCTTGACTCCACTTGACAGCCAACTGTAAAGAGCAGTGCTAAAACTGGATCCAAAGGGATTTGCTTCTCTGTCCCTTAACATGATAGCCAGTAAGAGGAAATAATCTATCAACCAGGTATACTGACAGATGGGTCAAAAACCCAGGAAGATTTCAAGGTGGAAGAGTAAATGCCATCTCTTATGTTTTGTTTCTAGACAGCATTCTGATAACACTAACAGCATTCATCATTGGTATTTCTGTGCACAGAGCAACTCTGTTACACCTACATAAATGCAATATCTATTTAGAACATCTGTCTAGGTACTCTGTTATACTACCTTGAATGAAAAGACATCAATCTAATTTCCTTGCTCTTTGCATAAAACCAATATGAAATGAAAATTTAATGCTTAGAATAAATAATGTGCAGCAGAACATTTTTCATAATTTTTTTGTTTGTTTTATAGCATATATTTGCTTTGATTTTTTTTTTATTCTTGTGAAAGTGCAGTGATCCCACAGCTGGATAAATAATAGGACAAATAAAAAGATTTTAACTGCAATGTGAAATGCACATCAGGGAGTCTTAAGAAGTGCTGCAAAAAGATGCTGACAGTAGATTCTTTTGGTATCTTTTTGTTGTAGTGTTTACTTAAATCAGCAGATTATCTCTAACCTGCTAAATATAATCTAATGTTAATAACATATCTTGGATATCTGTTCCCTAATACATGCATTTTAGAGATTATTGCAGAGTACAATAAGGTTAAACACAGTTTTATCACAAAACACTGGTATCTGAGAGTACCCGTTCAGAATGGATTGTTTAATCTGTAATCAATATAGGCAAGTAAATCAGGAGTAAAATCTAAAGAAGCTGTAAAAGGAATATTTTGGTGAATTATGGAAATAATATATATAATGTATATAATATATATACACTTATAGTTACATATATGTGTGTGTGTGTGTGTGTGTCTACACAGACACATCTATAGGGCTAGTTGTAACAGAATACTTGGTAAGAGGACAACTCACAATTTGCTTGGGTGTGCATGGGAATTATTCTGTCATTCACTCCCCTACACCTGACAGAAAGCTGGCCTTGTAATTTCTATACACCTTGAACCCTTAAATAGGATTTTCCAGTTTAAAAAATCTCCCTGTGAATTTAGGGATTGATCTTCTTTAAAAAGAAAAAAATAACAAAATTTAAAAGGAAATTGCTCATAATTTCCATGCAAACAAAAGAGTTGATGTGAGTCTTGATAATATGATTAACAAAGAGATATTTTAGATGGCTGAACAATAGGATCACTTCCCTACATAAACAATGCAAGTTTTTGAACACATAAAATGACCATAAGTGAAAAAGAGAAGATCTCATAATGCCCAATTATCTCACTTGTTTCTATCATAATGTTTAGCTCAAGTTTAAAAAAAAAAAAAAAGGCACTAAAACACTTGCACAGCAAGATCAGAAATAGATCCTCCATGTAAGCGATGGAGGATCAACCTGGGTCCAGTTTTCAATGTTTTTGTCTCATTGTACAGGATGTTTTTAGTGTTAAGTCTGTTGACTATCAATAATTAATTATTGATAGCTATAAGCAAAGTCTTGACTCATTATTATTAACAGGAATATTAGCATTAAATTCAATTGAGTGAAGATTTCACTCTAAAGAACAAGATTTTATATGTTTATTCTCATTGAGATGTTCTTGATAGGACATAATATTCTATTTGTTTCAATGGGGTATCTTATAATGCTAGTATTCTTCATAATGAAAGCAAACCCAAAATCTAACATTAAAGGCTGCAGAAAAAAAAAAAAGATACAGGAAAAGTTAAAGACAAAAATACAAAATCCACAGTCTGATGCTCATTATGTGAGAAACATAGCAATATTTAAGGAAATAATATTTCCACATACAATACAGCTTTAAGCTCCAGCGCATCTGCTGTATGTTCCTGAAAATATGTTCAGCCAGCTCTCAGGTGTCTCTGTGCATCAATCCATGGAAGCCCAAGGGAGGCACGTTCTGCTGGCACAGGGATAAGGAGAGCTCTCTGGCACATACGTTCAGGGAAGCTGCCTGCACTGCTGGGGAAACCAAGAAAAATCAGCAGTGCATTCAACAACTCTTGCTTCCACCTCCCTGCCTCCATCCATCCTGTGCATTTTCTCTGTGCCCTGTGTAAGAGGATGAGGGCTCCTTCTCACTCCCTTCATGACCTTTCACTAACTGCAGCTGGAATTTTCTGGGACAAGAGAAGAGTCATCCCTATACCATGTGCAGATGCAATTTTCTTAGCAACTGACATACAGCTGTGGAGTTGATTCCCTGAGGAATCTCAGCTCCTTAAGAATAAAATGTAAAATCCCTTATTTTCACTTGCTTGTTCAATAATAATAACAGTAGCAACACCACCACCAACAAAGTCATTCCTGCTAGGACTCAAGGAGAAACTACTGATCCTTTACTGTGGTTACACTTAGAACTTGTAAAGGTGTTTTGATACCATGGTGATGAACACAGCATAAATGCCAAGATAGACGATGGATCCAGCTGGCACATCTCCCTCCTCCCCCACACATCATGGTGTTCACCACAACAAGTTTATGATTTTGTCCTAAAAATCTGTTGAATTCTGTTGGTCTTTATGAGTTTACTTGCAGAAATCACAAAATGCTCTCTTCACTTTGATTTAATCTAGACTGTATGAGAGGTGCATAATTTTCTTCAGAAATTACACCCATACAATTTATTCTCTTGAAAAAAAAAAAAAAAAAGCTCCTCTAAAACCCTAGCTGATAAATAAATGTGAATTCTCCTTCTTGGAAAAAAAAAAATATATACCTGTCTGCTCAGTCAGTTTAGGAGAGTTTCACCCAGGATGGTATTATTATATTTGTTCTTGTGAGATTTATTGTTCAGAGGCTCAAACAGAAAGTCCTCTAAGTTAACTTCCACCTTGTACTTTTTCTGTTTACATCGGATTTACTTAAGGATGAGGGGGCTTGATTTTTTTTTATCTAGAAGATGAAATAAATACTTGCTAGACTAGGTTATGTAAGAACCCAGAAATATTACAATTCTCTTTTCTTACAGGAAAAGTGTGAAAAATAATAGCAGTCTCATTGATTCACTAAATCTTTCTCAAGATATTTACTAACTCTAAGTTTTAAATAGTAAACACTACTATTTTAAATTTACAAGGAGGTAAGATAAAAGACTGGAAATTCTAGTACCAGCCTGCTTATAATATAATTATTTCTGGCTGACAGCAAGGTAACAGATGCTTCTTCAGGTCAGGGCTTCCCAACCTGTTCCTAGGCAAGCTTTGCACCCTTTTTCACACTAGCTGGACTTCAATTATTGTGCCACATCAAGGGCACGAACAGCCCATGTGCAGATCTCTCAATCCTTTAAAATACACAGTGGGAGGGTCCCTACTACAGTTTTAACAATACTGGCTTACAAAATTTCACCGGCACAGGAAAGAAATTTAGCCTTAAACAAATAGTTTGTTCAGTCCCCAAAAAAACTGTTGGAGAAACTGTTGGGCAAACAGAAGTTACTGTTATAGTTTGCTTGAAAATAAATATGTAAATCAACCTGGTTTTTAGTTAAGTTTGACCTTCTCTGGGGACAAATTAGTCTCAAAGGCTTTTAGAGAAGCAAATGGAATATTTACTTTCCCACCTGCCTGTTCCAGCAAGGAATGCAATGATCTCCATCTAGGTAAGCTTGGAAGTATATAATGAATGCTCCTTTGCTAGAAGTTCAACACTGGCAAATTCTCACTAGTTCAGAATCATTTAATACTTTTTGCAGAAATTATCATAGATAAGACTAAATTAGATTAGAATTCCTTGAGAACTGATGAGTTTAAAAGGACCTGTCATAAATATTGTAGTGAAGTGCAGCTTGTTGATACAGTATTACATCACATTTTGTACATCATATATGCATAGTAAGATCTTCACCTATTAAATCCAATTAATCAATCACAGTTTTTATATATTATATACATATTTTGTGTATATATACATTATATATGCATAAATTCAAGTTTTCCCCAAAGTCAGTTGCTCTGTTCCAAATGTCTGATTTTAAAATATTTTTCCATAGCTTGTCTTGGAGAATAAATGAAGTGCAGATTCAGATACATTATTATATTCTCCTTAGCATGCTGAGCTCTTAAGATGTTTAGAAATATTGTGGAACTGCAAAAAAGGCACAGTCAATTAATTCCTTCATTTGAATAATTAAACATTTTAAATACTCCCTCCACACCTTATGTTCAGCTCTAGATATATTATTAATAGTAGCTTGTACTGTGTGCTGCAGGAGACTGCTAGGCACATGATTCTTAGAACCTGGGGAGGAGAACATTTCCTGGCACTATGAATTTACCTACCCAATGACAACGTTGTCTTGTTCTAATTCAAACGTGTTTCACACCGCAGTAATTACTCCATATGAATGTTGTGCTTTTATTTTAATGAAAAATTCAGCACAGTTAATTGTTCCAAAAAAATTATTACGGTTGATGAATCCATCCAATTGCATTCAACAAAAATACTAATCACACTTCACTGTTTTTGAGCCGTTTCTGGTTTACCACTCATTCCAGTACCATGGTCTATAGAGTAAGTGCACAGGATAAGTTAATAACCGTGGGTTTGTGGACAGACTCTGTGTTTTCAGGATGTCATGGCTAGAGAGGGCTTGTTCCATCTCTGTGGTGAGGACATCCCTACAGGAAAACATCCTCCAGTGTCCCTACTTGGTGGATTGGCATTGTGCCATTTGCTCACTCTCAGGCCCACTCTGGGACAGTGTACAATGTCCACCACGCTTTTTGAATGAGCCTGACTATGCTTCATAGCAGGAAGGTCTTAGTTCCATCTGATTTTAAAGCTAGAGTGTCTGAAGCAGAAATGGGTGGCACAGTTCATTTTGCAAGGAAACTGGGTTTATTAGCCACAGAGTACATTTGGAAGGGTTGGATGTAGCATCTTCTCATTTGTAGCCTAGTGTTGTACACAGCCTTCTGCAATTCCTTGCTGTTTACTCCTGCAACCAATTGGTGAACATCAAAATGATCTTTAAGGGTTCCAAGTCATCTGTGGAAGAGTCACTTGAGTTAATTTCTATCTTTTGCCTGATGTGCAGGGGACATGTCTTTATTGTGATCATCCTTCAGCAAACGTAGGAATGGATCAATAAGACCAAGCAATATTTCCATAAATAAAATTTTACTTCTCACTTGTTTCAAAACCAGTAGAAATTCAAAGAGTGGGAAAGCCACTCTTCTCGTGTCAATTAGTCTGGATTTTTATGCTTGGATGTTGGAGTCTGTTACATTTGTAACAGAGATTTGAAAAATACTGGAGCGTTAAAACTTTGAAAGCACACTCTGGGAATACAGACAGTGTTTGCTGTCATTGACTTAGTTGTTATGATAAGTACAGCTGGAAGGAGTCTGAAAAAAATCATTGCAAACACGGGGAAGAAGGCTGGTAGTTGAAGTGAAGGGTAGTACAAAACAGGTGGATTACGTTTGCCTTGTAGGGCATGCAGTCTTTTCCTCGTCTATTATCAATTTTAGAAGTAGAAGCTTTGCAGTGAATGCTCTGTCTTCACTCATAAATCAGCCTCTGTGTGCCTCTATCTGTGTCCAAATTTTTTGTTATCTCTTTTTACCCAAGGCCTGTAAAACACCTACAGATTTTTAGACCAGGAATCTGAGGGAAGTGGAAAATGTAATTTATTGCTGAGGTAATACTGTTGAAAAATGGATCTTTCTGGGTGTCTAATACAATCATTAATGGGAAAAGAAAGGTCCTTGAAATTCAAAGAAACAAAAGTTCTAGACACAGCTAAAAAGAGAGTCCATACTGAAAGCTAAAAAAAAGGAAATACTATTTAATTTTCAAATCACATTTCCTACAAATTAAAATAAGAGGTTTGTAATAGTGATAATTACCTATTCAGCATCCTTCATCAGTCTCTGAACTAATTTTCTTCAGTCATTACTTGAGTGAAAAAAAAAAAAAAAAAACCTTAAATGGGTCATTTATGGTTAAATTAATCTGTGTTTTTCCCAGAGTACCTCCTTTGTTCACCTCCAGCTTTAATTACTGAAAAACATTTTGTTTTATAGAAATCTGTGGCAAAATAGATGCATCCTTCATAGTCATACTATTTCAGGAAGTTCAGTGACTGCTATATTAGTGACATCACAGATGGTAAAGTCAGTTTTAAGATCTACTTCACATGCAAAACCTGGCACACAATATGAGTGAATACTAATGTGTAGAAGAGTCCTGTGAAGAGTTTGGAGAACATAAATCATTCTGCAAAGCAGCAAAGATTCTCTGAACCACTGATGCAATTTATTAGGCTGTATTTTGAGGGGAAAGTAGTGGCAGAATGGGACTCAGGAATGCCAATGAACAAGAGGATTTATTTGCCTGATTGATGTACAACTACCTTTTCCACTTCAGAAAAACTAAGTGGAACTTTGTCCACTTAGAGGACATTTCTGTGGTGTGAAACTTCACTCTGTAGCAGAAGCTGCAGCTTTGCAAAGTGGTATGACAATGGGTTCTGTTTCACAGGGGTTTTTTGCAGTCACTCTTTTTTCTTCTGAGTCATGTGATGTCACTGTTTCTTTATATCCAGTTTGTTAAATCCTGTCAGATGGCGATGTACATGTGCTTCTGAGAAATATATTTGGCTAAAATTTAGGTGAACAAAGAAAATTCCCCTTTTCTGAAAGAGGATGAAATCTCTTTATAGAAGGAAAGAAAAAGGAGGTATCAGTTTTTTTCAAAACACCCAAATTGCTTGTACATCACCTGTAATGCAAAAATGAGTTTTTCCAGTCTAAAAAGAAAAAAATTATGCTTTGAGCAAGGAAACAAAGAGATTCATCCAGTACATTTGCAACACATTTTGGATTAACCAGTGTAACAGGAAAAGACCAATGCCCTTGTTGTATGCCTAGTTGAAAAGTATCAACGTGCTGTGATTGTTTATTGAATTCTGATATTTGAAAGATCGCTGCTTTTTTTTTTTTGGGGGGGGGAGGGGAAGAAAATGGCAACTGTGGCCAATGATAATCAGGGGTTTTATTTTTTTCTAATAAAATTTCATCAACAAAGAAGGAGAAAGGAATCTCAAGAGTCATTCATACAGATCCACAAACTAAGTACTAATTTTTCTTCCAGTTTTGTTTTGGTTGTACATTAATGGAAAATATATTTGTTTAAAGTAAGGAAAGTCCAAAAAGTCCAAATGCCAGACCAAGTTGTGACATAAAAGGTTTTTTAGGTTTTTTACTTAGACCAAGTCAAACAGTATATACTTGAAACCTGTAGTACTCTAAAAACACACAGATATGTATGTGGATATATCTAATAAATAGTTTATTCAAATCCATTTATATTCCTAATTCCCTTCCATTTGTGACTGGAGAGGTCTTGATGAGCAGCAGGAATCACAAACCTTAGATGGTGGGCAACTGCTGCCCAATTCCGACAGCAAAAATTCTGGATGAACAGTTAAGTCAGAAAGTTCTTAGACCGTTCAGGATGAGGCAGCAATCAATCACAAATATTCTGCATAATTTTGGAAATGGATACTTCAGTTAAAACCCTGATTTTTTTTTTTTTTTTTTTTCACTAGCCCTGCTGGACTCCCGTGCAATTTTTCTCTGTCTAGCAGTTTCAGTACAAACTCATGACCCAAATATCCATGACTTTTCAGGAGTAGACACTGAATGTGTCAGAGATATGCACCAGATCAAATAATTCTTCCCAGTCTGGCTCTCTCATTCACTGGAGTCTTTATTAGTCACGACTTTCAAATTTGCTGGTAGTCCGGGTCTCAATCACTCAACGAAAGGTGCAAGTTCTCAGTGTACCTGAAAATGAAATCTCAGGACAGGGAATTCTAAAATCAGAGGCATCCTGAACAAAGTAAAACTCTTGAATATTTGGGAGCACAGAAAATTGACATCTTAAAAAATGAGCAGTGGCTCTAGATAGAACCTGTATCTGTGTCAGAAATTGGAATTCAGTGTGCAAAACAAATTGAGTTAAATAATGTGTTTAACTCATTACATCAACTTTTATATCTCTCATAGTTACAGTGATTCAAGGAATATATTACAGGTTTCTTGAACAAATGGAGCCTGCCCACACTAAATGAGTCAGATAAAAATCAATTACATTGTGGATTTTTAGCTGTGGAAATAATCAATGTCATCATTGTTCCCTTCCTAGCAACAAAATATTGGTCCTGGTCAACCAATCCTTTTAAGCTGGTTTGTGCAAAACATTTTTAATATTTTTGATATTATTCTGTGGGCCCTTTGAAAATTGAAGGCCATTTGGTATCAAGGCCAAATATTTAACAGAGCCTTTTTTTTAACATCACTGGCACTCATTGCTAGCAGTAATTCATTTTTAGTATAGTAATTCATTTTTGTTTGTATTGAACATCAGATCTTATGTTTTATCACATTCTGTAATGTTTTAGGTTCAGATTGCTAAATTTACTTGTAATGGTGTAGCCGTCCTGGAGTCTCACTCTCAGCAATGCAGCAGGACATAGGAGTGTACTTGCAAGAGTTACTACTGTAGGTTTTCAGAACTTACTGATTTCTATGCATTAGCTGTTCTTGGGGAAGAAGAAGAGCTGTATCCTGTGCCAAGCCTTCCAAAATGTTGCATCTGCTATGAATGCTGTCCTGTTCAAGGACTTACAGGGTGAAGAGATTCTTTAAAAACAGACAATACATTTTATGCACTATTTCTTTTTAGTGTGAGTAAATCCATATTCTTTTCTTTCTAAACAAATACAATTATGTGTGATCCTTTTTCTATCATCAGGTTTTATCAATTTCCATTATTTTCTCTAACTTATCCCTCAAGGAGTCATATGTATCAGCAGGCACTGAAAACAGATGTTGATACTGCTGTGTGTGTTGTTTACACCTCCAACTTTCATTGGATTCCCTGAATTCCAGATGGCACATAGTCATTCTATTCTATATATATAAGATTAAAATGGTTTCGTTTCAAATTTGCATATCTGTCTCTGCTTCATAATTTTAATTCCAATGTCTAAACCAACCTTGTTATGTCCTTTTTACCTTTTGTACTCTTCCAGTTTTGTTTGTCATCTTGTCATTTGCTGAGATTATAAAATAGATTCCCCTTTTCAAGCACTGCCGTGGCTATTTTGCTCTTTATTTTAATTTCTCAATAGAGATAGTAAATTTTAGAATCATTTACTTGTTTTACTAGTATTTTATCTAGGTCTCTCATGGTGCATACAGTCTTACTTTGAACTGCAGTAAAAAATAAGGTAGCATGTCTGTTACTGGACTTTTCAGAACTTCCGAAACTGTAAGTGTTGGCAGCATAATCTAAAGCACACTCGAGTAAATCTTACAAGATCTGGACTCCACAGATCTGCACTCTTCTATTCACACTCCTTACTAAGCTAAACCTTATATAAGAATGTTATTTTCAATGCCTACATTTCCCACTTTTATTCTCTTATTTTCAATATACTGCATGCCCTCCCTGAATGGTACATTTCCCTCTGTATGTTCACACTAACTTTATAAGATTAGTAAAACTCTCAATTTATCCTCTAAAAATAAGAGACACGTGCTACTGTAAATTATTTATTCAGTGCCATTATATTCATGACACTTTAAATCACAAATCAAGTCCTATAACAAAATTCTGATGCTTTATCTAGGCCCAATCTGGAATGAGTCCATGAAAATCTATAATTAAACCAACATAGATCAGTAGTAACTTTAAACGACTTAGTCATAGTAAAATGAGTTTAGCTGTATAACATTTGGTCCATGAGCTTGGCTTCAAAAATGCATACTTCAAATTTGGCAGAGTAAAGGAAGCAGGAGAGAGCTGAAATCCCCCTCCTGCAAACACAGTCCTGATTCTCAATTCTCACGTTTATAAGCAAAAGTTCCTTTATTTCTGCAGATGAAAACACTTCTGCACTCAGGCTGTAAAATCACAAGAAAGTGTGTTTAAATTACAAAATTAAAATTTCTCGTGGCCTCCTCATTACCGCAAGTAATGCCCAAGGTGATCTAAGATCAAAGGATTCCATTTGAAGAGGAGGAAATGCAGGCAGGCTGCACACTCCCCATAATCATCACCTACAAAGAGCTGAGCATCCTGAGGCTCACCCATGACCCATCCTGCAAAGACATCAAATACAGTAACAACAGAAGAATTTTGTAGAGGAAAGCACTCTATACACGTCTAGAAAAAAAAGAGCTGTGAAATTACTTAGATGAATCTAGAAGATCTTACAGTCCCCATCTCTGCCAGGTCTGATTCAATCTTTCAGACATGCATAACTTGACAAGAAACGTGGTTGCCTTTAGCAACACACCCAGGTTAAGACAAAGGTAATTCAGGTGCTGATCACAATCTCGTGTCCTTGTGCTCCAGAACCACACTATACTGCTTTGCCAAAATAACCTACATTTTTTGGCCCGATCTTGATGTTATTTCACTTCCAGAATTAATCCTGAGTTTAGCTGAAGTCATGCAGCAGTCATATATTCTGGTTTATAGCTGCTCAGCCCTATTAAGCAGATGAGAAGAAAATGGAAAAGAAACACAAGAGGTAAAAAATTTCTTTGCATGACTGAGCCAACTGCTCTTATAATAGCATGAGCAGTTCTACCACGAGACTGCGATCACGTCTTCCTATGATGGTATTGGGATATTTAGATAGGTTGCACCTGAGACTTTAAAATGCACTTTAGTTTTTATTTGCTTAATATACCACATGCTGCCTCATAAAGAGGGGAATTGATAAAAACTACTTAATAAAAAAGACTTCCCCTAGCGCTTTCCATCTAATGATCATCAAGTTTACAAGTAAAGTGAAGAAGCTGTTTTAACTTGTGGATAATACCCACATTTTACAGACGGAAAAGCCATCTAGCCATAGGAATGCCTTTTAGCTGACAACATTAACCTTACGTAGCACGTTGCTGCAGATTTCACACGATGAAGAGAGGCACTCACAACTCTGCATGTTACACCATGCAGAATAATGGGGTTCCAGCTGTTCAACTGGGAAACTGCAACCGTATTGTTCCTGTATGGCTGGGTTAAAAAGGGATTCCAGGTCAGAAGAGGTGAAGAAAACATTGCCTTGTAAGGGTCACCCATATATTTCAGTCATCACCTCACCGTGTAGCTTGGTTCTGACAGAAACAGGAATTGTTCAGAACAGAAACTGCACGAACATGGCCTGTGCCCGCCGCAGTGCCCACAGCCATGGGCAGGGCAGGGCAGGCCGAGCTGCGGCACTGACAGCAGGCAGACACTGGGCCTTTGCTCTTTCTGCATAACTTTTCTTTTTCACAGAGTAGTTGCTGGTGATACCTAAACTCGGGAGCAAGTTTAAACACCGAGGAAACCTGACGAGAGGAACAACCCACGAAGGAACAAAGGAAGGCTGCCAGTGCTTTTAGACACGGGGTTACTTCGATTCGCAGGTTAGGAACAAATTGAAAATGATGTAATCTATTACTTCATTATAATTCACTGGAAAGCCAGCGCATCTTCGGGGCAGGTTCAACCCAAAGCCATCCCCCGCACATGGCGGTGCCAGAAGCCGCCCCACAGCACCGCCCGCTCCCAGGGCTATCCCAGGGCTCACCCCAGAGCCGCCCGACCCCCGCTGCCCGCGGCCCCCTCACACCAGTCGTGAGGGCCTCCAGCGCGGCCGTCAGGCCCGGGCCCGCGGGGCCTCCCGGGGCCTCCCGCCCGCGCCAGGCGCCGCCCCCGGCGGAGGCGGTGCCGCCCCCTCGGCGGCCGGGCCCGGCGGTGGCAGCGGCCGCGCGGGCCGGGGCGATGGCGGCGGCGGGGAGCGCGTTCCTGAGAGCCCGCGGCAGGACTCTGACCGCCTTCCGCCCAGGTACGGGGAGCGCCGGCCGAGCCGCGCCATCGCCTGCGGGCTCTTCCCCGCCGCGCTGCCGGGCGGGAGGGGCGTGCGGAGGGAGGCCCCGGGCTTCCCCGGCAGCGGCGGCGGCGGGAGGAGCCGCCGCTGGGGAGCGGGAGGCGTGGAGCGCCGGGGCCTGGGCCTTCTGCCGGCGAGCCCGTGGCGGGGAGCGGGGCTCAGGGGGGGCGCCGGGCGGCCGCAGCGCGGGACGGACGCGGAGCTGCGGCCGCCCCGCTGCCCCCCTGCCCCCGCTGTGCCGGGGCGTGCCCGGAGCCGTACAAATTTGTCCCCACGCTCCGGCTCCCGTCGAGATGCCAGCGCCAGATTAGTTTTAAAATGCTTGTCCGTGTTGCTGAACCGGGTCTCCACAGTCAATGAAACTGTTGGTGCCAGCACTGCGCTGTCCTGGTTTTGTACCTGTAGGGGTGACCTAGCAGGTTACCGCTGGGTCACTGTTCATGGTGCTCAAACGAAAAGCAGCCGTAGGGTGATTCACAGCTTGGTAAGATGCTGCTTTCCCTGGGATGCTCAGCCTCGCTCGGGGTGCGGATCAGTAGCGCAGGTGCTCCCCTGGCCCTCCCCACTGTGCAGAAGCAGCACTGCGAGTCCTGGGCTGCAGCCAGCCGAGGCAGACGTGCTTCCACACCTGCCGGCTGGACGAGCCAAAGGTGGCAGCCGCCTGTTACTGCTGGTTCTTGCTTGTGGCTGGACACAGAGGAGCACATTGAACGTTACCTGTTTGCGAAATTCTCCCAAGGATGGAGGTTCTACAGTGTGCTGGGGGTTTTCAGGGACACAGCTGTGTTGAGAAGTCATTTTCCGTGGCCACACATAGAAGGTCTTCTGTTTCTCTGTATTTATGAATTTCAAATTGTATTGGTTTGGTGAGATCAGCAAGGCTGTTCCATCCCAGCAATTTTGTGGTCTTTTCTTGGGTTGCACTGGAAATATTTGGCTTTGCTTGTTGCCAAATAAAGAAAAATCACCAACTCAGAGCATGTGAAGTATATGTATACAGCCATTCTGGCAACCTATTAATTACAGATGGTCTGGTTGGTTTGGAACAGAATGCCTAACATTTGCTGAGGGGACAGATGGCAGACAAGCCATCTAGTTAAATCAACTGTATAGTGAAATTTTGACGAAAGAGTGTTCAACAGCAGTGTAAAAAAATCTGAATAAAAGCTGTATCTAACTCCTCCTTGAAAATTTCCTTAAACATGGGAGAAAATATCATTTGGGAATCTGTTTTCCAGGTGTGCTTCTTTCTCCTGAAATGTCCTTGTTTCGCATTCTTTCAATATTAGTTAGGATTTTTCTCACCAGCTGGTTGTTTTCAATCTTGTTCAGATTTGTTAGCTACCATCTTCAGGTGCAATATTTTTTGTAAATAATTTACTTGGGTCTTTCTTAAGAGGCTAAAGTTCAACACAACGTTTTAGTAACTAAATGATAGGGGGAAAAAAGAGAACCAATGGCTGTTAAAACTGAGGCAAATTTCCATGCAGTTTAAGAGGAAAATCCGTTATCTCTCTCTTGTTCTTTTCTCAGTCTTAAAGTTTCACTCCTCTTAAACGTGTATCCGCATAAAGCATGTACTGCCACTGCTATGGCTTGGCACACAGTTCCCTTTTAAAATTTGAAAGCCACAATTGAGAGCTTAATTTCCGGTTTTTTCTTACTACCCTTTCTGCAAAGTCTCTCTTCCTTACTGGTAATTTCTTCTGCTTTTACATAATGTGGAGGTTATACGTGTAACCTGCTCTAATCTGCCCTTGGTGTGGGACATGTGAAAGAGGAATTTGAGGTGAGGGATTGAAATTATCCATATAATCAATGAGGCACAGTAGTAAACAGTGTATAAATACACTACCTTATTGGCAAGAGACCTTTGTATGGTTTGGCTTTACTTTCTAAAATAAATTATCTCTTTTCTACCCATGTGAAATTTTGCTTCAGCTGTCTGCTCCTTCTATTAGTATTTGAGTGAAGAAACAAGACCATATGTTTGGGTAAGTGCTGTCTTCACCAATTCTCTCCAGAAGTTGGGATTATTTTGCTTTGGTGGTTTTCTTTTGTTTGGTTGGTAGGTTTTGTTGTTGTTGTTGTTGTTTGTTTGTTTTTTTGAGGTTTTTTTTTGCTCCCAAGTATGTCAGTAGCATGGTGTGCAAAGAATTTCTGTGAAAAGTGGTCGAACACTTTTTTCAAGTAACTGACCAAGTGCTAGTCCTGTCAGTTTAACTGGTTGAGAAGTGTCTGCTTGGATCTGTCTCTTGCTTGTTTTAGTTGATGGCTCCAAAGCCTTCATGTGGAACAGGCAAATAACCAGTATTGCATCCTCACACTCTCAGTTTCTCAGTTCCATATGTGATTTTGTGTTCCCCTGTCATGCCTCCCTTATCAGTCTTTTACATACTGTCAAAGTTTATTCAATGACTTCTCATATTTTCATTTTGCTCTGTTCTCTATTCCTTTCCAATCTCTGATTTTTTGCCATTTTGGAATGCTGATGTGACTTCTTGGTAGCACTTGGTAAAACTCCTAGGAAGTTGGTGGTGTTTTTCCCATGTGCGCTATGCTGCACTTTTTTGCATGAAGTTTGTCCTTTTTTAAGAGTCACTGCATAGGAAGTCTCTCCTCAGCTCTTCACAACCAGGCCTGATTCTCATGCTGCCAAATGGTTTAATTTTAGCAAATTCCACTTCCTCGCTGTTCAGTTGCTGTGACAGATTGTTTTGAGTTTGTTGAGCAGTGTGCCGGTCTCAGTGCAGATCCAGGTGGGATCTAGGTGTCTTGTCCACTTCTGTTTTTCTTACCAGTTTTCTATGCATGCAAGGGCTTCGTTTCATATTTCCAGATAGCTTGGCTCCCGTAAGAGTCTTTGGTGAGTAACTGTTAGATGCCTCTTGGAGATGGGATCAGGTGGATCTCCCTTGTCCCTGTAGAAGTTGTTGATTACTCTTTCTGAGGAATCGTTAAACACAGGAGCTACTGTCTTGGTTAGCGATTCCTTCACTTGTCTGTGCAGATGCCACTTTTGCAGTCAGCTGTTACCAGATTGCTCAGGAAACCCCTTTAGATGTAGATGTAATAGTGGCTACTTCCCCATTCCTTTGGTGCAAGGGCAGGTTGAAAGATAACTCCCCAGAAGTTGTCTGGTTTTCACTTTTGGAAAGGTCTGTGGATGTCACCTAATCTGAGTTGTTTGTTAGTGCCTATGTCTATTTGTTGAATCATACCAATACTGGTACTTCGATTTGAGACAGATCTGATGTACTGTCAGGAGGAATTATCACATTAGATCTTTACAAGTTCCCTCACAATACAAGTGGATACAAAAATGTTCCTTGTTTTTCTTCTTTTCAGCCTTTATTTTCGGGTGCATCTTGAATGTCTGGAACATCTGTTAACCGTAGTGATTGTCTGGCAGGCTACCTGCTCCTAATTCCCCTGCAAAGTCCTTTATTAGTTCTCATATTTACGCTGTTCTTCATTTTTTTTTAGCTTGATTTCTTGGACTTTAGTACCTAACCTTCCCAGTGTACAAAATCCTTCCTGTTTCGTTGTTGTTTTTTTTAAATTATTATTATTATTTGAATGCTTTAGCTTTCAAAGGACACTGTCCAGCTCTTACTAGCCTCCTTATGGCTGTTACTTAAGTAGTTTAGACAGTCTGGATTCTTTTTGGTCTTTCTGAAGTCCTCAGTAAATGCTGTACATATGGTCTGAGCCTCTGGGATAGTGTCTTTGAATAGTTTCCATGCTGCCTTCAAGGATTTTTGCACTTTTTAAAAGCATCATAATTATATATAATTCGCCTTCCTTTGAAATGAAATACAACCGCAGTTGATTTCTTGCTTTCAGAAGAGTGTTGGATCTTGGCACATTATGATTACTGTTCTAGAGCTCTTCTGCAGTAATATTTTTGAGCACTGATCAGAACTGCTTCCCAGCTTGCATATTCCATTCCCAGTACTGTCTCCAACTCTCATATGAATTAGGGAAATTTTTATGTGGGTTTTGAGAAACTTTCTGTGACTTCACCTTGTCATTATGCAAGCCACCCCCCTTCACACCTACAGTTCTGGGCTGTAAAGTTTTTGTAATGAGTTTACATGTTAAATTTGGGAGTGGGCATAAGGCATGACTAGAATTTAGCTTCTGTAGCCCTCAGTGCAAATAAACTGTATCTGAGGGGGCATTTCTTACCTTGATCGTTATCTAAGAAGTTTAAGAGTATGTCTTTTGCTAACAGTAGGACTCTCATTTATTTGAGAAACCATATTCTGCCATTTAGTGTTTCTAGTGACATTATTTTTGTAGTACATAATCTCTAGAATAATTACTCTTTAAAAGGTATTATTTTCTCTCTGAAAATGTATTTTAATAGTTGTTTTGAAGGGGGTTTTTTCCCCCCGGTACTTAAAATTGCATAATTCATGATGGGTTGCCTTGGTCATTCAGCAGAATCTTCAGTTGTCATATCTTTGGTAGACTCCGAAGTACACATGGATAAAAAACAGCTGAAAGACATGCACATTTCTTTAGACTGAAATCTTTTGTATCCTTTATCCATTTTCAAGCTATTTCAAGACTGAGAGTAATGGAAACAAACTGTTGCTGTTTATGTTGTCTATGATGTATACACACTGACTTCACTTAAGAGATTTCATTTTCCTTCCTGCATAGAGCTTCTTTGGAAAACCAAGGTTGTGCTTTCTTTTCAGTTTTACTCAGAAAAAGTCACTGGCATACTTTGTAGGCAGAGACAACTCAGGGCAGGGAACCATGTTCCTCTTCCTGCTGTGCTCTGATTTTCAGAGAAGTGGTATTGATTCTCCTGTCAAACCCAACGTGGCAATGAGGGCATTTTTGTATTTCTTACTGCCCAGGCAATGGAGATGTGTCCATAGTGTCTAAAGAGAGATTATGGACAGGAGTAACTTTCCATAAATAATTTCTTTCCATTAAATTCTGCAGAGTGTAGAGGAAGAAGAATGCCAATATATTGTTGAACCCAACCAATGTACTTGTAAAAAATCCCACCAGGGAAATACTGGAAACCCCGCCAATACTACGTGCCTGTCAGAGACCAGTGGTTTCTGTGAGCATTCTCGATAGACGTGTTTGTGATCCTTGGAGGTAGGGAAAGAAAAGAGGCGAAACTAGGAAAAGCAAAAGGGGAAGAAATGAAGGCGCAAGCAAGAGATTAGCTTATTGTCCTTTAGTAGTTGGGAGATTCAGCTGAAATCCCACCTAAGTCCTTGAAGTGTCTTTTTGCCTGTGATCACAATACATGGGTGAGGTTTTCTCTGGTGAGTTGCTGCTGATTTCTTCGGTCCTTCACAGAATTAATCCTCAGGTAAAATTAGAAGCTGGCACCGTTTTTCAGCCAATGCTGCTAAAAATACATTGCATTGATCCTCTATCTGTACTTTGGCATGCATGGGAGCAGAAAAAGAGTAGGAAGCTATTGAAATTGAGGCATAACAACATGTTCAGAAGTTGGACTTCTGTGGCCATCAGCTGTGTTTTTAAGGAAGTCTGGAACCAAAACTGATTTGAAACAGGAGTTTTCTATTTCTTGGTTTGTAAGAAACGCTCCACAGACGGTTTGTCCTTCAGAAATGGAAACCATATGTACATCAGTTATTGGAGAAGTCTGTCAACCTTTTCTGCATTTGTGTTTTCTTATTGTTATGGCAAATTCTGAAAATTGCCAACAGCTTCAATGTCTATAGGGATGAAGAGCCAGTTTCCAGGCATTCTCAACTTCATTCAATTTTTTGATGGAAGGGAGAAGACAGAAAAAATTATTAATTGAATCCGAGTCTTCTACTGCTTTACCTAGCATGCACTTCATCTAATACAACTACATAGCTCATCTAAAGGCTTGAAAATCAAACTCCTAGTGAGAAGGATGCCTTTATTGTTACTCCCACAGAAGTAATTTGCTACGTTTGAAGGGATGATAGCCATTGTATGTGTTATTTAACTGAAACCTTCCAAAGGAGCAGCTGGGACCTGGATCATGACGAGAGGATTGCTGCAAAAGCAGCTGTTGGCCCTCTCACCACTTGTGCCCAGTGGTGTTTGTTAGCTCCCCTCTGCCAGACTTGGGCAGACCCCCAGCATGGGAGCAGAATGATCTTGAGCGCTGTTCTGGAGATCCAGTGCAAAGACCAGAGGAAGGGGCTCGTGAGGCCTGACTTACAGGGCAGACAAGGTTCATTTGCTTGCCCACAGTATCTGTTCTGTGGGTGCCACAAGCAGCTGGTGAGGGAGAAAAGAAGGGGACAGAATAATGATCTGAACAAGGTCCATTGATAAACCATTTTATTGTAAGGCAGAAGACTTCTGGATCCATCTGTGGTAGTGGAAGATGCTGTTCCCAGCTGTATCTTGTTGCCACTCTCTTACCACGTTGGTTTGTTAGAAGAGCACTTGTACAGATCTGGTCCTGAGGTTTGCAGTAGGATTAGTGAAATTGCACTAGTAGCAACACTTGAAACTTTAGCTGGACTGGTGTCATGGCTTGCACAGATGAGGAAAAACTTGCAAAAGCAACTCTGAAGACAGACCAGTGAGGGCACTTAAAGAATTACCTCCTGGATGAGCTGAGTTCAGAACAGGCTTCAGATCGGTGCTCGGTCCAAGTTTGCACCAGTGGTGTTGTACTTATACAACTCTCATCATGATATTCTGTTTTTATATTTATAGTACTTTGCAGTAACTAAAGCACATTCCTGATATAAAAGGAAAAAGTTAAGTTGTATGTTTAAACAGTGTCCTTACATTATTTTGTTCCCATATACTTTTGTTTCATGGGAAACAAAATCAGTGAGTACCAGCTGAGAAGTTAGTAAGCTAATGGAATTTGATTTAAATAATAGTAAGTACTAGGGTTGTTTTTAGTGTTTCTGGTTGGAGTGATCAAATAACAAGACAAAGGTAGAAAATATTTATTCAACCTTACTGTTATTTTTGTAACTATTTGATGAGTTATTGAATACCACAGAAGTAGCTATTGACTGAATTATTTGACTAAAACTAGTTAATTAAACTAACATTTTAAGTAAATGTTATTTATGTAGTCCTAATTCGTGGCTCTCTTCTGATATCCTTGCTTCACTTTCTTCATTTTATCTTTTTCTTTCCTACAGGAGAATATAGCATATACCTTTGCATCATTTTCAGTTCCTTTCTTTTTTCACCTCCTATCTCCTTCCTTTTCTCCCCACTCTTCACCACCTCCACCCCTGCATCTTCTGTTTCTCCTTTCTTCTGCCATTTCTTGATTCTGTCTGTGTACTGAACTTCTCTTTTGAAATTCATCTTATCAGTCTCTCTCTTTGCCTCACATGACCATCACTCACCCACTCAAAGCAGAGCATCTGTGCACAGTCTTAGAAACATTCAGGTACTTAAAACCTAGAGAGTTACTGTGTTGGCATGAATATAAGTCAGGAAAATAAAATATCCCTGAAACATATATTAGAATAACCCCTAGTCTGGCTTTCCCACCTGCTCCCTGGCCGTGCACTGTCTGCTTGCCAGACCTGTCTGTGTTCAAGTGTTCTATCTGAGGCTCTCTGGGACCTGGGACCTGGGCCAGCCCTGCTGCCTGTGCCACCCAGCCAGGACTGCTCCAGCTGTCCCAGCTGCCCGTGGCCACCACACACCATTGCTGGGGCTCTGAAAGGATAACACAGTCTGTCCGTACTTGAAACACAGTCTTTAAAAACAAATGCTAGCTCTTTTTTTAAGTAGTCTGTAAAAATAAATAAATGTAACTACATTTTACTTAGGCTACTATGGTAAAAATACTGGCTTCAGATTAAACAATACAAAACAAGTAGATTTTTCTCAGCATTGATTTGTCAGTACTGTCTGTCAAGTTGCTGGAAAAGGGACAGGTATTAGTAGTCCTGCCATATTGTTCAAAGGTTTGATCTTTTTTCCCCATTTAATGAATAAATTGTGCCACTCCTCCAAACCAAGTTCCTGTTTCAGACATTCCCTTTTTTCATTTTCATTTTGTAAGGGTCGTAAAGGGTTTCAGATGCAAGCTTCCTTAACTGATTTTTTTCCTATAGCTTTCCACATATAAAAACTGTAAGTTGATTTCTCTGCACAAACAGTGCCTTTACTGCATCATGTAAACTGCTTTTATGACAATTGTATTTTTTCATGCAAGTCATAAAATAAAAAATTAAATTACTTTATGGCATTCAACTGATTCCATAAGACTTCTGTTGCAAACTCATGGATAGATGGTTCATTGCGCTTTTCTGAACAGCTGTGGAACTTGAAGAGTAAAGTTTATTTCAGAATTAAAAGCCAATGAGTGGCTAGAAGTTTCTCTCTATAAAAAACGTGATTATTATTTAGAGTAAGTCAGTGCTGGTATATAAATAATTTTGTTTAGAAATGAAATGTTAGTTTAACTGGAGTGCAGAAGCTTTCATTTGGCAAAAGGATCTGATGCCATAGCAACAGATGACAATTACAAGCAGCTTCCGGGAGTTGCCTACATTCCTCATCCCTCACTCCAGCCTATCCATATCCATGGTGCAAGAGATGAATTCTGAGCTCTGTTTTCTAACCTTCCTTGAAAGAAACACACTCCCCTTCTTGAAAAGTGTGAAGCTTCAGTTCTAGAGCCTGTGGAAGGAAATCAAAAGTACATCCATGTGTTGGACATGCTACTTCTCTGCTGTTACTAGAAGACCAGTTTTGCCTCAAAATGAATTTCAGATCAGACTGACATCATATGAGAGTATATTTATGGATTATATTTCAATTTTAAGTAATTTGTAGCTTTTCTTTTTAGGGTCAAAAGATGGATGGGTATAGATGGATGTAGTCAGTGAGTTTTTAACAGTTTAAATGCTGTTTAAAAACCTCCAATAACAGTAAATGTATTAAGCCAAATAGAGCTGTCAAAACTAAAATATTCAGGTTGCAAATGAATGCATATAGACAGTTGGAGAAACCACAGTGTACTTGTGTTTGTACGTTAATTCCAGCTTGAGACATGAGTGTAGGAAACAGGCTACCCGTTTTTGTTTTAAATTTGTGGCCAATAAATAGTTGTTTTATTGTAGTTGCTTTATTTGCCCAGTGTTGAGATTTTTTCCTCCACTAGAGCTTGTAGTCATATACATCACCCTTTATTTGTTGTACTTGGTATTACAATACTGGAGGAAGAAGTATACAAAAAATGGTACCAGTACAGATTCTGTCCTACCCTCTGCCTACACTGACTCTATCAATGGAAACTTGTTTCTGAGTTCTCACCTTTGTGCCCTAGGTCTTGGGAGCAATTGTGGCAGCAGTAAATTTGTATTTTCATTGTTGCTGATGATTCTGATGTTGCAGGGTTTATTGTTTGCTCACCTTGGTCCTGTTGAAAGGCTTCAGTTCTGACTCCAAAGAATGTGTTACATCCAAGTTTTCTCTAAAACTATGAGAACAAAAAGCATCTAACTCCTTAATAATTTAAGAAAAAGTCTACTGGAACCATTAAATGTGAAACTTGTGTATGTTTTAACTTGTTAATTAAAGAAGCAATAATTGGAATCTTAAAAGAGTCAACTGAAATCTAACATTGCACACTTGTGCTGTGTTGTAGTCTTGTAATTTTCAGCACTGTTTGCTGAATTCTTCACATACTTCTCCTCTAATCAGTTTGTAATTACTGTGTGGTATAATTAGATTAATATACTTTCATTTATTACAACTACACATTAGAGGAAAATTTTGTACTTCTGCCTTTGTATTTGTCCTGTATGAATGAGTACAGGATTCTGTGCTTGTGTTAGAGCAGTGTCAAACTACTGAGGTGAAGAACAATGAATTTAATGATACATGAAAGCTTTCATTTTGTTTTAAGTGTCTCTGCTGGTTTTTTTTTTTTCCCCTCTTTTTCCTTCTTAGATGCTGAATACCAATGGAAGGGGCCCTTCTACTTCATCCAAGGAGCAGATCCTCAGTTTGGACTGATAAAATCTTGGACACATGGAGACACTGAGAATGGAGATGATGAATGGGGAGAAGAAATAAAATTAACAGAGCAAGCAGTGCAGGCTGTTAACAAACTTAACCCTAAACCCAAGTTCTTTGTGCTGTGTGGAGACCTTGTGCAAGGAATGCCAGGTAAGGCAATTAAAAGTGCAGGATGGAGGTAGTTACTCCATTTTTTAAATATATTTCAGATTGACAATAAGACGTTAGTCTTTCCTAGGTATCATTAGTATTAGTTCCTGGTTTGGTGTTTTGGGGGAAAAAACCCCTGTGATTTGTAGATTATTCTTGAGATATTATTCTGATTTCTTCATCTGACTTCCTGCAGCTTTCTTCTTAAGGTTGTACTTTCATTAATTAATTGCTTTCTTTTCAGTAAAAGAAATTTTCTTTGAAATAAAAGTCTTTCTTCTAAACAAAGTGCTTTGAGATGACAAAGAGAGGCTCTAGCCACTGGGGAAAACTAATGCCAAGAAAATAGCAAAAAACTAGATACGGCTTTTTGAGTACCTAAAGTGAGTAAGGCTCAGAGAATTCTCTAGATTTCTAGTGCTTAATAAATTCAAATATTTAAGTTATTAAAATGCTGAAGGTCAGTGATTTCAAGCTCTAGCAACTCTGTCCTGTGGCTGTGGGACCCTGAACTCAGTGTGTCTCTTTGTACACTGAGAGGAAGAGCAACAAACCACCCAGAAAGGTGAGTTACAAGAAAGATAAGTACTTTTCTTGGAAGTGAAATTAGAAGTGGTGTTACCTGCTGAGAAGTGGTCTGGAAAGCAGATCTAAGCACAGCATCTCACATTTGTTAGCCCTGATAAGCAGCAGAGCTGCAGGCAGCCCAGGCTCTGTCAGAGCCTCCCCACAATCCACGCAGGGAGCCTACAGACGCTGTGTGCCGTGTGCTCCACTCTGCTTCACGCTCCACCTGCCCCTGGGAGCTGCGTCCCAGCCCTGCTCGCACAGCAGGCACGTCGGGGACCTTTCACTGATCCCCTCAGTGTCCCACAGTGGTAGTTTTAAGACTTTAGCTGTCAAATTGATTGACAGTATTTAGAGGCTTTCTTTTGATCAGAACACAGTGTTGCTGAAAGAGTGGGGAAGTGTAAAAACCGACATATTTGAGCTTGATTGAATCTACTGTGTAACACCTCAGTAGCTTGATCATAAAGTATGCCATGATGCGGTTTTATTGGCTTACGTGCTTCCATTAATTTTGGAATCATCTTCTTATAGCAGAGTTTTAATAAATGTTTTGATTAGGACTTCTAATTTGTGTAGGTGTTCCACATATTTTGGTTTCAGTATCCCTTGTAAGAGGAAGAAATAATGAGTGTTACACATCCTGTTGAAAAGGATCTTTCTCTCAAAAAATTTAAATAATCCAGGAGGCTAAGTTAATTTCATTTTACCTGGATACTTCTCAAATACTCATAAAACAGTGCAAAGTTCTGAGTACTTTTGTCTCTTGTGACTTGAAAGAACATCATTCTAAGGCTTCTCTGTTGGTTGAATTTAAGTGTGAGCTAGAGAGCCAGAAATCTTCTGACTTCCACTGGCCACTGAATGGCTGAATACTGTAAATCTTGTGTGTGGTATTTCTTGTATTTGATTGTTTTTGGGGTTTTTTTTTCCTAGCAGTGGCTCTCTGTAGTCATTATTGTCCAACTTGGTAATGTTTTAAATACAAACCTGTCAGGGCTTTGCAAAACATTAGCATTATTCATTCTGCTAGCAAACATGTGAAAGAAACTGAGTGGATTGTACTGGTGAGATCACGTACATTGTGTGATGGCTGTGCTGTGCCTTGTATAAATATTTGAAGCTGCCTTGTGCAATTTCCAAGAAATTGCAAGAAGGAGCAGTTCATTACTCAGTAAACTTAAGGGTCTTTTCCAGGCTAAATGATTCAATGATTCTATGATTACCTCACTTGAGCCACCATATTTTAACTTCTCTAATAGTTTCTTGGTGATTGAAATTATGTTAATAGTTTTCAAGCCTGTGTTATCCTGTAGTTATATAAAGTGGTTAAGAAAATGCACTATTAAAAGGAACTGTAGGATATTCAGCTGGAACAGTTACTTACTTCATTATTGCCTTTGTGTTTATACAAGTGGCTTGCTCTGCTGTGTGTTGATAAACATAAAAGTACAATTTAACCATTAAGTTGTACATAAAAGTATACAGTTTTGCAGCCCTTTGTCTTTCTGTCTAAACTGATGACAGAGGTAACAGTGACTTGCTCTGTGGTGCAGATACCTGTGGATTAGCAGTCTCGGACTGGTTGACTAAAAGGACAGGGAGATTACACAGCTTTTTAATCAATGTCTGTCAGTAAAAAAGTGAGTGTGCAACACAGATCTTCCTCTCTTCTCTTAAAACATTTTATCATGGAGTACTAAGGGTAAAGTTTTTGATGCACTGTTTCAAGGCATGAACTGTAGCCATTTAGGTGAACCAGTGTTCAAGCCTTTTGCAGCAGAGCTCCAAGAAATCTCCAAGAATTCCAACAGCTAGAAGTGGTGAACAGAATCCTGATCAGCTGGGAAGCAATCAGGCACAGCACTTGGAATCCATTACAAATGTCATTAGAGCAACGAAGTAATCATATCTTGGTATTTAGCTGCTGATTAAAAGTAGTTTGTACTCTGAATATTATTTCCAGAAGTTTTTCTTGATTACATAATCAAGAATAGGATATCTATTCTTGGTAACACTAATATTGTGGTACAATCACATCAAGAATTTTAAGCAATACCTTATAGTGCAACTATGTCACTGAATATAATTTCTATGAACTCGATGATTACACTTGGATACACCATGACAGTGAGGGACTTCCTTCTGAAGGCATTTGTATGCATTAAATATCATATAATGTAATATGACAAAAATGATAATCTGTAAATATTGTTGGTCAGATTATGTGTTTATTGGACTGCATTTTTCTAAAACTCTGTAAATTTATTTCTAAAAATGCTACTGTTCTCATATAAAGTTGGAACCTTTTGTTTGGCTTTATGAAAACTTCCCATGTTGTTCCATTACCAATGCACTGCGAGCCCAATGGTCCAGTTCCAGTCCACTAGCCAGTTCCTCACCCATCTTGTTCTCCACTCATCCAGACTGCAACATCCCAGCTCCACAGCCCTCACACTGACATCAGCCAGCACTCTCAGAATTCTTGGATTCATCTCATCAGTCCCATGGGATGGCCTGGGTTGCAGCTTTCCAGGAGATGCTGGTTCCATGCCTTGTGTTTCCTGTGCTCCTTGAGCTCTGGAAGAACATTTCAGTGCAGGGAGGCAAAGAAGGCTGTGAGTACCTGTCACTTGTCATTGCCTCACACAGCAGTGGGCTGT
This sequence comes from Hirundo rustica, assembly GCF_015227805.2. NCBI lineage: Eukaryota > Metazoa > Chordata > Aves > Passeriformes > Hirundinidae > Hirundo > Hirundo rustica. The sequence continues at coordinate 7,232,891 of NC_053464.1, forward strand.
AGTTTCTTTAGTGTTTCATTGCTAAAGTAGCAGTAGAAGCTTTTGCTGCCCTCAGCTAGTTGCAGCCCTCAGAGTGCTTTTCCTGACACCAGCCCTGCGTACCCCAGGTATTTTTTCAGTATTTTTCCTTTCAAGTATGTCTTTGGTTCCTACTCCCTTCTGTGTCCTTTTTTCTTTGGTTCTCAGGCATGAGTTCCTCATTTGGCCAGATCATTCTCCTTATAGCCTACATTTTTCCCTCTCCCCCTGCCTTTCTTGAGTATCCAGAAGGACCATTCTTGTGTTCTTAGGAGCTTGTCTTTGGAGAATTGTCAACCCTCTCAAACTCTTGCTTTCAGAACAGCCTCACACAGGATCCTGTAGCTGATCCCTGAGTAAGCCAGTCTGCTGTCCTGAAGCCCCAAATGTGCTTTCTGCCTTTCCTGCTCCCCTTGGGATCTTGAACTCCACCTTGGAGGCTGCTACAGCCAAGGCTGCCAGGATTAATACATCCCCAGCACTCCTGTGGTAGTTGGACCAGGAGAGTGGGCCTGGCTTGGCCTGTCTGTGTCAAGGGATTGTCCCAGACTGCCTCCTGGATCCACATCTCCTGGATTGCTGTCAGCAGGTGTCAGGGAGGTTAGTATCCCGTGAGAGCCAGGGTTATCTGGAGACTTTTTCAAGATGTTCATAGGAGACTTCATCCATTCTTTTGTCGTTTTTGGGTGGTCTGTAGCAAAATCCCACCTTTAGTGGCTGAGCTCTTCCTGATCCTGACTCAAGTTCAATGAGGCTGGTGTCTGTTCCATAGAATAGTGCCCTCCAAACATGGGGCAAACTCCCCCGCTTTCTTTCTTGCCTGTCCTTCCTGTTCCAGTTTAACACGAGCATTGTGCTTCCTTCTCCATCCCATCCCTCAAGTGTAGATTGGTGTCCAGGAAACAGCATCAGCATTTCAACACCTTTTGTTACAGCAGCAGAGAATTCAGCTGCTGGCAGCCAAGGTCACCCTGCTGAAGCCAGAGAAACACTGACTGTGAAGCTGAGAATCCAGCAACTATTTTTAAGTGGATGAATTCCTTCAGAGGACATTGTTTAACTGCATTTTTTTAATTATGCTACTGCTATCAGTAACTTGATAGTTCTAGCCAGGAGAGTTATTTATATGATGTATTTAGTCCAGGTGTTTAATTTTTTTTTCATTAATTGTTCTGGCTACACAGGTAAAAGAACAAGACAGCAAGTCTCCTGCAAACTTACTTAGCCTGACTGTAATAAAATGAAACTGTTTAGAGACTAAATGAAACGAGACTTGTCTAATAATGTGTGTAATCACAAAAAAAAAAATTATAGAACTTGATTAAGCTTGATCTGTTAGCAGTGTGATAATGGATCAGTGAGCAAGTAATGTTTATGCTTGCAGTTTTAAATTCATTTGTGTGTATATGTTAATTACAAGAAATCAAAATCACTGGAATTGACTATTATGGCACTTCAAATACACTGTGAACACTTGTACTAATTCTTTTAGTTAATGTGAAGGTAGAATAATCTCTAATGTACACATTCCCTACCCAGGTCAAGCAGTGCTCTATAATCTCACATCAGCAGTTTCTGTCGGTTAAGCCCAAGTAGTGACATTTTTGGGAGTTTTTTTTCCTACCCTTGTTTTATATTATTAAATTGTTTAATTAAGGGTTTTCAAATCATTATTTGTGACACGTTTCACCATTCATGCTTTTATAAATGTATATTTTCTATGTGGAACAAGCTAAAACATCTGATTGTTTCAATCAGATTTACAGAGCTGCAGTCATATTTAATAATGTTTTCTTACAGCTCCTTGGTGTGCTTGCTCTCTGTGTCTCTTACTCTTTATTGGGCCATGCTTGGATTGTAAGATCTTCCAGGACTGTGTCTGTTACATATTTTCATGGTTTTACTGTGCCATGTAATGTGCGTTTCCGGCTGTGAGCTCAGGCATGTGAGTAGTTTAAACAGGAGGGGACAGAAAAGGCCCTGACAGTAGACAAGCTGGAAACAGAGGTGCCCAAACTATACACAGCTCATTGCTGATGTGTTTGTGGTCATTGAGGCACTGCAGCCTTGAGAGCTGCCAGAACATTACTTTGTGTCATGGGGGAAAAACAGCCAGGCAGCCAGGCAGGGTCCCAGAGCTCCATCAGCTTGTGTTGGTGAAAGGTATAGATGCACCTTCGACGTCTGGCATCCCTGTGTAAAAAGCAGTCATGAATTTGGGAAAGAGCTGTCACTGCCAGAATCACTGTGGGACTGCAGGGGATGCTCTCCCTGCCCCAGTGTCCTTCCTCTCTCTCTCTCTCTCCCTGCTTTCTCCCCTCCAAGCATCGAGGGCCCCCTGCCTACAGCTGGGATCTGTGGCTGTTCTGCTGCTGCTTCCAGGGGCTCCAGCTCTTCTGGGACATTCTCTGTGCCAGCCAGCTCCCCCTGCCTGCCTGCTGTGCTCTGTGCATACGTGTGTGTATCTGGGTGTGTGCATCACGCTCTGTGCAGTGTGTGTGTATCTGGGTGTGTGCATCACACTGCATACGTGTGTGTATCTGGGTGTGTGCATCACGCTCTGTGCAGTGTGTGTGTATCTGGGTGTGTGCATCACACCGCATATGTGTGTGTATCTGGGTGTGTGCATCACGGTCTGTGCAGTGTGTGTGTATCTGGGTGTGTGCATCACACTGTGCATATGTGTGTGTATCTGGGTGTGTGCATCACGGTCTGTGCAGTGTGTGTGTATCTGGGTGTGTGCATCACACTGTGCATATGTGTGTGTATCTGGGTGTGTGCATCACGGTCTGTGCAGTGTGTGTGTATCTGGGTGTGTGCATCACACTGTGCAATGTGTGTGTATCTGGGTGTGTGCATCACACTGCATACGTGTGTGTATCTGGGTGTGTGCATCACACTGCATACGTGTGTGTATCTGGGTGTGTGCATCACACTGCATGTGTGTGTGTATCTGGGTGTGTGCATCACACTGCATACGTGTGTATCTGGGTGTGTGCATCACACTGTGCATACGTGTGTGTATCTGGGTGTGTGCATCACACTGTGCATACGTGTGTGTATCTGGGTGCGTGCATCACACTGCATACGTGTGTGTATCTGGGTGTGTGCATCACCGGTTTGCGTTCTCCCTCAGGAATTCACACATTCTGCTAACACTCTTCACTCCTCCAGAAAGCCTCAATAAGGCACACCAGCTCAGTTCAGCTAATTACAATTTGGGGCGACAGTATGTTCTTTATGTGAAAAGTGAAACTGCTGGCTGCATGTCTCCTCAAAATGACATGCCCTATCTTGTCTCCCATGCAGTGTTTCTTCATATAATAGAGCAGGCAGTGATGTGCAACAAGATTTTAAAAACAGGTGCCAAATGTTGGGATTCTGAGTTCATATTTAGACAGCAATTAAGTGACAGTTTTTCAAATCAGTACTTCTCCATTTGACTTCTGCTTGACAATTTGATGATCAGAATATGAGATGAGATGGGGATACTCGCTTTTATACAATTAGTCCCTCTTATGAGCTGTGACATGTCCACAGTGGAGAGTGAAGTTATTTACATTCAGAACAGACAAGCTGCAGGGCTGAGGAACATCGGAGCTGATAGTTCTGGTGGCCAGACAGCAGTATGGCTTCATTTCTGTTTATAATCACTGTAGCTTTTGAAGGCATTCTCTCTCCTGGGAGGATCACAACTGGATTAGCTTGAGCTTCTTTCCCATTCCCAAACTGGATGTGCAACTGCCATGGCCCAGAATATTTGTCTCTAGTTTCTGTTAAATATAAAATGCCTTAACCTGACTCACTCCAAAAGTGCAGTTTTGTAGACAGTAAATCTTGAGACACAGGCTGCAGTATATAATTGCAAACACCTTATAGAGTGTTTATATCTCTAAAAATAACCTCTTTAATTTGCTTAATTTTCTAAAATGGGGAAAGCACACACCATAGCAAGTGTTCCTAGTCAAAGCATTATTGTGAATCTTGGGTTGGTCAGGGAAGGTCAGTGAACACTTGGTTTGTGTTAGAGCTGAAGCTGATACGTCCCAGAAAGTCGCAACTGTCTTTTGGTTTGGGATCCACTAAAAAGAAGCGTTGAGGAGATGTCCGTTTTATCACAGTTGGATAAAGTGCGCAGTCATTTGCCCATGTGTGTTCTTCCTTGTCAGGAGATGTTGCGCAGCTGTTCGCTGTGCAGAGCTGTGCATTTGCAGCTGCTTTGCAGCCAGCTGAGCTGTCCTTGGCGAGGCGGGTGCTGCGCTCGTGCTTTATTGCGTCACGCGGGTCTGGCATGGTCGCGCTGCAGGGACTGAGGTGTTGAGAGCTGGAGATCTGCTTCTGGTGGGTTTTGCACACAGGATGAGATAGGAATGTAATGCTGAAATCTGCATGCAAATGCACAAGCTGCCATTTATACATTTGTGAACTGAATAAATTACAGAGAAATGTCAGGTCCAATTCAAGTTCTTAATGCTATATACAGTGATCTGGTAAGACGTTCCACAAAGGAAAAAAAAAATCAGTGAACTGCTTTTAATACTGCTTTTAAACTACCATTAAATAACCAATTTTGCTAAAACAAAGGATAATTTTTTAAGAAAAAAAAATTGGCCAGGTAAAATTAGGTTGCACTGCTAGTCCTTAAGTAAGGCATGTATATAAGAAGATATTTTGTTAAGTTTTAATTTTAACTAAAAATAAGATAATTCTCAAAAAAATCCCTTTCTCATCTAGAAGGCAAGAGCATGAATGCTGATGTTTGATTTCTCCATGTAACAGGCATATGAGCAGGTTAAAAAATAGTGTCTTAAAATAGGTTTCCACATTTAAAAATGACTGTTATCATTTCACCTTTACTTATTTGCTTTTTTTGCCGTTTGAACTGGCTGCTTGGTTGACTGACGAAAGCAAGTTTGTGTATTTTTTTAACTCCCAGCAGCATGGCACAGCTGGGGAGGAGGCAGCTGTATTCGTGTCACTTGCAGTTTCAGCAAAATTGTCAGCTAAATCCCAATTCCTGAATCTTTGTCAGTATGGAATTGTAATAGAGCATGAAGTAGAAAAGACACAGATTGACTTTTTTAGGTGTGAGGCAGAAGCAGAGGCTTTAAAATGTTTATACTGAATCAGGGTATAGGTAAGGATTGTATTTGTTTGCAAGGTAACATTTCTATTAATATGTCACTGCCTGATCAACAGGGCAGTGTTAGGTTGTGACCACAAGGTAGCTCAATCTAAATAAACTCACTGCATCTATTTCTTCTGCTGTTGTAACCTGTAACTCTGACATGCTTGGTAAGAAGGAATCCAAACCAAAAGGATTCTTGGCTATTTTCTTCTCCAAACTCTTATGCCAGTGTTAATTAATAATAGCTAAGAATTGTGGTAAGCAGCACATTATTTGTTAAATATATAATAACTGTTTAAAGAAGTACCACTGCAGTTGCATAAATAAACATTTTGTGGTAATTATCTTATTCTAGTAAAACCTAATGGAGCGTTCAAAGCCTCCAACAGCTTTCTGTGAAATTAAATTTGCTCTAATAGGCCCAGAGTAGGGCAGCATCAGAGATCACACACATCCACCAGGCTCAAATTGCAGACACTGCTGGGCCGTCAGAAGCAAATGTTTCATCTTCAGCGAGTATGTATTTATTTGTATTTTGTATGTTCTCTAGTCTAGAGTGCAGTTGAATTTAGAAATCCGATGAGCAGATCCATTTCTCTAAATACTAAAATCTTGGAGATGTAATTAGTTGTACAATTTTCTCAGATCTTATATTTTATGATACAAGAACTAGAGACAGTACTAAAAATGTAGTACAAGTACTAGATCTTTGTATGAAGTTTTTTTTTAATTAAGTTTGGTTTTGGTACTGTAGAATTCAGGTATTTTTTCCTGTTTGTGATGATTTATCAGAAGCACAGACCCAAAGGCCATGGTGGCCTGTGCTTGCTGTGACAGCTTGGCGTTGCTGGGAGATGAGTAAGGATAAGAGCAGAGTTGAGCTTAAGTGAAGGATAATACTTATTTTCACAGCAGAACATGGAGCAGTAAATGCCATGAATTAGGTTGTTAAGTGGGCACCTGTGTGGCTGGCACTCAGAAAAATGTCAGCATTTGCAGTCATTAAATATAATGTCATGCACTGAAACCAGGAGCAGTTGATCCCCTAATAGGCTTCCCTATTCAGTTGAGGATTTTGTCATTGCTTTAATGTAATAATTGTTCATTATTAGTTTAAACTAGAGTTAAAATTTCTTCTTGTTTTAATGCCAAAAGTTACATAATAAAATTAATTTGTGTTTTCATGTAAGGAATTTTTTGTGTGATCACTTTTTGAGTCTCAGAACTGATTATTACTTGTTTCGAATGTACTGAAAAAGTCGCTTACAGCTGTAGACAAATGAGTATTCCAGATTCTGCTTTTCACTGGAACTAATGATATGAGGTTCTTTTTAAGTTAGACTGAGTAGACAGTTTGTTCAGGAGTGAATATAGTCATATTTACATTATTTTTAACTGCATAATTTTTTGTTCATCATAAAATTGTCTTCAGGCTATTTGAAGATTAGAAATATATATGTCTAAAGAAGAGAGTGGAGACATTTTAGCTATTACAGCACAGACTAAAGCAAAAAACCTATTTCAGAACATGACCATAATGGGTTTATTAAAATGGATCAGCTTATTCTTGCATGTAATAATTTGGAATGACGCAGTGTGTTGCATTAGTTCATTACAGCAGACACCAGAGCGGAAACTTTTAAGTTTAAAGCAAGAAACAATGAAGAGCACCACCAAGACTGAACTGGGTGACCAGAGAGGTCTTTCCTTTCTTTCCAGTGCCCTGTCCATTATCACATTTTTGTAGCGTCCTAGGACAAAAAAGAACGTGGAGACCGTAGTGTTTCGTTCTGCTCATGGCCCATGAGAGAATCACCGTTTTTATTGGATGATCAGTTGTAAATAGATGACTAGAGGGAAGAGTCTGGCCCTGGCAGTCAGGAGGAGTCGTCTGCTCTGATGAGATGGGGAAGGGCAGCAAAGGCAGCACAGTGAGGAACAGGGTCAGAGCTGTGGGGTGGGGAAGCTCCATCTGCATCAGTGCTCTGAAGGGCTGCTGTGGGTTGGTGTTCTGAGGAGTGGCCAGATTAGAGCTCAGAGTTCTGTTCATGTTAGTACATAGCAATCAGATGCCATTGCAGAAGGAGCCTGGCAGGTGGAATGTGGTGTTGATGATACCATTGGTGGGACCTGTGATGTCTCCTAAGTGACAGGGGCACCAGTGGGGCTGTCCCTGGGGAGGGGGCAGCAGACAGGGGTGATGTAGGGATTTGCCTGTAGCCCTCTCAGGTCTCCAAGACAAGGGCAGAGATGAAAGGCAGTCCTGGTTTGACAGGAGGAGGCTGCGTTCCCACAGAGAGGGAGATTGCAGTTACGTTTCCTCTAGTGCAGCTAAAAAACCCCAACGTGTTTGAGTATAGCTTTGGACTCCTCCTCCCTAGAAATTTAGGGAATAGGGCTAGGGGAGGTCCTGTAAATGGAGAAGTAGGAGAGCTGCAGACAGTCGTGAAAACACACCAAACAGGACACATGTCTCAAGAACAGGAAGTGCTCAAAATAATTAGAGTCTTTGATTTAAGCAATTGTGATGCCCTGTAAGACCCAGGAAAATACATAAATCTATGTGTTGTTGTTTTTTAACAGTCATGTGATTGCTTTCAACAATAATTAGTTGTCTTTTGATGTGACAGTACTTCAGGTATCATCATAAATTACGGAAGGAATGGGCCCAATGTTTTTCTAAATCTTGTTTTCATCGGTGGTGTTTTGACATTTTCTATTTTGCTTTTATCAAATGTAGGTACAATTTCTATTTGATATTTTGTATAGTATTTTTGTCTGCAATAGTTGTTCTATACTTGTTCTTTGATAGTCTCTTGGGTTAAATGTTAAACAGATTGCAGCTATCATATCAGGGCCTTTCATGAGTTTTGCTGGCATAAAACTTAATTTTTCTTTTTTTCTTCTTCAAACTGAAAATTTGTGCTTTTCATTAAAAAACAATGTGGTTGCAGCTCCTCTAACTTTGGGACACTTAAGGTACACTAAAATACTAGACCAAGTAATGAGAAATACAGGAAATTATTGTGCCACATTTTTGCATATTGTTAAATTATTTGAAGATGTCTGTGCTGAAGGCTTCTCCTGCCTTGGGGGGAGTACTTAGACTTCTCCTAACACCAAGCCAGGAATGCCTGGGGGTACCACCTCATAATGCCATCATAACCCGCCCTTCCCCCCTCCTGATTCATATCAGTAGAAAAAACGGTGCTGTTGTTAATTAATTGATAATTTTTCAATTGGAATACTTCTGGAGGAAAAGTTACAGAGTTGGTGGAGGTTACTGTATGGGAAGCCTTGTGTTTTACAAAAATTGCCATCAGCATTGCAGATACAGCTTGGGGGGAAACAATGCTTTAAGTTGCTTTTAATGGCTGGTGCCTTACAAAAATTAAACCATACATGTTCTTAGAGAGGTGCACCCTTCTGTGGAATACCAAAGAAACTGTAACTATGGATTAATAACTAAAGGATTACCTCTTTGTCAGAATAATCTGTAATTCTGCTGACTGAAGACAGCTCCAGCAAAATTGCTGTAAAATACTGTCTTGAAATCTGCTCTTCCAGTGTGCAAAGAAGGCTGTTGTCTTGGTTCCTTTGAGCAGTGCAGGACAGAACACTGGAGCTGTTGAGGCAAACAGGGATACACAACAGAAAACAACAGGCACGGTGACATTGCACCTTCATGCTGCTGTTCACATCGCTCAGCTTTCAAAAATGATAGACTGGGAAGCTGGGGGAAATTGCACACAACTGCACCAGCAACAGTTCTCACTTTCATATTTTTCATAAAAGCCACGCTGCCCTTTATGGGCTATTAATTTGTGAAGCCATTTATCTCAGGGCATGACTTTATTTACACAGCCTAACATAAAGACAGAAAATTGTGGCCCGGGATTTAAAAATGTCACTGCATATGATGCCGGGATAAACATCACAGAAATTTATTTCAGTTGCATCTACCACACTTCACAAATAAGTTTTTTCGTATTGCCTTTTGGCCCTATATTATTTCCCTCTTCACCTACAACAAAGTTCCCTCTAAGCCAAAGAAATACATGTCCATCAAACAGAAATGTTTTTCATAAAAATTGGAATAATTAGATATTATAGCCCTGTGCCCAAGAGAGATTAAAAGGATATTTTTTATGCTATGGCAGGGACCACTTTAGTTTTCCAGTGGCTTCCTTCTTTACCAGTGTCTTTGTCTTCTTCAGGTGTTACTGGGCTCAGCTGTAGTCAGGGGGAGGTGCCCGAGGAGGGCTCTTTGTGGCGCACCTTGTGTGCTGTGATTGTGCAGCTCAGGGCCGGTGGCACATCCAGCCCTTCCTCTCCAGCACGGCACCAAGGGGTCCTGAGACATTCCTTCACTTTTTCCCACTTTTATCTCTTCAGGATTCTCTTCTTTTGAAGGTGTTTTGACCTTCTGCCAAGAAGAGGTCAAACCAAGATGCAGTTGTTCCAAACCAATCTCTCTTTAGTAGGATTTCCTAGGCTCTTGGGCAGAGACCTTGTTTTCCATTTTGAGCAATCTGTTTTCTGCAATAAACACTGAATATGTTTCTCTGTTGCTATAGAAATAATATTTCATTAAATGAGGGAATCAGTGCCCTGCTGTCGACAAATCTAATCTAAGTGTTAGTCTCTAGAGCTTGAATTTCACCATTGGGAAGAGGTATACATAATTCTGCAAATTATTTCTGTAACTTTTGCATAAATGTCTTTATACTCAGCAACTGTTAGCTAAATTTCCCAAAGTGATAGCATGGAGTTTAACATGGTGTAATGTGTTTACATGGATCTGAACAGAGCCTTCTCCCCTCACATTTCCCTGCCCTTCTCCCCCAGACATTTTCATATTTAGAGCTTGAAATTTCCAACTCTTTCTGTAGGAAAATGGGGAACTGTCAGTAAAAGCAGCGCTCTCAGCCAGGTTCCTTACCCTGTGGACAGCAGTGTGCCAGGTTTATTTGAATTTCTGGTTTTATTTTTTACAATTCAACGTCTCCAAGTAATATTGATACCATTTTCCCTGTTTTTTCTGGGATTAACAAAACTAGCCTAAACTGACCATTAATATACCCCCAAAAATTACCTGCTCTTCACTACTTTCTAGACTCCCCTGGGTATCATATGCCCTGTATTTGTCAAGTTACTCAAAGATTTTCCTGCAATAACTTTCTACCCTCTGCAGCAGCTAGACCCAAGAGGGTTGTGGATTTTGACTTAATGCAAGTCATATCAATGTCATTACGTTTAACCATAATTTAGACCTAATATTTTTTTTTCTCAGTATTTTTCTAAAGCTGTAGAATTCTGGTAACAGCAATGAGGTGGTACCAAAGCCTGTAGGGTATGTAAAACAAAATATTTGTTAATAAGGGTCAGTGTTTGTCAACATATTCATCATAAGTATTTTAAAGAAATTGTAAAAACCCCTTTTATCGCATAGTTGCAATACAGGAACCCGTTTATGCATTTCTGTGTATAAGGCATGTGTGTAGTTAGGAAAGTAAAACCATTTAAAAGTACATGATGATTGGTTGGCATAGACCCGTGTGCAAGTGTATGTTAGAAACCTGAATTCAGAGTTCTTTTAAAAATCCTGTTACAGCTTTTGGTTAAAAAATGGAGTTATTATTTGTGAAATGGGCCCATGCTAGATGTGTGTTATGTTTTGAAGGACAAAACCAATTTATACATGTTCATTTAATTCATTAATAATAATCATATCAATGGCCTCTAGTTAAAGATTAGTCTTTAGAAAACATAGGAAAACCTCTGTCATTATTGGAAGAAGATAATTGCCCTTTTAAAACTTCCTTTCTAAATTTTTTCAGTGATTGTAAATCAATCTGTCAATAAGAGAAAGCTTTGTAGGCAGGGACAAATTCCTGTCCTCCAGAAGAGTACCTGTATGGATGTGCATATTAATATAAAGGCAGAGATGCAGAGAAAACTAGCAAAGTACACAACTACATTTTTTTAAAATTTAATGGCATGCTTATTATTGAAAGAGACTCATCATATAAATAAATCACTACAAGACACTGATTAAATTTTTGCTGTTAAAAAAACCTCAAACCCAACAACCCCTAATTTTGTTGCACAGCCATAAAATATAAGCCAGGAGCCGACCTGGTTTTTACCCTTGTGCCGTTAAACCATCCAAGGCTGCTGCATTTTCCCACCACATCATGGGTCTGTAGATGAAAAGAATCAGCTGAAGCTCCTGGTGCAAAGCAGTGGCCATGGCATCGCCTACTGCTGTGCTCTCTGCTGGGTCCTGTCCAGAGCCTGCCTTCAGGCCAGCTGCTGAAAATGGCTGAGGCCTTGGGAAGGGAGGGGCAGCGCTGGGGGGATGTGCAGGGATGAAGTGGAGATGCTTTCATGACGGCATCTAATAACACAATATTTATATTTTCTTACTATGCACAGTTCCATAAACAAAAACTAAGAATGAAGGTGAGAAAACATAAACACTCTAATATTTCGTATTTTTCTTTTCCTGTAGGAACCCGATGGAAAAAAGACCAAGAGCGAGATTTAAAGGATGTTCTGAAAAACACTGACCAGGACATACCACTGGTATTCGTCAGTGGGAATCATGATATTGGCAATACTCCAACAAGAGAAACCATCGATGATTATTGCAAGAACTGGGGGGATGACTTCTTCAGCTTTTGGGTTGGAGGTGTTTTCTTTCTCGTGTTGAATTCTCAGCTATACACTGATAGCTCCAAGTGCCCTGAGTTAAGGCAAGCCCAGGATGCCTGGCTCGACGAGCAGCTGGCTGTTGCTGCAAACCAGAAATGCAAGCATATAATTGTATTTCAGCACATCCCTCTGTTTCTGAGCGAACCTGATGAAGACGATGATTATTTCAACTTGAGTAAATCGGTTCGTCAGAAGTTAATGGAAAAGTTTCATAAAGCAGGTATTTTCTCAGACTTTCCTACTCCTGAATTTCTGTTTCAAATTGTTAATGGCTCTGCTGCCAGACAAAATACATTTAACTTAAATGGTACTGTTTTCAAGGAATTTTTGAACACAGTTTATAAGCCTCATTGTTTCCCATAGATCAGAATTATCAACTGAATCTACTCACCTGTAAAAAGTACCAAACAAAATATAAAACTTTGAGTGAAAAGTAAAAGGCTAAACATGAAAAGTTCCTTAACATAAATAGCAAGGGTTCCATTTTGCAAGTACTGACAGATACAAGACAACCTGAGTTTTTCCTGCCTACGGAGGGTAAGATCAGGTATTTCCATAGGAGAAGAATACAGAATTTATGTTTTACATAAAACATGGAAACAGAATTCACAATTACCTTGGAGGTTGCTTTCTCCCACACTGAGCCAATTTTAAACCAAGAGTGTATTGCACCCCAGATTTATTCAGTGTTAAAACAAGTCTTGCTCTGCTAAAATCAATGCTTTGCACATCCGTTTCTAATAGGGGCCATGTCTGGGATGAAGGGCAGGTGGAGCATGTGCTAAATGAGTAATTGTACCAAATCCCTCAGCTTTGCATGATGCCACTTGAGTGCCATGGAGACAGACACAGCACACAGCTACTCCTCCGTGCTGTTCCCATTGTTTTCTGGTAATTGCCTTCATGTTCCTGGAGTGTGCCAGTCCCTCAAAATTTCCTGCCATCCTGCCATTGCTGCATCAGAATGTCATTTTCTCTGTATCTATAAGAGAGCACGTTATTTGGATTACTGAACAATGCAAATTTTTTATGATCTTTGTTCCTAATTTACCATCTAATTGTTAAGCCTGGCCTCATCCAATTCAGCCTAATTTCCAAGCTCTCAATCTCCTACTGTTTCCAATCAGTGGGGCAAAAATTCACAGCTATCTGAGGCAGTGATATGTTTGTAGATTCAAGATTTACAAGTGGGGGTTTTTTCCCCATAAGGAGGCACGCTGAGAACACCTCATATCTTTTTTCATTTTTGTGTCAGTGTTAATACAGTGGGAAGTGTTGCTCTTGGAGAGCTGGGCAGCTGTGACTGCCTGTGTGCCACGGACTGCAGCACATCCTAGTTCCTGGGTGTATCCCAGGAAACTGGCATTAATGTGAGAACCAAAGCAGTTCTGTTCTAGGATTTTCTGTCATCCAGTTGCTTTACTAATATTTGACAACACTCAATACTAGGAATGTAATTCATCAAGTGGTAAAAGAAACACCATTATAACATTGTTGTTACCTTGTTATGTTTCTTTAGAAGGGTGTCCAGAGGCTTGTGAAGGCTTCAAATGATGGGGGAAAGGAACCGAATGGGAACTGAGCAATACAGCTCTAGGGAAGAAATTCCCAAACTCCTTTCTCTGCCACCTTTCTGTTCCCTCCAGCATTTCTCCTTGTGTCCCTCATCCCCATCTCTAAAATAAGTTGTTTGGTTCCTTAATGAGTGTGTTTAAACACTGATCTTTGGCATGCTCATTACTATACACTGAGTCAATAGGTAACATTTGCAAGCCAATAATCAAAGATTTTGCTAATGAAATGAATACAGAGAACAGGCAGCTCAGTAACTCAGACTGCTGAGAAAAATGAACTGAATCAAAAGTTGGTTCAGAGTTACCTTAGTAACGAGTGCGTTCTGTTTCCATTTTATTATTCCATTTAAGAGCAGCCTTTGTGAGACCACAGAGGTCTCAGCGGGTTGCAGAGAAGCTGTTGGCATGGTGGGGTGGAGGCACGGACATGCAAGGACACCACTTGCTTTCTCTGCTTTGCCAAAGAATAAGCAGTTTTAGCACATCATTAGACATGAACTTGGTTTTCCCCCTGTTCACTTCATACATTATTTCCCCCAGTTCACTTCGTACAGAACATTGCTAATGAAATCCCAACATACTTTTTTTTTTTTTTTTTTTTTTTTTTTTTAAATTTAAGAATTTGGTATAACTGTTTATTCTGGAAAAAAGAAAGTCAGTCTGCCTTTTTAGGAGACCACCAGGCTGCCATTATTCTGCCCCAACCTGTCACCAGTCCTTCCTTCTGCCTCTTGTTGTTTGAGTGCTTGTAACCATGTTTGTTGTGTCATTATGTCAGTAACATGCATGGCTTAGGGTGTTTGGCATTATTAGATGGGCATCATATTTCAGTTGTTTATAACCCAGGATCAAACTTGGAATTACCCCAGTTCTCATGTTTATACTTCTTCTAGAAGTGTCAAACATGGAGCCATAACTCAGCAGGTTAGCGAGGTACAGGAAAGGAAAGATTATCTAGTCATTCAGGTCTTCATGAGAACAAAATAATTCATATGGATTGTGTAGGAAGTAGTCAGATACTTAAAAGTATGGTCATATTGATCATACAGTCATATGGTCACAGGTGCTTTAAACTGAGGTATGCAACTTCAGCAAATTCTTCTTTTAATTCCAAAGCAAAGATTTTCTGTAGTTATTTTCTTCTAATCACTCCTGTGTTACATAATGGTTTTGGTGTAAGTATCTGCTCATTACATTTTAGAGATAAAAGACTAGCTGTAGAAGCTACATCTGGTATGAAATACTGAATTGCATTTCTCACATTAGAAGTGTCCTTAACAGTTGGGCTAATTAAAGATAAATTCATGTCCTTATGATAAATATTTATAATTGAAAATCTGGCACTTGTAAATATGTATTGCTACTGTGCAGAGTTAAACCATACTTGTAAGCTGCATGTGTAAGAAATCCTGCTAGACCATGTTTCTTTTAAATGCATTATAACAACTATTGTCCTTGAAAATGTGATTTTGGTCACAGTGAAAACCAACTCGATTGAGAAGAGAGTTTAGCATTTAAGTAGAGATACCTTTCTGAAGGTGTATTGGTATAACTTCTGCAAGTTAAGCAGAAGTTGTCAAAGGCTTAAAGGCTCTGTCTTTTCCACATGCAGACATTAAGTACAGAAAAAACCTGTGTGCAAGAGCTGTGAAAGAGCTGACCTGACGTTCTCATCTGTAAGATCTGCTGGAGTCACTCGGCTCTGCTGCATGAAATGCATATTCAGCTTTTAAGGATTTTATAGTGCTGATATAAATAGGTTTCCTCATCACATTGTAGGGAAAATAAAGAAGTAGTAATGGTCTAGCCAAAAATGTGGTCTGCAAGTCATGTGTCCTTGATAAACATAAGCGGCAAATTAAGTTTTCAAATTAGGCAGTTTATGTAATAGAAGACCTACTTTTTCTAACGTATCTCATTCCAGTAAAATTTTCTTAGGACATTAATTTTTTTTTTTCTATGACCTGAAAAGTAGGGGTATTTTTGGTGAGCTACAGACAGTCTTTTAAAGACATTTTTTCCTCAGAACCACCACTGACACACTGAGCAGTACATAAATTAGTTAATACAATATAGTAATAAATGTTTCTTAATGGCACAAATCAACTAAAGCATTTAAGCAAATGTCTGAACTTGTTTAGGAGCTCTGTTGAATAAAACCTAAATTAATAGATGGCTTTTCACCAACAGGGTTAAAAAAAGATCTTGTTTCAGAGTTAAATTAAGAGTTTAGGTGGTCTATGTAGCTGAGAGATGATGCATCTTAGAGAAAAGTAACTAGACCAGAGATAGAAATATACAGAAGGAAATTCCCTGCAGTCTTCAGCTTCTTTTAATTAAAAAGTTTTAAATTCATCCAAGTGTCTTCAAAGCAAATTTTCAGATGTGGTTAAAAGTACTTAATACGTACATAGGGGCAAAAATATCAACCGAACTTCATTAAATGGTGTATTTTTTCATTATATTTGTGACTGGAGGTGCTGTAACTTCTAACACCTTTACTCATTAAAAGAGTGTGATATATCTATAGTCTCCTCTTAGAAATGTTGTGACAGGAGAGCAGTGTTAAAGGAAGAAGAAGCTCTCAGAACATCCACAGCTGAGATATATTGAGCACAAAATTAAGGCATGGAGTGTTGAAAGCTGTTGTTTCTAAAATTTACCAGACAACATATGCTATGTTTCATTATTTTCTTTGTTGTGTAATCAGAGTTGACAGGGGAGTAATATTTTCATCTTCCTGCCATTGAGACCTTGATTTTGGCAAAGCCCATACATTGAGTGAGTAATCCCAGTGCTTATGTGTCAGTATTTAAGGTAATTTAAATACTCTCAACTTCAGTGATTTAGATCAACCTCTTTGAAGGTTGCAATTATGCACTTATGGCCCAGGTAGAGTGAGCACATTTGATACATTTTATGTAAGAACAGTTCTCCAGGTATGGTAATGTAAATCTTGTGTGGAGATACACACAGACGTAGATTTTTTAAAAATTTTTTTCAGAAATTCAGCAGCAAGTACAAAATACATCTAGTCTGTAAGGACAGTAAGTAATATTTGTTCCTGGATAAATTTTTAAAATCAGTTTTATCCACTGGGCTGTGGGAAGAAGCCACTAAAGCTCCTTCTGATCCGTAGAGCACACAGCAATCCAGGACTGTTGGGGGTTTGTGTCAGCTCTCTGAGAAAGCTGAAATGGAAAAAAGTAACAAAACCAGGAAGTAAATTCCACTGAAAGGTCACAAGAGGCATTCACAGAAATGAACTTGAAGGACAGAGTGACCTTCTAGAGACAGGACCTCTAAAGACTTATTTAGACCAGTGCTCTAATTAGATGATCTGGAATCACCCTCTGGCTATGCCTGTTGTTTCTCCTCTGATTATATAGGAAAAACAAGTGACACTAAAATCCTTTTCTATATAGCTCTATTTAATATTGTCTTATAGAAAGAAGCTTTCAACATAAATATACTTTTCAAAATAATATTTCATCTCCCTCTCACACAGACCCACTGACCACTGGCTGCAACAAACTCCTGATTGTTTAGGGTACAAAGCAAATTTAAGGCAGAGGTTTCCTGCCCGTTTGCAGGATAATGTTTGCAAAAAAGAGTGCATGGGATATTTTTATTGAGATGCTTATAGAGCTGTGCAGTGTAAATTCTAATTACTCAGTTCTCTTTTATTCGTACAGCTCTTCAGAGGAGGAAGGATAACAGAGAGCTTCAAAAGGGCTACGCAAAATAATTCTGTGTGTTACTGAGGGCTGACCAAGGAGCTTATAAAAGGGAGAATATTGATCCCCAGTTCTTACCAGTGGGACTGTTTCCTTCTACTGGTGCTCTGTTGGGAAATTATTGGGGTTTTTTTTTGATAACAGGGTCTGAGAACTGCCTGAACACTGAGCAGTTAACAGTGACTGATGCTTTCACATCTTTGTTTGATGCTGTAACACCTGCTTGGCAGATGAGGCAATGCAAGCACTCTGAAATTGCAATGAGATAAAATCAATTCTATTCCACTGAAGAGATTTTGTTTTCAAAGACTTCTAAATATTATCATTCCTTGTGTAGCTCTGGAGTCTTGAAAAGATGAGGTACACCATGTGCCCAGGGGGAGAAAAAAAGGTGCAGCAAAAAATGCCTATGGTTAATGTGGCTCTTGTAGGGAAGCTGAAAGAACATCACTTTGGAGTGCAAAATTGTTGTGAGAACAGGTATTACTCTTGAACCAACCACATTGTTCAGCACTTCAGACAGCAGCTGTACTCTGCAAGTGAAAGGAAGAAAGAAAAGCCAGTTTGTGACTGATACTCCAGGGAAAATGTTCAAGATCAATTTATCCATATGACTTAAATGGTTGCATTTGCCAGAAACACTGCCTTTTACAAAATACCTATGTAGTCTTACCTGTGTGGGGGTGTGCACACACATCTCAGGGCAGCATCTCCCTGTGCCTGGATACTCATTTGGTTCTGCTCTCTTTGAGAACCATGACAAGAGTACAAGAGTATTGATAACGTTCAGATCCTCCAATACAATTTAATGTCTTTACAGAACTGCCTCTCCACCTGTTAGCTTCCACTTTGGCTCTACTGGTGCTCCTCTCTAGCTCCTGCACTTCTGGGGACAAACATACCTAGGATCAGCTTTTTCTAGTCTGTCCTCTTTCTTCAGTTCTTGACTGAGAAAGAGATTTGTGTGGTGACGCAGGGATTTTTGGAGAAGCATAACTCTTACTTAAAATCTAATTTTATCACTAAACTTGAAGAGCTAACTGAAAAGCAGAGTAATGGGACCAGAGTGGGGGTCTCAATAGCCCTGTCTCCTGCTGCTCCTACTCCTCAAACTTGTGAAGGGCGCAGGATAGAAAAGTGCATAATGGTATTTCTTTCCAGGCCTCTTCCACCTCCAAGAATTTTTCTTTCAAGACCATACTGTGTCATTTTAATGTTATCAACACAATGCAATTTAGTGATTCCTCTCTAGATTAGTTCAGTTGATTTGTGCAGACTGGCAGCTTTCACAGTGGTCTGCAGAAGGACATTCTGTGTTTCACAGCTCTGTGAAGAAATTCCTCCTTTTGTTTGCTTTGAACTTCCCCTGCAGTCTGGATGGAGAGCCATCAACCTGTACATGAAATGCAGTGAGCATTGATTCATGTGTGCAGTTACTGAAAAAAATTGTTCATTAATCAGGACTTAAAAGGTGATAATCTGAACCATGTGATAAATTTCATTGTTCAGTCAGAACCACTTTTTTTTCCACAAAATTCTTTACAGAAATCACGGGAAGAGAGGCAAGGTCTGTACTGTACCCATTACATATTTATTATGTCATTCATATTGCACTAATTTAGTCTTCTCCTTATTTTACGGTCTCATTTGCTTTTGCTGAGAAAAGCATTTATTTAATTGAAGGCTCAGTCTAAATAAAGCTTGCTACTGATTGCCTATGCTGATTATTCCAGGCATTCTCCTCCTAATTTGGAAAATCTGCTTGCTTTTTGGTTTATTTTTATGTTGGTAATTTTTTCCTGTATTTTTACTCTGTCCATAGTGCTAGGTTGAGCAGTTTGATTTCCATCTAAGGCGAGGTCAGTCACTTTTCAGACACAGCAAACCTGCCTCAAAAATGGGGTTTGTACATTTGGAACTAGAGTTGGAAAACAGCTTCTTCTGAATTCAGGGAGTTTTGGAATCAAGCCATAGAAGTGAGTGTAATTACTGAAACTGGAGTCAGACACCCCTGGAATTTCAACTAGTTCCATTCAATTACAGCCCAATATTATCTGATTATATGAGAGAAATAGTTTTCCAGGTGCATATTTCCTTGGGGTTTTTTTTATATTTCAAGGTAAACATGGGTGCATTGTTTTCCATCCTGTGTCATTGCAACTCAGTTTCCCTAGAGACTGGGCTCAGTCTGTATTTCTTGAATTAAAGTAGAAAACAGTAAATTCTTCAAGAAGTTAAGACAAGGGGTGTTACCTGCTCCACAAAATCTTCCTGTTGCTTGGTTACAGAACACACCTGTTTGTTTAATAAAGCAATGAGATTATTTGGCTAGCATTTCTTGTTTAAAATGGAGACATTAACATGATTTAACTATTCCTGAAATAGAAAGGCTGGTCAAAACACTGAATAGAAAAGATGTGGCTGTTTGTTGGGCCACACAGAGAAGGCAGGCCAGAGTCCCCTTTATTTCCTGCCCAAATGGAGTTGAAAACATGCCCAGTTTTCCATGTCCTTACATTTCTCTAAGCTACAAAAGACTTAGCAGTAGAGTCCCAAGTAAGGGAAGTTGGGAGTGTGGGAATTACAGGACTGCGGCTGCACAATAAGCTAAGACAGGGATGTTACCGCTCCCAGGGGAGTTGTCCATGAGACACAGCTAAATGTCTGTGTTCTCTTATAATGCAATTGCACAAAATCACGCTGACCCTTTTCCCTGGTGCCACAGAAGGGTTTTTCTGTGTGATAAATAATCATTTGTGGGAGGAGTATGCTTCACTTTCAAAATTCTGTAAAATAACCTCAGCTTCTGCCAACAGACACACTGCCTCCTGCATGATACTCAATTGTAGTTTCTTTTTGTGTAATGAAGTATTTTCTCACTTGGTTCTTGTCAGAGCTAAAATCAACAGTGTGCTAACAACACTGGGATAGCTAAAGTTTTCTTCTCATTTTCTTCAATATCTCCAGGGCTGAGAAAGGTGGTGAATATTTCAGTTAGGACTTGATTTCTTTCAGAACATCCCTTTGCTTTGGGTTGCTTGGGAGCTCAGAAATGCTGTAAGATGGCCACAGTTACAGAGAATAATCTCTATAAACTCAGAGCTGCTGCAGCCTGTCAAGATGTGATGGTTGTACATAGGCAGTTGCTTCTGAGCCTGCTTGGATCCCTTGGAGCCTCCCAGTCCCTTTCTGTGTCAGCCTTTTCTATGCAGCATCCAGAGCACGTCTCAGACGCTTGTGTAGACACCTTTCCCTGTTAGGCCAGTGAAGCAGTGGAGCAGTACCTGTTACACCCTCTCTCTAAGAAAAGCTCCTTTTAGTGGTGCTGGGGTGGGTCACAAAGCCTCCAGAGAGAACCAACAGAAAAAGTGAAGATGGGAAATGCTGGTAAAAATTGTCCAACTTCCCAAAGTTGTTAAAGTGAGGAAGATGCAAATCAACAAGAGCTTGGTGAAGCTCTGATACTTCTTTGGTGAGCTGGCTTTAGAAAGCAGACACAGGAAACAAAAGAGAGGGGGAGAAAGTCTTCAGAGGTGCTTTTGAATTTCCTTTTGAAAAATGTCTGCAGTAGAAGCCAGAGTAAAGTGTTCATAATATAGTTTTGACTTGGAAAAAGGTATCCAAATTAAAATATGAACTTAGTTTGAAATTTTATTAAAATTGAGTTGTGCTGTAAAGATTCTGCCTATGAAACAGGTAGCATCAAAGGCAGCATGCTGAACTGCATGAGCTGGTAATTCCCGTCCCCAGCACTCCCCCCTTGCCTTGCCACAAGCCACCAAGGGCCATAATGCAGTCTGTGAATTAGTAGGGACGCATTATTCTGAAGGGAAAAAGAGTTATCATTAGATCTGGAGATGGAAAATCTTTTTGTCTTTCAGATTCAGCTTTTTCAGATCAGAGCTAGGAATGACATTTTGTGCTTGATCAGAAAATAAAGGTAAATTGCAAGGCAGGAAAACAGCTTTGGTTTACTAAAATCAGAACCAATTCCTGTATCTAAACCTTTTTTTTTACAAAGACACTGACTTTTTTCACATATTGACTGCTTCTTAAAACTCATGTTTGGTAGCAGACATGAAGCTCAGTGGCTTTAGGTGTTTTCATGTCCCAAGTACAGTTTTAGCACAGACAGAGCAAAACCTGGTAGGCAGCACTGGGTGGAGCCTGCCAGGCTTCCAGTGCTGTCCTGATCAAAGATTGATTTGGCAGTTCAGACCTTTTTTCCATAGCAGATACTCTGTAATCTGTGTTATGTTGTTATGCAGTCTGACATCAGATGAGGATGTGTGGATTGTTTGGCTTTTTTAGCATAATTGTCTGCACAGTTTTTTACTTTATTCTGATTTTAATCCTTTTTTTCTTTAATGAATAATCCATTAGGTATGAATAGTGTCTTGCAGTAATGGATCCAGCTTTTTTTAGTAAGTGGATACTGTGAAACCTCCAGTCACATTTAAATTCAAATAACTGTATTTCGTAAAAAATGAAATGAATGCTTATGAAGGTGCTGTTCTTTGGACGTTTATTTACACAGGAGCTTTTTAGTATTTCATACAGCTTTTATGTCAATGCTTCTTCCAGCTGCTGTTTAAGAACCCAGTGATAAAAACAAAATCACCGCTCTACCTTTTTTTCTTCTGTTGTAGTGGGAAGGGACTGTATGTTTTAGTGTATAGCTGGATACATTAAAGTGGCTATAAAAACAAGATCTGCCAGGACACTGTTCCTTCCTCACAGAATTGAGGGGGGGAGGGGTGTCTCTTGCTAGCAACTTGATATTATTACTTCAGAAAAAACATCTGAAATTAATAAATTAAACTTGAGTGCATACATCTCTAAGAATCTTTTTATGTTAAAGATCAAAAGCAAGAGCAAAGTAAATTGCCTGCTTCTCATCTTGGTATTATTGCAGTGGCTGGTTCAGCTTTCCTCCCTGTGCTAGCTCACAGAGTGGGTGCAGTGCAGCTGAGTGAACAGAAAAGTGCTCCTGCAGAAAAACCCCATCAGTGAGGCTCCTGTCAGTACCCAGCAGTGACCTGCTTGTTTCCTTGCTCGAGGTGTAACATCCTGTAACCCAGCAGTAACAAGGGTTAATACTAGCACTAAAAGGTATCTGAAAACGCAAGTCTGGGCAAAATTTTGTACTGACGTCTGTCTCTGTCTAGGATGGGTTTCTCAAAATCTTTCCTTGAATTATCAGACAAGTGGAGCTTTTTTTTCTTTAGCATAACTACAGTTGCTTTATGACTCTTGTATCCTCTGTCCTTCTAAATACACTTAGTCAGGGTTTGGCTTACATATATGATGACACAAAATCTTGGCCTCTTTTCCTGTTCTAAATCAAAATGTTAAATTCTCTGTATGGTGAGAAGATGCTACTTTAGGACACAGGTTCTTCCAGTAAAAAAAACTTAATTCCCTTCCAACGTGCCTATTTCTGTTACTAAAAGTGTGTCACATGGGTTTGCACCTCACTATGAGTTTATGATTCTTACTTGTTCTTAATTTTTTCATAGACTAAAGTAGTTCTGCTTACCCACAGAAAAAGTGGAAAATACTGAAAAAGCCTTGTCACCTTCTTACAGCAGCAGCACCACTGACCTTTGTATTCCACTACTGCCTTTTGAGGGAGCCTAACTGGGTTTCTCCCAAGATGTAAAAACACTTTGCCAGTTTTGCTGGGTTTGTGCAGCTGAGTCAAAGCAAGCTCCCAAAGTTGTCCTGCAGTCTCACTCACAAGGGTACCTCATGCAGCATCCAGAGGAGTGGTTCCAGCAGCAGGATAATCAGCCCTGGTACACCAAAACAGCAGAACAGACAAGGTGGAGCTGGCAAGACTCACGTACCATTGCTCGGTGACGAGCTGTCTTCATTGTTTTCTACCTTTGACTCATTTACTGTTTGAGAAGGACTTGGATTTGAAATATGAAAGCCCATGTAGCTCTTACCAGACATGCAGCAGAATAATGTATATTTTGCTTTCCAAGCTGCTTAATTTTTAACTATACTTTGAGCCAAGTTTATATATTTTAAATCAGTCTTCAGATCACTCACTCCCACAAAAGCAAAGGATTGATGTCAGCCAGCTGTCTTAAGATGGGTTCACCTACTTCCCTCTTCATTTTATCTCTGTGAAAGAGGTCTAAATCTACTGCAGGAGAAAATGTGGAAGGTTTTTTCTGGCTAGAGAAATAAGGGTTTCCATATGAAGTTGTAGCATGTCCCTCATTACAGCTCTCTAGCTTTAAATTGCTTCTGCTATTTTCCAGGATTTCTGCTGTCTGAAGGTAAAATCAGTTGTTGCTAGCTTTTTGTTTTTTAAACATCATTTAAGGTTGTAGTGTCTTGCACATTCCCCTCTATGGCCTGCCAACATAATTTCCAGTATTTTTAGCCCTCTGGTCCAGTCATTTTTCACAATATAAAGTAGCATTAGGTGCAGCTTCAGGAGGCTTTAAGAGTCTGGACCAAAGGTCCAAGAACCTTAGACTAAGCATGCCAAAACATAATCCCAAATCCTCTTTGTAAAATTAGCTATTTATACCAACTCTGTGTTTCCATTCAAAATAAAACATTCATTACCTTCAATTAGCAAGAAGATCGATGAATATTTTTTACCAAATTCTGGATAAATGTTCATGTGGTGCTCAGCTGGACCTATGGGCAGTAAATGGCAGAGGAGGGTGGAATAAACTGTGAGTTAGAAGCTTTGTCTAGAGCAGAATGGTCTCTCTTGGGGAGGAAGCTGCATTCTCAACTCTCTTGTGAGAGGGTTTACAAACTTTGACAGGAAAGAGAAGCACTTGGCAACAAGATGAGTTTTTTTTACTGAGACTCAAGGAGATTCCATAATTTTGTAGTAATAAAACCATTTTGTTAAAATGTATCAAATATGGGGAAGGGAAGGTAATCTGTTTGGCAGCATGAATCTGACTTGTAAAGACAACCAAAAAGGCCATTCAGAGTAACGAGTGCAGCTTCTACCCATTTGGTTATGTTTGCAAAGCAGCAAAAACAAAAAGCAGAAAGTACTAGTTTGGAGGTGAGGATAATACTATTCATTTAATTTCAAATTGTATCAAAAATTCTGTAAAATTCTGTATTTTTTTTTTTACTCCAATAAAGTCCAAAATATAAGTAATCTTTTTTTTTTTTTAAAAAAAAGGAAACAGAATGGCCTTATGTCATTAATTCACGCTAATTGACAAGTACAACTCTGCTCTCTTTGCCTTTCACCCTGTGTTTCAGTGCCATCACTCTCTAGGCAGGTGCCTCATTTTCATCAGCTGCTTCTGGACTGTCCCTTCTTTCTAGGCAAAGGAGTGGGGAGACAACAAATGCACCTTGCAGTGGGCATAAAGAACTCTGAGTCCAGTAGCCCTAAACACAGCTGGTGGAGCACATAAGATTGGATTAATCATTTTTTACTATTAGAATTATTTACTACTGTTTGCTAATTATTTATGTAAAATGCAAGTTTGGGTAAATGGTTTCGTTTTAACTTTGTGCTCGATGAGCCGTTAAAGGGTGAAGGTAAATGTGACACCTGTAAGGTGCTAACTAAATACATACTCTGTCTTTTCTGTTTGGTTTTTTTTTTTTTAAACAGGTGTTAAAGCTGTATTTTCTGGGCATTACCACAGGAATGCTGGAGGGTCCTACAAAGGCCTGGAAATGGTGGTGTCATCAGCCATAGGATGTCAGCTGGGAAAGGATACACATGGCCTTCGAGTGGTGGTGGTGACAGAGGAGAAGGTGGTGCACAGATACTACAGCTTAACCGAACTGGGCAGCCGCGGCATAGAGAAGGAGCTGCTGGATATGCTTGCTAAGCAAAAGTAGGCTGTGTCAAAAGGTGTTTTTCCATATTAGATAAACAGTTTCATAAAGTTTCCCCAAGCAGAACTACAGATTTCTGACTGCAGTGTCCCAGAACAGCTCTCAGTTTGTTGTTGTCCTAAATAACAGGGAAGTTGTTGACACGTTTTTCTTTTTGAAAATGAGACCTATGAGGAATATGGGAGAAGAGCAGAGCTAATATGGTAATGTGTCATTGAAAAGTACAGTTCTGAGAATTTTGGCTTTGCTCCTAGATAACACTTTCTTATTACAGAGAAACTGGTGTCTGTATAACCCTTTTCAATTTTGAGAGGGTATTTCAAAAGCAATACATTTAGTAATTTCTGTTACCTCCTGGCCAATATCTATGGGGCACATTTTTACAGAAACATCTCAAAAAATGTGAAATTAGCAGACTCCTGCTGACTTTCAGCAACTTTTGGATCATACCCTGTTATCTTGGTGTCATATTTTCTCCCATTTCCCACACTTTATTTTCTTAGCTCTTCAGAGCCAGGAGCAATAGGAGAGCAGGCACATTCTGGTTTGCAGTCACAGCTTGGGTTTCTGTTATATCTGTTATAAAGTTTTATATAATGTTATATAGTTTTATAGTTTCCATTATATAGTTTTATATAATGAAAAGTCTGTAAATGAGGCTGATATAAATGTCATTGACAGAAACTAAAGGTGAAACAACTCTTTCCATTTTGAAATTTCACTACCATTCAATTAGTATATATCCTGGCTCTAGCTCTGGAAGTTGGAATAATTGCATGGGGAGAATATTCTGTACAGAATACTGTAATCAGAAGTCACTTTGTTGATCCCTAGACAAGCAGAGATCTTTGATTTCCAAATGCAATGTAGAGTGCCTTACTGTAAGGCAGTACAGAATACAACAGAATACTGAAAACCCTAAAAAGTATGTTTTCTTCACTGCAATAAGTCTTTAAAAACAAATTTATGAAATAGTTCACATGCTGCAATCCACCTTTTTTTAGCAAGTGTATCTAATTTGTTGCAAATAAAGTCTTCATGTAATTAACTCATATCTGCTGGGGTTTTAAGTGTGTAGTTGAACACATTGCAGTCCTTGCCATGGGTTGTCTGGAATTGGAGCAAGAGCAGCTTTGGCACCTGAAGAGGGAGGAACACAGCATCACGAATGCATCCTATCATGTTTTATGTATGTACTCACATACAGTTCCCTGGAGGGTATTACAGGTATTTAAATATGGTGAGAGGTAAGAAATGCTGTGCTGAAGAGTGGGTTTAATTACATTTTAGTCACAACAGTTGATCAAGGGGTCTCCTTCAAGCCTGATTTGTGGAACTGCTGAGAGTGTAAAATCTCCCCTGTAGCATTGCCTTGCAGCAGTGAAGTGGCTGTACCTGCAGCTGGACAGGGCCACCTGGGGACTGCAGCCCATGGCAGCAGCTTGAGCAGAGGTAAGGCTGGATTCAGAAAAGAAGGGATTTTGCTTTTATTCTCCATCTGCCTTTGCCTAGCTGAATGTTTTCACAGTCTCATTTTTAGCAGAATGTGAACTAGCCATATAATACAATCATGGGAAGGATATTTAACCACAGTTGGTGGCTGGACATTCCTGTATGTAGTAAAAAGTCATAAAAATAAGCCGGGATTGTGGGTTTTTACTAGCATAAATGACAAATTGTGTTTCCTCACTTTTCTCAGTGTAATTAGCTAATTTAGAATTAATACTGATGCTTTAACTAATTTGAAATGGCAGAGGTCCTTGCTGTCACTGTGCCTCATCTTGTTTATGTCAAGAAAAATAAAATATGTTAGATTATGAAACAGTTCACCCATGGAGACCCTAATTATAATTTAAAACAACATCTTTTGATGTTGAGGACATTATTTTGGCACCTCCAGCAGGGCTGGTAATTGAACTCTGTCAGTGTCAGCATATGACTGCCTTTAAAGAATATTTCACTAACTGTTCAAAGTGCTGATGAAACAAGAGAGCAAGGGATTCCTCGTGTTGCTGTGGGCTTGAGAGGCTCGGCAGAGATTAAAAAACATCAAGTGATCACAGTTCATTTTGGTTTCTCTTAGGCTGCTAAAAGGATGAGGTAAACCTCGACGATTCTTACTAAATGAGGAAAATTCACATTAGAACACCAGAGCGACCTGTGAAGGTAACCAAATACTACATACAGTTTGAGAGGGAGACATGAACATGAGGCAAACGACTGAAAACAAAGTCTTTGAGAGAAATCCTCATTTGCCAGCTTCAGTGTAAGCAACAAATTTAAGAACACACTATTTCTGAACCTTTCCAAAAAGTCATTAAGACTTGAGTACACTCTGTTTGCCTGCTGCTTGCCTTTAGTGCATTTGAGTCCAGCATCTCATCTTGCAGGTTTTAAGAGAGGTAATATTTTTATAGGGCTCCAGTATTCAGCTCCTGGAGATTAGAGACAGAAGTGAACCACTTGATTTCTCGTTAAAACTTAATCACACTTTACACTGGCAGAGGTAAAGTCTCCCCTGCCACCCGTATGTGCAGACAGCTTGTGCCATGGTCACTGCTCAATGATTCCTTTCTTACCTCAGCTCAGCAGCTTGGTTCCTAGTGTCTGATTTTTCCAGACATTATCCTCAGGTTGCTTGTTTTATTCTGCTATGAGACAAATAATTAAAGACACATCTAACATAAGCAAATCGAACAGCAGCAGTAAAACCGAAAACATTTCACTGCTTAGAAGGGTTCAGCTCCCCCTGTGTGTCATGGCACAAGTGTGTGTGTCACTGCAGGCTCACACTCATTGTGTCACTGCTTTAATGCTGGGAAAAAGCTGCTTCTCTTCCTGCCCTCCCCTTCTGTGCAGACTCCAGCTGATCACAGCAATATCCTTTAGAGCAAGGGCAATCCTCACACACCCAGCAGTTCCCAGTGTGCCTGCCAAGCAAACCCTGACATTACCTGGCACATCAGGATTTCCAGTCACCAGGGAGAAAAGCTGATTGGGAGCAGAAAATTGTGAAGAGGGAATTTCCATTTCCCTAATACTCTGCAGTTACCAGGAATGTGTCTGCTGACATAGGAGACATCACATCCCTGGCACCTATGGAAGTGCAAATCCAGGTGGTTTAAGCTGCAGGCATTGTGCTTGTGGACACTTCATTGGAAAATGCGCCCTAAATAAAATGCAAAAACAAAACACATAATAGCGAGAAAGCGCAAGACCAGCATATTAAACTACTTCCAGCCTAAATGAAATACAACTGTGCAGGAGCAGATACAGAAGGAGCGTCCTCAGAAAATCCCCAGCACTCACAGAGCTACGGCAACACAGACAAATCAAAAGCTTTTCAAGCAATACAGAAAACACCCAGCACATCTCTTCAGGGGGAAAAAAAAAAAAAACACACACAAACACCAACCTCCAAAAGCAAAACCACAACCCACAACTCAGAGAGCCATTACTTTTTTTTAATTGACATTTTCATTTGTTTCTCTAGAAGTAATTTTCTCCACTAGCGTCTTGTCAAATGCAGATAGTTTAGTACATTTCTACTAATAAACACCTTATTTTTTTTCCTCTAGGAGACCCATTAAAGCCTCATCTTATTTAAATTTATAATGTTGTTATATCACTTTCGGGCAGCCAGAAATTGAAACATCCATCTTCTAAATCTATCCTTATTTTTGTCAAACATTGCTTAGAAAGGCCTAGCATTGTTAAAAACCACAATTTGGCCTTTTAAATTAACTGGTAATGGCATTATCTGTATTCAAATCTTTCTCACCTGCTTTCACATAAAAAAGACACAGCAATACAGAAAGGTAGCTAATACTGCTCTAACAAACCAAGATCCACAGCGCTACACAGGGTAATCTGCCTGTCGAGGGATTTCCTGAATCGTGTCACCAGCGCTCCAGATAGGACACCAGTGACCGTGTTTGGATACATGTGAGACAAAATTACCACACCAGAATGTGGTTTTTGCAGTACCCTGTAAGTACTGAGTCCAAGGCTGCTAGAAGAATGCAGCACAAAGACAATGGTTATCTTCTGTCACTTTTTTACAAAGCCTGAGCTGAACTTAGTCTCACCCTTTTATTAGTTCTAAGCCTTGCTCTGTCTTAGCCAATGAGGAGAAGGTAGGGCTGCCTTACTTTGCTTTAGCTGTGTAAAAGCTGCTTTCCCCCTCTGGCCAGCCAGAGACTGTAGATGAGACAGGTAACTTCATCATCCTGTCCTGCAACTGATGCAGAAGCCAGAGGGACTGAAGAGGCCCCTGCTGTGCTAATCAGTGGGATTCACTTGCCAGGATTCCTAAAGTAACTCAGTGCAGTTAGCTTGGGGCAGAAGGCAGGAGGTCAGGGCCTGAGCTGTCCCCCTGTGAAATCGGAAGATGAAGACATGAGTGAGAAATGAAACAGAAGTGGGAAACAACCCATCAAGAGCTATCGGCTCCCCTCCTTGGCTGAAGCTGGCACCATCCTCTCCTGACACTCTCAAGGACTAGAGGACACTCCTGCAGACTGTTTACTCCTCTGCCTGTGCTGCATACTCACAGCAATTCAACATCAATACATTTTCCCTGTTATCCAAAACATAAATACCAACTGCGTATGATACTGTTAATATTAGACATTCATGTGTCCCATTCCCTGGTGGTCACTGTATTCACAGCAGGCAGAGAGAGGATCCTTCAGAGATCCCATGGTACCTTTTTCAGTGTGCGTATGTTCCCGTTAAAAGGCCTGGCTGATTCACAGCATTCCTGCTCTGCCTCACAGGGTAGCAGCTACAACCTTCTAAAAAGTTCTTCTCAGCCTATTTAATTGTTGGAGCAGTTGGAGCTGTAACTGGAGAGAAGTGATGTAGCACATGAGCTTTGTAGAACAGTATTGTCACCTTCACCCCGCCCTCAGTCCTTTTTGGGGATATTTAGAATGTTATTTGGCATATTTAGGAATATGATGACTGTAAAATGGTGTAATATTAGTAATTCAAATTTATTTCATTTTAGCACAGTCCCATACAGAAGGTGGAGTGTTTATTACCAAAAATAAACTCCAGCAATAGCTGGGATTGCTGTACTCATTCAATGCATTTCAATGTATTTTGCTGAGACTGCAGATTTCTACATTGTTCTACAATACAATACCATCAAAAACAGGACAAAAGAAGAGGATCTATCATTTATGAAAAACACTGGTTTTTATCAGTACACTGCCTCAACACAGTAATGATTACAATTTCAATCACTTTTCCAAGAAAGCAAGGTAAAAGAGTAAGAGAGAAATACCGGCGCATTCTGTCTGTTCACTGTGACCCAGTTTGAGAACTGAGACAGACCAATTACTGTTCAGAGAATAGCATTCCTTTTTATGGTGCAGCAACTTAACCAAGAGAATAAATTTATGCATATTTCAAAATAATTTGATTTAAAAACAGATACTGCCAATCTTCCCCATCAAAGGACTTTTCGTATTCCCTTTATTTGGTACACAGTCATTACAGGATAACTGTAAAGAAATATTTTGTAAAGTCTATTTCTGAGCCTTGTTTTCCACAGAATTTTGTTTGCTCTGGATACAAGGGGAGATCGTATTTTATAAGTGGGTCATTCAAAATTAATTCTACATTTTACAGCCTGCACTTTTTATATAAATTAGTTTGTAGTAAAATCAAAGTTTAAGAAAAACTAACAGTTGGACAAAAATAGAGTAAGAGGGATATATGTCAAGGGTTGAGTCTAAACAATCCAAAGAGTGACCAGGATTATGTTAAAATTCACCTTGCAGTAGGCTTTTTACAGAAAGATCTTGTACAAATGGATTTGTTTCACTGTTTTTCTTATCTGTGGACTAGGCTATGTAGAATTATCCTCCCTTTTTCTCTAGAAAAGCAGCTCACAGATTATTTCTAAGTCCTCTATTATCAATGCAGATATCTAACAACTCTCCTTATCCTAAGAAACAATGCAATCCTCATTTATTTCTCATTAAAGATGCATTGTAACACTAATCAGCTAAAGGTATTTTACTTGAAGCTTCTGAAGTTTATTTTTAAGTCTTCAACATGTTAATTGCTTTGCTTTGCCCTTGGGTTCCCAGAAATTAAATACAAACAC
Source organism: Hirundo rustica (assembly GCF_015227805.2). NCBI lineage: Eukaryota > Metazoa > Chordata > Aves > Passeriformes > Hirundinidae > Hirundo > Hirundo rustica. The sequence continues at coordinate 7,264,025 of NC_053464.1, forward strand.
GAAACTTCCTGTGGAAGTAAGTAAAACCCATGAAATTTCTGTACTCTTACACAACACTACAGCAGTGAAAAGTTAAGCATGTACATTTATTGCTTCCTGTTTCCACTTGATTCCCCCTTCCTCACTCTGCCCTTTCTTTAAAGCAGCAAAGTAAATAATTGTTCACCCCATTGCTTTCAATGATTAGTCACAACTGCTGAACTTCAGGACATTTCCTGCTTCCAAGTTTGCTTTTACTTCCACCTGTGCCCCTATAGTGCACACCCTGGGGAGAAAATCCCATTACACAGATTACAGGGGCCAGGGAGGGGCCTGGCTAATCGAAGTCTCTGAGCGTGGGACAGAATTCTGCAATAATGTATAATTGTCATCCAGTTCAGTGCAGGGAAGGGCATTAAGTTATTCATGGTTCTTTTTATTTCCTTACACATATTCATTAGTAAAAGTCTTGATGTTGTTTTATGACTTAAAAATGTAGAAAGGGGATTTGTTACAGAATTCAGTGATGCAATGTCTCCACTGATGTGTCTGAAGGCGAGCTATCCCTGAGTGAACCTGCTGCTGTTCCCGAGTTTCAGGTAAGGAACGTTGGCACTGCAGACTTTGGGATCTGTCACCCAGGAGCGTTATTTCATGCTTCCCACGATGGTAGGAGGTAAAAGACACTTAACTTTGGGACAGTGAGAAATCTCTCAGTTACAGGAGGACCTGCTGATTAGCATTCCCAGTTTTAATTAAATCTGGTGTAGCTACTGCCCTTGGGGACTGAAACGTAGTGAAGATATTGTTTTGAAATTAGGACATAGCCTGGCAGAGGCTGAGCAGAAAAGCTGGAGTTGGCTGTAAACCAGGCAACATAGTTAAGACACACTCAGAGATCTGACAGAGGCTCAGACTCCAGCTCTATAACCAAATCTCCATTAACCATGGCCACAGGAGTTGACCTCTTGATTTTTATGTAAAGTTCAAGCCAGTATTGGAATTAGTTGGGTCCTTTAGCATGAGAAACTGTTCAACCCAAGTATTTCTTTGCAGTAAAATTGTCTATTGACACTGGAATGATTCTCCACTTTCCTGGGGAGATAATCCTTTCATTACCACTGATGACTTCTCTCATTCTCCTCTGGCTGTTGTCGCTCTCTGTCTCAAAGATGAGCAAAGCCAGAGCTTCAGGCACACATTCAGTGCGAGCCTTTGTCTCCCAGGGATGCTGTAAATTCTTACTGATCTTCCCACTCAGCTCACCGGTGGTTTTTCAACTTCCACAGCACAAAGGATATTTAATTATTCCTCCCATGAACTCTGAGTGGCATCTTAAGTAAGGTCTGTTAACGAGACAGAGATCAAACTGATGCTTGATGGCAACACTCAGAATTTTTCAGCATAATATTAAAAAAATGATCCAGTTCATAGTTCACTCTCAGTAGCAGCATTAGTACTTCCAACACACTGCAGACTAACTGATGAAAATGATGCGTATTACAAAATAATAAATAAAAAGGGAATTATTTGGCAAATTGATCAATTTTTAATTTAATATATTCTAAGATAAATCACTTCTTACCCTGAAAAATACAGAAAATAATTAGGACTGTATGCTGACAGTTCTAGAACAGTTCTAGAACAGTTCTAGTTCATTAAGCATACAAATCCTTAACGTAATACTTAATTAATAATAAGGTTTATTTCTTAACCTTCTCTACTTATTTTCTTAAAGTTTGCAATTTTGTTTTGAAGTTCTTTATATACATTAAAGAAGTAGAACATTAATTGTTGCAATATACTTATATTGTATAAGGATAGCAATATATTTATATTGTATAAGGATATCATATCTTATGTATCTGTCTGTGGGGTGTCTCAATACACTTTGTTCTCAGATATTTATCTCTTTTTCTTCTTTATATCAATGCTAGAAATACTCCATTGCAAGAAGTTTCTATTATGCAAGAAGCAATGTATTTGTAGAATTAGCTCTAAACATTTAGGCAAAGTATTTCCAAATGTTACTAATTTTTAAAAAATCCAAAAGTGGGGGGGGTTTAATTATTATGGATGCATGGATGAATGCAATTATATCTTCGTTATTCTGTCCTGACCCATCAGCCCATCTGGGGCTGTAGACATGAGCTGTCTTCCCTGCAGGAAAATACTGCAGTGGCCTCATACAAGGCCATAGGAAAGAGTTCCCCTAAAGAAGTTATAACGACTCATTTTCTTACGAACATCAATGTTTGCCAGGTAAGGGGCGAAAAATGGCTTCATTGTGAAATCTCTCAGTTAACAAGAACAGTCAAGCTAAAACAAAAACAACTTAGAAACTGCATTCTTCAACACAGTAAAACCCCTGCAAATATAGAGCACATCCATCAGTACCATTTATTTCTCAGCTGGGGAACTTGCAGTACTTTTTCTTCAACATTTATGCTCATCTTTGACTCATTACTTTAATACTACCAGAAAACTAAATTATGTCCAGTGGTTTCACTGCAGAAACGGCCTCCAGCTGTGCACAGGGTTTCATGCAGGGTGAGACACTGAAGCATCACGGAGGGAACAAGGTAAGCTGAGTTTCCAGGAAGCTCCTGTGAATTCAGACAGTAATTATGACAACTTAAATTCAATACAATTATTTTAAATTAACACCTAGGCCCAGAAAGAGAGAAATTGTCCAGCTGGCTCTCCACATTCAGAGGCTTAATAACGAAGCAAGAAGAAGAAGGGATAGACAGGTAGATTTTTTTTCCTCAGACAGAACTTTCCTTAACTGAACTCTGCCTGAAAACTGGTACCATGACAGCAACTAATGTACTACAGAATATGTGCATTACACCTTTTCATCACCTCAGCCCTGAGCAGGTAATATTTCAGTGTTGAGTACTGAACAAGACATGTGACTAATGCATTTTAATGCATTAGAAGTCTTGATAAAAATAACTATTTAGCAAAGAAAGCTTTTTAGTAAGAAAGCCTTATGTGTTTGAATAGTCTTAGAGCCTTTGCAAAGTAGAACCAAATTTCACTCAAATTAAGACTCTAAAAGCCTTCAGAAATATTATTCAAAAATATTTTGATGTGCTGGAATTGTTAGCTCCTTTCTAAGTGACATCAAAGGAGAAGGAAATTAAAATCTTCATAATCCTCCAAAATATCCTAATTTCATTACTCTACCTGGTATCAAACTATTTGGAAGGGCTGTATTCAGAAATGTTAGCCTGTCATCATCTCTGCTCCTGGACATTAAATTTCACCAGGCACATTGTAAAAGTAGCAATGGTGCTGGGAAATTTATTACCTAATATTTAGCCCCAAACAAACCATGTGGAAGTAATTGTATTTCCTTACCCTGCTTCTAAATTAGAACTTTACTACTTCGAATTAAGGCAAATCAAATGCTGGGAACATATTTATGTATATAGGTCTAATTAGTGAATTAAATTGTTGAACCTTCTCTAAAAGCTCTTGTGCTTACTCTAAAGGAATTAGAGCAAGAGGGAACTAGTCAGCGTTTCAAATCCTCTGAAGCACCAGTGTGTTTTTCATTAAAGGCCCCTGAAAACAGAAACTACAAAAGGTTTGATAGAAAGGTGTTAATTTACAGTTTACTTTTGGTTACAAAGTGTCTTTGAATGCTGAACAAGTTTGGAAATTTCTGATTAGCTGTCAATGATCTTATGAGATGTTATGTTCAGAAAATGCATGATTAGAACTCCCCCTCATCTTTACACATAACTTCACTAGGTGTTAACAAAGAGAAACTCCCAGTGAGGGATGCTTCCAACTGCTGTTGCACTTATCACATGCCTTTGACTTGACTCTCAGCAGCAGGTTTTCCACTTTCTGCTGGGTGATGCTGTTTAAAGGGAAATTGGGAGAAAGCAAGAAAAATACTGCTTTGAGATGTGAAAAACAGTACAGATCTCCTGCTGCCTTCTGCTGCAAAGAGAGAGATGATCTGTTGGTGGGATAGGCTGAACTCCCGAAAGACAAAGGAGTGCCTGCCCTTGAGAGAGCTCCAGAGCTGAAGGCAGTTGATAAAGCACATTGATCAGCTGGCTGGATTGGTAATCGTGAGGCTGGTCAGTGCTCCTGATGGCGCTGCCAACAGCACAGAGCACTCTCTCTGAAGAGCAGTGGAGATTTCTTTTGAAAATGTGTGCACATGGAGGGAGAAAATGTGAAAAAAGGCTTTTTCATATCTGTGTGCACATTTTTAACCATACCAGAGTGTGCTTTAAGGCACAGCCAGCCTCTTCAACATTGCCATGCAGCCCATCACACTCCAGGGACACCTTCTTCAGCTACCACGATCTTTGCACACAGGCCCAGCTGAAAGCCTTCACGCTATTATTGATTAAACTTGCCAATGAGCTACAAATTGTAAAAATCTTTGTGAAGCTCTTTCCAACATTTGTCTTAAGAAACATTGATCTGATAATTCACGTCTAGCAGACAGCGGTTTTCAGTCAACATCTCCTTTTCTTTCCATTCCAGGTGGTATAATACAACTAAAGAAATCTGGGTGTTTGAGTGAGTTGGAGAAGGAAAAAAAAAAACAAAACATTTGTTCAAAAGACTGAAACCCACAGTCAAAATGAGGCACAGATTTTAAAAGCAGCAGGAAGCATTAACATTTCTCTGTTACAGAGTACATCTCAGTCATACAAGAGGAATTGCACAGGCTTTTCCACCATTGTGGAGAAAAATAGGTTTTCTTAAATAGAATGGAAGAATTTGTAGCCTGACATTTATTTCTGTGCCAATAGCAAATGTACTCTCAGTCTCCCCAAATTCCATCCCTCTGAGGGCTGAAGAGAGAAAATAGGGCAGCACCTCTGGAGGACAAGTCTGTATGTGTGGTTTCAGAAAGGACAGCAGAACCATTTGTCTGATCCAGAACATTTCCAATAAATGTTTTTCAAGCTCTGTGTCTGTTGCAGCATTTCTTAAACACACAGAGTACCCTCACTTTTAGTTCCCTAGATCAGTTATCTAGTAGCAGATTCGAGGATGACCAGTGGCAGAAGAGGCTTGCCTGCCTTATGGAGAAGATTTGCCAGGTATTTTTACAAAGATTTTAAAAATTTTTGGTGGGAAAAGCTTGATTTTCTTCATGATAATTCATTTTCTTCATCATAATTCATTTCTTCCAGTCAGTAACAGGCCAGGTTTTCAAAGTCAACTAAGCACCAGCCATCCCTCCTAGTCTCTGTGATTCCATCCCATTTAAGTTCTTCAGTCAAAGCAGGGAAAAATCCTGACAAACAATGAGGATGTTATGGAACATGGAAGACTAAGGTACTGAACTCCACATCCTGACACAGCTGCCAGCCTGAGCCAGGCTTGGAAAGCTCTGGCAGCCTCAGTGCTCCGCTGAAAGGAGCCGGAGATCTGCACAGGCTCAGAATCATGTCTTTAAGATAGTCGGGAACTGCAGTAACCACGTTGTGCTGTGGAGCAAAGGAACACAATCAAAGTGAGTGTTATTTTGTCTGCTGATTACAATTACTTAAGTCCTACAATGTAGTATCTGCAGTTATTTAAGATTGGTTATTTTCACTTTGCAAGGAGAGAAGAAAACAGATCTGCGTATGAAAGGTGACACTTGTGAAAGCAAATGCTGGCTTAGAGACTTAAATTTTTCAAAAATATTTATACCTTTCTGCTTTCAAATGGCCACGTTTAGACACTGGGGTTTTCATTTGAATAGAGACTGACCTGTAGTATCACCGAGTTCACTGAGAATTACAGGCCAAGAACTCAGGGAAAAACAATTTTGACAACCATCCATTAGGATGAACCTAACCATTGCCCTCCAAATAGCTTTCTCCTTTGTATATACAAGAACTGTCAGCATATAGGGCTATCAGAATTGAATATTGAAAAAAAGAAGCAGCCTAAGGGGTGTAATAACAATCATTAATCTGGAACTCCACTTCTAATCCAGCTTAAAGAGTGTTTATGATCATAACTAAATTACAGAATTACTGGGAGTTTTTACTACTTTGGATTCTGGAAAAATGAGGCTAGAATGGTATTTCAGGGCTCTGTTTTGATATTATCTCACTGATTTGAACTATTCTTAATTTTAACTAATGACAATTTCTCCTGCCTTTTTGAACATTAAAATTAAAGTGGGTTACTCTCTTTGTCATAACGATTATATGGAACATAGATTAAGGCAGCCAAATTAACTTGCTTCAGACACCGATAAATTTGTTAGATTCTTCCTGCACATGCCAGATCGTCATCTGACTAATTATGCTTCTACAATGTGCCTCACTGACTGTGATACCTCTTTCACAATGATCAATGAACACTTTTCTCTTTTTTAAATAAAAATGAAATACATGTCATTTTTAGAGTCAGATCAAGTTTTCAGCCCAACAATGATTGCAAATACAGTAAGCAAGAGCATAATACTATATATTAAAGTTTCTGTCCAACACATTAAATCCCGGTATCCTGTGGAGACATAATCACATTAGAGCTCTAACCACATGTAATACTTCTACTTCTTGACATGCTGGAAAAAAGAAGGAACTTTAGATCACTGAAATAATTTCATATACCACGTCTAGAACTATGTCACATGGCAGCAGGTTATAATGTCCTTCACGTTGCTATTGGGTAGCATATTCACATGCATGCAAGCCTCAAATAAGTAGAGCCACTTTGTTTTGCTGAATTTCAATAGAAACAAACAAAAAGAAATCCTAAGACTTTCAGGCTCCAAGATGCACACTCCAGTCCAGGATAACTGATCCCAAAACTTCGATTCCAGACTCACCTACTCTGTGACAAGTCCTTTTGAAAGCAAGGATTGTAATGGACATCAACTCCCAAGGGAAGGGTTTAGTAAAGCCCATCAGCAAATTGAGCAGAAGTGCCCAGGACTGTCATTCATGATCAAGGAGTAATAAAGCAGATGAACGTCAATAATGCGCTTTGTTAAACAGCTGATGGCCTGGGAATATCCTGAGAAGGCGAACCAAGGAATGAAGGCCAGCACAACTTACCAGGGGTGTTGGGAACTGTATCAAGAAGCGTGGCCAATGTGTGTCCTCTCTGGGCCTCCATGAACTGTTCTGCCACAGTAAAGAGTTCTCATACATCGCTGTGCAGGTGCAGAAGTAGTCTGAGGCAACATAACATTCCTGCAATATCCCTACTTGTGCATATTGCTGTCTGCAAAGATTTTTAAAAATTATTTCACTTTGTTTCATACATACAGACACACTTGTCATGCATACAGACACTCTTGTTAAAATATCAGGCATTGAAACAGAGAAAATTTTATTTTGAAAGGGACCTCTGAGTGTCATCTACCCAGACACTGCTCAGAGCATGCCCTTAAGCTGAAATAAACATATAACCTCTTCTTCCCTTGACAATCAGTATAAAATATTTATGAAAAAGAGAATCTTAATTTGGCACCCTCTAATCGCAGTTCCACTTACTGTTCCATTTTTATTCGAGAAAATACAGTGATATTAGAAGTTCAGTGACCTGGCTTCACACTCTGGGTAGCCATGTTATTTTGCAGACATTTTCTTGCTGGTCTTTAAGTTGGCGAACTGGAACATAATGTCCCACAAACAACAAATGTCCCAATATCTACAACTACCTGGAATTTTACTCCAAAAATTCCATTCCACTTGAAACAGAGATTGAAGTCCTTTGTAGCAAATGAGGACAAGGTTATTTTGTAAGAATCTACTTGTTAGAAAGTTATTTTTATTCATGTCATTAAAACCTGTCCTTCTTACTTGTTCAAAGAGAATGCCAGTCTGATCTACTGATCACAGCTTTTGAATATCCATGTTTTAAACTTTTCGAGTGCATGAATACATGCATTAAAACCAGAGTTGTGTTTTGTATTTCATCTTCTAGAAGACTTATATTGTAGAAATACATATTTTTTCTGCCAATTCTTTTTGTCAAGATGAGGGAAAAAGTAATTTATATCTCTTAAGTTCCTATGGCTAGAACCACACTCCACTGAGAGTACACCTTAAGCAAACCTGAAGAAACTCTAACTTGCTTTCTTCTCTAATAAAATTTGCAGAAACAAAAAATATGCAGGCAATAAGATAAATGGGGGTTTATTTGTTTGTTTGTTTGTTTGTTTCATGTTTGCTTCATCTACAAAGTCACATGTAAGGTACCATTAAAACGCCCTAACATCAACCTGAATTTTAGTTTTTACACAGGACATGGACAACATGACAGTCAGAAAGCAGGGAGGTGTCACATCAGTGCTGACCTTTAAAAATCAGTTCACTGCAAGTGGGTGACTGAAGAATCCAAATCCTTCGGTAGGCCTCTCCCAGTATTGACAATTCTTGAAATGTGTAGAAAATCTCTCTGTTCTTGCTCCATTTGCCTCATGAAAATTTCAGCTCACATCAGAAAAATCTCAGTTATGATGTATTAATTACTCTTTCCTCATTGCTCTGTCCTGGATTTCACTAGATTTCTTTTTAAGTCAGTGCCCTTGCCACAGGCAGTGCACATCCAGCACCATTATAGAATTATTACTAGCCAAGGACTTCTGTCCAAAGGTTCTTATCAGCTTAAGACCACAAGCTGCAGAGAGCAACTGTCAAGATTATCTTTAATAATGTACAGTACACCAGATTCTTATGACCATATGATATGGATGTTAAATGTGATTTCACCTGTACTAGTATGTTTGTCAATGTGCTTTATTTGTCTCCATACTTTCTGGGGATAGAAAGTACTTTTTTAAACATTCTGTTGGGTTAATGCTGGCTTTGTTTTTCTCTCCTCAATAATTCTCTTTCAACAATAGAAATAATAAACAATATCTGGCATACATGTGCATTACAAGTTTGCAAGGCTATCTGAGGAAGGAGATTGGAAGAAGGATGATCTATACGAATTTTATGGACCTTTATTGAATGTTTATGTATTTCATCCATGTATGACTTCAGATACTTTCTCAAATACAAAGAACACTGGAGGCAAAAACATAACTCGTGTTATGGCAGCAGCTATCAAATCTGGAGGGAATTTTTTGAGGAGGCTTCCCTGGAAGAAGCTATTTGAAAAAGCAGCATTTGGGAAGGCATCAAATCAGCAATTGTCAAAGCAATAAGATTCCACATAAGGCACCAGCCAAAAAACATCCCTTGCCAGTTATAACATTAGGTTATTCACAGTCCTGCTCTTCATTGGCATAATATAATAAATATGCAAATTTAGTCATTGTTAATGACATCAGTTATTTCCCACTTTTGCTTTATAATCCAATGAGAGTTACTGTTATATATGTAGCTGTTGTTTAGCAGACACATAAGACCCACCAGAAGATAACAAATATTCTGATTTTCCTGATTTCTTCAACTGGTTATGAATTTTTCTCCTTATAAATGAGTACCAGGCCAGTGTCATGGGACTCTTAACATAAGCACAGCAACAGCAGCAAAAATCAGGATCTACTTCTCTTCTGCAAGACTCCCTGAGGAACTATATCTGATGACTCAGACACTCTACTACTTGTTTATAGTGTTTGTATGCACAGAGCTGTGGGAAATGATAAAAGCTGGTACCTGCGGGTAAAGGAATAAGAAAATAGAAAGATGACTGATCAAAGCAAATGTTTCTGCCTGCCTGATTATAAAAGGAAAATAAATGAAAAACCCCAAAATTCTAGGTCGCTTGTAGCAATACTTATCGAGAGTGGCTGGCTGGATGTTCATCAAATGGCAAAACACTCTGCACAAAGACTGGGCACGAGACTCTATCACCTTTCACACGTCTGCTCCTAGGTCAGATCCTGTTCACCCCATCTGCAGCAGCCAAGATGTGTCATCAACATAACAGATGCAGGTGTTCTCTTTCCACCCCAAAGGAGAAAAAGGTCAACAGGAAGCCTGCAGGTAACACGAAGATCCCAAAGGAATGCTTCTCTCCCTACCCCTGCACCGAGGCAGAGCTCGTGTAGATGCTATAGGCAAACCCTGTTACGTATCAATGATGCTTTCCAGAAAAATTCAACAGTTGGAATTCAATAAAGAGTGGAGCCATTTCCCCCATAAAAATTCACTTAGCAGAGGGGGACTGGGTGCAAATACTTAAGATAAACACAGGGACAGCACAGCGTTAAGAGTCTTGCATTCAAAACCCAACACAATGCCATGAGAAAAGAGATCTCAATGGCACAAACAGAAAACAACCAGGGGATGCTACCGTGCAGTGACCCAACAAGATTCCCTCTGCATTTGTACTGTTATTGGTGTTCTGATCAACACCAGAACTCCCAAGGAATGGACAGGGGAGTGACAAACAGTGGAGTGTTATTGCCTCTCTTCCGCACTGCAGGGCTTCATTGTCCCCAGGTGGTGGATCTAAGCAACCAAATTAATTTAGCATACTCGCCACTGAGCATGTACTGAAGTTGCATTAAAAAATGTATCTTTCAGGAGTATTCTCCCTGTACACGTTCGCCACAAAAATGTTACAAGGTGCAAAGTCTGAAAGGTCCATCACAGGCAGTAAACAGCTCAGAAAGTCTAAGATGAAATACAATCCTCATAGGATAACCAGACCTACTCAGATTTTGGTAAGCCAGCAAGCACAGGGGAAAAGCCTATCAAAAGGCAATTCTTGTAAGACTTTTTTTCTTTTTTAACTGAAAGGAAATTCCTTGAGGGAGACACCTAAGTTTTAAGACACCTAAAATAAATTTGCAGGAAAACATAAAGTTTCTTGAGGATGATAATATTATTTTTTTAAAAAAAATAGTAATACCCAAGTAAGTCTTATATAATCCTGCAAAGCATTTAAAGAATATGGAAATAATGTTAAGAACACTTCAAGAGTCTCCCAGACCCTACAGCATCCTGAGAACAGGGACTGTGAGACAGTCTGTCTTGTAGTATTAAACATATCACCAATTTGTTATTAATAATGGCTCTGTGAAATGGATGGAAACACTTCACAGTGTAACTGCCACACAGATTAATAAACAAATTCAATTTCATATCTTAGCAGATTACAGGACAGAGCAAGACAATTCGCTGTTGTCATAAGGAAAGCTTATGACAAAAGGGAGGTGTATTTCTTTTCATCCCTAGTATGCAATCTCCAAAAACACCACTCAGATGACAACAGATTTCAATGAAGATCTATAATGGTAAATAGCTTTTTCATACAGCAAAACCATAAATCCCTTTTCCATTTCTCTTAAATGTCCTAATGCTAATTATACATAGATGTAATATTCGCATTGCTTTTAGGGCTGTATATTTTCTGTTTATATGCAAATCTGAAAAAAAAATACTGGAGAAGTCACTAAGCTTAGTCTAAAATTGAATCCAGCATGTGTCATAAAAAGCAAGGCTGCTGGAAAGGCAAAGGAGTATGAGGTAATAGATTTACATTCTACAATACATTCGGTTGGACAAGAAGGGGATTAAATGAAAATCTGGGAAATCTGGATATTTTATTTTCTTTCCCTTTTCCCTTCTATCTCCCCTGAAGCTAGAGTTTGCATCACATATTCTCCCTTTACAGTTTTTGTTTGCCATTTCCAGTTTAATAGTTTGTTTGCTATTCACTGTTGAAAACCAAGAAAACAGAATGGCAAGCCTCCTACCCTGTACAGTTCATAGTTTAGGAAACGTAATATTATAGTGTGTACACACATTTTGCTAAAATCCTACAAAGACCAAAGCTTCTTTTAAAAGAAATCATATGTGAATTATTTCTGTTCTGCAGCTTTATTATTAAATCATATATCTAAGCAAAGTGTCCATTACCAATAGCACCAGATTTATATCACAAGCATGAGCTATTTCAGAACTGCTTGGAAATATTTTAACTATAAGGAGAGATCAAAGTCTCCAAGTAACCACAGCAAGAATGAAAAGTCTAAGAAATATGGCATCCAAAGGTAACACCAGAGATATTTGTGAAAACCACCCACACTGGCTCCAAAAAACATGGAAGACAAACCCTACAGAAAGATGATAATGTAGAGACTTATTGAATAAGAATCATTTCAGTAAATGTAAAAGCTAAAGAAATTGGAAAGCCCACCAAATTCCATTACAATTCCTGTTCTCCATGGTCTATTTATGCATTTTTTTCCAATGTTAAAACACGAGGGAGAGCAGGTCTGCTTCTGTTCATGTCCTATCTTTTTAAAATTCATGCTAAGTGGCTTCAGAACTAATTTCACAAGTCACTCTGAAAGTAGGAAATTGAGCAAACCTGGGGTTGAGGCAATGGTCTCAAATAGCGTTGTTGACATGGGAAACATCCATCAGAAGCTATTATGCCATGTCTGAATGTTTTATAGCACTTCTTTCCTAATGTAGCCAGAAGATCAGGTTGGATGCTCTCATGTGGAAAAGAAAATGATGCTTCATTTTCAAACACTAAAGAAATCTCCCCAAGCTCACAGAGAAACAGGAAAGTAGATATGCTATGTATAGAAAGTATGGAAATAAGAGGTGGAGCTGTGTCTTCTAGAGGAGTCATCCCAGTGTCTCTACATTAGTGGTACAGAAGGAAAGCCAGAGGGGAAAATTACCCTTTTCATGATCTTCATAGGAAAGGCACAAACTTTCTTTTCACACAGGAGAACAAGGAAGAAAACTGGCATCCAGTCCTGGGTTTTTGCGAAGGAGGAGAGAAGACACAGCACTTCAAAGGCAGTGCTGATGTACCCAATAATTGCCTATGTTAAACATGCACAGAACTCAATGATTAATTCTTGAATCCCTGAACTCCCCTATAGTTCACCTTCAAGAAACACACCCTGATCTACCTTCCTTCTTCCATTTAACCTTTACATGCTCTGCTTTCAGCAAGTTCATTCATTACCCGAGAGCTTGGCAAAGATTTCTGGTTCTGCTAAAGAAAGCCCCACACACGCACATTCAACACCAGCTCAGAGACTGTTTTTTCCAAGCCCTCGCAGCTCTGTGCGAGTCAGGAATGCAAACACCTACACTTCACAAGAGGCATAGCTATAATGATCCAAAACACTTCCAACCAATGTGTACAAATACAGCCCATCAATACTCAATGAGAAAACATGGCCTGTGACTGCCTGTGCTCCTTGAATCGTAATGGATGAATTATCCTCCCACCGCTAAAAGCAGCAGAGACCAATACTGGACTCACTTCATATTTTTTTAATGCAATATTTAGGGGTTTGTGAGGGTTATCTTTCTAATTTTTCTACATGTTTACCACAATTTTTTCTTAACTAAATCAGCCATAGTTATCTTGGTGGTTTGCAGTATGCCATACACTAATTAGCACAAGAATCAAGGATTATTGTGGGTTTTTGTTTGTTTGTTTGTGTTTTTAAAATCACCAGTAATAGCAGACACCATGAACATGAACCACATGGGATTTTCTTGCTCCACAGCTATTAGGCTGCAGATCAAGCTGTGAAAGACTTTCTAGGCCACTTTGCTGCAGATGATGGAGATTTCTGCTTCATGTTTTGAGAAATAATTTCTGTTCAATATTTTGAGAACTAATGAAGTAGCTCCTCATGGTCCAGGTGTTATTTTTCATTCACTTCACACCTGTTCTTTTTTCAAATGCAGGAGTTTTCCAAAACCCTTCACAATAAAAGATGGACAGGGTCAGGTTTCTCCTATAGAAATGTATAGACCAAACATGCACTTACCTGTATCTGATGCACATTTCACTTGCCCCATAAAGAGAACAATAGGGGCTGCTTCCAGGGCTGCATAAAAAAATGCTGTGCTTATGTGGTTATATAATTTCCCTTTATCAGATAGCCATTCCTTGCATATGACTGGTAAGCTGGAGACTTGATTTATTTGTAGCCTCTTCCACTTAGAATTTCCAAGAAGTGACAGTATCATCAGTCCACTGAGTCACAGGCACTGCAAATAAAACAGCCTTTGCATGACAGATTGTCATTCCTTTAAGAAATTCTGCTTTGTCGACATCTTCCATAATATATTACAATATGTGAGGTAAACCTTGAATAAAAATGCATGATCACAGCTTAGGAATAACAATATTCTCTGGTTTTGAATTCTAAATGACCGCAGGGTTTTGTATTTAGACTGAAGGATTAGGAAATGGTATTAATAAATTCTTTTCCTTGCTCTGCCAATGACTTCCTCTTTCTCCATAGCGTTAATGGGCTTATTTTGTAATGCTGTTCCATAACATATTAGTGCAACTGAAACATAATGGCCAGATTCTTGCTGCAGTCCCATCTGTCATTCCAGGAAAGTTATTCATATATGTGTCTCCTTCTGTAGTCTGTCAAAAGCTGAGGACAATTGTATTTACCAGCTTGATGGGGTTCTATACAATTGACTGAAACCACATACAATACATAGCCTGTGAGCAGTTAGATATAATTGGCTAAAGAATTATGAAGGGCTGCTACTTAAACTTGTATTAAAAATTACAACTGAATTAAATCCTGTCCCATTACACAAATCAAGTCCTTCTGAGGCCTGGAAACTTCAGATACATGGTTGTAAACTTCATTTTAGATTAATTTGCCTGGAGAGTGCTGCTGAAGTAAAGTACCGAGGGAAAAACGAATATACTCAAAGACAAAAGATCATCGAGTCTATAACATGGAACGAACAGAGAAAGGACAAAGGTTTCAAGCTTAATTTTGAAGATCTAAAAGGTTTCTGGTATCCAGGCTTTTTGAGGGCTTTCATCTATAGCACAAATACCTGTTTAGGAATGAGTTGTTATTTTAAGTTTCAAAAACCAATTATGAAGTTAGTTGAAGTGTTTTTGCCGTATACTTCGTATAAAGAAGTGAACCGTTTGCCAAATGAGCTAACGACATCAATGGTGGGAGCAGAGGACTCACACCCCGTGGGACAAAGAGTAGCTATTGACCTTCCTGAGGAGGGGGAAAAGGCACGTTTCCTCCAGAACCTCCTGCCTCACCAATTCTCACATTATAAGTCTCCGGGTTTCTTTTATGAGTAACTATATTACTTCCCTCAGTGACAAGTGTTGCAAATTGAGTAAATACTAGCAAGAAAAAAAATCATTTAAATTTTGTCACCTCCTCCTCTATTAATTCACGAGTTCCTTCCTCGTTTAGCTTGCCAAGGAAGAACAAAAGAAGCGAGGCAGCCGTAGGGGAAATACCGTAAAGGGCTGAGCAGTGAAGAGCCTGGTGGCATTTCGCATTTCGCAGACAGACATTAAACATCTGCTGCCTTTCCGCTCAGCCGGCAGCCACCCCGGCCAGCCGCGGCACGCTGGGGGCAAGGCAGCTCGCTGCTTCCCACAGCGGCTTCTCCCCGGAGAGCTCTGTAACCTTGGTGGGGACACCCGCGGGCAGCATAAACGTTAGGGCTAAAAGCTGTGCTTTAAAATAGTATTCCGATTAAGGTCCTCCGTGCCTGGGGAAGTCAGGGAAGGCGGGCAGAGCAGGGCTGAGTCTTTAGACGGTTCTAGAAACTGCCCGGCCGATTCCCCTCAGGGGGTGGGAACGCCTTCCTGAGACAAACCCGGGCATCCCGGGACAAGGCCGGGCCGCCCGTGAGACAAACCCGGGCGCGGCACCCGGGCGGTTGTGAGGGAAACGCGAGCACACTCCCACGACGCCTGTGAGGCTCTGCGAGGAGGGAGCCTCGGGATCTGCTCTAAACCGTATTTTCTGGAGCTGCTGGCACAGTAGACGTCGCATTCGCATCCCCTGCCGAGGCCGCCGCCTCCACCGGCTCGGCCTGCGGCGGGGGTGGCCGGGGGCAGCCACTGCCCCTCAGTGTTAACTGCGGCAGGGTGAGCACGGGAAAATCATCCCGGTTTTAATTTACAGAAGGTTGCTGGAGAAGGGCACCCCGCGGGAAGAGAGTACGGGAAAACTTCAGATTGATGAATAGGAAAAAGTTTCCGCAGCAGCGCTGATCGGCAGCCAGCAGTGGCTGCTGGGAGCTGAGGTGACCTTTCAGAGGAGAAAAGCCCACCGCAGCCAAAAATGTGGCAGATGCTTTGTGCAGGGAGGAAAGCTGGTGGCAAAGCCTGAAACTGAGATTTCAGCTGGCAGAGAGAGCGGCTGAAGGGCACACGAGGCTGCTCCAGGCACCTGAGGGAGGGCTCGGCTCCCCTCGGGGCGGCGCTGGAAGGCGCTCCCCGGCCTGTGCTTTCTGTCACTTCACTGCAGCCAAATGCCACCTGTGCCACCTCCTCCGAGCTCATCGAGAGCCTGGTGACGGCCACTCTGAACACACCGTGTGCCCTCCCCGGCCACAGGATTGATCTGTGCCCGTGTTGCTCTGTTCAGGTTTCAGCCCTGTCTCCGTGAGGTGGGGTGGCTGACAGGTATCCAAGAGCAGCTGGAATTTAGGAGGATGACACAAAATGTGTCAGGGGAACTTGCATTGCTCCTTATCGTATCAGCCTTTCCTCCTGTGCCACGGAGATAACACACACACCTGCTGCTCAGAGAGGAGGCCACTCAGGGACTGAAATATTATCCAGGTAACTGCTCCTTAACTACAGTTAAAAGACTTTTCAGGTACCAATATCCTTGCTCCAAAATATCTGTCAAAGAAGATGACAGAAAGAAAACGTTACAATCAATAACACTTTAAATTTCTCAATTTGCTGTAATACTGCCCTGCTGCAAGTTGGAGGGGAAGAAGAAGAAAAAAAAAAACCCCGACACTTTGCCTTTTTTTTTTTTTTTGATTGTTAGACCAGGCAATTCACAAAGTTCATCCTTTAATGCTGACCCCTGGACACTGCAGATATCCAGGATAATAACATAATTTGAAGATTCAATTTTTGTTTATGAACTCTTAATTTGCTTTTCACAAGTGAAACCAATAATTGATTGGAACAAAACCCAAGGGCATCTGATATGAAAGGATATGATGTGTTGCAGTTGTCTGACATCCGAGATTGATCTGCAGAAAGCGAAGATGTGTGTGAAATTAAAAAAACAAGCAAATATATACATTTTAATAATGTTTTGCCAGTACCTCATCCCAGCAGCCTGTTACAACTGGGAAAGTACAATAGTCTGTGCTGGCTCTCAACGTTTTCTTACAAGTACCATGCACAGATTTAACACCTACAGTAAATATGTCACTGTCAGACTCTTATCAGTGCTTATTTACATGTGGATGTGAAGATGGTTTCAGGAAAACCAACCACTCGTAAAAATGCAAAATTTGGGTGCAAGGTGTGGCCACTGGCTCAGGCTATTTACTACACAGCAGGGTTTTTTTTGTCTATTGCATCATACCTATTTGTCTAAATTATGTGACTTTTCCACAATTTTATGTTATCTGGGAATTCTCAGAAGATATTCTAATTCTCAGAAATTTCCCCTTGAAAAGTTGTACTGTCTTCATGAACCTTGACTGCTTGTTAGCAGCAGAATTCATATACTGGGGTTTTTGTTGCTGTTTCCTAGACAACCACTCCAGGTTCCCCCTGAGCTCTTGCTTTTGTGTTCCCTGATTAAGAAGTACATGCTGCCTTTGGCTGATCTTATTTGTGTGAACAGTATTAATTTTCATAGGTGTGATATTGATTAACTTTTTATTTTCTCAAACAATATTAATTCCAGTGTTTTATAAAGGGTGATAGGATTGCATGAATTTTAACTTTGCTAAATTATAGTTTAAGCTCCCTAATGTGGAAGTTACTCTTTTTTTTTTTTTTTTTTTTTTTTTTTTTTTTTTTTTCTCAAGGCAATTTCTGGTTTACACAACAGACTGATTGAATTCTACAGTGTAGTTTTTTTCAGGTTTTATGCAGACCAACAATAATTATTACATGCTTCTCTTGTCCTGTGCATTCCTAGTGCTCATTTTTTAGTCCCTCAACCATGGTGTTTTCTGAGTTTGTCACTCAAGTTGTAACTCAAACATAAATGGCAGAGATGTGGCTCCTCTACTTTGGCTACTCCTGCTACTTCCAGACCCTTGCAGGAGTTTTTTTGACAGTACAAAAGCCATCAAATCTGGCATCTTGTCTTGGCTTAGTGTCTGGTGGGTGATTAGATTTCAGCTGTGACCAACTTCCACTCCACACAATGTAAAATCAGGTTGGGGTGAGGGAAGGAGGGACAGCTCTGCACTAACTGGTTCTGGGTAAACCTCATCATGAGCTCCTCTCTTCCTGCCTGAAAACAGATCCATTCCTTCACCAGCCAGATAAGCCCATACTGAAATGACTCAACAATTTTTCAAGAGGAACAAACCACAAAAGTGTTATCTCAAAGTTCAGGCTGAGTTTATGTGTCATGCTCTTTAGGAAAAGTAAAAACCAAGAATGTGCTTAATGGGCTACAAAATCAGTACCCCAAGGGGAGCTAAGATTTGACCAGCAAATGTAGTGTCTCCATATTTTTGCCTACCAAAATTTAATTCCTTTGTCTCTCCAAGCATTTACTATATTAAAATATTAATATACAGATTATGTTGCTTTACTACAAATGAGTTATAGATAGAGGCTTTATTGGCATGAAGCTAGGGTTATCAATACAGTTACAAAATCTTACATACTGAGCAATATATATCCGATTTGTATTTCAGAATACATTAAAAACACTTTAACCATGTTATTTCTAGTATATATCTATTTTGTATTTTTACAATATGGACTTTTATTTTTGTGAGAAGTTTGAATCTTACAGAATTTATACAATGGTTGAGTGCATTTCTTTTATTTGCTGAAAACTTGTCTCCAAATAGACCATTTTGTTTAATATGAAGATGAAAATGCAAGAATCTCAAGCAAAAACATTAAATGTGCCTGTTACCAAATCCTGAAGAAGTAAATAATGCGGCTTTTTTTTTTTTTTTTTTTTTTTTTTAGATAAATCTCCACCAAGAACTAGTCCTGTGCTATCTGTGTTAATAAGGTGACCTGGGGAATACAAAAAATAGATGAAAGGTAGGTGGCAATTTCTGATTTTATCTTTATGTAGTTCTTGAGGGAAAGCATCCATTTCTCATGCTGAATGAAAGTCTGTTTGCTTCACACAGTGAGCAATTGTTTACGAATGCTTTCGAGTAGAACTCACTATCTGAATAATATCTGAATTCACTGTCTCAATAAGTTGGGAGTTTATAAGTAAGGAGTTTAATGTGTCTTAAATCAGAAAAATTATTTCTTTAAGAATAGTAGGAAACAATGAAGTCATAAAGTTTTACTGCTTGACTGTAATTCTAGAGCATAAGTCCTTTCGTAAGTACTGGACTAAATACACAGCACGTTTTCTGTTGGTATGCTGCTTTAATATATTTTACAATACCCTTTATTGATGCCTTGTTTTCTCACATGGCTCTTTTTGAGGAGCATTATAGACGATCAGTCAGCTTTATATGTTTCAGAATTGCTCCTGATGCCTTTCTTTCACACTAAAAAGCCTCTGTAGTACATTAAACCACTTTACAAATGGGAATTTCGCACTATGTTCTTTATGTACATACATAAATTGCTTTCATTTGTTTATGCCAGTGGCTTCCATGCTGGAATTGTAAGACTGCTGAATAAACAACTTTTCTCCCTGAATTACTTTTTTTCATGCTATTCATGTCTGCTGCCAGGCAGTACAGGGTGTATGTAACCACTCAAAATGAGGCCCTCAGAGCAAGAGCTGATTCTTAAAAACCCCTTGGAAATACCTTGGAATTCCTTTACACCAATGACCTAATGAAGGAGAAATATGTTTACACAGATTTCACCAGTGGAAGTCAATGCCTTTTTTTTCAGGCACAACTTTGCTACAGAAAAGAATAGAGAAAGTTGTTTATTTTCATTTCCATCCTTCTACAGATTGACTGTAATGAGACCTCTGATCTGCAAACAAGGGAACGTCACCTGAGCAATTGTGGCTCTTTCCCACTTAACCATTTCCAGTTAAATGTTCCTGGATTGTTCAAGTTCACTCTCACTGGTGTTTCAGAATACATTAGATCAAATCTAGACTCTTGCCATCCATAAAAATTAGCTGTTTCAGTGAGAGCAAGAAGGAATATTGGCATGTAAGTTCACAATGAACATACTCTTGAAGGGATGGAGTTGGAAATACCTTATTTTACAAACTTTGAACTCTATGTAATGTTTCCCTGACTTACTCACCCAATATCCTTTCCCTCCTTCCAAAACAGTGTCTGCCCAGCTGCCTATGTGCAGATGTAGTCCATGGCAGTGTCTCTCCTACGCACTGTACAGGTGTAAACCCATTTTTGGGTTCTTGCACTGCCACAAAGAGAGAGCACCATGCAACATTTGCCTGCTACCAGCCTTCCTTTCCAGGGATACAGTAACAACCACCTGTTCTGGTTCCTTGCAGAACAGGTATCCTTGAGATGACTTGCCAGCTGCCAGCCAGCAAGCACACACCGTGTGCACTGCTCAGCCAGCCAGCAGCCCAGACAAATTGCTTTCCAAGCTGTGTAATGCCAGGCTGAAACAGAGGAAAATGTGAGTACATTACATACAAACCTGACACCAGAGCGAGAAAAGCATTAGGCAATACCCAGTTCCAAAATGATCAGTTGGCACCTACGTGTGCCAGACATAGTGAAACACACGTGGAAATAGGAAAAGAAGCTTTGACTCTAGGAAACATTTTGAACATCAGAATATACAAATTGCACAGCTGCTTTCTTTATTTTTTTTTTTTTTTTTTTTTTTTTTTTTCCCTTTATTTGGATGTCCTTGTAAAGCTCTAACCTACAAGCAGAAGGAATATAACAAATAGGAAACAGAGAGAACTTGGAGATCGAGTCACAGCAGCCAGAGTCACCTTTAGACAAAGCAACTCTGGCTGATTTCCTTTACCTGTGGGGAGGAGCTGTAGGCTCAGCCCATGGGTTGAGTTTCCTGGGTGTTTGTCATCAGAATGTGGCATATCTGGAGAAACCAAGTACTGGGAATCCTTCTCAATGTCTCTCAATAGAAGGTACAGTTAATCTATTGTGGCATTGATTTTAAAGTAATATGTGCTCCATTACAGCCTCAACTAACCCACCTC
Source organism: Hirundo rustica (assembly GCF_015227805.2). NCBI lineage: Eukaryota > Metazoa > Chordata > Aves > Passeriformes > Hirundinidae > Hirundo > Hirundo rustica. The sequence continues at coordinate 7,285,026 of NC_053464.1, forward strand.
TAATTGGAAAATGATCACACTTTATCCCTTGCTTATTGCTAATAGAACATAATAACTTGAACTGTTCGTAGGATTATCCTTTGTTATAATGTCAAACTCAGAACCATTTACTACACTAAAATGTAACAAAAGATGTGCAGCCACAGAGAAGCAATTCTCTGTTCTCCAGTGTGCTGGGAAATGTAATTTGGATTTACTAAAACTGCATACCCACACACACAAATTGTTTCAGCTGAGCAGTTTCAGATATTCAGTTCTTTGATGTGGATATAGAAAATGTTTATATGTGAGATAATCTTCTTGTTGGTTGAATATTACACTGACAGTGGGTCAACACTGGATTTGGATGGCATTTGGTATGTGCATGCTACCTGGTCTGTACTTTCCTCTCTTTTCTGGTTTATACTTTGCTAAAAATAAAAACCACTAATGTTCACTGAGAAATGTTTTCATGTATCTGCACAAAAGAGTCATCTAGATCTCACAGAAAGTAAAAGGAAAGCCTCACAGACTTCACAGCATCCCTGACCTTTCCCTCACATCTGCTCTCCTCTTCCTACGCATCCGTGTACGCAGAGGCAGATTTACAGAGCAGGAAAACAAACGGAGTCATACGAGTCCTTCATCCTGGGTCACATCCCTGCTTCAACAAGGTACCATTTAACCTCAGACTGAACCTGATCTCCATAGGCCAGTTACATAACAATGAACAGCTGAAACACAAATAGACAAAGATTTTACAAATCAAAGCAAAGGTAAACTATTAACTGTTATTCTAAAAAAGTATATTTTTCACAGTAGCTTATCTTGAACTAAATACTGTAAAACTAAACTTTAGCATTACCATTTTTCCATTAGTTCTGATCTTGAGTAGATAACTTCTTTAGTATCCTTTTACTCTAAATTATTTAAAAAGAATGAGTCCTGAGGAAAAGCTTCAGCTTTAAAAATATGTCATTGTAGTGTGGCTTTACACTTTGTAGAACTGTATCAGTATGTGGTCTCCCCTTGCACAGACAGAGGATTCTCAGGTTTGACACTTCTCAGTGGGACCATTGCTATTTCATTTTCTTACTGCTGCAATTAAGAATTTTTCAAACTATTCCTGATGGCATAGTCAAATGTACTGCACAGGATTTTTTACCTCTCTGAGTGAAAAACATCGGTATGATAACTGTAGGATGGTATACATTGAAGACAACCTGAAAATCTAAACATGTCAGATGTGCTCCCTCCTCTTGTCCTTTTACAAATGCTCAAAATTCCCTCACATTTCAGCTCAGTTACATCTAAATGGAAAATTCCATTCTGTTTAGCAATATGTAAAATAAGATGATAACTCATAATGCAAAATCCAATCCCAGCTTAATGTGGTGGTAATAGAAAACTGCCTTTATCCCCTTCATCACACAGACATGCAATGTGCCTTTACAGTGTTACATGTGATGCAATTTTGCAGTTACAGATGAATCCAAATTTAATAGAAAACGTTAATCCGAAAGAAAACTGTTGTGGTCTATGCAGTAATAAAGACTGACCCTGGTTCTCATGAGGGTTTTTTTTGTAGAACTCCTCCCTGTGGATGATATCCAATGGCAGGAGGGTTCTGGTATGAAATTCAGAGCCAATAAAGAGCACAGAGAACTTGAATAATCCCTCTGTAACTGTGTTGGACCTTACACAGCTTGCAGACTTTTTTTTTCCCTAAAAATTGACTCTCTTACTCATCTTATTCTATTTCAGTAAATCAAGGGATGACTCATAGAAAATCAGAATCCAGGCACAACAAAGATACCATATAACGAGTCATTTGGTTTATACCGAGAATGTTGGCAAACGTATATATATACATGCTGATTGCTCCCCTGAGCAGCCACTGCAGCTTTTACTGCTGGATAATCTCTTTTTACCTTAACCAATTGCACTGTGACATGAGATTTTAAAATAGGCAGGTTTGCTTATGGTAATAATGCTGTACAGCTGACTCAAGAATAATTATTAAGGCTAAAATTGTAATTAAAAATACAGGCCAATTGCCCAATTTACTTGTGCTTCTTAAGAACTATTTATTACTCATTTAAAGAATGTTTTCAGACAGATTAAATTAAAAACACCATTTCTTTCTATGCCAGGCACATTCAGAAAAAATAACAACTATATTTTAGTTCTGAACCCAGTATTTGAATAACCTGGGGGAAGCACTAAATAAAAATATTAAAGTTGTAGGAGCTCAGCTGTCATCTGGCTGACATCTCCTGTCCACATCATGACCACAAAGCTGAAATTGGTTTGGATTTCTTCTGCTGTTTTTTGTCTGGTCCTGCTCATAAGTAACAGTGGCATTTCTGAGCAGTCACCAAAAAACTGTATTACACAAGAATCTGGAGACATGGTGCAATATATGGCAGAAGGTAAGACTGCTTTTGCTTGTGCTCTTCAGCATATTGCATATTAATAGGATATAACAGAATTTATATGAGCTTCATAGCACACAGTAAGTGACAATTTCTCCACGTGGCATTTGCCCTCCAACCTGGCTGATGGTTTACATAAATGCTAAAGCCCCGCTCATTATAAGTCAGGGCCTGACATACAAATTGGAGAGCTTTGTGAAAGATAGCAGATGGGGTAACCTGTTTTAAACTGAATGTTTCATGTCCTCTCAGTTCTCTCATATCAAAGTACAGTCCTAACCCTCTTGCAGCCCAGGAACTCCAGATTAAGGAGTAAAAGCCTGTAGCCCTTGGATGTTGCAACAAGTGGACCAAACTTTCAAAACCAATCTCTCTGGACCTGGTAATGCATGAGTTCGTTCTAGTTTGTCTTTTCTATTCTATTCTGCTTATGAAGTTTTAAAATCTGTCTTATAAATGCACTATCTAAGTACATTTCTGAATCATGTTCTATTCTTGTCCTTTTCCCCCAGAAGAACTGATCCATGCTGTAGCATTTTGTTTGAGGATTTAGTTTATCTTAGAAAGAGGTGTTTGTACTTTGAGGTTCTATACTTACATCAGAAACCACAGAGATTTTTGATACCACAGTTTTGGTCTGAATGCCAAGAATTATGAGTCTCTGCTCTCCCCAGGATTACAGGAAGGAGTGTTTAGGATCTTACCCTTTGCTTTTGAGCTTGTGCCCTGGCATTGGTATGATGCCCAGCTTTTAGAATTGCCTTCTTACAGTTCATGTAAGTTATTCCTCTCATCTTATTTTTCTAAGAGAAGGAATAAATCTCTTACATCTGTCATGAAAACACCCTGTAGTGGTTTTTGTCCACCTTACAGACAACTTCACACATTATCAAATACTTCTTATATGGGCAGAGACCCCTTCCTTTTGAAAATATTTTAAGACCAAGTTGAGCCTGAATGCAAGTGGAAAGTTTCACGGAGTCCTTCCTCTTGAGCAGCAGAGAGCTGCTTCCACCTTACTGACCATATTATTTTGTGTATTAACACCTCCAGCAGCACTGCCCTCTCTCCTCATGGCCTGTCCCTTATGCACAGAGTGAAAGTGGATCAAGGACACATCAAAGAATTACAATTCTAATCAATGTTTGAGTCAAAAATCCAGTGCACTACTGGATATAGACATCATTTGACACAGTTAATTACTGTCAATGTATAAACAAATAAAAAAAATGCCCAAGTGTGTAACAATTTCATGCTTTAGCACAGACAGGCCATGAGCAGAGGGTGAATTTCTAATTAAGAGAGAATTGCTATGGCAACCAGAAGTGGTCACAGATAATTGGGTGTGAAACCCCATGAGGTTTCATGACAGAGGTGTCTGCATATATTATCCAGCATACTTTCTGTTTCTTAAATAGAACTACATTGTCAGGTCAAACAATATTTTTCGTATTTTAGATGCCTTCTTTTTGAGCAACCAAAGTGACACTCATAAGGGATCTCTGTTCTTTCCATAGTAGTAGAGCAGTCCATGTGCAAAGACAAACTGGAGTGAGGACTCTCATCCTTAACTTACACTCAACGGTGGGTTAAAAAGAGAGGTGTTTGATTAGGTGCTTGCTAACCCACCTGAATGGGCCAGAGAAAGGAGATGACTGCCTGTTGGCAAAGCAGAGCAATCAGGGACAAAGGAACACGGCTCCTCACTGCGGGACTGTGCACACTCTCCAGCCCCATGATTGTCTTGATACTGCATTCTCATAGTTAAAACTGTTATTATTTTAAGTTGGTATTTTGTTATCACAATGCATGGGAGAGCAAAGGGACAATGACAGAAACCAAATTATTCTGTGTGACCCGGACCAGTCTGATCAGAGCAGAGGGGATGCTTAAAACGCACATTACATCAGCACAGCAACACCTGCATCAGCAACAAATTGTGATTAAACAAATTTACTTAAATTAACAAAAACTATTTACCAACTTAAGCACTTTCTATTAGATAGTTTTGAGTGTTATCTTAGCTAATTAGATATTAATTCTCTATGTAATGAATAATATATTATCTGTGTAATGAACCCTGATGAGGATTAAAGAAAAATCTCATTATTTCAAATTGTTGTTCTGGCACAAGATTTCTAAGATTTGTATTTAAATCCATTCTTGAACATGTGGATATGAATGAAAGGTCAGCTCTTTGCTTTGTAAATTCCCATTTCTCTCTACTAGCTGGACTTAAAGGGCACAGAGCTACTTCAGCGCATCCAGTATTCCTCTGGTCTGAAGGAATCTTGTGAATTCTCAGGACAGGATGGATTCAGAAATGGGTAGGATAAACAGATCAACTCCTGTAGACTTCCACTACTGCTGCAACTCAAAGAAGTTTTGAAACTCACTTCTTTTGAGACCTTCAGGATCTTTTAATATCCTGTATATTGGTGGTGGTTCTCAAGGTGCATTGCATTTCTCAGTTTCTCTGTAACCAAGGAGTCAATTAACAAGCCTTAAAATACTTTTGTGTCCCTGTTATAAGCAAAACCAAGAACATACCTGTTCTGCATCTTTAAATGAGGTAGTGGGTTATCATTAGTTTCTCTGCATATCTGAAAAGGCTGCTCAGCCACTCTGAAGGTGCAATCTGTAAACACAGTAGGGCGTTACAGCCGTCAGGAATTATCTGACAGAAAAATTATCAAAGGTAGTCAAAGCTCTCAGGCTGCACTGATAGTGCCATTCTAGCTGTGTTCTGCTGTTTCTGCACGTCCAGATTTCCCATTAATTACATCTCAGTAGGAGTTCTGCTTACAGCAATGTGGGCAAAGGCACTTTCAATCCCTAAGGAAAAGCAGACTATCATCGTGTACCCTCTGTCATGCAGGGAGGAGAACCCTGCCCATGCTGATTAAGTACAGCAGTTGACAGCAGATGTTATTTGTTAATTACTGACATATCCAAAGGGTCCTATGGCTTGACAGGCTCGGTAACAGATCCATTACCCACTTTGTTTTATCTCATTATGGAACATATGGTGGCAGTTTGATGTAGTAAAATTTTAAACCTTTTTTTTAATGTAGTCCTACATTGAATTCCTCACTCACTTTTTCTGTTGCTTCTTGATGGGTCAGAACATGTGCTTTTATGTTCCTTTTTTCTAGTATCCAATTACCTTGTGTTTTCCAATACAGTACAACTGCTCAGAGGTACTGATGTATCTCATCTGCCAATTCAGACTTTTTTTTTTTTTCACCTTTAAAAAATACCAACCAGATGGTTTCCAAAAATGACAATTATATCTAACGCATGGTTTGAAATTAAAGTACCACTGCAAAAATGCCTCTCATGTTTTTATATGCTTGAAGCCATACGTATCACTTTGGGTGCACAAAGAACTGTGTGTGTTCCACCACTGTAATAGACAAAAGCCCACTGAGAATTTGAGCTGCTTCAAGATAAAGCTGAGTGAGTAGCTATAAATTCTATGCTACAAAGTATTAGTGTGTATCTAAAGCTCAAATCTGAAAAGCACATCCTTCCAACTGCTCAGCAGCTCAAATATAAAGGATATTATTTTTTTATTTAATCTTAGAGTTAAGAAATACACTTGCTTATGTACATCAGTGGAAACAAGACATATTTCCAATGACAGATGTCTGAGATGTTACCTGCTTTGATTTGTAGCTAGAATGTTACTTAACTATATTAAATTATATTTGATTTTCTACTTCTCTATAAACCTATCTTCCCTCTTTGGAAAGCACTTGAAAATTGTCTTAGGAACAGCATGGCCATCAGGACCAGGGCATTGACTGTCCCCCTGTCCCGGGCACTGCTGAGGCCACACCTCGAGTCCTGTGTCCAGTTCTGGGCCCCTCATGACAAGAACTGGACATGGAGGTGCTGGGTCGTGTCCAGAGAAAGGAACAGAGCTGGGGAGGAGCTGGAGCAGCTGAGGGAGCTCAGCCTGCAGAAAAGGAGGCTCAGGAGGAACCTTCTCACTCTCCCCAGTGACCTGGAAGGAGGGTGCAGCCAGGTGGGGGTCGGTCTCCCCAGTACCAGAAGGAAGGGAAATGGCCTCCAGTTGTCGCAAGGAAGATTTAGGTTGGATATTAGGAATAATTGCTTCACCCAAAGGGTTGTCATGTCCTGGCACAGCTGCCCAGGGAAGGGGCAGACTCACCATCCCTGGAGGGATTTAAAAGTTGTGTGCATATGGCCCTTGGGGACATGGGGAAATGAGGGACTTGGCAGTGCCAGGGGGACGGTTGGATTTGATATCTTGGAGGTGTTTTCCAACCTGAACGATTCAATGATTCCATATAAAATTGAGAATGTTAATAAACATAATTTCATTTCCAGCCTGAAACTGAAATATAGAAACTGTCAGTGTAATTGGCACATGTTGAAGCGTCTTCCTTCATGGATGAATTAGCACTTGAAAAAAACAGGGAATAAAATGAAGAAAAAGCAAAATACTTACAAAAATTAGGCATTTAAAATTAGTGTTAACCTGATTAAATCTTTTCTTGCTATATTCACTTAACCTGTAAATATTTTTCACAAACTGAAGCTATGTAATAGCAATATGAAATCCATTTTATAATAGCAATAATTCACAAAGAAAGGCATTGTTTTTGACAGCTCTGGCAGATGTTAGTTGGAATTATTAAAAACAGGCTTTTGTCATGCAGAATTCTGTAGAATCACAGAATATTCTGAGTTGGAAGGGGCCCACAAGGGCCATGCAGTCCAACTCCTAAGTGAATGGCCCAAACTGGCATCAAGCCCATGAAAAGCCGATGGTGTAGAACTCACACTGAGTAAAACAACCCCTTGATGTACCTCAGCTGATTCTGAACAACATGTGGCACCAGGAATAAAATTAATCATGAAAATACTCTTAATAGGAAAATGGAGTAGTTAAAATCAGAGCTGAAGCCCTATGCAAGGGTGAATTTGTCAGACATGAATTCGATAACTGGGAAGGGCAGATCTTAGTGATCCTATGGAGACCTTAAAAATACCACAAAATCAACATCAGCAGGTGTAAAAAGTGAATCTCCAAGCACACAAAGAACTCCCCACAGAAAGACCAAGCCCGAGGTGCCACAGACATGGTATATTTAACAAAGTGCAAGTGCAGAGCACTCACCCAGAGCACAAGAGTTTGCTCAGCACAAAGCTCTGAAGGCAGGACATCTGTTAATGAGGGGCCCACGTGACTGAACCAATTATAAGCTGCATATGAGTAAGGCTAGAAGGTGCCATTAAAATTAAAGACATTAGGAATGACAGTGTATGGGATGAGGTATATGCACTTGCTGAGCATCTCTACTGGGAAATTAAGAAATGTTGGAAATGAGATGGATACTGTTGAATTGGAAATAAAAAGGAAGTTATCACCATGGTTCTTAGAAATCTCACATAATAAAAGCCTGCTGTGCCAGCGCAGGTCAAAAAATGGCAAGAATAATTCAGACAATAGGCATGACACACACACATACAATCTGCATGATGATTTTCTAGAACAAAATCAAGCACGACTTGCAATATATCAAAATGTCAGCTATCTATTTTAAATTTGAGAATACAGTAAATTCACTCACAATACTTAAAAAGTCATTCAGAAAGACTGAAGTGCAGTAGCAAAAATCTTACTCTAAGCATTATCTTAAAAATTTCTTTGCTCTTTCTTCAGAAAGATAAGTAGTCCCTTCACATGATCTTGTTCTTCACGGGATTCTAAAGGTGGCAACTGAGCAGCAGCATCCCAGCAGCTGGACAAGGCAGTGGGATCCAGCACATGAAGGGTTCCAGCATCAGCCCTGTGCTTTCCAGCCTTGTCCAGCCCGGGGTTGGGAATCTGCTTGTCTTTTCCCTAATGAGCAGACTTTACCTTTCCCATGCAGTTCCAAGGCTCAGGTGCTGGTGGGCAGGAAATAAAGCTCAGGTGGCCAAGAAACACCACTGGGAACAAACACCTGTTCTGCAGGGTTGGAACTCCACTCCTGGTGCAGTGAGATGTGGAGTTCATACAGTCCCCATCAACACCCTGGGGCTATTTGTGCTCTAGTACCTCAAGCAGACAGAAAAGGAATAAAAAAAACTTTGCCCGAAACCATTAGTTTAAAGTTTATAGCATAATTTTGCTTTATGATCTTAAGTAACTGAGGTATGAAAAGCAAAAATAAAATCCAAAGGACTGTCAAGACTAATTAAAAGAAAACTTCTGTCTTCTAACTCCTGTAATGACACCTAACCTGCTACAGGTCTTAAAAGAGGGAGATAAACATCCCTGTGAATTTTGCAATAAGTGTCCTTTTTTAACATGAACTGTTCAGCTAATTAGATTGCTCTCTAATGGTGTGGCTTAAAGAATTGTAATTGAATGAACCAGCAGGTTATTCTGTGAGTATGAGGAATCTACCAACACTTTGGTTTTTTTTAACTGCAGCTTTGGTGGAAATTGAATAAATAAATGCTTCCTTTTTAAAATTTCTTTTTTCACATGATATGGAAGCATCCAGTTATGAACTGGATATGAAAGTGCCAGTTATGACACAGTGATGAATTGGAAGTGAATTGTCAACTGAATCATAATGCAGTAAAAGGAAAAAACATTCAGATATGGACTCTGAATGTAAAAAAGCCAAACCCCACAAATGTGGTGGCATTGCCTGGCATTGTTTGTCCTCCTGTTTGAGTGATTTATCTAACATGATTATAAACTGAAATGTTCAAGATGGCTTTCAATAAATACTACTTCTCATGTGAAGAAATGAGCTTTTAACAAGGTCTGTTATGTACATACATCATTCTAGAAACACATTAATAAAATGAACATAAATCAAAGAAGCAATTTCAAAATAGCTAAATAGGACAAAGAGGATGTATAAACATTATACTTCAAAGAAAAGATGTTATTTTTTATTTTCTTCTTGGTAAAGTAGCATATTTTAACCTGCTTACAATAAAATTACCACAGGATATTAAAAAAACAAAACAAGAAAGTATTTAGAAAATTTTATATATATACATTTGCCTAAAAATTTTATTATGTAAACATTAGCATAGCAAGTTAAAATAATATTACAGTTTATTAACACTTATGTGAATACTGTACATACATATGCGTAATTAATAATATCTTTTCTACAGTTTCATAGTAACAACAACAAAAAAATCCCTCCCCTAAGTCAAAAGGGAAATTCAGCTTCAGTTGCCAACAGGTTTGGTCCCACATCCAAGACACTGAGTTCTTCATCTCAGTGTTAACTAAGAAGGAAAGCACAGCCCTTCAGAGCTGTATTTTCAACCACACTTATATTTTTATAATGTTTAGTGTCTAAAATGATTAATAATTAAAAAAACCCACTAATCACAGTGTAACTACTGTCATGGCATGGAGATAATTTCCAAAATCTTGTTAAAGGAAGTGCAATAAATTGTTTTGATGTGATAAAAAAGTTTGGTTTTTTTTTAAAGTCCAGTTATTTGCAGCAATTTGTAAGCTTGGAAAAGTCATTCCTTTCTAAACATTTCAGTGCTGTTGTCTAGAATAAATTCATGCCATTATGAATGAAAATCTAAGCCATTAATATTGATTGGAAGTATGCTCTCATTATTTTTGTAGAAGGAATTTATAAATAGTCTAAGTTCTCTATAACTGGATCATAAAAGTACAGTTAGTGTAGAGTGAGAAATAAATGAAATGTACAGTGTCACACCACTGTAGAACAAGTGGTTTATCTTCCATTCAATATGTGAAACACAAAGCAGGCTAATTGATATTTTTAAATATATTTTGTATTTCGTATAGATATTTTCCCATAGTAAAGTGTTTCTTTGAATACAGAATGCCACGAAGCTCCCAAATTTACAGAACAATAATCAAGTTAATATTCCATGTGATGCAGGGGCTGACTGAAATACCCTAACCTATAGAATGTGAAGGAGAGAAATCCTTTACTTTCTTGAATTGTTTAATCACTTTTCGAGAAGTGACTCAAGATCCAATTCAGAAACTGTTGTTTCTGGGGAGAAAAATGTGTTTATGGGTTTCTCTTCCTATATCCTAGAGTTCCAGCTGGAAGAGCCCAGGGCTGGTTCCAAGATTTGCATGGATGTATAGCAGCAGAATTTGGTCAAAAAGTATTTTTTTTTCCCCTTTAAACAGCTGTTCCACAGGTTTCTCATTGTAATTTCAAGCAGGTAACTGTACTTTATCCACAGGTATATATTATCTGTTCTCAGAATTCCAAGACATTAGATGAAAAATGTTTGGGGTTGGGGGGTTTCAACCTTTGAAATGACACAAAATTCCAGGAGAACTGAGATCCCTGCATTCTTTGAAGGAAAAAGAATTACATCAATATCAGAAAGCACCAATTACTGATTCCAGTAATGAAATATCAGGTTCTTAAACATTAATATGTCCTGGTAGAAGCATCATTAGTTCACTGGAGGTTCACAAAGTCTCATTTATTATTAGCTTGCTGCTCTGAGTCAGTCAACCCCATTGTTAGTGGGTCTGTATTAATTAATTAGACAGCTACCATGTAGGTATTATTCTGTACAATAAAACATGACTGTTACAAAAAAAACCACCCCACCTTAGCAATAGGTCACAATTTTGGTCCAGTATCTTTAATACCATTCTGTTCTTTCTCTAAATGCTTGTCTTAATTCAATCACAATGGTTTATGACTTGCAGTAGATTCTGTAAGGTAGTATAATTTGATTACAACTATCACATCAACAATATATTCCATTAAAGAGACTGGACTTGAAATTATTATCTTCCTAAGAATATGTGACTTAATGGACATATCAATTTAAGCCTTTATAACTATGTCAATATCCTGCCTCATATAAACCTTGGAGATTTTTTATTTTTATTATTATTATTATTATTATTGAGAACTTTGATTTAATTTGCAAAAGCCAAGTCAACACATTGCATTCTCTATAATGAATGAGAGAATCTCTAAATAAATGAGATTCTGAAAAACCACAGTCAGTCTGTGAATACTGATGGAGACACCTGCAAAAGCTGGAAGAGCTCTGCCTGCTCTGTGTTTCCTAGGGAAGGGTTCACGGTGGAGGTGACTGGAGAAAAGCACGGCAGTAGAAGTTGTGCTACGTTTTTTTTTTTTACAGTTTATTTTGAACAGTCACTAAAGGATGCAGAGGAGAAGCCCTGGATCTAAGACAAAGCAGGAATGAAATGCAGACAAGACCACAAATTGCTCTAGGCTGGCTCTACCAGCCAGGAACAGCTCCAGGGCCCAGCCTGTCCCGAGTCCTCTGTCCTGGGATTGCAGCACTGGCCACTGGTGCCAGCAGGAACGGTCAGTAAGGAAGTCATTGATAATTCATTAGGAATGAACCCAACAGCTCACTGTGAGCTGCCCACTGAGCATGGATGAGGGGTTAAGAGCTGTGAGTCAGCCAAAGGAAGTTTAGAGCTGTACAAAAACTGTAACTGCATGGAATTGGGTGAACAGGACAAGCTGATAAAATCATTCCAGTGGCAGAATCATTGTTACAGGTATTTCAGATGAATAATGTAACTACTTGGGATTCTTAATACCAACTGGTCAACCTTCTTCAAGAGGCTTTGCTGGTTCTGGTGAATGAACCGAAGTGGGATTTGTAACAGATATACAGGTTTCTAAGACAGGGCCTTTCAGAATGTCTTGAGGTGGTAAAAATTTGGGCACTCCTGTCAGTAGGGACCTGCTGGCACTCCTGCAGGTACCTCTGTAGTCTTCACCAGGGGTATAAAGTGGGAATGCCACCTTGTGAAGAAAGGCTTTCATTTGATTATTTCCTGGGATTTTCGAGAAACCACAGCTGAGCTTTTAAATGGATTAATAATGCACCCATTATGGTATCTTGTATCACCAAATGAACATTGTTTGCAGACTGTAATCTTAGCAGCTGATACACAATTCAGCTAAGTTAACAAAGAGCAATTTGTACAGGGTAAACAAGTTTAGTATTTTTATGTTATCTACATACATTAAAAATTACAAGAAGCAAGATAATCAGGAATGAAATAATTTTAAGAGCCAAATGCAGATACAAAAAATTCCTTTTAAACAACTAAAAAGAAATTCAGTCTACAGTAAATGAAATTTCTTACCATTTGCAGCTTGCTGAATAAGAAGTACTTGAATCTGTGAATTATTTCTTGAAAATGAATACAGCTTCATGTAACAGATACATTACAAAGGTTTCCACACAATGTTTTCTTTCAAATTTACTTGCAATTCAGTGTTAGTACATGTGCCATATTTCTACTAACCAAGTCTCCACTTTCTGAAAAATGAGTTAAAATTGTTTCAAAGTGGGACCATCATATAGCTACTTTTCTTTCCAACAAAGACAAATTAAACCATCAGCAGTGCATCAGGCTGAAGAGTTTGGAGAAGCTACTTAACTGCCAATCTACTCACATTCCTTTCTCCTTAAGTAAGTGTCTCACTGTAACTAACACAAAACACCAACAGTAATTAATGTGTTAATGAACACACAGCAGCGAGCTCCCGGGCTGGCCTTTGGGCTTTTCTCTGTCTGTGTGGTAACAGATCTCTTACTGCCTGGGAAATATTGTTCCATTTCTGTGACACGATTTTACTTTGTGGTATTTCACCTACTGAAATTTCTGACCTGGAGAGTGAATTTCACTCCTTTCTGCCACATTTTGCAGTTGAGTGCAATCTAAAAGCTCCATATTTCAGTGGTGGCAATCCAGCCCCTGGGGCTCACGCTCAGGGCCACTCACTGTGCGTGCCACTGAAAATCACTGACCACTGACCTGCCTGAACAACACTCACTGCTCACAGCACTGCAGAACACAGTTCCAGCTTGCTGAAACTTTAGTAAAGCACTGAGGTACAAACTCTGTTACTCATCATCAGCTTGTTTTTTTCCTGGAGAAGAATGTAAGATGTGAAAATTTAATATAACGAATGGATAATAAAATGACAAGATACAGAAATTTAAGTAACGCTATCCAAAAAAACTTCTGGAAAGATGTTCTTACATAAAGGAAAACCAGAACACAATTGATAGAAATTTGAACATAAACTGCTTAAACTTAATGAAGAGAAGAAGATAGCAAAAACATAATTAACTGCCTACGGCAGTGCAGCTAATGGATGCTGAACTGGATTCCAGTTAATCCGTGTCAGGACTTCCATCACTTGTAACAATTCCTGTCAATTTTTTAGTTGCTCTTACAGTAGTAGTTACAAATTAATTTTCAATAAGAGGTGATGGGTAACAGGCACTTTCATTACAGGCGATTTTTAAGTATCACCGTGTGAAGGGTTTTAAAAAATCAGATTATGAATTCCACCCTGCCCTGTTAATGATGGACTGTTCTGTAACACAAGCAACAAATTAATAACAAAATATAATCCAAGACTTAAAAGCACTGTTTTGTACCACACTAATTTTGTATGTCCTTGTGGCGGTTTGTAAAAATGAATATTGCACCTGCCTTACAGAAGACTGAAATTTCACTAAAAAATTATTACATTCTCTGATTTTAAAGAATTACTTCTCACAGATGAATGCTGTTGAGAATATCTAACTAGAAATGTACAAAAGCTATTTTTCCACCTGTAATGTTTTTCTCAGCATCTTCATTGTCAATGTTTTAAAAACCTTTGTGTGTCAGAGGTTTACAATAAAAAAAACCCAAAACAACGCAGTCTTTCTATTTACAAAAGGTAATAAATTAGTGAGGTGCTTTTAAGCACATCTTTCTGACATATTAAGTAGTGATAATCATAAAGGTTCTTCTCAGGAAAAAAAAAAAGTCTTGACGTGAAGCCCATGTCTCTCTGGAACAGAAAACTGTACATGGAAAAAGGGACAACATAATACAAACAAGGAATTCATTGTGACAGAAGGACTTCAGAGGAACAAAGGAGAATTTGTGCAGTGCAGCTTTACAAAACAAAGGAAATGCCGATCAGTTTGCCGAGCTCTCGTGAAGAGCCCTCGTATTCTTTTGAGAAAGTGATTACTGCCTTCCAAAGTAGTTAATCAGGATATGACCCTTGGTAATGAATGTCTCTTTTCAGGATTTAAGTTGATGCAGCTGTAGTCTCTTCAGGAGCTTAAATTATAAATATAGGCTAGGAAGGAATCACAGAACAACCTAAAGTACGTGCTGCCCACAGTGACAACTCAGGAGAAGGGTCAGAGGTCACCGCTCTGAGGCTCCAGGCTCCGGGGCTCCCTGGGGTGGCTGCGGGACAGTTTGGGGAAGCGAGTGGTCACTTTCGAGCGACTGCTTTTGCTCACTGGTTCTCCAGAGGCTGGGATATCACTAGAGAGATAAAAAATAAACAGAGAACAGCTAATTTATGTTGTATGTAAATCGTTGTGTAGTTATTTCAACATGAAAAAAGCAGATGTTATGAGAGCCTGGCACATGACTGTGAAGTACAGCACACATCTTCAACATCACGGAATTGCATTCTTTCTACTGGTGTCTCGAGTGTGAATTACAAAATGGGCTCTTTCAGAAATGAGAACTAGTAGAACTTTCAATACTTCATGGAAGATCGCAAGTTACAGGATAAAAGCTCTATGAGTTGCAGTTCAGAGATGGTGGGAAAAGCATTTTGAAGCAATAAAAGTACAAGCAAAATAGACAAGAGCTTGGATGATGCTCAATTAACAATCCTCTAATCATGGATGGATGTATCATTACATGATGAAGTACATTTGTAATACATCCCTGAATTCTTCAGTCTCTCCTGAACCACAACAGACTACAGTCTTACATGAATGAGCCTTTTGCAAAAGACCCTGAGAAGAAGTTTGAACACATTAAGTTCAAAAACAAGCAGTAACAGAAAATTCCAGCTTACCTAGGTGATATTCAGGCTATAGACTCCTCGGAAAACTACAGTATAAAGGGATAGCATTGTACTTTTGCCATTCTTTTACAGGCATCCACATGGCTTTTAATTAAACTGCTTACATACAGATCAATAAATAAAACTAAGTTTTGCATTTAGCAACTCAACTAAGCGATAAAATTACACAGCCTACAAAGCCAAGCTTATACTCCTAAATGAAAAGCCCCAACCTTACAATACCTATCTTCACAATGTGATAACTAGTCCAGAAAGGAGAAATTGCTCATCTGCACTTCTGGCCATATTAAGCAAACACAGATATATTTTAAAACAATCCCCAAAGTTTTCTGTGCAGTTTCTTTTCCTGCAGAGTGACCTTCCTCACACAGAGGTCAGTCACTCCTGCCAGAACCACAGGCACACTCAGACCCCACTGAGGCATCCACATGGGAGAAATGTTAGCGAAGCAAAAACCTTTAACAAGTCTTGGGATTGACTGGAAAATTCCCTTGCAGGCAGCAGAGCACTTCTGCAAGAAAGGTCAGCTGTCCTGCCTGGCCACAGTGCACACACAGCCACCCCCACAAAGGGAAGAGAAAAAACCAGTACGGAAAAGTTATGTTCAATTCAGATGATAAGAAACAGAAAACAAAGTCTGGTGGGGTTTTTTAATGGCAGAGTATTTAATTGGTCTACATTTCTAAGCAGAAAACTCTGAAGTAGCTTTAGTTAAAATAAAGGATTTTCCTAAGTCAAGATTCACCACATTCCTGTTACAGTATTTAGTCTTCCAAGGTAACTAAGAAGTCCTTTGTGTGAAAAAATGCGTAATACCTGTGGCAAACACCCTCCTCTTCTTCAATAACCAGATTAACGAGTTAGATCTTTAATTCCTTATTTTCCTTGTCACTAAAATAAAAACTCTAAAAATTAATTTAGCCTATGCTGTTAATTCTTGGTAGCCAGTGATAATTTGACTTCCAACTGTGGCCCTACGATTTCTTATTCTGAAACTCAGCAATGCTATCTAAGTTGCTGTAGAGAATTCTGATCATGTGAATCCAATTTCAGCTGTGCTCATTACCATGGATTTCTTTTAGTAACATGAATATTATTACTCATAATTTTTATACTATTTATAAAATTGAGCAATGCAGTGTTGATATTGTAATGCTTGTAAAAGACAGCATGTGACATTGGCTTCAGAGGGTTGTTGATTTTGTTTTAAGAGAAGTATTTTTCAGAACATGTAAACATAAAATAATCTAAATATCAAATATACAATGGAATAAAATTAAATGTTCACCTCACTGGGCTTTGCTCAGTCTAAAATGGGTTAATTCACCAGCACAGTGGCCAGTGCTGACAGAGCTTTGGCTGTCTGAGGCACACGGGAATCCTTGGCAGGTACAAGGTGGTTTACCTTGGAGCACCAGAGGAGTGCAATTATTGTAATTTGGTGATAGCTTTATCTAAAGCACATTTTAATGCACAAGCTCCTCCTGCTGGCATGTCCCCAAAACGACATCAGTGCCAGCCCAATGGAGCAAAGCTATTCAGAGGGAAAAGGGCAAAAAGGGCAGAAGGAGTTCCCCTAAAATGAAGAGAGACGCATTAATATCAGTCTGCCCTGCCAGGCAGGGCTGAGGTAATCAGGTCGTTTAGGGTAATTGCATGAACACCAGTGTCTGTGAGCAAAGGACAGAAATTGCAAGTAATTCTGCAAATTTAAATGATGCAACATGATATAGCTAATAACTAAATTAGAGATTAATTTATCTTAAATGTCTTAGCTGATTTTTATAATGACAATCTAAGACACATAGTTATCTAATGGAGGTTTACAGAAGTCAGTGTATATCTGAGGAGTTACATCTTCATGCATCCAGCATGAAAAGAAAACTGGAGCTGAAATTGATCAACTTCTGGAAACAGATGTTCTATGGGGGAAAAAGTTTCAAGTATTAAACATGAGTAGGGAATTTAAGTCTTTCAGCCCCCTTTTCATCCTCTCTTTTTCCAAACCTGATGGGAGAACCACCCATCTCACTTGCCTGCTTCAGCTCTGGCTTTTTTACCAAAATGACCAAAACACATGGTAATCAAGTAGGAGGAAAATATTCACCTCCCATCTCTTCTGTCTCCTGCTATTGATTTAGTAATTTAGTTCTGGCCTAGAGGTTGAATGATACCAATACAGTCTCTGGCACTAAACAAGACACTTTCTAAATGTACTGACACTTCAACTTGTCAAATAGTCCATGAACTCTTAGGCAGAGGCATGAAGACCTTCAAATGATTCTCTCTATTTCTGGCAAATGCACATGAAGATGGAACTGAGACAAATCTTTTTTCCATCCAGTGTTTGGGCTGGAGAAGGAAGAATAAGCCATTACCTACAAGGTTTGCAAATCCTCTCATTTGTCACACTCAGTAAAAATAGTCCCTAGGTTAGTTGGGGGGGCCTGAGTTAGGGTTCACCTCTAGCTGATTGTTTTACTCAGATTAAAATACAAATTTCAAATAGCTAAATCTAAACCAGGGAGCAGCTGTGGTGCAGTAACTGTCCCAGCCCAGCTCCCCCAAGTCCCTGAGGTAAAATCGCCAATTCGTCTAGGCCAGCAGCTACACCTGTTTGGCTTTAATAGAACATTCTGCTTTTCATTCTATTTAGCACGGTCCAATTGTCCAGGCCGAGCACTGAAGGCAGAGAGGCTTTGCCAGGCACTGCCCTGTTCAGCAGTGGAATGTCCACCTATTAAAGGCTCAAGTTCTTTTCCACATTCTCACCTTGGCCTATTCTGAAGAAAAAAGCAACCTGCTGAGGCAATCAATTCCTCCTTCCCACCGGGTCATTGTTTAGCTTTTAAGCATTCCTGATTGATCTGCCCAGCATTTGTTTGGCAAACGATTCAGTTTCATTGATTTTGTCTTGGTGTCAAGTTCTGCCTGAGGTGCATCTATAGAAAACAGCTTAAAATAACCGGTCCTTTTCATCAGCTGCTGGTTTATTCATACCTTTGATTTATTGCTCTCCCTGTATCCAAATGTAAACTGTATTTTGTGGCGTTTTCTTTACATACTCAGTATATGGAACTGCGGTATTCTCTTGGCTGATGTGAAGAAATTTATTTCCCATCTCATTGCCTTATTCTTCAGGATAAAATTAGAGAGAGAAGTTTCTGATAAAAATAGTATAACATATCTGCAATTGGAAATACTTTTGTATCAGCCAGAGATCAAAGAACAGAAGTAATAAGCACATCTTGGGAGGGTAGCAAAGCTCAGGCATTTCATGTATCTATCTATAGATCTATCTCACACGTAAATGCCTCTCTGGAGACATTCATAATTCTAGTTTTACTTGAGTTATATTAAACACACCTCATGAAAAAAGGCATTCGCTGCCAGATAAATTTGGTGACTTTTGCCAGCTTCTTGTGTTATTAATTCTTTGTCAGTCATTATAATAATCTAGTTCTGGTTATAACCTGAACACTTAATGTGGTGCTCAGGCAGGCAGCTCCTCAAAAAGGTCCAGTTAAGCAATGCCCAGACTGTATCAGGAGATCCTTAGTAGAAATTGAGAACAAACTCTGACTTGACAATGCAATATATCTCAGCACCTTCTGCCAATTAACATCAGGGAAGACACCCATTTAGTGGCATTATTAACTAAGATTCTGAATTCACCAGATCATTTCACATACTGTGTTAACTCCTGCTTTGCAGTCAGCTGAGTGAAATCCTTGTTTCCAGTTGGTGAAGTATAAAAATAATTGGAGACACATTTCCTGCCACTGCTCCCAATTTTGTAGAAATTAAATATATTTTTTAATGAGAAACTGTGATCTCCACTTATTAATACAAATGTCTGGTTTGGATGTTTAAAGAGTCAGTTATTAACAGAAGAAATAGAAAGAGAATCCCTCTATAGTACACTTTGACACAAAATCCTGAAGACACTATTAGAGCAAAGTTGTCAGGTTACAAACTGAATAATCACTTCCATCAAGATTAGATCTGAAATGAAATTTCAAGAAATGAAAAGCCTTAATTTTAATACTCCAACCATTTGGTTAACGTACAGCTCCTTCTACTTCCACATACACGCTTCTACACTCATGACATATTTGATCTCTTCTTGCAGTGAAATAGTGACACATAATCATGTTTCCATTTGTTACAATTCAGATTACCTGGACTTGAACATTCACATGCTACAATTCAGTTTCCATAAAAGCATGAAGACTTTCTTCATCAACATCTGCTTTGTTATTTGAATTTTTCTGTAAACCATAACACTGTACATAACTCTGATAAAACAATTTTTTTTCCCCACTAATTTCATTTTGAAGTTGGAATAAGATGGTTACTGTATCTAAAAGTTCTATAATTGAAAAATATCTCTGTTACACACCCTTTCACTCAGGAAACGCTGAGAACCCTGCAAAGGTGACCTTTCATCAGTTTCCATCTAAGCAATACTTCTATTTAATACTCTCATTCCTTGGCTTTCTGCTGCACAGTGACCTCTCATTTGGGAATGGTCACTCTCCATGTTTTGTGATGCCCCAGACAGAATAACGGAATGCATGAAGACTGTGCTCTGGAAAATTACCACTGCCCAGCTAACTAGGAAGACAGAAACCACTACAAACAGATTTACATCTATTTATAACTTATATATTAGGTTTCTGTGTTTCTGTGCTCAGTTGAAAGGCAAGAAGTTTGGCTGTTCCATCCAATTCCAGCTGGAAATCACCAACATTCAGCTCTGCTCATTCTCCTCCTGTCAGGGGTGACTCTGTGTGAGCAGCACCATCCACCACACTCAGGGAGAGGGGATTTCATGAACAAGCAGTTCAGAAGCAGAACATGATCCAAGGCTTTTTATGTAATAACAAAAGGTCAGATTTGCTTTCAGAAGAACAGTGTTCAGAGAATACCTGGATTTGGGGTTTCCTGCTAGTAAGTAATTATCTTTAAGGAAAGCACAGACATCTAGAATACATTTTTATTGAAAATACCGAAGTAACTGAAGACAGAAGATGTGCATTAGGATTCACAATGCATCATATGCATGAAAATAAACTAAAACTTTTGTTTGGCAAGTAGCAATTTCCATGTGCTGAGGCAGCAGTGCATTACAGTGACCAGCCAGGCACTTCCTCCTCCGTAGTCACAAACTGTTTGCACACAACAATTTTAACATGGAAGGCAGACAATTTTAATTACCAAATTAGCTTTTAAACAGCACATAATCATTACAACTGGCACTGGGCATAACAACAAAGTTTGCTGCAAATGCCTTCTCAGACACCAGGACACATGAAGCCAGTAAAAGGAGTTAAATATTAACACCCCTAAGCCTTCCACCTCTAGTTTACACAGAACACAAAATGCAAATAATTAATCATGTTCCATGCCAAGCACTGGGGGAAAAAAAAAAAAGATTTATCATCTCCTCCAATTTGCCACTATCAGAAAGCGGAAAACTCTGAAAGCTTAAAATGTTTCTTCCTGTCTTCCTCCTTATCATTTACCTGATCCTGAGCGCACTAATGTACTGAGACTAATGGCAGTAAAAAACTTGGTGCATATTCCTGCCATACTTCACCACATCAGACTTTCAGCCTTCAACACCACGTAATTTCAGCACCCGGGAAGAGCAGCAGTTACAGTCTCCTGTTCTTCCATGGGCTCAGGAACAAACAGTTCCTGTGCTGCCGCTCTGAGCTGGGCAATGGCCCTGGGGGAGCGAGCTGGTGTCCCTGCTGAGGGGCTCCGTCCCCTCCATGCTCCCTGACTCCTGAGCCATATTCAGCCAGGCAGGAATATCTGCCCCAAAGCGCTGGCAGGTGCAGCTTTCAGTGAGTTTAAATAGTCCCCAAGGGAACAGTGCAATGTACTGCTCTTTGCTTTGGGTTTTGCCAAAGCAAACTGCCCATCAGAAAAACCTGCACAATTACAGTCATTCTTTTATTTTTAAGGACAAGCCCCTTCTTTTAAAATTACCATAGAAGCAAATGGAATGATAGAGAAAAGTTGTGATCAAAACATGCTGTTTTGATCTTCCAAGGAAGTGCTTCTGTTTTAATTGCTCCATCAAGTTAAGAGGTATCAGCTGCTTCTCTGAAGTATCTTCATTTCTCATGAAGATTACACATGATATTAACATGTGCAAAAGGCAGGAGAGAGCTGATGTGACCATTCTCAGGGGCAGATCCAGATCTGAATCAATGTCATGTTAAAAATAACAGCTATGAATACAAAAAATGAACAGACTTAAAAACTGCTCCAGGAATCATACTCATAACTTTTCTGGAAAATATGGTGGCAACAATAACATGAAGAACACTGCTCCACAGCAATCGCTCTTACTGGCTTTTATTTTTTAAATACTAAGGGCATGTTATTGCATTCCAGCCATAAGCTTGATACTAATAGTGATCCATGACCTAAAAACCTCAAAAATATAGGTCATAATCTCAACCCCTGGGAGCTTTTAAATTATTCTTCATTTTAGCCCATTATTTAGTTTTCCTTAGATAAAAAAGAAATTCCCACTGAGTTGGATAAGCCCGTAGAAAATAGTACATCTGCACCTGCAACATAATCACAGGGAGAGGGTTGAGACTTGGCATAGTGGAATTAGATCTGTACTCTCTAAATAAACCAAAGTAATCAAGATGGGGAAATATGTAAATAAATGAGTACCATCAACAGAATAACAAGGGAAATGCTGACTTTGTTCTTGGTATTGAAGACAGGGACTGTTGTTTACATTTAATCCAAGACAGAAAAGGAAGCTCATGGAAGGGCACTGCCTATGGGAGCCAGCTTGGGATGCAACAATCTTGATGGATTAGACAGAAACTGAACAAGCCTCAGTTGGCCAGCAAAAAGACAACCACAGTAACCAGCAACCAAAATCACATTTTCTGTTTAATCATATTTTAATTATTTTCTCTGTAAAATGAAAATGTGATAAATGCAGCTCAACCCTTTTTTTCATTATGAATCCAAATTAGGTTAACAGGCAGCAAAATTTGCTACTGACTCCAGCGGGAGTTCAATGCACGGTGCATTGCTGGCCAGGAGCTCCTGAAATTTGGGGTCAGCTCTCCAGGTATCATCAGATTCAGAGCCTTTACAAAGTGTATCATCTTGGTCCCTCTATAACCCAGAACTTTGCCAGCAAGTTCAAAATAAAGATACATCAGATTTGCAATAAGCTTGCTCCTTTGCCAGAATATTAGAGAAGAATCAATTTAGGACACCGGTGAGCAGCCGTGACTGCCCCACTGCTGGCAGCCACTGCAGTGTAGCTGCAGGGCTGGAGTGACATTCCTGGCAGCTGCTGAACCACCTCAGTTCCAGCTCCTGAGAAGCCTGGAAATGGCTGCTGCTGCCCAAAGAATCTGCTTTGGAGGCCAGCTGAATTTTGTCCCAGAAGGAAGCTACCACAGGATCACGGGATCACGAGGCAGGCACGTTCCTCATTTACCTATGAAATCCCCTTCTCGCTTCTTTGAGTTTTGTGGCTTTTGGCCACATGAAGATTCTGCTGTTAGGAAGAATAATTAACTTTGATAGAGGACATTTTATAGCTCCAAGCAAATTTTGAACTAAATAGTAACTCCCTTTCCCTGTTTTAGAAGCTCAGTAAAGCACCTGTGGGTGGTCAGTATTACACGTGCACAGGACCAGGCTGTGAGATGGTGCAGGAGTTTATCTTTGCTGGGGTAGCTGTGCTTTGCCAGCAGGAGAACAGCCCCAGCAGGCAGCAGGGGAAGTTGTGCCCACAGCTGCCCCTGCACGGGGCGGTGCTGGCCTGAGCAGAGCGACGAGAGGCTGGTTGTGCCCTGCCCAGGTGACACACGGAACCGACTGCAGCGACAGCTGCACAGGCACGGAGCCTTCTCATCTTCTCCCTGCCCTGTGCTCAGCAATGCTGGCACTGGATTTGCTTGGAGCCTGCAGGATTTAGATGCTTTTTGACTCAGCTGTAACACTAACAGTAAAAACATGGTAAAATATTCAGTCTGCCTGACAATGCAAACTAACGCCATTTTCTTTCCCTTTGGTCATACCTGGCTATTCCCAATAGCTGATGCTTTAGGATTTATCTCTTTTATTATGCAGGAGTCTTCTACTGAAAGATTTCTAACAGAGTCAGACATTAAGAGCTGTTCAGTGTATATATATGATTTACCACATTTACTGTATTAAAACTAATAAATTAAAACTCTTATAAAGAATTAATTTATGAGTTCTTAAAGATAAGAATAAAAATTGAGAAACAATATTTCAGAAGTCAGATAGATATGGAATAGTAACAAATGGACTCTGCTGTCTGCAAGGTCCAGATTTCTAACTTTCACACTCAAAGATTAGCAGGTCTCCTTTTACCACATATCATGAGTCTTACTACTCTTAAGTGTAATTGTGTTACACTTCTAAAACCTTAATCTAAAAATAAACCTTCATACTGCTGTTAGTATAATCAAACCATGGAGCACTGTGGAATTAATAGGTGAAGATCTGAAGAAAAATGACTTTGATCTGCTCTTGGAGATGGAGACCCCAGCCATCCATCCCAGTATAAATCCTTCCTGGAATTTCTGTTTAAATTTGGGTTATTTGAGCAAGAGTAAACTGAAGAAGCCTGGTTAGCTCTAAAGCAGATCTGCATTAGGAAATGCGCAGCTGTTCTGGCTCCATCCTCACAGAGCAGGGCAGCCTGATGTCGGGCTGATGCTGTAAATACACAAAGTTCTGCTGAGCGCTGTCCCTGGGCCATGCAGGACCAGGGAGGGGAAGCACGGAGAGGATGGATATCTCTGCCATCCCTGCTGCTCCACTCAGACCAGCACTGGCTGAGGAAGCTGCCACTGTTATTTTGCACAGACCTCAAGAGTTCAGGTCATTTGGCATTTCTGAACTGACATTTGGCCTCATTTGTATCTCCAGAGGATGTATTTGGAGACCTCTGAAGCAGTCTAAAGTAAAAAAAAAAAAACAGCCAAAATCACTTTCTTTACTCATTGGTTAATGATGTGAAGGGCTATGACAGGGAACAAAACCTGCATACTATGAATTTTTTGTTATTAATAGACAAGAACCTATAAGTACATCAAGTTATTCTAGGATACTTCAGCTAACTGTTCATGGATTCTGCTCCCACCACACAAGTACCAAACATATTAAAAATACACCACAAAAATAGGATCCGTAATACAACAGAATTGAATGGATTATGTTTACAGCTGGCAGATAAGCAAAAAACCAAGGGACAAAGCTTCTGGAGGATGTTTTGAATTTCAGTGATGGCCTGTAGCTAATTCCTGCTGTTTTCACAGGAAAAACTGATGGCTGCTGCAATATTTTTCAATACAAGTTCAAATGAGGAAAAGAAATAACCCACCCCCCTTTGAAAAACTGTGCAGTTGGGCATAAACAAGCTTGTTATGGTCTGGATTAAAGCCAAGTACATGCACAAGTACAAAGATACCTCCCTTATGAAGATTATTTGCTTTATGTGTTTGAATGGATGCATCCATTTATCCATTACTGTCAGTGTTGCACAGAAAGGAGTGCATAAGCACTGGAAGACTGCAATATAAGATGTATAAACATATTGTTCTAAACTACAGTTTCATGAGTGTTCCTTACTGCTTCATATGCTAAAAGAAAGGAATAAAGTTTATTTTCCATCCTCAGCATAGCCTCATTCATTTCTCAAAATCTCTTCGACTGTGGAAAAGTAATTAAACTTAATCTTGGGTTTTAGTCCCAGTGAAATAAGCATTACAGAATAGGTTTTCTTGCAATACTCCAGATCTAATAGTCACATGAAGAGGAAAAAAAGTCATGTTGTTTCATTAGCAAATTATATATTTTTTTTTAATCATTCTACTAATTCTGCCATTCAAGCAATTATGTAAAATTTACATATGGGAATACATTTGCACGTACTCATTCTCATTTAAAGAACAGTGTATTTTCAATGATTATTCCCCTTTTTTCCCCTGCATAACAGATTTCTCAAGGGCAATTGCTCTGAGATACTGACATTTCAGGGGATCTGGAGCAAACACCATAAACTCACATCTGAGAGCTCAGCTTGCAATACCTCTGACAATACATTACAGAAATCCACCTCACCAAAACTGTTTGCAAATGCCATCCTGTGCCAAAAGCGTTTGCAGCTGTCACAGAGAAGCACCCAGAAGGAAAAAGGCCCTTGGCTGAATGTAGAGCAGCTCCTTGTGCACCAAGGGCGGACGTGCAGGCGTCAAACACCAGCAGCGCCCACGGGGACGGCCACCAGGCAGGAACGAGAGCAGGCACGGCTTCCAGGGGCCAGCCCTGGTTCTTCTGCACCAGAGACCTTGGAAATGCCATTTTCCATCTCACACACTATCAGAAAGGCAGTCTGGTGACATAGTGAGTGTTTGGGATCTGAGGAGAGAACAGGGCTCTATGCCCTGACCAGAAGGAGACAGAGCCAACCCGGCAGGTCATGGAACTCAGACCCTGCTTCCCAAAGAACAAATCCCTAAATCCTGTTCTCGCTGGAGGTGCTGCCTTTGTACATCCTATGCACATGTGCTGGTCTGAGAGTTCTTCTATTCTCCCACCTTTTAGAAACTCATAGAAGAAAAATGATTTTTTGATGAGATGTGTTGCTGGCAAGTATCTCTATCAAGCTTCCCCTGTTAATAGAATTCAAGCTGAAAATGTCAAATTAAAGTTTTTCTCTTGAACATACACTGAATTTCAGTAACTGGTTTGTACCAGGAGTCATCTGTTATAAACTGTGTCTATCAGTTTCATGACTCTATGTAAGATTTTACTAAGTAGAGAATTAAACTCACGCATCTCCAGACTGGGTTTTGTGGCGGTCACATCCACACTAGTGTAGTTTAAGTAATGTATTTTGCCATGCAGACCGGTTAAAGTAAGAAGCCCCTAAGTTCCCTTCAACACATCAGAGAAAATCAGGAGTAGAAATAACCTCACCCTTTGTGAGAATAGTATGCCTTCAAAAACATCTTTAAGTGCCACATTTGCATGCTATGCAACTTCTAAATATATTATAAATAGAAGGTATATGATAAATACAGTATTGTTTGGTTTCTTAGAAGGTATATGATAAATACGGTATTGTTTGGTTTCTTTCAGTTCCATTAATAAGTTTCTATTCATTCTGTGAACATATATTTAAAGAAATTATTCCCTCTTCAGTCGTATATTTCAAATTCTAATTTCAAAAAACATCACTAGAAGAGTTGTGGGCTGTAAGAACTTACCAATAAGGGAAACTCACCGTCCCATCTGCTCCAAGCCATCCCACCTACCTGCACACTGCTTTCATGGAGAACGGGCCTTGGGGAACTGCTCCTCCTCCCAGCACTGTGCCATTCCCACAAAGAGCTCAGCTGTGGGATCCAGGCATCCTCTCGGGGGGAGTCCCCAGGGCCCCATCCCCAGGAGCAGGACAGGGAACTCGGGGTTCTGGATCCCCGAGCTCCCCGATCCATCTGCACTCGCACGCACGTTGCTCTGACCGACCAGATGGCCGCTTACAAAACAACATGTTCACAGCAACAGTGTTCAAAACACTTTCTGCTGGAAACTTGTTTTCTGTCAGGGACCTGCAGATGGTTCCCTTTCCCTACCTGTAAGTTCTCCAAAACACATCTCCTGAATCGGCTGTTATGCAATCTTCATATGCTGAGATTCGACTGTGAATAGCTAAAGCTGGCAATTTTCTTAAAATAAGCTCCAGAAAGAGAAACTTAACGAGCAATTTTAGATCAGCTAGTTTAAGCGCAGCTGTAGAATAAACATTACAAACTGTTTTGCAGGATTTAGTAGGCCAAGAAGTTAGCTTTAAAAATCACAAATTCATTACAGGGAACTCATGTAGATTTGGGTAAGGCCGGGAAACTAGCTCAAGGAGGGAAAATTTTGTGAAAAGAACATTGTACAGCTCCATCAGAGGTGTCTGTGGGGTGTGCACGTGACACAGTGAAGCACCTGAGCCAGTCCTGAACAACCATGCAGTAAATGGCTCCTACATCCACATGCCCCTTTATGCAGTCACTCCAGAGGCAATTAAATGTACTCTCACCTGCTCAGCAGCAATGAAAAATTATACTGAGAAGAAAATTATCATCACACCAAATTAAAATATTCACTTTGATCAATTTTTTTTTGGCCAGTCTGGTGCCCTTTGATGACCTGGATTCTACATAAAAACATGCATTAGGATGCAATATAATTCTATATGTTTGTGGGTATTTTATATATTGAAAATTCTGTGCCCATTTCAAAATATTGTATTAATTTGGGGGGCTTTGATTGAAAGGGACAAAAAGACACAGCTTCGGTAGTTCAAATTATGAGAGCTCCCACATGCTGGAAGGCAGACACTGTCATACAGCAAGGACAGCGAGAACACGGAGATATCTGCACTTGCTTACACTCCCAGCATTTTAGCACATTCTCAGCTATTGATTGACTGAGTTGCAAACTCCTCTGTGCTCTCCTCCTCTGAAAAAGTCAATTCCAGCAGAACAATGGAGCAAATTGTTACAGACTGAGAGGATAACTAGGAAATAAACTGTCCAGACATGTCTAGTGCCATTTGCTAGAAACAGTAGGATAACACATAGAAAATAAAACTCTTTTCATTAAATTAGGTGTATCATTGAACCATTTAAAAATAATTCTACTCAGACAATCATGCCAAAAACTGGTTTACATAGTAAAAAAAAAATGAACTAGACAGTTGCAAAGATAGTCAAAAGATATAACTAGATGTAGCTTCCCTTACAAATTATGTATACTTGTTAATGAACAAAAAATAATCTGAATCTTTGATAATTACTATTATTTGAAGGGAAGAAGAAACAAAATGCCCTGTTATATTTCTTGGCTATTCAAGTAGAAATATGTTCTATGTCCTTACTAGGAAAGTTTTTATCAATCTTGTAGAGATGTCAGACTCTCAAACATGAAAATTTCGATGTCAATGTTTTACAGTTGCCAGTAACCAGGTGCAGACAGGAGGGTAATGGAGAGCAGGTTTACAGACATTGGTTTGTGTTTGACTGTTTTCACGGTTACGCTTTGCAACTCTTGATTCTTTGTTTTGCACGAGAACTAAGACATGCCTTTGTTTTATCCAAGATTTAGGTACAACAGCGTGGCTTTGCTTCTGAGACAAACACAGCACAAAGAGCCCATGAACCCAGCACAGAGCTGCAGAGCAGAGCAGGACAGAGCAGGACAGAGCAGGACAGGACAGAACAGGACAGAGCAGGACAGAGCAGGACAGAACAGGACAGAGCAGGACAGGACAGAGCAGGACAGGACAGAGCAGGACAGAACAGGACAGAACAGGACAGAGCAGGACAGGACAGAACAGGACAGAGCAGGACAGAGCAGAACAGAACCCATCCAGCCCTCGGGGACGCTGAACGTCACACACACAGACTGGAAGGGAGGCTGCCAGGCAGACTGAGCCTCTGGGCAGGCCTGGCTCAGCTGGTCTGGCCCAGACTGAGCAGCAGCCACAGCTAAAAGGCAAAACCACGACGAGCCCGAGGTGCCAACGCGCCCCAAGCAAGCACAGCCCTGCCCAAGAGGGTCCCCTGAACCCTCGGGGCTGGCTCTCCAAGGCACAGGGACCTCCTTCCTACGTCCTTCCACGCAGTTCATACCTTAGGCCTGGAGAATGAGCACAGTAAAGTGACACAGATGATACCACAAATATCTGCACTTCAAATATTATTAAAATTGCCACCTAGATTTAAGTTTGTGAGTATTTGCATATGCCCCACAAATGCACATTTCATATATTTGCTGGCAGTATCCTGATACCAACGAACAGCGAGAGCAGAGTTTTAGAACTGCACAAAGAAATGGTTTCCTACTGAGGAAATCCAGATTCTAGAGTTTCAGGGTGAGCAGAGTACATATACTGCTGAATGGAGCGGATCAACATATAAATTACCTCAGAATTTACTAAATGTTTACATGAGCAAAAATTGGTTTTAAAGTATGCAGACAATGAAGCTGAAGATAGAATATGGTTGCTTGTGCATTTTCCGAGTTTCAAGCACTTAAAAAAGAATCATCCTGAATTATGCTGGAAGCACTTCACAAAAATATATTCAGGGTATGAAATGGAGAGAACGGAAGCTTACAGAGCTGAGGATTAAAGGATGAGAGGCAGTTTTGTCCCAGCAGATGGAGAACAGGTCCACTGAATGCCCACCTAACTGGTCACACAACCAAAGCAGAGGGATCTCCTCTTGCCAGGCATTTACTCTGCTCTGGACATGGAGTAACGCTGAATGCAGAATGCTCATTGCACCAGACCTTCTCACCCCAAGATCCTATGGAGAGCTGCATCTTTATACACAGTAAGAATATTATAAAATTCCAGAATCACTCATCTATAGTTTTTCAAGGCTTGTTTTCAGAAGACAAAATACCTTCCAAGTCGTGTTTAAATAAAAATTCTGTGCCTACGGTGAACACCTTTGGTTACTAGTTCAGCTACCACTGCCATTTCAAAAAATGAAAGAAAATCCCAGTACCCTTCTAATGAAATGGCTTCTTCTGTATGTGCATAAAATGCAGCAAAGGAAAATAAATCCTGTGTAAGTGCTCTCTTTTTTTACATTCTTTACCACCATTTTCCCTATTTCACCTCATTTTAACGTACCTTCTCTTCAATCAATCCAAACTGTCTCATTACATCCAATCCAACTGTGCTCCTATTACATTTTACAGCACTCCTCTACCCTTATTCTACTCATTTATTCTTGTATTCCCTACCTTCTCCAGTTTTCTTTCTATAATAATTCACACTGACAGCCACAACTCTGTTACCCATTAAAACCCAGCTATTGTTTGCTCCTGTTCATGCCCCATTCTTCTCTCAACAAACTCCTGTGCTAAGTTGATTCTGCATTGGTCTGTTGTCCAGAAACCATCATTCCCACAGCTCCCCATGTAAACCAATTCCCTCCTGCATTAACAGCACCAAGTTATCTGTTTCAAATCAATTTGCCTGTTCATGTCTCAGTCTGCCCTCATTTCACATTTATTACAATTTAGACCTCACGTCTCTGTTGACTCACTCTGGTTTTCAGCCACCCAGACCTCAATCACAGCGTGACACTGGACTGCCCAAGCTCAGTGAGGAAATCCTACTGAGCATTTGACAAATTCTATTGCTCTACCTTCCCAAATATATTTTGTGAAAAATTCCAGTATTTTCAGTACACTCCTCCAGGCTGAAAACCTCACTTGAAAGTTCTTACTGAACAAGTCACTCATGACTCTGGTGAACAACTGCAGACTGTTGCAATCTGGAATTTTCTGGTTTTATGCACTGATGTTAAATTAATTTAAACTAACACCTTGACACTGTGCTGTGCCCTTTAACGTTTTATGATAATGAAATCTTCTGGGGTTAAAATCTACTCCTGTATGTCATTAATTCAATATATTAAGCAGTGCTGATAATCAGAAGGGAATAAAGTGAGAATGTTGGTAGAAACCACACTGCTTATAGGAAAGGTGCAGCAATTCTATATTTGAATGTCAGGTACAGCTGTCTTATGGTTCGTCTGACAAGAGCATCTTTATTCTTTTACTCACTTAGGACAACCACACCCCACTACAAAGAAAAGCTCTCAAGATGGCTGTCAACACAGCTGAAAGCAAAAAATAAATAAATAAACTGATTGTTCCATACCTTTTTCCACAGTAAATTGCTTTCACACTATCTAGAATGAGGAGAGGACTTTGAAGTCCTGGACACTTAACTATATTAGAATTTCTAGCATTCCACTTTTCAGAGCCTGGATGCAAAAATTTGTTCCAGATCCAAAAATGGCATAAGGAGCTTTAAAAAATATTGGAGCCATTGTTTATGAATTAGGTATGGATAAAATAGAAGCAGGATTTTTCTGTGTCTAAAATTAGAAACAGTTTCTGATTTAGCTAACCAAATCCACCTTGGCAACTCCCTGCCAGACATGAGTGTGCAGTAAATATGCTGACAGGAATGGTCTGCCCTACCTCCAAATTGAAACTTTCTTTCCTGGCTTTAGAGCCCATTTTTTGCTACCAATTTCAGAAACACCTGCTCAGTACAGAAATGCCTGAATTATAAAGAATTCACTTTTTAACAAGGGAATGCATGTGACTTGTAACCAAGGAAACAGGATCACTGCTGTAATGACACAAAACTTTAACTGGCTCTGTGTTCTTTTATCAGAAAAATCTTAACCTCTTCTTGCACTGCTACAAGTTCAGTGTGTTAGAAACACAAACCCCAGAGTTTAGAAAGCCTGTCTTTTGCTAAGGGCTTGGCTGAGTTTGTTGGCAAGCAGCAAAGGAGCAAGGAAGAGGGATGTGCTGCTGAGAATCGTAACTCATCCCTTGGAATGATCTTTCATTGCAAAGCCTGTTATTAACTTGGAGAAAAAAGGATAGAAAGCGATGATAGAATTCATGGGTCCAATAAAAAATAAAAAAATTAAAAAAAAAAAAAATCAAAAACATCCTGATCCAGCCAGTTCCTTGCAAAAGACAGATAGGGATTGAACATCACAAAATGCACAGCACAGTGAAAAGCTCCTTTTGTACAGCACTGAAGTTTGCTCTTACATTGACCATGGCTGTTTTCAACATAATCTCTATTTGTTTCAGAGCTTGATAAATTGTGTGATTATAAAGGAAACCAATATACACCAGTTAGCAACACACAAAGTGCTTTCTTAACTGGTGATATCAATCTATTTGCTTTCTACTTTTGCCCCATTTTTTCAACCAATGCAATGGAGAGCACTTCCTGTACATTTCTATACATGCCAAAGAAATACCTTAGCATAGCCTCTCGGTCATTTGTTTCAGTAATTTTAAACATAATTCTTGCTTTCTCAGGCAGCATTAAACAAGAGTTTATTCCAAGGTGAGTGTAAAGATCACAAGCCCTCAAATGTTTCCAATGGTGACTGGAGAGTATTCAATCCTTGTACAGTATGCACCTAATTATTCTTCTCATAAGCACTGCAAAGGTCACTCTGAACATAAAGAAGCATGATAAAAATTTAATTGATGGAAATATGCTCATAAACACCTATTTGTGAGGCGTCTTGAACAATTCATAGCAATTAACTCAGCAAAGCAAGTCTGCCTTTATTGAGATGGTAATTGGTGTAAGTCACACTATTTCCAAGTGAAGTTGATTCTTTTTTTTTAATGGTAAGGCTCAATAGTGGGGAAATAAATACAATCCATAAACCCCTTCAGCATTATGGAGTTGCTGAATGGCATCCCAGCTTTACTGAGCATCACACCAAGACAAAAATGACAAACACCTTTTCTCTGAGGTGTCTCAGTCCTGGAACACTGCAACACTGAGGTGTTTCATTAGGGTGAGCTTAGAGGGAGGTGTTTCTGTAATACTTTCACTATCACCCATCCCTGCAGGACAAAGTCTCTCCAATTGTACTTCTGAATAATCAAACACTTCTGACTCAGTGGTGCCTTAAAACTGTAAGACTGAGAAAATGCAAGTGAGAGCAAGAAATTGGAGGAAAAAGGAAGAAAACTGTAGTCAAGAGACATAAACAGATTCTTTCACCTGAATTAAACTTATTTGCATTGGGTCCTGCTGGCAAATTTAATAAGACCAACCGCTGGAAAAGAAGCAACCTACAGAAATGCAGCTGAGAGAAATAAAGAACTATGAAAAACAATCATTTTCTAGTCCTTTTTACTTTAACAATTGAGAAGAAAATCAGCAACTACGAAAATAGTTTTAAATACATCAAATCATATATTCGGACTGCAAATTTTGACTTTGTTTAATTTTTATCTTGACATGGAAAGGATTACAATGTTTTATACAAAAGGTGTATCTTGTTGGTTTTACGTGCCTCATGTAAATCATTAGGGTCTATATAAAATATTCTTCCTGATCAGAAAATGTCATTTAAACTCCAGTGAACCTGACTGCTAACTTCTGTAAAACTACTAACAGCAGAACCAGGTTGAAGTCAGCAAATATCTGAAGTGCTGATGGGTATTTGGAATATATTTCCATCTACAGCAACTGCCATTAATGGTATTGCCATGATAAGCACCCTTGCCTAGCTCAGGTCAGAGATTTTAGAATCTATTCTGACCATTTAAAAAGATAAACCTCGGTAAGAAATAATTTTGCAAACCTTTGGTCTGAACAAATGAGAGGATGCAGGACAGCTCTTTACCCTGTGCAGATTTGCAATAAATGTTCCCTGATAGACTTGAATAATTAATGGGAATGTGTGTCAGTTTTTCATGTCCTATACACAGCTTTCATTATTTCACAAATTGCCTGTCAAAGTCCAGATAGATCTACTGTAAAATGGAAACCTACAATCCTATCATCTTAATATGTTTGGATAAACCCAGCTGCATAAAGCCAAATGCTTCTAGTAAGCCTAAAGTACCAGTGTTTATCCACAGTTCCTTACTGTATTCAACCCCTCTTGCTTTTACATCAAGCATCTCACGTCTCTTTCTTCCCGCATTTTCTTGCCCACTTTATCACTGTTTCTATTCCTGCTGATGTATTTTTATTTTCCTCTTTTCCCTCTCACATTCACAGACCCTCTCACTTACCAGAGCAGGGAAAGGAAAAATTTAAGACATTTAAAGAATGCCATGTAATACATATCTTCAATGTCAATATGTGCAAAACCACAAAACACAATGTAACAGGCAATTCTGGCAGAAGGGAAAGAGATGAAAGTTGGAATTTTCATATACTTTGACCAAACAATTTTTGCCCTACTTCTTCACATTTCACTTAGATCAAAACAAGCATGATGCTTTTTTTAAGTCTGATGTCAAGCATCATAGGTTATGAAAGACTAAAACCAAAACTGTCAGTTACAAAGTGAGGAATGCAGAACCCAAGAATAACAGTGAGACAACTCTATGTTTGTTAAAAACAATCCACTCAAATTCAAGTATTTTAACTCTACCATCAACAAAAATTCCACAAAATAAATCACTTTTTTGCACTGAAACTTCCTGCATTATCTGAACATGATAATCAAACTTTAGATATCTAAGATATTTTTACTTCAGCAATCATCAGTGCTTGGCAAAACAGTTCAACTGAAAGATAAATATTGTGTAATGTCTCTACATTAGATCAATCAATTAACACAGCAATAAATTAGCTTCATTAGCATGTTTCAGGCATTAGAAGGTGCTTTACTAATTAAAAGTCCCATATTTAAGCAAATGCCATTTCCAGGTTGTTCATGTAAATTTTATTCCAGTGTGCTTACTATACTCTATCAGAGAGCTTATTCCTGTTCCACAACATACTTGGCACAGATACACACCCTGATAGCTTTAAGAAGTGTCATGTCATCACCAACTCAGTTTTTGAGAAATCAACCCATTCAAAATTGTATTTAAAACTTCCTTACTTTGCTTCAATATTGTTTTACAGCATTTCAGGGATTGCTTGTTTGCTTTTCATCCTATTGTTTATCTGAAGATGCAAGAACAGCAGAACAGTCACACCTCTATCTTCATATGCAAATACATTCATGTCTGTGTATTCAAAAGTCTTATTTTAAATAATATTCATGTTTCTGTGAGAAGGTTTACGTTCATTCTTCACATTAAAATGGTGCCACATCTGCTGTACATGACCTATCCCTTGTGGGGATTAAGTTATTGAATGAAATATAATTGTTGCACTAATCTGAAGTTAACTTTGAGTCTGAGCAAATGTTTTATCCCTCTAAGGTATCTCAAAACTAACTTTGAAAGGGTCAATTGTCAATTTCTTTAAAATGAACCCAGAAATGCAACATTCACAGGTGCCTCACAGTAACCTTCCTAAAAGACTTATTTCATTTCTACTCAGCAGCAACATTTTAATATTTGCAACGGTATTGTAGAGAAGTTAATGTTCTTTTTACCTCTCATACCTCTAATAGAGACATTTAAACATTCTCAATGACACACTGACAGGTGCAACTGAAATAGAGATGAGAAAACTGCCAAATCCAAACCAAACCAAAATCCTTCAATTCTTTCAGAACAAACATCTACTCTTCCACAATATTTAAACCTTGTTGTCTGCAGGACCAAAAGCAGATACTTTGCTTTAAACACTGTTTAGTGCTAAATAGATCTGAGAGGAGTATTCCCAGGATGGCATTCTTTCTTGAGTTCCTGATTGGTGGGCACTGAAATTTGCCTATCAGTCTCTATCACATTTCTCATAACTTTACCTTCTAAGAGGGTGGAAGCACTTTACAAAATGAGAAAGAGATAGAAATGGTGATATCTATATATATCTATATAGAGATAGATAGATAGATAGATAGATAGATAGATAGATAGATAGATAGATAGATAGATAGATATTTTTTTACTACAATATAACTTGGTGACTCAAAGACAGCTGACACAAAACACCTAAGAACACAACTTCTGCTATCAAATATGCTGCCAGTAATGTCACCCAGGGGAAATGGAGACAACATACTTTTTGAAAATTACAATCCTCTAATCATCACGAAGAAGTGATGCATCCTTTGGTGCTCAAACATGTCCTGCAGACAACAGAACCTGTTGATGATTTACTGAGCAGACTCCTTGCTTTTGTTAAAGCATCTATTTGAGCAGCTCCCACAAGGGAATAAATGTCCAGCTTTGCAGCTCAGCAGAACATAAAATTGTTATTTAGAAACCAGCGTGGCATGTACCTACGGCCTGCAATATGAGATAAAAAAGTACTTAGCACAGCAATCTGTGAAAATACTCACCAATTTGTGTTTCTACCATTCTTGCACGTATCTGTATCCAAACATTTGCACTGCTAATGCAAACGAACCAGCAGAGTGGCACCATCCCTACTGAATGGCTTTGCACAGCTACCAAGCGCAGTCTGTGCTGTAGGAGCTTCCCGTGTTCAGACTTTGCTTTGCTCACAGGTAACAAACACTGTGTGAGCTGCTGTAATTTAGCCAACACTTCTTTGTGCAGGGTGGGTGTCAAACACAACTGGAGTTAAGGTTATATTCTAGATTTACGGACGATTTGAGGTCGGAAGGCTCTGTGGAGATCACTGAGCCAACCCCCACAAGGCTGCCCAGGGCTGTGTCCTGTCAAATCCAAACTTGGAGTGCCAGCAACCTCTGGGCAAACTGCCAGAGGCTTCCATCTCCCTCACAGTGGAAAAAAAGGGGGGTTATTATTTTCCCTGCATTTCACTTTGTGCCCATTATGGGGATGACAGAAAAAAAACCTCTTTTAAAAAATTAGGACAATTGATACAGAAACCACAGAGATAGAAAATTGGACCATCACAGCATTTTAGAATTCCTTTTCTCAACATTTTACAGCTTTTAGCTTCTTACATACCTGAAATTTTACAATCTATATGATAATTGATATTGAAAGACTCAATTATATGGTCCAAAGAATTGTGTTTCTTGTTGCCAAAGATCCCTCCTGGTTTTATATAGATTACGTGTATGTGATAATTTTTCATGTTGAGAAAAATGTGATTAAAACACAATCGTACTTACTGTAACCAGCTTTGTTTATCCATAATGAACCAATTGTAAGTGCAAAAACCCGTTCATTTTAGTAAGTATTAGCAGAAAGGCCTTCACCAGCTAGCAGATGTAGCAATCTAATTCAGCAGTGCCCCTTCTTGATGTAGGTTCTTCTCCACATGGACTGGAAAATTTATCTTGTGATGTCAATTTTATTACTGCAAAGAATTCTTTATTCAGCGTGCAAACAGATGAATTAGCAAAGCCAGAATCTATTTTTTACATTAAGACATGAAAGTGGACTATAAAGGAAACTCTGACCAATCCTGTGACTGAGCTAATGCAGCATCAAAACTGAAGATACAAACTGAGATTACAAGAGACTGATGAAGGAGAAAATACATCAATGACAGTTCACGGCACAAGCATTCAGAACAAGAGACGCTTCCTCCAGTCACCACCAGCATTTGGTGGCATAATGGGAAGAGCAGCAAACTCACATTATTGCACTGCAAACTGTTAGCTGAGTCTCAAAACAAAAGCAATCCCTTCCTCGGTAAGAGTGCCAGGCTATTTCCTACAGATCAATTGAAATGCTTTTCCCTGTCAGATCTGTGCCTGATTGTACGGAACCACTGCACTTGAAAGGGAGGAATTCCCAAAGAAACAAACTCACGATAAAAATTTTAGGCAATATTCATTCTGGCATTAAATTAACAGTGGATTCAGTCTTGGAGATATTAATCTTACGCTCTGTTCATCTTAATCACATTCTAGGACCACAATCAGGTCTTAGAAGTGATTAATTCAAACTGACCCTGTAATTTCTATCGGAGGCCTAATCAGACATAACCTTTATGGGATTTTTCCTTTGTGCACTGAAGCCTGGGCACGGAATTTTGCAGTGAGAAGGAACTCTTTCAGACCAGATACATTTTACTTTTTAATTTTATATTTCATTGCTTTCTAAGAGACAGATCTAATGCTCTGGAGATTGTTTATGTGTATAAAAACTGCAATTTTTTTCCCCAGACTGAGGTATCACTACTGCCTACAGCACAGTCCTAGGACTACCTCAATGTTTTGCAATTACTGCTTCATTAATAAATACTCAACTAACTGTCCATACATTTGTGCTACGGAGGAAAAGTTAAATATATCAGAATTTTTGTATGTATTTACAGTGTTTTATAGTAAAATATTATTAAATCTGACAGAATGGAAGAATTGCGGGTACAGTACAAAGGTTACTGATTAATGTAATAAACAATTCACAGTCTCCAAGATATTTAAGGTCTTCCGTTGATGAAGCTCAAAATCCATTACAGAAGGATAATACTGGAGAAGCTGGCAATCTGAAGTGGAACTGAAATGCATTTTCTTTCAGATGCTTTTTAAATCCCCAGCAGTGCCAGGTCATGACTCTCATATAATAACAGCCATAGAGAGTTCAATTGATAGCCTAGAAATGATGGCACTTTCAGACACTGATAGAAGGAGCACATTCTAGAAAAAGTTCTTTTTATTAATTTAATGCTGCTGCTGTGGCTGCAGAACAGTCTGATACCTCAGTAGCAAAATGCATTAAAAAGCTATTTTGTCTGCTGCTGTATATGAGGAATACAGTTATTTTGCTCAACAGCTGGATTTTCCCAGAATCCCACTAGTATTCCCAGAGAAAACTACCGACTCTAGCCAAGAGAGAATGCCGATACATTTGTTATATAACAAAAAATTCTCAGAAAATAATCCACAGATACATGAAGGAACAGAATCTCTGCCATAACGTCCAGATAGCACAGAACATTCCAGTCCATTGACTCATGCAATGTGTTAAGGATTATGAAATTGCCAAATTTAAAAAAAAACCTCTGAGAATAAACAGGTTTTTTTCCACCTGTGGCACACCCACACCAGGGTTAGCAGCAGTGCAGTGCGTCACAGAGGTGTTTAGGAATGGGTGATAAATGGTGTTGGCCAACTTCCTTCAGCAAATCTCTCTCCTCAGAGATAACTGCATTATTTTGTATCACAATGCTTCACTAACTAAATTGCACCCCTAGAATACTGGAACTTGAACATGTTGCCTTTTCTATAAAACTTTGCTCTTTCTGGGAAATTAATTGAATCTCTCCCTAGATTACATTTATTAGAAGAAATAGTTTTGGAGGGTTTTGTAACAGGGAAATGCTGTTCACTCAGACTTGTGCAGCAGTGGTAGAAGCCATTACATGGATTGTGATTTTAATCCTGTCCTGTGCAGGTCCCCATAGCTGGCACTTCTTTTAATAAACAGAAACATGAGATCTAAATTCTACTTACACACTTAGAAAAGAGATAAGACTAAGTATCAGAAAGCAATTGTTTACAGGACACTTTTTCTCCCTTCCTGTTTTAGACATAAGTGGCAAGTAGATTATAAATATACTATTCTTGAAATGTCATTTCTCAGAACCAAAAAATAGTGTAATAAACTACTTCTAAAAAAAAAAAGAAAATAACACAGGAAAAGGAGTATAATTGCATTTACAATTTACAATTACATTTTACAATTGCAAATGTATTTTTAAATGCCTTCCTTAAAAATCAAAACTAAGTACAACGTAAAGGATAACTTCTTTAAAATGGCTCAACAAAAAGCTACACATGGGCCCCTCTACTTGAACTTCAAACCATTTCCATCTTTACGGCCCTTAGGCAAATTCTAGACAGTAAGTTCTCAGGGAGCAAAAGGCAAGTCTCTTAAGAAGTTTTCCCCACAAACATCACTTCACCATTTATACCACCATCAGCAAGATGTCTCATCAAATTGATTTCAAATCCACAGAAAAACTGGAAACTCGTGAATGCCACAAAATGCATCTTGGCATCCTTCCACTCATCTCTTACATTTTCTAATAAATAGAGCTTTCTTGAAATGCAATTTCAACTTGAGAATCTGACACACTCTGCAAAAGCCCAGGCAATAATACAACTAAATATGTGAGCTGTGATGAAACTTATTCATTTGAAATTGGTCTTGAAGCTACAAATGAATCCACCCATGGATTCACAGGCATGGATGCACAATCCCTGCAGAGGTTCATGGACTCACACGAGGACTCAGTGTAAGAGAGTTCAATCTATACATAATTTGTACAGGTGTAGTACTGAAAAACCATCACACTGAAAAATTTCTAGTGAATGAACATTACTTTCAAAAACAGATTTTCATTGGCATTATTTCCTAAATAGTTTTAAATATCATTTACAAATACATAAAGAAATAAGTTTAAAGGGAAAAGGGACAGTTTTACCAGATTATAGCCCTTGCGTGATGGTATATCAAAGAGTCTGAGATGCTTAACAGACAACTGTTATTTCTGGACATATTCAACTTTAGCATTAATGAAATCAAAACATGCATCAGCAGACTGCAAAATTCAGCTAAAAAGAGTTCAAGAGCCTGACTTTTTTATTTGGTTAGTAAGGACCCTAATAGTGCTCTACCCTCATCCCCAAAAACAAAGATTAAAAAATAATACAAACCCCACACAAGCAAAAACAAAACTAAAGAAGGCCAAATAGAAAAAACTGAAAATACCTAATGTCTGAAGAGCATGTATGGATGCAGATTTTAAAGTCACTTAGATATTTCTGAAAGCTTTACACTGTGATTCTCATTCAAAATCACCATATAAATAAAAAATACTCCATATGTCATATATTCCTTTAAATATAACAACAAAAAAAGCACTGTTTTAAAGATTTTGGAGATGCTGCCATTATATTTTAAATTAATCTGTGATAAAAAAACTTAATATTTTATTGAGTATTTGACAGATACTTACAGAAAAAAGGGCATCAGCTGAATAAGTGTCTCTTTCTTGGGATTGGCTGTGAATTCTGGCACCGTTTGAATAATTTTGTTCATTACATTCCTCAGGTAATTTTGTAGCTGCTTGCGTCGCTCTTCTACAAACTTTGCATCCTAAAAATAGTGAGAAAAAAAATAAATGGCACAAAGAACATGTTTCTCAACTTCATAATGTAACTGAACAGTCCTGGTAAGTGTAAAAATCGATCTTTTGATAACCTCTGTTATTATGACTATATAAATATGTTGGCAACATGCAAAAACCCCTTGACTCTGTCCTTAGAGATAAAGGGAAATCATGAATCCTAATAAAAGCTGTTTCACAAAAACATCCACTGACAGGATGTCAGATCCTCTCCCTGGCAGAATCTGTCTTCTCTGGACCATAAACCACTGCAATCTCAGAGAGGCAGAGCAGAACAGCAGCACAGAGGCTGTGGCATAACAATTTATGCAATTTTTTTGAGATCCAGAATTATCAGTCTTTGCAGGAGGAATTGCTGACTTACTCTCACAATGTCTCCCCAGTTCATGCTTTTCAGATGTTGGGTACACAAACTCCAGAACGGATAAGTCCAGCATTTGTCCAGCATTTTTATGTTTTTAAATTGTTTTGTGATGATGTCTTCATATAATAGATTTTTTTTTAATATTATATCACAACTCTCATTAAAATGTTTTAGTGAAGTTCCTGTAGCATTTTAGATCCAGGATTTTATACTATGTTGGCCCAAATAAATGGAATAGTTCTATAAACTCCACATTCTGCCAATGGATTTAAAAGTTTATCACAACCAGCAAGATGCCATGCATCCCACAACTTACATGTATTTAAAGCTTTTCCCTGTGAGGGATCACAATTCCAGTGGACTATAATCTAAAGGTGACACATTTCCCAGGAACAGGGAGCTCTAACAGGTTTACAGTGACATCAGGCGCTGGATGCTTTATGCTCTGTCTCGGGAGTGCTGGCACTGCTCACCTGGTTAAAATGTCACAGTATGTTCTTTAGGCATGAAGCCAAATCTATTATTAGACAACTACAGCTCTCAAAAACGACCATTATCTGAAAGATGTGTGTATCCAACCTGTATCATTTATGTCTGTAAGAAAAGGCATTGAAATAAATTCTTGGGTTGTTTGGGTTTTTTTTTGGGGGGGGGGTGGGGGGAACAACCCGCCAACAACACCATAAATACATTTGACAACACTGAATAAATTCATTGTATGGAAAAGGTTCAGCCCATGCTGCCGTGCTTGGGATGCAAATCTGAAGGTCATTGCTTCCCTAGATAGAACAGAACAACACCATCAAAGCAGGGATGCTCCTCTGAGTTCAGGGGGAATTTGCTGAAGCATTCCTAGAACCTTCAATGACATTTTGTTCTGTTCTTCCCTCTCATTAGAAGGAACAGGAATATTTTTAGGAATAACAAATCAGACATAGTTGTAGCGACATAATAGAGTAAGATGTAAGAAATTGCTGAAGACACCCATACTTACAGACTTCAAAAACTTAAGCAGTGCTTACATTGCTTAATTAAATTAATGAAATTCCAAAATATATACAGATTCATTTTATTTTTGTTTTCTACATAATGTTTCAACATTCCAGTTCTACATTAATACATTTCATTCAATGTAGTAATGCAATGCAAAAATCAAATTATGTATTCATTAATCAAATTAATTCAATCAAGATCTAAGAGAAAATTTAAAACCCCCTACATATGATATATTTTGCTATTTCATTTTTATCAGTCACATGTGTTTTCAGCAACATACACACACTCTACACACCAAAATAAGGGCAGAAAGGACTTTTCTAATTAAGACTGTCAGAACATGCTTAGGGAATGCACTTTTTGCTGTTTACAGCTGATCAAATTAGTGCTTATAATATGGCTATTTTTCTGCTATTTGTCCAAGAAAAAGGCAGAACAGCCCAGAAATAAAAACCCGGCCTGAAAACAGTTAAAAATTCTTCTACTCTGACACGAATTTGATCTGTAAAACAAACACCAAGCAATGTACCATGAAATTCTGTACCATGTACCAAGGCTCGCTGTCCTCACCAGAAGCAATGTAAACAAAGGTCAAAATGATTCAGCTCCAGGTCTGCACTTTATCATTAAATGCGCGTTTTGCAGCAGCAGGTCGGCTACTCAGAGCAATGATTTTAGCACAGAGTTGTTACTGCCAAGCTGTTGCAGTAATAAAAGAGTTTTTGTCACAATATAGTAAACAGAACAATTGGTAACAGAAAAACACAACTGGTTCAAAGCCCGGCCAATTTTTTTTCAGTCTTAAATTATAAAAGGTACCTATAACCTTCTTTTCATTGGGCTCAATTATCCACAGCAGAAATCTAGGTAGCACTTTACATTCCAACTCATAAACAAACACCTACCTTTATTTACAAGCAAAAAATAAAGGGAAATTTTTTTGATTTGGGTTTGTGTCAGTGACACCCACCCTCTACTTTTAGTACAAGTCTTTGGTGATTGTACGAGTCGATAGAAGCCTACATTTGCATATGTACTCACACAGAAGAGAGCAAAGAACTTCCCCTAAGGTTCAATATAAACATTTATGCACACTTGACGTGTGTGTGTAATTTGAGGACAAAGTAATTTTGTTAAATTTACAAATATATACACTTTGCAAAAAACCTCTGCATTTTCATATTATTACAGGTTAGATTTCATAGTTTCATTTTTAGGGAAACAAATACACAGAAAGATCAAGTACTGGTACTTAAACAAAGACCCACTGTTAAGATTTCACTGGAGTTTTTTAGGCATATTTTCTAAAAAGTAAATCTGCTACTGTTTCTGCACTAACAGTGGAAATAATTTACTAGCCCACAGTTCAAGAGCACACAGTTTTGATCAAGAGACCACAAAATTTCAGTTAACAAACCTAACTCCTTTAGATTACAGAAGCATCAAAACACATCTGAGAAAATATTTTTAATCTGAAATTCATGTCTCTCAAATGTTGTATGAGATTCTTTTTGACTGATAATTTGCCACATTTCTTCTGCTCACAGCAAAATGCTAATATCAAATTACAAATCTTTAAAAGTTGTAGCAGGTAATGGAAAAGTTATAGCCTTTCAACATCTATTAGAAGATGATGTTAAGGTGTAAAACTAAGAAGCAGAGTCTTGATGCACCGTATTTTATGTCATGCTGTTTTGCAGTTTTTCATTACAAGCCAAGTTCATTCCCACTTGCAGTTTAAATTTTTTCACACAACTGCTGGTCTTTTATACACAGTTAGTATGGAACAGATGGTGAAACACTGATATTCTTCATTATTAATGGACAACTCACTTAAGAGGTTTCAAATGTTTTCCAGGAGCTTTTGGAAATGCTATGATTGCCATGGTTACCTGCCATGATTTAGGGACAGATAAAACTTCTAGATTCTGGGCTGGTTGCTGCTGCAATCAACCTCAAACCCACTTCTCCTGAGGTTCTATTACTTAGCATTTAACCAACCTCCTGCTGGCAGCACCAGGGGAAAAAATGACCCAAACAAAGCAAATAACAAAACAGCTGTGGGCTCAATCCAACTCAATTAAGATAAAAGGAAATATAAAATAAAAGGAAATATGGCTCTAGGACTTTAATCAGCCTCTGATAGCACATAATGCATCCCATCCTAAATTAAGCTGACAACAGTTGCTATTCAAAGTTGAACCTGCAAATGCAGAAATAAACTCAGGTTATTCTAATGTAGCCTAATATTTTCCACCATCTTGGCCAACCAGTCTCAGCAAAATTCTCATATCAGGTTTTTTTTGGTTTT
The DNA here is from genome assembly GCF_015227805.2 of Hirundo rustica. Lineage (NCBI taxonomy): Eukaryota > Metazoa > Chordata > Aves > Passeriformes > Hirundinidae > Hirundo > Hirundo rustica. Next base: position 7,329,604 of record NC_053464.1, read on the forward strand.
TTTTTTTTTTATGAGGTACCAAATGCTAACCTCAAAATGAAGCTGTAAATCAGAAGCTGAGATGGGAGCTAATTAAATATTCCATTGCTGAGTCATTCTCACTCGTTTGTAATTAAAAGTTATATAGCAAATATTCACTTGACGGGCTAAGTGACGACTTTGCACAGGTGACAGTAAAACCTAACTTCAGTACATCTGTCCTTCAGTAACTATTGCATCATAAAACTTTCAGGAAGGCACAGTTTCCAGTCCTAAATATACCAGATGTTCCCATATTACACAAAAAAAAAAAAAAAAAAAAAAAAAAAAAAATCTCAAAATTATTGAAACTACAATTATTGAAACTAAATAAGCTTAAAATTTCCATCTTACTTGTATGGCCAATTTCTGTACGGCAGAACCAGGCCAGCGTTATACAATGTAACAAGGGTATACAATACATGAAATTGCCATTTTCCCCATCCCAGCATGAGATTTTTTTTGTACACTTACTGTTCAGTGGAACAAACAGGAATTTAAGAGGATGAGATACAAAGAAGAAATCAAGGAACTGTCAGTTTTGAAAAGAAATCTATTTTCCTTTAAACAGAGATTTACCGCATAATTGTAATTATTACTCTGTGGTTCTCTACTAAAATAGCCGATGCATTTCCATCTCCAGCTCTGGGTTCATTTCAATGACACCAGGAAAGTGCTTTTAGAAAAAGTAATTTGAAAAAGGCATCGCTGCAAAGCCATCCAGTAGCAGACGTGCTGAGGGTGAGCTACAGTCCTGCAATGCCCTCAGTCAAGCACCAATTGCATCAAAGCAACATTTTAATCAGTAAATATGCCAACAGAAAAAAAGAAAGCTTGAGAATAAATCTAAAACCGATCTCTTTTTAGTGCTGTGCTTAATGGCACTGTTAGAAAAAGAACTCGGTAATGTTATGTTAATAAAACCCAGTGTCATCTAAATATTTTGTTATTTTTAGACATATGCCCACCATGTGTTATTTTGTCAACTGGTCAAGGAATCAACTGTTAATTAAAAAGCATCAATAAAAACTGCAGCAAGACCTCTAGGGCTTATCTCTTGCTCAGCTGTTGAGTAGGGAAAGACAATTTCTGTTTTCTCCTCAGATAAAGTATTAGCAGTCTACCCTATAATTTTATTCAGGAGATTCTGCAAACTACAACACAACAGTTTATGAAATTGAGATCCATTTTTTCACTAGCCTGTATTACAGTAATAACTATCAACAATATTAGTTAAAATGTGTCTCAGTTCAGTGCTTCTCTCCAACACTGCAGTTTTCTTTCTTAATTTCATTCTTTAATCTGGTTGAAAATGCCCTGAAGACCAATACAAACTCTAAATTTAAAATAACAACAAAAAATCCCTCAAAACCCTTTAGAAACACGTTGCATACAGTGCTTACAGTGTATAAGCTTATATATACAATGAGCTTACAGTGATGTTTTCCCTTAAAAAAATCAACAATGAAATAAAAACTTTACTCTCATGTAAAAGTCTATATTCTTCTTTAACAAAAATTTTATTCAGATAGATTCTGATGAGATGATTCTAAAATATGAATTGAATTAATGATGAATATTTATATTAAGTGCCCATAATTTATTGTGCATTCATGCAAATATATTTTTCATTATACAATGAAGAAAACAAAATTTTTCATGCAGGAAATGCCTTCAGCATTTCACATGATCTGAAGTATTCAATATTTAGTTTTCTTTTTAAAAAAATTAACACTGAATATCTTTAGTACTAGCAATTGCCCAAAAAGCTGTAGAGCAATTAAGATTAAAATTTGCCAATATTTATAAAACAATACATATTGGGAAGGAGAAGAGAGGTGAAATCAAGTACAGTGATATGTAAGGAAAGGGAAAAATGTGGGTAAAATTTCAAATTCAAAAAAGAAAGGTTTACTTTTATTTTGGTAACTAGGTGTCCCTGTTAAGATTTCTCTGAAAGGAAGTTTATTAATCCAAGTAACTTGGAAATTTAGCATCACCATCACAATAAGAAACAAATATAGAAAACTTATTTTTATATTTTCATTTTATACCAGGAGGCTACTAGAATATCTAAATGACGCATGAGTTGTTATAAAACTGCCATATTTTTATCTAGCAGTTGTCCAAGCAGCATGTAAATGACTTTCCTTTTTTTCCCCATAATGTCATGATGCAAAGCAACACCATCTGAACTGTTTCTATGGGCTCTATATTCAATAATTTGTTAGAATAAATTGCTTCTCTTGATTATTGCATTACAAGACAGCAAGAATAAAAACATCTCTTGACAGGCAAAGTTTTGTTTTGTAGACCCTAAATAGTCTGTATTCCTTCTTCCTAAACTTCAACAGCAATTAGCAGGAAATTTTTGTAACTTGAAAAGAAAATGACTCAATTCACTATTTCATTGAAATAGTGCCCTTGAGCACCAAATGAACAGATTAATTCAGTGAGACACTCTGATGGAGATGGAGAAGCACGAGCTGGAGAACTGTTTACCTCTTAAATGAAACCCCTGAAAAGGAAATATGCTGCTCTGCACTCTGCTCGATTTAACCTTCGTGCCAAGTTTCAGGTAACCCAGACATTTCACACCACACAATGGGAAGCATTCACTATAAAGTATTTGTCATATAAAAGCCAACCATTTCCTGCTGACTTATTTCTCTTCTCTTGGATACTGATATGACAAAAAAATGGAAATGAAGAAGAACTGAATGCTCTTTTCTAAGTGCTGTATACATAAAATATCAACTGCAGTCTTATGCAATAGAAAACCCAGAGGATCTGGATTCAAAATCTGAAATACTCTGTATTCCCCCTTAATGTGTAGGTGACAGTGCCAGGAAACAGGTGTGCTGTGACTAGAAATCTTAATGACTATGCCAGGAGTCACATTATTTTTAATTTCTATTTGTATGGTACGACAATTAACTTACATATTTGAAGACCAGATTGTATTCATTTAGTCCCAATTGCTATTTTAAAGCTTTGAGAATTGAACTTTTCAACTACAAAGTAATGCAGTGAACTTACAAGACAAAGTTTCTTTTGTGGCTTTAGAATGGCACAAAAACTCTGTTATATTATAGAATTATCACATACAGCTATATATGAGATTAATTTGAGTTCCTTTCCTGGTTTGAACACAATATAAAATGGGCCCATTACTTTTCCTTTTACCCACACTACAGAACAAGCATATCTGTCAAATATATATTAGCTACAGTTTTTCCTGTAACCCATGAGAACAACCCAATACACTAGTTAGGTCCACTAAGAGGGTTGAAAATTAAAATCTACTTACTTTGAAAATCAAATAATACAGAATTTAAGCTTCTATATTACATCATACCTATGTAGCATTAATGAAAGCAATCTTTAACTTCAAATTTTTAATATATAACTTGATTTATATTTTCAAAGCTTTTCTCCTTTAATAAATTTATCCCAATTCTGAAACATCAGAGTCATAATTTTCTACCAATTCTACTTGAAGACATTGGATATCAAAGCTTAAGACCAAGAAACATTATTTATCCCCCTGTCTCAAGTGCATTTACCATAAGTTTTGTTTTCTTCTCAGCTCCCCATGACAGTCTGACTTTGACAAACTAATCTGATGAAAGGTAGGTTCTAAGAGCTCCTAAATGCCCTAGAGGACAAAAGCACATATATCTGTGCTTCTGATTCCAATGCAAGCCAAGCACATACTTCAACTTTAGGACACGTCTTGAATTGCTTTGCTGAATTTGAAGAGGAAAACACCCAAATCTAAAACAAAATTACTTCTTCCCCTAAGACTCTTCCTGCATCATCCTCTCAAACATTTCATGTCTTCTGTTATTGTCTGCGTACTAGTTAAACAGGAATTGTTATACTTCCCATTTTCAAATGCATATTTTACGTGGGAGGAGTGTATGTGTTCCTTAAAAAACCTTGTTCCTATCATGCTGCTTCTCCTTGCATCCCTTTCCAAAGGGACTTCAGTTCCTCCATCATCTGGTCTAAAAGCAGCTTTAAAGGGTACTGTCTGTGAATAGATAGGTCCTGCTGACCAAAAATGGCAATCAACTTTTACAGGAGAGAAATGCATAACAGGGGTTACACAGCAATGACACCATGTAAGACCCCTAGCAGCAAAAATATAAACACTCAAACTCTAATTTGAATGGCTTCAAATTCCTTCATATATATGTATGTATATACATACACACAGAGCCAGGCAACTCTTTACTTGACAAACTTCTTTAAAAACCAATAAACATTCTAAGCACAAGAGCAAGCTCTATTGTTTTCTTTTACTAGCAATAAAATCTCTATCTTCTCTGCTTTTTAATACTAAAACAGTTACCCTGCAGCCTATAAACTCTTCACTACCTTCAGCAACAGGCAGACAGACCAAACACCAATAAAAGGCAGCTTTGCTGCTGGGAACAAAGAAAAGGAATCCCTCTGCAGTGTGCGAGCAAAGGCAGGATTTCCACTGACATAAATGGGAGAGAGGTAGAGCTCCTGGGGAGCAGAACCTGCAGAATCACAAGACACATTCCAGAAGTTAACTTCATATACCTCCCAAATGCTGTCTGATGTTGACATATGCGTACTTATGTATATACAAATAGAAACTTTTTATACACGTGCACATAATATACTTGAACTTTTTAAAATAGGGACATATACAAATTAATCTACAATTTAGGTTTTCAACGCTGACAGGTGAAAAGTACATATTCACTTTATTGAACTAAGATTTGAGCATGAAACAAGCGACGGGTGGAGATACAGCTCACAGGCTTCAATTGTATGGGCTAAAAATGATGAATTACATTGCTCTCAACATTTTCTCTGAAACAGACACTTATTTTAGAGTTCTGTATTGTTCCTCCAATGCAACTGAGAAGTCACAGCAAAGTCACTCTTCTGATCTCAGCAAAGTGCTGTGTATTCTTTCCAAATGGGGTATCCAGTGCTTTAAAGGAAAGCAGAGGATATCATGCAGTCAAGTCAGCACTCAGTGCAAAGCTGCCTGATTCAATTTCTCCTCACTGAGACAATCACTGAATTCAGGTCTTCAGTGGAACTAAAGAACCATTTCTATTTTGATATGCCCTCTGCTGGGACAACACTCTTGCAAGAGGATTCTTAATTAGATCTTCTCTCAATTACTATAATCTGCCCAATGTAGAAGCAGCAACTGGGATTTTAAGGATGCTGCAATATTTAAAAAATTAGAGTAGTCAGTCCACTAAATATTCCTGTATTAATATTTAATCGTTATTTTGATAGACACCAACACAGCACCAGCAAAGGTTCAGAAGGCAAATGTAAGCTAAACGTTATCTTAACTGAAAAAAAGTTAAATTATATTGTATACACTTTCCAATCAAGTGCTGTAATTGTATAAAGGTGCCCCCCATGAGTGGGCACACTGCAGACCTGGAGTGCTGCCCATGGAACCCAGCCTGTCCTGGGCATTCCTGACAGGAAGGCAGCAGCCACAAAGACAAACAGTGAGAGTGGACGGATGAGTTCAAAAGATCCAAAGTACCTAAAGGCTTGCTAAAAGGAAAAAAAATCTATCTCATGCAAGAAAAATCAGTTTGAAATTACAAATCTTGGTACATACAGCTACATAGAAAATACTGAGCAAATCACAGACCAGGCTGATATATGGGGAACATTTTAAAATTACAAAACCCGAACAAGTCAAATGTTAACAATACAGCTGAAATTTGTAAGTTTTAAAGAACTTAATCTGCAGGGTAAAAAAGAATTAAAATATATGGTGAGTATATGACATTTCTCTTATAACCACAACACAAGTAAACAAATATATTTCTTGTTTTACTCAAACAAAACATTGATAAATTGAAGAAAGAGCTCTTATTCTTGCCAGGATTACTCATCAAGATTTTGACAATTATTTGCTACCAGCACTGGAAGATCTTTAGTAGAAGATACTCAGCATGGGGACTAGCTTATATGAAAATTAATACATGGACTCTTGCAAGCATTAATATTTTCCTACAGTAAATATCTAACTTGATTCAAAGAAACATTTATAAAACAAATTATTCTCCCCTATGCTTCATTTTAGTTCTAACTTATAAAATTCAAATGTTAAACTAATATGCTGAAAATGAGGTTACCAAGCTCAAAGGCAAATACACACTCTTCTTTGTAATTGTAAAAAGGTTACTTGTCCAAAGCAGTATTCTTCCCTCTTTTCCGTTATTTTTCAACTAATTGGTTTTCTGTATATTAAATTTCGGTTTCCTCAAGCATTCAAGCTAGTTTTTAATCTTACATACATAGTTTGTTATAATATCATTAACATGAACTTTTAAGATAAATCGTCCTAACTGAAGGCAAACAAATGAAAGGAAAAAATACATTACAAACATAATGAAGAACATTTATATTATTATTAATAATAATAGGTTATAATTGTTAAGTCCTTTCAAATTCCACTGCTACTTGATGAATATATATAATAATATTTGATTTTCCCACTTTTTAAAATCCCCATTCAGCTGAAATTCTGCTTTCTTTTTGCATTTTCCCAATGTCAAACTCTGCAAATTTGCATTTGAACCTGACCTCCCTGACTTCTACTGCAGTAAAAAGGGAAAATACGCATGAAAATTAAAGCTTCTCTGTATTTTATTCTACATTACTTTCTTCTAGTTAAGTTCTTTCCTCTGAGCTCTAATATTTTGCACAGCAAAGCACTGGACATTATTTTGTCTGTGCAGGAGTGATTCCAGGTCATTCTGCAGAATATGTGTCCTCTTGTTGTCCTGGAGGTTCCCTGAATCTGGGACACCTAACTGAACACGAAATTCAATGCTGGTTTCAATTACAGCAAGACCTCTGGATGCCTCTGACATTTACAATAAGAACATCACCTTCATCAGCCCCACAGGACAGAGTGCACTGAAGGGATGCAGTGAATAAACTCATCCAGTACTGACCTGAAGGATATAAAAGCATCAATCCCGTTTTCCAAATCTGAAAAATGATAAGTTTTAGCCATTTACACATGGAGGACTAGGTTTTATCAGTATGTTATTAGGGCATCTAATAACACAGAGGAGTTGCAAAGGATATGGATATGAAAACCATAGACTAATAAGTAAGGGATACTTTTGTTAGCAGAATTCAGCTACTGAAACTGGTTTTTAGGCACTGATTTAAGATTGTATTGATTAATCTAGAAGTGAGAAGACAGCTCCAATTCTGTCAAAATCAGCAGAAGTAATATCAGAGGGAAAAAATATCTATTGAGATCTATCTGTTCCATTTCTAAATCAAAGCACATTTGCCTTTAAATAGATAGGTCAATCTATCTATCTGTTTAAAGGTAAACATGCTTTGGTAGCCACTAAATTTATTGAAAAAAGTAGTATTGGCAATACCTCTTCTAACGTTAATTACCAAACACTTCCATGTGTAACCAGAACTTCTATCCTGCACAAATCCTCATCCAAAATTGAAAGTTCTGCAGAATTCCAAGACAGACATCCCCACGTGAATTAATTAATTTTATACTAAATTTTTAAACCTTCCTTTTAAGCCTTCAACTGGCCAGGGAAAGCAGGGCCATCTCAGGCCCTTTAACCCACGTCAGTCAGTCAATAACACAGCACAAATATTTTCCAAGGATTACTGCAGAAAATGGTAAAAATTCCAAAGGGTAATACACACACAGAGAATAGCCCCAGTCGGACAGGAACCTGCCCGCACAATGTGCTGTGCAAATAAACTCCTGTGTGACAAGCTGAGCCTTGCACAGCTGAGGTGAAAGTGTCACTCTGTGACTGGCCAGGTCACAACCACACCACTGCCCCACGTATCACCACAGGCATCTTTCAGGAGTGCAAGGGATGGCACTTCTTACAGTACAGAAAAAACCTCTTTTTCTGAGATCTGAAAAGTGGCTGCGGGTTTATGTAAGATTAAGGTAGAATTTTGGCTCAAAGCTAAAGCACCGAAAGAATAAGCAATGCAAATTTTTTAATGAGTTGCTCAACTGATAATTTTGTATGCATCAATTGTGCAACTGAAGTTGTAACTCAATTAGTAGTTAAAGTAATTAAGGATGAAAGAGTATCAAAAAAAGCTTAAAAGGCATCTTTTGTAATTTACTGAAGTGGCTGATACTCCATCACTTCAACAAAGGAGAATTAGTTATGTAATAAAGAAGAAAATTCCTGGTTTCCATTACAAAACCGTCCACTAAAAATTAAATGAAAAATGCATGATCTTCTAATAGATGAGAAAAAAAGCAGAAAAGCTCTTGTAAGTACTTCCATTTCCTCGGCCAGCAGGCAATGAACTACATTAACCTGGCCTTATGCCAAGCAAACAGACCTAGGGATTGTATTGATAAATTTCCTACGGATTTGTATCACCGCCACCCCTCCCTGATTATGTGCACCACCGCCATTCACACGTGCCAAACTTACCTACTCAATTTTACAAAATACCTGGGAAATCACTGGAAGCCAAAGTTACTATCTTTAGACATTCATAACCCATATTCACTGACATCTGGATGCCAATAAGGAATTTCTAACTTTTTTCTAATTCGTTTCGAAAATTTATATTGCTTCATACAAATTAGCGATGAACTTTTTTCTAACGCAGACAAAGGACGATTGTGGCATTTTAATAATATATGTATTACTGTGGTCTGAAACCAAACACAGTGTCATGGAGATGTGAGTTTTGCAGTCATTATGTCAGCTGTCTTTTGATGACTACATGGATCACTATAGTTGGAGCTTCTTAAATATTTAATACAAGAACTCAGTAATACAAAGGCAAAAAAATAGTAAAAAGGGAGAATCCTATGTAAAAGCTAAGAAATTTGATTAACCTTCAGAACTCTACTTTAAGAACACAGCAGTTTAGTAAACATGTTTTTTGTCATAAGCGGAATTTAAACCTCCAATATGTTGGAGATTTGACTTGTGATAGCTAAATAAAATTTTCAGATAATTCCTACACTGCAAAGGAAAATTACTTCAATTACTTCTTAATCCTTGCTGGACTTGCGGTGTACATTGCAATGTGTATTTACACTCTTGATCAGTTTAAACTTTTGATGACTAAGATTTTAATTACATGGTACTACATATTTACTACATACTACCATATTTACTGTTTCATTTCAAAATCCCTATAGGTAGGAAAACACAAATTCTCATTTTAAAATGGTAGGGTTAAGACACAAAGACACAGATTATAGGAATTAAGTACCTAAATGTCTTTAAAAAACTGGTTTAAAGAACTTTAAAGTATTGGGAAGAGTGCAGAAAATTTAAGGAATTTAGATTGAAGATTTTTGAAACTTACAGAAATATTTAATGAACTACTCACCAGTATTAATTGCTGGCCTTTTTTTTGAGAGAAAAGAAGAGATTTCATTCTACATATGGGGCTGTCCAGTACAGGTTTTGGGGGTTTGTGCATTTGTGCACGTCATCAATATTTCATTCAATAAAACTTCTCAGTAAATGGAAAAACCAATGCATTACCAACATCAGGGAATCTCCAGCTGGTAGGGGGCAAGTCTATAAAATAGCAGGTACTACCAGGTGTGAAAATATTTTTGTCACCTCACTTTTTGTGTATGGATAAGAGAGGTTTTCCCCCCAACTTTTACTGATACTGTGAGTTCTTCCAAGTACCTTGTTTCCAATGGCCTTTTTTGGTGGGAAGTTAAAAGTCCTCACTTGCTGGTACTTATTCTGCAATTTATGGTGCAAGCTTCTGAACTCCGCGTACCTCCGATAGACATTCCACTCATCGTCCTTTATCCTTATATAAACCTGCAAAATACAGACAGGGGAGGGAATAATGTAAAGACAAACAGGGCTGATGTGTGTCCTTCTCTCCCTAAAGCCCCCTGGCTCAGCATCTTCACCAGCATCAGCACCACAAGCACCAGGATCCACAGCCACAGGTCCGTGGCTGTCTGCATTTGCTGTTGCTATTGTACAGGTCATTAACATCATTCTCTCCCTTCTCCCTTTTCCTCCTCTTTCTCCCTCTCTTATTTTAATCAAGACAAACACAGCTTGCTCATTTTAACATGACTCTGGGGCAACCATGGCAGCACTTCTGGTTACCATGGTTTCCAGCATATTCTACTACCCAGTGACCGAAGGAAAAAATAATTTAATACCACTATGAAATTGATTTCTATGTCCTCAACACAGTTTTTCAACTTTGGAAATTAGCTTTGTAGCATCAGAATTGCAAAACCTAATTTTATCCAAAGTATGAAGCTTAATTTACTTCCTAACAAAATTACATTGAAAACTAAACTAGAAATTTTATTGTTTGGGAAATAAACACACTTCATTCTTTCTGCTTGTATAGAACATTAAGTATAATTTAACACAGCTGTAGTTTTTGTGATTCTGTTTTTGTTTGCTGCTCATTATTTCATGAGCCTATTACCAATTACATGCTAAATATTCGCTTTCTCTAGGAAAATGTCATGCAGAAGTGAAATATACTTACAGAAAACAGATGTCACTCTTTACTAGGGAACGACACAGTTTAAAAGAATGCTGAAACAGCACAAGTCAGAAACTATGAACCAAGCATCAGAACTTAAGATCCAGAGTGACCTTTGCTCCTTCAATGGAATCTGTAATTTATTCATTCTTTTGTGTGTGTGTGTGTGTGTTAATAACCTCAATATTTTACATCAGGAATTAAGCTGGAACAGTACTGATGACACTGCCTTGCCTTGCAGCTCCAAAAGGCCCCAGTAATTTAGTAGTAAGCTGTAAGGTAAATATCAGGAGAACACTTACTTAAAAAAGCAACACCAGCCACTGTCACACGAAGAGTGGGCAGTGGCAACTGTAGTTTTGTGGAAACTAGATAAAATAAAATTTGGATTTTGATGTGACCAATTTCAACACTGAATTGCAGCTTTTCCTGGTGACTGAAGCATGGTCCTTCTCCCTGAGATACTGCAAGTCCTTAGGAGAAAAAATTCAATTTTTCTAAGGACTGGTGGTATTTCAGAGATGAAGTGAATGTCTTCTCCCGCAAAAGCTGCCCGTGCTTTGTTCTTTGTGAAGTTCTCTTTCAGACCAAGTTTCTCAAATTTATAGGAAGTTTCTTTGCAACAAAATAAAATGTATTATGCAGATATCGCGCAAATTTTGTCAAATTAGAATACTTCAGAATAGAAAACACTAATACATTTTCTACAGGAAGACTATAATTCCAAAATTAGCACATCTAAATTTAAAAGATTCAGAGTATTGTGAATTACAAATGCATATGTAAACAAAAATTCAACTAGTTCTGGTAACAAGGATTCAGATACTGTTAATGATGGAACCACAGCAGTTAAGTCTGCAAGAAGTATTCAGATTTCTTTTTCGCTTTGAAAACAAAGCCAGGATAATTAAACACCTACAGAACCATCTGTTTTAACAATTGAGTACATCTTTGAAGACAAATGAAGGAATATATGAAATGCAACTATTTTGCATAATTCTAATCAAATTTATTTAATGTAGTAAAAACTCTATTAAAATCTTTCTTCACCCAGCTCTAAGCCCTCTCCCTGCTTATTCTTACTTCAACCAGTATATTGTTTGGAATTCTGTATACATTCCCAAGATTCATGTTTCAATTTCCCTGTGGGGGGCAGGAATGACAAAAAAAAAGTTTAAATTATTTTTCACTGAGTTATTTAATATGGAAATCCTAATTTAACTAAGCACTTATCTTTGCACATGTGATTTGGTGAATCATGCAGCTCAACATTACCTGTTAAGCTGTAACCCATAGTTAACTAAGGAATCCTGCACACTGTAATCGAAATTTTTCAGGACTGCAAAGACACAGATTGATTTCTGATAAAGCTATTGGAAATTTTCTTACTGTTCTTCTATGTACCTAGATATTGATTTCATTTAGACAGCAAGAAATGAAAATGCAACATTTGGAGCCCTGTGCCATATTGAATTTATTGACAATCAACTAATAGACTATGAAAGGTATATTAAAGATCATGATGCAGCACACATTTAAACTTTTATTATCTCAGAGGCGAATACTATTCCCAAGCCAAGGGATTGCTACACACTTAATGCAAATCCAGTTGGGAAATAAAACTAAGTAAATACTAAATATAAAATTATTTGGATATACTTATCGTTGTATATAGTTATCTTAGGGCCATGTTATAAAAAGCTGAAATGACTACTCTCAGGCTTGTTCTCAGATCAATTTAAAAGATTAATTCTAAATAATTTCATTTCCTTTCTGATGCCCCTGTTTCCATTATATCATCCAACTCCTAACCTACTTATATAATTTTCAGGGAAATGAAAATGTACAGACAAAATCAAAATCACCGCTAGAATATTTATTTTTAGACAAAAGATTTCACTTTAATATTGTCATGAATGTAAAAAAAAAAAAAAAAATTAAATAGTTTCTGTAATATAGGAGCACTTTCCGTGTAAAGATTGATTGGTAACCCTTCTGTAGCTCCAAGGTACAGCAGCACTAAGAAAAACTTCAGCTAATAAGTATGTTTAAGGAATTAGTCTGTTATTTTCTCATCACAAACATATCTGAAGTCAGAGATTTGGAGAGCAATAGCAATAACAGTAGTAATTTAATAGTGTTTATCAGTCTACTACCTGCTAACTTGGTATTACCAAAATGCCAAAAATCTTCACAGAATCAATGTGAAAGCACGAGTTTAATGACTGCATACTGAAGTGAAAAATCCTGCTCCCATGGTACTGGGATTTGAGCCTAAAGTTTCTTAATAGGTTAAGAATATTTAAGCAGTTCTGAGTCCAAAATGCTGTTAGCAAGTCCTGCTAACAGACTGGTACCAACTGACACAGTGCATCACCACTCACATAGAAAAGCCTGAGGAAAATAAAGGACAAATGCCAAAACTCCAACTTGCTCCAGCTCCAGTGTACACAGACCAAATGCCTGTAATCAACACTGGTCCTTCTGATCTGCAGAAGTCCCATGCAGGTGCTTTTTTTTTCTGATGCAAAATATAGATTTTAGGCATACTGAGGATTGACTTTTGTGTCTCCCTCCAGTACAGGTGGCAGCAAGAGATGCTGAGTGAGGTATTATAGAACCTCCTCCTGTTGCAATGACATCCATGGCTGTAGAATTCCAGAAAAGGCATCAGGAAGGATACTGCCTAAACAAAGCTACTCCTGAATCTTGCCTTTCCTGGAAGGATGGACTGAATATATAATGAAAAAAGAATCCTAAGACAGAGCACTCTATCAATGGGAGCTCCACAAATAAAAAAATGCTGAAGACAAAGTCCTTGTGAGTCCATGGCCCATTCCAGAGGGAAGGGAATAATGTTAAGGGAAGGTGAGCAGTGAAAACTCTAGTAAACCACATATAAAAATGGCACAAAATCCAAGAGAACTCGGGGTATTTCAGCAGCAGAATACTTCAAAGGGCAGAGAGAATACTGAGATGTCTGTAAAGAATCAGTCCTTGGCTGGACAAGGTCATAGTTCTGAGCATGGAAAAAAGTGATGGACAGCAAGCATAAGGAATGCAAAAGAGACTGATCTGCTCTAAGGAAGCTCCTGTGACATTTACCAGCTAAGTAAGCATTTCAAGGAGGTAAAGAAAGGACGAGAGAAAAACTATTACTTCTGTATTACTGTAATTCACTATACTGCTGTATTTCTAACTTCCTTTCCCTCACTAATAAAAAAGGGCTTTCTGGAGGTCCTCTTGTTTGTTACATATTTTCAAATCAATGCCCAAGTATGTGACAACAAAAAAGGAAAATTAGCAACTGCTTTGGTAGGGACAACCCAATCAGCATGAACACAAAACCAGAACATGCTGATTGGCACCATCATTTTTTGATGCTAACTCAGCTAAGCTTGACTGGTGAATATTTCCCTTACGTTTGTTTTTAAACAGCACTACAAATCTTGGAGCACATTGGTCCACAGTTTCACATTTTGGATAATAAAGTTTTTTTAATTCTTAAAACTCTGGTTCAACTTCAATGTACATCTCAATTATTCAGGAACATGAAGTTAAAGAGATTTTGATCAAAGTTTACCATTTAAGAAATAATTGTTTTCAGGGGATTGGAAATATCTTCTTTCCTGTTAGAAAAGCACACTATAAAATGGGAGCAATGTATTTCAATCTACTTAGGTTTTATCAAAATTATGTATTTCCGCACTCAAAACATACAGATGAAGTAAGAAATATTAATGAAAAAAATCAGAACTAGTTTCATTTTACTTCACTTCAGGACAATTGGATTCTGTTAAGAATATAAATTCAAGTTCAATTCTCCAAAGTTACCTCTGAAGTGTGAGAAATTAATACAAATGCAAGTTATATTTTGAGACAGCTGCGGGCCTGCATTTATAGCTAAGTTCCCCCTTTGAAAACGATCCAATTTAAGAATTTCCTGCATAATGAAAAACAAATGGAACAATGAAACTTTTCAGCTGTGATAGGAGCAGCTTTTTGTGTGCCATAGAGACGTAACAAGAATTAGAGCGAATAAGCTTTTATTTCAGTATGACCATTTTATCCACTTGCACAAGACTACAAATACTTGTATCTAATTCATGTTAAATCTTCAAGTTGTTTCTGTTGCTTAGTTCATAAAAATGAACAATACAGTGTCAAATATATGACACAACACATATCAAAGCATGAACCTGAAAAACAGCCAATACTGTTCCACTAAAGAGAAAAATGCCACGCATTTTAGACTTATCCACTCAATTACAGACATGCAGAGTAACGATCACTGTGCTCCTGCAGTCACAGCTCTGCTTCTATTCACCAAAACAGTACTAAAGTGACTGGCCACTAGAGAATAAAGGCAGCACTGCCTCCACTTTTGCTGCATGGAATCAATATTTTTTGTCTTTTTGTATACAAATCAAATCATCACCAAAAAAAACCAAAAAAACCCCCCACCACCTCAATAGCACAATATGTTCCTTTTGACAGTGAAATATGACTTATAATAACCCAAGATAATTAATGTCATTTCACAAACATGCACTTTGAACCATACATTCATTGCAATGCATGACAACCGCTGCAGGGAAAGAAGTTTCTGCAGAAGAGAAAATAGGTGAAATGACAATAGTGCTGCCTTTTTCTCCAAATAGAATATTGTGGGTGCTCAGGCAAGGGAAAGGAGGCTATCTCACTAATCAGTTTCTAACATATTTAACGTAACTAGTATTTATTTTAGATATTTATTGAATATAAATTATTTGCTTCTTTCTGCAGTAGTTATAAAATATTCTGAAAATAGAAATTCTACTTTACTTTCCTAGGATTTTTTGCAAGCAGCACTTCAATAAACAAATCAACGTAGTAAAGTGTAATTCTGTTTCCTTTAGAAAGAGAAATAGTTACAGAAGTCTCCAAGGATTGATCTCATCTTTGTATACTTCCTCCATCCCAGTTATTTAAAAATTTTTCTGCTTCATGCTTCCTGTTATGTTTCTTTGATACATCCTTGGGTCCCACTGCAGAAAAATTGGGATATTCAACTTTTTGGCTCACGCACTCTCAAATCACTCGGAGAATGCCACGAGCCACATCTTTCTTTCAAATTCTCCCAATCATTCCAGTTCATTTTCTCCTCCACTTGCCCTGAGCTGTACTGAAATGGAATATGATTAGAAGACTATTTATTTCTCCTTTTTGCCTGCTTAGTGCTGCAGCTGCTGAAGTCAGCCAATTCATCATGCATCAGGAAAATAAAATGCAACTTAGGGTTTAATTTTTGGGTTTAGTTTGTCACTTACCTTTCAACTCTTAATTGCCAGTCCACTGCCTTCCATTTTCACCCCTCGAGGAAAACCAAGGCCATGCTGGCTTGTGGTTAAATTCAAGGTCAACAGGCCCAGCTGGCAGATCCCAGACTGTGCTTTCCCTGTTCCACCTCTCACTCAAAGTATTTCCTGGGCACTGTCCTCCTCAAACACTTTGGGGTATAAGATACTGTTCTCCTCCATCTCTTTTATGTCTCTGTGAAAATTCTTCCCTCTCCACTGGCAGGACCCCGAGGGGCTGCAGCGTGTGCAGAGAAGGGAAGGGAGCTGGGGAAGGGGCTGAGCACAAGTCCTGTGTGAGCGGCTCCGGGAGCTGGGGGGGCTCAGCTGGAGAAAAGGAGGCTCCAGGGGAACCTCCTCACTCTCCTCACCCCCTGACAGGAGCCTGGAGCCAGGAGAGGGTCGGGCTCTGCCCCCAGGGAACAGCGACAGGACAAGGGGAAACAGCCTCAGGCTGTGCCAGGAGAGGTTTGTACTAAATGTTAGGGAAAACTTCCTCACGGAAAGGGCTGGCCAGCGCAGGCTGCCCACACCAGGAGTGGAGTCACCATACCTGGAAGAATTTAAAAGCCATAAGGATGTGGATTCTGGAGACATAGGTGAGTGGTGGCCTTGGCACCACCTGGGGAACAGTTGTACACAATGATCTTAGAGGTGTTTTCCAACCTAAATAATCCTGTGATAAAAGCCCTTTCATATGGAAGCGCATTGTCTTCCTTCACAGAGGAAGCGCAGAGCAAAGCATCAGGTTTTAAAACATCATTTAAAGTAATATAAAAAGAAATATTACAAGCAAATATGTCAGTCAACACTAAACAGCAAGCCTGAAGACAGTCAAAGGAATAAAAAAACTGTAAGAAATGTTTACTGATTATAGTTTTAGGGTGCCCTATTCATGTGCAAATAGTAACAGTCTTGTCTGATTAGCATATTAATCTTTAAACTTAGTTGGTTCATAATGTAAAGTGTTCACTGCTCTGCAAACAAGGCGGATTTGCAAGAAGCCATTTAAATATTGATATCACTTTAGGAATCATAAAATCTCAGTTTCATTATCTTAAGTGTCAGGCATTGGTAATTATAGCAACAAAAGGCATGACTAATGGCATTTACTGTACACTTCACAGGAAAGTGGAATCCATATGTATACAGAAAATAAGATACTCTACAGTTGAGAAATATGACAAAATAACATTACTGCAATAATCAACTTGCTTCACACAAGAAACTGCATCTATCACCATCTAGAGGTAAAATGAAAATGCAATTTTTTTTTTTAATTGTGATCTGGATTCTGTCTGTATGTCCATAAATATATTAGACAAGAAATTATTTTCTAATGGGAGGCTGACTGAGCAATGTCTGCCACACAAAAAAGATGGGCATCAACTGCAGAGATCACAAATAGTCATCAGAATGCAACCTAGAAAAACTGGGCTGTTTACTCTAGAGAAAACGGGTTGTTTGGAAGAGAAGACTTTTGCCACCATGACCATGGCTTTAAAAAGTCACCTAATACTTAAATTGTCTAAGAGACTAGGCTTCCTTAAGTGTGACTTTGAACAAAACACCTTAATTTCTCAATATATGGTTGTCCTGTAATGTTTATAACTAATCAGTCTGCCACTCAGTAATAGCCATCAGAAACTTTGTAAGAGAATAAACCTCTGGACCTTCTTTGGATAACTGCCTAATGTTCTTGCTGGAAGACATGGTTATGAGTGTCTAGCCTGAGCTCCTGTCACTGCCTGGATAATTGCATCCAGTGAAGTCCTAACAATCCTTATGATTTGTTGATTGGTAATAAAGACATCAGTTGGTCATCTAATTAATTTTTCTACTCAGGTGCAAAATTAATTGTACTAGTAATCTGTCAGTGCTAATGAACGGCAAGACAGGAGTCAAGATCTAGACCTGAAGCAAAACAAACCTGAGCAAGTACAAAGTGAGAGGATGTGCTCTGAAAACATTTAGAATGAGCTTGCCATGCACAGAAAATAAGCATTAGTTGGAAGGAAAGATATTTCATCATCATACTTAATATTTCCATTTTAGGACTAAATTAGTCATTATTAGCATAACATCGCAAAGGCAACTCATGTTAAGTTAAAATGACCTCCAAGTTTCTTACACCCAGTTCTTACAGCAAGGTACACTGATCCCAATGGTTCAGAAAATTCCTTGGAGAATTATGAAATGCATTTTATCCAGAATACTTTAGTATGAACACAAGGTATAGTGGTATTTATTATTCCAAAATATCACTGTCCAGGGATTTCCTTAGAAAGAAGTCACATCTTTGTGCTTGGATTGTTTTTTCTTCAATTTAATTATTTTCTAGACCCACAAAAACTTCCAGTATTACCCCCAATTATAAATTGTGGAGAAAACCTCTGTCATACACTTGTTTTGAAATTGCATGGCAATAGTTTAAATGGATGCTCCAATTCGCATTTTGAAACAGTTAAAAATGTTTCCATTTCCTTCATGATTTGAAAGATTGCTATTTCATTCCCCTCTCAGTTGCCTTTCATGCAGGCTGAGAAATTCTAATATGCTCCTCCAGTGAAAATCTTTTTTTTTTTTTTTTTTTACTCATATCATTTGCAGTTGATATATTTTTTTGAAGAGGAGTAGAACTGCACACAGATAAACCAGAGATTATATACAGCATAATAGCATTTTCTATTGGTCTATCCCTTTCCTAATAATTTGTAACAACTTGGTTTTTAGACCTCTTCAAGTCCTTTTAAAAATTGTGTCAGATTAGCTACTTCTAAATCTGTGGTAGGCAAGCCAGAAGCTATTTATCAGTCACTTTTCAGCAATTTCACCTTTGAATTCCTGGTGCACTGCATGTGGAGAGTTGTGCTTTATTTATTCAATAAGATCTGCCACTGGCATTTCATTTAAAACAGACAGTCTGCTACTCTCCACAAGGAATAATCCAGAATGAGAACAACCCATAACAACTCCATGGTGAACAGAGATTATAAAATATGCATTTTTCTGTTATTATTTTATATTCCGAGAACACAAGTGAAAAAAAAATTCAATTGAACTCAGTAACTGCACTAAAGTGCACATCCAATTCTAAATAGCTTTTCCCCTAAAATTTATACACACTAATTGTTGTAACAGCCACCGCTGAATGACATAGATCCACAGCTCTGTTAATTTTTAAGACAGTAACAGTGCTAAACTGGGGCACTGAATTATCTGCTGCTCACAACTGTCCCCTTGAACTCAGCCATTCAAATTGAGCATAAAATTTGGCTACATTTCCAGAGCTTGTTTTGAAATCCTTAGGATTCACAACCAGTTAATTCTGCCAGTTAAACATCACTGCAAGAGTGCAGTGTAACTCTACAAATAGAGAGGTCTGATTGAAATTTCCACATCTAATAGGATTCATTATAAAATGCTGCTTGCTTTCGGAGTCCACAGTCTTATTTCTGAGCTTGTCCAAAATCCTTAATCCTTAACAGATATTAAAGAAACTATTTGATGGTTGAAACTGTGACAAGTATGCTGGTGCTGGAAACTTTTCCTGCTATATTTACTGAAAAGCAACATCTGGGGTTTTTTAAGGATGAAAAATGCACTGATTCTGAACATCCAAAACAGATGTTAATGTGACACAAAAATATATGCCTTGAAATACCCTTCAAAACAGCATTACAAATCTACATTAAATTTAAAAACATAAAATTAAATTTTAAAAAGCGAGCACAATAAGAAAACTCTTGCTGGATTCTATTCTTATCCTGTCCAGGTCAGGCCGTCCTGATATGCAAAATAATATGTCATTAATGTCTTTTCCTGGTTTAAGAAGCACAAGTGCAAAATTGGCGTTGATTTCAAAGAGGCACAGCAACCCATATTTATTCTCCTAATTTTTATATTCTTCAAAAGCTTTTTTAAGGCCATGAAAACAGATAACAGACACTGTGGAACTGATGGGTCCATAATTTTCCAAACTACTTGAGATGCTCTGCAATTGCTTCCACCCTCTTCTGACCATTTCCAAGGCAAGTGATATGTACACAGTAGTTTATTTTCTGCTACAAAATACCTATTTATAAGCAAAAAGGGACAGAAGAGGCACAACAATTCTAAAGTGCATCAGCAATAAGTGTGACATAGCAACTCTCCCCTGGCACTGTCCTGGCCTCTCCATCAAGTGAAGTGCTCCAGAGACACACAATTCCAAATCAGCAAAGGTTAACAAGGTGGCTCATCAGAGGAGGGGAGAGAAGGACGATCTCTTTAGTTTTCTAATAATAGAAAATGCAGAAGAGATCAAGCCATCTCAGAAATACACTCACATCAACTGCCTTTGGAAGAGCAAGGGCCAAGGCTCATGCCCTTCCGTAGCACCCTCACTTAGCAGCAACATCTTACCTTGATAGTATCACATGTATGATCTGATTTTCAGTCAGGTTAAGCACCTGAGGGCTAATTTCTAATTACCTTTAAGTACAGTCACAAGTATTTAGCATATCGAAAAATCGTGCTTAACCAAACTAAAATTTTAAACTTTGACTGTTCCAGCTGGCACATTTTAGCCTTCTCCAAAGTCCATTTGATGTCTTATTCTCAGCATTAACCAGCACAACCAAGAGTCAGTTTTTACATCTGTTCACTCAAGTTCTCCCAGAGAAACGTGAACTCCAAAAGGCATTGGTAATAATCTCATTCATATCAACATTCTGCAATATTGCTACTTTCTTTATATTGATGTACCACAGGTCCTTTCTCATGCAGCTGATATAAAGAGTTATACATGCATTTTAATGTTCTACCACTGGAGAGATAAATGATAAGGCAGTAAAAATAAGAAAGTTTATTATGAATGAAAGGACTATTAGAAATGAGCTCAATCATTTATCCTAATTGGACTCCCAGTCTCGGTCTGTTTAGGACATAGTGGTAGCCTGGTAAATATCCTCTTCCACAATTTCAACACTGAATCAATTTCTCTGTAATCAGGAGCACATGTTTTGGCAGAGATTTAATAAAATAAATGCAAGTGCTGTTATTGAAACTATTCTGAAGTTTTCTAAATTAATGCTTTCCTGGACACTAAAAAATGTAAAATATATATTCAGCAAGCACATGACTATATAATTGATCAGAGAGCTGGCATTCACTTCAAATGCTTCATCAGAGTTGTGTAAGTCTGTTTGAGAAAATACTTCTTTTTCACATGCACAGGGGCAGTGACACTCCTGTTACTGAGACCAAAAACTGGCAGGAGTGATATTCATGCATTCTTCCATAAAGAATGAGCTCAACAGGCGCCATGGTCAAAGTTTAACAAGAATTATAGAAGTTTTAAGTCACTTCTACAGGTAATTCCTGCTTGCTTTATCTCTTAACTATTAAAAGACAAAGTTCAATTGTTCACTGGAAAAATTCTGTAATATCATGTGCTGTTCTGTAACCAAAGGCAAACTAGTCTGACTATATTCTATGTTCTAGACAGCTATATTTAACTTTTCACATTAAAAAAAACTGTAAACTGATAGTGTGAAAAGATAATGAATGGAAATTATTCAGAAGAACTTGTACATTTTTCAAATATATCAATAAACAGAATTTTGCACACTCTGAATGCCCAACATTACAAATCTATAGTGTAGACATAAAAACTTAATAAAATTCTCAAAATTGTCTTTTTGTAGATTCAGAATTTTTAACCTTTTGGAAATATTTTGCTTCCTTTTTTCCTGTTCTCAAGAGGCTTTGCCTTCAATTACACATTCTTTGTTTTCCATTAAAACAACATCTAACTCTCTACTCACTCCAACAGATTTTTCAGTAAAGTTCGGAACCTCTTACAAATTGGGAAGCTTGATTTATCCCAACATCTTTCCTTCTGAATGTGCAGAACACCTGCAGTATATATGAATCCTGCATACTTCTCAGGCTTTCACAATCCCACTTGTACAGCGATGCTCACTCAAACTGCATGACAAATACTAAACTCTTTAGTAACCTGACACCAAGTTACAAGTAAAATTAAAAATACAGAATGGGTAAGGCACTGTGGAAAGGAACACAATGGGCCATCTGGTCCAGCCCCCCTGTTCAAGCAGGATGAAAAACAACACAGAGCAACTTAGGAAAGAAGCAGGAGAAACCAGAGCTCTTCTAGTGGACATGGAACTGCAACATCACTAGGGGTGAGACACTGATGCTTTTAAGAATTTCTGTGTTGGCAGACTTGTGTCTGGGTTTGAGAATGTGTAGCCAGTAACAGCAGAGTGGAGAAATATGTGAAAGCCAAAAAGACAAAAATAATTACACTTGTCACCAAGCTGGGTTTTCACACACCTGTGCATCTCAGTTTGATTGATTAGTCAATGCTTTTGAACAAATTACTAACTGTTCCCATCCTGGTGGCTTTTCTTTCCATTACCTCAAGTCTTATTTTTCATTGTCTTTTACTGGCCAAAAGGTGGGTGTTTTCCTGTATTTTTCAACTACCTGCCAACACTTCATAAATGATTCAAAATTCTACAAAAAAACATCATTCAGAGCGAGAGGAATGTTAACAGCTTCAGCAATCTTGTTCAGAACTAAGTACATGTGGCTGAAACAAAAGTGGAGAAATTTTGCAGCAGCTAACAATCCACAAATAAAGAAATACAAACAGCCTAAGACAGCACATTAAGGTGTTTGAAGTTCATCCTGCCACTGTATCCATGAAGGATGTCATTGCTCTGAAACCAAGACTCCAGGAATCAAGGAACAGTATAAAATTTCAATGCTTCAGTTACAAGTCAGGCTGGAGCACAATCCCTAAATTCAGACCTGCCTGAGGCAGAACACAATGTGAACATGTTCAATAACACACAGTGAAGAATTGTTTCATTATTCAAGATGTTTTCAAGTGAGCTACTACAATAAACCACATCTGTCTGTCTGTCAAGCAATGTTTCTGGTCATTGTTATCCCCAAAACTGAAGTAAAACATGTACACGCACATTGACGAAGGTGTTACTGATTAATATTGAATTGTTACACTTCCTGACCAATGCAGGCATCTTATTAGCGTGCTTTTAAAGTACTAAACTACTAAAAGACAACCCTCAAAATATGCTATTTGAATAATCAACACAATCCTATGGATGAATATGTATGAAGTTACTGCTGCTGCTCATTAGCTGATCTCTAATGAAATTGTACAGAACTTTAAATTATTAAAATGTGCTATTTCAGTCAGAAACCCATACACAAAATCCCTGTTAAGCTGGCTCGCCTACCTGATAAACATGGAATGCATTGGCAGCTTTTCCACGCAGAAAGACTGAGGGAATCCAAACATTAATAAGAGCACGATTTGATCTGCAGAGGAGAAAGAAAAACTTAAAATAGGGAATCATATTTATGTATAAGAATTGCAAAGCAACTACATGCAATGATTTAGATAATGATCAAAGTGATCAACAAAGAAACTTAACATTTCAAATGAAGTAATGGAAAAATTGGAGTTCTGCCTGAAGTTTTTATACGTTCTGAATCTAAAAATGTTCCCTAAAATTAACCCAACTGAAATAATTCCTTCTGCAGGTTTTCTGGGGTTTGGGGTTTTTTTCACAGCATGCATTTGATAACATTTGATTATACACATGAAGCAAAAATTATTCACTTCAACAAATTCAACATTTTCAGCCACAAGCCTCAGGTAAAGTTCATTAAATAACAGAACAGCAGTGCACGATTATGCAGAAGCCATTTCCATCCACTCTTTTTCATCCATCTCCAAATTTCTATGATTCAACACATCAGCTACATTTTCAACCCCTCATCCACAAAAGCAAGATTCATTAGATGACTACTAAAGGCAAAATTCCAAATCACAACACTCTAGGATGATCTGGGGTGGTGGGCTGTTTCTGGGTGTTTTGGGGTTTTTTGTAAGCACTGATTAGCAGCTATTCTGTAAAAATGAGGAAGTCCATCAAACCCAAAGCATTAGAACCAGCAACTTCTTGGTACTTTGGCAGAATACCAACACCTAGGGTACTTAAAAAGCACTCCAAGGGAATCTTCCTAAATCTAAATTCCTTGAGTTCAGCATTATTAACTACACTGGGGCACGGGCTGTGAGCTCTCCATACTTTTTAATAATGGAACACCACAGCTAAGAATGCAGTTATTGGAAATAATATAGGAAAAGCAAATTATTGAATCTGTTTGCTTATTCTCCTTTTCCAGAGACAGTATGAAGAGAAAAAAACTGTGAATTATGAAACTTACATTTCAAAATCTGACAAACTCTGATCTTCAGATGTTTGACTCAAATCTCCAGGGACCTATATTTACAAAACAGAAATAATTTCCACACAGTGGCTATTACGTTTTCAATTAAGAAAGCATAATATTATAAGGAAACTACAATTCAACATTCAGTTTTATAAATGCCAATAAAAACTATTACTGACAAGCAATAAAAGAAAAACAAAATCCTGCAAGAGGATTGTGAACATATCACCCTTGTGAGTCCTTTACATTAGTGTTTGCCACAGTTTTGTAAAGAAACACGATGGGGTTTATAAAAGCACGTAATTTTGAAAGATATAGAAAACGTAGGAAAGAGCATCATTATTAGGGCTTTATGAGCAAAGGATGCTAAAACAAAGTACTTTGAATGTATAAGCAATTTATGGGAAAATACAAAGCACATAAAAACCTATTGATCACTTTCTTTTACAACAAATATTCCATTAAGGGAAAGACACGTGAGCATTTCATTTCACCTGTGCTCTTACAAAACATTATATAAGTACAAAAGTTCATAATGATGCAATGGTGGATCAGTACCTGCAGAACCAAAGGAAGGAGCAGTTGCTAGAAAACCAGATTGCAAGAGCATTTAGAACTGAAACAGAAATAGCTTTTTATCTTACTTTATAGCTAGAATAAACATACAGGATATCTTATTTCCTTTAAAAGGAAAATGTAAAATGTAAAGCATAATCTGGAATAGTAAAGAGGAAGGGAACCAAATTCTTCAAAAGCCAATTCTTCACAGATCTGTGATTTCTTGTGAGCTAATAGATATTCCATCATGTCTGAGCCTGTTGCAGAGGGATGTTCTGCAGTGCAACAACCAACCACTCACCGGCCCTCTCAGATCAATTAGCTCTTGTCTCATCTGGAACACCAGAGCTTCTTTGGCCATCAGAGCACGGTGCAGCCTCTCATTGAATTCAATCAGCTCCCCATGCATTTCAGCCACCTGAAAAGCAAAGCCAAGGGATAATTGAGTTCTGAACTGGGGGGAAAAAAATCCCACTATGTAATTTCTTATATGTATATCAATTTTGGTTTTGAACTGATTATTAAGTACAGATATTGCTACCATTTTGACTCATGCCTTGAAATGTAGTTTTGGTATTGAATCGGACAAAATACAACTTCATGTCAAATTTTATTCCTGTCACTCAAAATCACATGACAACTGATTCTAATAAAGCTCTCATTGACTTCTGTTCTCAGTTTAATTCTTTGATGAACGCAGCACTCAACAGGTGCAAACTAATCACAATATTTTGAACTGGGAGTACTGCAAAATGCACAAACAGCGCTAAACTTTGTCAATAATTCATAAGTGATGTATTCTTCACTCTTAGTTGGGAGTTTTAATAGGATTGGAGCTAGAAGTCAATCACTCCAGGCAAATCTGTGGGAGGTCAGAGGAGTCTAAATACCAGAGTCAGGCTATATCACAGGTTGTTCTCACAGGTAAACAGAGTGGCCTCTTTGGACACCGAGTGTGGCAGTGGCTGTGCTCTGCACTTTTAGTCAAGTGAGCAGCAAGTGATGCAGGACGTTCTGAGAGAGCCAGGGGCTGGGGGAGCGAGGAGGATGGAAAGTTCCAGCAGTCAGATGAACACAGTGGGCACTGTGGGCCCCTCCAGTGGGCTGCCCCAGCAGCATGGTTAAACCAGTTCCTCAGGCCCAGCAACTCTTGGGATGCCTCCTCCTCCTCATACCCCCACCCAGAGAACAGCACAGGCAGCAGGGTAACGGCCTGAGAGCACAGCTGAACATGAATTTCAATCCAGGCACCTCAACAACAGCGCGGGGACTTGAACTACTGCCAAAGCTCTTAGGAGTTCATCGTTTCCCTTCTGGAAGCACTTCATTACTATCTGTGAATTTCACTATTTCCTTTCCTTGAATTACCCTGCCTTCTCCCTCTTCCCCAGGGAGAAAATAAAACAGTTGAATTCAGTTTAATTTAGTGCCTGCTTTTAATTTTGTGCTTTGTTCCACACAAACCTGCATCCTTCACAGAATCAAAGCAAACAGAAAAAAACAGCTCCATTTTGACAAGCCAGGATCGGACATCACTGGTTATAAATAAAAAATAAAAATAATTTTCTTGAACTTCAAGCATTCTTTTCCAATTTCTTTGTATATTAGAGGGAGTCCTTCAAATCCAGTAATTCATCACTGTAACACATATGCAAAAGAGAGCTAAACTACGCCAACAATACACTAGAGAAAACAATAATATAACACTATTAGCTCCAGATAAATTTCCATACTAGCTTAACCACTAATTCCAATTTAAAGTGGGTGGTGTAACATTTAAGAATACCAGGTTAATATTAACAGGTGACTGTTAATTCCACATAGCCTGGGCTGGAAGGCAGAACTTCCTTGCATTTCAGATACAGAGATACAGCACACAACTAGTTGCAAATTCACAGTGAAAAACTGTGATACTGCTGGTTATCAAAAGCAGTATCAAAATTTACAAGTGGATACAAATCTCAGTAGTTTGCATATTTGAAAACATGTTTGATTTCTCAGGCCTGTCTATCAGATGAACATAATCCAGACTGATATGTGACTATTTTGTCTCTCTCTGATTTGGATGTCCTTGAAATAACTTTCTACTTGCAGACTCGATTAACATGTAAATTCAACAACTCTCTCAAAATACTACAAGTAATGCAAAAATTTACAAGTTTCCCTAGCAAAGTTAAATAATAAAAAGGAAATTTAACAGCAAATAAAACACCAAATCACTTGTTTTGTATTATCCAAAGGACAACTGGCAGGTATCACTTATTAGCAACCAACTTCAATACTTTTCCTTGTCAAAGAAAAATGCATTACCATTACAGCAAATCAAAAGGAGCAATGAATAACAATATTAATTTAAGTTTCTTTAATTTTTCCTGCATCAAGGTCTGCTAAAACAATAAAGAGGTCTCCTTATAACTACATCCTTTCAGTTACATTTTCATAGAATCACATCTTCCTTTACTCAATCCAGAATGAAGCTTAAATTTCCCTGCTGGGACTTCAATCATCTTCACAGCTGTTTTTCTTCATAACAATATGCTTGAAGCAAAAAAAGAAAGTATAAATAAGCTAAGTTTCCCTTGGGCAGAGGATCATTTAGATTTGCTCCTTACTATACAAGAAAACAGTTTAAAGAACCCAAACCCTTCTCATGAAGGTGAAGTGAGGCTAAAGTAAACACTTGAGGCTCCACACTAAGAGAACCCTTTGGAGTTGTCAAAAGAAAACCTAAGTGCCTGAGAGCACTGCAGTTACATTGCCCAGCATTTGAGAGCAGTCTCCAGAGAAATGACAAAGAAAATATCACTTCATGTTTCACAGCAAAGGACCAAGCAGTTAACTTAAAACAGGTTAGGAGGGTTTCACTAGCAACTAATAATACAAACTATCTTGGAAAGACACACTTCTAGATAGATAAAAATACATTTAACAACCATGCAGCAATAAAAATAAAATAAATAAAAACTTGCTACAATAAAAAAAGAGTAATTTTCTTACAGTGTTTTAGTGGAAGCCAAGATTTTTTTTAATATTGTTTGCAACGAAGACTTCATAGAAGTTTTTGCACGAGCCACATCTGAATTAATGACTTTTTGTCAGGCATAGGTATTTTTTCCCCCCAGTAGTCAAAAAATACAAAACAGTATGTTTCACAAGAAACTCTAGACAGAACTGGATGTTGCTTCTTTTTGCTTTTAGTGGAAGCATGGGTGTATTTCCCATGAGAAAAATATTTCTCCTCTCCTTCAAAAATCCATGTTCTTATACATCTTTTTCTCAAAAGAAACAAAGCCACAGGGCTGCAAAACAAAGCAGGCATCCTATTAACAAGTCCATTTTTCTGCAAGGAAAAAACAGTTGAATTCAAAATGGCAGAGATGGTTCCAAAAAATCTACTGCCACAGCCATTAAATGCTCCAACTTTGCTTTATGTTTCAAAACTCTCATTTTCTATTCTCAGTTTTTCCATCCACAAACAAGATCTTTGGTCCAAGACAGACTGAAAGTCCACTTAAGAACAGGCTTGGCATCGAGCTGCTTCGGTTTGGGCTGGTGTGCTAGGGTGACTTTAGGGTGCTTGTGTCCCCAGCAGCATGCTCTGTTTATGCTGGATATTAGGCAGTTCTAAGGCTGGTTCTGAGAGCGGAGGGAGGAAAGAAGAAGCGTGGGGTTTGTTTGCACAAACTGCACTTGCTGCCCTGCACCCTTCACACCGGCTGCTGCCCGCAGCACGGACAGCGCAGAGAGCTCTCCTCTGCTTTTAGTCAGCTCTCAGCCTGCTGAAGCAGAGAAGTTCCCCAGACCATGCCTTTTCTTTTCTTGGAACGGATCAGCCTGCTCTGGACTGAAAACTCAGAAAAACACCAGGAGCTCACACCTGTGGCCACCGGGGCCCGGGATGTGGAATTCCAGAGCAGGAGGGACTGATAAGAGACTGGGGGAGCCGAGCTACGCCCCACAACAAGGACTCTCTCTCTCTGAATTTGCCATCTCTTCAGAACAATGAGAAGTGCCATTGTTCAATGTTATTCATTTCTTACACTTGTGAACACTTTGCTAGTTAAATGAGTAGGTTTTTTCCGCTTTTCTCAAAGGAGGTTTACCTCCCAAACTGGTTGAGGGGTTGGCGCTTGAATTTGCCTTCTAGAAAAGACCACTTCTAAAGTTTCCTCCCAAAATTTGCCCTAAATCAGGACATCTTAGTTTTATTTTGTTGTGTGGATTTTTGGTTGGTTGGTTTTTCACTCTCACCACACAAGGTAAGCACAAGTCAGGTTTCCTCAAAACAAACAAGTAGAAAATAAGGTGAAGCTTTCATCCCACAATAAACTGGGAACTGTGCACATTTAATGAAATCCTTATTCATGTTTGCAAGAATTCCCAGTCTTTGTCAGTTGTGTCCAGTCCAACCAGTGTTTACTGAGACTGACACTGCTTGCCATGCTCAGAGCCTTAAAAAAGGGTTATCTCAGGGGTTACATCCTCTTTGGAGTATGTCAAGATATTGTTGGAGCCTAAGTGCAACAGATGCAGCCCCCCTCTTCCCACTATCACTGGCAAGAAAGCTTTTCCTCCAGGGCTGTGTCACCACTGACACCGCCACAAACTCAGAAGTGTCAGCAACAGACTCCTGAGCACACAGAACAAACTGTCCAGAACAGAGGAAAGGAGTCAGAAGAACTCAACCCAAGGTAAGCATTAGGGAGAGAATTAATTTCACATGGTCCTATGAAAAAGGATAACCAAGCAGGAATGTTTTAGAAGAACTGTCTGAAGCTCTTTGATCCATGACCTGCACTTTTAGTCAACTTCATGTTAATCAGTTAATGTGGGTGTCCAATTTCAGGGTATTTTGGGCAAGAGAAAGACATAGAGAATTGTTTTACTTTTTATGAGAATGTTCTTTTAATATTTAATAGCAGATATGGGTATTAGATACTGATATTTCCTTACAATTAGATACTAAATTTCATTACGTGTGTCTTAAAAATAATTTGTATTCAAATTTAGGATGAAACCCTAATCTATCTTTTTTTTTTCCTCTAATGGATTTTACATTAATCTCAAAAATAAATCTTGCCTTAGGAACTTTTTCTAACATGGTCATACCAACAGAAGTAGTAGCTTCTATCAGTCATTTCCTTATTGCAGTATTCAATAAGCAATACAAAAATGAAACACGGTGTGCAATCGGAAACCAGCATGAAAGCACAGAAAAAGCTACAGATTTCACTATGTCCTGATCTAAAATAAAGCTCCACTGCCAACACAGCGATGCCTGTAATTAAGAACTGTAACTTACACAACACCTCAAATCTATTGTCTGTGATGATTTCGACTTCACTACCAGCAGTTAAAACCTGAAGGAACTTGCTTATTTATTTAAACCTTCATTTAAATATCAGCATATAAAAGTGTAACCCTGTTAGAAAAAATACTTTTAATTATCTGAGGTTTTTTTGGTTTTGAAGAAAAAAAATCAGATTTATCTTTTACATTCCTGAGGGAAAAAAAAAACAACTAAGCAAAGAAACTATTTAAGCTTCAAACCTTGTTTTACAATTACTGTTCCATAAAATCTGTGCAGTACAAACTTTACCTCAATCAATTTCCTTTCATAAGAGCTGGCCAGTTCCTCATTGTTCTCTACTTGCTTTTGCTCTGGAATTGTAAATTCACCATCAGTGCTCCAAATGTTCGGCAAAGCTGTAACAGAGAGACACCTCGAATTAAAAATTTAAATTTTTACATATAAACATCCAAGACAGCCTGTTTAGAAATAATAGCTCTACAAGAAACGGTTATTAAAAACATTGGGACAGACCATAACATTAAACACTAATAAAGTACCAAAATACAGATTCTGCGGGGACCTTTTTTTGTAAGAAATATTTAGGCTGGAATCTTAAAAGTAAAAAATGTAAACCAAAAGCATTTGGCTGTTCTGTGACTACAGTTGTCTAGTATATGTAGTACCTGCAATTCCTGCCCAAAGTCTATTAAAACAAAGCTTACACTTCTCTTTTAAGCCTTTTTTTTTTTTTTAACTGGGCTTCCCAAATATCATTTCATG
This sequence comes from Hirundo rustica, assembly GCF_015227805.2. Taxonomy (NCBI): domain Eukaryota; kingdom Metazoa; phylum Chordata; class Aves; order Passeriformes; family Hirundinidae; genus Hirundo; species Hirundo rustica. Next base: position 7,360,399 of record NC_053464.1, read on the forward strand.
TAACTTGCACAGACTGCTTACGTATTATAGAAATGACAGAAAATAGGGCTGAGAATGAACATTTCATACTTCGTCCAGTACTTCATGATTTTGCATCAAGCAGAATCAGCTGGAGTTATTCCACTCTTGACAGCTGTCTAATTTCTTCCTAAAGACTTCCAAGAAAGGGAGATACTATGCTTCCCTGCACAACCTATTTAAATTTAAGTATCTTCTCACAAAGGTTTTCCTGATAGCTAATCAAACTTCCTTCACCTGCCATGTCAGCCCATTACTTCTTTTATCTGCAGTGAATGAAAACTCCAGATTATTCTATAACTATTCCCAGCGATCATTTATGGATTTGAAGATCACTTTAAGGCCTATTCTAAGTAAATCTCCTCCAAGTTACACAAAATCCAATGCAACTTTTCCTCATAGCTCATGGATTTCTAAGAAAATAAGTTAACACATAAAAGTAAAGCCCTAATAGAAGTTGATTCCACCATTCTTCAAAATCCAAACTATATATACAACCACTGTAGGGCAGATAGGAGAGACCGCAATTTATCTGACTAAATATTCTTGAGCCTTGGAATGGATTTTTGCTTTGGGGAAGAATTTAGAAGGTTATTATTATTTAAGTGAATTTAAAAGCTATTTTAAGATCTTTTCCTTGTAAATGTTGCTTCAAGTTCTTCAGCCGGACTTCTAAGATCAGCATTTTTTTATAAATATCCTATCTAAGCAGGTTTAAAAAATGGTACAGAGCCAACTCCTGCTGATGGCTGAGAAATCAAGATGCTCATTTATTAAATATTTAAATACCAATATCCAACAGCCCAGGCTACAGCAGTGATCACTCATTTTGAAAGCTGATAGTTCTGACTTTTGGGTAATTTATTTATAATCGCATTGCTGAGTGGGGTTTTTTGGCCTCTTTACGTCTCCACAAGGCAAAGTATCAAGCTGAGTTTCATTTATTATTTTAGGAAACAATTTAAAAGCCATACTCAATAGCATTTGATCTGATTATTGTAGCTAACATGTAGAGTCTTCATTATTTATAGTGATAAAAATAACATCAGAAGTCCAATTTATTCTGACTCTTTCAAAACAGAGTCACAGAAAAATGTGTATTCTAAAATCTACAATGCATTTAAAACTTTTCTTTTCATACCATTCAGAAGATTAATTATAATTAAAATTACTCATTACATATACAAACCATGGGTGTAATAGTTTTTATAAATGTGGTAAAAGAAAAAACTCCTTTTGTTTCACTCCTTTTTTGTAGCGAGTTCTCAGGGATTATTTACATGCTTATGTACGTGGAGTCAGAGACCCCAGTACTACTAAAATTTCACCTAAATTTTCAATGGCAGCTAAGGAAAAAAATTTAGTTTTATAAAAATTCAGCATGCAAAGTTGGACTGTAAGAAAAATTTATTATAAATATTGCATGTAGCTGCAATTTATTCTGCTCACTAGTAATAAATATTATAGAAAATTACTGTGGATTGATTAAATATCTTTCCAGCATAAAGCATACATGTGTTCATTTTTAGAAATGTTGGTACTGTTCCATCCCACTTTTTCATCTATAAAATCTGACCATCCTACTCAGTTTCTATTCTTATCACTCACTAATCTGCATAATTTTAACACAGTGGAATATAGCTAGCCTAGGAACATTTTTTTTCCCCTTTTCCTATAATTATACTCTTCATGGAGACTGTCACTACCTAATGAAGGATAATTTCTGCTATTATAGGAAGCCTAAGCCATGCTTTTCGTGAATAATTCTTAATATGAATCACTACACTCCAGCAAAATCGGAAGTAAAAACATGTGTTCTCACTAACAAATATCCTTTTAGGGATGAATGAAGCTTTGAAACTCCAGATAAGTACAGTGGCTAACCCTTAAGAACAGTAGTATTCATTCATACAGCCATTTATACGACTGAAATATTCACAATTTAAAAACTTAGAAAGGTGGTGCCAATTTCTGAAAATCCCCCTCAGCTCTCTGAACCCTTCTGTAATGAGTGGAAATCCAGGTCCCAGCAGGAGGGGATTTAGAATCAGGACATTAATTCAGCCCCTCATGGATGCTTCTATCACGGACCACAGAAGACAAACAGGCAAAACTGCTGGTAACTTCAATCATTTTCTTTCAGATATAAAATCTGCTCATTACTACCCAGTACAGAGTCTATTTCAAACAGTCTGCAAATACTGATCTCCAAAACAATAGCATAATCTGGAGATACTACATTTATTTTTATATTCCAGTATCACGTTAATTCACTGATTTTTATTTAAGTTAAATTTTCATCTGACTGCTTTTTCTGGATTTCTTACAGAAAAAAGTAAGACCACCTCAACTACCAGAAAATTCTCTGTAAAAATGAGTATAAAAATCTACATCAGTATTTTTCTAAAAAGGAAAATATATCAAAGATGTTATTTTCACTTTTGGGAGATATTACTCCCTCAATGGCAGCATACAGAAAAACAAACCCTGCACATGGATTCTTTCCCCCCTTCATTTTATCCTTACCTTCCACTGTTTGACCTTCTCTTCTGAGCATCTGGACAGCTCCTACATACTTCTTAAGCTGCACCTTTAGCACCTCATTTTCTCTATTGATCAAAAAAACCCCAACAGAATAAATAAATATTATTGTTTTCTCAAAATAGATGAAAATTCCTTCTCAACAGAAACAGACTCACTGTAATAATGAGCTTTACCTAAGTTGTGTCACCATGATGCAAGGAAAAAAACCCAAACTTAAACATTAAATAATTCATCAACAGCAGAATAGCAGGAAAATTAGTTTTCCAGGACCATATAAACACATCAATGAAACAGATTATCTCATAATCAAACAATTTCCAATCATTGTTTAGGTTAGATTTTCTATACTATTGTATACTGATGGCAAACAAACTACATAGTCTATCTAAATCAACCATCAACTAAAACATAAAGATAGGATTCTACACAAGGAAATTCAGAATGGCCAATGTAAAATGAGACCATTATTTTACTAGTTTACATCTAATTGCAAGCAAATAATAATTCAGCTTTAGAAACAGGCTTTATCATTGTAAGAAAATGGCAGCACTTCAGCAACAATATTCAAGGCAAAAATTTCCACAAACCATTCCTAAATGAAAACCATAGGACAAGAAATTCAGGTAATCCCTTCAGCTGTCACATTTCAGTGCCTGTGCCTGTCTCACTTCTCTTTGGAGTGTACAAGAACTCAAACCAGGTACTACCATGGCTCCACTTAACAACATTAAGCACCTTAGCTTATATTTGGGCAGAGATAAAAAGGACTCCAACTGATTGATTTTAAACAAAGGTGACAAAATTACTATAAGAAAATTCAATTATCTGTCTAAGCCCATTCAGTTAAGCGAGTACGACTGAAATGTTTTTATCGAAGAAATGTAACAAAAATGTGTTTCCAGATTGTGAATTCAAACAACCTTCACTCTTCTTTAAGAAAATATGGAGGTAGAAATATGTAGGTGCCACAAATGCAGCACAACACACAGAAAACCCCACAAGCCTTTAGAGAGAGGAGGAAATTTGGGGCAGCCAAGGCCGTGCTCCAGGCACTATGGAACCTCAACATGGAACACAGCACAGAAAACTGGAAATAGATGATACACCAAAAAAATGGCACTTTATTAATTGGAATTTATTTAAGAATTAGAAATATCCAAAAAGCCTGTAAGCATGTTTGATGGCCCTTCTCACAGACATACACACACACACATAAAATACACATATTTATATATACACACACACAAACTGCTGCTGTGAGCAACGCTTCACTGCTCCTGCAAGGAGCCTTGACTGGCACAATATTCCAATTCCTATGGATTCCAGTTCAGCTTGCTGAACTTTGTTACCTCAATTTTATTCAGCATTTTAGTAGGAGGTTGCTAAATAATTGAGAAGCTATTGATTGCTCGATGATCGAATTTTAAGAGTCCTTGATGATTTTACGCATTTGATGATATTTTTCATTTCTAAGACTACCAAGAACAAATCAGGTTTTCCACCAGAGATAGATGCTGATATTCAGGGAAAGGGAAGAAAAAAACATTAAAAACACAGTTTAATCCTATATACCCTATTAAAACAAACTTAAATAATTAATTAATGAAAAAATTCTATGACAGCTAAACAAAAAGGTTTCTCACCAGAACTGTAAGACTGTCTGCATGAAAATAACTGTGTACAGTTACAAGTTACTGTAACTTATGAAATAACCACCTCATTTCTACATATGAGAACAGACTCAGTACCTTCTGTCAGTACTGTGACAGCATTTTAAAAAATCCATTTTTTACTACTGTGTCTTAAAATTGACTTAAATTTTACAGATGAAGTTGAGAAAGACTTTAATTCACTTAAGGTTTTTGATACAAGACTGAAATTCAAAGCAGGATACTATGGCCCAGTCACAATTTTTTAATATCCTTTTTTTCAGGTTATTACTTCTCATTCTTTGACATCTCTTTCCCATCAGTACTATTTAGCTGGATTTCAAAGAGGGCCCATCCTGATGTATATGAATTTATACAGTTCTTTTAATCAGAGCATATTTAAGAAACAATTGGTAAGCACTCATTAAAAAGTCTTTAATGAGTTCAAGAGGCATTTTATCAGAAATATTCCTAACAAGTATTCCACAGGAGGAGAAATTCCTGTCCAGGAGTTAAGGGTCCAGTCTGCAGACTGAAGGATATTAAATGCTTTTGTGTGCAGGCCCTGCTGCAGTGTTTCCAAACTGCAACACCTAACCTAAGCAGAACTGTTCACCTGGTACGAGCCCAGAGATCAACACAATGTTTTCAGCATCGTTAAAGTGCTCCAAATAGTTCCACATTTTGTGCTGAAGAATAAGCAACAAGATTGTAAGTACAAGTTGAAGCGTAGAGAGGAAGGAAAAAAAATGAAAAAAAAAAATCAGGATGAAATAGCCAGGAAAACAAAGGCAGAACTGCACCACTAACAGCACATCCTTCTCCAAAACCACCATTACAACAAATTTTCCTGCCTGATCATTTCTTCCATTTAATAAGCTGAAAGACAGATGGTAAAATGAGCTGATATAGGGGAAAATGACAATGATAGAGGATGACAATGTAGCGTTCCTCCAAGTTACTCTTTTTGCTCAAATAGCACAGCTCTAGTGAGTGTTGTTGATTAAGCTTTATAGCATATGTATACAGGAATGATCAATTATATACTAAATGTAAGTTGTCAAATACCTTCAATTCCCTGCCTAATTTTGAATCAAAAATAATGATACTTCCTCTCTATTTTTTTATTTAAAAATTAGCATTTAAGGAAACCCTGTCTGAAATAAAATCAAAACTTCTGTCTGAATGGTAATATTTTCAGCAGCATAAAGCAAGTTTGCATTTAGGAAACACGTACTTGCCTGTTTTGCACCCACTGAACGAACATATAGCATTCAGTTTTTGTTGCAGACAAAGAGGCCTTATAGGACTTTATTTTCTTAAATCTTAATAGAAAAAAAAAAAGAAACAGACCCAAATAAAACTGCACCACACATGTACTTCTTGAAAAGGGCTTCTGTGAAATGAGCACGGTAAGAAAAGAATTTGAAAAAGTGTAATTTCTCATGTATCCCAAGTATAGTGGCCTGAATGTAATTAAGTTTCTGGCACAAATATCAGATTCTAGCAAGTGCTTTCTCTGAAGCTCACTCCAGAAAAGTGTCTTATCCCTAAATTCAGCATTGTGAAAAATTAAAGAAAACAAAACAAACAAACAAACTACGAGAATCCAAGAGATGTCTATGTTTTGGTTAAAAAGTTAACATTTTTAGGAAATACTCTAAAAAGGTATAAAATATCCAAATAATAAAAGAACCTGCAGGAATTAAGAATTAATTGAAATAAACATCCTGCTACAATATATAGAATCTAAAGCAGGGGCTGAGCTAGAGGACTTCAAAGATGCCTTCTAACCTGAATGATTCTACTATTAGGAGATGCAGGATCACAGTTAATTGTCATCAAATACATTCAAAGAAGGAAAATTCAAATTGTTACTCATAGAAGTGAAATTGAACTGCATACAATATAATGAGATTACATAATAAAACCAATCTCCAGAAAAAACTGTAACAAGGAATAATGTGCTAAACTTAACTGCTTGTCATGGGCTGGGGCTGTGGCTGAAGCAGGGCCATCACTGAAACCTTTTCCCTGCCTGGGGGCTCACTCAGAGATAGAGGCTGGGTGCTTTTCACTTTGTTTAGTTCTTCCCCTTCCTCCTCCTCAGGCTACAGCTGCTTCTTCTCCTCCTGCCCTCCTTGATGCCCTGCTGCCAAATATTCTTCCTCATCCACTTCTTCCTCCTGCTCCTTCTAGGAAGCTCCTTTGTCCCTTACTAAATGGACAATACTTCCACTTCCAGTATTTTTTCTCATGTATAGGAGCTACTGATGACTTCTGACATGTCACCAACTAACTAACCAAGAGGAAAATGTCATTTAATATAGGAATATTCAAATTAGTTTTCACAAGCAGGAACAAGAGATATTTTCTCCTCTCTCTAAGAAGCTGCTCAAGGGAAGCAATGGAATAATTTCAAGAGGTACCACACATCATTTCACCCATCACTGAAGGGCTATGGCTGTGAAAGAAGAGCTGTAAAAGAGAGTAACAGAAAATGCCAAATCCAAAAGCAATGTGGTTTAAGTAATACAGACAGTAGATAGAGGAGGCATATTAGGTCTAGAATCTAGAGTAAACAGGAGGTATGTAGAAATGTAAGATAAAGTAGAGCCAAATTCTCATCCCCCATTTCCCCACACAGTGCATTTTCATCTTCTCTATCTGCTTTTCTTGCTACAAAGCCTGTCCTTTGTAATATGCTTTCCTCCAACATTGCTGAATATAGTCTAAGAATATGCAATCTGAGATTATCCAATTTCACAGTCAACTTCAATAAATTCCTTTGCCTTGCAAAGGGATGTAATAGTATTCCACACAGAAAAGAAGAATCTCAATTAAAAAAACTTTAGTATTGCCAAGAAGTCACTGGCACAATACGTCCATGCAATTTGAGAAAGGTTCATGGACAAGAACAAAAAAAAAACAACAAAAAGCCCCCAAAACAACATTATACTAGAGGGACTACTGAATGTATTCTATCAGAAGACTAGCAAATAGATTGAACCTGAGCCTGCTCCTTTTGGAACAACACAGCAATTATGAAAGAGCTATTCAAGAATTTCACATGGAACAATGAGATTACCACTACTTGCAACTAAGCAGACCTAAGATTTCTTCCATTTTTCAAAGAGAAACTGGGAAACCTGGAAAAAATGTCTCTCAGTAAACTAGCATTTTGTCTAGGAGGCCAGAGACACTTAGGAGAGTCCAGGAGAACAGTTGAATAATTGCAGAATTTCCAGAAGCCATCATTTCAGCACTGACTGATGTGTCACTGAAATTTGTGTTCTCAAAGCCTTCGGGAAGCTATTTATGTCAAATTCTTCAAAAGAGCTTTGGGGACACACATAAATATCAGCTCTCGTGATCTGAAAAATATTCATTCATCAAATCACAACAGTCAGATTGTTACTGAGTGATTTCCCTTGCCTTAAAATATTCAAAACATTACAACTGAGGAAAATATTCTACTCTGGTCATGTGATCAATTGTTTTCAAGGGAAACAGATTTCGCTACTTCAAAATATCTGAAACTTAAGTTTCCTCTTACTCACCTAGTGTATTATGCAGCACTTACAAAGCAATTCCAAACTTTTTGTTACTTCCAAATCTTTAGATAATTTAGCTTGCTCAACTTCTTGGTGTAAAACACTATTTATTTTAAAAATTTACTACTCTTATTATTGCAGCAGCATCACCTACAGCATACAAAGTGAACCAACAAAAAATTAGAAAAAAAGCCTATATACCAAAGAAACTAGTCACAAAGTATCTTATGTTAGGATGTCAGAAAATGAGGTAAAATGAATCATTAAAGAAATGCCTCCCAAGTCCAAAGTAACTGGTGACACATGAATTTATCACGCCTCAGCAGCTCCCAACACTGTTTTTATCACATGACAAGGCAAATTGACTTTCAGAAGAGCAATTAACACAACACACCCATATAGCAATAAGAGGAATTACACAGACTTGTTTAAAAATACCTCATTAGACTAAGTGAGCATCTTTTCAGGTCTGGTTATAAAAGCTTCTTTCTCTTCTTTAAAGAGGTATGTGCATAACAAATATCTGATTCACCCATATGTCACTGCAAATTCTAAAATCGTGGGGGAAGTGAGTCAAAGAAACATGAATATACAGCTCCTATAACCTGAAAAATGAATATTAAATGATGAAGTATTTGCATTGTCTCTATTGCCTTACAGCACATGAACGTCAAACCCACTTATTCAGCTCTCTCCCTCCCTCAAAGCAAGTAGTTTGGTTTGACGTGTCATCAAAAGCAGAGTTAGTAGTGTCCTAAATACCTTTATTTTTAAGAAAGCTTTATATTTATCATTTTCAAATAGGCAATAAAAAGCTTAAAGGAATCTCCACTGTGGTACTTTGTGATTGACACTACACACACTCTGCCTGTGCATGCAGAAAACAAACACCTCTCTCTGCGTAAGGCAGATTATTTAACTCCTGGATTGTTTGTTGTTTACTATATACATGAATCACCCCCAAGATCTTACACATCATGGTTACTCTAGAGCTTATTTTGAATTGTAAGAAGCAAATCACACTTCAAAAGTCTTCCTTAAACTGAAACCCATTTAGACAAGGAGAGGGTTAAAATTCTTTCCATTTCACCGTAGCAGAAAGTCAAGCTGAGGGCAACTCAATACTGGGGCCAAAGCTGTTTAACACCTTAACATCACCTGGATGCTGGGCCAGAGCACACCCTCAGCAAGGTCACAGACAACACAAAACTGAGGAGCAGAGACACTGCGTGGCTGGGCTGCCATCCAGGGGGACAGGGACAGGCTGGAGAACCGGACTCAGAAATACCGTCAAGTCCAACAAGAGTAAATCCAGAGTCCTGCATTTGGGGAGAAATAGCTCAGGACACCCAGGCAATGCTAGAGGGCTGGCAAACAACTCTGTGGAGGAGGATCTGGGAGCCCTGAGGGACAGGCACTGAGCACAGGCCTTCAACACTCCCTCCACAGCAAAGTAAGCCAAGAGCAGCCTGGACCCCACTAGGAACAGCACTGCCAACAAGTCACTGCCAACAGCGCTGCCCAAAGGGGCTGGGGAGTCTCCATCTGTGCAGATATTCAAAACCTGACTGGAAATGGTCCTGAGAAACCTGTTCCAGCTGACCATCCTGGAGCTGTGGCAAAAACAGCTGCACCACTTCAGAACTTGGTACTCGCCTGTCGATAATGCTTCGCAACAGCTGTTGCTTGCAATAGAATTTTTAGTTCAAAATCACTTCTGTTCATCTGCAAACTTAGCTACTTGAAAGTGAATTCCCTTATATACAGACTGTTGTTGCCCTGCAGTCACTTTTTGAGACATTTTCAGCACTTCTTACCGTGCCAAGGCTTGGACTTTTGCAGCATGGCGCTCTTCTTGCTCTGCCATCTTCCTTCTGCAGTTCTCCATCTCCTGCCTCAGCGCTGCAGAATGCTCCATCTCTGCATCGAGCAGATTTCGCAGGGATCTGCAGGAAGGCAACAGCCTCTCTTTACAACACTGCACGCCCTACCTGGTAATTAGAGTATACTCTAAGAATCACAGAGGAGGTTGCCTGAATGACACCACTGATGTCACCCTAAAATGTCATTATTCAATTTAACAAATTCACCTGATTTGATTATACAAAGATATGAAAAGCTACAAAGAAAAAGCAGTTGCAAATGCTTACTATTAAATTGTATCACTGTCTTGTCAACAAACCCAAAGCACAACCCATTATGGGATCTATTGTACCAGCATGCAGAAAGAAATTTTTTTAGAAAAGCTTGTAAGCTGTTTTGAGTACTTCAGTGCAAGTCCATACATCTTGGGAATAATCTATAAGCAATATATTTATAGCAAGACAGGCAGGGCTCTTGCCTCTGCCAAGTGCACTGCCACAGACCTCTGTGAAAAACCCTTGATGAGATAGCAAAGGTCAGCATGATGCATAATGGTAAAACCCAAAGCATCCCAGTCCTTCTGCCAAAAAAGCCCACAAAGCTGAATGAGGCAGTAACTTGCAATTATGGGAGTGGGAAGATTAGGAGGAAGGAAAATAGGATCTGTTGGTAGGCTCAGCATTAAAAAACCCAAAATACCTACCTATAGGAAAATATGAATTACCAAAATAGCCCTACTAAAGCATTGAATACATTTGTATTTTCATTCATCTAATGATGTGTTTCAATAAACTAAATAAATACAAAGTATATTTGATGGGATTTTATATAAGCAACTGATAATTTCTACATTTACATCATCATTTTGCCCCAAGTGAACATAAAGACAATCAGAAACAAAAGTCACTTTCAGCATTACATTGCCAGCCATCCTACATCACTTCTTCACCAGAAGGGAAAAAACAGAAATTTTTTGAGTATTTGTATTAGGAGTAACTTTTGCTTATTTGGAAAGCTATCTAAAGAGAGCTTCAGAATCCTCTGGCTATAAGGTCTGGTTTTGAAAAAACTACAACTGCAAAGCTCCCAAGGTAAAAACAGTTACCTGATTCAAAAGCAAAAAGTTGCCCTCAAAACACTATTCTCCAGTATCAACATTTAAATAGTGAATTATTAAGTTAACCTTTCACAGAAAAAATAATATATCAAAAAGGTTACATAAATATTGTGTATAGCTTTACAGAAAGGACAGCTTCTATTAGAGAACAGATTTTTTTTTTTAAATTACAGTCCCTCTTGACTAAAAAAAAGCAAACTACCTATTCTGCTCTTCCAGTTCATCCTTTCTATTCATCATGGCCACGATAGCTTGACGAAGTTCATCTAAGAAAAAGGAACAAAAAGGATTAATGTCTGTGTACATTTTTGCTCATTTCAGATCTAGAAGTCATGTACACAGGCAGCACACTTAAGATGATGCCGACACCATTTGCTATGCAGCAAAGCACATAAAAATGCTCTTAATCTCACCACTAATTCGAGCAATCTTTCAAAAGCGTTGTTATTTAACACCGCATCAGAAGTATTGATCAAATCAAATTAGTCTGCATCTGGCTTTAATACAAATGTTTACAAGTGAGCCTGTGGTTGCAGCTGTTTTGTTTTCACCACAGATGTAGGGCAGAATGCACCTCTTCACCACATGCCTATTAATGAGACACACTGGTACTTGTTCAGCTTCTCCAAAATGCTTCTTCTGGCTGTAAATCCTGACACAGGAAATAACTGCTACAGGGAGATGGGAGTAGAGATAACGTCACTGCTTCCTCATGGCTTTGCTTCACAAGTTCAGCCCTAAAGATGATGAGATCTCTGAACCTTGTCATTTCCTATAAAATGCTAGTTTTCACAAATACCTTAAAAATACTTTCTGTCATTAAATCAAGAATAAAAATTTTTAAAACAAACCAACAAACAAAAAAACTGACAGAATTTTAGAATTTTTAATGTCCTTTGGGTTAGGTTTAACATGATACCAGAACAGCCAAATACCATACAGAAAAGTGTCAGTTCAAACAATTTCATTAATAATTTCACGTATATTAATCAATAATTTTACGAGTGCTACAAGGACACAATTATATTAAACCATCCCTCCCAACATTTAAGTGAAATGTGTATATATAATACATCAGCAAACTCTGTTCTGCAAGTATTCAATGCAGATGCCAGTAAATTCTGTTTGCTTTCACTGAAAACATACTAATGGAACAGGTATTACTTGATTTCTTCAAGCAAGCAAAGCCATTGGACAACCTCTTTCCCCTTTACATTCAGTTCACAGAATTACCTATATCTTTCTTAATATTTACTATAATTACAGAAGTTTTTGCCCATTTAACAGAAAACATTGTCCTATGGGCCAGATAGAGTCTGACAAACTCTACTAGTGGATAAAATGTAAAAGATTTTATTATGCCAACCAAACATATCAGTCAATGCTGCAGACATCATGATTTACATCATAAAATGTAAAAGATTTTATTATGTCAACCAAACGTATCAGTCAATGCTGCAGACATCGTGATTGCAATCTGGCTTTGGTAACATGCAGATGAACCCCTGCCCTACAGGACTGCAGGGCTCAGCAGTGTTTCTCGTATCGTTTGAAAGCAGCCAACCCAAATTTCTTCATGCGAGATTTTTTCCAAGACATTCCTATGTCTCTGGCCAGGGAGAAAGTAGATGATCACTTTTCTGCCCATTCCATAATATCAATATTACACGTTAAGAGCTAAATTACATTAGCAAGAAACATTTCAGTAGGTCATTAGAGGGAGTTTGCACTTCATTAATTCAGCATAGAAAGAATAATTAGTTTTCTTGAGTAACTTAGCATATCTTATGCAACCCTAAAAAAAAAAAAAGAAAACAGAAATCTTGTAGAAAAACTGGAAGTGAAATAGTGAAATTTCTGGGTATTAAATACTAGCACAAGGGACCACAATCCATCAGCCTATCTGTGAAATAAACAATTGCCCTAGGGATGAAGAAAATTGAATAATCCAGGAAGCGTTAGAGTGTCATACAAATAAACAACACAAGCAAAAGGATCCACAGTAAGCTTTCTGTACAGTAACAAAATAAAGATCTTGAACTATAATGTTGAATTCAGAATCCTCCTCAAGAATACATCAAGCCAATGGCATTTTAAATATTTTAAGTGTGCCATTAAAATATGATAGTGCACGATCAACAAGTAGGTGCTGTTATGTCTCTAGCTCTGAATAAATTAAAGCTGTTGCTGCTCAGACACGGCTCTGCGCTTGCACAGGGTGCCCACTCTGCACCAATCGCCTGTGTGTGGACTCAGTGTTTTAATGTGTACTGATTTATTAACATTTATACAGCTAAGCTATTATAAATTGTCTTCATTATTTCAATTTCACCAGCCTATTCAAATTGTCACCTTAACTTGCATAATAACTTAACCTTCTCCTTATTCCATCCGGAATCTTCTGCATGAGTTGAGACCTGAAATCCCTTTTTTTCTCACTCCCCTCTCCGCCCCCCCCACACAAGCAAAGCACAAAAGCAAGATTCTGCTACAGACCAGGGTTTGCACAAAAGAGGAAGAAAAAAAGCCTCTTGAAATAAAAATTCAAATTGCTTATTTATTTCCATTTGCCTCATTTTTCTGAGAGTCATGAAATTGACAATACTATAGAGACACAACAAAGCAGAAACTCCAAATTTCATTATCACATATAGGGCAAAAATCAATGCTTAATTTAGGACGACAAATGCAAACGCATTTCGTACTCGGTATTTCTTGCTAATTTAGCTCAATTACAGGTACCAGTGGAGGTGTGGATGAAAGCATCAACACAAACCACCAGTCTGGGCTGAGACCAGAACTCCAAGACGACTGATCCAGCCCATGCCTTCCTGAGCAGCAGCATTGCTCCATGGCTATAGCTCTGCTGTTTCTTCTTGAAGTGGTGAGTACTAAGGAGTCATACTTTCTAGAAATTACTCGAAACAAACACAAGAACTATACAATTTATCATAAACACTTTTTTAACCTCTCTGTCCATTGCAAATACAAAAGAGTAAAGCATTATTAGTGTAATTAAATGAGTAAAAATTTACCAAGAAAAAAAAATCAGAAACCTTAATTTCACATCTTTTGAAGCAAGCAACTGAGCAGAACTAAAAGGAAACCATCGTATTTAATTCAGGTATAATATTTAAAACTTACAAAAATTTTAATTTCTTACTTTCACTTACGCTTCCTGAAAAATTTCATCAGCACGTCAGAGCAGTCAGCTGAACGCAAAGGAAATGCCGTATCCTACACTGCAGCAGGTTCCCTTCAAACCTGCCAGAACATCCCCAGTTCATCAGCTTTTGTCTGTCTGTTACACTTGCCTCCAAGATGAGAGTATGATCATAACCTAATTTTTCCAGCAGACTTATGTCTCATACATTGTGTGGGTTAGAAAAGGGAATAAATTAAAAAAAAATGTCAGGGTTGCAGCAGCAACCATAAATTTGGCATTTTCTGACTTTTGGACTGTGCAACCTCAATCTTTCTCTCCCCTTTTTATTTTTTTTTTTTTCTTTTTTCTTTTTTTTAAATAAAACAATGGACAATGGCCAAGTATTCCTACTTCAGTAAAGCGTTTGATGTTAGATTTTATGTCCTACATCTGAGCTGTTTCGTGCTTGATGACATTTATGTTCTGTAAAGTAATATTAATGAAAGGCAATACACTACTGTTATCAAGGATCAGCATTCAACACCAACATATCTAGAAGTGATAACCTGAGTTCCATAAAGACAGAGATAAGACAATACTTAGTGAAGTTTTTCCTAAGAGACAGTTTTGCAACAACTTGAAAAAAGAATTCCCATGCACAAATCAAAAATTCTAAACCATTCTTTATCAGCAAAAAAAAGATAATATAAAAATCCAGTAATTAACTAATTAAATTTTTCATAACAAACCTCACTTTTCCAAACACTAACAATATTCTTTTATTGCTGCAATTAATCTGTGGTGCCTAATTACTCATGAAGTGAATATTTGCTCTAAAACATTCCATACTTCATGCAAAATCTAGCTTCTAGAAAGCTTTCGTAAGGTCACAGAGCATTAAATACATAATGCTTTGAGAAACACCTGCCAGTTTCCAGCAACCTCCAGAAAAGTCATAAGTTTCACAACTCTTCTGCTATTTAGCCAAAGATTGGAGAAGTATGATTTGCAATCACCTGTTGTGAAAAATGAGCTGTGAGTGAAATCATCCCTCAGAGTACACAAGGTCATGCAGCCTCCTCTGCAATCCTGCAGATAGAATATCAGGGTGGGCTGGGAGCAGTTTACAGGAATCTCTATTTTTTATTTTCATGAGTGAAAATTTACACAGATATTTTCAGAGACAAATAAGACTTCCAGCAGACTAGTTACATCTTAAATCAGAAGTCTGACCTTTAAAGACATAAAGAGCTTGATGGTCCCTAAGATGCCTACATGAACACTGCTTTTTAAGGCTTAATTTAGTGCTCAAGAACCTTGTAAATATTATCCTGTCACGTCACTATTCACAGGACAAATTTTAATAGGAAACAAATTGTGTTGGCCTTTTACCGTATAGAAGGGTCCTGGTGAAAACCAAGTCTGTAAACTGCAGTTTTCCTCTCCCTGATGAAATACAAACACCCTCCCTTTACAGCTGTGCTTCCAAAGAAGACACAAGAATTTATTATCTGCCAGTGACCTGTGGCAACTGGGTAACAGAACAGGTCAGCAGCTATTTAGAGGACACAGAAAGTACAAAAACATACACCTTATTCACTTACACAACCACAATAAAAACATAACATGGAGGTTTGATTACTCAGTGAAGTTCTTCAGTGATCATGAAATGCTCGGGGATTGCTCAAGAATATATGAAAAAAAATGGAATTATATACAATGTAACAACCTTTCCTAACCTTTGTGGTTAAGCTCAATATTAAAAACTGAAGAAAATTATAGTGAAAAAACTAAATTACCAATTATTTCCTAAAAATAGTACTGTAATAAAAGAACCTCATAAAGAAGAACACAAGTAGCATCCTTCTAAAATGAAAGTTTTGGAACTTACTTTTTTTCTACTGCAAAAACAAAATTGGGAGAATCGTGCTATTAAGACAGATTGTGCTGGTGAAAAACAATGCTGAAAATACAATCTTCCAGTAGAAACTCTTGAAACAGTGTTTGTGATTCAAGTACAATAAGATTAAGACAACTTTTTTAAAAACTGAAACATAGTAGAGTAGATGCATAAATGAAAACTTCTGACCAGCTTAACTCTTTATAAATTTGGTTATGACAAAACAATCTACAAAGCACGGCCAGTTTTCAAATTATGCCTGACATAAACACAAATCTCTGGGGATTTCTCTTGAGTAATATTAGTGTTTTTTGAGATGTATCTGCTGCTAAGTTAACCTATACCTTACAAATGCATGGGACATAACTCAGGAAAATAATTTAAAATGGCAGAAATTTTAAATTATAGCTTTTCATAACATAACTTTCTAGTCTGCATATCAAGAGAAGTAAGAAAAGTTTACTACTATACTAATAGGTTGGAACAAAATCAGGAACAGAATATCATCTTTAAAAAATCCATTTCAGGCTTTGTCTTCAGAAGTAAGAAGCACAAAAATCCGGTCACTGGAGACCTCACAGCTTTTCTCACTGCACTACTGCATTCCATTTTTCTTGCCTGATGTGTTAGAATCAGTTGCTATGCAACCAAGCTATAAGCCTCAGCATTTAATAATTCTTTTGCTAATTGCAATAGAGAGAAAGAGCTTCAGGGTCTGACTTTGTCATAGCACTGAAAATGTACAACCAAAACCAACAAATTTGAAAAAAGCATTTTTATTCAACATACCCAGGATCATCCATTATAAAGGTATTCACTAATTCCATAAACGTATAGTCAGCTGAATTTTAATTAAAATTATGATTATTTACTAGGTGTTCTACTGGCTTTATAGATGGGTTTGACATGCTTCCCACCCTTCCTTTCACCAAAGCCTTCTTTGAACTGGGAAACTAATGATAGTGTGCATGCTTCTGTTGATCCTGTGTTCTCATTTCATTTACGAATTGCTAAGTATTGAGAACTGAAAACCTCCGGATTTTCTTTCTATTTTATAGCTGTCTTACCTACACTGGGAAATAACTGAGCAACTGAAGGAGACCAACTGCGGCCCCTGCTGGTACCTGCCTCCCCTACAAAGAGCAGAATCAACAGTGCAGGGGCACCAAAAACTGCCCTGTGCAACTCTCTGAGAAATAAATAAGAACAAAAGGATGTCATAGGGACAACATTAGCAGAGAATATCTGTTGGAGTCCAGGGCAAATATCCAGTGACCAAAGCATCACTGCTGCTAATAACAGTAAGTCCATTCCACACTTCAATTATGGCTCCTAGAAGTCTCAAATTAGTTTGCCACTTCATTACGTACTTTGCAAGAAAGGATTTTTCAGCTTTTTTTAGTCAGAGGACCAGTGCCAGAGCCTGAAACACTGCCCAGTGAAAATGCTTGTTTTATCTCCTTTAACACAGGTTGATACAGCATTTGAATATAACTTTAGAAAATGAGATTAGAGTATCTTAAGATTTCATTCATTTTGATGATTGCATGAATCAATTGCAGAAAAGAATCTTGGCTGCATCACTTCTAACTTCCCAAATGTCATAATTTAAAACTTGTACATATTGAAATTTATAAGAAGAAACAAACACACACCCAAGAGCTTTAGGAACAAAGCCAGTTCAGTTACAGAACATTCTGTACAGTGAGGAACATGAACACATACTGGCTTACAAGCTTAGACACTCAGTTTAAGAACTAAGTCTTTGTTCTACGAGTGTATGCAAAGAAAAAAGATCAAACATATGATAAACAAACTGCCTGTGCTTCTATAACTCTATCTCTGCAACAAAGACTATTTTATCCTGTCTAGCTCTGCTCTTAATACCACTGGAACATGACTGTGCTCCCCTTTAATCTTAACTCAAGTTTTTGTATATGAAAGCCCATATTTATGTTTGGAGTAGATTTTCATATCTAAACTACAGAAAAAGTGGGGTTGGTTTGTTTGTTTCTGGCTAGTCGTTAATGAAAACAGACAAAAAAAGCAAGACTACATCAGAACCAACCCTCAGTGTTTTCAGAACTTGTAGAAATTTAAAGATGCTAATCAAACCAGTATTTTTCATTTAACTACTGAAGCCACATTTAATATAAGGATCTACCAGCTGCAACAAAGCATAACCTGCCAATGCAAACATCTTTTTAGAGCAGTTATTACTAACACGAACCAGCACTTCAGAAATTAAGTGTTCTATGACTCTCTAAGCAGATTTTATTGAAACAAAAATAGAAAGAGCTACAGGACTTTCAAAGTTATTTCCATCAATCAAGATACATCAAGGAAGTACTTACTAATTGTCATGGATTCTGGCACAGTGGCTGAAGGCAACATACTGCTTAAAGTATTCACTTGAGCTGGAGGACTGACTTCCACTCTAGTTATAAAAGCACAGGATAATCAATATATGAAAACAAAATCTCCTGATTTCAAATCTTTTAAAAAAGCATTCCAGAAACTAGAATTGTTATCCTAGTCATCCATAGGTAATCAAAATATGTTGAACAATCCTTTAATGTATTTCCTGGGAGTCTGATTTAAGCAGACATGCAAGAATTCTGAATTAAAAGGCCATGGAGAATATATCAAAAAAAAAACCAGGCAAAACCAGCACAAAACCTATTTTGAAAACCAGGAGGCCAAGTCTGACGTGACTAAGTGACTTCTTCAAGATAATGAGGAAAAGTTCAGTGTTTGAAACTATGCAAGAAGGCAATTATGCGTTTTTTGCATTTGTCTTTCCAAACATATGCAGAAGTACCCTGATGAGTAGTTGGTTTTCCAGTACTAAGTGCATTAGGGAACAGTAAGTTGGCAGCTACAGGGTGAAGGCTTTTTCTTTTAGGACAAACATATTTGCACATACCTGTAAGGAAGATCAGCTCTTCTTGGAACCAGTTCTACCGGATGAACAGCATGTTCATGCCCCTCTCCATTTTCCAAGTTACCTAAAGTGGAATGCACAAGCATTAGCTTCCTTTGGGTTACACTACTCAAAAAATAAAAGAAAAACATAAATCCAGAAGTTAGGTAGTTACATTTTTAAACAGAAACGCTCAATTTGCTAAAACCTTTAAACGCTTTTAATTCTGTCTCCAAAGTTGGCTTCTGCAAATTGATCCTGAACGCCAGCAGGATTGTCGAGTCTCTTAGGAACGCAGTCATCATAAAGAAATTAGCATTGCACAATTCCTAAACTATATTTGATATGTACAGAGTTGCAAAGCTATGAGGAGACTTCTTCCTGAAGTTACTTGCGCAAGCCCCCAGAGTTGAAGCACCTCATGTACGTCATGCTCACTACAAATCTGGTTGTGACTTGCAGGAGAAGAATTTATGGTTAGTCCCCAGCACATGAAACCTTGCAAAGACACCAGTGCCTTCTGTATTCCCAACAGAGCACCATGGCTTTCCTCTGGCTCCTCACGTACCTGTAAGTACCTCTGTACCAACCATCAGGAATCAGACAGATGAGATACTGTTTAAAAAGCATGAATAATGCACATCTGTCCACAGATCCACAACTGTCGGCAGCAAAACATCCACATCACTGAGCCTGTCATTAAGGAAGCTCAGGTGGAAACAAACAAAAATCATATTTTATTGATGTGTTCTGCATCTCACTATGCAAGGGCTACAAAGTTACTATAAGACAATCCTAAATAGAACAGATTTAAAAAGCAGAAATTCTAGAAAATAAGTTAATGAGATATAGAGTTATGTCAGAAATTCTACGGAAGAGAAAATTTATTTTTGAAGCTGTAGAGTTTACTGAAGCTCAGTTCCTAAAATATATACTCCACTTTTGTTCCAAGCAACTGCATTTTAATGGAGGCTTTCTCATTTCTAGTTACATGGAGATATGATATGCCCTGACACATCCCTGGAGCACTGCAACAGATTAATACTGAAAACACGTATTAACATACAACACTACAGATGATGCTATTTCATATATATATGTGTGCTTGTGTTATTTCTTGGTATTAAGACCTATAAATCAAAATATTGGGTTAAACTATGTATTTTACAAGAGCTCATTAAGCATTTTTAAAAAAAATATCAGGATAATAATGAGCTTGCCAGTTAGTGGGCTGGACTGCCCCCAGAGTAAGTTAATGCATGTTCTTTCTGACATTACTCATCCAGCACAAGTGTAACTCCCTAAGTCAAGCAAACAAGTGCCTAAGGCAGCTTTCAATCTCAGCAAATTGTCGGCATGGCTGAGGAGAGGGTGCCCAGATCCGTGTGCAGCCCTGTCCCTGCCTGGCTGGCACCTGGGCTGGGCAATGGGCACTTAGTGCAGCCCTCCCTGCACGCTCCATCAGCTCCTCCTGCTCAGAGAGGTGAGACCAGGAGAGCAGGCAGCGGGCTCTGGGGAGCTTTCCTGGCACGGATTCACTGACTCCTCTCACCAGCCCAGTGCTGTATCACTCTCACTTGCATGACAGACCAGAGGAGGGACAGAAGGAGGACTGAAAATATCTGTCCTGTGCTTGGAAGGATCTGAATGGGCTTGCTGATCATCTCCAGCAGGCTGAGCATTGCATTCAAACAGTTCTGAGATGAACTAACACAAAACAAGGGGCTTTGGTGTCTTCTTAGTAAGAGTAAGCTCCGGGGACAGTTATGGATAAGATGCATACAAATCTACAGATGTCCTCTCTGGTCATATGCCTCCAGAACTAAGTCTTGGCTTGCACTCCTGATTTTTGATTTCTGATCAAAACCCCCAACTCGTGCTCCCGATGCCTTGTGGCATCTACTGACAGCAACTGTGAGTTCCCATTCCACATCACCCTCCCATAAAAAGGAAAGTATTCTTGTATTCCAGATTTCAAACTGTGAATGTTCCCCCACAGTTTTGGTTTACATTTAAGAGACCACAGTGCCACAAACTACTCAATGTTTTCTAAATCCATTCCTTCATAAATTGAAAAATATGGCAGTACAAGAAAAAATTTAAAACGTCCTTTTTTTCTTTTTTTTTTTTTTTTGAACCACTGGCGTATCTTATGAGGTACATATTTTAAAATACAGCAGAGGGCAGTGCAGCATTATTTTATGATTCACATTTCTGTCACTGAACTTACACGACTGAATTACACTTTTTCACAGGCCTTCAATCAACAATCCATTTAAACTCTTGGACATATAATGTGTATGCACAAATATGAAATATTCTACAATTAAAACATTATTTGAATACCACTGAGACATTTTTAAATGGTCACTGAAATAAGTATATCCAAAGTTCAGTGTTTTATGAACAGCTAGAAAAACATCAGCAGGGTGAAGGGGAGGGCTGGTGGAATTTTTTTTGTTTTGGTACTAATACAGATACTGTAAAAGCACCAGGTCTTCTTTTCCATTCTTTTGACCATTTTTATTGCTTGCTTCAAACAGTCCACATCATTTTTGAAGTGCCCCTCACTGCATACAATACTGCAGCTGAGGCCACAGCAGAGCCAATGGAGCTTACAAGTAAAAATGACATTCTCATTTATGCACAGCTCTGTTAATTCACTATTAGCTTGTAACCTGCAGGAAACAATTTGAGGATACTGGCACCTGAAAAATTAGATGTGAGCTGGCAACTGGTGCTCACAGCTTAGAAAGCCAGTCTTAGAATAAATGATCTCTGAAGATCCCTTCCAACCCAAACCATTCCACAATTCCCATATCCTTTTCTGAGCAAGTATTTCCTAGTCAATCACTCCTTATCCTGTATTTCAACAACTAATAGCTTCTATTGAACTGCTTCCAGCTGCTATCCAATCTGTCAAGATTAATTTGAATTCAACTTCTCAAACACACTTGGAGCTTCTTGCAGCTTAGTGGTATCTAAAAAACGAATGTGGATACTTTTTACACAACTATCCTAAACTTCAATAAAATACAAGGCCACAGCTTAATCCCAGGGAAATTCTGGTTTATTTTGACATTGATAACTCCCCTTTAACTAAGTAACTACTCAAATGGAAAACTCTGATTCAGAACTAGAATAAATTTGAATTGAACTTTTTATCCCAGTTGTGCAGTATCTCCTGTGTCTGTACAATCCCGTTATTTCTTACCATTGTCCTGAGTTAGAATAAAGGTTGCTGGAATTCTCTGAGTTCAAATGCCCACCTGTTTGGGAGTAAGAGCCAACAGCACTGACAGGAAATAGAACATCTGAGTCATCATTCAGGACCTGCAGAGGACTCCAACTGCATATCTGGGAATTGCATGTGACTATTTCACGAGGCCTATTTAGAACAAACAAACAAACAAACCAATCTATTTATACAGCCGGTATTACTGCTCATAATGCTTGTATTTCTTTCAGAGTTATCACTGTAAGAAAAAAATCTTTATTTCAATCTGTCTGCCAATTTCTTGGTCAGCCATACATTCATTTATTAAGGACCAGACATTCCAAAGTAGATGAGACAAGCAGCGCTTGCATTTTTCTCTAAATTAATTTCTGTCAGAAATAAAGAAAGTATATTAGTATCTAAAATTATTCTTTCTCTCTCAGTCTTGTCCCACCTTGTTGAACCATCTACACTCTGACATAACAAGCTTATTCTGTTAAAATACACATTTTATTGTGAAGCCAAAATAGAACCGTTATAATACTAAGGATAAGGAAATACAAAAAGGCCAGAATTATAGCCTGGCTATATCATGCCACAGTTTTAACAACTGAGAACTTCAAGAACAAGGAATCTGAAATCTCAAAATTTGGGATTTCAGTGAAATTTAGAAGCAAAATATCATCACTGAAGTGGCCCATACTGTTCAAACAGTAAAAAAAAAGAGAGAGAGAGAAAATCTGTAGTTCAGTTCAACACATGAATTTGCCAGTACCCATGAAGGAAAGGGAGGGATAGAGGGGAAGCATGGAAAGTTTACCACTATCTCCTGCACCAATACCTACTTTTCAGAAGCTTCAGTTCCACCTTCTGTGCCTTTATTTCCTAATGATTTTCCATACAGCTCATCTTCATCTGCATCTTCATCATCAATGCTCTTCACATCCAGTTTCTGGTATTCATACTCTCCATTCATGAATACTGAACTGTTCTTCCACGAATGGCTGCTTTCACTCCCATTCAGATTTCTTCCAAGAGTGCTTTCAGATGAGGACAATGCAAGAACTGAAGATCTGTCTACACTCTCCTCTGAACTTTCTCCTGTAATCACAGCCTTTGTGCCATCCCCCAAGTTTTGCTCATCTTCCTCTTCATCAAATGAGATAATATTAGTCACTCTCTTCTTCTTTTTCCGATCTTTTTTATATTTCAAATCTAGTAGCAATACAAAGTTTTACACAGCTTCAAAAAGGAAAATAATATATGAAACCTATTTTTTCTTAAAAGAATTCATGTACTAAATTACTCTAGTCAAGAAAAATCCACTTAGATCTACATGGCATTCATTACCTTTCCATACACATGAGTTTTAAATCTCTTTAAATTAGCAGCTTTATTTTATATGCCCTACATAATTCAGATTTTAGAAGATATTTTGGAAGTGCATTCATAAAATGATTCAATTGAAACTGGAAAAAAAGTTCTACAAGCCCATGAAATTAAATTTAAAATAGTAAGTTAGCCTTCCTGTCACTTTCTCTCATGGACTACACCTAGTGTATAATGCAGAGCAGGTCTGCACAACAGAGAAAACATGAAGCACTTTCAGAGGAAAAACTGAAAAGAACTCACAACACAAACAAAATCCACAACCTGCAATCAAATAATTTTGTCTATACTCTAAAAATTGAACAGTCAGTTTTCAGCTAATTAACTCTTGGTCTAGAAATACACTGAAATTCTCTCTGATTACACCACATGTATTCAGTGACAGCACTTATTTTTACACTATTACCTATTCTCACTGTATCTGATGTGCATGTGAAGCTAAATGCAAAGCTGAAGCACTCCAAGAAATATCAGAAATTTACTCACCAAGACACCTCACACGGGACCAAATTGCTTTGTTTAATTCAAGTCCAGCTGTTATATATCCACAAAACACACTAACATACTTTTAAAAGGATGTTAAACCCCATTCTGGTTGCAAATAGAATTCCAACAAAGAACACAGACTCTAATGGAAACATCTGACTTGCTCTAACGTTCCACATATAATTGCATTTGAACAAATCCAATTTTTTTAAAGTGGCATTTCACTGGAAGTTGTACTTTTCATGTTCTGTATACACATGAGCTGTACACATCAGGTACATCATGTTGTGGAGTCATATGCACCATCTGGTCAATTACTGTCTTCTTTCATCTTGCAAGGCTGTTCTATACTAACAAAGTTATCCCAAGTCAAGTATCACCTATGGTCTTAATCTCATTGAAGTGCTATACAACAAAAGCTTTACCACAAGTTTCCTCTAAAAACTGTGTTTTAAGACAAAGTCTATTTTAAATGCCAATAAAAATCAGATTTCAACTCAACTTCTATTCCTACCAGATTGGTGTTTGTGCTTTTTTCTCATAACCAGAACAATTCATTGCCTAAACTCAAACCTTGTTTCTGAATTGAAAAGCACGCAAATCTTCCTGCAGTTTTGTACTTTTACAAAGCAAAACAAACTTTTAGCTTAACTTCCAGAAACAAAGATAATAAAACATTACTTTGTTAATTTTGGAGCAAAAAATATATAATAAAAATCATATTTTGCTTGACAGGTTTCAAATTATAAGATTATGACTTTGAGTCTTTGTTAGTAACTAACATCCTACAAGCTGGTTGTAACACTAAACTCTAAAGGTAAAGAGTGTACGAGTAAATTTTCATCTTGGAATTATCTGCTTTGCACAGGAATTCAGACTGTAGACACAGTCACTACTTGAAGCAGATTACAAGCTAAGATTTGCACCTGATATATAACAAAGATATATGTCACGGTATATCTGACTGGCCAGGTGCCAAAAGACAACATTAAAAATGAAATATCATTACATCACAAACTTCAAAGCATAATTTAATGAACAAAAAATTGAACTTCAGGTCACAAGCAAAACATTACCAATAAAACAGTTAGGCTCCCTCTCACAGTGATACAAGAACGCTGAAATACAGTTACCATCCAGTTTTCACACCCAATATTTCCAATTCCATGCTTTCAATAACACACTCAACTAGTTTGTATGTATGGTGCAGTTATTTTTAACACTTCTGCTCTACAATAGTGCATTAAAAGTAAACTAAAAAGTTATTTAAACACGCTTGAATAATTTCCAAGTTTCTGAACTGCACTAACATTCATAAAAGCTTACCAGCATTCACATTCCTCGACAGAACAGGCAGTGGGTCAGAGTCCTGCTCAGGCTTTATGAGAATCGAGACGGCAGACGAGGCCGTGATCTCCCGGAGGAGGCTGCTGACACCCTGAGTGGACTCTTTCAACAAGGAAGTTACATTTTGTGTGGATTCCTTTAACAAATCTGACACAGTGGGTGCGCATTTGCTCTGCCCATTTAAATCCTTGTTATCAATGTTGATAGCAAAAAGAATGGAGTTCAGACCTTCAGATAAAAGAAAGGGGGAAAAGAGACCAGAAATGCACCATATACTTCACATGGAAGTTATCAACATAGAAGCTAAGGATTAACAGAACTATGACATGGAAAACATTTTTCCCCAAAATTTCCCACCCTTCCCAACACATGAATTCTTATTCTTTCATGTACCATTCATTCCTTTATAGACTATATTCAAGCTGATGCAATCAGTTCTGAATTCCTCTTGATGGCTGTTCAGCTGCACATTAAATAATCAAAAAGTACTGTGAACCCATTTACTTATAAGCTTTTATTTAAACCCATTTCACTTCAACTTTAGTATTTGTCGGTTCCTACATTCTATTAGCAAAGATGCCCATGAATCTTGTCATGCAGAATGAAGCATGTTACCATGTATCTGAGAAAAGGGTTATAAAAGGTAATAATACATCACTTCTGTTGCTGAACTCTAGAAAAGTCAATTACTTGTCATCATTCCTTACTCTTACTCTCCTTTCCTGTGTTTACCTGTAATTTGGCTCTTATTATAAAATTCCATCATTACTCTTTTCTAGTCAGGAATAGCACACTATGCTTTCTGGTTGCACTGGTTCTAAGTTAGCCTTGACTGCTGAAAATGTTAAAAAATTTATGTGGAAGATTTTTGAATTGTAGGAAGGCCAGATGCAGGATTTCAGCAATCCACCAGTTTATAGCAGAAATTGAATTGACTGTTCACCCTGTTTGTGCCTCTGACACACATTCTCCCCATAAACAGAATGTGTTAGAGAAACTCGTCACAACCAGAAACAGATCTAACATCCCAAAATGCAGTAGTTCTCCAAACACAGTAATACTGAAGAGAAAGTCTTACCAGCTGCCATCGTAGGGATCATACTGGAACGTTCTTCATCCATCATAAAAGACCAGTCTTCATAGAAGACGCTGTAATTTAAAGGGGGAAAAAAAGGACATGCAGTCCTATAGCAACAGATACTTCACTTCTGAAAGACAAGAAAACTCTGAACAATAAGTAGGACCACCCCAAAGGATTAAATTTTATGTTACACTAACTGCCTGTAGTTCTGAAGTTGGTAACTGTACAGATGCTTCTAAAAAGACATGCTAAAGAGTATTTTTTTCCTTAGTTTCAGTTCTGCATGTCTTTAGGGGAAGAAAAAGCCACTCAGGGCCTGGGGGTTCACACTACATTAGCACTCACAGCACTCTCTATACCTATTGGAATACAAGTTTTGTATAAGCTTAGAACACACAAACACAAACAAAAAGGTTCCCTTTATCTTGAGCAACCTGTTCTGGTGGAAGGGGTCCCTGCCCATGGCAGGAGGATTGGACTACACAATCTTGAAGGGTCCTTTCTAACCCAAATCCTAATAGTCTGTGATCCTGTGATCTGTTTCAATACCCAAACCCACACAAATTACCCTAAATAGTTAGGGTAAACAATGAATTTGGATGTAAAAAACACACATTTTTTTCACTGTGAACACACAAGTTTAGCTGTTCTAAGCCTGGCTCTTTCTATTAGCAAAATGCTGTATTTTTACTATCAGCATTCAGTTAATTAAACAACACAACAGATAGCAAGAAAACCCTCAATCTACATATTAAACAACTCTGACAGATTCATTTTAAAGTTTCCAAAACATATAATTGGGGATGTAAACTGATTCTGTAAATCCCATTGAAATTCAGGTAACATTTATGTCTTAAAAATTCTGGAATAAACTTTTTTTTAGAAATAGCATTACAATGCAGTGTGATAATAATCCTGATACTGTGCAAGTATTGCTACAAGCATGAGAATAATTAGCAACACAGCAATCCAAGTCACAAATTTCCTAATGGTTTTCAGACCTTTTTCTTTATTTCATTTGTCTTTATTTGATTTCTCCAAAATCTACTTTGCAAGAAAGCTACAGATGACTGGAACAAACTAGAAATGAAAAGGAATGAACTCAATTCAGGCAATAATCTTATCCACTAGATCCATTAATCAATGCAAATGAATAAAATGCGCTTCTGCTGAATCCACTGGACCTGATCAAGCTCAACAGTTATTGATAAAAAAAAGGAAAACACCTCAAATTTTCATAAAGAAAATGAGTTGAAGATATGTGAGAAAAAGGCAGGACTGACTCAGTTCATGAACTTAAGTGCATTTTGCACTTCCAAAGTACCTTAGCGTTTCACAACGTGTAGTAAGTTATTCTCGGTAACTGTAACAAAAGGTTCACAAACTGCTACCAAACCACTTCCCAGTAATCTGCAGCTGCAGCTCCCCACTGCTGCACTGCTGGAGCTTTGCAATTACGGGATCTCCAAAAGGCAACAGGCAATTACCACTGATGAATTGATTAGACACAGCAGCAATAGTGTACTATTTTAGTGGAATGAGAGGGGCACCTTAAAGCATGGTGTCCAGGCTACAGTGAGGAAAACTGTGGAAAGAACAGGGAAGGGATTTAGGGAAGAGGTCAAATGTTGATACAGGCACAAGTCACTACCTTATTGGCTGACAAAACTTTTTAAAAATTACACTAAGTGATTTGACAGGCATAGCAATTAATATGGGGTACTACTAGAGCTGTGGCTTTTGGTTGGTTGTCTGAGGTTTCAGCCAGTGCTTCATTTGTCAGTACACCTCCTGCATTACAAAGGTATCAGACACAGTACCTGAGGCGGTTCTTATCTGCAAGCAGCATATGAACATATCTTTCCAGGGAATGCTCATTCAAAGCACAGCGCAGCCAAGCCCGGCCTCGGCCAATGTCTGTAGTGATGGCCTTCAGAGAGTAGAAGCGCTGCAGCTCGTGTCTGTTCAGCACTTCCTTCACGTAATACCAGAACACTGGCTCTGGAATTTAATGATTAATAATAATAATAATGACAACCAACCCACCAAGAAAACCACTAAGCTCTTACCTGAATACATTTACATGTAAATTTGTTAAAAAAACAGGTAACAATATAACTTTGAACAGAAGTGAATCATTTACTCTCTTCACGCAACCCGCCAGTTAAACAGGTTATTTATTCCTACAGAACTTGGGCTATTTAAGCACTTAGAACTTTTCACTTTGTTGAAAAAGCCACAGAAATTAAAAGATTCGATCTGACATGTTCACATAGAATTCACACCTAAAAGCACACTTGAGCCAGTATTTTATCCACAGGTTCATATGTTCAACTGGAAACATATTATGGAAAGGAAAAGATTTCTTTAGAACTATATGTTACTGCTGATGTGAAATATTGGAAGGCAGGTCCAAAGGAACAGGTAGCTCCGGAATTTGCTGACATGCAAATAACAAATTCATGTTACTTTAGAGAACAGAAGTGTTGCACTTTAATGGCAACAATATCTCTTTCCACTAAAACATTTTCTGTGCGCCTTTCCTATATATTGATAAAACCTGATCAGTATCTTTATATAGTTCTGATTTTAAAAAAAGAGAAACATCATGGTGAAGAGAAAAATAAAGGAAACTTTTCCTTGAATGTGGAGAAATACCAACCAATACAAGCAATATAACTTTTCTTTCTAAAATAACATCAATAATTAGAAGTTAAACATAACTGACCTATATAGAATATGGCATTTAAAGAACTGACTAAGACAAGGTCAAGAATGAAAATGTTTTTTTAAAAACTTAACAGCACAATTACACAACGTTGATCCGTGCCAGAATTCAAAATAAATTTGTCACTACACGATGCAACAGTAGGAAGTGCCAATTTCCTAACAGCGACATTTCTAGAGAAACCGGAATGCAAGTTAAACTAGACCAAGAGGCAACAGTCATTTTCACTGCTACTTCTACAACACACCAAGTGTAAAGCATCCTACAAACAATCTGCAGTTTGGTGCAATGCTTGAAACATCTATTAGAAATTATATCACTTGACTGAACATAAGAACTAATTAACACAGGATAGTTACGATTAGCAACTGACCTGTTTCAGTTTTGCTGGAGAAACCCGCTGCCTGTTTGATTGCTGCTGCTGTCAGTGCTAATCCCCGGCTCCTCCTCAGACCATGCTGGAACACAGCTTCAAACTGAGCACACAAACAGGTTACTCTGCAACAGAATTTTTAATGAGCCCATGTAAAAGGAACTGTGAAAAAAATCATAGTGAAAATCAACCATGTTTCTATACAGCAACTTTATTCCAGATCTCTGAATAGGAAATGTAAGGTGAACTATTATCTTATAAGCACTGAAAGACCCTTCTATGCAGTAATCTCATTATTTGCAAGCAGTACAATCTACTTATACCCACAGACTCATCATAATGATTGAAAGCTGAGGCACACATTACATTCAGAATTGGCAATCAATTTGAGAAATCACCCTCACGTGCTAGAGGGGCTGTTAATCATGTTATTTCAGCTTCAGATCACCTACCTTTCATACAATGTAATTTTTTGAGCATGTCAAATATTTTGTGCCATATGTTTTATGTCATTATGATGCAAAATCTAAGCATATTAATCGTAGACTATTTTACCTGCTATCAGAATCTGAAGCAATTTCTTTTCTTCCTCCAAATCGTATTTGACACTGCAATAAACAGATTTTAAGACATTTTAAGAACTTTTTGTTACACTAAATATGTTTTCTGAACTACTTCTACATATGAAACAAAGTCATATCAAAAAAGGAAGCAGCACAAAATAGAGCATTGCAAAATACATCCTGCATCCAAAAAGTGCTCTAGAGCATCATGTTACACTAATGGGCTGCTCTTGCAGTTCAAATATACCCTTGCTAGCCCGAGCAGCACACCTGCAGGTCCCTCAGTAAATTGAAAACTGAGTGGAAATTACTACTTTTGCGTTTTAAATGTGCACCCACAAAACCAAACATGGCTCCTACCCAGCTCAGTGCTACAATTACAGAACCACTCTTTATAAAACCTTTCATTGGCTTACTTCTGAGGCATTCTTTTGCCTCCCAAGCTCTCCCAAATTGACTCCAGTCTATAGAATTCTACTTGCTGAACTTCACGTTGACACAAATACAAATACTTCACACAAATACAGACATACATATATAATCACATTTTTACATGTATTTTAACCATTCACTAAAAATCTAGTGCAAAGAAAAGAAGCTGCTACTCTAAAAACATTAAGTTAGACTTTGCAGTACACTGCAATTTAGTTCAGTCATAACAGGATTACAAGAACATATATTCCTAATATCTATTCTACAGTATGACAGGTATTTAAAATAGACCTATTACAAATATAACCTGTCCAGAACAAGAATTTGAAATAAATACTGCACAGCAGACAAAAACTCAGTTGTACTATGTGAAAGCCACAATTTCTTCTGTTTCCTTTCCTTCTTTTTCCTTCTCTTTGTTAAAGAGAAAGCAAAGACAGTCCCTGTTAGTAGTGACAACTCTGAGTGAGCCACTGCAGAAATGTGTGTTGGATTCCTCACCTGTTTAACTGCATCCAGTAGCCGTTCTAGAAGAAATTGTCTTTTAGTGTCATTTGTCTGTGAACCTGAAATCCAACAAAATCATATAATTTTTAAAATAAATTGTATTTTAAAATACATTTGGGCCAACACAAACTTCTTTCTTTTGGACCCTGAAAACTTTCTTCCCATGCAAATTATTCCGCTAAATTAACTATTGTATTTTCGCTAGGTAAAATGATGCAGTATAAACTGCTTTGAGGTTTCAAGTAGCCTTTCTCTTACAGGCAGCAATACTGTTTCAAATATCATCTACATTCTTATTTTAGTAATATTTTGAAGATATATTTCACCAGTACTAAATACAGAATTATTATTCAAGCTGATGCACAGCTTGCCCTGAGCTTCTTAGCACAGCTACCAGCGTAGCACCACAGCACTAGAAAAGAATGGAAAACAAGAATGAAACACCAGGAGTATCTTCTTGAAGTCAAACCTTATTGCAGAAAGAGTTTTAAGTCACGTAAACAGACAGCAACTGTTACAATAAACCCCTTAAGATTTAACTACCAGAATAGTTCTTCTGATAAACACCTACAAAATCTATTTTGTTACTATATAAGGAGCTATGCAAGACAACCTTTAACTTTTCAAGCTGTTTCAACAACAGCATAATACTTTGCTTGTTGGAATATCCTTTATAAAATTCCATGAATATGGCAAAATTTATTATTTAGATAACCTAAACTGCCTCTGTAATTTTTTTATTCTGAGCTTAAGTTCAAAACATCCATCAGAAACCTCTGTGACATCTCTGGAGTTAAAGTCATTCTATTCTCCTTTCTCTCTCAAAGAACATACAACCAATGCACATATGGACTGAAAGCCAATTATCCACACTTTGAATGAGCAAATTCCTCTCGACACTGAAAATCAAACACCACACACTAAGCCCTCTAGTAAAGAGAGATGACATCAAAGATATGTGCCTCCTCTTGCTATCTGACACTGTGAGGTCCAAATCCCAGAATTTCCCATCTTCATAATCCCATTCAAAACAGTTTGCTTTGAAAACAGCAGTACAGGACAGAACTTGTCTGGTTGAAATGATTCTGCCTTTGTTTAAAAATATATAGTCATATAAGTATACAGAATAAGTATGCCAGAATAATGAAAACAGCAGGAAAAACATGCAAAAATAGCTGCTAACTAAGCTTCACAATGCTGATTTTGCTGATCACAGTGCATTTTCAAGACGTTGTGCT
Organism: Hirundo rustica; assembly: GCF_015227805.2. Classification (NCBI taxonomy): domain Eukaryota; kingdom Metazoa; phylum Chordata; class Aves; order Passeriformes; family Hirundinidae; genus Hirundo; species Hirundo rustica. Next base: position 7,392,473 of record NC_053464.1, read on the forward strand.
TCCTATTTTGAACTCTGACTCAAACTGTGCAGACACGTGATGTGTGAGGTCCGGGGCTGTTAGTCAAGCACTCCAGTGCGCACAAACAATGGTCAGTGCCAGTCCAGGACTTCAGAAACAAACCCCACACCAAATGGGTTCTAACCTCCTAACAACTATGCCAGTTATGCCAGTGTGAAGATAAGGCTAAATTCATATAATCCCTACCATTCCACACTATGCTCCTTCAGAGACTGCAATTTATTACACAATATTCAATGTTCTTACCACTCATACGTTGCCAAAACAGAGATGTATACATACCTATGTATCCTTTTGTTTCATAATAAATCACTTTACCATAAAATAAGGAAAACAATCCCAACTTTCAGAGCAACCCCTCGTGTTCAGTAACAGTGAATATATACAACTCTGCAGATTTTCTCTGTTGTTTCAAAAGTCATTACTCTTACCCACATACCTGCAAGAAGAGGTGTAACACAGTACTTCTCTTTATATTAATAGCTTGAGACAACATCAGAACAAATTCATGCAATTAATAATTTCATGACCAGAAAAAAAACTATCAAATGAAAATATTAGTAAGTGGGCCAAGTTTGTCACCCAAATGCAATACATGTTCATTTTTAAATTCACATCTCTTTGGACTCTCTGTATCTATTTGGTAACAGAAATGGTTTGCAACTAGATTCCAAACTGTAATTAATATTGAAAAAATGTATAAATACAGAACACCTACTGATGTTCACTATACTAATTAACGTTCTACACCACTAAAGCATGTGATACCAAACAACCGTAACTTTACACAGAAGGAGCGCAATGTGTATTTTCTCTTTATTTTACTTGTAAATTGTGACTGCAGGAGATTACAACCAATAATTCCTGAAGCAGGTCACATCCTCCTCACCATTAACAGGACTATAAGGCCACATAACGTGTCTGCTGAGGGCTTAGCTGAGGTTTCTCTTCAATGCACATCTTAAATTCTTCTACTGCTGTTGCTTAACAGAAATTCTACAGGTAGAAGAAAAAGAACATTCACAAAGTCCAAATTTTTTTTAAAAAAACTGAAAGAGTAAATTGTGTCACTTTTCATGCTGAGTGTATATTTTTCTTTGTAACAAGCCTAGAAAATATGGTACTAAAATATGGTTTTGCTTCAAGTAGGTGGAAGGTAAAAATAAATCTCTACTAACTCTATTGAAGATTTAATTCTTTCACATTTTCATTTTCTAAACTAAGTCCTTAGGAAAAAATAAAAAAGCATATTTTCAGACAAGAGCATCAATTAAGTGTGATCAACTCCAGCTGATTTAAAGACTAACAGTGTATTACAAACTGACTAAAATACCCTTCTCCTGATTCAGAATAGCAGTAAAAACTGCAGCAACACACATACAAATACAAAAACCAGAATGCATAAAAGCAGCATTACCCAGAAAAAGGCTGTATTTAGACTATTGCAATAAAAAGGAAGTTCACACGTGACTCTAAAAATAACTGTGAAAACATAACTATACAGTTGCAAAAACTAAGAAACTTAAATGGACTCCTCCCACCAACATTCAGTCAAAAAGGGTTTAAAATAGGCTCAGGTACTGCACCTGCCTCTGTGACCCTCCTCATTTTCTGTTGTTCAGGGTCATGCTTTGCTATTTTTAAAGCAAGCTTCTCTCCATACACAAATACCCACACCTACTGCAGCAGCAAACTGGTGCTGCAGTAAAGGAAAGCAGGATTTTCATCAAGTTCTTCCTAGGTAAAGCCCTCTTCAGCACCACAGACAACATATAAGTAAAATAAATAAATCTCCTATTGCTCCTATATAACCTGCATTTATGTCCTGAATGCAAAATTTCAGACTGCAATCCCTTTTGCTTGCTCTAATACAGCTTCTGATGGCACAAGTTTAAGAAAAAACAAACACCAACCTAATTTAAACGCTACCTTATACTACACTATTATGATTCTACTGCCTCACCTCCCACGAGTTGCATTTTTAAGTTTTTTGAAACCGTCATTAAACAAATGACAACACCCCAAATTCTTGTCAAGCAGATAAATCTTGTATCCTTGTACCATTTGCCTTTAAAGTTTAGCCAACTCAGCACTGTACAATAAAATATGAGTATGCAATTAGTAAGCAGCATTAGTAATATTAAGGGGATGCTTACATCAACAGGAAGTTACCTTCACATCCACTAGAAATACACTCTAACTAAAGAAAATAAACATTAAACATAATTATAGCCATTAAGAGAAGAAGTCCTTCCATCTATATTTTAGGAACAGCTCTTTTAGTTAAAAGGACTAAAAATGGGCATAGAAGTAAGTACAGACAATGCTGTTACAGGCAATAAAAGAAGGACATTGTTAAAATTGTTGAGATGTTAACAGGAGCCATCTCCTTTATCTGAAACAAGCAGGATAATGATAATAGATATTTCTCTGTTCTGATGAGTTTGACTTATATAATTCTAGAAAAACACTGTACAATATTGTGTAACAGTAATGTTTGTCAAAGTTCAACATTAGGGGGTTTTTTGTTATCTTCCTGTCTAATCGAAATTGTGGGAAAAACCTTGGCAGGGGCTATACATGGGTGGTTACCATGCAATTGAACCACTACTGTTAATGTCACCCTAGGCATTACTCTCTTTTAAGTAATTAAATGTTTCTCTTCTCATAAACATATATCTCTACATTGTCTTTAAAAAACCAAAAAAATATTAAAGGTAATAATAATAACTACACAATGAAGCTTGATGTCACATGAGGTGTTACCTTGCCTTTTGAGCCCCAGAATGCTAATAACGCTCTCAAAGATTATTCTCCTAGGAAGACTTATGTTCTAATTTGCATAAATTTGCACAAGGGTATTCCCAGTTTGAATTCATCATCGGAGGGCTGAGGTTTTCCATATGAAAATGATGACTCTCACAGATTTTGTAATTAGGATTTAGTCTATATTGTGTCAAGATCTGAAACGTTTGAGAAACTTTCTTTTCACATGCTTTGAAAGATTTCACTGTTACTTGCATTTTTCACAACAGGTTTCCCCACAATAATCTTTTTTTTGCCTCATCTCTTCCACAAAAATCTTCTATTTTCTTCCTACCATAAAGGTGAGAACAAAACAGAGAAAAACACAAGTGAAGTGGTTTTATTTTTCAGTTCACTTTCAAAAATGACTGTCCCCATAAAAGATGTAGCGTTTAGTTACTCCAGTTAATTCCTCAGGTTTTTTTCTTGCTGCCTTTGGCAACAAAGATCACCATGTATTAGATCAGGGTGGGAGATCAATACGTGATCCAATTCTCAGGTGCAGAGTGTTGTCTGCAACTTCCATTGCTGAAGATGTACACAGAGACCCATCAAAATTTTCACTTAAGCACCTCCCCTCTCAAAAAGCACCAAACAAATCCTTGCCAATGTGTTTTAATACTTGTCAAATAAATACCATTTATCCTTTACATCTAGAAGAAAAGCCTATCAGAATTTTCATCTCTATCCTAACAAATAACTCTCCATACTGGCCCATTCAAGTGGATCTGCTTCCTCCAGCCTGTAGTTTATGGGTCATAACTCTCACGCGAAGCTTCAAGTATTTCCCTGACAAACGCCTCAAGAAGCTCAGGATTGAGCACACATTTACCCTCGAGATTTAGCACACCCCTCGCACCACCTCCCTCTACCACAGAAATTACCACATCCAAACAGACACATCCTCACCGGCACTCAGTTATGGACACAGCAACAGGGACCCTTTTTCCACAAGGTTATCGCCTCTCCCACTGACTGCATGCTCCTGAGCTCATATTTTTAAATTTTTTTAAAACTCCTATTTTCTCTTGGTCATTTATTTCCTCAGGAGTATTTCCTATGATTTTGCACAGCTGAGGCAACACAGACGCCCGAGCCCAGCATCACTTGTGCTGTGAGGCAGTGCCACGCTCAAGGGCAGGATTTGGGATCTAAACCGGGGTAAAACACCACTGCGGGAGGACTAGGGGAGCCGGAATGAGGAACGGGGTGTGGTGCTAAGAGACCCAAGTGTCCGTGCCTCAGCACGGCACCAGGGAGCAGCGGGGGGAACGAGGGCAGTGCCACTCCCGCCCGCGCCCCCCGGGCACGCTCTGCCCGCGCCAGCCCCCACAGCGCCCGGCGGGCCCGGGGCGGAGGGGCCCGGCCCGGCCGCACTCACCGCTCATGGTGCCCGCGGGGCTCCGTCCGCCGGAGCCGCCGCTCCGCCGCACAGCCACGGCCGGGCCGGCAGCTACCGCCCGCCCCGGAACCCGCGCGGCGCCCCGGAAGGTAAACGCGGCCCCGGGAGCGCCGCGGAGCGCTTCCCGGCCCGGGGCTCCTCAGCGCGGCCCCGCGCCCTCAGCGCGGCCCGGGCCCGGAGCCGCCCGGCCCCAGCGCTGCCGCGGGCCCTGCGCGCCCGGAGCCGCCCGGCTGAGGCATCCTGCGGGGCAGGGACGCGACAGCGGGAAAGGAAGGGTGAGAAACGTGGAGATAAAGTAACCTCTGCTGCCGCATGTGCTGTGCAGGGTGAAAGCTCGGAAAGGGTCATTAAAAACAAAAAACAAAGTGATGATAATAACAAATTTCATAAGTCTCTAGGCCTATTTGAGAGGTGTTGGCCCTGTGTGGCCAAAACCACATAGAGCCCCTATCTCCCAATTCGCCCCAAACTTTGTGTCAGCTTCCTAAAGATGCTGTAACTGATCATTCGTAGATTTCGTACAATGAAATACTTCAATTCGTGATTCGTGCAAGAACCTGAAGTAGAATGTTAGCTACAAATAAAGTCGATTGTTGTGGTTGCTTGTGTGGTTGTTGCTTCTGTTGTTTGCAGTTTTCCAGGCTTAAAATTGGGGCCTAATATTAGGAAAGTAACATTAATGCTTGGAAAGCAAGGTGACAGAAATATATTCCTAATTTTAGGCCACGGAGTAGTCTAGCATGACTAAACACCTATATCCTTGTAAATATAACCAGGGTAAGTTATTAAAAAAAAAAAAAAAAAAAAAAAAAAATTAGTAAAAGAGAAATAAATCTCAGTGTGAAAACACTTGGCACTGAAAGGAAAGCCTGTACCACCAGAAAATACATGGGATTGCAGTGAGGGCCAGGAGCTGGACTTCAGTGACCCTTGTGGGTTCCTTCTGGCCCAGGACATTCTGTGATTCTATGATCTGTGCTCCTCAGCACCACAACCTCCCTTATGGCGATCCAGGGGTACCTTCTGAACACAGGGGCCTCCATACTCTACATTTCCTCTTTCAAGTGTTGAAATTACTCTTTTCAAGACTGGGGATGTACTGTAGGTCTTCATTTCTGCCTCTTGGAACAGTCCTTGTGTACCATCAAGTAATTTTTGGCACAGAATCTGAGTCTAACATGAACATATATACTTACAAACTTTATGTGAAGTAGGTACAATCTCTAAAGGCAGAAAAAGCTGTCCTATGTAAGAACTTTCTGAAATTAAAAATTCCAATAACTAGTTGAGTTTCTGATAATAATGTAGAAATACTTGAACTAAAGAAATAATATGACAATATTAATAAAAGCACAAAGGAGATCTCTAAAGATGATGTACTTCCTTCTCCACTGACTGCAGGTATTAAGGTTAACAGCTATACTGGAATAACTCATTTATTATTACTCACTACAAATATACTTCTGTCCCAGTCATCCAACACCCAGAACGTAGTTGTAATAATCAAAAGATTTGGTGGTAACTAGAACAGTAGCTCGTTCTTCAGTAGCTGGTAATGGAAATGAAGTTTCACAGCCAGTCTGAGGTTTTACCAGGCCACAGTCACTGCAAGTGCATTCTTCCACTGAATACGTTAATGTTTCACTTGGAAGCGTGTGTCTGATTTCTTCTATATTCACACTGCTTTCAGTATTGGCCTTGAGAATATCATTCGGCTCCAAGGAGGAGTCTGTAAATACACAGAAGTTAATTTAGTACATACATCATGCTATACTAAACAAAGAGCTATTAAAGTTCCAAATGTCATTATGGTCCAACTATGTTCTAACCTCAGTGAAAATTTTAAAATGTAGTGAAAGTCTTAAGATGTAGATGCATATAAGCTTTTGTTCTGTGACAATACAGCTCTCTACTTCAGAAAAAGTACTGAAGTAATCCAACACATATTTTCTAATCAGTTATTATTTATTGTGTGAAAACTCACAAATACATTATTTGTAAAATGGAAAAAACCCTTTTTTCACCTTCACAAAATATACCACATATGCTTCTCACAGACTACAATATTAAATAAAATTATTTAAAATCTTATAAAATGAAAAGCTAATATTGAATGCGTATCCTCTGCCTGGGAAGAATTCCTTTCGCGTTCAATGAGGGTGAAACCCTTATAAAGTTTTTTGCTTTTGAGTGTTCATAATTGATTTCTCAAACAGCAGCAAGTAAGCCAAGTATGAGTATACAACACAATCCTGACAGGATCCAGAACCAATCAAGAGAAATTGCTGCTTTTGCAAGTCAGCATCTGGATATTTATTCCCAAATAACTGATAACTTCATGGAGACTATTTGACTAATACCAAACAATCCAACAAGGGCAGTCATCAGAACCTGGAATATATACAATGTTTTTACATGGTAAGATTAGCTAAAATGTACTACAATCTAAAATTATTGATGAAGAATCTGATTTATTCACCTGTGTTTTCCAGTTTTTCTTTTAGTTGCTTTAAGTGCTTCCATTTAAACAAGACCATTAAGGTGAACAGAGTGAGTATTAAAATCAAACCTGTGCCCAAACAAATCCAAAGAATTCCACTTGAATCGGTACCTTATGAAACAAAAGAGATGCATTACATTAATCGTAAACAATAACAAATGTACAGTAAACATGTCCAACACATCAAACTCGAATGGAAAATACAACATGAAGATGCCCAGCACAGGCACAGAGTATTGCAGAAATCTACTTACTCTTCTGACAGTAGTTTTCACATGAGGGTGGTGGTACACTGGAACACCGGAGGTGACATGGAGTACAAGAGAGCAGCAGATTATCAAAGTATTCATTTTTGGGGCACTGTGCCATCAGGGGCAGTAATTATGGAACTACAAAGCCACAGATATTGTAAAAGAGCGAGGATCATCTACAAAAGGCTTCTCAGTTCTCAGTTTGAGCAGAAGAACAGTTAGCAGTAATAATGGACTTCCATCTGAGCTCCACTACATGGGATCATGTTACAGAAAAAGGATTTAACTCAGAGGACCCCAAGGAATTACTGTTCCTTTTTTGGCAATTCACAATTGCAGAAAAACTGAGCAGCTGCACCAAGATAGTTTTCAATGTAAATTTTGTCTGAAACAGAAAATAGTTATTTATAGAAGATGTTTCTGGAAGCAGGTGCTAAGTACTACAAACTGTAGAGATGATCTCCAAACAGGAGTTCATAGTAATTACTCTTCTCTCTAAAACTTGGGGATTTTATTTCATGGTGATTGCTTCTCAATTCTGAATTAGCCTCATTTATCATCTATTAAGGTTTGGTTGGCATTTTTGCTTAGCTCATTTTGGGGGTTTTGCCTTTTTTTTTTGTTTGTTTGTTTTACTTATAATCACATTTATATGAGAAATTTGATAAGATTACATTCTAATAATGAAAGTAGTGCTATGTTAGTATTTTACAATTTTGATACAAAACATTATCTACATTTTTCATTTATTTTTCCATAATACCGGACTGTCATTGGGCTAAAGCTGCAGCATCCAGCATGGAAAAATAAGTTTATAGGACATCTTCTTCCCAGACAGGTAGATGTATATACAGTAAATGTAACATTTCTGAAAATGTATTTTGTCTCCTTAAAGGAAAAATAAAAAACTTTGACTACAGACTGCCACAATGAAAACAGTTTACACAGCTAGCTTGTATCTTGATGTTTTATTCTAACAGAATTTATTTTAAATACAAAGTTAACCAGGAATTTCTGGCAACTAGCAGTAACTGCCTGTATCCAGTATCAGTGCCACAGGCAGATCAGAATCACTGGCTATTTCTCTTTATCATATTTAACTTAATTGCCTTTTTGACTACAGAAATATAAAAGGAAAACACTGTATACGGAGTTGTAATTTCATACCACATTACTGTGAGGCTTATCTTCCCACAAATGCACCATGTGGGAATACACAAACTGTTTTTAGTAGATCAGTCTAACAGATGTGTATTCTAGTCTCTAGCAGATGGAAATGCTTATTGTGGCTTCTGCACCTCTTTCTATGGGCCAGGTGCACAGCTCAAGGCTTTCTATCACAACCTTTTCTCCCTCTTCTGGATTAGAGGATAAATAGGAATTGATGAAATCTGATTTAGGTGTGACAGAAGAAAATAAGGGTAGAGACTGTGGGTTATGCCAAAACTTTCACTGGGAGGTCAGTGGTGGTGCTGAAGTTATAAAACTGGTTCTGCCTTGCTCTGTACAATCACACTCTGGGGAAGAGACCTCAGTGGCTGAAATATCACCCATGTTTCTGATGAAGCACCATTTGCACAGAGTAATTGCAAGTTTTGCTTTTAAGATGCTGTTTAGCCTTTTCAGTCATGGAGAGGACAATCACATTCTCAACAGTGATCTCAAGAAAGCAGATACTCATGAAAGTATCTTCATGGTATCCACAGGTACAGTAAGTAAATTTCAGGACAGATAAGCTGGACCCAGGTCTTTAGGCTTTTATCCACTGATTTCAGTGAAAGATCCCAGCCTTTGCTGCACTCCTGGATTACTTTTTCAGGGTGCAACACCTTAATTTGTCTTTGTTGGACTTTGTTATGCACTCCTGCTCTATGTATTGCTGTGATGTATCCTACAACTGATATCTACTCAATATGATATTGTTACTATCCATAAAAACTGTAAAGGGACTTTATAAGAGAAATACTGATCTAAAAGCAAGGAAAGAAATAACAAAATATGACATCTGGAGGTCACCAAAGATGTGGTTAGATTATATACAGATAAGCTGATTAAATATCTTGGTGTTAGTGAAAGGGATAGTCCTGCTCTTCACTCTATGTACTCTGAAGCATGAGGAAGGACTGGAGGTCTTACCTGACCACATGACAAGCAGCTTTAATTCATTAATCCAGTCAGTTCATGGAGTTTTACATCCTATGGCCTGGGGAAAAAAAAAAAAAGCCAGAAACAAACCAGAATATTTATATATGTATATATAAACCAGCTGATCACCTACTGGGGATGTGCAACTAAGTCCACCACAGAAATCCACATTTGGTGAACTAATGCACCAATGTCTTCATTTGAAAAGCCCTGTCAAACTCTTAAGTACAGTAGGAATTAATTTATGCCGAGTTATTTTGAGATTGTATATGTAGGATCACAAGATATTGTGGCAGAAATGCTTTCTCTCTCAGTTGGCCAGAAAGTTTTCCTATATGGTTGGTTACAGTTCAAACATATTTCCCATAAGACACGAAGTAAATACAAAGTAGTCTCATATTTTCAGTCAAACTCTAGGGAACCTCCCCCCAAGTAAAAGGCACAATACAGCTCATTTCATCTGAGCTCTGGAGAATGATGCTGTCTCTTACAGTAATAATTCTCCTTCTACTATTTCCCACAGCTTACAGCCTTTAAGGATAAACTAATTTTTTTGACAGGTGTGCCCCAAACCACAAATCCTTGATAATTAAGCAATAAATTTTTCACACACTTTCACACAAGGGGAGCAATAACAGTAAAGGGTCTCTAATGTGTCATTCCTTAAGCAGCCACCATTCAACTCCCAGCTTTTCCCCTTAGCTCTACACAGTGCCAGTGATGTATGTAATGACAAAACACAGGCAACAATCAGTTCAAAAAATGATGAGGAATTACAGTTGTCATGGCCTGTTGCCTTTGTTTTCTGCACATCCTAACATTCCAAAGTTCCTCTCCTCAAGGGAGTGAAAGCAAGCATGTAATCAATAGATCTTGATAAGCAATAGTTCCCACTGACAGATCTCACTACACATCTAAAGCACGCGTTATTTCAAAATCTATGTCCAGGAGTAAGGAAGACATTTTCTAGCTTAACAAGGTTCTTGTTGTGCAACCTTCATTTTTGAGTAATTTTGATAGAAGGAAGTTAATATTTAAAAAAAAAACCCAAACAACCCTTAAAGCACTTTTTTGGGAGAAGCGTACTATACCAACTGGCTTTAATATGAGATGTTTTATGCCTGAATTGAAAAGCTTTTTATAAAGTAAAATATTGGATTCAGCCAACAAATTAAACAAAACCCAGAAACACTAAGAATAAATTCATTAAGTGACATTGAGAAAAGGATATTTTTACTTACTGTAGTTATGTTATGTTAATAATTGATCCATTGCCTTGTGCAATACACATTAAATCCTCTAAGCAGAATGCTGTTTTATTATATGTAGACTGTGCAAACATATGAAAAAATTAGATGACTGGATGACTGGATGACTGGAATGGTTCTCCTACAGTGATATTTACCTTTAGGGAATAATAAATATATGCCTTATTTACCAGTAAAGTTACATTTCAGCTCTTGTTCAGTTATGGGGTTTACAGAGCTTGCATTGGCCTCCCAAATAATTTTACGTTGGTGCTAATAAATACTCTCTTCTTGTAATTTGATTTTGCTTCAAAAGGATGGCAGAAATTAGCAGAGTTGGACAAAATAGGAAAGGATTTATCAACTGCAATAATCATTTAACCATAAATCACAAAGTATTGCCAGGGAAGTATTTCTGCAGTTACATTACTGTAACTGAAATTCAAAAACTCTCCAAGATATCCTCTAAGAATAGTTCAGACAAGCTAAGCTGGCCTGCTGAAGTTGGCATCCTTACAGAGAACAATGGGAAAAAAAGCAAGAAGAGAAGTATCAACTGCAGAAACTACAGGAAGAAAAAAAAAAAAAAAAAGAAAAGGAAAATCAGTTCTCAGATTTGTTTCTAAGATGTTTCTGTCTGACTCAGGAGTGACACCTGGGGACAATTTATAAAGACAAGTATGAGCCATACTTTTTGTTTGTTGTTTAGAAGGATGGTTTTAGCACTGACAGTCCTTGTAGGGTATCAAATTGTTGAACAGGATTTCAAGAAATCAAATCATTTTTACTGGTGATGAGAGTGCAGGTGAAGGGAGCGCAGCCCAGCACAGAGCAGGAGCTGGTGCTTTGGAGTTGTACACAAACATAAACAAATGTTTCAGACTTACAGCCTTCTCCCGTAGGAGCAGAACACCTCCAGTTCCATGTTGCTCTGGCAGAATATGGGCACACCAAGCACTGAAAATCCAGCCAGAGCGTTTCCTGCCATGAACCCAAATTTGACTGTTGGTTTCCTTAAACATCTGGAGAAACCAGAGACTTCAAGAAATCCTTTTCAGTTCTTATTTGTAACTTGTTAAATTGATATTATGTGACAGAAATCAGTCACCTGGAAAAGGTGTGAAAAATTTTATCTTTCACTATTCAATTTGAAAAAAGCTGTTGTGAGTGTCTAAGCCAAAATAATAAAATTAAAACTCTGGATGGGAAATCAAAGTCAGTAATATCATCATGTCAGTGATTAAAGATTGAAAGATTGAAATTCATCTGTCACAGAACAATAACTTGAGGTCTATTTACCACACATAACTTGAACAACAAAGTTTTGGTCTGGCACTGCTTTGGGGTTTCTCTGCTCAAGCTCGTGCCAGCTTTTTTGCCTGACTGTACCTCAGAAATTCTGCTGGCATAATTACATAGCACTTATCAAGAGAAAGAGGGTTTTCTGCTAGGACCATAACATTCCCTTCACAAACAACATTAGGCTGACAAAGGAATTCTTCTGGTTGTGTAGCTGTTTCTACATTGATGGTTTTGTGCTGGCACAGCTCTTTTTTTTCCCCACTCACTGAGGCAACTGACCTACACTGTCAAATCTTATAGTACAGCCTTGCTCTGATCCTCTCCAATTCTCTAAAGCTATTTACAGAATAAATCCCCCCAAAAAAAGTCTCTTACGAATCACCTCACCTCAACAATCCTAAAAATCTGTAAGACCAATGTACAAAGCAAAAAACACCACTTTTTCTTCTCAAATGTTATTGCACTTCAAGGAACAGCAGTCTTACAGACACTCATCTTCTAAAGCAGTGTTAAAACTTTCTGAAATGGTTATTTTCATGAATCCATGTTTTGTGAAGTGCATGCTTTGACTGTATGGCTGGGAGGAGATAAGCTGTCCTAGGAATGGGCTATAGACTGGAAGTAAATAAAAGAATGGAGCTACTAAAGGGTTCATCGTGTTCATTAACTTTTACAAGCTGCACAGAACAATGCTGCTCTTAGACAAAATATTGTTTAATGTCATTTGCACACAGAGCAAAACCAAGAACAATGTGGATTTTGCCTGTTTGGTTCAGCACTTTTTAATTAGACCACAGCTTTGAAAAGAGTGATGTCGTTGGTGCTACATCGAGTATTTCCAAAATGGATTAAAGAGCAAAACAACAGAAGAGAAAAATGTTCCTTTAAAATAGTGATTAAAATAACAATAGTATAAGCGCAGTCAATTAAATCACAGACAGCTTCTGTATCCCCCACCGTGTTCAAAGCTGACTTAGCTAGGAACCAGCTTATGGAACAGAGGAAGTGCACAGCCCAGGAAAGCAGTGCAAATAGACTGCAAACCCTTGGGGGAAAGAAGATACCTTTGCATTTTTTCTGACATTCCACATGTGCCAGAATAGTTATGTAACTAAGGACAATGCATAAAACAGGAATTGTGCAAGCAAGTTTGGATTAAGCCGATGCTTGTTAGAATGCCACTGACATTTTTATGTTGGTACAATAGTTTTTAAAGAATGTAAATATAATTTATAAAAATAATCTCTTGATGCTACTGTTTTAGTGACTTTGCAGGTGGAGAAAATAAACTAGATATTCGTCAGCGGTATAATGCCAACAGAAGTAATGGAGTTACAACAAAAATAAACATGCAGGAACAATTATGAATTATGTGAAGTGTTTGGCATATACTAAAATCTAACAAGAATTTTTGTTCTGGTAATTTTAGTCAGATTCTCTAGCTATTCAGAGGTTTGGGTAACACACATTCACTTTTTTCAAATTCTCATGTACACCATCACAGTGCCAATGTATGCTCTCTCACAGGAGGAGAGGAGGAAAATTGTAATTGATTTAGCCACCACTACTCCAGAATAATTCCCCATGCAAATTGCTATCTCTGGAATAAGAATACTGGCACAGAATGCTTCTAGAGTAATTAAGCCTATTTAGAAACAAGCTCACTCTTTCATTCTCACAATTCCATAATGAAGTAATTATTTTCTGCAACAATGTTAACATGTTAACTGGCCATAGAAGAACAGCTTTAAAAATCCCATGACACTTATTCTTCCTTCATAACAATAATGCCATTCTGCTTTAGTCAGTACTAAAACTAAAATCTTAAGGGATCTCTAATGGACGACATGCTCCCTCAACTGGAATTCCAGAGAATTAAGAAGGTGAAAAGAAAGTCTATGAAAATCCCACATGGACCCAGTTTTCTATTCCCCTCTCCCTTGAGACAGACAGCATGTAAAACTTTCTATATAAAATATAAGTGCTATAAAACTCTCACCACATATATAAAGCAGGAGATCTGCCTAGAGTTATTATGGGATCCAGCAGTGGACGTGGCAACTCGGAGCTTCTCCATGTCAGGGCATCCCTGCAATCAGAAAGGGTGTGAGTAAATGCTGTTAATACTCAGCCACTCCTCATCACACTCGTGCTCCGGCCCCTTCCCCAGCTCTGTTGCCTCTCTGGACACAATCAAGGACTTCAATATCCTTCTTGTCATGAGGGGCCCAGAACTGGACACAGCACTTGAGGTGTGGCCTCAGCAGTGGCAGTCACTGCAATGGTCCTGCTCCTTCTAAAGAAGCAAAAGGTTAATTTTCTAATCAAAATATTGCTGATCTAAAAGAAAGCATAAGAACAGATAAACAGAGGTCTGGATTGTACTTCACAAGATTTCTTTTCAGCTGCTTCAGTATTTTGATTGACATAATGCCTCTTCCCACCAGTCCTACACCTGGCTTTCAGATCTCGGAAACCACAGTCCCTGCCTTTCTTCAAACTAGATTTCCTCCTGTCTCTAACCTTCCTAGTCCTAACTCAGTCGCTGTTTGCATCATTCAAGTGATCTCACTCTTCCCTTCCTTGGATGCGCGTTCTTTGCTCAGCACATTCCTTCCACATTAAGCAATCTCCCTGCTATTTACAACATTTTAACTGTCATAAGGTTTATAAACTATGCACAAGTTCTTCACAATGTGCTCACCTAAATCCCCATCTTTGTTTCTTTTGAGCTTTGATAGCAAGAAGCCCACACACATAACAGTTTTGACAGAAAAACTACTTACCTAAACTACTTTCCCTCTCCTATTTTTCAGTTTGGAGTCTCATGGTATCAAAACCACAGAAGAAATTCTGTCTAAGGAGGAGCTGCACTGCCTGTGCATTCAAAGAGAGGCATCATGAACAAAGATCCAGTGAGAACCCACCTTACAGATCTCAGGTCTAAATGCAGGGTAACTAAGCAATAGAGCACATGGCAGAGAACTCTGAGCCTCCAATTAGTCACCTGAAAAAAGGGATGGCACTTGCAAAAAAGACCTTTCACTCTTAATTTTTAGAGATACACAATCAAGGGGAATAAAAGTTGTTTATACACACAGAAGTGAGAGACACACACAACTATTTTTAAAAATAATGAGCTGAGCATGTGAGGTATTTGATAGCTGAGAAGATGGACACACAGAATTATAAACTGGCATTTTGGTGTAGCAATCCACATATTTCTTTGGCTATCTAAAGCAAAATCAATTAATTTTATGCCCTTTTTGAAGCCTGCAATATGTGTTTAATTGCTCCAGAAGGAGTGATTACAAAAGGCTTTAACTCTAGATTGTAGCCCTCAAAAAGAAGAATACAGCTTCAAAGTACTCTGCCAACCCACAATGAAATGTAAGACAAGTTCTAAATTCCTTTGCAGGCATTGAGTAATTCTGTGATTGGACTGTGAAATAGAGCTTATGCTCTGGTGTTACATTTGGAAAACTGAAGACTTTTATTTGAAATTCTTCAAATGAAATAGCTTCAAATACATTTCTATGAGGGAATTCATGGACTGCAGTTCTGCCAATGGCTAGCACAGGGAGAGGAACAGGCCAGAAAGAGCATTTGTTAAATGGCAGTGTTGGAACAACAAATCAGTAAAAAGATGTTTCCAAGGCAAGATATCTTAGTTTGGATTAGACATGGTCTTGTGTAAGTATAAAAGCCTCTTTATTCACTTAACCCTTCCAGGAGCATCAGTAAAGTTTAGGAGAGACTTGGTTCTTAATGAAGCCATCATGCTGAGACATAGTTGTCTTTTCTATTCTCTAGTTCTCAGCTGCATCTCCACAGACTACCTGGAAAGATAATTTGCCAGGGTTTAAGGATATTAATTTATAAATTCTTGGCACCTAGTCAAACTTCTAATAATTTACCTATAACCACCTGTCTTTTCTTTCTCCTAAGTAAATAACTAGTTCCTTTGGTTTTGTTTTTAAAGGCTCTTTCTGACTTCAAAGCAATTCTAAATATCAGGCTGCTCATTTAGGTGCATACCTACTGTACATATTTTAATACCTTTAAATTTCAGGGCATGGCTCACAGTGCGTCACTGGAATCCCAGCTTGCTGCCACACCAGCCAGGGAAGTTGTATTCCTTTCCTGCTCCTCCCAGTCCCAGCCAAAATGTTTCTTTCCCATGTTGCAGTAGCTCAGGAAGGTACTTGATGTCAAGGTAAACTGAGTCGATTAAATCATAACTCAGCACCCTAAAACAACTCTCCATTTTAAGGCTGTTGGTAGTTTATGGAACTCTAAAAACTTACCTGTTGGTGGTGAGCAAGTAACTTCTTGAAGCTGTTAACCTGTTTGGAGCCTTCTAGTGAAATACATCTTTCTCTTCTGCTTCAGTTCACATGGCTAAAGCATTAGTGTTTCATAGGTGTCCCTGCCAGGCTGCAAAGTGTTTGTGGGAGTTTGGGTGGAAGTTATTACCAAAGTACAGACCACTATTCCTAATATCATATGAACAGAGCCCTCCATTTCACTGCTACTCAGGTGCGGACTGACTCACCCCAGGCAGCAAGTTAGCAGTGAAGCAGCCTTGGGATGGTTTATTGTATTAAGAACTTGCTCTCACCAAAAAATAAGTCCTGTTCCCCATTCTTGCTTTATACCAGCCCTGGAATTTGTCAAATGCCTCTTATTTGATTCATCTGAGTAGCCTAGGAGGAAAAAGAAAGGGGCTTGTTCTGTCACTAAATTTAATGAGCTGGACAGACTCAGCACAGGGTCCAACAGCTCACAGGCAGCACAAAGACAGTAGGACTGCAGTTGTGGCGGGGACAATGTCTCTGCACCTCAGTCCTCATGTGTTACCCTAAGCTGGGCCAGACTCATCTTTTCTAGGCAGTCATGATCACTTAAGTCAGTCATGACATGAGGATCTATTTGTATGGGTGGTTTTCAATAAGAAAAGCATTTTATTATTCATTAAATGAAGAGCTGGTATATTTATTCTAAAGATTTTGATGCAAAAGAGATTTAAACAAGAAAAGCTTTTATAATGGTTTAAAACCTCAACCAAACAGGCCCATTTACACTCCAGTAGATATTTGCCAGTAAAATTATCATAATTCCACTTTTGTTATGAGTACCAGCTGTTCCAAAGTGGAAAAACAAACTTCTAGCCCTGTGAAAAATGTAGTGTTTGAGTTTACACAATTCCTATTTGTGACAGCCTGCAAAACAGGTTTGTACACTCTGAAGGACACCTGGCATCCTCTGAAATTCTGTGGACTAATTGTATATATCCTAGCAAGTACCTAGGGAATAAGTGCCTGTCAAGGAAGGAAGGGAGATTGTGAAACAAAACTAATCCTTTTCCCCTGAAATCAGTGGTAATATGCACTCTCTGATCAAACGCATATTTAGCCCTTCTCCGCCCCACCTCCCACAAAAATTTCTCACAATTCAGTGCTTCAAGAGACATCAGAAAGAAGCTCCATTTCCAAAGCCTTCGAGAAGAATGCCAAAATGTGTACAAGAATTGCTGTCTCTGTGTTCTGTGTGCTACTCATCTTAAGGTACACCTTAATGGCTCTGAAAAGGCAGCACCTGCCTCCAGTTAAGACTTTCCTGACCTATAGGCTGTGTCAGGGCTAGAACAAAACACAAGCTTGCAGTACAGAGTTGCACTCTTTATAAACCCGGGCTGTTAAATGCTCATAGTGACAGTAAAAAGTGTCCAGTAACAAGTCACTCTGTCAGCTGAACGCGTGCAGCTTGCTCTCCGCTGGAGTTTATTTATTGTTCAACACTAGTAACCCCTGAGTGCTGCAATGGTGCTACCTTGTTTCCATACTATATAAAATGTATCAGACACATCCTGGTTAATAAATGTCATCTAAAAAGCCAAGGTTAGAACTAAAAGAAAACAAACCCAAGCTATGTATACTACTTTCTTTTTGTTAAACAGAAACATGCCGTGCACAGCTGGGACTTACTTTTAGCTTGACAAAATTCCAAATTTTACAACAGAAGCACAGGTGAGACTTCCACTTAATTATACTCAATTTGAAAAATAGAGACTGACAATGTCTGAAAACTGCAAAGTAACTATGTGCCAGAGAATAACCAGAGAATGGTTTTCACAGGGTCTTTAAAATTCATTCTTTAGGTTCTGGTGTAGGTAAGCTCTCTGTGGTGCTTGAAAGAAAAGCTTCCACTTAGCAAAGGTTTTTAGTCTCTCATTTTACATGACACTTTTTCTTCCAAAATGAACTTTCTGTGCTGGGAGGGATTTTTTTTATTTTTCTTTTTTTTTCTAAGTGCTACCCTGCACACTGTTTTCCCTGGATATGATAATTTGGAAGCCCATATTTCCACTAACACATGTAGGTTTTGTTTGTCCATGGCCCACATATTGCTGCTGATGTGCAGCCAGAAACACTCTGGTTCTCATGTCAGGATTCCATCACACAAATGACCCTTCAGGAGGGCTTTTGTTCTCCAACCAAAACTGCCCTGGATTCTGTACCAAATGGAGATCTTTCATTTTTAGTTCCAAGACCACCTGCTTTCAAAACAACTCTGTAATCTGTCCCGCAGTGTTCTAACATGAAAAATGCTGCAGATGTCTTGGACCTTGCATGCCAGCAGTCCAAGAAACTCCCAAGCATTTGCTTTGTGTACTTCCACTGTACCTTACGAGACAAAATGCTGCCACGGCTTTGTGGAGCCCCATAACCAAAATCTGCTTCCTTCCCCTCAGTTCTGCACCATTTCCTCAAATACGCTTAACTTCAAGCGATGGTTTTTTGGGTTTGTTTGTTGAGGTTTTGTTTTAAAACCTTCTAAGAGTCATACCATTACAAGGAGAGCCTCAGTATTTGGAAGGTCCTACTGACTTCTGGCTTGACTGGATGGGTTTTTTTTACATGGTATCAACCAAATCAAAGCGTCCTGTAGAATTACCAAAACTGGAACTTTCTGTGCATGCTGTGCACTTTTGGCTGGACAGGAACAGCAGCGTTCCCTCTCGCATCCCGTGGGAGGGCGTGTGCTGCCAGAGCTTCCCCGGGAGCTCTGCTGCCATCGCTGCCCTGTCCCTCCGCACCTCTCCAGGACGGGTTCGGTGAGGTTTTGCACGGCTGGGAGCTGACCCGGGCGGTTCCCGTCCAGCCTCTGTCCTGTCTCTGTGCACCTCTGCTCTCCAGGACGGGTTCGGTGAGATTTTGCACGGCTGGGAGCTGACCCGGGCGGCGCCCGTCCCTCCTGAGGCGTTCGCGCCAACTCCGAGTCCCGCATCCCCCAGGAGAAGGGGGCGGGGCCGGCAGGAACGCACGGCGCGCGCGGGGGCCGCCGGGAGTTGCAGTTCCTGAGCGCTCAAGGAACGCAGGCAACTTCATTTCCCGTCGGTCCTCGGGAGGCGGGCCGCGGGTGAGCTCGCGGGGTGTGACGGGTATTGTAGTTCTTGCGCGGCACCTCGGACGTGCGGCAGGAGGGGGGCCGGGGGACATAAAAACTACTACTATGGCGGTAGGAGAGGCTGCCGGGAGAGGGTACGGCGGCTCGAGAGGCCACACTGCGCTCGCGTCGGGTGGCGGAGCACACGCGGAATCGGCGGAGCGAGTGCTGAGTCGGTGCCGCCGCCGGCTCCCCCCTCACCCGGGAGACGCTTCGGGGCCGCGGAGCCTTGTGGGGCCGCCACAAAATGGAGGCGAACGGGAGCGGCAGCGGGAGCAGTAGCGACTCGGCTCCCGACTGCTGGGACCAGGCGGACATCGAGCCGGGCAGCGGCGCCGGCCCGGGCTGCGCCCCGCCGGCCGCGGAGGCCGAGGCGCAGCAGGAGCTGCTCGGGGCGGCCTTCAGCCGGCAGCTGAACGTCAACGCCAAGCCCTTCGTGCCCAACGTCCACGCCGCCGAGTTCGTGCCGTCCTTCCTGCGGGGCGGCCCGGCGCCCGGCCTGCCGCCGCCCTCGCCCCCGCCCGGCCTCCCGCCGCCGCCGCCGCTCGGTAACCGCGGGGCCGGCACCGCGGAGGGCGAGGGAGGCAGGGAGGAATGGGGGCCATGTTGGGAGGGAGCGGGGCGAGGGTGCCGGGCCCGCGGCGGCCGGGAAAAGGCCCCGCGGGCGGGCGAGGAGCCGGGCCGGGCCGGGCCAGGGGGCGGCCCGGGGGTCAGGGGCGCGGGGGGCACGGCCCGGGGCGGGAGCGGGTTCCGACCGCGGGAGGGTCTCCCGGGCGGGAGGGGCACGGCCGGGGGAGCTCTGCGCAGAGACGGGCTGGGGAAGGGGCGGCGGGCCCGGGGAGCTCCGCGGGGGAGCCGCTGTCGGTGCCCGAGGCAGCCCCCGAGTCCGTGGGGCCCCGGCGGGGTGAGGCGGCGGCGTGCGGGGCTCTGCGCGCTGTGCTGCGGGGCCGCGCCGGGCGCGGGTGCTCTGCCCAGGGAGCAGCGGGAGCTGGGGTGCTCCGGCTCCCTGTGGATCCCATGCGCGTGTCGCCTGGACCTTTGCTCGCAAAGGGTCACCCACGATGAGAAAAAACCACATAGCTCTGCTCTGCCTATCATATATAAAATAAACATAATATATGTAACATATATAATATATAATGTATGATACTCTAGGAGTTGTCGAAGATTTTGGAGGTAATAAATTTAGTGTTGCTGGAGAGAAAAGCACTGCTTCAGCCACCAGTGGCTTAGATGTATCTTAAATACCTTTTTGAAGATTATATCAAGTAATTTTTTTTTTTTTCCTAACATAATGCTGATAAAGGATTAATAGGGAAGGGAGTTTGGTCCAGCTGGCCTCACCTAATGGAATAACCTGAAATTTACACTGCTTTTAATTTCAAAGGATCTTTGTGTATGCAATCAGTGTTTATACTAGATTTACTTTGCATATGGGAAATTAAAGGAGAGCTATTTTTTCATTTCCAGCTCCAAACTGAAGGTTCTTCCAAGCATCAGACATGATGCTTAACTTTGTGGTAGTGTTTTAATGTCACTCCTGCAGCTAAGAAGTTAGAGATCTTCCTAACTTTTCCTATAATTTTCTGAATCCCTATTGGTATAATATGAAACAAGCTAGTGTTTCAGGTATTTATCTAGTAATTTAATTTCACTAAAGACAGTACTCGTTGCATTATGTTAGGCATGATTTCCTGTTGGATGTGGCTTATTATTTATCATGTTTTGCCTTAATGTATTAATTGGTGCTGATCTCCTTAGTATCTAAATTTAATAGTTGTTAACAACTAAAATCTGTAACATTTATATATGGCACTTTCGTTATTTTTGTATTATGTTCCTTATGTTAGAATATATGTTCTCTACAGCTGTTCAGCACTCCTGATTTTTAGCTCATGTGCAGCCAAACAGTGTCTAAGTACATTAAAATGAACTTCAGAGAAGCCATGGGCAGATTCTTGGATTCCACTTAGAATAAATGTATATGTTAAAGTTCACAGATGTAGAGGTAGACTGGGTAGCTTGGGGCTATGATGAACATGTAATGCACCTTTGACTAATCTTCAAAATCCATTCCTATTTTTCAGCTATTGCAATCTGAATTGAGGGTTTGGGTTTTTTTAACTATGTAATCAGTTCTATAACTGGAAGCTTTCTTAGTGTTTTGAATGTTATTAGAATAATTTAGATTTTTTTTTCTCCTCCTGGCTGCTTTTGTGAGGTTTCATCTAAGGCTTTTTATAGGTTTGTTCTGGAGGTTTTTTGTAGGAATTTAAACTACATCTCCTCACCTACTCATTATTTCTTCACTCTCCTTTTCTCCATTCTTTTGCTACTTCTGTGACCTGTGATGCTTTTTCTTTCCAGAAATTAGGGATGACTTGACAGCTGTCTGATCATCTGGAGTGATCAGAATAGCTTTGCTTTGTCCCTTCATTTTTGAGTATATTTCCTATGTAGTGCTATAATCTACCTGGTTTGAATTCACCTTGATTGCTATAATATCTTCTTTAAGGTTTATGATTTTGAGTTTCCCTAAGTAGCTTTAATATCCTTAAGATTAGGCAGACCAAAATCTGCAGTTAAAAAAATTCAATTTGTTTCCTAGCTGGAATACTGTACTTGTTAGGTCCTTCTCCAGGTCCGATGTGCTCGGTTACAGAAGGTAATTGACCGTCTTCTCCTTGCAGATGTTTGTATAAGGTGACAACTTCTTTCCTGGCCGGAAGAACTAGGTGGAGCTTGCTCTGGAAATAAGTCAGAACAACATGTGATTAGACCATGGTGCTGAATAGGTTACTTTTCAGCAACCCGGTTTGCTTTTGTTCCCCTAGGGAATTAGGTGCTCTGTGACGCTCATTCTTC
Source organism: Hirundo rustica (assembly GCF_015227805.2). Lineage (NCBI taxonomy): Eukaryota > Metazoa > Chordata > Aves > Passeriformes > Hirundinidae > Hirundo > Hirundo rustica. The sequence goes on from NC_053464.1 coordinate 7,414,460, forward strand.
ATTACATGGTTTGTAGTGGGAAGAACCTAAATTAGCCTTGATTAATCTGAACCTTAAGAAATCTAAAAAGTTGGGTGTCACTTTAGGAATTTGAGTGGCCTAAAGTTAAGTTCTAGTGATGCCTTCCTTCTTGGAACTTTCTCGTGGTGAGGTTTTGTTCAAGTCATAAGTCCTTAGTAATTCAAAGGCCATTATAGATCAGAATTATTGTGTAGTAGCAGCGTGGCATATAAAAAATTCCACAGGATTGATTCCATTGTGTGGCTGCAGTGTGTAATAGTGTTTCCTTTCATGCACACTAACTTAATGTTTCTAGTAATTTGAATAAAATTCCTGTCATTTATGTTTGGAGCACTCTCAGAAGCCATTTATGGAAGATGTTAACTTTCTAAAACGGAAACTCCTGAGACCTGCATTCCTAATAGCTTACTTTAAAACTGGTTTACATATGCTTTCTTTTGATATGAAATTGTATATTAGGAAGAAAGCTGACTGATGTTTACCACCAATATAACTTCTGCTCAGAGATAATTTAATTCCAAACTAATTCTGAAACTATCATTTGAGTATATGGGAAAAGCACATTATTTACATTTCTGAACCTGAGGAATATACTAAACCCAGTATGTTCTAAATATTGTAGCTATGAGGACTTGCTTTTATCAAATAGTGTCCAAGTCAAACTTTTTTGTGTAAAATCTGTCTTTGCTGAATTCTGTTGGAAATGTGAAATGAAGACTTTCTGGTTTTCTGTCTGTGACAGCCATGGCTGCAGCACAGTTATGTGACAGGTGAACTGGAAGGGTGTCACAGACATGTTGTACTTCTGGGGACACTCTCTGAGTTGCTGGGCAAGCAAACTCAACTAAATTAGGGCCAGGTGTGATACTTGAAATGACAGTTGATTGTGTTAGGGCCTCTAAACGTTCATAGTCACAACTGTGCCTTGCAACTTCACTCTTTAGTTTCTCTGACTTCTTTTTGTGCTATATTTTATTAATTTTGTAGCTGTATGTAGTGGATAATTACATTTGGGTGGCTTTTCCTTTGTTTCTGTATCAAGGCATGGTTCAGAGGGAATAGTTAACACCAACCCCTGATTAATAAGATTCCTATTTTTTTTTTTTTGTAAAATACAGCATCAAATTGCACCAATCTGCATTTTTGTGGTTCAATTTTTGTCATAGTTCTTGGCTACTCACAGGATTCATGGTAAAATTTATCACAGCTTCCTTGTATGGTCTTTACTATAATTTGTGTTCGTTTTTCTTCTCAGAAATAATTTTTAACTATTCACGGTTGACTCTGCTTGGAGCAGGAGACTAAACTAACTAACTCCTGAGATCCCTTCCAACCTGAATTGTTCACTGATTTGAAGTATGTAGTGGTAATAGCAAGAGAAAAATTATCCTTAGTATGAAAGTAATAAGAATAAAAAGTATGACACGCAGCAGCTGGTGTAAGGAAAGAGCATTTGTCCTTTCGGTGGTATTAGGGCTGCTGTTTAATTTGGTAGTTCTCTCTACCACTTCAAATGAATTTCTAAACATCTTTGTTAATGACTGCAGTTTAAACAACTTGCACCTACAGTCCTGAGCCAAGCAAACATCTGGCTTAAGACTCAGTGCCCCTGTTTGCTACACTCCCTCTTTCACTTGCCTGCAGTAGTCACTTCTGAAACAGTTGCATTCAAGCAGCTGGACATCCTCAGCCTTCAAGTGCTGTAAATAAATGGATATAGCATTTTTCTTCCTGCTTTCCCTGCCCTCATTTTTTTCCTGACCTTGTAGCAGCTGGGACATCCCTATGTCAGTCTGACACAAGAGGTGGAGTTTCAGTTGCTTGTACTTCAGTTCTGAAACCTGTAGTTTCCAGGGCAGGATGACGAGTTATCTGTACCACAGGGTTCCCCAAAGCCTGTTATCTCATTTTACATTGTGACACTCTTCAACATCTCCGTCCTCAAGAGACTTCACTTTGCACATGAACTTGCTGAGAAAGGCTTGTCTAAGACTAGTGTAGCCCACAATTCAAGAAGCTGTTGTGTTAAAGGGTTACATGGTTGTTCATGTCAGCCTGAGAACAGCCATGTGCTGATGATTCCTTGCAAGTGTTGGTCGTGCTACTGTTAATCCTTCAGAACTGCAAACTTGAACTGCTCACATGGCAGCAAATCAGGGTTGTGTTGTCAGTGCCGGTATGTGGGATAAATTCTTCTTCTCTGAAAATCTTGATTTGAGTTGGCACTTGACTATCTAGAGCAGTCTTCTGTATCAGCATCTCTAGACAGATGAGCTGCACAACTACTTCTGAAAGAGTCAGTGCAGAGAAAGGCTGGATGTCTTGGCACTGACAGGTGATCAGATACAAAATACCTGTGTGATGCACTCAGGGTGCCAATGTGTTACACAGACGTCCTTTGTCTACATCTAAAGTGTCCCCAGGAAGGTGGCCAGGATTGTGTTGCTCCTGTTAGAATAATTCATCACCCTTGTGGCCTTGCATGACTCCAGTAAAAGGCACACAAACCCCTGGGAGCTGGCTGTGCACTGCATGAACTGTCCTGGGGGCTACAGGCAGCCTGCTGACCGTGTGTTTGGCACTCTGCTTTGGGCTACTGCTTGAATGTGTTTGAAAGCATGATGTTATCTTAAAACTCGATCGCTCCATCAAAATGAACACAAAAATAAATTAGGATAATTCTTGGTTTCTATTTATAATCTGGTTTTACAGTTCTGCTTAAGGAATTTTGGCATTTTTCTCCTGTTTTGTTATGAGAGATATGCAGGCAAAAGAAGGAGCTGATTGAATGAAGCTAAGATAGAAAGATGGTTTTATTTTGTGGCTTTTATTATGAAGGAATAAAGCACTCATATTTTAATCCATTAAATTAATGACTATATTTTGAGGAGGTCTGTGGGAAAATAACTGATTGTATTTCAGTACAAAAGTTAGTTTAGAACAGGTGATGCAATACTAAAAATATGGGCTGTACTAAAGATACTGGGTTATGAGAGATATTAGAGTGGAATCCTGAACTGTTGAAACTGAGCTTGGTTTCTTGATTATCTTTCTTAATAATCAAGCTATCAACTGAGTACAAATACTTGGCCTTAAGCAAAAGAGGGCTTCAGTATATTCCCTGAAAATCCCCATAAGCTTTCTTAAACTTAGTTGTTAAGAAGCATGTCAAGTTTAGATAAGATAAACTTAAGGTGTGTCCTCACTGGGGAAGGAAAAAGGTGGGTCTTTTACTAAGATAACATGTGAAAAAATCCTATGGATATGAAACAAGTGATCGTTTTTTTGGTGAATTTTATGAAGTCATGTTAAATTACTAAAGCTGCTCTTGCACTGATGCATTTTAAAGACTGGTTTGTCCACTGGTGAAGCTGGGGCATAGGCTATAAAGCAGGGCAGAGAGGAGAAGAACATAATTTTGGGTCTAACTTTCAAAACAACTGCCTCACAGTGAATTCCTGAAAACCTTTTCTTTCTATACATTTTTAAGTATTGGATATAAAGGACTTTGTGAAGTTGTAGCACGTATTTGTGTTTGACGTATTTTTTATGGTTTTGTTATCTAAGGATCTCTTGGGGGTTTTTTTATTCTGCTTTTCACGCTGTGTGTGTTTGATGCAGACTTTTTTTTTTACTCTGCTGTAATTCCCTTTATGCTTTCATTTTTAAAAAGGGGAGGGGCAAACATATGTTATGTAGTGCATGAAAACTGTTGAGAGTGTATGACTATTGTGTAAATATGTGCTGAACTCAGATATTGGAATTACACATCCGAAAAGGTGATGGGAATCCTAAGGTGGGTGTCATGTGTTTCTTCACTCTGCAGGAATTCCTGTGAAGGAACTTGATGCCTGTATTAGAGAAGCAATAACAAATTCACTATGCAGGCGTCTAAGTTTAGTCGATTAGATGTTTATTTCAGGCAGAATTTGCCCTTTTAATTTTTTTTTTTTAATCTCTCTGGTGTGGGGTGCAGAGTTTCATTAACTCTGTAGCCTACCCCACTTGTCAGGTTCCAGTCCTGCCTGGGTTCTTATCACTCCAGCAGCAGAGCAGGCTGGGAGCTGTGAGTGCTGCTGTGTATTGCACCAAACTTATGCCTCTCATCAATTCTGTGAAGGCATTTGGATTGTGGTTCAGGTAACTGCTGCTGAGGAATTACCAGTTAACCGCTGGGCAATTCTTACTTGTGTGGAGACCTTTATCAACTTTTTCTGTACATCTGCTGAACACTGAGGTTTGTGTAAAGATGGAGGTGTCACTACTGCCTAGCAGTTGAGTTTGACTTTAATCTGTGTTTGAAACAATGTCCTAATACTGATTCCTACTTTGCCAGGTGCACCTGTTCTATATGTGAAAAACTTGCTACATTCTCATATAAATTTCATTAAAAAGCAATATTCTGTTGTTTATCTACAAGCATTCTAATACGTTAATACTGGCTTACAGTCTTTTAAAACATTTTTTTCAGAGGTTGGATGATAACTTCCAATTTGTTGTACTTGTGCAGCTTCGGTTATTGTACGACAAAAACACAAACAAGTACAAAACTTAGTTATGCAACAAAATCATCAGCTGTAGTAGAATGCTGTGTGAAGAAAGTAGGCAGAGTGGATTCTTTAGGACATGAGATTTTTTTAAAGAGATCAGTCACCATGTTTTACAAGCTGTGCAATTTTGGGCTCTGTATTGGTAGTGTGCATACTCTTCCAGTAAATTTTACATTTAAAAAATCCCCACAATTACCTTTTCCAGACAAGACTCTGAATTACATAATGTCATGGTCTGATGGCACCAGTAGATAAATGCAGCATCTGTATCCTTTTTTGCCTTTGGTATTGACAACAAAGATATTCCAAAAAACCTCCTAAGGCTCGGATGTTGAGCAGGACTAAAGATAAACCGCTCACTCTGTGTAATACCATGGATAAGGTTGCAACAGCAGTTCTTGACTTAGGGCTTGAAGGAGAGATGGAGTTAAGTGTAAAACCCAACAGTTGCTTATCATATGTAAATCCAATAACTTGGGGCATTAAAAAATTGGTGTCACTTAAGGCATGTCCTGACTTTAAAACCAGATTTCCTAGAAAATACGTTTTGAATCCCTCTCATAGAAAAGATTCCAGTCTGAATGATCTTCACAAATGAGAAGAGGTGACAGACCAGAAGGCACCAGCCCTGTGGTCTAAGGAAGCAGTAGGATTGCATCCTTCTTTTCAGGTGATGATCTTAAGGCACATTGCAGGCAATCTGTTGACTTCCACACAGAGTAAATGGGAAATCTGTGCCTTTGTCTGAAAGAAACCAATGCCTGAAATAATCTGACATAACCTGAAATTGTTTATCAGAAGTAAACAATTACTGTGGAGAGTGTTTATTTTTGTCACTTGGAGCATGTTAGTTTTGAAATTAAGGTTCTTTGTTTATTTACTTGGTTTCTTAACTTTTTTTTTTTTTTTTTTTTTTTTTCAGTGAGTCATTTATGTTTCTTTCTGCTTTGAGGGAACAATATATGTTTGAGATAATTGAGTGTCCTCTTCTAAAGCATGTCTGCCACTTGTGTACCCAAGTGAGCAGAGTTTAATAAATGGCTGTGGTTATAGCTGAATATATGTTGGCTCCCGGTTGTGTGGCAGTAGTACTCTTTAGCATCCCTGCCACAAATTTATTGACTCTTGTGTGCTAGGCCTGTATAAAATTTACAGAGGGACCTTTTTTCCTACCTCCTCTCTGTTAGTTGTGAAGAAACATTTTTCCTGTCTGCATACCTGCTGTAGTGCAGACCAGAAAGTAAAAACTGCGTTTATCTGAATGCTGTTGATTGACAATATATTTCTAAGAAATTAACTAGCTCTCCAATCACTTGTATAACTTCTGTTTCAAGGCAAGTGCATTAATACTGCCATTTGATACATTTTTTATTATAGACAAACTTCTGGAGTGAAATCAAAAGCTTGTTGAGATTATCTTGTAATTAAAATATTTATGCGTCCCAACCACAGCATGTGAAATAGCCAACAGTTTTCTGACGTGCTACAAAATGGAGGCTTTTGGTTCATACCTAGATTTTGTGCCACCTGCTTACCACACTCAAAAATGGGCTGATTTGAGTCTTTTCCAGCTGCCAAATGGGAGTGATAGATCATTTCTTTAAAAGGATCTAAGGGTATTCTATTCTAATGCTTTTACTGACTATATTAAATCATTTTCCTTAAGTCTGGTTAGTTTTTCGGGAGCGAGGCTGATGTCTGGTGCAGCCCAGGAGCGCAGGGAATGGTTTCAGGACGTTGCTGTGCCCCCTCCCCGGTTTGCTGCTGGCCACTGGATGTTGTGCTGTGACCCACATTCACCCTGCCTGCAAAGCCCTGTCCTCTGGCTCCCTGCCAGCTCTCCCGGCGCTGCTCCACTTTAGAGAAGTCTGCAGCAAATACGCAAACAGTGCGAAAGCAAAGAGGCTTAGAATCAGGTCCTTCTCTGGGTGGTTTTGTTCTTTTGAGGGGATTTGTTTCATCTTTAGGTCCCATCATGCGTATAAAGCAAGTGATGCTCTAAGATCTGTGTTTAGAATTCAGCTGAAGGAGAGCTGGAGTACAGCTAGACAGAGGGAATGAATTTTGTATGTGGTTAAAAAAAAAAGATAATGAACTTCTTTCAAAGCATTATGAAGTTGAACTTATACCAAGAGAAAAGTAAATAGATTAAGGTTTTAGGGATAGTTGTAGAAGGCCCCTTGATCGTGTGAAATAGCATCCCAAAATATTGAGTGGTGTGTTACTTGGAATGTATCACTCCCAGTAGGTTTAATAATTAGTTGCACCTCGGCATAAAATGTAGTGGCATGGTTTAGTGCATGAGCGGGTTGAGTAATTTATCCATAAAACCATACTTGTGGCTTTGATAGATGCACATGACTGGTGAGATTGCTCTCCATGTAATGGGACTTTGCTGTGGTTTTAAGAGGACTGGCAAATTTACCAGACATCTGAATGAGTTTATCATCTCTTGACCCTCATAACTACAGGAGATGTTAAGAATTTGTTTTTAATAGCTTGTTTCTATTTTCTACTCAACATTTAGTGGAAGTGAGGCACAAGAGCAGTGTAGACATGGCTGTAAGCAGCTGCTGGCAGACCCTTTCCCTGAAGTTGTGACACCACTTTGTGTCTTTGGATACAATGAAACTGCTTTGATGTTTTTAAACACCCAGTTAGACGCTAACACTTCCAATAGGCAGCATGCACAAAAAGGATGGGCAGGTAAAATACCATGTATAGAAAAATTGCTTGCTTTAAGTGTATCTTTCCATGCAGGGGGGAAAAATGGGTTGTTTTTAGAAGTGGTATATTATTTTCACCACATTTAGGCAATATTTTTTACCAGTATTTGTGCTTAGAGGCTGGGTTTGACAGGGAGGGAAATGGTTATTCTTTCCATACACTTCTTGCAATAAAGCTGGGAGATGGTCTTTTATGGCAAAGTTTGGAAATTGGTCATATCATTGTACTTTAAAAGATAAACTTTTTCTTCTCTGCAGGTGCACCTGTAGAGCCTTCTCCAGAGGAGCAGACAGCCTCTTGTGAAGGTAGTTGTTTTTGTGATCTCCATTACACGATTAAAAAAAAAAATATTGCAAATAATCTCCTCTTTTAAATCTCTATGAACCTTTTCCAATCTTCAGTATCCTCATACAACTCTTGTAAGGCAATGGGATTATGTGTAGTTATTTACAGTTTTATAGGCAGTTGAGAAAGGCTCATAAAGTGGCTTATGGAAGATCATAAAACTAGCATGAAGCAGAATTTTCAAAATGAACCTGTATATTGAAAACCTTTGGCAAGTGCCAAAACATCTGAACTATCATTTTATGAATTTAGTCACTGATTTTTCTTGGTTCTTGCTTACTGTCATAGTAAGTATGCATCTTTAATGATTAATTCCCCCTCTTCTTTTTCTCCTAGGTTCAAATGCTGCTGTTAACATGGAAATTTCAGAATCTGTTGGTAAGATGAAAATTATTCCTTTTCACTATGATAGTACTATAATGTACTACTGCAGTGCTTTTGCCGAATCACTGCAAACAAAATAGTAGAGCCTTTACAAATAATCCTTAGTGTTTTTTGTTGTATCTTTATACTTAGATGAGGAAAGAGGTAATTAAATACTAGTATGCATTGAGAACTGCGTGGATTACTTGGACCCTGTAAAATGATCAGTGCTTTATTATTAAAAAATAATTTCATATTACAAAATAACCCCATTAATATGTGTGGAATGATGATTAGCAAAAATCTTCAAAGTGGTCAGCAGTGTGAACAATCAGAACATGGAAATTGCATCTTTCTCATTGCTTTTATATGGCTTATGAGTCAAACTACAATCCCTCTCCTTTGCTTTCTAAACATATGGTAGTATGTGACTGGATTCACACTTCTGTGCTGCTCTGAGTGGATCTTCAGGTTTGCTTTTTCTTTGTAAAATTGTTACCTCATTAAAACAGAAGTTTCTGTATCCTAGAATTCTTATGTCAGCACAGAATCCAGCTTGAAAGCTCCTGGTATTAATAATTTCAGAAACAAGCAGCAGTTGTCCCTTTTTCTATAAGAAAGTGTTAACAGACCTAGTAGTTAAAGCCTTGCGATTGGACCTTTGGGGCTGGGGCTTTTCCCCAGGGTAATTCTTTCTTAATTTCTTTATCTATTTGAATATATCAAATTGGTTCATTTTTAGTGGAAAATGGAGAGACAGAAATGTCCCCAGAAGAGTCATGGGACCACAAAGAGGAACCCAGCGAAGCAGAGCTAGGAGGTGGTCCTGCAGGGGATGCGGGGCCTTCTGAAGAGAGCGCTCAGGAAATGATGGAAGAGGAGGAGGAAATACCAAAACCGAAATCTGTTGTAGCACCTCCAGGTGCTCCTAAAAAAGAGCACGTAAATGTAGTATTCATTGGACACGTAGGTAAGTTGTAAGTGAAGGTGAAGCAATTGGAGCTGTCTGTTGTGTATTATCTAGAACTCAGAGGATTAGAAATGAATGCTGTTCTTTGTATTCACCGTGTCTCGAGGCTCATAGGAGCATTCATTCTAATGAAGCTGCTCTGGAAAATGAAAATTTAAAAGTCTTTCAGGGGTAGAGTGCCAAGGGTAGAGTGTGTGCTCTTGGACAAGGACACAGTGCCTGTGTTTGTGATTTCTCAAGTACCTGCTCCTGTTGAGTGCTGAAGTGACACATCTGTGTTGGTGATCAAAAAGGTTTATGATCAAAAAATGGTGCTTCGTTTCTGCTTATTTTAAATAAAAAGGCTTCTTGTTATTAGATTCAAAAATTATTCTAAATACTGAAATTTGTAGGGTTACAGCAATAGATTAACACAATTCTTGGTTAAAAGAAGCATTTGTAGCAAATTATCTTCATTTAATAGTTTCAACAAGCTTCATAAAAACTTGGGTGGTGACAGAAGTAGAGAAGAATTATTGAATCACAAGTTATATAGTAAATTCTGTCTTTTCATTTTTGTAGTTACTTATCACCTTAAAACTACTGTAGTTTAGTCGTTAGGTAAATTCAGAATGGAGTCACACAAAGTAAAGGGGCTGTGGGCAGAGGGACATCCCAATATTGAAGAACAACCCACACAGGTTAGGGACAAGGGATAAAGGAAGCAGGGAAGGGGATTTTTCAAGAGCTTCCCACACTCCTGACCCTGGCTTTAGCTGGATCACTGCTCAGTGAGGAGTTTTTGTTACAGATAATTCTGAATTTATATATATAAAAACAGCATGTTCAAAATTTGGTGTAATTTAATTGAAAATAAATTATAATGAAAACAAGAGAAGGTGCAAGGTGCTTCCAAAAACTTAGATTATGGTTCAAAAAATTAATCCTTTGGAAATAAACTAGATGGCTTAGTTGGTAATGTTTCTAGAATTGTACATTGTTGATGACTTGAATTATTTTTTTTTTTTTTTAGACGCTGGCAAGTCAACTATTGGAGGACAAATAATGTAAGGAAACGCTTAAATTTTAGATTTCCTGTTCTTGTGAATTAAAAACATCAATTAAAATGAGTAAATTTTTTTTTGTGGCTTTAACCAGCATATGTTAATACTTTTATAACAGAATGTTTCTATCCCTGTCAATTGAGGTACTTACTGTCTTTGGAATTTCTTAATTCCAGCAGATTAATGTTATTGCTGTAGGATTTTCACTTAATAGAGGTGGCTATGCAAAAACAAACATCAAATTTTAAAGATTACTCACTTTCTTAGAATGTGGCTGCTTTTCTTTGTATTTTAAAAATGCATTTTGAAACTGCTTTATACCATTGGTTAAACTTTGTCCTTTCTGTGAGATTTAAAAAAAATTAATATCTTTATTTCCCAGTCATAATAAACTGTAGGGATTGTATGATTATTTAACTAGTTGGAAATATCTTTCTGTTTTGTATAAAATTGCACTTTTATTTTCTCTCTTCCTAGGTATTTGACAGGAATGGTTGACAAAAGAACACTTGAAAAATATGAAAGAGAAGCTAAAGAAAAAAACAGAGAAACATGGTATGAATTTTGTGAAGATAGTAGCACACTGCCCTTTAACTGCAAGGCCTTTACTGGTTTTAGTCTCTGTCCCAGTAGCCCTGGCTTCCTCCAGGCAAGATGGTGCTCTTGTCCTGGATGGATTTTTTTGTGGGCCTCTTGTTTGGTTTGGGTTTTGTTGTTGTTTTTTGGTTGGTTGGGTTTTGGGGGGCAGTGTATGTATATACAGCACATGTAGCAGCCTGATTTCTTCAAACAACTCCTGCAAAATTGATCTCCCTTTGTAAAGCTTTTTCTTTTTGGCTGGAGGATAATAGGGGTTCAGAGGGCTCTGGAAAAGGAGCAGCCCTAGGGGCAGAGCAGTGATGGAGCCCTGGAGCCCTCAGGGGGTGGGCATTGACCTGAACTGCTGAATCCTGTGAGGGAGGGGATTAGAAAGGGTGACATGGTTCTTTTCACCATGCAACCATGGTCCAAGCAGCATCTCTTCACACACCACCCAGTCATTACAAAACAAAAGCTAAGGATGTCTACAAGCTGCTGTTAATGGTGAAAAACATCGCTATGTTAAACCAGTTCAGTGGAGTTATTACCACTTTTTTATCCTTAATAAGAGTATTTTCTTTTCTTCTTTATATTCACCAGTTTTCACAAAACCTGAAGGAGCTAAGTAACTTTTTCTTTTTGAAATTTCAGTTTATCTAACTGAAAGCTAACTTGTTGGTGGCCAGTGGGAAGAATTATTAGGGGACAAGAATCAATATAATGAAAATATCAAAGATAATGTGAATATAGACGGTGTCTATTTCACAGCCAACTTCTGCTTAATATTTGCAAATAAATGAGAACTAATAATTCTAATTCTCAGTAATGATCTATGCAAATCAGAACTAAAGTTTTAGTTAACTATGCTGAGAAGGAAGAATTGTTTTGTATTTGTTCCTGAGTGTTTCTGAGACTGAGGCAAATTTAAATTATTTGAGGTTAGATCATAGCTGAAGAACTTCGAGAATGAAAATTGTTTATTAGAGTTTTTAGAATTGCCTCCTTGTAGATTTATGAAGGAGAGCTGGCAATGAGCTCTGCAGCTCACTGTACACACACACAAATCACTCAGAGTCACTGTTGGTCTTGGAAATACTTAAGTTTAACATTGCTGAGGTGGTTAAAATAATTAAGCAAAAAAAAAGTTTCTTATGACTAACAGATGATATATAAATTAAATAAAAAATAATACAACAATAGAGTATTTGGGTTGGGATTTTTTTAGGTACCTTTCGTGGGCCTTAGACACAAACCAAGAAGAACGAGACAAAGGTAAAACAGTAGAAGTGGGTCGTGCCTATTTTGAAACGGAGAAGAAACACTTCACTATTTTAGATGCTCCTGGACACAAGAGCTTTGTTCCAAATATGATTGGTGGGGCTTCTCAAGCTGATCTTGCTGTGCTGGTAAGGACAAATCTGATACTTTTATTTTGCATATGCTGTGGAATTAAGCTTCTGATTTTTATTTTTTGTTTGCTTCTGTGTTCTTTTGGTTACTTACAGCTGGCAGAATTCTCAAATGTTACATTTACTGAGATGAGTGAGTTTTGGGGTAATCTTACAGCTTCTGAAAGCTGTCCACAGGTGTCATGTGATTTTTTTACATGTCAGTGCAGAAACTAATGGATAATACTGAGGATATACCAGTGTATTTTGGAAGCTTTTACTAGGTCTGACTACCCAACGTTTTCTGAATAAGACAGTATTATTGATTGTTCTGTTGAGAGAATTGTAGAACTTTTATTAAAATATGTATCTTTAATTAGGTTATTTCTGCAAGAAAAGGAGAGTTTGAAACTGGATTTGAGAAAGGTGGACAAACAAGAGAACATGCCATGTTAGCAAAAACAGCAGGTGTAAAGCATTTAATAGTTCTTATTAATAAAATGGATGATCCAACTGTAAACTGGAGTAATGAAAGGTGAGTTTAATATTAAAAAAAGTAATCTTCATTGACAGATACTACAATAAAATAATTCCTAGGTTAAGTAATTTTTGTATCCCATTATTGGTGAAAGAATAGTTGACTGGTGGACTAAAGACAGATGATAAAACTGGCAGGAAAACCAGAAGCTCGGTGCCTAGGGCAGTGCCTCTCAATTAAGTTGGAAGTTCTATGCTCCAATATTCACTGTCTGGATCCTTGCAGACATATCTAACAAACCCATGCATTCTAGCAGTTTAATTGTTGACTTGGAAACTTTATACAGAGTCTAAAAAAGGAAGTGATTGTGTTTTCAGTAGTCGAGTTTGCCAGAGTTGTCAGAAAACCTTCTGTGTATTCTGCCCAGAACTGTGGAAGTTTTAGTGGGAAGCCATGAGGGCCTGGGCAACCTTGGAATGTCAGCTGGCTTCACTAAGAGACTAAGGCATGCCCAATTCTCTGTCTCGGTCCTGCCCCAACCTTGTGACATTACTGAATTCACCCCAAACTGAGAGGAGACAGTGTGACAGAAATAGATAGCACGAAACATCCAGAAACTGTGTAGAAGACTGGAGGAGAACGAGCCAGCACCGCAGTGCCAGCCTGGAGCATGACCTCAGGAGGAGTGTGCGTGGTCTCTCCTGCTGGGCTGGCCTGGATCTCCTGCTTTAAGCAGTTCCAGCTTGTGCTGCTGCTCCCCCAGCCCTGTCATTGAAGTGTGTGGAGAGCACTGACTGTGCTTTATGGAGCAGAGGGATGAGGGGGGATTGGGGAATAGATAATACCAAGCTTGCTGGAAGGGTGGGGAGAAGATTCAAATAGGCCTCCAGACTTTGATTAGGCTTGCTTGCTGCTCACACAGTAACTGAAGTGATGGAACTGAAATGTCTGCATGTTTTTTAAAGCACGGGATTATGTTATGCTGGAATAAGTGGAATTTACCTTGATCTACTTGTCATTTTAATAGATATGAGGAATGTAAAGAGAAACTGGTGCCATTTTTGAAGAAAGTTGGCTTCAATCCCAAAAAGGACATTCATTTCATGCCCTGCTCAGGACTGACTGGAGCAAACCTTAAAGAACAGTCAGAATTCTGTCCTTGGTATATGTAGGTATCTTACATTGAGCAACTTGAATATTAGCTGTATTTCAATAAAAGTAAATGCTTCAGTGAAGCTGGGAGGTAGCAGAGTGTGGTATGTTGTAGTTGTGTGCCAAAATGCTTGAGGAAATACAGCCAGAGCAACAAGAACACAGCTATGCAACGTGCCAGTGAAAAGCATTTGCAAACTACAGAAGATTATTAGTAAAATATTAGCAGTGTTCTTTGGCTGCATGAGTTCAGTGCCTTACAAGCACTTGAACTTGCCAGTGCTGGTGCAGGTGACACTGCTAGAATGAGTAACTGTTTGATGTGAACAGTTTGCTTGAAGCTGTATTATAAATAGGGACAAGCCATGTCTCTCAGTGGGTGCCACGTTTTTCAATATTGTTCAGTGTACTTTAAAAAGAATTAATGGAAATCACAGTTGGACCTTGCTTATGGGTTTGTGTTTCCAAAATATATTACACATCTGTTGTGAGTCTCAAAGGAATAATTAATTTTTGTAAAATACGCCTGTAATGTAACTTTAAAACATGCATTTCTTGGGTATTAATATGGTGGTTGGGGTAAAGTGGACGCTACTGATGGGATGTTATAATAGATTTAGCTGTCTTGGAGGTCATTGTTCTAAATTATGACAAGGTGAAAATTATTCCTTTTGTTGGACTGCATTTTATCCATTCTGAGTAATTTTTTTAAATGGAAGGTTGCTCACAAAATTGAAACAAATGCCTTCTGCTCTTTTAGTGGATTACCATTTATTCCATACCTGGATAATTTGCCAAACTTCAACCGTTCAGTTGATGGACCAATCAGGCTGCCAATTGTGGATAAATATAAGGTACAGATTAAAATAATAACATAGAAAGTATAAAGAGGCTGTTTTCAGAAAGCAGTAAATGGACTATTTACTGTACTTTTAGAGGGTATCTTTTTTCTTTGCTGATGTTACATTTCCAACTGTAGAATAGAGGAGGGAAGGGGAAGTAAATAATTTTGGCATTATATGAAGCTCCTAAAATCTGTCATCTTTCATGAGAACAATTTCCAAAATACTAACTCTAGCAGTGCTAGATATTCATAGAGTTAAGTGATCAAACTCAGAGGTAAATCATAAATAGTGCAGACTCTGTAGGAAAATGTTTTCAGTTGCTATGTAATGATTTCTTTCTGTGAAGGACATGGGCACTGTGGTCCTTGGGAAGCTGGAGTCGGGCTCTATTTGCAAAGGACAGCAGCTTGTGATGATGCCAAACAAGGTATGATAAGGTTTAAATATTTTTAAAAATTACTACCATAAAAAAGAGCTTGGTTCTTAAAGGTACTCTTTACTTCATATCAGAAAATGTTCTGCTGCTCTGTTGAACACAACTAAGCTCTCACATTTTACACGGGTGATGTTTCTGGGGACAGCGTGTTTGTGTAGCTCCTCAGCACAGAACTTGGGTTCTCCTGCATTAGTAAATTCAGTTGCTGGACTACAAATCATCATATTTCAGCTGGGTTTTATTTCATGTTTGTACATGGCCCACTAAGCCTTTTACCTGCTGTGGGTTAATATTGCTCAATGGTTTATTTCTTTCCCCCTTTCCATTTTTTTTTTTCTTTCCCCTAAAGGGAAAAAAAACTTGAAGAAGAAAGCACTTCTTCTAAAAAATTCAGGTGTTAGTAATTCATCATTCAAATATTTTAAATGTTCTGAAGCTTGACAGAACCAAATATAATGAACTTAAACTGTATTGGAATTATTTATTGAAGTACTGTTATATTACAGTTATTTTGTACCAGACTAAAATATTCACAATGCAAAACTATGTTTTTGTTTTCTTTAAGCACAATGTGGAAGTTCTTGGAATCCTTTCTGATGATGTAGAAACTGACTCAGTAGCCCCAGGTGAAAATCTTAAGATCAGACTGAAGGGAATTGAGGAGGAAGAGATCCTTCCAGGATTTATTCTCTGTGATCTCAACAACCTTTGTCATTCTGGACGCACATTTGATGCCCAGGTAGAATAACAACATTTAATTGCTGTATGGAGGGGTAAAACCCGTGGAAATATTTTATCTTTATATTTTATGCCAAATCTAAAATTTCAGTAGTTTGAAGTTTCACTTCAGATTTCTTATTCACTGCCATATCTCTAAATGGGCAATAACATATATACCTAACACTGGCATCATTAATTTGAGTTTTTAAAATATAAGTTGTTTTGAATGTGACTTCTCAGTGAAGTTTTAGATACTTATAATGGTGGAAACAAGACCTCATCAGGGTGGTTCTTCAGTTTTTTACTTTCATATTTTAGGCTAGTGACTTAGAAATTTTGACTCTTTGACAAAAATGTAAAAAAAAAGACTTTTTAATATAGTTCTGCATTGATTATTCTCTGTTCTTTATAACTGAAATTAGGAAAAATGCACTTCTTTTGAATTGTTTTACAGATAGTGATAATTGAGCACAAATCCATTATCTGCCCAGGTTATAATGCAGTGCTGCACATCCACACCTGTATTGAAGAAGTTGAGATAACAGTAAGTGTCACTTTAAGTTGTGATGTGAATCGAAACAATCCGGTTGCTGGGATGAAGAGTTCTGTCATGTCATGCATCTGTAAAGCAGCAGAGTTCCAGCCTTGAATAGAATTCTTGTTGTGCCCTAACACAAACAAAAATGGCTGTAACTGTTAGCATAAGCCTTTGGAAAAGTGTGCATCATGACTGAATAAATCATGCAGACTTTTTCATGTATTTGTTTGTAAGTTAGACCAATTCTGTTTGTTTGTAAAGAAAAATAACGCTTATTTTAGCACTCACTTTTAGCTGTTATTTTTTTTCTTACACAGGCCTTAATCTGCTTGGTAGACAAAAAAACAGGAGAAAAAAGTAAGACACGGCCCCGTTTTGTGAAACAGGATCAAGTCTGCATTGCCCGTTTAAGGACAGCAGGAACGATCTGCCTTGAGACATTCAAAGATTTCCCTCAGATGGGTCGCTTCACCTTAAGGGATGAGGGTAAGGCTGCTTCAGCAGCAGGTACTGACTGCTGCAAAAACGTACTTGAACTCGGAGCTGCATGGCAGTGAGGTATTAAAATGTTGTTATCTAGGGGAAATCACTCTCTGGGTAACAATGGGAAAGTAAATCTAAGCAAATTGTTATTGTGCAGAGTCCTTGCTAGTAACAGAGAGATGGTTTTATTTGAATAAAGTACAGAAATGTGCGTTGTGAAACAAAGACTGGATTTGAAAAATAACCAGAGTGCTTTTTTAATGTGTCCTGGAACGTCCACTTACAATATGAATACCATCATTTCACCATTGAAAGTTGAAAAATATCAGGGGGGCTGTATGTTGGGCTTTAACATGCACACCCTGGTAAAACTCACCTTTGTGGGATGCATTTAAAAGAAATTATTTGCAAAGCAGTAAACAGATCTGGTAGTGATTCTGCCTTGTCTTAGATGAGTGTAGAAGCAGGCTTTCCACAACCCACATTGTGTTCTTTGCTGTCAGAATAGCAGGCTTACTACTTTAAAAATTTTATCATGCTTTTAAAATACCCTGAAGCTACAACATAGTAATTTATCTTGAGAGCCGGTATTTTGGGGCAAGTTTTCACATTCTTGGAGACGTCTATATTCCTTTCACAGTAAATATAACTCTGCTGTTTGTCTCCTTGGTTTAGGTAAGACCATTGCAATTGGAAAAGTTCTGAAACTGGTTCCAGAGAAGGACTAAGCATTTTTCTCAATGACCCCGCACAATACTGTGAGGAAAATCGACTCAGCAAAAGCCTACTTCACACCGCCGTCTTATTTTCTGCCCATTGATAAACTTCTCCCCATATTTTGCAAAGACAAATTTCACAGCAAAGGTCCACATTATGTCAGCTTTCTCATATTGAGAGCTCTGCTATGCCACTGTTGAATTTTCCCAAAAAGAATTTTTTTTTTCTCCCAAATTCTGCTTCCTTGGAAAGATTCGGCAATAGCTTTGTAAGTGATGTGGACATAATTGCCTATAATTATGAAAATCTAAAGGATTTTTAATGTCTAATTTCCCCTAGCATCTATATTAAGACCTCTTTTTTCCAGGCAGATCATTCAGAGTGTGCGAGTGTGTGTGCACATGTTACAAAGATGACTACCATGTTAATAAACTATTCAATTTGAAATCTTTTTCGGTATTGGAATTGCTTTTGAATAATGTTTTTTATCCGGATGTAACACCAGTTGCATTAGCTTTTTAACTTCCAGTAACCCAGATATTTGGTTACTTGGACTTTTCTAAACTCCTCAGCCTCCCCACACACACAGTTTTAAACGAGGCAATTGGGTACTCAACCAAGTTTGTATTAAAATAATTGGGTTTGCCCCTTCCCTTTCTTGAATGCATTCTGAAAATTAAAAAAACATTCATGCAAATGTGGCACCTTCATTAGCTTTACATTTGTTAATATCTTCAGCAAATTTAGGTTGACCTAACATCATTACTAGACACAGTAAGTCAATTTTGAAGGCTAGAACTACATATTGTGTCTTTATAAAAATTCCGCATCATTAAATTCTTAACTGCAGAAAATGCTAACAACCAGTAAATCGGTGAAACTTGCAAAAATAAGAAAATCTGTGGCAATAGTGCCTATTAGTATTTATAAGAGCTACATTTTGTGGGAGAACTGGGCCAATTAAAAAGTGCCAGTTACATAAATTACTCAGTTCACCCTGTCTTTAATTTAGAGGGCTGGATAATCCTTGCTGTTTTAAAGATCAGTCTGAACTGAGAGGGAGAAGGACTGTTTAAATCCCTAAGAGTTTGCACATACTGAAATATGGGAGGGTCAGAATCAAGCACAGTCTGGAAATTTTTGCATATCAAAAAGCAATGTAAGCTTATGTGGACCAGTGAAGTTTTTCTTGAGAAATTAAAGCAAAACTGGTTCAAAGTAAAGCTTACTCAGTACAACTTGAAGGAGCTGCATATTAAAACCCTATTTAGCTGCACTTTGAAAATGGACTGTCTGCAATTGCTGTCCTGATTCTAACAATTAGGATGAAGGCTAAGGGATTTTTTTTTTTCATTTTTTTCCAGAGTATTAGTAGTAATTATTGAAAGGTATCTTCTGAGCTTCTTCAGAGTATCTTAAACTAAACATTCTCAGCTGTAAAATTGGTGAGCCCATCTTCTCCCCCAAAAGTTTACAGTCTAGTGACTGTATCTGAATTGAAACTCAAAACTGAAACAGATTTACCTTTTTTGGGATTTTTTTTGTTTGTTTGTTTTGTTTGTTTCTTTGTAACTGTGGAACTCCCATTCATTTCACTTACAGCTACATTGTATGGACAGAAGAAGTTATTGTCCTTCAGTTTCATATGACTACACTTGTAGCTACCGTAATGCATGGAATTTAAATAAATTTTATTATGTCTGCAAATCTCTGGGCTTTTATTTTTTTGGTAAATCAGGGTTTAAAAAGTAACTTTTTTTTTTCTACCTAGTGAACAAAACCCACAGTTCCTTGGATCTTAAACTAATGAAGAAATTGAAAGCCAAGGAAACTCACTGTCTTGTTCATATTCTAGACTGACAAGATTTCCAGATAACTGACTGCTTTATTGGAGTAAGATCATGGATTTGAAACTTGCAAAGACCATTATTGGAGAATACTTACAGTTAGATTCCTAAATTATGTCCTTTAAAACTTTTTTTTTAAGCCATTGAAATGTATCTGAAGACTACATGGTGCTTCAGCATCCATTTTCCACTGTTGAGCAAACTTAACGTGGGATTTTAAAACTTCATTATTTTGAGGATGGACTGAGTATTTCATATTAAACTGAATAATCACCTGATGGGTTGGAGTATCAGTAGCTAGAAAGTCTGAGTATTTCCATTATTCATCCCATCTAGTGCATTTGATTATCATTTCCATAATTCCAGTTAATGTCACCTTGTCTGTAAAGGGAGAGGCTGTATTATTACAAATTCATTAACAGAATCCACATTATGCAATTAAAGATATTCTGATCCTGTAGGGGGTTTTATTTGGGTATAAAATATTTGCATTCTATAGCAAATATATGAAAATGTAATGCATAAATGTACCTGAATTGGCTGCACTTTGGGTAGAAGAGCTGGAAGTACATTGTATTTGAATAGTCCTCAGATTACATCTCAACTTTTTCATTTCATCTCCATTCTACATTTTATAGTCCCATTTTTGCTACTATTAAATACAGCTAAATCTAGATGAAAGAAGACAAAAAGATAATGTGGCTTTGTTGGAAATAAATACTATTTGCTGATTCACTGATGTAATAAACTTTTTTAAATGACCATTTTGAATACTTCCTTTTGTGAAAATGTGGTATGCTGCTTTGAAGATGAAACAAAAATAAAGGGCTGTGCAACCACAAGAGTTGAAAGGAAGGGGGGGAATAAAAGGAGGAAATAAAAGTTGTATTGAAGATACAGCACCCCTAGGAGCACTGTCAGGGTAACTGTGCTTGTGTAGGATACTGGCAGGATATTCCCATGGCATGGCTTTAACTCAGAGCAAAACTCTGAGCATGTTTCTGCAGAAAGGAGAGATTGGGGTGTTTTTCTTCCTCAGTATAATGGCATTTGTGGTACTGATGAAGATCACACCTTTCTCTCTGATTGTCACCCAGAGTTTGTAGTGTAGATATGGCTTGAGTGCTTAGCCGTGATGGAGCTTATAAAAACAGAAGTTAGTATTCTATAAATTAAGACCTTGTATCTCCTTGAACTGAAAACTTTGGTATATTTAAAAAATGCTAAGTGGAAAAAAAATAATCTGAATGTGCAGCAGTACTAATTATTTGGCAGGAGGAAAATAATCCCTTCTTTCTGCAAGCTCCAAGAAGTAAAGCACAGTAGCTGGAGGAATGGGTGCAGTGATCAGTTGAGTAACATTGCCATCAACTCTCTGCATGAAACCATTCCAGCTACCTTGGTCTCTTAGCAGACAATCAGGAACTGATCCACAAACATGACACCCGTTCCTGAAACACTTACGCTGGTATTAAACTCTATTCCTGAGCAACTGTATTCCTGAGCAAGCTATTGATGATGGTGTAATAGTGTTGTAAGAAAAACAGCTGTTTTAAGGAGGTTTATCCACAAGGACCTTTGCTGGTTGCATTTTTTTATGCCCCTCTACAGATTTTTTTCAGTGGCATAAAAAGCCCAGTGAAAATTGCTCAATGAAGAACCTCTATTTTAGACTACTTACGGCACCAGTCTATATATTAAAAATTATGTTAATGATAAGAAATGTGTTTTTATAAGTGTTTATTGCTGAATATTACCTAAGAAGAAAAGATTGTTTCAATGTCCCAGGTATTTGATCTGTATCACTCTGGCTTTTCAGTTCATACCGCAGACTGTTGAAATGGTGCTGTTAAAGCAGATGATGTGTACTCCAGACAAGACTGTTTTCTTCCTGAACTGGTACTTAAAGGCTCTTACTTATTCTGCTGTTTTTGTATACCCTATAGAGGATTTGGTTCAGAAAAATATACCAACAAAACTGGAGTTACTACTGAATACTTTATATTGTGAACCTGTTTCTTTCCTTGTGTTTATTTTATCGCACTATAAACCTGACAAGATACTACTTTTCCTCTGAAGAAATACTAGAAAGGATTCTAGTCTTAATATAAAATAGAAATTTATGCTAACAAACCCAAAATCTGTTGTCTGTGTATATATAACTTTTGATAATCCATATCCTTTCATTGGCTTTCCTTCCAATGTAAATTTTTGTACATCTCCTGTCAGCTCCATACACCCTAAAATGTCCACCTACTTCTCAATAAGAGTAATAGGAGACATGACAGATTAACTGTTGGGTGACAAAAAGGTACTTGTGGCAGTGTTCCTGTCATCTGTTAAGTCCCTAGAAGGGACGTGAGGCAAAGCATTATAAGAGGAAAGCTTTGCAGCTTTGTCCAGAGCCAGGGGCTCTGTCCTTTGGGGCAGCCCTCTTGGTGGGGGCTGTGAATGTCTTGCACCAAAGCCTCGTGTCTGAGTCAGGTTTGCAAAGGAACACAGTCACAGGAAAACAGTGCTTGAACTCTGGTTTAGCGGGGAGATTCTCTTCTGAGCTTTCTTGTAAGGCACTTCTTAGTCTGCATATTCTTTGTGCTGGTTTTGTGGCAAGAACTACACTACACAGAGATCTGGGATTTTGGCATTGCCATCAAATAGTCTGGAGGAACACAAACCAGGAACTGAAACCTGAATAACCTTAAACTCCAAAGATCTCTTCACAGCAGAAACAATTGCATCTTGTACAACCCTTCTGCTGTGTGAAAGTATAAAATTAGGCATATAAAGAAACATCTTAAATAAGTAATGAGGTAGGATGTCTCACAATTATTTTCTTAGAATTTAAAGAAGCGACACAAATGACTTAAAGAAGAATACGCACTTTCATGACCCAAAAAAGTTAAATTGAGAGCTACAGCAGGACAGTGTACAGCAATAAAACTGATAAAAGTAACAAATCTGATTTCCTGTTAGGAGTAACTGTAAATGTATGACATTGCTAAATTAAAAGTACACTCTTTTATAGTTTATATTAATTGCATTCTGTATTAAGCTGAAATATTTCTTATTCACAGATTAACTTAATTTTTCCATGACAGCTCTGTTAGCTATGCCAAGTACCTTTCAAGAGAAAGTGATTAAGCTAAGTCAGTTAAACCACATCTGTAAAATTTAGTCATGTAAGACCAAAAATTGTTCAGAAGAATGTACTTGGATGAGACTGATTTGTGAAAATTTCAAATTTGAGTCACTAATAATAGTCCCCTCAGTTTTATCCTATTAATTCTATACTGACCCAGTAAAGTCAGTCTTCAAACATGCTGTTCAATCATATGTTACAAGACATGGCTCATTTTCAGAGAGATGTTCCAGTCATCTGACTTTTTCTATTTTGTTTTAATATGTCATATTAATATGTTCATGTTTTATTAAAATAAGGCTGCCCTAAAAGGTGCAAAGATAGAAGGAAGGCTAATACAATTATCAGAATATACAGCACCACAGCTAGTATCACATACAGACATTCCAGCAGTACTGAAAAAGTTTTAATGAGTTTGCCCTCCTTGGCTACCCTGCATGTTCCTCACCCCCAGTAATTTCTCTAACCAGTACTTCATACAACATGGCAACAAAGGTCAGCTTTTCTTTTTCTTAGCCAGTTTCTTTTGTTTTGTTTTGATTTGGTTTGGTTTTGGTTTTGTTCAAATAGCACAATAGGAAAGGAAAATTTTCATTTTCCAGAATTTTCTTTTTCCCTCCTAAAATCAGTGTATGTTCTTTCCTAAGTCGGGATAAGTCTTGATGCCATCAACTATTCTACTATTGCTCCAAGAACACTATCAGCAGAAAGAAAATATAAACCACTACACAAAGCAGCTTGCCAAGAAACTAGGGTATTTTAGTTTCTCTTTGCACTGGCCAGACTGATGGAGCAACAAATCTTGTTGGAAGACATCTGAAGAGAAGGAATAAAACCATACATAGAAAGGCAAAGAGCAGGGGGGAAAAAATCTAGAGAACTAGAGAAGAGTGAATGACTAAGACTCCTAATTTCATGCATATTTAAGCCCTGGTTATGCATAGCTGCATTATCCAGAGAGCAGCTTACATGTGTGATGGATGCAGACAACGCAAAGCTGCCAGGGCACACACAGCACTGTGAGAATGAGGCCAAAATAATTCCAGGCTAGATTTTATCTCAGAACAATGTATTTATCCAGCATGGAACTCAATGGAATAAGCATTCCACAGTTAAGCTATTTCCATGTAGTCAGTCAATGCATTTCTAAACTGAACAGGAGATGCAGCAGTTCTGCCTTTATTAGTAACACATGAGGAAGAAATGGTTTGACATGTGATAATCATTGACTGCCCCAGTGGTAGTGACCTGGAAACAGCCGTGTTCAAGACAGAGTGTATGAGGAAAATGAGCAGCAGAATCCCATCCCTTGACTCTGTGAGACAGACTGGTTTATTCAGAGAACCAGTGAGCAGGATGCCATGGGAGGCAGCTCTAAAAGGCAAAGAAGCTCAGGAAATCTGGCAGCAGGTCTTCAAGGACAATCTCCTCCAAACAGTTTCTCCTGATACTCAGCAAAACAAGTAGATCTATCAGGAGACTGGCCTGGCTAAACAGGGAACTAATGACAGCACTCCAGTGGAAAAGGACAAAAATACAGGAAGTAAAATCAGGGATAATCTTCAAAGAAGGAATCTGAAGAACACGTTCAATTCTTCCTAAACATGATGGTGTGCTGGGTGGCCCACGAGATGGATAACCACTGTTCAGATAACAGGGCTTGGAGGGCAGAGATAATGGCTTGTTCTCCACGTGAAGGTCAGTAACAAATGAAGTACTGCTGGGATTTATCCCGGGACATGTTCTATTTAGTATCTCTAACAGTGACCTGAAGTATGGTTACATCAAGTTTGCAGGGGGCATCAAACTTGGGATCAGTCATTACTCTCATGAACAGAGGGACCTGGATAGGCTGGAAAGATTCGGCAACACAAACCCATCAATACTCAAAAAAACTCAAATGCAAACCTGCATTTGCGAAGGAGCAGCCCCTTGCGGCAACACAGGTTGGGGAATGACTGGCTGGGGAACAGCTTTGCTGGAAAGCGCCAGGGGCGCAGAACGCTAAACACAAGCTATCCCTGAAAGCATAGGGGGCCAGCAGCATCCGGGGTTGGACCAGGAGAGTACCATCAATAGGCGAGTTTTTCAAATCATTTTTCACCGTGAAGACACGGTGACTACAATCCTGAGAAATCCGGCCTGAGCTCCGGCTGGCCCTGGTGCCGAAGCGGGATGGACTGACGGCCTCCGGCACTCTGCTCCAAGCCCTGCTGGGGCAAAGCCGCCGGCAAGCACAGGACGAGCCCCTTCCTGTCCCCTCCCGCACACGCAGAGCACCCGCGCCGGGCTCGCAACCGCAGCCGAGCGCAGGAGCACCGCGGTCCCCGGCCCCGCCCCTCCGCGCTCGCCCCGCCCCCGGGCCTGCCCCGCCCCGGACGGGCCCCGCCGTGCCCCGGAAAGCGGCGCTCACGCAGGCGCGGCGGGCGCACGTGGCACCGGTGGTACCATGGCGAGCGGGAAGGAGCGCCTGGATCGTGCCCAGGTACTGCGGGGAGCCGGCCGGGAACTCCCGCAGCGTTCCGGGGGCTGCGGGGAGCCGGCCGGGAACTCCCGGAGCGCGGCCAGGCCGGGCTTGACCTGCGGCTCTGCCGCTGTGGTGCCATTACAGGTGAAGAAGGCGGTGGAGGCTCTCTTGGCTTTCGCCAAAAGCAAGGCCAAGGGAGACGCGCTGCTCCTCAACGATTGCGAGAGCGTCCATCTCCTGGTGACGGTGTGGAAGGTCCCGCAGGTGACAAAAGTCATCAGAATGTAAGATATTGATATTCGGCCGCCTGGTTAGGGGGGTTGCTCGTGTTCTCTGGCTTGGAATAGAGCACTTCGCAGATTCTGGGCTTAAGGGGTTTGACTGCCACGGCCTTGTACTGGGAGCTTCCCTGCCGTGACTAAGAACTGCCGGGCCAGAACGCTGCTTTACCCCCACTTTTGGTATAATTCGAAGCTGGTCTGTGCCAGCCTTTTGCAGGGAGAATACTGATTTTGTTGGTTACCAGTTACAGGATATGTGCCTTTCAGTCCTTAAGCCTGAGAAAATAGATCACTTTCTTTGTCTAGATCCACCACTACCAAATCATTAGTAAGACTTCTTTTTTTTGATAACCAAACCTGAATATGAATTAGAACTCTCCTTTTGTACTGTAGCTGCACTATATTGAGAAAGTTTACATCCATGTATCGGGGCCGTGGTGTTACAAAGTTTTGTCTAATGCCTGGATGCAGCCATGGCAGGAAGGGAGGAGCATGGAGGATCCTCCTCCTGGGACCCATTCGGTAGGGGCTGCTGCTGCTGGCAGGATAGAGGATTCCACCTTGTATCTAACTGGAGCCGTGGTGCTCCATGATTTCACTTCTACAGTTCTGTATGCTTATCAAGTGTAGGTTCCACTGAGAATATTTAGTAGTTAACAGTCTAAATGCAGGCACTTCTCTGTGTTGTTAAAAGGTACTGATCTCTCAGTATAGTCCTAGTTCTGGGGAAAAGTTCTTAAATCTCTTTCTCTTATTAGATGTTCTTTATACATCTCGTGTTCTTGTTGTAGACCACTGCCCCATGGCATTCGACCAGAAACAGCTGAGGTTTGCCTGTTCACAAAGGATGAACCAAATTTGTCAGCAGAACAGACTGAAAATCTGTACAAGAAACTTTTACTCCGGAATGGGATCAGAAGTATTAGCCGGGTAAGGGAGGTCCTTGATGGTATAATACAGTATTGTAATTTCTTTCCTTTTATACCACCAAAAAGAATACAAGTAGTTTTTCTTTTTTGCTGTTTTGTATTCTAATTCTCATTCACATTCTCTAGTAAGATTTTTCTGACTACTCGAACTGTGGTTCTAAAATGCAAAGTTTACTTAGAATAATTTCTTCAGTTTGAAACAGGATTTTTAATAATCAGATGTAATTTCTACATAAATGTTCAATACCTACTTTGAGTAACCAACTGGGAGAACTCATAATGTTTGAATACTTGAGCCCTTTGCAGCTGGATTGGATTGTTTATGCCATCAGCAATAAAACTATAAAACAACTTGTTATATTTAACCTTGATTTAGATGTCATTCCTGTACTCAAGTTCTGTTTGGTGATGTGCAATTACTGTGTAAGAGATCCATATTGTTTGATTTCTTAAAACAGTAGGAAATTGATTCTTTTTGATTGTCTTCAACGTTCTAAAAGAATGCACTGTGAGGGACTGTCAGTTAGGCAGCTTTAGTCCGTGCAGTTCTGAGAAGCATTTCAAGTTGCATTTTCAGCAGCGGGGACTAAACTGGTGCTTGTGTTGCAGATCATCTCTTACAAAACCCTCAAAAAGGAGTATAAAATGTTTGAAGCGAAGCGGCGCCTCCTGAACAGTTTTGATCTCTTTCTGTCTGATGACCGAATTAGAAGGCTTTTGCCCTCACATCTGGGAAAACACTTCTATGAAAAGAAAAAGTAGGTCTTTAAACTGCAGAAATCCATTCTTGTGTTATCATTTTTAGGATCAGAGTCTTCTTAGTAATGGAAGAATTGGTTTTCTTTTGGGTTTTCTAATTAATTCTTTTTTTTAATCCCTCTCAATTTCTGTTTCAGGGCACCTTTATCTGTAAACCTGAAAGCCAGAGATCTTGCCAAGGAACTAGAAAAACATATCCAAGGGACTATACTCCCAGTTAACAACAAAGGGTGCTGTTAGTAAGTACAAATAGATTAATACATTACTTGAAGGATGGTTCTACCTGAACTGTGGGAATTTTAAGTGAGTTATTTTTATCCCTTTAATACGTGAATAAAAGATGTTAAGGGTCACCATTTCAAATGGGGGGTGTTTGCAACCTTTACTGTATGGTTTAAATAGTAGGTCTACTTCAGTTTTACTATGAAGTTAAGGGATTTTGTCTCTTTTTCCTTTCACCTAAGGAATTTCTAGGCACCTATCACTGTCAAAGAGCATGTACAATCTTAGTTTTAATCTAATTTAATAATACTTTTCTATTTCCAAAATATTCTAATAATTTTTTTTCCTGTCTTGTATATCGGAAAGGATTTGAATTGGTAATAATGCTTTGTAATGTGAGGCAGAAGTTGCATATCCAAATATGGAAAGATGAATACAGGTGAATCCCTTCTAACTGTTATCACCAAAGATTTCTGCAATAGCCATCCCTCCTTTATGATAATTGCAGATAAGTGGGCTTTTTGCATTTCTGGATATGCCTGGACAAAACAGGTAACTTGAAATAAGTTTTTTTGCCCATATATAATTATTACTTGGTTCTTCTTTCAGTACAACACGCGTAGGTCACACCGGGATGAAAGTGGATGAGATACTTGAGAATATCATTGCAGCAGCAAAAGTGATTGGTAACAAGTTACCAAAGGTACTGCTGATTGACTGCATTACAGACAAATAGGTTCACAATTCAGCCTTATTTTTACATCATATACTGGTTTTGTTTCTGCAGAAATGGAAAAATGTGAAAATTCTTCACCTCAAAACACTTAAATCTGTTGCACTTCCAATATTTACTGCAAATCTTTCCAACCTGGATGAGCTTGACAAACAGCCAGCTCTCAAGAAAAATGAAGTAAAGGTAACCAAAATTTCTTCAAACTTTGCATAAATTAAATGGGTAATTAAATTTAGTTCTAGTTCTTTGTCTTCCTTCTATGCGTTGTCATGTTGGGTTTAAATGCATTAGCAACTGATCCTAGGCTTTTATTGCTAAAACTGGTCAGACACCGCTGCCTCAGTGCTTCAAATACTCAGTAATAATAATGAAATTATGGAAATTCCATTACAGGTTTTAAAGAAAACTGGAAATAAATAAAGTGTTTCTAGACCTAAACTCAGGGGACCTGAGATTTATTCTTAGAGCTTTGCTTGAATTGTTTATCCGTATTTGCCTTCTGAAAATACACTAATTTCATATATGTGGATTCAGATTATGCATCTATTCTGTATTGGTTAATCAGTGGCATCTGAATAATTCTCAAGCTCATATATTTGTGTATATAGGGGGAGGTCATACTTTTTAAAAAAACAATAATTGACTATTCCTTTGTACTAAGTTCTGCTTATATTCATTTATCTGAAATTAATTTGGACCATGAATATTCAACTTAGTAGTGTTGACATTACTACAGTTGTGAGCTATTTTTAATAAACTTCTGTATGTAATTAATTTTTTCATATTTTACTTAAGGTTGACTAGTCCAGGTCTATTGAATAAGTCTTTAACGTTGCTACACCATCTAATTTTTAACCACATTAAAACAATTATTATACATTTAGAAATAGTATGGGAATCTGTCTGAGATACACTTCTGATTAATTCTAGAAGGCAAAACTGAAGAAAGTGAAGAAGACAGCTAAAAAACTGAAGTCAAGTCAAGTCACTGTGACAACAAAAAGTAAAGCTGCTGCTGGTACCCAGGAGCCTGTGATAAAAGAAAAAGTAGAAATAGCCCAAGAACCAGGTGATTGTGATGATGAAGAAATTCCCCAACTGGTGCCTATAGAAACAACGAGCTCAGCTGACCTGAAGGTAATTGTTGAATAATATTGAGAAACTTGCATTTCAGTCAAAACTAAAGATTATGACCTATTTAAATTGTTCATTGCTGCTTAGGGAACAGTATGTGTTAGCACACTTAAAGTAGACTAAGGCTCAGATCAATTGTAAGTGTTTGTCATTTGTAATGATTTCCACTGGTCCTTCTTCCTGAAAAGCAGGGAATATGGTCCTTGCGTGGAATGGTAATTTTTTTTGTTTGTGTTAAATACAGAAAATGGGACCAAGTCCAGAAAAAGGTGACAATGCGGGCAAGAAAACCAAAACACCCTTAAGAAAGAGAAAGAAACCATCTCTAGCGGTGGATACCCCAAAATCAAAACCTGAGGTTACAGAGGAGTGTACAAAAGAGAAAAAAGCCAAGCAGGTCAACAAGCCAAAGGAAGGAATAAAAGAAAAAGACACGAAAAAGACTCCAAAAAAACCTGAAGCAAAGTCTTTTGCAGCACCGAAAGCTGGCAAGTCAATACAGTCAGCCAGGAAGGCTTCAAAACCACCGAAGCAGGCACCCAAAAAGGTGCGCGTGCCGCAGTCAGCATGAACCGTGTCTTGTAACACACTGTGTATCATCATCCCGTGGTGTATTTTCAGTAAACATTTATTGATGAAGTAAAATACCTTCTTAGGAAATCTGATCCCAAGAGCTTTTTTTCACCAAGATCTGTAATGATTCATTGGTTTCCTTCTAATTTACAATCTGGTACAAATAAATTCACTGTCTTAATGACCATATCACCTTTTATTTTTTCCTGGCCCAAACCAAAAACACTCAAATTTTTCAAGTGCCAAAGAGCAGAGAGAGGTCTATCCCAGGGAAAAAAGCTGAGAAATATTTTAATAAATGCTGTCTTTCTGAAGCAAGAAGCATGTGTGCCAAGAGCAGCAACCTACATGTGCTTTTAAAGGTGAAAAAACTGCTACAGATTTTTTAAAAATTGTTCAATATAATAAAGACAGGTTGATATTTAAGTTAGCAGCCTGATCCCAAGCCCATGTTGTAATTTTTAGCTGTTTTTACCTAGGGTATTTGTGATTTTAAAAAGACACAAGACAATTTTGCTTTAACCATATATATTTTACATCATTCAAAATCTTACCTTCAGTTTTGGGCTCTTTCTGCTACCAGAACAGGTTTGGAGTATTTCTGCGTAATGGTCACTGAACTGTTATTCTTCCGTCTCAAAAAAGCCAAAGGCTGTGTGAATTCCAGTTGTGCCAGCCAAGTGAACTTGCCCTATTAAGGCATGAAAAATACATTCTTTAGGATTGAAGGGTGGTATATTTGAAATTTTACAGAACTGCCCAGTTGTTCTCTGTATGATCACTTGTCTGTCCTTTGCAGAGTGAGACTGTGAGGCAGATGTGTGTTGAAAAGTCCTAGCAGTAAAAACTCCAAATAGGAAAAAGGTGAAAAGAGACAAGATGAAGTAACCAGCCTCATTTGTCATTCCAAAAACCCTCCCACATCTCCTTTTTAGGGCATCCTCATATCAAGATACTGGCTACCTAGAAAGAAAGTGGGTACTAAATAAAATGTGGTAAACACTAATGAATATGAAAATATTCTGCTTGATCTGTGATGTCAACTTTTTTTGATCTTTTGCAACCCTGACTTTTTTGTAACTTTTCAACTATTTTGTGAACCAAAAGCTATGATAGGAATTGAGTCTGTAATCCCAGTAAACCAGTAGCACTCACTGTCACTGGAGGAGGAGTCTTCCTCAGCAGCATCATTCTTTGCACACTATTTCCACTAAAATGTGGAAGGTGCCTATGCTATTAGGCCTGTTGGCTTGATATTTCTAGTTACTGGAACAGTGGCTTACCCATCATTAAATAAGTTTGTTAGATATAAGGCCCTTGTGAGAGCAGGCCCAGGAGATCCTACATCTAAGTACAGTTCTTGTGCTTCAGAACATGGGAGTGTAAAAAGATATGTCTCAGGTCATTAACTAACACAAGGGTGAACTGAAATATGTGTCTTGCCTTTTACATAACTGTTTTACTTACCGAATTTTACATCCTGCGTTGACAACATGTTTCCTGTTTGTCAACATGAACTTATATTCCACCTGCTCTTTTTAAGCCTCCTCGAGCAGAGTTAAAAGACTATGTGCATTTGCAGATGCACATTGTAACTGTCTTGCAAACCTCTGCTGTCTGCGACCAGCTTGCCTCTCCTTGCAAGTGCGGAGACGAACGAAGTGGGTGCTTATCTGGGGACCGCCTTTCTCAAGTGCCTTCCTTCTGGGGTGCCTGAGGTGGCACTGCCTCGGCTGGAGCAGCTGCGCGGGCCCAGCCGCGTCCGGCTTCCCTGCGCACGGGAACGGTAGCGAGCGCTCCTCCCGGAGAGGCCTCAGCTCCCAAATCTCCCAAATGCCATCGGTCGCTACAGATCAGCCGTCGAGCCCCACCGCGGCGGTCTGGGGGCTCGGCGGGGCCGGTGAGGGCGGCGTGCGCCCGCCTTCCGTGCGCGCAGCTGCGGGGTCAAAGGCGCGGCCCGGCCGTGCCCTCAGGTGTGTGTGGGGCGGGCCTGGGCGTCCCCTCATGTGCGGGGGCGTGTCCGGCACCTGCCCGCGGGTGGAGGGCGCGGCCGGGCCCTGCCCTCAGGCGGGCTCCGCCTCCCCTCAGGTGCGCGCGGCCCGAGGCGGCGGTGGCGCCGCTCCCGATGGCGGCCCCGGGCGGCCTGGGCCGCTGCGTGGCCGCCTTCTGGCTGGCGCTGGCCTTCGACGCGCTGGGGCTGGCGGTGCTGCTGGCCGGCGTGTTCGCCGACGTGTTCTTCTCCGACCTGCTCATCTACGCGGGCGGCATCGGCATCTTCCTCAGCCTCGTCTGGTGGGTGTTCTGGTACGCGGGCAACCTGGAGGTGCCGCTCGAGGAGCTGCGGGACGACGTGGGGCTGTCGGCGCCCAAGGGCCGCGGGGACACGCTGCTGCGACGGCTGGTGCACGGCCTCAGCCTCCGCCTCACGGCCGCGCTCGCCCCCGCCCGCCCCGCCGAGCTGGAGCTGCAGTGCGCCGGGGATCGCCGCGGCCGCCACGCCGACCCCGACAGGTGAGAGCCGCCACCGCACCCCGGGGCGGGACAGCCAGGGGAGGCCGGCTGTGAGCTCTGACTTTGGCTGGAGCTTGGGAGAGCTCTCCTGCCCGAGATTCGGTTTAACGCTTGCTGCGTACCTGCTCGCAGCTGACGCTTCTTAAAATAAAAGTAGTGGGGAATCTTTGTCAGCTCAGACGGTAGAAAAAACCGACGGGAAAGATTGCACAAATGGGATTAGGCTAGGAGGACACTTCCTGTAGCCGTCTAAGAACGGAAAAGGCGAGCAGGAGTGAAGCCCGGGGAGTGTGGTGGAGCTGGCATGCAGAGAGCTGCTGCCAGAGAGCAGCGCAGGAGCCGTGGCGTTCTGAGCTGGTCCTGACAGCAGCCAAACGCTGCCAGAAATGGCCATTGACCACCGCCCCGCACGAGCTCTTGGCAGGGGAAGCCCCCTCGTTAGCACCGTGAAATGTTGCTTCACTGAAGAACAAGAAAGGTGAAACGCTGACTTGAATTTAACTTGGGGGCAGCGCTGTAGGTAAGAGGTTGAAACTCATAAATGCAATCATCAGTTAAGCTGCTTGTCTTGAACCTCAGTCATCTAGAAAAGATGTGATAATATCCGACGTGTAAAGGAAGTGTCTAGGTCCAATTTCAAAGCGTGGTTGAAGAACATGAAGCTTTTCAAAATACCCCTAGTGTGTTCATTTATATGGCAGGTTCATTTAGGGAGAAAAGTATGCTTAATGCCTTGAAAATGTGTGTGGGGAAAAGTCAAGCCTTCACTTCACTATATAAAATCCTCTATTGAAGGAACTGTAAACACAGTTTTGCATTGTTTGAACTGTTCAAGGATTCTAAACATCTCACTGCTCTGATTCGTTATGTACAAGATCAGCTTTTCCTGCTTCTCCTTGAAACTAAATTCTGAAAGCACAGTTGATTTACAGAAAAGTTCACGTGGAAGTCATCTGATTTCATGAAAGCCATGAATTTTTTCTTGAGAGGAAGTTTTAATAGTAGGAAAATTGAGTATAGGTAATTATTGCTTAATAGAAAACTTGTAGGAGGCAGGAAAGAACAGCAGCAATACAACTTTCAAAGATTGTTACTGCTCTTTAGTTTATTATTAACTACACCTGCAATTAGAAAACAGGCTGTTGAAAATGAGTCATTCTATTTCCAGACCTCTTGTTTTTTTTTTTTTTTTTTTTTTTTTTTTTTTTTTTTTTTTTTTTTATTTTTTTTTTTTTTCTTTTCTTTTCTTTTTCTTTTTCTTTTTTTTCCCCTACCCTGAATTGGCTCTAGAATTGTCAGGTCCATATTTGCAGGGAAAGATTTACATTATAAATGACTATGCAGAACAGTTCCATCATGGCAAAGATGATGGCAACTGCAGGTATTGAGATCAGTAGATAATCTGCTTTCTCTGTAGATGCAATATGTGTACATGGATATCTATTCTGTTGTAATGAACTCCTAGTAGTAAAAGTTATCCATTATTTTGAAATATTTCAAGTCTTAGTCCTGATTGTAATTGGATTCTTATGTCCTATAGGGATATAAATATATATATAGTGATTTAGTACAAGATATCCCAAGTAAATGGCAGCTTCTGTTGCTACAGTAATCACACTTCAGCAATGGTAATTCAGAAGGAACCAAAACAGAGGGGGTGTACAGCAGTTATGTTACATATTGGAACATAAATTCTGTGATTTTCGTTGCAAGGTGAAACAAAGGATAACAAATGGTTTCACCTTCCAAGATAATTTAGAATTCCGTTTTGAAGTAAGTTCATCTAAAGTACCTCAGAACCTCTCGTAAACAACTGTCTGAATCAGATCATTCCTTGCTGATAGACCAAATGCTCTCCCCATCAGGAGATATTTATGAACTTAACCAAACGGGTTAAACGTGTTTGGGCAGATATTGTCTGGATGAGGAGGAAAAAAAACCACCACCACACACATACATATTCAGAAACAAAGAACCAAAAAACACCACGCACAAAAATCTCTCTCCCTCAACAAACAAAAAATCCAACCCACCAAACAAAAACAACCAAAAAACAAACCACCAAAAAATAAACAAAACCCCAAACGCCCTCACTTTACTGGTCATTTGGAAACCTTGAGCATTAACTTTTCTCAGGCTATGAAAGGAACACTACATGTTGTTCAGATTTCCCGTCTTAAGAATTATGTAGTAGAGAAAGGTGAGAATTCTCGTGAAATGGAATGCTTCTGTTAAAAGAATAGCGAGTAGATTAGGATCCTCAGGCCTGAAAGGAGATGCAGAGTACAAAGTGCTCTAGAAGTCTATACAGTCACTATGGGAAAGGTATGGAGTGCATGCCTCCCAAGGCAAAGCAGGAACAAACAAACTGTCACGTGCTATGTAATTGAGGTGTGGGATTACTTGGCATGGGACAGATAAAAATTTACTGATTCAAAAATCCAAAGGACAAAGCAGAAGAGATGTAAAGATAATATGTTTGGCTCAGGAAGACCTGGGGCAGTCAGTTGGTGTTGAGATGATATCCTGAGGAGATATTACTTGTGTGCCATATTCTTATGCCTTTATTGAGACATCACACT
This sequence comes from Hirundo rustica, assembly GCF_015227805.2. Classification (NCBI taxonomy): domain Eukaryota; kingdom Metazoa; phylum Chordata; class Aves; order Passeriformes; family Hirundinidae; genus Hirundo; species Hirundo rustica. The sequence goes on from NC_053464.1 coordinate 7,448,992, forward strand.
TGGCCACTATTGGGGATGGGCTGGTGACTTGATGGATCTTTCCTTTGGGTCCCAACTGGCTGTTAAACGTGAGGAAAAGTGCTTTTAAGATTGACCTTAAGTAACAGTTTAGAGTTATATGGCCATTTGTTCTAAGCCTATTTTGGAGTAACCTTTTCTTCCTGTGTTATCTTCAGAATCTGTTGAAGACACGACTATTGACGTTACTGCCCCAAAAAGTGGGGGAAATGCTGCAAATTATGGAAAGATGGAAAGAGATTCCCTACTCAAAACAATAGGATTCTCTCATTATGGAATAATTTCTCCAAGCATTGTGGACTCTCCATAAAACGGACAAGTGGAGCCATATCTCTGCCAAACGTACCTATTTCAGTGTTGGACTGGATATGCTTTGAAATGGTGAAAAAAGATCCCACAAAATCTCTTTAAGAAGTGAGAACTAAAAAAGAATTGAACCTGTTTCACCGAAAAAACACTGCAGCTTGTCATATAGTTGGGTTTGTTTTGTTTTAATTGTTATTATTTTTAATAACCTGGAAGGTTTGGATAAAAAGCTCTTGCACAATGAAAAGCTCTTGCACTGTTTTTTACCAAGGTCTGGAAGTTAAACTTACTGTGAATTTTTATAATGCCAGTGCAATATTTTTGTTTGTAAGGGTGCTTTTAAAATGTCTATATTAAACTGTTGATGCAAAGCTGCAAATGTAGTAGAAGTTGTTTATAGTGTAAATACACAATTTACAGTGTCTCTTGTAAAGTTGCATTGTTGTTTTGAGATAACCTGGAATCTGAGAGTTTCTAAGTAGACCAGTGATGCTGGCATACAAGTACATTCTTTGTAGTTACAAACGATGTAATATGATGACTCTTGGAAGAGGCGTTTTTAGTCCAGTGAGGTTGGAAATCATTTTCCTAATGCCAAAGCATTTGAGGGAGGGAAAATGACCAAAAGAAATCCTGTTGATTAGCAAGTACTCCAAAGCTTTATAAAACTTTAACAATACCTGGAAAAATATTTGTATTTCTAGTGATACCTAAAATTATGCTAATGATAAAATTGTGTGGAGAAATTCTACATGAGTTCTTCTGCTTTTGAACTAACACCAAGAGTTTGATGCCACCATTGGCAAATACTGGTAGGTCTTAAAATTTCAATGCACAGTTGTTCTATGCCACACCTCATTGAATACTGGAGATGGAATTAAGGAAAATATTTACTAAGAATTCTGTGGCTGCACTTCCTTGTGAACTCTTGAAATGTCTTTCAGTGTTTTCTTGTAATATTACTGGGGTAACATTTTCTATGCATATTCTCATTTTTAAATGTTTTCCAAATGCTCTTTTAACAAATTCAGAAGAACACTAAACTTGAAGGTCTGCGATGTGATTTCTCCTTACTATCTGCAGTTTTTAGGAGCTGTATGCAAATTGTTTCCTCCTTTTAATAGAACTGGAACGTGACACCACTTCAGTGTTACAATGGTCTGATTAAAAAAAAACAAACAAACTGAACAAGCTCCTCCCTTAAAACCTGTAGATCAGTCTTCATTTGCAAGGTTATTTTTTTTTTTAATTTCATGGTTCTGAACAGAGAAAGGTGCCTTTTCTGATTCCCCATAGTTTCATTTATTAAGTGAATTATGAAATGTGGTGTTTAATAAGTGGAATGATTAGTAACAGCTATAAATTAAACCAAAACTCATATATGTAATTCACATACTTAGTCTACAAAACCCAAAGTTTTCTACTCAAGTGTTGCAATAATAATTACTGGAGTGAATTGAGCAGGCCTTTGCATTCCTTGTATATTACAATGTAATTCATCTTAAATCCAATATCAGTACTTAATGATTGTCGCATAAGATGGTAGCTTGAGTGCAACTTCATTCAAAAGTTATGTGGAATTCCAACTAGTTTACTCGTATGAATAGTATATGTTTTAAAAATGAAATCTAGGAGCTGATCCATCAGTTAAGGAGGATGTTTACCACAGAGAAGCGCTGAAGCACGAGAAGGTTACTGAGATGATGAGGACAGACAATGAGACAGTACTTGCTGTGGAGAAATGATACCTGTTGTAAGTATTGTAACTATCTCTTCTTTTTGAAAATGTATCCAGTCACTGTTTCATGCAATCAATTCACCTTCTAAATCAGGTAGCCTAATACTAAACAGAAACTGGGGATCATCTGCAGTTATACATTAACAAATATTTAACACTATTTTAGTTTCATGATATCCTTATCAGCTCTGCTGAATGCAGCACAAAGTCCATTCAAATTACTTTTACTTTGTTGGCTGGAGGGAAGCTCTTGGACATGTTCAGAACTGCTTGCTGTTATCTGAACAGAATTGTACAGCTGAAAGTAGAACTCCTCTAGCCATTGAGGAAAGTCCCATGCATGCTGTTTAGAATCTTACCCAAATTAACAAAGAACCAAACTCGTTCCAGAAGTGTGGCTACAGGAATCTCTTGTGTCTAGTTAAACCTTAAAACTAGCTCAAAATGTCATCCTACATTCCACTAAAGGAAAAATGCCAACCCCCTAGCTCTAACCATATAGATGGATTAAATGCTTGTTGGATTTTAAACATGGATGGCATCTAATGGAAGTTTTCATGTAGTATGTGGTATCTATTTAAATGGGAACATCTTCATCAGGGAAAGATAAAATTATTAATAACGCCTATAAAAATCTGTTTCATGTGACTTGTAAGAGTTGCTGTGAGCAACATAATTATTACGGTAGCAGTTTGTGTAGAAAAGAAGCACAAGTGTTTAGCAAGTTGAGAGGGCTACCACCAAATAATGGCACGTGTTGTTGTAGCCAGTTTCCGTCAATGGGTGAAGTAAATGTTACGTATTCAGCCAAAGTAAGTTTTGAGTGGATTGGACATTATGAAGAACTACACAGGAAATGCAAGTCTCTGTTTATACTTACCCGGTTTCTCTAGCAGTAGAATTTGTGTGTGTTTACAATCTTTTGGGAGCAAAGACAGTTAATAGCTCCAAGACAGAAAAGTCCGAAACACATTCTGTTTAATGACTGGTGCTTCAATAGAGACCCAGCCTACACAGGGAGGATGAAAACATCCAGAATCTCACTGGAAGTTCCTGTGCCTGTGTTCTAGCAAATCCATTATTACTTCCCAAAGGTCAAACTCCGCTTTGTTTAGAGCAGATTCTTGGCCCTCTTTAATCTCAATTAAGTTGTTCGGACCATTTAGTTTATCCCTTCGGACTGCAGTTTTTAATTAGTAACCCAGGCTGGCAGTGCCCTTGTTGTCACCTGTGCTGTGAGGGGCTGCCCGCGGCTCCCATCGCTCACGGGGAGCTGCCCAAGGGGTCGGGGAGCACTCGCTTGTGAACGGTCCCGTGATGGGATCGCTCCACCGTGGCCCTGGGGATAAACCTGGGTTTCTGCTCACGCACCCCGAGACCTGGGAGCATTACCGAGAGTCAGTGTTAAAACCGGAACGGTGACGAGAGCCCAGCTTCCCGCTCCTCTTGCCCGGCTTCATCCCCGCGTACGGGGCGGGAAACGCCCTCTCCGTGCCCCTGCCCGGCTCCCTCGGTCCGTCCGCACCACGGCGGGAGGGGCAGCGCCGCGGCTGCGCTCCGTGCCCATTCAGTGGAGCCGCCCGGCAGTGCCGCTCTGTCCCAGCTCCCTGGTGCCGCTCTGTGCCGTTCAGTGGAGCCGCCCGGCGGTGCCGCTCTGTCCCAGCTCCCTGGTGGCGCTCCGTGCCCATTCAGTGGAGCCGCCCGGCGGTGCCGCTCTGTCCCAGCTCCCTGGTGGCGCTCCGTGGTGCTCACTGGAGCCGCCCGGCGGTGCCGCTCTGTCCCAGCTCCCTGGTGGCGCTCCGTGCCCATTCAGTGGAGCCGCCCGGCGGTGCCGCTCTGTCCCAGCTCCCTGGCGGCGCTCCGTGCCCATTCAGTGGAGCCGCCCGGCGGTGCCGCTCTGTCCCAGCTCCCTGGCGGCGCTCCGTGGTGCTCAGTGGAGCCGCCCGGCGGTGCGGCTCGGTGCCGTGCGAGGGGCGGGCCGCCCGGCGCGGTTTCCGCCCGGCCGCGCAGTTTCCGCCGGAGCGGCATGTGGCGGTGTGGGCAGCCGGGACGCGCCGGGCGCGGGGCGAGGCGCCGCGGGCCCCGCTAGCGGGGGCGCGGCCGCCACCGCAAGGCAAGGGGGGCAGCGGGGGGACACTCGGGAGGGGAGCGGCGGCTCCCGCGGCTCTCGGTGCTGAGGAGGGGCCCGAGCGGTGCCCCGGGCCTCCGAGCGGTGCTCACGCGGCTTCCCCTCCCCGTAGGTGACCATGCTGGGAGCGGACGAGTTCATCAGCTCCCCGCCGAGGAAGACGGTGCGGTTCGGGGGGACCCTGACCGAGATCCTGCTTAAGTACGAAAAGGTGACTGCGGCTTCTCGGGGGCTGCTCTGCGTCCGGGCTGCTGGTTCCTGGGGTCGTTCCGTGAGAAGACTCCTTTCGCCTTACGCAAGACCATGCCTGAAGGCTTAGGGAAAAAAACTGAATGCGGCTGAGCGTTGTGGGCTTGTGCCAGGCGGTATTGCTGTGCGAGTGAAAAGATTTCCCCCGTGAGTCAGCCTGAGTGGCCGGGTGAATGTAAAGCTTGGTTTATGCTAAAGCGTGCCCAGGGATCCAGCTGTGTCTGCAGGGAGAGTAGCTGAAAATGAGCCAGCAGTCTTGGTTGTCTTCTGGGACAGCACGCTGTTACTGCTGCTTCAGCCTTCCTGAGCTGGCTCTCCTGTGTTCGTGATGTACCTGTTCAGCAAGAGTTGGTTGTTCAGATTCATTGATAAAATTGGTAGTTTTTACTGAAGGAAAAAAAAAAAAGAAGAAAAAAAGCAAGTAATTTATTTATTTTTGTTTCCCCTGCTAGGGTGACTCCACAGATTTTGAGTTGTTGAAACATCAGCTGTCAGATCCAGACATAAAGGTAAGACTTTGATAGTTAGGGATCTGATGATTTAAGGTTCGTCTAAGTGTAATCATCAGACAGGTCATTCTGGTGCTTACACAAATCCTTTGCTTTAAACATTTAAGTTGTGTTTAACAGCTTTTCTCCTTGTGTAAACCATCAGAATTAAAACAAAATGCAAAAAAAGTCTATACACATACATATATGCAGGATCTTCATAAACAGTGTCTCATGCTTACTGACTGCTCTACCCTTTGAGTCTGTTCCAGATACCATCTTTTTAGGTCGCTGATGCTTGATTATAGAGACGCTTCTGTAGATCAGACTCTGGTTTCTGACTTTCAGCTTTAAGTTGCATCGAGTTTTACCTTCTCACTAAATCTGGTTTCATTAGGCAGTAATGTACATAACGCATTTAGTAGTTAGACCCAGAAGTATTGTTTTACAGCTCTTCTGTATACCTACAAGTACCCACCACATATGCTGTTTTAAGACTTGAATGTCCCTTCTACTTAAACTAGAGCAAAAGAGAAAAGAAAATTATGATGGAATACCACTTCTTTTAAATTCTTTTATGTTCTGTATGAGGGAGGTTTCATGCCTTGTTCAGTCTGACTGAAGCCTTCATGGCAGGCTGTTGGTTTAGGAGTTGGCATGAATGGATTCTGCATTCAAGAACATTCATTGGTGAGGAGAAAAACTGAAAGTAATTCCTTACATATTAGTGTGAAAACAATTTCTATGTGCAGTCTTAATCTTTGACTTCTAAGGATTTTGTTATTTTCTGCTTACAGCTAGTACTGTTTATGGAAATAGTTACCTATTTTTTCTGCTTATTTTCAGGATGCCCAGATCATTAATTGGCTGCGTGAATTTCGAGCTTCTGTTGCATATTTGACCAAAGAGCTTGAACAGCTGGTCAACATTTTGCTGGTAAATATCTGTTTGCTACATGGGAGGACTAAAGGTTTAGTACTCAGAGCATCCTGCTTTGACATCTTGATCTTTGCTGACTTTTAGAAGCTGCCATGGTTGAGAAGGAGCCGAGAGGTCGTGGAAGAATATCTGGGCTTTCTTGGCAATCTTGTGTCAGCGCAAACTGTCCATCTCAGGCCGTGTCTCCGGATGATTGTGTCACAATTTGTCCCCCGTAAGTCACTTCTCTCTTAATCTTCTTTGCTCATCAAAATCCCTAGATAGAAACATTCTGTATAAATACAGTTCATGACACAATTAATTATTTGGTTATTGAGTTTTTTCATGCTGATTGGGATACAGATAGTTTTCTGTACCTAGATTTTAGAAGACACATTCTAGTTGCTAATGCAGATACTGTTCTGAAGATGTCTTGGAAATGAATGAACTGTATATTTTTACTACTATAAACTCAAAAGCTGAAGTGAGGATTCTGTCAGATGTTTCCAAGAACCTCCTGGTTCACTAAATAAAACAGTCTTTAAGAAAGTCTTGTGGCTAATTTTGATGCTTTAATCTTGGTGGAGGCTGTTGTCCAGTGTGTTTGCTATTGAATTTATTACCTATAAGATTTACACAATTCTGGTACAATAATCTCTTTTTTTGTTAGCTCGAATAACCATCAGAGAAGATGATGTGGATATTTCAGATTCTGATGATGATGATGAAAGTGAGTATAAAGGATATATACCTGTACTGCTGCAGTGTCTTTACTAAAAAAGTATCCAGTGTATGTTGCTCCTTTCTTGTACTCAAATCAATGGTGTGCTGATCCACTCCCTAGTACTTTCAAACTATCCCTGCTGGTGCAGTATCTGTAGGACTAGAATGCACAGGGAAACATGCATATTCCTAGATGGTTTCAAAGCCAAAGAAAAGTTAGGAGCTGTTTGGTTTCTATTTCATTTACCTCAATGTACACCCCCCAAAAGAACTTTTTGTCAAATGCACTTTCCTCGGGAGTCTTTCCATTGTGGGGTTGATATGAGCTGTTTTTTCTGGTTCCTGATTTAGTTTTGTGTAACTAAGTGCATAAAAATTCTTTTTTCTTTCTGTAGACATTTCTGAAAACTTCAATACATGCCACAGAGCATTGCAAACTGTTGCAAGCTATGTTCCTTCGTAAGTATAGAATCCCTTGGGTTTGTGTGCCCTTTCCTTGTAGATTTAAAGCTTGTGAGCTGATGGGTTTTTTCCTCTCTTAATTGGAAGTATAATACTTCATTTCATTGTGTGATTTTCCCTAGTAATCACTAACTAGTAGAATGCTTTATACAAACATAAAGTTTCTGTCAGGCATCAGCAGCTGAAAATCCTGTTAACAGAAATGGGAAGCAGGAAAAGTGGTGTTGATAGAGGCTTCTGTATTCTATATTCTGTTCTATAGTGATATTTCGAGTGGCTTCTAACAAGTGCATTGTGAAAGTTTGCCACTTATCTGTCCAGTGATCCTTGCCAAATCACATTTTATAGAATTGCTTTCCTTAAAATAAAGTTCCTGTGAAATAAGCTTATTCCAGTACATCTTTAGAGTGCTGGAGTTCAGTATTTGCTAACCTGTAACTTTTAGGTCTGATTTTTGTTTTTTGATTAATTTTAGGACGCCACAGTTTCTCATGCCAATACTTGTGGAATTCTTTCCTTTTATTAATAAATCAGAAAGAACTCTGGTAAGAGCTGTGACTATTTTTGTTGATTTGTTCACGTGTTATTCTAAATGTTTAAATGATCTGTATAGTATTACAACTGATTTGATGGCAGTCAGTAGAGATTTTGGAATAATATTGTTATATGTATAATAATTAGATATATAATAACCTATAATGTATAGGGTTGTGTCTGTTCAGTGTAAGGCTGCCCAAGCATTCTGAGTTCCTTGTGCACAAGCATTGTGCTCATCTTTAATGACGTCACCACATATTTTTTTCCACTGGATTGCTTTCTTAATCAATGCACGCCATGGACCTCCTTGATGAGGAGTCTCAGGTTGTGTAGTAAAGAGACCTGTCTTATTTGTTATCAAACCTGGAAAATCTTTGTCAGAGGAACAGGGGATTTGATAAGCAAACAAGAGACAATGGACATTACAGGCAAAATCCAAATTGCCAGTAGAGTAAAGCCCTAAGTTGTTTTATTACAGCTTTGGCATAGCATTCATGTGCTGAAAAACAAGCAGGAAACCTTTGTCAGGTTGTGACTCTTGTTTGATCTTTCTATTTACTTGTTCCAACTTGATATGTTGGCACTTCATGTTACAGAAAGGCAAAGCCCTGCTCCTCCAGATAAGTTATGTTGAAGCTGTGTTTCAAACTCATCAACTGCTAAAAATTCCCTGGTTCTTTATATATATATTGCAATTTTTTCTAATTTATGTTTTTGTCATTGTTGTCTTAATCCAAATAACTTTAAGCACTAGCTCCCCATCTGTAAAATGGAGGGATAATAGCTCTTACATGATGTTAGGAGATTTATTTGCTTAGCAGCTCGGCAGGGAGCAAGATGTGAACAAATGCATAGCTGCTTTCAGGACAGAGCTCAAATGAAGCGTAATAAAATATGGTCCATGCATTGTTGTTAAATATTTACAGTTTTTACCTTCTCATTAAAATTTCTCTATCCATTTTATGTACTGACCAAGCCTGTGAAAAAATGAGCAAGATGGCCTGTGGAAAAATCATGTGTGTTCATGTAATTAAAGGTTGTGTTATAATGCTTATTCACAAATAGACTGTGGTGTGCTTAAATGGGGCACTTTACCTGATTTTATGCAGTGACTTGACAGTTTTGCTTTATGAAAGTTGCAGCGTTGTCTTTTGTACATATTAGTGTACACATGGGTGGGCCTGTGCTTGCTCACAAAACTTGTCTGTCAAGCTGCTTGATTTATAATCAGAATGACTAAAGAGGCATAGCTGTGCAATTTAGAACTGCTGCTGGTATATTAAAATAATCTGAAATAAAGATGCATTGGGTCTCATTTCAAGCATGTATAACTGGTTCTAGATACAGTGAAGCGTATGCTTCATTTTCCTAAAGAAGGTTTAGACATAAACTCCAATGAAAATGAAAAACTTTTCCTATAGAATCTTTACACTCTATCTAGAGGTAATGGGGAAAATTTGCATGGAAATAGCAGATTAAGTAATTAATAGTGACACAGCCTAACTACTGAAAGTTAATGTTTAGTTTATACAGTAACTTACACTTGATTGTACACATTCTGTTTAAACCTATTTCTGGGTCTTTAGGTAGCAAATTAAGAAACTTGCTTTCTAGAAGTCCTTTGCAGAAATGTGACTTTCTATTAACACTGTTATTGATACCAATTAATTTTGTGTTATAGGAATGTTATGTCCATAACCTGCTGCGAGTTACTGTGTATCTTCCAACTCTGAGGCTTCAGATTCTGGAACTTATTATTGAAAAGCTGCTGAAGTTGGATGTAAGTTTATTCTGTGTTATCATTTATGGAAGGTTGCCATTAAAATACACAGAGTAGGAAATGAAATATGCTTTGGTTTTACACTCGACAAAAAATGCACTTGTGATCCTGAGTATAAACCCAGCCAGATGTACACTTCATTCCCAGGATGAAGATGTTCCCACACCTGGGGGCAACTGTTTGGTGTGTCCTGTTACACCCTGCCTGGAATCTCTGCCAGAATCCAAATAACTGTCTTGTGGTGGTCGGCACTAATGTGCAGAGAATGTGCTTCCCTTTGTGGGGGTTGTGTCATCTCTTTGAAGTAAAAGGATTACAGTCCTACAAAAAAAGCAGGAGGGGTAGCACTGTAAATGAGGCTTTTTGCCTCACTGTGTAACAGTCTGGGGAGAGCTTATGCTGAGGAAGTAAAGTTTCAGCAAGTTTGGAGTGTATATTCGTGTGTGGAACATCATTCTTTTTTAAAATGTTTAGTCCAGGACAAAATCTAGTCAAGAACTTACTCATGTTGTTGTGTCGTTTATATAAATAATGAAAAACCCCATTTCATATTATTGTAGTGATTTTATAGAAATTAATTTCTTGTTTTCAACTGTAGGTAAGCACTCCACAACAAGATATTGAAGATGCTGAAGAAACAGCCAATAACTCTGCTAGTGAGGAAAAATCTGCAGAGGAGGGACTTTTTGACATGGTTGGTTATCCTGTTCTATTAATTTTTTTTTTAGTAAAATTATCACTTTGAGGTGCCTATAACTAAGTGTAGAAATTCATTATTACTTTGTTGTTACTGCAGTGCACACTGCTCTTGAAACCTGAACGCTGACAAATGATTAATGTGTTCTCAGGTATTGACTTTATTCATGCAAACACCCAGTGTTACATCCAGCAAATCAGTTTCATTATGTAAAAACACAAGCAGTTGTGCAATAAAGCTAGTTATAAAGAATTCATGATACTTGGCTTAGTGTGCAAAAATTTGCTTAGACTGTATAATGAGATACTGCTTTGCTTAAAAAAAAAGGATGAAACTTAAGCATATTGCTGAAAGATAAATTTAGTTTCCCTTTTCCTGTAATTGCTGTCTCTTTGATTTGTGTATTTAACAGCTGCATGTGCCATTTTATCTACCAGGAGGAAGATGAAGACAGAAAAGGAAACAAAGTTGTCTCTGCCAGTATTGAGAGAATGGCCCATCCACTTGCAGAGCGCTTGGACATCCTGATGACCATCCTGTTTTCCTACATCAAAGATGTTTGCCATGTGGATGGTGAGAACACTTGCTCTATCACCAAATTTGTTGTTTTGCTAACAAGTAAGAAACACGTAAGGGGAGTTCTTGCTTTCTGTACTGCAAGATAGAGCAGAACTCTGCCATCAGCAGGCTGTACTCCACATTCCTGCCTCTGCCCAGGTACTGGGAGAGGTACGGTTAGGACTTCACAGGTTTAGTCTTCACTTGGAGACATTCTGATTCCATTAATATGATAATGTATCCAAGCTGTAGTAAGGTATAAATGTTTTTATCATTTGCTCTACTTGAGTGTTAGAATTATGGATCCTTTTAACACCACAAGGACTGGAAGTAGATCAAAACAACCAGACACATCAATCAATTTGCTTTGTTACAGGGGAAAAAAGAAGAAAGAAATAGCTTCCACTTTTATGTATTAAGGGCTTGAATTCCTTAGATTTATATATTTAAAACAATATTTAGAAACCATTTTGCTGTATCTTCTCCACATAAGTCAGGTAATTTATTTTTTAGTGTTTTTTTCTTGCTCTTCTAAGCTAACAAATTACTGCAAAGTTTGCTTGTCTATCAGCTCTATATATGTGCACACTCACAAAGAGATATTCCTCATTTGCACCACCTTAAAAAGCAGTAGAATTGAACACCTGGATTTTTAAATGTCAGATAAACTGAGAAGTCAGGTTGACCGTTTTTCTTTACATATTTCTTACTGGTGTAGGAAGATATAAATACCACTTCTGCAGCACGAGGGTGGGAAAAGCCCCTGAAATGGCTCATTTTGTTCTGTTTCTTTGTTGTGTAGGCAAGCTCGACATCAGCAACACAAAGGATTTGTATCGGGATCTGGTTTCTGTTTTTGACAAGCTCATTTTGCCAACCCATGCTTCATGTCATGTACAGTACTTCATGTTTTACATCAGTAGCTTTAAATTGGTGAGTAAAAGCTGGTTTTAAAATGCAATGTCCTATGTCATGTCTGCATCCTTGTTTTGTTTTTTTTTTTTTTTTACAAAACAGTTTTCTCTGCTGTAATTCTACTCTGAAGACAGCAAGTACATCAGGATTCATTAGTGTCTTTGCTTCTTTTCCTTCTCTGTTACTTCCTTCCTTTTCTTTATGGTTGCTCTTCCCATGTTGTTCATAAACCATTTACAGATGGAATCTTAGCAAGTGTGTAGGAACAAACGTGCTTAAAACTGATCTCTTGGATCAGTTGGATTCTTGCACCGAAGACGTGGGATGCAAGTTTCTTCAGCATCCCAAAACTATCACAGGGATGCTGTCTGCTAGCTCTTTGATTTGAAAATCGTGTCTGCTGTTTGTTGTTCCCCCACCCCTCCATTTTCCCATCTCTCTCAACAAACTGTTGTTCTTTCTTTTACAAGTGAGTATAGAAAAAGACACATAAATGAGTGCTCTTCCATCATGTGTAGGAGTGGTTATTTACTGCAGTTATAGGTAGATTTTTGTAATGGTTTGCTTATGGAAATTATGGGAATTGAGTATTAGGAATCTATTATTTAAACAGTGTCATCTCACACTTTCTATGTATCTTTTTTTCCCAGGGGTTGGCTGAAGCATTTTTAGACCATCTTTGGAAGAAACTGCAGGATCCAAACAATCCTTCAGTAATCAGGCAGACTGCTGGGAGCTATATTGGCAGCTTTTTGGCAAGAGCTAAATTTATTCCCATTGTGTAAGTTGTTTTCATACATGAGTGGAACCAAACAATTCACACTATCGTGGAGCTTAAGTAGAGAATTGGTCTTCTATTCTGACTGCTTTGTCAGCGAGCCTGAATCAAGAGTCTTGTTTGTCCTTTCAACAATACTGCTTCAGTATTGATCTGAAGTTTCCAGGAGAGTTTTGCACATACAGGATGCAGACTGATGATTGCTGAGGTTCATGACTTGCTGTTTAGGGCTTCACTTACCAAGATGTGCTGAGCATGGGTGGGTTGTGCTGACTTCAGGCAGTCCCAGTGTATCTGATGGTTTTAGTACCCAGGAGTACTTTTATGCAGGAACAGGGAGATCATTAGTATTTTGATAGAGAAGAGTTAAAATGTCTTCCTTTTAATGTATACATTCTATATTTTTGTGCTGTTCAGGGTGTGTGTGGTGACTATAACACTGGAGTTAGTTGGCTATTGGAATTACCTGGTGAATATGAGAGGCATTGCTCTGTACTACCTGTAGCCAAGGATTCTGATTGTTTACTGTGTGTTCACGGATTCGTCTCTTCTGGCCTCCTGTTCTTTCACTGCTTGGGAATTTCAGTGCTGGTTGATTCATTTTATGCTGAAATAAAGGAGAAAGCTCGTAACAATTTTTTTGCAAAGAGATTTTCTTACTGATGTTTTTATTTTTACTGAGATTCTTGAATATTTGTTTAACATCTTTTCTACACCATTTCAGATGTTATTTTCACACTTATTTTTTCTCCCTGCACTACAGTACAGTAAAAGCATGTCTGGATCTTCTGGTGAACTGGTTGCATAAATACATTGATAATCAGGATACAGGAGCTAATGCCTACTGTGATGTAGCTCTCCACGGGCCGTTCTATTCTACATGTCAGGCAGTGTTCTATACACTCATTTTCCGCCATAAACAACTTCTGGATGGAAATTTAAGGAAAGGTGAGTGTATTAGGTTTGAAAGGATTCCTTAGAAGTTTTACTGTTGCTACATATTATAGTGGTCAGTTCAGTCAAGTATCTGATGGTAAGTTTATTTTATTGTACTCTAATTAGAATGAGGTGGCTTGTACACATGTTGGGGCCAGATCTCCACTGTGAGAGTGTCCCAGGATGTTCTTCTCTGGTGGTGTGCAGAGCACAGGCGTGTCACACTGGAAGTTCTTAGCAACTAAGTTCAGTTTATATGATATCTAATGTATATTTGCCAATTGTTCTTATTTTGAAGGTCTGTCATATCTTCAGAGTTTGAATTTTGAGCGCATTGTCATGTGTCAGCTAAACCCCCTGAAGATTTGTATCCCTTCTGTTGTCAACTTGTTTGCTGCCATTACCAGGTACCTGCTCATATACTTCTGTTTCAGCTTTTTACAGAATTTGTGTGTATCTAAAACCAGTGAAGGGTTTTGTTAGGCACAGTATTGAATATTAACAGCGCCCATATTCCAGGTGTGATAAATTTATTCCTAGGTCGGTTTCAATGGAATCCTGCAGTCCTATGAAATGGATTGCTCTGTGTTGGAGCAGGTGTGGTTGTACTTGGGATAAAGTTTATAGGAGCTTAGAGGAAGAGAACAGACTCCTGATGTTGTGACTATTTTGCAAACTCCTAGTATCAGTTGGAAAATGGAAGATAGCAGTGATACTTGTTAAAAAATTACTTTGTGTTTTCATACCATCCATCTGAAGAACTTGCTTTGGGTGTGCTAGAAGTGCTTATCTTTTCTTTATTCCTTTTTTAAAGGAAATACCAGTTGGTGTTCTGCTACACGATTATTGAGAGGAACAACAGGCAGTTCATCCCCGTTGTGCGCAGCGGCACCGGGGGGGACCTTGTGCAGACCTGCACCAACCCCCTCGACAGCTTCTTCCCCTTTGACCCCTACATACTCAAAAGGTAGAATTGAAAAGGGAACAACTCGTTTGTGCCTTCTAGAAAATAATGAATACAAGCTGTAGGAAACTGCCAGTGTTTCTGCTGTTCACTTTCCTCCCTGATCCTTTGTATCTTTCATATTCCACACTTTAACCAGATTGACAAAGGTTTAAATTAAAATATAACCCTGTGTGAATGCAACAATTCATTCTGTGCTTTGTTTCCTCTCAGATCAAAGAAGACCATTGATCCTATGTATCAGTTCTGGGAAGAACTGAGTGCTGAAGATCTTGAGAATTTGAAGAAACCCATTAAAAAGGTAATCTTCCCTGATCCAAACACAGTTCAACTGTCAGCTGCTTTTATTGCAGAATATTTTTTTAAGTAGGTAGAGTACACTATATATTTAGGGGAAAGTGACTGAAATACGGAAGCTTTAGGAATTGATCCATTCTTGCCTTGAGAACACTTTTCCCTCTTCTGCAGCACAGGAGCCATGTGAAAGCTTTATGAATGTGCTTAGAAAATGGACATGATGATGTCAATGGGAAATCCACCCTGCAGATGCTATTTAGTTCCCATATTTCATAATCAGAGTACATCTAATTCTCTTACCATTCCATTCACTGGTTGTGACAATCACAGTGTAAATCCAGGTCTCTCTTAAGATTTGACAGTATCTTCTTGCTCTCGCTGATCCTTTTAAATTTTTGCAGGGTACTTCTGAAGATGAAGACGACGACTTTTTGAAAGGAGAAACTCCTCAAAATGATGGTGTGGTTGAAATTGCACCAAATTCTTACGAGTCCAACACTCGGAGCCCTGTGAGCAGCATTGGCTCCCCTGCAGACTGTTACGTGCCGTACCCACTGTGACACGGACAACCAGAAGGGAAAAGGTTGAAAAGTTTGTGCAATGTTTTGCTCTGGAAAGAGACTTGAGCTCAACTTTCCGAACTGGCAAATGTTTAAGTAACTACATTTAAGAAAAATTACTGTTTCTTAGTCAACAGATTTCTACAGATACGTTATACTAAAGTCATATGTTGCTAGAAAAGCTTAGAGAATAAATAGGGTGATATTTTACAAATTTCACATTGAAATGGTTTTTATGACTTAGAAGGATTTTTTTTAATTTTTTTTCTGACTCTTCAAAACTTCATTTACTAATGTTTCTCTACAAGGTTTTTATATATCAAGGGTGAAATTCTGGTGTTTCTTCCTGCAGATTTGTGTGGGGGCCAGAATTCCACTGTCAGTGTTCTGACTGTGATGACTCTTCTTGAGCTGGTTTCAAAGTCATGGTGTAATCTCTTGTCATGAAGGCGGCATTTTTTGGTACCCAACGGCTCAAGAAAGCGGAAAAAACCTGTACTGATTGCATTTTGGTTTCACCTACTCTGTATTGGGATAAAGCAGTCAGTAGCCATGTTGCTTGAATCTGCTTTCTAGGGGGACCCCTTTAGATGTTTCCTCCCAAATTTGCCCTAAACCAGGAGATCTCAGTAGGCAGGGCATGAATCCAGTCTGGCAGTGGTTCTCCCACACACATCCTTCAGCTTTTCCTGTCTGTAGAACTATACTTGGTGAAGCCACTTGCTAGTGCGAAGTATAATCAGACAGAAAGCATTATCCCTCCTTAAATCTGTAGCTGACACACACATTTCCCAGCTAGGAAAGTTCAGACATGTAAAAGTGATGGTTGTTGGAAGTGTTGAAAATGAGGGAGTAGCTGAATGTATTATTTGTAGATAGTTTTCTTTGGGGTGCTTGTGAAGCGCTCCGAGACAGGTATTTATTTGCCATATTTGAAGTTTATATGTGAATGATGAAAATAGAAAAAAAAATCTTCCCTTATAGAAAGGAAGTGATGGTGTCAGTGGTGTCCGTGTGTTGTCAATGTGTCTGTCAGTCAGTGTAGAGTTTCTCTACAGAGGTTTCTTGTCTTCTGTTCATGGTTGCTAGCTTTTAGATTTGAGTAAGAATATAAACAGTGGGGAAAATAGAAATTTTATTCGTGTAACACTTAGCTGAAAATTTTATGCATCTGAGACTAAACTCCAGTTGCCCTTTAGAATCTGAACTTGGAGGTTTTCAAGACAACATTTTTATTTGGAGCCAATAAAGTTCGATGCAAACAGTGCAGTTCTTAACATCCTTGAGAAAACCGCATCTCTGTATGTAACTGAGGTGCCCTCTGTGTAGCCTGACTTCTCGAAGTTGGGGTGTTCATTCTGGCAGACTGCAGAAATGACTTCTGGGGATGACACTGCAAAGTGCATAAGTGGATCTGTTCTTCATTGTATAAACTGAGAGGTTTTGGTTTTAATTGTAGTTCTCTTCATTGTCAGTCCTGAGTAATAAACAACAGATTTCCACCTGAAATAATTGCATTTTCTCATGGCATGGAAGAACCCTCAGATCTACAGCAAGGAAAACATCCATTGACAGATGCTTTTCAGACACTACTTCCAAAATGAGGATGTGTAAAACTTTCCCAGTTGTAATCCCAGGTATGTGATTCAGGAGCTTCCATGTATCACAAAAAGAAAAAAAAAAAGTAACCCCTACGTGTAGTGTGCATATGTTGGACTGTCTGTACTGAAGTTACACAGTTTTGTTCAAGTGTTTCTAGAACCTTTGCTGTGGCAGCTCTGGTTTGCTCAGTGTAACTGCAGGCAGGTGTGCTGGCAGGTGCTGGTGTTTTGCTAACGAGACTTTGTAAATACCAACAGCTGTGAGAGGAATGCTCATCCCGAGGTGCAATTTTGTCTCATGAGAAATGCAAAGTATCTTTTGAAGAAAGCATTTATTCTGCTCTGGAATCTTAAAGTCATAGAATGGCTTGAGTTGGAAGGGACCTTAAAGATTCCCTAGTTCCAACCACCCTGTCACTGGCAGGGTCATCTTCCCCCAGCCCAGTTTGCTCAGAGCCCAGTCCAGCCTGGCCTGGAACGCTTCCAGGGACAGTTTACTTCTGTGAAGATGGGTGGAAAGGCTGAGCTGGCCATTTTCTGTCTCTGGGTTGTGGGCAGTCTGAGTGCCTGGCTGTCCATGTTGCCTGCAGGCTGAATTAGCTCTACCGTGGTTATTTCTTGTAGTGTCTTCCACAGACAACTGGAGAAAACACCACTGGTCTTTATGGAAAAACAGTTATCTCTGCGATTGTCTGAAGATCCACCCTGTGGTTGCTGGGGCAGAGGATGATGGTGTGGGGATCGGCCTCTTTTCCTAGGCAGTGACAGGACAAGGGGCTGTAACCTTAAACTGCCAGGGGAGGTTTATGTTGGACATTTGGAATGATTTCTCCACAGAAAGGGTGATCAGACATTAGAATGGGCTGTCCAGATGGATGGTGGAGTTACTACTGTCTCTGGAGGCGTTTAATGAAAGGCTGGACGTGGTACTCAGTGCCAGGGTACAGCTGACACAGTGGTGTTGGGAGAGAGGTTGGATTCGATGATCTCAGAGGTGTTTTCCAACCTTAATAATTCAGTGATTTGTAAATTTGCGGCTTTATGAGTGTTATTATTTCATACCACGAATTAAGCATGCCCCTCAGGGGCGGAAGGCGAGGAAATCTGCAAGGTCACCGTGCTTAGATCGTCCTGAGGGGCCGTGGCCGGGCGCGTTTCCGTCAGCCCCGGGGCGCATTCCCCGGTGCCCGGCCCGGCCTCAGCCGCCGCCTCAGGCGCGGGCGGGGCCGGGGCCGCGCTTTCCCGGCGCCGCGCGCGGCGCCGCCGGCCCGGCCCGGCGCGGCCTGGGGAGGGAGCGCGGAGCCGCCTCCGGGCCCGGGCCCGGCGCTCGCCGCCATGCCGCTGCTGGTTAACGGAGCGCGGGTCGACCTGGCCCGGCCCACGGGGGACATGATCCGCGCCCACCCGCACCTCGAGGTGAGGGGGCCCTGCCGGGGTCCCCGGCGGAGAAGCCGCGGCCGGGCGGGGCTGCTGGCGGAGCGGGGCGGCCTCGGCTTGACGCCACCCGGGGCAGGGGCGGCTCCGGCTCTGGCCCCGCGCTCTGACAACGGAGAACCACGGGGTGATGGAAAGTGAAGAAATCGGTGTCGGCAGAGGGGCTCGGCGGTGGCGGTGGCGATGCGGCCGGGGGTGGGGGTGTCCCGGGGGGCCGGGCGGGCCCTTTCTGCGTGAAATGACAAAAACTGGCCATAAAAAGTCAAGGGGGGCTCTCTGAGGAAGGTGCTGACCTTGCTTCCAGGGTATAAATGTTACAATTTAACGGCGGAGTGCGAGCCCGGAAATGTGAGCAGAGCTGTTTGGGGCGGTGTTTCCCATCGGAAGGTGTTTCTTTACAGACCCTGAGATTATGCAGAAAAACAGGGCAAATTTGATAAAGCTCTGAAGTGTTTTTTGAGCCCAGAATGGAAATTCGCTTTGTCCCAAGCAGGTCTGATGAAGCACTGCAGTAGTCGTAGCCCAGAAATCCGGGTTTTCCAGGCACCAGTCAAGCTAATGAACAAACGGTATTTTGATAAGTGCAAAATAAATACTCTGGATTGTGGCAATAGAAGACTGAAACTTCTATATTTCAAGTTTCCTGTTCTGATTAAGCTTCCAAGATCAGTTCTGGTATTATCTAATGTAATCTTTGCTCAGTCTAAATGCTTTTTATTGTGCCTCCATTTTATGGTCCATATAACAGGGAAAGGTGTTTTGTGTCTCTCTGGAATGATGGGATTTAACTATTAACTTGATCATTGTCAGGAAAGCAAAAAGCTTTCATAATTGAGAATACTCCATAATACAAAACACATGTGTTTCTCTCTGACCTGAGTCCCTTTGCTTTTCAGAGGTGATGTTTCTGTGAAGTAATGGATACACCTGAGAATTCAGCCGCTGTAGTATCTGTTATCATTTATCTGTAGGAAAAGGCAAAACTTCTGAGAAGTCAGCCTGCTCAGATTGTGGAACCCAAAGGCCTTCTCTATGTCCAGCAGAGAGAGTTTGCAGTGACTACCCCTAAGGATGGTGGGTAGGAGCATAAACATTTCTTCTTGTACTGAAGCAGTGATTGTGAGAGCTGAGTTCTTACAGTGTTTTCCTCCTTTAAAATAGGTTCTGTTTCCATTCTTGGATCAGATGATGCCACTACCTGCCACATAGTTGTGCTCCGACACACAGGTATCTCTAGAGGATGTTCAGAGCAAAGCCTGCACCCCTGAAATAAGGAATTAGTACTGGTTTATGTGGCGTTAATGAAATAAATCGCAGTTACATTAATACAAACCCGAATCCCCAAAAGTCACATAATGTGTTAACTAAAGACTCTCTCAGAGATTTCTGTTTACTGTGAGAGTTTCAGTGCTCTCATTGCTCTGTGAGCAGATTTTAATTTGCTCTGCACCTGTGGCCAGTGGCACTGCAGCCCTGGGCTGTGTCCAGCAGTCTGGCAGCGCAGGGTTGGACATCGCAGAGGTAGAATTTGTGGAAAGATCCTCTGTGTGTCCGGATTTCTGACATGAGGGACCCTGCCCGGTCCTGTTAAGAGGGCACTCGTACCCCTCAGGGAGCTGTGCTGATTTTGTCAAGCCCACGCCGAGGGTGTCGGCTGGGCCCCTGCTGCAGGCCGCTGCGCTGGGGCAGCTGTGCCCTGCAGCGCTGGGGACCCGCGCCGTCGGTGCCACCGCCACTGAGTCCCTGCCGTGCCTTCCCCAGGCAGCGGAGCCACGTGCCTGACGCACTGCGACGGCTCCGACACCGAGGCCGAGGTGTCGCTCATCATGAGCTCGGTGAAGTCCTTCTCTAACTCCACGGGCTGTGGCAGGTCAGCTCTGCTCCCTTCTCGTGTTCTGCTTCTCTCCAAGGCTGCCGCAGCTCGCACGCCGGGGAGCTCTGAGGTGATCTGGGGGCTTCACACAAGGGAATTGTGCAGGAAATGCCTCTGGATCGGCGGCCGCATGCAAAGTGAAAATCACTTCCACGATGGTGATTTTGGGGATATTTTTAGCAGTCATTTAAAGCACGGTTCTGTTCTGAAGAGTGTCTCTGTAAAATGCCACCGTGAGGTTTGTTTCCCATTTAACTTTTGTTCGAGATTTTCCAAAATTTTCCATTTAACTGGTTTTTGGTTTATATTATATTTTTCCCTTCGGAGTGTTTGTAAATTCTTTTCAGCATCTGGCAATCCATCGGGGAATTTTGTAAGTCCACATAAAAGAAAATTGTGTGGACAGGACAGTGGGTAAAAAGCTCTGAAACAGAATTTAGCAGACAAGCTTCTTTCTGGATGTGGAGGTTTTTGCCCCTGTAGTTTGTTGAGAACAAAAGCTAGCTCATGAACTTAGATTCATGATTTGTAAGGACTTTACATAGACACTGCTTAGAGAAGAACCTTGCTGCATGATCCAGAACAGTTGTGAGGAGGTCATGGGAAAAAAAATCTTCAAGTTTAATTAACTGAAAGATAATCACCAAGTTCAGTCCAAACCAGAGGTGCCAGAGACACCCCTGGGATAGATTTGCATGTGTTTAATGCCTCTTCAGGCTTGTTCCTGTGCCATTTCCTGGGTGATCCCTGAAATTTTCAGAATGGAATTTTCATAACTTGCTGTGTAATGCAAACCAGCTTGGTGCATGTGATTGTAATAAGTGAGGCTTCTCTAATGATTGCTTTGCAATTTGGGCTGGGGATTATTTTGTAAAGCTATTCATTTTGAGTTGTCTTTTTAATTGCTGTTTCCTGTTATTCCATCTCTGTTAGGCTGGAAGTGCACCTAGTTGGAGGTTTCAATGATGATAGGCAGTTATCACAAAAACTTACTAATCAGCTTCTTAGTAAGTTCACGTTTTTTCCACTCTCATGTCCAAAAAAAAAAAAATTCTGCTTGGATTTGGGTAAAGTTTGTTTGTAGTCTGAGTCCCCAGTCATTTACTGGAAAGAAATGGATTCACTTTGAAGGGTTTTTTGTCTCTGCCTGAGAACTTGGTGTGGAGAGGGGCTGGACTGCTGGGGCTTTTCCGTGGTCAGTGCCTGGGCCACAGGGTTTGATCCTATCCCTTCTCCCTGGCTCAGACTCGGCTCTGGAGAGTTGGGTGCAGTTCAGCTGGGCTTTGATTCCTGGCTTGATTCCTGCTCATCTTCTGTGGGATCTTGGGCAAATGTTGTCACTCTCCAAATCTGTACACGTGACGGTTCATTAGTTACCATTCAGTTCATACCTTAATGTGATGAGGTAAAATTTAATTATTGTTTGGAATTGTCTAATGAAGAATGCCAGGTCTGTTTATAAAATCCATTGACCAGGGGAGTGATGGCAGTGCTTTACTTCCAGTTGGAAGTGTAAAGTACCTGCTCACCTGGGAGTGTTCTGGCTTGTGCTAAAGCATTTTCTCACTTCTGGAGAGGCCTCTGCCCCACTGGAATGGGGAGGAGGCAGGGATGGGGCAGCTGTCAGGACTGGAGGGAGGTGTTTAAGGGGGTAAACAAAAAGGGGAAACCGAAGGCCCTGGGCTGCAGCCTTGTGGCTGTGACACCTGATGTGTGTTATGTGTCATGTGAGAGTTCTGTGCAGAACAAAGTATTTTGGTTACCTTACTTTAACTTACTATTGATTTTCATGCATCAAGGTACAACTTGAATCAATAATGCTGTATTGCTATCAGAACTTCAAACAAAAAGAGTGTTTCTTTTCTGGTGTTTGGGATGGTGAAAGGCAGAACTAATTTACAGTTAATGAAATAATGGGTTTATTCAGTATACATGTAACATTTTAGGAAAAAAACCATTTAAATACAAGCTGCTAAATGTATAGCAGACTAGAGCAGAGCTGATGTGATGCCAGAGCTAAACCAGAGTCAGTAGAAGGAGTAAGTGGCAGAGCCCTTTCTTAGCAGATATTTGCTGTTACCAATGGCCCCTCTCTGTAAATTCCTGTTAGTTTGAAGCAAATGTGCAGAACCCTGTTTGCAGTGTTGCCCTGCCTGGGGCAGGGGTTTAGGTGTGTGCCCCTCACCCCCAGACAGCAGTGCCCTGCCACCACTCACTGACATTTTTGCTGTCCTTGTCATCACAGGAGCGTTCGACCTCCAGCCAGAGGATGTTCATCTAGTGACTTTCTGTGTAACAGGTAAGAAAATGTTCCCTTGGGTTTGGAAGTGCCTTTCCTGAAATAAAAGGGCAGGGTCTTCTCGGACATGGCTTTTTCTCGGTCCTGTAAGAAAGAACAGCACGAGTCCTCCACACTGATATGTGTCATTTTCAGTTTTACTGCTGGTGTGTGTGTGGTGATGCCAGAGAGCCAGTGCAGGGGGGATTCACTCCTTACCGAGTGCTGCTGCACTGCAACCAACTCGTAATCACGGCCAGGTTGTTTTGGCACATCTATCCCAAGGAACAGGCTCTGTACCTGTGGATATCTCACAGCTGAGAAGGGCATTTACAGACCTTTGTTCTGCTGGTTAATTCATGAACTTCAGTTGGTTCATAGTGTGTGATGTCATGTGAGGAAGTTATTTCCTTTTCTTTGTATCACACTGAGGTCACATTTCCATCCTCTTTCCATGGCAGAGGTGTTGGTGACTGACATCTTTGAACCTTGGCATCGTGGTTCTGCATTGTGTTTTTTTCCCTGTAAATTGTCCATGCAGAAGCAGGAGCTGTTGGCTGGAGCTGGCTGTTCTCTTAGGAGACAGCTACAAGTCCCACACATGTTGTTACTGTCCTCTGCCTTCTTTTCCATATTTCTTTCAAGCTTCCTTGTTTTTAATTGTCATATGCAGCATCAGGTCTCTTGCTTTCCAGTAACATACAATTAAATAAATGCTGCTCAGACTAAAATCCAAAGCCTACAAGTTTGACTTCTTTTTCTTTGTTACAGAACTAAATGACAGAGAAGAACAGGATATTCACTTTCCAATCATTTATGGAATAGGTGAGTTAATTAAATTAGAATTGAATTTTCTTTTGGTAACTGGATTGCATTTCAGATTCCAGTAGTAAATGAGCTGCTTTTAATGACTGTGGAAGGTCCACCCTAAAAGTCACACTCTGCTGTGAGAAGTATAGGTGAAAATGTGTTTCTTGTGCTGCCACAGCCGGGGAGATGCACACATGGAAGAGGCCATGCACAAATGCAAACAGATTTTTTTCTTTTAACTGCACTTAAGAGTTTATCAACATCAAGCTACTGCACTAAATTTATGCTTAGAATTTAATCTTCTTCTCTTCAATTAGTCAGGTTTTTTTCTGATTAGTTCACTCATGTCTGAATATTGAAATGCTGTGAAAGGAAATGAAGTAGAAATGTGCCGACGCAGGCTTGGGGTCTGAGAAATACAAGTGTGTGATTGGTTCTGCAACACAATGTTGTTGGGGACGTGGTTGTTGTAAAGAAATGCCTCAAAACAATCAATTCTTACTGTATGTAATCTCTATTTCCTACCAGCTGTGAATGTTAAGACAGCAGAGATTTTCCCTGCAACCTTCCCAGAAAAAGGGCCAGATGAGGATCTGCGTTCAGCCCACATTTTAACAGGAGCACCAGTGAGTAAAAGGAACAGGGAGAACAGTTAGGGACGATGAAACATCCAAAGTTTGAGGAGAATATCCTGTGGTAGCTCTCCGTTGTGTTCTGGGTTTGTTGTTCTCGCTGTGTTTGTGGCAGTAGTGGGGGAGGTCAGTGCAGCTGGAGGGAAGCAGGGCTGAGCTGGGCCAGGCTGGGCCCAGGGGAGCTCTCCTTGGCTGGGGCAGCCCTGGCTGCCTCTGCAGCCTCCCTGTGTTGTTGCAGCTGACCAACATCTATGATGCAAAGACAGAACAACTCCGGATTGGGCCTTATTTCTGGGGGCCTTTCCCACATGTGGATTTCTGGTTGGAACAAGATGATGCACAGATTTTACAGGTACCTGAAACTAACTGTTTTTGGGGGGATTTTTTGCCTTCTAGCTGAGTAGAGAGCAGTGTTGTAGTCTGTCAAAACTTTTTCCAGTGCATTGCTATCCCTGGGAGGGTGGGGAATAACCATCTAGAAGGGCAGGATAATGAGAATGTTGTATCCTGAATGTCAAGCAGCTCTTGCTTCCATCTTCTTTTTCAGAATCTTTCCACGTCGCCCCTGGCTGAGCCCCCCCACTTTGTTTCCCACATTAGGTCTGCATTAACATTTCTAAAAGAACATCCATTTCCATCTCGGTCCCTGTTCCCTGACAGAAAACCTCGAATCTACAAAAAAAATGAAGAAGGGTTGTGGGAACAGGTTTATTCTGACAAAATCTAACCTGGAACCCACCCCCACAACTGCTTTAGGGAAATACAATCTTGCAAGAAGAGCAATTTGTTGCAAGTAGCATTCTGCTGGTCACAAATACCATTGTTCCTCTGCTTTTCAAAATAAAATATTTTGATAGAAGTAACTTGCTTTTTCTGCATTACTTATGTAGAAATCAGGGTTTCTTTGAAGTAAGAATTAGGCTTTGTTTAGGTTCTGTTGCTCCAGTGCTGTGATTTGATGAGCACAGGTAGAGAGGTGGCAATGCTGGAGACTGACAAGGTGAGTGACTGCACTGGGGTGCACTTCATCAAATGATTTTGCACACACAGGGAAAGAAAGAGCTTGCTGGAATGTAGGGAAGTATCCTTCAACAATAACTTAATTCCAGAGGAATAATTTGAAGAATCTTTATTGAAACATTCAGGTAAGTATTTAAAGAAGGAAGCTCATTCCAACAAAACTACAGATTTAAACATTTCCAAATATAAAAACATTAAAAATTAATCTTTGTGGGGATAACTTTTATCCCAGACAATTTACTGTTATTAACATACTTCATTGCACTAAAGAAACCAAGGAGGAAGACTAGTCAACTTAATTGCTTTTGCACTTGAGAAAAAATTGCACTGCTTTACATAAATTACCCAAGCAAAATTAACCGTGTTCATGGCATCCCAGCACTGCAGGCTTCAGAAGCAGAGAATCAAATCAGGTGCCAGTACAATTCAAAACCCTTAAACTTTGCAGATTATCAAAGTAAGTCGCACTACCACTACTGTCATTATGGTATTAAATGATACCTGTGGGGGGGAAAAGGGAGGGAGGAACCAACCCAAATGGAGCAAACTGCAGTACTTGAATCCAGTTCTAGAGGGAGGGGAGGGTTTGTATCACCACCAGGTTACTTGGGGAAAGCAGCTGTTGTCAAAGATGGCTTTTCCACAAGAGGCTCTGAAAATTTGCAGTGAAGTGATGATGGTGATTTGGGGGAAAATGCTTTTATGCATTGCATTTTGATTTATTCAAAGCTTTGCTTGTGCATTAAGTAGTCCCAGACACTGAAGTTAGGCTGTATGTAAATAACCTAAATAATGTCTTTTGACTCTGTACAATTCCTACCATAGGTAAGTTACCGCTATTCAAAAAA
The DNA here is from genome assembly GCF_015227805.2 of Hirundo rustica. Taxonomy (NCBI): domain Eukaryota; kingdom Metazoa; phylum Chordata; class Aves; order Passeriformes; family Hirundinidae; genus Hirundo; species Hirundo rustica. The sequence continues at coordinate 7,474,540 of NC_053464.1, forward strand.
ATAAGTGTTGAAACCATCACAAATGTATTGGTTTTTCAAGCTTTACTACAGCTATCTTTAAAAATACACAACAGAAAGAACTCCAGTTACACTGCATGAACATGGTCAGTATTTGGTGTGTAAATGCCGTGCAAAGGAAAGTAACGGTGCCTTGTGCTCCTTCCCAGGGCAGGGGCAGGAAGCTGGCCAGGCATGCAGCTGCACTATTGCTTTCCAGAAGGCTGAAAATTCACTGAACTCAGGCCCCCTGAAGTGGTACAAGAGCAGGAACAAAGGGCTGATGGCTCCTCAGTGACTCCCATCCACAGGGCACCCGTCCCTCCACAGTGCCCAGCACCCCACGGCCCTTGGGCAGGGTGTGGGCAAGGAAAGAGAAAAGAAGCAATGCAGAACTAGGGTGGCTGCAGGAGATGTTTTGCAGGAGAGCCTAAACTGAATTTTAAATACTAAAAAGATGAACAGCTGGCAGTTGTTTCTTATAAAGTATAGTAACATAAGATAATTTTATAATTATTGGGTGCAACTGTATTTTTCATCGTGTGCATGGCTGAGTGGTTGGTTAGCAACTTGTCATGCGTGGATTCCTGCAGGAAGGAGAACTGCCAAGTGTTTCTACAAAGGTTCATGAGCACTTAATAAATTTCACTACAGCTTTGGTGACACCGACATGGAGATGATTAAAGCAACTGTAACAAGTGTACAGTAAGACAGATCTCTGTCCCGGGGAGGGAATGTGTATTTGTGCAAAATCCCAGTTAATAAGTTACAGTAGTTATTACTGTACTGCGTGTGGCACTGTTCACATTTTCAATGCATCGTTACCACCCTGCCTCCCTGGGCAGGGGCATCCTCAGCACAGTCTGAAATCCACGCTCTGGATTTTATCTTAGACTTGCTTGGTCCTCTACCTTGGTGCAGTCTGGTGGCGATTTGTCACTGTCAATGTCCTCAGTGTCTGTCTTTGCCTGCGCCACCTCCTTCTGCTCCTCTGCTCTTTCCATCTCCAAAGGTCCTTGCTCTTGGCCAGGGGAGAGATTTGGGGGTCTCTGATCCAGCTTGTCCAGGTCATCACAGTGGCTGATGGAACTGGTCTCACTGAACCCATCAGAGCTTCTCAGAGACCTTTTGAAAGCTTTCTGACCTGTCAAGTGTTTGAAGCATTCAGTACCCATGAAGGCAGCAAATACAAAGAGCAGTGTGCACAAGTTCAGTTCCCAAAAGGAGTACTGGAATTTTGTAACAGCAGAAAAGTAGTTTTTGTCTGTGTGTTACTTTGGACCCTGGACATAGACAGGTCTGCAAAGTAATAGCAGCTGTTACTGTGTCCAGTGTATGCAGAGACAGAAAACTGAGCTGAAGCCAAGCTGCCTGCTTACAAACTGAAATCTTCCCAGGATAAACAACTGCACTGAAAGTCATAGGCTGGAAGCTATCAGCCCAAAAGGTGAGTTAAAACTGGGTTTCCAGCCAGGAAAATCATCATTAATTACTAATACAACTATGCAGAGAATGCTGTAGATTTAACAGGTCTTCACCTCAGAACGGCTTAGGCCACAAAATGTTTGGTGGCAACAGACGTGAGCTACTGAAGTACATGACTACATGTTATTGTCCTTTTATTTTGAATAAAACTTCTGGCTGTTCACCTGTTCGTTTTTAAAGCTCAATAACCTCATAGTATTCCACAGGAAGATTCCAGACTTCATGGGCAGTTGTTAGTTAATGGGACAACTTCCTGTAGTCACAGGAAGAACATGTGGGGAGAAAATAGCTTGGGGCAGCATTCTGTGCCATGTGTACATTAAGGTTTTTAAGGTGGTAGAAGATGAGCTCTAGTTCAGCTGTTACAAAAGATGGAAAATCATGTGGGTCTTCCAGAGTCAGGACATTTTAGAAATTAAACTCAGACACAGGAACTTACCAGGAAGTCTTTGCTTTGCAAGGCTGGAAGTGGGAGTTGGCGGTGGAGTGCTGCTTGTTCCTTGGGCCTTTGATACATACATAGATTCTGTGGATTCTAGAGAGCCTGCAGGTTGAAAAAAATAAGACTTCTGAAACAGCAGGATTTAAGTTCAAACTGTCACGTGTGGGTGATGCATTTCTGAGAACCCAGGGATGCGAGTGCTGAGACTTCACAAGTGAATCGTTTTCCCTCACCCTCATTTCACAACTTCAACACTCTGAAGTCCCATTTCCTTCCTGCCCTGGCATGGGACATCGGTCAGCATTCAAGGGGAATGGGCTGTTCCCTGCTTTAAGAACCTGCCACTTGGCGCATCCAGAGTCACAAAGGCCCTGAGCACAGCAGGAAGCTTTCCCTGCAAGGTACAGACACACAGACACTGGGCCACTGTCCTGGCTGGGACAAACTGCTGAGCCCAGGAATATTCATTCCTGACTGCCACAGTACTTTTACAGTGAAAATTTAAATTTCAGGAAGTATTATGTTGATACGTCAGTCTTACTGATGTAAAGGCTTACAGACAGCTTTCTACATCCCCAGACACAAATTACAAATCTGAGAGTAAAACGCAGTCTTTCCCCTTGCACCATTCCGTTTACTGCCCTTCCCACACAGGCCCCAGCTGGCTTTAACCTGCCCTCCAATTGCTGGACGTGCAGTTTACACACAGACCAGCACTCAGCAGGATGGCAAGAGCCAGGTGCCATCCCAAAGCAGGATTCCAGGCAGACATCCTGTTCAGGGGCACAGTGGAACACGAGTGCCCTGGAAGCGTGGGAGAGGATGCACGTGTGCTCACCTGAGGAGCAATGTGCTAAGGCCAAGCTACCCCCATAAACTCCTCCAGGATATGCAACCAGAGATCACAGGAACCCTCTATTAATAAGTGCCAGTGTCTATCGTGGCTTTTTTTAACGCGATTCATCATGCAGGAACAAAATGTAAACTGTATGAGAGAGAGAAGATTCTTACTGGCTGTTACAGAAATAGTGCAAAGCTTGTTCCTGTACCTCCAGAGGGTGGATTATGTCACTCATGATCAAAGCAGCACAGGAACATGTGCTGCAGGTCCAGTACAGAACTGAGCAGTCCCAGTGCCAGCATGACAGAGCTGCAGGTGCCCCGAGCCCTACCTGCTGTCAGATTGAACGTCCTTCCCTTGGGCGAGGCTTGGAAGGGAGAAAACCAGTTCAGCACAGAGCCCACCACTGGGATCTGTCGCAGCAGCCCCTGCAAAGCACAGTGCAACAGCGTGAGCACAGCCCCAGGGGGTGAGCTACCTCAGGGGACCACAGGGCTGGTGTTTGCCGCCTCACCTCTTCCAGCAGTCGTTCTTCATTCGCCTTCTGAAGCTGAAGCTGTGCTTCCTGTATCCCTTTTCTAACAACTTCAGTCATGTTTTCCAACAGCTAATAAAACCCAGAAATAAGGATATGTATTATTTGGACTTCAAACTCTCTTTTTAGTTTAGGTTTTCAGGATGGAGACAAGGTAATCAGATATTTTTCTAATTAAGTACAGTATGTGAAAACCTCTATTTTATTATGACTATAAATTAAAGAATCTACATACCGACTGCAGGATTTTTTAACACATAAACCCAGAAGAAAAAAATGTAATTTTAAACAGGAATGGTACTTTTTTTTTTACACTTAGGAATGAGCCTGTGACCCAAATTCTTTGAAAACCTGCTTAGCATATTAATGTTCCTCAGATTAATGTCTGGGAAGAATGTTTATGTTTACAGAATATATTTTGGTTCGTACAAACACCCAGGACTTAAATCAGCCTCACAGTAACAAGTTATGTATCAGCCTATAGGTTCACATTGTTTTCCTGCTCTCATAAACAACCCCTGCTCCCTGAGGCAGCCCAGGCCAGCACCAGCAGGGTTTTACACTGCCAAGGGCAGGGAGTTCACTGGGACAGCAAGGAATGAACAAACCAAGCTGTGTCTTTGTGCGAGACTAATGCCAATTTCCATGTATTAATGTTAGTTTTAACACTTCCTCCAAAATGCCAAAAATTGTAACTGTCAGCTAATAAAAGACAAAGAGGAGCTGCTCCTTTTCCCTCAGGGAGAGGCCAGCCAGGAACTGACCCCCATGGCAGCTCAAGGCCTGGGGAGGGCACTGGGGTGGAATTCAGAGTACCAGGAAGAACCACGGCATTTCTGACCCAGCCATCTTCAGCTTTGGTCCTGCCTTTCAGTGCCTTTACTGCATGTCTCATAATGTGGGCTTTTTGTAAAATCCTCCTTCTTGTACCAGCCCTCCTCTTCTGAGAGGGGCAAGAGGCATTCACAAATGGGTTCTGCTTCCCAGCTTTGGATCTAACGGTGAGGATCCATAGATTTACTGCAGCTGGTACCAAGGACTGCACCCTTCTGACTCCTCCACTGCTCCATTCCTCCCTGGAACCCGCAGGATCCCAAAGGACCCATTTAGTTCCAACCTCTCCACACAACAGTTACACAGCTGAAGGTGCTCTACAGACAAAACATTCCTCATGTCACCCTCCAAGCAGCACAGGGAGTCAAGAGTGGGCAGGAAGTCACTGCTAGAAAAAAAAATTCATTCTCATAATCAACATATTCCCATAAGCAGAAGTAGGCAAAGTGTTTCTGAAACTTCTATTTATTTTTGACGTGAGAAAATTAAATGCCCAACACTAGCAGGATGAAGGGACAGATGTAATGCAGGTCACTTAGGAATTCTATTTTAGAGAACATTTGGAGAACTCCATTCAGGTAAATGCTTTAACAAATAGAAATTGCATCATCAGCTTTATTACTTCAATAGGTAACTTGGAATTTCTGGGTTTAAGACACCAGTTTTAAGTTTTCCACACATTTTAGAGCATAGTTTCATCTTAAAGCTGGTATATAAAGAGTCTCAATCCCACCACATCTAGCAGTGAAGAGAAACACCAGCTAACAATCAACCTACATCTTCACTTTTGTTTTTTGACAGCTTGAAATCTGAATGATAAAATGAGGCTATTTCAGTACTACTAAAGGTTTTCATTAGAACTACTGCACACAGGACCATGAACACAAATCCAGACATCCTCACAATATAATCCATAATTCTCCAGATGTAGACACATTATTCCTTCCAGTAATTAAAACTCCTGTGGACAAGCACAACTTTTACTTTCACAATGAACAGAACCATGTCCTGAAGCCAATATGAAAGGGGAGAAAAAAAGGTGCTTCAATATTTTGTGAGTTATTAATACATACTCTTGAATTTTCTTCAATTTCTCTGCCAGTTGCTGCAATAGTTTCAACCAACTCTGACACATCCAGATCCTCGGTGACCATGCCAATGTAAACACAGTTCTTCTGCCCTCCGAATTCTGGACCTGGGGGCACAGGAGAGTCAGGTCTTAGTGCTGAGCAAATCTGCAATCCTGCAAAGGCTGCAGCACTCGTGCTGGTGAATCTGGAAATCCCAGTACACACCCCCCTAAGGGCAGGATCTGTGTGGGTACAAACTATGCAGGCCAAGAAAGTTCAGCCCTGGGGGTTTTCAAAGGCAGGAAACACCCCGAGCAAGAAAAATAGTGGATATTTTATACAGTCAAGGAGTTGTATTATAAATATCAGTGTTGAATATGCTTTAAACTCCTTAACTTTCTGCCATTTGCAGACTACTTGGTTCCACAACCATAGGGCATTTCATTTTTGACAGCTGATCAGAAAAAGATCAGAGTTCTGAACAAGCAAATTAATATTTTCAGCTATCATGTGGCACAGTGTAAATGTGAAAGTGTTGCCAATTATCAGAAAAGTAATCTAAAGCTTTTAGTTGAGCCACAGGGAGCAGTGAAGCCATCAGTGCCAGTGGGTTTGGAATGAGATCTGCTTTCCACTAGATCCAGCACTGCTGGAGAAGGCTCAGTTCACACACAGGAATGCTGCAGCTTTTATTCTTTCTGGCAAGGAAACCCTTCTTGGTCTAGTTGCTCACACATCAGTTTTCACAAGGATTTCTGAGGACAGCTCACCTGGTGAGCACTCCTGAACTGAAACATGGGGGAGGTGGGAACAGTTACAGGTGTTCCTTTTGCAATAACCATAGGGGCAGCAATACATTCTGCATTACAATGACCTAAATCATTCCAGCACAGCTAGGAGAATGGCTACTAGCTTGAACAGAAGTTCTTTAAATAGTGCAGTTACCCAAAGAGAAGGTGAGATCCGACTCCAGCTCATTTAACTTTTTCAGAAGTTCAGTATTGATTTTTTCTAGTTCTTTTTCTTGTTTGTCATCATTCTTCCCATCACTGTGATAGTTGTACCTTCAAATCAAGCCAAGGGATAGTAATTTCACTTTACAGTACATACAGAGGCAGCTACACATTTAGCACATTTCCACAAATTCCTGTATTTTATAAACAAAAAGCCTCAGAACATTCCAGCTCCTACCAGCAAGTTTATTGGAATTTGTCATCAGGAATTGGGGGGTGGGCTGAGCTTGCTGCTGCAAACTCAACACAACAGATTTCTGGTTGCTATATTGATTATACCTGAACTGCTTTGACTTTCCAGAATCCTTCCCAGAGGGCTGCATCAAAGGATCAGAACAGATACTTGGAGGGTTTTTTGAAGTCTATTCAGCATAGCACTCAGTGCCATTACAGATAAAAATAGAAGTTATGTTTGGCCAAAGACAGTGGGATGCACTTGCTCATTACATATTCCCTCCCCATACACACTGCCTCTAATGTTACAACTGGTGCCCAAAGCAGCTCTTCAGCTTTTCTTTAAGAAATAATCAAAGAAAACAATTTTATAAAGGCAATTTCCTAAAAAGCACTCAAAAGCTTCAAAAGGGTGCAAAGCCAGATAAAGAGCAGCAAATGAAATTTCCAAATCACCAGTGAAGAGATCCCCCACATGGTCCTGTCTGCTCAAGCACAGTGCTTGCAAACACAGCATGAAGAAAATAATTTACCTCACAACACCTAATCCTGGCCAGCCAAGATCTTCAATATACAACAGGCCAACTGTTCTTCTCACTTCTTGCTCAAACTCCTCTCTCAGCTGCAGAGTGCTTGTCAACACCGGTATCTTCATTTTTAAACAGTCTACCAAGTGATCAATGTCTTGTATTTCAGTTCCTAAAACTGCAGAGCAGAAGTGTTAGTGTGTGATGGATGTGACACAGATGCCTGAATTAAGGATTTGTAAAGGAGCTGCTCTGCAGGTTAATCACAAATATAAATATCTTAGTCTATGTAAGTAGGTTTTTGGTTCAGTTATCTATGCACTGGTATGCCAAAATGAAAGGAAGTCAGGATTTAATAAAAACCTAATAAAAAGGATTTTTTCATGTTACAAACTAGTAAGGATATATTACCATACCCTTTTACATTACATCAGTAGCTAGGAAAAAACCAAAACCTGCACAAACATCCTCTTCCCATAGCCCAGCTGGTCATGAATTAGCTCCCATGCTGGTTTAAAACAAAACATCACAGCATCACCAAGAAATTTTCTTCTAAAATCTACTGTTCTGTGTACACCAGGACCCTCCCTCCTGAGTGTCAGCTGTTCTACAGCCAAAGCCCCTCATCCCACACAAGCCAAGAGGAGCCTCTGTGCACCCCGAGCCCTGCACACTGCTCTGTGCTTCTGCACAGCCTAAACTAAGAGTACAAGACCCTTCACAAAACCCAGATTTTTTTAATATCCCCCCTATCACCAGTAATTATAGAAAACCCTGGAGGCTTAGTAAATAATTATTCTAGCTAAGTAGCTGTATTTTGAACACAAACACCATTGCAGTGTTGAAACACCTGTGTGAAAAGGTCAGGCATCTGGTGTTAAGCAGCTGAGAGAAGGAATTTAACTGCTTTTCCTGATGAGTTTAACCAGGAAGTCCTCTGCAGAGGCAGTGAGGCAACATAACCCACAACAGCTGGGCTCTCACTACTGCACCCAGTCTGGGGTCAGCAGAATGATAAAGCTGAGGCAGTTTTGTTTATAAGAAAATCCTCCCCACAGAAGAATATCCTGAGGAGCTTCTTGAGCCCAGGAGATTGTTGTAGCATTCCACAGCAAAGGCCAGCATTTACAAGGGGCTGACTGGAGGGACTGTTACCTGCAGAAGTCAGGAGCGGGCTGAAGCGCACGCACGTGCCCTCATCCTCCAGTTCCACCACATCCACGCCGCTGGCAGGAACCAGCTGTGCCAGCTGCTCTCCCAGCTGCAGGGACAAGGCACAGTTAGGGACCTGGGCAGAGCATGGCCCTGCAGGCCCTGCCTCAGCTCAGGGAACAACACGGACACAGCTTCCTCTCAAAATTCTTGCACCAAAATACTTCACCCTGTGGGTGAGACGACTGAGTTCAACGGATCCTTAAAGTCAGGAAAATTTGGGGTAAGCAGCAAGTGTTACAAGTCAGAATTTTCTGCTAAATTGTCACTGCCTTTAGGTGTGCCATGATTACTGCACAAGGGATCCAAACCAGCCACGTGCTCAGCCCTGCCAGCACAAGCTTCTAGAATTAATTCAAGGGCTGGAAAAAGCAGCTGTCTGTTCAAGACAACACAGGCACGGGCAATAGGGCATTTGGCTGATTTAAAAGAATTCTAGTTTTCACATGTACCCACAATTATGTGTAAAATGATCAGAAATGTGAAAGCACCTTTGCTTCAGAGCAAATGAATCTTTTAAACAGCCACAAGTTTTGCAAAAGAAATTAGATGGAGACTATCTTTTAAACTGCTCTAACAAAGGGTTTGTAACTCCTGATGACCCCCCTGAACCATTGCACTGGCACTCCCCTTCCCTAAAGAAAAAAGCATCCATTCTCACCCACTGATTGAAGGTATCATAAATGTGCCTTTCATTGCTTATTATGGGGTGCTGAATAGTTGAGGCCTGTGCAGCATGTGAGGTCTGATCTGAATCCAAAAGACACAAGAATCACAGAAGTGGATTTTTATTTACTTAATTAAATAAAAGGCAACCTAAAATTTAGATAAAAGACAATTACATTTCCAAGCCATTGTAATACATCTATACCATGCACTGGGCCTGGAGCAGATGAACATGGCCGTTTTTGTAAAAATATGTTGAAGGCGATAAATACTAGAAGTAAAACAGAGTTAAATACAATAGTTAAAACAAACAAACAACCCAGCAAAATACTTCTGAGTTGAGGTTAAAATGCCCCAATGGAAATACAACCAGTGTTTTCACAAAGCAAAATCCCATCACAGTAGGCTGCAATATTTAATACCTGTGACAGCATTTCCAGAGCTGTTCCCAATGTGTTCTGCTGCTTTTAAAATTATTGCAACAAGAACTGTAATCACTAAACCACAGCAACATGGTGCTTGCCATGAGCTATGAAATGTTTGAAAGGAACAGAAAACCTGAACAAACCAAAATCTCTCCCCACCAATACACTCAGCCTTCAGCTTGTAAGAGCCTTCCATCATCTGCTCCCAAAATCCAAATCATATGCAAATCTTCTCACTCAAGAAGGCAGAAAATTACTTGTTATGAAAATTTAAAACACTGCAGTCTGTCTAAAAAAAGCTATCATGTGTATGGTTTGTCAAAGATTATGACCAGCATTCACAACCTGTTTAAAAGCATATTACAAGAGAGAACTGCACTACATCACATTTATCTCATATTCATTTGGTGAATTAGTAGTTTAAAATACTGTATAGAGGGGGGGTTTTGGTTGTTGTTTGGTTTTAAATAAATCACATACCTCTGTTTGAATATTCCTGGAAAAACTTGAAAACCACCACAGGTGAACTCAGTTCATCTTCAACCTTCAAATGAAAAAAAAATTTCCCCTGTTTTTTAAAAGATTTGATACTGTGTACAACTCCTTACACTGCTGAGCAAAGCTTGAGTTCTCTTGGAAATCTCCCTGGAATCACTGGGAAACATCAAAGAAGTTCCAGCAGGAAAAGTAAGATTATAATTGATCCTGCTTTGGATCAGTTTGGAGAAACAGACTGGGCTACTTCTGCAGACAATCTGAGGCTACATTTCACAGTCCTAAAAATGCAGGATTTCTTTAAGTAGAAGGGTAAGGGATACAGTAACTTGAATTCCCAAGGCCATTAATACTCTACAGCTTACTCAGTAAGCTGACTACAGTTTCTATACATCAAATACCGACTAAAATTCAGGGGTGGGGTCAGGGAGTAAAATCACCAAACTTTGCTGGACAGAACATCTCACAGAAACTGAATTTGGAATGAGTACATAAGCTGTAATTTCTAAACCTATTTCTGGTGTTAAAACCTCAGCTGGGATAATTTTTGTGTACAATTTCACAGGGTTCACAATATGATCTCAACAGCAGGGTAAGATGCAGCCAGAATGTCTTAGACACTTATGGAATCTGGTTTCATAGATGTATTACTGAGCAAACCCATGTTCTAAATGGAATTAAATCAAGCTCTGAACACAACTTCTGGATGCTCTTCTGCACTGCCCTGGTGTCCCAGTACAGGGCAACAGAACAAACACGATCCAGAGGTCACACACAACCAAGCCATGAGATTTCACTGAACACCAGAACTTAATTAGAAAGATTCCAAGTGTCTTAAAAACAATGGCTATGATTTACATAATATTTTTAAATAATTTACTCTAGTCAAAGTTATTCTTGTCATTTAACAGGCAGAAACTAAGATATACAACCAAAGTATTAAAAGTAGACTGTACCGAAGTCTTAATGAAATCCAGGTTTTTCAAGTTTTCCAGCAGCCTTTGACTCTAGAAGACCAGAGCAGAAGGAGAACAAATGCAGGAGAGAAATACAGTTTTAGAAGTTGGAAGTTATTCTGAAAAACATTTAACAGTCACAATTTTTGAGCACACCCCTCCAACATGTCAGCCTCATCCAGTTTTAATTTGTAAATTTAGAATGTAATAGAAAAATATTTTCTGGGTTTAGTAAAACACTGACTATGAAGTATGGCCTTTAAAAAATAATAAGAAGCACTGCATATAAGCACTGCATTTTGTAACTAACACATTATATTGGATCTTAACTTTTACTAAAGGACGGACTCCAGACATAGTGCACTTGTACCTCAAGAAATGTTTTGAAGTCCTTTTTACTAGGTTACTATTACTGAAGTCAATACTATGCCAAGTAGAGTAGGAAAATAAAGTCCCTCTCAAGAGCTTTCAAGCAAAAATAGTTAAGAGAAGTGACAAAAAAGGAAATGATTGTTACTTCACTGTCCAGGACGAAAAAAGACTTTTTTTTCTCATTTATAAAAATATACATACAATCTAATAGTAAAGGCACATCCCTGCCTCAAAGATTCTTCTGTGCTTTCGTTGAGGGTGTAACAATATGATCGAGCGTTATACCGTCAATAACTGCAGTATTTTAGTTGAATCTTCTATAACACATTGCAATACCCAGAAAGATCTGTCAAGAGCTGTCATAAATCACAGCTGAGCTGTTGCTCACCAGTTGTGAGGCATGTTTTATCCTGTCCACAATGCCATCGTGGCCCAGGTACTGCAAGGAGAGCCACAGGGGCAGGGCACGGAGCTTCTCCACGGGCTGGCTTGACGTCAGCCCCGCTGCCAAGGACTGAGGAGAGAAAAAACAAACCGCTGGAAACCGCTCTTCAATGCTGTCACTTTTGCCAGCTTTGGAAATGATAATTTAGACGCTTCTGAAGAACACGGCAGCACACTGTGATCAGAACCAAAAGCCCAGGGTCCCCAGAACGGCGAGTGAGAACCTGCACATACCAGGGACGGATCCTCGTGTCTGTAGAGCGTCACTGCAGGCACTGCGGGGAGCCCCAGCCAGGAGCCCAGAGTCAGAGTCATGCTGTCGCATTTGGTAGCAGCCTGAAGTTTATTACAATAAGCACAACATAAGCTATATGTACTTTGATTAACCTTACACAAGCACATTTTAAATTTCTAGATTTAGTGAAACATACCAGTACGGAAGAGGAGACATAACCCAAAGCCAAAGTTGCCAGATTCACGCTGGAAAAAAAAGAGTGGGTTTTGCATATATTAAATATGTATTAAGAGACAGAATTTTAATCTGCAGTTTAAATATTTCATATTGATGCGTAAGGGGAAGTCATTTTTGTTCTTTTTTTTTTTTTTAACAGTTCAGGAGATGTTGCTACTTGGTATTCCAAGACTGAAAACTCAAAAGTAAAAATCTACTTAGTTCTAAAAATTTTCAGTCCAACATTTGGTGAAATCATCACCCAAGGTCGGATCCATAATTTGGCATCAATTTGGTATCAGAAATAAATAGTATGCAAATATAGCTATTCTACAAAATACTAAGAGAAACAGTTTTCATTTCAGCTTCAAAAAACATAATCTTAAAACACTGGAATCTTCATTGACATTATCAAAGTTCTTGGAATTTCTTTTTCTCATGGTTTAATCCCGCTCCCAGTTCTGCTGCACACTGCTGACCCAGACTCCCCTGCCCGAGTCTCTGACCCTCCAGGGCAACTAAACGAATGCCCTGGACTCCAACAGCTGCCTTCTTGACAACCTTCCCTGAAGTGTCATTTCATCCTCAATAACCGCTGTATAACGTCCTGACTCAGAAGGTCTTTTTAGGCTTCCCTGGCCTACAAGGTCTTTTTATTCATATTTCAAGCTCTTCAAAGCAAGGGCAGATAAGATTACCATCTGAATAAAAGTAATCACAGATCACTAATCTGTGCTGATATTACCTCTCCAATTAATTCTTCCCGTGTATGTAAATCAATTTTATCTCTCAATAACAAAATTACAACCATATAAAATGCTCACTGTGACAAAACTAAAGTCAGCCCTATGGCTCCCTGTGAGCTGTCAAATTAGATGCTGTCTGTTAGTCAGACTTTTTAATGAATGCAGCTCTACAGAGATAAGTCTCCAGTTCCATACCCTTCCACATGGAGCCACATCTTGTACTGCTCACAGAGCTCCTTCAGCCGGCCCAGCTTGTCCGTGTGCCCCGCACCTGGAGTCCCTGCGTTGAACAGGGCAAAGGCAGTAACAGCATCAGCGCTGAGGCTCCACCAAATCAGCCTCTAGTACTGAATCACATCTCACATCACCTTCCAGATCCCAAGCAAATAAGTCACTTCCCTCATTTATACTTAAATTTGGTACATGTGTTTAATTAATGAGAAGAAAAATACAACTTTTCAAGCTAAAGTTGATGGCACATCCATCAAAAGATTTTGAAGTGTAAATGTAAAATTGATTTTTAACAACAGAGCTGCACTCTCTTAAGTAAGTTACAGTCATATTAATACATCAACTGACATATGCAGAACTGTAACAGCACAATCCAAATTTAAACCAGTTAAATAAAATCCCCTTTAGACAGATAATTATTGCATGCTCATTAAGATATTTCCGGATATTTCTTGCTATGCAATCACTGAGATGTTTAGGAAAAAATATTTTTATTTTTTTATTGTTTATGTATTCATGAAATAGCATGGGGGTTTTTGTGATTGTTTGTCCACAGCACTTACCAGCATTGGCCACAAGCAGTAAAGGCAGTTTTCCGAATTCAATATCATCTTTAATCAGTCTGTCCAGCAAAGCAACATCCTGGTACCAGTAAGAAAACAAGGTGTTTGTCAAACACTGAATTATTTCTGCTGAACTGGGAAAATGCATTAAGATTGAAAATGAACAGCATTCTGAAGTTCTGAAAGGAAACATTCTCAATGTCCTTGGTTTTGGCTTGCACTTTCTTCTCAAAGGTAAAACAATCTGAAGGCCAAATGAAGCATTTGTGAAAAATAAAACACAAATACACCACATAGTTTGTGAAAGTACTCCAACTACTCCTATTCTCGAAATCTCGCACTAAAAAGCACTTTACTCAATAGCCATTAAAATATTCAGCAAATGACAAGACCAAGATACGAACTGCTTTTAGAAAATTTCCATCTATGATTCACACAACTTTAACACAGAAGACTTAGAGGTTGAAAAAGTAAATGTATTAACAGCTTTTCGTAACAGCATACTTAATATTCATTTAATGAGGCTTAAAAACCAACCAAAGCACAGAAAGAGCTCTTAGGGAAGACAAACTTACCATTTGGTGCTGAGATCCAAACATAGTGTTACAAGGCACACGGCACACGCAGGAAAGGGGCAACCCTAACTGCAACAGAAATGATGGAATTTCAACTGAGAAATCCTCTTTTCATGTGCTCACAAATACAGAGTGACATAAAACCCAGTGCGACAAGAGGTACCTTAATATTACGTTATAAAGTAAGTTTTCTGTGAAAACTTATAATCAAATTATTAAGGAAAAAGCACAGGACAAATTATGTATGTTTGGCTTCAGGTCTATCTCACATGACCAACAGCTTGTGTAAAGCACAATGCAACCTGGAAACAATCACTCGCTTTTTAAAAAGCTAGCACACAGGATCCTTTCACTGGAAATATTCAGAAAATTTCTCTTCCTCCCACTGTGTCACTGCTGCAAAACACAGGCCGTAAAAAACACTTCAAGTATTTTTCCCAGACAAATGGTTTTATTTTAAATGTATAAATCCAATATAGCTGACGTTATGCTCAGCATGGACTCTGCTTCCTTTGCTGTTATTTCCACCACGAGGAAAAATAAGTTGTGAAAATGCCCAAAGCAATGCAGGCAATATGAGGCCAGGTAGGTTGTAACTGCAGCTAAAACCCCATGACTGATTTACCTGGTTGCAGAGAGCTTGGCCCAGGCCTGTTCTGGCTGCAGAACTGATGTATATGACAGGCTGCTTCGTGTAGAGCACGTTAAACCCCTCGAGTGTATAATCCTCATAGCGGGTGTGAATTACAAGTCGACAGATTTTTAAGAGACCTTCACGATCATCTTCATGATAATAGGCTGATCCATTTTCATACCTGCAAGAAATCCAAGTAAATACGAGCAACAAAACCAAGAAAACCAGTCAGTTTAGGGACTAAAATAACACTGACCAACTAAAAAGTTCACCACAGAATGGAGAAGACAATAAAAAGCCCTTCCATTTTCCCAGGTTAGAGTAGATCAAAAGAAAACTTATATGAGGCTGAGATTAACAATGAGAGAAGCCCAGTATATCTTTTCATTTAGACTCAGAGTAAGAAAAAGAAAAATCTGGGTTCCTTTAAGATCTCATTTAGAGAGTTCAAAACCTTGCTTACTAAAAGTGAAGTGTGGGAGGAAACACACAAAAGGCTCCATTCTGCTTTTAACACAGACTTTAATTCTGGACTGCTCATTTTAAAGATAATGCAACCTGATATTCTTTAGGCTAGGTTAAGGTTGCGTTTCAGACCTTCTAAGGATTTCTAAGTTTGTGGCACAGCAATTTCTTTTGCTGACATCCTCAGTTGAGTCACATCCATTTTTAAACACTATCACTACCTTGTCACACAAATTATTCCCAGGGACTCACCTGAAAAGCCTGCAGAGCCAGAGAGTAGTGTCAGAAAGGATCCTCGTTGTAAGCTTTCTCAGTCTTTCCCTGTCCAGCACAGATATATAAGCAGCCAAACTATGTCCCAGTAGAGCCATGTGACTCTGTTCACCAAGGTTCTGAAGTCTGCAAGCCAGAACAGAGGAACTGCCAACCAAATTCAAGCCACGGGTATCACAGTAAGATGGGGTTTATGGATTTTTAATGCAGACTGGCAGAATTGGTTGACTTGCAATTTAAATACTTAGCAGAGAGAAGTGCAGTGTATCACAGCCACCCTCGTGCCACTGTGTATGACACACTGAGCTGCCAGGGCACACAGCTGCTCACAGGAACAGCTCCTGCTCTTGAATCAGCCAACATGAGCTGGATCTAAGCACCTTACCTGCATGGGACTTGAAAAGTGCATTAATACATTTCTCTCCTCGGCACAGAAAACTCAGGACACTTACATTGCTATTTTTTAGAAGCACGGCTTTTCTTTGTTGGGGTTTTTTTGTTTGTTGTTTTTTGAATGTTAGTTTTCAATAATCCTCTGAAGATCAGTTAGTACTATTTCCATTTTACTGAAAAATGGAAACAAACTGTATTTCCATTCATTTTAAAATCTAGAGATACATGATAAAAATCTGTTGGTGTTCCCTTTTTTCCACTTTCAGAAAGTGGCATAAAATGAGCTGTCACATGAGAAACAATTCCCTTGTAGAACTCAATTTAGTAATTAGTATTGGAAGCTTTTAAGAAAGCCAAGCCTCATGCGTTATTCTGCTACACTATACAATGTAAGGTGCCTTTAAAAAGTTACCTGGTTGCACAATATTTTACACTTTAAAATACATAATATATATACTTATGTATATCAGTAGATATACAAAAATATATAGATAAATTATATATACTGAAACACATATAGAACTTAAAATTAAGTGGATAAGTTCTATAGTGATGAGAATATTAAAAAAAAAAAAAAAATCAGGTGTCTTCCAGATACAGTAACTGATATTGACCTTACCTGTAGGACTGTGAAGTTTCCTCCTCCTCCTCTCCGTGCATTAGGTTCTGAACTAACTGCAGAATGCTCACCATATCCTGGCCACTGGGAGGGGAAACAAATCCACATTAAGAGACACAAACAGGAAAATACCAGCATCTAGAAGAGCCCATCTGGGACACTCCACTTTTACTGAACACTGAGTTCAGCACCAGAAATGGTTCCTTGGCCTCAGAAAAACTGATCACAAAGATGAGAATGCTGAATCAATACAACCCTTACTTGCTTACAGTAGGAGACTCAGGAAAACAAATCTACTGATACCTGAAAATTGGGTCTGAAAAACCTGACTTCCCAACACTGAAACACTGAATTCTCATTGCTACACAGCCAACCAGAGCAGTGGCTAAGGATCCACATTTTGCTTCACATGAACCAGCTTCAGCTCATAACTCAGCACATCTCTTAAACAATTCCCTACTAATCTCAGTTTCTGGCAGACACAAGCTACGTCAGGCTTCTCACATGACATGGTAAAACTGGAAAAGATCCACAAACCTCAACTTTTATAAATCCAACTAAAATTTACAGTAGTCTAAGAACTTACATTGACAGTTGAAATTGCTTTTTATTCATAGGGAAGATAACTCAGTGTCTCCACTCAAAACCAGAGTTAGTTTCTGCACAGCAGAGACTTAAACAGCTTTTGCAATATTTTCTGAAGTGCTAGCTTGAACTCCTGCAGGATCAGCTCCCGCAGAGAACACAGCCAATTTAAATCTTCATTCTTCAGGTGCAATGGTCTTACCTGCCTTACACACAAGAGCTCTGTTTAATTTCTAAAGACACCTGAAAAGGAGGGAGGTTTCTGGGGTTGGGGGGGAGTTTGTTTTTTCTTACTGTTTTCTACCATATCAGTCTCAGTTATTTTTTTTAATCTGGGTACTTTAATTCAATAGAAGTTTATGTTTACTTCGAGTCTCAGTCACAGCTGTAGGCACCACTACTACATCAGATCCCAAGAGTCCAAAATTTCAGTCACTGAGGACAAGTAATCTTATTTTCTCTTTGCTACATGACAATGGAAATAGTTGGTATGATTACAGTATTACTTTTTCCCCCCCTATGTGAGTGTGGGGAAAATTATGGTGTTGAAAAATGTTAACTTTTCTATTAGTGCAAGTTGTTTGGAAGACAAACATGCAATGTGTAGTTTAAGATTTTGAAAAGAGCATTATCTAAAAATTGCTGCTGCCTACCTGCCTTGGAGTGGTCCAGGAATATCCTTCCGTGCATATTTCTTTTCATTTTCCTCCTCCACTTTCCTAAATTAAAGACACAGAATAAACTCTGTACTTAGTTTGTGTTTGATAACATCAAATATGTAATTGACTTTGACTTGCAGAAATACATACTGACATGTATCTATTTCATTGACAACAGGTTCAGAAATAAACCAGATGAGATCAACATAGAAGTTCAGCTCAGACTGAATTAAAGAGTTCCCAAGTTGTTAGGGTTTTTAGTTCTTTAGCAGAAAGAGAGAAGAATCTCATATATACAGGAATCAAAAATTACTTGCACTGCAATAATAAAAAAAAAATCCTAACTTTGAAAAACAGACTTGTTTTGGCTATTAGAGAACTTGCATAAATTTACTTTAAAAATCCCAGCATTTGAGAAACAAAGATGATTTGTATAGGTGTAAGCTTCATAATGATAATATGACCTTAAACTACCAGGAAAATGAGGGTTTTTTTCTGCTTAATGCCAGTGACACAAATAATCCCCCCCTTAGCACAAACAACTGTTGTTTTTTGTTGTATCCTTTGCACACACCTCTGGTTGTCTTCCAGCATCTTCATTGCTTCGTTCAGATTCTTCCCCATTTCTGCTAGAGTAGGGTCCACCATCTTTTAGGAAAAAGATAGCAACTTTCAAGAAAAGATCACAATCCATTTGTCTTACTACTGTCTCTACAATCTCATAAATCCTAGAAGGGGTTAAGAATGCAACATCTGGACCTAGAAAGACAAGAAATATCCTTTGAGACTGCCCTAGATGAGAAATAAAATGGCATCATTCCCTGCCATTTCCCCAGCAGACTTTTACAACTGTAGTTTTCAAAACAGATGACAAAACACCTAACCCAAATACCCTTGTAAATCTATTTTTTTGTACCTTTAAACCAATTTTTCATCTAACTAATTGGAGAAAATCCCTTTACACAGACAGAAGAGTGAAACTAACCTGCAGCAGGCAGCTAAGACAGGCTGACATGCAGCAATTATCCTCCAGCTGCACAGAACAGGCCAAAAATCCTGATCTCACTGCTGAAATCAGGTAACCACAGATATTGCCAGGATGGAAGAGTTTAAAAATCATGAAACATATTTGCCCTGAACAAGTGACAAGCTCAAAGTGCTTCCCAAAGAACTGCTCTGGCTTTGAAGAAGTCTCTTTCATAAACTTTAACCCAAGAGGCCTGACAGAAGCTGGTGACAGACACTGACACAAGACACCACGACAGGAGCATTTATCCATTTAAGGATTAGATGCCATTTGAAGCTTCTAGAGAGTGTGGCAGGTGTCATCTGGCAGAGCCTGACTTACCTGTATTTGAAAAATAAATATACCCCAGTGTGAGGGTAGAAGGCGACACCTCACTGCTAAGCCCCATCACGTTAGATGGAAACCCCCCCGAGATACTCAAGTGACCCCATTACAGAGTCCCTTCCCCCCTGCCCCTGCATAACCCCCATAAATTCAACACCAAGCCATCACCCACGTACCAAAGACTCTGGTGGTTATCCCTGCAGGCTGCTGCTAAGGCTGGGGGAACAGGGGGAAGGGACAGGGGCTGTTTAAAGAGAAAAACCCCACAGGCAAATGCATTCATTCAGGCAGATACAGACACAAAAGCAAATTTAATCACAGAAGGTAGTGGGATTCATTTACGTGAGGACTTTACACTATTTTCATCCGGAAGACTGATCAAGAAAGGAAAAAAAAAAAAAAGTTGAGAGTTACCATATGTTCAAAGACTATTTTTAACCAAATATTTTGAGACTTAACTCATATTACAGCAAGTGGTAGGTGGCTGAAAGAATCAGTAGCCGGCCATGGGCACAGTGATCAGACAAAGACTGACAATTCTATATTCTCTGGCTTTGACAAATGTTTGGGGGAATAACAAAAGAACAGAGCAAGTGCTGAGTAATATTTTACTATCAGAACTCCCAGCATTCAGCATTAAATAGGTTTTTACACTTTTACACTGACTTGTACAACAAACACCAGGTATGAGGGTCACAACCTAATTAAGCACTGAGTGACAACGCAGTACAAATACAAAAGGTTCCAAACCTCATCACAGATTAAAAGAAGCCAACAGATACTGCAAAGATTCAATACTCAGAAGAAAACAGATATAGCCAAAGGAAAATAATATGTAATATGTCCATACATTTTGAGTGGTTTCCAGAATTGCACCATGTCAAAGAAATTCTGGAAAGAGGTTCAGAAAAAAAATATCAGTTTTGCTCCTGCAAGCCCTTAAGGGAATAAATGATTGGACTTAATCTACTGATTGTGATTATCTCCCATAATTTAATTCAGGCTGCCATAAAACATGATCAGTGGCTGGAAGGCGGTTACTTGTTTGAACCTTCCTTAGCATCCCAGGCAAATATTCTAACAGGTGTGCTGTACATCAGGACTAGAGATTACAGAACATTACAAAAAGGGCTCTGAGCTGCTTTTGTTTGCTACTAACATAAAATTCACCTGCTGAAATGACATCAGATGTTAAAAACTGCACATCCTTACCTTGTGACTCATCCTGTCTCAATCACTAATAATTACACACACATTAAACCCTTCTGCCAATAAGATGGCAGAATCACTACCTAAAATACAGCTTTAAAACTCCTAGAGTTACACTAAGCTCCAAAAAAATGCTATGAAATCCACCAAGAATTTGAATTCTGATATGGGATGAATTGGAAAATTAATCCCTGCTGATTTTTTCCAATTGCTAAGTGGATATGCTGCAGCTTATTTTCTCCTCTGAATTCTGGAAGGAGAAAAAGCCCACCTTCACTTGCTGCATGCTGAACTTTCCATATGCTCCTCCTCTGCTCACATTAGTAAGGGCATGGGGGTGGGAAACAGAAGATTTTCTGTTTATTTTAAGCAGCAAGAAAAATAGGTGTGGGAAAGTTGCAGCAACAAACCATTTAGTTAAGAAAGGTTTCTGAACACACTTTAATAACAAGAGCAGTAATAAACAGAGTATTTTCTTCATGGTCTTGAACTGGTTTTGAAAACGACTGTGGGAGGAGTTCCTGAACACTCCCTCCTGAAGCACAGGACAGCACAGGTGTTGAGGGGGTTAAAGCAGCTGCAGGAAGTTTCTGCACTCAGTCCTGGGTCCCAGGCAGCCTTTGACCAGGGGAGTTACAGGACATGCAAATCCTTCCAAGCTCTAAGGAGGCACCTGCCATGGCTTTTTCCTTCCAGGTTCAGCATCCCAACGCCTCCTGCCCCTCACAGACCCTGACATACCTCACTCAGCCTGCTTCCACTTTTATCATTCATTGCCTTCAAATGTGTTAATCCAACTCCTTAAGGTTATCCTGCAACAGCTTTGATTTGTAGTCACTTCCCTATTCTGTAACTAATCTGTTACTATTTTATTAAGTACTTTGAACTGTTTATGATTTTATATGCATGATGTCACACCTTGGAGTCACTTGGCAGCTGGGGAGAGGATAAGGGGCCATTCACCAACTGTGATAAGACTGAAAATTAATCATAAATTCAAAAGGGAGAATGCTGCTTCTATACCAATGTTTTACAATCTTGATTTTGCATTTCTGTAGGCTGTACTCCTAACGAAATAAAGGGATGAATTTTAAACTGTTTACATAAACTAATGTTTTGCAAAGCAGCTCACAGGTGTAGCTCATTCCCTGTTTCACGGGAACACATTTTCCCACTATATTATTACAACACCTTAAAATGAAGTTTTACCATAAAAAACTAAAACCTCTTCTCAACATTTAAATTAATCTCAAACAATATCAATATTCTTCAGCCAAAAGAATATTGTTTTTATTGTCCAGGGTAAGAAAAGTTTAAGATAACAAAAAACAAGCAGATACTTCATGATTGTTCGGCTTGAATAAAAATGGCAGCGTCATTACAAGGCTTCTGCTTATATGTATCTGCTCTTTTAATCTTTATTTATGCCCCTGACATGCAGCAGGAGCTTAATGCAGCTCTGCTGTTGTAGTTTTCTGTAAAATCACAAAAGGATGTTGTGGTAAATAGTACAGCAACAAAAGAGCCACAGGCTGAGCAAGAAACCACAACAGTTTTCATGTTTAGGGAAAATACTGCTGTAGAGACAGCAAGAAGTTACAAGGAAAGAATTTGCACTATTTTACCATTGACAAAGTCACCTAACTTGAAATTTAAAATCCTACAGAAGATTGGTCATTTCTATCAAAATCCAAATGGGGAAAAAAAAGAAAAATAGAATAGTTAAGGCAAACTTCTGAAATTTAACACAAGCTTCCAGAATTATTTAAACAAGTTCATCCCAACAAAAGATTTCTGAATTTCAGATAAAATTAATTGTAATTATATCACTTATGACACACAATACCTTAAAAAATAACACAAAAACATTTCTGCTGAAACAAAGTTAATTTGCAAAATCAAACCAAGAGATTTTTGGTGTGCACACCTGTGTGTCAGATTCGACAATGGTTTTCATTGCAGTCTTACTGTGCAATGTTTGCAATTCTCATCAAGTGTCTCATCTGCTAAAAAAATATTTTTCTATTTGCTAGACCCTAATGACTGTAGTCACACAACCTCACTGCATTACAGCTCATTAGGTGATTGTACCGAAACTGCGATGAAAAATACACAGTTGCAACAAACTTTAATACAAGTTAAAAAGTACTTATCACATCACTGGCACCCTGCTAAGCTACATGCACAAATACACAGCAAGGAGAGAATCCATGGTTCAAATAAAAGACAGTCTCAAATCTATCATGATAATGCTTAAATAATGTCCACAAGATAAGCGGACAGATATTCTCTGCAGAAAAATGTATCCCAGCTCGGAGGAATTTCAAATATATTTGGGGAGAAGACAGTTCTGACATACCATGCTCAAGTCTTGACAAACTGCAAATTGTACAGATTTACCACAATCTTAACTAAAGACTATTCCCAGAAGGGCACTTACTGCTAAATATCTAGAAGACCATAATTGTATTATGGCATTTTATTATACAGAGGACTACAGCTTTTATCACATGTGGAAAAAAGCCGTGATAAACAAGAGAGAAAGTAAACCAAATGATTATTCTTGACACATATCCATCTGCATGTATGGAAAAATCAGACATGAAAGTTTTTGCAGACCATTATAGACTTCCCCACATCAAGAACAATCAAAACATGGACTTCTTTTAGGTATTTCATTCTTACAGTGTGTTTATTGCTTCTTACGATTAACTAGTCAAGCAAAGAACTTGGTCAGTACCACATCTGCCCTGTACTAATGCACCTTCTTTAAATAACTATGTATCATATGCACATTCTCTTTGAGTCCAGTTCATAGACAGCATACTCCAAACTATTCCAATGAAGTTTTACTTAAATAATTAAAATTTTTCAGAACAGGCAAGAGTCACTTCTGTCAGCACCAGTAAAGAACCTAAGCATTTAAACACTAACAAATACTCTGTAACAGTGTATTCTTCAGGAAGCTTATAATATATCAAAGTTTTTTCACCACCAACCCATTAGCCACGTCAGAAGGATAGTTCCTGAACTTCCTAACCATTTCACGGGAGCACATCCCAACCAAATTTCTCTGGACCACCCCAAGGATCACATAAAACCGAGCATGCTGCATATAGTAAATGACGCAAGGAGGGGCGTGTGCATTAAGCTCCAAGCACACAAAGTACTCGTTATTGCGGAGGCATTCCGTCCCCACAGCCGCCGAGGGACGGGGACACGCTCCGGGCAGGGCAGGACCCTCAGCCCCAGCACAGGTGTGGGGCAGCCACCGACTCCCTGTGGCAGAGGCAAACAGGCTCTGTCTGGCACTCACGGCTCTGCAGAACCAATATTTGCTTTCTACACCGCACCGGGCAGCAGAGCAAACACAGAGCAGCGAACGCCTCCATTTCGATTTAAAAAATGGGTAAAATAGTAATTTATTTAATAATATTTCCTCTCCTATCCTGCTAAAGGCTAACACTCACAGGAAATAAGCTCCATTTTTTTTTTTTTTTTTCTTTTTTAAACGAAAACAAAAAACCGGCTCCTAAAGCATTTCCTGATAGTTATCCTGCCTAGTTCCAGATCCGGGACACAGATGCTGGTCACACCTGCGGCTGCCGGGGGGACACGCCCGGAGGCTCCACCGCTCACCCAGAGCTCCGGCAGGCAAAGCCGCCTCAGCCCCGGGGGCAGCGCCGCGCACCGAGCCCCGGCCGCCGGCGGCCCGCGCCCCTCCCCACGGCCGCGGCCCCACCGCACCCGCCACTCGCGGCGCTGCCCCGCAGACCTTCTCCAGCGAGCCGTCCATGGCCGCGGGCCCGGCGGTGCCGCCCCGGCCGCTCCACGCTGGCAGCGCTGACGGGGCCGCGCGGGGCGGGCCGCGCTCGCGCGCTCACCTGGGCAACCGCCCGCCCCCCGCCGCACGCACCACCGCGCCGCGACGGACGGGGGGGTGCGCGGTGCCCACGCTGCGCACGGCGCGGCGGGGCCGGGCCCGGCCCTTCGCTCCGCGCACCGCCTGAGGTCGCTTCCCCCCACGCCGGCTGGTGGAACAGTCCCGGGGAGAACCCGGGTCAGTGACAGATACTGGCGCATGCGCAGGGAGCGCGGTCCGGGCGGCGACGGGCGCCTGTTCGGGAGCGGAGCTATGAGTTCGTAGGTTCGAGTCCCCACTGCGGCGGGTCGGGGCAGGCCGGACCCCGGCAGGGCTCTGCGTGGCTCCAGCCTTCGCGAGCCTGTCGGTTGTCACCCCGCTGTCGTCTACGGGGGCACCAAAGTCTTTTCTCCGCTTACGGGCTCCGCACCGCAGGGCTGCATGACCGAGGCGGACAGCGCGCTCCTGCCCGTGGTCTTCCGTGTGACAAGCAGACCCCGGAGAACCACACCCTGGGCTTTTCCTGAGCTTTATTCCTGTTCTCCCAAGCTGGAGTTACTTTTCGGTACATATCCCTTGTCCTATTAGTGCCATTGCTGTTATTTGATGGCACTGTTAGCAGCTGGCGCTGTTTTGCGCAGGGATGTTGTTGGGATGAGGAGCCGGCAAGGGCAGCCCTGGGCCCCGACACTGCGTGTCCGCCAAGTGCTGGGCAGCGCGCTCTACACTCTTATTAAAATTTACTTAAATCCACAAGCCCTCCATGCCTATTTTTAGTCAGTCGTTCATGGAAGAATTCATGATAGTTTCAAAAGCATTATTCCCGGTCACAGAGCGAACTACCACCTCCTGCCTGGAGATGGTTCCCTCAGCCAAGCCTGGGCCCATTGCCGGAGCCCGGGGAAGCTCCCGGCGCTGCCGCCTGCGCTCCTTTTCTTTCCTGGCCGAGGGGGTCTGTCCTGCAGGACACGAGCCACCCTCGGTGTCACCTCACTACGTGCACTTCAGATCCGCTTTGTGGCACTGGTTCTGCGTGTACAAAGCTGTGTACACGAGTCTCTTCAATAACCTCACATTACTTGTGGCTTTCTCCTCAAGTTGCCTCAGCAGCAGAGGGCAAAGCAGAGGAACCCCACGGGCTGCTGCTGCTCAGCAGGTGCGCATCGGCCCTGCTCAGACTGCAAAACAAGGGCAAAATTGAAAAGAAAAAGCCGTAACCACTCATGTAATCACACTCCAAGGAGATCATTTTAAAAAGATAAAAAGGAAACTGCCTAGTTTTTATTTGTCGCACAATAGTTGCGGCACTAATGCACAGTGACCCCGTGGTGCTACTTAGACCAAAGCCCAGGCGACACAGTCACCTACATCTTCGGGCTGAATGCACAGCCACCTGAGAAGCGAGCCCACGAGCTGCCCTGCCGTCACCCGCGGGTCATCCACCACCCACCGCCGTGGGCAGGGAGCCGGCCCTCCCTGGCACAGAGAGCGCTCCGGGGCCGCGGGGATGGCGAAGCGGCGGCGGCGGCGGCGGGGCGGCGGCGGGCGGGCCGGTGGGAAGGAGGAGGAGGAGAAGGAGGAGGAAGAAGAGGCGGAAGCGGCGGCGGGCGATGGCCGGGGCGCTGCTGCGCGGGGTGCGGCGCTTCCCCTGGCTCTGCAACGTGCTGCTCTACGGGGGGCTGTTCTCGGCGGGGGACGCGGCGCAGCAGCTGCTGCGGGGACAGCCGCCCGACTGGGCGCAGACGCGGCGCGTGGCGCTGGTGGCCCTGGCCTTCCACGGCAACTTCAGCTACGTGTGGCTGCGGGCGCTGGAGCGGGCGCTGCCCGGCCGCCGCCCGCCCGCCGTGCTGGGCAAGGTGCTCTGCGATCAGCTCCTGGGCGCGCCCGTCGCCGTCCTCGCCTTCTACACGGGTGAGTGCCGGGGGCTCCGCCGCAGAGCCCCGCGCCGGCAGCGGCACCGCACCGCGACCCGCGCCCGGCTCACCCCAAGGAGGCCGGGGTGCCCGGGGACCCCCTGCCCGCCCGCCGCGGCCCCCGCACCCCGAAACGCCGCTGCCCGGGCGCTCGGAGCGGGGCCGCGGCCGGGGGGCTCTGCAGACCCCGGCAGCTCCCGCCGAGGATGCTGAACCGCCTGGGGCACTTCAGAGCCTTCCGTGAGGGGTGCTGGACCAAAGGAGGCCCGCCCTGAGCTCGGTTGGGCCCGTAGCTTTTAATTAGCAGCAAAGAATGCAAAGCACCTTCCAAGGATTGTAGCATCCATGTCTGGATTGCTGTGCTCGGTTCTCAGCATCAGCTGTCTCATTTTCCAAAACGCAGCTGTAAATGTCAGGAATGCCATGGTTCAGCGAACCAGCTTCTGCTGTGAGATTCTATAGAAATAAAATATGTTACTAATGGCTAATCTCAAAAGCTAACAAGTAAAAAGATACTTTAAAGAAGTCTAGTATCTACTTCAGAAATAAACATGGGGGAATAAGAAAATCAATGGGTGAGACTAATGTAATTAAATGCTCTCATTTAACTTAAACTCGTTGTGATAGAAGAGTAAGACAGTCCTCTTTTTGTCTGGGATTGGGAGATCTGCCTTCTGTCACTCCAAAGGGGAAATCATTCAATTTGTGATTGAAGAGAAATGAAGTAAAAAAAAAAAAGAACTCAAACACCAGATACTTCCTCTCAAAATCTTGACTATGTCACAACTTAAGCTGAGAATTGCCCAAAGACCAGAAGGATCTGAAGGACCAGGAAAGGGGTAGTAAAAGTCCCTGAACTGGATAGCAGTAAAAGAATGTATCCATTGAGAGATACTGATAACCCCAAGGCACGGGAATACCTAGAAAGATCCCAGAGTCAGACTAAAGAGCCTCTGCTTATGTGCAAAATGCCTCATTCTCTCTCTTATGGGTGGAAAAGGTGCTTTCATCCTCTCTGTTCCACCACTACAGCACTGGGCGTGGTGTGGCAGAGAAATAGATGCTACAACACCTGTACACGCAATACATCCCAGCTGACCTCAGGTGACAGTGCTGGGAGTCAAGGCAGTAGATGAGGAGATTTGATGTGGCACTACCAGGTAGTCAGAATGGTATTTTTGTAACAATATCAGCTTTTCTTTCAAAGATAAAATAGTGTATTTTGAGAAGGGTCTGGGATGTCACTGGAAATTGTGAACATTTCAATTTTTGCATTTTTTCTGATTGTTGTAAATATTTTACCACTAGGTATGAGCATCCTTCAGAAGAAAGAGGATATCTTTTCAGACTGTAAAAAGAAATTTTGGAATACATATAAGGTGAGGCAAGCAATTTGCTTATCTCACAGCTAAACAACAACAAAAAAGGATAAACTATTTGAAATCTTTCTCTCTCTTTCTCTCTTTCTCTCTCTTTCCATTATTTAATTATGTGTAGGAATATTTAAGTACCAGCAGTCACATTTATACACCTAACACTTGCACCCAGCTCTGTTTGAATGACAGCCCCAATACAACACTGATTCAGGTGGTTTTTTTATCTTTTGTCTTAAGAACTACCCACGCACCAGTGTTTAGTTAGTGATACTATTGACAACGCTTGCATGCACATGTATTAAAATCATTAATTACAGAGACACCTTCTTTGAGAAGCATTTTTAGCCTGTACTTTTCAATGACAATTTTCTCACTTTCAGAAACAAACCCCCTTGGTTTAAGAAGGCTTTGCTATAAACAGCTGGCTTTGATTCACATTTCTGCACATGCAAGACAGAATTATCCGTGCTACCTCAACTGAGCAAGCTGAGAACGTTAAAGGTTTCTCAGATGCAAGAAGAATGATGGATTAGCAGGAAAAAAAGTAATAGGAGAAAATGTGATTGCAATGTGAATTGCTCTTCATACTGTAGAACTATGTAGGTAGGATGGAAAAGGATTGTTTTTATTCCTATGGAAGATGATTCTAAAAGCAGTGCCCACTATAGCCTATCAAAACATAAGGTTTCTATCAGCCTTATGTTCTATGAGTAAATTATCCATTGATTTTTCTAAATATGCCTTACGTGTATCACTAAGAAGGAGCATTGCAAGTGTGAAATAAATAGTGTTCAGTGGTATTTTTCATTAATGGCTGAAACAAATGTTCGCATGTTTAAACATTTGTTCACCCATCTGGTAAATCCGTTTATTGTGTCTGGTGTCAGATGTCTGTGGAGACTTCACTGTGCTTAGGGTTTTGTATTTAAAATGAGTTAGAATAAAGTGTTTGAAAAACTCAGAGCATGGAGACTCATGAAGATGAGTAGAAGTTTAATATGGCAGCCTCAAGGTTAAGCAACTCCTTTTGTAATTGAACAGCTTTTATTAACTTAAATACGATTCAGTCATCACTGAATGTGGAAAAAATGAATCTTGGTGGTTGAAATCCGTAAGAGTAACAAATGATTTGTTTTCCTTTCAGACAGGACTGATGTACTGGCCTTTTGTGCAGGTGAGTTCTCAGGGTGACCGTGAGCCTCTCCCTGCTGTAAAACCCGGTCTTGTGCAGCCACAGTCTGAGCCCGGGAGAAGCAGTGGAGTTGTTGGGTGTGTCACAGTGCCTGGAGCACTAACTGAGCTCTCTCTCCTTCCAACACAGCTGTCAAACTTCATTTTGATCCCAGTTCACCTGCGAACAGCTTACACTGGGCTCTGTGGATTTGTCTGGGCTTCCTTCATTTGCTTTTCCCAGCAGAGTGGAGATGGCACAGCAAAGTCAGCGTTTATGTGGCTCCAAGGAGAGAAGGTCAACGCAGAGGAAGAATCATCAGACAAATAACTTTTGTTCTGAACACATTCTAAATTGCTAAACTGGATTTGTGAAAGTCAGTAAATCACACTGCAGCCTCATTGTCGTGTTTAAAATAAGCAGTTATCTCAACATTTGGTGGTTAGTATAAGCAGTGGAACAGTTTGTTTTTGTGCCTGTTTATTTTTCATAAAAGAGGCCAGTTGTATATTGACATTTAATTATTTTCATGCTGTCAGCCCATCTCATCTGGGAACAACTGACTTACAGGGCAATGTAAGCATTTGCACATCATGTCAGGCTGCCTCACTGGGGAGAAATATTAACTGCAATTTAATTTTCAAGCAACTTGTAATTGCTAAAAAAAGGGGAATAGAACATTATATCATCAGTTGTCAGACTTGACAATTGTTATCAATGCAAGATTACTTTGCGGAACAAAATTTAATGGATTCCATATCTAAAAAGTGGCATTGATTCTGTTTCATTGAGAGGAAACAAAAGTGCTGTGTTTGTAGAGCCCACTTTTCTATGGGGCCAACTTGTTTTATTCTACATGAAAATTTATATAGAAAATTAATTTTCATATAATCTACAAACCTGAACTATATTTGTACCTGTTTTCTCTTAGCTGGGAGAATAAAGATGACTTTGGTCAGAGCCCTTTGGGGTGGGTGCTGCCCATTGACCCTTGGGGTCAGTCAAAAGCAGCTTCTGCATGGTGGAACCCCCTTAAGCACTGCAGGGAGCTTCTGTTCTGTGTACAGCCACTGCTTCCTTTGCTCCTCAAGGACCAAGGGTACATGGGACTCTTGATTCCTCCACTCTTTTCAGCTGTTTCCTCATGCTGAGGATATAATTAAAATTTTGAAGAAAAAGAACATGGGAATGAAGGTAACATGAATGGCAGAATATATATATGTATACATATATCAGGAACTTCAGGAACTTCCATTTCTTCCTCAAATGGCTTTTAAACATTCCTTTTCACAGAAGACACTGGGTAATTATACATAGGAGACTAGGAGAAAGTGAAAATTAACTATGGATTTGCTTTGTCAGCTTGAGGATCAGGTCTGGGTACGGGTATTTTTTATATGTGCATATGGATCTCAAAACAGGAAGTGTGCAAATTTCTGTGATTGCAGTGAGTTGAAATCAGACCAGTAAAGGAGCCCTTGCTATATTAGAATGGGATTTTATGCCTTGAAGTTACTAAATTGTAAGCTTGAAAGAGTGTCTGATTTAATGGGTCTGATTCTATAGAGAAGAATCATCCCTCTGTTACAACAATAATGAACAACTCTGAGGAATGTCTGAATTCCTCAGTCTTGTCTAAATAGTGTACCAAAGCCTACTTAGGCTATAAATATCCATTCTTTTGGCCAGCAGCTGTACTGCTTAACATATTGCTAACAATTATTTGTCACTGTAGGAGGCCAGTGCTGCTTAGCTGAGAAAGGAAAAGGGATCATGCAAGCACTGCTCAATCTATTTCAGGTAAAATCAACTTGTTTAGCATGGGCCAGTGGTGAAGAGTGATGCAAAGTGCCCATACGGCTTTGACCAGAGGACTGCAGCAGTGGGAGGAGGTGGAAGGCAGGGGGCTGTGTCCACAGCCTGTTCTGCTGGCAGGCAGGTGGAGGAGCTGCCTTCCCTCTCAGGATGGACAAGTCACTGCGATTCCATCTTCAGCTGCACAGGCAGGTGTGGAAGAGCACACCTGCCTACAGCCTCGAGGTGGAATTCATTTTAATTGACTTTTGACACCTTTGGCATGGGCTTCTCCAGCTTGGCTAATTGGTTTAAGCTCTGTATGTTGACGTGTGCCCTGTAAGGGCCCATTTCCCTCCATCTCTAACGTGGAGGCTCAGATGACGTCTGCTGTGTCAGTAGTTCCTTTGTAGGTGCTTATGTTTGGTGACTTGAATTCCCCTGCTGATGTGACTGCATGAATCACAACGTGTGAATTGAGCAGTCGTGACGCTGGACATCCCAGGAGGAATAGAAATGCACAGAGGAACTCACTGCATTTTGTCTGTTTATGTAAAAAAAGAGAGATCAGATGCTTCAGACAGCTATAGGTGTTTAACTGTTCTTGTGTGGATAAAGTCCTCAGGATAAAGAAGCAATTTCAGCAGTGTTTTCTTTCTGTCAAGATTTTTGGCATCAGACTGATATTCTAAAGTCTGTTCTATTCAGTAAGAGTTAAAAGTTTCAGGTAAGGTGTGCTAATTAAGTATTTAACTTTTTTTTACAGATGTTATTTATTTTTATTTCTGCTTATGCCTTAAGTGTTTAATGATTAATAGCATTCACTTGGAGAAAGGAACTGGAAAATAATGTCATTACAAGGAGAGTAAAATGTCGGTTTGCTGGAGTATACTCCTCATCAAGGAATATGTGATGTTTTGCTGTAATGCGGAGCAAAAAAATGTTTCTTCATGGGTATAGTTGGTAAAACTTTATCCCCAGATGAATCAAGAATTTGTAACACATGATCTGCATAATGCTGATGCCTTTCTTCATCAGGACTAACTAATAAATGAAAGAACCATATTTTATTTTAAATGGCTCAAAAGCTTATACAAGGTGTGCTTTATTGCTCTTGCTTTTGTGCTGCCAACTTTTTGCTTGGGAATTTGAGCTAAATCCTCTTTTGTCTTCAAGTTTCTCTGGCTGGGGAGTTCAGTATTGCTCTCCATCTTTTATTACTTGAAGTACAGTTCTTTCCTGTAATGGAAGCCTGTGGATCTTCTATTTCAGTAGACTTTAGATCCTGCATAATCCTTTCATTTTCTCTGTTTCTCTTGTTAAGGCACTTGACAGCTAAGTAACACAAATCCCTTTTCACATCCAAAATTTGTGGGTTTTTTTCCCCTTTTAATTATGAGCAGTGATTGGTCTGACAATCCCAGACCCAGATAATGCAAAATAATGAAGCTGCATTGGGACAATTTCTCAGTGTGCATAAATTAATGGACCTTCTAAAGATTTTCTTCCTCTGACAGTTTAGTCTGAAGAAGACTTAATCCGTCTGTTAGAGCCTTCATTATTTCTTGATACCTTTTTGGCTTAGAAGATTAATTTCACAGACTAATAGAATGGTTGAGGTTGGAAAGGACATCTGTCTGTCCATCCCAGGTCGTCTAGTCCAACCCTGTTTGACACTTATGTAAACTTTTGTTTCCTTCTTCTAGCAACTCAGTCATTTCCTGGGGGAATTAAAAAAAAAAAGAAATAAGAAAAAGATGGGTAAAATTTATCCTAATGTCTCTCTGCTACCCTTTCAAAAACAGTCATAAGGGCTTTGTGACTATTTCCAGGAATTGCACTGATCTTACTGCCAGCTGAACATGGAACCAGCAGCATGAACAGAATTACACATCACATAGGTGCTCAGGAAGGAGCAACACACTGCCAGCAGCTATTAGGCCTGCAGTCAGGTGATATTTTTATGTCATGGATCCTCTCTAAGAGCAAATGGCATGAGCAGATATTTATATCAGTTCCAGCTCCATGTTATTCTGGATGGCTGTGGAGATGTGGAGTCTGAATTTGATAAAATGAGAATTTCCAATTTTATTTTTCTACTGCAAATCTTTTATGTAAATGAACCTTCTGTGCTTACTAGTATGCTAAATACACCCTTCTTGGAAAATTCACCAGAAGGCCCCTGTCTTTTTCACACCAGAAGCACCCACCCAGTAACACAGCATAAAATAACCAGTTTCTGCTGCAGTGAAGGTGAAACTGCCTCTAGTCTGTTACCAAATCTGATATGTTGAGTTCTCTTTATAGAACAACCTTTGAAATCTATGCAGCTTCAGCCTTCCAATTCTCTGCTGTAAGTGCCAGTGCTTCCTGCTTGTGCTGCTGCCTCTACTGCTAGTGCCAATCCAGTGAGATGTGCAAGAAATACTTGAATTTTACTAAAATAACGAATTTCAAGTTGACTGAAATTGTCTATGTTTTTGCAAAGGCTTAATAAACATTAAATGCTGTTCTTTGGCTCTGTCTATCTTTATCTCATGTGTGTATAAACAAAGCCAGATTTTATGTAAAGTTCTTATGGGATCTTCAAGGACCACATGCAGCAAAAACTCAACTTGATGTCACAGACCTTTAACACAGCAGCAAAGCAAAAACTAAACAGGGGTTATTCACTCCCTTTAGAGTTTAGTTGCATGCATTAAGTCATCTGCCATTTCTGAATAAATTCAGAACAGAACTCCCATCTTCAAAGTCTTGATGCTGAAGCCAGTGGAGTTTCATTAAAATGAGGAAAAATTTTGATATAATTATTTCTTTAAGTAATGAATATATTTGCAGAAGGAATGGAGGAATTCAAGTAGGAAAAAGATCTAAGTAACTTTTTTAGAGAACAAAGGTTAGAAGTGGGGTCCTTACTGAAGGACTTCACTCAGTCAAGTTTGTGTGGGATACTCTTGGGAAGGAAATGGTTCAGAAGGTTTGAGGCCGAAGGGAGTAATATGTTTCACAACTAGAAGAGAGACACCACCTCCATTCCCTTCATATTTAGAATGAGGAGGAAGCTTTATGGAAGGATTTCAAGTCGAAAAATTCTGTTTCATAGACTTCATGGCCAATGGGGAGAAAAAGGATCACTCAGTCTGAATCCTCAGGTAATGCAAAGCAAAGAGTTCTTCTGAATCAAACCAGTGATTCCATCTTCTAGGAACTTATCCAAATGCTTCAAGTAACAGAGGATCTTCTGTGTCTCAAAGAAATTATTTATGTGTTCTTACGAAGTTTTATTACCTACCCACATCAATCTAGCCTTAACGTTCTAATAAAATGTTATCTCCTTTTTGACAAGATTGAAAGGTACAGTAGATTTGCCTTGGTACAGTAGGCAAAGCCTTCTGTGTGCATGTGGTAAGCAGAGCTTTTGTTTATTCCTTGGATAAACCATGACAGGTTTAGCTCTGTTAGCCCTTTGCTGTATCATTCTTGAAGCTCATTTGCAACCCCTTTTTTGCTGTGCAACCTCTAATTTGAAATGTAGACAGTAATGCCGTATTAATCCCAGGGACTTTCACATATGCCTCAGATATTTTCCTATCTCTGCCTAATATTCCCATTCTTATACAGCCAAGGACTGTCTGTCTTCTCTTAATGTCCATATTGCACTTAGAATTCACACGCACTTGCTAGTCCACAATGTCTGAAGTTACTGTAACCCGTTTTAAGCAAGAACAAAGAATGCAGATTACACGTCTGTATGTGTTGCATATACTTTTTAACATCGTCCACCCTAATAAACATTGCCATCCCTTTTTTTTTCCCCAGTTTATTAATTTATGGTGGTAGTGCCTAAAAATCGTGCACCTTGTATCCAGATAAAAAAAAAAAAAACAGTGTAGTGCAAAGAATATAGTAGAATGTATCATTCCCTGCTATGCAATGCTAGTAGCAATTGCACCTTTTTGTGCTGAAAGAAATCTTGGGCCTGGAAAACCCTAATGAAGTGTGAAGTGTGGTCAGAAAAGACATTGTCAAGGACAGCTCTGCTGTAGCAGCAGGCACATGAGAGAACTTCAGAAACTGAAGGAGGGGTGGTTTTGTTTGCTGTGTTCAGGGAAAACCAGTCTGAAGTGGGGCTGTAAAACCACAGGGGGAAATGACGGCAGGTGAGTGTGCACACACTCGGGGGTTGTGTAAGTGATGGAACATGTTAATGCTCCCCTCTGCCAGAACACCTTAAAAATGGGATATTGATAAGTCACCCTTTCCATTTTATACCCTCAAGACTGACAGAATCAAAGACAGACCAAGAGGCAGCATGGAGATGTCATCTAGAAGGTCGCTCGGTCACCAGAGATGTCGAGACAATGGGAACTGCCTGGGAATGAGAACTGTTCCCCGCTTCTGTCACTGTGCTCTATCCAGTTACGACAGAACCAGAATGCATAAGCACCCAGATGGCTGTGATAAATGCAGGGTTTGGCCCATATGGACTCAAACCGTGCACACAAAGTTCTGCACCACATGAGATCCTTTATCTGTGGAGGAAGTGTCAGCTTCATTCTGAATTGTGTGTCCTACAGGGTGTAACTTGGTAGCAGAGTAATTCAAGTGACAATTCTTCCCTGGAATTAGTATTTACTGTAACAAACATGCACTTAGTGTGTGTGTACATAACAACAAACCCTCGTTTTTCTTTGATTTACCAGGATAGTAGCTTTCCTCTCATTGCTCAAATATTTGGAAAAGAAAATACAGGTTTTGATGAATCATTTTTTCACCTCTAGTTGTTTGGTTTTTTCCTGTTCTATGCTGGCCTGGAATAATCTACCTCTGAGAGACTGGTGCCCTGTGGTATTCTCGTTTTGCCTCTGCTTACACCTCTCTGGGAATGAAAAACCACCTTTACTTACCTACTAAGGGTGTTCAGCTGCTCCCATTTCATGCATCACATACTTTAACATCCAAAATGTAACAGGACTGTTGACTGCAACTGATTACCCATGACATGCCAATGACACTGAAGGATTTTGTGTTAGTTCTACATCTACTTCAGAATGGTCATCATACAGTAAGGAATTATTATGTGTTCATAACTACACCTGATGCATCATGGCAATTACCCACCCAGTGTTTTGCTTACTGTTTTGGGGGCAGAAATTGGCAAAAAAAAAAAAAAAATATATATATATATACACACACACATATATATATACACACACACACATATATATACACACACACACACACATATATATATATATATATATATATCTCCAATGGAACACAGGTACAAATACTGAGAGAAATTCAAATCATAAAGAAACCCTTTCAGAGGTCAGGGCAGTGACTTTATAGCTTCCAGTTCCAGTGAGGGGAGTGGTGAAACGCCCCACAGAAGTGACCTTGCCTGTTAGGATGCAGGGGTAATGGAGCATGGACACTGCATAGGGACCTGTATCAGCAAGGCACTGGCACAGTCTCTTTGGGTGCCTCACAGCTTGCAGGCAGTTTTGAGTTCTCTCTGTAAGATACCAACTTGTGTAGATAAAATGGAAGCTTACAGAAAGTCACCTTTACATTTTGGACTATGTGAAATGAGAAAAGGCTCAGGTCCTGACAGAGCTGTGCCTGGAGTGTGGGCTGCTGTGTCTTGCAAAATTTACACTGGATGTTTATTACTTCAGAATGGACGTGCCCACATACACACTGAAATATTACTTGTTGCCTGCTGTGTTTGCAAGTCTAAAATAGCCCAGACCAATTTACTGAACTCAAACATCTGTTTTTCCTTTGTAGCTATGGACGCCCATCACTGATGCAAAAGCCACCTGCATAGTGACTCACCTGCACAACAGTCAGTGCAGTCATACCACTGGACTTGGCTCCAAATGCCAAAAATAACTCTCACATAGGAAACTTCACTACCCATGGTATTAGTAATGTATCTGACAGGTGCTATAGCAGCTTCTCCTGTGACGTTTGTACCTTAAAAATACAGTGACTGTAGAAAGAATTCACTAAGATAAAAGTAAAATGGAAAAGGAAAGAGTTTAGCAAAGTGTGTTTCTGAAATCAGAAAATGCTTTGGTCAGAATTGCAGCTTTTGAAGTGCACGGATTGTTTCCATTCTTTCTACCAGACATTTATGCCCTGACTCTTTGCTGCTGCATCTCCCAAATTTGTTCTCTCTATTCTGACCTTCTATACAAAAAAAATATAGCTGAGATAAATCTAAGTAAGTCGTGTCTGCCATGGGGCATCTGTGATGTCTGACAGAGGCCAGAGAGCAAGAGATAGGAGAGCAGATTTGCCAGCTGTTCCTGCCCAGCTATGGCTCCTGGTGGCAGGATTTAGTGAGAAATGGGAACTGAAGCCGTCAGGGAAAATGACTGCACGAGCAAAGTGCAGCTCTGTTTCTCTACCAGGCATTATGTTATGAGCAATGAGAAGAGACCCAAAATTTTGAATTTTCTGCATTAGCAGTGCTTTCAGCAGAAGAAAACCAGCCTTCTTGAGTAAAGGAATGCATTTATAATTTATGTTGCTAGGTCCAATGAAAGACATCATCAGTAGGAGAGAAATTTAATTCCATTGGCAGATGCAGCAGCAGCAGCAATGCTCCAGAGTCACAGTAACCAAAATGCTGATATTAAATGCTGTTAGCAAATAATTTATATGTACTTGGACCCTACTCCTGCAAAAACTTTTGTGCAAATGACCTCAACGGGGTGGGTTCCACACACCTGTTCTTATGTGCAGCACTCTGTAGAACTGGAACCTTACTGGATTTTGTAACTTTTTAAATGGGCAGGTGAAAACTTCCTAATTACAATAAATCACCTTATATATTCTTTGCTTTATGTGAGTAAATTCTTTGCTCCCCAGTTTCTGGCTAGTGGGTCTTTTCCAGCCATACTAATAAAATCAGAGCTTTAAATGTTCAACTATTTCTAGGACGCTCCCCCAATCTCCTAAACAATGCAGTTGGGTTGTAATTACCTAAAAACTTGAAAGGATGGTTTGAAATTAAATAGTCCTCAGATCCACTGAAAACTGGCCTTTCTCCCCACTCAGCCTGTTTCCCTTAGTCCCACTCTCATCCAGATCCCAGATGGACTTTTTCCTCCCACGCTTGTTTTCCTCATTTCTACCAGTGAGTCAGTCCAGCCCACCCCAGCAGGCAGCTGCACTGTCACCCAAAATCAGCTGTGCAGTGTCCTGCCACCAGCTTTCCTGCTTGACTCACAGCTCTGTTTGGGCTCTGTCTCGAAAGGCCAAAGCCAGCGAGGATGAGGCGCTGCACAGCCGACAAGAGCTGTTCCAGCACGTCTGGTGCTCAATTCATGGCATATCTCTGGGGAGCACACTGACAGAGAAAAATCAGAGTGCTCTGAAGATGTCCTGAAACCGTCCAGCTCATCTTGTTG
Organism: Hirundo rustica; assembly: GCF_015227805.2. Classification (NCBI taxonomy): domain Eukaryota; kingdom Metazoa; phylum Chordata; class Aves; order Passeriformes; family Hirundinidae; genus Hirundo; species Hirundo rustica. Next base: position 7,512,322 of record NC_053464.1, read on the forward strand.
GCTAATTCCAATTCTCAGGAAGGCAAATAGAGAATTTTTCAGTTACAATTTTAAAAGCAACATGGAGGTTTTCTCGCCTCCGGCATGTGAAGCACTCCTCAAACCAAATTGTTCACACAGTAGCATCAATGTGTGCCAGTCCAATTAGCAAGTGTACCACTGAATCCAGAGGTGGTATTTTTGAAGTATTGATTATTAAGGACAAGACTTCGCAGATGAATGTTGGTGACAAACAAATGAGCTTTCCCAGTATTCACCCAGAGTACCCCACGATTCTTTATAAATGAGGCAAAAAGTGCTAAACCCCTGATTTGCTGTGGGGCACTGGACAACCTGTCTAACTCCTGCTTCATTGTCCTTGTGTCAGAAATGATACCAGTCACATAAAGTTCAGCGTGATCTCACTAGGAGAGGTAGTCCCCAATTGTAAAACGCTGTTCAGGGATTTCATACATATAACCTCCCCTACAATAAGAGAAATAAACTTAGTAATAACAATACTAATCACACACTAGAGCTTCCTGCAAAGTCATTTCCTTTATTCCCAGCAGGCTGCATAAGTGCCAAAGCTGCATGCTCATGAAAAATGAGAGACACAAAATAGCATCACTTGTTTGAATGTCGTCCTCTGGCTTCTGGCAACAAGATTCTGCAATGAGTGTCATTCCGGGCAGTGCAGGACTTCTAAGAAAGCCAAAGGTTGCATGCCTAGGAGCCCAAGATGTGTTAGACTGCAAAAGCCATGAGTGGCTGTGGCTGTTACCATTATTCCCCAGCTGCTCGGGTCAGAAATGCCCTCAGCGCTGCGGCGGCCACAAGATGGACAATCCTGCCGTGCGCTGGCAGCGAGAGGATTTGCGAACTCTCGCCTGCTCGAGCGGTGTGACCGCGCAAGGGGAGCGCGGGCAGGGCAGGGCAGGGCAGGACGGGGCAGGGCAGGACGGGGCAGGGCAGGACGGGGCAGGGCAGGACGGGGCAGGGCAGGACGGGGCAGGGCAGGACGGGGCAGGGCAGGACGGGGCAGGGCAGGGCAGGGCAGGGCAGGGCAGGACGGGGCGGGGCAGGGCAGGGCAGGGCAGGACGGGGCAGGGCAGGACAGGGCAGGGCAGGGCAGGACGGGGCAGGACTGGGCAGGGCAGGGCAGGACGGGGCAGGGCAGGGCAGGACGGGGCAGGGCAGGACGGGGCAGGACTGGGCAGGGGAGGACGGGGCAGGACTGGGCAGGGCAGGGCAGGGCAGGGCGGGGCAGGGCAGGATGGGGCAGGACGGGGCAGCGCTGGACAGGACGGGGCAGCGCTGGGCAGGACGGGGCAGGGCAGGACAGCGGCCCAGCCGCGGGCGCGGCGCTCCGGGCAGCACCCCCGGGGCGGGCAGTGCCCACCCGAGCGGAGGCAGGGCCGGGCGGGCGGGGCGTGTGTGCAGCATGTGCGAGGCGTGCGGCGGCTTTGTGCGGCGCTCCCCCGCCCCAGCCCCGCACTGAGCATGTGCCGGAGCCCTGCCCGCCCCCCGCCCGCGGGCCCCGCGCCGCGCACCGAGCGCCGAGCCCCGCGCACCGGGCGCCGCTGCACGGGCTGAGGGGAGCCGCGGCCATGGAGCTCCGCAGGTCCATCTCGGCCAGCGCCGAGGCCGAGAGACCCACGCGGCGCTACGGGGCAGTGGAGGAGACGGAGTGGAAGGCGGAGGCGCTGGGCAGAAGTGAGTGGGGGCCGCGGGTGCGGGTCCGGCCGGCCGGGGAGCCCCGGCTGCGGCGGGGCCGGGCGGTCCCGGGTCCTGGTGGCGGGGCGAGGCCACCTCGGGCTTCTCGGGGAGGAGGGTTTGTGTGACCATTTTGCCCTCTGAGGCCGGTGCTTTGCGAGGGGGCCGTGTCGGGGGCGCAGCCGGTGTGTGCCGGGCACAGGGCAGCTCCAGCCCCTCCGGGCGCTCCAGCCTTTCCCTGCGGCACGGGCTCCGCTGAGCCGAGCCGTGAGGGTGGCCGTGGAAGCATCGCCGGGACGTTTGCTCCCTCCCGTTGTTTAGTAGGTGGGGTTTAATATAGAGATTTTCATAAACATTGGTCGTCTTTAACGTGTTTCGCGTTTCCAGACTGTGTTTGGAAAGCACAGATGACGGCCACTTTATTCCCTCGTTATCTCGGGCAGAGGGTGCAGCAATACAGCACTTTAGTTCACACCTTCAGTGGCTGCTCTGTATCGATGAGCTCAACAAATGTTCTGTGCTGGGAGAGCTTTCTTGAAATCATAATTTTTTCCAGGAAGCAGCAATTGACATAATCTGTCCAAGGTGCCGGTGGAAAGAGTAGTTAAAAAGATACATCACTGCGGATTCACGTTATCCCTGGGACCTTGTTGTCTCTAAGATACCAGCTATTATTCTTCTGCTGGCAGAACTGTCTCCTTTACAACCTAATAAGCCTGCAAACCCCTTATAATTTTTCAGGTAACCACTGAGGCAAGAGATCTTGAAAAGCTAGTCACAAAAACTATACTAGACAGTATCAAGAAAAATATTTTCTAAGTTTCATCGAGTGTTTGATTTGGACACAGAAATAGAAGTTTCGTGTGCTATCTGTTGTGACACCTTCAGTTTGGCTGGTACTGGGGTTGCTGATGTCCTTGGTCCCCCACCCATCTTTTGATGTGCGTCGTGAAGTCTCACCTGGATGCTTTCAAACGTGGCATGGCTTTGCAGCACCTTGGTAGCAGATTTTAGCCAGTGCATCTGCTATGATTACTTTTCAGAGAGTGCTGTGTTCTGGAATGATACTTCACCTCTAGCTTCAGTTTCGCATGGCTGTGTTATTGTCTGCCATATGCTGATGACAGGCTGTAATTCTCTGACTGATGCTTCAGTTGCAGGGTTGGTTTTGTTGCAGTGTCTGGCGCAGATTCAGGACTGAGAAACTCCACACTTTCTAAAATGGAATTGGAGGCTGAAATCGCTGTTGACTGAGTTGGTTGAGTCAGACGCATGCAACAGTTTTGCAGGTTCTCTGGCACGATACAGACGTGCTTTTCTTGTTCTCAAAACCGTGTCTGGTTTTGTTCCAGCACTCGGGAGCTGAGTGCAGTGCAGCACTTGTAATAATAACAATAATAAAAACTGGTATCCTGAGGTGTCAGGAAAGGTTATGTGTCACAAACTTTGCACAAAAGGTGGTCTGTTGAGTAAAGAGCAGTGTGCAGGCTGAGAGGGGGATCTGATCTGCTCAAAATTATATGCTCAGCATTGAACTGCCACCCAAATCACAGCTTGATACCCAGCACCAGAGTGGGCTGTTGGCAGGACAAGGACCCAATGTCCAGGTGTGCACCCTGCCTCTGCTCTGAGCTGCCCTTCTACACACTACTTTCTGTTTAATTAGGATATTTCTCTGTGTATAACAATTTAGATAGCAATAGGAATTAATCTAGAGACCATGATCTGTTCTTTGAAAAGCAGAAAATTATTATGTTATATTATATATTTGAATAATTGATTTCTTTTGTTTGCTTTTAGGCTTCAGCTTTCTTTAAATACCGTGGAAAATGCTATTGATAGTAACTCATTTAGATGATTCCTGCCTATCTTTCCTATTTAAATACCAACACTGACTTCTGGTCACACTTTTGCATTGATTTAAAAGAAATACTTCTTACTATTTACTGTAATGCTTCCTTACAGTCATCCTAAATTGCATGGCATGATGACAGTGGTGGCCAGACTGTCTGTGAAGGAGCTGAAAAACTGTCATCCCCTTTTTTACTGATGTTAATAATTAGCCTTTGGTATTTGCATATTGTTTGAAATATGAAATGCTCGGTAAGAGTATTAACAAAAGCAGAAGTTTATTTCTGCATATGAATTTCCCCATTTTACTCTGAGGATTTGTTGTATTAAATCAGGATGGAGGCAGAACTTGTGTATCTGTACAGCACTGCACAACAGAGTGCTGCTCCCTGTCAGTGCCTGGTGATGTGAGGGCAGTCTTATCACAAGAGAATGTGCATCCTGATTATGTCCTTTACGGGGAGAACGTCATGGAATTCGGGTCGTTTCTCTGCAATTTGTCAAATGGAGAGGGAGCTCTGTGCTAACTTCGCTATCCGTGGTACTGAAGGCGTTGCTGGGTGTTGGTTATAAACGAAGCTATGTTACTTCACAGCAATGGAATGTACATCATGGATATTTCTACCCTACAATGGCCTCTCTCGGCCAGGTTATCAGTGGAGTTAAGATGGTTCAGAGTAGCTGAGGATCTGAAGCCCTGACTGTCAGGATCTCCAGTGGCTGAGCACGTGAAATATGAAACAGATTTTTAAAGGTGTCTCTTTAACAAGTCCCTGAAGCCTTTCTCTTCACACACAGGAGGGAATTTCCAAGGACTAGAGAACACTAAAAATGGTGGTTTACTATGTGCAGGGCAACTCATCTGTTTTCTAGTGCATGCACGTGAAAGACAAGCTTATGAATTGTCAGGCTTGTATAGTAATGGTTACAGCCTTCCCAGTAAATGATTTTTACAACATAGTCTTGGGGAGCCCGCTCTGAAGCTGAGTACTCGAGCACTTTGGTCAGTCCTCATTACTGAGTGCACAGCTTCATTTAGAATCATCTGTCTTGCCCTTGGCAGAGGCTCATAATGCCCTGATTAAATAACTGCATGCACACCAGGCAAAGAGCCACAGAGAAACAAAGCAGTTTTTCACCGTCCTTTTGGACACTGCACTTCTCAGATACATTTCTGCTGAGCTTTTCTGTCCTCCTGCAGTTTGTCTGAGGGCTGGAGCTAAATGCAAAATTCACCATGAATCCTCCAGCTTGAGTCAGCATAAGGAAGCAGAAATGCCAGAAAACTGCAAAGGTTATGTTTTGATGCAATTTAGAGCACCATGAAATTTGTTTATTGTTTTCATTTGAAAGGTAACACTGGAGGTGAGCTGCCACACTCCTGTATTGCAGAGATCCACCTTTTTGACTGTTCTGGGATATGAAGTGGAGAATAGGGGGAAGGGGCCCTGTTACAGCTCAGTACTAAAGGAGCTGGAGATTCCCATCATGCGATTCAGTAGCAGCATGAAGCCTTCACAGGTGGCTTTGCTTGCTCTCCCTTCTTGCTGTGAGTGTTGTAGCACAGGTTCTGTCCAGGCAAGGAACTGTGAGAGCCCTCCAGAGCAGCACCAGGGGGGTGAATCTAGTTGTGGGATCACTCTGATTTGTTCCAATAGCAGAAAGATAGAACAGGTCCCAGGGTCACTGAGATCCTGAGCTGACACATGTGAAAACTTTTTTCACCATATTCACTTTGTCTTCAAAATCTTTCTAAGCTTGTAGCCAGAAAGACTCTTGTTTGTATTTACATGCTCTGCTGCTGAGCACTGAAAACGTGGGCTATTTAATATTTTGTTTCTGTCATCTAATAGCTAAATATTGAAACAAATACCTTCGGGCCTTTTTTCGTAATACCTCACCATATTGCACAGACATTTACCAACCCATGTTGGTGCTTTGCATAAAAACTTCCTGTTACTTCAACACCTCCCCAGTCAGTCAGAGATGCAGTATGACCCTGCCTATCATACTCTCATAACACTGTTCCCCAAGCTCATCATGTTTCCACTCTGATTTAAAATAGGAAAAAAAAAAAAAGTTTCAGAGGCACAAAAAGATTTTATATGACCCAACCACTACTGCTGTTTCTTCACAGGCATCCTCTTGTGTTACTGTAAATTCCCTCTATTTGTTAATTGTATCTATTACAGGCAATAAAAGACACAAAAGAAATTAGGCTTATTCAGGTCATCTATTAAATGGGTGGGAAAGAGGCTAACTGAAGGATATACACAGTTATGCTTCTTTTTATAGAAACAGCAAGAATGCTGGCTTTGTGAAGGTCTGAACATGAGCTTCAAATGGAGAATGTAATTAATATTCTTTCCATGTCTCCATTAAAAAAAAAAAAAAAAAAAACACACAAAAACAAAAACAAAAAAAAAAAAAACCCACAACGCCCAAACCCACAACTGTGTAAAATTTTTGAAACGAGACTGACCAAAAAATGGAAAATGACAATAAAATATTAATAGTGAACGCTAGACCCTTTTTTTAAAAAAATGACAGAACATTGTCATCAACAAAGACAACTGATTTGAAGGATGCTGCCAGTTCTAGATTATTACCTTGTTCATTATTTTTAATGTTAGCATATTTGTATTGTATGTCAAGAGGAAAAGCAGCCGTGTCTGATCTGTGGAGCCAAGACAGAACTCCCACACTGAAAATCAGAAAGGGTTTTCTAGAAAGGGTTGAGGCTGTTTTCTGTAGAGCAGTTGTAAAACTCACCTGCTTTGATGGCAGTCAGATGGCTCTAAAATTCTCCTACACAGCTTAGTGTTTTTCTAAGTCACTGATGATTTTGGCTAGCAGTGTGTACCTAAAATGTACTGTTTAATAACCTCTACCTGGTCATTACTGCATCCCCTGTAGCTCATGAAGGAAGGCTGTAACTTGGATTTCCATTTACTTCACAAAGAGCCCAGAGAACGACTGACAGAGTGAGACTAATCCAGTTTATACTATTATACACATTGTCTCATTTTTCTAATTCCCCCTCCCACAGCTGGTTGCTCCAGGCAGCTACTGAGACAGAGAAAGAAGGAAAATGGAAAACTGGAAATATTTTAGTGCCTCAGAGTGCATTCCTACTAAAATATTAGTCAACATTGGGGGGAACTGTTACTCTTAAAGCAGCTTCTTCCAGCTGATACTTTGTGTGGGTGTCTCAGTGCTGCAGAGCAGAAATACATCAGTTAATGGGCCACCCTTGCTCCCATAGTCTCCCTACAACATTTCACGAGTTTTGCCCTTCCTTCACTGTTTTTGTTTGGCTATGTGTGGCCAGGGTTTCTCAACAAAAAAGTGCAGCTTATTTACTGCCTACCTTGTCCCAAGGTTCTGGATAACCAAATCCATCTCGATCTAATCAAAGCCAGAGGGGCTGAGAGGAGCAAGGAAGGGCTGAGGGAGCTGTGGCTGTTCAGCCTCCAGAGGAGGTGGCTGAGAGGGGACAGCATCCGTGTCTGTCAGTGTGAGCAGGGAGGGCTCAGAGCAGGGCCCGGGCTCTGCTGCCTGGGGCCCAGCAACGGGACAGGAGGAATGGCCAGGAGCTGATGCCCAGGAAGTTCCACCTGAACACGAGGAAGAACTTCCCTGCGAGCACTGGGACAGATTGTCCAGAGAGGCTCTGGAGTCTCCCACACTGGAGATATTCCAGAACAGTCTGCACACAATCAATCCTGTGCTGTGTGCTCTGGAATGACCCTGCCTGAGCGGGGAAGTGGGACCAGATGAGCCACTGTGGTCCCTGCCACCCTGACCCATTCTGGCTCTGTGTAATTCTGGATTGAGGCTATTTTGCAAAAACAGGTTGGTTATTATGGATCAAGATCTTACTGCTGCACATCTACTCAATTCTCAGCAAAGACATTTCTCTCACCTGAGACGCTCGTAAATCTGAGGGTTAATGACTTCCAAAACTGTGCCCAACTGTGTGTGCCAAGCAGGAAATGAGCACTTAGCATGTAATGCAGTGCTCATAGGCAAACCAGTGTCAACAGTAATTGCTGGAAAAGTCATAGATGAACCTAGAGTGTCTTATTTGGGACTGTTGCTCATGAGTGTTCTCATTTCCTTTAAACATATTTTACAGAAAAAATGCATTTGATTTAGAAAGTAGGACACTTTGAACTACACAAACCGTCCTTGCTGTTGGTAGCCTGTGGGATTATGGACTCTGTGTAATTTTTTTACTGTGTTTGATAACTGATGTCTTGTTGCATGGCATGTTTTTTCATCAGAGGAACCACTTGTGAGAATGTGTGTATGTCTGCCTCAAGGGTGCGTTATAAAACAGGAATAAAAACGTACATTTGGGATTGGGCATGCACTGCAAAGTACTGTGTATCGTGTGTGAGGTTTCTAGAGTTTTCTTGTAGTTACTGAGCACAAGAAAGTTTGGAACTCAGCACTCTTTAATCCTTATTCCCAGAGGGTTTTTCTTCTGTAGCCAAATACGTTCCATTTTCATAGAAATCTTACTTAGTAAAATAGACCCAGAGACAATAAATAATGCTAATTTATTTCCATGAAACATGTTCTGCTGTCTGCCTGCTTAAAAGGCACAGTACAAATGGATTCAAAACTCAGAGATGAAAAATGTATGCTTGGAGGGCAAACTATGAGAAATCAGGAAGAGCACCCTTGGATAAATTATGTTAGTTGCCCTTCAAGATCACTAATAAAACATGAATTATCAACACTTTGTCAGCTCATAAAGGGCAAAATATCTGAGAAAATAATTTTAAGAGAGTTTGTCACTGAATGAGGATGAATGATTTCCAATGCCACAAGCTGCTCGTTGCAAAAGCCTAGTGATTGCAAACTCTACCAAAATTCAAGAGGTAATTTATTATTGTAAGAATATCAGCAGTGTTTAAGGATCTTTTTATTGCCCTGAATCCTTCCACCACCCAAACCTTCACTGATTAGGGTTTTTAGTATTTTTTTTACAAATACATTTGGGTTTTTCCATATACCGGTAAAATTAGAACAAAAGAGCTCACTATAAAGTGATTTAACAGTTTTGTTCATCTTTTGTAGAAAACCACTCCAAAACCAGGAAAGGAGTTAACAGTCATTTCTACCACTTATGTCCTTTCAGTCCAGGAGGCCAAAGTGAGTTTTAGTTTTTGGTGTTGAAGCCAAAAGAGCAAGACATTGACCTGACCTCTCTGGGAAAGGATGGAGAAGCCTGGTTGACACTTTCTTGGTTGCAAACACAAATCACAGTCCTGACTTCATTGACATAAATGGAAATTTCCTCACTTGATTTCAGTAGAAGGAAAACTGGACCAGACTCTGTGTCTTCATCTCCTGGAGTCCAGTTCACCTTGATTCTCTTCAGAAAGCTCTGGGGAGGGGATCTGGGGGCTGTGTCACTCCCACGAGGACTCTCCTGGGAATCTTTGTCAGGCTGCCCTGTGGGTTTGGTCTCTCTGCCCTCACTTGTCCTGTGGCAAGCAGGGATGAGCATTTGCTCCCTGGAGAACCATTTGTACTGGCAGGGTAATGGCACTTCAATCTCCCTGTCTCTGAGCAGTGAATCATTAGGAAATACACTGGAGCCCCTACGGCGAGCGGCTGCTCCTCAATTTATCCATTTTCACACCAGAGAGAGTCACAGAAATCCAGTTATGCGTTTGTGTCCCCACCTTCCTTAGCCAATCTGTAGTTTCTCTCCTCTCATCCTTTACCATAGATTCCCATACAGCTTCCTCTGGGCACCGTGCCTGCGAGGGGATTGAAGTTCCTGCAGTTTGGCAGGTTCTGAGGCACACATTTTCCTTCAGGCTGATAGTTGTCTGTGGCATAGACAGTGTGTGGGATGTGATAGGGAAGGGCAAGCCATGGTGTTTTGAAAGCCAGTAAAATCAAGATCCATTTGTCTCTTCCTTGGAAAGGGGTGAAACATCCCGAGATTATGAAATTTCTTTCTTTCTCGTATGCAAAGAGAAGGTGACAGCCAGCTATCGATTTGTCTCAGATATAGATAAGACTCTGCTTGAATTGCCTTCGTTTCTTCACCTCTGAGACCTCAGTCAGCTCAAACTCGAAGCTGCCCAGTGCCAGTTGTGAGGAAGAAAATATGAGTGTGTTTAAAGAAAAATGGATCAAAAGTCAGTATGCAAAAGCAATTTCCTTGGTGAAAACAGAGCTTGCTCGAGAATGACTCCACATCCACAGATGAAAGGCAAGTACAAAACATTTTTTTGCCAGCTGTCATCATTTGTGTGAGTTGAAGAGCCTTGTGCTGTTTCACCTCAGAATTCTCTGAGAAAGAACCAGATAGTTTTGGCTCTTCTGGCTCTGGCTGTTTGATCTTTAAGAAAGGACGCAGCTTTTGCCTGTGGCTTCCGGCAGATATTGTGTGCCTCATACACTGGAGAACAAGATCCCAGTAGGATTCTCTGCTGCCTGACCTCCCACTCTGCTGTCAGACTGTACACATTGTATGCCCATGGCCTTAAGAATAGCAACATTCATCCCTCTGGGAAATTACTTGTCCCATCAAATGAGAAACACCTTTTTTCCTTGGCTTCCGAGGAGCATTTTCTCAATATTTATTTACTTGCTGAAGTGGGACTCTGTTATGTGAACCAGTTTCTTTACTATCTGAAGCAGTTCTCTGTACCAGAATCAATTTTGGTCTTTACTGGATTGGACTCATATGTCTATAATAATTACCCAGTGGTTTTAAGGTTACCTAAAATTACCTACCAGCTGCTGGTAAGATGTTTATATCACTGTTAGAAAACTGTGTTATTAGAGGAACACATCACAGAGTGGGGAGAAGCAGAGAAACAAGCTCTCTGGTCAGATTATTTCATAGGAGAATGTCCCAAAGGTGTGAAATCTTGAAATGTCAGTGGCCATTTTACTATTATTTCACTTGCACATAAGCGACTCTTTAGCAGCTGATCCTCATATATTTACTCCTAAAGAGGTTTTACAAGACTCTCTGAGGATGAACGTTTTGTTGACTTTGTGTTTTGGAATAAAAAAAAAAAAAGTTAATGGAGATAGAAAAAGTTTGTAAAAAATACCAAACTAAATAAGTTTTAAATCCCTGAACGTCAGCTGTAGCTGGCACTATTACAGCATTTGAAACATAAATGCTGAACCTTTTTGTTAGTGTTACAGGATCAGAATCTGACTCTGGTGAGGAATAAAATAGAAATCCACAGGCTGTTTCCTTTGACCACTGAGCAAAATGACAGAAGTAAATGAACAAGTAATGTGTGTTTCTTAATACTGCTTTTTAAATCTCCATGACATGAAATGAAGTGATGTAGCATGAATTGCTTTCCTTGGAGTGCGGCTTAGACTTGGTCTTGCTGCAGATGGGAATGTGCAATGATTTCAGTGGGAGCTCCACACGAGGGAAGGTACCTACCAGAGCAAGGAACTGCTCCAGTTTCTATTTAGAGCCTCCTGGTAGTGCTCAGCCTCATGCAGGGCTGGGCAGGGCTGGGCACAGAAACCCCTTCCAGAGCCTTCCTGACTCCTGGCAGCTTTCCTGAGCCAGACTAAAATAGCTCCTTACAGATAAAGCTCTAACCCAGTGCCACTGAATGAAACTGACAGTGAGGGCTTCTGGGTCGACCTTCAAAGGCAATTTTCCCTCATTTTTTGTATCCTGCTTTGGATCCATTTTTTCATAGAAAGAGCTGTCAGATCACATCCGCTGTGCAAACTTCCCCACCGGGCTGCACACAGCTGTCTGTTCTCCTCGTTCTCTGAAGGACAAACTGCTGCTCAAAGTGCACAAGGTTGGATTTTCAATTCATAGCATCATGGGAAAAGGTGAAAGGACTATGGAAATCCGATAGCAACTGCATTGTCAGCATGATGGTTTATTCAAATGTCAAGCAAGTTTTCGTCTCAAGTTTATTTTAAAAAATACAATATGATTTTGAGCACTTGGTCTGTTCCTCTGTCCTGCACACCCCCCCACCCTCTGTGAAAGCGTTCCTGGGCAGATACCAAGGGCTGGGTACTTTGGGACTTGCAGCTTCTGACTCTTTTGCATTCTCTTTAAATAATTGGAGAGCTACTAAGAAAGCTAGGGCCTTTTCTCACAAATCAGACCTCTAGAAAGAGGTAACTAATGCAGTTTGATTTCTGGATGTTATTTTCTCTGCCTCTGAGGCACTGGAGGTCACTGGAGTGAGGACAGATGACTGATGCTTGTGGTGTGAGAAGCACTGAGGTTCCTGGAGACAACCAATGACCAGTGTGATCCTTTTTATTTCTTTGTTGATAAAGTGAGAGAAGTATTCAAGAGGGATGTAACAGTGGTACTAGGACAATAATTTGGGGAGGCCTATTTCAAGGTTTACGTGTTATGAAACTATTTCCATATACTCCCTATCAGGATGGGTGCCAGCTCTTGTACTGGCTCCAGCAGCATTTTCCACTATGTTCAATCCTGACTTTGACACACAGGCACAGTGTGCTAGAATGACTGAGTTTAATTCTTCCCTTTCCTTGATTCCCCCTGTGTTTACTGCAGTTTTCTGCCTTGTCTCCTCTGTTTATTCAAAGAAAAAAAAATACAGCTTTGACTCAAACCACAGCTCTCCTGCTCCAGGGTTTGCGCATGCAAAGCTGCAGGGATCTGAGGACTGGACAGACCTCACCTAATGCATGAAAAGCACTCTCAGCTTGTGTGGTCCGAGTCATGTCTGTTCAGCAGAGATATCCTGCAATGGACCTGAAATTTCAGGATAATTCCCTATCAGAAACAAGGAGCATGTACAAGAGCTCTTCCAACATCAATCTGAGCCAGGCAAGGCATTTTTTTCAAGCATCTTCCTGCTTTTATTTTGTTGCAGTCATTTCATAGTAGCTGATGTATTTCCCTCAGTAGTTGTGGAGAAATTTTATGGAGTTTGCCTTTTATGTAGAATAGTCTGGATATAAAATATCTTTGTAAAAATATTCTTGTAGTGGAGAAAATCATAGCAGTTAATTTTAGTGTTTTGAAATCATGTGGTTAGCCACAACAGAGTAAATCTGATGTAACTGTTTTCACGCTGGGAAGGTGTTACATCACTGTGTTACAAGAAAGAAAATCTGTCTCCTGTGAGTCCTCCACATATATAGGTATTTACAGCGAAGGAAATATTATCCTTGTAGCATGTTTGCATCCATTCTGCATGAGGGAAAAGAGACATTTCTTAGAAGTCAGTAATCTCTGTGTTGATAAGGAGGTCATCCACTACCCTTTGTAGTGAAGTAAAATATACAAGGAGCAGGGAACAGGATCCCATCTCATGGAATATCCTTTTAATAATTTTCCCAGGTTTCCTCTTTCTGGAGTGGTAGAAGGACAAAATATCCAAGCTAGAAACCATTTTCTGTCGGCTAGAACAAATGATCAGGATTCTCATCAGTTTCTAGATCCTTTGGAACATCCTCCCCTAATAACAGTGGGAGGTTTTTGTGTGCTAGCCAAGAAGACTGGATAGCAATGACATTTTTGTGGGCTAAACAAGGGCATTATCAGATGCTGGTTAGGATAAATGGGTATTTGCTCGTGAGTCAAATAAAGAAACAAGCAGCGTGGGACATGGCTGTTTTGAGATGTGTATCTTTCTCAATTAATCAACATTGCAAACGAACTGAAAAATGTGCAAACAGATGCAAATAGAACTGTTTATAGCAGTACTTGAGCATTGTTTTATACCCCAGACTGCACCAACAAAATTAGGTCAAAGATAATCAATTCAGATAAAAGTTTGTAAAAATGAGATTCATCACTAAAGGCTTACTTAATCCAGAAGGTCATTAACTTTGCATAATGAGTTCTGAGGAAATGATTAAATGAAGCTTATATTTTCGTTTTTTACGAATAATTTCCCATTAAATGTTAGAATTAGTACACCGAGCTTAAAATTGCAAACAAAAGGTAGAGTCCTTATTTAATCCTGTAGAATTTACTGTATGAACAGTGGTCTGAGACAGGTTATAGTGAGTGTGTTTTGTCTATTCATTCTATCTGATAACACTTCCCGAATAGAGCCAATATTGTTTTCTTTGCTGGTTGCAAGTTTTCATATAGCAACAGGAGAGATAAACACCAAATGAAATAGGAAAATCTCATTGTAAAGCCAGAGAATCAAAGAGGAAAAATTACCTGAGGGGGAAAGAGGAAGCAATTTAGCTTAATTCGTTTCAAAAAATCAACAGATTTCATGCTGGTGGCATCCCAGGATTTCACTAAAAGACACATTTGTTTCTAGCTCTTCTTAGGCTTATATTTAATTCATAAGTAGGGAATTTCAACTTAAGAAACACAGGATTCTGATCTGTTGGATTTGTGGTGGCTAATCTTTGGTGAAGTGTACGTTCAGCATATGTCAAAAATCTTGATCTCATGCTTTGTAATGTGGAGGTGCACTGAGATGAAATTCTTGGCTCAGATGAAAAAAAAGTTTCTAACACCTACCTCATTAGAAAGGTGACTTCTCATAGAGGAGACCTCTGACTTTGCACCGAGGATGTGTATTTGTATTGATTTTTGCAAAATAGAGTGAGTTCATATACGAGGTATGAGGTCACGTATTACCGTGGTACTGAGAATTTTTCTGGGCAGCATTTTAAATGGAACACATTCCAGACTGCGTATGTAATTAAGAAAATCTTCTCTAGGTCTGTGATATGTGGTATATGAAACACTATCATGAGAAATCAGCTGATTTGTCTCACATGCAGAGATTTATTTTTTTGTTTATCTGTGTGTAGGGGCAGAGTGAGAAAGCAGAAGAACAGAACATTAGGGAAAGTTTCTGGATTTAGTCCTGCTGGGATAACGATGGCACCCTTCCATCTGGTTAGGTCAGTAGGAGAATCCCTGATGAAATACACAGTGGTACATCTCCTAGAAAGAGGTGGGAAAATGCCACTCTTATTTCAGCAACAGCAAGACAAATTAGATTGCTTTGTTCCAGACTGACCTGTAATATGGTCTGGGGGAAATTGCTTTCATACCTCACCTAAAGTCACCAGCCAAATGTGTGAAAAATCCTGCTGTCAGAGCATCTGGCAACAAGGAATGTTGTGCTGGTACCCAAACCACAGTTTATTTAAAATGGGAAATAACAGTAGGAAGTCTGGAAAATGTTCTTGCACAATTCAATTATAGTACTTTGTGAAGTCTGTCATAATTCTCTGCAGACCTAATTATGTGGACAGCTTTTCTTTAAATCCCACTCAAACCCACTTAATCCTTCTTTATGCACAACAGAAATGGATGAGATACCGCAGGCTATTTTGCAGATGGGCTGTAGTTGTCTTGAAGAGAGTTTGTGGCTCAGTTCAGGCACTGAGAGCTGGGCTCGGAAATGGTGGCACCAATCGTGGCAATGCCCTTCCAATGTGCTGGAATTGCTCTGAAAAAGTTCTGTATGTGAGCAAATCCTTTTTGCACTCCTGTCAGGATTTCTGAGGCACCAGTAAAGACACACTGTGCTGCTTGATATTTATGTCTAATGTGTGATAGGAACTATACTGAGATGATCCTGAGCTGGCTACTGGGCAGTCATCTGCAGGACAGCTTGCATCTGAAGGCATGAGCTGTTGTGACCTTATCACAGCCACCATAAGGAAAAAAAAAAGTTATAACTGCCAAATTTAGAATCTGGATATTTGAAAACTGCCTCAACTCAGAGATGCAGCTGATATTAAAACAGAGGATTTGGTTTCAGCTGAGTGGAGAATTGTGTGCGAATCCATGAATAATGCGTCTGGGGATTTTTAATTCCATAGAACTTGAGTTTGAAAAGGTTTTTATAAAGAGATATTAATTCCAGCTCCCTTTGCTGTTTTCATGGTTATGTTTTCCTCATTTTTATGCGT
Organism: Hirundo rustica; assembly: GCF_015227805.2. Lineage (NCBI taxonomy): Eukaryota > Metazoa > Chordata > Aves > Passeriformes > Hirundinidae > Hirundo > Hirundo rustica. Next base: position 7,527,775 of record NC_053464.1, read on the forward strand.
TTGCCCTCTAACCAGCTGAAGAGATGTATGCAACCTTGTTATCACTGAGTAAATGGAAATTGGCTGGGGCATGCAAATTGCCCAGACAGTCTTGGAATTGACTTCAAAGTAGCAAGGTTGAGCCCTGTAATTGAAGTGTCAAAGCCCCTAAGGGTTTTCAAGATCCAACCTGTGTCATTAGGTAATTTATTTCAGTGGACATCCTTCTGCATATCCTGAATTTATTTACATCACGATCACTTCCTGCAAATTTCTATCACACTAATACACACACTGTATATTAGTATTTATGACAACATTATGGCATAATCAAATCAGGCCTGGGGCTTTTATTCATTGTTTATGCAAAGATTTTAATAGGAAGCTGCTTTTATCTTAGCTTTTCAAAGAAACCTTAGTTCAATATTAAGTTCTGACTCCTTGGTCATTTGTTGCTGTGAGTACTGAAATACTCTTTCCTGATCCTTAAATATGGTTTTGTATTAGCTCTTAAGCTACTACAAGAGAGGATACCACTGAGGAAGAGTCCTCCCAGAGTATCCAGAGTACTGTGAGTCGCAAGTCAAGACATATAAAAATAGAGAAAACTAGTGGAACTCCCAGTAGCAGAAAACACTGCCATGAAAATCATACTGATATTGCTACAAACCAGCACCAAATCAGAGATTTGCAGCTAGAACTGATTCTAGTTACAGGTAATTAAGTAGCAAATTGTCCCACTGTACTGAGTCAGTTCCTTGCACACACCAGCACCCTTAGTTCCAGAGGGAGGAACATAAAATCAGAGCTGGAGCACTGTTGATGGGATAGTTTAATTTGACAGGATGCGTCTTTATGACTTCCTTCATGGGGAAAGAGTCTGCAATCTTTGTAGGGGCAGTGTCAGACTGCAGAGGACACTGGATCTCAAACAGCTAAATCCTACTTTAACGAGTAAAGCCCCAGAAAATGGTCAAATTAATCTTCTCTGCTTCCTGAGTCCACCCTGCTCTGCCTGCAGGTACACTGTGCCTGAGCTTGTTCACAGGACCTGTCTCCAGCACCACAAGCAGATGAGTACCACAGGGCTGACAGCATCACAAGTCAAGAGAGGGCTGAAATCTTAAGTGCAAGGTAGAACAAATGGAATTTATAACCCAAATATAGGATAGCGGTATAGATTTTGAGGTTCATTGAAGTCTGAATATCACATTAAAACCTATGCACAGCATTAAATTTCTACAAGAACTCCAGCCTGGTGGAGATTCACAGGATCCTTATTGTCAAGGCAGGATGAACAACTCTTGCCAGATGAGCTGTTTTTTTCAGGATATCATTACAACCAAGATGAAGCTTTCTATGCACAGAGCAGTTTCCTAAGACTAGAGACATCTTTTTCCTGGGGGAAGTGTAAGATTAAAGGGTTGCATAATTACCCACTTAGGAAACTGAAACTGTCATAAACTGACAAAAAACAAAGCCAAGAGTAATTACTACTTATAAATTTTACAGGATAACAAACAAGACTTTAATTGATGCTTTTTTTAAGAGGCAAGATTTTTATGGATCTTATCATTATGGAATTGTGCTGGTATATATATTTAAATAGGGAGCAAGGGCAAAAAATTGTCCCTAAATTAGAAAGTTGGAACCATCATTTAACTGTAAAACCTCTAGTTAACAAAGTACTGAAGACCATCCTTAATTAGCAATCACTGTTACCACTGACTGTCTATTTCTGCTTGAGGACATATAGGTCAGTGGGAAAACTCAAAGCGGGATCTCTTTCAGGTTCAGTTTTTACCCAGCTGTATTCAGTGCAATGCAACTTGTTCTACAGAGGTACAAAAAAGATGGAAATCAACTGAGAATCTTATTTGGGCAGTGGGCAAATGCAGGCACTTCCATCAGATGTGACAGGAGTCATTGTGTGCAGTTCTTTGAGTGTAACACCACAGGAACCAAAAGGCCTTTGAGAGTTAGAGGAAGGAGTTAACATTCAACACTGTGAATCTGAAATCTCAGTGAGACCAAGTGTACAAAAGGCTGAAATGGGAAAGAATAGACTGCTGCCATCAGGCTTTCTTGCAAAGGTAAATAATAAAAAATAAAAGGTCAAAGCTTGGAGATAAGAACAAGAACATACAGGATAAGCAAGTAAAAGAATCTTTTTATAATCAGAGGCGTTTAGATATGGAACAGACAGTGCAGTGATTCTGGAAGTGCAGTGGGCAATTGCACACGGTGCTTTTTATATTCTCTCCTCTCCTAATTTTAAAATGGGGTCAATATGGTGGAGTGTGAGTGAAATATTTTTGAAGTAGAAACTTATGTTTGAAGATACCTAGGCTGTAAATCTGCGATAATTAAAAAATAAGGAAGTATTCATGACCTGGACAAAGTAAGTCCCAATGTTATAATTGTGCTATTACACCCAGACCACAGCTGAAGGATGGGCAGAGCCATCACCAGTCACAGCAGATGATTTAATGGTTCTTGGAGAGGAAATGATATGGCAAACAGAATGATCTGTGGTGGGTTTTGGATGAGCAGAGGTGGATAAATAGAGAAAAAAATTCATCATATGTGTCTCTCTATAGACATAAAATTCTGATCTCTTTCCTGAGGAGCTGCAGAATGGACCAGATGCAAGGGACTGCTCAAGTGCAGCAGTTTGCCCCAGAACATAAGTGATCTGTACCCAGCACAGCACAGAGCTGAGGTGGCCACTGCTTTGTGCTTCGGGTTTGCTGGAAGCAAAAATGCACCACAGTTCCCCACCAATCAGATAAATCCCCCACTTCTTTTTCTGCTCCAAATGATGGTTGAGAAGCAGGGATATTTGATGACCGTGATGCTCCCAGAGATGCTGGTGTTTAATCAGCTTTCAGGAGGCGTCTCTGGATCCTTCCTGCCAAAGAGGATCCCTAGAGCTGCCAGCTTTCACAGCTGCCTGTTGCAAAGCCAAGCTGTAAGGGGACTCAGCCAGCCCAGAGGTTTATGCTGAGACTTGGAGCATGTGAAAAAAACACCTTTGGGATTTCTGGGTGCCCTGCTGTCTGGCAAAAATATTTGAAGCTTTGATGCCTGGTTTAAGCCAATATCTCAGGGCCCTAAGGTTACCCCCTGTGCATCTGAGAGCTGCATTGCAGTTGAAGCTTCTGATTATTTTTGGAATTTAACATTTCCAGAAGTGCAAGGCTGTTCTGGATCCTCATGCACTGAAAGGAAACAAGGGTCTTTGCACAGAGGGATTCTTTTTGACTTTACAGTAAATGTACTGAATCCAGTGTGTTATCCCCCAAATACTCTGAATGCCACTTCTCTAGCATTTTCCAGCAAGACACTGCTCTGTCTGAAAGCTTTGGCTACCACTGCTTGCAGGGACAAAGTACATCTGGCCACCTGTGAAGGAGATGTGCTCCTTGTGTTAGCCCAAAGTGCAGTTCATGACTCTGTGTGCTAGAGATCCCAAAATTTAAATGTGTTCCTCCATTCATGGAGAAGTACCAATAAGGATTCAAAAATTGTAACAGTCACAAGAAGAAGAAGAAGAAATCAGCTTCCTGCTAGAAGCAAAATTCAGCTGTGTTATCTCCAGCATTCAGTGCCATTGACAGCAGTGGAAGTGAAGTGATTCTGAGAACTTCTGCACACCTGACTGTGACTGGAGTAGCACATTAGCTTTTTGCTCCTCCAGTAAGAGCCTCTGCACATTCCTATTGTCTTCAGAGATTACTTTCCCACAGCGTTAAAACTCAGCAGGTATTTGCGCTGCTGCCACCTCAGCGCAGCCTATTAGCTGCTCACTGAGACCTGCTGCAAGCAGCAGCACCATTTTACTGAATTTGGTGCCGTCACCAGCCCGTCCTTGGTGCAGGAGATGAAACAGGAGAACAAATTGACAAGCAGAGGGAAGAGATTGCCTTGAGGGAAAAGAGGAGATTACAGCATTTCTGAAAGAACCCCTGAAATGGACTGTGAGCTGTGTTCTGCAGCAGGATGAGGACATTCCTGGGATGTTTCCCAAAGCCAGACTGCTGCCAGTGTCCAAACCAAGAGAGGCAGGCAGTGAAAGCGGCAGAGAGTGGGATGTGCTCACAACCAGCTCTGCCACACTGGTACTGCCCCTTCTTTCCCTTTCCCCCAGTCTACCCATTTTAGATTGCACAAGACTGCAGCCTCACAGGCAATTGAGGAACAAAACACATTGCAGCTGTTTGTATTGTATTTATATGGTAATTCCATCAGAAAGCATTGAATAAATACCGTACCACACTCATGCCAAACTCAGTAATTGTTAGGCTTCACAGTAATGGAATGGCGAGGCAGGTTGGATTAGAAATAAGCAATTAAATGCAGTTTTTCCTACACAGGTTAGTTATTGGCCACTGCATCTTACACCAGAAGGGTTAAATCAAACAGAAAAAAAAATCAACTCTGAGGCAACAACAAAAGGTACAGTAAAAGGCCTGGCTGCAAGTCTAGCCATCCATGGCTCCAGGTGACATGCTAGTGACAAACTGCAGGAATAATCTGATTCTTTCACACGACCATAGTTTTATCTGGAATATTTTGAACTAAAATTAATTTTTCTGCATTATGCAACTATTTCAATTTCCACCAAGCATGCCTTTTTTCAGCGGCTCTAGCTCATTCTCTCTTCATCCATTTCTGACCTGTGCCTCCTGCTTGCTTCTGCTTTGTCTCATCAGCTAATAGTGGTCTTGAGAGTCTTGATTTTGATATGTCAAGTAGCGTGAAGAGTTTACTTGCTGCACTCTGCTCTATTAGCACTTAATATACTTCAGTGAATAAAGGATTAGCTCGAGAATTTCACAGAATTCTTGAAAAAGCCCCAAAAGTGCTGACCCAGATTTGGAACAAAACTTATCAATTAACATTTTCTTAACAAGGATTATCTTATTATTGGAAAATTTAAGGGCGTGGAAGCAGGCCTCAAATTGCTCGATTTAAGTCCAGCCCAGAACAATGACTTAAAATAATTTTGAACTGGAGCACCACAATTGTGTGGGCTGAGGAGCAGGTTTGGGTTCCCACAGCGGAGATTCGGGCCCCTGTGTGCCGCTGAACCGCGTCACCTGTGGGTGTGCCGTGGCAATGACGGCCCCTCAGGAGAACGAAACGGCTGCAGAGCACGGGGAGCCCGTCCCACGGGGCCGCCATCGGTGTGGCACCGAGGGCCAGCAGCAGGAATTAATTCCAGCGTCCCTCACCAGCTGGTCTGGAACTATTGGCACCAGGTGTGAGGCGTTCTCCCAGTTCTCACTGTGTCAATGCGGGCTTCTTTTAGAGTTTTCTCTGCGCTTACTGACTTAATAGGCAATTTATTTTTTTTTTTGTTGCTTTTAAACACAGCTGGCTACTGTTCTATTTCTGGCTGGCACACTGAGGGTGAAGTGTGATCGTGAAGTTAATACCCGGTTTAACTATACCAGTCTGCATTTAAATTGAAGCAAAATTATGCATAAATGACTTCAGGTTTACCTCTTCAGTCTCTCAGTGTATGTAATAGCTTGATAATTTTATTTCCCTGTAGTAATTATTTTGTGCTAATATCGTTTTGTGCATGCAGTAATATCATTTTACTTGTTTCTTTGTCACTGAAAATTATCCTGGAGGTTGCAGAACAGACAAAATAGTTTCATCCTGTCACACCGGCTGTGACTAATCTCAGTGTTGTCTTCACTTTTGCTTTATGAATTTTGTCTCATTACCAGAAAAAAAAAAAAAAAATCAATATATGCTAAAAAATAGTTGACTACTGCATACCTGTTTTAAATAAAATGAAATGTTCATTCTTTCTTTTTTGAAAATGTAAGGGACTTTCTGTGTGAACCTGTTCTGAATCATGTCTCAAAGCACTAGAGGTGTCATTACTCACTGGGACAGAGTTAGAGTTTACTAAAGGCTCAAAAATATTAACATCACCTTCCCCAGTGGTTCATATCCCCGGAGCTCAAACCATTTTATGAAAAATAATAAATTCTCCTTCGGCACAGCTGCTGCCAGGTAGGCCGGTTCTCCAAAACCACGCTGTTGGAAGCGGGGCTGAGCCCCGAGAGAGGCCGGAGATCCGTGAGGATCCGTGCTGAGCGGGGAACGCTGGCGGTGTCCTCGCACCCGTGCTCCACTCCGCTGCTCCAGCCACTCCTCTGACGAGCTGGGAACTAATTCCTAATGCTTCCTACATTTATTTCCCTCCACTTTCAAACTTCTGCTGCCTTGTTTGCGTTTCTGATTCTTTTGGAAACGCTGCGTAAGTTTGGGTCGCTTTCAAAAATTTCTTCTCTGGTTCAAGCACACGTTGAGTGGGATGTGAGGGAGAATCTCTGAGTGTTCTCAGGGGGTCAGAGGAGATTTCTGCCTGTCACACTGATTCCTGTGCTGGTTTAAGCACATCACTGGGGCATAAGGCTTGTTTGTTCCTGAATTGTTGGAGTCACAGGGTGGAGGCTGACCCCACACGAGGGGTGACAGCAAGGCGCTTACGGCTAGAGCTGCAGAGGGCAAGTAAATGAGGTGCCTTTTTTATTTTTTTTTTTGTGGGTTGTTACCCTGTTTTTTCTGAGTTTTTAAAGCCTTTTGAAATGGAGTCAGATCTTTTAGTTACTGTACAATATTAGAGCAGTTTTCTACCTTTCCCACAGATGCAACATAAACAAATCCTTTGTTTTTCATTCTCTGTCCTTTGTTTGCATATTTCTAACCTGAAAACAATTGTAACTGACAATTGGTCTGGCCACTGAGGCTGAGGGGTGGAAACCCCAAAAAGCCAATCTTCTGCTAGACCCACAAATGTATAAAAAGTAAAAATAAACAAAGGGGTCTCTCTTCTCTCGGCTCTCTCAGCTGTGAGCTGGGATCGGAAGGACCTCTGTGAAAATCTCTTGCCTGTGTGTGACTGCTTTGTGTGTCCTGGTGACACTGGTTTGTTTTTTTTTTCTGTTTTCTGAGCTCTTGAGAGCTAATTTTATAATATATATATGTATGTGTAATTTATTGATGGTTTATATTCCTATTTACCAGTATTATCTGCTTTAATTCATGGTAGCATCAGAATAGCTTCCCATCTCCTGCTGATATTTCTGGCAAGCACTGAAAATGAGAGGTGGGCCTGTGGGAACCTCATGACATTTAGGCTACACATCAGCTAAATATACTCCAACAGACACAATGATTTCTAACAGGAAAATCCGTCTTGTACAGGCAGCCTTTATGTGTTCAGACACACGAGACAGCCTCACTTTACAGACCAGTTTTGCAATTTGAGTTTAAAATCAACTGCTGAAACATGTCTGTTCCCTCATGACAGACATTTCAAAATCTGTCTCACTTTTTTATCCTCGAGATTCTGTTATCTTGAAAAAAAAAAAACAGTGATTTTTTTTAACATTTGTTTCCCTACTTTCCTCATTAAGAAATGAAGTCAAAACTTTTAGATATTACTAGCAGGATAACTTAAAAAATTATCTATTTTTAAATACAAGGGAAGTATATTTTGTTTATATAGTATAGAATGTTTTTCCTCTTGTTGTCTCCATTTTGGAAGAACCATGAGCTAAGCTCATACAGGGGCTATTTGCTGAGATTTTCTAGTTTCATTCCTACTCCAAGTTTTTGTCAGAAATTCTTCTCAGCTGTGCTTAGTCTGTCATGAGGGACTTGGGAATTTGTCTCCTTTTAATTAATTGAACAGCTTATTTTCTGATGCTTTTTGTCTGCTGTTTTCTACATAATTATACTGAGTACATTTTGACCTCTCTATTTTCCCCTTTTCAAATCAATACAGCTGAAACAAGCCTTCTTTCAGGAATATCTCTCCATTTGGGTACCAAAATATGCAGCCGACCTATTTTTCAGTGTCTAAATTCTTGTTTAAAGTGAGGGCCAAGTGTGATGAACCCTTGGAATGGGGTATTCCAGCAGCCAAGCAGTTCTTTTTCCAAACCCATCTTATATAAATTGGTTGCTTTACATTCAGGGAACTGTCCATAGCCCCGTTTCTCTCTGGGTTACATAGGTAATACATCAATTATTCAGATATAATCACTGAAGCACCCTGGCCTTACCAGCTGCCAAGTTATTACTGCAAAGTGCTTTTTGTCTCCTCAACCAAATTCAGTGTCCTGGTGAGAGGCACTGAGCCCCTTGCAGGATGAGGTCCTGCATCCTTTCTGACCTCATCCTCGGCTCCTCTGCCTGGGGCTGGGCTCCGGGGGTGGAGTGGCGTGGAGAGTTAGAGGAGTTAAAGGTGGGAAACACTCATGGGTTTATGTTGCCTGCACCAAGGTAGGACTCTTCAGAGCTGCCAGTAATTGCTGTGAGAGGCTTTTGGAGCAGTCAGTTTGTGGTGATAGTGGGTAAGGAGTGGTGGCTGTAGCTTGGACGGGGTTGGGATTCCTCAGAGGAATGCTCGAGCCTGGCTAACAAAATCATTGTCACTCTGGCTTAGGGAGTATTTCACTTCTAAACGGTTACATTGCAGCTAATAAGCAAAACAATAGAGAAACCAGTCAGCGCAGCGTTCAGCTAGAATATTTTTTACTGCTTAAATTAATTACTCCATAGTTAGGTAGCTCTGTGATTTAATTTACATTCCTGAAAAACACCATTAAGACAGTCTGACTGGCTTAATTCATTTTCTCTGCTTCCACACACAGATCAACTTGACATAATTTCAATGGCTGAAACAACAATGATGCCTGAGGAAATTGAGCTGGAGATGGCAAAGATCCAGAGACTTCGGGAAGTCTTAGTCAGAAGAGAATCAGAACTCAGGTTTATGTAAGTATCAATCCTTCTGGGAAAACACTATGCAAAATTAATCAAAATAGGAAAGAATGGTATTTAGAAGACTTTTATCTGCTTGACATTTTAAAAGGGAGAAAGATAAAGAGCATCCAGTTAGGTGAGCACTTGCAAAATACTGTTGGGAAATGATTTTTGTAGTTGCAAAGGAAATTACCTTTTTTTCACTCAGCACCTTTTTTTTACTCGGCACGATTTGCAGAATACATAAAATGGATCTCTTTTCCTTACAAAAGGAAACTTTAGCAAAGTATGTGTCTATGGAGCATCTTTTTCTACCTGATTTCAGTCCTTTGTGGCATGGATATTTGCCTGAACAATTTGTCTGAACAAAATATCAACAGGTAGGGGATTTGAAGCTTCCACAGTCTAACATAATTCAGGCTTTATTCCTACTTCATTAGTGGTCTTAGACAATTCGTGTCACAAGAGAGCACACTGTGTTCTGCACTAATAGCAGCCAAGATTTGACATTTGTTAAATGGAAGCCATTAAGTTGTGAACACAGAACACTTTCTGATATATCAAATTAAATAGCAATATTTAATTATACTCCAAGAGGGATTTTTAAAGTTTCCAAAAAGGTCAGGCACAGGAGCCTCACTGAAGGTTCATGAATATTGATCCAATTCTGATGGTGAAGGCAATTGGGTTACTATTCCTAAATAATCAAATTTAGAAGATCAGAACTTATTAATAAGAAGTGTATTATTTTGAAGTGTCCTTAGTCTGTGAGTATCTCAGGTCAGAAACAAACGCCTTTGCTGACAGGTCAAGAAATTCAATAGCTCTAAAACCTGCTGAACTCAGACCCTTGGCATTAATGAAGCTCCAGTAGCCTGAAAAAACTCACTGGCTTTCTGCTCATGTTAAAGTACAGGGGACTGATACTTTGACCCTTACACTGGAGGTTAATTTTAGTGCCCTGAGTGGCATTGCCAGAAGCTGGAAGCAAACAGCACAGACACAGCACATCTGTCTTTATTATCCCAGAAGACTTCTGCCCAGAATCACTGCTTAGACACCTTTGGAATAAGGACTGGTAGTAGTGGCACTGACCTTTAGTAATGCCATAGTGGTACAAATAAAGTGAACAGGAAAGGTTTTGTCACTCCTGTTCCTGGTAGTCAAGTAACTACTTGGTTATCTGTTTGTACATAAATTTAATCTGGAAGAAGCCTCATCATTGAACCCTGCACTTCTGTTGACATTTTCTATATCAAACAAAATGCTGAGCCAAACTGCCCCAGTGAATGAGAGCAATTGTTCTGTTTGTTCTGGTATCCAGTCTGCTCTTTTCATTTCCCCCATGCTCACACTCTTTACTCTGTATTGCCTGGCAGGTGTTTGAGTAAGGGATTTAACACAGGAGAGCTTTCTTATTGAAAAGGGAGTACAACTGACATTCACACTGTGCAACTGTTCTCCTCGTGGGTTAGATCTCATCCTCACACACTGCCTGGAGGTGCCCTGGAGCGCTCCCAGCCTCTCCCTGGCACAGGCAGGACAGCTCTCCTGAGCAGCAGTCTGCAGGAGGCTTGGCCCAAGGGACTGGCAAAGCAGGCAGGTGGCAAAGGCAGCGACTGCCAGAGGTGGCCCCAGTTTTTTTTTTCTAAGTCACCGAGAGCCATGGCCAGAGACCCTCTCATTCCCTCAGCTGCAGCAGCCCAAGGTGATTGCTTTTCCAGGGGTATTCACACAGCTTTCTAGCCCAGCTGCTGCCTGCTGTGGGGCAGAATATTCTGACTGTGCTCATTAATCCCTGAGGCAGTTAATTCAGTTTGTAAACGCCACTGAACAAAATGGCCAGAGAGAAGCATGTTCATGTGATACCCAAGTAATACAGCAGCACCTGTTCTTTACTGCCTCTCATGCTGGATAGCTTATGCTGGCAGAAGGGCTTGGCTACATTTTTCTTCAATGACAAACATCTTTTAGTGACAAATGTATTTTAACGACCTGTTGCTGAGATTAACAGCATAACTCATGGCTACCTCAGTGGTCCAAGTTTTGTATCTGTTTCACTAAGCAAATTATATAAACTCTAATTCATACACCTATTGTGGAAGACTTTATATGTAGCTATATTTTTTTTCCATTTGATTGCTGAAGTAATGAATTGCCAATACCCAAAGACCAGAAGTCTGTATGTAGGTCATGAGTTTTAGTAACTGTTTTTTTCTGACAGGACTAGATTCCCCTGGGAATGACCTATACAACCAGCCACATGAAGCTGATCCTCCTCAGGCAGGTTTAGGGCAGACAGCTTTGAGCACTGCTAACGAGCAGCACTACACCTACGCTCAGACCACGAGTGCCAGGCCAGCTCTAATGAGAACCACTTCTTTTAGTTCTTGCATCTGCTTTGCCTTTAATTAACACACATAGTATTAGAGAAACTGGGTGGTGTGTTTGTATTCTCTTCGTTGCCTTTCGTGCTGTTAGCAACAGAATAGAAATTCTCTTGGGTTAAATTGAGGTTTTTTTATAGTTCCTATGAAAGCATGAACGTGATGAAATGATTCTGTATCCCTTGCACATCCAGCCACAGCTCACCTTTCCAGCTACATTTTTTAAAGTAACGGTTCATTCTTCTCACTGTCTGTCTGTCTGATGGATCTTTTTATTCTTTTTATTCAGCCAGATCCTAAAGCAGGAAAATACACTGTAGCTGTGCTTAAAGCTAGCAGTGCTCTGTAGCTGTGCTCAGTGTGTCCCCAGCCCTCAGGGTGCCTCTGGCTCCCTCCTGTCACAGGCACACGTGGCCTGTCAGCTCTGCTTGCACACACCACAGGTGCCACAGCTCTTCCCTGCATTCAAAGATGCTCACTCAAGAATAAGAGAACAAAACACTGCAAGCTAGACCTGCTGCTGATGGAAACCGCAGCAGGCTCTTCCTCTGTCAGGTTCAATCCATGGAAGGAATGTGCTCTGAGGCTGCTACTTGAATTTACTCTTTTCCTTGAAGAAGATGCAAATGTGGTAGCCACGAAATAAGGACATTAGAGAGAGAACTGCTCTAGGTTGACATATCGGCCAGCAAGAAAGCCCCAAGAAACCCAACTGGAAAAGAACCCTAGCAAGGTCTGGATGTGCAGTGGACGTGGATTTGGTTTGCATTTTTCACACTGGTGTGTGACCAAGGAAAAGCTGTTCCTGCTGGTTTACGAGACCATCAGTAAGGTGATGCTGCTTCTGGCAGATCCTCAGCTGAGGCTGGTATAGCTCGTGTCTCTTCAAACAGCACAAACTCTGCATGAGGGGGTCCTTGGCAGAAAATCACAGAACAGTTTGACTTGGAAGGGATTGTACCCATCAAAATGATTTTAAAACTCAGAAGATATCTTTAAGAACGTGTTGCAATTTCACTGCCTCTCTATACCTACAAGATGTGCTGTCCCCAGTCCCACAGAGCAGCACATACTGGTTTTTAGTGACAGACCAAGGATTCACTCTCAGACAAGCCCAGATATTTCTGTAGTCTGCCTATCACTGTATTAAAAAAACCCTTCCCCAAAACAGAGAAAAAAACCATCTGTGAGAACAGTGGAAACAGGTTTTACCCTGTTTAAAAATGAAACAGCAAAAATTTTTAAGTGAAGACCACAGATATCTGTACGGTTTCAATACATGTGATTTTTCACTCTTTTGTGTGACTTTGCAGTCTTTTGTACACTCTTTTTCCTCTGCCTTGCAGAGACAAGTGGAAATTCCTTACTGGTGCACTAAACATAATGTTAAGACCTCAATTCAGTATTAAAAACTAAAGCACTTAAAGATGAAGTGTTGTCACACAAAGATACATTTAAACAGTGTGACTTTCTGGAACTCTGAAGTGAAGCAAAAATATGCACTACAGAAACTCCAACTGACATCTCTGATTTTCAAATTTGTAATAATTTTTATTGCAAAACACAGCTTTTAAAATTCTGCTGCATGAAACTCAGTAAAATCAGACATGTTGCAGCTTATTCTTAGCCTGTCCCCTGAAATTTTTTGATTTGAAAAGCAAGGAAAGCAGAGGAATTATTTTTTTTTATTTGCTATATACTACAGTGAAATAGTTCATCCTCTAGTGTTTACTTTATAAGAGGCCAGCTTTCTGATAATTCTTGTTTTTCTTTTTATCAAGACAAAGAAACAAAGAAAGCAAAATGAGCTGAAGAAAGGAGGGCAGCTGAAAGTAGCTGTACTCTTCATACCCAGGAAATCCACGTCACTTCTGGCTGAATATCTGCTTGCTATGAAGAATTACCTGAAGTTTATAAGGAGACATTTTTCAGATTTCAATTTTCAATTATAAAATCAAGCCTTCCTCAATTAGGTAATGCCACAATTTATATTGCACAATTTTATTTTAGCTCAGGCAAGCTCAGTCACAGCAGAGCAGATGCACTGTGATTTGGTCTGTAATTACATTATCAAATCCTATTTTTATCTCAAGACCCTGCCTTGCTTAGTGTCCAGGATGGACCTCCTCAGGGTATGTCCAGGTTATGTAGGAACTGTGGCTGTTTGTAGCATCTCTCCTTCAATGATACTGATACTATGAAATTTCATAAGCTTATGCCAGGAGCTGTTGTAGCCGTCTCCAGCCAACCCAGGAAATGAAAATATAGCTTGAAGCCATCATATGCTGTCTCCAGTTCTTCTTGGTTTGTTTTTAGAATAGCTGAGAACTCAGCATATATTGCTATGAAGGAGACAATATGTACAGAAAATCCTCAGTTTATAGCCTGCCAGCATTCCCCCTCCTTCGCTTCTCAGCTCCTTTCTTAAGGCGTTCTGTATAGGGAGTTTTGGGTCAAAGTGTAAATGTTCAATCTGTCTGTGCTGTTGAGGAAAGCAGACAGCACTTCAGAACACGCACACTCTCTCTTCCTTTCTGATTCTCCTGTCCCACTTCCTTTTTTTTTTTTTTTTTCCTTTCCTGGTGAGATAACAGACGCAGATGCTGAGGGAGCTGCTTGGGCAGCATCCTCTTTGTCACACATTTAATGTGTTGCTGCTGTGGATGTGTTTGGCTTCAGAGGCAGTTTAGGATTGCTGGGGGCATGGAAATCTACTGTGCTGAAAGACACGGTTGTAAAAATGGATGATGCATGTGTTAGCTCAGTTTACCTGATGGGGAGAGGCAGCAAACCCTCAGACCTCTGTGTGATACAGAGCAGATCAAAACTGAGCTTCAAAATCATTTGTAGAGCAAAATTCATGCATTTTAAAATGCACTAGCATGTTGGGACCCAGTAAATATTATTAGTAAAGGTGAGATCATCTCACCAACAGTTACTGCCTGTTCCTGTGGAAAAGCATGGAATTCTAAACCAGCATCCACTGTCATCATGGAGCACAGTCTGTGGGAAATCTGCCAGTGCCTGATACTGCTGGCTTTCCAGATGGAAAGCAAAGCTTGAAGCCAGCTTTATTGGATGACCTTGAACTAAAACTGTGGAAGTTGCTTCCACCTGTGATAGCTGTCTTGGGATGGTTATTTCTGCCATGGAGGTGATACTGAATGGCAGTTTTTTAATGCATAGGGAGTAGAAGATATTAAACATAAAGCCCTATTAGGTTGCTTTAGGCAATTACTGAAAACATTTTACTCAATAAACTTTTTTTAATCTGTAAAACTGCTATAAACACAATGGTGTATTTGCTTAATGTCTGTGTGGTTATTGCATCACTAAACTAATACTGTGAAGAAGCCAAATTCACCTCCACACTGACTCAGAATTAAAATTGGTCATTGTCTTTGTACACTCTCACTACACGTTAGTAGATGACTCCCTCTTCTCCAGAGTGCTCATAACATCTACATCATCCAAATTCTCCATGGTTCTATTCAGGATTTTAGATCATTTGACACTATTATGTTTGCTTACTTGAAATCCCAGACCTTTTATGCAGAAGTTTGCTGTAACTTGACTTTGCAGTCCCACAGCTTCATTAGCTGTCCAGAGTACATCATTTTTCCCTAGTTTGGTTTTTCTTTCTCTTGCTTCAAGTCAGGTTTACTTGTTCTTTACTTGCCTTTTTCACCTTTCTCCTTCCCCAGTTTGCAAAACCCCATAAATCTCCGTTGTCCTGCTGTGGTATTGTTGTATCCACTGCTGGGAGTAGTTAGAGGTGGGATAGTCAGTTGTGATCATTCTGGAGGATATTGGGTATAATGGTAGAACCTCAAACTTAGGGCAAATTCATGGAGAAAAATATAAAGTCCACATTCCTTTTAAGAACACCAGCATTCACAGAGGTCAGATAGGAGTCTCACTTTTATGTCATTTGCACTATGCACAGCACATTGGTATTTTAAATACAGAAAGGCATCTCTGCTGCCTGCCTGCCTTAATGCAACCACTGCTAAGGGAAGCAGCACCAGAGTACACAAGAGCTGCTGAAGTGGGAGGTTAATTCCCTTGGTGATGACAACCTTAAATGAACCAACTTAGAAATCCCATGTTTTAATTAGAGTGCAGTAAATCTAGTAGACACAAAGTGGGATATGAAGCAGTCTCATGACTGGCTGAACTCAGAAAGTAATGCTGCAAAGTACTACAAAAATGTGTACATGGAGTGTTCCATTCTCAGGTGAGAAAAGAAGAGGCAGCAGTAACCGCTGTCTTTGTATGAACAAAGTTCATTTCAAATTTTAATTCCTTTTTGAACCAAATACTTTAACACTCTTACAAGTGTCTCACCAATGTGACATCAGCTCTGATTTCTCAGTGGTTTTGTGCCTCGTGTGGCAACAGAGCCCCACACTGAGCATCACCCGGGGGAAGGGTGAGAGGGAGGGAGAGTGGAAGGAGCTAAACAGGCTGCCAGAGGTGTGAACAGCAGTGGTAACTCACTGGTTATATTACTGCTAAGCAGGTGCTCTGACCTTTGCTTTCTTGGGTACTTTTGATTCTTCTGCTGCTCCTTTTCTTTCTTTGTGCTGCATATTAGCTGTTTTCTGTCATCTAAGGTGAAGCAGGGAATTCCCTTGGGACTCTTTACCTATGTGTTCAGCATCTGGTTCTTGTCTCTGAGTTTGGCACCCTGCTGTTACTGCAGTGTAAATAAATAAGACCAGCAAAATGAGGGTTTTGTTCATGAATAGAGCTGTTGTCAGTGTTTTCTGATAAGATCCATCTTTTCATGGAAAGGAGCAATAAATCTTTTCTCCTTCACAGTTCTGGAATCTTAACAATACAGTATCACTTATTGTGATTTCCCTCCTTTTTTTTTCTTCCTGATTGTATTTTGCTCCAGGAACATAGGATGGACTTGGGGAGGCCGTAGAGAAGGAGGCAGTTGTGTGATGATACATATTATTCAATAAATATAAATGTCATGTTGTCCTCTTCATAAGGTAAGGCACCAGTAGGAAAACCACCAAGCCCAGCTGTAAGAGGGACACCATGGCTGTCCCTCTGATACAGCCTGCTGTGGCACAGGCTCTTCTGCCCACTGTAGAGCTGGGAACTCCTGTAAGGTCCAGCTCTCTCAAGTCTCCCAGCTCCTCACAGGAAGCCTGGAAGCCTCTAGAAGATCAGTTCAGCACAGGATTGCAAAGTTCTGCACTGTGCACTTGGAGCTAAGAGTACAGAGATCAGCTTGCCAAGAGGGAAGAAAGCGCCTGAGTTCAGTTTGATCTCTCTGCAGACCCCTCTCCTTTGCCCTGTTTGACCATCAACCCCAGAGGAAAACACATTATACTTTCAGATGTGTGGTTGTAAAAATGGTGCATTAAAATACTCTGAAAGGAAAAGCAGTTTTTTAGCGGTATATAACAATAAACATATAATTTAGAAATTATTTAATTAATTGTAAACTTCGTAGGTGAGATGTTTTTGTCTTAGAAAAAAATCGTCATTGTCTCTGTTGGACGGCTAGAAAAATAGCTCTTTAATAGAGAATTTTCTTTGAACAGTATTTTCTACATTGAATCTGTTGTGGTTGTCACAAAATGCTGTTAACAGAAGAGGGAGCAGCTTTGATCTTTGACATTGTCATTTTTAATGCAGAAATTTAGCATTGTCTTTCCAGTTGTAACCTTTTATCCCAAACGGTTTTCCCCTTCCCAGTTCTTGGCCACCTGGTTTGGTGCTCTGGTTTGCATGAGTGGAAGGTACAGTGGGTTGGAGACCACCCCAGCACATCAGGCACACGTGGCACTCACAGATCCTGGGCCCCCTTTTGGACAGCTCAGCTTCCTCTGGGCGAGGATGTTCTGTAATAAAGTGTCCCTCTTGCCCTCTGGTATTTCACTGGTCCTTCTCACTTGTCTTCTGCTATAAATGGGAGAGTAACCAGTGAATTGAAAAGCCCTGGAAGGGACTGTCAGTGTTTAATTTTATACCAGAAACCTTTATATTCTTTTCAGCTGCGATAACAAATAGTTGCTTTTCTGGTTTTAAAAATAAGAAAAGGTCAAACATGAAGGCAAATGAAGAAGGAAATGTGTCATCGATTCTGCTGGAGACAATGCACAGTCAGACCTAGAGTTTCCTCCTTCTGGTGCCTAATATCCAAAAATAGAACTACCAGAGTAGTTCAAATGAACCAGGCCCTGTGCTTTAGCGTAGAATCTTCTGTGTGCTGCTGCAAAGGGCTGATCCTTGTGAATTTAAATCTGACTTCTCTATTGTCTATACATTTTTAGACAAATTAACTTAGTCAATTTTTGCCATGTGGAGAAATATTCCCCTCCACAGTGGGGCAATTTCAGGAAAACTCCTCTTGTTACTATTGATTCATTCTGCAACTGGCAGAGGAGATGGCCATGCTCAAGAGAATTTAGCAATGTCAGTGAAAATGAAAAACAGACAGCCTCTCTAGACACTGTTCTGAATTTATGTGAAATACGCCTTAAATATCAACCTTCTGGGACTGAGAATTTCAAATGCCATCTTCGATTCTCTGAAACAACAGCTGAATTACATCACTGTGCAGGTTGTGCTTCAGTAGCTTCTATGCACTGTTCCTCCAGCAGAGAGCACTTTCAACAAGGAAAGTTGGACACTTTAATAGTGCAAGTTAATCACAGGACCTGTGATTTGTGAGCTGCCCTGCCAAGCAGGCTGGTCAGCAATCTGTTACCTTCACTGCCAGCTCTGTGTCCTCCAGCCCCAGCAGCACCAGGTGCTGAGCTAAATAACAGTGTGATAAACACACACCATAATGACTCAAACAAGGCCTTCTGTATTCATTAAATGTTGCCTGTGATCTCACAGATTTATAATTAGAAGATGTAAGTAACTAAGCCAAGCTGATGGGGACAAAAAGGAGGCAAATGTAGAAGAGGAGCATCAGGTGGAGGTCGGTCACTTCTCCCACACAACAAGCAACAAGGCAAGGGGAAACGGACTCAAATTGCACAGAGAAGGATTAGATTGGATATAAGGACAAGGTTTTTTGACTGAAAGGGTGATGAGGCATTGGAACAGGCTGCCCAGGGCAGTGGTGGAGTCACCATCCCTGGAAGTGTTCAAAAGGCGTGTGCAAGTGGCACTTGGGGACGTGGTGCAGTGGTGAACCTGGCAGAGCTGAGGTAACTGGTGAACTCTATAATCTTAGAGGCATTTTCCAACCTTAACAGTTCTGTGATTCTATAAATTTATTGTGCTCTTGTAGCCCCAAGAACACTTTCACCATTGCAGATTCCCCACAGCTTTGGCAAAGCCACAAACACCTGCAGTAGCCAAAGGCAGCCTCCACTGAAGTCCCTTGAATTTGCAGCTTGACATCATCCCCATCTCTGTAGCAATCCTCTTTATTTTTACACATCTCTTTACTTCAATCCTCAGAATTTCTCCATCACTACTGGCTGCTCTTGGCTGGTTTCAGCATGCTCACTGGAGACTCCACCAAGGAGATGATCTTTTCATCCCTACATGGAGACCTTCAGTTACATAATCATGTCAGCTTGTGACTTAGCATGACACCTGATTGTCAGGCCAGCTCCTAGGCTGGCACTATCAAAGTCTTCAGAAACTCTAACAATTACAAGCATTTTACTCCAGAGGCAGGAATGCATTAAAACAGAACTAAAAATAATCTAAGTGCCTGCAAGCCCTCCTGGAAGTGAGGGAAGGAAACCAGCAAACCCAGTCCACATTCCTTTTTTAACTTCAAGCACTTTAATCCAATAACAGAAAACAAAGGAATCTCAGACCTCCTCTTACAGATATGCTAGAGGGAGCACAGATCTATTTCTAGCTTTGAAAGTCATTCAGCAAAGGCAGAAGCTCTCTAGACACACTGAACTGCTCTGCTCATCCTGAAATCAATGGAAATGATATTTGATGCTTATGTAGGTGTTACTAATAGTTCTTACACTCAAATACAAAGTGTTTGTCAGTCTTGTTGGCCATCTCTTCTTTTTGGCTGACCATTAAGGGGGAGTGTTTGCTGATTTTTCTGTGAGCTTTCACTCCAATTTTTGCTTTTCTCCTATGCATGTCTCTAGATGGCACCTAGGTCTTACACTGGGCAGTTCGGTGTTCTTGGCTATAAAGAAGGTAGAAAAATTCAGCTGTTGAGGAATAATTTTTACTGAAACAAAACAAAACAATTCTTTTGTGTCTGGTACAGGATGTTTCTTTTCCAAGTCCCGCCTCCATCGGCTCGCACAGCCCCTGGGGCCTGCCAGGGCCCAGCTGAATGGGAGGGCTGTGCTCTCCGTCCCTGCTCCCCCTGGTGCAGAGGGGCCCGGCAGAGGTGACTCCTGCTGTCCCCTCTCTGCTGGATGGGGTGGCAAGGACAGCCCCGGGGCACTCTCCCCTGGTAGCTGGACCACAGGAGCATGTGATGGGGCTGAGTCACTGTGCCAGAGCACTGCAGGCTCCCCAGCCGCTTATTTTCCTGTCATTTTGTCACATGTTTAGAAAATCTTCTGCTTGCGCTGTTTATTCGTTATGAGGTTTGGGTTTTTTTTGTTGTTGTTGTTTCTTTCTGGCAAACAGAGAGTCTGCTTGTAGGTTGTGATGATATAGCTTGAAATACCAAGAGAGAAAAGAATAATACGTGCTTGGGTGGTATCTCCAAGCATACAGAGGGGGTTCTGCAATAAGCCATCAGGAAAGAGAGAAGCAGAAGTGCACAGAGCATGTCAGGAATACACGAAAGCACACTGAGAATTCATCCCTAGTTCAAAACTGTTGCAATTACTTCAGGAATGGATTTGGGCTCCTAACCAGAGAAATGTTTTATCATACTCATAATTCATGTGTTTAGGATTCCTGGGCAGACATTTAAAGCTCAGCTCTGGAGGAAAAACTGCCATATTGTAACTGCTGTTTGCTTCACTGATGTTTTTCTACAATCTGAAAAGTGTTTTCACAGGGACTGGAAAGAATGTACCATCTCTTCCAGAAAAGAGAGAAAACCTCTGTAGGGCAGGGGGCGCAAATGAATTTTTTCTCCTCTACTCTGCAGACTGCTCTCCTTAAAATTTCCAAAAGCTCTTTTTACTTCCTATAGAGGTCTGGTAGTAATACCAAGATGCTCTCAGTCAAACCCTGCTGACCATCCAGCTTCCAAATGAGAAATACTACATGGGGATTTTATTTTATTTTATTTTTTTTCAGAAGCAGCATTAACTTCTTCTGGGAATCCTGTAATTACTCACATCCAACATCCAGAGCATAAGGGGAAAAAGAAAGGAAGGTTCATAATACCAGACTGAATGGACTTCCAAGAGATTTCTTCTCCAGGAGTTCCTCTTCTTCCCTTTTCTTCAAGGGCAACAAGAAAACTCCTGCCCAGGGCAGCACCTGTCACCCTGCATTCAGTATTATTTGCTAGCAGATGTGGGATGTGCTTTGTAGTTACAAGCAGCCATAGATCCTGCTTTCATTAAGTCAGCTAGATGAAGCTTTGGCATGGTCCCATATGTCCCTCAGCCCTCCCTTTTGTTATTTAACCTTTTTTTTTATTACTTTTTTCCTAATCAGCCCTGTGGAGTGGATGAAACACAAAGGCTGTTTGACACAGATGGGAGCAAAGATGTTCCATGTGCTTAGGGGGATTGGTGCAGATGGTAGGTTCAGTTCTTGTCCATCAGCACAATGCACCAGCCTGCAGAACTGGGACTCTGGAGAGGTCATCTGACTTGTGATCTTTGGAATTTGTGTGGTCACAGAGCTGTTACAGACCTAAAGTGCTTTGGCCACGGATTTACTTCTCTGCTGTGTGTTACAAGGCAGCAACAAAGTTTAGGTCTCAGGAACAAGAGGTGCTAAGAATATACGTGGAGTACCAGCTACGTGCTCTGCAGTCAGATTAAAAACCAGCCAAATCAAGGGGGAGAAAGTGCAGTGAAAGTTGCAACATGTGGCCAGTACCTTTGCCACAAATTAGGCACAGGGACTGTAGGGACTACTGAACATGAATGATCTTGCTCACTTGGAATATACTGCTGGTGACATTTTAAATTCCTGAAAATCCTCAGAGAAGAGCAGTGCCATTAGCTTTTTGGAGTTCCTTAGTGAGGGCAGGGAGCCAAACTGATATAGTAAAGTATTTTAATTAGTGTATTTCAGAGCTGCTCAGAATGAAGCCAAATCTTTTGAATCAGAAAAAAAAATCCTCTCTGTCTATCACAGAGATCTCTTTTGTAGAAACTCACTGTTCTCTTCAGCAGTTGAGAGTGTGGCTCGATGTCATTTGAATACAGTTCAATATTGAACATTTCTTGCCAAGAAACCGTCATCTTTGTTAGGCACGGTCATCTTAGTCAAATGTATGGAGATGACAGCCAAAGTGCATGAACATTGAATAGATAAGGAGCTGTGAGGCTTGCTCATATCCCAGCACATTTGGAATACTGACTCTCCTGGGAGGACAACGTTTAAGATTAATTGATAAAAGTAATTTCAGTGCCGTTTAGTGTGATGGATCTCAGGAGGAAAGCAGGCTTTGCTTGCGATGAGCATGAGTAATAGGGGGAGCCTAAGTAAAAATATTCATCAGTAAAAACATCTCTGCCTCCAAGTGTCCTAAACACACAGAGCGAAGGACCTTGCACTAGTCCTGAGGCAAACATGCTGATCTTCCCAATAAAACCAAGTCTTACAGGACAGATGGGCACTGAAAGAGCAGATCCCAGTGGAAGTGACGGGGTACACAAAGAAGGAAGAGAGGTCAGCAATGAGGATTATCAGGAGAGGTATTTCATGGGAGGAGAGGTAAAAAGGCAGCAGGAATAGCTGTCGTGGCACAGTGAAAGTAGCAGAAGAGGCAAGATGGAGTTAACCCAAGCAGTAAATAACAGAGGGATCAACACGTTTTGCTGCCAGGAGCAAAGCAGCTGAAGGACAGCTCCCTGCAGAGACCCGCGCTCCTCGCAGAGGCGGCAAGGAGAATAAAAGCTCTCGGGTTGTGATTAAAGTCTTATTTGTGCCAGAAACACCTCCTTTTTCCACTCCTCACTTAATTCAATCATTTGGCTGCGTTGTCCTTTGGGGGCTCGCTCTCACGTACGCACACGCTCGAATCCCTCAGCCTTCCTCTCCAGAAGTGCCGCGGTGACAGCCCCTGCTCTGGTGGCACCTTCGGGTGCTCAGGCAGCAGCCAACCCACCCTGAGGGCCAGGATTGTGGAAAACAGAACTCACACATCCGTGGGCAAGAGAATGTTGGTGAGATCCAAGCCGAGAATGTACAGTTAATCGCACAGGCTGGGTTTTGTGCTCTTCAGGGGGTGATTTCAAAATGGAAGCCCCAGATGCTGCCCTTGGAGCCAACACCTGAGCCTTTGGCTGCCTCTGTGGCTGAGACACTGCAATAAAACCTGTGCCAGGAAGCTAATGCTGAGGGCTGCCACCTTCCAGGGGAATGATTCAGCGTGGCAGCCCTCGGGAGAAGCAGCAGTTTCAATGAGAACTGAAGGTGCCAGATTCTGCTAATGTTACTTTTTTTTCCTTTTAAGCCGTCTTCTGTGTCTTGACATTAATGGACTTTCTGCACATACCGAGGATTTGAAGCATTCAACATCAACCATGGAGGACATTCACCCAAGGCACAAACCCTCAAAAACAGATAAATGCCAAATTATGACAGTTTCCAGATCTCTGGTGTCAGAGCTGAATTATTAGTGAGGTCCCAAGGAAAGCTGGTAGTGGAATATGAACCTTGGCCTGGCTGTACCAAATAAAGCATCACCCTCTGCTGCCCCTTCCCAGGCTCTCTGCTATTCTTGCTCTTTCCCTAATGAAAACTCCTGCTGCAGTAAGTGCAATATGGCACACCTGTCTTTTCCCAGGACCATTATGGATACAGGTGCCCATTCCAGAAAGTTCTCTGATGTTCAAGAAAGTAAAAGGCATCTGAAATTATCCACAGTGACAGGTATGAACCTACATACAAATTAGAGCCAGTAATTCGAGTCATCAAGGGCTCAAAGGGCGTTCAGTATTAAATACCCTTTGCTTTCTGTTAAGCAAGGGGAGTGAAGAGTGTCAGGATCCATTTTCAGGCTGACAGACCCAGGCAAGGCCCAGGTCATGTATTCAGCTGACATCTGGCCAGTTCCATCAACACAGAGGGCAGTTTGCATGTCTGACCATGCTTTTTCTGTTTCTGCAGGATGGATGACATCCAGCTGTGCAAAGACATTATGAACCTTAAGCAAGAGCTGCAGAGTTTGGTAGCAATCCCAGGTAATGGCTGTCTCCATCCAGTATTAGGATAATACTCGTGTTCCTGACACCATCCCCACCCCTGCATCACCCACCCCTGCCCCAACAGTCAGAATCTCCTCCCCACAAGGTGGAGTTTCATCTCTCTTTCCTCTAGTCCTTATTTTTAATTCCCTTTTCCCTGCCCATCTCTAATCTCTGTCTCTAAATTTCTTTTCATGCTGTATTTCACTGCTCCCATGGCAGCAACCCTGCAAATATCACTCAAACAAGGAGCACATTCCTTATTTCTTGCACTCCCTCGGCAATCTCAAGGGAACCAAGTGGCACAGAGATTGTCAGGCAGAAAAGACAAGTGCTGAGATACCAGAGATAAAAGAGGGAGAGGAGAAGGATTTATAATGTGATTGATTTTTTCCTTGCTACACCAATCCATTGTCACACCTGTAGTTAAATCTACTTTCTAGGATCAAGAAGAACGTGTTTCTACAGAAAGCAAGGCCCAGAACTCTGGTTTGTGTTTTGCCATAAATCTCTGCAAATTCACTGTTTGAAGGAGGGACAGAGTTGTGAGCAGTTCTGCAGTGCTTGGCTCAAAACTCCAGCTGCCATCAGAGAAGAATTTCAGCTTTGCCATTTTAGATGATCCACAACAGCCCTACTCTGTTCCAGAAAAAACCAGACAGATCCTGCAAAACACTCAGCAACTGCATCTACACCATTTACAGCACCTCTCACTGCACAGCTTCCAGCACCCTGCAGAAATAATTTGCCCCTGCTTAACTATGAAGTCCAGGTTTTGACTGTCCTTTGGTTATCCTCATTTTTCCTCCTCACATTTTATTGAGCAACTCTGAAGGACAACTTTGTCCCCAGAAAGGAGAGAGAAGGTCACTTGTGACATAGGAAAGAGGTCTGCTCTGAAACCACCCACTCTCAGCTGTGTAAGAACTTTGCCACATTTTGCACCTAACAGAAATAGATTAATAATATTTCTTATTTTTCCTTTCCTTATACTTCTTAGTAAAAGTCACATTTTAATAATAAAACAGTTGGTTCATTTGTTCAAATGGAAAGGATTACAAATCCTAAGTATCTGTGAATGATGCCCCTTGCCTCCCTTTTCTGACCTGCAAGCTTTCCTGTCCAGACTTTTAACTAACAGATAGGGTTAATCAGCTTGCTTTCTTTTGGTGTTTCTGCTGTTTGGTTTTTGGTTGTTTTTTTTTTCTTTTAAATCTTTTAGAAATGATTTTCCAGTCTCAAGGCCTCAAGCAGCGACCGACACTTTGCAAATCTCAGCAAACTTAAGAGCCCAACCGGTGAAGTTCCAGCAGCAGCATCTCCAGGCAGGATCACAGGAGCTGGGTGTTAACAAAGACAAAGCAGCTGCTGGCACTAAGTGCCGAGACAGCATGTGCCTAACCTGGAAAAACATTTTCCAGAAACGGATTAATTCACAGGATTTCTACCATAATTTTCCTGTAAGAACACAGATTTGTAAAAAGAACTGCTCTTTGATTTCAGTAGACACAGTTTAGCCAATTTCAGTAGATATGGAGTCAGTATTTTAGTACACAGAATATGCAATATTTTGCCACATCTATTAATATTTTTAGTAGACAGTTTCCTGATGGATATAATGGGAGAGCACATCTCAATTTAGGAAAAGGATAGATTGAAAGGAAGTAGAAAGTAGCTTCTACCTCCAGAAGTGAGGAGGATCCATGCTTCTTAGCCATAAGAGACCAAGCAAGAAAGAGCAGCAGGTTCTAAGCATTCTTTTTTTAAAATCTGCACTAAAAACAATTGTTTACAAGTGTCTGATTAATTTAGCTATTTAAAAATGTCTTATAACTTAAATCAGCAGACACAACACAGCTCAGGTGCATCAGACTGCAGGCAGCTCACTCTTCCCCCAGCTCTCACTACTGAATTGTGCAGTTCTCTGAACACAGTTCTACTGCCCAAACCCCGAAATCTTGATTTAATACAAAGTGTCTTCATAGCTGATGAAAATTTTCAGCTTCTTGGAGAAATATGTGAGCTTGGATTTGCCTCTGGCTTTCTCATCTCTGCTGCATTTGCTAGTTTTGAAGAGTTCTGTCTTAAATACATTTGCTTTATAGCCTGAAACGACAGCTCTGTAATCCCTAACATTTATGAGTTTTAGTTTGCAACAGGCACATCTTTCACGCCACAAAAATTGTTGCTTATAGATAACCTAGCCATTCCAGACTGGCCAATTGACAAGGACATATATTAATTACTCAGATTTTTGAAGTACAGGGAAAATAAACTTGCATTTATTTTTCCACATTTTACAGTTGATGCTATTTTTGAGGATTTGCAGCTCACCTGCCTTATCAGAGTAGGAAAAAAAGTGTTGTTTTCAACAGCCAAAGCTGTCTTGAAACACAGAGAAATAGTTCCCTTTGGTGTGATCTCCTTTCCCCTGAGGTCAAATGGAGTTCGTACATTGGATTTTAACAAAGCATCTTGAAATATTTTCTTGCCAAAGCTCTTAAAAAAAATTCCAAGCAATGTCTTGCAGAGTAATTGAGTATTAAAGCAGGCTTGGCAAACCCCCACAGAGCCTTCAGACCATTAAGCTGATCAGAGTCAACAGCAGCAAGTGAAGAGAGCAGAGGCAGTGACCCGGCTTGCTGGGGTTTTGGTGACTCAGGTCTGCAAATCCATTGACTTCAATCAGCAGTTGATTCTCAAACATCTGCAACGTCCTACACCACCCCCTCACACTCCCCAGAGCCCAAAGTAATACACTTTTTTCTCTGTTTTTGACCAGAAAAAGAAAAAACAAAGATGGAGAAGCAAAGAGAGGATGAACTGATTCAGAAGATTCATCGACTGGTACAAAAAAGAGATTTTCTTGTAGATGATGCA
This sequence comes from Hirundo rustica, assembly GCF_015227805.2. NCBI lineage: Eukaryota > Metazoa > Chordata > Aves > Passeriformes > Hirundinidae > Hirundo > Hirundo rustica. The sequence goes on from NC_053464.1 coordinate 7,554,113, forward strand.
GAGGTGGAGAGATTACGGTAAGAACCAAGAGCAGCTGAACTTATTTAGTGACATTCCACTAGCCTAATAATACAATAGATTAAGTGACAAAACTTAAATCAACATTAATGGGAGAGAATTGGTCCTTTGAAACAACTTACCAAGTCAAAAGCCTCCTCCCTATTCCATAGGAAAAACATTAAAATTAGATTACTCTAATTCTGTGGCTCTTTATCCCATTAATGATTCGGTAATCTCATGAATAACAGTGAGCTTTGGTCTCTTCCTACCAGAAACAGTCTGGGCATTTACCATTTAAAAGGAAAGGATTTATGCTGCTACCAGGGAATTCCCTTGTCATAAGAAGTAGACATGAAATGGAATTCTACAAAGGAAATATTTGTAGACATTTAAAGACCTCCTTTTTTAATTGTTCGTGTTGTCAGTTCGATTACTGCTGTTCCCATCTTGCCATAGCAAAACAATACAAACAACAATTAACGAAACAACTAAAAAGCACTCAGTAGTACAGCCCTACCTAAGACATGAACAGGTTCTGAAGGGTTTCATCTCTGTAGCTCAGCCCAAAGTTGCAGTCTTCCTCCAAAGTTCACTTCCAGCACCCAAATCCAATCTTTTGTTTGAGATCAACACTCTACAAAGAGTCAGTTTTGCTCTTACTTCCCCTTCTTTCAGCAGTGAAGACTCAATCCATTTATCCAAAATGACAATATCTCCTCCAACACATTTGAATTCTAAGCAACATGGAGAGGATAAAGCAAAGCTTTTGCCAGAGTCCTGCAGCTGATCAAAGAGAGCTGGCCCAAGGCAGCAGCTGACAAGCAGCCTGAGCTAGAACTGAACCCAGAGCTCGCACTGAGCGTGCAAATCACAAAAGCCTCAGCAGCAGTTTTCATTTAGGCAAATATTTTGCTTTTTAATGAGCGGCAAAATTAAATGTTTCTAAAAATAGCAAAGAAGTTAATTGTTTACTAGTGACTTGATCTAGCTTTTACTGTCCCATTTACAGAGCAAACTGTCATTCCTCTAACATTTATTTTCCTTATTTTCACCAGGGAGAAAGAAGAAGACAGAGAGATGGCTGAGTTCCTTCGCACCAAGTTAAAACCCATAGACAAAGCAACACAGTCTCCTACCAGTGAGTTCTTAATCATTAAGAAAAAAAAAAAAAGAACAAAAGGAAAAACCCCAAAGACAACTGATTAAAAGAGCATTTTCACAGGGCAGCCTCTGGCAAAAGCTAGGTGAAGCCAGCTAGATCACCTAGAAACAGCACAGGGTGTCAGCAACTGCTGGCCACTTCAGATACCAGGTTACCTGTAAAAACTGAATTTCAGTCACCTCTGGCCACTTCAAAATTGCTCTGTATGTTTTAAATATGCAAAGTATATTTGTGTACACAGTGCCACAAGCTGTTTTTCTAAGCAGTTAGATTTTTATTAATAATTTTCCTATCTGTTTCTGCAAAAATAACTGAAAAAACCCTCTTCAGATCCACGCTTGAATATCTGAAACAAAGTTCACCTGTTTTACTGCAGTCGTGATGGAAGCTAGAGAAAAGACTGCAAACTTCCCCAGCTGACCCAAATTTCTTACATTTTACCATCAGAAATAGGCTTTTGAATCACCCCAGCCCAAACCACTTGTAGGCAGAATGGCCAACACTGGTTTCTGAGAGACTTAAGTGGATTGCATGACCCCTTGGAAGCTTTTAGCTGCAACTTTCAAACAGAACAGTCACAGCCACAGCAGGAGCTCTAGAAGTTCCCAGGTTGATTTTACACTCTCAGGCAGAGTCAAGTGAGAGCAGGTGCCCTTCTTAGAAAGGGACTTAGGTCCACCAGCTGCAGAGGTTTGTATCAAACATTCTGCCATTTTGCACAGATGAAGATCTTGCTCAGGAGTTCCCAGAGGCACTGGAGTGACTGTGAAGTTCAAGTACAAGGTTGAGAAGAGACATTGGAAGATGCATCACTAATTATTTATACCTCCTTAGTCACAGAGAGCATGACTCATCTCCTTTGTTAGTTTACTTTGTCATTGCTTTTAAATTCAGTTTGAGAGAGAAAAAGATTCTTTTCACCCTGAAAAAAGGAAAACCTACCTTTATCTTGTTCTCTTAATTACAACATCCAAGCCGATGAGAGAATAAATTCTAGCAATACTTTTGTGCTTCATCTCCTTTGTTGTTGGGAGTTAAACAGTGAAATGACTTTGTGAAAGGACCCATTATCTGACCCCATGGCTCTGAAGAGACTCCTGCCTTGAACCAGAGGCAAGTTCACCCTCCCTCTGAGATGTATGGATTCTTTAGCTCCTCTTGACACCCTTCCCTGAGGAGATAAGACTTTCTGAGCAGTTTCAAACCACAGATCAGCTCGGACACCACCAAAGTGTATTTTTTCAAACCCCAGCTGAAAAATTCAGGGTGGGTGGAGAGAGGATGGGAAAGGTTTGCACCCTTTAGAGCAGAAGCAGGAAGAAACAGTTGGAGCAGCTCTTGGTTCTAACGGTGTCCTGTTTTGAACATTGCAGGCAGCCCAGCAGAAAAGAAGGCAGAACCTCCTCCAAGCAAGCCCACCATTGCCAAGGCAGGGCTGGCAATTATTAAAGATTGTTGCGGGGCCACGCAGTGCAACATCATGTAGAGGCCTGGCCTCCCCACCCTGCTTGGCTTTTCAGTGTTTCCATTGGGTGGAACTGGAACTGAGGGGAACCAACAGCGTCCTGCTGAGGGAGGCAAGAGCAGCTGGCACAAGTGTGACCTATGGGCTGGACAATGGCAGGTTCTTCAGTGTTGCATGGATCACTCTACACGCATGCCTAAAAACAAAAGAAATCTATATAGTGGCTGTGCAGGGACCAGAAGAGATCTGCAGCAGAGTCAACGGAAAACACCCCCGTGACAGAGGTGAATGGCAAGGGGCTATAGTCTATCCACTATGGTGTAAAACAGCAATTTTAATAGGCTATAACTTTATACAAATGTCATACACTTCTCCCCCCTGTGACAAACTGCACTCAAAAAATCTCCAAATTATCCTATTTTGGCTACTTTTCAGAACAAAAGCCACAAGTAGCAATGCTATACATAGCACAACTGATAGAGGAGGCAACTGTAGGACAACTGATGTTGCATACAAAAAACCAAACTTGTGTGATGCTCAACTACTTTGCTGTGGAGTTTCATTTCAAATTCTTCCTAAAGAATGAGATAGTGACAAGGATGCTGCAAGTAGCTACAGATTTTTATATCCCACATGATATCCGAATTACTCAAGTCAAATTAATATTGCTTGCACCAGGGGAAATAAATCCCTGGCAAAGCTTTAGCAAAGCACAGCTACAGTAATCTGCAAATTGATGATGCAGTCCAAGGTTGTGTCACTTCTGTTTTAGATCTCCACCTCCCATGAAGTAAGAGAAATATTCACCCAGGGTTTTATCCATTTTTACAAGCTACATGCGGTAGGAGATTACACATCACTGAGAGATTGCTGGGAGAAGAACAGAAGATAAATTTTAACTAGTATTGAAACCGTGCTTAAAACAAGTATTAATTGTATATTTTGTGACTAAAAGAAATATAAACTATCCATTAAAAAGCATAGGAAGACACAAGACACCCAAGTCAAATTGGCCACAAGACAAATGTACAGATACAGAAGTAGGTATTTGTGGCAAGAAGATCCCATTCTATATAAAATGGGTTTAAAATTAAGGGAAATGCAGAAATACTTGTCTGTGTTTCACCATTAAGTGTGTTTCTGGTCTCTATGCAGATTAAGCCTTGTGGAATCTAATATCTTTATATTAGCTGTCAGTAGCTGGTTTGTCTGTGTGATGGTATTCCATATAAACGTACTGTGATAGGTGTAAATAGTAAAATAAATGTACATGGAACTAGTGTGACAATCTCAGGCTTAGAAATAACAAAAGATAGCAAAAAGTTCCTAAAATAACGTTTTGCAAAAAGGAACTTCCATTTTGTGAAGCCAGCCAAGTGAAGTGTGTGCTTATATACCAAGGAACCACAGTATAGGAAAGGAGAAAAAATTAACAGCAGTTACCCCAAAAGGATAAACAGTTATTTTTTTAGAGAGAAAAAATATCTTATTAAGGTTGAAGGCAATAGACACCACCTAAAGTGACTCAGACTGTTCTTATACAAACAAAACCTAATCCCTAGCACTGGCTGATTTAGTGAAAAACACTTGCATTTCCAGAATAATTTCAGTATTGCAGACTCACTTGAGACAAAGAGCCAACATCACTAGGTACCTTAAGTTTTAAGGATCAAAGAGGTAAAAACACAAAAGGTTTCCACTAAGACATGAAGCACTTTAATTACCTTGACCAAAGAAGCAGGAAAGAGAACAAAGGCTGACTCCCACGTACGGTTATTGCATCCTTGTTGAGACATCCACCACCACAGTGAGCTCTGTGGCTGTTAAAATCTGTACTGGTGTGGGTTGAACTCTGCACGGCACCTGTGTACATGAACACAGGTGTGGGGAAAACTGCTTTTAGGGGAGAGAATACACACAGGAGGGAAAGAAACGCCCCTTTGGCTTCTTGTAAAATGCCACAGCCTCTTGCTGGCACCCAGTTAAGACGTCAGGAATTGTCAGTATCTTCAGACAAGAGGCAGGTGTTCAGTGTCATTAATAAAAGCAAAAGGAAGCCGGGGAAAAAGCTGTAGTGAAGCACCAAACCTTAAACCTCAGGAGAATCAGTGAATGCCACTAATAAAGGGTCCAGAAGGACTTTGCACATGGTTTTTAAGGCCTGGGGTGACTTCTGCACTTCAGTGTTTAACCTGGGCTGTGCTGATGATTAGGGTGATCCCTACAGGCTGCGCAGAATCCACAGGCACTTGGGAATAAAGTGAAATGAGTACAGTGTAGGTGTCCATGAAAAAATTTCATTAGCAAGAAACAGACATTCCTGGGAAAGAACACTCATGACCAGGCTACAGTGCCATCTCCTTTAATTAAAAACAAGAAGAAACACAGCAAGCAGGAATTTGCAATATTCTTACAGATAAGCACTGGCAACCAGTGCCCCCAAAGGGACTTGAACTCCACCAGTGTTAATGAGAGTGAACTTCATTTTCAGAAGTTCTAGCTTGGCTCAAGCTGGAAGGTTTTTTATATGCCAGTTTTTGTTTTTAATCAGCAAGTACTTCATTTCTGTGTTTCTTTGGGTGGGTTTGAACAGCTTGCCTGCAGTGCACAAGTGGTTCCTTCAGAAGTGGGTCAGTGATGCTGCTTAGCAATAAAGTCCTGAGTTTTTTAGACTGTAAGGTCAGATTCCCAACTGTGTTCGACACTGGTTTAGTGTTGCCTATCTAGAACACAGCAGAGCCCTTATGGCTGATGTCAAAGCTAATGGCTGCAATTAAACAATTTAAACTTAGGAAGGATTAAAGTGTAAAAATATTGACCCTAATTTTTAAAAACCAGACTAAAGCACTGAATATCCCAAGAACCAGGGGCTTTGTTACTTCATGATCCTGTGAGCACGACCCATTGTACAATCCCCAAATATAAAATCAGCAGAGTATCAGACAAGTACCTTTAGGTGACTATGTGGAGTAACTGGCATCAGTTCAGAGTTGATTTTCAGATATCAGTCACTGTCAGCAGAGAGGGACATTGACTGATTGAAGCACCCAATATCTCTTCTGGAAATCCGGGCTATTTATCACTTCAGAAAGAAGGCAAGGCATTGGAAAAGGAAGAATGTGTGGAAGAATGTGTAAGGTGGATTTGACACACAAACATGACTGTGCTTGGGAAAGGATCTTGGCCTACTGAGAAAAACGAAAGCGCTGAAGTGCTATTTGTACAAATCACCAATTCCACCAGCAAATGGTTCTCTTGTACCTTCCCCTAGGCCTACTGAATCTCTTCCAAGTTAAACATATTTCCGAATAAACTAAGCTGCTGTGTTATACTAAGCCTTTGTTTCTTCCTGTTAGTGAAGGAAAAGTTGGTTGTGGAGTGGAATGGGATGCACTTCCTATACTCCTACCCTTTTCAAAAAGAATAAGGTTACTATTCTGCACAAAAGGAGTAGGGGTAAGTTAGAGATGCTACTCAAATAAAGGATTTTCTTACTGAATAAAAGAAAACCCACCAAAAAATCCAATCTCATTATGCTCCCAGATGATGTTGGACCCTCACTACAGCCCAGAGCCTGCACAGGTTAGAGATAGGTCCCAGCCCTACACTGAAAATATAATGGTCCCAACACATCTGAGTATCAAAAGAATTGCCAGAACAAAAGGGCCACAGTGTTACTGAAATGAACAAAAAATCCTCCTCCACCCCAGCATAAGTGCTGCCATTATCAAAGTGCAGCTTGTTTCACATGATCCCATCCATCCCAGGCAAGCAGGCTGCTTTCAAACAGGATCATAGCAAAAATATTACTTAAAAGTCAAATCTTCCTCTCTTCCATGTGCACAAACACTTCCATGGGATCCTGAGAACACCCAAGCAGCTGAGCCTGGATCCTGACAGCCTCGGCGGCAACTGGGTCTCAGAGAAGAGTGAGGAGGGGTCTCACAGGAGATCTCTCACATTTAAGTTTGCTTTTTTACAGCCTTTGTTTCTTAATGAGAGGCAGTTTTCAGCAACAACACTTCATGGGAGATTGAAAGAATTGTGGTAAGACACCAAGAGAGGCTTAAACTGATACCTAAAAAGTAAATCTCATCAGTTACAGACATCAGTGGATTTTAACTGGCTTGATCACAAAACCAGAGATGACTGCAGCTAGTGTCAAGTTTCTTGCAGCCAATTACCTCACCCCATCTACACCAAGAGAAGAGTTGTTTTTTTTCTCCTTCATGACAGAACAGCTCCTCTGGCAGGATGCAATCCTTCACTTTTGAATTCAATAACTGAAAGACTGACTTGAAACTTGAGCCATGGCGTGACATGTGAGAGTACTTTGACAGCCATGTCAAAAAATGCTCAACTAACACCCTGAAGTGGCATTTCAGAAACTTCTTGTAAAATGCCATTCTCTATTTAGCTCAATCTGCTTTCTGTAGCATACATATAGCACTACAAGCCATGTTAATAATCACTTGAATTAGGATTTTTTTCTGTCTTTATCCACCTAAATAATACTAAACAAGAATAGTCATGCAGGAAGGAATACAGCATTAAAAGTAATGCTTGCTAGAAAAATGCTATTAATAGGAGTTAAACCGTAGCCCACCATGGAACTAGTCAGTCCTGCTACATTATGGCAAGCAAAACAAGCCATGTTACCTTTAGAAAAAAATGAAAGCTATTTCCATCACAACTTTTTTACTAGCTTAAAACAGATGGCTTAACACGAAATGAGAATGAAAGAAGTGGGAATGTTTGCAGCACAAAACCAAAGCAGTATTTAAAATCAAACTCATCTTTTGAAGGTAATCACATACCAGGTGCTGAAGGATTTTACTCATTCATTTACTTAAAACCATTCACAACTACTGGAAGATGAAATTACAGACTGGTGATTACAGGGTTTATGGTGCTGCTGTAGGAAGCCTTTATAAACTGCCTGTTTCTCCTTTCAAGGAGGAATATTCATTATTTTCAAGAGGCATATTTATTACACTGTTTATGAAGAGCTTCCCACTAAGTTTTTAGGTAGTTACTTTAAAATTGTTTACTGCACTCTGTAAGGTCAAGTGATTCCTTATCTGCAGCAGACCTGACATTTGCTCCAGCAGACTCCACTTAACCGTTCTGTTGAGTGAGAATATGTCACAAAACAAAAACAACAACAACACCCAAACAAACGTCCCCCAAAACCACAGAAAGCCAGGAGCAGCTCATCCAGGTCTTTACGTTTGCCCATGAAGATGTGAGATGAAAAAACTGTTCAGTTTAGTTGTGTTTTTTATTTTGTTAAGATTTTGAATTTCAAAACACTCCAGTGAAAGAAATTTGCCATATTTGTAGTTCCTGCATAATTACCATCCTCAAGCTGGAAAAAGCTATTCTAACTCACAAGTGACTCGTTAACTTTATTAATGTTCACATGACCTGATTTGCAACAATTCTAACATCTCAAAGGGAGACTCACTGAGGAGGAACACCTGACATCCACCTGCTGAATTTACAGCCCTTCCTCCATTATTTCTCTTTAGGCTGATAAATAGCACAGCTTCTTTTCAAAATAAACCTACACATGACATGGCATGAAGAGGAGCAAGACACTGACTGCATCTGCAAACAGCTCAAATGCAAAAACTGGGAAAAGCCTCAATATCCAGAATTTATGGTGTTTCTTTAGTTTTCACTAAAGCCCAGCTCTCTGTTCTGTCTCAATAATTAAATTTAACATGACACAGCAAATTAATTGTTCTGGGGCAGGTTTTTTTGTTTGTTTGTTTTCCCCCCCACAGGTCTTGAGACAAGGACAAGAGTTATGCTTGCTTGAAAATTTTATTGACAACTGTTTGGTCCCAACACACAAAACAGCACTTGAGCCACAAAAGAAAGTGTCCAAACAAAGTAGACAGCTAAGAAAAGAAGTCTTTCTTCTCTCTCCCATTTCAAGGAAAAAAAAATAGTGCAGAAATTGAGGGCTTCAGTGACATTTTTTTCTTTTAAACAAACATGAATCTGAAGTAGTACATTTATTTGCTCAATTAAAGAATTTCATGGTTGCAATGCTTTTAAATCTGTAAGTCACATCATTCATTTAACCCTTTGGATAAAAAAATATATTGCAATTCAATTAGCTATTTTGTTACACTATGAACACAACTTCTCAAAAGTATTATTCTATTACTTTCAAACAGCAATTTCAGCAGAATCACACATGAATCCAGATAAGATATGCTGACCTCCATATGTGGTATAACCACCACATTACTTGCATAAACACCGTATTTTCCCCTGAAGCAAAAAACCTGGTTTTCTTCAGTACTCCAAATGACTTGTAGCTGCATCTCATGAAAATACAGTTTCAGGCTGGTCTCTTTTCCACTGCACGCTCTTCTGAAACAAAGATCTAGACTGGTCACTGTCAACCTTACCAAAGTTAAGGTGAAAGCAGATTTTTTTGCACTTAACTCACTAAAAACATTCCAGAAAACTCACTTGCAAATTTCTTCTTCTATAGCAGTATGTCTGTAGAGGTTTACTGTGGACTCAAAATGCTGTGCCATAATGCTCAGAAAAACTCCCCAGTGTTTCTTTGCACTCACAATGGCTATAAACTCGCTACTGGTAATACTTGCCTAAATATAAAAGATTTTATAACAAAATCTGACTAGTAAAATTCTGTCCATAGCCATTGTTCAGTGGCATTTCTTGCTGCTGGCTGAAAAATTAGAGCCTGTCTTCCATCTCTTGCATATTACAATAGAATCCATCTAAAAAAAACCCCAAAAAAACCTCAGTTGGCCAGTGGAAAACTTCTAGTATAGGTTCTTTCAATACTACAAGCATTTATTTGCTGCCTGGCAAATACAACCCATTGTAAATGCCACGGTTACCCAGAATGGGTAGAAAGTCTCACACACTGGACAGTTCTGCTAACTAGAGTTAAGGTCATCCACTGACTTAGCCTCTCTCCCAAAGCCGGCCCTTGCAAAAGCCAGCACAAGATACCACAAATTCAAAAAGCTGCCAACACTAGGAGTAAGTCTTAGAATAAAAACAGACACAGCTAAAAGACAGAACATCAAAGAACGAGCTTCCCATTTACTGAACATGCTTAAAAATAGAAAACAAGGTTAAGAAGAACAACCTTAGCATTTCCACATGTAGCTAGAACTTACCTTACAGGTGGAAATAGCATCAATACCTTCCATCACCAACCACTTTAATAAGACCTGCTCCGTATCTGTAATTTATGCATTAAAATGCATATTTCAGAAATATCAGAATCTTCCTAACTTCATTTCTAGACACAAAGAAAATGTGTGTGTCTGTATCTTACGCTCATGACATCAAGACAGCCTTTCCCTTAACCAAACCCATGCCAGACAAACGAAATTTGAGGGAAGCTTAAAGCATCAGTGTCCTAGAAAGCTCCTAAACGGAACTGAAAGCTACAGCGAAAAAAAACATTTAAAACAAGTTTTACACAAGATCCACACCACCTTCTACAGACATCTTAAGACAAGTATTTCCAATGCAGCTACAAGTCACCTGAAAGGTCAGAGAACAAGTTTCCCCTCTGGAGGACAATCAGCTCCCCTCGCTCTTGTCACCCCAGGTCAGCAAGTTAAAATTTCTCAACAGGCTTTTGAAAGACAAATCATGCATTTCATTAATACTGTCTGAAACAATACCAGTAAGCAACAGCCTATAGAATACAATATGCTACATGTATGATTACATCACCAACAAGGCTTAAAGAAAATAAAATCTGTTCCATGTTTGTTGAATTAATAGTTTGCTTTTACTGAACACATTTATGAAAAACTGTAAAATTTAAGAATAATTTAACAAATGCCAGATTTTTTTTCAAAATAATAGAAAAAAATCTGCTCTGCTAACAGCCGTGTTCAGTGTAAAAGGAACAAAATCTTCACGGAATACATTAAATACAAATTAATTCCTCTAGGTTTTCCATTAAAATACACATGGGCTAGCAAACAGCTTTACTTTGTGCACAGTCCACAGGTATTTGTCTTTCACACTAAAAAGGAAAGAGTTAAAGCTTGGTTACAGGTGCAAGTGAGAAGTTTGCTGCCAATTTGACCTTGTTTTTGTGTTGCTTTTTGGCTGGGCTGTCTGTTGCTTCTTTGTTTACTTGGGTTTCAGAGGACTGACAGGGAGGCACTGAAGCGTTCTCCGTGGCGTCACACACCACAGAACCAGAGATCAGCTTCTCTTGAGCTGTGGTAACAATTCTCTCTTTTTCTTCTTCTGTTAAAATCATTATCTCTAAAACAAATAAGACAACTCAATTTACTGACGCTCTGTTTTTGTAGAAGAAGAATATTCCTCTGCTGTTAGGCAATAGAATATTTATTTAAATATTCTGATATCAGAATGATTTGAAGCAACAAAGGGAGGTAAACTCTTACCTGGGAGGGGTGCAGGGCGTTCCTCAAACTGAATGAGGTCTGCAGACTCAAGAACCACGGGATCAGGTCTCAGCTGGGGTGATGGCAGGCAGGAAGGTACTGGCTCACACAGGAGATCGACAGGAGAGGTGTTTGTGAGGCAAAGAAGTTCTTGTTCTGTTTGATTAGAAACTACAAAAATAAGGGAACATCTTTCAGAGCATCTGTAAGCTGTGAAGGTGTCACTACTGTCACAGGTAAATGTAGTCTCCAGATGCAAATCTGAGGATTCGAGAACTATGCTCTAGTTGAAATACTAACACCAAACTAATTAATCTCAGATTCATTTGCTGCATCAGCAGCATTTAAGTAAATTCTCATCAGAATACAGGAGACACTGCTAGCAGAAGCTGCTGTGGCCCCCCCATTGGCTTCATGTCTGCAGACAAATTCCCACCAAATCCCTGGGAAGCACTACCCAGAAGCTCTCTCCCTCTCTATATATTTATGTGTGTGTATATATATACACACACACACATTTATAGGCTAGCAGCTCAGGACACAAGTCTAACCACAAACTCAGAGAAGTTCAAGCTTTCAAATGCATATTTGCACAAGTTCAGATTTACTAACTCACCCTTCTCCATGCTGCTTCAATTACTCTGCTTATTTTCCCCTAGACAATAAATTTCTTATATAAACCAATTTTGCATTACCATTGCTAGGCCTTCCCAGATTTAGTTCCATAGATGAAGTGGATCCTTGGGTCTCCATAATATGTCCATTATTGTCAGCAGGTTGATTTCCATGATCATCTACATGATCAGCAGGGGGAAAACTAGGTGAGCTAAAACGAGCTACAAAAAAGGAAGTTAATTTGGTTAGTTACCTCAAGCTGCCTCTTAAAAAATATAAAAGAAAACGAAGATACTGCTCAAAATTGAAATAGCTTACTTTTCATATCATTCTTCAGGACTACAATTCTCTTATGGCCATGTCCTTTAATCCAGACCACCTATTAGAAAGGAAGCAGAATTGAACATCAGCACGTGCTAAGCTCAAAGCATTTGCTCACTGCCTTTCGTCCAGCTTTACACTGACATGATTTCCAACAGAAAATTAAATCACATTGCTAATTTGTACTACACTATCCATGTAAAGGCTCAAAGTAATCGATACCAGAGGCAAACCATAGTGCCAGGAAGTCTACTAAATATACATTAATGAAATTAAATGTTTAAACATGGAGCTGAAGAATTCCTTTTCGTCACTCTTCAGAAAGACTGGCTTACTTAAAGGAAATATTATAGCCACAAACTAGGTCAAAAGATTATCCCAGAACACTTAGGATATGTGGATGACAAGAACATGGCACTCCTGACAAGGTCCCAGAATTCTTCACTCCCAAACCCAATAATGCACTCTGATTAAAGTGAGGGTTCAGTCCTGTACAACCATTCATTCAGACAGACAGAAAATCAATTCTCTCATTCAGAGATGCCAGGGATGTTTACAGCCTTACTAGGAACGGCTCTTAAGCAAAATTTCAAAGGATGTGTGCTGGTTTATTTTCTTTTCCAGATTTCTCAGAAGTGTATTAAGAACACAACTGGTATCAGCTTCCCTGAAGAAGGTAATTATCCCTGTAATTCACCCCAACTAAGAGAAACTGTGGTTGTGTAACTACTTTTAACCCATGCAGAAATCTCAATGTAATTGTGCAAAACTGAGTTCTTCATACCTGTGGAATTGCTCCCAGGAGCTCTTCTAAATTATTGCATCCATATGCTTTAGGCTGCAGCACTTCTCCTGTGTATTTGCTGTATGCTACTGGGAACTCGTGAAGAAAAATTTGCTGATAATGGTAGGTGTGAAGTAAGGACCTCACATTCTTTGCAAAAACATACAGATTTGTAAGCTTGACATATTCTTCTGCTGCACCATTGGTAAAAACCTAGCCAAAAAAAAAAAAAAAAAAAGAAGAATTAGAGCATACACTTCCACAGTCTCTAGATACAATGGCTTTTAAAACACATCAGAAAGGCAAGAGCTTACACACCTCAACCAAGTAAGGCAGACTCTTCAGGAGTTCAGTTAAGGTCATAAATCCATATTCACATGGATTAAGTGAAGTACTGTGGACTGTTTCATAATGTTGCTTAAGCTGTTCAACGGAGAGCAAGGATGTTCCATCCCAGGACATCAGCAAGACCAGCAACTGGGCAGTCAGAGTCCGCAGAGATTTTCTATTTATCAGCTGAATTTGCTTGCCAGATTCTGTGTCAACCACCTAGAAAAATTAATTGGGAAAGATGTTAGGGACACAGAAGAGACTGATTTATAAATAAGACGTATATGTGGGCTTTATTTCAGCATAGCTGTATCTGATATTCCCCTAGCCAAAAGCAAACAAAAATCAAGTATGTCATTACATGGAAATATTTAAATATACAAGACCTGTACAGCTGTGCAGCAGTTTCTGTCCACTGGTAGGTATGATCTTAGTCTTTGTTACAAGCCAGTTGGTCCTGGCTGAACTCCAGCCTAACACCAGCTGCTAATTCAACAAAACTGGAGCAACTAAACTGTTGTGCCCACACCCAGGTAATTGTAACCTCTTCTCCACTGGCACAGAAGACCAGCTATGTATTTACATTCAGAGTCAAAGCCTCAAAACATAGCTAATAAAGAAAAAAAATAAAGTAATTGAAACCACTAGAGGACTGAACACCACCACAGTTATCAGAAAACTGTTTTTCACAGAAGAGACGTGGGGGGAAAAAGCAAATTTGTACTTTTAAAATAAGTACTAGAATAGAATCAATTACTTCTTATTTGCTAAATAAACATGAATATTGCCAGAGAATGCTGCAAAGTTAGAAAAGAACATAGAGATCACAGGAATATAGAAACTACATTTAAAACCCTTCTGGAATTTTCCCTTGCCGACTTAACACTGTACACCAGAAACAACATTTCATTACACGTACTGAGCCATGTCCTGTGAGACAGGAAACTCCTTAACACAACCCTGCACACCTTCCAGGGGGACAAGACAACTGCCAGGACCAGGACGTTACCTTCACTACGTGGCAGAGTTTCTGCATGAGCGCTGGCACGGAGCTGACGTCGAAGTCGTGCAGGCGCAGGGCGTAGCCGAAGGTTTTGGTGTACTCGGGCAGCAGATCCGCCAGCGGCAGGGAATTGTCCTTCTGTGCCCGCAGCAGCTTCACCAACTGTGCAGCCACTGCCTTCACCTGCTCCACCTCTGTCAGCGTGAGAATCTTCTCCTCCCCACACTCCAGGACCTACAGAACACAGGGGACACTTTGCTGAGGGGATTGATGCGGTCTGGATGAACAAAGCAGCTCAAACTCGGGGCCTGCAGGTGGGCATTCGCTGCGTGCCAGGACCCAGACACCTCCAAAGCTGCTTGTACAACAAGCAAAACCTTGTAACTTCTGAAATACAACACAACAAGCAGGGAAATAGCTAACTTTCTTAAAGTAAACCCAACACAATTATAATAAAACTTAGCTCCAATTTTGAATCATTGAATTTGTAAACAAACAGCCCCTTGAATGTGGCTCAAAACCACAGAGCATTTTACTAAAATAGCATTAAGATCTTCTCAAATACAGCTGTCTAAACATTACAGGTGCAGAGTTTATAACTCATACTAAAGTCTATGAGAAATAGAACCCCTGCTGAAGCAGCTGTATACATTCCAGAAAAATGCTTAGTCTAGCTTATGATTTTGGAACTTACAAGTAAGACATCTGGTATGGCTTCAAAGAGTTCAAGTAGTTTTGTAAACCCATAGTAGGCGAGTTTGCACTGGCGCCCAAAGTGGTGGTGGTAGCAAGGAATAAATTTATTGAAGGGCATTCGAAAATGGGGCTGGTGCCGCAGCAGATCCACCACCTCCTTGGAAAACTGCTTGGTTCTTTCAATTTCCTCCTGGGTACGTTCTAAAATTAAAAAAATAACAAAGCAAGAGCTACATCCCCACATGCTTATGAAATGCAACAGAATACAATAAGCAAAAACAGTGGCTGGTTTTCAGCATGATCACGCCAAGTGACTCTTTTCTTCTACCACTGAGACCTTTACTAGGCTTCCATGTTCAAAAGTCCAAAATAGTCAGGTTATCAGGCCTTCAGGAGGCTTTATAAAAGAGCCAAATAGGTCTGTATTTTCTCCTGTATGGAAACAAACCACTCTCTAATCATTCCACAGAAAGCACAACTACATGCAGAAGTAGTAATATCATTTTATGCTCTCTGCCACCCGTTTTCCTGTCCGTTCTATCGTAAGTGTTCAGAGAATGACATTCTTGATTTGCTAGAACTTAGCAACTTAGTCATGAAGGCAGAAATATAATCATAAAAATTCCCAGCTACTCCTACACGTTTGAGTTACTAAAGCCTTAGAACAGTCAAAGAACAATCTATTTAGAAACAGCACAAGTAAGTCTCATGGACATACCTCTTTTAGGAATACAAATCACCATTTCATTGTCTTGCTGTGACAAACAGATGGTTGTATCAGGAATTTCTGATATAATATCAGACAGTTCACACACTCCATATTCAGTAACATCCCAATCCTTAGAGAAACACCTGAAATTTAATACAAGCATTAATGCATGCGGTGTGCGCAATAAATACATTTTTTTTGAGAGTTAAGAAAGCAAGCCTCGAATTCTAGAAAACATAAGGACAATTTCCATGTTGGCAATAACAATATCCTGGGAAACAAAGTAGAAATCCATTCTAGCCAGAGAAGTAAGATTTACTATCACGTGAACAATCAGTTTAACAAGGGGCTGTATATATCAACCAGTGATTTTAAGTGCCTTAGGAAAAATGTAATTGTCCTGTGCATTCAGCTCCAGCTGGCTACACTTAACAGTCTGCATTTGCCTAATAGTTATGGCCATGAACTCTTTTAAACAAGAACATGTCTCAAGAGAAGGCAGAGACCATCTCCTGAAAACATCATATTAAGCTTCCCAATACTGTGCAATACATTAAAATGTATTTTACTCTTCCCACTTCTGCAACCAAAACCTCTCAGGAGCAAGAACACCTCACAAACACTCTTGTTCAACAAGTGGCCAATGCTGACTCTACATTAAGCAGATTTATAAACAAGCAACAACGCCAAGAGTAGAAACAGGAAAACTCCCAAGAAGGAGCTGTTGGCACACTATTTACAACAGCACACGTGCAAAGGCAGATCCACAGGTAGCTCTGAGATGCCATGGTTCATTTAAAGCACATAACTGTTACTTTCTATCTTCCTATTAAAGAAAGCATCAATTTTGGTTCTTAAAAAGAACCCCAATATAACTCTACTTTTTAGAAGGCTAGCACAGAATGTTCCAGACAGGTATTACTCCTCATTTTTGCCATTGCTAGATTCAGTTAAAGTAGTAAAAGTAACTCCTGGCAATTAAACTATTAATTTTATATTTCCTTCCGAAGAAGTCTAACAATAAGTTTTCCCTTTACCGTTCAGTTAATGTGCCATAATCTACTTGCTTAAATCCAACACTGTAGTCATGGCTTCAAAGAGATCTAATGAAATACAATAATCCACTTCCAACCTCAGTGACATTAAACGAACCTAAAGTACTAAAGGAAGGAATAAAATATGGCAGAGAGGTTTTAATTTTTGTTCTTATTGGAAGTGTGAACTTCCAAGTTGCAATAAAAAGGCAATGTAGTTGCAACAGTTATATACTGAGATTTAAAGTGGTGACTCCTCTTGCACTAGGTATTAAATCACCACCAGACATGCCCTGCACAGTTGTTCTTGTTTCATTAGGGTAACTTACCAGTGATAAGCCTGCAAGAATTCCCTCACAATAACTTGCTTACTGGCCTGGGATTTGAGCAGCTTCAGTAAATCTTGAGTGAAGCGCTTCACCTGAGCTCTGTGCGTTAGCGTTAACAAACGTTTGGAACCCATGCCAAGAATCTGAAAGAAAATCAGGTTTGGTCACTCACATCCAGCACCCTCAGTAAAAGGGATTTAAAAGCCAATATTAGTATAGGTAGGCTAGAAAAAGAATATAATAGAGACAAGCTCTGGAATGGCAGCCTCATGAGGCCACCCACTTTCTGTACTAAGAACTATGCCCTCGAGAAATTCAATGCCTCATCCATGAGTGCTACTGCAACTTCTGTACATTTGTGTTGGTTATTTAAACATCCTACAAACAATTGCTGCTCAAAGGTGTAACCCAATCTGACCACAGGGCTTTTGTAATAAGGTCACAACTTATTTCTCACAGAAATCCCTTCAAGCCACAGGCTACACATCTCAGCCCAACTCATGAGCACTCAGCATTTGCAGTATTCTTATGCTGCACACAGCACAATTAAAAACTTTTACCCAAGTACGAGCCATAGGTTAAAAGCAGCTTCAAACTTTATTCATGAGGTTTCCCCAGAAGTTGTTTGGAACAAATGGGCATAGAAACAGAATCTCAAAAAAGAACACACCCACCAAGGTTCAGTCAAGCAGCTCTTTCAAGGTAATTGCCCAGCATCTACAATAGCAACCAGGAATTCAGATGGCTGCAGCTACAACTCCCCAGGTCAGAGTGGCCAGCACCACACCTCACTCACCTGCAGTACATGAGGCACTGCTTCCAGCAGCTCCATTAATTTGGAATAGCCATAGTCAGACACTCGGCATTGCTTGGCGAAGTGGTGATGGTAGGTTGGGATGAATTTGCTGACAGGGATGACACAGGATGGCTGGCTTTTGAGCAGATCTATCACTTCTCGACTGAACTGAATGAGCTGGGGATTACCTACAGGGCTCTTGGAACGCAGAAGCCAAGGATCTACAAACAAAAAAGTCATATTACTGTACCTTTCACAAGTATTCTTCCACTAAACACTGCACTTTACTTACGGATTGAAGCTACAGCACAGGAGAAAATAAGCACAAACATTCAAGCTGAAAGTTTCTTCTTATAAAAAGTTTAACAATTACACGTGCTTATTTTATTAGTGTAAACTTCTAGCATAAAACCAGTGAGTTAAAGAAAAGGTTTTAAGCAGAAATATTTACCTGCAGTAGGAGGTGGTGGTTTGTTATGTATCCATTTGATAACTTTAATGCCATTTTGGGCAGTGGCAATGTTAACTCCAGGAACACAGGTAATCAGATGTTCTAAGGGAACACCACCTTGGCCTTCTGGCACCACTTCAAGATCATTGAACTCTGACATGTAACAATCAGGAAAACTATGGAGGAAAAAAGCTTCCATTATACACCGAAAGATCACTACAATAATTGTCCCAAAAACATTATTTTGAGACACTTCTTGAGTAAGATTTCAACAACTTACAGACACATTACAGAAGACTTCATAAAACAAGTATTTTATATAAGTGTGCTGTTTTTGCTAAACAAGAGCTTCAAAAGTTACCACTTCATAGTGTATTCATTTGCTATAAAGGATACCACTTCATGTAAGAACTGAGTTTATCTACAACAGGTAATTCCCAAAAGGTTTTAAGTCTTCAACCTATCAGACTTTACTAAAAACAGAAATTAAGATACTTTACCTTAGTAAAGGCACAGTACCCTCATGTGTCTGTAGAAGACTGTGAACTTGGGGAGCAAATGTCTTCAGAGACAAAACCACAAAAGGAATTCTATAAGAATCTGGATCAAACTCATGTTCACTGCAAAAATAAGAGGTTCAGGTTTTTATGCTTACTCTACACACAGCTTTAACATTGTATCTGTGCTCACACGTATAGTAAACATTATCTTATATGCACATAATATATTGCTACTAGTGACAACAGCACTTGTAGTACAGTACAAGCAACTTCCATAATTTTTCCCCAAAAGTAATATAGCTACAGCCAATTTCCAGAAGTGACATTTAGAAGACCATGCTTTTACTACCTATTAAAACTTTCAAATTAAATTTTAACAGCACATACCAGGCAGTTAACAATGAACACCTAATAGCTCTTCTACTAGCAAAACCTGGCAGCTGTGAATTAAACAAAAAACTTAATACATGGCTTCAAGAAACCTGCAACTTGCTATGAATCACTTACTAAATATAGCTGGAGGACAAAGAAGAATGATCAGCTACAAATACATAATGAAATTCAGGTAATAGAAGTCTCTGGCACCTATAACCCTCCTACATAACCAGAGGAATGCAGGGACCCTTCCAGCTTCCATTAAAGAGGTGTTCAATCCTGGCAGCTGTGCTAGAACACAATCATCTTACCTGGACACACCAACCCATGAGAACTGCCTAGAAATCCACTGGCCCATCTTACTATTTTCTGCCTTCTACTTGTAAACATCTGAGGAGTGTCTATACCACATTATGACAACACACACCTCAACTTTAATATACTGGTACACTATGACTGTCGTTCCAATATTTGTAAGATTTATAGGATTTTATACACAGCTTACATAAAGTCTTTATTCAGGCAATGCTGCTTACAAACAGGCTCGTGATATTCCAACTCTTCAAATATTATTGGACTGCAGTTTGCTGAGGAGCCATCGTGTGACTGAGAGGACCCCAAGGGACTCTGCCTGGCTTGGCTGCTGGGCAGGAGGCACACGAGCCTCCCGCTTCCCTGGTCACGGATGGCCACGGTGTCCGGGAGTTTGTACAAGTCTGAGACAATTAACTTACGGCCAAACCTAGGAGGGAGAGATGGAAATAAAGCACTTCATATAAAGACAGGCAAGGCAATGCTGTAATCTGCCATTTTTTGTTTAATAAACAGGAATACGTGAGAAACTATTTGATGCAAAAGGTTAAGGTACCTAACCTATTCAACCAGTGCAGAAGAATTGAGTAAAATACTGAAAGTAGAACCTCTAAAAAAGGCCAGTTTAGCCATCACTGCCTCTGGCTACAGAATGTGCTGCTGCAGCACCTAGGAACAAAAATTCATAATTCTCTACTACTCTAAGTCACTGCAAACAATCATACATGATCAGATTTTTTTTAGAAGCACTGCAGAGGAAACCACCAGGAACTTACTTTTTTTCATAGATTTCTGTGAATTTGAACACAGGCAAGCAACAAGCAGGTGCATCCTGCAGAATGGACATTGCTTCTGAGCTGTAAGAGACATTTTTCAGCATTAGCACAAAATTAATCTGCTGCTATTAGACTCCAGCCTAAATCAGCAAAATATTTAGAGATGCAGTCTATGAACTATAAATGAAGCAGGACAAAGTGTGTTCCCCTCCATTCCAGCACTACAAAAGTTGTCATTTTAGATAAGGGAGTGCTAATTCATCAGGTCATGTCTCTGAAGGAGTTGCATCTTTCATAGGTGGTGCTAAAATCTGAGCATCTACAAAATGCAACACCAAAGCTGCAGCGTTAAAATAGTTACCAGCCCATAAACTTTGATCAGGCAAGACAGAAATAAAGCTGTAAATTATACAATGACAAGCAGAACATAACTGTAGAATACTCTACAGTTTAAGCACTAGCTTCATTCCGTGAATAAATGATAACTTTTTCCAAATGCTTTCTTTCAGTAAGAAAAAAATAAATACTTGTATTCTCACAGCATTAGCACTCCAAGTTGTATCATGCTCCATGTAGCAAATGAAATGCTGGTGTTTCCAACTGTGTACCCACCCTCAAAAACTGAACTCATACACACCTTCTTGGAGGAACAAATAAATAAAGACGCCCAGCGTAATCTCAGCTTACAAATTAAGTTAAGGGTTTATCAGTATTATGCAAGAGTAGTGGTGCAGCGATTAAACTCTCTTAAACAGAGACCTAGAGTCTTCAGATGGAACTTAGAACATTAAGTATAAAACCAGCCTAGTTGTATTTAACACATTCATCAGATCGTACAACAGATTTTACTTTACTTCCCTATTATCCCTTTAAGCAGTATTTTAGATCATCTCTCAGTTACTAATACAAGCTAGGACAACTAAGAAGATGCCAAAGTGCTTATTACCTAAGTAGAGAGAGTGATTTACTAGCAGCTCCTGTTGCTAATGAGACCTGGATCCTCTTACTGCCAATTTTGTATCTGTGCAGACTGTTGACAGCACTGATGGCTTCTTGCAGATTTTCCATCTGAACCATAGCTTTCAGCTGGTAGTCTGTGTGGGGACTGAGCTCCACACTTTTTACCTGAGAGGAAGGAAGAAAACATCTCATATATTCACACCAAAACATTAACCCAAGGGAAGTCACCACCAGAGCAGACCTGCTTTGGCCAAGAGCCAAATACAACAAAAGGAAAGGGAGTGTGACGAACCACAGCCACGAGGGCAATGCAAACCAGAGCCAGGCACAGTGATCCTGGACTAAGGCAAGCCCACGGTATTTCATTAACTCAAGCATCAGCCCTCTCATGTAAAGATTTTGCCAGAAAAATGTCATCCACAGATCAGACAGAAATAGGGCCACTGACCTCAGCTTCCAATAATTGCTTTTTACCAATTCACATTTACCCTGCTTTCGATCACTTCTGACTCAAAACAGTTTTTACTGTGATTTTTAAGCTGACATCAGGAATGCAGCTTTACAGCTTAAGCTTTAACAGGATAACCTTTTTAAGTCTCATCCCTACATACTAATGAGCCACTTAGTAAGAATTTTATATACCAAACTTCAGAACACCAGATCTATGAAGACCACACACAAATTAAAAACCTAGTACAAGTGATTATCTGCTCTTTTTGAAGAAAAACAGACTCCACAACCCATCCTTTTAACAAGATTTCAAAGTCCTGCTCCAATACCTTTCTCTTTCTGCTTACCTGTACCTAAACCACAAACACACCCCTAAATACATTAACAGGAACTATTTAAAAAACAGATTTTAAAAAAGAATTTGAGCCTTTACCTTGCCATGTCTTGAGAAGATTTCTTGTAAATTTTGCTGCAACTCTTTTCTGGACAATCTGTAATCTATGTTGCTGATCTGAATGTCTGCACCATTTGCAAAGGGATCAGGGCAGTCTGTACCACTGGAATGATTCACTACATTGAATGTGAGTGGAGATGATCTATTTGAAAGGTTGGGAGACATACTCCTGGGTAAAATAAAAACATTTACAGGCTGAAGCAACTGCACAATTCTGATGTATAAGTCTCAGAATCAGATAATAGACACAGGTCAAGTACATAAATACAGCACTTAAAAGGGAATTTTCACAGTATATGTGTGCAGGCAAAGCAAACAGCAGCACAAGCAAATCAGCTATGAATAATCAGTGTATGCACTGGTGAAGTCTCACTTTCCCTCCCAGACAGACACTTACCGAGAAGACCAGCAACTCTGAGACATGAGTAAAGGACTGAGTTGTCTTGAGGCCGTCAGCTTACTGAAAGCAGAGGGATAGCTGACCTGAAATACAGTTTCATCTTTATCTTTTTTATCTACAGGGGAATTCGTAATGCTCCTGGAAGCAGAGGTCTCTTTTCTATTTACAAATAAATATAAGAAAAAGAAAAAACCCATTATGTTGCAGAATTTACATTAAAAATATGTAACTAACATCCACATCTTTATTTTTAAAACATACTTCTGACTGTTTTTGGAGGATGATTCTCCTGCTCCCATTTTTTTGGTTGCCAGAGACACAGAAATTGTGGCATTAGAGTTACTCTGAGGAGAAGGAATTTGTTCTCTTAAACGTTCTTGCTGGTTTTCAGTATTTCTACTGATGTTCTTTGATTCAAGGCGGCACAGCTCCTATATGAAACAGATAAAAGGTCAGCAGAAAAGCACCAGACATCCCTTGCCAGAGGCCTTCTTTCTGATGGAAGGCTAGATGACTGAACGTTTTTTCTTTATTAGTGTTGTAATTGATATTTCATAACAAGGAATTTTTAATTTTCTGTGGCAGAAAACAGCACATGTAATTAGTTGAAGTGTTTTGCTACACTGTAGCAAGGTCTAACCCTACGTCTTAAAATAAGGAAAATGGATCACTAGATGTTACACATCACCAGTGCAAAAGTCAAAATTGGCTAGAATTTGAGAGCAAGTACCAGCAGTATTTCCAAATTGACAAAAACATGGCAGGGAGAGGGAAGAACAACCCTCACGTTAATTGTCTGCTTCCCAAGCAGATGAACACAGCTCTCATTCAGGAATGTCACTGCACACTAGAGTTATTCATTTATTAGTACTGACAAGTTAAAGCAGTAATAGAAGCAGTCCTCAGAACACAAGGAAAAGCAAGAATATGGAACAAGGCAGAACAACAATACCTGTAAACTTTTGACATTAGTGGGTTTGATGACAGATCCATGAACCTGGAATCCTCTCCCAGCAGAGCCTTTGGTACCAGCAGACTGATCATTTGAGTCTTTGTTGAGGAGGCACAGCTTCGTGTTCTTGTTAATTTTTTTGGGAGACTTGACCTTGTCAGTTCCCACAAAGCTGGAGCTTTTTGTTTCATTGAGTTCTTTGTTTTTGGGAGTGAAAGACACTACAATCCTGTTACCAAAAACATCTTCATTTTCCATTCGCTTCCGAGCCCGTTCAGCACTTTCCTGGTTTAAGAAGCGGAGAATTGCACTGCTTCCAGAAATGCTCAGCACCTTCCCTCCACAGTTGTCTGACAAACGCCTCAGGCGATTGCTGACACTTTTGCTGTCTCTGTTTGTTGGCAGATTATAGACATATAACAGCGTATGACAAGCCTGTTAAAAGAGCGGAAGATTTTCATTTGATTATGCCAGAACACCCTCTGGTTCAAAACCAGAAGTTCTAACACTGGTTCTGGTGACCATGCCCTCCTCCTACCACCAAGTCATTCCTTTCACAGCACTCAATTTGTTTGAAAAACTCTCATACCAAGGCAGAGCCCCAAACTTCCATCTCCAATATAACTTGAGTTAGAATAGACTACAGGGTCCCTGATCAATGGATCTATACTTGATCAATTCTCCAGAAGAGAATTGAAGAGAATTGTTAACTAACTATCCAGCAATCTATATATTCTACACATGCATGTGAAAGCATAGGTCAGGAAGTAATTCCAAGAAAGAAAAAGTCGTGAGTGCTGTGTAAAGACACCACAACACATCCAGAGGGGATCACCACGGAGGGCAAAAACCCAAGAAAAGGCACAATGACTCAAAACTTAAGAGTGCTTCACTAAGATGTCTTAATGCACAACTAAGCTCTTACCCAAACTTTCTGTAAGGGAAAGTAAAGCATGTAAGATACATTATCTGGTAAAATATTTAGTGGTAAGAATGTGCCTTTACTACTTCATTTTTTAGTTAACTACCTTCTCATTTAGCATTTCATTCTTCCTGCCTGAAAGAAAGCAAACATTCACATGGTAGTAACTGAAATACAGCCAGGCCAAATACACAGCAGACATCATATCCCAGTATAACTAATCCCACACAATTTCAGCCTCTTCTCCTCCTAAATGACAACAAAACCTGCAATTTGGCACTTGGAAACATCTGCTGCATCAAGAATTAAAATCTTTACCGGCATCTTCAGTGGTAACCTTGGTGGCAAATCTGAAATAAACTCTTCAAAACAAATAAGTTCATGAGCATGATGTAAGAGTGCTTCTGAAGCTTGATTTTTATGTACCAAAATGATTCGGAAACCATGTCGATGTCTCAGGTCACTCAGTTCCAAAGCAAAGTTCACATCCGCTGGAGGGGAAAAAAGGAAATAGGCAAGGAAACACTTGAAAAATATGATTGAAGGAAATAAAAAAAATGATTGAAAGAAAAACCCCACAAATCTCATTCAAAAGGTTCTATTTCTCATTGGAAATTTCCAGTGAAGGAGCACCAACAGCTACAAGGCTTCTCAGACATTACATAAATCAGTAGTTCACATTCAGTCTCAAGACAAGAGCTTCTTTTTAACAGCAGCTCATAGCAATTCATCAGCAGGGCACTGGACTGGTACTGGGTGTTTCTGCAGAAAACATTTGTTTAGCTTAAGGGAGAAATCCAAGGCCAACACATGGCAATGCAATAGCTGAGTGGATTGCAGATTTAACTGTGTGATATTATATATGCTGCTATGCGAACTAAAAACATACATTTTGCTCAGACCACAAATACAACTCCATGAGTTTTAATTTATGAGCTTCCTGCTGAAGCTAACTTTAGACAGCAGTCACACACATACCTATGGACACTCAAAAAGGCATCAAATCGTAACAGTGACTGAACTGAGCCAAGTTCTCATCTTACTGTCCCTGGTTTTCCTTTGCTGCTACTGACATTAAGAATTCTTCAGCAGTTCAGTTAAAGCTGGTTCTAAACGCCACCCTTTTGATTTGGAAATCAAAACAGTGGCAGATGTAAAAATACTATGGAAGAGACGACCTGAAGCCAGCACTGTAGCTGAGTACCACAAACACTTACTTGACACAAGAACCACAGTTGCAGGTGCAGTGTGTGTATCAGCAAATCTCCTCAGACTCTGTCTGAGTTTGTCATCAGCAGCATTCTTGGCTGTAGCATTGATGTGTGCAACAGTCACCTGTGGAAATACATAGATACACTCTGAAGAAAAGCTTCAGTGTGAACTGTGCTTACTTCAATGGAATTAAAATTAAAATACAAGCTCTCGCATGCACTTTTAATTTAGGTAAATTAATGCACACAAGCACAGAATCGAACACATAGGGATCAAAAACTGTTCTCTGAGCACTAAACTTCAACACTAATTGCTCAGCAATGTCTTTGGGGTGACTTCTGCTGTTCTCCGTTAAGGATTGCAATTCACACACCTCAAAAACATTTCAAGAAACTGTCAACCTGTTATCATACCTGCAATTTAGAGGGTGGAAATATCTGACATAGAAACCAACACAAAAAGCAATAAAAACCCCACTGATAAACAGCAGGTGCCAATGGAAAATATATGTAGTGTTAAAGGTGCTCCAAAACAATGCCACTAATCTACAGGTATCCTTACCAGTCAGCACAGTATTCACTGCAAAGTAAAAAAGTTAATTTCACAGACTCATAGTTCTTTTAGGTTAATCATTTGGTCACAGATTTGAAGGATAAAAACTCCACTACCACATTTTACTGGATGAGATAAAGACACTATTGTGAACACTAAAACTAAAGCTAAACCAGTTACCTACAGGTAACAGAATCCAGATAATTTTTGAAAACTAAAGAAGCAAAAAGAAAAGAAATCCCACCCATAAACTAAAGATGCGTTAGACCCACAGAAGCAAAGCAAGCGTCAATGAGAGCGTATCCGTCTCGGCCCACTCAAAGTACACAAATTCTCAAGCAGGTGCTGGTTGGATACCTGGCAGTTGTTTAGCTCCTGAATAACTTCTTTATTTTCTTTACTGATGTCACACACACAGATGAATTCTGCCTCTCTGTGACCTTTAAAAAACTTCTCCCGAATCCTCTGCACAACTGCTATAGCTGAACGGCCAGTGGGAACTGAGCAGTTTTCAATATCCCAGAAGACTCCAATGGGGGGCAAGTTTTCCAGAACTTGGCCTGTTATTGCAACTTCCGGGGACCCTGTGCAGGTGTAAGAACACAGCTCATTTTTATCTCCAAATACTGGGAATGTTAAACTTAGCATAGTGTGATCTTTGCATTTGGGAAGCCTCACGAACAACGTGCCCAGGAATGCAAGTTCAGCTTCATTTCCTTAAGGAATCCAACACAACATCCGTCTTAAACAAAAATTTAGGCACTGTCAGATTAGGATAAAGAGGCAAGACAACTTTGACTTTTCTTTTAAGCTCTCAAACAATCAAGTAACATATCTAAAAAAAATTACCAAAAGCCAGAATTAACTGTCTGAAGTTGTGTAACACTTGGTGCTGTGTTAGTAACAGAAGCAAAACATGGAAGCTGTTCAAATTTACACTGTGGATTAGATAAGAAATCTAATCAAAACTGGGTAAATGGCCAGTACCATGATGGTGATTACAGGCAATAGAGAACTAACACTAAGTATCCTACAGCTCAGTGCGCTATAGAGTTTTTGCTACCACAGGCTAAGCTGGTGTTTCAGCACTCTGAAAATCTATTTAAAATTGAATTAACATTATACAACCATTCCATCCTCACAAAACAACTTGAAAAGAAACACGAGGAATGACAGAATCCTCACAGTTCAAAAACAAGCTACAAAACCAAGTAATGGATTTTCAAAACAGAGACAAAGTATTATTCTACAGTTTAGTCTTCTCTGACTTTATAGAAGTTTCCAGATAATAGTGCAATTTAAGAGAACCCTTGCTGTGCAACAGTATCTAAAAGGAAAGCATCCACTAAACGGAAGTTTCAAACAAATGTGGTTTACCATATTTCTGTGGTGATTTGCCAAGGCTGCTTGCCAGTATCAAACTCTTCTCATTTCCTGCTCCTTTGGTTCCACAGCCATTACAGATTGGGATAGGAACAGGTGCAGTCTGTGCACTTGGAGGAGGAATATTTGGCCAGATTTTAGCAGCATCAACTAGGCTGTTTCTGGTTGGCTGTGGGGACAGTTTTTCAGAACACATGTTCATTTAGTATACAATATTAACACATGCTATTCTATGCTAGAAACACTCATTCCCCTTCTGCAACAAATGCCAGTTCAGATGTGCTTTACAAAGCTAATTAACAACAGTATGAGGGCATGAAGGAAACTTCTATTCTCCTATTTCAGCATATTCAGCTTTAGATTTCCAAATGCAAGGAAAGATTCTACTAAATTCAACATATCAATACATGCCACCTTTAAGTAGTACTAAGAGGTATCCTTAAAAACAAAAACCGGAGACCTGCAATATAAAACCTGCACACGAAGAGCAGGTGTGATAATTCCAAATATATTGAATTCACCGTTTAGTTCCTTGAAGTGACATTTCACTTTTATATTGGAAACTTAAACTTAGAATTTTAAGTAATAGATCTTGCAAAGTTAATTATATTATTTCGTTAGAAACTCCTAGTAATATTCAAGCACAGTTCTAACAAGTTCTGAATTTTACTAAATTGGGACTAAAGTATAAATTACAAATTTGGGAAGACTAAGACCTATCAAACCAAAGCAAGACTAGAATATCCTTGTAGCAAAGACACATCGCCTGACTTACAAATGGCTCTTTATTGATCAGCTGCCCAAGGGTACATCTTAACTGCTGTTAGCCTTTTCTCAGAGCCCCTACCATGGAACAGCTTAATTGGAGCTGTAAAGAAGAGATGACTGGATTTGAAAGAAGCTAAAACTCCACTCGAGTACATTACAGATCCCCTGTAGGCGAACATTGTGATAGCTCTTTTGTCTTCCCATTGCACTGTTACCTCAGAAAAGAGCTCAGCCTCAAAAAGGCTGCACGTTTGGACCGTGCAGCACCAACTAGGGGGATGCAAGCTTCACCCACAGGAGCTGGCGTTTCGCTCAGGGGACACAATTTCGACACGAACCACGCACCGCAGTCAGGAAGGAGAAAGGTGGGGTGTACAAACCTTGCTCAAGCAGTCAGTGCAGTAGTGAGAGCCCTTCAGACACACGGGGGGCACCACGTTTAGGTGCAGAGGGTTGGCGCACACGCGCGGCGGCAGCTCCGGCTGTGCAACGTGCTCGTCCAAGTGCCCCGCAGCCCCACCGGTGAACTCGGGACAGGGGAAATAGCCAGAGGACGGGCAGCTCGGCAGGGCTGGGAACTGATGCAGCTTGTGCACGTTACCGTGACACGGCTGGAAATGGAGCTTTCCACAACAGGCCAGATGCTGGCAGGAAGATACGCTGTTTTCTACGCACATGCCAGAGAACTCACTGGAAATTCCTGCCAAATTGCTTCTAGCTGGAGGGTTCTTCAGTGAAGACGCAGACTGATAAGCAAATCCTGACCCTACTTGACAAGTTATCGTCCCAGTGCCTTTTGAGTCTAATATTGTGCCAGGGTGAATCAGGTTCCCACCACCACCACCGCAATGCATTTGTGGAGTACAAGAAGAGTCAGAGCCATGAGCACAGCAGCTTACTTTGGGGCTGGGGGAAAGCTGTAACTGCTGTTGCTGAAGAGGATGAACATCGGGAAGCGGCACTGCTGGAAACAATTTAGAGCCAGCATGAGGAGATGAAGCATCCTTCAATTCTACAGCAGCTTTCTTGTTCTCCATGTAATCTTTCTGGAAAACGAAAGCTCGGTTACATCTAGGTGCATGAATAAAACAATTTTATAAAGTAAAAAGCAAGTATTTTTAGACTATTATGATTTTACATTTAAAGTACTATCTTTATGACTACTATTACCTTACTGACTGAACCTGTAAAATATTAAGAGAAGCACATCAGTTACATGTGCCAGCCCTAGGTATACTGTTATCAGTGGAATTTGGACACAACAAACCCAAAGAGCTATAAACCAAATGGCAATGAGTCTATAAAACAATCATAAAGGAAGAAAACTGGGAAAACTGTTAGGGTAAGACAGAGAGATCCTTATTTCTTGTAAGAACAACCATACACTGATATGACAAAGCTTCACAACTTGCAGATATGTAGGTAATCATACTTTAGTTTGAACAAAGATTTTAAAATTCTATTGAAATTGTGAAAGTAACATATTAAAAGAGTATGACTTAAAAAAATTAGAAGTTACATCAAGCAGGTATTATAGTAGAGAGCAAAGATGGCTAAAGTTTCACAACAACTAAGTGGTTTCTGCCTACTCTGATTTAAGGTATCAAGATGTACCAACAAAGGCACAGAGAGAAGTTTTTTAAAATGCCAGCAGTGAAAACCAAGCAAGGTAAAAAAGGCACAGAATAGTCAAGGTCAGTAGAGGAAACCTGAAAAGAACACTGCCACAAAACTTCTGAACAACTTTTATTCTCCAAGTGGAATTGAATACATTTCCCACTACACATGAATGAATAATTAATTACTCATTCCTCTGTACTTGATGCTACATCTCATGAAGACAAACTCTGCCAAAAATCTGTCTGGAACTGATTTATACACTGAATTCCAGATTTTATGGCAGCTTCCTTCCTAACCCTCAACACATGGAAGCAGCAACATGCTCATCCATTTCTCTTATGTCTTTACTTAATCAGATTAAATGTGTCTGGGTGTTACTCAACAGCTGGAGCTCACTTGCTCAAGTACCTAATTGTATTGTAGTACTCCTTCTATTCCTTAGCCCTTTACATCTTAAGTGTATAGAATTATGTACATTACAGAAAAGGAGCATTTAAATAAATGTAAACAAGGAGAAAGTAAGACATTGTGAAGAATAGTATCCACAATTGCTGTAGCTACTACATAATAATAATGCAGAGAACCAAAACTGCCTCCCAACTAAACAGATAAATTGGAGGCATGACCTCTCCCTACTCTACTCTTCAGCAATAATTTGGCAGAGCTCCCCAGAAGCTCCTTACACACCTTTTGGGCAGCCAGCTGCATTATCCCCACAGCTGTGCAGAGTAAAGCCTGACAAGGGAAGCAAAGCCCACTCTCCCCAACACTGATGTGAGTGCTGTGAACACAAACCAAGGTCCTAAATTCCCAGGCAGATTTTGCACTTACCTTGGCAGCTGCTGCCTCCTCATCCCTCCCTCCCCACCCCTCTTTGGGCAGTAACACCCCTGCAGTCAGGCACCCCTCCCCTCTGCTCTGGGAGCCCAACCATCCTCTCACGAAAGGCAAAAATTACCGTTTTAGCACTACAAGGCAAAGCCTTCTCAGCAGCAGAAAAGCAATTAGAAAGTTTCCAGAGCCATGGCTTAGCATCATTCTCTTGTTTCTGAAGCCATCCCAACGATCTATTGCAGAGTTTCTCCGTCCTGTTTCCTTCCATCATACAGCCAAACAAAAAGGTTCAACATCCTTTCATCCCCCCTTCCTTTCATTCTTCCCACCTGCTAAGAGGACAAAAACAAAAAGGACTCTTTAAATAACTTTTAAAGCAAGACAGAGAAAAACCAGCTTGGTCTTAAGAATTCCACTACTACTCTGTCACTGAAGCTGCATTAATTACGTGAAATTTAATTATGCCTATGGCCAAGGCCTTAAGTATCCTTTTTAATACAGGAATGCTCCTTGTGACCCACAGCACTGAAGAACCAGTCTGAGGAGAAACACCTTGAAGTCCATGGCATTAGCTGGAGTCACACAGCTGCTGGCACAAGAGTACCCTCAAACTTTCAGTGCACCCTCCTAGAGAGTGACTCCAGGAGGCAAGACCAGCTCAACTGTAAATATATAACAGGAGCAACTAAACTCAGATGAAATAATTGAGTCGTATATTCACCGTTTTTCCATTGGCTAAGAAAACCTAAACACAACACACCTGTATTAAGCACACTGTATTTACCATTTAAACAGAGCTTCAAATTATTAAAATAACTTATAGATACTTCTGATAATCCTCAAACTGCTCCACTGCACATCAATTTAGCTTTACAGAACCACAAAGCAGCAAAGCAACCTAAGGCTCAGTACCAGAAAAAGTATGGTTAGCAACGAAGCCTTCTTACCCTCCAACTACGTGCTGCACTCATTAGACTACACTCCTTCAGGTTCTTTTATATTTAATATTGAACACAATAACCATAGAACACATTACATAGCACTACATTTACCTCTCCGTTGTTTTTAACGTCAAAAGAAGTTTTATTTTTTTTTAAGCAGAAATGCTTATTCAGGCGAGTCCTAGCTATCCAAAAATTATGCTGAATACAACATCAAGCTCATCAAGTTTTACAACTCTAAAGTACGTTACTTTGGAATGTGTCTGATAGCAGCGGTTAGTTCGGAATTAAAACGGTAACTGAAAAGAGTAAGCGTTACATTAACCACACATGCTCGCGCCTCGCCCTCCGCGTCCCAATGCTCCCGGGGCGCCTCCAGCCCGACCCTCCCCAAGCCGCCCCACCGGCCCCTGAGCGCCGCCGGGCTCCGGCCGCCCCGGGCCGAGGCCGCCCCAGCTCCGGCCGCAGGACGGCTGTGCCGTGCGGAGCCGGTCCTTGGCTGCCACAGCAGCCCCGCGCTGCCGGGGCCCGGCCGTGTCCCCCCGCCCGCCTCACCTGCGCCGGCCCCGCCGCCCCGCGCCCGCCGCCGCCGCGGCCCCTCCGGCCCTTTGTTGTCCTCCCTCCTCCCGCTCCGCTCCTTCTGCCGTCAGGCGTCGCCGCGCGCCGCAAAGCACCGCGCTGCCGCAAAGCCGGCCGTCGTAACGCGCCTCGCCCGCTTCCTTTAAAGCGGCGGCCTTGAGGCGGGCCCGGAGCGGGGCGAGGGCGGTGAAACGCGCACAAACTCCACGGTAACGGCGCTGAAACCGCGGCAGGAACGTGTAACACTGTCTGCAGGGAGGGATCAGAGCAAGGCCCGGGCTCTGCTGCCTGGGGCCCAGCAATGGGACAGGAGGAACGGGCAGGAGCTGATGCCCAGAAAGTTCCACCTGAACGTGAGGAAGAACTTCCCTGCGAGCACTGGGACAGATTGTCCAGAGAGGCTCTGGAATCTCCCACACTGGAGATATTCCAGAACAGTCTGGACACATTGTCCAGAGATGCTCTGGAGTCTCCCACACTGGAGATATTACAGAGCCAGGGAGGTGGGACCAGGTGACTCCTGAGGTCCCATGCAAGCTGACGTAGTTCGGTGACAGCGGGGTGTTGGAGCAATGCAGGAATGCAGAGTCCCCAGGAACAGAACACTACAAATCTTTATTTCCTTGGCAACTAATTGTTCAAATACATTCAAGCAGAAACTAGCAGAGTATAAGGTTAAATAACAGCTTGGTGGCAACTGATAGGATGAAATATAACCTCAAATTAAGTTACTACAAAAAAAAAGTCCTTGACTTAAGACAAAAATGACTTCGCAAAAACCCAAACATCAGTGTGTTATGGGCACCGTTCACATTATGAATTCAAAACACAGCACTGTACCAGCTACTGAGAAGAAATTAACCGATTCCAGCTGAAACCAGGACAGTGACCAATCCCCTGTTTCTGTGTAATTCTTTCATTGTTGCCATTTTCTTTAAAGCACAGTGCTGGTTTCCTCAAAGGTGCAGCATCTGTGTTAGATGCCTGACACCCTGTTCTGCAGAATGGCAACAAAACCAAGTGTCTTGCTTCAGTGTTGCTTGGCTCTTGCACACGGGATGAAAGAACAATGGGATAACAAAAGGGGTCTCCAGGAAATCTGTGGAGTGGCCTGGCCACCCAGCAGGTACTTGAGCAGGTGTTGTCATGGCTCGGACATGTGGCAGGTAATAGGGAAATTACCAGGGTGCTGAATTGGGCACTTGCAAGTAACAATTCTGAACGCCTTGCAGAGAATATAAGGTTTCACCTAGAACTTAATTCACACACATAAAAAATCTGGGTAGATTGTCAGGGACATGCACTTTTTTAGAAGCCTGTTCCCTTGAAGGCAATTAATAGTCCCAAGGACAGCAGCTAAATGTCACTACAGTTCAGACATCTGCTGTTTGCTTATTTTAACAGACATATTTGACCTCTCTGCACTTTCTCTGGGTGCCTTGCACATCATTAGCTATTCCCCAAATCTGATGTACACAGCTTGAAAATAGAAAGCAATAACTGGCTAACAAAAAAACCCCAAACCAACCAACCAAAAAAACCCAACACCACAAAACAAACAAACAAACAACCAAAAAAAACACCAAAACCACACCCAAAACCCAAACCAAACAACCAAACCAAACAAACAAACAAACCTTCTAAGGACCCACTGGATTAGGCATTAGTGTATCCCCACCCCTTGATAAAACACCTGAAGTCTGCTGGCCAAAGAAGCATCAGGAAAGCTGTGGGCATCTACTCATGGGGCACTGGTTTTGACACTGGCCACTCACTAGAGGTAACTGGGGTTTGCTCACTTTAGGACTGTATAACTTTCCACACTGGTATTTTTCCTCTTGAATCCTTGTGCTGCTAATAGTCCTTGTCTCAACAACCCTCCCTCTGTTTCTGATTTTCCTCTTCTTGTCTTTCTGCAGACATGGCTCTGTCTCACAGTTTAACAGCTCCCCTCGGAAGGCTGGGTCAAAGTCATGCAGCCAGTCCACATCATCCAGGCTGGCCTTGCTCCTCGGCTGATGGCTGAGCCCCTCAAGGAGGGAGGTTAGTGACAGCACAGGGTGGAGATCTGCTTTTTGATGCCTCTGTATCTTTTGATCATAATTGTGCTATTAGGCTAAGCTGGAATTTACTTGCACCTGTGCCTAAGAGCCTGCAGCCAGCAGCAAGGAGAAGCCCTGGTGACAAAGCTCAGAGCCACAGCCAGGCTTGCCAGGGTCACCAGGGGTGTCACTGCTGTGTGCCAAGGCTGAGAGAGCTGCTGTGTTCTGCTCTGCTCAGTAAACCCATGCTGTTAATGAGCTTTTGACAGTTTCATCAAAAATGTGTCAGTTCAAGATATCAGAAGATTTTTAAAGTAGTGAAAATCTGTTTCTTGCTTAAGCATGTGCAAATCTGATTCTGCATATACAGGCTGCAGAGAATTATATAAAAAGAGATAGAAAAAAAGGTTTTATTGATGTTAAATACTTGCTCTTCAGTGATAGCAATATCTCCATATGATATTCTAACACGTTTGTCAATTTTATGGGTGTCAGTATTCCATTTGAAACAAATAAAAAAGCAGTTCAGTAGTTTGTAATGACAATTGGTGAGCAGTTCCTGTTCCACCCACAGAGAGGGTGGTGTGATGAGTTATTTAATTCTCTAAGCAAAGCAAATATTTTTTTCCCAGCAGAAGCTTATTGCCAGAAGATAAGGTCTTACAACCTTACCAGAACTTACAGTGGATAAATTTTTGTCCACTTAGTTTTCATGGAAGTATCATTAAAATAACCAGCACATGAATGCTAGCACCACAATGATCTGCCAATTATTAATTACTGATCAGCAAACTAAAAATAAAGGCATAAAATAATTTCTCCTCCTCTGCTAATTTTGAAATAGACAAATGTTCTCATTCTTCTTGCAAACAAGGCAGTCATAGTGATTACAGTAACTTTTTTTAAAGGATATTTATTGCTTGTGTACATTAGTGCCTCTGGTAGTGCCTCTGAGCCCCTGGCATTTGTTAGGGTTCTGTTTCACTGTTTCAGAGTTGGATGACAGGCTCTCAGCTTCCTCTGAAATCTCATAAATTCTTCTGTGTTTTACAAGTATTTCAAGATGAGAAATATTAATAATACTCAGGTATACTTTTGACATAAGCTGTGTAGTCATACTATCCTCAAAAATTTGCTTGAAGTGTTGAAGTAAAATGTCCTTTGTCCCAAACTTGTGAATGATGTATAATTTGTTTTAATTACTGGGAACATACGACAATAGTATGTGGTTTATTTTTTGCAACTTATCTGATAATAAAAACATTCTTGAGTAATGACAGAACTGCAAACACTATTAACCCAATTTTTAAAATACCTTATTTAGTTTTCTCTTCATTGTTGTGAGATAGTTTGTTTCAATTTACTTCTGTTGAACATCTGACCTGAAAATATAGTTATTTTGCTGAATGCCTGACCAGAAAGTAGAATAGTTTCGCTCACTCTTTTCAGTTAAATTTTCCCTCTAGTGCAACGTTTATAGAGAAGCATCTATCCTCTTAGTTACAGTCCCAGCCTTACAAAGCCTTTGGGAGAGGCATATTTCCAGTTTAGACAAGTCCTTTCAGAACCAGACTGTGCTCCAGGCCTGGCGTTCCAGCAGGGGTAAATGAAACTGGGGCCGGGCTCCTGCACGTGGGTGCCCATCAGCAGCAGTTTGGGCTGTGAGGTGACACTGGGTGACACATGGCCCTGCCTGCGCGGGCCGCAGTGACACACGTGTGATAATTTGTGTTGTTGTTTTGGCTCCGGGAACTAATGCCAGGCACCACTAATGAGCGAGTGTTTGTGTGCGCGGTTGGTAGGAACACACCTGGGGCGCTTGAGAAAGCCTCTGCATGGCTCGGGTCCCTTCCTATGGATCGTGCCTGCGAGGGCACGGCGAGGAATTCACGGGCTGCAGTGAGCTCTGCCCCATTGTCTGCGGGAGCTCCAGCCCCCTGCGCATGCCAGCCGCTTGTTTTCTGGCATGATGACATCATGCTGGGATGGAGATGAGTGGAAGCGTCTAATGTTTCATAGACTGCGACACAGAAACCTGCCCTTGGTTGGGAACAGGGCACTTCGGTCTGAAGATGCTGGTCTGGCGTTAAAAATAGATACGGGCGCTGTCTCGCTGCTTGCTTTTGCAGCAGAGGTCTTTTGAATTGAGAAAAAAAAAAGTAAAGAATTTCCTCTTTTAGATCATTTTAAGGTCAATCACGCCTTTAAAATACGGCACGTGCTGGTTTACACGCTTAACACCTCAGAAGATGCGGAGCTTTGTGCGTGTGACTGTCGGTCATTGAACATGGATGGTGGGTGGGGGGCGTTAGCGAGGCTGACGAGGGCCGGGAACAAGAATGCGAACGGGAATAGGAATGGAATCAGGAATGGGATCAGGACCGGGAGCAGCCGCGGCCGCCGCCCCCCGGCGCCTTTTGAAAGTCACCAAAGTTTCCGAAGCGCGTTCCGGCGGCGCTGATTGGCGGAGCGCTCCGCGGCGCGTGACCGGCAGCCAATGGGGCGGCGGCGCCGGCCGGGCCGGGAGCGGCGGTGCGGGAGCGGCGGGAGCGGCGCTGAGAGCCCGGCGAGAGCCCGGCGAGAGCCCGGCACGGCGGGACCGGGGGACACGGGACCGGGGACCCGGCACACGGGATCCTGCCCGCCTGCGGCCCCGCGCGGACCTGAACCTCCTCCTGCTTCTGGAGTTGCTCGTGCGGGCGCTGGTGAGGCGGGGAGCGGAGCGTGGGAGCCGTGCCCGCTGGTTTAGCCCCCGCCCGGCTTCGTGCTCCGCATGGGAATGGGGTCCGGAGCGCTGCCTCGCTGACCTTTTGGCTTGCAGCTGGAACCATCAAGGTCAGGCGTTTCAGCGGGCAGAAGTTTGGAGTTTCCTTAGAATTCCCTGGGAAGTTGAAAGTCTCGGAGCTGGACTGGTTACTGAGGAGGGTTTTGCTGAACTCAGCCTTTTGGTAGAGAAACTCCGGAGACGCTGATAACTCTTTTCAATGCTGGCTGTGGGATTCTGTAGTGATCCTGGTGCTCCCGTGACCTCTCCCTTTTCTTTCTCTTCTGTGGTGATTTTCTTTTGTATGGCTTAAACAAAAGAATACAGGCCCATGTGTTCCAGGAAGACCCTTTCAAGGGGAATATTTTAAGCAAATCTGATTTTCATGGGATGGGAAAGATACTTTTCGGGAGCAAAGAGGTGGTTTGTTTTGGTTTACGTTTAGAAAAAAAATGTCTAATAGGAGCTTCATCATCCCTGTCATGGATAATTCGGTAGTATTCGTGGTTCTGTTTTACTTTTTTATTACAATATGAATTTCTTTGACTTGGACCATTAAGCATTGCTACAAGGGTAGGCCAACATTGTTCACAGAACTAAATGTTCTTTTGTGAAGAAAAAAGTTCAGTATCAGGGTTGTTTTTTGAGTCCTTTGTTCTAGGACTGAAACAATCTAGGCTGGGGCCCTCATGAGTTTGGGTGAATTCAGACTGATTCCCAGGTGGAAGTTCTTTCAATAATTTTGTATGTTGCTTTTCTTGATAGTTGTTTTTCCCTCAGGAGTTTTGCAATTCTGCTCTCACTGATATGAAATTGTTTTCCGCAACATTAATGCTGCCGTG
Source organism: Hirundo rustica (assembly GCF_015227805.2). NCBI lineage: Eukaryota > Metazoa > Chordata > Aves > Passeriformes > Hirundinidae > Hirundo > Hirundo rustica. The sequence continues at coordinate 7,591,875 of NC_053464.1, forward strand.
TTTTTCTCATTGCAAAATTCCAGTCCCCACCCATGATCGCTTCCACTTCCTGCATGATGTGGAGGTTTGTAATGCCCGTGGCCAGCGTTTGTTGCTGCCTGCCCTCAGAAAGCCTGGCCAGATGTCTCTTCTGGCTTCATGTGTGTGAAAACAAGCAAGGTGCAGCCAGTGTGTTCCCGTTACACACTCTGACTTTCTCTCCTCGTTTTTTTGCACCTTTTCCAGTGTTTGAAAAAAGCATTTGTAAAACTTTCTTTACCCCTGCTCTGCTCTCGCTGCTTGTAGTGAGTCCAGACAGTGAGGAGTTCCTGATTAATTTCTCTTCAGGCATTTTGCATGTTGTCTCTAAATTGTTAAAAATCAAGGGAAGAAGGCAGCTGAGGAAAACCAGTCGTAGCCCTACCCTTTCTAAAGGCGGTTTAACAAGACTTACGTGGTTTTTACTTGCAGTCTTCTTAGACAAATTTCAGAAAAAAAAGTTTCAAAAAGCTTTAATACTTTGCCTCAAACTTGGAATTTTTCTTTCTGGTTTAAGTTTATATTTTTCATCTTTGGTTAGTTTGAAAATCCCAGCTTAGCTGAGCTAAGATATATTGCTGGGAAGGAAACTAATAGGTCTTCCTTGAATGCTGCAGCAAAAAAAAATGTGCCTGTGGCACTGGATAGTAGCCACATGACTGGAATAAGTACAGGTCCACTGTCCTTTCATGTATTTGAAGTTGAACAATTTATTTTAAATTATAAATACTATTTAGTAATGGTAACCATGAAGTAGAGCGAGCTCTTAATGGATGACCTACTGAGTGGGCCCATAATCTCATATTCACAAAGACACACCTGGCACTGAAGGGTGCAGCACCTTTGTGCTGCTGTGAGCGTTCACAGGGTTCCCTGAAAGCCTTATGGATTGTATGGATCAGTTAAGGAAAGTTCTTCTCTGTGCGCATTACAATCTCAAAAAATGCCAATTACTACAGTCTTTTAGTTCTTCCAGAGTGCAATATGAAAACACAGGAGCTGGCTCTGAGCATATTCAAGATGTTGAAGCTGATGGAAGCTGTCTTTTGGTTCCAGAGGGTTGTTTGAAAGCTTTTCAGAGTAAGATGTCTTGCAGTTCATTTTTATCTTTCCCAAATTATTTTTGTTGACTGTCCAAACACAGATATTGGATTTATTATAATGCTTGTGTCAGAAAAAAATTCTTTTTGGATTTTTTTCTTCTCAAGTCTGCTGCAAGAATCGGTGTGTGTGTATACAGTGCCTTGAGGAGAAGAAGGACATGCTTATTAACATCAAAGGCACTTTCAGTTCACTTAAAAATAACAGAGTAGATGTGACATAAACTATCCTAGGTCAAGAATGTTAATTATGCTTGGTCATGATTTTCTTTTTAATGGGCAAGAGTACTATCTGGAAGATTGCTTCGTACTCACACTCCTTTTCCTCTTTTGCACTCCCAGTGCATTCTTCAGCCTTGAGACCTTATGCTGGAAATATGTCAATGCATTTTACAGGGCTTTTATTTGTTTGAAGGAACACATGTAGCTTTGTCTAATGAATGTTTTGTGTCAAACTCAATTATAAAAACTAAGATTTAGTAACTTTTCTCCTCACCTGCCAACTCGTCTTTTTAAGTAAGTGTAGTTTCTGTGAGTGTGTAGCTGGTTCAGAGTTGTGCACGGAGTTATGCAGGCCCAGCCCCACTCGGCTGTGACGCTGCTTATTCCTTGCTCAATAATCTGATAATTGCTTGGGCTGCGAAGAGGAATTGGGCTTTGTGGCATGGCTTGGGTATGTAAGAATTGGGCTTTAGATTGCCAGACTACTTTGAGTACTTTTCTCCATACAAAACTTTTGCAGAGGTAAGAACTACTTGGGTTTGTCTCAGTAGAGTTACTAAATAGGTGGGTGTTACTCTCTCCTATTTATTCCAGCTGATTTTTTGGAGGGGAAAGTCTTGACACAGGTTAGAGTTCAATAGATGTGCAGTGTATGTAAATTTTCTTTAGCTAAGACGTGCTCAGGGGGGTCTACTCTAGCATTTTATGAGTGTCATAAATAAGAGTAGAAGACAGTGATCTTTGAAGGCTTCAGCCATCCCTTTGTTCCATCAGAATTACCTCTAGGAAATGTTTTGCTCAGCAGAACTGGAGTTGAAACTTGGTAGAACTGTATTTCTTCAGTCGTTAGATTTTGGTGATGTGGTTTTCTGACAACTGCCACTGTCATGAATTGTTCAATTCCCCCTCTATTTGCTATTCTTGATCTTATTTGGTTTCTTATTTGGTATCAGTTTCGTTAAATTGATAATGTCTGAGTGGAATCTTTGCATCACCCAGGGCTGAACATGGGCAGATTATGCAGAACACTGGGTTTGATGTTTCTCCATTGTCAAGACTAACTCATATGAAATGATATTTGCTGCTGACCCATTCAACAGAGTGTCATGCACATCACAGGGCATCTATTTTATTTAATTGTGGTGTTTAGATACTTAAGTCCTCAAGTGGGAGTGACCAGCTTAAGATTCTTGATTCTCCTGTGGTTCTTTATGTGTCATTCCCATTTGGGACTGTGTCCTGTGACCGGGTTTGTGCTGGTACAGGGACAGCTGGATTGTCCGGATTGCTGCAATCTTTACTGCATACCTAACCCAGCCAGTGATATCCTGTTGAAACCTCTGGGGATGCTTTTACCTCCCTTCTCCCATGGCTCTCTGAGGTATCCGGTTATATTGTAGCCATGCATGGATTTAGATATTTCAGGTTTAAAGTTGGGTAGCTTTGTCTGTGTTGACCTAGGAAGAAATTTTTCGTGTGTCCAGCAGTTTTTTCCATAAAAAGCTTACATGTTCCTTTAAATCTTTAAATGTTAACTCAGGAAATCAGTATCTTGAGTACTTAATCTCTGTCTCTTTGAAGTTTCTCTTTAATTTCACGATAGGTGTTTTTAGGGTTGTTGAATTGCAGTGTGTTTGAGGCTGAAGTTGTGCCTGAGATGTCTTCTTTCCCTTGTCTTCTCTGTGCACTGGCACAGCTGCAGCTCAGGTTTGGGCTTTTGTGTAGTCTGAGGTGCCGAAGGTGCTCGCTGCTGGGAATGTGGTGTAAGCCTGCAGCAGCTTTGGGAGAACTGGGCAAAGTGACTTAGCAGGAATTCTTTCACGTTTCTGGTCTGTCTGACAGAGTCCTATCGAGGCTGGTGTTTAGTTTGCTGCAGGCGAGCAGTGACTGTGTGGGAGGAGGGCCGCTCTGCTCTGCAGCAAGGAGGATGAAGCTGCCCACTGCCTTAGGTCTTATGCTCGACCCTTTAATTTTTCAGGGAGGAAAATGAAACAGGAGTTTTAGACTTTGAGGACTCATTATGGAAGACTCAGAAGGACGTCACTTCAGCTCAGTGGAAGAGGAAACCAGATACTGGAAGGAGTTGGCTATGAAATACAAGAAGTGGTAAGGCAGTGGCTTCATTCCTCCAGGTGGTTGGATAAGGTGCATAACACTTCATGCAAAGAGACAGTGCTGCTTGCTGGAGGATTATTTCAATAGAATTGTTCAAGAATATAAAACATTTCCTTTCATATTTCTCTCTGTTCCTCATTTTTGTTGCTAATCAATAATGGCTTTGTTTATATTTCCAAATAAATAATAGAATTTAATAATGAAATAAATGTGCAATGGCAGTGAACAATTGACAGACTAAAGAGATGCCACATATTCTCATCTACAAGGTGAAGACAGACTCTGGAGTTTTTCTGTTTATTTGGACTTCATTTATTTACCAGTTTGCTCTGGGGTAACTTCCTGTGCATGGCAGGGAGACATTTGCATATGTTTCTCTTTTCCTGTTGAATACATATGTTGGAGAAGGGCATATAGCTTTCTGTGTTTGGGACCGGTGTTGTTTTTACCCTGAGTGTACAAGAGATGTTTTTTTTTCGTTGTTCATTATGATGAGTTCTGTTCCTGGAATTTCTCTCTAGCGCTGAGAGTACACAGGAGGAATTGCGTGAATTCCAAGAGGGGAGCCGAGAGTACGAAGCTGAACTGGAGACTCAGCTGCAACAAACAGAGTCCAGGAACAGAGACCTGCTGTCAGAAAACAACCGCCTGCGGATGGAGCTGGAGTCGGTGAAGGTGGGAGCTGGTGGTGCACGTTGTGTGCCCATCCTCAGGGCAGGGGTGGAGGGGGCAGATGTTTGCAGACTCTGCCCTGTGGTGTCACCTCAGCAGTACAGAAAAATTAACCGTAAGATTGCAGAAAGGAAAGTCTTGAAAAGTAAGGAAATGCCAACCTGTTGTCTGCTCTGAGGATTCTGTGTTCCTTGGTAGTGTTCCTGGAGCCTTGTTCACAGGTTGTGGCTGTGTGTCAGGATGGATTTCAGATGGGAGAAAATTGTCCACAAAATTGTGGAGTGGAGACTAAGTGTGAACACAAGAGAGCTGCTGTTCTGTTCCTTCTTCCATCTATTTAGTGCTTTTGTTCATAGCTTTCTTGCTGTCTGCATCATGTAGTCAGAGATAATATTGCAGAACAAAGTGCAAACACTGCAGCTGTGTTTTTGCATTACGTAAGGAAACTCAGTTTTAAACCCTTTTTACATAGTTGTGCATTTATTATCTGGCATTTCAGATAAGCTGCGAAGGAGCAGCTGGTGGGTAACGCATAGAATTGAGAGACATGAAACAGTTTCAGTCCTGGTTTGGTTATTGAATCTATCTGTCTTTAGGGAAAAATGAATTTTCCTCTTTGCTTTTGGTTAGCATCCTCTGAAACTAAGAACCAGCAGAAAGGCATTAACTTCCAGAAGTATATAACATAAAGGATATGAACTTTCTGAGGTGGGGCTTCTTAACACAATAGCTTAGGAAACAGTGAAGCTGTCTAGAGCATGAAGAGTGATGAGTACCTCATTTCAGCCTCTCAAAGGTGGCTAACAGGTTCAGGAAATTCTGGTAAGTTCTCTTAAGTTTGGAAAAAATTGTCACTGAAATTGGTGTGACTCTTTAAAATTTTAATTTAGGCCTTTTGTTTACAGATGAGTTACAGTCACCCAAGAAATCCTACATTGTGTTTTGTAGGGCTAGCTCAATCTCTGTGGAAGCAGAGATTAACGTAATTACTCTTCTTCTGTTCAATTGGATGCAATAATGAGCTAATGAGAGTGAAGGTATTTGTATAAGTGATTAATCACTGGATGAATCCAGGTTTGCAATGCCTTTTGTTTAAACTGTTGTCCAAATTACTGTCTTAAGGAAGAACTCTTCTGTTCCAGGCAGATGTCTGTCCTTCTAGCAACAGCTTTGCCATTTCTTCCACTCCCTGCTTTTTGATAAGCAAGACCTCCAAGACTTGTTTCATTGTATTTATGTTGCTTTAATCCTTGTTGTTTGTTGTAGCACATTAGAAGTATTAGATGTACATGTTGTGTGGAGTATTGGTCTGCTGTTCCAGACAGCCACATAAACCCATGGAAACAGATGGGTTTGGGGAGAAGACAAAAGTTTTAAAAATAAAACCCATAGCTCATTTAATTGAGGAGTGTGTAGATTATTTTCTTTCTGTAGAGCAAGTAGCTGGGATGAGACGAATGACCAGTGAACCAGGCTAAACAGTGAAGAGTGAAAATAGTAGGAAGCAATACAGAGCCTCAAAATGTGGAGGGTAGCCATATTTTAGAAAATCTGAAATTATTCTTCACAGTAGATAACTTTCTTAAAATATATTCTGCTTGAAATAAACCAATTCAACAATTGGCTATTCATGCAGCCTGAAAACTGCAGTAACAGCCTGCAGTGAAGGAACAGAGGGCCATTGAGGGCCAGATCAGCTGATAGTTTATTACAATTGGCTAAAAACAAAGACTCAGACCTTGCAGTTCTGGTCTTTTATCTGAATCAATTCAAGAGCAAAGCATTAATCTCATGAAGCTATTGAGCAGCAGTGTTAACTGAGCCCATCAGGGGTTGGGATCTGCATCTAGGTCAACACCAGTGAACTTTGCCAGCCCACACAGCTTGTGGCTCTGAGCTGACCAGCCCAGTGTGTGTGCCTGCTCCCCCTCAAAAATCAGAGCTCACACTACCCAAAAACTGATGGGAATACTGCTTTGGAGGGTTAGTTTAGAGAGTCCTGAGAAACTAATTGAAAGTAATCTGCATCTTGGAGCTTAGAGGCTCTTAACAGTGTTTCAGAGATTTGGAATTACCACAGTGTCACCACACTGCAGTCAAATAAGGATTTCATAGTTCAGGATGGATATCTCTTTTCCTCCACCTTGTCCATGCATTTCATAGGCTAAAATAGCTGTCTTCACATTATCATTCACACAAGACTACTTGCCATGGTTTTCAAATTCCAGTGCATGGATTTGTTTCCAGTGACTTCAAGTGTTTTTTACTTGAATTCTGTCTGGAGAGCACTTCAGGAATGTTGCTTACACAGCAATCTTGGAGTTTCCAGAAAACCTCTGGCATGTTGAAGTGGTCTGGTAGCAAGGTGGTTGAGTATAAAGCATTGTAATAGTGTGCTGTGGAGCCTTCCCTGTCCCATGGGAAAGCTTTCCAAGGTCATATACTTTGAAACTACCTCCACATTTAGTGGCAGTGCAGGAGAGAGAGAGAGATCTGGTGTGGAAGCTAAATTTTCCTCCTTGCCTATGCCTTAAATATTCCCTTGTGTACGTGGTGTAGAGGGGGACAGAGTTTTGGTTTTAGTTTCCACCCAAAGTGTACCTGTACCTGAAATGTTCTGTCATCTAGAATTCTGAACTTGCTTTGGGCTAATAAAACCACATGGGCAGTGCAGAATCTTGCTGGTTCCACAGCACCATGTAACAGGGTCACACTTGGATTTTTTTTTTATAGTCTTGTTACTTTGGCTGCTGAATACTGCCTGACTTCATATTAGGGTTCAAAATAAGTGGCTTCTCTTGCATTCTGCTTTGTATATTGCTAAGAAACTGTGCTGAGTCAGGCTGTCTGGGAGAGGCAAGGAATGGCCCTGTGCTGTGAGTGTTGGGAACTGTTCCCCAGCACTTTTGTTTGATAAGGAGTGACAGAAAGAGCTCTTGTCTGCTGGCAGCCTGGAAGTATGTGAGCAATTGAATTTGTTGGCATTTTATCATACGTAAAATGACGTTTCTCAAAAAACTTCAGAGCATTTGTCTCTGCCTTTCAAGGGGCTCAGACAATGCTGCAAAAAGAGAGCATGTGTTGCTAAGTACCTGATGTGCTGTTTGATTTGCCTTTGAGTAGGAGAAGATTGAAATGCAGCATTCAGAAGGATACAGGCAAATTTCTGCACTGGAAGATGACTTGACACAGACAAGAGCTATTAAAGAGCAGCTTCAGAAATACATTCGGGAGCTCGAGCAAGAAAATGATGATTTGGAAAGAGCAAAAAGGTATTCTGCTTTTTGTGGGTTTTTTTTTCTCACCTCTATTCTGTCCTGCAAGCATGGTGTCACTAACGCTACTTGTTAGCATTGCCATCCTGAGCTTTCACTTGTCTGATGATTCTGTTGAAGAGATTCATTGCAGATGGGCATTGTGATAATTTTTTTAACCTCTTCCACTCCCCTGACTGCATTCTTTCATATCTTACAAGGTAAAAAAGAAAACCCCAGAAAAACCAAAGCAAACCAAGCAAAAATGCAGCAGTGTCCATTTCATTGTGAGAGAGGGAGTCCTCCATGTCCTGGAAGGATCTGGTAGTGACACCTAATGCACTCTTTTTTCAGAGCCACTATAATGTCCCTGGAGGACTTTGAGCAGCGTTTAAACCAGGCTATTGAAAGAAATGCTTTTCTGGAGAGTGAGCTGGATGAGAAGGAAAACCTTCTGGAGTCTGTACAGCGCCTGAAAGATGAAGCTAGAGGTTAGACTGGAGTTATTTGTATATTTTCCTTTCTCTCCTGCTGCCTTGTAGCTGTTCAGTCCTCTCCATGTGTCTTAGAGCTGGGCTTTTAACTTTGCTTCTTTAAAACCTGCTATCTGAAATGTAGAAACAAGGAAGGATACTTAAGAATGTTCTGTTCCCACTCCTAGAACTCCTGACATTGTTCCAGACCACTCTCAGAAACAAAAGTCTGTTCCAGCCTTCTCTTAATCAGGACTTCAGGGAGTTGAGCCAGTCCAGCTAGGGCATGTGCTGGTGTGGCTTCCCATGAAGGTCAGCTTTAATACACATTAACCTCATTGTTTCCTGCCCTGTGGAAAGTGGAGTCAGTGAAGCACTAGTGAGGAAATAAAACAGGAGGGCTGTGACTGACTTCTGGTTGCCTTGGAATGCACTGGCTTTTTGCTATCTGTCAGCAAGTCTGGGTGAGAAGAGAGGGACCCTGGAGCTGGTTAAACGTCTGTTTTCAGATGCTGGATTCTGTGCCCTTGAGTGGTATCCATAAGCTACAGCCAGGCTGGGGGACAGAAGTGCTCTATCCCTTGGCTAGATAATGACGTGGCTTCCACCTGGCCTCAGCTCAAGTTTCCTTCATGTGGAAACCAGGATAGAAAAGGGTACAACAGGTAGGATCTCAACCTGGCGGGGGGCCGGAATGTAGCCAAGGTGTGCCAGGTTGCCAAGCCTGGGACTGATGGGCCTTTGCTTACCAGCCTGTGACATTTGGAAAGGAGTTAATTCCCTGTCTGAAGGGGAGCTTCGTGAAAGTGTTTGAAAATGAAAGCCAGATTGTAGCAACTAACACTACTAAAACATCTTGAGCCACAATCTTAGAAAGACCTTTAGTTATCTGGATTTTGAAGATATGCCTGGAGTAATCTTTTACATGAATTGGTGACTTTACCTTGCCTCCGTGAGGAGAAAAACCTTTCAAGCCAAAGATTACTTCCTGTTTTTATCTTGGTGGCTGTATACTCCAGCACTTGCTTTGTGTTGCTTCCTTCATAGATCTACGACAAGAGCTTGCAGTGCAGCAGAAACAGGAGAAACCCAAAACACCAATGAGAGCTCCCCTGGAAGCAGAAAGAACAGACACTGCAGTTCAGGCCTCCTTATCCGTGCCCTCGACACCCGCACTGCGCCGGACACCCATCAGCATCCCCACTCCTGGGACATTTAGGAGAGGTGACTGGCAGGGAACTGGCTCACAAATACCATTTGATGCTCTTGTTTTTGCTATAGTTTACTCCCTTCTTTTCATTCCTCCTTTAGCCACAGAATGGAGTGTGTAGTGTAGTGTCACGTAAATCAAATCACCATGGTCTCTGTATTCATAGACTGGGATTTTTTTGGAGTTTATTCATAGTCTGTTCATTTCCAATTGACTTGAACTGTCTGGTAATGATGAGAGATAAGATGAGCTGTTGGGACTTTTCTATTAGCTCACAACTGTCCCAAAGATGTTGGTCTAATTTAGGGGAAAGGTTTTAAAAACCTCTGTAATTGTGCTCCTTGAATCATCTTCTCTAAGACAGAAGGGTCAATTTAACTTTTTTTTTCTTTCTACGAGTAACATATCCTTCTTTAACCTGCCCTGCAGGTCTTGAGGACAGTTATGGTGCAACCCCTCTCACACCAGCTGCAAGAATATCTGCACTTAATATTGTGGGAGACTTGCTGCGAAAAGTGGGGGTGAGTGATTACCTGCCAGGCAATGCTTTTGGAAAGCTGGAGCTCTTGGAAACGGCAGCCAGCACTACTTGTGCTGTTCGGGGGAGACTGAAAAGAGTCTCTTGCCCCCAGGCTGGCTAAGTGTGGCCTTGGGATTGGTCTGGGCTTCAAATGTTTCTGACCAGCCCCCAAGTAAAAATGGACCATGCTTGTTTTTCCAAGTTCTAATCCAGATGGGGATAATATCTCCCTGTACGAATTTCTGGAAGTGCATGTGCAGAAAAAATAAGTCAGCATGAGTAAATTGAGAAGGGACGGTTCCCATGAAAGGCATTGAAATTATCAGGCTGGTACCTGCTGTCCAAAAGGCTTCTGGTGAAATTTGCCTTAAGAGTCCAGTGCTCTTTTGAGCAAGACCTGATGCCCTGCTAAGCTGTAGTTTGGTATTTAAGGTAGTGCTGATGCTGGGAATGTTATCCCATTACTTGTGTTTCATTCCTTATGCCTTGGTGCTGTCTTGTTACAAACATTTGTATGAGACTTCGATGGGCTGCGCTGCAGAACTGATACAGCCAAAAAGCAGCTCAGTAGAGGTAGAGTGATCTAGAATGGGAGCATGTGATGGAGAATAAGATTATCTGTGGCTCATTCCGTCTGGTGTACCACCTAATACATGTCTAGGGAAGCTGATAGCTCATATGAAGGTTTAGTAATCTAAACATTAATACCTGTAAGAAAGATGTAAAAATCTCTGAGGAAAGTGAAGATTTTGTATTCCTGCCAGTGAAGAGCGTCAGCTCACTAGAGGAAGAGATTCATCTTTAGAGAGATGACTGTCTTCATCTCTTCAGAAAGTCAGAACTCATGTGGCACTGGGATCTAGCAAGTTCCTTTACTGGACCACTCACTCTTAAAGAAAGAAAAATACCCCAAACCCACTCCAGTGCCATTTTGGTGTGCCACAACGCCATCTTCTGAAAGAGAATGGTCAATCTGACACTCGCCTCATCTGTTTACTTCAGGCTTTGGAGTCCAAGCTTGCATCCTGCCGGAACTTTGTGTATGACCAGTCTCCAAACAGACCTTCAGTGTCCATGTACATGAACAGAGATGTCCTTGAAACACGCCTGAGTGCTCATCAGCCTCTGTGTGATACAGGGTGAGTGCTGGGCTCTGCTGGTGTCTTAGTGGCAGCGGTTGGTGTCTGAACTTAGGGACTGGTATTTGGTATATAAGTGTTTTTGGTAAAGACAGGTTTGTTTTCAAGGTATGTGAAATTCAGTTATTCAGGATTATGATTTGAATGTTTCAGGTTAGTTTAAAATTTGGAGTCACTAGCTGCTGAAATTTGAAGACTAGCTGAAATCAAGTTTTGAATACCTAAATCTGAAGCAAGTACAAGATGTGTTTTGTTATAAATCAGTGTTTAAATGGGACAAAGTACAACAGTTCTTGCTTATTGATTCAGTTTGTTTTATGCTTTATGTTCTTGTACCAGTGATGTCTCAGGAATGTTATGGTGTGTAGGGAGACTTTCCTTACCATAGTTTAAATTATCACTTATGGGAGAACTGGAATAAAAGGTGAATAGTGGGTCCACTGAGAATGCTTTACAGTTATTAAGATGTGTTTTAAAGTAGCAGCTGACAGCAATTTACCCTACTCAGCATAAACGTTTCTGTGAATGTTTGAACTGGTTGTCTTTTTTTAATCAAATGAAGAAAAATCAGGAAGATTATTGCAAATTGCCATTCAGTGTCTGCTTAAAGTCTGCCAGTCCTGTACTGCACATTCTTTAGGCTCTGTGTAAGTTGACATTGTTTCAGACTTGATTATTTAGCCAGACCCTTGTGCTGATTTGTCTTGGTACCCAATGCGCAGTGGTGGTGTTTAGAAGAAATGTTCCACATTGTACTTGCTCTCCTAGCCTAGGGAGAAACCTCATGAATGCTCCTGCAAGAAAGCCTCAGGAGCAATACATTTACATCTTCATACAGCTGATTATATATCTACTGCTGCACTGCTAAACTGAAATTCCAACGCCTGTAAAAGATAATGTTCATTGCTCAAAGGGAAATGGAGCCCTGTATTACAGTGAAACTCTGCCCAGTTGAGGAATGGGTTCATGCAGTGCTCTGAGTGCTGCTTTCTCATCTCAGCTGAGTGGTTTGTTCTGGAAGTGTGCAGTTACTCTGAGCATGGTTATACTGAGGGAGAAATGCCCTGACTTCAGTTTTGCATTTGCAGGTTGGTGAAGCGCCTGGAGTTTGGAACGCGGCCTTCACACGTTCCAGGACCCGTGGGCCATCCCTCACAGAGTGTTGTCAAGATGCTGCTCTGAAAAGCCTGGCTGGCTTTGGGAACAAGAAGAAATGTGTATTTCAAACTTTAGTTTTAAAGAGAATATCAATGAGCAAGCAGACAGCAGTGTCAGGGTAGGTGAGAATTGAACAAGAAGTCACAATTGGCAGTGACTTCCAATGTGGCCTCTGGGCAAGTTCTGTGGGTGACAGAGTGTGACAAAACAATGCTGACTGTGGCAGTGCAGGACTGGGAATTGCTTCCTGCATCAGCTGCTATAAATAGCTCCTTAAAGGTTGCTTCTTTTGACCAAAGCCATTGTCCTTCTGCCTACAACACAGCAGTATTCACTGTGCAGCTCCTCGGGCTTTGGCTTTTGGTGTTAATACACCACCAGTTCTGGCTGGAGTTCTGTTTCCTGCCTGTGGGTGTTGTGTGCTGCAATCACCCAAACTAAAGGAGTGTTTTTATGTGGAGAAAGGTGTATTTCTACAGGGAAGCTGCTCAGCTCCTTGTGGGATGTTTGCTGACCAGAATGTTGCTGCACAAAAACCTGCCTCTGTAGTGGCAAGATGTTTCTGTAAGCAATGATTTCCCATTCAGAACAGGTCATGGTTAAAGGTGAGACATGTCTAGTGCTGAGAGTGCTCAGGAGATCCCAGAGCTAGGAGCATGTAGACGTAATTTTTTTTTTTTTTTTTAAACCCCACAGTGGCTCATAAAGCCTGGAGGCCAAACCTGATCAAGTTTCTAGTTCTAACATCTTGATAGGTGGGTTTTACTGCTTTATAAACCTCCCTTCACTAAGGTGCCTTGGGTGTTAGTGATTTTTTTATTGCTTTATTTTTCTCTATGAATATATCAGCTGTTACTCATTTAGAAATGCTTTTTTAAGTTGAAAAGCCTGTTATGCTAGAGAAGTGTGTGTGAGTAGAGAATTATTTTTAAATAATTTTTCCCTCTGTGGAATATTACTGCCTTTGTTTTTTAAATGGAGTAGGTTCATTCCCAGTGTTAATGTATTTTATGGAAGACTGTAGTTGCAAAACTGATAATGACGAAACAATTTTTTTTTTGCTGTTTTTTTTTTTTTGTGGCAGGGGACAGGGAGAGCTTGACAAAAGAATACAAAAATGGGTTTGATATTTTTTGGGTGGGTATTTTTTTTTTTTTTTTAGGAGGTGCTCTGTAAACAGTCACTGAAGCATCTATTTCTCTAGAATATGTAAACCACAGATGATTTCCATTTCTCAGACCACCTATGAAGTTGGTTTAACTGGGGAGGAGAATAAAACTTACTTTGAATGTGAGTTGTTGATGCATTTTGAGTTTTTTCGCAAGTTATTACTGTAGTTTATACATGTTCAGTTTGCTAGTTCTGCTCCAAGCATTGGTGCTTGAGACCATTTAATATGAAGTCTGCCTTTCTTGTCTCCTTGCTCCCACACATGCAGGCTCACCAACTGTGTTAACAACCAACTCTTGGGAATCTTTACAGAGCTGGGCTCTGTGCCTGATCAAGAAATGATCAAGCCTTACCCCGTAACTCCTAACCCCTCCTGTGCTCAGCTTGTCATCTTAATTGCTCTAAATGGATTCTTCCTTTAGTCTGTCATGAGCAGAGAGAATTCTCGGCTCTGGTTCTGCAGCCTGAATGGTGCCTACTCTGAATCCCCAGTTTGTGATCTCTGCACTTGTGAAACAATGCTTAGATTTAGAAGATGATTGCTTTAGCTGTCAAGGTGGATGTTTGTGCATGATTTGCTCTCCCTGTAGTCACATTGCTTATGGTTCACTTGCTGTTCAATCAAAGGCATCAAGTAAGCTTTCTGCACTGGATTTAGAGTGATTTTTACATCCTGCTTTGCTGTGCATGGCTCCCTACTGCCCCGGTGTGACCACGGAGCAGCTGCTGTCTCACAGTGCTTGAGCTGCATGGGTTCGTGGTAGGTCCTGGTAGCTCCCAAGAGTAGGTTGTGGTCTTGCTGGAGTGCTCCAAAAATAAAAAGTAACTGCATGCTGCTCCGTTAGTGCAGAGTAGCTTGGCTTGGATCCCTGCATTCAGTGTGGGCTGCTGTTTCTAATGGTTTCAGCCTGCTCTAGAGGCTTTGCTTGGAAATATTTCTGCACTTAACAGATGTCAAAGGTGGGTTCATTGCTCGCAGACAGACAGGTAGGGCCCCCACTGCTTTCCAGCTCCTGCACCAGAGTGCTGCAAGTCTCTGCAGCTCCTGTCTGTCAGCCCTTGGGTGCATCCCAGGGCACCTGAGTGCTGTGTTTCCCTGAGGGAATCAAACCTGTTCCATGTGGTTATGCTGTTTTACTTCCAGATCAGTGTACAGACTGTTTTGTATTTCTTTAAAAGCAAGATTTTGAAGAAAATCAAGGTTTTGTTCTAATGATTACAGATGAACTTTGGTAAGAAATATTTCAGTTTTAGAGAAGCTCTGCTGCATCCCCCCCTTCCCTTCAAGTGACACCTGTACACAAGAATAGTGGAGTCATTTTTATAGCCTTTTATTAGTGTGTAAGCACATCCATGGTGCATATAAAACTGTAACAGTTGACTTAATTTGAACAAATGATATTTTTCAGTAAGTGATTAAAAAGGCACTTCCACCTTGTGAATTGTGCATCAGGGTTGTAGTAACCAGGAGAAAACCCTATATTAATTGAATACTCAAAACAAAATGAAAGTTTAAGAAAATATTAACTGACCAATGCCTTTTTTTTTCCCTGCAACAATCTCACAAATCCTCTGTAGACTAGTTTACTGGGATTTAAATCATTTGAGCTACTAGAACTCACTTTCTGCAAGATTTTCAAAGTGAATGACTCTGTTAAAAATTCCCACCTTCTCGAATATGCTTCATGGTAAGAAAAGTTTTGGAGTACTTGTAGCATCAATCTATACATTGGAGACAAGGCAGCTGTGCTTTTATCTGTCAGAGGAGTGGGTGTATGTGACCTTGACACTAAGAGTAGACTTAAACAGTGCTAAATATCATCCTCCCTCCCTTCCCTTGCTGCAGTGCAATTTTTAAAGCGTGTTTATTCACTGGCTTTTGTTCCATTGAAATCTCCATCTCTTGCATCCATTTCGTCATCACCTCCATCTATTGCATTCTCAATTACTCTTCTGCCTCCAGATCTACGGGGTGGGGCAAAAGATGCTGGCTCATTTCCCCTCCTGCAGTAAGAGGGGAAAAATAGAAAAAAAAAAATCAGGTGTTAGGTCATTTGGAATCCTTACAAATAAATAGAGTTTTGTAACAGGACCTGTGGGGCTGATGGTTCTAAATGCAGAAAAGCCAAGAGCTGTGGGCCTCTAATTCCACTTCCTATTTTGTAACTTGTAATTTGTGAACAGGCTAAGACTCCCAATTGCTTGGAAATGAGATGGGTTTCCTGTTGTTGTGCTTGTGTCCTTGTCCTCCTCTAAACAGTCTCATCAGCCCCAAATCACCCCCACTCTTCCCCTCATTTGTTTTCCCCTATGGGAACTGCAACTGGAGGTACTTGAAAGGAGTGGGAAAAGGGACTGCTCACACACCACAGCACAGGAGTGTCCCCCCTGCCCCTCTGGAGGAACCAGCAAAGAGAGCAATTTGTGCAGAATTTCTGTACAAAAACGCCACCAGTTCCTGAAGGGCTGTGAGCCCTGGGCCTGGGGCAGTGCTGTGGATGCCAGCAGACATTTCTGAGCCCGCAGTTGCTCTCTGCACAGGCTGCACAGGTCAGAGCACCACAGGTGCTGTCACAGGGGTGACACCCAGGTTCTAAGTAACTCCAATCTCCTTCCCAACAGAGGCAGGAAACAGTCATTGCTTTGGGACTGTTGGAACCTGGGGACTGATGCTTAGCAGTGCAAGTGTCCTACAGAAAACACTTTTCCCACTTTGTCCCCTCTTTCTCTCCCATCTCCCTCCCATCCCCATATATTTCATAGGCACGTTGCAAGGCAGGGACACTTTGGTCCTCGAGGTTAATTTTTGGGGAGGTGTGAGCAAGTGAGACAGATGATGGGTTTGTCCCATGGCCTCCACTGCTAATGTGCTACAAAGCATGTCAGTTTTTGACACGGCCTCTCACTTGCCCCTCATTAAGCAAACCTTTGTAAAGGCTTGAGACTACAGAAATAAGCAATAAAATAAATTAATGATCACTGGTATTGTGCCAAAAATACTAATTTGGTGTTAAATAGATCCAAGACTGCACTTTTGGGTACAGCAATCATGCATAAATATTTAAAGGCTTGTCTTGTCCTTGCAAAAGACTAAGCCAGTGCCCTTTCTGAAGCACCTATTTAAGTCCAAAGTTCAGTCTTCCATATGAGGGAAGAGGGTAGGAACATTGGCTGGACTAACTTAGTTCAGAGGCACAAATCTGCATTTCCAAGATGGAAATGGGACATGTAGTCTGTTTTCCATAATTCTGGCCTTAAACTTCAGTGTGAAGGCAATTAGCTAGCTAAGCTTCATGTAAGATCTGCTGATAATTAGCCGTGGTTGTTCTGGTGCTGATGGCATGTATGGAACACCGGGTCCTGGTGTGTGCTTGGCAGGGTCTAACAGCAGGGTCTCATTTTACAGCAGCAGAGATCTGTTATTATTATTATTTAGCAAATAAGTTCTAGTTAGGTTCATAAATTAGTTAATTCTTGTTAATAAAGGAAGAGCTCTCCACCCTCTTGGACTTGTGCTGTCTGGACTCGGTTACTCACAAGTCCTTTGTGCTGCAGTAATTCACTGAGGTGCTGTAAGGGAATGTGGGACTGGAGGGAATGAGTGCACCAAACTGTGCACTACAGTTTTGGCTACAGGGTGAACTCCTTATCATCCAATAACTACTTAGTAAACTGTTCAGTATGCATAAATTTACCAGTTCTTTAAACTGGTGTTGGCCCTGTGGATAGAAACCTTCTGTTGATATCTGTTCCTCTTAAAGAATTTTGTCTTTGATAATATTCATGTGGTCATTGGTATTAGAACCTTGAGGATAATGTGTGTATCTGGGACAAGCCTTCAGCACTACTGTTTGCTTAGTATTTAATCTGCCTTTGAAGAAGTGCTACTGGAGTGGTGCTTGAGTAACAGCCTGGCTGGAATTACTAGGCTGACTAAAAGGCACATGCAAGGACAAGACATCATCTTTAAATATTTGTGTATTCACAGCAAAATCCAGCATATGGAAAATAGAAAATATACAAATATTACAAGGCAATAGCTCTTTAATTTTTGCAGTGCAGGTATTATTCCTATCTCCAGAGAATGTGCTAATAAATACAACATAATGCTGTGCTAGGTTACAGTGTCAGCTTTAATGTTTGTGTCTGTGCTCTGTTTTAATACAGTAAACAAGCAATGTCTGTCAAATAGCTCTAAAAGCCTCAGTAATAACTCTTTGTAAGCAATACAGGCACAGAGTGCTACGTCATGAATGGCAAGACTTTCTCTTTTGTCTGTGATTGTGTGGTGTGTGATAAATCACATGCAAGTAAGGTCTTCCCAAATCTCAGGTGGATTAGATGGGCTCTTACCTTAGGTCAGCATTACAGTAGGCACAAGAAATACTGTGAAATTCTTATGACATGCTGTGACACTCCATATTTATTAGTCCTTTTAATCAATTTTACTAATCAATGGTGTATTTTATTTGAAAAAAATTTACTCTTCGTGGCAGTGCACAAAGATGATGTGCAAAAAAAAAATCATGCAAAAAAAAAAATCAGAGTACTTGCTTAGGTACTCTGTTGGTAGAGCTTGTGAGAATGCAACGTTGGTAAGTCTACGTCAGTACATAACCTACTTGTAAGAAAGATGTATCACTGATGAACAGCTGATGGTAGCTAGATTTTTGTAATATTTGTCTTTTTTTTGATAAAACAGATCAATGCCAAGATATCCAAGCCTTCACAGTTTGCAGAAACCTCACATAATTTTAACCAGGGCCAAAGAAAATGGAAATTTGTGCAATACAAGCTAGCTGCAAAGTTGAAGGCATGGTACCTGCTTAGTCATGCGAAGGTTCCTGTGTCCCTCTGAAACAGAGATAAAGAGTCCTGGGCAGTTATACTAGGCACATGGTCATGGTCAGAGGTAGGTAATTACTTTTAAATAATTAAACAAAGTACATTACAGCCAATTACATTACATTTAGATAAACCAGAAATGAGCTGTATGGTGTTGTATGTGCTAGGGCTGGACATAGCCACTGCTTCATAAAGCAGCCAGGAGCATGTAACTACCCAAGGTGGTGCTTATGGAAAAGGCTGCTACATCCATCACTCTTTGCTTTGGAGGGAATCTACATCCAGTAACACTGAAGCATGTTACTGGTAAATACTCTGGCAAAGTACTTTGAGAACACAAGTTAAATGGGTGCTTTTTTTTATCTGACCTACTGTTGGTCTTAGGTAGAAGGCAAAATTTTATGGTGTAGTGATGCAGATAGAGCAATTTCTTTATAACTCGAGTCAGCCTCTTTATTTCAGGGAGCTCATGTTTTCAAACCCAATGAGTACAGAACTCAGGGATGTAGCTGATTGATCACAGCTTTATCTTTTTCCCATGCAGTTTTAACAAGATAATGCAAAGGGATGTTTTAATCTTTTCCTTGGTCTGATGACACTGAATCCCATAGTGGTGAAGTCCGAAGAGATTTTGGAATAAGAATAATTTAATGTGCTTTGCTTTTTACTGCTTGTGATGTCCAAGACCGTTCACAGTCGTTCCGTGTGAGTTGTGCATGTGTGAAAGTGTGAAAAGCACAAGCATTTCTACACTTTTGTGACTGCTTCTGTACAAATAGATACAGCCATTATATAAGGGGTGTTTCTAAAAGCAACCAAGCCTAATTCTGTTCCAATTTAAGCCAAAAGGATTTTGTTTAAGAGAAGAGTAAGGCCTGTGCCATGTTATCACAGTTCATCTCAGCTGAAATCCTGAGGCTGCTGCAGTCTATGAAATGCACTTCACTCCTAACTCCAGCCTTTAGTTCTGAGTGCCAGGCCAACTCAAGGAGTGAGTAACTTTGCAGCATTATCAGTGTCTGTTCTTCACCTGACAGATTTTTTCCACTTGTGTAGTTCAGCTCTAAATTTCAAGACAGTGAGTGGGAAGGGCTAGCCCAAACAAGGGTACTCTACCTGAGCTTGCTTTTTAGTGCTGCAACCTCGCGGCCCAGGGCTTCGTTGCTCTCAGTGGCTTCATCCAGCTCCCTCTGCAGCTTCCTGCGGTTCGCGTTGATGCGCTGGGACTCTTCCTCAGCCTCCTCCAGCTGCCTTTTCAGCTGCTTGAGCCGTGTGTTGCCCTTCTCAGCCTAAAGGGGAATTTCAGAGTAATGCTTTAATTTAAAACTGATCTAAGAGCTTTACATTCCTCATTTTAATTTCATGCTTCTGTTGAGAGTTGTACTGAAACATGACCCAAATCAAAGATGGAAGCTGGTAGCCTGAAAATAACTTTGCTTTATGGGAATTCACTGTGCTGATACCTACTGTATTCAGACACAACCTCGTTGTTTCTTTTGCTGCATAGTTCTACCTCTGCTTTTTGGGCTTGCAGATAGATTTGCACTAGATAAAGCCAACATTTTAATGTAAAATATGTTCAGCATCTCTATTCATGTAGCACCGAGGGTGTTGTGCACAGTCCTGTATATTGCTGTGCAGACTGTTGCAACTGGCTGATTAACAAGGATTGGTGCTTTGGCACTTGATGTAGCATGGAAGAACTATATTGTCCCATCTTTTAGTAATGGACTGTATGGCTCTCCCAGCATAGAATCCAAGCATGCAGTCTGCTTTCTAGAAGGGCATTTGCTTGAGGCACAACGTGGAATTTTCCTTTCTTAGGGCAAAACCTAAAAACTCCTGTGCCCTCGACTAAGACCCTTGTGACACAGTCTGTACCTGATCTTTGTACTGCTCTGCTTGCTTCCTCTCGTCCTCCACCTGCAGCAGTGCATCCTTCAGCTTCTTGTCCTTCTGGCGCAGCGTCTTGGCCGCCGCCTGCTTCTCTCTGCAATGATAGGGCAGCGTTTGGGGATGTGGAAGCTCTGTGCTCTCCACCTGCCTTGGGCTTGTTGGTCATGAAACTGGAACCAAGGACCCCTGTGTTAAAGGTCTCACTGAATTGAACAGGTGAATTCTAAGGAAAACCTTAAGGCACTTTTGTTTTTCTGATCAAAACAAAATCAAATTAATGTCTCTGCTGTATGCTAGAGGTGCTCCTGGAGATGTGTTCAGAAACACAAGGTGATTTCCTCAAGGAATAATCCAACAGGTAGCACAATGTCTTATGGCAATTAACCTGGCAGAGTCATAGGGCAGTTACTCTAAAATGTAGGGGAGCAGATCCTTGCCTATGGTATCAATAGAGCTTTTTAGCAATAAACTGGATCTTAATCACAAACTGTAGCAACTCCAGTTACTTGCCATATGTCTCAGAAATATTAAGTGAGAAAGAGACTTTACCAAGTTTAGTGGCACTGAGAGCCTGGTGACACAAATCCTGCTTGCCTTTGTTTATTTTCTGTCTCCTTAACTGGAATAATAAATGGACAGGTGTGCCCTTTGGGAGACCAGTACCTGGCTTCCTGTTCCAGTTGCTCTTCGAGAGAAGCAATTTTGGCCTCCAGAGCAGCAATTGTGGCTTTGAATTTGTTCTTCACAGCTCCCTCCATCTCCTGCAGCTTACTCTTTAGCTCTTTGTTCTGCCTCTCCAGTTGCTGCCGAGCGTTTTCGTTCTTCTGTGCAGTTGAGCGCTCTGTTGCCAGCTCATTGTTCAGCTGCTCTGCCTGCAAGGTGGGAAGGGATGCTGTCACAAGTGTTGCATGCTCTCAGAAGTGGTGCACGCTTTCAGAGAAATGGCAGGTGGCAGTTTGGGATGGCAATCCCCCAGATACTCAGAACCACAAGTAGCTTCTGCTGGAATAGGAACAGAAAGTAGCTGTACCTGCTGTACTGCTTTCCTCATGCGGTCACCCATGGCCTCGATGTTGCTTTGCTCCTCTTCCAGCTCTTCCTCCAGCTGGGCAATTCTTGCCTCCAGGCGCCGTTTCTCATCCTGAAGGCTTGTCCTGGAAATTTAAATTTAAAAAGTGAGTAGTTACGGCTCTGACCATATGATATGATTGTATTATGAACTGCCAGTAATTCAGAAAGAGAACGAGATATTTTAATGAAAGTAGTCGTATGTGTGCATGTTGTCTTGTCAAGACCAGATGGCTGTTGGGAACAGAACAAAACTTGCCAGCATTAGTAGAATGTTCAGAGCCTTGTGTGTAATTTGGTGTATTCCTACCTTCCAGAGGCAGCGCTTGCAAGTTCCTCTGCCATCTCTTCTTTCTCCTGGTCTGCTTGTTTGCGAGCTCTTTCTGCAGCAGCCAGGTCCTAGAGAAATGGAAAAAGCAGCATAGTAAAGAAATGGGTAAATGTTCAAATAGTTATAGCATGATTCAGAGGGCTGTAAATTTTCTAAAGCTGGTATGAGATGGGTTGTCTTGTTAACAGAATAAAGTCTTGTCATGTCATAAATCCTAGGGAAGTACAATGTAATACACTTTCTCCAGCTTGTCAGTGGGTTTTTATTTTATTTGTTTCAGTCACAAGATGGCCATTTAATACAGGTAGGAATAATAGCAGTAAGCCCTGAAGAATTTATTGCTATTGAAAACAATTTGTGTTGGATCGTACAGTTCATTTCCCTTTAGGGCTGGCAATCTGTGCCCTTTTCCAAGGTGGTTTTTTCAGCTCAATCTGACTGTGCTCAGATGTAGATCCAACAGCTTTAGTGGAGTGCATGGAGCACATGGAAATTGTTACAAGTCCAGTCTCTAAGAGCTGTTGGATTACTTCACTGCAATTCTGTTTTACTACTGAAGGCCATGTGTAATCTCTTTCATTCTGCTGTAGGTTTCCCACTTTACCTCCTGAAGCTGCATGAGTTCTGCTTCCAGACTCTTTGCTTTCTTCTCATTTTCTCTGGCTGTAGCAAATATTTCTTCTCTGGCAGCCCGTGCATCATCCAGCTCTCGCTGGTAGTCCTTCATCTGAGCCTTGTTGAAAAGAAGAACAAATTTGTTACAATTTCAGTTGAAAGAAATGTGGATGGAACAGAGCACATACACATCTACATTGTCATAATGCTGCTGAAGTTATATTTTCTGCAGAGATCTGGCAGCACATGTTGAAAGATCTGAAATGCTATTCCAAGGAGGTCCATGCTTCCACTTGAACACTGCATCTTTTGTAATGCCTATGTCCTCTGAATATTTGAGTACATGTACAGTATGTCCTCTGAATATTTGAGTACATGTACAGTCTTAATATTTCTGATTAAGAAAAATTTTGTTTAGTTGTTAGCATTCGACAGAACAGTTGATCTGGAGATTTAAAGTATAAACAGGAAGATGCTAATTCAGAGACAACGTGATTTCTGGTTTTATGCTCTTGAGTCAAGTGTTAGAACCCAGATTGAAGCCCTGTAATAGATTTTATCTTACAGTCCTTTCTCTTCATGTGAGCCTTTGTTTTCTTCCATGTGGGTAAGTTGGTAGCAGATGAGTGTGGGCTACAGAATTCTGGAAGCTCTCTACCATGATGAAATTTAAGATTTTAATCATTTGCCTTGTGAATTTTTCCACTGTCATTCAAACGGAGTGTTCAAATACTGATATTTGAATGTGGCAGTCTAGTTAAAATTCCCCTCTGTCCAATCATCTGTAATGGGCATCAAGTTCACAGATGTCACCTAACTTTCGTATTGTGGCTGTATAAGACACAGCAGTGGGAGAAACTGTATTTTTGGGGTTACATACCTGTAATTTGCGAAGCTGTTTGATGGCTTCTTCCCGACCTTTGTTAGCAGAGTCAGCCTGGCTCTCCAGGTCTTTAACATCCATCTCCAGCTTCTTTTTGGCAGCAGCTGCCAGGGCACGTTGCTTCCGCTCATCTTCCAGTTCCGTTTCATATTCATGGAGCTGATCATTAAGGAAAATGAGTTCAGTTTAGGGAAGTCCTTGGACGCTCTTAAACACTCTATGAATGTCTGAATAGTATATCCAGACCCCATATCTCTGTTAAATGGGATTTCCCTGGCAGTTAAAACAGATTTCCATTTTGTCCCAAAATTAAAGGTGTTTGAAAGGACTCAGCAATTTGGGTTCTCTGTTCATGGAAATATGTGTGTTACAAGATGATGGCTACAGCAGTTGTCCTTGCTGTCACCACACTTCTATACAAATAAGTTTTATCCTGTTTTCATCTCCAATGATTTTGTATGCATTCATTGTACCTTGGGAAGACAGATATATTAGAAGTTGTCTTTTTTCACTTGCACTGAGAATACAGGGAAGGTGGTTCTGACTATGCTAGAAATAACAATTCATATGTTTTATTCTATATTGGTTCTAGAGTTAAATAGCTACATTTGCTGATAACTGTGCATCTGCTACTGAAACAGGGAATCCCCTTGCCTTTTTCAGTACAAGAGCCTTTTTGCTTTTTTTAATCACCCAAGCACAAGGCAATGTAATGCTTTATTTTCATCATAGTCAGCGAGGTGCTTTAATAATGGCATTAGGTTGGGGCCTTTCAACTGGCTTGGTTAGATATTTACAAAGGCAGTAGTAGGGAATGGTACCTGTCTGAGGAGTTGTCTTTTCTTCTCCTCATTCTGTTCGTCTCTGGCTTGTAAATCTCTTTCAAACTGGCCTTTCAGGGCCTGCATATTAACTTCCAACCTGAGTTTGGCATCTTCTGCAGCCTGTAGCTCATCCTCTAGCTCTTCTAATTGTGTCTTCATCTCTTCTACTTGCTGTTCAAGGGTCCGTTTAGATTTCTCCAATTCATGGACCTTTCAAGCAATGAGAATTTAATAGACTTGTTATGAGAAATAAGAATAATTCTAGTTATACACAGTATACCTGCAGTATAGGCCACATTTGAAACTATAAGATGTGGACAATGAATGAACTAATTTACACTGAAAATGCTAAATTAGCTTTATTTTGTACACTTGCAAAGCTATCTTAAAATAACGAGATTCTCTTTATCCCAGTCTTTAGTTTTTAATCTAGTCAAATATCATAATTTAATTTATTTATTATTAGAAGTAATCTAATCATATCCCTGTAAGAAAAGAAGTGATTGGCAATGCAGAAGTGGAATTTTGCTGCAGTTACGTAAGTAAATATAAGGCAGGTGGCAAAGTCAAATATAACTAATAAAGTAAGATTTGCAGTTTACAATTTCAAAGAAGTGTAATAAACTAGTGCATTACTTAGAAATCAATTAGAATCTTCTTCATGCTTGAAGTTATGTTAAAAATAAACATAGCCTACTTTTCCAAATCCCTTGAAAGTTTGGACACAAATGGAATAACCTTTGAATTTTATATGAAATATCTGATCTTGCTGAATGGCTTTGTGTGCTGCAGAGAATTTCCCACACTGAAAACAATGATCTCCTTTTTTAGCTGCTATTTTAAGTTGTTCTGGAGATTGTTCTAAGGCCAAAACTTACGTTCTTGCCAACATCATCTTTGGAGCTAACGAGATCTTCCATTTCAGCTTTCAACATTTTGTTTGTTCTCTCCAGTTCTTCTTTGGCTTCCAAAGCCTCTTCAAGTGCTCGAGCCAGTGACAGAGCCTTTGTTTCCTTTTCTCTAGCTTCAGCTTCTGCTCTGTCCCTTTCATCTGCATATTTTGAGGAGATGTTCTTCTCTTCAGCTAGCATCTGTAAAAAGGCAGTGTCAGTACAGGAGGTGATTAGTAACAGGGCTTTTCTACTGCAGCTGTCTTGTCAGTCATTAATGACAGAGAAGAATCTCTGCTTTTGATAAAGGCATATAAAATTAACCATTTTTTGTATAATTACATTTTAGTTAATTTTTTTTGTCCCCTTGTCCCAGTGGATACTCTGGAGTTCCAGACAGGTGATAACACAGCAGGGGAGAATCTAAAATCCATACCTGATCAAACTTCTTCTGTTTCTTCTCCAGGTTGGAGACTAGCTGACGCTGGTTGTCTAAGTCAACCACCAGGTCATCCAACTCCTGCTGGAGTCTGTTCTTGGTTTTTTCCAGTTTGTCATAAGAAGCAGCTTTTTCCTCAAACTGTTGTGTGAGACTTTCAATTTCTTTCTGAAGTTTCTTTTTACCTTCTTCCATAAATTCTACTGTGGTGGTAAATTCCTGGATCTTCTTCTTAGAGTCAGAGAGCTGAAATTTGAATTCAGAGGACAAATCTTTGTAGGTGTGACAACAAAACTTGGCAGAGAGACAAAAACTTGGCCAGGAGACAGCTAAGACCTGGAGCTTTCCTAGTTTGACCTGTGTGAAGCTGGTGACAGTTACCCATCACCCAGTCTTCGTAAAATGAGGCAGAGCACAGACATAGGATGCACATACAGACCTTGTGTGCAAGACTATGTGTGGAGCTACTTTGCCTTCGTTCCTGTCCTAGGGATGACACTTTACAGGACAGGGAGACTGCTGCCTCCATTGTGGAGCACCACGAGTGCCATCTAGGCTAACAGCACGAATTCCCTGAAGGCCTGTGTGCTGTGCCAGGATAATTCTACAGATCCTCTGGAGCTGCTGACACAACTCTCAGTGATGGAGCTAATGATTTAACTGTGGCACTGATACCTGTATTGTCAGTGTTGAAATATGTCTCTCCAGATTTTGTTTTGCTTCTACTTCTTCATCCAACTGCTCTTGCAAGCTGTTCCTTTCGTCTTCCAACTGGCGGAGCTTGGTGGACACATTTAGCTTCTGCCGCGTTTCTTCCTGAAGCAGCTCCTACAGTCACCACATCAATTGGCAAGACAGTCATTAGTTTAGGTCTTTGTATTGTACATTTTATGAATATTGTGGGTGAGCTGATCTTGGATGCAAGTTTACCTGCGTATCTTGTAGCTGAGATCCTAAGGCTGCAACATCTTTGGTCAATTTGATATTTTTGCTTTCTGCCTCATTGAGCAAACCGGTGACATTTTCAACCTCCACCTGTGAGATGGCACAGAGAAAAAACTCAATTATTTTGCAAAGCTTTGAAATCTTCCTTAAACTTTAGTTTCCTTGGATTTGTCTGATATATTATCTAATGCCATTTTTGTCTAGTTTACCATAGTATTTTTTACTCTATATCAAAACCTAGTCATATTCATAAAGCAATCATAGGATGTTCCTTGCAATGAATTGCAAAGGAGAATGGGGATTTCTGATGGATTTTTCTTCCTCTTCCCAAGTTTGATAGAAGTTGATGCATTTGTTTATATTTTCGTACTTATCCACGAGCTTAAAACAATAAAGCAAAGCTTACTGCAGCTATGAACAAGATGTAACAATAAGCTTGATTAGTATAACTGGACATTGAATATCTTCCAGAGACCCATTTTATATGATCTTTAGTTATTTCTTTACTAGATAAGTGAACATTCTCCTTTCACTGTCATCTTTTCTGAGCACGTGTGTTTAATAGCTGTCCAATCCATTTCCAAAAGCCACATATCTGTCAATCTTGCCCATCACCCAAAAATGAACAAACAGAAAGAAGCAGTCACATCTGCATCATGGTCACTGAATCAGTGATGGCATTACAGAGTGCAACATGTACAGAGGGGTGGTGAGACTAAAAGCTCCCAGGTCCATGAGATGGGGTAATTGTAGTTGATTAATTGTGTGATAATTGAGGTAGGAGTTTAAGGTGACAAAAAATGAGCGTTTTGGCTGCAGGGCCATAATTCCTCTAGATACACCCTCACAGACCAGTATAAACTGGGCTTCTTAGTCCCAAGGTGTCACAGCAAAGCATCGAACTCCTTCCTACCTGTAATTTATGGACTTTTTCATTGAGTTCTGTCCGAACACGCTCTCCCTCGGTGTATTTGGACTGTAAATCCTGCAGCTGTACTTCCAGCTTCTTCTTCTTGTGCTCCACGTCTTGTTTGGCCTGATTCAGGCTCCTGACTTCATTAGCCAGATCAGCATTGTCTTTCTCCAGTGACTGTTTGGTCTTATCCAAGTTTGCTTTAGCCTACAAACAGTGATGAAGTGAATGAAGATGATTTTTAAGTGGAAATGGTGTTAGCTAGGAGATAGTTTTCAATGAGATGGATTTCTGTTTACCCGTTTAAATTGTTCCAGCTGCTCTGTGAGCTCTTCCACAGCCTGAGTGTGCTTCTGCCTCATCTCCTGGACCTGGGCTTCATGAGTTCGAGTCTCCTCCTCCAGAGCTCTCTTCAGCACTGTGACCTCCTGCTCGCGCTTTGCTCTGGAAGGTGACACACATCAGTGGAGCAGCAGCAGCAAAGAGCATTCCAGCCCTACTGCAATGCCAGTGGGCAGTATTATACTGAGCTTGGTGACATTTCTTTTTGCCCCTTGTGCTGCGTCTCCATACCTGAGCTCCTGCTGGGTGGCTGTGGTATCCAAAGTGTCCTCAAGCTCTGTCTTAAGAGCCTCCAGCTCTTCACCGAGGTCTCTCTTTTGCTTTTCTGCTTTGTTTCTTGCAGCTTTTTCAGACTCCAAGTCTTCCTGGAGATCAGAAATTACAGATTCCAATTCACGGATCTTCTTGAGGGCGTTATTCTTCTGAGTAGTTTCATCTTCAAGCCTTTTTGAAAAAAACCAGCATTTCATTTTAGAAATTAATAAAAAAAAGTAATAATGATTTCACTTTGAGGAAGTCAGTATACACTAAAGATTTATAAGTTCTGTGCAAGAAAGTGCCAAATAAAGGGAGGACTGATGCAAAAAAGATCAGACAGCTGTACTTTAGCTGGATGCAATGTCTGGAGATGCTAATCACTTGATTCAGCAAATTTTGGTTGAGTGTTTCCTCTTAAATTTATACGGAAAGTCCACGGAGATTCTGGAGTGGATCAAGGTCAGACTCAATTAACTTTTGCCTATTGCCTATGAAGTAGATTGTTACGTTTCATCGTACTTGACAGCACTGCCCTTGCCTATGGGAAGAGGAGCTTTCATTGATACCTGGAGGTAATTTAATAAAATAGATTATTTGTCTATGGACGAGCAATAGCATAATTATTTTTTCACAAAAGGACATTTGGAAAATGGGAAAGCACACGGAGGGGATGAACTGAGAGATGAGATTCATGGCTGGAGCTTCTCAGTGTCTGGGAAGGGGCAAGATATGTTCCAGCCTGGGCTTTCCACCGTGTGCAGCCCCAGGAGTTGAGTACCTGGCCAGAGCAGCCTGCAGCTCTTCCTCCTTCTTGGCCAGTTGTGCCTTTAGGTCAGCAATTTGTGCCTGGAGCTCTGCAATCTGCTCATGTAGATCATTTGCCTCCCCTTCCAGCTTCCTCTTAACTTTGTCCAGTTCTTGTCTGCTCTTCTCTTCCTTCTTCAGCCGCACTGAAAAAGGAGGGATTTTGGTCACCAGACTGTGGAAGTGCCAGGACTCCTTAATCTGATCTCAAACTTAGGCCTCCAGTGTGGCCATGTATTTAACTACAAGTAACTGTGTTTTTGGAGCAACATGCAGTGCCGTATTTCTAGCCATCCCAAAGAATAATTTCTTTATCTTTCTCCAACATAAGCATTTTCCCCCTCATTTTTTTCTCCACTCTTTTATATATAACAAAGAAAAGGTTTCTGTTGTTTGGCACCATGGGGATTTGGTGATTATCACCAAACCGGCTTCAGCACAAAAAATTTGGAAATGCCCCACAGATTTTTAAAAACTTCTCTCCAGATTCTGTTTAGGCTTTTTTGCTCTGTGCCAAGGAAAAAGAAGAAATTCTACAAAACCCTCAATAAACTATTCATGTTACCTTCAAGTTCGGAAATCATAGATTCATGTTTATTCTTAAGCTTTGTAAGATTTTTGGCTTTTTCTTCTTCTTCTGCAAGATTTGTTGTTAGATCACTTATTCTTTCCTCAAGTTGTTTTCTTTCCTTGAGAAAAA
The DNA here is from genome assembly GCF_015227805.2 of Hirundo rustica. Classification (NCBI taxonomy): domain Eukaryota; kingdom Metazoa; phylum Chordata; class Aves; order Passeriformes; family Hirundinidae; genus Hirundo; species Hirundo rustica. The sequence goes on from NC_053464.1 coordinate 7,620,679, forward strand.
TAAAATATTTCTATTAGCAAACGTGTCTGCCATTGGTGATTGTAAATCAACTCTTTGCCAGCCAAAAATGTCCAAAAGATTATCCTTTCATGCTCTGTTTCTTGAGATTGTAGTGATACATTTGAATTTTTCAGTTACAGAGGGGCTATGGGGTAGTGTCTATAACTTCCATGTTCTCTAAGCTGCTGCTTTTAGAATCTTGTGCTCTCTCTGATGGCTGCTAAATATTGGACTCAGTTCCTAGGAGCATTCCCTTTTAAAAAGTACTGGAAGATATTCTTACTTCCAGTTTTAATCATGAAGTATGGTTGGAAACCAAGAGAATTACTTAGTTTGCTCTTGGACAAGAAGACATGTCTTCCACCGATTGTGCTTGACTGCTGTAAATATTTTGCTTGAGGATATTGTTGCTACAGCAGATCTCAAACACAGTAGTTTTACACAATTTTGAATTGTTTAAATAAGCACAGAAAAATTATCAGAAATGCATTTGATATAGGCTGGACTGATGGCCTAGTGTAGCTGTACATCCAGGAGATTAGATAGTCAAGAGTATTCCTGTTGTTCTAGTGGAAGAAAAGGTTTTCTCTCTTTCACTGTTTTCAGAGTAAGAAAGTGGACCCAGAGCACTCACCTTGTTTAGCTTGTTATTCTGATCTTCCATTATCAGAATATCATCTTCCATTTTCTTTATCTTGCTATCTGCTGCTACTTTTTCAAGTTGCAGTTTCTGCCTTGCAGCTTCTTCTTCTTCCAGCTGTTCCTCAAGGTCCTTTAGGGGGGAAAAAGAAACCCACAAAACTTGAATTCTGGAAAGAAAATACTACTTATACAATTCTTAAGAAATGCTTAATGTTTATTACTGTATGTTGTAAACTGTTGTTTTTATTAAGAACTAGACAATCTGTAATACTTGACAACACAGAAGGAAAGATTTGTTAAAATGTTTTAAAAATTAGGATTGAGATGAGGAAGAAGAGAACTCTGGAGGAAAGAGCATCAATTGATTGTCCTTCCTTCAGTAGCACAGAGTTTTATCCTATAGAGGGTTGTGCAGCAAGCACTGTCCTAGGCTCTGAGGTTTTCCAGCCTCTGTTGTGTCTCAGTGAGATCCAAGTTGTTGTCTGTATTTGTCACTCTTCCCTCCTTACCAGCATTTGTTGTTGCATCTTTTTCTTCTCTGCCTGCAGCTGCTGGCTGCGCTCCTCCTCCTCCTCAATTCTGGCTTCCATCTCATGCAGGATCTCTTCCAGCTCTTGTTTCTTAGCAGCTAAACGGACTCTCATCTCCTCAGCCTCAGCATAGAGCTCAGTTTCTGCCTGAAGCTGTTCTGCCAGGAGGTTCTTCTCTTCAACAAGCTGCACAAATAAAATGGAGAGGAAGTTAAGGCTTGAAATGCAACTTGGTTGTTTTACTGGACATTCCTGGGGTACAGGCAGGCAGCTTGTCTGGATGTTGGGCCTTCACTGAAGTGACTGGAAGCTTGTCTGCACTGACCTTCTGCTCTGGACCATTGCTGTGAAGGCAATCATGAGTGCAAAGGAGAGAGACACCTTTATTATAACAGCTTCTAGACATAGTAAAAGAAGAGATAGTGTTTCCCAGAGGCTTAGAGCTGTAAGTTACCTGTGAGTGCTTCTGTTCCAGCTCCTTCAATTCACTCTCTGCTTTTTGTTGTCTTTCCTTAGTTTTTTGCAGTTCTTCATCCTTGGCCTGCATTTCTTCCTCTTGGCGGGTGACTTGCAGCAGTGGTTTCACCTGGAAATGGAAAGGGTTTTTAAAGAATGTTTCCTGTCAGTATTTGTGCTGCTGAGCATGGTGCTCAAAGGACTGGCACTGACGGTAGTGCTGTCATTGCTCAAGACTGGACAGATACTGTCCAGCCAAACTTGATGGGAACATCTTTAAAGCCCCGAGCCTCAGCAGTGTTGCTCTTTAGTGTTCCAGTTAGGAATTCCCAAGTTACTTGGCTCCCCACAGATATATCACTCTGGATGTTCAGAAAATTCAGTTTTACTCAGTGTTCTCATTATCTGCCCCTGTGAAATGATTTCATTTTGTGGCAATTAAAAAAATCTCCAAACATGCAAAATCTTTTGTGAATTTCTGCTTAACTAGATTGTTTTCTTTTCAAGCTAGAACTAGAATGTTAATGGCATTATAGAACTATCCAGAGTATCTCTAATCCCAAATTTTGTGAAACTAATGAGGCTCTTGCCACCAGCTGCAATGTGCTTTGGAACAAGGAGCATGCCTGACAAGATGTACCTTGTGGTATCATGTGCATTTCATTTATTTTGGAAAACTGAGGAGAGATTTGCTGATAGCAGTCACTCACTTTAGTAAACAGTCTCCACCACTGCCAGTTTCTCAGCTTCAGGTAAGCAGCACAATTTCTTTGGATAACCTTCATTGCAGTCAACTGTTGTTGTCTCTTGGCAAAGGCTCTGTGATTCAAAACATAAAGCAAATTGGTTCAGTCTGAGAATAGAAGGTGTTTGAAAGGTACACACATTAAGCAAAGGCATTCTGGCATGAGAGTCTGCTGGTGAGCCACATGGTTTGGGGAGTCTGGCACAAATTCTTCTGTTGCTTTAGGAGTTCCTGTGCTTTCCTGAGGAAGGGTGATGACTCTGGTTAGCTGTCTGGTATTTTATTTTGCTTTCTTGGCTTTTGAATTCCATGGATAGGCACAGATGTATAGATCTAGTTCTGGGTGTGAATATCTTTCCAGTGTACACGGGCACTCAGATCTTGCACTGATTATCATTCTTGAAGCATATTTTTTGTCTGGCAATTTGAAAGCCCTGATAGTATGCAGAAATAAAGACATTATTGTTGATAGTTTTGTGGTGTACATTAACTGAGATCATGCTAGATGATCAGTGCTCCACACTGAAGCTGTGGAAGAAATTATTTTATGCTTTATAGGTGCCAGGGGTGCTACTACTTGTAGTGCATAAGCCTCCAGTCATGGCTTAGGATGCTCCTTTTCCTGCTGGTACAAACACATAAATGTTTAAATGATGAGCCATTGTCTCAGCTTATTGTACAGAGGGGTGTGACCAGGCTCACAGTGTAATTGCTTCCCTGTAATTACACTAATCAGCCTTTTCTGGGCTGGAAATGAAACCTACATTGGGCATGAGTTCTATTGCAATATAAATAATAATGAAATGTCTCTGTATCTTTAGTTTGTTCTTTGGAACACTAAAGGCCCCTGCAGATACCCTGCTGCAGAAAACATTCTGTTTGTTAGCACATATTCTTACTTTCTTGCTAGGTAGCCTCGGGACATAGCTTGGAAGGTGATAATAACGTCTGTGATCTTCAGGTCTCTCTCTTCTTCCAGGTGAGCCAGAACACCGGTTCTGAAGAAGATTTTACTCTGTCCAATTCTGTACAAGTTGGGATCAAGCTCTAATGCTTTGATCTGGAGGAAAACAGGGATATTTGTTAACTCCAGTGCTGAGGTTTAGGATACTAAAAATCACTTCTCATTTCTGTTCAGTTTCAACGCTTTCATAGAAGAAGTATAGGCCTGAATATCAATAGGATCAAAAATGCTTTCCTCACCATGAGTATGCAAGCCTGCTTCCCATCCATGAATCCTTTAGGAATGGCATTTGCAGCGAGAATTTCATATCTGCCAAAAGATGCTTATGTTAGGGAGGTTGATACACACGGGGTGGATTTGTACAGACAGACAGGTGTTCCAGCCCTGCTAAACCCAGAGCTGGGCTGAGGGGCTCGTACCGCTGGCGGAACTCCTGGAAGACGATCCTGTTGGGGAATCCCTGCCGGCAGATACGGATCCCTTCCAAGACACCATTGCAGCGCAACTGCTCCAGCACTAAATGGGCATCAAGCTTGCCAGACTGAAAAGGGAGCAGAAGGTATTTTTAGCACAGTTTTATAAAAACGTTACCGTCTGCGTATCTTTGTTTGAAGACATCATTCAGCTCTGCCGTGTGCAGCGAGCAGCTCAACAGGAGTAATGTGCCGGGAGTCTGAAAACTGAGCATCTGAAATTTACCCTTTTTTCATGATTTGGAATGATGCAGCGGACAAAGTTGGGATTGGTATTCCTTAGGGTGGTCATCAGTTTGGTCAGCTGCTCCTTATAGAGTTGTCCAACAGTACGGAACATGCCTTTCTTGGTTTTTGAAGCGCTGGGGAGGGAGCTTTCACTCATCTTGGCCATTTGGTCCAGCCCAACTATACGGTCCACTGAAATAGAAAAGAAAGAATGGAACAGCTTATATAAAGTATCCTTGCCTCACATCACACCCATCACTGGCATTGTTACCCTACAGCTCGCCAAAGAGGACAGGTATATCTTTAATGCAATAGAAGCATTCTGACAAATGTACTAGAAGCCCTTCTGGGTAAATAGTCTACTGCTGTCAAAGATGAAAATGTGGATTTTGTTAAGTAGTGACAGAGTGGAGCAACTGAATACCCAGAATATATTTTATTATGTCCGTGAATTAAATAGAACTCCACAGAACTTACATGAGAGGCTTCATAAAACCTAACAATAACCTGTATTAAATTAGGTCTACAATTTTACATATTCAGCAACATTTTAACAGTGTAACGAATAATTTTTATTCTGTTGCTGAATAATATTAAGGAATTTTTTGATAGTGCTTAAAACTCTCTAATGAAGTTTTTCATTAATGATGTCTTTAGAACACATTATTCTTATGTCTTAGTTCAGTCTCTTCTATGCTTATCACATTCACACTTGTGTGCTGCCAGCAAGGGATGGCTATCAAAATGTTCTAGGGGCTTCTCCCTTTAAACCCCATCACTGATTTAGAGTTGTGATTCATACCATCCTTCCAAAGGTCTGCTACGAATTTGTCTGAAGACTGGTTCAGCAGAGAAGTCACATTGTCGTTCAGTGGATCCATGTTCTTTGTCAGCCAGGCAGTTGCATTGTAGGTGACCTGCAGGGAACAGTGAGTGCTGCATCAAAAATTTGTTCTTGATAAGAAATCTGGAGTGGCCAAGAACACAGGGCACTGTATTAACACAAATCAGAAGAATAACGTGCAAAGTTTTCTAGGGTTGAGAGTTTTGTATTTATTCTCACATGTACTAATGTCTTTAAAAAGCTTGCTAGAAAAGAATCCAAATAACTTGGATTTTCAATAACCTTGGTGATGGTAATATTTGTTTTCTTGTGAGCTTAGCACAACCGTGATTTGCAAATCTTATTTAATGTATTGTGTAATTAAAGCACTTAATAAGCACATTTCATAATTAAAGCCATATCTCATCAATGCAGGTACCAGAATGTTTCTCTTTGATCCTTTGTGTATCAAAGAATCAAAGTTCCCCAAGTCAAAATAACTCAATCTGTCCAGTACCTTTCCTGCATAGTGCATTATACAGAACTCTGTTTTGTCCTTGAGTTGCTTGGGCTTCTGGAATTTGGGATGGTTGCCTTGTTCTGTAATTAGTTTCTCCACAAAGGATGTGTCAGTGGCCTTGGGGAACCAGCACTCTTCATCCAGCAGAGCCAGGACACCGGGAGGGTTGGTCTGCAATGGGAGCGGTATCAGATCAGGATCATCACAAGGATAGGCAAACACAGAACACCACCTTCTTCACCCCTGAGGTTACAGATCCTTCCAGGAAATAAAGCATCTCTTGTTGCACTGACACATCACTACACTACACATGTAGTATCCCACCTACAGAGGGAGAGTCTTACTGGTCTTTCGATGAGCTCAATGCAAGGTTGCAGGTCAAGGCCAAAGTCAATGAAATTCCATTCAATGCCCTCTCGCTGGTATTCCTCTTGCTCTAGTATAAACATGGTGTGGTTGAAAAGCTGCTGAAGTTTCTCATTAGTGTAGTTGATGCACAGCTGCTCAAAGGAATTGATCTGTGAAGAGGAAAGAAGTGAATTCGTAACATTAGAAAGGGACATTCAAGAGTGAACTTAAATGACAAGATGGTATTTGCTATTTTGTATTTCTCTTTGCATATAAAAATAGTCATAATTTAAGGATCTATATGAGTTTAATCAGGTTGTGTCCTACAGTACATACCTCAAAAATCTCAAATCCAGCAATGTCAAGGATCCCCAAGAAAGAAGCTCCTTGTCTTTTTGTTTTATCAAGAGCTTTGTTCACGCGGGCCAGGATCCAACGGAAAAGACGCTCAAATTTTGCCTTGGCCAAAGCTTCTATGGCAAAGTCTGCCTGGAAAAGGTAAGAGGAGATTGTAAGTGGATGAAGAAACCCACTTAACTATTAATTCCTCTAGAAATGAGACAGAAAACAGATGTTTCCCTTTAGAGAAGGTGTAAGGAGAAATAGAAGTAGGAAAAGGGAGAATAGCTTCAGGAGAGCTGAGCAGAGTGCGTGTGGTACCTGCTCTTTGGTCTGAGCTTTCTGGACAACGTCTCGTCCAACCTTGATCCTTGGGGTCAGAATAGATCTTGTGAAATCTGTCACATTAATCCCCATCAGGTGGCACACTTTTTGGGCAGCTAGAATAGAAAAGTGAGATTTTGTTTCAGAGTGAATTGCCTCTTAGCTGGTCAGGAAGTGTGAATATGAGTAGCTCAGCAGGTATGCAGAATTATTTATCTTCCTTAAAAGCTCCTCTATTGTACATGCAAGAGATGACACTTGCCATAAAAGCAACATTTGTGATCTAAGCAACAAATTCACCATTCATCAATTTATGGATTCAAGATTACTAGAAAAGGCAATGATAATTGAGCTGATTTTAACCATGGTTTATATTTTAAAGCCTGAGAGTCACATAGATCATAGCAATTAAATAAAAAATATTGCTAAAGAATGCTTATTCAGTTGCTGTTTTATCAATTTCTTAATGTTAACTAGATTCTGAAGTGGAAAATCATACCAGTATCATCTGGCATAGAAGCTTGATCAGTGTTTCTCTCCTTCTTGAAGACAATATTACCCAGTTGTAGGACAGATGAGACAACCCTCAGTATAGCTGTAAGAGAAACAGGTGATTTAAATGAGGAACAGAATGGCCACATTTTGAAAACTCTGTCCCCTGCAATAACATTCTATTGCTTCTGATAGTCTGTACCTCTCTGGAAAGAGTAAGGCTTGTTTTAAAGGACTGTGCCATAAACTGCAGCAGTTTGAGAGCTGATTAGCAAAAATCTCCACAGTCTGTGCAGTGAGCAAATGGGCCAGTCTGGGAACACCAGCACCTCAAGCTAAGTTACGCTGGTTCCCCAGGCAGATCCCCACATCTCAGGAATTTGTCTCCCCCTCAGTGCCTGCAGCATCTTCCCTGCTCAGTTCCTCAAGAGTATTTCTGTCTTTAAAATAAAAAAAAATATATCTGAATTACCAGCAGCTTCAAAAATGTTTGGTACTTTTGAATGTCCAGTTATTCAGGGACAGGGGGATATTTACTTGTGCAACTAAAATCAAATGTATACATACCTTTAAAGGATTAGTGTCAAAATAGAGAAAAGATGTTTATTAATGTTTGATTACTAAAATATACATAAGTGTGATGCCACCTAATCTCGGGTAGCAAAATCTACTGATACGTTACAGATGAGGTTGTGTCAATGTGGAGAGTTCTATTTGTTTATCTGTAAATTTATCTAATATACGCAGGCGAAAAATTTTTCCTAAATGGGCTTCTATTTTAGAGCATGGAATCAGAGGGGTTCAGACAGTAAAATACTGACTCCTGCTGCTGCAGTGGAGAATGCTGCTGCCCACGCCAGTACTGGCAGGGAGCAGACCAGTGTGCACCAGTACCACCATCCAGATTGGCCAAGGCTGGCGTTTTGCTCAGCATCCCTCGGCCACCTCCCTGATGCGGGTGAGGGGTGTGCTCTTCTTGCTGCAGCTGCTCCAAGGCAACGGGAGGGCGCTGCTTCTGCCACCAGGTGTCACTTGGGACAGGGCAATCTGCATCCGGGGGCCCTGCACACTCCCAGCACCACAGAGGTAAGAGCTACACAGGTGGATGTCTCTGGCAGACCCACATTTTCAACACGGTTTAGTTGTCGTTTCATGATCTTTGTTTTTATTTCTCTTTTCTCTGAATCAGCGAGTCCACATGAGCTATTTGAGCCTGCTCTTTTTCTTTCAAAAATAAATCAGATTATTTTGCAATTTTTTCATGGCTAGTTAGAAAGTTCTGAAAAATGGTTTCAAATGGTCATTACTATTGATAGAACTGGCTTAGACTCAGTAATCTCTTTTTGGATATGTAGGGAGGTCCAATGAGAAATATTCCCTTTCATAAACACAAATTAGCTTTGCAAAGTTATTATTCTGGACAGAGGTAGTCTCTGCATTTGCATCTCTATGTAGTGTCACTTGCAGATGTGTATCTTGAATACATAACAATTCTCACATGTCTGTTCCTCATCAGTAAAGCCCATAATTTTCATGGCTTCCAAGGTCTCCTGGAACATTTCATCATCTTGTTGAGAAGGAATAGGCACGTAGCCACTAGATAGAAAGGTGTAATTGTTGAAGCCTTCCAGCAACAAATCATCTAAAAAGAAGAAGAAAAGCTTTATTTAAGTGCATCTACTTAATGCTCTTGGTTCATTAATTCTCCTAAGGAAACAGAAAACCCCCCCAAATTATCACCAATGGCAGATTCTGCTTGTATGAAGAGTTAAGGGTTTTGTCAAATATTTTCAAAATAACTATTTAGCAAGCTTGATGGTATTAAGTTTTTAGTTTTCATTAGTGAGTGGGGAATGTCTCCGCACTTTGGAGCAATTTTGTGTCCTATGGACTCAAATCAGAGCCGTTCTTCCCAAAATTCTTTTATTTAGTACCATATGTAACCTACTCAGAATTATGCCTCTCCCAATGGGGATTCCCAGCGTGCAATAATTAGAATGGAACAAAGTAGCAACCAAAGTGGGCCAAACTAGTAAACTAATCAAGCCTCTTCTATGGCCAACAACAGATTGTTAGGTAAGGAACATAAAAGCCAGAGGAAATGCAGAGCTCCCATTGCTTTATACATTCTTTAGCAATGAGTGATTTAGGGAAATATGTCATATTTGAACCATGATGTTCCAATACAGCTGAAGCTGTGGCTTTCACAGTGTGATAATGTGCTGTGGCAAAGACATTCTCTTAATTTATTTTAAAACAATGAGCTGATATTCTTGTTGGAACCCCCAATTTCTTTTGTGTAGAGTAATTAATACTCTTCCCAATTTATCTTCCTGATATTATTCAAGATGGGATCTGAATGAGTCTACATCTCCTGTACGTTAAAATATCCTGTAAGCTGAAAACAACCTGCCTCAAACAGGTGGACACGAATTGATGCTTTCTTATAATTCACTTGAGAAAATTGTTTTCTGTAGCTAAAATACATAGGTATTTCTATGGCTGTTTATTTATAGTAAGGATTGAATGACATCCAGTTGCATAAATTAAGATAAATACTTAGGCAAGCCATTGCTCAGACTATTTAATGAGATGAGAGAATCATTAGTAAGGAACTTACTTCTCATTTGTTCAGAAGCTCCAGCAATCAAATAGTAAAATATGTGAAATGTTCTTTCATCTTTAGCCTGACGAATTGCACGGGATTTTTCAAGCAAATCTGTTTGTCAAGTGTGTTAAAAAAATCAATACCATGATTCAGTGCTTTCTTAATTGTGCCATCAACCTCAGAACCATCAATAGCATTGTTGAAATATTTGCCATGAACTCGTCTAACATGAATATGTATCTAATTCTGTGGCAGGAGCTCTGGTATTGGTATAATCCTTACCACAATAAGCAGATCAATTTCCTACTTGCTGTTGCAGGGTAAATGCTGGTAATCATGGCAGTAAGCCCAATAGACCTAAATTATTCTAAAATCCAAGATATAAAACTAATAGTCACAATATAACTCACACCACTTTGGAAATGAAGCACCAATATAATTCTTTCAGCATACGGTGGGGCTGCTAGAAAAAAAGAGTTCTTGAGATAAGTATTGTAGGTATAAAAGCAATTAAATCAAGTCTTATTTATGGACCATTTTTTGTGACTATAAGCTAATAGAAATGAAGTTATCAATAGTGTCAGTATTTCAATACCAGTCAGTGATTCACTCTTTAAAAGCTAAACTGCTGGAGATAAAACTTCAGTTAAGACCAAAAGCGTTAAAACAGGATTTTTTCTAAAGATTAGTTGTCAAAATAAGAGCAAAATGATAAACTGTTTGTTGCTTGATGGGATACTCAAGGGGTACAAGAGATAAGGTACTTCTTTATAGCTGCATTGTTCTTTCTCATTTATTGGGCAAGAAGCTCCTTCTATATGTAAAGATGAGCAGTGCAACACTGAGGAAGCCACCTGCATATTAATATGTTCATTAAAAATATTAGCTCATAAACATAGCCAAGGGAATGGGCAACATACTTGACAAGCAAGGTCAGACTGAGCTGAATTTCTCTGTCCATTTTCCTTGAAAAAATACATCAAGGTTATTGATACACAGCTCACTGCTCTGGGTGTGTAATTTGACACAGCAGTTAGTATTTAGCATCCAGGCAAGGAAGTCCTCTGGGCTCGAGAACGTCCCTTGCCATTGCCTTAGGTGTGGGCTGCCCAGTTTCTGAAGCTGTATTTGGGGAGTAGCTCCCTTTCCTATAGCTGAGAAAACAGCCCTGAAAACATAAAGCTGAGAGCAAGACAGAGAGCTGATACCAGCACAAACGGGGCCACTTCCCTCCCTCTTTGTTTATAGCAGCCTCAGCAATATTTGCCTTTCTTAGACATGCAAGGATCTTGTTTATCTCACTTCCCCTCAGCCTGGTGCAGCTCACTGGAAAGGATACAAGTCTCTATGTTCGCTCCCACAATGTAACCCGTCACATCGAAGTTGATGCGGATGAATTTGCCCTGTGGATGAAAAGAAGGTCTGAATTGGGCTGTTCTTTCAGGTTATGCCAGGTTTTCCAATATTAGCCAGTATTTAGCATGTTTCATAAGGTGTGTGCATCACCCTCCCAAGAATAACGTGCTTGACTCCCTCCTGCTGGGATGACCTGTGGAACAGCCTGAAAGGAAGGGAACTTCCCTGTACAGATTCCTCCCACATTTTGTTCAGGCACTTAGAGGGGCAGAGTTCTCCCTATTGGACTAGGCTTTGGAAGCAGAGGTAGGATAAAACCTTGTTCTACTTGGATTTCCACAAGGTCCGTGAGGGAACAGGGTTGGATCTGTGACACTCTCTGCTAAAGATGACCCACCTGGATCCCTGAACTTTGCTGGGAGAGAGCAGAGGTGGGAGAGGAGGGTCTGCAGGGAAAACAGGCATCTGCCAGCTCTCCCAGAAAAAAGTGTCATCAGATAGTGACAGCGCTCAGCTCACAACATTCTAACTCCAATCTCTGTGGTTTTTTTCTTTTTTCTCCATTTTTTCCTCCATTTTCTATTTAATATCTTAACTGTGACATAACGGTCACACCTTATGAGATATATACTCAACAATGGTGCAAAGAAAATGGAAGTACAGATTTGGTTTGCAAATACTCTGAAGGTGGATATGTGCTAGAACAGGAGGTGACTCCAAAAGGTCACACACAAACTGGTAAATTGTGAGAGACAATGTTACTGTCAAGTGTGGGCCTGATCTTTATTTTTCTATCAAGCCAAATTCCTGTTTCAGAGGGGAATTCTGAACTGTTTTTAAGGAATCAGTTTTACAGCTGCCTTTAGAGAGAAGATGGGGACCACTGTCTGTACCCTGGGTTTTAAAAGGTGTTTTACCTCCCCCCAACATAGACCAAACTGGATTTCTCCTACTTACGAATCTGGAGGAGTTGTCATTCTTCACAGTTTTGGCATTTCCAAAAGCTTCAAGAATAGGGTTTGCCTGGAGAAGCTGTTTTTCCAGCTCACCCTAAAATTCATTCAGAAGCAGTTAATGCTAAACTTCAAAATTACTTAGTTGAAACTGACACTTGTACATGGGAGAGAAAGGTGAAATCTAATTTAAGCCTCTAATTTTTTTTGCCAAATACTGCATTTCATGTGGATTTTTTTCATTCTCTATTAATCTTTCTGTTTTTCTCTTTGTGCAATTGACTGCTGCCCTGTATACGTGATCCTTTTCCAGCCTTGTTGCCTGTGACAGATCAAACTCTGTTAATCTGTTTGGCATCATGACTGGCCCTCTTTAAAAAAAAAGGGTCATTCAATGTCAATTATTTTTTCCAGTTTAATATAATTTTAAAAAGGGATATTTTTTAAGGAACCTCTAGCATGTCTTTTCCAAGTTAGTTTATGGAGACCCTTTGCTAGCAAATGACAATGTAATTAGAATAACTTGCTGAGAATAATTTTAATGTAATGCAGCACAAAGCTACAAAGCAGATTTCATCAAGTCTATTAATAATGATCCATGCAAGGCTACATAGGTTAAATATGGAATTGCATTGATTTATTTCAAACTAGGATAATGAATTCTCATGCAAACACACAAACTTCATATTATATTGTTAACTGTGATTGTAATTGCTAAGGAAACAAATCATGCAATGAAACAAGCATGCATTTAATTCTATATATTTACCTAATCCTATTTCTAAGCAAATCAATGAAGTCGAAAAAAATACTTTGCATATGTACACAGATTTTCAGCGCTTTTAATTCAACTCTGTCCTATGAGATCATTCACATTTAATTTGCCACACTATTCTTTGAGTACTGCTCTGTAGTAATATACATGATTTCAAATAACTCACCCTGAAAAGAAAAAAAGTCCTTGATAGATAATAAGATAGAATTTAAATAATTTTAATTAGAAATTAAGGCAATATTTCATTTGAATCTAGGAAATAATTTGGAAAATGAAAGAGCTTCCCAATTGGTGTGCAAATCTGGTAACCCTTTTCTAAATGTCACTCCTGAATGCCTTGTGACTTTGGTGAAAATGGTGAGAGCTGCCTCAAAAACATCATTAAAAAGCTTACTACCCAAGAGCTGGAGGAAGAGGGAAGGAAGATTTCCTAACAAGTTCATATAGAAATCCCAGAATAAGAAATGAATTCCTAAAAGGCCCTGAAGATTCTCTGTACTGGGCAGCTCTGTCCAGTTACACTCTGTAGACTTAAAATCTCCAGTATAAGCAAAGAATGTTGCTGCAATCAGATGGTGACATCTAAAATAGAACCCTGTCTGTTAAAATGAGACAGACACCACCTGCTTCTACTGAGAGCTGAACTATGCCATAAACCTGGCTATAAAACTTTGGCTCCAGATGGCCAGCACTGTGTGCAGCTCTAAGTCCACCAAACTCCACAGAGGTGCCTATGCCAACCATGATTTTTTTTTTTTTGAGAGAGAGATTGTCGAAGGAAGTACTAAATTAACTAAGGGGCAACACTGTCACAGCTAAAACTCTGAGAGGCAGCAGCCAGAATGGGGCAAAAAAGACTGCATGAAAGTAAAGAAATCCCACTTGCCTGGCACAGAAACACCAAGAATGTGCCAGCAAACCTGCCTGTATTCTCAAAGCATTGCTATGTGGTATGGCACACAGAGAGCAGGGTCTGTAACACCTGCAGACAGGTGCTGCAGTGGGAATTGCTCTGTTACACATCACAGCAGCAAGCTAGGAACATGCTAACTCTTGTGGTGGTGAACAATTCTCAACAGTTACATGGAAATGTAAAATTCCAAGCAATAACAAGTGGAAAGCATGCAGCCAAACAAATCAAACACGTGAGGTTTAGGAATTATTTCACAACAGTCCTAAAAAGTTCAACCTGAAGCACAGAAAACATTTGGGTATTTCATTCAGAAACCACATTGTTTAATTTCAGGCTGAATGGCTCTTCCAGGATCGTGGGAAATTGAATTCAAACTATGGCAATTTGAACACACACACACAGATACAGAAGAGGGTGATATTTGAAAGATGACCCTGCCTGTGTCAGACCTCATTCTTTTACCATGGAGCCTGACACAGTTAGGGTTGATTTGTGAGAGCATTTGGTGCTATTGTTGCTTTTTATCATATCATACAACATATTTCAACAAAATCTCTCTTAAATTTTTGGGGTGCAACAATAGCATGCAGATCTACACTCAGTGCCTTAAACACACATCAAACAGTCTAAGTTACTCACGTAGGCAAAAGATGGACCTTGCTGTGTTGAATAACATGGTATAAAACAAGTGTCAGTATCATTTCCATTAGACAGACATTTTTATTGTTTTTCCTGTACTTAAATAACCAGTACACAGTTTCCATGCAAATAAACCAGGAATTCAGATATGAACAGCCTACTGCAGACATACCAAAGGTATAAATACCATTAACATTAATACACAGAGCATTTTAACTGAAGAAAAGAAAAAACCTGAAACAAAGAGATGAGATCTGGATCCAGTCCCAGGTTAGCCTCTCATGACTAGACAAGGGCAAGTATTTTTATGATAAATCCCTAGTTCTTCTCTGGTGCATTTTGTTACTCATTACATTTTAATGACTGAAATTGCAGTGTCAGTAGTTCTAATCACTGAATTACTATTTGTCAGCATGATATAGAACAAATTAGACTTTTTCTCAGCTCCTCTCTGATGGATATTTGCCTTCAGGTCTGCCTCAGGGCAAATTTGGTCCTGAGACTTACATAATTCCCCAGAGAAGTCAGCAACAACTGCAGTTATGGATGGCCTTGGCACCCCAAGTTCATTTCCCCAGCCACTGAGCAGGGATTCAGTAGGAAGAAATTACTTTTTTTGCATAAACATTAAACATTAGTCTTGGACTGTTTCCACTAAATTTAATCACAGATTTCTAGAAAATACTACTCAAAAGGACATCTACTCCTTCCCCTAGTCCAAATTAGGATCCACTGTACATAAAATCCAAGTTATTCATGGTGGAAGAGGGAGGGCTGCACACCTCATGCTCTGCTGACGCATGGGCAGGGGCAGCTGTGAGACTCAGCACAGGGGTGGTCATGAGATTTTACTTTATTTCCCACTTCCCTACTAATTACTTATCTTGCACCCAGTCTTGTATTTGAGACACAATGAAATGTCTTCCTGAATTAAGCCTGTTTTGTCATAAAAGTGAATTGCTTCCTTTTTTTGCATCAGTTTTGAGTTACATTCGAAAGGTTGGAAATGATGTAGGACCTGGAGTTGTATCATTGAGAAGCTGAGAGCATCAGCCATGGTAATGATCTCCAGGAACTGGGCAGGTATTTGGTTCAAAGTAAGAAACTAACTTTAGTCTCTCAAGCAAGACTATTACAAATTTTGAAGGAAGAAAGCACTTAGAAAAAAATGGCGCCTTTCAAAATTGTTACCTCTGACAGAGCAGTAAAAAAACCTGACAAGATTT
The DNA here is from genome assembly GCF_015227805.2 of Hirundo rustica. Lineage (NCBI taxonomy): Eukaryota > Metazoa > Chordata > Aves > Passeriformes > Hirundinidae > Hirundo > Hirundo rustica. The sequence continues at coordinate 7,636,033 of NC_053464.1, forward strand.
ATACTGGGACTCTTTGCTAGTTAGTAAGAAAACTTACTAACAAATCCAATCAAAGCCTTGGAAGTTTAAATGCTGGTGCACATTTTTGTGATGCAGTTGGACAATGTGTTTCAGGCTTTCCCAAACTTCTCAGTTGGCAGGTGTCAAGGGTAAAACAAGGACTCGAGCCCTTGCAGGCTTCAAGGCCTTCATGCTGGGATAAAAATAGCTATGCCTATGGAAAGCTATGAGCGTTTCTCTGCTCCCTAAGTGCATTCTGATTTGATGCCTAAGATGGTGTCAAACAATTTTTTTTTTCTTCCATAAACACAGAGCTGTGACGTGTCCTCTCCATATGCCAGGAGTCTGACAAGGCACAGTCCCTGCCCTGCAGAGTCACCTCAGTGCAGCCCCAGGGGCCGGGGGGAGAGCTGGGGATGCAAGAGCTCACTTACAGTGACGCTGGTGTCCTTTTTGCCCTTGTGTGATGAAGCAACAACAGCCAGGTACTGAATGACCTTTTTGGTATTTTCTGTCTTGCCAGCGCCAGATTCACCTCTGAGGGGAAAGGAGATAACACAAAAGAAGGTAGGTAATCAGTGGAGTCTTTCTGCCATGTAGATGTACGTAGTGTATAAAAACAGGACTGGAAACTGCCCAGCTCGGTTCTTATTTAGCCCAGAACACCACCTCCCAGATCCACCTGACTTCAGCCTGCAAAGAATGCATTATCAGAGTTAAATCTCTGTCCTGGTAGTATTTGGAGTGGACATTGGGCCATTTAGGGGAATTCTAAACCGTGATGCATTTTTGAACAGCAGTTCATCTTGCTTTGGCAGCCTCTGAACACTTAGGAGAAGTGGAGTTGGCAGGGAGTCTGCTTATATTTTAAGATCAAGAAATACAACATTAACTATGATGTGATACGGCAGTAAAAGAAAACATCAGCAGTAATACAATGGTTTTCTCTCCTGAAACTCTGGCATTAAAATAGACTAACAGCTTGATCCTGCCTCATCTGGATTTTGTGTTCAGATGCTCCCTGAATTCAGTGGGACCAGGAATGGAAGTGCCCGAGGAGTCCCTGCTCACTGGGGAATAAGGGACATCGTGGGGAGATGTCTGACCAGCAGAACTGGCATCCCAGCTCTGCTCCCTGCAGTGTCCCTTGGGAAGCAGGAGGGCACTGCTAACTTTTTCTCTCTTGGAAGTCTTCCAGGTTCAGTTTATTTACAACTCTTAGACCCTCTCTTAAAGTAAAAGAGTGATTTTCAAAGCACAGATTTACACAGTCATTTTCAATAGAAATTTCCAGCCTATTTTCCTCTCTAGCTGTTACATTACATCATCTTAGGTCTTTCAGATACTTCTGATGATTATATGGACAAAAATGTTTTTATACTATTCTGCTCAGCAGTTAAAAAGGGTGGTAAAGTGGGTGTGGATGTAACAATGGAGTTCTTTCCAGTGAGCTGGTGCTGTGAGGAGAGCAACAATCTAAGTTGGACCTCTTTTTCTTTTTCTTTGGATCTATAATAAAAGGGATTAAAAAAAAATAAAAGAACTATATATTCAAAAATCCCAGAGATGTTTATCTGCACTTTTGAGTCTGAAACTGTTTAGCTGAACCCACTGCAGTTCTGCTTCTTTTCCTAATTAGGAAATACGGGAGTTAATTTCCCTACCTAAGGATTAGTGATAAATGGACATAAAAATATGGAGAAGTACTGGACAGAACTTTCAATACAGAATGACATTGATATAAACCGTAGGAAACCAGAAACAATTCCTGCCTGAGGTACGACATGATAAGAACTGTTTCTTCTGGCTTTTAGAGTTTGAACCACAAATAATTGAGATTAATAGATTCCTTTTCACAAGACCTTGGTTAATGTGCAGAGTTTAGAGATTGGATTCATCTCTGCCTGGGCTCCAGTGCTGAAGCATTTCTATGTTTTATTGATAAAAATTAAGTGTCCTGGGAACAATTCCAAACCAAGCACACCAATTTGAAGCCATATGCATACAAACTTTTCAAATAAATCTACCTTACAGCTTTGTTTCTTTGGAAAAAATAAAACAACCGAAACAACTTTCTTCAAACAAACCCTGGGCTTTGAACTATTCCATTTTATTAAGGGTTATTTGTAGTTCATCACATCATCATTGCATTTCCTTTCTCCCAGGGCAACAGTGCCCATCTTTTGGCTTTTCCCTGAATCCCTGGGAGTATTACCATATATGGCATCATTTTACTTGTAATTGTCCCATCATGCCATAACACTCCATAACTCCTTGCTTCTGCACAGGCTGAGGGGCTTTCCTGTTTCCTGCAGATAGATTTTGGGGCTTTAACTTCCTTTTGAAATGGACAATAAAAAAATTTCTCAGCATGAAATAGAAAACACACAGAACCTCAACTGCTTTAGGTTAATTAGGAAAAAAGTCTCCAAGGTCAATAAGTAATGAAGAATAATGTCTCTAGCTGATGAATACATCTGATTTTCAACATATCAGATCAGTCATAAATGTCCATGACAACAGACAGGTCTGATAAATAAGTATCCATTTGACATTAATAGCCCTCACACTGGAGGATGTGTCACAGCCATAAGACATCTGATTCCACCTCAGTAATGAAATGCCATGCATTTGTAAAGGAGGAGGAATGGCTAGGTCAGATCAATGCCTTTAAATAGCAAGAAGTTTACCAAGGGAGACCCAGGAGGAGGAGGAGAGCATGTGAATATCTTTGTTCACTTCACAGGTGGATCAAATTCCTCCTAGAGCTATTGAGTTGCAACAGAACTGGTCTTGCAGAACAGGTTTTTTCTCTGCATCTGCCTTGAAGTACTATCATTTCTGAGGGGGCAGAAGCAACTTCCATTGTGAGGTGGTATCAGAAATGCCCCCTGTTTTAAAATCTACTTGCTCTCTTGAGCTCAGTGACTGAATTTTTAAAGATGGATCTTTTTCCTGCAAACATCTGGTGATTTTGACATGGACCATACATGATGGACTTCCACCCAGGAAGCATCTCCTCCTTTCTTCTAAGTGCCCATTTTCCTCAGACTTAGTTCTGTTCCAAGTAAGTGTTTCCATAAAAATGCTGTTACCACTCTTCTAACGATCATCTTCAGGAAGCAGAGTGACCATTTGTTTAATTGAAACCTCTCAAATAATTCATTCTCCTGCCATACCCAAGGGAGCACTGACAGTGCTGTTCTTTGCACTCAGCTCAGATGGCCAATGCAAAAAAAACAGATCAAAAGCAAGTCCCTCTGCACAGCCCTGAGCAGCCCAACAGCAGTACTTCATCTACTTCCTCTGCAAATTTTCCTCCTAAGAAACTCTCTGGCTTTCCCAGAGCAAAGGGCTCCACTAGGCTAACAGGCTTGCTCTGTTAAAAATACCACTCTCACATCGTGGGGTAGAACTTAAACTTACCCTTCCCTTGTTGCTTGCCAGGCATTGTTTTAGGACCTCACTACAAGATTTAAAGCGCAAAAGCTCACATATATAGTGCTCAGCTATTTTGTACCTCTTGAGCTACAAAATCTTGCATGACTCCATTACCTTCACCTTAAAAGAAATTATCCCAGCTAATAGGTTTCCAAAGAAGAAAATGGTGACACTAGCAAATTGGCCCCACTGTTGGGGTTGAGCCTGTGGTGCAACCAGGACTCTTGTACATTTGAGAACAACTGAGAAAAATTAGTTTTGAAAGTGTATTTTCCTTTGTTGCTGTTGAAAATTTGAAAGCTTTCCATGTTAATATTATGATATGAGACTTAGCTTAATTCCACTTTTGGAATCATCTGAAAAGCAACAACAGAATTTATTTTCAGCGTTTGTTTCAGTGAGCAGTGACCCACAAGAATTGCCCGTTCACACATCCCTTAATCCGGCGGTGCTGGCACTGCGGGAAGCCCCCGTGCGCAGGGCACTCGACAAGGTGCTCTAAATCACATCAGGGCTTGGCAGCCTTTATCCTGAGTATGAGATGTGCAAACACAACGAAAAGCTTTGTCCTAGACCAGCTGGATCCCCACTGGAGACTTGTCTCAGGAGCCACTGATCCTACCGGTTTGCTTCCAAAACAATTCCCAAAAGAGACGGAGCGGGGTCAGCACCGAGAGATATCTGTGTGGGAGAGGGGCCAGGCAGCAGCGCCTGCCAGCTCCCGCCTTTGAGATTTACTGAGCTGGGAAAGAAGAGTTTAGCTCTCTCGTGGAGGAGTCTTTTGACTAATGGGGCTTTGCTGTTTGGAGATGTTCTGGATGATTTTGCTTCTTGACACGCGCCAGGGAAGGAAATGGGCTGGAGTCCCATGGCCGGGTGAGGCTCTGGAGAGTTTGCCCGGAGAGAAAGAGAGAGGAGGAGGGGGGAAAGGGCAGGATGGCCACTGCCCCACTCGGTGTTTTGTCTGTTCCCATATCAAATTTAGTGGAAATATGACCGTGCTACTTCCCTGTTTTTATAAAAGCTGTTCAAACTGAACACGTTTTAAAAACCAGAAAAGTAATAAAAAAGTACTTGATTATACCTACAGGTGTTTCACAAGTACTTGTTTCCACGGACTTCACAATACCCCAAACACTCAGAACCTTGATCAGATTTTCTCTTTCATTTAAGAGATTTCTCTTTCATTTCATTTAGCTTTGTTTTAATTGAAACTTGTGCACAGTCCTCTAAGCCACATTTGTTTTCTAGAAAATACTCTACCTGCTCTTTTCAGGAAGTGGCTAAAATATGATAACCCCGAGATCAGACAGGTTTATGAGGAAATTGTTGAAGCTCTCATGTGGTTAGCTATGCAAACAAGGACTTGTGGAATTTTTAGTAAAAAACATTTTGAAAACTCCAGGAGAATTCACTTGTGTCTTTAGAAATCAAACAAGATGTCAGAAGTCTTCTTTGAGGTCTTGTGCCTCTACTAACATTGGAGGGAGCTTGAAAAGCCACAAGTCACAGGCAGGAATTTCAGGAGATCCCAACAGCCTGGCAGAGCAGTGAAGGCTCTCCAGAACAGTACAGAGACCAAGACACAAGGGTGGAAAAGTCTTACCTGCCCTGATTTTCAGAAACATAAACCAGTAAGATTTCATATTTCATACCTTTAGTGCAATGTTATGTATTGTATATGTATTATATATGTTATGCTACATTGTGTTAGGTTACAATAATGCAGCCACAGATGTACCAGTAAACACAGCCACTGTATAAAGTTTTTTGTGCTGTAAATGTTCATGATAAGATGTGGGATTTTGAGGCTAACTGTAAAATGCCAGAGAGCATCTGGCAGGGAACAACACCAGAAGATGTTCAGTGATGCTACCCATGGGAAAGAACTAACAGCAAAAGGATGTGCGTGCACAAAGGAGAGGAGGCCAAAGGCAGTATGAGTGCAGTTATTAATGAAATGTAGAGAAAATAATGAAATCTGGAAAGACAGAATTCTGAGGAAGCACTGGAACCCATGAGCATTGAAAACAAATGGAGATTTTAAACATACCATGGTTAACCATGCAAAGGGTAGGGACTAAAAAAGAATGCAAACAGTGAGGGTAGCTTTAATGAGCTGGGGGTGAAGACATGAGAATGGGTATATTTATAGTCAGAAACACAGAACCAGGCTCAGTTCTCAGATCTGTCCCCTGCCTGTGTCCCAGGAGCATTTCAGGGCATCCATCTGAATCCTTACAGCTATTCTTTTACATTTACACCACAAAAAATTTTATACCATGGCTGTGTTCACTAATTTAGGTCCCAGGCCTTGGAAAGTTCAAGCCTGTAGCTATTTCAAGAAAAAAAATCCTGGCTGATCAATGCCATGAAGTCTTCAGTTATTGTTACATATTTTAGGCCAAAAGATAATTTCTTATAATTTCTAACAATTCTATAAAATACTGCAAATTGCTTCAACTTGACAGCTGCCAAGCTGAAAGCAAGTGAGCTTTCTTCTTTCTGCACAGCCAAATAAGGCCAACAAGAATGTTAAACCAGTAGTGGTTAAAGCTGTGTACATTGGTTTCAGCTTTAGAGGATGTGCGAGGACTGTTTTAAGCTACGGGTTGTGATGCGCATCCAACATACAGCAATCACTCTAAACATCTTGGGGAATCACTTGCTGTGCTGTTTTCAAAATGAGAAAGGCATCTCATTCTATTTTATATATTACTGGATAGAAAAGGCATTTAATGTTCTCTATTTTGTGTGTTACTGGTGTGAAACACTAGGTTTCCAGCAAGGTAGTTTCAATACACGGTAGCTGCCAGAAGTGGATCCTTTAATGGAGTTTCATGAACAAAAGGGCATAGATTTTCAAAGGAAAGTCCCTTTCTTGAAAGTACCAATGTTCCCAAGTTAAAAGAAGATTTACTAGTGGAAAAATAAATAAAGTACAGAAATAGAAGGAGGAAATGCATATTGTAAATTAGGCTTCATAACCATGACATGTTTCATCCTGGGAAGAATGTGATGGTGAATTTTTACTTCATCATTGCAGGAATTTTAGATTTCTTTTTGGTATTAATGCATTTGGGGGCAGATTTTTGATTTGTATACTTACAAATAGTGAAGGCTTGTTGTAACAGAGGTTAGAGCTATGATAGTTCTTATGGTACCAGAGACAGTAAACAATTTTTATTAGGTGATAATTTTTTCCAGTCAGCAGTGGCAGTCAAAAATAATGTTATGGCTGGTGATCAGTAGCAGTGCTTTTTTGAAGGTAAATATATATTCAGCCAGTAGCTACATTATCTCAGATAACCTAAACCTGACAGATTGCAGCATCATTGCATGAACCTGCTATAAATAATACACATGCCAGCTCTGCAAAGGTGTTACCATTCACATAAAACCAAATTCCTTTTATCAGGAAAACTGGAAAATGCCTAATTTAACAAAGAGAAAATTTTGTCAAAAGCATTCTTGATGGCATTCAAGCATATAAAACCAACTAATAAGCAACAGAAGAATAGAAAGAGTTTAAACTGAGGATCAAGCAGTTGATCCTTGTCCAGTTCAACATTTTGAGTGAATTTTCAAAACAGGCAGGAATGACAAATCAGTGGGAATTTGTTTAGTAACAACCAAACTCCCCAGCTGTTCACTGTAAAGTGTTAAATCTTTAAGTTCAGAAAGTCAATTTAAGGAAATCATTTTATGCATTAAAGACTTCCTATGACATTGATACCTGCTCTTTATCTTATGAACAGGTCCATCTGCTGAAGCAGGTTTGGGACTGGAGTTCAAACTTACTGGAGGTGAGGAGAATGTGTCCATTCCATCAGAATTTGAATTGATTTTGAATAAAGATATTGTCACATTGAGATATACTAAAACAGATGAGTTTACTTACGTGCACAGGATAGACTGGTCTTCTCTATCTGTGAATAAAGAAAAACAATCCATTAATTAGGGAAAATGTTTTTTCTGACAGAAGCACTTGTATTTATAAGGATTTACATTGAACAGCCTAGACCTTCTAAAATCTGGCCAACCGTGATTAGTAAGAAGTACTGGGTTCACTTCTTATTTAATTTGCCCTTCAATTTAAATAACCATCTCTAATGGAAATATTTTGTACAAAAAATGAACAAAAGGTTAAGAGGTCAAAAATATTTTTTGTAAATTCCATTAGAGATGAACTGTAATGAGGACAGCAAAAAGATCAGGCTCTCTGTAAGAAGATTATAACAAAATTTCAAACCTGGAACCTCAAGTTTTTACTATGCTTGTGAACTATGGCCAGCAGCCCACTCAAAACAAAGTCTGGACAGATAAGGCATCAACAACTAAAATGTTTTAAGCTGGTCATGCAAAGCTTTGACTTTTGAAAGCAAAGCAGTTCAAATACCTGAATAATTTAGCCTGTATTTCATTTCAGACTGAGAAACATCTTTTATCGAGAGGACAAGTAATGTCTTTGGGAGATCTTCCAAAGAGTAAGATAAAACAAGATACTTTAAATTATACAAGATCATGTCAACAAGTATCTAAATATTCATGTTTTTTACTATGAACAGACCATCAAACACATTTTGGATCAAGATTTATAAAAAGGAGGCCCAAAGTTTCCATTTCTGCTGTGTGAGGCATGTGAGAGGTTTCAGCACACCAGTGCCCAGTGTTCTGTAATGCTGCAGAAAGGATCAGGATTGCATCCCATCTCCATGGGCTGTTCTTGGAGCAATCCTCCCTGCTTATTCATTTGGAGTTGGAGTTTCTCTCTACCTTCAGAACTTTTACACAGATTTTTCTGTCAAAAGGCATGATGAGCACGTTTGCTGTGATCCATTCTAAAGCACAGCTGTTTCCTTCACTTGTCAAACACCAGGGCAAGTTTCCCAGTGAGGTGTGGTATTTCCAGCCCTGGAACTGCTTGGAAGCAGAGTTAAACAGGGCCTTGAGTGACCAGCCCCAGCACTGAAGTTTGCCCTGCTTTGACCAAGAGCGCCAGTTTGCCTTTAGAGACTAAAAAAATCTTCTGCCTTAGGAAAATAATTCCCAGGCAGGTCAAATACATTTTTGAAAAGTGTGCTTGGTTTACACATCTGAGACTTGAGGCAGGTAATTAGGCAGAATCCAGCGCTGCTGTGTGGTTTGGCATTATTTATCCAAAGCGGAGGCAGCACCCACGTTTGCCTGGAGTTCTGACATGAGCTCCTTCTGCTCAGTGTGTGGGGTGACTTGCAGGAATACCTGCCTGGTTGCTCACCCCTATTGCTGACCCTGTATGTCATAAATACCGTGAGATAAGTTAAACTTATTTAAACCAATTTATTAAGCTCTCAAGTTATAACTGCTGCCTGGCCCACAGCCAGTCTAGGAAAAGCATTAGAGGATTCTGCAATGCCTTAGATTGATATTAAACAACTGTTTTACTCCCAGTTCCTCATTAGCTATAACATTAACTGCTTTATTGATCACCACACAGCAAATGGTGCCACTTAACTGCTTTGTTTGGTGAATTGGTACAAAATGACTCATTCCTCATTTTAATTGGAGGTATTTGTCAGCAATCAGCCCTGCAGGACTCTTCCACGTAAATATTTGGGAGGAGAGGATCTGTGAGCCATGTTTGTTTTTCACTGTAGGGTATCAGCTAGGCTTTCTTTTAAGTTCAAAAAGTGAGACCATGGAAGAACTTTTGCTAAAAATACATTGTTGTGTAAATAGAAACCATGGGCATATATTGATATTGCATCACTAACCCATAAATACAATAAAGAAAATAAAAGTGACTCTTGATACTGCGTTGCCAGTGGAATTTCTGAGCTCAGGGAACATTAGAAAAAGCTGGTGTCCAAGCCAAGTATTTTCTCACTACTCATTGCTGCCCTTCTTTCGCTCCTCAGGAGGGGAACGCTCCCAAAGGTGTCTCACAGGCTGGCCCACCACGGGGCTTTGTGGGAGTGCCTGTGAAGGGCCAGCCTGGGGACATGTAAGAGCAGAGGAAGGATTAGGAAGGTCAGAAATCGCACCAAATGTCCTCAGGGATAGGTTAATCATGGGAGAAACCTCATGCTGGCAAACTGTGCTGTGCACACTCATGGAGGGAGGATTCCAGATGTTATTCTGTCTCCTCCATCAGTTCTAACTGCAGCTCTAAGGATGAAAGATATCAGGAAGTCCAGTCCTGTTCTGTTATGACATGAGATGCAGATACGGGTCTCATTCACTTCCAAAGGCTCTCCCATTCGATTAATCCTATGTCTGTTCTGGAATGTTTCATTCTATACAGAAAAGAATGTGCCCTATTTTGTGAGTCTGCAACTTTATGTAGTTAGATATACCAGAAGAGAAAGAGCTGTATAAATAAAACTCCTTAAATATCATTCCTGGGGGTTAAAAAGCAATGAAATAGGTCTTCTAGATTCCAATATCTTTTTGGCTAATGCCTTTTAAGAAAATTTGACCCTGCCTGGAAGAGTAGAATTTACCTCCTGTATGTCTATAGTAGAAGTCTAAACTTTTTATTATTATTATTCTCTCCTCTATTTTTAATAGAGGCCTACACTTACATTGTAACCCTCACCAGCTACCTCAACTGTGCAGCAGAGTTGTTTTATTTTTTTCTTTCTGGAACCTGCTTGCTTTTTTCACCAAACACCTCCAGTTGCCGGTAAGAATTCTTGCCCCTGTGTTCTTGATAGACCAGTTAGCTCTGCTTAATCACGAACAAAATCAGATGGTTTATCACAATGAAGCAGCAAGTTGGCAGCTTTACCATAAAAGGAAAAAAACCAGACCGAAACCATGTTCCCCCACTCACTTACTGCTTTACATTTGTTAGTAACTGCACTGCCTGAAGGGGACATTTCTGTACAGTCCTGCTGAGGACACAGTAAACAGATGGCTTCTCACAGCAGCCTCCTTTTCTAAGGCCTTGGGAACTGTGTTTCCCTCCCATACCTCCAAGTAACTACCAGGTTGTTTGTTTTTCCATTTTTAACTCAAGCTTGCATAAAAGTGGCTCCACAGAAAACAATCTCCTTGAATCTGCAGAAAGCTGCAGAATATCTTCTCCATGATGATTTACTGCCAGAAAACTTAATAAAAGCCTAACCAACTACACAAAAACTTTGTTACTACTTCTACATAACATGATTTTCACGTTTCTGTTGTCTATCTCTTGTTTTTTGTTTCTGCAGGGAAGATGACAGAAGGCAGCAGAATTCCTCCTCCTCACTGAGCAGTGTGTCAGCATCACTGTCGCTGGAAGCCGGCAGTGCTGCAGGGAGGGTCATCCACCCACCTCCAGCTCCTCTTCCCTGGCCTGCACCACCTCCTCCTTGTGCTGTGAGCAGCATTCACAGACCACACTGGCACCCAGTGCAGCACAGCAGAAATGCCTTTCACCTGGAGCAGCTCTGCATCATGGCTGCACGAAGGATCCTGCTGGCAGTGCAGGGGTTGGGATGGGGATGGAGCCCTCCGTATGGAGCTACTTCATCCCAAACACAGGAGAGCACGGGCTGCAGGAGCAGAGGGAATGTTTTATGATTGCAGTCTCCAAGTGCAGCAGTAATCATCTGCAGCTAGTCTGTAAACACAGCCAGGAGGGCCCAGTTCAGCGTGGCAGCTCCTGAGGACACACACACAAACGTTCTTGTAGAATTCTCAGTCTTTGAGATTAAAGACAATTAAAGTTTATTCTCATTCTGGCTGGAAATGAGCACCCGTGGCTGTGCTTGGGCAATGATCAAACTGCATTAGTGACATGGTAATCAGCAGATTCAAACAGGACACCCAGCGCTCCTGGCTGAGCGTGAGACAGCATGACTGTGATTTGCACAAGGGTTTTAGGTGTTCAGAACCACTTGAAACAAGTGGAAAATTTATCTTTGCCCAGCCAACATCTTTGATAATTCCTGTGTCCTGTGAGATGTCAGCTTTTCTGCATATTTGGAAGAAAGTCTGATTATCTGATTGCTGATAACTATGGCTAAGTGTTTTTATCAGAACAGCTTTGATGGGAGTTAAGCATCATCCCTAAGGAATACATTAACCAAGTAAGTCTCAGAAGCAGAGGAGGAATGCAGCATGCACAGCTCATGTTTTCTGCTGGATGTTTGTGCCAACACAGGGGAGGGTGAGAATGTGGAGGGCTCTGATTCCCAGCTGATGAACCTGCAGTAGGACCAGGGATTTGCAGACACAGAGGCTTGGTTCACCAAGAGATAAAGGATCCCTGAGACATCTGAACAAGCCGATTGCTCTGGGCCAAGTGGCCCTGGTCACAAAATAACAGAATATAATTCCTCAGTCTCATGAATCTACGACATATTTTACTTTGGCAAGCAGAAACTATGCAAGTTTCCAGATAAGGAGCAGTACTGACTTCTCACAGGGAAAACGTTTAGTGCTCTGATCCATGTTTATGAGTAAGATCTTTTGTTTATATTCCATTTGGAAATATGCTCACAACCTCCTGGAGCTCTCTGTGCCTATACGTGCTGCGTGCTCACACAGAACCGCGTTGACGCCCACTTCCACCAGTCCAACGTGAATAGAATTTTGGCTGAATAACCAGAGTTATTTTGAGGGTTGGTTTAGTATTATGCACAAAACATGAGTAGGTTTTTACAAACAAAAGCACAGCTTTGAAAGCAGCTGGGGCCCTCTTCAGAGATGGAGAGACTCCAAGATGACATGTGCAAGTAAAACGTGGGTGTCCTGGGCTTGTGCTGGGAGCTCTGGTGGTTCCACTTGCTGGCTGCCATGCCAGCTGTGCGTGGTTGGGGTGGGAAGCAGTGAAAGAGCATCCTCCTAAAGGTTCAGCTGATCACCTACTCCTTCCTTGCTCCTTTCTACTTGCTCTGCCCCTCCTCTCTGCTGCCAGGAAGGATTGCAGTGGGGGCACGTGAATAATAAAGAGTAGCTCCCTGAAAGCTAGTAAGGCCAGGAAATAATTCTGAGCACCAAAAGAAGTGAATTGATAAGAGCCTGCACTCTTGCTGCCCCCTCCCTGCAGCACCCAGCCTGGGAGGCAGCTGAACCCATGCTGCTCTAAGTGCAGTTAATGGCCACAGTGAGGGCAAACCAGCTCCAGTGGCTTCCTACTGCTCAGGAGAACATGCTGGGAGGGACAGGAGCCAGAGGGAGGAGGAGTGGGAGACATCCCTATGCTGCCTGGATCAGGCTCATCTGTGCTGAGCCTAGTTTCACTTTAGACAGAAAACTCATCTATTGTCAGGACAAGACAATTCTGGTTCAGCACAGGCTGCAGTCAGATGGGTTTTGGTTTTTTTTTTTCTTCTCTACAGATAGCTCAACAGCCCTTTCCTATTTTTTCCCCCACTCCATTTCTAGAGACAAGTACAGTACTCTGCACAACTGCTGATGGTCTGCAGGAGACAGGAACTTCTTCCAGATCTCTCCTCAAGGCTTGCTGCTTAAACAGAGGATCAGAGGGAGGAATGGCTTCAGAGCCTGCTCGGAGCCCTGGACAGTGCTGGATGCAGAGCACAGGGCCCAGGAGGGGAGCTGGAGCACTGATATGTGACTGTGGCTTGGTGGGATGACCCTCTGCCAAGTAAGTTTTTTATAACTATGATTATATCACATAGTGTGTAGGAAGGTCTGTTTTCAGGATATTTTTGCTGCTTTATTTATGCTGCACTGTAGCTCTGCCTTCTGGGATGCACTTAAATAAAGTAACTGAAACAGCTACAGAAAAGAAATGTCATGTAAGTCATAGGAAGGAAAAAAGTCCTAATCCTGGGAAGCTGTAAACTTTAGGGCCAAGCCTGTGTATCTTGCTGAGCCATAGCTGTCAGCCAAAATTTCTTTAGGGTCAGAGTCCTTATGAGGGCATATAAACTTCAAAATGCTTTGTAGAGCTCCTGGTTTCCTGTAGCACCCAAGGTCGATGTGAGATGGTGCATGGTCATGCCCTATAGTCTGGAGGAGTTGCAGCCTCCTACATCCATCACTTCAGCTTTTTCATCCCTAAATGATGGTTTTCCTTAGAACAAAATCCCCTCGGTCTGTCAGAAGTGGCTGCAGGAGGAGGAGAGCACTGTGAATTTTGGGAGTTTATCTGCACCCTTTGGGGCCCAGCTGCTTTCCCACTGCCATCCCTGTTGGAAAACAGAGCACATCTCACTCAGGGTTCAAGACTTCAGGCAGTAGGGAAAGTAGCCCCAAAACACAGTTTGAATCTGCTTTGCTGGGGGGAGAGAGCAGCAATGCTGACAGATCCAGCAGCGCTCACTGCTAACTTTGGAATAGTCTCCACTCGTGGAGAGGGAGCATTTTCCATGCCCGTATTTGCCAAAACTATTTGCTTGACTTTGAAACCTTCCCACATGCCTCGACACAGATGGGTAAAAGGATCGTTTTTCCTTTTTGAGTCACAGCGTTTGTGGACTGCTGTTCCTGCCAAAGAATTCCTCTGAAACTTCTAGAAAGGCAGTGCTGCCCTCCGTGAGAGCCCTTTCCCGGCTGGGTGCTCGCAGGGGCTCGCGTGGAGCTCCCAGGTGCCGGTGCAGCTGCAGGGCAGGGGCTGTCCTACCTTGCAGCATGCTCCTGTAGGCCGTGTCGGCGATGGCGTAGATGTGCGGAGGCATCTCGTGCCTCTTCTTGCCCTTGTACATGTCGATGATCTTCTCCGAGTAGATGGGCAGCTGCTTGTAGGGGTTGATCACAACGCAGAAGAGACCCGAGTACGTCTGCAAGGGAAGTCAAAGAAAAGCTGGGCTTAACATCACACGCCATGCCCAGGCTGGGAAACGCGGGCATCGGCTGCGCTGGATTAACGGGACTTTAGCGAGCAGCGCTCCTTTGTGCTCTGCCCAGGCTAACAAAGGAAGCAGAGATTGTCCGAATGTGTGTGTACAGGTGGTTTCTAAGTGCACAAATTATTATCTCTAATAAGGGAGCTGCTGGAAAGAAGGTGAATTTAGCAATCTGTAGAAACACCATGATCGGATGTTAGAGCTCCTTAACTTCAGTTATTTTCAGTACAAAATCCATGCCCTTATCATACGTAAGAGTATGGTAACAACTGTAATAATTCATATTTCTTTATATGTGTATTTTCTTATCAGAATATGATGTAAATATCTGCTCACACAGGCATCAGACTTTGGAAACTGAGATCCTAGGTAAGAAGCCTGGGTTGATGTTTGAAGGGTTTCTTTCAGAAAAGCTTCTATGAGCACTGTGTAATGATGATTGATGAGAGTCCTTACAAAATTGCTCAAGTTCCAAACAGATACCTTAAGAGACTAATCATGCCTTCATGACATGATGATTTCTGCAGGAAACTTAAGGAAAAAATGTGATTTGTTTAGAAAATAATGAAGTTATTAATATAAATATATATATACTTAAATTAGAATATTGGCTGCTATCTGATAGGTGTTCATCAAGATATTCCTTAGTTTTGTTTGTTTGCTTGTTTTTTGGTTTTTATTTATTAGTTAGTTAATTAGTTAGTTAGTTAGTTTTTATTTTTCCTTTATTTCTAAATACTCCAGCTATTGACCTGGACCAGAAATAACACCATACGATAATAGATAAAGAGACATATTTCGCAAACAGTTGCTAAAACTAAGAAATTTGCAAGGGTATTTAACTTTAAGAAAGAAAAATTAAACCCCCAAAATAATAATAATTTTAAAAAGCCCAGCCAAGTTATGAGAACATAATGGCAGGAGTATTGTGATATTTAAACTGGCCTATGGGGAAAAAAAGAAAAAGAAAAAAAAAAAAAAAAAAAAAAGTTGTTTCTGACATGGGCAGAAGCGGTTTGTGTGGTTTTTAAAGTTTATTATGTTTGGTTTAGTTGCCGTGTGTGTGCAGGGGAGCTCTGCGGGGTGCGGCCGCTGCCAGCCCAGCCCCAGCCCGGGCCGTGCCCCAGCGCGGCCGGAGCTGTCCCCGCTCCCCGCAGCGGGCACGGCCGGCCGTGGCACCGCCAGGCTCCGGGCACAAGGATTTCCCTCTCCTGACCATAATAGGCAACGCCCAGCACGGCCCGGCACAGCCGGAGCGCTTTATATGGTATTGAGCACGCAGGGCCGCAGGCTGGGCACCGGCAGCGCCAGCTGCTCCAGCTGTGCGGACACATCTGGGCTGCTCCGCCGCTGGTGGGGACCAAGAGCTCAGCTCAGCCTGCGCCTGTGCCACCGCAGCCCAAGAAAACCGGGCTCAGATCCTCGCCGGCTCTCAGCAGCCCCAGGCTGAACCCCTTGGCATGGGAGAAGGGAGTTGCTGGGCTGGATTTTCACTGACATGGGACGTCAGAATGAACTGCTGCTCGTGTCAAAGCGAATTTTAGTGTTGCCAGGATAACACACTGGAAAAGGGACAGTTTTATCCTAGAATGACCACCACCTTATTGAAAGGACAGCAGGCCATTTTTTAATAGTATAAATAGATTTACTGTACGAACTCAACTAATCATCACCCCAAGGTAAAAAATTAGGAGATGAAATCAAGGAAATTATTTAGGTCTCCCTTCCCTGAGATTTCCAGGTATTTCCTGACTCCCCACATGCAGGGCTGTTTGCCCACCCAGGCACACAGCAATATACCTTCGAAGAGCTAATATTGAGGCACAAGAAGCAGGGAATTAAGGCAGAGCAAAAGCTGGAGCTGATGAAGTTCAGGGACCCTCATTTCTAACTGGACTGTGACCGATATGATCTGTCACCTCAGGAAATTTAATGAAACCCTCTTATTTTGGCTAATTGTAGCTCTAGGTGACTGCTTTGCAAGATAATATAGATGACGTTTTGACACAGCCGAGTGTGTGATTGGAAGTGGGGGCACTGGAGCTTCCATGCCTTAAATCCTTCTCCCTGGGGCACAGCTTGTCCAGAGACCCCCAGCTGAACCTCTCCCCAGAGGGTCTGGACGAAGAACATAATCTGAAATATCTCAGGGATACTTCCAATGGAGTGCTGAGCTTGTGTATCCCTCAGACAGCTGCTGCTGCTGGGTATTTGCAAGAGACAAGGCACAAATACACATCTGCATTGTAAATATCTACATTTGGGCAGAAGAGTCCAATCAGTTCCAATATGCATATTTAACTTTATGTACCAAAGAGAGAATTTTTCACTGTTAAGTGAAGACTGAACAAGTAGTGCCTATGAATATCACAAGGAACTTGATTCTCCTCTCAAATCCACTGAAGTTGCATTGCTGTGTTTTTCATGCTTATATAATCATTTTGGGTGTAATTTGTGTGTGGATGAAGCAGATTCTTTTTGTTCTGAGCAATGTGAAACATGAGTTAGTGGCTCATGTTTCTTCTTGCCCTTCTATCTTAATTATCTGTGATAAAGCAAAAGGCCAGGGTGTTTTTCTAGTGTGCAGTCACCCTGTGAACCTCTGCACTGAATCTTTTTATTTAATAATATTTAATGTAAATGCAAGTCAGAGATGATTTTTTTTTTTTCCAACTGAATTGATTATTTTTCTTTAGCAGATTTGGGAATCCCCATTTGCGTCAGCAAATGCTCCAGAGAGAAAAATGGTGAGGTCATGTTTTCTTTGAATGTGTGGGACTCCAAGGGATGCAAATTAGGCAACACATGGCAAAGCCAGAGGATGGTTGTTTACAGTTAGTTTTGCAAGTGGGTGCAACTCAAATTCTCCTTAGAGGCCCCCTCTGTTTTTAAAAAGGTATGACAACGTCTAGAAGGGGATCACTGCGTAAAGCTGGGCAGCTTCAAGCAGGTTTTGCTTACTGAAAAGACAAATAACTTGTTGCGCTATAAGTCAAATTAATGTCTTTGAAACTTTTATGATCTTAAAATCTGGTCTCTTGAGAAAGAAAACTTAATTTCAGGTACAGTTCTGGTTTTGCCTCCATGAAGAACTCTTTGATTTCTACTTGCATTATCCGCTCTTGGAAATTAATTTCCTCTTTCTGTAGAAAGTGAAAATTGCATAAAATAAATATAATGGCAACCCTGGAACAGCTGTGCAAAGTGTTGCTGAAAACAACAACAAAGAAATACCCAATCCCCCATTTTATCCCACTAACCTTCTCCTAATTCTTATAATTCTTGCAACAATGCAGAACACTTTCAGAAAAAATCTATTTTAATCATTAAGGCTGCATGTTCTGATATAATAGCATGCAGGTCCGTGTGTTCACCTGCAAACTTAAAATCCAATAAACTCAAATAACAAAAAGATGGGAAGTCTAGCTTCTTTCAGGAACTTGATAATGTGCATTTTAGTGCATTCCTGAAGGAAAGGTCTTGAGCTTAGCTCTTTGAAGTTATGCATAACAAGTAAGTAGTTCCTTTGTTGTAGTCCATATAACTATCTTATTTTCTGCTTCATTTCCTACTTTCCAATTTAGCATTCCTTATATTAGTAATAAGACCTTGACTACTGTTTCTGCTTAAGCTCTGTACTTTCTTTCGCTCATCTGTGGTCTGTCATGCAAGTAAAATTTTCATAGATTGAAACTGTAGATAACTTTTCTGCAGCACAGCAGAGGGATCCCTCATGTAAAACCAAAGATAACAGCTAAATTCCTTGGAAAAGTTTTGGGCTTTCTTACTGTGCTGTTTGCTTCCTGTTGATGTGGTTAGATTACAGATTATATTAATGTCAAAATATTCTTGTGTTAATGTACTTGTGAGGACTGAAAGACGGAATAATCTTGCCATAACTCACATGAATATAGAGAAATTATAATTTGTCCAGGCTTGCCTGATCTGTAACTTGATTAACATGAGGGACAAAAAGGTTTAGAGGATGCATGGACTTTGCTTCAGTGACACACTGATACATGTAAGGGTTTGTCCCTTTATCCATGTGTGGATAAAGGTTTAACTCCAGCACCACCAAACCAGAACTTTTCAGCCTTTCAGTGGGAGTTTTGCCTGAGAAGAACTGCATGATTTGCCTTTTCTGTATGCTTTTTTTGCACGTTACTGGAAAATTGTTTAGGTTTACATCAAATTAATTTAAAAGTCCCTATCATGTTGGGTTTTTTTTCCCAAATAGCAGGACTCAGGTTTTGTTCCCCTATCAGAAAGTACTTTCCAAGCCAATAATATTCTTTCAGAATCCGTAAATTTTGTGTACGAAACCTTTGTGTGTTTTAATTTACTTAAGTAAAGAAGCAATTATCAAAGCAGCAGTAGAATCATGGAGAACAAAGCGAATTTAAAACATTTTTGGACTAGGATGCTATTACTGGGGGTTAGTAGTGCATGGCGGTGTTGCACAAGGCCTGGATCCCACACAGTGGCTGGGACATGGACATGGTCACATGCAATAGGAAATGCTCTGCGTGTGTTTGGGTCTACTCACATAAATTAGACCTGAGAAGTATCTCTCCCTTAGATTGTGCAGCACAGAAGCTTCATTGAGGCAAGTCAGCTCTGCCATGTCCTCCACTTTGGAGAACTTTGGAGGGTTCATCTTCTGGATGTCATCCTTGCTCAGTGTCACTTTCTTTCCATTTTCTGCCAGTTCAACTGTCACCTCATCCCCTTTCTCTTCCTTGATACTTGCTGCTTCAAATCCATGTTTCTCTGATGGAATCCAAACCAGTTTCTTTGCTGACCAGTCAGCCTGGGCAAGTGGGTTGTTGATGAAGTTTTTGTCCACAAAGAGGAATTTCTCATCATCGCTGAGGGGTTTTTGAGCCATTTTGACTCAGCAGACACCTGTTGAGGAAGCAAAATATTCTGCTTTAAAGGCATAAAGGAAGGCAAATGTGGAGATGTTCCAGACAAAACACAGTTGTCAAATCTGCCATGCAGTAGGTCCAAAGCACTATAGGTCCCGTGTCATATCTCACATTTCCATGTGGATACTCTGTGCCTGTGCAGTGAGACTGTCAGAACTGCACCAGAACATGAACACCTTCCTGCAGCCTCAGCTCTTGCCCATCACAAAGTTAATTGAATCCAGACAAATGCAAAATTTCCCATCACTCAAATGCTGTCAATGCAATCATGAAATAAACAGTAGAAGAATGGTTCCCAGGCTGTGTTCCAGCAAGGGCAGAAATGAACCTTTCCTGCAAAGGACTATTTCCAATTACTTAATACCATTTCATTCGGAGAAGAAGAAGATTAAGACAAAGTCAACAGAAAAAGCAGAAAAAAAAGTTATTGTCAATGCTGCTGGTGAAGGAGTAGTAATTTAGATTTAGCCCCTCCCCATGGGTCAGACAGTAGGAGCTGATCATTTATGAAGGGTAAATGTCTATCACATTTAGAGAGAGAAGAAATGAAACAAGCCTGGAAATTACATCAGCTAAAAGATACTCTGAAGCATGATGCTCAGACTGGAAGGGTGATGCATCTGTGTCATGCAGCACGCATGGATAAAGCAGCTGGGTGTATGTGCCCCATAGGTGAGAGCCAGGGCAGAGTTTAGGCTGCTTTGCACGGTGCTGAGACAGGAGGCTGCTGCTCTCCTGCTCTGGCCACTGACGTTTGGATGTGGCTGCAAGATCCGTGCTGCTATGCTGGAGCTTTATAAGTGTTCTGCTCAGTCCCATGGGGGCACAGGTCTAAATGAAGGAGGGAGTACACAGAGGATTTGTGGTTTGCTCCAGGGCAGAAAGAGTGTGCTGGCTGGGAAACCTGCTGTGCAGTGGAGCAGAGAGGAGAGCTGGGGAGGAGCTACAAGCAGTGTGCCCAAGAAAAACAGCTCTGGGAGACAGAGGCTGTTTCATTTCCTTATTGAGAATGAATTTAGTATTTACAGCATTCAAACAAACACGAATCTGGAGGGAGCTTGGAGAACTGACTGCTAAAGATGTCAGCAGTCAACCCATAAGCAGGACAGTATTTGTAACAACCAAGCTCTATGGTATGTAGCCAAATGGACACCCTGTGCTCTGGGAGTATCAGAGCTTGCTTTCCAAATATTTGTCCCTGAAACCTTCCCACAGATTAAGGGTTTTTTGCAAGGCCACGCTCTCTGAGGGCTCTGAGGAGGAAGCATAGATCATGTAGAAGGTGACATAAAGCTTAAAAACAAAACTAGGATTTTTAGAAGTGCCTAAGAAGGTTAGATGATATCCCACTGAAATCCAGTGGAAATGAGATGCCCCAGCTCTTTAAACTCCCTCGACAATTGTCTTGTCTTAAAAAAAAAAAAAAGGGCAGATAAATGTGCTTGTTCTAGAGCCTTGCCTGGAAATCCCAAGGAGGAAAATTCACCCAGATATTCCATGAAGGTGCAATGTGTGAGGGGACCCTGTGCACTGCCACTGGCCCCTGGGCAGTGTTCCCCGCTGTCGGGGCTCTGTGAGGGAGCATCTGTAGGATGTGGCCCTCTGCTCGCTCCCAGGAGATTCTTGGAAGAGAGCAAGAGGAAACTATTTGACCTCTGTGTGGATTAAGGCAGAAAATGCTCCCTGGCTGCCAAGAGGGCTGGTAGAGCTGCACAGTTCCAATAATGGAGATGGTATTCTCTCCAGCCGAGCTCTCCAGCTGGCGGCTGCGGGGGGAAGCTGCTGCACCGGGGAGCCGTGGAAGCACTGCCCCATCCCCATCCTCATCCCCATCCCCATTCCCATCCCCATCCCCATCCCCATCTCCCCATCCCCATCGCAGGGCTGCAGCCCCCAGGGCACGGAGCTCAGGGAGCAGCAGGAGCTGCCCTGGCCTCTCCCCCTGCTCTGCCAACAGGCAAGGCACATTCACCCCACTGCCCCAGCAGCATGGCAGGAAGTGCTGCAGCAGTGGAGATGGGGATTTCAGCCCATCCTATGCCCAGAGGAGAGCTGTGTGGCCATGCTGAAGCATCAGAAAAGTTGGATAGTGCTGCCTGTGGCTAAATGCCAGGTGATAGCACTTTTGTATCAATAAAGTACTGCTGTCAGAAACACCAAAAATGAGACTGAACTGCAGATCTGAGCTTCATGGGGTCAAATCCTGCTATTCTGAGGCTGCCCACAGAAAATGATGATGAAAATCAAACTGCCAAATCATCCTGACCATCCACCTCAAAAACCCAACTGTAGCTAGAACCGTTGGCATGTTACAAAACATGTCAAAGTGGGACATCCCAGAGGTTTGTCTCTTCTGTTGCCCAAGAACCAAGGAAAAGTTTCTTTGTTTGTTACATGCTAAGTCAAAAGCATTTCCCACAGATTGTGTCATGAAACTGAGAGCTGCTCACTCTGTATATAACTATGTTCTCCTACTTCTGCCTGTATGTACATAGCACGGTGCAGAAAGTTTTAAATTCAATCTTTTTCAAAGCAAGATCCATTTGGAAGGTATATAAGGTGGAATGAACTGCAGAACTTGGGAATACAGGGTCTCATTTCCTAGATCCAAATACTCGTGTTAGTTTGAATATGGTAAGAATAGGTCCCCTACAAGAACTAGTGAATAGACAGTCTGAGCTGGATCCCAGAACTCCCCTGAAACAATGAGGAGAAAATATGGATTTATGTGAAAAGAACTGAACTCTGAAATCTAAGGTTAAAGTTTTAGCAGCTTCTGGCTATCACTGCAGTAAAAATTGAAATGCGGCTATGAAATGTGGATTAATGGCTATTAATAATTGAATTTATTTATTAATGTGCACTACTCGTTTTCATTATAAAGGAGGGTCTTCCATCTGAATGGAAGGGGTAGAATGTAAGCTCCACAAACTCAACTAAATTTGTCCTAGTGAAGACTAATGAGCTGCTAATGAGATGCTGAAGTTTTCTGATTAGTAATTGGCACTATATCTTCTGGTCCATCTCTGATCACAACTGCACTGCACTGGGCCAGTATGTGACTGATACTGGGGAAATGGGCTGAGGGGAAAGACTCCTTCCTGCCTGCTGAGAACATTCCCTAGGAAAGGAGATTTGACCCCTTAGCCAGTTCCTGGGTTTCACCCCAGGGACTGGCTGAGAGAAACGGAGACCCCTATCCCTGTGCAAGGGGTGGTAGGAGGTTCTCATCCATTTAGCCCAAATCATGTCCAAGAGTGTACACTTTATACCCAGAGGTGAGTTATCCTGAGGATGGGAGGAGGAAAAGCAATCACAAAAATACTATTGAGATGAAGTTTCTTGCCTTAGAATTGTGCCAGATTTCACCTGACCTGATCCATTTGTTGTACTTGTCTAACACACACACATACATGGATACTTCCACAGCTCACTCTGTTCCTCTATCTGCTGTCCCACTATGGAGATATCTGACTGTTCTTCACTGTCTTTTCCCTTTGCATGTTAATGACAGAAGCTGAATGCTGTCTTTGTAACTAGTTTATCCTGAGTATATTATTTCAAGGATGAAATATAAATATTCACAGGAAGTGCACTTTAATTAAAAGGTTATTGGCCAAGCAGAATTGCCTCCTGAGTCAGAGCTTGAGGGACTGCTTTTCTCCTGAGGAAAAGATAAAGGACACTTCTCCCTTCCTCTGCAGGATGTGCATGTCAATATAAAGCCTTATCACATCTGTACAGGGAATAATTATGGCAACAGAGGAATATATAACCAGTTATTTTCAAAAACCGAGTCCTGCTGTCATGATTGGTTCCTGATGGAAGGGTGTAGTAGTAACCTGCTCTTGACTCAAACTGCATTTCTTAGGCTACAGTAATTCTTGAAACACATGATCTTTCCAGTTTCCTTATCTTTTACTTTTCCAGTACTTAACTGAATCATCCAACTGAGCACTGCTTGGAAAAAAAAAAAAAACATAATCAAAAGATAATCTAGGGGAGAATCCCAACCTTGTGACCTTCATCTGGGAACTGGAATTCCCCAGCATTGACAGCTTTATCATGAGCACTGCTATCGATCCCTCCCAGCCTTTCACCTTTTTTTGGTAATGCATTCTCCATATACTTCAATCAAATTGTCTGTAAGTGCCTCAGTTTATATTAAAGTCTTCTCACCTTTGTTAATGTGGGTTATACATAACTCTGACTAAACACTTGATTCATTTTCTAATTTTCAAAACAAACTGGCCCTAGTTATTGCCAGTGTTATAAACTGTTAAAATCAGAAAAGAAGGGAGAAAAAAGGGATAGATTTCCTTTATCTGGAAAAAACCCAGCTATTTCAAATACTTGTAATGTCATTCTATTAACTAAATCAAATTCTGTATATTGATTATAATTCACAAATAATCCGTAATTTAACTGGACTTTGCACAAGTTGGAAAGCTGTCTCTAGCTCTCGGCTTCTCCTAAAATTAACATGCTTAAAAGCCATCACATTTGCAACTAAGAAGTCTCTGTGATTCCCAAAGCATTGGGATCTCTGCATACATCCCCACGCTGCCTTTTATGGAGATGTTCTGCTCAATACTCCCCGTTCCGCAAAAATGTAATGATAACAAATTCAAAACAAATACCTTTTAGGGACTAGTGTGTCAATTGCAAATGAGATAATAAAATTCATTGTTTACATCCAAGTGAACAGGGCCAGGGCAGAATCGGGCACTAAACTGAAGGGACAATCAGAGCTTTGCTCTTGGGGGGTTCATCAGTTCAGCCCCTGCCCGAGAGTCTTGAGGGAAGAGAGAACTCGGGCAGTTCAGCAGGTCAGCCCATCCAGCCAATCCTGCTCAAACTGCCTGCCAGGGCAAAGCTGGGAGCGAAGGACAAGGTGGGCTTGTTTTTCAACAAGTGTATTTTAGAAAAGGTTTTACTAATATGCATGAATTAGAGAATGACAAGCCGCCTGATTTCTCTTATACTGAAAATATCTCATGATGCTTCTTAGTTATGCAAACATATATGCCTGTCACATAAATACCAACATTTTTATAGGTGTGCATGCACACAGACACGGACACACACACGTGCAGGTGAAAGCAGCTCCTGAACCGCTGGGATGGCGCTGAAGCTGCTTTCTGCACTGCCATCTACTGTCGTCTTAGTTTACTTACGGGATTTTCTTAGAAGTTGGTTGCTTTATTATGCATTTTAAAAAAAAAAGGCACGTCACCTTTGGAATTACTGTAGTTCAGTAAATTTTCAGATTAGCTTTGCTTCAAATTTATTCCCAGCATATTAAAAACATATATATGTTATGCTGGGGCATTTCTGTAAAAGTGATTCTATTCCTCCTCCTAATTTTAATGCATTTTCCCTGTTAAAGAACAAGTTACTGATGAACCGGTAATTTTATTGGGTTGCACTTTTCTTTCAGCAGTCCTTTATTAGGACTGAGGGGTCAGCAACACTTAACGAGGGTCAGCAGCTCAGGTTTTTCATGCCCAGCTGCCCGGGTGATGGTTGCCTGCAGCAGGTACCCGTGGCCACCTGCCCTGCCCTGCACCTTGTGGCAGCGCTGCTGCCGGCTCCGAGCGCGGCTCCTTCTCTGCAGCCGGGGTCCCCAGGCTCGGCCCGGCAATGGCAGCGCTCCACCTGTGCCCCCTCTCAGCCATGCACAGTCCCTACGCATTTTAGGCAGAACCCAGCCAGTGACACACAAACCAGGACAGAGCAGGTCTGCTCCCATCGCCAGGTTCGTGCTCTGAACGCGTTTGCAGAGCGGAGGAAGGGTTAACTTGCCGGAGTCCCCGTCCCAAAGAGTGCGAGCCCCCAGCCCGGTGCCCAGCAGGGACCTCGCCCCCGGGGTACTCACAGGTGTCCAATTGGGGGAGCGGAGCGGGTCGGAGATGCAGCCACCAGCCGGGACAGCCCAAGTCCTTGCTGCCTTTGCAGCCTCCCTATATAGAGGAGGAGAATCTTGTCAGTGGGGAGGGGCCCTGGAAACCACGTCCTGCTGGAAAATCCTTTTGGTACCTGGCTTAAAAAACACAGCCCGAGCCAAGAACCTCGTTCTCAGCAGGGCCTAACCCTGGGTTGTGGCCCCTGCCCCGAGCCACTTTTTAGGGAGCAGGCTGATTCTGGCTTTCAAGAAGATGTATGAAAGAGGTGCCCCTAAACCACAGGTTCAGGGTTTCACTCCTTTTCCCTGCTGTTTGACAAAGCAAATGGACATTTAACTCCTTCCTGCCTTGGCAGTGTCCCTGCCCCTCATGGCCCTGTGCCTAGAAGGGCAAAGGACAGGTCACGGGCCCGTGTGGCACTGGATGTTTCCTACCCACTGTCAGTGCATTTTGTTGGAGCTAAGTCCCTGAGTTCAGGGGTTGCTTGGGCAAAGAGGGTTATTCCTTACACAGCAGGGCTGTGTGGGTGGAGGTGGCTCTGGGTCTCCCTGTGTTTCTGTGACATTTGGAGCCTGGGGCTGGTTTAAACCTCCTTCGCCACTGGGAAACGAGAGGGTTGTTTGCCACCTTTCCAGCGTATTTGCCAAAGTTTCTTTTGTGATCCAGTGTGCAGCTCAGTTCTTGAGAAAGGACTGTCCATACTTGCTCATAAATAAGAAATACCACCCTGTGTCCGTAAATGTAGAAGAGAAGTGCTGAGGAGCTGGGGGATGCACAGACAGAACAGGGAGCAGGCACCGTGTGCTGGCAGGGAGAGGAGGACGGGGTGCTGGGAGCCAGACCCGCAGGGGTTAGCGAGTGATCTGGTCCTCATCAAATCTTCCTCACACGCCCCAAACCTTCAGTCCCCAGCTGTCCCCCCTCCTTCCTCCCCTAGTAGCCAACAGCCTTGTGCAGTAGGACCTGTGGATGGAGATATCCCAAAAAGGGAAAGCTAGGATCCTCTAGGAATTCCCATCAACGTGCCAAACACAAAATACCGAAACAACCCCCTCTCAGCAACAGACTAAATATGGTGTATACCCAAAGGATCTGAGCACAGGCCTGAGTGAAATTATTTCTCTTGACATCAACAGCTCTGTCTTCTCTGGAACATAAACCCTCCTGGGGAAGATGGACGGGGCTCATATTGGTCCCATCGTCCTAAAAAATACCTCTGAGGGGAGGCTGGGCTGAAGATCTCTGCTGTCCCTGGGTCAGGGACTTGCAGGTGTGATAGACCTGTAGCCCCTTCTGCTAGTTCTGGCCAGTGGCGAAAAAATTGGGACAAAGAGGAGAGAGAGAAAGAGCCCTGGGGTTTCTGCGCCTCAACATTTCAGAAATACCCGATGCAGGGTGAAGTTTGGGCCTCAGCTGGAGAAGACCAGCTTTGGCAGGGCAGTGACACAGTCCCGAGGTCACAGACTGTCCTGCCAGAGGGAGGGTTGGTGTCTGCAGTGGTGTGGGGCTGCCACAGAGCCACGCAGAGCCTTCCAGGACCCAGCAGCGCCATATCAGACCTGTGCATGTGTGACTTGGTTGGAGCAAAGCCAGGGAAATGATCACCATGACATAAATCCAAGAAACTTGTGCTTGTTAGCAGAAGGTTCCTCACAGGGCAGGGTAGTTCACCCTATTTTACTTTTTTCCCCTGCAGTTTCTTGATTGCAAACTTAGCTTTTAATTAGAAACACAATGAAATGCAAGGGAATCCTCTGAAAAGTATGATCATTTTAGCATTCATCAACGTTATCCTAAGAAGTTCCTTTTAAACACATGCTGCAGCTGTTTCACAAAACCAGACACATTATAATAGTAGCTTAAAAAGGAGTGGAAATTATTCTGGCTGGTCTGCAAACCACTGCACAGGCAGGCTTGCTGCCCGAGGAGGGAGTTTAACAGCAGCAGTGCTGGAGGGTGAAAGATGATGTGACATTAAATGGAGCTGGGAAGTCCAAAAAAATATTACTGCTGGGACTGAAAGAGTTGCACTCTCAAGCCATGTGGGGTAGGAATTGATAAATGTCAGCATGGCTTCCAACCTTCACTTAAAAGCTAATGTAAGAATATACTAATCTGATAGCCTGGTGGGGGTTCCTGAAAGTTGTGGTGTTTGTTTGAAACCAAAGTTGCCTCAAAATGAAAGCTGTGGATTTCCAATGGATGATGAGTTTGTGACAAGAAAATAAGTTTTGTTTAACCCCCCTTGATTTGTTTAGTTAATTACTTTTCTAGAAAAAATAAAGTATTGAGCAGCCTACCCTTAAATATCTCCTTACTGAATTTGCACGGTAAATATTGAACTTGGGGAAAAGAAAGAGGACCCAAGGAGGAAAGAAGTGAACTCTTAGCTGCCTTACCATGGTGTAACCCGAGCACAAGAGGGGAAAAAAGAAAAGCACAGAGGGTGATGTTAGTTTGTTAAATAAAGCATCAGGTAAGCGATTTTTGTTTTGTTTGAAAATGTTTTTACTTAAGTTTTACCAACCATGATTCTCTGTAATGTAATTAGAACAGGTAATTGTGCTCGTCAAGCTGTGCCCTTGCAACAGGAGGGACAGTCTGTGTCCAAGGCAGGACTATAAATCTTGAGAACAGTCTGATGAGGGAAAATATTCGCCAACTGCTTGATGTTTGTGCTTAACGCTGGCTGCGGGTGGTCAGGTGAAGTCTGTGAAGTGCCCAGAGCAGGTCTGAACCAGCTGCTGCTGAAAGGGTGTCTTTGCAGGTGTGAACAAACCTTTTGGGGTTTCTTTTCCTAAAGGTGATTACCCAAGGATAATCACTCCTCCGGAAAACTTGATCCAGTGACACCGAGATTGGGTGCCTGATGCGAGGCTGCTCAGGAAGGAAAACGTAACTGAGTCCTCAGAGGGAGCTGATAAAAAAATCTCCCCTGTGCAGGACAGAAACTAAAACCTCTGAAACAGCACGGCTGCCCTGCAGTCTAGAGACACAGTTTGCTCTCATTCGAGAAGAGAGCAAAAATTTGGTCTTAAAGAATTTTTTATTTTTAAAACTTGTGGGTTAAGTTCTTCCAAAGTACTTTCCAGATCTGATATCCACACCAGACTTCACTGGCTCCTTGTCACCTTTACTTGTGATAACGTGCTTAGACAACAAACAGCCTCTTTTAATGGAATTCCCTCCATAATGCTCTTGGTTAAGTTCTATCTCCAACAAAATTCCCAAATGCATTTTGCTTTTTAAAGACACCAAACGTCTATATGCTTCTATTTTCTTTTTTCCCATTTTCTTTGACAGGAGAAGAATAAGGGCAGTTAACACAAGACATCCCAGGCTGTAATCATCCAACTTCTGAAGTTAAGAAAATATTTTTTTTGTATGCTCACCTAGGTGGCAATTTCTTCTAAAACCTGAACCTGTGACTCTAGAACTGTGAAATATTTTGATCTAAATATTGATCTCACCTTAAAGTTTTAAGGAATGCTAAGTGCATCCATGTGGGAATGATTCTGCAATTCCTCTTCACCCAGTAACAAAGCACGCAGTCTGACATTCAGAGGACTTGCTGTAAGTCAGCATCTTGAAAGATACTTTCATATTTCATGTACGGTCAAGTTAAATGCTAGGTGATGAATAATATGATTAGACCAGTATGTTTTCATAGACATATTTCAAAGCTTTGTTGTAAATAAACATCACTGGAAATGCACTTTAATTTGCCTTTAGTTTGCTTGTACAATGACTATAATTTGAAACGAGAGATGGTTTCTAACTCCCAGATGTGGGCTGTGAGGATATTGGGATCAGATGAAATGCAAGTTGCACTCAGAGCAAACAGGCCAAATCCACCACTGTCCCAATACAGTGTCTGTACAATGGGTGAATCCCCAGAGAAAATAGTCCAAAGATTCCCTTGGTTTTAAATGTATTTTGTCTCTGATTTCAGACACCTTTACCTCAGAGCTCAGTGAAGGATGCTCCTGTAGCAGCCTCTGCTTTCCTGACTGTGGAGAGAGGAGCCTGCTGAGCTGTGTGCTTGGGAAAGAGCAGGTACCAAATATCCCTTTGCCTTCTTCAGCCTAGGCAAATTTTTAATTTCTACCACTAAAAATTCATTGCCCAGGGAGCTCCATGGCACCTGGGCAGCATCGGAATGATATATGGTGAGAAGACAGAAAGCAGAAGCCGTGGTTACTCTGAAACATCTGCATAGCAGAGAAGGTTTGAGCTTTTGTGTTTTCAGAGCTTTTCTCTTTGCCCTTGAAAAGCCAGTTCAGAATCCAAATCTACAGAACAATTTCATCCACTGCTTCATGGAAAAACATGGGTCTAGCACTGAACTTCTAGAAAATCAAATTAAAAATTCAGGGCTGGCTCTTCAGTCCAGCAGATGAAGGTGGCTGAGGCGTGAGCACAGAGCACACTGAGATTCATTCCCTTGCCTGATCCAGTGGTCAGCTGCCACTGCTGCAGAGCTGCAGAGGACTTACAGATGGATGTGACTGAGGTTTATTTGCAAACACACGTCCTCCCCTCCTGGCAGCAGTCCTGAGACACAAATCAGCCAGCAGGAGCTGCCAGCACTGCCAGTCACACGGAGGAGATGAGCTCACTGCTGGGGCTTCAAATGGATAAAGGGATCCTCTGCAATTCCACACTACAGTACAGGCTGCTTGGAGAAATTAAAGGATCCCTGGCTCAAATCAAGATAAAGGCAAAATTTCAGTGTGCACAACTTGGGGTCCTTTCAACTTCACAAATTGCAAGTTCTCTTCCTCTTTCCCCCCTCCACTGTACCATTTATCTAACAATTAAGATTTTTAAGGACCTGACTCTAGAGATTTATTTATACAAAACTCCTCTCAGTACCACTGGATATTTTTAACATTTATGCATTTTGTTAAAATGATAAAAAATAGATGTTATTTTTTATGTACCCCTGCAAGTTTGGCTTTTAAAAATAAATTACCATTTCAAAACATGTAAATACCTCAGCTAAAAAAGAGTTCTGGGAATCAGTAATCTGGGAATCAGTAATCTACTATCAACTTTATTTTTAGCTTTGCCTGACTTTGAGTTTCATGTTGTTTGGGAAAAAAACCCAGAAGCTCCTTCTCCTCCCATTTACCCAGTGTTATACCGTACAATTTATAGTGACTCCAGATGGAAAAAACTTACTCCCATTTGTTTGCTAGCATGAAGATAAATATAGTCCCCATTCCAGAGAATTAAAAACAGCTATCCCTCTAAATCACTTCTATTTTCTATTAGAATTTCTTTTCCCTTACTTATGTGAAAGTTGCAGCTTCTTTTTAAAAAGAACAATTAAAATGTTTAATTTGAACACTCTCAAAATACCACACAGAATAAAATTGAAAAATTTTATTCAGAAATACAGGCAAAACACACAAAGATAAAAGTGCAGAAATTGTAAGTTATTATATAAAAAATTATTGGATAAACCCACTATATTCAGGATAAATCTAGACACAGGATTCATTAATGTGAGTCCTTATACAGTTTTCCTTCTATAGGCACTGGGGAAAGAGAGCTTTGCTAACACTTAAATTGACAATAAGTATAACCTTGTCATTGTGTCGCTTGAGTAGATGTTAGAAGCTAAAATGGTCCCACTGGATTTATTGGAGAAAGTTATGCAATGAAGAAATGTCCTAAATTGAATCTAACAGACCTTGAAATGAGAAAATAGATAATGCCAAGATATCATCTCTTTATATTTTGTAAAATAAGAGGTTCTTCGATGTTAGTGCCAGCCATCCTTCCTGGTTCTGGAATTCTGTCTGAAAATGAAACACAGACAAAAGTATTCTCATGCATCTGGAGGTCCAAGATGATGTTCTACTTGTCCAAGGTTATCTGCTACTATTATCAACTTTGATGCACAATATCACCATGGAGAACCCAGGCAATTTTACAAATGAATGTTTCCAAGCAGCTGAAGAAGGTAAAAGCTTTTCATCACTAAGATTAGACTTCAGAGAACTTCCAACTGAGCTGCAGTGAATGAGGTAAAGAAACACCATATTCCACACCTTTTATCAGGATCCCTGGTCTGCTGGAATACTCATACATCTAAATAAACAAGGTAATTTCTAACGTGAAAAGCGAGATAGATATTAAATAGGAGACTTGGCTGGTTGAGTTTATGAATGGACTTAATTACCTGAATACGTAGCTTAATGAAAAGAGCTGGACAATTAGTATTTTAAACCCACTGCCTTTAGGTCTCCACTAACATACTCCACAAATACAAGCAGAAAGTAATTTCAGAATATATTTACTTGAAGCTTAAAAGCCTTAAAAAAATTATGCTTTTGTTTAGTTCTAAAAGCAATGTGCTGTTGTGTCATGATTAATCCTGAGTTCTGTAACTAACTGTAACCAATTGAATCTCCATGTGAAGTTATACTGGAGTCAACAGGGCAGGGTGACCCTGCAGAGTCAGCAGAAACAAAAGTATACTTTAAAAACAATTCTATACACTCTGTTTTAAAAATGGACAAATTTCTGACACGAGAAAATGTTTTCTAACAAAGATGTAATTTATAGCAGTTTTGGTATGGAAATTTTGTTTCTTCAGCCCCCTCTTCTGGCAGAAGAAAACCAGCACCGTCTTAATGGATTAAGTGTTAAAAGACTGCTAGTGCTTCTCACACTTAGATGTCAGTAAGACCTCAGGCTTCATACTTTTGAAATTTCTGTATCCAAATAGTTGGTAGTATTAATAGGAGAATAATAAATTTTCACAGTAAAAAATGAAGCAATATGCCAAGCAGACTCTTGGAAGGAAAAAACTGGACCAGTGAACCTTTTCATTCTCTGGCTTAGGCGGTCTTATTTGTAACCAGTCCAAAAACAGAGCAGAAAAGGCAAGTAAGATCTAGCAGTGTTTACTACAGAGCGATGAACTTTGGGTTTAAGCTTTTGTGGCAAATAGGGATATGAATTATGTTCTCAGGAAAGGTTTATGCCATGTAAAGAACTGACAGCTGAAGAGTTAAGAACTTTCTAAAGAAATCAGGTTGGACCAGATAAGATAGACAGATATGCCCACTATTTAATATATTTTATTGAGAATTTAGGTTAAAATGTTGTATTAAATTCCCAATATAGTGAGACTGTCTCTAGCTGACCCTTTTCAGATTTGTAAAAATGTAAGAGGGTACAATTTGGCCAGTTGGACTTTTAGGGAAATGATAAAGCCATTTGGTGCCAGATGAAAGCATTCCTTGCACAGAGCAAGAGGTACATGGTGTCCAGCTGCATGTTTATGCAATGGTACAGGAAATCTATAAAAGTCACAGATAAAGTTCTGCAAAAATGACATTGCACCCACCTTTTTGATTTCTCTCAGCAGGTTGTTTCACAGGGTTCTGCTTTGGATAAGTCAGCAAAGACACTTTAGGAGGGATATTCTGGGTACTTTCTTCTTTATCACCATGTAAGAAATGAGAGAGAATTCCGTACAGGAGAGGTCTGCTTAAGGGGGAAATACAGAAGTAGTCTATAAAGTCTATGAAATATTGAGCATTAAAACTACACCCTTCCCCCAGGACTTCTCGGATCTTAATATTTACTTCTACAATATGTACAGATGTCTTTAATGACTTAAAACACATCCAAATATCGTGACATAAATAAGCGCAAACCTAAGCTCCCTGTGAACATGAACACTGCCCTGAAAAGCTCAGACTACGGGACACTCTCCACTGAACTCCAGCTTCCCTGGCGGGTGCAGAACTGGAGTGTGTTTAGCACAGAGGCACAAATCCACGTTCTCACCCGTGGATCAGAAGGATCCAGACTCACAACACATCTTTGGTGGGCTATATGCCAGCCCACCACAGCACATCTCAAACCGGGCTCCTCCTAAGCACCTGAGAGGTTCAGACAGCACAGGCTACAGAGAATGCTGGACATGTCTGAGCCTGCTTCAGCCCCCAGGTCACTACTGCAATTGTATTGGAGTACTCTGACTTTGTATCTATTCTCACAGCAATCTTTTTATTGCTCCGCACAGCAGCTCACAGCCATGCAAAGAGCAGATCTACTTTCTGCAGAAAACAGACTGTACTGGTAAGAGAGCTGTGTTTTAGTGCACAAGGGCACTATCTGGAGAATGCCACCGTGCTGGCAGAATTCACTGTTAGTTTGGAGTATATCTGAAAATGTTTGGCGTCATGAAGCTGAATCCAGCATATTAGAACAGGCCTGGGATCAGCCACATTTCAATTGGTGAGAACATTTATATGTGATTTATAATAACGCTAAAGGGAAAAAATATACTGGTATACAGAACACAGAATATACAGAATATACTGTGCATTCTGAAATTCCTCCTTACACTGATTTTCCACTTGCATCTTCAACTATATTCAGCTCCTTGGCAAGAAATTGTCTATCCAAGGGTACTTCAGGCTGCCCGGATTCTGGAAAACAAAATCCCTGAATCTTAAGACTGGTAAGAAAAATGTCACCAATTAGCGGAAGACTGCAAAAGATCATGAGAGCACACCCCTCTCCTTTAGACTATTAATAACTAACAGTGTATTTGAATTCCAGGGAACTTGCTTAAGCATTAATGATTGATACTGGCATAATTTACAATAGTACGTTACAATTTTTATCTTCACTCTTAAAGAATCTAAGAAAGATATTAAAGAAGTTTTACAGTATAAAAATAAATTCATCAGACAAACAACTCTTTCTCTAAACTACTCTCAGGGATTTCAAGAAATTTGAGTTGGCAGGCTGTTATCAGGTTTTCCTGCTCTTCAACTACTGTGTCAGGTAAAGGAGCAGAGAGCAAGTTTTCTTGAAAACTAAGGAAGTAATTTGGCTTAATGCTGCAAGTAGAGCTGCGGAGAGATTGTCTGTACCCTGTTAATTCCCAAGGGAAGACAAGATTATGCAGCTTGTCACACTTACTAATTCCATAGCATCAATGGAATTATTCAGCCAAACAATCACTGATTACTATTACAGCGATGACACAAATTCACGGCCAATACCTGCTATCAAAACAGATGCTGTGTATTTATACTTGTTGTACTCCAGGTATTCCCGAATGAGCTCATTGATCAGGAGGTTCTCCCGGGGCAGCGTCGGCCGCGGCTCGCTCTGGTCGTCCAAGGCATTGAACACTTCAGCTCTGATCCTCGCTTTGATTTGGGCAAGAGCTCCTCTTTTTTCCAGTGTGTCCCTTAAAACTATCACGATAAAAAGGCGCGTTAATTTAAAGGAAAAGGCGTTCAAGCAGCAGCATTAATGAGCCCTGATACAAACAGAATTATGGCCTATACCCAGGGCAACAGCGATAAGGTATCTGCACCTGTGCATGTGCCAGTACCGCCCCGGTCTAGGCACGTCACAGATAAAAGTTAAGCCTTCAGAGAAGTCACAAATACAATTTTTTTTTTTTTTTTTTTTTTTTTTTTTTTTTTAGTCGCAAGCATGCGTTCTGGCAATTTAAGAAGTAGGACGTTTCTGCACCAAGATGCGTTTAATACTGAAGTATACTGAAATACAGCCCACAGTACATAACGGGGGCAGCGCCCGCGGCAGCTCTGAGACACATCCGGGTGGCCGCGGAAGGCCGGGCCGCCCTCCCGCCCTCCCGGCGGCCCGAAACATCCCCGACCGCGGCCCCGACCTGCTTTGAGCTCCGCCACCGTCGCCATGGCCGCGCCGGGACCCGGATGGCGCCGAGCGCGCTGCGCAGGCGCGGGGCTGGGCGGCAGCGCCCTGAGGGAACAGTGCGGGGCCGGGAGCTCTCTGAAGAGACAATGCGGGACCGGGAGCGCCCTGAGGGGACAGTGCGGGGCCGGGAGCTCTCTGAAGAGACAATGCGGGACCGGGAGCGCCCTGAGGGGACAGTGCGGGGCCGGGAGCGCCCTGAGGGGACAGTGCGGGGCCGGGAGCGCCCTGAGGGGACAGTGCGGGGCCGGGAGCGCCCTGCGGGGACAGTGCGGGGCCGGGAGCTCTCTGAAGAGACAATGCGGGACCGGGAGCGCCCTGCGGGGACAGTGCGGGGCCGGGAGCTCTCTGAAGAGACAATGCGGGACCGGGAGCGCCCTGCGGGGACAGTGCGGGGCCGGGAGCTCTCTGAAGAGACAATGCGGGATCGGGAGCGCCCTGAGGGGACAGTGCGGGGCCGGGAGCGCCCTGAGGGGACAGTGCGGGGCCGGGAGCTCTCTGAGGAGACAATGCGGGGCTGGGAGCGCCCTGAGGGGACAGTGAGGGGCCGGGAGCTCTCTGAGGAGACAATGCGGGGCTGGGAGCGCCCTGAGGGAACAGTGGAGGCCCGGTAGCTCCCTGAGGGGACGGCGCGGGGCTGGACGGCAGCGTTCTGAGGGGACAGTGCGGCTCCCGCCCGGCCCCTCAGGGAGCGGGAGCTCCAGGGATTCCCTCTGCTGCCAGCGGCCCGCGGGCAAGGTCGTGCCGGGATAGAATAACCAGCATCAGCAGTGCCAGCGTGCTGCCCGTGGAGCTACCGCTCGGTGTCCTGCTCTGCCCGTCCGTAGTCCAGCCCCGCCAGTTGGGCAGTGTCAGGGCTGCCGTGCTTTCTCCCTCTGTATTTTCAGAGGTTGGCAAAGATCGGGGAAGGAAATGGGGAAAATGAGCGAGAATTTCTGCCATGTGTGTGGCGGAGGAGTGTTGCACCGAGTCCCTGACAGATGTACTGTTGATTAAAAGGACTCGCCAAAGCTTGAGCTTCTAATGAAAAGGACTTGCCAAAATGTAACTGTATACGGGGTATTTTGCAAGCCTGAGGATCCCTGGCGTGTCTGGAGGCTTGTGTGTGTGCTTCGTGTTGCTGGGATGAGTCAAGAGTGTTTATTTTGTCAATGCATTAAGTATTTCCCAAAGGAAATGCAGCCGGTGTGGGTGAACAAACTGGATTTGCTATTGTTTAGATGGAGTAGCCTGCTGGGGCTTGAAGGAAAATGTGAGTTGTCTTAGGCACTAAAAGCCTAAGATAAGACTTAAGTGTTGGGGTTGGGGAGGTTGTTAGGATTGTTTTCTTTTGTTTGTTTTTACATTTCCTCTCAAAGGAAATATTTATATGACTGTCTTCCAAAGCATCTCTGGTAGAGGTCAATAAATAAAATTTAGGAAAATCAGAAGTGATGGTGAAATCAGCGTGTTTCCTTAGCCCAGCAGTCGCGCCTCAGGCTCGCTGTCAGTGAGTCAGAGCAGTGCTTGCCCCTGGCCACCCTGAGCCCACTGCCGGATCCCCTGGGCGACTCGGGGGACAAACAGCTGCTTATGTTCAATGTTACGGCATTTTCATAGTCCAAACATGTTTTTCTTCATTCTTCCAAACTTCTCCATGACCTTGTGAGTCAATGATCTATCACACCTGAGTTCCCATTGATAAGTTGTTGCAGTTTGCCACACTGCTTCAATTTCCTGTCCTACTTGAATTTGTATCCGACAAAAAAAGGTCATATAGAATTTCCTGCGGTTCTTTTTATTACTTGAAAGGGAATGTCCTTTTTAAACAAGATTTCAGTTTCTATTTCTTGTATTAATCTGTGTTTTAAAAGATGCCGTTACAACAATGGCTTGTGAAATCCATATTCAGTGACTTTCTGGTACTCTGAAGCCTTGGTTCTGTATCTCTGCAAGTTTGGCTTGTGTCAACTCTGGTTTTTCTCTTCCACAATAAATATTTTGAATCTGTTGCATTTTTCTTCTGAATTCTTTTGCTTCCTCTCACATTAATTATTTACTCTGTGTTTTGACTGTGCTTTGGTTTACAAGGAAATAGAATTAACTGGAAGAGCACTAGTTTGAGATGGAAATAAAAGAATCATTATTTGATTTGAGGAAAAACATTGACATTGAGCATGATGATAAGTGACATTGGGACAGTCGGGCTGAAAGAAAAGTATTTGGAATGTGAAACTTAAATTTTGTTAGTCTTTTAGCTTACAGTAATATCTCAAGAAAAGTGTGTTAAAAATGTATCTTTCTAGACACTTCTCACTTCATGCTTATTTACTGTCTTTAGCATATAAAAACAAAGGGAATCATACTTGAACATTTAGCTGTTCTCTAGCAATGCTATAAAGATTTTAACATGATGTGGATTAAAGTGTGGATTAAACTGACAAACTTGTAGAACTTCTGACACCCAGTGTGTGGTTTGATCTTTCAGTGATGATTCTGCTCCATCCATCAATGCAAATGCGCCTGGGTTGGGCTGGGCTCAGCTGCTGCTGCCCTTCGACCTGACACCCTGAGAATGTGGGATCCAGGGGGACAGACAAGAAATATTGCAGTTGGATGGACAATCTGGCACAGCTCTGAAACTGCAGCTCTGAAAGTGCAGGTGAATAAAGCAGTCTGTGATATATTTTTTGTATGTGTGATGCCTGCTTTTAAGCTATGCGTTAAACAAATGAGACCTGTCTCTTTTTAACAACTTTTTCTGTTACCATAATTGGTAACTGGAAGGACAAGAGCATTTTCAGTTGAGGTTTGTGTGATTAAAGATTTCAGATGTTACTGCAGAGTACTGTGTAACCACCCTGCTATTTCCTGCAGCATGTCATGCCATTCCTACATATGTACCACCATACTCCAGTTGATCTATTCTGGTAGAGTAGTCAGGCGAGCTGACTGTGGATTTAACTGGTGCATTTTAAATAGGATGTGAAGAGTGCACCGTGAGACACAACCTAGTGCAACCACAGGGCTGTGCAGTTAGCTCAGCTACTACATATTTTGATGCAAACCTGGTTTGGATGAAGTTGTTTTCGTTCTGTTCGTGTTAGTCAACTTGAACTAGTTTAGGGCATTGAAACCAGTACAACTGGTTCACGCTGAGAAGTGAGCTATTTGAAGGTGAGCTTAGGCTTTCCCCGGGGCTTTCCCCTAGGACCCTGGCTCAGTGCCGCGGTGCCCGGGTGCCAGCGGGGCACTGCGGTACCTCTCCTCCGCGGACTCGTGCGGACCCAGTTTCCAGGGGCCGGAGCAGTGCCAGGGAGAGAGAGATGCCGTCATGCCTAGCGCTGGCTCCGGTCCAGCCCGGCGGGCAGGTGCGCTGCGGGTGCGAGGCGCAGGACCATGGAGGCTGCTGGGGCAGCTAACCCCAGCAGGCGGGCGCTCCTGCGGTGCTCCGGGAGCGGCGATTCCGCCCCGGGTACGCTGCCGGGGGCGCGGGGCGTTTCTGCGTTGAACAAAGGCACGCGTCGGGCTCTGGCCGAGGCTCCTGGGCCCCTCGTCCGCCCTGATGCGAGGCGTTGGTGGCCCCGCGGGACGCGCCCAGGCCGGCGTTGCGAGCGCACCCCCGGCACCCGCACGCGGCGCTGACGGCCGCCCCCGCCGAGGCTGGGCTGGGCTGCGCGGGCGGCGGCGGCGCCGGGCCCGGCATCCCCGTGACGCGGAGCCAATCAGGGCTCCGAGCTGGCGCTGCCGGCGCGGCCCCGCCCGCCGCCGCTCGGGCAGGAGAGCTGTGCGCGGGGAAGCGCTGCCGCGGGAGCCCGCGGAGCCTCGGCGCGCTCCATGGGGATCGAGAGCTTCTGCAGCGCGGACGCTTCCGAGCCCTTCTGGGTGAGCGGCGGGACGGGGCCGCGGTGGCTCGGCGGCGGCTGCCGGTGTCGGCTGCCGGTGTCGGCACGGAGGGATGGCGGGGAGCCGGGTGGGGCTGGGGTGGTGACGGAGCCCGAGGGGGCCGGCCCGGCAGCGGGGGAGCGGGAGCCTGCGGTGCAGGGGCTGCCCCGGGCAGAGCGCGGGGGCTGCGGTGTTCCCCGGCCGTGCGGGGCGTGAGCACCGGCACGGAGCGGCCGCGGGCCGGCGGAGGGGCCGTGCCGTGCCGTGCCGGCGGCTCGTGGTCTCCGCCTGGGCGCGATGTCCCCACGGCCGGGTCGCGGAGCGGGCGCCGGCGCGCCTCGTGTGCGGGGCTTCCGGCAGGGAGATGCTTGGAGGTGGAACTGGCGAGGCGATGCCTGCCCGGGAGACTGGGAACGAGCTCCCGAGCCGC
The DNA here is from genome assembly GCF_015227805.2 of Hirundo rustica. Classification (NCBI taxonomy): domain Eukaryota; kingdom Metazoa; phylum Chordata; class Aves; order Passeriformes; family Hirundinidae; genus Hirundo; species Hirundo rustica. The sequence continues at coordinate 7,675,109 of NC_053464.1, forward strand.
CGGAGCAGGTCTCTGCCCACGCCTTTGGCCGCTCGGCTGCGTTACTCGGGGCCGTGAGGGTAACAACAATAACGGTGTCTGACGGCGGCCGTCACACGAGAGCGGTGCCCGCTCTGAAGGAGGCCACAGACGCGCTTTCTGCAGCTTTATCGCATGTTTGTAGAGCACTATTTTCGCTCTTCCTTAACGAAGAGAAGTGAGCGCAGCTGTTGCGTGTGAGTTGTAAGGCAGCTGTGCGCAGGTGAGCCATGTGGCGACGTTGCGGTGGGGTTTTCCTCAGCTGAGACACGGAGACCCGAGGGTCCTGGCAGCAGCGAGGCACCTGGGAGAGCAGGACCGCGCTGAAAATTCATCTGGGGAGCAAACTGGTTGTATGTAGAGGGAGGTTGTGTGGATGAAGCAAAGAGCTGGAAGCTAGAAAAACAAATGTGGAGTGAGAGCTACTGAAGTCAACATAAGGAAAAGAGCTACTTGTGTATTCATCGTGCGTTTGCCAAATCGTTTTGAGCTAATGAGCTTCCTTACTAGTGAAAAAATAAAATAGAATCAAATGTCTCAATAAATATCATTGTACTATTTATCTCAAGAACCGTTAGGATATTACTGAGGAGATATTTTTAAAATCTTTGAGATTAAGACAATTTTTTCCAGCTGATCAAAAGTGACCCTGATAACTTGCTTTTACATTGTTTATACTAATATCTCTTTTCTGCTGTTTCTCAGGTTTTTCAGAACTGGCTAAATTATGAGTTGTCATTATACATATTTTTTTCTCTTCCCTAGAAGGAGACTTCATTTGGAGGGCTTAAGAGAATGCATGTTTCAGAATGAGTTTATGGAAAACCTGACTTGAGAGAGTAGTAGGATTGTGAAAAAGAGCTGCCAGCTCATTCTTTGAGCTGTGGAAGCGTAACATCAAGTAGACACAAGAAATACACATAGGATGTTGGAAGCAACTAGTTATATAGGATTTCTGGCAGCAGATTCTTTTAGTACGAGAACTGTTCTTATGTGTATTACAGCCCTTTCTGGTATTTTTGTCAAAACTACTCCATACATTTTTTCCACTAGTTGCATTGATTCACAGTGTGTTGGGATTTGTCATCCTTCTCCAAGTCACATGGACTCTGCCTTTCATTTCTTCCAGCTAAAGATCCTGTGGGTGTGGTTGCTTGATTTCTGGGTTCTTCTGATACTGCAGAAGAATAATTGTGCATTTGAGTCAGGGTTTGATGTGCCTGGAAAAATCTTCTTCCATGCTGAACTTGTCTTCTTAAGCAACACGCTGTTTCCACTTTGTTGTTGCATCATTCCCAGTAGGGGAGAGTAGAAATGCCAGTTCGGGTGCTTATGGGTACTCTGCTGCTGTTTTGTCTGATATTTCCATTATTGCTGCTCTTTAAAGCCAAAGTTGTAGTGGATTTTCAGAAATTGTCTATGTATACGCAATGTTTATTGGGCTTTTAGCTATGTGCTGTGGTTGGGCTGCTGTTCTTCCTGGCTTCTGGACTGCACTCTTGTGCTTCTCAGAGCTGGGTGATAGCTGGATACACAGTGGCACGTGTTATTGCATTCTTGTGGTGGCTGCATCAGCTATTTCGGTTGGTCCTGAAGCCTTGCGAGTGGAGCAGAGGGATTTCTAGCAAACTTGGCTTCAAGGAGATGATGTGTTTTCTGTCAAAGATGATCCTGAGTTGTGGGCAGCTCAGTTTTGAATTGTGGGGGAGACTGTGGCTGAAAGGACCTCATGGACCCTTAAAACTGTGTGCTAATCTTCTTAGGCTTTGCTGGCCAGGATTTTTCTTGTTTGCACACCCAAGGAATGTTATTGTTGAAAGTTCTTGTCTGAGAATTAAACAAATTGGTTTTATTTAATACTTACTCTGAAAGGTCAGGAACCTAAGGAAGATTGCCATCTTCTTCACTCGGTTATTTTTTTTCTTTCTCACTATCTAGCCTATCTCTGTGCCCCTACTCAGTGTGTTAGCTTCGCTGCAATCAGATTTTACTACATATAGTTGTTTTATAGAACTTAACTGCATCGTGCTTTCTTTGAACTTTACAACAAGTACTGTTAACCTTTGCTTCCTTTAGCATCACTGAATGTCTTGGCATGAATATTCCATCCATAACATAAAGAGACGTACAGCTGTGCAAGGTGAAGTTTTTATTTACTGATAGATGTTGATGAGAGTAAAAGCTTGAAAAACCGTAGTGGACTCAGGGTAATGTTTTGCACTACTTGCATTCCAGTTCAGTGAATTTAAGGGCCTGTTCAAGCTGTAAAACTTTGCTGTGCCCTGACACACTGAGATAGCTTTGGCTAGAATATCACTGCTGTCTGAGTGCTGTCTACCTTGTTTCAATAGCAGCACGCAAAAATGCAGAGGTGAAGCAGGGTGAGGAGCACTGTGGTTCCAGGTAAGCAGGATAAGTGTCACAGCAGATGTAGAACTCACTGTACACTTTGGCCTCCTGACCTGCCTGTCTGGAGATATCTGCACATGCACAGTTGGTGGTCTCAGTCCGTGTGCATTTTGAAATAATCTGCTGTTTTTTCTTTGAGTAAAGTCTTGATTTCAGTTTTTTTTAGAGCTTGTAAACTCTGTAGTATCATGTTTAGAGAAGTCTTTTCATGTTTGAAATTGCTAAAGGAAGAGGTTAACAGTTGCAGTGACACTGAGATTTCAAAGCTCTCAGTAGGGTTTTATGAAAAAGAAGTGGGAAATACGCATCTGAAACTTTTGAGGTACTTGCTTATACTTAAGGGAATGTGAGATAAATGGTTTATATAAATATAAATTCTTATCATGTCTCTCACAGGCAGACACGATGTTTTTTTAAAGTTAATTAAGATAAAAGTTCTTTATTTCAGTGGAAATTTAGCAGAATTTTTTCCCACAGTTTTCTAATCGGGCTTTTCATTGTTGGGAAATAATTAAAAGCAAGTAATTGCAATCACTTCTAGGAGAAAAGCAAGTTTTCAGCTTCTCTGTTTTGTTTTGATAAGTAGAGTCCTGTAATGATTCAAGCTGTATCTGTGGCTGTGTAAACCCTGGCCTGTTTCTTCCCTGTTTGTTCAGAAAGCTTTTGTGAAGCCTCTTCACTGTTAGTAAAGAAGGGGCATCCACACACTGTGCTAGGTTTAGCAGTTCTTTGTGTGAAAACAAACTGCGTAAGAAAAACAGCCTGGGTGAGTGAAGGTGAGGCAGAGCCTCACATAAGATCTAGGGACCAACTTGGAGGGATTGGGCTTTGCTACCTTTGCCTTTGTGTAGAGCTCTGTCTGAGGCTTTCAGGTGTGTTTGTCTGCCTAAATAAATGTATTTTCTTAGTGTTTGTGCAAAGATGTTATGTTTTCTATGTGGTTGACATTGTTGTAGTGGGAGAGATCCATAATGTAGCTTGATAGAATTTTATTAAGGGAAAAAAGTATCCATATTCTTTAATGCATTGCAGCTATTAACTGAATTTTGTGAAGTGATAGTGTGACATAAATAGCTGCTGTGCTTATGTTATTTATGAGGACACCGGTAGTTTTACCAAAATAGACTTCTGAAGAAAAAGCAGCCTTCTTATGTAAGGAGCAATTTCGTGTTCTGAAGATCTGTGGCTTATGCTGTCACACATCAGATAGGCAGTAAATTGGCACGTCTCTTGGAACCCTGCAGCTCTTTGCACTGTAAGATATGTCTTTAGTGCTTTTTCAGTGTGTTTGTGGCAAAGCTAGGGAGGGACTTGGAGGTGCTGTGGGAGGGCACTGGGTGAGCTCGATAAAAGCTCCGATTTTAGTCTCTGCTAAAGAGTGCAGATCGCAAAACTGCTTGTATTCACTGACACAGGAAGGTCAGATGTGCACAGCAGTTGGAACAGAGGAGTAGCAGAGTGATAAACAAGGAAACCTTTACACACAATGGTGCTTTATTGTAATTAACAGCAGATTGCATGATTCTCATGCCTTGGCTGTTGAGATTTTTAGCAGTGAAAGCCAGAGCCTTATTTGTCAGCTTTCTTCCATTTATGAACGGGTCTAAATGTGCACAGAAAAATTAGACTTAGATTAGAAATGAAATGGATAACCCTTGATCCAGAATAGATCAATTTGAGGGAAATACAGGGAAATTAAGCCTGATAATCTGTTGTTGATGGCGATTTTCTGAACAGATGACCTGTCATTCTACAGCTGGCAATTCAGAATTGCTCAGGGAAGTTAAATGAGGGAAAAAACCTCGGCAAAATGCCTGAATAACTTGTGCTGTTTCATGCAATTACAATGCAGTTTACATTGAAACACTGTGCTATACTGGGACGCAGCGAAGGTCAGCCCGGGTTGGCTGAAGTCACTCTGGGTCACATCTCTAAAAAGCCTACTGCCGGGTACTGACCTTTTGCTTACTTTTAATAGAGTCAGAATTCCTTGCATTAGTGTTTTCTCACTCTTTACATCTGTGGTAGCTTCAGATACAGTTTATCTCAACTTAAGCTGTTACCTTAGTCTCTTGGTAAGGTTATTGCCCAGGTGTGTTCAAACTTCTCAGTGATTTGAACTCAAGGTACAGGCTGTTGGATTATTAAGCAGAAGCCCTGTGTTCGGTGCAAGGAGATGAGAGCAGGAATCCTTTCCTTCTATCCTTTTAGGTAACTGATTTCAGTGAAAAACTTTGCAGAAGAGTAAAAATGATCCTTAGTCTGACACTGGAAGTGGTAAATATTTTGTTGTTAAGTGGCCAAATGTTTTGTCATGGTACTTGCAGATATGACAGGGTTTGGAAATGCAGTGTCAGTAGAGAGAGGCTAAGTTCTAATTTTGCAAGTGCTAATATAATCTATTATATGTTTCTCTGATACAAAAAAATAGCCACAGTTTGGAGGCTTTTAGTTTTTAGATTACAAAGCTCAGCTCTTGTAAATGCCACAGCTGCAGATGCTCCTTTCTTTGGCAGTTTGTTAGCACCTACTTCTTATTTTAGGCTAAAAGGAAAAAAAACCCCACCAAAATATTTTTTTTTCTTGGAATTTTACACACAGCTGCAGCTGATGCAGTGCTTTCTATAATAAAGGATCTCAGCTTTTTGTAAACATTAGGGAATACTCATGTGTGGGTTTGGGACAAGGAGGGATGGACGCCTGATTTAAGTTCAGGACCAGTTATTGGAAGGTAGAGGCTTTTCCTTGTCTGTGTTAGCAAGTCAAATCTGTGTTATGTAAGTAATTACCGTTGAGAACATAAACCATTAAAACCATTTATAACTTGCTAAAACCATTTCTAATAGAAAACATTATGAGAAATCGAGGGCATTTTCTCATCACTAGAAACAGTGGTGGCTTTTCCCCCAAAATCTTCTTTATATAATGATAAAAAAATTTAGGACCCTTGTTTATTATGTGGTTATTATTTTTTGTAACTTTTCCACCTCTTGCTCTAACAATCTTGTCTTTGACAACATTAAGATGCTTAGATTTCAGAATCTGAAATGAAGGAGAGGCACTGTGTCCTCCCTTTTCTGGGGTCTTAATCTGCATGTGGTATTTTGGGAAGCTGGGCTAGAAAACTTTTGTAGGGATTCTAGAGTACTTTTCTTGTACAAGTATCTGTTGCTTATCTTATCAACTTGTCACTCCCTGTGATGCAGCATGAACAGTAAGCACAGCAGAACAAATCTGATGCTGATGAAGATTGTGCCATTTTGCTTGTTTAGGCTCCATTCTAAATATGCTCTTAGACAAATGGTGAGCCTCAGCACAGGTTTCATGATCTGACTCCAAAACCTGAATGGTGGAATGAAGGTGACATATCAGGTATCAGGGACTTTTTCAAAGCAAGGTCAGAGCTCCTTTAAAGCAGCCTTAAAGAGAGAGGTCCTGTTCTGCACTTCTTTTACCTTGTAGGCTCGGCCAGATCTTCCGGATCTCCTGTCTGGGGAGAGGCAGGAAATTTGCTGTCCTAGATAGATACCATAAGGCCATTGGCTTTTAGCCTACACTGAGAGAGAGAGTGGTTCAGTCAGCTCATGGTTTTATAGGTGCTACACTGGGAGGTTTTTCAGTCCCGTATCTAGAGCTGGCAGATTGTAAGACTTCCTATTTCAGTGGGAAAGTGATGATTCTATTATAATGAAAGCTGTCAGCTGCAATTACAGTGTTAGTGCCTGAGAGAGCTAATTACTTTCACTTAACTAAATGTAAACATTGCATAAAACAGAAGGTCTTTTACTGTTGGTGAGATAAAATTGAGAAACTTTATCTTGGTATTACAAGGGAGGTGGTTCTTCTGTGGGTGATATTGAAGAGTGGGTGCACAGTATCAGTATCAAACTCCATTTGAGGGAGTAAGTGTTGACCATGATGTTAAGATTCCAGCATGTTTTTGTAATTTCATTTTTTACATAGCTGTGTGGTAATGTTTTAAGTCACTTTTCAGTCACAGTTTGGTTCATGCAGGTGGATTTAGCAGTGTGGCTGGCAGCCTGCATCTCTACAACACTCGCACACAGCAGGCATGAAACCGAGCAATTTGGGACTCTCCATTTCTGCCATTTAGAATTTTAAAATGTGCTGTGGGTCAAGTGGGATTATTGATGTGAGAACAAGCAACCCCTGGCTGCTCACTTGACAGCCTTTCCTGGCTGCCAGGAGAGGCAGCCAGCATCAAATATTGCTGTTCCTCAGATTAGCCATACTGGAAACGTGCAAGTGTCCTTGGTCTGTCTTCCCTCAGCAAAGGCAGAATAATTGGCCTTTTGTGTTGCAACTTTGTCTTACAGTTCTACTGCCAATGCTTTTATCTTAGCCTGTTCCTGAAATTTTAGACAGGAATTAGTATAGTTCGTAATTTTCCTCAGTTTTATGCACTGTTAAGTAAATGGTTTACCTGTGAATGGATCCACTTGATTCTGGGGAATGCCAAGCGCTTTTTGTGCCCTTCTCGTTAACAGAGGGTTTCATTTCAGATGTGATAGGAAGCTTTTTTGTGCCATGAGAGAAAACATGCTACAGGGCACTAAAACTGTGGACTGGTATTTTTGAACTATAGTGCTGATGATAGAAAAGAAAACTGAGAAATAGGTCAGGTAAAGTTAAAAATACCCATCTGCTATTCTGGGAAACGTTAAAATCGTTAAGAAATTTTTGAAAAGAAAAGCCAACCTGAAATTACTTCACATCTGAGATGTGGCTCCTCTGGACTACGCTGAAACTAAGCCAACAGTGTCTCTCTCCCAACATCCACCAAGAAAGGAACAAGGATCAGACTGTTTCTTCTCCAGTGAGTTCCTGCAGTCACAGCTTAAAATAAAGGCTGCTTCTAGATTACACAGTCTAATAGCTAGAGACTTCACCCCAGTTTTTCCACCTCTTCCTTTATGGCAGGAGGCTGTTAGTTTGTGTAGGCTTTCAGGAGTTGTATGTCTGTCATTTGATGTGACTTTGCAAAGTAGGAGAGTTAACTGATTGGTCAGAGTGAAAATTTTTAATCTTTGAGCTGAGAAAAATGGAGTAACTTCATATTTTAATAGAACTTGCTAAAACAGTGTTTCTAAAACTTGAGTCAGAAAAAATGTCATTAATGTGCTAATTAATGTCTGTTAAATACAAAGGTCTGCTTCAGTGAGTGTTTCTGCATTTTGTTTGTGATGGGAAAAACACAAAACTGAGACTGGGTTTATATAAAGCAAAGGAGAAGCATGTACTTTCCACCGGCAGAACTAGTCCAGACTTGTGTAACTGAACTGTAATTTAAATGTGAATGCATGCTGGTTTCATGATGAGAGTGACATGTTTTCCAGTCGCAGTGGAATCTCCTGAAGCTGTGGTGTCCTCCATGCAGAACTTAGGGTGTGCCTGTGTTTTGTAATGGATTGAGTTCCTATTTGTCCCCTGAGGGTGATCCCAGCTGGGTTCAGACTGAGAGCCTGCTGCTGATGTGTCCTACAGACAATCCCTTCCTGCTTGGTGTGTCACTCCAGTGCCCCAGTGCCTTTTGGACTGGTGTGAACTGGGAGCCTCCAGTGGCTGCTGGCCAGTGTGCGGGGAGCCCAGCACGTGTGGACCTGAGCTGGGGGGCTCGGTGAGGACACTGGGGGCTCAGCAGCAAGGATGGAGTCTGCAGCTCTGTTCCTGTCTGTGCTACTGCCTCGTGGGGAAACAGCAGGGAAATACTGCTGTGTCTCTCTCTTCACGTGTTCCTTGCCTTTTGCCACCTGAGGTGAATGTAAAATGGAAGTGGCTTCTGCGTCTCGCTTGTGAGTTGCCATTTCTTTTGTACAGAGGAGTGTTTTTAAAGATAGCATCAGCCTCTGGATGAAATCCTGGAAACATGAAAGAACTGATGTTGGTGTTAAATTCTAGCAGTAGTCTTGCCCAGAATTGCCCATGTGTCCCACTATTTCTGTTCTGAACCCTGAAGCGCCATTGCATGCTACGCTCTTGCCTTTTATGCAGACACCTCCTGATACCTTGTAAATATAAAAGTCAGATGGAAGGTTGCACGTTTTTAGACTGTCCTCCAGCCAGTGTGCGCAGTAGTCATGCATACGGCACTTCTTGCTTTTACTTTGCCACGTGGCAGTGATGTGCATTGCCTGCTCTGACCTTGCTGGTGTTTGCCAGATTCATTTTATAGCAAGCATTTACAAACAGGGAGAAATAAGTTAACTTTCTAAACAGTGTGTAGATCTCCTAAAGCTTACTCAATAGAAAGCACTGACGTGCTTTTGTTTGTTTCTTGTAAAGCTGATTACATCCTGTTGATTTACTTGTATAATCATATAACTATCTTTATTTGTGAATTGTAAACTGTTCTGCAGAGTCATGAGGCTTTTTCTTGGCTGTTGTGCTGGAGTAGAGCAGCTGGGACTTGGAAAGCCAAAAACATTTGTGTGGTGGCTAAATGTAAGGATGACTCAGCTGAAATTTCTGATGAGTTATGCAGTCAGGAAACTTAATAAGCGTGTGGCTTGCCCACAGCGTCTCACAGCTGCTGCCTTGTCATGAACAACTTGTGACCCCTCTGCAGACACAGTCAAACATAACTGGGCATTCTTATGTTCTACTAGTGTCAATTCCCTTGAATTTGCTGTAGTAAGCACAGAGGTTTTTTTTAAAATGAAAAATTAGAAATGACACGAAGTGAGAAGAATTTTTAAAATGCTGTGGGATTAAAGGAGAAAAATTACAGCTGAGTGTCCTGTGTATGCTGTGTGTTTTTTCAAGTCCTAGGTTCTGATAGGAATTGAGGGAAATGGGGAAGGAAAATGTCTTCTGTTCCTCTTTAGATCTATGTTCTCTTTGTAATTGCATTTGAAGCTGTTTATTCAGTGGAACAAGGGGACAACCAAGGATCAAAGTGTGGTGATTCTGGGCAGTGGGATCTGCTTTTGGCTTTGATGTTGGAATAGAGGGAACAGGCACTATAGCACCTTTTGCTTCTGTTTCCTCATCTATAAAATGTGGATAATGGCACCTGTTTCAGTGACCACCTCAGGCTTTTATAAAGGAGTAGGATTACTGATGTTATGTCCCAGTAGTGGTACTGGTGTTTTGTGTGGTGTAAGCTGGTAAGCTGTGCAACTGCCTGAAAAAATGCTTTGCCAGTGAAAAGTTAACACTATAATCAAAAAGCCTTTGGGCATTGGACTGCTGTTCTTGCCTCAGTGGTTTTTAAACAGAAGCCTGAGAGCAATGCTTTGGCTGTTGAATAATTACAGTCCATCTACAGCTGCAAAATTGTGCATTGCATTATTCTGTTGGAGCATCAAAAATCTACAGCACTTGAGAGAAACTGTTGCATGTGATAATTTTTCAGCAAAGTCAATGACTTAAAGGTAAAATTTGCTGAAAGAGATTTTCCTAACTCAGAGCAACTATAAATATGGTATGAAAACTCATGTTACTACTAAATAGTCTGTCATTGTGAATAAGCCTTGTGCCAGTGGATTAAAATGGTCACATTTTTATTACTGTGAGCATCAGTTTTGATTTGATTGTATGGTGATTTATCTTGGGTTTGAGAATTGTGTTGAGAGAAGTAGGAAAACATTGAATTATGTCAGTTTACATTCTTTCCTTGTTGAGTAGGAAATGAACTGCAAGGGTGAGACTTTTACTTGGTTCTATGCCTCGCTGTTGTGGATTTTTTTATTCTGAGTCCCTATTTCTGATTTTCAGATACTGAAGTTTGGTGTTGGCTTTTTCTGTAACTTCGCCTGTTTTCTTGCCCCAGGATTGGAACCTGACATGGCACACAGAAGATCCAGACTTCACCCTGTGCTTTCAGAACACAGTCCTGGTCTGGATTCCTTGCATTTACCTGTGGCTCTGCTTCCCAGTGTACTCCCTGTACCTTCGCCGTCATGACAGGGGCTACATCCAAGTGTCAAACCTTAACAAAGCCAAAACGGTACGTGACTCTTTGAAATCAGAACTCACCAGCCTTGTCTGGGAATTGGAATCTCTTTCCAGCTGTTTTTTAGCACTGTATTGTTTTGAGCATCAGTCTTGACCTGTGTGCCCACTTCAGGTTCAACTTATTTGTTCTGCTTGTGTTTGATTTCCCAGCCTTTCCTGTTTCCACTGCCCTTTCCATTGTTATCAGGCTTTCTGAAATTTACCCTGGCATAGCAACAAACATGCAAATCCTTTTAAAGACCAGTTGGAGAAGACTGTTTTAAGGCAGCTCAATCTCAAATCTTATTTCTATCGTAAAAAGAATTTATTATCCTGTCAGCTTCTTAAGTTACACTGCATACATTTCTAGAGCTACTGCAGGTGTTCTATTCCACTTCTATTATGAAATAGGTACTTAATGTTTTTGGTTTTTTTCTTCCCTCTAGAACAAGTGCAAAATTTTAAGAAGGGCTGTAGTAACATGGTGTATTGGAGAGTTTTTTTTTCCTCAGCAATCTCTTATTCAGGAGACCAGCTTTCTGCTCCATAATAGACTGAATTACATGGTATTAAAAATCAGTAAACTTTTTTCTTCTAGTAGGAATTCAAATAATTAAAGCCAAATTGCTTTTCTTTTGTGCATGACGTAGAATTGCCCAAATGATATGATCTAATTATGACTCCTGCTAACATATCTAGTGTTCATCTGTATATTGTGCTGCATTATCTTTGTGAATTGATGTATTAAAGACACTTTTTTTTATTGCAGGCTTTGGGCTTAATACTGTGGATAGTCTGCTGGGCAGACCTTTTCTACTCTTTCTGGGAAAGAAGTCAAAATATTTTTCGAGCTCCATTTTTCCTCGTTAGCCCTACAGTACTGGGTATAACAATGGTAAGTTCTGCACGGCCATTGTCCATGCAAAGCTGTAAGCAATAACATCATCTTGCTATTATTCACAGTGCTGTGATCTTTTAAGCTGCAGCCTTTATGTACAGGCTTACTCTGTAGCTGAGCTGTGAAATATTGACTCTGAAATACCTGCTTTTTTTAACTAAAAAATGAGAAAAACCAGACTCACCTGTCTGCTCCAGTGCGTTGCACATCAGCACACAAGGCACTTTCAGTTGTCTTGTCTTATTTGGTAGGCCTGAGATAGCATCCATTTAATGGTTTGGTTCAGGCATGGGGTAGAGAAATCAACTCAAGAGAGCTGATGGAACCTAGATAATACAAACCACTGAACTTGAGGGAGACTTTTGAAGCATCTCATTACAAACCCTCATGTATCATTCTTGAATGTGTGTGATCTTTGTTACACTTGATGTCACAGTGGAAAGTCTTGAAAGCCATGAGTCACACAGGTGTCCCCAGCTATCTCCTTTGAGCTAGATGTGCTGGGGTTTTCTGCTTTCACATCCCTGCAACCTGCACTTCAAGGAAGATGCCTTGCTGTTCATTGCTGTCAGTTACCTTAGGTTTATCTCAGACTTGGAATGGCAGTGATTAAACGTGATGCTCAAGGGGACACAACAACCAAACAAAAACCTCAAACAGCCCTCAGACATACTGACAAGTGCAAGAGCTGTTAAATAGTTTGTGGTCATTTAATAATGCAACTGTCAAGCTTTTGTCAGGCTGATTGAAAATGCATGTTGCAGTAGATAAGTGAGATGTACCAGCTTCCTAAAAGACTCTAAAAACACACAAAATACAGAAATAGATTAATACTTGGTCAGTGTTGTTTGGTGTTGTGGCTTGTATGGAAAGAAATCTATTTATTTTAAAAAGAACTAGTCAGGAAATGCCGTAATTCCACGTTGATTTGTGATATAGAACCAGAAAAGTAAAGAAGTAAAGGTTGGCAGCTTTTGACAGTACTTCTGTGTATGTGATTGTTTATTTCTATGTAATGCATATTCCTTTTGCCTTTTTTGTCCGCTCCTTATCTTTACTGATACAGAGAATTTCCTATTTAAATATATTTTTGAATTACACTTAAAATTTAAGGGGTTTACAAGATCTGGGAAATACTGGATTAGAACTGTTAAATAACCAGACTTTAGCACAGTACGTTTCACATGTGCATAACATATAGTGAAACTTAATTTGTGAATATGTTTTCATCTTATTTATCTATAGTTGCTGGCCACATTTTTAATACAATATGAAAGAATAAAAGGAGTCCAGTCATCAGGTGTAATGACGATCTTCTGGTTCATCTCATTGTTATGTGCCACAGTGATTTTTATATCCAAAATAAAGCATGCCTTAAATATGGTAAGTGGTTTTTAGCCTCATTCAGTTGAAAATAATCCCAAATGCTGCAGTGATAGAGCAGTTGCTTGGTAATTACACCAGTCAAATCCATTAATGGTTCATTTAGTGTACCTTCATTCCTTGCGTTGTAACAGCCAAGGAGGCAAGAATGAATGTCTTCTGTTTTGAAAAGCTCATGACATTCATAATGACTTTAACTGTAGCAGCAGTTTCCGAGAAAGTCGGGTTGGCTGTTGGAGGGAGCGGATGTGTTTGCTCGAGTGCACTCGAGTTCTGTGTAATCTTTGATATCAAACTGCTCTGGCTGTTGACTCTTACGTCATCTTCCTGTTGACTCTGTAGTGGATTTCCTGGAACGCTGTTCAGTGCTGCTGTGGTCTCACCTGCTTGGACAAAATCAAAGAAATATTTTTATGCCGATTTGCCCTGTAGTGAGACCATGTCAGATATCAGATTAACTGTGGAGCTGTCTGAAAATAGCGCTTTTATTTCTTGAAACCTTTAAGCTGCATTGGCAATTTTGAGAACTTTCAGCCAACTTTTGTCTTCAGCTGTTGGGAGTGGGATTTTACTGGGGGTGTGTGTCCTTCTATCCCTGTGCTTATCAGTCCCAGTCCAAAAAACTGAAGGAACTTAGGAATTTTGCACACAGTGGAACAAAGTGTAATGTAAATTCTGCTCCTCTGAATCTTATCTTCTGTGTGCATCCTAATTAAAACAGTTTCTTTCAATTTCCCTTGCTACCCAGTGCAAAAATGTTTTGCTCCTGTAAGGAATACACTCACTTCAAACTGGGGCTGTGTTGGCACAAACCATGGGTTAAAGAGAATTTTTTACATGAGAAATTCATGCTTGTATTTTAATGGTAGTGATTGAATAAAACCAAATGCCTTTCACATTCACTCCCCTCTCATTACCTTCCCTTTACCAAAATAGACATTGACTTTAATTTGCACTGGGGTGAGTAATGTAGCACTTAGCTTGCAGAATTTACAGTAAGGAGCTGTGTTGTTTTTCATCATAACGTGTTATTTAAAATAAATTCCTCAAGCCTTCTAATTGGAATATTCCCTTCCTTTGCAGGGTGCTGATGAGGATGCATTTCGTTACAGCACCTTCTGCATCTACTTCATCCTGGTATTAGTAGAGCTCATCCTGTGTTGTTTTCCAGAGCAACCACCTTTGTTTTCTGAAACAGTAAATGATCCTGTGAGTGCGTCTGTACAGAGTGCCAAGTATCATATATGCAGTATTCTGTGTAATGAGCCACAGGCCATAGTCTACGAGATGACAAATAATTAAAATTCTACTTTTTAGTTGGTGATAAAAAAGAAGCCCGTAACTTGTAAAAGGGGCTGTATGGAAGAAAAAGCACAAAAATACTGTTGCACTCGTTGCTGAATAGCATTCCTGACGGATAAGTTATATGTATTTATATTCAGTAGTGCTGCTGGCAGTCAGTGGGAAATAGTGGTCTGAAATGCTGTGCTCCTGATTATCTGATATGTTCAGTAGGCAGTAGCATGTGGATTCGGTTTCATTTGAGCATGGGGAAGAATTTAGACCGGGAAAGCTTTTGAACCTGGGCAGATGTGTTTGATTTCTGTTTTTATCTCTCTTGTGTCATGTGAAGATTTAACCAGCTCGGATGTAAGAGCAGCTAATGTTAGAGGGTGGTTTGGATGTAGATGTTTAATTTTACCTAGACATGATCTTTTTTGCATGTGCTCTTAATTATATGTAGCAGCTCTATGGCCTGTATCTAAAGTGATCCCGGGGATGCTGGATCATCCTTGCACCACCTCTGGGTTAGATGTTCAGAGTCACAGGGGGGTGAGCTTGGATGTGCCAAGTTTAGGAATTCCAGTTTTATACAAGGTCTAATTCTGGGAATTTTTCCTTTGTGATTAACTACCTAATTAACATATTTGTGCCCTCATATGGTAGCATACCTTGCATTGACATGGGCACTGGAGACACTGTCTGGCCTCCACTGGCCTCTAAAATTCCTTCAGCTGTTTGTTGTGTTGTTGATATGGAGCACTGCTATTCCTGTGTCCCAGTGGTGGAGCCTGCAGACAGCCCTGGAGCTGTGCTGCTGTTTTCTGAACATAACAGCAGCATAAATGGCAAGTTTCAGTAATGTGAAAAACATAGTGTAAACAAAAGGAATTTCAAAAACACCTTTTCTGCTTTGTTTGTTTCTTTTGGCCCTGCAGTCATTCTGTATGTGGATTGATTTCTTTTTCTCTCCTTTAGAATCCATGTCCAGAGTTCAGTGCTTCTTTCCTCTCCAGAATCACATTCTGGTGGATCACTGGGTAAGATCAAACTGTTGCATAAGGCACCAGTCCAAGTTAGATGGCATTTTAGGTTCCTGCTTTCAGAGTTTAATTAGGAATAATAATGCAACAATAATTTTGGTTGTTCTGGTTGTTTGTTTTGTACATACCTTAAATTAATAATAAAAAAAACCCCTTAATATTTTTTTTTAACTTCCTTTGTAGGGTTTTTGAAATTTCACCAGTCTGTATTTAATATGTTTGATGAAGGAATATAATGAAAAAACAATCATTGGGAAATATAAGAAAGGAGAAATTGTCTGCTGTATACAAAAACTAAGACATTGAAAACTATTACCTCTTTTTGTCCAATAGGCTCTTTTTTTTTCCATTAACTTAATTTTACTTACACTGTATGATCTGTGAGCTAAAACACAGAAGCATGTAAAATAATATTGGTGTATAGTTGTGGCTGGTACTTGGCCAGAGTTCCAACAGAAAGCTAGATGAAAGGAATTGCTTTGTGAAATTAAAGGCTAATAAAGATTTTGAAACTTGCTAGGCATGGGAATATTAATTGCCTGGCTGATTTTCAAATGAGATCATTTTATCCTTTCTTTTATTTTCCCTGGAATTTGAATTCAGTGGCATAGCCTGGATCCTTAGATGTTTTGGTGTCTAGTTCTCCCAGTAAAGAGAGGAGGATGTATGTTTTAGCATCTGGACCTGTGTTGCTGTGGGCACTAATGCTTGCTTGCATCTTTGAGGAGAGCTGGCTCTGTTCTGGGGCTGGATGCAGCTGTATCTATCTCTATCTCTGTATATACACAAACATTTCTAGTGTTCTTAAAGTTATCTTGCTGATTCCTTCTAATACAGGTTGATGATTCAGGGTTATCGGAACCCTTTGGAAGCCAAGGATTTGTGGTCATTAAATAAAGAGGACAAATCAGAGGAAATAGTGCCAGATTTGGCTAGAAACTGGGCAAAAGAATGGTCAAAGACCAAGAGGTAAGTTCAGTTATCCTGCCTTTCAGTTCTGCCAAGATGCAGAGGTTTAGAAGCTTGAGTGACTCAGCCTCTGCTTGGAGGCGTTTGCCATTTGTTACCAAACCTGCTTTTGGAGGCCCATGTGGCTGCTGTCTTTGTCCTCGAGTGCACAGAGAGCAGGAGCCAAGGAGGGCACTGTGTTTCTTCTTTATGAAGAGCTGCATTGGCTTTCCCTTAGTCTTTCATGGTCCAAAACTTATTACTGTGACTTTTGATGTGTGGGTTTTTTCCCTGGGCAGGGAATGTTTGGACACAAACTGCTGTTGTGTAATTTCGGAGCTTGGGCTCCCTCTGTAGTTGGCGAAGCCTCGGGAGGGTAATTCAGGATGTAAAAGTGAGCAGCTTATTCTTTTCTTTTGCCTATATAGGGAGTCTGAGCATCTAAGCCAGATGACTAAAATTAGAAAGGCTGCATGCCTGCAGTCTCTATCCTACTTTCATCATCCTTGGCTGCAGCAAGTAGGAGCACCTTTTCATTGAAGGAAAATTGTGTGCTTGCTCACACAGTGGGTTTTACATACAGCTTGTCCTCAGAAGTTCAGAGCGTGGAGTTTAGCATAAGCCAGATGTAAGAGAAGAAATGTGTTCAGTCCATTGGGGGTGTCTTGGCATTAGCCTGACTTCAGTTGTTTAATTCTGGTGGTACAGTGGAGCATTGATTTCGATTAAAGTTCAGCATACTGGGTTCTAGGATAATAATGTCCTCTGCTCTTTAAGCATATGAGTTACAGCTCTATTCCTCATTCCCCAGGGCAGACTTAAGGGAGAGATTTACAGGAATGTCACCTATCCAAGCAAAGAAAGCCATTTCTGAACAGTCAGCTCATTTGGTTATGTTGTGTGATTAAAAATGTTTGACAGTAAAACTCAGTTAAACTGCTAAGAATCACAATAAGCAGCTCATTTACATTTCATTTGTATAGTGAACATTTTTCCAGTTGGCTTTATGCTTGAATAAAGGCTACATTCTCTACCTAATCTTTTTTCAGGCAACCACTAAACATGATATATGCACCCAAAAAGCAGCAAAAATCAGGCGACTCAAATGGTGATGTGACAGAAGAGGTTGAAGCTTTGATTATAAAACCATCTCAGAAGAGCTCTGAAGCATCTTTATTCAAGGTGTTATACAAAACTTTCGGACCATATTTTCTCATGAGCTTCCTTTTTAAAGCTGCACATGACCTCTTGATGTTCGCAGGCCCACAAATTCTGAAGTAAGACCTATATACTTTATTGCTGTATTAAAAGTGTGTGAACAGGATTTAAGACATGCTGGTATTTCACTTCCCATGCTGCTTTGCCTTCAGCTGATACCACGAGGAATAGATGTCAAACAAGGGAGAGACCATGGACAGACATTATTTCAGCCCATAGCTTTTCAAATTACAATGTTATGCAATAAATGTTTGACTTCTTTTCCTTTCCAGTACTGGGAAGGCAGGGAGGAACATAATCATCAACAGCAGGAGAGTTTACTCAGTTCTAATCTGTAATTATTCTGTGCCTACACATCAGAGTATGTGATGCCACAGAGAGCTGAGGGGCTGGGAGGGGTTGTATTGCTTTGAGCTAAGGAGTAAAGGAGCTGCAAGTGATTGTATTTCAGCTGGACGGGATGTGAGACTTCTCAGTGTAGCTCCAAGAGGATGCTGCACATGTAAGCTATGTGTTATTTTGTGTTTCAGACTGGTGTGTTGAGGAGGGAGTGATGAGTGCTCATACAAATTGATCTCCAGTTTCTAAGAAGTTTGTGTTTTATCTAAGTTTGGTACTTCAGGTGCTTGCATGACCCGTACAGTGTTTGAAATAACCTAAGGCTGAAGCCATGACATTTGTTTTCCACCTATCAAGAGAACTCATTTCTCTCTCCACAGGTTGCTGCTTGACTTTGTAAATAACAAAGCTGCCCCAAACTGGCAAGGCTACTTTTATACAGTACTGCTGTTTGTTTGTGCCTGTCTTCAGACACTGATTCTTCACCAGTATTTTCATATTTGCTTTGTAACTGGAATGAGGCTCAAAACAGCCATTGTTGGTGTGATTTATCGAAAGGTAGGTGTTTCTTTAGATGTGTGACAATGCTGCAACTACAAATATGCAATATTTGGCACTGTGAGAATGCATCGTTAGAGTCTGAATAATAAGGTAGGAGACTCTGGTATGATGATTCCTAACTCTTAATAGAACTAAGAGCATATGTAATTTAGAAATAAAAGCCTTTAAGCCTGGGCAGTTTTCTAATTTGCTACTTAATGTGAATCTTCTCGCTGTCAAGTAAGAAAACTTTCCTCATTTAGACTTGGGGTGTGCAGTGCTTCAGTTGGTGCAGAAATTAAAGATGTATCTACATTTACAGCTTCCTTTGGGATTTACCAGCAGTTCCATCTCACCTTAGAATAAACTGGCACATTTTAGCCTGGACTGTGGACTGACAGCTCTGTGTGAGGAAAAACGTGTCCCAGCAAATGAAGATTCCACTTCTTACACTAAAACAAGAACATGTAACAAACGGAGCAAACGATACCCCAAGCAATAAAACCACCAGCCCATACCCCAAAGTTTGCTTATTGACTTTAATTCTATATTAACTTAAACCCAGCTGATTGATTCAAACTGTACAACTTGCATTTTGCAGGGTGTACAGGGTAAACAGAATAAATCAATCATTTTCACTGCTTGAAATTCTAAAGTAGTTCTGTAAAGCACTTCAATTCTGTGGATAAAATGAAAATGACTAAGTGTGTCCTCATATTGTTTTAATTGTTATTTATTTTTATCTACACACAGGCACTTGTTATCACAAATTCTGCTAGGAAGACTTCTACTGTGGGTGAGATTGTGAATCTGATGTCTGTGGATGCTCAGAGGTTCATGGACTTGGCTACATATATAAACATGATTTGGTCTGCCCCTTTCCAGGTGATACTGGCGCTGTACTTACTGTGGCGGGTGAGCATTGTGTGTTTCCTGTTTTGGCTTTGGCACTGCGCACACCTGCTGTTCAGACCACTGGAGGGTTTGCAGCAGTGAGGGGGAAACGCTGTTTGTTAAGAAGCCATTCAGAGCTGCTGTTGCCACTGCTGGCAGGAAGGAAAGCAGGAGATTCTGAATTTGCACATCTCAGTCCCTGTGGGGAGGATGCAGAGAGGAGCTGTTATCTTTTGGGGGCCTGCAGCACCCAGAGTATCTCACTTGTCCCTTGATTTGAATAAAAGTGGTCTTGTCTCTGTGCTCAGGGTAACCATATGAGATGTTTGCTGTTTCTAGTTCACGCAGCACTGGGCTGACTCTTCTTCAGAAGAACAGTCAAATCAGACAAAAATGGAAAGTGTTAAAACATATTTGCGTGTGTGTGTATAGAGATCTGTTTGGAGAGAGATTGATCTATATGTTTTTCTATAGGGGGGCTATATAAATATAAATATATATATATAAAATGTTTGTTTCAAGAGACAAAGTATATAGCTATTAACCTAAACCCCTTCTTGATCCTTCTCTTCTTCTCCCAAGCTGAAAACCTATTTCAGAATGAGTTTTTGTAATGTATGCAGTGGTTTGAGCCAAGATTTAAAAAAATTAGTTTGAATAAATACTTACAATTACCTACTTTTCAGAACTTAGGTCCTTCTGTGCTGGCAGGTGTGGCTGTCATGATCCTTCTGGTTCCAATAAACGCTGTGATGGCAGTGAAGACAAAAACCTATCAGGTTAGCATCTCTATATAGTGCTTTTAAGACACATGTATTCTTTGGCTTATTCCTGGAGGTTTTTCCTTTTATTTTTTTCCCTATCCCTTAAAAAAAGGGAAGGGAAAGAGATGTTGTGCATTCAGAATAAGCAAACTCATGTATTTTTCAGCCTTACAGCTTATCTGTATTTAATGATCTAAAAACCTGCAGTAGTGAAGACCAAGGCAGCACTTTAGGCAGCTTCATGAGATGTCCAGTTATTGAATTATTAGGAAATAGTTCAGTTTTTAACTTGCCTAAGAACTAAAGTACGAAGAAACTAATGTCTGCCTAATGAACCTAATGGCCATGAATGAAATATTCACATTTCCAGGATGTGTGGCTTGTTCCTTTTTGTTTGTTTGTTTCCTGGAGAGGTGAAGAAGCCTCAGTTGTTGGCTGTTTTTATCCCTTGTCAATTTTATTTAGTGAGGATCAGTTTGTTACAAAGAGCGAGCATAATTAAACATAGACTCAAACTCAAGTTGGTAGTGCTGAAAATAAAGCAAAATCAAATTTGGTCTAAGGTTAGATGCAAGCTGCACATCTTACACTGGCTTATTTTTTAGCTGCATGTTGTACCTGAGTCCCAGGGCTCCCTGTTGCAGGGTTAATCACACTTAAAGCAGTACCACACTTGTTTTGATCTTGGTTTGGATTTGTAGTTACATGAAGCATTCTTTTAATTGGTTGAAAACGTCTTATTAATTCTGCATATTTGTTTGTTCAGATAGTATCTCAGATTTCCTGCTTGGGAAGCTAGTAAGCTTTTGATGATAATGAGGTAAATTTGCCATTGCAAAATACAAAGCTCAGAACTTTGAGGTTCTGCCAAGTATTGTGCTCTGTTAATTATTTTTTGCAATGTTGTTTTTAGGTGGCTCAAATGAAGAGCAAAGACAACAGAATTAAGCTGATGAATGAAATTCTCAATGGGATTAAAGTTCTGAAACTTTATGCTTGGGAATTAGCCTTTAGAGAGAAGGTATTAGAGATCAGACAGAAAGAACTCAAAGTCCTAAAAAAATCTGCTTACCTTGCTGCAATGGCGACCTTCACTTGGGTTTGTGCTCCGTTTTTGGTAAGTGAAACAAATCTAGAAGTCTTTTCTCCTTTTTGGGATTGTGCTTTCCAAGCACTTGAGGACATCTTTTGGTTTTGTGTTTTAATGAGTTGAGCCAAAGTGCCCTGCAGAATTGTGGGTCCTTGAACACTTAGGGGCACAGTTCTCTGTGGAAGGAGACTACTGTTTTCTTGGAAACTCAGTAACATCCAGTTTGGATGTGTTCTAGAAGTTAATGGCCAAAGTACTGGAAAATAAAAACCTCTTCTGCATCCTCTCCTGTTTTTAGTAGAGTGCTTGAGGAATCCAGATGAAATGTGTGGTCAGATTTAGGAGAATAAAATATCCCTTATTTCCATATGTTTCTGAGAGCAGCGTGTCCTTACATAAGAGTTCCTGACTCACTGGGATGTTGTGCTCCAGGAGTGTCTCTGGCTGGGATTCTCCCAGCATCTGAGTAAGAACAATATGAAAGAGGCAAAACCATTGCGTAGCCTGAGATGGCTTCAAATTGTTACTTAAAAAAATAAAAATCTGTGATATGTGAAACATCCCTCCTGTGTTTGTGGTTAGCTTACATTTCAACTAATACAAGGGAGAGAAGAGTGAGATCACATCAAAATTGCTTCAGACCCTATTAGAACAAGGGGCCATTGCTCTTGTCTGCAGAAACAATTAAAAGCCATGACTACATTAGGATAAAATATGTGCTGTTCCAGTTGAAGGTGTTTAAGTGTACTTTCCAGTCTCAGATTCCTTCCCTGCAAACATTTTTAGTGTTTACATTATGCTCGGGGCATGATGAAAGGCAGAGAAGCAGTGCCCTGGGTAGGAAGCATCAGCTGCATTCTTAACTGAATGCTTTTCTAAAAGAAGTCTGAGATTATCTTAATATAAATACATTATTCAATGAAATTTCTAAATAAAACTCTGCAGGTGGACTGCCTAATGCTGCTGTGTGGAGCCTGAGAAGACAGATTGGTGTAATGTGCAGCTCTGTTCCAGCACACGGGGGATGTGTGGCCCTGGCTCCACGGGGGCTTTGCCACTGGGGCACAACCCAAAGGACAAGGCTGCTCTTCAGCATCTTGTTTCTAGGATTTTTGGGGTTTTTTTGTATGTTTTGATGAAAAAATCATTGCAAGTGCCTACTTGAAAGCACTTTTGACATTCAAAGCTTTTATTTCCTCTACTCCTTCCCATTTCTGAGGCCAGGGTTTTTAAAACCATTGTTTCGTAACAATGTCAGGGAATCACTGGTTTTGCTGTACCTCCCCTGTGCTTCGTGTGCTGATAAGGGTGTGTGTCGGGCTAACTGCTGGTAACACAAGAGTGCAGACATAGTGAGGTTATTCTCTGGACCCTGTCTTGTTTCTGATCTCCATGGGAGGGCTTTCTCCCTGGGATGTGGTTGTCCAAACTAAGGGCTGTACAAACAAGCTACTGTCAGCTGCTGGGCCAAGAACAATACATGTCTTCACAGCAGTCAGGCTTTTTTACAGAAATGCTGATGTCTTCAGTGGATGCTGTGCTTAGATGAGACTGTTCCTTAGGTGGAGAGCTCATTATTTCAAGTCTTTTAGAAGGGGGGTTGCCAGAGGTTTATCTGTCTTGATTGCTTGTTTTAAGTGACAATCTGTGGGGAAAAAGCTGCTGGATCTTGTGATATGCTGAGGTGTGAGGGTGTTATCACAGAAGAAAACACTATGAAGGGAATAGTTGTGAAAGCAAACATCTGCTTTTACTTGGTTTTCTTTAATTTTACTATAATTTATTCAACACATTTAAAAAAGAAGAGTGTATGGATTTTTGGAATTATTTTTATAGCTTATGGTTCATGATAAAGATGGCTCAGTGTAATTTTCCTGTTCAGTATGAAACTGGAACAGTTCACAACAGAAAAGGCTTCATCTTTGCAATGCAATAACATTTCAGGTTTCTTGTCCGTGATAAAGTGGGCTGTATTTGGAAATCTAGGGTTGTGGTAGTCTCTACAAAGTATAAAATGGGATAGTATTGAGGTGCTTTTAACTTTTCTGTCATTATATGTTACTGATCCAATATCTGATTCTTTGAGGAGTGTCTAAAAACTGAAAGAGATCAGGAAAAAAGACAAATGATCATTTCTCTACTTCCCTTCTCCTGCCGTGTGACCACAAATAGCCTGGGACATTTGCTGTGTGAGGAGAGTGAGCACTTGCCTCTTTTTGAAGAGGAGCCATCAACTTTTTACAACAGCAGATTTTTCATGTGTGTGTTTTGCAAAAAATCTTGTCAGGGAGAGAAGGTTATGAGAACATTCCTCTTTCTTTGATTTAGTCTTATTCCAGTAGTCAGACTGAGTACTCCTGATCTGGTGGCTTTAAGACTTGACCCTCACTACAGCCTTTGCTCTTGGTTTCAGGTTGCCCTGTCCACGTTTGCTGTGTTTGTCCTGACAGACAAGAGCAATGTCTTGGATGCTCAGAAGGCCTTTGTTTCTCTGGCATTATTCAACATCCTCAGGTTTCCACTGAACATGCTTCCTATGGTCATCAGCAACATAGTGGAAGTAAGACTTCAGTCATTAACAGGGTTTTTTTGTACAGAAGGAGGCCCTGGGTGGAAGGATTACATTCCCCTGCTTTAGAGAATGACCACTGGGGAAGTGTGGCCATCTCTGGAAGGGACCTTGCAGTTCCTGTGTGTGAAACAGTCCCAGTTATGGTGGATAAGTGTTCCTCACATCACCTGTATTTCCTGTGGGTTGGGAAGCGAAAGCTTGGCTCTCCAAGCAACTATGCAATGGATTTAAGGAGGGATTAGGAGTGCATAGTAATGATATGAAGTGTTCGTGGCACAAAACAGTGAGCACTTAAATATGACGAGCAGAGGATAAATAATTTTGTGCCCTTTTTCTATGCAGGCCAGTGTCTCCTTGAAGCGCCTCAGGGTGTTCCTGTCTCATGAAGAGTTAGATCCAGACAGCATTGTCAGGGGTCCCATCAAAGAGGGTGAGTTTCTTTGCCTGTTGCAAATCAGTGTGTGCAGGTTTTGGGTGGTTTCTTTCGCTTTCTGAAACAAATTCACTGCATTTTTGGTGGATTTTGCTGATAAATTTGAGCCAGACATGAGAGAAGGGAGTTTGTAAAATAAAAATTATATAAAAGTTCTTCCTTCTCAGATAGTTTCTTTCCTCTCCACAACTGATTATGCAGTGCTGGAGATGCAGCTGAATTAGTTGGTATCTCTGTGTAGCTGACAGTCATGTACCTCCTGGTTCCTGAGCAAGGGTAACCTTGGAACCTCTGCTGTCTTGCTAAATTCAGAAAAAGCAGAACACAAGTTTTTGGTAAGCAGTGGGTTGTTGTTCTTCTGAAAAAGTAGCTTTATACTTCTGCCCATGTGTTTTAGATTGACTTTGGATTGTGAGCACACAATTTAGCTGTTTGCATTGATTAGTACTTTTATAAATACGAGTTTTCTCTTTCAAGATCAAAGATGCATTGTTGTGAAGAATGCAACGTTTAGCTGGGCCAAAACTGATCCTCCTTTGCTGAACAGGTAAAGATTGGTGCCCTTTATTCCACTGCATAATCTTACTGCATCATAAATGATCTATATTGGAATTATAACATACATACGGAGAAGAGCTTGTTGCCATAAAGAAAGAGAACAAATAACATCAGTTCTATATATATATATTTAATTGGGGCTTTATGAACGAGAGGGATTTACAGTTTGTTGCATTTATGGAATGCATAGAGAGAAGCAGCAGGAGAGGTAGGGATCGAGGAAGAGCGGGCTGTGGGGATTTGAGCTGCGGCTCTGTGCTGCAGAGGGGATGAGCTCCATCTAGGGGATGCAGCCAGCTCAGCCCCTCGCAGGCAGCTCTGCTGCATCCCCCAGATTCTCCCTGTACTCTGCTGTCCTTGATCCTGGGCTGCAGAGAGCAAACAGTGATGCAGCTACAAGCTGTCTTCCCTGTGCCCTGTTTCCTTCCTTAACTTCGGCTGCTTTTCTTTAAATGGCAAATTCTGTGGGACAAAACCACTGCATTTATGTTTGTGTTCATAGGACACTTGAGAGAAATCTTGGCAAGATTGGGTCACAGTGCTTTTTTTTCTATTTTCTTCCCCTTTTGATTAATTACATATTAAGATTATGTTCTATGCTGGAAGTATGAGATGAATTAGGTGCTTTCTGGCTGAGAGGTTTGGATTTTCAAACAGTTACAGTCTCAGTGCTGAGTCAGTGTTTGCAGTGGGTGTTCATATTGCACCTGGTTTTAGATGGGCAGTTCAACTGACTGTTTAACTACTGGGGTGTGCCAGCAAGCAAAGCTGAATTATGTGCACTTTATTTCAGCATTAATTTCACTGTTCCTGAAGGCTCCTTGGTGGCTGTTGTTGGTCAGGTTGGCTGTGGAAAGTCTTCACTGCTGTCTGCATTACTGGGGGAGATGCACAAGAACGAAGGCTACGTGGTTGTCAAGGTGTGACATGTCTGGAGGATTGTTCAGCTGTTTGTGGGTATTTCCAGAGGGATTCTAGATCTCCAAGTGGTGTGAAGAGGGAAGAGACAGCCTTTCGAGTGAATGCACTTTTTAGGCTGTTCTCCTGGCAAACCATGTGTATGCCTTAGCCTGCACTCTGTAATTGCCTGTTAAACCTTGACCAAATAGCATCCAAATCTCTTGGTGTCAGATTTAGCCAGATAAAACAATGGAGCACTCAAAGATGAGTGTTCTGGTGAGTCTTGTTAGCAGCTGGGTATGAGCTGGGGAGATCCTGTTACGTATTCTCTGTGGGAGAGCAGGTTTGGGTTCTACCTCCTCAGACATCAGAGAATTACAAGGAGAGAGGGTGCACCCAGATACCTGAACATGGAAAAAGCTGCTGTTGCAGTTTATTCTTTCTTGGACGTCAGAGCTGCACAGAGCTAACAGACAAAAAATGACCTGGAAAGAAAATTGCTTCAAGAGCAAAACAAATCTGTCGCATTTAAAAGTCTGTAGGTTTGGCCACTTTCAAAATTGTTGTGGAAAAATAAACTAGTCGAGATCTGAATCACTAATTATTAGTGCAGCAAGAGAAAGCAGAACTGATACTCAAAGCAAAATATTCTGCTATTATCTCAGTCTCCTCCTTTGAAGCGACTTTTATAGAAAACCACTTCCTCTTCTTTCTGCAGAAATCTCTTGGCAGGGGTGCATTTGTCAAACACTTTCATTCCAGATTAAACTCTTTTGTGCAGAACATAATTTATAATTATATGAAAGAAGTAATGACTTTTGACATGCAGTAATTGTGCAAACGTTCTCTAAACAAATATTTCCTCCAGATTTATGTTAATCGTATTTTGTTTGAAGTCCTTTATTTTCCATCAATGCACTTTGTTACATTCACTTGTAGAGAGGATTATAAAAATAACATTTTGGAGGAGGTGCGGGCCCAAGAACTGCTTTGTTTGGAAATGACCGTAGGTAATTTGTGAGGTGATTAACACTGCCTGCCTCACAAAGCCCTGCTGTGCCTTGACTCTGTGCAGACTCTTAGTCTAAAGTACTGAACTTCATTTTTCTTGCAGGGTTCCGTAGCCTACGTTCCTCAGCAAGCCTGGGTCCAAAATGCAACTCTGGAAGATAACATTATCTTTGGAAGGGAGATGAGCGAGAGCCGGTACAAGCGTGTGGTTGAGGCTTGTGCCCTGCTGCCTGATATAGAGATTCTTCCTTCAGGAGACAAAACTGAAATAGGAGAAAAGGTATTTCAACACCCACTCCACCATAACAGTGCTATTGCTTGTAGTTAAGGCTGTGTGGCTCTTATTTTACTTTATCTCCAAGTTGTATTGAATTTAAAACATTCAGAGCGGAGATCCTATGGAATAAGAGGCAGGTTTGAACTCTGTGTTTTCCTTCTCTTTAAGCCTCAAATGGGAGGAAAGTTACAGTCCTGTAACAAATATAGTCGTGTCCTTAGTTACAAATATAAAACCATCTTGTAGTGACAGTTTTTAATGGTTTCTAAGTTGCCACGGTTATAGAGCAGAAAAATATATAGAAACAGGAAGAGAAAAATTTTCTGAACACTTCCGTTTCATTAAAAACAAGCAAAAACCCCTCCAACCTCACCAAAAAATCCAAATCCCAGTCCACAAGGACAGCCATCACCCCAAGTCTGGCCCTTGATTACCAAAGCAGGTGTGGTGTGGGATTTGGAAATGTGCACGGATGATGCTGTGCTGTGCAAGCAGGACCCGCTGTCCTGTCCCAGGAGCTGGCAGATGGTGTCTGTCTGTCTGTCTGTGTGTGTGTGTGTGTGTCTGTGTGTGTGTGTGTGTCTGTGTGTGTGTGTGTCTGTGTCTGTGTGTGTGTGTGTCTGTGTGTGTGTCTGTGTGTGTGTCTGTGTGTGTGTCTGTGTGTGTGTGTCTGTGTGTGTGTGTCTGTGTGTGTGTGTGTCTGTGTGTGTGTGTCTGTGTCTGTGTGTGTCTGTGTCTGTGTGTGTGTGTGTCTGTGTGTGTGTCTGTGTGTGTGTCTGTGTGTGTGTCTGTGTGTGTGTCTGTGTGTGTGTCTGTGTGTGTGTCTGTGTGTGTGTGTCTGTGTGTGTGTGTCTGTGTGTGTGTGTCTGTGTGTGTGTGTCTGTGTGTGTGTCTGTGTGTGTGTGTCTGTGTGTGTGTGTCTGTGTGTGTGTGTCTGTGTGTGTGTGTCTGTGTGTGTGTGTGTGTGTGTGTGTCTGTGTGTCTGTGTCTGTGTGTGTGTGTCTGTGTCTGTGTGTGTGTGTGTGTGTGTGTGTCTGTGTGTGTGTGTGTCTGTGTCTGTGTGTGTGTCTGTGTGTGTGTGTGTCTGTGTGTGTGTGTGTCTGTCTGTGTGTGTGTCTGTCTGTGTGTGTGTGTCTGTGTGTGTGTGTGTCTGTGTGTGTGTGTGTGTCTGTGTGTGTGTGTGTCTGTGTGTGTGTCTGTGTGTGTGTGTCTGTGTGTGTGTGTCTGTCTGTGTGTGTCTGTCTGTGTGTGTCTGTCTGTGTGTGTCTGTCTGTGTGTGTCTGTCTGTGTGTGTCTGTGTGTGTGTGTCTGTGTGTGTGTGTGTCTGTGTGTGTGTGTGTGTCTGTCTGTGTGTGTGTGTCTGTGTGTGTGTGTGTCTGTGTGTGTGTGTGTGTGTCTGTGTGTGTGTGTGTCTGTGTGTGTGTCTGTGTGTGTGTGTCTGTGTGTGTGTGTCTGTGTGTGTGTGTCTGTGTGTGTGTGTCTGTCTGTGTGTGTCTGTGTGTGTGTGTCTGTGTGTGTGTGTCTGTGTGTGTGTGTCTGTGTGTGTGTGTCTGTGTGTGTGTGTCTGTGTGTGTGTGTCTGTGTGTGTGTGTCTGTGTGTGTGTGTCTGTGTGTGTGTGTCTGTCTGTGTGTGTGTCTGTCTGTGTGTGTGTCTGTGTGTGTGTGTGTGTCTCTGTCTGTCTGTGTGTGTGTGTGTGTCTCTGTCTGTGTGTGTGTCTCTGTCTGTCTGTGTGTCTCTGTCTGTCTGTGTGTCTGTCTGTGTGTCTGTCTGTCTGTCTGTCTGTGTGTGCCTGTGTGGCTCTGAGCTGCTCGCAGGGACTGGGATGTGTGCTCTGCCTGGCTGCAGGGGGCCTGTGGCTCCCAGCTGGCCACAGAACTGACAGCCCCACGTGCAGTAGAGGTGCAGCTTTACCTTCCTCATTGGTCAGCAGGCCGGTCACATTGTAGAGTGTGAACAGAGTTTGGTTCTTAAATCGCAGGCAGCACTGCAGAAATACAGCTGAGGAGAAAAGTAGCCTCTGGATGTACAGAGTTAGCTAGGCCAGTCAGGGTTCATTGCTTTACAAGACTGGCAAATGTTATTTCTTTTTGGCTAGCCCCTCACTGACAGTGAGAGCAGAGGAAATGTGCTTCTTTGCAAGAAGGATTGTGACTGATTGCTTATGCTGTTGTGGTACTGAAATTATTTGTGGAGATCTGTTTCATGCAATGTTGAAATTCCTCTAATTTAAATAAACCACCTGTGGCTTGTGTCTTTCGTGAACTGTAGCAAGATATCTTCTTTCAGCTGTAAATAAAGGATGGTGTTTTCTTGTTTCCCCAGGGTGTGAATTTGTCTGGAGGACAGAAGCAGCGAGTCAGTCTTGCTCGGGCAGTTTACTGCAACGCAGATGTCTATTTACTTGATGATCCTTTATCAGCTGTTGATGCTCATGTTGGGAAACATATTTTTGAAAAAGTTATTGGACCAAAAGGAATCCTGAAAAATAAAGTATGTTACAATGTCTCTAGAGAATTCTTTTTCTTGGCTGAGGTCAGATGATTCCAAGTTTGTCAAGTTGCATATTTAGACTTCTGTTTCTAACATCTGAAAAATGAAAGGATCCTTCTGGAATTTTTAGAGAGCTTTTAAAAAGCACTGACATTTTTGTAGTGAAAGGTGCTTTGGTTTCTGTAATTCAAAATTATTTGATGGTAAAATCAAGATAATGTTCTCTTAAAAATGCCGCATGCCTGTCCCTCATTACTGTTCTCTTATGCACAGAATTCAAGCAGTAAAGAGCAGTAGTTCAACTGTGTATTCACTAATCTGAGATGACAAAAACCCTTTATGATTCTTTTGCCTTTTAGACTCGGGTTTTGGTAACCCATGCAATCAACTATCTGCCTCAGATGGATACAATTCTGGTAATGACTGATGGAGAAATCTCTGAGATGGGCTCTTACCAGGAGCTGCTGGAGCAAGATGGGGCTTTTGCCGAGTTCCTTCGTACATATGCTAATGCTGAACAGACCATGGAGAACAGTGGTAAGCTCACAAATAAACTCTCTTGATGTCTGTCATGTTAATAAGGGAGTCCTGTTACAGGAAAAACAGTAGTCCTGGTAGGAAAGCTAAAATATATTACTGTTTCTTGTGATTGCCTATTTAGGTAGAGGTGCTTATTAAAGGTGTTGAAGGTTGTGAGGTTAAAAATTCTTTCCTAAAATGAGGAAAACGTGTAACAGATCTGCAGTAAAATTTCCTCTCAGTGCATTCAGATGGTAGTGAGACTGCATAAAGGCCAGCTGGGCTTTGTACACCCTTCCTGTCTCTGTTAAGATGTGTCTTCTTTATGCAACTCATTCCTTTGGGTTTGGGGAGGAGGAGGAAGCAGCTCAGTGTTCTAGCTATTGTCCTTGACTTCTGCTTCTGCTTTACAAAACAGCTGTAAAGCTGCCCTGGTACAGGAATACACTTCAGATCTGTTTTTCTTTTATCTACAGACAGTTGCAGTATTGGATTTTAATAGGGGAATTTAGTCTTTGCCTCCAGCCTGTTTTCTTCACTGGCTTGCCTGTGGTGATTTCCTGACACTCCTGCTGAGAAGTGCATGGGGTGCCTGCACTCTGCTGGCTGGGGTAAAGTTGGTGACACGAGTTTGGGAGCAGATGCTGAGTGCTGCAGAGAAGGCTTTGGGAACAAAGAGGGCCCCGAGCCTGCTCTGTGCTTTGTCTTCCATTGGAAAACCACTGGCTCCTTCCCATTCCCTGGAGGGAACACAGAGGTGGTTTTTGGTGTACTCCTCATGCATCCATCACTGGCAAAGTGGAAATGGTGCTACATTTACCTGCACTGATGCAGCTGGGAAGCGTTAGAGATGTGTTGAAGAGCTTCCTTTGGCAAGGAGCTGCTCCTGGTGCTCTGTCAGGGTTGCCTGTGGGAGGATGGTCTGCCTTGCTCTCTGAAGCTCTACGATCCAGGCTGGCACCAGACTGCCCCTGGAGTCTGGGGGTGGGCAGGGTTTGTTCCTGTGCTAGGTGGCACCTTCTCCTGGCTCCCTCTTCCAGGGAGTTGGATTTGGGGATGATCTGTCATCTCAAAGCTCGAGGTCAGGCTGCCCTGCTGTGGGCTGGCATTCCTCTTGGGAAGCTCTTGTGGTAGTCCCAGTTGTTGCTCTGCAGACTGGGATGCTGGCTGGGGTGGATGCTCTAAACAGCAAATACTGCGTGGGTGGGTGTCTCACTGAGGAAGGCACTGTGGGAGCAGGATCAGGTTAACTTCTGTGTATTTTCTGTAGGTGCTCTGTAGCTACTTGGGGCACAGTCAGACTTGTTGCAGTCTTCAGCACGTGTGAAATTTGTAGGCAAATTAGCTTCCTCTGTGCTTCTCTAGGCAGTTAGCAAGTTAACTTTAATATGAAGATCTGCCTCATTTAATAGCCTTGTTCTTTTAGTCTTTGCCTCATCCCATTTTCAAATGTGGAAGAGTATGATTTGGAATCCTTTTCATTAAACTGAATTGCTTTATTTTTCCATTTAATTGCTGAATTTTCTTTTGGAAAGTGAGCCAGTGCTTTTGCCATGGTTCTCTGCAGTTTTCTAATAAGAGGCACTTTTTAACTTCAGATCCACCCTGGTGATCTGGAGGGGATTGCTGTTTCACAGGGTTGGCCTGTTTGCAGCAAATTTGTTCATCAGTTCCAGTCAAGTGATCTTCTGCCAGTGGTAAAAAGTGAAAAGCAGAGGCATTGTTTGCGTGATTCATTGGGAGAATATTCGTGTTTATTGGATGTGTAAAAGGTCACTCTTACTGGGAATCACAGGCTCTTGGATGAGCACAAGTAGTCTGTGGTGGGAGTCAGACTGAGCTGGCTGCAGGGTATCTGCACCCCCACTTTCCAAGGGAGGCTCCTTTATGTCTGGAGCTCCGTGTTGGCAGCCTGGGAGCCCAGTGGGTTGGTGTTGTGTGCCTCTGGGAGCCCAGTGGGTTGGTGTTGTATGCCTCTGGGAGCCCAGTGGGTTGGTGTTCTGTGCCTCTGGGAGCCCAGTGGATTGGTGTTCTGTGCCTCTGGGAGCCCAGTGGATTGGTGTTCTGTGCCTCTGGGAGCCCAGTGGATTGGTGTTCTCTGCCTGGAGTACCTCTGCTGCTGCAAGGCTGGGAAAGCCTCTCCTCCTACCCAGCCCCTGAGGTCTGGCTGCAGCTCTGGTCCCTGTTACCTCCCAGCCTTCCTCCCTTTGGGATTCCTGGGGGAATCCTCCCTCTGCCCGTGTGCTGTACCGCTGCCTTTCCCATCCTCAGCTTCCTGGGGTTTGTCTGGGAAAACTGCGCTTGTGGCTTGGGATTAAAAATTGGTCCATTTCAGCAAATTTGAATCTGCCTTGGGTTTTGTGGTTTAGGTTATTCTGCTTGGATGTGAGGCTGTAAAGATTGAAAATGGTAGAGTGTGTTCTGGAAAAAAGTTAATTATATATGCTTTTAGAGTCAGATCCTTCATTAGAAGGAACGATTCAACCTCTGGAAACAGGTAACTTTGCCATGTGGCTTTGTGTTAGTGCTTGCCTTGGAGTAATATGAGTAGCTGCAGTTTATTTACAAGCGACTGAGTCATTATTAGAAGAATTTATCTGTGCAGTAGAAGGTATTTGCATGATTTGCATGTCCTTAGTTGTGTGAGCTGCAGCAGTTGGTGTGTGGCAGCTTGTAGGGAACTCAGCAGCAGCAGTTCTGTATCTCAGAGGCTTCCATGAGGAAACTGTAAATTACCTTTGTAAGAGACACCCTGGACCGAGAAATGTAGTGAGTGTACCAGGAGTGTCGGTCAGGATTGAGCCCTGAGGGTCCCTTTTGTTCTCAAATGTGTATTCAGTACTCACAGCTGTTCCCTTCTACAATTTCTGGGTACTTTTTTCAGCAGAGCCCTCATTAGGGGGCTTATACCCTAAGTGCAAATGTCAGATTTACCAAGGCAGTCTTGAGCTTTTTTTTTTTTTTGTTGTTGTTCTCAGAGCTAAATGCAGTATAAGCAAGAAATCTTTGTAGCCTGCAACATGAAATCAAATTTGAGCTTTTAGGGGAGGATGGTTTATTTGTGGTTTTGTTTTCTTCAGCAATGTTCTAAAGCAGGATGTTGCTGGAATGCTTGCTGTTTTTCATTATGGGAACCTTTCAAAACAAATGCTGTCAAGTGCTTAAAATAACCAGCAGTCCCATCTTGGTTTGGTCTTATTCACATAAATAAGAACTAAGTAATTGAACTTTTTCACATTTTCTCCTTTTTGTCTTTTTAAAACCACGCTGAACATTTTATTTTTGGGTTTTTAGAGTAATGAACCAATATTCAATTTGCAGACACAGAAGGGAAAGCAGCCC
The DNA here is from genome assembly GCF_015227805.2 of Hirundo rustica. Taxonomy (NCBI): domain Eukaryota; kingdom Metazoa; phylum Chordata; class Aves; order Passeriformes; family Hirundinidae; genus Hirundo; species Hirundo rustica. The sequence continues at coordinate 7,707,993 of NC_053464.1, forward strand.
ACACTTAATGTGTTGCTGATTTGTTTTATGCATAAATTTTCCTTTCGTATAAATATGAAAATGTCAGACTCAATCTACACAAATTTTCCTGAGTACCTTTTGAATATATTCACGTCAATACCTTTGCATAAACTATGCATAGGTCCTTCAAAAATGCAAAACTCTTTGTTGCAAATTCTGAATTAACTTCCATATGTGACAGTAGAGTTCCATGTACTGACAGTTAACTTTTCAGGACTCAGACATTTGGTTTTTGTAAGGAAAATTGACATAACCTGTAAACCTAGAAGTTTTACTCATGGCGCTGTATTACACTGAATTAAATTTCTCAGAAAAGGTCAATATTTCAAGCTGACAGGTTTTCTGGTGTGTTTTAGACACGTGTCTCGTGTGTGCTGCATCTTGGTACAAGCAGGATGTTGTGGGATAACAATTCATGGAAGGATCTCTTGCTTAAAATTATCTGATTCTTGTAGTTGCCTAAAACACCAGGATTTTGCACATTTCTTCTTGCTCAACTTTGCAGGAAGACTCAAAGTTACAAGCACGTGCCTGCTGTTCTTACAACTTCACTCCATCATTTATAGAATGTCTTCTCATTGCATTTTAAAATAAAAATAAATTTTAACTAACTCTGTAGAAGCTGTGGTTTGAAAAGGAGTGGCTGGAATGTTGGGTTTGTTTCCACGGAGTGGGTCACATGTGACTTGGTATTGCATGCTTGAACATAAACTATGTCCTCATAATTGTATTACATTATTACTGACCTACATTTGCTAGAAAAATAAATGTTCCCTGTCTTGGCAATTTACCCTGTTGGGAGTTGAGCTGAACTGATTTGTTCACCTGGTCAATTTTCTGTTATTATCTGTAAATACTTGTGCTCTCTGCTTTGTTTGCATGTTAAAACTGCAGCTGGCAGTTAGGATTGAAATGAAATGCTTGTGTCTCTTAGCCTAACCATTTTCATGTTTATTTTTTCACCCTCTCAGATACGAATAGTCCATCTGCAAAGGAAGGCAAGCCTATGGAAAATGGAGTCCTTGTGAACGAAGCCCCTGGAAAGCTGATGCACAGGTGTGTGTTCTCCTTTTCTTCTTTTTTTTGCTCTTGCCCCCCATCCTTTCAATCCAGCCACTCAGAAGTGAATAAACAGTAATGTGATGGTATTTGGTAGAGGAAGATACATCGTGCTGGATCCAGAGCCCGAGCAAGGCCAGGCTGCTGCTGCTCTGTGGCTCCAGGTGCAGCAGTGGGAGTGCAGCAGCAGGCACCTGGAGCCCACACACACACACACAGCCTCCCCCAGGCCCCTCTGGCTGGGCAGGACGAGGTTTGCTGCTGGCAGTACGAAATGCGTGTGTCTGTACAAGGTGCATCTCTGCAGTGGCTGGGCTCAGCCCTCCCGGGGCCTGGGAGCTGCCCCTGCTCCCAGCTGCTGGCACGAGGCATTCGAACCTCTGGGGCTGCAGCTCCACCCCAGGCTGGCACAGACTGTTTGCACATTCATGTCTGCGCTCACACAGCTCTCATGATGTTCTTTCCATGTGAAGAAACTCTTGTGTAATAGCAGGACATTGTGGGTTTGGCTTGCATAAAAGGGAGAGTGTTTTATTGGCTACTCCAGCTTTTGTTGTTCCTAAGGCTTCTGCATTTTACTGCTGTCAGGTGGGATGAAGTGCCAGCTGGACCTTTAATCTGACCTCATGCAGCTGCTATTCTGTTTGCAATGCCTCTGATCATCCCTTTCCAAAACCATCTCCTGGTCTATGCCTTATTCTTATGGTGCTCTGGGGACACTGTATTTCTGGAAGCTATCGAGTGCCTGGGAGTTAAATGGCCATTTTTGAGGGGAGTGTGCCTGCCCTTCCTGCACTCCAGCAGCTGCTGTGCTGATGATGGGGTTTGGAAAGGCTGCTCTTGATGGTCACAAAGCATTTTCTTTCTGGAGTGTGAGTGTGCAACCAAGACTTCTTTATCTGGTGACTCTTACTTGCACCTGAACGTGGGTCCTTGGGACCTGAGTGCTGTCAGGGAGGGGTAGGAGCGTGCACTGAGGGGAGGAGGGAGGCTCCAGGAACCCACGATGACAGGTTGGGACATCTCCACAGGAGGGTAAACCACCGATGGGAGCTTCTTTCAAAGCCTAGTTCTGGGGTAGCGCTTCTCCTGGGTCCAGCTAGGATTAAAAAATTAATGTCTTCAAGCAGGCAACTCAGTAACTCTTCAACGTACAGCAGAGACACCGGGAAGCCTCAGCACCAGAGCAGCACAGCAGAGCTGCAGAAGCCACTTGCTGAGAAGAATTCCTGGAAACTGACGGAAGCTGACACAGCCAAGACTGGGAGGGTAAGGTCTCTAGTTCCCAATTCCTGTGCTCTCTTTCAACTTTGGAAAAATCTGTTTCAGAAGAAAATAACTTCTAAAGACCATGTAACTGGTATGAGAATGGGCTGAGGGAATTCTTGAGCTGCTGCTTGTTGTGTAGTAGTTGATGGAAGCGTTCCTGTGCCCTCTGCTCCCGAAGCTGAGCCCTGTGTTTGCCTGCGGGAAGAATGTCAACACCAAAGCGTGTGAGATGATGGGCCTGACCGCATCAAAGTGTACGGGGAGAAAGGAAAACCTTGCAGCTATTTCTTGGAGAGAAGTTGTGACAAATTAGGTGACCTAATGAAAAGTGCCCTTCAGTGTAAGGAGCTGCAGTTGACTCAGATGAATTTAAGCCAAGTTTCCACTGTAGACATAAGAATCTAATCCCAGGATACCCAGGGCTTTTTGAGAAACCTGAGACTGAGGTTTCTGGGAAAGTGGCAGTTACAGCTCCTAGCAGTGTTGCTTGAATCCAAGCTTGGATTGCTTGTTGCTGGTTAAAGATAGATCATAGGATACAAGCCATGTGGAGCAAGGGTTGGTTTAAAGGCTTTATCATCTTCTGGTACAGAGAGCCAGAAACTGGAACTCCTCAGTGAAGTGCTTGGCTCTGCTGGTGATGCTCTGTGTTACTTCAGGCAGCTCCCTCCCTACTCCTCCCTTCCCTTGGATGACAAGGGAGGGATGATGTGTGCCTGCCCTGGGGGAATGCTGCATTTGGCATGTCTCTTTGCAGCATGTGTTCCCAAGCAGAGGCTCTCTGGAGTGCAGCTGCTGTGTTTTCATGGCCTGATGGAAGGGTACTGCCTTTAAATAGATATTGGACAAGGGGGAGTTGCTGGTTTTGAAACAGAGCTGCAAAATGAGTATTTCTTTTTGTCTTCTTCTTCAGGTAAAGGCATCAGTGTACTGGGAGTACATGATAGCAATTGGGCTCTTCATGTCTTTCTTGGCCATTTTCCTCTTCATGTGTAATCACATAGCCTCCTTGGCTTCCAACTACTGGCTGAGTTTATGGACAGATGATCCTGTTATCAATGGGACACAGCAGAACACGACTCTCAGACTGGGAGTATACGGAGCACTGGGAATTTCTCAAGGTTTGCTTGGTCTTGTGTATTTTAAGATTTGCTGATTGAGTGTTTCTAATGCTCTTGGTACCTGCAGTAGCATTTTGCTAAGGATTTGAGTATGGGTTTTCACAGAAAAATGAAAAACTTGAATTAAAAAAAAAAGCAAGCAAACCAATCTATACAATTATTCTGTTAAAAATGTGGTTTTCCTTTAATTTGTAAATGACATTTCTGAAAGTGAGAAGTGTTTTTCTGGCAGAATTGTGACAAAATGTGTGATCTCAGATGTGTCTCCTTGGCCTGTCAGCAGACTGCTGGCCTGGTGTGCAGGGGCAGTTTGCACAGGAGGCTGTGGCTGTGCTGCCTCCCTGCAGCCCCAGCTGGCTCAGCTGCCCTGGCTGGGGTTTGTTCTGCCTGCTTGTGGCTCCATCCAGGGCACTGTGGGGAGGCTGCTTCAGTGATGTTTTGTTTTGTGTCCTCTTTGTGGTTTAGAGTTTGTTTGCCATGAAACCCAACACTCCAACTACCCCACTTCAGAACTGCCTTGAAAATCCCACATTAAAAAACAAATGCCAAGTGCAAATTCAGTGATTTTTGGCCAGGGAAAGTGTTCGAATACTACACAGATTTTTGTAATGGGAGAAGCAATGAAAGGAATGTGATGTTTTCGCTGGTTTTGTTTTTTTTAACTACTTGACATACTTGCTGAGTCTACCTGAAGTGACTCCTAGTTCTCAGGATTATCATCCTAGAGGCATGCTAATGCTAAGTGATGACAAAATGAGGAAAATGTTTTGTGTGAGAGGTGGCAGCAGTTCATAACGAGTCTCCTTTTGTAGGTATTGCTGTGTTTGGCTACTCAATGGTTGTGTCAATAGGAGGAATCTTTGCGTCACGACACCTGCACCTCAACCTGCTGCACAACGTCCTCAGGTCTCCAATGAGTTTCTTTGAGCGCACTCCCAGTGGGAACCTGGTGAACCGTTTCTCCAAGGAGTTAGACACCATTGACTCCACCATTCCACCCATCATCAAGATGTTCATGGGCTCCACGTTTAACGTGATTGGGGCTTGTATCATCATTCTGCTGGCCACACCCATAGCTGCTGTCATCATTCCACCCCTGGGACTTGTCTACTTGTTCGTGCAGGTAAAGGCTGTTGCCTGGGGGAACCAGGACCAGCAGTCACATCCTCTGTTATTTAAGACACTTCTTACCCTGCACGAGGAAGGATTTTAATGTGTTGGATTTGAGTCGTGCATGACTGACTGTGCTTTGCATGGTTTACTGATAATCTGACGGTAGCACAGCATTTCCTTCCTTTGTCAAGTGTAAAGTGACTTCTGTGCGAAAGTTAATCCTTTAATACCTACTTTATAAAAATGCCATTAGATTTTGTGGCAAATTTTGCATGACTTGCTGCTCAGAGCCCAGATATGGAAAACGTGAGCTTTTCCAAGACTTCTTTCCAAACATGAGAGTGCCTTTACAGGGGTGTGTGTGTGTATTGCTCATGTGCCTGTTTCATCAGAGTATTGTCTGCAGAGCAAGAGTGGATGGCAGCCTTTCACTCCTGTCCTGTGTGGGCAGGGTGTGCTTGCTTCACTCTGGCTTTACTCCTAGAAACTGGTGGAGCCAGCACAGATCGAAGAGAAGCAGCTGGGGTTTGACTTTGGCTCTTGAATTTGTAAATCCTTTTGGCTCCATTAGTAAACCTTAGGGTGGTGATATGTGTGTTTTATACTGTTGAACTAAACTTGCTGATAAAAGGAAGAGGAGAAAACGGCTCTGGCACGAGATGGGTTGATTGGCAGTTGTGTAGAGGCAGCAGAGTGCACATAATGGTCCTTTAGGCCTAAAAGTGTGTGTTCCCATGTGTAAGTTGGACCTCTGTCACTAACAGCCCAGATGGCAGGGGACTGTTTATGATTCCCCTTGTCCTTCCAGACACAGTCTGGGTGTAACCGGAGTTCTCATGCTCTGATTTGCAGAGGTTTTACGTGGCCACTTCGCGGCAGCTCAAGCGCCTCGAGTCCGTCAGTCGTTCTCCCGTGTATTCCCACTTCAACGAGACTCTCCTGGGGGTCAGCGTCATCCGGGCCTTTGAGGAGCAGAAACGTTTCATCAAGCAGAACGACATGAAGGTGGATGAGAATCAGAAAGCTTATTATCCAAGCATTGTTGCCAACAGGTACCAGTGGGGCTGCAGCAGGGAACAGCAGTTACCTGGGGAGGACGTGGATGTGCTGGCTGTGCTCCTTGTCAGTCACAGCTCTTGGCACGCTTGTCCAGGGCAGGGAAGCACGTGCGGATAAATCCGTTTCAGAGATGTTTTGTTCAAACTTCTCTGATGAAATTAAGATTACTTCTGAATCTCTCACCTTTCTGAGAGTTCCTGCCTTGCTTCTGGGTTATATTCTTTTAAAAGTTTTGATTTATTGATCCCTATGTTCAGAAAGCAGTTGTAGTTAAGAGAGGAATTTATGCACCTGAAAGACTCATTAATTTTGGATGCTTCTGGGTTCACAGGCTGCTGAAGCAGAACCTCAGACATCTTAGAGTGCCTGTGTCACTAGGAGGACACACATGCTATATTATTAATCTTTAAAAAAAAAAAAAAAAAAAGGTGTTACAGACCATTTGTCGTCCTGATCCCTGTGGGTGGAGGATGGAAAGATGTTTTTGTGCTTTGCAGGTGGCTGGCTGTCCGTCTGGAGTACGTGGGGAACTGCATTGTCCTGTTTGCAGCGCTGTTTGCAGTGATTGCACGTAACAAACTCAGCGCGGGGCTGGTTGGCCTCTCAGTGTCCTACTCACTGCAGGTAATTTTGCCTTTTCTAAAAGGAGCAAAACCTCTGAATCGTTAGACTGCATCAGAAAGTCAGAACCTTGATATGGCTTTGGATGGAAAACTAATATAAGGAACATAGAAAATAATAATTACAAATAGTATCTGAGAAGGCGCTGGGAAGTTTCTTCTGTGCTTTCCCTGTGTGAGGGGATGTGGCCAAGGGGTTTTGACCCGTGCATCTTCAAGGCATTTAGGCTTTCCTCCTGTCCAGCACTGATTAGCCAGGATCTTGCCTGTGTTTAGCATTCCATGAAACTGCAATGCTTTGGCTGTTCCATGTTTTTGATTTATTGCAGGTGACCTATTTAGTGTAATCTGCTCTCTGACTTCTTTCCTCCTTGCAGATTACAGCGTACTTGAATTGGCTGGTTCGCATGTCATCCGAGCTGGAAACCAACATTGTTGCTGTTGAAAGAGTCAAAGAGTATGCTGAAATGGAGAAGGAGGTACATGGAGTTGTCCCCACACGTGGGGAAGCCAGTGCCCTGTTCTGAGGTCTCGGCTGCCCACTGCATGGGCGGGGTGTGCCTGTGCTCTGAGCTGAGGGGTGGGACAGGGCTCTGAGTGCCAGGGGCTGGCTGGGTCTCAGTGGGAAGCTCCTGTTGGTGCTTTTGTGTGTATCCACTGGTGTTTACACAGTGCAATATAGGAAATGGACTCTTCTGTTCGAGGCTGAGCAATAGGACAGCACAAATGTTTTGGTTTCCTAAGATTTTAAACATCATATTTTTATTTGTTTCTCTTTTTGGACTCAGTATGGGGAATAAAAGAGTTATATTTTTTTCTTGTTTTGATTAAAATCACATAACTCATTTAATGTGCAGTTGTTCCCTTTATGGTTACAGAGTTCCCTGGGTCTTCTCTTTGCCTTGCCTGTCACTTGAACCCGACCTGGGTCACTATTTTTGCAACCAAACATTATGAAGATCCTTCCTAGAACTTTTTCTTAAGTTCTGGTAGCAGACCAGTGTTTATACATGTAAAAGCCTTTTTATTTGGCAGTGGCAGTGAATGCAGTGGGGTGTGTTCTTTCCTTTCTCACCTCTGTGGGACGCTGAGGCAGCAGCTTTTTAGCAGCTCATTACTGGTTTTAGTGCACAGTCTCAGCTATACTGCTGCTGGTTGCTCGTGTGGCTGCCCCGCGTTTCCGTGCCGTGGTGGGGTGTACAGACAGGTTGTGTGAATGTGTGCTGCCTGCACGATTCTGCCATTGGCAAGAGGAAAGTTGATCCAGCAAGTGGGACTTGAGATAGCCAAGGCCTTGGCTACTCACTTTCATCTGTGTTGAAACAACTCTCTCCTTCTCTTCTCATCACAGTTCCTTTTGCAAATTATCCCTTAAGAAGGATTTTTCTTAACTGTCACCTGAGTCCTCTGAGGCCATGTTGGTTGAAGCAGGAGCTGATCAGAGGTGTTTGTGTGGCTCTTTCAGGCTGAGTGGAGCATTGAGCAAACAGCCCCAGCCAGTAGCTGGCCCCAGGAAGGGAAGGTGGAGTTCCGAGGCTACGGTTTGCGCTACCGTGAGGACTTGGACCTGGTGCTGAAGAACATAAATGTTACCATCAATGGGGGTGAAAAGGTAAGGGCTGAATTCTGACAGGGTGTTGACTTCACAGGTCTGCATGTGTAAGCAGAAGAGGGGCTTAACCCTGTTCTGTTCTGTGTCTGGGGCTCTTAAGAACTAGAAAAACTTCAGTGGAATCAGCCCTGTTGTAACTGCAGATGTTGTGGGCTCTCAGCCTTTGCAAGGTGTGTTCTGCATCGTGGATAAAGACACTGTTATGTGGGGCTGCCAAGTATCATTTGGCCTGGTTTCACTGGGAGGTGAGGTTTATCCTGTCTTGTCTCCCCTTCCCAGGGAATTTTACTAAATTGTTTGCCATAAGCAAAGAGTAGGTTGCAGAGAGATTAAGTTAATTATAATCTCAGGAAAATAGCCTACAGTAGAGGGGGGAAGTGTCATCTAGGAGCAGAAGCTGCAAGATGAAAGTGCAGGAAAAAATGGGAATTCAGGGCAGATTCTCTGGATCTGGCCAAGCCGATTTGTGTCTTTCTCCTCCTGCTTCCTTGCCCATGCACTCACACGTCCCACCCCAGTCCTGTGTGGATTCTCTGATGTCTGTTAATAGTATGATTTTGCACAGCAGCTTAAAAGGTGGCCATGACAGATCTGCTATCCAGCTTCCTCATTTGTGGTAGCCAACGGGCCATTTGTTTTCTCCTGAGTGCACACCTTGTACCTACAAATACAGGCAGAATGCTACCTCAGGTGGTTAGAATGGGCAGATGGCAAGAGGTCTATCAGCCAACCAAAGCATCAATCTTTTATATTTCAAAAGTATTGATCGACACTTCAGTCTAACTGGGAAGTAAAACAACGTGAAACTGAATGCTTTTGGCGTGTGGATAACCCCAAAAGTGGGACAATGTGTTGGTTTCAGGTGGAAATGCTTGGAAATGCTTTAGCTCTTTCCCAGAGTAAGTTGATCTTGTATTTCTTCCCAACAGATTGGAATAGTTGGAAGAACAGGAGCTGGAAAATCCTCACTCACTTTGGGTTTGTTTCGGATTAATGAAGCAGCTGAAGGTGAAATTATTATTGATGGGATTAATATTGCGAAGATCGGGCTCCATGACTTGCGCTTCAAGATCACCATCATCCCTCAGGTAGATGCAAAGTCCTGCCACTCCCACAACTCCTCTGCTCTTTGCACTCTCTTTGCACTCCAGTGCTCTTTCCATAAAGTACTGAGAAGAAAATTGTTATTCCTCCTCTGATCTGGGCTGTGAAGTTCAGTCACTTCAGCTTGCTCTTTCATGGACTTGAAACCAAGCTTTTTTCCCTAGGCTGGTTTCAATTTGCTGTGCCAGGTAACAAGTAGGAGCTTGGCTGTGCCTGAGCCATGTTGTGGAAGCAAAACATTGGCCTCGGGATTCAGGAGCTGATCACTTACATGCTACAGGCAGCTCAGCCTGAGTGGGAAGGGCTGATCCCAGCTTGGGATCCCTTTGTGAACTGGGCACAGTGTGTGCTATCAGGGCTTTTCTTCCCAGAAACCTGCACATAACCATCCCCAGCAGCTGGGGGTTTGACAGTCCTAAACATTTGGAAATACAGCTTTATGAGCATTGGATTTAGTCTCAAGTGTTTTTGTTCTTACTGTGTAGCCTTTATTGCCTGTTCTGATTCAAAGAAAGACTGTAAAATGTGATGTTTTGAATTACCATTGCAACACATTGGCAAAAACAAGTGAGCTCACTGTAAAAGGTTTACTGCAACACCTCTTTTGGAAATCGGGGGGGGGCATTTTGCTTTCTCCTTTTGATTGTTTTGCATCAGTATTTCCAAAATAGTATTTCTCCCTGTCCGAGGGGAAAAAAAAAAAAAAAAACAACCAACTAATCTCATTCATTCTGCAGCTGAAGAGTTTGGAAATATTTACAGATGGTTAACTCCCTAAGAAGTGAAAAGTTGACCTGGTAGTCCTGGCTGACAGAAGGTTGAGCAGGGAGGGCCTCTTTTTTAGCCTAGAGGTCCAATAAAAAGAAAGTTGGCTGGGGTTTGGGTGCTTTGGTTTGTTTGTTTGTTTGTGTTTTTTTTTTGGTTTTTTTTTTCCTGAATTCATGAATTACTGACTAATGGAAAGGTCTGGACCGCAAGAATCTGCAAAGGGAAGAGGTCAGGCCCCCCAGAAGCAATAAGAGTGAGGGAGAATAACTTTTTATTGGGAAAAAAACGAGTCCTCACTCCTAAATTCAGTAGATTAGCTTGTTTGCAATTGCATCTGTACAAATTGTTTCCCTTTGTTATCAAAGAAATATTTTTGGAGCGTGTGCCAATTGTCTGTGAACGTTGTCAATTACCTCTTTCCATGACCAGGATCCAATCTTGTTTTCTGGCTCTCTGCGGATGAATCTTGATCCTTTCGACCAATACTCCGATGAAGACATTTGGAGGTCTTTGGAATTGGCTCACCTGAAGAACTTTGTATCGTCCCTTCCTGATAAACTGAATCATGAGTGTGCTGAGGGTGGTGAGAACCTCAGGTAGGCAAAAGAAAGTATGTGCTGAACTGAATCATGAGGGTGGTGTGAAAGTTCTGATGCCCCAGCCTTGTGTGAGAATCTGGGAAGGCAGCTGGAGAATTCTTAATGTGTGACCAGGCAATCAACCAACTAGGTTTTATTCAACATGTTTTCAGCTCTTGAGGTTGGGAATTTCAAATAATTTAAGAAATACTTTGAATGCTGGGAGGTTTGTCAGCTTGGGCAGCCTTGGAAAGCACTTAGGCAGCAGCAGTTATTCTAAGGAAGATGCTCACTTGCTATTTGCAGCTTATCAGGGTTTTATATGTTCCGTTTGTAGAAACCGTTTCAAGTGCACTCCTCAGCACTGCACTGATTCAGTGAATCAGCCTGATGCAGTTATGCTGAAACCACTTGTACTCTCTTACTACAGTGCCAGGACCTCATGTGGGGAGGGTGTAGTTTCAGATGCTGTTAGATATTCTGCAGGGAAATCGTAAGACCCACCTTGTCTTTGGAACAAGGAATTGCCAGGTTTCAAAATGAATACTAATAAATGCCCTAAACTTGTTCTGACTTTTCTCCCCACCTTCCCATCCCATCTGTGCAGTGTGGGACAGCGCCAGCTGGTGTGCCTGGCACGAGCTCTGCTCAGGAAATCCAAAATCCTGGTTCTGGATGAAGCCACAGCTGCTGTTGATCTTGAAACAGATAAGCTCATACAGTCAACTATAAAGTCTCAATTTGAAGAATGTACTGTATTAACTATAGCACATCGTCTGAACACAATCATGGACTACACGAGGTAAAGTGATACTGCTTTTATCTTGCTGTGTTCCACTCAAATGGGATCTTTGTGTTTAGTTGGAGGTTTACTGGTTCGTTTTTAGCTGCCTCTGCACAGAGCTGCTGCAATCCCTGTTTTGAGGGGTAGGCTGTATGTGTTGTGGCTTGTGGTGGCTGGTCTCGGCCTGGGGAGTTCCTCTTGTCCCTCTGTCACACTGCTGTTGTGCTGTTCCTGCCTGGGCAAAATGGGAAGGGGAGAGAGGCAAGGGCAGGGGTCTGTTCCTGGGTCTTGCCCTAATTTAGGTACAGACAGCATAAGGAGTCCAAAGGGGCAGATCCTGCCCTCTGAAGTTTATTTGGTGTTTCACTTTCCATCCCTCCTAGTTATAGTTCACACAGCCTCCCTTGTGCTCAGCTGCCTTGCTAAGGTGTCACTGAGGGCCAAGTTGTTGTCTCACATTTCAATTTTAGGGTCTCTTGTCCCTTTTATCACAGATTGGCAGAGTGACCAGTGGTAGGATTTCAGTGTAGTTTTGTTTGTTCTGTCAGTAGTGACAGATGAGAGAGAGGAGCGCTGCCAGCAGGGAACACGCAACTGGGCCGTGGCAGGTGACAGCGGGCACCAGCCCCTGCCCAGGGCTTGGTGACCATCCCTGCAGTGCCTTGCCATCCCTGGGGGCAGCTGGAACAGTGAGCAGTGAGCTGACCACTGACTTGGACATCCCTGTGCCAGCTGCATGTGTTTGTCACAGAAGCTGTGTAACAGCAGTTGGAGACGTGTTGAGGGAAGCTTATCCCAGCTCTTGCAGGGTCTTGCATGCCCTCACACACCTTGACAAGAAGTGCTGCCAGCTCCCTTCTGGCTGGCTCAGAGAGCAGTCCAGAGTCTCCTCTGCAGGAGGAGGTGTGTGCCGTGTGTGTCCCTGTGCTGGGTGTGTCCGTGTGTGTGCCGTGTGTGTCCATGGGCCGTGTGTGTCCATGGGCTGGGTGTGTCTGTGTGTGCCGTGTGTGTCCATGGGCTGGGTGTGTCCATGGGCTGGGTGTGTCTGTGTGTGCCGTGTGTGTCTGTGTGTGTCCATGGGCTGGGTGTGTCTGTGTGTGCCGTGTGTGTCCATGGGCTGGGTGTGTCTGTGTGTGCCGTGTGTGTCCATGGGCTGGGTGTGTCTGTGTGTGCCGTGTGTGTCTGTGTGTGTCCATGGGCTGGGTGTGTCCGTGTGTGTCTGTGTGTGCCGTGTGTGTCCATGGGCTGGGTGTGTCTGTGTGTGCCGTGTGTGTCCATGGGCTGGGTGTGTCTGTGTGTGCCGTGTGTGTCTGTGTGTGTCCATGGGCTGGGTGTGTCCGTGTGTGTCTGTGTGTGCCGTGTGTGTCCATGGGCTGGGTGTGTCTGTGTGTGCCGTGTGTGTCCATGGGCCGGGTGTGTCTGTGTGTGCCGTGTGTGTCTGTGTGTGTCCATGGGCTGGGTGTGTCTGTGTGTGCCGTGTGTGTCCATGGGCTGGGTGTGTCTGTGTGTGCCGTGTGTGTCCATGGGCTGGGTGTGTCTGTGTGTGCCGTGTGTGTCTGTGTGTGTCCATGGGCTGGGTGTGTCTGTGTGTGCCGTGTGTGTCCATGGGCTGGGTGTGTCTGTGTGTGCCGTGTGTGTCCATGGGCTGGGTGTGTCTGTGTGTGCCGTGTGTGTCTGTGTGTGTCCATGGGCTGGGTGTGTCTGTGTGTGCCGTGTGTGTCCATGGGCTGGGTGTGTCTGTGTGTGCCGTGTGTGTCCATGGGCTGGGTGTGTCTGTGTGTGCCGTGTGTGTCTGTGTGTGTCCATGGGCTGGGTGTGTCTGTGTGTGCCGTGTGTGTCCATGGGCTGGGTGTGTCTGTGTGTGCCGTGTGTGTCCATGGGCTGGGTGTGTCTGTGTGTGCCGTGTGTGTCTGTGTGTGTCCATGGGCTGGGTGTGTCTGTGTGTGCTGTGTGTGTCTGTGTGTGTCCATGGGCTGGGTGTGTCTGTGTGTGCCGTGTGTGTCCATGGGCTGGGTGTGTCCATGTGTGTCTGTGTGTGCCGTGTGTGTCCATGGGCTGGGTGTGTCCGTGTGTGTCTGTGTGTGCTGGGTGTGTCCGTGTGTTTCTGTGTGTGCCGTGTGTGTCCATGGGCTGGGTGTGTCTGTGTGTGTCTGTGTGTCCGGATGTGTCCATGGGCTGGGTGTGTCCATGGGCTGGGTGTGTCTGTGTGTGCTGGGTGTGTCCGTGTGTGCTGGGTGTGTCCATGTGTGCTGGGTGTGTCCATGTGTGCTGGGTGTGTCCATGGGCTGGGTGTGTCCATGGGCTGTGTGTGTCCATGGGCTGGGTGTGTCCGTGTGTGTCCATGGGCTGGGTGTGTCCATGGGCTGGGTGTGTCCATGGGCTGGGTGTGTAGATGGCTTTGTGTCCACGTGCTGTGTGTGTGTCCACGTGCTGTGTGTGCAGATGGCTGGGTGACCTTGTGCTACATAAACAATGCACCACACACACCATCTGCAGAGAGGTGGGGAAGGACAGTGAGAACCTCAGCCTCTTCACACAGTCAGCACTGTCTTCGCTTGCAAATAATGGCTGTGCTGCAGTCTCTGTCTGTACACATACATCCATCTTCACTGGCTTTCTGGATCTTCTTGTGACCATTTTTTCTTTTTTTTTTTTTTTTTTTTTTTTAATATCTCCTTGTTTTACAGAGTCTTAGTCCTGGAGAGAGGAGAAGTGGTGGAGTGTGGTAGCCCAGACCAACTACTTCAGGAGAAAGGCATTTTCTATAGCATGGCCAAAGATTCAGGCTTGGTGTAGCATCTGAACTTGGCTATTTACTGTGGGGAAGAGGGAGGTGGTACATTTGGGGAACTGTAACTTCCCCTGAGCTGGACTGAACCACACAGCTGAGTTTCAGACAGTGAAGTTAGCCAGAGCATGGCAATGGAAGTAACATAAAGATGCAATTTTTTCTTATTTTTTTATTTCTCCTTAGCATTGATTTTAGCCACCTTTAGGAGAAGCTCATACACTGTGCAAGACACTTCAGAGACTCCTGGTTTTTGCCTGAAATCTGTCATTTTACACTCAAGTGTACGGTGGAGTGATTAATCAGAGAAGTTCAGAAAAGCTTTTTCTTCTCATCTGCTCTTATGTTCTGAAGTTTTCTCCCCTTTTATTTTTAGTTTAAAACATTTTTGCAAAAGCTAGTTATTTGCTTTTTTGCGGATTCCTCATTTCATGAGCCATCTATTGTGGGATGCACTTGGAACATTTTGTGGCATATAGTACTATAGTCCAAAGATTTTTCTTCTCGTGAAATAAAATGTGTGCCAGACTTTCTCATTATGGCATTTACTGTACATGGTTAATGCTTTATGCATTGTCCTAAAGGTTTCACGTGTTTACAGCGTAGAGCAGCGAGTTCACTGTCACGTCAGTAGCGCTGATGTGGAAAAGCACAGTCACCTTCAGAGCAGTGTCTGAGCGCGTCTGGAATGAAATCGCTCCAGACGCAGACTGTGCAGCAGTGGGTGCGCTGCCGTGTGCAGTCCCTGATCTCACCCGGCTCGCTCAGGGGCTGCGGTGCCCGGTGCTGGTGACACCTGTGGGGACGAGGCTGAGCACTGAGGATCCGCCTGAGCAGAGGCTGCAGGCTCAGGGGGACGCTGATTGTAACACCCTTGGCTTTGGCAGTTCTGTGCTTTCATAGCAGCTCTGCCACATCCAGGACCATTAGCCTTATGTCAGAGAAACATGCCCTTCATGCTGCTGCTGTTGGCTCTTAAATTTTGTGGGAAAATGTTCTGTTGCAGTTGTTTAAAAAAAAAAAAAAAAAAAAATTAGTGTTTTTGAAGTTGTGTATTGGAAGGGTCTAACAATTAAAATGGCAACAGAGTCTGGTTTTCAAGATCCGTGTTGAATTTTCATCCTTTTGTGGTAAGATAAAAGTTACTTTTCTAATGTTCTGATTAGTCTTATTTTAAAGGAAAATGCTGGAAGAAAGCAAACTAAGTCAGATGGATCCAAATACTCAGCACTGAGAATGTGGACTTCTGTGATTGATATTGCTGACCTTAATACTAGACAATTGTCCTTAGAGTAAAGCTATTTATTTTTTTTGTAAATTATGACTCTCTGAAATTGAATAGACTGAAAATTTCTTTGGTATTTTTTGTAATGACAATGCAAATATTTGCAAAGAACTTGCAGTAAAAAATTGTTTGAAAGAAAACGTGTTATTTCTTGCCGTGTGTTTGACAAAGGGTTTGCTTTGTCAGTTCAGCTTTTTGCCTTGAAAATAGAAGTTGTTAGTCCTGCTTAGACTAATCATTCTGCTTGGCCTGATGTCTGGGGCTGTTAGGGTGCTGGGTCAGATGTCATCAGTGTAGATAACTGTGCTGTGGCAGGGCTGGATTGTTTTGTGGTTTGCTGAGCAGACCAGGTCGTAAGGATGGATCAGCAGAGCAGGAGTCACAGTGCCGTGGACCTTTGTCACCCGCAGTGGTGTCCATGGCCTGTGTCTGCCACATCTCCCGAGCTTGCTGTGAATTTTCTCTGTGGAAATGGAATGAGCAGGAGCTGACTGGGGAGTTTGGGGATGAGCTGTGAGTTTTAGTTTTTCAAATCCCCCACCAGTCGTGCAGCACTGTGATGGACAGAAAGGTGGAGGATGCTTGGAGCACGTGGTTTACAGGAACAGAGCAGGGGGTGTGTGGATAAGGGCTGTGGCTGGTGATGTACACTGAGGTGGGGATGGAGCTCCCTGCAGAGACCCAGGGGAGGAACTGTGAATACCACTGAGACACCTTTCCTGCTTGGGAACAGTCATCCTCCAGGGACACTGAGATCCTCCCCTTCCACCCCATCCCCGGAGAGCCTTGCAAGGAACGGGGAGAGGAGCTGCTGTACGGTTGAATTCACTGTATCTGACGTCAGTGCACGTTGATGTATCTTGGCTGACATTATTTACTGCAACATGGAAGATTTCTCACATCTGGAAAAGCAGATGCTGCCAAAAAAACAGCTCAGAATTTTTAGGAGACCTGCAACAACCACCCTATTTCATGTGTGTGAACAGAGCTACTTCGGCAAGTGTTCCAGTCCTGACCCACAGGAAGATCCTTTCGTGGTGTGACAACAGGAGCAACTGTGGCACAGGAACAGCTGTGCTTGGGGTCACTGACACCTTTAACGTTTTGGCGTTCCCGTGCATCTTGTGACCATCTGGAGACTGGGAGTGCCACTTGCACAGTACATGTTTGGCACGAACTTGGTGTAAATGAATGCGTGACACCTTTGATTTATTTTCTGGCTTTAGCAGTTTCAGTATCGCCTTAAACTTGGAATCATGGGACAAGGATTTTTTTTAAAGTAGTGTTTCTTTCCTACATGGTATCTCCAAGTGTTAGCTCTTTATTGCTTCAACCAACTTCCAGATAACTTCTGTGAGACTTGAGCTCCAGATTCATCACAGTGCTTGGACATATCCCTGGGGATTCCAGCACACCTGAAACATGGCAGCTTTTTTCATATGTAATTTTGGAAATTGCTTTTCTTTTTCCTTTTCAACACAACTTGATGTGTGAAAGCTGACGGTATTTTTGCTTGCTCTTAGTTTGGGTTAGCTGACAGCAAAAATGTGCCCTTTCAAAGGTCACCAGCGCAAAACTGTTTTCATAATTGTCTCCTGTTGCCTTCCCTCTTCATTACCAACTTAGGAACAGAAAACGAGGAGAAAACACTTGAAGATGTTTATATTGGAGATTATGGAACGCTAAAAGATGGCGTTTCAGAATTACCCAGCAATGTGGGCAATTCTGTTCCTCTTTGGCCTCAGTTAAAAAGGAAAAATACCTAACTTTTATCTCAGTATTTCTAAATGCTCCTGGTTTTGAGACCCATTGGTAAACCTTTGTGGACCACTCATAACTGGTATCTGGTTTTGGAATTGTTTTGTCAGTGCCCTCAAGTATGAAATTTGGAGAAGGGAGAGAGAAAAAAATTCCCAGTACCTGAGCACCAGTGTGGAAGCAGGCACTGGACCTCAATATCTTACGGACTTTTCCAGCAGAAACTGTTCTTGACTTGGGTGCAGAGGCCACTGAGCAGCTGTTGGAGAATGAACTGCTGGGTTTTGCCAGTGTGGGTTGATTTTTGCAGCTGGAACTCTCCCATTCCCTCCCCCTTGCCCCTTTCTATGTTATATTTGCTTTAGTTTACTGAAGAGACCCGTTTCAACAGTTGATTCTATTTTTATTTCAGCTCTCTAGAAAATGGGGTGGTTTAACAAAAGTCACAGTAAAGAGCAGTATCTCACAGTGTGTATTTGTCTGTCACACTGTCATCCTGTGATTCCTGAGGAGGGACTTGGGGACACCTCTGGCTGCAGATGCTGTGGGAAGCCCAGGAAGCTTTTGCTTCTGTTTTGGTTTGTCAAAGCAACATCTGACAGGTGACCATGCCAGAGGCTCTGCAGCACCAGGGTGGCACATGCAAGAGTCAACCTGCACTCAAAAAGGAAACCAGGAAAGAAGCACCAGGTCAACAGGTGAGATCCCGCTGCTTTCCTCATGTGCTGCAGGGGTCAGAGAGGGGAGGGCACTTCCAACCAGGCCAATTCCTCATGGCCAAATTCAATTTGGAAATGTTGTCAACGTTTGGACATGCCCTGCAGTGAGCACCTGGCACTTGGCAGTGGGAATGCTCCAAGCCCTGGGTAGGAGTGATGGATGCTCTGCTGCCGCTCCCAGCCACGTTCCTGTCCTGCACTGCTGAGCCCCTGCTGGGGCTGGATCTGATCCCCAGCTGTGACAACAGGCAGCCTGTGCTCCCCTGCTAAGTGGCATCCTGCCTCCCCTTCCTCCTCCAGTGTTTGTGCACTTTGGATGACGAGCTCCAGCTGCTGCCCTGGAGTCCACAGCTGTGTAAGAACAGTGCCTGGGTGAGCAGTCCTTAAGACGCTGACAAAATACAACATTTGTTCTGCCTGGAGCTTAAGATCAGCTGAAAACAGCTAAATTTCCTTGCTACCAGTTAAATTCTTCCTCGCTCTCCATAAAATCGTCTTGGCTTTTAAAAATAATTGTGTAATCTTGAAGTATGATGGATATTTGGGCTCTATTTACAGTATAAATTGGCAATGCTGTGATCTTTCTCTTCTGGCTTGCTTGCTTTTATACCAGAAAAGTATTTAGGTCCTGACTGGCTCATTTTCAGCAGTCGAGTGAGGTTTTGGTATCTGGAAACATAACGAAAGTGGAATTGCCGAGTTTCCTATGGAAATAATGTGTATCCCAAGTTACCCCTTTCCATCTACTCACTGCAGTTCTGGCTCAAACAAGCTTTGCTTGAGTGTCAGGCATTTTAGAGAGAAACCAAAACAACTCAATTATGAGGTCAATTACTTCTGGTGCTGGTGCTATGGGATACTCCATGAGTGAGTCATGCAAGGCCTGATTCTTCCATCAGTCTGTAGAATAGTCCCTTCTGAGCTATTAAATGTTCTGGAGTATCAAATTCTGCTATCCGACCATTCTCCATGACTAAAATCCTGTGAACATTAAAAGAAGTGTAAGTTTGGGGATACACCAGCACATATAATAAAATTGGTAATTTCTACTTAGTTTTAAAATAAGTTTCATTACTTGCTGGTTATTCAGCCAGGCTTTCCAACAGCTTTTCTGCTGGGAAACAGTGCTGGGATAGAAAGGGTTTCTGATCAGTGACTGTTCAAGTGCTGGGTTTGGAAGGAGGGGTTTTTGGCAGCTGAGACTGGAATGAGGTTTATGAACGGGTATTGGGTATTTTAGTTTCACAACTCTCAGGTGATGCAAGGAGCTGTAGTCATGGTTTTGCTGTGAGTGAGGGGGAGAGGGCTGTGACACAGCATGAAAGGCATCGTGTGGGAGTAAAGGATCTCTGATTAACCTGCTGGTGCCCTGTGGTTTAAGAGAGATCTTCTGAATTCCAAAGCTCGGAGGTTTAAACACAAAGAGGACAGAAATGAAATCGCTGTTCACCAGCTCGGTGTGTCAGTCACATCAGCTGCCCGTGTGCCCCCTGCTCAGAAATGTCTTTACCTGTCACAGTCCAGGACGGTGTTTACCCGGTGAGCGATTGTCAACACGGTGCTGTCTCTGAACTGAGTCCTCAGCATGGACTGAATCTGGACATCAGTTTCTAAATCCACTGCTGCTGTGGCCTCATCCAGAATGAGGATTTTGGCTTTCTGCAGGAGTGCTCTGGCCAGGCAAAGCAGCTGTTTCTGACCAGTGCTGCAAAAGCAGGAGGAAGGATGGTAGACTGAGGCCGGTAGTCACTTGGGGTCAGAACTGATGATTCATTTGAAATCAATAATGAAAAGGTGATTGTTCCCTTTCTCTGAAAGGGTGATTGAGGCTGGTGGCACTGCAGGTAGGTAACAGCACAAAGCAGCCTAAGGGAGGGAGGGGAAGGTATTACCATGGCACCCAGAAGAGCTGCACTTGGAACAGATTGCGGGGTTTTAAGTACTGCACAAATGCAAACCACCACAATGACTAAGTCTGAAAGGTCTTCCTTAGTGTCTTATGATTTGATTTCATGCTGCTAAACAGGACAGTAATGGAACAATTTGCAATCTGGATATCATTAAAGAATATTTTTTTAAAGGAACTATTAAAGCCTCCTTATCCAACCAGCTCTGTTCTCCTGGCCCAGGGGCTGACACTGCCCTGCCACTGTCTTTCTGCAGATACAGGTACCTTAGGTTTTCCCCTTGGTCGGTGCACTTGTATTCCAGCTGCTCTGGCAAATCTGCAACAAAGTTCTTGAGCTGAGTCAGTTCCAAAGCTGTCCAGATGTCTGCATCAGTGTATTGGTTTAATGGGTCGAGATTCATTCTTAGGGAGCCAGAAAACAGAACTGGATCCTGAGCACAGAGACAGTACAAACAACTCCTGAAATGAATTATAAAAACGAGCTCCTGGGTCCTGCCTACTGGGTGGGAATCTGTGACTGTTACACTGAATGGCAGACGAACTTGGCATAGAGGTTATTTCCAACTTGGAAACTGCTGAATGTCCCTCCTCTCACAGCACCTCATAAACCCTTCCCAGGTGTTCAAGACACCCTATGACTTTGGAAATGAGTTTCATACCTGGGGAACAACAGTGATCTTGGTTCTGAGGTCATGGAGACCGAGCTGGGCAATATCCTGTCCATCGATTAGGATGGCTCCTTCTGCAGCTTCCACCAGTCGCAGCAGCCCCACTGCAAGGCTGGATTTCCCAGCTCCTGTTCTGCCAGTTATGCCAATCTGAAAAGTGCAATGGAAGGACTTGGGTTTGGATGTGGATTGTTTTCTCACAGTTGGACAAACGTGTCATGTAGTTCCTCTTGGCCTTTTGACGAGAGACAGCTTTGCATGGATCTGATCTTTAGGGCTGTTTGTGATTCACACAGTCTGGCAATACTTTCTTAAATGGATGCATTTATAGTTTGCAATTGTTATGTAGAAAAAAGGAATCACAAAATCCTTTGATGGGAAGAATAATTACAAGACTTAGCAGTTCCAAGAGGGCATTGATGTGGAACTAGACTGAAAAAGTGGAATTCTTTTGCTGGACAAGGTGTGCAGTGTGGGAGATGGGCTCCTGCTTTCCGGCAGCTGCCGGGTTGCTGTTGCTGGGTGCAGGCAGGGGCTGTCAGTGCCCAGCACTGCTCACACTGCCAAAGGAGGGGTTTTTTACCTTCTCGTGCCCGTTGATGGTCACGCTGACACGCCTCAGTGCTAACTCCAAACCTGGTCTGTAGCACAGGCTGTAGTTTCTAAATTCAATCCTTCCCTCAGTGGGCCAAACTTGCCCTTGAAGTTTGCCATTCAGAGTCCAGGGTGCCTGAAGAGATGGAAGCAAACAGCAGTGTTGAAGGCTGATTTTAATGACTCAGTCAAGTGGCAATACTGGAATGGGAAGTTCATGAAGACACCCGTGCCAACTGCCCTCCAATTTCTCTGCTGTTTTGAAACCAGAAAAAGGCCTCTAACTTTCATACTGCACATGCTGGCTTTTTTACTTTATCCAGAGATGCCAGTCAGATTTTCTTTACTGAAAATGGGGAAGAACGTTGCTTGCATGTCAGAGTTCTGACATTAAGTGGTTCCATAAAAAAAAAATTTATATGCTCCTATAAACAGGACTGTGAAAGCCTCCTCTCTCAGGGCAGCATATGGAGATATAATTTTAATGATTACAGAACAAAAATTACTGCACTGGAGACTTCAGCAGCTCAAAGGCTATCTAGGAGCCATTAGTTATCAGAAAGTTACATCTGAAGTCACATAATAAGTACTCCAAATATGGGCAGGAAATGTCTCATTCCATGAGTGTTAACAAGTGAAGCTATTTTAATGGCAATCCAAGGCCTAACTGTGTCTGAAGGAAATAATGATCAGAGGTTATAAAACAAGTCTAGTCAGTTGGATAAAACCCAAATGCTACAGTTCTTTAAAGGAAACATGAGTGGCCTTTTAGAAGGGGAAAACGAGAGTTTTTTCAGGTGCAACAGGAAAGTTACTCATTGAGTTTGCAGAGATGTTCAACCCCTTCTAGTAAGGTCAGCAGTGGATTAGTTACCTCCTTAGGAGTCCTCAGGTATTCTCTCAGTCTCTCCACAGAAACAATGTTGTTCTCTATTTCTGTCCAGGAGCGAACCATCCAGTTCAGAACTCCAGTTATCTGCCACATTGGAAAAGCAGCATTAGGGCAGAAAAAAGAGCCCTGACCTGTGGTCAGGAGTTACCTGGTACTTTGTCTTAGTGTTTATTTCTAAAGATCTCCTCATCAGCTAATTATATGAGAAATTAGATTACATCAGAAAACCTTAAAATGCTGAAGTGAAAGCCAGGTCCTGCCATAGTCCCTTCAGCCTTTTTATAGAGAATGAAATGCTACTGACTTGGATGCTAAAAGATGGTGTAGCTGTTTTTTATTCTCTTGTGTTACTAGTCTACAAGCAGGTAAGACAGGTGCTAAAGACCTTGCTTCAGCTGCCCAGGGCTTGCTTTGACTTAAATATAAGTTCAGGTGCAGGAAGAAGAAGATGGCCCATATGTGTGTTTATGAGGTGCAGCACCTAAGGGGCCATGTGCTCCAGATGCTCTGGATTTCAGCAATGACAGCAGGATTTGGTAGGAAAAGGCATCTAGAAAGGCACAGAAATAGTTCGTAATAGGAATTAAAATGCAGTTGCTTTTGATGAAGGCAAGCATGGTACTTTTTCCACACTGGGTTACCTGGAGAGCATAGGAAAGGGAGAAGCCAGCAGTTCCTGGACTGAGCTGTGTCCTGCCCATGGCTGCAAACAGGGCTGCAAACAGCACGATGCCATTGCCCAGGAACTCCAGGTTTGTAGCAAGCCACCTGCAGGAGGAGGGAGCACAGAGCTGTTGCTGGGTGCCCTCTCCCTTTCTCCCAACACAGGATTACTTTACAGAACGCTCGTGGAGCTGCTGGGCAGATTTGTACCTGTCAGCAACAGCTCCAGGAAAGCAAATTCGCTGGTTCTCATCCACTAGGAAATTGCTCTTTGAAATAAACCTCTGCTGGTCTTTGTGAGCACGGATCACGCTGCTGCCTTGGAAGGTTTCTGAGATGTGGGAGTAGATGGGTGACCTGCTGGCAGCCTCCATGCGCCTCAGCTGGCAGGAGGTGGTGACATAGAAGTGCTGGTGCAAGGGGGACAGAAGGGAGAGTCGGTAGAAGGCTTGTGCCTCTGGGGAGGTACTCTGCAGGAAATGTGGGGAGGCCTCAAGCAGTGCAATAATACACACTATCCTTGTATTACAAAACCTGTGCATGTAGGAGATGACTCTGGAAGATGAGGCAATCTTCCTGCCTCTGTTATGGCCTGTCTGTATTAGGAATAACTCCGTGGTTGGGGTAAAGGAGCCAGGGTGCTGTGAACCCAAAAACCCTCTCCACTCAGTTTCTCCTGCAGCTGAGCCCTATGCTTGACAGAGATGTATTTACCCTCCTCCAGTGCTCAGTCTTGGCTGGCAAACATGGATATATGAAACAGTAGCGTAGGAATTCTGCAGGAAAGGAAAAATGTTTTGGTTTTCGTGTGATTTACACTAATGGAGATGAGGGATATAGCCCTAGGCAGGATTTGTTTCAGACATCAGAAAAACACAAACCTCTTTGTGAGGGTTTTGGGGTGCTTTGGAAGGTTGAGGTGATGTGGGAAAGGGACTGACATTACTCTTGCTCAGATGCAACTTGAGATGATGAAACTAATTTCAGCATGCTTTCACTCCTAAGAAACGGAAGGAGGCTTTCTGCAGGGACGTGGCTGTGCTGCTTCAGCCTCTCCTGCGTGTGCATCTGTGAGCTCCTACCTGGAATGCTGCATAAAGAACAGTCAGGGGCACTATGGCCACTGCTGCCCATGGTGTAGCCACCACAATCACCAGGTAGATCTCCAGTAAGTTGAACAAGAATCCCAGCACGGACTTCAGCTTGTCAGGGATGACAGAATCAACAGCATCCATGTCTCTGGAGAAGCGGTTCAGCAGGTGTCCAATGGGTGTCTGCTCGAAGAAGAGCATTGGGGATCTCATGACGTTGCTCAGCAGCTGCAGGAAGAGCTGGTGTGAGGCCAGGACACCCCCCAGCAGCACGGCTGCTGTGCAGGCAAACCTGCCAAGGGCTGGAAGAGAAAAATGATCATTACTAGGTCTGAACAAACCCACCTTGGAGTTCTCCTTTGCAAGACGTGATTTCCACTTAGTCCTGTGAATGCTGCACCCGTGTGCATTCAGGAAGGTGCAACAGGAATTCAGCCACTGTTTAGCAAGAATTAAACAAAGCCTCAGAGCTGCAGGGTCAGCTGCCCTTTCTGTAGAGTAGTTACAGAGCGGCCAAAGACCTTCTAAGCCAGCTTGATGGGGGGGCATGGATTCAGGAACTTAAACACGCAGAAAAAATTATTCATTCATCACAAAATAAGCTTGACTGGGATTATTTTAAATTGCTCAGTGATATTTTTTCTTTTTCTTTTTAAATAGAGTGACTGAAAGAATTGTGGCTATTTTAAAAGAAAAAAAAGAAATGTAAAAGTCCACAAGTTTCTTCTTTTCTCCCTTATGGGACCTAAGCCAAGATTTCATTCAGCATGGAGAAGAGCCCCCACTTGCACTTTGATATGATTAATTTATGCTGGAAGAACGAAAAGAGATAAAAAACATTCAGGGTTGTGGCCAAAAGCCCAGGAAGCTGAAATCCCAATGATATGCACTTGTTTATATTCTGAGAAAACATTCTGGACATGGGAAAGGGAGGCAGGAATACAGAGAAAAATTAGGTGAGCAACTTAAACGAACCTTGAACCACTCCTAAGGCTCCAAAGACTCCAACTCGGAGCTGTGTGTGCTGCTGTGTCCCGTTGTGCACGGGGTCATCTGTCCAGAGGCTGAGCCAGTAGCCCCGTGAGAAGGCCATGGCCTGCTGGCACGTGAAGGACAGGACAATGTACACACACAGGGCTGGACCTGTCGCCTTCAGGTAGGCTCCAAACACCCCAGCACTGACCTGGAGAGAGGCAAGTGGGGAAAAAGAGGAGGAGAGGTTGGGAGGGTGGAGGTTGTTAGCAAAAAAAAGCAGCTCTGAAGCAAGCAATGATTTATTATGGCATTTCTCAGTTATATATCACAGCCATAGCAACCATGTTGATTCTTGTTTTGTTTGCTCATGGATGACTAATGAAGGCATACTTAAAGAAATCATTAATGAATGATCATTATCAACTGATGAATGTTATGCAATAGGCTCATGTTACTTTGGGATTGCATGTGAGGCTTTCTTTATGTCAGGCAGTGGTTTTCCTGTGCTGTTGGTGTGAGAGAACCGTCATGTTCACGCTGGGTGCTTGTGTGGGGGCCTGCTGATCAGGGGAGGTGAGGAGATCCCAGTCTGGTGAGTGCTGGGGTTCCCTGAAGAAAAAGCTGCCTCTTTTGGGGTTTCTGACTTAGTCTAATTATTCTCAGTATAGTATGTCCTTGTCTCAGTTATAGGGCAGACCTGTACAGCTCAGCTGCCTCCCCTGGCTGTGCTTTAGCTGAGGCAGGGAGCTGACCTGCCTGCCATGAGCGTGCTGTCCCCATGGAAGGTGCTGTGCTTACCCTGCCGTGCTGAGTCCTCTCTGCCTTGGTTAATCCTCCCCTGGTGGCTGCAGCACTGGTACACTCTTGGCTCACAGGAATGGTTTCCCTTCTCACAGCACATTTTACCGAATTGCCACTTCATGAAGAAAACAAAAATACTTTCAATTTTTAGCCACCCCTAAATCCATGCCTGTTTTGAGGGCTGCAGTTTTCAGGGTCCTCCAGAGTGACCCCAGCCATTGTCCATGTTGTCACAGGGACTGGGCTCTGTCAAGCCACTGAGGAGCAGAGGCTTCAAGCATTCGCTCTCTGAGGCTGCTTTGGGATGAGTCTGACCTTACAGCCCCACAGGGAAGTGAGCAGCAACCAAATGTAGCAAGGAGCCTGTACCTGAGCTCTGTCCTGCCTCCTTGTGAAATACAGAAGAAAGGTCAGTCAACTTCCACGTTCAGGAGCAGCCTTTTACCTATTCTTCAGTTTTGCTGGTTTGCTCTTGTTATTAATTTACAGCTCCATCCCAAACCTGTATCATCCTCAGAAAGAGCCTCTGTGTAGGCTTGTGTGGGCTTTTGGAGTAAATTCTTCAATGTCTGAGACTGCTTTAAGCTCACCTGAGGGGTTTCTCCTGAGATGGACCATTCCCAGTGGTGATAGCGCCTTTGGTGTCTCCCACAGCTGTGAAAGAATGTAGTTTTATTCTAAATGCTTTAGAATCCTGTTTTATCCTATAAAGCTTTTGAAAGACAGGTAATATGGAGGAAAGATTCATGAAATTTTTTTCTAAAAGTAGAAATATCAAGGTGAGGCTTGAAGAATAGCACATACAGTGGGTAACAGTGTACTGCATGATTATTGTCTACTACTACGGATTCAAGAACCAATTTTGAGGTGATGAGTCAGCTGATTTGACAGGCATATTTTCCCCATAAAAAGCAACACCATACTGTGATTGGATCTCTGCTTTTAATGTCCATAATAAAACAGATGTGATATGAAGGGACCCAACTGACTGATAGACCTAGGAAGAATGATTCCAACCCATCTGGCTTACCTGGAAAACCAGCATGTGGCTTCTCTTCTGCAGTAACGTGTGAACGAAGAAATTCTGCAAAGGCCCCGTTTCTCTGTAGCAGTTCTTGGTAGGAACCAGTTTCTGAGATCATTCCATCCACCAGAAAGACAATGTTGTCCACTTGAGGCAAAATGTTAATTGTGTGAGTCACCAGCACACGAGTCTGCTTGAATGAAGAGGGAAGAGTTACAATTGTTCTGCTGTCAGTGCTGGTATCAGTATTTCAGGATCAAATTTAGGCCTCAAAAATTCATCAGCCCGAATGGAATTAAAGGGTATTTCCTTTTATTTACATTTCTGAGCTTATTTGCACAGATAATTGGAGGACAAGATATAAGAAAACTAATTTTCCCTAGATAAATTGGCATATTCTGAATTTCTAATAAAAATCAAGCCCTTTGATTTTTATTAGAGTACACCTTAAGTCTGATACATTCTTTTTAGCCAGTCATTCTGTTTCAATACAATAATTTTATTTGGATACTTGCAACCAATCCTCATGGACAGAGAGATATTTATAACCAGATATGGTTAATTGGACTTTCTAATGCAAGAAATTGCCTTCTTCCTGTTTTCCTTCTATAATGGGAAACTGAATTGAGTGTTTCTAGGCAATTTGTAGTATGAATCCAATAGAGCTGCCCTAGCATCCCTTCTCATGTAACCATGTTAATTACCCAGATTGCCTGACAGCAGAGGAATGTCAAGGAAAAACAAAACACAACCGATACAAAAAGCATGGAGGAGAAGTGTTTAAGTGATGAAAACTGTAAAGGTGCCGCTGAACTATTCAAATGTAATGGGATTAGACATCATGGTGATAGAATTTGGAAAAGATCAGGCAGCTCTTCTGAACTGTGCTAGAAGTAAATTTCAAAAGGAGGGAAGGATGTCGACAGAAGAACTGTAAAAAGAACAAAAGAAGTGTAAACTTGCTGGGGCAGTAAGGCTGGCATGAGGCATGTGGTTTGCATGAGGATAAAGACAGCCTTTCTCCTCCTGGCTGAGATTCCCTGCAGGACTTGGAGGTGCTGTGTGGCCTGCAGAGATTCACCAGTACCCAGCTGCCACTGTAAAAAAGCATTTGTGAGCCCTTGATAAAATGAGCAACCCACCCTACTGGGAATATTCTGGGGGCTCTGCTAACTCGAGGCATTGTGCAATTGTTTCCAGTTTGGGTTCAGAACACACCTTGTCCTTCAGTAAACCATTGGGTCCAAGGACCTGCTCAAAAATGTGCTGCCCAACGTGGGCATCAACAGCTGACAGGGGATCGTCGAGCAGGTAAATCGAGGCCTTCTGGTACACGGCCCGAGCGAGGTTCACCCTCTGCTTCTGCCCTCCAGACAGATTGATTCCCTGGAAAATACATCGATTTTGTTTATTTCAAAGCTACAGTGTATTTCCCAACTGCTGACTCCCTTTTATAGTGAGGCTTTATGACTTCCTTATTCTTAAATCAATGCATCTCCCCCACTCCCTCCCTCCAAAAAGAGTCTCTTGAACAACTCCTCTCTCCTGAAAAAGAGCACCCAAGAATGACCTGGATGTGTTGATTTTGGTCTTAAACATCTCTCATATCTCTGGTTAATCTGTCAGAAAATGGCTTAAATTAAATTACATCATGGCCCAACTTTCCAGAAATTCTTGAGCACCGGCCTCTTGTGAGTTTAGTTTTTTTGTGTTTTCATCACAGCTCCCAAAGCTGGCCAAAACATAGACCCAAGGCAGTACCTTTTCTCCTATTTCACTCTTCTGCCCTGCAGGAAAGGTCTCCAAATCAGGGTGCAGTGCACAAGCCTCTGTCACTCTATTGAACCACGCTTCATCCATCTCTTTCCCAAACAGAATATTATCTTCCACTGAAGCATTTAGAACCCAAGCTTGCTGGGGGACATAAGCTGCAGTGTCCTATAAAAGTGGAAGAATTGACATTGTGAGAAGCCACCTTCAAAGACAAGCTCTCTCAGGTGTGGAAATCTGGGATGATCATCACCACTGACAGTTCTCAGAAGGCTTTGCAAAATCTGAGTCTGCACTGTTACTACCCTACAGGGGAGTAAACAGAGATGCAGGTACAGGATGCAATTTACCAGGATGAGACTTCAGCTCACTGTCAGAGGGGGAAATAGAACTGGATCTTTGAAGTACTATTCCAGGTCCTATTCCCAAAGTTCAGGCTCATCTGAGAGGTCAGCAGCACCTTCAGATATTTAAATATGGACAGATACATACAGCCTGTGTTAAAATTCAGCAGTAAATGGGTTTTCCTCAAGTACCTGATGCTGTGCTTAATACCTCACAGTTCCTGGAAGCAGCCAAATTACAGAAGCAAATGCTGAGGGGAACATTCACCTTCATGGTCATGCAGCCGTCCGTGGCCTGCAGCTCGCCCAGCACCGCTGCCAGCAGGGAGGATTTGCCTGCACCCACCTGCCCAACCACAGCCAGCAGAGAGCCCTGGGGCACGCTGAGCTCTATGCTGGGGGAAGAAGATCACCCTCTTACCACATTTTAGATAGACTTTCTGAAAAGAAAGCAGTTGTAATAAATAATTGTAATTGTTATCAAAATCCGTGCTGTTGTTGGGTATGTATTGAGCAAATCCCCTCATTTCATCCCTTCAGACACCTCCAGCCTGAAAGTCTTCGTCCACGTCTCCATCCGAGTTTCATACCCAGATCCCCATTCTTTGGCTAGCCCAAAGCACTGCATACAGAACACTCCTGAACATCAGAACTTTTCAAAGCTTTTCTTTTCTAAAACATCAATGCATTTTGAAATAAACGTGTAGTGATGTCATATATAATATCTGCATTCCATCTGTTCTACTCTTTTTTGCCTTAAATCGCTGTAATTTCGTATTTGCTCAAGAAAACTGTATAAAGAAAACAGTCTCCACATAATAAGGCAACAGGCATCTTCCCATTTATGTGCTCCTCAACATAAAAGCAAAATTACGTCTTATCTGATTTTATAATTTTTAGAATGCAACACTGAATATGAATCAAACTCAGAAGCCTCTGGATATTCCACCCTGGTTTCACTAAGGCCCTGAGGAGTTAGTTCACCCAGCCTCCACCCTGTAGTAAGGGTAAGTCTGTACCTTCTAAGACAAGGAGAAGTTTCTTTGCTCCAGCAAAAAGTCCCATTTCTTATGGTGATACTTGCCTGTACTAAAACATCAAGAGAGACCTCTTGTAAATGCAAAGATGGCTACAGAAACGTTCCAATTTATGTGATGTTATGTTTCAGTGTGTATTTATGTTACAGAAAAGCAACCTTTATTATGAAAAGAAGGGGTAAATCACCAGATTAGATTTAATTGTAAGAAATAATGAGGACAGAGAGATAAAGTGACAGTAAGGGGCAAATATTTTTCTCTTGACTATATGGTGTATATACCCTTAGAAGCTGAATGATGGAAATTATTCCTCTTTTAAGACAAAAGTGCTAAAATAAAAGCTCACCACAGCCAGAAGTGTTTCTGCTTGAGCTCTCAGGATTCAGTTCTTCCAGATTCAGAAAAGCTGCTAAGCGGTTTAAGGAAACTTTGGCCTGAAATGAAGCAACACACAGAATAAAATAAGATTTAAAGTAGAAAGAGAGCACAAACCCAAAGTGGAGACAGCTTGAATACCCACTGAGAATACTGACTAGTGCTATGCTGGAGATGCTGTAGGCTTAGATGGCCAAGGCAGCTCCTCCTTATGTTACCTGCCTTTATTCCCACTTAGCTTAGGAAAACCCCCATATCCTTCCCTGTGCTTCTGGATCAGTAAAATTGGTACTTCTTCATCCAATTCTTCCTGCAATCTTTCCAGTGATTGCTTCTGTACATGAAAATCTGTGACAGTCTTGGAGTGTAAGAGGGAAATGAATTTCCTAATTTCTTACTGAACAATTAATTGCTTTTCTCTCTAGCCTGGACTAGCAGGGTCTCCCCTACGGAGATTTTGCTCCACCTATTCTGATTTCTGTGATTAAAAACAGAACTGGAAGCCCCTCTGAGATCTAATGGTGCTTGTACTGAGCTACAAAAGACTTAGGAGTAATTCTTGTTGACTCTTTTGTCAATATAAAGGAGCCTTTCTGAAAAGCAATGCCACAAAGTACCTTTAGCTGCAAGCCCTTGCACTCCACCGTTTCACAGTGGCAATTAAATAGCTGATGTGCAGAGCCCTAAGAAATCCCTGCCTTTACCTGCTAATGGGGATATGTAAAAAACCCTTATGGCCAAAGGAGGAGGGGCAGGGCCTGCAGTTAACCTGGACAGCAGCATTGATGGAGAAGGGCAGGAAGGAGTGGGCAGTGTTGAGGATGTTGATCAGTGTTAGGGACACAAAGGCCTTCTCAGCATCCAGCACGTGCGTGTTGTCCACCAGGGTGTACACAGCAAACATGACAAATGTGATCTGAAAGGGAGCAAAAGACAAACCACTTGCTTCAGAATGGCTCAAGGAAGACAGGCCCTCCAAGACTCTGGGATCCACTTGGTTAAATCCAGGCTATCACCTCCTGCAGGTACCACAGGAAAAGGTCTGGCGTGTTGGTGACACAACCACGTTTGATCATTGGATGTTTGTTCTGCTTTAAGGAGGTTTTGGTGCAGCAGCCACAGCAACTCCTGTGACCTCCAGCTCCTCCAGGGAGATATAATCTTTAGCTGTCCACAGGAAAAATCTGTCCAGGCAGGAGTACAAAGAAAAAGGGAAGTAACAGTACATGTTTTATGTAGGAAGGTGATCCACTCACCAGGAAAGTTGATGAATGGAAAGAAACTAGGGATGCTGAGAAGAGAATCTGAGATCTTTTTAAGGCCTGAAGTTCTTGCCTTCGTATTCCAAGCACTTTCTCCATGAAGGTTTTCTCCCAGCCATACAGTTTGATTACTTTAATGTTACTGAGAATGGCATTGGTGAGTTTGGCCCTCTCATCCTTATGTTTCATCTGGGTTTCCTGTAATACATGTTTGAGTTTTATCATTGAATAGGCTGAATGTTTAATGGTGCAATTATTCTGAAGAAAAAATACCATATTCCTGCCTCCAAGTTCTGAATAAATTTCCCTACAGTTGAGCTGTGTATACTGTTTTGCTTATGAATCTTCCAGGCTGGGAAATATTTTACTTTTCATCTTCAGAGCTTTATTTTTACTGGCAGTACATGAAAATAACAGAAAAGTAGGGCGAACATAGTAAAAGACTGAACATGGAAGAGCTTACTCTAAATTTCAAGACACTTTGCAGGCTTCAGATAGTCCTATGTTACTTCAGACAGTCACGGTAAGCATGAATAATAAATATAAGTAATCACATAACTCAGTGAACCACTTCATTTTTATGAAGGAAAATGTACCTGAAACTGACTCCTCTTCTTGGTGATCACAAAATTCAGAGGCAAAAGAAAAAGAAATACAGCAATTGCAGTCAAGGCAGATGGCCCTAGAAGCTGTATGGAGACAAAAGGAAAGAGAAGGAACTCCTGGTGATGACTAGAAAGATTTTTTTTTTTTGTTCCCTTGTTTACCTTCCCTCTTATTTGAACTCATGTATAACATCCCTCTGGCTAAGCCTTGACTCCAATCTTGCCTTTGCCTTTCCTGGGAGCTGTGCTCCTAAGCACTGTGGATTGTTAACTCTCCAGGCAGGATAACTCCTGTCATCAGGCTGTGCTGAATTTATTCGCTCCCTTGTTAGGAACTAGACGGGCGCTGAAGGCGATCCAGAGGCACGCTGGCAATCCCAGCCATTCCCGGCGCCTCCCGTCCGTCCTGGATGCGTTCAGGAGGACATCTTGTGGCTGCACAGAGTAAGCGACCCCAGACGGCACCAGGTTCTCCCTTAACTAACAAACCCAAACCCTCAGCAAAGTATTCTTGTAGCATAAATATCCCAGCTTGTCTGCGTGAGATGAAACGGTGGCATTATCCTGGGACAGCTCTTGGATCCCAGGGCTCATAACAATTCTGTATCAACACCTGTTTGTCATGGGTTCTCATCCCTAGGGATGGCTGGAGAGGGGAGTGCTGGTGGACACAGTTACAGGTACTGTGCACAAATGTCTGGGAACACCAGCAAAGAAATGTAATTATGCTCCAGCCGCATGCAACTTGTCAACGTCATTCGAAAAGGGATGATGACTCCTCACCAGTCTGTACCACTGATTTTTCACAGCCACAGCATCCTGCCAGGCACGAGGCACAATCCATCCTGGGTAGTACAGGAATGCCTCAAAGGCCTCTGGAAAGCTCCT
The DNA here is from genome assembly GCF_015227805.2 of Hirundo rustica. Taxonomy (NCBI): domain Eukaryota; kingdom Metazoa; phylum Chordata; class Aves; order Passeriformes; family Hirundinidae; genus Hirundo; species Hirundo rustica. The sequence goes on from NC_053464.1 coordinate 7,740,549, forward strand.
GTGAATCACTTGTCTCTATACTGCTCACACTTCCATTTGCCAAAACCAGGGACTAAACAACAGGGCTCTGTTTTGCTGAGGAAATACCATACACTGATTAAAAATGGATCTTTTAGATTACCATCCCTTATTTCTAATTCATGTTTTGCTCGCTCCTTGCTAAACTCCTTGGTACCTATGAAATTCAAAGCATCCAAGACTCCTTCTGAATGGCATGTAACTTTGCTTCAAGCTCTTTCACTGATCTTGTGGTAATCAGGCTTCAGGATGAAGTATGTCAAGTTGCTACTTCAGACCATTCCCTATTATGTTCGGGGACTGTTCCAAGGAGCTGGAACTGGACTTTCAGCCTACACTGGGCCACCCACCACCTCTTGGCTGTAAAGAGAAGTGACAGGAAAATCTGAAGCTGAAGTTTATCAGTCAGCTCACAATAACCATACTCAATCTCCTAAAAGAGACTGAATACACAGGTGAGAAGATGAACTGAAGGATCAGACAAGGAATATATATCAATACAAATATCTTTCAGAAAGAAAAGTGAATGCACCATGCTACAGAGCTCAGAAAAATATGGCAATTTCATGTAATTCAAACCAGTAAGTAGAATTTTGAATCCTCCTTCTTCCTTTGATATTTAGACTAGAAAGAGATCAATAAATAGTGTCATATTTTACCTGCCACAAGAAGACAAAGCAGATGATAATCCGAATGGGAGCCAGCCAGGTCCCATTGAAATAGATAATCAGATCCATTAGCTTCTGCACATCAACAGATACCAGATTAACAATTTCACCTGTGGTTGCTGCTTTCCTTGAGGCATTTGACATAACTAGGATCTAGACAGGGCAGAGTAGAAAGGACATCATCAAATAATAGCTTTGGTCCATAAGTCAAGCAACATTCTTTTCCTCATAGAGAACAAAAAGAGGGAGAAAAACCTGAAATCCCAGGTTTGAAACTATGCTGCTACCTGGGCCATGTGACTTCACTTTAATATAAAGCATTTTCTCCTTTTCCCCAGCCATCACCTACAGGATAAGAAAAGTTCATGCTGATTTTTTCTGTTTCCTTTTCTTGGCTTTTCCTTCTTAGGGAAGCTCTGAAAAATGTACCTGCCGTGTACTCGGCTCAGAGATGAATACAGGACAGCTACATCCTAAAACTAACGACCTCTCCCCTGATATTGCTATGAACAATGTGCATCATTTCTGCTAAGGTAGGGCTAGAAAAAAGCACAGCTAAAAAAGGAGCTGCAGCCTCACCTTCCTGTACACGAGGCCTGTTACTGCAGTTCTCAGCCTCAGCCCCAGAACAAGGCACATGTACATATAGCGCTGCTCAAACACGGTCTGGAGACAGCCCAGCAGGAACATGCTGAGGGCATAGAAATAGCCAAGCCAGCTTGGGGCTGCCTCATCCTCAAAGAACTTCAGGAAAAGGCTGCAAGACAGGAGCAAAACGTTGCTGAGCCCACACAGAACCGATGAAATATCAGACACACAGAAATAAACTGGCAGAAATATTGGTGATTTTTTCTGTATTCTCTCTGGCTGAGGTTTATCAGTAAATAGCAGAAGAATTGGAACAGATAATATCCTGATTTTTGAAATCTAGCCACTCGTGGTTTTGAAGCAATCTCTGATCTCAGCATCCTCTTTGGGTAGAGCTCATCCTCAGTGTTAAGGATGGCTCCTGATTTTCAAGAATTTGTCAGAAATATGCAAAGTGGTAGCTGTAATCTGAGTCATTGACATTTCCAGAACTTCTCCTAAGCTTAATGACTAAGAAAGGATTTTGCTCATGAAAATATAACGTAATGCAGGTTGGTGTGTACCAACAGAACCCACAAAGCATTTTATCAATGAACAAAGATATTTAAGATGTGTAGAATGCACAGCTGTGCTCTTTCTTAGCAAGGGAACATGGAGCCTTAAGATTACAGCAAGTGGCAAGTGATGTGATATAGAGAACCATCAAATAACTCCTGTTGTAGTGAAGTTGTCAAATGGCTTGGTGCATCCTGTCCTTCCCACTGCTGGAGCACAGCAGTGCAGACAGTGTGCACAGCTTCACACAATGGCTTTGTGTCTTCTCCTCCTGAACTGACCCTGGGTTTAGCACAAATGACACCTGAGTTCCTTTCATCAGCAAGAGCAAATTTCAAAAGGTTTGTGTGTGTGTGTGCTGATATACACATCTCCGAGCTCATGCACACAGCAATCTTGTACATGTGACAGAAACAGATCATAAATCTGCACATACCTCAGTACCTTTGGGGTGGAGAACAAGAAGACATCACAGATAACTAAGCAGACAGTGCTGAGAAGGAAGTAAGTTCCAAACATACTCCAAAACATTCTCAGTAAGAGGCCGCTCTGACTCTGCTTTGATTGCAGTAGAGCCTCTGTCTCTTCAGCTTCTGCTGTGCCACTTTCAGTTTTCTGACCCTTCCTAAATGTAGCAGACTCCATTTTCCTGAAGGAAGAAACAATGACAAAGTTACCTACAACTGGAGAAAGGTTGGGCATTTTGTACCTTCACAAAAACACTAAATATCTCACTCTGGGTCTCATACCATGTCCAGTATAAAAGCTCATCAAAAACTGGCCCCTCTCACAGAAAGTTATTTCCGTGCTTCCAGGAGTGGGAGGATTTTCTCCAGCAGATTTTAACACTTAAAACCATATTTTGCACAAAGGGACTCCCACACCAGTACCTGTGAGGGTATTTGCTTAGATCATGTAGAACTGCCCAGCTGAGCCCATGGTTTGCTCTCCAGATCAAATACTCACTGCTGGGTTCTGCTGTGACATTTCTTCCACTCTCTTTCTGCCCAGGCAACAATTTCTTCAGAGGAATCCTGTTTCCTCACTGGCCACAAGTCATCCACTCCCAAGGCGTGCTGAGAGCCTCTCAAGAGGAGCCTGGAGGACACAGACTGCAGTCAGGGGAGCACAGCAGGATCCGTGGTGTGCGTGACACTTCCAGAACACAGGGGCATCAAGGCAGTGCACCACAGAGAGCACACAGGCACTGACGTCCCAGCCCTGCTCAGGCCTGTCCTGCCCCACAATAAACATCAGTGTCCAGGAAGAGCAGTTTTGCTGGGAATCCCCAGGCTATCTTCTGTCAGCACAATGGGGATTTGCAAGTCAGCCCTAATCTCTGGTCCATACTGAGAGTCCTGGGCAGTGGAGAAGAAAGTTCAGTTTAACTTTCTCTGGGCTCCATGAAAGGCAGATGAGACCTGATCACAGTGGGTGTGAAGGAATATAATTGTTTTACTTGTGAATGCTCAGCAGCACGCTGAGCCTATGCCCTCTTCACTGTTTTCCCCTTTCCCAGCATTTGTTACAGCAAGGTCTGGCAGGCAGAGAGGGCTGTGGTTGGTGTACAGTGATTTTTTGAGATTGATGAGATCTGTTTCAAGATTGAGAGGGCACTGGAGGGGTAGTTGGGAGGCAGAAGAGAATTATCTAAAATTACAAATTTAGGTTTTAAACTATTTTGAGAAAAGTAAATTAAATTTTTATAATTTGTTTTTCTGAGAATACCTCACAAGGGAAATAATTTAAAGAAATAATTTAAATCCTCACTCCATAAGCTAACTCAGGGGCTGAGATATTTCCTGCTGGCTGCCATCCATACCCTCTCCGATCTCTGCTGCTGCTGCTTTTTTCTGATATTGTAGCAAAACCACATCTTCTGTTTGCTTACCCAGAGAACCACCAGTATGTGATTTTGGAAAGAAAAGAGCTGCTGGCTTCTGGGCACTGATTCTGATGGGAGAGAAAATGTGTGATATTTAAATATAGAAAAGGGCATGTGTCAGATGAACATAGTTCCCTTCTGTGCTTCCCCAGGAAAAGAAATCAGGGTAATCCCCCCTCCCCATTCACTGAACCAGAGTAAGTGTATTGTGGAGCCTCAATGGGATTGGGAGATTTTGGAGAATTTGGCTTTGCATAATGTCTCAGATGGAAGAACAAAGAATGAAGTTCTTCACACCCAGAGACATTTATCTTCTTAAGCACAGAGCTTTTCCATACTCATACCACAAAGAGAGTACTGCAGCACAGGAGAGCAGCACTAGGGGAAGCAATAGACCCTATCCACTGGTTTCAGTGACAAGAAAAATGAGTATGGATGGGTTTTTAGTTTTAAAAAACTTACATAGAGAGACAGAGCACTGTTATCCCGAATTTTGCCAGTTACCTTTTGAAACTGTCAGCTTTTTGACAGAATGATGTATCTTACATCACCCAGATACTCATGTGCCTGTGAATCCCCATATATTTAAAATCCTGTTTCAGCAATGAAGCAAACGATTAGCAAAAGCTACCTTATACTTACAGGATTGTTGTCAGCTTTAGAGAAGAAGGGAGGGTGATCAACTAAGCAGAACAACACAAGTTCTCCTAGCACCAGGCCAGCATAAAGGTAAGTTGTAACATGGTGGAAATGGTCTTTCAGGAAGCCCTGAGGAATGGAATACTGATGAAAATGAGGAAAGAACCTTCATGCTTAACCAGCAGAGAAAGAGCATCTCATATTCTACCTCTGCAAATAAACATTCACCACAAACATAAAGTGTCATGAATCATTTTTCTCAGCACATATTTTAAAAGAGGAATTTGATTCTCCCCCTTGCAGTCAATGAGACAAAACCAGCTGTTGTTTAGAGACTTTGTAGTCTACACATTAAAGGTATATTATCTCACTTACTCTTTCCAGGGCATGCTGAATTTTGGAACTAAACATCGCAAGTGCAGCCATAAATGAGAGCAGCCAGTAAATCAATAGGACCCCTGAAGACTGGATGCCCATCATTCTTTCTGCTTGGGTAAGGAACAAGGCAAGGACCTGTGGGGAAGTACAAATTTGTCCAAATAAATACCTGGTAATGGATGCCAAACATTGTTATCATTTTAATGAATACAATAGAGAAAAACCAGTTAGCTTCTTGGCCAAACATTTCAAGATGCTCAGAGTTGCAGTACTGTTCCTAAGAGGCTAACACTGAAAAGCTGTATGTGCAAAATGTGCACTCAAGAATGTCTACAGAGAAGGCAAGCAATAAAATTACAACTGGGCCAACAGGCTGGAAGGATTTAGGCTATGAAGATACAATGACAGAAGGGGAGAATTGGCACTTTTTTATTGAACAGAAATCACATTTCATTCTAAACCATACTAAATCACATACTGTGGTTATGAGAAACGAAATCTTGTCTCATTGTTGTGAGACCTATTTCTAAACCCTACTGAAACCTCAGCTCCTGCCAGGTGTGCTCTGCCCACAGGGTCTGCCCCAACTCCAACCCCCTGATGTGTCACACAGCAGAGAGGCACAAAGTGCATCCCCAGCCTTCTGCTCCCCATCAGCCAAATTTGTGCTCAGAGATAGCGAGAACCACGGGAAATACCAGCTCTGCCCCAGGGGGGCTAAGCCTGGCCATGTGCAGGCAAACAAGGGAGGAATTACCATTGTGATTCCCACCACAGCAGGGCTAATGAAGAATGCTGGGGTCCGTGGGGTTCCTTGGCTTTTCTCCCACACCATGAAGAAGACATTAGAAAAGCACAGTATTACCAGGATGAATCCAAGGGCCTGGGGCAAAGACAAAAACCACACACTGGAATGAACTGAAATGCTGGGACAATCTATCAAATTGAATGATCCAAGCTGCCTGGGCAGTAAGACTGGAGAAGTGGAAGATCAGGCTTGGGACAGAGAATGTTATGGGTAGTGTCAGGGAATCAAACGGAAGGAGAGGGGAGAAGATTTTATGACGTATCTTCCTAAAACTTTATTTGATTTATATTGACCTGAGTCAGGAAATATCAAAAAAAACCTCATAGACATGGATTGTCAGGAAAGAATGAATAATTCAGGAAAGTTAAGATCTGCATCAACACTGAGGTAATTTTAGGAACAAACCCTATGCTTTACCCTTACCATTTTGGCCTTGAAGATGTGGGACATCCTGATGTAGCCTCTGTTTCTGTGTCGAAGGTACCAGTAGTAGAAAGGAAAACAGATCCAAAGATAGGCACAAGGGATCCAGGCAATGATGGAGCTCTCGAAGCACCAGGTCATTCCCGGGATGTTTGCATGCCATGTCTGGTTCCAGTCCTGAAACAGAAACAGTGCAGAAGTGAAGGACATGATGGAGAGCAAGGCTGGGGACAGGAATCCCATGACGGAAAGAGGAAGCAGATAACGACTCGCAAACTATGACGGTAGTTTATCCACTTTGGGGATGGAAATCTATGAGTCCGGACTGATCGACTCACTAGAGCCCTTTTAAAGGTATCTCTGTAGTGGGTCCGGACTGCGTCCTCACTCGCAGCTCATCACATTTACTGCAGCCTTCGGGCGAACACTCGTCCTGGGCAGGCAAAGGCCGCGCCACAGCCGCCCCTGACGGGCACAGCGCGGCGGAGCGCGGGCCGCCCGCCTCCCCTCAGCGCCGCACCCCGCTTCATCGCTCACTCACCCGGGGCCCGCACAGCGCCGTGCCCGCACCCATGGGCGCTCCGCCCTGACCCTCGGCCCGGGACCCTCGGCGCGGTGTCCGGCGGAGTTTCCTCGCTGCGCAGAGCTCCGATCCCGCCGGGCCTGGGAGCGACAGCGGAGAGCTCCGTGCGGCCAAAGTCCGGCCGCGGCAGCGCTCCGAGGCGGAGCCCCCGCCACCGCCGATCACAGGAGCTCCCTAAGCACAGACACTGAGTGTAGTTTGGAAAGGAGACATCGTTTATTCCTTCCACAAATTCAGCACGCCAAGGGGGTAACACCAATATTTTTTAATACAGTAAAACTTACAGGAACGCGCCCACCTAAGACATATTCTCCACCTATCTGATGCATATTTATATGGACATAACTTTACGCAATGCTTGAAACACGAATTTATTTTCCTTATTGAGCAGCTTCTGTTGTAGAAATTACCTGACCTCAGCTACGTTCACAAAAGGTGAGCACATACAGATCGAAGACGAGAACTCCTTTTGTCCAAGCAACCTGCACCAGCCACACCTACAAAGGTTGCGAAGGTGCAGCTGGGGATGGATAGACCCGGTTGAGGCACCACCGGGATGGGGCCAGGCCCGGATTCGGGGCCGGGCTGGGATCAGGGCCGGGATCGGGGCCGGGATCGGGGCCGGGATCGGGGCCGGGATCGGGGCCGGGATGGGGCCGGGATCGGGGCGTGTCCAGCGGGGCGTCCCCGGGCAGCGGCCGGAGTCCTCCGGGCCGGCAGGAGGCGCTGTGGCGGCGGGGCCCGGCCCTTCCGGCGGCGCTGGCTGCGGGCGGTGGCGGCCGTGTGGGGATGCGGCCCCGGGCGGCGGTCGCGCTGCTCTGCGCGCTGTGCTGCGCCGTGGCGCGGGGCTCCGAGGACATCGTCGTGGGCTGCGGCGGCTTCGTCAAGTCCGACGTGGAGATCAACTACTCCCTGATCGAGGTGGGCGCCGCCGCCCCGCCCGCCGCCGGCCCCGGCTGCGTGCCGGGCGTGCCGAGCGCTGCCGCCCGGGCCGCGGTCACAGGTGGCGGTGGAACTTCACTCTTCTTCACCCTGGCGCTCTGCAGCCTGCTTGCCATAAACCCTGTCCTGCTGCCCCCCTGGCACGGCTGCTGCCGGTGTGCACTGGGTTAAAGTGCCTGGTTACAGCGCTCCTCGCCTTTTAAAAAAATACCTTTGTGTCTGTTTTGTTTGCTTCTTTTAGATTAAGTTATATACAAAACACGGTACTCTGAAATACCAGACAGACTGTGCTCCGAACAATGGGTATTTCATGATTCCCCTCTATGACAAGGTAAGACACAGGTAAATGCCTGCGCTGTCCCCTCTGTGCTGGAGGCAGCAGCTGCCTCCACCTCCATCTGCCGAAATATTAAATCTCAGAGTAGCACCCACCCATGAAATATTTGAATCGGGGCATCATTTAGTTTGGTTTGGATCGAAGTTTCAGCTTTTTCTTTTTGTAATGCAACGACTTCATTTCTCAGTGCTAATTATTAAGAGAAAAGCCAGCTAACTGTAGCTGCAGTTGCATTAGTGCTGTTTATTGGAGTGACTGCAGCATTGGGAGTCTGAATTCCTGCCAGCAGCTGTGTGCTGTAGCTGTACAAATACTGCACAAAAAGTACAGGCTCCTACAGAGTACAGATAAAGCTTTCAGATTTTTACCTAGAGAAATGGAAATAAATGTATATGAGAAGGTGTTTTGGTATGACCACATTGAAAATAACCTGAATGGTTAATTGCATATATTAAAAATGTTTTAAGGAAATAATGATTCAGAAAGCTCAGAATGTATCAGTAATTTGATGTCTACTTAGACAGGAAAGGTGTTTACAGTCAAGTTAAATTAAATACAAGGTACTCTTTGGTGGTCTAGGTGTTTTGCTCTTTTAAGGAGCTAGTTAGCTTAGGGTTCAGAAATAGAAACTCAAAATGGTTTGGGTTGGAAGGCACCTTTAAATGTCATCTAGTCCAGCCACCAGATAATTCCTTCCCTTCCCAATCTAAGAATGTAACACAGAACACATGTGGTGCTCTCTGGTACAAAAGGATCCCTTGTATTGATCCCTTTTGGATCAGAGCTTTTAGGAGGATTGGAATTTTGTTATCCTGTGTCTGGGCAGAATGGTTGAGTGTGACCCAGCGGAGAAATACCAACAGCTGATTTAGAGCCCATCTCTAGGGGCAGGTGGAGGTGGATTTGAACACTTTCCAGCACTCAGCTGCTTGACTGTGAGCCAGGTTTGTGCTGGAAGCAGGATAAAGATGGTGATACTTGATTTCTTCTCTTGACTGGATGTGAGCCCAGCATCCCAGCCTGTCTGGGTAGATATGGCTGCTTCTTTGAACAGTGTCATAAGCAGGAGGAAAGGAGAATGGTGGAGAATGGTACACTCAAGTCTCTGCAGCATGATGCTTGTGTTCTGACTTTCTTTTTCATCCTTTAGCTGAATTGAAGTTAGATCAATGAAGACAGTTACTGCTTTTTATTTTTTAGGGGGATTTCATTCTTAAAATTGAGCCTCCCCTAGGGTGGAGTTTTGGTAAGTGCTTGCATGTCTTCTTATAATAGGACACTATCTGCAGTGTGGGACTTATCTCTAACTTGCAGCTGGCAGGGAAAATGGAGCACTTTTCGAAACCTATAAACCATGCTGCATGGTTTAATAACTGAAATGTATTTACTGTACCAGGGGGACGTAAAAATGAGTGGTAGACACTGACAAAGTCACCCTTGAACTGATTTGAAGGAATTGGGTTTTTGACAAAAAGGGCTGCAGCAGGAGGAGGGGAAGAGGATTTTCAGCATCAGTATTTGGGGGTGCTTTAACTTTGCTGAAGAAAGACTTTCAGAGCAACACTTGCCATACTTGAATGTATACATTTCTGTGACGTTTGTGTAAAGCTGAAGCAGAATTTCCTTGTGGTTGCTCTGTCACTATCATGCAGTTTCATCGTTCTTCTCTTCCAGAACCAACCAGTGTAGACATCCATGTGGATGGCATTAATGACATTTGCACGAAGGGAGGTGATATTAACTTTGTGTTCACAGGATTTTCTGTGAATGGAAAGGTTAGACTCTTTTGTCTTTATTTATTCCACTTTATGCTAATTCTGCCTTCATAAAAACATTCCGATTCAGCTCTACACGTTATTTTCATTCATTTATACTTCTGTTTCTTTTTATTTTGACAGGTTCTCAGCAAAGGTCAGACATTGGGTCCTGCTGGAGTTCAGGTTGTACTGAGAAATGCTGGCAGTGACTTAAACATACAAGCAACCATTACACAACCTGGAGGAAAGTGAGTGTGGGTGGTGCATACTTAATTCATCTGTTCATTAGCACAAGATCCTTTCAGTGCAGCCATACTGTCTGGGGCTGTACGAATTCTGAAATATTTTTTCTAACGTGTGACTAGAGTCTGAATTGTTTTTCTGTGAACAAATGTTTGTGGCTGTTTTTGAAGAGACATGATCCCTTTCTTGCCTTGCAGGTTTGCTTTCTTTAAAGTGCTTCCTGGCGAATATGAAATCTTTGCATCACATCCTACCTGGATGTTGAAAGAGGTTAGAACCTACACAAGTTCTGGTTTGCCTGTTTAGAGAGGATGGATCTGCTAGACCTTGTCTGCATCAGTTAGTGTGAGGAACGGGTTTTGTGGGTTTTTGGAGTTCTTCTACATCTAATTCAGGAAGTCAAGAAACTGCCTTGTACAGACCGGTTTGGGGATGGTGAAGCCAGCCAGGAAAGGACTGGAAAATGAGCTTTTGCTTTCCACCTTCTGGTCCTGTACATTTTGCAAGAATGTTGTAGCTCAAATCCTTCCCTCTCAGACTGCTTGTTTTTTGAGGAGCTCCGATATCCTGACCATTTTCTAAATCAGTGAAGCGGGAAAAATACTGTTTTAGAAGGTATCTTTGCTTTAGTGTCTTAGTGTCCTGAGTAGCCTGGGGACCCTCTGAATCCTGCTGCTCTGGCTTCTGTTCCTGTTGTTGAATGTGCAATCTGTGATTATTCTCTAGGTGCTGTAAATGAGGCTTCATGCCTGCTTTTGATGAAGATGTTTGTTTCTGTATTTCAGTCGAAGACAGTGGTGCGGGTGACGAGTTCCAATGCTTATGCTGCCAGCCCCCTGGTTGTTGCAGGCTACAATGTCTCTGGGTCTGTGAGGAGTGATGGAGAACCCATGAAAGGGGTCATGTTTCTCCTTTTCTCTTCTTCAGTCTCTAAAGAGGTAATTCTTGATCAGTGCCTTTTCAATATGAGTATGATTATAAATACGAAAAACCTTCTAGAAGATTCTAGAAGAATCTTCTAGAATTGTATTGCCCTGATACTTGTCTGTCCTTCAATGGCCTGTACAACATCTCAAACGTGCATTTGGTTCATTTGTGTGAATTTTTTTTTTTCCCAACAAGGCCCTTGTAATCTAATGTGACCTCCAAAGAATTATTTCATAATTCATTGTACAGTAGCTGTAGTTTGTCTTCAGCATGACATTTTAATTACTCTTTGCCCTTTTGATGGGAAGACAAAGTTCAGCAGCTTCTATTGCCACCTTACAAGTGCATCAAGAAATGAGTGTGAAACACTAGGTCATGTAGAGGTGAGCTCTGTTGTGCGGTGTTAACCCTGTCCACAGAACTGAAGTCAATTAAGACACATGGTGGAGTTCTGGGAATGTTGACTTTCCTGGTGTTCTGTCCTTGTTACCATAAAGTTGATTATTTGCTGTTTCTTCCTGGTTTACCTCTACATGAATTTTAAGCCATGTCATCAAACTTTGCCTCTGAAATGGTTTTATACTTCCCATCACTCATTCACAGCTGAGTATTTTGAACCCTCATGTATCCCTCCTCCACCCCAATTAGTTTCTCTGTTCTTCTTTGAGATAAAAAGTTGTATTGCATTTATTACTACAGGATGTTGTGGGTTGCAATATTTCTCCTGTGGATGGGTTCCAATCAAGAGATGAGTCTTTATCCTATTTGTGCAATGTTGTGTCAAAAGAAGATGGATCTTTCAGCTTTCTTTCTCTGCCAAGTGGAAAATACACTGTGGTAAGTGAATAGAAATTCATTGCTTGTCTATTCAATGGGTTGTTCACTTTCATTTTCTAAACCAGAGTGTGCTATTGCCACCTCTTCTCCTTTAAGCTGTTTCCCTTTTTTCCTGATCTCTTTCATACATCTGGGTGCTGTGGGAGCATGTTCTCTGTGCATTGTCTGCAGTGATGGTCCTGCATTCTCAGTCTGTGTGGTTTACAAGTGGGATTCAGGCTTCTCTCATTCCTTTAATCCTTCTAGCAATCATGCAGTCTCCTGTCTGTAAGCTCTTGCACATCCAAATATGCTGTATTCTGACTAGGGGGTTGCTTTTCCATCTTTTCTGATAGTTTCGTGGTTTCCATCAATCTTAAAATATTGCCCATACTTATGTCTCCCTGCCCCTGAGTAAATTTTTCCGGGAGGTTTTGCAGCTCATTTGACCCTCGGTAGAGGTGTCTGATGGCAATAAGGACATGAAAAGTGGTAGAGGAAAACCATTCTGTCATCACAGCTTAGGAGTCAAAGCCGTGTGTCTTCTTTCAGATACCATTCTACAGGGGAGAGAGAATCACCTTTGATGTTGCTCCATCTAGACTGGACTTCCTTGTAGAGCATGACAGTTTACAGATTGAGGTAAGGACTGCAGAGGGAATAATGCTTTTGTGCCACTCATTCCTGTAAAAGCCTAACTGATTTTAGCAGAAAGCAGCTGTATTGTGGAAAAACTTCTTTGTAAGAAGTGGAAGACACTTGTTTATGCGCAGCAGGGAGAAGTTTCTAGTACCGAGCTGCGTTGCAATACTTGGGTCCCTTTTACTAGGAAGAAACAAAATAGGACAAAGCTGTCTGCTGTGTTCGCTTTCATGTCCATGTTGTAAACAGGCAGTAATCTTCCAGGTTGCTTGTATTTCCTTGTTGAGATTGTCACATCTCTGGAGAAGGGCCTGTAGGGTTTTCTGGTTTGCAGAGGGCCTTGTGCAATGGCATTATGATCTGTGACTGCAGCCCGCTGAGCTGTACCAGTGCAGATAAATTGAGAATGTGTGTTTTGTACTTAGGGGAGCAGTATGCCTGGAGATCAGTTTGTACTTTCACTGTGATTATCCTGGTACATTTTTTTCCTAGAGCTGTAAATAAGTGTCCTTTTTATGCGTGTGGAGAGAAAACAGTTGGTGTTGATTGCTGTAGGTGTGTGTTTGCATTTCCTGGGTAAAGACTGATGTTAATTTTTTCCCATTTCAGCCTGTTTTCCATGTGATGGGTTTCTCTGTCACAGGGAGGGTGTTGAATGGTCCTGAAGGAGAAGGAGTTGCTGATGCCACTGTGACTCTGAACAATCAGATTAAAGGTAGGCAGTGCACTAGATCTTTGTTGCTACAGGGAAGCCTTTATTAAACTCAGGTGCAGGTCTAGTGTATGGTGTGGAATTTACCCTTCAGGATAATACGCTGCTGTTCTTGCAATTTATTTGAAAAATTAAAGTGGCTTTCATGCAGTTGATAAATTTTGCATTTTCTGGTTTAGGTGCGAGCAATAAGTATTCATTTGTTTGGCAGTTGAAAATTTCTTAATTGCTTTCAACCATATATGTCAGATTGTACTTTGAAATACAGAAATGAAGGTTCATCTAGTAAAAAAGCGTAAAACTATTTGTTGTGTAATATGAATTAAAAATAGCCTAAAGCAGTGTATGCCCTCTGGATCTGTTGATAGATAGGATTAACATATGCTCTGGCTTTTAACTCTTGTTATTTGTTACAGTGAAGACAAAAGCTGATGGCTCTTTCCGCCTTGAGAACATAACAACAGGTACATACACAATTCATGCCAGGAAAGAACACCTGTTTTTTGATACTATTACTGTGAAGATTGCACCAAATACACCTCAGCTGGCAAACATCATTGCAACAGGGTAAGGACAGGTGTCAGGATGAAAATGCAATTTGATGTGTGGATGAGGCTGTGAAAATGGGTGATCCTTTCCCATGCCATGCCCAGAGTTGTGTAGTGTTGTCAGGGGCTAGATGTTGCTGAAGAAATTCAAGGTAAATAGGGCAGCATGAGTGCAGGTTTTATGCCCAGTATTTGCTCAATAATAGTTAAGGTTTAGAGCATCCTCTTAATAAGCTCTCCCTTGCAGATGAAGACACTAAGGAATGGGTAAATTAAGAATTTTAGAATGGCTTGTGGACCAAGAAAGCAACAGAGAAGCTTTCTGCCACTTCTTGCACAGAAGGAGGGTATCTGGAGTCACACAGCTGTCTGGTGCAGTGTGGTACCAAACCTCTGCATTTTACTGCTCACTCTAAAGGTCATTGTTGCCTTACCTGAATTTCTTTTTCTGGTTTGATGCCTTGACTGTGGTCTAAGGCCGTGCAGTGGTGGGAGATACAGTGTGAGCTGAGGAAGATGAAAGGGTTGTGGTTCTGTGTCCAGGACTTCAGGGGAGGAAACAGTGGCAGTGTTCTGGAGAAGTAAAAACTTGGAATTATACTGAGTCGAATAGCAGTCAGCTCCTACAGACATAGCCAGCCAATTAGAAAAAACCCTGTGTGCTGCTAAATAATGGGGTACAGTTTATTCAGTGACTAAATATGTTGTGCTGTTGAAGGCAATAAGCAAAACTTACCAGCTTCTAATTTGTCATCTTGTCCTGTGCTTTCACAAGTGCAGGTGTACCAAGGTTGTGTTCCAGTGGATTACCTATCATATTTGAGATTTTTGACACAAAACATTTGAAACTATTTAAAACCTGAGGGGAGAAACTCCTAAATCCATTGCCTGCTTAGCACAAAAAAAAAAAAAAAGGAAAAAAGCTTGAAGTGATTGGGTTGGTGGCAGGGAAGAGTGAAGCCGGTTGCTTGCAAATCTCTCAGGAGAAACCCTGTACAATCCTGTGTTATTACCTCGACATAGTGAGGTTTACTTTTTAAGCAAGTTCTAAAGCAAGTGATTTTATATGATCTTTGTCAGATCAAGGTATTTGTTCTCATGACTGGCTTTTATTTAACAGGTTCAGTGTGTGTGGCCGCATCTCAGTTACTCGATTCCCTGACACAGTCAAACAGATCAGTAAATACAAGGTAACCATGATACCTGAGGACAAAGACAAAGCATCACTGGTTACAACAGAAACTGACCCTCAGGGAGCGTTTTGTTTCAAGGCAAAATCGGGTACATACAATGTTCAGGTAAGAATGAGCTTCCATTTCTTCACTGTAGGACTGTCATGGTGCTTTAGAAGATTTTGAAATTTTGGAAAGCATGTTGGAGAGGCTGGTTTTGCTTTGCCTGGGATTTACAGTAGATTTCCATTTTGTAATTTCTGATAAATTGAAGACAGCAGAGTGGGTGTGTTTGGTCTGGTGTCTGAAAGGTGGTGATGCCTTGATGTTATATACTCTACAGGTAATTATTCCAGAGGCTGAGACCAGAGCAGGGTTGGCTTTAAAACCCAAAATGTTCCCTGTCACTGTTACTGACAGACCAGTGATGGATGTGACCTTCTCTCAGTTTTTGGCATCTGTCTCAGGGAAGATCTCTTGTTTAGGTAAGTCCATTGTGAAAATGAAATGGCAATGGGATGGAGAACTTCAGCACTGCATGTGTGAGTGAGTGTTGTTGACATCAAGAAAATTGCTGTGGTTAGTCCCATCAGCAGATAAGTAAATGTAACTTGCAGTACATGGGAAAAGCAGCTCTTCTTGGCAGATGTTGTGGCCTAGTAAGGAACCTTAACAAAGTCTGGAGTAAAGTTACATACCTACTTCTAATACTTGCTAGGGATAAACAACTCTTCCTTCCTCAGAAGATGGCTGGGTTCTGGAAGGAAATGGTCCTGACTGCTACTTGAGATACTGTACATCAATCAGAGAAGTACTGGAGGTGAAAAAGAAGTTTACCAAAAAAAAGGGGGAAAAAGCAGTGCATGTAAAAACTGTAGGATAGATGCTCAAGCGGTTGGCAGAACCTTTCAAAGTCTGTTCTCTTTCATAAGCTTGTTTACATTTTAGTCTAAGGTTCCTCTCTCCTGCTATTTTTCTTGATTACCCACTGATTTCAGCAGATGATTGGAGCCTGATTTTTATCATTTTTGCCCTTCCTTTTTCCTCTGAATCCTCCCTGCACTTTGCTCTGTCTCTCAGGTGTTTACTGGGCTCTTAACTCTGCAGAGTGAGGTGAACCCAGGGATTTAATGTTGGGCTCAGGTGTTTTCTTGCCATTAGATAAAAGAACACGATTAACAGTCTCAGAATCCTGCAGAATGCAAAAAACCACTGGTAAACATGTGCCTAAGAAACAAGTTTTAGTTGGAAGCATCCTCTGCTGGGAGGCAGGAGGGTTTCAGCGTTAGCACCCCTGCGCTGTGGCGGGGCGTTGGGTGCAGCCTCAGTGCCGTGTTCTCTCCAGACGCGTGCGGTGAGCTGGTGGTGACGCTGCACTCCGTGAGCCGCCAGGGCGAGAAGCGCAGCCTGCAGCTGGCCGGCGCCAGGGACTCGGTGCCCTTCACCTTCGAGGGCGTGCTCCCGGGCAAGTACAAAGGTGAGGAACTGCTGGGGGGCACCTTGCTAGCTCGGCTTGTGACCTAATCTGAGCACTTCTGTTATCATGGACACCTCTTGCGGTTATGCCCAACACAGCTGTGAAACTTGAGAGAATCTGGAAAAACACCTTAAAACAGTGCATCAGGTTTTCTTAATGTTGGATGTTTAACCCAGTTCAGCCCAAAGGTTACTGCTCCCTCTGAATTTTAGGGTCTGCGTGGGTGGTGTGGGGGAAGTGGGCTTTATCATGAGCTAGCTTGTCCCAAGCCTAAGAACAGGGACCCACTCTAGTTCTGCTTCCAGAGTGTTGCTCCTAAGAGGAATATGTATTTTGGCCAGCCTCTCTTGGCCTGGGAAAATAATTTGTTTCCAGGGAAGGGTGTAGAATGAGTATGTAGATCGCACTCTTTATACAGGAGTGGGAACATCTTTCCGCCAGGTTAAGTTGGGGTTAGGTTGTGATATCCTCTGGGCTGCTTTGCCTGTCACAGTGGTAGTGCCCATTGAGGAGCCTTCCAGGGTGGCCAGGCTTCATTATTCCTTTTCATAGCACAGCTTTCCTGCTAGATGTGTTGGGTTCCTGGTGATGCTGCAGTGCTGTGAGCCAGGTCTGTTATTACAGGCGTTGTCGTGTGTTTATATTTGAAGATTATTGTCAGGAAGCTAGAGAGACACAAACTTTTTATATCAGAAAACCTGCCCTTATTTACTCAGTTTGACATTACCAAAATGCTTTGTGTGGTGTATATTCTAGTAAGCATTGTACATGAAGACTGGTGCTGGAAGAATAAGTCTTTGGAATTGGAAGTCTTGGAGGAAGATGTGTCAGGAGTAGAATTCAGGCAGACTGGATATATGCTGAGGTGTTCTCTTTCTCATGCAATCACACTGGTACGTAGGAAACAAATGTTCTTGTGTGTTTCTAGTGACCTTGTGAAGGTGGGTAGGATTATGCTTGGAATCAAGGCTTTCTCCTGTCTGTGGAGGGTCACAGAGCACAGGAACAGTGATCTTCAGAGTGCTTCAAGATTTGTCTTTTAAGACGGGTAAAATGGTCTTGTGATGTTAGATGTTACAAAATGGCTGGGATTGATGTATCTTTAGGCAAATATTGTTTTCATTTTGATGTGTGGTAGTTACTAATAGTGAATTGTGCTGTGGCTTCACAGGAATTTTATCAGGACGGAAATGGACCTGAGAATGTTGGTGTTTATAACCTGTCCAAAGGAGTTAATAGATTCTGTCTTTCAAAGCCAGGTAACAGCTTTAAAATATTAGTTTAAAAAAAAATGAAAAATAACCAGTTAGCAAATACTGCTGGGAACTTCAAAATAATAAATTGTTGTGGTTTCTGAAAGGCGTTGTTTTAATTATATTTGTATATAAATGATCTGTTCCAAGTTTTTAGAATTCTCCATTTCTTCTGTTATTTAGTCCTTCACCAAATCTAGATTCCAGAATTAAAATGTTACTTTTTTTTTTCTTGATGATGGAAGTATTTAATCTTTGATGAAGGAAGATCATGCTAAAGTAATCTCATTCATACGTGTTCTGTTTGTCAGACACATTAGCAGGTGTCTGTGTGAAAGGCAGCAGATGTACAGTCACATTTTGTAGCTGTTTCTGTACCTCTGCTCTCATGTGATTTGGAGAATTCAGCCAAGTTGAATTTTTCAGTGGGTCATTCTTTGCCTTGCTGTTTGTAGGTGTGTATGAAGTGACCCCGCGCTCCTGCCACCAGTTTGAACACGAGTATTACACCTACGACACGTAAGAGTGTGACTGTTCTCACCTCACACCTGCCAGCAGGATTTTCCATAAAGCTCCCTTCTCCTGCTTCCTCTCAGCAGGACAGGATGTGTAGAGGGAGGCTCTAGCAAGGTGTATCACGTGTCCTTTTGTCCTTTCTATCTTAAAAGTAATAAAAATCAACTGAAGATAGAGTTTAAAGATGCTTTAGTTACTTCAGATGGGTATTTTTGTCAGCTTTCTGTCTATTTAGTGTTGGGTTTGCTTTGTAACAGAGAAGAGTTATTTCAGTGAAAACTGTTGGTCTCTTCTGGGAGCTGAAAGGCAAAAGATAGGATAGTAAGATTACTAAGAGGCACTTTCCACTACTGCATGCCACTGGTGCCATGACCTCTGGTGATCTGATCCTGCTCACCCCATTTTTTGCAAGCTGAATAAATGCTCACCCTTATCACAAGTAAGCAGTGCTGAACTTCCTCAGTCAGGCAAGTTTAATTAGTTATTTATAGATTGTGGTCTGGTGATGCGTTTAATGACACTTTGACAGATGAAATCAATCAGATCAGCTTTAGCTTGAGAGGAAGCAGAAGGCACAAAGGAAGGAATTGCTTTGGGGCTCGAGTTGGGAAATGCTTCCTTCCCAATAGATGACCATCCCAGTGCTACAGCTTTGCTGTGTAATTTCTGTATCATCTTTTATAAAGCAGTTCAATCTCAGGGGTGAGAGCACAGACTCTGCTAAATAAGATTTGCTTATTTGGGAAGAGGACCTTGGATCCATGTCTTTGTTCCTTTGATTTGCAGGTCCTCTCCCAGTATCCTGACGCTCACTGCAGTTCGCCACCATGTCCTTGGCACGATTGTAACTGATAAACTGATGGATGTGACTGTTACCATTAAGTAAGGACAAAGAAATCGTGGGGCTATAAAAAGTGGAATAAAAAGACATTTCTCTCATAAAGCTTTACTCCAGTTTTAGTGCTGCTGTGGCTGCTTTCTAAGGGGATGGCATCCTAGCCTGGGCTGCAAGAGGTTTTTCATGCTAAGATGTACCTTGAGTTCTTTGGAAATCCAGCCTCATTTTGAGCATTTTCTTGTGATTTCAACATTGGCCCTCCTTACTTTTGTGTCTTGGTAAAAAGGAATGATTTTCTGAGTTTTTATATACATAATGAACTGATGTTTCAGAATTCAGAGGGTCTGAGCTCTTTAAGGCACTGGTATCTATTTTTTCCCTTTTTTTCTTTCCTCAGAATGAGAATCTGCTGCTTTAGAGCATTGTAACTGGTGTGAGGAGGGTTGTAAAAGGAAAAGCATGCAGTGTGATTACACACTAATGCACCAATTTATGTTCAGCTGAACAGACAGCTCACTAGGGAGCACTGATTTGTGAACAGCTTTAATTGTATGAGGTGCCAAATCTGTCTGAAAGTGTCTGATAATGATGAGTGTTTTATTGATACTCTGCTGGTGTCTACTTGTTCTAGACTATGGGTTCTCAAAGTTTTTTGAATGCAGAAAACATCATCTTAGATGCCTGCAGAGCATTGCCTCGAGTTCTCCAAGATTAATGACCCTATCACTGCCACTGCTGGGCAGCTCCAGCAGCTGGAGAGGAGACACAGACAGCAGAGAGCCATTAGGGTTTAAAAAACAACTTAGTGAGGAGGTGAATATTGTACCAACCTTCTCAGCTTGCTGGGTTTTTGGAGACTGTTGTCTAGTGGCTTTGAGGGCAGCTTAGTTGCCACAGATATCTCTGATCAAGCCTACCTTAAGGTTTTCAGCTGGAGTCCAGTTTGTGAAGTGCCAGCAGCATAAAGGGAACAGCTCTGGGTTTTAAAGCAAGCCAGTTGTTTTTACAAGTCTGTGTACCAGATCCATGGCTGTGACCCATTAACTTTCAATTAACAAAAAATCCCAAGCAACCTCAACCAAAAGCAAAGCTGATTCGCACCAGTTCTTGATAATGGCTTGGTATTAAAAATAAGACTTTAGTAATTTATTATGAGTATCTTGAGATTGTGCCTGTACAGATTTTTAACAGGCTTTCAGACAAAAAAAAATTTACATGTCTCTGTATTGTGTCTGGACTGCAGAGAAAGAATATAAAGCCTTGATGAAACAGTGTGATAGAGCAATTGTAACTATGTCTCTTAAAAAGACAAAGTAGAATATAGGTGAAGACTGAAGCAGGAGGCAGAACTCTCCTGATAATCTAAAGTGGCTGTAGGAAAAGTGATTGTGATCATTTTGGTTCAGTCCTCAGAGAATTCAGACTGTTGGAGAAGAGACAAATGATAAGATACAAAGGATGATTGGAGTCTAGAGGAAAATGCTAGAAAAGAGTGGATGTAATATTGGGGAGAGTGGAACGAAATGCATTGTTCTGAGCTGATTCTAAGAACTTGGTTGATTTATCTAGCAATCTGTTCAGTGGACAGTGACAAAATAGCTGGGTAGTTCAAATGTATAGAACAGATAGGTGAGAACTCAGAGCTTTTCTTTGGAATTGCTGGCTCTCAGAAGTATTTATGTGTGATAAAAGTTATTTTCTCCTTATATTCTCTGCTCCTGAGGGGTAGGTTCTGAGACAAAAGTTCTTAGCTTGGAAAAAAAAAGCAAACTTAGCAATCTTTTTATTTATTTTGTGCAACTCATCCTTTCTGTATTAAGCTTGTTCTCTGGTTTGACATTCCAGCCTTTCTCTTTTGGTTCAGGTCCTTGTTAAAGATACTCTGGCAAACTGATCCTTTTGCCTAAAAATTTATGACTTCTGTGCTTTCACCAGAATAAACAGGGCAATTAAAGAGGGATGGGTTTAAAAAATATACTGGGTCTTAACTGCAGTGGTGTAAAGGCAGTAATTAACAGATTCAGCAAGCTGTTATCTCTCTGTATGGAAGGAGATGATTGTGGTTTTTGTCCGTATTTTCAGGTCATCCATTGACAGTGAACCTGCCTTAGTTTTAGGGCCCCTGAAATCTGTTCAGGAGCTCCGTCGGGAGCAGCAGCTGGCAGAGATCGAGAGCCGCCGGCAGGAGAGAGAAAAGAAGGCTCAGGAGGAGGAGGGAACAAAGCCACCAGTGCAAGAAATGGTGGAGGAGCTCCAAGGACCATTCTTATATGACTTTTCATACTGGGCAAGGTAATACCAAGCTCCAGTGGGCAAGGTGTGTTCTTTGTACTATTGTGTGGAGTTTCTGCCAAATAGAACAGTGATACAGTTCCAGGTAGGACAGAGCTGCTGGCTGTGTGCCTTTGGAGACTCTGAGCTGCAAGGAATCTTAGTACCACATAGTGAGAATTTTGCTTGGGTTGTTGTTGATACTTTCTTGGAGTATTTAGATGCATTCTTGCACTCTGCTGTACATGAGAGCTGCTAATTCAATTTTCTTCTAATTATATCTTATTTGTGTTTTACAGGTCTGGAGAGAAAATTACTGTAACACCATCATCAAAAGAGCTGCTCTTCTACCCACCTTATGTGGAAGCAGTTGTTAGTGGAGGTAAATATAAATAGTTTATTGCTTGGAAGGATTAGATTTTTATGGTTGAAATGTATCTGTGTAGATAAATGTATGAATAACTCAAAAAGTAATGTATGAATAACTCAAAAAGTAATGTATGAATAACTCAAAAAGTAATGTTATGGAAGTTTCAGTTGCAGCTATTTCTTTGGTCCAGTTTAATTCTGGAATTTGGAAGTTATTTGATAGAGGCTGCAAGTACAGTTTTTATCAGCAGAATATTCTCCCAAGTGCTGAAAAACCACCTGGCACAAGAGGAAGGCCAGGTTTATGGGTATTATACCAGGTTCTCAGAATTGTTCATAGTACTGTGACCTAGAAAAAGAGCTGTGTAAAAACAATGTTTCTATTTTGAATTTGTTACCAAATTCAAGTTTCTGTTGAAGTTTTTTTTACCCACTAAATTACAGTAATAAAAATATTCACAAAAAAAGATAAACTTCAGATTTGTCAGGGTTATTATCAATTACTGATGCTGCTTGTTAGGTTAGTGTCCATCTTGTCCTCAGGTTCTTAACTTGAACATATTTTGTTTGAAATCACTAGGAAATGTTAAGTGCCTCTTTTCACGTGACTCTGTTTGCATGTTCTAAATGGATTTGAGGGAGGGAAATAAAATTTTGCTTAATGTCATTAAACATGACATATGCTCACCTGAATTTGAACTCAAAAAATCTGGTCAAAGCTCAGTGTAGTCTGGCCAGAAGGGAGTTTCATTGCCGTTGTCTCCATGTGCAGTGTATGTAACTCACTGAGACCTCCAACCTCTTCAAAAATCTGTCAGTTTTTTGGGGAGATGTGCTTATAGCTTCAAAATGTAGTTACTCATTTTGGTACTGTTCAGGTGTTGTAAGATGTGTGAAGAGGCCATGAAATTGTGTGGATTGATACCTTGTTTTAAGATAAAAGGCCACCGGCTGATCACTTTGGAAGTAGTTAAACTCCTGTTGTAAGCCAGAGTATCAAGTGTATTTTTGACCTTTTTCTTTGCCTTAAATCCCCTTCACAACGACCAAGAGAGTTGTCCTGGGAAGCTGATAGAGATTCATGGAAAAGCAGGCTTATTTCTGGAAGGGCGAATTCATCCTGAGTTGGAAGGTGTTGAGATTGTCATTAGTGAGAAGGGAGCAACTTCTGCACTCATCACAGTTTTCACTGATGACAGAGGCGCTTACAGGTAATGAACAGATTTGTTTTGAACCTTTGGATTCTTTAGTTAGGCAAATATGTATGTGATATCCAAGTGCCTTTTTTTCTGAAGCGGTTTCTGTTCTCCTTGTATTTGAAGTGTTGGGCCACTCCACAGTGACTTGGAATACACAATCACTGCTCAGAAAGAAGGTTTTGTTCTGACTGCAGTAGAAGGAACAGTTGGAGACTTCAAAGCTTTTGCTCTTGCTGGGGTGACATTTGAGGTAATGTTCTGAACATTTTGGGTTCTAAATGAATAGTGTGTGCAGTTTGAGCTGGACAGGCAAAAAGTTAATCCATGTCTTCCAAAGACAAATGGGTGTGGGATTTTGGGATAATTTATTACTATTTGGATAATGATTTTTGTCATGAGCCAAATCTCAGTGGATGAGTTCAGTTGTAGACCATGACTTGCCATGCAGAAGGTACTTTGCAAGGTTTATAGAGTGAAAGTTGGAGTCTGCAGTCCAAAAGACTGTCTTTATTTGCTTTTGTAGAGTTGGACCACTCTGTTTTAATGAGTTTTATCTCTCAAGGTGTGGGTGTAGGGGTGTTCTGGTCCAGCTAATGCCTGGTTCCAGTCTTAGGGATGCTTTGTTCTGCCCCCCTGTGGGTTCTCTGGAGTGGTAGAGCATGGCTGCTGTGGTGGCACATGTTGTGCCATGGGCTGTGACTGCTCAGGCTTTGGGAGCAGAGGCTCTGCAGCCCTGGGGTCTGGCAGGAGGGGCAGTACAGATGTGGTTAGTTCTGCTCTCAGCTGGGTGCTCAGAGCCAGCCCAGCTGGGCACTCTGCAAGGGGCTTTTCAACTGAACCCTTCTCCAAAAATGTTTCTCCTTAACACTTAAAATTACTGGTTTTTCAAAAACAGATCAAATCAGAGGATGACCAGGCTCTTGCTGGAGTTCTCTTGTCCCTCAGTGGAGGGGTGTTTCGGTCCAACCTCCTCACACAGGATAATGGCATGCTGACGTTTTCCAATCTGGTAAGTTGAAGTTTTTCTTCTGTGCATGGCCATGTGTGGGGCTGTGTCCTTTGCCCTCCCAAACAGGGCTCTCTTGAGTGGCAGGTGTTCTTTGAAACCCTAACCCACCATGAGAGATGCAGATCCCTGAGAAAAAACACTTAAAATCATAGCAAGGGAAAGATGTGAAATCTAACATGGCAAGAGGTTTCTCCCCAACAGGTCGTAGATGAAGTTGATTGATCTCAGTTACTAATTTGCAGTCTGTAAACATGGAACAAGCCAATTTGTTGATGATCATTGGAGAGTCTTTAGGGGGAAGGAAATCTAATTACATTATTGATCTGTATGTGTGCAGACATGCTTGAATAGTTTCTTTGCAGACATCCTTCTTCTGTGGTCACTTTCCTGTCCTTGAGGTCTTGTAAGGTTTTAGGGTTGTAGTTTCCTTTCTCTCTTAACACTTTGTCATCAGGTGGAATTCCATCAGTTCATTGTCCAATGTGCTCCCTGTTTTTCACTGCTTACTGTTCACAGTGCCAGGTTTAACCTGTGGTTGGAACAGAGGATAGCAAAGCATATTTGTTTGGAGTTGGTGAGTTTTTGCATCACTATGAGTAAACAGCTTGTTTTGTGCCTCTTTGCAGAGCCCAGGGCAATATTACTTTAAACCCATGATGAAAGAATTTCGGTTTGAACCATCATCACAGATGATTGAAGTGCAGGAAGGACAAAATCTCAAAATCCAGATAACTGGTTACAGAACAGCTTACAGGTCAGTGGAGCTGGAATCCATGGAAAATGCTGTGGGCTGTATCAGGATGTGTTGTGCCAAATGTGTTTCCACCCAGCACACCTCTGTTCTTGTAGGTTTGGAGGAGACTTTCCAAGTCTCAATTTAACTTAAGTGTGCTGTGTATAAGTACTTTTTTTGCTCTTTTTTCATGGATGTGGATATATAGCTAAGCCCAGATGGCAGAGCTATAGGAAGAAACATGACTATGAAAGCACTGTCTCAGTGGCACTGGAAACGGTTTGTGCTGTGTCCAATGGGAGAGTATTCCAGTTATGGTAGACCAATTCACATATCTGACTTCAAGATCCTTCCTTTCCTTGCCCTCAGGGGTAAGAAAGTACTGCTTTTCATGGAGTTCTGGGAACTTGGATTCCTAAAGTTGTGCTCTAAACTGCGGCAAATTTTAATGATTTAAACTGTTTTATACACACATTATAAATACCCCTTTTATTCTCCATGCTGTGGGAAATAACATTAAGTACTTTTCCCATCAGTTATAACAATAAAATGTCTTTAAAATTGCACTAAACCAGCATGTGCACACCTGTAGCAACTGGTTCTCTTTATACCTTTAGCTGTTACGGCACAGTTTCCTCTTTAAATGGAGAGCCCGAGCAGGGAGTCTCAGTGGAAGCTGTGGGACAGAAGGATTGCAGCATCTATGGAGAAGACACAATCACTGATGAAGAGGGCAAATTCAGGCTCCGTGGCCTTCGGGTAAGGAGTAGGAGGCTCTCTGTCACTTACTTTTCTGTCATTGTGACAGTGGGGCAGTGAAATGGCTTCTGTTCAGTAGTTGCTGGTTTCTGTTCTCCCATCATGTTTGCCAGCTCAGACTCCCTTGAGTCTCTCTGTGTGGAGAAACACGGTCATGTAGTGAACATTGAGCCTGATCAAAGGGGAAGGGGAAAGCTTGTGGTGTGAGTCTGTGAACTTGCTGGCAGCATTCTGTGCTGGCCTCCACAAGCACTGAGCAGTTGGTGTGGCATGACACAGTCCCCTGGTCAGTGCTCGGGTGACCAGCAGGGAAGTTTCATAGGCAACAGAATTCAGGGAAGTGTTTAGTTTCTCTTGTGAAGGTACCAACAGCCTGTTTTTAGCAGCATATTGGGTGTGTGTGTGATGTTGGTTGCACAGCATGTATGTGGAGTAAGGGAATGGGGGAGCTGAATTTATGGCACCATTATGTAAGGAGTCAACAATTTCCTGAAGTAAAAGGCAAAGTTTGATCAGGTTTTAATCCTGTGTTTTCCTTTATCACAGATTATTTCTTTTAATATGATGATGTAACAAACTAATGAAAGTTCTATATGGCCTTTTCTTACTTTCTGACAGTAAACATTCCTAATAGTGTTATTGAATTAAATTTTCTATTTGAGATATGGAAAAACTTAAACTGCACATAGTTACATCTGTTTGGGTGGCGTATCTTAAATGGAATGTTAGAAGATTTCCTGTACTGCTCTCTGAAAATAAAGTATGTATTACTCAGTGTTGGGATTTATCATCTGAATGTTGCTTTCAGCCTGGCTGTGTGTATCACGTCCAACTCAAAGCTGAAGGCAATGATCACATTGAAAGAGCTTTACCACAGCATCGGGCAATTGAGGTAATTTTTTTCTCTTTTCTTCTAGCATCACTTAAATATGAAATGGGTCTGTCCAGGAATTCTGTCTGTTCTGTCAGCAGCAATGTAGTGAAGGCATTCTGTTTAGACAAGTGCCTTTCAGCAAGTTAGCTCCCTAAAAACAGGCCCCACATTGTGTGTTAGCACCATAGCTCAAAACTGAAGTGAGATAACAAACAGTAAACAAGTGAAAAGGATTCTTTCACAGTCATGAAAACTATGCATCCAGGAATAAGAGAATAAATGTATGGAATATCTTTCAGCATTTCTTTGTGATGTGGAACAAAGCAGTGGTAGCTTGAGGACGTCATAAATTATTGTATTGTCCTACCATTGTATTCAGTTATGGACTGATAGACATTATTGTTTTATTGGGTCCAAATCATGCAGTCTTGATGTAAGTGAAATTGTAATTTGGACTAGCAAGTCTTTATAAAATGCAGTAATAACTTTGAATTGAAAACTGGTGGAGTCTTGTTAAATATTCCACATTAATCAACATCTCTGTGCATCTCTCAGCACAGATGCAAAATACTGAGACCAATGTTCTGAGATCAGGCAGTCCTGTGGATGTACCTCAGCCTTTTCCAGAATCATTTGTTCTTGTGGGACTTCCATTTTTAGTTTAGCTTAATGTCACAAACCTCATGCTGATAGTGCCCAAGTCTGCAATTGCAAGCTGTGCACTCTGGAGAACTAGGACTTGCAATGGGAAAGCTTTCAAGCTTCCATGTGGATAGTATAGAAGAAAATTCACTTTTTATTTAAAATGATCAGCAATATTTGTGTTGTGTTACCAGTTGTGTTGCTGTCCTGTGTTAACTGTGTCTCTGTAGGTAAAAACCTGAGTCTGTTTTCCATTGCAGGTTGGGAACAGTGACATTGATGATGTTAATATTATAGCGTTCCGGCAAATTAATCAATTTGATTTAAGTGGAAATGTAATTACAGCTTCTGAATATCTCTCCACATTATGTGTAAGTTCAAGCCTTTCATCTTTGTCAAGTGTATTTGTTACTGCTTTCACAATGATTTTTTTTTTTTTTTTTTTGCGGGGTCACTGGAAATGGTTCAGTAGCCAGAGTACACATTAAATTCATATTAGAACTAATAGTTTAATGAAGGTGAATTTAAATTCCAGATAGAATGAAGATTACAGTGTTCCTGATGCTTTGCTTTAATGTTTCCATTTTTCATGGGAGTATGTTTAAGAAATACTTTCTCTGGTCGGCCTGTACATTTTGGGATCTATATCCCTGATTAGGGATGCTCTGTCTGTAGAGAGATCAAGTCAGCAAGGGTGAAATGAGTCATTTGTATCAGAACTGCATTAAATCCTGAAACATCTGAAATTTTTGACCTGTATGTCAAAACATGAAGATACCATGTGAATCCAATGGTACCACAGGACATGTGAATTTAAAAGTGCATAATGATAGACAGTATGAGACAAATAGGAGAGTTGAAATTTTCAAAGTTCAAAACACTATTGTGGTCTGAAAAAGCTTGCTAAACACTTCTGATCCTTTTGGTTTAGGGAGCAAATGCTGGAAGTGTCTGCAAGAGGTGTTAGTAGGGTAGGAATTACAGTGTCATTTCTCAGGTTTAAAAGCTCCATAAAGCGTTACCTATAAATCTAAATTCAGTGTTTGGATTTCTTTCACACTAGTTTGTTATGCATCTCACCTGCCAAGATCTCACTGCTAAGCTGTTGGGTTTTTTGGGAGACATCCAAAGGATCCAACACTCCGAGCAGGTGTGAAGGGAAAATGTGTCACCTTCCTGAAGAGCCCTTGAGCTTGTGTCCCATCTTTCTGGGGAAATTTAAACCCTTGCAGTTCAGCCTGAGCAAATAGGAATTGATGTCAAAATTTGATTATATGGAAGTTATCCAAGCCTGTGCCTGCTTCATATGAGGTGGGGTCTGGTGTTGCATGTACTGCATGTGAGCTGTTGATGGGTGCATGTCATCACCCTGGCCTCCAATGCAGACATTCTTGTCTCTGAAAGATGTGCTAAGACTGGATGCAGACGCAAGTGAGAGTAGTTTTGTGATCAACAGCACAGACTGCTTTTCATACATTGGGTATGTGAAAATGTCAGACAGCAGCCGTTCCTAAATTATTTCAAGTTCTGTAAAAAGACTCTTTCTGTGACTTTTCACATCCCAGATTAGAACATTTCCAGGTGTTCTTACTTGACAACTTTATATGATGAATATAATACTCTGTTTACATGATGAATTTTGAAGTGCTTTTATCCCTGAAGATGTGGGATGTCTGAAATATCTATTGTGGTGCAGGCTTGGAAATACCTGGTTTGTGCTTTCTTCTTCACTTTCAGGTGAAGCTCTACAAGAGTGAAAATCTTGACAACCCAATTCATACAGTCAACTTAGGCCTATCCCTGTTTTTTCATTTCCCACCATTACTCCGAGATGGAGAGGTAAGAATATTGCTGGAAAATTAGCTTAGATCACTTTATTTTTTTTTCCTCTAAGGACACTGAAGTGTAATTTGTGGTGTGCCTGCAGAGATGTATTCATGCTGGACTAACCAGTGTCTTGGAAGATTTGAAGCCTGTTTAATTGCCCTTTGCCTTTAATGTGATTTTGTCTCAGACTGCTCCTGATGCTGTAGCCTGAGTGTGTTTTTTACCCACAGAATTACGTGGTGCTCCTGGATTCCACACTGTCTAAATCACAGTATGACTACACCCTGCCTCAAGTTTCTTTCACTGCCGTTGGATATCATAAACACATTACACTGGTCTTCAGTCCCACTGTAAGTACTGAATATTTCCATGTTCCAGTGTTCACCTTGGGAACAGTATCTGGTGTTACAACCTGCACGTATTTCCTGCTCTTGGCCAAGCTTTCAATTGGTGTAAATGTAAAGAGGCTTATGAGTGGCATTAGAATGACAATCAGTTTGGATTTGCTGTGTGTTCAGTTGCTGGTGGAACAGGAGGGAGACATGGAACATCAGCAGGAAATGAAGGGTGCAGATGTGCCTGAAAGGTTCTGTGCTGACATGGCTGCTGCAGTGGGGTCACACAGGTGTGGGCAGCATGGGACAGGTAAATGGAAGCACAGCAGGCTGACTGTCAGTGGGGACTGACCATCAATGAATTGGCTTTACAAAGCAGCACGCCTCAGGAAGGGGTAATACATGAGTGACTGATCCAGAGGGGGCCTTTGAAGTGGAAAGTAAAGAAAAACCTAGAACAGCACTTGGAAGGAAGTCAGATGAGAAGGGCTGGCTATGCCTCATGATCCTATTGCTGATGTTTCTTAGAGCTGAGGGATTTCACAGTCAACTATTAAAAAAAAAAAAAAATAATCTCTGCGCTGTTTCCAGAGAAAGCTGCCTGAACAGGATATTGCCCAAGGGTCTTACATCGCGTTACCGCTGACGCTGCTCCTGCTCTTGGCTGGTTACAACCATGATAAGGTGGGTCAGGGGTGGTTCTGCTCTTACCAAATATTATTGTCCTATCAATGGATGTGTTGCACTGTGCTAAGTGAGGGTTTATTTGGTTGTTACCCAGAGAGAGGTGCAGTCACAATCCTCTTATGTGATACGTGAAAAGCCACAATCTAGCCGTGTTTTTGGACAATTACCTTCCTTTAAAAAAGCTTAGTGTGATGGGGAGTTCCTGTGCTGTGGCTGAATTTTGGCTTCTCATTTGATGGCTCTGAGAAAAAACAATATAGCATCATTAAAATTCAGATAACCAGTGATAATAGGAATGAACATAATTTTATTGGCTTCAGGAACAATCAGATTGGAAAAAGTCTTGCAAATCTTCCAAGTCTGGTCTCCTCAGCTTTATACCCTACTCTTTATATCCTCCCTAGTTCAAAAGCTCTCAAGAGGAATACAAATGCCTGCTATACAACCCCCTCTGTCTTTGTTATCAAGCTGTGCACTTTTAGTCTTTTCTGATATGACTGGATTTCTGTTTTACCAAGAAGAGAAATGAAATTTGCCTGCGCAGTTTGATTTCCTTTCAGACAACCACTTTAGGTTTTGATGATCAGAAATTCCCAGAAATTTGGTTTGATTCCTCCCCAAGATTTGCTGCCGTGTTCTGGTGTCTTTGTAGATGGGCCATTGATGCAATAGATTCTGTTACGGGCTACACATCTAAAGAACCATACCACTCAGACCTTCCACACCGCTGTAGCCACAACTTGCTTCCCTTTTTTTTCCCCAGCTTATTCCCTTACTGCTGCAGCTGACAACTCGACTGCAAGGGGTCCGTGCTCTTGGGCAGACCGGCTCCGACACTGGGGGCTCAGAGGATGCAAAGAGACAAACGAAAAAACAGAAGACGAGACGGACGTGAGCTGAAAGGAAGGATGGGATGAAGTGATGCTCTGTCAAACTGGGGCCTGAGGAGGCAAAGCCACTAAAACACATTTTTGTTGAATTTGCAGACTTGACATTTTCTGTTTTTGCTACATGAGCACCATTTGTCATGTTAGCTCAGTTTTGGTTGTAAATTTTCTATGGAGTCTATAGATTTCCTTGTTGTAAAGTGATTAAATGAATGCCTCTGCTGTCACTGTGAGTGCATCTCTCATACTTGAAGACAATTAATGTTTTTTTTTTTTTTTTTCTTTTCACTGGAACAGGTCATGCTGTCCTTATTAATGATTTATAAAAGCAGTGGTAATAGATAATACTTGATTTCAGTCTCTAGATTCTGGAATGATTTTTCCTTACCTTTTGAAATACCCACTTTACAGAAGCAGCACACAGGGATTCTACTAAATTGGTGTTGCTTGAAACAGAATTTATGGGGACATAGCTGGACTGGTGAATTATGTCATTGTCAGTTCCAGTTCAGCATCTTGACTGAAGAGTCTCTGTGACTTCAGTTCTTGTCTAGTGATTGTTGTCTTTGATTAAGTTTTTGCCCAATGAAGACAAATTCTCGTTGTCAGGTAAGGTTGGTTGTTAATATCAGGTAAGTTCTAATGTTCCTACTGCAACAGCAGTGTTTCAGTTTTACCTTCCTGTGCAGTGTGATCTCTGTAGACCTCCAGTATTCCGGAGGTGGCTCCAGCTGGCTGCACTCCTCCTTCCAAAGCTCTGCTGTGTTCTTGGTGTTACCATTCACCCATGATGGTCACATCTCCTGCTCAGGCCATGCTCAGCCTTTTTCCCAATTAATGATTGATTGATTTGTTTACCTTTTTTTACCTTTTGGGGTTTTTAACTATAAGGAACATGAATTTTTTGAAATCTCCAACGTGTACAATCCCAGTAACATAGTCTGTAATAAATAACCGTTTCTTACAGGTTCTCTTTTGATTGCTGCATGAAGTAAGTAGTTGGACATACACAGTTTAAATGTTAATGAGGCTTTTTATTGACAAATACTATAAAGGTTAACAGAGCATTTGAAGATGCACATAAATGCCTACAAATATTGCAAAGACATTGGTACTGCCAGTAAGTGGCAATGTTTCTCTTTTACAGTACTTGAAATAAAAGTCCCCTTACATTTAAATGTTAAAGCTCACAAACCCTGCAATTCTTAGAAATTTGGATGCTGAAGGTTTTACACTGTTTTTGTTGCATTTTGCAAGATTTTGGACCTAAATAATTATAACTTCATTCGGTAATGATTTTAATCTCTCAGAGGGAAATTTTGTCAGGACCATAACAAGAATGTAGAATGTTGAAGAAGCATTATGTATAGAGCTTGAGATGAAGCTCTAATAAATTATCATGCTCTACTTAAATGACTTTGAATTTCATATTGCTGTGATGAAATATGTGGGGAAAAGACAAGGTGTTCTAAGACTTACAATAAATTGTACATTTTCAGTACATTTTTATTTTAAGCTGGTGAATGTTAAGAAAGTTATTGCTACTTTGGGGAATGTATGAGGAAGAAATGCACATATCCATGTGCCTCAGAGGAGTTCAGATATTCTGATCTCTGAACTGTGAGACTGACTGATGATTGAACTTAAACATTGGAACTGCTATTAATAAAAAGAAAAAAAGAAAAGTGGCAATTCTTGTTAATTTAATGTTTGCTTCTAAATCTAGAATTTGCCCAGTGTCTCAAAATTGTCTTTTTCTTGCCTTCTGCATCACACTTGTCACTATGAGTCCCATGTTTTGAGGTTTATTCTGCTGTTGAAGTGTTAATTCCTACCAAAAACTATAGCTTGAAGTTCCTCAGTTGGCAAAGAAGTTGTACTCTCTGAGAAAACGGGGAAAACTATAGCATGAGATAGTTTTCCAAAGCAGAACTTAATGCCGAGGAATCAGTATCTTCAATTACTTATAGAAACCAATAATCATATACACAGGCCCAAGCAGAAAAACGAGTGTGGCCTCTGCAGTGCCCAGAGCCAGAAGCCTGAAGCAGGACAGACAGACAGGTGTGTGTCCCTGGGCACTGCCAGGGGGTTTCTACAGACACTGGGGGTGCAGGGGCTGTACCTGGCCCCTCTGCAGTGCTCCCAGCCCCTCCCCACAGCTGCAGAACGGCTCTGGAGCACGGACAGCATCTCCTTTGGGCAGCAGCCTTCAGTGCAGAAATGGGGATTGGGGTCAGCTCTGCCCTCTGTTCCCTGCTGGGTGCAGTGCTCACGTGGCACTTACCCTGCATAGCTGAGCTTTGAGATTGTGCTCTTAAGACTTCAGTACTGGTTGGACTGGCCCTGTCCAAGTTATTGAAGATGTCAGTTAAAGCTGCTTGTTGCGTCTTTCATTAGTTTATGTTAATGCAAGGAATAAGTGCAGGATGGGACTAACACAATATGTTGACTTACTGGAAATCTTTCAAGACTCAGTGTTTGCAGGCACAGCAGTGAAAAAATGATTAATTAATTTGCTTGGTGGGTTAAATATGGGCAAATGGCTGAATTCTGTGGGTAATGAGAGAAAGGCCCTCTGGATAAAGATAGCATTGCATTTTACTTATTTTTTCTGTCAGAAGTAGCAATATTACATCTGTTTGGCTGATTCATCAGTGATGCACAAAACTCTATTGTTTAAGATTGAAATGGATCATTAATATTGAGTTTTAAAATTTCTTTATAGATGGTTCAGCTTAATTTCTAAATTTCTTTATTAGATGTCTGTCACACTCCAAGAACAAGTGTTTTGATTAGCATGAGCACCAGTGTTAAAGATACAGCGATTAAAAAAAAAGTTGTGCTTTAAAAGCAAGAAAATAAATACTTAAAACAGAGAGCTCAGTGCTTCCCTTCCCACTGAGGGCAGAATTTCAGGAGGAAACCTCAAATCTCTGTTTCTTCTTTATGTGCTGATAAAGTGACCGAGGCTCCCCACCTTCTACTGGGTTACATTTTACTCAGCAGAACATGAACCTTGCCAGCTTCTCTAACCCACCCAGGAGAGAAAGAGATGAAATTTAAGCAAACAGGCCATCCTCTGACATGGCACTTCAGTGCTGTGGGGTGATCCTTAGGTATTTTCCTTTGTATCAGAAAATGTCCCTACTGGGAAAATAGATAGGCAAATCTGTGGGCTTTCAGCATTGCCCATCTGAGCCAGAAATTTGATTCCTGCTGCTCATCTTCATGGGAATTTTGTTCCTCAGACACTGGAAGTGCAATTGTAAAAACAGCAATTCTAAAAAATAATGAGTACCCCTGTGCTGAGGAAACGTGGACTAAGCAGTGAGGCTTTTGAAGGTGAGATGGCTTTAGAATTCCTGCCAGAAGTCTGAGTAACTGACTTGTCCAGCAGACCTGAGGCTGAATGTGGAATTGAACCCTGAGATGACTGATGTCTAATTTTCCTTCTATTCAGTATTCCTTGTTTTGTACAGCATCTGTATTTCTATTTTTGTCCACTCTGAAAGTAATTTAAATTGGGCTTCTTGCAAAGGTAAATGCAGTAAAATGAGTGATGTAGAAGAGGCCTGAAAGGCAGCAAATTTCCTGAGCTGAGCACAATAGCGTTGGCCCACATCACACCGAGTGGTGGGTTCACTTTATATGTGGTAAGTCATGATTTCCTTGCAGATAGATTAGTGGCTTTAGAAAATATCTAAAACTCCAGTAAATCCATTTCTGGTGCATTATTGACTGATGCCAGAATTCTTAGTGGTGTTTTTTGGTTTTTTTTTTTTTTTTTACTTTGAAAAGAACATCAATGAGTTTAATCTCTGTCATTCAGTCATTTGTTTAAACCTGGAATGGGCCCATATGTCCTTGTACAAATGAAGAACAGCTCAAGGCTGATTAGTATTCCCTGAGCCTTCATGGATTATTATTAGCAACTTTTCCCCCTTGAATGTTTACAGAGCTTTTGTGAGCTTTTTACATCAGTTAGCTTGTCCTTTCAATTTTCTATTATACCTTTTGTAATTGCTTTCTGTCTATATTTGATATGTTGTTGCTTTACTCCAGTAACTTCCATTATCACTTTTAGCTTTGCTGTTGCTGGGATCAACCTGATTGCATTATTTACTCTGTTTGCTTTAAAAATCACTTCTTCCTTGTTCTCCCCCCTTCTCTCCCACCATCTTTCTGGGAATATTTGAGCTTAGCAACATAATGCTGTCTGAAGTCTTATTTGTTAGCTTCATAGCCTAAGACCATGATTGCTTGAAGCCAAATGATATGTTATCATAAAGCACTAAACACCCACAGACCATTATTGAATTTATCATAGCTACAAGATACACAGTGAAAGATAAACTTGTTTTTTACTGCCTGTGGAAGCCGGCAGGTTGATTCCTCCTTTAATTCTCTTTTTTGTCAATACCAGAATAATTAAATCCCCATCACTAAGACCCTTTTTTTCACAGCTCTCTCGCCACAGCCAGTCCAACTACTTTTTTTGAGTGTAGGGTTGTGGTAAAACACAACGAATTCCCACTCCAAGCCTTCCTGCTTGTTCATGTGCTCCAGTGCCTACCAGAGGCTCTGCTCCCTGCCACAGGAGGGGGTGGGAGGCTGCCCAGGCCCTTCTCTCCCCTTCTCTCGGTGTGATGTGTGACAGACGTGGATGGTTCCTCTGCAGACAAGCTCCAGAGTTCATGAGGTGTGTAAGGGGTCTGGGTGTGTTGGTTCCTGCTGCACACACACAGGTCTGACAAAGTTCAACCAGCACCTGCCATTCCCAGCCCATCCAAACCAGCCCTTTCTGCTCTGGAGGACTGAAGTCCCTTATTTGCAGAGTGAAAAAATTACTGTGTTATAATAAACATGGAACGTGGACCCACATTTTCTTACGCATTTAAAACCAGAAACGGAGTTTCCCTTCTGTTCCACGCTCCAGCTGTATGTGCTGTTATCCTTGGGGAGGCTTGGTGGGATTGCAGAGCACAAGAACAAGCAATTCTCAGTGGCATTAAGGAAGGCAGGACCCACTTTAACTACTAAGTGCCAGCTCTGTAAGGAATCTGATTTGCACATACCTCACAAAACTCTAAATAAAATCTCTAGATAAAAACAGAAAAGATTTATCCTGCACTTCATTAAACATGAATATTTGGTAAATTTAATTACTTAATCTACTACTTGAGAACTCTGAAGAGTCAGCTTTGTTTATCATTTTAGGGAATGGGGCAACATTTCTGCTTAAGAATTAATTACTAGAACATAACACAGTTGTGATACCTTGTAGGGATTGAGAAAAATCCCACATTTCTCAGGAGAGCTATTGGTCTTTTTGTCATTTGTAAAACTGACTTTAAAATGATAGCATTAGTGATTAAAGACTGAAAGGAAGAAGTCTCAGAATAACCAATGGATTCTCTGGCATATGTTAATATATTCTGTTTGGAAAGGTTACTTCCATTTATATTCCAGATGAAAATACTTGGTGACTTTATTGCATGTAATCACATTTTTTTCCTACAGAAGCCGAGTACTCTGGTTAGCACTGGGAATAATAATAATAGTAATAATAAAAAAAAGGTGTTGAATTAAGTGAATAAAGAAGTGTTGATTTAAATAAAAACACATTTTAAAAGATTAGAAATAAACATACTGATAATTTTTTTATTATATATAATTTTTCTCTTGATTATATCTTCTATAGTAAATTTCATACTATAATGTTAAAAAAAAGGAACAAGAACATTCAATTTAATTAAAAAAATCTGTAAATTGTTGATCTAAATTATTTTAATTGATTTTTATGGTTGTTTCATTTCATTTGGTGACATTAAAAAATCCAAAATAAACAAGAATGACAGAAACGAGTCCAGAGTAAGCCTGCTGGTGGCAGGGCTGGAGCACCTCCCTTTGGAGGACAGGCTGAGAGAGCTGGGAAGGTTCAGCCTGGAGAAGAGAAGGCTCTGGGATGACCTTGTAGCATCTTCCAGTGCCTAAAGGGGCTGCAAGAATCCTGGAGAGGGACTTGTGGCAAGGACATGTTGATTGGCCAAGTGGGAATGACTTTAAACTGACAGAGGGTAGACTTAGAGTAAATATCCAGAAAAGAATTCTTCCCTGAGACATTGATGGGGCCCTGATACAGACTGCTCCAAGAAGCTCTGCCTGCCCTGTTGGGGAGGCCCCATCCCTGGAATTTTCCAGATCTCTAAAGTGGTTTGAAGTTTAGAAGTTTTTTTTCTCTTACTTTTCTAGGTTAAGACATAAATGAGACTTTTCTCAGTTTTTCCCTGAAATCTTTTCCACTCCTTTACATTCAGTGTCACCTTTGTCACTTGAAGCACTCATTTGAAGAGTAGGACATCATTCAGATTCCAGTCACTCCTCCCTGCTGGATTGGGTGAAGGGGATCTCAGCCTCTCAAGAAGGTGTTTTCAACATAAAGATAGGAGATCTGGGCTGTGAATCAGCTGCTGCAGCGTTTAACCCAGCACAGAAAAACCTGAATAAAGAAACTGGGGATGGCAACTTCAAAGCACCCTGTTAAAAAGCTACCAGCATTGAAGGGAAGTAGTTTTAGGGAGCTCAGGCACACTGCAGTCAGGTGGCTGTGAGCATCCCCTCAGCTGACAGCAATGTCATCTGCAGGTAAAGATAATCTCAGGCAATGTTTGCAGGATTATTTAATCTTTGCTGGGGGCAGGACCAGCAAAACCCAAATCTCTGAACAATCCAACCAGCTGGGGCCACAAGGATGTCTTAACTGGGGAAAGAAACAAGTGGCCAGGTAGATTTATTGCAGCTCAGAACATGCAGGTTCCAGGCTGTTCCTGGCTGCGTGGGTGCTCGTGGCTCCTGAGGAATCGTGATTAATATCTCAGAGAGCCATCACCTGTACCCTCCTCTTCCTCACTTTCGAAATAACCTGTCTTGCCCGGCTCTGCAGCTTAACCTGAGGCAGCAGCAGCTTTGCTGGACTGCCCAGGCTGGAGCAGCCCCAGGGCAGGAGCTCGAAGGCCAGGCTCGGTGGGGAGATGGAGGGCTGGGATAAAAGGGCCAGCCCACAGAGGTGAAGCCCAGGATCAGGGGCAGCTGGTGAGGGAAGCCTGCACGGGAAAAGGGCTGATGAGAGGGGTGCCTGGGGTCTGCAGCACTGGAGGGACCCAGCTATGGCCAAAATCCCTGCAGAAAGAGGTGCTGAGGAGTTCCCCTGTTACGGCAGGAGGAGACTGTGCTTAAACCCTCAGAAACAAAGAAACCCCTCACAGCCAAGGTGCTGAATCTTGTGGATGAGATGTTTTCTACTTGCATCTCCTGAAGAAAGGCTTTACCCTGGAAGCTGCAATGCAAACTGAGTTTGCAGAGTGGGAGGCAGTGAGGAGACAAACCTACAAACCTTTCCCCTGCACCACAAGGTCAGCTCTCCCACGAGGAGCTTGGTC
Organism: Hirundo rustica; assembly: GCF_015227805.2. NCBI lineage: Eukaryota > Metazoa > Chordata > Aves > Passeriformes > Hirundinidae > Hirundo > Hirundo rustica. The sequence continues at coordinate 7,778,308 of NC_053464.1, forward strand.
ATTTTTGGGGATAGCTGTGCCTCAGTGCTCCTGTGTGGCTGCCAGTTGCTGTGATGGTGTTCAGTGGCGTTGGCTCCTGCCTTCTGTGGGCAGTGAATTACAAACTCGCAGCCTCGCGTGTCTGACCCGCCCTGTGTGGGAGAACACACGGCGATGGTGCTGAGGGCAATCCTGCCCCTCATCCACTGCAGCTGTGTGAATTAGCAAAGAGTGGGAACAGCCTTGCCCTCACAGCTGTGGGTGATGAGAGAGTGAATTAGCTGGAGTTAGTGGGAGTCTGCTGGCTGTGCTGTGAGGGGGACGGGACGGAACAGGATGAGCTGGAAATGCAGAAAGAAGAGAGAAGAAGGAAAGAAAGAGCCAGAGCTGTGTGGAGCAGCTCATGGAACTGCAGCATAGCAAAGGTATGAAAGACTTTTAGATAACCAGGTACTGATACTTGAGGCCCCCTGAAGTTTTTAAAGAAACTCTTGTGTGCTGGGGCTATCTTGACAACAGTGATGGTGTTTACTGATGTTGGCTTGTGTGGGCAGTGAATTAGAGACTTGCAGCCTTGCATGTCTGACCTGCCCTGTTCCAGGAGCCTACTGTGTCTGCCTGGAGATTCCTTGGAAAGCAGGGAAGAGCCTGTAGCAAAGTTCTGGGCTTTGTGAGCCTGGGACAGCTTGCTCATTGCAAATGGGTTCTGAGGGCTCCTCTGCTCAGCTCTGACCTCGCTGCTCAGTCCGGGCTCTTCAGGTGCTGCTTTGCACTGAGCTGCACTTGCTGTAAATGAGTGCTGCTTCTCCTGACTGGGGATCTAATTATTACTAAACTGCAAATGCACTTGCAAGGGAAGTGTTTGAGCTTGTAGACTGCTTTGGAGTTTGCTTTTCTCCCCTGTGTGGTGTGGTTTTTTTTTTTTTTTTTTTTTTTTTTTTTTTTTTTTAAATATTCTTGTTCCTCTCCAAGTCTTTCTGTTCCTGGGAGGACTGAGGAATAGATTGTTTTCATTATCATTATTTCAGAATGGGGGGCAGGAATGGATAATGATGCTATTTCACACTTCCTTGGGTTGCCATGTGGTGATGACATATGCCCTCCAGCAGGGAGTACTAACAAGTGGCTCTCAATTTGCATTGAGCCATACTGCCATTCCCCAAACTCTGTATGTTTTCTGCAGTACGTACAACCTGGTACTCCCTAGACCTTTGTAAATACTGCTATTCAAAATTGCTGTGCAGTCACTTGAGGATTTTTAGTAACATCTCTGACATTCTGCCTTCTACCTCCTCCCTCCTCTTTTGGTCTCCAAGCAGAAGAGGTTTTAATAGGCACCCCAATAATACATGCCCCCAAACAGAAAACAAAATAGGCTTACATAGTAGTTTAGAGGACTCTTAGTAGGGTATAATTATGGATGGATCCCAGGCAGCACACAAGAATTAAAATGTAACTTTTAAATTGAAGTTAATATTTCCTCTTGACCTGCTGTGATCTAAAAGGAAGATCGTCATCTGTGTCTCACGTGTGATCTAGGGCAACTTTTGTCTCTGTTCTTGCCTTGGATAATACTGGGTGTGCCCATGTTCCCCCTGGGGACTGCAGTCTGAGAAGGTGTGAGCCAAGCAGGACGTTTGGAGTTGGATGCTTGCAAGGAAGGAGAGCAAAGCTTTGCTGGTACAATGGGAACTGAAGTATTAAAACACATCTGGTCCTCCCTGAAGCGGAAGAGCTGTGGGTGTTGGGGTGTGGCTGTGCTGGGGCACATGCTGGTGCTGTGCAGGATTTTGAGGGCTCAGTGTTGGTGTGTGCAGAGCAGCAGGTCAGTGTAATGAGCTACAGTGAAGAGCCAAAGAATGGATTAATTTGGAGGCGAACCAAAAGCTGTTTAATGTATCCATTGCAGCAGCAGTGCAATATCTCTGCAGAGAGCACTGGATGTGTGAGGTACAGACATGTGATTCCTGGTGTGTGACAAAGAACAGACTCGCTCTGTGTCCTGGGCATGGGCCAAAGACTTTTCCCTTTCCTTTGTAGTAAGGAGAAAAGATACCATAAATAAATCAAACCTGAGAGGAGCAATTCCTTCTCCTCAGGTGGCTCATCAGAACTGAATATGATAAACATTAAGTGACAGCAATTTCAGTATAAAGTCAATTATCTATGCATAGCAAATTAAAATTAGACACATCCTTTAGTCTGGAAATTCATCCTAATGGAGATACAATTCTCCTTCTGTTGAAGAGCAGAGTCCCTTGAGTATAACAGCGATCAGTGTGCATCAGCTCGGGAGGAGCATGGACTTGACAGGCATGGGAGGCCACTGGCTCTCCCCTCCCTGATTCTGCTGGAGAACTTTTACAGGATTGAGACACCAATCTCTCATTACCCTGAATGTTGACTGAAAGCTTGGAACCTTTAGAGGATAATAAATGTGGCTTTTATTTTTTTCTTCAGAGCTGTTAGAATTTCCCCTACTCATGCAGTTTTCAACAGAGGCAAATAGTGCAACCAGAAATTATGCAGAGTTACTGGAATGCAGCCTTTTAAATAATGGAAACAAACAGGAAAAGAGTTCAGAACTGCCAGCTGGTGGTGTTTTCCTGCTCTTCTAGAAGTGGAGGAAGGAGTTGGCTTGAAAAAAGGGAGGCAGGTTCAGAAAGAGTTTAGGATGGGGACACAGATTTTTGAAAAGATATTTGCTTTCATTTCTGCTCTCCCATATAACCTGAATTGACTCCTTAACTTTGTCTGCTGTTTTCCCTTCCTATGCTTTACCTTCTCTGAGTTTTATCTCACTATGTTGGATAGTGTTCCTTTTGCTTTATTTTTTTTTTACTGCTCTGAGGCACTTGAATATTGCAGTCTTTCATCAAAAGCATAAACAAAACTGTCTTCAGTTTAATAAAAATAAATTATTAATTGTATTGAAAATTGATAAGAAACCTGGAAATTTGGATGTCCAATCTACTCCTCCCCTCATCATGTTCTTCATACTCAGCTGGAAATAATGTTTGAACCATTTTGAGGATGGGGTGGAACTTCCACCTGCTGTGTGGATCAGGTTTTTCTAAAACAAGTTCTCGTGTGGCTCAGAGAGTGAGAAAACTCCTTCAGAGCTCCCTGCTTTTGGCTAGGTCACTTTTATTTTCAGCTGGCTGGGGAGGTGTGTTCTGGTGTGGTGCAGGATCTGCTTTCCATGGCAATGCCTGGGCAGCAGTGCCTCTGCTTGGCTGAGCAGCCCCTCTCTGTGAAAACTGGGGAAAAAAATCCCCAAAATCTGTCTTGCAGGAGTGGAGTGAATGTGCAAGATTACTGTATTAGCTCACTGATGGATTTGCTTCTGCAGAATGAATAACTGGAAACTAGCATCCAATTTGTTTGATGGGGAGGAGATAAATCTCTAAGTGGGATCTTAATGACTGTAATAATTAATGGTTTAATCTAAAGCACTTGGAGGATGCCCTGTGAATGTCCAGTGTCACATACTGGGTGTGGGCACCTGCACAGAGCCAGTGCTGGGGGTGGGTCTGGGTGGGACCCCCAGATCAGATTGGCAGCCTGGTTTGGTTTGAGGTTTGTAGGGAGAGGTGATAGCTCTTACTGCACCAGCAGGTGAAGCTGGAAGAAGCAGCAGGCTCTAGGGTGTGTGAGCTTTTCCCTCTCATGAAAACACAGAACTGCAGGATATTCTGAGTCGGAGGGGACCCGCAGGGAACACAGAGTCCAGCTCTTAGCCCTTCACAGGACATCCCCAAGCAGATTTTCATCAGGTTTCTGCCTTCCCTATGGGGTGGGGGCTGCTGCTTCCCACGAGATGCTGGGGCTGTGTCTCCTGTTCTCCTTGGGGAGATGTGGCTGCCAGCCCTCTGTACGTTCCTCTTAAGGCATTTGGTGACCCTTCAGGCTCTGCAAACAGGGCTATTGTGTGATATTTTCCTATCCCTGAAACTATGCTTTTATGGCTAAGAATATTTAAATAGCTTGGGGAATTCTTGTTTTATCCTGACGTTTATTCCACAGCATCCAGTGCTTCCTGCCAGACTGCAAACATTTACCTCATGTATTGCTTTGTCTGGTGAGTGTTGGTGTTTGTGAGTAAATCACATCCTTGCAAGTGTTCCATCCCATGGATTTTTGCTTAGGATGGGCTGACCTGCAAATTTGTGGTGTTTTCCTTCCATTCCTTTCCTTGTGGGCTGTACCAGTGCAATCTGCTCCCAGCCAGGCTTTCTGTGCTTGCTCGCCACACTTCATCATTACAGAGCAAAACCCTGTAACAAAATGTTTGCTATTCCTCCCTGCTGCAGGGAGAAAGTTCCTTCAGCGAGCTGTTTCTGGGAAAGTTGTACCTGGAAGGTTTCCCATGCTGTTTGTTCAAAGGGTGCTTGAACAAGGTCATGCCTCCTTTGTGGTGGAGCTACCCTAGGAGAAAGTGCCGCTTAAAATCAAGGGACTTTCTCTATGTAAATCTATTTTACTATTGCACATTAAGGAAGCAGTTAACCTTAAGTCGTCCTTCTGCTTGGAGAGAGCTGCTGTTAAGCTTTTTTGACCTGTGGGCTTTTAGAAGTTTTAAGCACATGTTAACAAGATGAGTTCTCAAGAGGAATGCGAGTAACCTGCCAGTCAATCCTGGCTGACAGGGACCTGTCACTAAGTGACACTTCCTCTTGGGGAGGGCTGAAGCAGACATTAACAAAGCCTTTCTCCTCCCTGAAGGAATCCTGCCAGCTGGCAGTGGCTGTTCCAGCAATGGGAGGCTTTGGCAGGCAGCAGGGTGAGCTGTGGTTATTGAAAAATAGGCTGAAGTAGCAGCAGCTGGCAGCTTGAAGCATCTCTGACAGTGTGATGATAACCTGTCTAGTACTGTCATCATTTGAGCTCAGCAGGACCAGAAAAAATCCTGATGATCTAAGGAGGATATGGAAAATCTGAGTTTTTTCTACTTTATCAAGCAATGGTTGTTTTCTTGCAGCATGAAGGATTGTTTTAGCATTTGCAGAAATAAAGCTGGAGCATCTTGACTGGTCTCTAAGGATGACCTAAGTTTTACAGTTACACTTTTAGTGGGAAAATAAAAATGAGTTTGAGCATCAAGTTTCTTTCAGAAATCCTATTTCTACAGCAAACACCTTATCCCTTTGAAGGGAAGGAGTGGGTGTTGCCCTCTCCCATTTATTGTGTGACTCGGGCAGTTTGTTCCAGCTTGGTGAGGTGAGTTGTGTGATCTGCAGCGTAACTGGGAAAAGAGCAGCAGAAATGCTCAATGTCAGTGGGGGATTTCCATCTGCAGGAGCAGGCAGTGTTCCCCATGACTGGGGGATCTGAAGCTCTGCAGTTTCAGGGTCAGCAGGGACAACTTTCCCCCCGGACAGGTCAGCTCATCCTGCAGCCACCCCAAGCCCACTGCAGAGTGCCTAATTAATAGCTGCTTAAATGAGCACCTGAAGTGCACAGCAGGGAGGAAGCCAGGGTTTCAGTCTGGCCTGGAGGCCTTTTGTCCTGTCTCTGAGAGTGTTTGGCTGGCATTTTAGAGAGCAGCATTATTGACTGTCCAAATGAATTATTCCACACAGCCAGACTGAAGCTAAATAAGCCCCAGTTGTCCCTTCTGGAAAGGATTGGTGCTGAAATGAGGACTGCTGTGGTGGGCATTGAGAGAGGAGGATGCCAGACAGACTCATTTCAGCTTTTAGTCTGGAGAGAAGGCACAAATTTGTATTTACATCTTCAAAAATGAATGAAGCTGTCTTTTTTCTGGTGAGTGGAAAAGGTGCACCAGAGGGATTGATATATTCATACACACAGCACTGAGGTGTTTCTGGGCTCATCCCGGGACAGGATATTGTCCTAAAAAAGCCAAAATAGGGGTATGGCAGAGCTCTTGTACCTTGAGCAGCTGGACAAGCTGCACAAAGTATGGGTTGGAATCAAAAGCTTTGGAGTCAAAGACGCTCTTGGGAATCATGGGCACCTCTTGAATTCTGGAACAAAGCTTTGTATTTCAGCTCAGTCCAATGCTTTGCTCCAACAACCATTATTTCTCATTAGCAGGTACCTAAAATTGCTCTGGAATCTGTCTTGTACAAATGTAATAAAGTATGTTCTGAGTATTTATACAGTGCCAAGTATTAATTAACATGAAAGATACCAGCAATTGACTGAACCCTCTGCAAGTAATTTTATTAATGTTTAATCCTTATTAATGGCATATTATAATTATTTGGGTACATGTTTTCCTATCACATTTAGCACACTCAGGCTCCATCATTTCCTTCACAATGGAGGTAAGCTAAACCTCAGGAACAAAGCTGAGCTGCAGTTTCCCAGCCTGCAAGCACTCCACTTAGAAGGAGCTGCTGGAAAGGGATGGAGCATAGAAACCTCCCCAGGGAACTTCTGAGTGCAGGTATGGATTTGGAGCTGGGCAGGGAGGCCAGTGCTTTTCTAATAAAACCAAATCCTGTTGGAAGGTGTGTGCCTGACTCCTTGGAGCCCTTGAAAATCCCGTCTGGGAAATCTGCCTTGGGCTGTTTTTGGCTAGATTTAATGTTCCAGCAACACACTTGATTAAATTTTGCATGATGGAATTGAAAGGATTCTAAGCACCTGATGAAAACTGTGATTCTCTAGGGCTGCAGTCCTGGTACAATAAACACCTGAGCTACAAGTTTGAAAATTATATTTTCAAATGGCACAATCCCTTTTCTAGCCCCCCTTTTCCCCACCAATCCCGAGATGGAGAGATGGAAGCCTGCACTGAGTGTGTTATCAACACCCTGGCATTCTCTGAGTGGTGGGTGATAATAAATTGATGACCTTCCAGTGATAAGAGTTGCAAAGAAAAACAACAAAGGGGCAAAGAAGGTAATTTACACTTGCAAGGACAAAATGTACAAATCATATCAGAGATAAAGAAATGCCCAGGTTTATGATGACGCTCTTTGTTGTATGTGATGTTATCACAAGATGCTGTAGCTACTTTATCTTGTATCTCATATAGAGACTAGATGTGACAAAAAAAGAGTTCTAAATCAAAAAAAGCTGTGGGAATTAGTTTTGCTGTGGGCATTCTTCTTTTCTTGAATGAAAACAGTAAGAGCTAAATGAGAGCAGCGAACACTCTAACCTACAGCCGTTGGTGCCTTCCTGGTGGCTTTTTTTGTCCTTTTTGGTTGTTAATGCAGGAGCATCCAATTTCAGCCTTGGAAAGTGTGCAGCTCTACAAATGCCTGTGCATCATTGCAATAGGTGTTAAGAGATACTGTTAGAATAATATTTTGGTTCTAGAATAATGGCTTGTTAATCTAAGGAGTGAATGGGAGTGAAGAAGATAAATGAGCAATGAGTTTGGTTCCTGAAGCAATGTTTCATTAACTGGGGAAAAAAACTAACCCTGCATAGCTGCAAAGTTTGCCAGTACAAGCAAATAATTACTTTGCTTTCTACCAACTAGATTTTGGTTTTCAATAATTACAGGAAACACAAAGGTTTCTTCTAGGAATTGTTTTTTTTTCCTGTTACTGTATTAGTTGAAAATATTTACTAATGGCTAAATATAATGAATATTACTTTTGACTATCTTAATTTTCTTTAAATGGAGCTTGCTGAAGGCACTTCTAATTCATCCCAATTACTGTATCGCACAGTTCCTGTAAAATTCATAATTAGACATGATGCTTTTTTGAGTGCAGAGCAGGAAGCTTGCTTTGCTAATAAGGTGTGATTTCCCCAGTCACCTTTTTAGTGACAAATGTTTATTACCATAAATACTGTAGGATACAGCAGAAGAGTTAAAGGAGTTGATTTCTGTAGTGCAGGGGGCTCCTGGAAAAACACTGATGGGAGGAACTCCTTGGCTGATACGCCAAGTGTTGGCATATCAATGAATATTAAGGGTGTCAAACAGTGGAGAGTAATCTAAATTAAATTAGCCGAACAACCTAAGACACTTAGAAGAACAAATATCTCTAGCCACAAGAGGCTCATTTTACTTAATTCAGAAATATTGAGCAGTTTGTATAAGTGTACTTGGAATGCTATGGAGATGAGAATAGCACCCTTGCTAATCTACTGAATGACAGAGTTAGGAGTGTACACCAATACCTAATATCTCCTTGTTTTCATTAAAAACTGCAGCCTTCTGCTTGTTTTTATTAAAAAACTGCAGCCTTTTGCTTTCTTCAGCTGCAAATTATATTGACCACACAATGGAGCAAGGCACCTAAGCGTGTCAGTAAAAGCAAAAGACATGATATAATGAGATACAATGATGAGGAGTGTGGCACAGCCTTTCCTTACTGTGCAGCCACAAATCCATTGCCTGCTGCTGCCTATGGGATGGTGTAAAAGGGGTCTAAACAAAATGTGTTCAGTGTCTCTGGCCATGGGGTTATGTGAAAAGAGAGTCTTGCTGATGGCTGGTAATTCTGCTTAGCTGCCCTTTAGTTGTTTGCCATGATGGGGAGGATGCTTCACTTGGGGGCTTTCCTGGAGCCAGTTGGCCAATTTTGCAAAATAAAAAACCTGTTGATAACCACGTGGTGATGACAAAGTTGTTTCTGTGCACAAGTTTGGTACAGAAAGGATGTTTTTCCTATTAAATAAATAGACCAGGTTGGCTCAGTCTTCAGATCTACCAAATTTTTTTCTTTGTTCTAAAAGCTAGAAAAATAGCTTGACACTTGTAAAATAATCATCAATATCCTCTTTTCTCGTCTTTAGTGCATTTAGATGTCAAACTTTTCTCTTAGCGTATAAATAGTCTCTATGGATTGCATTGTAGTTTTTATGGGGACTTTAAAAGGTATGGATTAACTATTTACCGTTCCCAGTTAAATCTGTTATGAGAATTAAAAGAAGTCATTAGTAACCATTCAGTGTATAAAGCCAGGGAGAGATAAGATCTTCCTAATTTATTGATCACTGTAGTGTCAGTCTCAACACATGGGATTATCAAGGAAGAAAGTGGCATGATTTTTTTCTGTGGTTGTCATTGGTAGAGTTGAGAATAAAACCCCTCCTGGGTCCTCCAAAGGCACATGGTGTTTACTGGACAACGTAGGCAGGGTTGAACTTGCCCCTTCTGGCCACCCAGTCACCACTGTGAGGGGAAGATTGAGTTGTTCTGCATCCTGAAATTCCTGATTGCACTGGATTTGTGTGAAATTGGACTGAAGGAAAAGACCAATATGGGTAGTTCAGCGGGGAAAAATATACAAGATTCTTAGATCATGGCTTTTATATTATTTTTTTTTTCATCTACCCATTGAGCTTTTCCTCTGTTTGGCAGCACAGAGCACTATGGCAGTCAGGGACGGACCTGAACTGAAACCAGGCTGCTCCCCCAGGTCCTGGGTTCCTGTCACAGCAGTCTCAGCTCTCCCATTTGGGGAGATTCAGTGCTGAGCCTGTGTGCTGAAGAGCAGGGTTGGAGCTCTGCAAACAGCTGCATTCTAGAAATTCACATGCAAGTGTCCCCTAATAACAGAGGCTGCACAGTCCCCGGGCTGCCCTGGAATCAGCAGCAGCACTTTCAGCACAAGTGGGGTCAGGTGCCAGTCACCAGTGCCAGGGTGAGATGTGCTGCTGCTGTATGAGGCAGCAAGGAGGTCAGCAAGGCAAAAACACCCCCACCAAAAAATCAGAGCATTTTACTGAGGAAAAAGGGTCCCACACCACTGCATGAACACAGACTAGTTAGAGTTTTAACTGGAAACGTACCAGAGAATTGGATTTCCTCCTAAATAGCAGGCACTTATTGACTGCCAGCAAGACTCAGATCCTTCATAAATCATAAACCAATCAATTTAAAATACTTTTAGTGTGTTAATCTGTCTCAAACAGGGGTTACCCTGGCAGAAGTTGATGCAATGGCTTAAAATGGGAGCTGTGAATGCAGAAGAGGAGGACTGTTAAGAAAAGTAATTAATGTTATTGAAAATAGAATTTGTTCTTGTGAGGTGGGAGTGCTGATTGAACACATGAGTTCCACTCAGGTTTTGTTGTGTGCTGGATTATTTTTTTTTAATAACACTGCAGGCAAATTGTGATGGAAAAGAGAATCACTGGAGTGGAGATTTTTTTTTTTTTTTTTTTTTTTTTTTTTTTTTTTTTGAGTGTTTTATTTAAAGTATCCTAGGAAGGATGCAGGGTGTGTTCTCTGTGAAATAGCTCTTCTGCTATTGTGGAAGAGAAAACCTCCAAACTGATTTTGAAATTAAATAATATCTGTTTGATGTTAGTAATTTCCAAAGTGTCACATTTAAAATTTAGAATAACAGATTAGCTTTGGCCTCTGAACTTTATTAATAAATTTGTTTCCCCCCCTCATCTGACAATAGAATTTTCTTTACGCTAAATAAAGAAATTTTAAAGAAAAACATATTTCTAAGCCTTAGGTCTCTTCAGGAGCACCGAAATTATGGATTTACTTTGTCCTCGATATGTAAACACAGATGCAGTAAATTGTTTGTGAGATGCTTCTGTTCCTACCTGAACTCCTGCAGCTGTGACAGCAACAGGCACCTGTGAATGTGCAGTGGGGTCTTTATTTTAAGAAGGGTAGAATAACCCTCTGCTGTTAGTAAAAGCAGGGGTTTTTTTTGTTCTGTCAGTGAACCAAAATAATCAATTTGCTTGTACAGCTTTGCTGTGGAGTAGTGTGCCATTTTTGGAGCACTTGCATTCTTGACTGGAATGCATTTTAATTATCTTTTATTTTAACATTTTTCCATCTTCCAGGGTTTTTCCTCACTGTTTTTTATGTGCAATAGTTGAACTATGGGCAAGATAAGGATGCTGCTCATTGAGAAGTGTGACAGGCTGGCATTAACCTGTCCAGAGCTGTGGCTGGTGGAGCAGATACTGTTTAGATGAATTGTATATTTAGTCCCTAAAAGCTTTTCAACACTAAACCAAAGCCCTTCATTTTTTCTAATGATGGTGTAGCATGAGATCAAAATCCTTGTGTTTGTTCAGTAAACCATGCTCAACAGGAAGGCACCAGGACAGTATTGCAGGGGGATTCTGCCTTTTGGAGGGGTGCAGCAGGCTGTTCTTGTCCTTGAGCTGTGGTTGCAGGGCTGTTCCCTCTCGTTGCTGCCCGGCTGGCAGGAGCTGGGCTCCCTGGTGTCCCTGGTGTCCCTGCTCTGCTGCCTGAGGACACACTGCATGAGGAAGCTTTTGCTCTCTGGCCACCCAAGAGCCTGCTCTGGGGGCACCAGGTGGGGCTTTTGCCCTGTCCCCTGGCAGAGGGTGCTCTCTGATGCCCAGCTCAGTCTGTGCCACACGTAGTTGATCCTCTAAGGCAGTGCCCGTGGATTTGGGTGTGTGAAGGAGAGTGCCAGGGGAAGGCTGGGTCCATTTGGAGATGGAAATCGGAGCAGGGATGATTTGCAGCAGATGTTGCTGCGAGGGGATGTGCGCTGCTTTTGTGGATTTATTTTCTCATGGGCTGCTCTCCAGGGCACTGGAGGTGGAAGGGATTGCTGGGGTCCCTGCCAGCTCCTGGCTCTCTGATGGTTGCTACAGACAGAACGTCCAGGGCTGGCTGTGGGAGAGCTGCCTGCTCTCTTTGTGCTTTTGGACCCGAGGAAACCCAGCTGCTGTCCTGGGCAGGCAGGAGCCTCCAGCTGCTCCCTGGACACAGCTTGGGAACCAGCAGAGACCCAGCTGGGAGCAGGTTCCCATCTGGGGGCTGAGACACGGGCACAGGACATGGCCCTGTGAGAGGGGCAGGAGGGTTTGGAAAGGAGATGGAAAAGGCTTTTAGAGGTGTTGGTCACCTGTGCTCTTATTGAAACATCCTTAGCAGAGCCCTGCAAGTGATCACTAACTTGTCACTGCATCCTTTGAGCCTTTTGGAAGGAACTGGTTTTGGATCTAACATAGCATGATTGCTGCTCCTCCTGGAAACCTACAGATCTTCTAAGTTAAGGATTTTCACTCGCCAAAGCCCACAGGCGGGAGGCCAGGGCTCTGAAGCCAGTGGGTTTCTCCTGAAGATCTGAGGCCATTTGGTTTGTAATAAACCCATTCTCTTTTTTGCATTCACCAAACCAAAGGTCCTTTTTCTGCTCTTAGATCCCATCAATGGATGGGACTCCTGGAAACCCCGGAGAGGTGGCTGAGGTGTTGTCCAGGATGGAGATTTCGGCATGGAAATTGAACGGGATTTACAGCCCAAGTGTGTGAAACTCCCACTAGGAACTGCAGAGAAATGCAGAGCAATGAGAGGACGGTGGGGAGTGAATCACAGGAGACAAAATTCGTGTTCCTAACTTGGGCTGAGAGTGGCTGACTAAAATGGAGATGGCAAATCTAGAGTGGAGCTGTCATCACTGCTTTGCTGTCTGCTGCACATCACCAAGGGTGGAATCTCCCTTGTTGCAGATGGTGGGGGAGGAGAGAAACAGATTGGGCTCTTGTTTTGAATCAAAACTCCAGGAAGTTGTTGCTTGGAGAATTAATTTGGCCTGGTGAATGTCATATTAGCACATTCAGTGCACAGAATGCCCTTTCTGGAAGTTTCTATTGATTTTTATGACAAATGAAATATTGCAGAGTATGAACACAAATGTTATTTCTCTTCAGCAGAGATATTACAAAATCCTGTATAATTCTAGTAAGACAACTGCTGCAAAGGGACTGTAGGAGTCTTAAATGTGGAGGGACCCGATGGTAAATCTCATATATGAGAGTTTCAGCGTGAAGATATTTCTGTTTGAGCAATCTAAGCCCAGGTGAATTATACTGAATGCACACCAAGTAATTCTTCTCCTTTTCTGGGATTTTTATGACTGAGGCACAGGTGACATTCAGTCATTTCAGTGTGTGTAATTCAAGCATCAGTTTTTTGGCATTTGTGTCCTTAATGCTGATTAAGAGCTCTGCCCTGTGTAATTCCATGAAGCCCTTCTGGGAACAGGTTATCAGAGGATCAGGTTTTACAACCTCTACATGATTGACACTCTGTGTGTACCCACGTACCCTACGCACACACCGTTCTGCCTGGGCTTTTGCCCCTCTTCCTCACCCCACGCCTTGCTTGTGCAGTCCCTGAGGATGTGAGGTCTGATTAAAGTTATTGGTGCTGCTGTGTCAGCAGCTGAGCCCGCCTGGCTGACACTTGTCACAATCCAGCAGAGCCCTGCTGTCCTTGTCCCCTTCCCTCTGAAAGAGACTCAGCTTCCCCTCTCCTGCATTTCAGCCTCCCCGTGTCTGGGTCTGGCAGTGGCTCCAGGGACCTGGCACATGCCAGAGGCTCAGAGGTTCCAGTGGGAGGATGAGAATTGGGAGGGAATATGTAAGACCCACCTGAATGACTGGGCTTGAAATGTGAGGCAGCTGAAGAGTTCTAGAAAGGTCTGGGAACATCTTGCTCCAAAGCCCTGTCGTGGGCAGGGACACCAAAGGTTTTGTGAAGGTTTTACTTAAAAGGAAATACTGTGCATCTAAATTGCAGCCACTGATGCAGACTCTCTCAAAGTGTCAAACTTTGGTGACTGTACATGGTTGGATTAATCTTTGCCTACAATAAACTTATGAAAATATATGAAATGCCTGCATCTATCTTGCTGCCACTTCACAGCTCTCTGGAGATTGACATGAGTGCCCAGAAAAGATGGTGAGATCAGATGGAGCATATTGCTGTAATCTGCTGGGATGATTTCCCAGGAAAACTTGATTGTTTTACATAATCCTGTCAAAGGCCTCCTAAGGTAAAGTAGGAATGCAGTTAAAGTGATTTTTTTTTTTTTTTTTTTAATGTCAGTCTCTCCCTATTTAAGCTATCCTTGCCTTTTTGTATGGCACTTGAGCTAACATCTACCCCATCTGTTTTTTGACTCTGAGATGTTGTTTACACTTACACAACTGCATTTTAATTTTGATGTCAGTTCTTACTGGCAAGTGCTTATGTGTATGGAATAACTCTAGCCCTTCAAGAGGGGGATTGTAAGATATCAGAGATACTGCCAGGATAAATGCACCTGCAGTGAAGTTTCCCAGCCTCCAGACTGTGATAAATGATGCCTCCTTCTAAATTTTTGATGCTAGGATAAATCTTGAGGTTATATTAAATTGTGCCTTTTTTTTTTTTTTAATAACACTTCAAAGGCACTTTCTCTTGCCAGGATATGTTTAGAATAAATAATGCTTAGCCCTGTAGCACCGCCTCATGTCTCTTCTGGATGGAGATTAAAGAACTTGAAATCTGAATACTCCCCTTGCACCACCCCCTGCTGCTCCTCCCTGGGTGTAAAATCCCAGACTTGCTCTGGATGCAGTCTGGATTGAGACAGGCAGCCAGGAAATGTCAGAGGCTCAGGATTTTTCTGGCACCTTGCAGTTGGCTTAGAGGAGCAGGATGTGCAATGTAGCCAGGGGACAGCTGTGCTGCCTGTGCACTGCCACCTCGGGAGGTATTCAGCCATCAAATGACAAAATTCAATGGCACTTCAATGCACCAAGAAATTACCTTGTTTCCCCATTTATTGATGGTTTTGTTTTTACTTTTTTTTTTTTTTTTTCTTTTGTGGAAAACCAGTTTAATACTCTTTTCTCTGAATGAAAACACGTGAGATCTTTGTGACGTTTGTGTTACTCAGTAACTGTACTTTGCCCATAGCAGTTAATAGGCTTTGCTTCTCTACCTGCAGCCAAGTAGGACAGAGGTGGTTGTACAGGGAGCTCCTTGAGAGCAGCATAAACCTTTTAATAAATTTAATTTGTCTGCAAAATTTGTGATTTATGGTTGTGTTTTTAAGAAAGCTCAAGGAGTAGGGTTCTGTGTTTGGCTGACTTTGACAGGTATGGCTGTATTCTGTAAAAGGGAGGTATAAGCTGTGATTGCAGGAAATATGGATGTGTAAATACTGGGGAATTCATGCTGGGAAACATTCTTGGATGACCGAGAAAACTCCCTATACTATTTAAATTTCATTTTTAAGGTTATATTTTTTAGCTTTTGGTTGAAGCATTGTAAAGCAAACAAGATAGCAGTTGATTTGGAGGACAACATTGTGAATTATGTTTCTGGTGGCAGAATTGCAATTTCCTTGCAAGAGTGAGATGCTTAAAAATGAATGAAGGCTGCTAATAGTACTGGCTTGGCAGTCCCCCTTTGTTCATAAATAACCAAAAATTGTATTGTGATTTGTATTGGCACAACATCAATTCAACAGACCAGCATTTTGGAATCTGAGTGTTTAGAGGTAGATGGCATAGATCATATTCAAACAGCTTTGTGGCTTTTTTTTTTCCTTTTTAAGAATAAATTTTCGTCACTTTAACTATACTGTTTAAAATCTCTGGCTTAAATATGGGAAGGGGAAAATGTTGTTGTTTGCTTTTAAATTTCCTTACATAATATCCAAAAATGATGTTCTGTAATCCATCCCAGTGTAAGCTAAATTAAAAATGCTCTGTCTTTCTACAGCAAAGTTGGTCAATAGCTAACCTGGAAGATTTCTGTGCTGTTCTTTTATACCAGGAACAAAGCATTAGAAATGTAGTCTGGTCTAGCTGTTCTTAGACAGAAATACCTTTAAGCAAGGAGGGTATTTTTGTTATTGTTTCCAATATTATGCCCATGAAGGTAAACCAGCCTGACCCTTTTTTAAAAAGAAACCAAACAATAACCCCATAACACCACGCACCCAAGGACCCCACTGAAATCATGGAAAATTTTAAAGAAAAGGTAGGAGCAGAAAAGCCCCAAATTGTCTGGATGAGATTAACTGGTAATTAAAAAGCTAACAAATTTGAGTTGAGTGGATTCACTAGATAAAACACCAGGAAATCTAATTTGCTCAGCCATTTATTTTATATTATTTATTTTTATTCCAGGAAGATTTTATCATGGCTTCTATGAAGCTCATAGGAGCCCAGTCAGATGTAACTATACTCCTGTGTAATGATCCACATCTCTTACATTTTATATGTGTTATAATTTATTTTATTTATGAATAAAAGTACACTGAAAATCTAAAGAGGGTATCAAGACCATTTCATTGGCAGTTTTGGTGCATTAATGCTGAGACTGCAGAAGGAGGCAAAGTTTCAGGTCTCATCCCTGAAATACATCTGGTGACCTAAAGTAGGGCATTTTCATGGTTCCCTCCCATTTGTAAAAAAAGCATTTCTCTGTTTATGATGTTTGAAGTGTCCTCTTACTGCTGGGTCCTTAATTCTTTACAGAGCAGGATGCAAATGCAGCTGCACTGTTTGGTTAAATATGCTTTGGAAGCTAACTGTTGTCTTAAGCACTTTTCTTCAGACACCTTTGGCAAATCCAAATATCCAAAATGAGAATTGCACAGACTGAAAGAGGGTACCAGTGAAGACTGTGCTGATAGCCAGATTTGTGTGGGATTAGATGAAGCTGTGCAATAGTGAGGAGCTTTGCAACGTGGCTGCACAGGCGGAGTTTTATCGAGTGTCCCTGTATGACTGGAAGCGATTTTAATGCCCTGTGTAAACTGAGCTGGCACTGATTCAGCTTTATCTTATTTTATGAAAGAACACGAAGACTGGGAGCTTTCAGGCCTGTTCCATGGCTGCAGGAGAAGGGCTGGGTCACTTGTTCCCCTGAATCCCCAGCAGGACACGTGCCCAAGGTCAGAGCCCCAGCACAGCTCCTGGCAGCTCACCCTGCTGCTGCACCTTTGAGCTCTGCACTGGCCTTGGAAAGCAGGGGCTCACACAGGTCTGTGTGCAGTTAGAACTGGGGGATGTTTTCTGGGGAGGAAATTTGCTGGATTTTTTGAGGAGACAGATCTCTTAAACTTGGGTTGCGTCTTATTCAGATGTGATCTAGTATTCCAGAAGTGGCAGGAAACTTTTCAGGAATGTTGGTGTTTGTAATTAGGCTGTTCCTAAACTTCTGGTCCTCAAAAAATCCTTCAGGGGTTGATCTGAAAAGGGAAATTTATTTCTTTAAAAAAACTCAACATTCTACTTTTCGCATGAGTCAAATGAACTTCTAATATACATTTTAGTTCTGTTACCAACCCAATATATACATTATTCATGCAGATCTGCATCTCCAGATAATTATAAGGAACATCCTGAGTAACATCAGAGGTTTTTATGCTGGTGTAGGGAAGTGACTCATGCAGCAAGAAAAGCTCCTCATGTTTCAGCCTGTGGAGAATGACACCCTAGAAGGGGCTGGCATGACCAAAGAACAAACTGTTGGAAGTGAACTCTTTTGAAAAATGAAATTTCTGTTCGTCCAGAAAAATCTGCATTTGCAGGTCCACTCTCAGATTTTGTTATTGAAACTACAGGTCAGATCTGAATGTTCTTATGTACAGCAGTTAGATTCCAGCTGGTAAATGTAAATTACAGGTTAAAACACTGATTTAAGGGAGGCTGTGGAAGGGCAAATAGAAGCAAAAGGGGAGAGTCCTTGAGTGGTGGGTGGTACAAGCAATGATTTTTGTTTCTAGGAAAGGAACAGTTGTAAGCAGAATTTTTGAAATGTGTGTAACTTTAAATAAGAATGCATAAAACCTAAAAGCTCTTGGGAAATATAAAGTCTATAAGTAGAAGGATTCAATTAAAGTCAATCTACATGTCTTTGTTGGAAAAAACCCCTAGGCAAGCCTAGAGTTTTCTCCTGAGATTATAAGTTTGGATATAATTGCATTCATTTAACTTCCCTAAACTGTTTAAAGATACTTCATTTAGAAATCCACAGTTTTCATCCTGAAGTACAAGGATAAGAATGGGAAAACTGAGAAATTTCAAAGGCCAATAGGGCATCACTTCCTTGGCCCAAAGTTCTGTGGGATGTGTTCCAGGACCTGTTTATTCGGTGATCACAAGGTAACTTAAAAGCTTAATATTGTTTGGGAGTGACAGGTGAGTTGTGCTAAATAAAGCCTGATTTTTGTCACGTGCACTCTAAGACATGGGCTGTGAGAGATGTTGAATGAAATTAATATCCTGGGGGAAAAAAAAAATATCCAGTAGGGACTCTTGGAAGGGGAATATCCTGGGCAATCAGGAGATGTGTGTTACCCCAGAGCAACATGTGACACTGGGCAATAACGAGCAGAAATCTGGGGAACAAGAGGCAAACTTCTGTTGCAGATAGTCCTGGACTCTTTTAAAATGGAGGTTGCAAAATTTTAGGGTTTGGAAAAAAACCATAGTGCTTCATAGGTTTCAGAATGTATCTTCAAGTGAAAAAACATATGAATTCAATCCACTTAGTGTATAAAAAGAAGATTGAAAAGTTGCTTGATAAAAACATGCTTAAAAGGTATACATGGGGTTAAAAACCAGGGCACTACTATATATTTTTTTCACTTGTGTTGCTAAAACAGGACTAAACCTTTTTGGGAGAGATTTTAATAAAACATGAGTTCTCCTAATGGTAACAAGAATCAGTTGGCAGTTCTTTTTTTAATGGAATGGGAGCTAACCCACACCAGATTCAGCTAGGAAGCGATGACCACGTGCTCTCCAGGTCAGCAGTACTTGAGTGAATAAAGCTGTCTTGAACATTCTCATAATGTTCTGGTCTTACCCTGAAGTAGTAAATAGCAATCAGGTGTTGATCTAATAAAAATATTTACCCAGGGTTAGCCAAGTCTATTGGTGCAGAATGTCTACAGTACCTGCTAGTCTGCTCTGTTTACCCAGCTTGGACCAGAATTTTCCTTTTTCAGCAGCTTAGACCCTCTGCAGCATTCAGAGATTCATTTTCATGCCCTCTCAGCCTCTGACCAGGTGCTACCTTGCTTCTCTTGATTGAAATCTTGCCTGGGTTGACCTTAATGCATCTCCCACCCTCTGCGGAGTTCCCTGCTGTTTCTACATTTGAAGCTGTGTAACTTAGCTGGTCAATATTTCCATTCCTGTCTGCAGACCTTTAATTGCACCTTTGATCCCTCAGCCTTCCCAGCTGGGTGCCTGGTCTCTGAGGCTCAGATCTGCACTCCCCTGCCCTTTGGCTCTCCCAGCTCCTCACTTTGCTCCAGTTCAGTGGCCGCTGTGGGTGGCTTTGCCCAGCACCTACAGCAGAGACATTTGTTGTGACATCCAGGCTGCTCCCTCCTGCCAGCAATGAAGTGTTTGGGTTACAAGGGTATCTTATAATAATGTCTTGGGTTTTCTTTTTCTCCTAATAACCCTCTGATCTACATGCTAGCATTTCTGTCCTGCTGCTCCTGGTCTGTAAATGCTGTGTGAGTCAGTTCTTCTGTGCATCATCTGAATCACAGAGCCTCTTGTCCACACCAAACCTTTCAGGAGCTGCTGGTACCTACAGAAACACAAACCCCAGCTACACCTTAGTGCCACAAAAGCCACTTTACCAACAGAGTGCATATTTTAATCCATCCTCTCCTGTAAGCATTTTAGGCACTGAACTTACTGCTGCATGCAGAACTCCTGATTCTTCTGATTTGTCTGCAGCCTTGTCCTCCCTGGCTGTGGGTGTCAATGTGCTGGGTGGATCCTCAAGTGCATGACCTGAGCTGGTCTCCTGAAGCCTCAGGTCAGAAACTGATGTGTTTTACACTGTAAAAATGGATTGCTCTGTCTGATTCCCTCGTATACATGTATTAAAGCAGTCCTGAGCAGGGAAAAGTGCGTAAAGCTGGAAACTGAAGCACCAAGCTTATTCCCAACTGTGACTGGTTTGCTACTGGAATTAAGCAGTTCCTTTGCTCATTCTGATTTAAATTTATTCCAGTAATGGCATAGATTGGATGGAAGGTCAGCTGCTAAATAGGAAGTTTACTGATCACTGCCGCACATTAATTATTTGTAATTGTAACACTGCTGCTGCTATGTGCATTTTGGGCAAAACCCACAGAGAAAAAAGGTCCCCCTATGTCACCAGGTAGATTGGATGACTTTGTTTCTGTGGTGTGGTTGGTTGTTTTTTGATCCTGTCTGTGATGCTTTAGTGGCACTTTCAACACTCACAGTCAGGCTGAATCCAGGAGTTCTGAATGGAGAAACTTTGGCTTAATATCTTCAGTAAACATACTTGAACCCCAGGGATTGTTTTGTTATGCAGCTGAAATCTAGATAATTTTCTGATAGTTTGTAATCTTTTCAAGTAAATTTTTTCTAGTTTCAGAGAAGACTATAACTGACTTGGAACTCCTACCAAACTCTGGCAGAACCTTGCTGAGAGGAAAGCTCACTCTTATTTACAACATGCAAAGCTCTGTTTTTTTCTTACCAGAATTTAAAGAGACCTTTGTTCCTATTCCCCTATCTAAGGATGCTTCTCTGTCTTTACTGGTTCACTAACAAATACTATCAGTGCTGGAAAATGGGTTAAACTAAATGAAGTGCTACCAGTACTTAGGCTTAGCTTATTGCTGTGATTCTTTGTTTACTAATTGCCAATATATCTACAAAACTCTCGTGATGGGTATTTCTGTGGCCAGATTGAGAGACAGGAGCCTATCTGCTGGAATTATGTAATAATAGCATTTATCAGCTTTTCTACAGGTTGGCAAAGCAACCAGCAACCAGCACACAGCTGCTGCAGTGGCACCAAGCTGAGATGCCCTGCAGAGATGCTGAAATGAGCATTTTAGAGGGGCTTTCACAGTAGCCTTTTGCTTAGAGGTGCCTGAGGACAAAAGTGGGGGCTAGCAGGAGGAGAGAGCAGGCTGAGCACCAAGCCATAACGTGGACTGGGAGGTATTTGGAGGAGTAAGATTTGAGGCTGCCACTGCAGGTTTCCCTTCCTACAGCTACTGCCCTGCACCTCTCACACCAGATGAAGAGCTGCTGAGGGCAGTCTCTTCCTGATTCTGTGCAGAGCTTGATATAAACCAAGCTGCCTTTATTGTCATCGTCACTAAAGTTTCTGCATAATAAATAGCCCCCAAGAGTGAGATTTGGATTCTTCTTCTACCTACAGTTTTAAGTCTGTGCACTAAAAGAAATGCAGAAGCTTCACTCTGAATCGAGGACACTTATTCCTGAATGTCTTACCTGCAAGAGGAGTTTGTGCATTTGTGTCCAGTAGTTGATGTTAGGATTTTATAGAAGTAGGTGTTATAAATATTTTTAAATAATCTCATTGCTAAAGTAGGTAGGGTAAAATCTGTGAAGGGTATGTGGGAGAACATGAGCAAAAGCGTTTGCCAGGCTGCTGAGCTCATTTTCTGTTAGTTTGCTTCTTTTCATTTGATATGAAAGTGGTGTAAAGTGGAAAAGAATCAAGTCCATCTAGGAAAACCAAATACATTCTTCATGTTGGCCTGTGGGACAAGGGAATAATTTTCTTTGAGCAGAGAGAAAGCTCAAAAGTTCTATCAAGTCCTACACTAAGAATTTAGAGCATGCTTGTTCCTCTATCCTACTTCTGCTTGAGAGCTGATTTTGGCTTCATGTGCTTGTAATTGAAATTTGATGTTGATCCTATTATAATATCGTTGGTATGCAAAATGGCACACACTGACTGTTTGATTTGTAAATGGCCGCTTTAAAATGGATGATCTTGAATATTAATGAAGCAGGCTTTCAAACAAATTGCCATTTTCTTCTCCTTCTCCTGTCCCTTTTTTTTAATGTAGGTGCAAAGGATTTGACAGTATGGAAATCATGAAAATAAGCAAATTCATTTCATCAAGTGCACCATTAATTATTCATTAACTATTTGAAAAGCAACATCTCAGCTCTGTGTGTATATATATAGTGTCATTCACCATCTACTCTATGTAATGTTCTCTGTCCTGGTTTCAGTAGGTGTTCATTATTAATTTTTATCCTAACTTAGAAGACTGTGGTTCCCTTCCTTAGGTGCTTTTGAACGGATAAGACCATTGCTGCTTCTGCTCTAACTACAGGGGCATTTCAAGTGATGTATTGTGTGCAGGGCAAGCCTTTTATCAAGGCAGGATACAAGTAACTTCACAGCTAGATTAAAGGTGCTTTCATACTTAAAATGAACATTCAGTTCATCTTGCGTACCCTGTTCTCTAGAGCTGGTTTGTTTCATTCCACATTGATTTATATTCTCAGGAATCTGTATTCCAATTCTGAAGAAGAGATTAGAAACTGCATTGCAATGAACTTCTTCAAAAAGGCCAAGTTCTGTCATGTAATGAAGTAAAAGAAAAATATGAAGTAGAATTTTTTTAAAAGCAAATTATGAAATAGTAATGAAGTTTATCCTGTCATTACTAATAAGAAGATATAAAAATGAAAAAATCAGCACAGCAAATGGCTTTCAACTCCTGGATGGATTTCAGTAGACTGTCCTAGGCAGAACCAGTGTTGCTTTGACTGTAAATCCAGGTGTGAGACCTAATGTTAGGGTGTCATTCTGAGAACATTGAGAGCTGACTGGCTTTACTTGGGGCACTAAAAGTATTGTGCACTTACAAGTGCATGAAAGACTTATGGAAGTGGGTTTTCTGACTCTTGTTGGACTCTGAACATTATATTTTGACCTCATATCTCAGAATATAAAGCTTTTTACCAAGTCCTGAATGTCATGCAATTAGATGCAATTGAAAATCAATAATGTCTGGATAAGTGATGTTGAAAAATTATTATCAAACATCCGATCAGTTAGGCAATGGAATCATACACTGAGCTAAGCAGGAGGGGAAGCCATTATCAGCAAAAGTTGTGCAGATTTCAAAGAGAACAGATGCCCAAAGACAAAGTTGATAATAAAATCAGAAGCATCCCAATCTATGTAATTTATTCACTTTACTAAGCTCTTGATCCAATTTGCCATATGCTATTGGATATAAATTTTGAGTATATGTTCTGTTTTTCTCTTATGTGCTTATCATTACACAAAAATATGAAGCACTTCACCAGGAGAATGTTAAGGATCTGGTGAGAGCAAGGACATCCCAGAGGTTCCTCCTTTGGTTGTAACAAGGGCCGTTGAGTCTGGGTTTGGCAGCTCAGGTTGGTAGTGTGTGGTATGGACTGTGAGGGGTCCGTAATTGCCAGTAAACTGCTCTGAGAGCAGCCAAGGGAAAAGGAGGCTGGGACCTGAAGTGAAAATTTACTTTTCCTGGTGAAAGCTCTATGGGAAAGTCAGAGAAACAGGGTGAAATATTGGTTTCCACTGTTTGTGGGGAGGTGGCAGAGCTGATGCACCTGCTGAGCTCTAGAGGGAAGTCTGTGGCCGTAAATAAACATTCTTGATGCAGGAAGTCTGGAACTGTAGAAGTAGTAGGAGTTTGGGGTGATATCCTGTTCTGTCAGAGTTAGCCTGCACTTGCTAGACCTCTGCAAACCTGTGAGGTATCCAGGTGTGCCCTGCTTCACTGCCAGAGGCATTTCTCATCTGCAAATAAATATTCCTAGATTGTAATTCTCCAGATAACTGGGGACAGCAGAGTTGTTTGGTGTTTCATGTCCTGAAGGGACCTGCCTGTCGTGGGTTTTTTTGGGATATGGGAAAATCACGTAGGAATGGTAGGGAGCTAGAAGCTAATAGTGAAACCTGTTTATTTTCAAAGAATAATAGAAGACTCACCTAAAGTCAGACAATCTAGAGATGTGTTCAGAATGTATAATTCAGCAAACACTAAGGAATAAGACTTGAAATATGAAGGAACAAAGCCTGCAGTTAAGTTAAATATCCAATTAAGCTATCTGCTTGGCTGCAAAACATCATCCTGACAGACAATTTGTTCTGGGCAAGTCAAACATTCATTCAGCTATGAATTTATACAGGGCAATTAAAGAAACGAATCTGTATTTGATGTGAAGGAGTGGTAAATTGGAAAGCTTCCGAATTAATGTGGACTTCCCTGCAGTCTTGCCACAGAATGGGGAAGGAAGTAGTGATTTTCTAGGTGACCCTGTAGTACCATTCTTCTCTAGAATGTCTCCAGCAGGACAGTGGTACTGATTTCTGATTACTGCTGGAGGTGCTGAGTGCCAACTCAATTTTAACAGCCAGACACAAAAGAAGCATGGACATGGTTAAAGATAATATGTGGAATAGACTTGCAAATTGTTTTGCTAAAATGGGATTATTATCTTCTTACGTGAAAGATTTCAGGGGTTCTCTCCCTGACTGTAGGATTGCTTCTGGCTCTCAGATGTGCAGCTCACTTGGTGTCTGGACCCTGGCTGGCACCACTGAAATCACCAGCAGCATCTTCCCCCTGCAGCAGGGCCAGCTGGGGCTTCCAGCACGTTGGGTAATTTGGATTTTGCCATCCCAAGGGTGATTATCTGTGGCTGGCCTGGGGCTGGGCTGCTTCTGCCCAAATGAGAAGAGCAAAGGGAAAGATTGTGCAGGGGGAGACATCCCAGAGCTAACTTTGAACCTCCAGCTGCCTCTGAAGGAAGCAGGAGCAAGGAACAATTGGAGGATTGAGAAATGACAGTGTCTGTTTCTTTAGGGCTCATTTCAGGAACTTGGAACTTATCAAATGTTCAGCCTGAATGCGTGTGTTACTACTGTCTCATTTGCATGCTGAGGGTTACAGAATGCTCCGAACTTTCTCTTAAAAAAATGTCTGTTATTAATTTTTATGAGATTACTGTTTATATGAGGACTCTGATATAGAGCTGAGAACCTATTGTAACCTATTAAATTTAAGTAAATTTATTTTTCCTGCTTCATTTGTCTCCTCTTCCACTTAAGAAACTGCTCTCGATTCTTCAGCTTCTAACGAATAAAAATTTTGCACGTATGGGAAGTTCAGGGCATGGCCTCCCTGTCTGAGCTGTAAAACACACGGTGCATTATTACTGCAGGTACATAAATAACTTCCCCACTTTCTTCCCCACTGCCCTTGCTTTTGGCTCCATGGGCTTTACTTTAACCAGCCAAAGGATCTGTTCCATTCCTTTTCCCTGCAATGACAGAAACACTGAGAAACCTGGAAAGGCTGTGATATTTCTATAGCTGATATTATCTTATTGTTCACTCGTGTTCCTGGAAGCAAACCTTTTACTCCAGACTCCCTCTCCCTAAATATATCCTGATCCTAAAAATGGATTTTAGCCTTTTGAGGTGTGGAGAACTGCATTTGTGCTGATAACTTGTTGATATGGCAAATTTTAGTTTAATGCAAACTGGAATTGCTGTGCTCTATGAAAGTCTTGAAAAAGCAGAATTTATAATAGAAGTGGCAACTGACCAATGGGTAGTGAGGTTATAGAGGTACTGCTATAATAAATTGTTTTGACTTTAACGGTGACATAAAGAAAGCCCATTTGGTTTTAGAGCATAATTATCCCATTATTCTACTCTCTAAATTTTGTTTTACTGCTTTCTCCTAAAATAAATTTTATTACAACCATAAGCATATTAAGCCATAAAGCAGTCTGTCCCTTGGGCAAGTGTTTGCAGTTATGGTGTGTGCTTTGTGCGTGTAAGACAAGCCATATATTATGTGACATGTGCAGGGACCATAAACTCCACCAGTGCCTGAAAACCTTAATGTCCCACCATAATCACAGTTCAAAAGTTTGTGCAGGTTTCCCCATTAAACCGTTGCTGAACAAGCATATTCGGTACACAGAGCACAGCTGGAAGGTGTATTTCCTTAAAGTTCGGAAAAGGAAACCAATTTCTTTTAGAGTTAGTGTCTGTGGGGTGTTTTTTTTTTTTTTTTTAGTTAATTGAATTAACATTGGTTGTGTGAAGTCGCATCCACAGTTCCTTGAAATAGTGTGTTTGATATTTTATTTTGGAAAGGCAGTGAACTGAGGACCTGAACTCCTTTGGAGCTGCTCATGGCAATCAAGTTGCTGATGCTTAATCTCTCCACCTCTCCTTCACCACCACAGGCTGGGGTCCCCCAGCTGCTGCTTCCACTGTCTCCTGTTCAGCTGGAGCTGTTCTATGGCTGCAGACCTCGGGGTTAGAGGGCCAAACTGCTAAATCAAAGCAGATGCCCAACATCCAGACAGGCAGGCTGCCAGTGGGTGAACCTGCTGATGTAAAGATGGATACAGACATGTACAGATATCTGCATTCTGTTTTGCTGTAACTTCAAAATGGCACATTGGTTGAGGAAATGTTTTCCATTCCTGCGCGTGTTGTGGCAGAAGTATTACCCATTTTTGAGAAAATGTATAGGTAGTGCAACTTGTTTAGTCAGTATGAATCTTCATCTGGTTACCTGATTTTTAGCTGTGTTTTCCTTCATTGGTTGTGGTTTAACAGCTGAATGTGCCAGCAAGGGTTGGATCCCTGTTGTGACTGGAGATGTGCCGTTAGCAAACACAGCTTGTCTCTTTTGTTTATTAATTTCTGACTCACTGAAGTAATCTCTCTGTGGGTAAGGATTATTTTAAAACAATGAAGATGGGCAATAATTTGCTTGGATGAGGTAGCCTAGTTTTGTTCATCCAAGCAGGGAATGCCAGATAAAGAATAATAAGGCTCTGCTGTAACAGTGCTGAAGTTCTCGATTAGCTTGGCCATACAAGAGCTCTCAGGTGAGCTCCCAGCCCAGCTCTGCCCTGGACAGCCTCTTTTTGCCATCAGAGCCCTCTGCTCTTCCTGTGCCTTTCTGCATAGGATGATATTAGTTATTGCTTTCCCCACAAAGCTCTGCCTTGGGAAAATATTAGTGTTAAATGCTATTTTGCAGCAGGCACCTTTTTGCTGCCAGCCTGCCTAATTTTCTTTATAAGGGGGCAAGAGTGACCTCAATCTCTGGCTCCTCCAGGGCTGCAGTCTCCCAGCACTCCTGCCTCAGGTCTCATTTTCCATCCCATACTGGCCGCATCTCTGTGTGTGGGTGCTCCATCACAAGCACCCCTCCCACGTGCTGCATGCCCTAAATTATGGCTGTGGATTTGTTCTGTCTCTGCATTGACTCCTCTGTATCAGGGTGAGTGAAATACCTCATACCTATAGTGCTGCTGGGGTGTGACCATTCATATTGATCAGACAAAATGATGGAGCAGGTAGAAAAAGAGATATCAACAATGCCAGCTGTCTCCTGGGTGTGATGGAGCACACTCCAGAGCTCTTCCCCTCTCCCTGATCTCCAAAGGTATCAAGTAAGAGAAATCACTGGCAACTCCTGTACTGCACCATCTACAGAAATAACTTATGCTCGTGAGAAATATTTATTCACTGTTCTGGTGATTATGATTTCATGTTGTGATGGATTCTATGCGTCTAAGAAGAAGTACACTGATATTAAGTGTATATTTAAAGCCGCTATTAATAACAAGCAGTAAAATCTTTGTAACTCACCGAAAAAAAAAAAAAAAAAAAGGAGGAGAGAAGAATGAGGTGCTATGGAACATCTATCAGCTAAAGAAGAAAAAAACCCCCCTTCCTTCTGTATTTCATATAAACAAGTCCTACCTAAAGCTTGTTTGCTTAGGTTAATTCCTGTGAGGTGGGAGAGAACTACCAGCCTGCATGTGGACCACCTCACAAGGCAAATGCATCATTCATGGGGAGGTATTGACTTGTGTACTACACTGCACGTGCTCTGCCTTAAATCTGGAAAGCCATCATTTATCAGTTTGACATTTTCTAAATCTTACCAAGCACTCTAATCATTGGTTGCCTGCTCTCATTGGGGTTTAGCTGGGCATTTGACCTTGCCAGCATTCCTGACTTTCTTTATCAAGAAGAATGTGTTTGAAAGGGGTAATGTGCAGCAGGTATCCTTTAATGATTAATGTAATGGAAAAAAAAATAATGGAAGGTTCTAGGGAATATGATCAACATTTTTCAATTAGAGAACTGGTAACATTTTAATTAGTTACCACAAAGTTAGTCGATTAAGTGTTATCCCTTTCAAAGATGTTTGTTTTCCCCTCCCTCCACTCCCTGCTTCCACAGGTTAAACCAGGGAAATTGGTCTTTCCTGGGAATTAAAGTGAATGCACCACTGGCAGCACTTTCACAAATTTGGTAATGGTGGAAACAGTGAATTCCCAGCTTGGATCTGCCTTGTGCAGTTCACGCAGGTGATGCAGCCTGCTCACCTGAGGACAGCTTTGGGGAACTGGAATGTGGGGGAGAGAGACAGTGACACAGGGAACATCATCCTGCTGAAAATCCAACTCCTTCAAGTTACGTTGGCTTCCTCCTGTAGTAATTCTGGCTACTGGAAATGAGTGAGAGCTGGAATGCTTCCAGGAAAGATCCTTCACATCCTGCGTCATGCCCTGTCTGGAAGGAAGCATTTTGTGCAGAGACTCAAAATTTATTCTGACCCAGGTGGAGCTTGGGGAAGGAAGGTATAGTTACCCTCCTTCCAGATTCTTATCTCCCCATCTCAAACACTTTCATCCACTGTTTGTTAGGGTGTGTTGTCATCTCTTAATTATTGTAAGAATTAATGTAAGAAATTAAATTACTTTTATTTTTATTTTTTTTAATACATGCATTTGCACATAGGAAAAAGGTTTCCTGCTAGGGCAAAAACCCTTTTTCTCACTTATGTCTCATGTTTTATCTTGCAACAGAAACATTTGTCTGATACACTCTTGGAAGCGAAACACTGCTTGCTTTTTTTTCCTCCATGTGGTTGCTTAAGGGGAGAAGTACGCCAAGATGATCTATTGTGGGCAGTTAAGTAAATCCAGCACCGATTTGTATGCTGCACTTTTATCAGTAGAACATTTCTCATGGCCTTATCAGGGCAATTTAAAAATATGCAAACTATTGTCAGGTTCCATGGAGAGGAGGAAAAGGATTGCTGAATAATTCAAAGTGAAGCTCTAGTGGTGGGCCTGTCTCCAGCTCTGTCATTTTTCACCATGCTGTGTATAAATGACTGTCTGCTCAGTCCCACTCTTAGATGTTGACCTTCCTGTACTGACAAAGAGATTCCTTACTCCTCTGACAGTAACCTTTTCAATGTGATCACTTCTGTGCCATACAGTATTAATGGAGCCACAATGAATAATAAATGCTTTTCAAGGCAGCCTGCTTGTTTCAATTAGATCTCTGGGTTTCCCAGGAGCGGCTCCCATTCATTGTCGGGTGTGATGTAGATGCTCATGCTGGCATGTGCAGGCTGCTGTTGTAAGAAGAAAAGGTAAATGGCTTTGCTTGAACATCAAAGGATACTGTGTGACAGATAAAGATTTTATGGATTGATGCTTGCCGTGCAGAAGTACATTTATATGGTGCAGTGTGTGGAACAGAGCAGGAATTTTGGACCAAATCTATGTGGGCTCTCCAGCTGAACAATGTTAACCTTTGTGCAAGGTAGCTTGGGCCTGAACCTCTGGCCTGTGTTGAAGATGAATAAACACAGATTTGGGTTTTTTTTCTTTTTTTTTTAGCACTGCCATGATCATTTCAGTAGATAGGACTAATCTGATATCTGAAATTGTCAGGAACCAAAAGCGTTCATAGCACTTTTCCAGCTGTAACAAAAAAGGACTTTCTCAAAGTCTTTATATAGACCCCAGAATCTTCCACCTTTTTTTGACATATTTGAAGGAAATGAGAAATGTTCTAAGGTTAAAATAAAAACAAGTTAAATTAGCATGTAGACTCCAGATGATGTAGAGTGCTGGAGACGATTAATCGTAATAAGGCTGTGAGGGGGGCTGTGGTTCCACTGCAGGACTGGGTTGCCTTGGAGGAGCACATCCCACCAGGCATTTCCTCCCGGGCTCTGCAGAGATTTTTGTGTTTCTGGGCAGCTCACTGATCCTCACTCCTGCCAGCTAGTGGGGATTCAGCAGGTGAGAAGTTGCACATAACCAGACAACTAAGATTTAGCTAAAACTATGGGAGGGGTGGTCAAATGTTATCCAGCTCTTCAGACTCCAAACTGATGTGGTCCACACCAAAAGTAAGTGATGTTTGGAAGTGTTGCTGCCTTTTCTGTCCACAGAACAGAATCCCTTGTGCTGTTTCCATCAATAGACATTGGGCAGAAGGGTGAAAAACTGTGCGTCTCTTACCTTGCTTTAATTTTGGTTTGACTTTGATTTAATTATTTATGCATTGCTATTAAACTACGACGAGGGAAAATTTTCTGTCTAGTTTAAGTAGCTGAATGAGCTATGGTCATTTATGACTTTTTTTAGCTGATTATAAAATCTGACAAACCTATTAAGTGGAAATTTAAAATGAAGCCCCTCTGCTGATAGTTAAAGTAGTGTATTGTTAACAAAACCTCCTGCAGGCTCCCTGTAGGCATTTCTTACAGGGAAATAAGCAACCCAGATTCTCCTCCTGTGCAGCAGAACAAAAGCCCTGCTTTTATAGCTTCGTGCAGGGTTTTATGCTTGGTAATAACATGAATTTGTTTCCATTGACGAATTATGTTGGAAGAAAAATCCTGTTTTCTGGTATATCTTGCCTAAATACCTTGGCTGGCTGGCTGCCCTGCAGGATGCCTTGTAGGGCAAGAGAGTCTGCAAATAGACTAATCACATGTTTTAGTGCATCTAAAATGATTTCTTTTCTTTTTTTTTTTTTTTCCCCCCCTCAAAATTTTCTTGCAAAGGCAGTGTTTTTCTTGTGGCTCCGTGTGGGGTTTGTTCAGCCTTTTCATGCTTCAGCCAGGGAATTTTGCATATTTTTTATAGAATAGAGAAAGAGCCATGGTGCTGAAACAGAAGGAGATGATGCAGGCTGGTGACAGAGTTCTCCTCTTTGTCTCTACCCTTCCTGCAGCTTAATTAAATTGAACACCCTGTGTCCCAGCTAAGGGCGGGGTTACCCGAATGGCACATAAACTCTGGTGTGAGTGTCTGTACTTCCTTCTGAGACCAGCACGCCCTGCTCCTGTCCATTTAACTGGTGTTAAATGCAAAGAATTTTGCTGTACAGGGTCAGTGTTCCTTGGCATCTGTCACACAAAGAGCCTCAGTGCATCCCTTTCTGCACACTGCTCTCCCAGAAGATGAGCCAAGAGCAGGCAGAGCTTCTCTCTGCGCTCCATCTCAGCCTAAACTTTCTGCAATGCCTCCCTCCTCGTGGAAGCCCCTCTGAAAGCCTCTATGGGGAATGGTGATGGTGTGGGAGAAGCTCCCACCTGGACTGCCCCCCAGCTTTCCCCTTCTCCAGCCTCTGCTTGAGGAGAAGGAAGGACCTGGTTCAGAGCCCTGAGAGCCTTTGCCTGCCATTTTCCCCAAGGCTGGCAGCTAAACGATGTGTTTCAAGAACGTACTGTGTACTCCTAGAATTTCTGTGAGCTTTAACAATATGAGTGCACTGAACCGTGCTTTGAACCTTTTTACAGCATCTGTCCTCCATCCCATTAGATCCTGGATGCTGCTCCTGCATGATAACCTAATTGCTTAATGTCATCTTCAATGCCTGGCTCTCGAGCTTGGAGCCACGAGTGAGTGTTTTAAGTGAGTATGAATATGTTTTAAGATGAATATGTTTGAATATGCTTTAACTGGATATGTTACACTTGTGAGTGTAGCTGGATTGTGGAAGCACAGATTTTGCCATGGGGGGAAAGGCTGCTGGATCCTGCTCCCTTAGCTGCTGCCCATGGGAGGTGATGGATCCAGAGAGAGGTTTTTATTTTTTTATAGGGATCACACCACCACGGCTATGACAAGGCACTGTCATTGTGTTGGATGTACCTGTGAGCTGTGATGACATCATATCCTCACAGCCCTGCAGGGATGGCTCTGCCAGGCACAACAAACCCAGCAGCCATGGGAACATCCTGGCCACAGCCGGGGCATCCCCTGGGGCTGCTCTTTAGGAAGGATCAAAGCGCGAGTGACTTCAATCATCCCTTAATCTGTGACCTGGGTGTGTTTTAGTGGAACAGCTCCAGGCTGAACACAAAAGTAATTCTGAAGGATCCAAGGATCCACAGGGAGAACAGAAGACAGACTTGGCATGTGATTTCCCTTTCAGTGATACCAGGGCTGAAGTGATTGACATAAACTTACCGCTCTCCAGAAAGGTGGCTTAATTAAATTTACACTGAAAATCTTACAGAAGAAAAAAAACTTAAAACATGAGCATAGAGTAGTTTGAATGTTACCTTTGTCAGCTCTCTTCCTCCTCTTTCCACGTGTTTTCTTATGACTATTCTTTTCTTTCTGGAATGTCTCCCAAATTCACTTTAGCCTGTTAAGTCTGTAAACATTTACTCAAAGGGGTGATGCAGATTTACTGGGAGGAAGGGAAGTGCCAGGGCTGTTTGCAAGGTTGTTTTTGAACCAACCAGCCTCATGTTTCTGTAATGAAAAAAAACCCCAACCAACCAAAAATAAAATCCAGAATGGAGTGGCTTTAATTATGTTGCACATAGTAATTTGGCAGGGAAATCATTTTGAGGAAAATCTACTCCCAGAGTGCAAGCGAGCCAAAAAAACAGGTAATGAAGAAAGAAGATTAAAAATGAACATTGTTGGGAATATTCTTCAGCTCCTGCATGACAAAAACCAAAGTGATGAAATATAGATATGCAAGCAGGTGAAGGCAGTTCATAGCATCCTTAGGTATACATCAGGCATTCTTTCTGTCATAAATTTTACAGCACCTTTTGCCACTCTGGATATTTAACTTGCAGATGAATTACTTTTGCTTGCATCAAATGCATCACATGTGGATAATACTTATGCAAATCACAAGCTGGTTTATTTTATGGTTAAATATTTGAAATAATGTCTTTGTATGGGTTTGATTTTCTGCCTTTGACTTGACACCATTCTTCTGGGGGAGAGGGTATTGGATGCATTTTGATAAACAATGCTGAAATGACAGATTTAGGCTTTAAATGAAATTGTGTTCCATAAACTGTGAAACAAAGAGTCATAACTTACCCTTAGCTACATACATTTCAGGGAAAATTATCTTTCATGCTTTGATCTACACTGTATCATTTTACTGAGTGGCCTCATGTGCTGTATCAATCAAATCCACTGAAGATGGGTGAGAATCTCATTTAAAATCAGAGAATACAAATCATAGATTCATCTGCCTGGTGGAAAGGGAAAATGTTCCATGAATCCCAGCTTCTCCAATTACAACTGAATTATTTTTGTAAAACTCTGGAGAAGAAAATCCTGCAGTCCTGGTTCTCATGTATTTATCTGTTTGCTTTCACTGCTTATGAGAGCCCCCAGCTTCCATCCTGAGCACCTCCCAGCCCTGCTTGTCCTTCTCCTGAACACCTGAGCCTGGCAAAACAGGGTGGCAACCTCCAACAGCCTTTGCCCCAGGATGGTTATCACACACACCGCCTCCCTCTGTGCCCAAGGCCTCGGAGAGCTCACACCTGGGATCTGTGCCAGATCCTTTAACGATGATCACTCACACCCTGATCAGGGGCTGCATCCCCTGATGAGGCTGGGGAGGGGAGAAGGCAGAGGGAGGAGGGATGTTCCCCTCCCCAAACCCACAGGTTTGCTGGTGAATGCTTCCAGATGCTGCTGCCTGGGAGTTCACCCCAAGCTCTGCTGAAGGACTGTCCTCAAGGACTGGGATGGGAAGTACATTCCCCAAATAAATAATTTTAGGTTGCCAGTTCCCGAATTGCAATGCATCTGCTGCAGTCTCTGCAGAGGGGAAGAAAACAGGAACAAAATCTGGTTCTTATAAGAGTTTTTCGAGCTGGAGTGAGAGTTGTGTTTCAGATGGGGAATCTTCATGCAGGGCAATGCCTCTCTCTAAATAGAGGTCTCTTTTCCAGTAATCACTTAGTGTCTCTTGCTTGGTATTTGTAGCTCTGTCAGGGTGTTGTCAGGGTAGTAAGGCTTCTGATGTGATAAATTTCATCTTGCAACTTCAGTCCCAGGGAAAATGAGATCATAGACTTGAGAGGAAAATACTATTTTTAAAAGCCAGAGGTGGTGCTAGTAAGAAGTTGAAGGGAAGTTAACTGCTGCAGGTGAACTCTGGGAAGCAGGAGCCCTTGCAGAGCTTATGTCTACCCACTTTTTCCCCTTCTGTTTCTTCATCTATTTTGAAGTGTAGTTTGTGTTGCTTAGGATACTTCCACTGCTTGGTATCACGCTGTTCTTTTACCCTGCCTGGCAAAGGGAATGTCTGTGGTTTCAGGAAGTCTGAGTGACAGGAGCCCTGCAGGATAAACTGGACTCCAGAATTCCAGAGTGTGATCTCCCGCCCACCTTGCCCCTGGTCTGTGAAGAAGATGATTTAAGGAAAACATACAAGGCTGCCCTTTGACATTTTTCATTTATCTATTTATTTTAGGAGAAGTTTTGGAGAGGTTTTCACATTCTCCCTCTATCTCCTGTGCTTGATTTTGGACTTTCAGGAAGAAGGTCGTTCTACCCCTTCTTTTCTGTCACGTTTCAAAATGTCACTTTCTTTTCTTCTTTGGGGTGCAAGAGCAGTAAGGGAGGGCTTTGTGCTGCTAATGAGCAGTGGCTCTGATATTGGCATTAAGGCTGTGTGTTAGCAATCTGAAACCTCCAGGAATGCGTCCTCTTCCCCTGTGCCAGTGTGGGAACAGCAGCAGGGACACTGGCAGCTTTTAGCTTTATCTTTTTAACCTGGGAGCTCCTGGGGCAAGTGCAAGCTCCTTGCTGAGGATTCTGCAATGCTCAGAACAAGGAGACCCTGCGCTCTGAGGCCTCATGGTACTTTGTGATATTTGTAATAAATCCCCCAGTTTTCATTCTTTATGGAGAAGATCAATTATTCACGTCCTTAGTTACCACAGAAAAGCTGTAGCAGCCAAGGTGGGGCATATCCCACTGGGAACTGCTGAGGGTACGTGTGGATGCAGAAGTCCTTTCCTCCTGGTTCTGGCTGCTTGTGCAGGTATCACAAAATGTACATACAGCCTCTAGCAGCTGCCTGCATTTTGGCATGAGAACATGGAGTTTCAGAACCGAGGTAGAAATTCCATTTAAAATATACTAGGAGGGGAACATCTGTGAAAAATCACAAGAGAAACTTAAACATCTGCCCCTTTAGAGGGAAATTGCCCATTTTCTCATTTTATTTCAGATAAATCTGAGTGCTGCACTGTTTACATATGCAAATACTGATTTGAAATGGAAGAAATGACTGATTAATTTAGCTCAAACTCTTAACAGATGCATTGTTTTTAATGTTAATTGAACATTTTGTTCACAGGGTTACTGATTTTTGCCACAGCTTAGCCTTTACCTTTGGGTGGTTTTGCATCTAATCTAAACCTGCATCCTGTGCTGCTTCTGATGTTAAAGAAGTTATTCTTAATTCAAGTGAAGTTCTCTCTGTTTATTGTGATACTGAGAGACAAGGGAGAAGGGAAGAAAAGAGTTCTTAGTCTTGGCACCTGATTGCTGGGCCTTTTTCTTTGGTTACTAATTTAAATACTGTGACTGTTGAAATAATTCTTTGTAATCTGTGAAGATGCCTTCTAGCTCTCGCCTGTGCTTAGTTGGGAAAACCTGGACAGCTCTCCCATCACCTGGTGAATTCCAGCCTTGGCTGAATACACAAAGCCATAGTAATTCTCCAACATTTTAAAAGCCATTAACCTCAAGTTTTAATGGGAATCAATGCTAAAGCTTCCAACTTTAGACCTTACCAGTCTGGGTAAGGACTACTTTGCACAAACAAAAAGAGGGCTCAATTTTTCATTTAACCTTTCTTTTTTCATCTGTCAGCAGTCTATAACTAATCCCTTTCCTGCATATCCCAAGGTGATTTGAAAGTGGGTCACCACTGAGCAAATGTGTGATTAACTGATGGAAATGCTGTGTTGCTGTAGTTCTCTCGTGTTTTTAGCAGCAGTACATTTACAGAGTTTGGTTGTTTGCTCAGTCTGGGAGGAGACAGAGATTGCTGTGAGCAGATGACAGGGTGTCACACTTGGTTTTGTATGTGAAGTACAACGTATTGTTAAAGTTATATCTTTAACCTTTGTCTGTCCCTGCTTGTAACCATAAATTTCAATTATCTTACAAGCACTTCTTTGTTCAGCTTATTCTGCCAGATGTAGAGGTGTGCAAAAATGCTCCTCTTTCAGGAGAGACAGCCAGAATTGTCTTCTTCTTGCAAACGAAACAATTCTTTCCACTTCCTAGCAGCAGGCTTTCTTAATTAGAGAAGAGACTTTGCTGAAGGTCAAAGCCTGTGACACTGAATTTCACTCAGGCTGGGTGTTACCCAAAGGATTCACCAGCTTCAGCTGTCACAAAAATGCTTTGGCAGTGGAGGCAGAGCTCTCACTTTGTGTGCATGAGAGAACAAAAGGTATATCACATTTCCCTGAGACACTGTGTGATTACTGCCTGTGCTTTGAAATCTTCACTTTTAACTGATGAATTTTTGGACTTGAAAGGTCGTGGGGATAGTTGTTGTTTTAAAATGGAGTGATTTTTAACTTACTGTTTTGTCTGTTCTGTAGCAGGACCAGCCATTAGTGGTGATCAAATATGCACGTGCAGTTTGGGTGATGCTGTATTTGGAGTGTCTCCGTGGAAGTTAAACCTCTCCCATTAAACTTGGGTGTGAGGGAAAAGAGATGTTTGCACCATAACAGGATGTAGGAGCTGAGAGCAGAAGTGTAAGGTGCATGCAGACCTTGGAAATGGGAACTTGTGATATGCTGGAACTTCTCTGAAAGGGGAAGAAGCTTTGTCTTCACTCCCAGGTCCAGCCAGCAGAATGGATGAGAGCTGAGCTGTGCTGATCCACACAAGCTGAACCAAAGGCCGCTCTGTCTCTAGCTGGAATAAATGTGTGCTGGTCCTTTTGTCTCATTGGGGTTAACCTGTTATGTTCTCAAACACCTCCAGAGCATCCCATTGATAATTTCAGTGTTATAGTTAAGAATGTTTGTTGTAATTGCATAACGTAATCCTACATATTTATTAAGTCTTTGTTCTAGCTGGCTAAGTCTGTGCCATCCATCCACCCACAAAAGAAAAAATACAAAAAGTGCATCTCTTACTTAAAAAAAGTTTCAGGAATTGATATTGTTGTGAATTAATTCCGCATGACAAATACTGTGCAGCCTCTTACTCTTGTCCTTCCTGTCACCCCATGAGGGGGGAGAACTGGGTGCAGAAGAAGTAAAACTCTTGGGTGGAGATAAGAACAGTTTGATAATTGAAACAAAATAAATGATAAGAGCAGTTTAATAATTTTGGAAGGAATGCTCCAGTGGTGGTGTGTGCAGCTGGGCCCGCCTGTGCAAGCTGATGGGATCAGAAGAGGGGCAGCGCTGGCCTGGGGTGTCAGACCAGCTTGTCTGTTCCCAGGAAACTTTTTTATTTCCAATGTGAGCAGTCGAGTGCTGTTTGCTTGTGAGAAAGTAGGGTTACACAAACCTGTTTCTGCAGAAAGCCTTTGTCCCGTGGGTGGGTGCCAGACCCTCAGCTGATGGCTGAGCAGATAATCACAGCTGGGCACAGCCCTGGTGGGGGGGCTGAGCTCTGTTCCTGGCTCAGCTGGAGACTCCAGCAGCTCTTCTATCCCATGTGCATGCCCTGACTTTCCAACTGCATTGTTCTAAACAGGTGTGACTGTAAAATACAGAGGTAACATTCAGCATATTCGAGAATATTTACTGTTAACGCAGCAACAACTTTGGTTAAAAAAATATTTGCCGTAGGACTATATGTCCTTCTGAAAGTGAAGCTTGAATTAGGTGGAAAGCTTGCTTTCTGTTAATTAATTGCCTGTGCTGAAGTCAGTAAATCACTTCCATGTTTTTAGATTTCTTTTTCCCCCTCCTCAACTTTGTAATTGAAATTTTTCCCAGATATCCTTGCTTGGTAGGATTTTCTCTTGGAGAGAAAGTTTTATTGCAAGCTTCTCTTACGAATATATTTTTCCTATGATCTCTAAATCATTTGGTGTATTTCTATCCTGCTGTCAAAATGCAAAAGCTTAATATAGATCTATCAATCTTACTTGTCTGCAGTCATATATCTATATATGCCAACTCATTTCTAGTAGCATAGCTTTCATCTTGAAAATTGCTTCTGTATTTCTGTATCTACCAGTGCACTACTTTTGAAAATGTGGCAACTATTTAGCCTGCTTACTACACCTAAAAAAGCACTTAAAGCTTTTCAGGGTGAGGTGTGGACTTTATGACTAGGAAATCTATCTACATTTGAAAATGGTATTCTCTGGAGAAAAAGCAAAACTTTGCATCTTCCTTATGTGAATGTGGGACAAGTTCATAAGGAGTCTGTCACTGGCAAAACTTGTAATTGAAGGTTTTTAAGCACTGTCAGAGTATCTTTACTTCTGGCATTCTGGCTTGATTGAAGAGATGTAAATATCAGCTTCATATCCACTCATCCATTATATTTATGAAACTGTGGGCTAAGACACAGAATTCCTATTTGTAGCTTTATTGGTTGTTTTTTAAGATGTCTTTTAATCCTGCCAGTAGGAAGTCATAAAAGGTGTACTTTCCCTTATGCCAGTGAGAATTCCTGCAGCTTTAGTTTTAATAAAACGTATAAACCAGAACAATATCAACAATATTGGTAGATTTAGTATCCCAGCACACATTTGAAGTAAGCATGCCAGATATGAAAGGCATAAACTTTGTGTACATTTATTTGTATTTTAAATGTCCTTGCAAGATAACCTTTGAGGAAAGAGTTGTTTGTGCAATGATTGAGAAGCAGCCTGACTTCATCACAATGACTCTTGATAAAATTACTTTTGCACAACACAGTGAACAAAAACCTAATTTAATTTGTTTTATGATGCATAGAGATGAGCTGGAAGTATTTGTTTATTTCCTTTCCTGGTTCTTGACCACAGATGTATTTGGAGCAGTTAATCTTCCTTAGTTTTGCTGGACTTGTCCCTTGAACGTGGGAAAGCTAAGCTTTTTAATGTCATTTTTCTCTGTTTTTTACTTCAGAGATGTCTGTATCTTCATTTTATACAGAAATCTTCTTTCCTATTAGGTTTTTATTTTTTTAGTGGAAGATGGTGCTGCTGAAAAAAAAGTGAAATACAATTATAATATTGTGTCAGAAGCTTCCTTCTTATTTCACTCTTTGCACAGAAATAGAGAACATTTATGTCTGGTTGTTGGTGTCCTAAATTGTCCATTTGCATTTTCTTAAAAAGATGTGGTATTTAAGATTTTTCAGGTTAAAAAAATTCTCTTTTAAATGGTGGTTTCCCATATCTGATCATCATAGGGGAAAAAAAAAAAAAAAAAACAAACCTTAAATCAGTTTCCCAGTTCCCAAGACACAATTTGCTTTTCTGTCATATTTTCAAATGTAACAGGACAATTTGCCCAAACCTAGAGCATTTCTGGGTGCAGATGCCTTCATGCTTCAGCCATTACCTACATCATCATTAGTCAAACCTTAAAAACGTTATTCCACAGCTACTCATTAATCTGGCAGCAAGCTGGAGATGTTATAATTAAGGTGGTGGCAGGATTTCCATTACTGGCTATTTTCCTCAGCAGAAGGAGCAGTTAGTGCTTGCCAGCCAAGGGAATGAATCCTGATGCAGGCTGCCTGGTGCAGCCATCAATTCCCGGTCCTGTCTCGCTGACCTCCAGCCACGCTCCCGAGCCCGTCCCCGACAGGCAGGGAGAGCTGATTAATTAATTAGCAGTGAGCCCTGAGGAGCGTGGGGGATGTGGGGATGGAGCACAGGGGCTGATCCATCGCTTACACCCTGCCCAGACCCTGGCTGTGTCTGTGGCCTTCCCCCCTGCTCTGCTGAGATGAGGTGTAGGGGCTGAATCCTGTGTGCAGGATAAGTCATTTGTAAATAGGTATTTTTTAAGCTGGTTAGAACTCAGCCCTCCAATGAAATACTCTTGTAATATTCAAAGGAAGTGAATTCTGTTGAGATTTTGAAGGAAATGGAGCTAACCCTTGTAAGGCAAGCATGGCATCCACCATCAACGTTGCAAGATACAGATTAACAGATCACCTTGATTGGTGTTTGCTTGCACTGAATTATGCAGACAAGGGAGTAGAGGGTGATGTTGAATGACTTTTTGTCCACTACACAAATCAATGAATCAAGACATGAAAATTTGGTGTTTGAAGCATCTTTCTCTTGCCCCTTCTTAACTTTATTTTCCCTTGCTGGGTGTCTCATTCTTTGTGAATCCCACAGCGTGTAGAGCACACCTTATTCCTGCTCTAGGAGACAAACACCAGGGAGATGATGTTTGTGTTGGCATCATGTGAATGTTTTTAGGAGGATCACACAGTGTCAAGAGGATGCTGCCTCTGGGTGCCATGAGCTTCCTCAGGATCTGACACACCCCTATGATGTGTTCACACACCGTTGGAAAACAGAGTTTGGGGTACAGGTTGTAGCATTTATTCACATTCAAAAAAGGGCTTAAAATGTAAAATTTGTATGGAAGTTGATAGGTTTCTTCTCTAACTTCCACTGATTTCTTCAGCTGG
Source organism: Hirundo rustica (assembly GCF_015227805.2). Taxonomy (NCBI): domain Eukaryota; kingdom Metazoa; phylum Chordata; class Aves; order Passeriformes; family Hirundinidae; genus Hirundo; species Hirundo rustica. Next base: position 7,818,553 of record NC_053464.1, read on the forward strand.
CTAGAACAAGGTGATGCATTTTATTTCTATTTTGCATGCCTTTGTCCAGACCTTCCCTGCTCTGCATCAACCCATGTAGTGTGACTGCAAGAGCATCTGTGGTGGCCTTTGTCTGAGTAACAACCTTCCACTGACACTGCTGGAGTTCTCACTTCCTGAGGCCTGATCTCCCTCCTGGAGTTCTGGTTTCCTACTTTGGTACGAGTCTAGTGCAGTTCTCTAGAAGGCCATATCCCAGCTTTACCTGTAATTCCCTTTTGAGGTATCTTTTTTCCTAACCTTTGCTTTTAGCCCTGGCATCTACAGTTATTTTCCCATTTTCTTCCTTTTTTTTTTTTTTTTTTTCATATGGCCACTTACTCCTTTTTTCTACAACTATCCAGTCTTCTGAATCTTTTTGAGTACTTAAGACTCCTATAGTCCCTTTGGTACTATATATATTATTCACATTTATAAATTTGCTTGTCAGTCTTGCTATTACTGTCTCTGTCTGCTTTACTGGATGTTTTACTTTTCAGTGTAATTTTCCTCCTTTATGCTGTTTTTAATGATTAAAGAAAAAATTAAAAAGAAATTTTAGGTCTGCCTGTTAAATAAAGCAGAATTTAATTATTTTCTTATTTTTCTTAGAGTAATCTATGACAGGCATGGCAGCACTTATTCGTTGTATCCTAGGGGAGGAGGATCTGAATTTCTGTAGTCCTCCTTCTGAAGAATCTTTTGATCAATACAGAGTAATTTTACCATCACATTGCAATATTATTGAACTTCAGGAATGGAAGTAAGAAAGGAAATAAAGCCCTGTTTTGCTCTGAGTCCTGAATTTGATTTGCATTCTAGCAAGGAGTAGAGGGCATGCTTTAATTATTTAGGAGGATCTCTTCTTCCACTGTTACTTTTTTCCCAAGATTTTTGTGTATTCTTCATTGCACTGGCAATCCCTCTCTTTCCTCCCAGTCTCGATTTTATGTTGCAGATCTGTTCCTTCCCATGGCTTCTTCCCCTGTGTCATTTTAGAAGCCTGATTTCCGAGGTTTGGCATCCCATCACCTCCAGGGATGAGCCCTCTGCTCCCCCCTGGCAGCTCCATGGGTTCTGTGTGTTCTCAGCGCTGTTCTGCATTTCCACCTCTCCAGGAGCTTTTTTCATCTCATCCTCTCTTGGGGATTGTGGGGAGAAGATTGATCTGTGCTGCTGTTCCACAGAACTTGAAGAACTCTCTCCTTCAGACTCTAGAGACCCTCTCTGAGCACATCACTGTCCTGATGGGAACGTGGGTAGTTCTGAGGTGCTTTGTAACCATTTCCAAAGGCTGATGCTTTTCAGTCAATTGCTGTTCTGCAATCCAGCACAGGAGTTTTCAAGTCATTTTTAACGAGTGCCTTGCTGTGCAGATGGTTTGGGAACATACTGCCAGTTGTACCAGCTCCTGAAGACTGATGGGTGGTATTTACAGTCTTGCAAGCTACACTTGTGTGTGGTAATTGGATTTCTCTTAAACTGTCCACCCACTTTCCCTAATTATCGCTTAACGAGGTCCTTACCCATTAAAAGGATCAATAATGTTCTTCCTGGAGCCTTCAGACCGAATACACACAGAACAGACACCTGAACTGGAATGGATGAGAATGTAATTGTTTATCTGAGTAGTTTGCAGAAGGTGAATGTTGCTGGTTTCAACTGGGTACAAGCCAACAAATTCCTTTTTGCAGTCTTGCTGCCTTTTCTTTTAATGCTGCTTGGGTTTTTTTTTTTTTTTTTTTTGTGGAGAAATTAACTTCTGTCCTTGGAGCAAACCCTAGACCCCAATCACTGAAATTATTTAATTAATGCTTTTTGCTGTTACTTTAAAATTATATTAGAGGGCATCATAGTTGTTCTGCCTGCACTGCACCAGCCCCAGTTTTACCTGGCGGGTCACGGTGTGGCACAGTGACTGCAGGCTGCGTGTTCTTGTGCTCTTCAGAGGCTGGAGTCCAAAGGATGCTCAAAGCTTTGTGGCTGCTCAACCCTGAGAGTCAGTTAAATGTGAATTCCTAGAGCTGTGATGGGCTTTGCTTTTTCCTTAAAGCCCAGAAAATACCCACCTTTGTCTGTGAGAGTGTTGTACATAGGTTTGGCTTTTCCCAAATGTAATTTTGATTATTTTTTTATCTTGCCTTAAAAACTGAAATGAGTGAATCAGAGTTTTTAAAAGAAGGCTATTAAAATAGCCACCCCATTAATATTATTAATAGATTACCACATAGTGGCTTTCAAGCTGGAGGATCAGAAAACAGCAGACAATGTGATGATTTTCATGCTGCTGAAATGGAACTGCCTCCATAAGGAGAACCAAAACTGTATCAGGCAGTCTGGAGTTCCCTTGTATTTAGGAAAAGAAAGGAAATGAAAAGCAGTTTAATCTGCTGGGAGTCTTAAAGAGAAGTCTTGAACTGTGGGGGCTGTGGTGACTGGCAGTGGACATCTGTGACTGTTTCCTTGTGCATTCTGTGTATTTGAACATATCCAGGTGCCGCAGGAAAGGATTCACCTGGCTTTGAAAAGGCTGTGCTGTGAAAATGGAGAACTTGCATGCAGTCCCCTATTACTCCCTGTTCCTACATTCTCCAATCCCAGAGCAGAGAAATTATGTGGAAGAGAACTTTGGATAAAATAGGATAACAGCCAAGAGCTTTGAGAGTAAATGACCTTAATTTTTGTTGATGAACCTGGAGAGATGGGTTTTGATGGATAGTTTTTAATGATTGGTGCAAAGAGGTGACTGGCAGATCAGGGCCTGTGTGGAAATGATCCTGGGAATACGAACTGTTGAGGATGCTGGCATCACTTGGAAATTCCTCTGATTTTAATTAGAGAAGCCTAGAGGGATTAAATAAAACTATTGGAAGCTGTGGAGTTCTCTAACCAAAGAGGTTTTTTTTCCCCTCAGTTTGCCCTATTTGGCAGCTGACTTTTTTACTAGGCTCACAGTAGTTTTGGAGGTTTTAACGGTGTGTCAGTGCAGGGTAAAGCATCTTCTTTATCTGAAGGAGTGTGTAGGGAGAAAAGGTTTCTTCTCTTGTCTCGTTAGCTTCCTGCATGCCACTCCATGCAGTGGGAAGTTTCAGAATTTTCATGGCCTTGTTCATCTGGAAGGTGAAAACTCTGTCCTGTCATAGTCTACTGACCTGTTTATTTCAGACAGGCATAAAAAAGCAGCATATTCTGAAATTCTGTATTGCTTTCTGTCTCTTTTGGCTTCAGAGCAACTTTTTGAAGCAAGTATAGACTTGGACACCAGTTACTTAGTCTGGGAAATTGTTTTTTTAATCTATTATGCTGCAATTACATTTAAACCTATGGCAGCTTGTGGCTCTTATATGAAGACTGAGTTTTATAAGAAACAAATTTGTGTAAAATCCTTTCAAGCCAAGAGGGGCTTTGCACCCATTCACTGGTTTGTCTCTTGGGAGCTGCTGCTCACGTGGCTGAAGCTGGCTCCTCAGTGGAGCTGCTTCTCTGTTGTGCAGGTGGTAAAATATTCAGTATTTTTCCAGCAGATGTGTGCAGAGAAGTTCATTAATTGGCCAGTTCTTCATCCGTTCTTGCCAACACTCCCTGGTGAACAGACATAGATTTTGGCAGACGGATACAATAATGTCCTAATTTGGAAATAACTCATGTCCTACTCGATCTTGCTGCAGGAATTTTATTCACGCTGAAGCTGGATGGCTGTGCTGGGGTTCTCAGCCTGCAGGATGGGGTTTGGAGCTCCTTTCACCACATGTGTGGAGCAGCTTCAGAGCCCCAGCCAGACACCAGCTGTGGCAGGGACCCCTGCCTGCTTCTGGAGGGAACCTGTGTTTCTGGAGGGGAGGAGTGAGCTGAAAGCCAGGATGCAGCACCCTTGGCTTGTGCCAGAACCCACAGCAGCCACGGCTGTGGCAGGGACAGTTCTGTGGCCTGACCAAGCAGCCCATGCTCCACAGGTCACCCCAGTGAGTGAAACCACTGTGGCAAACAGCACCCACTTCAGCCTGCTCTGTAACAGCTGCAGGAAGAGCTTCTGCCCTTTGATGCTTTTAAAAAAATCCAGAGTGGGGCCTTAAATGATTTTCCTCAATAAAAAGAGAATCCTCTAAACCTTCACTCTTGTTTGTGAGTAGCTAGAAGTAAAATCCTGTGTAAATTAGGGGGTCTGAGAAGTTTCTGAGGAATACTAGTCAATGAAATGTAGAGTTTTACAGCTGGAGCTCAGCAGTGGGGTACACAGAAAAATGGAAGAACAGGTAGGGGGAGTGTATCATGCTTGGACTTCAGATGGTAAGAAAAAAACTTAAGGTGCTGAAGCTAAAATATAGTTCAGAAGTGGTTATAGGTATGATCCTAAGCAGGAAAATCAAGAAATACTTGTGGAGATTCATTAAAGGGATGGTGCACTGATCACAGAGGATTTTAATTACTTCAGGTTTGACTGGAATAATAATTGCTTAATGCTTGAGAAAAGATACATGTGTTAGTGTAAGGGTTTGTTCACTTGCTTATACAAATTATAAGGGAAAACAATCTTAGAGGATATTTTGGACACAATCCCAGGAACTGAAGCAGGACCTGTATGATAAATAAGATAGATGCTGGTGAGCTTTTACAAGGTTGAGTGATCATACTGCTATTGGATTTGAAATATTCATGAGGGTACAATATGAACAAAGAGTAATGGCATACAAATATTAAACTTTGAAAAGTCAGTATTCGAAGAAGTACATTATGAATTGGAGAGAATTGATGGGGATGCAACTATTGTCCCCAAAAATGTGTTGGGAGAGAATGGAGGAAATGCTTTGGGAACTGATAAGAAAGATGCAATCTATATTCTTTCCAATAAAGTGTAAATGTCAAACATGTCATCAGTCATCTCAAGGCAACATTTTAGCAGTGAAATAGGAGACTGCAGAGAGATTAGAAAGAAGAACCAGCCTTGGTAAATTATATAAAAAAGAAAATAACGTAGGAGCAAAAATAATATATGGAGGATACAATGTGAGACTTGCAGTACCAGAGAAAACAGCAAGGCAATTATGTTTGGAAAATGAAACCTTTTTCTGCCTTAAAATAATAATGGGAATTAGAGAGATTAGAACTAAGTGAAGTTCAGTTCAAAAAACCCCCATCTGTTCCTGCCACTTCATGGTTTCCTAATCCTTTTTATCTCCACAGACATCAGTTCTTGCTCTTCAGAGTGATCATTTGCGTGATTTGTTCACTTACATTTCTGGCCAGAATGATTCCTAATGAAGATCATGTTTGATTTTTGCATTTATTATTCCTGTGTAAATTTCCAGCCAATTCCTTGTATTCCCCTATTCCTCTAAAGAACGCACTGCCTTTTGAATTTATTGATATCATTCAGAATTTCAGTGGTTTAAGGTTTCAGATTGGGCTGAACTACATACTTGAGGTTTAAATGGAAATAATCTTTCTCCCCATGGTAACCATTAATATTCAGACATTGGGTTGGAAAGTGTAGCCTTACAAAGTGCATCTGACTTGTTCAACTACCTCAGTGAAGCTTCTACCCCTCCCATGTAGGAATCAGGCTCAGACTTGGTGGTTCCTCAGAGCGGGTGTCCTTGCTCTGGTAATCCTGATAACCTTGTGGATCATCCAGGTTTGGGGTTAGCCCCAGCTCAGCTCCTGGCTGCCAGCCCAGCTGTGCATGGAGGTGTGTGCTTTACAGAGCAGTGACTGCAAGCACCACACCCTCCATTTGTGCCTTCTCCTGCGTCTTCAATATTTTGACCATATTTTAGCCAACAGGTGCTTTGCTTTTTATTCCTCTCCTTCCCTCTTTTCTCATTGAAGAGAAACCTTTGTGCCCTTACTTTTTACAGAGTTGGATTCCCCTACTCAACTGACCTTAAAACATTGACTGTTCTGTGGGTGATGTAGCGTGCTCACTTACGTGACTGATAACAGCACAAATGTCATGAACCCTCTGTCTTCAGGTGCTGAAGGGAACCCAGCATCCATCAGCCCTGCTCCTTCTGAGCCAACTCCAGGACAGCCACAATCATAAAAATGTCTGGTGCTGGGTCCAAATTTTCAGCAGCTGTAATAAGCCTTCCAGTGAAGGCAGTGGAATTGCAACAATTTGTAGCACACAATGAGATCTGTCTCACCGTGTCACTTGTTTTTGAGAAAAGTGTCCCAATTGTGCTGCGCTGTGAAATTCCTGTAGCGTTACTTTTGTTCATGATCTATGTCCTTTGCCAGGTGCACTGTGATGTGGGGATCTGGTGATTCTTGTAATTCAGGAGAGAAGACTCAATGAGATGGAAAGAGAATGCTTCTTTTTTTTTTTTCCCCTTGAAAAGCTGTTTTCTATGTTCATTTCACATCTCTTAAGTATTTCACTGTGGGCTGAATGATGTGAAACAAGTTGAACACATTCAACTTCTCTCTGGTGGGACTGCTTAGAATTTCTTACAGATACCCTCAAATATCTTCTGAACAAAGTCAGTCACCAAACTGTTCAGTTCAAGACTCTTCTAAGTGTCCTCCTTTTGTGATGAGGATCTCTCAAATCAGATCCAATTTTCACAGGAGAGCAGTTTCACTGCTGTTTCAATGGAAATTATGCTTGTAGCCTTGTACTTATTCTGTGGGTTTTAGCTTGAGTAATTCAAAGATATATACCTGTGTTTTTTTGTTTTAAATGTCTGTCCCGTATAGGTTTTGATCTTTGTGTTCTGGAAAAAAGTGCTTGTTTTGTAGAATTGAAAATATTTTGAATGCATCACCAATAAACAAAAACTGAAATAATTTATGGAGAGGAATAGAGCCTAAAATTTATGGATAAACATTCCAAAGCTCCTTTCAAAAGACTATAGATAGGCAGTAGTACACTAGGCTGTTCTCTTCTGTTAGTGTGTACACAAACATGGCCATCAAATGAATCTCCTTTAATTGAAGTTTTTAGTTGAAATTAAATCTCTCTGTAATAAACAATGGGGATTGTTTTTCAACCCATTTATACCTCTAGTAATGAAATCCAAGGATTTGCTGCCTGTAGGGGTGTTAGGAGGATAGGGAGATTTGATTGTCTTTCTTGAGACCATATTATTTTAATTTTTCTGCCTAGACTACGGAGGCACAAAAAGCAATAACTCACTTATATGAAGACAAAATTCTCAGGGTTGTTGTCATGGAAACGAAGTGGAAGCAGCTCCTTTCCCCTGAACGAATTCGATAGCCAGGCTAACCAAGATTGAGCACAGGATTGTGAGCAGGCTCTCCCTGAGCAGGCAGCTCGGGGAGCCCAAACCTGCTGGGCATCCCCAGCAGAGCTGAACAGGTGGCCTTGGGCTGGTGCAGAGTGTGACAAGGACAATATTAATTTGTTTGGACAGGGACATCACCAGACAGGTTGCTTTTCTTCTGTGTTTTATGTTGGCTGGACTCAGAGTTCATGTTCATTAACCCTGTTAGTTTTTGGATTCTGAATCAGAGAGGCTTCAAGAGCTGTTCTGGTCACTGGCACAAATCTTGTTTGTGCTCACAAAGCTGGGTAATTATATTGAGGAAACGAACCAGGAGCTCAGGAGCGTTGGTTTCTCTGCCCTAAAACGTGCCTCAGCTAGTGATCTTGTTTTTTCTGTAGAGAAAAGCCAGCAGATTGCTAACCTTGGTGCACACTTTTGCACCTGAAATATGGTATCTTGCTGCTAAAAATTTATCATAATACAGCTGTGTTCTCCCTTTAAATACTTGTTTTATGGGTTTGCTTTATGGGCTCTGTCAAGGAGGAAGAGCTTGCTATCACATTTCAATCCTGATAGCTGCACAGCAGCAGGGAGTATAAGGAAGAGAACTTGGAGGGAGATGGTAGGATAAGAAATGGTTTTATTTTAGTGGAATCTTGGTAATTAATATCCCCCTGTTGGGCCTGACCCGAAGTATATTCAACACCAATGGAAAAAGCTCTTGCTGGAGTGTTAATGGCCTTTAGGATGATGATTTCTATGTTACCATGAAACAGCCGAGTTGTTCACGAGTGTGGTCAGTCTGCTCTAGTGTGACATATCCGAGTATCCTGAAATAAACTATGGAATATGTGACACTCCTTCAAACAGAGACCGCTTAATGCATGGATACAGAAAGCTTGAGGAGAACTGAGGTGGGGAAGATGAAGTGGTATCTGCTCTTGTCTTTCCTTAATGTCCCTCATTACTCCTTTCACAGGAAATGTGAGAAGGGCAGGAATTACCCTTGCAAACTCTCCTGAAGGCTGAGTTACGGGTTGTGCAAGTATTTTCACAATTCAGAAGCTTGGCAGCAAGTACCTTGTGCCAGCACGTGTAAATGCTGTGGAACAGCAGGGAACCTGATCAAAGTTCATTGTCACAGCAGAGTTAATTAAACTTGGATAATCTCAGTCATGAGATGTGGTATCAGAGGTTCATGTCCATTTTGTGTGAGGTACAATGGGAAGCATGGGTTGGTCAATGAGCAATACTTCTCTTTCTGTTGATGTTTAAGAAGATATTTATTGGTTTGTATTGTATCAGAGCACACAAGTGCAAATCAGTCCAGCTGCAGAGCTGGCATTCTGTGTCCACAGAAGATTATATTTAATTTTTCAGAACAGCTAGAAAAGTGAATCCTTAATTCAATCAAGGAAAAATAGTCTCACAGAAATTTGAACTTGAATCTGAATTGAATTTACTTCAGTTCAACTTAGGTGAGAAAATATCTGAAGAATCCAAGTTTTCAGTGTGCTTGTGGTTTGCTGTTTATGTGTTTATGTGGCAGGTAGAGTCCATTGCTGCTTATCATTTGCCTTTTTATTTTTTATTGTGTAGGTTTTAAAATAACACTTTGTTGTTTTGTTTTGTTATTGCTTCTTGCTGTTAACCTTGTGTTTATTGATCCGTTCTTATTCTGGAGTTTCCCACTGCTTTTTCAGGGAGGATGTCTATAATGGAGGTATGTCTGTGTGCTTTATTAGGGTTTTAAAAACACCCCACTGTTTTGCATACTGGGTAAAACCTGAGTTTCTTGATATCTCTTCATGCTTTCCACACCTCTGCGTGGCAAAGGTAAATCCATATATTAGAGCTGCACGAAACAACCTCCTTCGCTACAGACATTTGAACAGCTGCACGTGAAAGGATGAAAATGTTTTGCCAAGTTAATCTCATATGATTTACTGCCTATGCCTGATTTGCTTGGAAGTGGCTATGAATATTCTAATACCTTTTGGAAATTACTGACTGGGCTGACAGCAGCTGGGAAAAGCTGGGAACTTTAGGAAGGCTGCCTGTGGAACACACACCTGCCTGCCTGCCTGGAGCAGTTGTAGGCAGAATCTTGGAACAGTGAAAATTCATTGGTATTTGTTGCAGCAATAAAAATGATGCTGTCTGCATTCCCAGGAGCTTCTGGGAGACTGAGCAAATACGGGCATGGCATTTGCAACCTGTTAAGTAAATTTATGGCTGGCATTTAGGGAGTTAGTGCTAGCAGGAAAGGTGAGGTGGAAATCCCAAGGAGGGTCTGTGCCAGCCCTGCAAACTCTGGCCAATCCTGTGGATTTTCCCCATTTCCCTGTTTCAGTGGGGAGCTGCAGCCAAGGCATGGGGTGGGCATTGCCCCTAGGGTGTCTGTGCCCCTACACTGGCCTCACTGCTCTGATGGGGCTCCTAAAACTGACACGGGGACCCATGTAAATATGGAACATGGACATGCATAAATGTATTATTGTGTCCTACTTAAAAAAAAAAAAACAAACTAAGCAACTTTTCACACAAAATTCTTTCTGTGCAGTTGTTGAGGCAATCTGCAGTTATAACTGTCTGCTCAGTTCAGCAAGGTGGCTGAATTAAATGCTGAGGGTTAATTAGCTGATATCTGTGTGTGGTTGGATGATGTCTGTAAACCCCTACAGTTTGTACTATAGAAGGGTGTTCCTGACTATGTTTTTCCTCTTTGACAGAAAGGTAAAACAAAGTGTTGCAGAGAAATGAGCTCCCACTGAAGCAGGAGAGTTTGGAAGAGTTGCAAAACGTAAAATACCTGGCTATATATTGTGTTGAATTTGCAGTTAATTTGTATCGTGTCACTGCTCATTTAAAAAAGAGAAATTACCTGTACAACAAAGGCAGAAGGAGGTTTAGTTGGCAAGGTCATGTTTGGTTAGAGTTTGGACTTGATCTCAGAGGACTTTTCCAACCTGAATAACTCTGTGATTCTGTGAAATATATACTTATGTGATACATATATGTCCCTTGAACTGAGGCGTTGATATTTCAGAGATATTTGAATCCAGGATTTGGAGTGCTGGAGCCTGGTGTGAAGCCCTTTTCTTGTCAATCGTCTTGCTGACTTCAGATCTGAGTCTTTAGATCTGAGCTAGCAAAATGCAAATGTTACAAATAAGTTTCAAGGAAAATAATTTTTTTTTTTTTTGATAGCTGTGGAATACTGCTTAATGACATTTAAAAATTAATTTTCCTTATGTATTTATTGTATGTTATAAATGAGTCTTACTCTTCACAGTAATCACTGAATGCTGTTAACAGTACAGGCTTGTTTGACAGTGCTGAAAATTTATGGTAGTAATTTTAAATAAAGGCAGTTTATGCATTGCCAGAAGAAAGGAAATATTTTTTTATATTTCATCTCAGGTTTTATAATTCTAACTGCTAGCATACTCTACAGAAAAGTTCATAGACTTTGCAAATACATTTCCTAAATACCTTATTTTAGCTATTTGTTTCTGCAGTCATTATTCTTTACAAGTTTTACGTTATTTTAAAATAATACAACAATTCTTGCAAATGCAGCTCATTAATTTTTTGAGACTTAATTTGAATTGAGGATTTCACTCAGGGGGACTTGTGAAACTAGTGAAAAGTGATAGATTTTGCTAAATGCAGCTGTTGCTAGTACATACCAGAGGAAAAACTTAAATTACACAATGCTCCGTATTTAGATTTAAATATCTGTCTAGGTCTGACACTGAGGTATCTCTGTGGGGTACTTCATGTGCAGCTGCAATAAAAAATACAATTTTTCCATGCACGGGCGATGTGACAAGTGATGATGCAGCTGGGAAGATGTCAGTGCGCAGTGAGCTGTAGTTGTCTATCCCTGAATTTGTTGCAGAACTGGGGCAGGTTTGGGGAGGAGGGAACAGTTACATGAGAGACATTTAAAAAGATGATTCCTTGATGGCAATTGAAAAGATAATTGATGATTGATTTAGGATGTTTTTAAAATTACAACATTTGTTTCTCCTTTTTGCCTTTAAATATTATCGAATACCTTTTATCAGATCTTCAGGAAATTCTCATATGGCAAGAGAAATTAATTCTCACCCACTGCACAGGACTCACTGCCATGAGGGTTAACCAGGATCCAAAAATGCAGGGTAGAGCTGGGAATCTACAAAAGTAACAGGACTATTTAATCTACAAGTCTTTGGGGGGGAAAAAAAAAAAACAAAACCAAAAAAACCCAACCAACAAAAAACCCTTGTGCTTCGGAGTTCAAGCTCACTTTGACCTAATGAGAGCTGGGAATTCACCTCTTGCGCATGTGATTATCTGTTTCTAAATCCTCCCTGAAGCATCAGGTAAGAGTTCAGCCACAGGAACACCCTGTCTGACATGCTGAGGTATCTCTCAGGAATCACTTGTGTGACCTTCTATAAAGGGCCGTAGTGAAAGGGGCAGTAATTTTCAGTAGAAGTGATGGTGTAGGTCCCTGGGTGTCTGAGCTTGGCCCTTTGTGCGAAGCTTTTGCATTAATATGGGAAAGTCACCTGGACTTATTTCTAGGAGGGGCTGTTGGGCTCTAAGGCTTGAATCAAACCCTGAAAATTTTAACTATTATTCCAGAGTTACCTGGTATGCTAATGCAGCGGTTTGCCTATACTGATCACACAACTAACAGAGAGCAATTAAGCTCCTGAATTAGCCAACTCAGTTAATTGCCAAAGGTAACTTGAAAGACGGATCGGGGCATAATGTACTAGCAAAGAAGAAACGCTGCAGATTGAGCTAAATCAAGTTAGCTGAGATCAATGTGTCCTCTGCCTTGTGGAGAGAGGGACAAACCAGTAACATGAGCTTGCTTAATTTGTGCCTGCCTCTCCCAGGAAGAGTATCTGCTAGAGTCAGTGCTTTTATTTTTCAGGAGGGAGATAACAATAGAGAGGAAAGCAGACCTGATAAAATTTTCCCTTTGTTCTGACTCTTTACAAATGTTATTTTAACGCTTTGTGTACTCCACACGTTCAGGAAAACCCCACAATGTATTCAAGGGTGACTTTTATCAGTCAGTTGCCATCAAGTCTCGTGTGCTTTGAGCAGGACAGGAAGGCAGCTCCCTGATCTCTCGTGCCTGAGACAGTGAGTCCTCTGTGAGCCCAGCCTGTCCCTTCAGAGCAGCTTTGATAAGCTTTCAAACGGGCATCTGCACTGCCAGTCACGAGTGTCAGGCTCTGGGCTGGGAGAATCAGGGTTTGTGTCAGCTCTGACACTCTGTCACTGGACGTAGCACTCACCCTCCATTTCTTTGGTTACTTGTTTTTTCACAGCTGTCAGCTGGGGTAATTCAGAATCTTTCCTGTTAAATCCTAAGCTCTCTCCTAGCTTGTATTTGTTCCAGATCTCTGTTTATTATAGGTGGCTGGATATGTCTGAGGAAAGGAGAAAAACCAAAGTTTCTGTTTCACAGATATTCCTATTGTGCTCAGTTTGAGAATGAATTCAGAAAGTAGGAGTTTCTGTATAAATAATGATGGATTTTTGTGTTTGTGAATACAATTTATTGCAAGCACATAATCATAAACATGTGAAAGGCAAGGATGTTTTTCTCCTCATCTTGTGCAGATTGTTAGAAAACGGTGTACTTTTCCATTAGCAATGAAACAAAAGATCTTTTGGAGGCATCTGGGGGGATCTGGGAAAGGAGAGGGGAGGATCCATCAGTCAGAGCAAGAAGAGAGAAATCGTCTTCTTCAGGTTTTCACAGACCAGAGTTCAAGTACTGGGGAGAGAATCTAGATCAATATTCTGGGTACTTTTGAGGAAAAAAGGAAGTGTGGGAAAAACTTGGGTTTAGGTGATATTTTTGTTCTTTGAGGAAGATGTCTTCTGTTAAATTCCTCGTTTGTCTGCTCTTCAGGTGAGATATTCTGTGTCTGGAAGACAGAGTTATGGCTCTCATTGCCATGCCAGGAAAAAGAATCCATGGCTCTTCCTGGCTCTGTCTCTGGGCTGCGTGAGTGGGAAATGTTTTAACGTGTTTGCAGGTTAAATGTTTTCCCCCTGTTGTGACCCTGTTAAATGTTTTAACCCCGTGTGTGCAGAGGGTTCATCTCCTGCCTTGTTTCCGTGGGGCACAGCCTGGGAGGGCTGAGCAGGAGTGGCTGCTGTCTCTCTGCAGGGTCAAACACAGCATTGTTTGTAAACCTCAGGCCAGATCAGAATAGGTCCCTGAAAACCCAAGAGACATTAAAACTATAAAAATGATTCCAATGTGTTCTCTGAGTCAACAGGGACTTGGATTAGTTTCTCAGGTAGCTTTAGTGATGGTTCTTCCTTTAATAGATCTTGCTTTGGCACTTGAGATTATTTATTGCCGTTTATTTTTAGTCCTATAAAAGAGGGGCTGCTCTTTAGGAAGCCCTCTGTTAGCAGTAAAATCTGCTGTGCACAGGAACACACTCACACCAAAACCTCAGCTGCTCCAAAATCATCTCTAGAGGGCTGATCTACATCACTTTCAGATGTTATCTGTGATTATGGGATATAGGGGCTCACTGAAGGAACTTTGGAAGAGGCTGTTGTAAAGTTGGAATATGACTTTATTGATGTTGTAACGCATTTTTATGTAACAACATATTGATAACAACTTTTCACTGCAAGTTAGTCAGAAAGGCTTTCATTCCTCGGGGGCACGTTGTGGAGCCAGTGATATACTTTTAAAAATAAGGTCATTGCTGTGTGTCACGACTCATGCACTCTAGAGCACAGTAATATTTGGAAATTTGGTTTGGGGTTTTTTTAGCCTATACTTGGGATCCTAAAGAGCAAAGGTTGCTGGAAGAGGCCAAATTATACCCAGCAACCATGTTTTTCAGACCTTGTTCCCTTTTCCAAAAGTGATTGCTGCTGCCCCAGGGAAACACTGGGATGTATTTATGTCACTAGGGATTGTGCACTTATTCTATTGTTTTTTCACGGTGTTCCATGTCTGCATAATTGATGTTTTAGCACTTTGCATGTATTTATCTCTTTGTTAATAAGACAAATACTCTCAGACTCATAAAAAACAGCTGACATGAGCTAAAATGGGATGTCCTGACTAAAGACCTTAAGTAAATAAACAGCCTTTAATATGGCCAAGTAGTGCAAACTGTAATTACCTGGGGCTCCGTGCTGTGGAACTGGAAGAAAAGTCAAACAAGCTAATTTCATTATTTTAATGGAAGTTTGCATCCCATTCATTAGACTGACATATGACTTGTCATTAGTAACAGTTCGTTTCAAAAGCTATGGTGGATAAAAGTTGATTAAAAATTAATGAGGCCCAGACCCATTGCATTATCATAGTGTCAAGTTGTTTAAGTCTGTGGAGCTAAAATAAGAGCAGGCTTTAAATACTCTCTTGAGTTTTTCTGTTTCACATGATTTATATATTTACGCTCTCAGTCATGGAGGAGCAAGGACTTGTGAATACTTTTCCTTGCTATGGATATCATCAATAAATTATGCAGTTAAATAAGTTGCTAGCAAAACCGATTGCTGTGTCATACAGGTGCATTTTTGGAAAATACATTTTCTTGATAATCCAGTAAATATAGACTTCATTATCTGGAGCTCTAGTTGCCCTCAATTCCCTGGGAAGTCAGTGGCATTTGATTGGCGCCTAAAAAGCTAATTGCCCATGGCTGGAGCTGCCTGTCCTCCTGCCAGCATCAGTGCTCATGTTTAGTTTTAGGAGCAGGGCTCTGCTCTGAGCAGGCCAATCTCTTTAAGCATCAGCACGTGGGTAATTTCCCTGGCAGCACTAACTGGAATACTGGATGCAGGTGCAGTCAGTGGAGGTGGAGCTGGTTTCTGGCACGGAGCTCCTCTCCCAGGCTGTCAGCAGCCCTGGTGTGACGCCACAGCGGGGTCAGCAGGACCTCAGGGACAGGCTTTGCTTCAGCCCAGCAGCCTCCCTGGGGCCTCGTGAGGCTGAGGTTCAGCTTACACCCAAAGCACAAAGCTGCTGAGCGTTTTATTAACAAATATTGACTGATTCAAATAGCAGTCTGCATTTCTCAGGGATTTTGCAGCCCTCCCCGAAATATCTTTGTTGCTTACTGTTATCCCTTCAATATGCTTAACTTCAGTTCAAATGTCCTGTGAAACAGCTGAACTTAAACCAGGAGATTGTCAGAGAGCTCTGTAGTGACCATATGGTGTTATAAAATCACAAAAATGTGAGAGAGGGTTGAGCCGGTTCCGATTGCCAAACTTGCTACTTGCTTCTAATAAACACTGAACTATCTGGCATCTGCTATCCCTCAGGTAATACCATCAAGAGTGGAAGTAAATGTTTCCTTTTAATTGCATTGTTTATGTCTAGAGGGTCCAGGGAGATCATGTGATGTTTATCTAGCTTTTTCATGCGTACGGAATCAGCCGTTTCAGGGAGAACTGTTATTCTTGCCAATTTTCTCTTCAATTAGATTGAAGTTTCACTTGTCATTTTTTTGGAGTTGTGTTCTGTATGAATTCAGAAGTGAAAATCCCAGCAGTTAGTTTCAGTATGTTTCTTTTATTTTCACTCTTACTTAGTATTTTGACAAGGAAAAAAACTAGGTCAGTGCTTTCAAGGAAACCTGTGGATGAAAAGTGCAGAATGATCCAGATGTAGGGTTCTTTGGGTCAGAGAGGGGTTTGGGAATTGAGTTCTATTATTCGAACCAAAAGGAATTTAGTAGAGTTACAGTTGAGGGAATTTCTGTGAAAGCCCTACTGAATGTAACTGCCCCCACCTCCCCTGCAAAAAGTAGGAATCTATTACATGGAGAAAATTCTTTGCGCAATGACTAGAATTTTGTACAGTTATACAGAACTCTCTCATGCTTTCTGTAAGAGATAATTAGAATAAATTGTGCATGCACCTCCTTGGAATTTTCTTCCTGTAAGGAGAGGATAATCCTGTCAACAGGACATTTCCCAGCAATGATCCCTGGGCTGGTTTTGGCAGGGACAGAGTTGATTTTCTTCACAGGAGCTGATAAGGGGCTGTGTTTTGGATTTGTGCTGGAAGCAGTGTTGATAGTTCAGAGGTGTTTTGTTCATTTCTGGTCAGCACAGCGCCGAGGCCTTTTCTGCTCCTCACCCCACAGTGAGGAGCCTGGGGATGCCCAGGAGGAGGGAGGGGACACGGCTGGGACAGCTGAGCCCGTGACCCGAGGGGTGTTCCAGGCCTCACCATGTCGTGCTCGGCGTACAAAGCTGGGGGAAGGAGGAGGGACAGGCAACACACACGCGCCTGGAGTGGTGGCATTTCTCTCTCCAGGACAGCATGAGGAGTGCCAGAGCCCTGCTCTCCTGAACACCTGCCTGCCCATGGCCAGTGCTGAATGAATTCCTCCTTCTGCTTTGCTGTTTCTTTATCTGTTAAACTGTGGGGAGAGTGAGGGACCAGCCGTGAGGTGTTCAGCTGCTGGATGAGGTTCAACCTCCATAGTTCTGAGCAGAAATGAGCTGTTCCTTTGCCAAGGTTAGGAAACATCAGGGATATGCTCCTGACTGAATTGGGAACTGACCCAGGGGCCCAAGGAATTACGTGGGTTAAGGAAGGATTTGCTGTGTCAGTGGGAGGATCTGCTGCCTGTGGGAAGGCTGGGATTTGGTTCAGCTGGACTCAGCGGCTGCAGGAGCCACAGCTGCAATGTGCTCAGAAAAAGCAGCTCCAGAGGAGCAGTGGAGGCCTGTCAGCTTGACAGACACTGCTGTACAGCTCATGTCACCCAGGAGCAGTAATTCCCATGTCTGACTGGCAGGACTCTGAGATAAACTCACCTCCTGGATGAGGTGCTCTGTGGCACCGCTGTGAGCGGTCACAACCTCTTCTTGGGGCTCTTCCGAGGGCTGGGCACGGTTTTGATGATGCAAATTGTTAAATTCCATTAACATCTCCTTAAGTATTTGAAATTTCCTGCTCTTCCACAATGTGTGAGGTGTTGAGTGGTGGTGTAACCCAGCAAACTTACAGGCACTTGTTCCTCCAGCATCGGCTCAGTGCACAGAGCCTCCTGGCACTGATGGATGCACCTGCCTGGGACAGAGAGAATGCCTCATCAGGAGTCCCTTCTGTCCTCTCCCCCTTTCCAGAGCATCATTTGCTGCCAGGGGAGTCTGGTGTGAGCTGGGGCTCTGCCTTGGCAGCTGCTGGGCAGGATTCAGGGCATGGGGAGTGGGGCAGGAGGGTCTCACTGGCACCTGAATGCCATGAGCTCCTGGAATTCCCTTGAGACCAGGGCTGAGGCCAGAACTGAGAGCAGGTAGGAAAGTGCCATTTTAAATAAAAAAGGCTACCTGGGAAGGTATGCAGTGTGCCCATAGGCTCCTTGGGCACGTTGGAGTTATCTCAAGGGCCGGTTTCTAGCTGTTTGAGCCTGATCTCTGTTGGTGCTGGCAGCCCCTGGCAGATGTGTTCATCTTTTCATGTGCAACTAATTAAGTTTCTGCCTCTTTATCACCACCTCTTTTTGTGCCAAAGGAACACAGAGTCTTATGAAAAGCAATGTCAGACTTAATATTTGAACTAGAGAAGAGAGATAATAAAGATGACATATTGTTGGAGGGTCATCTGTTTGTGGTGATTGAGTCATAAATAATTCATTGTGTGGCTACCAAGGATACAGAAAAGAGATTTGTAATTTCCTTGAGCCTGTAAATATCCAAATGTTATACTCAAAAATTAAATAAAAGCAGTTATATCAAATGTATCCTGTAGCACATCTTGTTTAATCTGAATATGTAGAGCTGGCCGTTTTTCCAGCCTTGGAAATAAAAAGAATTTTATAAATGTTACATATATAGGTGCTATGGGTCGTGGAGCTGATGAGTTGTTTATCATGATCTTGTCTAATTTGTGTTGTGGTGAAGGAATCATGCAATAGATGTTTATATTCTTAGGTGAGGAGTTTCTGTAGGGCCGGTGGGTGCTGAGTCTGAAGTCACTCCTGAGCGGCTCCGTGGGTGCGTGGAGCTGTTTGACAGCAGATGATTTGGCAGCCTGTGCTGCATTGTGCCGATAATTTCTGTGGCAGTGCCGAGGCTGTGGAGGAGCCCCTTTTGGCACCTCAGAGAGGAGCTGTGGCCTTGGGTCAGCCCCCCGAGGGAGCTGCACTGCTGGGTTCCTGTGGATGCACCATGGAGGATGGTGGTCCCCATCCTCAACACCACGTGTAGGCATAAAAAAGTCCCAGGGTATCAGTGACTTTGCAAAAACACTGTAAAGGCAGTGATTTTAACTGAAAAATCAGTGTTACTTTCATAAATAAAACAATTATTTTCTTTCTTGACTGGGATGGCTTTCTGCCGAAGGGACTGGGGGTGCTGGTGGCCAGCACACACCCATCACTGGGGGCAGATTAAACAGCTTCTGCTTCTTGATTAAAGGAGGAATGAGGCCAGATTTTTAAAGACAATGAAAGAAATGCTTCTGTGTGACAGAGGCACTGGGGGCAACTGGACTTGGTTAGAAGTGATACCAAGATTAATGTATTTTTAAAGAATTAGAGCTAAGAAGGTTTGGTGGTTGTTGTTAGTTTTTTTTGTTTGTTTGTTTTGTTTTTGTTTTTTCACCTATAGAAGGCTTCTGTAGTGGCTTGGTTTTTTAGTTTGGTTTATGTGGTTGGGTGTGGTTTTTGTTTTTTTTGTAACTTAATTCTGTAAACGAGAACTCAGATGAAAGAGTAGAAGACTGGAAAGTGTAACTCTAGTTCTGCTGTACTTTCCCTTTAATTTTTGAAATTTAAATCTGGGATTTTTCTTTTTTTGAGAGTTGGTGTATTTGGAATTGTAGGTACCCTTTAATCTTTAAAATAAGAGATTTGTTAAAAGAATAGAGATTAATCAAAGGAAGATTAAAGTTAAATAAAATTCAAGTCTTTGTTTAGGGCTGATTTTAAAAAACATGAACTCATGACATTCCTACTGAATTCACTAGGCCTGGATTTCATCCAGGTTTTCTCCCAGTTTGATTTAACTGCAGATGACTGGAACAGATGGGAGAGCCTTGCTGTAGGTGTGTAGCCAGTGACATTGTTCAATGATTCCTCCCTTTGCAATTAAGTTTGAGATGGACTTCGGCAGAGCATCCATGGTGCCTTTCGTGCTGGCTGAATTGTGTGATGCTGCTCAGGTTGGGTCTCTTCTCTGAAATCAAACACAGAGGGAGGCTGTTGTATTCTCCCTTGCTTTTACAGATAATACCCAGGAGAGGAGCTAACAAGAATTTGAAATGACATGATTTTTCTAATTAGTGTAAAATTGAATAATTTAAGGAATAAAATAAGAGCAAAACAGCAATGAAAGCAATAACTTCCGCTTCTTTGTTGTGGTAAAATGGAGTGTTTGAGAACCTCAAGCTTATTCTAACAGTCCCTCCCCAAATAGTGGGAGGGGTATTTATTCAACTGGAACAGACAATGTATATTTTTAAATACCTGTCTCAGATTTTATAAATAATAGTTAGACCCAATCATGTACAGGAGATGTAGTGTTTGTTTGTTTAATTAGGAAGCTGAGCTGAGCTAAATCCTGTGGCAGATGTTGCCATGTATAATGTAATAAATAAAAGTCTTTATGGGACCCAGCAGGCAGCAGAGCTCTCAGTTAGCAGATGGCAAAATATTAAACTGGCAGTGCAGGAGCTTAGCTGGCTGTGTCAGCTGGACCAGACCCAGGTTTAGCACAAGCATGAATCAGCCTCACATAGGAGGTGTCACCCAGCCATGGATGCTCATGCTATCTTTAATACAGTACATGATAGAAGATTTTTCATCCAGCAGGATGATGTTGCAGCAAGAGTCAGTCTAGGCTTAGCATGATCTCTGCTGTGCGAGACAGCAAAAGATCTTTCACAAGAGAAGAACAGAGCAGATGTGCTGCTCAGTCCAGGCTAAGTGGTGGTACTGAGATGTCAAACCTGTTAGAGCTAGCCCTGTGGGGCCTGGCAGGTGAGAGAATGCCTTGTGCTTCGGAGAGGTTGCTGCGTTGGGCACTTGGCATCAGCTGCGGGTCTGTGGCAGTGCTAATGCACAAAAGCTGTCCCTGTGCAGTGAGCCAAGCTGCCCTTTCCCCCAGAGATCAAAGTCCTGCAGGATGAAAGGACTTCTGCCCTTCATTGCTGCGCAGACAGGTCGTGCTTTTCCCCTCAGTCCTCATCCTGGCTTTCCTTTTGGTGTAAATGCACACACATCTCTTGAGGCACGACTCCCTGGGCGTCAGTTCATCTCCTGAGCTCCCTGCCCTGCAGAGCAGCTTCTCCAAAAACCTCTCTGGGTGTGTTCTCCCTGCAGCTCCCCAGGCCCCTCTGTGATGTGCCTCCCAAGGGGATGGCATTTTCCTTGGGCCCAGCTCAGGCTCTAATTTAGGACCAATATCACAGTGTTTTAGGCAAGTCTCATGATGTTTAAGCCCATCTTAAATGCAGTTGTCTGAACAGCAGGTGTTTATGACAGTAAAACAGGATAGATTGCAAAGCAATGGG
This sequence comes from Hirundo rustica, assembly GCF_015227805.2. NCBI lineage: Eukaryota > Metazoa > Chordata > Aves > Passeriformes > Hirundinidae > Hirundo > Hirundo rustica. The sequence continues at coordinate 7,839,325 of NC_053464.1, forward strand.
GAAGGGAAAATGCTTTGTACAAACTGCAGGATCTAGCACAAAGCAGTTCATCACCCACTTACCACAGTGTCTTGCATGTGCATATGTTGATTTTAATATCCACCTTTGTGGAAAAAGAAGGGTTTCCAGTGATTAGCTGCTTTCTTTGGCTTTAGAGAAGGTCATACAAGGATGATAGTGAATACAAGACTTTTGGCTGTTTCATTCTTTTATCTTTTCTCTCTCCTGTTGGTAGGCAGCTCACACCAACTTTTGGACAAAGTGGAAAATTAGGAAGATTTTAAAATTATTTTGAAAAAGAAAGCAAGTTGTTCACAAGGCTCTGTCTGAAAAATACACCCCAAGCAAAGTGCACCTTGTAAAACAGCAAATTGTTTACAGAAAATGGTGTAGTGTTTGCTGTTTTAGTTATGCTCATTTAAATTGAAAAAAATGTACTAAACCTTCTCTCTGAGGGATAAAACATACTGCCTTTTTAAAACACACATTGCCTTTTGAGAAAGCCACTAACCTAATTTACTGCAAGTTTTCTTGTGGTGTTTTTTTTTTTTTTTTCCCCCTAACACCTCTGGGAAGATGGGATGGATTGAGTTGAGGTAGAACACCCAGTATCCTCCAAAAGGACATTGGTACCCTCTAGCTGAGCTCAGCTATGACTGTGTTGCATCAAAACCCCACAGGAACAGCACCAGTAACTCATTCCCTCAGAAAACACTTTGAGACATTGGAATATTTTGCGTTATTTGAGGTACCTAAAGGATATAATAGTAGACAAGCTTTATTTTCTCCCATGCATAATGAAGCCCAAAGCTCTGAGCAGTTTCACAAGGTGGGATGGGAGGGGAAGGTGACTTTGCACTGGTTTGGTTTCCCTGCATTAGGAGATGAGCCAGGATTGCTCCTGCTCCTGCAGTGCAGACTCTTCTAACAGCTGACACTCAAAGAATCTCACCTAACTGCTCCAAAGGCTTTCTGACTGTACCACACAATCTGCTGGTAGCCTTCAAAAATCAGCAGGTCCTTCTTGCCAAGAGAAAACAACAAAGCTTTACTCCGGGAAAATCCTGTGGGATGTGATGGCTAAGTCTCATGTACAGAAAATGACAACGCACAAAAAGCTGATTTCCGTCTTATCTTTTTCTTAGTACGTGAAAAAGTGACATTTCAGTAGTTGCCAGAACTTCTAGGCATTGATATGTTGGCCCTAAGTTAGGAAGGATCTGAATCTGTGTGGTATGGTCAATTTGGTCGCTGAATTGAGATTCCACCAGAGGAGAAATTCGGAAGTGTCTGCTTGACTTCAGTTCTGTTGGCTTCTTCCAGAAGCAACGATCTTGGCAAGAAGAATGGTCACCAAGATCACCCACAGATAACTGTATTTGGGGATGTGAGAAGTTAACTGAGAAACATCAAAATTATTGAAGGGATGTGTGTTTATTTTTTTATATATATATATATATATATTTATATGTTAGGAGCACCAAATCAAGGACATCTAGAATGAGAGTCATGTTCAGAAATAAACCCATTAAATACTAAAAATCCTTGATTTCAGACAGTTGAGGTTTGGAAAATCTCACCCTAAAATCCATCTGTTGAGTCCTGACACCTAAAACATCTTATTAATATTAAATGGAGTTCCTCAATTCAGATTATTCTCAGTCTGAATGTTTGATGAGGAAATCTTTCTAGTGGCCACTTTTAAGCCCATTTAGGTTTACACAGTTCAAGTTAGATTCAGATCAGTACAGTGCCTGCAGTGATGGTTAACAGTAATCCCTTATCTCCTAAAGAATTATGTGGGAATTATGTTCTTTGTAAGAATTTACAAAGCAACAGATGATGTGTCAAGACATTAATTTAAACTATGAATCTGCCCTTGCTTAAAGATGATCTTCTGCAAAAGAAAAATGAATAAAATGCTAGTGCCAGACAGGCAGAATCTGTGGATAAGTGCATCAATTTCTGTTACTGACAGATCTCATGTTTGTAATAAAACTGAAGTGCTGTGAGGTCAGTATCAGAATGAAACGACACTTGTTTTCACAAACATGCTCATGTGATGGTAATAGTAGCTATTAACAGGGTTGGCACAGCTCTCTGCCAAATAGAAAAATGAGTTCCCCTCATCACAAAATGAGCAAAGGTGGAGGAATAATAAATCAGAAAATTAGTTAAGACATCATTTATCTTTCATGGCTTTGTGACATTGCAACTTAGAGTCCTTCAGGACATAAATTTATTTATTGCATTTCATGGTTATGAAAACCTGTCAAGGCTGGTATCAGGCTCTGGGAAGTAAGATGAGCAGAGGTAACTCTGTGGTGTTAATTAAATGTGTTTGCATGCTTTTGTTCAAGATATGGCCACTTTGCTGTGACCTGTTGAATTATTCTTCTTCCCCTGAGCCCTTTAAGGAAAATGAGAATTCCAAACCGAGTAACTTCTGTCTAAGAACTTGTAGCTCTGGGTATTACAGGTGCTGGTGGATGGATGGCAGTAACCATTACATAAAATGAGATGAGGCTGTGCTCTCTTCAGCTTTTCAGTTCTATGTGTAGATTCTGTGCAGTTATTCTAGACTTTCAGTTTTTAGTTTTAGGCTCTGTCAGCATGAATAACTGGTGCTATCTACATTTTTTATTGGGTATTTTTTTTGTCCTTTAAGGATTCCTAAGTATTTTGTAGTTATATGTCAGAGAATTGCTTCACTTGTCACAGAAATGCACATACTATTTCTCTTCTTCCAGACATTCCATCGCATGATAATTAGAGAGGGAAGATGAGATGAATATGTTGATCTGTAACTCTAAAGAGGAAAAATAGTAAGATTCTATCAATTTGTACTTTTCACTCTGCTATTTCCTTTGGAAAATAGCTAATCATATATGATAAAATTGTTTCCTCAGTGTAGAGTTATTAACAATTTATGCAACATTTTGGAAACTGAAGGAAAAGTAATTGCCTAATACTTACATGCATATTTCAAATGCCTAGCTTCAGTTTTGCTTTTGGACCAGAGATTTTTAAGTCTGTCTTCAAATCCTAGAATGAACATGCCTGTAAATATAATGCTAACTCTTCAACCAAGGAACTCCCTTAGCTGTGCTCTTCCTCCAGAGGTTTGTGACAACTTCTACACAGGAGTCACAATGACCATGAGAATGTGCAAGGTGTTGAAATGGAAAGAAAATGGATTTTTACTTGCATTCCATTTATCCTGTAAATATTAAAGGATTCCTTTGCATGGTGCCTTAAGGTTTAAAAAAAATCCCATCCTGAGACAGCAGAAAGTGTTGGAGGAAGGATGGAGAAGGAGGGAAGGGAGGGAAAGGTGTCCCCAAGGGTCCATCTTGCACACTAATGCTTCTGCAAAGGTCTTACCAGATATTTATGAGAAATGCTGTAGGACTGGGAATCCTTATCAGAGATGAAGAGTGGTATAGATGGTTATTGGATGGGAGAATTCCCAGTGTAATTCGTTAGCAAAATGACAATAAAAGAAGAAAAAAGACCATACTGTTAGGCTTTTTTAGCATTATTTAGAGTAGAGACCCAGAAATTTCATCTGGTTGGATTGTTTTGTTCTTTTTCTGCTGAGCATGTTTTGCTATTTAGTTTTCCACAGGAATTTTAGCATCCCCAGCAAGCAGCATATCACTTGTACAGGAGCACTGTCTTTCCATCTGCCCTGGGAGCTGAGCTGCTCACAGATTGCTGTGAGTGCAGCGCTCTTTAATGAGTTGAGTTTCTGGAATAACAAAACTGGTTTGTTTCTTTGAAATGCAGGTCAGGTGCCTATGGCACTGGGCACAGAATCCATGATGTGGCCAGCAAGCTCCCAGGGTCACCTGAAGGCTCTACACACTCTCAAAGGCACAAGGGATGTGTCCTGTGTATGCAGGAACAAAAAATGAAGGATCTGATTTTGCTTTTGATGCATTGTGGTATTTTCTTGGGGACCTGGAAAAGGAGGTATTTCAGCATGGATTTGCAAAGGGACTTCTCACTTGTGTGACAGAGCAGGGAGGTCAGCTGTAGGTCAGCATGGACTTTATTCTAGGCTGTTATTATTCAGTGCTGTTTTCACACCTCCATTCCTATAGAAAGCTGATTTTTGCATGCAGCAGATCTTTGCATTCACAGAATATGCTCTTGAAGCAAAATAAATTGGTCTGGTCTTTGGAGACTGAGAGCCTCAGCGGGGTGTGGGGCAAGGAGGGATCAAAGGAGACCTGGGATGCTGCAGGGAGGCAATGGGCCAAAGAGCGGGGCAGCTGCATCGTTCTTAAAACAAGGTAATGTTGTCTTTGAGCTCTTGTGCAGAGGCACTTTGAAAACCCCAGTACAGATGGAGACAGAATGCCTTCTGTAAAGAGGAGGTGGAGGAGCCAGCTGGGGATGCCTCAGGCACCGCTGCTGGGCAGATGGAAGATTTGCTGGCTCCGTAGCTCATGGCCTGTGCCCTTGTGGCAGAAAAGAAAAGCGTGGAGGGTGGCTAAGGAGGCTCCCTGTAGCAGCACGTGTTTGGAAGAGGAGGTTGTTCCCACAAAGGTGGTTGTGGGTTTTTTTGGATGCCTACAGTTAGGAGCACTGGGAAAATGGATTAAATGTTTGATGAAGCATGGGATGCAGCTGTTACCCTCTTCATGCCTTTACTGTTCTCTCCTGTGTACTGCCAAATATATGGTGGGCATCTAAGAGCAATAATTAGCAATTTAGTGGCTTAGGAGGGAAATCCCAGAGTTAGATATATTTTAAAGGGCACTACAAGTGCTCCTACGTGCCCTTTGGGTGGTGTGGCCTGATGGCCCTGCCACAAGCACACCCTTCCTCCCTGTGCAGAGCTGCTCAGATCTCCATTCCCCAGGCTCTGCACACACAGCTGTGCTGCTCTTGTGCTCTTTTGGAGCTTAATCCCTTCTGTGCATCTCCACACGTGTGTTGTGTTCGTGATTATGAGACTTGATCCTTACAGAGCTGCTTATACTCCTGATGCTGCTTTTTGCTTCTCCCCTGCTGCCCTCTGGTACCCTCTGCTTTCCCTCACCTTCTGCTTATTTACAGACATTTGTCCACCTCCCTCTTTTGCTGTCAGGGCTCCATGAAGAGTGAGCCATCAGCTTTGCTGGGCTTTTTCATCAGGTGTGCACAACACTTCGGGCTTTGGAGTTTACACTGCCTGCTGTTCTGAGATGAATATTGTGTATCTGTGCTATGCACAGCAAGTAACATAACACATCCATAATCTCTGTGCATTGGGCAGAATTTCTCACTTCATGCAACATTCTCAGCTTGCTCCAGCAATTTCACAAAGTCAATCCTTATCTATTAGCACATAGCAAAAGCAGCAGAGAAATATATATGTGGCACAGGGCTATTTATTTTGAGAAAATTTTCTAAGTGTATTTGATGAATAATTAACCTATTGCTTTGGAGCCAAACCTCCTTTATGCTAAATAACAACAACAACAAAAAAAAGCCCAAAAAGCAAACCAAAAATTTAGGCTTTGGGTACTTGACACGTTCAGTGCAAGAGCTGACTCAGCTGATCTCTGAACTGAGTTGATCACAGGTCTGGCTTCCTGAGTTATGCAGTTACTGTACATAGATGTAGATGATCAGCTCAGCATAGCCACCCTCACCCTTGAGGGTAACTTGTGATTACTCTCGGAGCTTTACATCACTCAGGAAGTTCATTTATTATGTGCCTTTTTGGGAGAGGTCCTCTAAACTCAGCCAAACTCACCCCTGCCAGCCCTCTAAGTGCTCCAGTTTGTCCCTGCTGCTCATGCTGACTCCTGTCCAGGAGGGAGATGTGGTCTCCAGAGCAGCTCAAGCATTCCTGGTGTCTCTTCTTTCCAGACACCTTTGGGGTCACGCTTCCCTCCAGCAGTGGTGCTGCAGATGGACCCTGCTGTGTTCCTGAGGTATTTGATACTGAGCTGAGGGGCTCACCTGAGTGAGATTGATTTGGGGAAGAACAGTTGGGAGCTGGGGCAGGGAAGGGGCCCTGCCTGAGAAGGGGTTTGTGCCTGTGGCCCTTGCATGTTCCTGTGCAGGAACTGCAGCCTGGCGGTGCCTTGGTCCTTGGGAAGGGAGGCTGCTGTCACACTGGAGCAGAGGGACAGCAGGCCAGCCTCTGTGGTCTCTGTGCCAGTGTCACAGGTGCCAACCTCGTTGTGCAGAGGCAGGGGGGACAGGGCCAGGAGGGAGGAAGCCCAGGCAGCCAGGCTGTCCTACAGGCAGGGCTCCCTGCTCCTCACACACTGCACTTCTCCAAGCAGCTGGGTGGGCTGGCACCAGGGAAGGAGAGCTGCTTGTCCCACAGACACCATGAAAATTGTTCCCAAGAAAGAGCGACTTGGCAGCAGCTCCCTGGGATTTGTGACTTTGGCAGCTTGTCAATGGTAGGGGGTGAGAAAGAGGCGTGGATGAATTATTCTGTCTCCACAAGATTTTTTCCTCTAGGGGATCCAGGCACAGTCTTCCTCCTCCTGAGCTTGCCTTGCTGATTTTGTAAATCTACAGCATGCAGGAAAGGTCCTAAATGTCACCTAAAAATATCTGCCCATCATGGAGGCTTATTCATGCTGGGCCCTTATGGAGCATCTCAGCCTAGGGATGATTTTTCCTTGATGTGCAGAGTTATGTGGCAGTTATATGCAGACATGGGACTGCCTCTGTCTCATTCTGGTTAGGTGGGTGGAAAATAGTGTGAAGAAAGTGTAGAAAAAAGCAGGAGAACAGCACTGACCCGGGCAAATATATTTTCTCCAGCCAGGAGAAACCTTTGTTGAGTAAAACAAGGAAAATGCACCTATTGTCTGCTCTTTGCAATGAGATTTATGGCCACAAAAAAGTGATTTCATCACTGCCACTTCCAAAAATAAAAGGTCAGCAATGAAGTCCCTCCCCAGTCCTGAAAAACACTTGTTATTTTCCCAGCAGTATTTGAAGCTAAGCCCTATTTGCAAGTGTCTTACTATAATTGTAAAATTTTTTTGTTTTTAAAAAAGGGATTCATTCGCACGGTTCCTGGGTTTGGGACATCACAGGGACTGCCCAACCCTTGGGAAGCTGAGATAAAGTGGTGGGAGCTGTTTGTTCTGCATCTTGCCCCTTCCCCATGTCCCCAGCAGATATTTTCTGAATTAATACTGATTTTCAGCAGTCAAATACTTAATGGATTAAAGGCAGCAGCGAGGGAAAATCCCAATTTCTGCAGCCAGCAGTGCTGTGTGAGGGTGTGGCAAGAAGTGGTTTGCTGCTGGAAAATGTCAGCGTGGTGTGTGTGGCTTTGGGTGACAGAGGAGAGGACGGAAGCTTTGCTAGACGGAGCCACGTTCCCCGTGTCACTCGTGCTGCCAGCAGAGCTGCCACCGCGCCGAGCTCAGCGTGGGCACCTTGCAGCCCCCGCAGAGCCACCTGGCAATGGCAGGGGCCAGCTGCGGGGTGCTGGGCTGGGAGATGGATGGATCCTCAGAGCCCCCCTGCCCCTCTGTCACAGCGCTCAGCAGAAGGGAAAATGCTGAAGGCAAGTGCTTGCTACCTCATAAACAAGCTAATCTCTTATCAAGTCATTTATTTTATGTAAAGGAAGAATTCTGGTTTGCAAAGCTAATCTGTCTTGTCTAAACCCTCTCTTTTTTTTATCTTTGAAACCCAAGTAAGTGTCCAATCTATAGTATTTAGTAGATAGGGTTTGGGATTCTTATCGACGTGGTAATCTTGGTTTTGCACTTTCTGGTCACGTTTCTGAAAAAAAAATCAGCTTGAGAAATTGACATATTTGACAGGGCATTTGCTTTTCTTTCTTTTTTTTATTTTTATTTTTTGAATGTCTGAGACATTTCTGCTTGGAAAGTGTGTATTATAATTATCAGAAGGTTATAACTAAAATTTTCCTCAGACTAAATGACTTTAAAAGTCCTGGGTGAGACAATTTTCTTATTTCTTTGTCTTCTGTATTGTCAGTCAAAATATTTCACAAGAGCCAGGAGATGCCATATTTTTCAGGGGAGGTAGAAATCAGTGGGGAAAAAAAAAGAAGAGATTTAATCAGATTTGATGGTTTCACTTCAAGACACGCCAGCAAATTTTTACTTCTAATTATTTCTGATGTTTGTGTCTTGAGATTCTGAATCTGACGAGCAGGAGGTGTCTCTTTAAGGCACTGAGTACTTGCTGGGGTCTGGAGGGCTCAGGCCTTCAGCAGGTCAGCGTCACATCTCCGAACTCAAATGTCCCATCTTCACGAGCATTTTGGTAGAACAACATCAGTTCATAAAGACAGGGATGAAGCTAATGTGTGTAGCCAGGAAAGTGCCACGTGTGGGAACGATGGCAGGTTTGTGCAGTGGCACCAGAAGCTGGCAGGTGAGATGTCTTTGGGCAGGAGCAGTGGCTGGTTTTGAGGCACTGAGGGTGTTTGTGTTGTGGCTGTAGTGTGGAAGGGGGACAGGCAGCTGGAGTCCGTGGTGTTTGTTAAGGGCAGGGCAGCCTTTTGAAACAACAGAAATGGTGTAAGGAGATGAATGTAACAGATGATGGGAAAGGAAGAGACGGAGGAGAAGCCAGAAGGGGGAATTAAAAATTTAGGTGCTGTCAGTCTCAACTGTTCTCATGCTGTCCAACACAGGAAACTACTAAATGCTTTGTTTCCTGGTGCTTGGGGCAGACAGGGTGCGCAAGAGTCTGGCAAAGAAACACTTCAGGTGTTGTTGCACAGTCCGTGACTCCCTCCTGATGCTGATGGTATAGGGAAAAGTTGTCTAAGTTGAGGTACCCAGCTGGGTAATGTGTTTGTCCTCAAAATCATGTTTTCCATAGCTAAAGAACAATTCCACTGTAAAAAATTATTATCACATTATTAGCTCACCTTCTGATTTTTTTTTTTTTGTTTTTTTTTTGACACCATCTTCAAATAATAGATATGGCAACAAACCAGGCTGATTAAAAACAGCAAACAGGCTGAAACCCTTTTCCCTCTTCAGGAAGTAAGGCTTTCTATCCAGCTTAAAAATAACTCTGCAGATGAAATTCTGTAGTGCCTAATTCAGCAGTATTCTTATTAAGCTGTCAAAGCCCCATATGCAGTGGTGGGTAATGTTAACTCATCTCCTGAGGGAGATGTGGGTGAGGGACCTGATGTCCATTAAGTCTTGGGGCTGTTTCTTCACATCAGCTTTTATTTTTCATACAGGAAATCCAAATGTATAGCTATAGAGATAATTAGCAAGTGTGAGACTAATGTGGTTTTTTTGACTTTTGAATGTGCATGCTCTATTGGTAAAGTGTTGGCTCCTTTTAGGGCTGGGGTATTGTGGAAAGCAGAGGGAGGAGAAACCCACAGCAGGAGTCATTAATTAGAGGAGATGATAGTGTGAATGTGCTGTAGTACACTCAGGTGAGTCTTTGTACACATTGATTTATACATTATTAAAACAAACTCCTCAGTTACTTTTAGGATTAGTGTGACAATGTATTTTTGTTAAAGCCAGGCACAGGGGACAGAGAGCATGTTCTGGGGTAGGAAATTAGTTTCCCTTTTCCTAGTCTTGCTGGACCAACTTGATTAAAACTGATTTCTTCACACATTGCTCTGCTTTATCTGTCTTTGGCATAACTTCTTTTTGCATTTTTCATCATCACATAGGTAATGTGTGAAGGAGAAACTGGTCCTTCCATGACAGAGGAGATTTCAGCAGCTGTTGCAGGATAAATGCAGGACCCAAAGGGGACTTGTTGTGAAGTGGTTTTAAACATTGCTTTGACTTAAAAGTAAACTTGCAATGTTTGTATCTTTATGTTATTGTTTGGGAACTTCATTTACTAACTGAGGAAAACATTTTTGTTCCTTCAGGGGGCCAAAGCCAAGCTCTAGACTTTGTTTTCTGGGAAGGATCCTGATTCTAGTCTGGAGACAAAGTCCAAAGTTTAGTTGTAATTCCCTACAACCTGTGAAAGTATTGGAAAAGTTTTGTCAGTCCCTGTGCTGCCTCAGGGCCACTGTGGGACTAAGTAGGGCTCGTGTTGGCTGCAGTTCCTCACCCAGGAGAAGTTTCTCCACCCTGCTGAATAACTCGCAGTGTGTAGCATACCCAGAACCCAAAATGAGAGAGGTTTGGGTGGGCAGTAGGGCAGGGGGATGGAGGACTCCGTGGAGTGATCAGCTGTGACCAGTCAAAGCTGGGACTGTGGAAGGTGTCACATGCTTGGGACCGTGCTGTGAGTTCCCACTCTGACAGTGTTAACAAGTTTTGCTATAATTCAGTTACTCCTTGGAAATGGTTAAAGCAATTTAACAGCAAACTTGGCATAATTACTAGTTAATAGCCAGAGCCAGTGCTCCTGAAGTGTAAATTGTTTTGGTATTGATCTAAGCTTACACTGTCAGCATTTTGTATAGACTAAACTTTAAGTGCTTAATTCAGCTGTATGCAACCATTAATTTTGTTTCTTATCTGCAAACAAAGGTGCAAGTGGTTATTCTATTTTTCTGCAATAATAAAATCAATTAAACTGTTTTTCCCCAAACATAGATGACCTTTGTAAGCAACACATTTGAAATGCCAACAAGTGAAAAGAAAATTATGACAGGATCTTGTGTTTATTAAGAGAAATGGAGGACTAGATAGCAGGTGAACACTGTAGCTGCTGGCCAGGCCTCCTTTGCACTGATTTCCTGGAGTGGCCGTTCTGTGGTCTGACCTGTGTTCCATCAGCCTTCCTGCAGTTAAGCTTATGATTTTGTCTCCAGACCTCTTCCAGTGTAGTTTATTTACATCTTGGTGAACCCCAGGAAAGCAGAGAGAAGGGGAGACCTGTGTCACCATCAGCTCAGAGGAGTATGAGCAGAGTCAACACACACATGAATAATTGGAGACATCTTTGCAAGAGCAGTGCTCCATCTCCAGCATGGAGGAGTTGCACAGTTAGGATCATTTACATTTACTGATAGCAATTGGTTGTTTAATACTTATTACTTTCTGCCCAGATGTTTCTGGTTTGCTCCTCACACGGGGCAGTTCAGGGCTAGTTCCTTGAATTTAAAATCCAGTGTCTCAAGTATTTATGAAAGTTCGTTTTTCCAGTCTGCCTCAGGGTGTAGATGATTACAGAAACAAGTTCATTATCCGTGAGTGGATGCATTTAATTCTGTTGCTCAACACCAGCACGTATCTCTGTGCACTGCACCCCGGGTGCCTTAGCTCCACACTGAACATGGTGTTGGTGTTTGGCTCTTTCTGTGCAGCCAGGACTGCAAATGCACAACTGTGGGTTCATAATCTTTTAACTGCTGTGGCATCAGACTGCCTGAATGGCAGTGTACTGGCACTTCATGTCATTTACAGCATTTTTTCCTGATATCCAGAAGGGCTTGATTCATGCTTTTCAAGTCTTTTCTTAGACCTCATGAAGAAGGAAATGAAACTGATTAAGGGCCAGTAAATATAACTAAAATATATATATATAAGTATCACAACTTTGGCTGGATCTTTGTTATTAATCAAATGTTCTCAGTAGCCACAGGTTTAGCTTTTTGAAGAGTGTAATTGCAGCATGTGTTGAGTTTTGCTAATTTAGAGCATCAGACATTCTCCAGTGAGTTCAATAAAATAATTTTGTACATGTTCATATCCATCTGACAAAGGCATACGGTTTAGTGGCTTCATTATTTGTCTTAAATTTACAGAGAAATATTCACATTTCATTAATTGGAAGTATTAGAAAATACCCTAATTTTGAATAAGGAATTAAGAAAATATGCTTACTTGAGAAAACCAGCTTTGAAAAACAAAATGGAACATTCAGCACTGCAGTAAAATTACATCAATAAATAAAATTATAGAGAAACGGAGATTACTGTAAAGTGGCAACAGTAATGGTGGTTATTCAGTGTTACACTTCAACTTGAAATGATGTACTACCTTGTCAGCAAAGAAAATTCTTAGTTCTCATCTGCTAAGGGCTCTAACAAGCAATAAAAGAAAAGGCTTTGGTTCATTTACCCCTAGAAGTCGACTCAAATTCAAAAGTTATTTGAGTTAATGATGTATGACCAGAAGGATATAATATAGATTTGGCTGACACGAAGGTCTTGTACCTGATGTATGACAAAATATGCATCCCCACCAGTCCTGATGCCTGTGTGGTGCCATGTTCTGAGGTTTCTTGAAGTTTCTCAGGAAATGGGCTTCAGCATGGTAGAGTCATCTGGACAATCAGCACATCAGCAAATCCTCTTACAATCACTTTCCTCTCTTTTCTCTTTAGAATATCGCTTTGGAGACACATTTCCATTCTGTTCTCAACTGAGTGTGCTCACACATTACTTCCCTCTGCTCTCTAGGGAATCCTCCAGGGCTCCTGAGCCTCCTGCCATCACAGCTCTCGATACACAGTCCTGTTTCAAGGGATGGTAACTGATAAGAATAGATTGTGTACTGCAGATCTAAATGCAGCTTAGTCAAGATGAAGCTGCCCACTGGCTTCTAGCAACTGTGTTGGACCTAAGTTTTGCAGTCTCATATTGGAGAGTGTGGAAGTGATGTGTTCCTAGCAGAGTGCTGGGAGGAGCTGTTTGTTGGGTTTTTTCAGGTTTTGTACAGGAAAAGGGAAAATAAGCCAGCTGGTGGAGTGCATTTCCTTGCTGCCTTGTGTTCAATTTTCAGGCCAAGGATAGATGTGGTGCAACACCTCACTCCCCTGTTTGGAGTTAGATGTCATCAAAACATGGATGGAAGGAATTCAAGAAACATATTGTGGCCTGTTTTGCTTGCTCACAAATCTTTGTTGTCTGTTTTGTTGCAGACATTGGTGGGAAGGTTTTGCAGCATGGTTCTATTCACTTGGATTTCCAGATGAGGTACTTTCAGTGATTGATTATGATCTTGCAAAACATATTTCACTCTCAGACACATTTTGAAAAGCATTCTCTGTTCCTGGGGATGATATTTTGCAAAATGTATGCGTTCACATCTTTCTCTCTCCTCCTCCTGCATGGGGTTTCTAACAACCTAGAATTAAGGTGGGAGAGATGAGTAACACAGAATTGAAAATATCATCATGGCTCTTGCATATGCAACAACAGCTTTGGAAATGCTAGCTGATAAGTTTTCTTCACATTTGCATGTAAAAGCACTCAACTTTGCCTTCCCACTTCCTAGAGTGGAATTGAATACATTTCTCTCCGTGACAATCAGTTCTACCTCTGTAAAAGTGATGAGAAGAAGCCTGTTACTGTATGATGTATGGTCACTTAAGCAGCTCTAATTCTTTCAAGGGCTCATTTATCTCTCTAAGGTGGTAATGGTGATAATCCCATTTACGGCAGTTGTGCCATATTACCAGGAGGATCAGCACACTCTAGCAGCTGACCTGGGGACTTGGTACATCCTCTGCTCCCACCTTGCTGCTGACTTCCTCTATGACCTTCAGCAAGTCCCCAGCCTTTCCTGGAACTGCCAGAAATCTCCCCATTACTGAGGGTAATGATACTGAAATATCTTTGTAATAGCATAGGAGATCCTTGGAAGTAATAGTCTTACTGTACATACCTTGCCATGTATGCTAAATTCTCTTCTTTTATTATAATGTTGTTCCCAAGAGAATATTAAGTGGACAGGGTGACATTTTCTGTAACACAAAGTTCTGGTCTAATTCCACTCTTGTAAAAGTTTATGAGCACTTTGACTTCACTGTCCTGTAAATCATTCATTGTGCTAAACTCTGTCTGAGAGCCATTCCAGAAGATGGTACAACAATTTTTGCTGATTTCCTTTTCTTCTCATATTACATAAGTACTTTTTAATCTGGACTGGAAGAAACCAGTGGAACTTCAGGGGATGATTTTGTGGTTTTGAGTCACATGGTTTAGGTGCAGAGTGTCTGAAAGACCATTTTTTTTTTCGAGTGATGACATAATGTTTATCTCAGGATGGTGTAAGTTCTGGCACATCTGGTTGGAAAGAAATGAAGCTGTTGACACGGCCTTATTTAAAATGATTCTGTCAGTCCAGGGTAGTTTTCAAAATCCTGTGGTCCAAACTAAAGCCCATTTTTAATCATAAAAAGAGATTGAAGAAGGGAATGTCATTTTTTATGTGCTTTTATGGCATAATTCACAATGGGACTGAGGCTGGGTTGAATTCTGCTCACAGCTACAGTAGCAGTGTTTTAAATCAACAGCAATGGCATTGCAGTCACAGTGCTCTAAGGATGTAAAAAATATCATGTTCACACAGTGATGTTTTATCCTTTGTTCAACCAGTGCAACCAGATAAAGCAGGTAAACTTTCAGGCAAGGGTGGTAATTGTAAAATCATAATGTTTGCGGTAAATGTTAACGTTAATAAAAATATTGCATGTTTCTTAGCAATACAGAGTTAGAAAAGCTTTGTACCAAATATAAAATAATTGCTAAGCTAGAAATTGTACCGTGTTTGAATCACTACAAAAGGCCTTAGCATTAATAATCTATTACTGATTTTCATGAAATAGTTATTATAACAATAATTGTGGTTATAGGCTTAATTATAATCACTTGTACATGGACTGCAACCATGCCCATGCCAATATATTGCTCTAATAGTTTGATTTTCTGCTTTATAGAAACCTTACCAGGAAAAGCATAAACATATGTGTACAGTAAATTAATATTAATATTAATCAAATGAACTTCAGAATACTATTACAGCAGTTGGTTAAAAACATTTCTTACAGCAGTCTGGTTCCCCAGACTCATCTGGGACGTGTCCTCTCATTTGGGACCAGATGTTGCTATTTTGAGGAATAGTTGCCATCTCAGTATCTTGTGGCTGAGGCTCTTGTGCTGGAGGAGGGGCTGATGTGGCTCCTGAGCAATCCACCACCCCAGTCCTTTCTCCTGCCGCTGCCGGGAAGTTTGTCAGGAGAAGCAGGAGGGACTCCCTTGCACGGGAGGGAAATGCTGGATGTTGGGGTTAGCCTGTGTTTAGGGCAGGCTGAGGACAGAGCAGAAACCCCGATACACCAAACTGGGCTGGCATGAATCTTCCAGACAGCAATTCCTGGCAAACAACTGGTTACTCGAGAGCATGTGGAGCAGGACAGCTTCCTCAGATTTGTTCTCTTCCGCAAGCTAAAAAAGAAGTGCATGCTGTCTAATTATGCGAGTTATTTTTAGCTGGTTGCGTGCTGTTCTGGTCGTTGTTGTGGAATATTCAGAACAGGAACTCCACTTTTCCTGTCTGTCATCTCTTAAAGACTTTCCGCAAGTGAAGGTTTTCTCCGTTTGTACCTATTTTAAAAAATCATCTCAGCAGCTGTCAGAGGTTTATGGGGAGGGAGAGGTGTCTAAATCTCCTGAGAGGAAAGAAAGGTGGTGTGCTGATCACTGCTCAGTGGTGAATGATGTGGTAGTTCCAGAGGCAGGTATGAGCTCTGGAACAATCCTGCCACAATTTCATTTTCCTTAGTGCTACAAAATAATGCTGTAATGAAATATTAGTGTGTGTGCAATCTCTGCGTGTCACTGCAATTATTCAGGCGTTTTCGTGCTCGTTGCAGGAAAACTTAGTCAAGCACAGCTGTAAATAAAGAGGAAAAACACTGATTAAGAATGACTTAGGCCACTGGGGAAAATTGTGTCCCTCCTAAGCAGTACAGATTCCTTTGGGCCTGCTGCATTGTAAAGAAGTATTTGACTTCTGGGCCCCAAGGAGCAGAAAGGTTGAAGAGCTTCACCAACACATGTAGAGCATTGATTGAAGAACACCAACACACTGCTGTTATTTTATGCTGCTATCATATGCATGAATGCAATCTGAGCAGCCTGAGGGACATAGAGGACTCCTAAACACCAAGGTACAATGAACAGGGAAACAAAAAGCATGGAGGTCTCTCTTGCTGCATGGGTGACAACATTTTGCCAAACTTTGCACTGCTGTTTGAGCTTTCCAGGGAGGAGAAGTCAGGCTTCTCAAGGGCTCTGGTGCCTGGCTCAAGGCCACCAGGCTGGTGGGAGCTCCTGCCTTGCCTGCTCAGTCTTAGTAGATCAGTGTCTGTATCTTCAGATAACTAAAAGTGGTTTTTAGTTTGGCCTCCAAGAACAGAGCACAAAAAGAAAATAAAGGATATCTTTTTTGTTTTGTGACCATTGCCACACCTTCCTTACAGGTTTGATCCCTGGGCTTTTTGCCTTAACTGCATGGTTTTTTTCCCTAGAGGAGGCACCCACTGCTTCCCTCCTAGAGTAGCAAAGCACACACTTCATTTGTAAATTCTTTTTCCCCCTACTCTTTTTGTAAAAGTTGTTTCAAAGCAACTTGTAATTTTACCCCCTAAGATTTAATCATTATTTTGTATTTGAAATACTTTGGCTAATACTAATAGCAGTCATGTTCTTCCAGGCAGAACTTCCCAGGTGACTGCAGAATTTTAGAGAAAAATTCCCTAACTGCATTAATCATTTTTACCATGTTACTTTCACCATATTTCAAATTATTTTGTGCTGTTCATATCTGGTTTGGTTATAGGCAGGGGACTGTCATACTGATTTCCATATTGCTCTCACTGCACTGATTTAACCCATCCTGGTCTTTAGGTGATTTCCCTTTGTGTTCTATATAGGAGACATTTGATAGGAGGAAACCTAAGTGCAAGGTGATGAATTTATTACTCTGGGCATTTTTTATAGGAAGAAAATTCCTATTCCCTTTTAGTTTTTTTTTTTTTCTTGACTCTGTTGATTCACTTAGAAATAAGCTTGGAAAAGAAATCAGCGTTCAACTGTGCTGATGGTCCACAGCTAGATCTGCACTTCCAAGAGGTGAGCTCCAACTTAGCACTAAACAAGGGACACAAGGATTTCCAAAAGCATTTGGCATCCTCAGCTCTACTGGAAATCTGAGCTGGTGCATTTGCAAGTTAAACTTTTTAAATGCTCTGTCACTGTTGTCAGCATTTCATTATTCAGTGATGAATTAGCCAAGTAGAAACATTAACTTTTCTCTGGGATGCAAATTTGCTGTTGCTATTTTTTCCTATTTATTTTTGAGACATTTATTTTTATACAAAAAGCCTGAAGTGATGATGATGATGATGGAAAAAACCCAGTTTCTTTCATTATTTTCTCATTCTTCCCTGGATGAATCCTGCTCTGTAATGTTAATGTGAACAAAGCCATTCAAATTTTAATTCTCTAGCTTGGTGCAGCCTTTCAGGGGGACAGTTTTAACTTGACAATGTACTAATTCCTGAGGAAACCATCCAAAAAATATGCTTTGGCTGTCATTTCACCCACTCCCGTCTCGCACTCTCCATGACAATCAGTTTTCCAGTGGTACATTACTAACACTTTGAACAGAAATACCGTTATTTATCTAGCAGGCTTTCGTTGCCTGCTGCTGTCTTGGTCGCATAATTAGACATAACTTTTTTTCTTAACTTGCAAGAGCCTCCCCAAAAAAGTAGATTAGAAAGAAATGGAGTCCAGGAAAGGGAAGAAATGGAAAGTATTTGACAGTGTTTCTCTGCAGGTTTTTTTTTTTTTTATTCTTAGCAAATATTAAGGAGAGGTGCTGTAAGCTCCCTTCAAAGCAGGGTGACATGCCTCCTGCTGCAATAGGAATTTCATTCCTCACTGGAAGTGCAAAGGTGTCTTTACATGTGTAAAAGATGTATGTTTGCAGGGGAAAGACAAACAGCTCAGCATTTTTTAAAGGGGAAAAGAATTACATATTTTTTGTCACCTAAAAGAGGAGCTGATGCATCTCACCCATAGGTGAGCAGCAGTAAGCAGTCACAGCTGGTCACTCATCCCTTGGGGTAATCCAATAGAGCACCAGTTATTACTCTTAATTGAGAAAGTGCCTTCAAGTAAAATTAATAATGTGATAATTAATTTTACTGACAACAAAAATCTTCACATGACTCCAGATGTACCCCCTTAAAAACAATGCTCTCTGCAAATTAAACTGGGTTAGCATTGGCAGTGCAATTCTCCAGTATTTGATGGTAGCATTAAGAACACTGTAAACATTTTCCATTAGTTTTCTCTGGCTTTGCTTTGCAATCAATATGAATCAGTGAGAAATATGTTGTTGGAATGTAAAAAGCAAAAGTATAATTTCTTATTGATTATTCTAACATAGCCAGACACAAAAGAAAACAGTGCTTCAAATGCTAAAACAGGGAGGAAAGAAAGTTAAAGAGCATGATCAATTTATTGAATTCCAAAAGTTTGTGGCTTGTTTTGAAAAAAATTCGCCATGAGTTTCCAGTGATTTGGTTAATGAAACTCTTCCTTGATCTTCTCTGGACAGTGTTACAAAGAAGGCAGAATTTGGAGTGAAGTGTGTATGGAAAAGCCTGTCCCCCATGAAGATGGGAGATCCCAGTCTGAACTCTGTTAGATTGTCTCAGTAAGAGAAGAGTTAAAGGCTAACTGAATTACTCCGTGCAAGAAACTTCTATACAAACTCTTCCAAAATGTTTTTCCATCAAGATGTACCACCTAGGTCAATAACTCATTTGATTACTCTGTGTTGCATGCTCTGGGTTACAAAACCCTGCTTAAACTCAAGGAACAGTCTGGTCTTGTCATTGTATCTCTCCTGATTTCAGCCTTGAAGCTCACTTTGAGTTCTGAGATTTTTTTTCAACACTAGGATGAAGTTGATGAGGTCTTTAAAATGTGTACTTGGAGGTATAAAGATATAAATCTGTGTAAATGTGGGGCGTTTTCCCATTTAATCAGACATTAAGATCTCTCCCTTCTCTTTTCTTTGCTGAGGATTAAATTCTTCTTTAATTTTGGGGCTAGTGCTGTAGAAAGAAGGCAGAGGTGTTGCATCCTGGCAGATTGTCATTTTTCACCCTCAGCCAGGGAAATGCACTGAGGACAAGCTTCAGGATCTTGCTTCAGTGTTTTATCTTGATATTTTGTGTGTTTTCACCTGTAAGAAACAGTAGACTTCGGTTGTCTGAGCCAGGTTTGTGTCTGTCTTGTTTTCATTTGAGAGAGCAGTCTCTGCTCTGCAAAAGGAGCCCGAGTTCCTCTGTAGCAGACCTGAAATACTAAAGGTCCTGGAGGTAGTCTAGGCTCAAACTGTTGTTGCTGTGGTTTTAAGGACATCTGATGGTATTATAATTGCAAATTCTATTTTGGAAATACATTTCATGTGGTAGTTAAGTGCTTTGATGAAGTAGTGTAAACAACAGAGTCAACACATTTGATATAGTGCAAGTCTGGAGATTCAATTTCATAAGAAAGAAATCCTATCCAAAATGCGACGGGGAATCTGAGGAGCCAGCGCTTATGGTAATATATATAGCTTGGTGCTGGCAAAGTAAGCTAAGGATTGCAAAATGTATTTGATTTGGCTCTTCTTGGAGATATTCAGTGTTAAATTATCTAAGTGTTAAGATTGTGATCTGGTCTTTTCTTGTCAGAGTGCAGTGTCTAGTTGTTTTTTACATTTTTTTTTTAAGGGAAAATACAAAAGCTAGAAAGAGGTATTTAGAGTTGAAAGATGTTTGCCAGCATATGTCTATGGAAATTGATGAGAGGAAATGGTAAAAATGCTTCTCAAACCCAGCACTCTACTCCTCCAAGCCCTGCAGAAGACCCAAAGTTCAAATCTTATCAGTGTGATACAGCTTGTGCTCAGAGCTGCTGCATTTCAGGAAGGGCTTCTGGGAGCAGTTGTGAGAGAGATGTAGATTCTGCATATTTTCTTCCTTTTTATAGAATAATTTACAAAGTTTATTGGTTCTTCTCCAAGTATTGGCACTGGTTTATGTGTGGATTAAGGCTGTGCTGGTTGACCTGCCCTATATCTTTGTCTTCTCAGCTGTGACTGCAGAAAGTGGCCCTAAGGCACAAGTCCCACTAATGGTTAGGGAAGCCTTGTGTTTGAACTTTCAAATCCTCTCATAATTGGAATTTGTCCCTAATACTGAATGACACTGAAAACACCAGAATGTGCGAAAAAAATCTTTGCCATTTTGAAATATCATCATCTGCTCTTTGCTGGAATATCATTTAATTCATCAAACTGCTTCATTAATCCAACAGACTCATTCAGAGAGACATTTGATCACATGCATTGAGTCATAATGTCATCCTAACTACTTCTGAAATCATCTGAAAATCTATTCCTGCCACAGAAGCAGTAACAAGACTGTAAATTTGAAATGAAATAGAAAGGTAGATAACTGGATCGATGATTTGTTAATGATGATATTGAACACCCTTGCTCTTGATCCCCCAAAAAATTTTAAAAAAGTGGTGTGGGCAGGGTGTCCAAAACTGACAAGGTGCCAACACAGAGCTTGTGTGCAGGGATAATGATGCTGCTCGTAGGGCTCTAAGCACCATGCCAGGGTGCAAAGCTTTTGGCACAGCTGGCTGTGGTGGAAACCCATCTGTATTTCTCCCTGCACAGCTTTGGCTTTTGTTAGATGAGAGGGAGCAATTGATCCTGACTGTTTCTTTTCAATATGCTGTGCAGGAATTACGAGTGCCAAACCCAGAGCATGAATTAGTTCAGCCTTTTGGTCCTTCCTCTGGGCCAGGCCAGCTCTGTGCTGCAGAGCAGCTGCAGTGCTGTGGAGACACGACCCAGGGCTGCTTTGTGCATTGCTTGTGGTCTTCGTGACAACGGCAGCATCACACGGGCACCTTCTGCTGCTTCATGGCTTGTGCCCAGGCAGTGGCAGAGGCTGGGCAGTGCCAGCCTGTCACCCCGGCTGGGCAGGAGCTGCTCCTGCTCCCGCCACTGCTCCGTGCTCTGGGAGCCTCTGCGGGCCCATCGCACGCTGCTGCTTTGAGGGCTGACAGGGAACAAATTTCTGAATCTCAGCCCGGTATCTACTACACAGATGTCTGGGAAAAAAGGCCTGATTTTAAGGTTTTTTTGTGCATGGTGACTCAGGCAGGCAAACCTGGGTGTTGATTGAGGATGTGGGTGAGTGGCAAATCTCTCACCTGGTGTTTCACCCCATCTGCCTCCTGCAATAAAAGTTATTCCTTGCAGGATGACATTTAGCTTTAGGCACAGGAGGCTGTTGCCTAGAGCAGCACGTTTCCTGCAGATGGGCAGCCAGGACCCATCACCTCTCTCCTCCTGGCAATCCATTGCTGTACTTGCTGCTGCTGAGGAGGGCAGGGGAGCAGCTAATGGCCAGGGGTTCCAGCCTGCTGTGCCACAAGGGTGGGAGCAATTCCTGGGCACAACAGTCCCAGTAAATCCCTGATTTGGAGAAGGAGAAAGTATCTCCAAAGATTTGCCCATGCTTCTCCAAATTCCTGAACTGGCCCTAGTAAATTAGATACGTGGAAACTCATTGCTCTGTCTCAAAAATGAGATTACAATCACCTACTACAAAAGATGACTTTCAATTTCAGATGGCCTTAAGCTCCTTATGCCTCTGGGCGTGTGCTAACTAATGGCACCGTTTAGCAGCCCTGTTTGCAATATATATTTTGTAAATTATTTCTGCCTAGATTTCCCCAAATAAATTTAGTTTGCTGTTTAAATGAGTCTCAGATACAGTCCCAGGCTTTGCTTTCAACAAGCAGTTGTCGGAACAAACCATAGTGCTCATAAATATTTGCTGAAAGCAAACAGCTGGGGCAAAATTCTGGGCTTTAAGTGGCTGAAATGGCTGTGAATATATTTGTTCTTTTCTCACTGTGATTATTCATCACTCTTCATCTCAAAAGGAGAATGAAGCTGAAATCATATGCAGTGCTGCTAAGTAAGAAAAGCAAAGGCTTTGTTAGAGAAACTGGGTGTTACATGTCCTTAGGTCTGATCCCCTTTACTGCTTGTATTTAGTTTTTCACTGAAACAGTAGTTTCAGGAGATGCATCTTGCTCATCCTGTGTGCAAGCTTGTGGGATTTTTTTTCCTAGTATCACTGTCATAACGATTTACTGATAATATCAGAATCCATGGACTTTTGATCTTTTATGTGGAATAAATTGGTACATTATCATGTACCCCTGTCAGTGATGCCAGAATCCAGCAGTTACTAATCACTAAAGGTTGGCTGACATTTACCCTGGAGTTTCCACAGCTATTCAAGTGCTGTATCATCAGAAATGGGACTTTTGCTGAAGTGACAGCTGCTATCTGCTGCATGCAGCTGATCCCATCTTGATTTCCAGCTTATTCTGACCCTGCTTACAACAAGACAGGCATTGCCTGGGTGGGTAAATTTACAGTGAGGGAACCCTATGATTAAGGATTTGACTTTAGCCAGCTGCTTTTATTCCCCGTATGACAAAAATAAGACTTGCCTTAATTCATGAATTTATAAATTGGTCCACCAGTTTCTTTTTAAAACACTGTGTGGTTTCTAGAAGGGAATAGAATATTGACTGGGCCAAGAACCATCTAGAGTTTCATCAGAACCTCTGTGAAAGCTGTCATCTGATGATAAAGTTTGGGCACTAAATTGCAGCGGGTATGTTTTAAAAAAATAATTTTACCAATGGCAAGAGAAATTTCCTGAATGTCCAACCTTTCCAGCGTGTAGCAGATACAGGTATGGATGTGTGTTGATGAGTTCCCCAGTAAGCTGGAGAAGGTGTGAAAACGGCCTCTTGAAGAGCCTTGTGTTTCCAAAGGCATTATTCCACATATTGCCAGTGCCAGAGCCAATGAACAGCTGACATGATGCACGTGATAGGTGATGTTCTCTAGTGTTTGAAGAGGAAGAGATGGTTCCAGTCTTAACTTTTGCTTATCTTGCATTCCTTGGGAGATAGAGGTAATTACAGTATCCAGTTTTAAATTACTTTTGTATCTGCAAATACTTCCCAAGATGATAAAATGCAAGCAAAGAGTATACAATTAAATTAGGTAGTCATTTACTTTCCATTAATTAGATTTTGTCCAAATCTCCTTTCCATTTTTGCTGGCTCCTGTCTATGTTCTCCTGTTTAAATACTTAAGCTAGTTGATCTGTTGTTGGAAGGGCTGTTCTTTTGTACACAGGTAGTTAAAACATGTCATCACCACATTCTTGTTATTTAGTTCTTGTCTCTTAAAGTCTGGTCCCTGCTTTGCATCTCTCGCTCTACCCAGTGGAGTAAATTACTGCTCCCCTCTTGGAGGACAAATGTGGATGGCCAGGTAATGGAAGAAAAGGAAACAGTTTTCAGAAGAAAAACACACAGTTCCAAATTTTTATGCCCTAAATCTTGAGAGTAACAAGATAAAATTCAAGTTCAGGTGCCGCAGGAGCCCCAAGGCATATGGGAAGCCTTGTAAATATCTCCTGCATGATGTCCTGGCAAGGTGCATTTGTTCAACCCACCCTTTGGAAACAGGGAAGGTATTTTTCTAGAGAATGAAAAAATACCAGTCTTCGTTCTGCCCTCATCTGGAACTGTACAAACGAGTTTGCAGAGGAGTGTGCTGGACATTTTAAGTCTGTTCTGCTTTTTCTCAAAGGTGATGAGAATTAGCATTGATGCCACCAAACAGATTTTAACAGCATAGATCACGTAGTTCCTATAAACCAGTACTCGGTTTCTGTATTCTCTTAGTTTATACATTGTCGGCTTTTTCTTTAATGAAACTGCCACAATTTAGGCTCTTTCCTGGTATTTAATACCTGTCATTGAAAGGAATTGTTGCAGAATGTCTGTTTCTAGAATATCTATCTGTCTGTCTGCCTATCTACCCTAACAGTTTCTGTTTTTAAAAAAATGGTATCTTGCAAGCACCACCAGTCTCCAACATAAATTCTCTTTAGTCATGCTGCTGCGTTTAAGTCTTGGCTGTTTGAAAGAAGCCAGTGCAATCAGAAACACTAAATTGCTAGGATTATAACAAAAGTGAATAAATGCTTTGAGTATTTGTCCAACATCAAACTGTTAAGATAAATTTTATTATTATTGCATAATATACCTATATTTAAGCTTCCTGAAATGAGTACTTAAACCAGAATTTTTCTTTCCAATATGAAATTGTCTGAAGAAAATGGCCTGGTAAGGTTAGATAATATATCCTAGTTATAGAACTTAAGCCCAATAGGCTTTATCAAATTATAGTAAATGATGAAGTATAAACTAAAAGAAAACAGTTTTGTTTGAGTGATTGGAACCTGTATAACAGAAGAAAGCAGAAAAGATTAGTTCCATAAAATTGGTTTGAAACAACATAAAGCAAGCTAAAGTTTCTGGGTTCTAAGCACGTGGGGAGACCAAGGGACCCTGGAAAGCTGAAGATGCAACCTTGTGTGTATAATGCAGTATTTATAATTAATGTGAAAATGGTTTGCATCCCCTTTACCTGCCCTTGTTATATAAGTAAGATAAAAATAAATTGTGCATTGCTTGAACTCTTCATTGTCAGGATAAACATTTCTTGGAGCTGTTTAAAGCTCCAATCTAAAAGTATATCATATATTGAGAATAAATTGGCAAAATCTGTTCATGTGATTAAATTATAAGTCTAAAACTGCCTCATAAATAGAATGCCTTGTGGAGGAAGCCAGTAAGAATGAAAATAGTTTGTTTTCTATTGAAGATAGATAAGAAGCCATAGATCTCTGGGTAGAGAGCACAGAAGCTAAATGGTTATTTTCATACTGGAGTACACACCACATGGTTTTATGCCATGAGTCCTTGTTTAAGAGCACCCTCCTTGTACAAAAAGGTGAGAATTTTAATATAGTTGTGTGCTACCGATGCTCCAAATAGAACTTGTTATTAGCAGCTGCAAATTGGCAAAATGTGTCAGCGTGCAGTGACCCTGGGAATTAAACTGAGCCAGGACTTGTCCTGTGCATCTCTGGTACCTGCAGTATCCAAGGGCTGGTCCTTGATCAGCTCACAAACTGAAGTTCTGAAGAAGTCCAAGTTACTCTTTTGCATCAGAAAAACTCTGCCTTAAAGGTGTTATGGTTATTTGTAATTCTCAAGGATCAACTGTATATCTGATCTTTAGATATTCTGCTGTGCCTAGCCAGCGATTCCTTGAACTAATTCTGTTGTAATTAATGAAGACAATATCTAATCCCTTTTTACCGCAGTCTTCAAGCAGGCTCGTATCTTCTATGCCACCAATCCCAATCATCAGACAGCTGGAGCCATTCACTCTGTAACTTTTTAAGGAGATAAACATAGCCAGAGTCCAGTGGCAAAGTTCCACGGTTTTAATGTAAAACTGCCCTTCTGCTGGGGAGCCAGGAGGAGCAGGAGGGAGATGCACAGGAGTTCCACAGGTGGGGTGCTGAGGGGAAAGGGTGCTCTGAGCCTTTGCTGGGCTCCTCTGTAACCAAGAACAAAACGGGAGGAAATTACTGATCTGCTGCTGTGATCTAATCCTAGAATAGACAGGCTGTACAAGAGCTTCTGTTTTTGAGAAAGATTCCTTTAGTTAATTTTGGGTGCCTGCTGGGGTCCGGATTTGGGCTCTTGTCACTTATTTTTTGAAGCATCTGCAGAGAAAAGCAACACGTGCTCCGCTGTGCTATTCTGAACTTGCTGGCTTTGCTGTCAGGCTAATGAGCCTGTCACATGAGGCTGCTTTCCAAATGGTAAGGATCATTTGGATGAAATAGTACCAGAACGTGTAAGAAAAATAAGTTGTATTCTATTTTTAATGTAAAAGGGAAAAAATTACCCGGCAAGATCCAGCAGCATCTGCTGCTTTCAGTTTATTGCACAGTCACAGGCCTCTGGGCTTTTTGGCAGAGAAATGGGCCCCAATGCAATTAGAAGATACTTTTGGGATCTGAAAACCTGGCACTTTCTAGGCCCTTTACCTGGTGGACTTTGAAGCTCACGCTCTCTAGAGCATTTTTTCAAATAGCTGCCAGCTCTCTGGGCAAGCAGCACATTCCTGAAATAACTTCCATTCTGGTACTGGGTGCTGCCTGGATGGCAGCAGTCATGCTTCCAACCCCTTTACATCTGGCTCATATTTAGGATATATGGTACAGTGAAAAACTAGAGATTCCTCAGCAATCTCTGGCCTGAGAACTTAGTTAAAATGGGGTTGAAGGTGTTTTGTTGTTAGATAGAATGTAGGGAACTGCAAGTAGATTGGGTTTTTTGGTAAGGAATTTTGAGACTATTGCCATGTCAACTTTTGTTCTGACTAATAGAGGAGTATGGCTATTTGTCTGTGGTTCCTGAGATCACATACTCTCTCCTGCAGATGTGGGTAAAAACATTTGTTAGTTAGCATGGCAGTAATTTTAAGGATCATTTACTATGTTTTGTTACTGATTTTAGAGTATTGCAAGGAATTGACTGAACAGAGATATCTCTGGTTGAGAGTTGAAAAATACAGTGTAATAAATATAAAAGGTCTAATGGTCAGAAGAACCAAGTTTGAAAACCTCTGAGGTGTGGTTGTTGTTTTTGGTGGGTGTGGTTTGTTGTTTTTTTTTTGTGTCAGGAGAAATTCCCTGTAAGAGTAATAAATGTTGATCTTTTGTCATGGGTAACCTGACTTATGAGCTCAGAGCTGAATAGAATCATTCTTAGAGCCCCTCCTCGGGGACAGCTGGGGGCTCTCCCAGCCACAGACATGTGCAAATGGCTGTAGCAGACAGAGGGCTGGTGGTGGAAACAAACCAACATTGCCAGGTTAAGAGAAGTGGGTATAAACAGTGAGGGAGCAAATAGAACACATAAAAGGGAAGGAGAGCATTGCTTGGGATGGAAACCGCAGCAACCATCTCGGAGGCAGCCTCAGTGACTGCAGGTTCCAGCAGTCCTTATCAGGACCAGGGTAATTGTTCAGGCAGCTTCAGCAGAGCAGTTGATTTCCAGAGGGAATAGCCTTTGCCAAAACATCAAAAGAAGCCTTGAGTTAGTTTTGAAGGCAAGAAGAAAGTGCAGGGACAGCTGAATCTCCAGCCCAGCAAGTTCTGAGACTCACCTGCAATCAGCTTCTCTGCTAAAGAGACATCGGCCCTGCTTGTCCCCTCTCATAACCGGGAACCTCTGGTTTCTGCAGCTCTGCCTGATACAAATTTATGCTTTCAAAGTGCAGAGCAGTCAGCGGGTGTTGGCCATTCCAGGCAGTGATTAATGCTCTCCTGGTTTTGATAAGCCTTTCTGCTTCTGAACTTTCAGCTTGCACGCGAGTTTTCTGCGTAACCTTTTCTCAGCATCCTTGAGGGCTAGAAACTGGTAAGGAGGGAGCTGAGTTTCTCAACTAATTACATCAGTCCCAGTAAAAAGTTTCAACAGCTGCCCCAAATACTGTAGGACTCCAGATAAAACTTAGATAAATGAGACGAGATGTTCTGGAAAAGGAACTGCAATGACAAACATCAATACGGAAAAATCAGGAACAGCAGCATACTTGGAGCTGTATTAGCCTCAATATACGCAAATACATTTCCAAGCACCAAACTGTATTTTCAGTCAAAAAATATTTAAAAGGAAGAAAATGAAGGTCTTTAAGTTTTAACATCAGTTAATAATTTCTGACATCATATATGTCTCTTTTTCTGCAAATGGGAAGTATTCTTAGTTGTCCACTGTGCTGTTGAACACTGACAAGTAATTACTTGGACAAGTAATAAGTAAACTGTATTTTAAATTATAAGGATGATCTTGTATTTAAAACTTATATTTTTTAATAGTAATGTCTACTTGAAAGGAGTTCTCAAAACTGTGCTACCAAAATTCAAATGTTCCTGCAGGCAGCAGTCATAGGAAAGAGTTGCTTCTAAAAAGAGTTTAACTTTGGGAACTCCTTTGATGCTGTGCCCTGTCTGTGTGTGCTGGGGACAGGGGCACACAGAGGGTGCTGTGCCCTGTCTGTGTGTGCTGGGCTGTGTTGGGGCACACAGAGGGTGCTGTGCCCTGTCTGTGTGTGCTGGGCTGTGCTGGGGCACACAGAGGGTGCTGTGCCCTGTCTGTGTGTGCTGGGGGCACACAGAGGGTGCTGTGCCCTGTCTGTGTGTGCTGGGCTGTGTTGGGGCACACAGAGGGTGCTGTGCCCTGTCTGTGTGTGCTGGGGACAGGGGCACACAGAGGGTGCTGTGCCCTGTCTGTGTGTGCTGGGGGCACACAGAGGGTGCTGTGCCCTGTCTGTGTGTGCTGGGGGCACACAGAGGGTGGTGTGCCCTGTCTGTGTGTGCTGGGCTGTGCTGGGGGCACACAGAGGGTGCTGTGCCCTGTCTGTGTGTGCTGGGGGCACACAGAGGGTGCTGTGCCCTGTCTGTGTGTGCTGGGCTGTTTTGGGGCACACAGAGGGTGCTGTGCCCTGTCTGTGTGTGCTGGGCTGTGTTGGACACACAGAGGGTGCTGTGCCCTGTCTGTGTGTGCTGGGCTGTTTTGGGGCACACAGAGGGTGCTGTGCCCTGTCTGTGTGTGCTGGGCTGTGTTGGACACACAGAGGGTGCTGTGCCCTGTCTGTGTGTGCTGGGCTGTGTTGGGGGCACACAGAGGGTGCTGTGCCCTGTCTGTGTGTGTTGGGCTGTGTTGGGGCACACAGAGGGTGCTGTGCCCTGTCTGTGTGTGCTGGGGGCACACAGAGGGTGCTGTGCCCTGTCTGTGTGTGCTGGGCTGTGCTGGGGCACACAGAGGGTGCTGTGCCCTGTCTGTGTGTGCTGGGGGCACACAGAGGGTGCTGTGCCCTGTCTGTGTGTGCTGGGGGCACACAGAGGGTGCTGTGCCCTGTCTGTGTGTGCTGGGCGGTGTTGGGACACACAGAGGGTGCTGTGCCCTGTCTATGTGTGCTGGGCGGTGTTGGGACACACAGAGGGTGCTGTGCCCTGTCTGTGTGTGCTGGGGACACACAGAGGGTGCTGTGCCCTGTCTGTGTGTGCTGGGCTGTGTTGGACACACAGAGGGTGCTGTGCCCTGTCTGTGTGTGCTGGGGACAGGGGGCACACAGAGGGTGCTGTGCCCTGTCTCTGTGTGTGCTGGGGGCACACAGAGGGTGCTGTGCCCTGTCTGTGTGTGCTGGGGACACACAGAGGGTGCTGTGCCCTGCTGAGGGGCTGCTGGCTGTGCCACCTGCCTGCAGAGCAGAGACCCCTCACAGGCACAGGTGGGGAGAGCTCTCTTTTGCCAGGTGTGGCCAGGGAAGGGGTTGTGACCACAGCCCTTTGTCTCCTTGCCTGTAGGAGTAGGGGTTGGTGGAACGTTCATTTCTGCAGACAGCCCAGCGTTCCAGTGTGCAGCACCACTGCTCATAGTGCCTCTTGCCATGTTTTATTAAAGCAGCAAGTGGGAAAAGAGCTCTTCTGACAGAAAGGAAAGGTGTTTAATACTGGAGAATACGTTTAATATGTTTCCCTTTCATTAAACTGGAATAGAATTCACTCTTTTATTGATGGGAGGAACCGCATTTTATTAAGAGTAAGGTATTTTATGCATGGGGAGCTATTAATGTTTGGGAAGTTTTGTTTTTATGAAACTTGAAATGCTTCTTGTATAAAAAGTTTTATACAGGAAACAGAAGGATTTGAAGGAAACAGGTCTCAGGAAGGCTGAGACAGTACTGATCAGCCAAGGGAAGGCAGCATGGATTTGGGAACAAGCACTGAGCAGTAAATTTTGCATTCTCTTGCTTTGCGGTCAGTCCTGTCCCAGCTGACCTGAGCTGCAGCCCCTGGGGCTTTGAGGGTCAGCGCTGGGTCCCAGCTGCCTGTGCCGCCTCATCCTGCACCTGCACCTTGGTGCTGCAATCTGCATTGCCTGAGGGACCTGTGGCTGTTAAAAAGCACTTCACCTGTACCTTTAATGATGAGTTTCTTGGTGTCAGATCTAGCAGCAAAACATTTCACTGACCAGACTGTTTATCCTTACATGGTGTTTCTACAGAGAGGTTGCCTGTAGCAACACCATTAGCAAAAAGCCTTACAAAGAATTTACTCTTTGGACCTAACAGAAATATTCAAGGATTTCAGCAAAAGGTTGGTATTTAACTAGCAGATCTTACTGGTGTTTTTATGTGACAGAATATGCTGAACTTGAAACAAGAAGCTTTTCTTTTGAATGAGGATATTGGCCTCATAATGAAATTGGGAAAAAGAAATCTGTCTTAAACAGAAACCAAAGAGAATTACAGACTGCTTTCAAAGTTTTTTGTGTTTTACAGCTGGAAAAAAATTTCTTCCCTTTTAGAGGTTCTGTTTATTTTTAAGATAACAATGGCCTATTTAAAAATTTCTATACAACTGTGTTTTGTCACGCATTCATGTCCATTTTGCAAACAGGTACTTGGTACTCATTAATTAGACAAAAACAGTTCTGAAGACTTGAGGTGAGTGGTCATTCTCTGGAGAGTAATGCAAAAATATGAGGAACATCCAAAACAGGAGCAGGAGAAACAGGTGCCACTAACACCTGACAGGGGAAACCTGAGTGGCTAAAAGAGTGCCTGTGAAAACCACACATGTTCTGCATTGCCTGATTAAGTGAGCTTGGAATGAAAACACTGTGGAGCTTTATATGGATTGATGCTGCTCTTTGCTGTAATTTTCAACACCTCTTTCATCAAATTAATATCTGGAGCTTTACCTAATATTCTTCTTCAGGAAAAAAAAAATCCCCAAAACAATAACCAGCACCTGCCCTTGTTTTGGTCTTTGCATGCAGCTGCTTGGGAAAAGAATGCCTCATGCCGAAAAAGCAAGGGGCTGACCAGAGGGAGCAGAGGCAACCTGGAGGGAAATGTTATAAGCTCAATTAATCCACAAGCGGCATGAGTTTGGCAGTCTGTGATTTCACAGGTCTGGTTTCGAGTACCCAAGGCCACCCCATGGCTTTGTGCACCTGTCAGGTCTGCTCTGCAATTTGGATCTAAGCAAGGGGCAATGCAAGGGAGCAGAGCTGGACGGGCTGTTTAATGTGTGGCTGGTCTGCAGGGAGTGCCTGTGTGTGCAGCTCTGGCTCATGGAAACAGATTGCTAGGAGGAAGTTCAAATTTTGGGTGATGCTCAAATCGCTGTCTGTGAATAGCGAAGTCCAGAGGCTGCAGTTCTGCAGCCATGGAGAATGAGGGGCAGTAGCCAGCAATCGATGTGATTGCATGGAAACACAAATAGCAGGTTGTTCCTGAGGCTTGGCTCTTCTCTCACACCATCACACACTGCTGGACGTCGTGAAAAAAGCACTTGAGGGAGATCTGACACCAAAGAATATTCCTTACAAGTGTAGACCAACCTTGGGTCAAGAGTGAAGTTTATCAGCGTATAGAGGGACAAACAAGAGGATACAGGGTCTGATAAAGCAGCTGGCTGCCATTACAGATGAAATTCATTAGAAGTATAGAGCCAACGGCCTCTTCCCCAAGCAGAGCACAAGCATGGCACAGACTGGTGCTGCAGCCTGTGCTCCTGCTACAGCAGCACAGCAGCGAGGAACAGCCCAGGGGGCAGCTGCTGTCTGCACACACACCTGGGCATCCTGCACACCTGGGAGCTGTGGATAAGGACTGGGTGTAGTGTGTGAGCTCTACAGAAAATGGGATTTTCCTGTGTAATTTACAGACAATTCTGGTATTCCTTGGCATAGCTGGGCAGCTTGGACTTCACTGGTAGGGTTTGGAAGCTCATTCAGAGAAGTCTTGGGGCTGGGCTCCCTGGACCCAGGGCTTCAGACTGTGTTGTCTGTATGGTGTTGACAAGGCACAGGGCCAACATTTAATCCTAAATGTAAAAAAGAAAATCAGCTTTAGATGTCACAGGTTTATTTTCAGCTGCAGCAAAGGCATCGTACCGCAGCAGCAGAGCAGTCAGAGGTTTGATGCTAACCAGGACGTGTGATGTTGGCTTTATGAACTGGCAGCTCCAGTATTCCATGGGAAATGAGTAACCTCTCCAGCAGGATTATGCACTCAGCAAAACGAGTGACTGAAAGGGACAGGGCCACCAGTGCTGGGGAGATGACTCTCTCATCCTATGGCAATGGATGGGGGCTAAGGGAGAGATTTGGTTCCCAGCTCTGCTCCCAGGACAGCGTGATTTCAGTTAGGTTGGTTTGCACTGTCCTGTCACAACGTTCCTGTCTGTGTCAGATGGGTTAATGCAGCAGGTGAGCAGAAGGATGTGTTTAGCACAAGTCTCTGGTGCATACACACAGTTTTGTTCTAGAAATTACTTTCCAGGGAGCTTTCTCAAGCACTCTGAGAGAATAGTATCTGTTAGCTTCTGTTACATACTTGCTTTGTTTTCAACTTTACATTCTAAGCTGGTCTGGATGGTTTCATTTGTGTGAGCATACCAAATGTTTAAAGTGTAGTTTCATGTAGCATTTCTTCTCTAGCTGTGTGAGGATTAATCTCAATGGATGCATTTTGGTGAAGGAAAGCGATGCTTTTCAGTAGAAAAAAATTATTTTGTCAATAGATCTTCTCGCTCTTATTTCAAAGAATATTTCCAACACAATTTTTGTCAGGCAGACAAAGATAGAGCACCTTATTATTTTAGTATTCAGTGCTAATTTGTCTGTATATTTTATTTCAACAGCTACCCTAATTTATAGCAGATGAGCATGTGACATAATTAATTTCAATTTTAACACTAATGATGGATAATATAAAATCTCTAAAGGCTTACATGTAAACAGCTTTATGCAAAGGAACTATGAATAATAGGAAAGGGAAAAAAGAGTGAAAGTTTATCTGTTCATTTCCTTTTTACTCATGTTTCAGTGTTTCTAAATGAGGAAGTCTCTTTAAATCTATTTGTGGATCATTGAGTGTCAGTTGGAGGAAGGTTATTTGGGCTCTAAACATTGATGTTCAGATTTTCAGACATTTTCTTAGTATTTCTTTATTGCATCTGACCTTTGGCATTAATTTTCCTTCATTCAAAATTTCCATTATATTTTTCTGAAAATGCCAGGGTCAGGAACTTAAAGAATAAGTAACTGTTTGCTTTGCTTTTCATCAGTGGTCTGATTGGAAAATCCTATTTCCCAGGAGCCCTGCTTATATAGAAACACCTGGAGTAGACTCATCAGGAAATTAATATTATATATATTTTAAATATCACTAAGGGGGGAAAAAATCTGGTTATTGGGTGTTTGGATCTGAGATTATTTTGCTAATTGCTAGAAAACCACACCTGTGTGTGTAAACTATGTTGTTGTCTCTCTTTTCAGCCTACTTTAAAAATTTGTCCCTCTTCCTTTTATGATTTTATGCTTTGAAGAAACCATTTAAAAAAAAAAAAAAAGGGAGCTGGTAGTGGTTACTTTGATTTTTCATAGGCCAGACAAGGAACCCATGTGTATTTCCACAGGGGTAGGGGTGATTATGAAGAAATGATGATGCTTCATCAGTGTCATTCAAATTATGCACTAGAGACATGAGACTGAAAAGCCCACAGCTGAACCATTAGTCCAGTTTGCACACAGTTCTACTCTATAAACATGTATATAAATATATCACTTTGTACACCATCAGAAGACCTGGACTTGGTTCCCTCTTGTGCAATAAATGTACACTGTGACCTTGGATGAGAGGTGGGCCGTGCTTTTACCGCAGCAATTCATTATTTTTGAATGTCCAAATTATCACAGCAAATTCATTTTGTTCTCCTTAATTAATTTTTTAGGAATGCTGATAACCTTCAGCTCCTAACAATTCAATGGGATTTGTGTGTAATTGGTGCTTCTGGTAGATGAGGTCTGTAAGCTCCAGCTGAGCTCTCAAACATGGCAAACACAGGAGCACTGCAAAAATCGGTAGCCACTTTGGAAATGTTGGACCTCAGTACTCAGTGTACTTCTTCCCAAAAATACAAAGCTGGGATAAAATTCCTTTGACAATGCTTTCAGAGCTGTGAGGGGAAAAAGCTGCCATAAATGAGTATTGTTTGTTACTAAAGCATCCTGATGGTTTCTGTGCTCAAAATGCTGTTGTAACTGGTACATCATTCCCGAGTTTGTTCCCAAATCTCACCTACCTTCCTTCTCCACTCTCCTCGGAGTCAGATCTCAGGGGACTGCAGTGGGGTGTGACAAACATCTTTGATGAAAGAAACAAAAGTTTCACTTTCTTTGTAAAGTTTAACAAATATTGGTGAGAGGAAAGTGAGTTCAAACACAAGAATTTCGGTACTTCCACGCTGGGGCTCCTGGGTGGCAGCTCCGTTCTGAAAGGGAGGGCAGCTCTGATACCTCCCTTAGGGTCCTACAGTGCTGCCCTGTGTTTGTCCTTAATTGTGCTCATAAAAGGCTGAACTGTTTTCCTTCTGGCATGCAGGAGCCACCCTAGCTGGGCATTATTTCTAGAAATGACAATACAGAAAAGGAAGAGCAGATTTTTTCTCAGCACAGAGAGGTTTGGCTTCTTCCTCCCACTGCGATGGGGGGGGGAAAATCACTCTTTAATTCCCACCTGTGTCTCATCAAGCTCAGGCATTTACTGGGATAATGCAGTTGTTCAGAAGTTATGCTAAAAGTATCATGAAGAAGGGCTAAGCTTTAATTGAAGTTTTTCTGTTCTCTACAACACGGGAATACTTGCATAATTAGCTGGTTTGACACAAGATATTCTGTATATGCACCTGAAAGGGGCACAGGCACGGGGAATGTCATCTACTAATATTCCCATCAGAAAGCAATGCTGTTTTAACAAAAAAACAAACCAACCAAACAAAAAAGTGTCACTTGAGCACAGAAGAATTTCTGGTGCAGGTGAAAAAGACAGGAATTCCAGGAAGCTTCTGCTGGCTTAGGCAGGAGCTCAGGGGTTGAAGGGCAGCACCCCAAGGCTGGGATGTGTTCAGCCCATTCCTCCCAGCAAATCTGGGTGTGTGTGAGCAGGAAGCCTGGGGCTGGCTCCCTGGGGTGCCCTTGGAGACTAAGGCAGGTTGAGACAGGCCCAGCTTTACGTGCCAGGGCAGGCAGAGCCTGGTGCCACCCTGCCGTGAGCCCTGCAGCCTTGTGGAGGGGCAGTGCCCGGTCACAGGTGTGTGCAGACCCTGCTGCACCCTCCCTGGAGCTGATGTGGAAAGGGAGGAGCATGTGCAGGAGCAGCTCTGCAGAACAATATGGAAGCAAAGCATTTGGAAAGTTGGAGCAAATTTTTAGTTTTTCCATAGAGAAGTGAATGAGCCACCTTGAAATTTGCCCCGTCTTCTCATGATGTAAAAACTTTTGTTCAGTATGGTTCTGTCTCTCCTGTTTGAAATACACACAGAAATGTAGGAAGTCCTGCAAAATTTAGATAATTGAAATATCTGCGAAAAAAATGCCAGGGACGCAATGGAAAACAATAACATGACAGGAGAATGCCTATCTGAATGATCATTTTGAGTTTGGTATTGAATATATTGTCTGGCTATGGAAGTGATCGATGGACAAGTATCTTAGACTGACAAGCTGATTTTTACATTGTTGATTGCTGCTCTCTCCTCTCAGCTGATGTTGTATCCCTTGAATGTTTCTAGGACACAAGGGAAAATAAAAAATACATTAACTGCTCTCTTGTTTCCAATTGCTGTAATTGATTTTTGAGCGGGACCTCCACTGGGAAGTGAGCCTTACTGTTTAAAATGTGAAGTAGCGCCATGCAGGTGTGTATTGATCTTTGGTCAAGGTGGAATACAGAAGGAGCTGTGTTCAAAAAATCATGGTAGTTGGAAAATTAATTATTTTGAGGAACCTCTGAACAAGGCTGCCTTTCTCAGCAGCACCTGTGAATGCATGTGAGATAATGGGTGGATCCCCTAAATCAGTATTTCCTGTTGAAGTCTTTTGTTGCTGATGACATTGAGATAGTATCATGCTGAGTTATGGTAACAATTAAGAGGTTGTACTACTGAAACCTGTTTTCATCAGAGTCCCCTTGGATCAAAGCACTTTTATGTCTCTCAGCTTCTGTATCCCAGAAGACTTTGATCATAGGGAAGGGATTCAGTGTGATAAATTTAGCAAAGAATGAGAAA
Organism: Hirundo rustica; assembly: GCF_015227805.2. Taxonomy (NCBI): domain Eukaryota; kingdom Metazoa; phylum Chordata; class Aves; order Passeriformes; family Hirundinidae; genus Hirundo; species Hirundo rustica. Next base: position 7,875,199 of record NC_053464.1, read on the forward strand.
TCTTGTAAGACTTCTGAACAGAAAGTAATGACTTTAGCTAGGATCTTGTGTAATTGGAAGGAATTATCCTACCTACAGGATACAAAGGCCACAAAATCTTTTGTTTTCCTGTTTATAGCCCCATCACTGTCTTATGTCCTGATGTGCCTCTTAAAATTGGAATATTTATGAAAGTGAAGCATTTTTTTTCCTTCACCAGGAGTCATTTCCTGCAAGTGTGTAACCAAAGGGGTGGCTGGTCTGATGAAGACACTGTAGCATGGACACAAAGGCTGTGATAATGTGGAACAGGTTTTTGTTGGTTTTGGGGTGGGTTTTTTCCCCCCTGGTGGAGGCAGTGGAAGAAAGGAAATAAAGCCAATGGACAATTAAGGATGTCTCATCCTTTGAAGATCTGAAGGGGAAAAAAAAAAAAAAAAAAAAAAAAAAAAAAAAAAAAAAAAAAAAAAAAAAAAAAATCTCTGCCATTCCATATAGTCTAACAGCAAAAACATTGATCTTCAGAAGCAGCTTGAGGTAGGAATAAGAGTCGTACCAAAAGAGCTCAGCAGTCTCCGGAGAAGGCAGTAAACTTTCCTGGGGTGTGGAAATCTGCATTCTTTCAGCTGCCTCAGAAATGCTTTAGGAAGACTCCCCCTCAGTTTGGGGATTGTCTGGAGCCTCTTGGTTTTATCAGCCAGTTACTACACTGTCACTAGAAGAGCAACTTTACCCTTAAACGCTTTTGCAAACAGAAGTATCTTTATCCTAAAGTGTGGTGTTGTACCACAGCATCTTAGGCTGTGCAGCCCCTGCAGAGGAAGATGTGACCATGGTGGGGAGATGCCTGCTCAGTTTTTTGGTTGGTAGCTGTCAGAAAACTTCTTAGCTGGACAATTCTGTCCCATTTTGGGTCTCTGGAGGAGGACACTACAGCACTATTTATGGACTCTTCCACCACTTGCATACTTGGTTGTATGTAATTGATGGATTAAGTTGAGTAAGTGCTGCTGCCTGTTCAGCTTGTAAGGGACAGCTTAATCCGCCAGTTTTAAACTGTCATTCTGTGCTCAAAGGTTGAGTTTTTCCACTTCAAAAACCATACAAAGTATAAAATCAGTATTTCTTATTTAAATTGGTTTCTATTTTTCAGCTTGAATATTTAAAATAGAGTCTGGAATTTGAAGGTGTTATTTTAAATTTAAGAAAGTAATGTTGCATAGTACTAAAAGAAATACATTGGCATAGAATCTGTTCTTGTGAAATGTATATTTTATTCTTGTAAACTTGTTCCCCTTTAGTAAACAAACAGAACCAAAAGATATATGACCTTTACAAGGAATACAACAGGTCCTTTGTGATAATACTATGTCCTGAATAGCTCTTAGACTGTTGAAACTATACAGTCAAATGCTGTAGATTTCCACCTTCCCAGCCTCCCAAAGGACTGGACTGAACACAGCTTTGAAGAGCACACAGACTGGGCAGCTTACTGAAGAGTTCTCTGTAGCAGACATCGTGTTTCCATTTTGTCTTCTGCCTTTTCTCATGGCCTATCCCACACAGAAGATCCTCACCTCCATGATCCAGTGTTGCCAAAGTCTGACAAAGCTTTCTGTTGATACCAGGCAACCCCAAACCAATGCAGGCTGGCAGATGAATGGATGGAGGGGAACCCTGCCAAAAGTAACTTGAAGGTGGATGAGCTGGTGAATGTGTGCTTGCAGCCAAGGGAACCAATCATATCTTGGGCTGCATGAAAAGAAGTGTGGCCAGCAGGCTGAGGGAGATGCCCCATCCCTGGCAGTGTCCAAGGCCTGGTTGGACAGAGCTTTGAGCAACCTGGTCCAGGGAAGGTGTCCCTGCCCATGGCAGAGGGGTTGGACTGAGGTGATCTATAAGGTCTCTTCCAATCCAAACCACTCCATGGCTTGAGGAAAGCTAAATGAGATCACCACCTTTGTTTAAGTTTTGGACCAGACTGTGTCCAAAACGTGCAATGAACACAACTGACTGTAGTTCCTGGTGAAGCTGCAGAAAGTGCCACAGGTGAACCTGACAAGTCCTGTTGAATGTGCGTGTTGTGTTCTCCTGTGATTTGTGTAAATCTTCTCTGTGAACAATTTTTGCCTCCAGATATTCACTACATTCTACCTTAGTCTCATTTTTCTTTAAAAAAGTCCAAGTCCGACCTCCTGCCAGGTGCTGCTATTGCAGCTATCAGTCTCACTTCTTGTCCCTTGTACAAGACATTTCTCAGAGTCCTGACATTCACAATGAAGAAGGAATCAAAAGATGGAGCATTTTCCTTCCTCACTTATCATCCAGGGGACTATGTCTCTGTTAAGTGAAAGTCAGTGACATCTGTGTCTTAATTATAGCAGACAGTGGGAGCTGGATATACCCGCAAGACTTCATTATAATAGAGGCAGCCTGAAGAGCTGGTATCAACAGACTCATTAGTAACCATGGAAAGAAGGTGTTAATTAGGGAATGTGTGATCCTACCATAAGACCAATTTGGGGTAAAAATTCAGGTGAATGGTATGGAGATGAGCTGCCAGTGATATATTATATCAAAATTATCGTGCACATTGCACTGGCATTAATGGTGGCACAGCAAAGTGGGATGCCGGTTGATTTGCATTAGTGTCAAGTCAGGCATTTAAAACCCTAAAAATTAAATTAGGAAGTCTAATTGCCTGTTCAGAATCAAATAACACGCATTTTATTACCAAATTCCACCATTAACAGCCCAGAAAACCAATTGTGGCTGTCAGGAAAAGGGACAGCTGAATGACAAATGTAAGGGGGGAACCATCTGGCTGGGCATTGGGTACCGGTGGTGGTCCTGGTCCAGCAGCACTGCAGGGCTCAGGAGAGCAGCTGCTCGTGCTAAACTCAGCTGATCGTATGCTGGAGACTCTAGAAACAGAGGTCATGTGCCGGTTAAGGATAAACTGCAGCTTCACGCAGTCAGTGCTTGACAGAGATTTCCACGGAAACAGAAAGGAAGCAGTGCAGCTTGGCCTGAGGAGGGTGGGATCCTGTGACTAAGCTGCAGACAGGCAGAGGTTGAATAATCTTGCCCAAGGAGAGATTTTTTTTCTATTAACTTCCAAATATTTAGAGCTTGGCTTAAAAAGTGGCGTCACAGCATACATCAAACTGTGCTGATGGTGCAAACTGCAGTTTCTACCCCTGAGAGCTGGGCCTGTGCTCTGAGCCCTGTTGATTTACCCCCAGGTGACTGCACTCAGCTCAAAACCGCAGTCAGTTTGATCAGACCATCTGCAGGTTTTCCAAGAGGAAGTGGATGTATAGTCCGTGATGGTTTTACCCTTCGCTAATCTTTGCAACTGCGTATCCTGTGGAGGTTTCTCTAATGCTCCTCAGTCCCAGCGCTCACGCACGGTCAGTCCCTGTGCCAAACGAAGTGCCTCAATCAAGGCAGAGCTGTTTCTAATCAGCGCAGGCATCCCAGGGTAATTCCGTGATTTCCTTCTGCGCAATGTGAAGCCGTCAGCAGGTTCATACCATTTTGCTTTTATTTAATTACATCCCAAGGAGAGGACTGAGCTGGCAGGACAGCTGAGAGCTGAGGTGACCCAGTAAGGACTCCAGGCATGAAGGTTTCTTTCTTAATATTTCATGCAACATCCTCGCAGCAGCCCACGGCAGGAGGGCCCTTGCACACCTGCAATGTTTCTGTCCACAGCCACAGAAATATCCATTACTGAGGCTATCATACAGAACCATCAAATGGGAATTCGCTCTTGGAGGTCCAACGACACTTCCCACATGAGCTGATTAGGCCAGAGAGATGATGCTGAGACCTCTTTTTATTCTCTTGGGCATTCAGGGTTTGTGTCTGTCAGTGAAACCCACAGCAGTAATGAAGTCCACTGTGCTCTGAAGGGATATTTCTGTTCAGACCCCATGCACCTTACTGGCGTCTGTTCTGAGGGAACCTGCAGTGATGTCTTGGGGAAGATGTGATTATAGGATTCATTGCTGGTACCCTGTAGCCTCAGACTTTGGTGGGAGCTCTTTTGATTAGTGCTGGACAGCCTCTGGTGGCTGCAGTCATCTGCTTCCACATTTCCATGGCTGCACACACCTCTGGATGAGTGTTCACTAGAACGCACGCACGAGAAATTAGGTAAAAAGTGACAAAACATTATCCAGAAATTAGTGCTGGATATTTCTTCAGTTAAAAATAATGAGAGAAAGTAAAAAATAGAATCGTAGTCACTGTTCTTAAAAAAACGTGGGGATAATTTGGACTGTTCTATTTCTCTTGTACACAGAAGCTTAGGTGACTAAGGGCTCTATAATGTAATTAACATTTTCTACTGATAAGATTCATACTGTTTTTCCTGTCTTATTTTCTTGTGTCTTTTATTTCCTCAGCTTGCTTTCGATCTACCTTTCCAGCAGAGAAAAATAACTACTTGCTGCTAAATTAACACTCACAGATGGGCAATTTTTATAGGAATTCATTCTCCTGGTCTAATTAATGATGCCTAAATTTCCACTGGTGCCTCCAGTAATCCTTTGACAAAGGGTGTCTTCACAACCTCTGGAAGTATTAACTTTTCAAGGAGAAAATGAAGTGAAGCTGGAACTATTTAGGATGGGATTAAGAAGGAAGCATAATTAATAACAAATGTGCTTTGGAATGCCTTTTTGGTAAGGGAGTGAGTCCTATGCTAGCTTCTATGGAAAGTGTTCCTTACTAGACTGAGTAGGGAAAGGAAGGGAACAAGAGAGAGTAAACTTACAACTTACTGGAGGAGATGGAGCAGAGCAGAGGTGAAGCATCGTGCAAGCTTCTCCCCTGGCATTCCACGCTGACAAGAGTTTAGCGTTATAAAGAAGAGGAGAGTTCAAAAGCACAGAGGGAGACTCAGGAGCACAACTCCTACTCATTTTCATATACTGGAAATTTGGGAGCTGCTGCTGTGGATTTGACAGGGTCTCCCACCATCTTATCAGAAATAACACCTATTACTTTATCCAAAGCCTGCTGAAAGCAAGAGTCTCCCCCACTAATTTCAGAGTGTCTTCTGGTGAGCTTTAATAAAATGTCACTGTGCTGTGGCATATTACTCAAATGAAGCTGTCAGTCAGGACTCATAGCATCAGTCTATATTTCATGAGCTGGGAGATACATCACCCAAAAAGTCTGAAAGCACAGTCGGCTGAATTAGCTTCTACGATATAATTATGGTAAACCTGTTGATCAATACTGTGTGCGTTTTTAATACCTTCATATTGAGGCTTCTGAGCTCTCTATATTAATGCTGATAATAGTTCTGCTTCTTTCTGCAATCAAAGAGCTTAAGCTTGAGGTTTCTTTCTTCTTGCCTCTTGCTCCCCTAGTTAATTACTCCTTTAGCTTGGTAAAGCAAATGGGGATTCTATTATTTTACTAACTTTGAAAGAAAAGAAAGCAAGAATCTCCACACCAGGAGATGGGCTGATGGAGCGTGGGCACGTGAGGACTCTATTAGTGCAGTCCCTAATAAGAAGCCTTCATAAATCCTTTAAATATTGAAGGCTAAAAGAGCAGCTCTTTCACCAATAAGAGCTTATTATTCACCTGTCTTAAAAAAGGAATTGAGCAGTATAATCCTGTGTTCATCCTTCCTCAGAACTTGGTTCCAGTTTTCTGTTTTCTCTGCTTTCCCCTTGCTTGCCCTCTCCTCTGCATTGTGCTTTTTCATCTCAGTTGTTTCAGCACCATCACGCTTGCTCCAGGGCTCGGGCAGGACACAGGGCACAGCTGTTCCTCAGGAATCACTGCAAGGTTCTTTGAGGAGCTCTGAGTCTACCTGCCTGCCAGGCCACCCTCAGTGGGGGTGAAAGGGTTTTCAAGGAAATAAATCATCTTCATCAGAATTCAATTTAAAGATTAATGTATTTGAGGTCCTAAGATGATGTTGAATTCTGTTATGTGCAAGTCAAACTTAGGGATACCTACAGCCAAGGACTTCAGGAGGCATCTAAGTAGATTTCATGGTCTATTCATATATGTAGAAAGCAAATTAATAGATAAAGAGAGAGGTGGGACTCTTCTTCTATAGATTCTGATTTCACTGCCTGTAACAGAGTGCAGATCACACCTCCACCTTACAACCTTGCCTGTCATTACTTGGTGTAACCCATGCACCTCAATATGAATTGTATTTTACACAGGATTTTAGCTGAAGCTCTGATTGGACCCTCAATGTATTTTATGAACACCTGTAGTTAGCACAGGGGTTATTTTTTTCCCAAGAACTGTGCAGGGAGCTCCCTGCATCAGCTAAACCCCATCAGTGTCAAATGGGAGCAGAGGGTGTGTGGAGGATCAGAGCTGTGCTTGGCATAACAAACCCCCAGCAAAGCCAAAGTGTGCAAAATGTGCAAAGCCTACAGCTGCTCATCAGAAAAGGCAGCTTATAAATCCCCCTCTCCCATTACCTATAGGACTCCCGTGGACTGCACAATATATCACATTCATGCAAATGGCAGTCTAACTTTCCTAATGAATGCAAAGCCTAGTAATCCAATATATGTCAGAATATAGCCACAGACTCATAATCCTCTCTGTCTGCTGTTTGATTCATTCCATTCAGATCCTAATTTGTAGTAAATCTTGTATTTGGAAGCTGCTGTGGCTCATACCATTTGTATCAAGGCCAAGCTGGTAACAGGACTCTTAGCTGCTGATAAAATGCTACAATCAGACCCCTATATGTAATGGATTCTTCAGAAAAAAGTGTCATAGGTGATTATCTCAGCTATTTTCAGTAGGATTGGGGTCCTAAGTTCCTTTTCAAAATGCTCACCAGGATGTACAATTTCTTTTCTGTGAAAAATATCAGCTCATATAGTTGGAAAAGATTGAAAAGTATTTTCTCCCCCTAATAGAACAAAAATGTTTAAAAATAGATTAGGAAATGGCACTATTTACCATTCAAGGAAAATTTTATTTTCTATTAAATGAAATTAAAGTTATTCTTAAGTTAGTTTAGTACACAAATTCTGTTGCCTGAAGTATCATGTTCCCTGGTGCTCATGTAGGGTTGCATTTGCTAAACTTGGTGACCTTGATTTAAGCATATCAGTTCAGTTCAACAACAGGTCACCACCACATTAGCTTCAGGTGAAATAACTTAATTTGATTTTCCAAAGCAAGATTTTCTTTATGTTGAAAATGCTTATTTTCTGAGAAGCTGTTGATTCAGTGGAAATTAAGCGTTTAGTCAAAAGCCATTCAAACATCAGCAGAGGATTTGGAGCAGTTTTCTGGTCCATTATGCCAGTACCACAGTGCAGGCAGTGCTTTGATCCCAGTGTGGGTATTGCCAAGCTGGCTTTAAAGTAAAGCTTCCTGGGTGCTGGGCTTAGTTAAACTGCAGCAGCACAGGTTCGGAGTCCTGCTGAGAGGCAAAGCAAACTGCTCCGTGCTGAGAAGTGACTCAGCAGTGTAGGCACAATGCATCTTGTGAGGCTGTATTTGGAAATGTGGGAATCACCCAAAGGCCCTGAGCTGTCTCAGTGAGCTTGGAGCAGGCTGGATGCTCTGGTGGTGTTGGTTCCCTGGAAGGCACCCGAGGTGTCCCACGGCACCACGTTTCCTCCTGGGGAAATGCTGGCACCTTCCCTGGAGTGAGACCTGACACAGCTCCCACCAGCAAAAAGGGAACTGCTCATCTTCTCTCGCTTCACAGAGGGTTTTAATCACCTGAATGGAAGGGGAAAAGTGACGCTGTGTTATTGAAGCAAACAGCCCAAGTACCTAATGCAAAATATAGCAACTTGCTAAAATCTTATACATTTCAGGGTGAGTCATGGCTGTGAGAAATGAAACAGGATTTGCATTTCACACCGTGACTCAGCCTCTGCTGAAATAGCTGACAGCACCTGAAAGAAACCAGTAAAGGATCATGGCAAAGTGCACGATACTGGTTCATTTGGGCAAGTACTACAATATGTTTGTGCTTCTAACATCAGGAATATAAAAGTTTATTTTTGGAAATTATTCTCTGAAGGTGACCGAGATGTAAAATATGATTTTAGAGAAGTGCAGAAAAGGAAATAATTTCCAAGCTGAAAATGAAATTTATTTTCTTGAACAATGGGTATTGATTTTCTTTTTTTAAACAAAAATCTCCTGTGGGATGAAAAAAAAAACATTGCTGGTAACACCCTTGTGGCATAAAAATACTTCACCTAAAATATATTGACATTAAAATACTTTACTTAAAAATATATAGACATAAAAATTGTATTTTTTTTTTCCACATTTCAGGACTTCCCATTTTCTCAATCTGCTGCCGTGTTTGCGGAGTTCAGATACGTTTGGCTCTGACAACAGAGCTTCACGAAACAAACCTCTAATTTCCTTCCCATCTGAGATAATTAACTTTTTTTAATTCTGGAAAACAAATTGTGCCGCAGTTTCACGTACATCCAAGCTGTCACAAATTCCGATTTTTTTCCCCCCCAAAACTATTTGTTATGGGAAGAGCGCAGTCCACGTTGTTCCTGTCCCAGTGCGCCTGCTCCTCATCATCTAGGCTCGATGGCAGTGCGGAGTTTCATCCTGGACCCTCAGGAGCCAGGTGTGCCTGTGCCAGGAGGGAGCGAGGCTTCAGGGCTCTCTGCTTTCTCATTTGACCCCAGGGCTGAAATGGGCCCTTCAGAGATGCTCTCCTACAGGTGGGACAGGAGAGATGATCAATTAGTGTTACTCTGGTACTCAGTCATTAGTGCTCAATAGCTGTCACCTTACTTGGCTGGTGCTGGCTGATGCTCATGAGTTCTGATATGTTTTTTAATGATAAGTAGGTTAATCCCTCTTCTGGGCTGAAAACCATGAAGTTAGATGCAAAAGTCCCCAAAGCAAGAAGACTTGCTTGGAAAAAATTACAGAATTGTAAATCAAGAAAGCAATATTGAACTTTAGAAGACAGCTTACAATAATATGACACTTTATTCTGCTGCTGCCTGAGGTTTATAGATACTACTGTCACTTTCTTGCTGTTCTCCACCAGTAGTAATTTTCTTTCAATCTAATTTTTATTTCCCAAGGGTTTGCTAAGGTTAAAAGTGCTAGAAAACCAATGACTATTCACTTGCCAAAGGACAATAAATTAAATTAACCACTCTTGGTAGCCAAGTCAGGTCTGAACTATTTATATGTAAATAGGTGCAAAACCCTGATGGCATAGTGCATGATTATTAGCAGCTCATTGCAAACTCCGTATTGAAAATTAAATACACTGGAAAAGCAAAGCGTTTCCTTTAAATTCTGCCTGCAAGAAAAACTTCTGGATTCCTGTTTTCACGGTAGCTTGTTATTACTGGCTTGACTATGCATTAGAAACCTAATTATTCAAGGTCAAACTTGATGGGATATTTTACTAACTTGTTTTATTTTAATTATCTTAATAATCGTAACCACATAACCATAGTAGTGATTTCCAATCGATGGGGTAGTTTTAAAAAGGGTCACATTGCTCTGCTGCTGTCCAGGAAACGGCAGCTACTGTCCAGGGGTATTTAGTGACCACGCTGGTGTGCTAAGCTCAAACCTCTCAGTGACCCTTTCCCACATCCAGTTTGGTGGCCAGGTAATAACAATTCATCTGTCAGTGTCACGCTGCTGTGGCATCTTTTTCTCACAAGATCCCTTGGATTGTAGGTATGGTCCAGGTTGTTTGGGATCTCTGGGATGGCAGCTGGAGCTGTCCCACGCCAGCTTGGCAGCATCAGTGCCCCGGAGGTCCCTGGTGCCTCAGCTGCCAGCACAGGCTCCAAGGGTTGGACATCTCTGCTGGTCTGCTCAGGGCGCTCGGAGAGCTCTGCAATCCACTCCCTTGGTTAATTCTGACACACAAAATTGCGAATTCTGACAGTGCAAAATTGTTAGAACATGGTATTCTGAAGAGAAAAAGCCCCCAAAACAACAGTGTCTAGAACTCGCCCATTTCCCAAGCTGAAAGGATTTATAGAGGTTGTACGTTTCTTTCCAGATGGCCAGCACTGCTGTTGTTTAATGCAGGATTTTTTCTGTACATTGTCATGATAGAATTCTCTTGGTTTTTTTCCTGTGGCAGAAAACTAAATTTTTGTGAGTAAAACGAAACAAAAATTGGGCATTATTCAAAATATAAGTTTGCTGGTTCTGTTGTAATGTGTATTTTAAAAGTATGTTCAAAGACGTGAATACGCATTTGAAAAACAATTTTTAAAAGATTCATAATCTGTTACACTGCATTTTTGATCAAACAAATGTATTTGCTTTACAACTGAGTCATTTTAATGATTGGCGTATTCTGCCATGAGAAAATTGTACCTATCAGAATGATCAGAAAAAGTACCAAATTTTTAGAAAAAGTACCTCATTATAATCCTACTAGCTTTGAAATGGAACCATTCCAGGACAATCCCAACATCAATAAAAATATCTCATTTAAAGCAGAAGCTTCAGCCATAAAATATTCATTATTCTGTCATTAAAAGACAGTTAAAATGTGCATGTCTGGTGAAAACTCCTGAATTGTTTTGCTCGTTTGAATAGGAAGAGAGAGTTTGCTGGGAGCCCTGTGGGCAAATCCATACAGAAATTGTTTAAACATCCCTTCAATATTGTTTAATTATGACTGAGTGTGCCCCAAATAAGTAAATGAGACAGAGAAATAGCAGCACAAGCAATCTTTGTGTTCCCCACTGATCCTCTCTGTTATTTAACACAAAGCACGTGGAGGTTTGTACACACTGTGAAGAGCATTGTGGGCAATTCAGGCTTTTTTTGCAAAATGGGATTTCCTCAGTATATCACTGAGCTCTTTTTAATGCCATCCTTTTCAGGGCATCTGAGAATATTCAGCATCAGGTCCTGTCTCTTGATGAACAAATATGTGTTTCTACAGCTGCGTAAAAAATTGCTGCATTAATTAATGTCCCCATTGAACATCTGGATCTGTAAGCCTGAGTATTGACCTTTGAATTCGTGCTTAACCTCATTCAGCTTTTTTCCTGATTTAAGATTGTTCTTCAGTACTTACCTGTGTTTAATTAGCTTATCCTACAGATTACTAAATCCTTCCTAAAGGTCATTAACCATCCAGTTCCTGCTTTCATTGGTAAGGGAAGCAGGTTGTGGAGCTGAGAGTGTAGGCTGGGTTTAAACAGGTATTTAATAGTTTTGTTGTTGGCATTTAGTCTGTTAACAACTACTTTTCTCTGAAATGTTATCAGACAAGCTGTCTTTAGTGGCTTTAGATGTGGCCCACAATTTACTGAATTGACTACCGAAAGTAGTAAAAAATATCGAAAATTGATTATTTCTGCAGAGTTCTTGTGGTTCCTGCAGTGCCTCTGTGAGCAGAGGATTTACCCTCCAGAGGCTGCAGCATGACACAGGTATCAGGGCTCTCATTCCAATTTGTGAAGGAATACTAAGTGAGTATCAGTCCCTGGTAATTCCATCTGTACGAGGCTACTGCTCTTGAGACGTTACAGCTTTGAGATCACGAGCCCGTAGCTGCAGCATCAGAGCACCATAGTGCAAATACAATCACATCTTTCAATAGGCTGAGGGCTGGCTGCATGCAGTAAATGACATTTCCATTAAAACACGTGTCAGTCAGTACACTAATATTTGAAAAAGCCTGTGTGTACACAACAGGCATTGATTTCACATAAAGTGTCCCTCCGTTCAACATACCCCGAGGTTAACGCTGAGACACAATGAATATGGCTATAAACCACTTTCTTTAATGTTTTCTGCTTCTATCAAATAGGTGTGTATTCTTTCTTAATTCTGTTTGGGCAAATAACTATATGACTCTCCTAAGAAACTGACTGTGTGAGGTGCTGCTATAATTTTTTCACATAAAATTGATATTTCAGTTAATGTGGAAGTTATGGCTAAACAATTTCTGGAAAAACAAAGACCAAAACACCACTCTAGTGTGGTGAGCAGCAAATCTATAAATTTCTGGCATTTCTAATTCATTAATCACAGATGAGTCTAGGTGCAACTGAGCTACAATATCCTGGGAGAGGAATGGTCCTGGGAAGGATTCTGGCACAGACTCTTCCTCAGACATTTTTCTTTCAAAAATCTTTGGTTTCCCACAGAACATCTCAGTTACAAAAGTTTGTGGTTTTTGCTTTTTCCCAAGTGGTACCATGCTGTGCTTTAGTTGTCGTACCATGCTGTGCTTTCTACACAAATGTGTAGAAAGATTGGTAATTTTGAAGTAAAGTAATTTCAAATGGAAGCACAAATCTGATGAGCAGTGGCTGAGGGAGCTGGGGGAGTTTATCCTGGAGGAAAGGAGAAACTTCTCTCCAATTCTGACTGGAGGCTGGAGCCAGGTGGGGTCAGGCTTTGCTCCCAGGGAACAAGCAATAGGATGAGAGGAAACGGCCTCCAGTTGTGCTGGGGTGGGGCAGATGTGTGAAAATTGGAGTGGGTATTTGGGAACATTTCTCCCCCAAAGATTTGGCAAGGACTGGACCAGGGTCCCCGGGGCAGCGCTGGAGTCACCATCCCTGGAGGCGTTTTAGGGGACAGGGTTTAGTGGTGGATGTGGCAGCTAATTGTTGATTTGAGGACCTTAGGGCTCTTTTCCAAATGAAATCTTTCTGTACTTCTAAGAACAACAATTCAATTGTTTTAGATGGAATTCTTTCCCATAATTATCTCTGCTCTTGCTGCAGGTCTGCAAAACTTTAAAAAATAGGTTAACAGTTGGACTCAGTGATCTTAAGTCTTTTTCAACCTTGTTAACTCTATAATTTCATTTTGTCATTAGTCATAAAGACCTGTCTTTGCAAGAGTCTGTGAGTGTCTGTCAAATTCACAGGTAACAGAGGGAGGTCTCTCTTCTCTTTTGTAAACCGTCGTTGACAGAATCATACAGATAACAAATATTGCCCTTAGCTATATTTTCCTTTGTTAACATTATACAATTTGTGACCATATAACAGCAGATTTTTGCCTAAAAATTCTTTTGAAAGGCAGACAGTGGACTGAAACCCCCCTCAGATATCTTTAAATAACAAAATGAATTATTGCAAAGCACTTTTAAAAGTACTTGCTAGGCTCTGCATTTCTGTGAGTGTATTTCTTGTGTTTAACAGAAATCAAGAAACTCTATCCTGGGTGTAGGTGACTGATCTATCACGATTCTTGTTTTCCCTATCATAATATCACGCTCTCACAGATTGCGGGGGTTATTCCAGACTCTTTTGCCATCTCATGCAAAAACTTTCCTTTAGCATCAGGAAATAATTTACTTAATGGGAGAATAAGTTATTACCCACTTCTCCAAAGGAGCTTTGGGCAATACTGTGAACAATAAAACTGATCAATGTGAAATCTATTAATTTTTCTTTTAATTCTACAATATCATAGAACTACTCAATCCGTACACTTTGCTATGCAAATTGTCTCCTTTTTATTTATTTATTTATTTTATTTTTTGTGAACTGCACGTTGTGCATTTTCCTTACCCCTTCCACGGACACCAGATAAAACATTTTCAGACATGGCTGAGGCTGCTCTTGCTGGGATATGTTAGTAACAAATCAGAACTTGTAGGGATAACATAGCCGGGAGCAGGGGCTGGAATTACCTGCATTACTTTATTACTTAAAAATGTTTGCAAAGAACAAATTGAAGCTTGGCTGCCTGCTTTGTTCTTGCTATGTTAATTGTGAGTTTAATTTTAGTTATTGACAGTACATCAGATGGTACTTCCTCTTTATGTGGAGTTTTAACAACTTGTTCTGGAAAATGATGCAATTTTCCAGTGGTTCTTTTTTTTTTTTTTTTTTTAAAATATTTAAAAAATGAGATGCAGTTGTTCTAACAGCCTCTGGCAATCTGGAGAGGAACATGCAGGTGGAGTTCACTTTGCACATGTTCCTGCTGTGTGCAGGGGTTGTTTACTGCTCAGCAGAACAAATTGCTGAGTGTCCTTCTGGAGGTCTCGAACAGTTTAGCAGAGAAATCAGAAATTATGTTGCAGGGACTGTTGTTTTTCACTACGTGCGAAGTCAAACAAATGGTTTGTGAGGGGTCACTGCCTGCTGTTCCCACAGAACCTTGCAGGAAAATCCCTTCTGGCATTATTTCTACAGAGGTCTGCGTTGTTTCCTACTCAGATCAAGATGAAGGACTTTTCTAAGTGCTTATACATTTGCTGATAATCAGTCTCCATAATAGAGGTCTGCACACTTTTCTTCCCTTTCATATCTGATTTGGTTGACCTGTTTACTTAGGGGTTTTTTTATCTTCCCATTACTGTTCTGGTATTTGGTGGTGGTGGTTTTTTTTTTAAGGCATGCCAATCTCAGAGAGGTTAGAAACAAATAAATTATACTGTACTTCAGAGTCAGAACAGGAGCCATATCTGGTTCTGTCGTTCTGCTAAACTTTATGCAACAAGAGAGACATAATTTGAGAATCATGCTTCCTGCAAATATTGAAATATTATGCCTTTTTTTTTTTATTTTTAAACATGGTAACACCCAAAGTTATTTTGGATGAACATTTTTCTTCTAAGAGAAGAAAAAAACATTTTCTCTTTTCAGTCCTTCTATACAGTTATTTTCACTATTTCCCTGGAGAGTTACATCCTCAAATTCTACTAGCCACAACTGAAAATGTCGGTGTCATCCCAGGAACATCATAGAGTGTGGGACTGCTCCCCTCAGGAGCTGAGTGTGTAAACAGAGCATGATGGCACTTTCTGTAACGTGCTGATGAGGCAGGCACAGTAAATGACTTTCCTGAGGCTGCAGTGTCAGTGTGACAGGTGTCGCTTTAGGAGAGCGATGTTTTACAGCATCCTCTGATCCCACCATTCCTCGCTTCGTGGACACGCTGTTGGTATCAGCTGTTATTGCAAAGGGAACTAGGGAAAAAAAATCAAGAAAACTCTTGTGAGTACAGCTACAGCATGTGTCTGGAGGATGTTTCAGCCCCAGCCTGAAGAGATTAATCTGTGGGAAGCTCCAAACCCACAGAGAATAAAGGATGATATAGATCCCCCAGCCTGGAGCTGTGCAGTGGTGCTGACCTAATCAGTAACTTCAGAGTGCGTGCTGGTCGCTGGTGAGAGAAGGGCAGGCGGTGCAAATGTCACCCCTGGCATCCATAACTCCAGGAATAACTGCACTAATGACATCCCTGCTGTGCTGCACTCCTGGCCACCGGGACACGGCCTCCTGGAGGTGTCTTTGCTTTGAAATAAAGCAGCTGAATTCTGTTATTCTGATGTGAAAATCCACTGGGAGTGGTCAGACACGAGGTCAGCTGCTCTGAAGGGTTTGTTCCTGAGTTTAGCCATAGTAGACATCCTGCTGGAAGCTCTCTCAGGTAGGATGGATGTGACAGAAAAGCTTGGATATTGCTTTAGAAGTGATGAATTTTAAAGGATTTGTTAGATTCATTTCAGAGGTGAGAGGCCTATAGTAAGAACAGAAGATAATAATTAATAGGTGTAAAATAAAGTTAATGTACAGAGGGAAAAACTATCGTGCAGCATAATGAGGAAGAGAAGGATGAAGGTCTGAGGAACTTGATAATTAAACCCTTGCTGGGGGGGGAGTTTAGAGAGCCCCTATGTCTTTGTACAGGAAATAAAAGTCCTATAATATTCATTGGAATGCTTCAGAAGTAACACAAAGTGCTATTTTTCTCTCTCCTTACACAAGAAACAAACTTCTGCCCTGTGGTGCTTCTGCTAGACCTGAGAAAGGTGTCAAAGAAGCACCAATGACAGAGATTTTATTCTTCATTTCCAAGCAGGAGTGTTTATTCTCAGAGACTTCCCAGCCCATTTGGATGAAGAACAGTCTCTCCAGATGGCCACGCTCATTTGTTCAAGGGCTGGAAAGCAAATTCCTGTTCTTGAATGTTCCAGCCATATTGTAGATGTATTAATGAGATTAAAAGTAATGCCTTGTTCAAGTCCTTAATTTCCCTTAAGGGGTTTCTTAGAACACAGACCAAGGCCTGACTTTCCTGCTCAGCTCTTCTCTTCAGCTGCTGCCACTGCTGTTACCCTCCCCCTCAAAACAGATGGTGTTGTTTTCCCTCGGTTGAGTCCAATTTGACCATTTTCATTTATCATGCAAACCTCTTGAGGCTTTTATTCAATCTCCAGGGAACTTTAAGTCTGATCTTGCAGTCTTAGGCAGTTCATGTATTAAAATTCAGACTAGGAAATGAATACATTTTGCTGTTCCATTTCATTTGCCATTAAGCTTTAATTTTACTTTTTCCTGTTTTCTTCTGGTTGATATACCTTCCAAACAGGTTCTTCTACTCTTAAAGCTCATTCAAAATCAGGTTATCTTCATTTTCCCCCAAAAAGAAATATTGGCATCATCTTAAAAATGTGGTATTTATGTACAAATGCCATATTTATATCAGTTAATATGAAAATATATTGGCTTGCAAAAAGTATGTGCTTAACCTTAGGCATGTAGATTTATTTCTTTTCTTGCTGATTTTTCCAAGTGGAACATACTAACTAGCTGCTGGCTCAGTATGAAATATATAGATGTGACATTCAGCTTTAGAGCTGGGTGAAATACCTGTAGTAAAAGACTTATTCATTGCTCTAGGGAATCAAAGAATCCGAAGGAAATAGAAAGTTAGTGAAATCTTTTACAAAAAGAAATAACAGGCCCTATTTTTGTGCGTGTATATCTGGCTGAGGAATAAATTCAATCTCTGCTACAATCTAATATCCTTTATGTATGAATTTATGGGACTCCATATGGAAAATAAAAGGCATTTACAGATCAACAGGGAGGAATTGTGGGCACAAGAATTTAATGAAAAAGAAATCCTTGCAACTTTTCTTTTGTTGCATTATTAAATAAACATGAGCAGACCAGTTGTCTGAAGGAAGATATCCACTCCTAAAGCATTCTTGACAAAATGTTAACAATTCCTTTCCAGGAGGAATCTTGAGAAAATTGTATATTACAGAATTGCCTGTATTGCAGAAATTAAGATGAGGTCTGGGAGTGGAAGTGTTGATACAGAAACACCTAGATGGAAAACAGAACAAGTGCAAGAAGTCTGCCACTTCTGCGCACAAAGGAGGCTGAGAAGGTTGACAGACACTTGCACTTAAATTCATATTTGGAAATAGCTTTCTGCTTTTTCTTTATGTGCTTGTCTGTCCAACTATAATTATCCATCCTCTTTTTTCTTCAATTACATGCTGTATAATGTTTAGCAGCTACTCCAAGAAGCAGCTTATTCCTGTGTGACAAGATTTAATTAAACTTCCACTGAAATAATTAGTGAGGGTATCTCAAAAGGCTTTTTAAAATCAATGCAGTACTGAGAAGCAAATAGAGTTAACACTGTCATCAAAGATCAAAGTCACCAAAGAATGTGACCGAAAATTAAACCCCCAGCAACAGTGTAATGAAGAAGCATACTGAAGCAGTTGTGATTTTCTGCCTCTTGGGTCCTACCTACAAATTGATTTGACATGGAAAATTTCCCTCAGGAAGCTTAAAAATAGTAAATTTCCATTAATTACATAGCAAAGAATGTTCTTTCTATAATTTATAATCCATTAGGGAGTTGGTTTGGGTTTTATTTTATTTTCTTTTTTGTTGCCTCTTGCTCCCTTTATGTGGGTTTTCTGCTTTGCCAGTAGAGATTGGCTGGGGATTGGTTTGGGTGGTTGTGTTTTCTGTTGCATTGCATAGCCGGAGGCACAGAAAAGGAGTAAAGTGCCCAAAGCGTGGGATTCCTTGGGCACACCAGAAATGGCACATTCTTGAGGATCTCAGGAGTCCTTCAAGCAGGACACTCTTATCCCTTTGTGGGGAGCAATTTGTATGATGAACCAAATCCTCCCTCTGCCTGGGGACTGTGCCAATGTAAATTGAGTCGGGGCTGATTGATTTTTGCGGGAGGTAGATGAAGGTGCCTTATTCAGCAGCACAGGGTGCATTGCAATTCCTGCCCTTGCTCGAGTCCTGTGCTGAGCTGCTCTGGGGGGTGGCTGGGCACAGTCTGGGGCTGCAGGAACGACGGGCACAGTTTGCTCTCCCCTTGCCTGGGCAGAAAACTGCTCCAGTGAGGGTAACTCTGAGGAAGGAAATGCTCAAAAACCTTCTCATCTAGTTTGCATTATGGGTAGGTTTTTTTCCCCAGGCACTGACATTTTATGGCTCCCTCTTTTATGTATAAGCACCCTAATACACAGTGAGCTTCTGGAGCTGTACACCACCACCTAGGCCATAATTTGGCCGGATTTTAAACTGGCCTTTTATACACATGCAAGATTCCTCAGAGGTGCAGTATGGGAAGTGTGGGAAACGTGAATTTGGCAAACGATGAAAATGCCATGGCCTCAGGGGACCAGACCATGGCTCACGGGGGAGCCTTCCCTGCAGGTGGGGCAGTGTGCCTGGCTGCTGTGCCCAGTCCCTGTGGCACTGCCACAGAGGGTCAGGGCGAGGCTGGGTCCTGAGCCAGGCTGGCTGGCCCGAGAGAGCATCCCCACGCTCCTCCTCCCTGCACCTCATTCCCTTTGTTGTTGTGCCCACAGCTGGGACAGCCGCTGAATTTCTGTGGTATTTATGACTGTATTCCTCTGATTTACAGTGCCTGATGCTAAGGAGTGTATCCCTGGGTAGAAATGTGATTAAAATATCAAGAGCTCAAAGAGAGAAGGGGTTTAGTGGGTATGTGCTGTATGTCACAGGTTTGTCATCTCTTCTGAGCTGTGCCGGGCTTGGGTTGAACTGTGAAAAGCTGAATAATTTATTCAGAAAGTTATGCTAACTCAGTATGGCACTGAAACACTGAAGATTAATAAATAATTAATAAAACACATTTATTGTGCAGCCATGTCCTTGTATGAGTAACTTGAGCCTTACTGAATACGCTGAACACTCAAATTCTGTGCCTTCAGGATCAGGATTCCTTCAGTGTTTCTCTTCTGCAGAAAAATAATTCCTTTAAATCCTCCTTAAGAATTTCAACTCAATAATTAAAATCAGGAACAATAAGCTATGTTTTTGATATATAGATGGGTATGTAGATATGTGTTTCTCTATCTGTAGGTATATAAATAAATAGAATTGAGGCCAATCTGTAAGCTGCAGGAGAAAGAGGGGACTAAATACAGTGAAGTACAGCCCAAGTGGAAGTGGTAGGAATTTACTGTACTCTAGTTTTCCCCCCTAGTGACTTAGCACCTTCAGAGCAAGCCAGTGCTGGAAAATGGCTAAAAGGCCGGGTTTGGGTTTTAGTTTTGAAATGGGCAAGAAACAGCAAAAAAATTCAGCTTAAAAATTACAGTTTAATGGTCTGTTAATGTGCAGTGTTAAACATTATAGTTATCTTTCACACCCTGCTAAATGCCTTTGACAAAGACAAACATCTTTTCTAATAAAGGATAGTAAGGGGAAGGCTCAAACCGCTTAAATTATCATGTATGTCATGATATTCCAGTGATTACATTTTGAGGTGCTCGGTCTTCAATATATGTACAAGGGTAAATCAAAGCATTGAGTGATGAGATGAGTATTCAGCACAACTCCCATGCAATATGGGATTGGCAGTGGGGACAAGAATTGCTCATTTTTGAAGGTAAAAACCTGATCCTGTTCAAAGCCTTTCCTGCTGAGAATCCTCATCCACATTCATAAATTTTGTTGTATTAAAGCAAGGGAGGCTGTGGGGTGTTCTCCTTGAGAAATGAGATCTATTTCTAAAAAAGACATTTTAAATATACTTCTGAACTAATTCTACTTAATATACCTTATGTCTCTATGTCTATGGCACTATCATTATTATTTTAAATATACAGTCAGGTCTTTAGATATTTTTACTTCTGTCCACTTAGAATGATTATCCTATGGTCATCTGCAGTCTCATACTTGGGCAGAAAAATAAGCCTGGTGCTTAGCAATTTATTTTTTTTTCCTAGGTTCTGAAATGCTTAGGTGTAGGCTCTGCAATAAGTCTTCTGACAGTAATAATCAGACAGGATGAGATCACAGAGGAGAGGAGACCTGGTATTTACAGAATAATGGCAATGATATCTGCCTAAGTGATGATGAGAAAAGAAGAGGATTTAAAGAAAATTTGTTTTCTCATTTCCTAATTTCTAAAAAATTGTGGGAGAATGTGGCAGTCACCCCTGTAATCACACTTGATTGATATATGGATAACCACAGTGTAGTGCTCATTCATGACACATATAGAACAAAAACATTTTCCTAAATGCCCCTTGGATAATTAAATAAATGTCTTTGCCAAAGCAGGCTTTGAATCACGATAATGTCCTGGGAGGCTATCATCACTTCCAGCAACCATAATCATCATCTCAGAGAATGGAAACACACTTAATCAGCAAACCATGCTACTCTGTGAATGAGCAAGGGAGGTGGCCTGCAGGCCTTTTATCAGCTGGATGAATAACCAAATGTTTACAATGAACTTGTCCCTTCAGTGCTGAGTTGAGGATTGCTCATGGAGCCGAGGAATGCTGAGGTTTGTGGATGGCAGCTGCGTGCAGGGCTTAGAGTCAGCTCGGTTTCCCTGGGTGATACTGCTCAGTCAATGAATATTCTTATTTAAGGGTATTCTTAGGGCAGTTACAGCCCCATGGGGAAGGACTTGGAGTATTGCACCTGTGTTAAAGTGTATGAGGGGTTTGAACTGGGTGAGCCACAGTGCTGGGCTGGAGCACCCAGGACATCCCATTTACTGCAGCTAGTTGTGCCCACGGATTTTGGAGCATTTGAACCTAAATCTCTGGGTAGTTTTCTTTTCTTGTTCTCTAATTTTTTTCCTCTGTTTTAAGCTGTTGCTCTCAATACTGATTTTGGTACCTGTCAATTTAATTTCTTTGCTGTAAGTACCTTACATAATAGCTTACCGTAGTGTAAATGTTTGTTACATTTTCATACTGCCAGAAGTTTACCTGTCTGGGACCACAAGCCTGTTTGATGCTGTTTATTAAATCAGTGTCTTCATGACATAAAGCAAAAAGGCACTAAAAATGCAAGAGCTCAGTCCTAGTGCTCCAGGCAAGGGATAATGGTGCACACAGAGTGGGAGGGAAAAGTCTCCTGGGGAATACCAAGGCAGATCAGGTCACTGAGGGCAGAATAAGCATTCCAGCTTACAGTGCTTCTGACAGGAACATGCTTGGGGTTGTCTCAAATTCACATCTGGTTTGCCAGCTGTTAAGGTGTGGGGTGCCTGAAGGCAGAGAGATGCAAACCAGAACAACCTCTGACCACAACGCAGCAGGATTTGGGATTTTTGCATGAAGTGCTCAGGTTGGACACGTCACACAGCATATGTTTAGGCAGTCTGTGGTTGATGAAGGAGCCTGTGCATGTTAGAGATGAGCGAGTTAAGTGTTAAAAAAATAGAGATTGAGATGTGAGCAGATGAAGACAAGACATGATCAGTGTATATCTTCTTTCAAAAAGTTAGCTGTAGGGAAAATATAAATCGTGGATAAGTCTGAGATGACATAAGGCTGTTGTCAGTCACCTGGTGAGGCTGTTCTAGAACAGCTGCTGCTGCAGAGAGCTCCTTCCCTTTGTGCTCCTCTGGAGCAGATCTTTGCACATGCTCTTGATGGCTGCACTGTAGAGGTTTCCTCTGAGCCCATCTGCTGCTGGCAGAGATGGCTGGAGACTGTGGGGGAGGTGGCAGCACTGTTATAGCAGCAATACTTAAAACCATTTTATTTTGAATAATAAAATGTGTGTCTTTATGACTAATGGAACAAAGAGAGAAACCATCTTTCCACTAATTCAGTCATTCCTTTTTCCTCTCCTCCAGCAGCTTTTGGGTCAAGAGGGGAAAATGTCCACAGGTGAAAAGTGAGATTTCTCAGTGACCCCTAAAGCAAGCATCTGTCGGCAAAAGATACATTGCTGTGGGTACTACTTAATAAATAAAATGAAACATGAGTCTTTTGATTTGTTTTGAAGGGCTGTAGAAGAGTTCATAATTCTGGGGAGGTCATCATCACTGAGCTCTTGATCCTGTTGGAACCAGAAGGAAGTTTATCCTAATGAGTCTTTTGTGAGAAGGTAATACTTTGCTACCACCTGGAGACAGGAGCAAGAGCAAGGACAAGGGGCATAGGGCATCTAGAGATAGCTGGTGTCTGAAAAAATCATTTAAAGAGGTGAGGTACTGGGCTAACTGTAATATAGAAAAGGAAATGCAGGGTGCCTGAGGGACTGGATGTGGCAGGAGTTTATGTGTATTGGCAGAGTCATGTAAAAGTGGGAGAGAATGTGCATTTCCAGACTTGGAGAAACAGATATGATAGGTACTGAGATTGTAATTGTTATCATGTTGTGGGATGTTTAGTGTGTGGATGAAATTTTCATGAATTAGTTTATCCTTAGCAGTAAACCTTTTAAAAACACTTTTCTTGGTGAGCCCTGTTTCCAAAATGCAATGGAAGTTACAAAACAAAGCTGAGGGGAAATGCCATGCTGAGCACAGCTAATGTTTGCCTGACAGCAGTGATGCACAGCCACAAAGCTGTGTTTATGCATGAAAATTGTCCTTCTGGCTTTAGTTACTTTTAAAAAAAATGCTTTTCAAAGTAGCCTAAGAAGTCTCTTTTCCCAGCACTCTATGGAGCTCGTGTTGCAGCCTTGCACTGGAGATCCAAACCCATAGAGCAGAGCACATTATGTGAAATAATTGGAAAATGGAGCTTTGTGAAAATGTCATTTGAAGCAATGTGGAATTGGCTGGTTGCCTTCTGTTTGCTTCTAAGTTCTCCAATTGTTTAAATACCACCTCTGTAACAACAGTGCCATTCACTTGACAATTTGTCTTTTTATTCCTGAAAATATGCATGTTGGATACAAAAATAGCCATTCTACTCGTGATCATCAAACTTCAGCTGAATTTCAGACAAAGAATTTGGCAGATCTCCAGATAAAATATTACAGAGCAGCTCAAGCAGGCATTAGTATTTGTTGCTTATACGCTTTGTGCTTCAAAATCTCTATTGTTTCTGACGTGTTCAAAAATAACAAGCTATTGTTCCCCTAAAACACAATTTGAAGCACATCTGAATAGAATATTGCATTATTTCTGCATGGGGATGTGTCTTGTGGAACAACAAAGGCTAAATGTTTTAGTGCAGGGGAGTTTCACCAAGCACCCCCCTCGGTGCGGCGGTTTGCAGGGGGCTGGTGCTGCTCCGGCTTGGCCGAGACACAGCCAGGGTGTCCTGTTCCACCCTGGAGAGGAAGGATTGGACTGGCACATCTCTTTCTCTGGGTGCACAGGACCCAGCTGTGTGTATCACTGAGGCTAAAACAGTGTGAGCTTCAGAGAGCTGTGCTGTGTTTCCAGAGTGAAAACCTGGCCATTGACTGACTCCGTGAAAAAATTCTCACCTCGGTCTGTTCCCAGGCTGTGCTCAGAGGAGTGAGCTCTGTTCACACAAATCAATCTGTCTAAAAGCGTGTGGTCCTAGTCAAGCACACACCTGTCTCGTGGCTTTAGTGGGGTGAGTTGTGTGTTTGTTACTCAGGTGTTGGAGAGGCTGGAAATCTGGCACTTGGATTTTCAGTCTTTGTCTCTTTTGAGACACCCTTGGTTCCTCTGTCTTTGAATTGTTACAGATGTAATTCCTGATTTATTACCTCCATTTCTTGCAGTTAATGAAATTTAAGTTATGTTAATTTTGAATAAATAAATGCAGCAAAACTCTCTGGGTAAAGTTTAGCAAAGCTGTGTTGGGTCCAGTAATCCTGACTGCGAGCCCAGTGAGCAGGACTGCAGAAACAGTCCTAGAACTTCACTACTTATTTTCCAAAACTTCTTGAATATACTGATGTCTTAATCACTTTGAACATAATTAGCTGTAAAAAATAAATGTACCTCATTTCTGATCATAAATCCCTACTTAAACTATGGGATATTTTAAAGCTGCACATTTGAAGGATTAGAGAGTGGAAGAAAGCAGCATTGTTTCTTTATCTTTAAGTCACGTGCAAACTGTGGCATCCAAGGACTGTCTTTTTGATAAGCTCAATATGGCTTATCTCCCAACAGAAGTATACATTGTTCTTCCCTTTAAATGTATCCTGGGATTCAGATTACTTTCAGCTGCTCCCTTTCTCCCCTTCTCTGTCTCCGACTTTTGTTTTTAACATGCAGAGAAAATGGTTTGCTTCAAAATATGTATCTTTTCATGATAAAAATTCAAGGAGTGGATGGGGAAAGATGTATATGCTTGGCTGGGCTAATGAGAAAATGACTCAGTCTGTGTGTCTAACATCTCGTATCACATAAAGTGGTTGACAAAGAAAAATGGATTTTGCTTTAAATACTCAGAGCTGCCATGATAACTGATCATATTTTGTAGATTACAATGGGCTTAAAGCAGCAGTAAACCACGAGCCTCACTGCCTGCTCTCTCAGAAGTTTATAAACACCGAATGCAGCTCAGTAACAAATCCTTGATTTGCATTTACGTAAAACATATTTTGGTGAAAGTAAAAACCTTAATTGAAAGAGGAGAGCAGAAATGCACAGCTATAACCTTATCACCCCTCCCAGGAGGATATTTCCAGGCTGTTGGGATACAGTATGAGCAAGAAAATGCTTCAAATGTTACCTTTGTATTCACTGAAAGCGAGGGGAGAAACTGCTTGGAGCTGTGAAAACACAAGATATTCAGCCCAGCATTAGACACTTGAGCTAAAAATTCACACCCAGACCTGTAATCTGCTATCACAGGTTGCATGAGAGACCATCAATGCCATTTTTATTGGTGTTCCCTCTTAGTGGAATCATCATGAGGAGCAGATTTCCAATAAAGCCACATATTTTGGTTGTTCATAGTTCTTCTTGTCCCCCCTCTCTCACAAGAGGATGTATCAGGTGAATTTAGTTTCTCCTGTGCGTGGTC
The DNA here is from genome assembly GCF_015227805.2 of Hirundo rustica. Lineage (NCBI taxonomy): Eukaryota > Metazoa > Chordata > Aves > Passeriformes > Hirundinidae > Hirundo > Hirundo rustica. The sequence goes on from NC_053464.1 coordinate 7,900,145, forward strand.
AGATTCTCTGCTCCTTATTCAATCCATCCATGAATGAAGACATCCTGTCTGCGGGGAAGTGTAATACCAGCCTCTGTAATTTAGCACCCAGATGCCACTGTTGGAACACATGGGTGCACCAAAACACTGACGTTGCCCAACCGAAACTTAATGGAAGTGGGAAATTTCTGAGCCTGGAAAATGGGAGGGAAAATCGGTATCTTCAGAATTTTCCATGTTGTTTTTCTTCCTCAGTAAGTATTTTTTTTAATGCTCCAGCATATTTTATGGCTGTTTTATGGTTGGAAAATAATTTATTTCTAGATATTTGTAGATATTTCTAGGGTAAGTTTCATATGGTTGTTTATTCATCATGATATGTCCACTGTGTGCAATGCAAATGTATGATTCCAGACACACACATACGTCCATTTATGAGCTTAGATTTAATTTGGTGGTCTCCTTTCTTGTACAATTTTTGCATGAGAAAATAACTATAGCGTGACCTGAATTTTTAATATTAAATTACTTTTTATACTAATCGGATTCTACCAAGTTAAAAGCTGAAACAGTGTTTATATAAATAGAAATTTGACTGGTGTAATTTTGTCACCCTCCTAATAAGTAATTTAAAATGTATGAAATAATCTAGTTTTGTAAAACACTGTAGGGATATACACTGCAGTTATACTAATGTAAGTGTACTACCTTAAATTCCATTTATACTGACTTGTGAAACCTACTTCTTGTTTATTCTACTCTACAGAAAAAAATATTGGCAAAAATTTCTTCTTTTAAATTGGTAAAAGGAAAAGTGAATATGCTTTAGTGATTTAAATGATCAGTTTTATGTTTTCAGTTTATTCAAATAATCTCAGATTGCTATGAGTATCTGTGATTATGTGAATGTGACAGGTGAGAGGGATTTGAAGAGGGATTTCACTGCATTCTTTCAAAAGTTAGATGTTATTGATCTCCCTAAGTGTGACTCGTTAAAGACAGTGTTCATTGCTCTAGTTTTGCTCCTGTATTGCTTACTCTGTTAGCTAAACTTACTGAAGCCATCTTGTGAGTTTAGAACTCAGCAAATTAAGAGCAAAATAGAAAAGAATGGTTGATGAGAGAGCAAATGTTTTGGCATGTACAGAACATGGGTTCAGCTAATAACTCCTGTAATGCTGGGGTTTGTATTTGGTGACATTTAAAATGAGGATCCAGATGTCTCTGAACATTTACGTTTTGTTACCTCTGAGGGGATAGAGGGGATCTGACTTTCTGCAGTGGTATTTTTATGTGAAGCAAAAAAGAATTGGTTGAAATGGAAAGAAAATTATGTTGAAATTGAAAAAAAAGGCAACAAACTCATGGTATCAATTTTCAGTGGAGATCCTTCTTGCAATTTCAGCATTCCACCCTTTACAAGTCTTGCGCGTTTTTATAGTGTCTTCAATGTGCATTTAAAAATGCAGGTAACTTTTGGCGTAGGTAATAATTTTTATGTACTTTCAATTTCCTGTGCAGGAAAGAAGGTGATACAATTATGACTTGAAAATAGGAAGGTCAGGGAAAGAGTGGAGGAGAATTTAGGCTGGGTTGGTCGCCTTGGTGTTTGACCCAGAATAGTATTTTAACAACACTCAGCATCCAGCTCGCCATTTTCTTCCCTCATGGGTCAAAACCAACACCAGGCTGAGCCTACATAAAACAGATCCTTTTTGTTTGGTGTCACATCCCTATACTGAGTGTCCCTTTCTCTTGACCACCTGTCAGCAAAGCTCATTGGCTTAGATTCAGTCCCCAGGGCTGGCAGCACGTCCTGATGTCCCACAGTCCCTGAGGAGCACCGCTGAGTTCAGTGCAGGACTCGTGTACAAAAAGAGGGAGAAGCTTCTTACAGCAAAATCCCCATGGGGTATCGAGGTTCAGAAACCCTCTGCAGCAGCTGCACAAAGATATTTTACCATGCAAAAGCGTCCCTTCAGCGGGTGTGCACCAGCACTTCTGCTCTTCATAGCACTGGGTGGTTTGGCCCCTCAGTGTCCCTGTGGGAGACAGTGACAGCCATGGAGTTGTCCCCTGGCACAGCTGAGCCACCCGAGGCTGGGTCAGACACAGCTGGGCAGAGGGGCTGCAGAGCCCTTGGGAGGAAAACATGAAGCAATTGGAAAACTGCATTTTTCATACCTTTAACCTTTCATTGCTGTTGTTTCTTGCCCGTCCTGCCCGCCTCACCTGCGGCAGCGGTCCGGGCAGAGAGCAGGACGTGTTCTCACTGTGCCAGCCAGGGGACAAGGGACCTGCCTGTGCTGCTCAGACAGGCAAAGACAGGCTGTGGCACCAGGCACCTGCCTCTGAGCGTGCCCACCTTATGGCATCTTTGTGAATGAAATGGTACTGCACCCCTTGGTGCTGGGAAGCTGCTTTGCATACAGCTGCATGTCTTTAAATACCATTAACTGAAATTAATTAGGTAGCTGCTCCTTAATTCTTTTGACTGTAATCCCATATCACAAGAGCACCATATTCAATCTGGCACAAGCTGCTCACAGAAGAGACCCAGACCTAAATTAGCATCCAATCTAAATCAGCTTTAACCTCTTGAAAGTCCGGCTCATCTAGACTGGGTTAAAGTCATTATGGTGAACTCTGAGAGGGCTGTGCTTTGCCTGTGCTGCAAACATCTCCATAAAGGTTAAACCTGTGTTTCTTCAGTGCTAAGCATTTGTAACTGAATGCTACGGTTTTGTTGATGTAATTTAGAAGGGCAGGAGTTACATGGAACTCCTGAAAACCAGGGTGAGGATTAAAATTTCATCTGTCTAGGATTCAGGGAGCATGTGTGCTTTCACCAGAGTGAACGCAGGCTCACTAATGACATCTGTTCAATTGCTGTAATTGGTGAACTCTTGGATTAATGGCAAGGTGATAATTTCCATTTAGTAATGGGTGGTCCTGCTGTTAAAACATAAAATATATAGTAGAAATTTTGCTTGGAGAGCATTTTCTCCTTTACTTGTGGTTAAAGTCATATAGTGGAACAACTTAAGACTTTGTGCATTAATGCTTAGGTGTAAATACCAATTTTAGGAGCAAAAGAAATCATTCAAATCAACCTCATATCCATTTGTGATTATAGCAGACTATCGTTAGAAGAAGCGGGGCCAGAACAAATCAACCCTTCATAAATAGTATTCCTCTGAGTGAAATAACTGTACTAAGGTCAAAAGGTCTACTTTGATATGTAGTGATTATTTGTATGGTTATGGCTTTATGCTTCAGCTTGCAAAAATTTACATTGCTTATTACATATAAAGAACATTGTACTGCTGAAAAAGTTGTTAGTCTGGTGATACTTAGCTCTAAATATGACTTGAAGCAGGGTAGGTTTATTATTTAAATAGCTTTCAGCTGTGAATCCTTGAGATGTCTCAGTGCATGAACTATGGGCATTTTGCCATTTTTCATCATGATCAATGAGCTGATTTGCAAGGCAAGGCTCCTGCCTCCCTTCCAGCACATGGTGATGTGTTACTGTGCCTTTGGATATGGAAATATGCCTTACAACAGATGGACAAATATTATCACTAGGCAACTGCATGAAGACAAGATAATCCTTCTACAAAAGTGCCCATGGAGCTCTATGCAATCAGGGGATGCATTTTGTGTGTGTTTGTGTGCTAGGGAAAAACATTTTTTTGTTTGGTTTGTTGTCCTGTAACAGTGATGTTTCGGTGGTCTATGCCACTGCTTTGTGGCTGGTGTAAGAAATACCTTAGTGATAACTATGAAGAGGTGATGTTTTTTCTCCCCTTTACCTGGATGTTTTCAGTTGTGCCATATCTTCCTGAACAGATGGCAGGTATTCTTGTTTCCAGAGCTCCTGCTACAGCGTCATGCACGAGGGGCTGACAGGAGGACAGGAGTTTATAACCAGGGTGTATTGGGTGGTTCTCCTGTGCACGTGGTGCCTCCTCACCTCATGGCCGTGGTGGCGGTGCTGTGACTTAAGTTCTGTTTGCTGCATGTGAAGTGTTTAGAAAAGCAAACACCAAATGTAGCAACTGTCAGGAGGAAAATTTGGGGTTTTTTTTCCAGGCTGTTTGCTGCTGTTACGTTTGAATTGCAGTCACATCAGATATCCTCCCTTTGAATTCAGGGCTTCCTGTTGCCTGGCACTGTGCAGCCACAGAAAGGTCTGATCACTGCCCTGATGGCTCTCTTGGGTAGATAGATGAGAAACACAATGGCTTGAAAAAAGGAAAAGCAATGATTTTCATCATACAGGCTAGTAATAACAGCCCAAGAGGAGTGTGGTTTAATAAGGTGCCACTGGAAGCTGGGCTGGGCATCCCAGACAGTACCACAGAGCTTTTGTATCCTGTTTTGGAGCCTGGAGCAAGATAAACCTCTGCCAGAGCCTGAGTGGGGTACAGAAATACAGCGTTGCTTAGGAACTGGATTCCTCCTGGTTTCTCTTATTTTTTTTTAGTCCTTGATAGCACAAACACTGGTGAGTGGCCTTGCAGAGGAGAATGATGTTACCATTATCTCTGAGGTTTCTCTTACCATCAGTGCTGCCATAGAAATAAGACTTTCCACTTCTATGATGTTTAATTTAATCACTTTTCACAGATATTATGTGTGAATGAGGTACTAAATATTATGACTTAAATTTGAGAACATAGATGGGTAAATTGCACAGAGGAGAGGTCCTTAGTAAGGCTGCTTTCAGCTGAGGTCATTAATCCTACACGATCACAGTAAAAGAAGCGTGGTGGTGTTGTGAACCAGGCCCAAAGAATCAAGATGGGAACAGGCTTCTCTTTTTCAAGACCTCTAAGAAGGAAAAAGGTAGTTCTATCTATAAGTGTTCTGCTATTTGATGTTTAATTCTGCTTTTCTTTTGTATATTCCTAACTTATCAAATGTTGGCCTCATCCATCCAAGGCCTAAATGCTTGTGAAGAATTTTGATCCTTTATGTCAAACAACTATTTATACATTTGTTTATTTACTGCTGATTCTTACGGGTTTTTGATGCTTTAGGTGTGTTCTGAGACAGCCACAAAGCTCAACTTGCAGAAATTCAGCATGAATTGTGATTAAGGTTTGAGTGATTTAACTCCTCAAAAATTACTCAGGTGTAGTCTGTGGGCTGATTGTACTTCTCAGTCTTTAACCATGAGTTAAATGCTTTTTCGTTGCTCCATTCCCAACTGCTATAGAAAACAATGGATTCCAATCAGTTTTCTATCACTTGCATTCAAGTGTGGATTTCTTAAGAAGTCCTGATAAATTAGAATTGCTTTTTCTGAAAATTTAGAAATTAATATTACCATGATAACTAGACCTTGGAAGTTTTCTATCTATCTTCTTTATCATACCTGGCTCCTTGCCTTTCAGTGTGGCTCTGTTGTAGTTGTCAATCCCTCGGGAATAGCTGGTACCTGTTCCCTAAGGTCATTGTTCCATCACAGCAGCCTCCTCTCCTCTTCTTGGCTCCTTTTTTGTTCACTAATTTTAAGGCTAAATCTCTCTCTAGTATGTTTAGGGGGGGCAGCACCATCATTTGAACAGAACTGCTCTCTTTTGTGCACAGTATTGCTGCGGTGCTCTGGTTCAGACTGTATTGTTACAGATGCTTTCGTTTGCTGGACATGACCCTTATTCTCCTACTCTGTTTAAATGTTCTTCTTTCTGGAGGAAGAAGTGTCCAAAGCCATCCTTATTGCCTGCAAAAAAATCCCTATCTTTTGTTCATAAGTTTTTGAAAATCTCCCTCAAATTATTTGGCCTGGTAGAGAAGTGCTTATGTCCAGATGCGTTTAGAGTTCACTCACCTAATTGAATGAAATTGTGGAAGAAAAAGTGTTTTTTTCTTTTTTTTTTAAATTTTTTCCTTTTAGTTTTACAGGCAGATAATGCCCTTTCAATGTTCCCACCAGGTGAGTGTGCGCTGGCTGTTGAGGATGTGCAGTCCCTGAGCTCTGTGCCCAGCTCCTCGCAGTCGCTGAGCTCAGGCAAGGCTGTGTCCCAGCCCCAGCGCTGCGTGGGTGCCTCCTCCCCGTGCTGTCCTGTCAAAGCCTCCAGGTCAGCCCCTGCCTCTGGAGTGTCAGTGGGGTTTTTCCACTCTGGCAGCAGCTCTGTAGTGACCTGGATCAGTCAGGGAAGGGAACTGAGGAAAACTTCAAAGAGGCAGGGTAGCGGCACAGGGAGGTGCCCTGAATGGGAATGTGTTATAGAGGGAAAAGTCAGAGATGAGAGCAGCCAAATGAAAACAGCAGAGAGCTCCCAGGCTGGTGGCTGTGCTGGGGCTGTGCTGGTTTTGGGTAGTTTTGCCTTAGATTATGAGAAAACAGCCACGCCTGTAAACCCCTGTGTGTGAGTAGCTGTGCAGCTCCCTGCTGTTCCCAGAGAGGAACAAACTGTGTTATGGGCAGAGTGTGACAAATGAAAAGGTTTTTGAAATTATGTGGAGCTAAAAATGAATTAAATTCTCCTAAGGAGTAGTAGGGAAAGGGGAGAGGCAAACACTATTAGAAAGAATGGAGTCAGGGAGGAGGAGAAGGAGGAGCTGTTTCCAGGCAGCTGTGGATAATCCTGAGTGTGAATGAAGGACAGACAGGTTTGGGTTTCAGAACTTGTGGAACTGGGCTTACTGAGAGCAGAGAGAGATTGCAGCTATATCAAAAAACTTCTTTCATAACTGAGAAAGAAAAAAAATACCAGGTCACTGATGTCCTTGGTTTCATACAACTCATCTAAGAGCAAAAACTCAGCAAGAGGAGGAGAGACTTTTAATACATGGTAGGCAGGGAGAATATGTTATATAGAGGGGCGACATAACAGCAGTGCCAGCAGCAAAGTGCAAAACGTGACATTTTTATTACTGCTGCACTGTACACAGCATTGCTGAATTTGGTAAATATGAGAAGTCTGGAAGAGAATAAGCTGGGATGAACTTTGGTGGGCTTAAAGGGCTTGAGTATATTCATGCTTTTTTCATGAGGCCCATCTCAGAGTAGAAAAGGTTACTGCAAAAGGGAATGCAGTAGTGGTGGTGTAAGGGTTAGGGTAATTCTGTAATTTTAACTTTTAACAATTGTAATTAATTTCTTTCACGTATTAAAATCTTCTATCTTATTTTCTCTCTAAGACTGCTAATCTAGCTTGCCAAATGCAAAAAAGTCTTTTCTAAACCACCCTATCCAAACTGAATAGCACCTTTTTAAATGTGTGTTAATCATTGAGCTGCAAATAAATATATATAAACTGATATTTTCTTAATATAATGATTTAATCTGAGAATACTATGAACAGAGTAGTTTTCTTTAAAAAATACACAATTTTAAGGAGCGTCAATTACAAGTTTTTCATTCTGCTTTTTTTTTTTTATGCTACTGTGGACATTTTTAGAGTTACATATGGCTTTTAGCAAGTTCTCTGTCATTTATGAAGATATGGATCAGCTACACAAATTACTTATATTGTTACTTGAGATATCTTTTTTGGTTTTGTTCATAATCAGTTGGAAATATCTGATTAAAATAACATGCTTTATTAAATTTTGGCAGATCGTTATTTAAAAATAATAATGAGTTTGATGTAATGACGGGAGCGTGCGATGGAGCAGGTAAGGGGAAAAAACTAACCAGTGTTGGGAACAAATAATTCAACATTGTGGTGCCAAGAGGAGCTGTGTTTCTCCACTGACTGCTTCTGAAGCAGCTCCAACCCCTTCATATGCTGCCAATATCTTTATTGCAGTGGGCTCCCTATACCCCCGACTCCAGAATCCTGGAGGTCATCACTGAGTCCCTGGCTTCTCCAAAGGCTCTAGGTGGGACCACCCCTGGCTGCTGCCCGCAGGTTCTTCCAGCAGCAGGAAAATGAGCTGGGTAAGGACAGTAAGACATTTTGGCTTGCGCTGCACACACACTGGTGAAACATCCACTCCCTGACTTGGCAAATTATTCCTCAGTCACAATCACAGCCGCAGCTCATGTTGGTACCACGTCATATCTCTCAAATATCAAAATTCTCCAAGGGTATCAGCGCAGATTTTAAGAAATTGCAGTTCTGCTTTAGAGATGAGTAAGCAGAGGCAGAGGTAGTGGAGGTGTGAACTAAAATCTGCTGTTTGTGGTCCCAGGTGTGCTGTAACTGCTCTGTTATACTATTATATGTCTCTAACTCAGGCTTTGCCTTTTGCACCCATTTAACAGTTATTAACTAAAGCTTCAGAAATACCCTTTTCTTCTGAATAAGTTTTAGGGAGAATCTTGATCTATAACATCAGTGTTCTGTCTCCTACTCTATAAGTTAATAATTAACCTGCTATTGGAAGTGTCATTTTGCTCCTGGGCCTCCAGAATGATCAGGCACTGAAAGGATGCAGTTGGGTCACTAAAAAATAAATCAACATGTGTATGTGAGGGTGACATGTCACATAGACAGAAACTTTCCTCTGAACTTAATTCACTCCCCTCTGCCTTTCTGGGCTGTGGGCACCGAGATTATTTGGCAGCTGTTTGCCATAGTAATAAATTTGGAAATAATTCAATGAGCTCTAGTAGGAAGCCAAGGCTTCTGACAATTGCCTGAGGCTTCTGCAATCCTCTGGTGATACAAATCATCCTGACCTTGCGATGCCACTCTGGCTCCAGAGTGCCAGAAAGGAGGAGTGCCCGATGTGCTGTGGTACAGGAAGAGACATCAGCCGCTGTCGGTGCCTCCCTCCTTCCACTGCCACCTAATTGCTTGGGGAATTGGGAGAACCATAAATAAGAGAGATTAAATTCTGCTGCTGAGACAGAAGTTTGGCTTTAAAAAAATCATGAGTTCCAGAAAGCCATGCTTATGTGCAAGATGGCTGTGTAATTCTGGGACAGATAATCATAATTTGTAGATAATTTGGAGCTTGCGACTGCTTGTAAATCCTGATTTAAGGTGCTGAAATTATTCATTTGGTGTGGCATTGTTTGGGGCTGATGAATGTTTCCGTGACACCTGGTGTAAAATAATATTTTTTCCATGATAGTTACTGTTCTCACTTTTTTCTTTAAGCTCCATTTGAACAGGCGTGTCTGCTGACATGTCTGTTACTGAATCAGCTGAGCTCTCAGGGCATGAGTACCCATTGCAATTATGAGCATTTAAATGTTTCTCTAAGTGTAAAATATTTACATATTTTGAAAGCCTGAGGAATTGATGTTTCCTTGATATGACTTTCTTTGTCTGAAAGGTTTCATCTCTGTAGTTTACACATTACCCATTATTGTAGAATTTATTTTTCCAGCATTTTAGTGCAAATGCTGCAAAAAATAAATTTACACAAAAACTTTGTGACTAGAATTTCAGTAAACTTGGTAGACGGTCTTTGTGCATTGCGTGGCTCAAAATTACAGTTGGCCACATACTGGGTTCATAATATCAAAATTTAGTTCAGATTGATCAAAGCCTTTGTAATTCCTTAGATAAAGCTAGTTTCAACTGCAGGTTTACAAGAAAGCCTTTACTCAAAGCACTTTCAGGCATTGTTACTACAGTTTTTACGGCCTTTTGCTATAGCCTCTACTCTTGGGTGCTTGATTGCTCCTGGAGTGAATATTGACTTTCTGCTGAGACAGACATGGCAAGCTGATGTGTTTTGTTTAATGTTTAAAAGCTACTCAGGCAGCCTGAGGTTCACATCCACCTTGGGACAGGAGGGAGAGAACAGAAAAGCAAGATGGAAAGAAGAAAAGAATCCAGGGAAAAAAAAAAAAAAGACATTTGTAAAAAGAGTTCTTGTTCAATAAATTCAAATCTGTCTCTGAATAATAGAAAAGCGGATTTTGAAAAGCTTCTAAATTGTTCCCTGAACTGAGGTCAAGGAAGAAAATAATGCTATTCACAGTAGAACACGGATCAATAAGAAATCCAAATAGGATGGTGCTTTTTATTGCAGTTATGTTTGACAGCATGAGTCAATGTGGAGATGCAGACCCTCTCAGTTTAGAAGCCCCAGTTTTTCTGTATAAATAAGAGAGAGCTGTGCTTCCCAGAGGCTGTTCCTGTCAAGGATAAATGCCTGAAGTTATGTAGCTTCTCTAAGTTACAATGTTTTGTTTGATTCTGCATCTTAGCATGGCAACACACCCTTGAAAACTTGTGACACTTTACTGTTAGTATCACATGCCAAAAATGTGAATTTTTTTGTTCCAGATGTTTTTTTTTCCCAGATGTGGTTAGAGCCTTAGCAGCAGAAGTCACAGTAGCCAGCACAGTTGTATCTCCCTGATTTACAAAGTCTTGGTGCCAGTTAACCTGTATCTGTAAGCGCAAAGGTAATTGTGGTGTAAGTTTTGAAATGGGAGAGTCTTCTGGCACATGTGAGTCACCGTGTGCAGCTGCTAAGACAGCTTCAGAGGCAGTTTCTTTGAGCTCAGCCTGCTCTGGATTCAGCTCTTCCTTAACTTCTTCCCTCTTTTCCACTGAATACTGACCCAGGCTGTCCTTCTACCACGTCTCCTTCTCTTCTAAGAGCTGCTTCCCTCTGCTCATCTTCCCAGAGTATTACTGTGAGCCACCTATTTGAAAATTTTCCATGTTGCCACTTCCACACAAACCCATCACATCGTCAAATGCCTCAAAATATTTCTGCTGGGAAAAAAAAAATGTGGGACACTTGGCAGTAAACCAACTTTCATAAAGCAGTGCTGTTTCTTCATGCCTCAATCTGTTTGGTCTTTTAATTTTTATTTTTTTTTCATGTTTTAATTAAAAGTTATTTGGAAGAAAGGAAAGTATTCATTTTTTAGCTTCATCTTATTTTGTAGACTACCCACCAAACTGTGATATCTGGCATGCCTGAAGGTCTCCCACTTGTTAAAAATTAAGAAGAACTTGCAAGTGTTTGAAAGCAAAAAATGAGTAGCTCAGTTTTTATGTCTCCCTCCTCCAACTGGCCCAGCTTTAATTTCGGGTTATTAAAATTCAAATCATAGTAACACTAAATATGGTTAATTCCGTAGGAATTTAAGTGTTTTGAGTCTGCAGACCAAGTTAGGTTAAATAATACTGCCATGTGCTAATAAATTTTTGTCTTCCAGGATTCTACCCACAAAGATATTACATTAGAAAATTGAAGCAGTTGCTAGAGTTTCAAGCATATAAATTTGGAAGTATTCTAGCTTTGAAAAATGTCAAAAAATAAGCCTGAAATGATTCTCTGTGTTCTATTCGCATCAAATTAATTCAGTTTGAGAAGCTGCATCTGTAGATTTTCATTAGCATTACTTCCAAACCCAGTTACCACCCCGCTTTCTGGTTCTTGAGTGATGGAGTTATTGAATTCCTCACAGGATGAGGTTATCTGGGGCCCTGAGGATAAAATTCTGAGAGAGTTTATTGCTCTGATAGAATTTGTGTTTATTACTTACTATCATGAGACTGTTTCTGTGTTATTTATATATATGTTTATGACATCTCATATAAATTTCCAAATAAGAACAGGATAGTATAGGTCACATATGAAGGGATTTCAGTAGTCACTCTGCTAAAGCTCTATGGTCCTTCTGTATCATTTTAGCAAATTGACTAATAAAATGTTAAATGAGCTGTTTGGTGTTTCTATGGTCTTCAAGGTGACTGCAACTTGGATACAGTCTGTATTTTGCATAAACATTCCTCTTCTTCATCACCTTAGACTGACTCTCCAATGTGTTAATTCTTCTCATTTACGATTTTTGATATAATAAAAACAGCTTACATAGCAGAGAGAGCCTTAATTGCACATTAAACTGCCTTCTTTGCTGAGCTGAGGGAACTCACTATAAAGCAAATTTGAATTAAAGTAGTGCTGGCCATGCTCAGAATTCATTAGCTGTTTAAAAATCTTAGTACTGTTAGCTAAACTGATGTGGCTTTGAATGCTGATAAGGCTGGAAGCATAAATGCTGTATGTGCAGCATTGCTGGACTGTAGAAAGAATGGCTTAACCTGAACTCTGGCTTTTAAACATGCCTGATTTCAGTGGATTAATGCCTGTTAAGAGAAATGAAGATTTCCCATCCGTATAGGAAAACAAAGCGTTCTTTTCTCATGGCAGACTGGTTATGCACTGCTCTGCAACTGCCTCTGGTGTGCCCATAAAACTGACTCCAGCCTGCTCCCAGTAACTGGAACTTGCTGGGAGCAATATCCTGCTGCCTGTTAGAAAACCACAGCAGCCTTTTAACACCTTCAAGAGCCAAACTTCTCTCCTACTTTTCTACTGGATTGCATTATAGAATACTGATGTCCGTTTAGAAGCAGTAAAACAGTTTAAGAGTTTAAACTTAACTCTAAGTTACGTATTTTTTTCCTTAGCTAGACACATGGGCACCATCTACTGCCCCGTAGCACCTCCTTATTGATCTCTATTGCACTGCATGAAGCAGGCCAAGCTGTTGTCGAAGGCACCTGGGCTGGCCCCAGGAAGATGATGAATCAATAGGTTAAATTTAATTGATGTGGTGTATTCTCCTGAATGACTAAACCTGGCCATATGCTACAATGGAAGTGTACCTTTTATCTTTGTTTTCCTGGGTCTTAGGCTATAAAACTTTAGGCTACATCCTTTACTCAGGCTTACTGTACGTTTCTGATACCATAGTGCTCTAATATCTTGCTGTATGTCACTGTCATCTGGGCTGCAAGACTAATGCAAGAATTCATCTCGGCTGTGTTGCCCATATATCCTTTGCACAAGGCAAAAATATTTGCCAGACTAGAGACAGAAGCAGCAGTAGCTGAGTAATGTGTGTGCAAAATGATATATGAATGCAGACCTCGATTGACTGGAAATGAAATACTGTGATAAAAATCCCATTTCTGAAATGTGTGCTTGTGCCAAGGAAGGCATTGCCTGCTCTAGGTTTTTATAGAAGTTGTACAGTTTAAGCATTATTTTTTATATACTAACTGGAACATTGAGAAAGTGTACTAGTGGGTTTGGGAAAACAGTTATTGTAAGACTATTGCCAAATTACCCAGTCAGACTTCAATGTATGCACTTTACAGCATTCTGGTTTTTATGCCATTCTGGATTAGAAAAGCTTTTAGACAAGGGAGGGAAGGTGTCAAGAGATGGCAGATTTGAGGAAATGAAAAAAATTTAAACAGGAAAACATTTGTGTTACTTCAAGCTCATGATGTTTGTAGTAAAAGATCTAGTTTTGAGACGCTTGCTCTTTAATTTGGCAACAAAACAGCTCATGGTAAAAATGCTGTTTAGCTCTTAGATGTGCCTGTTGAGATGCTGATGAATAGGTAGTCTAAAAAGCACCACACCAGACTTGGACCAAGAATAGGAAACTCTAAATGTACTTTCTCTAAAAGTAAGTTCAAGTATCCAAAGATCAGAGCGTGTGAAAGCAGAGGCATGGTATCAATTTGATTTTCATCTGTCATTTGAACAGGTATGGAGGCACCTAAAAGCAGCAGGAGAGCAGCATGGAAACCAGGAGAAACACAAAGAAAGAGACAAAGGTAGGAGGACTCATGCTACAGCCTTTTGGGTGGGTGAAAGTTCCTGTTCTTCCTAAAAGCGGGTTCTGCTCAAGGAAGAGTTAGTTGCTGCATGGAGCGCCCGTGGAGCTGCCGAGGATTTGCAGGAATTGGCAGTGAAGGGAATGGGGCAGGAGCTCGGGGCTGCCGAGGTCAGGCCAGAGCAATGTGGTGAGATGAGGGCTCTGTGGGCGTACAGAGCTGTTCTAGGTTAAAAATTTGGAGGAATGCCTTGATTCCTAGCAGGTTGTGATAAATTTTGGAAGGTTTTTAAGCTCCAAGTGTGGGATGTTTTTGGGGATAAAAGCTTTACTTGCTGTGGGCGGTGTTTGAAGACCTCTGTGAACCAGCGTGAAAAGGCCGGTCGGCCTTACTGCTGGTCTAAGCAAGTTCCACTTCTTGGAGTTCTTTTTAATTTCTGCCAGAAGTTTGGTGTTGCCTTAAGTATGATAAATTATGGAGAAAAGCTCGTATCTATGAAAGTACTTTCTCTTCTAAGGTGGCCTGGAGCCCTGCAGACCCAGGCCGCTGAGGGACAGCCTGCCCAGCCACAGGAGCGCCTGGGGAACGGCAGCTCTTGCTCCAAAGAAAGGGGAGATTCACAGAGAGTGACCTTTCAGCCTTCAGAGGTTTCATATGTGTGCTCTCCTGAGGGGCTGTTATTTAACTACAGGCATCAGAAGGTGTTCTCCTGCTGGCTTTGCAGCTCTTGCCCATTGACAGGTCAGAGCAATCGGCGCAGTTCCTACCAGGCCGTGCCTTTGGAAAGGTCACGCACGCCCCGGCAAAGCCTGTCCCTCGCATTTTAAGAACAGTAGGAGTCAAATCTTATCAGTAACTGTGACCAACAGAGCTACAGGAGCTGCAGTTTAATATTCTATTACAGATTAGGAGTGCTGGGAAAATATCTGAAGTAAAACAAGGAAGAAACCAAACAAAACAACGCTCTTTAAGGCTGAATGCTTTTAGCATCTAGTCTGTCAGTACAGAACTTCTGGTTAATGTGTTGTGGATTTCTGAAGGAAACATATAAAGATTTCACTGAACAATCACTAAATTAGGGGATTTTTCTTAAGGAAAAAATTATCCCCCAGACCCCCCCCACCCCGCCCCCCCAAAACAAACAAACAAAAAACCCAAACCAACTCCAACAAATCCCAAACAAACAATCGGACCACAAAAAAGCCGAAGTGAATTTTACAAGAAAATTATAATTTCTTAGATGGTATTTTTAATGATAGGAAAGAACATATTCAGTGTTATGTGTGTTTAAGTGTTTAGTGCAAATGTGGGGTTGTGCCGGAGTACAGGAATGTTAAATGCAGTGCTGTCACTTGGCATGCTGCATTGCCAGCTCTGCTGGAGCTGGGAGCTCTGTGTGGTTGCAGCAGCTGCCTGTGAAACATTTCTGAAGTGATGGCTTTCCTGCAGCAGGGCAGACTGGCATTCAGAGGGGAGGGAGGGAAAGGAAGGTTGAGATACAGAAAGTGACATTTTGAGATCACGCATGTGCTGTGGTTGGCCAGACCAAAGATCCTGGTATCAACTAAGCAAGGGCACGAATCTCTTGGGGAAAGGGTTGTGTTGTATGTAAGAACTCAGAGTCACACCTATTTAAGGTTTAGAGGCAAGATAGAGTGTCAGTGGTAGGAAATTAAAAGTTCATTAGCAGCCCTGGAACCACACTGAGCAGGACATTTCTGTTCTCTGTGGGATATCCAAGCATCTGCTTTGCAATCAGAGAATGACTTTCCAGTGTAGTAATGGGAGTGGGCACTGCTAAAATTTCTGGGAGTGAGAACAGTACCAGAGATTATTTTAACTAAAATTCATCAACCATCTGCATTGTCTAAGCTACAGGTACCTCATGCTTCAGGATGAGGTAGCGACACTAAGCACATTAACTAGTTTAGAATCTGTCATAAGTAGGAGTGTTCTTAAAAAAGATTCTTTTCCCCAGCTGGAAAAGGAAGTAAAGCTGAACTAAATGACTCGTGTGTACATTATCAGTCTGAAGAGTTGTGGTTGCATGTAAAAGAGATTGTCACTTATCCAAGCAATGGATAAGTTATTCTGATTTGCTTGGCTCGATTTGTCTAAGGTACATTTTTCCTGCCTTCAAAATCATGTTTTAAAGCCACTTCATAATTCTTGAGAAGCTAGTTCATGACTCCTAAAGGTCTGTTTGAACATCAGTGAAGCTAGGTACAAGTATAAGCTGCTTCTGAAACAGGTGCTCAGCACTTGTAAAATCCTGCTAAAATGGATAAGCTGAAGCCTTCAGAACTGGAGGAATGCTTTAAATCCGACTTTCCTATATTCATTTGTAAAATGAGTATTTGTTTTCATGGAGTACAATGCATATATTCACTAATGTTTGAGGTTCTCTGTCATATGAACAGATGCATGTAGAATGAAGAGAGAAAAAGAGGTTATCCTGTCTGCTTTGGGATTTGGCTTTAGTTTGATTTATTTGTTTATAAGGCCCCAAGGCCAGAGAGTGTGAGATGAGGTTCTGCCACCAAGGTTATGCACGTTAAACTTGAAGCATGGCAGCAGAAAATGTTGATAGCAATGGTGTCCATTGCCAGCCATAAAGGCCTGCACAGTGTTCTTGCATTACATCTTACTGGCTGTGTTAAAATGCACTTGGTCCCTCACAGTCATTTCTATCTTAATAAAAACGTGCTGCTTTTAAAACTGTAGAAAAATTCGAATGGCAGCTTGGTACTTCTGGTAATAAACTGCTGCTACATTCATCCCATAAAGCAGCTACAGCAGAATTCTGGAGCAGCCTCAGCCAGGGCCCTGCACAGCCCAGCCAGGCTGGCTCTCCTTTCCTTGCTGCTGTAGCAGCGCTGAGCCAGAAGCAGGAGCTGTAAACTTTAAAATATGACTTTTCAGCCAGAAAGCCTTTTCTTGCAGCCCTGAAAGCTTTTCCTGCATTTCAAGTGAGTGGGAGATTGTTTCCCCAGTCATAAGTCTGTCTCTAAATGCTATAGCAACCAAAATTAGGCCATACATCATCCGAATAGTAGCTTTCAAAGAATTCTTTACAGGATCAATTCAGACCATATAAAGCAGTAAGGTTTTGAGCCCAGTCACGGAGAATAGCACCATCATGAATGTTTCACAGGATGAAAGGGACTTGGGTGGCAGGAAACAACACTGCAAAACTGCAGGAAGAACGTGGATTGGGATGTTGACTGTTGGATCTGTTGATTTGTGTGGAGAACTTGTACCTTCTCCATGGCTTTTATCAGAACTGCATTTGCTGTCTCATTGGCTTTCCTGAGGGAATTCATGGCATGATTGGGGTTGGGAGGGATCTTTCCAGATGGCCAAGTCCTTGGGGAGCAGCATGGTGTATAGACATAAGAGGTGTCTGTCTGCCCAGCAGCCTTGCTGGTTACTGTGTGTGTCGGGCTCTTACCAGGATGCTACAAGCCTGGCTGGCCTCGATGGACTTCAGGACCTTGTAAAGTGATGTGAGTGGAGCTCACAGCTCCAAGGAGAAGTAAAAGTTCTTGCCAAAGCAGTGAGGATGTGTAAATATACTCGATAAGCGTTCTCTGGAAATATTTCTTT
Organism: Hirundo rustica; assembly: GCF_015227805.2. NCBI lineage: Eukaryota > Metazoa > Chordata > Aves > Passeriformes > Hirundinidae > Hirundo > Hirundo rustica. The sequence continues at coordinate 7,917,241 of NC_053464.1, forward strand.
ACGTAAATAGCTGATAGGCAAGTCTGCAGATAGAGATGAAGTTATGGCCAAATTTATCATACCAGCAGGCTTTGCTGGGAGTACTAAATATTGATGTTCATTGTTAGCATGTGCATCGCATTACGTGCCATTCATCTCAATATAAATACTGAAACGTCTGACAAGGCATTACTCACCATGTATAACCTGTCAGAGCATGTCACTGTAAATCATTCATACTGGTGAAACCTCATTAATTAATGGTTAAGGTAAAAAACAAAAAAATACAAAAAACCCCCAAAAAACTCCAGAGATTTTTATTTCTGCATGAGGAGCAAAGTTATGTTTTATTTTACCAATCAGCATATTAACCTAGTGAAGTTCCCTCACTAGTTTTATGTGTTTCTGTTCCACATTTACAGTATTATAATGTCTTCAAAGGTGGATTTTTTTAGAATTTTCATAGTTTGAAAAGAATACATTTGATTAAAATTAATGAAATTTTTGTTCTTAAATCCTTGGGAAAAATCCTTGAGAAAAGTCAATAAAATTCTTGTAGATTTTAAGGACTAGTGCACCCTGGCAAGGAAAATCTTTAAATATTTTAGATTACAGTGCCAGTTACCCTAGATGAATAACCCTAATGCAAATAACCCTAGATTTTTGGTCCACAGATAACTTTTCTGTGAAAAAGTAGAACTTTATATTAAATATTTGTGCAGTATTTCTTGGGTCCTGCTTACAAGCAGGCTCTTTGCTGCTGCCTGGGTGATGTGAGTTTTCTCTCTGGAGAGCTCATGTGCCAGCACAGGAGGGCAGGGGCAGAGCTGCTGTGCTTCAGTTGATTTTAGTCATTTGATACAACTTTTCTTTCTTCCCCAGCTCGGATTTTTGTACACATGAAGCTGAAGTCAATTGGCTATAAAAGGTTATCAAACACTGGCTAATCTATCCAGTATGTATAATTAGAACTTGGAAGGAATCTTGTGGAAGCACTAACAATCCTGGAGAAGATAATTAAAGCTGAAATATGAATATAGTAACGGCCCCCAGGAGGGGAAAAATCAATCACATTACTGCATTAAAAGAAAGATTTTGAACCTTGACTCAGATACTCGTTGTGTTATGAATTGCACAACCTCCATCTGAATCTGCTTTTTAAAAAATTAACTAGAAGAAGATCCTCCTAGGTAACAACTAGTGGATTGTGATTAGTATTTGTTTTTTAAAAAAGGAAAAGATTCTTATTTCCAATTGATGCAGGGACTGGGAAGCCCAAGTGTCACCTCCTTTTTGCAGAGGTGCAGCAGGAGAGGATCTATAAGGTCCCCAGAGTTCCAGCAGAGTAAATAAGGGCAGAAGAAAGCTTTGGCAGGGTTACTGTTCCCTGGGCAGTACCCAGCTCATGCTGCACCAGAGGTGCCATGGCCAGGCTGTAACAGTCCCTGTGCAGCCCCACACAGGACCTGTGCCAGGGACGATGGTGTAGGGAGCCAGCTCGGTCACACAGCTTGATCTCATCTGGGCCTGTCACCTGCACATCCCACTGCTCCATGGACATCCCTAGGAACAAGCCAAATGTTACTTCCAGATTCTCCAGGGAGTCTGAAGCTAATCATTTTGCTTTGTTTCATTAGGCCAGCTGTAATGTAGCAGAGCTAATGCAGTCATATCCCAGTTAAGGTACCAAGCAGCTTTAGCTGCTTATCTGCCATGGAAAAGAACCACATTCACTTTTGCAATGAAAATTAAATGTGGAAATAATTCCCTTTTCCTTTTCGGAATATTACTGTGCTATTAAATAGGCTTAAGACCATTAAAGAGTAATGACATAAAGTTGCATGCATCATTATTTTAAAAAGAGATTGAATGAAAATATACTGTCTATCTATTCCAGCCCTTGCCTAATCCTCAGTTTAATAGAGATTTGTAAGGGCCATGATGCACAGCCATTTAGTAATGAAGCAGTCGTCAGTTTCTAAAGCAGGAGGTTTAGTATCTACACCATGAATGAAGTAAGCATAAAAGACATCAAAGATACCGTTTTCTCAGTCTCAGTAACTTTAAAGTTTTTCTATTAGCGTAGTCATACCTAGAGAAATGAAATGCAAAATAATAGTAGAATATCAGATTCTTTGCTCTCAGTTACTTAATGTAGCAGCTGGTTACAACTGATTTCTGTAGTTACCTGTACTCATGGATTACTTTTGGCTCCACTGCCCTGGTGTGACCAGGCTGCGGCTGGTGCAGCATCTGGTGGCTTCCCTCTTGTATCAGTGGGGAGATGAAACAGGAAGGCTGGAGGTCACGTCTCCACTCCTAAATCCCATGTGGTAACTTGGGGTACTGATTCTGCATCTTCAAAATGTGCCAGCTGAGCTTGGACTCTTAGCTATGGTTCTGAAAACTGAGATTTTATAAATATTTGTCTCTGCTGAATGAATGACAAGATTAGAGCATGGGTTGTCATCTCTTACCTCTGCTTGTCTAAGTTTGGAAGTTGTGTGTGTGTTTGTGGGAATCAAACAGCTTCTTTATTCCACAAAAGGAAAAAAAAAAAAACAAAAACCCCAGAGATCCTTCAGTGAAGGCTTTAATTTTATGTGAAGGAAGCCTGACCTACGCTGTCACTCATCAATGCATTTAATGTACAAGAGCTGCCTGTTGTCACAGAACAAAGAATTTGGTGAGGCTGAGGTGAATCAGGGTCCCTTGGCCGTGCAGATCTTCTGCCTCTCCTGTGCCCTGGCTCTCCCAGCTCATCCTCCCCTGTCAGGCTTTGGGCCAGAGCTCCCACAGCCCCTGGGGCACCACGTAGCACACAAGGGGAAAATGGTGGGACACCTGTCCACAAAAGTTTATAATCTTCCTTCTGGTACATCGACATTGCTTGGCCTGGTTTATATTTTGATAGCTCTCCCTGGAGTCTTGGATCAAGCATTCACTTAGAAAATAGTGTAGTTTCCTTAGGGAGGCTGAAAACCTGGAAGAGGTTGCTTCTCTGTTCCTGTTCTGTGAGAAAATGATGCACGTGCACACACAAACACAGAGAGAGCTCTCTGAAGGGCTGGAACTCAGCTCACTGCAAAAACCTTCAGCAATGTGAATATTCTGTGCAACCCATGGCAAGGCAGGTCCTGCCCTGTGACTTACAGGGGGCTGGGGAGATCCGTGCAGGGCCTGAAGTGCCTGCACTTCCCCAGCCTGTGGGTCTGGAGAGACCTGGGAGGATTTGGGTTTTTTTAAGACATTGCACTTCCAATTTATTTTGATTTAGATATAGAAGTAGATTATATCAATAGGAAATCTTTGCATCTGAGTTTCCTTCTTTCAAAATAAGGGCTGAAATGGAAAGGGAGATATTGCCAAATAACTGGAACACGTATTCAGAATAAAATATTCATACAAGGAGGAAATAGGGTCTGTGCTTAATAAAAGAAGTGATTGTATGCTGTGGTAGCAATTATGTACATTCAAATATTGTGCTTTTTTTCAAATCTTGACTATAAATCCAAAATATATAATTAATGATTCTATCAATAATGCATTTCTAATTTTAAGATATGAAATGAAATCCCCTTACTTGATTTTATAGGCTGGCCCTTTAAGAAAAGTCTTTCTTGGCATTGGGTCTTATTGTGAGACGCAAAGAAAAGATCAAGAGTCTGAAATCTATGATAAATTGACAGGGAAGTTCCTGCTTGAAGAATGCAATGTGTTTGAAGTTTTTACAGATCCCAACTTTCCTTTTACCACAAAGGAAAAAAAAGTGATTGCAAGATGAAAGGACCTTGTTGACTGTGCAGACCCATGATGGAATGCAATTTAATCTCTTTCAGTCACCATTTCTGCTCTGAACAGGTTAAAACAGAAACCCATTAATGTTTGATTGCTGCATGAAATAAATTGGTGGGCTCAGACTCACTGGGAGCACACCAGCTGTGCTTTATATGAAAACTACCCTTACAGGTGACTCTAAATTGATACTTTTGTGAGCTGTCTCAGGTCAACACTGAGTCTGAGGCAGACAAGAAGTGAAGGCTGACTTTATCAAGGGACTATTTCTGTCTCTGTTATGTTGGTTTCATGGATTTCATTGTTCTCCACTGATGTCCTAATTCACCATGACATATCTGGCGCAATGCTATCCTACAGGGTCCGGTGCAAAGTGTAACAGTGGGCACCAGGAGGAATTCCCATGGATGCTCATCCGTAAAAGGTGCAACTTCAGTGAGATGCCATAGTTTGAAAAGCCTTGCTCATGTTACTCTTGAGGTAGATTGACAAGGGGTTTGGCTTAAGAAAAACATTACAGCCAGTGTAAGGCAAAACCAAAATAGAGAGTGTCCTTTTTTTTTTTTTCTTTGCCCTTTGGCCTCTCTCCTTTCCCTTAATGTTCAGCTGTTGTTCAACCCCTTTTCCTTTTCCAAAGCCTCTGTTGCATTTAGAAAAGGTAGTTTGTCCCTTATAATATCAGTTGGCACTTGTAGCAACACTTTCAGCCATGTAAGCCAGTTATATTTACTAATCTTTCCAAACCCTCAAACTTGCAAAAGTGGCCAGATAGCACTTCTGGAAGTCCGTCATCCCCACCCTTTACGTGTTTGTGGCCGTTAACATTATTGCATTCTGTAAAATTAACTCTCTTAGGTTTGCTTAGGTAAACTTACACATTTCTCAATGAATGTTGGGAATTTCTTTCTTATTATAATCCTATTTATCAGGGGTTCCAGCAGTAATACGTACAAAAAGGGTACAAACCCAGAGTTTGTAAGTCTTAGTCTGGCAGATTCCTTGACTGCTTTACATCATTTGTGTTGCTGATAAATAACTGCTCAGTTTTACAGGAGGGTGATACAGTGTATCTAAAGATTTTAATCTGATTTTAATCTATTTAAAATAGCACTAAACCGTTATGAGCCATAACTATGAAATGAAAGTGGCAACACCAATTCTCAGTAAAAAAAATGATGGAGGAGCAAAAAGGGCAAAAGAAGGGGCAGATTTACAGGTGGCCCTGGCAAACACTGCATGGCTTCTTCCAGCCCTGCTGGAGAGAATCATCTGTTCCTCCTTGTGCAGAGGAAAGGTGGGCACGGCCAGACCTTGGCTCTCTGGGTGTTTGCTGCTGCAGTGGAGCTGCTCCTGGGGGGTTACACAAAAACAGTTCTCCAAGCCTAGAAGCACAAGCAGGGCTTAAGTCACTTTTACTATGTTAACAAAAACTGTGATGAGACAAAGTGCAGTATAGGGGCGTCTGGGAGTCAACCTGCTTAAGAATGCTTCCTATAAAGAAACACAAAGGTGAAATGCTGCAGACATGCTCACCCTTTAGAACAACACCTCGCTTCTAACAGTGAGCATTCACTTTGGAATCTTGATCACTAGTAGCTCAGGAAGACATATCTTCAAACGTGCAAAACAAAGAGAACAGTATTCACAGCTGAAGTGCTCTCTAAGAATTTCACTTCCCCTCAACCCGTCTCTCAAACTGAATTTCAACAAATGGCTCTCTTGGAGGAAAAAAAGAAAGTAGTTTTTAGCTGAAATTATTTGTGGAAGTGAACACAAGCAAGAATGCAGCTGCTGAGGAAAACAATTTCTTTCTTCTCTCTTACCTAGCAAGAGGATTCTTGCTGAGGTGAACAACTAACTAACAGGGGATCTGATCAATAAAGCTTTTGCCTGCAATGAAAGTAGAAGACTAAACACAAACTGTTTATTGTGTGATTAGAAAAGGAAATGGGTGTTGAACTTCTCATTAAGAACTGCTTGGAGAACAGAGCCCCATTGTGCTAGGGTACTGTACAAACAAATTCTGCAGGAGACAGTGCCTTCTTTGAAATGGTTATCCTCTCATAGGGAGCCAAGAGGATGGAAATATGCTTTGAGAGGTTAGTCTTCAAAAACCTAACATACAGGCAGTGTAATCAAACACCCACTGGGTTATTCATTGATTGTTAGTCATTCACAGTTGACTCTCAATGACAAACAAACTTATTTTCATCGGATTCTTTCATTTGTATTCATGGATGTTGGGCATCTGTGAAAGCGAGATAAATGTGAAAGGCGCACTGTGCTGCGGCCATCCTGCTCTCCCGATGGGATGCAGCAGTGGGATCATGCCTGCCTGCTGGAGCCTGGCAGCGAGGAACCTCCCAGTCCCAGGGAGCACTTGGAGCACAGACTGCCACTCTCTGCTTTCAGATTGTCACCAGGGCACCAGTTACTCCTAACACACAGGAGAGAAGTTAATTTTTCACTACCAGCCTAAAGACGTTTTGCTGTGTTATGAAAATGTGATGGCAGTAGGTAGAAGGCAAGTTTTTCTTTCTATAGAAATCAAATAGAAAGAAAATGTCATCAGTGTGGAGGTTTTCAGTATAATTTTTGTGATCCTTGCCTGGGATCATGAATTACATGGATGCAAAATGAGTGCAGAAATAAAATAGAAATATCTGCTGCATATATGGAGAGGATAGAAGAAGGAAAAGGAGAGGATAAAAAAGAATAATAAGCATTACTACACAGAGAAAGCTTTGTTTCTGAGACAGGGCATTGGGCTATGAAAGACTTACCCTTAGCTATTGCCTCTGTTAAAAGAAAATGAAATATAATAATATTTGGCCATGAATTATGCTAATGCCTAAATTTATTCCAGGTAAAAATAAGAAATTTGTATAGCTGAGGATTTAAGTCTATAATGGTGTTTACCAAGGAGGACAGATTACGGAGAGTAAAACATGTTTTGATGTTTCCAGCTATTCATATTACATCACAAGATTTGGAACAAAATTTGGCAGTCCAGGCACCAATGAATTGGTTTCTTCTCTTAAGGAAGTACAAGTCATACAAGACATGTTTAGGGCAAGAGTACATCCGGAGTAGCATCTTTATTTTTGATTTCTATGTTTCAGCGATGAATTGGATTTCCTTAGACTTTGTACCAGAAGGGTTTGGCTAAACACAGTGCTAGGGACGGGCCTAAAAGCCTTTTTGCTACTGGATGTAAAGAAGAAACAGTTAAGGTACAAGGAAAGTTTTAGTTGAAGAATGTGTGTATTTACATCCTAATTTTTATATAAAGTTCTGAGGTCATGACTTAAGTTATATATGGTTTAATGCACCAAAATTCTTGTATAAGCATTGTTAATTTAAAAGAAGACTATTCCCCAAAGCAGGGGATGCAGGCAAATGTGTCTATGGGCTTCCATGGGTGTGATCCTGAGAATCTGTGCCTCTCTGCTGCCTCTGTTGGAAATGACCTTGAGTTTCTACTCAGTGAGTTCTGGCTGCTCACAGGTGTGCTGTGTCTGAGAGCAGGGAAATCCTGCTGGGTGGGATGTGACCCTTCACTTCTCCTCACCAGCTTTGTGTATGGCTGCCTTTCTTTTCACAGGACTGTTTCTAATTGACACGTGGTCACTTGAGGGACCTCCCAGCACAGTTAAGATTTGTGAATTGCCAGAGTTAATGAAATCTCACAACACCTGATGCCTCCACTTGGAAACAGACATTCCTGTGTGCCCTCATGCTGCTGGAAAGAGGCAAAAGCTGTTGCAAATGATGTGGGGAGAAAGGGAACTGCTTGAGCCCTGGTAACACCCGCTGTGTCCCACCTTTCTGGCTCTGCTGAGTGGTTGCACAGTGAGACGAAGTTATTCTCTTGACAGAGTTATTTATACACTCTGTGACTCAGCCGTCTTCTGAGGGATGGCAGCATGCCTGCCTGAGAAACAAACTTTGTGCTGCTACTTGCATTGTTTTTCTTTAAAATATTCATTGCCTGATGTTAGATCAGTGATGGAAGTGCTATAAGCACCAAAACAGTGATGAAAAAAAAAAAAAAGTGGAAATTGTTTTATGTTAATCATAAACTGAAAAGGTGGTCAAAAGTGTTTTTGCTGTTTGTGTTTTCCTTCCTTGTGTCAATAAGAAAAGACCTTCTGCTGCAGGAGGATTCAAAAATAGGGAGTCAGTGTTTCCTCTTGAGCCTGAACATTTTACATCTGCAGAGTTTCTGTCTTGGTGCAATAATTTCAGTGGGTACTGTAAAATAGTTCCTAATTTAGAATAACAATGAAAAATCAGGATCAGTTCTTCCTTTGTTGCCATGCATTATGAAATAATTTTCTTTTGTATGAGGCACAGGTAGAGCTTCATGAGATTTCCTTGGATTTTTGCATGGGCTGTTTGCTTGAGTGGACAAAATTTAATCTGGGAAGAATATTCCCATTGTTTTTGGGAGAGCTCAGTTTGTAAGTCTTTGTATCACACGACTTCACCCTGGGTTTTGTGATGTCATTTTGCTGTGTATTTTTATCCATTTGTATGCGGTAAGATTGTTTTTCTATTTTGGTTATTTTGGGGTTGAGGGGAGGATGACAGTATTCCTCCCCATATCCTCTGGTACTTTTCTATTCGTAACAGTAATTGTTTTGAATTTTCTTGAGGCAATGAGCCATTCCACTGGTGGGAGATAATCTTTTTTTCTTTGCAGTGAATTATGTGTATGAAAAGGTGGAGTATGTGGATTGGGTTTTAACCTTCATTGCTGTTGGTTTTCACCTTTTTCAATTTTCTTTTCACACTGTCTTTTTTTAACCTAGTTGCTCATGATTTTGTGGTGTTGCCTTTGTTTATGCTGCAAGATATCAGAAGCTCTGTTGTGTCAGATGTTTGCATGCCCATTCCTTTAATCCAAGTAAATTCATCTTTATGAATTCAAAATAATCTTAATTCATATTGTCCTTGTTAATTTAAAACAGAAATCCCATACCAATGTAGAACTGCATTCAAATAAGAATTCAGAATACTTAAAGCCTGATCCTTTTGGTGTTATAGTGCACTTGTATAGCAATGTCTGGAGCCTCTTGGCTATAATACCTGTTATTGGGAGGGAAAATCATAGTAGGTGCAGAGGATGTGCTCACCTTTGACTGCAGCTGAACATGCCATCTGTTTGATCTTCAGCTCAGGTTTTTTTTTTAAGTAGATCCCTTGATGAGAAGGAGCTAATTGCTGGCCAAGGGTGCTCTTTTATCTTGCTGCAAGTTTCTGCCTAGCACGGGTCTGATGCACGTTCTTTGTGCTGTCTGGATCCAAATAATCTCCCATGTCATGAAAGTAGAATGTGTAGGAGAGGAAATCTTGTGCAGAGGGGGACAGATACTGATCACCCACGTGTGAGTGATGACCTTGTGTCCTAGAGGTGGGGCTCTCTTAACCTTATTTTACCTTAGAGCTGGATAAATACTGCTACTTGTAATCAGGTTTTCTCTACTGCACAGGAAATGCTGAGAAACATGAGAAACATGTTTCTCTCATTTCTGGATTTGGTGTACTGATTGTGCCTCATGTCCTTGAGAAAGGCATTTACTTCTCATGGTGACAGTGTAGGTGGATGTGGGTGGCTGCAAACAATACCTAAAGCCAAGATGACCAGAAAGGACATTTCACTTGGGTTAGATTAAAGTGGAAAAGTCAGGCTAATTCTAATGTCTCACAGGTGGAAAGGCACAAAATATTTGACAAGCTGAAAGCTCAATGTGATTTCAGTTACACAGACACTAATGACAAATAAGCAATTATACAGAAGTCAAATTTCTCCTGTAAATTTGTAACACAGTAGAACATTATGCATAATTGTGTTACATATTGTTTTAAGGATGAAACTCATATTCCAGGCTCCATTAGCTTTCAGAGTCTTTGAAATATAGCTGTTGAACACATCCTAAAAATTAGAGACAAGATTATCATTGATTTTTATTCACAAAGCAAGAGATTTAGTGGCGAATTGATGCTGCAGTTTCAGTTCTATTTCTTTAAATACCTGTTGTCTTAAATTTTGATGTCTCCATTGTCCAAATCCTTGCTTTGCCCCAGTCACGATTCTGGGTACAGCTTTTGATGCAGTTAACAGTGACTCAGCCATCGCTACCCCTGGGTTCCAGCTCTGCCCTGTTGGCAGAGGTTACAGCCTGTGCAGCAGGGATGCTGGAGGCAAATCTCTGATTCTGTCTTGCCCCTACAATTCACAGTCTGACACGTTAATGGCAGTTCAAATATCCTAGGCCATGAACTGGAGTGACTGAGGAAAGGGCCCATGGGATAGTAACTGGAATGTGAAAGTAGCTTAAAATCAATTTAGTCACCTGGAATTTCATTATCCCTTTTCTCCTGGCAACTTTGGACCAAACACTGAGCTTGTTCTCTCCTTATCTGCACTAAATGTCCATTGTTTGTACACACATAACGATTATTATCCAGAGTCAGAAAGCTGCCTTGGAGATGTGTCTATCTCAGAGGTGTTGTGAAAGAGATGACCCTTGGAAAATACTCTAAAGATCAGCTGATCATCTGAGATCAGATTACATATAAAATTATTATTCTTCTGTATCACGACAAATTAAAGGCGTGTGGTCTTAATTTTCTTAGGCTTCAGGTTGGAGAGTTTTTTGTTCTGTTTGGAGATGGGGGTGGGGCTCTGTTTCCCAGTGTGAATTCTCCTTAATATAATGGTATTTCTATTAGACATGTAAATTCTAAACTAGGAAGAGTCTTATTTCTAGGTGGTGTTAAATGCAGATAGTGTTGCTCTGAATCAATAGGATTAATCAATTCTTCCTGCCTGTTACATTCTCTAATTTCTGTTCTTCTTAATTGTTTTGTTTTGCTAACACATTGTGCCAATTTAGGTTTGTGGTTCTGGGTTAGAAATGGGGCTCCCTCTGTTCCCATCAGCTCTTCAGCTTTTGAAAACTAAAAGCCTTTGATATTGCTCTCTTTTTAAACCTATTTCTTAATAAGAATAATACAATATAAATTGCTGGCAAAAATAATGTTCTGAAATGTGGTTCAGAAGCAGAAATTCAACTCTGAATATCAAAGTACTGATAGGAACACCAGAGTAAAAAAATCACTAATCCCATTTCAATGCAGAAGTATGCTTTAGTGAGAGATGTTCCACAAATGTTGGATAGTACAAAAGAAATTAATATAAAAGAAATAGAAGGCTAGTATTCCTGCTTACCTTTGCAGAGGTATATACCTGCTTTTCCAACAAAGTCATGACCAATCTGTGGAAGCTATTATACAGCTGGAATAATACAGTACAAATTGCCTGATCCTCATGGATTGATGTATTTAGTGCTCTGCAGCCTTGCCCTCCTCCATTACTGTCCAGCATGGCAGGTGATAATGGGAGATTCATGGTACCATCATGTTTTCGTGTGCTTTATGATATTCAGAATTTCTGTATTGTTGTAGTACTGATTTTGTTGATCCATGCTGTGAGTACTGACCTGATATTTTTCATTCTCTGTCTCAATCACACTGCAAATGGAGGAACCACAGTAATTTTCAGGAATGGATATGATTCAATAGCAGCAAAAGCATGTTTTCCATTTGCTCTGTGATGAAAAGCTGTAGAAGAATCTCTCTGCAACAGGCTACTGACCCTTACAAAATGCTTTTGTACAAGTATACTCATTATCAGCCACTGTCAAAGAAACAAATTATTTCTTTCCTCTCGAGGTGAAGTGCTCTGAATGACAAGCACAGGAGAAATAATACAGTAATTTGATGATTTAAGGTGTGGGAAGTTGATTCACAGTTTACAGAAACAACAGTGATTGTCAGTCTACCCAGAAAGGATTTTTTGACTTCACATAAAGGGATGCTTTTGACGTATTTTGCACTAGAGTTTATTAAACAGAGGTACAGAATGAACACCTAATTTGTGTTGTTGAAAGGTGGTGTTTTCACATACAGGTGTAATATTTGAAATTACTCTTTATTCTAAAGACAAATTTACAGATCCTCCTGGGACCACTGTCTTGTGATGGTAACAACTGCTGACAATATTACACCAAGCTACTGAATGCTTCCCCTAGCATTGTTTTCTCCAAAAGTATTACATGTATTCTGCACAGGCCATGTTGACTCACACAGTTCATCTCTTTTGACTTTTATGTGTATTTTCACCCTTTCAGACAAGCTGAACAACCCTATTGATAGCATTTGGAATTCTCCTGGAAGCTCATTCTCCAAGTGTAGTTCTGGAAGGGGATCTGTTTGTAGGGCTGCCCTAAGACTGGGAGATTTTGGGTTGCATCTTTCAACCTCCTGCTCTGCACAGGGTACACGGTAATGAGAGAATGGATCTGGAGGGAAAGGGAGACTGAGAAGGAACAAGTATTTCCTGTGTGGCAGCTCTCTGACTTCGCTGCTGGGCTTACAGGAAGATGTAAGGAGTGTTGGTTTCTGCAGGCACAAAGCACAGCTTTTGGAAATGTCAGGCGCTCGCTCCTGGCTCCCGCCGAGCACCAGCCATGGCAGGCAGGCAGCCCCTGGAACCTGCTTCCCTTTGAGCCCCCAGCTGGAGCAGGCTCTGTGAGCATCCCTCCCAGGCACAGCACTGAGTGCACACAAGGGGAGGTGTGTGTTTCTTGAAGAGGTGAAGACTTGGTAGAAAATGTTTGCTCTGTTTCAGATACTGCAGAGCATTCACATCTTAAAACTGCCCTTAAGGAAAGGTATACGTCAATATTATTTCAGGCAGAATAAAAGGTAGAGTGTGTTAATAGAATAATAATGAAAGAAGCACTGAAAGGCTGCCTTATTGCCTGAGATGACTTTGTTGCAGCAAGGCAGGACTAGCATTCCATCAAATCATGAACTTCTTGTTTTGGAAGGAGGTCTCTGCGCCCACGCGCTCGTGTGTGGGCACCTCAGCTGCCCAATCCCGCAGCTGGTGGCCGCGCTGGCCAGCTGAGCTGTGCAGCTCCTGTGTCCCCCAAGAGGAGCTGCCAAGCCCTTGCAGTGACATTCTGAGTGCCTGAATGCCCACAGGGGCTCTGCTGTGGGGTGGCCTGACTGCAGACAAGCTCTGTGTGGGTCTGTTACCACAACCTGGAATAGAGTTAAACACACAGCTTACTGCATGGTAACGAGGTAAAAGACTGAAAGATTCTCAAACTGGCCATAAATTATATCTCAAAGTTCTGCCTCTTGAATTTTACATTCAAGAGCTGTAAAGTAATGACAGAAGGAGAAATTTCAGTATGGATAGCTTTTGCTAATTGAGCTAATACTTTCCAGGGAAAATGACAGATAAAAAGCACAATAGGATTGGATTTCTGCTGGCTCCTAGAACAAAATTCAAAGAGTAATTTTTTTCTGGGAGGTATATTCATTGCTGTCTTTGTGTTTTCCGATTCTTAGTTCTGTACTTAAAATAGTAACATCAGGAGATGCAGGAAAAATGAGATTGTGGAAGAAATCCTGAGCTGCTTTTCAGAGCAGTGCTAATAAGCAATCAGGTTTCAAGGAGATTAGACAGTAGTTTCAAACATTTCCAACATGAGAGCTCTGTGTATGTGTTCCTAAAAGTTTGCTGGTCACATGAAGGAGGATCTTGACAATTTTTCAGATAAACAGAGAAAGTAAAAGCATAAATCCTGTAAACCAGAAGTGGTTTAGCCACTGGAGCTATCACAACTGCCTGGATGGTGACGGGTCAGGGCTCCCCTGGGGCAGGACTGGGAATGGAGCTGCAGGAAGGGTGAGCAAACTCCCCAGCGGGTGCATGCTGGCATTTTCCCTGATGGGACACTGTACATGATGATCTGCATGCACAGAGCTGCCTCTGAGCTGTTTCTCTGCCTGCACGCCGTTATTCCAGATTAACTGTTGCTCTTTCCTGAATGCTCAGACCTAGTGCTGACAGCACAGGAAAAGCAAGGGCCTGGTGGGTTTCTTATCACTGTGTTGGTCCTTTACAGCACGAGAGGTGCCTTTGTTCCTCTGTTTTGAATCTCCAAGGGCACACATTTGTGATGTCAGGACTACTTCATGGATCTCTGAGTTCTGGCCAGAGAGGTCTCCTGGCATGGGTGGCAGGAGCGCTCGCCTCCGGAGCAGACACGGCAGCAGTGGTGTGGGACAAACTCCAGGAGCAGGCACACACAGGGCATGAGCTCAGGGCACAGATGGCAGTGGGAGAAGGGGAATGGGATTGCTGCAGGCAGACAAGGGGACACCTGGGCTGGGGGAGTCATGGCAGGTGTGTGGAAAGCAAAGGGGGAAGGAAGAGCAATTTTGCAAGGGCACAGTGGTGGGAAGGAAGGCAGGATTTGTTTTGAAATCAGAAGATTTGTGTTTTGTATCCAGAGAGTTGCGTTGTTCTTGTTTAGGATTTTGTGTTCTTTTTAAACAGCTCTGGAGACTGAAGCCTTTGTGTGCTTTTGGTATGTTCTCCCTGAAGGCTGCTCCCTGCCGTGGTGCCCTCCAGCTAGCTCCAAGGCTGCCTGCTGGGCTGCTGTGTCCTCTCCCTGGCTTCCCAGCTCCTCAGCTGTATCCCCAGAGGAGTTTGTTCCTGATTAGCACCAGCAAAACCATTACTTGAGCTTGCCATGCCCCTCACTCTGAGTCCTCAGCACTACGAGATGAGGATCTGTGGATGTGGCCAGGCTGCTGCAATATTCCAAGTGCACAGTAGGTCCTGGTCTCTTCCTCAGGAAACCAAAGCAATCTTCTGCCTGGGTTTGTCCCTGCCAACGCTTAGTGTTGCTAGAGGAACAATCAGTTACTTGAATGTCCTGAGAAATAATTTTAGCCCTGACATGCTTTTATTTATGTTCATTTCCTTTGAGTTAGCTGGACCAGATAATGTGCATATCTAACTATTTCCTTCTTGCAGCCAAGTGGGGAGTTGCTAGAGATTGAGAGAAGATAAATGTTTATATAAATCTTAACCAAAACTTCCAATAGTTACTGCAACCAAAAAAATGCTTCTTATATCTTATGTTCTTCTTAGGCATTTGTTACGCTGCTGTGACAAGATCACAAATTCATGTTACAAAGAAACCATACACATCAATGTATGGTTTTCCATACATTCCCTGCCCCTGGCTGCTCCTGTCACTGACAGAGCTGCCTGTGAGGATGCTGTGACAGCCAGAACTGACCTCAAGCCCTGCTCTCCTGGGGACTGCTGGGTCCTGCAGGGCAGGAGTGCTTTTGCTGCAGAGGAAAATGTGGTTTGGAGGCAATAGAGACAAAGACTGCGTTTGGAGTATTGGGGAAGAGGCAGTGTCAGTGCTGGGTGGTAACTACCCTGAGAAATCAGTATTTCAAGGCAGCTTTGGGACCTCTTTCTGTCCGAGGCTCTCCGAGTTCTTATTGTGGCTTATTGAGGTCTGTTATTTGTGCACTTCACAGGGTTGCTATGGAATTTATTAGGCTGAATTGTGAATGCAGAGAGCACTTGCTTTCAAAAGAGAAAGAAATATGGTTTGCAGGGCTGCCTACAGATATAAGAGATGCAAATTCTGTTTCTTGGAATGTTTAAAAATTACTCTTTTTTGCCCACATTTCCCCTCCATACTTGGAGTTTGGAGAATTTTGCTCTCTAATTATTTCTTTTGGAGAGAGTTATGTGAGAATAACAAGAAGAGAGAAACTCATGTCTGACAACTCCCAATTTCCTCTTCAATGTCCAGAAGGAGCACTTCCTAAAAGAAGGAGCATCCTCCATACATGTGCAAATTAATTTGTTTTTTCAGTAAAACTAGGAAGAGTTTGCATTATTTTGCAGAGGGATTTATTCAAATATACAAAAACAAATAGAAATTTGCTGTTTGAGGTATATTACTGTGAGAAGGAGGGACAGCAGAAGTTTACCTGGAGCAGGATCCATGAACCTTGGCGGATTCTAGGCTGGTAAGATTTCAGAGAGCCAGTCAGAGCAGCAGGATCATGTTTGGGGCTTACACAAAAAACATCTTGGTTCCCATCTTTGAAACTGGGAATGTAGGCAGTCCCTGCCAGAGTCTGGGAAGTCCTGGATCCCTGAAGTGCCTGGCAGGGAGCCAGACACCTGTGAAGGTGGGAGGTGGAGGAAGAGCTCTCTGTGAAATAAGGTCAGGCTTGGTTTTTACATAACAGTTCAGCAACACAAGTTCCTGTGTTTTGATTATGAAAGAGCCTTTGACTAATTTGATCCATGTGATGGGACAAGAAATAAGCCAGGGCTGGGGTAGTTTTAGATTTTACCAAGGAAAATCTTTTAGTTACAGAATTGGAAAGACTGGAAAAGGAAAATGGGAGGAAAAGCAATATTTCTAGATTGCTTAGCTAAAGAATAGTCTTAGTGCAGTTGGATAACAGTTACAGATGGAATTTGATACATGAAAAGAAATAGAGTTCTGGATGATGACCAAGCAATGTTCTTCAGAGTCTCATAAAAGCAAGGTAAAAATAGGATTGTTAGGAGAGAATTTGATCTCAAAGATATTGGAAGGTATTTTTCTAAGAGAGTACCTAAAGGAAAGTGAAAAGAGAAGCTACTCAGGGACTAGCTGTGTTGAGGTCTTTCTGCAAACAGATATTAGAGTTATCAATTCTTTACTTAGAAGAATTTTGTAAATTCTTTGGGGGTAGTTTTCATCTGTATCTGAAGGAGGAAGTCAAGTTCAAGACATTGAAATATAATGTAAAAAGGCAAACTGAAAGATACAGATAAACCAGAAATCCAAGAGATCCTCATACTATGTTTTGATGAATTCTAAATATGAAAGATTTATCTTTTAATATACTCCTGGGTACTTTCAGCCATCCCCAGATCTGCTTATCAAGGCTGTGACATTTTCCAAATGACCTCTCTACTTTTAGTAATCTTAAATCCTTTTCAAAAGCATATTATTGTTGTGTCTGAACATTAGATTTTAAGCAAGGTAATGGATTGTATTTTGAAGAGCTGCATGATCACTCTCATTTTATCTGTGCTAGTTAAACCTTGATTTTTTACCTTGCCTGGATTAGTTTCAAACCGACAAAACAGCTCTTGCTTGAGCCTGGAGGAGGATCTCAGTCTTGCAAGCAATGCAAAGTCACAGCTAGCTGGAAGATGTCTCAGCTTCAGTGTCAGTGTTGCAGGTGTTTTATATTCCTTCATTTTCACACTTCCTTCCATCTCAACCCAAAAGCTTACACCTTCACAAAGTAATGCTGTAATGATGTATTTCTGATTCTGAGCACTTATAACAGTGTCAGCTTTCCAGCCAGGGCAGTGACTGTAGCTCACTCCTATAAACGTGGGCACAGAAGCACGAGGGGACACAAGGGTGCCTGGTGGGCACGTCGTCCTCAGCAGTGGGACCAAGACAGAGCCCAGCCCTCGTGGTCCAGGGTCTGGTGCAAACTGCTGCAGCCATTGAGGAACCATTAGGGGTGGATTAGTTTGGAAAACCCAGCCAAGAAGCTAATCTAAAACAAAATTATGCTATTTCCTGGCAACTAGCAAAGCTAAATTAAGCTGGCCAATTCCTGATAAAATCACAGCAGGGGGAGCAGAACAAGCAAACCAGAACTCTGTTTTGCAGTTGGGTCCTGTGCTATTTTTAAGTCATCCCGACAGCTTGTTAAATGCCAGTCTGGAGAGCAGCTCAGAGTATTGGCTCTCACTTGAGACATTTTCCACGGGAGGCTGTGCCCTGAGAGGGAGGCTGGCAGCAGAGTGCCCTCCCCACAGGGGAGCCAGCCCCTGCAGCAGCCCGGGCACTCCGGCTGTGTGGCTGTAAACCCCTGCTCCTGGCTCTCCATGCGCTCTCAGCGCTGTTACACGCTCAGATTGTGCTGCGTGATTTTGAGTGACACGTTTTGGTGTTTCCAGACCTGTGTCCTCTCTGTAGAGCACGCTTGGCGGTAAATACAAGTTGCACGGGCACCCTGAGAGGTCTGGGCTGGGCCTCTGGGGGGCTGTCAGGCATCCTCGTGCCCAGTCACTGCCAGTGCACCAGTTTGAGCAGTAAGATAATGAATTTTCTGAATATCCAAATATATTTGCAATTCTGAGGGGGGAAAAAAAAAGCTTGCAACTGTTGTCCTCGCTTCCTGGGTGGGACCTGGTATTCACATCTCCTGAGTTGCTGTCACACTGAGGTGCTTGTGTTAGGAGGGGATGTTCCCAGTCTCTGCAAGATAACACAGCACATCTCAGCTCTCCATCGATGGGTGCATTTCATTGTCTGTAAAACATTTTGTGACGGACTTTGAATAGTCTAGGAATGTCAATGGCAGAGCTGGATTGAGAATTCAAAAGACTATTTACAAAGGATCATAGGAGAGGAGTGTCTCCATTTTCCTCTGTGAGGCTTTGTGGTGCTTGCAGCCTCTCATTTTCTATTAGTGACATGTTCTGCAGAGTGAAGCAAAGCTTTCTTGTACTTAATTCAGAGTAGCATTGCTTATGCCTTGTAAATCTGGTAAGAATTGAGAACAGGAGCACAGAGTCCCAAGCATGCTAATTCCGTAGATTTCTTTCTTGTATTGAAAATTTTGTGGTATCAGAAGCTGCATTTGGATAAGAGAATCCTATCACAATATACTTTACCATGGTGTAAGTGAAACCACATAGTAGTTAATTTCTTTTTGAATGCAGAAGTCTTTTTTTAAATCTAAGACTTTTCCTAGTCCTACTTCAGGCAGTATTTTAGTCCCGTGGGAGCTCCATTACAAAGCTCTGAGCATTGCACTCTCAGGATGGCTGGAGCTGGGGCACAGCAGAGGGAACCTGTGCCACCAGGGGAGGGCACTGGGACCAGTGAGCGCCTCATCTCCTGCCATCAGTGCAAGCATCGGTGTGCCAGGAGAACGGAGATGGAGTTCATTGCTTTGTGCAGTTTTCTTCATAAGCAAGGACTCTGCATGGCTTTTAGGATGATATTAATTGGTTTGTTCTTAGCATACAAATTAGTTTTTAAACAACATGATGATGGTGACTTGCCTCATCAAAGCATGTTAAAAGGAGAATAATATGCTGAGTGGTTTGAATAATCTTATCCTTGCTTATTTTTGCTGTACTTAGGAATATCAAGGAAACAAATTGATAGAAATACATCCCCTGATTGGTACTTTCTGTCTAAATGGAAAATGGATGGTTAATTGTCAGTAGGTGACTTTTTTAGCGTGAATTCTCAGTTTATCCATATATGCAGTTGGGGAAGCAAACTAATTGATTAATTAAAGTGTTATTTGCAAGCGCATCTGAAAGGATTTTGGTGCTTGAGACAATTCAGTCAAAAATTTCTTGTTGGCAAAGAGATAGATACACTGGCTGTTCAGTGCATGGTCTTGATAATGTTCTTCTTAACTTTATCCCTTTCTAATCCTTTCATTTTCCTCAAATGTAATACTTTCTAGTGAAAAATGATATAAAATATAAATATTATATATATATATGTGTGTATATATATATGTATGTATGTATGTATGTAAAAATATGTAGGGATCAGCTTGAACATCAAATGTGAAGTCACATCATCCTCAAAAGGCACCAATGAACTTCTGAGGGGATAAAAATGCCCCGAGAGTCCAGTGCTACAACTCCATACCTAATTTTATGTGCTAAAACTTTGTCTGTGTCATGTCAGCAGAACCAATACCCGCACAGCAGATAGGCACCTCTGATTTGCTTTTTACTCCCACTTTGTTGAGTTGGAGGTTTTTATTATGCATTTAATGACAGCTGTGCTCTGGTGGCCTTGATTGCTAAAATTGATGTCTGTTTACGGTGCCATTATTAGCATCCAAGTACACGTTGTTATTGTGTTGTTTTTAACATCCTGAAGTTGTACAGATGGAGGTTTCCATTTAAAACACTTGAGTGCACAGTATGCAGTACAGGATAGGGTAATGAAACTCCATCTTCCCAGTTTTATTGGCTTAATCATCTGTATCTCTTTATTAGTTTATTAAAATATTCCTTCCCTCCCAGCCTATCAAAATGATACTACCTAATGCACAGAGTTACCTTTACTTTAGTGTCAGTGAGTGTGAGGTGTTTGGGGTTTTTTTTAAATGAAATCTTTGTATTTTGGGAACTTCATTTTCCTTATCAAATTCCTTCATTTATGTCTCACTAGCTCCTGATGACAGTATGTTGAAGTGGATCCTCTCCCATTACAGGGTACCTACATGGTTAACCAAAACTCAGACCTGAATCAGATTTTATCTTCTTTGCTATAGCTTTTACACTTCAATCCTTACCCAGAGACTGCTTTTAATTTCCACTTAGAGCATCTTAGATCCTCTCCTCCTGTCTGCTACATCCTAGATCCCTTGCGTTGGTATAACCATAGAGAAGGGATTGGCATCAAAGAAAGAAAATAATTCCATATCTTCCTACGCTGAAAGGCAGTTTAAACACATGTCAGATTAAAGTTTCGTTGCCCCAGGTGGGAAGGTTCAGACACCCACCAGCAGCCGGTACCTTGCTCCCTCTGTAGAGGAAGCATCACCGTTTAGCAAGTTTAGCACATGTTTGCAAGAGGCACTAACATGACATTATTCTACTCTTATTTGAAATCCTGAAATGTTGTGTTAGATACTGCTATTGTACTAGAAGTGCATCCAGTAACAATAGCTCGATATTTTTACAGGCATCTGGGAATAGGTGTCATATTCATGGTTTCATTATTTTCTTATTTCTTCCATTACTGCTCTGTTGTTTTCTCCAAACAGTTTCAGGGGCTTAGGAGTTGTGTTTTGAGAAAAAGACTTCATTGTGGGTTTTGCAGTGCTGAGCCTGAACTGGTCCTTTTCTGGAGTCACCTATCAGTGTCACAGCAGTGCCCTTCTTGGTGCCTCATGTCCTGGCTGGCCCCTGAAGAGAGCTTCTAAAGGACACACGCTGCCAGGAGAGTTTTCCCATTTACCCTTGCACACACAAACACAATTTGGGAGTAGATTCCCAAGTGGTTGCATCGAGATCTTTTTAAGTACTCAGATATGAATATGCTTTGCATAATAATTATATATAGATGTAATTGCTGAAGTCTTCAAAATATGAATGTCTCAATAGATGATTCAGTTAATTCATGGTAAGTGCAATAATAGTCCCTGCTGTGTTTCACATCTACCTCCCTGCAAAATGGATTTCTATATTTAACAAAAATGTAGATATTTATGCACAACTCCATTTGTACTTGTGGAGTAAAAGTAGGAGAAACACTTAAATGGGACAAGTTAATATCTTATTCATAGTTACAGTGAACAGCGGGGGAAAAGTCGATACCAGCGTTGGTATTGTCCAGTGTGACAAATGATATTGTGAGCTCACGCAATACTTGCTGTAAAATGACTTTTTGAAGTAGGTGATAAAAAAAGAATCTGCTCACAGAATTCAATATTTGTACAGAAGTTCTTTGTTTCTTTTTTGAAGGCAAAACTTCAGTTTCACCGAATTGTTTCTGCTGGTGTTTGCAAGGCTGTCAGGACCAAAGCAATCCCTAGACAAAAAAGACTGGCCCAGAAACCTGATCCTTTGATTCATCTTAAACTGCATTTTCTGTTTTGTTCCCACTGCCTTTATCAATCTCTCTCTCAGCAGCACTGTGCAAGGAAGCAGAGCTAGACCACAGCTCTGAAATGAGCCCTTTGAGTAGCAGAAGAGATTTTGTGCTTCTGGAGAGCAACTGGAGAGAAACGCAGAGCCTGGAGCATCCCTGCTCCTTGAGGGGAGATTTTGCAGACCTGTGGCTCTTGCAGGGTTTTATTTATCTTCCTAGTTAGTATTTACAATATTCTTTAAAAGCAATGCATTTAATAACATAGGGTTCAGTGGAAAATGCTGTTTCATTGTAATTGTGTAGTATGTTTCTGTTTTCAAATGTAAAGTAAATGCCAAGAAAGGATATTTTGAGGTTGTTTTAAATTCTGAAAATATGAGTTTCTACTCCATAAATGCTTTAAAATACTGAAGACTTTAACTTATGAACTTGCAAAATTATTTTGGCAAGGCATTTCTGATTTCTCAGTATCATCTGAGTTGAAAGAGGGAAGGACGCCTGGGTAAATGTAAAGGTGTGGGTTATACACAGCTGTGTGGGGTAACTGCAGCTCCACCATAGTGATGGTGTTTCATAAATCACTTTTATAATGTCTCAGTGTTCCTGGAAGTTTAGTGTCTCGTTGTGTTAACTACAGTGAAATACCTCTTGCAAATCCCTTTATGAATTTCATGAGTAATAGTATAGAGTAGGAAAATAAGTCATTAAAACCTTTCCAAATTATAGGAAGCGTCACCTGTGTGCACTGTGTTTTCCCCAACTTAGCCTCTTACGTAAAAGAGTGGCAAATGTCATCTGGAAGTAACTCTCTGTGCTCAGGCCTGTCACACAAGCAGAGCCATCTCAAGCGTGAACTGTTGCTTCAAGCACTGTTTTCACCGGGAAAAACTTCCCTCTAAACCTTGGAGTGACCCATCCACAGTGTCCCTGTCCAAATCCGAACTGGCTGGCAGGACAGGGAGACCAAAACTTCTGATTAGTACTGAATTAACATTCTTTTAGATAAAAACCAGATACTGTTTATATATATTAGTCATTAGCATTTGTTAAACGGAACTGTGGAGAGGCATCAGAAGACACATGATCAGTTACTGTACCCCGTGGAAAAGCTGACCCCATCCCAGGATTTGATATTTTTCCTGTAAGCAGAAGAAATAATCTCAGAAGGGAAACTGTTTGCTTGAAGATTCCCTACAGCCAAGGCTCAAAGATGTAAAGGCAAGAGTGTTGCAGGACAGATTTTTTCCTTTTCTTTGGAAAACACAGAACTCATTTGCTTGGTCATACTGTACCTGTGCACAGAGGCAATTGGATATTTGCTTGGCTGCTTTTCTTGTTTCTAGTGGAAATACAAATTACAACTATAAACCATTAATCTTCAGTTTAGTTTTGCTAAGTATTGAGCAGCGTTTAAAAACAATTATTTTGCTTCACAGCAGAAGTCGTTAGAGGAGAGGGATTTAACAGCTGCTTCAGCTTGGGATTTGTACACGAGCAGGCTTATTTCTTGGTTATATGGTAGGAGTTACAAAACAGGTAAAATTATTTACTTAGGCCTTCTATTTAAAGCTCAGCTATGGTGTGACTCCTCCTCAAAACAAACACAGTGTTCTGGGGATAACCAGCCCCTCTTGGTTGCTAGGAGATGCTTGAATCCCAGTGCTGTCAGCGTGCTGCTGGCACCCAAACACTTTAATTCCATTTCTGGAATGCTCCAATGTGCAGCAAAGACAGTGAAATCACTACTAGGGCAAGTGAGAGAGAAGTAACGTCACTGAAATTGCCAGGGTTTTTAAAGTATGAGCAAAGTCATTGCCTTTTTCAGCATTTAAAATGTGTTTTATTCAAAGTTATTAAGTGAGGTACTGCATTTCTCCCACGTTGAGCTTCCAGAGGCTCTTCCCTTTGGGACATTGATTTGGTTCTCATACTGAAGAGCCTTTGTCAAGCCATTACAGCAAGGTGCTGCCCAGTGGGACTGTGTTCCTGTGGGAGCAGGCAGGCTCATGGCCTCCCCCTGCACATCCCAGGCTTCCTACAGGATAAAATGCACTGTGATGTTCATGGTTTTGGCCAGCGGATCAGAAGAGTTGAAGGTCTTGCTGTGCCCAACAGCTCACCAGTCTCTGGCTTCAGCTGCCTCCATTCATCCTCAGTGCCCACAAGAAAGATGTAAAGCCAAATAGAGATATGTAATAAATAGGACCTGACTAATTTATTCACTCAATAAAATATCCTAGCCTAAGGTTAACTGAGCAAAAACAGGCTCACACTAAAATGCTAAATTAAAACCACCCTGCTGTACAGAATCCATTGCTCGAGTGCATTTTGTAGAAGTTGAAAAAAGTGACATTAGGTGTAGAAGGATTTAAAGATTAATAGAAAGAGCACTCCTTGTGAGTGATTAATTTTTCTGTTATTTTTAGCATTTTATTTATAATATTTTAAAACAAATTGTATTGGCAACTCCTGAACAGAACAGCCTAACCACAGTTATCTATAAAGTTGTTAAAACCCAAGAGTTTTGATCCCTTTTTTCCACCAGCTAACCAACAGTTGGAAATGTTTTGTCCTCTGGTGTTTATTAGCTCCTTCTCTCTATCTGGGTTGTTTCTAGCTTTCAGCCCTAACTCACAGCAGCTCCATGACAGTGCTGCAGTCTGTCTTGCTCCAGCACCTGCAGGTCTGGAATGTCCCCTGGCACGGGATGGAAAGCAATCACAGGGCACCTTCCAACAAACCCAGGCGGCTCCCAGAGCCCCCTGACCCATCACAGAGAAATTTGTGCATGAAGAGAGTGCAGGATTCAATTTACATTCTGAGAGTAGGACTTGGACTTGTTTAAATGATTTGCATCCCGACCCTGTCCCCCTCTTTGCTAGGAATAGTGCCACACTCTGCAGGCAGCCCTGTGGTGTCAGAGCAGCTGGGGGCTGGTTGTGACCTCCTTGCACTCCTTGAAGGGAGGGTTACCCTGTTCTCTGTGTGATGCCTGTTTGCCAGTCAGCCTGGGTAGCTTGTCCTTTATCTCTGTGGGGTGGCTAGACCCCCTTAGCAGCAATGCTCATCACCCTGGTGTGGCTTTCTGGGGGCAAACTACTGCTACAAATCCCAGAGTGCCTATTACAGGCAGTGTTGGCTGAAAAATGAGGGAATCTCAAACAGTAGTTAAAAATAGGGAGGGTTAGAAATTATATAGCTGGGGGGGTAAAGTAAATTTTAAAACGTGAATGTTCAATGGGCAATACAGCAGAGAAGGGGATACAGCCCCATCCCTGAGCCTGAGGTAATTCTGAGCTAACCATGATTCCTGTCCCGTGCCTGCAGACCTCAGCTGTGTGGCCTTTCCAAGCTGATAAATGGCTCTTTGTAGCCTTGTACTATTTTTATTGCTTGCAACATTTGTTTTAGCCACAACAGGGAAGCATCCCTCTAAAAGTAAAATGCTGACACATGTGAAGGAAACCCACAACCCATAACATCGTTTAGCAGAAAGAGATTTTTATGTTGTGTTCTAGCTTCCGTCTCTGTAATGCATTTTAGTGATGGATGATGTTGTGAAGGATCCAGTTCCTGATGCTCTGCAGTCCACAAGGGGAGCAGCTGGAGTGGGATTGCATTCACCTGCAGCAGCAGAGTGGTTCCCCTGGGCTGTTTCTTCCCAGCACTGCTGTTCAGTCCTGACTCCTGTCTGCACCAGGGCAGAGGCAGGGAAAGTAGGAAAACGGATGTCTTCCTCTGTGTTGTGGATCCTCTTACAGGATATGGGTGTTAAACACACTCCTGTAGTGTGAACCTTGGATTTCAATATAATAATTCTTGCCTAGACTATTTCTCTAAGCTTCGTGTAAATTGCTAATGTCATTTTACTTATAAATTATAAATGTTTCTACAATATGCCAGGTAATTTAATACTCCCCAGAAATTAAGCCATTAATCCAATTTTCATCAGATATTTTTGTGCTTTTTCCTATAAAAATGCACAAGAAAGGCTCTCCTAAAAGCCAACAAATACTACATTGCCCTATGTCTCCTTGACTTCTGCCCCCAGTGCACTGCCAATAAAGTATTCAGCAACAGCTTGGCAGCTACTCTTCTCTAACTACTGCTTATTGCATTAGTGGCAATTATCTCTCTTTATATCCTTCTGCTGTTATTCCAGCTCTTGGGGCCATTTCCAGTTGTGCAAATACATATGCATGCTCTTGAATTCATGAATAAGATGAATAATCGCTTTGGAGTCTTTGGAACAACCTACCTCCTTCAAGATAAGGATGTGAACAAGTGTTCAATCACAGCTTTAAATTGTAAAGTCTTTGGAGCAGGAATTGGTTTCTGGTAGGTCTGCATAATGCATTTTGTACTAGAGGACCATAACTGGACTTCTGTCCTACTGTGAATAAAATGCAACGGTTTAGAGGTTTAAAGCTCTTTATAATATAGCCCAGTAAATATGAAGGTGGTACTTTTGAGACCAGTAATTAATCACAGCAAAATAATTGCCAGCTAAGGAGAAGTGGTAACCTCTGAAGACGTAATCAGGAATTAAAGGCAGCTAGGGTGGTGGTGTTTAGTAAAAATTTCAAAGTGAACCCTCTGCACTTGGAGAGACAAATCCTGTTCCTGGAGAGGAACCACCAGCCTGGTTCCTTCTTGCATGCAGAGGGAGGGCAGGACTCCCCACCAGTGAACTCCTTGCCTGCAGGGTCTCTGAGATCTCTGGACAAGCCTGACTCACTAAGCTGGGTGTCCTTGCCAGAGGGGCCAATGCCAGCTCCTTTTCCAGTGTGCTGGAAGTATGTTGGGATGGGAGAGGGGATGCTGCTGCTGCACAGCCCCCACTAAGACGATTTGTTTTCTGCACTCTTAGCTTTCTCCAGTGTTTTGTGGGTGGTTTTCCCATTTCACCTTCCCTGCAGCCCAAGGAGTGGTGTTTGCTTGCACACGGCTCTGGCAGTGTCCTGCTGGGATGTGTACGTGAACTCTTCACAGGAATTGCCCCTATGGGTTGCCTTGGGAGATGAGCAGGGACGGGTGACAAACTCACAGGCAGTCACTTGCTCCTGGTGTATGATTTTGCTCCCTGCACTTGCATTCCTGCAAGGAGCAATGGCAATGCCACCTCCTCAGCCTCCCCACTGTCCTTGGTGTCTGTGACCCATAAAGGGACCTCACAGAGCCGTGACAGGCTGTCAGGTTATAAGGACAGTACTTCTGTATGAAAGCCTGATATTGCCAAATCTTTCTGGGGTTAAATCTAAGCTCACGCAGTCAGTGGAAGGCTCTCATTGATTTTAGTGGACTTTGGATTCTTAGCTATATAGTTACAAGGCAGTAAGTGCCTGGACAGGCTTTAAAACACCAAGGTATTGAAAGTATTGAGCTGCAAATGGAAGATGTGTCTTCAGATGAACTGCTGAGCAAAGGCAACCATGGACAGTAGTGGGAGGGCACACGTTGCTTCACACCAGATGTGTTTGAATCAGCCCTCGCAACATTTTGGTGAGCAATTAGATGCCCTCACATTAGTGGAAATCTGGACACTTTCTTCCCAACGGTGACTTACTGCATGGAAAAAATGAGGTGTAGGAAAGTTTTGGATTGCAGCCCACTGGGTGGAAGTGAATGATCACAGTACTTGAGCCATCCTTCACTTGTGCTGTCATCATCTATTGGAAAGTTGGAGGTTGTAAGCAGCAGCTGTCCAGGGAGACAAATCAGTTGAAAAAAATTATGTCTTACAGGTTTCCAGATAGTGACCCTGGGAAGATAATCAATTATAAAATCAATGTAATACATGGAACTTGGGATCTCATTCTGAGCATGCTGGGCTTTGAAAGATTCTGGCTGTGTTGGAAAATATGAATGCTGCGGGAGTTATCCTCCTGTCTTTATAAAAAATGATTTTATAAGCTGAAAGAATCCTAATTCACACATGCCAGCACGTTGTCCTCCTCTGAGCGCACTGACTGCAGGTTTTCAGTGTTCCCCTTGTACAGCTCTTTTTACATGTCATGAAATATGTGCAGATATTGTGATACTGCATCAGATAGAACAGGTTTAGGGACTGGATCCAGGATCCCTGAGTGTTTAATGCAGAAATCTTGATTGCAGCAGTCAAGGCAAAACTTCCACTGACTTTGAAGGGGCTATGTGTTCTTCTTACCTTCTCTTCTGGAATTACCTTTTTCTTTCCCACCTGGACTTTTAAATATGAATTTTGATTATTAAATCAGTCTTTCTTACTCTTTAAATTATGTAGCAATTATGGAAACACAATGGCCTCCTCCCAAATGTGCCTATTAAGTATTTCCTGATCAGAGTGTTATACCTGCTGTAGGAGAGAAAAAGAAAGACAAATTGAGTGTCCCATAGCTAAAAACAAAGCTGGTGGCAGAGCTGGGAAGTGAAACAAGGCACTGAGTGCTTACCATGGAGCTGCCTCTCCTTAGTTGCTATTTTGTTCATTTTTCTATGTTTTTTTTTTTATTTTCAGAAATGCCAGACAGAGACGGGATTTTAAGCGTAATTAAAAGTCGTTAGGAATTGTGCCCCTCACTGTCTTGAGTGCTATTCTAAAAGCAAGGTCTCTAGAAGAAAGTAGCTAATGGAAATTTGACATTTGTTTTCAGGTATCTGCCTAGGAACACTTTAATGTTTAATGTTTGGGAATACAATGTAACTGCACTACAAAACCCAATATTCTTAAATATTCCATTTGAGAACCCCAAAGCAGAATATCTAATGTGTAGTAGGTTTCTCTGAATTATTTTCTATTGAGTTCATAAATGGCATAAAAAGATGCCATTGCTAGAAAGCAAATGAATTCTGTTTCTGGGAAGATGATTTTTTTACAGCTTCCTATCAAAAGAATTGTGTGTGACATCTATTGAATTTTGCTGCTCATTTTTCCCCAAATACAGGGAGCAGCTAGATATTGCTTTTTATTAGGGATAGTTTTTGACTCTGGACAGCTCAGAAAAATAGTAAGGTTTGTAATTTGGCTATTAGTACAGTATTAATTAAATATTAAAGCTAGAAGCAGAAAAGACTAAATGTAAAGTACAATGTGCAATAAATAAAATGAACTGTGACTCTTCCGCAACTCTGTGTGAGTTCAGTTCAGATGCTGGCTGTATCTGCACCTCAGTCAGTGTCTGCTGTGGAGGGGAGGGCTGTGTGTGACAGCTCCAGGCTTCCAGCAGTGCTGGAATGTTGTTAACATTCATGTCACACTCCCGTTCTCTACCACAGAGATAAAATCCTTCCATTGGCGTTGGCATTTTGCTCATCAAAGCCACAGATCCAGGACTATGGACTTTTTCTCCGGATGTGGGGGAGTTTCTTCAGTTTGAGGCTTCCGCTAGAAGCTCTGCAATTGTCGCCTCAGGGGAGTGCAGGAGTGTGGGGGGATTTCTGACGTTGCCCAGCTGAAATGGAGCGTTTGCATCCAGGGGAGTGTGGGCACTGCTCCTGCCCTGTGCCTCCGGAGCTTGAGCTCTGCCTCCAGCAGGAGCAGAGAGGAGGGGATGAGGAGGGCTGCAAATCCACAGTAGCTCAGCAGGTCTGGGTGAAGGCAGTCCTTCTCCTGGGTGCTGCATCTGTTATTTAGAGCAGGGACCTGCGGCTGGATTGGGGTGGGATACCCAGTGCAGGACACCAGATCTCTAGCCTGGGATGAATGCAGAAATGGGAGTGAGTGTGCTGGTGTTCTACACCCGTGCACACAAACAACTCTGTGTAAATGAGAGAGCATGAATTTGTTGAACTTTATAGCTTTTTTTTGCCTGTTTTATTTGTTTATAAATCTTGATTTCTATCACAGACAGGGCGCACTCCACCAGCCATTCTAAGCCAATATATGGGCCCACTGTGAACACTGTGACTTGCTCAATGCTTTAAAGACATGCTGAGCTTTGTAAAGAAAACATTAATAAAAACGAGCTTATAAGAGGCATAAAGTTCAAACACACTGTGCTTTCTTGTTTATCACAAGATTTGTATTCTTTTTTGGTTTTGGCATGCATTTTATTAAAACTTTCATCAATTTAATAAAACTTCCATAATTTTATTCGCTCTTTTCAATTACACGTTACTTAATCTCAAGCACCATTATAACCCATCTTCAAGAGATGATGTATTATGGGAACTCCTCCTTGTTGGTGTGAGGTATTTGGAAGCTGGTGATGGCTGTAGGTTTCTCTCCTCCCTGGCAGCTCCCCTAGGACGTGCTGCCAGAGCAAGGCTGATGGAGCTACATGATCATCAATCCACATTTCTCTAATTGAGGGCAATGTGAAACCTTCATGTTCCATGCAAGCTTCATGCCAGCTGCTGTTTGCTCCAGAAGGTAAGAGACAGACTCTGTTCTTGCTCTTCAGCAGTTTCCAGAAATTTAAGATGAATTTCCTTTAACTTGAGATCCATATGTTCATCATATTGTGATCAATGATAAATAGTTTTGAGTCATGACTGGTATTTTGAACATAGGATATTCCTCAATGTATTATTTTGGACACTTACTCCAGGCACATGGAGCAGTTTTGATTCAAGGTGAACTACATCAGTCACTAAAATTAGGTGGTTATTGCTAGAGGAAGAAATTCCTTCTCCTTCCCCTAGAAGTCAGCAGTGTATACCAGCATGCATTTTTACAATATTGGTTTTATAAGAACAGTTTCTCACTTTTACTCATTTGAGAATCGAATTAGTTTTTGCTGCTGCTTCACTGACTTCACAGAACATTTCCCCACGATCATTTAACATGCTATTAAATTCTAGAGTATGTTGTCAGTACATCTGATAATTTGATTTTGAATGATGTTTGTGTCATTACTAAGTATTTTAGTCAGCAACAACAATGTTGGTAATATGTAGTGATGCTTTTAACAACGAGCTCAAAAAGAAATACAGAAGCACTGGTGTAAAGGTGGCAGCGACCAGAATGGATGACTCTTGAAGCCATTATCTTCCAACAGCTTCTGAGGTTGAATTCACTTAAACTTGCTGCTTTTGCATTTTCATCAGCTTCTTCCGTTTCTTCTATTTAGTCAAAACTGTGCAAAATTGGATTTCCTAAAGCTATTTTAAAACAGTTTGGAGCTTCCAATCTACAAAACATGAAGTACTCTGCAGGCTGTACTTCTCTCTAAATGTCTTTGCATTGCATGTTGTTATTCAGGGGCTATCAAAGCCAGAGGAGACCTAACAGATTATTAACTGTGGTCAGCTATTCATTCTCCAATTCTGGGCCTTGTTGCACAGTGCAGCTCATTCCACTGGAAATGAATCCTATTGAAGCTGTGCCAGTTAGAAAGTACCAAACATGAGAAATGTTTGGTGTGATTGAGTGCCACATATGACAGAGAAGTTACCTTGGCTTAGGCAATTGATCATGTGCAAGATTTGTACAGAAGCGAAGAAAAAGGAAAATAAGGAAAATCCTGGTTGCTCAGCAATGCAGATTGGTTTTGTTGCCCATGAACGTTCATGTTAAAGTAAAATGTGTTTATGTCTGGGGCCCCATGTTGGCAATGTGTCGACAGCAGAGTGGTTTATGGGGTATCATCCCAATCCGAGGGCTCTGTGGTGGCTTCCTGTTCATCCTCTCTCACCAGAGTGGTGGTCTCTGTGCACTCTTGTGGGGTTGTGCTTCAACACAGAGCTGTGATGTGATCTAATTAAATACAAATAAATGAGCACCAATGACTGGGAGCCAATGTGACCTAAATTCACCTTTTCAGGTTCTGGAAGTGCCCAGACCCTGGTGTGGCTGCCCATAAAAGCTGGCACAAGCTCATACACCAATTGCTGACCAGTCCCAGGGCGGGTGCTCTGTCTACCTGCAGTCACCAGCCAGAAAATGCATGGGCTGTTCCAATTCCTGCCTCTTGCCCTGCTGACTTTGCCATCTCCGCAGAGGTTCACTGAGAAAGAAGAAGGTCTCTGATGGCTGGGTGTGCATGGCCTGTCTGAAGCTTTCTGGGTGCTGTGGCAGTCCAGCACCCTCGTGATTCCATCCCAGGGGATAACTCAGTGCAGCCAGGTGCTAAAGCAAGCAGGGCTGGGGCCATCACACTGAGGGTGTCACTGCACTGAGGGGACAGGGGCAAGGTGAGCTGGCTGTGGCTGGTCACTGTGCAGCTGGTGAGTCCTGGACAGTCCTGGGTGAGGGCACAGCTCTGACCAGGAGCTCACCTGGGCACGCTTTGCCCCAGCTTAGGGGATGGGGAGTAGCTGTTGGTCTTCAGGGCCGGGATCACTCCCTGGCACCCTTCGCTAGCAGGACAAACAGCTAATGGAGACTGCATCGCTTTGCTTTGCTTTGTCCTCGGGTTTTGGGGTTGGTTTGGTTGTTTTTTGGGTGCGGGGAGAAGTGATATGCCGTGATTAGTAGGAAACCTCTTCATTTGCTGCTTTATTGGGTTTTGTGTATTTTTGATTTCTCCCTAAAAGTCTTGTCCTAGAGAATTCTCCTGTGGCTTGTGAATGCTTTGCTTTGTGAACATTTAATCCAGCGTGGGCTTCAGCAGTAATTAGTAACATGGATATTTATGGAGACATTCTAACCTGCTTTGTTCATGAATATTTCACCATGGTGGAAATTTCACACCCAATAAATCACTAATGAAAATGTCATTTCCCAGCTGCATTTACCTGATGTTCTCTTAATCTTGCTGTACCCATTGGAGGCAGAATTACTGCCAGATTTGCAACACAGAGAGGAATTGATTTTTAATTAGTGACCCCAATAGTGTAGGTTAAAAATTATTTTTTTAAATGGTGATTTAATGGCCCTTTTCATATAATGGCATCAGCTTCACTGCCTGTACTGATGTTTTCTAGGCTGCCATTCAAGCGGATGCTTTGAAGGACAACATAACTGTTGGGATGGAGGGGATCAAGGAGAGCAATGGTGTGGGGAAAGTGGCTCTGAAACCAGGTGTCAGAGAATCCCCATGAAACCCGGTCCCCTCTGTACTGACAAACCTCACAAGCCAAAAGTGTCAGTCTACTTGCATTTGGTCTCTTCTCAAAGTGGTCCTGAACTGGGCCATTCAACTCTTGGATGACATTCCATGGAGGAAATAATTACAAAATAGATTATTGTGTTTGGAAAGATCATAAATTATTTTGCCTGGTTGATGAGTTTTATACATTTCCTAAAGAAACTTATAGCATGGCCAGCATTCCTGTGCACAGACATCTCTAATTTAAGGGAAAGCAGAATGGCACAGCACAAAAATTGTGTGCCTTCCCCGAGACTATCACTGCAGGTTAATTGACTAAATGAAGAATGCTAATGAAATATTAGAATAGGATGATCACAGTTAAAAATTATCAGGAAAAAGGGTATGAATCATGCCATAGGAGGGAGCTATAGCATTCTCCTTTCCTAGAAGTCAGGCTCTTTAGCTGCATTTTATTATCCTGCATATTGCTGACTGCAGATGCTCACAATAAAATAAAATTTAAAAAAAAAAATAAATAAATTACCTATTGGTCAGTGTCAGTGAAGCTGATTAGATCCTGTCAAAATCTGGATCTGCATGTGAGCTAGTAGGGGTGTGTGTCCCTGCAGAGACAGGTGCTCCTCTGTGTAGCTATGGCAGGGAGACCTCTGCGGAGAGGGGAGCACCACCACCACCACTCGGGATTTTCACCTGGATTCTGGGTGCTGCAGGAGTAAGGCTTGTCTGCATCTGTGTTGATGAAGCTCTTGATAAGGCCATATGTTTCTCATATGTCTGGTGTTGTGACTTTTCCTTCAGGAAGGATAACCCAGACTATCTGTGGGATAAATTTTGAGGTCTCTTTGTGTCGATTGTTGAACACACAAGTTGAGCGAATACCCAATATATCTGAAGTAAGGCTTTTTTTAATAACTGTTGTTAAAATATGAATTTAAAAGCTTGAACCGCTCAGAGTCCACCAAAATCAAACCCAGTTTTTCTTTTCACATCACTAGGTTTTGGGTTAAAGCTTAATTCCTGAATTTAGAGCGTTCATTGTCTTTCATGACTAACAACTGCATCATGTTGGAGACCATGGAGCTGTGACATGACTAAACACTCCTCTCCCAGGCTGCAGGCTCTTTTATATTTTATAGAGGCTCATAACTGCGGCGTTATTCACTGTCTTGAGACAACTCCTCTCTCCGAGGTGCTTTGTCTGAATCAACACTCCAAAGGCAACTGTCTCTCACACGAGTTGTCCTTGCCTTCAGCAGAAACACAGGGCACTCTGAGAAGAGAAGGCAAGCATCTCTTGGAGAAACAGATTAGCCATAAGAGTCACTATCGATTCCTTGGGGTGGGGTGGGGTGGGGGTGTGTGTAAGCTCTCTCAGGGGGAAAGCACCAAGTAAAAAAGCAGCCTACTCTGTACATCAAATCATGCCACAGGGTGTTGTAGGGTAACACAAAAATGATTCAGTGCCTTTTTGAGGGCTCGTTCATTTGTATTCTGCCTCAGTGTGCGTTTGCACTGTGTTTTGGTGTTTGCAAAAGCAGTGTTGATTTGGGACTATGTGCTTTCCAAGGCCCCATGCTCCCAGGCTGGTGGGACAAACCCACCAGTTCCTTCCTGCTTCCCACAGCTTTGAAGGGTAGCCCGGCTGTACCTCTGGTTTTAGGCCAGTTTTTTTAATCTCGAGTTAAGTATTCTCTGTTGCTGCAGTTTGCCAGCAGATTTGTTCCCCCTGTGCTGATGAGAGAGCTCCAAGCAGCCTGTCCATGAACTCAGCTGAGCAAATCCTGCAGGGCAAGTGGGGTTTGCAGGAATGGATCCCCAAGCTCACATTGTCAAACGCTTTGACAAAATGGCAGATGAAATTCATTGTTGATAAATGTGCAGTGATGCACATGGGAGGAAAAACACACTCGGTGATGGTCTCTGAACTAGCTATTAACTCCAAGATCTCTTTCCTGAGTGGTTTTATAGGACTATCCATTACACTGTCAATTCAGCAGCAAAGCAAAACTAAAAAAACCAAAACCCCAGCTAGAATGGGAGAAATTACTAGGAAAAGGGTGGAGAATAAAACAGAAAGCATTGCTGTGCAGCTGTATGGATCTGTTGTGTGCCCACATTTTCAACATTTTATCCAGTTTTGACATCCTACAAACCTCCCCCTCCCATTTCATAAAGGGATGGGACAGCTGGGAACAAGCCACCCTCAGGTAAGATGGTCTCATGTAAGATTAAGATCAGCTGAAAGGAGGTGCTCCTTCACAGAGCTGTTCTGAGCTGTGAAACTGTGTCTTCTATTGCTGTGGAGATGGAAGGAGCAGGTGTGTGAATTCTCAGAGCAGTGAGGTTCATTCATGGAAGAGGTTTGTGTATGTTTCCTCAGGCTCTGCAAGGACCTGAGCTGCTGGGTGGCCACGAGGCGCAGCAGGGAGCTATCACTCCCTGTACATCAGGTGAGATATCAGGCACCCTGCCCTTGGCACCTAGACACAGGAACTGGGACTTTTGAATGATCCCATACAATTTGTCTTTTGTC
Source organism: Hirundo rustica (assembly GCF_015227805.2). NCBI lineage: Eukaryota > Metazoa > Chordata > Aves > Passeriformes > Hirundinidae > Hirundo > Hirundo rustica. The sequence goes on from NC_053464.1 coordinate 7,952,076, forward strand.
TCTGTCAAGCCAAAATCCTTTCAATACTCCTGAGCAGTGTGGACACAGATTATCAGCAGGAATTCCTAGAAAGAAGTCTCAGTAATGTCATTCATCCTGATTTAAGGAGACTGTGTAGCCTGACATCTGTCAGATAGCCTCAGAGCTCAGTACAGAAGCTTATTTTCCAAATATGACTGCTTTTTAAAAGTTATGGACACAGGGGACTTGGAGCTTAGTGTAATTTCAAGTTTCAGGAAGATATGGATGGTTCCAAGACAAATATTTGAAAGGACTGTTCCTTTGGAAGCGAGCTGGCTTGCTGCTTCTCCTTCCCATGCTGTGAGCTCTCGGCAGTTACTCGTGGGGCATTAATTTTTTACTATGAAATGTAGTGTCTCATCTTTCATTAATAAATTTTCTCAGGAGAAGAGGCAATGGCATTTAACTGTCAGGACAAACAAGGAAAGCCTTGTGAAAGCTGAAGATTCTGCACGTTCACCACCAAAGACCCTGCAAGGGCAACTGAGCTCGCAGATCCCTGTAGAGGTGCAGTCAAATTCAAAAGATCTTTTTCCTGAAGGCCTGAACCTTTTCAGAGAACACAACCAAACCAACAACCAGAGCACTCTGCTTGTGAAGGTTCCTCTGGGGTAACCAGGTGTCCTGGCTTTGCACTGTTCCAGAAGAACACATCACCTAGTTTGAACTGAAATTGTTGCCTCTCATCTTCAAAACTTTCTACTCTAGAGCCACAGAAAAGAGCTTTTATGGACCTGAATACTTCTGTCCTCAAAGTTCTACTCACTCCATAGCTGAGCAGCCTGTAGGATGAGAATGACCCCTGGCCTGATGGATGCAGGTCATGCTGTCTCCTGGTTGGGAGATATCAGCACCTGATCCAGAGGGAGCCTGTCCATGTGGTGGGACTGGGGCATGTGAGGGGTCTCTCTGACACTGCACATTGCCACGGCTGATGCACTTCAGGTGGGAGAAGAGTCAGTCACAGAAAGGGAAGGACTGATCCTAAAATACAGCTTTGCAAATAAAAAGCCTTGAGACATCTGTTTAAGTCTTGATTATATCACAAGTTAATACAGATATTCTAGACAGAAATCAGATTTTCTGTCTGCTGAGTTAATGAATTTATTTTTAAAACAATGTTCCTTTTTCAAAAGGGCAGAAGGACACTGTTTTTAAAAGCTATCTTGTATACTAAGAAAAAAACAAAACCAAACCAGACATTCAAAATAAACTCATTGGCCAAAGTCAATAATGAGCTAGAGGTAAAAGGGTTCTTAGCTTGTAAACCAAGAGGGACTTTCCCACATGGCTGTGCAGAGAGTTCTTTGAAAAAACAGTTTTATTTAACTGAGAACTTGGGTCACAACAATAGGAAGAAAAGATGACAGTGGCTCTATTGCACGAGGGGCTGAAAACAGCACCCAGATTATAATGGTTTTTTCCAAGATATTTTTCTTCATGTCTCATTGCAGATAGATCTCTAAAAGTTCAGTGGAACCACCAGTCTCAGCCAGTACTGAGAAAAGCAAAATCTTCAGAAAAACAATCTGAGATTTAAAACTGGGGTCTCCATAATTCGGTGTCTTTTGGGACTCATTCAGGATCATGCTGTGCCATGTAAACAGTTAATTCCCGGTTCTTATAACATGATTTTTTGCCATCAGTTGTCTCGTGGATGGATACAGCCTTTCATATCAAATGTAGTTCATGTAATTCCTAGAGGCCTTCAGTGTGTAATGGGAAAAAAGTATGTAACTTGCCTGATAAAGTCACGAAAAATGAACAAATGGTGCAAAATGATGGGAGGTTCTAAGAGGGAAAGAGCTGAGTGTGTGAGGAACTTTTATTTTTACTATAAAAGAATGTCACCTTAGCTCATTTAGGCTTCTCATTTTTACAGTTTAATATTTAATGAAAGGGGGAGGAAACACCACCCCCCCCCCCTCCAATAATGCTTCAGGGAGTTTTTGATAATCTGTGATTGATCCAGACATAAACGGCATGTTCCAAAAGCGCTGTGTGTACTTGAAGCCAGGATTTTATTCTGATCATGGGATTAGTGGAAAAAAAAAGAAATTAAGGTTGAAATTTATGTTTCAGACTCTGCACAGTTCATTAAAATGAATCAAAGGCAGAAGAGCCAAGGGAGCCACAGGAGCCACCAAGGACTGCTCTGTCAGGTCACTGCTGCAGCGCTTATTCGGCTTGTGCAGTAAAAAAGACCTTCAGAGTTGGAAACTGAGTGATAATGGATTTGGGCCACAATTTCCCTTTCTATGCTCTTTTCTGATTTATTGATGACTTTGAGGAGGTGACATAAGCTGAATTCTGAAGCATCATGCTTTTTTACTTGTTTTCTTCTTGAACAGAAAAGTGGAAGGGAGAGCACAGGGAACGCAAGCAGGATGCAGTTTCTCCCTTCCCACTGACCAGGGAGCCTGATGTGGGACTGGAGGTCAGAGAAATCCTTTAAGAGATTGAATGAAAGATAGGCAGGTGGTTTTGCTTAACTGATTTATAGATGTCTAAGCAGGGTTCTTATACAGCTCAATCCCTCTGCATAGTGTGATACGCCTCTGCCCCCTGAGCATCAGCAGTTGTGCTTTGGCTGAATCCACATGTGAAGCAAACATCCACAGCTGACTTTGTGCTGGAGAGGGCCAGGGGCACGTCCAAAATCTGTCAGGGAGTGAGTGGAAGGCTGAGGGCAAGAGCAAGGTCTGCAGGAACACCTTGGACAAGTAGGTGTAACCTATGATACCGGTAACAAAGCTGTTACTGACATGCACAAAGGCATTGGCACATGTCAACATTTATCTGTTCTAGACTGCTATGTTCCAGCAGTACATAGTCAGAAAGTGAACTTTTGTTCTGCTTGGTCTGGTTTCACTGCCTTAAAGCAGTCTCCAGGAGTCAGAATTTGGAGTTGGTCTCTTGCCCACCCCATGGCTCCAGGAAGCATCAGACGAGTGAAACCCCTGAACTCTGCTGTGCCTTTTGCAGCTCTTTACCACTGACTGGCTCTTCTGCCTCAGTCCCAGGCTGAGAAGGCACCACCTCTATCCTTCTGCAGGCAAACAGGAAGGCTCTGTGCTGGATTTTGTAACGCAGGAATGGAGGTAACCACATAAGCTTTGCTGAGATAAGGCAGACAAACTGCCCTGAAAAATCCTGGTTTGTTGTAAATCTCTTCCCAATAGCACTCTTATGCATTATTTTTAAGTACAATTTATTGTGGTTACTCATCAGACACAGAATGATGACTTGCTATAGCTAAAACATGTATTTGGAAAAAAAAAAAAGTTTTATCTAAATCAGTCAGATGTAGTCCTAAAAGAGAAGGCATTCATTGCTAAAAAATGTACTTCACCAATGTGTAATTCAGGAAGAGTAATTGGTGCACGTGTCCTTCTCCCACTTCGGCTGAAATGAAGACTTCCAGATGCATCTCCTGGGGCCAGCCTGCCCCATCCCTGCTCAGCCTGGCTGTCCCAGTGCCCCCGTTGTGCTTTATTGCTTGCTGCCAGCTGGGAGCACTGTGTGAATGCAGTGCTGGGAATGGATCAGTTGGCTCTGATTTTCCAAGCTGCGTGGGGTGTTTAAAACAGCAGTGGAGGACTAGAGCGGGGGGGGATTGAAAACCAATTTAAAGTATTTGAGTTGTAGTTATAACTTTTTTCTTTCATCGTCTCATGACTCCATGGCTGCATTGCTGAAGGGTCTGTAGTTGTGTGGTTTTGTGGCCCTATGGAGGTATAATTCAGACTGATTTGTAAATATCCTCACCCTCTCTGTATCTTCTAACTGCTGAGTGGGATTTCTTTGCTGATTGTACCTTTTCCCCATTCTTTTTGCATTCTCTGTTTACTTATGATATGCTTTTTTTCTGGAGAGATTATTCATCGAGACTTGGAGACCTCTGTTGTTTTTCTCCTTGACCTTGACAAAAGCTCTTGGGAAATTCACGCTCCTGAATTCAAGAATTTCCAGGCTGTCACGTATCCATGGACCCTGAACACATTGGCCCAGATGGTTTCTAGGTTCTTTAATATAGCAAAGTTTGTCCTTCAGGTATGGTTTTGATTATCTTTCCATTTAATTTAAACAGAATCACCTTCTTCCTACTCAATACCAATTTATTGTTCAAAGTCACGTCTGTCATGCCCTTATTGCTTACAAAACTCAGTCTAGAATAGCAAAAGCTCTTCATAGTTCAGTGCCTTAGCATTTTGGACTTCATTCCTCTCACATTAATAAAGAAACCCCACACTTCTTGGGGGAAAAAGAAGAAAAGAAGGGCCCAGATTTACAAAGTAGTGGGAAGTTTATCAGGGAGGCTGGAGCTGAGAAAAGATAATTTAATTCTGATGCAAGAAATGCCAGGGAATTCACTGAAGTGGTACATGGCTGGAAATAGTTGCATTATAGTTATGAAACCTGAGGAAGAGAGTTTAAGAAAAGACTGGATGTGGCACTCAGTGCTGTGACCTAGTTGATAAGGTGGTGTTAGGTCATAGGTTGGATTCAATGATCTCAAAGGTCTTTTCTAACTTAGTTAATTCTGTGATTCCATGAAGACCAACTTAGATGTGGCAGTGGAAATCACTGGCACAGCTGAGCCTGCCGAGAAGAAGTGGAATCAGTGACTAAGCATGGGGCTGCAGAGCTGTGGAGCTCCTCTGTGCAGCAGTGTCAGCTGCAGACCCCTCTTTCCAAAGGTGCTCAGCACAGAGCTGCAGTGGTCACCACTTACAGACACTGCACAAGTTAATGACTTTAATAACTGCCTTAACGGTGTTACTAACTGCTTCTGTCACAGGCGTATTCAGGGATCACTTTTCTGGATGCAGTGTATGTAAGTGGTGAGGAGAGGCTCGGCTGAGGCTGTGGGTGCTGTGCTGGCAGCAGCAGCTCCACTCCCAGGTGCCTGCCCACGTGTGAGAGCAGAGCAGCTTCCCACTCGGCTGGCAGGGGCTTGCTGCTGAGACTGTGGCAGAGACGTTTTTTGAGTAGATGGCAGTTGCTGTATCATCTTCATTATACCTTCCAAATAACTGGAAGATAAAACATATTCCCTCTCAGTGCATTTCTTTCCTAAAAATACCTACTTGAAATCTGAAACTCAAAAGAAGTTTAGCTGTGGGCCTAAAACAGAAAGGAGAAACAGCTTGCAGTCAATTCTTCTCCCTTGATCTTGGTAATCTCAGCTGAGGTTAATATGTGTGTGTGGTTAATAATGCAGTGTGCCTGATCTGCATGAATGGAGCTGCAGAAAATGCCTCATGATTTAAATTAATATTGATCCCACTAATAGGAATCAGAGGACCAAAATAAATTACATAAATGGAGTGATCAAGACGAAAAATTTCTAAAGTGCAACCTTGTGAATGGAGCTGATTTTTCTGATGTCAGGTAAAGACATAGAGAAAGATAACACACAAATTGTTTGGAAAGATAGTGGGCACTGCTGTCTCCTGCTCTGACTGCCCAGAACCGCTGAGATAGGAAATTATTTCTGAGGACCTAAGATAGACTTGAAAAAAACTATTTTTTTTCTGTTTCACCTGACTCTCTGTGAAAATACCCCAAAGCCTGAGGCTGCCAAGACGTTTTCTGTCTGATTGATAGCCCTATTTTCCTTCATTTGAGGAGTGTCCCCAGCTGGCAGGTGTAAGTAACCTTTGGTGGCACTGCCTGCGAGCTCTGTGCTCCTGCAGAGGGGCAGAGCAGCAGTGCAGGTGTCAGGCAAACAGGGAGGGATGAACGGGAGCTGGGGGCAAGGGAATCGGTTCAAAGCTGCTTGGCAGCAGGCAGAAGGGGTAACATTTTCAGTTGGGTGCTCCTGTGCTCCTACATCAGCCCTTGCTGCACATGACATTGCTGAACAGATGTTGCTTAGCCTGTAACTCCAGTTGCTGAGCACTGAGCTTCATTCCACCGGGGAGGAAGGAAGGGAATGATCGTGGGGAGCACATTCTGGGCACCCTGCCTGGTCCGGCTCTTCTCACAAGGACCTCATGGACGTGTTTTGCCTCACGGTGTTCTGCAGGCAGCAGAGAGCAGCAGTGTCTCTCCTGGGATCTGTGCAGGATGGTTTGTGAGCATCTTTGCTCTCTGTGGGCAGCCTCCTACAGAAACAGGGCGCTGTCACTGCTCCTTGTAGGCAGGGCAGAGGAGACAGCTGGCTGGGTCTGTTTGCCAGGTGCTATCTGCTTCAGGAGGAGCAGTTCAGGAGACTTCTCTTGCTGAGGAATTGATATGCAGAGTGGGAATCAGGTGGACCTTGTCTGGTCTGGGAACAAAGTCATGGTGGAAACCCTCAGTCCCGCCGTGCTCCCCCCCGAGTTCTAACGCAGCCAGGCACCAGAAGCACTTGGCATGTTGTATCTCAAGGAGTTCAGAGTGGGTCTGGCAAGTGGGGATTCAAAACAGCAATGGTGCCTGAGGGGTGCTTATTTCAAACTGCTCAAAACCTGGTTGGAGATGTTCTGTCCCTTCTCCAGCTCAGCAGATCAAGAATTTGTTTCCACTCCTTACATAGCTCTGGAGTTCAGATGTTCACTCGAGGGCGTTCAGTGACATGCTCATCTCGTGTACATCACTGGGGTTTTCCCAAGAGCAAATTGGGAATATTTGCATCTCTACTAGTTGGATCTGTGCCCTTCCTTACTGAAATGTTCTATCACCTTCTCCCACTGCTTTTACCCCTGACAGCAACCCTGGTGAGAAAGTTTCAGAAAGAGACTGCAGTAAGAAAAAAAAAATTCAAACAAAGTTTGACATTCACTTAAGTTGCTCCTGGAGACTTTGAAACAGCTCAGGGAATTTGGATGTATCATTTTCATTCTTTCTAGTTCTGTTCAGTTTTTATTATGTAGACTTTATTACAATGTCTCAGACTGCATCAAACATTGCTATTACTGGATGTGGAACTGTGTTGGATTGTTGTGTCAAATATATTACACATTGCTTCTTGTTTTTGAAGTTTAACATTTTTCATTACTTTTTTTTTGACATTATAACTTTAGTCATTCAAACTTGTGTTACATTCGTACTTTCTTGCATATTTAATATATTCCAGTTCTATCTCTGCAGCAGTTGTCAAAGTTTTCAGACAAAGCCTTCAAAAATATAGGAAGTATAAATCTTCATTAAACAGTTTTAAGGAGATTATTCCAGCTGTTTTCCCTTGGTGATGATTTCTGTGTGTTTGGTAGAGAGCCTGTGTGCTGTGGTGCTCTAGGATGCTGCACACACAAATTCAAGGGACATAAAAGAAAGACTGAGACAGTGAATCTATAAAACAATGTGGTTTCATAATAGCTGCAAACCTGCATTATCCCGAATACTCAGGAAATAATCTTTCCTATCCATTAACTCTATTGTTACTAGAAGAACTCTTGCTATCAAAAAGAAATAAAAACAGTCAATATGAACATCTTAGAAATATTAGCTGGATGTCAGGGAGTGAAGAGCAGAGTGTGCACATATGAGCAGAGGATTTTTCCTGAATTGAAGATTCGGCTTCTCTTAATTCTGTCCCGTTATTGTGCATTCAGTACGAGCCTGCCTTGTGCTTGCACGAGCCCATCCAGGGAATGCTGCACCAGGGATGTTAATTAGCACCCTGAGCAGCACCTCCTTCCTGGTTCATGTCACTCGTTATGTGATGCTGCTGATGGGAGAATTTCATGCCTGAATTTTGAGCTGTAGCACAGGAGAGGTGCCTGTGGTCTGAGGCATCATTTTCCAGCTATCCGGGTTTTGCTTGACTGAGTGTGGGACTGGCCAAAACCTCCTTTTACCTCCCATCTCTGCTTGAAGGAAACCTGGCCTGCACTCCCTGCCTTGTAACTGTGTGTTTGCTGACCACTGTGCGTTTCCTGGGATGGCAGGGCCAAAGCAGGATAGTGGGAGGGCAGCACAAAGCCACGGGAAAATTGTGCAAAAAAGCAAATATAGACAGAGGACCGGGGGAAGGAGGCATGAAGGAGAGCAGGATGCTGTGATGGGGAAGAGGGAGTGCAGGGATGGAGCAGCTGGAAGAAACTGGAGGATGGCCACTGTTGGGAGACAGCAACTGGACATCTGGTTAGGGTCTAAAGGCTTTGCAGAGGTACTGACAGGCCTGAGGAATATTGAAGGGGATGGAGAAAGTATAAAGGGCAAGAAGCAATAAGTCCTATGAAAATCTTTATAGAAATATTTGAATCTCTTATATAGGAATCTCTGTGAAAGTCTATATTGTCTATAACAATAATATACTCATCCTGAGGTCAATAATAATGTTTTATGGAAAAATAAGCTTGCACTAATATAATTTCTTCTTCATGCTTTTCAAGGGCAAGTATTCTTTGGTAAATTTTCTGAACAGGTTTTAGAGCTGGACTACAATTTCTCAATAGTGCATATTAAAGCTATTGCTAAAGTTTGGAATCAATTAGTGAGAACGGTGTTAGCTCACTGAACTTTGGGAAAGCAAAAAGTGAGCACAGATAGAAACCTGCCTTGCTGTCCTTTTCACTGAGTTTGTGTTTTTTATATCGTGCAGCTGAAAGGCCAAAGCAGCACTGGGGAAATACATTGCTGAAGGAGAAAGTCATTCTCCCCTCCTAAATTAAAGATAATGAACAATTTAAACTCACAGTTGATTGTTAGAGAACCAAAGCCAGACTCATGAACTTTCCAAATGTACTCAAGTTCCCTGAAGTCTGCATCAGGGAACTGGCAATAGCTTCGTGTGTAATGGCTCAGCTGGGTTATTTGGTCTATTTTTCTTTCCTCTTTCATGTCTGACTCTGGCAAATAACCTCCAGCAAAAGGGCCTATTTTTGCTTTTTTGTGAGCATGGTCCTATGGCTCAGCAATGATTTCAGAGCCCCAGCCAGCACACGCAGTCTGTGCTGGGATGGAGTGGCGCTGGGGCAGCGTCAGCGTGACCCTCCAGAGTTTGTCCCTGTGTGGAGAACGACCCCATCCCACCACTGAGAGAGTCCTCGCTGCAACTTCTCCCTGCCTCCACAGCAAGGGTGGAAAGCTCCTGCAGTCTTTATCCCTGGAGCCACCCAGGCTGCAGCGCGGCTCTGTGGTGCAGCTGCTCACAAGGAGAGCACCACCAAACTCTCATCAGTGCCTGTCATCAGACTGATGGCAGCAGGGAAAGCTCTTCATGGTCTTGTGAGCCCCAGGTGCTGTGTTAAGGGATCCCAGAGACGTTTTGGGTATCTGATGGGACTGTAACAAGGATTGGAAAATGCCCCAGACCCAGGGAACTTTCTTGTTCTGAGCCATTCCCTAGCTCACATGGTGCTCCTTTAAAATAAATAATATTTCATCAAAAAGATTATCCCTGACATGCAGTGGAGCTGGATTCAGCAGGTTCAGATTTACTGACTTGAATTCACTGTGCCAGCTTTTGCTGGAGGTCAAAGTTGTGCATTTTTAGATAAAGTTCTTGCGCAAATGCAGTTTAGAAGGCCTTTAAATAAACAATATTTTCTGTTTCATCCATGCATATAAACTTACATTAATCTGCATCTATGTTAACAAATGCTGCATTTTGCCTTAAATACCGAGCTTGATGAAAACAGTATTTTGTGCCAAACTGGTAATAATGATCATGTAATTGAGGAAATATACGAGACATTAAAACTCTGTGACATCTCCTTCCCATGCTAAAGACTGTAAGAGGGATTGATGGGACCAATAAATCCTTTCCCGTAGGGAAGAATGTAGAAAAACCAGGAAGCAGTACAAAATATAGCCCACCTGGTAGTTTTATGGCCCTATCTGAATGCTGTAATCATTTTAAAGAGATGTTGATTAGTACCAGCAACAGGAGTTGAATTGGCAGCATCAGTAGCATCGATTTCAACAGCAGCACTGGAGGTCCTTTAGTTCCCATTTTGTGGCTTGGATGCAAATGATTCATCCAGTCAGCAGGTGCTGTTCAATCCATATTAAATATATGGAGCTAACAGAGGAAGGATTGCAGAATTTGCACTTAGAGAAATAATTGAATGCCTCAAATGTCACTAAAATTTGTTTATTTGAAGAGATATTTTACAGTACAGACAGAAAGTAGACAGAAAAGATACAGGCCCAGCTCCTCAGGAGAGTGATGGTGGCCAAGCCAGTTTTTCCTAACTGGGAGTCTGGCATGGAGATGGTTCTTTCCCTTTTATCACGAGTTTCTGTAGTTTCCACATGTGAAATGTTTCCTGCTAAAACCCAGTCAAGCAGCAGTGGTTGGCTCCAGTCAGATCATCAGGATTCATCTGGCTGAGCGTGAAGGAGGACAGGAAAACCACTGCCTGTCAGAGAATTGGGAACTCCTTTCCAGAGCTGCATAAATGCTCTTCATGAACCAGAAAACCACCGTGATGATGCCATCAGCATCAAGCATCAATGATTGTGTTTTGCAAGCAGTTCCTGATTCTTTCCATTCAAGTTTTCTTGTTGTGGTTTATGTGTTTCAGTTTCTTCCAGCCTGTGGTGTCTGAGGCACACAATTAGAATGAGGATTGGAAGCCCACAAGCAGCAGACAGTGGAGTGTTGTTTATCCAAGGTTCCATATAGACTCAGAGGCCACTGGTGTTTCACTCTCGTGCTGGTAAAGGGCTGGCAGATGCACTGCATTGGGACTCGTTGTTTCCAGCATTTTGACATTTTGGCTGCCCATCAAAGTTTTTTAAAATGTCAGTTCTATCATGTATCAAAAGTAAACTGAGGCCATCAGGAGCCATCTCTTAACAGTGAGTGTGGAATTCAGAAGGTTTGGAAGGATTTGCAACAACCCTCACCTGGGATAGGCTGGGCTAAACCAGTCCCATTTTCAGCTGCAGCAGGTGAAATGAGAGAGCTGCTGGTGTGCCAGTGTGCAGAGTCCCAGCACAGTGAAATCCACAGAGTATAAAACATATATTTTTTCTCCTCAAAGCCCTTTGATGCTCCAGCATTTTGGTGTCCTAGAAATACAACTTTTGGTGTGCCTATTAGCCTCGCACTTTCTTCTTGCACTTTTTTCTGTGGAACCAGTTTCTACAGAATTTGATGACAAATTTGACTTAGATCAGCAAAGCCTTGAGTGAGTTGGCCATTGATCTTGTGGCAGAATACATTGCTCTGTTATTCCCGGTGGTTCAGTTCCTATCACCATTTCTTTGTTTAATTTCCTTGTTCATAAAAGGGTAGCAAATACCTACTGTGCTCATTATCTTTTCTACACCCCGTTTGTTTTTTTTTTTTTTCCTGATTTCCTGATATTTTTTTTTTTTCCTGATTTCCTGATATTTTAATTTATTTCTTTCTTATTTTGGTACATTTTCCTTTAAGGCATTGTAATTAATGAACTGTACTAATTTCCTTTGAGACAACATTCTTAATTGCTGTAATTCTCACTTATGTCTTTTAGGCATCCCTGCTGGCATTGATTCATTTCAATTTGCATTCCCAAATGCTGTAACTATAAATACCCAATACATGGAGGAGCTGGTCTCTTGTCCTCTGAATGATATACAGGATTTTTTTTTTCCTTTTTTTTTTTTGGTAGCAAAACTAAATGGTGACTTATGGTCTAGCCTTATTTTAAAAGCTGGCACGTGGATGCCTTCATCATGGTTGTGCTTTGAGTCGGTGGCAAAATTCCAGGGTGATGTGTTCCACTGTGCACACCTGCCATTTTGGAATTATTTTGAGAATTATAACCTTTAGGGAGTTTTTGATGCCAAATTATCCAAACAAATGAGTTTTCCAGAGATAGAAGTGACAAGTTATGAGTAGGACTTGCCAATTTAGAAAAAAAAAAATTAAATAACATGTGCTGATGACACAAGATTTCTTTATATAGAAGAAGTGTGAATGAGATCATCTGAAGCTGAAGGTCTCCAGCCTGATGAAGGCAGCAGGAACTGGCCATTATACAGAAACATTTTACCTCTGCAGTCACCCCAGTGCCAGGGATGATCCTGCCCCAGGTCAAGGGTCTCCTGCCACTGCTCCCACCTCATGTTGGCTTTGAACTAAACGGCTCTGAGCAGATATTTTCTCACTTTCAACTTATTTCTTACAGGCCACAGAAAAGACATAAGGGAAAGAGGTTTTAGTCTGAGCTGTAAATAAAATGCAGCAGCGCAAAGCAGCTCTGTGTCCTGTTCCCAAACTGCACCTCACTTGGACCTCCAGGTTTCTCATTTGACTTTTCTCTCTGGTACAGTTACTTCTTGCAGGCACAGAACTTCAAAATGAGATGAAAATTACTTGGCTACGCTTTAGAACGAGTGTATCAAGATTGCTCCAAATATAGTAAAAATATCCTCGACAGGGAAGTCCTATTTATAGATCAAAGAAATGCACCAAATAATCCACTATTTTGTTAGTATCCCTACAAATGCATTCCCGTGGAAGGGAACGTGAAATGCGGCTCTGCAATCAGCAGTTGAAGCAGTTGTAGTCTCTGTATTGATGACAGAGAGTTGCAACAGGCAAGGATTGCTAGATTGCAGGAAAATGTGAAAAGAATTGTCTTCTCACTGATTAGGATGATTAATCAATGAATTACGACAAGAATTGAAAGCCTAACTAACAAATAATATTTATACTGGCGATTTAAGCTGCTTTTATAGATTACTTTTGTTTAAATTTGTGTCCAGTGCATATCATTTACAAACAGGTGATGGGCAGCACACAGAACAGGAGGAGGCAGAAAGGAGAGAGATGCTCCACTGAGAGCGTGGCCAGGCACTGGACTGGGCTCCCAGGGAGGCAGTGGGGTCACCACCCCTGGAAGTGTTCAAGGAGTGGCTCAATGTGGCATTTAGTGCTGTGGTTCAGCTGGTATGGTGGTGTTTTATCAAAGGCTGGACTCAATGACCTTGGGGGTCTTTTCCAACCTTAAAGATTCCATGGTTTTATGATTTGTGCTAATGTGCAGTTCCAGGGTGACCACTGGCAAATGTTTGTTGCACTTTCCCCTTTTCCCACACGTGTTTATTTGGAATTCTTTACTTGTTCGTCAGTACTCTAATGTCTTTTTATTTAATGGAAAGTATTTGTGAACGATCATCATGCTCAACAGAGAACCCCATTTTTCCCCTGCCTCATTTATTATTGTTATAAATTTTCCATTCACTGACAAAAATGAGTTCTGTTTTCCTTGTTCTTTATGAAGTATAGAGTAAAGGGGTTTCATTGCCATGTCTTAAATGCCAATTAGAATGAAATGCAACACTGGCTGGCAGGAGAGCTCACCCGCCAGGCAGCCTTGGGGCCCAGATAAGGCCGTAATGTGCTCTGAGAACAGGTTGTGCTGTTTTTACACCTTCTGTTGTCATCTTTCCTCTTAATTGATGGGCTTTTACACAGCCCTGGGTGCCTGGTGCAGGGCAGCTTTCCAAGGTCCCTGTGCAGAATTTTGTGCCCCCTGGTCATTTACCTTCAAGTCAGTATTAGCACCAAGCTGGACGCGCTGTGATGGGCTGAGAGTGAACCAGGCTTTCTCTGCAGATTTGTTTTGGTTTTAAGTAATAATAAATTGGCTCATTCTCTTTATGTCTGGGTTTAAAACAGAGATAGATGACTTCAAATGAGAGTGAATTAAAATTCAAGATGTGTTGGGAGCTTGAACAAGCTGGGCTGGGTTCCAGGACGCTTCACGAAGAGACAAAGACAGGAGGGGTGAGAGCAGACAAGAAAAAGCAAAGTGGTGGCTGGCAAGGAGCAGTGAGAGAGTGATTCCCCCATGCTGAATGGGAAGTGATGTGAAGGAGGTGCTGCTGGGCCTGTTTTATGTATAGAGCCAACTTTTGCTTTAAATTGTTTTTAAGTTAATCAAACTAGGAGGAAAATGCTTTAAAAACATTACCCCTTTCCCCTCCACTCCTTCCTCCTACGACTGATGCTACTTCTGTCTTTGCCATTTTCTAATTTTTCTCATTTCTACTGGCTCTGGGCAAAATGAAGGAAAATACTCCTTTTCCTTGATTCCTTCTCCTCCCAGGCAATCCTTTCTAGGACAAAAATCTGAAAACAGCTGGACATCCCTGGCAGTGTCCAAGGCCACGTTGGATGGGGCTCTGAGCAACCTGGTCTGATGAAATGAGTCCCTGCTCAAGGCAGGGGGGTTGGAACAAGATGATGTTGATGGTCCCTTCCAACTCAGCCCATTCTGGGATTCTGGGATTCTGTGACATGGAAAACGCTGCTTCCCTCAGGACAAGTCTAATATCAGGAGAGATATCGATGGCCTGTGGGAGTGTGGCTGCAGCCTGGAGGGGTCACAGCCAGGATGAGGAGCAGGCTGAAAGAGTATCTTTTTTTCCAATTATCTCTTTCTAAAACATCTAATTTTTTTAAATTAATTTTTTTTTTTATTCCTTCTTTTGTAATTAGGTGGCATTCATTGGTATTTTCTTATGAAGAAAATGATGAATGGGTCTTAAGTTAACACTACTTTGCTTGCAAATGAACTTAAATTAAGTCCATTTAATAAATGATAACAAATGTAATAGAGCTGAAGGGAGGGCCAAGTAATTTTTTTTCCAAATTAATAAATAAAATTAATTTGAGTAATATAATTTTCAGCTGGCTTCATAAAAATAAATAAGCATATTTTGCAAAGCACTATTAAAACAGGAAGAGATGTAAACAAGACAACATTGTGCTCTGACTGGGATGCCATTTTTGCAAAAGAAAGGTGTAATTTGTCAAGGAAAATTAATAGTTAATGATCTCATCCTCTGAAATGTCAGAGGAGATATGAAAGATTTTCTGTTATTATGCAGGATTTTCATCAAGGAAAGCATATGCAAAAGGTATCCAACCTGCTGTAGAATTGCTCCTCCAGCAGTTTTTCTTGTCTATAAATTCACAGAATTAATTGCTCTGTGCTGTGCCTCTCATACAACGTCAATGCAAACACGTGTGGCTCGGTTTCTCCCCGGCACTCTGGGGCCTTGTGAGTTCAGTGCTGGGTTTAGGTGGTGCTGTGGAACTGACCAGAGGCCAGTCTGACCCAGAGGTGGGGGGGTTAAATTCTTGTCCTAAAGGAACACAAAGACTTGAGCCAAATATTGGCAACTGCATCCTGGGCTGCAGCTCTGGCAAGAGCAATCCAGCTCTTCTTCCTTCCCTGAATTCAGCATCTGCCTCATAAATTCTCCTTCCTGGGACTGCCTGACATAGGAGTACACTTATTTAAGGTCAGAGCTAGCTTTTTGATAGCTTCTATAATGGTGACTGCCATTCTTAAGAATATATACTGTAAGAAATATAAATAGACTGGCCTTTGCTGCCTGCTGCTGTTTATCAAAGTTCTCAGCTGTAAAAAATAAATACGATCGTGCTCCTGGATTGCGCTGCCTGGAGCTGTGGGCTGAGCAGGGGGTGGCAAATGGGTCTGCTCTGGACAGCCTGGCTGCTGCCAGGGGTTACTGAAGACATTTCTCTGGGAAGGGAGTTGCTATCACTTGAGTCTCAGCAAGCACTGGCTTTCCTAAGAAAGAGCAGGAAATCTCTACTGAAATCATAGAATCATTTGCGCCAAAGTGCAAATTTCCCCGGCTCTGCTTCTGCTTGGGCATTCTCTTCACATTCAGATGCACAAGTGGGAGAAGTTAAGCAGGGCTTTCTAGATTACACGTCACCGAGTGAGAATGAAAGCCAGAACCAGTAACTTCAGCAGGTTTTGAGAGCAGCTGAGGAGTCTGAGTGATGTAATGTGCAAAACACAGTAGAAGCTCGCCATGGAAAAAATAATCAGAAGGGCTGGCAAGGAGATTTCTCTGTTCTTATGCTAAAGCACCATAGAGATCCACAAAGGTGTTTGTGTCACTGACAAAATCCAGCTGTCTGTGGGGATATTCCTTCCTTGGCCTCTGTGAGCACAGCAAAGATGATGGCTGAGACTTGCTCAGGTTCTCTGGAGTGCAGAGATCTCTCTGGATCTATGCACCGCCTCTTCAGCACTTGGTTTTTTGTCCTTTGTGCCCAAGCTCTACTCCTGGAGTAAGACCAGGATTATAGTAAAGGATGCTGATGCTATGGAGTAAATGTTTTAGTGCAAAGTGCAAAGGTACTTCTCTTTAGAAGATTTAGCTGTGCTGGCACAGCAAAGCTCTGGATACCTGTGCACGTCCCTCTTGTCCCAGTAAAGTGTAAAGAACAAACTCTGAGATGTGCTGTTGATCCTTACAGGCTGACAAAAATGCCTAAGTGACTTATGGATTCTTGATTCAGTTGTTCAAAGAAAATTGTTGCAGCAAAGTTTGAGACGTACATGGCAGTTCAATCATGTCTTAAATACATGCACCATGCACAGATGCAGCACCATAGTTAGATGTAGCCTGTAGCATTTCAGATTTATCCATGATATGCAGAGTGGCTCAGTAACACATGTCCAACCCTTGCTCTCCTAAGGAATGGCATAGATAAGTTTGTGGGAACATCTTTGGGGGAAGAAGCAAAAAATCTGCACGTCTGGTCCAAAATTCAAAGAGAATTCAAACTAAAAACATCTGGGGCATTTTGGAAAGGTCAGTTATCTTCTCTAAAAATGTAAATAAATCCCTACACTCTTGATTTTCAGGTTTGAAGTATCTTTACATGTAGCTCTTGACAGAAATCTACTAATCCTACAGTCTGGATCACTTTGGTCTTCTCACAGTCCTCCATCCTTACTTGTGTGATACCGTGTTCAGATCTGTTGAAGCCCCTGCAGCTTGGCCACTGATTGCAGCAGAGGTTTTTCTCAAAGTTTCTAGAGCAGCTGCCATGCAGAGAGCTCAGCTGTAAAATTCACAGTGGCTGAAAGGTGAACTTGGAAAAACTCAAATGTAAGGAACACTTCATGTCTTTCTGCTGGTTGCATTTTATGGCGTACACTTCATATTCAACTTCTTAGTACAGTAGATCATATGAGGACAAAACTGCGGGGTTTTTCTATCACAGCTCTTTAACAGAACACCCTTATTTTCTTCAAAGCTTCCGAGTGCAACTTAACGTAAATATTAAATCAGTTACACTGGTGGTGTTCCCGTGCCTCCACTTGGAGATATGTCACCATCCTGGCCCTCACCTGTGACTCTTCCCCAGCTGGGCACAGGGTCTGGCCGGGCAGAGAGCGCTGAGATGATGCTGCGGGCTCTGAAACTTCTCAGCTCTGCTCCCACAGCCGAGGGCGGCTTCAAGACTGGTTCTTCTCCCCAGAATACACTATGGCTTGTAAGTGTCCCAACAACACCCTTTCTCTTTACGAACACAGCCTTATCTAAGCTCGAGTGACAGCTTTGTGCTCCCTTTGCGGTCCCTGCTGAGGCGTGGGCGTTTTGCGGACGACCTCTGCGAGTGGCGGCAGCCGAGGGTGACACCGTGCGCGGGGGACGCCACACACCGCACACAGGGCCAGCCACGGGGGCTGTGTCACCAGAGGGACAGGTGTGCCAGCTGGAAGCCTGCGGGCTGCTGGCCCAGCTCTCGGCTGCGGAGAAGGAGCGGGAGGAGGAGGAGGAGGCAGCCGGCGCTGCTGAGCCCCGCGGCGGTGTGAGCCAGGAGCGGCCCGGGCGGCTCTCGGCAAGCGGCCGTGCGCATCCCACAGCACAGATCCCGTCCAGCACCTCAGCTCTCCCCGGTGACACCGCACGCCGGGCTGCAGTCACCAGCAGCTTCAGCTGCCCCTCACGGGGACAGATTTTGGCTGACCATAGATCCGCCGTCACTCCCAGCCCGGGACATCCCGTAGCCCTCCGAGAGGCAGCCGGGAATCTCCACCAAAGGCTGTTTGCTCGTGTCCTTGGCTGTCAGAGGGAGCAGCGGTACAATATCCGCTTGTAAACACCAGCAGGTGTAAACTCTGCACATTGCAAACCACTGAGAAAGCATTCTTTCCCGATCTGTTGAAATTTTGGAAAGATTTCAGCCCGTGCTTCCATTGCACTGCTTTATTCATGCAACACACATTGCATTAAAATCTCAGTTGAAAACACTTAAAGACAAAGAACAGAGAGAAGAAGAGAAATCTCGGTGAAGGCTGAAACAGATTTGCTGCATCTGCCCCTCATTACCCTGTCACCAAGAGGTGCTTTTTGACAGCCTTTACCTGCTTGCATTTCTGCCAAGATACTTGAGCAAATACACCTTGTTCTATCCTTTCCTGTGAATTTCTTTCCCTTTATGGTTTCTTGTTATCAGGAGACTGTCAAGGAAACACAGCTCCCACTCTATTTAGGAAATACACTTTTGAACTTTAGTGTAGGTAAAGCACTGCTTTTGTTAACAGCCAATGGGAAGATCCCAAACCTTTAGACTGTTTGTGAAACTTCACAAGTTTTTCCTAATGACTTAAAATATTTTTTGAGAACTAAAGCTTAAAGTCCTCTTTGCTTTGATGTCTTTATAAATGCTGGAAGGCTGTCTCCCTGCCTACTGTGGCTCTACATTTATTGCATGCTTACAGCAAAATCCTATTTCTGTTTGTAGTTGTAAGAACTCCCAAGCTGATCCTTAAATAGATCTGATTGCTCTGTAGTCCTTACTGCCTCAATTTGTCTGAAAAAATATTGGTCTATTCTTTATAGTTAATAAATGTGTGCCCCTTCTCTCTGCCACCAAGGATTTCCTTGGTGTAAGTAGTGCAGAATACTTCATATCTTCCACATGTGGATTAAAAGAGGCTTAATGGAATGTAAGTATTTATATAATTTGAATAAGCAGGTTTCTGATTTTTTTGTGGTTGTTAATTTTGCCTGTTAATTTTGCTCATTTATTTTGAGCATTTTGTTCTGTCTAACAGACCTGCCACAGGGATCTGTGAGACCTGAGATCAATAACTGCTGGAAGCAAAAGGCTGGAGGCAAGCTGTAGCTACAATAGATTTTCCAGATCAGACTGGGCACGCTGAAAGGCAGTGCTGGCCTCTTATGTGACAGTTTTTCCCTACGTCCATGGCACTGTCTTTGCAGCTCCAGGGAGGTTTCCCTGCTGGAAGGGTTAATGTCACATCTCTGTCACTTCTGTAGGGATGATCCATTGCTGTGATCACTCTGGTGCCATTACAAGTGGTGATGTTTTTTCTCTTCCTTTAGTGCTGTGAATTGTTATTGATAGGTGTGTTTGGAAAACGTTATTTATACTAAAGAAATTATTGGCACTTTTCTGCTACTTAAAGCTTTCTTTGATACTTTCCTTGTGCTCTTTTTGCTTTGCTCTTAAACTCACACTTCGGGCTGGGCGGTTGGGAAAAGGATCTGTGGCAGAGTGAACTGAGATCTTTGGGATTACTGGAGAGTTTTGTGTCAGAAATCGTTCAAAATAAAGTATAAGGAGTACATCTGTCAAATGATTAGTAGAAATTTGAAAGAGTGGAGGATGCTGGTGAGAAATTAAGTGCTGTTGCAGATAAAACATTTTTCTCAAACAAAGACAAATAATCAGGTGTGGAGATCTGCTTTTATAAAGGGTTTTCAATTTCAAAGAGAAGAGGGGTGTTATCTGAGGCCCTGTATTGCTATGGGCTTTACAGATCTTGCCAGGGGAAGTATTGTTCTAGGAGCTGTCACCGTAGGACTTTGGCCTCTCCAAAGACATCCCCAAAATGTGAGCCCTCCTTCACGAGCAAACCCTGTGGCACCGGCAGGGGCAGACATTGAGAGTGTGTATCACCTTTGTTGTGTCACAAAACCCAATCATTTTTAATAGAAATTCTGTGTGGAATAAAACTCATTAGTTTCTTCCTTTTTAGTCAGAAATCCTGGGAGCAATGTCTGTGTTTGATTCTTGCAGGGTCTCTAGCTGGGGTCCCAAGTCACAGCCCAGGGATGGCTGCACTTCTCCCAGTACAAGAGCTTTCAGACTACCCAAGGTAGTTCACACTCTGTGTATAACCTTCACCTCTCCCTCTTAAACAGCTGAAAATATCTTTGCATGTATGTTTTCTTCCTCTGAGATATTTAAAGCTCAAGCCCTGTGCAGTGTTATAATATAATTGTTATGTACAGTTCTCCCTGTGTACTTGCTCACTTAAGCAAACAAAGAATTGCACATCACTGATGTTCAGTGTCTGCAAAATTTATTCCCCAGGGTTGTTTATACACTATACTTGTTTTTGTTTTTTTGTTCTCTCCCAATGCTCTTATCTGTCAGATGACAGCTGGGAAATTCAAGATGTTTCTATATGAAATAAGAAACCATTTTGTGTTTTAATAGACAAGGCAGCAGTTCTAGGAAGGAGGCACCACCTTAAGGCCTGAAAATAAACAAGTATTTATTTCTTGTTCTGCCCTGAAGCGAGGCTCCTGTGTAGGCAGCAGTGGGATCAGTCCTGGGAGCCCAGGTGGAGCGAGGCCAGTCCCCAGAGGTTTTGGGTAGCAAGCAAAGTAGTTGTGACACTGAGTGTCTGCTGGAGGCTGGCTCTGAGCTTGCACTGAATCAGGGATCACATGGAGGACATTTCAGCCCTGTGCTGGTGACTCTTACGTAAGTGAAGGTTAACTCTGTGCTCCATCAGTCAGGCTGGGTATGGAATGCTCAGGTGTGCATCCATGGTGCCCATTCCTGGAGTCTCTCAGGCTGCAGCTCCAGGGACTGGGCTGTTCTTTATGTCTGGAGCAGTCAACGTTCCAGCACACGCTGCCCATAAGCACAAACCACACGCAGGAACAAAGCCTGCTCTAATTTGGGGTGGTTTGCTTCATATCCATGGATGAACAGAGAGGCAGTAAGGCCCATCCAGGGAAATGGGCAGCAGCCCAGGAATGTCAGCACTCTCCCATAATGTCAGGCTGTCCCCCTGCTGAACAAACCCTCCTGGCATGGTCAGAGCCAGCCCAAGCACAAGGGATCCCTTTCCAGCCTGCTCTTGCCTCTTGCATCGTGCTCTTGGGCAAGAGGCAGAGATGTGGCACTGAAACATCCTCGTCTGCAGAGGAAAGATTACAATACTTGTCTTCCAAACGGGAATTTCACTAGGATTAGGCAGTTAACATGTAAAGTGATGAATGGCCCTGTTAAACACCAGGGACATCAGTGTTATTGTATAAATAGCAAACGATAATAAAAATATTAAAATGGATAGGCTTCTTAAATAGTTATTTCTCCAGGCTGCCAGTAACATCGTTTTTAAATCACTTGGAAGCAAATCAGCATGCAAATGTTTCTGCCTCCATTAACAGAAGATTTTGGCAGTTTTTAGTTTAAAAGACAAACAATGCAAGATTAGAAGTTAGAACCTGTTATTCTCTGGCTGACAACGGAAAGCAGCTGTCAGAATCCAAGACATTTCTGCTTCTAGTTAAAAAATGCCACTGTTGCTTAAAGGAAGTATAAAGGAAAGTGGAGATGCCATCTGAGACCTGGTAACATCAAAGGTGGGAATAGCTAAATACAGAGTTGTGTAAAATCTCACCTAAACCCATTATGGGGAGGCAGAGTATCTGGTAATTTCTTTGCACGTGATCTGCCTTTTGAATTTTGCAAGGTTATGTGTGTTTGATCTCACCCAAGCACAAAAATCAATGAAAGCCAGGAGGGGTTTTGGGTGGGCTGTGAGATTTTGAACAAATCCTAACTGAGTTCAGAACAATGTGAGTGAGGCAGACAGATTTTGCTGGCTATGAACTAAAGAAAAATCAGATTTGTTGACTGGAAGCAGTCTATTAATGGAACTTTCTGCTATTTTGAATGCTTTTTCTTACTTATCTCCAATTTTCAGTCTTTTCCTCAGAATTGTTTCAGACTTTCAGATCATTCAAACAAACATCCTTAATCCCCATAAGGTGCAGTCTGGTGTTACACCTCTTTAATGACAGCTGCTGTCAGAAACGCTCCCAGCTCCACTCTAGCCTTTGCATTCCTGCTGTCTGCTCTGCACTGGATCTTGCAGAGATGGTTGGCCAAATTTGACAGGAAACCATCTCAGTAAAAACACCCCCACAAAACCACATACCCTGCCTGTTCTCTTTGATCAGCCCAGTCATCGATTTCAGCACGGGGGAAAGGACCCTGGAGCAGGGACAAACTGTGGGAGGGAATGCAAACTGCTGCTTCTGACAGGAGCCTACAGTTACACCAGGAAAAATATAAACGTGAAGTTCCTGTGGTGGCATCCCTTTAGTGGGAAAGGTGTGATGTGAGCGTGGGATCCGGGGGATAAACTCACACCTTTGGCTGAGAGAACACAGCCCCTGCCCTCTCACAAGGAAGATATCACAGAAGATGTTTTCATTTGCAGTGTCTTAAAAAACAAACAAAAAAATCTGTTGATATGAGCTTTTACTTTTGTTAATGTTGGGAACTGAGCTCTTGTGTAATACGACTCCTGAAGTTTTCTAAGGTGTACAAAATGCTAACACTCCTCTAGTAGTTACTAACAGCTTGGTTGGCTGAAGAAGAGCTGTGCAACTTTTCCTTACAGCAATATCAGGTCCCATTTTCTGTTGGGACTCTCTGTGCACCATGTGTGTTCTGCAAATGGCATCAGAGGAAGGAATGAGTTAATCTTTTCCAGCTGATACCCCCTAGTACCTGCAAATTAAATAGAGTTTGATGTATTTTTAATTCTTGGCTCCACACACAGACCAGGTTTGGGATGGTCAGCAGGTAAGAAGGGATAGCATTTCTGAGCTTAGTATAAATCATTCTATTTGCCTTTTTTCCTGTCAGACTTAAAACTTTACTATTTTCTGCATGGTTTTGATGTCATTTCCTGCACCAGGATGAAATAAAACCATTTCATGCATGATAAAGAAATCCCTGGTCAGTTCTGTTCTGCAAGACCACTGTTGGAAGCTTTAGATTGAGATAAGTAAAAGGACAACGTAACTTTTCGATATCTATTTCAAAGACTTTTTTTTTTTTTTTTCCTGCTTAATCTTCAAAGACTTTTATTCTGTCATAGCTGACATGGTTTGATCACTGATGTATCCACAGTTCTCTCTGTACAGACTGTGGGCATGCCAAGATAATGGGGGTGGTGGCTGCCAGTACTGACTGGGTTGGAAGCCCCGGGCTCCTGCAAGGAAAAGTGTTATCTCTGGCATTTGCCACATCCTCTTATGCACAGGTAAAGCAACAGGAGCTTGGCATTCAGTGTAAGCCTGACAACAGTCAGCAAAAAAATCCATACAAATAACCGCCTCCAAACCCTCAGGAGGCATTAGACTGAAAGCAACTGCTTTGGAGATTAATTTCTTAGAAAGTTCTAAATGCAGAAAAATCTTCACGCCTTTGAGTACTAATTGGATGCAAAGCCCATGATTTATGTGTTTGTGACAGGCAGCGAGTGACTGCTGAAGGATGTGCCTGGGTGCCCTCTGGGCTGGCTCTGGGCTCAGGAGATGGATTTGGTGTCTGTTGGCTGCTCACCCCTCCTGGGCACACGCTGCTGTCCCTGGCTGCAGGTCACTGGGACTGTGCCACTCTGCCCTGCTCTGGCTGGTGTTCCAGGAACTCCTGTTGCACCTGCCAGCAAAGGATTCCAGTGCTTCCCTGGACTGGGTCTAAACCAGATTCCCGGTGCCATGACTCTGGGGGATTCCCAGGGCTCAAATCCTGCACAGGCTCGGGCCCCGTGTGTGGCCAGGGGCCAGGAGGGCACACACGGGCGCAGGACACCCCGGGCACCACGGGAGCGCTGGGGCAGACAGTGACCCCACTGCTCTCTCACGGACGCAGAGGTTGATCCTCCTCTGCCATAAGCGAGCTCAGGTTCAGTCTGTCTTTGAGTGAGCCTTCCTTACAGCTGTGCATCAAAACCTCACATGGTACTGTTTTCCCTGCAAAGCAGGGGCACAGCCTGGCGTCTCCTTTTGCCTTTTTACTTCAAACAGTAAACCTTTGCTTTCTCAGAGCTCTAGGGGCAATTTCTCATCTCCATACATCCCTGCTTGTAAAGATGTTACTTATGCAGACATCTTTTCTGCAAAATGATTTCTGCCTCAAAACACTGAGTACCCTTCAAGCATTCCGTTCCCCTTTTAACACACATCTTGTTTCCAGCCCAGCTCCCTGCCCAGCCTTCTGCTCTGGCTTTGGCCTTCCACTGACAGCAGGTGATTTGCAACTCATCCCCCTCCACGTGAAAGCAAAGCTGATCATCAGCTTCTTCCAACCCACTGCCTCTTCCCTGTGATAAAAGGCTGTCCTTCCTCACAAGGCAGCAGGGGAAACGTGTCAGGAGAGCAGAGAATCACACAGCCACACTTGGCCCATTAGAGGGGAGTCTGATCCTCTCCTTGGGGACCTGTCATCCCCTGTTACAGACCACCCAAGCAGCTCCAGGCTCTCTCATTATCATTCACTGTACTTAATGTGGAATTGTAAAACATTGAACTCGAGGAAAACAGCCTGCCTTAAGTCCCATGGCCAACTGCAAGCTATCAGAGCAAGCCATGCTCTTCCTGTGCTGCTGGGGCAGCATTAGGCCAAATCTAAATGCTTGTGGCAACTCTGTCTGGGTTTTATTCAGAAATAATTTGGTAATACTTGTGACACTGAAGAAATGAATATCCATGTACCCACTGGTGCTTGCTGTGGCTGTTTTTGGCACACTGAGGAGGGTCTCAGGGGCACAGTGGGACAGAGGAGAGAGCTCAGGGTGCTGAGTGCTCCTGGGGTCAGGGTGCCTTCAGCCCACAGCTCTGCTGGGCCCCTGCTGGCCTGAACTGACTCCACACTTGCCGTGCACTAGTCTGAGTCCAGTGGCTTCACCAAAAGGTTTCATAAGTTTACAAATGTAAGAAAGATGAAGATTTGAGCCCAGCCATGATCACAGAAGATACACCACAAGGCCATGCTGTTTGCAGGCTGGCTCTGGGAAGCCAGGCAGGAAGAGTTTGCAGCAATCAGACCAGCAGCAGGGAGGCACCACACGCTGTGCTGGACTCTGCTGAGCTCACCTTTCCCCACTTTGTGCTCTCTTAGTGCTGGTGCAGGCGCCGCAGCTGTGGAGCTCACAGCGTGTTTGTGTCGTGGCACTGTTGCTCTGCAGAGCTGAGCCATCGGCCCCAGCCCAGGACAGGTCACAGGGCCTGTGTGGGACTGAGCTTTGCTCACCCTGCTCAATTCCTGCTGTGATGACCCCAGCTCTGCAAACCCTCCCAGCACCCCCAGTTCCTGGGCACATCAAATGCCACCACACTGCAAGAGCCCCGAGTTCCCTGGGGCCCAGCTACGTCAGTGAATGGCACGACTTGTAATTCATCCTGTCGACAAGTGGGTGTGTTAATCAAGGGGAAAATTTGTGCAATTGGCTGATCCTGATTCCAATTAATTTCCCATTAACAGATTTCCTAAATCACTAGCAGAATGCCTAGTTACAGATGATGCCAATAACTCTTGGCACATACGGCCTTCCTGCCATTGTGGGAGGGAGTGGGCTGGTGCAGTCAGAAGGGAGAACTTGGATCCTGGTGCCTTCTTTAAAGTAAGGATTTTTTACCTGAATATTTTTATAGAGTGGCTACTTGCTGAAGAGATGTCTTGATCAAGACTGATCCCTTTGTAAAGGGAATTTAGGTTTTGTGTGATGAGAAGCAAAGTTTGTAATAGCATGTGTATTGTGAAGTTTGGTAATTTTGGTTTCTGTCCCAAATTATCATAGCTTTGAGTTAAGATTCTGGGTTCTGATTCAGAAGACTTTTTACAGGATCTGACTTCTAAAACATGCAGAATTGTGTGTTAAAGAAGGAAGAAGCAGCTAGCATACATGGGCATTTTAAAAGTTCTATAGTGCTTCAGGTTCCTGTTGTTTTGCACTCTTCCACAGTTGAAGAGTTACCTAAAATCAATCTATCAAGGGGACTCTTGCAGCAGAGTAGAAGTTCAGGGAGATGGGATTTGCCGGGTGGGAGCTGCAGATTTAGACCCTAAGCAGGATGGTAAAGTAAAAATAAAGTTAATTTTCATAGACATCTTTTACAGTTCTGAATATTTCTTAGACCCCTTCTTTAGTACATTATGTTTCAGGTGGTAGATATAAGGCCCTTTTTTTCCTTCCATGATGGGGGAGTTCCTGGTGCCTCTGAAGTCAGTGGCAGTTTTGCTGTGACTACAGCTGCTGACCTGTGACTTTATCCTTCAGTTCTGTGGTTTGCAGTGAGCCACCTGAGTTTCCCTGGCTCCTGGACACTCTATCTTCAGCTGCTCTTGACTTCTGGCTGTGCCATTGATCCTTGAGTAAGGATTGTGTTAAGAAAACCCTTAGGGTAAACCCAGTGGAGTTACCAATGGTGGGCACTTTATTCAGAGTGATGGTCTCAAAGGACTTTGATGTCATCTCTCATTGAGGGTTGGCTCTGACATGAGTTACTGCACCTGTTTTCTACAGGTTTCTTGTTCCTTTTTCCCTGGAAATGTCCAAGCTTCCCTGCTTTTTGGGTATGTGGCAGCCCCCGTTGTGCTGTAGAGGGGCTGGGTGCACACAGAACATCACAAGTCAGCATGTAGTAACTTAAATAATCCTTTGCCTCTGTTAGAAATGGCAGACTTCAGCCTGGACGGGATTGACTGTCAGCACCTCTCAGCCCCAGGTAGTTACAAGTGCAGTTTAGGACCCTGGCAGAGGCTGCATTCCCTAAGGAACCAACCAACCACCAGCCCTGGGAGCAGCAGCAAGACCCAGTGGATCAGTTACTCAGCCCTGGAATTTAAACAGCAGCATGAGGAAGGGAAAAAAAAAAAAAAAAAAAGAAAAATGCAGAGCAAATAGTCTGGCTGGGGGGAAGGAAAAATAATTTTATTTCATAATTAAGCTACAAAGCAGGATGACAGACTTCATAACCTGAGCTCTGTTTCCCCAGACAGGCCAATTAATGTACATGGTTGGAATGATATGTGTTTTAACAAGCAGCATGAGGAATAGTGTGTTTCAAGTTAGGAAAGTCACAGTTGAAGCCTTTAACATGCACAGTCAGCTAGATACAAAACACCAACAAATCTATCTTAACAAGCATTTAAAATGTATTTGGAGTAATGAGGAGAAAATATAGGAAGACTTATAAACACACATGAAAGTAATTTCAGCAGTTATAGATTGCATAGCATAGTGAAAGCATTTTAGTTACTGAGCAGCAGTAAAATGTGTTGACTGTTTAATTTGTACACAGTTTTTTTTTTTTAATAGCATTTTAAAAGTTGCCTTTTGGCAGAGAGAATACATAAGGATGTCGACTTATTGTAAGGCAGATGGCTGACAAGAGAGCTCAAGTTATCCTCAAGTTTAGAACAGTTGCATGAGAATAATGCTCCTGAGGATCTGGGGTGTATGTGGCTGGGTCCATAATCAATTCCAGTTATGGATCCCAGCAGCAAAGGCATTCTTGGATTAGCAGCTGCATTTCAGATGCTCTGCTGGGGCCTGGTCCTGACCTTGTGCTGGACAACCTGCTCTTCATTCCAGAGACCACAATAGGGCCTAATGAGAAATTACCTTTTCACCAATGGCTGTAATCAAAGAGAACAGGGCCTCATCGCTGTTTGTGAAATTACTGAGATTTCCTGCATGTTCTTTTTTTATCCAACAACCATGCAGGAGTCCCACAGTGCTTATGAGGTCTGGAAACTTCATCACAGATATTTTTACAGCTGATATTTTCCATCATAATTCAGTTTAAAAGAGCTGCACTTTGAATAGTAGGTGTATAACGGTTCTTCACCCTGGCTGAGAAGTTCTATGCTTCCATCTGAGAGGCAGATGCTTTTCAGTCCTCAGGGCAGTAGTTTGCATGATAATAACAAAATTGTACAGAACTACTTGACCATGTATGAAGTGCATGTAGCAGGATGGGCAGTAGTTACAGCCACTGCATATCAGCAAAGGGAGAGGCAGTGGAAATGCTGAACTGCAAATCCCAGGAGAGAAGGAATCAGTCTGTAAGGACTAAACGGCAACAGAGATGTGCAAGAGCAGACCCTGCACTTCAATAGTTGAGCATGGCGTTCTCTCTGCATGCTGCAAGGCTCCTTTTTGATGATTTCTCTCCTCCCCTACCCTGGCAATGCCTGAGGAGAATATCTGATTTTAAGGCAGCCTGGCTCAGGCTGAGGGCAGAGCTGAGCTCCTCCAAATCCAGCAGCCCTGGAAGTGATGTGCTATATGAGTACTTCTCTGACTCTTGTTTTCCCTAAGGAATGCTCAGCCATTTGGACTGATATCAACTGAAGACAGCCACAGGTGTTTGAGCTTGGAAGTTGTTAGTTCAGGGATCACAAATTTCATGTTCTCGTTCATTGTGTTAAGCTGTTGTTTCTTGACTGCTCATCAGTGTGTTTGAATGCACAGGATCAGTGGCAGTGATTTTTGTGCTGCTTGGGAGCGGTTCATGTGTGGCTCCCAGATTCTGTAGGCACAAGCCAAGGAGTCCTGGGGAAGCTCTGTGCTACCAAGATGTGTCATTGCTGCTGAGCTGAGGGCTGGGGAAAAGCTCTGCTACACTGAAGATTAGTAAGAGGCTTCAAAATAGCATCCCGAAGTTTACCTCTCGTTGTGGCTTGGTGCAATAGCCTATGAATCAGCAGCAGTTGAGGCTTGTAGCTGTCTATTTTTTCCCCTCTGTGAGATGAAAGACCAGGGCCCCACCCTTGAGTAATAAAGTTTCACCAGCGGTTCCTACTGCTTGTGGATGGCCCAACTGAGCAGAGAGCCAGCTCCAGCCATGTCTGGGCCAAGTTACACGGCTCCATCTGCTTGTCATTATACAGGAGTGAATAGCCCTGGTGTTCCATCTCTCTTACACACATTAATATAGCAGTGCTGCACTCCAAAATGTGGAGGAAGGTTCTTTGCAGACGTGGATTGTGCACAGTTCAGCTGAAGAGGCGGCATCAGCGCTCCCATTCCTCCCAGAAGTTAACCTGCTGCTGCAGCCCTAAAAAAGGAAAATGGATCACTAGTTTAGATTAGGTTTTAGCTTTATTTCTCTTTCTATCCATGTGTTTAATTTATTTCTACATTCAGAATACTTAATGCAAATTATCACTGACTCTGTTTAACTCTGCTTAACTAATTGGTACTTTTATATGTAAGACTGGTGATCACCTACATTAATATTGACCCCTGTTTGCCCCTATTTTTCCCAGTTGAATGCAATTAGAGTGTAATTAATTATCAAATAGCTATGTTCCTTTTATTCTGAACATTGTAACAATTACTGAGATCGGGACAAAATCCTGAATACACAATACATTGTTTTGTGCTTCCCCTGTGGAATCCATTGGAGAGTTCCTGGACAACAAACACAAATAGTGGATACATAATGTATTTGAAGATCTATAAAAGTTTCATCCTTGAGGGCCCGTTGGGAGGAGGTTGTTTGAATGTAACTTTTAACTGTAGAGCTGAGAAATGAAATACAGATAAAGGATGGTTACTGTAACTGGCACCAGACCAAAGTAAATGCTGGATGCAGCTATCCGTATCCACGAGTACATGAGTAACTTTATGCTCTTGCGTTGTTTAATTGGATTCTGTGGGACTGTGAATTTGAGTAAACTTATTCACGCGTGGGTGTTGTCTGAGGATCAGGCTGTTGCGACTACTTTCACTGCAGGCCGGAGGAGGAATTCGGCGGTGGCTGTAGATACAGCTCTGCCCAACGCCCGATCCCATTTCCCGGGGCAGCGCTCGGCACTGCGGCCACGGCACCACCGGCATCACAGCAGCACCAGACATTATTCCCCAATAAAAGCTGCAGCGCTGGCTCAGGGAGCGCTTCCTGACGGGCAGGAGAGCTGCTGGGCCTGGGCGGCATCCCGGCCCCCGATCCCGGCCCCCGATCCCGGCCCCCGATCCCGGCCCCCGATCCCGGCCCCCGATCCCGGCCCCCGATCCCGGCCCCCGATCCCGGCCCCCGGTCCCGGCCCCCGATCCCGGCCCCGGTCCCGATCCCGGTCCCCTGAGCCGGTGCTGCGGCGCCACCTGGCGGTGAGGGCTCGGAGGCGCGGCCGCTCCCGAGGGCGCTGAGGGAGCCTCAGGTGAGCTTAGGCGGGCACAGGTGAGCTCAGGTGAGTTTAGGCGGGCACAGCTGAGCTCAGAAGAGTTTAGGTGAGCTCAGGTGAGTTTAGGCGGGCACAGCTGAGCTCAGGTGAGTTTAGGCGGGCACAGCTGAGCTCAGGTGAGTTTAGGTGAGCTCAGGTGAGTTTAGGCGGGCACAGCTGAGCTCAGGTGAGTTTAGGCGGGCACAGCTGAGCTCAGGTGAGTTTAGGTGAGCTCAGGTGAGTTTAGGCGGGCACAGCTGAGCTCAGGTGAGTTTAGGTGAGCTCAGGTGAGTTTAGGCGGGCACAGCTGAGCTCAGAAGAGTTTAGGTGAGCTCAGGTGAGTTTAGGCGGGCACAGCTGAGCTCAGGTGAGTTTAGGCGGGCACAGGCAGGCTCAGGTGGGCCCCGGCGCCCCTCCGGCCCTGCACACCCGCAGTGGTTGTGACCCGGGCTCCGCTCTCCCCACCCCTTTGCCCATCCTGGCCGGTCTCGGCTCAACCCAGGCGGGAGCGCTGCCCCTCCACAGGCACGGCCCCGCCCTGCGCCCCGTCCGCGGCGCTCTGTCCGGCCCTGCTCTCCTGATGTTCCGAACAGCCGGGAATTGGTGTTCAAGAGAGAAGAATGCTACGTGTTTTCATAGTTTTCCGAGAGATTTTCCAAGAGCGGTGCTGTAACGCTGAGCTCAGCTTTCCATGGCAGGTTTTACTGGTTTGAGATGGAAAATAGCAGTTAAAAATGGAGAGGGAGGAAAAAGAAAACACCTCAAAGTCTAGTGGTGACAGGTTGGAATACAATTAGCTGAGCTTCTCCTGGCTGGAAAGCCCTGAAATATTGAGGGCTGCAGGAGACTGTTGGAATGATATTGTGAGAAGCTTGACAAATATGTTCCATATTGTCCGTAAGTTTTAGAAGGCAGGGTGAAACAGCCAGATTTCATTGGTAGAACACATCAGAGAGCTTCTTATGTAATACTTGTCTTTCATCATGGCAGTTTTATATATGCTTTCTAACATAAGCACTTACCTAAATGTGCTGTGGGCGTTCTGAGATATCGCCATGTACCTGTGGGGGTGCCTGACACAAATTAGGCCAGAGGATTTCAAGGATTCATCAAGTTACCACTCTTCTTGCCAGTTTACGCAGCTCAGAAATGGTGGACCATGAAGTCCACAAACATCCTGGAGCAGAGAGGCTGATTCCAGGTCCATCAACTGTGAGTGTGGCTTTAATGATTCCAATCAGTTTCCTCTGTCAGAATGTGATTTGAGCAGAGCAAAGAGCCGGTCCATTTATAACTCCTCCTTCTGATTAACAAAAATAGTAGCACAGGAAGGTAAAGCTTCTTCCCCTAAATCAGGATTTGCTCTCTGGCTGCCATGTAAAAATAACTCCAGAACAATATCTGGAGACACCACACCTCTCCTCTTTCAGTTATATCACTTGGAAATTGCTTATTTGCTAAATGAAGGTTGTTCTTAGTTTGATGCAAGGCTTGGATTACACAGGCTGCTTTTCAGTGGGATTTACATGAGAAAAGATAATGTTCTCCACCCTCACATACTTTCATTTCTGCTTTTCAGAGCTTTTCTTAGCTTCCTGCAATACTGAGAATTGCTTTTCTCTTCAATGAGGGAGGGCTGGTGACTTTGACAGCTGCTGGGGTATCCGTAGTCTGTCACTCACAACAGCAAGTCACAAGAGCTGAAATTCTGCCTGCATCTCTCAAAATAGGTTAGGTAGTTAGCAGAAGCATTAACAGAGCCATTCCTTATACATTATGATTAATTGAGCATGAATTATGAATTATAGTTCACATTTGGTGCTCAGCATGCTGCTTAGGTACACTTGTCACATGTGGTACTCTTCCATTTCCAGAAAGAATTAAAGGATGTTTATAGAGGAGAAGGAAGTATTTTGATGTTACTGTGGCATAAATTGGAATCGCTTCACTGTTCAGTGATTTTAGGCTGGATTTCATCCAGCATTACTCAAGGGATAATTCTCCCCAATATTTGTTGCATTTCTTCCTTCAGATGTTTTGTTGTTTGTGGGTTGTGTGTTGTCCCTCCACTCCCATTTCAAGGGAGTTCCTGATACTCAGGTTTGTGACTTCAGCTTTGTTCCTAGTCCAGGTGCTGTAGGGCAGGCCAAAAATATGCTTTTGGGGCAAAAATCAGATTGTAGGCTTTTCATCTGTTTGGTTGTTTTTTGTTTGTTCATTTGTTGTTGTTGTTGTTTTTTTTTTTTTTTTTTTTAACAAGGCAGAAAATGAGTGTTTTAAAATCAATGTTTTTTCACTACATCATTAACATAATGATAGTGGGGATGAAAGAGCTGTACTGAGCCCAGAAGAAATATTAAAAATGTAATACACTGCATTACATGTAAATCAGGACAGGTGTTTATTCCACAATTTTGAAAAAGCAGGAAAACATAACTGCCTACTGGGACTGAAGAGGTTGTTCTGTTCTGGTGTTATGATAACATTAGATTTTTCAGTTGAAGTGTGGTCCTTTTGCCAAATTCACCCCAGCCTCTGAATCTTCAAATCCCCCTCAGTTTGTCCCTCCAGCACATTTCTCCGTGCCACCTCTTTTCTCTCTGTCCCAGCTGTGACCTTCAGCTCCCAAGCAAGGTCATTATTGCATGTAAAATCCTGGAGACAGAAACTGGGCTGGAGACAAGAGCTGATTTACACCCAGGGACCTCTGCTGGGCAGGTCCTGGGGAGGGCTCTCAGACCAGCACAAGCACTGTGTCTGTGACACAGCAATAAAAATCAGCTTCTCCCAGCCTGAAGAGCTCATCCAGGCCCTTCTTTTCACTCTCACACATCTACAATTCATTGCACATTTCAGATCACTTAAAACTACTTTGGGGTTTGTTCTTTCTTCATTTTTTGTTATTACTAAATAATCATCACTTACAGGTCCACAGTGGGATGAAGTAGGGGAAAAAGAGTTCTTCAAGTCACTGATTTCTTTTGAGGGGAAATCTGCCCTGTGCTTACTTATACAGATAAATCCAGGGTTCTAATTAAAATGGCTACATGTGCACATGTAAATGGATTTTTCCTTCTGCTTTGAAGGTGCTCATACATAGGTCTTGAAACATCTTTGTGAGCCTCATGGCTCTCCCATGGGATACTTTCCATAGGACAACCACAATGCAGGCAATGAATTGTAAAGCACAAATTCTGGCAGTGACACATCCGTTTTTCAAGTAACTGTTAAGGGCAGATTGAGAAGAAGATGTAGTTTGTGTGTATAAAACTCCCAATCAGAGAAAGTGATGATGATTTGGAATTGAGGATTTGTTGAAAAATCTGAGTTTACTCCATCTTAGAGACCTTATTTTTACAAGCTCTACTACTTTTGATTTCGAGAAAGATCTTGCAAAACAAGATCCTTCTACGTGTAATAGCCTGAATTTATTTAGAGGCAAATATGTGCTAGAAGAACACAGGATGTAAACCAGAAAATGTAGAATCACGGTGAAATCTGAATGAAATTATTCTGCCAGCAAAGAGTATGGCAACCTTCTTATACAAGGAAGATATAAGGAAGGGTTGTTCTGGATGTTATCCACAGAACCTCTTAGAGACATGCCTGGACAGGCCTAAAAAACTAATGTTATTTATTATCTAAGGGCCAAGTGCACCACAGCAGAGGAACTAGTATGTATTACATCAAATCTAAATATTTTAGCAGTAGTAATGGTTTTTGTATACAGAGTATAAATATACGTTAATAGAATTTTTGAATCTGTGGAATTTACTCTAGAAATTCTCAGTTAATGTTCCCAGCTCCTACAAACTGCTAACTCACCCCTATTGGTATTTAGTGCCGTGTCTTAACTTGTCCTACCTCATCATTTAATTAATACTTGTTTCTGTAACTCTAATTTCAGTAGTGTAACTTTAAGCATATGAACTAATCCAAAATTCTTTATAATTAAAGTAGAACATATCACTAAAAATGGAAAATGGTAATTTGTCCAGAACAAACTTTTTCCTACATTTATAAATTAAAAAAAAAAAAAAAAAAAAAAACCTAGGTACCATTTTTGTAATATTATCTCAGCTTGCACCGATGTGAATTAGCTACGCCTTGGACCTTTTAAGGGGATTTTTCTTTTTCCCTAAATCTGCCTTGGTTTGACCTTTAAATGAGAGATGATGAAGATTATTCCCTGAGAGTCCAGGGTGAGGTGTTCTATCGGCGGTTTCGATCCCAGCCTTTCCGTACGGTGCCCAGCTGCAGAGTCAGCCAGCCCGTTCTGCTGACCTCTGCTGTGCTAAACAACCTAGCCTCATTTTTTGGGGGGTGAATCTTGATTTCTCTTTTATTTTAACAAATATTTTCAACCCCTAGAACTTCTCAGCAGAAAGGGTGTTCCTCCTATCCCCTGCCCTTTCATTACTCTTTTAGTTTTGATGCCTTTCAGTTTATTAATTTCACCCACTGTGGATGTGGCGCTGGATTTAGTATTCTGATCACGGCTGAAGCAGTGTAGGGTCCATTTGTCTTTAAATGCTGAAGGCACATCAGGATTGTATTTTGGCCATGAGGAAAGAGGAAGATGACCATGGCCACAAGATTTCTGCCGTTTCTGTGCCATATGTCGTATCTTTGCTGCTGGTACATTTCCTTGCAGAGGGAGGATATACTATAGCACTTATCTTCTCTGTGCTTGTGTTGGCTCTCGGGGGAAATTTGGCCTTTTTAGTATGCAGTTCAAACACTGTCTGAAAAGGAGTCATGGTTTGGATAATAATTTTTCAAACAAATTTAATACGCTGATTTCCTTGGGATGAAGATAAAGTACTGTTCCATCCAAGATGCACCTAAAGGGCAACTTGTTTGAGTTAAGGTTACTGAAACAGAAGTGACAGAATATCAATTTGTTTTCTAACTTCATGTCATAGTTGAGAATCAAATAAGCAATTACACGAGAGTAAATTGGATTTATTGCAATATCAGATTTGCAGTTCACTTGTTGGTTTATTTGACTGAGATAAAATAGCCCTTCATTTTACAGTAAACATGCTCAAGTATTACATTTGTTTCTGGGATCCTTCAAGAGCTTGTAGTTCCTCAGCCTAGAGTTGAAAACATTCCTGATACATAACATGTGACTGACTGACTTAACACCAGAAGGCTTCCGTGTAGAAAGGTGATGAACAGTCCCAAATATCTCTCACTTTGCAATGAGGTGACTTCTAAACTGGTGCCAATTTATTCATGTCAACTTCTTTCATCATTTGCATTTACCAAAACACCAACATTAAGTGTAAAAATAAGACCTCATACATATGTATTTGCTTAGTCGAAGGCTTCAACCAAATAAATATAGATCCAAGTTATATGTCCCAAAAAGGGTAAAATTTCATCTTTTGTTTTAGAAATATGGCATTTTAAGATTCTTCCTAGATTTTTCCAAAGGTACACATGCCTTTAAATAATCTGAATTGTCCTGTTAAAAGTAAGCAGATTTCAGCAGGCTTCCCCTTTCTGTTTACCAAAGAGCTCTTACTGTAATTTGCTTTGTTACTAATTATGATTTACACAAATGTTACTGCTTCTTGGCACTACCTAGGTCCCCTAGACAGCTGCAAGGATTACTGAAAGGAACTGTACGTGCTTGCTCCTAGGCCTCCTGCTCAAGGTGATGGAATTGCTTCCTTTCCCTGCACTCACCCACCATGTACTTTGCAAAATATGTCAAATCAGACTCTTCCAATTCCATTTTCTCAATCTTAATTAATTCCCATGGTGGAGAGGCAAAGATCATGTTGCTTTTGGTTCAGTTCATCTCTAATACAGAATTATTTTGCAACATACAAATTACATCTGTATTGAAAAAGCACATTTTTTTGTCTAGAATTTAATGCCTCTCTAGGCCAAACAGAATTTTGACGAAATACGTGAAGCTCTTTGCCAAATCCCTGAGTCACTGAGAGTCATTCCATTCTACACAAATCAAATTCGTGCATTTATAATTAGTGTTAAAGAAAATCCAAACATGACAATTGAAGTTTTACAAGCCTGAAAATTATAGCCCAGCCATGATAAGTGACGGTCCGACAGCAATGAAACTGAAATTTGGCAGCTAAAAGCCGTATTTAGCTGTTTGCTGTAATGGTTTTGCTCACCATGAATTCTGAAGGAGAGGAGCAATCTTGGCCATGTAGATGCATTGCATGCAACGTGCAAGAGACAGCCAGGGATCTACATGCAGAATAACTTCTCCCAGCCAAAGGGATGAGCTCAGTCAATTAGAAGCTGAATTAGCCTCTAAATGAAGGACTCAGGGGAGCTGCCCACACAGGCTCTGCTGGAGCTCACAGGCACTGCCCAACCTCGAGCTGCCACTGCCTGCTGGGGTGGGAATAGCAGCACTCGCTTGGTGGGTGCTGCCAGCCTTGCACAAACACTGAATTCATGTCTCCTGCTTCTGCTCTTAAGCCATGATCGGATCTTCCTATTGCAATTGTTTCTCTAGATTCTATCAATAAAATAATACTATATATTAATGCTGTGTTTATTTTTCAATCATCCTAGTTTGCAGATAGGAAACATCAAGTTCATCTGTGTTTCCATGTGGAATTGGCAGGCTCCTGCCCCTTTGGTTAACCTGCTAGCGTGTTCTGTAGTATTGCAGCATATTGTGAGGGAAGAGATCCCAAAAAGTCATTTTGACCTCGGGGGAAATCAGAAGCACTTAAGCCATTCCGACAGCTTATTCAGCTAAACTGTTTTTGGAGACCTCACAACTTCCCAAAATTATCTTAACAGAACCTAGAAAGTTTTATTAATGTCTTTCTAAATCTTTTCTTGTTGTAATTGAACTCAGAACAATTAATTGCTTTTCTCTTTGCAATAGTCTTATGTGTATTTAGAGGCCGGGAGCATATCTGCTAATATTGTCCCAAGATATATAATACATGTTTTCGTTTATCTTTATTTCCCCTTATGACGCAGCACAGATAGGCTGTGTCACAGAATTTGCCGTTTCCAACGTTGCCCCATGCTGTGTTAAGGACTTGGTTTGCTCATTGGCTTTTAGCAAGGGGAGTACAGCACTTTCTCCTCCACAAGATTTTTAATTCTTCCTGTGACACTTCTGCTCAGTGAACAGTAATATTTTGCAGATTAGTCCAGAAGAGGAAGAAAATGGCAATGTGAGACAAAGAACAGCTGAGCCAGAGGTTTCTCATTGTTCAGGGTGGTCATTTTAATATCCATTGTAAGACTAATTGTTTATTTAGCCCTTTTGCACAATTACTTAGAAACCCGGGGAGGGGTTGCTCTTTTCACTCATTCTCACTTCCTTTCTTGTCCAGCTGTGTCAGAGGACAAGATCACCATTCTCAAATAGTCTTTGCTGCTCTGAAGGAGAGCAGTTTGTGAGAGTGCTGCCTAATAGGCTTCTGACAGAGCCAGCTGGGCAAGTTTAAAATTTATAAATGGATAGTCTGAGCTATGTCAGACAAATTTGTTGGAGGAACTGTAGGAGTGCTCCAGTAAATGTTTTCAGTAGAATTACCTCCACCAGGGAATGGTGACAGGTACTAGAAAGCCTTGGAGTATAGCAGTGTCCTCTCACGCCTGGCAGGCGTGCAGCCTAGCTCAGTTCTGCACTGCCACAGTGGGGATTGGTCAGGGTTACAGGCAGGGCGAGTAACCGGTGGGCTCTTGGTTCTCTACACCAGCGAGCAGACCCGATGGAGTATGCGACTGCAGCGACGGAAAAAGAGTCGTCTCTCTTTAGGCAGGGTAGAAGGTAGTTTATTAAGGGGACTCTGGCAAGGAGCTCCTCAGACCTCAGACCACTGCTGCCCAGAGAGAGCAGATATCAAAGCTTGACAGCCGCTTATAAACGGGGGAGGGCTGACAACGGGTCAGCCAACCAGGGAATACAGGTGTGGTAACAGGGGTGTCAGCCTTTGAACCATTAACAAATCACAGGAGGGTAGGAGGGGATTCCCCAGGCACCAGCCTACCACTCGACACCTCTCCGGGATCTTTCCAGAATCCAGGGAAGGGTCTCGAAGTGACAGACAGGGCGACCACGAGGAGAGGAGGGAAACTGACAGGGACAGGTGCAGGGAAGGAATGATTGACAGAAAACGTCTGGTTATATACCTGACTCAAAAGGGGGAAAACCAATACAGAACACAGGGGTATACAGGGGACTAAACCATTACAAAAATAACTTTAAAATCTTACAAAAATAACTTAATAACTCAATAAAACAGTTCTCACACCACTACATTGGAGGACATAAGAAAAGCAAGCTGGACATTCAATTCAAAAGCACTAATGGCTCAGAGCTTGCCACAATAGTGTTTTTAGGGGAATGTCCAAAAGCCAAAACACTAAGAACAGGCAGCAGTATTTTGCAAAGGAAGGGTTTGAAATGTTAGGCCAATGTGACGTTAAGAGCTGGTGCCCCTCAGCCAGACCCCAGGGTAGGTATGGTACCAGCCACTGGCTGCTCTGGGTCACTTGCATTGCTGTAAGTCAGGAGCCAGCGTGGTGAAGTCCAAAGATGCGCTACTGTAAGAGCAAAATCAGGCATCATTTCCACGGGCTGGGATTTATTTGCTGTCCAGGATTTTCAGTCATCTCTGGCAATTGCTTCTTGCAGCCACAAAACCAAGTATATCCTATACTGAAGCACAGCAATAACAAGATTTGAATGTCATTAGGGGCTGCTCCTACACATCTTGTATTAAAGCAGCTAAGTGTTTAACCCATGAATAGAACTCCTAATATCTTTGCTTTTGAAACCTCAGTATAGATCACTTAACCACTCTGCAAGAAATCCCGTGAGAGACCAACAACAGCAGGGAACAAAGTCAGACAAGAAATAGCAGATTGTATCTGCTAGAGCTTTTAAAATACATTTTTCATATGAGTGCAGTCAACTTGAATATTACTCCTAATATAGATTAATTTAAGACGTATTTTTGCAGAGCATGAGGCTCTGAGAATTTGGCCAGATATTTTTTTCACTGAAAATCTCTGCCAATTATATACAGCACAAAGGAGAGAATAATGCAAGAAATGCATAATATGTCTTCTTCTTCACTACATGGGGCTTAAAAATAAATTATACAGATCCTCTTTCCATTTTTCATCTGTGCTCAGGTAAATCTAAGTCTGAGGTAAGAATCTGTTTCAGTGGAGTTCATCTAACTGAATGAGCTACCAAATTTGTTGGTTCAGTGGCCAGGGAAGAATAAGAGAAGTTTCAGTGTTGTATAGGATTGGCTATAGTCTCACCAACAGTTGTGTAAATCTGGAGGATCAGGGGTGAGGAGGTAATAGCAATGTGAGATCTGCCTGTATATAACTTACTGAGAAGGAAATTAGAGCCTCTTTTTTGGCTAACAAGCAAATTACCTTTTTCACTTAAATATATTTTACGAATAGTAGCTGATCTGCATAGCATCATTTTGTAAGGCCTCAACTCAGCAAAGCTCCTAAATACGTGTTTTTGATTGAAGCCCTTGCATATGTCCCCAAATTCAATGGGACCATACAGGTCATTAAGTGTTTTCTTGGGCCAAGACCTAATTGTTTGAATTTACAGGAATTTCAGGTGCTTATTTACATGAGAGATATAAAATATTTTATTGTAATACTTTTCAGTGTAAGAAAAATCTAATACAAAACTTTACTTTCACTAATCAAGAAAGGTGTGTGCCACTCCTACATCAAATTGCAATAGTAGAAGCCATCCCAGGCTTCTGGGCCATATGTCACATGAGACACTGTTGAGAATGCAAGTTGTGTTGAAATGGATCATTCATGTGTTGTCAAAATTTACTACATGATTCAGAATTTGGATTAAAATTCAACATAACATTTTGTTTGATCTTAAAGGTGGCTTGCACAGTATATACAAATAACTTCTTACATAGACTTCCTGAAGAATTTAACTTATACTGTAATTTGGAGAATACTTGAATTGTTTTAAGAGCACAGTGTAATCACTTAGTGTCTACTTATTTTCCCTTTCACTGAATAATATTTAGGTTTTTTTCTTAATTTTCTCTGCCTACACAAGAAATGTAACACCTTTTAGCATCAGTCCTGGGGCAAAGAATTGCAATTTAAATTCCAATCCCTAATCTGTATTCTGTGAGCTACACTTTCATCCATGGCATCTTGTCTATTCAAAAGGCCTATACATGAATATCCTGCGTTTTGTGCATACAGGCATTTAGGTATTTGAGCAATTCTGCAATGTAGCACGTGAACTACACAGGCAGGTGTCTCCTACACATCGCCTCACTGCCACAACAGTGGCAAACACCTCCCGGCCTTTTGGAGCAGAATGTTCTCCAGGCAAATAAGTGTCAGATGTGTGTCATACCCATAACTTAGTAATGAAATAGGTGGAAGGAAACAGTAATTTCAGCACTGAGTTGTCATGGCGAGAACTGTACTATTCAAAAGGTAGAACTGCAGTCATGTATCTCCATCTTACAAGGCAGACCTGAATTTTAGTATCTCCCTCAGTGAGACCACAGAGCAAACAAGCCTCTACCTCCAGCAGCCCTCAAT
The DNA here is from genome assembly GCF_015227805.2 of Hirundo rustica. Lineage (NCBI taxonomy): Eukaryota > Metazoa > Chordata > Aves > Passeriformes > Hirundinidae > Hirundo > Hirundo rustica. The sequence continues at coordinate 7,992,616 of NC_053464.1, forward strand.
GAAAAGTCAGCACATCCACAGTGCTTCTATGTGAGATGAGAATCAGTTCTCAAAACTGATGGAGCTGATTTGGCAGGCACTAAACCACGCCTTTTCCTTAAAAGTGGTTACAACAGTACGTGCTGTACTGTGGTGTAACTTGGCCTGCTCTGTGCAGCTGCAGGCCGCCACACCAGCAGACAAACCACTGATTACAAGTGAGAGCTGCCTACTAGCCTCTGCTCAGGCATGGTCAGCATCAGCTTTGCAAATTGCAGGGAGCTGGTATGTTTTGTGTGAGGTTGCTGAGGACAGATAGGTTTACCAGCTCTTTTTCCTACCAGTCTTAAAGTTCATTAAAGCAGAAATCATTGCGAAGCCCAAACCATACAGACAAACTCCGCTGGTTGGAGCATGGTGCTATTAGTGCCAAGGCCGTAGGTTGGATCTCTGTGTGGGCCATTCTGTTGGACTTGATGACCCTTGTGGGTCCCTTCCAGCTCAAAGAATTCTGTGATTCTGTGAACAACCAGATGTAGAAGAGCACAACAAGGCACTGGTCTGCTTCTGCAAAACTGCTGTAGGTCCCTACCTCATGAGAATTCTCCTCTGGCTCCTCAGTCTCCATATGGCTTCAAGAACCTTCCTTTTTGTCTCGTCAAGATAGGAACTTGTTCCTGAGAGGAGCACATTTGCTAGATTCACATGGAATCTCACATGTTTATGGAGAGTTTTCCATTGTGATGGAAGAATGAGGCATAGATAAAGTCAGTGCTGTCAAGAACAGGACAAATTCTCAAAGACTGTAACGGAGGTGTCAGCTTTACCAAAAGCCTCCCTAACTCAGTGAGGAGGTGTTTACAATGTGTTACCACTTCTATGAATTCAAAAGCTATTAAAATGAGAGATCGTACACAGCCATCTTTGCCATACGTGGACTAATGCCTTACTCTTCCAAAAACTTTGTTTCTTTTAAGGTACATCAAATTCCTTGTCTGAGAACTTGCTTTCCTTGTAGCATCCAAATTACAGCCTAACAGGTTTTTGCATCCGCTTTTGCTAATGACTTTCTAACTACAGAAAGATTAATGGTAGTTATCAAGTTTGTTTGCTTAAATTTGTATAATTGTCTTTGCTCTGCAATATCCTACATGGGCCATGGTGTTGGCAGACCAGAGTCAGAGGGAAGCTGAAGCACTCTTTTGCAAACTCAGCTGATAGAAAGCGCAGCAGGAAATCAGGCTACCTGTTTGATTCTCCTCTCCCAGGGGAAAAGGGCAGAAATGCACTTCCCCCACTCCCTGCCCTGGGAAGCTTTGTCCAAGGGTTTGGAGACTTTATGCAGAAGCTCAGGCAAATGTCACTGTCACATGTTGGCAAACAGTTCCAGCTCCACCTGACACACTGTGCTCTGTGGGACTGCCCTGTGTGCACAAGTGGTACCAAGTGACCTGTTGAGGCTGCCAATACTGGGTTTGACATACCATCATAAACAATGTTTCGTGACAGAAAAGCTTGTATTAAATCAATTACCACAAAATGGCTCTGTTTGGGAAGAACAGTCATGCTATTTCATCAGATATGTTTTCACAGAAAGCTTTCATACAGATGAATTTGCATCATATCAGGAGCTTAAGAATAAAACTTTGTCTTTAAAATACTGTATTTTCCAGTGTTAGCGAAAATGAAAGACTATTGAAATCTTCTTTAAAACCTTGTTCCCTTTCTAGTTATTTTTCCTGCAGCAAGTGATAGTGATATCTCAGTAGTTTAGACACATAGAACATGTTTCAGGTGACTGCTGGGGTAAATTTCTATATATACTTTGCACTGGTATGTCATCATAGTAAATGTAGCCTAAAAACTGCTGGGTGTTCTGAAAAACTGACTAATCATGTAAACACAACCTACAAAGTCACTCTTAGTGAAAAAGTCTCTTTTTTCCATCTCTTCTCCTTTGATTTCTCTTTTTTGTGTACCACTTGTCTTTTTCCATCAAGTGGACAGACAGGAAAAAAAAGCAAAACCTGGAATGGAAGCCCAAGCCAAAGAGACCTGCATCTAAATGAAGTGCTATTTGCAACAGGCAGTGGTTGTAATTTAGATAATCCAAAGTAGGTCACCTTCATGAGTCTTCCAGACTTTCCAACTTAGTAACTGAGATGGATAATAAAACAATTTTTAGTTAATGAGAGTACATCAGAATAAAAAGAACTGCAGGAAGCTGTGAACTGCAGTATCTCCTTACTGAAGACAGAATGCCACATGGCAAGAACAGATGGGTAATCCTTCCGTGATTATCCTCGACCACTGGCTGAAAGAAAAAGCTGTCACAATACGGAGGGCTGTATATAACGTACATATACAGCCATTTCCCCTCATTGATAGTAAAAGGTTTTATATGCAAGAGATTATAAAGAAAAAGGGATGCTTTAATGTGATGGTGAAGGGAATAATTCTGCTATTTTCCTTGACTTCTTGAAGTGGAGCATATGCCAAGGTCCTGAACTAAATTTATCTCTCAGAAGGAAGGCGTAATAGACATTCCACATCCATATTATGTATTTCATACAAACTGAACATAGAACCTGCTTTTATTGTCTTTGAATCCTGACACAGTATGTTCAGTTGATAATTTAGACAGCGTTACCAGAATGAAATGTTGGTGTCAAAAATTTGGCTTTTGCATATTCATTGACACCAGAGTTTGCATTTGTGATGTGGCAAAATGAAACCAGATTGGATTAAGAAAGATTTGCTGGAATCTCAAGTTTTGTAAAACCACCAGAATGGAAGGCATTTCTCGAGTGCAGTGGTCACATCTCCATTGGCTTTAGTTCTGCCTATGTACATAAGAGAGAACTCGAATTTTATAACCCACTTGGAGAGTAGCCTGATGGCAAAGAATCTTGGTTTTGTTTATGAAAAGAAAATATGGAAGAGTGAATATCCATGGTACAGTATACCTGAGTGGTGAAGAACACACATGTATACCACAAAATGACTGAACTGCAGAATATGAAGTTAATAGTGGTTCCGTGGTTCCAAAAAAATCAAAATACACTTCCTCTACCTTTTAAGTCTAGTGATATACCAGTGTTTAAAAACAAAAAGCAAAGTTTTGGGAACTTGTTGCAGAGAAGGCAGTGACCTGTAGTCTGAGATGGTGAAATTCTCAAGGAGTAATTCCCTACCCTGTTTTGCTCTTTCAGATTTGATGCTTAGACCAGTAAGACTGTCAGACTCTCAGGGAAAAGGCCTATATCCTCCATAAGCACTAAAGGGATTAGGAGTCGTGCATTGTTCTGGTAGAGATGGAAGGAGAAGAAAAGAAAGGCTTTGTCACTTCAGGGAAGAAGCCCAAACTTCAGAAGGCATTGCTACTGCTGCTGCAGATTACTCATTGAACACTGCTTGTGGCTTGTTTCCAACCTTTTCTATTCCTAAGGCACATTCCTTAGGTGCTGTGATTTTTTTGATATCATAAGAATATACACAAATTTGCTATTTGTTCTGTATTCCTCACAGATCTTAAGACTTAGTATATTAGAGATACCCATTCTTAGTTTTTCACCTTTTTCCCCTTCATCTCATAACACATATCCAAAATCTAAATTTTGATGTGATAAGGACATGACTGTTTTTAAGAAAAATGCAAATCTTCACTCTGAAATAACTTAGTCTTCCACTGATTACAGAATGTGCTTCTAAACCGCCTATGAGTCAGGCTGTGAGTTGGAGTTCAGATAAGCCTGCAGTGTTTGTTCACCAGATGGACCATAAGCTCTGCAAAGTAGAGCAAAGGATATTGCTTATTAGCACTGCTCTCAACTTCACGTACTTCTTTGTACAAAGTCTGGTTACTTGCTGCAATTTTAGACTGTATTTACACTGTTAGGAGGAGGAAACATTTTTTTTTTTAATAACAGGATAGGTAAATCTAGCAAAGTAGATCAGACTAAAATGGAACTGAGTATGGTTCTTTTTTTACAACATTTTAAGTAGGCAAGATTGATACCCTCCATCTCTCAAACACTCCCATACTGAATTTACATACCTGTGCAGTGGCCAAAAAAAAAATATTTAAATCAATTACGTCTTGGGATTTTAGAGCAAATTAGCCAAGTCACAGTTGTTACCCTTGCTTAAAACACTGTCTCTTTGACAGTTACGTGCAACCAACATAATACTTATATAAGAATCAAATCTGTTTTTTTCTCTTATATACTCTGTGCTAGATACTAATTTTCACCTAACATGGGCAACATGGGGAATTTTCAGTGGTAACTCTCTCAAGTGTCTTCTGTGTAACCTGATTAAATATTTTCTGATACAACACAGCTCAATCAAGCTCCCATTATTCATAATAAGAAGAAAATTAATTTAACCGTTTTATGCAATTTTTGTTTTTAGTTTGTTCTTTGGATTGGTACAGTTCATTTCTTCAGTTTCTGTGATTTTTTTTTTTTCATCTTCATATTCTCAAGATGCTCAGCCTTGCCCTTTTCACTTTTTAGTGTGAATCAGCACAAGAAAAAAAAGTGTATTAGTTAAATTCTCTTCCTTCTATTTGGCTGGTTTTTTTAGCACAGGAGAAGGATGTTTTGAACAGTTAGTGGTCATTGGTTGTACCACAGTATTAAAAATGAATGCCATACCTACTGCACTACCCTTTCCAGATTTTACATGTCTCTAAATACAGGGAAAGGAGGATGTTGAAGGAGAAGAAATCTGCTCCTCTCTCTGCTCTGCTTTTTCTGTCAGTGCAGAAGTGTCTCATGCTGGGGCTCCCACCCATACACAGGGCTGACTTTACACCCAAGACTCAGATCTTTATGGCCTATAAATTATTGTGGTTTGGATACAAATCTTCTCTCCAGAAGAGCTTTCAGTAGGACATGTGTGAGACTGAGCATGCACTGCTGTTCCTCGCTGCCCTATCAGTCACACTAATTACATACAGAGATTAGGGACACCCAGAGACATTTTCCAGCATAAAAATTACCCCATAAAATCTGGAGGAAATTTTCCAATAGGTCATAAAATTTTAAAGAACCATGGATCACAAGTTCATCACAATTACTGCTGTGCTCCTTTTATAGAAAGCAGTGTTGCCCTGTGCTGAAGTATTGCCTGCCTTGGATGTTGCTGTTAGGGCTTTTAGCCCTTTATCCATGGGAATGAGTCTCCCATTTCCCAATGAGGTATGCAGGACTGGAATCAGGTCCTGAAGCTCTTGAGAGCTCTTGGTCATTTGGCCTGTTTCAGAGCCTGTTTCTTTTCTGGCACCATGAGCACCTCCTGCCATCTACAAGCCCAAGGGAAGGCTGCAGGGAGCAACCACTTACTAGGAACACAACTTTCTTTTGAAGAGAAAAGCGTTTAATCCCAAATGGAAGATGCTTTTATCTTGCATTTGTCAGCAAATTTGCTTGATGGCGGTTATAATGCCCAATTATTTGCTAGTTTGGAACAAAAATTATCCATCATCTTCTCAAGTTGTGCAGAATGTCACAATATTCAGCAACACTTTGAGTCTCTTTCATTTCTTTGTTCTAACAGCTCACTTCACTGTGTTGTGGGACCAGTAAATCTGATGCATGTGCAACTGGTGTGGAAGCTCAACACTGTCAAAATTTGTTTTCACGGGCTCTCTGCCATCACCCCAGCTGGCAAAAATGGGGCACGGTTCCACTGCATGAATGGAAGGTCAGCCAGCCGATGCTCTGCTGTCACACAGAGAGGAGCCTTTCTGGGCTGATTTCCCTGGAAGTTACTGATGATGTATTTTGACCTTTCTGTTTCAGAGACACCTCTAAGTCAGTGATACTCAGAGTGTGGCACTCTTTGAAACTGACACATCATCTGCTTGTGAAATGTTGCAAGGAAGGATACCTCCTCCCAATAAAATTTCATTTGTAGCCTCACTGGATCATTAGGAAAATTCCCTTAATAAAAGATGCTTCTGAATCTTCTTGTTTCATTTTCTTCAGATCAGAAACTAAAGCACTTCTAACGGAAACAAAATCACACCAGTCTGTGCAAATCCTTCCTAGCTGTCATTTTAAAAAACAACTGTTTTTATCAGGAGATATTTTTGACCTTTGGATTTGGTTTGTAAAGTGGAATTAAGCTTAGAAAAAGAGGCACTGTTGAGGCAGATTAAAAAAGAAAAACCACCCAAACAAACCCTCCCTACTTCTGTCCTATCATCAGATAATGAGATCTTTCAGATTAGAAAGCCAATATCAGTATGGGAGGAAAAGGCAACTGAAGTTCGTTATGTTCACTTGTTGAGACACTGAGCATCCAGTTACAGTCGCCTTGTGCCTGGTCCCTGCAAACCTCACCGGGCTGTGGAGGTGCCGCACCTTGCCCTCGCTCTCAATCCACTGAGGCGAAATGCTGCCAGGGGCCCTTTTCCTTCGGGGGAAAACCCAACATACATCATCTCATCTTGGGGAATTTGGGCCCGTTGTTGCCGGTGACGGGTCCGCAGGCGGGTGCCGCCAGGTGCCCGGCCCGGCCCGGCGCGGCGTGAGGCCGCGTTCCCTCAGAAGATGGCACTCGCCGCCCGCCCCGCCGCCGGCCGCCCCCTCCCGCCCCGCCCCGCCCGCCGGGAGCCGCCGCCGCCCCGCCCCGGCCCCTTCCCCTCACGCAGCGCCGGGGCTCGCCCGCCCGCCCGCCCGCCGAGCACCCCGCTCCTCCTCCGCCTCCAGCCCACCCTCCTCCCTCCTCCTCCTTCCTCTTCCTCCGCCAACCCCACCCCTGGCCCCGGGCTGGCCCGGCCGCGGGCTGCCGCGCCGCCCGGGCTCCCCGCCGGCTTCCCCCATCCCCACGCGCCGCGAACACCTCCTCCTCCTTCCCCCCCCCTCCCTCCTTCCCCACCTCCGCCCTCCTCCTGCTGACGTCTGGCTCTGCCCGGCTGAAAACTCGGTGCCGCGGCGGATGCGGCGGCTCTCGGGAGCGCGGCGGCGGCAGCAGCAGCGAAGATGGTGGCGGCTCCGTGCGCCCGGCGGCTGGCGCGGCGCTCCCGCTCGGCGCTGGTGGCGGCGCTCACCGTGCTGCTCCTGCAGACCCTCCTCGTCTGGAATTTCACCTCCCTCGACGCCGGCGAGGAGCAGCGCGGCGGCCGCGAGAAGCGAGACCGCGGCGGAGAGCAGCGGGGGCAGCCGCAGCGCCGCGGACCCGCCGCCCCGCACGGCAAGGCGATGGTAGGCGGGGAGCGGGAGCGGCGGTGTCTCACGGCGTCTGGCGGCGCTTCTGCCGGGACTGCGGCGCGGGGAAGTTGGGGCGAGCGAGGCGCGGTCGCCCCGGGGCTCGCGTTCCCCGCAGCCCGCGTGGGCGCCGCCCGCAGGTGCCGCGGTGCGGGGCCGGTCCTGCCCCGGTCCGGCGGGAGCGCGGTGCGGAGCCGGAAAAGGCATCCGTGGGATCCTCTCCCTTCCCCGAGAGAGGGATCTCTCGTCCCATTCGCGCCGCTGCCCGCCGCGGGCATCCCAGCATCCCCGAACTTCGCGGGAGAGCCGCCTGCCCCACACCGTCCTGGGGGTTTGTTTCGGTGCTACTTTGCTTTTTCCACACGGCGAAGCGCACTGGCGCTGTTCTTTATTGCACATCTCTAACAGGCCCCGGAGGTGATGGGCAGTGAAATGTAATGCAATCGTTTTAGTAACCGCTGACAACTCAGGGACGCTGAAACCGTGCCCACACGGGATGAAGACCTTGTCTCTTATCTCGTTCTTTTGCAAACTCCCCGGTTTTCATTCAAATGACTCGGGCCTGAAACCACAAGGGGTTGCAAATCTACATCTATTGCCAGTTGAGTTTTCTATTGTTGAGTTTTCTATTTTTGACTTTTCTATTTGGCATGTGAAAAAGCAAATTAACAGTGTTTTTGCAAATCTTAGATATGTAGCACCAGTACTAGTATTCTCCAGCTCGAGAGAAGGTTCCTTTGGTTTCCACTTTATTCGTTTAGCAGTAGGCTTACATTAAGTAAGTGATGCCTGTCAAAGTGCACGCTTAGTTTTGTCAGTTTCTGTATTTTTGTTTACATCCGTGAGAGAGAAGGCAAGAACTGGTGTTCAGAGGTGCCTTACCCTTGTAAATTACAGTGAGTGGTTTGGCCTCGAAAGGATGCGAAGAGCTGAGCTCCCAGCACGTGAATACTCACTCCATCACCAACGTTTGGGACAGCTTGTAGTACGTGCCCATCCACTGTGTGCAGATCCTGCTCTGCTTTCTAGATGTGAAAGTTAAAATTCTAGTTTACTGGATTCAGTTTTTGTCTCTACACGAAATCCTATCTTGGTATTTGCTGTGTTCATAAATGTAGCTATTTAGGCTACACTATTTTTCCTCCTGCACCTTGCCCTCTGCCTCTCTTCCTGTCCATCAAGGCTTTTATGCTTTCATCTCTCAGTCTCCTCCAGCTTTTTCCCTTCCTGATCTCTCCACTGTGGGTTATCAAGGTTGGCGGATGCTGGTACCTGGGCAGGCAGGGGGCCGGGAGAGGGCAGGCTGCACCTGGAGCTTCAGCCCTGCTTCCCAGCTCCCCAGACTTTCTAGGAAATGATCCACTTCTGTGGGCTCTGGGCTGTGTTGGAGCACATACTCTTAGCAGTTGTCCTGCAAATGTTCCGTGTGCAGTTTGCACCCGATGTGCCGGGTTCGGGGTCGAGAGCTCATTGTTTCCGTTCTGGCCATACGCAGACACTGAATATGAGTATTTTGATGCTGGCAGTTATGAATCACGCCTCTTGCATACAGTTTTGATCAAAGACCTAAAGATGGAGCACTGGGGTTCTGAATAGAAAACATGTTTTAAAACACATGCTGAGGGCACCTATTTTCCCCTCGTTATCTAAATGACTAGTATGGATCACACTGGGCTGTGCCGCAATGTCTGACTTTGATATTAAAAAAAGAAAGGCAACAATGCTCAAAGCAAGTGGCGGTGTACTTAATGATGCTTTGTCAAGAGCTGATTTGGGAAGGCTTCTTCAAGATGACTTTATGGTACTTGTGGCTTTGCTTAGCCTGTGTACTGGGAAGTGGCCACCGTCCTTAAAATTACTTTGTCAGAATACAAAGCCTCGCACTAAAGTATCCATTTATCGACTGCAATGCGTGCTTGGTGGAAAGTGATAGGGAAATTGGCTTTCTGCAGCCTTCTGCCTTAAAAACTTGGCACCTGTATTAAACTGATAGGTAAAGTTTCCAGCCTTGCCTATGTTACCAATCTTGATTTCAGATTTGAAATCGATGAGAAATGGAATTATATTTTTTCCTGTTGCTTTGTTTGCACGTTACAATGCAATTTATATAATATCCAAGCAAAGCTAGTACCCTCCTCAATCCGAGTTTCCCATAGTTTGTGTGTGTCAAATTGTTTTGCAACAGTTGGAGGAGCTGACTGGTGTGAATACAGTGGTTGCATTATATCCACATGTCGTGGGTTAAGCGCATCTGAGGGGCCCTCCAAGGATTTTTCAAAGATTTCTCAGTCTTGCATTTTAACCAAAAATAGTATTAATTTCAATGTGTCTTTGGTCTGTGAGTGGAGTGGTGAGTTTTAATACCTCTTGAGGAGTACATTTTTTAAAGGCTGCTAAATGCTCATCTGTGATGTAGTACTTAATCATGGCTTTTGTACTTTTTTCCCGTGCTCCACTAACTACCCCTATACGAGCCTTTATGCTAAATAGTTATGCAAACCAGATTTTGGACACTTGGCAGAAGACAGTGCTTTTCAAACCTGTGTCTGAAAGTTGCCATATGATGCTACAGTGCTTTTATTTATCTTGTTTTTGGTTTGTCTCAGTCCTGTGTGCAAGTCTGAAATGGGGGTGCGTATTTTACTTTACCGACTTAGATATACGTAGTGTGAGGATTTGGTAATTTGTGTCTGCGGGAAAAGAAACGTAATCCTTTGAACTAGGTGTTTAAAAGATATTTAGGTTTTTATTAAATGCTGTCAGTTACATGCAATAAACACTATCATTTGGTAGATAAAATGACATTGTACTGTAGTAAAAGGTTTGCCACTGTACCTGTATGTAATTGAATGGGAATTGCCAACTTGGCAGGAAGAAACAATTTTGAATTGAGCAATTTTGCAACTGAAAGCACTTACTGTGCTAGATCCCCTGACCAGCTACATCTGGAGCTTTCATTAGTCATAAGCAGTTTCCTGCAGTTGTTCCATATTTGATTAAACCAGCTTATAGATAACTTCTAAAGAAGTATCAACTGTATCGTTAGCACTGATTTCAATGGTACTTGCAACCGTTCTTGCAGCTGCACCCTTTGCACAAGCTTTATTCATGCTGCATAACTCACGTGTCAAAAGCACAGAAGAATTAAGCTCCCTTCTGAGAATGGATTGATTCTTATGGAAGGGTCTTTATCTTTGAAAAGCGTGCAACAGCTTTTTGTGAAAATACCATAAGCATGCTCCTCAGTCTCGGGTTTCCTTAATGCATCCCAGCCTGCTAGCGATGGTGGAAGGGGCTTGCAGATGTTGTGTGTTGGGAGCGCAAAGGGAAGAGAATGGGATGCAAATCCCTGCTTTGGGGCTGCTGAGGATGAGAGGGATGTGACAGCAGGGCCTCTGCTGCTGTGATGTTTCACTGACAGGCTGTTGTGCAGCACAGGGGTGCACTTGTGCTGCCCAGCTGTGGCCCCTGCCTTGGAAGTGGGTGTTGAAGGCACTGTCCATGGGTATGTGCTGCTCCTTTGTGCCTCCTGGTAGCCTCAGCTTTTCCCTGCTGTCTCTTTGCCATAAAGGAGAAATGCCAGTGCACTGTTACTGTCAGTTCAGTGAAATACAGCTCTTGCCTGCTGGTGTGGGATCAAAGCATTTCTTCAGTCTGAAATTTGGTGTGTTCTTTTAAAGAAATGGTGTGTTTCTTGCAGCATGAAGCTGTCAGAGGAACCAAACATATCCATAGCTCAAAATGTTGAGAACTGTAGAATGAAAAGAAAGTGTGTTTGGGGTCAGTGAGCAGTTTTAATTCCAAGCAAAAGTTAAGCTAGGGAGGACGGTCCTGAGGATCACCGGTGCCTCTCCTTCATTTTATATCTGTAGTGGAAAGTGAGGTAGTTTTTTCTTTTCCCAGCAGTATGGAGAGCAGGGCTGGGTCCTCCATGGGTTGATCAGCTGAATGTGCTCAAGTCTGTTTTTTCTTGCTTTTTCCTTTCTTGTCACCTCTTGGGGATGCATGCTGAGCTCCACCAGGTTAAAGGTACAGGAAGCAAAAAGTAATTACAATGTGTGCCTAAACTCTGTAATCCCTGTTGGTTACTGAAGCTAGGAAAGGCATCAAGGCTGCTCTGCTCCACGCTAAGGGTTATAAAAACTGTTATCAGTTGTTGTAACTAAAAGCAAAGTAGCAGCAACTCTAATGCTGGAAAACACCGTGGGAATCATACAGGAAAGGAAACCCAGGAGATTTTACTCCATTTTCTCTAAGGTTCATCCATCAGTTATTTCCCCTGGCCTTTTCCAAATGCTTCCCCAAACTAAGACCAGTGCAGAATTCACCTTGTGTATCATATGAAAGCCTGGGATTCTTTCATGTTTGGAAATGAGGGCTTTCTTTTGAAGTGTGTGTGCCCATGGAATGTTTAGATTGTGCAGGTGGATTCCCAGCACTGTTTTGCCAGAAACAAATACACAGCCCAGACCTACCCTCTGCCGAGCATCCGTGTGGGAGGTACGGGACAAGTGGGTTTCTGCACTGAGCACAGCTTTCAGTGCAGCACCAGCATGAAAGCACAGCTTTGCACAGGGGTGGCAGCAGGGAGTGTTGGAGGAGGGAGCCTCTGCTGTGGGTGAGGAACAGGGCTACTGCTGGAAGAGTCACTGTAGTCCCTAGGAGTTCATTCTACAGAGCTGCACTTGAGTGTAAAATAAGCTGTTAAGCTCCATAAAACAAATGAGTTTTCAAGGAAAAAGGAACTATTCCACCACTGATTTATCCTTTTTGCTTACATCAGTGAGTGTATAGGACCCATATATGTAGACACAATCAAATGGTACCTATTTAAATATATTCCACTCTATGTGTCTTGTTGATGTAGACCTGTGACCTCAGTAATTTAATATGAACACGGGAAATGAGGGAAAACTGGTTTCCAGAAAAGTTTCCAGGCCTGAAAAGTGTGAAGAAGCTTAATGTGAGCTAATAATTTCTGTGTTAAACCAGTCCAGAATGAATCAGTCTCTAGAAGTTGAGTCTCACTTTAGTACACTGGGCTCAGTGAAACAGCTTAGTTAAGATACCCATTGTGAATAAAATAATTAGCATCGAGCTATTATGTAGCCAAAAATTATATCTTTCTTAGAGAATGGGTTCATAGTACTGACTTGACTGTTAAGTACAGTTTTACTTATTATCAGGAGCTTAATCATGCTGCAATATGGCTTTAATAACAGTTGAGAAGGAGAATGGAGAAACCTCATCATTTTGTAATGGCAAAGGGGGAGACAATGCATCTGTAGCTGGAAGGTGCATAATCATTTTTACAAAGTCTTAGCACTTAACAGGCACCAGTTAGTAAAACAAACAAATCTTTGCATCAAGAGAACTAAAGTATGCATCGTTTAAGGGCAGTATTAGAACAAGGTTAGACTATTGGACTTCTGCAGCAGTTACCTTGTTAAGCATCTTCTCTGCAGGAATGTGGGAATGTTCTATGTGAAATGGATTGGAAGCTTTTTCCAGGCCACTGGTGTATTTTTTTTTGTCGTGTTGGTTTTTTGTTCCTTAGTGTGTGATGGGATTTTGCAGATGTTCTCTTTGAAATAGAAGCGTTTTAATTTTTTAGCAAGAGAAGACCAGCTGTTGTACAGGGGACATACAAATCCCGTTTACTTCCTGTCAGCTATTGCAAAATGGGTACTTTTTGGTGTAAAAGGCCCTCGTTACCTGCCACATGTTTTGGCTCTATTCAGAAACATTTTTCAAAATATTTCTTCCTTTCAGCATTGGAAATCCTTCATCTGTGATATGGCATCTTATTAGTGCTTGCTGAAGGACCAGGAGTACAATGAAAGCATGAAGTGATCTTAATTTGTAGCAACAGTCAAATTATATAACCTCAAGGATTAATTTTAATCAAATACTTCCTGATTTTTCTTTATAGTGTTAAAATTAGATCTGGCACTTCACTAAAGCTTTTGCAGTGACTCTTTAATTGGAATACAATGCCCTGTATTTTTTTCTTTTGACTTGGGCTGATGGGATGTCTGATGTGGGCAGAGGCAGGAGCATCCCTGCGTGGATACTCAGAGGGCACATGGGTTCTGGTGTGTATAACTGCTTGTATGACTGGAGTTTGGGGTCCAGCAGTTTCAAGTATTTGAGTCTGATTTTTAGATTTGGAACCTCAGTCCTTCATTTTTCTTTAAACAATGGTATGCCTTTGGTGCTGTTCCACAGAGCACATGTTGAATGGGAGACAGCTCTGTGGGACAAGGGCAAGTTGAACTCTTGGTTGCCTACTCTCATCAGTGACCTCTTGACATTTTTACCAAAGCCTTTAGGGCCACACAGCTAAGAGTGACAGGTAGTTTTGGGTTTTTCAGTTATTGGTATTCCAGACTAGTTGTCTTTGTTCTGATAAAGACCAAAACTTTGTGGTTTTTATCTCTTTCCTCCAGAGGAGGAGAGCCCTGCCAGGTCCCAACTTTATTCTTCCCTTTCACTCTTGGTGCTGCTGATTATGGCTGTTTCCTTTTGGGTGCTTAAGCCTGGGCTGAATCTCACAAACATATGGGGTCTGAGGCCTTCTCATGAATAGAGCTGAGTGTCTCCAGAAGGCAATTCAGCTCATTTGATGTGTACATCTGTGCAGAAGCCTGCTCCTCTGTGCCAGCAAGGCAGGGGCCTTGGCAGTGATGCTCAGGTACCTGCCACGTGTGTAGGAATCCATTTCTCCAGATGCCAGGCCTGGTGTTTGTCTTCCCCAGTCTGCAAAGTGTGTTTAATTAACATCCCATCCTTCATGGAAGTGGTGTGGGTTTGAAGTAATCTGTTCTTGTGAAGCAGTTGAGATCTTGGGCAAGGACCAGGAGCTTGTCAGCTGCCATGCATTGGTATAACTCCATTAAAGTCAGTACAGACCAGCTGGGGATTCTGGACCCACAAATGTAATTATTGTTGTAATGATAGCATCAAACAAGTAATCATTATTTTTACTCTCTCTTTTTGTTTCAAAATGAGAAAATTATTTCCTCTTGGATCAGTGAAAGTAATTTACATTATGCACAATAATGGTCTGCATGAAAATATAATTATTATTCATTTGTATGGCACCATCTGGGTGCTAGAAGCTTCACAGACACATGTGAAGAAAGGTCCCTGTCTTGAAGAGTCTACAGGCTGAATTGCAAGTTAGAGCTGCTAGCAGTTATCCAGAGTCACAAATGGAACTTTGCAGTATTACCATCAGGGACCTGTTCAGCTCAGGACTTCCACAAACCCTGCTTCCGTGACTCCCACTCACCACTCAGAATTTCTCTGTGATTGGCACTATACAGCCTAGGGGTGGGATGAGTTTAAGGATTGATTACTGTGGATGGATCAAAAAAGAACACATCAAGAGGCAAGTATTATGAATTGGCTGCCCAGCTCGTTTTGGGCAAGTAAAGAGTTCGCCTGGAAGCACAAAATGGTTTTGATGCCTTGTGGACCTGTGCTTCCTATGGAGTGATTCTCAAGCTTTACTGAGTGTGAGTATGCACTAGAAGTGAAAAGACCAGGCTTTTAGAACTGTATGGATATAAAAATGGAGCAACATATAGCCTTACCTAAACATATATACAGTGTGACCTTGCTGAGTACTGAAAGGGTCAGTACAGGACACTGAAATCATATGACTTCTTATTTTTAGAGATGATTAGAGAATTCCTCCAAGGGACAAACTATTTATAACATGTCTATAATTGGCTGCTTTTCTTTTTTCTTTTTTTTTTTTTTTTTTTTTTTAAATGATGAAATTAAACCAATAAATGAATACCAGTTAATTTAAAAAGTTAGCTAAAAAAGATTTCACACTAGCATGTGGCTGACTCTGAGGTCAGATCGTGAATGCTTCCCACATACGTTTTGTTTTCAAGCTACTGTTCTGTTGCTGTTCTATTATTAGAGAGTAAGTGGGATGCTTATTTAAAACAATTCAACAAAGCTGAATGACACTGCAAACTTCAGTTTAACTTGGATTTGGTTGAATGAGTCATGGACACTCATTTCTGCTTCATGCTGCAGCCTTTGCTTGCCCTTTGGATGTACTTTTTGGTTCAGTTATATTGGTGAAATTTTTCTTCAAGTAGATGCTATTCGCTGAGTTTTTGTGGTGGTCAGTTTTGGATTTCATGCTGTCTGAATTTCTGAGACGTCTCTCATTTTGTTCTTAAAACTCAACCTGTTTCTAGTTATCTTTGTTCTTTATAATTGCCTTCTTTCTGATTCAGGAGCGCACACGGTTCAGTTGAAATGTCTTCTTTCAAAGAAAAAGCGTTTGAGGTCATGACTGTATTGACTAAAGTGAAGCAAGCTCCCTGAAACTACATCTAGCCTGTTGACCCTTACTTGGGAGAGGCACAACAAACCTGAAAAATGACATTTCCAGGGAAATTTTTTGGTGCTTTAGAACTGCACAACTGCATGTCACAGAGGCCAGTAGAGTCTTACGTGTTCTACCTGTGAACTCAGCAGGGTGACAGCTGGCCACCCTTGATGAGGAGTCCCACAGCTGCCAGTGTCATTAGTTATTTAAGGATTTTTTTTCTTGCTGTGGCAGTGTACCTGGAGCTGTAACTAAATAAATGGCCATCTGCTAATTGTGAAAATGGAAACTGGACTTCTCTGTGGAAATGGAGCATTACCAGAGATCCAGATTGGGGTCATCTTGAACAGGCATGTAAATAAAAAATAATCTGTTATCAAGCTCATCCTCCCTTGTAGAAAAAAATACTCTCATGAAAACTAGCAACTTGTCTGCAGAGATTCACATTTGGGTAGCTGGGGATAAATCTAGGCACCTAACTGTATTGACTTTGATATTTACAGGCTTGTGTATGCTCTTAAAACTTGCTGTGGGTGCCTGACAGCTGTTTAAATATGTAAATAAGAATTCAGGTGGCTACCTTATGGCATCTAAGTTCAGCAACTTGGCCCACAGTGTTTAGAACCAAGGAAACAAGCAGAGGAGGAGTGAACGTAGTAAACAAAGCTGTTAGTGTGTATGCACTACGAGAATAATAATACTTTGCACAGCTACTGTGCCTCAAACTGCTTACGTTTTGGCATTCGCTGGAATTGAGTTTAGTCACTCAGTGGCAGAAATAGAAGCTTGGAGGTGCTGCCTGCTAGCAGAGTACATGGAGCAGTACCTCAGCCATGAATTGCCTTTTTGGCAGTCTTACAACAAAAGACATGAAAATCTTCAGCGCAATATTTTGATAAGCCATTGATTCTTATTAAAATAATAATTATGACAATAATTATAGCTGTAGTTGGTTCTGACTGAGCTGCTAACTGAGTAGAGGACAGGGGGAGGAGGATTGTGAAATATTCTTGTAAAGCCATCCGAGTCCTGCTCCTCCAGCTCTGTGCACAAAAATGAGGATGTTTGTGTGTATATTTTTGGCGTGTCATGTGCCAGTACATGGCAGTGCCCGTGTGCTGGGTGGGTCCCCCCAGGAGAGAGCTGGGGATTCCCATGCAGTCTGCCCTACAGGCAGCTCATCACCCCTGTGTTCATGTTTCTAATAACAGAGATGTGATCAAAATAGGTGATAGTTTTACCTGTTGGTAGCAGTGCGGTGATAAAGTGGTGCAATAAGCTCCCGGCCATCTGGCTCCCTGTAGTTATCTCTGTGACGTTTGCTGTGTCTCACCTTCATAGCAAGACTACATCGCCTCATCCCCAAAGCCCAGGTCAGGCCTCAGTGATTCTGAAGCCAAAGGAAAGTTGGGTAGGTTTTGCAGCTGTGATGACACTGTCCTGAGCCTTTCTAATCTAATTCAGTATTAAACATTTACACAGGCCAGGCTGCCACAGCATGACCTCCTGTGCTAAGTGACTGCGAGTGATTAATGACTATTTATTAGGAGAAGATGGTCTTAAACCTCCTCACTTCAGACAGTGTAAACAGATTTCTGCTCCTTGCCCTCAACCCGCAGTTAAAAAATATGATGTTTTCTGTCTTTGCTTTCTTTTGAAGTTGATTTTTTTCTTCCCTGGATGCCTCAGAAAAGCAGACTGCACTGGCCTTTTCCTGCCCCCCTGTGTGAAGCTGCAGTGGGCATCTAGAGTGTGAGTTCAGGGGTGCTTGCACCCCTTGGTTAGGGCTCTAGTGAAATGCCTTATGAAATGGGCAGGAGGGCAAGCTTGTACTGCAGGACAAGCTTCTCTGTGGGGAAGAACAAAAAGTTAGGACAGCTGTAAGGCTCTGTGGGACCTGTGAGAGCACAACCAGTTTAAAAGTTGGATAAATATAAATGCATTCATTGTGCTTTCAGAGGACAGGAATTTTCCAGAAGCAAGTCTCATAACTAATAGCCATTTTAAGAGGTAGTTTTTACAGAGAAAGAACCAGGTTAATTTGGAATTTTGGGAAGGCTCGTGTAGCCTGGTACTCTAATTCTGCAGGTGCTATGTGATCCATGGGTTTATGCACGTATTTCACACAGCAGAATTTGACCTAAAGGTATTACATGTGAAAGTTACAGAGTTTGTTTGCCATTATACAACCAAATATATAAGTTAAAAGATTTCAGACAAATTTGATACAGTTGTTTAAAGTGGTTTGGGGTTTGTCCATTTTAGTACCATCACAACTCTGTCAGACTGAGCAATGATCTCGGGTTCTTCCAGAATGTTATCAACAGCTTATTCCGTAGCTTAAGATCTTCAGGGGATTTTCACTTTCTAGTTGCACTGATGTAAATTTTCAGTATTTCTCATATCAAAGACCTATGAATGAATAACTGTGGAAGGAAAAAAGGGGTCTTGCAGGTCAAATAATTCTTCAAGGTCTCAGTTTTTGGACAATGTGGACAGCTCAGCAACTGCTGGAGCATTTTGTTGCTTTTGAAGTGGCAGTGTAATTTTGCAGAGAGTGTTCAGCAGTCATGCACTGTGCTCCAGATGCTCTCTGTTTGTGGAGTGGTGTCACCTGGAAGGGATAAGTGAAAGGAAGCCCTTGAATTTCATACTCTTCTGGATTCAACCTCAGGGATGTGTTTCCAGTTTAGATACCTGAACCAGCCAGGCTTCACTTTAATTTCTGCCACCTAAGCTTCAGTGCTTTCAAGTCTTTGGTAGGCAATGAACGAGGTGCTGTGTGTTTTGTTTGCTTGTAAACGTTTGTATATTGTTCTTAGTTTTAGCACAGCCTTGTTTACTCACTTCCTTCTCATCCTTGAACAATTCCCTCCTGTTTCTGGGGCTTTTGTTGGTGGTTGCAGAGGCTGGTCCAGGCTCCAGCTGGGACCTACTGGGAATTACGGCAGTGACTTCAGTAGCTCAGCTGGGACTGTGTTGGTTAGGAAGTGAATTAAGGTTACTGGTGAGGAAAGTACAGCAGGTCTCTATTCCACATTTGGTAAATAGTAACTCCATTATGAAATACTGTTTCCATGTTGAATAAATTTGTGTTGGGTTTGTTTGATAGCGAGCAAGGGAAAAAACATTGGTAAATTGCTTTCTTCTGAACTTGTGTTGTCCAGTTTGAAATACTGTTTCCTTGGTTTAAAATAAACTCTTCTGCAGAATTTGCCTGCTTTTTGTCACAGAGAGCAAAATGAATCCTCAAAGGTTTAAATCTGTTGCTAAGGTTAGGATGGTAGTTTCATAGCAACACAGAGATACCACAGGTGTTAGAATCATCTCTTTAGTAGAGAGTTGGTGGTTTGGTGGTTTCTGTCTTTCTCCCCTTCCTGTTTACTAGAGTAAAATGTGTTCAGGACTCAGTTTTTCAACTCTCAAGCAAACAGAGGCATGCATGCATACCTGTATTCCATAGTGGCCAAATACTTGTGGTCAAATATAAGCAAGAGTTGCTCAGGCTAGGATTTTCCAGATTGAATATTGCTTAGAAATAATTCTGCTTCGCAGCATGCACTTTAAATAAGTCTAGAAGGTGGCAAGTCATCACTTCATCAAGTTCATGCTCTTTTAGTAGCAGATTCTTTTGGAAAATCTTCACGTTTAGGGTTGGTTCCACCTTTGATCATTATCCTGTGTAAGCATGATGTGTGTGAGATTTTTGTACAGGCCTGATTTTGAGACACTTTTTTCAGAGAAATTTCACTTTTTTTCAGTGGGCTCAGTTGTTTGCTATAGGATGAAGATGCAATTGTATAAGAGCTCAAGTGAAACAGCACATTGAGAGTAACCTGGGATTCTTCAGAGCCACAGAGTGTCTTCATTAGGGCATGAAGTGCAGATGTGGATGTAGAATCAGTCAAGAATAGTCTTGTGAATATGAATATGATTGTGTTAGAGTGGGATTTTTATACTGCCTTTGTATTTTCATTGAAATTGTTAAAGTGAAAAGGGTCTTAAAATAAAGGTTGTTCTGTTTTCCTAGTGTTCCAGGATACTAGGAAAAAAAAGAAGAAAAATAAAAAAGAAAATATTTGATAGCAATACTTCTTCAAATTGGTTTTATAAATGTTGGTTCTGTAAAACTAACATATAATGTTCTTTTCTGTTCTGTGTTCTGAATGGAATTACCTGTGATAGGAGTGATTGATGGTGCTGGGCAGTTACAGCTTGAGTTCCTGCATACTTCTCTTGGCAGTGGTGGAATTATTTAACACTCTCTCTCCATTTTTAGTGTTTTTATGAGTGCAAAAAGTTAAAATTCAGGGGTTTTGTTTTGTTTCATTTTGTTTTTTGTTTTTAAGGGCTCTTCGTATTCTGCTGGCCTTGTTTGGTCTCTGTGAAAGTTGTAGAGTGTTAATAATTTAATCCCATGCTGAATTACTAAGGATGCTCATGCAGGAGGACTGCTCTGAGTTTTGCACTATGGAAATGCTGTGTTGATGGCAGGTGTGTTGAATCCATCTCTGTTGTGTTACGCTTTAGCTCTGATTGTCTCAGCTTTTTAGAGGTCATGTGCTTCACTGTGTAACTGGTGGACTTCCTTGGGCCAGATTTGAAGGGAATGGGTGGGGTTTCTGAATGGGTTTAAAATGCCTGCTTTGTATTCAAGTGGATTCCCTGTGTTAGAATTTAATTTAAATGTATTGATCCCTACCTAAGGAGAAATCCAAATTACCCCTAAGTGATGATCAGCCCAAGCATCTGCCAGTGTGAGATTAAACTGCAAACATTTATGTTGAAGTTTATGCAACCATTTATGTTCAGATCAGCTTGTACAGTGTGTCAGCTTCGGTGGCTGGTTTATGGTGTTTGTAACACTTGGGCTCAATGATCTTATTGTCATTTCCAACCTAAATGATGCTATGATTGTATGAACCTAACTTTGATGAAAAATAAAACAAAGCCTCAGGGTCTAGAAAAAGGGTGCTCTGTTTGTGTGACAGGGAGTGGATGGAAATTCAGCTCCCAGCTTTACAGAATGCTGCTTGTGTGGCCTCTCCTGGAGGAGGAAAACACGGGCTGGCTGTCTCTGCTTCCCAGTCAAACAGAAGCCCTGAGTCACTGGACAGGGACCAGGTTTGTGTGTACCACTGCTTGGCAGACAGCAAACACATGGATTGAAGGTGCACTGAGGAGTGTTATTTGCCACACATCCCTGTCTGTTGTTTGGGGTTTTTTAGTGACAGGGTGACTATCCTGGATAGAGCAGTCACCCAAAGGTGTTTGAAGGGCATTCATAACTTGGTAAGTGACTCACTGAGGAATGCAGAAGAGAAGGTGCATTTGAAGAAAAGCTCAACAGGGTTTGTTTTGTTTTTTTTTTCCCCCACAGTATCTGTTGGGGATTGCTGTGACTAAGGAGATGGCATAAATGTACTTTGCTGTGACAAATTCTTATTCCAATACCAGTGCAAAAAGTGGCTGTTGTCTGCAGCTTCTGAGTGTAAGTCATGTGCCTGGCATCACCCTGTGCAGGATTCCCAGAAGCAGGCGAGCTCTTTTCTCTGTTTCAGTTTCAGAGTCTTGAATTTGTTTGAGCCAAACCTGAAACTTTCGGTTAACACAACAGTTGCCTCGAGGTACCTGGGTGGGTTGTGCAGGCACCTTTCCTACCGCAGGAGAAGAGACCCTTCTGCTTCAGCTGTCTGATGGACCCTGATTTGGTGGGATGGGTGGTCCAGGTCTGGACAGTGATGGTGAGATTCTGTTACCAGTGCTACAGGCTGGGGTTGTGCCTGGCTCACTTTGCAGCAGCTGGTTCTATTTTGGAGCAGTTGGTGGATGGAACTCATTTTATCTTCTTTCTGCTACATTGGTAATCGGGGTAATTTTTCTGTGAGCTGCACACATCTGTGGCCCAAAACCTGTGCTCAGCCTGGAGCAAGTCAGTGAAAGGTGACGTTTCCCACAGCTCAGCACTTGCTTGCCAGTAGTGGAAGCAGCTTATGCTGCTTCAGTTCTATGCATTTTATTTTTAAGGATTTAGCACAGATATTTATGAAGTCATTTGGTTTGTACGTATCAGCATAAATAAGAGTATCTTCTGAACATACCTAGCTGCAAGCCTAATATTTCTTTCAAGATTACCAATGTCCTTAAGTAGTTCTTATCTGTGTGTATGAAGGGAAAAATATCAAAAAACCCCAAATAGCAAACCCCCAAACCTTTGGCCATTCCAGCTGCTGTCTGTGAGTGTAAGTCCTTGAGAAGAAGCTTTTCTATTATCCCTAATGCTCCAAAGCTTGCTGAATAAACCAAATGAACGCATTTGTTTCCTCGCTGGTGATACAGTTCATAAGAAGACACTACTCAAGGCATTGCTCAGGTGCAACTTGTGTGTGCAGAAGTCTGTGGACCAAAAAATTCAGTCCTTCCCAAGGAAACTTCCTGTGAAGTTGAACAGGCTTGCTGAGAAATACTTTTTTTTGTTAACAGTTAATGAATTACCCAGAGGTGTTTAATTTAGCCAAAAGCTCATTTCTTGCCACATGGAAATGCTGTGAGGATGCTGCAATGTGCTGCTTAGGTCAAGTCCCATCATGGGAGGAATGATCACATGAACAGACATTTGCCTGCCCTTCTCAGGGGCAGTTATGTGGCTCATAGTTGAGAAAAAACAGAATCAAAATCAATATTGTGAAGAAACCCTTTACAGGTGTTTTAATTCTGGGTAAACTCAGGTTATGCTGGTTTTAACAATTTCATAATAAACTTTGTACACATGATGAAAGAGTAATAACTATGAATTGGTTGCAATGTGGTATGTTGTGACAAAGCAACTCTTTGCTTACTGGTCAAGTTGCCTCCCTGCTTACTCTTTTTGCACTTACTTTCCTTGTTTAGACATGTTTTTGTGAGAGTAAGATCTTTATGCTTGTAGAGCAGTTGGACAGTGTCGGTGTGAAGGGGAAGCCAGAAGCAATGTCCAGATCTTCAGTGCAGCTGTGCCACAGGGGTGGATGTGCCCAGGGAGCAGAGGGTGCCTGCAAGATGCCCTGGTCTTGGGCAGCTCTCACGGTTTGCCTACAGACGAGGTCATGGTTTGTACAGGACAGCCAGGAGTATGTTAAAGGCTTTAGGGCAGGCTTGAGGAATCTGAGCACTTAGGCTGTCGCTGCAGGACCTGCTGTTGTGTTAAAAAAATTAAAAAGGAACGCTTAACGTATGTTGGCGAGGACTTGTGTTTTAATGATTTCAGACTATGCATTGCATGGATTTTTAGAGGTATCAGTTGTTAACTGGAAGGTAACTTTAGTCACTCTCTTCATGAGAAGTTCAGAGCAACTTGTGTAGGATTAAATTATTTTTGAGGAGCTGATTTCTGTTACTATGCTACTAACTCCTGACTTCTTGCTAACTCTGTTGCTGCGCTTATGCAAATCCCTTTTATTGAAAGCTGCCTGGTTTATTCCCCCACCAGGCTGAGCTGCAGTTGCTGTTAGCCCCAGGCTGTGGCACGTGGAAGCTCAGCTCTGTGTCCTGTCCCTGCCCAGGGCCGGTTGCACGAGGCTGTGTCGGAAATGCTGGAGGCTGCTCCTTCAGCCACACCACACCACGTGGCTGATTCACCTGCAGGACAACTCAGCACTGGGGCAGAGATGAACTTTCTGTTTGCATTCTCCCATAGCATGCCATGGAAACTTGCTTTCATGTCCATGTCTGTGCTCCCTCTCTGCTTGCACCTTTCTTCTTTCTAAAGATCAGATTTTCCTGTTCTCCCTTTCATTTTTTATTCTTACTGATGTATATCTCTACTTCTGTTCCTCCATCCCTTTTCTGAACAAAGATAATTCATTGTTTCTGAGCATTTGAGTAACAGTTTTGCCACCTTTTTGCAGAAATAGACCAACTTTGATCCATAGCAAAAGAAAGTGGTTGTAGAAATCCACATTTAGTGTCTTTGTAGCTGGCACTTAGCATATTGCCTCTGGAAATGTGTTTCTGGCATGTAGCTTTTATTTGTGCAGCAAGGGAACCTGGCAAATGCTTTGTGTTTGATATGAACTCACAGTCCTTTCAAATATTGAATAATATAAATGAGGGGTTATCAACATCTTCTCAAAGAGCACAGCAGTTTGTGCCCAACAATGATGGCTTATACATAATATAGTATGGCATAATGGGAAGGTTGCAAACGGCATTTGAAATAATATAAACTGTATTAACAGTAAAAACAATTAAATGTGGAATGAATTTCTTAGGAAAACTGAATCTTCTGATGCTGAATTCACTTTAATGAAGACTAGAATCTCTAGGGGAGCAGAAAGTTAGTACAGGTATCACAGGGTAATGTTCTGGCCTTAGTGGGATGCATCTGTGCTTGTGGTCTGTTGGAATATCAAAAGACAGACAGGTAGTGGAGCGCAGGCTATAGGGGAAGTACTGTTCTTGAGACATTTGTGTGTAATTCATCCACATCACTGTGCAGGAGCTTTTTGTGGTGCTAATGTTCCTGTTACTGGGCTCAAGGATGCTGTGCTTGATATTTCTAATTTCTATCTTTTCAAGATCTCTTATAAGTTAAAATGACAATGTCCTTTATACTTTAATATGTAGCATCAAATATGTAGTGAATTCTCAACTCCTCTGAATTTGGTGGAAAACTTCCCAATTATGAAATCACAGAATTTACTAGATTGGAAAAGACCTTTGAGATCACCAAATCCAGCCTATTACTTTGAAGGAGTTAAGATTTCACCTTAAGGCTTGTTTGCCTCCAGCATTTGTCCTTTGAGTTATAAAGTCCTGGCACAGCTGTAAGCCCTGAAATATTTAGTAGTGATTGGTAGTGACTGACTGCAGTCAAAGTCACCTGGAACTTTTCACCGAGTTGACATTTTATTCTCTAAGCTCAGGTGGATGTTTCCTTTAATGTTTCTTACTCAAAATCACATTCAGTTTTGGTTCACATCGCCGAAGAGGCAGTACAAGCTCTGCCCTAAGCTAAGGAGTGCAGTGTGCTGTGACATTTATACCACGGCACATGCACCGACGTCCTGAGCTCGTGTTTAGGCTTCTTTTGCCAATGCAAAGCACTTACGGAGTTTTCTCTCCACTTATGAAACCCACTTGTCTCAAATATGGTATAAACAAATGCTCCCCTGGTCCCCATTTGTTGACAAATCAGCCACCCTTACTTATATATGCATATACATGGGTATGTTTATGTGCACATATATGCATCTCTGTATAGTGGAGGAGACTTCTTGCTATGTGAAGCTGGAGATCAAAGGGTGAATGCTCTCCCTGAAAGGCAGCAGGGTGTCAGCTCATCCCAGCTGCTGTATAAAAAGACTGATGTAGGACTTTGATGCTGCATGAAGCAGCTTTAGATTCCCAGTGAACATTGTTTTATTGCGTAGAGGAAGACAAGCGCACTAAATCTGTGGAGACCGAATCTTGAGGAAGAAGAACTTCAGCAAGTAACAAGATGAAATCTGTATTCATACACAGCTCAGGGGTTTGGAGATATAGGCTGGGCACAGAGTTGTGCCGCTGTGACAAACTAGCTTTTTATTCTTAACAAAATTGTTGCTATTAGTCTCTTGCAGCACATCCAAAAGCTCTTGTCACATTCAATTTCAGGTTAAAGCTGTGTAAAGCCTTCAGGTTTTTTTAAAGGAACTTTTTTTTTTTTTCTTTTTGAAACTTTTCTCTCTGGTATTTATAACAAAAATTGCCAACTAAGTTTTGTTTCTTGTTCACTCCAAGACGAAGTACATAATTGGCACAATTTTTTCTCTTATAGCTGGAAGAGAAAGCACAATAAAGATTTTGAAAGGGAAGTAGTCTGTCTTTATCTAAAACAAATGTTGATAATCTACTGACCTTTCTAAAAGAATAAAAGTATGATATCTTGTATTTATTTGCAGTCTCCTTGGTTGTAGAGGGATCCTGCCCATCTTTTGCCAGTTTCTGCATTTTTCCCCTCAGTGTTTATGTTTGTGTCATCGGGAGTTTGAAGCATAAACAGTTTAGTTTCTGCAAAGCAAAATGAGCTCTTGCTGGTCTGCTGGAAGTTATCAGCAAAATAGATGATAAAGAGGTGTGGAATGATGAGTCTGCAGGGTAGTAATGAGCAATTCCCTCCCAGAGCTGTTGACAGGACACTGCTAGAGAAAGTTGTCAGAAAGTGACAAGCAGTATCCATGGGCATTGCCTGAAAGATTATAAATAAATATTCAAAATAAATTCCTCATTTTTATAGCTGCAGTGCATTTTTTGAGAGTTTTCTTTGAGGTCCTAAAACCTGGAATAGGATTGGTAGTGCTTCTTTTTATCTCCAGGATGATAGCTTTGTTTTAAAAGCTGTGTTAAAAATCTCTTTGTCAGACAAATAGCTGATCCTCCTTTCTTGGCTTGCTTTTTCTTCCTCTGCTCCTATGAGATCTGAAGAAGTGTTTTCCCTGCATGAATCAGTAGCAGACAGGGCATGTCATCATGCAAAAAGGATTGTGTCCTCTTGGTAAGGAGTGATTGGAGCATCTCCTGGTTGAGTGGTATTTGACAGAACTTTGTAACCTCAGCTGAGGTAACAACTTATCAGAAGTACCACCTTGGATGGGGTGGTGCCAGTTAAAACCTTACAGGAGCTGATGCACAAAGTAACTCCTGTGCCCCTTTATTTCCTGTTTTCTGTGGGTATCCTTTTAGCTTGAAAAAATTGAAAGAACAGATATGACCGCAAAATGCAATGTGCAATGACCTCTGAGCCTTCTCTGAGAAAGTAAAACATGTTTGCAGTTAGAAAAGCATATTATTTTATGCTCCAGAGCGAGTCCTGTGCTAAACTTGGAGAAATAGAAGATGACATAGCAAGTGAGGTGCTGACCTTGTTTGTTTTTCTTTGTCATCTGGCAGTTTTTCAGAAACTATCACTGTATTCATTATTTGTTCTCTATTTAAATTAGTTCTTGCTGCCACATTTCAGTTGGTAATGCCGTCTTTAGAATTTTAAACCATATTTAAAATGTATCTTAGGGTAAGAATATATAATGAACCAATCACTATTCATGATAAAGCATCTAAAGACGGATGAATTAATACTATGTGAAGAGTCTCTAGTTTTATAATTTCAAATTAATTCATAGCCTGAATTATTTTTTGGTTACTAAAGCATTGATAATTTAATAAACCTTGAATTTCTGAGTTCTAGCAAGAATTTCAAATTAATGTTGCAAGTTGCGGTTTAGGCCTCAGTGAAGCTGTCCAGCACCTCTTCAGTAACTTCACCTCGGTTAAATTAAATATAGAGTGATCTTCGTCTTGGTTCCTGTGGAGAAGTGAACTCTACACTTAAGCCTTGTGAGGCAGAGCCTGTAGGGATGACTTTTGTCCTGCACAGTGCAAGAGTGGCTTCCCTCATTGTCCTGTGTCACCTCCTGACTTCAGAGGATGCTGCAGTTTATTACTGGGAGTGGGAGAAAGGCTCAGTCGGTGCTGGGAGACCTCTTGACTCAGCGGGGGTAATACTGCATACAAGGGGACAGAACTCGGAAGTTTTATTCTTGCTGACCTTTTCTTGTGGCCTTTGGTGGCCTCTGTGCCTCATTTTCTTTCTGGATTGAGTCTTTTGTCCCTTTGGATCTTGTAAGTTTTCTTTGAAGCAGGAATGTGTTTTTCCTATACGTTCAGCACAGAGAGGCCCCCACTCCCAGTGGGGTTTTTCGGGGGCTTTTGTGTAACGTGTAACGATGGTCTGCATTGTAAAAAAGGCAAAGCAAACAAACCCAGAGAGCAGAATGTGCTTCTGGTTTGAAGGCGGCTTCACACATAAATATCTATTTAACTTCAGGAAATTGCAGTTTGTTGCAAAAGAAATGTTGTTTAGCTCCAGCTTTCCCCACACTTCCAGATTTTTAGTTTTTCTTCTTCCCTGTGTCTAAATGGTTCAGGAAAATGCCTCTTCCAAATGACTATTTTGCTATTTTAACAAATGTAATTGGTCCTAGGACTTTTGTGGAGCTAACATCAGAGGGAGGCTGCTTGCTGTCTCTTCAAACCTCTTGGATCTGATGGCAAGACTCTTAGAGCTTTAGTATTACGTCCTGAAATTGTGCTTTGGAGGGTTTACATTGCTCTACCAGTTTGTCTTCAGAGCTCAGTTACTCTGTTTGCATCCATCTTTGCAGATATATTCTACAGTATACTATTTACTAAGAGTTTTGATTTGTTTAGCATTTCTTGTCTCTCAGCAGATTGATTTACAGACATGATTTGGTACACGTTACTGTTTGCTGCTTTCAGGAATGTTATGTTGGGAACAAAATGCCACAGTTTCCTAACTATGGTAGTTAAACCAATCCATGAACTGCAGGGATGGTAAACCTTTTAAAAATTGAATTTTATCTCATAGAGGCTTATTACTCTGTGAGGAATAAATTACTTCTTCATAACATTTTCTGCTAGTATGTTGTTCCTTCAGCTTTCTGATTATTCATCAGCTTGTCAAACTTTTCCCGTTGCCATTTCTCCTTTTGTTTTAAATACGTTCTTATTGATCATAAGTTCTGATCAATTTGCCAGATTTTCCTAGCTTGGAAGAGAACAAGTTTGGGAGCTCTGAAACAGTTGCTACAATACAATACCATAAGAAAATGCTGTGGTATTGAATACAAATTCAAATAAAAATTGACTGGGAACATTAATTTTCTGCTAAATGCTGTTACATAAAATTCTCAGGGATCTCACATAAATATTTAATTCCTACAAACAAAGCCCCGAGTAGACGCTTTATCTGACTTATTCAGAGTTAAAAAAAGAATTAGTGCTCTCTTTGGAGTGAACCTGCAGGAGTTTGGAAAGTTGCACTGTTAATGTGATTGATTTTTATGTCAAGGATAAATTTTTCCTTCAACATCCAAGTGCAAAGGTTCACAGGCCTGCATGGAATAACTAATAAGTGTGTGTGATTTCAAAGTCTTCAGGAGGCAAAGGAGCAGAGTGTTTCCATACAAAAATGCCTGTTTTGTTTCTCTGGAGAGCAAGAGGCATGGTGTGGACTCTGTCAGGGAGAAACTTGCATTAAGATTTATTTCAAGATCCTGTCAGATGGGTTTGTGTGATGGGGCTGCACAGCTTTTCCCTCTCTGGGATCTCTGGATGCTGTGGCCTGATCTGCATTCAGAGTCTTTTGCAGGCACTGCTTGGGATGTGACACTTCAGTCATCTTGTGAAATCACAGTTATAGATACTGGCTCATTCACAGTGCTTCCAGGGAACAACAGGCATTAAACACTGTCTCATGTGCATGTGTGTGAGCTGAGAGAACAAAAGCTTTAGAAAAGGAAATAAATTTGCTTTTTTTGCCCAAATATTCTAGGCATAACGGATGGAAAAATAAATTAAACTGAGCTTCAATAACAACGTGGGTAGCCTCTGCCTTCATCTGTGTCTTTGAATTTTTTTTTTCTGGGCTTATCTGAAGTAAAAAGGCTGTGTGTCCTGCACACTTGCAGGTTTCATTAGTGCTCTCCTGCACACATACTCTGGTGATTGCAAGCACTTTCTGTCTTACAGTAATTTGTTGTTATGAGCTGTCCTTGTGCTGGTGTTGATTTCTCAGTTGCAGCAAGCTTGTGTATAAGGTGATCATCCTGTGCCCCCAGTCAGGATGTATTACTCTTCTTTTCCTTACTTTGTTGTTTGAAAATAATTTCAACATTGCTTACCTGCTTAAAATCTCTGTTTCGCACAGTATGGGTTAATGACAGCAGCCTCCCATGCTGCTGTTGGGTAACAGAAAGATGAACATCTAAATGTGAGTAAATGACAAGGCAAGAGTTTTATTTGGTATAGGGGAGCTGTTCTGTGCTAGAACATTGCTGTTTCACCTGCCTGTTGAGAAAGGGAATGGGTTTCTTGTACAGTTTTTCACTGCAAATCTAATTCATACATGGCTGAAAGTCTTGTGCAAAAGGATTCTAAATGTGGTGCAGAGGATTCCCTGAGGAAGTTTGATAAACACAGCAGCAATATAGATTATTACATGTTCATTATGTGTTTGTTGGCCTATTTTTTAGAAGGAAATTTAAATGTGTCCTACAATGCAGAAATTCTGACCTTTTGGATAAGGTAGCAGAGGTATCGTTAATGAAACTGCGTTGGGTACAGCAAGGACTGCGGGTTCCTAGCGCTTCAAATGATTGACGGAAGGAGACGAGCAGAAAAGCAAAGGATTATATTTCAGGGCAGAGCTTAAGCTTTCAGGAAGAGAAAGATTTTATTTTTGCTGAAGTGCCTGTCATGGAGATGATGCTAGCATTGGGTGCTTCACTGTGTTCTGCCAGCCCCTGCAGACAGGTAGATGCTCAAGGAAACGAGCTCCCATCTGTGCTTCTTGTGAAAATCTTTCTCAGCTTCCCACTTTTAAACTTACTATCTCTACCTCTTCCTCCCTTTCCCTGTCTGTTATCGCTGTTCCTCATCTTCTAACCACTCTTGGTTTTAGTTTTCCCCCTGTTCACACCAGCCATGTGCGCTGTACTCTCACTGCTGCGGCGCTTCCTCTTTGGGGTTTCTGTACAGAGCCTCAGCCCAGCTTTGCTGGGAGCTTGTGGCACCCTGTGCCCGAGGCTGGGCCAGTTCCTCTTTGCTCTGAGTGCTGCCTGCTGGCCACAGAATGGCGCAAAATGGCCCAACGCTGGCTCCTGTCATCTTCTGTAACATGGGAAACTGGGGCCAGCAGCACACAAAGTCAGGAGTGTTAAGGGATAATGTGCCAGGAAAGTTACTGCCGTGGGCCCCCTTAGAGGTGCCTTCTGCCTTTCAGTGGGGCAGAGTTGTCTCTGGGGAAGTTTCCTAATTTTGTTGGCAAATAGAGCCAATTCTTGAAACCAGTAATACTTGCATAAAGTAACTGCCTGAATTTTCTGGAGTAGTAAAATCAGCCTTAGTCTGTGTCTCAGCCAGAGTCTTGAGGAATTTCACATACAGATTGGACAGTTTTATTTATTAACAGAGCAGTTAACATTGGAAAACACACTTTCATGTGTGAAAACTCAGTGTAAGATTTTAAAGAACTAGAGACCAGAAGAGACACTACTGCTGTGCCATCCTCCTAGTGCTGTTGTCATCTTGTTCTATCCCATCACTTACAATATAGTCTGAATATACAGTACCTGGTAATGACTATACGTGTGGGATAATGTGGGCATTAGAGTAAATTCCTTATCTCCTGAAGTGAAAGCATAGAAAACATTTGAGAAATTTTATCTAGAATTTTCATAAAACTAAATTCAAATTTTCCAACTTCTGTTTGATACTAAGAGTTGCAATTAATTTCAAAGCATCAGATTTTCTTTGTGCTGTAAGATCCATATTCTGCCCTTGTCTGCAGCAATAGTTGAGTAGATACATGAACTCTTAACAGTAGTGTCTGGAATTTTGTTTTACTGTTTTAGTGTGTGGAAAGGTGTAAGACAATGTCTGTGCTTTTACCAAATGGAAAGAATTTCATCAGGAAATGTCTCCACTCCAGGTACGTCCAGGTTTTCTTTACGGCAATCAATACAGTTATTCATGGATTTCTGCTCCCAGCTCTCTCATGGCTATATTTAACATGTGTCATTGTACTGGGCTACATAGTTTTAAAAAAGTTGTTATTGTTGTACAGATGTGTGCTGCAGTGAGGCCAGGGCTGAAGGTGAGCAGGGTTGCTCTCTGTGTCGGGTTTTGCTGTGGGTTGGTTTACATTCCTGTAGCGGCTGAAGTTGGCCAGCTCAGAACATCATCCACAGTGTACATTCAGCGCCTCACAGCTTTGCATAAATAATTGCTCAGATAATCTGTGTAGTTTGTGTAGTGCTGAAATAATTTGCTGCTGCTGATGCCTATGGCATTTTATATGTGCTTGTTGTGATGACAATGTCCTCTGTTGACAGAACAAATTTATTTTATTTTTCAGGAATTTTGAGTGCTCTGAATTGAAGTGACTTTTTCTTTTAAGGGTCAGTGGTTAGATAGACACAATTAGGAGCATCTCAGCTGTTTTTATTGGCAAGGATGAACCAACATCACATGTGAGAAGCAAATAGTGTATTTTAATTTTTTCTCTCACTTCTCTGTTGTCTCCAATTGATTTTCTGTTGAAATGTGATGCTAGGCAGTCAAGATACGTCATTTAAAATGAAGACGGCTCCCAAGCTGAGGTTTGGGATTTTTGAGGTACGTATGTGGGACCCACTTCATTATGGGTGCAACTACCCACAATTTTCAAAAACTTCAACAGAGTGCAGATCTCTGGCACCATCCAGAGGGCATTTGCCACTTTTTAGTTAAGTCCCAGTTGAGTATTTGTTAACACTTGTAATTTTGAAGAGTGTTTGACACTTTGGCGTGCAGATGCCATTAGTTTGGAGTGAGGTTGGCTCCTTTTGGAAACCTCAACTGCGTGTCCTTCAGTGGGACAGTTCCCTTCTTTGGGATCACCATTGCTTCCTGCTTACATCATGTTGGGATGCCCTGGTTTCTCACATACAATTTCCCACTTCGCAGCCTGCCAGCATTACCTGCTAGAAGTTTTATTGCTCCATTCTATAAACACAGCATTTCAACAACAACAAAGTCCAATGTATTGCAAGTTTACTCAGGATGCCTGATTTGTGCAGTTTGGGTTTGGGATAGGTTCCAGTGTTGGGGCAAGGAAGGCGATGAGAACGCAGGCCAGAGCACTCTGGAGTGGATATCAGCTGCAGATATTGCTTCAGAGGGACACAGTTTACTGAGGCAGGGAGCAAGGACAAGCTGCAAACTGACTTGGATCAATACAGTGAAATTTCTACCCAACTTTAAGTAGGAATTAAGTTAATTTTTTATTGCTAACTTTTATCTCCCTACAGATTTGATTTAATAGGCCAATGAGGAGCTATGATTATTTCAGGTGTCATCCCTTTAGGGTAAAGCCACAATGCAGGATTTTGAAAAAGAAGATAAATGCAGAGATTATCACAAAAGTAATTTTTGTCATTTCAGTTGCTCTGTTGCAAACTACCGATTGTAGCTTGACAGGAAAATGGGGTTGTAGCCTTTTTTGAAATGCTGTCACACCTGTTTTTGTGGTGGGCGTTTGAACTCTGAAAGGGTGAGAGCCTGCAGGCAAAGGAGGTACCCCCATGATATTTTGCTGAGGTTGGGCTGTAGTATCAATTTGAAATATCTGAGGGCTTTTTTTCTATCAAATTGTCTTAAATTGAATTAGGTTAGAGTAATCCACTTGATAGTAACGCTGGAAATCTGTAAGATTCCACCTTTTCTTTGACCTCAGTACAAGTGCAGTGCCTTGTAAATGTGTATGGATATGCTGCTACATCAGATGAGGAAATGAAAGGATTGCCCGAGGCCTCACAAAGGGTTGGTGGCAGATCTACAATAAGAAATCACGACTTCATCTCTTGGCAGCCTGAATCTGCCCCCATTCGTCCAGATCCATGTTTTCTTTTCATCAAAGAGGACATCTCTCTCTCCGCGTTATCCACAGATAGCACTACCTTTAGCCATTGCAGGGAGTCTCAGCAGTTTTGAAAATTTCACAGTTACTTGCCGAGTGAATGGAAAACTGGAGCTGCTGGCTGGCTCTAAAGTGATGATGGAAAGGTGTGTCCAAGATTTTGAACAAGGTCAGCAGTTCATTGTATGTGTGTGTGCATGCATCATTCATCTTTACCAAAACCCAGCTGAGTTTCTCTGGGTGTCCCAGCCTGGCTGGGATCAGAGCCCCAGCCCATGGCTTGGGCCTTTCCACAGGAGATTCTGCTGGGGACAACTGCAAAGAAGAGCACACCTGCTTTGTAGGAGCTACTCAGTTCCTCATGTTTTCAACTTGATCACCTAAACACTATTAACACTATTTTCTTAACCCTCCCCTCCTTTTTTCTAAATCAGCTGACTAAGGCCGAAAGTGGAACGACGACTTTCATGCTTGAAGTGATACTGTTATTGCAATAAGGATTTTACTAAATTCACAGCTGGCTGTGGTTTGCATAGTGAGCATAAATTAAGTTCAGTGAGCTCTACTATGTTACCTCCCTGACATAAAAGCTACGTCAGGCAGAAATGCCTAAATACACCCTGCAGAAATCCCAAACAAGTCCTCTCCTGCTAAGCACTCTGTGTAGGTTGGTTTAAGTTATTAATGAGTTCCTTATCCTTGTTATTTACTGATACATGGGTAGGCTGTTGTGCTTTTGTAAGCTGCATGTTTTAAATTGCTCTTGGCCACAATTTTCAATGACAGTGTATAGAATATTTTAAGGACCATCTGTATGACTCCTGCTGGCTTCATGGTTGAGGTGGCCATGGTGTGCAGGTCATCTGTGACAAGGGGTACCACTGGCTGCCAGCTGTTGGCTGCTGTTGGGAGGATATGAATAAGAACATAGTCTGTGAGTGATCAACTTAGCTCTGTTATTTTTGCATGAAGCAAAGAGCCTTTCAATTACATATTAAAATGTAGGAGGGCTTTCCTTTTTTTTAGCTGGAGATCTTTTTATCACTTTCAGAATACTCTGTGATGGCATACTTCAGACTTCTGCTTGTACTGATATTCATACCTGACTGTAAAAAAAAACTTGTAAATTAGGTTGCTTCCCTAACACCACTGTTTTGTTTTGCACTTGTTTATATTTTTGAGCACTAGACCAAGCAGGATAGGGTAACTCTCGGTCTACTGACTAGACTGGCCTTGCCTTTGGTACCTTTGCTCTCCATCCCCACACCCCTGCATTAGTGCAGATTGCTTCCACTCCTGCCCTGAACCTGTCTAGTTACTTTCTACTGCTCTTTGCAAGTTGTTCATGACACAGAAGTTGCCCAGAGCTTTGAGCTGTAGGTGCTACTATCAATCCATTATCTGTATGGAATTTAAATAGTGTCTGATGTCATACTGTGGTGCAGAACGTTAGATCTGGTGTACCTTGTACATGTGTCTGCTTTATATT
This sequence comes from Hirundo rustica, assembly GCF_015227805.2. Taxonomy (NCBI): domain Eukaryota; kingdom Metazoa; phylum Chordata; class Aves; order Passeriformes; family Hirundinidae; genus Hirundo; species Hirundo rustica. The sequence goes on from NC_053464.1 coordinate 8,027,151, forward strand.
GTGAATTTCAGTGGGCTTGACTGTTTGTGTTTGTGTGTCCATTAGAATTTGGAAAATACTATTCAGAATTTCATGGTTACACTAAAACTGTTGGTGGCCTCCTAAAAATTGAAAAGCAAATACCTCTGTTTCATGCAGTGAAATGAGAAAAATTTTGGCTAGTATTTTGCAAGAAGTACAGGCAACTTGTTGTGTAAACAGACACAATGTGGTAGATGTTCAGCTGATGGCTCAGGTTAGCCCTGTCTCAGCTGCATTTTGAGGGTTGGCTCTCTTGGGTAGCTGCTATTTCCAGGAGTCAGTCCCAGCTTTTCTTTGGGGTTCAGTCAAGTAATGTTTTGTCCAAGGAAAAGAAATGCGAGGCCCTGCAACATTCGTAACTGCTTTTAAAACCTCATAATCGTTATTTGTTTAATTTGGCCGCCTCCCTCTGTAATAATCTCAGGTGTTAAGTGTCCCCTCGGTGTCACAGGTGAGGGCAGCCTGGCAGGGAGCCCTGTCAGTGCCTGCGTCCCTGGGAGCTCCGGGTGCCTGCTGGCAGCCACACTCAATGCCTTCTTTCACCAGAGTGTAAAACTTGGCTGCAGGGCACCCTTGGAAAGACACACTGCCTTGCTGCTGCACAAAGAAAATTGCTGCTCCTCGGGGAAATAACAGAGTTAGAGCCCTGGTGCCAATGTTATAGGATGCCAGAACAGCGAGTGTGTGCATTCTCAGAGCTCTCCGCCTTGCCATTAACAAGGACTGATTGTGCAGGACGAAAGGATTTGCCTTGAAGACCTGTACTTGAATTGCCATTAGAGTTTATTCACTGCCTGATAATTTTTCTTTTCCTTAGACACCATCAGCTGGCATACTTGGCTTTAAACTGGAAGGAATTAGTTTGTAGTAGATTGCTGTAAAGTGATACAATAATCTCCCTCGTCAGTAAAAGTCTGATTTATGTGGCATTGTTTTCTTCCCAGGATGTACATGTGAAAGGAAGGAGCATTCTAATTGCTTTTACATCCCATGCAGTAAGAAAGTGGATTTTGGAGAAATTAATACAAAAAGCAAAGTTACTGACTTGTTAAATGGATTTATAAAGTATTAAGCATTTTAAAAAGTCCACTTTTTTGGCTTCTGAGTAGGTGATCAACTCATGTTACTGAATGTAGAGGTCTCTCTTAAAATTTCATTTTTAATTTTTCGTGAGAAATTTAGGCTTAAGTCTTTCCTTAAGGAAAATTTCCTTAAGATTATTGAAGGCATAAAGGACTTGCTCTGGTAAGTTCAGAGAAAGGTTTTCACAACTGTTGTGATGCAGAACAGGAAGGAAAATAATTCACTCCATCTGAAGTTTTATGAGAGCATTGGTCAAAAAAACATCGCAGTCTGTCTCCTGATGGGAAGGGTGTGGACATCTTTAGTGGTCGCTTACTGCAAAGTCTCTGAAATAGAGACTTCCATATCCGTGAGTATAAACAGAGTAAAGAATTAAAACCTCTTAACGGTAGAGGGGCATTTTGGTTGTAATGGGTTAATGGTGAGCACATCAGTGTTCGAATGAATGAGTCCCAGTGTTCATGGAGAGTGATGCTTCCTTTCTGCTGCAGTGAAGTACTTATTAATTCCACGTTTCAAATCTTACTTTATGGTGCTTTTATCTCCTCATTGGTGATCTTCTCATCTGGATCTTTCCTTACTTCCAGAAAATCATGGCCAGGATTGATGCGACCCTGGCCTCTGCTCCTGTCCTCCTGAGGGCTGTCTGCAGGTTTTAGCTCTTAATTGCAGTACTCTGAGTCATCTCACTTCAGGATTGCAACTCCTCCTTTTTAGGCCTTTGTGTATTCCTCTTCCTCAGCTAGCAATCAAAAATTCAGAGCCTCATTTCCTTGCTTCCTTTTTCGCAAATGGGCTGTCTTTTTTAGCAGAACTTGAGGATAAGGCCCATCCATTACTATTTAAAGATCCTGATTAGCACATGTTGAAGAAGGTCATGAAGTTTCTTAACCTTCAGTCCATTAAAAAAGATCAGAAGGGGGCTGTGCATTAATTAAGTTTCTGCATATCTTAGAACAATGGTATTTCTTGCTTACTGAGAAAGCCTTATCTTCAGATAGTGTGAGCTGTGCTTCAGGGGGACAGGCTTTCTCCTGGCCATCAAGGAATGAATGAATGGATGGAGAGGATGTGTTTGGTTGCTTTCAAAGACATCTGTTTAAAAAGCCAGTGGTTCCTATTTTGATCATCCTTTCTTTACAAACCTACCCCTTATGCCCTTTCAAAGTCAGATGTGGTGACTTGCTCTTTTTTAATTCAAACTAAAAACATCCCCAGAGTCAAATTCTGATGTAATACAGATATGGTATGTGATAAGCATGAGCAGTGTCAGCTCAAACACACATGCATGATTGGGCAGGAGCAGCCTTAGTTCATATTCAAATAGACTTATTTATATAGATGATTTATTTTCCCTGAAATTTTCTGTTTATTTTCAATAAAAATGATACAAAGATATTAAATGTTTTCTTTTGTAGGTTTATTAGTCGACCCTTTAAAATGAATAAAGTCATTGACCTTAGAACGGAACACTGTTGATTACCTTGACAGATTTTGCTTTGGAAATTTTGTATTTTAAAACTTGTTACTTCTCTAAAAATATAATTACTCTAGCAGGAAGATAAAGTTGAAAAACTGCATTATTTTTCAAATACAGGAATCTTGTTATTTATAGTTTGAGAGGTGTTTGATAGGCATTGACTTTACTTAGAGGAACTGTGGCTCTCGGAAGCTGCCAAAAGAATGAGCTGAGATGTGTTTCCTCTTAGATAAAGCTGAATTTCCTATCTGCAGCCCAGCAGTCACCTGTCAGTTGCAGAATTGTTAGAATGAGAAATACCTACTTCAGTTTTTTTTCTTTGTCTTGAAAGACTTGTGTCTTGTATAATATTGCCATTAGCAACGTAATGTTCAGTAAATTATCTGCCTCTGACAGCACAACAGTGTTTATTTACGCTTTAGATCGCTGATGGTATTTTTGAGAAAAGAGATGTTGTACATGTAGCAATTTCTTGTAATTATTTTTTTTACTGAGCCCGGATGATCAGTGTGAACTCTTCTCAGAAGTTCTGATTTGTTCCAGCAAGTAGGAAACTTGTCCTTATGCCTGGGTGAGAACCTGCCTTCAACTTTCCACTGGTTTACAGTTTCCATGTTGATTTATTTGAAGGTACCATGTCAGAAACTGAAGTATGTACTACTCAGTTTTAGTTAAAAATCAAATAAGCAAACAAACAAACCCCACAAACCAAACAAATGTAAAGAAACGAAGAGTAAACCCAAACCTCTCCTCTGGGCACTCGGGATGGACTGGCTTCATCCATTCTGCCTTTAATTCTAGGTGAGTTTTTCTGCGCAGCTGAGGATCAAGATGTTGTGAAACACCCTTGAAATCTGTAAAAGTCATTCCTGTCTTGTCATATTTTTAATTTCCACCCTAGTAACTCACTGTCCCAGATCTGGGCACTGACTTACTGGCAGGAAGTGCCCATGGCCTGTTTTTGTGGCCAAAGGCACCCTGAGTGCCAGAGAAGTGAGGGCTCTGTGCCTCGGTGATCCCATCTCAGCGGATTTCTTGGCCATGGAGGAGTTCCTCTCTGAAACAATGATGTGCTGTCTGCATCCTCTCTGTCTGTGTGCTCGTATGAATGCTGTGTTTTCTTCCACTAACTGAAAGGAAGTTGTAGTCTCACAAGGACCTACTTGGCTTTCATTCCGTAAGGAAGATAATTTGTTTTGTTTTGTTTTGTTCTCTTGACTGGGTCAGCAATTATATCATAAAAAGGATACAGCTGCAGTGATTCAAATGAATTAGCCAAAACATTTATCAAGGTACTAAAGCCACGAAATCACACAATTAGTGGTGAAGCAATAACAGCAAGTTTGCCTTTCATCTCAATACTTTTACAGGTTTTTGATTCAGAGGAGTAGAATAGAGAGTTGAATTCCTGTGCATAGGGCTATCTGTAACAAAAACCTCGAGTGACCAATGTATTGGTAAAATATATATTTGCCCAAGCAAATTTTCAAAACTAACAAACACTGTGGGTAGTGGAATACTGCTGCTCTCTTTCAGGGGTGGTGGTGGAAGCTCTCAGGCTGCATCTACACACCTCTAATGAGATGTGCAGAGGAGCTCTGTCCAGGCTCAGTAACTTGCTGCAGTGCTCAGCCCAAGACAGACTTAGAAAGGAGCTTCTTCCTGAGGAATGTTCTGGTTGCATTGTGTTTTTATGCCACAAAACTACAGCCCTTGAAAATGCAGTCAAGGAGTCAGTGGGAGACTAAAAAGAAAGAGACTGATTTCAAACAGGAATCTAAAACCAGTTTTAAACGCTTCTGCTCCAGTGATGTCTCTCAGTCTCTTCTAATGTGTGTTATGCAGGAGCTTTGCATCTTGAAGCAGGGTACTCTGAGGTTTGATTACTGGAGATTCAAGCCAAAGGCTGAGCCTTTATGGCTAAATTTAAATGTTTTTTGTCTATCGGCCATGACTCTGTTACATGGAGGTCAAGTGCCTCTGTGCCAGAATGTGCTGATATCCTCGTGGCATGTCTTCTGCTCTCAGAATAACCTGAGAACTCTGGTCTCCTTAAGCAGCCATTGAATTTATTTAGATATTTTATTACGGGTTTTACAGAGATCTTCTATTAGCCTGTAAATTCAGCCTTCACCAAATAAGATGCTATGGAGGAAAATCTTTCAGCCCTGGGTTCTAGATGCAACAATAAGGTACTTGTTTATATGGTTTTTCAGGCTGCATTCAGAGATGCTAAAAGTGTAGACAGATTTCAAATGATGATTTAATTGTTTACAAGTGAGTGTTTTCTGCAGCATACAAAAGAGATGAACTAATCCCCAAAGGCTTTTTGATATAACTTGAACAGATGATTTCCTGACATTGTTATATATCCTGGTTTAAGGCGATGAATAATTAGCTATTTAAGTTTAAAAAAAAAAATACCTTGAGAACTAGATGTCAGCTGAAAAGCTGTCAGTAAATTGGGAACAGCTTTGCATGTCAAGTTGATTATAGCAATGAATAAAAGGAATTACAGGAAAATGAACCATGCAGTGTGCAGTTTTTAACTTCAGTCTCCCCACCATTTCTCCCATCTCATTCTCCAGATTCCTAGGGTGCTTGTGATACTATCAAGCTGTGGAGTTCCCTTTCACACAATACTTTACTGTGGGCAAGTTTTTCTTGTTGTTTACTTCTCTTCGTCAATGTGCAATGAGTTGAAACTTTACATTCAAGGATTTCCCCCCTCCAGCCCCAAGTGCCATTAATAGCATCTTTTGTCTGAGTTCCTGAAATCTGGAAAGCCACTTACTGCACAGCTTCAGTCCCAGGCAGCTGCCTGTGATCAGGCAGGCAGCTCGGCCTCCCCTGCATATCCTGCAAGCTGCCATGTTTATCCTTCAGTAACAGTGATTATTTTATGTTTTCCAGAGAGGATTGGATGTGACAGAGCAGTTGCTAGGTCTGAGCTGGATGTTTGTGAGCTGATACTAAGTGAGTTGCAGTAAAGAGTTGTGGCGCCTTTGATGTGCAGCCACAGCCAAAAACAACCCAATGCTCTTGGTGAAAAGGGTGCTGTGGACATACAAGCTAATTAGGATCTTACAAATCTGTTTCATTTAAGCAGATGGGAGTGAATTAATGTTCTTTGAATTATTCATATTGAAAATAAAATTGTGCATCTGTATTAAAGTTATGAATTTAGATGTGCTGAAATCCTGTGACACCTCCCCATGTGGAAGCAGCACTGACTGCCGTGCAGGGAGTGGAGATGCTTTGGCAGGAATCGAAGGACTCATGTGCATGTTCTTACATGAGCAGTTGTCATCGTGGCATCTGAAGGCCAGTGCAAAATGAAGCTTCTGTAGGGCCATCTGGATGACAATTGCTGTTTACCAACACACAATACCTGTCTGATATGTGGAAGTGGCAGATTTTGCCTCTCTGTCATCATTGTGACTGTAGCGAGCCTGTGCTGGAAGCAGTGCTGGAAGCCTGTTCCAGAGGAGAGGGAGCCTCTCCTGGCAGAGGCAGATGTGTTGTTTATGCAGAGGTGGCTTATTCAAAATAGATTGCAGATGGTGTGACGGCAGTGATGCACAGAAGAGGTTAGAGGGAAGGAAAAGAAGAAAAACCTGGAAATGAAGGATGGGGATGTGAGGTTCCTCACTGACTGCTTCCCCGTTCAGGCAATGAGCAGCAGTTGCTTTGCACTATATTGCTGTAACCCTTTCTTTTGCCTGTGCGTGTTTCTTGTCATGTCATCAAATGTGTGATGTGGAACAAGGTTTGTTTAAGAATGGTTTGCAGTCATGGGGATTGAGTACTGTGACTGTGTCCCATCTTAGTCCAACACGTTAGCTTCAGCTCGTCAGTTGGAATTAAACAATCCTTTGGGGCTGCAGTGATTTTCACAGTGGTGCAGCACAAAAACAGTAGCAGTGGGCACCAGGATAGGGTTCAAACCTGAGCTCCTACAGTGTATTACTAAGTACTTGGCTGTTTATGAGGGGCTTAATAGCATCACATGAATGGATTGGTAGCTAAATGAAGGATTGACGAAGCTAATCTCTGTGAGAATCCTCTTTAATGAGTTAATGAGGTGTTCTTATGGGCTCCCTACACACACAGATGCTAATGAGAGTTTTTCTAACTTACCAAGTGATGAAACTTGGATCTGCATCCAGGCTGATAATAAAAATGATGGATAGGTTCTGTTATTTGGGATAAATATGTTTTAGTTCTGGCATGAATACTGCAGAGGGGAGCCAAAACTGCTGTTCTACCTGAATATTCTTTTATCTTTTCCTGTAGCTTACTGATAAAACTCAAAGTCTAATGCTAAACCCTCAGTACTTCCAAAGCTGAAAATCAGCAGCCGTACTTAAAAAAACTAAATTATCTATTTCATCCTTTTAATATCAGTGCTACCAAATTCTGTTGTTAAAAATTTCATTCAAATTTTTTCAATAAGTTGTTTGGTCGGGATTTTTTTTGTCATATCTGTTGTTTTGGGTTTGGAGATTTGTTTGTTTCTTTCTTTTCTCCTCCCCTGTCATAAAGACTGGAATGTAGTAAGTTCATGCAGAGGAAGGTTCTGCTCCTAAATGGATTTATCAGGGACTTTAATCCATAACCCCACAATTTTTTAAGCTGTATCAGGGAGATCATGAAAACACAACTTGGTGGGATTTAAGGCCTTTGTGTTATTTTTAGTGGTGGGATTTTCTTTTCCTGGCTGTGCTTGAATGGGAAGTCTCAGCTTTCCTCTTGCTGGTGCACTCCTGCATTCCTGACGTGTGCCAAGAGCTGCGTTGCTGCCCCACGTCTGGCTTGGCTCTCGGGCAGCAGAAAGTTGTGGTTATTTCAGGGTGGCCAGCGGGGGAAGGAGCTGTGCAGTGCCGTGTGGTCGGGGTGAGGGTGGTGGATGACAGGCAGCTGTGGCTGGAGCGTGCCAGACCTGCCTGCCAAGGATCTGGGAGCAGGATCCTGGTGCTGGACATGTCCTCTTCACCTTATGGCAGCCTTGCATCCATCAAACACAATTGAGCTCTAATGCAATCATCAGATTTTGTTGGTGTGCTCTTTAATCCTCATTCCAGGTCATTAATGAATCTGTTCAATATGACCTCCCCACAGCTCTATACAGTGCCATTTATCATTATCATTTGTTTACAGTCCTGCAGCCAGTTCTCAATTCCAGTGCTGTGTTTGCCCCTTCCCAAGTCTTTTTGAATTAATTTTTCAATTAGGATTTCGTGAGACCCAAGTGCTGTCCTGAAATCCAGAAAATATGACCTCTGTGTTCCTTTACTCCACTCTCTCTGTAACTCTATCAAAGAATAAATAAAGCAATTAAATTTGTCTTGCAGGCTTTATTCTGTATGAAGCTATACAGGCTGCTTCTCATCATATTACCCTCAAGATTTTTAGCTGGACTTTCTTAAAGCTGATTCTCCCCTGTCTTTTCCCTTTCCCTCTGGAAAGACCCAGGGCTGTGTTCCTAGCCTCTTGGTGTCCTCAGTTTATTCTTCTGAAAGGTCCTTCTCGTGAGAATAGCAGGATGGAAAGGCTCAGGGCACGACCCCGGCTGTGTGCCAGGCTGTGCCCTTCTCTGGGAGGGCCCTGCGTGGTTGCAGAAGGGTTCAGGAGGGTTCAGACCTGAAGCTGCTGCTCACAGCAGCATTTGATGTGTCCCCAGCGTGGCTATCACTGAGCAGCCGTGCTTTGCTCTGCTTCGAGAGCAGGGACTGCATGGGTGTCCTCTTCTGTGCGCAGTGCAAAATCTGGTGAAAATGTGCTTTCTTTTTGTTGTTGTTGTTATTGGGGTTATGCCAACACCACTTAAGCTGGCCCACCACCATGTCTCTGCCTTTTCCAAGTGCTTTGCGGATTTCCAGCTCGATTACCTGCGATGGCTCCAAGTGCAGCATGCAGCCCTTGTGCTGACTGATTTCTGTTCACAGCATGGCAGTGTCCGCCTCAGCTTTGAAACTGGCCCTCACCTGTTCTCTTCAGCTGCTCCTTTAACTTTGCAACATGTTCCTTACTGGGCAGGCTTTAATTTTCTTCTGATAACTCACTTGTCTGGAAACTTCAAATGAGCCTGATCTTTGAATTTGGTCAGGGTCTTCCTGCTGATTTTTTACACAGTGTCAGATAATATTCAGGCAGATTGTTCTCATAACATGACGACTGAAGTAGTTGTCAGACAGGACATTTTTTTCCCCCTATAAATGCAGTGCTTATACTTTCAAGTGAATTAGTGTCTCCTTCCATGTGCTTTTTTATGTAGCTGTTTAAGACACTTGGTTACTCTATAAATATAGACTCCTCCAGCTCTATTAAAACGTTGCATAAGGACATGTGTCATTTTTGGGGGGGGGGTTTTGGTTGTTTTTTTTTCCATCACTAGAACTACAAATAACCCACATCCATGAGTGTAATTAGACTCAAAATCACACCCAGGCTGTACCACCTGAGGTGGCCTCTTGGAGGCTTCCATAGCAGCATCTGCTGGGGAACTGGGCATGAAGCTGTGGTTCACAGCAGCGAGGGCGTGTGGGGCTTTCAGAGAGGAGCTGGGCATGGGGGGAAAAGATCTTTGTCAGCAGCATCCGGTACACTTTGCTGTCTCTAAGCAACACAATTATATTGATCCATTAGATTAGTGTTCTTGTCTTTTTAGACATTTGCATTTTATGCTGAAATTCGTTTGCTGCCTGAAACCAAACTGTGCAGTTTGTTAGAACAACTGAAGTGCAGCAAAGCCGTGGCTCCTGCCAGCTCTTAATAAATTATTAAGGAAAACAAGACAGTTGACCCTTGCTGTGAGTTGATCAGATGTATCGTTCTTAAGCACAGATTTGGAGAGTGGTGTTGGAGCAGCTGTGCTGTATTGTGGTGTCAGGGCTGAAAGATAAGTGTGCCTGGAGTTCATAAGTTAAAACATTAACTGTCTGTCGCTCGTACCTGTGAGACAGCATGTCTGGCCTGGGGAGCTGACATATTCAAAATGTCGAAGCAGTGCTTGGACAGCAGCATCTCAGTGGCCAGACATACTTTACAGACATCTGGGAAAGCTCCCTGCTGCTATCAGCGTGCTGCAGTTGCTGGCCCTGGCCACGTTCACAGGTCTGTGCTGAGCTGGCTGCAGCAGATACTTTTCAGGTGGTAAAAGACACTGAAGATAGGAATAATTCCAGCTTCATTTGTAACTGGAACAGTAATAGACAGAAGATTCAGTGTATGGCTTAAATGTTCAGTAAGATGGTATGGATTTATTTTGGGTAATGGTTTTTATGGAGGTATTAGGGAGTTCTGGGCTGTTTCTGGGCACTGACTGTTATTGCAAGCTGAGGAATAGTAGGTGTTACTGCAGTTTGGGTTCTATAAATGACTGTAGTCTTCTGTACAACTCCTGCAGACAAGAGAACAGTTTTATCTTTACTGAAAAGCAAGTAACTAGCAGGTCTTAGATTTAATTGAGCTGCTCTTCCACTGCTGGATAAGCATGTGTTTATTAATTTGGGAGAAGACATAGACCCTCAGATTTCTAGCCTTGAAGGAGCTATACAGATTTTTTTACTAGCCAAGGATTAGAACAGTTTGTACCAAGGCCATCGGCTGTTGAAGACTGCAGTTGTGGTGGTGAAATATCCAGGGTTGGAATAGGCAGGGGGGGAGTGGTGGTGGGGTAGCCCTGGATCTGAGGAGTGTTTTGGTTGTCTAGAGCCTGTATTGTATGCTTGGGAGTGTTGCCTAAGACAGTATGGAGCTGATCATGAAAATCTGCATCTTAAATTTTGGTGAGTGTCCTGGCTTAAGATACCCTCCCATTCTTTGCAGCTTCTCAGCAAACTAGTTGAGAAAATGATCTTGAGTAAATACATTTTTCACCCAGCAGTTTGTGTTAGGATCAGTTCTGCAATTTGGCCACACAAACTGTTCATTTGTCAAAATTAAGGGCTGGCAGAAGCCACGTGGGCTGACATTGCTACTGAAGAGCAGGTTGGTTAAGCTGTGCACCAGAGAGGTTGTTGGCAGTGAGGACCCTGATGGCAGCTCGGTGGTTTGGAGCAGCCTCTGCACACTCTGGTGGCCCAGAGCTCACAGGAGCTGCAGGACCACCCAGCACCAGCTGCTCTGCCTCCATGGCTTGTCACTGCATGGCCACTCCGACCACCCTGGAAGTGCTCATGCTTCGCAGACATTGGTGCAGCTTCTGATCCTGGACAATGTGATGAAAGTCAGATCTACAAGACCATTTTCTGGGTGACTTCAGAATTTCCTGTACCTTGTTCTATACTTCTGCCCTGGCTGGCAGGACTGGCACCGCTGGGAAGTCACTCTTCCCCAAATAAGTCAGCTTGTGAGATAGCTGGCGGTGCAGAGGCGGCTGTGAATGTGACTTGTAGCTGAGGGTTACAATTAAGGTTACTGAACTCTTCCTGTCTTTAGAGGCTGGGTTTCACTGCAGGGAAACTCCGTGCGTTGGTGCCCTGGCTGCTCCTCCAGGGCACTCATGTCACCACCATCCTTAGGAAGTGTGGGAGGTTACCTGGACTGTGGGCCCCTCACTAGTGGAGAGGTGGCAGAAACGCGGGGAAATGGCAGTCCAGGCAATCCCTCCATATCCTGTTGTTTTGTTTTACTTTTGGTTTCTGTGAATATACAAAGGTTTGGAGCCACATTTGAGTGTAGGGTAAAAAACCACAGGCTGGCAGGCTAACAAACCTCTGGGTCATAAAATGAGTCAGCAGAAGACGAAGCGGCAGTGCCCTGGGATAGCTGAAACCCTCAACTGCCAATTGTACAAACAGTGCTGCCCACACAGGGAGCTGCTGTTACCTTGTCCTGCCTTGCAGGCAGCTGAGCAATTGGAGAGGACATGTGAAATGTCACTTTTGGGTGAATATTTTTTATCTTTGTTAGCACCTGTGGTTTCAAGTGAAGAAGTTTTTATTTGGTGGTGGTGCAGGCATTTGTTACTGCTGCTTGCCTTTTTACCCTGTCCTGACTGCTGGTTCTGTCTTTGTATCCTCCTGCTCCTGGCTTTGCTGGCCCCTCTCTGCTGCACCAGCACAGCTCTCTTTGCCTAGTGGCACCAGCTGACTGAAAGAACTGATTCAGCTGTAAAGTGACATAGAACAAATCAATAAAACTAAAAAAGAGCTTTACAAGCCAGCTCCCCTCTGTGTCTCCGAGTCCGGCTGCACAAGCTGTTCCTTTTACTTTGCACCTGGAAAACCTGCTGCAGTGCAAGTGCTGAGGTTCTGGGGTGAGGGCACCTGTGGCTGGCCCTGCTGCCAGGGGCTATTGCCTTGTGCCAAGCCACACAGAGATCCCTGCTGCCTCCAGGGACGGAGAGGAGCGACTAGAAATGAGTGAAAATTGCTCATCAAGTATAAAAAAATCTTTTGAAGTTCCTGCCCCACTCACCGAAGCTGAACAGAGCTGTGCAGGAACTAAAGGTGTGCAGTGCAGAAGTGATGGGAGGGGCAGGGAGCAGGAGGTTTGTGTGCAGGAACAAATCCAGTGCAGCCAGCAGCTCTTGGAGTCTAAGCCCTGGGCTTTCCTGCAGTCAGGCTGAGGGCGTGTGTCATTAGATTGAAGCAAAGATGGAATTACCATAGTCAAATCTGGTGTCTTTTGAAACTGCAGGGAAAAAAACATCTTTTGTGGCATGGGGGAGAGGCATGTCTTGTAGTCAACGTCCTAGACTTTGCTGGTTTCTTTCATATTTCCCATGTGACTTTGGAATATGTGGTTTATTTGTCTGTACCTCAGTTCCTCCAGTCCTTTCTGTCTTTTGGTTTTGTATTTGAAAACATGTCTATTTCTTGTATGGGAGTGAGACATTAACCCATTATGAAAAACACAGCGGCCAAACCCCAGAGCAGAGTTGCTGTTCTCAGTGTCACCTTTCAATAGTAAACAGTCTTACCCTGATCAGTCTTTAGAGGTGATCAATGTGTCAGGCTGTTTATACAGCACTATCACAGTGTTTACACTTCAATCCCACTACAGATTTCATTTGATCACAAGCACTGGAGATTAATGATTCATAGCACTTGAAAAATGGCAGTCTGAAATTTCAGATGGGATGATTGCTGACGTCCCTGGGGTTTAGTTATCACAACTCTTGTGGTTCTGTGTCAGGCTGCTGAAACCTGCTAGAATTAAAGTGGAACGTACAAAGACCAAAACTTTGCTTGGAATGGTGCCAGTTATTCTGCTGTTTTTCCTGAGTGTTTCTGTGTGAGAATTTGCTCTCTTACCTTTCGTTAGCAACTAATAATCAATGAGGGCAAGCAGGTTGGACGAAGCACAGAGGTTGTACCTAAAAAAAAAAAGTGTGTACCCTCATCCCTCACATGTGAGCTGTTCCTGTGCACACTGTCATCCATAACCGTGCATCAGGCCATGCACAGGAACTGGAGGAGAGCTCTGGGATTTACCAAAATATCACATTTATTTGGCACTAGTGATAGGCAGATGATTTTAAGAATGTGCCTCTTCCTGCAGTAAGAGTGAAAGTCTTCCTGACTTTGAGCTTGAATTTTAAAACTGCTTTTTGCTGTTGAAAATCAAATTTGACTGTATTTATGTCCTCCCACCTTCTTTGCCCTCTTCAGCTTCCTTATTGCCTTGCTGAAGAGGAGAATTGGGATGTATTCTCTGCGGTTTTGTTTTGGGGACCCTCAGGCTGGCTCCAAGAGCTGTCCTGAGTGTGGCACCTGTTGCTGCACGGGTGAAGCAGGAAAGTAGAGTGGGCAGTTGGGAATGGGGTGAAAGAAAACACCTCTGTGCGAGGCAGAGGTGGCATCCAGAGATAACCCAGCCACATCTCTGCTTCACAGTCGGTGGAGGGCAGGCTGAGAGGCAGCAATGTGAACTGCAGTAGGGAGAAAGGTTTGGGTTCTTCCCTATCACCTTCTCTAGCAATCGTGCAAAAGAGTGTGACTTGGGGAAGGATTTAACTTGGATTGTTCATGCTTTTACCCATAAAAGCCAAGCTTCATTTTTTTTCTCAGATAATTTTTAAGTGAATGTGACATTTGAGTGTTGTGTGTTCTAATGATGGGGCAAAACAGTCCCCCTTGCAATGCTGCACAATGGTGGCTGCACAAGTGAAAACAATCTACCACAGCCAAATGAAGGGGAAAATAAACAGGAAAAACTGTAGATCACAGGCCCACGCTAATGCACGGTGAAATAATGCCATTCAAAACCTGGTTTATATTTGCAGCTTTCATTGGTCAAGGAAGCTTTGAAAATTAGTAATTAACATAAGAAATCCATTCTATTCAGGAAATATTGGACTGAGTTTGTCTAGCTTTTAAGTAGTCTGAAGCCTTATCTATTACAGGAATCCCCTGATCTTTCCAGGATGTTTAATACGTACAGTAGCTGCTTCCTCTTACGGAAATACTGTCATTTGGAAGTGAACAGTACATGTTGAAAAAGCTTTTGTCTGCAGTCAAATTGGCACCGGCTGAGAAAATCCAGATGATCTCCCAAAGGGGAGCCTGTGCAGCTGAGCAGTTCTTTGTTACAGTAGTATTGTGCTTTTTGTATTTAAACACGCTCTGTATTCTATCTGCCCCACACACCTGCTAGTGTTGTGATCCTCCTGCTATGATATAAATGTGAGTGGGACAGTGGAGGACAGTGTTTACCAAACTAGCATTGCCTCAGAGTCCAGCTGCAAAGTGGATGAGTTTATCCCAGCTAAGTCTGTGTGAGAAGGACTGTGAGTGTTGCCATCATTTGTTTTAGAATAAGGCAGTCCAAGGACAAGAGTCTTTTCACCTCATCTCTCACCTTCAGATGATTTTTTTCCTCCTCTAGTTTAGCTGATGACATGATATTTGGATTTCATTGAGGTTTCTCAGTTTCCTTTAAGCCTTAGTGTCATTTGGCCAGTTGTCAGATAATATCTCCTACATCTGTGTCACGATGGTACTCTGGTGTTAAATGTAGCCTTTCATCAGCCTGTCCTAAGTTAGCAGTGTGACAGAGGTAATCATGGGCTTTTTCACCTGCACACACTGTGCTGCCTGACCCATGACTTGCTGAGTGGAGGAAAGGTGTGTCAAGGCTTTCAAGGCCAATTTCCTCCTTAACCTTTTTCTCCTGGGTTGACATCTTGTTTCTTCATTAGTAGATTTATGGTGATTGTTAAAAGAAAAGCTGCTTTATAGGCATAATTACAAGTAAAAGGAATATAAAGTTTCTTTTATATATATATATATATATGTTTCTTTTATATATATATGGGTGTATATATAAGTTTCTTTTTTATATATATATATATATATGTGTAGGAGGCCCACTTTTTTTATTAATCTATTCTGTGATTTAGCCAAAGTGAGAATCACAGTGGCTCAAAACTCAAAATTAGTCTCAGGAACCTGATAATCTGGTAGACAAGAATTTTCTAATCTAGAAGTCTCTAATAGAGACAGATGTAATGGATTTAAGAGAGAGCACCATTGACCTGGTTCTGCTCTGTTAGGCTTTCCAATTAAACAGGATATGGAGAGCCAGACCTTGCAGAGTAGTACCTGGACCAGCAGGACTGAGGTTGTAAATGTTCCTTATACTTTAAAGGATGTGCTTTTAAAGATTTTGTTGAGTGCTAATCCCAGAACACTAATGATGGAGTTTCCTACAGGGATGTTATCTCTTGCTAACCTTTTAATTAACAGGCTAAATAGAGACGATTTTGTGCTTTTGTGTTTAGAAGTTCTTTAATGAGGTTTGAGTCCTCTGGCCAAGCTAAGCTGAGAGTTCAGATTTTGACACCGAGGAAGATGCCAGACTGCAGAAAATGTACAGTGCACTTGCATTATAATGTGTAGAACTGGAGAGAAGCATTCATTAGGAAGAAATTTAACGGAAAGCAAAATAACCACAGCTAACTGCAGCTGTTCAAAAGAAAAATTTTGCCAAGGATGTGGCCAAACCTTTCACCATCAATTCTTGATCAACTTTCTGAAAAGGTCATAATGCCTTGAAATTACAGGAGCACCAGTCAAATATTAGTCTGATCTAAAACCAGTCAGCTGTAATCTAAGAATTGTAAAAGAGCATCAAATCAAAGATGTGAGGGCCTGCACGTGGCCCTCTGGTATACTCCTGTTACTGCAACTTTTTTTGCTCATCCAAATACTGTAGAGATTCTGTAAGTTCTGTGTGATTTCCAGATGTCTGGAAAAGTGGTAAATCTTAAAATAAAAAAAAAATTATTATACTTTCTTTGTTCAAGTGGGTGTGTTATCACTACTGATATCACTACTTTAGACCAAAACCAGCTCAGGACACCTTTTCCACTATTCCAGAGTAATGGCTGTTTCTGTCTGCTCTCTTTGTAGATTGAACCTCCTAGTCCCTACACCAGCTTGGAGACTCAGGTTAGTACTACCCCCATCCCACTTCTTTCTGACTAGAGATTCTCTGAAAGAGAGGCCTGGGCTGCTGTTTCCCACCATATTGATGCTGTTTACCCCTGCTGGGGTCCCTGGAGAGGGTGCAGGTGTAGCAGTAGCTCCTGACATGACTGGCTGGGCAAGGGGAGAAGCAGATTGCTGACAGGAAAACAGCAGGTGCAGATGGTGAGGAAGGACCTGGTGTGAAGCCGGACAGCAGCAGAATTGACATGTGTGTGTTGGAAGAGAGGACACAGTCCTCAAGGCAGAGTGTGAGCATCCTTTCATGGTGTTCTCATCTCTTTTTGTGTATTCTGCTTCCCAGCCTTTTTCCAATTCCTGCTGCTGATGTTACTCTCAAACACTTGTGCTGCTGATTTTTCCTTTAGACACTACAATGAACGGTAATGAATCTGTGGAGCTGCCTGGCACCAGAAGGTCAAAGTGACAGAAGGGATTTTACAAAGTCACTGATGCTTTGATTTGTGTTTTCTAACAAGGCAGCATCATTGATTTCCATTCTCGCTGATCTTTGGGAGACAGCAAGGGCTATGGAACTCGCATACTGAAGATGAGTGTTTATTCAGAACACATTTCCAATGCCCCTGAGTGACTGCATAAATATTTCTACCTTTGTCTTCTGCTGGCCTTTCTCTGGGGAAAGCTTTTGACTGTTTCGTTATTTGTTTCAACAAGCCTCCTACATCTATTTTATGGACCTCACTTCAGAGCCAAGTACTTGTGAGTCAAAACTGGCTAGGAGGGATCAGGCAGAGTTTGTTAAACACAGTGGCATTATACAGTGCTATCAAACACAGTGTATGTAATAAAGTACTGATCTGTGCATGATGTAGAACTAGAAATATGCAGTAATAATGAAGACTTACATTATTACTGACTTAAAATAGTGTAAGAACGTGAGTTTGTGTTAGTGAAGGTGCTAGGGAAGAATGCACATGTGAGAATGAGCGAGAGAACTTTTCATTTGGAGAAGGAAGCGATAAGGTCATCGGCTCCAGCTGCTATAAACTACAGCTGAGGGGTGCCTTCAGCCCCACCAGACTTTTTCCTTATCCTGCCCTGCCAGTCTGCATCCTCTCTGACCTGCCTGGCATTCCCTCTTCTGTCCCTTTACCTCCTTGCTAAGACTCTCAGAAAGACTGCCAGTCCCAAAGTTTCTGTATTTTTGAGGGTCCGTAATGTAGTTGGGGTCAGGGAAAGGCACAGATGCATTGTTTAATGAATAATAAAGGTAGAAATTAAGTGTATCCTCCTATGTATTGGTATTTCTTTCAGTATTACTGAAAATCACACACACTTCTGAATCCATTTTCTGTAGAAAGCCGATTTCTTCTGACGTAGAAATAGATGAGGAGAGTCAAAACTTCTTATAGACAATGCACTTATGTCCCAAAGTGTTGAGGGCTGCTCCCATGCAGGAGCTGAGACCAGAAAGTGTCCTGGAGTGGGGAGGGAACAGACTGTCTCTCTGTGAGAGGCAGAAGTATATTTGGAGCACCTTCTTAGCTGAAGATCAGGATGCAGCTTTGGTTTCTAGGGATGCATTTTTCTTTACCTGAAGTGGTCAAAAGCATTCAGATTATCAGTGGAAGTTGATGGTTTACATCCTGACTAAGAAATTAGCAGTCTTAGCTGCAGGTGTCTCTGTTTTCTCTGCTGTGCAAAAGCACTTTGAGAAGAATAACACCTGCAGCTTTAATGTTTTACAGACTTAAACAGGGCGTTAGGTCCTATGGTTAATAAAGTATCTCCAAATTTGTAGAAGTTTCCTGCATGCTTTGTTCTCCTCTTTTTTCTTTGGGGGCAGATGGGAGCATTCTCTTGAGTCAACTGGTGAGCAGCTTCTCTGCTGGGTGGTTTTCTGCACAATCTTGGCATGAATCAGCTCATTTGAGAGTTTTTCTCCACTGCCTTCTGGTTTCCTGTCTCGCCTTGGTTTGGTTGGTATTTTGGATGTTGACATTTCAAACCCATGCTGTGTTCTGGAGGCCTTCTCATGAATTTTTCATATAATTTCCCTTCCTTTCCCTGGTCTTTCAATCAGCCATACAGCTGTTGAAAATTTTACAGGTATGGCTGTGAGTGACCCTCTGCAGAGAGAGTGGGTACTCTTCCAACCTGCTCAGCTTCAGCAGATCTCTTTGAACTCCCATATAAAGATATAGTTTGGTTTGTGTGCAAATGAACAGAGGAAAGTATTGACTTGAGAGCTAAGCAAGTGTTCTCCCTGGTACTTTTCCAAGGAAAAGATGCACAATTCCCTCACGTTCTTTCCTTCAGAGGCTTATCAGAGCAGTTTGTTCAGATTGGACCTGCCAGATGACGCTACTTGTGCTAATCAAATAGCAATATAGTGGGCATCAGTGTGATTCACTTATACCTACCTGTGCTGGGACACTGTGTCGCAACTTGATACAGTCAGTTAAGTTCCTGTTCTTCCTGGTTTAATTTTCTTTCCCCCAAGTGTGTTTAAATAGCTCACAAACAACTATTCTTTAGCTTTTCTCATGTTAAATGGTGTGTAAAAAGCATGAATCCTGTAATTTATAAATTTAATGCAGCAGATTAACAAGTACCTAATCACTTGTTCAAGGGAGTGGGATGTGGCAAATTTATTTGCAGTGTGTTGCAGATGATTCTCATCTAGGGTAAAACCCACGAACTTGGTCTTAATTGGAAAAAACAAAAAAACAAGCCTCCCATTTCCTATCTCTAAATCTCTCTGTGGGCTAATGCCAAAAGCAGATAACCCTGAGCACCCTTGAGGTGTTTGATAAGGTCACGTCAGGATTCTTTTGGAGGGTTCAGGCATGTTTGCTCACACTATGACACAAAGAGAAGCTGAGCAAGCTCTGGGATGAGGCAAACAAAAAGAGAATGGAACCTGTTTTCAGCAGCTTACGTGTTTATACATTACATCTGAAGCAGCTGTCACTGTGACTCCTTTTCTCATGATTTCAGACATTATCTCCATTAATGAGATTGTGGCTGCTTCCATTTTGCACTCCCCATCCTCCATTTCACAAAAATAGCAGGAGCCAAATGGGACAGCTTTAGCAGCAGTTAGCCCAGAGATAAATTTTGGCCCAGTTTTTTATTCCCTCGGAGCAATGGAGTTTGTTATTGTCTTTGGGTTACAGAGGTGGTTGTTGCTCTCCTTCCAAAGCTGTGGCTTTGTTACAAGCCATGAGATGGGATGCCATGGAACCCCCCAAGGCTGACTGGTACAGGAGCATGGAATATTGTACCTGTGCAACAGAGGGCCTGAGTAATCAGTATAGCTGTGGCACTTTTTACCTCTGCCCTCACCTGTGTGAGGTGAACCTTGCCCTGTGTTGGTCTCAGCCTGACTGTGCTCAGTGCTTGCCCTGGGAGCTGCTCTCTGCGGGGTGCTGGGCTCAGCCTGCAGCAGGCAAATGTGTCTGGTGGGAAGTGGTTGGTTTTATGACTCTGGGAATTACTTCGAGTTTTATTGTTACCTCACGTGTTGGAAACCTGGGGATTTTTTCAGTTTTAGTAAATATTAGTGATAAAACCCCATGGATCCGGGAAGCTTGGAGCCTGTAGAAAAAATGTCTTGCAGTTTTTGTGACAAGATAATTGAGATTGGCAACGCCACAAGCATGGAGTCTTTCATAAAGCTCTGTTGTGAAGATAAAGGAAACTTCCAGGGTAATTGCTTTTCAGAATACAGATAAATATTTTTCTTCCAAAGCATTAGTTTGGGGGGTGAGGAGGGACCCATGCCAGTTCGTGGTGTGCCAAGGCAAGTGAAGAGCTGACCTGT
This sequence comes from Hirundo rustica, assembly GCF_015227805.2. Taxonomy (NCBI): domain Eukaryota; kingdom Metazoa; phylum Chordata; class Aves; order Passeriformes; family Hirundinidae; genus Hirundo; species Hirundo rustica. The sequence goes on from NC_053464.1 coordinate 8,046,958, forward strand.
CTAAGGGGACATGGCCACTGGGGAAAATTCTGCAATTTCTTGTGGTGACAGTGCACAAAATAATCGAGGATTTTGCGCTCTGTCAAAGTGAAGAGGAAACTGCGTGTTTTCCTTCCTGCTGAGGAGCATGAAAATACAAGTAGAATTCATGAGCTTCCCTCTGAAACCTTCATAAAGCAGTCCCCATAGAGGCATCCACTGCAGTCAAATTGCTGAGCTGCTCTTGTCTCATAATCAGATACACTGATTTTGGCAAAGATAAGCCCAGAAACACAGTGGCTAGAAATGTCCCTATTGTTCAATCACACAGGAAAGAGTTTAGGTGTTATTAGGGGAATGCGTCTTCAAATGCATCTGCTGAGTGAGTCCTTTTTGGGTACAGGTGGAAAATAGTCTGCAGCATTAACTGGGTTTTATTTGCATTGAAGATACTGAGGTACAATCTCATGCAGTATTTTGGGAAGTTTTAACTTCTCTTACACACATTGTGTTAACGTTTGTTACCTACAATCCTTGTGTAGGATTCAGCCATGGACACAGAAAGGAAGCACTTTTAATGGCTTTGAACTTGCATGCTATGAACAAACTGAGAAATCTGGCACTGAGGGCCAGTGGAGTTCTTTGCAACAGTCTGTTGCATGAAAAGGCTACACACTGTGTGTTGGAAACCTTCTTCCAGTGCTGGGAAGCTTGAATTTTATATGAAATTCCTTTTAAAAATCAAGTTTTTTTTTTTTGTTGTTGTTGTTGTTGTTTTTTGTTTTTTTTTTTTTTTAAAAAGGCTTATATAAAGCTTTCTAATTTATCTAAGAAAAGCCCCTGTCAGCTCACAGTGACTTGGGTGCTGTGTAATAATGTAACTCCTTTCTCTTGTTCTTTGCAGGGTGTTTGGTATTTTCAGCATGTTTTCAGTCTGTTTGGTGCTTGTAAAAGCTGTCCCATGGACAGTGCTGAGAATGAAGTTTCCTGTGTGAGAGCTGCAGCCTGGGCCACCTTCCCAGAGCTAGCACATACAGAAGGGACAGGAGGGTATTTTCAACTCCTGCCTGAACTCCGCACCCACAGCTTGCTAAGCATCCTTGCGCTCATTTAATTAAGCCTGAACTACAGCTTGTGTTCTCTGAATGTCAGCTCTGCTTGGATTCCTTTTTGTTCCCAGAAGTATTCCTGAGCTGTCCAGTGGCTTGTCTGTCCCTTCTATATGCTTATTTGATAGAACATACTTGTCTTTTCTATAAATGAGCAAGTTTCTAATTGTCCCTACGTCCATTCAAGCATGATGAAGCTTCAGGAACATGGGATGTTCTTATGCAGTTGTCTTTAATTATGAATATTTTTAACAGTGCACCTACCAAAGCCTTATGCTTTGATTTTTAAAAATTTAAGCTATGATTTTTAAAAATTAAGGAAATTGTGATATTTCCCAGCAGTATCCTTTTAATTTGTTCTGCATTCTAAATGCTTAACAGCAATAGCTAAGTTTGGTGAAGGAAAGAAAATTGAGTTTCGTGCTTGCCTGTTTTTATTGTATAGGGCAAACTGGCAAAAGGGAAGATATACAAATTATAAGGTATCTAAATTATGTTAATTATAATCAATTGCTCTCAGAACCAAATGTGTCATTCTGATCCTGTTTCTGCTGTACTGTATGGCTATTCTATGCGGTTCTACTCTGCACTTCAAATGACGTCACAGAACAGGAAAAACCTTGATTTTTTTTTTTTCAGACTAATGCTAGTGGAGATAAAGCATAAAATATTAATATTTGATAGCATGAGGTCTGGCTAATTGCTTAAATAAAGCTCTAAGGCACATCTTTTCTCATAACAAATAGACAATTGTACTAACAACACTATTTGAGGACTAATTGAATGCTTGAGTATCTTTCATGTCTTTAAGTGAAACAAATGTAGAAGTCGTTCTGATAAACATATCTAGGAATAAAGAAGCACTTCATATCTCAGTGATCGCAAATACTATTTGTATTTGTGACAGTTGCAATGTTGAAGTGAGGGCTGTAAAGGATTTTAGTGCTGCTTCCTTTTTCCTGTGTGTCACTTGCTGTCAGAACATCAAACCAGGAGGAGCTCACCTGTTATTTTCCAGTTGTGCTGAGTGGGTGCCTGTTCATCACCTCCTGGGCTAACGTTGCAGGGCATTCTTAATTACAGGCACCCAGTGAGCAGTGAGGGAAATGTGAGTTGACTTGCCAGGGTGAAGGTTGTGCGGCAGGTAGGATGAAAAGCTGTGTGCAGGTAACCTGGTTCACATTTCCCTTTGTGGGGTGTTTTCTGAACAGTATTTCTTGGAATGTATCTAGGATGCATTTTACTCTGGGGGTGGTTTGAAGTGATACTGAAACATGGGGTCTGTTTGTATTTCATTTCATTTTCTCTAATAGTTACAGCTCAACACAACTGAAAAGGCTTTTCTGATGCTGCTTCTTTCCCCACACACACATCTGCAACTTTCCTCAGGTTATGCTAGGTATAGACCTCAGTGGCATAAATAGCTTTTGTATGGCAAAGTGATTTAAAGAGTAGATTCCATTACTGGGATGGAGAAGCACGGCGCAGAAAATAAAAATGCACCAAGAATTTCTTACAAACAATCAGATAATAATTGGATAAATATAGACGTGCACAGCTGTGTTTTACATGCGGCAGTTTCCAGATCTAGTTACAATCATTTTGTAGCCAGGGCAGCTTTGAAGTGTGTAACACACTGAGGGTTGTGTCTGTTTCTGTAATTGCCTCTCCCTTGAGTCCTGGAGCTCCTGGCACGGGGAGAGCCTTGTCCTGGAGCTGTTGTTCCCAATGCACAGAAGTGGCACGAGTTACACAGAAGATTCTTTTGCTCACCTGCCTGGGCTGCTGCACAGATCACACAGGCATTTTTCACATTCACTTTCCTCCTCCTCTGCCTTGTTTTACAGCCCTGTTGACGTGGCTGTGCAGTCCCTGGAGTTTGGCTCACTGTCAGAGCTCCCCAGTATCACTCAGTGGGGAATTAACTGGGCTCTAGGTCAGCAATAGAAGTGTATCAGTAGTTGGTAAATGCCAAGGAGATACAGAGCTCCATGTTACCTGCTCCTGTGTTCTGACTTCTGATTGGGAAAATGACTGCAGCTGGATGGGCTGTAGTGCTGAAGCCAAAGCAAGATTTGAAAGGAAAAGACACAAATGTTTGATTGTCTTGCCTTGCCAACAGTTTTTTGCCACAGTTGATGACAATGCTGAGGCTGTGGGCAATCTGTCATTTGTCACTCCCAAAGCTTCTAGCTTGGACATTTATGGAAGTGATAAAAATTGTCTGAAGACATGTTTCCGTGGGAAATTAAGAAGGAAGCTAATAATCTTGGGTTACTTGAAATATTCCCTGTATTTCCTCTTCAGGAAAAAGAAACCAAAATTGTGACTTGCTGGTATGGTTCCTTGTTAGTACTGGTGGGAAATATGTGGTTCAGTGTCCTTCCCATGACTGAAAACCTTGGGCTGGCCCAGGCCAAACAGGTGACTTTTGCTGTGGAAGTGGCCATGTCCCACATGCACCAGGTACTTCCCCTCCCCTTCAGCACCTTTTTGTGGCATCCCAGTTGTGATGACAGGGACAGCCCTGGCTGTGGACCATCCCATCCAGCCACACAGGCAGCCTTGCACTCCTCTCTGTTGTATTTCCAGCCACAGCAAGCCATGCATTAGATAAGGCTCTACGAGGAGTGAGCATCTGTGAGCTGTGTCCAGTAACCAAGAGAGAATCTGAATTTGAGGCTTGCCTTTCAAAGCTCCAGCCAGAGCCTGCATTGCTGCCTGAGCTCTCAGTGCATTGTGTGTGTGTAGAGAGCTGCCAGCCTCAGAACAGGATTAGCAAAATCTGTCATGCAGCAAAAATACCGAGGTTGTGAGAGTTCTGCCTCTCACACCAGCACAACCCTGGGGCAGAGGCAGAGTGAGCCTCTCCAGTGTTTGGCATTCACAGCCCGTCACCCCGAAGCGTTCCTTACGTCCTCAAAACAAAACCACCCCAAACACACCACCCTGGCAGGGTTTCTTCTGTCTGTGAAAGGGGAGCAGTTTTCTCTCCTGGGGAGCTCTTGCCCAAGAAGTGGGAGCCTCAGAGGAAGCCTGTCCTTAGGCTGGGACGGCCCAGCCCCTCTGTGGCCACATGCCAGGGTGGCGTGGCCGCGCTGCCCTGTGCCCCACGAGTGGGCACTCAGACTTTGGGGAGTGCAAGCCGTGCTGTCTCTTGCAGGACAGGTCAGTTCCCTGCCGCTTGCTGCAGCGCTGTTTCTCTGCTTCACACGTGCTGCTAAACTGGAGAAAAAAAATCAGTTTTAAGTCTGAAATCATGGCTGGGGAACCTGTGGTGCTGGCTTCTGCTGGTTAGCAAGTGCCAGGGGCTGCCATTGGTAATGGGTTAATAATTTGTAAGGCCAGGCTTGAAGTGGAGCTTCCAAGAAAGGTTTTGCTACAAGCAGGTTTGATGAGCTCCTCACTGTACTTAGAGAGTCTGCTGTAAAACAGCTGTAAACCTGAAATAGTTTTCATCTTGCTGCTAAGCGTTATACAATTTATTATACGTGTTATTCCATGACTCCGCAGGAAACAGAAAGAATTATGATTATTTCTTTGTTTCTGTGTCTTTTAGCATTTAATTGGTCTTTATCTTATGTAGTAAATGTTACCTACATTTCTAATTGCTTTTGACTGTCTTCTAATGTTTGCGTTTATGTACAGCAAACAAAATATTTTTAATAAATGCTGATAATTAAATCATGATATTAGAAGAGCAAGCACTTAGTGCCTATAAAATGACACTAAGTTAATTATTTACAAATTGTCTAGATGCTAATTTGGTTGTGGTCTTCAACGGTGTTTGGTTTCTCAGTAAGCAGGAAACAAGCAATGTTTGATCGCTGCTTACAGAGCACCTTTCTGGCAGCTCAGCTTTGAACTTGTGTTGGCACTGTTATCACGGTACTTGCTAGCTGAACATAGTGTCTTACAAAGGTCAAAAAGTTAGTCTTCACTCATAGCTGGTTTGTTGGTTTTTTAAGGGCAAGAAAGCAAAAGACGGTTTAAATAACAAATGAAGCGCCAAGTCAGCCTCATGGTAACCTTTTCTCAAGGTGTGCTGGCTGTTCCTCTGCCTGTGCAAACACAGATGTGGTGTAAATGGGGCCCATTACCTTTTTATATTAGGCATCAAACTGACATATTCTTCACATTCTTTTTTTTCCTCTTGAACAGCTTTGTCTTCTTTATAGCCCAGCCTTTCAAAACCGACACACATAAAACCATTGATTTTTTTATCTCATCTTTAAATTCTGATGTGAAGCTTAAGGTTGAACATGCACAGGTCCCTGCTCCAGATTTCTTGTGTCACCCTGTGCAGGAGTTCCTTTCTGGCTCTCCTGTCTTGTGTCAGTTGGGTAGCCTGGCACAGAAAGTGCTGATGATGTGCCAGTGCTGCTGCTCCTGTCAGTGAACTGTTGTGCGGGTGATTTAGCACACTAAAACTTGGCCATTCATAAGGAAATTATTTCGCTCAGCATTTTTATTTCAGAGGTCCCTGACAGATGCAGGTTGTGCTGTGCAGGGGGAGCTGCCCCAGTTGCAGCTGGGGAGGTCTCTCTGGTTTCAGTGGGTGCATGTTTGCTGGGCACAGCTCCTCTGGCTTTCCTGCAGGAAGGCTGCGAATCCCAGCATGGCTTCAGCTGGCCTGAGGCAAACTGATGGACTTGGAAAGCCCAAAAGCTTCAGGGAACCTAAAACTCAAATGGAACTCTCATTGGGGCTCATACTCAGCAGTAGTGACCATGAGGAGCTGTCTGCAGGAGATGTGTGTGAGTAGCCTGCAGATTAGATGAAGTGACTCCACCTCCACGGCAGGCAGGTTTCTGGCATGTCTCTGTTTCTTGTGGTGCCAGAGGGTTGAAATCCAGGTGGTGGCCATTGCCTGTAGGATGCCTGAAGTCACAGCAAAGCCACTGAATAGCTTCTGCAGTGTTGGTGGAGCCAGTGTGGTGCCTGTATATCCAGGGTGTGCAGATCTTATACATGTTAAAGACATTTAGAGATTGTCTGGGTATGTACTATATTTAAAAATATATTTGATATACATTTCCCACTGTTCCAGCTTGTACTAAACATTGACGGTTTTGGTAAATTGTGGTTCCAGCTTAGAAGTAAGTTTTTCTTTGCAGAGCATACACCATGATGCACACACCAGTTTGGAAGCTGTTCCTTTACCGTGCAGAGAAGGAAGTTAGTAAAAACCTGGTTTGATTTATTGTTACACAAAGTGCCACTATCATGGCTGATCCACAGGTCTATGCCACTTCTGACCATTACCTGAAAATTCACCCTGAAGTCTGTTAAAATATGAGAGCATCATTTCAAATTGCATTTGCTCCAGAGTGGTTTGGGAGGCTTTGGCATACTGCCTAGTTTACACTAAGCTTGCCAGCAAAGGAAGTTAATCAAGAATTGTTGGTCCAAGGTGAATTCTTGCTCTGTTTTAGCTTAAAGGACTTTCCACAGTAGACAGTCCTACATCTTGAGCTAATCCATTCAACTCCAGGATTAGGTTGTGTATTTTCAAAAGCATGATTTCCTTGAAATTGCGCCTGAAACAGCAATTTTCAGAAAAGTGCTCCATCCAACACCAATCCAAATATTGGCATAATTGAGAAAATGACATCCATCCATTTGTTGAGTGGGAGAGCGGGCAGTGCAGTCAGTCAAGGATCAGTGGTGTCCCAGCTGGTAATTTTCATTTTCATTGGGATCATCAAACCCTCTCCTGCCCCTCGCTCCCATCATCTTGACTGGTCATGAAAATGCAGAATTAGAAAGCTGGGGAAGGTCATCCTGGGAAATCCAAGCTATAGAGGGTCAGCAGGGCTTGCCTGTCTGGCAGGATGTGCTGCCAGACACATGTGCTGTCTGACAAAGATGCTCTGTTCCCAGAAGAAGGTTTATTGTTTCTCTGAGTGTTTACTATTTCTCTAAATGTCCCTGTTCCTTTTCAGATTTTCCTTCTCTCCCTTGTCACCTCCCGATGAAACTGCTGTGGCTCTGACAGCATATGCTTTTCCTCCTAGGTTTCATGTTCTTAATTAAAATTTAACTTTTAGTTTGATGTGTCCCATTTTCTGAATGTTTTTCAAATTGAGATTCCTTGTGCCCAATGTCTGTTCCCTCTGTGACAGTTTATTTTGTTCCAGTAATATTTGTAAATATGCTGCCTGAAGTAGAACACTTCCTTGATGTCCTTATTTCCATTATTTTGCCTTGGTGATTTTGTATGTATCTGAATAACTTAAGTATTTTGAGGTCTGAAAAAATACAGTGGAGGCTAAATTCTGTCAGTACTATTTGCTTTTTCTATCCCTATTCAAAATTATAGGACTTAGGCTGAAATCAGACTGGTCTTTCTACTTATGAAACTGTTGTTTTTCCAAGATATTTTGAAATCTTGAATAACTATATGTTTCCACAAGAGAAAGTAATTTGCAGAGCTGAGTAATAGCCCTTACTCAGGAAAACACAAGACTTGCAAGTCAGGCAGTTGCATCACTGTGAATGCTCACTTGCTTTGGATTGAAGGTGCTGTTTTAAGTGTTTCCCCAAGTCTGGGCCCTGATGCAAAAATATTTGCTTATAATTTCAGTGAATTGGCTTTTGCTGTCTTAATTTTTTTTTTTAATTTTTTAATTATTTATTGCCAGTAATGCTGAAAGGCAATGAATTTCCAGGATGTGTGCACTTTGAGTCAACACATGTGAACAACTACATTTAAAATGCCTGCTTCAGCATTCAGGAGGAAAGAAGGATCCATTAGGCTGGTCACAATCACAGGAGTGCAAATGCTGTGCAAAGACAGAGTGAAATTCCTAAAAGTGCTGAAGGGTGTTTGCCAGACTGCTTGAAGGCATCCAGCTGTCCTTGCCTGTGAATGAGAGTCCCATAGAGCTGAGTAGGAACAGCTTTTCTTGGCAGTTGTAGGGTTTAGAGATTTGAGGTGGTTTTTCACTTCAAAACAAAACCACGTCGTTTGATATTTTCATAAAAGATGAACAGAAGATACTCCTTATGCCTGGTGCTTTGTTATGCATGCACATACCAGAGAAGTCCTAGAGGTTCAGGGGTTCTCCCTGCTGCTGAGCAGGAGAGATTTATGGCAGTCACCAGGTAGTACAAATTCCAGAAATTCTTTTCTTTACCAGCGTTCGGAGCATAGTGGAAATGTGTGGTGTTGATGAATGTGTGCTGCAAACTCTTGGTCTTGAACATCCATGGAGTCCCCCAAAGAAATTCCTTGATAAAAAAGGAGAGGTTAGAGCAGGAATTTTATTTTCTCAATCTCCTAGTTGTCATATTTTTCTGCTAAACCTCAGCCATGCAGTAGCAAAGATGGACTGTCTGCCCAAAGCAGCAGTGTGCCCCAGCCCGAGCAGTACCAGAAATGCCCACTGCAGCTCAGGCTGGGCAGCGCTGAGTGGTGCCTCTGGAAATGGAAGTGCCAAGTACTGTGACCAATGGCCAGAGGCAAAGTCTTACGTTGCAGCTTTAATTAAAGCATCTCAGGGAATTTGCATCGTCTAAACATTATAACGCTCAGCAGGAACTTTGAGTCAAAGCCAAAGGATAATAAGAATTAAACCACATTTTACCCATGTGCATTACAAGGATTTATATTCTTTGCTGGCACTGAATAATACATTACTGTGGTGTCATAACTGGTGTTATATATGACCTTATAAAATTCTGTGATCCTTTCAAGCATTTATTATTAAGTAAAAAATGAAGTACTTTTTTTCCAGCTATCCCACTCTCATGTTTTTTTCAAGTTTAAAATTGGTTTTGGAACATAGCCTAGAAAGAACAATTACACTAGCATCATTATTTTTAGGAAAATTTGCATAGCTTGCTTTTGCACAGGTATATAAAGACATAATGGTACTAGATGGAGAAGGATAGCTGTGAAGGGCTTTGTTTTTCTTAGCCAAAATTTCATTTAAGCATGAGATATCATCTCAGGGATTGAGAACAAACTTGCAATTTCAGAGAAAAATATGAAAGCTGCTTCTCCCATATAAACTTCTGCTATGTGTTACCAGAGACTAACAAAAGCAATAGGAAATAACAAATAGCTTAAAATAAAGAGTATCTTTTGTGCTTGTAATAAAGCATATGTGCATGTAAGCAAGGAAGTAGACAAAAAGGAATCAGCACAGTCGTTGTCAGTCACTCTTTGATCAGGTGGAGGAGAAACCTTCAAAACCACACTGTGAGTCACCGTCCAGGCTGCTAAGGTTCTTTGGCTTTTTGGTTCTTCTCTCCTGTTACTGCTGTTCAACAGCCACTTCTCCTTGCAGCCCTTTGTCAGGGTGATGTCATCTTTTACTGCTTGCTGCTGTTGATTTCTAGGCAGTCCAGGCTGCTAAAATTATTTTTGAAGTTTGTCTTAGGTAAATAAGGTTAATGAAATGGAGGGAAGTGCAAAAATTACTCTGTCTGAGGTAATGAAGGGAATAAAAGATGGCGCTTCAGGCTGACTCTGGGTGAAATAGGTGCGAAGCCTCAGCGGAATCTCTGAAGTGTCTCCAGAGTTTAGGTTCTGAAAATCTTCTGTGAGCTTTGAAGACGTCGCTGAATTAATCTGCTGTGCTGAGGCAGGGCTGTGATTGTTCACGTGTGTACCTGTCTGCCTCTGCTCAGAGAACTGGCACTGGGGTGGCAGTGCCCAGCTGCCCTGGCCAGGCGTGTTCCCTGGTGCCAGAGGGCGAGGGAGGGCTAAAAGGAGATGCTTCCCACCCCCACTGCGCTGGTATTTTCCTAACTAAAGCCAGCCCAATGTCTGTAACACCTCTGAGCCCAGGCTGGTTGTTTCTTGAGCACCTGAGCGTTTCCTCTGAAGTACTACTGTGCTAACTGGGCTTTTTCCACAAGGACCTTTAGCATAATTTTATTCTTAATTAACTCTGAGCCAGCCTTCCAAACTGTTCCCATGACATGTGGCTAAAGCAGGACTGCTGTGTAATCTGTGCACCATGTGTAGGTAGGTAGGTAGAAAACCTGTGTATTTCCCCTTTTGCTCACTAATTCTTTTCTGTAGTCGATTTTCTGTCCTGTAGCCCAAACTCTGAAATGTTTACCAAAACCTTGAAAGGGCTTTGTCTTAGAAAACTTCCCCTTAGTTATATGCCTTCCTCTGCATCTGGTGGCATCAGTTCCCTGTCCCTTAAGCACTTTGCTTTAGTGCAAGTATTGCAGGTGCCAAGTGCAGCCTCCCTGCTTTTTATTATTATTCGTTGCTGTTAAATATATTTACTTAATATATTAAGCTAAAAATAATTGTGCTTCTGAAGGAATGTGGAGTTCTTGCGGGTTTACAGACTCAGTGTAGCTGAGCTGTACCACTGTCAAATTCATATGAGGTATGCCCAGTTAGTGGGATCACTGAAAATGAGTTAATACTGATGTTTCTCCACAGAGCTATATGAATACAGCATTTCTTGGCATTAGTTAAAAAATTTTAACAAGATCCCCTTGTTTTTTAGCAAAGCATTAAGTACTTCTCTAGAGAGCACAGTAACAACCTTCAGACAAATTTTTAAACACCCAAACAAGCTTAAGGCAAGTAATTAGGTATTTTTGCGTTGACTTTCATGTCTTATTCTTAGGGTTTGTTTGTGTTCATACTGCTCTTGTGTGACTCAAAAGTAAACAGGCAAACACTAGCCAAGAGTAAAGGTTATTATTTGTATTATCCTCATTACAAAGTTAAGCTGTGTAAGTCTCTCTGGGTAACTGCACATTGACCCCAGGTGATGCTGAGGTCTGAGCAGGACGAAGGGATGCTCTGACTGCTCTTCTGTAGGTGGTGCCCTAAAGCAGAGTACCAGATAATCTTGGACAAGGCTTAATTCTGCTTAGATTTCTGTCTTGAACTTGCAGCTGTCATAATCAGCAACTCATCCACCCTCCAGAGTCTCACTGGAAGAGGTTTTAGCCCTGTCTTACTCTTCAGTATTGACCTGAGGTGTCACTGGGTGCAATTCTGCATTTTCCACAGAGTTCTTCCCAATCTTTATGCTGGTGTTTGCCTGTGCTCAGTGGCTTCTAGTGTGATGTTTTGAACAGTGCTGCCTTTGGAGGGGCTGTGGATGATTCAAGTGGCTCACCAGGCCCTGCAGTAATGAGCGTCCCATGCTCTATGCCAGAGACAGCGAGCTGTGAAGCAACTGCAGTGAAGACTACATCCAGCTTCAGCTAAATAATTTGTTGTGCACTGTTTCTCTGTTTATGATTCAGTTTTAAAGACCCTTTTAAGTGAAATTGGATACACTACAAAGTGTTGGTTTCATGTGTTTTATTTGCAGTTTAATCAGCGTGATCCAGCTGCCAGTGCAGGGGAAACCAGAGCTCGATTTTTAATTATCCCTGCTTTGCCTGAGTTAGGAATTCCCAGTAGTGCTGTCTGAGAAAAGATGCCAAAAACCGCATTGTTCTTTAATTAGCTGTTGTAATTGTTTCAGTCTAATCTCCATGATTAGCAGCAGCATTAAATACAGCAGTAAGAATAGGCCTGCCCTCTTTGTGCTGCCCTAGTAAACACAATATTCTTACTTCTGGTAAGGGACATAATATAAAATCAATTAGAAGCCAACTAGTGTTGATTGGAAAATGATAAAGAGCAGTTACCATGAAGTGCAGATTGCTTTGTAAAGTTGGTTTATAACCATTCTTCTGGGATGGCTTTACTGCCCAGTTTTGGGGAAAACACCAGAATAACAATCTCTGTTACAGAGAAGCCTCTGGGGATCTTGCAGAGGCTCTGAAGCTCTGATACAAGCTTGACAATAATCTTTGCCGCCACTAAATTTAGTGCCCATCCAGTTTTAAGGGAGGGGTCATTTCTACCCCTGTGCAAAACAGTTACATTGTTAGATATGGACAATTGCAGAATATTCCCCAAAGAGACTTTTAAAAATCTGTTTAGCAGTGATTTTTATTCTGCAATTCAAAGCTCCTCTGCAGTGGCACATCTGTAGTGGGGAATTTTACTTTGCAAAGAACATTTCTGCACGAGCATATGTGTTAGATCTGTTTCAGAATGGATTATGATACGTAGACATGTAAAAATACAGGAAAAATACTTAATGACATAGAAGTACAACTCCCATGCCTGCTTTAATGGCGTTGAGCTACCTTCTAAAGTACCAGTTATTACTTCTAAGTCCCTAAATACCTTTGTAAATTTGGCTTTAAGTATCAATGCATGTGGGAAAAGTAGGAATAATGCTCTTGGAAAATGCAGATTTAAGTTAGGTCATGCAGTCTAAAGTGAGCATTTGTGAGTGTAAAATGAGCACTTCCAGAGGAATGTAATTGCTGTAGTAACGGTTGTAGTCACAGACTGTGGAAGTGTGAATATTTTGGCCGGTGCTGTGTTTTTGTAAAGTAATTGATACAACCTTTTATGTCTTCTGCTGACATTTCAGACCCACTGTGCTCCAGTGTCAGCAGCAGAACTGGCAGCATGGGCTCAGGTTTTGGATGTCAGAGTGCAGGTGTGGCACAGCTGGGAGAGGCTTCCTCTGGGCATCCACCCAGCAATGCTCCTGGGCTTGGAGAGTTGGTTCTTGATTAAGTCCCATGAAGTAAGGTGATGTTATCCTCATTAGGAGAGTAGAGAAGGAAGATTTTCTTGCACCTAAACCCGTATTTTCCTGAGTCTAAACCCAGTGCTTGGGACTAAAAAAAAATTAAAATCAATCCAACTAAACTTGCAGAAAAGCAACTGAAATTATGGATAAGCTGATGAAGGAACAGCAGTGAGCTTATGTTTGCATCAGATTACTTGGTGTGTATCAAAATTATTCTAGTTTGCTAGTGTAAAAATTATTATTTGCTTGTCAATTAAACTGGAAAAAAATGCAGTTCTTTTATTTAATGCTTTGAGGTTATCTGAAATGTTCTCCATGATTTTTAGAAGGGTCAGATTAATACTTCTGATGCTTTGTTTGAATAGCACTGTAAGAGTTCATCCTGGTTTACTATAGAAATCCAGTTCTGTTAAACGACTAAAAAAATCAGGCATTTGTCCAATGGGAAAACAACTCAACTAAAATTGAAGTGTATTTATTAGATTATTCATTTTAAGATACATTAATGGTTTGAACAACAGAAACTACCTATGCGCTCAACTGTGAGTCTTTTCTGGGGAAGCCACTTCAATGTTGTGAAGCTGGATATTACTGAAATGTGAAACTGCCCACAGCAAAGCACTGATTAAACAGGCTTGGCCTTATACAGGTCTCTTATTCTTTCTGCCTGTAATATACATGTGGAAGGAGAGAAGAAAGATGCCATTTTTTTCTCATCAGTTTATCTATAATTTTCCAGTTTATAGATCTAATTAAAAGTAGAAAGAAGAAATAACCATATGTGATCCCAGTGACCTCTGAAACACATAACCACATTTGTTCCATCAAAAGCAGTACTTGATAGATTCAATTTAGTGATAATTTCACTCTTTGCTTTGCAGTAACAGCATTAAAATTGATCCACTGAAGTAGGTCTGTACCTGAGAAGGCCTGAAAGCTAAATTTTACAGAGTGGTGACACAGTCTTCCCATATTTCTCATGGATTCTTGTATTTTTTTCAGGGTGCTGCAAAACCTCAGCCTATTTAGGAAAAGCATGTGATTGTCTTTCATGATACTGGCTGGTTTTTAATATGAATGTGATAAGCTCCGCCATGTGTGACCATTGCTGTTGTGCAGAGGACCATTTCTCCCCCAGACAGCCCGTCTGTCCAGCTGAACTTTACCACCAACACAATCTGCCAGCAGAATTCTGCTGTTGTTTCATTCCACGTAGAGCTTAAACCTGGTAATGAGCCAGAACACAGCCAGGTCTTATACAATGTAGGCAGCACCGGGACACCTCCTTACACTGTAAGAGGTACTAAACAATCTAAGTTGGTTAGAGTATTGAAATCAGAAGGGTTGAATCAATATAAGATGGAAAAGGCTGGAGAATTAAGTCTTTTCTCTGCAAGAGGCTTTCCGGCAGTCACAGGAGGAAGCTGAACTAGGAGTTAATTAGGTGACCACTTACATTGATGCTGAGGTGTAATCCCATAAAGATTTCTTTAAATCAGCATAAATAAGCTGGGCTTGTGTTAGTGCTTTCACACATAAAAGCAGAGGATTTCAGAACAGAGGAATCTTGAGATTGCAGTAGATGTGAGACCTGCTGCACCCCTTGGGTTTCTGCGTGAGGTTGCTGGCAGTGTGTTGGAACCAGTGACTGAGACTGGCCTTGTGGAATCAGGGTGTCTTCCCACCAGCTCTTAATCACAGTAAATGGAACCAACTTTTTTATTTTACTGCCTCAGACAGTGTGTTCTTACTGTTCTGAGTTCCCATAAGAGAAAAAAGACGTAGCAGACTACATATATATAATATATATATGTATAGCCAAATACATGAAGTTCTCTGCACAAAAGCTTTGTGGAACTGTGTTAACTATTCAGTTGCCTTCCACCATTGTCAGTCTCTGATTTCTCTAGAAGTAAAAATGGTTGCAGGATTTCCTTAACTTCATATTTCTGGAAATACCATGAAAACAGAAAAAAAAAAAAAAAAAAAAAAAAAAAAAAAAAAAAAAAAAAAAAAAAAAAAAAAAAAAGTTGGGAGGGTTAGTGAGCTCAATTACCACTGATACCACTGGGATGAGCTGAAAACGGGCAGAGAATTTGAAGGTAGGTACAGAGAACACAGCAGCATCAGTTTTACATTAATCCTTTCACCTCAGAAGTAAGGTAAAACACTTTTCTCATTACGGAATTGCTGTTATTCCTGCTAAAGAGGAAGGATTTTTCTGTCATGGCTTTCCGTTTGGTACACTTAAGAGAATTTCTTTCATAAACCCAGCCCTGAAATGTCTGATGGGATGAATAGAGAGCACCAGAGTACCATTGTGCAGTTAAGGGATCATTAGCTTTACAAATACTTAACCTATCAGACACAGACACATTCTGTGGTAGCATAAATGATCTCATTGTTATAAATGTACTTTGATTCTGTACATTCACATTCTGTAGAGCACTTCTAGAAACTGAAGCAAAGTTGCCCAAAAGAAACTGAAGGGAAGAGGCCAGCTGGCAGGTTTGCTGCTGGCAGGTTTGCTGCTGGCAGCAATGGCCTGTGCTCAAGTGGGTTTGAGGAATTGCCCAGCTTTGGGGAAGCAGGAGGCAAATCCTGCCACACGTCCCTTCTGACTGTGAGTGCTCTCCAGCGTTTATCTGTCCCCCTGAGACACCTTGGAAATTACCTTGGAGTGGTGTACCGATACCTGTAGATTTTAAATATCCACATGTGAATAATTAATTCTAATCTGTCTCACCAGCAATGCATATAAACAGCAGGATTGTAAAACCTGCTTTAGAGCTGGTGAAAAATCACTTGCAATGTCATTGCACTTGTAAAATGCCGTCTTGTGTTTCTGAATTTAAATAAATAACTACCATGCAAGCAGTGATTGCATAAATGCTATTGTAGAGGTTCTCCTGCGACTGTCAGCCATAGCCAGTCCATGTTTGGGCCAAGGGGCGGACATATCATCCTTACAGCAGCTCCAGCAGCCTTGGCAGCTGCTCCTAGAAATTCTCATTGCCTAATCTTGCATCTAGAAACAAGCCAAGTGCAGTAATTGGCTGCCAAATTTTTCGCAACTGTTATTTTTAAAGATTTTTAGTTAGCAACAAAGAACATGAAACTTTCTGTTCTTTGCTTCTTGGGTTGCTGTGCAATTATGCCACTGATGTGCTCATTATAATTTGCCTCCACTAATCCTTAGGGACTCCAGAGAGCTGCTTCCTTTAGAGTTAAGTCAGGCTGTACCAACTATGCCTACCAGCAGAACTTCTCTTTAGAGATAAAACTGCATTAGAATTGGAGCAGATTTATTTCAAATCTCATATATGCATGTCTTGCTGTGGGACGTCCTCTGGAGCTGGTTAAAAAAGTAATACTGTTTTTCACTTAAACAGTCATCACTTTTCTCATTGTTTAGTTGTGGGCTGCCATGAGCTGAGGGTGTGGAAGAGATGATTTCATCAGCCCCAGGGCCAGGTCCTTTCTCAGCCAGGACACACCCCACCCCTTCCAGTACAGAGAGCTCCTGCAGCTACAAAATGCACGAGAGTCTTCCCTAATAAATATCATTTGGCTTTAAATCTGTGGGATTCAAGCTATCAAAGTGATCTGTAATGGATTTGTTTCACAAGCTACCCCAGCAGGTTTGGTGTGTATGACTGAGAGGAGCCACCCCCTTTGAGAGCAGGCGCAAATCTGAGCTGACCGAGGACCCCAAGGCTCCCTTGTGAGACCATTGCCTCGTGAGGTGGGGCAAGAGCCTGTCAGCCCAACTGGCAGGACCAGGACAATTTTGACTTTCTTCTCTTTCTCCACCATTGCTGCCTCTAAAAGATGGAACAAAAATTGACCCTATCCAAGCATTTTTCTGGTTTTAACTCAATTCTTTACTGAGCAGTAGAAATTCTTTGATTTACTGACTGAAGATCTGCCCTGACAGAGAAGGCCTCCTTTGGGTGGGATTTTTTTGACTACTGTTTTTTTGTTTGTTTGTGTGTGGTGTTTTTCTGTAGGTCCTTTTATTTTCCAAACATAGCTACTGAATTGTTGCAGGAGCAATCAAGGGATGTTGAAGGCTTCTATGGAAGCAAGCTACTTTTTAGAGAATTACACTGAGAATTCCCCTGAAAGGGCTCAGGGTGAGATTGCTGTCCTGCAGCTCCAGGGGACGGTAGCAGAACTGGTGATTCTTGGAGCTGGGCTGAATTTGGGGTCGTTCCCCTCCCAGCAAGGCTCCATCAGCGCCGAGGTGGCCGAGCCGGGCGCTCCCGCGGCCGCAGCCGGGCTCTGCCTGCACGAGCCCTGCTGGGCACTGAAAGCACCTCTGTGCTCCTGCACAGGCCCTTTTTGTGCAGAGCCCGTCCCGAGGCAGCCAGGGCTGCCCAGGGTACGTGGGCAGGGTAACGATTGCGCCGTGGCTGCAGCTGCGCACAGGGCGCTCTTTCAGCAGCTGCGTGACAGTCGCGTTGTTCTTGCAGGAAAAACAGGATCCTGAACAGAATCTCCAAGGTACATCTGTGAAAGAATTCCTCTTCTGTACTAAAAATAAATTAAAAAGTGAACACTGAACGTAATTTTTCAGTTGAGTCAAAAAAGTGTACTGTACCAAAGGAAACCTTTTTGGGCTTTGGTTTGCCACCAATGCCAAAAGATGTTTCTTTTAACTCTGAACGTGGTTGCATTGATCTGCTCTGTGTTTGTACTTTAGCCACTTAATGACATCCCAAATCTTAAATCTCAGAATCCAGATTGCCCTCTTGCCTCCTTTACCATCAGTCATGGTGGTTAAAGTTTTGCCTCTGTCTTGGGTCACAGTTTCAGGTCTTTCTCTGCTCAAAATATCAACTACAAAGTATTTTGAAACAGATGAGAAAGAAAGGGTGAGGTGAAATTGGCAGACTGGTTAACTGGAGGATACAGCAGTGAGTTCATATTTTATAGCCTGCATGGCCTCAGAATGAAAGTAAAGATCTTTAACTAGAGTTATAGACCTGTCATTACTTGGCATATTATCTATTGGATGTGTCACTTCATAGTGTCTCTTCTGGCCTTCTAGTAAGGGTGAAAGGCAAATACAGAAAATCCCAGAGTTTTAGAATAAGAAAAGTTATCTTCGTTTACCTGGTGGTCTTTATTTCACATAGAGTAAGGCTGGAAGAAAATATTTTTAATTATAATTTTATTGATATCCTCCTGCTGATCATAGTGGGATTAAAGAAAATATTAAGTCCCTTTCTCATTTATTTTATTGTTTGAAAAAGCCATTAAATTAGTTGCAGGGAATTTGTAAGAGTCTTTATAGCTTGTATATAAGCTGTAGGTTTGCTGAGGATCTAGAAAAGGCGGAGCCTGTGGAAATGTGCTGGTGCTGAGCCCCTGGGCTCCTCCTGGCACCACAGAAAGGTGCCTTTTTTTCTTACTCTGTTAAGAGCAATGCTGTTAAGAGTAACAATAGCATGTAATTTCATTTAGTCAAAGATATTAACCAGAAGAAATGGCGTGAGCAATCTTTTCTCCTCCAGGTTTTCCCACATCCCTCCTACTTAAGGGATAATTTGCAGTGATGTGCTACACATATCTCCTCCATGGATTTGTAGGTAATTTCATAGCCTTGACCATCATCCTTTGTGTATATATTTATGTAAATAAGGTAGAGAGTGTTTAGGGGGTGCATATCTCATAGGCTAACTGTTAAAATTCAGTATTGATTAGGACCTACTTGGGTCCTTGATTTGGTTAATTCTTTTTCTATATTAGGAAACTACTTCACATGGAAGAAGTCCCTGTGTGGAGTTAAAAAGCATTCTTGCAACAGCTGAGTTGTTAAAAACCCAGGAGATGCAAACCAAAATATCATCATTTGTTAGCTCTAAATGAGCCCTTGGGCTCCTTCAAATGGCAACAGAAATTCAGGGCCATGTGTAAGTACAATTTTGTGGCTTGTCTCAGTTATCTCCCAATTTGTGTCATTCTTCTTGCATAGCAGATTACACATCTTAAATGATTCACATTTCTGTCATTTCCAAAAGAAGATCTGAACAAAGAAAGACAACTGGACAAGGGTTATCCTGGGAGATAGGAATTGAGAAGCTACCATGTTCATGTCCATATGATATTGGTAATAGCTACTAGGAAGTTATCAGGTGAAGATAATCATGTTAATAAGGCATATAGCTAATTCCTGGAAAATACCTGATTTTGATACTGTTTTCTATTTAACCCATCCTAACCATTTAGGGAAAATTCAGTGAGTTCCCTGTGCTTTACCTGTGGGAAATGTGGCCTCCCACGTTTTCTGTTGTTACTCGGGACAGGTGCAGCTCCTGAAGCTCCGGCAGTTTCCCTGGGAGGTGCCTGGGTGAGGAGGGTCAGGCCGTGACGGCTGTGCTCACTGCTTTGAGGGGCAGGTCAGTGGCAAAGGCAGAGGGGACACCTGGTGTGCAGGTGGCTGGAGAAAGGACTGGCTGAAATTGTCTTCTTGAGGCCCTGAGACAAGCACCATCTCCCTGTTTGCTCTTACGTTTCTACCTTCTGTCACTTCTTTATGTGTACGCGTGGTTGGTTTTCTGTTTTCTTCACATTGATGCCTTTTCCTTGATCCTAAAATTAAGAGTTAGATGCGTTTAAGGATTTTTATTTCAGTATTTAATAAGGATCTTTATGGTGCAACACTTTGCCAAGGTGGAATGTGTCGAAATGCACACACACGGTTGATTACGTATACAGTTTTATAGACCTTGCAAATTAGCATATCTAACAAAGATGTCTCAATGAGAGGCTTGAATAAATAGTGTGATATTTTTCTGTTTTGAAGTACTCTTCTTGAGATGGGCTTAATCTTAGTTTACAGGATGTATTCTAGAGGGGACCTTGGTTTCTTAAGATAGTGTAGGGTTTTCTGGCCTCCAGCTGCGAGGCCTTTAGGGTGTTTGGTCTTTTGGTCTAACAGAGTGCCAAGGCTATGTTACATTATCAGACTTAAGGAATTATAAGTATGCATGCTAAGGGCACTGATAATACATAAAAGGTATATAAAAGAAAAGGCAAAAAATGGCCATGGCGTCAACGTGGCACTGAGCAGCAGTGCAGACCACAACAATTCAGTGGTGGCCGCGCGCTGTTGAAATGCTGCGTGGTCCCAGCTTGTATGTCATTGAGTAACCAGTGAGTAACCACTTGGTAAGTCATTCCTTGCTGCAGATGAACAATCAGGAGATCAGGGCCTGCTTGCTGCTCAGTAGTTTCTAAATTAATGGTGTCATCTGAGTGCAGCAGTTGCATCTCTTTATTATAGCAACATACAGTTGCTTTACTGGTGGCTAAAATCAGCTGTGGACCATATGGGTAGCTTCTAAGCTCTTTTGGATTTGCTAAAGTATTGCTTAATGATCATGTACCGAAATGTCTGACATCAGAATGTCTATTATTTGACCTATAAAATCAGTGAAACACAAACTGGCAGCTGCCAGATCTCTGTCAGAAAGACTTCATGACTTATCTAAATTTAATATTGGCACATATTCTCATATACAGACTTTGTGAGTTGGTTCTGAAGCCTCCCTTATGTAAAATGAATTGTCAGCCCAAATGAGATTGTTTAGATTTTTTTACAAAGGGAATGTTGGTTAAAGAAGTCCTGTTTTGATGCTTATGTAGGTTATTTGCCCACAGCTTTCTGAAGCAGTTCAGGAAGATACTTTGTTTTTATTTTTCAGTGGAAATTAACTTACTCCTTGTGCTGATACTGAAATGTCCAATATTTCAGTGGAGCTGTGTGTCGTGGAGTGTTTGGGATGGAAGATGCTGTATAAGCATTAGACACATTGCATTTTAGTGAAAGCTGGCCACAGACTGCAGCAAGAACACAGAGATAAATTATCCTTGTTTTCTCCCTCTGAATTTGCTGAATTTGCAAATTGAATTTGCTGCCTCCTGTTTTGCTTTAGATGAGCTGTAGTTTTCCCATGGAAAATGCCTCTGTTTTACTTACAGGTCTGGACAACTCACCTGACTATTATCATTGATTTTTGAATTCTTACAGTAGTGTGGGTCAGCCCTGCTTAGTTGTATTTGTACTTCTTCATGATTGTTCTGCTTACACGGTGCTGTGCTCCCACGTTCCTACACCTCAGGCCTCAGAGTGACCTGTGTCTGTCCAGAGCAGGTCCCTGTGGCTGAAGGAAACTTCTGCTGGAAGCGAGCTGCTGGAAAACCACTGGGAGCTGGTTGCCTCCCAGAGCTGCTGCTGGGCTGTGCAGGCTGCACAGAACCGGTCTCACAACCAGCTCTCATCCAGCTCTAATTTATTTGTTAGCTGTTTATGCACATACTAGTTTTAGTGGGATGAGTGTCAGCTACATGATAATTACAGCTATTCTCACTTCGAAATTAAAAAAATGAGACCAAAAAGCCTTAGGCTTCCTCCAGAGCCCAGGCTTTGTCAGCAGCCATGAGTCATCCTGGATTGAATGAGTGTCAGAGATGAAGCAAACGTGCTGATTTTTCCTTTGTTCCCTTAACCTCTACTGAGCTAACAGCAGAAGTTGCTTCTCTGTGCCTTAGCATCTAAAATTTCACTGGGGCAGGGAAAGCTTCCAATCACAAACCTTGTAATTCTTAGCACTGGGAAGGTGCCACATCAGCAGCTTTATCTATTGCCATTGCAAAACATGGAATTTTTTTTACATTTTAACCACTTGTCTGAATATCCAGCTTTCTTTAACTGGATCAGCAAAGAGGATGCCTGTCAAAAACGGCTTTTTCCTTCCACCCACTCCTTTGCTTACTTTGTTGCAAAACAGATCTTTATAAGAGATATTGCAAATTTATGAGGTTGCAGAGAAGACAAGCAGGCTTTTGTTTAAAAAGCTATTTGATACGTGTGTTGATATCTGAAAAAAAAAAAATCAGGAAGTGTGTAATATGTAAATGATATATAAAATGTAAATATATAATAAGTATGCATAATAATGACATCTGCTGTTTTACTTTAATCTTCAGCATATGTACCATATTTCAATTTCACAGTTTTATAAATATTTCCATTTTGTGTGCATCTTCATAAGCACTTTAATGGTACTTGAAAAGTAGGAGGAAGATCTCCAGTGTCAATACAAGCCTGTTTGAGGAGTGATAATTCAAGAGAGACTGGGGACTGCTGATGTTAGAGATGGTGAATTCAAGGAAGGCGGAAAGTTGTGAAAACACTCAGTACTCTTCCGTGCCCTGTCTCCTGGATGAAGGTCATAGCCAGCAGGACAGGCACAGACTTGCAGGGAGTCAAAAATTTGATTGAAATGTCTGGAAAAGGAACAAGGAATCCGTTTTTATTTGTTTTCTGTGATAACATAAGCCAGATTTTAGAGAGACAGAAAGTTTTTGTATTGGAGTAGCTTTATCCTGACTGTGAATTGCTTGGTTAACTATTCATTTTACACACATGAAAATATTCCTGTTAAACAATATATGCAGTCTGCATGCATTTTTGAATTGTCTTTCCAAGACCACCATCATATATGTAGGGGGGAGTTTGGGTAATAAAATCATGTGAAAGATGTTCAGTGTAAACATTGAGACACAGTGTTACCATGCAGGGAGCGTAACCTGGAACCATTTTATTTGTAATAGGAAAAAATACAGGTTCCTTTGAGCATTTTGAGCTGCCCTACCCTTGTGCTGTGGGGGTAATAGATGCATGATAGACCTTGTCAAATCCTCGTAGCTGTGGTTTGCTGGCTCAGCAGTGCCACAACGGACAAGAATTCCTGACTGACTTTGGTTTAGGACACTGTAGCCTTTCCAGCGACTCCCATTAGATTTGCCTCCACTAACATTGTCATGGACACGATGACTGTGGTTGCAAAAGCGTTTAAATGTGCTCTTGCACCAGCAGGGTCAGTCTGTGCTCTCTGGACCAATACCTGCACGTTCATTTAATGTGGCTGTGGCTGAGGGGAGAAGCTGTGTTGTTCCCGTGGGTGTCTCTGGGGCACGCTGCCGCATGGGGCTCCTTTGGAAAACCCTAGGAGCCCTCAGCCCATCCTTGTTTCAGCTTTGCATGGTGCAGTCTTGAAGCTTTTTCCAGCACTTTGACAACAATGGAAATGCAGCAATGTCCTGGGGAGTTAACTGGTAAAGATGTCAAACCTGTGTTTTCATTATACTCAAATCTTTTCCAGTTTGGCTAATAAGCCTTTAGCTCTAAACTACTAAACTCATTGTGAAAATGTAATTTTATTTGGAACTTGAGAAAGAATAGTAAGAGAAGAAGCAAGCAAACTGTTGATCTCAATTTATTGTGTCACTCTGAGAAAGAAGAGGTAAGATGTTTACCTCAGGGGTTATTAGGGAGAGGCTTCAAAGTTTTTTTGGTGACTTTCATTGATGACAAAGAACTGGGAAATACTGGTGGCTTTCTTGACCCCAGTCAGGGCTCCTGAGCCAGGCCAAATTGAGGTCTCCCTGTTGATGCAGCTGTGCAAGTCCAGCAGTGCAAGAACCAGCCTTGCTGAGGTGGATAGAGCATAAGGATGGATGGGGTAAAGAAACAGTGCAGCCCTTGGTCCTTGCCTGAGCTGTATTAGAGCTTTAAGGTTGAAAACTTTTGGGATATTTCATGTGCTTTCACCAGCAAGGCAGCAGAGGAGGAAACCTGACTCATCTTGGCAGCACTTCACAAAACCTGCTGTCCTAACTTCAGGCGGAACCTGACCCATGGCTGTTTTTATGTTCCCTTATCTATTTAGAAACGAGTTTTTTGTTCCTTGTCTGACAGGTTTGCAGCTCTGCAAAGGTTGGAACCCAAGCAAGGGCAGCAGTCAGACAAAAGGTGAACTATTGAGCACCAAAGCAGAAACTGAGAGATAAGATTAAAAGACAAACATAAAACACATTGTATTTGCCATGGATGGCATCTGACAGCATGGGTGCCCAGCAGCAAGGTTCAAGATGGGGTCAAAAATTATAGTGTGAAGGAGATTGAGGCTAAATAATGTTAAATACACTTAATCCAGGGTTCATATCTTCAAACTGTCCATAATTTCTAGAGAATAATCAAAATATTTATCAAACTCGCTCTTTCTCATTGTTTATACCATGTATGTCCTGAGCAATATGTAAAACTTCTGCTGCCTATACATTTACACTTAAATTTTAGAAAGCTGCTTTGTTTTCCTTCTTGCCCAATTTTTGTAAATTGCTCAGGGTCTTGGAAGTCTGAGCCCTTTGATTAACATTCCTGGGAGCTGTCTGCCTTCACACCCATGTGTGCTGATGTCACAGTCTGCACTTGCTTGACATAAGTTATTACTGAGGATTGAGTTTCTTCCCCTGTAATTCCCTTCTCTAAGCCACGCGTTACTCTTGCCTTTGTACATTTTGTCATTAAATCGGCTTGATCATTTTTGTACTATCAAAGCCTAAAATCTTTAACTGCTGGCAATTCCACTGGTCTTCAATCAGTTTTTGTTAAATAAATAATATCTGCTGTACACTTGAGGTGGTACCATCATCTGCATGAGAGGTAGGTTGAATAGTCGGCCTGCTGTGGGCTTACCAACCCAGAACTGAGCTCTGAGCAAAGGAACATTGCATCTTGATTTCAGGATTCCTGGGAAAATTTAGCCCTTGAAAAAAAATCTCTTTAGCTCTTAGAAGAAGTGTGGCATGGGTTTTTCTAAATCTGGAAAATTGTTTCAGCCTTGTTATTTCAGTGTTCCTTTTGCTTCATATTCTTTGTAATGAAAAGTGACATTTATTTTACATACTGGAAAATCTTGCATGATTGGTCTCAGTTCAGTATCTGCAGGAGGAAATTCAGATTACACTGCTTGCACATTAATGGTGAACTTCCCATGGCTTTTTAATGATGTTTTACTTTAAATACAAAGATGCTATTGTTGCCGAACAAGATCACTGCAGTCAATCCTAATGATCAGGATCAGATCATATTTGTATTAATGTGATCTGTAATTAAAAACTGCTTTGTAATAACAATTAAAACGTTCAGTGAGTAATTAAATGCTGCTTTTCAAAGACTTTTTCTTGGTAATTAATGAACGTCAGGCTACAGTCAAGAGGCCTGGTGTTAAGCAATTTCCTGCAAATACTTGTCAATTATGGTTTTCATGTCAGATAGTTGCCTTTCAGTTTGCAGTCTTGGCTCTGCCCTTTTCCTGTGCACTGAGCTGTGTATCTGCAGTTTCACTCGTCAGTGCAATGGGTAAGCCATTTCCTTGCTCACTCTATTTTTATCAGAGTTCATGCATGTTTTTTTCTGGTGTTGGATATTCTTTACTTCACTGTTCTCCCCTGCTCTGCCCCTCCAAATGCCTGGAAGAGCAGTGAAAGTGAATATACTTTTCTGCCCCATGCAATATCATCCTGTTTTTTGTTCCTTGCTCAGCAGCCTGTTGCCTTGAACATACTTGGAGACAGTTTTCAAGGTGGATGTGTTTAGAGCTTCAGAAATTTCATTGCCAGCCAGTTCACAACATAAAATGGAATTATATTGTAAAAAAGTACCGGTTCTTTATAGGAGATTGCATTAGAATATGGGCACTGCATAGAATAATTAGCATTGCAAGCAATTGTCGCTCATCATCTAGGTTTGCTCTGAGTTCAGACACTGGTGTATTTTGTGAGCAGGACTGTGCTGGAGCATGCTGGATCCCTGTGGGGCTGATGTGGCTCACCAGGAGTGGAAGACTTTCTCCTGTCCATTGACTTCTGGGAGGGCACTGCCAGAATTTCACCTTATTTGTAAAACCAGTGCTGAAGTAATACCTTTATGTGTGGGAACAGTCTTGTTGGCTGTAGAGAACAAAGGAATTTGCATTTATAGATGTGTAACGTTGCAACTGTCGTTCTCTCTCTCTGTGGACAATTGATGGCAGATAAGATGAACAGGGGTTTTTCAGCCACTGCTGTCTTGCTGCATTATTGTGTCAATGGGGACTTTTGGCCAACTAGCCCACATTTATTCACTAACTGCAAAGGAAAAAAAATAATTCAAGTGACTTTACTTATTTCAGTCATGTCTATAAAATTAACACGAACCACTCGTTTACTGGAAGCAGCCCAGCTCATTCCTTCAGTCAGAGATTTAAGGATGATAACAATCTTGTTGCTCTTTCCAAGACATTCATTATCTTGGAGATTTCAACGCAAAGAGAAAATGTTGCCTAATAAATTCCCAAGTCTGCTCCTTTTAAAGTTCCTTGAGCAATTCGAGGAGCCAATAATAGCCCATTTTAACAGTCATTCAAAGGCTCTGCTTTCAGAATGATATAAAATTTATTTGGGCATAAAATGAGAATCTGGGCCATAGACAGAGACGCTCGTTGTTTCTTTGTGATGAAGGCTTTTGCTGCTCTAAAGGACACACAGGAATTAAACTAAGTGAAGACGACAGCTCGTTCTCGGCTTTCATCGCCTGCGAAATGCATCCTTTCACATGCGGATTTACAGCGGGCTTCGGCTCGCATCAGCTTTCTTCCAATCTGCTCGGCTAACATCATTTCGTGCTAATAAAGAATACGGAAGGGCAGCACTGGGAGATCCGCTGGCACTAAGCGCTGTCCTGTCCCTGGAAGCGAGCGGGGTCCGGAGCGTGTCCCCGGCTCCTCACCCATCTCGGATTCCCGTGCGGTACCTGCTGGGAAAGCTCATCTCCGGCTGTTTGTTCCTTTAGTGGCACAGGGTTTGTTCCCTCCTTCCTGTTTGCCCTTCAGCCCATTGCTGCCCTGCATTGGTATTCCGGCCAGCCTGGGCTTCAGCAAACATTCCGTGCCATCGCGGCGGGGAGCTGGCAAAAGGCCGTGTTTCGGCATCTTTCCCATGCTGCGTATCCCGAAGCATCCCGGCCTTCAGACAGGGAATTACGTGCAACCCACAAGGGGCTTTTCTGCGAAAGCCTTGAGGCGTCCGTGGTTTTCCAGGCTGCTTCCAGGGGAGGCGATCTGCTGCCGGCAGATGTGCACAGGGACCAGGAGTGTGGACACTTGCTGAATTCGCACCTTTCACATCGTGTCGCAGAGACAGCAGCTCAGCAGACAAAATAGGGTACGGAAAGTCTTTTCTCCTGGATCTACAGAAAACGCCAGCCACAGGGCCAAAGCCTGCAAAACAACTGTACTTAATCTGCCCCATCACTAAAGGGACACAGTGTGTGTGGGTCTGTCCTTGGCATTGGTTCATGTGGATGTATCCATCCTTACAAACCGTGGATTAGAAGCTGTTAGCTTCAAATCTGTAATACCAACAGTTCCCTTAGGCTGATTTCTGGCAGTGCCCTCATCTCTGCAGTTTGTGCATCCTACGCGAGATTTTAGGTAGAGATTTTCTTCCTTTCAAACCCTTGCAAATATCGCTCTGCTGAAGTGTTATTATTATGTTGGTGAACATGTAGCATTATAATTGTCAGGTGTCACTTTGATATTTGGAATGGTTGGCATAGTAAAATTACTAATGAGAAATACATGTTTTGAAAGATATACATAGCATGATGTGTGAGCTATCATTGTGCTGTCTCTGCAAATGAGGCTGCGCTCCAGCAATCAGAAAATGCTCAAAACAGTTTCGTTCTAAAGAATTACAGTGCACTACAGTAGTAGTATATGCACCAAGGTTGTTGTAGATTATTAAATATTCTTGTAAAGAGAACTCTCTAGTGTATGAAAGACTAAATCCTCTCCTACACAGCAGGTTTGAGATACAGAAACAGATATTGAATTTTCCCATTGGTTCTCTGAGAGAAAGCACCACTGAATGTGTTGTCACTGACACCTTGTCCCTGGAACTGAAATGCGTCTTTGCCTCTCACCCTATCGCAGTGCTTGGTGGGAGGTGGTGGGTGATGCAAAATCCAGAAAAAAATCCAGAAAGCAACTGTTTAGAAAGCCAAAAGTAGTAATCTGATCCTGGAATTGTCCATCCACTGCCCATTTAATTCAAGTTAAGTGAAAATAATGCCACTGTTGAGTATCACCACTGTTACAGTCCCTCACAGCATGTTTTGGACTAGTGCTGATGTTATAGAAGACAACTTACCAAAATCTCCCATAAATCTGATAAAATTCACACAGTATCTATTTGTAGATGCAAATTTAAGGTTTTCATTTTTCCTATGCTCTAACATAATGATGCTCATTAAAACAATGGAGTATGTTGTGATTTGATTTTTCTGCGTGGCATCGTCTATGAGCAGTGACTAAGTTAACATTATGCTGTGCTCTCCATCTGGTTCTGTCAGCTGAGGATGTGGATATTCTGGGATATGATCTCTGGCTGTGTGTGGAGGGAGTCCTTGTTTCTGACAGAGTAGTAAGTGTGGAGTTATGGAAATACAACCATTGTTAAATGCAGTATAATTACAAATAACTGTTTTGACAGCATGAGAGGAAAGCTGCTCTGTGGCTAAAGAAAGTTGGGCACTGTACAGTCTGGTGTTTGGCTCAAATGTAGTCAGTATGTTTAGTTCAGTACAGAACAAGGGGTTGGTCTCTGAAGTGAGTATCTATTCAAGTAAGGGAGGAGAGCAGTTTCCTAGAAAACTTTTTGATGTCTTTCCCTAATGCATATATTCTTCGTGATCTTTGCTGGAACAAATACAATGACAAGTTTTTGAACTTAGGGTGCATAATTTTTGGTGTCAGACATTTCTATTTTGCTCTATCTTTTAACCCCAGAACTCTGTCATCTTCCATCACGTTGTTAAAACTGCTCATTTGTGTAGCTCTGAATGACTTTGCAAGAGCAGTACCACACAGACCACCTTGCTGAGGCCAGTCCAAGGCTGAATTTTCAGGAAGGCTGAACTGCTGGCAGGGTGGCTAAGGAGGTAGGTGGCAGAGCCCATAATAATCCTCTGGCTTTTGCAATTTTTATTTTTTATTATGAATGTAACTACTGGTCTTGCAGAAGAACTTTCTGTGAAGATGCAAACCAGCATCTAGCACATCCCCAAATGCAGCAGCAGGTAAGTGCTGCTCGTCTGCGGTCCCCCTGCAGTAATCACCTGTGTGGAAGTGTTAAAATTTCAGTCTCACCCAAAACAAGAGGAAACATGGAGGCCTTTGATTTCTGTGTGCTTGGTTCAAAGACTCCTAGGGATGCTGGTGAAAAAAGATTTGAATTCATCTATTTCTTTTAGTGTTGCTCATATTAATAGGCTTTGCTCTTCATGCTTGTTGTATTGTAATTCTGATTTAACAACATTTATCAGTAGAAGATCACTGCAGGGCCTTTAATGATTATAGTTGTTGGAGCTGATAGTCTGAGACTATTAAATAAGCTCCAATTACTTCCCATTTATTTGTGTTGTTTTTTCCCTCCAAGTAACAAAATGTAATCCTGAAGTTCATTATTATTCTTTGTATTGTATTCATCTAAATAGATTTTCTACCTAATTAAGGCTGAATACGTTTGTGCTAAACTGACCGTATTTTTACAAGGATGTTTTCATTTGCGTGTGAGGGCGTCTTTGGTTTCTACCATCCATATTCTGATTATGTTTAATTTCTATAGCTGCCAGAGATCTGTTGTGTGTCTCAACAATTCACCCTGGGTTGCTCAAGATTGTTTAGACTGGAGCTGGAATCTGGTTAATAACAGGTCACCAGGAAGCAATTTCACATGTTTACTACTGCTCTGAAAGATATAAAATCTATACTGGCTGAATTCTGGATAAAAGAAACAGATGAAAGCTGAGGAATTCACTTGAGATTAACGTGTTATTTTTAATGGCTTAGGTCACTGAGAGGGGAAGGTAAAAAAATAAAAAGGAAGGTTTGGCTGTTGATGGGTGTTCAGTGTGGTTATCATGTCTGTAGTTTAAACATGGAAATGATTGAGCTTTACCCCTGTTCTTACTTTGTGTTATTTGTTTACATACTGTCTCTTTGGGGCAGCTTTGTCAAATAATAACGCAGTACAATTTGGTGAGAAATAAAACCACAGAACATCTCACATTTTCCTTTCCATATCAGAATAGCCATCAGGAGAAACAACCATGTAGATTTATCAGTTCTTGACCTCACCTGCTGAACTCCAGTTTAGAGGTTGTGTGGCATTAATTAGTGCCTGCTGCTGCTCTTCCATGTCTTTTTAACTGAGGATTCTGTTCAAGGATAACAAAGTATAGACATTATTATAAAGTCACTTAAATACTTTCCCTTGAAAGAAGACTGACTTCTTTCTAAGCTCCTACATGTCTGAACTCTTTGTTGTAAGATTCACATTCTCTGGGGGAGAAGCTGTAGGAAAATAAACCTCCAGGGTTTTCCTGAGCTTCCTCAGGAGCTGCATTTTGCACTGTCAAGCCAATCCTCCTTCATCTCTTTCCTGGTTTTGTGGTGAATTCTGTTTAAAGATGTGGTTGTGCTGAAGTGGATCCAGGAGGCTCAGTAACCCTGGTTAATGTTGCAGGACAGATGCTCATGAACGGTCCTTTGAGGGCTTGTTTGCCTGGGAACTGAGCGATGTGTTGTATCATGCAGGGGTGGGTTCACTGCCCACACCCAGGCAGAGCTAAAGCTGCTGCAAAGCAGAGGTGGGAACTCTTAAAATGTGTGTGTGTACACAGACAAAAATCCCTGCCCCAGCTCATTGCTGCCTCTGCCCCAGCCCAGGGAGTGTTTGCTGTTCCTGGTGGTGAGTCGGACCGGGAGGGACCTTGGCCAAAAGCAGGGCTTGTGCCTGAATCTGGAGTCTTACTGAGGTTCAGTGTCACTTGGAAAGGAGCAAAATGTGCAAAGTGGGGGCAGTTAATGGCTGTAAATGAAGTTCTGTTATGGATTGAATACATTTGACTGGTCTGTGCTATCAAAGTCCAAACTTCTCTTAGAAGGGTAAATGAGCAGAAAACGAAGTGGTCAGTTTTGGAAGCGCTATGAATGTGTGCTTTCAGAGCTCCCTCTAGCAGTATTCCAAACTTTTTAATAACCAGAAAAAGATCTGAAATTACTGTTGGTACAATATGGCTTTTTGTACAGTTACTATGCTAAGCTGGGACAAATGTGAAAATCTGTTTGGTCTCTTGAGGGATGCAATATTATTTTACTCCCTAATCTAAATCACTCTCAAAGTAAGTCACATGTTAGCAAAAACCAGAAAAACTCCTTTGAGGAAAGCAGCCAGATTTTTGAAGCTGTTTTCATTTGATTTCAAACCAGAACATCTTCCCTTTATGTATGTATGTAAAAAGAAATAAAAACAACTTCTATTAATGACATTTTTATGATGTTATTTCTAGTGTTTTGGATCACACTGGGGAAAAAAAAAAAAAAAAGGATGGCAACGGTTTTGGAAAGGAAGGGAAAAATAATCCTCTAAACAATCACTTACCAATGCAGATGTTCCGCTGAAGGGTCCCCTGTGCACTTTGTGGTGGTCCATCTGTTTCTCTGCATTTTGAAATGCCCAGTGTTGTAGTTTTGGGCTGGCTGTGCCTGTATCTGTTAGAACTGAGCCTAAAGGACTCGTGCTTTTTCAAGTATCAGAATCCCCCTTTTAACCCAAATTATTGCTTTGTCTCATTTTCCTTTCACATAACAGAAAGCACTCTGTTTGAAGCAATTACGTCTTTCATCTTAGCCAGCTTGCGAGTCAATAAACCCATTTTCACCTTTTGCATCTCCCTCTCTAATGAAAGCCATAAAGTAACGCAATATATTTCTCACAAAACGTTTCTCCCAAGTCTTCAGCCACTGACAATTAAAGTACAATGTACTTATTGCAGCAAAACGGAAAAACATATGGAAAAATATAACTGCATTAACATCTGCTGCCTTTCCTCCATCTGCTGTCTTTGGCCTCGCTTTCGTTCAAACCTGCCAAAAGTACTCATTTCCAAGGGTCCCATGGCACATCAACCACATCTTCAATTAAAGTTCCCAGTTTCTTGTTTGTTTTGATGGCACAGTGGGATGTCTGCTCTGCATCCATGTGGCTGCATGAGGGATTCAGGCAGAGAAGTGGTGGTTTTACAGTTTGGAAAATGTGAGTGTGGTAGGACAGAAGACAATGTAAAGACAGCGTAAAATTTGTAGTTCTGGATGCAAAAGGTTGTGATTTCAACCAAGAAACAGCCCACAAATGTACAAAGATAAGAGCAGAAAAAAAAAGATTTAATTGTAGAGAGGCCATCCTCTGACTCCTCTGGAAATTGGAAGTTGTCTTTATTGAAATAATTAACACGCACGACAAAGTAATATGTCACAGCTGTGATTATTATTGAACAGAAACTTGTTTTAATTATCTTTACACAGTTCTTTTTAAATTCTTCTCAGTCACATGACAGGTAAAATAGATGATCCTGTGAAAGATCCTGACCAGATCTCTGAGGCTTTGACATGTGATGCATATTTTGAAGCTATTCCCCACCTCTGGAAGCTGTGAGCTGGTGTGGATCCTGAGCAGCTCACCCCAGCAAAGCAGCAAGTGCCTGCCCCAGCTCTGGGGGCATCAGCTGTGTGTGATCCTGCATGACTGCCCAGGCATTGCATATTTTTAAAGGAAGTCAATAATTGGGTGCTTTACTATGTAAAAGGAGGAAAAGTAATGTAGTTTTTTATAGTACAGGTGTTTGATTTATAGCTGGTCCACAAGGCCAGTGTGTCTAGTGCTTTGTATTTAGAGGGAGATCTGTGTGAGTTTTTGTTGCTCCGTGTGTGCGTGTGCGTATTCTGTGTCTTTGAGGTACCAAGCTTTGCCAGAGGAAGAATATGAGAATATGTTCTCAGTACAAAAAGACAGCAAATCCTTCCGTGCTGGGGAGAAAATGAGTTGCCAGATAAACTGTAACTGTGAACATTTGCCATTCAGGGCTTGGTTGCGCATGGTCCATCCATCTGTATAGTATTTATAGGACTTTGTTGATAAAGAAATCATACAGTGAATACTTTCCCTAAGAAGGGAGCATTTTCTTATTGTCGGGAGGAAGTGCTCTGCACAATGCAATGAACACCTCTGGCAGATAAATGCAAGCTCCTATTGTGTGCCTTTGTGAACTGATGAGGGTTTTCTTTTACGTTCCCTGCAAAGCCTCTCCAGAAGGAGCCTTGCAGCAGCACTGTGCCTCCACAGGTGTGAGGCAGGTGATGCTGGAGCAGTGTCTGCCTGCAGGGTGTGGGCTCTTCCCGTGGCTTTGGTGCCTCGAGCTGGATCCCTCAGCCACAGTCTGTGTGCTCTCTGCAGAACGGGTGCACCCCTGTCTGCTGATGACTGGGTCTGTGCTGATTTAAATGCACCTTAGGTTCTCTCTCTGAAAGCAGATTTGAAATTGGTCTAGTGCTGGCTTTTTTTGTATTGCAAAAGTTGCCAGTCCTACTGCCTAATCCAGGCTGTTGGCAGAGGAGCTCCTCCCAGGGGCAGTGGGACACTCTGAAGGTGTACCTAATGGCTCTGCAGTGTATTCTGATCCTGCAGTGGGATGCCCCACTGGGAAGGGGCTGGCTTGGTGGAGGTTTTCTGTGCCCAGTATTGGAACCATAGTCTTTGTCTTTAACCTCCTGCCTTTAGCATGCAGGGTGCAGAACTGTCCCTGAAAGAGTTCCAGAGGGTTTGTGACCTGGGTAACCCCAAACCCAAATGCATGTTTATGCTTGAACATGCTTAGCTTGGATGCAAATACAGGTGACAGATGTGTCTTGCAAATATAGTCTAGCAAAACGTGAAGAGAGGCGGGCTGCAGGTGCAAACTTACCTGGGGTCTGGCTGAGCTGGTGTGGGTTGTACTTGCAAAAGCCTCTGGGAGTGGTAACAGGCTGTCATAAAATCCATTTGTCATTACGGACAGCTGCGAAGTTCTTCCAAATTCTTTGTATTTGTGCTAGATGCAGTGAGCAGCAGCAGCTGTTGTTGGGTCTGTAGTAGGTGACAGCAGCAATTTATTCCATGGTTTCCTCAGCAGATTGCAAAGTCTCTGCAGAAACCCAGGCTTTCTCTCCTGAGATAGATGAGACATTGGATTCAATCAGGCTCAGAGTACCTAAGGCCCAGACCCTCAATCACTGCAGGTAAAGTGGCTAATACACCAAAGAGCATACATTGTGTCTGACAAACTTTAATAAAACACACCAGAGATGGAGTTTGGAGAATTAAAATCTGTGTGTTCAACAGGGAGCAAAATTTGGAGCAGAACTCAAATTCTCACATTACATAAAGTGGCTCTGAGCTTAAAATGTTATTTTTGCTTTAATATTATAATACTATTTTTAGCATCAATGGCAATCAGTATGTAATTGGCAGTGATCTCATGCACACTCCTGGGTACAGACTGTTCTTTCCCAGTTTTGGAGTATTTGCTTGTTATTCCTGAACTGCAGCGTGCACACGCTCACAAGAGGCCCCACGGTCATTAAAACTCTCTCTGCCAGGGCTCTTGCCATTGAGTAGTCAGCAGTTAACCTCTCCTTGTATCTTCTGAGAACCAGATAAAGTTAGGACAGAACATTTCTGCTTGTGGCAATCCTTCTCTTAGGCCTGTGTTCTGTGATACACATCCACAATGTCACACTTCATCTTGGCATCTTCCAGTACCTGAAGCAGCTGCAAGAGAGCTGGGGAGGGACTTTTAGCAAGGGCATGGAGTGATTGGATGAGAGGGGATGGCTTTAAACTGACAGAGGTTAGGGCTGTAGGAAAGGCACATGTTGTGTGTGTCACCTTTAATACTGAGTAATTTAATAAGGTAGCGTCTCAAATGAGTTGATTTTGGATAGAGCCTCTTCTGGTCTATGCCTTGAGAGAATTGCTGTGTTGCAAAGACCAAGATGATGCTTTCAATAGCAGTGTTAGGTGTTGGTTTGAAAATGCTGCTTTCATCTTTGGCTGTGGACACATACGGGCTGTGTTAATACGCTTACACTTCTCTTTTGGTCCTGGTATGGCCTTCCATTTGTTCAGTGATTTGCAAGCACAGAGATAAGGAGGTGCTGCTAACAAATAACTGTTGGAAAAAATGATGATTCAGACAGTGAACCTGCTGATGTATGTCCCATGGTACTGTCAGAAGTGGGATTGCCTGGTTTCAAGATCATCTTTCTGCGAGATGACTCTGCCCTGTCTTGAATGCCTTAGACATCCATGACAAATGAAATCTGCAATTAATCCAGCACTGTAAAAATAAAGTATTGCAGAGCAAGTAAAACCCATCTTCCTGTAGCCAGCTGAAAACCTGATGTGCTGCTTTTTGCTCGTACCCCTGAACTTCACAAATGAATACACAACTTAGAGCAGCTGCTGCTGTTCTAAGCCCAGAGTGCTGAGTTTCATTTCCTCTGCACTGCAAACGGGTACGTTCTGCTCTCACGTGTGGAGCCTATCATGAAATCATTGTACTGTGAAAATCACGTTCGGCTTGGCTGAAAGCAATCAAGAGGGAAATGCAGATCAAAGGTGGGTGGAGATTTTGGGGTTTGTGGCATTTAGCACTTGCACCAACAGGTGTGAGATTGCGTGAGGCGGGGTTTGACTTTCCAGTTGGGGTATTTATGACATGTCCTTATGTTTCAGTGTATATCTATAGCTCTTGGGTTTACACTTGTTGTACGGACCTTGCTTTATTTTTAGTCCCTGCTCCTCCCGAAGAGATGTCTCTGCAGACACTGGGTGTCCTGTGTGGTGGGAGTTTTTGTTGTGTTCACTGTCTCTGCAGGCAGAGAAGAGTTGTGTCCCAGGTTCGTTTCGTGTCTGCCTTGGAAGCATTTAGAATTCATTTGGTTTTTTCAGATTCCAGCATGCAGACTTGGAGAAGCATTTCCTAGAGGGGGCAAAGCACTTGAAGGAGGGAAATAGTTTAAAGAGGTGAACTGTACACCAATAAATCTGCTGTTTGCTTTGCCTTTTTCTCCTGGGGTTTCCTCACAGCTCTGTGCTCTGTCCCAGCGTGGTGGCATCACTGTACACCAATAAATCTGCTGTTTGCTTTGCCTTTTTCTCCTGAGGTTTCCTCACAGCTCTGTGCTGTGTCCTAGCGTGGTGGCATCACTGCTGCAATGGCTGGAGCTGCAGCCTCTGGCAGTCCAGGGACTGCACAGCTTGTCCAGCACTCCTGGGGCAGGGGTGGCAAACTGGAGAGCAAAGGTTCCGATGGAAACCTCACACGAGCATAATGTCAGATGCTGTTTGAAACAAGAACGTGCCCACCCCTCATCTTTTGGCACTTTGTCGTGCTCCAGAGAGGTTTGGGAGGAGCAGGAGGGCAGAGTGTGGGCAGGGCTCTGCACTCCCCAGGTATGTGCCTGTTGCTCTGGTGCAGGCCAGTGTCTCCTTTGTGGGTAATAAGAATTACTGTGAAGAACCATAGCAAACATCTCCTCTCCCTTCCTTCCTCTTTTATCAACATGCATTTGCTTTTCACATTAGGATTATTTAAAAAAAAAATTTGAAGACAAAAATTATTTAGCAAGAGTCAGCCTGTGAGGGAAAATGCTGCCAAGATACACAGAGATATCCTGTCATGGCATTGCCTGAGAGACCTCAGAAAGGGTTTATTGAAGAAGACAGAGTTGGTGTTTTTCTTTGACGATCCATTGAAGATAAAGGACAAGTGCTGGGAGCTGGGCCCTGAAAGTAATTTTTTTTTTTCTGTTTAGTTTGGTCATTCCCCGGAATGAAGGCTGACTTGAAGCTGTTTTGTTTTTATTTTGTTTCTCTTTGGTTTTCAATGAACACCACCAAAGCTGGGAAGGGGCTGGAGCACAAGCCCTACCGGGAGCAGCTGAGGGAGTGGGGATTGTTTAGCCTGGAGCAAAGGAGGCTCAGGGGAGACCAAATGGCTCTCTACAGCTCCCTGAATGGAGGCTGCAGCCAGGTCAGCGTTGGTCTGGCCTCCTAGGTAAGAAGCAACAGGACAAGAGGAAGTGACCTCAAGTTGTGCCAGGGAAACTTTAGATTGGATATTAGGAAAAATTTATTCCTGGAAGATGCTGTCAGGCACTGGAACAGTCTGCCCAGGAAAGGGGTGGCATCACCATCCCTGGAGGGATTTAAAAGCTCTGTGGATGTGGCACTAGAAGACATGGTTTAGTGGTGGACTTGGTGAACTTCTGGATTAATGACTGGGCTTCATGATCCTGAAAGTCTTTTTCTACTTAAATGAAACCTGTGTTTCTGTATAAATGCTATTCTTTTCCTTAAAGTAAGCCTGAGAAAAGAAATTGATTTCATGCTTTTCCTTACATGTTAGAATTTTATTTTTTTAAAAAACATTTCTGTCCAAACTTTAAGTATTTTGTTTGTTTGAAAAAACCTTTGGATTTTGGTTTGTGAGTTGCTGTCTGGTGTTGGGTTTGTTTTTAAACTCCTTTGCATTCATTTGTGTCTGACAGCTCGAGCTAGTTGTAAACTAGGCATTTTCAGGGAGAATCACTTTATTCACTCACTAAATAACTTCTTCTAATGAGTGAACTATTCAAACATTTCCCATTGCCGAGCTTCTGAGGTCACACTGGTACTGACTCCCTGCATGGCCTGGGAGAAGTCATTATCTCCCTCTCCTTTGCAAACACTGACTATTAAATAGCTCCTCCCGAAGAGGTGTGAGAAACAATTAGCTCATGCTGATAAATGTTTTGAATACAAAATGTGGTTGATAGGTGCTGAAAGATGCTCCCATCAGTCATCATTAGTGATGCTGTCATTTCCCAGTCTTTGATTTTGGTTAGGTCTTCCACAAGTGGAAAGGAGACAGGAGAGACTCAAAAACTCTATCAAGGTTTTTACTGCTGTCTTCAGATGTTTTAATAACCATTCATCGTTGAATTTATCTGCTACTGGTTACTTTTGCAAACAGATATTTCCATGTCCATGGGGCTAAAAATTGCATCCCCCACAAGTTTCCACACCTGGAGCATAGGCAGCTCAACCTCACCCACCCGTGATGCAGACAATATTTTACATGGTCTATTTCTTTTCGTTTATATGATAGATTTTGAATGTTGCAAATTATGACCTGTGTATTTATCTAAGAGTATCGACAGGAGGAAAACTTAACACCTGAGCCTGACTCTGACCTTCCCAGGGAGAGTTCAAACCTGTAGGAACCCTAGAAACAAAACAAAAACAAAACAAACAAACAAACAAAAAAAGGGCAAAATTAGGGGGTATTTGTTTTGTAGCAAAGTTACTTCACTGGAAGAAAGCTCAGGCTGTAGTCAGGTGGTGCTTTCTGCAGAGCAACGAGGCAGTTCAAGGAAAGCATGGGAGGACCTGCTTTTGCTCCCTTGAAACCCGTGTCTGTTTTCTCATGGATATTTAATGGTGTCAGGGTGAAGTGTCTGGTTAATCACTGCTCACAAACCTGTGTAAAACCTCCCTGCTCCGTCTGAGATAGGGCTTGGACTCTGGCCCAGTGAAGGAGAGATGCCAGTGCAGGTGAC
This sequence comes from Hirundo rustica, assembly GCF_015227805.2. Taxonomy (NCBI): domain Eukaryota; kingdom Metazoa; phylum Chordata; class Aves; order Passeriformes; family Hirundinidae; genus Hirundo; species Hirundo rustica. The sequence continues at coordinate 8,085,010 of NC_053464.1, forward strand.
TTGGGCCCCCCAGAGGCCTCTCAGCTTCTGTTTGCTGCAAATCCCAGCACAGGGATTTTCTGCAGGATGTTGGATTGTAACTGATGTATGTTTTCATGTAAGAAATGCCTGTAATGCATGGGATGTGACTGTTTCTAAGATGAGTATAATTTCTCTCCCCATTTATAGGACGGCTATTTTTCCCACCGACCGAAAGAGAAAATGCGAACAGACAGCAATAATGAAAATTCGGTCCCCAAGGACTTTGAAACTATTGATAACAGTAACTTTGCTCCCAGGACTCAGAGGCAAAAACACCAGTCCGAACTGGTGAAAAAACCCCTCAGCAAACAAAAGGAGCACTTGAGAAAGAAACTGGAAGAGGAAAAGATGAAGGAGAACTTGCTGCTGGGGAAGAACTCCAACGAGGTGGTGCAGTTCAGCGATCACCTGGGAAAAAACAGCAGCAACAACCACAACCTGAAGGAAATTGACAGGTCTCCCCCACAGCATCTCTTACCAAAAATTGAGAACAGCTCCCCTGAACTGAAATACGACCAGCCACCCAAGTGTGAGGTGACGGGCAAGGAGGCGATCTCGGCCATGTCCCGCGCCAAGTCCAAGCAGTGTCGCCAGGAGATCGCGGACGTTTATTGCCAGCACAAGCTCGGGAAGCTGATGCCGGAGCAGGTGACACGTTTCTGTGCCCTGGAGGGTAAGTTGGGAGATGGAGAATAGAATAACACAGTGTCTGTGTAATTGGAACAGCCTTCTGACGGCAAAAATGGCTTTATTGCAGGGATTTGTAATGGACTTGGTCTGTGAAAACAAGGGAGGCTTTGAGGATGTTTTTAGCAGGGAATTGTATGGATGTCACAAGATCCTTGTGAATTCACGTCCTGTAAAATTCACTTCCTCCATATTTTTGTTGCACAGTGTGATCTAGGTATTCAGCTGCTACTTCTATTTCTTGTAGCTCTTAATCTACAGACAAACAGAAGCACAGTCAAAATCTTGTTATGCTGTGCAGGAGTTGAGTGCTTTTTGGTAATCAGAGAACAGCCATTGTGAATTTTGGAGCTTTGTGCTAACCAGTACAGGAGTGGCATTGCTGTTATGGCCATATGGCTGGCTATTTTTCTGTCGCAGTGGAGTCCTGAGCATTTTGATAACCCCAGGTAATTGTCAGAAGTACATAAAAAAAATTCCAAAAGCACAGGGAAAATCCAATTTTGTGGCTGACTTCTATTTTTAATGTTCTTGAATCAGCAAAAGTTATTTTCAAAATCACTGCTGGAGAGTCAGTTACTCTGCTGGCCTAAGCCAAGCTTTGATTTGTTGCTTTGGTTTCTCCATGCCCTTGGATCACAAGTTACCTCTCAGCTTGCTGTCAGTTTGCATGTCTGAGCTGACCTTTTTCTGCTTTTCAAAAAGTGCTTCATGTGCCACTGTTCATCCACCTATAAGCCCTCTGCAGAGTAGAGTGCCTTTAAAAAAAAGGTAGCATTGATCAGTTGATCACAGTGGGTATTGATCAGGAGCAGCATTATTCACAGCAGCATTTGTTTTTACAACAGTCCAGAGTCCCCACCCTGTAACTGGCACTTCCAACCCAACAGAAGGATATGCCATGTCTTCGTCCAAGCTGAAAGTGCAGAGGGGATTTATAAACTAGAGAATGGGTCTTGCCTTGGGACTGTAGAATAAACATGGGGATCCATGGGAACCAGGGGATGTTTAGTTCCTATCATTGGGAACATCCTCTGATGGCTTGTTTACTGCACCATCACAAAGCAGTGGTTACAGCAGGGTGATTTCAGTGTGGTAGGGAGAAGGATAGTGCTGCTATTACAGAGATTAGGAGGTTAAATTTCCTGTACAGATGGTGAAAAAGAGGTGCTGCCCCAGAGAATGTATCCAAAAAAGCACATCTCCCTGTAACAAGATTCTTAGGCTTTTAATTTAGCTGGTGCATCTTACCAGGATGGATGAGCACCCCCATTCCCCACCCCAGTGCATCTGTGACTGTTTTGTTTTGGTTCTTTACCATGTCTCTTTTGGTGTTTTTCTCTCCCTTTCTTATCATGGTAATACTCCAAATTGTTAAACTGGGGGGCAGACACAGGAGATGAAGAATTAATGGAGCAGGCAGAGGATATGGTGTTCAGCGGGAAAAAGGGGACAGGGACAGTAAAGGTAGCACAGTAAAAGCTGAAGGGAAGACAAGAGAACAGCAGAGAATTAAAAACTGAGCAAAAGCAGACATCAGTAACAGGATGAGCATCAGTGAGTACCCCTGGGCACTGCTGAGGTCCCTCTGAGGTGCCACTGGTGGAACCCACTGTGATAGGCACGTGGGTTACTTACTCTTCCTTCCCTCTTCTTCCCCCTTCTTCCCTAAGGGCAGGGCAGTCAGCTGTGGGCTGTGAGAAAGCTGAGGGACGTCAGCACCCTGCAGACACTGTCCTACACTTTTGGGATCAAAAAGATGTCTTAGTAATGGGATCAGTGCTATAAATCTTGTGTGGGTAAATGTATCCCATACACAAATATGCAAGTGATACCCTGGCAAGCGCTGGAAGATGTATTGTCATTAGGGTGGGCAGACACTGCAACTGTGCAATTTTGCACACACCTATGGCTCCATGCCCTATGTGGTAATCTATCTCCCAGGGATGCAGGGTGACTTTCCAGAAGTTTTAAACAACTGCCATACTTAAAAACAGGTTTCTCAAGAAATATTTACTGCTTCTTTTCTAAATACAGGATTTATCTCTTATACCCTGCAGTCAGGATAATAGTGTGGTCTTAGAACCAGGAGCAGTGTCGCATTTTACACTTGAAGCCTTTCAGCATATATGTACAGAGCACATTGGTATAAATGCTTCCATTGTAATGTCAGAGTAAAATTCTCAGGAAAACTGGGAGCTACAAATATGACTAGAAAAATGATGAAAATGTGATTAATTTAGGAAAAACCTGCGGTATGCGTATAAACCACATTAAAAATTAGGTGCAAAAAGATTATGTCTAAATTTTTTTGGTTTGCTGAGCTATAGTTTAATTTATTTTTTTTTTTAAGTGGTGACACTTGTTTAAAAAGAATAATTGAGAGACATGTTAGCCTAGCCAGATGGATACATGTGGAAAATGTTGACTTTTCTTTGCCTCAAGGTTATTTCCTCCTGCCTATGCTGACAGCTGAAGTTAACCACTTCAGCTGCCAGATTTCCTTGGCAGAAAGTCTGGACATCCTGTGTTCCATATAAGGTTGCTCTAGAGCAGATTTGGGAGCTTTGCTGTGGGGAAGTGGTAATGCAGCAGCATGTGGAATGGGACACGAGTTGCTAATGCAGGAAGCACCAATGCTCAGAAAGATTGGGTCACCAAACCTATGGAGGAGATCCAGACCTTGAAGTCATTTCCCAAATGTTTGAATACAGAACTGTCAAGACAGACGTGGGGGAACCCCAAAATTGAAAGCGCCCAGTGCCTTCTGGAAGGCCTTGTATGTATATAATTTGGTAGATCCCTTGAATTTTATAGCCCTGTTAAAAGTACATTGAGTTTGAGTGTGTTGTGGTCCCATATCTCTCCTCCCACTGTAGAACATGAATACTGCTGTTCTTCACTCACAGAGTGGCTCCATCCCTCATGAAAGGTGAATTCTTCAGCTCTGTTGATCCCTGAGAGGAGTTGAGCTTGGTTATGGGAGATGTTTGTGAAGCACTGCGCATCAGCTTTTGGGCACGCAAGACGCCCCATTGGTAGGATTGCTGGTAGAGGGAGATGTGGGAGGAGGCCTCGGCACTTCATGTACCAAAAAAGCGATCTGGTGTTTTTCAGCAGCAGTCAGACATCTGGGGTCTGAGTCTGTGTTCAGCATGTGAGTGTTGTTCCCGTCGGTTTGGTTTGAACAAAGGTTTCCTGTCTGTTTTCTGCAAAACTGTGAAGTATAAATATTTATGCATTGGAGCAGCACATTCATCCATTATCCCAACATATAAACGTGTTCCCAGTGCTGTGGTTTCCATTGAGATGTCATCTAGCGTTTAATCCCCTTGGATCTTGTCTCAGCTGATCAAAACCATGACGCTGCTAAGTGTAGCTATCAATCATGGACAGGACTCCATCCAGCTGGATTGTCATAAATGTTAATGATACATTCACTTCAGTGGTTATCACCGAGAACAGGATCTTACAAGCTGTTTCTTTTTAAAGTGTTTTATTGTTTCCAAAGGCAACAGGCAGAGGAAGTTGATTGTAGGATCTTTGGTGATAAAAGGATTATTAAAATGTTGTTTCCGTGAGGGCTGCAGTCCCTCTAAGGGCAGCGCTGCTGAAGCAGTGGAACTGGACATGGCACCTTCACCAGTCACCTGGCTTGCAGAGCAGGTGGGCTTGCATTTCCCTGCAAGCTGGTCCTAAAAACACGGCACAAATGCTATGGCCCAGGAGATTGGTGCCCAAGGCTTTATGTGCAGCCTTACCCAGTCCCAGCTGAGAGCAGGGCAACGGGCAGCTTGCAAGTCTCCCTTCGCTCAGAAGGGAATGTTTGGCCTTTTTGGAAGCGTGTTTTGGGGAAAATGCATTTGGCAAATGTAAGAGGGACAGTGTAGGTTCAGCACAAGGTTAGATGAGGAAATAGCAAATCCAGTTCTGCTCAGGTTGAGGAGAAGATGCCCGCAGACATCCTTTAGTGAGTTCCTTTTGTCTCAGGAGACATGGTACAAAGATCAGCAACCTGTGAACAATGTGGCAGATGTTCCCTTGCTGGGGCCATTTCTGGCCCAAATCTGTACAGGCCAGACTACAGACACTGATTCTGTGGTGTGCCAGACTCTCTTCTGCTCGCCAAAGCTGTTGGTGGACGTGAACCAGCTGCCTCCCTTCTTTGTCCGTCATCAGGCATGGTCCTCCTCTTGTGCAGAGGTGCTGGGAAGGAGCAGAAGTTTAAATGAGAATTCTTGTCACCCATCACTCTGTACCTAGGCAAAATCCCATTGGGCAAAGCACAAATGACCTGATCTGTGCCACGTTACCCCCACAGAATCTATTATTACTGTGGACAGGAGCACAGTCCTGGAACAGGCACTGTGACCCTGCCCAAGAGCAATGGGCAGCACTGCAATTGCAATTACACAACTCCGCATTTCAACTTGATACTGAACTTGTGATTTCTACCTCCTGTCCTCCTACTGAGGTGAAAAAAACCCCAGCTGCTGACCCAGTGGCTGGATTCAGGCTCTGAGTTCTCTTGTTTTCACTTCCATGTGGATCATAGTTTGCAGCTCTGCACCCCTTGCCTTGCAGAGTCACTCGATGGGCACAGAGCACAGTTCCTGCTTGGTCACTGCCACCAGTCAGGAGTCATTGCGGGCACAGTCCCAGGTGGAATCTGCACCAGGCCTCCTCTGGGCCAGCTTCTCTCACCTGCCATATCCCCAGGGGAGACTCTGGTCTAACCCTTATCATTGATTACCCAACTGGCTTTTCTCATGACCCAGATCTATGGCCCTAGACAGACCAAAGTACATAGCAGAATTTTTTGAGAAGTGTTTTCAAAGATGTAGTTCTAGCAAATGAAAAGTCCCTAGGAAAGCAGAGAGCCTCAAGTGATCCTGATTTACTTCCTATGAGCGTTTCTGTTGTCTTTTCTTAGTTTTTAAATCAAACAGGTTTTCCACTATCTTCATCCCTGTGGGGTAAACCGAATAAAGTAGGAAAATAATCAAGCTTCCCTCATTCCAAATAATTTATCAGCACTGGAAGAGCTTTTTGCAGATCAGACTGCCTTCTCCCTGGTTGCTTGTTGATAATGCTGCTCTGGCACACTGAAGCAAGTGCTTTCAGCTTCTTAGAGGCTGCTGGGAAGAAAATTTTCTATTTTATTTTAGAAAATACAGCCTTTTCGTTTTCAAACTGAGAGAAAAGGGCTCTGGAGCTCTGCTTACTGAACGACACACAGGCAATAGCAATCTGAATGTCCATAATGTTTCTATCTGATGACTTCAAAGCACTCAGCAGAAAGAGGTGTGATTCTCAGGAAGGGAGAGGATAAGCCACAGGATGCCAAATACTTGTGGAGAGGAGCAGAGCTGTTCCTCAAGGCATGGAAAGAGAGCATCCTCTACAGAATTTTAAAAGAATGGGAGCTGTAATGAAGCAAATAGAGGATTTCATCTGCTCAATATACATGTGTATGCACACAGTGACATAGAAATGCATGGTTTGTTTAGCTTTTAAGGTTTTGGCAGTGCATTTTTGGACTCACTGGGTTTGATCTACAGATCATTGAACCCCAGATTTGTCTTTTTCTGCTGGTTTCAGGTTTCCAAATGACATTGACTGCTGTTGCTGCTGCTTCCGTGTGTGTTAATCTGTTAGTGTGACAGAATCACTGTGGTGAGCTATACACAGTTTAAGGAGCATGTAAGAGCCACTGCACATGCAGCCCAGACAGCATTTTAATTTGCTGCACCACAGATGACTCTGGCTGCAGTAAATTTACTGTGAGTAGACTAATTGCAAAATAACCCTAATTGAGTAGTTATCAGCAAACAACATCCTGTGGAACAAAACTGCTTACAATTAATAGCATTTAAGCCATGCACTGGTATTCTGCAGAACGCTAAGATGTAATTACACTGTGTACAGAGATTGTGTTCTGTTCTAGAAACCGTGTTTCCAGCACTGCTTTCAGTATAAAGGGCCATTTCAAGATTCAGTACTTGCATTTTAGGCAAAATGAATTTATGAAATAGGTGAAGTGTCTCCCCCCTTACGTGTGTGAAGCAGAACCAACTCTACTAAAATCAGGGAAGCTGTGGCACTGTTAAGAGAAAAGTAAGATCTCGGGAAGGTTGTATGTTGTCAGTGATTCACAGATTAACTTTTATTATGGGCACAGGTACAAGTTTGGATAATTAAAACTGGGATGTAAGGAACGAAAAGATACTGTGCTGTTCTGGCTGAAGACGGGCCCTACCTGATTGCATGAATGAGGAATGCAATCTCTCATTTAAGTGATAGAAATGCTTGTCAGTGCACAAACCCAAAGGGCACACAGACCCCTGCCGCCAGTCTGGGTGTGCAGACAGCCCCTGCCTTGCATTGGTGACTCTGGTCATTTGAAGGGACTGATGAGGCAATGCTGGTGTAAGAGCTGACAAAACCCTTCCCCCTGCTCACAGCTGATTTGTTCTCCAGGCAGAGGGCCAAATGAATGAATTATCCTTAGAAACTAGATCTGGCCAGTAAGTCAGAAACTGGACAAGTTTCTTTACAGAAGGAAGATGTGTGTACATCTTGTAAGGGAGCTGGAATTGCTAGAAATGTCCTTGTGGCATCCCAAACTAGGATGACATTGCCATCTCCTTGTACCTCTGGGGAGAGCTGCCCTGGAGAAAACAGGGGACTGCTGTTTCTCAGGGATGTGTGAGATCGTGCCATTGCAGAGCTGAGGGATTCTTCCTTCAAAAGTAAGGCTGTGGTGAGCACAGCCTGGCTCTGTCAGAGCTGTCTTGCATAGACAGCTTTGGTTTTAGAAGAAATTCAGTGAGGGGAAAACTGTTGGGTGTCTGTGCCAATTAATCATTTCATTTAAATAAAGATAACTCCTGTCTAGATCATCTGCAAGTTTAGAAGTGGGAGAAGGAAATGAGCCTGATGTTCCTCTTGTTTTTTTTCTCATGATGCTGCTGTCTGGTCACATTTCTCCATGTCAGGTCTGTCTGATCACCTGTGGGTCTGGAGGCTGCAGAATTGGCCCCCTAGAGCAGACTTGCAGAAATCATCTGGCACATGGCATCTCAAGGAAATGCTGGGAGCAATACATGACACAAGGAGTGAGGGGAGAAGGGATGGAAAATTTATGGTCAGCAGTCCTAGTTCTCACCAAGCCTCTGTTTTGGAAAATGTTATCATTTTATGGAGCATGAAAGGGGGAGCATGGGCAAGCGTGGGAGAGGGTAATGGCTAAGTATGTCCTTGCTGCAAACCTCCTGGGAAGAGAGCATGAGGGTAGCAGAAGCTCAGTGAATATTTTGATAAAGATTACTCTGTGTGTACAGAGATGAAAGAAAAGTACTTAAGTGATTGTTAATGCTTCCCAGGGATCCTGAAATGTGTGGACAGAGTAGTGGTGGGGAAAGTCAAATGCAGCTATGGCTAAAGAAAATTGTTGGTACAAAGGTACAAGCTGGGGGGAGTGGGGAGAACAATCAGAAGGACCAAGAAACCCAGCCCAAAACAAAAGCACCAAACCCAACCTCTCCCTGTACAAGGAAACTTGAGCCCTACTCTTTTTCATACATAATCGTTTTCATATAAAATGGTTGTTGGACCTCTGGAGTGGACTCATTATGATGATTTTAGTAGACAGACCCTGAAGAGGAAACATGGCATCTAATTATGTTAATTTTATTCAATGCTAAGCAAGCAGCTATGTGCATTAGTACTGGACTGAGCTGGAGTTAAGGCTGCACGAGCAGCTTCAATGTTATTCTTTCCTAATTCGACATTGCAACCATAACAAAACTATGTTAGGGTGTCAGTGTAACATGCTAATTGTTAGCAGGTAGCTTTTAGATTTGTGTTTTGTTTTAAGCCTAAAATGCCACCAAGAACAAAGAAGCACAGATTCAGCTTTGTCTTCCTAACCACTGCATTTCTCCAAGTACCAGTACTTGGCAAATACTCAGTTTTCACGGGAATCTGCAGCTGATGAACTGTTATTTTGAGAATGGGGAAGCGTTATGTTCCAGAAATGCCATGCTAGCAGCAGCTCGAGGCTGCCACAGTTTAGTTTGAAGCCAGTGGCCCTGAGTGTATTACTTTTAAAATACTTGGGGAGGAAAGTATTGACATTTAATTTCTTCCTCCTGAGCCGAGGCGAAGAATCTTCCTCTTTTGTGGCTTCTTGAAACAATGCCTTAAATATATACAGAGTTTGTTGCAGTATTAAAAATATAATTAAAGAGAATGCACCCTGTTTCAGGAAGGTTTTTGAGAGGGTGCATTTCTTTGATGTATTTCAGGAGTCACTGAGCTTTATGAGATCACTGGTTTGTAATGGCTTCCCCTGGAAATGAGGAAGAGTTGTTTAAGAGATCTAACTCTGAATTAAAATGCCAGCAATCTAGGCATGAAGCCAATCTTACAGGATATTATTGCCATTTTAAGATTCCAAACCATAATTTGTTTCAGTTGCAAATATTTCTTATGCAGAAGGTAGTTTTAAAACATCCATCTTTTTTTCTCCGTGGGTAATGACTTCCATAGAAAAGCTGAATGACAAGAATCTGTAGCTGAGCAACCTTGAAAAAGATTTTGAAATTGCTCATTGTATATTTAGTCCTCCAAGTAAATGCTTGTCTTTGATAGTTTGAGAGCATGTTAGAAGTGAATAGCCCTGATTCACTGCTCATACTCTTTTAATATCACTGATTTATCACTTAGTTGTGTCAAATAAGTTACTCCTGATTGGCACCTTTGTCAGGAGGAGCAGAGCCCTCCCATCTCCCATCCCTACTGCTGTCACCAACAGGCTCAGTTGAATGCACAGAAAAGTCTGAAGCATTTTACAGTTTTACCATAAAATAAGGTATTGGTTTAAAGTCCTGGCCCTACTGAAAGGCCCATGGCACAAGTCCATCGTTTTTCCTCTCTAGCTTTCTCACCAGCCCCCAGGGAGGCCAAAGAATTTTTCAGTCCTTTCTTCTGGGGCTTGCTGCAAGCTGAATGATCTCTACCATCTCTTGTGTTCAGTGCTCACCCATTTGTTCTCATCAGTACAGACAGTACTGTAAAAATGGTGGAAGTTTTAAGCCAAAAAGCAAAATTGCACTGCAGGAAAATCATTGTCTAATATCTCTGTGGTTTCTGGAAAATAATTTGAATAGCAATTGTATGTGCTTTCAAATTGTGAAATTTGTAGGATTTCTTCTGAAGGCCTGAATTGCTTGTTGCCTTTTAAAACAGAACCCTGTGCCTGAGAACATTGTCCAAACACTCCCTGAACTTGGAGCCCTGACCACCTCCCTGGGGAGCCTGGTCTGGTGCCCAGCCACCCTCTGGGTGAAGAACCTTTTCCTAATATCCAACCTAAACCTCCCCCAAGAGCACAACAGTTGTAGGTCCTGTCAGAGAGCAGCACAAAAATGAGCTGTCAGTCAAAAGGATCTTTTCCTACAAATCTCTTTGGAAAATTGAAGTTCAGGGCAGCCCTCGGTGTAACTAGAATATAATGACTTGTATCATTCCCTTTGTTGCAAGGTGATTGTGTCTCTTTTGTGGAGCCTTCCTTGCCCGTACTAATGGGAGTGTTTCATCGAAGTCTTGATTAATTTCTGTAACTCATTAAAAGTTGTACGAGGAATACTTTGCTGGTGAGAATGCACCTTTGTTGGTGACTGGCTGTAAACAGCAGCTTAAGCAGTCTGGCTGCTTACTCACCTGTGGTTTTAATTGCAGATGAAGGCTTCCAGCCAGCCGATGGATATTGCTGTGCAGTGGAGCATTGCAAACCCTGCTACTCTCAGACTGAGAGCTCTGTGTGTGTTACTGTGCTGCATGATAGTGTGGAGCTCGACAGTAGTATGACTAAACAGAACCATACATTTTCATCTTCTTCATCTATTTCTGGGCTGTGATTCATTCTGGACAATTTACTGAATAGCAGAGAGGAAAAGGGAAGTTCAAAAGAGAAATTTACTGCAATATATGTTTTACCTATTTGTGCTTTCTCTTTTGGATGAGATTGAGGTGCAGGTGCTTTGGAAGAATTTCACTGTGACACTCTGAGCAGGTTTGAGGATCTATCCCCAAGTCATTCTCTCTCTTTGAGACAGACACTTCCTTTGGTCATTTATTCAAAAGCATGTGAGGAATATACCCCCTTGCAGAAGGGAAAGCTGGACAGGAGAACCCAGCCTGGCTTATCCAACCACCATGCCAGAGAAATAACTGGCTCAGGAGAGGTGTGGCTGAGATTAATTGTGAGGAGAGCTACCAAGAGACATTGTGGAAAAGAATTTTGTATAACACACGCTGGATTTGCCAAGCCAGAGCAGAGGGAGGCTGCACGGAGCTGATGTGGTTTTGTAAACAAATCTGTCATTTTCTGCCAGGGGGTGATCACAAACCCAAGTTTCCTGTGAAGTGTTCAAAGCTGAGTGGGATAGAGGTTTAACTGATGTAATAAAGTAGCTTTGCTGACCCCTCTTAAGTGATGGCTTATTTCAGTAAATTTATTCTGTAACCTTTATCAGTGAATCATAAAATATCTCTATGCACTTGTATCACCAAAATTTTAAGTTCACTGAGAAAAAAAGGTACAGACTCTTGTCCAAAGCAAAGCCCACCCATCCAGCATTTGGGAACAAGAACAGTTATATGGCAGTTCTGACTCTGAAAATGTTCTGCCTTGCAAATCCCTGAAAAGCAAATGAGAGAATCACTTCTGACAGGCTCATGAGGAATATTACAAGGAATCTCTTCAGACATCTCTGGCATTCTTAACCTGATCATCAAAAATGAAATTTTAATGAGAAATTCCATTAGACTCAGCTCCATCATTTACAATAGAAAGGGCTGCAGTTAGCCCACAAGTTCACTCATTTTCATTTCTCTCAATCATTTCTGGCCATTTGTAGACATAATTTACCAAACATGCAAACATTTGTGTTGTCATGATATTTGCTTTATATTGATGCAGCCTGCAAAATTTTAGGAAATAGATCAGTGATGTTAGGGGGCCCCAATGTGCAAACTTGAAATCACTCAGAAAATTCTACTGAAATCCAATCCAAGCAGAAGGATCACTTCAAGAAGAAGAAAAAGGAAAGATGCAGTGTAATTGCTCTAGAAGTTATTAAAGACCTCTCATCTTAGGAGGGACAGCAAGAATGTGCTCCATTACGGTATCATGGGCCAACCATATAAACATTAATAGAAGTGAAGTCCTAAATTAATACTGGAGAAATTTGAGTTTCTTTCTTTGATGTGTCACAGGCTCATTGGGACAGCTCAGACTGCTCATGTCGTGCACAGACCAGGAGCTGATCTCCATTGCAGATACACACAGAGGAAAAATGGGGGTGGTGATGTTGCTGTTAGTTTGGTATTTATGTGGATTTTAAATCCCGCTTATCAAGAGAATTCAAAATAATTTTGTTGAAAAATAACAGGTTTTTTTTCCTGAATTGCCTAAGGGAGTTTGCTGAACAAAAGTATCTCTAAGGAGGAAAAATTCTCTCTTTTTCTGGTAGCTATCAGTATGTCTGATGTTTTTTTTGTACCAGACCAAATCTGTTCCCTTTGTTTCAGGGTGCTTAGGAAGGGAACTGTGGTTTTACTTATCATATATTTCAAAGCCTTCCTGGTGCCATATTAGTTTCCACAATAAATTTCCCAAGGTAGAGTGACAAACCAGTAATTTTTCATTATGAATCAGCTATCCATGAAAGATTGGATTTAGGTCAAAATTTATTACCCTATGGAACTGAAGCCAATATTTAACATAATGTCAGCTATCTTGATATTAGAGAATTTTAATGGCTATGCAATTTTATTCAATGATGAAGTTATTTCAGTTCTGTAGTGGATGTCTGGGCAATTTGATATACAGAACCTTGAGATGACAATTGGATAAACATGGAAAATGGTAATTGATTGGTGGAAGGTTGCAATAATGTCTGCCTTGATATACCTTTTATTGTTAAATTATTTATCTAATGCAATCTCCTACACTTTTAGAAGTCTTTAAGTTGGCATTAAATCGATGTTTAAGTCTTCACAGTCAGAAAGGCCTCATAACTCAAACTGATAAATATCTTCTAACACATCAGGAGGAATAATGATCCATCTTAATATCTGAAAGTAAGAAAGGTGTTATTCTTTCTATTTTCTATGAATCCCCGTAGAAGGACTGAACCATAAACCGGAAGAATTAAGATGAGAAGACAAAGAAATACCAGAAAGAAGAAGCATAGTAGTGGTTTGTCTGGGGAATCCAGAGCAGATTCTGTCTGCTTTGAAGGATGGGTAAGAATTGTCTCCAGGACTGAGCAGAGCAGTGTGAGTTGCTGGCTGTCCTTGGGGGCTCAGCAGGGCCTGGCAGGGGCTCGTTCCTGGGGCACAGAGCAGAGACTGAGCACAGCTCTGTCTGCCCTGGCACAGGGAGCTGCAGTGCCTGAGCCTGGCGCTGCTCCGTGCTTGGGGTGTGCGAGGGCACGGTGCATCAGCGCGGCGGCACCCGGGGCGCGGGCAGCAGACGCACGGGGGCTCTGGGGTTTGTCCCTGGGAGCTGGGGGTGAGGCTGATCCCGTGCAAATGGCCACCAGGACAGGCTGTGGTCTCTGCACGGCCTCTCACTTGTGTCCTTCTGGCTGGACTTTGTCTAAACACAGATTCAGAATTTTGTATTTCATTGTTCAGAAAATGGTGTAGGCAGCTTGTTTTCTACCCCATCTACCAAGTGTTATATGCAAGGGCCTGGATTATTGTCAGAAGGCAGATAAAAGAATCAGCAAGCACAGCTGAAGCTGCTTTTTTCCTCTTCATGTAACAGTTTAAACACCAGAAAGAAATTTTAAGCATAGTCTATAGGCAAAACAAAACAAAAAAATCTTTATTCAGATAGTATCTACATCTAGTGAAGAGTGAATAGGAATGTAAGTTCCTTTGTGCCTTAAAGGCAGCAATATTGTTGAAAATGAATGCTGGAATTTTATTCAAATAGTGGGAGGCTTTTCATTTTTTGAGGTGGAGATAGGAAAAATTATCCTATGGATAAATAGAATCTCAAAATGGGTTTTCATCTTAAAGCATTTCAAATTTATTTCAACTATACCTAAAACTGTGCAGCTGCAACACCACAGAGGTGCCCTAAGTACACCTGCAGTACTTTGTAAGTTTGTAAGTTTGTAAGTTTGTAAGAATTCAAGTAGAACGTGAAAACCTTGCATCATCCCTGAATAATACATTTCAGAGCTGCTGAAATATTTTTCATAATTGGCATAAATCTTGCATAGAAATAATTGTGATTTAACAATTTTCTTTTCATTATCTGAGTTGAGAACTGGAAACTATAATTGTTAGCTGCCCTAAATTGCTGTAGCTTCATTTGGATAAAGCAGCGAACCAAACCAACCCTGCAGCTTTTCTAAAATGCCATCATCTCCCTTTCAAACAGCATCTCCCTATGGTGAGGCAAAATGGAGGAAATCCCACATTTCTTCAGACTAATTGGATTAAGCTAGACTGGAAATTGTGTAATACTACGCAGGAGACATTTAGCGTCCCTAAAACCTCAAGCTTCAAAGGGCAGCTTTTGTAGCAGTTCACGCTCCCTACCTGGGCTTGTTTATTGCTTTGAACATTGCAGACTTACTTTTATGATTCATAATCGTCCATAAAGAAATTCAGCTGTTATTTAAAATGCTCTGTTGGGAACGCTCAGTAGTTATTAATTAATAATGCATCAGTAAAGCAACAAAAGGGCAGGTAAAATGCAGTTAGAAGTATTGGCTGGCTCTCTGCTGCCTTCAGAATTGTGGTTATGTCTTGTTTCCCTGGGATTAGCTCATCCTTGTGACTCTGGGTTCTCCTCTTCATACTCCAGGCACTTTCTGTAGAAAATACTGACTGATGCATGAATTTACCACAATTAAAAGTAAACCAAAATACCTGTTAGAATTAAGAGATATAAACTGACTCCTAACATTTTTTTTTCAGTGCCAGAAATGTGTCAGGGACTCGTGAGAAGAGAACAAAAAATCACTCAGTAATTTCTTTTAAATGAAGAAAATTTAGGGCTAAGTATAAAAAAAGAAAAAGAAAAAAGCACAAATCTAAAATCTTTGAAGTGCTGTTATGTATTACTAAGGAGTTTTATAGACAACAGTGCCAGTGGGGATCAATGCTGTGAAAGTCAGTGCAAACCTGATGTCAGTGGGGTTAGAGATGAGCCAACTGAATGCTGCTGCTTTTGAAGAAAAAAGGGATGAATTGCTGGGAGATCTCCTATACCTACTGCTGGCCCAGAGCTGAGCTCTGTTTGGCAATATTATTTTTTGTATTTTTGCTTTCATGCTGATTACCACTGTTGCAATGTGTCCTATTTTTTGTGTGGTGATTGGTAATCTGGAAAATTTACTTGGTGTGCAAGATTTAATATTAGGTCTTGCTGTCATGCTGACAATGAATTAGCTTTTTGGACTCTATCATATGTTCTCAGCAGGCACATATGTAATTAAAATGAGCCCACGTTGAGTTTCATATTAACACTCAAATCACCTTTGGCAAATGGTCTCTGTGTTCTTTGGGATTATACTCTAGGGTGATGTAATTATAGTGTCAAGTATAATTTTTACTTTTAAATACTTCTTCATCTACAATAATATTAAGCTTTTCCATAGTGGTTCACTTTTGGATTTATAAAATGATTTTGGTCTAATAAAAAGGCTTCCAGCACAGGCATTCTACTTCAGATGTTGTCTTCAGCCCTAAGAAAGTTGTACTGTTGAGCAGTAATCGTTTGGTGTCAGGAGACATTGGATTTGTTTCCATAAAAGGTCATTGCAGAAATTAAGTGTTCTTGCAGAAATTAAGTGTTCTTTGCTAAAGATGGTACTTGCTGTGACAGTAAGGTCAGGGTGGTCCAGTCTCATAGCAGAAAGGGTGAGAATGATTGGTGTGTGTGTGTGGATAAACAGTTCACCTTCTAGCAATCATGCCTTGAGAAATAATGTGAAGAGATTTTTCGTCATTCTTTCAATGCCAAAATAAAGATGGGGGAAATTAAATTGTATTTGAAAGAAATTGCAGCTCAGGTGTTTTTGATTCTTTTGGCCATGATGGGGGATTGTTAAGGAGGTTCAAACTTAATCTGCATTTTTATAGATCAGGAATTGTTCAGAACGGGAACATGAGCAGAATTTGGCTCAGACATGCTAATTCTCTTTTGATACTGATTTTACACTGTCCATCCACCATTGATTTCAGAGGGGCTGCAGAGTAGATGGATTGAAATCAATTCAGCAGATGAACTGAATGAAATTATGTTGCTGCTACTCATTAACTACCTCCTTGCCTTAACAAGTAATAGTTCTTCTTGGCTCAAGTACAAATAATCTTGGGGGGTTTAGCTTTTGAGCTGTGCAGAGGCTGAGTTCCTGGTGGACAGAGGCTCACAGGAGTGTTTGCAGAGCAGCTGCTGCAGTGAGAGGAGACCTTGCTGGAGACCTGGATGGGTGCTGGTTCTCCAGCCGGTGCTGTGGGTTTGTACCTCTCCCTGCTGAGCTGCTGCCATTGGGGTCCCTGCTGGCCCTACCCCTCTGGATTGTGAGGTACAGAACTATTTCTGCAACAAACCTGCTGGGGCTTTTTTCCTGCCTCCCTCTCTGGGGTGCTCGGTGTCTGAGGGCTGTGAGCACCTGCCCCCAGCCTGGGGGTGTGCAGGTGTGACCACCCGACAGCCAGGGAGCCTTTGGGTTGTTGCTGCAACCCTCTGCCAACATTTCTTATTTTTCCTGGTCTCCTTTTTTAAATAAACATGTCATTTTACAATCTGTGAGATGCTTCTTGCGTTTCACACGTTTTCATCTCCTAAATTAGGTTTACTTAGCAGTTTTGCAGCCAGTTGATGATTTTCATGCCCTACTGTACCATAAAAGCCAAGTTGTGAATGAATTTGTTTGGGGCTCTGTCATTTTAAAGGAGGAGGAACTGAATTACATCTCAACACGAGTTGTTTGAGTTTGGTTTTCTTTTTAATTTTTCTCTTTTAAGCTTCCCCTTGTGATAGAGATGATCAAATAGCTTGTGTATGAATGAGAGATAGCAGGAGAAAACCCCAAATACTGCTTTATTACATCTAGACCTTCAAAGTAGATTTTAGCACTTGCTTTACCTAATCAAAATGCATAACAACTTGGAAGTATGCCCTGTCTCACAGTGTGCTGCACCATTAACTTATTCCTGGAGATCCACACTGATGCACAGCTCACTTCTGCCAGGCTCCCCAAATTCAGTGGGGTGGGATGAGCACAAGCAGAGCTTCCCTGTGCCAAGGTCCTGCTCAAACCTGCCAGCACACAGGCAGCAGTGCTGAGAGGCAGGATCAACCCCAGATCAGGAAATTGGTAGTGCCTTGGGCCAGATTTAGTACCTCTGACTGCTGTCATGAAGAGTTGCAGAATGGGAAGAGAGACTGAGGGGTAGAGGTAAGATAATTTTATAAAAAATCTCCATTATTATTTTTGTCTGTAAAAAGTCAGCATGAATTGCATGAATTGCATGAATTGCAGACATTGCACAGATATTCCTCTTGTGCTGTATAGAGAAGACCCTTCTACAAGTTACTGTTTAAGCAGCTCCTTGACATCCAAGGGTATCACAGAGTTGTTAAAATCTGAAAGAAATTTATAACTCATTTATAAATTATGGTACTACTGCGAGAACGCATTTTGCATACAAATTCTCCCCAGATGATTTTAACAGCAGCCGGTAACTTATTTAGTCAATAAAGTGATGTTTTCTGCACAGTGGATTTTTTTAGCAAAACTGTAATGTCTATTGAAATACAGAGGAATCACTTTATGTTGCTTTTGTTGAACATTTTCTGATGGTGGCAATTTGATTTTCCCTTTGTTTTCCTCTAGTGGTGTGTTAATGGGATCCTTTTATTCCATGATGGCGTAGTGGAGTGCAAGTCCCTTGTTTTAGCAACAAGACTATGCTGTTTTGTTCTATCCTATGCCC
Organism: Hirundo rustica; assembly: GCF_015227805.2. Taxonomy (NCBI): domain Eukaryota; kingdom Metazoa; phylum Chordata; class Aves; order Passeriformes; family Hirundinidae; genus Hirundo; species Hirundo rustica. The sequence continues at coordinate 8,102,752 of NC_053464.1, forward strand.
ATCACTTCAAGTGTGACTATACATCCTCGTGAATACCAGTCCAAACAATTTCCCTGAGAACATTTTAAGAATCAAGCTCAGTTAATTCAGACTAATTTGTTCCTTGCTGGCAAAAACCTTGCGTTAAGAGTTGTTTTCCCTGTTGTTTCAAAGGGTGAACTTTGGAAGTGCTGACCCTGACAGATGTGTTGGGGCTGGGGTTTGGTGCTGCTGCAGCTGGAGTTCCTCCAGGCGGGGCTGGGGTTCAGTTCAGAGGGTGGGGAGGGGGCTGTGGAGTAGAGCAGGTGTTCAGCAGCCCTTTGCTAAGTGGATGTTTCACTCGCACAGAGCCCATCACAATGAAGCATGGAATTCAAGATATGATTTTCAAGGCACCCTAATTGGATTAGAGGGATTGTGTTAAAGATATGTTGGCTATGAAATGTTTAGAGGATTAATGCCCGATGATTTTTATTTTTTTTTTTTCCCTTCTTAAACCATCTTTTCTAATCCCTCTTGATCAGAAGCAGCTTCTGGAAAGCATTCTAGCCAGGAAGAAGAGCCCAGCCCTACCTTACCCATCTCCAGGAGAAGGGACATAGGCTGTCATAATTCTGCACTGCACACACCAAAATTCTCCATTTTAGTTAGATCCAGAGTGCACGTTGTCACCGGTGCTTGTTTTTTTCTCAAAATGTGAATATTTATGCCCTTAACATTTTACATATTAATGAACTATTTTGGGGTGTAAGGATGGCCTGTGCAAGAATTAACATCCATCTGTTTCTCCTGTGTTTTAACCTGTTTATGCTAAAATCTAGCTCAAGTAGTGCAGTGTCATCTATTATTCAGATATTATTGTAAGTGAGCATACCATACAATTACATTTTTGAGGTCTGCTGAAGGAACCAGTGTTAATTGCGTACAGCAGAATCTATTTGTTGGTAGAAATGTCACAATATAATTATGTTGCGTTCCTTTGTCTGACAAGCAATATACTCCGAGAAGATAGTCCCTTTTTTTCTTCTCTGTTGAATAAAATTATTCAACATTCCACAATGATCCTTTATGTAGTACATATGGTAGCAAGGACTACACAAGAGCTTTCTGGAAGCACAAAAGCTGATCAATTATAAAGTAATTCATATGTTAATATTCACATGGAGTAATGAGAAGTATTTTGGGTCATTTGACAAAACCATTGTTTGCCAGTGTCCTTTGACATAAATGGTATTTGGCAATAGTTATGTGTCAAAAAATAAATTTTGCTGAAAAATGTATACTCTAAGTGGAGAAACTGCATTTGTTCCTGGGGGAAGCTTGTTTCTTAGGTGTGCTCTTTTACTTGAAATGCTTCAATTCCCACTGTTTCCTAGCTCATCTACCAGTGTATACAAACTCACGGCATCTATGTATTTATTGTACCTACACATATGTGAACCTGATGTCTGACACATCTTTTATTGCCACAGTGTGAGATTCTGAGCAGCACTTGGTCCCAGCCCTGCAGCCTTTGAAATCTGTGAAGTTTAACTCAAAGTGATGCAGTGGAAGCAGATCCTGACAGCTTTGGAGTGAATCTGCACAGACCCGCGCTATTTATCTTTTCTCTCTTTTTGGCTGTATTGTGGAGTTCCTATTAATTTCACTCACAGTGCAAGTGCCAGCTAAAACACGAGGCTAAACTTTCCCATTTTGCACCTGGTTGACACAGGGAACAGGTATGAGGGTTGATTTTTGCTCTTGCTAGTGCAGCCTTTATCCTCAGTACCTAACTTGACCTTTTCAAACTAGCTATGTAAAACACATGTGAAAGTCTTTACTTTTTTGGTCTCTTTCCAACACTGTGTTCATAATTATCTTGAACAGAGAATAAAGGCAGACTCTGTCCTTCCAATCCTACATTCAAAAAATAGGAGACAGATGTAATGGAATCTCAAAGGGAGGATTAACTTCGAGTTAACAGACCAGATACTCATATGGTATAAATTAACTTGGTCCTGGCCTTACACCAGCTGATTGTGATGATTAACTGTTAATTTCTTAAGATTATTTGGGGGATGAGATACTTTACATAGGACTTGAAAGATGACAACACAGTAAAACAGAAAGGGAAAACATTGATCAGACAGGTGACAAACATGCTTTTATCTACCTATTCATTTCTTGGTTGTCTCAGCAGTACATAATATCTCCTGGGAGGTTCTGTGAAGTAGAGATGTGTGTAATTGCTTGTGTTTTCACTCCGTATTGATTATTCTTGCTGTGAGCATGAGAGGAAGAGATGGTGTAAAGGTTACCGTGTGCCAGTCTCCAAACACACTGGAACAGACACTCCAATCAGCAAAGGCTGTTTCAAATGCTCATTTGAAGTCTAAGCCTTGATATACTTCTGTTGCTATTTTGCTTAGTATTTGTTATGTTGATATTGTTACTTTGTTTGATGTCTGCCTTGGTTGCTCCGTAGCAACTGATTGGCTTTCAAGTTTCTGTTCCTTGGTGGATTAAACTTCCTGATGATTTGAGGCAGAAGAGAAAGTCTGAACTGAAATAAGGGCATTTTCTACATTTTCTTCTTGTCCTGCACAAGAAGTCTAAAGGCTTTTCAGGAAGGAAAGGAGTGAGGCTCTTCAGGGAAGAGCTGACTCCAAAGCCCATTCTTGGTTTTGGCGTTAATGGTGGCGAGGCTGTCACTGGTGCCCCAGCTGGGATGGAATCCATCTGCAGCAAGAGGGCTGGCAGCCTCTGGAGTGTAATTCAGACCACCTAAATCAGTAGTTGATTGCTCAGAAAATGCAAATTGTGAATGACATTTTATAAATGTTTCAGTCTGGGTTTGTGTCATCAATTTTCTTGGGAGTGGTGGGATGACTTCTCTTGTGTGACAAATTCCTGTTCTCATCAGTTTGGGGCTGTTGACAGGAGCATCCTTAGCAACAACCAGTGGTGGATAAGATAACTAAACACATGCTTCATTTCAATCCTTTCACTTCTTGCCTTCTGTAACCCCCTGACGAGCACAAGTCACCTCTTGGAGCACAAGGGCTGAATGAAGTGTCTCCTCCTGCAATGAGCTTTCTGTGAGAGGAGCGTGGCTCCACACCATGAGAAAACTCTCATACCTTATGTGTTAGCCATAAAAACCAGGACTGCTGCTTTTCCTTTTATCTGGGTATGTTGCCATGGAACTGGCACACTCAGGAGCTGCTCCTGGTTGCAGTGATGAGCTGGTTGGGCTCCACAAGTTTTGACTCTGAGCTAGGAATGGGCTGTGGGTTTGTCCTGAGAGCCAAGCTGGAAAATCTCTTTTATTTGAGTTTCTTCTTAGGGCTGCATGACACAGGACCTGTAAATAGTGGTCTTCCTCCTTTTTGTGGTTTCCAAGGGTGTTGTCTTTCAAATATTAAGTCATAGAGTCAAAGAATGGTTTCGGTTGGAAGGAACCTTAAACGTCATCCTGCCATGTGCAGGGCTGCCTTCCACTAGACCAGGTTGCTCAAAGCCTTATCCAACCTGGCCTTGAACACTTCCAGGGCTGGGCACCCACAGCCTCCCTGGGCAAACTTGTTCCACCCTCACAGTAAAGAATTTCTTCCTAATATCTAACCCAAATTTCCCTTCTTTCAGTTTATACCCATTGCTCCTCCTCTTGTCACTGCAGTTCCTGACGAAGAGTCCCTCTCCTTGTAGGCCCCCCTCAGACACTGGAAGGTTCTTGTGAGGTCTCCACAGAACCTTCTCTTCTGCAGACTGAGCAGCCCCAGCTCTCTCAGCCTGTCTCCACAGGGAAGGTGTTCCAGTCCTCTTATCAACTTCATGGCCTCCTGGACTTGCTCCAACAGCTCCATGTCCTTATCTTGGAGGCATCAGAAGGGGTTTCAGCTGTCCTGGTGGGGTCTCACGAGGGCAGAGCAGGGGGGCAGAGCCCCCTCCCTCGACCTGCTGGCCACACTGCTTTGGATGGGGTTTGGACTGTGAAGTCAAACTAAGGTGTGAGGTGCAAGAGGAGTCAATGATCTTTGCAAGGAATATTTGGGTCTGTTCTTGGATCTGCTTTACGTTACAGTTCTGAAGTCCAGTAATGTTACTGAATATAGTAAAAATAGCCTGATGCTCATTTAAAAAGCATTTTGTATTCACGGTAATAACACTGATCATGATGTGCTAATTGGCTGTTAATTGATATGATAAATACTATTATTATGAGATTCATTCTAATTCATCATTAATTAATTTACTGTTGCTTTTGAGTGTTATTTATTCATAGCAGTCGGTAGGAATAGGGAGAAAATGCTTGACTAACACACTCCAGCAAAACTACAAATAATTGAGATTTGTCTCCCAGGAATGCTACCATTTTCATAATTAGAATAGTCAGAAAAGCAAGCTTGTTAGAGAGATGATTGGCCTGCCTAGATAAGTATTGTAGTAAATTAAGTTTAGTGTGTATTGCAAGTGCAGTATAGTGGAATCTGATAATTAGTCGGTCATTTGCAAATCATAAAAATGGTTTCAGTAATGACTCAATACTGATTGCAAGATAGAACAAATTTTTTGTTTGAAATATGGTAGGCTGCTTCAAACCAAATGCTGTCTGCTTTTGCTAGAAATTTAGTGGATATGACTGTGCTGCTGCTGCACACAGACACATACACGGGCCCTGGAGGTTGATTTTGAACAGTTCTGTGTTATCCCAATTGCTTTTGCAGGTTTTGTGATACAAAAAAATTGCTGTCCTTGTTCTCAAGGTTTTTATATTTCTTCATTTACAATGATTGATTCTGCAAATCATGTGAAAAAGACACATTCACCAAAATTTCTGATGCAGGGTGTCTTTCTGCATTTGTGTAATGGACGATGTCTGCCCCAGTGGGTTCTTGAGTGAGTCTTGGAAGTGCTGCATGCGTCACAAATGTTATATAGCTGTAACGGGAGGATGACAAAACTGAAATGGAGATGTTTTCTTTTCAATTCCAGAACAGAGAAATATCTTTGGGTGGTGGGTTGTTGTTTTTCATTTGTTCGTTTTGTTGTGGTGGTTTTTTTTTGGTTTTTTTTTTTTCCCCCAAAAGGAAATAAAATAGGAAAAAAAATAGAAAAAAAAATCATCTTCTTATGATCTGGCTGTAAATATGGAACAGTTTTATTTGTCTTCTATCTTTTGCCCTTTCTTCTTTCATGCCATTTGCTTTTCTGTTCATGAACAGCAGAGCTGAACCTACATGTGTAATTGCACTGAGTTTCCCATTTTAAATAAATTCTGCAGGGATGCAGAGCTGCTTATCAGCTCTCAAACTCACTGTAGAGAAACTTCCAGTGATCTCATGAAGGGAATTTCCATCTCTAAGGCAGTGACTGTCCTCCTCTGACTGCCCTAAGTTTATGCTGTCACCCTCTGAAATTGTTAAAGAAGACTCAAAATGCCCACATCAGCAGCTCCTTTGTTCCAAGCCAGGGCTTCTTCTCAGCATGGAAGGAACATTACTGAAATCTGTCTTTTTAATGTTAAATGCAGTAGCCAGAGTACTTCTGAATTATGTCTCACTGCTTCCCTCTTGCATTGCATTGATTTTTTGCCTATGGGTTACTTTATCACATGAAGTTACAGAGGATCATAAATTGTTGCTGTAATTTTTGATAAAGTCTGAGACTGAAAAGTTGTAGAACAGGGTTGTTGAGATAAAACATTACTGCAAAAAAATTGAATATCTACTCTTCAATAGCAGCATGATTCCTGAAATTTTTTTCAAAGCGCTCAATGCTAACTCAGAGATAAAAAGTACAGGTAACAGCAGTTTTAAGGAAATGTACAGAACATAACTAGCAAGCTTCATTCTGTAAATCATAACCATCCCTCTTTAATCCCCATCCCTGGGGACAGTTGTGCAGAAGATAATCTCAACTGATTTCATCTCTCCTACTCTGCTAAGCGAGTTAAACCCCACTAGGAAAATCCACACCTATGACCAGTCATGATAATTATCTTCTTCAGGAGCTTGGTTTGCTTTGCTAGCGTCCCTCACTGACCTGGGCAGTGGGTGTGCTGGGCTCAATGGGCACACGAGGTGCTGATTCCACTTTAGGGTAGATATCTTATTTACCAGAGGAGTCTTCTGCACATTGAAGAGACCAGAGGGCACTTTACATATACATAACTGTAATAATTTAAATATATATATATGTGTGTGTGTGTGTGTGTGTTTGTGTACTCACCTGAAATCTTTTCTTTCACTGAAGATCTGCACATGGACCACCATGGAAACAAGTGAATCATTTCTTAGACTGGAAGTGAAAATTGGCATCCCAAAGTTGGGACTAATGTTGCTAAAGAAAGTTTTCTAGGTTCCAGCATAGGAAAAATTGTCTTTTCATCTAAGCACGATTAACACACACTGTGCTTCAGAAGTTACCTCTGCTGTGCAGGGTGTCCTCACTGGAGGGTACTGCAGCAAGGCAGACCATCCCCTCTGGAGCCTGATGGCAAGAGATGCACTTGCAGGGAGGGACCAGTGGGGCTTAGCTCCAGCAAGAGTTCTGGCTCAGCCCAGGGCAGTCTTGCTGTTAACGAACCCTGAGACAAAGACTTCTCATCAGGTCCTGATGGCTCACTGGTAAATTGCTCAGTGACATTTTTTTGTGGTTATTATATAACCCTGCAACTACTTCTGTTACTAGATCTGATACAAAATGTTTGTGTCCTAAAGGAAAACATTGTATTTATTTATTTCTTTTTGGTCTTGCCACCATTTGAACAAGGCAAGCGCGTTTCTGCTCTAATCAAAATGGAAAACATTTTCAGATGAAAGCCAAGCCTGGAAATTTTCAACCCGCTGTGTTGTTGAGTTGCGAGCAATTGCAAAGGAGTTTATAGTGGAAATCTGAGTTCAGCAACTACCACTCATCTGGCTGTTGCAGAAATGGTCCCAGTGAAGGGAACGGGGCTGCTCCTAGGAGTTTAAGTAGGGACTACAGAGCTCTGCTTCTTTGGAGTGATTATGGCTCATACTCCTGCTATAATGACAGGGCTTCTGATTGCTTTTATGGATGTAATAGCAGTGAATAGTCTGCTGCACTACACAGCAATGACTCTACTAATGTCCTCTATTCATTGATTCATGGATCAAGGCGCAGTGTACACACGCCACTGTGCTCAGATGAAGTCAGCAGCGTCCAGGTGTCTCTGCAGAAGAAATCTGTTGGACAGCCAGGACAATACCAAACTGAGAGCAGAAGGTGATGGATTGATTTACAAAACATAAGATGGCTCACAAAATAGATTGAAAGATTGCTTTGTGCTGCTGGGGAAGTGTGATCCCATTAATTAACAGTAGAGGTGAGAGATCAGCAGGCTGGCTCTGAGTATTATTGGGGGATGATTGAACATAATGTGGCATCACAACAAATGTGAAAATGATTGCACTATCTTCATTATTCTGGAATTTAGTAATACTGCAACAGTTGAAGATTAAGCTCTTAATTATGAGTATTGATTTCTCTGGGCATGGAAAATACAAGTTAAAATTGCACTAGAGATGAGATTCCCTTGTGAAAAAAGGTACAGGTTTTCAAAAAGAAAAGAGGAGGTGAAGATTTCAAAAAGAGGTTTTCTTGCTAACACGTTGATGTCAGGCTTTGAGCAGGAAGGAAAAGGGCAGCTTTCACTTTTCTCAGTCAGTTTGTGAAAGACATTTGGTGACAGAGCAAAGTGCTGTGGTTTGTTTCCCGTGGAGGATAGCACAATAAATGCTCTTTGACCCAAGGGCTGGAAGATGTTTGTTATGAGCTGGGGGTGCACTTCCCCTTCTGCTGAGGTTCCAGTTTCTCTGGAGCAAGGCAACGTGAGAAGTTGCTCTGCTGTCCTCTGTTCCCATTGTGTAATGAAACAGCAAACTTTTAGGAAGCTTAAGACAAGTCCTGCTTCAAGGCCAGGGCTGTTTCACCTGTGCTAGATGGCCATAGAGAGGATGTTTGTTCACTCTCCCCACTGCCTCATATGTGCAAAGCAATTCTGAGGGTAGAGCTGTGCTCCCAAGATGGAACTGTAGCAATCATATTCTTCATGGGTTTTGTTTTATTTTGTATTAACATTGTGGGAGTTTTATTACAGTTTCTGAAGCACTGCTCATTTTTGTTTTACTTTGTATTGACATTGCAGGCTTTTTATTAAGTTTTGTAGAGCACTGATCTGTGTAAATTATCCCAGAAAAAAAGGGAGTTTCCTAAGCATGTTGGAGACTTCATTCAACAAGCGATACCCACACTCAGGGAAGCTTTCTAGGTGAGATGGAGTGCACCTCCAGTCCCACTGAGACTGCCACAAGTGACCTGTGCAAGAGAGATGGGAATTCTCTTGTGTGGGCTTTTCGTTTTTCTTGGAAAGGCAGATGATGGAATGTTGGGAGGTGACAGGTGTAGTGAAGGCTGGGAATAGGGAGTGCTGCAGAGGAAAGCTGTCCATGAATCCTCTATACCTGCTTGGTGAGAGGAAGGTGATCTTTGCAGCTGCTTTTTGTAGGACTGAAGTGACTGAGGGTGGAGCTGGAATCAGCACCTGGATTGAGCTTTGGAGCATGGGCAGAATGCAGTCTAGTGATGTACTGAAGTAGCTGTCAAATCCAAGTGCTTCCTTAAAATGCTTTTAGATTTTTATCACTAGTGAATGGTAGGATGTTAAGTGAAGCCATCTGATGCATTTTCTGTGTATCCTGTCCCAAGACCCTGAAGAGGATGTGCTCCTACCTGGGGCAGCTCGTTAATCTGCCATGATGTGCTAGGCTTTGCTCTGCACGAGTTTTATAGAAATGAAGTGGCTGGAGCTATTCAGATATTGACATTGCTCATACAGATCTGAAGTCCTACTGCAATTTTCAGTAAGCAGATCCTCAACTGAACGTTTCCTGCCCGTTTCATCTTCTTTGCAAACCAGGGTGGTTCTTTTTCAGTGAAGTAGTCTGCAAAACAGAGGGTGCTAAGCAGCCATGAGCTAAAACCAGGGAAGTTACAGTATAGAGCAAAGTAGCAGATAGTCTGACAGATGGGAAAAGTGTAATTCTCTTCCTTTGTGAAACTCCAGGCAGCCACGAATAGGATTATATTTTTAAAAAACCATCATAGTATGCAGGTGGTAAATGCAAGTATAAAATCCTAAACCTAAAGGAGAAGGAAGGAATTAACACATGAAAAAGAAAATGTTAGAGAAGGAAAACAGAAGAGAACAAAATAAGTCACTGCGGGAATTTATTAGAGAAAACCGATGCAGTGAGATGGCATTTCAGGTGAAAATTTGAGAGGATTTTGTTCTCAGTAATTGCTAGATAAATGATAGTGTAGGTATTGACAGCAAGTTAGATTAAAATAAAAGACCCACAATATGACTATTTTAAATTCTTCTCACCTTCTGCATATCATTGCAGAAAGCCACTGGTTTTGGAAGAGAGGTATCCAAAAATGTAATGAATACCACTAAAAATATTTGAGTTCATTGATGGGACATCATCAGCTTGAAATGAAAGCAGTTTAAAAGAAAAATGGCTTGTTTTTGCAATTGTGATTGCCCTTCATTTCCCTGGCAGTTCTCTTTGCAAGCACATTTTCTTTCTCTCACGGTCCCTTTTTGTCCCTGCATGGCACGTGCATGGCAAAGCTCATCAGCTGCACAGGAGAAACAGTAGAACTGGGAATAGGCCAATGGCCATAATAAACAAACTGCAAATTATAGAAGAAATTAAATCAAAGCTTTCTTTCTAATGTTTTAATATTCATCTGAGTCCTAGTGAACCATTGGTGGAGGATTTTGTAAAGAAATACCATTTAAATTTGTGCCCTGTGTAAAGTTAAGAGTGACTTATGGGGCTGGAAATTTCCTAATGTCTGCTCTGAATGCAACAGGGGACAATAAAGTTGCAGCAATTTCTGAGCAAAGAGATGTTCCTTGTGGGGCTGTGGACAGGAAGGGTGTGCTCCATGGGGCAGGGAGCCTCTGGGACTTGGTAGGCTCTTTGGTGTTGTGCATCTGTGTGTGTCCCTGGGCAGGGACACAGTTGTCTTTTAACCCTTTACACAATCCAGCAAAGAGCCACAAGAGACACCTCTGACACGTACAACTTTCCTGGGGCTCCAGGAAAAACAGGGAAAAACAGACTCTGACTTGGAGAAGTGTGCTAGGGAAGCACTGCTGAGGAGAAACTCGAAGGGAGAGTTGTGGGAGATGTTGAAGCCATTCCCTTCTGGGATGTGCTGCTCCCATTGCAGCAGGATCTCTCTCTCCTGACTGTATAAAAGGAGTGTTTCAATTATGCAAGGGCATTTCAGTGCAATTAAGGGGATCAAATTGTTTGATTGCTTAAACAGTGCTCTGCAAACATTCAGTCGGTCTGTTTTTTCCAAGTTTATACTACTGCCTTGAATGAGGAGGAGATGAAGAAGAAGGATTAGGCAAAGGTCTTTTTTCTGTGTCCAGCCTTTATTTTGTAGTTATTACATTTGGAAAAATAGAAAGCTTTTGGTATTGTTTGCTTTTATCAATGTATGTTTCCAGTTTCAAAAACCTGGGGAAAAGTGTCTTTCCCTCTCTCTTACTCTCACTCCACACTTGGCAAATGTCTTCTTTCATGCTTCTTATATCAAATCAAACAGCCATGAGCATGTTTTTTTAATAACTGTAGGAGGTGTTTTGGAAGGTGCAGTGGGCTTTGTAGCTGCACTCAGGCTGTCTGGTAACTGAGCCCAGGAACAGCCTCACGTTTGTCCTACAACCTAGAGCAGGTGTCGCCACTCTCTGCAGAGGGAGTCTTGAGGCGGTGGGAGGAGAAAGGGGCATCACAAAAGGCACTAAGTGCAGAAACTGCTAACGGCTCAGATCTTAGGAATTTGAAAATTGTACCTGTGGCGGGGGGGGGCGCACATCAAGTAGCTTTTAAGACAACACTATTCCTTTCATTTAAAAAAGAATAAAGTTAAAGTTTGCAAGAGGAAAATTTGGGCAGGAGGAAGTTTTTTTGGCTTGGAGGTACTTTCCTTTGTCTGCTAATACTCAAAATTTCAGGTTCTTTCTAAATCATTTTTGTTGAGAAAGGTCCTTACAAATTCAGAGCACTGAAGAATGGTGTTGTTTCATTGAAGAACAGTATCAGGTTTTGGATAAAAATACGTTTTTCTTACATTGTGTTCTGGTTTTTGAATTGCAGAGTGGGTACACAAACCAAAACCAAAACACTTTAAATTTCTTATTAGCAATGTCCCTTCAGATCTTCATTTTATCAGCGCATCCTGCCTGAACCTCATACTGTGGTGTTTGCTTTAGAAAGGGAAAACCAGAAATTACTCTGTTGAAATAAAAATGAACAGGAATTTTCAATAGTATGGGAAGAGTCCTACTTCTCCATGAAGAAGTGGAGATATGCAGGTTGCATTTCTATGTTCTGGGGCACATCTGCTGTTACAAATAAATGCTATCAGTCAATAATCCTCAGCAGCTGTTCAGTAGAAGAGTTCCACCAGCTTCTTAGCAGAGCTGTGCTGATCATGGGAACGAGCAGCCCTGGCTAAACAGGGAGTTTTCTTCTGGGGGAACATCAGCCTTGGTGTTGTTTGAGTACTTTGGACACTAGTTAGAAACTTGGAGGTGATTGCTTTGAAGGTCCAAATGTCAGTGCTCAGGTGGAGCTTGATATGACTCATAAATATCTGGGTACTTGTGCAGCCTTGTTCAGGATGAGGCCCATGGGCATGGGCTGCTGCCCAAGGAGTGATGGCCCTGTGTGGGGACAAAGGAGAGGGGAACAAACTGGATGGGACACAGGCTGGCGTCCCTTGTGAGTTCTCACCCTGCCCTACAAAGCCTTTGAAGAAGGAGCCGAGGTGGAATGTGTACTGCTCTCTGCACCCCTGCCCTGTGGATACACTCAGAGATGTCCTGTGTTTTGTTTTTGAACAGGAAAAGCCAACAACAATGTACAGTGGGATGAGGACTCCGTAGAGTACATGCCAGCCAACCCAGTCAGGATCGCATTTGTCTTGGTTGTTCATGGCAGAGCTTCCCGGCAGCTCCAGCGCATGTTTAAGGCTATTTACCATAAAGACCATTTTTATTACATTCATGTTGACAAGGTAATATATCACTGGTTATAAATTGCCTGTCTCACCATCTGTCAGTCTACCCATCCTTGTCATCTTCTTCATCTTCCCTTTACCTCTGCTGCATAAAGTGCACGTCACTTTTTGTCTCTCCATCTGTTACATGTTTGGAGCCTCTCTTTTTTTTCCCTCCCCCTTAAATTTTCTTTCTTGTTGTCTTCTTTATGTAACAGCCTCCATTCCTCCTTCTGTGTCGATGAGTATCTCCCCTTGTCTGGTGTACATTTAGTTAGCAGTAATTGATAAGTTGATGCAGAGTGAGGTGGTGGCTCATTGGATGGAGAGCTGCACTGAGGCGCCTTGGGCTCATGATACCCGTGGGAGGTGGTAGCAGTCACCTCCTTTTCAAAAGCCCTTTGGGATGAAAAATGGTGAATAAAGCTAATCACACTGGTTAGTGATTACTGTAGTTGTAATAAAAAATATTAGCCAGGACTCTCTGTGCATTTAGCAAAAGGAGGTTGTGTGCTGTAGTAAGTAAGGGCAAAGCAATGCACTTGCTTGACTCAGTGAGTCAAGAAGTAGGGTAGACATTTAGTGAACACAGGGAGAGATTATTTTGGACAGAATAACTTGAATGTATTACTGTTTTCTCCTGTAAAGCGATCCAATTACTTGCACCGGCAAGTGCTCCAGTTTGCCAGCCAGTACCCAAATGTGAGAGTCACCTCCTGGAGAATGGCCACCATCTGGGGAGGAGCAAGTCTTCTGACCACCTACCTGCAGACCATGAAGGACTTAATGGAGATGAGTGACTGGCCCTGGGATTTCTTCATTAACCTCAGTGCTGCTGACTACCCAATCAGGTACATTGAGTATTTTAAGAATGTACATGTTTTGTTCCTAAAGGAAGTAAGAATGGAGATATGCAATGGTGTGTCTGTGCTGTGATACAAGAAGCAGAGGAGCAGTTTTTGTTTTACAGCAGAAAACTCCTGTTGGTGAGCTGGTGTCTGACAGCCACGCTTTAGCCAAGGATTCAATCACCTGTTGTACCCTGTGTGGCTTCCATTTGCCGGGGGGGGATCTTCCATTGAGAGGCTGCCCCAGTTAGTCATTATTTCCAGCAAAAGGGGTACCTGCAAGAGAGGATGAGGAAAGAAGTGCTGGAGCTCAGCAAATGAAACTCAGTCATGGAGAGATTCCTCCCTCTCAGGACTCTGGTTAACAGTGTGATTTGATGTCTCAGCAAGTGTTGAAGGTGTGACTATAGATTCAGGTAGTCCTCCCTTTTTTTAGTACTTTTTCTGTGGAGGACAATGGTCATAGAAGTGACAAATAAGTTGCTAGGAGTCAATTATATCTTCAGCACCAACCATTGCCTGAATATCTTTATTCAGGTGGCATCAGGCTAAAAATGTCACACACCATCACATGATAAGGCTTGTGATTTTAAGTGAAATTTTATTCTTTCTGGATTTACATCACTCTGGTCTCAGAGCTGCATTCAGTAAGTTTGCTACATTGTGCAAAAGTAGGGAGTCTGTAAAAAAACCCAACTGAAACAAAAAACAACCAAAAAAACCCCAACAACAACAACAGCAACAAAAAAAGCCACCCAAAAATCCCCCAAGTATCCCAAAACCATGTTTAGGTTTAGGTTGTAAGAGTTATTAAGAAGAAGGAAACATGAAATTCTTCTTGTGGCTTCTGTTTCCCTCTATGCTGGAAGGAATCAATGAAAGGGGAAGTGACTTTCTTGGGCAATTTTCATGAGTGATGATACAACGTGGTTTTAATACTCCTGGAAGGGAAATATGCTTCCACTGGTTAGGTTTCTCTAAGATCTCTCCCAGAGTTTGAATCCCTTCCTGAAGATGCTCCTTGGACAGAAGTCACCACTGAAGTGAACAATGACAAAACCCCTGAGCCTGTGCCTTAGGAAGGATTTTGTGAGGACTGACAAGAGGCTTTATTGCTGGTGCCCATTTCTAAGCACTCTCATTGGAATGCAACACATTTTGGGGAGAAATATTAGAGCACAAGAGTTACTGATATGGCCTTGATATTAGAATATGGAGGTTTGAATTAAGATTCACAGTATTTAAACACTTTTGATGTGCAACAGGAAAAGAACTAACAATTTTGACATATCAACCTTGCTTATAAGGGAGAGTATGTAGTATTCTATATATCTCTTGAGTTTTGGGGAAAGCTAGCTTGTTATTCCCTATTACTCACTTTCCTGGGGAGGAATGTTGTATTGATGGTAAAAAGTGGACTAGTGCAAGACCAAAAAGGAAGAGGTAGGTGATGGCACTGTGAATCAAACAGGATAAATTGTAGGAGAGTGATTGCTGAAGGTCTAGTATGGTTGTACACTAGTGCCAGCAGGTGTGTCCAGTTATCCTGCGGTGCTGAGTCCACCCTAACCACCGTGTAATGCTGGGGCCATGACCTGGGGCAGTCTGAGCTGTTCCCAGTTCCCTGTGGAACAAGTCAAACCACAGGGCCAGATGGGCTTTGTGCCTTCCAGACACGGCCATCAACAGCCGCTGGATTTGTGGGGCAGGCTGTGGTTGGTTCAGTGGTAATGGAGTCTTTGAAATAACGCCGTGCTGTCTTGCAGTCATTCCAAGCCTGCTGCAGAAGTTGCAGGCACTTGTTTCTTCAGAGGGGGAGCTCTGGTGGGCGTGCTTCCCCCTTGCAGCCGCTCCCGGTGGCTCTCAGTGCCCGGGCAGGCTCTGACGTGCTCGCCTCCCTTCCTGCCAAAGCACTCTGGTACCAGAACTGAGGGGAGCTGCTTCCTCTTCATACCATGATGCGCTTCAACAAAAAATAAGAAACCTTTTTCAGTGCTCCAACTTCAATGGCAGTGACTTACAAGTAGTGTTAAGTACTTCTTTAAATATGGAATATTACAGCTATAAACCGTGGAAGATCTTGTCTCATCAAATATATATGAGTCCGTTTCATTTTCATGGTGGAGGTGCTATAAATAATTATTATTTATAATCTTTAGGAAAGCATTACATCCCTGCATAACCCAGAGAGAGATGATTGTTTCTCCAGGAAATAGTAAATAGGGTGTTTAAGGGATTTTTTTTTTTTTTTTTCTTTCAGATTCCATGCCAAGATTTGTCAGATAATGGGCTCGGGGCACTTTACACTTCTCTCTGGTTAGTCATATTGCAGTGGGTTTTGCTAGGTTTCCCTGCCTAAGAACATATGAATTTTGTGGATTAATAGTTTTTATCCAGAGCTGCTTCATATTAAGCTTTTGCTTCCCATCTGCCATTCCATCTGTAATACTGAAACCTTTACTACTTCTCTTCTGATAATAAAAGCTAATCCAACCTTCTAAGTCAAAAACCCCGTACTCAATATGTGGGGTTAATACAATATGATGAAGCCTAAATCTGTCCAGGGAGTAGTCTGGTATGTTCACAGACTTCAGTAGAATTGCCAGGAACCTTTCATCCTTCAGAAGAGATGTACAGAAGCAGATGTTAAGCATCATAAAATATAAAGGCATGGGAGAAAAATATCAGAACTATTCATTTTGTGAGCAAAACAATTAAAAATGTGTAAAATAAAACATATGCAAGCCAGGAAAATCCAGATACCTTTATTATTCCTCCTCATGCCTGAATGCTTTGTGTGTGGAGTCTGTAGGTCCAGCACTAGCACAGAGGAGGTCCTAATCCATGTGCTTCTCCTTCTTACTGCAGTACAAACCACTGGCAAACAGTCTGGACATAAAGTTGCCTCCAACAAAAGTATTTCCCTTTAATCATGAGGCAATATGTTATTTTTTGGCCTAAGTGAATAGTTATGGTGCATTATCAAACCTTGACTGCATTCAGCTCTGTTAAACATTCTCAGCAGGAAAAAGACGGTTGAAATGGCTAAAGACAAACCTCCACAAGCAGCTCAGAGGTGGGAGGTTGTGTGTCTGTCCCTCCTTTTGCTTGGGCTTGTGAATAAAAAAGGAACGCATGCCTGCAGGGTTCTCAAGAAATCATTCTCACAGTTGTTACATTCATAAAGAAATGAAAGAAGACAGCACCTTCCTTCCTTTTCCTTAACTTTTACATTTTAGTGGCATTTTTTCATAATTTAATGTCTTTTGTTTAGACAGCCTCTTTCAAAACCTTGTGGGAAAGCTATTGGTATCTTCAACCTCTTACTTTACATGGGTATCTATTTGCATTATTTATTAGCTCTGACAAACAACATAAAGTAGTCAACCTTATGTTCAGGGACTGAAATTTCACTCCCAACAAGGTGAACTATGGTAGAGCAACTATCCACGCTGAATGTTTAATGTGCATTGCAGGAGTCCTTGGATAATGTGGCAGGTGAAGTGTTGCACCACTTAAATTAAGAAGCTTAATGAGATCATTTAACAGTGAATGTCATGTCAGTGCTTACCTGGCCACAGAGCTTGTATAAAAAATAAACATAATGAAACATTTGAGCTACTTATAATTTACAGTAAATCGCTGAGCCTCAAGCAGCAAAGGGATCACCAAATCTAATTGCCAGCTAATGCTTGGTCTTTAATAAAGGTCAAACAAAATTATTAGCAGAAGCTTGGGGAGTACTTCAGGATAGTAAGAAAATAAAGTATCTTATTGATGGAGCCAGGAATGCAGATACAACTACATTTTCCATTATGGGCAATTATGGAACTTAAATGAAACCCAGTGAAACTACTTGTGTTTTGCTGCTTGACATTATTTGAGGATGAAGTTGTGTAGCCCTACTTTCATAAAAGCCTGTGTTGTGAAGAGTCAGATAAATGAGACACGTTCAGTAGAAGTTTTGGTCTGGCAGGTGAATGGAAGGTGTATGATAATACAAATAGCACCTGAGGTGCTACACACTCCAGGGAGTAAATGGGGTGGTCTGGCTGGGCCTGGTCCTTTAAACAGGTGCCAATATGGAGATTATCTTTGCCAACCAGAATAACACTCAGAAACTAAGAAAACTGAGCTAGCAGATAACCATTGACTGGCCTGCTCTTGCTCCATTGTGTTGCCCTCTGTTGGTCGAGGTAACATTGGTTGATAGAAAACCAAAGTGATGAATTCTAAATGAGGATCCTGGGCAAGACTGTATTTGCCAAGAGTGAAAAGGTGGGAGCACAGGGAGGAAGTCTTCAGGTTTTCGTTCTTGTAGTAGGTGAAAATAATTACGACCAACAGATTTTAGAAAGAGTTTCAGCCTTTGGGAAAAATGCTTCAGCACTTTATCAAGTTATTTTTCAGGTGCTAGAACTATCTGGGAGATCATATCTTTATTTCTGCCAGTGGCTCACTTTCATCCCCTGCAAAGCATGGGTGACCACCATTCTATAGAAACTGCATCAGGGATGATTTCTGTTCTGTCAAATTCACCATGACCTGCCCCAGTTTCACCTGTGACCAAAGGACACAACCTTTGGAGCAAGTTACAGGGAGGAAAAAAGAGAATACAGTTTACATGGAGTGGGTACACCAGACTGGAGCTCCCCAGCTGCTCTTCAAAACATCTCCGCTTTTGCAACATTCAGGCTTGAAATGTGATATTGGAAATACAGGAAGATCTCTTAGGACTGAAACAAAGCAGTTAACTTTCACACACAGCACTCTAGCTTTGGGAGAAGTGTCTGAGACCCAGTTGTGCCCTCTTGATGGCTGTGAACTTAGAAATCCCAAAGCCAGCAGGGCTGAGGAGGGCTGTGTAATGGCAAATAAGGTAATGCCATTGGCTCTAAAGGCAGTTCCACCTTCTCTCTGTCTCACTTCTCATCAATTTGACTTGACTTAATGTAACAGTTCTATGTCTCACTGAGATTCAGACTTCAGAGCTGTTCTCTAGAAATAGCTCCTTCCTGGTGCTACATAAATTGGCGCCAGAGATGAAGGGCTGGGTAAAGGATACTGACTTTCTAGAGCTGAGTTTGACCTTACACCCATATGAAGTGTTGCAGTGCTGATCTGAAAAGCAGCCCTTGCCGCCAGAGTAGCGTACCAGGCACTAGGCAGTGTTCTTTAAAGTGCCCTTTGGAATGTTATCCTAGGCTGGAGCACTGCTCAGTCGTCTCCCTACACTGAGAGGGGAGTACAGCACAGGTAGCTTTTGCATTAGAACATCTGTTAAGATGCCAGCACCTGAGGTTTTTATCTCAGGATTGTCACTGACATTGTATGTGGGTTTGTTTGCTCAGAATACCTTTATCTGGCAAGCCAGATGTCAATCCACTCTTAATGCTTCCCAGGGAACCTTTTTTCCTGTCCAAAAGGAACTTTATCAGTGTTTTTCTTGAATCTGCATTCTCTGAGAATTTCAGATTTGCTTCTTTCTTTAATCCCTCAAATAACCTTTTCTCCTCCTTTTTCTTCACTTTGCCAACACATTTGCTTGAGATTTATATATATTTTGAAAGTTAGCTTTTGGATTCGTTCTTCCACTTCTCTGTTTTACCGTTAAATTGTCAGTGGTTGGCAAAGCAGTGGTTTTCTGCATGGTCACTAAAGGGTGGGGTAAAATGTGGAAATTATTGCGGCTTAAAACATTTATTTACCTCTGATGTTAACGTAATGTTTTCTTCAAGCTGGCAAATGTTAGTGATGGGAGGCCCACCCTTTGTCTGTGCAGGCACAGCAGCTGAGGTTATTCCATCCACCCTCCCCTCCCGCATTTAAGGATATAAAGCAGCTTTTGCTTTGGGGAACTGACATCTGCAGCTCATAATAACTCCTTTGGATATTTAGTAGTTCTGAGATGTGCTCCATAGCCTCAGACTGGCAACAGAAATAAATGCACCCCAAGCTGGAACTGGCTGTGCAGGCACCTTTACTGTGCATGAGATTAAAGATACATCAGTAAGGCACAGGTTTAGAATAAGATTTATACTCAAAGTGCTCTTGTACTTGGAGCATCTTACCCTGTTGATTACAGTGCTGAACATGGAGCCCTTTATCTCTTCCCATGAGAACTGAGGCATCTGAGCCAGTGTCCGGGCCCCTGGGGGATCCTCGTGGCACAGCAGAGCCCCAGATGCCAGACTTGCAGTTTGATGGGCACTGCAGCCTCTGAGCCCATGTTGGGCTCCTGGCTGGTGGCCCCTTCTCTTCTGCCTTGGCTCTGGGGCTGCTCACAGGGAGGTCCTCAAGCAGAGAGCCAAAGAGTTTTCATCTGTTTGCCATTTGCTTTCTGGATGTAATTTATGTTTTGCTTATTTGTGACTGAGAAAAAAGTCTGTCTCCTAAAAAAGAGTTAACTGTGAGTCTGTCCTGGATTCATTTGCCATTCAGCCTGGTCTATAAACAATAACAGCACAAATGTTGTGATAACCATAATTTCCTAGGCTACAGTTCTATCTTTTGTCATCAGGGTGCTACAGTAATGCCTAGAACAGTGTTTTTGTGAGGGTAGCTGGTGTGTTGGGGCAGGGGAAGGCAATGAGCAGCATGAGGGACCTGGCCAGCTCCGTATTTCTCCTTCACAGCTTCAGGGATATTTACAAAACCTGTTTTTCACTTACAGCTTGTCTTTGTGGACAAATAGTGTGGGGTTACCAAGCCAAGAAAAGAGTCCTTTGTGCAGAATGGCTTTTGTACTTTGCGGCCGTGGTTAGGAAAATTCCCCGCGAGCTGCCTCGTACTGGCAAGCCCTTCCCGTGGTATTTAGCTGCTCACTGTGGTCCTGGGCAAGAAGCTGCAGTGGAGTTTGAGCTGCAGTGGGATGTTCATCATCAGGGAAATCACAGGTGTGACTTTCTCTCTCGTGTGCTCTCCCACAGCTTTGTTCCAAGGGACTTTGACTTTGGGTTAAGTCTGAGTTGGGTAAGAAGCTGCAGAGAAACAGGTCCTTGTGGTGTTTACCTGGGGTTTGTGAGCAAAAGCTTTAATATTTCTTCAACTCAGTTGAGTTTTGTTGTTTATTTTATTTTAGAAAGTTCAGTGAAATCGTTATCAAATTCCAAAAGCTAAAAAGTGCTTGAAAGAGGGAAACATTCCTATTACTGCATTTTGAATGTGCTCTCCTTTCGTGGGCCCGCTGAATTCTCTCAGGAAATTAAAAACCTGCTGAAATTGCCATTAAGACACTCTTTTGTTTAGTTTTCAGGATGCCACTTACAATAAAACATCTGCAAAATAATATCTGGTGGCAGTTCAAAGTGAGGATAATACAACATGTGCTGTTATACCTTTCCCAAGTCACTCTTAAATGGTTGTGAATCAAAAGACCATTAAAGGGTGAGCCAAAATGTTGTTCTGATTCAGTCTTTCAGTGGTGATATAGAAATAGGAAGGAGACGGAGAGATGAATAAATTTCTTTCCTTGAAAATAGGGCTAAAAGTATGGGAGTTGAATGGTATTTGATGCTCAAGATTTTTCAGCTCTCGCAGCTCTGTAGAACAAGTGCAGGATCTGTGAGCCTCTCCAGTGCTGCCGAGCTTGGGTGGTTCACAAGAGAGTAGGACACCTCTGTCTGTGGTGCTCTTCATCTTCAGGGATGTGCTGCAGAATGTGTCTCTTTTTCTAAAGCTTCTTCTTATTTTTCTTTATAGTCTTGTCTAGTTCTAACTGGTCAAAACCTTTCTATCTTGAGATACTGTGGAAGCTTTGACCTGGTAGTGCAGAAATCCCAGAGCTACATTTTGCTGTGCAATCCCAGGTGGAATTAGGGACTAGCTGGCTTTTACAGTTGCACCTTATTACAGTGGAACATTTCCTTTCTGCTCAGCCTGTGCAGAACATTGTATGATACCTCTGAATCTCTCTGTATAAATAGCATAATGCCTGTGACTGTTTGTGGTGGCTCTTCTGTAATTCCAGGCTGAGGGGAGGGGATGAGGCCCTAAATTCTTCATTGTAGCACATTCCATTCTGCTGCACGCAGTTTAATTATATCCATCCTCCAGCATTACTTGATGAACCAGCTGTAGGCACAAGCATCCCTAAGCTTTCATCAGGATAATTGCACTCTTTGCCACATTAGGAACTGGTTTGGGGCCAAGTCTTTTCTGAATGCAGAGCTGATCTTGGTTTAAAAGTTTGCTGCCCCAAAGTCACTTCTAGCAGGTAATCTTGCAACAGTGCATTCTTGGGACAGCTGAAGGCTAAAAGGTGTATAAATCCAAAGTGCTTATTTGTGTCACCTTATGGCTTTAATTGGGGCAGGCTCAGCTGTTTTGGCAGAGGCTCAGATCATTGTATTTATATAATGGGATGCACTGTGCCAGTCAGGTGCAAGGTGGCTTCCAGATGATTTCCATGGCAAGGGCTTGCAGGGACCATGGCTCTGCTTGCTCTGTGAGGGTCGATGTCACTGCTAAACCTTTGTATAGCTGCTATTGTGTGGGCACTGAAGCTGTTCCCATGGGGCTCAAGTCATGCTGCAGGTAGCAGCTGCTCAGCTACAGCTGAAGGCTAAAACACCCTGATCTTTCTTCTCTGTGGGAAACAGGTACATGTGGTGTGTCAAGAGATACCTGTGCTGGGTATCATCACAAAGTACCTGGAGAATCATTCGTGAACCACTGCAGCCCAGGAGAGGAGAGACAGCCAGGAAGTGGCTCTGTGTCACAGCCTGTCCCCTTGGCAGTGCCAGGAGATCACTGCCGACACACAGCCTCACTTAAGCTCACATGCCTTTTCTAGAGTCTTTTCTTGAGTTGAAATGCACCCCTGGTTCTCTTCTGATGGAATAAGACTGTATTGGTTGCAGCTCATTTGGCACAGCAGTGAGCAGGGACACAGCCTCCCACCCTGCCCGTTGTTTTCTCAGCAGCCCCAGTTACACCAGTTAGTGGATCTGTGTGTTCCCATTGCAAGCATCCTCTCTGCCACTGTTTGTGCCTCATGGCCCAGCTCTGTAGTCCTCACTGACTTACTCCAAAACAGTCCCAACCAAGAGTAGGGCAAGGCATCAGGTGGCACAAATTGTCAAAATAAGATCGTTGCTCAACCCAAATAAAGGTAACAAAATGTGACCTTTTGTTGTTAATACCAATTAAGTTTCCTTCCATCAGCTCTCAGTTCATTATCCCTTTCACCCCCCAGGCCCTGTTCTTCCATTTTTTCAGGGTTGGTGCAGAATTAATGTTAAATCCCATTAGCCTGACCCCGTTTTCCCTGTTTTGCCTTCTGCTCCTTTGAATTGATGCACTCCGACAGGTTGAATCAGCAGCTCAGGGACCAAAGGGAGTGGCAGGCCCAGGAGGAGCTTCAGGAAGGGCCTGGTTTCTAATAATTCACTTTACTTTTAGTGGAGTTTGTGGAAGTGCCTCAGCAGCAGATGAAGAGCCCTGGGCTGCATCCCTGGCACAGAGAGCACCACAGGAACCTTGTGCTGGTGGAGTCCCAGCACTCTTCCCTTGGCATAACTCCAGTCAGGAGATTGAAGCTGCTCACTGGAGGAGTGTGTATTTTCTGCTGTTTTCCTCAGAAAGATGAGAGGGGGGAAAAAAGTTTCTTTACCCAGGTCCATCTTTTTCACTGCATTAGAGGAACCACCTGCTCTCAGGGCAATGTCACACAGAGCTGGCCAGTTCTTGCCCAGGCTTACACTGTAAATTAAACAGGGAGATGGCATGACCCAGAAGTGCTGAGTTTTATACCTTGTGCCCCTTTAGAAGGGGCTTTTCTGCTCCCTTTCCCAGCAAGAGGAGGGTGGTCTCAGCTCCCTGCTGCCTCCAAGCTTAGCATGAGCACTTTGTGCTTCGTTATTGACATGCAATGGGGTGGCTGCTGTGGCAGCAGGGAGTGTCTGTGAGCTTTGGAGAGGATGCTGCCCCGCACCGTTCGGGGCCATGGCTCTTGTGCCTTCCCCTGCTGGGACGGGCTGTGGCAGGGAGAGGGCAGGGAGGGTGTTCAGAGTCCTGCAGGACCTCTCCTTGGTGTCTGTGGGCACATGCTGCCTTTGAGAGCATCCTGGGCAGGGTAGGGTGGAATGGCTCTGCTTTCCTGGTGTCACTGCTGGGTGAGGGTGGGGTGTCGGGGGGAATCGCCAGCAGTACAGTCAGAGAGCAAGTTATGTTTCAGAAACTGAGAGATTACCAAAATTTAACATTAAAGCTGGGGAAGTGGCCCCCTAACAACCCCATCCAAAAAAGCAATGATTTCTCGTGAGTCTTAAGCTGCAAGACTCTTGCAGCTGGTGGAGGAACACACAGATCACAATGATGGACTTTAAATCCGAGTTGGATCTGCTGATAAATCCATCCCTGGCATGGAACTGGCCCAGGGGGACGCCGGAGGGTCTGTGCTGTGGCAGGACAGCAGGACTGCACCCTGGACTGACAGACCCCACCAGGCAGAGCTCTGTGATGAGAAGCAGGGTGAAGGAGGTTTCTTTCTTTCCACTTTCTTGGAAGAAACTGAGCAGTTTTAATTATAATTGCTCAACAACTATCAAACCATTTTTCAACAATTAGCAAATCATTTTTGCTATTGACTGGTACAAGTAAAATTTCAGATGCACGTGGGAATGTGTGAATTGGATGAAGTGAATGGTGGCTTTAAATCTGTGCTCATATTTAATTTTAATTTCTCTTTTTGCACAAAACTCTTGATAATTTAATTTTAGAGATGGTGAAAAAAAAATGCTGAATATAAATTATGCAATGTAAAATATGCACGGTATAAACAAACAAAAAGCTCCTATTCAGCCCAATATCTAGATTTTTTTCTTTTTATACAAAGTCTCACTAATTTGAGTAATGAACTTGATCATTTCTGAAGCTCACTCCACTTGCTTATTTAATCAGTGATTATTGTTTTCATCAAAATGGGATGTATCGTGTAGGCAGATGAGGTTCTACATGAATATGGAGCAGCAGACAAACACTGGAAAAGCACAAAGCGGTGAGCATCATTCTGTACTAAATAAAATCCCAGTGCTTTTATAAAGCTAAAATTATATCATGTTTAGTTTTAATAATTAAATATCCTTGGGTATTAGCAGCTGGTTAGTCAAGTATTTCAGTACTCTCTTTTTTCAGATACTTTTCAGCAGATACTAAGTGGGCTCAGATGTTTTTGTGAGATAGGGTAATACTGTCTGTCCTAACTCCTGGTACTGCTGCATCCTCACAAGTGATATTCTGGCATTCCCAGGACCATGGTCCATCCAGAGTTCGTGGCAGTTACCTGTGGGAATTCTCTATACTGATCCCTGCAATGAGGCAGTGATTAGAAATGGAATCAGGTAAAGGCAACTTTGTGAGAAGCAAATTATCTTGACAAATACTTTCCAGCAGCCTTAGAAGTCATGTAGTAATTGACAGGAGTTACATTTGCTGCCACTGTGCCACAGTGGATGGGGCCTTATGGAAAGAAGTGGTTGCTTGGGAAATATTCCTGTGGAGAATTCCCTGCCATGAGACAAGGCAAGGAAAGACAGGGCAGTTCTGAGAGTGGACAGTGCTGATTTTCATCTATTAGCATGCTGTCACACGTGGAGCAATACATTTTCACAGCCTCTAAACTGGGAAACACCACAAAACCTTTGTTATGATTTCCCATAGCCTATTCCAGGAACACAGAGCTGGGTTTATGCTCTGGCTTACACAAGCATAAACTGAGTGCACTGCACTGATTCTGGAGCATTACAGATGTGAAAACAGGATAAAGTCCTTTGCACAGTGCTTTATCAGTAGGAAAGAGAATAGAAAAAAAGTCTTTTTCTCATTGATTAAAGGACTTGGCAAGAGGGAAATTGACTCACTTTTGTAGGTACTCAAAATATTTTAAGGAACAGAATGTGGGTAATTTGTGTACTGCTTTCTCCAAAGATGCACTTTGGGCAGGAGGTGCATTTACCAATGTTTCTGTCACTCCACAGGTTTTTTTCTAGTGAGAGAAAGCCCTTATTGTCATAAAAGTTTTAAAATAGAGGTATGCTGAAAAGAGAGATTTGTTTTTTTTTCCTTACAGGATTAAAACTAAGTAAATAACCTCATTAAATTTAGACATTCTGGGCATGAATCCTCTTTAGACACATGTCTCAATGTAAATAGCAGCGTGGCTTGAAGCTGCGTAGGTAACCTCTTCAGGTGCACGGCTGCTTCCTGCTCACTGTCCATCAAAATGATCATTTACATCAACACTCACCTTCCTTATTGATGGAAATGAAAAATGTGATAGACCTTTGACAGCGGGATATTAAAACAGCCTTTCTGTGCCAACTTGTCAGCAGATAGGTGTGTTCATTAGTTCCACACTCTGCATTCCATCAGTCCTTACACTCTTAATAGAAAAAGGTTAAAAACATTTGCATTTGGACTTGCTGATGTCATATGCCAACTTGGTGCATTTTTACCACAAAAATCACAATTCTTTCCATTTCTCCTGAGCACAGCTACCTTGGAAGGTTGCTGACTGAAGTGGCAGTGGCAGCTATTAGTGGAAGGTCAGCTAAAGTGACTAAGGGGAACATTGTCCTCACTGTGCTTTGTGTGAACCCATCTGCCTGCATGTGACAAGTTTCCCAGAAGTTCTTCCCGGTGTGGGCAGGCTCACCTGCCCCTGCTGTGCTGCTGCTTCTCCTCCATTGTAGCATTAATTTGGGAAGAATTCAGCTTGAACCGGAGCGGTGACTGTTGTTGGCTTGTCTTCTGCAACTCTGCCGTGTGGCATGGAGAGGAAATACGGACAAGAGCAATCACTGCTGGTGCTGCTCAGGGGAGAGCAGAGCTGGGCTGAGCTGCTGCTGCCAGGGATCCTGGCCTGGCTCCAGAGCAGCACCTGTGCCCCTTCACGGGCCAGAGTGAGGCACCTTCCTCTCTAGTGCTGGGGGATGTTGCATCCTGTCTGCAGAAGAGACCCCAAGCACACTGTGGCTCATCCTTTGCACGCCTGTGAACCCCGAGCAGGGGTGATAGTATTTAACCACTGATCCTACCTGGGAGCTATTAAAACTGGAGATGGTGTGTTAGCCTCTTTTTTTTACACTTTGTAGATTTGTACTCCCGGCAGACACGCTGAAGAGGGCACCAGGCAGATGTGGCAGTTCTCTTTCTTAAATCGCTTTCACAAGCCCCTGAACAGAAACCTCTGCTTGATTTCACCACTACCAAAAGGAAATCTGCTTACTCAAGGCTGGCACCTCGGTTTGGGAGAGTGGCACTGGGGGATGTGGTTTAGTGATGGGCTTGGCAGTGCTGGATTTGATGATCTTAAAGGTCTTTTTCAAATTAAGCATTTCTGTGATTCTATGTTTGGAGCTGACATAATGCTGAGTAATCATGTGATTCTGTGAATGCTAAGCATTTTAGATCAGAGTGTAAGCTGAAGAGTCTAAACCCCACATTGCTGTATTTTCTCAGCACTGATCTGCATTATTTTAATTTCCAAATACAAATAATGGGAATGCCAGCAAGGCTTGATGAACAGTTTTTGCCAGCACTGATAAAAATGGGCATTTTTTTCATGCATTTCAACTGACATCTCTTGTGGATTTTGTGGGAGAGGAATTTTGCTTTACTCCAGTATATACCTTTAACAAGTTTTCTAGCCCTTATCTAAGTTAGACACACGTCCCTGCCTTTACTTAAAAATATTTATTTGAAATAAGCATTTTTAGGCCTTTCTAGCAAAGGCTATCTGTCAGGCACTCAAATTCTGGGCTAGCAAGATGATAAAAATAAGTAATGGTGGTGATATGCTGCTGATTCATAAACTTAAGTAGAAAGTTGTTTAACAAATCAAGAGTGAAAATTTCCTTCCTTTTTAGCAAAATACCTCTGAGCTGCATGCATCAATACCAGGTTATTTGGGGAATAAGTCATCCTGCACGTAGCAAATTTTCTTTGATTATTTTCGTGTGTACCAGGTCTTACGCAGTTGCACATTTGGAAGGTGCTTCAGAAGCTTTTGTTATTCAAGTATTTTTCAGTGCATTTGTTGTTGTTAAGCATACAAATAATCTCGACTTAGCAATTGCGTGCAATTAGATTTATGAAAGGAAAACTACCTTAATGTATTTCATAGTTCTACTCTAAAATATAGTAACTTGCAACTTACAGCGCCTTTAACATCAGAGAAAAAGAGCTGCATGTGACATGGTATTACAGGGTAGTGTTTTTCTTATTTACTTTTTACTGCAGCAGCAGGGATGCTGAGAAAATGTCATTGTCACAGATGAATTAATTCTTAGGAGCAATTCAGAGTACTCCTGGGACTGAGGGGATTTAGTGAAAATGTTTCATAAACACCAGTGAGTTAAATCTCAAAACATTGGTGAGTTGGTGACGTGCCTGTGGTGGAGATTGACAATCTGAGTTATAACTGGATTGGCCTCCCTGGAAAAGTCTCCTTAATCAATGTACTTGTGCACCTAAGAGACTAAATATGAGTTTAAGGACAGCTCTCAGCTCTTGACCTTGTTTGTAATCCTTGCATATTCTGCTTCTGGACACGTGGACATATGGGCCCTGACCCATAAAGTAATTTATGACAATACAGTGTGAAAGTTGCATCATTTTGGGAGAGCTCCAAGTGTGCTACAGTTCAGCACTTACTGTTCAGGACTTCACCAGATCAGAGACACAGTGATTGCACCATTGTATGGTGTATTTGATAAAGGTCCTGGAGATTTAAAATGCTTGTGTTGAAATTGTGCTATAAAATAATTGGAAATTGAGTAATTTACTTTTTTTCCCAGTGAATATTTAAAGAAAGTCAAAAGCAACGTTACAAAGTTTTAATGAGTGCATGCGGTGAGAATTTTATTATCATAAAAGCTGCAGGGTTTATCAGCTGATATAGGGCTGGAGTTTTTCATTAGCCAAGGGCCTTTCAGGGTTTCATGGGATATAGCTGGAAAACATTCCAAACAAATGAATATTCTATTTTAAAAGAATAATGAGACATTGAGGGTTTTATAGACTCCAAAGTTTGCTAAACCAATATCTCTAATTAGATGGAGAAACTCTCTATAGAGGCTTTGCATCAACGGCAGTACACACAGCAAATGTTTTAAGCATTTACATATCAAATACCGCTGGCAGCGTTTTGGCAGCAGTCCAGAACTGTAGATAGTTTTAATCACATTTGTTCATTAATCCTTGGTGGAATTCTCTTATGTGGTCTCTTTAGGATTTTCATTTAAGCATGTGCTGCCGCTTCTCAGCAGTGGGCTTATTTATTTATTTTATAAATGCCATCTGAAGCCTTGAATTTATAGAAAATAGGTTGTGGAGTGGCTCAGGAAGCAAACGATGGAGTATATTCTATTTTCTCTCAGCAGATCTCCTTTGTACCCAGGCATTTATGTACTCTCACTAGGAAGAGGTTTATTCAGCAGTGTGACATCTAAAAAAGACTTCCACTCTTTCTTGACTATGTGAGTTCCTTTCTTTTCCATAGGAAGCAGACAATGGTTGAATGGGAAGCAGTAATTGAAAGCGCAGCCCAGATGACTGTGTTGCTAATAGAATGCCTTGAGCATCACACAGCACTGGCGGGAGAGTCGCTGCATCCCCTGCGATGAGTGATCGGTGCTTGCAGCATGCAAGTGCAGAAGGCTGACATGGAAACACACAGGTGTGAATTCCCAGCCCTGGTGGCAGCGCTGGTGCTGGAGCACAGCTCTGATCTCCCAAGTACTCCAGCGAGCTGAGCTGCTGAGGCAATAGTTTTCTTCCATTATCTTGTTCCTCCGTTAAACCTGACTTGAAAGACAAAACAAGCCATTTAAGACAACACTGTTGTAAAAGCAGAGGTATTAACTGTCACCCAGAGCCTTTCTCATGCAGTTGGCCTCTGAAATTGTATCTGCTGTTCTCATTTTTATGGTTTGTTTTATGAGTGGCTGTTGTTATAGGAATCAGCTTTACTGAGAAAAGCCTGCCGTGCTCGTCCTTGTTCTGTGGTGGATAGCAAAGGCTAAATATAGCCTTCCCCTTTCTTTGCATTTTTAGATGGCAGACTTGTTGGGGTTTTTTTTTCTTACTTCAGCCTGAGTCAGGCCCCACTGAGCCTCCCTTGCACTAATTTGGCTTTGGAGAGGAAGAAGGACTTGGGAGCACCAATGAAAGGGTCATGCTGCCTATCCAGGGTCTGAAAGCTGAGCCCTGCAAACTTTTTCCTGCATTCTTCTCATGCTGCATTTGCATGGTTGGTCATCTTGCTACAGGTGTTCCAGGAAGAGGTTTTGTAGCTTTTGGCTTTCTTCTGTTGGATCATTTGTCTGTTGCTTCCTTTTGTAGGGTTACATGCCGTGCCCACATGCATGCCAAAGTGGAGGGACCAGAACAAGTCAGGATCCCTTTCTGGAGAGGGAAATGCCTCGAGTGCTTTCAGAGTGTGCTGGATGCTGTGCAGGTGTGTGCAGCAATTGGCAAAAACCCTTCCCTGTCTCCTGGGCTGCTCTCCTTCCTCCCCAGCTCCTCTGTGCCCCTGCAGGACTGTCAGGCAGCTGCAGAACCTGGGGAGCCAGGCAGAGCACAGGCACTCCCTGTGCAAGAGGGAGAGTGATAGCCCGGGCTTAGGAATAACCAGGGAAGGAACTCTCCTGGAGGAACTCTCCTGCCACAGGGGCTTGGTAGTGATGGCATGCCCTAATACTCTACAACACAGGGTTCATGAATATGAAATTCATAACTTACTGGAGTCGGTGAGCTTAAGTATCATTGTAAGAATTTATTGAAAAGAAGGTAGCAGAATTTAAGGCATTCAGTTCTTCCACTTTGAGGCTCTTGTGTGCACATCTGCATGTTTAACCATATTAAGCATTAATATCATGCTTAACTCTGAATAGGTTAGTTTGCCCCATAATTCCAGGTTTTGTCTCTGCAGTCTTTTCCTTCTAGTGATCTTGGCAAAGATCTGCTGGGGTTGCTGTAGGTCTGGGTTCTGTGGGGCTGTGCCTTCACACAGTCACAGGAGTCCTGGGAAAGGAAACTGTGGGGATGAGTCAGGTGGGTACGGGTGGAAATACCAAAGCTTTGGGCGGGGAGAACTTCTAACAGTTTTGACTTTTTGCTTCTGACTGTATGTTTGCCTTCATCATCCCTGCTTCAGAGGCCCTTCATTGCTGCTTCAAACCACATTAGCCTCCTTGCCCTATTCTCCCAAACACTTTTGCCTTTGTGTTTCTTTTTTTGCCTGTTCAGCTGCTTTTGTAATCCTTGCCTGTCTCTCCAGCACCCCACACCAGACAGAACTACTGCTGTGTTTGCTGCCACCACAGATCACCATGGCAAGGCTCCCCTCCCTGCACTAACTCCTCCTCTGAAGCAGCCAGCAGACTTGTCATTAGATAGCCTTAAGTTAATCAAGCTGAATAATTAATAAACTCAGAGCAGTTCTCTTTCCTTCATCCAATTCCTACACAGGATCAAAACGTTTTGTTTCCATACCTGTGTGCTGCCAAAAGCTTCTGAATATTTGATCTAACTTAGCCAAATTGTTATTAACCTGTATAGGTTTTGACATATTAATAGTCCTATTGAAATGGCTGCTGTTCCCTGCATCCTTCAAGTTGCCCATGTATTAAAGTACCTTGCTGAATCAGAACCTTTTTATTTGCCATCACTATCTTCCAGAAGTAACAATCTCTTATTTTCCTTTTCTCATATTCTCCAGAGGCTTTCCTAATCTGTTTTCACAGCTGCAGACCGAGGGCATCTCTGCTCTTTGTGTGAATTAGTCACTAGGGTTGGAGGGTTTGCTTAGAGGCATCAAGACCAGCGCTGCCTCTTGCTGTCCGCAGTGTCCGGCCGTGGCTCTGTGTGTGCAGGGACTCGCTCGCACCGCTCCCTGCACAGACCTCCAGCGTGTTCAGGCAGTGCAGACACAAAGTCACTGTTCCTCTCCCAGTTTGTCATTCCAGTCCTCAGTGTATGGGCCGTATTCTGAAATTATTGCCATGCTCAGTGAGTGCTTACTGAGTTTGCCTGCTCACACCCTGGGACACCCCAGCCCAAGGCCAGGGGCTGCTCTTGAGGGAACACTGATAGCAGACTTTGCTTTGGCAATATCTTCTGAAATTCCTTCTGGATATAGGACTCACCTTTTCCTCTCCCTTAGACCTGTAACTCTAATCTTGACCTAACCCCAAGCAGAGTCCCAGCCCAGGGGCTCAGCCACATCCCCAGGTGAGCAGTGCCATGGGTTGAGTCACTTCTGCAGCCTCTGGGGCCCCACTGCCTGCCCCACCGCATGCTGCCATCCTTGAGCCCAGCCCTACAGGGGCTTGGCTGAGCTTTGCTGAGTGGCACCTTAGCAGGCAGGTGGGCCTGCACCCCTGCCACCCCTGTCCACCTTTGCTGCAGGAGGAGAGCTGTAGGACCTTACCGAGGTGACCTCAGCAAGGCTCTGGGGAAGATGGGCACCCCCGTCCCAGCTGGCAGACCTGCCCTTGCTGAACACCAAATCTGCCTCAGTGAACTCAAACGTGCTTTGTTTCCCAACACTCTTCTTCACTTGTCATCTTCTCGTGGCAGCCCTCCCCCACGCACAAGCTTTCTCCACTCTTGGAGTTCACTGGAGGATTAGTTTTGCATTTCTCCCTGTGTGCTGCACACCTGAAAATGCCCATTTTCTCTCAGCCTCTCTACACTCACACCATCCTCCTCCCTGCTAATGATACAGGTAGCCAGTTGACTAATCCTTCTCCCTGGTGCCTTGCCCTCCAAGTGAGTTTAATAGCAAAAGGAAATAGAAGTGGGAGCTGTGTGGATGCATCCATTAGGCCCAGCCTCAGGCACCAACTGCAAAAGGGCTTTTTCCTCAATCTGTGTTCGTGCTGTGTTACACACTGGGGAAACTGATAGCAATGTGATATGTAGCATTAGTGTGTTTTTAATCAGTAGCATGAACTACCCTCCCTCTCCCCATGACTTTATTTCCTTCTTAGGGAGGCTGTATTGCACTTGTTACTTTCTGTTTTACCATGATAGTTAGTAAAAGACTTTGTGCCAAATCTATGCTCAGTGAATTATCCCTGAAATTTGTGGAGCTACAGCAGAATTTAATTTGGCAGTGTGGAGTTGCAGTTGCTCCCACTGATGTCTTCAGCTGAAAATCTCAGCTTTTGATTGCCTTACTTAGAGAAGAAGTGGCCCATGTCTCCAGTCTTTGTCCAAAGGAGTGCCAGAGGCATTGGGAATAGCTGGTGCCAGAGGCACTGCCGTGGCAGAGACGGTGTGAAGAAGTGTGGCAGCAATCTGTGCCAGAGGCGTTTAGGAAATCTACCCCTGAAGGCAGAGTTTTCTGAAAGGTGAGGAGGATTTTAACAAATGCATTAACATCGATGGAGTGTTCAATACCTTTGATTTTCTTCTTAATGTCTTCTGGTGGAATGAGTCAGAGGTGATGTGCAGCATCCTCATGATGTTGGGGCCAGAAGGAGCACTTTGAATGAAGCTTAATAGAAATTCAGTGTGCTGCCATGCTGAGCATAGAATTGGTTGACTGCATAAATCTAAATGTCAATTAACTAGAAACTTTTACCAAATGGAACTATGATATTTTAGTTCCATGTTGTCAACACGTGAAAAGAAGCATATTAATGGACAGGGAGTAAAATTTGGTATGAGCTCTGTAAAACAAAAATTAAAAATATTCAAAGTAGGACCAAGATACCACCGATGTTTTCAAGAAGAGGGAAAATGTCAATTTATTGATTACTTTGAGAGCTAAGCATCATTTGGGCATTTATAAGAATTACCTGAAAACTGAGAAGCAATGAGAAATTTGTATGGCAGCCCCAACTCCTGATACACTTGGTAGAGTACTGCTGAATAGCAAAATACAGGTTGGTGAGCAATCTAGAAAGGATAATGTTTTATTGAGTGGTGTGGATTGTTACTTTGGTTGATTTGATTTTTATCCTGTAAGGAAATTAAAGCTCAAGCACTTCCAAACTTGATTATATTTCTAAAGATCATCTTTGCATGCCAGCTTTTGCCTAGAAACTCACCCGAAGATGTCAGCCATTGAAACCATTTCATGTGGAAGCATTGCTAAGTAAATTCACTAAATGCCTATTCATCCCAGTAAGATGGAGAGTCACTGGAGCAGCAAATGTGGAAATCTGCACAGCTTACTATACAGAAAGCAGTTTCTGAGTTTGCCAAATTGAGATGCAGAGTCTGACCCTGGGAGGTATTGCAGCTCACATGAGGGAGTAAAGGAGGAGGGTCTCAGGGCCCTGTCTGGCAGGATGGCTGATTGACAGATAATTCATTTGGTCTAGATAAAATCAATGAGATTATTAAGTTTACTTGGCTGTTAACATTTCCAGGTTGTTGCAGCCTGACCCCAGAAGTTAAACACATTTTGTACAGTTAAACACATTCAGGTTTAACTTGGTTTTATGTGGCTTATAATAATGAAATGTTTTCAAAAATACAGTACTATTGACAGCTTTTATCTTGAGTCTTTCTGCCACCAACTTCATTACAGACCATTGCTTGAATGGTGTTGTATCCGTAAGGTTGTGGGTTTGAATGCAATTCAGGAGATTAAGATCTTTTTAATGTGATTTATTCAGTTTTCCTAAATATGCTGATCTAGATAAATAGAGAACATTTTTGCTCCATTGTTAAAGAAATAACAGACCACAAAAGCTGTCAA
Source organism: Hirundo rustica (assembly GCF_015227805.2). Classification (NCBI taxonomy): domain Eukaryota; kingdom Metazoa; phylum Chordata; class Aves; order Passeriformes; family Hirundinidae; genus Hirundo; species Hirundo rustica. The sequence continues at coordinate 8,136,385 of NC_053464.1, forward strand.
GCATAAATACATTCCTGGACATGTCAGCTGAAATTTTGAAAATGCTGGTGTCAGATTGCCTGTCATGCTAATCAGAATTAACCTTCTAAATTCCTTTGTTCCTGTTGATTATATTGCCTTTTTGACATCAAAATTCTCTTGCTTTATGCATTCCAACCTTGGCCTGTTCTCTATTTCACAATGAAAACAAATAAAATGCCAATAGATACTGAACCAAATTCCCTAGGAAATATCTAGCAAAGCACGTAAAATGGAACTATCAATGCAGTCATCTTGCAGCTGGATTTTCATACTTAAAAAGTGTTGAGCAGTACTACTTCATACATTACTCTCTTATAGTGCTTAAAATACCTGCCAAGGGTTGATAAGAAATTTGCTAAGGTGTAATAAACCTGTGCTTCCTTCCAAGTATGGTTTCCTGAGCAGAGGGGGTGATTGAAGTTTAGCAGCAGGATGGAAGGTTTTTTTCGAACCACCTCCTTCAGAATCTGAGAGTGGTCCCCAAATGAGAGCAATAAATCTCTAAATTGCTCTAGGCACAGCGGTTTTCACAGAGTAATTTGTGCACCCTTTTTCTTTCTCTCACAGGACAAACGATCAGCTCGTGGCGTTCCTGTCCAGATACCGTGATATGAACTTCTTGAAGTCACATGGGAGGGACAATGCAAGGTGAGCTGACCCTTTCCTCACCTGTTTTTTTACCAGAGCACTGAGAATTTATGGTATGGTGATGGTTTTCCAGAATTACCTGATTGAAGAAATCCCTAGTCCAGGAAAGAGAAGTGAGTGAGGAGGAAATCCTTCTCTGAGGATTGTTGTTTCTTGGCCCAGAGTGACTCATTCTCAGAGTCAGAGACGCTTTTGTGGGGAGAGGGGCACTAAGCTGACTGCTGCTGCATCCCCTGTGGACTTGGCACAGGTCAGTGTTTTGTGAGCACGTGGCAACTGCCCCACACACCAGCACTGCCCAGGTGGCCCCAGGCACGCTGCTGAGCAAGACCTGTGTTAGCTGAGCTCTGCAGCACACCTGGCATGGGCAGAGCCCGGGTGTGGGAGCCTGTAGCAGCCTGCAATGCGAGCAGGGGTGAGGATGGTGGCTGGAGCTTAGCACAGTCCTCTAACGTTTGGAGGTCCTTGGATCAAAATTCATCTTCCTCTACCCTGCACAGATCTCCCAAAGAAGAGAATGTGCTGTGTTTCCCACCAGTCATCAGTAATTCTTAAACTTGTCATTGTGGTTTGAGGGAGCAGCAGTGACCAAACACCATCTTCCAAAGACTTCAACAACCTCTGCAGATGAAGGAAGTTTCCCGTGTGACTGCAGTGGTCCTGTTTTCCTATTCATAGTTTTGCTGTTTCTCTTTTTTTCTGGTTTTGTACCATAACAGCAGTCCTGCTGCACTTCCAGAAACTCCATATGCTGGGTCCCAGTGGCTTTGCATCTAAAAATATTGTTTTATTCTGCCTGGGTCACCAGGTCCTCCCTTTATTCTGTAAAATGTCAAGTGTACCCAGAGAATGTGACATGCTGAGTCGCGTGTTCAGCATAGCAGGCAGGCAGAATAACTCACAAGTCTCTCTCTCTTCTTGGCCGTTCTTACTCGTCACCAGATTTATCAATTCTGTCATGTTCCTGTTTAAATTAAGTCCTCACGAGCATTCATCTTGTGCATGCACAAATTCTATAGCAGGTAGTAAAAAATAATCCTGTGAGGAGTCATATTTAAAGCCAAGTCAACAGTTTTCACAGGAGAGTCCCTGGTTTGGGAAATGCAGAGTGTCAGAGTGATTGGCAGACTCAGCTCCAGCTGGCAATAGTGATCGACAGCAGAGTTAGTGTGGAAAAGAGGAGAGAAAGAGTCAGGGAAAAGCAGTTGGTCTCTTGCCTCCTTGTGTCTCTGGTCTCCTGAGTCTTCTCAAACTCCTTGAGCTGGCTAAGGAAAATAACTAATGGATTATGACACACCAACATCAGGCTGGTTCAAACATGCCAACTTCAGCTGGATCAGAACAATTTAGATCAATTAAACACACTAAGCTGATATTAATTTAATAATGAAATGAGCTAATGTGCCACTTGTCCTTCTGTCACAGGAATAGCAAACTCATTTAATAGTTCAATGGTTCTCTTTGTATAAACAACTGAATACCTTTTAGATTATTACAACATGTCACCATATTTTTTTTTTTTTTTTCCTGGATTTCTACCATAAACTCCCTGTGCATTAGGGGACATGATTTGGGACATGAATGCAGATTTGCCATCCTTGTCTGCCACGGTTGCCTAATCCCTGAGTCCCATAGTGCTCCCACTGCTGACCACTGGATGAATGGATCCTTTCACATTACCCCTTGGCATGTCCCCAGGTTTTCTGTCAGGGCGGTAGAGTGGCTTCCCTCTTCCTGCACAGCCCAGGCAGCTGTAGACACACTAAAGCCAGCAGCTGCACATGCCTCTCAGTAATGCTGGTGTTGGGTAAAAATTCATTCCATTGTTTCCAAAAGCTGATCAAAAAGTAGTTATCAGCTGATTGTATTGTGGGTGAATTTCCAGCTGTACCTCCACCTGTTGAGAAATACCTGAAGTGAAGATTTCTAGCCTGATATTTCACGTTTAGTGTTCGAGTGACTCAGTCTTGACTAAACTGGTCAGTGTACCCTCTGCTCTCCCCATCTGACAGGCAATTCCCACCCGACTTTCACCAAGTGCCCAGGTGTGTATCACACCAGTGATAATCAGACCAGTGAGTATCACACCCTGTAGTCAGAATGTGACATCCTCTGGGCTGAAATACCTCCTACGAGCTCAGGCAGGTGGGCCAAGAGCAAAAGCCAACCTAGGCTGTCCCCCCGTGTCCGTGTCCTCCAGCCAGTGTCCCCAGGGAGCAGAAGGGTGTGTAGCGGTGCTGCTTTACAATATTCTCCCAGTCTCTTGTGACCTTTGCCTGGGAAATTTCCACAGCCAAACTCAGTGACTTGCTCATTGTAAGAGTAAGGGATGTTGTTTTTTTCCTATTAATCTTTCCAGTTTTTAAATTTTGCTCTTTGCTTTGTCCTGTCAGAGCCCAGGGGAAAAGAAATACCCCATGAAGAGAATGGTATGGCCAAGAGCTTAGCAAGGGCTGGAAGAGAAGCAACAGCCTCAAAGATTGGCGGCAAAAACTTAAGAAAAAGAAAAGGACAGCTTTTAGAACACAGGCCAGTGTCCATGTTATTGGGCAATAGAAGAGAACTCCCTTTGGATATCCTATCTCAAAACACATTGGAACAGATTTTTTTTTTGTTTAAAACAACTAATTGAAGCCATAGTAGGGGAGAGGACACTGGACTGTACTGGCTGCTGCCCCATGTACAATAATGATTTAGCTGGTCCAAGGTGTTTTTCTCAAAGCACGTGAACTAATAATACAGTAGCACAGCACCTAAACATAATTGAATGCAATGTATAACCCTTGCTGATACTTTTAATTTATGGGTGAATAATGGCACCTAATCAATAAGCTTTTCAACTGTCAAAGTCTGCCTTGTAAACAACTGAAAACTCTTAATTTTAAGTCATCATAGTCTTTGGATCATACAAGAGAGAAAGATTAGAAGTGCCATCTTAGAGCCGAAATGCTTGTACAGCTCAATTACAGTGTACTTTGTATTCAAGCCATGTTCCCAATCAGTACATGTTTCACTGCCAAATAAGGAGAGAAACCAGGCTTCCTTTTATAGAGTTAAGGTTTCTTTTAGTTATGCCAAAGTCATGAAAAAGTGCATTGCTCTGATTTTCTTTTAGTGGTTTCAGCAAAGAGAATGGACATGAAAATGGCTCTTTCACTCAGCTGGAGAATCATTTTTTCCTGACAGAGGTGGATGTATGAAGTGAAATTGCACACAGTGGCTGGGGTTGTTACATAGTGCTTAATGGGCAACACATTTCCTCCTCTTTTCAGTGTCTTAGACTATTAAAAGCAAGTGAATATCTGGTAGTTGTATAAGCTATTGCAATTAGAATACGCTGATTTTTTTTCTTTTTTGGCAGGAGCAGCACCTGTCGGATGTATTATAAAATATAAAGACAGTCAAATGTGACATCTTCAATGACAGGCAGGAAAAGGGGGGGTTTGTATGGAAACCTCTCCACAGCAGTCATTTGGGAAATAGTGTAAACATGCTGAGAATGCTGGATACTGTTAGATCCTGGAGAAATCTTGAGCTCCTAGGCAAAATACAAACAGCTAAAGACAAAGCCCTTAAAGTTTTGGCATATATCCATATTCTTTTCTTCTGCTGACTTTTTCTCCTCATTACTGCTGTTCTTTGCAGTTGTGTTGTCCTCTTTCTAGTTTCTGGGTTCCAGGTAATTTTAAAGCTGTTGGTGAACTGTACCAAGGAGCATCACAATCCCATCCCAGTTTCAGAGGCTGGAGAAACCTTAGCTACCAAAGGACTAGAGCTCCCAAAACCTCCACTGCTGGCACACATTTGCTTCACCCCCATTTCAGACAGGCCTTTTTTCCTCAGTGGCACACGCTGTTTGTTGGTGTGCTGTGCATGGGGTTGATGAGGGTTTGGTGGTCAGTTAGGAAAATGGATCACACTGCTCTGTATTGCACTGATGAATTGCCCAGTAAGTACCCAAATACTAGGGGAAAAAAATGGATTAATTATCGCTGCTGTTGGAATAGTTTAATTGTTTAACCACAGGTCCTAGCAGCACTTACACTGCTGCTCATGTAACGTATTTGGTGGTTCCTTTGGCACAAATTACCCTCAGCCTCATATTTTTTTTGCTAAATTTTTTAGAACACTTGAGTATTCTGGAGCACATGGACTAAGATCTATTTTTTGCTTGGAAGTAGTTCAGCCCAACAATTGCATGAGAAGTGTAGCGATGGAAATAGCAACATGCATCTTCTCTGCAAAGAGACTGCACTTTAAAAATTTAGACATTACAGCTAACTTTCAAATGTTCTTAGTGCTTTATGCTAAGCATTAGGGGAGCCATAAAGCCTTTACTGCTTCAGCTCGACAATTCGCCTCCTTGTAGGGCTTTTATTTCTGCTCAGTTTTGGAAAACAGTGCTCTAAGCTGTCAGTGCAAAGAGAAACAAAACCAGCCATATGTCTTGATGTGGGACTGAGCAGGATGTTCTTCGTTCTTGGAGTGTACAAGCACGATCATCCGCTGGTTCAGGAAGGTGCTTTAGGTGAGAAGGTTTGAAGTAGCCATGCTTTATGGGGCAAGGACTGAATTAGGATGGAGGTGAAGATTGAGATACTGGTAAAATAATCAGGAATCTTATTGCTATCTAAGAACACTGAGCAGCAAGCTTCATTTGCAGCCATGTAATCAGCCCTGTCGTCTGAGGTCCTGAGGCGTTTATAAAGTGGTTATGACAGGAAACATTATTTTAAGCTGGACAGATGTTGTTGGTCCTGGTGTACCCACAGGTCAGTGGCCTGATTTGGTAGCTTGAAAACCTTTATAGAAGGGACTCACACTTGCCCTCAGTCACGAGAAAGGAGGTGAGGAGACAAGAAACCTTCTAGAGAAGACATTTTTTGGAGACAAACAGATGGCAAAACGTCAGGTTTCATATCATTGAGTCTGTCTGTGGTGAGCTCATGCTACATCTCTGCATACCATCATTTGCAGTTTTGGTTATTTAATATAAAAAGAAACAGAATCACTTGAGTCATGATCTCCCTGATGGTGAGAAGAAGCCATTTCATTTTTGACCTTCTAAAAGCTGTTTCAGTATTGCTTAAAAGATACTGTGTAAGAGAAGAGTGGGGGAAAGAGACCTGCAGGAAAATCTTTGAAAGTCTCTCTTGAGCTTACGCTCACAAGGAAGTGCATGGAATTATTGACAAAACAAGGCAATTCCTAGTAGAGTCATTACTGCAAAAAACAGACTTTGCAAGTTTCCTGCAACTGAAGGATTTTAGAGGGTTTTTTTTCATTTTGCTTCCTGGCCTGCAACATTAAAATATTGAGAAACATTGAGGCTTTTTAAGACTTTGTCTGAAAAAGAAACTTGTTCTTTGAAAGAGAGAAGGTGGAAAGAAAAGTTTTTCAAAACCAGTGGAAGTTAATATGTAGGAAAATGTGGAGAAGAAGAAAGACTCATCAGAAATTTCTTTTAAATAGAATACAAAGGTATGCTAGGACTAAAGCATTAAATGGGTAATATGGGAAGATTGCATATGAAAGAAGCAGAAACAAATTATATAGCATGAGGTACCTATTGTAAGCTTGAAAAGCCTCATCATGTCCATATAGAGATGGAATAATGACCAGATAAAATGTGTGTATTCATCAGCTTTCAACAGCATCTTATGTGGAATACCCTAAGTGCCATGGCTGCTTGGCTTCCATAGAGATGCCATTGATTAAGAAGTGACACATTGAGCATAATATTTCAAGGTGAACTTGTGTCTTGAAAGAGATATTCAAATTACTGTACCATTTTTGCTGCACCGTAAATGATCTAAACTTTCTCTTTCCCAGTGTGTGTGGCAGCAGTAGTCTGCCCCAGGTTTAATTGCACACTGAACATCCAAGCGTTTAACAAACCCTGAAAACCGCTGTGGTAACATGGACTGTCAAGAAATCCTTCCAGTGGAGCTCCTTGTTCCCGTGACTTGCTGTTTAGCTTCTGCAGACCCACAGAAACTCCAGGAACAAACATCACACACTGCATCTCTCGGCTCTGTCTTACTTTTGGAGGCTGTGTCACCTGGGTTTTCTGCTCTGTTGTGGGACATGCAGAGATACAGGTGACAAGCACTAATCACATTTAAAAGTAAGATTTCCCTATGTTCCTTGGTAACTCCTGAACATTTAGCAAAACTGCTAAAGCATTTTAATTTGTGTGCTTATTTATGGCTTTTTCTTCTGCTCCTGAAATAAGCCCAATCAGGAAATAAGCCCAATCTTACCAGAGAAAATTCAGTCAAGAGAAAAATTCTTTCTGATATTGTTGATGTTTGTTTCTCCATTGACATTAAAGCTTTGGGCTATTGTTGAGATAGTAATGAGCTTAAATATTTTCTTCTGAGTAAGGGAATTAACAAAAGATAAGAATTCTGCTCTCATAACATTTTTGACCTCATAGCAATTGCATTCAGGATGCCACAGTTAAAGCACATTGAAAAGCAAGTTACAATTATTTTTTCTCTTCCATCATTTCTGTCTGTACTGAGAGTTATTTTCAAGGCCTTTTGAAACAGCAGGAATTGTTTGTTCTGTGCTTTCCACACGGTGTGTGTCATACTGGGTAGAAATCTTCCTCATCTTGGCAGGCCAAGTGGGTGCTATTTCTGTTTGACACTGTTCCCCTTTTCAAGCTTCATCTCCATTTTGGGAGTGGGGGTCAGCCCTGGAGGCTTTCAGCATGACAGGAAGAGGTCTTGGGGAACATACTGCAACATCCTATTCTTAGAAAAACAGGTGAATACCTGGTACCATATAGACATTGCATTTAAATAGCCGATTGTTAATTATTTCAGATGTTTAACCCTCAGTAGAATAGAGTTACTCATGGAAATGGAGTGAAATCAGGGTCAGCTTAACTCAGCATACTCAGTGGATGCCGGGATTTCCACCCTGAGCAGGCAGGGAATGCTCTGCTCTGCACAGGTTGGAGATTCATTAATCTTGTTATTATAAAGAATTTTTCAGGGCCTGGTTTATGGAGATGTGTGGTAGCCTAGAGATGGCTCGATAATGACTTCCTGCAATTGATACACTCAAGATTGTCAAATTATAGTTCAGTGCTTTCTAGTTGGTCACCTAAACTGCAAATTACTGTTTGGCGCTTCCCAGCTGATTGACTCTGGTAAGTGTTTCCAGGGGGCTCTGCAAACGCTGCTGGCGAGTGACTCTCACATTTCTCATCTGTAAAAATATTTACTTGACTTTTTGCACTGAAATGGATTTTGTTCCTCAAATTTTTGTCTGAAGACAAATAAAAGAGGAGCAGATAAAGGATGCAGGGCTTGTCCACATACACTCAGAGAAATAAGGACATGATGCCAGTGGAGCTCCTAGCTCTATAGATTCTTGCCTTGACATTGGCTTTTGACTTGTGAGGAACTGTTTTGCTGGAGATTTGTAACTTTTATTCATAGCTCTTATTCTTAAGTCCTGAGTAGTGATGATGAAGTCCTGGGTAGGTGCACCTGGTTAACAGTGAAATGTCAATGGGAGGTTTTCTAGGTGAGAGGCCGGAATCAGGAAACATTTAGGAAGAAACCTTTTCACCTTAAAAATATATATTCTTTCCAGAAAAATCCTTTTAGTGATAAAGTTACTGATATATGGCGTTAAGCAATTTGATAGCCTCCAATACTTTAGGAAATTTTACTCATTCATAAACTTCAGGAAACAGAAAACAGTGAACTCTCTGACTTACATACTGTGTAAGTAGAGCATTCAGGAGTAAGGGTCTCTAGAAGTTGCTGTGGTTTGCACTGTCCCTTGGAGAAAACTATCCAAAAGGAGGATACGATTGTGATGTTTTTGCTGATATTAAGTAACTGTGTGACAATATTTATTAGCAGTTAGAACATAAGAGGTGAGCTGTGTTTATACTCATGTTGTAGGGGTATGTGCTACATAAGTTACAAATGCTTTATGTGTTACACAGTCCTAGAATCTTGTCTGAAATGCATTTATAAATATTTAAATAAACTACAAAGTGAGAGGAGTTCCCTGAGCTGGATTGCAATTGTGAGTTGCCTGGACTGACGTCTGTACTCAGTGGCAGAGCATGTGCTGCAGGCAGTGGGGTTTTTTTAGCAGGGTATAAAAATAACTCTCTGGAACTGTGTGAACTGTGAGGCTGCATCCACACACAGGGCACAGTGGCACCCTTTATGTGTCAGTGTCTGATTGCTGAGCTCAGGTGCTGACACACCTTCTTAATAACCTGTGTTTCCTGCTTACTTTTGACTGTCATCCCAGGCCCTCAAAACTGGAGGCTCTCTAGAAAGAGTTAAAATTGATAAGGGGAAGCATAAGATGTCTTAGATGGAGTGTTCTATGAAATAAGGCAAAACGGCATGCTTTTCTTAACCCTAGTCTTATTTTAATTCTATTTCCTTCTGGTTGACTCTTTTCCTATCATTGTTATTTTACTCCTGTTGCTTCTTTTAGATTAGGAAAATGCCAGCTGTCTTCAGTTGGTGATAATCTCTGTTGTGTTTGGCCAACCATACTGGGGTTCAGTTGGACGTCATTGTCCTGGCCAGTGCATTTGCAGCTGACAGAGGTGTGCCAGTATTACCTGATGGTCAGGGTGACAGGAAGCACTTGAATTTTTCAACATTGACAAAGATTAAGGAAATGCTATTACTAAGCCTTTTTTTTTTTTTTTTTTTCCCTACTTTTAATTTGGGAGTTATCTGCAGGCTGTTTTGTGAGACCCTGGATAGAAAGACCATGGGAAAAACCACCCCTTTTTTCTATTTCATTGCTCTTTCTGAAGCTTGGCCTGGCTTTGTAAAATTTACAGTTTTGGTATTCCCTTGAGCATAACAAGAAACTAATGAAACACAGCATGAGACTAGAAACAAACCAGTAGGGTCATACTTTTGCCCTCCATCTTCCTATCTTTCTTTTCAGAGGTGGCTGCAATCATTCTTGGATGGCTAGTCAAGAATCTTTATGAACTGTTTGTAGTGTTCAAGAGTTTTTCATTTCTTGAAAAGGCCTATGTGGCATACAAATACCCACTTCCCTTTCCCTCAGGCAGTATTCAATGTGCTTAGAGTAAGTTCTTGCCTGCCTGAGTGCCAAAATCACTGTGGCTGGAGTGGCTGGGAGCATCAGTCATCCTAGAAGAGAGCCTGGAGGGAAAAAAGGGAGCCTCATTCACCTTTTCCACTTTGGTTGCAGTTCAGCTCTCTGTGCCAGCAGCCTCTCCTATTCAGCTTCCAGCAGATCTGAAATTCACTTGGTCCCCTTGGCTCCCAGGGAGCATAAATGAACAGCAAGCAATGGCCCAGTGGAGAGCTGTGTCTTCACAGCCCCTTGTATAAATCATTGCTTCCTAGGCCCCAGAAGTTATTTGCTATGCTAATGCCTTATTCATTGGGGTGTAGTGACTGTGTGAAGAGGCTCAGTAAAGGTGATCCTTCTCAAAAACACCTGCTCTCTGTTCAGCTGTTACATACCTGAAACCTGGTGTGCTGTGTCTAGGAGGGTTTCACGAAGCACAAGTAAAAGTGTCATTTCTTTGAGATCTCTAAAGGCATTGCAGCTCTTCAGTTAAGCAATGCTGCCTTGAGGTTGAGTGATTGGGGAGTACATCTACTTTCTTCTACTAACCCAGTTGTATAAGATTAGGAGGCTGAGGTTTGTTGTGAAAACAGTTGTACTTCCAGGAATTGGCTTATTTCACTCCATATCCTGAGATTTGCTTTTCCAAGCCATTAGCTCAAAAAACCCATAGAACTGTGCACGTATAGAAAAAAAGGAGCCTGTCAACTATTTTGGAAAGCATGAAGCTGTGAGTCAGGATTTGCTGGGACCTTCTCATCTCGAGTGTGGTCATGCTCCTCTGCTGCCAAATTCAGACAATAAGGCTGAAGCTGTTACAGTACCATACAGGCTGAGGCAGTTTCTATGTAGAGCAGTTTTTGAAATAGCCGGATGTTTTTTTTTGTTTGAGGGTTTCTATTGCAGTCAAGGAACCTTCTATTTGAAAAGGAGAGCAAAGGGTGATGAATTGGTAGAGACAGCAGTTGAAAGAAATTATTTCATGGAAAAGAACTTTATGTTCCTATTTAAATATAGTCGATAAAGTTCTGTTATTTTCTTAAAATAATTAACTCTAATGAGCATTTAGTTTTGAAGAGAAATAAATAAATGACCAAACTTTCAGGCACATTAATATTTGATTTGGAGATAACTGCATAAATATTGAATTTGAAGGTTGCATTCCAGAGCACTGCATTAAAATTGCAAGACTTTTCTATTATCCTTCATAATGGAACATGAAATTAGAAACTTGTTCATGGAAAGAAAAATTTCCCGATTCCCATTTATGTGTTTTCAGCACTGTTGTGTTAACAGAGGAGCTCTTCTCATACTGTGAAAAGACATAGCTATCAGTAGGACATAGACCCTCAAGTCATTTACGGTCCTTTTGAACATTAATATGCACCATTTCATAATTGCATCTCAGTTCTTTGAATGGTATAAAACAGAACTTTGACCAGGAGTTGGCCTACAGGGTTAATGCTCATGTTTCCAGATGCAGGACTCCAGCAAGCTCTGGTGTTTGTTGCTCCTTAACTTTTATTCTTCGCCCTTTCCTTCAGTAGCATGTGTTTTGACACTAAAGCGTCATCTTGACTTGCTAGTCTGAAACACCCTGGCACAGCTGTGTGTGGCTCAGGGGAAGGCTGTGCCCCTCTCGCTCTAGGTGCCCCAGCTGTTGTTATCCTGCGCCCAGAGACGTCTGGGGCTGCAGTGTGTGGTCAGGGAGCGTTTGTTACTGCTCAGAACGTGGGGGATGTGTCCAGTGCTCACATCCAACGGGGGTGAAAGGTGCTCAGCTCTGCTCGGTGCCAGTTCACGGCTTCCCTGCTTTTCCTCCAGGGAATTCATTCCCAAATGGAATAACAAACAGAAAACCTGGACCAGACAGTCTCAAAACTGGGCATCCAGTCCAAAGTGTTTTCAGACACAGATTGATTTCCCAGCTTTTCTTCTCTTATATTGGTCTCAAATAATTAATTTCCATAACTTTGCAGTTCTGCAGTTGTTCTTCTAATTCATGGTTCAGCAATAACGAAACGTTGTTCCCCAGAGACTTGAGAATGGAGCAAACTTGCTCATTCTACAGCAAAGACCAAACAATGCTATTTCTTCCTAATTGGCTATATCCCTATAGAAAAATTAATTAAATAATAGCATAGGAGAAAATTGGTCATTTTACCTTTATGTATATTTTCCTGTTTTTTAAAAACTGAATTTATTTAGAGAGGGAAGATTGTGTTTAGTTCCTGTTCATTTAGCAGTGGTTTGTTCAGAGTTGATGAACGTTAAGGGCGTTCCTGCCCTATAACTCTGTCACCTGCACAGCCTTAGGACAGCAGAAGGTGTAAATGATGTAAAAGCAATCTCTTGATCTTTGCCTCTGTAACAGAACATATAACTGATTAATCATTTATTAAACCTCTCTACATTATTTATGAGTAGAACAGAAATACAAACAAGTGACCTTTTGATCCTTTTTTGTATGAGAAAGTAGCTTTTTATTTCTAAAGCTCCTGATGATAGCAAAGTACAACTTAACATTTAACGTCTCCTCTTGCATTCCCTCAGATTTATCAGAAAGCAAGGGCTGGATCGGCTCTTCCTGGAGTGCGACACACACATGTGGCGCCTGGGGGACCGCAAGATCCCAGAGGGAATCACAGTCGATGGAGGGTCGGACTGGTTCCTCCTGAACAGGAAGTTTGTGGAATATGTCACTTTTTCCAATGATGATCTGGTAACAAAGATGAAGAGGTTTTACTCTTACACGCTGCTTCCTGCCGAGGTATGGGAATGCAAAGAATCCCTCTCTGTGTTCAAACCTGCAATGTTTGTGCTTGTCCCAAAGTTCTGACCAAAATCAGGGGGGCTTTCACCCGATGTCAGTGGGCTTTGGAGCATCCCACAGTGGGTAATGGAAATTTTACTTCTGTGATGAGTAAGCCCCATAGGGTTAGAACATCTTTTGCAGTTGTTTATTGCACTGTTTGTTTGTGGGACTTTCTTGCAAAGAGTGCCTTTGTTTTATACTTCTAAGCCTATTAATCTGTTACTGAACAACCAAAAATCCAGCTGCCCTTTGCCTGCAAATTGTTCCTGCACAAAGCTTTTGAAGGATATTAGAGATGGCGAATTGTCTTCATAAGTAGCTTTACTTGCTATTACCCAGCGCTTTTCTTTAAAAATATAAACCCTGCAAACAAAGGTTTATTGTTCTGTTCAAAACTCAGCTAGAAGGCACAGTCACAAATCATTTAGATCACTCAGGAGTCGCTCTGGCTGCAAGTGATGCAGAAGGGGTGTGCACGGCAGCGTGGGGTTTTGCCTGGCGTGCAGCAATGTGTCAGGAATGTGCAGGGAGTGTCCCTGTATCTGCAGGGAGAGCGCAGAGCTGTGGCTGGCAGCCTGTGCTACACCTGCCCCAGCAGGTACACTGCTCCCCTGGCTCGCCAGGCTCTGCTCCACGGGCTGCAGCAGTTCAGCCAGCCCAGGGAGGAGCTGATGACTGCCTTTAAACCCATACATGGCTCCTGAACATTTTGAGGGATAGATGACACCGATCCTGCAAATCTAGGCTCGTTAGCTTGTGGTGGAGCACAGCGATTGTTATCTTTTGATAGAGGTTTATTATTCCACACTCATGTTGCATAATCTTCTTTTAATCCCTTTTCTGTTAAAAAAAAATCACCTTTTCTCTCTACTCTGATAACCTTTTCATCCATTATCTAGAGAAATTCCTGTATTGCTATAAAGGACACAGGGCAATGGGTAATTGGGTAGGGTTTTTTTTTTCCTTCTCGCTTGAATGAGAATGGATGCCTTTATGGGTTTAACCAAACAGTTCAGGCATAAAATCCATATTCACTGGGCTGTCATTTAACATTAAAAAAGGGTAGGGGGATTATTTGGGGGCCAGCCATGCTAATGTTGTGCTGGTTATTTATAGATCTTACTATTGCTGATTTTAAAGAGAAGTCACTGCTCCAAAAATGGTCTCTTGCAGGGCTAAAATTGATGATATTCCATAGCTTTTTTCTACAAGGTTTTCTTTGCAAGATACATAGCTGGTTTTGTAAAATGGCCCTGCCTTCACTGACCTGTTAACCTGCTATATCAGTCCCCGTTACACATGGTTTATGTAATAGCTGATATTATGATGATGTAATTAGGATTACCCAATAGGAATTCCGTGCTGCCATGAGTCAGCAAATAAAGACTTATGATTTCAGATATAAATGCAGGAGGCAGAATGTCCTTTTGGTGCTTAGGCTGAACTGCATGTTTCAGAACAAAGCTATCAACTAGCAATGCATTTTAGAGTGCTGGAGATAGACACCCACAGAAGAGCTGTCTGAGACTGTATTTTTATCAGAGTAACCAGGGTGATGGTGTAGTTTTGACAATTGTTTTGGGAAACAACTTGAAATATGCCATTAGCGCGTTGTTCAGAAAAATGGTCCTATAACTGTTAGACCAGGGAGTAAGTTACAGAAGGGAAATAATGAGCATTTCTTAGAATTGCTCATGCAGCTGAAATAAAAATAAAATGATTGCTGGCACTGGTATCTTTCCTAGAGGCCTTTGTGCTCCCAGTGCCCAAAGCTGGTCATTGTAGAAGTGCAATTATTCTGGGCCAGGTTATTGGAGCAGGACCTCAGCTGTGTGCTCTTACAGTTTGGTTGGGTCTGTAGGATGTTGTGATTTTTCTTGCTCAGTGGAATACAGGAAAAGAGTGTGTTTAATCTGTGGCAAAACAATAGAGCTTGTTACTTATGTCATTTCAAACGAAAATAGGTCACCTGCATTAGGTTTGGGCCCATGAGCTGAAGTGAAGGAGGAACTGGAAGTTTGAGAAGCTAAATATGGTGATGTGCTCTGTGTTTGTTGCAGTCCTTCTTTCACACCGTGCTGGAGAACAGCCCGTTCTGTGACTCCATGGTGGACAACAACCTGCGCATCACCAACTGGAACAGGAAGCTCGGCTGCAAGTGCCAGTACAAGCACATTGTTGACTGGTGTGGCTGCTCACCCAATGACTTCAAACCAGCAGACTTCCACCGGTTCCAGGTAACTGAACACACCTGCAGAGAGGCTCTTCCCCCTGTGCTGGGTGTGGAGAGCTGGCTGAATGCATGGCTACAGCAGGGAAAGGGAAGGGAAGCCTTGACTCCATCAGGCAGGTGGAGAAAGAGATGTGAGGAAGCTCTGATCGTGATTTCAGGAGAATGAAAGATAAGTTCTCTTATGTTTTGGCCGTGGAGTCATACCACTGCATAGTAAGGTAAAAAAGCAACTCTTTGGACTCCTTGGCATTGGTAATCTGCTGTGCTAGAAAGGAGGGAAGCTTGACATATCTCGTATTGTACCATTACTTGGTAACTCTTGTGCGTTTATTGCAAAAGCTCAGATGCTTTCATTATTTCACAAAACTCCTGGCTTTTAGTGTTAAGCAACGTTAATCATCTTTTTAAAAAGCTTAGAAATTGACTGGTGTGCGTGCTAGAGACTTACATAGCGCAAGGCAAATCCATTTTCATTATTCTATTCATCAGCACGATCATATTAAAGTTTATCTCGTGGTTTTGGGAGCCTTAGTCATGAGGTTTTGATCACCCAGGTTTGGCAGGACTGTCTTAACAGGTTTAATCAGTTCCTTTGTGATCGTTTCCTCAAGGCAGGCATGAGAGGGAGCCCTGTGCTCCAGGGTGCACTCAGTCTCGAGGCTGTATCCGGCCCGTGTATCTTCCCTTGAGAATGAACAGCCGCTTGTTTCAAGGTCACCAGATTTGCAATTCCATCCCTCCAGCTCCTCGGGGTTCCCTGCATAAAGCATGTTTGTTCAGGCTTTGTGTGGGATGGGGAATGTGTTACCCTACAGCACAGAAATGATGACTGCTCTGAAACAGAGATCTTTTCTTTACTGTAATGTGCTGCCTACCAGGCACGCTTGAAGTCAGTGACACAGGCACTCACAAAAAGAGCAAATGAGATGTTATCTAAAAAAGACTCTGCTGCCCTGATCACCAATCCCAGAGAATTCTCCAGCACAGAATAAATGGCAAATCTTAAAAACTCCTGCCAGACTGTGGAGCCTGACCTGCTCCAGGCTGTGAACCCACAACAATGTTTCAGAAAACAATCAGGTAAACTGGGCTGGAAAGGAAAGTTCAGAATTAGAATAGATGTAAAGGCAGCTTCTGACACTTTGTGGTGAGAGAGCCCCTCACATGAGCACATGGCACCAGAAGGCTGGGGCTTGCTGTTCCCATGGAGGCACAAAGCGAGCCAAGATCACAAAGCTCACATCATGAGCTGCCTCAGAGCAAAACTGAGCATCCTCAAAAGAATTTTCCAACCATCTGGGCCACTCAAACTCCTTGGCACCTCAGGACCCATGCTCAAATATGAACAAGGCAAAACAAAGACTTCTTGATAGCTAATGGTAGTTGAGTAGCATATAAAGCAATTATATGCCCAAGATTGTGTCAAGCTCAGCGAAAAAATCTGGGCAGGACCACTCAGAAGTGGAGAAACCTCAGCCACAAATGGCACCTCTCCCAGAGACTTCTTGCCCCCTCCTAGCAGCAAATCCATAAACAGAAAATGCTGCTCTGCCTCTTCTGAGCTGCAGTGCCACAGTACACTTTTCTCCCTGCGTAATGCGTGCCAGTGCTGCACTATCTCCAGGCTAACATGGGGGTTTGGGGAGCATTCCCCACCCCTCCTGCACTTGGAGAGCCTTCCTGAGCAAGGCAGCAGGGCGTGGCTGGTGGTCTGAAGGGATTTTCATTGAGTGATTATGTAATTTTTAGCTGAATCTTAACATCACTCCTAACGATGAGTGGTCCCAAAGGTGACCTTTTAAGTCATCTTTGCCCATGGAGAGAAACAGGTCACGGCCTCAGCTCCAACTCATTGCTTAGGACAAAGTGTCGTGTCTGAAAATGGGAACTCAGTGTCTTTTCCTGTGCTATCCCAACAGCAGACTGCCAGGCCGACTTTCTTCGCCCGCAAGTTTGAAGCCGTGGTGAACCAGGAGATCATTGGGCAGCTGGACTATTACCTGTACGGGAATTACCCGTCGGGCACGCCGGGGCTGCGCTCCTACTGGGAGAACGTGTTCGAGGAGCCCGACGGCCTGAGCGCCCTCAGCGACGTGGCCCTCACCATGTTCCACTCCTTCTCCCGCCTGGGCCTGCGCAGGGCCGAGACCTCCTTCCACGCTGCTGGGGACAACAGCTGCCGGTCAGTCCTGCCTTTCCTGCCCTGCCCTGCCAGGGGACACGGGCACCGCTCAGTCCTGCCTTTCCTTTCCTGCCCTGCCAGGGGACACGGGCACCGCTCAGTCCTGCCTTTCCTGCCCTGCCAGGGGACACAGGCACCGCTCAGTCCTGCCTTTCCTGCCTCCTGCCTTTCCTGCCCTGCCAGGGGACACGGGCACCGCTCAGTCCTGCCTTTCCTGCCCTGCCAGGGGACACAGGCACCGCTCAGTCCTGCCTTTCCTGCCTCCTGCCTTTCCTGCCCTGCCAGGGGACACGGGCACTGCTCAGTCCTGCCTTTCCTGCCCTGCCAGGGGACACAGGCACCGCTCAGTCCTGCCTTTCCTGCCTCCTGCCTTTCCTGCCCTGCCAGGGGACACGGGCACTGCTCAGTCCTGCCTTTCCTTTCCTGCCCTGCCAGGGGACACGGGCACCACTCAGTCCTGCCTTTCCTGCCCTGCCCTGCCAGGGGACACGGGCACCGCTCAGTCCTGCCTTTCCTGCCCTGCCAGGGGACACGGGCACCACTCAGTCCTGCCTTTCCTGCCCTGCCAGGGGACACGGGCACCGCTCAGTCCTGCCTTTCCTGCCCTGCCCTGCCAGGGGACACGGGCACTGCTCAGTCCTGCCTTTCCTGCCCTGCCAGGGGACACGGGCACCGCCAGGCTCTGGGGGAGGCTCGTTCTGCCGGGCTGTGCTGCCTGCAGCCTACGGCCGCGAGCAGGGCCAGGCAGCTGGGAGAGCACGGAGCTTATTTCCAGGGGTATTTATGTCCGTAATAAAGCGTTGGTTATTCAGAGTTGACATTATGTGACCTGTTTGCTGCACTTTTAAGGAGCTCCTCTCTAGCCTGATGAAGACTGACAGGATCCAGTTGGGCAGTGCTACCCCCACTGCTGCGTTTCCCTTGATTAATTTCAGCAAGTGTATTATAGCCTTGGCTCCTAAACCCTCTGTGATTGTGACAAAGGTCATGTTCACCTCTATTATGCTTACCAAAAGCAGAGGACAGGATTTCAGAACAGATCTGAGCACAGGCAGGTTAATGGTCCTTGCTAGTTTGTTCCCCTGGAAGCACACAAGGAGTACAGAGAGCTTGCTTGGCTCAGTTTGCCTGCTTGGTGCAGCTCTCTGTGCCAAAAGTGCTGCAACTGGTAAATTGTATTAGCATCAAATACATAAAACATATGTAAGTGTTTATATATCTATATATAGATAGATAAATTTATCTCAAATAAAAGTCCTTATTCTTTAAAAGGAAATTCCCCCTATATTCTACATTCCTTTTTCACCTATAAGCCTGGCTAAGAAGAATTCAGTCTAAAATGGATTTGAAAGAAGAATTCCTGAAGTTAGACTTGCACAGAAAAGGCTCTCTTCATGGTAGATGTTTGCTGCCTGCAAACACATCTGAAGCTGCTTAGATTCAAAGCAGAGAGGGTTCATCTTTTAAAGTCTTACTTTACCATTGCTTAATTCCTTCTTCAGAATGTATTTCTGGAGCCTGCCCTTTTTTATCCTAATAGAAAACACATAGAGCTTAAGTCAGCAAACACTCCATGTGCTTTGATGGATGGATGTTGCCCCTCTTGTGTTCTCAAGGGGGAACCAAATGTGCCTTGACCTTCCTAAATTAGTCATGGAAGTGCTGAGCAATGTCCCATTTAGAAAGATGTGGCAATAAGTGCTCCAGATTCCTATTAGAGTTTTGTCAGTGAAGGTTACCAGTGCAAAGCAATAAAAGATCAATAACAATTAGATAGAAATAATCACTAGTAGCATGCCTTCCTTATATGAAATAAAGGCAACCCTGCGGAAGTCCTGGGTCATTTGTCCTGCAAAGTAAAGCCAGTGAAGAGGATGGGGACTATGGATAACCAGTACTGAAATAATTTGAAAATTACTTTTGTTCTCACTCCTTTGCCAGTGTTCTGATGCTGATTTATATCAATTATCGCTTTCATTTCTGAGGAACTTTCCATTGCCCAGGAACTCAAGGTGCTTTTCAAGCTTGCTCAGATTATAGATAGGAACACCGTGTCTACAGCTGTCCCCAGGATAAAGCACAGCTGCTTTATAGCAGGCTGGAGCCTCATGAAACAGTGCAGGGAGGAATTGCAAACAGAGGCTTCGTTTTCATACCTACCTGAGCCCCTTCAAGACACTGTGAGTCAGCATCCGGTTCAGATCAGAGAAAGATGGATGATCTTCAGGTCTATGATTCACATCTCTTCTCTTTTGATACTATGCTGTCCTTCTGGGTGTTTTCACCTATACCTTTCCTCTTTCCCCCTCGTGGATTTGCATGCCTAATGCAGTAATGGAAGGATGGATTTGGGCTGAGCACCTCGACAGCGTTCCCTTTGCTGTGGGGCTGAGCACAGCCCCAGGCTGGCAGATCCCACTCTCAGCCAGCCCAGCTCAGGCTGCGAGAGAAGCGGCTCCTGCCTCGGATCCCCCTTGGAGTCAGGCCCATGCTGCCCCCCACAGCAGCCCAGGAGATGTTTATAACACTTTCCTGACGAGGACCAGCCCAGAGCCTCAGAAAGCCGTGCCCCCCGCAGACTGCTCGGGTACCAACGGAGATTGAGTGTCAGCGTCTTCTGTGGGGGCAACATTAACGTGTGATTGAGATTTAATTCATTTCCTCCATCTCTAGCCATTTCTACTCTCTGCTGCCAAGAGGCAATTGACTCAGACTATTTCAAGGATATTGTAAATATTTGCTGCTGCACACATATAAAACAGGAGGTCTTAGTACTCAGAACAGAAGTCAGATTGTTGCTGGCATTGGCTGCGTAGCTTCGCAGTGTTTTTGCTTGGTCCATCAGTGCTGGCTCTGTTGGTGTGCTGTCTTCTTATGTTGATTTCTCCAGCTCTAGTGAGTTCCTTCTGGCTGTTGCTGACCTCGTGCAATGGAAAGTCCTCCTTTAGTGCTCATCCTTTAACTGTGGTAACGAGCCTGTGGAGTCAGGCATAGCTGACTTACTGGGAAGGTGTGATGCTGGTTGGTTTAACTTGTTTTGCAGTTAATGTCAGTGCTGTAAAGCAGCAAAATATTTGATTTCTGAGCTATGAATAACACTTTTTAAATTATTTATGCATCCATATGTACCCAAACATCTTTACAGATGTTCCTGAGGCCATAGCAGACAGTCAACCATACATTTTAATTATTTGAAGCTGTGACTACAATGTCTTTAAATCTCAGCTAAGACTGAAGGCTTCCACACCTCTCAATAACTGGTTTTGCCCAGTTGTTTGACCCTTTTTCAAGGCGTTGGGTTTTGGTTTGTTTGCTGTTTGTTTGTTTGTTTTTGATTATGAGTCAAAAAATCACAGCAAAAGCAATCTCAAGTCTTTAGAGAGCGTGAAGCTTTTGTGCTAAATAAGGGAGACCTAAAATGGGGACAGGATCCTGGTGTCCTTCGCCGCAGTGCCACCCTGCAGAGCCCTGCCCTTGGGGAAGGGCTTTGGGGATGGAGGGGGCCCAGGGGTCGGTGCCTGGTCACACAGCAGTCCCTGCTGGGGCAGGAAAGGCAGCTCTGGAGCACATGCACAATCCTGGGGCATCCTTCATCCTACAGTTTACGTGAGCAAATGAAGCTGCACCCTGACAATCTGTGTGTGTCTCTGGGTGCCACTTTCTACCAGGAGAGGTGGTGAGGGAAAGGAGCTCTCTGGCACACAGAAGGAGTTCCTAAAGAGCTTCGAGCTGTGGATATGGAATGAATGAGCCTATATTCTTAGTAACATATTTTTATGTTTCAGGGTAATCAGAACAGCCTAAGAATATTTGATAATGAGTCATGAACACATTTGAAATCTCTTAATGTACAGTGGTGGATTTTCTAGTTGAAATGAACACTTCTTAAGCCACTAACTCCAAGTAAATGGAGATTTTGTGTCTCTCTTGTGTAACTGATGAGTATGTGTTGTTTTACAGATACTACCCCATGGGCCATCCAGTTTCCATCCACCTTTACTTCCTTGCTGACCGTTTCCAGGGCTTCCTGATCAGGCACCACGCAACCAATCTGGCTGTCAGTAAACTGGAAACTTTGGAAACGTGGGTGATGCCCAAGAAAGTCTTCAAGATCGCAAGTCCACCGAGCGATTTTGGGAGGCTGCAGTTCTCAGAGGTGAGTCTTCATAGCCTCTGGAAACTGTATTTCCCTGTAAATTTGAGGTGAGAGTGGCTTTCTAGCGTAGTGTAAATCCTCATCACAGAAGGAGGTACCATTGGCAGTTCAGATCTGAGGTCAGCACTCATTTCTGACATTAGTCTGAGTGTCCTCACTCCCTTCTGTTTTAAAAACAAATGGAAGGCTTTTGTTATTGTCAAAGGGGCTCAGTAATTGAAAAGTAACTTAAAAGTTTTGCCTCCGTGTTTGTTGCGAGTGCTGTGAAAGGCTCCTGAGGAAAATGCCATTTTTCTGCAATTCCAGATGTAAATGGTGACATGTTTAAATGTGTCTCTCAAGAGCAGAATATTGATATTTTAACACAAAATAGAAAATTATCACAGCAGTAGCTGAGATTTTGCACAGATCCTGTTATTTTTTTTAGAAATTTGTCCCAGTGTCTGTCGCAGAGTATAAAAAAATATACCTAAAATATAACAAGAAAGTTGACCACTAATAGGACCTGACATCTGTGTTCTGTTTTAAAGATACAACTGTCTGAGCAGTTAATTTCATGATTTTTCTTGTTAAGCCGCAAATTTCAATTAAGGTATAAAATTGATTGAAGAAATGTGTTCCAGTCATTATGGCTAAGTCCATAAATTACCATCTTCTTGGGCAATTAAGAAATGCCTAGGTGGGATTCAGTGTTTTGGTGTGCATGGCAAATCCATGACACTAATGTGCCATTAAAGAGATGGATGGAAAGTGTGTTCCATTTATCAATGTGTCGGATGGTAGGTCTGCCATTTCATGCAGTGATAAATGTTCATACAAGCTCCAATCCTTGTGATTTGTAGGAGTATTTCTGCTGCTTATTTAGTATTTTTAAGAAATTAATCACTGGTGAGCTTTTTTGAGCATAAGGAAACATTTTCTTCTATTTGAAACTCAACGAAAAGAGCTTTGGTGGCTGCTTACTTATTTTCATTATATTTTCCTCACCTAACCTCTTTAATTGTCCTCTCCTTTCATAGAAGATTCATATTTTAAAAGACCAGGAGAAACAAAGCAAATAATTTATTTTTTTAATGTCCTTTTTTTTTTTCTTTACTTTCTGCCTTCCCTTGGCCTGCAGGGATCTCTGCCTCTGAGCCAAATAATTCTTTCAGTTACCGTGCTATAAATCCAGCATTAACTTCTTCAGCTTCAGTGTGGCTGGAAAGCTCTGATCTGCTACTGCTTGTTAAAATGCCCCTGCTTTGTCAAGGTCCAGCATGTGGAAAACAAACTTAGCAGTTTAGCTAAGATGGAAGCATCAGCATTCACAGGAAATAAAATTAGGATTTATGCGTATTGGGACATAGAACCGCTTGTTCTTCAACAACTTTCACCCCATGATCTGGCAGGAATTTAAAACTGAATGGGGCTATTTTAGCTGGGAACTTTCTCCTCTCTCCCAGCTCTCACCACTGGGGCCAGCAGGAAGAACACACAAATATGCTGCATTGAATGTGCTCCCGAGTGTATTTGTGACCCTGGTGCACAACCGAGATTGCAGCAGAGATGATGGGATCTCTCCTGCCCTCTGCTTCTCTCAAACTTCACTTCCCAAGGAGCAGATTTCACCCCACAGCCTGGAAAGACAAGTGGGAAGCCTTCAGTCAGCGGGGCTGCCCCACAGCTGGGGGGAGTTAATGACAGCATTTTGGTAGCACATGGCTCCTGCAGGCTGAGTCAAATAAAATAAACTTACAGGAAATCCAAGAGAGATGATTTCCAAGCATGGAACTCCCACACCTCCTAAATTGGCTCGTGCACAATGCACACACTATGTGTCCTGCCAGCCTGGGTTCAGGCAACTTCTCCGTGGAGGGCAGGGGATTGATTTGCTGCACAGAACTAAAAGTCTCAGCTCACTGTCTATCAGTTGAATGCTAAGTTTCTGGTCTTGTTAAGACTTGTGATTCATCACAGAGAATAAAATAAACTAGGTGGCAGGCAATTAGTGTGCATTGTGTGAACCTAATGGTCCTGTTTGTGGTGAGCAATGAGACACAAACCCATAATCAGGGTATAATTTGTCTTGGGAAAATTTTATCTTGGGTTCAAACAGAGATAGAAATAGAAGTTTTGAGCCAATGAGAGATTTCCAGCCTTCCAAGTGTACCCCATGCACACGGCTTGCTCTTGAAGCCCAAAATAAAGGTGATTAAAATAATGATGTGGAAAATGATGGTTTCTGTGCCACATTCCTTCATAATTTATCAGATATTCATTACTGCTTGATTCCATCCCATACTTGGTGTATTCTATTTGAAAGTGAAAGCCTACTCCCAATGTTTTAAAGAGCTGTGAAACTTATTATAGGGCTGTAGTGCCTCTTGCCCTGTAAAATCAGACATCTCAGTGCTGGGAACTCAGCTGTGTAAAGTTCAAGGGTTATAAACCTCTAACCAGTGCTTTAAGTAAAATTCCCTATAAAATACTGTGCTTCTAAAAGCAGCTGGTACTGCAAGCTGTGCAGCATGGGAAAGTATGTCCCCAGCTGGAAATCAGACATAAAGGGCAGATCCCATGAACAGAGTGTACAGCTCCCTGCCTTTCCCTGCCCGAGGTCCCCGTGGAGCCTTGGTGTGAGCCCTGGCCCTGGGGCACGCAGGGATCCAGGGGTACCTGTTCTTCCCTTCTCCCTTCCCCTGCCCTTTGGCTGTAGCTTTTGGTTTGCTCTAGGGAGCCCAATGCCATGCCTGCACAAAGCTTAGCAACCAGGCAATTGTGTTACAATTTTTCCCCGAAAGCATCCTTAGCTCTTCCACAGAGCAATGTGATACACCTTTGTGCCA
This sequence comes from Hirundo rustica, assembly GCF_015227805.2. Taxonomy (NCBI): domain Eukaryota; kingdom Metazoa; phylum Chordata; class Aves; order Passeriformes; family Hirundinidae; genus Hirundo; species Hirundo rustica. Next base: position 8,160,373 of record NC_053464.1, read on the forward strand.
TGTGAACACATCTCAACACCTTTTGTGCTCCCTGATGTGGAGCAGTGTCACCTAGAGGTTGGAGCAAGGGGACTGTAACTTTCTGATTTATTTTCTCAGGGATGAAAAACTAAAGAGAGGGGAAATAGTTGGATGTCAGGAGTGAATGTTTAATTTTTGAGGATGAAGTAATTTTTCTGCAATGAGTTCTTCAGTAAGAACTACTGAATGTGATGAAAAGAGCTTCCTTACAGACTTTTCTTTGCCCCAGGAGGGCGTGGGTTTGTTTCACGTGTTGTGACTTTATTATTTCTAGGTCCCTTGAGCACTGGTAGGTGTGATACGGCCGCACCTCAATGAAGGTTGCAGAGTAGATAATAAGGTCTGGTCAGGAAATTTTCTTTCTCAGCTTATTTCCATGCATATTCAGTCAGTCTTGTCAGGAGAGCAGACACTGACAGCTCCTTGAGGCATTTGATGCTTGGGTCTGATATCTGGGCTGTGCTGTCTAGTTTGATTAGCTGGTGTGCTGGGTGAAATACCTCTGAAATACCAGAAATACTGTGTTGATTGCAGAGTAGTGGAAGGCTCATTTTGTCTCATACTCTGCAGTGTCATAGCCCAGTAGGAGGAATTGGTGTGATGACAGATGGATTTAGGATGGTAGGGTTTTATTTTACTGACCTTGTAGCTTTTTTGCTTGCAGTTCTGCTGTAATTTGTCTGCCAACCACTGGGATTTATTTAGAATAGACTGGAGATTGGACAGTTTCCAGTACAGGTAATAGGCATCAGGTAATCATTATGTTTTGAGGATTTGGGAGGATTTAGGCGTTATATTGGAATCACTTATTCTCATGAAGTGAAATGAAATCTAGAAGAAAAATCTTTGAAGAAAATGAGCTACAATTATTTCTTATGCTTTCAGGAAAGCATGTTCTGCCCATGCCCTTGTGAGGTGAAGCTTAGGGACAAGGACAGCTCTGTGTGGGGAAAATCTGCAATATCCACATGTATTTTGAGAGTGGGGATCTTGCCTGTGTGTGCAGGGGTCTCCAGAAGTCACCCACAGAGGCTTTCTATACAGGGAACAAATCAACTCTTTGGTCATCTGCACTGTTTGGAGATTAGGGCAAAAGAAGACCAGAAGGACTTTGAGGGGTTTCATACCAGAACTACCTCCAGAAGCAGAAGTGCAGCCCTCACTCCTGCAGTCACAGAACAATTGATGGAAAGGTTTGACAGTTCTCAGCCTCGTAAACACATGCTGGCTTTAGTGCTGGCATACTGAAGTCTTCCTGTTGGCCTAAGAAATCCAGTTTTTCCATTTCCATGCTGTCCGGTCAGAGATGCTGTTTTCAGTAGTGCACAAGTGTTAGTGGCCACAACTTGGAAGTTTGTGTTATCCCCCAGGTTATGGGTGAACCACTGAAATTCATATAAAGAGCATTGGAACATGAAAGCTGCTAGGAAAAAGAAAGGTCAGTTCAATATTTACACTAGATTGTTATCAGCTGGTTTACTGTTAGTGAATAAATGAAAAGCAGTGTCACTATTATGACAATAAGAGTTTACAAGAAATAAATTCCCACATGAGGCAGGAAGGGAGTGCAAGGGTTCAGCATCTCATGGGTGGATTGTAGTAAAGAACCCTGACTTGTCCTAAAGTCAGCCCCTGAAGTGTCTTCCCAGGTCTTAGCAGCAGCGGAGCAGGTCTCTACTGCGAGGTCCATCTCTCAAGTGTGTAATACTCCTCATGACCCAGGAGATGATGGGTCACTTTCTTTTTTGCTGTTCATAACCTGTGTGCACTAGGCTTGGTCCCTTGTTGTCTGCTTCTGTGGAGGGAAGAGAGATCTGCTATCACCTGCCGTGTCGCTCTTAGCATAAAGATGTTTTTATCAACCAAAAAGCAAGCCTTCTTGCTTGCCTCACAATTTGTGTGTGCATTATGATCTTAGGTCATGTTGCTTTTATATGTATGTTTAATTCATGTGATTAGAGAAATATGATCTATGTCTCTTGAGAGCCCTTATTTGCCATAAGGGTCTCAGGTGCTTGCAGAGATGATGCTACTAGCACTGTGTTCTTTAATTTCAGATTGGCACTGAGTGGGATGCCAAGGAAAGGCTTTTCCGGAATTTTGGAGGACTCCTTGGGCCAACAGATGAGCCAGTTGGGATGCAGAAATGGGGGAAAGGCCCCAATGTCACCGTGACTGTCATTTGGGTGGATCCCATTAATGTAATTGCAGCGACATATGATATTCTTATTGAATCCAGTGCCGAGTTTACTCACTACAAACCACCTCTGAATTTGCCCCTGCGACCTGGTGTCTGGACAATAAAAATTCTGCACCACTGGGTACAGGTAGCTGAAACCAAATTCCTCGTTACTCCTCTCACCTTCTCAAATCAGCAGCCTATCAAACAAGGTAAGTTCTATTATTTGCTACAGGAATAATATAGTTATTTTGTCTGTATTCACTGTAAATGCTGCTGTTAAAAATGAAGTAACGCTTTATTGGAAAAGGATTAAAGAAAGGGATTTTGTAGATACTAAATTAGAAGAAGCTTTTGCACTAAGGCAAGTGAAAGTGTCTGTATCTAGTCAGTAAAACACAGCCACTTTGAACAAAAGACTATTTGTAACTTTAAATTATGCACAGTTCAGAATCCAGGGAGCTTCAGACTCTCAATAATCTAACAGCTGTCATAAAAGCCATCATTTAGAAATTGAAAGAAAGATTGACCTTTCTGTGCTGCTTTTCATTCATGTTTCCTCTTAGAGACTTACATGTGTTTAAACTGTTTTCTTGACAAAACCTGTGTGTTTAACAATAACAGCATTAATATACAAAATGCTGGATTAGACAAAATTACCCTAGGCCAGAGCTCACCTGACATATTGTCAGGTCCAGGCGTTCACTTCCACCTGATCCCTGCCAAAACCTGCTCAGTGCTTGCCAAGCAGCTGTGTTACAGAAATATCTACAAACATATCTGGTCCTACAAAAATATCTGGTCCTGAGACCAGACCCACACTGACAGTTTTTAGAAAGACAGTTTTCTTCCTTGCCACAGCAGCCCTGAGCCATCCAAATAGAGAGGCCATTCTGGGGCTGCCAGGCTCTGCAGGCTCCCCTGTTTGCATGGCACAGGCATCATCCAAATGCTTGGGTCTGCAGCCAGTGCCAGGACACTCTTCTGGGAGAAGAGGGAACATTTTACAGCCACACCTGGTTTTTTATTCAATAAGATCAAAACAAGCTTGTTGCTCTGAATATCTTTACCATTCTTCTTAAAGTGCTCAAGTGCTTCCATCTGCCCAGTATTAATATTCATAACTTTAGACATCTTAAATTTCCTAGATACATGAATGATCCTATTAAGTTTTCAGAAGTTCTTCTTCCTGACAAGGCAGCAAATAAACTGAGTCAGGCATTTACCTTCCAGCATAACGTGCTACGTGCTGCTTCTGTAATGCAAACACCAGCAGACGACTGCTGAGAGCTAATGCAGCCCTTATCTCACTCAACAGGAGTTTGATTCCACACATTTCCAGCACAAGAGTGAATTTACTGATTTCTGCTGCTAACATTTGGTGGCATCGTTTCTTAAGCAGAAACTAAACCACCTCCAACCCACTGCTGTTAATAGCTAATAGGCAATGATAAATTGTGAACAGGCACCATGTGTAGAAGGGATACATTTTCAAAGTTTGAGGCAGCCTGCTTCTGAATGCAGCTGCTACCAACTTGTCTGCTGGAAATTAATGAATTCCGTTTTCTTTGGTAATTTAACATTTAAGGCATAAATTGGATGGAAAACACGGCATGTAGCCAGCAACCTTGCTGCTTTTCCCCACAATGTGAGGGCCTCATGGACAGGTAAACATGTGTCAGACTTCAAAAATAAGCCCACACTTTATGGTGTAAAGGCAAAACTCCCTTTGATCCAAACTCTGAATTAGGAATAATTCCATTGAAATTGTGTAGTTACCCTGTATTGCCCATTGATACACTGGGCTCACATTTTTTGTTAAAAAGCCTGTTCATTCATATGGTAACTAGAATGTACTACGGGAATTAAATATAAAGCTTGGGAACAATATTGTCTAGGAAGAAAGTCTCAGGAGTGATTTGTTACTGATGATGTGATGTGTAATCTGTAAATGACTGAGGCATGGAGGTAGAGAAGAAAGTTAATTACAGGGGCAGGTAGTGACACTGCACTGTAGTTAGAATTGTATTTACAATGCAAATTCCTGTTGTTTGTTTTTTAAGGCTTTCTGTCTCACTGACACTATTGTGCTCTGTGCAGGCAATCATCATTTACCTTTGATTTCCAACTTTTTGTCAGTTTGTCACCACTTTATTCTTTAAATACATTCTTCTCTGCCAAATAAAGGCATATTGAGAGTATGACAGAAGAATTAGAACTTCTAAAAGAACGATTTCTGTTACTATAAACAATGCAAAAAATGCCAAAAATCTTCTAAAATGAAGGAATAGTATTATTTTCTTGTCTTAAAATTGAAAATGAAACTAAAACACATCAGACTTAGCCAGGAGTTGTCCTTAGAAGAGGGGAATATGTTTTATTAGGGATTTCTTTAAAATTTTCCTTTTTCCAACCATCCTCCCTTTTCACCACCACCAACCCCCACCCCGCCCTCCCCTGCTCTGATAAAAAAGCAACTCTTGTCAGAAAGATTGCTCTGGACTGATACATTTCATAGCACTTTGCATGTCATTTCCTCAATAATGATTCTGTTCCCTCTGTCTCATCCACTCCAGATGTGGAAAGTGGAGTCCACAAAGTTAGAGACATAAAAATATCCCCATGATCTTGTGTGCAATTTGCCATTCTAGAGAGCATTTGCACAAAACTGGCAGCAGCCACTAACATCTTGTATCCTGAGAACATGGGCATGACAACAATCTCTGTATTTCCTGAATCGTTGCTTATCTGCACATCACTTCAGCCGAGAGCACAGCAAGGAAAAGTTGTTTTGGTTCCCCAGCATCATGAAAGGAGCCACTGGCTCTTCTTTTGAATAATCAGAGTAAAACATGTTCATTCCTGTATCATGACTCTCAGAATTCATAATTGCATTCAAAATAAAAACATAATCATGGGACAGCTGCCAGCAAAGATGTTCTGTTTGGCAGTTTATAAAAACAGCATATGCCACTCATTTATTCATTTTTCTATTTCCATCTATTTATTAATTTTGGCCTAAATTCTGTGAATGCAAGTAAAACCATAACGGGAAATCAAGAGTGAGTGTTTTCTTTGATGCTGTGTCCAATGTGAGCAACTGATAGCATGTAAATTGTTTTAAAAAACACAGATTCGTTGACCTTTTCAAATCCTGAATCTGTGAGAGATCAGATCTTACATGAAATTACTAAGGATATTGTTTGGGGTATTTCCACTGTAAATATGGCTCCCTAAGCTATTTCAGTGGAGAGTCTATAATCTAATGTTACTTATTCCTTCCTGCTCCTTTTCCCCCTCCAGTCATCCAAATCTGTGTCTATTTTCTCTGCTTTGAGTTGTGTCACTGATCAGCTCTGCCTTCAGCAGATACTGTGGCTCAGGAATGCCTGCAAGTATTTTCCTGGTTGGAGAAAGTAAAAAACAAAAAGAAAAGGAAATTAGGTGCATTTGTGATAAATCATTTGGAGAAATTAAGTTCACTTTCTCCACCAGTCTCCTTCCCTCTACCTCCTCCACAGACAGATTCCGGTTTATTCTTCTAAACAACAGTTTTGAGGTTCTCGCCATATGGTTGAGTGTGTCAAAGCCAAATACTCCATGCTTGTGTAAAGACATGGGAGGGCTGCCAAGGACCAGCAAGATGCTCTACGAATAATTGTGCCAAGACAAAGATGTGGAGAAGACAAAGCAGGGAGCAGAACCGTGTGAGATCACTGGCAGATCACACAGGAATGGGGGACTTTTGCTGGCAGCTTTGGGCAACCAGAATTTGAGTACTTGGAGACTCAAGGCCAGATGTCCAGCTCTCCTGTGAAGGGACAGCAGAGGCAGAAGCAAACAACAGGTATCGTTCAGAGCACTCAGCCAGCAGCTCACAGACTATCATCCAAGCTAGCCAGCGGACTTCAAGTCCCAAGAAAACTGCAGATATAGTAGAGGTTGTCTCTGCATCCCCATCATCCCACTTTCCCCCCGTTCCCTGCTCTTTAAAGGCCAAGTGTGATCAACTCTCAGGGTCAGAGTGAGGGAAAAGAAAAAGCCAAAGCAATTTCGTTTTTAAAATTTGAGTTTATATTCACAGCAAAGTTTCCCCAGTGCTCTCCCAGCTGGAGTGATGATAATGTGTTGTCATCAGTTTAATGGATAGTACCTGTTCCATTAAAGCCAAATAGGTTCTTGTGAGCCAGTAGCAGGTTCGCTTCTGGGGCAGAAAAAGCCCCAAAACCTCAAGATGATAGTAAACCCTGGATTGTAAATAAATGAATATATTAAAAGCCCTTCCTCCTTCAAGCAAGGAGAGAAGTGAGAAAGAGCAACCTCCTTTTTTGCTTTAAGAGGGATCTTTCCCACTCTGTTCCCAGCCTGATGGCATGTCCTGGACATGGGGCTGCTGATCTTTGCTGCTCCCATGGAGCCTGAAATACCAGTTCCTGGTCCCTGTGCCCCCAAACTGCAGCCACCCCTTTCAAGTGCTGACAGCATTAGCAGACATGGGCGATGCACTCAGGCACCTCAACAGCCTTTTGACCTAATCCATATTTATAGATCATCTCAATTAGCAGATACTGGGAAACCTTTGTTTTGCCCTTGGTTGTTTGCAGTGGCTCAATCAATTCTAATTGCATCTGTACAGATTATAAAGTGGGTGGCAACTTGTGTCAGAACTGCTGTGATTTCTTTAAATGAACCAGAGGTAACATGACATGCTCTTGATAAACGCAGTAATAGCAGCAGGCAGGCGCATGACTGCAGAAGAGCAGACATGCCCTGGAATCATCATTCCGAGAAAAACCCTGAAGACGGGGATTTGCTTTGAAATTTAGTTCAGATCCGGCTGACAAGGAGTCGATTAGCTCCACAATGAGCAAATGCAGCACTGTCTTGTTTGCTGCAAGAGAAAACAAACAAAATGTCAATAAAAAATTACTTCTCTGCCAGAGGGTTTTAACACAATTCAAGTAAAGAAATAAAGCTGTACATTCTGTGTTGCTTCTAAAAACCCACAGGTCTAACACCTTAATGTATACCAAGGTAACCACATTTTTCATTCCATAGCCCACTCTCTGTCTAAACTAATTTGCTTTTTCTGCAAAATGATGAACAAGCCCACACAAAAATGCTGAAATCCCAGCCTGTGTGGCTAGCTATAGGCTGTGTGTTTAATCCGAAGAAGTTAAACCAAGAAGGGTCAATTGAGAAATGTGTCCTCACATGTGAGTGAAGAGCAAATAAAAATAGGGGTCAAAAATAACCAAGTTTTTTAAAGTTATGTTTTCAAGTCAGAGGAATATTTTTTGCATTGATACACATCCTCCTGAAGTCAATGGGCTGGCAAAAAAAAGTCTGGCTTAATGTCTTCAATTCAGTTAATTTTGAGGTGTTTGTGCTAACCATACAGATTTAAATGTCTAAACATATAGAGGCCTTACATTCTTCATTATTTTTTCATGAGTTCCTCCTTGTGACATTTGACTGAAGTATCTTTGTGCTTCAAGGGCACACCCAGGAGCTCCAGTCTCCTTTTTTTACAGCATATCAGGGCTTGGGTGCCTCACTCTCTTCTGTACCAGCTCAGTAAATTATGGAGTCATGATTCTCTGTCATTTTTCCTTTACTGCAAAGAGGAACAGCCCCTCTGCCATTGCTCAGATGAGCAGCATCCTCCCTCTTTTCTGCTATGAACTGTTTAACAAAGACTTGGAGGTTCCAGGAGAGGGTTCTGGGTCCGGTCCCCAGCATTTCCTGCTGATGAGTACATGGGATTCTGCACTCAGGTTGTTGTTACCCAGCTTTTCCTTTCTAGGATGTTCTGACACCTAACTTGGGGTGCTGTTCTGCTGTGGGGCAGGCAGAGCCCACCAGTACCAGGTCAGGGTTCTCCACGGGTCTTGACTGGAGCAGCACCTTTCACTGTGGGCACTGAGCCCTTAATACAGTCTCTGCTGCTTTGCCCAGCACTGAGTCCTGCAGTTTCTGCAGGTTTTACCCTTTCCAGTCCTAAAACTCTACCAAGTCCTGAGGCCTGGGACACGTACGAGGCTGAGCCAGAGAGAACAGCAAGTTCCGTTTCATCCTGTGTCTGGTGTGAATAAAGATCTCTCTTGTTCTGTGCACCAAACACATGCACAACGGGCTTTGATTCAACAAGCTCACTGAATTGCCTGTTTCAATCAGATGATCCTGCTAGTAATGCCAGCTCTTATTTATTTGGGAATTTTTACTCAGAATGTTTCTATTTAATTAATATGTTGACAAACAGTCTTCCAAATTTAATTGCTTCCAAAGGAGGAAATTTAATCATGTGTATTTGTTCTGTCTTTTGAACTGCCGTGCTCTGGCAGAGGACACTCCTGACACATGTGCACAGATTGAACTCATTTTGACTGCAGGTTATTGTGGGTATCTACCATTTAAAAAGAGGAGTTTAGATAAATGCAGGAACAGTTAAATGATGTATAATGGTGATGGGCACATGCTGAACTACTTTAATTGGGGATTTGAATAATGGACTTGCACAGTATTTGACATTAAAGACTTTGCAAATGTAACAGCAAAGCTCCAATTAAACATCCCTTTTCCCGCTCTAAATAAATACATGGATTTATTTCCAGCACCTGAGATACTGTCCTCTGCACGGAAGAAAGGACTCAGTGTCAGGCTGCAGCGCAAGCAGCAGGGACATGTGGAAGGAATTGTAGCTGTGAATATGTAATTCCTGGTCTCTGACGCTCGCGGAGCGCGGTGGCTTTCCTCGCCTGGAGCAGCCTGAATGGGCCCATTTTCTGTTCTAGACAGTGTGTCTGTTGGCAGAGCTAAACATATCCTCTGTGCTGCCAGAGTGAGGATGCTGGGGAAGGCAGCTGAGAGCAGAAAGAAATGGTTGGAAATTTGCTCCCACCGGGCACTTGGTGAATACTTTTGGAGGGTCCCATCCTGATTTTATGAGCAGCAGCTCAGTGCACTCGGACTCTCAGAAGTCACCCAGCCTTTGACAGGGGTAGCCTGACCCACAGTGTCCAGTTTAGGTCTCTGAAAGGATTGTTCCAGCCTGATGCTGATTTTTACTGCAATATTGCAAATTTGGGTATTGTACTGTATTTTGCTGAGATAGAAAGGTAAGGAAAGCAATCACAGTGCAAAGTGTCATTAGGGAATGGTTGTGATCTACTGTTCAGCACAGGACCTTGAAAATATAACTGTCATGAGAGAATACTTTCCCAGTGAGACTGGAGCACTTCCAGGAATCATGTTGGGGCTACAAGTGTTTCATTATGGGTGTGGTCTGTCCAAGACCTTGGTGTTGTCCTTTGAGTGCCACAAATGGCACCAGCTGGGTTTTGTAGGCAGATAGAGCTAACAAATGTTGCGAATTTTCCACAGCAGGGCAAGTTTCATCTGTTTGGGGGGGGGAAAAAAACAAACACAGTAAAACAGGCTGAGATCTTGGCTTTTTCTCCTAGACAAATCAACGATAGCACTTGGATGTCTGACAGAGGTTGGCAGACTTCTCACACCAGGTGTCCTTGAACTGTTTCCTCATTCTGAGGTGCAGCCAGTCCTGGATGTCCTGCAGCTCTGGGGATGCTGGTTGTACATGTTGATAATAAGGTTAACTCTGTTTCCAGGGTAACTCTATTTTTCAGAATTTTACCTGCTCAGGCAGCACTTGGAGGATGAGAATCACAGTGAGCAGGATCCATAGCGCTCAGCGCAAGGAGCGCCAAAAGCTGAGCACAACCCCTGGGATGCAATGTGTGGCAAATGGGCTGCAGCTCACCCCTAAACCTTGGTCTTTTTGCTTACCTTACCCTTAGATCCTTAGTGGTGGGTTTTTTTAACACACTAACCTTGGGGTTTGCTTCTGCCTTTCCAGAGGAAGCCATCAAGTTTCACAGCGGGCCTCCAAAGAACGCCTACATGGAGCAGAGCTTCCAGGGCCTGAACCCCGTGCTGAACATCCCCGTCAGCGCCGCCCGCGCCGAGCAGGCCAAGCGCAACGCGGGGCTCGTGGGCGCCCGCCTGGACGCCTGGGTGGACTCTCTGGTCAGCAGCGTCTGGTCGGCCGTGGACATCTGCAGCGTGGGTGCCACGGCCTGCCCCGTCCTGCAGGGCTGTGCCCAGACAGCCTGGAGCTCCCTGAGCCCCGACCCCAAGTCCGAGCTGGGCCCCGTCAAACCCGACGGCCGCCTGAGGTAGCGTCCGGCACGCTCTGCCCCGGCATAGGTTTTTAAAAGGGAATTGAACCTTGCTTCTCTGTGAATCTCACACCAGGTTTCAAAAACCTAAGGGAAAGTTACATTTGTTTTTTGTTACTTATTGCAATAGAATTCATTTAAAAAAAGAAAACAAAACAAAAAGTTGTGAAGTTCTGACAAGGCCTTTGGCACTGCCCTCTCCATCAGCTCTGTTGGGAGCGGCTTGCCTCATCCCACAACCTGTGCTGTCCCATGGGGACCCGGCCATTCCAGGTGCCACTGCACCCACCATCCCGTGGGCATGGAAACAGTAGCACCAAGCCATGGAGAGGGCCGTGAAGGAGCAGCTGCTAAAGGGGTTTTTTTTAAAATAAATTTGTCCGTACCTTTGCTGTTTCATAGGCTTTCATTGTTTTGCTTCAATGAATAAATCACCGTAAAATTCTCTTCTGCTTTCACTTCCTGAGGAGGTTGGTTCCTGCAGGCTGGAGCCTGTATGGCCGTGTTACCTCAGAGAATGTGAAGTAATTCTGGTACAGCCTCACTCTGGTTTTTAATAACACGAAGTAATTCTGGACACAGCTGATGTCTGTTACCCTAGTTATAGAAAACAAGCAAAAGCAGACACTTTCAGATTACTTTCAGAGGTTTTTTCAGACTAATTTCATGATAAACTCTAAATGAAACTAGTGTTTTGCTATAGTAATCTTGTATGTCTCATGCAGTTGGGTTCAGGGTCAGTGTACTAAGAGTATTTATTAAAGAACAAAGAAGTTTTTTGAATTTCGGCCCTTTCAAATCTGCAGGTATTTCTGGAAGCCACCAGTACCTGAGTATTTTCACAGGCTGCCAGTAGAGCAGGTGTATATGTGTAGGCTGGGGTGGTTGTGATGTGTCTGCTCACACTTTTTGCTCATGAGCTGAGCTGAGTTTTTTCTCAGGCAGTGGAGTTGTAAACCAGTAAAACAGTAAAACTGGGACCTAAATCTGCAACGACAGGTTTCTTCCCTAATTTGAGTAGTGGCTAGTAGGTCAACACTAATTCCCTTCCTTGGTCTCAGATCTCCATCTCTTCCTAATGAAGGATCCTTCCAGGCTTTGCCAGGGCATCTGGAAGGCTGTGCAGGATGTGGGTCGCTGCCCAAAGCCAGGGGAAGGAGAACAGTGCCATGTTTCTCTGTGCTTTTACTTTATTCTGTCAACAATCTACCCTTGCCTGCCTTCAGAATTCCTAGCAGGCTGCATCCTGTTTTATATAAGCATGTTTTGCATTGTTTCAACCTGCATTTTCTACAGTAGGGAAAAACTAATTTACATTCCAAGAACTTCTTAAAATGCAGGTTTTATATACAAATTCATCTCCGACTAATATATTTTATGTTAGCAAAATCATTCGTTGTTGTTGCTATGTTAATCTCTAGTCAGCAACAGAACCAAAAAAGACCATTAAAAGCCAATGGGTTAATTAGGAAAGAAGTCCTGTTGCTGTAATAAAGGAACGTATCTGTTCACTCTTCTGTGTGCATGGATAACTTTCCACTGAGAGTTAAATGTCCACATCAGGAGGGAGACAGACCCTTAGATCATTCCATAATCATGTTTCACAGGAAGGTTGAATTCTCTTTTAAACAACACTTGCAGTAGGACTGTAACACACAGATCCCCGTGGCTTGTAGTATCTCTGTCGTATTGGTTTAAAGCTACTTCGGTTTGCTTTGGACTTGAAATTGTGGTGTCAGCTGTGCTGGCATTAAGGCAGAGCATTGAAATGTTTATCTGGCACAAAAATGGATGCATAGAAGGAACAATTTAGGTATTTATTATTTATGTTTAGTCAATGACTAATTAGTAGGTGCTGCTTTTGCAGCTTGAAGATTATGTTATTTTACTAACTGAAGCTGCCTTTATTAAGAAAAGGCCTTCCTCCCCTCACACCTCCCTTTCTTTTTTTGTCTTGATTTTGTCAGTCGCGAGCGGTAGCTTTAGGAAAGTTTGTAGCAGTGAGAGCTGATTGGAATATTCCAGTCAAGATAACGTTCCAGCTTTTCAACCAGCTCTAGAGGCAAGCGTGTGTGAAACCAGGGTTGCCAACAGGTTTATGTAATAGATCCACAGTGTTATTACTTTCTCAGTAGGGGTTTTTAACAGTGCTTGTTTTTAATGTAACATTCCTTTGTGAAGTTCATCTTTTCTGGGGACCTCCAATCCTCACTGTGAAATCCGGGGCTTTAGTCACACTGATGCAATTGTGACTGCACGGTCCAAGCCCTGCAGATTAAATGAAGGTCATATTTAGGGCACACAGTAAAATTTATTAACAAGCCCAGGCAGTGCTTGTTCTCAGTAAGACTCCTGAGGTAGTCACAAAACCTTCAGTCTGTCTTGCACATAAGCACATGTGTAGGGGTGCACCCACGCACATGCATGCAGATAACTTAGTTTTTAAATTTGATAGTTATTTTTATTCTTAAGCAGGAATGTTTTAAAGTGCTTTTTTGGTAAGTTTGCATTAACTAAACTAAGCAGAAGGTGACAACAGTCTCATCTTCTGCAGATAGGAAAAAACCTGCCACTTACATCATTTAAAATATAAGGTGCAAATTATTTTGTTTTAGTACAAAAAAGGGAAAGAAAACAGATGGTTGCTGATATATCCATTTGCATTACATGCTAGGTTTAAAATATCTCAAAGAAAATTTATATGAGATTATTTTCTGAAAGGCAAGAAGCATTTAAACAGTGACGTTTTGTAGCAAGCTGGCAATCCCAGTGCTGCTGTTAAAATATAGGATGCCGAGCTGAAGGGGTTCATCCTTTCTTAGGCAGAACTTCCAGAGGGCTGGTCCTGAGTGAGGACTTCAGAGTAAAGTCCGGCATAAATAAAAGTTGTGACAGTTTGCTAGGGGTAAATGCTGTCTGTATGAAGTCATCAAAGGATAAGCTGCCTTGTTTGGAACATCTTCTGGGGGTAATGTCAAGTTTTAGACCTAAACAGCCACCTCTGCAATAGCTGTTATCATGCAGACATGGATCCAAAACATATGTATGAGACTCTGTGTCTGAGTTACAAAGTCCAGTAGTTGTGAATAAAAAACATGTAAAGCCAGAACTGGCTCCGAGGTGATGCTGCTAAGCCCAGCTTAGTCCTGCTTAGTGGCTTCTCTGGTTTGAAGTGGCAGCACTAGGAGCCTGTGATAAGCATTGTCAATGGTCAGAAGAGAATAACTTCACAGATCTTAACATTTGGTGAAAAGGAGAGTTCAGAGCAGGGACCCACAGTTGGTACAAGACACAAGAGTTATGCATCTTCATCTGAATGTGCAGGTGTTCTTTTCCAGTCACACTGGCCAGTCCTTGCTGAACAGGATCCAGCTGAAAGCCTGGTTTGATCAAAATTCCTTTCAATGGGAGGGGTTTATGTTTCCATATGCACACAATTATCCTCTGTGTGCAATGCTTTGCTTGTTTAAATTCCCTGCCCCTTCTGCATGACAGCCATGTAACACTCCTGTGATCAATCTGTACTGCATAGAACGGGAATGTGGCAAAATGCAGAACATCTACATACATGATTTAATGAATTATGTCCAAAGTCAGTCTCAGCATTATGCAAACCTGTTTATATGGTAATGTTAAACCCCAAGGCTAAACGAAATAGCTCAAATGACAGTTTATTTTCAGATTTGTCCAATCTTTCTTTGATGACATTTGGACATTGAGTAGTAATATTTGCATTTTCATTTTCCGATATTCGGCGGGGGGGAGGTTAGAATTGAAATTATGTCTTCATTTTTTTGAGCTCTTGGCAAGCAGAGAATTTTAACAATTCCTTTGTGATAGCAAGTGTTATACAAGAAAGTCCCCCTGTATCTCTGTTGTTAAGTCTTCATTATTGCTAAGCCTAGAGATACAGGAATGTGCATTCGTGTGTTACAAATTGACTTTCCTGGGTACTGGCTTCAGTGCACAATGCCTGTACAGTTGTTTAATGGTGTATTAACAGTGATCCTGCAGCACCTTCAAAAGTACCAACTAATGTGCATTCACTTTCCCTCCATCTCCTGCAGCACTAATTGCCATCCTAACGAAGCCTCCACCACTCTTAGCCACGATTATAGTGAGCACAGTAGTGAAGTCAGTGAATGGGAACGGGGATAGTGTAAACCTGACCAAAGGGAGAGAGAAAGGGTAAAGAAGATGCTGAAACTTTGCAAGAGTTTGACACAATTGTGTTGCAGCAGACCTTAGAACAAACTGGCTCCTTCTTTGCAGCAACCTCTCAGATTGCCCTGAGATCTCAGCTTTGACTTCCCAGATAAACAAGATCCAGATGTTTCTTGTGGCCCAGCAATGAGGACCAGCTTTCTGTTGATTTCTCTAGCTCTCTTTCATCACAGCTGTCAGAGAATTGCCAGCTTGCCGCTGGCTAGCACGCCCTCCTTGTTGTCTTCCCAGCTCCCAAAGCTTCAGGACTTGGCCAAATGAAACCTTGGCCAACTCCAGCACTTTCCATAGAGCAGGAAGTTTTATAGTTGAGTGAGCTAAATCCCCTAGGCTTCTTCAGAAACCCAGCTGCAGATGAGGAAAGTTTGCTTTTCAGAGCAGCCTTCAGTCAGTTCAGTACTTGCACACAGGAAGGAGTTGGGGAAAGCCAGCAGTTATCTTGTCCTGATTTTCAGGCATGGGAATCTGATATATATAAGAGGAGGCTTAGTTACTTGATATTTCAGTCACAGAATGAGACAGATCTAGTGGGACATGGTGAGTAACCTTTCTCACTGGCCTTTGCTTCAGTCCAGTTGTGAAAAGATACCAATCCATGGATGTCTTTATTTCTACCATTCAAGACCTCCAGTGTAGTTGTAAGGATTAGTAGGACTCAAGTCCATATTAAATGACTATTGAAAACGTCATGTACAAAAGCCTTTCCAAACCAAACCCTCAGGCTTCTGCCAAGGCAGCTCGAGGGATGATGCCAACAGAGAGGGTAGGGAGTGGTGCAGTGTAAAGAGAGAAAAGCACTGCCCTTCCAGAGGCCCAGGAGGAGATCCTGAGAGCAGGAATACCTACTGCTGAGCCCTGAGGGCAGCTGCTGCTGCAGCCAGGCACAGAGGAGCCAAAGAAATGTGAATTAGGATTAAGAACAGCAAGGAAGAGTTTGCAGGACAGCAGATTTTCCTGCAGAATCTTCAAAGGCAAGTAAACACTCTGATTTGTAATTCCCTTCAAAGGTGTAGCATAGAAGAGACTGACCTTCAAAACCTTCAACACCATCATCACAGTAAGGGAAAGAATAGTCAAGCTGAGAACATTTAAGATTGAGGCTACCAGGCCTTGCAGCCTGTTACCCAGGAGCACGGCAACTTCAGGGTGTCTCAGTTACGTGTGGCGTTGGGACCAGTTACCCTCATGATGTGACACTGCAGGTACCATGTTGATTCCGTTCCTTCTTACTAACAGTAGTGCGTTGATCACTCTGCTCTTTGCTTCTGCCTTGGTTACCTTCTTTTGCTCATGGGTGCTACCACAGCTGCTACCTCACTGTGTCTGCAAACACGTTTACCTGAGAACAACAAAAATGGTACCAGAAATCTCCTTGAACTGAATGTACAATCTATGCAAATTCTCTTTCTACTTTGTTAAAACCTAGAAGTATTACTTGTAACCTTGCCAAATAAACAGCAAGATACTGTACAGGTGCCTCTGATACCAGAGTGACAATTCTAGGCGCGGTTCATGGCGCTGCATTTGTATATTGTAATGACTTGGCTTGTCTTTGGTTCTGTTGTAATTAACACCCTGGACTGAGACAATAGCACTCCTGCTAGGGGAGCACCTTCAGTTTGCTGGGAATATTCCAGAGGAGGATGTCTATGGCATTTCATTTTATTTTCCTGCTTAGATCCAAAAAAAGGCACAGGCCTGCTGGCCAAAACTAGGGTGTTGTTTCAGCTTTTCTGTGGATGAATCCTATCAGCTTTGGATCGCTTGGTGTCTGTTCCCATTGTGGCATCCAGTGTGTTGCCCCTTAAAGAAAGCCTTACTTCCATCCTTTCTAAATGTGGCCTTAAACTGTGTTATGAACTTTGGTGTTGTCTGTGTCTTGCTCACTTTCTCTGTTTGTTGTGGAGTGAATAAAAGGCACCTTGAGATTTCTATTACAGCTCAGTTGTGTTGCTGTCAGCTTACACTTCACAAATACAATAGAAATTGCTTACAAATGCAGTCTTTAAGGAAAGAAAATGACCTTCCCTTCAGGCAAAAGGAAGTCTCAGACATTCATATAAACCTTAGGAAATTATGAGCTCTGCGTCTTGCAAGTCACTGTAGATAAGGAACTTGGTTTAATTGCATACAAAGTACAAACTTACTAACTTTTCATTTATCTTCAGACTACAACAGGACAGACTGCTCTCAGTTGCACAAGACAAACTGTAGAGTAGTTTCACTCATTTTTAACATGGCGTAGTAGCATTCCTCTCAGATTTGTACTGGGAGCTGGGAGAAGAAATATCCTCTGAATGGTATGGTCTTAAAAACTGAAGAACGTCACGACACAGGGCCAGATTTTGGGTGTTGATTGGGAATCTAACAGTACATTTAGATCATGGTTGTTTTGTCTAAATCATAAATGCATTTCTGAAAATCTGGCTTTTGGAACTTCATTCAAAGGTTGTCAAAGTCAGCAGAAACCAATGACTTCTGCTAGGGCTTGTATATGTTGGGTTTCTTTGATACTTTCCTCCATGAGAGCTGTCGTGTTTCAGTGAGTAGCACCAATATTCCCGGCAGGCTGCAGTGCTTTTAGGAATCCCAAATCCTGTCCTATGTTGGTATTCAGATGTGGATACAACCCAAGGGCAACTGAAAAGGGTTTACATATAAAACAAGATTTGTGAAACTAAAATAATTAAGTCAATGTAATGGAATCATTTTTCTGACTTTGTCCTTTTGGTTCAGTTTTGGTTTGATTGGATTTTTCTATTGCCTAACATAGTCCATAATAAGTTATTCCTATTCTGTCATTTTCAAAGACTGGTGGTAATATAGTTTTAAGAAATAACTATTTTGTTATAGATCATAATATGCATAAAAGTGTACAGAAATATTTTGTAATCTATTGAATAAGAAAAAAGAAAACCGTGTATATACAGGAAAGTTAAAAAAAAAAATTGGAAATTCAAATGGAAGACACTGAAAGATGTAGATATTTTGCTATTTATTTAAAGGAGTATTTTATGAGATATTGAAATGTCTTAAATTGATCGGTAATCAAAGTTCAAAGTCAGAATGCTTTTCTTGTAGTAGAATGTGATTTTCAGCAATTATTGCACTACCCGTTTTTGCACCCTTTTGTCTTTCATTTAGCAGAAACAATGTGCCTTAGCTGTATTCTTTGTCAATGGGAGTTTGGTTGTTTGTCCGACAAAGCAAATTTTTTTGCAGAAAAAGAAATGGATGTATGAAATACTGTATTATACCAAAAACACTGCAGTGTATATAATGCTTTCTGTCATACGGTGTTTTCAGATGCAGAGTTTTAAAATTAAAAAAAAAAAAAAAAAAAGGCTGTCTTTAGGAGCATGTGCACTTTTTATTATTTTCAGCCCCACCAATGTGTGTCTTATTTGGAATATCTTTTCTGCTTGGTGAATTTTAGGGGGAAAAATGGGCCTGAGCACTTTCAGCCTGTGATCCCAGTGCTGCTGCCTGGTCGGTCATTTCTCAGCCATAGCTATTATGGGGGAAGCATTCATGGGTGCCTTCTGGGAATCTGTCATGGATCAGAGCTTGCTCACAGGCAGTGCTGCAGCCTCCCTTGGGTGCTGCCCACAGTGCAGGGGTGGAAAGTGGATGAACTTTGCAGGGCTCCCACCACTGCAGGCACAGTGGGACCCAGAGAAATGTCCAAGTTCTTGTTTTCAAGCCCACATGTCTGCTTTTGGGCCAGAGCCTCCCTGCCTTTTCCAGTGATGACAAGGAATGGTAGGCAAAGGGTCAGAAGGGATCAACACGGAGCTCAACTGAAGTCTGTTTTCTGAAGGCCATTAACCATGAGGGGTGCTGGAGCATTTTCTTCTCTGCATCCCCAAAGGGTGCATCAGCCAAAGAGAAGGAACTCTGTCATGGGCTTACAGATGTCAGGCTGGGTGCTGAAATACAAATTAATGCAAGGGCTGGCTGGTTCCAAGAGCAGCAAATTATGTGTCCTTTGCCTTAAGTGCAAGGATGAGCTCAGAAAGACACATTTCTTCCATAGTTCCCTGCTGGGTTATGGACCCAAACCAGCCATTGCCTAATGTTCACCCAGTGTGAGCACTCACATTTATTTCCATACCCTGGTCTCCACACAGAGCACTGATTTCTTAGAGTTGCTTCCATAGATGTGATGGGGGAAAAGTTAAATTCTCCTAAAAGTAGATGATTTTTATCTATCTTTAGCACCATCCTCATGATGTATTGCAGGTTTGTCTCCCTGCGCAGCATTTTGATGTGGGATGCTTGAAACAAAACTCCTTGATGACCTTCCAGAAGTCTTTGACAGCACCAGGAGCTGCATGACTTTTCACGCACCCCCAAGCCATGCTGCAGGTTCTCTTGGCAGCCAGAACTGCGTTTGATCTTGTGTTTTCTTTTCACCTGCTGTTCAGGAATTCCACTTTTTTGGCACTTAGATGCAATGAGGTCTGTTTAAACAGAGGAGGGAACACAGTGCTAATATTTTAGTCTTGGCACAAAGAAAAGATTTTCTGTGGAGGGGAAAAAGGGGAAAAAAAAATCCTGCTTTCAAATTTGAAGCCTGGTTTTATTTATAGCTGGCATAAGAAGTATGCTGCTTTTGTGCTGGCTTATTCCTAATCCAGCTGCTAATATTCATGGCATATTAAAACAAAAACCCCTCAACCTTTGTTTTAATTATCTCCAAATACGTCATTGGCCACTACTTTGAAGAAAAAGGAGGGGTGAAATCAGACTTCCAGGTGCTCAAGTGTTTTGTTTGCTTTGTAGACTTCAGTGAGAATCTGCTCTGTATGGCACAGGAATCCCAGTTCACCGTGGAGAGAGTGGTCTGAGACAGTGGCACACTGGCAGGAAAGGCTCTGCCTCTCTCTCTGCTGGAAACATCATCACCACATCCCTGCATCTGCCCTGCCTAAGGTGTCTTATTGTAATTATTATTTATAGTCTAGAACATTAATTCCCACAATGACACAACACCTATGGTGGAGCAGTTTGCCGATAGCTGTACAATAAACCAAGTGCAGCAGGAACGAGGTATTTAACTGTCTTGACAATGGGGATTTTGAAATTTGTCATTTCCTCATCTATTGCTGAAGAATCTGTAACCTATTTTCAAAACATCTGAAGCTGTTAGTAATCTGAGGCTTCACGAATGCAGACAGCTGTAAATCTTTGCTGATGAATGATTAAAGAACAGGAGATGCATGAGGTTGTACTAAAGTTAAAACCAGACACGGATGGCAATTTTTCATTCTTCCAGGAAAGGTGATCGTGGCTCTTCTGGTGCCAAATCAGCCCTTTGGAGTGGGTTGCTCCCTGCCCCAAGTGCAGGGCTCTAGCTAGGGCACAGCCAAGGCACTAACTGTGAATCCCACCTGGATGGGGAAGGGCTGGACCTGGAGCCAGGGGACTCCAGGGGGACAAGACTCAGACACTGCATGTCCTGGAGTAAATTGCCGAGCAACAGTTTGTTCTGGCCAGCTCTCAAGCAAAGCAGAGTCATGCCAGGATCCTAAATTCATGGGCCCGGAGTCTCAGGTTAATTTATTAATAGCATAAACATGATCCAAAAGTATTCTGCATTTTGCGGATTGAAGCTGCGAGCTGCACCCTCTTCTGGAAGAGACCAGATTGGATTTCCAGCTAAAGCGTGATGTCAATGTGCACATTCACAGTGCCCCGTCCTGGGGAAGCGCTTGGATCCACGGCATTGGTGAATCTGGAAGCAGAGCTTTCTGCTCCAGCAGCCTGACAGCAGATGCTGTGGCCCCTGCTGGGTCTCTGTCAGGCTGCTTGAATGGAAGCGAGAAGACGTTCGAAAAGCGGCAGGATTATGACACGGTTTGGGTGCCCAGACTTGAAGGTTTAAAACAGACATTTGTGCCTAATCAGCCTAAGAGAGTTATAAGATGTAAAGCGCTTTTTCCTTCTCGCCCTGAAACATCCATCATGATGCTCTGTGCTGGTTTTCAGGCTGCCAGTGGTCTCTCCTCTGAATTAATGCCTCCAGCAGAGCAGAGAGTGCAGCTCTGCAGAGCCCTCAGCCCCTGGCCCAGCTGGGCTGACACAATCCCTGCACGTGTCCAATCCTTCAATATGAGTATAATACTTTGATATGAATGTACTCCAGATAAATATATATATATGCATATCTGTGTGTATATACACAGTACCCTGCACCACATGAGCTGTTCTAGACTCTATTTGTATTTCCACTGCCCGTAAATTATCCCAAATCTGGCAGCATAGCTGCAATGGAGCAACCTCTTCCCAAGGTGTTTAGTTGTGCACAATGTACAGCCTTCAAGAAGGAGCAGTATTTCACTTGTATAAATGAGTTAAAATAATGTGCTCTTCTTAGTCTGCTTCTGTAATTGTTTTTTGGGGTTTTTTTTTTCCCTAACTAGGACTTGCATAATAATAAAGGAGATTTGACTAGAAACATAAAGTTCATTTTAATGTGATCTCATTTATGAAAGTCTATCACTGGATACACATGGAAGGAAATGAAAGTATTCTTATAACAGATTAATAGCCGAGATCAAATATTTCACTTTCTAATAGAGTCTGCCTATATGTGCTTTAAATTCTTTGCTAAATTTAAATTTGAAAGGGCTTTTCTGGTGCCTTGAAAGCAAGCCACCGCCTGCCACATCATCCCAGATTTTCCATTACTGCTCACTGATGGTTTGCATTCATTAGCAGAGGACGTCTCCAGCCCTGGCCTTCAGAGGAAGAAATTACTTTTTGCCTCAAGTCAAAAAGAAGTGCTGTGAGCTACTTTTCCGGCAGCCTGGCCACAGCAGGAGCAGCCAAGCCATGGGGGAGGCAGGTGTCCCCGTGGAGGGACAGTGCAGGGACCGCTGTGGCCCATCACGGAGTGGGGGGACAGCTGTGACTTGCTCACTGCAGAGACCTTACACCCCCAGGCTATTGATGCAATGTCCAAAAGCATTTAAAATCATGCATTTCTTTCCAGAATTCCCTGTTCAGGAGCTTTTTTGTGGGATTTAGTCCTTCTCTCCATAGATCCAGTAAGTCCCTGACCCGAGGTCCACTGGATCAACACCTCACATTCCCCAGGTCTCTCTCTGGGGAGCCAGCACTCAGCTGCTTTCTGACTCCAAGATGCAACACAGCCCCTTTCTTCCACATGGATAGGTAAGTGCTGAATAAATTTGGGCATTCCTTTAATTAATTAACATCAGTTGCATTGGTATCAATATAATAATGCATTAAAAATTGGCACAAGCTGTATAGTTCTTATTTAGAGTGCATCAGCACGAGTGTGAAACCAGCATGACAGTGACTGTAATGCTCTGAATCCACTCAGTGAAATTACATGATTTGTACCAGCTCGTTCTTAATCCAGCCTCAAAAAGCAAAAATTCTCTCTTTTTTTGTTTTTCTCCCACACTTGACTGGCCTTGAAGATTTCATAAAACAAACCAAGAAATACCAACAGGAGACTAACACAGCAGCAACACTCAGGGTTTATTTTTAGCCCAACTCTCTGCCTGGTGCATCTCAGCTCATGCCCAATGTTGTGTTACACAGAACTAAAGGAATTTGAAAGTGGCATTGCCAGAAGTGAACCCAGAATCCCCCCAAGCCCCCCTTTTTCATCTTAATTAAAGGCAGATGTAGAGACTGTGCTGGGAAAGGGGCATCAGGACACGCTCTCTTCACCCCACAGAGGAGATTTAGGGCGGGGAGAAGCCTTAAACCACCTGTGTTTGCAGTGCTGCCTGCCTCATCCTGCTCTCTGGGCACGGAAAATGGGAAGTGATGGTCGGCTGAGCAAACTTAACAACGTATTTACCCTAAAACCAGGGGCAACAGCAGAGCTGAGCCAAGCACTGGTCCCGCTGCTGGGAGCTTTGCAGCCCGCCTGCCCTTCCCAAATTACCTCTGTGCTGTCAAGACACTTGGCTTCTCTGCATCCCTGGGCTGATTAATTGAAAAAAAAACAAAAAAAAACAAAAAAAAAACCAAAAAACCTGGGCAAGATGAGAAATAGTGATGCAGTGATCTGAGTCTGCATCCGCACTTCAATGCTGGTGTGTGAGCGTCCCTGCACGCCTGGGAAATGCATTTTATGAACTCAGTGTTAATGGTTTTTGGTTTTGGGCTGCAGAGCAGGGCTGGCACTGCCCATGGGAACCCGCAGATCCCTTTGCTGGGCTCCAAGTGCCTCCAGTCGTGGTGCCCAGAGAGCCCAGGGACTGCCACGTGTGAGGCGATGACCGCATTTGAAACTGCAAATTAGTCATGGCAAATAAATAACTTCAGAACAAGAGCTGGCTGAGAACTGCGGTTCACATTACAGCAATATTTTGAAGTCTTGAGAATTTCCTTTTCTCAGCTCCAGTCTGGACAAAAAGTGTCATTAACCCCAAATACTGCTGCTCACACACAGGCAGGCTGGGTTTCTTTATTTGCCTAATGATTTGGCTGGATTTCTGACCACCTTTAACTTCCTTTTCTCCCTCTAATTATTTTATTATTTTAGATGGATTGAGCCGAACGAAGAGCAAAATCGTTAACTATTTAAAAGACATTGAAATAACTCTAACTGTTGTGAAAAGAAGAGCTGAGTCTGGCCCCTTTCCATGTCCATATTTCATTACAGTATAGTTTGTGTCTTTTGACAAGTTCATCAATGTTTTTTAGTGTGGCTCCACAGAAAGCCAAGCATTATCTAGTAGCTCCCTTGGAAAACCACCAATTGCTGCCAAAAGCCCCCTGGGCAGCCCAGAAAGCCTGGCAGGGTGACAGCAGCCCGGAGCAAGTGGGATCCTGCCTTGCCCCACTGTGTCTGGGTGGGATGAACAAGAGTCCTGGAGCAGCCTGACGCTGTCACAGCCAGGGGAAAGACGGGCAGGGTTCATTCCCCCTGTGAGGGAGGTGGGCACACGGCCCCTGGGAAGGAGAGTGGAAGATCTGGAGCACTTGTTTCAGCTCAGCCCTGCAATTTGGTGCCAAGGGAGCCCAGGAAGGGATGGCCATGGCAGCCCTCAGCCCAGGTGCTTACCCTGCAGCCAGCGGTGAGGATGCTGCACACCCCAAACGTGTGCTGGGTGTGATAAGGGGATTTCTGCTGCCATCCAAAGCAGCTCTGTCTCCCACGGGGAGGAGAGTCTGTGTTGACTCAGTTCTTCTGGTTTCATTTCCAAACAAGCTTAATATTCATTTTCAAGTGATTCATTCCCTGCTTTGCAAGCGGTTCTCCTCCCACAACCAGCAGCAGGACTAATTCAGATGGGTTACACTGGGGGACGTTTAAAGGAACATTTTCTGACACGCTGGAAGAACCACAGTGCTGTCAAAGTTCCTGTCCATGCACAGGGCTGGTGAAGGGCTCTGGACCAACCCTTGAAGGTCTTCTAGAGTATTTATAAAATAAGGAGGGATGGTGGAAATATGACAGTTCTTTTAAGGCTAATAAAATCACCTCAAGAGCATGTGAGAGGGAGAGCATGGTCTGTAAGCCTGGGGATTTTTGGTTTAGTTTGGGTTTCTCTAGTTCATTAATTATTTTTTTCCTCTGGAAGCTCATTGGGAAAAAGTGATACAGGAATATGAGCTCAACTTTTGGAGGATGAGGATTCAGACCCCCTCTCATAGAGGTGCTGTTTAGATGAATGACTTTGAATGGCATGAAATTCTCTCTGTGACACTTCTGATCACGTTAGGACAAACCTTTTCACTTACCTTAACCCACAGAATATTTCAGCAACATGTAATTCCAAGGAATCCCCTTCTGGATTTCAGCAAAGTTGGGGCTAGACTTACCTGGGGACCTGGGGTTTAATATTTGCCTTTTAGCAGAACACCAGTCAAGAAAACTGAGAAAACTCCCTCCCGAGACGGGTGTCATCAGGAGCTTGGGAGTTCTGCTTACTATCTGACTTTTAAACTGCTGTGAAAAAGCACAGCTGAGTGACAGCACTGTCATCTCCAAACCTAACTGGGAAATCAGCTGCAGCATCAGAATGTGTCAGGAGGGAAAGAAGCCTTTGCTGGCTGGGGAGCCCAAGCCGCGCTCCTAAAGCCAGATCCCAGGGTGGCAACCCCATCATGCACTGGGTTTTTGCTCCGTATCAAGGTAAATCTCATGTAAAGCTCTTTTGTGCTGTAACTTTCTAATTCTGTCTTTTTGGAGGTGTTTTGTCACCCATCCATCACAACATGGCATGGGTGGTGAAATATATCCACCCACACAGCAGAGCACCTGTCCGTGCATGAAAATTTCCAGGGAAGGCTCTTTACTTCTCCCTCAGGTCTGATGCATCACCAGTCCCTGCAGCTGCACTCTCTGGATGCTGTTATTCAGACTGAATTATTTGTAAGTCCCTGAGGGAGTAATCAATACCAGCAAAGTGATAAATATTAGCACGTGCCCCACGTGCTGCCTCGGGGCTTTCCTGCCTGCAGTGGGGACAGAGCTGGGGCGTGCTGGGGACACGCACACACACAGCACAGGTGGAAAGGGAAAGGCACTGGTGTCTCTGAAACGGTGACACTCCTTTGGGTGACGCCTGTGTCACCTGAGGAAAACCCTCAGGAGGTCTCTGTGACGTGGATACGATCACAGACACGGCTCAGTGGATAAAGATGGAAGGTTCCAGGACAACTGTTGGTCATGAGCTTCCTGCTGCTGTTTTATTCTAATGATTTTCAGTGTTGCATTTATATGCTGACAAACACTTTAAAAGCATTTTGCAAATGCAAGCCTGTGTGTAGCCCCCTCATGTATTCCATGTGCTCCAGCATTGCCTCTTCCTCTCTGTCCCTGCAGGGGCCTGAGTTACTTTAGCTGGGCATAAATGAGACATTAGAAAGCTAATGTGACTTGGGAGAAGATGAAAGATGATCTGTGGGTTCGGGCCATGCTGTTTCTCCAGGTTTGTCCCATCCTTTCTCCTGTTCCTGTACTTGGAGCCTCATTCCTCTTGTGAGCCAGCAGGAGCTTTACCGAGACCTTTGCTCAGGAGTCCATCCATCCTCATCTCCTGGGAGTGGTGGAGCAGCCCCGCTGCTTCTCCTGGCTGCAGCTTGTTACACAAATATCGAATAACCCATTAGGTCGCTCCAGCACACGGAGTGTTTGGGGTTTTTCTCCCACTGGAGACGCCGTGGCTGTTTTTTAGCAGGGTGCAGTGGCAAGGGAAGGAGCTCTGTGGTTCCTCTCTTCAGCTCTTTGCTCCAGGAGTGGCCCCAGCACTCCCTGAGATGTGTGCATTGTGTTGGGTCTGACAGCAGGGTCTGGTATAAAAAATCATGAGAGATAATAAAAATAAAAATAAAAATAAAAAATAATGAGAGAGAAATGACTGATTTCCACAGGAATTGTTATCTTCAATTGATCAGCTCCTCAGGAGATGCCATCCTGGGAACCCAAGCCCTGTTTGAGGTTTTGGCAGTAACAGTGTTTGCATGAAAGCACCAGTGGTTCCCAGCCTGATTGTTTGGGAAGACCACAGGGCTGGTTCATCCCAGGCAGCAGCAAACACCTCCTGGCAGGGGGATGCTCTGTCTCCAGGGCAGAGACCTGAGACCTTCCCCAAACCTTGTGGCAGACAGAGAAGTAATTTTGGGATCACTCATTTTCCAGTCTCATTCCCTGCCTGCTGCATCATCCCCTGCTTGTTTGCATAAGGCACAAGGACTATTTTTAACAGGCAAATTTGGTTTTATTAGTGACAAGGAGATAAATAAATACCTTGAACTCTTGGTTCCTGTGGAAATTACTTTGATTCAAAATCTTTCCATTTAAGGGCACAGTCAAAATAAAATTCCCCAAAGAAGAATGGCATTTTCTAATTTTTATTTCCCCAGTAGCCTCATGGTTGGATGCCAGCAAGGGCAGGGGAACACAGGAGAAGGAGAAGAAATGCTCCCCTTGGAGCTCTGCACTGTTCAAGAGCTCAGCTCTGCTCTGTGCACACCTCAGAACTCTTTTAGATGGAATAAATCATCCCTGGTTTCCTTCAGACAACTAAAATCTGTCATTTCCACTGTGTAACACCTGTACTATCTCAGGGGTTGAGAAATAGTCCCCAAGACCAGCAGTGCCCCTAAGGCTCCCAGAAAAGCTCTGGGAGGCTGCACTGAGCAGGAAAAGAGGATATTTTTTCTTGAGCTGCTAACTGTGGATATTTTGGTCCCCTAGATCAAATCTCACTACATTTAACTCTCCTGGACTCTTTTATCCTCAGCACATTCTTTGTAGGCAGATATGTTTGCAGCAAAACATCACTGAATTCATATACTTAATGTTTTCCTTATTACAAAAAACCTTTTTTTTGGGAGCAGACCAAAAACTTAGTCCAATTTATATTAATTCTTTCAATTCTGAATAAAAGGGATGGAAGAAATACAGGAAGAAATACAGAAAGAAATAGACAATTTACATTCCTCCATGAACCTTGAGGCTTTCCCATCCAGAGAAACAGGACTTGGCTCAGCACCATTTTATAAGGATTTAACCAGCATTTAAAGGTTCGTTGTTTGGGAAGAGTCCAAAATCCCAGGGAGTTCCATGGCTCTGTTTTCTCCAGTCCCATTTACCTGCACACCCGGCAGCACCAGCCCCGTGTCCTGGGGCCTCTTCCTGCTGTGCTTTGGGGGGAAATGAGGCTTTCCTCCTCTAAACTATTAACATGCAGCAGATGGATCTGCTTTCCCCGTGGCAGGGACTGGCCTCTTGCTGGGATCAGTCCTGGTCACTCCAAGACCTGGAGCCACGAGCACCCGAGGGATGGACGGAGACCCTGGACCGGGAGCCTGGGCAGGGCTCACCTGCTCGCCCTGGGCTTGTGCTGTCCAACTGCAGCACATCTCTGCTTCTCAGCCTCAACAGCACTGCAGGAACATCTGCTTTATTCAGGTAAAGCACACAATATCTTGGCTTTTAACCTTGCTGCTGGGTTCTAAAGTAAATTCCTGTGGAATCGAGTTTAATGTCTGTTTTAAGGAAGGATAAAAGACAATAACAACAAAACAAAACCCAGACAAACATCATTTTAATTTCACTCTGACAAAAACCAAAATACTGTTTGATTCCAAATGGGAACTGTTGGCTGTTTATTTTCCAATTTTTTTTTTTTCTGTTTATCAGCCCCATGTTAACTCACAGAAATGTTTTATTATTCTCCATTTAACCGTTCAACTGAAAGATTGGTCTGATCTAGATCCCAACATGATCTAGATGGAAACAGAGATGGAAACACATCCCTCAGTGCACAGAACATGACACTGGATTTCTCAGTGTGTCAGCTCACAGAAGGCAGAACCTGCCTCCACTTTTTGACCAGCCTACCCGATTTTGAAGGGAGAAAAGCCCCACAGGGCTGTGAGGTACTCCCTGCTGTGTCCTCCTCTGTATTTCTGGAGCAGAAATAGCTGACTATAAAATTTGCTGATTATTTTCCCCTTCAGATTGTTCACATCAGAGACAGCAGGAATGAATTTGGCCCTCATTAGTTTCCAAGTTTCCAGCAGGCTTGCTCACTCGGCATCAGACTGCTTTGCTTGGGACATTCCCAAAGCTGAGACACGACCTCAACATTTGGTCAACACTGCACTGTCCATTGCTTTTCCCAAATAATCCCTATTTACAACCAAAAAGCTGGCCCCTACTTCCTTAAACAACACCACCTGTAATGCTTTAAGTCTTTTAGGTAATTGGAAATAAAAAGAGAGAGGCAAGAGTATAACCAAATGCACACCTTCTCAGCCATGACAGCCTGGACCTCAGCTCCAGTGGGCTTAGAATCAAGCCTTATATATCAGTAATTTACAGCCTGATTTACTGGTGCTGTACAGTTCTCTCCCCCTCATGAGGTGGAAAGTATATATCCTTTACAATGCAAAAATGGCCCTGTCTGATAAAGTAATAAAAAATGGGAGATTTAACAATATGTGTCCTTTCTGCACGCCCTGAGGGCTTTTTACCACTTTGATGCAAATATTTATGCACTTAATTTATTGCCTTGATTTTCTGCCATTTTGGGGGACTCCCACCACAGGAGGATTAATTTTCTTTACATAATGTTCTGTCCATCTGCTGTCCTCGTGGCAAGTGGCATCACTTCCAAGGATGCAACGTGAACACAACTTAATAATCTCAGTGCACAGAAACCCCCCAAATGGCTAAATGACGAGAGAGGCACAGGTGAGTTGCACTGAACAAAGGATCTAAGCAGGGAGAAAAGCACATTCTGTCCTTTTTCAAGAGCTGGAGGTTCAGTTAGTGATTCTTGGCAGTGTGTATTGATTTCCAGGATGGGGAAAAGTCCCCAGGGGAAGAAGGGCAGCAGGGAGGAGCAGCACTGCCATTCCCACTGCCCAGGCAGTGATGGACGTGCTACGTGGGCAGTGCCCGTGCTGGGGACAGTGCCAGTGATGAGGCACAACCTAAATGCACCAAACATTCCTGTGCAGTGCACTTTACATTTGTTCAGAAGGAGCTGGGCTTTGCTGTAGGGGCTTGGTAAGCCAAGCAAGCACAATAAACCTTAAAGGTTGTCAGGAAAGAGGAAAAGGGCAGAAGTCACAAGCTGAACATAAATTAATGCAAGGCAGCATTGGGAACAGGGATTTGAGTCCTAGCCCCACGGCTCAGCCCCTGCAGCCCCCAGCAAAAGCAGCAAACCCTGGGGCTCCATCCCAGGGCTGTGAGCCCACAGGAGCTTCAGGCCAGCCCTGTGTGCTGCTGTGCTGCCTCCTCCACAGGACACGCTGACACCAGGGGCAGCAGCCTCTCGGCAGCTGAATCCCCCTACCCAGAGATTAACGCTGTGTATTTTTATCTAGAACTCCCTGTATTTATATATATAGATGTATTTCTTTGTCTCCAGACTCCAGATACATACCCATGCACATGTACATTTCATTCTACACTCTGTATATAGTTCAGAATATATATATATGCATATATGGATATATGGATACATGGATATATGGATATATGGATATATGCATATGTACATGTATTTATATGTGTATATATATGTATATATATATGAGTATATAGAGAGAGTGAAATAAAGCCCTAGGCAAAAACAGGGGGCAAAGCAGCTTGTTCTGTCAGCCTTGAAGGAACGGGACCCCTAAAGGCATGAGTCATTTTTTCCCCTGTGCAAGAGCAAATCTGACTGCTTGCAGGCCATTTTATTAAAAGCAGACACTGGAGCTTCATGAAGAACCCAAATATTAAACTGTTCCATGTGGTGCACAAACACAAACAGGCTTCTTTCTAAAGCCACCCCGATCTCTGGGCATGTGAAAACTTCCCCAGATGAACACAGATAAAACCAAGCTTCCAGCAAAAGGAAAACCTGCAGCAGCTCTGGCTTTGGGGAAGTTTCTCCTTCCATTGGCCTTAGAGACAAAATACTCTCGCCCTTCTCCAGCACAGGGCTGCCCTGATGGCTCTGAGTGCTTTACCTATCCAGCTGTGTTTTTCTGAGTGCTCTCACTTTTACCCTTTTGATTGCCCCCAGCCCACTGCAGGGGGGTGAGTGAGTGAGTGAGTGGCTTTGTGGGGCTGAGTTGCCTCCTGGAGCTCAACCACAGCACATGCACGGATGAGTGACATCCACGAGCCCTGGAAATGGCAGCTCTCCTGCTGAGCCATGTGCCCGGTTATTACAAGTAATTCCAAACAGGTAGTACCCAGGTTTCTGTGCCTTTGAGCAGCGAAATGCCTCTGGACAAACGTGTGTCACTGAATACGTCAGGAGCTCCGCTGAGACCCAAGTCTGGCTGTGGTTCACGGCTTCAGGATTTGTGGAGCTTCATGCACGAAACCCAGGGAAGAGAAGGGTTTATCTTTAACCTCAGTATGAACTACAGGGATATTATTGTACAGAACCACACAAGGCACCCATTTCCTTTATGATGCAGAGGACCTAAAAAGACAGGTGTAATGAAAAAAAAGAAAGCAGCACAGCACTTCTGTGGGAGGTTATGGCAAAGCTGAGCCAGTGCTTACAGCCCTGTGAAAACTCTGCTAGCCCCAGAACGTTACACAGAGAGTGCTGTCACTGTATTTTCCTCTATTTAGCTGCACATTTTCAGACAATTCTGATGAAGCCCTACAATATGAGCAGCTGGAGCCTGTAGTACTGACCTGTGCACTGAGATTTTGAGTGCTTGCAATAACCAGGCTGTGTTAATGTCGGTAAGGAATTTCAGAGAGGGAACGTTTTTCTGGCATGATTCTGTTACAGTAAGACCTTGATGGCTGTGTGTGTCCCTCTCTGCAGAAGAAAGCCACAAAGGGCAGTGGGATCCCTCTGTCACCACAGCCTGACCCCGACGGGAAGCACGCTCGGAGCAAACACATCCATCCCCAGGGAAAGTGCTGCTGCTTTTCTTTGTTCCTCCTGAATTTCCTGTCTGGGGAAGACTGTGCCAATGCTCTTTAAACTGTAATTGCTATTGTGGCTGCAAAGCAAGCTGTGTATTCCCAATACTGTCCCACCCCTCAAACATAACACGATAGTTGTACTCAGAGCGTAACAGAAAAGGACCTTAGAGTGCTCACAGGTGTGCTCAGTGGGGAAGAACAGAGGAGGGACAGCATTCTGCCTTCCCTCTGCCTGCCTGCATCCTGGTGGGACACAGGTGGCTCTGAACTGATAGATCTGACAACACCCACTAAGCGTCACAGCACGTCAGGCCACAGCTTGGGACATGAGGATGAAAAGGTGTCACGTACCTTTTTGCTCCTAAAAGCCAGTGGGGTAATGAACATTGTGGCTGTACAGGAACACCCCTTTGCCTCACCTTCAAGCAGGGGCTTTGTGCTCTCCTGCTCTGATGGGAGGTGCACGAATTTTATCCCCAACACGCTTACAGAAACCACACACCTGCAGTTACCGGGGAATTTCATGTGACTGCCACTGGTGACAATGCTCTAGGCAATATCATGTGGAAAATACACAGAGATGCTCTCAAAGCATATTTTTTCCTGCCCTGTGGATAGCTTCTTTTGTTAATAATCTTCTTGTGATAACTGGGACATCAAATTATTTTTGGAGTTGTTCTCAAAGGTGTATAGATGCCTCATTTTCGTGCTGACAGCTTTAATTATTCAGCGCGCTGTAGCACCGGATGAAATATAATCCCAACAAAGAGCTCCTAACTCCATAAGTAATAGCCAATTGTGAGGATGGCATGTTAAAATCAGCAGTGAAAAACAGCTTATACTCTCTGACCTCTACCCAGTCAAATCCTCCTGTTGCTATAGTTGCTGCTCTAGAGTGTTATTTCTCTCAGCTGAGAGTCACTTGTGAGACAAAAGGAAAACACTGCCTTTCCTTGAATATTTTCTGTGGTCCCAAGTCATTATATCTTATCAATGGACTGATTATTCATTTAAAACACAAACCAATTAAAAAAAAAATGTAATTTTCTCTCGTGCCTCACTTGACATACATTTCCCATTTACTCCTGTGGAGATGCAGTGACTCTTTAACATCTTGAAAATTCATATGGAGTAGAGAGAAGCTCAGACTCGAGTGTGATGTGGGCAAAGCACATTCTCAGCACTGAACTCCCCCAGCCCTTGGTGGGTAAACCCACAGCTGCAGATGTTGAAATCACCGTGCAGGAAAGGAAGTGCCCCAGGGGACCCAAACCCCTCTGAAATGACCCCAGAGTTCACAAGTGTCCCACCCAAAGTAAGTACATGAAAGCTCAGACATCAGTGGGCAAATGTTGCGAAGTTCTCCTAAAATCTTGCAGAAATTGGGTACAGCAGAACCAGTGGCAGGAGCTTTGTCTACAGCCATGGGGATGAGATGAGGTCAAGGAGCACGGAGGAACAGCGAAGGACATCCCGAAAGACACAGGAGCAGGGCCTTACAGCATCTGAGCCGCTCCCTGGGCTGCTCATAAATACCTTTTAAAGTGATTTTCAGTGTGGGAACAGGTAGAAGGCCAGGCTGGAAAATAATTAAATGTAAGGGAAAACGGAAAGAAGAACGTGCTGAGGAAGAGGACCTTGCCAAAGCCCTTGGTTGAAATCTGCAGCTGGGTTCCTGTCTGGCAAAACTCAAAAATACTGTCTGGGAAATTCACTTAGTTAAGAAGAGAAGGAAGAGTTAGAGTAAGTAATTAAGGTTCACATTATCCTTTGAGCCTGGCATCTGCTTAAATTAGCTCATTTGATCTCTACTTTCTCCTTTAATCTGAATAGTTCTGAAAGAGTTATTACAGGACACGGGTCTCTGTTCTGGTTTGCCTCTTTTTGTCCTGCTATTTATCCAATTAATTTATTTGTTCTGCATTTTAGATTCCTTTGTCTGCTTTTACCAATTTTCCCTCCATGCATTGTCTCATCTTTCTGCCCTTGCTCTCACTTCCTTCCCACGTGGGCTTGTTTTGAATCTATTTATTTTTTTGTAATGGAATCTCCAAAGTTTTTCTGAAGGCTGAAATGGTAATATTGTGGCCAGAGGACAAAGCCAGCCCAGATGTCCTGCAGGGTTAGAACCCAGGGTGTTGCAAGGCAAGCATCAGCATTTGCTCACCCCGGATCCCACCGTGCTCTGACCCCCGTCTGCCCATCCCCAGCTCACCCAGGTTTCTGATTCCCCCTCCCAGCTCTGCAGATTCATTGGGAGCCTGGATAGTTTTAGAGCTGTCCAGGGCAATAGACAGAAGTAAACAAAATGTGCCCCAAAGCTGTTTTCCACCCATTCTTGCTGCCACTCTATCACCAGAGAGCCCCGTGTCTCGGGGAGGGTTGGGTGGGTACTTGCTCACGTTGGTTTCCACACGGGTAACACATTCAGAGAGCGTTCAACTCTTGTTGGATTATCTGAAAACCCAGAAATTTTCACTTCCCAGGTGCCAGGGGTCACTTGGCGGTGGAAAAAGCAGTGTAAAAATTCAGGAGCATGGCAGACTTGGGCTCTGCGCCAAAAATCCTCCTCTTTCACCAGCCCACCCTTGGCTCTGTGGAAAAGGGCTCTCAAGGCTAGATACATTATCAAACTTTAAATTAGGTCCATTGAATTTTATTAGCAAATTTCTACTTTGTTAGCAATTTCATGCTGCCTATTAACATTTGTTTTTAATATATTGTTATCACTCATCACAAAAGGCTAATCCTGTTAGCGCTTTCCATATTGTATTACAGAAAACAAACCAGAAGGCTGTGATTCCTCACCCTGCCATTCTCATGCATTTATAGAAACATATCTCTCCCTGGGTGCTCCCAGCCAGCTCTGCCCAAGAGACCAAGGCATGGCTGGTGGGAAGGAGCCACACAAAACATGCTCATGTGTGTGAAAATGAGAGATGAGCCCTTTGTAGGTGAAGTCATGAGACGCTCTTTCATGGGCAGGAGTATCCTATCAAATCTGATCAAAAGTGATGTATTTCCTGTTAGGCTATAAAAGAAAAAGAAAAAGGTAAATATTCCCAACAGCCAATACTATCATAATTAAATTTGATTCTTAAGTTAAAATACAAATAGATTAATTTTAGTGAAATCATCAGTGAAATATACATGATGGATGTCTAAATGATTCATTCACTGCTAAATACTGCAAGATATTTCCTATAAGAGACATTCATGCCCATGGACGCAAAATACATTGAATACAGTGTTTAAGATGGAAGCATAATTAATACTCCTGCTCCTCATGGGCAGAGAATGTAGATCAGACTTTGGGATCCAGATCGATGATCTCTGAACTCATCTTTTCCTTTCTTTTCTCCTTTTCACCCTGGAATTCATTATGGGGTATAAAAGAGCAACATCAGAAGATGGCAGTTTCTGAAAACCTCTGCAAGGAGCGGACTGTGTTCTTGGGATGGGAACTGGCAATTCCTGGTGCCACAGGTACCGAGCTGAGCCCTGAGTTGGTAAATAGGCACACAGCACTAAAATATGGGAAGAAATCACTGTGATAGACTGCAGCAGCTCACAGAAAACAGCCCAGTGTTTGTCCTACAAAGCAGAATCGGTTTTCACCTTGGTGGTGTATTTGAATTCACAACTTTCAGGTTTCATAATGTTGTTTTCACTGTCACATCTGGGACCACACTAACGTGGCTCCCATTTAATCCAGGGACTATCAAGGGAAGGAGAAAGGGGTATATCTTCTGCACAGTGCCTGTGAAATTACCCATATCCTTTGATATATTAAAATTGAAGTGCTATAAATTTCTGTTGTCATGGAGATATTTTCCATGCCACTTCATAATTGGCCATCAGAATTCCCTTTCCTTTGGGTTTTCCAGCCTAATTAACTGTTATATTTTTGCTGGCAGAGAGGAAAAGCCCACATGAACAGCTTTTGGACTGTGACTTCCACTCTTACAGAACAAATTTCATTTCTGTATACTGTTAAAGGTAAAACCCATAAGTGTGGATCGCATTTCCAGTGCAGAAGAGGCAGCAGTGCCCCGGCAGGGCTGGGTTTGAGCATGGAGATGTTATTTGGATCTCCTGGGCAGGAAGCAGTGCAGCCTTGGGTACGGCTGCACGTTCCCAAGGCAAGAAGAGGGGATGGAGCAGGGCACAGCCACACAAACCTGGACACGATCACTGCAGCCGTGGGGTGACCTCAAACCCCACCGGAACAACAGCAGCACTCCAAACAAACCCAGGATTCAGGGACCTCTGGGCAGGGTCCAAAGCAGACTTCTGCCAATTATAACAATGTTTTGTTTACTCCTGTCTTTGTTTTCTTCGCCCTTGTGTCTCTGGCTTCTCCTAAATTTATTTTGGAGTTCAAGGATGATTGATCAAGTCTGTCAGATTTGGAGAGCGGGCAGGAACAAAATCATTTAAATTGGTATCTCCACAAAATTTCAGGCTACCTGTACCCTTCCAGAACCTGAGCGGTCAGGTGTTATTTCAAGAAACTGCCTGGTGGTAGAGGTTCATCCTACCCGCTCCCTAGTGATGTGGTTGATTAAAAATTCAAAGCTAATTTATGTGCTGCTGTACAGTCTGTAACATGGACAGGCCTGGAGATCAGCTTCCCCTATGCTTTTCAAATTAAAATGTCTTTGATGTACTTCTCTTCCTGCCTTTGAACATTTAGAGTCCATTGGCAATGAACTGAATGATTTGGTACTAAACAGGCACCCCTCTCTTTCCCCCCAAGAGAATTAGCATCAGGTCTTAATTTACTAATGGACCATAGACATCCATTAATGTAGTAATTAATTCAGTGCTAAAGTGCCTGTAAGACAGAGCCATGCTGAGTGCATGGGGGAAAAAATTACAAGTGACATCTTCCCAGTGAGCATCACAGGGTTTTGGTGGAAAAGTTAATTTAACTAAGAAATGATGGTGTACTTTATTTCTTGTCTACAGCTCTGTGTCTAATTGCAGCATTTGACAACAATCCTCTGCTGAATTCTCAATTTTTGGACAGGGGTCCAGTTTTTCCCATCTTCCAGAAGTCAAATCTGGAGGTGGCTCAGGCCAGCCTAAACAGCTCCCCCGGAGCTGGGCAGATCCTCCTGGGCAGCGTGGCAGAGTGCTGGCTCACAGCCCAGATGAGGAACCAGAGACAGCCCAGGCAGCCACAGCACCACCAGGGAGGATACTGTGTGCACCTCCCTGTGGGTGCCTTACATCTTCCAAAAGCCGCTGTCCTGCACCTCTGGGCTGGCAGCACCTTCCATCGCGGCCCGTCCCTCTGCCTGGGGAGCTGCTGTGCAGGACGTGGGTCCAAGGGCCTGGGAGCGTGTCCTCAGCTTCTCCAAACCTCAGCCTCGCTCCTCCTGCCCGGTGCTGGTCACGGTGGTGTGCAGCTGCTGCTGTTGGTACTTCAGAAAGACAAGGACGCCTGCTCCTCACCTTTCAGATTCCCTCTGCTGATTGGAATTAGCCGCCTTCCTGAAAATAATTACTGCCAGTGGCAATTATTACAATTAAAGTGTTTACTAATGGCTTGCAATGCCCAGGCTAAGCTAGGCATCACGTGCCAGGTCATGAATGAATTTAATTAGGCATTATTTAGAACTGCATCTTGGTTCATAAATTAAACACCTTTCCAGTCCTGTTCATTTGTGACGTATCCATTGCATTTCAATGAGAAAGACAAATGAGCAACAGAACAGTTTTCACTTAGAGCCCTTCAAAGCTCTGTGAAGCAATCAGTTTGGGGTTTTTTTTGTTTTGTTTTTTTTAATGCTTGATTACTTATTTTAGGAACACACCAGCCAATTCAAATAAACACACCAAATTAATGAGGCATAACAATTATGTGCGTTCAGAGTTGACATGAGCTTTCCAACGGATTTCATGTGGCAGGATTTCATTTGGATGAAGAAGCTGGGCTACAAAGGATACTACAATCCTGAAAAACCTGCACCAGGTTACTATTGCTGCCTTCATGGGTGCTGTTTATATGACTTTTACCATCACTTGCTCTTCAGCTCAGAACACAAGCATGCTCTTGTGCTGCACAAGATTAACACTTAACTGATTGCTCTTAACTGCTAAAACCCTGCAGGCAGTGACGATGTGCCACGGCCTGATTGCACCAATAGAACAATGATTTCATTAAAGCTTTTCATGCTGCACTATCAGTATGAAGGGATGATGGGGGTTCTTCAGTTTCTGTGTTACCTGTGGTGCTTATTAGTGACTGCTTGGGCAGGATTGTGGAATTACAGAGGAAAGGATACCAGCAACCCACCATCTGTTGGTGGCTTATTGTGTGCACAAAGCAAGCAGCACCCGTTGTGCTATGCCTTGTTCAGCCTCAGCACTGAGCACAAAATAGCACTCTGGATGTGTAAATGTGTGCAGCCCGGGAAAGGTTCACGAGCCGGGAAGTTTCTGATCATCCAGCACCAGCTGAATGGTCTGGCTGCCTCCGAGCCGCACCCTGAGCATGTCCTGCTTGCTCTCACAATTCCTTTTTGAA
Source organism: Hirundo rustica (assembly GCF_015227805.2). NCBI lineage: Eukaryota > Metazoa > Chordata > Aves > Passeriformes > Hirundinidae > Hirundo > Hirundo rustica. The sequence continues at coordinate 8,197,926 of NC_053464.1, forward strand.
CACCTTTTCCTCCACCACCATGTTTTCTTTTAGAAACAGGCAAAGGGGTTGCATGTGGTGTGGCTGCACAGAACAGTGTGAAGGCACCGCTTGGAGGGGGCTGGAGGAGCTTGGTCCCTGCGTGCCTTGGTGTGCTGAGCTCCACGTGCTCCAGAAACGCTCTCTCACCCTCACTCAGAGTCTGTAGTCTGCCAGGCTGCAGCCAAAGTGTTCCAGAGGGGCCGTGCTGTTTTCTCCTCTGAACACCTCTCTTGCCCCAGCCTCTCCTGCTCGTAGCGCAGCTTTCTCTTCCAGACACCAGCAGCAATTCCAGCGACAGGGAGGTGCCTTTGTCTCCTGTTTGCCAGCTGCCGAGTGCCCCCCAGCCACAGGACACTTTGTACCGCTCTGTTTTTGTGCTGTGCTGTAACAAAAGCAGCTCAGCTCCCAGGGACCAGTTTGCCCTCAAAGTTCCTGTGATCCATGTGCGACACACGTGCATTAGAGTGGAAATCCCTCTGTCAGCCAGGGCTGATAGTAGTGCTCACTGCACGGAGCACTGTGGCACATCCTGAGCATGGACAGGGTGGGCATGCTTGGTACAAATGTATTTACATCAGACAGGCTCCAGCAGGGACTGCGTGTTCTAGGTGGGAGCACGTGTGATAACCTCCGAGCCTGGCACCACAGAGACCTGCCAGCCATGAGCTCATCTGCACTAACATCTGCTGCTGCTTCCCTTAGCCATGTCTGCTGCTGGATCAGGCCCTCCGATATTTTTTAGGCACTAAAATAAACATTAAAGGCATCAGAAGCTTTTTGAAAGTTGGTGCTTGACATTTTTCTCTAATTCCACCACTGAAGGGAGGAATATGGTGGTTTTTTTTCAAAGCACAACTTCTTCAAATGGATAGAATGGATCAAAAGAGATCAGAGATGCCCATAAATATCATTCTTCAATTTGCTGCAAACAGAAAGCAACTGTGTGTCGATTGGAGCTGTGTTTACTCCTAATGCTACCAGCAGCCACAGCTGGGCTGGCACGGAGTGGAGCAGGGACATCTCCCCCGAGGCTCTTGCCTCTGCAATTTTAACAGGCTATTCTGGCAAACTTTATTGAGTATCTAGTAAATAATTTTTAAGAGGTTATATGCAGGCTTGAGCCAGCTACGCTCAGCACTATGGTTTTTTCCTCCCAATCAATTGTCCATAAAGTTGTAAGCTGATTTTTATCTTCCTAGCGCACTTATCTAGTGCTAATGGGACAGGGGTAGAGGAAATTAAAAACCCAGAGAAGATGATGACAGTGTGATAGCAAAAGAGGAGCCTCTTCCTGCTTTGTCAAGTTCATTCTGGGTTGAGAAAGGAGCAGCCTAGACAGAAATGAGGCCCCTCCCTGCACACTTGGCTGGTGTAACATTCACACAGCTTATCAGTCACGGTGCACTCGTGACCCACGGGCCCTCCAGCCCAGCTGCAGCCAGCCCTGCTCCTGCCCTGCTTGTCCGAGGGAGCCACCCCCACAGCAGCTCCAGTCCTGGGAAGAAATGCCCCAAAATGCTCACAAACACAGCACTGTGTCCCAGACCCATCCAGTTCAGTCCAGCCTGAGACCTGGGTGGTGAAAGCACAATTCTTTATAACTGAGCTTCCAACACACCAGTGACATTCCCTTTTACACCCCCAGTGCCCCAGCCAGAGCAGTGACGCTCTTACCACAGCAGAAGAGGGCTGGCACCTGATCACTCCACAACCTGCAGGAACTGGTAAAATTGCTTTCCATTGGCCTTTGATTCCTGTCTTTAACAGGGATCAAACATATCGCTTTTAAATCTTAAGCCTTGAAAGCCAAAATTCACCCAAAGAATGTCCTGAATCACAAAGCTTCAGTGGCTGCCTTCAAACCACCACGGAGGGAGCCAGGGACCCTCCTCAGCCACACTCCCCCCGTGTTTGGTGACAGGAGCTGCACAAGGGGAGCACAAAGGGGACCAGGACAAATCTCAGGGGCTCCTAAAGCGCTCAGCAACATCTCACAGCCTGCTCCCTGAGAACTGTGCACAGCCATCAAACACAAGCCAGAAGCAAAAGATCTGTGAAGTTTAAAAATCTCCAACAAAACTTTCCCTCCACTTCAAGGCCGAGGAAACAAGCCAGCCTTGCAGCACACAGCAGAGAGGAGAACAGAGACAAAAAAAAAAAAAAGAGACCTCCTAATTAGAGCAAGATTCAATAAGCCCTAGGCTTGTTTTAAAATGAAAATGCTACCACTTCTTCTGCAGCAGTGACCTTACTTTTGCCTTGAGGATTAATACAAAGCACAGAGGCATTTGCAGTCAATGTTTTCAGTGGAATTGCCTGGCAGCATGTGAAGTTTGGAGGATACTGTCTTTCTGGGTCAGGTTGGAGTTGTCTCACTGAGATTTCAATTCATTTTCTTCCATTTTCTTTAACTGTCTACCAGCTTTGCATCACTCACAATGCTCAGTACAGTACCCAGCCTTTGTGGCTCCCAAATATCTTATTAACATCCATTAAATCCCACAGCTCCCTATGGGGACAGAGGAAACATCACTCCCTTCCAGGTGCAGTGTGAAGCTGCAGGCTGCAGCTGTGCCAGATTTATCAGATTTTATTCAGATTTAAATCAGACATTTGTTTCTCTTCAGACCTGGTTGCTATGTATGACAGCAGCTAATTTATACACACCTGACCCAGGTATAATTAGCTGAGAGTATGAGATATTATTCAATATATTATTAAGTGAATGAGATAATAATTTTCCTATGGGTTTGCATAACATAGCAGTGTGAGGAGGAACTAATCTCTACAGCCAACTCTCATCTGCCAGCTCAATATTAATATAATTACTTCATATATTTTATGTTATATCAATGATATATTGATACATATATTAATGTAATAAAAATACCCATAATATTTGCAGTTACAGCCCTCAGGAATCACACACCTATCTCCTTCCTGAACAGCCATCCATCCACCACGGTGTGACCAAGGGCACGATCTGATACACCATAATTTCACCTTCTTCTCCATAACCCCATGGTGCTGAAATTCCCAGTTTTCCAAAGATCCAGCCCAGTCCCTTATGCCAGGCTGTGCTTCCACGGTCAAACACTGATGAGAGAAGCCTTGGTGCCCTGCAGGTCGGGTACCTGCTCCCTTTCCTGGCAGTGCCCAGCAGTGCCTGGGGCAGGCACGGGGTTATTGGCTGCCCTCCTCTGCTGTCTGACAGCCACGCTGACACCCTGGCCCCAGCACCCTGCCCCTTGCCCAGAGCACCGACAGCCCAGGGTGCCCTGCCCGGGGCATTGCCCAGATGTGCTGAGATTCTCTCACATCCCACTGCCAGAGCCCACGGTGCTGCAGCTCTCACCCATGTCCTGGACACCACGTGTCCCTGGCAGTGCTCACAGTCCTGTGTTTGCTCTGGGGGATGGGCTGAGCTGCACCACTGCCCTCATTCCCTAATTTCTCATGGGGCTCAGTACATAAGGTGTCACCAATACTGTACACAAGAGCGTCTCTGTGCTCACAGTCCTGTTTTTTCTCTGGAGGATGGGCTGAGCTGCACCTCTGCCCTCATTCCCTAATTTCTCATGGGGCTCAGTATGTAAAGTGTCACCAATACTGGACACAAGAGTGTCTCTGTGTCACAGTGCAGTGGGGTGAGCGCCTCGAAGCAACACTACCACCCTGGGCATCACCAAAATGTTGCTCAAGAACCTGCTTGTGGGTGACAGAAGGAGAAAATATTGAAGCAAGGAAAAAAAAACAAGCTCAAAATCTATGACAATATTACAGATGCAGCTGAGCAGACCGGAAGCTGGTTACTGGGTATTGCCTTTTTTCAGCTATGAAATTCCATTTGAAGGGGCAGTCAGAAGCCCTTTTTTTCTCCTCACTCTTCTATTATGTGTTATTCACATTTTCATGTGGTAGTTTCTATGAGAAATACACACCTTCCAGCAACTAATAGAAAATTCAGATAATGAAGACTGCAGCTCCTGATAAAAAATCTCCAGGAACGAATTAGCCCTAGATGGTTTTACTCTCTGCTTTTAAATCCATGTTTATAATGAAGGAAGAAAGCTAGCTGATTTGAGAAATCAAAACCCCTCTACAATTACAAACCAGGAAATGCTTTACCTTGAAGGTGAAAGTTGGAGTATTTAACACCAAAGATAAAGAAACCACATGTCTTTGTTTTACCTGCCCAGGCATGTTTTTGTAATAGAGCAGCCTGGTGTAATGACATCTCTTATTTCAACTGTCCATTTGTCACAGTGGGTTTTCTTTCTGGTGTAATAGCACAGAAAAAGACCAGGACTGGGAACTTAATGTCTTTGTTCTTTGTTCCTGTCTGTAATTCTCAGATTCTCGTGTTTCTTGATACTACATGAATCCCAGCAAACGAAGTTTTGCCTTTCAGGCTGTGCAGTCCATTTCTCCAGACGAAGAGCAGAAATCTCTGTGTCTGGCAGATGCCTGGAAACTGTTCTGGCATGCTGGGCCAGACACAGGAGACAGCCTGAGGGGCAGCTGCAGGATGGGCAGTGCCCAGTGGGCTGGAAGGGGCACTCCTCAGTTCCAAACCCAGGCTGTGGGCTCAGCCTGCACTGCAGCCGTGCTGTGAGACAAGGCAGGGAGGGAAGGCTTTTTGCTGTGAATTTTTGAAAGCACATCAGGGAATTGTGCAAGCGTCTCATTTGTACTGTGTGGGATGTCATTTTTGCTGGCTCCCAAGGCAAAACCTTTCTGAGTTGCTGGCAGCCACGCACACATGTAGAGACAAGACACCCTCATCAATGAAAAGCTCTCTTAGGTGTCTGAAATAAAAACTCGGGTTCAGACTGTTCAGACATATTGTGATTTGCCTCTGTGACTTTGCAGAAAAAGGGTCTGGCAGGTATGACTTGCTTTCTCCCATCTCATCATACTTCTATGCAAAGAGTGTTCACATCTGTTCACTGAACCTGCCTGCTGCAGCCTTTGTTCAGCTTGGCTGAAGAACAGGACAAAGGCTGCACGTGGTGAGGCAACAGAGGCCTCTGCATCCATTGAAGTCCCCTAGAACTTGTCTTTCCAAAGGGTTGTGTGCCTGTTTGCCCTCTCTTTCACCTACTGAAAGAGCTGGACCAGTCAAATCCTCTCCACTGAATTTTACAGAGGGACTGAGGATGGCATAAACAGATGTCTCTGGAAATCCAGCCTTAAATCTCACCAATTCATAGCCCCCAAGCAATCCCCACATTTCTGTGGTGCTGTTTATTGCAGACTTTCCCCTGAGTAAAACACTTCAAAACTCCCCTGGGGACAAGCAGGAGCCCTGCTTCTGTTTCAACCCCTCTGCCAGGGCTCATTCTCTGGGTCACTGTCACTCCTGGCTAACCTAACAAACTGTCCAAGCTGCGGAATTCCGGCTCCTGGTACCCAGCGGCGGTGCTGCGGGCGCTGGGATGCGGCGCGGGCACTGCTCCCCTGCGCTGGAGCCCAGCTTGGCAGCAGCGCGTGGCTGCAGGCTGGGGAGGGCTGCGGGCACCGACAAACGCTGCTGCTGCTGCTGCTGCTGCTGCTGCTGCGAGCTGGCGCTGCACAGCCAGCCTCTGACAGCGCGCTGTGCCTCCGAGGTACAGCAGATGAAAAAAAAAACAAGATGTGAGGAACTTAAATATTTCATCACAGACTTTTCTCCATTTTGTTCTTCGTTTACACTGGTAAGTTAGGCACGCTTTTAAACAGAGGGGAAAAATGAAGTGTTGTTTACTGGGATGTCAAAGTGCACCCACTTCCACCCCCCACATCCCAGGAGTGATGAATAAGTATCACCTAAACGGGTCCCCACTGGGAATGAACGTCTGTGCCCACAGAGCTCCTCCATCAGCCACAGGCCTTTTGCAGGAATATTTCTCTGGGATTCAAAGCCAGGCTTCTCTGTAAACAGAAAGCACTGCAGCCACCTCCTGAACGAGGAGCTCTGCGTGCTGAAGTGCTTCACCCAGTGCAGGACAGGGACACCACAGCACATGTCTGGGCAGTGCCATGCAGACCTTCAGCCCAGGGCATGGCACAGCTCCTGGCATGGCACCCTCAGGGGAAGGAGAGGGGCTGTGGGCAGAAAAAAATCATAGTTAATCATGGTAACTGTTTTATAGAGGAGGTTTTTTCTTTTACAGGGGGAGGTTGGGAACAAATTAGAAATGGGGAAGAAAGGTCAAGCTAATAATGGAGCAGGGAGTAACAGTGGAATATAAAAAAATAGCTTAAGTAATAAAAAAATCAGTCTCTGCTTTGGAATCAGTGCCTGAAGTAGGAGTTGTCCAGAGCGTTTACACCACCTTTCTAAATGATCCTGGGGTTCAAGGAGAAAATACTCTGTCCCCAACAGCTTTCCAAAGGGCTGTTGTACAACTGCAGCTTCAAAGGGTAACCAGCAGCAGTCAGCTGAACATTATACCTGTGCAAACTCCAACACCATTCTGGTGAGAATAGAAAACATCAAAACCCCCTTAATACAGCAGAAGATCCTGGAACAGGGCTCAGTAGCTTGGACCAGGGAAGACCATTCAAAAGTTAATATCACTTAGTTATTTATGACCCTTTTCAATGGTCACTGAAATCTCCTGGTAGTGTTTTCAAAGTTTCTTAGCTCTCACCCACTTTAGTTCTGTGTCAAAAGCAGAGTTTGACACTTAAAACTATGTGCTTTGATCAAGGGGTTGAAAACAGTGACCTCCAGAATTCCCTTTTAGCCTCCATTTTTTATGATTCTAGGAAAAATCCATCTGATTTCAGTGACATCTAACACTGAGATTTTTTAAAGGGCTGTCAGATTTAGGCTGGCATATCACAAAGAAGAACTTTTGGTACCTAAATCCCCTGCACTCGAACAATTCCCTGGCCATTTCTTAAAGGTCAGTGTAATTTTTCTTTAGCCCTGATGATCACAAACCTCCTCAAATGAAAGTAGGAAACCCTGCTGGCTCAGGAGCCAGCCCGAATGCTCCTGTTGGTCTCTTTTGGTGCTATAAACGCATTGCTAATTGCAACAGTGACACAACTAGAAGTGCTAAGGGGAGATTATCATAGCTGCAAAATGCCTCTGTGCTGGCTGAAGTCCTCTGCAGGAGCTAATGCCTCCATTAAGCTTTCCAACCTCTGCTCAGAGTGCGGCACAAGGAGGCTGGAGCCTGGCGCTGCGGCGTGAAATCAGGGCAGCGCTGGGGACTCCCCAGGCAGGGACAGAGTTTGTAACCACTGCAGGGAAGTGCCCGTGGCTCCACAGCTGTGGGGAGCTGGCCCATGGGCAGGAGTCATTGTCTGTGCTGAGGGACCTCCTGGGCTTCGTGTCGGAGGCTCTGCTGCCAGTGCAGCGGGTCCTGCAGAGGGGAAGGCAAGGCTCAGGCTGCAGGAGCCAGGAGGGGGGAGATGGAGCAGCCCAAGAGCTTCACGAGGTGATGTCCCCGTGCTGGAATCTGCACAGGCATTTGCCACCCCACAAGCAGGGTAATGTGGCTCCTCGAGCCCGTCCCTCTCACACCAGGGTCAGCTCTGGTGCTGCACCGAAATCAGAGCGGGAGGGCACGACTGGGCTGCTCCAGCTGGGACTTTGCTGTCTGGAATGTCAAATGCAAGTGGCCACTGACACAACGGATCACCAAGTGACACAAACTCATGCTTTCCCCTTCTTCTGACTCCACATTGCTCGGGGGAATGGTCTTCAGAAAGAGTCCTGCGGCTGGCAGGTGACCTGAACACCTGGCCAGAGAGGGAGCTCCTGTAGGCCACAGGTGAACACCTGGCAAGACACATGGAGCTACTGGAACTGAATGCAGAGTCACTCAGTACTAGAGAGCAAAGATCTAAAGGAAAAACAAAAGGCTTTTCCCAATACTGATGGTACCCTGCAAGGGTAAGGTGCCCCAGTAACTCACCTTGTGCATGGTGTGCTCAGGTGGTGCATGATCCTGACAACAGAGACAAATAATCCAGGAACTAGAAAAGGAAATTACCATTTTAAAAGCAATTTTTAATTATTTCATACATATATTTGAGCTTTCGGGCCACCCTGGGAAGATGGGCTAAAGCCCACAACTTCTTCTTCCCTTTGCTACTTTCTGCATTTAACCCTCACGGAGGGAAAAAACCCCACAGTAATCCCATGCAGAAGTTGCTCTTACCCAACGAAGGGAAAACTGCATGTTTACAAAACTAGAGAAGGTAAAAAATTGTACAGAGTTACAAACACTGCAAGAAAGCAGCTGGTCTTAATGTTGAAAATTATCAACAAAGTGCATTTCCAGTGAAAAGCCTTCCTATCCTGCAAGATTACGAGCCCAAAAGTTCAGAGTTTGCTTAGAGGTTGCCTGAATGCTCCACAAACACGTATGCAACCGTACAATTAATTCCTTTTTAAGGGCACCGCACAGGAATTTCTAGGGTGAGCTACCAGTTTCCGTAATCCTAAATCACTTCTTCCAGTGGGATTTCCAGGATGGAGAGCTGCCCACCAGCACCAGTTAGGGGGTGCCTGACTCCCCAGGAGCAGCGTCAGCAGAAAGGCCACGAAGTGATAGATGAATCCATCTGAACATAACGAGGATTGGCATGAACCTTTCTTCAGCCTGTTGCTGTGCAAGCCAGAGCCCAGCCTCTCCCCGTGCTCCAGGGCACTGGGTGGGCTCTGGTCTCATGTTCTCCTGCTGGCCCAGCAGCTGCCCGGAGCGCCGCCAAGCCTCCCCCACGCTTGGAGCCAGAGGCAGATGTGCCGAATTACTGTGAGAGCCTGGTCTTGAGGGGTTTCCAGGCTGGTTGGAAGCTGAAAGCAATGAAAATTTAAAGAGAGTTTCTGCCTGATTGAGAGTTTCACCCTCCTGTTTGAAAAGTGAATGAGGTAAAATTACTTGGAAAAAAAAATAATATATCTGACACTTTCTTCTCTTTTCTTCACATGACTCCTGTAGCTTTCCTTGCTCCAAACCACCTTTCTTCCATTTTCTCACAGACACTCCTGGCTTTACTGTGCCCTTTCCTTAGGCTGCCTGAACCCAGCCCTCCCACTTTTCTCCTTACCCTTTTCAATCTGGTTAAATTTGCTGTTTGCTCACAGACCATTTCCAAGCAGTCCTTCCTCACCTTTCCATATTCTCACTCTCCAGTCATTTTCAAAACTGAGTCAAAACCCAAAGATTTTTCCTAGGACTTTAACTATTTTGTTTTCCCCATTTTTCTGTGGCTTTTCCCCCCTGTTAAGTGCTTTTCAGTGCTATTAGCATGACAAACACCAGACACAGAGCTGAGCTCCGTTGTGCAATAGTGTCCAGCCTGAGAGTCACCCAGGTGTCAAGAATAATCCTGGACACACTGGGCTCCAGCTCCCACTCGCACTCACACACCCAGAGGGCAGCAGGACAGCAGCCTGCAGCCTGTTTTGACTTTCCCTGACATTTCCCTGCCACCCTGAACTGATTCCAGTAATTTATCTAGGGACTGGCCCCACTTAATCCACAGCCTCTTCTGTCCATTGGACTGAACAAGAATTCATTTCCCCTAAAAGTTATCCTCATTCTTTTGAAGGTTGCCACCTTTAAGAACAACCGACATCCCTCACTGTGTTTTACTGAGTTATTTCTTATCCTGTCAATTATTTACCCAAAAACTGAGACCAAGTACCACAAAAGTAGAACTATACCATGAAAGAAATGCACCCAGAAGGAGCACACCTCTTGAAAACAGAATTCCAGGGTGGTCAAATGAACAAATGTTGAAAAAAGAAGAGAGACCACAGGACTACAGAGAAGAAAGGAAACCCCAGGCTTCATTTCCTGATATTATAAGGTTATGAGGGAGTTAGGTTGGCCCAGCTTTCCAGAATGAGCAATGGGACAAGCTGAAAAAGACTTTGCTGTGGTCTCACTGGCACAAACACTAAATTCTCTGCAGCTGAATGAAGAAATAGAAGGTGGGAGGTGGTGTCTCATAGAGGATGAAGAAAAATATCTGACCACCTCTTAATTTTATCCAACACGATGTAGACAGGATCCGCCCCACAGACATCCCATGGGACACTGCTACACCCTCCTGAGCCCGCAGGAGTGACACCACGAGCTGGCTCAGCCTTCTTTGCTCACTGTGGAAAGATGAGGTTGAGCCAAGCTCAGCCCTCTTTGCTCACTCTGGAAAGACGAGGCTGAGCCAAGCTCAGCCCTCTTTGCTCACTCTGGAAAGACGAGGCTGAGCCAAGCTCAGCCCTCTTTGCTCACTCTGGAAAGACGAGGCTGAGCCAAGCTGCCCGGCCCAGCTGTCTCCTCAGACTGACAGGAACGCAGACTCCCGGCGTGAGTCATCTGCGAGGCCTGGAGAGCCTGGAGAGATTCCAGAGCTGCTCCTGACGGAGACCTAAGAATACCCACAGTGGTGGGAACTTCCATGGGATCCTTCCTGAGTTCTTCTTGGAGTGACAAAAAGTTCAAACTGGGCAGGAAAAGGTGCTGAAATTACTCGTGCACGTGACACATCCAGGGACTTCTGGGCTTTGGATGGGCACGTAACTGCTCACTTGGTAATGGGGGTGAGGGGCACGAAGGGGAGGGAAGAGGGAGATCTGTGTGCTGTTCACTGCCCCAGCCTCTCCTGAAAGTGAGCTGGTGGCCCCCCAGGGCACACGTGGTGGGTTTCTCCCATGTTTTCACTAGCTCTGTTTTCGTAGGAGCGGTGTCGTGACCGGTGCACACGCAGATCCACGGAGGCAGCTCATCCAGAGGGGTCACCACCCAAAGAGAAGAGAGGGGAAAAGACAAGGGTAGGGCCAAGTGAAGACTACCCCGAACCGACAAGGCGATGCATTAATTAACGTGACATGGAGCATTTCCATCACAGAAGCAGCCAAAGCACTGTCAGGTTGGAGGGGGGGTTGTGGAGAACAAGCTGAGAGCTTGAGCAGACTTCAGAGGACAATTGCTTGCAACAGGCACAACTCTTTTGGGGAAACGCATACCAGCAGTCCCTGGAGGTCCAGGCAACACCCAGGTGTTACTCCTGGATTTAAAACTTCCTGTTGAAACATAAGAGTTCAACCCCGAGGAAAAAAAGTTGCAGATGCCTGTCTTAGCTCTCATATTAAAAGCCCATAATGAAGAGGGAGAAAATATATATGATATGTGTGATTGAAGCAAAATGGGACAAGTCCCACTCCTCCCCCACAGGGCACTCACGCTGGGTGTCGGGCTGTCCTGCAGCAGCAGCCACAGTGAAAATAAATGCCGTGAGTTGAAGTGATATATAACAAACCTTTCAAAGCCCACCAGCTACTGTAGTTAAGGTACAGACTGCTGTTAATGTGACTGTAATTTAAGCCTCAAACTTTTCCTTGGTCAAAGAAATTTTAAAAAATAAATAAAATTAAAAAAAATTAAAACCTGCCAAACCAACAAACAAAAGTTGTCAGATGTTCAAGCCAAATTCTCGCATGCAGCGGGCAGACACCTTGAAGTGGAGGTGCTTTGCGAAGGCAGGATAACGTGGAGGAGCAGTGGGGCTGTGGGAAGGTTTCAGCGGGGTGTGTTCGGTCCCCTCAGCGCCTGCAGCGCGGTGCCATCTGGCAGCAGCAGTGCAGCAGCAGCCCTGCAGCCGCTCCGCTCCTCCCCAGCGCCTGCACCGCTGCCAGACACACGGGCCAGCCCCGCCAGGAGCGGAGGAGCAGGGCCTGGAGCGGCAGAGGAGGGACAGCGTGGCAGGGACACAGCCCTGCCCTGGGACACAGCCCTGCCCTGGGACACAGCCCTGCCCTGGGACACAGCCCTGCCCTGGGACACAGCCCTGCCCTGGGACACGGCCCTGCTCTGGGACACAGCCCTGCCCTGGGACACAGCCCTGTCCTGGGACACAGCCCTGCTCTGGGACACAGCCCTGCCCTGGGACACAGCCCTGCTCTGGGACACAGCCCTGCCCTGGGACACAGCCCTGCCCTGGGACACAGCCCTGCCCTGGGACACAGCCCTGCTCTGGGACACAGCCCTGCCCTGGGACACAGCCCTGTCCTGGGACACAGCCCTGCTCTGGGACACAGCCCTGCTCTGGGACACAGCCCTGCCCTGGGACACAGCCCTGCCCTGGGACACAGCCCTGCTCTGAGACACAGCCCTGCTCTGGGACACAGCCCTGCCCTGGGACACAGCCCGGCCCTGGGACACAGCCCTGCTCTGGGACACAGCCCTGCCCTGGGACACAGCCCTGCCCTGGGACACAGCCCTGCCCTGGGACACAGCCCTGCTCTGGGACGGGATGTGTGCCAGCACTCGGCTGGTCCCGAGCCACTCATGGGCACACAGCAACAGCCAGATACATCACTGCACCCACACTGCAACAGCCAGAGACATCACTGCACCGATACAGCAACAGCCAGAGACATCACTGCACCGATACACCCAGCCAGAGACATCACTGCACTGATACAGCCACAGCCAGAGACATCACTGCACCGATACACCCAGCCAGAGACATCACTGCACCGATACAGCAACAGCCAGAGACATCACTGCACTGATACAGCAACAGCCAGAGACATCACTGCACCGACAGAGCAACAGCCAGAGACATCACTGCACCGATACACCCAGCCAGAGACATCACTGCATCGATACGGCAACAGCCAGAGACATCACTGCACCCACACTGCAACAGCCAGAGACATCACTGCACCAACACACCCAGGAACCAGGACAGCCTTGCTGAGAAACGGGGCAAAACGGCAGAGAAAGGCCAGGCAGCAAGATCTCTACTCAGGAGGAGCAAAGTTACAGAGAGCAGTATTCCATGGCTCTTGGGCTTAAAGAGCTAGAAAATCTGAGAGCATCCCAGTGAACCTGGGCTGAGAGAGGATGGCTCCACTTAGGAAGGTGGGGTGAGTTTTGTAGTGGGGAGTTTAAAATATTCAGAGAGGGTGCCAGGGTTACGTGGCTCGCTTAGATTGGTGTAGATTTTTTCTAATCTGCCAGTGAAGTTTCCCAGTGCCTTTAGCTAAATTAAAAAGAAGAAGCCAAAGACACAAATGCCCTGCCCATCTGTGTCTCTCAACACGCCCTTCACAGAAACACAGCAATTAGTATTTTCCTTTTCAAACATCCTCAGAGGTCAGACCCCTCCTCCATCAGTCACCACCAAGCCAGGCGGAGCCCTCTGCTCATTTCCCAGTAGTGAGACCAACATTTGGCATCTGAATTGCTTTCAAGAGGGGATCAAGACTTTCAGAACCTGCCACTTCCCTTAAGGCTATTTCAAGGGGATCCCAGAATGTTTAGAAATTGAAACTATGTCATGAAGTGGCAATTCACGAAAGAATCACTGCAGGAAGCACCTTCAAAACTAGAGCAGTGAGCTCATCACTGGGCACAGATGAAGCTTCAAGTGCTATAAAATGCCCTTTGAGTATTTTCCCCACAGGTCAGTAGGTTTTAGCCTGCAGAACTGCTGTGAAATGATAAGTAGCTCCCACCTGGCAAATGTGAAGGAGCAGACGGCACCTCAACAGGAGAGCAACGAGGCTGCTTGAGGTTCCTCCTTGTTTGGCAGGTTCCCAGGTGTGAAATTCAGGAGTGCAGTCCTCCTCCCTGCCGTGTTTTAGTCAGCAGTGCCATTCTGTGCCCTCTCAGCACCAGTGACCCTTTCCAAGTGTCTTTCCTGGGAGCCTAAGGAAGAGTTAAACATCTGTGAGTGAGGGATGCCGTTGGCAAGGGGCTGACACCTGCCCTTCAACATGCACACCCTGCTCCCACTGCCAAGGTGGATCAATGTTTAATGCAACGGCTTTGACAGAGTGCTCTCAATAGAGATGCAGAGAGCAAGCAACAAAAACATCTGAAATAGCAAGGCCACGTCACAGAGCTTGCTCTTCAGAGATATCTGAGCCACTCTGCAGTGAATTTATGGGAGGCATCTTGAAGATGTATGAATAAAGGCTCCATCCTGGATCTGTACCTCAGGCAATGTCCTCCACCCACAGCTCAGGGCAGTGTGGAATGCAGGAGACGTGTGGCCACCCACTTGTCCTGACTGCTGGTGCCTGAGGAAAAGGGGACAGAGGCACTGGTGTCTCTGCACTCTGTTCCTGACACTGACAGTGCTGGGCTGGAGGTGGAGGATGCTCCCTGACCAGTGTGGGAGAGGTGAGAAAACCTTACACACACCCCTCTCTCCTTTGCACAGGTTACCTTCTCGAATAAGCTGCCTTTCACAGTTTGCTTCCCAGTTAGAATATTTGTTTGTCCAGGCCGTAGAAGCCCTCAGGCCCATAAGCTTATCAACACAAACAGCCCAGCTAATTCTTTGCCTTTAAGGTACCATACGCTTTGAGGAGTTTACTAACATTGATAAATAAGGTTTTATTCTCCGTATTAAGAACAAACAAACCTACAAAGAGGGTTGGTTTTTTTTTTTAATTCAGGGATTTATCCAGACATCTGGCTGCTTTTTTTGCAATTTCTCCAGATTTTCTTGGCCAGTACATTTTGCTGGAAATCATGAGATTTCCAATGGATTTTTGGTCTTCATCCAATTGGAAATACAGCAAGAGCAGTTTTTCCCTCCCAGCCTTCCAGGATTTCTAGTTCATGTGCTGGCTGGAATCAGCATATATAGAGGGGCATAAAAAGAGAGCGTTGATTAAGAAAAGCTGAGGAAATATTTGTACTTCAAAGGTATCTTGCCAGCTTGGGGTGATGGTTCTAATTAGTTTCTAATGAAGCGAAGTTGATGAAGCCTTGCTTTGTGGGACTGCTTAGATGATCGTTCACTGCAGAGTGGGACACTGAGGAGGGAAGAGCTAGGACTGTGCCAGGCTCATGCTTGTGATCAGATAGTGTGTCTGATGGGTGTCTGAATTACCCAGTTCTTAATTAGAGATGGTTATTAGCTCAGAGTCTGAGCCTCTCTATCTCCAGCCTCCAGGTCTCTCTCAAGGACACCTGCTGGGATGGCTTTTGCCACCTATTTTGCAGCCCCAGTGGAAGGCAAGGAGATGACTGCTCTGAGCTCAATGATGTTTTTTCCCATGCCACCCTCCCACAAAAGGATGGAGGAAAGTGGAACAATGGAAAGGGAGTAAACTGCAGTGATGGAGGGGCAAGGCAGAGATCAGAAACACTCATGTGGCAAAAAAAGGAGATAGCAAAAGGAGGAGGAGATTGAGGAGATATGGTCTGAGACAATGGAATAATCTCCAAACATGTGGCCTCCATCCACCTTTCTCCAAAATCAGCCTAAATCTGGAAAGATACAGTAAAATTAAAGGACCAAATCCAAACGGGACAGAGTAGGGGAAAAAATCAAGGTCAAACTGTAGGAGCAAGTGAACCACCATGCCAAAATGGGGACAAGCATGGACCATTTA
This sequence comes from Hirundo rustica, assembly GCF_015227805.2. Lineage (NCBI taxonomy): Eukaryota > Metazoa > Chordata > Aves > Passeriformes > Hirundinidae > Hirundo > Hirundo rustica. The sequence goes on from NC_053464.1 coordinate 8,213,311, forward strand.
GTGAGAAGTTGTCTCCTCCTACAGAGGCACCGCTGTTGGCTTGGTAGCACCCTGATGTCCCCTGTCCCCAGCAGCCATCAGCAGGTCAGCTTCAGCACGGGCACAGCCATTCCACAGCACAACCCTGCTGGAAACTCCTCCTCTGTGCACCAGTTCCACTTCCAGGAAACCTGCTTTTAGTGCACCTAGTAAAGACAGGATTCCAGGAAAACAGATGTCATGCACTTGGAAGAATTTTGCATTATATTCAATTTCACGGGCGTGCAGTGAACCAACAGCGAGTTTTAAGCAGCACAGGCTCTGAGAGCAGCCAAGGCACTCCTGGGCAGCTTTAGGACACGAGGCCTGGGCTGTGCCCAGGGTCACCAGGGGTGACATTGCAGACAAAGGCAGGGCAGATGCTCTGGGGGCACAGGCTCCAATGGTCGCTCACCAAGGGCAGAACAGCTTCTGTTGGTCAGTTTTGAATGCACTGTAATTTATCTGAAAGCAATGCCTGTCAGTGGCATCTAGGAAAAACAAGGTACTCGTCTGTGAAGGGAGGGATTGTCCTCACAGGGCACAGGGAGAAGAAGGTGGGCGCAACTTTTGTTAGTCCTCTGTACCAAAGTTTGCAAAAGCTGTTTCCTATGGAACATAAAACCCCTCTGAAACTTTAACTGAGAATCATTCACAACATGTTTAAGGCTTCCAAAGCCATCAAAGCTAACCAGAATTCATTAAGAGAGAAAATAAGATTGTAATTAATTAGCTTATTGAAATTATGAATCAAGAGCTATGCAGAAAAGGCTATGCATCACTTTGCAAGTTATTCATTTAATCAAATAACCGGGCTGAAATATTTGCATTAATAATTGCACCAGAAAGTGCTGATCACAAAGTTTAATAAATCCAAATTGTTAATTCTACGAACTCTATTTCAAGTCTGAGACATTTGTACAAAAAGTTCCACTGGTATACAGGAAGTTTTGGGGCTGTGTCCTCAGAAATTCAAACAAAAGATTCTTCCAGAGCACTCTGACACGTGGCCAGAGGAACAGCTGGAACCTCACCCGTATCACGCCCCTCTCTTCTTCTGCAGAGGGTTCAGGACAAGGGGATTGCTGTGACAACTCCTAAGCACAGCTTACAACCCAGCGAGAGGATCCTGGCACTGCAGTAACCAACAGCAATTAACCTGTACAATTCCTGGTTAAAATTAATCCTGTTAGCACCTCCCCGCTGAGAGCAGGTTCCACAGGCACCATCCACACCCTCAGCTGTGCCCCAGCACCAGCTGGGTTTTGGGGACACTTGTCCTGGCAGCCCTGGGGTGTCTCAGCTGCTCCGAGCCCTCTCCTGCCCTGTGTGTGTGTGCTGTCATCTCCTTCTGCCCCGCTGCCAGCCCCAGCCCCTGACTCCTGGCCAGGAGCAGCCTTTGGCAGCCCCTCCCAGCCCACCCTGACTGCCCCTCATTGCCTGCGCCCCAAACCCAGGGACAGCTCCCAGCAGCTGAACGTGTTACCAAGCTGTTACACATCTCACTCCAGGCACATGGAAACACACCATCCAAACTCGTTTTTACTTTCTGGCAACTGAAGGTTCCTCTACTCTGCCTAAAAGACCTTACTTTTATTTTGACTCTGCTATTCTCTACTTTTATATCTGTTATTTCTAATTTTCACTGATTTGGGACTTTATGACTTTGTGGGTGAAGCAGCAGAACGACAGTAACACTGAGTCACGAGGTCACTCAAACTGCCTCAAATCAGAATAATTTAATTCAGCCATTTGATACGAATGCCAGGTTATTAATATGCCGAGTACAGAGCTTCATTGCATCAACTTTTCCCCGAGTTGCAGACATACTTTACAAGCAATAGACCTGTAAGGTTTTGTTTGGCGACACTGAGATGTAGTTTTTGCCCTTTTGTCTTTCCTGCTCTTTTCTCCCCATAGATCTATTTGCTAAAATAAATTGAAACTGGGCAAAAGAATATAAGTCACAATTTATACTAGATATATCTGCAATTACTAACTCTGAATTAAACATATTCCTTCATGAATAATGAAGCAGAAATAGGCCAGAGGAAAAATGAGATAAGATCTTCAATCCATGTATTTTTAATTGCTTCATTATCTAAAATTTGGTATGAATAGCAGTGGATACAGTTTGCTGTTAATGCACAAAAAGAAATGAGAATTTTCAACCAAATCACAAAAGGCTATCAAAAATTAATTTTGTGTGCTGTGATCATTGAAAATGTAAGTGATTTTGTGGCAGAGTGACATAAAAAATACCATTTATATGCTAATAATGAACAAGTCATATTTTTTCATTTTGATGCAAAATAAATTTTATTTTCATTTTAATGAACTGTAATGAATTATAAGCTGTTTCTTTTTATCTTCAAGTAAAAGCTGGGGAAAAGATAATGGAAGGTTGACAAGAAGATTGCTCCTGAATGAAAATAGGATGGAGCAGAGCACGACCCTTGCTTTGACCTGTCAAACTCCTCTGCTGACTTGGCAAAGCTGCCATTTAGGCCCAAGGTGAGCACTGCCCATCACTGGGCAAAAGAGAGAAAGTCATCCACAGTGGGTGGAAAAGCTCCACCTTTATTTCACACCAAAACAAGCATCCCCAGAAGGGGCTCTGCCAGCTCTCATCCACGCAGATGCAGCAGGTCCAAGCTCAGGGATAACTTCTGTATCCACAGATAAAAGCACAAGGTACGCTCGCTTTATTGGCAATCCCTAACTCTGAATTAAACATGTTCCTTCATGAATAATGGAACCCAAAAAGGCCAGAGGTACTAAGGAATCTGATCCAAAGCCTATTAAAGCCAATGAAGTGTCTTGCGTTGATGCATACCATATTAATAAATAATTATGGGATTTTTTTTGCAGTAATTCCTAGAAGCACCAGGCGCAGCCAGGATCTTTATCACTTCAGTTACTGCACGCAGCACAGGAGATAGTCCTGTCCTAAGGGCATCACAATGCAAGGATAAGGCAAGAGATAGTGAGCTGGATAAGAGCAGGGAACCCAAACAAGAGGTGAGATTGTTGTGCTCAGCAATTACGTGCAGCAGGCTTGGCACAGCAGCCGCTCCAACGCTCCTGGAACGCTCAAGTGTGTACCAACACCAGCTGAAATCAATAGATATTGCAAACATTAAACACCCAGGAAAACCCAGTCAGCTCTTTAAAATGGGCCAACCATAATGAAAAGCCAGTTTGAAACTGTTTGTCTTGTATTTACTGCTCCTGGTTCACGCTGAGGACTTTCCTCAGGGTACCTGAGAACAGCCTGCCCCGATCTGCAGTCAACTTCTTTGCACCTCTCTCTTGTGGAAATGCCCACATGTCACCAAATTCCAGCTTTAACTTCCTGCTTAGGGCCTTCTGCATGTTATTTAAAACAACCAGGCGTGTACAACGTTGCTGTGTTCACCACTGTTTCACTTAGAAATGTACCACGCTGCCACTTCAGCCTCCCACACGTCTGCAGAGGGGGCCGGTGTCCGGTGGGGATTTCAAAACACCTGCTCAGAGGTTACACTGCTTGTAGGTTCCTATCTGCGTTTTTGTGCACTATAATACCTTTAAGAAGCTCATTTTAAATAACTCCACCTCAAGCAGAGCCCTTCTGCTTACTATTTGGACTGGAGCAGTAGCAGTAAAACACTGATGATTGTTTATTAAACTTTGCCTTGAAAGAGCTAAATCTTGGCAGAGGGACTCACAGCAATGCACATAAGTTACAGTACAGAAAATTATGATACTATATATGTATCTCAGAGATTCCATGAGTCTATATTAGGAAAAGCATTTCACCCTGAAGGTGCTCATCCACAGCTCCCTGCTGGGATCATCCTCAGCCCATCCATGGGATCTGAGCTCTCCTCCAAACTAACACACATCTGCTCTGTGCTCATTTGTGCAAATATTTCCTCACAGGGTTTTGTTTGCTGGGGTTTTTGTTGGGTTCTTTTTTTTTCTACAAGTTTTACCTTTGTTACTCCTCTATGAATCATGCACTTCACAGGGTAAAAAATGCAGTAAGTAGCATTTTATCTGGGCCAACTGCTGGGCGAAGCAGGCAGTGATCAAAATCATTGCAACTCTGCTCCTGGGTCTCACCAAAATAAAAAATAACCTGTGCAGAATTATGAAAGACATGAAGTGTTGCTTAAAAAATAAACTACTGAACCAGTCTCCACACTAAAAAACAAAAGAAGTCAGAGTTATTTAACAGCCCCAGTCAGGATACTTCTGCAGGTGGTTCTCCAGGTTGAGTTTGGCCTTAATTTTGCAAGACACTTCACTACAAGAGAGAATATTGGATTGGAGAAGGACACAGCAATATATTTTTTCAGCACTACCACTCATGCAGCTGCATCATATTTTTATCCCGACAATTTCATTGATTTCAAATTTTTAAAAAATGTAGTAAGTGTTTTCCGACTCTTGATGCTAAAAACAAAAAAAGAGGAGGTTGATGCAAAATGGAGTAAAGGCATTTAAATTTTGCTCTAAAATCAAAATGACACTAAATATTTCTGGACATCTTGGTCTAACTTAAATATTTAGCCTGTGACATTTTGGATCAAAGGGTGTGTAAACTGCAGCTAACATTTTCTGGTATTAAAATTTGTTTAGAGAATTGTGGAGGGCAAGATAGCATAGAAAAATATGAAAGATGACAAAACTAAACTTCTAAAAGAGACCAGATAATTGACACCAGAGAAAAGAAATAGCAGCTGTGATAACAAGGCACCGAGTTATTACACAGACATGTAAAGCAGAAGACAAATACAGAGATATATTCTATTTACGTGTAATAGCAATTTCAATCAGAAAGCAATCTGAGATTTGAGGGGAATTTATTACTAGGTGCAATCATGAACCTGCCCATCAAAAATAGAGAAATAACACAGTAGCAGTCACGTCCCAGAGAAAATCTCAGGAGCTGGACTTGAAGAAGCTCTCTCTGGCATGACAAAACAAATGTGTGTGAGAAGTTGATTTTATGAGCATACTGATTGCAAATCAGAGTGACCAAGAAGGCTTTTAGAGAGGCTGACACGGGTCCAGTGCTAACAGCAAAAAAACCCAAGCAGCAGCTCTCCCCTCTGTGACCCGTGTGTGCCCCGGGTCCTGAGCTTTCCCTGTGGCAGTTCGAGGCTGCTAGATTGGGTGCCAGAGAAGGACGTTCTCAAATAGAACTACAAGGTGCTAAGGAAGAAGGAGAAACTCTTGGCCAACAGTATGAAGTCACCTGAAACACAGGAACTCATGATCTTCAAACAGGCTGGCAGCCGAGTGGGGCAGATGAACCCCTGAGTTTGCAACCCCAGGCTGATTTCAAGATAAACACAGCAAAACTCAGGTGCTGAGGAAGTAAACAGGATTAAGACTTTTTACAGATGGAGACCACTCAACAGCCTGAGGCTTTCACAGCACACCCTTGTGAGCTCATCCCAAACAAGAAGAGACTCACCCGAGAGTGCCTGAGCCTGGCTTAACCAGCTACAAAACCCCCTCTTTGCTTTTCTGTCTATTGCCCAGCACTGTTTATGCCTTCAAAGGCTATTAGAAACCTACAGATTATTTATGTTTTCCTTTCCTATAGTGTCTGCTTTAATTTTTTTTCCTTGAGCTGCATGTTAAAATTTCCAGTGGCTGAAGAAGGGAAGAACTTAGGATTCACTTCCAGACTTGTTTTTTTTTTTTTTCTCCTTCTCATCTCTGGGATGCACAGGATACCCCCACTGTGCTTGACAAGATGACTAAATCTTTTGTAAATCCTACTGGCTTATCCTAACTATTTCCCAATTGTTATTGTGAATTTATTTGAAAAGTAATAAAGAAAAGAAAATTGCAAGAAAAAATCAACTGAGCAGAAGACCCCCTAAATGAAGATGAAGAGGAATGAACTATGCTTTCACTCTTGGGAATGTGCATAAAAAGACTACATAAGCAGTAGCAGAAAAATAACAGATGTTTACAAGAAAAAACCAAAACTGAAGAAAACACAGAGATGAATAAACACAGTTTGACTCAACCAATTAGAAACATTTGTTTGATCCAACAATGAAGGTTTGACAAGTGTCAAAGTTTCTGTTTTAGTTACTGTCTTGACATAGTTACTGAAAATTGCCCAGATTTTTAAGGATTTGTCCTAATCACATAAAATTGTACCATCATTTTCTTTGGCTGCTACTTTCTCAATAGGAAATCTTGCCAACAAGAGACATGCAAGTCTTAATCATGCTTGAACAAGGAAGACTCACAATTCAGCTCTCAATAAGACATAATGAGTCAGATAGAAGGTGATTTGCTTGTTCACATTGTTCAGGCAAATTATAGATTTTCTACAAAATCTCCATAATTTTTTTCCAAATATAATTCTGTTATTGTATGCCTTGTCTGTGAATTTTCCCACTTTTTTATTATTCTATTCAGGTTTGTATACAGAAACAGAGCCGGGAAGGAGGCAGATATCTGCCTGCTTGACACACTTTTGTCTACTGGCATTTTCAAGAAGTGGCAGTGGCCAAATCCTCTGGGCTACACCAGGGCCCCTCCTTGACCCAACAGCACCAGAAGAGGAGTTGAAATTTCTCTAAACAGCCCCTGGTTTCAGACCTAGGAGGGGCTGCTTATATCTCAGCTCTCTGTGAAACAGGCAGGAGCCAACCTTTGGGGCTGCCAGGACCTTCAGGGGCAAGCAGGACTTCCAGAGTCAGAGGCCACAGCTGCTCCTAGACTCCTTCTAACACTGTGCAGCTTGAGGAGGGGATGGGAATGTCCCAGGTGAGCCATATCTTGGCATCAGAGACCCTCATGGAGAATGAATTCAGCCGAGCCCACCCCAGGGGACATAGAATTAAAAACAATTTGCATAAAGATTTTCTTGCTCACCATTCAGTATATCCTCCTCCCTAAGAACCTCCAGTTTATCTATCAAAGACTTGCAATGGTTGTTTATCACATCCTGGGCAGCCAAGGACCAAAGCCTAGGAATGAATCTGAAGGAAGAACACCCTTTCCACCCTGCTGCTCTTTCATGCAGTGCGTGCCAAAATTAAACAACAGCTCAAAAAAGCCTCCATCTCCAGTTGTGTGGCACGGATTGCTGGTCCAATAACGGCTCAGGTTCCACAAGTCCGCGCACAAAGAGAACCAGAGGGATGCATTACTGAACATAATATTTTCCCCTTTGAGACAAGTGTCACCCTGTGACAGCGTGCAGGAAAGTCGGGTGATCGGTCTGGGAGGAAGAATGACAAAATGACAGCATGGGCACTGCTGTGCTGCCCCACGTCAGGCTCTGCCAATAACCACCACAATTAGGTGCCCCCAGGCACAGACTGGTTCAGCCATTCAGTCAGCAGTGTTGGCTGGGATGATACAGGCTTCCTAATTCATCAGCAACTCGGCCGAGACCTTGATTTGCTCTCTCTGTTTGCTCAGCATATGATAAATAATGTATGATGGATTTGGCTTTGTGCCCACAAGGAAGGCAAAAACTAAAACTGTCTAAACTGTCTAAAACTGTCTAAAACTGTCTAAAACTGCCCCACCTCCAGACGAGTTTTGTATTTTCTGGGTATTACTTCATGGTTTTCCTCAAGTGCCAGGAGGCCTCTGGACCACCACAGAAGAACCCTTTCCTCTTACATGAAAAGTTGGGTGTGTAATGAGCAATACAAAGCTTAACAACAAAAATTCCAAAATATACTACTCCTTCCTCAATCCATAAAGTCAGTTAAGGAAGAACATAAATGTTGAGAGGTGTTGGTGCAAAAGGCCGGGGTTCGTTTTACATCGTTTGTGTCTGCTGGCTTTCAGAGAACATTTTCTGCAGATTTATGATTCACCAGGTAGCTCTAAGAATGTCTGGGCACTTTGGAAACAGCCCTAAAACTGCTATAAAAGAGAATGGAAACTGAAGCTGAAGAGGATGTTGTGAAGTAATTGGGTTATTAACTGCTTCCACACTGAATGACATGCAGGTGTACCCAGAAAATATTCTTTATTATTTTTTGAACACACTGCACCAGTGTGCAGAGCTTTTGCCCCCCTAAAACTCCTATTTTCTTTCAGATTTTACAATACACTTCCATTTGGCATGTGGTCACAACGAGGCCGTTACTGGGTACGACCACTTAGGAACTGCTGCTTTTCCAGTGGCTGCAGCAGGAAAACCAAACTGCTGCATGCACCCCGGGCTGCTGTGCCCATGTGCCCTTGCAGGGTCAGCTTTCAGTGCTGTGTCTTTGAAACAAGCACAACTTACAGGACTCAGGATTTTATAGCCAGAAATCGAATCAAATGTGTCAAAGAACTCTGCTTCTTCACCTCTCATTTTTTTCCCCCTGCTTTTAAGACATAAGCACGCGTCTCAAAGAAGAATGCAGAGCAGCAGCACATGTAACCACACTAATCAAGCCTGGAGAAGGCTCATTACCGAGAGCCTGGACAGCAGTTAGAGCTCCCAGTGAGGCAGCCACACCACTTGACAAACACGAGTGCTCCTGGAGAACTCGCTGTTTAAAAGCTGCAGAGTGCTGTGAAATGACAAATTAGGATGGTCCCACGGATGCCTCAGTGAAAAGTAAAGTTCTCACAGAGAGGAAGGGGAAAAACAACCCCAGCTGTTGAAAGCAGATGAATTGAAACGTGTCTACAGGAATAACAGAGATGTATTGGTGCCTGCAGCAGCCATCCCCACTTGCTTGCACCCCGAGATTGGGGAGCCCAGAGGGAAGAGAAGAGGCACAAGTGTTGAAGTGTCTCAGGGAGGATATTACGTCTGGGGATGTCCTAGCAAGCAGGTTCCAAATGCAAAATTGATAGCAATAATTTACTTTTTTTAAAAAAGGATGCTATCCTAGAGGAAATAAAACATCAAAGGAAGTGAGTATGTTGTGTATTTCAGATGCATCACTTTACACACAACACAAATACATTTTTCTTATAAATTTTAGGGGAAATAAGCCCTAGGTAGTGTCATAATGTCTTGGTAGAGTGTCAAGAGGAAACTGAACATTTCAGTCAGGTCTTGTTTGGAGGGTACTGTAATGCATGTTATTTGGCAAAGAGATTTTCAAAGTGCTGCCAAGCCCCAGTCAGTTTATGGATTTAAGACCTCAGTCATTTAAGGCTCTGTTTACAAAGCAATGCATCATGTCACAGCATGGCTCTGAAGTTGTAAATGGCTCCCAAATTTTGAAAAACTTTACGCTGCAGTGGAATACAGATCACTCTGAGACACAGCCACAGGCTTTGGGAGGAATGAAAGCACTCTCCTACACAAAGAGCATGCCAGCTCCTGAGCTGGTATAAATCAAAACAAACTATTTTCAGATTAAGAGAACTATGGTGATTTATATCCACTGAATCTTGTTGAATATCTCTTGAGCAACACTGACCTAAGAGCCTCAGGACCAGATCCTCAGGCAGAGCTGGACACTTAGCTCCTGCTGGTGGCACAAAATTAAGTGTCCAAACCCTCCTGTGGAATTCAGTGTAAGTGAAACAGCAACCCACAGGCACATTTACAGCATGCAATGAATGCAGTGCACTTCATCCCCATCCAGAGAGTTCCAGCTTTGGCACCAGGAGAGCAGTGACAGGCGAGGCTCAGGTTAATTAGCCCTGCCAGAAGGGCTGTGCTGGGCTAACACAGCTCCCCTGCTCCCAGGGCCTGGGCCAGTGCCTCTGCTGAGCTCTGCCTCATGGACCTGCTCGTGTGCTTGGTGCTGGTTCGTGGCTTGCTGACACCAGGCTAAGTCACACATCATGTTTGCACAAATGACAGAAACCCAGTCAACACAATGCTGGAAGAGGGGAGCAGCATTTGGGACAGCACAGCTCAGGTGTACCACAGGTTACAGCCCCTACAACCACGCAGGGGTAACTCCCACACAGCTCTGGTCAAAGGGCCTGTCTTTAAAACAGAAAGCAAAACCACTTTACTGATAAGAACATTTTCATTTACCTGTATCTCTCTGGCAAAACAGAGTAACACGCAGGTTTAGCAGTTCTGCAGAAAGGACCTGGGCACTGGTGGATGCCAAGCTGAACATGAACCAGCCACGTGCCCTTGATGGAAAGAAGGGAAATACTTCCAGCAACATGCACTGGGAGAAGACCACCACCAGCAGTGACAGGAGGTGATTGATCTCCTCAGCCCTGGGGAGACAGGGCTGCAGCACTGCTCATCCAGTTCTGGACAAGTGAGTACTGGAGCAAGTCCAGTGAGGGGCTACTAAAATGATTGAGGGCTGGAATCACTCATGTGAGGAAAGGCTGGGACAGATGGGTTTGCTCAGGCTGGGAAGAGAAGGCTCAGGGGTGGTGGTGCCTCTTTAATGTGTGTAAATATCTGAGGGGAGCAGTGAAAACACTAAGCCAGGCCCTTTTCAGTGACAGGACAAGAGACACTCATTGAGAGATGAGTGTCCACATATTGCAGAATCCAGTTAAACCTAAGAGAAGGTTTGGCATTTTTATCTTATGTTTGATCTCTCTGGCAAACACTGGAGCATGTTTCCCAGGGGGGCTGTTGTGTCTCCATCCTTGCAGATATCCAAAACCTGGACATGGCCCCAGACAACCCTCTCTATCTGACCCTGCTCTGAGCAGGGGTGTTGGATCAGACAGTTTGTACAGGTGACTTCCACCCTCAGCCATTCTGAGATTCTGTCACTGCTTCACTGCAGATTATAGCCCTGGGGGGAAGGGAGAGGAAACCTTTGGCAGTGGCAATCTTGGAAACCACGCAGCTGTGGGCAGGACTCTGTGTCCACAGACACTCCAGCCTGCACTCTGAGCCAGGCACAGCACCGTGGGAGCAGCCCAGATAAACCTCAAAGGCATCCAAGTGATTACTGGTGTAATGGATGGAAACACAAAATAAAGGAGGATTTAACCAGCACCTGATGGGGTGCACAAATTGGGACATAATTGGAGGACAGAAGTACTAATGAGATATTCAGCTTCTAAGTTACTTGCTGTAGAGTTCCATTACATATTTTTCATACTAACTGAGCATGAAAGTTCCTCGTCTGATGGCAAAAAGAGAAGAGATAAAACTCAGAAGTCTACGCAGCTTGCTGCCTCTTTCCTCTGCTGGAAAACGATAATTATCTCAGGCCTGCCTAATCCTGTAGGATTTATCCCAGATAGTGTTAGTGCTTTCATTGTTCTACACAGTGCTGGGCTTTTTCATCCACAGAGCTCAAAGTGCCTTACTGTGGGGAAGGCAAGCAGACCTCTTTAAAAGACAAAAAACTCTCTCCAAGCCATACACATTTTATGATGCATTCATCTCTCTTTATACATGATTGCCAGAACTGGGACAAGTGCTTGGCAAGTCCTATAAGACAGAGGGAAGTTTCTTTGCATAAATTGGGAAGATGAAGCCAAAAGACCCTAAAAAGGAACTTTGTGACTGTGCCGAGTGAGGAAGGAGCTTTCACTGCAGGCTCAGGGTGGATTCTCAGTCCTGTCCAGAGCACCAGTCAATCACAGGTGAGTTACAGCACCGTGTGCTAGGGTCTGACCCTACCTAACCTAAGGTAGGTTAGAACAAAGCTTCTTTTCCAGCTAGAGATGATAAAAAGCCTATCAGACACTGCCAGCACATATGCCTTGCTTCAGTCACCTATGGGGAAACTCAGACCAAGAGCAGGGATGTGGTGATGTAAAGTTAAGTTATATATTTACTTAATCTTTGAAAATGGGTGGTGAATATCACTGGGGAAAAAAAAAAATACTTCTTAACATGACTTCAGCACCTGAGGGGCAAAGGTTTCCTTTTCAGTGTGTCTCAACAAGGAATGTAAGTTATTTTATTAGATATCTCTGGACCTTGCTTCCCTTTTTGACAGGGCAGCAATATCTGCTTTTTTGTGACTGAGTTTGCAGAAGGTCAAAGGAAGGTCTTAGATTTCTGCCCTCTGCCCATTAGGATCAGGAAATCATTATTTATATTCTGTGTCCTGGCCCAAACCCACACAACAGTGCCTCCCTGTCGATGAGTTTGAGGCCAGCCTTAGGTTAGCCCCTCCGAGCTTCCTGAGGAAGACAGAGCTGTTACAAGTGGTCATTAACCCGACAGGAATATCAAGAATGAATGCTTCAGTGCCAATGACACAGAAAAAGAAAAAGGAAGAAGTCCTCTGCCAAGAGGCTGTTGCAGCCCTGAATGGCACCCATTGTTTCTCGGTGTCTGCTGGGAGGAGGAAAGGTCTGACCCTGCTTTCAGTGTTCACTTGCCTTGCCTTTCCACTGACCAAAGGCCAGAAGAGTCTGTATGAAGCTGACATCAATGAGCAGCAAGCCAGGGCATGTTTTCAACCTTCCTGGGCTAAAACTTTACAGTTTAGGCAGTAATAATGTGAGCACCTTAACTCCAATTCTCAAGAGAGGCATATGTGATCTATATTACACTACCAACCAATGTATTCATAGCACCAGATCAGCCTTCCCCATCCTAAATTTCCACCTTGCAGAGTTGATAATTACAGATTTACTTAGCTACCGACAGAAACCTGCAAGCTCTTCATTATATATCTTGCAAAGAACTTCATCGCTGTGCAATTTGTGATGTGAAAAGTTTCTTAAACAGTCCTCCCCAGCCATTTTAAGTTTGACTCTTTGAACAGAACTAAGAGAGGTGAACGATCCAGAGCTCAGTGCTACAGGGAAAGCAGGGGATGCCCTCAGTTTGGGAGAGATGTCAGAGGAGTGGTTAAGCACCAGCTCCCTCCAAACTGCACAGCACGGCAAACACGCCTCCAATTCACCACCCTCTCCAAAAAACCTGAGAATTTACTTTCTCTAAGAACATGCAAATGTAATTCCTTTACAGCCTTCTCTCACTGACAGTGGTATCTAAACTCTTCCTGAGAGTAATTCCTCTATCAAAGTGCTTATCTTTGAGATGTAACACCTCACCTCAATGCTGAAGGGCTTGGAGCAGCTTGAAACAGATCTCTGGAAGAAGGAATTTTTGCAGGACAGAAAGGGATATTAAACGCAAAGGGTTAAAGCCATAGTGGTGTTTTGTGCTGGCAGAAAACTGCTGCAGCCAGAGCAGCCAGAGCCCGGTGGTCTTTTGGATCAGCTTCCACCTCGGATTTCGCAGCGCTGCCCCTCGATGGGGAACGCTCCTCTCAGCAGATCCCTGCATTGCTGTCAAGGACATGGGCTGCACAGCAGGCCCTGGCACTTTATGAGCCCCAGGACACAGGACCAGCCCTCCCCAGCCATCACTAGGTATTTCTGGGGATGGATGCAGTCCTGAGGGACCCAACACGCTTAACCTGTTTAGGCAGCGACTGGGAGCTCTGCTCAGATGGTTAGGAAGCATCAACAGCAGTACCTAAATGTGGATTTAATTAAGGCTGCTACCCCATTAGCATTTAGCTGGAGCTAGATTTTAACCATCATTAGAATCAGCATAATTGCCATGTGTCAGAGAGCCATTTAATAAGCTATCTAGCTCCACTATTTGTATTTCAGGAATAAGATGGAAATAGTAAGCATCTCCAAGACCCCTTTGAAAATTAGACCGTTAAAAAGATCATACAGTGTAATATACAATATTTACTGTTTCAGGTTTATCTTGCAGCGCTGCAGTTTACAGCTAGCTACTGACTGGCAACCTAATTTTGTAGATGTGTAAAGTGTTCCAATAAAGAGGTTACTATGTATTTCAAACATTATTGGCTCCAAGATCTGGGAATTTCTCAGTGAGCTCACCAACACGTTTTATTGGCAGTATAAAATTTACTGTGTTTACATACCCTTTAAAATGACGAATACATCAGAACTATCAAAATGCTGCAGTGAGATTACAGAGAACGAGTCAAGGATTTTAAATTAAATTCTGTGTCCCCCCACACCCCATCTGATGCACAGGTAAACCCAAACGGAGTCGCAGGAGAAGTGACAACGCTTGTAAAGAAGTTTTCCTTTCCTCCTTCCCAGAAACATTCATGGGGAGTTGGTGATGAAGCAGCATCCTGACAGCACAGAAACCTGGGACACAACAAAAAGGCCTTGTTGTATCTCATACTTGAAATATTTCACCATGGCAAGCCAAAGCAAGGCAGGAATTTTACATCTGTAAGACGAAATGAACCATTTAAATATACTGTGGGGAAAGTCCTGCTTCACATTAAATGGCATTTACTGCCATATTATTAAACTGACAACTTCTGCAAAGCCCCCGATAAAGACATGCTGGCATGGCACTGCTCTCTTACTATTAATAGGAACTTCCAGCAGGCAAAATGAAAGCAAATAAATGAGAAGACAATTCTCAAAGACAACAGGCATTTGAAATGAAGACTCTCTGTCAGCCAGAGAGCATGTGAGAGAGAAACAAAAATAAGTACAGGTACAAACTCACAACCTGTATCTTTAATAAACAGACTCCCTGAAAAATGAGGATCATCAAGAAAGGTAAATGCCTTCCAGACCAGAAATATATTTTATCTATGTTTTATCTTTTCTATCAAATCAAATTTTGGATTTTATCCAGTTTTCATTTATCCCTCTCATTCTAATGACACCATACTTTATTTATTTTGGAGGAAGAAATAGTTGAACTGAAAATGTCCCTGCCTGATGGATTAGATTGCCTTTGGTCCTTTGTGGCTGCTTCAACAAAGAGTTATTGAAGCCACTCTGGAGCCCTTCAGAGGCTCCCTCTGGAAGAAGAGGCACCATGGCTCTCACAATGTCCATCAACAGGAAGGAAAAAGTGGCTTTTTGCCGGGAAAGAATGGACACAGGAATATGCCCATAGTTCTGTGAATAAACAGATGTTATTTACATGTGTCCACAAGCAAAATGTCAACAAAAGCAGCATATTCTCTGTTAAAGCCGGATGTTTAAAAAAATTTCAAAACATGTATTTTGCTCCAAAAAAAGTAGTAACAAACTCAAAATATTTCAATCATCTTGGAAACAGTAGGCACTCTCTTTCCTGGGAAAAGCAACTTTTCCACCCTTTAAGGCAGATTTGACTCAAAGGAGGTTTGCTATTTCCATGGCTGGTTAGAAAGTGAAATGCATGATGCAGTGTCTGACTGGCAGCCAGAGCCCCAGCGCTCCTCCAGAATTTGGATCAAGAGTTGAAGCAATACTTCACCACCTCTGTCCCAGTATTCCTGGCCAGCACTTCCCACCAGCAGAGCTTTTTCCCTTTTACACATATTCTCCACGTGGTTTTCACTGATACAGGCACCAAACCATCTGTGCCACTCCGGTCACACACCAGGTAAAGCCCAATTCCCCTTCCCATGATGAGAGAGAAAAAGGAATGTTTCCATGAAATGGAAACTCGTGTCATGGAAACACACATCCATCCCCACCCTCAGCCACAGGACTGAGCTGAGTTTCAAACTCAGCTGATTGACATTCAAGAGCCCCACACTGAATCAGTGGCCATCATTCAAACAGAAAGTTAATATCAGGTGGCACTATATAAATACAGATGCAAAGCAGAATAGAAGCTTTCTAAAATAATGGATATATAAGTAATTTAATTAATCACTACAGTCAGTCTAGCAGAGCACATTCTTCTCCTACATAAGCAAACAGAAACCTGGGAAGTTACAAGCTGTGCTGGCAAATTAATCTTAGAATACAAATGTCACCGTGGAAAATTCCTAAATCCTTTCATTCTTCCTTTCGAATTACAAGATCATTTCATTTCTTTTAAAGGTTGGATCCAGACCTGCATCCCAAGAGCTTGAACACTGGAAATGCATCCAGAGCCAGAGCAGGTTGGACACAGCCTCCCCACACCTCTGCGGAGCAGATGTGGCAGTGTGAATCTCCATGGAGCAGGCTGGGAGGAGCCTCGGGGCTTGCTGGGGGCTCCAGCACCCAATTTCACCTCCTCCAGCTTTGGCTTAGGCCACGTGCTCATCCCAGTTTCTCTGGAGTCTACACTGAAGTCATGGGAAAACCCAAGACAGCTGAATCTTGAGGCACACTGGGACAATAGCCATGGCTTCAAGTGGCAGAATCACACCTTCATTAATTAATCCTCGCAAGGTTTCTAATGAGCAGAGATGGTTTGTATTCACAGGCAGCATTTGCTGCTGTTTTTATAATATATGCAGTAATTATGCAGCTGATGGAGCCTTATGTAGCTGCTAGTTCTTTCCTATACATAAATTAACAGCAGGATTTGTGTAATGATGGGATAATGAAGGCCTGGGTCATTGGTATTCATCTGTAGAAGGCTGGGTCAAAGACAGAAATGTTATTTGGCTAACACAGATAGAGACCATTGTTAAAGGATTCGTAATCTTATTGCATTCAAGACTCACATTAATTCCCCCCCATGTTAAATAAAACAACTTCTGGGAGGGTTTTTCATGGGTTTGGGGGTTTTTGGTAGGTTTTCTGAGGGTTGGTTGGTTGGCTGGGTTTTTTAAGGGATTATATTTCAGATGATGGAGGAAAATGCTCTCCTTGTAAATCCTTGTGGATTTGCCCTCCTGAGCCTCGGTGTGCCATGGCAGGAGGGGCAGGCTGCCCCAGCTGTCCCACCTTCAGGTCCCAGCACACAGGAGCAGGCAGAGGGATGGGACAAAGACCCTCAGGTGTCCCAATCCCCTTCTCACCTTTGTGCCTTGTGTTCCCCGTTTGTTCTCATTCCCACAGCTGCAGGGCTCTGGTTTTCCCCAGAGCTGCAGGACAGCTTCCCTGGCTGCAGCAGAGGCTGTCTCAGTGCTCCAGCAGCGGTGTTTTTATCAGGTCATGGTAAAATTTCTTGGTGCCTCTCTACTCAATCTGTTGGGTTTGGCAGAGTACATCCTTGTGCTGAGACAATGCCTCGTTCCCTCTCTCCATCCCGAGCACCCTCAGTGCCCTGACACCCTTTTGGAGCCAGGGCAGAGGCACTGGCCAGCCCCACAAGCTTCCTCCTGAAATGCTCAGGAGTGAAATATATTAATGCAAATGTGCAAGGAGCAGCACTGTGACTGGGCAAACAGATGTCAGGAAATACTTTGAGCAAGAGAAAACCTCCAGTTGAAATGCAATGTGCAGCCAGCCTGCTGAGCAGGACAGCTGGGCAGCACCAGCTGCCTCTTGGCAGGTGAGCCTAGGGAAATCTGAGCAGTCCTGGATGTTATCAGCTGGTTATATGAACCTTCCAAGAAGGTTCTCAACTCCACAGAGACAAAATTTCAAATTTTCACTCCTGTTCTTGCAGGTGGCAGAATTCCTCCTCTCTTCCCATATGCTTCTCCCTGTATCCATCCCTGCACTCCACTGCATTCCCCTCACATCGATGTTCTTCCTCTACAGCTGTGTTTTGCCAGGGTGGGACTCCAGAGAAGCAGACGTGGATATTCCTCCTCATCAGTGCATCCAGGCTGGGCTCTTGGAGCCCTCGTGCCCCCATCACCAGCTGGCACTCACAGGATGGATGGCAACGGTGATTATGAACTGCCACTGCAAGCTGTGGGCCCCAGTTAGCACAGGACAGCTGGCTGGGCGGGGGGACAGCACTGCACACCCTGCTTTGCACCCAGCCTGAGCTTCCTGTCACCTCTGCCTAACTGACAAGTGGAGAGCTAAAAGTGACCCTTGGTGGTGTCAGGTCTGCCATGTGGGGATGGATCCATTCCTTGCTGTGTTCATCTTTAGTTCCCCCTAAAGCAATAAAAGGCCTTCCTGTGCCTTACTATCCACAGAGCCTCTGTCTGCCTCCAAATGCTCTCCAGCTAAATGAACCACAGCTGCCTCACTGCAGAGGAGAGGGACCACGGATGCAATCCCTGAAGGGGCTACGGGAGAGCCATGCATGGATGATGGCAATCTAAAAAAGATACTCCAGAACATCAGAGCAGGTGATTGTCACTGGTTTACACACAAGCCAGGAGGTTTAAGTTCCTTTCATCCATGGTATTTGCCAATGATATCACTTAAAATAAATATTTGGATGGCAGCAACCTTCTCCTGAGGTATCTGACTTATAAAGCAGTTGGAGATCCCAGGGGATGAGGGATGCTGCAAAACTGGGCTTAGGAAGTGTTTGAACAGTCCTTTTCAACGGTTCTGAATGAACAGTGATACCTGCACTGATCTCACAGCCCGAGTGCCCCAGGGGAGAGCCTTCGTTCAATACTCCTAATCCTGGGATTCCCTCCCCTTTGATCTATCCCTTCCCTGAGACTTCACTGTGTAAAATCACCAGTTCCTCTAATACCACTGGCTTTGAATCACATCTTTCTTTTGTTCTCAACTGATACGTGTTCAGACACTTACACCTCCCTCCAAAGCCTCTCTCCTTCCTCTGCTGTGACACATCACCTGCAGCACCCAGCCACGACCCGGCCGCCACCCAGCACACCTGCCTGCAGCCTTCCTCACACTTGACTCCAGCCTCATCTCTGCTGGCATCAGTTATGCTGATTACATCCTTCAACTTCTCTTGTTCCCTCTGTTTCACAGCACTGAGGTTATCCTTGAGGAGCTGCCCGGCTTTCTCTACCACTTCTGTTCACTCCCACCTCTTTGTGTTAACACTTCTACTTGACACATCACCAGCTCCAGTGTTACAACAACAGAGCCATGCTAAAGTTATCTGAATTTTGTAATCCTTGCTCCAAACCTGTGAGAAATTGCTCACTGACAGGAACCAGGAAAAGTCACAGCCTCTGCAGCTGCTAAACCTAAAAGCAAAATAAATTACTATTAAATTTCTTTCATTGCCTATCTTATTCTTCTTGGAGCCAGACTGGAATGCCACTGTGGAATTCACATTTTCTCTCAAGAAAGTCACCAGCAAACCTCAGGGAATAATCTCTGTTCACTGGGAGGAGATCAGATCTAGTTCTGACCCTGCAGGGTCGTTGTGCCTTGTATGCCTGAGAGGAACATGTGTGAACATTGTTCTCCAGCTAACAAACAAAACAACTAGTGATAACAAGGAAAATCACCATATTAACAGCAGAGTTCAATGGAATTAATAATTGTTAATATCAATGCTACACCTCATCATAAATTTATATATTTCACTTAGTTAACAGAAGTCTCAGAGCTGTGGTCTCAGTAGCTGCACATGTCCAAAATTCCTGCATACAAAGAGCTGTGGACAGCATTTGAACATGGAAGGTACCTGCTGGCACTACAACTCCAGTGACTCAGGGGAGAGGAAGATTTCCTTGTTGTTACCAGCTTAATGAGAACATCCTACTGGGTTTTGTTTCCTCCAGGATAGCTCATAGAGGTGTGTTTGCAATGGTCAAGCCTCTGTGAAATGGCTTGTTGGACCCAGATGTGGCAGACAGGCAGCTCTCTAATGACTGCATGCTGCTGAAGAAATTGGTTTCTGTAAAATGAAGAAGTACTGGGGAAAAGAACAAGGAAACAGGGATTGAAAATGGCAGGACATTTAGCAGGATGTGTAAAATGTAAAACTGCAAAGTACTTGTGTCCATATCTGCACAGTAATCTACATCTAAATATTTGTTCTTCTTCTGCGCAGAAACTGCATTATAAATTTAGTGAAAGTAGTGAATTTTAGGGACAGTTACTGTCACTGAACCAACATTTCTCATACCTTGGTAACAGATTCAGGACAGAAACAGAGAAGGGTTCTCATCCTATCCATTCTCATTACCAACTCTGCCCTCCCTCCTGCAATCAACAAATACGTACGTGCTTCCAGAAAAGCTTACAGCCCATTACAGTTTCCATGGACTGCTAGAGAAGCCAGTGTGAATTAAGTCCCTGGAGTGAGATTCCCAAATAACTTTAGAAGCTTTAAAATCTTCATATTTTGTGTCATATTTATTATTACTGGAACAAAGTTATGAGAATGAGATGGTTTGCTCCAATTGTTTTTCTCTGCCAAGCCAGAAGTCGCTTTCCCAGGCTAAAAAGGCCAGCTGTTGATCAAAGCTGCACAAGTTCAGGTGACAGTAACAAACTCCCAGCCTCTAGTCCTGATCCTGTGGTGTGACCAGCGTGTCCAGACCTCCACACGCTCCCCGTGAGCCCTGCAAGGCTCATGAAGCCATGTGGGCTTTGTCATGCAGATCAGATTAAAAGCTCAGAGCCCAGTAATGTCCTCACTTAAATCAGCCATAATATGCTCTGTTATCTGCTATGAAGAGAGCAGCAGAGATAATGGTTTATAGTCTCCACTTTACATACAAATTCAGCTGTACATCTGTCCAATGGTCTCTTAAAGTACTTCCAAAGAGCTCCAGTAAAATACATTATTCTAATTGTTAATCAGCCAAACATCATGTTTGAAATGAGAAAAGCATTGAGAAGTGCCTTAAAATACTCATTACAGTGGGAAATGTCTACTTCTGACATGCTTTTGTTTCCAGGAAATCCCTCATCCTCCCGTTGGCCAAACACCACATTCAGTGTCAGCTCCACAATCACGGAGATCATCCCTGAGCTCAATTCCAGTGACGTGGCATCAAAGCCAGTGCTTAGCCCCAGCTTATAAATACATGCAGGTTTATAAAGAAAGGAAGGTCTGACCTGATCTGTCCTGTCACACGAAATAGCCAACAGCAGGGCTTCCCTGGAGACACTCCCTCAGAGCACAGGTATTGGGAAGGAGCCCTTGGGTGTGTGATTAGCAGTATCAGCACACTCCCTGCAACCCAAACCACGAGCACAAAGGGGTTAGAAAGCGTTTAAGCCTTTAAGCCCCTCGATCTCCTTCTGAAGGTGTCCTGCTCTTCGTTTCTAATTCATTAGAGAGTAAGTCTGTGATAAGCAAAGTAAATTAGATTCAGTGACATTCTGCTAATTGAGTCATCTTCCTCTGCCTGGCTTGGCTGGGTTTTTAATTACCAGCTAATCTCATCAATATGGTGGATGACTGGCAGTGTGCAGAGCACGGGCGTACAACCGCAGCGAAATAGAAATAGAAGTTCACGGCTCATTGGTTGACCCAGGTCTCTTTTGTCATACACAGGAATAAATTGAGTAGATCTGCCGGTCATCAGCTGACCTCAAAGTATGGGAAACAAGGAGGATAATGGAAGGTAAACAAACAAACCAACCCAGCAGAGCTGCTGGGAAGATCTGCAGCGGTTGCAGGGAGGATGGAGCAGGAGGGAAAAAGGCTCTATAAAACCCTATCCTGCATCCTGATGAAGCCCTGCCGCAATGAGGGACTGGGAACAGCAGGAATTGTGAAAGGGGCAATTTTACAATTACAATTGTGTTAATTTTGCCCTGTTGTAGAGAGTAACACTGCAGATTCTCCCAGATATTGCAGCAAGCTCTGCTCTTTGCGACATGGAAACCTCCCGGGATTTGCAAAGGGCCAGCCAATGTCTGGCACACACCTCCAGGAGCTACAACGGGACAGAGTGACGGTAAAAAGACAAAACTACAAATCTCTTGTACAATTACACTCACAGCTTAACTACAAAGGCTATTTTCAAACTCAAAATGAAGCACCTGCTTCAACAGAGCTGTGAGCTGCCGTCCTCAGCGCTACAGCTCCTGCTAAACTCACTCAGAGGAGATTGGCAGCACCACTGAAACATGACCTAGATAAGTTTTTGTTGGGTTTGACAGCAAAACTGATCCTGCTGAGAGATTTACACGGGTGGTCCCAATGTGCAGGGATCACTGGCTGGCCCAGGGATCCCAGTCTGGTGGCTGAGACCTCCAGGCTTACATTTGTCTGCATCTGTTTCTCCTTTACACTTATTTTTAGACTTAGGTCTGTGACATAAGATAACTTATTGCCTCAAATAAGAGATTTAAACCAGGGATTTATAAAGTAGATTTATAAATTTAAATCAAACACTTGATTCATAAAGCAAAGAACAAGAATATTTCTCATACTGTAACTCTTCCCAAGCCTCGCAACTGCGCTGCTGACATCAATGAAGTTTTACATCAACTTTAGAAGATGCAAGACCTTATATTTCATTTTTCTAAGGTATTTTTCATTTTTCTAAGGTATCTGTGAAGCAGACAAAGCCTGAAGTTCAAACTTTTTATCTATTTTTATCTAGCAGTAGTAGATTCATTAGGGTAACAGCCCAAAGCAGCCCTTTTTGAGCACAGGTTCAGTCCCTTTTGTCTCTCTAATGTAACTGTTAGCGGCTCAGCCTCTGGAAATAACCAAACAAATTGTTGTCCTGCATAAATACGTTCTGACTGTATAAAGTATTTATAAATCATCCATGTCATCTAGGAGCCTGCTCTCTTATAACGTGTTGTTTCAGTGAACAGCACTGACAGTAAGTGCTAAACAAGTCACAAAAAATGAACATGGAAGGGTTGTGAACATCACCACAGTAAAACCATTAAATGTTGAAATTAATGTCTTTATCTTATCCCATAAAATAAATAAAATAAGAAAGGCTAGGTTTTCTTTTATAGTATTCACTTATATATAATTTAAAATGCAGCCCTTAGAGAGCATGTTTAAGAACATATGTTTTCAGAGGAGCAGAGAAAGTAATATCACCGAAAGAAATAGAATTATTCCCTCTTTTCCTCACCACGAACAGCGTCAGAGCTGGTACAGCCCTGCATGGAGGGGAAATGGAGCAGGAAAACTGCAGGAGGGTCCTGTGTGCAAATGGCAGAGCTCCCCCAGGTCCTGTTTGACAGGGCAGAGGACGAAGGCAGGGTGAAGAACTTTTCCTAGCAGAACAGCCCGGGGAGGTGTGAGGAGGAGCCCTGCAGCAGGGCGTGCTGCCCAGACCCTCGCTCGATGCCTGCTCAGTGCCCTGGCAGGGGCAGAGCTCTCACGGCGGGGCTGGGGCACCACGGGGGTGATGATCCATGTGCAGCAGCCCCTGGGAGGAGAAGGAAAAGGCAGAGTGGCTTCACCCTCTGCAGGGCAGTGACAGCTTTGTGCCCAGCTCTGCTGGAGCTCTGTGAGGCAAAGCTGTGCTCCCAGGGGTCTCAGCCCACGGCTGCTTGTTCAGAAAGGGGCTTGGTCTCCTGTCCACGCACATCTCCCACAGCACCCCCAGCACGCAGCCAGCCCTTCCCACCGCAAACCTAAAACCATCCTGAGCACCCTCACAGGTGAATTCACCCCTCTTCTCTTTAGGGCAGAGCTTTCGAGTAACCTTTTATACAGTTACACTGCTGCAGATACTTCTCTGAAAGTACCCAGCCAGGGTCTGCAGACAGAGAATTCCTGGCTGCATCTGTCCTGTAGGAGATGGATTGATGATTATCATCCTTCGATAGCAAACCCAAGAGACACAGCGACTTCTCACAAGCTGAAAACAGTGCAGGGGGAGACAAAAATAAATGAATTGAAGGTTCAGGCTCATTCTACCTGCTCACCAAAAAAACCCAACCAAACAAAAAAGTCTCAAACCCGTGTGAATGCTGGCTGGGCAGCCAAGTCCCAGAGCTGATACTCGGAGTACGAGGGCTAGGGTTGGTTCTCATGGCTTGAATGAGGTTGTTGGCTTCAGCAGAAAGTGACTGCTCTAGGAATATTCAAGATGAGAAATCTCATTCGGCCATTCCTAGGCACTAGAACAGCTTATCTTAGGGGTATTCAGATACCTGCTCAATGTTTTCCCTCCTTCGGAGGGGAGGTGGAAGTGTTACAGACACCTCCAGGCGTGCGTGTGCCATTTTCTTCTCCTCCTGTGAAAGCAAGTTGACCTCAGCAGCTTGCTGCAATAAATCTTCTCCCATTTTCTCCTTCCCTTATTCTTTCCCATTTAAAGTTGTTTGCACATTAGACTTAAATACATTATACTCATTTCTCTAGGAGCCCTGACAAGTTGTTAAATGACCATGAATCTATTTTAGTTGCACCTTAATTTATTAACTTTCCTGCCTGCCTGCAGTGTTGGTGCCTCTATTGTAGGATCTTAGGAGGTTTGGGTTGATTATCCTCCTAACTCTATTTCATATGCAGAGCCATTCTTTCACTCTGCCTCCATGTTATTATAATAAAGCCAAAAGCTCTCTCATTTTTTCATTTTCAGTTCACATTGGGATACTACATACTTTATTCGTTTCTTCTAAGTTCTTAAATTCTTTTTGTTGTGTAATGCAGTCAGACAGCACAGATATATTCTGCCTCTAAAGCTGATTTACTGAACTTAGGGATGGAGATAATCCTATTTTTATCAAGTGAACTACTGAATCTTCACTCCTGAGAGCTCTTTTCCCCATCACTGCCAGAAGCTGGCCACTCCCTCAGAGGAACATAATTGCCAGTCTGCACACTGAGGCATTTCTTTCCACCACTGGGACACTGATATCAGTTTCCAGCTGCCTCTTGAGCTCCAGTGCCAGAGGGCCTTTTGATTTCTCTTGGTCAAAAAGCCAGTGAGACCTAAACCCCAGCTCTGCTGATCATCCCCTGCCCATCAACCACGACTTGCCCCTGCAGACCTGCAGCCAGTCTTGCCCCATCGCCTGAGGGCTTTGCCCTCAATAAAAGGGCAGCTGCACTTTCTTTGCAGGAAACACTCAGCTTCTGAAAGCTCCATTTGCACGTTTCTTCTCTCTGCCTCATCTGCACGGTTTTATTCCATCTGCTTTCAACTCTTTGGCTCACACTGCGGTTTGCAGCTCCAGTGCAGCTCTGCAGGGTTTAATAAATGGTCCAGAGCGGCCACAAAAGGCTGATTAGAGCTTGGTGGCCCTTGAGGAGCCTCGAGTCACTCGGAGGGGAGTCCCCTGAGCACAGGGGCTGGGAGCAGAGGGCAGTGCTGGCTCCCTGGGCTGGCTGCAGGCGCGGCCGCTCCCCGCTGGCACAGCAGCTGTTGATCTTCCAGCTGTTCTTCGGGGAACCCACAAGAAGAGAATTATTTTCTTTTTAAGTTCAAGTGCAGGAGTCTGCCTTGCTAAAGGGCTTATCTTTGCCTATAAGTTTTGCCAATACAGTCTGAGTTGTATAATTACAGTCGCACAACCCCCCATGGTGTGGAAAATCCTATAAAAATGCTTTATATGGAGATTACTGCATGAATTTAAAACAGCCTCCTATCAGCGTAAATGCACCCCCATGAGAGCCTCTACAAATATAGTTACTGTCCAAGAGCATACATCAAGGGATTTTATAACTCTTCAGTGATTTATGTCACTCTAGAGCACTGAATAGTGTCTCGTTCGAGCCTTCCAAACACAGGGAACAGATGAATCTTTAAAATCTCATGAGGTAAGGAAAAAAAAAAATCTATATTTTATATCATATATTTATATTTTATGGTGAGTGCTAATTTAAGTGCCACACGGTTATTTCTCCTTGGATTTCTAGCTGCAGTTCAAACAAGCTTTAGTATTTTCATTACAATTCAGTGTGTTTATTTAGCATTAGAGCCGGCTGAACTATTCATTACTAATTTAGCCTACTTATTTATTTTTATTTATTTATGGTAAGTGAATCTTCACCGAATAAATCCTAGTTCTCCTCCCACAATGTTCAGACTCTAACAACATTCCCTGGAGAGAATTTGGGAGGATGATTATTCAGGCCTAAAGTCTGTTCACATCTATCAACTCCCCATTTATTCTTTGTGGGGTGTGCCTGAATGCCTGAGTGTTTGCAATGACTCCTAGAAGTTCCTGCAAGCACATTTCTGGAAATAAATGCATTTACTTATGCTAAAAAATTTAAATAATTAACCACCCCCCCCCAAAGAGAAAGAAAACGTAATCCTCCCTCTCACACCCTGTCCAAGCACTCAGATGAGCAATGTGAGAGGAAAATCACATATTTTCTGTGACAGACCATGGGTAGCGCCTGTCCACAGCAAGCCAGGCTAATTCACCTGTTACTAAACTTGATGCTCATTTGCAGACGTGAGCTCACTCTGTCCCTGCTTCCTTCAAAGATGGAAAGAGCAGAACTTTTTACTGGGATTTTAACCCTCTGAGAACCCCCTGCCCTTTCGATGACTGTCTTCCAATACGTACCAGCAAGGACACAGATAGCTGAACTCTGGTCCCCATTCCTGCAGGGAAACAAAGACCAGGAACATCTTGTGCTGCAGCATCCCTGTCTCTGGGGCTGCTCTTCCCTCCTGCAGAGCTCTCTGATCCAGCCTGCTCTGCTCTGTAGTACCTGCTGCAGTTTGTGTTTGTGTCCCTTCTCAACACATCTCACAGCTCTGTGAGGTGGGCAAGGGCACCCAGGCACGCTCTGCCATTCATTCCTCTAACAAATGGTCACCCTGCACATGGTGCTCATCCTGCCACAGCCTGGGGCTCTCCTTGCCTTTAAAAGCACTGCACACATCCAGGTCTTGGGGGCTTTCCAGAGCAAGAACAGCCCGTTCTGCTGACCTGACCCCCAGAGATGCCTGCAAGCCCTTCCAGACCTCATCCTGTGAAGTGTGTACCCCAGAGAACCACGGGGCACGCACCAAGCTTCCAGCTCTGGGAGGAGAGCCTCAGTGATCCTGGGGCTTTGCTGCAGGGATGGCAGTGCTGATCATGAACTTTGGGGCAAGGGAGATAAAGCAACACTGCCCACAGCAGCCCTTTCTGCTTTGATTCCTCTCAAGCCCAATTCAGGTTTTTCAGCAGCAGTATAGAGTTTTCACTTTTAATTTACCTCTTTCAGCACTAGCTAAATATTCCATTTTTCTCCCCTGCTATAACCAATAAAAGCCAAAGTGAACACACTTATTTTCAGTATCTGACACCAACAGTAGAAATTCAGCTCATCTTTTCATTCCTGCCACAGCAGAAGGGAAAGGTTGTTGAGACATGGCTTCAGGCAGCAGTGCTTTCTGAGCTCTAGGCGTGTTCTCTTGAGACTTTCTCATTCCCCGGAGACATCCTTAAATTCCCTCTCACCGACTCAGTGGCTGACCTTTCAGTGAACTACCTCTCAGATTTAAAAACACCGAGGACTTGAATATACTCAAACACAACCACAAGCACTTTTCCCAGATGTTATCATGACAAAA
Source organism: Hirundo rustica (assembly GCF_015227805.2). Taxonomy (NCBI): domain Eukaryota; kingdom Metazoa; phylum Chordata; class Aves; order Passeriformes; family Hirundinidae; genus Hirundo; species Hirundo rustica. The sequence goes on from NC_053464.1 coordinate 8,240,229, forward strand.
TCTTTTTCAGTTATTTAGCCTTGCCTCCTTTGGCTCACATGCCTTTAGCTGATCCCCCAAAAACCAAAGAGTTTTACCTGCTCACTTTCCACCTCATATGATTCCCTTTTCAGCACTACAGCTTTTGTCTCTGGTAATATATTGGATTGTGTATCAATTTTCAATTTAAACTCAGTACGTGTCCCTTTCATTTTCAGGTTCCCAGCCCATTCATCTTCTGCTGCAGTGATAATATTAATCTGATGGCTAATCCTGTGCAGCTCGGGCTGTCACCACCCGTGCAACACCACGATGGTGCTGGAAACGCTTCTGCCGCAGCCAGCAGGGAGCAGTTTCTGCAGGCTGTGACTCTGGGCACTGCAGGATCCTCCACATCACCTCCTCCCTGCAGGGTCCCTGAGCTTTGCTGACACCCGCCCCTCAGTGTGCCAGGTCACCTGCCCAGTGGGAGAGGTCACCTTGCGCTCCATGGGAGGCTGAATGTCACACCACAGGTCAATTCAACATCTCCCAACAGATAATCTCTGCCTGGTTTGCTCCATATCCCAGTCCTGATCCAGTCTTTCATCACAAACTGCATTAGTCCTGCTAAAATTTCTAGATGGATGCTTCAACCTCAGTCACTCCTCGGTTCTGCTGCAGCTCCACACATCTCCCACATTCCTCAGTTAAAAATCATCCTCCCTGAGATGTGCCATGTTAGACGTCATCCCCAAACCCTCTGCCCCAGACCAGGTTCTCTTTCACTCGAGCATTATTCAAACCTGTGAAGTGAATCAGGGCCATCACCCCAAGAAACATTCCCTCTGGCCATCTTCCTCTGTGGCAGAGCTCAGCACATACACACACAGAAGAAAATGCTGCTTAATCTTTTTCAGACTTCCAGATGTGTTGGAGCTTTTAGAAACTCTACACTCCCATTCTGACCAGCATCTTTTTGTCTTTACAGCACCACGCACTTACTCAAAATTTACTCATGGCCTGGTGCATTTGAAGGATCTTCTTTACTCCATCTAAGGAAGGTTTCTAATGCCCCCTATGTCTGACAAGCTACACACAGTGGTACCCTTGCTGATACCACGGGAGGGCTCAGCAGCAGCTCAGAGCAACCCCTGTGCCCATAACACCTCCCCTGACCTGCTGGTGAGCAGCCTCCCTCTAGAACAGCAGCCACTGGCTCACCCCACCTGAGGCACCCACCCTGCAGCCACAAGTCACAGGAATCCTGCAGAGCACTCACTGCAGGCTGCACACACACATCTCCACCATCTCTAGGAACCACTGCCTCCACGCTCTGATGGAGGGTTAACAGCTCATTAAAAATAAAACATTGGGTACTGTCACAATTTGAAATCGTAAAATCACATTAGATTTGTTTCCAGTGAAATTTTTTTCCCCAAAAATAATGGGAAACAGCGTTTGCCATGCTGACAGGCTGCACAGCTCAACGGGAGGCTGGCAGTTTCCATCCAGAGTAAGGCTGATGCTCCACGGCCAATACCTTCACTGTCTCCCTCCTGCCACATCACATGGGCTTGCTCACAGGCTGCAGAGCAAAGGGAGAGCTGTGACTCATCTCCAGAAGACTTTCAAGAAACAGTTGATCATCTTGAACTGAGAGTCACTGCTGTGAGGCCAGCACTCCCCTTCTCCTGACCGGAGTGTGGCTGGGAGGCTGTGACTCATGGAGAAGTCAGGAGGGTTCAGTGCACAACTTTCCTTTCTGTAGGAAAGGCTTCAGTGCAAGATTCCTCTTCCCTTTTGTGTGCTTTTTTAAGCACCTCTTTCAACACTACTCCACAGTGTTGTTTCTGATCCTCTTCACCCCTCAGAGGGTTTCAGATCACAGATATTCAGGACTAAGGACCGAGCAGAGCAATCCCAGACACCAAAGGGCACAGTGAGAATGTGCTTTGCCAGAGAGCAGCAGTGTTCAGAAACAATGTTCAGCAAGGGTCTGGTGGCTTTCAAGAGCTGCTCAGCATTTCCCTGCTTCAGTCTCTCTTTCTGCCCATGGTGTCTAGGGGTGGACACTTGGGATTTAGAGGAGGGAAAGGCTAAGAGTGCTCTTCTCATTTCCTTCAAGCATCATTTCCTTCAGTGCATGTTTCCTGTGACCTTTACATCTGTTACAAAATTAAAGAGACCCCATCATTAAAACCTACATCTTTATGCTGTCTGCCTAACCAACACGAGTACCCAAGGCTTTTTGTGCCAAGGACACTGTCAAGGGCAGTAATATTCCAATCTGGTAACTGGCTCTGTGTTCTGCACCATCCATGGGACATAGGACCTTCCCTCCTCAAAGCACATGGAATCTCAGAGAAATTCTTGCTTTCCTTAGTCACCAGTTAGAAAACAGTCTTGAACATCCTTCTGGGACAATAAATGGAGATTCACGTCTGTATAAACCACTCAGTCTGCATAATGTAACAGACACTTCGTTCTTCTAACACTAACAAAGGACGCCAAAATGAGTGACTTTTCTAGGAATATCATGATGCCTCTTGCAGGTAACTTTTTCCTGAGCAAAAAGAAGAAAAGGAAATAAAAAAACACTGCCTTGGTCTAACTTTATATTTCATTTGCCAGGTGTAACTTTGGTATAAATTTGGATCCAGCTTCATCTAAACCACAAAGCTCTTGAGATTCCTGCAGACATCTGTGACCTCATAAGGCAGTGGTAAAACTCTGGGGCAAATCTGCGCTGTGCCCAGCGCCAGGGCTCGTCAGTGCCAAGGTCCCTTTCTGCTTTTTGGGCTTGCTCTGTGGGCTGGGGAGGACGGAAGCTCCCCTCCATGGCACAGATGGGCCTTTGTGTGCGGCGGGGAACCCGGAGGGACCCCGCAAAAGGCCTCGAGCCTTGAATAATGCAGAGGGTGAGAAACGCTTTAAACAAAAATAGCTTCTGACTAAGACTTCTCATGGAGCCTGGAGCACAAACCTGCCAGCCCCAATCTGTGTCTGAGTCCCCTCGCAGCAGTTCCAGTGTCCTGGCCGCTTCCTGCGGGCTGAATCCAGAGAAGCACCCGGCAGAAAACTGCAGCCTTTGATCCCGCTCTCCCTACCTCAACATCCCCCACCCCAGCACACAAAGAAGCTTTTATTTGCTAATGAAAGGCAGGAAGCAGACTTAAATTAATCGAGTGAAGTCTCTCTCCCTTCCATATAAAGAAACTGATTCTAGTTACACAGAGGTTTTGCCGTTCTTCTCATTTTGAGACCCGACAAGTGTACAATTAAAGTGCATACCAGTGAGTGTCATTATCCCTTCATTCCCCAGGACAGCTGGAATCCCAGACCTATGAGCCTCACAACAGGCACACTCCCAGAGGAGAGCAGTGCAATGGCACTAGGTAGCTACAATTAATGAACTGGCACTAGGGCCAGCAGGGTTTGGGTCTTGCTAAATCAAAATCCTATTAGATTTGTTTTGACCTGGAGACATTCGCAAGTATTTCCTCCACCCCAGATCAAGATCCAAAGGATTTATTACACTTTTGGATGCCATACCCCTCCTTTCCTCTCTCTAAATAATTTGTTTCCAAATTGTTTGCAATTCCAGCCTGGGAACTTTGAAGGACAACTGCAATGAACCGCTCACAGACTGGTTGCAGACGCGCACTGGGGCATATTACGGATCTGGGTGCTTTTGTTTGCATGTTTTAAAGGCTCAAGAATTTTTTTTTTTTCTCTGTTTGTTACACATTTATCTGTCTCCCCTTAAAGGAACACAAAATCTTAGAATAACTTCCTTTGTGTAACCCTGATATCCCTAACATCAATAATGATCTGCTTACATCTATTTTCCCGTCAGACCTCTTCTAGCGCATCGGTGCATACTGGAATTGTAATCCTAAATACAATTCCAGTCTCAGACTTCAGTGAAAGTGGAAATTCCTGAGCTGGTCATTGAAAGAGACAGAAGTTTGCAATTAAATTAAATGTTAATATCTTATGATGTCTGGCTCCAGCCCCCAGCTGCTGGCTCCTGAACAGACTGATACTTTCAAAGTCCTTGTTCAAGGTGCATTCTTCTTGCACAAGCAGTAGATACTGGCAATGTCAATACAGTGCCTGTAGCAAGAAACTTCTTAGATAGCAAAGTACATCAATTCAAACTCTTCTAAATGGAGGGCTTAGGAGCTTTATACAGTTTTAAACTGCTTTTGCTCCCCTTAGCATCTTTTATTTGTGAGGGAGGCTGACCTCTTTATTGTTTCAGGGGTCATTGAGAAATTTAATTCTGACATTTCCAAAACGGACAGGCCATTGGGAAATTTAATTTTGACATTTTCAGACCGGACAGGCTAAGGAAGATATGGCAAGGGAGGTCAAGGCACCCCAGCTGCTGGGAAGATCTGATAAGGGAGGACAATTCTGATTAGCATCATGAGCAAAATACTGCCCACTGCCCTCTCCTTTGTATCTACTACCTGCACCATTACCTTTAAGCTCCACTGAGAGGGCTGTGCTTGACTGCACAGCCCCTACACTACTCAGAGACTTCTCACTCCTTGCAGGGTAGAAAATACATTCTTGTTTTGGTTGGCACATTTTCACTCACAGTGTCTGTGTCTCACCCTTCCTACTGTTGTGCCACTGTTAAAATACATTTGCTCACACCCAGCAGTCCCTTCTGGGAGCTGCTGTGACCCCGGGGAGGCCCAGCTGGTGCCTCAGTCCTGCTTTACTGATGTCCCAGTTCAGGAAAGCAGAGTCCCAGGATGCTGCTCAGCAGCTCCTGCTGACAGGCACTCACAGGGTCCAGACCTTCCTCCATGGAGGCCACCATGTCCTCATGTTCATTCCAAGTGATGGGAACCAACAAAATCCGTCCCTGGGAAGTTCCCAGGCTTCAAAAACTGGCTGTGACTTGAAACACAAAAGACACTGATGACATAAAGGTCAAGGAGATGAACATGTTTTGACAAGGTCAAATTTATTTTGTGGAATTTTAATCCATTCTTTTGTCTTTTATCTGACACATGGGCTGAAATCCTAAAACACTGGTGATATTATAATCTAAAGCTCAGCAATTCCTGTCTCCTATGCAGGACTCAGCTGCCTGTCCTGTAGCCCTTCCCCAAGCCCCCAGCCAAGTGATAGAAACACCGGACCGCCCACGGCTGAGGGGCATGTCCCAGCTCTTGGGTGCTCTTTAGCGGATAAATGTCTGTTAATGTTATGATGGGAACAAGGGCTGTGTACAGATCTCACACACTCCAGGAGGGGCAGCCCAGACTGCACTTGGCTCCTGCTCTCTGCAGCAGGTGACCTAACGCAGGCAAGAATTAACTCAAGAAGCCTTTGGCTTTCTGTTTCCCAACATGGACCAGGTGAGGAGAGTGGTGGCACTTCCAGGGCCGTGCAAGCTTGGCTTTCTGCTGGCTCGTGGAGAGTGGGTGACCTCAGGAACCCTGACACGATTACAACAACCAGGATGGCAATGCTTCACTGCAGCTCTCCCTCACTTAATCTAACACAGGCCAGAGGTGTCAAAACCTCCCAAAGAGAGACATTTTTCAAAATTTTAGGTAATATCTAGAGTCCAGCACATGAGTTTGTAGCTGTCTCAGACCATGACGTGCAGCCATGAGGCTCTTGGAGTGTCTGAGACACACAGCACTTTAAGGTATTGGAGGTTAATATTTTGCAGAGAATGGAGGCAGAATTTGATAAACGCCATCTCAGACAGACAATCCCATCACAACTGGGGCTTAGAGGTTTGTTTTGAAATGAGGCTCAGAGCCACAACATGAAGAAAACACAACCCCTGAGCAATAGCACTTTGCAAGATGATAGGAGGAAAAATGGCTTTATTAGCAAATAAAGAAACAGCACACTCAGCCAGATGTTATTTAGGAGACCTGACCTGACAATTGATATACTGATACCTAGCTATTGCCAAAGTAGGAGAACTCAGTGAGATATCTCACTTTTGCATGCAAAATAAATCAACTGACTCCTGCAAAGACATCAGGCATGGTGGTTTGCACAAGCAGCAAGGCCAGAGGGCTCAGGGTAGAGGTGAGCACAGCAACAGATCACACTGCCCAGCAGGAGCAAACACCCCAGCAACACACACGGAAACTGATGATGATGGAGAATACGCAGTGAGACAGAGAAGTGGGCCCTCTTGGTGCTAGAGAGAAACACAGTGTCACCGAGGCAGGAAGGACAAGTGAATAATGTGATAATACAAAAAGGAAATGCGTGTCCTTAGGCTGATGATATGCTTATGCGTGTGGGATGACCCCAATGAATATTGCTAATGAGCCAGCACCACTGCAATGTTAATTAATTTGGGATCTAACAGTAAAGTAAAATAATTAGATCATAAATCTGACAGATTAGAGCAGTCAGATGGTGAAAATAGCAAATCAAATCTACACAAGAAAACTTCAGCATCCTGTAATAGCGTGCCACCAAAAGATCAGATTAAATGTGGTTTTAGCTGAGAGGCAGAAATGTACTCTTCTAGGAGATTACCACGTGTTCCCTTGGGGAACTGATGATAGCTGGAGAGACCTACAAGGTGTGAGCACAGCTCCTACCCTGCATTCTTGAGTATTCCAGTGTTATTCTATCAATCTCCTTACAACAGCAATGGAATTAGTGCCAGGGTGCAACAGCAGTTAAAAAGTGAAGCCAGGGTTAAGAGCTGCTCAGAAGTACCCTCTGCTGATCCTACAGCTCAAGTCACCACCTCTAAACCCAAGCCAGCTGCCCTCATCCAGCAGCTCGGTTGTAGGAAAGTGCATTAAGCAAACCAAAAACTGGTAGTGATGCTTTAGACTCAGCCAGTGCACATTATCCTGGCTCCAGCAGCCACAGTCAGGCTCTGCCTCTCTGTTGAGATAACAAGCTGCATACTGCTTATCTGCCATTAGACATATGGCAATAAGAGACCTGAGGAGAACTCATCCAGACTGCACAGCACATCGTGAACATCTTGCATAATGAGAACAAAGTGGGGTGTCGAGGATATGAGGATGACGAACCAACACAGCAACATTTGCACAAAACCAGAAGCCAAAGCACCACCGAACAATGGAGGGGCCACTGGAAGCAAATACTTTCTCCCAGTCATTCTGAGGTGAATAAAAGCAAAGTAAGGATGGCCTGGGAAAGAGCTGTCATAAATTGAATGCCCAGCTCTAGGCTAAATCCTTTTCAGCCCATGTGTTACACTGGCCAGTGATTTGGCTGTATCGTGTATTTATGGAATATTACCATGGACTGACGTCCATCCTCATTTGACAAAAGCTGCAGCCACTAGAAAATATCATTACAAGAGTATCATACACAGATTTGCTGACACCCTGCCTGCCAGAATGTCCCCACATTACAGATGTCCCATTTTCAATTTACAGAGAAAAGAGTTCAGCAGAACACAGAGCAGAGAGAGAGGAGCAAGACTCACTGAAAGTCCTTTCACAGCAAGGGGGAGCCAGCAGGGAAAACTTCAACAGGCTCTCATCCAACTGTGATTTACATCTCAGTTTTCTGTTAAAGGATAAATGCATTCACAGTCCTTCAAACTTCTCTCAGAATTCCAGGAGCATTTATAAATACTCTTTACCCTTCTCATTCAAGTAACTGAATGTGAAGTTTGAAGGGTATTTTTCCCCTTGCAGCATCCATCACGCAGCCACAGAAAAATCTACAGCTGAATAATTGTTTAAAGCAAGAACTACTCTAGGTTGCAAGCTGGTGTCTTAATAATATTCATGGCACGGTCTCTTGTGTCTTTCTGGCTAAAGACATCTAAAGCATATTACTTTTGTATGACTCTACCACCACAGAAGTGCAGTTTCCTCCAGCACAGAAGGTTGCAAACAACCAGAACAAAGATATCCACAACACACTGCACATCATACAGGAGCATGTACATGCTGATTGGGAAAAATCCCTGTGGGAAAATCCCTCACCCTAAACAATGAGAACTTAATCATCCCTTACAGGGCAATGCACAGGGCATATTTCAATAGCTCCGTAGAACACTAAATATCAGGAAAGATCTGTCCTTGGTGAAAAGCACTGGTACCAGCTCTTTAGGTTTTAGATAAAATGCCCAGTTGAAAAGATGCAGAAAGCAAAAGGTGCAAGAAAGCCTTCCCTGAATGTCACCTCACTCTGTTCCCCAGCCCAGGAAAAACTCATTTTCACAGAAAGCAGAGTACTTGGCAAGACCAAAATTTCTTGGGGAAGGATTGAGTGTCTTCATCTCCCTTAGTGTTTTATGGCTGAGATACTTGTTTCAGGCTCCTTTTAGGAGCAATAGAGGAAAACCAGTTTTGCCTGAGCCAGGCTGACGGACCTTCACCTGGTGGGGACCTCCACACCCCTCAGGGAAGTGCAGCTCCACCACCTCATTGATGCTGCGAGTTTCCCCAGCCCCCCAATCCATAAACACAGAGCCAGGGGCTGCCTGAAGTTGAGTTTTGGTAATTTGGGTCAAATATCTGGCCGAGACAGGATCTCCCACACACTACCTCAACTGCAAAACCAAATTCAAAGGTGTCAAGACAAAACTTGACTGGAGGTCCAGATTCATTGCTATGTACTGGAGGGTACCTCCAGAAGCAGCAAGACACAAGGGGGGATGCACCTGTTAAAGGCACACCACGGGGTCTGGGGCAGATGGGCTGCGGCAGAGATGGAGGGTGAAGTGAACCTGAGCAGCAGCACAGGAAAGAAACAGCCAGAGGGATGGAACTGCCTCTCAGGGCTGGGCTGGAGCACTGCCAGCAGCCTTGCCCCAGAGGGAAAGGCTGTACCTGCAGGACCTGTGCTCACTTTGTTTGACAGACACGCTGGGAAGCTGCAGAAGCTGCTCAGGGCTATGTCTGTAAACCACTGCCTTTGTAAATGCACGAGAGAAAAACTCAAAAGGGAAAATGCTAATAAAAGCAAATTTTGTCAGAGCTTTTGGCAAAGCTTGGAATTAATGTGTGAATCATAAAATATCAAGAGAGCAAACAAAACCCGTCCTTAGACATTTCCCTATCAGAGCTAAAGAAAGATATATATGTTTGGGCTTCTCTTGCACGTACCATGTGCAATTTATACAGAAAAACTGTTTTGGGTCTCCTTGATTTTGCCATCACTCAGGGATACCACCAGCAGACTCTTCTCAGCTACAAAGCTCAAACAGCTCCTGCAGCTTCCCCACAGCACCTCCCACCTCTCTACATGTGGCAGTCACACCACATCAGCCTCTTCATCTCTGACAGGACTGTGCAAATCTGGTTATATGTAACTGTAAATACAGTTACCACCATTATGCACTAGGGAATGGGCTGACACCTTGAAATACTCCATCAGATCACCATCTGTAGTGAGAAATAGCCCCTTCTCCACCCGCCCCAAGGGCTTCTTCTGCTTTTACAGGAGCCTGTCAGCCCCATGGAGTCAGCAAAACCTCCTGTAACCCTTCAGCTATGGAAAAAAAAGCATTCAGATTTATCAAAAACAAAATATCTGCTGGAAATTTTGGTACTGGAGCTGGCAAGTGTTCCTGCCCTGAAAGGCCACATGAACTCAGAACATAGACAACATTTCCCAGTATATCCTCTGTAGTCTTCTATTTCTGTTGCCAAAGAGATAAGGATTTAATTTTAGTCGTTGAAATTTTATTACCTCTCCCAAAATACCAATTAATAATTCCCTGTTTATTCTACAGAAATCCTGGAGAGACTGAAGATCTTTTCCTTCTACCATTATCCTTTGTGCATTTGTTCTTTTTTCTCCTTGTAAGTAAAGAGTTCTATTAATTTTTTCTTTTAAATACCTCATGAGTCAGGCAGGGAGTGCAGACACAGGTAAGGACCAAGTGGGAGCCAGCTTATCTGCATCCTTTCCTCAATCACAGAGGCACTCACTGGAGGAGCAGATCAGCATCCCTCAGAGTTCAGCACTCGTGCTCCTGGTTTTGGCCGCTGATGCAGTAAAGGACACACCTGGCTTCTGTCCAGCTGTCAGCACAGACTTTCTTCTTGAGCATATCTCCTGTTTTGGTCACCCTTCTCTCCACAAAAACCATCATGCACACAGTAATGTAGAATATAGATCACGGCCATTCATCCTTGTCTTTGAATTCATGCAGTGAGTGGAGCAGCAGATCCTCTAACAGGGCACAGGAGCACTTTCCTCATTAGGCAGCACCAGGATCCCTGGCAGTGCCCCTCTGCCAGAGGCACATTCTCTGTCCCCTCTGCCAGGCCACGATGAAGTCTCACTCAGCTGAGCACAGCCACTCAGCAGCCACCAGGGTTTGTAGATGGAGAAGACAAGAAAAGTTCCTCCAGAACCATCCGTGAGCTCTGTTCATCTGAAGAGCCAAACCAAAACTAAGATCTGCATCTGCTCCAAATAATATTTTTTACATTACTTCCTCTGGAATTTGTTTAACTTCATCGTATTTTAGGACTTTCCATCACTGAAAGCCATCATGTTGAATTATAGCAATTGGGGGAATAGCAAAGTGCTCTCTTGCAAGTAGCTCTGTAGAAGATTATGACAAAAGGCAGAAGAATTATGCTCAGGACACTTGATGAATAAAAAATGGTTAAGAAATTTTCACCACAGTTTCGTCTCAATAATGATATTAATAACTGTCTACTAGAATAGTAAAAAGAATCAAATTAGGGAACTTAAAGAAGATAGTTCCAAGGGAAAACCAATATTTTCACTAAAAATTGCCCTATTAAGTGGCTATCAGGTCATCTCTTTTTACTCCTCTTTCAGAAATTATTGCATACTGTTATAAGTTGCACAAGTGCTGCTCTGCTCTCCTGTACAACAACCAAAGCTGATTATGAGGAGTCATAATCAGTTACTCCAGAGTCAACACTGTTGTTGTTAGAGAAACCAGATTTATCTCTGTGCCCAATTAGTTTGTACTTATTCATGAATCTCACTTTCATTCCCTGACAACAAAATCAACACAAACTTCCTAAAATATTATGACAATCTGGTGGAAAAAAACCCACCCTAATAATGTGATGTATTGCAGATCAGACATATTTTCCTACAAAGGCTCCAAGAAATACACTGCCAGTGGGACACAAATACAGGGTTGGGAGGGCATCAGCTCAATCTGCCATTTACCAACACACATGCCCAAAGCCAATTTTAATTTGGAATTCCCTAGCTTCTTAGGCTGAGGATTATAAACCATTTCTGTGCATTTCGCAAAGCATTTTTAATTTGCTTCAGTGAAAAATGTGACTAATGCCGTCAAAATGGCATTCCTGACATTCCTTCATATTGGAAGACTGCAGCTAAGGTGTTGCCTGGGGAGAAGGTCGGGGGAGAACCAGCCCAGCAGGGAGGGCCATAATCCACAAAACGGTGCCATAATCCACAAAAAACCAAAACACACAGGAATGCCTGTAAAAGGAACATCAGACAACACCTGTTGAAAAAGATACAGCTGCTGGTTGGTTTTGTGCATCCCACATTTTCTGTTTAGATAAATTTATTCCTCTGGAATAACTCTGGGAGGAAGTTTTGTCCAGTCTTTCATATAAAAATTATCCAGAGGTCTGATAAATCCCTGAGGCTGGGGTTTTTTTTAATCAAATACACATTTTAGAAAGTCATCAGGATCCTTTTTCACAACAACTAATTGCAATGTCTGAGCATTAAGAATATAATGTATTCACATGCTGAACACATACAGACAACACTTAATATGAAGATTCTTTGCATAATACAAAGCAGTTCTGCTGTCTTTAATGAATATTTTAGCACTGATTGAGGTAAACAAAACCAGCTTCTGAAGGACAACAGATTTTAACCTGTGTTAAAAATCCCTCTTCAACACAAAACTGCACCCAAGCTATGGTGGGGTTTTTATTAGTAGTTTCCTTTTAAGGGCAGGGTTGTTCTATATTCTCCTGAGCCCGAAGGGCAGGAGCCCAGTGTGAGGTGTGTCTCAGGGCACTGTGCTCACAGCTACAGGGTCACAGTCAGGTTTTGGGCCATAGCACAGGTTTTTAAAAGCAACTGCAACACAGTTGAAGCATGAAATTATTTACATAAGCCACTAAACCCTCTGGCAACCCCATGGCATCCTCCTGCTGTGGCGATTAAACTGAGACCAAACTTCGGGCAGGCGCCCACCCCTGCCTGACAATCACAGCCTGCTCTTCACCTGCTCCACAGCCATGCTGGAGAATATGCACCCAAGGACTGGGCTCCTGAACTTTCCATCAGCTCCCAGACTCCAGCTTTGGAGGGTGTTTTACAGCGAGCTGTGGAAAACAACTTGGAGAGCTTTAATTAATGCCCAGGATGACAGTTTGAAGGCTACCTGCTGGTGACATGCATGAATCAACTCCGTGGCGTGGCTTTTGTTGGGAAAACAATTCGGCCTCGATGAGACGTCATTCCTAGCGACTACAAAGAGAAGTTTATGGGGCTTGGTTCATCCTTTTATCTAGTCAGGGAAGACTCACTGGCCTCAGTGTGCATCATTTGATACATATTCCTCTCCTACCCGCAAGCCCTAAGCACACACTCTGGTTTAAGTGCATAATCCTCATCCCACTGCTCTTCGGGGAGGGGAAGGAAGGCAAGTGCATTAACGACCCAAAAAGCAAAGTGACAGAATATGTTATTGCATGGTTCTTAGCAAAAGAATTTGTACATGGCACAAAACCAAATCTGCTATTAGTAATGAGTGTACATGCAGCTACATTGTAAATCACAACACTAGGAAGGAAGCAAGGTGCAAAGGGAAAACACTGGCTTTCAAGAAAGAAACTCTAAATCCACCTCCAGGAGGGATTAGATGAAATAATAAAGGGAACTGTTACCAGACATTGAAAACAGGCTAGTGCTGGGGTTGTCCTTATTCCTTGATATAATTACTTAATGCCAGTACCCCGTTCAATATCATTTCACTGGAATAAAATGTTCAGAGCCACCAGAGCTTGCCAGGGCTGGGGAAGCAGTGCCCAGCACAGCCCTGCCCTGCAGCACAGCAGTGAGAGGCACCTTGTGCAGGAGGATGAGCCCCTGGCACGGCACAGCTTCGGAGCTGCTGCTGCCAGAGACCTTCCCTGCCTTTGCCTTTGCCTGCTGCCCAGCAGCCAGCTCGGCTCCATTTTTGTTTCCAGCTCTCCAGACCCGCCTGCACCCTGGGGTTGTGTCCTGCTGATCTCCTCAGGCCCCCTGAGCTCCCTGTCCCTTCCCCAGCCCCACCATCAGCTGCCCAGCTCCGAAGCCCCCCGGCAGGTGAGGTGCCTCATCTTCCCCACCTCCACCACTTTTCCAAGTACTCTGAATTTGTAAAAACTCAGCTTTTCCACCACTTACTTCTATTGCCTTCTGTGGCTGTACCAAGATGTGGTGGTTAGATACTGCTGAGCCTCTCACTTCTCAAAACCCACCCCTGACTACCCCACACGGAGGCAGCTGCTCTGATGGGCAACCCTGCCACATTGACACCTGCCCTACCCTACAGCTTCTCCATGGGTGAAAATCAGCCAGGATCAGGCCTTTGGAAAGGCACCCAGCTGAATGAGATCAGGACCATGCCATCATGACACTGCTCAGGACAAGGCTCCCCCACAGCTTTCAGGTGCTCAGGATGGACACAGTCAGTGCTTCCCTCACCAGGGAGATGCTGAAAATGGAAAAAGACATTTTCATTCAGAAATAAACCAAAACATGTTCTGGATGTTGGGGATAATATCAGACCCTGTGAACCATTCGTTTCACAGTTTTGAGATTCAGCATCTGTGGTTTGCAATATGTCAGTGCTAAATTCATCACAGAATATTTATGTTATTTTCCCATCTCCTGATAAGCTAATAGCACAGATATGGGACACGACTCAGGCTGCTGTTAGCAAGTCATAGCATGAAGTCATCTTTGATGAAATGCAGCTGTTGAGAGTCAAGCTGTCTGATCACAGTGAAGACAGACATTTCCACTGCAATCTTTCACAAAAGATGATTTAACTCAGGAGGATCTCCCTACAAATTATTCTTACAACTGTGATAGGAATTGCTTAATTGGTGCACTGGCATGCATTTCAAAAAAAAACAAAAATGAAAAAGACTAAGTGAAACATTATTTTCCTGGTTTTAGCTGATGGAAGAAGAGGTTAGAGAGTATCAGATATGAATTTCTGACCTGGAAGTACCTATCCTAAGTCCATTCTTGGACATAACACCTACCAAGGGGCTAGAAGCAGCAATGCATTTATGTTTTCTGCAGGTAATGCAGAAAACTTCAACATTTCCACTTAAAATTATAAACAAGACTTATTTTATTATCAAGTTCAAGATACAGAGTGTTTGGCCACTTTCATCTTGAGTCCAATACCTCAAAAACTTCCTGCTAAAGACCACGACAGCAGCGGGAATTTAATGCGGGAGGGGTCAGACTGTACTCTGGCTTTTAGGTCCCACTTTCTGCAGGAAGTATAAGAGAGCAGGACTCCTCACCACATCAGGACTCAGACCTGCTCTCTGTGGCATCATAACTTGCAGATGGGCAAAGCAGATTTGGTTCATTTCACAAAGTGGGGTCAAATCTCTGAAGGGCTCCTGCTACATCACATCAGCTGATGGATCAGCAAGGAATCAGGAGAAGGAAAAAATTAAAGGTCCATGCAGTGAGGCAGTATTTACACAGGCCTTTCTGGAGCACATATCTTTTTCATACAAGACGAAAAGGGGGGTTTTTGTATGAGTTTTTCTCGTAGTCTAATTATTCTAGTCAGCAGCAGTCAGTTTTCTGTTCTGTGGTTCATTTCCACAGCACGTCCCTGCTTTCACAGGTCTGTTCAGTACATTGTCATCAGTGAACTGTCCACTCAGCTCTGTCTGAAGACTCTTGTAAGCACTAAAGGGTGGCCGTACCACCTCTGGCATCCCCATGCACTCTCACAAGCACTCTGTTGTTGGGTTTTACTGGTTCTGTGTGCATGCCATCAGAAATGACACCTCGTGCCATGTGGAAATTCACATTGCAGCTGAAACGTGGGCTGTGTGTTTGGTTTGGATGAGCTGCCACTACAGTAACTGGGAAGACAAAGATATTTTATGTACATGAGCTTGTTTTAATGAGCTTGCTTGTAAGTAGTAACTGTTTTATTGGCTCTTATATGTATTGCTAAGCCATTAATTGATGTTTTTGGATCGCTGTAGACTGCTACTGAAGGTAAAACATAGTTTTAAGGATTTAAATATTGTAATAGTGGAAAAGATTGCCATGTTATCATATGAGAAAATCTGCATAATGCAGGTGATGATTCTGCTGTGGTCTGCTTTCAGCAGCAAACATTCAGTGTCTTTTCATCCTGAACCAAAATTAGCGTTTTCTATGGACTCAGCTATAGATAATTATCATGTTTACAGTAAACCCTTAACATAAAACTGCCCAAAAAAAACCCCAGAGGAGGTCTTTAGACAAATTTCTGAAAGGCAAGGCTTGCTCCATAACTTTTTCTTTCAGTCATACAAACCTGTGACTTAAAGGTAAGAAATAGAAATAAACATTGTGCCCATGTACACTTGGGCATTCAGTTCTACCCTGGTTTGGCTCCAGGTGTCCCAGACTTGCAGCTCCCTAAGCTGTAATTTACTTGTTCCCTTCTATGGAGGGTTTGGGATGTTTCAAAGACCTCCCAGTTCAGGAGTTTCACAGCTGCCTGGGAAGTTCAGGTGACCGCTTCTGATTAAAGCTGACATTAATATGCAATCTGCTGTAGGATTTCCTCAGGCTCAGGTGCTCTCCTTCCCTTCGCATCCCCTCTACTCCTCAGATGCCAATCATGGCCATTTCCCAAAAAAGGGAAACATTCAGCTTACATGGCAGTAATAGAACAGTTTTCAATCTCAGTTAACCTTTACAGCAGTAACACTAATTTGCAGTCTGTTCATACTGAATGCTAAAGTCTCTCTGTTTCCTGCTCTGAATTTCATTCTGTGTCAATTAGTGCTATGAAGTCAGTCTAATGATGATGTATGGTTAGCACGGGCTCGTGTCTGAGAGCTGAGAGGAATGCACAGAGGACAGATAATTGAGATGGCGCCGTCCGTGAGCTGTTCAATGCTTTGTTGAAGGCTCTAGAAACCTGCTATAAAAATATATTTTGACATGGGTACTGAGAACGTTTAGATGTTTCCAGCAACTCGGTTGAAAATAAATAAAAAGGTCCAGCTGCTTTAAATTTATGCAAGTAGGTGAAAGGACACAGACCTGTTCAAGCCATTGCTGTATTTGCTTTACTGAAGAATGATGTGCAAAAATATCTCAATCAGTAATTTCCAAGGTTGCTACTATGCTTATTTACGTTAATATGCTGAAAGCAGTACACAAATGAGCACAAAATGATGCTGCCATGTCCTCTGGCTTTTTCCATATTGCATCCATAAGATCTTGCTGGAGACTGATAAGAAGCTCTAGTGAGTAAACCTGTCAAACGTGAGATCCGTGGATGTTTGGACACACGAGGAGTGTGTCCAAAGGCAGTGGGAGGCAGGGCAGTGAGTTACCTCTCCCAGCACAAGGGATGCCTGGAGACTTTGGACAGGTTCAGCACAGGTGACTTGAGCCATCAGCAGAGCAAAGCATGTCCGGATGAGGAGCTGTTGTTGCACATCGGCGAGGAATACACGTGGCGTGTTCTGGGTGAGTGACGTGTTCTTGGGGCACAACCACCCACCGTGGGGAGAAGACTGGTGGGAACCACCTCTGTGTCCTCCTGGCACCACTGCCTAGGGTCAGAGACTGCAGCCAGTCCCAGACTGACCATCACTGGCTCTGGTGAGTCCTGCTGGCCCTCTCACTGTTAGGTGAAAGCAGGAGCAGGTCAAGAGGATGATCATCACTTGTATCATGGGAGCTACCCAGGAGATGCATAGGAAATACAAAAGGTCCAGCCCTTTACTTTTCCAGCCCTTAGCCTTTCAGAGCAGACCTGGCTCTGCTCCCAGATGGCTCTTGCAACAACAGGATCCCCAATCTCCCCAGAAGGTGGGAGATGATGTGCAGGGTTTGCCCACACTGAGCCCTGTGCTTCCCTGCTGGGCTCACACCCACCTGGAGCAGGCAGCACAGAGCTCGGTGCTGTCACTGCTCCAGGCTCCTTCTGACTTTGACAGCACCCACTGACACGTTCATGGGCTTGATGGCACATCAATCTTGATCCTTTTTGGCAATGGCACATTGCCTCTTCCAGAAAAGAAAAAAATATATATCAAATTGCCTCTATTCCTCTCCATTTCTCCTGGCATTTTGGGTTGTAAAAAAAGAGGTGGAAGTCAGCAATGACCTCACGAGCCTCCAAACTGCAGCTTTAGGCTTTCTACCTCGGCAAAACTGAAAATGCCTGTCTGTAGATGCACACAGAGCTTAAGGAAATAATGGGGAGAAATTAGAAATTAATTAGTTTTAGAAGAAAAAGAGAGGAATGCAGCTGAATAGCTACGATGCTGCATCACTGAGATACATTAAAAACCCAAGTGAATCTCAATGTCAGCCAATGCACTGCCATAACAAATGAACGTGGTGGCAAAGGGTAGGCTTTGTTGCTAAGCTGACAAAAATAAATTAGTCACCTGTCAGTACTTGCTTAGAATTTACAAACACATCAGTTTTTGAGGGAAGAGCAGAAAATAGTCAGCATTTTTTTCCATTAGAGCACTGTGCAGAGAGAACTAAGCACTTTGTTTTCATTTATGCTGTGACTTATCCCCTGCTGCACAGTAAAAGGCTCCTCCTGGGAGTGAGGCACTCCTCACCTGGAGGGCACAGAGCTGCCCCAGCTGCTGAGGGCAGCACAGGAATCTGGGGGGACACAGGTGCTGGGAGTGACCCTGCACCGGGTGTGACCCTGCAGGACTGTGCTGAGCCACAGAGCCCCAGTGCCTCCTCTGCGTGGTGCAACCAGCTGCAAAACTCATCTGCTCCGAGCCTGCTCACACTCAGGCAAAACCAAATGTGCTCTCTGTGGGCAAATTTTAGCATCTGCTGCAGCATAAAGACAGAAGAGCGTACCTTGGGCCACAGGTCTCCTCTGCTACGTCAATACATGAGTGTCATCTCTGCTCCCCCAGGTTTTGGATGCAGGGTGTCCCTCTAAGCTAGGGAAAAAAAAATAAAAACAGCTTGTTTGATGGGGTGATGGGGATACTAGGAACTAGAACCTAGAGAATACTGGGGAAAAAAGTGTACAATGAAATAGCCAGGGTTAAAACAATCATTTTCTGTGATTAGTTTTTCTAATTCTTGTGTTCAACTTCCATACACAACAAAGCAAGTCTTTAGTAAAGCTGAAAGATTGAGCAAAATACTCAGAATGTCTATGAAAATTTGGAATTTACTTTAAGCACTGATGTGGTTAGACTGATTCAATCAAGAAACCAAAGCATTGCCTTACAAATTACAGGTCCAGCTGGAGCAGCTTGAACCACAAATACCGAGTCACAGGGAGCAAGGGGTGAGCAACCCCAGCCAAAAATTAGTCACAGGAGTTAGCTGGGAAATCATCATGAGAAACAAGCACAAGGATGTGCCATGGACGATTCAGAACCAAAAAAGGAGGTGATGTTCATGCAGTCAAGTGATTTGCTACAAATGATTTGCCCAGGGCCAGTCTTGCTGCTGAAGCGATCAGTGAAGATGCACTTCCCAAAGCGATGCAGGAACGTAGTTAAGTCTAACAAGCTGCTGTACACAGCACTTTAATTAGGCCAAATGAGGAAAAGATAATAAACCAGCAGGTCAAAAGAAGAAAAAAAAGTCTGTAACCGAACAGAATCAAATTATTGCTTTTTATGGTGACAAGATAAAAGCCCTAAAATGAGATTTCTGAATTGCAGTGGTACCCAAACTCACACCAAATGAGGGCACAGGAGGCAATGAGCAGCCCATTCAGCCACCAGCACAGCAGCCAGGCTGGGCTCTGACCCCACCAAACACGGGAATTTGTCCAGGTTTTATTTCAGCAGCAACAAATGGCTGGCTGGGCAGAGCTGCTGCAAACTGCAAGGTAGGAGGCAAGGACAGGTGTGTAATTTCTTGAAATGTCCTTTTAGGGCTCGTGGCACAGAGACTCCTTTCAGACACAAGCCATAAGGCTGAGAAATATCTATCATGCTTAGCTGTGGAAACAGGGATTTTATGAAAGTGCGATCACGAGGTGATAATAAGAATGTGATTGGAAGTTGATGTGTTATTGCTTAATTTAGACAGAGTAAGGCTCTTTTTTTGTCCATACCATCTGCCAGCCTAGAAACCCAAGAAATAAAGGCACAAACTGCAGATGGCTTTTATGATGGCTGCACTCAAGCAGCAGAGGAGCAAGAAGGAGAGAGGCCATATAAATCAGGCAGCAATATCTCCATGGCTGAGCAATAACCGAGCTGAGAGCAGCGTTCAGAGGAGCAGAGCAGGCAGGAGATACTCTCCCAGCTGGCTGCATGAGGATTCAGGTGCAGGACAAGGCTGTTGGGAGCACTGACATGGGAGCCTGGCGGGAGCAGGGAAAGCAGCACTGCTGCACACACTGACTGCACCCTCCAAGGAAAGCAGATGAACTCTACTTTAAAATCGCATTCACATATGCAACAGTTCCCAAGCTAGCTCTTATCCTTTCTTTCCTCTCCTTTTTTTATCTTTGTGAGGGAAGAGAGAAAAAGAGTAGAAGCTAATTTACTTCAAGTCAGTAGAGAGAAAACAAGCTTGGAGGCAAGACACAGGGCTCAGCAGGACGAGCAGCAGCTTCTGCTGGTGAAGCAGTCCCCCGAGATGACTGAGCTCTGCTGGGGAGCTTGAAAGGGCTGCTCTGCTTATCTTGGTGCAGCAGAGCCCAGGTGCTGGACACAGCAGAGGGTGCAGTGCAGGGACTGCTTCAATGCTTTCCTCTGAAGCAACCAGACCAAACAAGCTTACACAAGTATGTGTGAACAAACAGGCAGCACAGTGCTAGTGGAAATGGGTCTCCAAGTGGGACTGGTGGCACAGATTGACAGGAGAAACAGCAGAAGGCAGAGGAGAAAGTAGGGTTGTATTTGTTAAAGATACAGACACATTCATTTCTTTGCATTTTTATCAGTACAGAGAATATCAGCTTCTTTGCTGCTTCACTCCAAAGCAGTCCACAGGTAACCAGCTCTGCCCCGGATGCAGAGCCTGCAGCCAGGGAGAGGAGTGCCAGCTCTGCCTTCAGCAGGAAGGACAGGCACAAATCACGGTTGCTCAGCCTGGGGGACAGGGGAAAAGCTTCTGCTGCTGAGCTGGTGCATGCCAGACACTCCTGAGAAGATGGGATAAGGACCCAACAGGTACCAGGTTTGAAGTCAATGTTGTTCTTTCAACACTGGGACATCCACAAAACCCAAGAGCCCCAAGAGCTGAACCAGCGCCTCTGAATCTCAGAAGACCTGTTTGTTCCTCACATGCCATTTCAGATAATGGGCTGATTCTGTTCCTGTGCCAATGATCCCTGTTGCATCCATCACTGGAAGATGTATCTGAACACCAGGACTGGCCCAAGCTACAGCTTCTCACTACCAGTCCCCAAAGCAGCACTGGAACTCCCCTAAAGCCCAGCAAGACTCAGCTGTTCCCTCCGCAGAAGTCAGCCCTGCCATGACCTCACATGGCAGCCGAAGCACACGTTAAAGGAAAACACAGCTCACAGTGTACCTGGCATCATCCTTTATCCTTGTGCAAAGCAAATGTGAAATGTAACTGTGCCAAAACAGCAGGACACTACAATTGCTGTGGGTATTATCTAAATTCATCATTTACAAATATGCCCAAGTAGTTCCAGTAGACTCTTTGAGCAGAACCAGCTGTTGAGCAGACAAGGCAGACTCCAGAGAATGATCAGTGATGGATCTGTCAAAAAATACTAAAACTGGACCATTTCCCTGCTAAGTACTTGGCAAGATACCAGAGATTTTGCCAGAACATCACAGAGAAGGAGGAGGGAGAATGGAAGGAATGAGACAAAAAAGCATGATTGCAAATATTCTCTTTATTTTTCTAATGCTATTTTCACTTGGAATCCTTTTTTCTTTGGCATGGGAACATGCCTTATGATAACAGATCAGAATTAAAATCACTGTTTTGACTGATCCCACACAAGCATTCTTCTTCTCACCCACCCCAGATCTCTCTCCCAGGGAAAATTGTGAGAGTCAGAGGGTTTCTTGCCAAAGTTTCAGGGAGTTCACATCAGGCAGTGTTAGAAAACTCGAGATCTGAGAAGACGGGGTGAGAGAGCTTGGCACAGTGCTGTATTTTAGCCACATACAGGCGCCCTTAGGACTGGACTGGTCACAGGGCACCCCACAAACATGCACCCAGTCTAAGACAGGAGCCCCACAGACACAATTTCTAGCTATGTTCAATAACCTTCTGCAGTTACACAGAACAGATTTACTTTAGAATAGCTTCAGAGCACTTGCAATCTATAGTTTTTCTCTTTTACAGGCAATCAGATGTTTCTGGGCTCTTTTGATACACGACATTACTCTAGGAAATAACACACTATCAAAGAACACTGATAAACAGGAGGTTATTTAGGACTACACAAGCAAGTGGAGCAGCATCCCTTCCCCTTCCTGCTGAAGCAGAACTTCTCTTCCATCGAGGATTTGTACCCAGATCAGTGTGGTGGTGCTGGCAGACGCTGCCACGAGCAGCAGCCGTGTGACAGGGACACATCCTTGGTGAGACGCTGGGGAAATCCAAGGGCAGTGCTGGCCTGAGCCATGTGAGGGAAATGGAGATTGCTGCCATGCCCAGGCTGCCTCAGGCGAGCCAGCTCCTGCAGGGCCTCTGCTCTCCTGCCTCCCCACGTGGAAGCATCAATCAACAAGTTCAAACAACAGGACATCAACTAATCTGCCAAGCCAAGAACCTTAAATACGAATTCAGGACCCTCTGGAGTGGGCTGAGATCAGGAACAAGGATCCTGATCTCAAGCAGTAACATCCTTAACTGAGGGAAGGGAAGGGGAAAAGCAACTCAGTGATGCAAGAGATGCCTCGGCCTCTGTCTGTTGTGACAGTCCAAGTTGTGAGAAAGCCCTGGGGCTGTCTGTGGCACACACACATGCAGACTCCAGAACAGCACTCAGGGGAAGCCTTTTCCTTCCTTCCAAGAGCCATCGAGCTATCCGGGAGGGGGGCAGGTGTGGTTTGCCCTGCCCAGGAGGTGCCCATGCCCTCGCAGCCCCGGGGCAGGGCTGGGGCTGTCCTGTGCCAGCAGCGCAGGGGTGCCCGGGGCACGGGCAGCCAGGAGCGCTGAGTTCAGCCTGCACGTCTGCAGGGGAAATGGAAACATGACTAATTGCTGATGGAGATTAACGGTGCCCTGCCTCTTAAACCCCAAACCACGGCAGGGCTGCACGCTGACACCCCCTCTAGGAGAGGAATCGTGAGCGCTTCTTTTGGCCTCCTGTGTCCTGGTTTAGGGCAACAATCTCCAGCATAAACAGAGCAGACTGCTGGGGATACAAGCACTATAAAGTCACCCCAGGATGTTGTGCTGCTCCACCACTCCTCAGCTGCTCTGCCCTTGGGATGATCTTTCCGGAGGAGTTTCAGCATCCCGTGGCTCTAGGACAGTCTTTCCCAAGGCTCCCTGCATCCCAGCCACAGAAGGATCAGGATGGCTGAGCCTGGCTGCATTGACTGGGAGAGGTTCCTCTGCACTGCTCCCAGGGGTCTGCAGCTGGTAGTGATGCACAGACAGAGGCAGAAGCTCAAACTTCCACTGGGGGAGATTTAGAGCATTGAAGCCAGAGGATTGAAGCCACAGTTTTAAAGCAGCCCTGGCTGGTTTAGGTAATACTCTGGACGGTTTTTGTTCTTTTTACCCCCAGAATTTGGAGGGTAGCCACTCCTTTGATGGCACCAGTTGAGTAGCTGATTCACACAAGCACCAACAGGCTTCAGCAGCTGAGGTTAATGGTTTGGCAACTCAGCTGGAGCTAACTTGTTTTTCTCTAGTGATGTTTCTTAGAGTGCATGGGACTTTCACAGGAGTAATTCAAACAATTATGAACTATGTACTACTTTGGTAAAAAGGGTTTCAAAGGGTCAGGTTTTTTTCTTCCTGAGTCTGTTCTTCACTCTTACTGCAGGGTTTCAGCTCAGAGACCACTTGCAGAGCTGTTAAAAGTTCAACCCATCAAAATTCAACCTTGAGTGCAGAGGATCTGGCAAAGTATCTCTAGACCAAATCCTTCCTGGGACTGTCTTCTGATCAGTCTCTCTTTTAGGAGTTTAATGAGTAAAAATATATCTGGAAATAGAACAGAGTGGTGCCTGGAGAGGGAAGAGAGCAGCACAGATGAGCCACAGACCAGAGCATCACAGTGCAGGTCTGACTGGTGGAGTTGAGGCTGCTGGGCACAGGCCCAGCAATGACAGCTTAAAAGGTGTGACAGCACAGGCAGCTCCCTAAAACACTTGTGAGGAGCACTGAAAAATGGCCAAGCTGGCCAAATGAAGAAATAAGCACAAGGAGCTCCTGGCTTCACGTGGCACTACTGAGATCAGGTTGGAAAAAATGCACAAGAGCCAGAGTAAATTCAAATATTAAGGTAAGAGCCTTTGAGAATGGTAGAGAAAAAGGATGCAGAAAGGGGACACAAATAAATGCAGTATGGATTTGAGAGGACAAACAAATATACAGGGGGAAGAAAACCACTTATCTGATGAGAGGGCAAATATGGATGGAGCCCTTGATGTCTCATCTGTACAAGCCTGCAGGTCTGTGCTCACCCACGTGCTACTGCACAAATGCTCCAAGTGGCTTCATAAAACACCTGCCACTGCATGAGGGCAGAGACTTGTGCATCAGCAAAGCTATTCACCATTCATTAATGTTAATTCTCTATTTCAGAACACACAGATAACTCACAAAATAGCCAGAAAAAGAGCAAATATAGTAAAGGCTTTGTGCAAACAATTGGATAGGATGAATAGTAAATAATCAGAGGAAAGTCTTGGCAGATTCATCACAGATTAAAGAAGTCAAGGCAAATTACATCCAAGAAAAATCTTACAGAGCAAGCCATTATTGAGCTGGCTTTCAGAGAATGCTCACAGGAGAGGGCACAGTTAGTTGGGTGATCTGTTTGCAATGAACTCTGCCACCTGTAATACTGAAGTACCTCACAGACCCTCAGCAGTGTGTTTACTGTGAAGCATCACAGCAAGAACCTTTTGTACCAGTTTGGATTGGCAGCTTTTTCCTATTCCTTTCATGTGTAACGCGAGTTTCCTTTCAAGGGAAAGAGAAAGAACTTCCAGAAACTGAAGATCCCAGCAAAGGGAACAAAACACCCACAATCTTCAAATTGTAGGGAAAACAACTGGGGGAGATGAAAACAGTTTTCAAAACAAACAGAAGTGTCCATAAATGCAGGACAACTCGCTCTCTTTTGCTATGGTAAGAAGAAAAATGACTGAAGATGGAGTGTGGCATAGGTCCCCAGGACTCAAAACACACTGATTTCTGTATTATACACATAAATAAACAGAGAGCAGCATAGGGCAGCTTGCTCCACACAGGGTTCACAGAGGGGACACATTGCTATTTACTACACAGCACATTAGAATGACAGTGACACACACCACTCAGAGGTGATCATTATTACTGGCTGCTTAAGGGATGATTTGAGAAATGATCTGTAAATTTAATTTTTAATTAAGCCAGAAGCCCTAAGGGCCTTCTGAGTTCAAGCATTAAGGGGGGAAGAGGGGGAAATCAATTCTTGGTGATGGAGAGGTCTAGTAGAATCTAATAGGCCTGGGTAATATATCAAGTAGCTTTTAAGATCAGTCACAGAGCTCAACAGAGGAAAGCCTAAAACCCAATTTCAGATAAAAAACTGTGCTGTAAAGTGGAATGGATGGTCACCATTGTTCAAACCCCTGAAAAGCTACTGTCTTAGCTCTGATACGGGTATTACTCAGAAAATAGATAAATGATTAACACCAGCACGCAGAACTTCACAGGGAATCCCTCATGCTTCTCTCCAACCACCTTGGAAAAACAGCCATGGCCAAATGACCTTGAAATCACTCTAAAGCTCCAGCATGGCCAGAATGGGCTAGGCCAACTATTAATAACCAGTCATCAGAACACCCTGTAAGGAGGTAAATTGGTGCTGAGAGGGAAGTCTGGCTCCCTTGGATGCACAGCACAGGTCCCTCAGGTTCACGGCAGCAGCTCTGGCTGGAAGGGAAGTGACCCTGAGTGTCTGACCTCCACAGCACAGCTGTTATCACCAAGTGAAGATTTTCCAGCCCATCTCTTGACTCCAGGCTCACAGCACCAGATGAGGTGCACCCAAGGGTGCTGTGAGAAAGAACAGAAGTCATAAGAAGGACACCCCTGTCATCTCTGAGATATTGTCATGACTGGGGATGTCCCCAATGAATGGAGAAAGCCAAATATTGCACCTGCTTGCAAAAATGGCCAAAAATATGGTCTGGGGAGCAGTCAACTTTCCTTGGATGGTGAAAAAGTTACAGGCTCTTCTTGGAATTCTGAGAAGCTTGGATCGATCAGAATGGGCTAAACACTGGTAAATTAATCAAACCTCATCAAACCCGACTGCCTGCTCTGAAAGAACATCTGGAGCTGCAGATTACGGGGGAGCTGTGGATGCTCCTGGTCATCATTTACCCTGACTTCCACAGAACTTTCACCATTTACCATAACTTCCACATCATTTACCCTGACTTCCACAATACTTTCGACACCACCTCCCACAATTGTTTCTACTATTTAATGTGTCTCAGTCTGCAAAGGTGGAGGAGACAACTGCAGGGGGAAGGAAATGGATGGCTGGGTTGTGGAGGGTAGGAGTTAATGGAACCCGGGCTCTGCAGGAGTCTGCACCAAGGTCTGTCCTCCTTGGAATCCTTATCAGAGACCTGCGGGAGCTGAGAGCCCTCTTGCCAGCTTTGAAATGACACCACACTGCGGTGGGTGAAGAGCTGATCCAGGGCAGGGCTGCCACTCAGAGGGAGTCACGGGCTGTGGGAAGCACCAACATCTTCCCTTCAGCTCATGTGCAAGTCTCTATGCATATTTTCGAGAGAGAAGTTGGGCAGAGGAAATGAGCGAGAAATTAGATGAATGGTCTTGTTTTCACAAACCTTCTCTTCTGAGAAACAAGTCATTTATCAAAGCGCTGTAATCCTACCAACTGTCATAACACTTGGTCTAATTACATCTGGAGAACAATGAGCTTATGTTCAGGAAGAAACTGTCTGCAACAAGGTTGGTAGAAAAACTCTGCTTTGCATGATCTTCGATCACAGGTCCAAATGCAAGAACAAACACCTCCAAGAAGGGGTTGGTGATGTTTGTATAAAGCAAACTCCTAGTATTCGGCAACCAAAAAAATTGGTTGGTTAATTTTCTGTATTTTCATAAAATGCCATTCCTAGTGCATTAAACTGCATCAGGGAAGCTCTGAAGTGGGTTTTCAGATTACACATTTTGGGGGGAAGTTGCAAAATCCATCTTTAGGAAGACTACAAAACACATTCAAGAATTGTTAAAAATGCTAAAAGTTTAAATTGCTGAAAGTGCTTGTGCTCAGCCTCCCCGCTGCAGCTTCCTGCAGGGGTGCTGACGCCATGGTGGCTCCCAGCACTGCTTAACTCCTGCCTTGGGGAAAACGCCCTTCAAGCCTGACCCTGCAGAGCCCAGCGGAGATGAACCACCCCTTCCTGCGGTGGCCTCAGCAGGGCCGTGTGGGAGCAGCAGGAAGGAGCAGCAGCAAGTCCCCAGCAGATGGATCTATCAAGGGAGAACCTCGCTCTGCTGCTCGGGCACCGGCAGCTCCTGATCTGACACCAGAGGCTGGGCTTCAGCAGCACCAAGGGTGCACAGCGATTCCATCAACACTCAGAGCAAAGGACGCAGGGAGAGGGAGAGAGATCATCTCAGCAGCAGCAAAGCCAGGCTCCTAGGAAAACAGCCATCATTTGAATTCTTGATACGGAGTCTGGGGACCATCTGCAAAGCAAGATAACGCTTGCATCCCGGATAAAGGTGCCAGAGTAAGGAGTAAGTAGACAAAACCAAAACACGCAGTGACACAGAGCAATACACACACAAAGTATGAGCACTGGGACCAAAGAAGATTGGTTTTTGTAGGCAGCATCTGAAAGGTGATTGAATATACAGAGTTCTCCCCATGGTTGGGAGCGTTACCTGACATCAGATTGAAAGAAATCTAATTTTCCATCAGTGTCCTGAATATACATATTACATACCATCTTTTTGCTGCAGGCAGAGTAGCAAGGAAGAGATCAAATAAGAATAAGCATAAAGAGGAGTTGATTAATCACCCATGAGAAAATATTTCCACACCACCAGTGCATCCCTTGCCTTCTGAATTTTGCCCACAGAAGAACTTAGGCCTTAGGGCTCCAGAAATCACGATTGTTATGGGTCTTTCATGAGATGTTGAGGCCACTGGTACCCACTGAGGGATCTCACCCAGATGAAATGGCCACAACATGATGATATCAAGGCACCCAAGGTCACTGAGAGCAGCTGCCCACGCTGCAGGCTGGAAGCAATGGGATGGACCCCAGCAACACCAGAGAACACCGACACACGGAGCACATCCCCGGCTGGCACTGAGCTTTACCCTGGAACAGCCCCAAAGACCACATGGAAGCTGTTAGGAGGAAGGTGTTTCCAAGGAACAAAAAGCACTTGTAAGTGAGTTGTATTCCTTTCCATTTATTCCTGTAAATTTTGCACTTGCTGACTGAAAAAAACCCCCAAATTTGCAAACTCTTAAAACAAATTTAAAGGATTTCTAGTTTGTCGTTTTCTTACAAAAAACAAAAAAAACTATGTGATGAAGAAACAGAAAACTAGACATCAGATGATGGTGTTGTTTCAGACTGTCAAACCTGATTTAACTCAGTGAAATTCCAATGCCAACACACTGCCTCCCGTGGCTTTATTTGTCTGGGCAGGCGCTTGACAGCAGCTCAGCCCCCCCAGGCTCACACTCCAGGATCCAAATGGATCCCGAGCCTCCTCAGGAGAGACAGATGGTGAGTTTTTCACAAGTACTTGTTACTCTCAGCTCGAATAGTGAGTCACAGGATAAAGCTGTGTGTGTGCCAAGGTGCTGTGCACAAACCCAGCTCCTCAGTGAAGCCGAGGTGAGGATTACCCAGCTGATGTCCCTGAGCGCCCAGGCGTGCAGGGGCGATGTGACACCTGCCCTGCACATGGGAGGAGGAGCTGCTCCCCCTGGCCTGCTCTCCTGTGCCGCTGTAGGACACAAAAGAAAGGCAAAAGACTCCAAATATTTCAGAAGGCAAGGAGTATAGAAGGCTTTATTGTCTAATTGTTACCACCTTTTATAAGGTGTTCCAACACAGACTTAACGTGATTGGTGAATAGGAACGACACCTCTCTAATCCATTGGTGAAACCAGAGAAACTGCAAAACACCGCCTGGAGAAAGATTGTTTTGGGAAAGTTATTTTGCCAAGATTGATTTGAGAAGAGGCTTTCCCGAGAACTTTCCCCTTGGGGAACAGTTAGCACTTGATAGCAAGCTAAAATCCCTTTAGACTTAGAAATGTCAGGCCCACACTGCTGAGCACCCAGCGCTGCAGCGCTGCACCGTGGGCTGGCAAAGGCTCAGCCCCCTGCCCTGCACACTCCCAGGGCAAACAGGGGATGCTGGCAGGAAAGCTCAGGCTCCTCCTGAGGTCGTGTTTTATGTTCACTTAAAAATTAATAGGGGGAAAATAATTAGAACTATGAAATGGGTATACAGGGACGTGCCCTTTGCTGGGAATGGAATAATAAAATTAGGTGTGTGTCTGAGGGGAAAAAACCCTGGGAAATGTGTTTGAGCCCTGGAGAAGGAACACACACTGATCCCAGAGACCCCACTGAGGGATTTGGCTAAACTCACACCACCAGCCCCTGCACTGGGGCAGCTGCAGCAGCTCGTGGGCTGAGGATGCAGGAGATTCTAACCCCACCCTTCGGGCACAGAGGCTGAACCATCGAAACCCTCAACCAGCCAAACTGTGCAGCCTGTCATGAAAAACCCCCCAAAACCGGCAATCTGGGCAATGCTGGTGCCTCTGCAGAACCAGGACAGCCCCACAGAGTGGGATGATGCTCCAGGGAATCTGCCAGCCTCAGCCCCGGGCAAAGTCATCGCTGCCCCCGCAGTCACAGCCACCCCCGTGGGCTCGGCCTGGAAAACATTTACTACTCCGTTTGGTTGGATTTTCTTTTCCTTGAGGATAAACGAGGATAAGTGAGCTTGTTTTGCAGTAATAGAGATTTCTATGTCTCAAACAAGAACAAACAAGCAGAAAGAAAATAATCATCATCATCGTCCAAATTTAAAAAAAAAACCTCAGAAACATTCTTTTGCCAAAGAGAGTAACCATGAGACGTCTCCTCAGAACTTCACTTCAGCATGATGCCAGCGCTGGTTGAACTTCAGGGTGAAGGAGACAGAGGGGGGAAAATAAGTATTTTCAAGGTTAGAATCCTGTCAGTCACCATTCCTCAAGAGAAAAATCTGAATTATTATTTTCTGGGAAACAGAAGTTTTCATTTTGATTATTTTTTTAAAATACCTTTCATTTTTCATTATTTTTCAGTTACGGTAAAGGAGAAAAACTGATAGAAAATCCGATAAGTGAAACCTTGCTTGACCTTTTCTTTCCCCATAATTTTATTAGAAAGAAGCTGAGAATGCCTCTTCCATAAACCCTCACTTTATACAGCTATTCCAATCTTCCTGTGAAAAGATGAGGGAAGGAAGTGAGAAAACCCAAGTCCTAGATTTGAGGCAAAAATAAGATTTCAACAAAAGTACATTACATAAAAATCCTACAAGTCATTAATTTCTAAAATAACCCCACTTTACTTGACAAGTTTTTTTTTTTTTATTATTATTTATAGGTTCTTGACTACCAGACCCATATTCACTGATGTTATTCAAATATAAATTCATTCAACAGTCTGTAATTCTTGAAATTATGCATTTAGAGCTTCATTTCAGATGTGCTTTATTCACCATTTGTAGTTGTCCTGCTACAAATGTGCCCAGCATCCAACCAGGCAGAAAAGCACCAGAGATCCCAAACACCCCTGCTCTGGCAAACCTCGACCACCTGGCTCTAGAGAGAAGCAGCATCACTCACATCCTACCAGCCAACTGCTCAGAAACTTCAGGAGTGCCAGAGAAAAGCCAAATCCATGGGCTCTGCCCTGATCAATTTGGTGATAACTTATTATTACTGTTATTAGTCCAAGAAATGGGCAAACCTGCCCTGAGATGCTGTCCTTGGGACACCCACAGGGAGCCCTTCCTCCACCTCAGCTCTGGCTTCAGGTTTTCCTCCTCCACCCATTAATTTTGGGTGATCATATCTACCTGAGGAGAGCCATGTCCATAGACCATCTAGGAGCACAATGTCCTCCATGACAGCATCTCTGTGATTTTTTTTCAATTTTTATTTTTTTTTTAGA
Source organism: Hirundo rustica (assembly GCF_015227805.2). Classification (NCBI taxonomy): domain Eukaryota; kingdom Metazoa; phylum Chordata; class Aves; order Passeriformes; family Hirundinidae; genus Hirundo; species Hirundo rustica. The sequence continues at coordinate 8,270,768 of NC_053464.1, forward strand.
GGACCATACTCTGTTTCAGCTGGAAGCTGGACACTGACTATGAAAACTGGATGATATGCCAGCAGGAACTATGGAATCTGAGTAACACAGATTGAATTAACCCCCTGAGGTGTCCTTGTGGAAAAAAAACATAACTATTTCTTCTGCTTAAAGTCTGTGCTCTCCCAAATACACCTTTAAATCCAGAGACATTAGAAATGCTCAGGCACTGCAGTACTGTAGACACAGGGCATAGCTGCTGTCTGAGGCTCTGCACTCCCCAGCTTTCAGTCTCTAATGTAAATGTGAAATCAGCAGGGACCATCCAGGAGCATCACATCCACGGGCAGGGTGCCAGCTCTGCCCAGATAATGAAGTTTTCTGTCTATTCCTGCTTAACAGCAAAACTTCTTGACTCTAAGGTAGGAACAGTTTTGTCTCAGAGAAGAAGCCCCCAGACCCAGCATTATTGTCCTTCCAACAAAAGCATAAATCTTCCCCATTAGCAAAGATAGAGAGAACGTTATTTAGGTTGATACATAAAGATGGGAGAATCCTCTGGTTACACAGTGTTAATGTTGTAGAGCCTGAAATTAAACTTCAATTCCTCTACAACTCAAGACAAGTTCCAGACAGTGGGCTGAAAATACATTTCAAACTGATCTTCAACATTCAGGACCATCTGTTTCCCTTTTGCGTGAAGTATTTTTATTTGCTGCAAGCAATGATCTTAAACAGATTTTAAGAGATTTGTTGTTAACAAAGGCATGTGAAAAATTTGCAGGAAAGCAAACCCCACATCCTGCACCTAGGTCTGCTCGGGAGCCTGGGCGTTGCTTTGAAGGCTCCGTGTTCTGTTACATCCTTAAATCCAGATTTCGGTTTCTGAATAAATCAGGTTTCATCTTCAGCACTAAACCACCCTTCGTGTAACATTGTTTAGGAGAGGGAGCAAAGAGCAATTTCCACACCTGAATCTTCCCCGGGAACACACAGCCTCATGAGCAGAGTACAATTAGGCAGGCTGGAATTCGGCCAGGACATTAAGGTTAATGGCCCTACTGCTGCCAAGTGCCACTGGATGCTTAATGAGTGCAAGCAGCAGAGGAGCCCACGGCAGGTCTGACCCAGAGCCTGGCATCTCCACCTGCCTCCTGTCCTGGGAGCCCTGTTCCGTGGGGACAAGGGGTGCACAGCCGTGCTGCTACCCCCAAAACCATCCCTTGCACACACCCAGGAGCCAGGCGACAGCACCAATGAACACAGACAGGGATTCGAAGGGGATAAATTTCCTAGAAGTATATACAGTAAGATCTTATTCAAATTATGCCACGGGACTGTGTCATCACTGGACATTCAGCAACAGTTTAATACAACCAACACAACCTTCAGTCAGTGCTTTCTTCCCAAATCTATTATTAAAGCTCTGCTTTGGCCAAGAGAGATATGAAACAGATCACACCAATTGGAGCAAAATGTATTAAATATATATATATATAATAAACAAACAAATAAATATAAATATAAAGTAGAGCTCTCCTCTGTTGTCCAGGTGCAGCTTTGCTGCTGTGGCCCCTGTGAGCAGCCACGACCCAAGGGAGGACACAGCAAAGTCCCTGAAGGGAGCCCTGTGTTTTAAGTAACCCTGCATGTGGAAGGGACAGATACCCCATAATTTAAGCAGGAGCTTTCCCATGCAGTATCTGCCTTTCCTTAGAGATGCTGCAGGAAGAGCAGCACCTGCTCTGTGCTGTGCACACCCCCCTCACACCCCAGCACCAGGGCACTGCTCCATCTCTGCTCCGCAGCTGTAACCCACAACAGGTCATTAGCTTTTGGTGGGTGCTGCTTCTAATACCAGTACCTGAACCAAAATTAGCACATTGGTACAACAGCCAGCAGGTGCCAGAGCTCGGCCGTGTCAGCCATTTATTGACTGTAGTCAGTCCCTAAATCTGTTTTGCCGCTGCTGTCTGCATAAATATTGAATAAAGCAATAAAGCTGGCAAGGTTACCAAACTCTCATTCAGCTTCTCTTGAACCAGCTAAATTCTGCTGCCATTCATCTTCCTGCCCAAGCCCCAGGGAGACACTTCCTGGAGAAGGGAGGAGAGGGGGCTTTATATCTGTGCACTGCTGTGGAGCATCCAAAACCAATTCCCTTTCAGCTGCAATGCTGCTTTCTCTCATTTTTATTGAGGCAGGGAGCAAGACTGAGACTCTCTCGAACTACAGTATCTTACCCTCTTCCAGGCACAGGTCACTGATTGCAAGACAGAAATATTAGATGCTCAGGTTTCCTTTTTAATGGAAATCTATGTTGCCAATTTTTTTTTGTCCAAGGCAGTGCCACCAGAATTCACTTGCTATTGTCCTTTCAGAGAGGACCACTTCTGCCTCCCTGTGCTACTGGAGGATCACACTGACTGGTGGTGGGGGGAGATGCCACAACGTGTGCCACGAGGCAGGACCGGGTGCCACAGGAGGCTCTTGGGTGACCACAGCCTTTGAGGAGCCTTTGGCAGCAGTGCCAGGGAGAGCCTGACAGGTACAAAGCAATGAAGGATAGGACTTGGTAGATCTAACAGGCAAACAGCCTCCAGATAACTAACAGGAAAACAAACAAACAAACAAACAAAATCAAAAAAAAACCAACAACAAGAACAACAAAAAACACCTGTCTAAGTATAAAGCCAGGTTTATATCTGGAAGAATATCTCTTCCAGTTTCAATTAATTGCTGTTTCTAGATCACATGAACTGCCAAAACTTTCTGTTTCTGTAACAGCTTTTTCCAGCAGAATGACCTCTTTCTGTGACATGGATTTTACCATTTTCTACAGTCCTTATGCTTCTCTGGGTCTCATCATGCTCATGGCATATTACCTGAGTTTCTGCTTGCCCCAACTGACTTACTTGTTAATAGATCCTCTATCTTTGGCATATTTCTTGCCATTTCTCCACTGTTGAAAGAAATTATCCTACATAGCACTAAAATCACAGTTACACTAATGATCAGCTCTGTAGTGTGGTTTGTCTTGTTTTAGTCATCAGGAAGAAAAATCAGCATGTTCAACACGCTATTCAGTTACCTTTCCAGTCATGTTTTTCTATTTCAGAATAATTTCTATTCTTTTACCACAGGCTCTTCCAGTTTTCACCTTAGACATTATCCCATCATCTTCATCGTGATTTTGGGTTGGTTGGTTTTTTTAGTTTTCACCCTAAATTTTGAGCTGGCAGTCTGGGGGGCATGTTCCCACAATGTGTGACACATCAGGGCTTGCCTTTTACTCTAAAACATCAAGACTTTTTTTTTTGCCATCCAGCTTTTTTATGCAGGAGCACTTGATACGCAGCAGCGCACAGGCTGCCAAGGAGACTCTGACCTGGGACAAATCTCCAATCTGTATTTTGGTTTTGGAGCCATAAACACAACATGCTGGGAGCTCAGTCCTGCTCTGTCCTCCAAACAAGCCTCTGTGTTCTCAATGGCAGATGCAATCTGATCCAGCCCACTGCACTTGTTATTAATACAGAGCTAAGGTGTACTTTATCAATGGATACGAGTCATTGTTCTCTTCAGGAAAATCCTGAACAATTTTAACCACTAGCCAAGGAAATTTGCAGTTCATTTATTCACAAAGAATAAAAGCTCCTTTCCTTTGTTCTTAGAAGGTTTTTTAAACTTCCAAAATCTACTTGGGAGCAGGGTAGAAAATGTTTACCCAAAAATCTCAATAAAATTCATTTGGACCTATTTACAAGACAGAATCTAGTTGTCAGATATTTTTTTAAGAACCCTCTTAGGAAAGCAGTAAATACATAACCCAAGTTTAAAAAAAATAAAATAGAATGGTACAGTGCCCCACACATCATCCTACTTTAGAGTGCTTTAAATTTAGCTGTGAAATTCTCTAAATCAACTGAGTAAAACTGCACAGCCACTGCATGAATGCCCAATGTATGGGCTGGAAGAGAGCCAGCAGAGTGCCACTGGAAAGAGTTGGCAACAATTGCTCCTGCAAGCCTGAGATGAAATGTGCTGCAGCTCGAGGTGAGATGTCTGCTTTTCCATGTCCCTGACCGGGTTTGCTTCCCAGTGGTTTCCCTGTGCCAGTGTCTCCCATGACTCTGCACAGGACATACCTGAGCTTGGACCAGTTCTGGATTCAGATGTCTCCGAATCTCAGGTGCCCACAAAGCAGGCAAAGTCAGTCCCTGGTAGGGAGGGGTCCATCTTACCCACCTGAAATGTGGGTGAGGTAGGGTAGATAAGGACCACCCGCAATGTCCTTTCCAAGTGCACTTTTAAGACCAAGCCCCAGCGGGGTTTTCTCTCAGGCTAGCAGGGCTGGCTTCAAATGAGGGCAAATAGCACAGACAGGTGGCCAAAATGGCCCTGAGCCAGCTCAGCTCAGCTCAGCAGACAAAGCCAGGTCTGTAGGGAAGGCAGGAGGCTGCACCTCCCCTGCCAGCTCCCTCTGCCTCCAGCCTTGCACACCCAGAGCTGTCTCACCCTCTGTCCAAGGCAGCTCTGTGCTGCTCCCCTTGCTCTCTCCTATCTCCTGCTTTAATCAAGAAGACAGCAACAAATTGCAAGCAATCACCAGGAAAACCCTTCAGTCAGTAGTTTTGGGCAATGCTTTCCATTGTCTCACGCTGTCCTACTCCATAAATTATGTTAAACTGCTTCTTGCAGCTGGTACAAAAGGGGGGTGGATACTGCGCCTATGAGCCCTGCAGCTGCAGCTACATCAGAGGCACATCCATGGAAGACATTAATATCTTTGAAAATAAATACTTTTTTTACTATTGACATTTTCTTTAATTTTTTAATCTCTAGAACTGACTTCCTTCCTTCCTCCTTCAGCACATATTAGCCTTTCCCTTCCAGACCTTCAGCTGGAATAAATTTGGCCTCCCAACCCTGATTCATTAAATGGTGTGAACATGTGAGTTCAGTTAAACAGGCCTTTCACATGCTTCATGCTTCGAGGGCAATTTCGGCTTGCTTGGCTTGGAAGGTTTGGCTGGTGTAGGCCTCCAGTTGCCATTCAAATAAGGGCAAGCCCAAGTCCAGCCTGTTCACCAACATACCTGTGCAACAACACATTCCCCGAAGAAGCTTTTCTGAAGCAGGAATACCCGATTTCCCAGGCGCTTGTTCAATTACTGCCTGATACTGTGGAACACAAACGTCACTGAATAACATCATTCCTTCAAACACAGAACAGCGATGTTTGAGTAACTGGAGCATAAATATAGTTCACCTCAGGCAAGAGATAAATTACATTAATAAAGTGTGGTAGTGTTCTTTAATTAGTTTGATTAGGCATGACAGAAGACGGTATTGTTCAGAAAAGCTTCATTTCCTGAAGTAAGGAATTGTCACTGTAGATCCCAGTCTCTGGGGTTTAGGTGTTTTTTGCGCTTTTTTTTTTCCACAGAGCAAACATTAGCAGAGGTTGATGCTGCTGCAACTGTCATCTGGTATCCATGACCCATTTCCCTCTCATACCTGGATTCAGCTGTGCCCCTCTCCAAATGGATCCTACAGATCTCCATGTTCTGAGGGGGCTTCCAGAGCTGCACTCTGCATCCCATCAACCTCTTCCAGACTCATGGGGAGACAGACAGGCTGTAACTGGCAGGTCCTCTTTTACAAGTCCATTTATAACGTACAAAGAGAGAAATTTTTTTTAAAATAGTTTTGTTATTCATCAAGGTAACTGAAAACCTTCCAAAGACCCTGCCAAGTCAGCATGCCAACTCTCGGTATGACACAAAGTTCAGACATGGCTCCCATCGTCTCTGCTGTATGTTATTTATTTATTTACTAAACTTACTGTGCCATTAGGTTCAGTAAGACCTGCCGTGATGATCATGCTTTGCAAATGTTGGAAACTGTGAAGTGTCAAGTCTGGAGGATCTGTTTAACAGTGGCTTTGTGGTGCCAGACCTGACTGCAGAGGATTTGCTCAGGCTCTGAGCCCCTTTCTGTTTGAGTCAGAGCCCTGTACCATGCTCTCCACTGTAGCCCTGACCTTCAAAAAAACTATGCGCAGGTTCCTAATTCACTCATGAACACGAATAAATTCCAAACCATATCTTTATGTACCCAAATATTGCTGTGCAATCTGACCAATCAAGTATGAAACTTGTTTTCAGAAATCAGTGCAAATTCTTCCTTTGATTTTGCTGTAAGAAAAACTATACTCTTTCTAAACTCAGCAGCTGATTTCCCATTGACATAGAAGAAGGCAAGATCATGGTTAAAATTTAAAAATGATCAATGTATGGTTCCAGAACAGGCTGTGACCCAGACAGGGGAGAGTCTGTCCTGCCAGAATATGAGCACCTTGCTGTCACCAAAGCCTAGTGCTGTACGTCAGCACAGCTAAGGTGGATAAAGTGGTCTTTCTTGCCCATTGATCACACAAATCCAATTTGTAACCTTGTTTTCTCTACATGACAGTTACAGGAGACAGACCTGATTAAATATTTCTGCTCTGATCAAGGAGCTCTCACAGGCAATCCTGTGACTGCACACCAAATCCCTCCCCAGAGCTCAGCTGCACGCTCTGCCTGATGGGCTGTGCTCAGCTGTGCTTCCTGCAGACCTGCTTTGATAGCAATGCACACTGTGCTTGGAGCTTTAGGAGCAGAGATGTATTCACATCCGTACTCCTGTCCTTGAGATCCAGCCTTGCCAGCCAAGGACACTCGAGGTTTTCACATCTTTCCTGAAGCACACACAGAGAAGTGCTCACCCACTCCTGAGGCTCTCTGCTCAAGGCCTCCCAGTGAAAATGCTGAACGAGTTCTCTGCTAATGCCCAGACCCCCAGGTGTCAAGGCTCCACGTGCTGTCTGTCCATCAAGCAGCACCAAAGACTGTGCTAGCAAGTCTGGTGATACTGAACCCAATTTACATTTCAGAATGCCTCCTTACAGGTCTTTCCATGGCAGGAGAACAACAATGGATGGAACATGTTTCTGGAAGCCATGCCAATGCTGTTTGCTGTGTTTGTGACTGCTCTGTAGCAGAGATTACAGCCTTGATGTTGCTCTCAGATGAACAGTTGAGGATTAGCTCCTGTGCGGTTACCCCAGCACTACACTTGAGATCAGAACAGGCACTAGCAGAGCTGAGTAACTGCAGCCAAGTAAAGGATGGTAAAACTCCTCAACTCGGCTGCTTTCTCCCAAAGGCTGTGGTGTAGATCCTGTTGGAGAAGTACAACTCAAAATACTGCTCCACTGATGCCAGCTGACACCACTGCCCTTCCTCTGCTCCAGAGCCTGGCAGCTCAGAGGTAACCAGAGCACAGTGGACTTCCCAGGGTGATCACTGATGCTGGAGTATGTTCTTGTTTCTGCCCCTCAACCTCTCCATCGTGCTTAGCCCACTGTTGAGCTGCCCCACAAATCTGGCAGGCTGCAGCTCAAATCACTCTTCTCATCCTTGGGCTCCTCGTACAATACCCCGACCTCTCTTCATCTCACTGTGGAACATCTGAAGTGCTCCCTGACATGGGTTATTAGATGGATTTGAAAGAAATTTCCCCTGAGAAAATTCAACTTTGAAAAAGTTCTTATTGGAAAATTTTGGAGCTCCCAATGGAAACAGGAACAGCAGGAGGAAAGCAGATTTCATTTTGCTAGAAGTGTAAAAAAAGCTTTTGATTCCAAGCTAAGTTACACATCTTCATAAATGGAAACACAATCTAAATTATTTCTTTTTATGCTAAAAAGATTTTTGTTTTCCCGCCAAAATACCTCCTTTTTAATCGGTTTTTCTAAGATGACACTTTTAGGCACAGACAAAACTAACAGCCCTCCAAACTCTATTTTCAAAAAACCTTTCATTGGATTTCTTTTAGGTTATCAATACTTACTACTTGTATTGAAAGAATAAGAAATAAAGGCACTTTGTATCTCTCCCTTGCCACCCTTTAATACAATTTGTCCACCAATCCAATTGTTCCATCTTGAAGTGTTTCCATCTCCAAAATAAAATTGCATTTTACCACTGGGATATTCTCTACCCAAATCCTGAACAGCTTGTCGCTAAGTATTAATCCATAAAAACCTGAAAACAATGTCTTATTAATTCACAAAAATCAATATTCCTGTGCACTTTTTGGTGCCAGTTCATTACATTTAAGCCTAGATTTATATGCTGCTCAATGGAAAACTGTCCAAAATGTATCTGTTTATCTATAATGAGACAAACTTATTGCTAAACCTCATTCCACCAAAAACAAACTTGGTGACAAAACTCTGGTTCAGGGAAAAAGAAGAAATGATCTTAGAGAGTATGTAATCCTGATGCAGTGGCTCTTTTCTTTAACAGAGAATAATACACATACCCTTTGGTTTTCTTGCTCTTCTTCCCCTGTAGCCAGGATATTTTTTTATAAAAGACGCAGCTCTGTACTTGTCCCAGTGACAATTAATCATGAAGGCTGTCTGTCAATTCAAAAACAAAACAAAAACATCCTGAAAAAGATGTGGCATCAAAACAGGCTTAATTCCAACAGTCCCATCACATTCCTTTGAATGCTGAATTCTATAAAGGCTGCTTTTCCTAAATAATTTCTTCAGAAATACATGGGGAAAAAAGAACGACCAACCAAAGAAAAAACTTCTAAAGCCTATAGCTCCTATGGTGGTGTTTATACCAGCAGTCCAAATGCAACAGCCATTGATACTGATAAGGATTTTTCCCCTGGTTTCAGTATATATACAAGCTGAGATCCTAAAAGAAGATGAAGCTTGAATTTCCCAGAAATAGAACTCCACTATTACCAAAAAAAAAAAAAAAAAAGTGTACACAGGTACATATGTATGCATATATATATGTGTATGTGTATGATAAATGATAATATTTCATTTGCCAATAATGGGGAAAAAAATCTATATATTTGTGTTTATGTATATAAGTTTTTTCATTACTGACTACTGAAGCCTGATCATTTTTCACACGGTGACATCAGGCTCTAAGATGTTCCTTCCCTTTCTCTTTAGTTCCCAGAATAAAAGTGGCTCATGATTCATGAAGGTTAAATACAAATAACTTGCATTACCACTCACAGCAGACATGTGGTTAATTGCTGTCTGCCTTTATTGTTAATTGCTGAACACCAGTGCACTGGCACACCTACCACAGGCTTCTGAAGAGAAACAAACTCAGCATATGCCCTAATTGTTTGTGTTCTCTTTACAACACTCTTTCTTCCAAAACAACGTGGGTAAAATTCACAGACCCTGCCCCTTAATGTTCTCTCCTTTTTGCTAAACACATGGGTTGGTCTGGCTGGTAACTCCTGTGTTCCAGTAAGGCAGAGAAGAGCCAGGCCAAACAGAAAGGCTTCAAACAGTTCCAGTAAATGAATCCATCAGCCCTCCAAGACCAAGATTTCCTCCTCAACCCTTTCCCATACACAGGCTTTTGGATAAGCTGGGTTAATTCTGCTTCCACTGAAAATGCTGGGCTGATACACCTTCCACCCCCAGAGTATGACATGGTCATACCAGACATTCCAGCTCTGAAAAAACCCCACAGGATGGAGGCAAGAAAGACTTAACACTCATCATAGAGTGGTTTGGGGAGATGGAGGAGTTCCACCATTTGATCAAACATTTCTTTCTGGTTTAAGTGCCTGGGAAAGAGGAAATTTTCTGGGAGGAAAGGGGTTCTTCCCCTCAACTGTGCTGGCGTCTGTAGCCCTTGCAGGATACCTGGGCCCTTCCCAGCCCAGCCCTAGGTTACCTGAGAGATTTCTCATCTTCGCCAAGGAAGCAAAAAGATGGATTATCTTTTTACTTACCCAAGTAAAAGTAAGTATGGATTACTCATACTTACATATCCACACTTACCCATCCATGGATGGATTACCCAGGCTCCCAGGACAAGGACCCCCACAGGACACTTGTGCCCTGAGTCTGGCCACTGAAGAAGGGAGATCTCCCCCTGGAACCCAGCACTGATCCTGCAGGGAGGTGCCCTCTGCCATGCAGCACATTCCCAGCCCTCCTGCAGGCACCTCAGCAGCCCCAGCTCTGCAATGCAAGTGCAATTGGAACCACGAGGTGAGATGTCAAAGCATCTCTGAAAAAGAGCTGCACAGATGACAGACAGCACATTCCCCAGATCAAATCAGTGGATTCAGACAGGAAAATAGCCCAACTATTTGCTGGGATGATATCCCATCTGCCTGGTGTTTCTCTCGAGTTCCCATATTGGGTTCTTGTTAACTTCCTCACTGTTAACTCCCACAGGCACTTTGTTTTTCATGACATGAACTGAGTTCCGCTAGAGAGCAAGTGCTTCTTTGCATTGAATTTAATTTCCACTCTGTAGAAACAGACTAGCAAGGACCATATTTTCCAGTCTATTCTTGGCCATAGCTTGCTCCTGACAATCAGGCTGAAAAACCTAGAAGGCAACAACCTTGCCAAAAAAATCAGGTTGGGATCCAATGGAGATAAAATCAGTAACAGAAGTGATTAAGGACTTGTAGGTGCTACTTTACCAGGAAAGACTGAAAAAATTATTCTGTATAACCAGGCTGAATGATAATTAAATTAAATCAGCACCTTTACAGAATATTGAAGCATTAAAGGTAAATCTCCAAAGACATGGAAATCAAGAGGATTTGGGCCCCTGAATGGTTCTGAGAAGTCAGGTGAACATGCCAGATTATTTTTTTTTTCTCCTCAGGCTTTTGAGAAGAATTTTATTTCAACTTCATGTCACCGAAATCATCGGAGTCGCTGGAACCTTAAATAGCTCCCTACTTGTTATGGAAAAAGCAACAAAATTACAGCTGAAGAAATTAGAGGACATTTAGAATGATCCATGGAAATGTTACCTAATAATGGGGTAAAAATGAAAGGAAAATGTCAAAGCATAAGGTGAAAATCTTGTATTTGCAGACTAGTGACATATTGAAAATTGGAGTGGCCAAAAGATGAGCGAGGAGAGTGTTGTCCTAGCAAGTGAAGAAATCTTTATACACAATTAAAATTTTGTATTCATTAACTGCTCTATCAATCAGTAGCCATTTCTTGAGAGATGGAGAAAGGAGAATGTAAGGAACCCCAAAAAGTCAATAGTCAAGAACACGTTTAACAGGTATGGAAAGCCTGGAGCCTTCCTCCCTCATGGAAGATATTTGGAGACCTCACCTCCTCATTTTCCTGTAGGAAATAATGGAACACTGGAGGAGGGTGCACTGAGGCCAAGAGCAGAAGCAGCAAGAGGTCCCAAATCTCCAGAGTCCTGCCGTGAACCTCCTCCCTCTCCTTACTGCCTGTTTCCATTCCTGTTATCCATCACTCCTTACAGATGTCATTAAAACCTAAATAAAGCACGGCAAATACTTATTATTAATTTCCAAAAGAATACAGGCCTATTTTTCCCATTGATTCCTGGCAGATTCTTTCCTGAAATTTGCCAGATTTGTACGAAAACAAATACATATAAATTAGCAATATACTACATGACATGAATGAGAACATTCTCTCTCTCTAATCATTCCCACAAGCATTTTGTCATTTTTTTCTGTCAGTTCTGTTGATAGGAAAGGAAACTGCTTTGCAATTTTAATCTCTTTTCCCTGAGCACATTTTGTTCTTAAAGTTCACTGATATAAAGTGAACGTATTGGAAACGGGGGAGGCTGGTAAGAAATATGGAAGAGGGGTTTTTTTGTTTCTCCCTCTTCCAGAGTGAACAAACATCCACTGGCACTTTTTCAGGCATCTCACTCCTGCCCCCATCTCCTCACCTCCTTAAAATATGCAGACATATTCTCTTTGAACCTCTCTGAGAAGGAAAAGGGTGGGTACTTCCTCTTGATTAATCCAAAAATTTGAACAAAGCCACCAGCTGACCTTGACGTCAGGCTCAGAACTGCACAACTGTATTTTCACATTTTCAAAACTAGACCAGATCAAAGGCTTTGACACGTTGCCTGCATCTTCATTTTCTGGCACCAATCAAGTGGAGAGGAGGAGAGAAGAAACAAATGGTGAGCTCAAGATCTGGTGATGAGGACCATGGCCACACCATCCTCCCTGCCCAGCCCTGGGGAAGTTTGCTGCCACATTTGGATTTCAGTTTCTCATGTATTTTCTTGCACACTGCAAAGCGAGCCTGGAGCTCTGCACAGCATATCTAGAGATAATAAGAAACCTGATGAGTTTATGACACAACTGATGTAATATGATAAGCTGCAATAATATGATTATTACATTGCACAGAAGGAAACAAGAATGGCTGGGAAAACATAAAATTATGAATGATGCCACTATTTGTTTGACATGAACTGAGTAAGGTATCACAAGAAAGGAAGGGATGAGGAGCTGCACCTTGTGCCCCAGAAGTCAGAACAACTCAAAGCAGCTGCAACAGATGTTGAATGGGGCAGGAATGAACAGTGAAGCATTGACAGCTTTTGGTTAATCGGGCCCAAAATCCTGGAGTGGTCTTTCAGAGGGAAGTCCAGGTCCATAGAACCATGAGTCTGGCTCTGTGAGGTATGGAATTAGCTTTTCAGAAAGGGATATTCCCACATAACACGTCCAAAACACGTTTTAAAAACCAGAAAGACAACTAGCTCTTGTGAAAGTAGGTGTTCAGCCATTCCCCAAATCAGAGGCATCTAATAAAAATCTGCTCTCCTATCAGTTTAGATCGCATTTCTTGGCTAGGACCCATTTTCTATGAATATAAATTATGGGTTTGTGCCTATTGCTTTATCTTTTTCATGCCTCTCAGACCTAGCTATTATCCATCTTGCCAATAGTTATTTATTACTTTGTGATTATGGGCAAAGTAAGTAATGACCTATTAAATCACAAACCCACACTTATTATCACCAAACCCAAACTCCAATTGCTAGAAAAGAATCGCTTAATTTCATATGCACTTAAGAGTTTACTTTCTTTGCAGCCAAGAAAATAGATGGTTATTGCAAACCTTTTTCCCAGGAAACTGGCAGTTGGAGTAAGTACTCCATAGCTCATGTTTAAACTGTAAAACAGAGGGATTGCTCTTGATACATATCTCAGGAACAGACCTACACCCAGGGCAGCAGAAAACAATAGCAAATATATTTCAGGTTTTATATGACGATGTGCTCTGAAAAAGTGCTGGCATTTGTCAACATTTTCTCCCTTGGAGCAGCTACAGGTGGATTATGCATACAGGTACAAGGCAGGTGGCACACACCCTCTTCCTCCAACCATTCCAAATCCTCCCCCAAAACCAGGCATGACCCCCTGAATAAAGACCAGATCCAGCACATGAGCACATTCCTCCCCAAGAAACAGGAGAAACAGTGAGGCAAAAAAGAGCACCAACCTCAGCATCATCTTTCCAAGGAGGGGCTCCTTTTACCAAAGACAGCCAAGTGTCAGCCTGCACCATCATTTGTGCATTGATGTTTTTGTGATGAATTATTAGTGCTGGTTCAGAAAAGGACACAAAATGATATTGTGGCAGATACAATACAAGCAAAACAAACAAACAAACCCCAAACAAACAAACAAACCTCAAAAACAAAACAGCAAGAAAGAAATGTGACAGATATTTAGATCAAATGTAAACCAACTATATGTGTTCTACATATACTATATTTAAGTAGTAATCAAATAATCACCCAGGAGACTTAGCCAGAGGTTAAAAAAATCTTATTTGGAGAGAATTCAAAATCAAGGCCAAATAAAAAAAAAAGAAGTGTAGTTAAATTTGACATGCTTACATGAAAACTTTTGTGATAAGTAACTGCAAGTCTCCTGCCAAGACCTGACTGACTGCCAAAAGGTTGTGTTTCTAACAATTGCAAGCAAACCATTGGCTCAGGTCGCTATCCAGAAACCTGTGAAGTTGTAAAAAACTCTTTGCAAATTTCAGTGACTTACTTTCCCCACTCCCAGACAGTAACCCATGTTGAAAAATAGTATTTATTAAGAAGAAAGGAAACCCCCAGTGCAGTAGGTAAACCTATCATATAATATCTGGTTCCTGAGGTCTGATTAAAACTATTTCACTGTTTCTCCTCCAGCAAGGCAATTTTTACCACAGCTGATTGTTATCTTCCTTTTGCAATAGCCCTGCACTCCCAGGCCAGGTCTCAGTGAGCAGCAGAGCCTGACCCCAGTCACCTCTGGAGGAGCAGGAGCTGCACCTCTGCTGCCAGGCACTTCTCCCCTCTCCACCCGTGCCCCACCTCACCATGCCAGCCTTCTCAGCAAGAGCACACAAACCTCTTCAGAGTTCCTTTTTGCTTTCCAGGTTCCAAAATCCATCTCAGCCTTCTCTTTTTCATGCTCAAACCTTTGCATCCTAATAAGAAGCCATTGCCTGGCCGCATTTAGGGAGATACAAAGCACACTTGGGCATAATAAATCACACACTAGTACACTGGAGAACCTTTCATTATTTTATGGGCCCTTTCTAACAGAAATTTCTCTCATAGAAAAAAAAAAAAAAAAAAAGAAAAAGAAAAACATTAATATTTCAGACCCTTTGGACCCTTACATTTATCTTTCCTTCCTTCCACCAGAGTGTTTTCTCTGTTTTGGGATTCTCTTGCCTCTGAAAATCCAGCTCTAGGGAGAGAGTCAGTGGGGAGTTTCTTTTGTTTGAGACTCCAGCGCCCAGACCTGTGTAGCCTAAGACAAAAAGCAGCAGAGCATTATTCCTGACCATTTTTGATCTGCTTCTGCAGCTGCAGCAGCATGAGATTTCAAGTAATCTCTCATGCACACTATAAAGGCTGAATCCTCAGCTGCTGTGAGCAGGCACAGCTCTGTTTCCACTCCTGCACAGATGTCAGATGAAAATGTGTCTCCATAGCCCTGGAACCCCAAGTCCCTGTGTGACCCCACACACAGCCCTGCAGACAGAGGGGTGTACAAATATGTTACTTATTTCTCTCCCAAGAATAGTCCTTATAGACTGTCAACATAATGGTTTTTTCAGAAGTAGTCAGTTGTACAATGGAACACAGAGATCCAGAAAAATCTCCAAGGTGTCAGCAGAAAACAATGATGAGACTCCTCAGCCCAAGAAAGCACATGAAACATATTAGTTGCAGCATGTGGAAAGTCCTGCAGACTTCTTTCTAAAGAGCCCAAAGGGTCTTAGATTCCAGGAAACTACTTGCTGTTATGGGTTTTTTAATACTGATGTGAAATTGGGGTGCTTTGGGCTTCGTCTGTGCGAGATCTAATGGAAAGATTAACTGTCCCTATTTAGTAGAGCCAAATGCTTGCTTTTCTTCTTGCTGTTCTAGGCATATTCAAAAGTGAAGACCAAGAAGAAATGTGTTCTGGGGGTTCCCAAAATCCTGCAGCTGAGAGAAAAGAGCAAGGGAATTATTACTGTTTCTATGTATTTATTTATTTGTCTTGAAATGCTGCCCAGAATGTCATATGACACAACAGGATGCAGGGTCTCTGCAGAGAATAATTCTCAGTCTAAATAAAAGACCAGCCAAATGCCTCGCTGGGTGTTCACACTTTGCCAGCCACTTCTCGGATGTTCTGAACCCAGATGCCACAGCCCAGGCATGAAACACTGATCTTTTCCTTTCCTTTGTGCCTGTGCTTGGGCAGAGACACAGCAGAGCCTGGAAAGAAAGTTAGAGTGTGATGCCTGGAAACACAGGCTTTCCAGCCACAGAGCAGAGGCCCTCCTTGAGCATTCCTGCACTTGCAGGACTATCCTGGCAGATCTTTTCTGTCTTCCTTGCCAAGGAGCTGGAGGACCCTTCTTCTCAGCCAAGGTTATCTGGAACCCGTGCTTGCCATACAGCAAAGAAATATAAAAAGTATGATTTTCATTTAAAATAGGCTATGTAACATTCTCTGCACAAAAAGAAATCGTCTTTAGCAGAAAGGAAAAGATCTTTACAAGTTGCAGAGATACTAGGGACAACATGCCCTGGTAGATTTTCTCTTCCCACCAAGAGAAGCTCAACAAAAGTACTGGAGAAAGTTAGCCTCCACCTTGAAAAGCAATCTCCCTGTTTGCTCATTGTTGGCTGTAAGTGTTGTCAGGTGATTCAATGGGGAATTTTTTGATAAGAGTATTTGCCAGGACACTTTAAAATGTGTCCTGTTTTAAACAGTACTCACAGAACCCATCCAACTGAGAAACAATATGCAGAAACAGTTGTTCTGCTGAGTCCAAATTCAAAGACCATGATATTTATAATCCTACAGTATTACAGATATGTTTTAAATCTTATAATTTCTTAAGGAAAATTGTAGTTTAAAAGAGTGTTGCTGGGGAAAAAAAAATATGTGTGAAGCCACAGGAGCTTACATCTTCTGAACTTCAACATATATTTACATGTGAGTGACTAAGATGTATCCATTAGCTGCAAACACACCTCATAAATTTCTTTAACAGAAAACACAGGCTTGGAAGCTAGTGCATCATGTTAGTGTCTAGTTCATTCCATTTCAGAGGGAGTTTCTGTAATTACACCCTCTGCAGCCTAAGCAGTTATACACTACGGTATAGCAGATGCCCTCTCATGCCATGATGTTCTAGGGAGACCCAACCCCAAAAACTCTCATCCTGGCAAAAAAACCCCACAACAACAACAACACTAACACAAACACCAACACAAACACCAACAAATCCAATTATTTCTGTCCTCATCTGCAGGTATGGCTGCACCTGTCTGTAGGTCTGGCACCAGCTCTGGGAGGCAGTGCCTTGCTGCAGACCGAATCCTTTCCCCTCAGCATTCTTTTGCTTGAAGACACCCAGTACCTGCAGAAACCAACCTGTAAATCCAAGGGCACCAAATTCCCCTTAAAAATATCTTCTTTTTCATTTTCAGAGCCTTTTTTTCAGCTGAGGCAATTATTACTTCTCATAAATAAGAACTGCCAGCTGTGAAAAGCATTTCATTCACTGTTTTTAAAATGCCTTATAATTGTTTCTCTCTACAGCAAAGAATTTTCTAACTACTCTGTGGTGCATTCAGCCAGTCAGGGGATGCAGTGGGAGGATTACTGATAAGGCTATCCATCACTGTCACTCAAAAGGATTGGACCCCCAGAGTGCACTCACTAAGTAGAAAGAATGTTTGCAGCACACTGGCAAATCTCTCAGGATTCCACTGCAGATGAGGATGCTCAAGAAATATCACCACATAGAATGAAAGATGGCATCCATCATGTTAAAATCATGCCTCCACCAAAGCTAGGGTGTGGTTCTTTGCTTTTAAAACTGTCATTCCAGAAAGAGCATGTATGGATTATGTGAAGAAACAAACAAGTGTTTTTGGCAGTTAATGCCAAGGACAGAGCTGAGAACGAAGAGCAAGGCTGAAGAAGACATTCAGCTTGCAGACAGCATTGCCTGCAGATGGAGGCTCTGAGAAAGAATCCAGTTGACTGAAAAAATAGCTCTTGCCTTAAGTAACTTCCTTGCAGCATCTGAAGAGAGCTGGAGCATGGGAAGATGAGCTGCTCAAACTTCGCTTGTCAAAAAATTCATATGAATTCAGACAGATTTTGATTTGTGAGAGTTTCACATTTCCAGATTTTCCCTTTGATATTTATAGGTTCAACAATCCCAAAATGAAAGGAAAAGAAAAAGAGGTCTTAGTTTAGATGAATGGGGCCCAGTAACCAGGAGAAGGGATGCTTCAGTCACCTTTTTTTGTCCTCTGAGATTTAAGCTTTTTGGGAAAGCCCAAAATGGGGAAAGATTTGGAAAAATCAGCACTAATGAGTGGCTTCAATTTGTTTGATCTACAAAAAAGAAAGCCAATGGGACAGCTTGATAGTCTCTCTATACATTAAACTTCATTATTAAAGGATGATGAATTCTAGGCTATATTCTGCCCTAGTGGCAGGAAGAAAGGATAAGAAATAAAAAGGGCTTTATTAACAGCAAAGTTTCTTTCTGGATAGTAAGAAAAATATTTTCCTAAGGTAGTAGGAGATTGAGATACACTGCCTTTGGAAGTGCAAAAATCCCCTCACTGCAGCTGTGGGGAGCAGTTAAATTGTGATATGTCATGGGAGCTGTGTGGGCTGACTTGATCCTCCCTCAGAGCAGCACCTTGAGCTAGAAAGCTCTGGAGGCTCCTTCCAGCCTTTCACTCTGCGCTTCCTGCGTGATACCCTCATGCAACATCAAGAGGAAACATTAATTCTGCCTTCCTGTGGCCAGAGTTATTGGTAAATATCCGACCAGGGAATTGAGAGGAAAACCTCTTCATGCCAAATGTGGATGACAAAGACTGCCTTCAGGCCAGGGCCTGGCAATGAGGGAACAATCACAGGTGCTCACAGCAAAGCCAGCGGTAGCAGGCAGCCCTCAGTGTGAGCACGGCCATGCAGCTCTGAGGGACGGGATTTCAAGGGGAATTAGCACTGCCATGGAGAAAGGCACAGCGTCCGCTTTGTGAAATGAAATAATCTCAGATGAGGTCACGGCTTCCACAGCCAGGTTTTGGTGGTTACACAGATCCTTGCTTCTACTGCTAGGAAAATGCTGGCTGAGGGGCAGACTGAGTGTTTCAAATGCTAGGTCACTGTGCTGTCAATAAAATCAAAGTACTTCCAAGGGAGGAGAGCTAGCCCAGTGCAGCAGAGCAGTTCTGCAGCAAACAGGTTGATTTTTCTCTCCTGAGGCAGCAGGATTCCAGGCACTCGCTCCGCTGTCGCTGTGTCACCACCTGGAAGTCCTGCGTCCCCCTCACTGCACCCCGGTCATCCAAGGAGCTGCTGACACTCTGTGCTTCTTCTCCCTCAGAGAAGGAGAATGGATGTCACTGCTTCTCTGCTTATTGCTGAGTGGTGGTTGGCTGTCACTGCTCCTTCTCATCACGGAGCTCTTCCTCTCCTGCCCAAACCTGTCAGCTCTCGTAGGCTGTTCTGGCCCTGACAAAACACAGGCAGGGAGCAATCCCACCCTCATGTCTCTCCATCCCTCCCTCACACCAGGTAGAACAGCCATGGCCCTCCTAAACTAATTGCATCTTCTTTCAAAACTTTGGGATGAAAGAAGTACTAATTAGTTATTTTAGCATGACTACAGGGAGAGCTGGACGAGAGCCGGTGTTCTCTGACGTGACTTGTGTGCTTAGATGTTCCCAGGTTTGGGGAATGCCAACAGCTCCGTTTCCAGACAGCCATGGGACCACATACTTTGGGGATAAATACACGAGGGTGTGTGTCTGAATGCAAGAGCCCGCCTCAAAACCGAGCTCTCAAATGAGAGTGACGTTCAGCGATCCAAGCACCAGGCTGGAAGCTGAGGAATTGCAGGGGGAAGAGCCCCGCTCGGTGAGGGAGCGGCTGCAGCTCGCAGCGGCCGTGCTGACAGGGCACGGTGCATGATCCGTGCGCACAGGTACTAACCACGGCAGAGATTCAGCTTTGAAACGCTCACCAAGCAGTTTAACACCTCAATGGAGCAGCAGAATGCAATTCATCCTGAGGATGCTCTGCTCCCATTCAACACGATGGCTGGGCCATATTTACAGTGAAGCTGCCCTTTTCCTTAGAGCACATGCTTTCAGGATGCTGAGAGCACGTAAATCCTGTATCAGATGCCAACTCTCAGGGTGGGTGATTTGGCCCCAGGCCAGCATCGGGTCCCTCAGAGCCCACAGGAGAGCTCACAGGCTGTGAGCATTCCTGCTCTTTCTCTCTCTGCATTTCTGCTGCAGCCACACCACAGCCCCCCAGCCCGGGCACAGCTGAACATCCTCTGGCTGCCAGTGTCACACACAAAACAAGCACTTACCCAGCTGTGATTTATGCCCAGTATTCCCAGCTGTGGAGCTCACACAAATACATGACAATATAGTGCCAGCTAAGTAGGATGCCCAGGAGTACTTCAGCAAGGATTACACAAACCATAGCAAAAGAGAAATGCATCCCCTTGCCAGGAAACCAGAGAGCATCAATAAAATAGGTTAGTTACAATGAATGCAGGGGAAAAAGGTCTTCTCCATTTGGCCCCATAGGCAGCTGCCTGGTGATTTGACCACATCACTCCCCTCTTCATCCCCTAAGATCCCGAAATACATCATCTCAACACCTTCAGTGCTCTGTTTACCTCTGATTTTCCATGCCATTCCTCTCTTGCCGGGTTTCAAGCGGACCACACATCTCTTCACTCTAGGGACAGTGCTGCTGCCACAGGGTTCACCCAGCCCCACCTTCACTCCTGTGTCCAAACTGACAGGGCCAGCCTCGGGAATCACTTTGGCCACAGAGAGAAAGGAGTTGCACACAGATTGTTCCTTGCAATTCCTTTTCTTCTAATCCCTGCCTGACTGCTCTGGCCCCCTTCAAGCCACTCCCAGGTCGCTGAGTCTGTTGTGGCTATACTCTGGTTCCCACCTCCTGCTGCCACTTCCACAATTTCCTCTCCCACCTCACCTCTCCTCCTCTGCTGCAGCAGAACAACACAAGTGACACACAGCCCACCCAAGGGGTTTGCTGGTTTGGGAGAGAAAAACAACGAGGAAACCCACCCAACCACAACTGCAGAGGCAAGGTGGGCAAACACAGTGAGGAAAAGTGGGGGAAAAAAAGAAAAAAACAAAAAAAAAAACAAAAAACAAACAAAAAAAAAAAAACAGGAATGTTCAAATACTTCTTTGAAGCAAAATGTGTATGGAAGGGAAAACATCTAAATAGAGCATTTGTGCATTCAGAAGGTGGTGGCTGTGTTTGAGGGTGGGTTACTTGCTCCAGAGCCTCTCTGTAGGAGTTCCCACAGCTAAGGCATATTCTCACAGCCTAATTTCCATCAGTGCTCATCACCTGCCACTGATTTAACAGCTTCAAGAAGAGCTCAGTCATATCCAGTAAACACCTGACTTTCAGAGAGGCTTTCCATCAGATATTTTGCAGACTGTGATTTGGATCCACAGCCTTTTGAAGGCTCAGAGGGCTAAAATTTGCACTGTCAGACAGGTGCAATTAGCCCCATCTGTTTCTGCAACTCATTTACTGGTTTGTGAAATCCCTAGTGCAAAACTGAGCTTGAGGGGGAAAAAGAAAGTTATTTCAGAAAATCATTGTTAGGAAATACAATTTGCTGTTACCATAGTCTTGAGTGATGGGACAGGGAAATCAAACATCACAGTACAGGCAAACCTTACCCAGCAAGCAGCTTGGCCAGTCCTTACATGCATTGCCAGACCTTTGTTAAACATAAACCTGCACAAAACCACACGGCTGATCCTAAAACCTGATGCACACAATGCTTTTCTGCCCAGTGAGGACCTCTGCAGTGGCCAAGCTCACTCTGCATTCTGTCCCCACAGCCCAGGACCAGCCTCAGACCCTTCCTGACCTCTTTGCTGGTTGCAAGCACTGAACTACTACCTGTAATTCAGTGCTGTAAGCTGGGCTAAAGAAAACTGAATTAATAGCAAACCCATGCTTTGTAAATTTGGATTGAATTCAGCAAGCACTTAATCAAAGAAGGAGAAGCACTGAAAGCCTGCTGGCCTTACTTTATATTTTCAAGATTCATTACTATTATTGCACTCCATAGAAATTTTGTTCTTTTCTGCAGCAAAAAGTAAAAGGCTTAGATCATTTGAAAATAAAATTACTTATTCATTTTAAGCTGAATAAAACATTTGGGTTGGAATTATGTTGGGTTTCCTTTTACCTGCATTTTCCCCAGAATTAATTTTTTAATGTCCTCGTAAGAGGCAATAGCATGGTTTTAGCACCCACTGTCTTTCAAGGAACCTGAGGCTGATGTGTTCAGGGTTTGAAGCCAGGAACCAAAATCTTGTTTTACATTTACAAATGGATGCACAAAAGCCTACTTATGTATGACAGAAAATGACAGCTACCTCTGCTCTGCTACTGCGAGGAGCAAGAGGGGAGATGCAGATCCGTGTACAGCTCAGATCTACAAATATCTCAATTTGTTTTGGGAATCAAGTAATTTCAACAGGTCCTTTCATCAACCTGCAAATAATGGATCCTACCACATCGTCTTACTGGTATTAAAAACAATGGGCCATATTTCCATTATGACAAAAATCATTCCCAGCAAGCATTAGAGTTGCTATAGGAAGGTTTTTATTCTCCTGCATCAAAGCACTCAGAGTATTGTTTTAATTGTTATGATTTAGCCTGTCTTGGACACAGGTGCCCACAGCATTTTAAGCTGGTGGAGTGATTGCAATGTTATAAAGATGAATGGGATGATATTAGTCATCTCTATGATACGCGATATTTTTGGAGGAATAGTGTGTAAAAACGACAACTAACCCCTTCTTTGTAGGTGTATGGGGACACAAAGGAGTGGAGATGGAGCAGCAGTGCAGTACAGGATGGGTGTGAGTGTGGGGAGTGAAAAGCAGAGACACCTCACACCATCACTGTAACACCACACAGTTAATTTCTGGGGAGTCCAGGGGTGGGAGGGGTTCACACACCTTCCTAGCACTGATCCATATCAATTTCAGTGTTAAAAGGGACTGGAACTGTCACTGATTTCTCCACCTTGCAGGATTTTCCCCCTGTAAGTCCTTCACCAGACACAGCAAAGATGATCTTATTTTCAGAAAAAGCATCCAGTTTTAAGGACTACACATGATGACGAATCCAGCACAGTCCAACATAAATGTTCAAATAGTTAATTCCCCTGGTGACAAAAATGTACACACACACCTAGACCTGATACATCTGTTCCTTCTTCACTGGTTTTCCCCTAATCAGGAGAGGCTTCCACACACTGCTCCAGTTTTTGGCCTGGCCAGGAGCAGAGTCTAACACAAACGAAAGGAGGGGATCCCAGGGAGATCACCCCCTCGCAGAGCACAGACCCCAGGCTGCGGTCATGGGCTCGCAGCCAAGGAATCTGTGCCTCTCCTTGCCAGGACGGAGCAAGCAGAGCTCAGGGAAGCCCACAGCCTTGCACTGCTGAGCATCAAAGCTCAAAACTTGGACAACAGCAGTGATTTACAACAGCACAAAAGCTCTGTAGAGCAACTTCAGGCAAGGCTCCATTAGTTACCAGACAGAAGATAGGAGTAATCAATTTTGCTCGGTCTAGACTGAGGTTCCAGAACTTTCCTTGGGTTCAAAAGAAACACAAAGGTGTTTGAGCATCATTTTTTTAACCTGTTGAAGAGAAGATGATCAAAAAACCTCATAGGAAAAAATCCCACAGCTTGCCCTTCTGCTTCGCTCTTCAGCATGTATAAACAAAATTTAAATAAATAGTGGTTGAGATAAATGAGGATTGAGTTAAGAGTTTTGTGTTTCTCCTGGGGCTACTTTTTGCCATGCTTCCTGCCGTTAAGTAGGACCTTGCTCCTGAAACAGTTCATGGTGAACAGCAAGATTATTCAGAGAAAAATCTCTTTATACAAGAGGCTATGTCAGACTACAGGAAAAGGCAGGATTTGAATAAGAGGGTGCTTTAGGCAACTGGACTTCAGCTGTGCTGAATATATCCTTGGTTTTGCACCGCTCAGTGTGTCAGGTGCATATTGTCTCATTTTGTCTTCAGTAGGTGAGCCAGAAACCATAGGAAGAAGCAGAATAAAGAAAACAATGAGAAGGAGACTAAAGAAATCAATGAGTGATATGAGGGTTTTGAACAAGAAGTGTGTTGGGATTTTTTTAAGTAAAATACTTTCATAGAAAGGTTTAACAAAATTTACCTGTATTGTAATACCCTGCTAGATTAAAGGCTTAAGCACATTTGCAAAGTGAAAATGAATCCTGTGTTTAATCATTCTATTATAAAATTCATTAATATTGCAACAGCTTTGAATTACACAATTACACAAATATTTTGCATTCTATGATTTGATTCAGTAATCTCATTTATTTTAGATTTTATTAGCTATTTGCTTCAATTTGTTCAGTGAGATGCTCATTTGGTTTGCTTCACAAAGGGAAGGATGATTTCTTCACCCTAATGGGAAGATCACAACCAGCCCTCATATCTCAGAGCTGCTCTGGAGACTAAGTCTCTTCTCCCTGGAGCATTGTTCCTCTCAGAGAGGGAGGTAAGTTAATCTCTTACCTTTTCCTAAGTTTCTTAAAGTAGAGAAAATGTACTGAATAAACAACTGGTGTTTTTTGCTTGTGGAACCCTTCCCAGCTCCTCAAGGGCATTGCTGCTCCTTTCCCTCATCGCTGCACCCATGGCTGTCACACAGCTGACAATCCCTGCCCTCTCCCCTGAGCATCTCCCCCACTTTCAGTGGTTTCTCCTTTCCTCCCTAGCACAGCCCAGATGAGCAGAAGGGGGACTGATGCAGGGATCTGCTGTGAGGCTGCTGAGAACACAAACGAGCACAGAGCTGACTTCTTGGACTGTTCTGCTGCTGGTGTGCAGGGTGAAGGAGGAGGATGCCTCAAAGTTAGGGATTTCTTCCAAGACTCAGAGGACTTTTGATTAACTGCACAAAACTTAAAGAGTGTTTAAGTCCTCCCCATCCTCCCCCAACATACAGGGATTCAACAATTTAGCTGGTGGTTTTAGGTTAACAGAACAAGTGAACAAAAAAATACCAAAATGAAAGTCCCCATGGGCAGACCTCCATGAACACAAGTACTCTTCCTGAGTACCTGATCTGGAAAGCAATTTGTTTTAACAACGAATTATGTACAAAATATACCATTTTAAGTGTATTTGCAAAAGCAATGATTCAATTCCCTCATCTACTGCCAAGGGATCTCCAGTTCAGAGATTACTTAAACATTTGGAGCCAAAGATCACTAGGTATAATCCTCCTCTGGCCTTACTGAATCTGTAAACAGATAAGGCAAAGCCTGAAGAAATGATCTCTGCAGCAGGTGAGCCTACACAGACATGCACAAACACACTCTCTCTTCCTCTGTTCTAAAGGTTCAGAGCATTTTGTTAGCTGGAAGTAGGATTAAAGAAGAATTTAAGTCCCCCAAAGCCTTTCCCTAAATGTGAACATGTGATAAGAGTTTGAGTTGAATCATCAAAAGCAGCAAAAGTTGGGACTGAGAACAATGCCAAAATCAGTACTGCAGATTCACATGAGCAGTGATTCACATGATTACCTTTTTCTAGGGGTTAAGAAATGGATATAGGAGGATTATTGCAGCCAGCCTTAGGCTTTGAAGGCCCACACAGACATATTTCCAAGGTAGAAGGCTTCATTCCAACTTGAAAGGCAGAGGGAGGAAAATAAGAAAATAACAGGTGTGATGTTCTAGTGCATTGAGAGCTGAAAATCTACTTTCCATATTCATTACAGATGAATAAACCTCGAGTCACAACATGATATACCCACACAAAATCAATAACATTTCCAATTTATACAAGAGCTTAAACTAAATTTTCAAGCCCCTGTAGGGATTTCTAATTCATAGTACTGATGCGTTTCCTTAAAATAGTTGGGCTGTACAGCTCATCCTCACACACACACACACACACACACAGAGGCAGCTGGCACAGGTGTTAAGCAGAGTGTAAAGTGCTCTGTCCTGTGTAAGAGCTGCCCCTGTTCTGAGAGCTGCCAGCACCACCCACCCACCGTGCTGAGCTGCAAAGAGCCTGCAGCTGTCCCCCTGCCCTGCTGGCAGCACCTGCACCACCTGCCTGCTGCAAACCAGTTCCAGGGACCTGCTGAGGGCCACGTCACCCCCGGTGAGCCGCTTTGCCCTCACCTCCATCATCTGTCCTGCAGCCAACAGAGCACCTTGCAGAAAAACTACCAGCAAATGGACTCCACTTAATCCCCCTCCCAAGGAAAATAAAATCTCAGGGAAGGCTTGGAAAGACAGCAGCGCCTGTCAGCGATGTCTCAATTGTTATTAGTGGGAGGCTAAAGCAGTGTGGAACTTTTCACCTCCCTTTTTCCTTGTCAAGGTGATGTCCAAACCTGCTCCCAGCACAGGTTTGTGGTGCTACAAAGATGTAGTTCAGAGACCAGCAAAGGATTCAACAATTTCCTCAGCCCTGAGAAAGCTTAACCCCCACCTTTGGGGGCAGTTTTGTCTATCCCCAGGAAGATAGCTTACTTGACCAGCTTGGCAGTCCACAAGAGCCTCTCTTAGGTTCAGAGGGGGGCATTGATGGGAAGAAAAAATTACCAGTTCCACATTTTCCCTGCTGCTGCCAGTCTATGGCCTCCAAACTAAGACCAGTACAGCCAGGATTTGGGCACCTCTTACTTAAAATCCCCA
The DNA here is from genome assembly GCF_015227805.2 of Hirundo rustica. Taxonomy (NCBI): domain Eukaryota; kingdom Metazoa; phylum Chordata; class Aves; order Passeriformes; family Hirundinidae; genus Hirundo; species Hirundo rustica. Next base: position 8,296,949 of record NC_053464.1, read on the forward strand.
CTGACCTTGGGAGGAAGTTCCCTTCTCCCAGGTTATCAGAACTGCAGGATGGATCAGGTGTGCTGCTTCAAGAGCCATCCCCTGTGAGCAAGCCCTGTCCCTTCAAATGACAGTAATTTATAAATATGGAAGTGTGCAGCATTTATCTGGAACTCTGGCAAACACAAACCATTGCTATCAGGTGACTCAGACAAGAATTTGTAATACTTCACATCACCTCTTCTCACTGGGTATCAGTAAAGAATGTCTACTGCTGCTTTTGCAGACCAGTTTTAAATGGTTCAGTTCTATAGTGCTTGTACACAGAGCATTTTGACTTCTAAATTACACTGAGATCAGCAAATGCCTATTTATTGAAGTTAAAGTTTCATTTCTTCACTTGCAAACACAAAATCACTTCAAGGCAGGGAACATCTTCATATTGTGTGTATGGGAACCCCAGTCCCTGCTTCAAGGGAGGGAAAAAGACCCAAATACATCCGTGGCCCAAGAGCAGCATCTGTGCCAGTGATGCAGGGCCTTAAATGGATCTTTTTGCACACAAGAAGTGGTGGCTGTGGCTGAATCAGAATCAGCCCTATTCTTTTTGTCACTGAAGCAAAGCAGCAAAGTTGATGGTGAAGTTAAGCCTGCAAATTTGGTGTCACTGCCCTCCCAGCACACATCTACTGGGTATTTCCTCTGTGCAAACCCTTTTCCTGATGCTGCTGCCATAGTGCCTGGGCACCTCCCGAAGCAGTGATCCTCCCGTGAGTGAGGAGTGCTATTACTGCACTTTTCACCTGGGAAAAGGGGTGCAGGGAGACTGAATGACTTGTTCAGAGTCATGCAGGACAGGTTTGGGTTCCAGATTGCTGACATCAGCCTGGTCAATCCCTCCCTCATGTTAGCTGGTCCTTATGTAGCATCATCCAGCCATTCTCAGCTAAACCAGTCTTAAAACAGACAGAGCTGAGTGCACATGACAAGGAAATGACTGTGCAGTAGAGGCAGGGGGTTGACACTAACAGACATTTGAACTAAAAAACCAAAACTAAATTAAAATCAAAGCTCCGTTATTAAATTTTTAATTGTTGTGTGGTGCTGTGCAATCATTTTTAAACCACCTGCACTTTTGTTTATATGTGACAAAAGTAGAGGAAAATATGGGCTGAATCCAAAGCTTTGCTTGGCTTTATTATGTGCTATTTCTTTTTTAGCATTCTGAGCATTTAACCTTGAAAAATAGTGTTGTTTTGCTGCTGGGTTTTCTGATTGTTAGTCTCAAGGCATCTTGGTGGCATCTTTATAAATCTGCTGTAGCTGGTAAATATTTCTTGAGGTCCAGAGCTGACGACTGGAAAACCCAAATCACTTTTAGCTGTCAGGCAATTAATGTAATCCAAAGGAAATGAAAGGTATGTGCAACTGGGACTGCTTTTAGAAACACAGGGTTCCTGACTCATGCTTCTAAGGGGAACAAGGAAAAACATCAATAAAATAAAGCATAGACAGGGCACTGGAAAAGATCTTGAGACTTTGAATGCCATTTCATTGCAGATTATGTGACAACTATTATTGTGAGAGAAAACACTCTAAATGTATTTATTGATATCCTGTTTCGAACAACAGCCATATTATAGTTACACAGGGCTGCATCATCTCACACCATCAGTTTCTAACTTTTCCTCTTTCGGGTCGTTCCTGTTTTTTTAAGGAAAGCCAAGCACAGGAAAGAGATATTTGTGTTTAGAGCTGCAATGCCAGTACTGATGGCTGTTCTTAGCCAAAAGACAAGGGGGCAGAGGGAGCTAAGCTGGTGAGATACAACGGTAGTAAGGCACAGGATCAATATGCTGTCTATGAGGGGGAACTGAAACAAGTTACAGGCTCCTCTGGGCACAAAGGTGCCACTGCAATCTGGAGTGCAGGAGCAGAGATTTCAGCCTTCATCCAGGTCATGCTGCTATCAACAGCCTCCCAGCAGGTACCAAGGGAGGAGACCAAGGAAGAAGTCAAGTGCTTGGCACTCCAAAACCCAAACCAAAATTTAGGGATTTGGCAATCTAACAGCAATTCAGAGATTTGGCAATCTAACTAGTAGCCTTTTTATTTGGTCAATAAACACTGCCAATGCCATAGAGGACATGCAGAAGGCGTGAGCTCAAAAGCCTGGTTAGGGCAGGGTTGGAGGTGAACAAAGCAAGGGACAGATTTTGTGAGCTTCACCAAGGTCCTCTGGCCCAGCTGCTTTAGCAAAACAGGGGCAAAACGCAGTAGGACACAAGAGAGATGCAACAGTTCCCTTGAACAGAGCTGGGAGAGCATCAGCACCTGTGGCTAACAGGACACAGCAGCTCTTCTGTGGGTTTGCCATGCACCTTCACACCCCAGAGCCTGGACAATGTTTCTCTGCCCAGTTCTGCCCTAATCACTGTATAAAGCAGACCTCTGGTGCATCTTTGCAAGCCCAGAGCCACAGCATTCCTATTTACATCTCCTGAGTAGTTCAGCTTGTATTTAATCCTTTCTTCCTCTGCAGTCAGAAAGAGTCCTGCCTGTATTAAGATGGCAGGATCAGGCCCTTTTATGGCACTGCCAATACAGAATAATTAAAGCAAACTAAATTAATAATTCCAGCAGATGAAAATTAACTCAGCCACATAGGCAGATAAAAGCATCTCCTGTTATTTGAAGTGTCTGTGGAGCTGCACCTTTAAACACCATGGCAACCAATACCATTACTGAGTTCTTTTTTAGATCTCATTTAAAATGTAGGAAAATTGATGCTTTATCCACTCTGGGTTTTTGGGTTTTTTTTTAATATGGAAAAAAAAAAAAAGTTTGGATATGGTCCTGTTTTTAACAGCTAAATCCCTTTTTCTTTTAGCAGCTCTCCTCATCCTTCTGCATACAGCTTTTCCTTCTCTAGCTCCCTGCAGGTTGACCATTTAACCAGCACCAAACATCCCTCCTCAAGAGCCCCTGATCGATCTGTTTTCTACTCTTTACCATATCCTCTCCCAGTTCCAGAGCCTGCACCTCCACTCAGGGCTAAAAGCACGTTAGCACATTTTCATCTTGGCACCTGATTGTCTCAACAGTCCACAGATGCTCCGTGGTTTTAATCAACAAAGCAATCATTCATTAGCCCTGTTTACCAACTTGGAGCAAGCATTCCCATGGCTGTGAGACAGCAGTGCTGCACCCCTTGCACACACTGCAGGCTGAGGAGGTGCCTTCCTTGGCACAATATCACACAGCTGATTTATGGATTTGCTCTGCTCCTTTTGTATGTGCAAGTTGTGGTCAGCCATTTCCTTTGAAACACCACTGCAGGCATCAGCAAATAGGCAGAAATCTAATTTTTTTCTCCCAGAAGATCTAGCCTTATCCACAGAAAGGCTGAAAACTGCACAGGAATTACTGTATGGGATTCACCAGCCAAGTCAAGCATTTGCTGACCAGTCCCAGGCACCTGGGGAGAAGCTAATTATTAACAACCTGTCTTGAAAACAGACAAGCTGCCTCTCCATCATCCTCTGCTATTCCTGTCTGCACCGTGGCTGCTCTGGAAGTGTCTGTAAGGAGTAAAAGGAGCATGAGAACTGCCAGAACAGCTCAAGTCTCTGCCTTGCACACATCCAGCCACAGGACACCAGGCAGCTTCAGACCCATCCAGGACAGGCTGCAGCAGGGCTCAGGAGCTCCTGCTCTCATTCCAAAAAAGCTTCACCTGAGCCACTAACAAAGTCTCGTTTACAGCCTGAAGGACAGCACAAGAGCTCCCTTCCATCAGCCTTCGGGATGTTTTTGCTACTACAGATACAAGTTCAATCCACTTTTTATTCTTTCTGTATCTTGGCTGCAGTGGAGCTGCTCCAGAACTTAACCCCAGAGTTCCCACTCTGCTTGCTGTCATTATCTAACTGTTCACATCCTGCTGAAAAGGCCGGAATGCTGCTGCAGCACTAAAGTATACAGGAGGCAGTTTATACCAGAGTAAAACCTAAAAAGCCCCTTAGGTCCAGCTACAAGTTACAACAGAGGCATCATACTTTTGAGCCAAACAGTTCATTAAATAAATTACTTGTTCAATAAATTCATGCCTTCTTCAGCTCATTAACTGTCCCTCCAAAAAAATATTAATTTTTACGTGTTTGTTCAGTACTCACAGCTGGTTAATATATTCAAGAACACAGACAACTCCCAAGGTGGACATAAAGGGAACCTAAACTGTTGGTGGCTGCTGCTCTGACCTCACCTCTGTGTGTCAGCAGCTACTGGGTGTCAATTCTCCCAGCTGAACTGGACATTTCTAACTCATCCTAAAATCATTGTTGGTTGTTCTTTATAGATATTCTGTTTCATCAGAACCACAGAAAGAGTTTGTTTTTTCCTGAAAAATTACCTAAATTAAACTTTGGCAATAGAGGTGTCCAAGAACAGTAAAACAGAGGAGGAGCAAGCCCCCAGTGCCTCTGGTAACTATGGGATCAACCTTGCTGCCTCTGACTTTCTGGGTAACGAGGGGTTATCATTTCAGTGTCCTGCTTCAAGATCAGAAAGTATGAAAGAACTTAAGTGATGCATAAATCAGTTAGGATGATGATTTGACCCTGTAAAACACTAAGTAAACAGCAGATACAATTAATGGTGTTGAACATATTAAATCCATAGTTCTACCCACCAACAAGTTTTATTCTGAGTCACCTTTCCATGATAGCGCTTATAGTGAACGTGTCAGCACAAAAACTTTGGACAGTTTAAAATAGAGAAGTTTAAAATAATTAAATTTAAATAATTTCTGTGAACTATTTTTTTTTTATTAAATTTGGCCTCACTGGCAAATAAGCTACAGCAGAGCTTATACAGATCCATTTTGTCCTCAAGAGAGTTAAAAAACTGCTGCATATTCTGTTATTTGCACTTTTCTACTCGCTTAACATAAAAGTAATGACATTTTCTACTCAATTCTGCACACTCTGAGTTAAAGCAGCAATGGCCAGCTCTGAGCTTTCAGCTCAAGAGAATAAAGTCACTCTTTGCCACCCCAGACAGAGTGACAGAAATTTTTTGGGATGGAGTTTGGTGGGTTGCCTGTCCTGCTGCCTGCTAGTAGAGAATGCCCCATTCTTACCCAAGTGGGAGTGTTGACACAGGTGTTGCTGCTAAGTCCAGGTATTGACAGAATATTTTACCATCACTGCGAATATTTTCCGGGAAACACCACACTGGTGCAGTGAATACTCGATCAGCCAGGATCAGAATATTGGGAAGAAAATTAAAATCAACACCTCTTAGGAATTTCTTTTGCCTCCAGCTTCCAGGAAATCTGGTTCTACTGCATGGGTGGAATAAGAGCCCAGCACTTAATGCAGCTCCATACTAAGATTCAAGAAAATTCTAAGATCAGGAAAGAGTGCTGGGTGACAGCTAAGGATTTGCTTGGAGTTCTTGAGATTTATTTCCAGTTATCAACAGGCTACTGGATTGGTGTGGGCTATGCTGAACACAGGGACAGGGAAAACAACTTTATCTTTGCTGTTGGAACAGACGTGGCCAGTCAGAGTGGGATTACCTCAAAGCCATCTGCCTCCTGATGGCACTGGTGACACGGAGCTGAACTAACATTTTCAGTTGCCATGACTGTCATCCCCAGTCCCAGTAACATTTTTTCAGTAACAGCTTGTTTACCAGATGAGCTATAGCACCCATCCACCAGCAATGTTTTAGATTTGTTGTTAGCAATTGGGGTTTTTTTTAGTGTTGCTTGACTGAGTGACGTAAAACATGTTTGCCAGCACAAAATATACACACAGATGCATTATTAGAAAAGATTCTAAAGAATTGAGGAAAAAGAAATATTGTACCATAAGCCAAAATGCAATCTTCACAGAGCTTCTTATTAAAATCTGAGAAGCTGCCTTTTTAGTACTCTTCCTTCTACTGATATATGGAGAAGTGCCCAGGATTGCAAATTAACTCCCAGAGTCCTCCCCTTGGTTGCTTTTTTGCCAAGAGCAGCACTCCTTCTCCCCCAGACAAACAATACACACTGCATTTACATCTGTGATGTTGTGTGCACTTAGAAACACTTGGCCAAACTTAGCCCTGAAATAATTATGTTGTTGCAACTGAAAATCATCAAGCCTACCTGTCCAGAAAAGAATTTGTCTTTTTGTCCTTAAGAATACATTTTGTTAGAAAGTCACATGCTGTCATGGAGCTTTGACCCCTTCATGGGGGAAATAGGGAAAAAACCCCACAACCCTTGCTGACCTCTCTATACAGCTGGCTAAAACCTAAGGTGCCTGATAAATCAATACCTATTAGTATTGAAAAAAACCACAATATCCCCTGGATTTTTCTTCCTGAAGAGAAAATAATTCTGACTGAAATAAAACTGTTCTTCTGAATTTATTTTTATTTTGTGGAAGCAGGAGCAAGGAGTTGCTTGGGGATTTAGTTTGAGGATTTTGCATTTGCAATTTACAGGAAAGTTCTACCAAATGAATTCCCATCACAAAGGCAGCACAAATGAATAAACAAAAGCCACAAAATACAGTAAGACAGCCCTCACTTAGCTGATCTAATATAACTTACTCTAAAACCCACACATATCTTGCACAGGTGAAAAAGATCAGTTTAAGTGAAGTCAGCTTCATTACAACTTGCTGACAGCTCTATTATGGTGTACATATGTTTTGTAGCACAGAAACTCAAATATTGCTGATGTCTCCACACTTTTCATGTACCACATTAACATGCAAGTCAATCATCCAAAACCACTTTTGCCATCGCGAACAAATCAGAAGAAGCTTCCTCAGAAAGATATTTCTATAACAAATAATTGACACCCAAACAACACAAAATGTTCCATCCTTTGTGTACAGACTAAAGCTGTGCAGGTGCCCCTGATGAATTTCACAACTGCACTTAAACTGAATAGAAAAGTTCTCTTTATCAATTAAGATGTATGCCCACAAAAATATACATCAAGTGATTTAAGAGTGCTGAGATTTTCCAGGGGCACAGTGAGATACATGAAAGGCTCTCTGCTTTCCCCCAGTCCCTGCTAATATCTACTTCCACAGTAACTCCTTACTCTCTTTCAATGTTTCACAAAACAAATGCGGTTTAAGGAATTTCCCGGATACAAATTGCAAGAGGAAGTCTTGGACACCCCATTAAGGTTTTATTTGGCCCTGCTGGCTCCATTATTTCTCCAGAAGGAAGCATATTTATCAATAAAAGACCTTATTATTGCCAAGGTGCCTCACCCAGGAGGTGGTGGTGATACAATGACATAGAATGTGACTTGGTGGCATCAGCAACACAGATATTTACTAATTTCCTTTTGGGCTCCAAAACAAACAGGTCTGGCTGCCAGAAATACCGCATTAGACAGTTCCCAGCCTTCACATTCACACTCAAAGGATGGAAGAAGGCAGAGGGAGGCTTGTAGATATAACTGGGAAAAAAGTCAGCATCTCCCAGGCTGGGCAGAGGAGGAAGAAGCTCATGTGGGACAGGGAAACCTCTGCAGACAAATCAGCTCCTGTGAAGAGCAGGATGAGGGGCTGAGACATCCTGCTCACCTCCTGGAAGGGATAACCTGAGTCTGATTCTGCCCAGCTCTGCAGCTCTTTGCACCAGGGTGGTCCAGTGCCTTGGTGCCAGCAGCCTGTCAGGTAATTTACCTGCCTATGTCCCCATCTTCTGTTCTTTTTTTTTCCCCCTTTTAAATCATTCTCTCAGCTTTCTGCTGCACCATCCTCACAAACAGCCCTGAGGAAAGGATCTCTGTGCAATGGGATTTTCTGCCCTGCCAGCTCACTGTAAACTTCCTCATCAGCCTGGCTCCATCGAGCCTGTGACACATCACATCACAGCTTAAACAATAGGAATAAATCCAGTAAATGAAAATATGCATCCTGAAGGCCTAATGCAAGCGACTTCATCCATTTTAAGAGTCACCAGCTGTGATTTACCTTAGAACCTTGCTTCTGCCTCGAGGGTGCCTCTGAAGTACCCTGTGACTAATGCCCCTATTTTTAGTTTTGTAGCAGAAGCCAAGGAGAAATTAAAGAAATAAAATGGAAAAAATAATGAGAGCTCATTTCAGCTTATAATGGTATTTTCTCAGGTGACTAAACATTCATTTGACTTTTGGTAGTGTTGAATTTGTTCTCCATTAGGGCAAATATGATTTGGAGGCTAGCTTGACCTCTGAAGTGTAGAACTTTCCTTTATCTTTATTGCTGGCTCCAGTTATTTATCAGGTCAGTGTGCGTGCCCAGATTCCAGGAAAACGGAGCAAAGAAATGAAATTAGTGCTGAAGACAAACACAGCCGGAGAAGCTGGCTGTTGACTCAGATGAGCAATTTCTTTCAGACTGTCACTGGCCTCAGTACAAGATGAGATGTCTGTCAGAGTCCAGTATCTGTCATCTAAAGATTCATTTCACTGAATGACAGGAATAAGAAGAAGCCTTTTTTGGGGCGTTTTGTTTGTTGGTTTTTTTGGTTTTTTTTAAAGAAAAGAGTCTAATCTGGAAGAATTTACAATGAGTTTTCACATGTACTTGCTCCTTTTTGCAGGATCCTACAGCATTCAACTTCCATAGAAGTCTTCAGAAAAATCTAACAAACCCTAGGATACTTATTTTTAGGGACTAAGATTGCTGTGAAAAACAAATTTATTAATAAATTTTACGTAGAAGAAACAAATGTTCTTCTCAAAATGCAAAGTCAAGTCATACTCTGAAGGTGGACAGCTTATTCTGTCTGTTCATCTGTGAAAGAGAGAAAAAGAGGGGCCTGTTTCAGATTCTCTCTGAGAAAATGACAGATTTTTCTGATCCAGATCAAAACAATTCTTTTTCTCCCCGGCAGGTCTGAGGCCACACCAAGGTTTAAACGTGTTTAAACAGCTTTTCTCTCAGCGCTGCTCACATTACCTTGGTCCCAGCCCTGCTGCAGCCTACCAGTAAGGCTGAACCCCTCCACAGGGGATAAGAGATTTTGCTAACTAGAGCATTGCTAACTTATTTAGCAAAAAGTCATCCAGGACAAAGACCTTGCTCGAGTCTGTTTTGCTGAGAGTTTGTGTTATGAAGGGAGAGACTAAAGTGGGTTGGAAAGCTATTAGTAATCCTGCCTCTGTCCCTTGAGAAACACTAAGCCAGATTCAACAGGGCTAAGAAGCTCTGTGATACAAGTGAAAATGGTTTCCAGTTGCAAGGAAAAGGAAAAAAAAAGAGCAAAGCCCAACCCCTTTGTCAGTGGGAAGTGTTCCATTTAGCAAATTCAATTCTTAGAAATGCAAAATGCAAACTATAATGCTCCCTGCTGAATCAACTGGCTACGTTTAGCCAGCCTATATGAAAAGCGACTTTTTTTTCCCAGGAATACCTCTTACAAAATTAAGGATTTTTTTGGTGGGGTTTTTTTTTCACAGATCACAACAGGAATTTCTGCACTAGAGCAGAAAGGTGCCAAAAGCAGCTGCAGATAGTCAAATCCAATTTATTCCTCAGCATGAGCAGAGTAGCAGCAATGCAAGCCTCTGCAAACATGCTTTGAAAACGCCCTTGAAAGAGCCATTTCCAGAGGTGACCAGGGAGCTGCAAGTCCCAGCTCCATAAACATCTGCCTCTCGCAGGGTTTGCCCACAAGAGTGTCAAATGCAGCCCTTGCAGATGTGCTCACCAGGGAATGGGCTGAGGTTACAGCAGATTTCACCTAAAGGAGAATAAAGAAAAGGTGTTTTTCAGGCTCTATCCAAATCTGCACGAGAAGGTCTCATGCGAGTCAGACACTGCTGGTGGACCAAGGATCCAAGCTGACGCCTGGGCAGGGTGACAAGTTGTTCCTCCCTCCCTGCCACCCTCACTCACCTCAGGAAGGGGGGAAAAATGAGAAGGCTTTGAGTGTGAAAGGTAGAACACCAATCATCATCATTAATTGAGAATAAACTGTGTAAGGAATGATTTCTGGATAGCTGTGCTTCTCTCAGTAGACATTATTTACCTACTGGCCCTGCTGTCAGGGCTCAGTGCTTCACTTAGATGTAGTGTTTTCCTCAATTGTTTTTTTGAGAAGATACTTCCCTATCAAATTTCTAACTCCACTCTACTCCCGTTCTCTGTGAATCCCGGACCTGTCTTCTGTTCTGGCACCACGAGCAGCGAAGGAAGGATGACACTGACACTGTGGTGTGCCTCTGTGCATCAAACACACCCAGCTGTGCTGCTGATTAACAGGTAACACACGGGCTTCATGGGCAAAGTGCTGCTCACAGGAGCAGAGGGGTTTTGTAATTAATGCTGAAATGATAAGGGGGATGGACCTGACTGCTGCACCGAGGGCCAATATATGACAGATCTCTGCTTGAGTTTCCCAATTAGAGAGAAGAGAAATTAATTTTCTCAAAAACATCCTCTTTGGGATGACAGGAATGATCATAATGGCTATTTCAGCCTCTTGTTCCAATGCAGCACAGCAGTCCACAGAGCAGTAAATGAGAAGCAGAGGGTAAAATACCCTGCTCCAAGGGCAGACTCTAAAAGATCAGGACCTCAGCAAATCCTGCAACTGCAGTATTCACTTTTTTAATCCCTTTCATAGAACTGAGGATTCCTCCCATCAGGAATTCCTTTCTATGAAAACACACTAATTTCTTGCCATTTAAAAAAAAATAAAAAGAAAAAAAAATTAGTCTGTGAAGGCAGCTATCCTGTTTTGGGTAGGATTTCAGCTTTTGATAGCTGCTCCTTCCACTTATTTAACAATGTAGATTATAGTCACAGTGCCATGTCTTCATTCCACCAGTCAAAGGATTTTGCCTCCCACAATGAATTAGAAAATGCACATTAGGAAAAAGCTGGCAGACAGATTATTGTGATTATCTTAACAGCAGGTATTTAAAGCTCATTGTCACTAAAGCTTCTTGCCAATCCCCAAATTCTTTGCCACAGTCGTAAGGTCTGTGCTGCTGGGATGTTGCCTTGACAGACATCATCTCCACTGGTGATGCTTCTTGTTTGGACCCAGTGAGCCCAGCTCAGCATGTGCTGAGGCAGAGCCACGGTGACATGGGCTATTCACGGCAAGGAGACGTGACCTGCCATCTGCTCATCCTGTATTTTATGGTCTTTAAATTGCACTGTAATAATTTCCTGGCTGTCATCCTGGAAGGAGACGCAGGCAGCGTGAGTTCAGTCAGCCAGTGAGGCGGAGCTGAGCAGAGCTTTCAGGCATTAAAGAGGAGAATTATTCAAGCATCAGGTGCTGGAAAGATTCTTTCATCTTATACGTGGCTAAAATGAGAGGAAAAGAATAATTTTCTAGCTTCCAGCTTTCTCCTCGATGTTTGTTCACTTTGTATCATATGAGGTGCTTCTGAAGAAGACACTTGGTGGACAGGAACTGGTCTGGATCCAGTTTGGGAAAAGCACAATGACAGAGCGAAATTATTTGAAAAGAGTTGAGAAAAAACAACTTCCCATCACTCAAATATCTGGAGCTTAAAACACTGAAGCTGTAAAGCATCAAACAAAGTACAAACTTTGATAACAGGAATGCCATCTTGCACCTGAGGTTTTCAATAAGAAAGCTGCACTCCAGGCACATCTCCAGGGAATAAGTGACACAGTGGCCTCTTGGGTTTGGGAGGCTGAGCTGGACAATGACTGTGGCTACTGAATGCAGATACCAGGTCAAAAAGGCAGTGGGAAGAGAAGGACATGAAGGACTAATGCAAAACAAGAGGCAGCACGCTTGCCTCTGCACCAGGCTGCAGTGGCTGCAGACAGGAAGAGCCATGTGCCCCCAGCAGTCCTGCAGGCAGGGGTTAGCACTCCCAAGGGTGGGGGAATATGTCTTAAAGAGAAAATAGTGGTCAAAGACTGAACACAGAGAGACCTGATTATGATTTTTGCCTTTTCTATTATTTTTCCTTGTGGAACAGATTAACAGCAATTATGAAAGCTCAAATGTTAAAGGTCAAATTTTGAAAAAGAGGCAAAAATAAACTTCCAGGGAAACACAGTACTATTAACAGTACAGACAAAGCAAACACTGGAGCAAAGCCTAAGGAAACATAGGATGCTGGCACAAGAGTCAAATCATTTGGGTTTCCTTTAATTTTTTCATTTCCTCTCCTCTCTGTGAAGGCAAACTGTCATACATAAAGATGAGAGAGTATTTCTGTTTGCTTATCAGAGAGAACAAAGGCTTCACAAGGCATCTGTCCAGCAGTGGCTAAGCACAACTCCCTGCATCAATCACTCACACGTGTGTCTGTCCCTCAGGAGCCCTTGCCCCAGTGTGGTCCAGCACAGCAGTGAGTGCATCTGGCCCCCAGCAGCAGGGCAGGGCTCAGCCTGCTGCTCCCTCGGGGGCTGCAGCACCTCACACCAGCTCCGTGCTGTGCTTGGAGGCAGCCAGGCAACAGCAGTCAGGTTTTAGGAGGGAGGACAGGAAGGTGAGAGCTATGGGGCTCCTGGTGTGCAGTGATGGATCTGGGACTGGATCTCCACAGGTGCCATCTCCCACAGCATCCCCGATGGCAAATGCTGGCACTTGATTCACTCCTGCTGCGTGAGGCTTTCATTTCAGTCAAATTAAGAGAAATGCACAGGGAGAGCTCACAGGTTATTGCAGCTGGGATAACTCTTTACCTTTCCTTGCCAGAAATGTCAACACAAACAGGGTGAGCTATGAACTCAGGAGAGTCGCTGGTATTTGCCAGCTGGCTCCATCAAACTTCACAGGAGATGTGATAACAGACACGCCACACTGCCTCCATCAGCCAGCTCCTGACAGCCTCATCACAAGTAAAAATTAATGTTTTCAAAAATTTATGTGTTTACCTCTTTGTTTCTTCCTTTTTGGGAATCTGTCCAAAGAAACGGAGAGCAATTCTCCCTTTTCCCAAGCTCCAGATTAAAAGAGATCAGAAGCACTTAAGAATCCAATATGAGAGGGATTCAGACACTACAACATAGGAATCACTTGTCTTGTGTCTGACACACATTAAAAAAGTGAGATGAAGGGAGAGTATCCTGTGAGAGATGCAAGTTAGTCTTTTCTGAAAGATGCAGAAGTGGTTGAGAGAGGGTGATCTACAGCACAGAAACCAAGGCAGCCCTTTTCTCCAGTCCCTCCAGGACTAAGCACCTCTGGCAGACTCAAGGGCATCTGGCCATACCCTAAGGGACGTGTCGCTTTGTTCCATGTCACCATCATCTGAAGTCCTTCTCAGGACATTGAGTGTGCTCCCATGTTAATGACCAAGTAGCTTGTGATAGAACCTATTGTTCAAAATAATCCATTATTCCTGCATTCATTAATTTAGACACTTTAGCAGTAAAGGAAATTTACAGTGGGATGTAGCATGATGTGTTTGCGCTTATATTTACAGAACATGCTACGGTGCATTTTTGTCTCCCCCATAAATCACACAAACTGCTGCTGTGTCTCATGTACTCCAATATATTAAATGCAATAGTCTCTTTTATATTCTTCAGCACAGAGGAGGATCTCACACTGGCTACGGAGATTGCTCCTAATGTCATTGAAAGTCAGGAGCCAAAAATCCCTGAAGTACTGAATGTCACTGGCAATATTATGGTACATGGACAGATGAACATGATGTCAAGCCCCGTGTCTGCTCCAGAAGCTGGAAGAACAGCACTGCGTGGAGAACAGAAGCCTGTGCAGGATGGCGACTGTGCTGCAGAGGGATTCCTGGAGCGGCTCCCACGATAACTATTAAACCACAGATCCTCATTTCACAGCAGTGCTAGACAGTTTTCTAGGAATCATCCCTTAGGAAATGAGGCTATCTCATCAGCGGTGCAGAACTGGCTACTCTGTAAAGCCATATTGCAGTTTGGAAGTGCTGGAGAGCTACTGGCACTCGGAACACGCCAGGCTCACACAGAAGAGCCCAGAGCTGCTCTCCACAGCACACGGCCTCCGTGCTGGTTCCTGCCCCTGGAAATACAGCCCCGACCTTCACAGGAACCACACCTGAAACGCCAGCTCTCCCCTCACAGCGGGGCACTTCCACCACATGCACGGGGCCCATCTTCCCGGCCCGGAGGAAGATGTCTGTGGAGACCCGCGCTGCCGTGCCCGGCTCCGCCCGGGCAGAGGTGCCAGGCCACGGCCGGGACCAGGCCCTTCCACCGGGACCCCTGTCAGACACATCCCCCGGCCCACCACTGCACTGCAGCGGGGATGAAGGGGACAAAGGTGTGGTTTGCAGGGGATTTTCCCGGCAGAGGAGCAGTGGGAGCAGCGCAGGCCCTGCAGGGCAGGATGGACGGTGCCATCCGCTGACCCGGCCCTGCCGCTCCCACCGCCCCGTGCAGGGCACAGCCCCGGGCCCAGCGCCTCGCAGGAGACGCGGCGGACACAGAGGCTAACGCCGAGCCACAGACAGCTGGGCAGCAGGAAACCTTTGGGCTTTCACCGACTGGTGCTCCTGTTTCGTTCCAGATTTAGCAACCATTGCACAGACGCAACACGAACCAGTCAAGGCTCAGCTATGGGGACAGGCTGATAGACACAAGTACGTCCCTACGCTTTCGAAAGCCACCGTAACGTGCAATACTCTTAGCTTATTTTAATTAACAGAGGCAGGATGAACTAATTGTGGATGCCCGTGCAGTCGGTCTGGGAGCTGCACTAATCTAGGACAGCCAGTGTTTTGACAAAGGGGACAGTGACATATGCTACCGAGCTGGTTTTCATGGGGGGCAGAGGCAGCGAGGCCAGAGAGGAGTAAAGCAGCAGCAGCGTGAATGCCAGCACTTCCATCTTCATTAGCAGTGCTCCCTTCCGTGCGAACAGCCCATCCCGAGCCAGCACAGCCAGGCTGTAGCAGGGCCACATGTAACTCTTGGTAAGAAGAGGAGTAGTGCTGTGAAAACAAAATCTGGAGTACAGCAGAGAAAATGGTCGTGCCAGCCTTTATACCGAGTTAGGCAACAAAACCTCCACAGGAAGAAAGCAACAGTGCAATAAAGCAAGAAGAGGTGTCTTTTTTTCACACCCTGTGGTGTTCCCAAATACCAGGAGTGCAGGAACGCAGATGGAGTGATCTGACAGATATCAGCCTGCGAGGAGCACGGAGGAGCTGTGGCTGCAGCAGTGGCAGAAGGGGCTGCCAGCATCACAGCACTGAGTCCAGCCCTTCTCAGCTGCTGGCACAGCTGGTGACATTTGCTGTTATGCTCCCATTCATTTTTCCAGCTCCTCTAATATTTACTAGCTGGACAGGCTGGGTGATGACTTGGCATTCGAGTGCTCTGCCACACAAACCCTACCAGCACTACCAGACACAAGCTACGTGGCCATTCTGTCCTGGCTTCCCGTCCAGCTCCCCAGCCCGAGGCTGCCTCAGACCCCAGCTCCCGTTTGCTCTTATCCCCTCCTCCGCCAAAGAATTGTCCATAGTTTTTTTTTCTTTCTGCTGGTAATATTTGGGAGTTTTAAAATTATCTGTTGCCAGGGACTAATCCCACCCTCCTAAAACCCCTATATGGGCCCTCTTCACAGGCAGCCACCAGCCCTCTGCAAATATCCACCTGAAGGCAGGGTTTAAACACCACACCCCTCCGTTCTTTGGGCTCAGTCCCTCAAGTTAATGAAAACACAGGTCACAACCCAACACCTCAGTATTAAAGCACACATTAAAAGCAAGTTTTGAGTCCTATATTGTGCTACCTGCAGCTCACACTGACTGGGGAACCTCGGTCCATATATTAGCCACTCAAGAAATGAAGAAATTATGAATTCCACTTGCACATCCTGAACTGTTTTTTCTGGCCAGACTAGGCATTATTTAGGGAAGAAACTCACAATTTGTTGCAGTGAATTTTTTGAGAATTTAGCAATCTGCTCACAGGCCATTTTCAGACAGAACAAAGGAGGAATTCATCCAACAACTTTATTAATTGCAAATTAATTTCTCATGTGTAACAGAAGGACCATCCACTGAGCTATACCTCCTATGCAAAATTTTCAGAACACATTGCACACAGCAATGCAGCAGCACAAGTACACTGTCAGAAAGGAGAAACTCGCTCTGTTACAGAATCTGAAAACAATGAACCAAAGCTAGGCACTGAAAAGGAACTAAAATACCAAAGGTAAAGAGTAACTGGAAATTGTGACTTTCAGATAATGAGAACTCAAAAGATTTGTGGTGGAAATATTTCTTGTCCTGCAAGGGGAAAAAAAAGGCAAAAAAGACATTTCCCCTTCCCTAGTTAATCCCAAGAAGTCAGGTCAAGTCTTCAACACTTTCACAAATGACACCAACAAGCTTTGAGGAGTGTCATCAACTATCCTGAATCTGCTGTATTGCAGAATCAAGCAGATTTGCCAAACATATTTTAAAAAAGAAAACTTGTAATCCTGTTTCTGCAGTTTCAGACAGTCCCCAGCAAAATCTGGTTTGAGAGACTTGCAGAAACCAGTACTTGCCTGTGAGCTCCCTTTCTGAAAAACACTGAGCTCCTGCTCTAATTCCAGAGGAGAAGAGCACAATCAGAGCCGCTGAGCTGGGATGCGTGGGGATGAGCACAGCCCCAGCTCTCTGACCCTGTAGGGACAGGGGTGACAGCAGCATGGGGGGATGACAGCTGTGCTCAGAGAGCAGCCAGCCCAGCCCAGCCCAGCCCTCTGCAGAAGATGCAGAGACACGGTCAGGGTGCAGGTCACCTGCAACCTCACCTGCTCAGCTCACCATGGCCAGGACAGCGCTGCACAGGCAGCATCCAGCCCAAAACATTCCAGCCCAGCAATTAACCCCAGGAAAGGCTTTGCTTTCTGCACTAGAGTGAGTTTAAACGTGAGTAGATGTGTCTGCGTTTCTGGGCTAGCCCAGGCTGATGGCTGCCCTTCACTGTGATCCACAGAGCTGTGCAAGAGTGCAGGTGACAGCAGCTGCCAGTTACAGCCACCAAAAATAGCCTTTACAACCCCAGCAAAGTCTTAACAAAGTGAGGCCTTAAAAACAGAGCTACAGCTGAATCCCCTTTCCAAGAGAAGCCTGTGTGACACAGGTACAACAACAGCTGCACACCCTGTTACTGAACAGGGATTTCTCAGCTACATGCTGAGTACTCTGTCACCAGTAGTGATGCAAGCCTGACTCAATGCATTTTGGTCTCTAGTTTTGAGCTTGGATGTGCCTATTTTGCTTCCTTGAGGAAAGAGGTGTGTTTTCCTCTGTGTCACCAAGGTCTCCTCACCTTCTAATGTGAGAATGCCAGGGTGGTGCTGAGAGGCTTTACACGGAGAGGTGACAACACAACACACAAGGAGCGCAGCCAGAGGGGGCTTCACCCCTTTGAAGTAACACTACCAGAGAGTTCAACTTCATTCAGGCAACTGTGAGCAAAAAGAGCCAAAACTTGTATCAGTATCCTCTGCTTACACCAAACACTTTTTTGAGACTTGTAGTGTCAGGCATGAAATAGAGCTTGCATGGTAATGTTCTTATCTAAAATGCATTCTTACATTTAACTTAACTTTCAAAAACACTCAACTAGAATATCCTGTCAAAGGAAAAGCAAAGTTAGAATTTCAGAAGAGGCTGTTCAGTTGTTTTAATCATCTACTCCAGTTCTAAGTTCCTATTGTATAAATAACATGTATTTTAATCGTGTCACATAAATTAACTCCACATACAAAGTGAAATCAAACACTTCAATTAAGGTTCGTGTGGTAGAAATATCCTCATCTAAATGAGCTCAAAGGAAAGCACTCTCAAGACTTGAAAATCATCTTCATTCTTTACCTCAGCGCAG
The DNA here is from genome assembly GCF_015227805.2 of Hirundo rustica. Taxonomy (NCBI): domain Eukaryota; kingdom Metazoa; phylum Chordata; class Aves; order Passeriformes; family Hirundinidae; genus Hirundo; species Hirundo rustica. The sequence goes on from NC_053464.1 coordinate 8,314,759, forward strand.
AAAGAACAGATTTGAGTTGAGGGAGGCTGGAGATGTGCTGCTCCAGCAGTTCAAGGTGTCCCCAGAGTTTTGCAGAAGCACTGAGGTGTCTGGTCCTGGTTCCCCTCACTCATCTGCTCCTCTCCTTCTCCTCCTGCTCCTTGGCTGAGGCCAGCCTTCCCCCTTGCCCCCATGTCCTGCTGTGCTGAAACTGCTGCATCAGGCTGTCCCTCCCACCACTGACGACGCCCAAAGCCCTACAGAGGAACACCTCTGAGAAACACCTTTAATTTGGTTAATCCCCTCGGTGGGGTCAGGAGCTGGTCCCCTGCTCGCTGAGGTTTGGGCTGTCTCCCCTGGGACACCCTGCACTTTTCCCCACAGGTGCTGCAGCTGCCTTCATTCATACCCAGCTCTCCTTGCCACCCTGCCACACCTATCAGAGCACAGCACCAGCAGAGACCACTCATCACGTGTGATTAATGACACATCCCTTAGTCCTTGTCCCAGCAAAAATCCCACACTGTCTTCAGCCCTGGAGATACATTGCAAAAGCTCTATCATCATCATCATCATCATCACCTCAATATTCAAAGCCCAGTGAGAAATCCCGTGCTCTTCCAAAAAGCTAGCACAGGATTTTCTTGGGAAAAAAAGCACAGGTGACATCAGTAGCCCAAGAATTTCCACAGATTTAAGAAAATCCCTCAGATTTCAGAACAGTTCTGGCTCTCAAAATTTCTGCCTTAGCAAGGTGATTTTGGTGGCTACTTAAAAGCAGAGCAAACTGCAATTGTCACACGATCAGCACAGCCAATTGAATTAGAGAAGAATATTTATGCACTGAACAAGTTTGAATCTGCAGAAAAACCTGCTGGGAGCGATTTGAAAAGACTAATGAGACTTTTCCCATCACCAGGCGGGTATATTCTCCTTTAAAGGTTTATGAGCATGTCATTTAGTTTCACTACAGCTTTTGCAAAATCATTAATGAACTTGTGAAAACAATTAGAGAGATAAAAGGCCAAGAAATTTATGTGTTAGCCTGAAACCTGTGATAATTCAGAGTAGGCGAGGCAGAGGAGAATGCACTGCTTTGAAGGCATCAGACAGAAGATCCTGGTGGTTTATGCCTTTTAAAATTATCATTCCTAGTTTTGCTCCTGATAATATTTAAGTGGAAAAATATCTTTTTAGAACTTGATCTTGGAGACTCTGTTGCTTATTAAAACAAGAGGGACAGCAGAACAATCTCGTTAGGGCGAACAGAAAGACATGAATGTCAGGCCATATAAAATACACCTCATTAATATCTGCATGAAGTGAATGGCAGAGGCATGAATGCTATAAAGACTGCATCTGTCTTTGATCTTTTGAAGCTACCTTTGAATAAGTCCCAACCAACTACAGATTGCAGAAGAAAAGCAAATGTTCAAAGGGAGAAAGGACCTAGAATCACAGACTCAGTGCCACAGCAGTCTTTTCTTACTCTGGGCTTGCACGGATTATTTTGGCAAATGAGCCCACCAAACACTGTGACCAGTGAATTCACTCAGTACTTTCCCTTGCAAAGGCATTTTCTCTTCTGTGCCAGGCTCACAGGAACAGGAATGGACATGGAGAAAGCCCTGTTCTGCTTTAGAACACCACATTCTCCCAGCGAGCAACTCCAGCTCCCCAGCAGCACAAAATACACTTCGGGGATGTCTGTGCACATCAGAGCTCTGGGCAGCAGCACATCCAAGGATCCCACTCCTGGGCCAGGGCTGGGGCTGGATAGCCCAAGGTGCTGTCACCAGGGCAGCACAGGACTGAGCTGCAGTCCAACCCCCCTGCAGCTGTCAAACTGCTCCCCTGCTTCCCCAGTGGCTTCCAGCTGCTTGGCAGCCCTCAGACAGGACCTGCTCTTCAGTTCAGCACCCATGCTCCACCTGATAGCATAATCTTATCTGTCTTCATTACTAAGGAATAACCAATTAATTTTAGAGAGACTGCTCTGGGAACAAACCAAAAGGTAATGACCAGCTTCCTAAAGTGACAACCAAGCTATAATTTTTCCCTTCTGTATATAAAGACTTCTGTATTCTCAGCCCTGTGCAACTGAGCCTTGTGCCTTGGCATCCACCATCATTCCTGCAAGTGGTTTCTCTTCTTCACTAGCTCCTCTCAGACATAAAATTGGTAATTCAGAAAATGGAGACTGCAAACTTCACTTCTTCCCCTTTCCCTCAGAAACACCAAAAGTTTTACCAGCTATGTGGCAAAAAAAATACCTAAATATAGGCCAAAAAACACCATCAATTCTGGATGATTTACAGGTTAAGTTTGAAGATAAACTCCAGTAGAATCTTGCTGTCTCTGGGAAAGTCTGGAAATTGAATCTCTTCTCCTCTGCCCATTAATGACCTGGAACCAGCAAATGGGATCACAGTAGTCTGTCCCATCACAGCCTCACGGCTTAGGTAATGTCTGAAAAGCGTTTGGACCACAGGAAGGGGAGCGTTTCCAGTGCGGTTTCATTTCTGAGGTGACTATGTCACTTGCAGAAATAGAGCTTGGCTGCCTCCGTCATGCCATCATTTATAAGTGGTTTAACCTACGTGCTGGGCTCTCTTTTCCAGTAGCTGTGGACAATTCTAGTTTGGGTCCAGAGTCCCAAAGCTCGAGACAAGTACACTGAACTCCTGGCCGGGAGTCAAGCCATCTTGGAGCAAAAGAACGAGTACAAATGGCTCAGAGTCAGCACAGAGTGATAGAAAAAAAAGCAGGACATTTTACCACCCCCTACACTCACACAAACTGGACTGCACTAAGCAGGATTGGTCCACAGCCCAGAAAAAGTACTGGAAATCTTGGCAATGACTCCAATGATTTTAAATCATTTTAGTGGTGATTGAGAAACCCTAGCTGGAATCTTCAGGCTCTAGGATCCACCCCTAGGAAGAGCTGCATTATATCTTCTGCTACAACAATCAGCATCTTGCACAGACCACCCTTGTGCACACCAGCTGACACTGCAGCCCCTGCTGCCACTCCATAAATCTGCACGCCCCAATGCTCGCTCCTCTGTATCAGAATCTGGCCCTGCCTCTGTGTCTGGCAGGGAAATTTGCATTGAGAGGTTCTCCACACTAGTCATTCCTTCCTTCCTCAACGTGCTCCAGGCTTCTGATCGCCTTGTTTGGATTCTCCTCTCATCCCTCAAATCTTCCTGATGGGAATAAAATACACAGTAGATGACAACGTTCAAGTCATTTTCATGTCACGTCTGATAGCTGTGGTAGGAGGGTTATTGATACTGTTATTAATTCTTCCATTTCAATTTTCCCTATACATTTCTGCCCCCAGCAAACCCTCGGTATAAAATTATTTCCTGAATTGTTTCCAGCCTGCTCCTGATGTTGCTCTCAGAATGATCTGAAGACAGATAATACAGCTGTCATTTCTCAAGGCTCCACTGCCATGCTTTGATAAAACCCAAATCGTGGTTTTGATGGTGCCAGACTTTACAAGCCTATTAAGCTGTCTCTGCCAAGAGATGGTTTTCCCTTTACAAGTTCTGGGCTGACACAGGATTTCCATGCTCTCCACAACATTTAACATCCCATCTCTGCCCAGTTGTCTGCCTTTTTTTAATTATTTTTTTTTAATCTGTTTGCCATTATAGCAGCAGACTCAAATGAGAAAATAAACACAGCCACAAGGAGCAATCACTTTATTTGTCCTCAAGCAGGGTGTCAAGGACAAATATTTGCATTTAAACAGGAACATATAAGCTGTGCCAAAAAAAACCCACAAAAAACAACAACAAAAAAACCCCCACCAAACCTGCCTTCTGGTTTGGATTTCTGTACCTTTGTACCTTTTTTCCTGCTAAAAAAATCCCACATTTCCTCCTAAATCTGAGGAATTAGAAGCTATGCATATGGCCAAGAACTGCATTGAAATCCCAGCAGCTTTAGTGAGTCTCAGACACTGCAGACAGTAGAGATGTAGAAGAGGTGGGAAGAACAAGACCTACATTTCATTCCAGCTCTGTTTCATTACTTCAGACATTCACGATTCTGATCTTCAAACTGAGTCTTGCAGGAGATACCTGGCCTTCTCCAGTCCCCCATGATTTTGCTCATGTGGATTACACTGCACAGGAGGCAGACACGTTGATTTAACCTTTACTAAAACATCAACTCCTGGGAATGCTGCTCAACTGATACTCATCAGTACTTGCACAGGGAAGAGCCAAGAGTGAGCCCCAGCAAATAGGGCTGATGGGCAGAGATTGAAGTCAAAGAAGTCCAGCTTTGAAAGAAAAGCTTGTTTTCCAGCACTGAGAATAACTAAAGCACAGCTTCTCCAGGGAAGTGGCAGACATGGAAGTGTATCCCTGCTGGGTGATATCCTTGGGTCTGCTTCACCTCTCCCTGTACATCCAAGCCAAACAGACATTGTGCAGTGGTCCCATCCCACATTGCCTGACTCAGGGCTGAGGGCCTTTGGCTTACCTGGGTCCTGCTGAGAAACAACAATCTGCAGCCAAGGAACATCTTCCCCAGCCAGGGCTTAGCTCTCACTGCCCTGGCAGAGCCAGTGGGAGCCTGGGGACCTCCAGGCTTGGAACTCCAGAGCTTTTATACTCAGAGACAGATCCTGTTTGGGTTTTTTTAGAACTATGGACTATGTTGAATAAAAAGTTCTATCCAAGCACTAATGAGTGAAGCACATGATAGACTGCAGCCATGCCACCACTCTCTCCTTTCCTTAGGACTCTCTCAGAAGGTGCCTGCTCTGCAAATGGCTGTGGTCCCAGAGATGCTGGGCTTTGCTGTCTTTCCTCATAAAAGGTTCATCTCCCAAAGGTCATGTTCCAGCCAAAAGCCCTCCAAAATGACAGCCCACCACAGAGCAGTGATGTCCCCTGCCAGCAGCACACAGCCAACTGGCAGAGCACACCTGCAAGTCTACCCCAGCTCTGCAGTCAAAGCAAAAGCCTGGTGCTCTGCACTGCCACAAGGGGAGGAAGGACTGATACATCTGTGCCACCTGTTGCTAGACCACTTAGATCATCCCAAAAATGTGCACAGTGCCTGCACCATGGAACTGGCTCATTTTCCTACACACTGTGGCAGTGTCTGTCACTGGGAATGTGCTTCCCAGGTGGACAGCTCGGGCACCTGAGCAGAGGCTTTGACTCTAAATAGCAAAACCATAGCGGCCTTCAATGCAAGGGTCAGGCAACACAGTTCACTTCAAACTCTTCCCTTCCAAGCTTTCTAGACGCTTGGAAGAGCCAGCAAAAAAAGGGGGACAATATTGGGACAATATTGCTTGTTCAATTGTTTTTCCATCCATTACACATACTTACAACTGAGAGACTGCTCCAACTAGATAAGCAACAGAGCCACATTTACACTTGCCCCTAAATCACTGGCTTCCCAGTAACTGCTCTAGGATGGCAAGAACATCAAGTTAAGAAGCAGTAATTTTCCAGCATGAAGAGATGAGGTCATATCTGCCTATTCTCCTTTAGACTTCCCAGTGCAAGAGTGAGCTGTTTCTTTTTTATGCATTGCAGGTGCCTTTCAAGCATACTGTAAGTTGTTTTCTAACGAGCTGGAACATCTTGCTTGATGACATCTCTGTTCAAACTGTTATTTTTCTCCAGCTGGGTCAGGGTTTTCTGACTCTTACACAATGAGAAAAGCACACCCATTTTCCATGATTTTTATATTGCAAAGGCTCAAGTGTATGCTCAGATGCAGCCACCTGGCATCCACCCTTCTTCCAACCAGTTGCTTCCCCTTCCTACCCAGCTCTGTCCACAGGGGGACATTCCCTTTCTCCCTTCAGCTTCAGGAGAGCAGAACCAGTCATGGTCCTTGCCCATGATGACACGTGTCATTTTCCTGGCCCACAGGACAATGCGACAGAAGCAGCCCGTGCCCTGCCCTGAGGAGCAGCAACACGTGCAGCAGGTACCCCGCACAAATGTGTCTCTGACGAGCAGCCACCAGCTTGTGACACAGCCAGGGCTGCTGCCAGATGAGCTCACCTGCCACAGCTCACAGATCCTCATCCAGCACTTGGCCCATTTGCAATTATTTGCTTTTACGGCGTCTCTTGCTTGACAATAAACCTACCCATGCCGCAGCGTTTCACGAATAGCCATGCAGGGCTTTTACCTCCAAAGGAAATTCCCAGGGAGGCCACTGTTTCCACTCCATTACTCTTCCTCCACTGACACCAGGTGTCCACCCTCCCCAGCAGGCACAGAGCAGCAGATGTGTGGCAGACCACGCCGCACAGTTTGTTAGATCGAGGTTAGAAAAAGCAATAATAAGCCCGTCTGTCACGGAGAAACAGACCGCTTTAATTATGGGTGTGCTCTGACAGGAAGAATTTGCCGTTCAAGCCCTTCATGGCGCTCTCCCAAAAATAGATGAGGACCCCAAGAACGTCAACAAACATATCCTCACATCACCCCTGCTGCGTGAAGCAAAATCCATTTCACAGAGAGGAACGTGAACGGGGGTGTGTGCCTACAGAAATCCATGGCACACAGAATCTACCAGCTCCCCTGATGTCACAGAGTCCCTTGTTGGGAGGCGAGGCCTCCCATCGCAGCTAGGCACTCATTTAACCCCTCTGCAACATTCTACCTAAAATGTCACAGTGTTTTATTAAGCTTTGTGTTGTTGCGCTTGATTATCGACTGAAAACCAGAATAGAGGTAATTCCTGCCTTCTTTCCACCCTCCTGAGCTGCCTTCAGATTATTTAGTAGCTTGACTGCAGAATGCAAAAGCCATCCTGTCTTTCTCATCCTTAGAGAGACTGGTTCTTGCTTTGGTTACAACAAGGATAGCAAAAAATATCAACTGCATGTTAAAGATGTCTCTGTCACTCAAGTTGCCCCAAGGGAGCTTTAGGTTGGAAATTAGGAAAAATCTTTTCACTGAAAGAGTTGTCAAGCATTGGAACAGGATGCCCACAAAAATGGTGGAGTCACCATCCCTGGAGTTATTTAAAATATGTGTGGGAGATATGATTTAGTGGCGTACTTGGCAGTGCTGGATTAATGGTTGGACTCAATTTAAAGATTCTGTCCAGCCTAAAAGATTCTATTATTCTAACATTCTGTCCCAGCAAACTGCAGGAAAATTTCTTTGCCCCTTCAGATGCAGAGACCTGTGAGAAGGCAGTGGAGCCACCATCATTCAGGTGATGTAGCTCTCATCTGCTCTGCAATTCCCACTGTCCGTCCCACGCAGCCCAGGCACAGGAGAGCAAAATGTCAGCCAGAAGTGGAATATCTTGGAAAAAGGATGGCAGCACGATAACATTAAACACCCAAAATAATCCTGCAGGCAGGGAGTGTGCAGCCTGAACAGCAGCAAGTCCTCCAGGAGCAGCAAGGCACAGAAGGGGGCACAGAGAAGAGCAAGGCACAGGTCAAAGAATTTTGGTCTCCTCTCACCCTGACTTTGATGAGGTGCTCAAAAAACATTAGGAATGGAGAAACTGGAATTTGGGTCTTGGAAGTCAAAGGACAACTATAAAGTAGAGCAGTGCTTCAGCCGGTATTTAGGGGCTGGATTGTGCTCCCGCTCTTAAATCATAGAGCAAAGAGCTCAATAAATGCACTGCCTGGACATCCTGCTTCTGGCCAGACATTATTTGGCGGCCACTGCCACCTCGTGGCACTGTCACCTTCACAGGGGCCCCGAGACCAAGCAAGGGCTCTTCACCCTGTCACTCAGCCATGAACAACACAGCTTAAAACAAAGGAGCTCTCTGGACTGCAGTGGCATAGAAGCAAGAAGAGACCAGACTGCGTCGTTTTCCTCAGCTGGAACGCCCTTGCAAAACATCCTCTGCCTAATTCCAGGCCAGGACTTCCATGCCTGCCCCTGTCAAGACATTTCTGCCAGTGCAACAGAACAAAGCAGGTTCTGCTGCATTCAAAGTGCACTTGTAACTAAGATTTTTTACATGTGGTACAGTTGCCCTTTAGAAAAGGGAAATCTAACATTTACAAGAAGAATAAAGCCCAGAGAGATGTGAAGTTTTCAGTCCTGATGCATGGCTGAGAAAATACAACACCTGTACTGCCAGAGAATTTGCTCAGGGTGTCTGGGATGATATCTCCTGCAGATAAGGCATTGTTGGCATTACCCCAGCTGTCCCTGCTGTCTCAGAAGCTGTTCCAACGAGATCACTCGACACATATTTGGTAGGAGCTGATGTAGAGCACTGTTTTCATGGTCTGCACACAGTCCTTTGGGCAAGAGTCACCCCGGGCTAATCCAGGCAGCACAACAGCAGAAAACATTTCCTCTAGGGGAAAATAAAACCTCTTCCAATCTTCCCCTCCACAAGTCAATAAAACAGCAAAGGCTTTGTAAAAATGTGGGTGAAACATGCAAGTCATATCCTTGAAGCTGTAACACCCACTTTCAGATGCCCAGCAGAAGACAATCTGACCATGTCTTATTTTCCCCTGCCGGGTTATGTGGGAGTGTACACACACAGAGCAGGCACCCCTGTAATTATTACTTTCACCTGCCTACCCCCAGCTCCTCAGGCCATGTAAGCAGAAACCCTCCCTCTTGCTGCTGTGCGACCCCTGCCCGCTGTCTCCAGTGACATTTGCTGTTGCGGTCTCCCTCCCAAAGTCTTTTCATTTTGGAAAGTGTCAAGTAAGTGGCAACACTGGCAGGGAGAATAATTTAAACATCCAGAGTCCAAGCTCCCATTAAAACACTGGCACACGCAGGAACACATACTGATATCCCAAGGAACGATGGCCAACCTCAGAAACAATAGGCAATTTTCCTCTGTCTCCTGCTCCTTTTATGGCTCATACTACCTGTCAGAAGTAGCTATTAAGGAGCTCATACCACAGCATGGCAGAGAGGGGGGGGGGAACCCAAAGTATACCACAAAACATTCTCCCTCAAATTCCGCCCATCAAAGGGAGTTCGATCTCCAGCTGTCTAACATTTAAGAAATATCAAGTAAAATGCTCAGAATAGGCTGGAAAATGCTGGGTTTTGCCATTATGCTTACTACTGAGGGAAACATTTTTGATGGGGTGACCTTTGCATCGAGCTGTGTTCATACTGAAATGCATTCTGCAGACCATGAAAAAAGCTGCTCCTTTTGACAGCTGAACTCAATAAGTAAGAACTATTTAAGAGAAGCTGCTTTACAAACAGTGGGTGGCAGATGACAATTAGGTTTTTTTCTTCTATTATGGAACTGGGGGGGGGGTTTGGGGAAATTATCACCATTAGTCACAGTGTACTTGAGACAACAACAAAGAAGGACCAGGCTCTCTCTGTCTCCTTTGCCAAGTTTTATTTTCCCTGTGTATCTGCACACATCGCCTTTACTCCTCCCTACATGCACACACACACACTCATTCTTCAGTCTGTTCCCAATTTTGTCTCCCTTTGCTTTAATTCAACCCTAAATGTCTTAAATATTTAAATATGCTCAATGCAAATCTGACCAGCTTCCTGTTGGAAGTGTTTTGCGTTGGTCCTTGAAGACCAGGATAAGAAAAGCTGAATCCAAGCAAGATGGGGATTAAAAGAGGAGGAGGGGGGAAAGAGTGGTGCATGGAAGAGAGGGGACACAGCACAGATCCTTCAGCAGCACTCAGTTACAGGGAGAGCAGGAGCTGGAAATGTGGGAATGGGGGAGCTGGGACAGAGGAAATGGGGGAACAGCAAACCCAGGTGCTTCTTGGCCATTGTCAAGGTTTTGGAAGCACCATCCCTTGTGGGGATCCCCAAAGCATCACCCACCTCTGCAGAGAGCTGCTCATGGCTCTCCTCTGCCCCACCAGCTGAGGCTGCAAGCACCAGTAAAGCCCAGCTGGGTTCAGGAACACCAGTAAAGCCCAGCTGGGTTCAGGAACACCAGTAAAGCCCAGCTGGGTTCAGGAACACCAGTAAAGCCCAGCTGGGTTCAGGAACACCAGTCAAGCCCAGCTGGATCTTCCCATCACCGCCCCTTGATCCCCAATGACCCCACCAGCAAGGGCCCTGCTCTGAGCTGCAGTCCTCACCAGGAGAAGCTGTAGCACTCTCTTGCTGTGCTCCCTGTTTGTATCAGTTCTTCACTGTGTGCTGGACTGAATTTGAGGACATTTCCTGAGCACCAGACAATGTCCTGTCCTGGGCTGAGTATGTGGCACCTTTTTGCTAAGAAAAGGACTCAATTCACCAGACTATCTTCAGTAAAGTGATTTTTTTCCCTCAGCTCGGCACACACCACATCAGGCTGATGGGGCAGAGGCCACGAGGGCTGCAGGCCCTGGGTTCAGAATGGGCCCGAGGGTGCCAGGGGAGACACACACAAAGACGTGTATCAAGCACATTCCCATCAGGCAAGAGAGTACACAAAAGGGCAAGAAAAACTAATAAAAAAATCCTATCAAGAAGTTATTTGGCCATAAATGAACATCAGGGTGGCAACATCAGATACGACGGTTCTCAAATACTTTCCTTTCCCCTGAAGGTCAGGCAGCCCTTTAATAAAATTTGAGAATCACAGCTGTAAAGTCTACTCCTGCCTCTGTTCTCTGCCTGCAGAGGGAATATATATGCATGAGTCTGTACTTCAGATAGCTGAGGCTACAGATAACTCAAAAGATCTTCAAAAAAAGATAAAAACATCCTTTGTCATGCAGCAGCTCCCAAACCATGATTTTGGTGGAAAATAGGCACAGTCATATGAAAAGCTACACAAAGCATACAAAAGGCAACAAACAAAAGTATGTGAATTCAGGACACGGCTGAATCATTTTAATATCAGCTGAAGCTTTGAAAATGTGATTAGCATATAGTTAGGAGACACTTCTTTGCATCTAAAAATACCATGGCAGCTCTGGAAGAGAGCAGCCACCAGCAGAGCAGGAGTTGCATAAGCCTCCCTCAGCCATTGTCTACAGGGAGCAAAAGGGCCCCAGGTGCTTCCTTGGTGTTGTGGAAATAGCAGCTAGTTAATTTAGCAGCTTGATTTTTTTATGACACTTAGCATAACAAACACATCAAGGTCAGCCTGAAATAGTCAAAAGACATACATATTCACACCAGACACTGACATCCTTTGATAAAAGGCTGTGCATCTCCTGCAGCACTTCAGAAGTGATACCTATTTTTAAATGAAGGAGGAAGCAGCGTAAAGAGCCTCGTTTTGTGGCTCTGATTTGCATAAGTCCGTGCTCCCACATAGCAGCGACAATACCCAGGGCCATGGGCTGCTCCTAAATCGGTCCAGCTGGCAGCACTGCCTCTCCGAGCCAGCAGAGCCTGGGGGGGGCTGGACCTGTGCCAGCAGAAATCTTCCCTTCCATTGTTGGAGCTCTGGATGGGGCCTGGTTTGCAGAGCCCTGAAATGTGGGGAGATTTGCCGAGGAAAGCCAGATCAGCACAGGCTGCCCAGAGAAGGGGCCAGGATCAGCCCTTGTCCTTCAGACGGGCCGTAAATTGCGTTATCCTTCAGTCTCAGTGCTAAAGGCAAGGGCCTGAATGTCTCCTAGACTGCAAGGGAAGCCTGAAATCTCGATTTTTCTCAAGCCTGGGCAAGGGCCCTTTGCTTTCCCCCTGTGCCCTCCCCAGCTGAGCACTGGCACGGCCCCAGCCCTGCTGCAGCCCGCTCCCCACGTGCTTCCCAGATAATCCCGGGTGTTGTTCTGGGCAGGCTGCTGGTTTTACTTAAGGCAATTCTGTGCTTTTCATTGTGTTCTTAATTTTCATTTCACTGAGATTCACTCCATGACCGTGCCTTCTGGCTTCTTCCAGCTTCTGTCCTTTATTTTTACGGCTGGAGTCAGAGATGATTATCTCCAAGAAAGAGATTTCAGCTGCGTTATATTGATAGTAACTGCTGATTTTCCTGCTCTGTCTGATTTTCCATGCAAGATGCTTTTCGTGTAGCTTTAACTGTTGCAAATTGTCTGCCACGTCTCCAAGTTTCCCTTTCCCTGCTGTGGAAGGAGCCAGCACTCCTGGAAGGAGGGGATTGCAGCCCCTGGCAGGCCCAAAGGAGCTCAGCCTTGGGGAGGAGCACAGAAACCCCCACAAATGCAGCCTGCTCTGGGACAGCGTGCCCTCCCCAGCTGGTTTCCTGGTGTCCTCAAGCACCTCTGTCTGTGTGTCCCTGGCAGGAGGGACCTTCCTGTGCCAGGGCACAGCTCCTGCCAGACAGCAAGGGGGGCACAGGCTCCCAGCAGCCAGCATGTTCCAGTGCTGGTGTACAAGCTGTGGCACCTCCATCCTTGTCAGCACGTTCTGCAGCCTGAAATGGAGATCCTCCACCACAATGGAAAAATACCCAGGCAGCAGGGAAGCACTGCTCAAGGCCAGGACTGAAGGCACTGATGCCACCCAAAGTCACTATAAACTGGACCTGGCCAAGGCAATCCTTCTAGGGCATCATTTCCTCCACCCCAGGAGGTTTATGGAGGGGCCACAGGAATCTTCAACTCCGACTAAGCATCTTCATGCAGAGATACCCACCCCAGCTCTCCAGCAGCACTCTGTGTTAGCCTTGCCCACAGAGTGGGCTTGCTTCTCTCCCAGCACCACTCCAGGGTGCTCATGCTCCAGAGCATCCATCCTCAGCCCCTTTCCCAGGCCCCCAGCAGCCTCACTGCTCTGACACACCCGTGTCACAGAGCCTGGCAGTGCCACGAGCTGCTCACCTCCCTTACTGCACCGGCACCCAAAGCTGGGCGAGCAGACACCCCTGCGAGAGAAGGCACGGGCAGGAGAGCAGCGTCCCCACACTGTCACAGGTCACCAGCAGCCGCAAAAGATCCAGCAAGGTTCCCTCGACTGGCCCTGCTGCCCGTGCTCTGCAGGAGACGCTTGTCTGACTTGAGCATCGGAGTTTTTGCTCCCTGCCAACTTGCCAGCTCCCTCTGCTGACACGGGCTGCCTGCTCATCTCCAGCCCTGCAGTGCCTCCCCCACACCAAAATCCAGCAGGGCTGTGCCCATTCCAGACCCTCACATCATCCCCCAGCCTTGGGAAATAATCTATGTCAGAGCAGGCACTACTGAAAGTTGCTGCTGCCTCAGCATTTTTATTTGCAATCAAAGCGGCATTTTTTATTTTTTGTAATAGTTTTTCCCCCTTTGGCATTTTCATTAAAAGACCAACAGGAAAAAAAAATCCTCAACAATCCCAGAGTGGAAGTTATAAGCAGCCTGACACCTGGTAATGAGATATTTCAAGCTCTGGTCTGGCACTTTTATGGTATTTCTGAACCAAGCACTCAATCAAGTGGGCTTAGAACAGAAAGTTTGTTACTCCCAGGTTTTTCATCTTACATTTCAGCAATGGAAGGATGCAGTACAAAAAGGCAGGCAAATACCTAGCAAGTAAATACTTTTACCACAGTAGAATTATTCCCCTCAACAAAAGGGCTTGTGAGATGGCTCCTGAGACCGTGCTCAGCTTTCACAGCCCACCTGAGCACACTTTGGCTCCTTATTTGAAATGCCTCATGACTTTTCTCAAGGAAGGAGTGCTCTAGCAGTCCCTTTGTCTGTCCACCCCGTTGTCTTCCCTTCCCCAAGCAGCTGTGCAAACCAGCACACACCTCCACTCAAAGCTGAAGCAGGGCAGTAGAGGTCCAAGACTGTCCATATCCTGCAGGCAGAAGAGATGAGAAATTGCTGTTTCAAAGCAACAGCACAAAGATGATGCCCACTGAACCACTCGTGTACCAGATTTGTCTGGAAGGGATTTGTCCCCCCCTTGCACGGGGACCCTTCTCCCTGTGCTGGCTGGCAGTGTCTGCCCAACACAGACTCTCAGCAAAGCTTTTCCTCCCTCCTTGCTCCAGCATCTCGGGGAGGTTGTGGCAACAATAGTGTGTGATGCCCTCACTGAGCTGGTCAATGCTTTTAAAATTGCTGCAGGCCCTCAGTCCCTGAGGGTGAGAAATGCCAAACCCCGTGGAAGGGGCACAGCCAGCACCACCCAACACGTCCCTGCAGAGCCCCAGGCACCTGGAACCACAGAACAGCAGGAGGAGACTAAGATGGGCGGGTTCCCATGAGCAGGAAGGAAGATAACTGCACATTCCAGCAGCCACCCTTATCTCCACCTGAGAGACAACAAAGCTTTCACCCAGTCACCCTCACATCTGGGGCTGAATTCCTGTGAGATAATCAGAATGTGTCCACTCCAGCCACAACTCCAGCCAGGGCTGTGCTCACCCTTGTCAGGAGTCCTGGGGAGGCTGGAAGGGATGTTTTGCCCTTGCAGGAGCTCTGCAGCACCCAAAGCAGAGCAGAGCCACCATGGAGAGGTGACTGTCGGGCACTGAGATGGGAGAAGAGCCAGCCAGGCACTCGTGCTGCTCTGGTTTTGTCCCGTTGGACACAAGGAAGGGAAGGTTTGCCCAGAGCACAAGGAAGGGAAGGTTTGCCCAGAGCACAAGGAAGGGAAGGTTTGCCCAGAGCACAAGGAAGGGAAGGTTTGCCCAGAGCACAAGGAAGGGAAGGTTTGCCCAGAGCACAGCCGTGCCTGGGCCCCTCACTCCCTGCCACAGCAGCTGACACCACCCAAACACCGCTACTAAGTGCGGAGACAGCAGAATTATCTGCATTCTGCCCAGAACAACCCATTGTTATTTTTGTGCACGCACACACAGACACAAGTAAAGAACCCTTCTCATTTCAAGCTGTGCTATTATGCTAACTACAGAGAAATAAATATGCCACACTGTAGCTAATAAGTGTCATTCACATCAGTATTTATTCCAAACATGTTTTCCCCATCACGTCTGTTCTGCCTGGAACTGCTCATCACTAAAGAGGAGACCTTTATTTCTAGTGATTTAAGCAGACAGGAGAGAGTTAGCAATTAAAGCACACTTTTGTACAGCTTAATTCTTTTTATTTCAGCTATCAGGGAGCATTGTGTGCTATCCCCATATCTATTCCTGGAGCTACCACCCACCAGCACTGGGTCTGAAATTCAGCAATTTGCAAGATGGGTTCTCTGGCCTGGGCACAGGGCTGACTCCTGATGTGCCATGGGCTTGCGGCTCCCAGCCAATGTCCTGCTCCATAGGACAGAGTCTCTCTCAGGAAAATGGGCTCAAAATCATTTTTGATCATGCTCAGATACCTCTCTGCACTCCAGCCCTTTGCCCTCAGCCAGTGCCTGTGTTAGGTGGTGGCTGCAGGCGCTGTCCCAGCACTGCCACAGTCATGCTGGGAGCTGCCAGCAGCCCAGCACAGACCCAGGCACCTCCAGCTCTTCCCTTCAGGGATTATTTCTCTGCTCATCAAAGGCTGGAGAGGACTGAATGTCATTCAAGAAAAGTATTTCAGAGCTAAAAATAGTCTCCTGATTTTTGCTTCCCTCCCAGAGCAAACACCTGCCTGCAGCTGACTCCAGTGGTCCTATGGCACGTCTCCTCTTTCACCTGATGTTACACACACCACACAAGGCTCCACATAAAACCCCAACTTCTGCTACCTGGGCTAGACTAGAATGTTAAACTGGAAATAGAACTGAGTCAGAAATCACCACCAGTCATGGAAAACAAGCAAGGCTTTGGCTTCTGCCCAAGAAGGGCAGATCCATGAGCCCGTCCTGAACAGAACACAAGTCCCAGCATGAACACAGCAAGGTGTGCAGTCAGCTCCAACACCCACAGCCTGCCCCAGTCAGGTAAAAATGGTTTCAAACTTGAGGAGTGCAGAGGCTTAACTGAGGGGCTAATGTTGCTGCCCTAAGGAAGGAATCCCAAGGACTGAACTAATTACCAGCCCACACAGACTGGATCATGTGGGGAGGATCCTGTTACGAAAGAATACAGCTGGGCACGTCACTGCAAGTAAGGAGACAAGCATCCATGTGAATGGCAAACGTGTAGACAGAAAAGGAAAAAAAACCCTTTAATTTTCTCCATTTTTCATTCTTATGGTTAAAGGCCTGATTTGTAAGATACTGAAAAACTAAAGTGGTCATTGATGTTCCTGGGCTTTGTTTTTTAAACTGGCACAAACAGAACAGTGGTCCAAACACAAATTGAGCTCCATCCATGGAGCTAGTGAGACTAAGGCACTGTCCAGAGGTGGTCATCAGCAGCAGCTTTTCTTTAACCTCATCCATCACCTATTTTTCCCCTGCTCCCAGATATAATCCTTGCCTCCTCCTGCTTGCAGCCTGGTCCAGCTGAAAGCAGAGTTAACTTGCATCAGTGAAAGACAAGAATGGTTGTGCCAATCCCACTCTAGTCTAGCTAGGGAGGTGAAGATGGAGGAGGGTTGCACACACACATTTCTATCCAAGATCACATACCAAGTATTTCAGTACTTTTACCTTTTTCATGTTTTCTTATATTAAGGCAAGAGAGACATCTAGGGATGAGAGGCAGGGGATTGCAAGTTCCTGGGAAAAGTGTTTTCTGGAGAATGTGTAGCATGGTTTGTTCACAGAGTGGGAACCATAAATCAAGTGAATTAAATATGAAAAAAAAAAAAAAAAATCAACCCCTAGTCATAAATTATAAAGGTCCAAGAGGAAATAGCAGTGGATTACAGAGTAGCAGGAATGCTCTCATTTCCATAGCACTCACACAGAATCACTCCCAATCTGTTAAAAGGAGCAGTCTGAAAGTTGGAGGGGGGCGTGGATCACATACCCTACTAGAGCACCTTGTCCCAAAGCAGACAGTGCCACAGAAATACATACACAACATACACAGTAAGTGCAGCACCAGCAGACAGAAGCCTCAATAAAATGCAACTAGACTTGTCATCATTGAGATGGCCACAGCACTCAAGAGTGCTCCTTTACAACTTCAGGGGACTCCAAATATCAATACCTGGTTATCTAAAAGTCTTTCATACCTTTTTTATGTTACACTCCCATGAGTAGCTCCACACAGCTCTGGCTCTTTCTCTCCTTCTTCTACCTTCGTTCTGCATTCCCAGCTCACTGCTTCCTGTCCCTGGCACAGCCACCTTACCCTTTCTGCCCCTCACACAACCTCCTGTCCCTTCCTCTTCACAGCACAACCAGCAGACTCCAAGTGACTCTTCTCCCAGCTAATTCACTCTCTCATCACCCACAGCTGTGAGGGCAAGGCTGTTCCCACTCTTTGCTAATTAACACAGCTGCAAGGGATGAGGGGCAGGATTGCCCTCAGCACCATCGCTGTCTTCCCACATAGACTAGGAACTTGAATCCTGCCCCAGCACAAAGGTACCAACAGCATCACTGTTCCCAGCTCCATCACGTGCCTGATCTGATGGGCTGTCCTGAGGATCAGGAAAATCACAGCCCATTACTGCATCAATGCAAGAGCAGCAGCTGAGCAGAGAAAACATCAGAGGCATGAACAAGAACCGAGGTCACCACCCTCCGGAACCCAGAGACTTCCCTATAATAGTTCTCCAAACTAAACTGTGGTCAAATCCATCCAGATATTTACTGAGAGACTGATACTGACATTAATTGGCAGTAAGACATAGCCTTGTCTAAACCTAAATTAGCTACATGGCATTAGACAAGAGGATGAGGAGGAAAAGGTGCATTTCCAGTGAAGCCACGGTCACACGCCAGGCTTCTTAGCCTGCTGCAGTATTTTGAAGTTCCACTTTTATTCTCACCTCCAATATTACCTTAAACTAGGCTCAAAGCATCAAAGACAGAAAAAAACTGCGGACCGGGGCACAGAGGTCAGGACGCTCCTCGCCTCACACCATCGCCCTCAGCCTCCAGCGATTGCCGGTCGCACGCTGCCCTCTGTTGACACCTTCCCACGCACCAGCAAATGGGTGTCTGGACACAGAGCAGGCAGGTAGCTCGAACATCCTTCATCCTCTTAAGCCATGGCATAAGGAGCAGTGGCACCCCAAAACAGTGATCTGTCCACAGAGGGGAGCCTGGGCTGTACCTCGCAGGGGAGTCACCAACCCTCTCCCAACTACTTCCAATTTACTCATTTTCACAACTAAATGAAGTTCTGGCCCCATTCTGCCCCCTGGGAGCGGAGTACTGACGCTGGCAGCTGTGTGTGACCAGCTGAGCAGCAGGAAGGGGCTGCGGGCAGTGCAGCTCCAGCACGGGCTCTGTGAGAGCGCCTGCTCCACCGTGCCAGGCACGGAGCAAGGGCTGAGGATGGGTGGGCAGGGCACACGGGGGACACCATCACTTCCAGTTCTGTCCTGGACCAGGGGATCCAGGACAGCACCAGGGCAAACTTGGTAACCCAGGGGCTTCCTCAGGGGACAGCCACCCTGCCAGTTTTCCCCTCATGAAGGTCAGCTGCCTCTGTCCCACAGGGGACCCCTCCATCACTAATGTTCTCTCTGCCCCACAGGTACCAACACCCCTCTCTAAACTAACGCTTGCCCCTGATCACCTGCTGCAATCCACACTGCACTTTCAGCTTTGTGCCATTTCCCCTCTCACCTCTATTAATCCTTTTCTTACCCAAAATGCTTTTACCTACAAACTGCTTGCCCAAGGAATATTGCCCTCAGCCTACTAAGCATCACCAAGGTAAAAAAAATACCACTTTCGGATTTTAAACATATCTGGGAGTAAGAATTCCCGAAAACCCATTTAAAGCTGTTGTGTTGTCATGATCTCTCCTGTCAGCTCCCAAGCCCACCTTCCAAAGTTCACAGCTCTCAGCCAGCAGCTGAGGGGTAAAGCTCTCACCAGTGGGGTGCAAGCTCAGAGATCATCTCATGAACTCAGATCGGCCACAGCAGCTTCCACATGTGGTAAGTCTGGATGCAGTTACCTTTGTAGATAGACTGTGGAAAAGGTGCTTCTGCTGCTGCTTCCTTTCCTCCAAGTCATTCTTGTTACATCAGAGCTCTAATTTCCATTTAATAATTCTGTAAAAGTTGCTGGGCTGGCTTGTGGAATAAATTTACAGTTCATTCCCAACTGATCTGCCAACTGAGAACATCAGAAATTGTTACCTCAGGAGTCACTGTGGGAGTAAAGGACACACACAGCTAAGCTGGGTCAGAAAAACTACCATGTCCTGTGTAAAACTGATTTAAAACACAACTGTCAAACTAGCAGGAAACTTGCCATAGTAAATTCATCAAAAGGAAGCCTTAAAACTGTCATTGGCCTTCTCCCCCTAGTTATAAAACACATGTTCTGTTCTAGACTTGATAAAAATCAAGATTTTATAAAAAAAAGAATAGTGCAATCTTGATACAATCTTCAGGGTTACTCTGAGCAAGAACAAAATCTCAGGTGTCAGTGCCTGGTACTGCAGAATGAAATCCATTAAGGATAGGAAAGACCCCACCTGTCACTAAACAGCTCGACTTGACAACAAAATAGGGGTTGAACAGACTTTTGACTTTGAACTACTCTAATTCAGTGTACAGATCTTCAGCTGAGCAGATGTTTCCAGTCAAACTGAGAACCAGTGATTCCATCTGAATGTTTTGATGCTGTCTCCACATTTTGTGACCTTAACCATCACAATTATGACCCAGCAGGTAAACCAGCCTTAGTCTGTGCCCCTGCTCTTCTCAGCCAGGCTCAAGTCAGGACACTGGTGCCACCACGTTTCCTGTAAGCTCCTCCAGAGCTCTGCTGGCTCTCATGTTCCTCGGACAGCACCACATCAGGTGATACTGTAGTGTCTGTCCAGAGTAAAGACCTTTTATTTAACAGTATCACCTCCTTTTCTCCATAAAGTAACAGACTGAAGCGAGAGAGGTTACAGTTACTGAGTTCAGACTTCAAGAGTCACTTCCATGCCAAGGTTTTTGATAAACTATCACCTTCAAGGCACTTCAAGACACTTCCAACTCAAGCAATTGTTCACAGCTGGCATGGGGATGTATCACCAAGGAAAACTTGGTTTCCAGCTGTTTGTATCAGAACCACAAATGCACCAGCAGGTTTAGTGTTGAAACCAGTTTGCTACATCTCCCTGTGCTCCTTCCTGGTAAGACTCTGAAGTGAAATAAAGCAGGGCAGTTGCAGCTGCTGGAGGACAATGCCATCAGCCCAGATGTGGGAGGACAATGCCATCAGCTCAGCTCACTCCCCATCCTCTACCCACCCAAGCTGTACTGCTCCTCGTACTGCCTCGAAATACATCTGATTTCTCTGCATCAAGGACACTGTGCTGTCGTGTGCCTGAAGCAAACACCAACTCATTCAATACTAAATATTCCCTATCTGTAGGTTCAGACTTTATTTCCTCACTCTTAAACACTAAAGAAATCCCAAACAATTGCTTCTTTGTGCCAACATACAAAGCAGCCTCACGGCAACTACTCTACCCAAAATTCTCAGATTTTGAAACATTTTCAAAGTAGAAATTTGAAGGAAAAGAATTATTATTTACCTCCCAACCTGTTACTCCTTCCAGTGTATGATGTGGAACAAGTCGGTGATCTGAAATCAAACTCTGACAATCTTAATTATTCCAGAATCCCACATCCCTAGACTTTTCCAACCATAAACAGGAAATACCTTCTGGCAAGGCATCTTCTATTATTGAGCCAAAAGGTGAAGCTGTGGAGACACACGTACTGACCACCTGCGAGGTGAGGCCATGCAGGATAGCTGGGATTAGCACTGGTTTAGCATTAGAGCTCCCCTGCTGAGGATCTCCTGCACAGTGACCCCACACTGCCACTCCAGTGGTAACTTTTACAAGTACATTATATCATTAACAGAAATAGAATTGTAACCAGGGATGGTGTGGAACCCAAACATCATTTGAAGTGAAGCTGGAACTCGAGCACTACTGAAGAGCTGTTCCAAGCACTATCACAGGCAGCGTTCGAAGTCATTAAAATACCAACTGGAAACACGAGAGTCCATTTGAATGATTTATTAGTATCCTCTTTTTTTACAAGTTTTAGAAAAAGAATCCCAGGATTTTGCCTCCTGTGTGTTTTCGTCTCGCCTCCTCATGGTCCATGATGCCAGCTGAGGTTGTCAGTACAATATACCTGCCAAGAGAGAGCAAATGTTCAGTTTATCTCCCTGTTTCAGGCTGCAGCAGAGCTGACAGTACCAACTTCATCTGTGTTACAACAGCAAGGCCTGTCCCTGTGAGAATGGGCCCAAGGAAGTGAGATCTTATCATCAACAGTGCAAAAGCAGTTCCTTGCACAAGCACAGCTCTGCAGCACACACAGGACAGTGACAGACTTGTTCTCCAACTATTTGCCTCTTCCCTTGCATATTCCCACTGGGCAGTCCCTGCCCAGCTGCTGCAGCAGCAGGAACTTTAAGGTTTCTAGACCAAGTCCACTTCTATTCTCCACAGATGCTGCTCCCCAGAGCAGGCAGAGGTGCCAGTGCCAGACAGCTCTACAGCTGATGCCAACACCTGCACTACCAACACCTCACCCTCACAGCTCCAGGTCTGAGAACTCCTGCTCCCACCACTCCAGAAATACTCTTAAAAACTCCCAACAGCAACACAGAGCAGCTACACAGGGACAGCTGAAGCAGGAGTTACTGCTGGAGCTTTAAGAACAGGAAGAGCACAGAACTGTTAATCCTTCCTTTGACAGGACAGACTGGCTGAGGCCCTGGAGACTCTTCCAGCTCTGCCATCCTGGTGCACTGGGATTTACAGCTCTTGATTCCGTACACTTTGTGAAGAAAAGATACATTGCATAATAGTAAGATATCCTGTGTTGTGGAGATTCCTTCAACAGAGGCTCGAAGTCCCTCATCACTTCACATCTGATTAATTCGCACACAGTCTGGACATGTTAATTCAAGTAGTACAGTCTACTTCCACTGACCTGGTAACTTACATAACTCCTTCCCCATTTAAAAATGGCCATTCATAAAACTGAAATAAGTATGAGAAATGTCCAATTTTCCATTAAACTGTGAAATGGTGAAACAAGGATTTTACCAAAGCCAAGCAAAAACAGATCCTTGCTTAGGAGTGCCCCTTTAAAACTGGTTTAAAAGGGCATTTATATGGAGGATGGATTTTTAGACTGGAATTTAACTCCAGCCTGATCAGAGAAAAGGTGCCAAGTGAGTCCAACTCAAGCAGCTTGTGAGTGTAACATTCTTACACACACGTGACCCCTCCTCATACTCACCCAAACTGACGGGAAGGCAGCAGGTTGTTCTGCCACTTTTCCAAATCCTTCAGCTGCACATCAAATCTGGGACTGATTACACCACACTGTAAAAGAGGATTCCATTACAAACTGCAGAACTTTATGGACTTGCACAGCTCCCTGCCTGAAGGACTTTACCAAGTGCTGTCACACACAATCAGTTACCCGCAGCACGAGTGGGGCTTCCTCCCACCTGTTACCTCCTCAGCCTCTCTTCCTCCTCCTCACCTCAACAGCCTTAAACTGCTGCTGAAGCTACACCACCAAAGTAATGCCCACACCTGGGGGAGCACAAAAGCATGCTGTAACATCAGCAAAACTCCTGGGATTGCTCAGGGAATGTATTCTGCCTCTAACCACCATATACAGTTAGCAAAGAAAAAACCCATGTAGATTTTAATCTGGAAGAAATTAACATGCATAGAAGTTACTGGAATTTTCAAGGTAATCGTATTACTGACCAAGACCATCAGCACCACCACCAGTTACCTCACTGGCTCCAATTATTAACAACTATCCAACACCAAACCACAAGCACACCTCCCTGCACTATGCACATTTTTCTGAACTCAGCAACTGTTTCAAGAGTGCAATGATTGAGAGAAACATTATATCCATTAGCCTGGAAGATCCATTACAAAATCATCCTGGAAGAGATCAAGGAAGAGTACCCTCAAACCTGACCTACATCACTTTTATTATGGACACATAACACTGTAATTACTACAGTAATTTGGGGGTGTCAGGACTATCTGCCTCATACACTCATGCATTTTTCAGATGGCATATTTATTCATCCTGAGGACAGCCCCCAACACATTCTGACCAAGTAATTTTTTTCTTTCTTTGCTGAAGAGCCAACTCTCCCTTGAAGAGCTTAACTGTAAACAATGATGCACCACAAGTCACCACAGAACTACACAGCTCA
This sequence comes from Hirundo rustica, assembly GCF_015227805.2. Taxonomy (NCBI): domain Eukaryota; kingdom Metazoa; phylum Chordata; class Aves; order Passeriformes; family Hirundinidae; genus Hirundo; species Hirundo rustica. Next base: position 8,337,788 of record NC_053464.1, read on the forward strand.
GTAGTGTAGTTGAGACATAAGCATTTCAAAATTTCCAAAACACACACAAATGCCTCATATGCCCCAGGAACTTCACAAGCACCAATTAATGTAACATTCAACCTTCCCTCACTGCAGGCAAAGCCCACCTGGCAGCAGGAGAAAGGTTTGGTTTCTCCACATCTACAGGTATCAAACACCAACTGGAAATCAACTCAGCTCCTATCTCTTAAGACAAGTCTTCCAGACAGCTCAAATATCAAAGAAACTGAGAAAGCACTGGGTAGCCAGAAAACCTTTGAAGACAAATACACAGCACTTGCAAGCAGACTTCCCTGAAAGAGTATCTTACATATTCAGAGTTTAAAAGAAATGTAATTAGTGACCCATATCACTTTGAATCCAGACAAATTAACCACTCTTTTAACTGATAACATCCATGTCATTCTTATTTACACGGATTCAACAAATCCCACCTTCTTGACAAGCAGTTCTTTCAGAAATGGAGCAGACAAACATAACGTTTTTTAAAAAGTCTAATTTAAACACCTCTTTAGAGAACTGAATTCGGGAAGACTATTCTTACCTTGTTGAGTCTGCCTGTGAGGTTGACAACAATTTTCCCAGCTCTGTGATCATCAATTATCTCGAATTCACCGATGTAACCTGCAGGAGACCAGCAGACAGAGACACATGTAACACTTGGCTACAACAACACAACTAATTAACCAAGGTGCACCAAATCACCTCAAGCACCTCCATTCCCTTCTTCTACCACAGCAGCAGTGCAGCCAGCCGGGGGGAGCAGGGTCGGGACTCACCGTGCTTCATCATGACGGTCAGGAAGCGGACGATCACTTTGGAGCACGGCCGGATGAGCACCTGGCGCTTCCCACGCTTCTCTGCGTTGTTGATGCTTTTGAGAGCATCAGCCAGAACGTTCATCCGCACCATGGTGCCTGCAGGGAGGGCAGCAGTTACAGCACCGGCTCCTCAGCACACAAACACTGAGCAGCACCTCGTTCAAGGCTAATTTTAGATCTAAAAGATCCAACGCTGACAGAAAGTTGCATTAAACCTTAAAAAGTACTCTAAAGCTAAATACGCAAGCCAAGTCACAAGCTCAATTGGGATCAAGAGTCACCACCACCATAACATGTCAGAAAATCTGACAGTTAAACTTGGTTTTATCAAAACACACACACAATTTCAAAACCACCATGCAGACACCATGTCAGACATGTGACAACTCCTCAGGTAAATCAGTTCGGCCTTAAAACCCAAATGCACAGTACCAATCCTGTGCAATAATTAGATCCTACGTGGTATTACATCAATAGATGCTGCTCGGTTCACCGATCTGCAAAAAACCTGCAAGATGCACAAACACAACGCTTCAGAAAGGAAACCTGGCAGGAGCTCTCTGATGCTCGGGAAAAGTAGCCTCGGAACACCCTCAGCACGGCGGGGATGACTTGGCACTGCCACCCGTCTCTGACAGAGCCCGGCGCTGCCAGCACCGTCCCCGAAGGTGCCCCTGTCCCGGGCGCTGGGGCAGATCCCGTGGCACACGGGGACTTTCACCACTGAGATACCAGCACGGCGCGAGCCAACTCCCGCCCCCGGTGAGAGCCGCCAGCCCCCCGGGCCGGGGCCGCCTCCTCTCCGGGCCCCGACCGCGCCCGTTCCCCCGCGCTCCGCTACCTCCTTCCCGGCCTCGCCGCACGATCCGCACGCCCTACAGTGCACCAGCTCCGCGGCTGCCCCGCGCGCTGCCCAGCCCAGCTCCCCACAGCTCCGGCCCGGGCCCGGCCGCCGCCCCGGCTTCCCGCCACGCATCGCTGCGGAGAGCGGGGCCACGGGCGGGAAGTGCCGCCCCCCACCCCGCATTCCGGAGGCTCCGGACGGCGCCAGGGCCGGTGCCGGCGGCTCAAACCGGGCCGGGCGGGTAGGGCGGCGCCCGCTGCCCCCGGCGGCGCGGGCAGGGCGGGCACGGGGCGCGGATGGCGACGGGACGGGGCGGATGCGGCGCGACCGCGGCTCCGGCCTCACTCACCGAGAGCGCGATGGCGGAAAAGGAAGAACCCGGGCCGCGCGGGGTGATGGGAGGGCCATCGGCGGGAGGAGATATCGCGAGACTTCGCGTCCCAAGCCTGGCCTTTCCCATTGGCCGAGGCCGCGCGCCGCACTTCCGGACCGACGCCGCCGCCCGGCTTCCATAGGAACGGGGACGCTTCGCGCGCGTAGGGCGGGGCGCGAGGGACAAAAAGCTGCGCACAGCCCCGAAACTGAGCCCCGGTCCGGGACAGCGGAGCTGCGACACGGGGACACCGCGACACGGGGACACCGAGACACGGGGACACCGAGACACGGGGACACCGCCACACGGGGACACCGCCACACGGGGACACCGCCACACGGGGACACCGCCACACGGGGACACCGCGCTGAGCAAAGCCCCGGCTGATGGATTGGCTGTGTCTGTATTAGTTCGAACTCCAATGGGACACACGGCACTCGGTGCTGCGCCTAACCCGGTGTCAGTGAACTGTCCAACTCGCAGAACGCAGCTCCGGGACACTGCGCCGTGTCGCCGCTGGGCTCCTACACCCAGGATCTCCCCCACCGACAGGCTGTGGCAGTTCAGCACGGCACTTCCTCCACCCTTTCCAGATCTCCTGCTCAGCTGAGAAATGCATTGACACCCTTTTTTGTATATTGACGAGCAAGTTTTCAAGTAGTTTCTCTTTAGTCTGTATTTACCTATTCAACAGTTACAACAGACACTGAAGAGAGTTCATTTTAAAACAGTAAACTTTTAAAACATTAACACAGGTTTTAGCTTTTTAAAGAAAAAAAGTTCAGTTTTAAAAAAGGAGGGAGAGATCATAGAAAAGCACAAACAAATCAGGCTTATTTACAGGATCAAACTCAGCATATTCAGAGTGATTTTGTATACAGACAAACATTCATAAAACCAAACGTGCTACAAAGGCTCCGTGACAAGAGCAGTTTCCAGAACAATCAGCTGTTAAGGTTACACACACCTTCACTCATTTTCTACAGTCTCAGTGCAATGAGTTTACACTACAGCTAAATAACTGAACTACAAATTTATATATTAGAGACCCCTGGTCAACACATTCTCTGGTATACACAGCCAAAAGAAGCAAACAAATTCAGTGAGACAATGGAACCACCTCCTGCACCCATTTTAGACGTGCACGTTCAGCCATGGCCATTCTCACTCAGCTAATTGACCTCCTGCCACAAGGATCAGTAGTAACAAACCTCCAAGAAGCATCAGCCTTCAGAACTGCCTCTCACACTTGCTGCAGCCACAATTAATGATCAGCAAATCTAACACAGTTACAGAAGTACTATCAGGCATTTCAGCTCTGCTGTTGGGGGAGTTATGCAGGGTCTCTTAGTTTGATGAAGACACTTAACAAGCTCCATACAGGAGAGGATCCCTCAGACAGGATCAGCTGCAGAACCCTACTCAGCACAGCAAGAAACAAACCCACAGCAGTTGCTGGAGTGACTTTTTCACTTCATCAGGGAGCCAATTAAAAAAAAAAAAGTCAGTGAGCAGTACAACTTCTACTGTCTTAATTATACATTAATTCTCAAAACTGTTCCCAGGAAAACCTTTTACTAGAGTGAATAGCAGTTAAGTCTTCATTCATTTTTCTTTTCCTTGTGCTTGAGAAGTTTGTTGATCTCCCTTTTCGCCATTCCAATGTACTTTGTGATGATCCCATGTTGGTTTAGTCCAGGAAACAGTAACAAGAAGCTTACTAGAGAGGAGAAGGAGAAAAAAAAATTAATACATTAATACTCCCTTAACAAACTTCTGTCACTCTGTAACTCTTTGCTTCCTTTAAGCCCCATTAATTGCTTGAAAAGAGAAAAGCATAACCCTGCAATAAAAACACGCCACCACGCTTAATCAAAAATTACTTCTACCAGTTTCAATCCATTTCAGGCAGCTAACAAAAGAGTTCTTTGTGTTTTGCATACCCACACTTACCAATAAGATAGGTCAGAAAGAGATTGTGAACTTGCTGTCCAATCCAGGCAACCACAGCAAGAGTGAAGACCATGGTCATGAAGTACTAAAAGAGAGAAGGGAAGAGTTAGCACAGGCCGATTGGGGATTCTCCCTTCCCTTCAGTATTTGGCAAAACTTCAAGATTTAAAACTAACATGAAGTTTTCTGGCTCTTCCACACATATGATACCTACGCACAGGCATGAGAAAATTGAGATTATAGGATCTGTAATTGTTTATTCTCGCTTATTTTCACACCATCAGCTGGACAGGGTGCACATCCTTTTTCACCCAGATATCCCTTAGTGCCAGACTGCGCCATCCCCAGTGCTGCTCCCAAAGCTATTTTTGGGACAGTGGCTCAGTACCTCATGTACCAGCTGACACACTACTAAAGATCCAGTTCTTTGGACAGTTTGTGCACGCTGGAAACAGCCTCTATTGCTAAAACACTTCAGACAAAGTTAAATCAGACAAAATCTTAAGACAATAGAGATTAATTCCTAGAACTCAATACCATTTTAGGCTTTTCTTCCTTCAGAGTGAAGAGGCGCTTCCACCAGCCAACAATACGGCGACGAGATTTCACCAAATTTCTGCAGATCTCATGAAATCTCTGCTGCTGTTCCGTGGTCCTTTTATTAAAGGGAGGGAAAAAAAAGCCAGAAATAAGAATTCAAGATTTAATTTAAATTTTTTAAAAAATCTCCCATGGCATTTTTCCAGCAGTAAAAATGTACCCAGTGCTTATCCTGGCATTTGCTTTGCTTGGTTTGATACCTTATTGAGCACTGAATGGAAGTGACCATGTAATTTTCCTGTATGCTGACTCTGTAATTTTCCTGTAAATTGACTCCCAAAGAGCAACCACAATCAAGCCAAAGACTACTGACCCTATTTGATACCAGTGTGATAGGCACAAATAATGCATATCTACGTAAGAACATTTATACATTAGTCATCCTAAAGTAGATACACTAAAATTCACCTTTAACTTAAAATTTTGTTCAAATTAGGTTCATCTTCAAGTTACTGCTTTTATACAAGCCTTGTCTTTTTTCAAATTTGTTTCAATCATAATCAAATTCATACCCTCTGCATTAGTCTCTTTTTTAATCACATTTACTACTGCCTCTTTCCAAACATACAATCAATACTCTTCCACATCATTTTAGTTCTTAGTATCTATTATCTATTAATTACTAAAAGCTAGTCTAGCAGAACTAACTAGCGTGCTTAATGGAGAGTAAAGGATGTGCCAACTTCTTAAAAACAAAATCTTGTTTTTCCAGAAGAAAAGGAACAATAAAGGTGGGTTGTAGCAGTTATCTTCCAGAAAAAGAGTGAAGAACATGTTGCTACTGTCCTCACTTCACGTATTATAGAGATTGCTGATTTCTCACTACAATGACGCTACAAAGCAACCATTTGATATCTGCAAATCAAATACCCATTTTGATAAAGATCATAACTACACTCAAGAAACTGTTTCAATTGAAGCTTTCCTCACCACTTATTAGAGCCAAAGATTCGAGGAGCAAGAGCAGGAACCAGATAATCAGCCAAACAGAGGAACATAACGAAACAGGAGACACCTGAGAGAACAGATGGGTCCAAATAGTAGATCATCCTGCAGAAAGAAGAGAAATTATTTCTGAGTGCTCAAACTGTTAAATACTAGACATGCTTGGTCACTTCTTCAGACTAGCTCAGAGCTTCAAATAGTAGACCTACTCTCTTGCCTAACCTCAAAAAAAATTATGAAAAATGCCTTTTTCTCTTAATATACCAGATAAGAATATGCTACAAGCAAATAAGGTACAAAGGTCAGTAAAGTAAAAATTCATCATTGTTATTCTCTCAGAAATTGACACACGGTGAACTTAACACTGACTGAGGGATGAAGATGAGTGAGTGAACATATGAAATAACCAGGTAGTGTAAAAGCTCTAATTTTGTTGCTCAAGTCACAGAACTCAGATCCACTAGAGGCTGTCATTTGCTCTGTCTCTCCTGGGAGAGCCAGCCAAACCTGTTCTGGACAAGAGGCCATCAATCTCCACTTAAAGCAGTGCTGCATTTTCCATATTCAGTCTGCCATCACTCAACACAGCAGAAGGGCAACTGGATAAGAACCAGCTGATCTCCTAAGTGTCTGATACAACTGACAAACTGCACAGCTGGCACTAACAGCTGTCTGTGCAAGGCGGGCAGGTCATCTTGACTACCACGTTACATAAAGGCACATCCAAGTGCCTCCAGGACCTCCAATCAGACAGGCAACATCCTCCCACCTTGCTGACTGGAAGTTACCTACAGTCTTCCCTTTGCCCCTTTCTCAAAAGACATGATAGAGAATACTAAAAAACCCTAGTTGTGCAAAAAAACCCAGAACTTATCCCAAACACCACAGCAAAGAGACAGAATAGGGTATTTTGCCCTATGGAAACAAGCTTTCCATAAGGATACTGTTGTTGGGGGAGGGGGGAAAGCCAAAGGAGATCATGAGATCTGACTAAGAAGCAGGGTACAAAGAATGAGGGCAGAACATGAATGCACCACTGAAGAACAATCAGCTGAGCACAGTAAAAACACCAGCAACTACTGCTGGCAAGCAGCTTTTGCAGAAACCATTCTGAGCAGGATGTGACTCACGTGACTTCCTATTTTCACTACCTCTGGTTTTAATTTCCGACAAAATTCACACGTTTTAAGAAACAGAACCTGGAGTAAAAGCCTTCCTATTAGACTTCTCCAGATGTCCTACTAATTTTCTCAATAGGTATGGTACCATGAAGATGCAATGATGCTGCATGCTCCCTCCAGAAGGTACTTACAGGAAAGAAAAGGAAACAACACTCATCAGTGCCAGAGGGAACCAGGCTCGCTCCCAGCGAAGAACTTTATCGGTCAGCAAAATCACTTCTCCCCATCCTTGCAACTGTTCTTCCAAGCTTGAAGTTTCAGCAGCCTAAACAAAAAAGGAAGAAAACTCCTTTACTAACCAAAGTATCACAGTAATTCCCATGCTGAAGTAGGTTAAAAAAAAAGAAGTGCAATAATTAAAGATCCCAGCCACAAATCTTTATGAGTAATTAAATTAGTAACAATAATGTGAGTTCTGAGCTAAAATATGACATTGTAGTAGTGATGCTATGATGATGATTAAACAGTCAAGATCCTAGCAGCATGTATAGGCCAAACAATACCTCCTCCCAGATTCTGCCAAGGTGTTTTCCCCTCATCTCCCATTTACCACACCGCATCCCCCCAGATTAGCAGCAGATAGTCAGGTTTTAAAGCCTAGCTATAAAGCCTCTCAAGTTTTCAGTGTCAATGACTAGAAAACTGTAATGTGAGAACTATTTAAAAATAAATGTATTTTCCAGGACAACTCTAGCACATTAAACTGAAGCTTTCTAGCTGCTGTCCAATGCCAGTTTATTTTAAGTAAGATGGACAAAGACTCCAGAATCCACAGTAAAGTTATTCAACTGATCACATTTGGACAGCAAGTTTTTCCACAAGCTGCCCAAGACAGCGTTTAAACTCCACTTCTTGTGATTCCTACATTCCTCCCCACACCTCTCCCACAAGGAGAACCTGTGCTATCAGCTTGTTAAGCAGCTCACCTGAGGTGTTCAGCTAGAGATTAAAAAACTGAGGTAAATCGTGAACAGACCCAACTGCTGCCTGAGCAGTAAGAGATGAAAAGTCATGAAGACATGCACGCCTGCTATGCAGAGGTAACAGAACAGGTTTCACGCTCAGCTATGCACTACGCTTAATTCCAATGAGAACTCCGACGCCAGCTAGAATAACAAGGCCACAGTTCCGTGGACTTTCTACAAACTCTGGAGCCTCCCCCCAAGCTCTGAGCTCTTGGAGCTGTTCCCTGCGCCCAGCCTGGGTGTGCAGCACCGCAGCGCTCAAATGCTTCCAGCCTCTGCCCCCTCACAGGCTTTTACAAAGATTTTCCCATTTCCCACGGCAGCCGCTTACCAATTCAGGCATAACTCTCTATATATCCTCGTGTTTGTTTAATTATTCAAGCCTATCTTGGCCCGTTTAGTCAAGCTGATCGCCCAACGCCTGCCGCTCTCCCGTATCGCTGCGGCGTTCGGTCCCGCAGCGGGAGGCTGCACACACACACACACAGACACACACGGACACGAACACGCAGACACAGACTGGCACAGTCACAGCCGGGGTAACCCCCGCAGATCAGACAACGCCAAGCGCTAGTGGGGCTCCGGCCCGCGAGCAGCAGCGCAGCCGCCGCTCCCGCTCCCCGGGCCTGCACCCGCCGCCGCCGCCCCACGCGCGGCCCCGCGCCGATCCCGCACCGAACCACCGCAGCCAAACGCGTCACACAGCGCGGGGCCGAGCGGCCTCGCCAGCCACCGCTGCGGGTAGGACGGGGCAGGGCAGGGCAGGGCAGGGCAGGGCGGGCCTGGCTCCGCCGCCGCCCCCAGCAGGCCCGAGCGGCCGGCACCCCTCGCCCGGCGCCGCCCGCCCTCACCAGCTGGTAGACGCTGTTGTTGTCCCCCTCCGCCATCTTGCGCCGCTCCCGCACCGCCGGCCACGCCCTCCCCCCCCAATGCCGCCTCGCCGCCCTTTATAGCCTCCGCCGGCCGGCTGAGCGCTGTGATTGGCCAGTCTCGGCGCCCCGCCGGCCGCCGGTTGGCTGCCGGGATTCGAACGGCGCGGGGCGTGCGCGCGCCCCCCCCCCCGCGCCGCAGTGCGGCTGAGGCGGCGGCGGGAGCGGTGCTCGGCTCTGGGGAGGGGCCGGGGACCCGCAAAAACCTCACAGCGTGAGCTGCCTTCGAAAAGACCTCCGAGTGCATCCTGTGACCGGACACCGCTCTGTCAACTGCGCCACGGCGCTGAGTGACACACGTCGAATCTGTCCCTAAAACACCTCCGGGGACGATGTCTCTATCACCTCCTTGTGCCGCCCGTTCCAGTATCTAATCACTCTGTGAAGAAATGCTTCCTGATGTCCAACCTAAACCTCCTCAGGCCCAGCTTAAGACTCTGTCCCCTTGTCCTATCACTTGTTTCCTGGGAGCAGAGCCCGATGCCCAGCCGGCTCCAGCCTCCTTTTGCCCAGCTTCCGAAGGTCACCCCCGAGCCTCCCTTTCTCCCGAATAAACACCCCCAGCTCCCTCAGCTGCTGCTCATCACATCGAGCTCCAGTGCCCTGCTCTGGACCTGCTCTGGACCTGCTCTGGACCTGCTCCAGCCCCTCAGTGTCCCATCTGAACCGAGGGGCCCTGAACTGGACACAACACCCGAGGTGGGGCCTCACCTGTGCCCAGCACTGGGCAGATTCTGTTGGTAACGTCAAAGCCCAGCAATGTGTTTTTTATTTCCTTCAGAATTTGTGGCAGCATGGAAATAAATACAGGAGAAAGGCACTGGGATATAAATGTTGTTTCTGACTCAGCTTTCTAAATGCTTCAGGCACGTGTGTTAATGAGCGTAATCACCGTACCCAGGATGCAACACAAGGCTATAATGAGAGCAAAGAAAACATCTTGGGCAACAAAACTGCTCTGGCACCAGCTTGATGGAGACAAAAAGAGAAGGACTAAGGAGAACACTGTAAAAGCAAACATATGTCCGTCCTGAATGGTTTCACAGGGTGCTTCTCACTCACCCTAGAACGTATGTAAAGAACAGATTCTATACTGAATAACTTTCAAATTCATTCACATGCTGCTAAAAGTTAACTATTTTCCTGTAACATTTTACATTTATAAATGGAGTTCACTCTCAAAATCTGTGACTTTCACAGCAAAGCTCACATAAAAGGTGATTTCATAAGGAAGTGATGATGCCAACAGTAATTTTTTTAGTCTTTTAAAAGAGTATGGGGCCATACAGAAGCATGACCTCATAGCAACCTTCCAGTGTTTGAAGGGGGCCTAGGAGGAGAGGGATTCTTTATCAGGAACTGTAGTGACAGGACAAGGAGTAATGGGTACAAATTGAAAAGGGGAAATTTGGATTAGATATTAGGAGGAAATTCATTACTGAGGGTGGTGAGAACATGTTTGCCCAGGGAGATTCCTGGGAAGGGGCTTGGGACTAGAAGGTGTTTAAGGTCCATTCCAACCCCTCACCATTGTGTGATGCATTACAGCATCTATGGATATTTGCAGTGCCCTGCAGCAATGCTGCTCTGAGACACCATCAGCCAATTCCTGGTTTCATCCATTTGTGTGATTCTCACCACAAAAACCCAAGCACTTACCAATGGAAAAAGCAGGCACTGCCAGCATCTCCAGGCTGCCACATTCACCATCTTCCAGCCAGTCTTTCAAACGCCAGCTCCCCAGTCAGGTGCAGCTTTTCTCCATCCCAGAGGGCCTGCAGAGGTGCCTTTCCCTCCTATTAAGTGTTGCTCCATAACTCAGAGGGGCAGAGGGAAAGGTGAGTGTGACTGGGTGCCCTCAAGCGCAGAACTGCCAGACAGGGGTCCCTGCACTGGAACACAGGACAGGGCCCTGCCATCTGCCCACCCCTCCCTCCCTGAGCAGCCAGGCCTCGTGAGGCACCACGTCAAATTTAAAAATGTGTGCCTACATATACACATATGTATAAATTCCACTGTTAAAATCTCAGCCACGGCGTAGGAGGCGGAGGATCAGCAGTAGCTCAGTACCTCCTGTACCTTACCTGAGCTACACCCAACTGTTTTGCTTGCCTCAATGCTGCAATGGGATCAATTCTTCCTGCACCAAGAATCTCTCTTAGCAGATACACAGAAAATTAAATCCCTAAGCTGGCTTCAGAACACTTTTAAAAGGGGCAGTGCAATTGCTCTGTGCACTTAGGCACACAAAATTTACATGTCAAGCCTCCACCCTTTCAGCATAACTAATACACATTTATTATGCTATTAATAAAAAATTAGCCTGATGAATGGCAGAATTACTCTAATCAACCATGCATTTATGTACACAGCAGCAGCTGTAGCTAATATCTGTAATTTCTGTGAAATTCTTTAGCTCAAATGTTAACAGTATACTCACAACTTCTCCACTAAAGAAAAAAAATGCATTTTAACATTTGAGACCCCATTAACAAATACACAGGTGGGTGTCATCTCAAGCTTTTTTCCTAGTTAAATTCTTTAATGCATAAATTGTGTCTGCTAATTTTAGGAAAAGCTTAATTGAAAAAAAAAAAAAAAAGAAAAAAAAAAAGGCAGCTTTGAAGTACTCGAGTGTACTAAAACAGAATGGCTAATGTACCATGCACAGAACATATTGATGAATAATTGAAGTAAATTAACCTTAAAGACTACAGCACTTAGAAAAACAGAACTTCAACTTGGGGGACTTCAGTCTTTTATAGACATTTGAAAAATTAGACAAAATATTACTATTTAAAGAGAATAATCCTTGAGGGCAAAACTAATTTTTGCAAAGCAAAACCAGACCATGAAGACCCTACAAAGTACAAAACTAATTTCTGTTAACTGTATAGATCCGCTGCATTTTCAATTTGTTGTATTGACAGTCCCATTATCCTACCCAAATAATCTAGGACACCACTAATGACTCCAGTTAAAAACATCCCAGCAACCCATTTGGCAGAGCCATGTTCATATCCTGGCTTTACAAAAGGGGAGAAGGAAGAGAAGAAACAACTTGATTTTCAAAGGACATCTCCACCATGAACCTACAGAACTGTGAGGGGGTAACAAAACTGCTGAGCATATATGGAATTTGGCTTTGAGAAATTACTTTATAGCATGGCCCTTGGTTAACATTTACTGCAGGTAAGCAGCAGGCAAAAAATTGCCATCAGTTGAACTGTTTGATTTCTATAGCTTCAGCTGGTTTCTATGTATTTAGAGAGGTGATTCTAGACTTGCATTATTCTAGGTGTGCCTCACTGCAGAGAAAATAAACACCAGTTTTACTGAAAATAAAGGAAGTACCCTTATGTCTTTGTAAGAAGCATCTTTTAAGAGAATGTAACTAATACAGTCTTATTTACTATGCAGGATGTGTGAGCAGAATCTAAATTTTAGGTTTCCTCAAGACTGTACCAACCTCCCATCCTGTCAACATTTCCAAGAAAAATGCATCAGCACACAAGTAAACAGTGACAGTCCCACTACCTCCTGCACATCTGAGCTGCCTTCTTTGCATTACTTATGCAAATTTAAGTCTCTGGAGAATCCTGCTCTAATTTGGGGTTTGGTTTGTAATGTGTTTGTATCAGGCACCTTATTCTTCCCTGTAATTTTCACAACCACAGAATGTTTGCTTAGAAAGAAATTAAAAAACACATATTCTTCTTTATTTTTTAAAACTTTATTAAATTACGCAGTAAGAACCCATCTCCACACAAGTGTTTCATTTCTGGATGGCAGAGGTATAATACATGAGCCACAGGTGAGTGCATTACCCCCTCCCTTCCCCCCAGCTTCCAAGAAACAAAACAGCAGGTACAACACACTCCTGTCACTACACTTCTCCAACAGATTGTTCATAAGGTTATTTTTAACCGGAGAAAAATGAAAAGGACCAACAGTGTCAAGTGTCTCGTTCTGCACATGAATGTTCTTCACTGCAACATTCCGACAGCTTTTCCTGCGACATGCGTGGCAGAGGGTCAGGAAGCAGTGGCAGTGGAATGCGTTTGCAGGGTACTGTTAGATGCAAAGCCTGTGACTTCCCTAGAGGTAATCAGGCAATCAGAGTGCAAGGAAGGCCGTAGGACTGTTGAAAACTCTTACACTTCAAAGTGCATGTCCACAAAAAATTGGCAACAGAGGAGAAAGTGAATTCTAAGACCTACTGCGGAGGCAGAGCAGTCAGCATAGTGCAAATACTGAAAGGAACAGAAGTTTGCCGGCATTTTCCAAAAATCACCAGCCAAGCTTCCTACTCAGATGAATTGCTGCAAACCCTTTCAATTAAATTAAATTTATGCCAGTAGTGGGCTTGGCTCAAATCTTTTAATACTTGGATTTTGATGGAAAAAATGTTTATTGAAAGTGTGGTTTTACTCTGAAAAGTGACTAAAATGGCATTAAAGATCTTCCTACATTTTTCAGCCACTGTGCATAATGAATTCACCAAGTTTACATTCGAGAAACTTTTTATACAGAGCTACAATTAATTCATCTGGGCTCAGAATGCCAGGGGTGCATTTCTGCTTTAGCTATCAGCACCTTTACAATTCTGCAGTTGTAGCTGAATTCTGTGGGGTTTGTTTGAGCTAAGAAAAGGAAGTTGCCTTTTTCTAAGTGTCCCACTTAAAAAACAAAGCAAGAAGTCTTTTAGACAACCAGCAGACAAGCAGGACCTTGATCTAAGGAAGATGATGCCATTTTTAGAGAGACTTTTCTGACCATAATCACACTTCGAGAACTGATTAAAAAAAGCCTTGGTGGAAGATCCCCTATGGATGCATTACTGAACAACCATCTATAGAAGAAATATGGCAAAGGAAAACTACTTTGCAGAAATCTTTACAGACGTAGTTGAACAAAAAATTAAGAGTCCTTCATTTCTTGGATTATACGTATACCCCTGTGAAGTGAAGCACTAGAATTTACAAGAGTGAACTAAAAGGATTAGGAAAATGAAGTAAAAAGCATATCACTCTACCTCCACCAGAACATCACTTTATTGTTTATCTGTCATCAACAATGTAAAACTCTACTAGATACTCTATCCTGGTTTTTAAAAAGGTAAAGATTACATTGGATTAGCTACGTTGTACGAAAGAAACTACAGCAATCACAGTAGAATGAGATTGGAGGGACAATTTGAAGTACAAAAAAGTGTACACTGCAAGCAGAGGGAAGTACACATTAAATCAAATGCCTGTAGGAATCATTACTTTTAAATGCACAGTGACAAATTTGAGAAACTGTACATAATAGAGTCACAAAAATGACTTTAAAATAACCAAAATTACATTTTGTGTTTGACCATCCAACTCATAAGTAATCATTGATGTTCTATACTTTCAGTGCTTTTGGAAAAATCGTTTACCAAACAGAATTTAAGTTGTTAATTTGACTAAACTGTGAAGTAGAAGGATCGAAATAAAAAGTATATTGGAAGTACGCCTAACCTACAAGAATAAGCCAAGAGGGGTGTATGCAAGGAGAGGCTGGGAGGGAGGAGTGAAAGGAAAGAGGAAAGGGAGAAGAGAACAAAGGCTTTTTCTTCTATCTCAGAAGTTCTTCCAATGCAGCGTGTATCTGATGTACAGCTCTTTGCTTTCAGTCCATTTCTGAAGTTTACATTTTGTAGCCTTTTCCCGTACTAACTGGTCGACTCAACCAGCACTGCTGCCACATAACAAGAGGAACAAGAATCTGAATGCATCAAATCTGCCCTTGCTGTGATTTCTTCATGGCCCCATTTTTCTGTTTTTCTTTGAACAGGGTTCGGTGTTTCCTGAATTGTTCACAGGGTCAGGTGGAATTGAGTTCCAAATCACTCTGCGGTTTGTAGCATCCTGATTTCTTTCTGCAGCTGACCCCCAGACACGTTTGCAGTTCTTCCGTAGCAGAAAGACAAACCGTGTTGCTCAAGCGGTGAGCTTTCACCCTTGACCGTGGGGGTTGCAGACCATTGTGTTTAGCGTATCCCTGAGTGCAGCTATCCTGCAGGATCACTTCCCAGTGCACCGAGATTTCCTAGGTTTCCTCAGATTAAGCCCCAGTATGCATCACCACCGACTGTGGTGCGGCTACGGATGCCTGAGGCCGAGTTGATTCTGGTGGATGTCTGACCTCGCTGAACCAGACCGAGCTGCTGTCTCCCTACTCATACCCAGGCAGTCCAACCTTCATACAGCTGAGCCAAGTTATCTAGATTAGTTGCTTCCTTAATCACAAAGTCAACCTATTAAAAAGGTCAAACAAGGAATTAAAAATAAGCTAGAATTCTAAGTGTTTAAGTGCTCTTAGAATTTACTGTCGAATGTCACCTGCAAATATTTCACTGAAAAAAATCTAAAGTAACAGTAGACATAACTTTGTACAGTCCACATATGAAACAGGAAGCTGTACTGCAAAAAAAAGAACACATACCATCTCATTCACAGCCCCTATCTTGAAAGTAGCCACACCATTCTCAAACAGATGTGGACAACTGTGTCCCCGACTCCGCTGCCCAGAGACAGGAGTGGCTGTGTTATGTTAGTGAACACAGAAGTTCTGTCCCTTGGGCAGCTGTACAGATCTCGTGTTTTCCCTGGCTATCAGCAGCTGTGGAAGAAATGCTAGCTTACAGACAAAAGGCAGTTTATCTAATTCATGGTTTTACATAGACCTCCAATATGAAAAACAAAAGAATACGATGAGAAAAAAAAAAAAGGCAGCAATACAAGGCAGCAGCAACCTTGATTTGCACTGCAAGAGCTCCCACTCCCAAAGGAAGCCCCATTCACAAGAGGATTTCAGCCCTGAAGGCACACTTCAGCATACACACCTGCTAATTAGCATGTATTTAAAGCAAGGATCAGTACTGGAACTTTATTTTCAACTTACCTGTTCAGCCACAGACATTCTCCTGTTGGGATCCACATCTCGGCCCTCTAACTTGGCTTTGACCCGCTTCCACACGCTAACTGCGTAGGAATTCCTCTCCTGCACAGCTACAGGTACAAAATAAAGTTAATGCACAGAAACCCACTGAGGTATTTTTTTTTTTTTTGCTGTTAGTGGTAATTTATATTTACCTTTTCCTGTTTTAGGGTCCCTGGCTGTCTTTTTGGGACTACAAGCAACACTTTTGCCAGTTCCTGGGACTGTGTTTGGAGGAGTATCTGCTGATGTTGCAAGATTTTTCTGAATTAGCTTTCTTGCATTCTGTGACATCACCTCTGGCTGAGTTTTCTGCCCTGTATTGCTCCGTACAGCTGTAGAGAAAGTTTAAAATTGCTTAAAGTCTTAAAAATAATAGCGTATTATAGAGGCAAGAAAAAGCACAATTATGCATACCAAATAGACCTATTGGTTTTTCAGAACAAATGCTTTTTAAATTTGCATTCTAAATTCTGCAGCAGTTTTCAATCTTTCCATTTTTTAATTTCTTACACTTTATAAACAGTGAGTTTTATTCCACTGCTAACAATTTATTTATATTAAGCAAATTGTCTGCATTTCATGGTGGTTTCACGTTTGTACTTTTGCAAGTATTACCTGCAGCAAAAGTTGGCTGATATGTAGCTGCTGAAGTTGGGCTGGAGCATTCATTTGCTGTATCCGTGACTAAGGGTGATGCAAACCCCACCAGATTATTGTAGACACTGGGAAATACAATGGAGTTAATAAATACTCGTGTAACTACTCGATTTACTGAAAACACAAAAATTAACTCAAGTTTTGCAAGAAGATTTCTGAGTTCTAAGAAAATCATCAAGTATGTGCCCCATGATGTGTTCTTGCTACATGAAAGCAGGTATGCAAAATGCCTCTTCTCACCTGAGACAAGGTAACTCTCTTACCTCTGGCTCTGTGTTTTAAGTTCTTTCAAGGTGGGAGTTATTTCCTGCAGCATTTCAACATGTTCCTGACTGCGGACTTGACCCATAACTTGAACTAATGTAAACAGAACTGTCTGAATATTATCTTGCCACGATTTATATTCACCCAGGAACTGCCTAACACTGTTCTCATAGGGAACATCTTCACCATCTGCCAAAGCCGCTTCTTCATCCTGTAACCAAGATGTGCAAAAAGGTCAACTACTATATATTGGCTAAGAGAATAAAGTGGAGCATTTCTTAGCCCTTTCAGCCCTTCAGTTTGTCATTTGATTACAAATAACTATAATTTTCAGTAGTTATGTATGAAGAAATAAATTTTAAAATTATAAATTTTTTTACAGATAAAGAACCAGAAGTATTTATAAACACAATGTTTCAACTGCCAAGAGAGAAAAGGTTCAGTTCAACCACAGCCTGCTAATGCTAGAAAGTTTTATGAATTCTTAAACACGAACTTTACTTCTTGAACTCCATATGCACAGACATTTTACTGTTTTTAGATATGTTACAAAGCACAAAGCTACAACTGTCATTTTTCTTCAACTGTACTGGCATGAGTTTGCGGAATAAATTTAAGGATGTTTTAGGCATACCTTTGCCATAGCTTTCAGTAGATGTTTGACATCTCCAAGCTGTCTGTTATGACCCGTGAGCACAGTTTTAATACTATCAACCAGATTCTGAATTGTTTCACAAACTGTTTCTATTTGCTGTTCTCTTTCTGTTTGTACTGTTCTCTGTGTAGATATCTCCTGGGTCAACTGCTTGTGAGCTGAGTGAAGCCATTCAGAGCTGCCAATAGGATGTTCGAGACCAGTGCCCTAAAAATAACAGAAACATTTCTTTATTTGTACCCAGAGATAAAATTCACATGCTGTGTAAAAAGCACTGTCACGTAGCTGACAGCATAAACTCTGCAGCCACACTCCATCTGAAGGTATACATAACACTGAGAACGGAAGACAAAACTGAGAACTCCCTGCAGTGATTCTGAAATGTTTCATGTTTTGCTTTGCCCTGTGCTTACCACTCTCTGCAGCAGGCGAAGCTCCAGGTCAGACACTGAGCTGTTGAACTGGGATGCAAAGGAGCACATTTGTTGACAGCGTTTGAGGAGTTCAAACAATGCAGCATCAAGATTTAGGGCTTCTGCTGTTCTTGTACGTAAACTTTCAAAATGAATGATATTACTGCAAAGGAAAGTGACCTGAAAATCAAAGCAAGAATGAGGAAAGTTATTCCATTTCAACTGCCTATTAGACAAACAGCGTTTTTTTCACGTGCTTTGAAGTGAGGATTTTAAACACACAGATACTGCTCTGTTACAGTAGCAGTACCATCCCAGGGTCATCCAACCCTATAGCAATTCTCAAAAAGATTATTCCTATTGCTTTCAAGTGGGATTCCCAAAAGTATTTGATTATCTAAGTTTGCACTTTAGATGCAGAACAGAATAATATCTTCTACATAAACCTCAAGTAGGAAATGAACAATGAACACACTCATGGAGTCAAGAGTACTGTACTTATCTGTAGTACCTGACTTGCTCTTTGACTTTCTTTCAGTACAAGGTTTCTTCTTTCTGCAATAGTGGCATCAAAATCTTGTAAAACTGGGGCCAGAGCAGGATTAGCCCCTCCTGCCCATTTTAAACGCTGCTCAATACTTGCTTCAAGTGCTGCTAGTTTCTCCTGCATTGGGGAAGAAAAAAACCCATATAGATAATTCATAGTGCCTGACTTTAAATACATTATCCAAATATAACACACACAGACACTTTCTTAGGCCCATACATGTAAAATACTGTGGCACTCATGATTGACAAATGTTAGTAAACTTAAAGGGAGCATTACCAGCCTTCAGAAAGAAAGGTACTGTCATAGATTTCTATTTTTCTTCAAAGAGATTTAACTGCTGCTCCAAAGAGAACATTTCAGATGAGACAGCAAAATCAAACAATCTAACAGTACTCATCAGCAAGACTGCAAGAGATCAATGACAATACCCCCAATATTTGTGTAAGACAACAAGCCAGATAACGTGATTGGAAGGTGGCAGATGGTTTTGCAGCTTGTGTTAGTCACATTTCCATGTGCTGCTGAACAACCCTCCCAAAACAGTCATACCTGGACCGTTGCAATGGAAGCTTCAATCTGACTGAGCGTGTGAAGTTTCTTTTTCATGCTGGCTAAAATTGCTGAACGAGGTGGAGGAGTGACAGAAATAGCCTGGGGGCGACTGATGAGATCTTCATGCTGCCACTGTAAGAAAGTAACAGCAACACATGATTATCAATATTGCTCAGCACAAAATACTTTGCAACACAAACAGCAATTTCACTGCCCTTGTACCCTTTATAAGAAGGGCACTTAAAAGGGCTGTGTGTCAGACAGAACCAGCACAGCTCAAGTTCTAAATCATTCAAGAGCCTTAAATGATACAAGTAGTCGCAAACAATTTCCTGGCTTGGATGTTTGTATCATTAATCAGTCCACTAACCCACTAGAAGTGATTTACACACTTTTTTTTTTTATCTAAAGGAAAAGCCATCAATATTCAGAAACAATTCACTTGTAATACATTAAAACCAAGACAATTTTGCTTACCAGTTCATGAAATGGTTTATTAACTGACTTGGAGAAAGCCTTGTCCCTTAACCTACAAATCACTATAAAATAAAGATCACTGCTAGTACAACACAACTGGATACCTGTGTAAAGGTACACAATGGCATTTATCTAAAGCCTCAGAAGAGCATTTGTCAGGACTGATACTGCTGCTATTTGTATTTTTAATGATGTAAAGAGTGGAGCAAAGAAAGCATTACAACTTTGAAGGAAAGGTCCAAAATGACATTCAGCAATTCATACCCTCTGTTCTAAGCCATCTCCTCCCTCAAAGTCACAGTCTGTTTGAGAAAAAGGGGGAGAATGGGACAGTACTGCTGGTAAGATAACCAGTGAATGATGTATTTTCTAAAAAACAACTTCATGGTTATTGAAAAAAATTACATGCATTGATTCAAAAAAATTTATATGTTGCAGAATTTGCTTCTTGTAAAGCAGCTGGTCTTCAAAAAAAGCTAGCAATAACACTGTTCCTTATATATTTACAGCATAATTAAAATCAAAAGACCTTATAAAGCCCATTAAAAGACCTTAGAACTTATTCAACAAAACATGTTTGTTGTGCTCACTAACTCACGTTCACTTTTGCCAGAGCCATTCTGGAAATCCCCAGCCTGTGCTGGGCTCTCACCTGGAACATGGCAATGTGCAGCTGCACTCTCTGCAGGCTGGTCTTGCACGAGGAAATGCTGGTTTCCAGCCTGCGCACCAGGTCGTGCTTCTTCCAGGCCGTGTCGTAGGAGCTGGCCAGGACCGTGGCCCTGTTCATCACCAGCTGGGAGAACTTGCCAACCTGGATGTTGTGCTCCACAGCTTTCTTGCACAGGTCATCCACAGAAACTTTGCTTTCTGCTCCAAAGTCTTTAGCCTCTACCTGAGCAATGATATCGACACCCAGAGCACTGATGAAACTGCACAAGGTCAGTCCCAAAGCTTGATTGGGAAGGCCAATTAAAAGCTGTCTCACAAAGTCTGCTGTAAAAGCCTTAATTGGCTTGGCCATTTGATCTTCACTAAAACAAGAGTTCCTGTAAAGGGCTTTCACATTGACAATTTGAACAGGTCCATTTACTGCATTCTGGTCTTCAAGTGAACTGATTCCTTTTAAAGGGAAAGAAATAGTATTTTTGTTATAAACAAAACATTTGACGCATCCAGATGAATAAAACCCAACTTACAAACACAGCAAAAGCACAGGAATTAATTTTTAGTTTCTGCTTCCTTACCACTTATGAAGGGTAAGTTACAGTAAAGGGACCATTTTATGTTCTTCTGAACAGGATGACAAGTGGATAAAGGCATACTGAACACTTGATAACATTTATTTACCTGACAGTGTCTTAGAAAAGGTACCACAGAGCCTGAAAAATTCTTTAATTGTTTGCAGTCTCTTCAAAAAGAAAATTTCCTCCAGAACTTGCCGATTATTGTCATCATCGAAGAAGTTAACTTGAGTGCTGCGGGCTTCCCTAATTATGTCAATCTTACGCCAAGCAAGAGGTATCTCCATCTTGTTTAGCTGAGCAATGTAAAGGAAATTAATTAGTTTGGGTTTTTTAAAGGTTTCCTGATTCTGACTCAAACAGTACTCCAAAAAGAAGAAATCCATACCTTTTCAATCAAT
The DNA here is from genome assembly GCF_015227805.2 of Hirundo rustica. NCBI lineage: Eukaryota > Metazoa > Chordata > Aves > Passeriformes > Hirundinidae > Hirundo > Hirundo rustica. The sequence goes on from NC_053464.1 coordinate 8,358,605, forward strand.
AAACCAAATGCAGTTTCCACTTGAACAAACATTCCATCAAAAGCTACCAAAAGCATCTGACCAGCTGACATTTTGGGAGTTTCATCAACTGAACCATTTCTTGGCTGAATCAGTTCACCATACTGAGCATGAAGTACTCTTAAAAGGAAAAAAAGAAAGAAAATGTACATAGTTTCACTTAGTCCACAATAAACAGAATTTTCTTAAACTGACTGATTCCACAGATTCACTGTACCACTGATGGAGCCACCACAACTCAAGGGAAGCACCACTTGAAGATTTTGAATTGTTTTGTTGTGTACTAAGCACCTACGCAGAAACGTACTGTCCCACATTACAAGATCCACAAGTCTTTGTTTTCTCGGTGTTTTGTCTCATTTTGCTTTTTAATCAAGTCACTGACTCATTAAGCAAAAGCTGCTCATCAAACCTCCTGGTGAGGAGTGCTATGGTTACAAGCTCTCCCTTTCACAGGTTCCTCCCACAAACTAATGAACTAATTCCTATTTTTAGCATCCTTTAACTTCAAATACAAAATCACCACCAGGTATTTTGCTGACTACCAGAAGTTGGCTTTAAGCAGATGTAAGTGTAAATTGCCACAGCTCCATATTTCTGTGTATGCACGTGGATAAACACAGAAATGTGCAGAGAGGAAACTTTAGCACACACTTTAGACTCTGCACTCTGCTTAAGGCATTCTTGGGCAAGAAGAGCCTGTATAGCAAACAAAAAGTAATTTTAGACAAACTAATGTTCTTTATTCTTCACTCTCTCACACCTAAACTGAAAAAAGGTGATTTACCTTGCAACATCAATGTAGTGAGTGTGTGTCTCCTCCTCTATACCCATAGCAGCATTTCGTAAGTAGGCTTGAAGAGATTCAACCAATGTTTGCAAAGGGACTCCATCAGTTGTTTGCTCTATAAGATTATCCAATTCATGGAGCATACTTTCTAAAGTATACTCTCCTTTCATTAAGCACCTGAGTGCTTCAGGGAAAATGATCTGTCGGAAGTTTGAGTTCAATTCCTGTTGGGAAGTAAGTATCAAAAAGTAAGATGTTTTCCCACTCAAAAAGTATCACATGCAACATCCTTTGTAGTTTTAGTACTACACCACCATGCAGCAGACATTATCTAAAATATAACATGATGGTGGACAGCCAAGAGTCAAAAGTCTACTCTTTAACTTTGAAGAAATCAGGCATACATTAAAACCTGTACAAAGCCAAAGGTTTGACATCTGTAGCAATAACCATCTCCACAGCAGCAATACCTGACAGCCATCCTCAGAGGAGGCTGGGGGGCAGAGTTCACAATTTGTGAATTGGTTCCACCAATGTCAGCTTTTCTTTTCCATTACATAACTATGAGCAAATTAAATCATTTACTGAATTTATGATTTGCTAAACTGATTGGACTAGACAAAGAAAAAGTAGCAAAAACTTGCCAGGTAGTGATAATTTGCCACAGAAACCAATGCAGGGAAGAAAAACACTACCTTAAGTGGCACAGAACAGAATGCAGCAGAGGGCTAAAGGCAGCTACAGAAAGAACCAACATGCTCTGTCTCCAAAAGGAGACGAAACACACCAAAAAGACTGGTTATCTTGACTGCCCAGTGAGCAGTGAGCTCAGTAAGTACATCTTATCTAAGAGCTCACAGGAAGGACAACAATGTGTGGATGAAAGATCCCCACTGCAATGCAGTGAAACTGCTGCCATGCACATTTCTGAAACAATTCTGAAATGTTATAACTTCAAAGAGGGGAAAAAAAAAAAATGAAGTGATGAACATCCAAATGCACTTATGCAGCTTGAGAGGAAAATTCTTCTCAAATACAATACAATGGAACCAGAAGCCTCAAAAAATCTATTTATCCAGCTACAGCTTATAAAGCACATCAGTCTTCAGCAGATATTTCACTCAGACTACCCTTCATGGGTTTTCTGTTCGTTTTATTAACGTGGAAACATTTCTGAACCATAAAATTATAAATGCATTTTTCTCCTTCCCAATATTGGAGACAGGGCCTGTACAACAGGTTTTCTGAGTTTGTTTGAAGCTATTTGATTCAGGTCAAAATAAGTAAAGTTTAGAGGGAGCAGAAAGCAGAAAGAATGCAGTTTGAACAGTTTGGAAGTTGTTCCAGACTGCCAGCACCAGAATAGAAAAATTAAAAGGAGTCACGAAGCTGGTGTGTCTATAAAGCTGACACCAACCTCTTCCTCATGGTTCCTTACTTGACAGCAGTTTTTACAATTTGTCATGTATAGATCAAAACGGTTTCTTTCAACCAATAAAAACGTAAATGACAGAAGGAAATGCCTGTTCAGCTCAATTAGATACAGCAATCAGGAGCAAGACTGATGAAAAATCTTAGCAGCATCATAAACATTTAGACCACTATTAAGAATGACTTCGCTGAAGCCTTGAAGGATGGGGGGAAAAGTAACATAAAGAATCACCTGAAGCGAGATATATACTCCATTGGCTAAGTGAACAGCTTCTGATGCTTCCATGGGGTTGGGAATATCCAGGTCCTGGGGTACAAGATGACACTGCTTCAGCAGCTGCACAAGGCACGTGACATTCCCACTCATGCTGCAAAGCTCCTCCAGGAACCAGGCTCCATCTCTGGATGTCAAATCAACCAGCTGCTCTCCGGCACTGGACGCCGCACCTTCCATCATCAGGTTTCGCCTAGGTGAATTGAGACACTTAAGACAACGCACCTGCTGTTGTGCCCTTGACAGAATTACACCACTGAATACTCCTGTGGTCTCCGACAGGAAATTTCGCAGGAGGGAGCTCACCTGGTGAGCGTGCAGAGGGCAGAGATGATGACGCTCGCCAGGCTGAGCGAGCCCTCCTCGCCGTTCTCGTGAAGGAAAACCTTGATGCAGCGCTCGATCTCCTTGAGCTGCTCCTCGCACACGGGCACGGTGACCGCCTCCTGCTTCAGCCGCTCCACCTGCCGGATGAGCCTGCTGTTGATGTCGGCCGCGTAGCGCTGCAGCGTCATCTCCGTGGCCGTGATGAACTGGCACGTGCTCGGAGGGGGCTGAGGAGCGTACTGCATTTCATACCTGCAAAGCACAAGTGCACCGGCTAGACCTCCCCTTCCCAGGTGGTAAGAAATCGCATTCTGCTCTGTAGGTAGGGGAAACACTCCGTGTTTGAACTGTTCCTGAATCACCTACTCCTTCTTAACTCTAAATAACACGAGAGGTTGGGTTGATGACTTCCCTAGCAAGGCTTTTAGCAGGTCCTAAAATGCACCATATTCCACATCTATTTTCAAGGACACAAGACAACTGTGCTCGAAGCAAAAAATGAATAGAGGATAAAAAAAACTGTCAGACAAAATACTCAAATATAATCTAAATCTTTTAAGCCAAGCCATAATAATGTTAAACAGCCTGACTTTAGAAGAAAATAAGAACCAGAAACTGCTTGAAAATCTACTAGATTAAAAAAAAAAAACTTTCCTTATTGATTTTTAAATACTACAAGTTTCTAAAACCTGAAATATCAATACTCTGAAGCCACAAAGGTTAATTCTCCATTTGCTCATTACAGGACATTGTTACTTGAGTTTCATGTTGAAGTACACAGATTCAACTCTGAAATGGTATTTTTAAAGCAGTTTTTCATATTTACTCCTAATTTCTAGAATTACAGTTTAATCTTGGTTTGCTTTACAAATAGACAGGTCCTTGCAAAAGTATTTATTTTAATGATAAAATTAAGGTAATAGCTTGAAAGTTATGTTCTTTGAACAAGTCATTATTCTGTTAACTTACTTCCTAAAGATATCCTGACAACGCTCTATTGTCATGTTACAAATGAGTTCTTCCATCCAGGTTTTCCACTGCTCTATTCGGTGTTTCTGAAACACGGCTTTTGGATACTGCAGAGCTACTGTTGCATAGTTGTGCAATTGTTCCAGGCAACCACGTAACACAGATCTTCTCTGCTGCAGAAGAGCACCAACCTCTCCTTCCAGCTGTTCACACTGACTGATTAGATGTGCCTGGCCCGCATTCTGCAGAAATGCTGTTGCTGGGACATAACTTGGAGGACCTTTTAAGAAAGAAGGTTAAAAATAAAAATGTGTCTGAAGACATGTTTTATACCATACAAGTACTGAGCATTAGCACCTTTTCAAAAATATTTTTTTTTACTTGTGATAAAGGAAGCATAGAGAGTTCATATTGAGAATTTCGAGGACAAGGTTAAGAGAATCTCATGCCCAGGTAAGATAAGACAGACAAGTTCCTTCAGACAGCTTGGCACTGAGACCTTGAAGTGCTCTAAATCACCCTTTGAAGAAACCCTTTTCTTTTAATTTATTACATACAGATCATTGCCTTTAAGTTAGAGGATACTCATAATGCCTCCTGATGCTAAACTCAAGTTATTTTCAAACCATTAAAACCACCCCCAGGAACACTATTTTGTACCTAGGTCCATTTGTGTGCTAATTTCTTGGAGCAGACTTGCAAGTTGCGTTGCCTCTAAATTACTGAAGGCAGTTTGGTAATGGGTTATCCACTGCTCAAACTCATTCAGCTTCACCTGGATGGCTTCCTGGACAGCTCTTTGTTGAGACTGCAACTGTGTGTGCTCAGAATACCTGAATTATTGAAGCCACAGAATCAAGTTAGTACTACAAGAAAGAAAATACTTAACACTACAGAATATAGAATGATATTGAAAAATACAACACCCCAATTTTCTCCAAATACATAAAACTAACAATGCTGCATTATTGTTTTCCTACAAAATAATTAATGCCTGTGCCTGTTCATGCAATTCTGGAATATTTGATTAATTTCAAATAGCCTTCAAAAATAACTTAATGAATTAGAAACTTAAAAGAAAAAAAAATTGTGCTAATTATCAAAAGCTCCCTTATGTGGATTATTATGATGGTACACCACATTCAGAACATTCTCTCTCTTGCCTTGAGGGCCAAGTGTGGAACTTGGACTAGCACAGGTTATATTGATGGAGTACGAGGTGCAGGACATAAACAAGATTATTCAATAGGAAAAGGTTTCAGTAGTTTTGTACAAGGATGACCTGCTTACTGCAAGAATAGCTTTTACCCAGCTATGCATTCATATACAGATTTCTAACATTTAACCCATAAGTGCATTACTAAAACACCATCTGTATTGAACTGTGAGACTTCTGACAGAATTCCTGGCTCCTCTGTACCTGTGCTGAAGTGTGTGGGAGGGGTGATCCACTCCTTCTGCACCTTCCAGAAATTCTATCTCTTCTAGTAGTTTTCCTTGCAACTTTTCAACATCTGTTAACTGCTCCTGCAGGTTCAGGTACTCTTCTAAACTACTGTCCAGCTTTGGCAGCACAGCAAGCATTTCATCTCTGTTCTTAAACCAGTTAACCTGCAATCAAGACACAGATGTTACTGAACTGCACTAAATCAAACTGGCAAGATAAAGTAAGATATGGCAGAATGTAACACTTCAACAATGCCATTCATCTAGCACTGCTTCCAGTGCTACAACTGCCAAATCTTCACATTCTTTAAACTGCTCTCTAAACCTCTATTTTATTCTCCTAGCCCAAATACAGGCAAAGCACTAAAATGTTTTCGTGTTTTAGAATTAAGCATGCAGAAACCAAAAATTAAATACTTGCAAGTTCAATATTAGCACTTCCATTCATACAAACTCAATTTATCACAATAAAATTCATGAACTATTGCTGATATATGACCATATCCTCCCTCATTCCCAAAAGCACAAATAAATAAAATGAAAGCACAGAGCCTACTTTGGTTTAAAAATAGAAAACTACTGTAGTAAACTCACCTTTATCTCGGCCACCCTTGAGGAAAAGAGACTCCGTGTAATATCTCTTTCCATTTCCCTTTTGCTCTGTTTGTTTTCAGCCTGCTGGCCACCACCACCATAGACAGCCCCAGCAAACCCTGCCTCGCCTCCAGCTGTCCAGTCCACCAGGGGATCATAAACAAAAGCTTCCAGCAGTGTAAGCAAAGTCTCTCTCCCACGCCGCATAATGTGAAGGACCTGCACGGTATTTTAAACAGACTCGTTCTGATTCTGTGTTACCCTTGTAGAATAGTGGAAACTTAGATGCAAAATGCTGTACTTGAGTACCTACAGAAATCCATAACGTATCCCTAACTGCTACAGAGATAGGAAGAACACCACAGTGGGTACCAATGCAGCTAAGCCTGTAAGGAAGATCTAGCCTTCCACACAAACTCTATAAACAAGCTACAGACGCTTAAGGAGGAAAAATCTCCCTTCTTCAAAGCATTTTTCTTTTTAAAAACATATCTGTCATGTTTATACAGGATGAGTCCCAAAGGAAGAGGGCAAGCAAAACATCTCGGAAAAAAAAAAAGAAATTTATGTTATTAAAACATTAGGAAAAACATAACATTTTAATCTACAACCAGAATTCCCCCCTTTCACCCTATATTTTAGTTATACCACTACTTGCATGTGCATTTATCAGACAATCTCATGTTTCTTAAATACCTACCATAGAATATAGCTAAACTAAGTCCAATTAAAATCACAGCAGGAAGGTGAAGGCTCTATAAGCCAGTATTTGGCCAGCAATGGCTCTCAGTTTTCAAATCTCCTACCATACCTGTTCACAAGAAAGCCTGAACACCCCTTCCACTCCTGTCACTCCCAGTGCTGTTTCAATGTTGTGCGTCATCCGGAACGGAACCTTCTCTGGGACCCTAAGGCTCTTCCCTTTAAGATAAAAAATTAAGTTGTTTCTTTTAATTACCAAGAAAGAAAACCTTTTATTTGAATAACATAGAGCATTTTTTAAATTACCTTTTTCAAAGCAAACATTATAATCTATGTGGACAACTTCTCCTGTAGTCATATCTATAAGAACATTATCCAGATGTCTGTCTCCAAGACCAATGATGTAGCCAACCATGGACATAACTGCAGTGGATCTTGCATAAGACTTAAAAGAGAGTTTCAGGAAAAAATTAATTGTGGGAATCCTCTGCCAACACATTGGACTGACTACCATCTTAAAACATTATTTTAAGTGTTTCATAAGACAAATCAAGCCCAACTTATTCCAAGCAGCTTTCTATTTGTTGTTCGATGGCATCTTACAAGAGTTTTCATTCTTTAGGCTGATAATTCTAGTAATTCTATCAGCGTAGACTCATCTGGTCTACACCCACGTTTTAATTCCAGATGGGACTACTGCCAACATTTCAAACTCACAGCAGCACTAACTCTCCAAACTCACAAGTACCACACCTAAGGCATTCGTTGCCCCTCTCCCATTAAAACCACACCTCTCCTATGTAAAATACAGTTGTTATAACTCACCTGTGTAACTCTCCACCACTCATCTGGTGTGGTACATGATGACCAGAGCTCCTTAGCGAGGAGATTTGGGGGAGTTGCTTCCATCAGTTCTTCCAGAACAGCCCTCATGACATTCAAGGGCCAGTCACGACGTGACACGTCGAGACTAAGCCCAACTGCCTTTAAAGCAGGTCCAATTTTACTGTAGTAAAGTTCACTGGGCCTAGGAACTATTCCAGGGTTCTGAGGGGTCTGGTAAGAGTCCTGAGCCTAGCAGAGATAAAAATGGTAGTTGATGTATTAGCACAGAAACATATCCCAAATTCAGTTTTAGTGAGAATGAATATGAAATCAATGCCTCGACTGAGCATGACTCCTACAGCTCAGAGAATGCTTTCAAAAATCAGTAGTTAAGGTCTAACTAAACTGAAAACACATTGTTTTGGCCTAATTCTTACTCTCCAAGTCAATCTCATAAACATAACTGCAAACACTGTACTCAGCATGAAATGAGAACGAGTAAACAAGATACGGAACTAAAGTAATTTCAACCAAGGTTAATCCTATTTGTAAAAAACAGCTCTCTCAAATTATCATGCCAGAACAGCACTTTTATGTTACATACTGTAATTATATATAAATAACAGAGATGCAATTTTATTGACTTCTGGTGCAGTCCCAAGATATGTGAATACACAGAACCTTCCTGCGTTATTATGAACAAAACACCATCCTGGTAAGACTACGTGCCTTAGAACTACAAAGCAAATCCAAATAAGCATTTTTCTGCCTTGTTCCACTCAGCACAGAAGAGAGCCGTTACCTTTTGAGCCTGCAAAGCAGCTTCCCTCTGCTGCCAGCGCTTGTAAAGCCCAAACAAAGGTGTGGCTCCATCCACCCACTGGATGAGGCCTGACCTTGTCCCCAGAGGTGTCACCGAGTAGTGCCTCGCGTGGAACCGCGGCGTCTCTTGCCGGTTGATCGTGGCAAACATGGTGTTCACAATGGATAAGAACTGCATGATTCTCTCATCTAGATGCAAGTCTTCCAAACCTGCAATAAATTTAAAATTTAGCTTCTAGATGAAAAAAATTCTCCTAAAGCCTGAAATTTAGCATTTTTTTTTAAACCTACAACATTTCAGACTATGAGTATCTTTATAGTATGGAGATTAAAGGTGAGTTGTTTGGCCTAAACCAAGGTGTTTAGAGGGAATTTACCTAACGGTTTGTGCCAGCTTGCTGTGTGAGCAGTACACACAATATTTACAACACAACAAACAGGCCTTTCCCTTGCAGGGAAAACAAGAAGTCTCGAAAGTTCTTTTTTAGGGGATACGTAAAGCTTCTGTAAAATTGCATCCAGCTAATCCTGTCCATATGCAAGCAGAGCATTGCTTCTGATGAAAGCCTTGTAAAGAATGGATTTGACTTACAGTTTCATAAGGCAAAATTCCTTGAAAGGTGAAGTGGGAGGTAGAAGTGAAGAAGGAAGAGAAAGAGCAAATGCTTCAAACTTCTCCTTCTCTGTATCATTAAGGCAAATAAAACTAGAGTTGCACCATGCAATCTTCCTAACTTTAATACAGTTTAATTTAAAACAAGAGACAGTACCTGGTATGAGAAAAATTCTTTTACTTACCTTTGAACAGGTAGGGATAGTTCTTCCCATCTGAACCCAGGAAAAGCAGCTTTTTAGGTTTGGTTTTGGTCGGCAGGATGGTGATGGTGCTGCCCACACTGTGGATGGTGACTGTGTCCCTGGTGGACACCTCTCCAGGAAGTGCTATTTCAGTGTTCATCATGGCAGCCAACCAAGGACTGATTTCTTCAAGTCGTAAGAGGTAACTGGCTCGTTTCTGTGCTCTTTGCTGCAAACTCAGCATTACCTATTCCAAAGAAATTGGTTTCTTTTAGGCTGACATTCACCATAACAGTCAACAGTAAGAACAAAAACACCATCAAACCTGACTTAATGATGGACATCTTCCAGAAAACAAAGATTTTTCCTAAACTCCCTTGCACCCTTGCCATGCTGCTAACCCAGCTACAGTTTAAGATGAAGATTACAAAAATTAAACAACATTCTCTATGCAGCAAATATACCCTGTGCAGTGATAAACCAAAGTCACAACAAATCATGCTCCTCAAGAGGTTTGCTCCTGTATTTATAAATATCTGAGCTGTGGTTAAAGGCAGCAGCATTCAGCAGCCTCCTGTTTATATCTGAACCCTTGTTTGTTCTGCAAAGCAGAAGAGGAACTACAAGGAAAAAAGGTCTATTTGCATGTAAAACCTCCATTCTGTTTAGCAAGGTTTTAAAAACACCAGGCAGCTCTGGATAGACAAGTGAATATCTTGTTTCTGTTCAGACCCACCAAGAGAATATGACACAATTGACAAAGGACTTCTGAGAAGGGTTGATCATTTGAAGGCTGCTGCACAGCCCAAGGACTGAGCTTAGATAAACAGAATTAACTTGTTAAATTTTAAAACAACTAAACTCAAATATCAGAGTTTCAGAAAGACAATATTTAAAACAAAGTCCTCTGGTCCCAAAGCTGACAGCATCCCAGACAGAAGATGACGCAATATTTGAAAAATGTCATTTCAATAAGTAGAAATGCAATAACAGACAATCAATAGGACTGGCTAGAGGCAAAAATTATGGTGCTTTAATGCCCAGTTTGCCTGTGCTGACTGCTGAGAAGACAAAATTTCAGGCTGCAATTTTGATCCGGTAAGAGAACAGCAAGAGAAGGAGAGGGTCAAGCACATGGTGCAGCAAGTGTCTCTACATTGTACTCCTCCTCTTGCATCTAATACCTCTTTAAATGGGAGCCAGCTGCTTCCAGGTTTAGCAGGATTCAAAGGATTCTTAAGTTTCTCTAGTGCATTTTCAATTGCATCTCCATAGTTGTCCTGAAACCACTTCTCATGAGGAGTTTCTGCAGGAGCTGCAGTGATGCTCCTCACGTGCTCCAAAGCAAACACAATGGGCTTCATCAGAGCTGTGTGCTTTTCACGCATGATTGCTATTTTCTCCTCTCTGTTATAAAAAACACACAAAAACTTCCTCTTAATGCCATAAAACCAAGTTCTCATAATGACAGCATTAAACAATTGAGACATCAAAAAACTTATAAAAATTATTACTTCTCTAAAATGAGGTCTTCAGTTATGATATTAAAATGAAGAGTGTTTCATTCCACACTGAATAAAGTGTTCCTCTGAACCACGCTTTTTTACAGAAAAACATCTGAAATCCATTGTTCACCACCAGAAACCCTGATTAGAAGCTCTAAGCAGAAATGACTTTAAGCAACTGATTTCCTTTAATACAGGACTTTTTTACCACTACTTGTCGACGATGCACCACACTATAGAGACATCCAGATCATTCTGCTCTCCCATTCTATGTGAGTCCTGCTACAGAATACAAGAGGCATTCTTAAGTTTAGCCAGGTGCCCAGTGAATGGATCGGCTGTTCTGCTGTTCCACTACTCTTCTCACAGGAGATCCCAGTGAGGGGAAAAAAGACTTGCTCAACACTGAAAACTACACGCAGATGAAGACATTCTGTTTATTCCAAATATCTGCATTTACAGTAATCTCTAAATAGATTACACCCTTCAACATGCTTATACTCACTTCATCTGACTTGGAAATAGAGAACTATAGGATCTCATCATCCACAATACAACATACATTGAGTTCTAACACATTATTACTAAAGAAATCACAACATGGATCACAGGTAGACTGTTTATCTCATTTGACTGGAGTAGCAGCTGTAGTATAAGATGTTCCTGAAATAAGGTCCCAGGCTGACAAAGCAGCAGCTGGGAGAGTATGCATCCAGGAACACCACCACTGTTGGTTCACTTGACTGCATACTTCCCCAAGAACAAACACTTGTTATGATTATCCCTTGTATGATTGAAACAGACATACTTCCTTAAAGTGTTGTTGTTTTGGACCCTCTTGACTTCATCTTCCAGTTGTTGAATCCGTCTGAGGACGTACATGTGCTGCTGCAGTAGAACTCCCAACCAAAGTTCATCCCAGAGAACTGTAACTCGGCGCAGCTCAGCCACGAGCATCTGAACCTGGATAAAGCAAGATTCACTTTTTAAAAGAACTAAAATTCAGATTTCTTTCAATAGATGAACAAGTTGGAAAAAAGACAGACATAGCAAACTTTGAGTAGACCAACACCCAAGACAAAAAAAAAATCCCATATTTGTGGTTCAAGTAACATACATTTGGATTATTTACCTGCAATACCATTGTTGGATTTGCAGCAGAGAGTTTCTCCACAATTTTGCTGTAGCAATCTTGCATCATTGCTTGATCTTCATTTAATCCAGCTTTTGTATCTTCTTTACTACTTTCTTGGGAAGCTGGAGTGCTCCCTCCATCACATTCACCACCCAACAGTTCTTCTCCTTGAATATTACCCAGCAAAGTAGGGATAGCAGAAGGCAGCTTGTTTCCTAAATTAAAAACAGATGATAAAATATTAGCCACAGTAACAGATATCAATCCACAGTTTATTTAGCATCAGTTCCCCATTAAGTATTGATGAAGCATAAGAAAAATACACAAAATGTGGTAAATCAGCTTAAGAGTATCAAGTGAGATTTCATAATAAAAATATTCTTAATAACAAAACTGAGAAAATAAAAAAACCCACCTCGGTATCATCCTATCCAATATACAAAAATATAGTAGCTTAAGTTTATTTGAACACTTTTTCCTTTTTTCCATACCTGTAGTCTGGGATTCACTGCTAAGTGAAATGGTTCCCACTATTGCAGGATAGAGGATGAGATGAGGAGAATCCTGAGCAACTCGACAGAGTAAGTTGCAAATGCTCTGACGAACGTACACTTCTGGGTGATTCAGGCGGGAGAAAAGCTGGGGAATAATACCTGTAGAAAGAGGAAAAGGAAATGTGCTTTTTCACTTCATTCCTCTTCAAATGAGATAGAATTTTATTTTTAAAATCATGTCTTTTTTTTTTTGCATAGGGAGAATGTAAATCAAAGAAGTACTAATTTACGAAGAAGTCCAAAAGAAAGTGCAATTTTAGAATAGGCGGCCTCCTCTTCTTTGCCTTCCATGCTAACTCCATACCCTTTGAGGGAAAGTCCCCAAACAACCAGAACCTGCAGTGACAAACAACTACTTCTGAAATGTGTGGCTTTAGTCACACATCTTTCTCAACTATAGCTGGAAAAAACCACCTTGTTTATTTTTTAGAGCAGTCATATGATGTAATACTTCACAAACCACATCTCCTTTTTCCTCCCTATGTCTTCAAGTGGGGGAAGGAGAGGATCAAAATCTGTTCTACTTATCTACTTTACAATCAGAGTGTATGGCAGACTTACATCTTCAATGATATGTAGTAAAAGAAAACTCTTTTCTTCACACTTAAAAAATTTATCAAAGTGCAATGAACAGCTTTCTGCATTACAGAAAATGCCTCAAAATCAATTTTAACAGCTAGATAACATGTATTTACCTCTCCAAGGAGCAGTAGGTGTCGTTTCTAGCCCATGCTCTAGATACTGTCTAAGTTCTCCAGCATGTTTCACAAGCAATCGTAAGAGTCTCAGGGTTGCCATCACAATTACATCATCAGTGCTTTGCTCAGAGGTGTTTCTTAAGTGCAGTCTGGGATCTTCTTCATCAAGTGGAACCTTGAAACAAAGAAATACTCCACTAAGTTTAGCTCATATTATCATTTAGAGAAGTTTGTAACTTGGTTTCCACATCAACGTGAACACTAACCTGACCAGCATTGAGCTTGAGGAAAGTAAAATATGCACTGCAGGACAGTTTATAGAGACTGAAGATTCTGTCTACAACTTTCCTCCAGACTTTAATTAATCCTTCTGTTGCATTTTCATCAAGATCTGAAAGCCAGGGACAACTTGTTAATAACTGACGCCATATCACATCCACCATATCATCTTCCTCATTGTCCTCATTTTCAGTTATTTGTAGAGTCATATCTTCATCCTAAATGCAAATAAAGGGAAAGCAGATTTGATTAAGTCCTCCAACAACTCCTACAAGCAGTCTCAGTTCCTAAGTCAGTTTCTGTTTAGCAACTCATGCAACTGCATTACTTGATCACACTACCACAGTTCATCCAACAGGTGTGTTACCACTTAGCTAACAGATGGTTTCTTGTACTGTCTGAATTTTAGCTTTAAGACACTTAAAAGAGTTAACATGAACTGAAAGAAGAGGAAAACAAGGTTCATGCTGAAGCTGAACACTTTCGTAAGCAAATAAATCTACACTTACTTGAATCCCAGCTGGCCGACACACTGCCTGCCCAAGAATCCCATAGATTTTTTCTTTATCCTCCTCTGCAATGTTGTCTGGAAGCAAGTTCTGAACCTCAGATTTCTCCCGGGGGAGCAGCCGAACACCTTCTCCCTGACTGTAACATTTAATGAATTATTGATCCCCATTACATGAGTATTTGTTGTGCTACTGCAAGTCCATATATAAAACTTTTTGAAGGAAGAAATCATCTTTATCTCAGAATTAAGTCAGCTTTGTTTTACAGAGGGCAAGTGACCAAGAGAATATTAATTTCTCTGCTCACATACAACAGTAATTATAAATACACAGAGATAAGGTTTATCTTAAGAAAACCAACTGTGCTGTATAAATTCAAGTATTAGGCTGTATTTACCTGGCATTATCAACTACTTTGCGGCCCCATCTATAAGCCCAGCTGGCCAGGGCTGCCCAAGACTTGGCTACTTCAGGTGCCTGCACTGAAGACAAGTGATACAGCTGGCCCAAGATGAAGTCTGGCTCTCCAACTCCAATGTTTACTGTGATGGGGGAAATAGAATAATATGTGTTACAGTGTAAAACCTACTTCTGCCTTCCTGAGCACAGAAAATAACACCAAAAAATAATGGGTATGCAGTAATTTTTTTTGTAAAATTAATACCCAAGAGTGCAAAATTTTCCAAAATGCAATTATTTTTCAGTTCTGACACTGCTTCAAAATAAAGTCGTTTCCATTTGCCAACAACCACAGCTGTTACTCTACAATTCCTTCCTCTTTCACAGAGAGGTGGAACTGAGGCAAGGAACCTCCAAAGGAGCACAACACTTTAGAAAGCAGACTTCTATGAAGTACCCAGGGCTCTGTGGTTGTGTTTATTTGTGTATATATTTATTTTCTTTTCATCAAGTCAGAAAGCACCTACTGTTTAACATTCACCAAGAGCTCTACAATAATTCTGACTCTGCATGAGAGGAGCTAAGTTATTTATGAAATCCATGTTTAAAGAAACACAGAATTTATCTTAACATTTAAAGAAAAGTCTGCTGAAAATTAGGAATAAGAACACATTCTCCAGCAACAGCAGATGTGTTCAGACTAAGTACAGATTAAAGATCATGAAAAAAACTAAAGTACACTTATAGGGGCCCTCATAACATAAATCCCGTCCATGTTTAAACCTGAAAGATCTAACTCAAACTTTAGCAAATACACAAGCTGAAGGCAAGTACATAGAACAATAACTGATCTCCTCAATACAAAATAAACATTTCCCAGTTTCTTCCTTGGACCATTACTTGAACGAGAAAAATGTGACAATTATGAAATATCAATATTAATAATAACACCCAAGGTGTTTGGGTTTTTAAACTGCATATAGTTACCTATTGCACAAAATACACACCCTTGACACGCGTATTAGGAAAACAAATATATGAGTAATGGAGCACTTAGTCTTTATCAATATAACTGGTGTTATCCCTCAGTATAATTATCAGCAACTAATTTTAAAAAAGAATAATAGGAAAAAAAGTACCTGTAGATTCACTTTCAATCCTAGGATATTCATCTTCTAGTGTATTAACAGCTGGCAGATCAATCAAATTATATATGTTTTTAGACAAGGTAGACAGGCCAGTATGATTCTGCTGCTGTCGAGCTCTGTATACTTGTTTTAACTGTCCTGAGATCTCTTTCCATTCTGCTTGAATCCATTTAGCCAGAGTGAGAATAGATTTAGCAACTGCATATTCGGCTTTGGCAGATTTGCAGAAAGATATGGCACAAGAACTCAGCATTTCCATGGCATGTGTTGACTGACCTGCATATCACAAAAAACAGATCTTCAGTACAGTCCTATTATTTAAAAAAATTCTGAAATTCTGCACAATCAGATACAGCTTGTATCAATGTATTTTTACACAGAAAATTCTCTTTTGAAGAATGACAAGCATGAAAAAACTTGTGAAAACACTTTGAGGTAACAGCTAATGGGATGAAATCAGTTCCTAATGATACTGCCCTACTGTGACTTCTTCAAGGTGAAGGGAATTAGCCTTGTTATATGGAATAAAAGCTCAAGTCACTACAACATAACTCACCTGCTGTGTATAACAACTTTGTTTTCTCAATATCAAGTTCAGGACCCCATTTTTCATCTATTTGACCTGGTGCAGACAATTTTTTAAAGTGCTGGACTAAGTCCTGTGCAGTGGTGGTTCTCCCCAGCTGAACTTCGCTGCACTGGGCGAGCAGTCGTGTAGCCAGGGCGATGTTTCCTCGCTTCCGTGCAAATTTCGCTGCTGTTAAGCCCAGTTCCATGAGATGGCTTTTAATGGGGACCGTTGGTTCTAAAGAGAGCAAGACATTGTAAACAAGAGTATTAAACCACTTTCTGACACACTGAGAATTTCTGCCCAATGTATTGAGCACGTGGCCATTAGTAAAAATCGCTGCAGAAATTTAGATGACTTAATTTCTGCCTAGAATATTTATATACCCCATCTCAAACAAAAATTATATCCATATATTATCTGCTGGGCAAAAGGTTTTTTCCACTATAACCATTCTTCTTAGCTAACAAACCTACTTGGCCCCGACAGAACTTTTTTCCCATTACTTCTTATACTGCGCATTTAAATGGGTTTGAGGACTGTTTGTGAAGACCCATTATTCATAATGTTGAAGTGTTGAAAAGTGAAAGCAGTTAAAGTACAAAGTGATGAGCAAGTAAGGGGTTATTAGGAGAGGAGAACACAACCATTAAACACTTCAGAATGTTATTTTTCTTTTTGATACTGTCTACATCACAGCACTAATCAAGACAATCAGTAGTAAAGCAAAACATCTGAAAGGAAAAACCTGGCTTTTAAAAAGTACTCCATCTAAATAATAGGAAAAGACAGCTGCTGCTTTCAGCACACGGCTGAAGTTCAAATTCTGGATTTGCTTTTTCTAACACCATAATGAGAGCTGACACACCTTTAAGCTTTTCCATCAGTTGACTCTGGTACAGTGTGTACCTCAGGGCATGCATCCACGGCCTTACATCGTGCTGCTTGCATGACCTCAATGCTTCATTGAAGAGAGGTACAAGACAGTCCTGGAAGAGGCACAGAAGTTGCAGAGTTGTCATGAGAGACAACTTTACTACAATGCATTGTCATGAATTAAAACCAAAGACCATTTTTAGAGCAAACATATTTATATTACTGTAATATTATATATTACAGTAATAATTGACTAAGAGAAATATGTTTTATGGTTGATTTTGAGAGGATAACACTAAGAGCTGCTCAAAATCAACCAGAATTGGCTTCTGTACAATGTGATTAGAAATTACATCTAGAACATTCATAGTGGTTGAAGTCTGACATTCAGTTTTTAATTGCTGAAGTGATTTTTTTATTAGAATATTTTTAAGTTGCTTTGAAAGTAAAATAGGTGTGTGTTACACTGTTTTCAGAGAAAAAATACCAACACTCTAAAAGGCAACTATCGATTACACTTCAAAAATACTGTAAGGGTAATTGAAAGAGAGGTATATTTGTAACTATAGAGAGAAGTAGCATTGAGATGTAAAATTATAAAAACTTGGGTCAAGGCACATTAGAAAACTAAATGAGGTCTTTTTACAGTATGATTAACAGTCAAAACAACTAATGTATGCTTTATGTTCAATACTCCACAACATGATATGGCAAAAGACATTATCCCAGTTTAGGTTTTAAACACACAGAATTACCTCTGATGTCAGCCTGTTGCACACAGTGTTTTCCAAAGCAGAGGAACAGTACAACTGAAGAGTGCTCAGCACTGGTAAAGACTGAGACACGGTGAGCGTGGAAAGTCTCAAAGGCCCAATAGCAATGCGGGATGTTTGCTTTAAGTACTTCACAAGATTTCTGAAATTAAAGGATCACAACAGTCATTTTTCTTAGTTAGACTTTAGGAGTAAATAGTGATATCAAAATTACTGAAGAAAAACCAAATGCAGTATCTTTAAAAGGATGATGAGGAAGTGTTGCAATATCATACAAGTTACTTTATAATAATATTTTATTATTAAGCTGACACACAGAAGTACTTTATCAACTCAAGTACTCTATGAACTATACGAACTCCAAGTTAAACATCTTATTTTTCCTCAGTAAGCTTATAACTCACAACAGCTAGAACTGCCATGGATGCTGAAGCTTTACACAAAGTTAAACTACAACAGGTTTTCACAGTGTATTACATTAATTCATAGCACATTTCAACTTACTCAGATATTGACTGCCACTTTTGCTCCTGTTCTATGTGGTTTACAGCTGTTGCCAGACATACTGAACTTCTCAAAAGCTGTACTTCAACTGCTTTTTGAAGTTCTCTTGGATCAGGACTTAGCATATTAGGAAGGAGCTTCTTCATGTCTACATGGAGATTAAACAATTGAAACCAACTAGAACTGCCAAATTTTATCATGTTTCACCATCTGAGAATGCATTTTTGACAGTAAGGAAGTTAGGAAAAAAACCCTTCTTTTAAAAAAATATGTATTTTATATGTATATGTATTCAAAATATAAATTCATCACTGATTACTTACAAACAGTCACATTAACTCCAGAAAACACACTTGCACCAACATTTAGGATGACCACTACAAATCATTCTGAAGCTTGATTCATAAAAGGTTATGGTCAGTCCACTGAACAAAGCAAACTGCATTCAGAAGTTTCAGTTTGTCATTTATAGAGACAGATACATGGAGAAATATTTTCTTTTGCACTTGAATAAATGTTAATTTATGCATTTATACCTATTTTTTCTTTGGATCCCCCTGCAAGCAGGTTGATATTTTCTCCTGGTAATAATTCTAGTTGTTCAGTGCATTCAGTAAGTTGTCCAGACTCAAAGCTGCTCAAAGATCTGCAATTCAACATTTATAGTTTTATTTTTGTATTTCTTACTTCACTCCAGTTGCTAAGTATATTACAAAGCAAAAAGAAAAGACTAACTTGAAATCCTACAGAGCACTTATGATTTATTCTTAGCAAAAATCTCAATTATCACACACATCAATAAAAAGCACTAGTTCTGCACCAAATTAATGAATCCAGTACCAAAGGGAAAGAAGAGCCCCTTTCTCTGACAGAAGCAGTCACCTTTTCAGACCTACACAATTTTATTTCACTGCTTCCTTCTGTGCTTTTATTTTCAGGTCAAGAAATTTCAGCCAAAAAGGATTTTACTATGATTACCACAATCATGCAGAAATGGAAAGCAATCAAGTTGTCAAATAAAAAGAAACTCTGGTCTATTGAAGGTCTCTTCAATGTCAAAAGTATTTTTTCATGAACCAGAAAAATATCAAAGGTCAGGAAATAAATGCACAAGCTACAGTTCTAAATTTAATCTAAAAAAAAACCCCAAAAAACCCCAACCAACCAAACAAAAAACCTAAAAGAATTCATCAGTCAAGACCGCTTCTTTCCTATACTTTTTCAATTAAATTAGTAAATTAAGATACTTCTAAGAAGCACTGAAATACATTTTATTTAAGTTGTACAAAAGGATTGATCTTCTGCTGAGAAAAGCAGAATAAATTTGGTATCTTTTTTCGTCAATGAAAGATTTTTTTTCTTGAATACTAAGTAGCCTCAGCAGCCAGAAAGCTACAGCAGCTATTTAGAATGATGTTATCTCTTCACTCATCTGTAAATGCCATGGACAAGTGTTCACCCTCCCAAGAACACTACTTTCTTCTTTGCATGCCTCTACTTAGAAACTGACACCCAATTTTTAAAATCCATTAAAACTTAAAGATTTCAGTTGTAAAACAATGAACTCTAAGGTACTGTTGAATAAATTAATTATCCCCTTACTTTATGTAGTTAAAATCTGCTTTCAGATTGATTGAGGTATTGCTATTGCTTTTCTTCAGTTCATGGACCATGTTTTGCCACTCCTGAACAGCAGACCAGTCGGCAATGGAAATGTAACATTCACATGCTTTGTTACCCAGGTAGTTTATCACTTCAGGTGAAGAGTCACTAGGCTTAGTCAGAACAGTTTTTCTAGTTTCTCCTGTGAAATGAAAAATTTATATAAACATGCGCTTAAACACATATTTTCAAACAGCAGTTCTATTACTCAAACATTATTTCTATGCCTTTTGTCAAGAAAAACTCTTAAATTAAAAAACACAAGTAGTTACACAACTTTTACAGTATTCTTCCACTGACACTTTTTCTAAGGGAAAAAAGAACCTTTTCAAAGGAGGTTTTGAAAAAAATTTAGCTCACATCTGTAAAGGAGCATCAAAAAAGTAAAAGAGAACAACTAAATCGGGAACAAAGGAGGTTTGTTTTCAAAGATGAAACAGAATGCTGCAACCAAGTCTTAGTAGTTAAAAACCTCTGAGAATCTACTGCACTTATGATACAATTATGTCATAAACACTAAGGTTTAAATTATGATGACCTAAAATAAACTAGATTTAAATTAGTAAGTTACAAAATATTTTACCTATTACCTGCAGTTTCATTCAGCTAGACCTCAGTACTTCAAACCCTCCTATCTACACATAATATTGGTTTCAATGGCATTAAGTGCTTCAGTTTAACTGCAGATAGAAACAGGTTTTCAGATTTCAGAGTCAGGCATTACCACGGCTGTATCACTGAATGTTCTCATTTTATGCACACACATTTACACGGTTATATTTTACTTAAAAACAAAATACTGACCATTCAAGGAATGTTTTGGGCTGGCATTATTCACACTGTTTGAATTGGCCAACTTCAGAACAGTCTTGTCAAAGCCTGTTATACAGCAATCCACTCCAGTCATGGAGCAGAGGTGCTCCTGGTATTCCGCAGTTGCTTTTTCAAACCTGAAACAGTTCAATATCTCAGTCAGCATCTTAAAGAACCAGACTAGGTTTGGGTTTTTTTGTAAATAGACTAGGGTTTTGAGCATCATTTTACCCCAATACTCAAAAAGTTCATATTACCTTCAGCAAAAGAAATAAAGATAGGATATGAGTTTACTGGTTGGATTTCCAGGTTATAGCATTTGATAAAAGCTTGTCCATAAAAGTTTTAATGTCAACTTCAAATCAAGTAGAGACAGGAGGAAATAAATGAGTTTTATATTTGACTGTCTCTATTTTAATCTGAATGAGTAGAGCCGAATAATGATTAAATACATATTGCATCTCTGAAAAGATTCACTGACTTTAATTGACGTGGAAATTCATGAGCAGTCTTGACTCACACCACTGTTTAAAAGACTCAGAAGCAGGACTTTCCATAGAGGGGAAAAAACATCCAAGTTTGTAGCATCCAATTATTAGTGAAAACTTACCGCCCTTCTGCTTGCTGAGCTACGGAATTGATCCAGGAGAGGCTCTTCCCAACTACAGCAGAAGACCAGACAGCAATACCCTGAATAGCCTCAGGACAGTGAAGCTCACACAGTGCTTCCACCAGCATCATAATTGTCACTTCCAATTCATTTCCCTAAATCCAAACCAAAAGCGTTAATTAACAAAATTCCTCTGATGCAAGAGCCTCGTAGCTGTGGGGAAATACTCAGAAATGGTGAAGCAGTATTTCATTATACACATCTACAAGTGTTCCTAATATCCATCACTGCACTGCTTCTGGAAAAGCAGGGGAGCCACGGGAAGAGTTTGTGCTGTGAATCCACAGCCTGAGCATCAAGGGTTATCAGCCCCTGGGGGGTGGTTTTGTACCTATATGAGAACTCATACAGGCACATAAAGTAACAAATATCTATCAAACCACCTTTGGTAAAACATTTAAGCAAATCAAGTCATGTACTGAAGAAACTATTCAACCTTTTCAAGAAGGCTTTAATTACTTTTTCCACTCATCCCACCTCTGAACTTAGCTGCTAGTTAAAGGAAGGCTACCCCCATGACACAACCCTAGTTCTCCTCATACCCACAGGTAAACAAAGACATCACACCACCACAAATGCTTGGGATGGCCTCACCCTAACGCAGCACCAGTTTCACAAGGTTTCCACTAAATTAGAAGTTGCTCAATTGAAACTGTGAATTAACTATAGAATTCATTCCTGTGTTGTATTTCACCATGCCTCCAGTACATCCTAACCTCCAATCCACAGTATCACAACCACAATAAAAACATATAAATTAGAAGTGTGGCTTTAAATAACTCTGTTTAGTAACTACTGATTGCCTTAGCTTAGTTCTTTTAGAATATCACGGTGAATATTTCTGCACTAGGCTACAGAGTTTGAAAAGAGAGTACCTGAGAGATACTATTATTAGTTTTCATTTCTGTGAGTAAATCAAATCCATGCCTGACTGTCACAGCAGGCTGGCCAGCCAGCAATCCAACTCTCATGATGGAAAGTCTGATCCGTGTCAGCCAATCCTGGCATGTCTGGCGATTGGTATAAAAGAACGTCCTGATAACCTTCAGAGACAGGAAAGAAGTTTCACAACAACATTCTTCTGCACAAACCAAAATGGTTAAGTACTTAAGATTGATATCAAAGGCAGGAAGGTTTATTTTCTCCAGTTTTCAATTAATCTTTAATTTTATTAATGTAAATGGTCTGAAATCACAAACAGCATGCAACTAGCCAGGCACACTGGCAAGCCAGAAGTCTTAATATGAACTGACTATAAATTACATATTACTGCCACATCTAAGTCTGGTAATTAAACAGCTTATTTCAACACTGAAGAATGTTTTGCACTTAGAACTACACAACAGGGTACGTTGCTTATAATAATTTCTACATTCCCCAAAAAGCAATTAAAGCTTTAAATAACTGTGTTACTTTATAATAGGACTGCTGACAATCTACAAATAAGCGACTGCTACAAATCAGCGGTACTACAGGCTTGCTAGATTTGTACCACTATGCAAGCTGGCACTCCAGAAGCAAAGCCTGGTTTAACACGCTCCGTAGGAGTCTCAAACTTCGTTTGAGAAGTTTTTCTGAAATTCCATGGCTAAGAACTGAACAATCCTGAAAACACTATTCATTTAACAGACTGTTCCAAGGCACATCAGCACTGCAAGACAGACATACCTTGGGTGGAGAGGTAAGGGCATTGGCACATCCTTCATATGCATTGTACATCAATTTTTCCAAGTTCTCCAAATACTGCAGAAGGAGAACAAGCCTGAGCTGGTTGCTACTGTGTCCTTCATCATTGTCTGCAGTAGTCCACTGGCTGACATCCTGATCAGGGTTTAATGTGTGGGCTGCAAGGCTCCTAATAATACCTACACATTTTACCAAAACATGGGGAAAAAAGTTACCAGATGGTATTGTATTTAAATGTGCAAACGGATAGCAATGCTATCTCTCAAAATCTATCACAAGTTAACAGTCACTATGCAGCATCTTTCAAATCCGTAAGCACTGAAAAATAAAGCCATTGTGCCTCTTTCCTTAGAAATGAACACCCTGGCTTCACAACCTTACCAAAAAATCTCATTAAAATACAGTGTATATTTTACTTTACCTTCAATTGTTTGAAACGTATCTTGGGCTCTCCCCAGAGGAGTCCGCAGCTTTGAGAGAACAGTGAACTGAGCTGCTTCCCAGACAGCCCATTGCCACAGCACAGCATCAGTCTTCAACAGGTTCCGAGGGATGGTTGGCTGATCTCTCTTATCTAGTCTTTGACAGCTATAGAATAACCTTTCTAACCAATTATCCTTCCTGAAAGAAAACATCAGTGCATTAACAAGTTCACACCGTACACACTTCATCGCCCTATTGTTCACAAACCCATCTCTCATAAAACTAACTTCCAAACAGCAGTGTACATAGGAATATATGCCAAAAGGTGTGTATGTAAGACTTTTATAAATACTATAAAGTATAAAAAAGGTTGAAAGCAAAGCAATGTAGTTTGTAATGATAATTACAAATTTTAAACTATATATAACTTGGACTTGTTTACTATAAATTAAACATTCATAGATTTCAGTTCTACAAGGAGTTCTTACCCAGTTCGGTGGAGGTTTCCATACAAAATAAAACTAATGACATCAGAGAAATCCTGTGGGTGGAATGTGTTACTTGGAGCTTTGCTCATGTGACTTCTTATAGCCAAAGAAATTTCTTGTATTTCGGTGTGGGTACGGTTACTGCAGGAAGAGAGGGAAAACAATCCATGCTATAACGCACTTGAATAAACCAAAAAACGTTGTGTAAGAGAATTACACACACACTATATATATGTAATGACTAGAACTGATTATACACTTTGGTATTAATACCAAGCGCTTTCAGAGTTCAGGTCTTCAAGACAAATTATAGGACATAATATTGCTGAAGCTCTGGATAACAGGGACCTTACATGTATTCAGAGTTTGCTTCAACAAGTGATGCATAACTTATCAAATTTGTCAATTACTTTGCATACTACATACTGTTCTTAGACCTGTAAAAACATAGGAGAGATAGCAAGACACTTAGAATCTCAGAGGGTTGGATGAGACCTTTAAGATCACCAAGCCCAGCCACCAACCCAGAACTACCACTGTAGGCTCATGCTCTTTAATTTTCAACTAAGACAGTATGATGACAGTCCACTGGCGTTACTTTTCAGGTTAAGTGTCTCTGAAGAAATTAAACCATTATTCACACTGACGTTGGTCTGAGCAACTCACCTCAACACAACATCTAAAGGAATTGATTTCAGAAGTTTTCCAAAAGCTTGTCTCACACGAGCACCACTATGGACTAGTTGAACACGACACACATCAACACACCTGCAACACCAAAAAGGAAAGAGGTGTTAATATCTCCATTATCAGCATAATTCAAATTACATACAGAACTCTGTGCAAGTACCTCTGTAAAAGGTCATCTGGAAGGGAGGAAGACAGGGCGTGGAGGCTACTACATGCTTGAAGACAAATGTTCACATCTTCCAGAAGTGCTGAATTAAGGAGTTGAAAGGAGGAAAAAAAAGTTATTCTTGCTGGAATTAGGTAACTTCTGCACTACTCTGCATTTGTTCCCATATAATTTACAGAGTTTGAAATTAAACACATCACAGAACTATTCCAGTGCTTTTGGTAAATAATGATTTGTGACTGGGAAATTGATCTACCAAAAATGTCGGTGATGTGACCAGTCTCTTAAGACAGCAATTTATTTTAAGAAAACTGTTTAAGTAACATGCAGAGATCCACTTTAAAAAAAAAAAAAATCTAAAGAGTGTAAGTTCTTGCACAATACAACCTTGAAGCATCCTTAACGTAAATGAAACAAGTACAGTTGCTACTATCAGTGGGACAAGGGTATTTATGTACTTAACTTTGAAGTGTAAAATGTAAAAATATGCAATATCTTACTGTTTGCTAAAAGTCCTTTGCAAAACTTATGAAAAGATGGGAGAGAAAATAACGGTGTGTATGTTTCTGATTTCTTCATCAGAAGAGCCACTTCCAAAGCCCACGTTGTAAGGAGTTTCCTTCAAAAACCAAGAGTTTAGTCACTCTACACAGTTACAGAGAGGTACTTTCTGATAGAACTTAAACTACTTCACGTAGTAGCTCACACTTTTGAAACAAAGTATTTCTTAACTTTAAAGATGTCCTCAGCTCTCACCGACTTTTGGTAATACAGGATGGCAACTATTGCAAAAGGGTACTTTCAGAGACTATACCCTTTCTTTCAGTAAAGTTTGATAACTCTGCTTCTACTGGATAGATCTTCGGATAGTTTAAACTTTTCTAATTTTCGTGTATAAAAATGAGCAGCTACTTTTTCCACAATTTCACTAATAATGTTTAAGAAAACCCCAGATACTTGACTGGCAAAACTTACCCCAAGTTTACAAATTCAAATTACCTTGGTTTCAGAATTAATGTATTCTACTGGACAAAAAAAATTACAAATTTCTAAGAAAATTTTCCTTACCTGGTATCTTGAGTAAGGTTATCCTTCTTAAGCAGTAGCCCCAATAGGTTCAGTATGATTGAGAAATGTTTTTTTGTTGCTGTAGTTACAGTACTTATAACTGCTCCATCAAACAGAGAAGGAGAGGAAGAACTGAGGCTACTGGATATGAAATGGTCATGCCTGAAAAGGCAAAGAAGAACAAACTGTAAAACTACCCCAAGATTAGAGATACTTCCCTAAAGTTTACAGGAGGAGAGAAAACATCAACAATCAGAAGGAAAAGTTAAATGAACACAAACCACACTATGCCAAAATCCAAATATTTTGATCCCTAGCATAAAGAACAAAGCTACAATTTGCCATCAGTCCATGCAGGCCAGTAACCTGCTCTCCACTGGGTCTGGTATCCAACGCTTAGTGAAAAATCACCACAGCTAAGGATGCAAAAAGAAACAGTTGAACTGGTATATTCCTTTACTTTAACAACAGTATGTATTAATATGGTCTAAAACATATTTACATCTGTTGTTTACATCTCATTACCACTCCTAGATCTCTCAGTAAGCTAAATAGTAAATAATCTTTCTTCATTTACTTTCAGTAGAGTTCTGCCTCAGTTATCTCTATTCAAACAAGACTTCTAATCTGCCCTTGAACAAAAGGCCAGCTTTAAGCCAGGATCTGCTTTCCTGGCTGAGATACAGCTTCCCTGCAATTAATGAAAGCAAAAACTAATTAAGAAAAATTGGGCAAAAGCTTGATTGTAAGTCTATTTAATTTCATCCTCCAACAATATTCCCATCAGCCCATCCTAGTGCTCTTAAGATGCTGCTGAATTATGAAACCTCCTACCTGGAGCAGTGTGAGTACAGTGTGTAGAGCACTGCATACTGGACAGCAGGGAAGTGAACTGCTATGTCACCATGAACAATCATCAGGTTTTTGCTCAGCAGTGCAAACACAGTTGGTGAAAGGGCCCACATCTGTATAGAACAATTGCAACACAAGCACAGAAACATAAAAAGTAGGATCTACTTTTAACTGTAATTTTCATACCATTAATTAATGTATTTTCCTTTTTCCCCACAGGAAATAATTTAACTGTATTGTTTTCAGACTATTTTCTTTCCCATTTTTTAGAAGTCTGTTAAAAGTAGTTTACGTTTTTATAGGGAAAGATCTGGCAAGTGTTTTCATATGGTTGATATAATGCCAAAGGACACACTACAGCTGCTTTTACCTGTCTTGAGTTTCAAAAGCAATTACTATGATGAACTTAGCATTAAAGTCTTTAATAACCCTGATAAGATGTCCTTCCCTAGAAACTGCTTTTCATTAAGCATCAACTAGAGATACAATCCACCCACTGTTTCCCCTAAGTTTTAATGATGGAAGTTTTTCTAAAACTTAGGAAGTTCAAATATGATCATTTTAGTTATACATACATGCCCTACTGGTGTAATACAATTAAGTAATCAAGTATTTTTTACACTTATTGCATGAACTGTCTCTTGAGCTTTTACTCACCCCAATTAATGAGTTTTTAGCATTTCCAATAGTACTTAGAGCACTGAGGTCAAATATAACAACAAACTTGGCATTATCCACGTTGGATATAAGCTTCTTGAAAGAGTCATGTTGGATTTCAGAACAGGCTTCGGGAAGATGTAAACTATGGAGAAGACTATTTAAAGCACAGGTCATTTCTCCTAGAATCAACCTGTAAGCAGTCTCCAGAACAGGAATGTTCTTCAGGCTCAATACAGCTTGGTATACAGCAAGGGCTGCCGCAACAACCTTGAGAACATAATTACAGCAATAACTGATTAGAACAAATCATAAACTATACTAATCTGCAACAAAGAATTTAAAATCACTTCCTTATCTATGAATAGCTTAGTCTGATACACATACCTCTTCCGTTTTTTGTACCTCTTACTTACAGAATCTACTAATTAATTTCTTGATCATCCACCTAACACAATGAGTATCAAATGAACTAAGGAATTCTGTACCTAGAATGATGGCAAACTTACCAATTTCTTATCAAATCTAAATGCTAAAACCAAGAAGTAGCCGTATCTACCATTTCAGAAATTCAGTTAGACTAAAATCCATATTTTAGGTGAGCTAAGTTTTACAGCTTAATATAGTCTAGGAAGTGCATGAAGGCTGTTAGAATACACATGTAGAAGTTAGTTACTCTTACCTCTTTCTCCTTATGATAACGAAGAACAAGTAGTTTAGACTCTGGTATAAATAATTTCTCTACAAATGATGATGGTAGTTTTGTATTTATTTGTTCAACAATCTGGAGATAAAAACCGAAATAAGTAATTTTACTAATTTTTACTAATTATTAAAGATCAATCAAAATACTGTTTTTCTAGTCCCCCACAACAATAAAAACATGTACAAACCAGTGTCAACAGATTCAGGACTGAAATGACATAGTCAGTGCCACAAGTCTGACAATTTTCCATTTGATCTAATCCATAGGTGATGACCATGTCACAGTGTATGGTCATACTCGGATCCAGGCTGCCAAGTAAAACTCCAACACACTCATTGGCAGCTGTAAGCACAGCTTCAGAAAAGAACACTTGGTTTGCTGCAGTCACGCATCTCATTACTCTGTACAGAACCTGCAAAATTAAAAACACAACTGAGTTAAACTCCATTAAAAAGAGATGGCATTTAATTGTATTCACACCCATTTGATATCTGTCCCATCACCTACTCTGCAGTTTGGTCAATTCTGTTCTGAATAATGTCATCTCAGCATTACACTTCAGAAGTGTAAGAAAAAATCTTTCAACTGCTTGACTTCCAATTCAGTTAGAGACCTACAAAACCTAAGTTCATTTTTCAAAGTTCTGTTCCAACTAACACCAGAAGAACTCCCATTGCAAAAGACAGATGAGTTTTCTTGAGCTTTCCTCACAAAAATCCTCTGCAGATTAAGGTAGAAGTTACATAAATGTCTTGTCTTCAACTGGGAAATCCATACACCTATTTGCCCAAGAAGTTGTGTCCCTCACACAATTCTGCAAGGGCACAAATCCCAGTTGTGCAGATCATCCAGCAACCACAAGACTTTGACTGCAGGTATTTCTATTTTATCTCCTCACCCATTACAGAACTATAGCAGCTACTTAGCATATTATGTAATACTTAGTCTGACTTTACACCATCCTGTACTATAGAGCTAGAGACATTTACTATCAGATTTAATAGAGACTATTTCAACAGGAATAAAAGTCATCGCATTTTATAAAAATCAAACTCGTAACTAGAATTCAAGTTTCTATAGTGGCACTGTTATCTGAATAAACAGTAAGATGGTTTATCTATACTTTAATAAAATTATTGTAGCATATTTCTGGGAACAAATAGATTTACTCAAAGCTGAGAATATACACATTCATGTAACATTCACAAAACCTAAACAAACTCAGTTTTGCCATTGCTACATGGTGACAGAACAGGTGAGCAACAAAGAAAACCAAAGTAAATCGAGTCCTTACATCAGTTACATAAGCTTCTGTGATTGGTGGTCCTCTGATGGGGCTGAAGCGCTCCCCAATGCTCCTCACCACAGTGCTGAACACCCGCAGCAGAGCAGCCAGCTTGGGCAGTGACACCGAGGGAGGAGGGATGTCCTCATCCACCGACTCCCCTGAAGCCACGTGGCTGAGGTCCTGCAGCACACAGGGTTAACGTATCAGCACACATCATTAACTTACACACAGGTAAAACATCAAAATATGAGACTGAAAATGCTTCATCTCTTTTCCAGACATTAAACTGTGCAATCCAGTTACAGATGTATTTATCCAGTATCTCCCAACCACACCCCGTACCAAGGTGGGATACAGGCACACAATGAGAAGTCACAGAGTAACAGTGAGTTCAGCCACTGAAACAAAGTACTCAGACTGTATCTTGTAAATTAAAGCAGAGGCTTATGAAATTCCTGGTCTCTGGAACATGATCATCTGTATTGCTGCACTGTTACAACAGTTGCCTGCACACTTTTACCACTCTACCAAAAATTCCCATCCCCAAAATGGAGTCGAGATGTTTGACTGGCCATTCCCATCACACATGCAAACTATGTTGATCTGGAGACCAAGAGTTCACTAACAGACTATTCCATGCCAGCTGGCACCAGTGCCTGGGAACATTCCCAGAAGTGCTGATCTCATTAGTAGAGCTGTAGCCTTGGTCTACCCCACTGTGAGATAAACACACTGGCTGGAAGCACCTCCTCCATGTTAGCACACGTTATCTTAAAACTCTTCCGTGACTAAGAATACACACATTGACCAGAGCAGCAGCCAGCTCGATAAGCAGTGATTTACTGCTCTGCTCTGCCCTGTGAATCCTAAAGCTGCGCCAGCAAAGGCCCTGGTGGACAGAGGAGGACACTGACCAAATTATTGATTCTGCTTTGAGTGAAACAAATCGTGCTCCAAGTACAACTTTACCTACAGGACCTGCATATTAACATACACAATACAGTATAATCTACTTATAAGTTATGTATTCATATGAGCACATACACCTTAAAAGTTAGCACTTCCCCCCTAATCTCAAAGCTCTTCCTTTAACGACAGCATCAGATAAACTCTACGCCCTGTTAATTAAGCAAAGGTTACAAAAGTCAAAATTAAGTACATTAAATGAATATAATCTAGTTTTCCATCAGTTCCTGCTACATTATTTCCTGTATATTATAATCTGCTGCTTTATTTTAAAAAGACAGATTTATCATCAGTGTTTTTTTGAAGCATTAAGATTTCCTCTTTTTTCACCAACAGTTAAAAGTCCTGGAACACTCTGAGGTTGGACAATTAAAGAAAACACCAAGGAAAGACCATGAATTGTCTTCACATCAGCTCTTTAAAAATAAAGGCATTCCTGCTTGGTCAATTGTTTACAGTTTTATTACATCACGATATTCTCAATCAACAATGGCTGAAGGCCTGGTTGTGATACTAATTAAATAGTTAATGGATATTTGTGCAGTTGGTCATTGTACATCACTGAAGTATACTCTATAATTTGGTCCTCTTTTCCCCAGGGAAAGCCATGTAATTTTATTTTCTACAAAAGTAATACAGCCATAAAAATCTCAGCTGTGGATTTCTTAAGAAAACCGTAACAGTTAAGTCTGGTATATACCATAAAGTCTTGTTTACCTCAGCATAAGCTTCCATATCTTCCAAAAACTGACCCAAGAGCGTGGTAGAAAAAGTTAGATCAGCCACCCAAAAGGGCTCCAAGCTCTGCAGCCATCCTGCATGAAAATACCAAGCCAATTAACACAGAATGACAGACAATCATTAAATTTTAGTTAAATATTGCTGAGGGAAAAGTTGCTGAGCTAAGAGGTCATCTACATGAAAATACTAATGGCAGCTGTTTTTAAAATAAATATAAATTGTATCTCCTTCTACTGTCCTTTTGCAAAAATCATTTTAAGGTTCAGTTCTGCCCCACAGCAGTTAAACACCAAGGATAGATTCTAGGACTATGACACAAGAAACATAATTAATTAGCTGTGAATAACTTCCAAGAAAACTGAGAAAACTATTGAGAAAACTTGAGAAAAATGTAAAAAACATTTTTAAATGCCAGTACAGTATCTTTACCACAAGGATTATCTAAAAGTACTTAAGAAAAAATATATCCTTTTACAGAGGATATACTAATACCTATAAATTTATTCAAGTTTGTTATAAAATTGCACAAAACAATTGGTGTTTAAATATACCCTGAATAAACATCCCATTTTTCCGGAATTAGCATAAAATGACAAATGTAAATTTACTAAAAAGTTAGGAACAAAGTATCTTCTTATATAGCCAGAAACTCAATTTGGTTTTTTATCAACTTCCACGTCAGTAGAACCGAACTTGTGCAAGTAAAGCCCCAACATCTGCAAGCTAGAGCAGGCTCTGAGACTCTCCATGAGCTCCTCTGGCCAAACTTACCAGAGACCTGTTGTGTCAAAGAAGGTTTCTGAGTGTGATCTATGTGCCACCCAACCAGTATGTCCACTGTGTCCTGGAAAGGAATTGTGAAAACAGAGTCATTACCCAATTTCCTGCACCAACATTTCTACTGCAGAAAGAAAATACAAAACACAAAGAAAGCTTACCCTAAAATTGGTGCTGAAAATGTGTGGGTAGCATCGAGACACCAAAAGGATGCACTTGACACACTTGCACAGTAACTCTGGTGTATCAACATTTTCTAGGATGGACTGCAGGCTGGTCATTACAAGCTGAAAAGTAAAGCAAGGCCACCACACATTTCACTTCAGTAGAACACGAGAGAGAACACATTGTAACAATCTACTTGATTCAAACAACAAAATTCTACTCTTTCTGCAGGAACAAAATGTAAAAAGCATCACATACACTGCATGAAGAAATCACTTCAAGGGGGCATCTGCCTGATACATGGCAGAGCCAGGGAACACTTCTCCTTAGTTCTTTAGCCACAGAACAACTCTGAGTTGTCTTAAGTCCTGTTTCTCCTGCCTAAGCTTTTTGGCTCTGTAAAGCACCTATTAAATTGGAATACAGACCTGGCTACAGCTGTTCTACACTCAAACTAAGAAACCTTTAAATCTGAGCCAGGGGACCTCATCTTGTCTGCCCACATCCTACTTCTTTCTCAGATCTATCCACAACTCCAGTTAGAAATTGTAAATAGGAGATAGCACAAAACAGTCAAAAGGTCAGGTGTTGTGTACCATTCCACTTAAGTTCTCTTTTTGGTCTTAACAAGATTCTTCTTGGATCTGCCATAAATACTAGAAAGCTGCATCAAAATAGGTATCATCCTACAAAGATTTGTCATTCTTTTCTAATGTAACCAGAGTCAAAGAATCCCATTCTGTCAGAAAGTTCACTCCCAGTCTTAATGATATTTACTTATTATGTCAATATAGAATCACTTACTGTTCATTCCAGTTTAAAAAGCTCATTCAAGCACTGCACCGAGAAAATTATTAATAATCATGTTTTAAGTTGTAGTCTTACCTGCATTAAAGATGAAAATGCTTTCTTTTCTCCTACAGTCTCTAGTGCTTTGTAGGTTGCACACAAATAAAGAAGTTTAACTTCATCTTTTGTGGATGAACTGAATTTGCTAAAAATCCATTTAAAGATCTTCTCAGCCTCGTAGCTCAGAGAAGCACAAAGAAGGCCAAGACAGCAAGCTCCTTCCTGTCTCAATTCCTGAAGCAATTTGCTACTGTAATTTTGGAGAGAAAAAAAAAAGAAATTTGGGATCTCCGGCCATGACAGCAGAACAGAAGCATGAACAAAATCAAGCATTTTCTAAAGCAAAAGAAAATACATGCAGAAATAAAGCTGCTTCTCTCCTACTTAACGGTAGCAGTGGCAAAGCTAAAATAAAATTCTAAGAAATATTATTTCTATGGAGTAAGTCAACTTGAATAAAAGTATGCAAATGTGCTTCTAATTGCAACACTCGATCCAATAGAAATAGTTCTGAATACACAGCTGACTCTTGGAAATAACACTGACCTAAGCACTGAAAAGACCACACAAACCTCAGCATCCTCTACAAACACTCTTAAATGGATGTAAATGAGTCAGCTTGTAAAAAAAACTTCTCATTTTGGAAGCTACACCAGCACAGCAGTGCACTGCTCCGCCAGCTGACTGAGCACACCTGAGACAGACTCCACACAACCTGCAGCATCAGAGCCACACCTGTGCCTTCACATTCTCTCCAAGGCAGGTGTACTCTAGACAGCCCAACAGCATTGCTGATAAGCCTAAGAGTTTTTACTCCCCCCCCCAATTTCATTCTGTTCCTGCAATGGGACACAGATACAAAACTAGCCAATAAATTTCTCTCACTCCTTCCCATCTCTCTTTCAAACCTAATGCTCTCATTTTTCCCCTTCAGAGCATTTTTCCATCTTACCTTTCATTGAGCACATCATGAATGGCAGTCAGGATATTATCCAGTTGTTTAACGAGTACCTGTAATATAAGATAAATAAAAGGCATAAACACAGTAATTGCCCAATACTGCTTCCACAATAGGTCCTGTTTACACCCACATTAAAGACAACATTGCCAGTTCTCCTTGCCAAGAGAATGCCATTATGCTTTCCACGGCCACTGCAGACTGGCATGAACTATATTAAGCAACACTGCAATATTATCCTAGATGTTATATTTGATATTTATTTACAGTAGCCATGAAAATACTGGTAGCCTGCTATCAAGGTCTGTTCCAAGTTTAGTTCTTGCTGATAACATTACATCACCATGGAAGACTCATCACACAGCTCATGAGTAGCATCTACTAAAGACCAAATCTCTCATACTAATAAATCAATTGTATCATTGAAAAGTTTTCTGGAACACATAATATAATCTGAAGTTTCTACTTAGGCAACCCTGCATTTCAGTGAAATGGAATACAATTTTGGGCATGAAGCATTCTGCTTCATTATTATTATTATTAAATTATTATTACTGAGAAGCAATGCTTCTCAGTAAACATAACCAGAAAGACTTGTTTTCCTAATATGCACTAAACCCCTGCCACATTAGTGATCTGATTGAAAAAAATCACACATTAGCTGCAACTGCACATCATAATAACAGGAAGTTTTCTTGACAGTTAATAAAAATAATTAGTAAAAAGGTTTATGCTATTTTCTTCAGAAAGACATCCCTCTTTAACACAGTGGATGGTACCCAGTTTTTAAGTTAAGACTTACTCAGTTCTCCTCCCATGGAAGGGAATCCACATACAGAGATGTTTAGTTAGAAAGCTGAGTAGCTCTAAGACAAGCTGTTCACAAGACTAAACACCTGTGTATTTTTAATTTAAAAATAGAGAAACAGTTCTTGAACAAGACAACACTTTACTTCCCTTTCCCTCTGTTTCTTTTCTGAGGGATCCAGCGGCTATTCCTAAGGAGCAGTCACACACATGCCATGTTAATTCCTACAGTTCAAGCACTCCGCAGTTTGGTTTGAGGCAATACATCCTAATAAAACATTTCCTGAATTATGGAAACCAAACAATCCAGGAATACACTCTCTTTTCCTGTGGAATGAAATTCTTTGTATACAAGACAATCCTTGCAGACATGTCCCAATACTCAGATTTGAAAAAGACAGTTTCATAAAACAAGAAATGCCCAATGCTATGGCAAAGGAAGAATTACTGACCAGTTTGTTTTCTGGTTGCTGAATGAATTCTTTCAGTTGCTTTACAGTAGCCAGTCTTCGGTCTCTGTCGTCTTCCCGAGTAATCCTCCGAAGAAGATTTGACAGTCGAGACTCGTCAGAATAAGACAACGGTCGCTCTGAAAAAAGCAACATTATTTCTTTTTTCCTACAGCATTTCTCAACAGTACCTGTATTGTCCAATACAAGTATGTGCTAAATCAATTAAGTCATAATAGTAATTTGAGAACACAATTAAAAATAAATCCTGATTGGTTTTAAACGTTCATAAAAAGAAAGTTAAACGTAAAATCTAATTTAGCTACCAAAATATTTAATTTCTTCATGTGGACAGCCCAGTACCTGTGTTGAAATCATTTAGAACTAAGCAGAACCGTCTTCTACACAAAAACATGGACTTAGCTCCCATCTACATAAATGGAATTTTTAAAAAAGTGATGTTGGCTAAGATTAAATCAGACTTCAGATTGAATAAATGAAAATAATTCAACAAATAATATTTTGAGAAAACCTTGCAGGAAAAAACCAAGCTGCTTCCTGAAGCAAAGAACCAGATTTAAGTTCAAGCAACTACAAAGAAACAGTATTTTCTCTCTGATAGGTAGCAGGGTTCTGCTTCGAAAAGGAAAATAGATCTGCTCTTCCTTTAGTGAGGAACAAAAGCCCCCAGCGTGAAGAGGGACCTGGCTGTTCACATAAGCAGCTCATAATGGGGGAGAATGAACACCTTCATAAGGAAACACTTCATTAAACTTGGCCAAAAGCACTCAATACCAGAGAAGGTCACAACACAGTTTACCCGCCTGAGGGACAAATTACCTATGAATTCATACAAATAATTAATTTCCCTCATTTGCAATAGGGAAACAGAATTTCTTTCAATAAATTTAACATCAGATGTTTCATGGTGGCTCAAATCAAAGTGTTCATGGAACATCATGAGGTTTTCTTAGCTGACATGACTTTAATGAGAAAATCCAAGGCAGTTACAGACAGCTTTTTGCTCTACTCTGCTAGACATCAGTCATCTGATGTGACTAAAGCAGCTTTGTCTTTATTCAGTTAATAGCTAATCTACATCAGCATTACTCCCCAAGTATGTCAGCTAATTATCAAATCACAATCACAACTTTAAGAAAAAAAAAAAACAGAACCAAAAAACACTAACCAAGAACATGACTGAACCTACACTAATCAAAGTACTAGTTAAATACCTGTGACATCTGCTTTGTGAAAATTCAGCAAGGTCTCAGCCACATGCTATATTTAAAATTGTTTAATGAATATACTAACAAGAAAACATCAAAGAACTTAAAACCCAAAATCTGGTTGCAAGATAATCCCATTGTATTTTAAAGAAGATACAAAAAAACAAAATGACTTGCTAAAACCTGCAACAGTCAAAGACAGCCAAGTTCAAAAGGAGAAAATCTTGAAATCTGACATCTCAAGGAGAGAAAACATACAAGTCATAGGCAACAACTTCAGTCTTCCAAAATTATATATCCTACCTAACCTTTTCAGGATTAAAGAGATGCTCACATACCCAGGAGAACAGTCTGAATTAACTATTATTTAGTACTGGCAGAAAGGTTTTTTTTAATTTGAAGAATTTTCTATTTCCTCTACATAGACATCATAAGACACTAAAACGACTACATAATTTTATATCAAAACACCAGAAGAGGATTACAAAGTCTGAGTTTAATCCATTCCTAAAAATCACATTTTTCAAACAGTCATGTCACCACTTACACATCAGTTCTTCCACCTGCAAAGCACACTGAACATTCTTTTTTCTCCTCTGAAATGTTAATCCTTGAGAAGAAACAGCCTGTCCTCACGTTTATAATGTGCCTGGCACAAAGCAGGCAGTTTTTACCAGTGGCTCAACTACTACTTATACTAAGTGATGCAATAAGTGACAGTGCTTAGTCATGAAGTTTCTATTTTCATTCAAAAATGCTTGGAATAACTTTTTTTTTTTTTTTTTAACTATGACTCAAACCTCAAATAGTGGGAAGACTGAAGCTTTCTTCCTCAGAAACACAAACCCAGCATTCCTGCATCCTCCTGAAACTCCAAATTTGTTCTTGCTGCATCTCCCAAGACCTTGCCCACATTCTTAGGATGCTTCCAGCTCCTCGCTGGCCTCTACTCAGCTGAGCAAGAGGGAACACAAGCAGTGACAGGCTCAGGAGGACACACACAGCGACTGAGCAGGCAGGATGCGATCACTGCTTGTCCTGCAGCCCAGGGACAACAGGGAACGGCTAAGCTGCTCCCAGCCATTGCTGCTCTTCCCACACTGGGGCTCATTAATCACCAACTTTCTACTCAGGCACCAATTTGCAACAAATCCAAAGCAAGTTCTCCTTCTTAGAGATGTCTTTGCCAAACCTGGCTAATCTAAGTAAGGGTTCAAAAGCCATCTAAAGGAAACTGAAAAAGTGACAGCCTAAGCCAGGCAGTTGAGAGATCGACCAAACCTCTGGAGGAAGCCTCAGCACAAGGAACAGTGAAATAAGATGACAAAACAAGCAAAACAAGTTTCCATCAACACCATTTAATCATATATCACAAAAATCCAGACTGCCTAACCATAGTAAACCTCTTTTCATATTCTGAACACAAGAAATGTCGCCAAAAGAGATACTCTCTTCCTGAAAATCAACAATGTCCTTACCCTGTGATTTCCTCATGTCTTTTGTGGCTAAAGCACGATTCCCATGCGGAACACTGGTAAAATCAGGATTGGTCACATTGTTAACTCTCAGCTCTTGCCCCAACGACTTCCGACCATAAGTATTTTCCCCAGATCCTCCATTGACACTGTAGCCACCTGTGGACAAACCAATGGGACATTAAAACACGCTCTCAGACCACATATTTAGCAAGGTGGTGAGTTGTAAGTTATTCAATTTATATGCAAATTAACAGCTCTATCCTCTACCACCTCCTTTAGCTTCCTTTTTCAGTTTCACACACATCAATGTTTTGTTGTATCCTGTAAGTTTCCAGGTCACAGATTTAGAATCTCATCTGTCTTTTTGCTGAAGTACATGAAAAAAAACACTATTGCAATGAAGTTTGTCAATTTTGTTGTACTTAATGTTTTCTTATTATTACTTTGACATGAAAAGCTTTGTAAAATACAAGGTCAAACTGCTAGTACCCATGCCTAGATACTTTCACTTACTTGCTCCTTTACCCACATGAAATCTCCATTCTGCTTTTGCTATGAATCCACCACATAGGCTAAGTAAAATGGCGAAAAAAAGAAGTTTTTGAAAAGACCAATATGTGTTTGCATATATTGAACAACTCTCCTTAAATACAGGAGGTCAAAATTTTCACTAATACTGGTATCATCCTTCATTAAGCTCAATCCTACATTTTCCCACTTAAGATACATCATTGGTAACAATATAAAATGAAAATAAAAGCATCATTTTGACTAATTCAATTTGATCTTACTCCTAGAGCCACAAGAATAAACATACTCAGATGTTGAGACAGGAAATTTTCCAGCCTGCCACACCACTCTGAGGGGCAAGTTCTTCCCCTCAATACTGTACAGAAGTGAAACTGTCCCCTGAGCCTGCTCAATCCTTCACTCAATGTATTAGAGCTCACTTAGAAGGAAGATTTCTAAAGTGCCTGTCCAAGACAAGGAAGAACCAACTAATAAAATTAAACCCAGAACGACAAAAAATATGCAACATTCCTTTCAGAAAAGATTTTCACAAGTCCACCTGCTCCAATGTATAAAAGAAAGTCTGGGGAAAAGGGGAGGTGGCTCTCCATAGGAGGCTGCCTACTGAGACTAAAGGACTGATAAAAATAAGTTCAAACGTTGAGTTGAACCTGGACCTTAGAAGATGTAAGGAATGTTTCTTTAAGGCAAAGCTTTTGATAAAAAGCAGATATTAACTACCAGTATACATTTGTGCATTCCTATACACACAGGGCTACCCTACCACCGCAGAAAACCCTGTGCAAAGTCTCATTTGTAATTAGTTAACCACAATTACAGTAAAGATAGTTTGTGTCTATTTAGATTTACAACTTTTTTTTACAGCTTTATGTTTTTAAACATAAGCTAGCAAGCATGACACCTAGACATTCTTTTGTCAGAACAAACCAACACTGTCCTATAAAGGAAGTAACTTCTAACAGCAATTAATGCATTTGAGCCTAAACATAAGAGTCACATCCTTGGAGGTTTTCAAACCTGAAAAACTTCCAGAAATTATCAATTTGTAAGTAATTTTTTATTATCAACACCAGAAACTGTGGGTAGGGGATATATGGAAGACAAGTCAGAAAACCTCAAATGAAAATTCCATGCTGGCAGACACCCAACAGATGAATTGAAAAGTCTCAGTAAACAAAGAAACTATTCTGCATCTGCAAGCTTACAAATTTCTCCAATAATAAAAATGAACTAGAGATACCTGGAACTTGGTTTTATAGTTAGAATATCCTAATCACCTCTTTTCAAGTCACACCTGAACAAAACAGGCGAAGTGCTGAGCTAGCAGAGACATACTCTGCAAGATACAGCACTGGAGGGAGAGCCAGGTACATATTTCTTCTCAAATGGCACTTTCCCAGCAGCTTCACAAACTACCTTTCTGAATTTGTCCAAAACTAACTATTTCAATGTGCATTCTTTAAATATTAGCACCCTTCAAATTATAAGAACAACCTCCTATGCCAGTTTGTGTCAAACACAATACAACACTCCACATTAGCAGACAAATACACTCACTTCCTAAGCAGTTTCTCTACTGATGTAGAACAAAACTTAAGGTTCTCAGATTATGCAGACAAACATGCTTCATACTTCTGCCAGCTTCTAACACTGCCTGCTACTTAGAAAAAAATTAATTTGCATCCAGCTATAACTTCCCCTAAGATACAGCAATTATTTACAGCTACAGGCCAGAGAAGTAAGGGAAGTTAAGTACTTTTTAGGTTCCTGAACAAAAACTCCCACACTACTATTCCTGTGAGATTTTTTTTGAGTCTGACCTGCCTGAGGATTTACACAATCAAAAAGTGACTCTGCAAGTAAGAAATCCCCCAGTTTAATGTCTGTATTTGGCAATTAAAGAAAGAAAAAAAAAATCAGAATATAGATTTTTCATAAACACAGAAAAGACATAATTCTGACTGTTTGGCTATTTTCTAGAGATAGTATTTCCATCCTAAAAATAAAAAACAACAACAGCCAAAAAAAAAAAAAAAAAAAAAAAAGTATGAATCACACATCATATGATTTATATGAAGCCAAACTGAGGTACATGAAATTATAAACTGCTATTAATGATAAAAATATACATCTGATTACTAAACAAAGATTCCAGTTTGGTGCAGTAAAGCTACAACAGGCAATAGATCAGTCTAGGAGCCCCATTTAATCCATTACCACAAGTACTAGAGACTACTCAGGAAGAAATTGCAGCCTGAAGACCAGACACGTCCAGAATACTATTCTTCAGAAAAAAGTACTTATTCTGTTAATGCATCGTGTCTTCTCTTGCATTCTCTTCCTAATGCAACTGCATATTTTTCTCAGTATTCACATCAACCACAACATTTCTTTGATCCCTGACAAATCTCCCAAAACAGCGATACTGCGGCAATGAGACAAATCAGTTCACTGCCTTTATTTGGGGGGGACCCCAAAACAAAATAAAAATTTCTCAACCATTTCAGTTTACTGCCTTTCCCTGAATGTCCCCTCACAATCATACATGAAACAGCAATCTGTGTACCTTTTTCTTCATTCTGTATGTCAGTGTGGACTCTGATATCATCATGTCTTTGCCGAGACACCACAGCTGAATTTGAGGGTTGTAATCCATAGGAGGCAGAACTGCCCCGATCTCTGGATGAAGAATATTTTAAATTGTCCTGGTCAGCTGATGCACTGTCAGTTCTACAAAGAGAAAAATTTATTTTTTTTTTATGTAGAGATATAACAGGAGTGGGATTCACATTCACTTATAAATACAACATCTTTAAATGACAATCCCAAATGTACTTCCCTGTGTCAAAAAAGTTGTTTGTCTAACCTGCTGTTTAAAAAGAGACCTTCAATTCACACTGGGTGGGAATTGACTAATTATCACAGCAACATGCAAAGGAAATGCATTCTAGTGTGCCAGTGCCTTTTCTTATGACCTTCTCAAGACTCTTTCCAGTTGGATGTCTATACAAGGAAAAAATTACTTCCCAGAGGTGACAAATAACATACAACTAGGTCCAGGTATGTATCACAGCTGGGTCATACAGTGCCTACCATTTGTGAAAGTCACCACTAATCCACAGATGAATATTTACGTAATATGCCATAGGCCTTACTGAGCAACAAAAACCCTCTTATTAGATGGAAGCATGTAACTGATGATCAGCACAAAAGTCACATATTAAGTTTTTACAAAAGAAAAACTGCAAGCAAGGAAGCAAGCTTTACTGTGAAAAAACTGAAAGGTAAAATATGAGCTGTGATCCTTAAGCGTATATGTCTGCAGATAAAAGCCAAGTTTAAAAAATCTGCATTAGGTTTAAACCACCCTCATATCAGAAAACAGATATAGCCCAGACTACACTTTTAAGGAAAAAGATTAAAATTATGAAATCAAGTCTTCTCCCTGGACAGCCTAAGTGGTTTAATTTTTAAAAATACAGGACTTTAATAAACTT
Source organism: Hirundo rustica (assembly GCF_015227805.2). Taxonomy (NCBI): domain Eukaryota; kingdom Metazoa; phylum Chordata; class Aves; order Passeriformes; family Hirundinidae; genus Hirundo; species Hirundo rustica. Next base: position 8,400,165 of record NC_053464.1, read on the forward strand.
GTGTTCATGAGACTTCAGAATGTAAACTCAACCACTTTAAATGCACCCAAGCAATGTTGGGAGGTTGACATTAAAGCAAATAAAGCAATACCCATCCCAAGGGAGAATCATCAGAATTTTGCTCAACTCAAGTGTATTTGGAATCAGACTATTCAGATTATTTACAGCAAGCTTTCCCTACGCAAACTCTAAAGATTTGCTATTTTTACTTAAAGCTTTGGATAGTTCATTCTATCACTTAACAAAAAAGCAGGACAGATCATTCCTGTAAATTAACTACAATTTGCATAAGGATAAACACATGTTCTTAAAGAAAAAGTCTTTCATTTTTCATTTTCAAGATAACACTGTGATTAGAACTGGTAGACAAATTTAGGTAAAAGGGAGTCAAATAAATCTCAAAGCCAGAAGGGAAAAACACAGGTAAACTTTTGGATAAGCAGTACTAAAGGCTTGCTACTGTCCAACACAGCTCGGCCAGTACAACTGGAAGAGAAATACCATGAGCACTGACACTTGTAAAACCAACAGGAATTAAAGACACACATTCTCCTGAGAATGTTAAAAGACATTATATTATGAATTTGAAACAATAAGAAAATTGTGCTTTTTCCCTGTTCTCACAGTGCAAGCTGGGATTAGATTTGCTTGGCAGGTATTATTCCCTTTTGCACTGTAAGCAAGTTCATTTTTAGACATAAACAGCAAGACACTTCTCCTCATTCAGTATTCACTGTGCCATCACATCTACTGCTTTGCTGGGCACTTGCTTGGACTATTTAAAAAATAGGCTATGCTATTCTAGAGGCAAAGCCTCACTAAAAGTCGTTATTCATGCCAGTTAACTAGGATTGTAAAAATCTTTATAGAATTGTGCTATCATCATTCACCTAGCTATGCTGAACAGGAGAATTCTGCGCTGTACCTTCACATGGTATGAACTTCAAATGTGCCCAAATCATGTGCAAATTTCCAGATATACACAGAGACCCCAGATCTTCTCCCTGCCCTAAAACCTTCCAGTTCACTTTGAGCAACTATGTTAGCCTTTCAAATAAACAGGCTGACAAATTTTCAGCTGGCAAATTTAAGTACTGATGGCTTCTTACATTTACCTTCCCAAAGGGCATCGCTTTTTTCAAGGCAATGTGCTGTAAACTGAATCATCTCCAACTGTCAACCATTAAGGCTGAAATTCCTACATCTGAAGAAAAGCTGATTAAATGTACAATTTTCAGCACTGCTCTGTGCATCCCTATCAACTGAAGGGCTACACATGCTCTCAGCTAACCCCACTTCCCACAGGACAGCCTTTGAATGCTTTGTAAAATTTTCCATTGTGGTAAAATACATGAGCCTATTGTTTCCCCAGGAAAACCCACACACACTTCATTCTGGCTTCTGGAACAGCTATCTGCAAGCTAACCTGCTCACACTTTATCATCAACTAAAAGGTGAGTCCAATTTTAGCAAAAAATATGTAATTGTTCTCCTATGTATCATTTTAAGAGACAATAATGCTCACTGACAACATCATTCCTGCTACAATAAATGCACAGCTTAGATAGGATAGAAACTCCTGGCTATCTTTATGAGGCAGAGACAAAAATCATCCTAGAAAGATGCTGAAGTTCTGTGACTCAGCTGACTGCTACGGTCCATATTGCTTGGAAAGAGGATTTTGAATGGGAAGGAGCTTGCATGGAGACACACAGCAGAAGCAGAGCTGAGGACCTGATGGACCTGTGCATTTCCAGCTGCCCAGTGACACACGCCACTCCTCAGGTGGGAAGGGAATTCCAGAGCTGTACTGTACATTCCTGCAACACCACTCTGGGAGCTTGTGGCAAGGGCTCATCAAGACCTGGGGCTGTGACCCCAGCACGTGTCACCTGCCCCTGTGCTCCCTGACCCAGGGTCCCACACACCCGGGTGACACAGGGCACTGCTGTGCACACGCAGAGACACTGAATTTCCAAATCCATTTCTGAAAGATACCATTTTTCTTGTCAGGAATGTGACTATGATTTTGAAAGACAGCCTCTCAGAACTCAAAGGCAGGCACTCTGTGTTCGGGTACTTGCCAAAGTCTTATTAATAATTACTTTTTCTGCCTCTCTTCAGCCATTCTGCCAGGCAATGGGCAGAACCGTACTGCTGGTTACCTCAGCTCATGCCTGCCTTTCAGGAGGGCACTGTTCCTGCTCACATGGTGATACTTCCACTTAAATTGCATTGCACCAAGCAGGTGGGAGGTTACATGACAGACCTAATGCTCAGCATTATCCTATGTAACAAAAAATTTAAGTTACATACATTGATATTGCCACAGATCTAACAAACATCATACATTAATAGAGTCTCAATGTACAATGTTAGCAACAGAGAAGCAAAAGTAAAAATACAAATACTGTATTAGACAAAGTCAAAATGGGAAACTGCAAGGATGAACATGACTGTGATTACCTTATACTGCAGCTTCCAAAGCTTATTTGGCTCTTTATGAGAGACTACGCTGTATTACTTCTACCTGAAAAGCTCACTGATAGAGACTAAGCAAAGCACCGCAAGAGCTCACATGAGAATTTTCATTCTCTGTCTGGTTCTGGTGGAAGATTACCCATCTGGCTGCAGACACTGTTTTAGCAATATCATTTAAACAGAAGAGGCTGCATTCAGTTTTCTGCAGGGTGATTTTAAACCTGTCTTTGTCCATCAGAAAATCGTTCACCCACCTAAATAAACAGAATTGGCCCCTAGTGTGTCCTCCCTCTCCAAAAAGGCTGCTTATTTTTTACCATTGGCATACAAAAGGAAACAGACTTTTCAAGAATAAGTCTGAAACAGACTTTTCAAGAATAAGCTGAATTCCATCAAAAGTATCAGTATGATTTGACTTGCTAATTCGTCTGACTGAAGAGTGCACGGCTGAGAGCCACTAGTTTAAAAAAGAAAATCTTTATCTAGAAAAATAGATCAATCAAAAATATATTGTCACTTTAGTTATATGGCAGCCTTAACAATTTTTGTCCAAGAAACTTGCTACAATCTGGTGTATACTGTTCATTATGTGTAGCTTTTTCAGAACAACCCTGCCATATGGACATTATTTTGAGACAAAAAAATCACTTAATTATTCTATTTGATTTTATTTCCAAGTACAGGACCTACATGAAAGATTTACTCCAAAACAACTCTACTTTGTGAGCTTTACTATTGTTCAAGTCAGTTGATTTTACTTGCTTATTTGCTCTGTTTGCCAAGTTCATTTGCTGTAATGCAGATAAATTCTTCATTACTGAAATTCTTTATCAGTAAAATATTTAATACTTAAAAGAGTCACTGTATTCATCCAAATTAACAGCTTCCCACCAAGTTTCTGACTGTTCTGCCACTGGCATGAAGAGCTTCCTTCTGCCATGATCTTCTCATCACTTGGTCCACCCTGCCAAGCCAGAGCCTGGATGAGCCCACCCCAAAGCCTACTTTTGCTTCTTCTCATGTATTGAGAAAATAAAGTGGTCATGTTTCCTATTCATGAAATAACTAATTTACTATCTTCCTACTGCAATTCTGCAATCTTCATTGCTGGACATTTACCTGCCATCACAGTAGCATTTTAAATCACCCTTGATTCTGTGTCACTCCCCTCCTAGACAGTAGCTCACCAATTCCATTCTGGTCCACAATGGGCATTATTAGAAGGGAATGCCAGGGAAAGGTATCACATATACACACCCTCTTCTTTTTCCATAGGTATAATCTAACAGACATTTTAGAGTACAGGATGTTAAGCCAGCTAAACCCTTGGTCTGATTTAGTATGGCTGTTCTTGTATGGAAAACAATCTGCACTCCAAGTTTCTTCTGCTTCCCACTGACACACTCATTTTCTTTCATCTTTCTCACATCCCATTCTCCCGTCTTCACATTAAGACAAAGGTTTTCACATTACAAATACCAGCTCCTCCATTTACCAAAACCCAAAAAAACTCTGATCTCATACCTTCCCAAGCTTATCAGCATATTTAACATAAATGTCAAAGGAGATCAAGAATTACGGCTGCAGCTCCAGAACTGAACCCACTTCTGTTCAGCATCTCCTACATGCAGTCCATTGAATCTCTTCTCAAGGTTTCCACTGATGTTTTCACACGGGCACCTTACAACTGATCCTGCATCTCATTCTTGAAGCTGCCTTCAACATCACTGACCACTGTTCCCTCTCCCCATCTCAGTCTTTGCTCTCTTCTCTCAGCTACCTCTGAAGAGATGGAGAAGTCTTATCCACTTTCACCCTACATGACTCTACATGACCCACCCTTAGGTAATCACAGCAACATCCTCAAACACCTCTATGTTGCCAACTTTCAGGTCTCTCACCTGTGCAAACAGAGGTTTCAGCCTATTTCTAACAAATGTTTTACAGGTATCTTGTACATGCAAGCACAGAAGAAGCAGTCTCTGTTTCAACTTTCCTTTTACTGCTGCTATCACCTGTTTGTCATTCACTGCCTAGATCCAGCATTACAATCAGACTATTTCTACAATGAGTGCTTACTTTTTGTTAGATACATGCCTCTGCCCTTCACAGCCACGTGAAAAGCACTGCTTTGAATAGCACTTCCCTGGGCCATTTGGTCTAATGGGTTTCTTTGCTCCCTGCCAATATCTCCCAACCTGACTATAATTAAAGACAGGGTACTTACTTGTCCTCAGTTACAGACTTCCAGCCAATATGCCCTCCTGCTTAGACCACAAGCTACCTTGAAGGAGACCATATTTTACTGTCTTGTCTCATGAAGTATAGACTCATGAGGACCAGGCAGTAACTTGGTTTGGCAAGCACCATGCTAAGACAAATTAGTAACTTGTAACACTGACTTACTTTGCAAGAGGAGGACACACTCCATTTTCATGATTTCAGTACTAAAACCTAATAGAACACTTCTGGGAATTTCCTCAGATGTGAAAGATGTTGCTTTACACTTTTTCACATCCTCTCCTGCTAACCTACATTTATGATAAGAGAGACAGAGAGGTTCTGTTAATTAAAATCTTACCTTCCTTTTCACACTTTCACCTAAGAATGCCACGGTGCACCCTGAACTTGCTAACCTGCTACCCTGCACTCACACTCCTGTATTTCTTCCCAAAGGGTAGTACTGCTTGTTTCAGCATATAAATAGCCCTCAGCACTATAACAAATTAACTCTGTTCACACACAAGGGCTACACACTGAAATGATTTTATTTCTTGCCCCAAGAGTTGTAACAGGGAAAGTGCAGTGAAAAATCTGTTAAACAACCAGAAAAGAAAGAAGCAAAGGTCTAGAGAGCTGCAAAGATGAGGAGAAGAGGGAACAAGATCTTATCTAGCCTTCTCAAAAAAACCTTCACTGTTCTCTGTCACCTCCATCCAACATCTGTCTACAAAGTTTTTGCGTTGCTCTTAATTGAGTCTGGTACACAGCAGTGCACAAACGAATACACCTCCATACATCAGGACAACTTCTCCCTCTGTAGCACACAGACAGCTCTATCTCTACATACACTCTTGGAAAACCAGTCCATGTGCATTCTGATGTATGACTGCATCCACACACACAAAAAATCTAACTTTTTAATTAAAAACTACTTTTCCTTAAAAAAACCTGTGCGCTCCAACTTTCAGTTTCACACTGTTTTCACCACAAGCCCCAGTGCTGAGTAGCTTTACTAAAAACCGAGAGGAATCTGGACCTACTAATGAAAATCAATCTAGTCACTTTTACACACACAAAAAAGGTGCATTTGAAAACAATCCATCTGATGATACACCCATGTATCAGCAGCTCCTTTTTATGCCTTCAGGAACATGAAACAACTACAATTACTACAGCTTACACTACTCAGGTCACTTCCTTCACCTCTTCCACGCCCTGCAAGAAAGCATTTACCAGGAGTATCACCCAAAGTAAATGAAACCAAAAGCCAGGAGAAAGGGGAAGGAAAGAACATGTGGGTATATTTGTGTTGTGGGGTTTATTCAAAATGGTATTTCAAATTATGAAAGAAACACAGACTGTCAGTTTTATATAATAGATCTCCTTTCAACCGTGCATGTGAATCACTTTTTAAAATTACCTAACACCAAACTGACGAAGACTGATTTAATCTCTGCACTGTCCTTAAATTCATAGTGTAGACTCAGGTTTCCCACCACCAATCTTTCTGAAATGTGAAAAAAAAAAATGGAGCATTGCATGTAGATTAAAATGTGCTGTGTTTGGGACTGTGTGAACATTTCTGATTCCTGGTATTCCCCAACAAAATAATAATAATAATGTAATATTTAACGGAAAGTATGAAGTTAAAATCTGAAAAGCGTCAGGACCAGTGCAGAGGTGTTGGTTATTTTTTAGCAGAAGCTCTTCATCACACAGTGTGATGGAAACAGAACGAGGCTCTATCCATGCTGAGGCTCCCTTAGGCTGCCACACTTTCTCTGGTGCTCTCAGAGCTTTGGTTCTGCTGTGGCTTTGTGGACAGTTATTTTAGCAGCAGACTACAGGGAACACACCTGAGCCACACATGGAGGTAACTTCTTAAACCAGCCTTATCACCAGGCAAAGCATTTCTGCAGCTACACTCTTACTTTCACCCCTAATGCTACTGAGCCCACTGTAGGCAATACCACATTGGATAAAATCCGCTTCCTAACCCTTCTAAGATGTATTTTTTAGATGAAAAGATGGCACTCACAACAAATTCATATAGCCAACCAAAATGCATTTATAGAAGTCATTCACTGCAAAGACACATCCAATTTCTTCCCGGTGGAAAGGTCACAAGTTGGGGCTCAGAATTACAGACTACAGGCCAGAAAACAAGCAAATAAGTAGGTAAGGAGTAAGAGACCAGTCTTCTTAATCCTCTCCTAAAAAAATCTAGATGCTTTAAGAAAATGTCACAAATGAGGTGCATAAGTCCTTAAGTGAAGAAAAAACGGTAAGTTATGTGACCAAGTATTACAATCACAGAAGAAATTAGAATTTAAATAGCCATGCCCCATATACCATTAAGAATTGAACAGCCTCTAGCACTGGCCTTAGAGGTTGTGCTGCTAGCTGTTCAAGAAAAAGGAAAGCTTCTGTCACAGCAACTGCTGAAGTGACCTTCACATCCACCCAATTTTTCTAGTCCAAACTGCATGAGACTGGGATCATCATCTGTCAATACATTCCCAAGCACGCAGCAGTCTATTCTCTAATGGAAAGTTTGTTAAGTAGGGTCCCATGTTGTGTTAAACTTTCATAAACACTACAAAAAGCCTCAAATCCACATCTATTAAAAAAAAAAAAAAAAAGTAAAAAAACAAACTAAGAAACACCAAATTTATTTAGGATTTCTACATTACAATTTTGATGCTGAAAACAACAAGGCCGAGCAGTAAAGCAAATATACTGGTGTAAGATACACTAGAAATAATTAGACCTGGAATACACGCTCTACATCTAACTAAAGAAGTGAACAGACTTTAAATTTCACTAAAAAAGTGAAAAAGCCATATGTAAACACACCTAAAGCCTTACAATACATTTTAAGTAGGTTGGGGTGAGAGCTTATATAGATCAACTACTCCCCACAGATTTTAAAAAAAAAAAAACAAAAAACAAAAAAAACCCTATGTAGTATGTTGTTAACCCTCAAGAAAACTACGAGTACTCCTGCAGCCTCATTTCCTCCCTGGTTGTGTTCCAGCTGAAAAACCGGCTGAAAATACGGGGACCCGAGCCCACCCCCGCTCCCCCGCCACCGCAGCCCCCCGCCCGCCCCGCGGCCGCCAGGGAGGGACGCGCTGCCCGCAGTCACACACCGGCCACCGGCCGCACACGTTACAGGCCGCGGGAGCGGGGGGCTCCGGGGGGAGCCCGGCGCGCTGCCACCCCGCCGAACGCTGACAGACCCGTCCCCGTCCCGCCTCCGGCGGACGCGGCCCCGTCCCGCCGCCTGGGCCCGCCCGCCCTCCCGCGCTAGGCCCGGCCGCCAGGAAGTGGCTCCGCCGCCGCCCCGCTCCCCCAGGCCCGGCGGTGGGGCCCGGCCGAGCCGCCCGCCCCGCTCCCACAGCCCCGACCCCCCGCGCCCCCGGCCCCAGCCCTGCCCACCTGGGTTGCCAGTCATTCCAGCCCCGCGGGTGGTAGTGCTGCCTGCTGCCGGTGCCGCTCAGCCGAGACCCCGGGGCTCTGCGGCTCATTACCTTGCCCGAGACGGCATGGCCGGCCGGGCAGCGGCACGGGACAGGGCGGAGGAGCAGCAGGAGCAGGAGAACGCGGGGGGAGAGGCGCGGGCGGCGGCTCCTCACTCGCGCTCCGCAGGCGGTGCTGCTGTCTCACAGCGCAGGGAGGGGACGCGGCCGCCGCGGCTGCTCCGGCTGCTGCCCGGGCGCGCAGCACGCCGGGATGGCGGACATGAGCCGCCCGCCCCTCCGCGGGGCACGCCGGGAGGGCGGGCACGGGGCGCGGGGGCGGCGGCTCCGCCTCCGGCAGCCGCGGGACGGGATCCCCGCCGGGGGGGTCCCCGCTGCTGTCCGCCCGCGCCTCCCCCGGGATCGGCCGGCCGGTGTCGGCCCCCGGCTCTGCGGGGAGTCCGGGACAGCCCCTCAGCTGCCGGGGCAGCCCGTGCGGGAGGGCAGCCGGGCCGTCCCAACGCCACCGGCGTGAAGGGATCGCGGAATCACTGGGGTTGGAAAAGACCTCTGAGATCATCGAGTCCGACCTCTCTGCGAACATCACCACGTCAATTGTACCATGACTCCGAGTGCCACGTTCAGTCTTCCCTTAAACACCTCCGGGGACGGTGACTCCACCACCTCCCTGTGCAGCCCGTTTCAGTGTCTAATCTTTCCTGTGAGCTTCTTGCTAATATCCAACCTAAACCTTCCCTGGGCACGGCTTAAGACGATGTCCTCCCATGCTGAGGGTAAGGATATGCCGGGCCCCGAGGGCACCCTGGCACCCTGAGGAGTCCCGGGTGCCCGAGACATGGCGGGAGGCGGCGGCTCCCAATTCCCAGCTGTGAGGGGAACCGGGGGATCCCAGACCCGAGTCCTGAGGGGAGCCTGAGGAACCCAGACCCGAGTCCTGAGGGGAGCCTGCGGCCCTTGGGCCCCGGGAGCAGCCGGGGCTGCCAGGACCTGAGCATCAGACTCTGCCCTGCTGCAATCTCCCCCTTCACTCTGCACGGGTCTGTCTGTGCTGCCCCACGCCTCGCTGGAGTCTGCAGCAAGCTGTGTCCCTCCGAATGGAGCAGATCCCCGTTCCCACGCTTCTCCCCATTAGGACACATCGCCCGTGCATCAGTGACAGGGTGTCTGATGTTCAGCAGCCATCAGCAGAAAGTTGACCAGGCCCACATTAAACACTAACTGAACCCCTAAGGTTTCCCCATCTTCCTCATAGAAAGCTTCTGAAATGCATTTCAAAAGCAAAATAGTGTCTTTCTAAGCCTGGATCTGTTTCCGTGTATCTCCATGGTTATCCATGCTCTGCTCCAAAGCTATCTTCACAGTTGCTGGAAGGGCATTTGGTGCCCACTGTTGGCAAAGCAAGTCTGTTACTAGGAAGGAGAGAAAAAAGGTGGTCTCCATTTGGTAGCTATTCTAAGGACATTTCTCAAAAAAAGGTGTATACACTCTCTCTGGCATATTTTTATTTCTCCTGCAAGGCCTGAAAACTTACATTAGCTGATTTGCTAAGTCCAATTCCTGACAGCAGAATATTCCTTAGTTATGAAAAATCGTAATTGGTCAGATATGCAGCAAAGAGACATGAGTAGATCAAAATCTTTTTTTAATTGCAGTATCTGAGTCTTGAAACCACTGCAAGACCTGAGGAGATTTCTGAAATTCTTCTGTAGCTATTTCCATATTAGAAATCCTCCTAATATGCCACAGTTCTGTTGGAGTCTTCACTCAGACAGATGGCATCCTGCCGTCTCCCTTGGACTCTGCTGGGCAGCCCTCATCCTGCTGATACAGTCCTATTGCCTTGCAGTTGGTTAGCAATGCCTGCAAGACAGAGATTTCAAAATCAATCTCAGGACAAAAAGGAAAAGAAATTGTGTCACAAGGCTTCATCACAATAAAAAGCCACTTTCATGCAATGACGCCTGCCCATCAGTCTGAGTTTCAACTGATGTGCATTTGTGTATCTTAAGTGAATTGGTTTTGCAAAACCAGTCAATTCAGTTAGCCATGACACAGAATTTTATTACTGAGATGGACTTTATTACTGAGATGGACATCCAGAATTACACAATATGCCACAAAATTATTTTCTGTAAGTATAGCAACAATACCTGCTGCAAATTTGCTGAGCCTTCCCAATTAAGACAAGCAGACCCTCTACCCCAGTGATTCAGCATCTGAATCTTTTAGTTTCATTACTGAGGAGCATCACAGTGGTAACAATCACTTGAGGGACAAGGTAATACTAGCAATGTATTTCTAACTACACTTCAAATCAATTTAGCAAGGGGAGACAAGAAAGCAACCTGGCCACTATGACCAATAACTGCCTGCATCCACCAAGAATTTAAAAACCACTGATTTAGCGTTCAGTAGAGCAAATTTTGTATCAGAAATCCTGTATTCTAGTGGTGAATTTGCTGCAGTCTGTGTGGTCTAATGCAGATCCCTCTTCAGAGTGCAGTTGTCTCCATTTGTGAAATGGATTGGTGATGTTCAGCTTTCCAAACTGCTTTTGTGCACAGCCTTAATGCTGTAAAATATTATATAGCTGCCAAAATAAAAGACGTTCTAGATTTGTTTCTACAAAGATGATTATATTGTGAAATTTGAATGGTGTTAAAGATATTAGTTGAAAAGCTCATCAAGATTTGTGAGACAGAGTAATAATTATTCCTATAGCATTTTCTCAGTAGCAGATTTCAATCAGCCGAAGATGGATAAAGACATTCAGATATCACACTAGGAATTAAGAAACCCAGGGAAGCTGAGGCCAGGATTTTCATAACTGCCTTCTAAATTTCAGTTCTCAAGTTTGGAACTTGGATACTGAGTAGCCAGCACAGACATTATTTAGAGCTATACATTCTGAAGTCTTGCTAAAAAATAGTGTTTCAATATGGACCCTCTCAAAATAGAAATATATGTACTTAAAAGACCTGCTTTAAATTTCAGGCAGAATGAATGACACTTGTGGAGATCCGTGCCCTGTCTCACTCCTGGGTGTATGCTCAGTCCACTCCATCAGACTGCCTACAGCCATCCTAATGCACAGCTCTGGAGTGACAGACACTGCGAGCCACACTTTTCCTGCTTGATAATTCATGCTAATGATTTCTCGATTTAATATATCAAAGAAAGCTGCATTAATCTGAGTGTTATTTTTAGTTGGAATGCAGTGCAGATTGTATATATTTAATGTGCCGAAATAGGGTGGTAAGCACCATATTGCGTCTTTTACCCCTCGCTAATTTATTTCCTTACTAAGCAGTATGTCTGGAGAAACCAGCATGTGCTGAGGATTGCAAGTCACTCCTGGCCCTTGGCTCCCTCTGATCCATAAAAAAGCTACAGATTGAGAGAAAAACAATCACCAACAATGAGAGGGAAAGAGATGCTATTTCCTCTTGTGGAAATAGGACAGAAGCCAAGGAGCAAAACAGTATTTAACTAGAACAGACAAGTACCAGTTGCCAAGATCCTGTAGTCTGTATATTTCAGATGGATGCCTCTTAAAAATTAGGAAGGATTCTTAGAGGAGTTACTCCCTATACCTGCCAATTCTACTGTTTTGACGGCAGAATCCAGTTTCTATTCAATAACCAACCAAATTTTCAGTTGAATGGCCCCACAGAGTAATTTCTGGGCATAGCAGCCTCAGAGCACACGTGATGTGTGGCCAATCTGTGCAGGCACTGAGAGCACGGGGTGTCCAGAACACATTGTACTCGTGGCTCAGGCACAGCCCCCACGCATGCACAGGAGCTCCCCTGGACTCTCACTGTGTTCTGCATGAAAAACATGGGCAGGTGCAAGGATCTAACCCTAACCCTGTCCATCAGCAACAAATGCTGCAGCCCCTATTGAGGCCTACCTTGTCCCATCCCAAACTGGAAACTTTCCTTATCCTATGAGGTGTATTGATACAGAAATCCGATGTACAAACAATTCTAATAACAATGCATATTGAACCATTAGTTCACCACCAGTTTTGTGTTGAAAATCATTTTAGTGTAAAAAAGTCAATATTTTGTTTCGGAATTCCAGTTTGAATATCAACAAAAATCATCTTTTACCTTGTTTTACCTTACCTTTTTTTATTTGTATAAAAGACTAAAGAAACATTGTTTTATTTTTTCTGAGTATTTATAAAGCAACTTTGAATTTAAGTGGGATAGCACATGCAACCATCTGCTCCATTTCCTCAAGGTCTTTTAGAGGATATCTTTTCCTGAACAGTATTTGTCTTCAACAGAGCAACAAATATAAGACATTAAATTTCTTAGAACTTGCTCTCCTGAATTTCCTTATCATTATTACATCTTTAAGGCATTTTACATCTCCTAGATGAGGTGTACATCTCCTAGCATTATGTACAGTATGTGAGTAAATATCTGAGTTCCTGTCACAGATATCATCCTGTCATAGATTTCTTACATCATGGGCTACAGTAGTCCTTGTTTGTGTGTATAAGCTGTTGCTTCATATTCCGTTTATTAACAGTATGTTTTTCTGTTTATTAAGTGTATACTTTCTTAAACGTCCTAGATATTATTTACATTTTACCAGCAACAGTTATAGATAACATACAAACTGAGTACTTCCATTGAAGTGACAGTTTTCTAAACAAGTAGTTTTTGCCGTAATTTCGACCTAACAAATACCTAATCTAAACCAGTTTCAGATCTTTAAATATTTACATCCTGGAAGTCCAAGGAAAAATAGTAGGAGAGTAATTTTTTTTTCCCATCCAAGCAGTCATATCTGTTAAATTTTAGCCAGGGTAAAAATGGTGAGATAACCCAAAGCAGGTAGTATCCTGCTTTTAGGAGAGTGGGAACTGCAGCAATCCTTTTCTGAGTTTTGGAATCCACACAGAGCTCCTTAGAGCAAAGTCATAGTCTGCCTGCAGTGTGTTAGTTAAATTGACAGCATTGTAACAACTCAGTTACAGACATTTTTAAATGTCTGAAAATCAAACTTCATGGAACAGCTGAATGTCTGATGTGTAGACAGCGCTGGCTGAGGACCGAGTGTGCTTTTACTCGCACCAAGTGCAAGGTGCTCCACGAACAGCAGCTCCCTCTCCTCTGCTCAGTGAGACTGTGCCGTCCTGCCTGAGATGTTCTGTTACCTGCAAGCCAAGTTTGGCTGCAGATCAGTTCATGGTGCTGCCAGAGCTGGCTGTTCAGGCAGCTGTGGGGAGATTTGTGCTGCTTGCACTATTCCTGAGAGCCTGGGCAGAAGCCTGAGAAGCACTGAGAGGGAAAAGCTGAATCGGGGCTCACAAGCAATTGCACATTATGAAATGCTGCACAGTGGTGGAGCAGAGCTGGCGTGCACTGTACTGCACTGCAGAGAAAGGCAGAGTTGCAGCAAGAAGCTGTTATCTCTCGCCGTGGATGCCAATACTACAAGATTATTATACTGTGAAGCCCTTTTGAAAAATTAATGGTGTACTTGATTCTTCACCTTTCTGGTGAATCTAAGCATTTCCACCTGTTAAAAGAACTGCTCTTACACATAAATTTTCATGCTCTGCAGACCCAAGTTTATGTCATGTTTGTTGAAAGGGTAATTTGAAAGAGACTGCCAGGAAAGTATCAAGCCTTTAGGCATAATAAGCCCAGGGAAATTTGTTTGAATGGTGTAATGAATCAAACTTGTTAATTTAGCTCAGTTTAGTGCTTATGCTGATAGTGGAATGCTATGAAAATGAAGAGAAAAATTGGTCTAAAAGGTGCAGTACAAATAGAGGTGAAACACACAGTAAACTCCCCCAAGGTATTTATGCTTTAATCTTCTCTAATTTTAATTGCTTTTTCTAGGCTTCTTTTCCTACCTGTTTCTTTAATGTGTTCCAGATCTCAACATTACCAAGTCTTTATCTGTCCATCTTTCCTTGAAGCCTCTGGAAAAGACTTTGATGAGATCAGTAGAGATGTCACTTGAGTCACACGTCGTGAGACAGCTCGATAGCCAGCCTTTATGAGAAAAAACACAGTATCAGAGCATGAAAGAGAGGAGCCACGAGTCCAGAAAGAGAGATTTAAGCAGTAGGTTCTTATCTCTCGGAGTTCAGTGCTCTGACCCAGACAGTGTTCTGTGGGACTAATTTTATGTGTGATGTACAACCAGATTATCTGTCAGTTTTGCACATATTTCTCAAGCACCACTCAGGTTTTCCCACAGCCCTTCTGAAGGGCATTTTTGTGGAAACTCACAAGTTGAGGTGTCCAACCGAAAAGCTGGCAAAGGGACCAAAAGTAATTCCTGGAGGACTCATGACTCATCTGCTGGCCAAGGGACCGTGTAAACTCTGCTTTCATAGGAAACAAAAAGACAAAATCTTTCACATCTCTGGATGTTTGCATGATAACAGGCTAACAGGGTGGGAAAACACTCATCAGCAGAAAACAAAAGGAGTTGGATAGACTTGTGGCATGTGGATAAAATCGGGGTAAACACAGGGAGCAACAGCAGTTTCTCTGGTTCTTCTGCAAGCAGGGCGCTGCAGAGGACGGGCATCCCTGTGACAGTGGTCACTGGCACTATCTAGAGCAAACCCGGGAGGGTTCAAAGTCTCCACAAGGGGAATTGAGGCCCCAGGCACTGCTTGGTTGAAGTCTCACCTGCATAGTTGTTATTGCATGTTATTTTTGTGAAAAAGGCTGTATCCATGTCTGAATAATGACACAATTCAATCTGAATAAAGGAGGATAAACTGCCTTTTACTGCCAGATACGTGCAGTGCAAGGACTCAGTATTCCTTTGAGCCTATGAAAAGCTTGGTGTGGGAGAGCTGTCTAGCATTATGTAAAACAGAATCTGATTTCCCAAATAACATACATGCATTGTTCCCACCAAATCATCTTCCCGTAGTGCCCTGTACAAATCACTACAATTTGCAGCTTCTTTAACAACAGCCTTACAAACCACAGCTTCCTTCAAAAGCAGCTTTGACTCATCTCCAGGCCAGGGTGAAAAAATAGCATACGGCTTTGTGCATGAAAAGCACACATTATTCCCAGTCAACCTGATTTCTGACTTCTTCTCTGATTTTCAAGTTTTGCTTTTTCCAGCCTTCATAAAGTTCTTTTAATTCAACTTTTTCACGTTTACAGAGAAATCTCCAAGAATTTACTCAGAAATAAGCAAAAGACAGACAGCAGATCCATCAAGCCCTATTGACATGTTCTTTCGAGTCTTTATTTTGTCATACTCCTTAGTCCCCAGTACTCATGATTTCTCACATAAAAACATGTTGTTCTATAAACTGCTGTATATCTTAAAGCTTTTGAGGCATAAATTACATTTTTTCTTATGTTTAGAATAGTCAGACCTTGATCAGATTGGCATCTTGAAGCATAACATAGTCTAATAATTGTCTAATAATTCTGCTGTAGAAGAGAGCGTCATCATATGAAGCAGAATGAGGCCTTAAACAGAGCACATCACTCTCCTTCTCTTTCTCATTGCTTTCCTAAACCACATTTATGCTATACTTTTTCCCAGTTCCTTATAGCACCATCCTCCTTACCCACAGCTCATGCAGCCAATGCACACAGAGCATTACAGCCCTGTTAACAAACATGATCAGCCTTTTATTCATCTAGAAATGTTACATAAACTTACTGTTTTCTTTCACATAAGTTCCTTTAAATTCTTATTTCAGATATTAATTAAGTTGTTTTCAACATATGGTTTGCAATTATTTGGTTCTTTCAGTTTCTTGAACTTGTTGTTCCACAGTCTTATAGATATGGCGATCCTTCAGAATGAATAAAATTAACCTTGCAGTAATCACTAATGCACAAAGATAGTGCTTCATCATGGTGCTTTTTCTTGTTATTTCTGTTCACTGAATATAAAAACAGTCGATGTTTTGTTCTCTCAGCTCATTCATTCAGATGTTTTTGTAAAACACTGACACTAGAAGCTGCCCTGCATTTATTCCGTGTCTGATGTGCCATTAGTTAAACACCTACTCTCCAGATAAATGGAATTTAGCTCCAAGCGTGCAGACCCAGTCCACCAACCCCTTAATGACATGTTTGCAAATCCATAAATCCTGTCTGTAAGCTTTCACCAACACACAGCTGAAGAACAAGCCAAGCTTTCAAACACCCAGAAGAAAACCCATGATGAGACAAAAAAGTGCCTCTGAGAAATGTAGCCATATGAACCAGAGCTGCATATGGAATTGCTGTTTGGGCATAGCTACCCCTGTGAAATGCAATCCCATGTGTGGTGTGTACATACATAATTTCCATGGATACTAACTGGATCAACATAATCGACTTCCTTCAAATCTGGGATTCGAGTTGAAAACAGCAAATCTAAGTTTGAGTGAAATATATCCTTTACCTTTTGAACTTCACAAGATTAAAAATGGCACTGAAGCAAATTACAAAGCAGCCCATCAGTGCTGAGACACACTGAAATGAACTGTTCAGGGTAGGTTTCTAATGCATTTCCCTCCTCTTTTCCTTCTCCACTGCCTGTGAGTGTGTTGGCTGCAGGGTGCTGGCTCCGTAATGCAGAGGGGGATTTCGGGGTGCACATCCTACACCAGCCACAGTGCAGCACATGGAAACAGCCTAATACGCATCAAGGAGATGCACATCAGCATTTTAAAGCAATTTCATGTGCAGCCAACTGATGTTATAAATCAGTGAACAAAGAGTGATTTGCATAAGTGACAGGGAATATGTGAATCCTTTGGGTTTCCCAAACCCTAGTTCATTAGAAATCACGTGCCTTAGTAAAATATGTAAATTTGTACATTTTCGTTAGACGACTGAATTGATTAATTACTTCGTTTTATTTTTTTATTTATATTCTATTAGCTGGGTCCAGCTGTTCCTAGTACCTGTTGAATATTTATGGCCCTGTGTAGCAGTAAGGTGGAGATTTGGAGACTGTCTGGCTTCTTACAGATTTCTGGGTACAGATGGACTCTGACTTACACAGGGAAGGTAACGGAGTCACTGTTCCCATCTCAGAGCCCTGCTATGGCCTTCCTGCCCCAGTAGCCAAATGACAGTCTGTCTATGTGCTCCTGAGGAACTGCAGGGCATAGACTGACATATTAATGCAAACTGGAATTGAGGATTATGCTAATATGTCCGACTGTGCACTGGAATGGGGAAACAGGGCAGGGAGCTGGGAACTGCAGCCTCAGCTGCCATCTCAGCATGACCCACAGAGCTGTAATTCCCACCCTGAACATGGGACTTATTTTATAGGCTGCCCAATTTATTTTTGTCTGCTTACTTACGTCCACTTTGGAAGGGATCTTTCCATGGTATTAAGTCCCTGTTGGACCATTTTTCCAGGATCCTTCTCCCTTGTGTCTCAGAAGGAAGATACCCTGGTGTGCTCAGCCCCAGTGGCTGCTTTGCTGTGCAGCACCTGTTGCAAATCCCGAGTGATAACTTCTCTTATGTCTTGGTTTTCTCAGTAAAGCCTACACTTCTGTGCTGGCCAAAGTGGTTTGAGTGCACACACTTGGGCTCCTCCAGCCTGCTGGTGCCATTTCCACTGCTGGGCTGCTGCTGTCTCCAGTGCAGCTGTCCCAAGCTCTCTGGGAGCCAAAGTGCCACTGCTTGACTGACACTGCCCAGAGGGGCAGCAGCCCATCTGCAGCATCAGGAGGCTGACAACCCTTGGAGCCGATCAAACCCAGCCAGGGATCCTCCCTCTCACTGCTTCCCTGCACCCTGCTGCACTGTTCCCTCTCTCCTGCCCTGCAACACAGGCCAGCAGAGTGGTTCTGCTTCCCTCTCCTTCGCACTGTTAGAGTTAGGTGTTTTTCTTGGTTTCACCTGTGTTCAGAACTCAGCAGAATGCCAGCTGGAGACCTGGAGAATGAGAGGGCTTTGGACTTGGAGAGCCATGCCAAATAGCCAGGGCAAGCATTTGGCTACCTCCCACACACGAGGCTTGACTCAGCTTCCAAACAGTCCCCACTGAAGACACGTTTGTGCAGCCCTGCCCTTAGAGCCGTGCTGTGTCAGCTCATGAGGGCTCAGCACAGACAGTCCCTGGCATAGCCAGGCTGGACATGCAGGTGAGCAGCCAAAAATTAAACAGCACTCCTTGTTCTGAGGAGTGAGTTATGAAATACACATTCCTCGTGGGGCACTGGGGAGTTGCTAAATGAGTTTGTGATAGTCTCCATAGCAATGGAAAAGCATACTAAGAGGAGAAACCACAGAGAAGATGTATGCCAGAGATATGTCTCCTTGACAACAACCCAGGCATGGGACTGAGAGAGCTGCCTGGAGGAGCTAAAGCTGGATCCTCATGTCCTTCTCTCTGAAGTGACTCAGGACATCAGAAGGAGCTGCTATCAATAAATGCAACGAGCACCAAGACCAGAATAAATTAAACTACTAACACTGATTTACATGAGTTAGAAATATATGTCTGGGTATATCAGTTCCTTTACATACCTATATGAATCATGTATAAATTTTATATATTCATACGCTGTGAAGTCAAGTATTCAAAAACTATCAATCCTACTCTAGGCCATGCAGCTGTCTCCAGTTCTCTTGTCTCTTTGCCTTTCAAGATATTTTTAATAACAAGATCAAGGAGATTTTTCTTGTAGGACCCATGCCTTGTTCAGCACAGTGGGCAGATGATGCTCACTGAATTGTTGAGTCAATATTTTGTCTTTTCCTTGTTCTTCAATAGCTTGCCTTGGGCCTTCTTTATTTCATGCAGTGCAAACATACTCACAAAGACAGAATAAATTCCCTCATGACAATTTCTGCAGCAGTTATTATAGCAACAATGTTAAATGCTACCAAACTGTAATAATGCTAAAAATATCAGCAAAAAACCCACAACCCAAAAAACCTGCAACTACAAAGGCAAAAAAACAGAAGACAGCAAGCCAAAACTTCTCCAGCTGTGCCACACACCAGCTCACCTGCAGCCAGCAAATCCAGCTGTTACTTTTGCTTTCTTGTCTCTTTCTATTTGCCCAGATTTTGAGACGTTACTCCAGCCTGGGACTACTGGAAGACTCTCCTCACATCTTGCTGAGTGCTAAGCCCCTTCAGGGAGAGCCTGAGATGTCTGTGTGCTCTGTAGAAGAACTACAGTTCTTGGGGGGATCTAAAAAATATTCTTGATAAGTAATACCCAAACAAGCAGGTCATCATTGAGTTTAGCACTGAGTTCTCCCAGTGAGCTTGGGCACTCAGATATTGCTGCACAGAGCTTGAGAATGTAATTTTAAAATAAATTGTAGGGCCCTGTTTTCTTTTTCAATCAGGTGCTGAATGTTAAGCAAAGTCCATGCACCATGGTTTATTGACTGAATGGTGAAGGTAAAGCATGGTATTTTTAGGCAGAGTATTGCAACGCAGGAAGTTCTGTCACTTTAAATTAAATTAAAATCATAGCTGAGTTGGTAGAGGTATTATTGAAATTAAATCCTACCATTTCCCTCATCTTGCTTATAATTAAATGAAGTAATTGCTCTTTGATTGTTTACTTGATTTAAAATTAATTCCATCGTTATACTACTGCATTTATTGGCTGACAGATGCAAATCTCTCAGGTCCATTGAATAGCTCTGGCCGTGTTCCTCCTCCCTCCCTCCTTACTGACTCTTCCCTGCCTTGGGGTTTGCAATACTCCCTGGAAACCAGGAAAAGACCGTGAATTTTCCTGCAGCAATGTCAGCAGAGAGGACTTTATAGTTTGCTGCCAGCAGTCAGCTTTAAAAAAGTAAAGGAAGAAAAATAAGGAAGCTACCGTGAGTAGCTGGGGCTCGGCAGGCTCTAGTCCTGAAGTGACAGGTTCCCCAGACAGGAGGCTTGCTGAGGAGCCCTCCCTTCCTTTAGGTCAGCTGCTGCTCAATCCTGGCAGGTCCTTCTGGACCACGGTTTGCCTCTGTGAGAGGGAAAGGCACAAGGATGAGTTTGCTGAGAGCTGGGTTCATCCTACACATGTAATGCTGGGACAGAATAAAGTACAACCACATTGACTTTGGGCTCACCCAGCACATTTTCTGCTAGCAGTCAGCAATATTACTCCCTGTGATCTTTCTGACCATATTTTTCATTTTCTACACAGAACAGGGGATTTTTATTGAACTTAGCCCAAAGCTGCACACACTACTCCCTAAGGAAATTTCTTTTCCAGGAGACCATGATGTCATCAGTGACTCGGACCTGGCTACCCTGGACACTGTGCAGACACTTGTGTGTCAAGTGAAAAAGAGCAATGGCAAAATATCTCCAAGGCTGCCAACAAGACATACCGTGGTGCAAGGTGCCTGCCTGGGAAGCCAATTAAATCCTCAAAACACTTGGTGTGAGAGCACAGCCCCACACAGGGGTCAGGCCAGGAAAACACAACACACCTACAAAACTAGGGGAGGTTTCCTTAATGCCTTTTATCCATGTGGGCAAAGCTGACAGTCTTCAGCTGTCCAGACATAGATCTCACTCACTCTGTGAGTAATACCACAAAGATAATACCACTTGTGTCTTGTGGCAAGAAATGACTTTGCTTTGGTCCAGCCTTGCAGCTCACCATCCTGGAGTATCTTTTGCTGTTGCTGCAACACAGCTGATTCTGGAGCAGGGAATAACAGCCCAAAATACAGCTCAGCAGTTTCTCAAGGCAAACACACAGAGGGCACCTCTACCATCCCAGGTTCTGGGAATGGCTCAGGCCCTTAGAGGTCAAATATTCTCCTTTAAGTTAGAGGATTCCATACATAAAGGTGAATATGACCCAGGCTGGCACAGTGGCAGGGGGCCTATGTCTCAGCTGAGTCCAGTAAGCAGAGCGAGAGGGTGAACATCAGGAACACTAACATGAAACTGCCTTTTCTCCTGCCTTTGCTTCTCAGAGGTTTGTAGTTTTTTCTTTAATAGAAACAGATTTGAGAGGAACCCTAAATATATTAACCCCAAACAGCATAAAAGAAAGTGTTCATGAATATTCCAGTCTCCAGCTTTGTAAGGGATCAATATTAATTCTTGCATGTGGCAAGAGTAACTGTAGCATTAAGTGCTACCCAGGATATTATTAAACTATCAAATAAAAGAGGAAAATGGAATACAATTGCTATCGTAGGCCACAAACAGATCTTAGCTGTGTGGCAAGATGTTCACTTACAATTAAGGACTGTGGTAAGAGTGAGCACAAAACTTTTCACATAGCAGGGTGAAGGAATTGCACAGGATTATTGGTCAAAGGAAGGTAGTCCCCTATAGGGCCCCATAACAAGGAATTTGTCCTCATACCTCTAACACAAATACCTCACTCTTTTATAGGACATCTCCATCAATTCCTGAAGGTTTATTTTTCACTCTAAACTGAAACAAAAACATAGTGCTGCAACAAAACAGTGACAACACTGTACTCTGCAAGTCTGGGCTGCATTTGTTTGAAACAGCACCTGGATCCAGATTTTGCAAATTGTTTGGGTCTTTATAAGAAGCCAAGCCTTGTGGCAGACATCTCTTGTCCTCAATGTATCCAAAACTGTCAAGTGAGGATGCGCCCTGTCACAGAGAGAGCCCAAACTTGAATGGTTTCTGGTGAGACATTGAGAAATGTGAAATGAAAAACTGAGCTGGAAAGCAAATGGGCAGGAGTGAATCAATACATTGTCTGTCACACATAGAAGTGATTTTCAAAGTGATGACAACTGAAAGTAAAAAAAAAATACATGTTTTTTACAGATGCAGTCAGAGTCTCCACCTGACACAAATCCATTGCAGCAGTAGAATGACCCCAGCGCTGAACGAGGGGTTGGGGGATTCAGGTGATAACTTTTGACAGATGAGAATTTCCCCTTCTCCCCCAAGAAGACCAGAGGAGCAGCAAGCACACGTGAGGACTGCTCTGTATGCTGGAGGCTCTCAGCACTGGCCAGCCAGGGGACCCCACTGCTATTGAACACCCCTGATTCAGCATCCCTGCAATGTATTTGTCACCTCTTACCCAATTCTAGCTCTAACTGTGGGACATGTCCTCCCAGCTCACAACACACATTGGAGGCTCAGGGTTGATGCAGGTGGATACAGACGAACAATTCAGCTGTCTCTGTTGAGGATGGGCTTGCAGGGCAGAACTCTGGCTGTGCTGAGAAAATTCAGGGTTAATTGAGCAGAAAGAGATGAAACAAACGTGTTTAGGAAAGATGGAAAGCAAACGGCTGTGCTATTTTTTATCTCTCTTCTAGAAACCTTCCCTGACTCACTATGTTTATGTGGGTTTAAAAGCCACATCCTCTATTTTCACCACCTAAAACATCACCTCAGTACCTGCTCTGGGGTGCCAGGGAGGAGCTGCTGAGAGCTCCCTCTGATGGGAGGAGGATCAGACACTCAGCTATTGTCAGAGCTCACCTGAGTGCCTTCCTTTGGGCACGCTGCAGAATCACATGCCCTTACAGAACTGTTTTTGTAAAGCACAATACCAACTTTCCCACCTTCTTTTAATTTAGACCTTTCCCACGCTGTAGGTTTTTCATCTTCCCCTCTTTCTCCTCGCACGTCTCCTTTTTCTCTCTCACCCAGGTATTGTACCCCGGTTTTGTTCCTGGGTGTGGTCCATGACCTTCTAGGTCACAGACATCAGGCAAATGCATTCCAACAAACACCTCCAGCCACTGAAAGACACAAACTTTCCCAGCAGCCTAGGAGAGCTTGCCACAGGCTAGCAGAGTCAGCGGCTGGTTGCCACCCACAGGCACTATTACAGACCGAGATGGTGGGCCCCAACCCGGATTTAGGTTTCTTTAGATGTCAGGAAGCCCAGATGAGGCCATCAGCCCCCTCCCACCACGTGGAGCAGATCCCAGCAGCTCTCAGAGTGTTGGGGTCCCCTGGGTCCCCCCTCCTGGCTGCAGCTTCTGCAGGAGCCGGCGTGAAGGGGCTCCCTCCTGCCATGCCCGTGCAATTCTTGCTGTCAGCAGCAGATGGCCAAATATTACCACACATACATAACATTTACCTCCAAAAGGGCACGTAATTGGGTAGAAATCGCCTTTCCTTGCCAGCATTTATTTATAAAATGGCATATGTACACTTGGCATTTACCTTTCTATATGCAACATTACTAAATGCGTGACAAATGGTGACACTCGCTTCCTTTCCCACTCCCGACACGCTTGCCAAAGTAAAGAGCCTTAAGCAAACAAGTAGTAGGATAAAGCATTGTCCTAAACCACGTAAACCTTATTTCTTATTTCTGATTTACTTTGCAGTAGAGAAAAAGCCCCCAGGGCCCAGACCCAGCTGCAGCAAAGCCCAGGTCGGCAGCAGCTGGCGGCAGGTGGCAGAGCGAGAGGCATCTGGAGTTTGAATGCAGAAAGTGTTTCATTAAACACGTCAAAAGGCCCAGCGAGGGGCTGCCTTGGCAAATGCGCACGTTCGTGGTTTTAGCCGTTTTGAAGAGAGCACACAAAGCTGCTCTGTCTGTCTCACAAGGGCGGAGGGAGGGGCTTTACCTGCACACTTTAACACTGCACAGTGCCTGAAAATAATCGATACGGGCACAAGTGCGAATGTGACAAACAGGAGCAAAAAGGTGAGGAATTACCTTTGCAGCACCACCTCGGGGCACGCCTGTGCACAGCGTGCTGGCTTGATTCATCCAGGACACATGCCAGATACTGAAAACAAGGCTGGAATTGCAGAGGATTGGGAGCGCAGACGCTTCAGTACTGGATCCTCCATCGTCTCTTTGGGATGATGGCAAAAACATACACCTGCTGCTTTGGGCAGGACTCTCCACTCTTTGGTGGTGCTGTCTGCCAGATCCTTCTTTCCTAGGGTTGTTTGGAAAACCAACTTAGTAACTGGCTCCTCATCCTTTAGTGTAAATCAGTTAAAGAGGACAAAGGGAGAGGGAAAAGTTCCATCCCTGGAGCACGCTTTACGGGAGCAATTTTCCCGAAATGCTGAGCTTCCAGTCGCTCAAAAATTGCCGTTTAATCTTAAAGTGATTTAATATTACTCCAGGGTGTCGACCGTAACCAAACCAAAACACCTCTTTGTGTACTACTTGTGTAGCACTGGATTTTACTTTTCCTCAGACTATTTGAGCTCTGTGCTACCTTGCCAGCAAGCTGGGTAGTAGCACGAGCTGCTGGAAAGGTCCTTGGTGTCACCATCAACTGCAGGAAATGCATGACTGCCCCATTCTCACACCCTACTTAATTTTTGGCTGACATTTACCAACAGTGGCAGCCTATAATTCTCGCTTACAGAAAGAATGTAGGATGGCTTTCTAAAAATGCATGATCTGGTGGCCAAGCTGGCAAATAAGGCTGAACTGGTATTTGATTTCCGCCTTTAATGCTAAATCAATAAGACCACAGGTATGCACAGAGGGCTTTCATGCTGAATGGTAGCACTCACACCTCTGTCCCTACCCACAGCCTAGGAGGCTGTGAAGATGCCCCAGATGGGATCCTGGGTGTAAAGTGCAGCAGCATAACCTACTCCAGAATAAACAGGGTGTGATATTCAGCTATCATTTCCCTTGAGCAGAAATCCAGTCTCTGGTTTGGATGCTGCTGGACTCCTCCTGGCAGCTTCTGACACACAGCAGAAACCCTCTCAGTGTTCCAGCCCCGGTGCCTGACAGAGACCTTCTGTCTCACAAGCAGCATCCTCCTGAAATAGCATCTGTCCTTGCAATAACACATCCCTCCTGATAACCAGGCACTGGGTTATCAAGGAGCTCCTAGACCTCCAGTCCCTCCCTCAGCTGCCCAGATCAAACAGTTTCCCACCCCAACAGCCCTCCCTGCACAGCCTGGCTGCCTTCCTCTTCCCACAGCCTCTTTTGCCTGTGCTCAAAGCCCTGTGGCTCTGCATCACCACTCTCCAGCTTGGACACACTCCCTCTCACGTCTGGTCATGATGAGGGGATGCTGCAGCATGTCCTGGAGGGTCTCGGGCAGACAGGAATAGGATGTACCCCAAATTGCACAGACAGCCTCAGCCTAATTTTTCAGGTTTATCAGATTATGGGACATGCAAACAATTGTGCATCAGCTTGGGCTCCTGCCATTTTGGAAACCAGTCCCTAAAAGTCCTCTGTGTATACCGTATTTGTACCTGCAGTAACTTATTTCAGTATTTTCTCTTGTTAAAAGGAGTCTGTCAGGGCATGGAGACTTAAAAGAAATCTTTCTTCAGCTTAATGTATTTACAGGCTTATCTGTAGCTCATCAATCTGATTTGATCGATTTGAGCAGACGTAGTTTAAGTACCAGAGTTTTGAATTCAAGAAAACAACTGCTTTTGTCTTCTAAGAGCCCTAATTCTAAACCGAGGGAATCACTGACTTTACAACAAACACAATTCCCCTCTCAGACACCAGCAATCCTGGTAGGCAGCTTTAGACACGTGCAATTCTACCTTATGTCAGAGAAAACAGATCATCTGAAAGTAAAAAGGCTCACCAAAGAGTAAACAAAGCATCCTGCCAAGGTTCGTTGCACCGCGTTTCCTTGGCTGTGCCACAGGGGCCTGTTCTGAGCCCAAGCCCCTTTTCTGATGTCTGTTCCCAAACAGAGCAAAGCCAAAGGGAAGGTTCTGCTTGCCGGAGGGGTGAGCGCAGGGCAGGGGGTGCAAAAACTCCCTGGGGGCTGTCACTGCTGCCCACGGGGGACATCAGCGCCTGCGGCAGAACCCTGCGCCCGCCCGCAGCTGCGAGGTTCGGCTGGCAGCGGCTGGGAGCAGCCGGCACGGAAACCTCCGCAAGGAAACCTCCGCAAGGAAATGTCCGCAAGGAAATCTCCGCAAGGAAACCTCCGCAAGGAAATGTCCACAAGGAAACCTCCACAAGGAAATGTCCGCAAGGAAATGTCCGCAAGGAAACCTCGGGCACGGAAACCTCCAGCACGGAAACCTCCGCAAGGAAATGTCCGCAAGGAAATGTCCGCAAGGAAACCTCCGCAAGGAAACCTCCGGCAAGGAAATGTCCACAAGGAAACCTCCGCAAGGAAACCTCCTCAAGGAAACCTCCGGCACGGAAACCTCCGCAAGGAAACCTCCGCAAGGAAACCTCCGCAAGGAAACCTCGGGCACGGAAACCTCCAGCACGGAAACCTCCGCAAGGAAACCTCCGCAAGGAAGCCTCCGCAAGGAAGCCTCCGCAAGGAAACGTCCACAAGGAAATGTCCGCAAGGAAACCTCCGCAAGGAAACCTCCGCAAGGAAATCTCCGCAAGGAAGCCTCCGCAAGGAAGCCTCCGCAAGGAAACCTCGGGCACGGAAACCTCGGGCACGGAAATGTCCGCAAGGAAACCTCCGCAAGGAAACCTCCGCAAGGAAACGTCCGCAAGGAAATCTCCGCAAGGAAGCCTCCGCAAGGAAGCCTCCGCAAGGAAGCCTCGGGCACGGAAACCTCGGGCACGGAAATGTCCGCAAGGAAACCTCCGCAAGGAAACCTCCGCAAGGAAATGTCCGCAAGGAAACCTCGGGCATGGAAATGTCCGCAAGGAAACCTCCGCAAGGAAATCTCCGCAAGGAAACCTCGGGCACGGAAATGTCCGCAAGGAAACCTCCGGCACGGAAACCTCGGGCACGGAAACCTCCGGCACAGAAATGTCCACAAGGAAATCTCCGCAAGGAAACCTCTGCAAGGAAATGTCCGCAAGGAAACCTCGGGCATGGAAACCTCGGGCACAGAAATGTCCACAAGGAAACCTCGGGCACGGAAACCTCGGGCACGGAAACCTCCACAAGGAAACCTCGGGCACGGAAACCTCCGCACGTGTGCATCGCTCAGGCCCCTTCCCATCCCCATCACGCCAGCGCGGCCGCTGCTAAGCAACTGAAGCCGGCGAGGAGGCGCTTTTGAGATGATGCTAAAAATAGTCCCGGCAGGCGAGACAGCCGAAGCCGGTGACGTCGGGCTCTCACTGCCCTCTGAGCCACTGCCACAAACGCCTTCGGTGGCCGAGAGTTCCCCCGGGCGTCCCCAGGGAGCCGCCCCGGGACAGCGAGCAGCACTGCTGGCAGCCCCCGACACACGGCTGGGACAGACACACGTGTCCAGCCCCAGCCTGTGCCCCAAGCCGGGCTCTGCTCTGCTCTGCCCACCTCGGATCGGTACCGAAGAGGGGAAGGAATGGAAAGAAGCCCCTGGGCAAATCTAGTGGTAAAAGGAGCAATTTGATTAAGCTGACAAAATCATCACACCATTGGAAATGACAGATGACATCTATAAACACAGTACAAACACGAGGCACAGCATACACCTCCCTCTGTCTCTGCAGTCTGTTCCCAGCAGCTGAAATCACTTTTGTACCTCATCTGTACCAAACCCAGCTTGCCTCGTGCAGGGATGGCAGAGAACATAAACCAAAACACAGGAAAAGCTGTCCATATACTTTATGCAGCAGTGTTGGAAGTTCTAGGTCTGGAAGAGGGAGAAATGGCAGGGAGGAGTGAGCCCTCCTGCATTTTGCCTGTTTGGTAAAAGTGCATTGCCCTCATCACAAGGGGAGAACCTTCGTTCCACCAGCTCAGTCCTGCCCAAAGCGGGCTACTACTTCTGTCCACTTCTCTCTTTTGGCAGCCAGGTATTTCTTGAGCACACCCTTCCTCCATGACTGCAGCCCTTCTCCAGCCCCTTTAACCACATCAGGGAAATTATCAGGGTGAAAAGAACCCACCAGCTGCCTTTCCCCAGGGGTGTTTTGGCCCAGGTCTGCTCACTCAGAGCACCATGCTGGGCACCCCAAGCTCCAGCAGGGCTGAAGTGGGATGGAGGGAGTGTGCTCCTCTCAAGAGCTGTGGGCAGGAGGGGTTGGTTAGTCACAGGCATTGTGCAACAGCCTTTTTCACCTCCTTGCAACACCAGCTGCAGGAACAGGAAAGTCCAGGCAGGTGCTACCCCTCATTTAAGGACTACTTTGAATAATGCATCCAAGAGAAGTGTTTAACTCCTTGAAATACCACTTTCTTTTAAAGCCATGGCCCAAGATCCTGGAGAAGTTATATCCAAAGTTGCTGGAGTACAAAATCAGCAGCAAGAGACCCCTGCTTCAAATCAGCAAAAGAGCACACCAGCAATGAGCAGGGCCCGGTGCCATCCACACAGGGATGCCCCTGGAAACTGGGACATGCTTAACTCAGTGTTCTTGGTAACACAGGCAAGTCCCTTTATCACACAATCTCCTGCCTCATGACTTTTTCTAAAAAAGCAGCGCAAAGCCCTAGGCACCAGCCTTACAAACTGATTCCACACCACTTCCCTTGGAGGTACCTGGGATGGTGTTTCTTCCTCTCCCCTTAAGTTGCTGTTATGACCCCAGGGTGCAGCTCTTATGGCAGGTGATGTTCCCACCTGCAGCCAGCACACTGACATGGACCAGCTCCTTTGGTGCTGTCCTAGGTTACAATGTAAAATGTGCCCAAAGTATGTATTCTATCACCATCTACATGAAATGTTGTTGTGCACCACTGTTTCCCGTGCCCCCTCCCTCCAGACTATCTTCTGTTAATGGCCCATCAATACTGTCCCGCATGACTCATAGATAACTCTCCCCAGGAGCTATCTCTGTTTAATAGGCAATCAAGGACCCATTGCAAAACTGATAAAATGATATCAGTCCATTGTGAGATGCTCCGCCCAGGGGGAGGAGCCAAGCATTCCCACCTGGATATAATCGGGGCCTTGGGACAGCAGAGGCAGCCTTACCCACTGGATTCCCAGAGGACAAGAGCTGCCAAACCTTTCTGCAAGAACACTGCTTCAACAAGACCACTTCATCTGGACTGCCACCACCACGGTTTCAGGTTGTATTCTGACTCTGTCAGTGATCTTTTGTACCATTGCATGTGTTTTATTTTATTTTACTTTTTTTTTCCCTCTCCTATTAAATTGTTTTTCTGACTTGGAGTCTCTCGCTGGTTTTGCCTTCAAGCCAGCAAATATATTTTGGCGCCCAACGTGGGGCAGGAGGTACTGAGAAAAGTCAGAATTACAATTTTGTAGTGAGGAAAAAGAAACAGCTGTCCGCTATGATGCTCAACATGCTTTCATATATCTTATACCTAGCTCTCTACATTTTCCCACACATGGGGCAGTATTTGCCGGTCTTAATGCTCATGTGTAGACCAGGGTATGGTACCAGAATTGCTGTATTGGTCTATTATGTTTATTGTGTGATAACCTCTGAGGCAATGAGCATCATTCGGAATATATACTCTATTTTGTGTTCTTGTCCTGGTCCAGAATGCTACATCTGGGCTCTCAATAATCGCACCCAGCCCCTGTGGGGAGGGGTAAAGAATGATTTTTTCCAGTCTTTTAGGTATGGCACAGCAGTTTTCAAAAGTATTGAGTTCTCTCTAGGTGCCAAGGACAGCATAATATTGTTGTTAGTTCTGCTTTGCCTTCTCTGCACGGCCTGCACCATGTTTAGAAATCAAACACTACATGGGGTGGTGCAGCGTCTCCTTGAGGAGGAGGGAAAAAGAAACAAATGCAAAACAACGGCATCCGTGTCTACACAAACTGTCGTAGAGGAAACAGGAACCGCATCTATGCAGACTGTCACAGAAGAGAAAAGAACCAAAAACAGGGCAACAGTTTCTGCATCTACTCAGACCATCACAGAAGAGAAAGGAACCAAAAACAAAGCAACAGTTTCTGCATCTACTCAGACCATCACAGAGGAGAAAGGAACCAAAAACAAAGCAACAGTGTCAGTGTCTACACAAGCTGTCACAGAGGAGAAAGAAACCAAAAGTGCCATCAGCATCTCCACACAAACTGTCACCGAAGCAGAACAACCTAAACCAGTGGCAGTTGCCCCTGTTCAGAAGAAGAAATCAAAGAGCAAATCAGTCCGCATAATGACTGATGAGGATGTGGCAGGACCTTCGCACCCAGCAGAAGAGACAGAGCCAGAGATCATCACCCGCTCTCTATCCCTGGGTGAACTGCGTGACCTGCGGAGGGAATTCACCCGCCAGACAAACGAGTCCATCCTAACCTGGCTGCTCCGCATCTGGGACGCTGCAGCCAATGACACCATTCTGGATGGAAGTGAGGCCAGGCAACTGGGATCGCTGTCTCGGGATGTGGTCATTGACCAGGGGATCGGGAGAACCCAACAAACTCTCAGCCTCTGGCGGCGACTGCTAACAAGTGTGAGGGACAGATACCTTTGTAAAGAAGACCTCCAGGTGCACCAAGGAAAATGGAGCACAATGGAACAAGGTATCCGATGCCTGAGGGAATTGGCTGTGCTGGAGATCATTTTCTCAGAAGACGAGAGATTTCCTAAAAGCCCAGATGATGTACAGTGCACATCGCAGATGTGGTTGAGATTTGCACGGCTTGGACCAGAGATGTACTCCCGTTACCTGGCAACGCTGCAATGGAGGGAAGGTGAGGACAAGGTGGGCGTCTTGGTCAATAAACTAAGAATTTACGAGGATACTGTCACCGCCCCATTTCGTACCCATGTCTCATCCGTGGAAACAAGGCTGGCTGAGCAAGTCCGGAGCTTGATTGAAGAGGGCCATCAGAAACTAAAAAAGGAACTTAAGGAAGAAATTTACCACATCTCACCAGAACCAACAAGAGTCTCTGCCATTAGGAGCAGGTACCCACCAGCCAGGGAGAGAGGATACACTCCACGGGGTAACCTCTGGTCTTTTCTTCGGGAACATGGAGAAGACATGAGGAATTGGGATGGAAAACCCACCTCCTCCTTAGCAGCCCGGGTACGTGAACTGAAGAGAGAGACACCTACCACGAAGAGCTCATCTAGAGCCAACACTGCTCCAGTCTCAAAGGCACAGAACCCCAGACAGTATAAGAAGAATGATATGACTGATCCACTTGAAGGGACCTCAGGAACATATTTACAGGAAGAAAGCAACGTGTACCATGACCAGGAATAGGGGGGCCCTGCCTCTAGCCAGGTAGAGGAAAGGGACAATCGGATCTATTGGACTGTGTGGATCCGATGGCCTGGCACATCTGACCCACAAAAATATACGGCTTTGGTTGACACTGGTGCCCAATGTACCCTGATGCCATCAAGGTATGTAGGAACAGAATCCATTTCTATTTCTGGAGTGACAGGAGGGTCCCAGCAGCTGACTGTATTGGAGGCCGAAGTGAGTTTAACCGGGAATGGGTGGCAAAAACACCCCATCGTGACTGGCCCAGAGGCCCCATGCATCCTTGGCATAGACTACCTCAGAAATGGATACTTCAAAGATCCAAAAGGATATCGCTGGGCTTTTGGGATAGCTGCTGTAGAAACAGAAGACATCAGACAACTGAGTACCTTGCCTGGTCTCTCAGATGACTCCTGTGCTGTGGGACTACTAAGAGTTGAAGAACAACAGGTACCAATCGCCACAACAACAGTACACCGACGGCAATACCGCACCGACAGAGACTCTGTGACTCCTATCCATGAGATGATTCGGAAACTGGAGAGCCAAGGGGTGGTCAGCAAGGCTCGTTCACCTTTCAACAGCCCTATATGGCCAGTGCGTAAGTCCAGTGGAGAATGGAGACTGACGGTGGATTACCGTGCTCTGAATGAAGTCACCCCACCACTAAGTGCTGCTGTGCCAGACATGTTGGAGCTTCAGTACGAGCTAGAGTCCAAGGCAGCAAAGTGGTATGCGACCATTGATATTGCCAATGCCTTCTTCTCCATTCCTTTGGCAGCAGAGTGCAGGGCCCAGTTTGCCTTCACCTGGAAGGGCGTACAGTACACCTGGAACCGACTGCCCCAGGGGTGGAAACACAGCCCCACCATCTGCCATGGACTGATCCAGACTGCACTGGAAAAAGGTGAGGCTCCTGAACATTTACAGTACATTGATGACATCATTGTATGGGGGAACACAGCAGGGGAAGTCTTTGAGAAAGGAGAAAAGATCATCCAGATTCTGCTGAAAGCTGGTTTTGCCATTAAGCGAAGTAAAGTGAAGGGACCGGCCCAAGAAATCCAGTTCCTGGGAGTAAAGTGGCAAGATGGACGGCGGCAGATTCCCACTGAGGTCATCAATAAGATCATCGCCATGTCCCCACCGACCAGCAAGAAGGAGACACAAGCTTTCCTAGGCGCCATAGGTTTCTGGAGGATGCACATTCCTGAGTACAGCCAGATTGTGAGCCCTCTCTACCTGGTCACCCGCAAGAAGAACGATTTCCACTGGGGCCCTGAACAGCAGCAAGCCTTTGCCCAGATCAAGCAGGAGATCGCTCATGCGGTAGCCCTTGGCCCAGTGAGGACGGGACCAGAGGTGAAGAACGTGCTCTACTCAGCAGCCGGGAACAATGGCCTGTCTTGGAGTCTTTGGCAGAAGGTGCCTGGGGAGACTCGGGGCCGACCACTGGGATTCTGGAGCCGAAGCTACAGAGGATCTGAAGCCAACTACACTCCCACAGAGAAGGAAATCTTAGCCGCCTATGAAGGACTTCAAGCTGCCTCGGAAGTAATTGGCACTGAAACACAGCTGCTTTTGGCACCTCGACTACCAGTGCTGGGATGGATGTTCAAGGGAAAGGTTCCTTCCACGCATCATGCCACTGACACCACATGGAGCAAATGGATTGCCCTCATCACACAGCGCGCCCGTATTGGAAACCCGAATCGCCCTGGGATTCTGGAAATTATAACTAACTGGCCTGAAGGTGAGACTTTTGGATTATCTTTTGAAGAAGAGGAAGAACAAGTGACACGTGCCGAGGAAGCCCCACCGTATAACGAGCTACCGGAGACTGAAAGACAATATGCCCTTTTCACTGACGGTTCCTGCCGAATTGTAGGCGCTAACCGGAAATGGAAGGCTGCAGTATGGAGCCCCACACGACGAGTTGCACAAGCTACTGAAGGACAAGGTGGATCAAGTCAAATTGCAGAACTTAAAGCCATCCAGCTAGCTTTAGATATTGCCGAACGAGAGAAGTGGCCAAGACTCTATCTCTACACCGACTCGTGGATGGTAGCTAATGCTCTGTGGGGATGGCTGAACCGCTGGAAAAAGGCCAATTGGCAGCGCAGAGGGAAACCCATCTGGGCTGCTGAGATTTGGCAAGACATCGCCGCCCGAGTAGAGAAGCTGACCGTTAAGGTTCGACACGTGGACGCACATGTGTCCAAGAGTCAGGCTAATGAAGAGCATCACAACAACGAGCAGGTGGACAAAGCCGCCAAGGTGAAAGTATCACAGGTGGATCTAGACTGGCAACACAAGGGAGAAGTATTCTTAGCCCGTTGGGCCCATGATGCGTCTGGTCATCAGGGGAGAGATGCAACATACCGATGGGCCCGTGACCGAGGGGTGGACCTTACTATGGACAACATCTCACAGGTCATCCACAACTGTGAGACCTGCGCTGCAATCAAACAGGCCAAGCGGGTAAAGCCTCTGTGGTACGGTGGACGATGGTTGAAGTACAGGTATGGGGAGGCCTGGCAGATTGACTACATCACCCTTCCCCAAACCCGCCAAGGCAAGCGCTATGTGCTAACTATGGTGGAAGCCACCACTGGATGGTTAGAGACCTACGCTGTACCTCATGCTACTGCTCGGAATACTATCTTAGGCCTTGAAAAGCAGGTCTTGTGGAGACATGGCACTCCTGAGAGAATCGAGTCAGACAATGGGACCCATTTCAAGAACGGCCTTATAAACACCTGGGCTAGAGAACATGGCATTGAATGGATATATCACATCCCTTATCATGCACCAGCTGCCGGGAAAGTTGAACGGTGCAATGGGTTACTTAAGACTACCCTGAAGGCGCTCGGTGGGGGGACTTTCAAAAACTGGGAACTGAACTTAGCAAAGGCCACCTGGATGGTCAACACTCGAGGGTCAATCAATCGAGCTGGTCCTGCCCAGTCTGAACCCTTGCACACAGTGGATGGAGATAAAGTCCCTGTGGTACACATGAAAGGCATCTTAGGAAAAACTGTTTGGATTAATCCCACATCAAGCAAAGGCAGACCCATCCGTGGGATTGTTTTTGCTCAAGGACCTGGTTCCACTTGGTGGGTAATGCAGAAAGATGGGGAAACCCGTTGTGTACCACAGGGAGACCTAATTTTAAGTGAGAACTGAGTGTAGGGTTTCATTCTGTATATGTGTATATTTATCTATCTAGCTGTAAGAATGTATTAATTTAGGTATAATGTAGATGGTCATAGAATAAGGGGTGGATTATGTCCTAGGTTACAATGTAAAATGTGCCCAAAGTATGTATTCTATCACCATCTACATGAAATGTTGTTGTGCACCACTGTTTCCCGTGCCCCCTCCCTCCAGACTATCTTCTGTTAATGGCCCATCAATACTGTCCCGCATGACTCATAGATAACTCTCCCCAGGAGCTATCTCTGTTTAATAGGCAATCAAGGACCCATTGCAAAACTGATAAAATGATATCAGTCCATTGTGAGATGCTCCGCCCAGGGGGAGGAGCCAAGCATTCCCACCTGGATATAATCGGGGCCTTGGGACAGCAGAGGCAGCCTTACCCACTGGATTCCCAGAGGACAAGAGCTGCCAAACCTTTCTGCAAGAACACTGCTTCAACAAGACCACTTCATCTGGACTGCCACCACCACGGTTTCAGGTTGTATTCTGACTCTGTCAGTGATCTTTTGTACCATTGCATGTGTTTTATTTTATTTTACTTTTTTTTCCCTCTCCTATTAAATTGTTTTTCTGACTTGGAGTCTCTCGCTGGTTTTGCCTTCAAGCCAGCACAGGTGCCCAAAAAGAAATCCCAGGAGAAGGCAGCAAAGTCTGATGAGCAGCAGGTGGCTCCCAGCTGGTGATAAATTGTTTGTTCTTTCCAGGGCCTTCCTCCCTGCACATAAAAACACACTCAAATGGAGAAAGGGCAGAGCTAGAAACCAAAGTTGATGTTCATTGCAGAGAAAATGGCCTCTCTGCAGCTGGGCCATAAATTTCCCCGTGAGCATAAGGGGGACGTGGGTGCACACATCTTCCAAATACCAATGTCATTTTCAGTGGGAGTAAAACGTAATTGATCTTTAACATGCAGCACTTAATTTCCATGCCTTTTGTACATCAACACTACTAGTGAAACAAACACCAGATTTTACTAAAATGAGTACGTGTCAACATATTGGTGATTCACACACCCCCAGGTGCAGACCCTAAATTATCCAGAAGCTTTCTGCTGTAGCACTTTTTACCCAGTAAGGAGAGAAATATCCCAGCTGGAAATCGTGGTGCATCCCCAGTCTTTCTTGTTCTTGCCTTGAAGCTGAGGTTTCAGCATGTTTGGAAAAAGATTTCCAAGTGGGAAATACCACACGTGTCAGCCACACATATGCAGCATTGGGAACCTCAAGGCAGCAGCTGCCATTTCTACAAACCCAAATGGAGAGGGTTCAGCCAAACTAGGAGGTCTGTGAACATTTTTGAGCAGTCTTCTTGTGACCCTTCCTGACCATCTCTGCCGCTCAAGCTCACTGAGCACTTCCTGGGGAAGTGGATCTGCTTGGGACCCTCAGATGTCCAGCCTGTGGTTGCAGACTGACACAGCTTCAGTTATATTTGCTGCTGCTCTTTACAGCTTACTTTGAATGAATCAACACCAAAAAGCTGAGGGTTTGATACCTCACAGCTGTGAAGTATAAAGACAGACCTTTAGATATATCTTGCACCATAAATGTATTTGTCTGTGCTGGTCTATATCTAGGTGATAAATGAAGACACTTGAAAGAGCTTCCTAATCTTTGAAAAGCCAACCAAAGCCAATAATCCTTTCTAGTTTTATTATATCATCCATCCAATTTCCTTTGCTCTGCTTCCAAAAGCATTGGTGGCAGATGGGCAGTCTGCAGCTTCCAGCCTGGCTGGGATTGCTGGTGGAGCTCATTGCAGGACAAAGGCACTGCAACCACTGAGCAATTATCCCCACTGTGCTGGCCTCAGACTTCACCGGATCTGCAAGCCTTCTTCCTCACGGCCAACCTCTGACAAAATCCAGACTGACCTTTAACATAATGTATATAAATATCTCAAAGGCAGGTACCAAGAGGATGGTGGCAGATTCTACAGTGGTGCCCAGTGGCAGGACAAGGAGCAGTGGCCATAAACTAAAACACAAGAAGTTTCACCTCAACATGAGGAAGAGCTTCTTTACATTGAGGATGGCAGAGCACCAGAACAGGCTGCCCAGGAATGTTGTGGAGTCTCCCTCTACAGAGACCTTCAGCTCGCATCTGGATGCATTCCTGGGTGACCTGCTCCAGGTGACCCTGCCTTGTCAGGGGGATTGGACTGGATGATCTCCAGAGATCCCTTCCAACCCTAACTATTCCATGATTCTACTAGATATAGCTCTAAAGCCACCCCTCCTCTCCTGGGAAATCTTGCAGAGCTCTGGTGATTCTCACAAGCCCCAGGCATCCCCACCAGTCTACAGCCACCCACAGCTCTCTGAGGACCCAAACCCAGTCGACAAAGAAGACCTACCACCATCACAACCCCACAGTGAGGTGGGAGGATGTTACAAAATCAAGAGCCTGTTGCTATGCTTCATTTTCCCTCTGGGCTCCACCATGAAACCTCTTCAATAATGGCTTTATAGCTCCATCAATCTTATTTAAACTTCAGTGCAAATAAATAGCAGCACATTCAGAGTCCCATCACAGCACTCTGACTCACCCAGTCCCAGCAGACATCGTATATTAAATTAGTTTTGGAATGTATTCAAAAGCAATTGTTTCAGGTTCTTCAGCCAAGAACTCCCCATGGTGTATGTAAGGGGACAGCAGGGCAGGATGTCAACCCCAGCCCTTGTGGGCCAGCTTATGGGGTTTGACATGGCACTGAATCCCTCCCCTTGTTCCCAGCCTGGCTGCAGCAAGGGGTTCCTCCTGTAGTCCTGACTGGGACAATTTCCACCGTGAGTCCCCATGGGTTGCAGGGACACAACCTGTCTCACCATGCACCTCAGCACGTGGAGGAACCTCTGCTATGGCACCTGGACCACCTCCTCCTCCTCCTCTTCTCCATGAAGCTCCCCAGTGTGAGTCCCCCACAGGCTGCAGTCCTTCAGGAACTGCCTGCTCCAGAGTGAGTTCCCTGTGAGGTCACAAGCCGTGCCAGTAAACCTGCTCCAGCCTGGGCTTCCCATGGCATCACAGCCTCCTCTGGGCACACCCTGCCAGACCTAAAGAGAGAAACTGGGAATTGTGGTCTTAATCTATCAGAGTGCCCCCCTCAGAAAACCAGAGATGTATTCTTAAAATAATTCAGTATTACCCAAAACGTGTGATCCTTTATGACTGAAAGCAAGTAAAGACTCAATTCCTTTCTAAAGGGCCCCATCCTTGAAATGTAATTCAGGGGCCTGTTGGATGCAAAAAAAAAGACCAACAACAAAAAAGACCCACAAAAAAACCCAGGACAACAACAACAACAAAAAACAAACAAACAAAAAACCATCCTGATGTTTTCTCCTGGTTTGCTTTCCTGCAGCAGCAAGGAGCAAGGCTGCATGCAGTGTCACCCCAGGGGCCGGGGGAGGCTGGGTCCCTGAGCCCCCGGGGGTCCCATGACCTGCAGCCTGGGCAGCGGCACAACGGCACACGGAGATGCAGAAGTGCCAAGTATACGAAAAAGGTGTTCTTAAACTGAATTACTTTTTCACTCACTGGCTGGCGAGATAATGATCTGACACAGCTAATTAGCGAATTCCTGAGGCTGTTGTAATCCTCAGACCAGAAACATGCCAAACTCCCTGTTAATTCAGCCGCTCAGTCTCCTCTGCCTCCTCTTATTGTGTACCCTTATCTCCTTTGAGGAACAAACTGGAAACACCTTCCCGTTTAACTACTTGTGCCCCGGAGCGGTTTCCGAGCAGCGGCCATCCCTCAGCTTTGGGTGCAGAAATGCGATCGGCCTCATCGGCCGGCTGTTTGGCGGATAGCGGGGTGGCTGTGTCCCGGGGGTGTCTCGGCAGGGCGGCGGCTCGGGTGTGTTGATAGCAGTGGTTGTGCAGCTCTCGCTTTCCCCACCCGTGGCTCCGTGCGCTTCAGCAGCCCCGGCTGGGCGGAGCAGCAGCTTCCAGCTCGGCTCCTTTAACTTCAGCCTATTTCCATTCCAAAGCAAGAGGCAGAGGATCTGTGGTGATAAGGACTTCCAAGGCAAAAGGGCATCCCTACTGCCCTTGGAAACCTTGAAAAGCTGCTGAAATATTTACTTCCGTGGCCTTCCCGGGTCCTGCCAGCATGTCTCATCACTTTCTGGTTTTGCTGGCGTTAGGAGCCGTACTAAGCTGTGCTGATCAAGCCTGGAAAATGACAAGCGCTAACGCTTTTTTGCTTCCTTTCTAAATCATATCGAGCTGCTCAGCAAAAGCTGCTCTGTGACATCGATGTCCTGCAGCTTTCTGGATAAATCCCGGTATTCCCCAGTCACCGGCCGTGTGTGTATTCAGATGTGGAGGAGAGGGCTCGTACAGTGCCTGCAGCCCTGGCACTGCCCCGGGATGCCCGCTCCATCCTGCCAAGCACTGCGTTGGTCCTCCTGCCAGGAGGTTTTGGGGTGGGCACTGGTGGTCCCTCCTCCCTGCAGGGGCATGGTGATCCTTGGGCACTCACCATGGAATTGTAGAATAATACAGGTTAGAAAAGATCTTTAAGACTATTTAATACAGCTCTTAACCCAGCACTGCCAATTCCACCACTGACCCCTGTCCCTAAGTGCCACATCTGCGTGTCTTTACAATATCTCCAAGGATGGGGACTCCACCTTCAGATGAGGGAGGGGTATGACCCCACCAGCCTTGCCCAGCTCTGTGCCAGTGGCTGCATGCAGGGTGTCCCAGCCATGGATCTGGAGACACGTCAGCAGGTATCCTGAATTCGTATGGGCCAGGACACCACAGTGCCCCACTCCCCTCTCCTCACCCCGTTTCCCAGTCGCCCTGAGGCAGGCACTCAGCTGCACCGGCCCAAAGGGTGCTGGCATAGCTCAGCTGGGCCTGACCCTGCTCCGCTTGCATCCCCACTGAGCTGGGGTAGAGAGGTGAAAAGCTGAGGGTTTGATGCCTCACAGCTGTGAAGTCTATAAAGAAAGACCTTTAGAGATATCTTGCACCATAAATGTATTTGTCTGTGCTGGTCTATAGCTAGGTGATAAATGAAAACACTTGAAGGAGCTTCCTAATCTTTGAAAAGCCAACCAAAGCCAATAATCCTTTCTAGTTTTATTATATCACTGGCTTTGCATCCGCAGGGATGCTCTGTGGTGGCACAGGGGTGGCCAGAGAGCAGGTGGTGCAGGGCAGGCTCAAAGCAGACCTTTGCTTTGCTCCCTCTTGCAGGGTTCTGGCATCACCATCACAACACTTCCACAACACTCAGACCCTCAGGGGCTGACCCGATGGGACTGGCCAGGCAGGAGCACTGGGCCACCCATCTCACAGCTCCTCTTCCACAGAGTTACTCAGACAGAATCTTCCAGAGCCTCCCATCCCAGCACAGGAGCTGGGCACTGCTTCTTTTGCTATTGAAAATAAAGCGTAGGGTGTCTGGCTCCACGGAGTGATCGTTGTTTTGGTGCTGAGGGTGGCTGGTGTCAGTCCCACCCCTGTGAGCAGCGGAGGAAAGCAGCAGGTTTGGGCAGCCTGCGCTCTGAGAGCTCTGTGGCAGCTGATGCCGTCTGCCGTGATGACTCACTGCTGTTGATTTGGGCAGAGGCAAGGAAAACAGCCTGAATCGCACCAATTTAGCGTTCTCATTCTCAGCGATGGGCTATTAGCTCAGAGCAAGTCCCCATCCCGTGCTCCCCCCCCACCTCCTTTCAGTGCAGCATCCTTGGAATTTATTTTTCAATATCAGAAAAGTGATTTATTGAGAGCCTTCCATTTGGGAGACCAACTTACATCACTGCCAGAGACATCACATACAAACGGATCACATCTGCATCAAAAAATACCTGGCACACTTCGACTTGATAATCTCCCAAGGCAATTTTTTTGTTTGTTTGTTTGTTGGTTGGTTGGGTTTTGTTTGTTTTGAGGTGTTGTGGGTTTGGTAGGTTTTTTTTTGTTTGTTTGTTTTGTTTTGTTTTTGTCTGCTCAAACATTGGCTTTATCACCATGGGAAGGATAGGAGGAAGCTCATGATAGCTGGTCAGGATGACTGTCACTGGGTTGCTCTCCCAAAAGCCTTCACCCCAAGAGAGAGTTTAACTCAGGGTGAACCCCCAGGAGGTATTTCAGCCCTGCTGCAGCTGCAGCCATAGCACTGGTGGAACGGAACCCAGTGCCAGTGGTGGGTTCTTCCCTGCTGGAGAAGGGATCACACAGCACAAACCAGCCCTGGGGAGTTCAGAACATGCCACTGCAGTGCGGGTGGCAGCTCGGCTCCAGCCTGGTGTGGGAAGTGAGCTGTCAGGTTGTATTTCCTACATCCAGCCTCAGCAGCCACAACTACTCACTTATATTTTTCCAATAATTTCCATTTTCTCTTTTCCTTTTCAAAGGACCACGGATGAGCTATATGGTCTCACAAAAATGAAAAATAAGGGCTGTCATTCCAACAAATAACCTCTACAGCTGCTGGCACCCTGGAGCTGTCAGAGCATAATCTGTTTGTTTTGAAAGAAGTCACACTGGTAGATTTTGTGGGATGGATGGATTCAGTCATACTTAGTTCTGGATGGGGCTCACCAGGGAGAGATCAGATATTCTATTTTCTGAAGTTCATTTTTGAAACGTATAGTGCCTGGTGGTAGTAGCTACCATTCAATCCTGGGCCTCACACAGACTAAACGCTGTATATAACATAGAATAGAACTTGTTTGCTGCTTGTAAGCTCCATTTTTAAGCCCAGGAAAGGGCTCATTACGAGGCTCTGGCAATTGCAGCGTGTCCCTGAAGCAAACAGGTGGGCCTGAGACTTACCATTACTTTCAGTAAGTAATTTTCAAATTTACAGAAAATCTTTATCTCTGATGGGTTGGAGCACTAAAAACAGCCACTTGAGCATGTTGTTTGGAAGAAAGGGCTGCACTGTGTGGTGTCTTGGATGCTCAGCTTGGGCTC
Organism: Hirundo rustica; assembly: GCF_015227805.2. Taxonomy (NCBI): domain Eukaryota; kingdom Metazoa; phylum Chordata; class Aves; order Passeriformes; family Hirundinidae; genus Hirundo; species Hirundo rustica. The sequence continues at coordinate 8,441,470 of NC_053464.1, forward strand.
TCAGGTGCCACCACGGTGGTGAGGGCTCTCCCCTCGCACGCAGGGTCACTTCACAGGGGGGAGGGAATCGTGCTAAATCCGCACGGAGCACAAGAGCCGTGCCTAAGGCACATTTCCCGCGGCAATGCGAGCGCACGGGAGGCGCCGGGAGCCGGCCGTGCCTCCCGATTTGCACAGCCGAGAGATGGCAGCACGGGCTCACGGATGTGCCGCTGCCAGCGCTCGCTGCCGGCGGGACGCGCTCGGATGCGCTGGCGAGGGCTCCTCGGAGGGACATCCTTGTGCCCCGGGGCGGCTGGGGCTGTGCGGCGGTGACAGCGTGGGGCAGCGACGGGGCAGCCCCGGGGCAGCCGCTGGTCCCCGGCAAGCGCTGGCACCCACGGAGGACGCGGCAGGAATGGTTTTGCGGGCACCTGATCATCCCCTCCGGCCCTGAGCGGGTGATGGGCTGGGCATTCAGGAGTGTGCCGGCTGTCAGTGACCTGCTCTTCATCTTCTGAGGGGTTTTTTTTGGGGAGAGATAAAATAAGTAAACAGCATGCTTTGTCAAATTGTGCATCTGGAATGACTGTCCCTTCCCCTGTGCCCCGCACAGCGCAGCTCCCAGTGCCCCCAGTGCACGCCAACTTCTTGTCTGAGTACACCATCAGAGCTCGAGCTCTGAGAGAAACTCAGATAAATACCTCAGTCTTAGTGCTTGCCTTTCCCAAAGTAATAAATCCATCACATGATTGCTTCCATTTGCTTTTTTTCCCCTACTCTATTCCTATTTCTTTGCTCTTCAGGGTGCATCCCCAGGAGCCCGCTGTGCTCCAGCGTGGCTCGCTTCCCGTGGGACCCCGTGGGCTGCAGCCTTCAACGCCAGCACTTTGTAAACAGAAGAAGCCGAAGATTGCTTTCAGATGCAAGGCTGTGTTTATAATCCCTGCGAAAACAGAGGGAGCTAAGCGGGGTGAGGAGCTGCCGGTGGATTCGGATGGAGAGCGGCTCCCTGGAGGAAAGGCTCGGGGTGGCAGTGGTGCCCTGCCGGGGGTGACGTGGGTGCCTGCGCCCAGAGGAAGCCCCTCGGTGCAGAGAAGTGGCAGGGCACAGCGGCTCACCGGGAGCTGCCCTGCGTTGGGATAATCTCATCTGCGGTGCATTAAGGTCCGAGTCAGGGCTGAGCATTTCCAGCGCCCCAGGGGCTCATCTGGCAGGTCTGGAAAGCCCCCAGCAGGGGAGGGAGGTACCCCAGCTCTGCAATATTTCCGTGCCAGATGCTCCGAGTCCAACGCAGCTCTTCGGGGTTACCGTCCCAGCCTGACCACAGCCCCACCCGCCCACCGTCCTCACCCGAAACAGTCGCGTATCATCAATAACAACGAGATCCTGGGAGATCCCGGCGGGAGAGGATTTCAGTGGTGGGAGCAGTGATTCCTCCCCTAGGGCCCACAGCTCATACAACATATGGCAAAGCATTTCCAGAAACTCGGGATGCCAAGAGGGACACACAGCACGCACCAAACCAGGGGGTGTGGCAAGAGGCTCTCCTGGTAACAAAGCTGGCACCTGGCTGCAGATGGGCTCCATCTCCTCTGCCTGGAGGAGACACTGGAGCCCAGGAGAGCGATGGCTGTCCTACACCCCAGCATCGCCACTGTCACACCTGTGTGAGCTGCACTGCTCACACGCAGCCTGCTTGACTTTCTAACGGGGATTGCAGAGATACCCACAGTAAACCATGCATCTTTGGCAAATTCGGAGAGATCAGATTCCACTTTGCCAAAGCATTTGTGTAGCTCCTTCTCTTTTCCTGGATGGTCTCACTTCTCCTGAAACACCAAAGGTGATTTCGCCCAAACTACAGACTGTAAAGACATAAATCTAGAAGCAATTCCACTGCCATTAATGGTTGTGTTCTGGGTTAATTCCAGCACACTAGAAATGAGAGCCTGGAGCAGGTCACAGGCAGGGATAGATGAATTATCAATATATCACTGAGTCTGCCTCCTTCTCCTCCCTTTATTTTTTTCTTTTCCTTCTTTTAAGCAATTCAGGAATGATTGCTACATATTTTAATAACTCCTTTAGGAGCATTTGCAACACTCTGAGCTCCAGCTCAGCACCACCACTGTGAGCTCTACTACAACATGGACACAAGTTGGGGCAAATCCTGTTTAAAGGCAACCACTCTGAACCTCCCCAGATGCAGGTCCTGAGCTCTCCCTGAGCTGCAACCCCACTCTGTGGCCGTTCTGCACATCTAAAAATACTGCCCTTCTCTTCTGCTCCTCTTTTGTGAGAAGCACCATCTGGGGAGGGATCCCCTTCTCCTGCTTATGAGAAGAATTTCAACACATTTCTAATATGGAAAAAGTGTTAATCATGAAAGCAATATCCTTTAAAAGCACATAGACACTAAATCCTTTGCACGAAGCCGTTTGGAATATGCCATTTATTGTGAGGGCTCCTTGGTGAGCACAGACAAGGCTGCTGCCACTGCTGGAAAATTCAGACATATCCCCCAAATGGCATATTAATAATGAGATCTTTCAAAGAAGGTTCCATGACTCATCCAAGAAGAAAAATGGGTCATTCACTACACTGAACTCTTCAAACAAAACAGCAGCTTTTTTTTGGGTTCGCCCAGTTTAAACCAGAAAAATAGAGAAAGTAATGGGAGAGAAATTGTGGTGGCTGCAGCTGCCAGACAACATGAGCAGTGAGAGCCTGCTCTGGTATTTTGGGGTTAAAAATCCTCCCCTGACAGGCATTTTGTGTCTTCTCTGGCTGTTTCCTAAAACCAGGAGTGCAAGAACTGCAGCATCCTTCACCATCACCTCACCCCACTCCAGCCAAAGCCACAAACTCTCCAGTCCTGCCCCAAAAATTCACCAGCCCTTTCCCAAAAGAGACATCCTGAGGATACCCAGGGTTAAAGGGACCAAAGCCACCAGCACTGGGATGTTTTGGGAGCCCGGTGGCTTTTGCCTTGGCAGTCATGCTTCAAGGGACATGCCCGCAGCGGGGAGCACCCAAGGGGCCAGGACAACGTGCAATGAAGGGTGAATTTGCTGTAGATGCAGAATACACCCAAAGCCATCAAATCTGAGCAAGGATTTTCAGTGCCCAAGCTGTGTTACTGCCAGAGTAGGAGCTGCTCTGCCTCACCTGTGTGGGTACAGGGCCCTGACACCGAAATCCCAGCTGGGCAGGTGTACATGGGGGATCAGAGGGATCATATGCAAAGGGACTCGCAGCCCCCAGCCGGCTCCTGCTGATCCCTTGATGGAGTCAGCGCCAAAAAAAGGGCAGGTCACAAAGCTGGCATTCAAGATTTTATTAGAGCCGTTAATATTATTGCTATTACTATATTATAATCACTTTCACAACCCATCTAATTCCAGGGCAGCTATGCATACTGGATTGTTACATTCATCATTTGCATTCTGCATTTTTCTGGGAGCATGATTTCATGTAATGCTTTGGAGATTAATAAAGGCCACGGCCCTTTCCTGTAAGCAGTTGCCCTCCACACTGATGAAATACCACATTTAATTGCTTTAACCCATGCTGCTGCTGTTTCCTTCCTCTCCCTCTGCCCGGGATCTTCACATTTGGTGTCTGCTGAGTGCAGCCCGTGCTGCGGTGAGGACAGAGGCAGCTGGCCACAATGGGGATGAGCTCCAGCAGCCCCGTGCTCCACACAGGCACCGCACCAGCACTGCTGAGCAGAGTGGGACCCCACAGTGGTGTTACATCCTCATGTGGACAAGCTCCTGATTTAATTATCTCAACAAGACAAAAGAGGAGCTCACGGCAAGTGGCTTTTTGCCGCTAAGCAAATACTTGACAAGGAATGCTGAGCTCTTAAACAGCTGCTTAAATTGACCCTGTGGGTCAATTGACTTTCAGGAACCCAGGGCCATAGAGCATAAACAGCATCCAAATCAAATCAATTTTTCCTTCAGGACAAAGAGAGAAGCCTGCCCTATCCTCTTCTACACCACCTCTGAGAGTTCCAGCCAGCCCTGCAACATCATCCTTTCCCACTGCTCCACAGTTAGCACCAGCTTTGCAATACCAAAACCCGGTAAGCATTTAATCTGAGCTGGCATTTTCCAAGCCTCAAAGTCTCTGTGCGCTCTCGGAGCAGAGGGTGGTGGTTATTCCCCTGGGAGCAGGATCACAGCCATCCCGTCTCAGCTGGTGGTTCTGCTCCTGGGGCTCCTCCCCTTGTCTGGCTCTCACCTTCCTGGAACATGGGGACACAGTAAAGCCTCTTGCCTTCCTACCCTGTGGCTGATTCTCAAGAACAGCCAGAGGAGGATATTTTATTGGAGTCCTTTCCATGCAAGAAGACAGCTTCCTGTCAAGCTTTCCCCCGTCCCACCCTGAGTGTGCTCTCCCATGACAAGTCACTCGGATTTGGTGTTAACCCAAACAAGGGCACAAGGACTCATGGATGTCAGAGGGGATGAGAGGAGCAAGCACCCTCTCCCTAGGCCAGGGGTGCATTCCTGGGTGTCTGTGGGAGGGACGCTGTCATAAGGCACCCACACTCCAGCAGAGCTCCCATTCAGAAATCTGCTCAACGACAGCACCTCTCGCTCCCTCGCAGCCCTTGACAAACAGGGATTTGTTGGCGTCCTGACAAAGAGCTTCACAAACGAGGCAATCAGCAGCCCAGTATAATTTTCAAGAAACACAAATGAGCAAATATCTAGTTGCCATGGTAACCCTGAGAGCTGGACTAGACTTTTTTGGTAGATCCCCAAATACAGCCACATTTTGCCAGCGCAGCAGGAGCGCCGTGCCCAGGACCCCGCCTGGGGACAGCGGCCAGGATTGCTGAGCAGCATCAGCCCAGAACAGCCCTGTCCTCTCTGGCCAGCTCCAGGCACTCACAGGCACAGTGCCAGCTGTGGATCCTCTCTCATGTCGCCTGTGTTTCAGCTCTGTGTCCTTCAGGGCTGGCCGGCTTTCCGAGCAGGGAATTGCGTTCCCTTCAGTGCTTTACCTCTGATCAGTGGCAGCTCTGGCAGTTTGCACCCCGAAACGAGAGTTTCCAGCCAAGTTACTGAGCCCCAGCAAAGCCAAAGTGGTTAATGAAAAATGTAACCATCATTTTTAGGTGGCCGTGCTGCAGAGCCTGTGCCAAACAGGGATGGGGGTACTGGCCCTCAGCCACATCTCCCCACCAAGGCAATTTCCTCAGGAGACCTGGAAATCCTTGGCCACAAAAAGAGAAGGAGACTTTTAGGGTACCAAAAGAGAGCAATCAAAAAATGGGCCCTGGCATGGGCCCTGTGTTGAGCCAGCCCTATCCCAGGGCTCCCCAGCCTGGAGGAGCCCCTGGCAGCTCTGAGCCTCTCCGAGGGGAGCTGGTGCTGCTGGAATTTCCCCTGAGCTTTTGCAATCGGTTCAGGTGCCATTGCACACCAGCAGCTTCCAGGGTGTACAAATCCAGCCTGATTCGTGCCTCTTTCAGGAGGCATGGCTGCTGCAGCCGAGCCCTCGGGCTGCCAGGGAGATCCATTTCCCAGCAGGATTGTCCCCACTGGTTCCCAGTGTCCCACTCATTCCCTGGCAGCAGCAGGGAGCAGATGGCATGAGGTGGGATGGGAAAGCCCTCCTGCAGAACAGCAGGAACATCTCAGTAAAGCCAACATCCACTGGGACCCACACAGCATGGGGCCAAATCCTGCTCACCTTCCACTGCTCCCTCTCTCCCAGCTGCAGACATTTGGGATGCACTAAAGCTGTGGGATTTAACACTCACCCCGTTGAACAGATGGGTAATGTCATCTATCATAGGGCTTTGTGGCTTGGGGTTTTTTTGGTGATGGGCTCACTGTTGCAGCCAGTCTGTAATGTACTCTCTGGGCAGCTCAAATCATGTTTTTTGGTCCCAAGATATTTTTGTTCTCTGTCAAAGGGAACCACTCTGTGGCATCCTGGCCTCAGGGCAGGAGCTGAGCCACTACTCAGGCAATTAAATCTTAGGGAAATGCACAAGAAAAAGCTCACGATTCAGCCGTGCAGCCCTTATTCTCTCAGTCGTTTGTGGAAGAAAAAAATCGAATTAATAGAGGAAGGGACAGCCCAGCCCAGCCCAGCCAGGCATCGGAGCAGTCAAGATAATCACTGGGGAGGAAAATCCTCACCCGGCTATGCCAGGGCAGCCCCAGCGTTCCCATAAAAGCTGTGACATCTCCCATACCACAACATCCAAAAGCATACCCCAGGAAATATTCAAAGTAGGAACCAAAGGAATCAAAAGGTCAGAGGTGCAGGCTGGCCCATCTCTCTCCACTGCCATGCCAGGGCTGGGGGCAATAGTGCCTCTGTGGCTCAGAAATAGGGTACAGGAGGGTAAAGACTATTTTGGTTCACACCCAGGCTACATCACACACTGTTCACACTTACAGCAGCTTTCCTGCATCACAAAAGAAGGTGTTCAACCCCTAAGAAAATCAGTGTCATAAAAAGACCCCCAGGAATCCATCACTTGCAAGTGATGTGCAGAAGAGGCGTCAGCGAGTCCTGCTCCTGCCAGGTTTCCCCTTGCCTGCACCACAGAGTGAGTCAGAAGGGAGAAATTCAAGATAAGGAGGGAGTGAGGGGTTCTGGACACGGAGAGCAGAAAAATAAAGTTCAGGCTGGAATCTGGAGCTGCTCCAGGCCATGCAGAGTCTGGAACCGTCCATGCCGAGAGAAAGGGCATGGCCCATCTTTCATCGAGCCAGATCCACTAGAAGTTCATTAAGGAGGTGAAAACTCCCGTTGTTTTCTGAATTTTATTTGATTACTGTGAAACAGAAGACACTGGCAAGGACAGAGGGTTGATTTTAAGTAAGGACCCTGGAGCCAAAGGAAGAAGACAGGGGGGTTGGGAAACAAAGCCCCTATTAACTTTGGTCCTGACTTTCAGGTCATGCACGTTCAGTTCTTTTTACCTGGAAATGAAGATGTTAATTGGAGGCGACAGCTTTCATTGAGCTCCCCATTAGCAATATTTTTAACCACAGTAGGGCCCAGGTCTTCAAACGCTTTCCCAAGGGAAGGTTTTAACCTTTCTTTTGAAACATCTCATACCACTGGCAGGGAAAAAAAGACAGTTGTTTGGCTCGAGGCATACCAATCCCCAGCCGGGGTGAACTCCCAGCTCCTCCGGACAGGAGACACCGGAGGAACAGGGAAAAGGAACTGCGGAGGGGCAGCCTGGAGCCGAGCCCGGCACGGTGCAGCATCATCTCCCCCCGGGCAGCCCCCAGCCTGCCACACATCCTGCACCGCCCCTGGCTCTTCAAACCCCCTTCTGCCCCAGATCACAGCAACTTTATCCAGCTTGCTGCATCCCAGAGCTTTCCTCTTAAACAGCTGGTTTCTTTACACAGTCTTCTCGTCCATACAGAATTCATTATTTTCAGGTGAAACAAAAGCCTCTAGAAAACACACCCAAATGCTGAAATCCAGAACTAAAAACTTGCACAAATGGCTAACTTTCCATATAAATATATGAATGGTGTGTAGATTAATTTTAAAAATCCAATAAAAAGAATATTGTTTCATTTATATGCATTATCCATTTTTACATATAAAAATATTTTTATATATAAAAACATAAAATCAGGGATGACAGCACTTTCTTATTTTAGAAACTTGTTCCAGCACACACGTTCCCCTCACAACACCATTATTACTCCCACCAAATTTTCCAGTTTCTCTCCAAGTGGAAACATTATCTTAGCCAAAAGCTCCCCTGCCATCTGAGGAAGCAGTTCCAAGCTCCCAGTGGAGCCTCAGCTCCTGACCTCAATTGCATCCAGTGCGATCACTCGGGAAAGTTTTAGTTCTGTAATGTTATATTTCTGAGATGGTGGCATCAAGGGGGACAGGACAATTTTATGACAATTCTTTACTCATCTTTGCAGGCAGCAGCTGAGACGGGTCAGACCCTGTGGCTTTGCCAGAGCAGGGACAAAAGGGACTCGTGGCTCCCAGGAGAGGGCAGGGGCCCCTCTGCACAGGGCTCCCTGCAAAGCCACGGGAGGGATCAGAGTTCACACCCCGGGGCTCCACAATTCAAACAAGGCACACGGCAGCTGCCACAACCACACACACCTCCCCCCAAAATTATTTACCTGGGAGACAGAAGTACTTCTGTGGTGCCAGCGCAGCAGAGGACATCAGCAAGGACTTGGGGAGAAAACATCATCTCACTAGGAAACAGGGCTGCAGCAAACACTGCAGGCTCTCCCCAGCCAGGACCAGGTGTACCCCCAGGTGCTGTGTGTCAGCCCCCAGCTGATTCTGGAGGCAGCCAGGGCCAGACCTCTCTGCTCAGGGATGCTGCTGAGCTCTGGGGCACTGCCTGGCCCCGCAGCCCCTCCACGCTGACTCTGTTTGCTGGGGGCAGGGTGAGCACACAGGCTGCCCCACCACCCCAAAAAACAGCCAGGGTCAATAAAATAAACTTTCCTAGGCAGCTGTTTCCCTCCAGCACACCTCTGTATTACAGAGCACGTTGGGGAAAAAAACAACTTCTTTCACATGAAAGCCCAAGTCCCCAGGGAATCACTGCTACTCCCGTGCAAGAAAGACAGTGGAGCCTCCACCTGCTGTTTGCAGTTTATTTTAGCAGAGAGAAAAATAACATGGACAAGAGGCATTTTGCATAAGTTAACAGAAAATAACACTTTTCCTCCACTCTTTGCAGCTCAACAGGCAAAAGCATTTCCTACACACGGCTATTTTTTGGGTGCTAACAGTTTGGTGTGCTGGTAAAAATCACGGCTTTCCTCTAACAAGTTGTGATAGTTGATCTGAAATCCAAAGCCAAACTCGGGCCTGGGGGATCCTTTGCTGTTGAATGCAGCTCCTGTCACTGCTGAGTGCCAGGTTCATCCCCACCATACTCGCAGGAGGGATCCTGCTGCCAGGGACTGGCTGGGGATCCAAGCAGCTCCATGGCTCTCCCAGCCCGTGCCATGTCCTGGCTGCTCTTCCCTGGCACAGCTGGAGAGGTGACACGGATGAAGGGGGGTGTGGGCAGCCCCAGCAGCCTCAGTCCAGGGCCAGTGAGGGGATCTTGCACACGAAGGGGAAGGCTCTGCCACAGGCGTTGTCGTTCCAGGAGCGCAGTGCTACCCTCCAAAAAAACCACAAGGCATTAGCTGAGAAAAGGCAAAAGGAGGGAACCACGCACTGCCCTTGGCACCAGGACCTCCTGACTGTGGGAGGCTTTCCCTGGATGTGCTCCCATCTGTGCCATTCACAGCCATGCTTCCTCCCAGCAACCTCATCTGGGGCATGTGAGAGGGGAGGCCAGACCCCAGCTCGGAGGTAGTGGGGGTCAGCTGCAAACACAATCCTGCTCCCCCAGAATTATCCACGGGCTGCCCATGGACAGGACATTTGGCACATCTGGGGGATCTGGACACTCCTGGCTGGTCTCACCAGCACTGAGGGTGTGAAGTGGGATTTTTGCACAGGCAGGGTCTTGTCCCACTTCAGCAAGATGTCCTGGCCCAAGCATGGGAGAGAAAAGCTGGCAAACCAATGAGCGTTTCCACAGGTTTCCAGTGTGGGAGGGGAAATGGGAAAATTTGACCTTTGATTAAATTTGGTAATACTTTAAGGCTGATGCTCCTGTCCTGCTGCTACTATGGGAGAGGGAGACGGGCTGGGAGCAGAGGGAAGATGAGTATGTATGCATGTATGTACATGGTGAAAGGGAAAACACCTCTTCACTGTAAAGAAAAAAAAAGGAAATAATACTAAAAAATTAAAATGCAAATCCTCTGCCTGCCAGCAGCCTCTTCGGAAAAGCAGGAGCCACAGTGGATTGAATTTATTGACACACAAACAACACAGAGGGTGCCCCGGGCACTCACCGCTGCTGTGTCTGTACCAGATCTGCACGCAGTCCTCCTCCTCGGGGATGGAGTGGATCCCATCGTCGGGCTGGCTGCCATCCCAGTAGTGGTAGTCGTAGGAGGAGCCATCTGTCCACTCAAAGTGACCCTCCTGACACGAGGCCAGAGGAGAAAGGCCATCACCACAGAGCTGTGACTGCAGAGGGTGGGAGGCCACTCCCATGTAGTCCCCACCCAGTGAACCAGAGCCCGGGGGCACGGGGAGAGACTGACACCACTGAGCAGATCCCACTCCCAGTGAACCACAGCCCAGGGGCATGGGGAGAGACTGACACCACTGAGCAGATCCCATTCCCAGTGAAACACAGCCCAGGGACATGGGGAGAGACTGACACCACTGAGCAGATCCCATTCCCAGTGAACCACAGCCCAGGGACACGGGGAGAGACTGACACCACTGAGCAGATCCCATTCCCAGTGAACCACAGCCCAGGGACACGGGGAGAGACTGACACCACTGAGCAGATCCCATTCCCAGTGAACCACAGCCCAGGGGCACGGGGAGACACCACTCAGCAAAGTCCAAACAGCACATTTGTGTTTACAGCTATAATGCCAAGAACAGCCCCAGGTTTCGCAGTGTTTCCCCAGGGGAAACCCTAACTCTTTGCCCAGTAATTAAATCAATATATATTTTTAACACCTGTACCCAGTTCCTTTTCCTTTTCCATTCCTTTTCCAGTATCTACAAAAAATTTGTTGACGTGAGACTGTTCTCCTGATGGTGTCCATTTTTCTTTCTAACATATTAGAAGATATATTTCCAACATGTCAGCTTTCAAAAGTCACAGAGTATCCAAGAGAGCAATGGAACTTGGTGATTTGTGACACGGAAGACCTTTTCAGTTTATTTGCTCTTCTTGGACCAGCAGCACAATACTCTTTCTATTAATCCAGTAAAAAAATGCGGTATGAGTCATTATTGATTAATCTATTAATTCTGATAACACTTATCTTTTAAAAGCTGGCTGGAATTGGTGAAATAACGAGTTTCTCTATGTGCTGCACCACAGACCCTATGGCACCTCCTGATTAAGGAGGGTACAAGGGGCAACAAGAAAACCAAGTGTCTTTCCAGGAGGAAAACACAGAGAGGTGAATTTTTTGGAGCCATTTCCCCCATTTCCCACAGGGAGCTCCCACCTGCCGTAGGTCGTTGAGTCCCGTCCAGATGTCGGTGGGGATGCCGGGCACGCGGCTGTTCACCAGGTCGTACACAAAGACGTTCTCTTCCCAGCTGGCAAAACAGAGCAACACCAGGGGATTCGTCAGCAAATGGTCAAACGTGTCCCTAAACTTTCACCCCACACACAGGACCCGTGGGCAGATGTGTCCCCTGCTGTTGGCTGCTCCCCCGGGTCTGTGCAAGGGGAGCGTAGTGTTGGTGAGAGCTGGGGGAGAGGGGTGAGAGAAAAAAGCCTCTGTAATCATGTTGTACTCCATCCCTTTCTCAAGAGCAAAAAACCCAGTTTAGGGAAATTTAGGGAATACTAGGCCAGTTTTCCTGCCAGTCCAGGAGAAAGCATCTCTATTGCCTTAGTGTGACCTGAGCATCAGCCTTGACTGGGCCGCTGCTGCAGAGGGGTGTGGGGGCTGGAACACGAGCCTGCAGCTGACACAGAGGCTGTGATGTGGGAATGGGACTTTGCTCCCCGTTTCCTTCCTCCCCAGCGGTGCCAGCGTGGGATGGCACGTTCCTGCACACCTCACCTGTGGATGGAGGCCAGCTTGGCTGACCTGATGCCAATGGAGAACTCGGCGCAGTAGAGGTCGGCTTCAGCCCAGGTTTTGTTGATGGGGAAGTAGCGGTAGCAGTGCCCTTCGTACTCTGTCCAGAAGAGTGGGCAGGAGTAGGCGTGGACAGGCTCGGGCATGGCTGGGGGCAGAGCAGAGGACATCCAGCAGCTGGTGCTGAGACAGCTTGGCCAGGAAGCTGAGCAGGTGTGGAGGCAGCAGTGCCCAGCCCTGCTCTCCCACCTCACCCGGACAAATAACCTCCAAACACGTGCAGGGAAAACCCAACTGCTGCAGGAGCTGTGCGAAAGTTTGCAAAGGCCAAAACACATTTTAAACAAGTTGCTGGTTTCTCCCTTTCAGTGCCTGTCTAAATCAGGAGGGACATTCCAAGCTAGCTTGACATCATTTTAGGTAGAGGATGCTTAAAATAAAGGCACTGACATTTGCCACAGGGAAAACCGAGATAAGGGCTCCTCTCGCCTCTATCAGCACCACTGGAGCCACTGTGCTGGGACGGGAGCTGACAGCCAGGGCTGCGGGGTTATGGCCGTGTTCTGCCCTCCTGCAAGGACAGCCTGCACCTCCTCCCTCCAAGGGAAGCCCCATCCCTGTCCCTGGGCCGGGATGCAGCCGTGCACGTAGGTTTTGGATCCCAGCCCCCGGAACAGCCGGCGAGGCGCGCGTGCCGCCGGCAGCGGTGCCAGCCTATCTGCCTCCCACCAGATAACAGAGATCCTCGCAGTGCTCCTCCTCCCCTGCTGCTCTTCAGCACCCTGGGGAAGTGCCCCAGAGGAGGCCACTGCGGGGGCAGGATGTCCTTTGTAGCTGCCGCTGTCCAAACACGGCAGCGGCATTAACGCTGCTCCGTCCTCCTCGGTGCGCTGCTCCCCCACCTGTGGGGAGGATGCAGCGCTCGGGACCCTCAAGTCTTGGGGCACACAGACTGAATGCTCTTAGCTGCTGGTTTGTGAACAGGGGAATTGCCAGCTGCCCCTGAGCCGGCTCCCACACCCCCAGGGAGCTGTGCTCTGGGGTCAGTGCTGCTGTGGCAGCCAGTGGGGCAGTGGGCAGGGTGGGTGTGCAGGGGGTGAGGGCAGACGTCAGATGCCATCAGACTATCCAAGCAGGTAACAGGCTCAAGCACAGAGAGGTCAGGGTGGTGCCTCCGGTACTGAGGGGCCGGGGGAATGGCTTTTCCTGAGGGTGGGGAGAGCAAAACCCTGCCAGCAGCAGCAGCAAGGGATGTGGCTGAGGCAAGGGAAGCAACAGAGTGGAGAAAAAGAGAGGCAAGGTGAATCCAAAGCAGCTGTGTGAGCATTCACGGAGCCAAATCCTTCCCTGTGCCAGGGCTGGCAGCTCTGGATGATAATTTCATCTTTCATCAGCTCTTTCCACATGGGGATCTCTGAGTGTTCTACAAACGGCCACCAGCCAGCCCACGGGGTCCCTGCTGTCACACCCCCCTCCCAGGTGACAAACCACAAATGCAAAGAGTCTTTTTTATCTCCTGAGCAAGGCCGACCCCTGTGGGGCTGTCAGCCCATCAACCTCCCTTGGGACCCCCAGCCACCCCTCCAGAGGAGCTGAGACTGGGGGCAGCTCTGCTCCCTACAGCAACAAACCCTTGAGGGGCTCCAGGGGCTCTCCCATCCTCATCAGCACTAATCATAGGCTATGGAGGAAAAAAGATAAGGCCTGCTGGGCTGGAAAATCAAAAAAGCTTTTGGGGAGAGTGAGAGTGGGTAAGATAAAGACAGCTCAGAAGTGATGCAGAGTTCAGTTCTCTGATTCGGATCTGGCCATAACTGCACTGGGAAAAACCTTAGAACAGCCCTAAGAGATGCAAATTCCTCCACTGCAGCAATAGAGCAGGACCAGGAACTCACAAAGCTGATGTGATTCCTGGGAGCCAAGCCCTCCTCCCCTCACTATGCTGGCCAGGGGTCCCTCTCTCCACCAAACCAAAGCAGAACAAGGGTCAAGCCTTCAGTATGAGGCTTCAGCTTTACCACCAGGTCACAGGTGAGGCATGGCCTCCGTGAAGGACAGGGCTGGGATCTGTGCCAGACAAGGCACCACCAGCTGCCCCAGCAATTGGGATTTTATTATAGTGCCTTGACAAAATCCTCACCTCTGGCAGCGTGGTGGCAAAATTCACAGGGCTCAACCCAGCAGCATCCTCAGCAAACGGAGCCTTCGCTCCTGAGTGTTAATTGCAGTGGGCGTCCCAGGGTCCTGGCTCAAAGCCAGCCGTGGGCACCCCAATTGCCAGGGAAAATCAGCCTCATGTTTGTTCAGAGCAGCTGAAACCAAGTCAGAAATTGAGACAGTCCTTCTTTGTTATTCCATACTGGTTCCCATTAGGTAGCATTAATTTGACGAGCTTCGGTGAACCAGAGGCGCCTGAAGGAATTTAAGGTTAAATATACCAAAAAGAAAAATATAGGAGGTCAGCTTTTAATTAGCATCTTTTATGTTAGGTCAGGATCAGAGGCTTTGGCTGTCTCTTTGGAGGAGAACTTTGGTCCCAGTTTTTCAGGCAGGAACAATTAGGGGAGCTGCTTTACTTGAAATATTTGTAGCAGAAAGACCATAAGAAATCTCATGTAGGGTTGTGAGTACAGGAGCCTACTTAGGGCTCTACAGGAAAGTCTCACAACCCAAGCCAGCAGCTGTGTGTGGTATTTTGATCTAGAAGGTGACAGGGGAAGCATTTGGGGGCTTTTTAGACCCAACCCTTACTTTTAAGCACCCCAGCAAAACGTCAGCTCCTCCATAAAGGACAGGATCAGCACAGCCAATGCCTGTAGCATGGTTGTTCCTGCCAACCCCAAGTCAGTTCATCCATTTGTCCCCAAATTCCTGGGGAAAAAATGATGGCAAGAATTCTTTCTTCCTTTTTTTTTTTTTTTTTTTTTTTTTTTTTTTTTTTTTTTTTCATTTACAATGCATCAGTTTTTAAGGACAGGACCACGTTTTGAAGCAGCACCAACAAAATAGATGCTCAGACTTGGCTGAGGATAAGATTCAGATTAAGAAGCTGTTACTGTCTCAGAAATGCTGGAAAACAAATATTTGGGGTCAGAAACAAAGTTTTGTGCTCTCTGCATCCGTGTCAGTGCCAAACTGGAGCCTTTTTATTTATTTACTAGCTGAGCCCCACTGTAGAACTACCAGGAAAATCACTTATCAAAATCTTGCAGAAGCTGGCACTTCTCTGCCAAAAAAAGTTTCACTTCCCCAGCTGGCCTATTTCCAACTAGAAATAATCAACTGAGAAAATCCTAGCCAGTTTCACAAGGATTTCTCTTCATTTCAGGATGCTACTGGGAAAAAAACCCTACCACCAGCTGCACGGCTCCCCTGGACTCAGCTGGTGAAGAGCAGGTTTGCTTCTGAAAACATCCCAAGGAGCAATGCTGCCTCACTTCCAGGGATCTACAGGTTTGAGATGTGAAATCTGAGGACAAAGTTGGCAAGAGATGCCCAGGCTAGGAAGACTCCTGAGGGGCTGCAGCTCCATCAAAGGGTTTAGGACAGCAGACCAGCTCAGGTCAGTGCAGGCAGCAGATGCTCTTCTTGTTGCAGAGAATCAAAGAACTCCATTTCATCAACAGCTGACAGCTTTCCTCAAAACTTAGAGATGCTAGGAGACACCCCCTTGGCACATCCATAAGCTAATGCTGCCATCTGACCTGAAAAGGCAAGAGAACCTCTTCAGCTCTTAGCAAGCAGTTGGGTTTGGAGAGTGTCCATCAACGCCCAAGAGGCTCGTCTGAAATTAATGTCAGCAGAGAAGAGCTGAGGAAATCCCTGTCATGTGCAAGTCTGGGTCCTTCCCAGGGTAGAACCCCTCCACCCGGCTGTGCTGGTGGGAGTGAGGGATGGGCAGTGGGCTCAGCTGGCAGAGCTGGGGCTCAGGACCAGTATCCTGGTGCTCACCAACACCAAGCCACCTCTCACCAGCTCAGGCCAGCAGCAGGGCTCTAACCAGGCTCGGCACTGCTGGAGCTGTGGGGAGTTAGAGGGGATGGGTGAGGCAACAGGGGACCCCCAGAACCCACCCCCAGGATGACTTCAGCAGAACCTGCCTGTGGCTAAGCTGGGGGTGCCAGCTGAGCCAGGTGTCCATCCCATCACATCCTCTTGATTGAGTAAACCCACAGAAAAAACATTTTAACAGGGGTTGGAGGGCAGGAGCTAAGGAGGGACTATGGGGCAGGGACTGAGTGCAGTTGTGTGATGCCTCAACTCACCCATGGCTTTAGAAGCCCGTCCTTAAGCCCTGACATTACAGTCCCCATGGGCAAACAATGCCACCTTCATGTTACTTGCAGTATTTGTTTTTCATTAAGAGATGAAAGAGTGTCACACTGAGCATCCACCTTCGAGGGAAGGGATCAGGGGAGGGACCTTGTCTCTGGGGGTTGTATGGAGCTGCAGGGGATGTCCACTGATGGATGTGAATCTCATAACTGGGCAATATTTTACACACCCTGAAGTGTTTTTAAGGCACGCGTCACAAGTTTTCAAGTAAAATATTAAACATCAGGGAGGGACGTCCTCTCACACCCGGAGTTTCACTTTTAAAAATTCTTTAATGAAACCAAACTGGTTTACAGCTTCAAATCCTTTACCAGGTATGTTTGGAGTTGTGAGGCTACAGCCAATACCAGCAGCAACGCTCTCGCAGCTGGCACTGACAGATAGAAGTTATCTTGCAGAGTTTTCTTCCTCTTTAATTAGTTTTGGCAAAGCTCCCACGGATTAGGCGTCTGGCAGGAAAGCCAGGCTTGTATCGATCCCTTTTCTCACGATCTCACCAAACAGCACTTAAGGAGTCCCTTTCCACTCGCGGTCCCAACAAACCTAACAGGGTTCAAACACTTGCACCGACACCTTGGAAAAGTTTGGAAGAATCCTAAGTGACGCACAGGAGTGAGCAGCAGCTCGGAGCAAAGAAGGGGAGTAAGGGAGAATCCCGTGTTTGTTTCACCCGCAGTAAGCGTGAATAAACGAGGAGCCCTGATGTCCCTCAGCCTGTCCTGCCGGGTTGCATGGCCAAACCCCGCAGCCTCCATGTGCGTGCCTCGAGCAGCGATTGCTGCACCGCACCCAGGGCAGGGCCGGGGCAGGGCGCGATGGCAAAGGGGAAAGAGCCGACCTGACACGCACAAACAAAGCCAGCCCGGAGACCTTTGGCATCCCGAAGACGACCGACCGGGTTTGCCCTTGGCGCGTCCCCGCGGCGAAGCAGAAAGCCGATTTCAAAGAAAGTGAGGGATTTCTGGAGCAGGGGGAAGCCAGCTGCCCGCCCCGCGGGAGGCGCACACGCTCCCTGCCCGCCGCCACCCCCGCCGACCGAACCAGCGCCCGGCACTCACCTTGGCTGATCTTGATGTTGGTCTGGGGAAAGGCCTGTGCGGCCAGCAGGGCGGCGGCCAGCATCGCGCACAGCGCCCGCCCGCTGCCCATGGCCGGAGCCCCGGCACCGCCGCCGCCGCCGCTCCGCTCCCGGGGCCGCGGGGAGATCCGGCGGGCTCCGGGCTCCCTCCGGCTGCGGGTCCCGGGGAGGTCCGGCCGGCTCGGGGGTCGCGCTCGGGCCGGGCCCCGCGGGTTGTGGGGCGGCCGCCGGGCGGGGCAGATATAGGGGCCGCGCTGCCCCCTCCCCCGAGCGCTGGCTCCTCCGCAGCCCGCCCCCGGCCCCGCTCAGCTCATCCCGAGGGGACCCGCACACCCGGGGCGCTGCCCCCAGCCCGGCCCCGCTCAGCTCATCCCGAGGGGACCCGCACACCCGGGGCGCTGCCCCCAGCCCGCCCCTGGCCCCGCTCAGCTCATCCCGAGGGGACCCGCACACCCGGGGCGCTGCCCCCAGCCGGCCCCCGGCCCCGCTCAGCTCATCCCGAGGGGACCCGCACACCCGGGGCGCTGCCCCCAGCCCGCCCCCGGCCCCGCTCAGCTCATCCCGAGGGGACCCGCACACCCGGGGCGCTGCCCCCAGCCCGCCCCCGGCCCCGCTCAGCTCATCCCGAGGGGACCCGCACACCCGGGGCGCTGCCCCCAGCCCGGCCCCGCTCAGCTCATCCCGAGGGGACCCGCACACCCGGGGCGCTGCCCCCAGCCCGCCCCCGGCCCCGCTCAGCTCATCCCGAGGGGACCCGCACACCCGGGGCGCTGCCCCCAGCCCGCCCCCGGCCCCGCTCAGCTCATCCCGAGGGGACCCGCACACCCGGGGCGCTGCCCCCAGCCCGCCCCCGGCCCCGCTCAGCCCATCCCGAGGGGACCCGCACACCCGGGGCGCTGCCCCCAGCCCGCCCCGGCTGAGCCCGCCCGCGCTCAGCGCACCCCAGACGGGGCTGGGGCCGGGGTCCCGTGCGCTGCCCGCAGCCCGGTTCGGGCGCACGCTGCTCCCAGAGAGCTGGTGAGAGCTGTCCCGGGGACATCACCCCTCTGCCCCCCCAGGTGCATGCCGAGGCGGTGTTGTTCGGTGTCCCCATCCCGCAGCGCCCCTCGGGCGCGGGCGGAGGAGGCTCGGGGCAGCCCGGCACCTCGGGGTAACAGACGGGACCCCCGCTGCCGCCAGGGCCCGGCCAGGGGCGGCGGCGAGGGCCGTGATGACACCGGGAGGGAGGCAGGGAAAGGCTCCCGGGGCTGCAGGGCAGTGGGGTTCAGCACGGCAGTGCCCCGTTATGTGGTGCTTTTCTGTTGCTCTGGTTCAGTTTCGGGGAGCTGGGGTTTGTTTGTTTTTTCCTGTGTTTGGTTTGGGATTTTTCCCCAGAGCAAGGCAATGTGCTGACACACCTCAACGGCCTGGAAGAAGGAACCCCCAGCTGTGCCCGGGGTTCCAAGGCTGTTTCAGGAATTCACTCTGTGCCCATCTGCCAGGTCCATGCTGGGTCCCTGCCATCATGTAACAGCAGAAAATCTAATGTGATACAGCAGTCTGTATCAATATAATCCAGCATGTCTCCTTCCTGTGGTCAACATTTTGTTAGACACAAACTTCAGATTTTTAAAAACACTGTATAAAATCCTTTTCTAACTGTTGCACTCATAAGGGAAATAGTACAGGCACAAACACTACACAATTTTGTGGTCCTGTTCAATTCCCAATTTATGTCCTAAATCAGCACTGAAGGAACTGCTTATGAACGCTCTCAATGCTGTTCCCTTTTTATTCTTAGCTACTGATTAAAATTTTCAGCATTTTTGGACCCATTTTTAGAGATTCCAGTATAAGCAATTTGGGGTGACACCAAGCTTTCAGTACAGTAAAGCATCCAGACTTACTCCAGAGACAGTAACTCATTCAATCAACTTTTCTATATTAAGTTTTCTTCATATTAAATAAAGCCTTTTAAGAGCACCTCCCCCCTTCCATACATTGATCTGAAATTATCTGGCCCAAGGAAAAGACTACTGCTACAGCAGGGCACTAAAAATGAAGGAATTGGGATTATCAGAAGTCAAGGCATGCCTCTTCCCTTCTTTCCTGTGTGCCGTCCTCAGATAAAGCCAGTGTTGTAAACAACTTTTAGCAAACTATGGAACAAAAATCTTTGAGCACATTAATCTACTCCCAAAGCACAGCTATTTATGTTTAAAGGGGGAGCAGAGATGCTGAACAATTTTTGTCCTGGTTTCTAACAACCAGACTCGTGGGAGCAGCGTCCCCCAGCACAGCTGGGAGCACGGAGCCCCCCGTGCTGCCCCTGAGCCTGGCACAGCAGCTGGGCACCAGCCTTGCTCCCTGCACGGGGACAGCACAAGCACGTCATGCACGCAGTGCCAGCTGGAGCTGCAGCTGCACTTTGGGTTACCTTCCAACTTCACCAAACATGAGATGCGCTTCACCTGCTGGCTGCAGGAGCACAGCCACAGCTCATCCCGCCTGCTCCTCTCCCTCCCACGCTGTTCTGTTTGCTTTGCAGGCCAGGAGCTCCCCACGATGCCTCTGTTCTGCTCTTACTGACCTTCCCTCTGGGCACCGTCACCAGTTCTTGGCATCCTGTGTCCATGACTGTCCCCTCCCTGTGGAACAGACACTTTGTGACTTCAAGGACAGACTCAGGCAAGATTACCTTCTGTTCACATTTCATCCCCAGTGCTGAGCAAAGCTTGAGTCTGCTCTCATGGATGTCCTGAGCTCATTCTGCTGTCCACAGGCCCCACATGGAAGAAAAATAATGTCAACCACAGTAACTGCTGAAACCACGGCCCCTTGCCTGAGCCTTCGTGAGTTACAGGATCAGCCTCCTACAGCACGTGCTCAAACTGCTCCCGGTTCATCTGCGGTAAGAACGGGGTAACTGCCAACATTCTGGCTTTTTTTCTGCCATAAGCATAACTGAAGGAGCTCAGCACAAAGGTGAATTCAACAAGTATCACCTCAATCTATGTGGCACAATTAAATAGAATTTTATTTTCAATAAATATACAATCTGCATCATACCAGACAATATGCCGTGGAAAAATAAAATGTACAGAAGCAACCAACAGGACAGCTTGACCGTAGCTAAATTCACTTGGTGACCTGAAGAACTACCTGGGTAAACACACACAACACAGAAAGAGCCACTGCAGTCTGTGAGAGAATTAAAACTGTGTTTTCTGCGTCTTCTTAACTGTCAGAGTCCCTGGAGCGGGATTTTTTTACACAGCACATGTTTGAAAGGACGCGAGCTGGTTTTCCCAGTAGAAATGCTATTGGAAATGTTTATTTTGCTATATCAGCACTGACTCTACTACGCACACAGACTCTGCTATGGAGACTGGCAGGTCACCGCTGACGGGACACGGGATCCGTCCGACGTGGGGCCACACAAACGCACGCACTAACAGCAGCTTAACTCCGTTAAAACTAGTACAAGGACAAAAACCGCGGTCAGAATCGACTTCACCACAGGTTCTACCGTTTAAAAAAATATTCTAGCCTAATTACCACGTTCACCAACGAGAGCACACGGGTACTAATATCTCCGCGAGGATGAGCCATGGATTTGGACTGGAAGGACAGCAGAGGCAACTCCCAGCTCCTCCACCCGCTCCGTGCTTCCCACGGCACGTCCACGCCCAGCCCGGCCCCGCGCTCCTCCCGCGGGACGCGAACAGCCGAGCGGGGCAAAGCAGCCAGAGGTGCGGCCCCAGGGGGACAGCTGGACCCAGGGGGACACGGATCACCGAGGCCAGCGCGGCTGGTCGGGCGCCGGCAGCCGCCCGAATCCAACGGAGCTGCTGGGGGGTGCGCGTGGGGTGCGAGGCGGGGCGTTTCAGTCGTCGGCTTGTTTTTGTGTCCGGCCGGTTCCCCCGCCTCATGTGACCTCGAGGGACGCGGGCGAGACGCGGTCGCAGTCCTCGCGGGAGCGCAGGCTGTGCCACTGCTCCACGGCCGTGCGGTGCGCGTTCAGCATGCGGCGCCAGTGGTTGGACTCGGGCGCGCCCGTCGAGTACTGCCCGATCACGATCCTCCCGATGAAGTCGTTGCTGCTCTTCACGTTGTGCCCGTACACTGGGGAGAGCAGACACACACACCGGTCAAGATAAAAGCGCCGCTCGCCCGCCCAGAGCCCTGCCCCAGGAAAAAACAGGTCCTACAAATGTCCCCCCGCACCAGGAGCCAGATGCCGGCATCTGAAAAATGTTAGAGAAGCAGGAGCTTGGAAGGAATAAAATAAGCTGTATTATATGGTTCAAATAAACAAGACACAAATCCACAGTTACCAGGCTGTTTACCATGAATAGGTAAAGCAGATTCATGAAGTGATTTAGGTTGGAAGGGATGTCAAAGATCATCCTATTCCAACCCCCTGCCGTGGGTAGGGACGCCTTTCACTAGAGCAGGCTGCTCAAAGTCCTGTCCAGCCTGGCTTTGAAGGAGAATTACATCATGTAAAGAAGAGCCAAAAGCTCTGCCTGGGCATCATGAAATCACAAAAGCAGTGCAGCAGCCTGAGCCCAGAGAAACACAGCAGCAGCATCCCAAACTGCCTTCCCTCTGATCACACATCACACAAAGCACTCCAGCGCTAATCGACAGCCTTCCCTGCTCGGAGACAGGAATTACACACGTCCAGGCTGTCAGCAGGATGTTTACACAGTAACAATTTGCCATAATTATCACCGCAGCTACTTGTTAAACGTCCAGGAAAGCAACTGAGGGAGAGACATCAACCCAACACCCTGTCCTTTGGATTAGCCCAGTCTCCCGGAACAAAAGATTGCAGACAGCAGCAAACCCTAATGATGGGCCTGATCCTGGGAAAGGCTGAACACTCCCACCAGACAGGAGCAAAAGCACCTCGTGTGTTGCAAACTGAAGCCCTGCCTCGACTCATTAGGAAGCTGAAGCAAAGCCTTTGCAAGCTGAAGCCAGGATATCCACAGGCACTGCCTGGAATATTAATGATTAAAAAAAAAAAAAAAAAAAAAAAGAAAAATAAAAAAAAAAACAAACAAAAACCACAAAAAAACACCTACTCAGGAAAGAGGGATTTTTAAGGACAAATGTCTACAGGAGCTCCAAATCCAGCTGGGCTGGTGCAGCCAGAGCATGTTCAGCCTGGCATGGAGCACCAGCTCTCCAGGGCTGCTGGAAACCAGCACTGGCAGCAAAACAACATCTGGGAAGCCCCATGGCATCACCCCACTGTGTGCACACCCCCACGGGCAGGCAGGACACCGAGCACAGCACATTAAACCTCACTTTTAACCACACACCTTTGTCAAGGCTGTGCATTTCCTACTATAATACACCCCCCAGCTGATCAGCATTACTTTAGCCTTCCCCTCTGCCATCTCCGCACTCTGCAGGGGCTGGTTCCTCACCTCTGCACCAGTCTGGGATCTTGTTCTGGGTGACTCAGGCACTGCCAGGGCAGTCCTGAAATCAAGCAGCACCAGGTTACATCTCACTCCATCCCTTCTGACAGCTCTGACACACACAGCTTATGGGCAGAGATGCTTCTGCTCACCAAATTACCTGTGGATATTTTAGGTGACAGCAAACCTCCCAATGCCCAAGTAATTTGTTCAAATAATAGCTCTAAAAAAATCTACCCTGCAACTCAGAGCCCTGTAAGTCTATCTTCAAATGACATCTAGAAGCGATCTGGGGTTCACCACCCCAGCAGGAAAACTGCATCTCTTCTGCCTGCTGCCATCAGTTATCTAGGGCTGGTGCCATCAGGACGTGTTGCCAAGCTAGTGCCCCTGTCAAGAGGCCAGGCTGCTGTGTTTTGGAAAGGCCACCTTCTGAGGACACACTCAGGAATTCTAAGCCATCCATCTCCAACTAATACACAGCTTGTCAGGGTTATTAATGAGTTCTCCTGCAAGGCAATGGATCACAGGTGTAGCTAGCAGGACTATACTAAATGTTTTGCTGTGATTTATTAGCCTACAGAAATCAAATATAGTAATAAAACCACGTAAAAATACCCCCAACCCAAAATTTTCAATAGGATGTTGTTGTTGTTGTTGTTTTGGGGTTTCTTGTTTGTTTGTTTGGTAAAATGAAGGAAGATGAAGCCTAATCCTGGGAGACAGTACCAAGTAATTTAAACCAAGAAGGCTTACAGGCCATCAATTAATCACAGGATAAATTAACAGTGGAGAAGTACCTCAGGCATACCGATTCTTCAAAAATACTCCATGCCAGGACTGTAAAACAAGCAGGTGTGCTAACTAAGGGCACCTGTTATTCTACTGTCAATCCAAGTATTTTCAGTTCTTGTAATGCAACTTGCTAATCTCATTGTGTCAGGTAATTAGCATGCTGAGTCCTTTGGGGTATTAATGGGCTAATTATACAAGCATTGTTGCTTCTATCATTAACTACTGCAGATAGCACAGAGACTTTGTGCTGAGGAACAGGAAGACATTGTTCCAAGGCCAAATGCTTCTTCACACATAAACGGTAAGAGGTAGCACTGGACTGACCTCAGGTTTACAAACTCACAGCTTCACCACGGCAGCTTTCTCAAATGATAAGTCTTTGTGTGCCAAAAAATTCAGCTTTACCCATCAGTTCAGAAGCCTTTTAAACTCAAGGACACGCCTTTCTGGGAGGCTAACTGCTGTATTCCACTGCTAAATGGCCAGGATTTGCTGAGCAATCTGCTGATGGCTGAGTTCAGCAAGCTGTGGAACGGACCGTACCCGAGAAGGGGCTGGAGTTCACACTAAGAAAATCAATCCTCACATCCAGGAGCACCATTTCCCTGTTGCTACTGCCAGTACTTCCAGGAGCAGCTTGGAAAAGAGAACGGGAGGAGCCCACAGGCCCAGGTGAGCAGCTGGAAGCAGAGACTGGTGCTCCTGTCCTGACAGAGGGAGGGGGAGCATCCCCCCAGTCCTCCCCTGGCTGCAGCAATCACTCCTCAGACTGGGGAGGAACGCTTTCCTTGGGCACCAAGGAGCAGCAGCAGCACAGCCCGATGCACCCGGAGCCCTGTGCACCCCCAGGGACCCCCAGCACCGCGCTCTCAGGCACAACCCCAAGCACAGCTGTTGAGGGCACAAGGTGAGCTGCACCCCGCCGGGCTGGAAGGGACCTGCTGGTGCTGCAGTGCCCACGGGGAGCCCCTGGAGCAGGAAAGCAGACAGCAGCCTGTGCCAGAGCCCTCAGCACACGGTGACGCCACGGCTGCGCTCCCACCTGCACCGCAGCCCGTCCCACACGAGCTCACACCTTCAGCCTTTGGGGGGTAAAAAGCTCCCGCTCTCTCCTTCCAGCTGCTTCCGCAACAGGCGAAGCTGGAGAAGCTCCATGGGCAGCAGTTGAGCGCTGTGCCACACACTGAGTCCAGGTGACTGTAAACTGGACTGAGCTGCGTTGCCTGATCTCTGAACATCCCCTGACAGAGTCTGAAAGGAGCTCATAGTAAATTTCAGACTCAATCTGCCTTTGGCCACAAAAACAGTGACACCGTGGAACTGCTCAACAGCAGAAGATTTAGTAATTAACATTTGGGATTTTCAGACTGACCCAGACTCTGCTTATGAACTGGTAGATGCTGCTTTTCATTTCAGAAGCATATTTTCCTGACAGAAACTACACACCTGGTCTCATGAGCTCTTTTTTTCCACTGTCACAGTAATTTACACAATAGCAACATCCATTTCTAGGCCAACACGGAGCAAAAAGCAATTAAAAAAGCAGAGGTCAAACCAATTCGTTCTGCAGCTGCTCTTCAGAAGGACACATTTGGAAACAGAAAGGCTTCTTAAAAAGACATTCTTTATAATAGAAATGCTGAAATACAGAACAAAATTGTGTTTACTTATTCCATTAAAAGGGTTGAATTCTTGAGGACAAGGTACATGATGTAAATAAAACATTTTCACGTTATGTACTTATTGATGCAGCGCTCCTAAATGATCCATATCCAACTGATGGGGCCTGGGTGCCACATGCAGTGTTTCTTTGGGGTCAGAGCCCGTGTCCCCCACAGGGGTCCTGCACAGGAGGGAAGGCTGAGCCCCCCAGCCTGGCTGCCTGCTCCCTGCAGGGCTGAGGGCACGGCCATGCCAGGCACTGCACACCCAAAAGCTGCTGCCCAACGGGACAGCGACTTCCAGGGGATGCAATGGGCTTTGGGGATCCAACATCTGCCTCTGGGAACAGCTCCAGCTTCTCCTCTTGTCCTCCAGCCTCGGTCACACGGAATCACCTTTTGCCAGTCAGCTCTTTTCCATGTCACAAAACCATGGGGCTGCCTGGGGGGCATCAGCCCTGGCACCAGATTCAGCCAAAATGCCTTTCACCTTTCCTGCTACTCTGACACTTGCCAACTGAGTACTTGTGCAGAGCACGACTGCAAATCACTCATCTGTGAGTCCTGTGCAATAGTAAAATTGAGGCTGGTATTTCAGAAATTAATCCATCCTTTGACTGAACATCCTTGGAATGACCAGGGAGGAGCACTAAGAAAATCTCCTCGAAGCTAACTTCAGGGCTACCGGTATCATTTACAGGATAGGGAAGAGCTTGAACCTTGCAGCTGGGGCCATGAAACATCTGCATCTCCTGCAAGCCCTCTGCCAGGTGTGCTGAGCAGTTACTCAGCAGTTACTCAGCAGTTACTCAGCAGTTACTCAGCAGTTACTCAGCAGTTGCAGCTGTGCTGCACTGCCTGGAATGGCCACACAGCACCTCTGCTGCTGCCTGTCCAGGAGAGGGGAATCTCAGCGTGCTGCAGCAGCTGAGAGCTCCCCCACCAATAATTACCTCTTCAGTCACCTACACCAACACCTGCAAGAGAAAAGAAACACTAGCAAAACCACGCCCAAGGCTGTACACAGGCATCTGGGGGGCAGAGTCCCCCCGAGGACACAGATCCCATGGGACTGTGTGGTCTCTCTGGCAGAACACAACCCCGACCCATCAGCACTTCCTGCACTTCCCATTCAGCCCCGGCGCTTGGTGAGGTCTCAGAAAGTGCCCCCTTCACACACCTGCCCATGCAGGCATCAGTGCCTCACCCCACCCTTGGCAGGGAGCAGGCAGTGCCCAGCACCCCATCATCCAGTGCCCAGCCCTGCCTCTGCCAGCGGGGCTGAGCTGCCAGGTTCAGCAGGACGGAAAACTGCTGCTGAACCGCTTGACATCGATATTAAAAGGCTGTTTAGCACAAAGAGGTGCTACGAGGAGCAGCAGCAGCTGGGCTAATGATGCAGACTGAGAAGGTCAAGGCATGGCCCAAATCCTGCCCCTTGCTCCTGGGGCATGGCCTGTCATATTTAGTAGAGAGGAGAGAAAAGCACGGGAGAAGATGCCGTGGTTTCCCATTTATCAATTTAATCTCCATCAGGGTGTGATGGGCATATTAAACCTCCTTTGCAGCCTTCCTCTGTGCAGCTAATCCCTGCAGTGGCTGCACCTGCCCAGCTCCAGAGGGAACAGGAGCTGCTGGAGTACGTGGCCACACACAGAGCCAGCACCCAGCTGCTGCCCCACAGGGGACAGTGCCACACCAGGAGATTCTTTGGAAACCTCCCACAAGGGCAGCCCCTGTGCTCTGGCACCCCAAACCAGGTGTTTGCCTAATCACAGTCTGCTCTCAGACAGGGAGAGCAAAGTCCTGCAGCAGACAGCAGCGGTGCAGGGTGCAGGGCAAGTAAAAATGCACAAGTGTGTCTTGCAGAGATCTCAAGGGCACGCAGGGATGACACCTCATGAAATTACCTCATCAGGAGAAACTGGAATAATGAGCTGGATGCATCTACTGCAACAGCCCAGAGGATACTGAAAAGGAGTATCTATGGCTGGCTTTTTCCACTTCCAATTCCCTTTTCTTTTTAAGATTGCATCTTAATTCTCTGCACTGTGAGCCCCAGACGCAACAAAGCACACAGATGACTTAATGCACATTTACACAGCTCACAGGAAGAGGCTCCAGCACCAGAGCCACACAGCACCTGCAAACAGGAGAGGCAGCCTCTGCCTGCACCATCATCCATCTCCTGTGACAGGCACAGGCATTCCACTTCCAGACACTGCTCTGCTGCTCACAGCAGCTCCTGCCACCCTGGCTTTTCTTCCTTTGATACACAGGCAGATTACGGCCTTGCAAGACGTTTGAACAATTGCTTTCACGACAGCGTGAGCCAAAGAAGATGAAGGGCTGAGGGCAGGAGAGCCGTGACACTGCTTAAATTAAGGTGCTCGGCAAAAGGAGTAAGAACCCATCACAAGCCTGGAGAGAGGAGGGCTTGCTCCTTTCTTTGGGAGAAAAAGACTACCAAAAGATTCCAGAGAACTGCAGGACAGGCTGTTTCTGCCACATCAGATGCAGTACATGTATTAACTAAGTCAGGCCACTTGATGAATCTAATTCTGCCTTCTAAGCAAGCAACAGATCGGATCAGGAAGCGTCAGCATCTTGCTGCTCTCACCCCGATGAATGGCGTTTCACTCCTCGTTAAAGCAGTGGGGCTGCTGCAAAATGCCAAATCCAACCCCACAGCATCTTCCCCGAGTGACCCCAAAACAGGACTGGGCCTGCAGGACCCCCCTCACCCTCTGTGACCAACCCTCTGCTGTCACCTGCTCCAGGCTGACCAACAGCCCCCGCCACGGAGACCAGCAAGTCACAGAGAGGGACTGAGAATGGAGAGCAGGGGGCTCCTCGTCCCCCACAGGGCATCTGTGCACCTGGAAAGGTACACAGCCACTGTGAGGAGACCCTGCCAGGCAGGCTGGGCTCCAGCACTGCTCCCTGAGCCCCTCTCCCAGCGCCCTGCAGGCCCACCAGCCCTGGAGCAAGGGCTGGGAGGGCAGGAGGCTCCAGCCAGGAGCTCACTGCTCTCCCAAGACCTGGGCATGGACCATATGGTGTCTGCATAAATGAATGAAGTGTTTTATAACTGCAGACACAAAGGCCGAATTCTGATCTAAATTAAACAGGTATAAATCCCCAGAAAACACAGTGCTGACATCAGTGAGGGTTTTTTTCCCATTTTTTCTCCTTTGGCTAAGATAAGATTACACAGGTTTAATCAGGATTTTGCTTCTGAGCTCCAGATATGGGAAATATACAGACACCCCAATACTTCCAAAAGACATGTGTAATAGATGACAAGAAACAATTTTCTAGCAGTGAGCTGTCTAATTATCTGTCCATCTAAGATATGGTGCTCAACATGATAGTATTTCAAAAGAGAAACCACTTTTTCCTCCTGCATTCCAGCATGGGAAAAAACCTGTTTAATTTGACTCATATATTAGAGAAGATTTCTTCCCTATATCTGTGTGCAGGAGACAAAGTGCCTGAATGTGGGAAAGCAAAAGCAAGAGGAAAAAGGAGAGGTGAGCAAGTCAAAATGTAGATGTGTGATGATTCCAGACACATGGTGGTTTCCAACCCTGCAAGCAGCAGCGAGGTGATGCTGGTATCTCAAGGTCATACTTCCACCTAGCCAGGGAAATCAAAATTCAGGCATATTTCTGGAGAAGCCTCAGGACATACACTTTATCAGCCTTCAACCTGCTCAGCTAATTGGGACATTTGGAAACCAGTCTGTTAATTAAAAAAATACCACTAAAAAGCCTCTCTATCTCTGCATCCTGTCAAAACAGGCAGCATTGCTTCGAAAAGAAAACATTTCAGTGAAAGCAACCCAATACCCAGAACTACACTATTATCCATACACACCAACAATTACTTCTTTTTCCCCTTCAAAAATACAAACTTCATTAAGTGGTCCCCATATTTTCCTAAAGGCCAAGGGAAAATGAGCCAACAGAGGAACCAGGTATATTGCTATCGAACAGCAATCTGTTATTTTAATCAAGTACTGCCTATTAACTGGAAGTTAATTAGAGCCCTGGAATGAAGTATTGTCCAGGGGTCTGGAGACACACATTTCTACTGCACCTGGGGCACTGCGGTGGCTGATGGCATTGCCAGGGCCCCTCTGCTGTAGCCTTTGACACCACAGGTACAGGTCTGCAACAGCTCAACACTCCCACAAAAAAAAAAAAAAAAAACCCCCCAAAAAAACCCCTCAAAAAATAAATAAAATGTAAAATTTGTTTCTAAATCTTTACAGAAAGCAGAGACATTGCCCATTTTTATAACATATTGACAAGTGAGGAGTATCACCACATCCTACAGAAGACAGAGTGCTGTGAGCCGTGCCCTCAGCCAGGACTGTCTGTGAAGATCTCACCAGTGCAGCTCACACACGTACCGAGGTCCTTCTCTCCACCTACACCCTGCTCCCCCCCAACCAGGCAGAGCATCCTGCCCTGCTGGAGCCACAGCCACCTTCCACACAGGAGCAGTGGATGAGCCCCAGCACGCTCCATCAGTGCTGTCCTAGCCCAGCTACGCTTTCAGCCGGGTCAGAAGGCAAAGCAGATTTCACCTCTACAACTGCACAGAGAGTGCCCACAGCATGAAGATGATTTCTCCCTCTTTGGGGACTCTGCTTGTGCCACAAGCCCTAAAGATCCTGCCAGGCAAACAAGTCCAAGAGCTGATTTCAATGGGGGAAGACAGGGTCACCACAAGGACCTCGGGGAGACAAACATCCCCTAACTGTGAGTGCTGAAGGTTGTCTTTTTTTACACAGCAAGGGATGAAAAGATGCTGAGGAGTCACAGAGACAGTTTGCCCTGGAGTGCTGGTGGTTTTTATTGGGCCATCTGGGCTTTACTGCAGTGCAAACAGCATTACTGACGATTGTTATTAACAACATTATAATCATTAACAAAATACTACAGTGCTCAGGTTTCAGGTGATGTCTGCATTCCTGCTGCACAGCCCAAGCTTTCTGACAGGCTGGGATTTAGAGGACAGCCCAAAATCCCTCAGTGGGGAGAGCAGAGGGTCTCTGGGTGCCCACCATCCAGCCCTCCCAAGCACAGAGGCTGCACTTGCATCTCAATTACACCTTTTTCTTCATGGAAAGGACCTTGGGCAGCAGCTGTCAGCACTGCTGCTGGGGCCAAACTCCACCTTCCCCTGGTCATCAGACAGAATAACTAACACCTTTGTTCACAGGTGTACATGGTTAGGAGAACACCCTGCCTTTCAGAGCCTGCCCCATTTCTCTGCAGGAGGTGAGCCCAGGACTTGCCTGCACTCAAGCAGAAGATGGCACATGGGGAACATGAGTCAGGTTGCCAAAAAAAAAAAAAAACCAAACTCCAGAAAGTGGGAAAAAGAACTACCCAAAAGAGTGCATTTCTGTTACAATATGCATATGGCTGCTCATTACCTAGACAACATGTTGGATGAGGTAAATGAAAATCAAACATCCTCTCCACCAGCTGTTGCCTCACACTGTAGGGTTTTTTTTGTGTGTGTGTGTCTGTTTTTGTTGTTTGTTTGGGGGTTTTGGTGTTGTTTTTATTTTTTTTGTCAGGACATTAAATTTGTTATGAGGATCAGTGGCTTTCCTGGTTTCAGCATCTTTTGGGAAGAAGCTGTTGACAATACCTGCAGCAGCAATCCTGACCCTGCATGCTTTTTCCTGGAGGGGACATTTCTACAGAGCTCATCCCACCTCATTTCGGGCACTGAACTGGGACATGGGAGTGAGTGACAGCTCCAGTAAGCATCTGAGGAAGGAACAGGGGGGAAGACAGCTGGTACAAGGTGTGCTGCACCAGTGTGGAAGGAGGAGCATTTTGGTTTGTAGATGCCAATAATTAACAGTATTGACTCTCTGTAGGCCTAAGGAGCAGGAGAGACCAAAGAACCAGCCCAGTCACCCCCTCATCCAGTCCTGGCCAAGGCAGAGCCCCTCCAGTGCACATCATCCTGGAGGGACCCAGGGCCCGGCCCCAAATCCAGCTGGGTTCAGCCCTGAGTTTGGTCTGGAGTTCAGCTCTCCAGAGCACCACCAGGAAAGCAGGGATGGTGCTTTACTGTATGTCTTCAATGCCTGCACACACAATCCTTGCTAAATCACAGCAAAACGGTGCAGAAATCCAGACCAGAGTGCACTGAACACAGGCAGCTTGATTCAAGATGCACAGCAGAAAAACACACGGAGGGGGGAAACAAAATTCATCTTACTTTGTCTGGATAG
Organism: Hirundo rustica; assembly: GCF_015227805.2. Taxonomy (NCBI): domain Eukaryota; kingdom Metazoa; phylum Chordata; class Aves; order Passeriformes; family Hirundinidae; genus Hirundo; species Hirundo rustica. The sequence goes on from NC_053464.1 coordinate 8,472,666, forward strand.
TGCCTTACTCTGCAGTGTGGTACCAGCCCCACTGGGAGCCAGGAGCCCCAGCTGATGGGAACTGGCAGAATTCCAGGGCTTTCCAGTGAAGCCAAGCCAGCGTAAAGACAGCTGCAGATTGGGTCCAAAATATGAAGCCACAATAAAGGTTCCTTTAAATTATTGAAGATACACTCAGTTCTGGCTCCCATGACTGCTTTTACAGCTCTCTCCCTCTCTCCATTCAAAGCATCATCACCCACCCTTCAAGCAGGATTATTTTGCTTTTCAATTGGACTTTGACTCAACAGCAAATTTAATTAACTGACCTAATGGACTAGAGATGTGGATTAGAAGAGAAAAGAAATAAAAAGCAGTTCCAAACAAAACACACAATACCACTGCAGCAAAAAAGAACCCCAAAGCACCTAAGTTAAAAAAACAACAAAACTACACCCCTGCTATGCAGAGATGCAAAATAGAGCTCCTCTCATTGCAAGATACCCAAACTGCCAAACATTTGTTCTTGATTATCTTTTAGCAGAAGATCCCAAAGCTCTCCACGAGTCCTTAAGCTGCGTGAAAGGGCAAGGTGCCAAGAAGGAGCTCTGTGGGGAACACCACAACCCCCTTCCCAGAGCTCCAGAAACTCATTTCAGCAGAACCCCACAGATGCACACAGGAACAAACTGGTGCTGCACCCGCTGTTGGGGACCCACCTCCACCAACACCAGGAGCAAATCGGTCACTTGGATGAACTGAATGTGGCTCAGCACCTTCACCACCACCATGTCCCCCGATCCAGAGGTCCTTGTGACAGAACAGGGCAGGCACTGACCCAGCAGAAGGCTGCACACACAATAACATGACCAGCATCCCACATCTCACACCAGAGTGTCCCAGGCACAGCAGAAGCAGCAGCCCAGGGAGCCCGGCAGCGCCGTGCCCACGCTGCTCCTCACCCTTCAGCCCAAGAGCGGCCAGGGGAATGGCCCCACTGCTCCTCCCAAAGCTCTGCACCTTCCTTCCCAGCTTTGGAGCTGCTGGGGACATTTCTGGCCTGGGATTATTTGTTGCAGCATTCAAAGCAAGCAAGTCACTTAGAAAACGAAGCCTCACTTTGCGAGGCTGAGCGCTGAAATCCGACTGCGTGACGTAGGGTGATGAATCAGTCAGTTCCACTGGCTCGTTTGGGAATACACCCCTTTGCACTGGAAGAAAAATTCCTCAGAGATCCACTCATTAAGCCTAACTTCATTCACTGTGCTGAGGAGCGGGGTGTTTCCCTCACCCTCCCAGCTGCAGAGAGCTGCTCCTCTGTTTGCCTTTTCTGGGAAAACAAAGAATCGAGTGATTCACACCTCTCTCAAGAACACCTGATGGAAGCTTCCAAGAACAAATCCAGCACTCCACACGCAAGGTACAGTCAGGGTGACATGCATGCAAAGCAGTGATTAATTATAGGGGTTTTGCTGAGGAAATTCCTGAGCATGAAGGGCAAAATTTAAATTGCTAATCAGCATCACACTTTTTGTTATAACATGTTTGGAAACAAACTAATGAGTTGGAATAAGCCTCCTTGAACCAGAGTTGACACCTGTATCTTCCAAGTAAAAAGTAAAATTAAAAAAATACTTAAAAAGACATCCTTTCAGAAGCAGATTCTTTTCAGCAAAAGAAATGGTGGGTAATGGGTGGAAAGCTGTTTAAAAAAGTGTTTGTGAATCATGAGAGCCCAATGTGGTAAAAGAGTGTGGGTCCCACCACCCAACTGATCCTGCAGAGGTCAAGGAGGTCTGAGCCTGCTCCTCACAGTGCCTGAGCTCCACAGGGTGAGGTCGTGGCATGGCAGGGACCCCCACCCTTCACTGGGGTCCCTGCAGCCCTGCTCAAGAAAAGGCAGAGAATGCCACCAGCCTCAGCAGGAGCCTGGCCTGGGGCTGCAGCCCAGGCAGGGGCCATCCCTGTGCTCTGCCACCCCTGCTCACAGCACCAGGGCTCTACTGCCTGTCCTCATGCCTCAAGAACAAGTACAGGAGATTCAGAAACTGTTTAAAAATAAAAAATCCTCCCCCAGCCAAGCACCTCCAGTGCTGACAGAGCTCTCGAGTGAGGTCAGCTCTGAGCCCTGTGGTCTGTGTCTGGGTCCATCTCAGCTGTGTCACACAGGGCTTGGCACTGAGTCCCAGCCCTTCAGACACAAAGGCAAGAGCAAGCCCTGCTTACAGAACAGCTGAGGTCAGTGTGGAACACCTTCAGGTGCATCCTCTCGCCAGCAAACCACGCCAAGTACCAGAAGTTCCTCTGCCAGTGATTGTTCACTGCTGTCCTCTCATTCTTCTCAGGTTTGACTTTATGCCCAGGCTGGGTGCCACTGAGAAGGGCAATTAACGCTCCTCCTCTTCCTCTGCACAGAAGCTCTTCAAAGAGGGCCAGCTGAGAACAGGAGCGACTCCCAGCCAGGTCCAGCTGTTGGGTGGCAATGCTGGGGACAGCTTCTGCAGAGGACAGAGCGCTAATTGAGCTCCCCAGGAGACCCCAGCGATGGGCACCCCTTGTAGGGTGGGACAAGCAGTCTCCTGCACACCCACAGCTGCTGCTTCCTTCACCTCAGAGCCAGCCACGACCGTGGGAGCCGATGCCACCGCCACAATTACCTGTGAACACCAGGCTGGCGTTCTCCAGCTCCTCCTGTGGGACCTTGAAGCTGAAGGACTCGTTGTAGAAGGGATCTATCGTGCCCCGCATGCAGGAGGTCTTCTTGGTTTTCGTTAATTTTAATCCGTGAACAAGCTGAATTTTCACAAAGGGATCTGGCAAAAAGCACAAAGCACAGGCCCCGCGTTAGGGGGCTCGTGAGTCAGAGCCCCTGGTCACGAGGGCTGGGCACCACAGGGAAATGGGAAACGGCCTTTGGAAACGGCTGGGACCTGTACCCCACGCTGCTCCCAGAGACTTGCAGTGAGGAAAAAGTCAGGCAGCCGGATTAAAAACAGCCCCTGCCAAAACCACAGTTAATGTCAGCCTTGACAGAGAGCAAGCACGCTGTTCTTTTTGGAAAATGCCAATATTTTGGCAGCAGCAGAGGCTGGGGCAGGAACATGGGAAAACCACCTGAGGACAGAGGCGTGGAGCAGTTCCCAGCCAGAGTGGGCAGAGCCAGCAGGGAGCAGTGCCCACGGGCTGCCTTACAGAACACAGCGCAGCGGGATCAAAGCTCCTGGTTCCTCACCTCAGCCTGGCTCAGAGACCTTTACTCTAAATTTGCCAAACCCTCCACTGTATCTCAGGGTAAGTGTTCCAAATACTTTCATTACTGTTGTCTGTACACACAAGACAGACATCCAGAGCCTCGTATTAGAAGGACCTGAGCATCGAATCCCCCTGGGTCCCCCCCACAAACTTCAGCCTTGCTGATCTGCTTTAAAGGCACACATAATCTGTGCATGAGTAATGTGAGAAATGCACTGCCCTTTACCTGAACCTTGGCTCATGTCTGTCTGAAGAAGCTGTTTTGCTCTAATGATGTCCACGTTCAGTCTTCCTGCACTTGGTAGGTAGTTCAGTGACAACAGCAGCTCTCCCAGCTCCACTTCATTCTGCAGGGAAAAGAGAATGTCGAGGTTTAGAACAGAGCTCACAGGGGAAGAGGAGGGAGAGAAATTAAATAAATCCCATTTGTCTAAGTGCCTGAAAAATGAATTTTAGTCACGCTCTGAACTGCAACCAAGAACCATCTGGTGGTTCCTCGTGCAAAGCGGAAACAAGAAAGAAACGATCCCCAAATGAAGATCTTTCTCTAATTGCCAATCCTTCACCAGCTTCCCAGCAGCCATGCAAAGAGGACCTCTAAGGAGGCAGGGGTACAAGGTCAGTAGCTTCTCCCTGCTCCATTTGTGATGGTTCCAGGCAGCTCTGAGCTCACCAAAGTGCAGAACACAGACCCACTGGAGGAGACCCTCGGCAAGTTCAGACATGCAGCGGTTAATGCATCCCTGGGTCACGGCAAGGCAGCTCAGAGGAGACATTCCCTTGATCCACCAGAGCCCACGGCACAGCCTGGCCATGCTCTTGCTGTTCACCAGCCTGCCATGGCCACAGCTCCACATCAATACAGCTGTTCAGACATCATTTCTTTTCCTTTTACTTAATGATGCTTAAAACTGGTAATTAAAGAGCTGGAGAGCTCACATCACTGCTCCTGGGACGTGAGGGTTTAAAATAACCTCTCTCCCCTTGCCATGACTTGGCTCTGAGAGGCTCTTACTGTCAGATGCAAAATACACACAGAAACAGCTCTGGAGACTGGAAACACACCAGCCAGTCCAGGCAGGGAATTGATCCATCTGCCTAGAGTCAGATCCACACAGGAGTGCAGAGCTAGTGCTTCATCCCAAACAGTCAAACAGCCCAAAACCAACCTAGATCAGACGTCAGAGCCCATTTCCAAGAGGAAAAGAAGCTGCAGTAGTATTGCAATCATAACAAAAGGCTCAAATATCTTTACTGATGCCCCAAATATTAGATTACAGAAACCAGAGACTATGGGCGGACAGTAAAGTAAAAGGCTCTCAGAAAAGTCACAGCCTGAACTGACCCAAAGAACCAGGTTCATCAGCAGATGGGCCAGCACACAAGGCACAACCCCTGGACTTAGACATCCGTGGCTCATCTGAGGCTGGGGCTGCTGGGAAACCCAACCAGGAAAAGCATCTGACTTCTTAACTCAAATTCCTTTATCACAGCACCTGGTGGGTCATGCTGTGGGGCAGTACTGTGACTCCACAGCACCCACACTCACATTTACCACCTGCATTCTCTTTTGTTGCTACTGTGCTTCTGCCTCACCCAGAAGACAGCGCTCTTCCATCACCCTGGGCCAGCTCCCACGTCACAGTGCTGTTCAACAGATGATGTTTTAAGTTCTTTCCATCAGAAAGCCGCTCCCCAACACAAGCCTGACCCAATAGGCACACAATTGTCACAGCTCTGGCAGAGCCAAGCCCTGGCTACATACACTGGTGCCCTGGGGTTGCACAGCATGAGGATCTAAGAGTCTCACATCCAAGGTGGTCTGAACACCATCTAATTGATTTAAACTACCATCTCTCATTTGATTTTGCCCAAAAATGCTCCTCTCAGGTCTGGGGCTGGAACAGCCTGCAGACAGCTTTATCATCAAGAGCAGTCAGTGATTTTTAATCCTATTACCAGGACAGGGTGGAAGCATCACAGTGCCCACACCTCCACCCCAGCTCGTTTCTTGTAACACATAAACATTTTTGACAGACCCAGTCCTACTTCCACTTGCATTCACCGCTGCTCAGGTTCCATCAGGCTTAAATTCCTAGAAATTCAGGTGCATTTGGACAGCGCAAATTAGGAAACTGATCAGTGATTTTATTACCTGCTGGGAGAGAAACAGCTGCAAATACCAAACTTCTGGCACAGCCAGGTGGCAGGCTGGCATGGGGCAGTGATGTAGGACCTTTCCAGCCACCTCAGGCTAAGAGTGCTGAAAATCTGCATTAAGGTTTGGGATAATTCCTTGTGGAGTGGTCCCTTGATGGAACCTGTTGATCTCATCCAAGAACTGCAGGAAATAAGGCGCTGCCCTGGGCCAGAGAGGAGCCCTGGAGCTCAGCAAGGGAAGGCAGATTTCCATGCTTCCCATTCATTTGCATTTATGATCCATTTACAAAAAAAGGAGCCCGATGTTGTACATGGACAGTGTCAGGCTGGATCCGTAACACCCACTGAGGCACTGACAGGAGAACCATGTCCCCCCACCCGTGCAGAGATTATGGAAGGAGCCACTGCAGTGTCACCATCACACTGCTGCCCACCCACCCAGCCTTCCACAGGTAAAGGTAGGACATGATTTTCCATAGGACCTAACCTAACAGGGATTTCAGCACCTCTAGAAAAATCTTTTTTGCTATCTAAGCTTAAATTTGAGTAAGGAGAGATATAAAATGCTCTGTTCTGTAAGCGTGATCCACCAAAGACAGCAGGCAGGCTATGAGCAGCTTTAATCAGCCTCAGATCAAGCCAGATCTCACAAATCCCAACAGCACCTTCTGCAACTCCATGCTTTCCAAGAATGCCCACATTTGTGTTAATTATTTTGAGGGAAGGACCACGGAGCCCCTGCCTGCAGGATGGGTGTGCTGAGAGCCAGCAGGGACGAGCAGCCCCACTGCAGGCAGAGCAGCAGCAGCGTTTGCAGCAGCCCCAGAAGGAGTTTTCAGAAGGAAGCCCAGATTCCCGGAGAGCTCACCTCCCCAGACAAGTGACTCAGCCTTTTCAAGGCACTGAATGCCAGCAGCCAGCTGCCTCTGATGTTATAAGTGCCATTACTTCGAGCTTAGCCACGAGGATCTGGGGAAGGTGCTTCAAATGCTGCCCAGTGCCGTAGGGGACATGGAACGGGCAGGAAAATGAATCAGTGCCTGACCATCACCACAGGCTGGCACTGCCCTCACCCTGCCGCGCTGCACCACGCTCACTGCTCTCTCCTGTGCTTCAGGCACCTGCCACGAGCAGCAAACAAGCAAAGAATTCACGGCTTGCTCCAGGAAGCAGCAGGTACAAGGCAGGAGGTTTCTGTCCCCTGTGCTTTCCCGATAAGCTCCCTTTGCTGCCGTGACAGTCTCGCTCACACACAGCTCGGAAACGCTCTGTGCTGCCAGAACCCGCGAGCCCGAGCCCAGCCCCGTGTTCAGAGGCACAGAACATCACCCTTGAGATGCGTTCTGTGCCACCCTGGGGCATCTCCAGAGCTCAGGCTCGTGTAGGGGCTGAGCTGACGGGATGCCAGCTCATGCACAGCAGGTGCCATGGGCACGCTGCTCACTGTAGGGCAAGGAAGTGCCCGAATTTTGGGGTTCCTAGGTCTTTTCATCAGGAAACCACAGTGCTGTCGGTTTTGCCTTCAATGTTTTGCTGGCAGCAGGCAGCATGCAGAGGTGCCCGCGCTCAGGCATCATTTCAGCTGCCATTATTATGCTGATGACGAGCTGATTCGTGCCGAGATCCCAGATGACCCTGGAAAAGCAATTTCCTGTTTGATGAGATGCCGGAGTGACACCAAGTCTGGGATGTCTGAGACTCTCCCGAAGCTCTGATTAACATTTCACTCCTGGCTGTATTACACTGCCAGGTCGGATTTGCAGCCTTGGGCTCGCCTGTGATCCAGAACCTTCTCCAGTTACTGCCTGGGCTGAACCCAGAAGTTTTGAACCAGAATTTTTTCTGTTCTGTCATCACTGAAACACAAAGAGGCTCCCCCAAAGGAAGATGGGCTTTTAATTAATGCCACTCTCACATCTTGTTCGGACCAGGTAATACCTTTCCTCACAGCCCCCTGGACTGTTCCTTGTGCACTGCTACACCACCAGCAAAATTCTGCAGCTGAAACCCTTCCCAACAGGAACCAGAGCACATTACCTCAGCACTGACATCTATGCATCGCTCCTAATGAAGTTTCAGATTGATTTTCCTCCTCAAGGTTATCTGTGTTGGTACCTCCAGGCACATTAGAAACCTGATGGTTTAGAACAGTTTGCTCTAACAGGTTTTTTACAGCATCCTGTGATAGAGCCGTTGTTTTGGGAAGGTTGAGCTAATAAGGACCAGAACCTGTGAAAAAAATATACTTACCAAAGAATAGGAGCAGTGTTTCCTACATAACTCACACCAACTGGATGTATGATGAAGAGAAACACAAAATCCCTGCTAAAGTCAAACTGTCTCTGCATTGGTTTGAAAGGCCATGACAAAGCCTCTGCTGTGCAAAAAGCTTTGGGAAGAAGATATTCTACGGAGAGGTCCTGCTCCTGGACCCCACCAGCCTCTCCTCTGGGTTCCTCCTCCACAAAACACACCCCACAGCACCCCAGTCCTCTGCAGGAAGGGCAAGGAGTGAACAGCACTGAGGGGAAACGAGGTGACCAAGAAGAAAGATGAGGATAAAGAAAGAACGGCCAAGAAGAAAAAATTTTCAGTGCTGGAACTTTAAAGACTCAAAAAGGAAAGGGGGGGGAAAAAACCCACAGAAATGGAACTGAGGAAAAACAAACATACAGAGTGAAAGAAGAGAAGATAGTAGAACACAAGACAAAATATGAAAACAAACCACAGGTTAAGGGCTAAAGAAGTTGTTATCATGATGGGCAAGCATCCATCACAGCATCCCACCACAGCTCTAACTCCAGTGGCCTGCAGGGTGGGTCTGCAGGGTATCCTGCCCTCTGCCAGGCTGTGCCCAGGGCATCTCCTCCATGGGCCACAGGTGGATTTCCAGGGTGATTGTAACATCCAGCGGATGAGCAGACATGTCCCCAAGAAACCACCTCGTACTGTCCTGAACATCAGAACTGACAGGTCATTCCAGTGCACTCGTAGTATGAAGTTTAAAAAGCAAGTCCAACACACACTCCCTCCACTATAAAAATGGCTTAATTTGAGGGAAGAAGGAATTTCATGCTATTTTCTCACCACAAGTAGGCAATTTTATTTTTCTTTTGCAGAATGATCTCCAAGCTCTCATTACTGCTGGTCTAAAACATTTATTCCTGCCCACTCAAATCTGCCAAAAGAGAAATGAATCATATGCCAATAAAACTTGGGGTCCTGAATATGTGCTTCAGAGTTAGCTTCAGCGGTGAAATATGCGAATCTGAGCCCAGCTCCAGCGAGGCCTGCCAACTCCATTCATGGTAATTAAGCAAAGCCACACACATTTCAGGGGATATTTAAGGAGTGCAGAGTGTTCCTATGGGGACTGGACTCAAGAGCCTTTCCACGAGCAGCTACTGCGCTTTACAAAGGCATTAATTACCCTGCAAGGGAAAGCCTCCCAGAACTACCAAGGATGAAGAATTTGGCAATACCTGCACTGACATTTCCCACAAGGAATAAATCCTTCTGCTTAGCTGCTGGCTCTGATGATGCATCGGGCAGCAGCTCCCCCGTGCCTCCTCTTTGGGCTCCATCCCGCCAAACGCCGAGTGCGTGATCCGGGCTCACAGAGTGCTTGTGTGCGGCTACAACCTGAGGCTTGGCACCCAGCAGTGCGTAGCTCTGCTTCCCCAGGCTGAGAGGAGAGCTCAGCTGTCCTCAAGTTCTCGCTGCTGGCAGTGAGCAGGACAGCGCTGCACAGCCACCTCCCCACAGCCAGGAAAGCGCTCTGCTTGCTCACTCACAGCAGCCCCGTGAGCTGCTGATGGGTGAGGACATTCCTCCAGCAGTGAGGAGCTCTACGTCCAACAGAGCTGCTGGCTGTAGCGGCTGGACCATGCCTCACCTCGCTGTCCCTGCTGACACTGCACACACCAGAAGATTCCTGGCTTCCCCCGCCTTTTGCAGCTCACAGGTGCTGGCACAGCCCTGTACTAAGGCAGTGTTGCAGCTCTGGGATGAGGGAGCTCAGTGTGACGGTGGGACAAGGACTCTGCACCTGACTTTATCAGCACACCCCCTGTCAATGGCTTCCAGGTGGAAACAGCAAGTGCAAAACAGGTGTTCATCTTAGCTCATGTCATGTGGCCACTTTCCCTGCTCTTTCACAATGCCTGCCGCCTTCCCACTCCCACCAGTACCAAGAGAAAACTTCTCCACAGCTCCTGCCATCTGGATTTACTTTCCTTCATCCCTCTCCAGCTCATGATGTTTCTGTCTATAAATTCCAGCTAAAAAAAAAAAAAAGTAGTCACGTCTTTTATGTCTTTCATCTTCACATATCATGTCTATGACTGTCTGTGTTTCTCCCCCTCCTGTTACTGCTTTTCCAAGCACCTGCTTCAGCCTTTTCTCCTGTGGCTGTGGGGGTGCTGCCAGCTGCTGCTCCGTGTCACAGCCCCAGGCAGCCAACCCAGACTGGCAAATTTTCCTCGACTAACGAGCAGAACTGCACCACAGCGGTTTGTGGTGCTCCCCAGGATCCAAGGACATCTTCTGCAAAATAAAATGCAACTGCACGTAGATGGTTTTCTTTTTTGTCCCCGTCTATCACCATCTCTCAACACAAAGCACACTTCAGCAGGCTCAGGTTCAATCCAACAAGAAACTGATAAAAGCTGGCTGTCCCTCATCTAATCAAGGAAAAAACGTGAGAAGTATAAAAAAAAATTGTCAGCATGTCAAATCTATCATTCCACAGGCAGAAGGATCCAATCAGTATTAAAAAACCCCTCAGAAATTTCTAGCACAAACATCACTGTTATCGAAAGACATCAAAATGCATTTTTTCAAAGCAATAAGCTTTACTGTTTTACTTCTTCCAGGATTTATCTTAACCCTTTGATCAATGAATTTAATCACCGCTAGGATGAAACACGCCTTACTCGATGAACTTTAAAAATTTTACCACAGAGAAAATATGGGAAGATGTCAAACATCATCCCTGAATGTCCTGTACAAGCACTGTTGATGCCTTTACAGTTGCAGTCTGCCAGTTGAGGTAAAAACAGCAAAAAGGTATGAAAGGTTCACTTGACTGATCAAAGTGTGGAGGAATTTTTGCCTAAGTTTTTCCATAGGATAGCAAGGGGATAAACGTAAAAGGCTTTTAAGCTTGCGCACTCAAATGGAGTTTTGATTCTCTCCTTCCTTTTATAAATATCAGAAATGCCAACTTCTGCATAAATAATTTATCTTGAATGCTGGTGAAGCAGACAGCACTGCTGAAAACAGCAGCAGCTTTCAATGAAACTTTGGAGAGGGGGAAAGGAAGAGCTGGCTCCAGGCTTGGCACACGAAGGCAGAGATGATCTTTTCTAATCAAGGTCTGTATTAGCTGTGGAATGAGTCCATGTTACTCATAAAGAGATGCAAAATACACAGAAGTATTTATCATACTTCTGCAAAAGCAGGGAGGAGGGGGAGAAGCAAAACTGCATGGTGGGAATCACAGGAGGATAATGGGATGCAAATACATGCCCTACACAAACACATGTTCAGGGACCTCATGATTTTGACTTGTACACAACTTCCAGAGCTTTCCTTTCTTGCCTGAACATTGTTGAAGCTAATTCCAGAACATTCCTACTTCTGTTACAGGAAATCCAGCTGCAGGGCTCTCCTGCAGTTACCTGGAGCCCTGATTTTCCTCTCTTTATACAGTGCAGCAGGTCTGAGCAAGAGAAGAAAGTGTTCCCAGCCTCTCTGCACACACAGAGGGGGCAAAGCAGAGCCAGAGCCCCAGCTGGCTTCACTTCCAAACACTGCTTGGGGTATTTCCCTTCCACAAGGGTCTGGTCATTAGTTTCCACTGCAAATCAAACTCTTGAACCCACAATGTAAAACAGCAGTGAGGCCAATGATCTACTGCTCATTTCATCCAGTATTTCTGGCTATGGCACCCTTCTGTGAACACCTAAAAATCAAAGAAAAAGCAAACCATCCCACAGGGTTTAATTCAGCAAAGGCTCCTTGGAAATTGCAATTTGTGAGCTGGAAAGGAACTGGGAGAGGCAAGCTTGTTACACCAACCTTGTGTGATATTCCTGTCCCTACTGTTCACACTATGTTCTTCTCTCGCTTTTTCACAGGGTTTTGTGCCTCTAGCTATGTGGGTGACACCACTAGTGACAAATTTGGTAGGTAAGCACCATTCCCGGCTGCAAAGCTCAGATCTTTCCACTGAACAGCCCTTTACCTGGCTGGCAAGGAGGTGGCCCTTTCCTGAGGATGGGGTGAAAGCACACAGACCCTCTGCATCTCCTCTTCCCATCCACATGGATGGCTGAAATGCCCAAAATGCAGTCAACATCCCACCTGCATCAGACAAATATTTATTATATTGGTAATTTAGTTCCTTCGGGGGATCTGATGAAAATAACTCTACCACTCCTGTGCAGATTGTTGCTTATGCACTGTGCCACAGGCCTGGGTAGATTTCATCTCCTACATGCTTTACTGAACAAAATCATTGCTGAACTGGCACCAGCAGCTCTCCTCACGTCCTCGGAACACAGGAATGACCTGGGTGGGACAGTGTCACAGCATTCCTGAGGATGGATGCAGGTCACTGCAGTGACAGGAAACACATCCCTAAGGTGCAGACTTCCAGAGCAGGCTTGAATTGTTCTCGTTTAAGCTGACATAGGATCTTTGCTCATGACTATAAAAGACAGCTCCTCTACCTCACATTGTTAGTTATAAAAACAGGCACAGGCCCACATAATCCCAACCCAGCAGATGCTGTGTTAACAAGATGACAATTACTAATTAGAAACAGCATTACTCGCCAACAGGCAAAGGAACCACACACATACACATGCAAACTCCCAAAACAGCAAGAAAAACTGTGGCAATAATCTGATAAATTCTGTTACCTGAGAACTAGGCACAAGGGCTTTCCACCAGTGTCCACCTTTCACAAGGTCTACATCACTCAAGGGCATTGACACTTTGCCAATAACACAATGGCGTGAGAATTTGTCAAAATCCACTACAGTTAAAAGCAGAGTTCTTCTCTGGGCTTCCAAAAAGGGGATTTCGAATGTGTACCTCTCCTCAAACACCGGGTTCTGCGTTTTGCGCTTCACTCCGGTCTGCTTGGAGTTCTTCTGATCAGGAAGAAGGCAGATCTTCACATAGGGGTTGGAGTGAGCCATGTCTTGCCTCGACCCGTCGTAAGAAATCGGAGGAGGCAGATCTTTAGCCTCAATGACTCGCACTATTAGGTAATTGTGCAGCAGATCATACTGCGTGCTAAAATGCAGCATGCCCAGCTGGTACTTGGACAAGATCTCCTCATCTGTCAAGGAGTCCATGTCATCGCTGTTCGAGTCAAGAGAGTACAGCCTCGGTTCAAATTTTCTAAAATAGTCATCTGGGGTGTAGGTTTTTCGCAGGATAGTTGGCTGAACTATTTCTTTCTTAGCTCCTATTACTCCAAACTCGATGGGCTTGATGTCAACTAGCGGAGAACTCGGCCTCCTCGCCTCCAGACCTGAACGAGAGAAACACACAAATACGATTGTTACAAAGTCCACTAAAGGAATTCCGGGCGCATGTCAGCTTTGGGTAGAGCTATTCTGTGTCTGTGCAGCACCAGCACAGGCTCCACAGCGGGGCTTTTCCCCCTTGCAGTGCCACCAATTAACAGCATCCTCAGCTACGCTGAAGCACGAGCTCGCCTGCGCTTTCCCTCCCTGTCCATCTGCACGTGCAATTACCACGCTCGTGCTTCGGCAAGAAAAACAGGGCTGGCCTCCTCCACTGCGCTCCTGCAAAAACAGGATGAGATTTTAATCAATGTGCCTTCATCTTGACTTGGCTCCCTGTCCAAAAGATGAAAGAGCAAGCACTGCAGTTTGATTTTTCTCCCCCACAAGAATTACATTAATGCTGGGAGGACGACCTTACTTGAAATCCGCCGCGTGAGGCTGTAAGTGGACCGTGATGTATCTGACGACGACCGCCTTCTGTCAGGGGAAACATCCTGAAGAGTGGGAGGCAGCTCGCTGATCGTATTATCAGAGTCTCCATCTTTGTCCTCATTTTGGCTGCTTATCCTGTTATAATGAGAGACCTTTGCATGATTCAGCCCAGCACAAGGAGTTTACAGAGAATAACAACGTGTTCTGGCACTCCGGGGCTGATCCTGGGTGCTCGTCCCTCGATGCTGTGGGATATCTCCTGATCTATCTGGCAAGCAAAAGGCCGAGCAACTGACTTCAGACCTTTGTAAAAAACAGATTCTTCACCTTTCTGCCTGTCTTTCAAGCAGGGTTTTATCAGTATTAGAGCATGCCAGTAAGGCACATATAACTCAGATGTTGATCAGAAATATTCTACTTCCCTCTAAGGAAAAAAAAAAAAAAAATCAAACCAAAACCCCACAAACCCCAAACAGTAGCTTCCTGCTGTAATTCACAGCTTCAGAAGCGCAGACTTCACTAGGAATGAACCAGCACAGGAAATCACCATGCTCAGATATCCCAAACCTACCACACACCTCCTGGGAAAATATTGCAGGTTTGCCAGTAGAGTTTCAAAACTTGATCTTACAGACACAATTCATTATTTGCTATTTATTGGCATTCCTTTTTAAATATTTGGCTGGCTTTTTATCCACTTGTATAAACCAGATGTGATTCTCAGCAGACAATAATTTTACTGCCCAGGGATCTTGGTGGGAGCAGGGAAGTTGGCAGGATCTAAATGACAAAGCAAGTTTTGTAGCACCTTTGAGAAGACTCCACAGAAGGAGAGAAGTCCACAAGTAACTCCCCTTTCGGTTTGTTTAAATGAATAAACGTACACACAAGTTGTTTTTATATAGAACAACATTCTGGTTAAAAACCCCAACATGCCACAGCTGCAGTGGCTCCTGAAAGAAGTGAGGATCTCCTAGTTTTGACTGAAAGAAAGGCAGGAGCAGACAGCAAAAACTGCAGGAGATAAAGTCTGCAGCTGTGTGCTCAGAGGGGAGTGCTGCCGATGGAAATGGAATCACACAATGGGTACACGACGCGTGGTGCATCCTGCAAAACAGCCAGACAGAAAATAGCAGCAGATCACAAGGAAAGCATCAGCACGAAATGAGCAAAGCAAAGGGGAATTCTGTGTGAATTTGGCTTCCAAGCCACCCTTTCTATCTGCACAACTCAGCTGGGTATAAATGAAATATATTGAATCATTTTCATTAGTAACCAATGACTGGAGCAGAGCAATTGATATATTCTGCAAAAAGCAGTAAACTTGCAGAAAAGCCCAAGGAGCATTAAAAAAACAAACCAAACCTCAAAACCAACTGGAAATTCTTATCCAAGCCCACAAAGTTCACAGCAGAATCCATGCAAATTTCACCAAGTCAGACTCACACAACTCATACACACACACACACAAAAAAAAAAAAAAAAAAAAAAAAAAAAAAAAAAAAAAAAAATCTGCTAATAATCAAAACCAAACCCTCTGCTAAAAGGGGCGTACAATATTTGCACAGCTCTGCAGCCCATTAAAGGCAGTCCAAACCATACAGTTTGATATATAATCAGTACTTGGAACACAAATAGCTTTTTCATGCCTAAATGCAGGTCCACACAATCACAGGTGGCATTTGGATATGCCTGTGTTTGAGAAGCAAATGCACAGAACAAGGCAGGGTGAAAAGGGAATCAGGAAGAGAGGCATTAAGGATGTTCTACAATGGGTAAACGTAATAGTGAGTTAATAACATACAGATGACCTTTAGTAAGGAAATTGCTACTGAGCCACAATAATTTTTCCTCAAATAAACTTTGGCTCTGGTTAACGCAGCTCTGTTTCTGTTTAATCCAAACCTTTGGAAAGAGGAGTCGTGTCCTGATTTCAATTCAGTCTCACAGTGTGCACTGTTTATCTTTGGGGTTTGTGTAGAATATTCCACAACAAGCAGCTCAAACATCCACCCTCATTCCCAGGCCATTTCTGCAAGGACCAGGATGCAAGTGCTCCTCATGAAATAACAAGAAGTTCCCATGCACCCAGGTCAATGCAACTGGACACACTGCAGGAAGGTTGTGGGTTTTTTCCCTAAGTTGCCACTACAAAAAAATCAGAAAGTGATAAAAATCCATATTCTGTGAAGAGGAAAGGCTTAAACTTGCAGCTTTATCATCCACTCCTGAATTTCCAGGACAATGAAGTGCCTCAGAGCTGCCAAAGGGAAAACCTAGGGCCAAAATATAAAGGATGGGTCATTAACCACGGGCATTTCGATGTTTGCTCGTTCACCAGTGAGGACCATAAAACCAGTTTTCCCTTGGGGAGTGGGTAGGAAGGTGAGGAAGGCACAAATTGCATTCTACATATGTCTCAGGCCCATGAAGAATAGGCAAGATGGAAAGAGCTCAGCCAAAAGACCTATTTTTAAAACACTTTCAGGCTGCAAGCAGGGAATACAATAAATTGATTTGTTCCCAAATTCAATGCATGCATCTAAATGCAAAATAAAGTGATGTCAAACCTGTTTTTCCTTGTAGGGGTTTCCACTAAATACAAAAGCCCCCTCTTCAAAAGTAAGAGGGAAAAAAAAAAAAAAAAAATTAAAAAATGAGGGGTTCAACTGGCATACACAGATCCCTGAGCACTTAAAAATGTTAAAAACCTTATTCTAAGAACAAGTCCAAACTCTTACTCTGCTCACACATCTAACTCCAGAGATCATTCCCCATATCCAAAAATGCATATAGAGATATAAAAATATAAGATCAACACAGTGAAAACAGAACTCTTCTTTGGTTTCTAAATTCTGCCTCAACATGGGATTATTTCCACCTTAAACAAGCACACAAAAACTCCTGTCTCCTATTCATCAGCAAACAAACTATACCAAATCTGGCTCCTGCCTTTTACTTTCTTTTCCTCTTCATCTTCCTGACCCTTGCCCCTCTACAGGCTCATTTTCTCCCCCTCTCCTCTCAATCACATCACCTTGGGCCCTCTACTTCTCCCTATCTTTGTCCTCCTCATGTAAATAATTTCTGTGTTTCCTCACCATTTTCCAGCAAAATCACCCTGGAAGCACAAAGCATTATCACATTGCCTGGCACCACCCTGGGTCCACGCCAGCTCAAGAGGAGCCCACAGCATTTCCAAACAAGCAAAGCCTCATCTCCAGCTTACACATCGATGTGTGTCGACAGGCATCCTTAGAGATCACAGGTCTGCAGCTGTGTCACAGGAGATGGGGACTGCAGTGACCCTAAGGCATGGCAGCATCCAGGTCTCCTGCAAAGCAAAGCTCCTTCTCTCCTGTGTCCTCTCTTTGGTGCCTGCTGCCCCTCTCAGGCTTTACCTCTGGGAATTCACCTTCTCTCAGCACCAGAGCAGAACATGAGACCCTAACTGCGCCAAAGCACCCGGAGCTGGATGGAAAGATGGATAAATGGCCTGGGCTGGGGTCACAGGGACCCTTCGATGGCTGTGAGCATCTGTAGGTGAACCATAAAGTGCAACAGGGTTGAAGAACTGGGTTGTTTTCTACCAGGGAGTGTTGTCCTCTGCTTATGGCTATTCCAAGAAGTTATTGTAGGGGCTTTCAGATGGAGCAGGACCAGGGGGAAACACTACAGGCTGGAGAGAGAATTTCACGAGTCCAAAGGTCTCCACGTTCTCTGCCTGTGGCAAAGTCCAACTCATCTGCAAAGCCACCACACATCTGAGACTTGAGATAATACAAACAGGGCTTCAGCACTCACATCTCTCACTCCTTCAGGCACACAGAAGAAGAATTCAAGAGTCAAAAACTACACCCTGATGATACAACCACTCTACACCCCCAAACACACAGGATGCCCCTTCTGCTGCTCAGCATACCAGAAAAGCTCTGAATCACCCTCTTGCCACAAGCCCAGCTACTTGTTCCCAAGATGTAATTGCTCCTGCACCAATCCTTCCACGTCCAATACCGCAACCTCATCACTGTGCTCTCCTGTGCGTGATGCTTTCCTATTTAGCATTGATTTTGTTTCCATTCCCCATTAATTGCAGGTGAATAAGTTTCTGAGCATATATCAGGCTCTTAAATATGCTGCTCCACACTTAAAAACCATGCTAACACATCTTGAACAGCTCAATTTTTATTGCTTCAGTATTAATTACCATCCTGTTCTACCCGAATTCAGAAGAGTACATGGACAAGACTGCGATTTAAACAAGGGAAATTTTATTTCATGCAGCATCAAGACGTGAACCTTCCAGAGGTGACACAGAGTAACAGCACGTACTCACAGGAGTAGATAAAATTGCCTGCGTGCCTCAGTGCCCAGGTGCCAAAGTCTGAACATGACATGATGCACTGAACCTGTGGCCTCTCCTGTGCCACAAGCTGAGGACACGCTGAAGCCGTGTCCACCAAATGTTCTGCTCCACGAAGACAGCCCAGCCCAGCTGACAAAGCAGCGACTAAAACAGAGAGCTCTGCTCCCTTCTTGGTTTCACCACTGCCTCCACGGGGTCACCTCTGCACTGCAGATTCCTGACTGAGGGGGAGTATAAGAGGAAAGACTTCACTGACTTCCTTTGTAGTGGATTTGCAAACATACTAATCAAAGCTCCAGATAAGACCTGGTGCTGTGGTTCTTTAATGGTTTGAGAAGAAATTCTGAAGAGTACTATGGTGACGCAGAAGATCAAGTCCTGCTAAATGAAACTTTAAATGAATTTCCCCTTCAGAGCACGTAGGAGCTACGCCTTTCATCTGCCTATATGATAACCACCTTCACGCTAGGATAAGAAAGTATTTCAAACAACCTCATCAGCATTTCAGCCAAGTTGAAGTGCTCCAAAGGGTTGGTCCATTTGAAGAGGAAATAGGACTGAAGATGAAAGGCATCTTTAGAGAAGGGGGCACAGCTAAACCAGTTATCAGCTTGCTATGCCAGCTTACAAAACAACTTCTGTCTTACCCATCAGAAAAGGTTTTTACAAAGACTAACCTTGCTGTTTCAGTCAACAGAGCTGCCCCTTTTCACCAGGCCGGGAGTAGCCTGCATTCCCACCCTCAGGAGGTTCCTGCTCTCTAAGTGGCATCCTCTGAATGTCCCAGTGCAATCCATACCAATACTCTCATCACAGCTGAGCAGCCCTGCTCCTCGGTTAAAGCTAGGAAATCGTGCATCTACACTTACAGCCAGGCTGGAGTCTGAGCAGGAAAAGGTCCCAAGATTTCAACTTCATCTTCATTTGTTTGACAACAGCTACAGTCAAAACACTTCTGACAACAATTTCTGCAAGTCCACCGGCACAGCAAGAGATCGGAGATTCGAGCGAGCAGACCCTGGAGCCATTGCAAACCAAAGTACAAGATTACAACCCATCAATAGCTATTGAGAAAAAACACTCAGCTGTATTTGTGTTTGTGTTTCTGCAACAGAACATTAAGAACTATATTTATTTCATCTATACCAACAGACAAGTGCTATGCAGTTACCAGCCCAACCCCACTGATGCCATAACAAGGAAGGAAAATAAGCATTCTCTGCAGGTATTTTCCCCTCTAGTAGCAATGTATTATTATGTAGGTTGGCAGGAGGGTGATTTACAAAGCACTATGGCACAACAATATGCTGGAGTGGAAACATGCATATTCCTACACACACATCAACAATCTGATAGATCAGCAAACTTAAAACAGAAGGAATTAAAAACAGAAAATAAGTGAAAGCTTCAATTTAATCCAGCAAGGATCTATTTAATTAACACAGCAATGTGAACACATTTCATCCCTGTAGATGTACCAGTGATATTTGTACAATCCATACACATTACAGCCCAACAAACTCACCACTAAAATGGATTAGCCAGAGCACACTATCCTCATGCTTCTGCTCTGCTACCATGATTAATTTAATGAAGAGCCTTCAATGATATTTTTTAGAGGAACAACTGACCCAGAAAGTCTTTCATTTCTCAGGTTTCTGCGGTGGCACTGGCAGCACCCCTTGTAACAGAGCTGTGTCAGCTCCCCATTGGAACGGCAGCACCCTGTGGCCCCACTTCCACGCCATCCCCACAGCCTTCCCCCCACCTCAAAGCTCTGCTTTGAGAGGAGCAGAGAGCCAAACCTCAGCTCCTTTCCCAGCCACACCAGCCCCAACTTCTGGCGTTCATGAGAGCGCTCATTAAGCAGCACAAGGGCGCTGCTCTGCGGGCACGGTGGGAGCACAGCGCCTGCACCCAGGGTCAAACTGCTTTACAACTCTATGTGACCTTGCAATGCCCCTGAGAAACTGCAGAAATAAAGTGTATGAGAGATTCTCCATAGTTACCTCCCCAAAATACTCGAGATGTTTGCAGCATTCACGAGTGTGGACCATGCAGAGAGTTTCCGCAAAGGAACCTGATCTGCAGGGAAAACTTCATAGGAACATGGCTTTTTGCTACAGTAAAACACACTCTTTTTTCCATAAACAAAATCTGGGCACTACAAACCAAAACATTACCAGTCCAAAATGCAGTGCATTGCTTAATATCTAGGACATCAGTAAAGAGTCAGAAAGCACGAGACAATCCCCTCAGGATGGAGCAAGGAGACAGAGCGGGGAGTGAATCATCAGATTAACTCACCTCATTTATTGGTTCCAACTGTCCTTTTAGACATCCAGGATGAAGCAAAGGGGAACAAAATGAAAAAGACAAAAACAAGTTAGCAATGCTCAAACAACTTTAAATTTTCTGCCATGATGTGCCCCAACCTGGGATGAGTTTGAATTTCTGGTAAGACAGTATCTCATAGATGTTAGAGGAAGAAGAGGTCTGACTGGGAATCAGCTTCTGCCATTTCCAATCCTTCTCTACAGAGCTCCCTTCTTCTCCTCCTTTCCCACAAGCAAAACTCCCAAACCCATTTTGAAGCATGAAAATCCTACTCCTTGCTAGTGGGTATCACATGCAAGCACTTATTTTGTTTTCTTTAGTAACCTGCCTCTAATCGCAACAACTGCTTGCTGCTGACAGCAAACCATATCCAAATTCCTCAGTGGAAATAAAGGCTTTTCTCCACATTCAGCCCATATCAATGCAGTTCCAATGCCTACTCATTAAAGCAACATTTCTAGGAAAGGGTACAGACTGAATACTCTCCATTACATACACATCTCTGGGAACCTCCAGCCTCATCCTCAGATGTCACTTGAAGAACACAAAAGATAGAAGTTAAAGGCTTGAGTCCCACGCTCCCATTCAAAAATCTGCACCACA
The DNA here is from genome assembly GCF_015227805.2 of Hirundo rustica. NCBI lineage: Eukaryota > Metazoa > Chordata > Aves > Passeriformes > Hirundinidae > Hirundo > Hirundo rustica. The sequence continues at coordinate 8,493,339 of NC_053464.1, forward strand.
GCCACCTCCCCCAAGCCACAGAGAAAATCTACAGCAAAGGAAGAAGGCAACACAAACCAGTTCTTTATTCACAAAGCCACGCTTGGAACATTATATATATATATATATATATATATATATATATATATAAGGGACACATTTCCTTTGGAGATTCACTAGCATTTCTGACACCTGGTGAAATGTCTCACCTATTGCACTCCCTTGAAAATGTCTAGAAGTTTCCTATTTGTCCTGGCTGTCCTTGTATATGGGGAATCCCTAAAAGAAAACCCCCCAAAAATACAAAACAATACCAAAAAACCCACGAAAATCTCTATCCTATTCTTCCAAATGCAGAAACTGGCTCCTAGCTTTACACTTATGACATGACACGAGCAGCCTTTTCTGAAGAAGCTGGGATGCAGAAGGTGCCTTTAGTTCCAAGAACTCTCAATGGCTCACATTTTGGTGCAAGCCTTCCTTTTAAACTTCCTGGAAGCCAGTGCTTGTCAAAAAAGCCACCACTTGTTAGTAGGAGCAGTCAAAAGACTGGAAGAGCTGCAGTGCAATGAGACAAGACAGTGATTACAGATACCCATGGGCCAACTGTTTAAGAAAATGCTAAAAGGTTCAAAGGTCTTTATCATTCCTTATTAGTGCATGGTTGCAGCCAAAGCTAGAGTGGTTTAGCAGAGCTGCAAGGAGGATATTTAAACTGCTCCAAAACAAAGCGGCTGGACCGGTGCCACGCGATCGAACGCCGGAGCACGTCATGCAAAGAGAGGGCTTTTCCCAACTGCCCACAGGGACACAGGGCAGGCTCACATGGAACAGCCCTCCTGCTCACCAGCACTCACGGCGACGTGAAGCCACCCCTGAGTGCCACCAGCCCCGAGGGCACACACGGCCATCCCGCAGTACCGTGACACAGTGAGCCTGCGACCACCCACAAATGGGAGGGCAGGGATAAGAACTGAATATTACAGCGCTGAAGAGGTAAACAGGTCAACAGCACCGTGCAGGGCTGAAATGCAGGGGCCCATGAAAGGAAAGCAAACACGACCACCTGTTCACTCACCTCGCTGGCACCAGGCACGAAGGGCAGGGGTTTGGGGAAGGCTGCAGCAGCGGGCTGGTGCTGGGGGATCCCCGGGAAGCACAGCAGCTGCGATGTGCTCAGCAACCTCTGGAGAAGGGCTCAGCCTCCAGGGTCAGAGAGGCACCATCATGCTCTGCCACATCATCCCAGCCGGCCGAGCAGAGAACAAGCCAGACGGGAGCCTCCAGCCACGAGCGAACCCTCATCAAGGGCGAGGCTGGGGGCAGGGCTCCGTCTCCACAACCGGCTGCAGGGCCCCTGGGTGGGGGTCACCTGCTTCAAGTTAGCAGAGCGTCAGTCCCAGCCAGGTGCTCAGACCAGTGACAACAAACCACCGTGGCAGTGCCCCCAGGGATGCTGCAGCAGGGTGGGGTCCTCGCTGGTCACAGACCGCGTTTTGCCCCCGCAGTTACACCCCAGGAAGGGCTCACGAGCTCCATCGGCAGTGGACACCGCAGCCTGAGCGTGGTCCCCTCAGCCACACATCCCCCACATGATCGAGACGCCGGTGCGGGGATAACGGGGTGTTGCCGATGTCCTGCTCCGCACCCGGGTACCCCCACCTTGTTCCCACGGGCCCCGACGGCAGTGCTGCTGAAGGCCTGTCCGACCCCGCTCCAGACCCCGCAGGACACCTCGGGCGGGGTCCACCCGCGGCTGCTCCAGCCCGACTCCCGGGGCAGCTCCCTCAGCATCCCCGCTCCCCTGAGCATCCCCGCTCCCGTCAGCGCCGAGCGGGAGGGGAGCGGGGCACGGCGGGGCGAGCGGAGAGGGACACGGCCCCGCGGGGCGGGGGACACGGGTGGCGCCGGCAGCGGGGTCTGTACCGGGGACCGACCGGTCGGAAATGCCCCCCCGCCCCGCTCGGGGTCATCGCGAACCGGGCGGCTGCGCTCGGGGCAATAGCTGGGAAGCGGGAGGCTCGGGGATCCCTCAGCATTTGAACCGGCCCGACAGAAATTGAGCCCCACAACGCTGGGAGAGCTCATCCATCACGGCGCAGCCAGGGCTCCCCGCAGCCCAGGGCGCCGGTGCCCCGCACCCGCCGGACCCTGCCCAGGCTGGGGCGGCCCGGGGCATCTCGGTCTGCCCGCGGGGTTCAGCATCCTCCTCCCTCCAAGAAGTCCTTCTGCGGGATAGGGACGGGCTCCCACGGCCCCGGGGCCATCCCGCTCCCCCAGCAAAGAGAGGCCCGAGGGCTGCTCGCCAACCCCGCGGGCATCCCCTCCTGCCCCGGCGCCCCGCTAACAACAGCCGCCGGCCCCGCTCCCGCCCCGGCCCCGCCTGGCCCCTCGCCCGGGGGTTGCCGTCGCCTGCGGGAACTCCTCCCCAGAAGTTAACCCGAAGTTGCGCACCCGCACCGGGCACGGAGCACGGTGGGGGGGCCCCGCCGCGGCACCGCGCCCGTCCCGCAGACGCCCCAGAGAGACCCCCCCCCCCGTCCCCCGGCGGTCACCGCCGGCCCGCCGCTCCGCACGCACCTGGATGTACGCCATGGCTCCGCGGGGCTCCGCGGGCGCGCACCGCCCCTCCCGCCGCGCGGCCCCACCCGCGCCGCAGCGGCACCGCCCCGGGCGGGGGGACGGGGGCGGCCCCGGGGGCGGCGGGCGGCGGCTCCGCGGGCAGCGGCAGCGCGGGGCCCCGGGGCGATGGGGCGGGCGGCGGGCGCGGGGCCGGCGCTGCCGGCGGGAGGGAGGGAGGGAGGGAGGGAGGGAGGCTCCCGCCCGGCCCGGCCCGGCCCGGCCCTGCCCGCGGAGCCTCCGCGGGCCCGCAACAGGTCCGCCGCAGCGCGGGCGAACACTGACCTCCAGAGGGCCCGGCGCGGAAATTCAGGGATGCGAAGCCCTCCTGGCCTCCTGGCCCCCGGGGGGTCCCGGCGGAGGCGAGGGACGGGCGGGTGCGAGCGGTGGCCGTGGCTGATAAAAGAGATTTCACGGCAGCGCTTTCCCGCGAAGAGTTCGCTGGGTGAGAAGACGCACCTGAGTTTGGAGACAGATGCGGTTGTTTGTGAGCTCGAGTGAACAAAGTCAAAACGTGCAAACTCACCCCAGCTGAGAGACGAGGAGCGGGAGCGAGCTCGTAACCCACAGACCACACCGAGCATCCCGTCCCTGCGCTGATGTGTTGGGTCCAGCCAGAGGCAGGGTGGGAGGGAACGTGGTCCACAATGGGCAAATCCCACCACGGGGGTGGCTGGACCTGGAGAGCTCAAGTAGCAAAACACTCCTGGGGTCAAACTCTTGAAAGGGAAAGCACAGGGAAAGTGAAGCTTTTCAGCCGTTCTTTTGGTCACCACCTGGGTGACACACAAACAAGAGGCTTCCCGGCATCCTGGTGTAAACAAAGGCTTCTGCCCTCGGTTTTGGAGGAAGCTCTCAGGCTACACTTCTGGCACCTTCCTGGTACATTGATTCACTCTAAACCCTGGAGAGAGGCAGAGAGAGGCAGCAGCTTTCAGCTCAGGCCAGCTGGACCGTCAGGGCACCTCCCTGACTCGCCACATTTCAGTTTACTGTGGTGAGTGGTGAAAACATCTCCTGCTCTGGAGAAGGGGACACTACAGCCTCAGATATTGGCCAGCCTGAGAACGCTGGTGACTGCTGCTCCCTGTGGCAAGGAGGGAGCATCTGGGCCAGGATGTCTTTGGAAAGCTCTTGCATTACTGATCTCATTTAATGGCCCATTTAAGTTCTTGTTGAATTCAATGAAAAACTGCTGTTGACTTCCGTGGGAAGGGCCATACTCTGAATTTAAAAAAAAAAAAAAATGAACTTGCTTTTTCCCCTGGGAGAGCAGCTAGTGCTTTAGAAGAATAATTATCACAGTGGAGATAAGCAAGAAAAAGCCTGTAATGCTTACTTGTTTCAGGCAGTTTTGAGCATATGATTAAGTGGTGGTGCAAGTTATTTGTCAATTTTTGCTCTTTCATTCTTCTTAATTCCACTTCTTTCCAAGTGCCAGTGTTTAAAATGTCAACCCTTACTTTGAATATTGTTGCTCTTTTCACCACTGTCTTGATGCAGCTTGCAATAACCAAGTGCACAGATTTTATTTTTTTTTCATGTTGCAACATAATGAGGAGAGAGGCTTAAGCTTTCAGGCAGATTTTTTTTTTTTTTTTACTCCTTAAAGGCAGAATGCTGTGAGTCACAAAACTGTGGAAGGCACTACACAAACATAATGTGCATGTTTGTACTTATTCCTTTAAAAAAACTTTGACAGAAGAAAAAGATCAAATGCTGCATCACTTCATACTGACTTTTTTGGATGACACATATAAAAATTATGAGCCAAAAAAGAAGAGCAAAAGAAGATTCTATGGGAAGTCACCAATACTATTGATTTTTACATGAAAGGAATGCTTTCCTTTCCCTTTCACATGCTTTGGTAGCAGCTTATAGCACGAAGCCGTAAGACACACGTGCTCCCCTTGCACACTCATACATATACATGCATCTAAGTGCTTTTTACACCATGACATGAAGGCTTTTAGATGATTTTCTCCCAGCACACATATTCACTAAGCAAGCACAGCTCTAACCCAAGGAATATGACAAGGATTCAAAACAGTAGACAGGTGGTTATTGTAAAATCTAATTTCAAATCTGCATATGGCTGATGCTCTGATTAAGCTCTGCTTCTACAGCACTCAGAATAAACAGATCCATTTGACATAATGACAACATAACCTTTGGATGTCCTTTGCTGTGCACGCTCTGTGTCTGATAAGACACATTCCATACTTCCCACATGTAATGGCTGTGATGCAGATGGTGAGGCTTGCAAATGCAGAATTTTTAAGCAGAAAACTAGGAAATGAGTAGTGCTTTTGCAGAAGAGGATTTTGTGGCAGATTTCTATTCTTACTAATACACACTGGGAATAACATCAGCTACATCCAAAGCATGCACTCAAACCATTACAACCAGCCCAGCAGTAGCAAAATCTACCTCCAGCACAGCAAATCAGTTCAGCAGCTCGTCAGACAAACCAAACCAGGCATGTTGGTATTAAAAATGCTGTGCTATGCCCAAACCTACCCAAAGACTTTCAGCCTCTTTGTGCCTTAAAGTTAAGAGAAAAGAGCATCACTCTGAAAAAGTAAAGCAAAGGAAGGCAATCTGATGGCTATTTCAGAGCATTTTCATTTGAATCCTACCAAAGCAGCTGACAGTGCTTTCTGCTGCAAGGGGGAAGCAAGAAGAACAGAGGCTATACAAGGTAAGATGAGGTGTCTTCCTCTGCTGTTCTTTTGCCAAATCCTTATTATCACCACTTGAGCCTGCTGGGATAGCCAGCTACCACTCTGCCTAAAAAGAAGCTTATCTCCAGATGTTTTTATAAATGGCAAGCCACTGTAGCTGGTGCTTCCCCACTGCTGTTGGCAGCTGATAAATGTCCAGCTCCTCTTGTCATTACAGAATTGACTTCATTTCCTCGCAGCACCATCCCTCCAATAAAGGTATCTCCAATTAACTCTTCAGAACCATCTCTAGCAACGTTTGTCTCTTTACAGGCTTCATGGAAATGCAGTTTCTTTCTCTGTGTGATTTTCATGCTTGTTTCTGCCTTGGATTTGTACCCTGAAGGGGCAAATCCAGGAGGTTTTATTCAAGAAGTTCTGGGCAACCCAGAGCAGAACTGTTTCCTACAACCTGTACCCAGGAGAGGCCTTTCCTCCCAGTCTTTCAGCAGCAAGGATTAGCTTTAACTTTGCCATGGGGACCTGTGTTTGTTCTAGCTCTGTGACTCAGTGGCAGGGGCAGTGCCAGGGAATGCCTGAAGTGAGATGAGCTGAGCTGAGCTCCATGCTTCCTGCTGATGGCAAAGCTGCAAGCTCAACCCTGCCGGCTGCCTCCCAGGCTCACGTGCTGTTCCCTTCAATCCTTTCTCCCAAATTCCCGCTGGGCATCGTGCCCAGACAGCTCAGTTTGGAGAAGTGAAAGGTTACGCCCTTGCCCTACATCATTGCCGGTGTACTTCAGGGATCAGTGAGAAGCCTGGGCTCCAGCTCTGTCTCAGGCTCTGGTCCCTTGAGGCATGAGAGAGTCACAGCAACTGATCCTGTGCCAGTGATGATGCAGTTTCCAGCAGGAACTTGGGCTGACATCAGTGTGACAGACACGGATTTCAGCTAGTGACAGAAGGGGAAGGTGCTACAGCCCATTTCCATGACTCACCCGGCCTTTGGTCTCAGCTGCCTCTAAATCAGCCCGTCAGCAGCACAGACACCTGTGCATGTGCGTGATGTGGAGCCAGGACACCATTTCCAGGCTTCTGCACTGCCGGTCCCGACTGCTCTTTACCTTTCATTGCATTTCTTCTTTGCAATTTTCCTAAGCTCTTATCCCTTTACGGACTGGCATTACCTACCCCGGGCTCCCCCTCTTGTCACATCTCCTGGGCCGAAGTCACGCCCGTGCCCAGGAGGAACCCGCTGGTGCTGTGCCCTGGGAAACTCTCCTCTGCTTCACTTCACAAACAGCCACTGCTGATGCCGCATCTTGCAGCACATCTGAGTTATTAACTGGCCACCTGGCAGCTCCCTAATTGGTAATATCAGTAAAAGCACATTTTTCTCTTTTCTTAACTCTCCAGATAAAGCAGTTAAATTTGATCTAAGATCCTCACATCCTCATTGCCTCATATAATTTGTAATGACCTTGCCTATGCCACAAAAAAAAAAAAAAAAAAAAAAAAAAAAAATTACAGCTACTTTTTTTACTCTCACACACTTTCTAGTTTCTCTTTAACATACACTCTGGCAGGGAACTGAATGACACAGCATAATCTGCTAAAGCTTTTTCTATAGTAAACAGAGATAAAAACCACAGCCAAAGGGCATGCAGGCTCCGAGGAAGCAAGCACCGTGTGTGTTATCGTACCGAGCGCTCCAATCCAGGTTCCTGCTCGCAGGAAAGCTGTCCCTGGAGGGAGCTGTCACTGCCCGGTGAGCTCATCTCCATCCATGGAGCTCATCTCCATCCATGGCCCAGCGCTGGTCTGGCACAGCAGAGCCCTCGGTGGCTTCACACAGCGTCACTTGTGTGAGCCGAGTGTCGAGGGGGCACGGTGGCTGCTAGGTCAGATGTATAAATATGAATTTGAGGTGGTGTTCTTTCACTGACCTCATTTTGCATTGAAGACGAGCCCTCCCTGGCTCGCAGGGTCGCCCCTGACGCGGCAGCGGTGGGAGAGAGCCCGGAGGAGGCACAGCGCCGCTGAGGCTCTTCTGCTTTGGAACTCATTCCCCACATGGAGGCCAAAAAAGCTTGGATAGGGCACGCTTTGGGTAAGGATAAAAAGCCTAGAGTATTTTCAGACTTCCGAGGAGAGAACATTGTATTTACAGGGAAGTTTAGTTCTTCGGTTGCTTTTGTAATTCAATTTGTTCATGACTGGTTTATTCAGGCTGTAGGGTTGAGGAGTTAGCTGCTAGATTTCTTTTCCAGGCTCACATTTCTAACTGTTTGTGGACATAGGACAGAGCTATTTTTGTAATATAAATCATTACAGAGAGAATATCTCACAGTCCCCGCTGAAGCAAATTCCTAAGGAAGAGAGCTCTATTTTAGAAGTAAATTTCTGCTTCATATTTTTTTCAGTTTAATGACTGAGAAACAAGGGTCACTTCTACCAAGAGGAGCTGGGTGGGAGCTGTGGATGTGGCTTCCCAAGCCCTGGGGGATCGAGGGGGATCCTGGTGAAGGGGCTGAGCAAATGGGGACAGAACCTAGGCTTCAAGGTGACACAACTCTAGAGATAAAGGCAGTCAAGATACTTTCAGTGCCCACCTTAAAAATACAGTATCTTCTAAAAAAGCCAGAGTGTGGGATTTTTAGGATAAGGCAAACTGTCTCAACATCATCTCTCTGAGACTCAGGGACAGAGTTGTAAAATAAATGCTGAGAGCTTCAGTTGTGTTACAGACTCATGGATGACTTATTTTAGAAGAGTTCATCCCCTGGAAGTTGTTTGAATAACTGTGCTATGACTCTTCCCATTTAATTCACACTAATTTGGCAAGTCACAATTCATATTCATAGAGTCATCAAAAAACTACATCAAACCTAGCAAGTGGACAGAGAAGGAATTAGAACTTACAGGTTTCTCCTTTCCAGCAGTGGCTTAAAGATGTAAATTAACAGAGAAAGAGATGTGGTTAAGCACACTTTCTTCAACAGAATCAGCAAGGCTTTATAACTGAGCCCTGGGCCATGCAGCTGTGAAATACTGGAAAAGTTATCCAAAACCATTTCAATATAGCTCATAAGAGAAAAGCTTTTAAATTATGAAACAAAATAACAAAACAGAAAAATAAAGGTTGCTTAAAGCCTTTGGAAAAAACAGTATCAACAGCAGCAAAATCCACTTCTGAGCTGCAAAGGAAAAGCTACAGAATATGGAACAGAATATGTTCAGGATCATTCAGCTGCAAATATCAAATCATGATTTGCAAAAATATGCCCTAGACAGCTTCAGAATTCAACAGGTTCAGAAGGGCATGACTGTTTTGATGACAAAAGGTTCTGTTTCCAGTCATCTCGTCGCAGCAGCAGAGACCATTACATCTGGTTTTCCTGCTTTGCACATCTCATTAAGCAGATGTGCAAAATACTGTATAGTGCAGTAGAACTAAACTTGGTGGGCTAAAGGGGCAATTTGCATTCTAAAGCACTGCATTGCTGTAGCTGAGAAATAAGGGGAAATCCTGAACATTTCTGCCTTGAAAGGACCCTGGTTTCACCTGTCTGTTTCTGTTGTTGAATTCTTTTCCTCCTCTCCGTTCTGTGCATTTACCCTGCAGCGTTTTCAGTGGGTCACAGCTCTGCTGTGGAGGAAGGCTGCAAATCCATCTAAATGCAATCAATATAAAGGAACCAGGTCCTTTCCAAATTAAAATTTCCTTCTCACAAGGAATCACTTCTTTGGACGTTAATGGAAACCGAAATCACTACACACACAGCAACACACACCGTGCTCTCTGCCGTTCAGAGCTGAGCTTGGAAGGCAAACCTGTTTTCATCACGGACTGAACCAGGCTCCTATGCAAATGTCTGCTAAAATCCAGGTGATAACATTCTTCCTTGCTGCTGGGAGTCCCCCGGGTGTCTGACTGAAAACCCTGTTCTTACAGATCAGATGGGAATACTTTTGATCTTGGGGCTGCTCCTCATGTTACGTAGGTAGCAGCATGTTATGTTCCTCCCCCGTAATGTGCCCAGTAACCGAGCAATGCTGTCAGGGAAGATGTCCCTGCTCCTGAGCAATGTCCTGGTGTGGGTCCAGCCCCACCCTGCTCCTCATCCCGCTGTGCCAACAGCTCAGGCTGTGTCACCTGCCGTGACGGGTGACAAACTGTTTCCACTGGCCCCAGGAAAGCAGCTTCTATGAGTCAAGGACTGCTCCAGCCCTCTCCCAAGGGAGGGAGCTTGCTTGTCCTCCTCCCTGCAGCATCCCTTTCCCAGCCTGGGACTGGGGACCTCGTTAGCAACACAAATAAGTTTCCAAGCAGAAAAGGGACAAAAGTAAATCTGATCTCATCCCGGCTTCCTCCCCCACTGGAAGAACCGGAGCGGCTGTGGCCAGCACGTGACTGCCATCTTGTCCCCATTCCACAGGGATGCCACTGAAAGGTTATGAAAATACTGTGCAGGATGAAGAAAGGAGGCATCCATCTGCTCCCTTCACTGCAAGGGCCTGCTCCCTCTGGGAGCCTGGGCCAGGGAGATCTGCTGAAAACAAAGCCTAGGTGCTCTCCAGGGATAAAGATGTGCCTGAGCAGTCAGGACAGCATGCTCTGGTGTGTGCAGGGTCCTGTGTTCAAACACCTTATTCACTCAAAATTAACCTTCTGCTCTGCAACTTGAAAGTTTCCGGGGTAGCTCTGTTTGCTGACCTCTGAGACTGAGCAGTTTTATACAAATAAAATACCTGTGCACTTCACATACAGCTACTCCAATGGCAGTCAGGCAAACAGATACTCAAACTGCAGCACTGCCGGAGCCCTTGGAAATCAAAGTCTCATTATGAAGGTCTTTATCAGCTAAAGAGATAAATTTCACACCAAAATGACCCCTTTTCACGGTCCCTCCAGCTGCCAGACAGGTGAACAGCTGACATTTCAGAAGGCAGGAAGCAGGGCTCGCACCACATCTCCTTCACAAGAGTTACAACCCTGACAGCTCTGGCTGAAGAAGTTCATGCAAATCCCACGGTTCTCCCTCAGAAACACTGTCATGTTTTGCACTGAGGGCTGCCTCTCCTGATGCCCAGCCAGGTAGTGACCGTGTTCCCCAAGGTGATTGTCCCTCCTTGCAGTGTACCTGCTGCCTTCCCTGCTTATCCCTTTCTCCCACCATCTCCCCTCCAGCTGAATCTATGTGGATGTCTCTGTTGTCATTCTAAATCAGATACTAATCTCATCCAACAGCATCTCATTATAATTAGCTCTTAATTGCCACTTAACACAGGGATCGTTTTGGAAGGCCATAACAATTCTTCCTTGAGGAATTGAGAGTTAAAAGCTCGTTATGGGCCCCTATACACCCTTTGGGTAATGAAAATGATTTCAAGAGGCAAATTTAAAGCACTGCTGTGCACACAAACTCTGCAGACAGGATTTATATGGTTTCCTGGAGCACTAGTGGCATTTTCAAGGAGCAAACCGCAGAAGTCAGTGTGTTTTGCTACCAGTCTCCCTCTGTCCCTCCCTCACGCACTCACCATGTCTGAAAGTCACAAAGTGGGAACATTTCAAGAAGCACCTGTAAAATGCAAGGGGTTAATGTCGCAGTAAAGTTGCATTGCTGCTGCTCTGCTGGAACTGGTGGCCCCAGCCAGGTGCAGCACATCGTGAAGAGTCTGCATTTCAAGGCAGCCAGCACTCAAAGAGCCAGGAGATAAACAGACTGTGAGACAAAACTCATCCTTAGGCACATACAGGGCTTCGGCGAGACTTCCTTCATTCCTGAACAAGTCAGGCTCCTGCGAGACTTGAAAATGGCCAATTTGCCGAATTCTTACCAAGATCTCCAGGGCTCCCCCAGCAGAAGCCACAACTGGGTGCCAGTTCACTTTATTTACTCATCCATCCCTCAGTGCAGCAGTGAGGAGACAGAGGCCTGATGCTGCTCAGGTCCTCAGGCTCATCCACACGGTGCCAACAGGCAGTTCAGCGTCTGTTCACAGCCCTGGGAAACACCACCCTGAAATAAAAGGGGAGAAATGGGCCTGCTGCTTTCTCAGAGTCCACTGCAGCTGTTCTCCCCCCCACTCCCCTTTGTTTTTTTACTATTCAGCAGATGTCATTATTTTTGGTAGGGCCTGAATGACTGCTGAGCTCGAGTGGCTTCTGGGGAAGGCATATAGGCTCTGTGCAGAAATATTTTTTGGAGAAGTGCCCATTATTCACAATCCCTATGACTAGCAAGTTTCTCTTTTTTGAAATACACTTCAACAAGCTTCCAACGGGGCATGACAAAAAGGGATGCTCAGAAGACACACTCATGCCCCCCACACAATCACCTCTTTGGCAGCAGCCTTTCCACCAGCAAACAGACCCAGAGGTGAGAACTGCACAAAATTCAGGGCTCCTGAAAATCCCTCCTGTAGAAGCCAAGCCTGCACAGCCGATTTAAATGAAGAAAAAGTCTGTAGTGTGCCCGTTCATTTGCTGATGTTTTTTATGCCTAAACGTGGTCCTAGGAGAACTTCCAAGAAGCAGCAGGAATATATTCCTAAATGCATTGCACAGCACAGAGAAGTCTCTTGCAACAGAAATAGAGGAATGACTCATTTCCTCTGCAGCGGCTGCTCCGGCATTTCGCTCGCACAGGCAGTGGAGCAGCTCCCTGTGCCATGTCGGGAGGAACTGGAAAACTCAAGAGCAGTTTCCAGCATGTGTGAACCTACCTGAATTTCGATTTGCCTTCAAAACCAGTGATCCCTGATTGTCATCTGGCGGAGCACAGGAGACAGATTGGCAAACTGCACCCAAACACTCCCTCCCTCGATGGGAGTTTTGTATTTCAGCGTTTTAATTTTGCACAGGATTAAACCCTGAAAGAGAGAGCTGAGAGTTTCCCTCTCTGTTGCCCTAGCCTGAAGCAGTACACACATGGATTTGTCAGTGAATTCAGTTTCAAGTTTCTCTTCTCCCCTACTTGAAACTGAAAGGAGTGGACTGAAATTGCCAGGGAGAAGTGAGCTATGGGTTGGACCTCGCTGCTGTTCTTCCTGTTTCTACAGCTATTTGTTTTCAGTCGGTACAGTGAGACTTCTCAAAGCAACTCTTACACTTCCCCCCTAGGAACCCATCATAAATTTTTGGTCATTTTTGGTAACTTTTCTTCTTTAATTTGATAGCTGGTAATCTTCACAGCACTATCTCCATCAAGCCTGTCTGCTCGTTTCCTTACATCTCCTTTTTCCCTCCCCCCACCCAGATTATCATGGGCACTCTGTGGCAGGGATAAAAGCCAATAGACAATCACAAGTATCATGAAATCACTAACAAACCCTTGTCACATCCAGCCCAGCGAGCTGAGTATTCTCCATGCAGCTCTGGATCCATTTTTCAGGGGTTTTGTGGTTTGTTTGGTTTTTCTTTTGTTGTTTGGTTGGTTTGGGTTTGGTGGGTTTTTTTGGGGGGAACTCCCAGAGACATCAAGAAAAGCAGTTTGTCATTGGAGTACACTGAATTCTTCCGAGTCTCTGAATCACCATTGCTATCCTTTAAAAAAAAACAAAAAAAACCCCCAAGGCTTGTCACAGAACCTGGCACACGACGACATTTGATGCACACACGTGGGTAGCAACCTTTAAGCGTTTTGCATATAAATCGTTACTTGAATCCACAGGCTGTTTACAGACACAGAACACACATTACCTAAATAGCTCTGCGGCTGATCTCTTAAAAAGCAGTTGCAAATATGCCAGTTCTTGTTTACTTATTTAAGACAGGACACCGAAGGCACACGCACAAGAGCAGAGGCAGTCTCTTAATTAGCCACCTCATGTTTGAAAACCCAGACAGATCTATCCATGGTCAGCCCTCCATATCCTGCTTATTTTAGAGCCGGGAACTACTTCAGCCTCTCCAGTAAGCACAGCACTGTGCTCCAAAGCATCAGCAAGCACTGCAGGAGAATCCTTGTGCTTGAAGGGGTACCAGTCCTTAGTCCTTCCTCAACCACCAACTTCCCAGTGCTGTCAGCCCAAGAAAAGGGGGAGTGCTTTTCTGCCAGCTACTGAAAATTATGTCACCTACCTCAGGGAAGACTCATCAGGCAGACATTTAAAGAGGTGACACAAGAAATAAACCAGCCTGGAACAGGAAATGTCCCGTGTCTGACATCTTTTGGAGCCTTATGAAAATGGGATGCACAAATCAGACTCCCTTCGAGCCAGCTTTAACTTGCATTAGCAGTATTTAATCAGCAATTCACTGCTGACCTTGGCTGCATGACAAGGAGGTATTTGCAAAAGGATGGAAAGATTTTAAACAATTTATCCAATGACTTGGATGCAAACAGGCTTTTCTTTAAACACCAAGCATGCAAGCCCTTAGGCCAGTTAATTTTTTGTTAACAGATTTATCACAAAAGGAAAGTACTGTGTTTCTTTCCTGTTTAATAGGAACTCGGGCTTAAAACAAAGAAATATATCAGAGCAAGGATTGGAGACCAGAGGATGCTTTTAAGGAAGGCATTAATAAGAGATAATGTTATTAAAGTTTTAAATGCATTTTCACCATGCTGATTTGAGTGGCTGAGTGTTGACACTAAATGTTGACATTTTTCCAGACTTTGCCAGCAAGAAGCCCGTTAGCCACACTGTGCCAGCAACTGCTGCCCCTGTCACAGGAGCAGCTCCTGCAAGGTAAAGGCAGGCACACAAAGACCTGGAGAAGCCACTTCCAGCCTGGCTTTGATGCAATGAATTTAAAAGCTCAGGGCCTCGCTGTTATTTCATTCCTAGGGAATACCAGCACAAGCCATGTGTATAGATCTTACCAAAGACTAATAAAGGACCGGTAATTTGCTGGCCCATCCACAAAACTCCTGCTGGCTTCAGCAGGACTTTTCCCACATTTAATAAAGGCATGACCTACACGGTCTGGAACGGAGACGTGTCTGGACATGCCATGCTGAAGGATCACACCTACTGTGAGATGAAGCCCTCGCTTTCCATCAAGCACCACAAAGAGCAGATCTGCAGCAACCCAGCGCTGGAGCCAAGCACACAGGAACTCTGAGCAAGCCAACCACAAACCCCAACGTGCTCCATTTCAGAAGTCAGCACCACCACAGACAGTGCCAGCCGTGCTCCACTCTCTTCTGGCTCTCCTCCACATCCCTCTGCACAACTCCCAAGGCGTGGACTTCCTGCTTTTCCATTATTTTGCCACTTTGGTAGTCTTCTAGAGAGCACATAAGCCTGCCAATTACAGTTCTGTGGCTGCAGGTAGCTTTTAGTGAAAAAAAGGCAACAAGGAATTTGAATCTTGAGGCACAGATGCTTTAACACAATTGTTTATTATTACAGTGAAATATTCAAACAAAACCACCAACTTTTCATGGAAACAAAGTGCAAATGTATTTTGGAATTAAATAGGAAATGAATTTATAAATGTTTCATTAAAATGGGCTGACACTTTGAGCCTATAAACACTTTTAAAAAACCAAAACAATAGCAGCTGAACACTTCGGTTTTATCTTTGGTCTTACGATTAACCAGCAAAAATTAGTTGTACCAGGAAAGTCCATTACAAACAGATACTTAAAATTTACATTACTCTGCAGAGATTCAAGATCATAAGAGGAATGTTTGCAAGATATTTGGTCAGATAAAATGTAATGCCTTTGAGAAACAGACAGCATTCTTCAACACAAAATGGAATTACATATATGAATTTTGGTACTGTAAATTAACTTATTCTCTTGCAGGTGTGACTTCTCTTCCCAATCAACATTCAATAAAAACTTCATTTACACACTCTTTGCAAAATTAGGTTACAGGGAAGAGAACCAAGAGCCCATGTTAGTGCTAAATAACATGCTCTTTTTTCCGTGTTTGTGTTTCTGTTTACACACACACAGGCAACCCTACTGAATCCATGTGACATTTTAACAACTACAGCCTTAGCAAACAGAAATTCATAACCTTGTTGTGTATCCATGGGCTGGGAGAGGAGGAAGAAGGCAAAAGGGCCACAGGATTATTCGTATGGGCCAAGTTCTCTGTGCACATCCCTGCAGATAAGGCCCTGTAACAGCTCCAGCACACAGCAGGCACCAGGGCTGTCATGTTTCTGTGGAATAAGATGAATGTTGTAACAGAAACTCAATTTCTATCAGCTCCTTTCCTCAATCATATTCATGAATGCATGCTTTAGAGCAGATAAGGAGAATACATTTAATATCTCAGTTGTACACCTGAGCCACCAAGTGCACACACATTGCTCCATGGCAGGACGCCTCCACTTCAAGAGGGCTCATCCAAAGCTTAAGGTGAAAGCCACATGCATTTTCCCCATTATGAACTCAGAACACGTCTTGCTGAGCAAAAACCTTGCATTGAAGATCCACCTGCACAGCTGAGGGTTTGCCCCACTTTTTACCCTGATGGACTCAACTGCTTTGGAAATATTGTCAAAACAAAACCCACTTACATCTCTTTACTCTACACTCCAAATCCACTTGCTTTCAACAGTTCTCCCCCAATTTTACACAGTGTCCTTTGGCTTGTTTGTAGTGCATCTTCACTGAGAGTTTACCATCATTGTCACTCACCCCTCAGCCCAATGCTCATTTTCTAAACTATTTACATTCTCCACCACCTCTTCTTGTCATGCATTTTCCAATGCAACTCTCTTCTCCTGACATTACTACATTTTAGTGAGGAAGTCCTTACCAAGTCCATTACAGGTTTCCATGTATTGTGGCAATGCTAAGCAAATGTACAGCCCTTTCCAAAGAAAAGATCCCTTTTCAGAGACAGGGATGCAGTGATACAAACAGACAGACAGCTGACTGGAGTGATCACGATGCCAGAATTAACAGCTCAAGGGTTTTCATGTCAAGAGTTCAGGCAGCCACAATAGCCTGGGCTGGCCATCTAGTTCTTTGGGCAAAAGATTCAATGGCTTTGATTGCAGAACTGCATCTTATTTTAAATACCAAGAAACACAAACCTGCAAAAATAGTACGTATCATAGTCTGCTACAAAAAACCCAACAACACAGAAACACCAATGTAGCTGACTTAGTCTTAAATACCATGTGCAAAGAACATTTGATCAATACTACCTATAAATACACTATTTGTATTTGTAGAAAGAAGCACAGTGCTTCAAATACAAAAATAACCCAGCTTGTGGGTGTGACCTATGCCATAATTACCTGAAAATATGACTGCAAGAGCAGTTAAAGAAATAGAAGTAGGCAAACATCTGCCTAGGGAGTGTTTCCATTTAGAAAAATAGATTTATATAAAGCTCCATAGATTTTGAAAATGTTTGTTTTATGTTCTGATGCACAGAACTGTAAGGCACACCAACACATCAGGGAGAGGAAAAGCAGGCTAGTAACTTCAGGCTATCCTAAAGCTTCCCAGAAGTTACACTTGGTCCTTCACAATTCGAGAGTGCTCGCTTGGGACACAGCATTGCAGGTAATAATGCTCAGCTTCCCAAGCACCAGCAATTTAGGAACACATTTTGGAACTTAATACAACAAATACCTGAGCAGGTGACCAAAAAAAGCAAGGATTTGAAATTCTGAATTCTCTGACACCCTGGCACACCTGCAGTAGTAGCTAAGGACACTTGCAAACCTGGCTACACCACAACTTGCCAGATTATTTCAGCAACTGGGACACAACCAGACAAAAAATGGCAATTATCTGCCTGATAGTTATACTCAGAAGACACCAGAATCTTGTAGTCCAAGACTGCCACTGTACCACGAACCAGTGCTAAATAATTCTGAAGTACCCTGAAATATTTTACTTCCTTCTCCCCATAATAAAATAACAATTTTCCATAGTACAGCACTAGCAAATCCCATGAAGGTTATTTGGTTCAAACACTGACACAATCAGACAACTGGTTAGGCAGTCATCTAAAAATCTCACCAAACTCCTACCAGGGAACAGGAGGGTGCCGCAGTCACTTATGGCACCGAGATTTGGACTGGTTTGAGGTTTGTTCCAAAACATAATACAGAATTTCTTATCTTGTTGTTGGTCCTTGAGGTAAAGCATAGTCTAAGAAAATAATACTTGAATACAGAAACAAATAATGAAACTCAACTAGAACCCACAAACAAATGAACCTCAGAGTATTTCTTTAAAAGGTTTTCCTTGGGATAATTCAAACACCACTTCTTTAACAAAGTACTAATGCCTCCTCAATAGCAATATTTAGTGCAGCCAATTATCCTAAAAATAAGGCCTTTGTGAAAATAAAGTGCTATTTGTTCCCTTCTATCTGCATTTCAATCCTTCAGGATAACCTTCACTTGAACACAAATGTGAAACTAGATTCTTCATCCTGTTATCAGAGCAGTTTCACTTCTTCCCTCAAGTTTACATTAACATGTGTTACATTTCTATTCAGCACAATGTGCTCGATTACCCAGGAAATTTAAAGCATGGCATTGAGCATTTCAAACTGTGATCCACACCCATGCTCTAGTGCTTATCACATCCTAAGAACATCTTGGTACATTGATGGATGGGGGTGGGGGAGACTTTGCACTTAGAAGATTTTTAAATCCCACATGGATTTTGCATCATAAAAAGAAACTCTCAGAAATAGCTCTATTTAGCCACTAAGACAAAAAGTTAACATGGATTTCTTAAAATGTCAGTTTGAGCCCTTTAGTTTGCAAACTGTCGACTGAAGGCAACACTTGACCACTACGGCGAAATGTCAAAATCTTCCCACGTACAACCAATGACAACAAGAACCACAATTTCACTAAGTCTTGGCCTGGTCTTCTCAGGTCAGGAACAAACCCACGGAGGCACATTTCATCAGTCCCACCCCGCTCAGGCAGATGCAGGCTCTTGAAGCGCCAGCGATCCGGGAGTGTGCGATGCCCCGGGAGCGTCCCCGGGTGCCAGCAGCTCTCCCAGGCACCAGCTCACTCTGCCGGCGGCTCCTGCTTGGCCTCAGCGATGTGTCGGCACGGGGCGGGCACCGGGCGCAAGTACCGCGGACTGCTGTACATCCTGATGATGTGCGGGGCCTGGATCCAGGTGCTGATCAGCTGGAAGGCTACAAGGTCCAGCGTGGGCCCGTCGAAGGCAGACAGCAAGTTCACGGGGGCCGCTTCCTTGAGGAACCGGGGCAGTGCCACGGCCTCGGGGATGCTGGTGTTGCCCAGGAAGAAATCCATCAGCACCTGCTTGCGCAGGCAGTCCCTGAGGAACAGCACCAGGTCCTCCAGCCGCTCCACCAGGAACCGCTCATCCCAGGCCTCCAAGGGCCCCTGCAGCAGCAGGGAGAAGAGGGCAGTCTTCAGCAGGTAGGAGGAGAGCACTCGGCCCCACTGGGAGCAGAAGGGCTCCTCCAGGCCGTGCTTGCGGAGGTCCCGCAGGCCCTTGAGGATCTGCAGGCACTTGAGGTGGCAGGAGGCGGCCGGGGCCTGCTCCTTCAGCCAGCCCAGCAGCCGCTGCTCCTGCCGCGAGGCGTTGAGGCCCCAGAGCGCCTCGGGGGCCAGGGAGCCGTGGGGGCCCTCGGGCGGCAGGGCCGTGAGGTAGAGCGCGTCGCCGAGAGGGATGGCTGGGATGAGGCGCACGGCCATGGAGATGTGGCAGCAGACGTAGTCGGAGCAGGGCACGATGTGCAGCGTGGGCGGCTGCCCGGGGCACGCCGAGAGGCTGACGCGGCACCGCTCCTGCAGCCGATACCGCACGGCGCCCAGGCACCGCTGCAGATGGCCCTGGAACCAGCGCAGCACCAGCCCCGAGGAGAGGTGGCAGCGGCCCTGCAGCTCCACGCAGAAGCCCTCGGCAAAGGGCCGGCAGCGTCGCGTCCAGCCGTCCCTCGCCCGCAGGCCGCAGACGAAGGCGCCGCACGGCCCCGGCCCGTCAGCGCGGCGCGGCTGGGGCTCCAGGTGCGGCGGCAGCCGCAGCGGCACCAGGATGTCGAAGCAGTCGGGGCTGCGCACCTTGTGCTGCTCGTAGGCGCTGCCGATGCGCACGAAGTCCCCGCGCAGGCTGAGAGCCAGCGGGCCGGGCTGCAGCCCCTGCGCCTTGGCGGCGCGCACCAGCTCGGCCACCACCCGCCCCACGTGCGCCTTGCTGTGCCCCAGCACGTGGGGCGACACCCGCAGCTGCCGCGCGTGGAACCGCTCCAGAGCTCCGCGCCGCGCCCCCGCCGCCCACCGCGCCCCGCCGCGCCGGGGGCCGCCGCCCGCCGCGCCGCAGCAGCGGGCGAGCAGGCAGCCGAGCAGCAGCAGCGCCGAGCCCTTCAGCAGCGGCACCCCGGACCCCGCCGCCTCCGCCTCCGCGTCTCCCGGGCCCCCCGCGCCCTCGCCGGCCGCGCTGCCGCGCAGCGCCTGGTAGAGGCAGAGGAACGCGGTGCAGAGCGCGGTCAGCAGCGGCCACAAGCCCCGCACGCGGAGGGGGGACGCGGGCAGGGCGCGGCGGGGGCTCGGGCCGCGGGGGGAGCCGCCGCCCAGCCCCGCGGGCGGGGAGCGCCCGCCCCCGCCGGCCCCCTCCTCCGCCGCCCCGGCCGCCCCCAGCGCGGGCCCGCCGCTGCCCCTCGCCCCGCCGCGCCCCTGCCTGCCCCGGCCGCCGCTCCGCTCCGCTCCGCTCTGCCGCCGGCTTCCTCTTCCGAGGGACGCGGCCCCGCGTCAGCCGCCGGCTGAGCTCAGAGGAAATGCCGCGGGCGGCGGCCCGAGGGCCGGGGGCGTTGTCCGACGGGGGCCGGCCCGGGGCGGGGAGCGGCGCCGCCCGCGAGGTCGCGGTTTCCCGCTTTCCCGTTCTCCCGCTTTCTCTCCTTCCCGCCCAGGCAGGCAGTCACGGTTGTCCTCGGCCCGGGCAGAGTCCTCCGCAGCCCTGCCCGTGCCGCCCTGAAAAAGAAGCGAGAGTCGGGTTCCCCTTCACTGCAACAGCGCCCTGCAGCGTGTTTTGGTGTAAAACCGCGAAGTTTTGTACCCCCACGTGAGGGGACGGCGGTGTCGGGGGGAGCACTCCTGCCCGGACTGCGGTGCCGTGTCACAAGCTCCATGTTGCACGTTTTTCCTCAAATCAGTGTTACAGGCCTGTCCCACTGCAGGGGAGTCTCTCCCATTCCCAGCTCTGCCTGAGGGTCTCGGTACCAAAGGAGCAGCAAAGCCATCAGTGCCAGGGCGGCAGGATGTGTGTACGGGTTGCTGCCGTACCAGCAGCTGTCTGCAGTCATAGAGTCATTCAAAAGCCTTGGGCTTTTTACCTTGTGCCCAAATTATTAACAAATGAAGAGAGAAGAAATAACCCTGGGGGTTAAATCTACACAGATACTTGAGATAATTTTTAAACACATAGTTTGCTGGGAGTATGTTAAACTGTCTCAAATATTGATGGGGACAGGGTCATCATCCTCAGCTTCTGTTTGCTTAATAAATATTTACAGAATTTTGAAGCTGTTTGCTGAAGTTTAAGGACCATCTATGTAAGCATTCTGCTCGGTTTAATTTCGGGTGATAAAGTTCCTGCTGCTGCATCTGCACAGTGGCATGGGTGGCTCCACGACGGTGAAAAGCAGTGCTTGAACACAAGAGACTGAACCCAGCAAGCTGCAAATGCTGTAACAAGGAATGGGTCAGAGAATCAAGAGATATGCCATACAAATGTTTGGTTATGTAATTTGTGTTTATACTAAACAAAATATGACTTTAGGTACATAAAAATCATACCTGACAGGAAGTAGCATATGTTTCATAACCAAGATGCTGCACACAAAGTCAAACTAGGTAACCAAGGTCAAGCAGCCTGAATTAATTCACAGGCAACCAAACTAGGGTGAGAGTCAAGAGTACTTGAGAGATACAAAGAAGAGTCCCAATCACTCCAACTCTAACTCTTGGAGTTACAATCAGGAGATTGGGGATTTTTTAAATTAAAAATAAAGCGGATGTTTAAAGCAGGCAATTTTATAACATCTCAGCCAGCAAAATACTCCATTGCCCTACAACTGAAAGCACATTTTCTGACAGCTCCAGCCAGCTAAGTCCATCGCCTTGCTACTCAGAAATATCATCCCACAACAGCCATATCTTGGCAAAGAAAACCCACAAAGTGAAAAGCATCTTTCTTTCCCACTCTTTGTTTCGTGTTTTCCTATATTTCTTCACAAGGCTGAATGAGGGGACAAAAACATTCATTGTTCTGCTTACTGCCTGTGACCCATCGCTTCACTTTGTCCTGCACCCCCAAAACTCCAAACTGTTTAAATAACACAGCTGTCCTGGTATTAACCCGATCCTTCAAGATGTTTGATTGGAAAATATTGTTGAACTCTGTGAACCCTTGGCTCATCATTCAAGTTTTACTAGCCCGTGGGGTTTTTTTCACCCTCAAGCCCAGCATGTTTCACATGCCTTCAGACCTTGCTCCAGGCACACTGATTTTTCAAGACAGGCTGCACTCTCTTTTCACGCAGGCTTGATTTGATTAGCTGCACAGCCACGCTCAGGAGACAGACAGCTACATCTGCAGGAGCTGGCACAGCCCTTCACGCCTGCTGCCCACTGGGGACCCACAGCTTCCCAGCACAGCAGTGATCCCTGTGGGACTTCTGCAATGCCGCAGCTTCCCAGCCAGCCGTGGGCCCACGGGCCGGAGCAAGTGCAGGTGTCACCCCAGCCAGTGGCACAGGGACCAGCGGGCCGAGAGCGTGTGACCAGCCACACCAGGCCTGGCAGCGCAAACACAGGCTCAGCACGCGCTTCTATGTGCCCAGGCAGTGCTGGGGCAGACTCTCTCAGGCTCCAGAGTAACAGGTTGAACCCTAATAATGTGACCATAACATCAGAACCAGAATGAATCCACAGCGCTGATTTTTACCACCACTGTTTAAATTACTAGCTAGTCCTTTCTCTCCTCCTCAGTCAGAGGCGAGATTAAATCTGTAGAGCCTTGGGCTGATAAAAGATGGCCAGTGGCCTGTTTTCTGGGACCTTGGCTGCTTCATGACTCCTTGAGCACGGGGTAAATCTCTGAGAAAAATGCTGAGTACGTCAGAGATGGGAGACGTCCCAGAGGTCCTCAACTTTATGAAGTTTTTAATAGCAATTGCGTACTCAAGAAAAATAATAGGTTGTGCACTAATAAACATGACCTCAAAATTGTGACCAGGGAGAATTCATAACATCAATTTTTACTACCATTGTTTAAATCACCCATTGTTTAAATCGATGTTATCTAAACACTCACTCCAGAATGTCCCATATACAGGATATCCTGCTCACTAAATTAGGAATAATGTTATTCTTAAACAAGTTGAGCTAAAAATAGCTCATGACAGCTCTGGGGGAGATTTGCAGAGGTGAAAGAAAGCAGTGGGTCAGAGCATCCATTAAAGTTTCTCCACAGCTGGCAGTATTTCATACATCTGTTCATGCTACAGTACACCAGCCGCTGCCAGAGATGCAGGCAGAGCACACCACCTGAGGAGATAGAAGGAGGTGGTGGAAAAACAGAAGGCACAAACAGGTGACAATATTTGTCAGATGCTTTTATGATCTACCTGAGGCACAAGCCTGAGATTTCCTCCCAGCTGTCCCAGGTCGGTATCTGCCCTGCTCAACCAGAGCTGCACATTCTGCTGCAGGTGCAGGAGGAAGTCTCTGTACCAGTGCTGTACAGCTGCTTTTCTACAGCCAAGTGGGTTATACCTCCATCTTCTCACAATGCACTGTTAAACAGTCCATAGCAGAAAAGTACAGTAATTGATTGCAAAAAAATACAAGTCTGAATGATCGGTCACTTGGGACTTCATGTCCCAGTAATTACTCTACTAATTATTTCCTCTGAAAGCAAAGCTACCAGCACATCTCTCCCACAGCCCACTGGATGGTCCAACCAAGTGGGCTGTGATCAAAATAAAAATCCTTTGCCTGCAATTCCTCTGACTCCCAGATTTTATGGGATACTATTAACTACGAAACAAACCAACAGCATCAGACAGACATAAATCCATTTTTTATTGTGGACTAATGAATCTCTGCCAGCCACAGCAGCAGGGGATGAGAAAACAGGAGAGGGTGTCTTGCTACCACAAACGGCTGAGGGAGCCAAACCTCCAGAGCAGTACATGGACATGAAGGAGTTTGGGGAGTAGGGGTGTTACTGCACATTCTCTCTTCAAATATCTTCTGTTTACTAAGACTGATGTGCTTACCACCTCTGCCAGTCTGTTTGCTCACTATCAGCAGGGTGTAGCACTTCTTAATCTGAGAGCCTGCAAGCAGATTGGGTTGCTGTAAACCACACACAGCCCAATACAGGATTTCCTTTCTGTAGAAGGATGGCTTCCTGAGTAATTCATACAACAATCTCTTCTCCAAGACTCTTCTTGTCACAAACAGAATTACCCTGGCTCTGTGCTGGTGATCAGTACCAGCATCAGCTGGTTCATTTCCAGCTCATCCCATATCACTTGAAAACCCTCAAAGATTACACTTCTTTGCATAGAAACTTGTTTGGGCAGGGCATTTATACTTACCCATTACATGGTATTCAGGAAGATATGCCTATGTGTTTCCAGCTAGGCAATGAACCAGGAATGAAACCCCCAGCTCATCTGCATCAGTGTCATTGACATGCTGAGTTCTGTCTGACGAGCTGGGTGTGACACTCTGCTGTCCCATGGTCTTCATGAAGCTGAAGTGGCTCACATTGTGAAGAATTCCAACTACAGCGTCACAAAAAGGAAACATCTTTCAGCAAGGAGAGTGCAAGTACACAACCATCATACAGAAACTTTATCAGCAGTAACGGAGAATGTTTCTTACATTGAAAATGGAAACATGAAAACTCTTCAGGTTGAGACTATAAGTCTTGCATTTGCTCTTTAAGTTCAGTTTTTGATGTAATCCACATTTGAATGACAACAGTCACAGCCTCCAGTGCTGTATCTAAACACTGCAGCCAACAAGCCCTGCTAACTCTCCCGGGGCAGCAGAGGAGGTGATCATGCTGTGCTGGTGACAAGGCCCCACTGTGTCACCTTCCATGCAGGAGCCTCCACAGCCTTTCCGTTTTCCTGCCACCCCAGGGCTCAGCAGATGTTGTGGGTCTGAGGATCCCCAGTATAGAATCCCCAGGTTTAAAAAGCATCAGATGGAGCCAAACCGTGCTTGTGTTAAAATAGTTTAACAAAAACAGTTTAATACCAATTTAATTAAACTGGGATGCATTTGTGTGTGTTCAAATGTAAATTTAATCACTGACTGGAACAGTTTAGCTTAATTAATGGTAGGTCACTGAAACGTGTGTATTTGCTCCATAACTTGCTTAACTAATAAAAAGTGATCGCATAGCTGAGCCCTAATTTACTGATTAAAGCAGAGTATTTTAAATGGGATGGTAACAGTTTCATTATATCAGTTTGGGGCTGTTGTGCCATTTCTGCTTTTCACAACCAGTGCAAAGGAGCTGGAGAAGAGACACCAGGCTTGTCCCACAGCTCTGTGCTGGTTTCAGCAGGGCTGTGTCAGTGTCACTGGTGGCTTTCAAAGCAGCAGCAGCTGCCCGTCCCCTCCAGTGACTGTCATTACTGGGACTTTCTGCTTTGGGTTTATGTACCCCTAAGCTTGCCATGAAATTAGAGAAGGGGTTTTGTGCCTGACAAATACCCTGCAGCAGCAAGCTACAAAGATGAAGTTTAGGCACAAAGTGGTGAGATACAGCTCCCAGAATCAAAGCGAAGCACACAACAGGGAACAAGCTGTGTTATCGGCTTACAGCCCAAATAATGAGATGATCCTGGCTCAGCTGACACTCCTGATGAGCCTGAGGTGGATCACTCACCCAGGGAAAAGGAGGGAAAATACAGCGTGGGAGGAAAGCTGAGTGAGGAAGGATCTGTCTGGGGAAACTGGCTTATCAGCACTCAGCAATTAGGGTGGGTGAAGCTGATGCTCTGGCTCACACCACCTGTTCTGCAGGGCTGGAAGGCAGTGGTAGCTCTAGGAAGCCCTGTCCTAGACCCTCACCTCCTCCTGCCAAGGACAGAGAGGGGTAAAGCTAATGGTTAAATGGAAAGTGACCTGCAGAGAAGGCAAAGCAACCCCAAACTACCAAAGGACCCAAGCCAGCACCGTTTTTCACTGCACTCCCAGAGGGATAGGAGCAGAGGTCCTTGGGCTCAGGGAGGTTTCACATCACACCCAAACCTACAGAGGGAGCCTGGCAGCAATCCCAAACTGGATTATCTCCATCAGGAAACATCACCCCAGCGACACCAGCCCACACAGGGCAGTGTCCTGTGCAGTGCTCTGGCCCACCCAATTTGGGTGGAAAGATGCTGGGGGATGCTGCAAGTACTGCTCAGCATCGGTTAAAATTAAAACCTTGCAGCACAGTGCCTAGGAGATGTCTGCACACGGAGTTGTTGAAATCCTGGCTAAAAAATCAGCCTCAGTCATTTAATCTTCCTGGTTCAAAGTAAATTCTTTACCTGCTTGGCTGCCCTGTGAGGGGATTACAGTGATGAAGCCTGAAATCTCACCAGGAGGGCTAAATTTGATCTCTTCCTAGTATCTCTCCACAGTGATTTCTCAGGCTGCACTCCTTTAACTAAGATTAAACTTTCCACAGATCAATGCAAAGCAACGTAATTACTTCATTTGCAAGGCAGCAAGGGCAGCATATTCCTATCTTTAAGGCCATTCAGATGAGCTCATTTAATGATAGCTATTTTTATGTCTGGTGTCATAGGTTTCATTATTACAGCATCAACCACTAGAATAGAGGTGGGAACATCTTTCATGTTCTACCTAACTCAATTTAAATCTCTTTTTTAAAATTTATGATACAGAAGGCATCATATTTACTCCCTGGAACTGCAAAATACAAGTTTCTCACACAGATATAAATGCAAAGCAAACCCACTCACAGGAATGGCCCAGGCTCCCCTAAGGTAGACTGAGGTCAAGCACAAACTGCCTTTACAACAAACTGGTTCATGTTTGAATGTTATTTCTTTACTTCCAGAACACATTCTGTCTTCTGCTCCCTTTGCTATCCTTACCCCCTAAGGTGGTACCTGCAAATGGGGGAGGAGAATGGTGAATGCAAAAGGTTCACTTTTCCCATCTCAGTATTTGTGTGAACAGACACATCCATGAACTGGCTGAGGTCCTACCAGTGCAAGGGAGTGGATCCCTGACTGGGGGCTTACAAGCATCTCATCAGTGTTGGGTTCATGTTGCAGCGCCCAGAACCAGCCCCTTCCCTATCCAGAGGGTCACCAGTGCCCATGGGATCTTTATAGCTGAATGGAAAAGAATATGCTTGCAACTGAAGGAGGACATAAATGTTAAAGAAAGCGTAGAGCAGTAAAAGACTTGAGCCCATTGCAGCATCCCTCTTTAGGGACAGTGGAAGTGGTGTGCAGAACACAGATGTGCCAGCCACCCCTGCAATAATTTTCTGATCCCCAGGGTAGCACAGAAAAGGGATATCTGTGGTGGGCAAAGAATGAAGAGCATGGACTGAAAAACAAAGAACTGAACCAACCCAAAACCAAGCTTCTACTCAGATTGCATCTCTTTAAATGACACAACACTGTCCTCACATTAATGTGTTTTTCCTCCATTTCTGCTCTGCCTGCTGCCACAGCATGACAGATGACAGAGGCTTGGGGAGAGCTGCCTCAGGCTACATGAATTTCAAGCTCTCTCTGAGAGCACTTTGATACTGGAAGTTACACACTTGAAATTTCCATACCTTGTGCTCTGCTGTGGTTACAGCTTTTCTGGGATCTGCTCTGAGGGGAGCTTGAACAGCTCATCTCTGTGGGAAGATTTTTAGTCATTTAAGAAGTATGAAATACTAAGGGTTGCATCTGAACTTGCTAAAAGATTTCAGTTCACACAATTTCAGCACTTTAGCCTTTGGCTCTGGAATAAATAATAAACCCTCTTTATAGATCAATTTTTTGACAGGTTTATGAATTATAAACCAAATAAATATATTTTAAATATCACTCCTAAATATGTTAGAGAATAATGAATTAATCATGACACTTAAGTGCTTCATGGAATTTATTTCCCTTGATTTAGCTTCCCAAGTAGATTAATGTTACAAAAAATAGGTATGTTCCTAGACAGCCAGGCAACAAGTCCATTTACAGCCTCTCTGCTGATCAAAGACAGGGAGTAGAAACACGCATAACTTAGCTTTAGTGCCCATCTTCATCCATCAGAAAAAGGCAAGGCAGCCAGATCAAAACATACTTGAACATACAGTGGCCCACTATGAGGAAGCCCAGTGGCACAGGTTGTCCTCTCCTGGCCTCCAGCCATGCTTGCAGGTCATTGGGATAGTATGAAACCACCTTTCCTCTGCTCTGGGGAAGCCCAGCTCCTGCTCAGCAGTGCAAGGTCACCCTTTGTCACCAGCTCACCAAGAAGGGCTGGAAGGCTTTGAGTGCAGGACAGCCATAAATACACTTGTGTGCTCTCTGCATGCTACAAGAGCCAGTGGAGAGCACCCAGCAGACATGAAGATAGGGCCAGTAAAGGGTCTGGCCAGCCCTCCTAAATGTAAATGGCTCCAACTACAGTGTGTTCCAGCCACCACCTGTCCTCTTGTCAGCTCTCCAGGTGCAGCTGAGTCCACCCCAAACATGGCTCAGGCCATAGCAGCACTTATCTCCGTGAGCAGAGAGCACTCTCTGCTCTGGGAGAAAGGCACATCACCCACACCCTGAGTCAGCAGAGCTATATGATAAAGAAGCACACACTGATATGTACTTGCACAGATACTTCCACCAACCCATCAATAATTGTCATGATAATGCTTCCACTTGCAATCTGTTACCTTTGGAGCAGACTTTGATTGTGTGAAGCTCCCTGAAGCAAGGCATTGCTGGGCAAGGGACACAGCTGGACTTGCCAATGACCATGTGATTCAAATAAACAACACCTTATAAAATTATTTTAGAAGCCAAGGAAAGCAAAGCCCACCGAAAAAACAGACCCAACTTGCGTCCAAGAATGCAAAGAAAAATGAAACACCTAAAATTCATTTAAGAAGTTGTTTGATTTAAGACAAATACAGATGGGCAGTGGCTATGACTTCGGAAACCTCAGAGCATGCAAGTCTAAACACAGGGGTGGTAAGCACGGGCATGGGTGCAGCTCTAGGGACCAAATGGACTTTGATCTACTTTGGATTCTTTCTCCCTAACAACAAACAAAAAAAGGTCAACAAAAACAGATACTGAATCAAGTCGGTGCTGGTGTGCTGCAGCAATTTCAGATCATTGACTGTTTGTATTTGAAGCAGATTAATATCTTGGTATGTGAGAGAACTCAGGAATGAGTAAGTGTTGCCTAAGATGAACAGGGTGAGCATTGAGTAAGAGCAGAGTACGGCATAATAACTGCCAGATGCAGGAAAATTTATCATTGATTTTATAATGCAGATGAATATTCTCTAGGAAATCTTCTCTGCAAACTTCTTCTCTTGGCTTTATGCAGTTTTCATAACTCATGCAGGTCATATGTGTAATTTGTTCTACTAGTTTCTTTTGGCTGTGATAATAAGGCTGTTTGGGGTTAGGTGTTTTTTGGTGTGGGGTTTTTTTTGGTTTTTTTTGTGGTTTTTTTTGTGTTTTTTTTTGTTTGTTTTTTTTTTTTTTTTTTTTTTTAGTAAATCAGAAAAACAAATGCGTTAAGAGTTCTGCTGATTATTCCTAACTCACTACAGGTCAGTATGAGATGACACATGGAAGGTGTGTCATAACACATCATCTAAAAACAAAGGCTGTAGCAGCATCAAATGTATTTGGGTAAGTGTAGGGAGAGAAAAAGAAAGAAGAATATAACCGTGAATTTTCTTGTTAGTTGGAAAGCCATGGAAAACAACACACAGGGCTTTCACCACGGGGTCTGGTGAATTATTTCTGTTTGAAAACTGAGCTTGTGGAGAATGATGGAAAGAAAGAATGAACTACCAGGTCACTCCAAAGCAGTAGCTTCATGTAAGTATTTTTATCCCAGGAGCTTGCAACATCATATCCAAGCAACATGTTGATGCCTTAAGTTCTAGCTTTCATGGTTTTCAGATTCTGTGCTGCCTAGGGATGTAGTTCTGGGCCTCATATTAAATGTTAGTAAGCTCTCTTCACAGAGTTAGATAGACAAAACAAATCCTTTCTCAGATGGAGACCAAGGACAACTGTTACAAGTTTTCAGGCCCAAAAGCATAAACAGGAATGGCCTGAAGAGAGAAAACAAGAGGGATGGGACTTCATAATCTGAAGCTGTAATTGGACAATTAAACCCCAATATGCAAATGGACCAAAACTTGTAAAAGCGCAAGACCTTGCAACCACTCATCCATTTTGTGATCATTCGAAGTCCACCTTGAGTGTAGCCCTGGTCAGGCTCCTGTACTGCCCAAGGTGCATCCTTAAAGGCCTTTCAATAACAACATACTTTATTCTCCAGCTCTGTCCAGTCTCTGTTCCAGGTCAGCCTTCCCAAGGCATCAGTTTCAGATGAATCCAGGTAGCTACTTCAGCAGCTGTGAACTGCCAAAAATACAAGCTGAAAACCAGGCCATACTTCCTCTGCCCTATCCATGGAAAAACCCCAAACAGAGCAGCAATCCACAGGAAAGCTTCAGGAATCCTCATAACAGCTTACCAGGATAAATCCTCTTGCTGGTCATCAGCCTGAAATATCCAGTGAGCACTGGAATTCGTGTCACATCTGCTGGAGAGGACCATATGTTCCAGCTTATGCTGAACTAGTGCTCTGTGCTGTCTCTGCATTTATGACAAATAATAAGCAAACACAGCTAGCTCTAGAGTCTGTATATAAACACATGTATCTGTCATCTTCCTCTGCAAGGCTTGGCTCCCTGAGAAGGCAGAACTGATTCTCATGCATTATCTCTCTAAGCATATGCCCCATGTCTTACAAGATTCTCACATTTTGTGTAAACAACAGTACTTGTGTCACTTAAAATTGAGACAAAATTATTTCTCATTAGCAAGTTCTGCTGCAATATTTGGGTGGAAGGAATTGAAAAGCAGGCAGTTATTAATTTGAAAAATCACATTTCAACCATGTCTAAAGTCTTCTTTCAACCACCTTTGAAGTATTCAAGTAAAGAGGATTTTTCCTGCCAAAGTCAGAACAATGAGAGCTGACAAGATGAGATGTGGAAAACAGCTCCTCATCTGTCACTAGGAGTTACCTTCCCAGGTCAGGGCTGGAAACAAGCCATTAAGCTATACTTGCAGAATGATCTCACCAGTGATTTTAAATCCTGCTGCAGTTCTTTTGCTGGATAAAACCCAACTTAGAAGAAGCAAGGTCAGCACATTTTGACATACCAGGAGTGCCGTATGGTTAGGACAGTGATACAGCCACAAGGGAGATATGGCTCCTCTCAAACTGTATTTCCAGTGTATTCCTGCCACAGACCTGGCAGGAGCATGGCTGTGCCCCACAGGAGGGAGGAAACAATCTATCATCAGCAAGATGAGACACAGCCCTAAATGAGACATAGGCTACTGCTTAAAAAGGAAGCTCACTTTAATGCAGAGGTAGCAACAAAGATCAACAGGACTGAGTCAGCTGCTGTGACACTGCACGTCTGTCTGCACCTATAAGCAAAGCACCTACTGCACTCTACTAAATGTTTCATCCATTTACATACAGTTAGCAGCCTCTGACTATACAGGTGCCCTCAAGCCACATGCTTGGGATAAGTTCTTGACAGCTTGCTAAAAGACTGCTGGCAGAGCTTGTCTTCAAAATGAACTGCAAGAAAATTCAAATTCTCCTCACCCACTGCTGCCTTTGCTCTGACCTGGACAGCCCAGACAGGTGGCTGGCCAACAGCCACAGAGAAAAGCACTTTTAGTGCCAGAAATAATCTTTTTATTACAGTCCAGAAAAGGTATTTTAAATATGAAAACCATCCACTGTATGACTTGCTTTCATTAATATTTTGGGCTACACATGTCCACCTGTACCATAAAATCAATAAATCCACCTGTCCTAGGCACAAGTAACACTGAAGAAAAAATCACCGGCATTCAAACAGTTGGGTGGAAAATACCTGTAAGGAAAGAAGACACATGAAGCCTGAAATATTAAGCAATGAGACTGTCAAGGTGGTCATTAGATGTATCCTCTGTGCCAGGTCAGAAACCACTCATTGCAAGGACAGCTAATCTGAATGATCTAATAGTGCCAAAAACTACTCAAGGGGTATTTACCAAGATAGTGGAGGCAAACTCTTCTCCGTGGTGCTACAGGACATAACAAGCAGCAGCACTGACTGTCTTGGAAGGTCCAGGACAGATATCAGAAAAAAATGTGCCCCTGATAGGGTAATGCAGGACCAGACCAGGCTGCCCATAGAGGCTGTGATATTTCTTACCTTGGAGGTTTTCATCGCCTGTCTGGAAACAAAATCATGGCTGACCTGCTTTAGTGCTGGCCACAGTCCTGCTTCCAGCAGGAGGTTGGACAAGATGACCTCCAGAGCTCCTTTCCAAGTAACACTGCATGATCCTGGGCTTCCATCAGAACATCATTTACTTCCAGCTAAGAACAAGCACAAGTAAAGGCAGTGCCATGGCCAGAGTTTGTGAGACAGAGAACTCTAGAACAAAAAAACCCCTAATTTTTAAAAATATCAGCATAGGCGTATTATTCTGCATCCTAACACAATGAAACACTGCTACTGCCATAAGCTGCAGTTCTGGACACAGAGGTACCACCCCCTCCTCTGCAAAACTGTAGCAGAAGGTGACACTTCTCAAAAACACCTGAAGTGAGCAGGAGGCTGCATTTATTGAAAGCACCTAACAACAACAACGACTGGAATTTTCATTCTAACACAGTCAAGCTTTTAGAAATCCATTACCCACTGAACCTGAACTGTTAATTCATTTATTCAACATTAGATTAGCCCCAAAACTTTGAAAAAGAACATCAGCAAGTGTTCACCAACACAAGCTAAGTTCTGCCACTCTGGAAGCATAAGCTGCTTCATTCTCCCAAATCCATCCAGGTTTTTCATGTCAGATACAATAAAAACTGAAGTAAAAAATAGAAAAATGGTAGTACCTTTAAACAATCTCCTCCCTTGTAACACACATTCCTCCTTTAAATTGGCCAGTATTTCTGCCTTAGCCCTTTAAGCCTCCTAAGCTAAAAAATATGTGCAGAATTCAATGCAAGTGACATGCCACAGCTTCGAAGCTAGTGACAAAAAATGACTGCCATTTGAAATTGTCTTCCTAAAGCCAAGCTACAAGGCAGATGCGTATAGATTAAATAACTCCTGTAATACTAAGAACAAACAGAGATGTACAATCCATGTCATCCCCAGCACAGGCACTGTATGGCACGTCCTCACCTGATCACAAGCTTAGCCCTCTGCTCTCAAGTAAGCCACACAGATTTACCCCAGACAAAAATGAAGCCCAACACAGACAATGATTTAGCTCTCTGAGAAACAATCCTATGAGTCTCATTTTACATAATTTGCATCACAAATCACAGAATCATAGAGGGGACCTTAAAGCTCACCTCATTCCACAGCCCTTTGCCATGGGCAGGGACACCTTCCACTAGCACTGTCCAACCTGGTCTTGGACACTCCCATGGATGGGGCAGCCACAGCTTCTATGGAAACCTGTGCCAGGGCCTCACCACCCTCACAGTGGAGAATTTCTTTCTTCTATCTAATCTAAACCTGCCCTCTTATCATCATAAAGCCATAAACCCTTGTCCTATCACTACATGCCCTCGACAAAAGTCCATTTAGCTTGTGTCAGCATCACCTCATTAATTCCAGCCACGGGGATTTGATTTCTGCCTGGCTGCTGCTGAAACGTGTCCTGGCACAGCCAGAGCTGCACGTCCAAGGCATCACACGTGCCTTCTGCAGTGCCCACAGACAGTGCAGAGATCCTGCTCCAGAAACAGCCCCAGGGCTGAGCACAGGGCCTGCACCATCTGACTGTGTCACTCCCCTCCAAGCACCATCTTACCTTTATCTCTGACTCAGAGCAGCTTTAGAGAATAGGGGCCAGGTCATCCCCAGAACTGACTACAGAAGAAACCAGCAAGAGGTGAGATGCTGTTCAAAGAGCAGGAAACAGCCCTATAGCCCTGCTCACACAGATGGGTACCTGCTGCTCCTCCTCACTGAGAAATACAACTGCTTCTGCAGGAGAAAATTGGGATCAAGCCCTGGCTTATCACAAGAGCTACAAAAGACCTGTGAGGGGAAGGATTTCATCCCACTGCGTATTATAAAACCCAAATTATGTGTGTATTTTATCATCTACAAGGAAGCCACAAAACTCAAAGGCACAGTGAAGACCCTGTCATCATCTCCACTCCCTGTTCTGAAAATGCAGCATTTCACAGCCTTTCTCTGATCCAAGCTCCCCTTCCTCTGTCAACACGGCCAGAGTTCATTGAGGATCACTATGATAACAGACTTGTATAAGCTATATACTTTGGCCTCTGCCTGCCATTAACCCCTGCTGGGATGGCTGGTATTACTCAGCTTAGCTCTGCCTCAACATAAAAAAGTAACTACAGCATTGCAGCTGT
Source organism: Hirundo rustica (assembly GCF_015227805.2). NCBI lineage: Eukaryota > Metazoa > Chordata > Aves > Passeriformes > Hirundinidae > Hirundo > Hirundo rustica. Next base: position 8,527,232 of record NC_053464.1, read on the forward strand.
ACAATAGAATTGTTTAGCACTAAGCTCCTCTTGTTCTTTTGTCACTTTTTTTAGTCTTTCAAAATCTGAAACAGGCTTTTAAACAAACAAACAAAAAAGTCCCTTTTCTATGAGAAAAATGAAAATCAACTCCTCTTTCTACGTAAAACAACAAAAAAAGAGTAAACTGCCAATGAGCAGGAAAACGCACAGCTTTGGAAGTGGCAGAACAGCCCACCCATACTTTAATGGACGGGTAGAAATCTGCTGCTCCATTAAAGAATGAACAAATCCTGCTCAGGAGCATAAAGCAGATTTGATCTCTCAGTTCATATTTCATGCTTGCAGCTGGAGACAGTGTTACTGTCTGACACCCTTCTCAAATGTGCAGGATGTGTTCAGCTGGTGAGGACAAAGAACTCTCTATGAGCACTTTTGATTACAGCAGATATGACCAAACACAGGCATCACATGGCAATTTCTGGGTATTTGATGTTCCCAGCCCTTGGCCAAATGAAATACATTTAACATGAGATGTGTCTCTTAAAAGCTGTTGCCCCAAGTGAGCAGCGTGTGATGATCTCGGGGGCCACCCACATCTTGGACAATCACATGAGCATGTCTCTTTGTCACATCTTGGACAACCACATGAGCATGTCACTCTGTCACAAGCCAATCCCACCACTGCTGAACACCACCACAGACATCTTCTGAGAACCTCTGCAACCACAGCCTTGGAGAATACAAGGCTTCAGTTGAGTACCAGCTCTCTAGGAAACCCCCAGAGATGCCTTGTCCAGCTTTCAATCCTGATGTAATGGCTAAAAGACCAGGAACAGTCTGGCTCAGTTTCCAGTTTATCTCACAAGACCATTGTACATATGGGCGTGCAGTGCGCAGCTTTGAGTCAAAATACACCATGCCCTGCCCTCCCTCCCCTGCAATAATGGACTTATAAAAGATGCCATCCCATGCTGCCCCTGGTATGAAAGACTTTACAATGGACTATTCATCAAGCAATCTTTTTTCCTTCTTTTACTCAATTATTAAAGCCTGTGACTTACACATCTGCACTGCACAGGCTTCCAGCACCACTTGTTACCCCTACAACCACTTTAGTTCATCATTCTTTTGTGCTGATTCCTCTCTCCTCCAAATCACCTGGGAATTTTCCACATGCATATTGAACATTTTAGAGAAATTAAGGCAAGAAATCTGCCAGATGTTTTGTTCAGAGAATTGGCCAAATTAGGGAAGATATTGCATTAGTGTAATAGGATGGACCTTTGGTAAACTTGAGTTTTCACACACACTGCTCACAACTCTCTGGGGCTGAGGCAAGTATAATGAGATTCCCTTAAGAGTTATCTTCTGATTATGCAGTCCCTGAAAATCTGTGATTTAGTTTTGAGTTCCTCAAGTCAAGTTGTTCCAGTGAGTGTGCAAACCAGTTAAGACAGAGAACCAAATGCTACTTTGATTGAACAAAGTAAATAACATCAGCACTTTGAGTCTAACAAGGTGACACTTGCAACAGTTCAAGAAATATTAATTTTAAAGAACATAAAAAGTGACAGTCATAAAATCACACAGAACAGGAATTTCTCTATATTAGGATTTAACCTGCCTAATAAGAAAATACCAAACAACAACAAAAAAAAAATCACCACCACAACAAAAAAAATCTATAGTAAGTAAAATTCTACTTAAAGAATTGAAAACTGTGCCTAAAAAAAGCCCACCCCAAAACACAAAGACATCTTTAAGTAAAACTGGTCTTATAATACCAATTTTTATTCAAGATGGAATGAAAATAAATACTATTACTTGACTCACCCTGAAAACAGAAAAAAATATTCTTCTTTGTCAGTATTAACTGTTTTAAAATGAGCTGCTCCAGCTTATTTCAAGTACACATTAATTTGAAGGCATTTCTCATTTGAATGTATTTATCATTTTTACACATGTGCATCCATACCCAAATATTGTAAATTTAAATCATGTATATACGTATTTTGCTGCCACCTTGTGAACAGTTGCTGAATAGGGAGGTTTAGTTCACTCAATTCTGCCACCTTTAATCACATTTAGCTCAACTGACTTTAATATAGATACTTTTTAAATGGGGACTCAGTGTGACAAAGGATGGCTGAATCAAGTGTTTAGTGCAGAAAAATTTAAAAGGCTGAATAAAATAGCTGAGTCTTCCACAATTTCCATACACTTTTGTGTCACAGTTTATTGCCACAATTATTATGGAAAATATAACTAAATTCTTTCTGATAAAAATATTGCAGCTTTGCATCCAAGTTGTATGGCTGTCTTCAAAACAGAATAAGCTGGTGTCTGTAAAAAGAATAAAAGATTAAATACATCTACTGAAGTGTTTTGCTTGAACCAGATTGTGATAAACAATAGTAAGCACTATTTAAAAAAAATCAAAGTAAAAACATACGCATGCCAAGAAAACCCCACCTGTATTTGCAGCTTAATTTATCCTAGAGAAAACTAAATTAAACTTTATCAGCTTTTCAGAATATTTCTCCACAGATGTAAGTCAAGACAAAAAACACGGAGAGAAGTCACACATTCCTCATAGAGTATCCAAGGGAGCAAAGAATTTAGTTCAGTATTTCACACTTCCTAATAAGATGATGCTTTCAGTTCCCAGCAATGTATGGATAACACTTATTAGACTTATCTTCAAAAATATTTTATTTAAACTGAAATCAAAAGAAAATCTAAAAATTTGCAGAGGACACCTCTTAGGAAAAAAAAAATCAAAGCACTTTAACACTTGAGATGAATTTCAACAGATTCAGTTCTGGTCCAGAGAATGGAAGTTATAACATGCAGGATATTCTTAAATGTATCTTTGGGAAAGAGTATCAGGACTTATTTTCTGCTTCTCAAAGAACCACATCCCAATCTCTAAGTAAGGAAGGTAGGAGCAGTACATCTACATCCTCACTGACAGCATCAATTAGTCAACATTGTACTCACAGCTTCTGCATCATGCTCAAGCCCAATGTCATGGTGCTCCTGCTCATCATCCCGGAATTGCTTTATTACCTTTAAAAATAGCAGTCACTGAGTCTACTTTGCAGAGAAATCAAGGCAGCCATACACAAAACTAGATGCTGTTGTCCATTGTGTGCACCACGGCAAGCCAGGGTCTCTCAAAAACTTCTCAAAGATCTAAACCTCCAATTCAGCAAAAAGGGAATTATTTACAGCATTCCCCTAACCTGAAGTTCTTTTAGGTGTCTCTAAAGAAGTTGTAAAGTTCAAGCTGCTGTTTAATTAATATATCACTAACTTTTTCACTGTTTCAAAAAAACCCTATAATTTTAACTTTTAACACTGACTAGTTTCACACCCTCACATTATTCTGACAATTTGAATAAAGGAATTAAGGTCCCTGCCTTGCCAATCAATAAGGGTGTTCCCCTATAAGCTAACCAGTTTTTTGTCCATTCTAGCACACTCTAAAGAACAGTTGTCTTTTAATTTTTCAGCTGGGACAAAAAGGTTTAGAGGATTTTCTCCTGAGATGCTTGCAGATGACCAGGATTGCTTAATGAAGAGCTCAGCACTTACAGACACCTGGGCATTGTCCCTGCCCAACAGGTTTGCATTGCTTTTGGTGTCCTCACTAGTTCTCCTCACACTGGCACTGTGAATAAACTCACTGCCTGGATTTTTCTCTTTATTTTGTGCCATCCCTATTTCATGATATCTTCAGGGGTGGTATTTCCCTGGTTCACCTCAACACAACCCAGGTTACTTCAGATACAATTTCTGTAACAATGGCATACATTGGAATAATCAGGTTTTGCTACATGTTACACTACGCACAATGGAACACACTGGTAGCCAGCAAGGCTGGAAATGAACCAGTTCCACGTGCTGCCCGTGGAAACAGCTCAGTCTCCCACAACCACCTTACAGGAATGTGTCCCAATCTCCTACCTATGCTTGGGAAGTTATTTTCTCATAGAACTGACAAACATTAATTCCTTACACCCTCTGAGAGCATCCAGGTCTAGAACATGAACAGGGTGCTGGCTGGCAGCAATGCCAGGAGGGCAAAACCCCACCCTGTGGTGCATCAAACACAGCACGGGCAGAAGAGGGGGTCACCTCGAGCTCATCCTGAGCACTGGGTGTGTCTCTGGGCTCAGGTTAAGGAGCATGTGAAGGTAGTTGAATGCCTTCAGAAGAGGACAACACAGCGACTGTCTTTATTTTAATTTAATTAATATTACCTCCTTTTGTTTCCCCTCTAGACCCTTCCTTTCAATTAAAATTAATCAAACTTAAAGCATAATTCTCCTGCCTGAAAGGGAAACACTGCATTATTGAAAGCATGCTGAAGATAATCCAACATATGTTTTACTTTTGGTGCTTAATCAATTTAGTGCTGCTGAAGGAAATAGTTTCTGTTGACTTCAGCATTCCAAGTGGCAGAACAAAAAGTTCCACTGTAAATTCTAAAAGGATATTATTGTTAAAAGACTAAATCACATTGGATAATTCAAACAATCCGTTAAACTGCTTTTAAGTCATGGTTAAATACCTGCAATAGTTCTTTGTACTTTTCTGGATCCTCCTCTATTAGAGTTCGGATCTGGTTGTTGTAGTGCTCTGATATACTCTCTTCCACAGCCACTGTGCAAGCCATTGCACCCTTCTTTCCAAGTAAAGCACTTCCAGCCCCTGGGATTGGGGTACCAGACACATAATTACAATGAAATCTGAAGCACAACAAATAATATAACACAACTGAAAATTTTACAAAACAACAATAGTAGTAATTATAGAAACTCACCTAAAACAAAACCTGCTACGTTCCAGAAAGGCAATAAAACAGTAGGTCGAACTCTATATGCAACCATGAGCTCATTGAACTTTTTCAGGTGGTCTTTTTCTTGATTCCACATTTGCTGCAAAAGAGCCATTTCACAGGGAAGCATAAAACCACAAGAGATAAACATTTCCAGCAAAACTAATAAAAACCAAAACAGCTCAGGCCATCTATGCTGTGATAGCTGAGGCAATACTGTAACATCACAGCGATAAAATGGTGCAGAGGCAGGTGCACATCATTATTAAAAGGACAGATGAGGACAGTTATAAGAAGGTAAAATAAAAACACTTGTAAAACAGGACAACACCACAGTAACTGTAGCATTGGTAACTCCTTACCAAGTACTCTCACCACTCTATAAACCCGCACGTTTGGACGTACACAAAAAAACCTGGGCAATAACCTTGCCATGAAGGCCACGATCTTTCACCGTCACCCGGCCGCTGTAAATCAAACGCAAATTAAAGAGCGCCCCGGGGATCGCTCCTAGGCGCGCTCACCTGGATGATGGGTCCCACGCTCGACCTGCCCAGCACGGCCATCTGCCCCGCATAGATGCGGTTGGCCCCGTACTCCCCCGCATGGTCCACGCGGATGATGCGGTCTATGACGGGCTTGTTGATGCCCTCCTGCGCCACCCGCGTGCCGCACAGCCTGAGGGAAGCCCCTCCGCCGGGCACAGGCCGCAGACCTGTCGGAGAGACAAAGGTGACGCGAGCTCCGCCGCCGCCCGGTCGCCGTCCGCGACGGGCGGGTGGACGCTCCCGGAGCCCAGGGGCCTGAGGCGGCCCCGAGCGGTGGCGCGGGGGCCTGAGGGGCGGGCGGGGAGCGGAGCCGAGCCCGTACCCGGCCCGCAGCGGAGGGGCCGGCGCTGCAACAGCGAGCACCGCACGGCCGGGCCCGCGGCCGCCGCCATCGCGCCGGCACGCGTCATCCCCGCGCGCCGCCCTCCCGCCCTTTCACTATTCCGATTGGCCCCGCGCCGCCGCCCCATTGCACAGCGCGGCTGTCAATCAAAGCGCGCGTCCCGGTTGCCATGGGAACGAGGGGCGCGGGGTGGGGGCGCTGAGGGCGGGCCGAGGCGGGGGCGCTGAGGGCGGGCCGAGGCGGGGGCGCTGAGGGCGGGCGGAGGCGGGGGCGCTGAGGGCGGGCCGAGGCGGGGGCGCTGAGGGCGGGCCGAGGCGGGGGCGCTGAGGGCGGGCCGAGGCGGGGGCGCTGAGGGCGGGCCGAGGCGGGGGCGCTGAGGGCGGGCCGAGGCGGGGGCGCTGAGGGCGGGCCGAGGCGGGGGCGCTGAGGGCGGGCCGAGGCGGGGGCGCTGAGGGCGGGCCGAGGCGGGGGCGCTGAGGGCGGGCCGAGGCGGGGGCGCTGAGGGCGGGCCGAGGCGGGGGCGCTGAGGGCGGGCCGAGGCGGCCCCAGGCCGGGCCCCCACAGCCGCCGTGACCGAACAGCGTCAGGCGCTATCGTAAAAAAAAATAGCGTTTATTGCATGGGCATTTCTTTACAGTGAGCACAGAAGGCATTCCAAAACATTCCATAGAAAGGATAGTGTCTCACATTAACTAAGAGCGGACTAATGCAGATTTCAAACAATAAACGCAGTTTTGTACAGAAAATCCTCAACCATAATCTTTAAATAAAGGACTGGGTCAGCAGCCTACAGGGACACACGGAATCTGAGGCACATCATGGTCCCAGCAGCTTAAGTAAGAGAGAGGAAATGTGAAATTAAGGTATACTGACACACAGTATAGCCTACCAATAATTTAACTGAAATATTCACATTTTAGAACACATAGAACAGTAGTCAAGATGTTCGTACAAGAATAAAACACAAATAATAATGACTTTAAACATTAAAAAAAAAAAAAAAAAAAAGGGCCCCTCCACAGCAGCAAGGCTGGTGCCTCAGCAGTGCTGTGCCTGCCATGGAACCCAGCTTCTTCCCACCCCAAGTGTTCATTCAGAGCTTTTTTCGTTAGCTTGTTTTCTCAGAACCATTTTGTGAGCAGTTATCCAGTGTTCAACTGCTCTTGCTGCTCCAGAGGAGCATAAATAGCAAACCCTCACCTCTAAAAATATTTAGAAAACTGATTTCAAACCCATGCCGCGTTTTCTTTTCCTATGCACTCTTTCAAAATACTTTCATACATCTTTTTAAAGCACATGAAAGGCCTTGAAAACATGTAAAACCATACCTTTCCCCTCTCTCATGATTCTTATAGCATAATTTGTAAAAACAGTACAAAAGAGCTTCTGTTCTGATCATATCTTACCCAAACTCCCTGAAAAAATAGGGACGTAACAAATCCCAACAACCCCGAAGCTGTATCAGCATTAAAGTATCCTTTTTTGAACAGCTCTAACACAGTATAAATCAGCTGAATTTCCAAGTTTTGGGAAATTTAAGCCCCACTAGCTTAATCAAGCACCTATTACAGAGACCGCAGTCCCAGGGCTCCAGTCAGCTGCTCAGTTTTTAGAAGCTGTACATGCTTCTGCTGTTATCTTCTTGTTCTGGGAGTTTCAGGAAGTCAAGTTCTTTTGGCTTGCGTGGTTTTCAAGGATACCTCTGAGCTTCTGCTATCTTTCTGATCAGGAACATCTTGTCACGACTCTCCTGGAAAGACAAAATAACAAGTATGCTCCACACGAACAGTGTTAATACAAGTCATCTACAACAGCTCATTTCTTCATTAGAAATAGGTGCACTCACCACATTGTACTCCCCTAGCACACTCTCAATTGTCTGAGTAATTTCAGGTTTACAGTGGCCTTGATTTCATTTATCTCACCCCAGGTCACACATAAACAGTTCTGAATTGAGCCTAGTGAAAACATCTCACACACTTCAAAATTTAAACCATGCTTCCAGGAAGTCAAACAAGAGCAAGCAACCAAGCAAACAAACAAACAAATAAAATTAAAAAAAAAGCACAGAAGAATTTTCAGGATTCCCAGCTGATCTGTGAACCCTTCAAAAAACAGGAAGGCTTTTGTTCCTAAATTCCTCACTCCTCAAAAATCTCCCCCCAGTAATGTTTTTCTGCACACAGGTTGTTAAATGCCATATCTAGAAGAAGCACATATTCAGAAATGGGCTATTTCATAAGAAAGTGAGAATCACTACTGAGGCTGAGTTCTGACTCCAGCAGTTCGTCAGATCACAGCACACAAATGCTGCCAAACCTGGCAGTGGCTTTTGGTGGCCACAAAGCAGCATTTCTGCAGTGGCAGCCTCCTCCAAAGGGCTGATTAGTAGTGACTTGTTCCACTTTCAGTACCTGCTCAAGCAGTTCTGGGCCTACACTCAAGAACGAGACAAGAAAAGATGCAGTAGAAATGCAGCCCTGAAGGGAAGGGCAGGGAGTTGGGTGCCTGTTTGTGAGGACAGAGAAGGAAACAGAAGTGGAGGTTGTGCAAGGTGGTGGAGGGGACAGGAAGGACAGGATTCAGGTTCTTCTTTGGCGGAAAAAGAAACATGCAGACAAGTGGATTTCAACAAGGCAACAGATGAAAAACAGGGACACAGTTTTCAGGGGTATATCTCTTGCATGACATAACCAGAGCTTGTTGTAGTTGCAGCTAGTACCCAAAAGAATCAACTCCACTGAGAAATACCACTTTAGTTATTTTTTCTGGGTAATTTGTAAAACATTCTTCACTGCCTGTAGCAAACACCAGTTTTCAAGTATCCAGGAAATTGTGAACACCAGTATTCCTCTGCATGCCTCATTTCTGTACCCCTAAAGCTCTCTTTGTTGTGTCAGTAAAGTGTTGGGTCAGATCTTACCAAAACCAGTTGTTCTCTCAGCTGTTCAACCACTCGTTTGTGTGCTCGAGCCAAGGCAATAACATAGAACATAATGATGCTGTAAACAACAAACAAAAAGGGAGGACTTGAGATTTCCAATGTACGTAATAAAAAGTTCAGTTCAGAAGAACAAATAAATGTGTGCTACAAAAGGAAGGGCTGGGTGGAGTCCAAAATAAGCCACATGGTTTTTCAAGTGTAGGAGTTTTAGAAAGCATCAGGTAATAAGGCTCCAAAATTTGGAAACAGTTTACTTAAACTGAAATGTAAAAAACTCTATTTAAATGTAAGAAAAAAAAAATCCCTTTTTTATTGGAAGACTGACCAGACACTGGAACAGAGTGTTGTGGAGTCTCTATATCTTTGGAGATACTGAAATTCTAACTGGGTATGGTTCCTGCTCTACTTGACCTTGTTTTGAATAGGAGAGTTGGGTTAGATTCTCTCTACAAGTGACATCCAACCTTAAAAATTCTATGATTCTACTTTGAATTTCATCTTACAGAATGACTGTTTTGGGAGTTTTATTTGTTTTTTCAGACTAGAGATTGTGATCACAGGCCTTACAGTACTAATTTGCAGAGGATTCACAGTTAACATTTTTGAGAATGACACTGTTGAACATGAGATGTGCAAGAGGAAATGGATCAAAGCTGATGAGTGTGAACACATGGGCAAAGACATAAGGGGTGAGGATTCATATGGGTTTTGATGCTCTTGACTGCAAATGGAAAATCTGGTCTAATAGATGCTTGGTAAGAGTTCAGTAAGCAAGGAAATGAAACTGCATAAGTGAATTAAGTCTCCACAGTACTCACCAAAGGATCACAAAAAAAGGCACTGCAAAGGCTTCTGATGCCATGCCAAAAAGGACCTGCTGCAGACCTGTTGGAAACTGAAGTATTGTGTCTGGAATAACTTCCCACGAAGTGTTAAAATTCCTGAATGGCCCGCATGCCTTGGAAGAGGGGATACTGTCAAAGAAGCAGAATTGAAAGATGTTACACCAAAATGTAAAAACAAAATAATCCAGCACAAGCCCTGCACCAGTTTGGTGCTGCAGTAAAAGTGTCCTATGTCTACAAAACCGTAATTTTTGTTTATGTGAACTAAGCTATAAGTTTATGTGTTATACCCTATATATTTTATTCCACTAATCATTCTAAAGTTGTATGTCTGCTGTTACAGAACTGACAACCTTAGAACAAGTGTCAACTTCACAGAACTTAAAATTGTCACTTACCGTGCTATGCTGACTCCCAGAGGGATAAAAGCCAAGAGGAGCCCAATCAACAGCACCACCAGGAAGAAAAAGTTGGAACTTGATGCCCTTATAGGCCTCGCTGCAGGTTTGCGTGTGTGTAGCAAAACAATCTGAAGAGGGAAGGTGAGTAAAACTGTTACCAGTGCATCTATATAGATACACATCCAAATATACTTCCCCCAGCAACTGAATTTTCCCTTCTCAGACATGCCACCAGCTACCACACAACCACCTCCTTTGGCGTGCATGGCCTGAGAAGGACTAAGACAAGATTGCCTCACACTGTGGTACAAATGTCTCCTAATTTGTGTAAGGGTTTGATCCAGAGGACCTCACACACTTGCACAGAGTCAATGGAGGCAGCCATTTGCACTGCTGTTGTGTTTGTTCTGCCACATCTCCACTGGATACATCCCCTCTTGCAAAACCTAAAGCATCAGCAAGAATTGGATGCACAGAAGGAGCTGTGTGGTCACTGAGCAAAACTTCTGGGAGTCAGAAATCACACGAACATCCAACCCAGCTTGGATTTTCCATTTTGCTCCCAAATTTTTAGCAGTTTTTGTAAAACTTTGTCCATGTTCTAAGCTGTGTTGCTAGTAAATAGATTAGTGCAGAAAAGCGTTATAAACTAGCTTTGTTACATAAAAAGCTTTTCTTTAAAAAAAGACAAATAATTTGAGAAGTAGTAATTGAAATGTGGCTTTGCTTGATTCCAAAGCAAAATTCTACCTTCTGTTAAAAGCACAAAACCTTACTGAAAATAGAATATCATTGGCTCATTCCATCCACTGCATCCACAGGTGGTTTTAGGGTTTTTTTTGTTGGTTTTAGATCACCTGCGTATCTATATGCCTACATTACAAAAACCACAGAGGTGTACTCAGTCCTCTATCAACCACATGCCTTCATTACCTTTTTAACATAGAAGATGATGAAGTATTTTATAGTTGCAATTACAGGGAGAAGTGGTGAAAAGAAGGTTCCAATCCAGCAAATAGTCTGCCCATAAATGATTTCCAGGACATTGTCAGAAATTTCAAATTCTTTATAGCCAAACCACTGAACTAGCTTGCAAGAGCAATGAGTAACTAACAACCTAAAACCAAAGAATATTGTTAGCCCTAAACTGAAGTTGTAGAGTTTAAATGCATTTTAACACACTTGAAATGCACAGAACTTAGCATTTAAGCATTAGACAACATAACAGAAAATGTCTGAAGAAAAAAGCTCTCAAATATCAAAACCTATACAGCCATCTGAATAGCGAACATGTGATCCAACCAACAGAAATATGTTTGTGCTTTATTTTAAAACTAGTAATTTGGTTAGAAATACAGGGAATTTAAAGCAGAAAAAAGAAAATGTGTTTCATATGTCATTCGTAAAAATATGCTCAAAAAGCTGAGATACATACTTTCTGGGGAAGTCCACAAACAGGGCCACAGCAAGAATTACAATAAAATCAAATATCATCAGTTTGTACATTTCTTGCCCAACATCAGATTCCCAGCACTATAAAAACAAGTCAGGAAAAACAAGATTAGCAGTCTAAATAAACAAGTGAAAATTCTATCACTAAAGCAATAACCGCCTCAGTTAACACCATGAAGTTCAAATGCTATTAACTCCAATTTCTAAAATATTCAAGTGTTTCAAAGTTCCATGTCAAGCTTTTTGTTGTTGTTTGTTTGTTTTGATTTGATTTTGGGGTTTTTCTGTGAGGTGGGGTGGGGGAATGGCTGGGTGTGTTTGGTTTTGGTGATTGAGGGTTTTTTTGATTTTTGGGGTTTTTTTGTGGTTTGTTGTTGTTGTTTTTTCTTTTGAGGAAAACCCGTTTGCCTTAATGCTGCAAAAGGCAGTACCACAATGTCTCCAAAATACTCAGACAGTCCTCATGGACAGAAAGTCTGTGCTAATGAATCATCTGCTGCTGGACTAATTCTAATCAGAGTTTTAGACTAACAAAGGATATATGTGTAACAACTGTACTGGTTTGCACTGAGCAGTGGGAACAGCAACCCCAGGGCTGATACTGAACACCTCTAGACAAGCAACTCTCATGGAAAACAAATCTCTGTTCACAAGCTCAGGTGATTAAAGACCAAGATAAATCTGCTTACAGGATAGACTTTGTAATTGTATCCACAGGGCTTACACTTGTCACTGCCACAGCTGGAGATCTGACTCCACAGTGAGAACAACAGAACGCCAATATTGGCCAACCGCACGAAGACACACCTGGAAGAAAGGCAAAACCTAACTCCAAACATGCCAAAAAATATCCATATTAACACTTGGCTCACCTTATATAGGAGTCCAACGAGGCCTTAAAACACAAAAGGGTCAGTCATGCCGACCTTTAGCAGGGCAGCCAGCCAGATAATAAACACATTTCTTTCCTTAGCAGTAAGTTAAAATTGCTTTTGACCTTCCCAGCTTTAGGATACAGTCCCCTTGATTTTTTTCTAGGTAGTGTTCTTAGGCCAGTCATTTCAGTAGCAGATCTTGATGCTGCAATGGGTTGCATTTCCCTCAGGTCCAGTACTGTGTGCAGCATTTCCATTCCACGCAGCTTCAGGCCTTCTGAGGCACTTGGCCAAATCGGAAATACAAAGCATGGACTTGCAGAGTTCAGGTGCTTCAACCCAGATCTTACTGCCCTAAGCTGCCAAACACCAGCTCTTACACTGAAGTATCTTTTACCCCAAAACTTTTAACTTCTGCTTTGGGCAAAGCTGTGCTTCAGTCGCTGCTGTACACACGTTTGCTCACTCAGGGAACTGCTGCATGCAAAGCAGTGAATCTACAGCTTTGTAGCCACAAGTTCTCTACGGACTATTTATTCACGTTGAAGATGTCCAGACCACACAGCTAAATGGGACCAAGAGAAAAACTTGGACACCAAGATGATTGCACTGCACTGTCATCAAAACACATTGTTCCCAGATTTAAAGTTTCCAACTAAACATTGGCCAAACACAATGCCTCCTTGGTTTCCAGTGCCAATTTCTCTGCTTCTTGATGTTTCAATGTTTACAATATATATAGCCTACCAAGAACAAGTTGTTGAAACATCCAAGGCCACAATTAAAACATCTTTACCTCAGGAGTGTCAGCTTGATTTCAAAGGCTGGCGTATAGTCTTCAAATCTGATCAGAAATGAGAAGATCAGAGGACCAATGAAGTTGGCCAGTGTGATCACTATGGAAGGCAAATACTGCACTAAGAGATTAACTTGGGAGTTCGTATTGTGCTTGTCCTGCAGAAGAAGAGATGAGAGAAACATAATGCTTAGAGAAATACACCTTTCTTAGCATGCTGTCTCCAGCCACACACCAGCCTGCCTCCTCCAGGATTCAGGCAGCATCTTTTACTCCTTCATCCTCCACCTGCATTTGCACCAGGCAATAGGAATCAACACCAGGTGTAACATGAGTGGCAAATCAGGGCTGATTCTGAACACCTCTAGACAAGCAAATTTCATGGAAAACAAAACTCTGTTCTTTATACAAGCCTGTTCACTGCTATCTCTGCAGTTTGCTGCTACACACCCTTGCTTTCTCCTGCTCCCTTCACCAGGAACTCTCTCCCCCTCCAGGTAAGAGTATTTCTGTGCTTCCTCAAAGCTTCTGTTTAAAGAGGTTCAACTCACTGAGGTTTGTGTCTGACTGTTGCTAACCAGCACCAAGGCTACCAGGTTTTACAACTATTCCAAGTGCAGACACTTTTTAATTTATTCTTACTGGTGCCAAGTAGCTCCCCTGACTTTCCTACCATCCTGACAAGCTCCTCTAACTGCTCATTAAGACAAGGTCAAGATATCAACCCTTCTACTTAAGCCCCACAGTAAATGAAGCTGTCCTTGAAGTTGTTCAGTGTTGTGCAGTCCTCTTCTCTGCCCTCAAACAATACCTCTGACACATAAACTCATTTAGCCCCAATTTCCTGCTTCTGTCTGCAATCCTGGCAGTTTACAGAAGTTCAGAGTTAGGTCCACCATGAGCACAACTTTCCTTGTGAACAGCTAAGTCCATCACACCAGCAACGTACACAGGGGAGAGAAAAATTATGGTCCCCATTTCTACCAGACTAATCAAACCCTGGGGTCCTAGAGAGAAGTCAATTACTTTTGTGAAGCTGTCAAAACCAGAAGCTTCTCTGCTTTGTTCTGCTTCTGAACCACTCTTTCCATCTGCTTGTCCTGCCGGAGGTGAAACTCACCCAACCTGATTCTTTTTGCTAGTGATGCAAGAACCTTAGCTTCTGAAAACTGCTCTGTGTTCAAAGCATTCCTATTTCCCCACACAGGAGTAACTCAAGCCACAAGACAGATCATAATCTTCACTCTGCCTTCCCCTAAAGTGCATTTTTGCAGTTGACAGCAAACCAGATCACGTGAAACCAATCATGATGAAGTTTGATTTCACCAGGTCAGTTCTCCCAGCCAGTTCACTGCCCAGACCCAGCAGATCACAGTGAGGTGAGCAGTTACAAGGGAAGGATAGTGAAGTCAGCTCCAAGGCACTCAATACTGAAGCCACTGCAGCAATAGGAGACATTACTGGGGAGGCTTTTTTGGCACATGATTCTCGATCTTTCCTGCTCCCATCTACTAAAAAAACCTTTAAGTCTGTAGAAAGCATTTTCAGATCCCTGCATGAAAGGTGCTATATTAAGATACTTGACTCTTTCACAATAGTTCCTCTTGCTGTAATCACCAGCCTTTACCAAATCTGTCCTAGTGTCATTTCTTATACTCACATTAGAGTTTTCTTGAGAGAAGACAGTTACTCTATAAATAGAGTAAAAACATCCAGATAAAATGGCAATGACAATTATATTTATAAATACTCTCAGAGAGTAGATACGTAGCTTTTCTTCCATTCTCCTCTCAGCTATTTTTTGCTTCAGTTTTTCTTCCTGCAAGTCTGTCTACAAAGAAAAGGAAAAAGAGATGCAGTCTCTTGATGCACCATACAACACTTAACACCATGTCGTCTGCCCCTGAGAAGTGTAAATCTGTAGCCTGTTCTAGGAGATTCACTCCAGCACCCACCCAGGCACACAGAACTGAGTGTCTTTTCTTTGACAAAACAGGTCCATGCAGGAACAGAAGCCCCTGTGTGCTCAGTCTCCTCATCTGAGGGCTCTGTAGCCAAAGGCAAGTGTCTTGCAATCCTCTTATCTCTACTGTATCAGTGACACATTTCCTTGTGGACAGACAGTTTGCCTGTTTGTTGAGAGAGACTTGATACTAAACCTTGAAATGGGTAAACCAGTCACTCATCTCATTACTTCTTCAAGTAGGTAACCAGCCCTCACCACTACGGCTCAAAATTCCTCCTACTCTTTGTGAAGGAAAATTGTGAGATGGCACTGAAAGGAGGTACAGTCTTGAGCAGCTTATCATGGAAACTTGGTGTATTTCACCTTAACTGACATGAAAATACAGTATCTCCTGTAAAGGCAATTTAACCTGGACAAACCCATGTTACACCCATATGAGTATATTTTCTGAGGACTTATGTCTACCAAACAGTAATATTAAGGGGCTAGTTCTTCTAAGATGTGTGTTCTGGAGGCAAAAGTATAGCAAGTGAAGAAGGTTCTAATTCCATGATGAAAAAAGATGGCTGTGAACTTCACTAGAGCAGAAAGCAACTCACTGTAATTTATGAAATCTGTAATTACCACATTGTGGTTTGAAGTGGAAGCATCTTCTCAAAGGTAATTTTTTCACTACACAAATCTCTGCTTCCAGTGTACAGAGAGCAAAAATAAGGTCATCTTACCAAAACAGCCTTTCAGACTTTTTTTCAGAGCTTTATGATTTGGGAAATCTATAGCTGCATCAGCATTTTGTATGTGCATGTGTGCCAAAGACACCTGGTGAAAATATTTCAGTATCTTCTTACTGCAAAAATATTCTCAAACAGTACAAAGAGCACCATCTGAACTCTATTTCTCCCCAAACTACTGCTTACTGCACTGCATGCTTAAACCCCAGAACACTCTAACTGATCCCTGCAGGGATTTGCCTGCAGCTGGGACAGCTTTTCCTGTTGGACTATGCAGAAACTAACACAGGAAGCAGGACTGGAGTGTGAGGAAGAGGCAGATAAGACAAGCAGCTAATAGGCTGGCCTCGGTCCCCAGTGGATGAGGAAGGGCCAACAACATCCCTGCCAACTCTTCTCACGTTACACCATGGCTCCAGCTACCTAGAAAGCACGAAAGAGGATGTGGGCTGCACCCCCAAAACAAGCTACTTCAGTCATTCTTAGCTTTATTCCCTTATCTGCAAAATTACATGTCTCTTTTTTAGCCATCTTAGCTGCATGAAATCATAACCACCAAAAGACAGAAGTTGCTCACCTGGAGTTCATATTGCAAGCTGCGATGTTTCAGCCGGGCTGCATTTGGATCTGTAATGCAGAAGTCCCAGCCTGCAAAGACTTTGTTACAGTAACTCTGAAAGGGATCTGCATCATGCACTAAGTTGTGCTTAAAGCCTTCCACAGACCTAGAGAAAAATTCATGAGAAGATGTATTTTATGCACAGGAAAAACACACACAAGCAACCTGGCTGATCAAAGACTAAATGACCCCCTCTGTAAGCAAACTGTCAGCTTTGCTTAGTACCAGCCAGTGTCTGGGACACTTCCAGTGTGAGATTCTGCAGCAGCTGACCCTGACTGATACAGGTTATTGCCACCTGCACTTCACCAGTCCCACCTTCTCACCTCATCCAGACACAGCAAAGGAAACTGAGATGGCACAAATAAAACTCAATCAAAAACCCCTAAAGAAAATCCTCCAACAAATTCAGTATAGTTGAGGGGCTTTTACTTATAGGTATGCATACATATGAAAAACTGATACTTCAAATTGTTTTCTTTTTCCCAAGCACACCAAAGGTTACTGTGGCATTGCATCCTCAGACAAAAGACTCCCCATTTCCACATACACAGCTCTAGAACACAGTAGGTTCCCTTCAAGCAGGAATACAATGTAAACTGTGCAACAAGTAACAGTAAATAAACAACACCAACATCTTTACCTCTTTATTATCCAGAGGAAACTTAAGGCAAGGTAGGCAAACGTAGCCAGCAGGTATGCGAGCGGCAAGTTGTACCTCATGATACTGATCCATACAGCATCTATTGAGTAATAGCCATAAAACAAACTTGTCACTTCAAGGAATCCCTGTGAAAATGAAGTTGAAATAGAATTTGTAACAGCAGCAACAACTGTCCCATTAAATCCAACCTGGCATTAAGCAATCATTTTGTAAATTTAAAACTAGGGCCCCCAGCAAGCTAGAAGTCTGCGGCTTCTAAATACTGCCATTGCCTAAACCAAACTGTAATGCAGGCTCTGTGTGCTTAAAATCCCTCCCCTCTCCAATCAAAGAGCTGTAGGACACAGACACTGGGACCCAACACAGAGAGCACAATAGGCAGTGTGCTCCAGAATAATAAGGGTAGCAGCTGGGGAGGAGAGGCACAGGCTGCAGCATGTGGCCAGCCAGGCCTTGTGGTCAGTCAGTAAAAGTCAGTTTGAAAACTGCCATACCCCACTGATGCATATGCCTTACCATTTTTCAAAATTATCAAAGCTTCATTCCACAAGTAATTTATTTTTTTTTTTTACATTTTAAATCCTATGTGAGACACTTAATAAAAAAAAATAATAATAATACTTACAGTGCCACTGAGCAAATCTTTGAGGTAAGTATAGAAGTAAACAAGTCCCTTATTACCACTAGGTTTATAAACTGTGCAGACATTGTCTGTCAAAAGAAAGGCATGAAAAGTCACTCAAATGGTAATGTCCACTGAACTGTAGATCATGTTAATTCAAACATGCCACACTTATAAAAAGGCTTTCCTTTTTTTCTGGGACATGGGGAAGAAGCTGATGGAAAGGGGGAATGTTACAACAGCTGTACATAGAGAAGATGCTTACCTATGTTCTTTGGAGAAATGTAAGCAATGGTACTGTTGAATATTCCATAATTAGAAATTATGGTGGGAAGAGTAACAAAACTGAACATCAGGATAAAAATTATAAAGTTCAGCAGGACCAGAAAGCGCAGGAAGGAGAAGTAGGACTGGATGCCAGTACCAAATTTCCCTGGGAATAAAAGAAACATCTGCCAATAATTAAGATGATAAAACAATTGAATATAGAGAAAGAAGATTGCAAAATCAGTTTCACTGAACTGAAGAAACATTGTTAAAGCTGGTTTTAAGTACTACAGACTTTTAGTAATATAACTGAAATGCAGGATGAACATATTATTTTTTTTCCCCCAATATATATCCTTCTACCATATCATGGATTTTACATTCAGCAATAATAAGGGAAGAAAGTAACTTCTTAAGCACATATAGTTATATCTGAAACTATGCTCACACAGGTAAAACTGCCTGTAACAGAAGCAACTTTCCAGAGGAGAAATGGACATCAGACAAGAAATACCTTCTATGCTGTGAATATCGTGTCGCCAAAGCACCAGGTAAGAGGACAAGCCCTTGACTTCGCTGAGTGCTTTTTTCAGTGATTTACTGCTAGTTCTTCTCCACTTCTTCCATCTAGATAAATGTTCTGTATCAGCCTGCTGGGAGTCCCTAAGAATCCAGAAATACAGTTACTGAGCACAAGAAGTAATTTTTCACTCCATGTAACAGGGCTTAGCAGGATGGAGCCTGCCCATGGCCTTCAGGGGGATAGCTGCGGTACCACACACAAGCTCTCCCCGTCTGATCCTGCTGGTAATGGCAACATCAACTTAATTCAAATAGGGCAAGCTCTCTCATGAAAAACACTCACCTCTCTTGGAGGAAAAAAAAAACAAAAACCACCCAACAATGACAACAATAGCTTTTTGAAAAAATTGCTGGAAAGTGCCAATTAAATGAATTTGAGAAAATATTTTTTGCCAACACCTCTAAGGATGCACTGTTCTAATAACAAACTGCAAACAAACACTGAGAATGTGGCACTGTCTGTAATTTTTAACCACTCACTTACGGATTTTCATACTCTATGAATACATCTGCTTTGTAAAAATTGCTGCCTGGTCAGCAACAGCATCAATGAGAATTCTGAATGGCTCAGAGTTTTCATTTTGTTGTTTCTGCTGAGAAACCTTAAAACCAGACAAAATTTCATGGAAGCATAGCTTGAAAATGGATTTGTATGCAGCAAATTCTATTCCAGCCTCTGACACCACTGAAGCAGGGCAGCAGTTAAGAAAGTACCCATGAGGACATGGTGCTGGGGTAGCAATGTTTCACTTTTAAAGACTTGTACTCAACCCTACTCATGTGCCCAAGGGATGCACTGCTGCGTGTGCTCTGTGTTGCCGGTTTCTTCATCTTTCCAGCATTTTGGCAGGAAGTCAAATTAAACCTATACAAACAATCAAACAGGCAGCAGATGACCTCAGCTTTAAGAGCAAATACAGCTCCTCTCAAGAGATTTCATTCTGTGGAAACTACAAGCTGCAGTTTGCAGTGTTTTAGACTCTGTAGATCTGTCTGGCCCGTGCTCGGTTTGCATTTTAAATAGAAGCGTGGGCTGCATATTCATCTGAGTTACAGAAGTTGAGTGTTCAGCTCTCAGGACGTTTATGCCAAGCACTTTGTATTGGCAGCTGCTGCACAAATGCAGATCACTGATCTGCAGAAGTGCCAAGAAGCCCCACCAGATTCTCTCAGTGCTAACATGTGTAAACAAGCCCGGGACATTGCAACTCCACTCCTCCCTCCAGTTCCTTTTTCTTGAAGAACTGAACTTTAGATATCCAGCATCAAATAAATATTCAACGTATCGGGCACTTTCCTTTACCGTGACCTAGATCTTTTACTGTTTCTGGTCTACAGGTTATAGGGTTAAACTCCAGGGTCAGGCTGTTTGCCACTGCTTTTGCAATAGAGCAGCTCTTGTTTTCTCTCGAGTACCATTAATTGTACTTCCACCTCTCTCCTGGCTCATAACTAGAATGACAATGTACCTGATTTAAAGGTGCAGCTGTTCTCTGACAGTGAAAAACCACATCCTGTATCCTCTGTTCTCAAAGCAGCTTTCAGCCCAGCAGTGAGGCATGAGACAAGCACTGAAATTCAGGCGGGGCAAAGCGAGCTCTTTGCAGTCCCTCCCTCCGGGGGGTTACCACCAGGGGGGCAGGAACAGCGCACAGGAAAGAGTCATTTAAAAAGGAATGGGGCGGGGGGAGAAGATAAAAAGAAGCAAAGGGCCTGGGAAGCTTCCTATCAACTGTACAGAGCACATTACGTGGTGTAAGATCAGCTAAGCAGACTCAAGAGCAGCAGCACTCGCATAGCAGCGGGGGGAGAGGGGGTGTTCATGCAGATAACCCCCAGTGACCCTTGAAAGCACAAAACCTGAGGGGCAGAAGAAAAAAAAAAAAAAAAAAGGTAACTAAAACCCAAAACGGACAAAAGTGAGAAACGCGTTTGTTTGCTGCAGGTAATTCCCAGTTTTGACTAATTCCTTCCAATTCAACCTACTTCTGTCCCCAGTCAGCGACTCGGGCACCTTCTTGTCAGAATCACATGCAACAGGGTGAAACAGACACAGCCAAACCCAGTTCTTCTTCAGCCTTCCATCGCACCTGGGTTGTGTTTTGGAAAGTCATTTAAAAAAAACCCAAAAAAACCACCAAACAACGAAACAAAACAAACCAAGGAAGAAACGCGTAAGATTAACCTTGTTCTCCTCTTCTCCGCCATGCACTTGGGGTGCTCCCTGGCAGGGCGATCAGCCAGCTCGCCTCTCTCCTGCAGCAGCGCCGCGGCCCCGCGGCTGCCGGCGGTGCCCAGCGGGGCCGGCCGGCGTTCCTGGGTGCCCCCGCGGCGCCTCCGCGCCGACTGGCAGCTGGGCAGCTCCTGCAGGAAATCCACAGGTGCGGCGCCGTGCGGCTCCTCGGCGAGGACGGAGAGCCCTGCGAGGGAGAGACAGGGGCTGCGGGTCGGGGGTCGCCGCGCCGGTGCAGCCGGGACCCCGCGGCGCCGATGCGGGGGCAGCGCCGCTCCCTCCGCTCCGCTCCGCTCCCGTCGCTCCATCCCCCCGCCACCTGCGGGGGCCGCCGCCGCCCCGCCCGCCCCGCGCCCTCACCGCCGCCGTCCCGCTGCCAGCCCGGCCCCGCGGCAGCCCCCAGCCCGCTCATGTCTGCGGGGGAAGCCGGAGCCCCGCGCCGGTGCTGCCGTTTCCGGGCGCGGCGGGGCCGTGGGGCGGCGGCTGCCGGGAGCGGGGCCGGCGGGCGGGGTGAGGCTGCCCCGGGGCCGCCTTCCACCGGCCCACGCCCGCCGGGGGCGCCCGCAGCCAGCAAGATCGCGTTTGGGGACATCGGCGTCTTTCCGTTCCTCTTACCTCAGGCTTGTTTTAAATTTTCCGTGAAGATACGCGGCAGGGTGCAAAGGCTCCTGCCGCCAGCCCGCCCTCTCCGCTAGAATGGCATCACGCACCCCAGGTGCGGGGCTGGGGGTGTTCTGGCTGCTAGGCATCTCTCACCTACGTTTGGCTTGGAAATTAGTTTTGTTTCGGTGTCTTCCGTCATTATTAACTGCCCGCGCCCGTTTTGGGTGCCGTAAAAACTTACGAACTCCTATACTTGGTCAACTCTCATTAGGTCACAAGCCTGAACTCCCATCTTGTTCTGTGACTGGATCGAGTGGTGCAGGCTGCAGTGAAACCACACAGCTTTACTCTTGAATGTAAAAACCTGGTGTGAACTGGAGCAAGTCAAGTCAGTAGAGGCTGAATCATTTTTTCCCCATCTGAGAGCGAGGGTGGGTTTTGTGTGAACTTGTAAACGTCTCAGAGAGATTTCTTTCTTGGAACAATTCTTGCCTTTTGGGTGAAAATAACAGCATGTGTGAAAAATAAGGAAATGATACCTCCATTTGAGAAGTCTCAAAAACCTTACGTGGTGGGAAAACAAACAAACAAAAAAATTCTAACCTTTCTTACTTTATTCTACTGATAGTTAAAAAGATAACCAGATTTTTCTGAACAATCTTCATACACTTTCGGCAGTAGTTTCAAAAATACGTCATTATTAGGCTGCAGAATGGTGAATCAGACACAAATGAGCAGGTTTCTTCTGTCATCCGTGTGTCATCAGCTCAGGTATGTGATTTTCAATTTGCCTTGCCAGCAGTAAGAATCTATGTGGGTAATGTTTTCATAATAAAACCATAAAATGTTGTTGATAAAAATAGAAGTTCTCAAAGTAATTTAGATGTACATGTTTGTAATCTGTGTCACCAACAGAGGTGAAAGGTATATCTTAAGGGGAATGGTTGTGAAATACAGAGATGTGGAATTAAAGCACAGCAACTTCCTTATTGCACTGAATGACTGAAAAGAACAAATAAAGAAACACACTGTGGAGGTGTTCTTGCCTTCATGCTGGCAGGTTTGCCTTTGACAGTTGGACTTGATGATCTCAAAGGTTTCTTCCAGCCTTGATGGTTCTATGATTCTATAACTAATATGGATTTTTAGCTATTTTTGATGAGAACAAGCTATAACTTGCCCTCATCCTTCTATAAGTCACTCTGGAGGCCCTTTTTTTTTTTTTTTTTTTTTTTTTTTTTTTTTTTTACCTTCTCCTTTTCACAGATCTCCAGGATGATTTTTGCCAGGTGGGATTCCGTGTGTAACAAAAGCTGATGCTGTGAGTTTCAGCAGGATCGGGGTAACAGAGCTGGACACCTCAGTGATCCACATGTGATTGTGGTTCCTTGGCTGAGTGCCACATTTCATGGGATTCATTTGAGCAACTCCCACCTGATCATTCTGAAAAACTCAGGGGATGGAAAATAAAACCCCTCAGCAGCATTTCTGAAAAATCGTTTAGTGTTGTTGAGCATTTGTGCTGAGTGGGTGATTCATGTGCTGGATAAGAATGTGCATTTGTACCTGCTGTTACCGGGGCCTTGAAGCCACCCAAGCATGGGCTGTCTTTGTGTGGCCCTAAATAGGAATATTTATGGGGTAAAGCCGCCCTGGGGTGTCATCTGGGGTGGCAGTTTCACTTTTTATTTATGTTTCTTTTTTTGCCATGAAGAATACAAAGAGGAAAGGTGAATAATACACTTGAGGTTAATTAGACTCCTTCTGAAACTCTGTGTTCTAGAGAGGTATTGTGTTAATGATCCCTTGAGAACAAATTTAAATAAAGATCGGAGAAATTGAAACAAGATTGACTTCCCCAGGAATTTTGTAAGAACATTCTCTAAAGTTATTGGTTTTTTTTCAGTTGAGAAAGTTTATGACACTTGGAAATGTTTCAACGAGTTTTATGGATCACAGCAATCCCAGGTGGAAAAACAGGAAGACAGACATGCTGAGGAGGAGAGAATGGATGATTCTACCAGAGCACAACGGTCACACACAAGGGAGTGCAGTAAGTTCCACTTGCACATCATTTGTCCAGTGTTCCTTATCCACAAAAGCAGCAGCAGCTCTCAGTCTGTGCTGAGCATGGAAGCCAGTGCCATATTCTGTTTCCCGGGATGCTGGAGATTGATCTGTCACTTTTAGCTATACCATCCATTTCCAGGACAATTTTTCTTTTGTATGGTTCCTCTTCCTAATGCCACAGCTCAAAAATGCTTCTAAACATTCAGGGAAGTTCTGAGTGATTGCTTTAATTTTGGGGGGTCTCATATTTGACTACCCTGGTGCCTTGTGCTGTGGTGCAGGCAGCTTGTGCAGTTTGCAGGCAGGTCTGGGTCAGTACAGATCTGCAGACAGGTTTTCTGCAGCCATGCCAGGAATGTTGCTTTGGGCAAAACGTAATCTTACAGTAGCGTTAGAAAATTTCACTTAAGTCTGTGTAGAATGTGTCTGGTACAGGATAAACATGTTTTACCAAGTTTAGGAGCTGGAAAAGCACTAGTCATTTGGTAAAAGTGATTGTCAGCAGTTGCACCAGCACAGTATCTGAACACAGAGCAAACTGATTTATTACCAGTTCCCTGCCAGCATTAATCCAAAGGCTGACAGGGGGATTTTTCATTTGTTTGTATTTTTAGTCTTGCTGACCAGAGAGGTTACTTAGGAATAGTTGGTAGAAGTTTTAAGATGTGCGGTTTTCTGGGGAGATAAAATATGCCAAAACAGCGTAACAAGCTATATCAAGACTAAAGCAGCTGGGGTGGGGTCTATAATCTACACAGTTTTAGCAAAAAGGAAAAAGGCAGTGGGCAGGCCACAGGTCTGGGACAGGAGAGCCAGTCTTTTCTTGTCCTGTTTCCTGCTTTTTCTGTGGCTGGTGCCTCGTTCAGTTTGAGGATGCTCCTGCTCTCAGAGGAGAGCCTTGGCCTTTGGGAAGGGCCCTGGGAACACCCTGTCAGTGACTGTGGTGTGCTGGGGTATCCCTGCCTCCAGCTGCAGTGGAGTGAGTGAAGGTGACGCAGGCATCCCTGCTAGGCTGCTTTGGGATAGAAATTCCTGCAAGAGGCACCACCCCAACACTTCGCTGTCTTGTGTGTGTTGCACCCTGCCTGCTGCTGAGCTGGAGCTTTGTCCAGTCTGCGGTTTTTCATACGTCTGCATGAAATGGGGAGAAAAAGAAGAAAGGCAAGAAAAATCAGCATCTCTGTGTGAGACTAAAGGAACAGTTCCTCCTGGTCCATGCAGAGTACAGGATGAGCTGGTATTAAACTCCCTGTCCAGGAACTGCAGTTTATGCTCTCTACTAGAGTGATCTAACTTTTCTACTAATTTTTCACCCTTAGAAGTGCCTTCCTTTAATTCAAGTAAAAATATGTGAGGAAAGATCGTTCCTTAGCTCAACAAATGATTAATCCAGGGATAAAGGTAACGCATCCTGTGTCTGAAAACTGCTTACCCCTGTCCTTTTATTGTGGTGCTGTTGTTCTCCCAGCCCAAAAAAAACCAAAAAAAGGCAAAAAAACCCATGTTTAAATTCGTGGGAGATGGAGAGTGAATGCCTTGGAGTTCAAACAGAAACATAACAACGTGTTCCACGGTAGATAACAGCAAAGAAATTCTCGGGGTTGTTTTTCTGTCTCTTTGAGCTGTACGAGCAGGACCTCAGCTCCCCTTTCCGGCGGAGCGTTTCCGTGCACGGTCCCTTCGGGGGGAAGGGAAGGGAAGCAAAGCCGAGGCCACAGCGGCTCCCCCGACACGGTTATAGAAGGCGGCACCGGGCGGGGCGGGGCGGGGCGGCTCCGGGCACCTGGAGCGGGGCCGGGCAGCCTCTCCCGGCGGCCGGGTGGGCAGCGAGGTAAGCGGCCGCGATGGGCAGCTCCGGGCTCGGCGTCCCCGAGAGGCTGGGCGGGGCCGGGGGCTGCAGCGGGCAGGGTCCGGGCGGGGGCTGCGCCACGGAGGGGCTGGAGGGAGGATTCTCCGAGCACCGGAGCGGGAGGAGCCACCGCAGCCCTGACAGGTGGCTGCCGCTTGCGAACGGCTGCTGCTCCTTTAGAACGATGGAAGCGTAGGGGTCGGACTGCGGGCACGTCAGGGGTGTACTCAGCCTCTGCTCGCCGAAAGGTGAATAACCACCCAGCGCGGTGCCCGGAGCTTGGTTTCAGCCCTGCTGCGCGAACGGAGCCTCGCAGCTTTATCGCCCCGTTAGTCACTCCGAGCTTCCTCTGCCTTCGGCTGGAAGGGCTGGCCCCGTGGGAGAGCCAGCCACGCTTCCCTGAGGTATTTATTTAGCCAGTGTGTCACTCTTCGCTCTGAGGTGTGGCACCAACCTGCCTGGGATCACAGCCTAGAGCATGACATTTCACTTCGGGGTCGGTCGCATGTTGGTGTCTGCTGCTAGCGAATGGATGTGGCACCGGACTTTCCAAGCAGCAGGCTGTGAGGTTTTCGTGTTACAATAGGTAACGGGAATTTGGATTAAATAGATGGGGAAAATCTCAGGCTTCAATATTCGTGCTCTTTGTGGCTCTTCACTCTATCACTCCCTCAAAACACACAGTCTTAACTATTTAACCTATAAAGGCTGAAACGTTTCTATGCAGAATACTTAATGTACAGCTAAAAGCCAAATCTTCGTGTCCTGGATTTCATTGCTAAGCCGCTATCATTAGTAATGCTCTGTTAGTAAAGCAAACCTGCAAGCAGCGGCGCTGCACGGGAGCTGTGCTGACTTCTGCTTCCCCTGCCTGGGTGTCAGCGCTGTCCCCTCTGCCGGCCCTGCTCCTGCTCCTGCTCCTGCTCCGTGGGGCAGAAGCAGCCGCTCAGCGGCTCCAGAGGCACGGTCACGGTGCGATAGTTCAGGTGTGGGTGCTTGCCCTGCCCGTGCCACACAGCCCTGGGGCAGGATCAGGGTAACAGCAGGCTGCGGGTGCTAAGGAATGGAGTTCGAACGGCACCTCTGCTGGGCTGATATGCCAGTACTCCACCCCAAACAATCGATCGCTAATTTTTTTGAATTTTTTTTGGTTTTGTTTGTTTTTTGTAGTTTTGGGTTTAGTCTTTTGGTTGTTTTTTTTTTTTCCCCCAAAGTAAGTTTGTCAGAAGGACTTTTACCCTGGAAAGTGATAAAGTTCTGAGGTGGTGTGGTATGGTTGTATGGGCAGGTAAAAGAGGAACTGGAACTTCACAGTGGTGTCCTCTTCACGTGTGAAATAGTCTCTAATTGCCACTTGTATAGTCCATAGGTTGTGTATGTTCATTGTAGAATAGACCCTTAACATGCTAATAGCCTACACTGGATTTTAACAGAGCTGCATTATGTCTGGAAAAAAAAGTACTCAGTTTGTGCGAAATTATTTGTCAAACAATTTGAAAACTGTATATAAGGATTTTGACAAAACCGGTTCTCTTCTTTTGACTGGTTCCTCCTAGCAGTGTTCTGGTTTCTTGGTATTCCCAATATCCTGACAGATAAACTTCTTGTTTTTCCTCAGGGTCCTGTTAAATGCTGCTGCAAATAGTGCAAATAGTAATAGGACATCCTTAACGGGAAATTATGCCAGAAATTACAAACAGAACAAGGCACTTTTTCAGTCCAAGATCCTTCAGTGTATGTAAATCCCTGTTTATTATCCAATATATTTTTATATGTAGTCTTCATAAGCTTTTCCACTTGAACTGGTGAATGACACTCCTGTAACTGATACTGCTCATTAAAATACGATTTGCAGGTTGTACGTGGAGAGGTGTACATTACAAGTGCAGAATAAACAGAGCTTTCTGTTAAGGCTTTCTTTTAAGTCAGAAATGTTTTAGTAAGCAGTATCTTCTAGACCTGGTGTTGTTGGCTGCCTTTCCACTGGAAGCAGAAAATTAATTCCAACCAGGTACTCAAAACCCATTTCCTTCTTCTTCTTCTTCTTTTTTTTTTTTTTTTTTTGTTTTTTTTTTTTTTTTTTTTTTTTTTTGAGTAGTTGTTTCTTTCAAATACAAGTAGCTGGTAATGTTGGTTAATAGACTTTAAAAACTTGTTTTGCAAAGCAAGATTTAGTCCTGTTAAATGCAGAGAATGTGACAGTCTGAGGTTTGGAAATTTAGTCACAAGACTGACTTGCACTGATATGAAATGATTCTTGCTTCAGCCCTTTTTTCCCCATAAGGGTCAGACTATGAGCTAGGTAACGTTTTTCAAGGATTAAGAAAATAATGTAGAGTTCTGTTTCTTATTATTGCTAACCTTGCCTCTCTCTGCCAGGTATAGTGTTCTTGCTCTTCAGTTCTCTTTTGCTAATTTTAGTAGTTATATATCTCAGGGCTTATGATTTTCCCAATGAATTAAGTTTGCCCTTGTGGTCAGAGTTAGGAGAATAAAAGCAGCAAAGCAGCAAACAGAGAGTTGCTCTCAAAGGAGCCTTCAGGGAAAGGATTAGATCATTCAAAGTAATTGTCATATGTACTTCAGTCCACAGGAATTGGATCTGTGGGGCCTTTTGGGTGGAGAAGCAGGGATGTGTGCGGTAGATTAGGGAGAGTACTATGAAATTCACAGAATTAATGAAGTATCTGAACTGTCACCAGTTCCCTTTATACATAACCTGTGTGGACCTCCACTTAATAACACTTCCCTGGAAACTAAAATTTAACTACATGTTGTAATGATTTTTTAGATGTTTCTGCGGCATCTTTATAATGCAGGTTTCTAAACTCAGGCGAAGAAGTAGGAACCTGTCTGAGACACTGCAAACACAAAATA
Source organism: Hirundo rustica (assembly GCF_015227805.2). Classification (NCBI taxonomy): domain Eukaryota; kingdom Metazoa; phylum Chordata; class Aves; order Passeriformes; family Hirundinidae; genus Hirundo; species Hirundo rustica. Next base: position 8,555,344 of record NC_053464.1, read on the forward strand.
GCTGGCAGACCTTCCCCAAAAACCCTATCTAAGCAACCACAGGTGATACAAAGGATTTAACTTGCAAAGAAAGTGACCACAATGTAGTCTTACTGTACTGTGGGGGAATTACAAGAGGAATGTTAAATGGAAGGGATAAGGCAAAAAAGTGAGTAGGTGCAAAAAAATAGCCAAAGAGTAAATAAGGAGCAGAGCTCATGATGCCGAAGAGCAGCTGGAGACAGACACTTCTCTGCTTCCTTCTGCCTGGCTGCTCTTTGGACACCACTCTTAGCAGGCACAGGTGAGGGATAGGGAGAGTGGGATCTGGATTCTGGTAGGTGCCATTGCACTGTAGGAGTAGGAAATAAATCCATTTGGGCTCCAGATCCAACAAGCTGCTGGCAGAGACAGCAGCATGGTGGCTGTGAGGGGAATGCTGTCACTCTCCCTTCCCAGGTTGTTTATCTCTCCCTACGCAACAGTAAGTCTTTACTGAGTCTTTAGTGCTGCTGCATGTCATCTGTCACCAGGAAGATCTCTTGTAGCAGAGGCATAATTTAGATTGCTTGAATTGATTTCAAGGTCTGAAATAGTAGAGTTGATGTTGATTCCTGTAACTGACCCTGCTAACATCAATAAAACCACAATGGGAGGCGTGTAAGCCGTGGCGTTTGTTGGTGCTGGTTGGGTACTTTGGCAAGATGCAGTAAAGATAAGTGGCCTTTGCTTCCGTGTATGATTCACGCTGGTTCCATTGCTAATACATCATTTAGAGATGGGATTTTCTCCAGTGTAGTGCTTGATTAGTGTCAATTCACAGGCCCTTTACATTTTCTGAGAGGCTTTCCTGGTCTGTTGCGAAAGTGTTGAAACTGTTGGGACTGAGACAGTGGAAGAGTAGTGATCAGTACTGGAATCCAGCTGCTGATGCAGAACATAAAACTCCAGCTTGTCTCTCAAACTCACTTTTGGCTTCCAGAAATCAGTCTGGGTTTTTGTTGTTGTTTATGATTTGGGGTTTTTTTCCATTGTGAAAACAGGACAACGTTAAACGGGACAAGGATTCATGAATAAAACTTGGGTAACTGTGAAGCCCTGTGTAGTCATACCCTACAAAACTAAACTATCTTTATGGAAATAGAGCACATTTAGCCTTCAGAATCAATTCTTCCATGAGTTCTACTCCCCTTATTCACCATTATTAAGTTATCTATGATGTAGTTCTGGAACTCTCTGGTTTTATTCCACTTCAAGATGCGCGCAAATAGGATTTACTTCATTAAATCTTTTTTACTGAGGGATTACAGGTTGAAGGTCTAAGTGGCTTTCCTGAAACCTGAGGCCAGGACAAAGTGCTATTTTGGCAAGACATTCATGTTTGTTTTATTATATTCTACATGAGGATTAGTGTCAATAGCAGAACATTACCTGCACAGGAGGGGTTGAAACTAACCTGGGATATTTTGTCAAGGCTGTTGATCTGTGACTTGAAGGCAGTTACTTCTCTGGGAAATGATCCAGAACTATGCATCTGCACTCTTGGAGTTTCCTGGTCTATATCGTTACATGGTTGAACGATTTAAGCAGAAAGCACCCATCCTCCACAGATCTTCTAATTTATTTACATAACAATGATCATTAAACACGCTGATCTTAAGTGCTTCTCTACTCCAGAGAAGGTGCACAGGGTTTGCTTGGTTCAGCAAGATAAGTTGCTTGCTGAAATCCAAAAATGTAATCCACAAGTGGACGCCACTCTGTAAAGGGAAGATTTGTGAAGATCACACTTTCTGTCTTTCACAAAGAACCTCTGTCCTCCAGATATTTTTTTTTTCCTTCTAAATTATTTTTTAAAGGGAACACTAAATCTAAATGTCCTATCTTTCCTCTAGCTATGGTTTGCTGTGTTCCATCACAGGTTGAAAGGAGGAAAGAGATGGTTTAGTTTGAACATTACCTGCTTTGGGTTCTTTCCAGTGAGCTGTGGTAGGTCAGAAATGTATAAACTGCCAGGTTTGAATTGGCCTCAGCATTTGTGGAAAATTTATTTCAAGTCCTTAAAACTTCCAGAGTGGAGAAAACCCAGTATTTTCAGATGCTGGGTTAAGTGTTAGACTGTAAATGTCCCTGTGGATTTTCATAGTGATCCTGGCATGAAATGCATCATAAGACTCAAAGAAAATAAAGTGGATAATGATGGAGCCAACAGAGAATCTGTCTTGGGCTTTTTTGAGTTTCTGAGGAGGACTTTATGGGTATGCCTTGAGGTTTCTCAAATGAGAAAGAAATGCTGGATGTATTTTTCCAGCCAGGCTGATCTGTTTTTTCTGGTTGGTTGATATGGATGGCTGATGCTGCCTGCGAGTTTGCTTCTGGGTAATGCTGAGTCTGCACAACCCGTGCACTTCCATCAGAATGTCTGTGCTCTCTACACCTCCAGTGAAGACCAGGCAAGTTGGCAAACTGTTTAGATCAGTGCTCAGCTTTCCAGCTGCCTTGCTGGCAAGCCTCCCAGCTTTTTGGATAGCTGAGTCTGAGAGAGTTGGGTTCCTGGGAAACCAGTTAAAAAAAAAAAACAGAAAAATGTAATATTGCACACTCTTCAAAGGGAATTGTCTCAGAATTTTCTTCCCCTGAGAAAGTAATTTTTCCCTCTTTAGCTTTTCATTGCAGTTTGAAATATAAGCTACATTTATAGGGGATGTTTAGTTTTCCAAGCAAGTCTTTGCAGAAGACCACGATAATATTTTTCAAGAATCATTTCCATGCTTTTTAATAGAGTATAGGGACAGAATGTACTAATTCCTGAAGGGTTTGTACGAAAGTTCAGATATATTCTGAACTAGTTCTCAGAAGATCACCAAGAGCTAATTGGTTCCTGTCAAAGAAAATCTACCTCAAGAGATTTAAGTTTCCCCTGACTTTTAAGTAAGAGCCTTGCATTCAAGGAGAGTTTGTTGGGGATTTTTGGAAATAAGGAAAGAAGGCTCTGCTAATTACTCTCCTTGCTTTCTTAAGAATCTCACTCTGTCTCTAGGTGTGAAGTTGTTGTCTGAAGAAGCACAAGTGTCACTTAGGAGAGACTGTTTATGGTTTCTTTTTGGCAGGAATCACCCCGTTGTTTGCAGAAGCAGAGGTGATGAGGTGATGCACGTGTGCTCCCATTGCCTGGATGTGCTGAGTCCCTGGGCCTCAGAGCATCCTTCCTCATGCTGTAACCAAAGTGTAGTCAGTGTTCTGATTACAAAATAGGACTTCGAATTCAGTCAGTCCCTCGTGTTTATAAGCACAACTCTTCAAGTCAGGGTGCCAGATCTGAGCAGTGTTTTACATCTCTACGTCACACTGCAAGATTTTAGACAGCGTTCCAAGCTCTTAAGGCGTGGAAATGACACAATTGTAATTTAAGAGCTTCTTTTGGCAGAAGATTTTGAAAAGCCTTCAGAAACTAGACACTGTATAATTATCCATCTTGAAGCTACTTTTCATATAATACTTCCTTTGCTGCGGTAAATATCACAAATAAAATTCACTGCAAATGAAAAAGTTTGTTGAGACTCTGCTGTTAAATGAGATTCAGCTCTGCTGTTCTAGGAATGGGGCTGAAATAAAAATAGGGTCCGATGGGTTTTGCCAGCTGTGCCCTTTATTGTTTATTTTTCCCTTCCCTGCTGTAGAATAGCTTGCCCTCTTAGGAAACTTGCATGGTGCCTTTGAGAATGAATGCTAAAAATTGTTTCCTTTTTTATTTTTAGCATGATTTTTGATTAATTGCAAAAACTGCCTGTTTAATTTGGATTCTGTTTTTCTAATGTAACATTCCCTTTTTACAGATTCATGAGGACTCCCATTCCATAAATTCTAAATCTGGCTTGTTTAAGATTAAAATGGAGCACTCTGTGAGAAATCTAAAACCAGGCCTCTTTAAAGGATTGAGGCATTAAACCATTAGAAGAGCCCTCACTAAGAATGAGACTCTAGATATTGTCAGCTCTGTACAAAGCCACGGTCCCTCAGGTCCCTTATTCACAACTAAGGTTTAGAGATGCACTGCTAGCAATGAACAGGGCAGGCGTCACCTCCTCTTTAGTTTTGGAAATGCAGTGATTTTTTTGAGAAAAGTTATGCATTTGTCTTTTGCTGTTTAAGGAGGAGAGAGAACTTTTTTTCTTAATGTTTTGACATGCTTCTAAAGCCTGGCCTCATTAGTGTTGGGAAAACTTCTGTGGCACTGCAGTTCCGTAGGTTTGGAGAGATCTAACCATGGAGAACTATGAGTTCTTATTTCACCTGCAACTTCTGGTGGACCCCAATTTCCCAATGGTGAGGAAGTTACAACTACTGCTGATTTATACCATTTCATGTTGTTTGTCAGTGGAATAGCAGAACCTTCTAAGCTGCTAAAATGGAGTTCCTTCCTTTAATTTTTATGTACCTGCATCTGTTTTTGTAATCAGGTCTATGATCAGCCTTCCCATTAACATATTGACGAAGCAGTAGAGACAAAAATAAGGAAGATTTCATCCTTCAAACCAAGAACTTGTCATGTCTTATCATTACAATGAAGCCTTTGAAAACCCAGACTACCACTTCTCAGAGACATTAGAAATTGATAGAAGGTGAGTTTGTTTAATTTTACTGTGGGACTGTGACTGTGCCATAAGAAATAAAGTCATTTATATGCAGAAGATACTTCTTCTCTGGAGTTTTAATTTGTGGATTCATTTTAATCCCTCCTTTACGCTTTCATTCTCAGACAAATTTTTTAAAGTGTTACCAGGAAGGCAGCATTCAAGGGAAATGGTGTGTTTACTTTTTACATGTTGGATGAATTTCAGTTAGAAGTATTTATGGAATTATGTTGTACATATTTTTTGTTCCAGTAATTTTCACATTGGGCTATGACCTTTGGTATCTTTTTTTTCCAAGCAGGTATTCCTGTTTAGTTAGAGTCTAAGCTAACTTCAGGTGGAGAATATTTTAGCCTTCCTAATTCATTTGATGACCAAATCAGAATTACGGTGTTGAAGTTCTAAATACAAAATACCTGTCAGTATCAGAGTTTGTTTTATAACACACTCAAATTTGATGATAATAGCTAGCAAATTGTTCAGGAGGGTTTTTATGACAGTCAGGGTTTCTTTTTTTATCGCTTACACAGGGGGAGTTCTCAAAGGAATCCATTCTCTCACCAAACTCCTTATGATCCATCTTTGCACGGTTCCTATGGAGAGCACAGAGGGAGGGAGCAGAACTACCCTGTAGCCATCCCAATGGCCTCCCTGGGACCTGGCTCTGACTCCAGCCAGGACTTACCCAGCACAAGTCCATATGGAAATTTCACAGGTATGCAGTTTCTCATGTGACCAGCTTAGAGAATCCCTGAACAAATAACAGTTGGGTGTGTCCCGAGGGAGTCCTGCAGCTCTGCAAAGCTCAACTCTAAATATATATATATATATATATATATTTTTTTTTTTTAAAGCAGTCCAGGTGTTTTATTAGCAAATCCATGGATTGCCTGTTGTATCATCAGATCAATAAATATTGTCTTGTATGGGCTGAGGAAGTTGTTGAGTACTAGGATGTATATTGAAGTGGGATATGGGAGTTTTGTTGAGGGAATAGGTTGCTGTGCTGGCACTGGATCTGGATTTTGTCATAGGATTGGCATTCTGTGTCTGTAAATAGCCTATTGCCGTTTGCAACTTTGTCTAACTCTGATTCCCTTCAGCAGACGACCTTTCCTCTGAGCCTGAGCCAGAACTGACTTACACCCCACATTCTACCATTCATCTGCTGGATTATCCCTACACTCATGGGATTTCCAGTGGATCAGAAGGTAAGGATTGTGGTGCATCGCAATATTGCATGTCAATCTCTCTCTCCATAAAATAATGCTATTAAATATTTTATAGCCTTCTTGTTCAGGTATGCATATCTTCACATAATAAAAGGAGTCATAAACAGGGTCCTGCCACCTCAGAGAGCTGAGCTCCACACAAGGGTGTGACATCGGGACTGGCCATTAACTTACTGGGGAGGCCAGGCAAGGAAAGCTCTGGCTAAACTCGTCTGTGTCATGCTTTTCAGGAGTGTAGTTACCTGTGTTTGAATACGTGGATGAAAGGAGGTGGAGAGAGCAGCTGCATTTTGCCCCCAGGGAAATGGGAATTTGGCACATTTAACTTACTCAGCACGACTGAGTGTGATTCTAAAATGGTCCCCCCCGAAGGCAGGCGAAGGATTTTTAAAGAAAGGCCTTGTTTTCTAGGAAGAAAGTCTTGAATAACGAATGTGTGCATTTGTGAATGGGTTAGATGGAGTTCTCCATGACAGCTGAAGACTGGGCTCAGTTCCTCTTTTCCAGCATTTATCTGAAAAAGTGCTTATGGCTGTCAAAGACGACCAGGAAAGAAGTGAGTGGGGGTGTCTGTTTGCATGAAGTTAGTGAGATTGAAGGGTAGACTTTTGACTTGTTCTTGTGAAAGAGAAATCTGAATTTCTTAAGTCCAATTGTCAGGACTATCTTGGCTTCCTAAAGAATGTACATTATTTAGACAGCTTCATTCGGAGACGCAACCGAAGACCACCTGATGAGACCTTTGTGATTTCTTCCAGCATGTTTGAAACAGCTCCAGTGTGCAGTGAAGGTAGGGGTTTCGATAAGTGGTTCAATATTTGACAGTGTCTTGTATAAGGATGGTGTGGCTGATGCTGCTCTTAGTTTCTCACCGGAACTGAGTACAGCACTGCTGTGGTTATGGGGGCAACTTAGGTTTGTGTTATGGTAGTGATAAATTTTTTATGCTCTCCTAACACACTCAAATCCCATGATAAATGAAATGCAGTGCAGTATGAAGGTGTTAAATGGTAGAAAGAAATGCTAAGCTCTTTATTAGAATTTGTTTGACCAGCTAATAGATTGCTTTCAGCCACTGTGTCTGGAATTAGCATCAAATTGCAACTATGCAGAAGCAGCCTGACTGTCAGGTCATAGAGGTGTGTCTGTGGCACAGGTAGTGCTAAATATGGGCACTAACGTAAACGAAAATTACAGAAGAAATAAAGCAAAGGTTTAGCTTTCAAGTCAATATGTAACATCATAGAAGTGTAACTATCAAACAGTGATCAAGAAATGGACCAGAATCTCGGAGTCTTGTCAGTATTTTATTTTGCAGCTCTTTCTGTGAACATTATTGGACTACTTACTTGCATCTGATTTAGAGTTCTGAGGGAGCTGAAAGTATTCTGGGTAATATTATTAAGTCTCAGCTTGCACACCTTGGTAGCAGTGTAAATAGGGGATGTTGTTATATGCATTTCAGGTTGTGTATAAAAATTACTGTATTCTTATCCCCAAATTTTGGTTTTTTGCATGCGTTTGTTGCAGAGGAAGATTTAGTTGGAAGTCTTGCATGTATGTCCACCAAAGAAAGGATTAAAGCAATCCAGAAGAGGCCAGAGACCATGAGAAAAAAGAGAGAGATCAGGTAAAAAAAAAAAGAAAAAAAAAAAAAGAAGTTTATCTCTTTAGTTTTAAAAACATTTACTTCTAGCAATATCTAGCTATCAGTTATGGGGGTTTGCCATTTTCTGAGCTTTGGTTTGTCACTTTATGACAAAGTACTTTTTAATGCACTTTTAAAAAGTTAATGTTTTTCAAAAGAAAGTAATTTAATGATGGAGATAAGAAAATGCCTTATGGTAATATAAAACAGAATATCAAGGTCCTGAGATTTGGTTATGAATTATGACCTGAGATTTATTTTCAATGGAAACTTGGATATTGGTCTTTGAAACTGGAGAAGAGACCACGTGATCTGAACCATCCTTTTGTGTCCTCACAAAATATATTTAAATTCTCCTGCCAGTATGAGTTAGTGGAGGGGTTAGAACATGCTGTCATAGCAGGGACAGGAGCCAAGGTATCAGCTAATATAAAATGAACCAGTAAAAACATCTCTATGTTATACTAATTCTGTTCATGTGCACAGGGGTGAAATTCTATTTGCAGCATCTTCTTTGGGTTCTTGATTCAATTACAACTCATACGATAATGCTTGTCACTCCTGTCCTGCTCTTCCACAGAAACGAAGTTCTTAAAGAAATATCAAAAAAATCAAGGCACCGTGGTGCTCAGCCTTCCTGCTGTACACAGTGTCTGCAGGGAGCAGCAGTGGTAAGTGCCAGAAACTTCTGTACCCCTCTAGCTGCAATGTTATCACTGTCTCCAGAGGAATCTGCTATCTTGCTTCATGTTACTTAGCAAAGATCCAGTTAATTGCTGCAGTGTTCATTAATAATGACTTGCACTGCAGGAGAACTTAGGAACACCAGTTAACCATCTTATGGTGCATGGAGCGGGGCAAATCCATTCTTAACGTCGAAATGAAACCGTGACATTAAAATGTGAAGTTTGTTATGTGGAATTGAGTCCTGTTTGCTTGCTGAGATTCCTCTCTCTCCTCCTTTTCCCTTCAGTCATTTCGGCGATTTGGAAATACCCTTTCAGAATGTTTTCACCAACTGCGGGTATGGCACAAGGCTCTGAAGATCATTGGTGCTGAGTTTGGAACAAGTGTTCTTTCTTACTTTGTTTTCTTGAAGTGGCTGCTAAATTTTAACATCTTCTCATTCCTCATAAACTTCAGTTTCATCACAATTCCTCAGTTTCTTGCAGCAGAACCAAATAACCTTTCATTCACGGGCCTGGAGCTGTTAACTGGAGCTGTAAGTATTTAAATTGAATCACACCTATGATTTCATGATAATGAATAGGACAACTCCCACCTCCAGTAACTGGTCTTCAGATGATGATGCTTTCCACCATGGAGTGATAGCAAATATTCTGAATGTTGTTCTTGTCTTCTCAGGGTTATTTTCAACAAACAGTGCTCTACTATGGCTTCTACACCAATGCTACCATCAGTAAAATGGAGAATGGTCCATCTTACAACATGCAGCTGGCCTACATTTTCACTGTTGGAATATATTTTGTCATCTGTTTTCTTATCTTGTTGTTCAGGTAAACTGACTGTGAATTACTACTTCTCTTATATTAAGTGGAAAATAGCCACACAATAAAAAAAACCATCCTGTCAACAGTTAGAAGTAATAATTACTTGAGTATGTTTCTGTAAGTCCTTATTTACAGATGTAGAGTTTAAGCAGAAAATTCTGCTCAAAAGACAGTCTCCAGGAATCAAACCTTTATTACAGAAATTAAAAATAACTGCAAAATAGTAAGGGACATACAGAGTATCCCACTTCAAACTGGGATTATTGTGATCCCCTATTGTAAAAAAGGTTGCTCCTAACATTGATCATTATTGATGTGGCCTTCCAGAGGCAAAGATTGTCAACAACAATCTTAAGATGGAAATGCTAGGGTTCCTTACATTAAAGCTTTTTTCCCAGATTGTCATATGTGACATGCTCTGACATAAGCCGAATAAACTTGTGATGGGATGGAAAAGCTGACAAATCTCCCTCCTTGCCCTGCTGTACAGACTTGACAAACTTCCCTGTTGCACATTTGACCAATTTAATTTTCATTGCAGCATGGCAAAATTCTTCTCCAGGAACTTTGTTAACCCTCAGGCGTTCTCTGCGAACGCCAGCAGGCTGCTCTGCACTTGGGACTTCAATATAACTAATGAAAAAGCTGTGAAGCTGAAACAAAAGAATCTCCACACACAAATAAAGGTACAAACCACAGGGGGTACAAAACTAATTGCCTGAGTCATTCTTTTTAGAGACTTAGCTGTGCATACAAATTTGTGTGCACGTACAAGTCTCTGGGAGAGTGACACAAGTGTGCTAGTCCTGTGCCTAAGAGATTTAAATATTCCTGCCTTCCTGTGTTTCATTTGGTCTGAGCTCCTCGCATTGGCTTGGCTACTTGTTTTCCTTTTCTCTTTAAGCTACGTATAAATATTTATATGCTTCTGTTCTAATTGAATGAGTCTCTCTGACTGTTAAATATTTGCCATGCAGAGTATTTATTTTGTTTTTTTTTCTCCTTCCTACTATTTAAATACTTTATAAACAAAAGGCAAGCTGGAAATATTATCTGTGAAACCTGACTTCCAGGATAGGAACACAAAGTTGCCCAGTAGAAGTGTTCCTAGGATATTACTCTGCCCATCTTCTAGATCAATATTCTTTCATTCTGTTCCTCAGATAGTTCCTTGAAACAAGTTTTGCCTTATGCTGTTCACTAAGAACTTCTTTGTCACCGAGACACACAAAGCAGTCACACGCAGACAAGAGATTTCGCAAGGCAGAGGTCCTTCCGAACCAGCTCACAGCTGAGAGAGCGGAGAGAAGGAAGAGGCCCCTTTGTTTATTTTTTACTTTTTATACATTTGTGGGTCTAGCAGAAGATTGGCTTTTTGGGGTTTCCACCCCTCAGCCTCAGTGGCCAGACCAATTGTCAGTTACAATTGTTTTCAGGTTAGAAATATGCAAACAAAGGATTTGTTTATGTTGCATCTGTGGGAAAGGTAGAAAACTGCTCTTACTATTGTACAATAACTAAAAAGATCTAACTCCATTTAAGAAAATCAAAAGGCTCAGAAAAACCAGGGTAACACTTCTTCATTAGGAATTGTTTGTTTACAGGAAGACCTCACTGAAGTAAACAAAGAAGTTCTAAACTTTTCTGTGATGGAGAGAGTTCTTCGTATTGCTGTTCACCTTGTCGCTTGGGTTGCTTCCCTGGGAACAGCAGCAGCTGCTTGTACTGGTGTTTACTTCCTCTCCATCAATAACCTCGAGGTAAGGCCAGAATCCGCTTTTTTCCACATAATATTTCACCCTGAGCACGAGCACGGGGAAGCAGAGCTGCTCTTGCTGCCAGAGCACAACAAATTCTGCTGGACCTAAAGAGCTGCTTTGCAAGGCAAAGTCCCACCGGGGACCGTGGCAAGAGTGTGGGACTTGAGGGGTCTGAGCAAATCTCCCTCCTCTCTCCAGCAGCAGCTCCTGGGCCCAAGGTCAGCTTAGGGACAGTGCATCTGCTGACCTGGGGAGAAATAACAAGAAGCAGCCCCAGCAAGACCTGCCCCTCCTTCCTCAGGAGCTGCATTTGAGCTGGGGCTCCCACCCTTGGTCCCACATAATTTAGGGGAAGGGGAGAGGGTCAGTGTGCTGCTGCTGATGGGCTCGTAAAACATGACAGTCTGTAACCTGAGAACATAGAAGGGGAGAGCCAGGGAGCTCCCCTGTGGACACACCTCCAGGCAGTGTTTTGGTTAAGGCTCTAAGTTTGGGTTGTTTATGTTTTTTTTTTCTCTCTAAGCTGTTTATGAAAGGGCACAGAAGGGATCTAGAGGGACAAGCTGCCATGTTGGTGCTACCTGTGATTGTATCTCTCCTCAACACCTTGATCCCATTCTTCTTCTCCTGGCTTGGGCACCTGGAGAGGTTTCAGACTCCTGGACAGCACATATATGTCACTATTACCAGGTATTTCTTGCTGCCACCTCTTAGTGCTTTTTGCCTAAAGTTGTGTGAGCTCTTTTTGATACAAAGCTGTGTCTGGGTGGTGTGGGGGGAATAGGGAGCTATGGAGGAGAATTCATCATCTCCAAAGGCTTCTGTAAACTCTCGTCTTCATGACCTTTTGTCTTTCATGGGTTTCTGGGGTGTTATGTGTCTGCATGAGGCTGAGGAATGGTTTCCCTCCCAGCTGAGTGCACTGTGACACTGGGCTTGTAGCATTCCTTGATGGCCCCTGGGCTCTTGACCCCTCTTCAGGGAAGGAAGGGAAGCAGAGAGGGGACTGAGATCATCTCACTTAAAAACAGATGCCTGGAATTCACACTGCCTAACCCCTGGTGTCCCTCAGCCCTCCCTCCCCTGAGGAGCCCCCACACCCAGCCAGCAGCCTGCTAAGCAGACATTGTGCCAAGGTTGTCATGCCCAGCTCCCCTTCTGCCAGGACAATAGAACAATGCCACACCTGACCTCCCAGGAGAGCTCCTGTTAGTCCTGGCACTCTGCAGTGCCAAGAGGAGGTCAAAAAGTGTAACCCATGGTCGTCCTGCCATCGCTCCCTCCAGGCATGGACCAGCTGTTGGTGCAGTTACTCTTACTTTTTCTTTTTAGAAATATCATCCTGAAAATGTCAATTGTTGGAATACTGTGCTACTACTGGCTTAACATCGTGGCTACCTCAGAGTCACAGGTAAAGTTTCAAAAAACAAAAATCTCTTACAGTGCCAAGTTAGGAACCACTTGGATAAGAGACTTGCTTCAGCAAAGAGAAGCACATGTGGTGTCTTGGGAAGCTGAGTTTCCTACCCTAACAGTTTTTATTAGCAACTTGAGAGAAATCAGCTGTAGCAAAAAATGAATGGCCCAGATGAATGGCCCAGCTCAAGTCTCAGCTGGATGGCAGCATTGTTCACTGAGAAGTCAGTCAACTATGATTTGCCAGCCTGCTGGAATATATTTGATCAAGGTTTCAGATCTTTGATCAAGTTTCAGATGCCCAAGCATTTGAGAACAATGTTTAAAACACATAATTTTTAACTTCTAGTATGACTTTTTTTCCTTCTCTTTCTTAAAGTGCTGGGAAACTTTGGTTGGCCAAGATATCTATCGTCTTGTTCTAGTTGACTTCATATTTTGTTTGCTTGGCTCTTTCTTTGGAGAGTTTTTACGAAGGTGAGTACTACTTTTATAATCTTGTTTTCATTCATTAACCAAAGATACGATCTGTTTTCCCCATATGAGAAAAGTCCAGCAGAAGCATGGCTGCAGCACCGCTGAGGTTTCCTTGATTTTCCCTACCAGGCAGAGTCTCTGTGTACATGCCTTGAGTATATTGCTGTTCCCCCTTAGAAGGAGATCAGTGTGTCCTTTTTCTCTTTGGAGATGGAAACACATGCAGGGAAGAAGCCACATCCTACTCTCATGGATTTCCTGAGAGCGAGGTGACAACCTGTTGTCTCAAGCATGAACCCATCTTTTCTGCATAAGCGTGGGCACACTGCTGCCTTTCCTTTGAGTCCACTGTGACTTTTTCCCTCTTGGTTATGTCACTGTAGTGTCCACAAGTTTAAAATCTGATTTTATCAATCTTATTAAGCTTATAATGAGTCTCTCAAATGTAGAGGTCTGCAGCATGATAAATGAGAAAGTATTGTGGACTGGATGTCAATACAGATCCATATGTAAGCAAGAAGTCATTCGCTTCTGACATCTGCTCTGTGAACCTTCCTAGTGCCAAACATTGCTTATGGCTTAGGCAGTATTTAAATGCTTGCCAGCTCTACAGAGCATTTAAATCCCTGGCTATATTTTTGTGTAAGAGATTCATTGTTTGCTCTCTGCCCATTATTAGAACAAGACTGGTTTACAAGGTAGGGCTTTGTTAACTTTTTGTTAAATTAATACAAAACAATGTTGAGAAGTTCTTGAAGACTTTTCTTCCACGGCCCTTGCCAGTGTACTTTAATCCTCTTTTCTTGTTGTGTTCAGTAGGAAAACACCTCCCAGCAAAATGTCACAGAACTGAAACTGCAATGTCAGCCTTGATGAATGGCCTCCCCTAAGCTGGGCAAAAGCCCCTGATGTAGGCCTGTGAAAGGTTAAAAGTGCAATTGCTTGTATTTAATATTTTGAGCTCAGAGTAACCTCCTGAAAGCCCTGCTCTGTTGATGATGCAGTTGATAAGGTGGTATCAAGATGTGATAGTTACCAAAATCGCTATTGCTCTTGCTACAACATAGAAGAAACTGGGTCTCCCCAGCTAAGAAAAAATGAGGTGGCTAAAAGGGATTGTTCTCAGTAGGAATCCTCTCAGTATTTGCTTACCTGTCTGTTTCAGCTCCTTGCAACCTCAGTTACTTTGAAGTAGGATGTATTTGAGGGTACATTAAGAGTATCAGTGTACAAATGTAATTTTTTTTTTAATTGAGGCTAAAAATTCTCAGGATCTGGAAAAGCTGTTACAGTTTTGTACTGAGGCCCCTTGACATTTCAGCTGCTTAAACACAAGGATACTTGTGCTTAAAGCAACAAGTAGTTACTATAGTATAGATATGTACAGATACGGCAAGAAATCCTTGTTGGCTTCCTGTTTCAGTTCTGTGAAATATATACTAGGTCTTTAACCCTGCTTTGTTTTACAGGATTTTTTTTTTTTTTTTTTGCCAAATTATTTCATGTTTGCTGTGCTGTCTAATGAACAAGCAGCTGTGGCTACTTGGCATGACACTAATGCAGCCTCTAAATAATTTGTTACTGATGCCTGTATTATTCAGAAGGTCATTTACAGGGATTTCTACAGAGAACTTTGTCATTTAGCAAATGCTATTGTGCCATAGTTTTTGGTTTCCCCCCCCCCAGAATTATTGGAACCACAGTCTGCGTGAGCCTGGGGCTGCCAGAATTTGATATTGGACGAAATGTTTTAGATTTGATCTATGCACAGACTTTGACCTGGTAAGTGTTAAATTTACAGCCAAAATTTCATTTGCACATAGAACTGTCATGGAAAAATTCTTACTCTGATGTTTGTGGGTGCTCCCCAGAAAGAACAGGATAAATGACCAGGAGATGAGCTGTTCAGTGCCTTTGGTAAGGACTGTGACTTGCCAAAGTAATTATGTGGGCAGTTAACAGTAACTTCAGTCAATAGTTTACCCGGTGGCCACCTGGTCTGGGAGAAACCTGATAGGTTACTGCAAGAATATCCTGGAGTTTTGTTTACTTTCCCACTGGGATGATGTTCTTGTTGAAGTAGTTCCAGTATTAAATGCTGGAAAAGATGCCTTATTTCCAAGAATGAGTATGTTACTCCAGTTATAAGAGGGGTCTGCAGATCTGTACATAGATATGTGTATTTGAAATTGCATATTTTCCAAGGTGTACTGCTAGAGGATCAAGGGTAACAAAATCACATTTCCAAATAATCCCACACTATCTCTATGTGATATTTTTCTGCTTTCAGTGCACTGAGAACTGAATGGTGAATAGTGAAGATGTAACTTTTTTCTCCTATAAATCCTTTCTTGTAGGATTGGTATCCTGTTCTCACCTCTGTTGCCTGGTATCCAGACAATAGCATTTTTAATAGTATTTTTTGTGAAAAAGGTAACAAACTTTATATGTATTCATCACAAGTAATAAGGCAGTAAAATTAAAGGCTGGAGAACTGACAGTGGACAAGTGCATATGCCAATATAGACACTCAGCCTGTGGCTGTGACTTTGGCTTCCCAGTTACTCCCCAGCAACTCACCCCCGTGAAATTATCTAGGTGTGAGCAGGGTGATTCAGCTAAAGATCATGGTGGAAATGTCTTCTTTTCAGAATTCTTTGTCTCAGTAGTATGACCAGCTGATAAGTAGTTTGTTGGGTCATGAAGCAGTTTGTAGTGTTGAATGTAGAAGAACAGAGATGTAGGTAGAAAGATGGATTCAAATTTCCCTGAACCATGAGTTTGCATATGCTACAAAAGCAAACTCTACCAAACAGACTTCTCAAGAACCCATCAGAGCTCATTTTGCCTCTTACTACTTTAAGACTACATTCTTGAAATTTTCTAAAACGACACTATATCTACCAAATCCACATAAAAGTTGTTCTTGGAAACTTCTGATTGATGCTCTTTCAGCAATTTCAGTGGGATTGACTTAAACCAAGTTGAAGTGACAGGGAACAGCACTCCAAAGTGCCCTCATCTCTTTAAAGGTCAGTCTGATGAGGAATTGCCAGCCCCCTCGCAAAGTCTGGAGAACTGCTCAAATGATGACATCCTTCATTCTCCTGCTGTTTTGTCCTTCCTTCCTTGGAGTCCTGTCTGTCATTGGAGTCGCTGTCTGGAGGTATGGAAGATCACTGGCATTCAGGCCTACTTAAATGATGCTGTGTGACCTAATACTAGCAGAATAGTCTGCATTTCTCTATAAAAGAAATTATATTAATTACTGGTGGAAGGTTTCAGGTGTTCAAGAGATGTTCTGTGTCCTGAAAACAAGACTTGCCACGTGAGCTTGTGAGAATGTGGCTCACTGAGTAACTTGTCTCCTGAGAAAGTGGGAGGAGAAACAAAGTTGCATTGAAGTTTTGGATTCCTATTTAAATGCATCAAGTTTTACTTTTCCTTCTCTTAAAAAAGTTTCTGTGACCAAGTCCTAGCTCCTAGCTTACTTATAGTATAGGTGAATCTGGGTCTGCAGCAGAGAAACACCTGGGAAAACTCAGTTGAGGTCAGCTTCTGGATTATTTATGAACTTCAGGGGCTCTTTCCGCAGGCAGTGCTGACCCTGTAAGAGTGCATCTGGGTTGTTACCAGTATTTTAAAGCTGCTTTGCTTTTGTGTGTTACTCTGGTCACAGGAAGGAGGGCAGCATGTCTCTTGAAAATAGTCAGCAACATGATTGCGATATTTAGTGAGAAAAGTGACTAGAAAAGTGACTACACATGAAACCAGGTGGGATGAAAGCTATCAGAGCTATCATTTCCAGATGGCAAGTGGGAATTTCAGACTGTCTGGAGTGGTTTGGTTTCAAAGGAAACACTTTCCTATTTCAGTCTACCTGAAAATGTTAATTCTTATAATGGACTGTCTTATTTTACCACATTCTGTTGTTACTGAAGATCTGCAGAGACTCATGTCCCTGAAGGCAAAGTGAAATGATGGTTCCTTGTGGTGAAATGTTAAAAAAATCCAGTTTTTCAATTTCCTGTAGCATGTGCTACAGTGATTGACATGTTATATTTATGTCAAGATTGTGCTTACAGGGCTTGGTACTGATCCATTGCAGCAAGGACTCGTGTCTCACTGCATTGTCTGGGGTGGGCATTTAATAGCTGGAGAAGGACACAAGCTAGAAATGAAATACAGATCATGGAAGTACCCTGGGAGTCCAAAGACAGTAGACGGCTATAGAAAATTGAGGAGCATCTTGACGTACAAAATCACAATATCAACTAATTCACTGGTTAAAATACAGAGCTTTAAGTAGCTGTTTATTCACACTCTCAGGTTAAAACCCTCAGAAGAATGTGGCCCTTTCAGAGGTTTGTCTTCGATGTATGCTGCAGTTGCTGAGTGGATACAAATACTGGAAAGTTACACTGCCTCGAAATGGGTAGTGTGGATCTACCATAACTTAATTACGAGTGAACTTTTCTTTTTCATCCTCTCTAGTTTTGTACTGTAAGTATCTGCTAATGAAAACAACCAGAAAAAGGCCTTAAATGGAAAAAAATTGGCAATGACAGATTCATTCTATGTTATTTTCTTATCTGAAATGCACCTTGTATTGTTGACTTACTTTAATGTACCTCTCATCCTTAATACAAGTCCATCAATTTTTGGGTCTTTTCCAAAAGAATGTTTTAAGCTATTTCATTAACTTAAAATGTTTTAAGCAAATCCGTGTGTTTGCCATTCCTTGTGTAATTGTATACATCTATTTTATATGTGTGTCTGTCCAGAGATATGTGTATATGTGTCTTTTAAAGGGTTAAAATGAACAAGATACATTTCTAACTAGACACTGACTAGAATAGAGTGTTCATATGTTGGGCCTTGTTTTGTTTTGTTTAGAATTGTTACTTATCTCTACTGGCAAATAATACAAGGAAGAAAGACCATGACCAAACTCTTACGTAAGCAAATTAATAATGTAAGTTTGGCTTTCAGCTGTATCTTTTGTATAATTTGGCTTCTATGTTGATTGTCTCATCCAGCTTTGTGGGGCTGTAACCTGTTTTTGCTGTAACTGTGCAAAGGAGGGTGGGAGCCCTTCCCCATGGGAGTTGCAGGGAAATTTAACTCACAAATACAGTTGTAGCAAAAGAATTTTATCTTCAAGATATGCTGCTGCAGCTCCCTCTGTAGACAGTTTATTTTAGAATAGAAATAATTATTTTGGTCGCCGCTTACTTACAGGCCTTAAGCCTCTCAAGGATAATTAGTGCATTCCAGCTAATGATTAAATATATCTTGACTACAGGCAGGAAAAGATAAGATGTTTCTGCTCAAAAAGCTTTGGACACAGCAAAGGGCAAAACGAGGCTCATCTGCACTGGGAGGAGGAGGCCAGCAGGTCAGTCTGAGTGCTCAGCTTCTGCTGTTTAATTGCTTGGTGCTGTTCCACGGGGCTCCTCCAGCTGGGCAAACAGGCTGCTGCTTTGGGGAAAGTCTGTACTTAAAACTTCATCTCAATGTTTACTACTTAACTCCAGACAGCAAAAGGATGCTGTGAAAGCTCCCTATTTGTTCCAGGCTGGAATTCAACCTGATAAGGATACAGAAAAGTCCTTACCCTCACCAGACATAATTTATGGTTATGAAACTTCAAGAAAACATTCCTAATGTTCATGTGCAGTGATGGTCACCAAAGGGTTTGGTCACACTTGAACCTTGCCTAGGCTAAGAGGGACGCTGCCTTCCTCTCTGGCTATGGATTTCCTTAGGGGTTATGAATTGTGGTCATTTTCAGCTGAGGTAAAACTGAGTGCTTTGACCTAACCCCCTTTTGAATCCCATACAGCATTGATAGACATCTCTTGTCCTAAACTTGAATTTATTTTTTGAGGCAGTCCTGCCTGCTGACCCATCAAATTAGTGTTAAAATGAACTTATAGGTTCTGTCTGGTGTTTTTATTTGGGTTGACTAAAAACTCATTAACTCAAAACTACTGATAAAGTATTGGGTAGGTTTCTCTCCGTCCTTGCAAAGAACCAAATTCCCCTGTATGACTGGCTATCATTAAAATGATCATATAAATTAAAAAACCAAATATAGATAATAATTGATATTGATCTGTTGTTAACTGTAAATATTTGTGTGATAATACAAATAGATACTGACTGTAAAGAGGTAAGCTGAATATGAATGGGCATTTTCTGTGTGCTGGGGATTTTCAAACAACCTGTGCTGGTGTTGAGTGTTACAAGGGGGACTCCTGAGAGGGAGATTTGGTCACCGACCAAATGTGGATGTTCTTGTAGCGTTAAAGTGGGATTTCAGAAGGAGATTCCAGGATGATCTCATTGTGGATTTCACAGAAAGGCCATCTCCCTGAGACAAGGGGGATGAGCAGCGCTGACCATACAGCCGCAGCTGGAAGCCAGAACACAGACTGCTGATGCCAAATCCTGTTTTTCAGAGAGGCTCCTCTTCGTACCACCCGTCCAGACAAGCTGCCCAGGAGGTGCCAGACTACCCAGGAAGGGCATTTGATGGAAACCAAAACACATTCTACAATGAGGTGAGACAGTCAAAAGAGGGAAATGTAGATTCCCCTATACAGAATCTGGGGCATGACATAGGTGATGGGTGTATGTGTAGCAAAGTACTGTATGCATGGAAATAACTTTAACTTGAAGAGATATAAAAATGTGATCAGAATAGCTATTGAACACTCATGATCACAAACCTGTTCAAGACTTGGAGAGTATGGTTTTGTTACAGATAACTGTAACAAATACAAGAAAACACAGGAAGGAAATAATGACCTAAACCTGCTTGTCACTTTTGTTTTCAGCATCCCTTTTCTGCTGAGATCTCGAGCAGCAGTGACTTTCTACCAGGTAAGCAACTAAGATGAAACACAGAAAGCTCTTAAAAATTCAGCTCAGTAAAAAAGTTTGAGGTACAGACACAGCGTGTGACAGTAGCATGTGACAGGGACACAGCATTTTAGCATCTTGCATAAAGAGCAAACAAAATGACTGGGCTTGTGGGGTGAATATTTTCTATAGGTTGTGCTTTTTGGTAGCTTATTCTGGCATTGGTGGTGACTTCTAAAGACTGACCTCTGGCTCCTGTGTACTAGAGAGTGAAATTCCTGGGTAAAGGAGCCTTTTTGTCTTATGGGAGCACCCAACAGACAGGCAAGAACTTTAAATCACTTTAGAAACAGACTTCACATCTTGGTGTGAATCTCAGAAGAGGTTACTAATGCTGTTAAGAGTCCCTAGAACATCATCATGCTCAGAATAGAATAAAGCTAAGGGATCTTGCGTGGTAGTTTGAACTTCCATGTAACTTCATCCCCAAAAACTGCCAGTTGAGATCCCTAAAGAGCGCGGGGCGCTCCGGTGGGGATGCTTGTCCCCAGCGGCGCAGTCACCGCTGTTTGCCCTGTGCCCGCAGGCTGGGAGCACTCCCCGCCCAGGCGCAGCCCCGGCGCGGCCCGGGCCGTGGAGCTCGCCCTGCGCGCCAGGGAAGAGGCGCTGGGGGAGGACGGCGGGGACCCGGGAGGATATCAGCCCTGAGCAGGTGTGGGCACTGAGAGAAGGCACTGCCCGCAGAAAGCAATCCTCTCTTGTACTAATGGCTGAAAGAATCGCTGGAACATCTATTTTTTACGTCTGAATGGAAGGAAAAATAGAAGAACAGATTGCAAAATGCGTCCGGACTTGGGTTTTTACTGTGGTAGGGAAAATCCACCTGTTGGGGTTGTTTTGCAGCAATGGTTTTGGTGACAGCCTTCCCCCAAGCATCACTTCGATGCAGTAAGGTTCCCTCCAGAGCTGGCCACGTGCTGTTGACTAAATATAAGAAAACTTGTGCCTAACTATAAGTAAAAGTTCTGTTTTCAAAATATTTTTTTACAGTTATATGGTTTAAACAGCTTTTATCTGATCTAAACTGAACCTGAAGTATTGGTCAAATAAAGAGAAATATATTAAAGCACAGTTGTTTTTAATGATTGAGACATTGTAACGGTTGTGAAATAACTTGTGTGAACTCGGTTCATTTTTGTGAGCCATTTTTACGGTTTATTAGAGTCATTTAAAAGCAGCTTTGATGAAGCCATCAGAACTGAGTGACTACTTAGCAAATTCTCATCTGTGTAAAACTATTGCTTGAAAGTTTACACCTCTTCTCCTATAAAGGATTTGTTGGAGATAACACAACTAAGATTTATTTTTTTATCATACATGACTGTGATTTGATTTTTATTCAAGGCCACGATTTTGCCACCACCATGATAAATTTTTTGTTTTGTTTAGCTCATTTTCTGCTAGTGTCTGTTTTTTTCCTCCCTTGTTGCTCTGGAAAGAGGCACATCTTTTCCTCTTGCTCATAATTTAGGTTAAAGATAACCCAAACCCAGCCACCACAGATCAAAGGACAAACTTTACACACAGTGCAAGAGCAGAGATTGAATTTTATTGTTTCCCTGCACCTACAGCTGTGGAGCCTGGCTGTGGGCATTGGGTCTGGGGCTGGTTTTTGCACTGAGGATGGAGACTCAGCAGTGCCAGAAACTCAAGCCGCAACAACAGCTGGACCTTTGGAGCAAGGGCCATTTGCCATGAAGAGTCATTTGCCCTTCAGCGGCCACAGGGGCAGCCCCTGCCGGGCTCAGCAGTAACACCAGAGGCCACAGGACAGGATGTGGACATAAACCTACACATTCTATAGGATGTGCACCAGGAGGCTGAGATTCCTGCTTCTGCAGTGCAGGGGGAGTGGAGTGAGTGAACAAATGGAAGAGGCTCCTGTCATCCTAAGAGGGAAAAGCAACTCCTTTGTGCCTGGATGAAGCTCAAGATACAAACAAAAACCCCATCACCCCTGGGCAGGTCGTAGCATGATTCTGTGGTATTTCAGAAGTTTGGATTAACCCTAACTGGGACAATCTGCACTAATTGTGACATTTTACATCAATGCCCTTCTGCACAGCTGATAAAGAACACCTCCCCATGAATTCTTAGAGAATTGTTTATTGAAACTGCAGACTCTTTGGAGTTCAAGTTAAATGTGGATTACGGTTTCCATATCCCTCTGAGTGCCCTTCAATCATGCAACCAAAGGCAAACTAAAAAGACATTTCAGCTCCATTTGTTCTACTGCTTACCAGCACCCAATATATAGCTTTCTCTTAAAAATAAATACATTCATGTGCTGTGTCATTTCTTCATTAGAAGAAACAATTTTCTATCCTCCCTTAGTTCTCTTAAAAGCTGTGGAAGATAAGAAGCTGCTCAAGTTTTATTTCACATCACACATGGAAAGGTGGCTTTTTCTTCCTCATCAGGATTCAGCACAGCCATCTTTCCATGCAGGGCAGGGAAATATGCCCATCTTCTATTTTAGCACCACTGTGCTATTATTTCCAGTTTCTGTTTTAAGAACAGTAATGCAAATGATTTTAAGGTGTTAAAAATCAACCTCAAACTAGTACACATTTGTAGAACATCCTGTTAAAATTACTAACATCAAGTTATGATTTGAAATTTTGACACCAAAATCGCAGGTACAAATTTAGAACCAAAATTTAAACAAAGCCAAGAAATAACCAGAGAATTCTAAACCCACCTGCACAGACAAGGTATGGCCCAACGGGGCTGTCAACTCTGATTCTTTCACATTACAGTGATCTCCTCAGAGAGTGTGTGGCTGCACCACAGCTTGGCCAGTGCACTGCTTTGAGATGTGACCACAGGCAGAAGCCAACTGCTGCTCAGCCTTTCCCAGAGCTCTCCTCAGCAGTCTGGATGCCCTCCTGGCTGCAGACCTGCCCCAGCAGGGCCCCCAGGACTCAGTGAGGTCGGCCTGGGTCAGTAGTGGGGCTCACAGTCCTCCACCAAGCTGTCGGTGATGTAGCTGCAGTCAAGGACACTTTCATAGTAGCTTTTCTCTGCAAACGTGTTCACTGTCCAGGGAACCACTCGAATTCCTCTGGAAGACCAGTGCCTCACATAGTCCCTGCAAGGAACAGACACACCCTGAGAGCAGCCTGACACTACACAGAGTTAAAGCAGATGGTGCTGAGGCTACAGCTGAGTTTTGGTCTTGCATCAGCATCACATCAAGGAACAAAAGTGTGTCAACTTCTGCAACATCATCTTTTTGTGTTTTCTTATTGTAAACATGCAAAAGCAACAAACATTTTTTGAGATTAAAGGTAGGCTCTAACAGAAGGTAAAAATTCAGATAAAAAAGATAGAGGCTTAAAATCATAAAACAGCACAGAGTAAAGAAATTATCACATCTTATCCAAGACTAAATGGAACATTTTGATAAGCACATACTGTGTTAACCCCACCCTACATGCTAACAGAAGAGAGCATTTCCTGATATATGAGTAAATTTTAACACTTACTGAGAAACAAAATCTTTCTGTATGAGGAAAGCTGAAACCCCACACAATCGCCACAAGAAACTGTGTAGGCTCCAGTCCAGAATGACATCCATCATCACATACAAGAAATGCTTCCAGGAGGAACTGAATCGTGGTGTCCCATCTCCCAGGTGACTCAGCTGCCAGGGCCTGTGTGTCAGTGCTGTCACAACCTTTCTGTCAGCTTGTCTCATCTGGAGGACCAAGGAGAAAAGACTGTAATTCATCCAAAAGCCCAGCTGCATTAAATACAGTATTTGAGAGATTAGACACAAAGTCCTAGTGTGCATTTATAGCTCTACCAGAATCCTTCTGACCTTCCCCTCCAGATCCTTTTGTAACTCTTTTAGAAGGATATTGATGATATTTTAAAGGGTTTTTTTCTTCAAACTGAATAAGCACCAGCTCTTATGTTAAGGAAATTACATAGCAGTCACGCAATGTATAGAATGAGAAAAAAAAGTAAGAAGACCTGGCAAGAATGAGGAGAGTTTTAGGAGAAATCTGGAATAAGAGGTATCTTTAGCAGGTACCTTACACACAGATACCTGGCCAGACACCAACTAGAAGAGCAATGCACATTTGTCTGCACTGCTTTCAGATGGAAGGGAATTGCTGTAGATTCCTATTTGCATCTAATGAGTAGAGTGATCTAATAAGACTATGCATTATGCTTCATTTGTTTTTAAAAGCCTTAGGAATTTGAACAGCCCAAAAGTAACCTGGAACTGGGAGTTTAATACCATACTGAAATTCCCAGACAGGACTAAAATAATAAAAAATAAACTTTTAGGAAGCATCACCTTATAAACAACATCTGGCATGAAAGAACAGACTATGCTGCTGTTATACAACTGTGGAAATTCCTGGTAGAGTTGTTTCAGGGCATCAACTGCCTGCAATTAGAGACACACAGAGATGTTATACATACACTCATATTTAATTTACACTGCTAAGTCATTTTAGAACGATCTTAAAACCACTCCCCTGTTGTGTTGCAAGACTGAAATAGAACGGAAAAGAAGAAAAACAGCATCTTATTTATAGCATTAACACAGAAATGACAATTTGGCTTTTTGCAAAAGAATTTCTGTTCATTACTCTATTTACAAAAGTCAGTAGGATTCTCAGTGTTTGAAATATCCTTAAATATGTTGAGGATATAAATTTTTAGTAATACCTAGGCTTTAGTTCAAGAGGAAAATTATTTATTCCTATATTTTACTAGGCTAAAGAAAAAAGAAGGGGTGAGGGGAGGTGTCATGCTGCAGTGAGCAGTACCTGATTTGCATGGCCTTTGACATCAAAGTAGATTGTGAGATTGTGATGCATAGACTCCACAACAGCTTCTCTCAGAGTTGGTACCTTTTCATCCTGGAATTGGCTCCTGTAGAAACAGAGGACTCATTGGAATTCAGTTAACATACATGTGCACACACATGGGCCTGCATATCGCCAACCACACAGCTGATTCACAGTTTGCTGCTGCACTGCTACTGGAGGTGGGACCCAGTGCTCACTGGCCCCGTGTCTCACCCCAAAACACCAACCCCAGTTCTTCACCTCCTTCTTCAGCTCCCACAAACAAGCCTTCAGTCCCAACCGCTGCCTTCCTCCTGCTCCTACTGCAGTCCCCAGCCCTGAGCCAGAAATGCAGATCCTGGCAGAACAGACAAGACAAGCTGAGGATTCAGCAGAAGCAGCTTCGCCCATCAAGAAATCATTCCTGATGGGGTGACAGTTCATTCACTGCTGACACTGAACAGCAGCTGCTCAGCGGTCACTGCCTGTGGAATTCCTGCTGCTTGGCCCAGGTGATCACCTTTCCAGTGAGACAGGGAAGATACTCCTTGTGCCACACACTCACAGGTGGCATGTTTGCAGCTCTGGAATTCTTTAATGCAGCGTTTCAGGAGCACACACCACGAGTTCTTCCTCTGAAATGGACTCACTCATGATACTGCAGAAGTTGCATTGTTATCAAATTCTTAGTAGTATATAAAAAATATTTTCCTTTGCATACCCCTAGGAAGGACCTAATCAGCCACTAGGGTCACAGTGAGGCCACCCAAAATCTGTCTAGCTACTCTTCAACAGTATAAACCTGATGTATAGAATCCTCAAAACACCACCAATCAAGAAATACACGTGAATAAAATTAATCTTAGAAGTAATTCCTCTAGCCAATTCTGACATATCATGAAGATACCAGCACCTTTAATGTCTTGCAGTCAATCCAGGACAAGCTGATGTAGAGATTGACCTGTTTCATATTAGATGCCTGTGGACTTTGTCCCTGAAAGCCAGTTTATCTTGACTCTGTTCCACTGTTCCTAATGTAGTGGTGGGTAAGGAGATATAGTCTCATATGAATCTAAAATCAAATTAGAAGTACCATAGGACTAAGTTTTAAATTAAAAAAAAAAAATTCATCAGTGATAGATCAAGTCAATTATTTTGTTGAAGAATTATTTTTCCACTATTGAAATTTCAGAATAGTTCATTTACCATAGCCTGTGTTTTGCAGATGGATTAAGCTTCCTGATTTCCTCAAAAGTCAGGTCCTGCAGTCTCCCAGCCCCATCAGTTGTCCTTTCGACTGTGTCATCGTGCATGAGAATGGGGACACCATCTGCACTAAATTCAAGATCCAGTTCCACGCCCGTTGCTCCATTCTCAGCTGCCTTAAAAAAAAAAATTAAAAATCCACATACACAACAGAAGAGACAGCTTTATAGATTTGGGACAGCTATAATTCACTTGGTAAAAAAAAAAATATTAATGTACTTTTCAGTAGTCTTCACCTGCAGAACAAAGCAGGTTTTATCCAAATCATTGTTTTAGAGCATTCATAGATCAACTGAACCGTCAAACCTATTTTACAGCTGAAACCATGATGATTCTGCCTCAGTCTTGGCACTGGAACTGTTTCAGGATAAAAATGCAGAAAAGAATACCACTCTCTCTTTCTGATGTAATAACTCCAGAGTCTTTAAATTATGGTATTTTCTAAAAGACAAGAGAAGCAAATGCCTGCAGTTTACATTACTTACACTTTAACATGAAGTCAACACTGTTTACCGTGTGAGTACCAAGCAGTAGATGAATGCAGGCAAATCCCTGCTCCTCTCTGAGGAATGGCCTTATCAGAGAGCAAGAGGCAGCCAGGCTGCCTTAGAACACTTCATACACCCTGTTCCTGCTCTGGATCTTTCCCAAGAACTCTTCAGAAAAACACTTGAGTGAAGTGCTAGCAACACCAATTCCTGTGAAGAACAAATGCTCTCCTGGGAAAAGGGACAATGCACCAGAAAGACAAAAACTGGGTATGCACTAGAGGTTACCTACAGGTGTCTGCTACGTAAGGATTGTGCAGCTTCAGAATTTATCAGGACTGAGTCCTGTCTAATGCAAAGGCAAGAGATCCTCAGAGCAGCAACACTACATTGCAGAGACTGACATTCACTATTTCAAATGATTCTCAGAAAGAGACTGTGAACCCTGGCTGTGCCTTGATGCCTTGCAGATGAGGCAGCAGTAAGTCATGGCAGGGCTGCACACAGTGAAGTTCTGGTACCAGATTTTCCCCTTATTGTGGATTCTCATCACAGATCTTTAAGGTTTAAAAAAAACAAACAACCTGTTACTGAGTTGCTGTCCATTCTCCGTGTGCTGTTGCTACATCAACAAAACACTATTATAGCTGCAATGGTGAAATATCCATCAGCACCAAGGCCATAACAGCTCCCACAAGATTCAGATCTGATCTGAAATTCCCTTTGGGATGAAGGCTCGAGCAGCCACACAGCTTCCAGCAGCTATCGGAAGAACAGCCGGAGCTCCTCACGGCGAGGAGGGCTTGGTGCTGGAAGGGCGGATTATCAGACACAACCCACCAGGCCCCTCAGGCTGAGCCTGTGCCCCCCAACCCCTCGCTGACCTGTCGGATGGCCGCCAGCGTGTTCTCGGGCGCGTCGTGCGCGCCGCCGCGGTGCGCGATGCGGGAGGCGGCGCCGCGGGGCCGCAGGACGCGCTGCGCGCTCTGGGGCGCCGCGGGCTCCAGGGCCAAGAAGTGCAGCGCCAGGTAGAGCCCGGCCGGCAGCAGGCAGGCCAGCGCCGGGCTGCGGCTCAGCGCCAGCGCCAGCGCCATTAGCGCCGTCAGGGAGCTCAGCAGGCCCTCCCCGTGGCACAGCATGGCGGGGCCGGGGTCGGGGCCGGGGCCGGGGTCGGTGTCAGAGTCGGTGTCAGGCCGGAACCGCGACCGCCGCCTCGCCTCAGGGCAAGGGCCACGGCGGCGCCATCAGCCAGCCAATCAGCACTCGGCTGTCACTGCCGCAGCCAATCAGCGCCCGCAGCGTCCGCCCGGCGCCCGCCGGCCGCTCTGAGGGCGGGCCCGGGCCCCAAGCGCCGTCAGGTAACGCCGGGAGGGGAACTGCGGGAATGAGGGCCTGTTCCTGATAGAACATGGGGAACTGCGGGAATGAGGGGCTGTTCCTGATAGAACATGGGGAACTGCGGGAATGAGGGGCTGTTCCTCATAGAACATGGGGCACTGCGGGAATGAGGGGCTGTTCCTCATAGAACATGGGGCACTGCGGGAATGAGGGGCTGTTCGTGATAGAACATGGGGAACTGCGGGAATGAGGGGCTGTTCGTGATAGAACATGGGGAACTGCGGGAATGAGGGGCTGTTCGTGATAGAACATGGGGCACTGCGGGAATGAGGGGCTGTTCCTCATAGAACATGGGGCACTGCGGGAATGAGGGGCTGTTCGTGATAGAACATGGGGAACTGCGGGAATGAGGGGCTGTTCCTGATAGAACATGGGGCACCGAGGGGGACAGGGGCTGTTCCTGGTAGAACATGGTGTGGATAAAAATAAAGGGTGCTAATGGAAGGAAAAGTAGCATTGTCCAGGGAGTTGCAGAACACCCGTGTATATGGAGAGTGTTGAGGGCTTTCCTATGCCAGCAAGCTGATCAGAAGCGTAACATCCATAGTGGTTATTTTCCAACTCGTTTCTAGGTTTGTTATATACAACGTTATATATTGTATGTTTTATGTAGCTGACTCTGTAGTCGCGCCTGCCCACAGGCCTGGCCCAGGAGCCGTGGGAGGAGCAGGCGGTGCCTCCTGCCTGGACGGAGGCGGCTGCTGCCCGACACGGACCGCGGCTCTGGAACCTATGGAACATCCGCCAGCCATCTGGAGAGACGAGCAACGAGGCGTGAAAACAACCGGTTAAGTGAAGGCTGGAGAAACTGGACATGTTTAATCTAGAAGTGGAATAGCAAAGCCGAGGAACTAGAAGTTTGTGTTAATGTAAGTGCGGGTTTTGACACTCTTTCTGGTGTCTCTATCTGTGGGAAGGATGGGAAGCAACTGACTTTCCATTGAGGAGCTCTGACCAGCAAGAAGTAGAACAGGCACGAGGCAATCTTCTAAACTGTTGGGGTGGGTTATTTGGTGTTGTTTTTTTTTTTTAATTGCTGAGATGAATATTTGTCACATAGTGTCCTTGCTGGTTTTGAGCATCTCAGATACTCTGTCAGTGATTTTGTATTTCTGCCAGGTGTAGTTGAAAAAAAATCAAGATATATATATGGAGATGCACAACAAATAATGGACTGTCTAATTAGATGTCTAACGTATTTTTGAAAATCTTTTGTTAAACAACAGCATTTGTTAATATTAAAGATAAAGATTAAAAAAAAACCCCAAACTTCAATGTTTGTTGAAGAGGTAACAGATGACGCAGTTTTTTGAAACAAGAACGACAGCTTTAACAGCTCTAAGTACTAGGAATTAGATGCTTCCATATATTTAAATTAATTATACCTGGGCCAAGTGCTGGCAAACAAGTGTGGATTTTCCTTCCACATGACCTGCCTGACAGATGAGTGTTACCTGCTCCTGGACTGGCCGGACCGGCAGCTGGCTGCCGCCCGGGCAGGAGGGATAAGGTGTCTGGGGTGATGCCCTCATGGATCCTGTCCTTGTGGATGCTGTCCTCACAGAGCATGGGGACAGGTACGCGTGTTTATATTTATTATCACAGCGTGCTCGCTGAAACCGATACGTGCAGCGGCACATTTGTGGTCCTGACTACACAAGGCCTGCACAGCCGTGTGATATGTGACGGGATGAAGCAGAACAGATTACACCCGTACTAACAGGAGAACTCGTCTGGGAGAGCTGTGGGTGGAAATGGCTGGAAATCAGAGCACCAGGATGGCGCTCCATCCCCTCTCATCTCGCCGAGCTGGGGCTGCCTTTGCTGGGCGCTCGCCTGGACACGGCAGAGCTGTCCCGCGGCTGTGTGCGGCGATGGTGACAGCCCATCGCCGGTGTGTCCGCGGCTCTGGGGCGCGGGGAAGGCGGCGCGGCGGGGCGGGGCGGAGCGGCGCGGGGCGCGCTGGGGCCCGTAGTGCGGCGGCCCGGCCGTGGTGGCGGCGGTTGCCGGGGAGCGGCGGGGCAGCGCCGAGCCCCGAGCCCCGCGCAGGTACCGAGCCGTTGGACGGGGCCCGGGGCCGTGCCGAGGGCCGGGGCCCGTGCGGGGAGCGCCGGGGCCCGGGGGGAGGCGATGCATCGGCCCCGGCCTGGGGCGGGCTCGGTGTCCCGGAGCGGGCGGGCAGGAATCGGCCGAAGCGGCGTGCGAGGGAACAAAGCGTTGTCAGGCCTTGCCAGGCGGTGCAGGGCTCGCTCCGGTGGGGACTGGCAGCGACAGATATTTCAGATATTTGGGCGCTTTTAAGGAGAGAAGGCTGCAATTTTTTTCTTTTTTTTTTTTGTGATGGTGTAAGTATTGGCTGCCTGTTCATACAGGGATGTATCGAGACGGAGGCTCACGGGAGTGAGACGTGAGTTCCTCTCAGCCCCCTAAACATGTAAAGGCTTTTTTTCTTTTTTTAAATCCAATTGGGCTGCAATTTTCTGTGGGCTGTTTTTTGTTAGTTTTTTTTTCTTTTTTTTTTTTTTTTTTTAAACAGCTGATAGGATCTGTCTCGTTTGGAAGATCTCAAAGGTTTAGTCTTTGATGGCAATTAGGATAGCAGGTGCAATTTTGTAAATCCTGATTATCTCAATGTTTACTTTCTTTACTGTGTACTTGTGATCATCATGTTTGCTCATATATGCAGATTCTGCTTTCATGGGGGAAAATAAAGAAGAGTTTTGCAGGCTTTCTTAATGATAGGAAGAAGAGAAAATTCCGTTTTCTAACATAGAATTTGCTTCCCAAAAGATTGTGACACAGAATTGATGGTGATGTTGTTTTCCCGTCAAGGTCTTGGAAGTAGATGGGAAAGTAATGTTATTATTCTTTGCAGCTTAGATAACATGAAGATGGAGGACTATGAGATATTCTGTAGGAAGCATCTTTCCAGACTCCAAGAAGAGGCAATGAAAGGAGAAACCTCTTTGACTGTTCAGAACAAAAATACCTCTCTCATTCAATTCTATGGAGTCCCTGTGCTTTCCCCTGTGGTAAGGCCTTTTTTAACCCTTTTCCTCCCTGGTGTGCTAACTGTGCTATTGGCACTGGCTTTGATGTGCACATGTATGATTCTGCTGAGTGTGTCTGTGTGTCTGCTGAGTGTGTCTGTGTGAGCTGTCATCTGACCTGCTGCTTAGTGTATTCTAAGCATTCCTAGCCTTAATCTTACTAAGTAAGGGGTAAAATACACTTTCCCCCTCACATTGACTGCATTTCCTTTAATTTTTTAGAAGTTATTTTCCTAAGGGGAGCACAAATGTTGACGGATTTCAATAACATTACTGCTGGGCTTTATGTAGAATTATATTGACATTTCAAATATTGAACACGTAAGTTAGTTTATTGGGGTAAAAAAATGCAAATAAGAAATACCAAAATAGTTAAAAGCATTTAAGGAAAATTTTCTGCATGTGTTTGCATCTTTCTCTAATGTATTCCACAGGCTCATCAATTATGTTAAGTCATTCTGTGCTAATGCAAACAGAGCTAAGCTGAAGATTGTTCCTGCAATATTGCAGCTGACTTCCTTGTTTTGGTATTGGGAAAAAATGGGAGAGAGTCTCTAACAACAATGTCCAAAATGATGACACAGATATAAACTGTGTCTATAGTGTCATATTCTTCATTTACAAATGCATGGCTATTGTAAGGGTTTTTGGAAAAAAAAGTCTGAATCCTGCGTCAGATTGATACTGTACCATGTATTGTTCATGGGAAATTTTTATAAATGCTATTTTAAATTCGTGCTCATTTGCTTGTGTGCCAAGAAGGAATTGGTACACCTTCCCTTAAAAAATTGTTTGAGAAGAAACTGGCATTTAACATGTGCCCAAAATCTAAGGTGATTTCTGTTCTTCTAATTGTTCTGTTCTTTTGTTTTTCTTTTGAACTTATTTCTGTAATTCTGTATTGAAATTTACATTAAGTGATATAAACAATGTTTCTTATACTCTGTTTTGCAGCTTAGCCTTGAAAAGAAAAAGGAAATGCAGCAGTATAAGGAGAAAGCACTGGACCTAGAGACCAGGAAACGGGAGTCCCGGAAAAAAGCATTATTGGATCGTGTGCAGGAGATTGTAGAAAATGTCCAGGTAATGTTAGTCCAAAGCTGCCTCATAGATTTACAGAAAATCCCTGCTTATAGACATTTTGAGAAAGTGTTGGGGTTTAAGTATTCCCCAATATAAACATGAAATCAATAGCAGCTAACTCTTGAGAACCAGCATTTGCTAGTATTTCATGCCATGTGTCCTGATAATTATTACTGATACTTATTGTAGTGCATGGGACTTGCTTTTCACTGCTTCTTTTGCTATATGCAAAAGACAGAGCTCACTGCTTCTTTTGTAAGAGTGTTGGAAACAACTAGATTGTTAAAACAAGTGAACAACTCCCCTGTGTGAGAGCTACTTTATTTGCAAGCTTATAGCCTAATCATAAAATAATCTATATTCAACTTTACGATTACAGAATTAAAATTACCTTCACAGCAACTTGAAATTCCGTTGTGTGTTTTAAAATTTTACTGCAACTATTTTTTTTTCCTTTGCTGCTTCCATGATGAATTTAGTAAAGGTTTTAATTATTAAATAGACCTAGTCAAGGAGTTATTATATGCCTTTGGAACAGCTGTAATACAGCCTTTAGATTAAACTGTTGCTTAAACAGTTAATACTGAGTTTGTTGAGTTACCAAGGTGGCAAACAACACTTTGTAGTTTGCATTGTTTACTGAGTGTGTGTAGCAACAGTCAGCTGGCTTGAGGTTAGACCAACAGACCAGGAAAGTATGTTCAATACAAAAATAATGAAAGTTTGTTTTTGTTTGTTTGTTTTTTCCAAATGTGTCCTTTTGATAACTGAGACCCAGCACATAGGATAATTGTAGTGTGAAAATCCATTTAAACAAATGCTGCCTGGAAGTAACGTGTAATTCTCACTTAAATAAAATTGGTTTTAAAAATTTCTTTTTAAGTTCAAGTGTAGTTTGCAGGAATCTGAGATTCTGAGATTTCATTGAAATTCTGTAATTTTTAAAAATTTTAATTTGCAGATGAAGAAAGGACCTAGCATGAGTGACACGAACACATTGAGGGCTGAGAGTTCTTGCCCTGATTTGGATTCAAAGGCTTTGACTGACATCACAGCTCTATCAGGTATCAATTCATCATGTTCTCCTGAAAGGCACAGTGCCACGGACCTGGAAAACAAACCAGAACTTAAACCATCAGATTCTGCAGGGCAAATGACATCAAATGTGACAGAAGCAGTTAAAGCAGCAGAAGGAAATGTTTCTTCAAAGCCAAGTGAGAGTCTCTTCTTGGAAGCCGCGCCGTGTGCAAGGGCTGCATCTCCTGACAGGTTGTGTAACAAGCTCCCTTCTCAGGCTCTGCAGAAGCAGGAGGGACGAGTGGGGTCACCATCAGATGAGGATGTCCAAGATCCATGTGTAATGAGTCTTCAGAACCTGATAAAGAAGTCTAGGGAGTACATAGAGAAAGAGCAAAGCAAGCGTACCTCAAAAAGCAATTCAAAGAGGAGTACGAGTGAAAGTCATTCAGATAAAGAAAATGATGGCGTTAAAACAACTGACTCTGTGAAAGAGAGGGCAAAGTTTACAGGTAGAAGTTGCACTGCTCAGACGCTTGATAAACCCAGTCTTAATAAATCAAATACCCTTGTCCAAGGTGCCTCTGCTCACACAAATAACATAAGTATGTCCACTTTATCCAGTTTCTCTAAAGTAGACATACCTATGAGAGTTGGAACGCCCCCTTTGGTGGATTCAGATTCAGATGAGGAATTGAAAAAGAATTCTATGTTTGAGCGTGACAGTAGCATTGTCAGGAGCCTCACAGGCTCCTATGCCAAATTGCCAAGCCCAGAGCCAAGCATGAGCCCTAAAATGCACCGACGGCGCCCGAGGCCTTTATCCATGGGACACATCATTATAAACAGCCCTGTAAGCGCTTATGAGCTAAGTCCTAAAGGTAAGGGTAGAGCAATGGATTTAATCATGCAAGATATTGCAGATAAAAACAATGTGTCTGAATCGGTTCCAAAGTTTATGGCAGACTTTGCTACGGTTTGCCCTGGCAGAGTTCCTGGTGTGAGCAGGAATTCTTCAGGCCCTAGTGATGGGTTGGGGGTTGGCAAACCAAACCGCCATTCCTTTGGGCTCTTTGAAAGCAGAGGGACAGTGTCAGCTACAGTGGAAGGACAGGTGGTGATGGACAGCAGAGGCACTTATAAAGTAGAGAGCAGTACCAGTATGGCACCTCTAAAAGTGAATGAGCCCTTTGCCATCAGTCAGTCTGCAGTGACACAGAAGATCCTGGCTGTGAATGAAATGAAACCAGCTGCTTTGCCAGGAAACACCAAATGTAATTCTCCAGTGGAACTCAACAAATCTTATGACGTGGAAAATCCATCTCCACTATTAATGCAGAGCAAGAATGTGCGACAGCAGATGGATGATACTCCAAGTGTTTCCTCAGCAAATGAGCAGTTGCCAGAAAACTTTGAAAAGGTAAAACGTAGACTTGATTTGGACACTGACAACTGCCAAAAAGAAAACAGTTCGTGTGCTCCAGGAGCTGGAATGGAAGAACAAGAGAAGCAGTGGTTGCAAGAACAGAAATACCCTGTGGGATCAGTTTACATTACCAAGAATGCAGTCCTTGAAAATATGGCAAAAGGTAAAAGTTTTTCTGTGCTCGAGGGTTACTTCTCAGTTTATAAATCTTTTAGAAAAAACATCGGTGATCATTAGTCATTGGTGTTTCTTTTCAGAAGCCTCATTTCTCTAATTTATTTTGACTTCACAATACTGATTTCCCATTTCAACCTAAAAGTTGGAATTTAGCTTTGCCAAGAAAATTGTCTTATGCCACAAGGTCTAAATAAGACTACTAAAAGAAAAGGTAGCCCATGTAAAGTAAAAGAAAACCATATAGGTATTTTCTTCAAATTCAAGATGGTGTTACTTCTGCATGTGTCTCTACTAAATGAGGCTGAAGTGGCATAAATAATGTTAATTCACTCCAGCAAGTGTAACAATTCTTAGAGCTGTGTTTTCCATGTCCCTGTTCTAATATAGGCTTTTTGTGTTACTGCTGTTCCATGCACAATTTCAGTTCACAAATAGGAACATGCAAATATTTTGAAGAGCTAGTAAATGATGGGGTTCTGTGCAATACATAATGGGAACTCAATATCAAGGAAACCTGATATCAAAGACATAATTTTTACTTTTTACTGATGATGCAAATTGCCTCTGATAAAGGATGGATGTCTCTGGCAAAGATCATATAGAAGGTATTTAATATTTGATTATTTGTTACATATTTTCTCAGAAGATATTTTAAAAACGAAAATGCTGGCCTTTGAAGAAATGAGAAAGAGACTTGAAGAACAGCATGCACAACAACTGTCGATTCTGATAGCTGAACAAAAGAGAGAACAGGAGAAATTGCACAAGGTAAGGTCAACAGGAAGAATTCTAAGCAAAGGTTTTGTGTTGTATGGAAGTTTGTCAGGAAGCAATTTGGTTTGAATGTGTATTCTGTTGCTTTGCAGAGTTAGAAAAATAGCCTCATGGTTGAATCTTCCTTTTGTAGGAACTGGAAGAGCGGGAGAGAAAGTGGAAAGGAAAGAATGTTACTACAACGGAAATAGAAATTTCCAAAGTGAATATTAACAGTAGGATGGAGTTGGAGTGGAGAAAAAAAAGTGAAAGTGGCTTGCTGGAAAGTGTGCAGTCTCAGCTGGAGACAGTCCATAACACAAATTCCACCAGCATTGGTAAAACTCGGAGGGAAGAATGTAGATGAAGTGTTGTGATATAATTTATTCTACAGTGCTTGACTGGATCATCCCCACTGTGTGGATAAGTGCAGTGCTCCTGCTCAGGGTACACAGAGGGCTGCTGCCCTCAGCTGGGGACAGCATTTGTGAAACAGAGTCTGTTCCATCTTTGTGTCACTGGCATTTAGCACAGGTTCAGCCATCCTTCCACTCTTCCATCTACTTCATTTGTTATGTAACTGTTTTAGGGCACATCCAAGGAAAACAAGCTAAGAATAACCTCCTTTGATCAAGGATGAGGATGTGGATTTGCATCATGTCCCAGAAGGATTATCCTCGTGCCATGTAGCTGCACAGCGCTGGGCCAGGTGGTCACATTTGTGCAGAAGGTTTTGAGGGGCTCTGCCAAGGGTTCCTAACAGCAAGGCAATGCAGCTGTAGCTGGTGGAACACCTCTCACCTGTTCCAGAACATTGTGAAATGTTTTGTTCTGTCTTCTGTTTAGAAAATTTTGCATGGAAATCAATCAAATATTCAGCTTGCTTCTTGCCTATAATTGACCTTGTAGACAAGGCTGTGACCCTCAAGCTGAGTGTATCCACAGACATCCCTTCATTGGCAGGAGAGTGCTGAACTGTGTGTTCTGCTTTCTGTGCAGGTTTTGCTCATACAGCTCCCAACACCTTTTCTTCTACAAGTGAAACTTCATTCTATCTCTGGGGACCATCAGGTAGTGGAGTTATAAAAACCTCAGTATGCAGGCCAAGTAATAGGATCAAAACTAGGTGGAGTCAGGTAAGGGAAAGAAAAGATTCATTTTTATCTTAAAAGACCCTCATGTTTTTGTAAGGCACTGGTAACAGAAAATTTTAGTATTCATTCCTGTTTCAACTTTGATTACATAAGAGAATTGTAGGTTATTTTTCTTACTCATATATGCAGAATAATCGTATAGCAATATATTGCTTCTGCTAAGTTATGGTGGGTACTTTGAGCCCAATCAAAGCTTTATCAACAGCTTTTTTCTTACTTGAAAACTTACATCACTTGATGGATGTTATTTGATAAATAATTCATAATTCTTGCTTTTTTATAAAAAGTTTTGAATTTTGTTTTTTTAAGGTTTTCAGTCCTGAGATACAAATGAAATTCGACAAGATCACTGCAGTGGCAAAGGGATTTCTCACTCGTAGACTCCTGCAGACAGAGAAACTGAAACATCTTAAACAAACTGTAAAAGTAAGATGAGCTTTTTTGTAATAGGCAGCTACTTTCCTGTTTGTTTTTGTTCCTACCTTTCACTGACAGATGAAATCCTGCATTTTCTGCTCTCAGAAGATTTTGGGGCTGCACATGAACCTGTTTGAGTGTTGCATTGCTTAGTGTCGTAAGGTCCAAGTCAAACAAAGAATCTGTTTGCTGTGTTTACTCTTTGTAATGATTGTTTTGTTATGAAGGGTTATGCCTGGTGCTTTCTCTTTATTTTCCCATCTTTCCCAGGATACTCAAGAGTTCATAAAAAATTTTCAGTCTGAAGCCCCATTGAAAAGAGGAAGTGTGTCAGCACAAGATGCATCCCTTCATGAAAGAGTAATGGCTCAGGTGACACAATTTAAACCTTTTTTTGTCTTTCCTAGCTATTCTGCTTTTGTAACATAAATACATAAAACCTTGAGAGTGGCTTTGTTTAGAGTAAAATATTTAAAGAAGAGAAGATTCCATTTTTTTGCTTGACACAAAACTATTTGAGTTCAAAAAATGTTTTTAAAAGTTATGAAGTGTTTTGTTTAGACTGAAAGCAAAAAGAGCTTGATGTTTAAAACCATGGGCATGTAAACTCGATTGAGTATTTTATTAACATTTTAATGATTCTTTCCAGCTGCGAGCTGCTCTGTATGACATCCATGACATCTTTTTCACAATGGAGGCATCGGAGAGAATGAATATTCTGCGTCACGATCGTGAAGTTCGTAAAGAGAAGATGCTCAGGCAAATGGTGTGTTATGTTCCAGGGAATGTCCACTGTTTCAGGACTTCAAGTACTGAGTCATTTCACATTTAAAAGATTCTTCCTCACCCTGTACAATGTTTCTTAAATGGAAATTTTTAATTACGCTTTTTTAGGTAATTTTCTTCTGTATCCTCTTTTTTTTAGGATAAAATAAAGAGCCCAAGAGAGCGAGTGACACTTTCAACTGCTACGCAGAAATCTCTGGACAGGAAAAAGTACATGAAGTATGTGCAGCTCTCCCTTGGGTGGGGAGAGTTGATGGAAGGGGTTCAAGAGAAGGGGTAGGAGGCATAGGAAATAGTCAGAAAAGGTTTATGGAATAACAGTTTCTTTGCAGACTGGCATCTCTGCTAGGAAGAATGAGTAAAAAGCTTTCCGGGTGTGAGGTGTCTTGCTAATTGTATTTTGCTCTTACTTCTAAGAGACTTCTTGTTTGTAAGGAGAAAAATGTTTGTTCTAAGTTGTGCATTTACACTATAATGCAGTGGTGGATGCTTAGTTTATGGCTGATTTTGCAAACTGTAAAAAGTGCCCCGAGTGATTTTATCTATCTAAAGTGCCTAGCAATAGAGACACTTGATAGAGTATCTCTGGCAAAGTTTTTCTGGGGAATGGCAGCAGACATTATCTGGCAGCACGATGGACAGTTGTTACACTTGCTTGTGACTAGGGAAGTGATAATCTGTAGGACTGCTCTGGCAGTATTACATGTAGGTGTAGTTCCTCTTGTAGGCTTTCTCTGGGTGCTTCTGTTCAGGACCTGGATGTTGAAATATGTTTCAATACTTTTGTTTCTCTAGGGCTTCAGAAATGGGAATACCAAGTAAAAAAATAATCATCAAACAAAAAACTCCTGAAAACCGGTGGGTTACTTGTATTAAAGTGCTTTTAAGAAACTGTTTTACAGTGATGGATTCTCTGATCTGTACTGTTGGTTTGCCATTGATCAGCTCAATTCCTGCTAGTATTATAATGAAAGTTAATTAAATTTGATTTACCTTGGCCCAAGAAAAGGGTTTATTAGCTCATTATAAATTAGGAAAAATATGTTTTCTTCAGAGTCAGTTCTGAAATTTTATCTTCAGAAGTTATTTATTTATGGCTTTAAGTCTTGGTGCTCAGTTTTGAAGTTTTTCTCTGACATGCACTGTTAAGCTTCAGTTTGGCACTACTACTTTTCCTAATACCCTTTACTTTGCAGTGGAATTATTGATAATGCTTATCTTTAGAAAGCTGTAAGAGAAGAAGTGGCTTTCTGTTGTGGGGAAAGTTTTGTTCCTTGACTGCGTTGACTGTTTGCTCAGGTCACAGAAGTTAGAGTGTTCAGTACATGTTGTTCAGGCAGACAACAGCTGCTTTCTTAGGAGGCCTGTCTGCGTGCTTGTCTTGTGTTAAAAGTCAGATACCTGGCATCCCTTGAAAACAGTTTTTATCCCATGTTTGCCCAAAAGCTTTGAAGACATGCTGTCTACTCATACAGTGCAGCCTTCAAGGACTATAAGCAATTCAACCCTTTTTCCTGTGTGTTCTCACCAACGACTGGGAACTGAAGGCACTTTTGAGGGACATTTTTTATCTGTGTGCTTTTTTGTTTCTTTGTTTTAAATAGTGGAAGTAGTAATCCTATTCTGGAATTTTAATTCTAGCCACTTTGCCTACATGTCATTTGCATTACAAAACCTGTTAGCCTTTCTGAAATTTGTTATGTGAAACATGATGCATAGTTTGGTATTTCTTGAGAGACTTTTATTTTTAAAGGGAAAAAGCACTAATAAAAGTTTGTGTTTTAACAGCATACTTCAACCAAACCAAGGACAGAATGCCCCAGTTCACAGACTGCTTTGCAGACAAGGGTAAGAGCACAGCACGTTTCTAGCCTAAAGATGAAACTAAATGCAAAGTGCAAGAACAGTGATGGATGAATAATGTTTACATGTAATAGTACAACTGTTGTTCAGAGTAAAAATAATTTCTTCTTTCCTTATTTTGAGAGAGTGATGAAGTTTTGTTTTACCTTATACTACAGGAAAATATTTATTGTTGTCATCCTCTTGTGTATTGTCTTCATTTACACGGTTCCAACATTTCTATTTGTAACATTCATTCCACGAAGCTTTCCTTCCACTTAATGGAATATTTGTATTTTTATATGTAGACTGTAATGCCATGGTATCTAAACTAAATCAGTTTCTTGAATAGTTTCTTGAATAAAGTTTTTCAATCTGTTCATGAGGAAATGTAAGCCACTTTATCTATGTAAGCTATATAATATCCATAGGAACTACACAGGTGCTCAGGAAGAGGCTCTGTGGGACATTGTAAAAATGTTTTCATGACAAACACGTTTTGATAGTGTCTATATTTTTGTATACAGTCTTTCAACTTTGTTGCAAGTGACTTATTAACTCTTTTATATTTAATTAGAACCCCTAAGGCCACAGTGAATGGGGTTGAGCAAAATAGAAGGAAGGCCTCAGGGAGCAGAGTGTCTAACAAGCCTGTTAAAGGTGTGTAGAAAATTGGTGCTTGGATCCTATAGTAAATAAGTTAGTAGTATCTCAAAAAAATAAATTGGCAATATATTATTTTCCTTTCCTTGTGCACCTGCTTTGCTATGCCTTAAGTCTAACCTATCTCCTCAAACAAACCTGCGCTGGTAACTGAGCCATCCACTTTCAGATTCTATAAACATAGTATATAGAATGTTCTGCACAGCTCATTTGCTTTCATTCACCAGATGCCCAGTCATAAAAAATACTGCCAGCTATATTCACTGGAACTGTTGAGGAATTGAGAGTAGTCAAAAGAGACTTGGATTAGAATCTTCATGTCATTTGATACTTAGTTCTGTAAACACATCTTCAGCATGGAGCATATTTAAAGGACAGGAAGGAGAATTTCAGACTCCTCAGTGGGTGTTCAGTCATCATACAGCCCTAAAATTATATGTGTGTGTGTGTGTGTGTGTATATATATATATATATATTCCTGTACTGTCTTAGAGCATGTTTGAGTCTTAATGACCCAAGTTTAAAAGCGGAGTATTTCTGTGCTACCACATGGAGATTACTGATTTTATATGAAAGGTTTGACAATGGAGCTGAACCTCTAGTAAATCACTATCTTACACAATTTATATTATTTTAATTAGATTTTAAATTTCTTAAGTGTCAAACCTAGATTTATCCAAAGGCAAAGTGGTTCGTGGGTTTTAAAACTATTTAAGGTCTGAATTGCACTTCGTTCTCAAAGGCAAGTTCCATAAGTTAAGTATAAAAATTGGGAATTTGGGGGCTTGATAAGGAAAATGTGTAATGTAGTAGGATTTCAAGTGTTTTCCATAATTTTTTAAATAATCTGTCTGTATTAAGGATGAAACCTTTCCTATAATGGAAATGCTTAATCGTTGCTGCCCCAGAGGATGCTGGCAGGAAGTATCTGTGAGTTTGGAGGCAGTGTGTTATACACTGGTTAAATGGGATGTTTTCCCAAATGCTACTTCGTGAAGTCAAGAGAAGTGGCCACAGAAGGATGTATAGTGAGGCAGTATGCATAAACACAGATAACATTGGAGTATCAGAGGGGGAAATAAAAGGCAGGTGATGAGATCACAACCAGAGTATTCATTTATTTTTCTTTTCTTACTTCTGGCAATGCTGTCATCACCAAAGCAGAGCAAGGTAATTGTTGGACTCAGTGATACTACAGAAAAAAACAGCAAAGATAATAAATAATATTCCTGAAATACAGAGCAGAAAATAAAGTAAATTATATAATTTTAGCATCCAGAGGTAGCCACTAAGGCAAGTGTTCATCTGCAAGTTTGCTACTGACTAGTGAGTGTGCTGAAGAACAGGGACAACAAAACAAACAATCAAAACCAGTTACAGTATTACAGATATTGTAAAAGAGTAGTAGTGTTTGGGTGGTGTCAGGGTCAGGTGTGGCACTGATTCAAGGTTTGGATGCCATCCCCAAACTCGTGTGATTCACACATCTCATAATGAACCACAGTGGTGTTTACATTGTGTCTGGCACCAGAGAGCCAATTAAGCATTCAACACTCTTCTGTGTTGGCAGTATGTGCTGCTCTGCTAAGGAAGTCCCTGTGTTTATCTTAGTTATAATTACCAAAATTGTGACAGGTCACATTTGGCAATGAAAAAAATCCTTCGGGATAGATCTCCAAATTTCTCTTTGCCTTGTGCTATTTGTCAAATATCTGGAAAGTCACTGAATGCCTTCTGCAGTGGCCTCCTTGGAACTTCAGGCAGATGAGGCTTGCCAGTTGTATGCTGGTTAGTTCTGGTTGCTCAGTGTAACCTCATACAGAGCTTGGACATCACACGTGCTCCTTCAGAAATAGGTTAGACTTCTTGTACTAAATGAATAGAAATGCATTCTGAAATTATTGCATGGGCATGAAAGAAACAATCTGCATAATTTTGCAATAATGAAAAAACATAAATTGAATATCTTTAAATAGAATATATTTATATATGGATGAAATGTGAATAGTGAAAAGTCTGGCAGTATGTTAAATAGGGTGTTGATTTAATTTCTTGTCTTCATTCATTCCTGACTACGAATTAAATTGTGCTTGTTAGAGGGACAAAAAGGGAAGGCGGGATAGTAAGGTACAGCTATTATAAATACATTCTGCTTCAATATGAGACAAACCCTCAGAAGAAAATGATAACATACTGGTCCAACGTTTTTTTCTTTTGTCCTCCTGATTGTTATTTTAAATTCTATCTGCAAACGGCTTTGTAACTTTAATACCACTCAGACTGACTGTAGTCTTTTTCTGGCAGAAAAGACATTTTGTTTAGGAATCAAGTGGCAATCCTAAACTTAGTTTTTGTTGGTTTTTACTCCTTCAGTCCAAAGTTATATGTTTAAGAGAAAAGTACAGGCTCATAAATCAGTAATTTTTTTAAAAGTTCAATTAGTTTAAACCAGACCAAAATGTTCCAGCAATAGCCTGCAAGTGGGGCCAGGCAGGGCATTTAATGAGGTCTGATTGCGTTAGACAGAAGGTGGCTGAGATCAGGCTGTACCTACAACAAGACAGGAGGCACACAGAGTATCTGGGTAGTGGTAGCACTTGGCCAAGCCAAGGGCACAGCTTGCCCATGTGAGATGGTGGGGGCTGTGGGGTGTGTTGGCTTTCAGGCCAGCACTTCAGGAAGCCTCAGACCTGCTGTGTGTC
Organism: Hirundo rustica; assembly: GCF_015227805.2. Taxonomy (NCBI): domain Eukaryota; kingdom Metazoa; phylum Chordata; class Aves; order Passeriformes; family Hirundinidae; genus Hirundo; species Hirundo rustica. The sequence continues at coordinate 8,597,958 of NC_053464.1, forward strand.
AGTAGCAGGTCTGTCTTTTGTCTCAGGAGAGAGGCCTTGTGATGGCCCCTTGCCTTGCCTTGAAAAGGATGGGTGATAATTGTTTTCAGAACTGTCGCTGTTTTTATTCACATTTGCCTTCTACAACTCCTTAGTCTAGATTGCTGTGGGATTTTTGCACACTCACATGCTATTACAGCGATATCCTATTACTTGTGTGTGATTTTTATGTAACTGGGAGGACACTTGAGGTGAGTTAAGGGGTAGTGTTAATCATTAAAAAGCACCATGTCTGTCAGCCTGGTTGTCTGTCCTGTGAGATCCCAGGAGATCTGAAGAGCACAGCACTGAGGTGGGCTGGGCTAGTGACAGTGCCTTTTGTGTAGTGGGAGCCTGTTGAGGTGTGAGGGCTCTGGGCAATCCCAAAGCTGCTTTGGCCTGTGCTGATTGTAGCCCCTGGAAGCCTGTGAGTAACCACTGCAGCTCTGACCAAGAGTAACCAAAGAGCCTAAAAACCACTGGCACTTCCTTTGTCACGTTCATCTGCTGCCTGGTAGTCATTTCTTTTCCATGGCTGTCTTCCATTCCCACTGCTCTGCACCCTGTGATTTCACTGCTTTGTGGAAATGTTTGCTCACACTGCTGCACTTTTCCTGACAACTGCTTGAACCTAAAGAATTCTGAGTTGTGCTATTTCTTAGCAGCCTGCAGTGCTGAACCCTCATTACTGGAAGATACTTGTGCTATGCATAGTATAATACGGATTTTTAAATGTATGTATGTATGTATATACTTGTTCCCTCTGGAAAGACTTATTTGTTTGTCTATTTATTATTGTTTTACTTAAGCATCCTTCCTTTTATAAGGGCTCTGCCTGATTTTAATACTGCACTTCTAATTCTGGTTGTCTTATTGACATATGGGAGCCTACAGATGTCTCTTGCTTTAATTAATCTGACAAAAGGAAACAGTTATTTTAAATATTCAACTTGTATAATATCTTTTAATTGATAATTTGTTTAAAAGTAATACATGGCATAGTTAAACTTAAAAGCCATTTCATCTATCTTGGTTATGTGATAGTTCTCTTAAAAATTTTGTGAATTGTGTTTGTAGTTGTTTTAGGGTACCAGAAAAGAACATAGAATAGTTATCAAGTAGGACAATCAAATGTCATTACTTTTAAACCTATAGGTAGTTTTCATAAGGCTTTTGGGGTGTAGCATTATGAAAACTGTCATTTTAAAAGTAGTCACTGAATGCATAATACTACTTTAAAAAAAAAATTGTCCTATTTTTTTTTTCAGCTTTTTTTGTTGGATAATCCTGTTTCAAAACCCATTACTATTAATTATAATATGGTAATGTTTCTACTTATTTTTAGGAGCATATGCAGGAAGAACCCAAAGAAAGAAGCCAAATGTTGTGACAATTTGAGGAGACAGCATTCACTGGGATAAAACAGCTGTGTTTTAATGATGGCATTCTCAGCACTGTTTTTTAATATTGCATCTTCTTTACATGTATGTATATTTAGACATTATAAACATACTTTGTCATTTTCAGATGACAAATTAACACAATCATATTGAAGCTGCTTTGAAGCTCTAATGCTTGTGGGGAAATTGCATGTTAAAACTTGTGTACAGACTGGTATTAATATATAAAAGGTTCATAATCTTGTTTATTTAAAGACTACCATAGGGCAACATGAAGGTTATTTGCGACTTTTTCACATTTTCTAATTCTAGTGTCTGACATAGCTTTTTGCATTACTTAAATTTCAATTGCTGTGTATGAGTGCCACCATAAGTAAGTCATGGGTGTATATTTAGTTTCATACCATAGAGTTAAAGCAGCTTAATGTGAAAAAAACCCCCAAACTTAAATTAAACAAAACTGAGCTTTCAAGTCAGTAAATTTGTCAGCAGCTGTTTTGAATGTAATTTCTGTAGGAATGAGATTAGCTCAATTTCAGTACTAAAGACCTTGTACCAAATGTTTTGCATTTCTGCTGAGCTGGACAGATGTGGTTCAGATTCAGTGCTGGGTTGATGGACATATGTATACTGATCAAATCAAAAATGTGCATTTATATGTGTGGTAGATCAAACCACTCTACTGAAAGAGCCCTGAGTTTTTATTGCCCTGCTGTCTACTGCATTTTCTTATGGAAACAACATCTGTCTAATATGGAGATGTGTATGTTCTACAAAAACTTCAGAAGGTAAGAATTTAACTGTTTTACTATTTCAGACTTAGATAGTTATTTCAGTCTGTAATAGTAATTCAGATGTGTTGCATTTAATTGATGACACTTGCAGTTTTCTGCGCAGTTCATCTTCTGCTGTGATCTAACAGGCCCTTGTACTGAAGTCATGATTTCTGTAGGCAAGGAATCCCTACCAAATCCCAACACTTCCATATTTATGAATATCTAACATTAAAAGATCATGGTCATATTTTACCTTAGTCTTCCAACTGATGGATATTATCCATCAGCTTGAGGAGACCATAATTCTCCACCTTTTAATGAACTTGAGACATGATATTAACAAAGTTCTAGAGAGAAAAGCTCGGCTATATAATCTTTGCAGTAGAGAACTGACTGCCTGAATGTAAATTAGGTTATATTTTGTTTCTTTCCCAGTGTCAATACAATACAACACATTACACTTTGGAGGCTTTGTAATGTGTTGACATGAATGTAAGAGAAAAAAAGGCTAGCTGAAAATTTCATTGTGATAAATCACATGAAACAGGAACATTTGTAACGGGATGAGGGCAGTACCTTCATGGGCAGTGATGAGTGGATTGGCTTGACTGTGTCACCAGCCTGTGGCTTTTATCTGCCACCGAGTCTGTCCTCTGCAGCTCATGTTCAAAACAGGTGTGTTATACCAAGCACTAAGTTACCCAAATTGCATGCTCGGAAAATGGCAAAAACACTGCCCAAGCACCTTGAAGAATGACACTGCTCTGTTTGTTTGAAACCGTGGGGCCAAGGGGCTCCCCTAATGGTGTAAATGTAAGAGTTACACCAGTGGAAGACCTGCCCCTTCATGCAAATGCTGTGGTGCTTCAAAATCTCAGTTGTCATACCGAAAATGCCCGAGGCAAGCTTCCCGCTCATCCTGTGGGCATCAAGGCTGGGGTTTAGTTCCCAGCTTTCCTTAGGAGTGGAAAACATCCCAAGAGGGGAAGAATTTGCAGTGACAAAAGTAACCTGTGTCACAGATGACGAAAGGTGCTGTTGTATAGCAGTACTAAAGATGGATGTTTTAAATGGATGTTTTGCGTGCTGTATTTATTATTAGCATAGGCAATATGTTGATGCACAGATAGGTTTAGTGTGTTAGTAGAAATGAATGTTTCCCTTCTCTTAGGGTTTCACATCTAAACCTCTTGTTCTTCAAGCATGTTTCCAGTGTGTAATAAAGCATTATAGCACAAGGGTTTGTGTTATTTTTTTGTTTGTTTTTAACTTTCATGAGGCCTTTCTCTTGACAAGTGCCAGAATTTGGTTTTGTACTTGCTGTTTTGTATTTATACATATTTATCTTTTTATTTTGTGTGGATTTGTGATACCATTACAAATGCCTATTTATTTTTGTACTTTGTTTCGTTCTCACCGGTCTCGCTTTTTACTTAAAGCATTCTGCACAATAAACTCGGAATCTTTAACAAGAAGCGCATTTCTGTGTTTTTTTGCGGGGCCTCGCCCGCCGCCCCGCGGCCGCCCTCAGGCGTTTCCCGCGCTGAGGCGGGGCGGGAGCTGCGGGCGGAAGGGGCGGCGGGCGCGCGCTGTCATGTGACGGGGCGCAAGATGGCCGCGTTCCCCTGGTGAGGCGGCGGGGCGCCGGGAGCTGCCCGTTCCTCCGTGCGGGCTCTGGGGGGCTGCGGGCCCCGGCGGCTGGGCGAGGGCTGCCGTCCCGCTCGGTCGCCCTCGCAGCCCGGGAGGCTAAGGCGGGGGCGGCCACGGATGTGGCAGAGGGGAAAGTGCGGGGCCTTTCCGCCCGCGGGGCTCGGGGCAGTTCGGCCTGGGGGGACTGGGACCTCCGCGAGTGGCGGGGGCAGGCTGAGCGCTGGGCGGCTTCGCTAGCGTGGGACCGCAGCCCGGGGCTGCTGTCTGAGAAACTCGAGGGTACAGATACCGTTCTTAACACCCTGGCGTTACACTGAGCTACGCGGGTTCCGGGCCGGCGGAACAGCTCTGCTGATGGTCGGAGCCGCAGCTGTGAGCCGGGTGGGACGTGACGGCCGCTGGCCTCCCGTTACCTCCCCTAAAATAAGCAGGAGTTTCCCGAGCGCCGCTGGCTTTCCCGGTGTGTTGTCATGGAACGTGTCCTGCTCGGAGCGAAGGGCCGGAGCGGGGCAGGAGCGCTCCGCCCGCCGCCTCCGGGCGGGGTCACTGCGGGCCCGCTGTCCCGCCCGCCTCGCTGCTCGCCGGGGGAGATGAAGGTCTTGTGCTGTGTTACTAACACAGTTTAGCCTCTGTTAGTTGTCTTTCACATGTTCTTTAGGAGTAGACACGGGCTACAGACAGAGACAATCAGTTTCTAGCAACGTGCGTTTACAGGAAAATGTACATCTGAGGAAGCTGCACTGCGTAGGACATGGTATTATTCAGTCTAGTATTTGGTAAAGGAAGGATAAACAGAGAAAAGCAGTTACAAAATAGAGTGAAACTAAGCAGAGCAGCAGAGATTCTGAAAAATTGATTTTTGCACAGTACAGCAATGAGGTAACAGCCTAATAAATAGGTCTAGTAACACTGATGTAGGAGTGGCCATGGGGAAATAACCAGACCTTTACCAGAGTAAGATGATTCCATCATGCTGTTCTCTAATACAGAAGATATTTTCAGGTTTGGGGTTTAGCAGAACCCTAGCTATTTTTGAGCAGTATTAACGCTAAAAAGCTGGTTTGCAGATCTATTGTCTGCATAGCCATCAGTCTCCATATGAGGGAAAAAATAGCACCTGTTTGTACTGAAGGGTTGTATTAACATAATGTTCAAATTAAGCAAATTTAAACAATTTTGTTAAAGTAGTATATAAAATAATTTAAAGCATAGGGCTAAAATACATTTTTATAATAGCTATGCATAAATATCTAGAGAAATTGTCTTGGTTTTAGGTTTATTTTTCAAATAATGATAGGTACAGCCACTATGGGATGTGCCTCATTGTTATTACCAATGCCAATATATGTCTAGTGTTGTAAAGGGTCTCTTTTCTGTTTTATATGCCTGGGTCCTTTGTTCTCCCCGTGAGCTTTTGAAGTGCTTGCTTTAGGATAAGCACTGGCTCTGGGAGGGTGCTGTGTGCCTGAAAGCAGTCCCAGGAAAAAAGATGTTTTACCAGGAGGAGAGAAAAAGGTTGGTAGGCTGGCAGGTGTTGGAGGTGTAGAGTGGTGGCAATTGCAGTGTGGAAAAGGTTGAAACCCACTGTTAAAAGAGCGCCTGAAGCAGGGATGTAATCATGCAGGATGCACAGAAGATGAAACCCCAGCCTGGCCAGAGTCTTATTTTTATTTCCTCGCAAAAGCTGGCTGCACTGCTGTGGCCAAGAAAGGAATGCTTAATCTCCTTTCCCTGGAGAGTAAACAGAACGTAATGCCAGAGCAGACTTGATCTTGTCTTCTGTATTAGCTGTGTTACAAGCTGTCTTATCAATTGAATAACCACATTATACTTTTTAAAGACCTATTTGCAGGGTTTACAGCTCTTGTTCACTCCCACGTGTGTGTTATTGCTATGTGCACTCACCCAGTGTGCTTACGTTGATTGGAGTGCAGTTGATTTTGCCTGGTGATGCTGAGAGAGCTGTCAGCAGTTAAAGAAATGTTATCATTGTGTAGCCAGAGACAGATTGGAAAATTTTCCACCCAGATGCTGATTAACCCATGATGCAAATGAGCAAGAAGAGTCATTGAACAATGAGCCAATAGCAAAAAGAAAAGGAACTGGAGATCAACAAAACAAAACAAGAAAACAAATAAGCATGTGGATTTCACTGGACTCTTGCTCTGCTCTGTCTCATTAGATGTCAAAAGTTTCCCCTTGGAGTGGCACAGCCACAAATTATCTAATCCGTAATTCATTATTAAGGAAACTTGGATTTTTTGGGTACATGGTATTTGTTGAAGAGCTGGCTGCTTAGCTGAAAATCTTCCAAATGAGTTATGTCTTTGAGCAGGAATGGAATTATTTGAAAGTTTGGATTAATTCTTGTGGGAAAGATTTGTGTTATGTGGGGGAAGGGTTGTTTGCTTTTGTTTTGAGTCTGATTAAAGAATTTTTTTGTGGATCCCCTGGTTTTACTCATTCAGCTGAAGCAGTAGTGTGTGATACAAACATTCTCAGGATTTTGAATGAAATAGAAAAGAGCAATTAGCAGCTCTGTGTTTCAAAGATTAAAAAAGAGTACAACTAAATGGCCGAAAGTAAAATTTCTCCAGTTTTAGTTTTAAGTTATCTCATAGAGATAGTTGAGAGAAATTTGGATCTTTATGTATGCTCATTTTTCAATATGCATTTTTGTAAATAAGAATCTGTATAGATGTAGGGTATGCTTCTCTCTTAGTATGTGGTTCTTTATATGCATGTATACTTTCTCTTCACTCTTACTTTTTAAGGCATGCAAGATCAAGGACCTATGTGTCAGAATCTGAAATGTGCAAACTGGAATCTATACCCTTGGATTTTGGTGATTACCATCCACTGAAACCCATTACAGTGAGTTTTTTTGTGCTTTTGGGAAATGAATCTGAATTCAGACTGATTGTGTTCCACTTTTTTACGTCTGTTCCTTTAAAATGGAGAGGCTTTGAGGTTGGTGGTACTTGGGAGGTTGCTCTCTGTGTTAGTGACCTGTTTTAGAGGCATCAAGGTTTATTCTGTTTGCCCTTTACAGAAGTTTGCTGGTGCTGTTAGAAACCGCCAGAAACAATCTCCTGACAAAAACATCACCTCCAGCTTGTAGGTTTTCTTGTTTGCATTATGTGCCAAATAATGGATAAATTTAAAATCAAATTGTTGCATTACAAATGACCTGCATAATTGTCTGATGTGAGGTTTGGGTTTGGGTTAGCTTCCAGTCAGCTGTGTCCTTTAAAACATTTATCATTTCTTTGATGTGTAAGAGGCTTTTAAGGATGTACAGAAAAAAATCCAGCTTCAAAGAGATGAGTTATCCACTAATGAATGATAAATGGGCAGCAGCTTCTGCTCAGGAAGGTCAGCAGGGAGAGAAGACAGTGGCCTGAGGTATGGATTTAATGTTCCAGGCTCGAGTGTTGTAGGAAGAAAGATAAAACTGGCAGAGGAAATTAGAGAGCAAGAGAGAGTTTGGAGGACAGGCACAAACCTAATAAAATAGAGGAGGGGTGCTAGAAAGGTATTCAGAGTGGTTGTTCTTAGAATTTTGTACACCTAGAACTGAAAAGAAAAAAAAAAAGCAGTGGAAATGAAGAGTGAATGCCTCCAGATTCAGGGAAAAGGGGAGGCTTCAATTTAAATACTGCTGCTCTCTCCAAAGAGTTTGTTTGATGTCTCCTTGCTTTCATTGCAACAGCACAATTTATGTAGCATGTATTTCAATGAGTTATTGAAAAAAAGTGAGGGAAGAGAAAGAGAACTTTTTTGTTTAATAGTACCGGACTGTTTCTTCAGGTTACTGAATCCAAGACGAAGAAGATGAACCGGAAGGGAAGTACTTCTTCTACCTCCTCCTCTTCCTCTAGTTCTATGATGGACCCTCTGAGCAGTGTGTTGGATGGCACCGATCCCTTGTCATTGTTTGCAGCAGCTGCAGATCCTGTGACTACTGCTCCTCCCACGGTAACTCTGGGGGCAGTTATCTCAACTAAGTAAAATAAAACCAAAACCAAACCAAAACCATAAAGCCAACCCTGCATAAAATGTATTGTCTCACCAGTGAAGAGGTTAATATAGGAATTATACCATAATAATAGAACATTCGTTTTTATTTACCTGCTTTTATCTGGTTCATGTTGACATATTTATTTAAATATGGATTTTTTTTTAAATTTTAACTTCTAAAAGGATCAGCTGGCACTTGAAACATTAAGTTGACCTTTATCAGCCTTCCTTTCTTTTTGCTGATCTGTGTTTAACTTTTGCACTTGTACTCCTGTCATAGGATGGCACACGAAGGAAACGGGATAAAGATGAGAGCTCGGCAGTGGGAAGTGACTTTGAACCATGGTCAAGCAAACGTGGTGAAATCCTTGCTAGATACACAACAACAGAGAAGCTTTCTATTGTAAGTGGTGGCTGCCACTGGTTTTTTTTATTATTATTATTTGTACTAGATTTTTAATGGATTCTGGATGTTGCTGTTTTATAATTCTTTCATGGGTAAATACTGGTCTTCTAGATTTCAGTTTTAATGTTGTAGAAAACTGAATTACAAGCTCTCACTTGTAAAGATTGTTTTAGAGCCGAGTCCAGCTCTCGTTGTTTAGAAGCCATCACTTTGTCTTTTTGTAATGATGCAAATTACTTTTAGTCTTGTGTCTGCTTCTAAATGATTAGAGGGTTAATTAGCAGTGTAATTACCCTATGCATTCTTGGAATGCTAGTGAGTACATGTTTTCTAACAGTCTGCTTTTTCTGCTTCCTCGCAGAATCTGTACATGGGATCTGAAAAAGGTGAGCACTTTCTTTACCAGTTTACAAACTACCAAGAGTTTGTTTGAGGCAGGATGCAGTGACAAGTTTGTGGTCAAGAATAGTTGAAATGTGTTTTCCTGCCTCCCCCCTTCTGGCATCACACTCCTTGCTTTTTTGTGGATAAGATGTCTGGATGTTTGTTTAAAAGAATTATTGAAAATAAGCCACCCAACCACCTTGTCTTTTATTCATGTGGGCTAATGAATTTGTGATTTCACTGCACTGCCTTCCAGTGTAGTTTAAAACTTTCTTCCATTTAAACTGAGCAATGATATTTTGAGGATCATGTTTATCAACTCTTCTGCTAGCTGGAAGGAAAGCAAGTAAGTCCTTTGGGAACTTTTTAAGTTATTCTCTTTATATGAAAGTGATTTCAGTTGTAGGCTGGATGTTTAAAAAAGAACCAAATATTAAATATTTTATCATGTTTTCTAGCAAAGAGAATCTGGGCTAAGTAATCATAGCATAGTAAATCGGGGTTTTTATATATGAATAAACATGCAGCATTTCAGTGTCTGCAAAAATATAAAATACTTTTTTGCAATGAGAATGGTCAAACACTGAAACTGGATGTTCAGGCAGACTGTGACATCTATATCCTTAGATACTGTTAAATTGACTGGCAATAACCCTGTGCAATTGTTACAACTTCAGAATTGGACCTGCTTGGAGGAGGAGAGTTGGACACAGACCACCATAGAGCTTTTCCATCCTTAATTACCCTATGGTTCTATGTGGTGATTCTTTCTTACCAGTAAAGCTTGCAGGAAAATCCATTTATATTCAATTTTGCTTACTTGTCATTGTGCTTGTTCAAAGTGAACGCACTGTAGGTATGTTTAGATGTGTGTCTTCAGGAATAGTCACTAAATGAATCAAACCGTTTGTCTTCTGTCACAGAAACTGACTGCTCCGTGTCAGGCTCCTTCAGGTTTGTTCCTCTTTAGAAGTCCCATTGTTTGAATGTCAAAGAAACTTAAATCTGTAATTCTTCGCAGGAAAAGCCACAACTACTGGTTCAGCAGTTTCTGAAAAAGTGAGGACAAGGTTAGAAGAACTGGATGATCTGGAAGAGGTGAGAAAGTTTTCAGATTAAATTACAGCATCATTATGACAGTGAAAGGAATTTGTGAAATAAAAATCTTTTGTGAAACCTTTTAAAAAGGTCCTCGTTCTGCAAGTGCAGCATTTAGATAAATACGTACTTTCTGTGGGAATTCTCTAGTAATTTTAATTCTTATTGTTACTGAATTCGGGCAGAATCATATTTTTGTATGACTAGAAATTGTGATTTGAAAATTTACCTGATCTGTTGCTGTTGATTTACCTTCTTACTGCTGTATAACTTTGTGGAGCCCCATAGTCTAAAAATCTGATAATTCTGGTTGCCCCTGTTGCAGAAACTGCAGATGTCTACCTGAGTTTAATTTAAGTTACAATTATGAGCTTGATAGAAATACGGAGCACTGAAGTTATTTCTCAGGCTGCAGTATTTTATTGTGCAAAGGTGAGATGTTTCATAACCTACTTTTCTAAGACCTGAAGGGAAGTTGTATAAATTTTGTAGGATTCTCCCCCACAACATGGTGATTTGAGTCTATAATAACAGCACTCTCCTTCCTTCCCTCCTGCTCTTATTATGTGGGTTTGCGTTTTCTTGGCAGGGGTCACAGAAAGAGCTGTTAAATTTGACTCAGCAGGATTACATGAACCGAATTGAAGAACTGAACCAGTCTTTAAAGGATGCATGGTCCTCTGATCAGAAAGTAAAAGCTCTGAAAATAGTCATCCAGGTCAGTTTTATGTTTTTCGTTCTATGCAGAACCAGGGAGTTTGCTGATATAACTTGTCCAGTTTCCTTCTTGGGAAAAGAGGGATTTCTATTCTTTTTCTATTATTTTCTTTGGTTCTTGTCTGAAACACATTTCTTCCAGAGTTTTATGACTTCTGACTATAGTTGGATTCTCAGCTTTGTTGTTATGTACAGGTTTTGACTAGGTTACATGGGATAGAATTCTCAATGAGCCACCAAATAAGGATAGTTAGAACAAATAGCATGTAGTAATAGTCAGCTCTTTGTAGGACGTGTAATTTCCTTTCCTGTTCCCCTTCAGCCCCTTACTCCCTATAAATAATACCAGAATGGCTTTTTGAACATCAGCATTTTACCCATCCAAACTTAGTAGGGCAATTAAATAAAGGGATTTTGGACCTTAGCAAGCTACCAAAGGAGCTCCAGATTTTTTAAATTGTGTGTATGGGGTTTGGGGTTTTTTGTTTGTTTGAGAACTTGTCCACAGTCTTCCTTTGGGTCAATTGGGGTGATGTGCTTTGAGGAGGGCATAGGGAAATAGGACAGTTAAATGTTCTTTTGTTTGGCTTGGCCTTTAAAAAAGGCCAGAGGCAGAGTGCAGCAGAGGACAGATGAGATAATGACATCCTTAAAAGCTGTAAAACTGATGTAATGCTTATAGTCATCCAGTGGGGTTATATAAAGTCAGGATTTTTTTTGGTCGTTCTGGATACTCTTGTGAAAACTGCTTGAAGTAATTTCATCTTAAATTGTGGTAAAGACAAAAAAAGGAAATGAAACTTTAATGAACTGAGATCAAACAATTATATGTGACCTAGGGTGACTAATGTACTTTTGTAATACTATGAAATCAGCACTATTCTTGTTATTTTAAAAAAATCCATATATAGGCTTGTGAAGTGTGAATATTGTCTTTGGATGAGAAGAAAAGCATCAGGAATGTACTGTACTTACAGTGTTTTGTGTGTAAATATATATGTGTGTGCGATAATGCAACAATAATCTATGCATTGATACTTTCACATGTTCTTTTGCAACTGGTCCACAAACAGTTTTGAATAAATACAGTTTCTGACATGGGATCCAGTGCTTCCTTTTAGGAAAGTGGTACCAAAGTTGAATGTGTGTTGTTCACTTAGCGCTTAATCTTGCAAATGCTCATCACTCATTGAAGGATTGGCTAAGAATGAAATAGGTACTTGTGTAATTAATGAATTTTAAAGTTTCATGAAGGATAATAATTCTATAGTTATACAGCAGGACAGGGTAGAACTGAACTTTACTTGTTGTGCTTGTTCCTGCAGAGTGCTGGATCCTCTGAAAGAGCTGATCACTTCTCTTGGCATCTGGCTGTGGTTATATACACAGTCTGTCATTATTATTACAGAGTAGTAATACAGTGGAGTATTACAGTAGGAGGAGTGAGTTTGGCTTCTGGTTAGGAGCATTTCTTCACCAAAAGGTTCTCAATCACTGGACCAGTCTGCCCAGGGCAGTGGTGGCACCACCATCCTTGGAGGTATTTAAAAGATGTTTGGATGTGGCACTTGGGGATATTTTTTATTGATGATCTTGGCCGTGTTGGATTAAAGGCTGAACTCAACATTGTCAAAGGTCTTTTCCAACCTAAGCAATTCTTTGATTCGATGATTCCTCAAGTGCCTTTTTGCAAGATACTTTACTTGTCAAGATGGAATATGCTAAGCTACTTAGAGTAAGCTGAAGTAAGTTGATTATGTGTGTGAGCTCTTAAGAAAAGTGGGAGTGGTGAAGGAGAGAGAAAGGATGGAGCTCATAGAAAAGATTGTCAGTCTTAGAGACCAGAGAAGACTCTAGGCCAGAGGCCACATTTGGCTTAAGCAAGGAAGAGGTGAATTTCTCTCCCCAGTCAGTCATTCACCTCTTTTCTTTTGGTAGAAGCTGTCTTTTTTTTCAGCATTTTAGAGAAGTGCCTTTTAATGCCTTGTCTGGGAGAGAATTTGTCTTGTCTGAACAAATGCACAGATCTTCATGGTCAGCTGAAACTCTGCACTGTAGATTACCCTGTATAAAGGAAAACCAGGTCTGCGTACTACTGGAAATGAAGAATAACCTGAAAATTACAACAAGCCCCAGGGTCTGTGACGTTAGATGTCCTTGTGCTTTTGGCTTCATTGTTCACATTGGCCCTTTCCATCTGTGAATATTCATCCATTCCAGCAGAAATTTTCTGGAGTAAAAACACAAACTTGCGTTGTCTCTAAAAATGTTTCTTTGTCTTTTTTTTTCCCTTTCTAGTGTTCTAAGCTTCTTTCAGACACAACAGTAATCCAGTTTTATCCAAGTAAATTTGTTTTAATTACAGATATCCTTGATACTTTCGGTAAGTATCTACTGTGCCAGACTTACTCCACAATTGTTAATAAGGTTTTTTTTGCAATGTTAGAAAGCATCAAAGTTATCCAAAAAGGGCTGAAATGACTTTTAGTTTTAACATGGAATATTTCCAACATAAACATTTGGGCACCAGTGGTAAACATGGTATATAATTGTAAAAAATCTCCTAAGAGCAAAGTCCTTAAGATACAAATATTCAATTTTGTGTTTCTGTGCTTTATGTATTAGTTAATATCTAGAACAAAATGTTAGGAGAAATAATGATCTCTCTGCATTTTGAAATTTAAGACACACTGTCATTATAAAAATATTTTGGATTTTGGCAGCCTTTTGACTCAGTATTTCATTATTTTTGTATTTGAAGAATAGAAGTCAAAGTTTTCTTTGGCTGAATTGGGACTATGAAATGATCAGAATATAGTTATTGAATTTTTTAATATATTTTTAAACTTGTAAGTGAAATTGTCATCTGCTTCATGTGACTCTCTTATTTTTCTGCCATGTTATAGAAAAGATTTACAATGGTATTCAAAGTTGAAGGGTATTTCGGTGCCAGCAGGATATGCTGCGACAGAGATCCAATTGTTTTTTCAGGTCACGCTTCCTCTTTGTGCTCCTTCCTACTTGCTGAAAGCTGCTGGAGATAACACAATTTCCAAACTCAGCAAAGTCAGGACACCAGCTGTCCTTTCCTGGCCTGGGAGAAATCTGACCTGTGTGTTACCTCTGCACTTAAGAGAGCCAGAGAATGTTTTTATAGTGTGAGAATTGCTAAATCACTCTGAACATTTCAGCCTCACTAGAGGGCAGCAAAATGTCAGTGTTCCAGGAAGGTTTTTCCATAAAATTTCATTGTGTGTTGGAAAGGGAACCTTTGTACCAACATTTTGTGGTTTATAGTTTGTTAATTTGTTTTAATTTTTTGATTTTTATTTTTTTTTTAACCAGGGAAACTGGTGTATGAAAGAATTCTGTCAATGTGCATGGATAACCGAGTCTCTCTGCCAGGTAACTTTGTGTTTGTGTCTACTGTTCTCCAGAAAAAAATCAAGTCCAACCTTGAGGAAGGTTAAACAGGACCATTGCTGCTCTATCTCTGATAGAAAAGGTGATGATTTGAATCTAGTAGGTTTTAGTTTTTAATAGAGTAAAATCTAATGCTTTCAGCGTCCACTATTCACAGTGTTTGTGCAAGATTACATTTTAATTGTGAAGGATATGCCTAAGATACAATAAAGTGTGCTTGTGGCTCTGCTGGTACTAATTGTAAACTGGGTCTTTCTGAGACTTGAAATCACAAAGAATCGTGTAAGTTCTCTAATACAGAATTTATTAGGGGGAGGGAGACTTAAACAGGAATAGCCAAATTAGGTGAAGAATTTTTTTTTTCCTTTTTTTTGTCTTAGCATGTGCTCTCTTCTGAAAGTACTACAGTTTAGTAGCTTAAAGTTAATGGTAGAAATGTAATAAAGCTGAGAGTCTCGGTATTTGGTAAATAGATGTTTTTGTTGCTTCGCTGGAAGCTTAATAGTTTTGCCGTAATAAAAGAATTTTGCAAGTAGCAGCAGGCTGCTTCTAGCGTAATCTAACTTAGGCCCTTTTTCTTTTTTCAGTTTAAGTTCCACCACAATGTAAAAATCTAATTTGACACATTGCAGGTGAAAGAACCTCTTTAGCAAGACATGAAACATTCCATGGAAAATACAGGCATTTCCTTACAATTTGGAGTGCATTAAGTGCACATCCTTGCAAGATGAAACATTCTGTAGGTGTCAGAGGAACAGTACCATTAGTTTACAGTTAAATCCATAGGATTGGAGCAGTAAACTTGGAATCAGCAAATACTGAAATTTGAAATGAACATAGATAAAATAGTTAAGATGAATTTGGTTGTTGCAGATCTGACAAACTGCTCTTACAAACATTAATGCAGGCAGGCAGTTCCCATAGCACATCCCGATTTCTGGGCACGGTTACATCTGTTCTGGAGAGCTGAGCTCCTGCTGCAGCTGTACAGCTGCCAGAGGCATTGCTGCTGGAAACTTCCCAGGCAGTTCTAAAAGTGGGAGGGAGAAGGAAAATCTCTGCTGTTCTGACTGTGCATGTGTACCTTCGGGGATTTCAGGCCCAGCCTCTGAGCTTGTCCCTTGGGAACCAAGAGAAACCAAGTTCAGTGTGAGCTCCTGAGGTAGAGGAGAAAGATAAAAACCAAGTGCAGGAAGTTCTAACGTGTGGCTTCTCTCCTGTTCCAAGTTGGAAACATTCTTGTGGAGCTTCTCACCTTCTGGAGGCAGGAGTGGGAGAGCACTGGTGTTTAGATGGTTTCACAAGGAGTTTGTAAGAGGCTGTGTTCAGTGTTCAGTGTATACAAACAGGGTTTCTGTCCATGTTCAGTATTTCATACTTCTTGCAATAGTATTATTTAAAATTTATATTGGCCTTTTGAAATAAATAATTTGAGTGCTTAAATCTCTTTTGTATGTTCTCTAGTCATTATAGATTTATATACACGTATTTGTTACAGATTTTCGATATTTTCTTGTTTTTACAATTTTTGATTTTGGAAGAGCAGAGGGAGAGGTTGGAATTCTCAGTAGCGCCTCTGAGATGAGCTCCAAGTGCTTGAATTCAGGTTCTGAAATGTTATTTACTACAAGATTGTTACCTTTTCTTGTTATGTACTCAGCTCTGACTGTGGCTCAAGAGCACTGAGAAGCAAATGTATTGCCTAGTTTATTATTGTGCGCTTCATTTCTTGAGGAATGGTAAAAGAATACAGTTTTAACATGAAAAGTAACTTGTTTCCAGAAAGAATGTAACTATTTCTGAGTTGTTTTTTTTTCCCCAGATAACTTTTCTCCAGAGAGTGTTAACGACACTGCTAAAGAAACTTGCTTAAACTGGTTTTTCAAGATTGCTTCCATCAGAGAACTCATTCCCAGATTGTATCCTTGTCAAATGAGACCCTCAGAGTGTGTCTGCAGGTTTTTTGTAGATTTTTCCAAAAGTGAACATGTTTGTTTCAATAAACCCCACAGGATCTGATGTTTATACTGGTTTTGTTTTGTTTGTCTCAGGCTGTGTGTTCTGAATGTACTTTTGAGTCATGCTGCATAGTAAACTGAATGCTTTGTTATTGGCACTCAGCAGTTTGGCAGTGACAAAGTAGAGATGATGTATGAAAATTTTTGAAACAAAGCCTTGTAGATAGATTGTAAAAATCAGCAAAATGTAGTGACATTAATTACAGAAGGCCTTAAAATAGTTTGGTCAATATCCATTTGGTGTATGTTTGCTTCAGGTTTTTCAATGCTGTGAGTCTTAGTTTTGCTCCTTAACTTGGCTTCAATTTAGTTATGTGGAAGCAGCAATACTGAAGTGCAATAAGTTCCTGTCCAAAACGTAAGAATAACGTTGAGTATGGGAAGGAAGTGAATGGGCAGACTTAGGAAGTAATTCAATTAATTAAACATGAGAGGTCTGTGATAAATGGTGGGTAGGGTCTTAGTAGAATGGAGGAGAAGCAGAGAGGTTTGGGAATTTTAAATGAGAATACCCTGAAAAAATTGAAGGTGAAGGTGATGCACTTTGAAATACAATAGTGCTCTCAGTTTTCAAATGTGTGCACAAATGTGATATCAGGTGTCACAAATCCCAGTGCAAATTGAAAACCAGTGGCTTCTGATGGCGGAGGGGAAAGGAGATTGTTGACATGAGGAGTGTGACAAAAAGACAGGATAGAAATCTGAAAGGAAAATATTGATGTCATACTGGGAGAGACAGAGTAGGAGAAATAATTTAGGAGCAATGGACTGCTATCTATTGAAAGCTTCGGTGTAAATTTAATGTGTTGCCAAACAGTGCCAGCTGCTGAGCAGAAAATGTTCCTTCCCTTGTAATTGTCCTTCTTCAGTTATATATTGAAATGAGTGTTGGAAGCCAAATTGCTACTATACTGACAACTTTATTATCCCTAAAAAGCAGTTCTTTTACTGGAATTAGTGGGCCTCATATCCAGGCACTAGTACCCCTCTGTCTAAAAGGACCTGAGGGAAAATGAGACATGGAAGGAGTTCTGCCAGTTCTGCTTTAAGCATCTACTTTCCTTACATTGTGTTACAGCTTTTCCACAGCTCTGCTGTTCTCCAAGCTAGAGGAGGACTTCTTTAATTTTATTTGTCTTGCTCTGAATAGCAAATACTGCAATTTGAATATAGGATATGTATTACCATACGTAGAAAATTTTACTTATGAAATAAATTTTTGTGCTAGTAACCTTTTTCTTTGATAGATATAAGTCATGCTCAATTGTTAGTCTACAAGGCAGCTACTGAAGTTATGTGTAGGTGATATAATTCTGTTACTGACTGTTGAAGCTCATTTTCATTTCTGATAAAAACAGGGGCATTTCGGAATGTCTCCCACGGTTAACATCTATGATTAGAGGAATTGGAGATCCACTGGTTGCAGTCTATGCCAGAGCATACCTTTGCAGGGTAGGCTGTCATTTACCTCTGATCTCTATCAAAGGTTTACTGCAGCCAGTGCTGCCACTGCTTCAAAGAACTACTGCTTTTATCTCAAGCCCTGTCTCTTCCTTTTAACAAACAAACAAAAAATGATTTCTCTTCTGTTTCATGAATGGGGACTCTCTCTCTAGGTGTTTGTAATAAGTAAGAATAATTTTATGTGCTGCTGTAGGCTGTTGCAGTGCGCTGGAGTAGACGCTGATTTCCTCAGTGCTTACAGATACTTGGAGCTGATGTTAGGATGGTGTTTAAAAACAGCTCTACCTGCCTCAGGGTAGTTGTTAATGGACATGGCTATAATAGTAAGCAAGGAAATAATCAGTCAAAAGCATTTGATTTAATGCTGTTTGTTGATTTGATATGTGTGACTTGGATGTATTCCTTCAGCATTTTTATCTCACTCTGAAGGAGAATTCATAGATGCCAATAAAATCTTTTTCTTTCTATACAGGTTGGGATGGAAGTGGCACCACAACTCAAAGAAAGCCTGAACAAAAATTTTTTTGACTTTCTCCTAACATTTAAACAAGTAAGCAAATAAGTGTTTTATTTGCAAAATCAGATAAATACACTCCTTAATCAAAGTGCCACACACTTAAAAAAAATCTCCGAAGTTCTGAAATCTAGATTTAGGGGTGTTCCTATATCCAGATATAATATGGGAAATTTTACATACATTCTGATAAGTTGAAACTGTTTTATTCAGCATGTTTCCAGACTTGAACAATATATGTTAGGAGCTTGATATCTTTTCCCTCAGCTTGCAAGGAATGCTTCAGAATATCTGCACCTTTGTGCTGCTGTCTGTTGTTGTTTCCATTCATATACAAACTTTGACCAGGTTATCTTATCTCCCATTAAATACCTTTTTACAGCAACGTATTTTTGTCTCTTATTTCAACAGATACATGGGGATACAGTTCAGAACCAGCTGGTGGTGCAATGTGTGGAGATCCCTTTGTATTTGACCCTATATTCTCCTGCTATAGACTGGATTTTACAGTGTATTGCATACCATGCTCCAGATGTAAGTGAACATGGTAATGCTCAGTGCTAAAGGAAGTGTTGTGGTGAAGAGTCAATTTTGCCTACTTAAAATCCTCCCCTCAGTCAGTTCTTACATAAGTGTGAAGACAAGTAAAAAGAGCCTACGTAGGACTGTCTGATGCTCTCTTCTGTACAGGAAGAATACTTGTTTCCACAAAGCTCAAGTGTGACCACTTCAAGTTCATAGGCAGTATTCCTGTTTGTTTCTTGCTGTCCTTTAGCTAGTTTAATCTTTATTTCCTGAATTCATCAGTTTCTTCTGTCATACAGATAGACAAATGATTTAACTAAACTACTTTAACATAGTGAACAGGCTGTTCTATTCTCTGTCAGTTTGGCAGAGTTTTCACCTCTCCTGCAGGAGATAACTGACCTGGCTGGCAAATAGTGATTACCTGGAGTAATGGCATGGATGAAGGACTGCAGATTTGACTTCCTTACAATGGTGGTTTTGGTTGAAATGCCACTGTACCTATTCCAGAAGATGTGTTTTATGTTACGTTTTCTTGTGCTGTAAATATAGGATAAGACAGGACTATTGGAATGTATTGGAGAAGTAATTAAAACAGCTTTTAGTAGATTTCAGTACAGTAATTAAAGCTGAATATATTTGCAGAGTCTCCATTCACTGATTTTAATAAGTAATTTTTCCAGGTTCTGCTTACTGAGATGATGGAAAGATGCAAGAAGTTGGGGAACAAGTAAGTGTTGCAGAGTGTGGAAGACAGGAGTCTGTAATGAGTACCCCTGAGTTCCTGGAATAATGTTCTCTCTCTGTCTTTTGGAAACAGTTATGCATATAGCAGCTTTCATTCTCCCAGCAGCTTACTAAATCATGATTATGAACATCTGTTTTCCAGAGATGAATTCTAAAATATGGTAGATTACTTGTCAAACCAAAGTTAATTAGTTTTACTTGGTTTCTGCATTCTGGCTCCTAAGCCAAAGTTTAGGACATGTAATGTGTTCTCCCTTAGCCATGTCTCGGATTCCTGGTTTTGCTTCATTTTTCTGGGTTTTTCTCCCCTTTCTTTCCCCTGTCCTCCACTGGCTACTGTCAGGCCATATGTGCATTCAGCAAGGGAAGTTGTAAAGCTGCTGGCAGCCTTTGGAAGGTGGTAGTACTTAGGGAATTACTTTTTTCAACATTAAAATTAGTATCTCAAATGTCTCCTAGAAGTCTTTGTGCAGGGTAGTTGTGTTCAGAGGATGGTCTGCTCTGAAAGTTGGATGTACTTCCTGAGTTTTGTGGATGCAGTCTGGCCTGCTGATGGGCTCCTCTCTGTTCATTTTATTCTGTAGCTTGGCTGAGTTCTGTGAGAGTTTTCAGCTATCTATTTTTTTTCTGGTATGTTTTGTATAGTCCAATTCTGCAGCAGCTGAGGAACTAAAATATGTTAATCACTTAGCTGAGGAGTGGCAGCATTCTGTGACTGAACTAAGGTGTGTGGGGAAAGCATGATTTTAAAATTGTGCTGTGAAAATGGTATTGTAAGAGAGTGTATAGAACAGATAAAAATAATTCACATCCTCTGATGTACAAATTGTTTCATACAGGTGTTGATTTGTTTTGTGGAACTTACTTTCAAATCTCCTTCCAGCATTTTCACTGTACAGATGGGCTAGGTTCCTCTTCTTTGTTCCTGTTTGCTCTTTGAAGGAAGGATAAAATGTTGAGTATAATGAGGGTTTTTTTGAAAGGAATTATTTGGGGACATGTCTTTTTTATTGGGAAATTGAGTAATCCAGTTTAAAACAGTGGTCTTCTTTCAAAGTGGAGTTCTGTGTTTTGTGTCTTCTCATGACTGTCAAGATACTACAAAGCAAGAGGCATCAGTATATGAATATTTAAATAATCTCAATATGTTCCATGAGCTACTTTGCAGAAGTAGCACCCTGCTGTCTGTATTGCAAAGCACAGACCTAGTGAACTGGAAGTGCTTGTCTAATGATAAAATGCAAATTCCAGTCAAATTGTGATAGGACCACTAAAGCTCAGAGAGAAACACAGAAGCTGCTGGGTTATTTTAAGCACTCCACAGAATTCTCCTCAAGGTGAACTGCCCTGTATTCAAACTGTCTGTTTGAGACTAGTGAAGGGCACAGTGTTTTATGAGGCAGCTTCTTGAGCTAACTCGTGGCTGAGTAAACTGGATGTTACAGTCATGTAGGGAGTTCAGTCTTCAGTTGTGGCTTTGGCTTGATAGTAACACAAATACCTGTCTGAATGGTTAATCAGAAATGTCTAAATATGACCTTGCCAGTTATCACATGTCCGTGACTTCGGATTTATTTTAATCCTAACAATGCAGCTGCTAGAAATGTGGCTTTTATAATGCATATATAATTAATTAGGAAAAATTTCAATAGGGATTTGCCATCCCTAAATGTTCTTCTGAACTGTAGTTAAACCAAGAATAAGTTTCTAAATGTCAGCTACCCCTGGTTTGCTTGATATTTCTAGTAAACTGCTAAAATGATAGCTTCAAAAACACCTGTGTGGAAGAAGTATTTTACATGCCGGGTTACCATTTCCTTATCTGGTGGCTTAATGCTTTCTTGTTTTGCTTATGCATTATTAATCCTCATTAAAGCAAGCTCAATTTGTGTGAGAGTCTTTTTCCTTATTCTCTTTCTTCTTTTAAAATTTATGATAGATGCTGGACAGTTGTTAGTCTAAAAAGTTCAGATGACTGTAAATGTAGGTACTACTAAATTTGAGTTGATGCTGGGCTGTATTGATCTGGGTTGTGTTCATTGCAGTGCTTTGCTGTTGAATTCAGTAATGTCGGCGTTCAGAGCAGAGTTTATTGCTGCAAGATCGATGGACTTTATTGGGATGATTAAAGAGTGTGATGAGTCTGGATTCCCAAAGGTAACATTTTGTATGCAATTTGTAACAATTCCTTTTCTGTCACAAAGGTCTTTATGCTTTTGTAGTTGCCTACATAGCTTGGGTGTCGCTTGAATAAAATTATTCAAGTGGTTTGATCTGAAAATCTGTCTGCACACTGTATCTGCCAGACCAGTCTTAAATGGACGTGCATGATCTGCTTTTAATTAAAAATTTCTCATTAACTTTCAGCATCTCCTCTTTCGCTCCCTGGGATTAAACTTGGCATTGGCTGATCCTCCTGAAAATGATCGCCTTCAAATATTAAATGAAGCCTGGAAGGTTATAACAAAGCTGAAGAACCCACAGGTGAGTTACTGTCCATTCTGTTTCAGTACTGATTCTGTGTTTAGAGCACAGTTGTAGCCAGTTGTTCAGTAAGCATGTGCTTAGCATGACACTGTTTACCTTTTCCAAATACACACAGCTGCAAAAAAAACAAAAACAAAAACAAAAAAACCCCGATTCTGCTGAAACATAATTTTACACAACATTATTACACAAATGCAGCTTTGGAGTTCTAGATGTTTAGGTCTGCATGAATCATACTTCAGGAGTTAATTCCTTTAAGTGTAATTTTTGCAAGTGTTTTTCTCCCAGTCTCCTGTAAATATTGGTAATCATAAGACACATGTATTTCTAGGATTATATCAACTGTGCCGAAGTGTGGGTGGAGTATACGTGCAGACATTTTACGGTAGGTGAAAATGACTTTGTTTCCTTTGATTTTTTCTGATACAGACTAAGTGGCTGTGTTAGCAGTCTGGTATTAAAGATAGAAAGGCTTTGACTATTCTGTATAAATGTGTAGGAATGAAGAAAAGTGTTTTCTTTCATGAAAGATGAATAGGGATAAAAGATGCAGCTTTGAAGCTTTTCTTCCCCACAGCACTGAAGGTTTCTTATCCTTTTGTTTCAATGGCAGATGGATCAGTATAAGTAAGGATTTGCTGGAGCTGTGGTTAAAGTTCCTGGCTTAACTAGAGCTCCATAAAAAACTGATGCTTTGGCAAATGGAAATAAATTATCCTACTCAATTGGTGTTTAGTGACTTGATTTATGTGCCAATTTCATTTTGTAACCTTGTTTTCTGCTACACAGAAGCGGGAGGTCAATACAGTTCTGGCTGATGTTATCAAACACATGACTCCTGATCGAGCATTTGAAGATGCTTACCCACAGGTAAAGAGTTTATTTTGCCAAATCTGTAAAAATCTCATATGCATTTTCTTAAATGGAATTAATTCTTAAACATTACTGATAACTCTTATAACAAAGTAATTATTTTTTAACACTAGATATAATTTGGGAAGCCTCTTGGAATACTGTAATATTGTGATTCATTCCTCCTTTTTTTTCCATGCACATCAATCTTTTAATTCTGAGAAATTCTAAACCTGAATGATTTATGTATTTAAAAGTAGAAACTCCTCCATCAACAGTGGTATTTGCTGAAGGAAATTAGCAATCATGGTATGGTGTTTAAATAGAAGTAAACCATAAAATAGTCTATCACTATTTGGCAGTGTTAAGGCTTCAGTGAATTACTGTGTCCAGTTCTTGAGACTGAATGCCAAATGAGATATGGATTAGTTGAGAAGGTTTTTGTGGTTACTTGGAGGGTAGAAAAAGTGCCTACAAAAGAATATTTTAAAAACTGGTTTGGGTTTTTTATATTTGTTTATTTGGCTGAGGTTTTTAGTGCAGAGAGCTGAAGGACATGGAGACTAAATTAAAAAAATGTGCCTAACCATGGAAGTGAAGAGCAAATAAAGCCTGGGCAGGCTGGTCAGCCTCTGTTCAATATGGGTTCTGAAGGGTATGTTGGAGACGTATCAGAACAGCATAGCTAATGTTTGTCTTGCTTTGGGGAAAGAAATAATGTTGATGAATGCTTGAAGCTTCTTTCAAAAGAGTTTTCTATGAATAACTGGAGAAGAATAATCTCTGGTGTGGATAGTTGTAATTTAACTCATATTACAATAATTTTCCCCCTTTTTAAACTTTTCCTTTTTCTCCCCTTTAGCTGCAGTCAATTATTCAGAAAGTTATTACCTATATCTATGACTTTGCTCTGCTTTTTTCAGTGGTAAGTAATACTCTGTTTAATAAGAACAACTGTTTGGGAGTTTTTCTGCAAGAGAATTTATCTTGACTGGGATATTTAGATTGTTTATAGATTCACAGAATGCAAGGACTTTTTGTCAAGTTTAGAAATATTTTGGGAGCTTTAAGCTGCTTACTACTTAAGTAATTATTATTCCAATTCCAGTTTTCTATACTTTTTTCAGTAGGCTGTTAAATTCCCTTTGTTTGTTACTGTGGCATGTGACAATCAATGGGAGATGAAATAGCATCTGTTTGTGTGTGTGTGTGTTAATGTAATTGCTGGTAGCTGCTTCTGTGTTATGATACATACTTAACATACCCTCTCATAGCTCTGACACTTGGCACTGAAACAAAGTGGAAGTCAGAGAGGTCAGAGACTGTATAAAGTAGAAAAATAGAAACAAAGACAGCAGACTGTGTGTGTTGAAGTACAGAAACCATTTGAAGAGTGAAACTCAAGACTGATGCTGTGGATTTGGGGTCAAGTTGTTCAAAAAATTGCTTGGATAATTCTGAAAAACTTAACTTCACTATATTCTTGAGATGATACAGAAACTAAGTATTATAGTATGACCCTTGTTTTTTGAAGGAAATTTGAATGTCTTAGACCGTAACTTGCTCTGGATAGATATGAAATTGTTGATGATGTGTAGACTATTTTAATTGTTTATAATACCTTACCTTTTTTCCCCCATAGATGTCTGAATTTGTCATGATCTTAAGCTGTTTGAAGCATATGATTGCTTTTAAAAATAAAGTCCAACATTTGATTCAAGCAGTTCTGTATTTTGTGTTCCCTACTGGATCTCTGTAATCAATAAATTGATACATCTTTCAGCCATCAGTCCTTTTGTATTAGTTCCACATTTTCATCCTTTGAGATGAATTACTGTTTTCAAATAAGATAAAAATAGTTGCACACATAAATAGCTGTGCTTATAAAAGTTATCCAAAATATTTATTGTTTTAGTGAGTTATTTGTAACACACCTAATTTTACTTATTTATGTACTTGCACTTTCAGGAGAAATTTTTGCCATTTCTGGATATGTTCCAGAAGGAAAGTGTCAGAGTGGAGGTTTGCAAATGCATTATGGAATCTTTCATTAAGTAAGTGGAGACTATCAAAGTGAAATGCACTCTGGAGGCTATGAGAAACTTAACTGAAAGATGGCTAGGGAAGAGGAGTCAGTATATTGGCTATTTAATTTGTGAAGGTGGTCCAGGCTATGGGGAAGAAAAAAGAAAATGTATTAGTTTTGTTAATCTGTTTGACTGTTCACAAAGAAAGCTGAATTGAAGTAATTATATTGATGCTGACTTGCTGTGGGTTAACAGAGTAATTGATCTCTAAATTTTTTTTCCTTTTTTTTGCCTTTGTTGATTTATGAAATTTATTTCACATTCCAGTTGCTGTGACAGCACAGAATAGAGAGTATTGCTGCAGTGGAAAATTAACTTAGAAAACAAAAATATATTCAACTGTTCTAAAAGTTAAGCAGCCCTTTTCTTTTCAAATAATTAACAGGTTTCTTGAAACCTTTTTCTCATTTTCACCTTCTCTTCAGGTATTTATATTCACTGCTGAGCCCCCCAAGCCTTTTCTCTCCCCTAGGGCACACAGGGCCAGCTCTCTTGGCTTTGCTCATTTGAGAGATGCTGTGGCCCCTTAATCATCTTAGTGGAGCTGCACTGCACATGTGCCTCTGTACCTAAACCTGACACTGATCCTTCCTGTCGGTCCCTGAGTAGCTGAGAAATTATATTATATCTTGGTAAATCCAGGATTGCTTTGTTTTCATCTTAGATTGCCTCAATGTATCACATGTCCACCTTGCTGTGTCCCTTAAGGTGTCAGAATCCAGGGCTTGGCGATGCAGCTGTGTATATTAAGATAATATTTCTTGGCTGGCATTTGTTGCAATTGTACACATTTTAACCATGTGATCTTCGGTGTTCCTGTGGTTCACAAATGAACTTAAACTTGTGCGGTGTCATACAGTGCTGGTGATTGAAATTACGCATTGAAGGGGTGTTATTCTAGTCACTGTTTTCCATTTTGACAGAGGAGGATTTTTCATCACCTTTCCTAAAACTCTTTCTAGGCATCAGCAGGAGTCGACAAAGGATCCCGTCATACTCAATGCTCTCCTGCATATCTGTAAGACGATGCATGATTCTGTGAAGTAAGATGAACTCCTCCTAAGAACTCATTTATGCAAAGTTGAGCTGCCTGATGTGGTTTCGTGTTTCTGAGGCTGTTTGTTTCAAGGTGGATTAAGACATGAATCCAATTAGTGCTGAGGGAAGAGCTGTGCAGTGAAGTGGCAGCACGTACCATTTGCTCTTTAATTACTGCTGTATTTTGAATACTGAAGCGGAATTTTAAAAGGGAAGTAGCAGCGGTTTTGTAGTTTTCCAGTGAGGCAGAGACACTTCACAATCCAATCTTCAAAACACTTGGAGAGTTAAACCAATGTAATCTTTGAGTTACAGTGATTAATAAGCTGTTTCTGAGATAAAAGTGAATGTGTAGCTACTAAAGCACAGATTGCCATACCCAGTTGTACCTTTTTGTGGGTCACTGTTTTCAGCCATTACAAAGGGGTGTGAAATCTTAAAAAAGAAGATCTCTAGGAACTTCAGTTGGAGAAGATAGAACTGAGAAGCTGTTGAGCCATCTTTATCTTTCCCCTAATTCCTTCTCTTCTACTTTGCCCTTGACTTCAAGGGCTGTGGTTGTTTGGGATCCCCTGTGCCCTGTTGCGCCCTCCCAAGGGTTACAATAGCAGTTGTGCAGTGTGGAAAGCGTTGTGGTTTGTAGGTAACTTGCAAAAATCACACTGAAATCTGTGTCTGATTGAAAACAGAGCCAGGATCACTGTGCTGCAAATTCTAGCTATCAAGATGACAAATCTTCTTCTTTTCCTTCTGTTTTGGGTTGAACTGTAAAGGCACAGTCCCTTCTGCCACTGTGATCCCAGAGCTTCTTAGTATGGCAGATGCTGCAAAGGAGCTTAAAACTTTCTCATCCTTGATAGGCCATGAATACAAGATTTATTGTCAATAAAAAGGTCAGATTTAGCATGTAATTCAAATTTATATGAGCTAGAGTGCTTTATTTTGGGTTAGAATACCTTATTTGGCTGTAAGTTGTACTAAAAACTACTTCAGCCTTTAAATAGAACCATATATTGTACCTAAACCAGCTTATTAAAAAAATAGAAAGCAGTTTATGGCAATCCATATTTGGTGCTTCCTCTGACACTTTGCCAAAACAATTTGATCGTTTACAGGGACCTTTAAAATCCCTTAAACCAGCAGTTCCTTGAGCGAAGGTGGTTGTACATCTCTTGGTAAATCATCATAAATTCCAGTTATTTTTAAGTAACTCCTGTATCTGTTTTTGCATCGTGGTTCAGGAGACGCCCAGCCCATTGTGTGGGGCTCGCTGACCCCTGTAACAGCTGTTGGAGGATAACAGCCTTTAGACTGGTAGGGGTCTGATTCACAATTGAACTGGAAACATATTACTGACCTGGGGATCTCATTACAAGCCTTCTGAGCCTTTCAGGGGCCATCAGTTGACTCTTTTGATTGGCAATGCACTAATGAGCTAATCATGCTGAGGTTTTCTTTCCTCCCTTACTGAATTTGTACAGTAAAAGTATTGTTCTCTTCCCATCTGGTGTCTGAGTTGGAAATTGGTAACTGATATACTAAAGGTCAAAGCTGGAGCCAAGCATATAATGGTAAAGGGATTAAATTGTATTAGTTAATTGTAATTTAACTTTCTGTTCATCCATTTTCAGTGGAACAGGTTTGACTGACTGGTTTTTTATGTGATGTAAATTTGTTTCAAATCAGATTTTGGACTCTTGGTGTAGAATAGGTATCTGTGATAGTTTTGAAAATAAACTCCTTTTTCCACATCTGTTTAGTTCAGTTCTTACTAAAACACAGAGAGAAGCAGCACTGTAGCAAGGTGAAGCTAATTATTTTTTAAATTCTGAGGCAAGGTTAGTTAAAACAAAAAACCCTAAACAGAACAAACCCCAAACAAAACAGTAAATGAATGTTATACATTGTATAATAGTTAAAGGATATTTCAAAAGCTTTACTCCTTAAATAGGATAACTTTCTTCTAAGAATAGACTTAGTAATTTCTTTCGGTTTTTAGACTTAGTTCTTACTCAAAGTTCTCATGTTGCAACACAAGACTGAAGCCATTTGTTTGCTACAATAAAAAACATTAGGGTAGCTTCCTACTCCTTGTGCCAAAGTCTGAGTTTTTTAGAGAATCTAAAGATACTCAGCAATTTTTACTTTTTTTAAATTGAAATTTATTTTAGTTCATGGCTGACTTGGTGATATTCACATTAAAATTTGTTTTATACAGAAAAAATTATAAAATATCATGTATTATTTGAACTTTTATAGATAAATAGGATAAACAATATTCTAAAATTTACTTTCTTTTTTCTAGTGCACTAACACTTGAGGATGAGAAAAGAATGTTAGCAGCTCTGATAAACGGATTCATAAAAATGGTGAGTGACAATTGTGTGCACCTTAGAGCTGAGATTTTTGTGTTCCATGAGGAATGAGTGCTTCAGATCACTGAAAACCACAGGCAGTGAAATAAATGTGTCTGTGTTCAAGAAATGTCACACAGTGCTGAAGCTGATTCGGTGAAAGATGAAAGTTTAAAGTACACATGTTGTTTATTTAATTGTATTTTCTGCTAGTTTTGTAAATCTCCTGTAAAACAGAGCACATATTAAAAAGTTAAACAGCAACTGAAGCATCTGAGAGGTCGCTGGTTTATGTGAAGGAAGTTTCACTACTTAGCTCTAAATGGAACCAATACCAGCTTTCAAAAATACAAAATAAGTGTAACTTCTTTGTTATTCTATTTCTGCTTATCTTAATTTAGAAATAAGATAATTTGTATCATTAAATTAGTAGTCCCAGGGGAATCTCAGGCACTTTGTCTTGAAATTAGTTTTTAACCCATCCCTCGCTCTTATTCCGATAAATCTTTTGTTGACCTCGGTTGGTTTTGTGAGATGTCAGGGTGTTTTAGGGAGACTTTCTCCAGCTTTTTGTATTCTCTAACCATTACTCTCAATGCCTGTTTTTTCTTTCACATAGAGCTGACAGGCTCTGTGTCTATTTGTCCTCTTTGTTCTTTGATGCAGTTCTGTGGATTTACTCTCAATGGTTGTTTTTTCTTCAGCTATATTAATCTGCTCATTAATGTTCTAATACCGTTTTGCTTTATTAAGCTTTACATGCAGTATAATACAGTGTCATTTCCTTTAGGAGGGCTTCTTGCATTGAACAAAATTTGATGTATCTTGATAGTCCTGGTTTAGGGGGAAAAAATTCCATAGCAGCAAAATGACTAGTTACAAATTTAAACCAGCACACATTAAGATGTGGAGGGAAAAGAAATTGTTACAGTCATCCTTACAGTGAGTCTTTTTGGTGAAAAAATTTATATTTTTGGGTAAGTTTTCTTGAGACTAGGACTCAAGAATCAGCAGTTGTACAAATAGAGGAAAAGCAAAGACATTTGTCTGTAATGTGAGAAGCAATCCTTTGTTTTCTAGTGCAGTTCCTTTGATCTTTCACCGTATGGATTAAATGTAAATTTTATTCTAATTTTGCAAAAAATTCTTTTGCATGTGTCTTGAGAAATAATAAATAATGCAATCTTTACTTCTATTAGAAAAAAAATTGCAATAGCATACTTAAACCTAGACTGCCTGGAGACAGTTCCTCATGCTCTGCTTTTAATTGACAGCTGAGACACTCCAGCTGACAGCACTTGGGTTTTTTTAAATCTACAGGGTTGGAAGAGGGTTGTTCTCACACAAAGGTTGTTTTTTCACTTCTTTCCTGTCAGAATGCAAGGTTACAGGCT
Source organism: Hirundo rustica (assembly GCF_015227805.2). Classification (NCBI taxonomy): domain Eukaryota; kingdom Metazoa; phylum Chordata; class Aves; order Passeriformes; family Hirundinidae; genus Hirundo; species Hirundo rustica. The sequence continues at coordinate 8,627,330 of NC_053464.1, forward strand.
TTTGCCATATTGTATAAGCATGTATTTATTAACCAAACTCAAGGAAAACCTACTTTTCTTATTGGTTTATCTAATTAGGAAAAATGCTATTTTCTGTTGGAGGCCCTTTATCAACTAGAAATTAGAGGAATCTGAATACAGATTCACAGATCTATTTCTATTTTTCTGAGGTTTTTTTGTCTTGCTTTCTAAGTATGATCAAAACCAAGCTTTTGTCTCTCCCGTAAAGAGTTCTGCTAGTTTTGAAAACACTTCACAAACCTAGGATTTAAATTTTGTTTTCTTGAAAAATACCTGATCTGTAAACTAGACAATCATGTGAAGTATAGACAAAAAAACCCCAAAAAACCAAAGCAGTAAAACTTTAATGTTTCCCTGAAGCTCAAGTATTGCAGACAGTTAAAAGAACAGAGAATCTCTGACTGCTGTTTGTTCTTACTGCTGGGTTTTCTCCTTTGCAATATATAGGGATTTTGACTTTTGAGCATCTGTGGTTTATCTGCATGCAGTTTTACATAGATATAAGGCCTACGCTGGTAAAGTCTAGGAACCTTTTTTCTTTTATAGGTTTCATTTGGCCGTGACTTTGAACAACAGCTGAGTTTCTATGTTGAAGCCAGGTCAATGTTTTGCAATCTGGAGCCTGTTCTAGTCCAGCTGATTCATGTAAGCTACTGTTTATCTACATTTCCTCAATAAATGGGGATATATTTGCAGTTCTCTCATTCCCTGCTCGCATTATTGGTCTATGGTAAATTAAGTCTGAAATATTTTAATCAGGTGTTTATAAAGTGAACTTTGACCTCATCTCTGGTTTTATCCCCTAAACACTCTGAAGTTCTTGCTTGACTGGCATGCATGGTATCATTGCAACAAAGAAAACGAGCTATATTGCAAGAGATTTCATGTAAAATAAAATAAATGGCACTTCTGTGCATTCAGAATTGGGGTTGCCTCTTCCATAATCCTCCATCTAGGAAAGATGAGACTGTGTCTGGCTGCAGATCCAGGCAGTGTCCTGCTGTGACTGGGAAGGTTAATCTCTTTTCTGTATTGAGTCACAGGTGAGCATTAACTGCATCTGATTCCTTAGCAGCATTGTATCTTCCCTTAAATCCTTTTGTTATTTTGGTTTTTTTAATCCGTGTTAGCTAGAAATCATGATTTTTGTGCTAGCAAGGAGGTGACAGCACTATAGCTGGGAAGGAAAGGATAAACTAAAGGCTTGAATAAAACAAGTCTGCTTTCACAAATTGAGTCATATTTGCTTTAAGGAACAGTTACTAAAATTCTCCCAGTAAAAAGTAAATAGTACAGTGGGGACACATTGTATCAGGGTTCTTTTGGACACTGGCTATTCCCTAAATGCATGCAGTAAAACATGCAGGTTGTTATTTGTCATTGAGGCTGTGCATTTTTCTTAATGGTTTGCTTTTGTTTTATGTGTGTAGTCTGTGAACCAGCTAGCAATGGAAACCAGAAGGGTGATGAAAGGAAATCATTCCAGAAAGACTGCTTCATTTGTCAGGGTAGGTCTGACTAATAAACCCTGAGCCTGCTTTCTTTGCAGGTAATACTGTCCACTTCCACCTAAGTTTATAATTCTTGCAAAACCAATATGTTAGTATTTTTTGACACTGTTTGTAGTCCCATTTTCTCTTGTTACAGTCTTTCCTCTCTAAAGCCAAATGTTGCTGTTTAAGAAAAAAAAAAAAAAAGACCCAAACCATCTAATAGCAGCTTTGTGCTGAAAAAGAGGAGCAAGATTGACTCCCTCTCCAAAGGAATGTTCACCAGAGAGGTGTTTTGTGTGAATTCTGGAAAGCTCAGCTTTTCAAATTATATTTGAAATAAAATACCAAATTTCTATGTAACTCAGTCACAGAGAGAATGGGAGATGGGATATAAAATATATTCTAACTTCTGTCTCATAATATCAGTGCTGATATGCTGAAATCAGGATTTGAATTTCAATTAAGGTGCTCCTTTCAGCTTTAGTGCCTCTGAGTCTATACAGAAATGGTCAAATGTACTTTGAACTGTGCACAGGCCATCACAGGATATCCAGGTTGCTTTTGTTCCTCTTCTAACCTGAAATGTGGCAACCAAGATGTGTCCATCTGGATGTGGGAAGCTGTTTGTGTTTGCACTCCAGTTCATGGCAGCTCTGTGCTGTCCTGGGCAGAGGGTGGCTGGGCTGACACTGGGCAGCTTTTCTGCCTGGGGCTGCTTGCTCCATGCAGGGCTTTGGGCTGTGCCCACAGGTCTGCAGCTGCAGCACCTGGGCTACATCTGCTTCCTCCCAGTACACGCTGGGCACCTGCTCTGACCACTTGGGCAGATGCTTTCTCCCTGAGGACACTAATCTGCTTTTCTAGTTAGCTTTTGGTCTTGAGCTGCAAGGTGGTTACCAAGTGTAACCCTCTCCGAGGGTGGGTTACCTAGGAGAGAGGGACTTTTTGAGCTACAGTCATACAGAGTCAGTTTTGAGCTTATCTAGTAATATTAGCAATTTTAAAAAATTATGATTATTGAAATACTCATTAGAAATTTAAAATTGCTGATTTTTTGGGCTTCATGTAATACTTGCTTTGTATTGAAAATCTTTCCCAAAATTGATTTATAGATTTTGATTCCTGATTGTGTATTAAATCAATAAAGACTGTTATAACTCTGAGATAGGAATTTTATTAATTTTTTTAAAATTTACTTTAGGCTTGTGTTGCCTTCTGCTTCATTACAATTCCATCTCTGAGCAGTATCTTCACACGTCTTAATCTGTATCTACACTCTGGACAGGTTGCTCTGGCAAATCAGTGCCTTTCACAAGGTAAGGCTTGAATTTGTCTACTTGAAGGCTCTCTTATTTCAGAAATATTTCTAACTGTGAAAAATAACTTGGTTGATGTTCTAAGTCATATGTATATTTATGATGCAATTACAATACAGCTCTGTTTCAAACACTGTTAAAGCAAAGCTGTGTCATATTAAAGCAGCTCCTCAACGTGATCTCAAGAGCCAGGACAGCTGATTGTAGTTGACATAGTCCTGGCCAGGAGGTAAGTTGTCCTAAAATACTTAGGAATTAGGAAAGCATGGAAAATTTTTATCCTCCATAATTATGCAAGCACTCTAATCACAAATGATATGCTTTATTATAATTGAAAAAAGAAATGAAAGCATCTGTTTAGTAGTTCACAGACTGACAAAATCCACCAATGAGCTGGAAAATAATTCCAGGCTAGGTCAGTGACAGCAGAAACTTGTTACCAGAGCACCTGCATGAGAAATGCTTAGCTAAGAAAATGTGCCACTGTATCAGAGTGAAACAATGGCATAATAGCAGATCATATGAAGACTGAAAAACACATTTTCTTTTTTTGGATCTGAATTATTGATTAAAAGGTGCCTGAGCACATTTTCAGTCATCCTGTTAGTTCGGTATTAAGTAATAGGAGATTCTGACAAAAAGTGATTTGGGGAAAAAAATGGGAGCTCTTCTGGCATCAGAATGAACATTAAATCTGTATCACCATTTGATATGATCTCGTTCACGTTACAAATGGAAGTCAATCTGTTCCAAAAGTCTTCATATACTTTTAACTGCTTGCAGTATTTTTCTTTTCCTTTTTAAAATTATGTCATTCTACTTTGTTTTGTAATTTGAATCCTGAGTTTAAATGTCTGCTCTCCAATAGTAAATGCTTTTCCTTTACATATTTCCAGTGGAGCTGTGAGAGTAATAAATTGGGTTACTTTGCACCATCTTTTGTGGTGGCTATTAATTCTTTGTGTTAGCCCTGTGCTTCTTCACGAGAGCTTGTTTTTCAAGCTCTGCATTTACCAGCAAGTTCCAGCTGCACAAACAAGCTGACTTAGGATGCTGATTAAGACCTTTTAGTGCACAGTGACTGTTGTATTTCTTTGTTTTGAATCTGATGTTGCCCATACAGCAAAGCAGAGGGATTTAGAGTAAAGCTGACTGTTGTGTCCAAGTTTGTTGTGCAAATAAAAGATCTGCAAAGTCTGTTGTTGTGCAATTAGCACTGTGCAGTTTCTTTCAGAGTTTACATAAAATGGAATCACTTTTTCTCCCTGTGGTGTTTTATTTAATTGACCAGCTTGCCTTATCCTGTATGTCAGTTTTTGTTATTGTTGCTGCGTTGCAGAGCTTCTCTTATTGTAAGCACATCCAAAGCAGTTTTTCTGTAACATTTGGTCTTTGAGAATTATCCCCTGACCTTGTTGGGACCCACTCTGATTTAATACCTTCGAACTCATAAACTGCTTTTCCACTATTTTTGTGATCCAGTTCTTCTCTGAGTGAGACTCCTGGGCCCCAACAATTGTCCAGATTTTCCAGTGTGAGGGTTTACAAATGTGCACAGCTGTTGTTTGACACACGAATACAGTGCACTCACAATTACCAGGATCTCCATCCTGAAATCTTTTAAGGTAGCAGATACATGCAAAGTATTATGAACTCAGTCTCTAAAATGCATGTTTGTTAACCACACTCTCCTGAATTTTAGACCAACAAGCTAGAGAGAGAAGCATTTGGTCCATCTTTGCTTTTGTTAAAATGAAGCAAGAGCACAACTGATGTTGAGTAACTCACTTCATTTACCAAGGTTTTATAGTTATTCACTTTTTTGCTCCCCTAGCAAAGCTATTTGGGGTATAATTTGTACTCAGAGACATGTCACTTGCATGAGTAATTTAGCATGTGTTAAACAGTTAGGCACTGTCTTGGGACATTTTTTTGTGAACTGTCTTTCCATATGTTGATGCACTGAAGTCACATAATGTGTCCTTGAAAGTTACTTTTCACACAATTTAATCTGTATCTCAACTGAATGAATAAAAACTAAGAAGTACAGATTAATTCATAACAGCAAATTTCATTCCAGTCAGTTAACAGAGTTAACTGGTGCCAGTTAGACACAGATCTACTAAAACCAATGCAGCGTGAAGTGAAGATTTAAGAGTGTGCCATTAATGATAGCATTAGGCCAGGAAGGGAAACTGTGCCTTTTCTGTAACTTTTATTTCATGCTGATTTGAATTAGCTTAATTAGTTTAAAATTGTGAAGAGAAATAAAGCTGAAAGGTAATGTGCCTGATCTGATAGCTCAGTCAGCAGTGGTGCATGCATGAGTTTTGTGCATGCACTTCCTCCTTGAATGTTCCAGCTGGTGTTTGTAACAAGGTAAAGTCTTGGATTTTTCTCAATTTTAAGTTTCTATGGGGAGTCCAGCTGTTTCAGTGAGTTAACTTTTCACTTAAACACATAACAAAATTGAGTACAACTACTTCTGTTGGCAATAGGAAGGTGTCTCTAAATTGCCAATGTATCTATCTTGAAAAAGGAGGATGTGCAGGTCGTAACAGTAAATGAATTTATGAGTCTGAGGATTGCACTGATAAACTATCAGCAATTGGAGAGCCCCAGCTAATCTGCTTATAGCTGGAAAAGTTTGGGATTTGCCTCCTTTCCAGTTTCAAGGGGCAGCAGTCATAACCATCAGTCCTCGTGTCTCGCTGCTCCCTTTTCCTCTGTCCCAGCCCTGCTTGCTTGGATTTGCCACACTGTTAATCAAATGAAGTGTTTGAACTCATCCAAATGCTTCAGTATTAGAAAATTGTAATTTTTTTGTGGAATACATTTTCTTTAAGACAATGAAGTTGGGTCAGAACTGTGAATTTATAGGCTCACGAAACTCCAGCATTAATACACTGACGGATGTCTGTCTGGGAACGTTCAGAATGTATTAAAAATGACTGCTGTCTCTTTCATCTCCAGATCCCAAGAGCTGCTTTAAATGAAATGAATCTGTAATTATGTTTAAAATGTTTTAGGTGAATTTGCCCCGGATGCATAGTTTGTATCTCTGGAGAGCCTATTAAGAGCCCACTTTTGAAAGGAAGATGCTAGATTTTGCAGAGATGAGCTTTTCATTTTTCTTAACTGAGCCACTGAGCACTGCATGCTGCCAGCGGAGAATAATAAATTCTCATTGGTCATGCTTTCTGTCATGGGGGTGCTGGGACTAAATTGAGATTAAATGTGTGCTCCATTGAGTCACTCTTCTGGACTTCAGAGATATAGGTATGATTTTCATTGCACACATTTCCTCCCTGTGGAAATGCTGCTTTTGTCTGTCAAAAAAGAGACAGCATGAGTTTTTAATGTTTGGTCACAGCATTCAGCAGGTGGGTAGAGATGACGTAACTTTCTGGTAATGTGTGTTAAGCAGCATTTTTGTTTTAAAGGCTGTGAAATCTTTGCCTCACTTGAAATAACATGCTGAGTGAATAAGGTAATTCAGCTGATTCTGTCTGACTGATTTCACTGGGATATTGTCAAACATTAAACTTAATATAAATGGAGAGCTTGTCCCTCAGATCAGCTGCTGCAGACCCTTTTGCTTAGCATATGCAGATTTTAATTCTGAAGCATACAGTGCTTAATTCACTTCTAGGTATTTGTTTTGTTTTCCAGTTGTGGCTAAAACACAGTTAGACATAGTAGATTGCAAAGAAAATTTCTTTTCTACTGCATAAAATGTTACTTTTCCAGGACTGTTCTCTAAAGGCTTCAGTCACACTCTGGGGAAAGTATGGTATGGAATATCTAATTAGTAATTTTAAATCGTAGTCTAATAATGGTTTGGAGTATTTTCTCAGTACTGCTAGATAACAATTTTTGGTATTTCTTAATCTTCTGAAATCTTTATGGATCTGAAGAGTATAAATAGAGAGAATTTGAGGTAAAGAGTTTAGAGAAATAGGAACATGAAGAGATTTTCCTAATTACAGATACTAGGACTTCTTTTGGCTCATGTTTCTCTGGTGAGGGTGGTATATGGTGACTCTGTAATCTTTTAAAATACTGCTTTCCTTGAAGGCAGTAAAAGAGCTTTGGGAAAGGAGCGATGTCATGCTGTTTTCCTTACAAGCAATGCTAAGAGTTGCTTCATTTGGACAGAACTGTGACCTCTTCTGTTACCTGGGATTCCCAGAACTGGAGACTTCTCCCATTTCTTGAGCTTTTTCTTGATCCTCTCTTTATCCCAGCCAACCACTTTTCTGCATGATGTGAGAGAGGTGACATCTCTGTCTCTGTAAGCTTTTCAGACTAGTACTTTATATCAGTTTGTCAGTTTTTCAAGTCTGTCTAGCCCATGACCTGTTTTTGAAAGTGTCTTGTAACATCTACTAAGAAAACAATAGTGTAGAATGATGCTTCTTGGCTTTCAGGGGCAGGTGATTTAATACAACCTTCAACAAAGCTTGTGTATGGACCAGACCATAGTATTTAATAAATAGATGGACCAGTCCTTGGGAATTTAGTATTTTTAATTAATTTTTACTTTTTGGCCTTTGTAACTTCATGTGATAGTGAGTTCCACAGTCACCTGCTACTTGGAAGTGTAATGTTTAGGGATTAATTTATGTTAAATGTTAGGTGAGTGGCTCAGAGCATGCTGCTGATCTGCTGGAGCAGAATTCAGTCATTCCTGATTCATTTTCCTTTTGCTGTCTATGAGATAATGTAGTCGGTAAGTTCCTGAAGAATCTGCTGTCAGTATTGACTTTTCTAATAAGGAAACAGTTCCCTGCCCTAGCACCTTTTGTATCTTTTTGTGCTTTTGGAAATGAGAAGATTAGGACTAGATTGGATTATTCCAGGTAAAAATGCCCAACAGCAATTTGAATGATACAAGGACACCTCAGTTTTCCATTACTCTCCTAGTGATTCTAATAATTGCCTCACCTTTTCAACAGCTGTTTAGGACTTTAGTTTTCAGGAAACAATCTATAATGATTCCAAAATCTTTCATGAGTGTAAATAGCCTATTTAGAGTTTCTATAGTTATAGCAAGGGCTGTTTCTTTCCCCACATGCCATACTAATATTAGAGTTCATCTGCTGCTTTATTGCTCAGAATCATGAAATGTATCTGTGATGCTTTGCAGTCACGTTCCAGACCAGTCTGCAAACATTGTCACCTCCCAGCTCATCCTAAGGACATGTCTCTGCAAAACCTTAAGGAATGCAGTAGTTATTTTGCTCCACTGTGAAAACATTTTATTCTCTCTCCTTTCCCCATCCACTCCATCCTTTTTTAAGTTACATACCCTCATGAGGACTTTTTTCCTTATCTTCTTTCAGTTTAGTTGTTTAAAGAGCCTTTTCTATAAGGATAAATATTAAAAGTTTGGGGTTTTTTTTTAAATCTAAGTATTTCTTAATGGAAATACTTTTAAACACAGTCTCACTGGTTCTCTGGAAGACTTGAGAGACTTCTGAGCAATGATTTCTCTCTGCAAAAAACTTACAGACTTTCCAGCCTTGCATTGTATTTTTTTTTGCATGCCTGCTCATTTGGGGTATTTTTTTGCCTCATAATAACAGTAGAAACTATAGTATTTAACTGCAGCATTTATTATTTCAAAATTTTCATTATTACTGGTGGAGCTTTCTTTACAGACTGCTGCTGATGTGGTATCTCACAGTCTTTAGGGATCACGTAGAATTTAGTGGCAGGCTGTAATTTGTGGTTGGTTTTGGGGTGGGTTTTTTTTTTCTGAGTGAGAGGGGAGGCAGTGGGGTGGGGTGTGTGCTGCATTTACTGATTACACCTTAAGAATAAAACATCTTGTGTGTAGTGTCCTTGCTGATACTGTCTGATGGCACTGTACAAATCTTCCACTTATGTCTCTGTGTGCCTTTGTCTCGAAGTACTAATGCCTTGTAACAATCTTTAATCAAGCTATGCCTAAAACTGGCTCTACCAAGCTTCATCCACATAATTACCTTTTTATCTGCAGCAAATTCATAGTATGAAATAGTATGAATTAACATAGTACCTTCCAGTTCACCAAGCAGCAGTGCATTCATTTCCTAATGTCAAGTTTCTTCCTTCAAAGAAGTCTTGGTTGTTTCTGGATTGGAAGTGATGTGTAGAGATCTTTAAGCTGGAGAACAATTTGCAGTAGTTCAAGGGAAAACCACATTTCAACACTGTGGCAAAACTCTCACAGTGACCTCGCCAATGAGAGAAGGAGATTCAAATGTTTACAACCCTTGGTTGTCAAAACGGTAATGGATTCATTTATTTAACAGAAAAAATAGGGTAACAAAACCCCCACACTCGCATCTCAGTAATTTTTTGCACTGGAGTACAAGCTTCATTAAATTTCCAACATCTGTTGGATGTGGAAGCAAAATCTTCAGAGTATTAAATTAGGTTTGACAGTGTTGTAATACAGGGAAGTGGTGTGGAATGCAGAAGATGTGCACGGTCCCTGGTTTTGTCCTTTGAGTGGACTTAGCCTGCTGTCATTGTAGCCGTGACTAAAAATACTTTGGGTATGTTAAACGCGCTCCCTTTTGCTCTTTGAAGGTGGACTTAAGGAGTTTAATTGTTTTCCCATCTCTGACTGTTCCTCCTTATTTTTGCCTGCCTGAAATCCTGAATTCATACAGTTTAATTGGCTGTCAGTGATACAGAAAATACAATGCAAGTTGAATTTTTATATATAGAGAGATGGATACATAGAAATATATGGAGGTACATATAATTGTGTGTAGGTATAATTAAACATGTGCACATGTGGTGTTGTGAATATTGTCAGTAGCAGAACATTCAACACCAATTTCACTTGTTTTTTCTTCTGTAGGAGGCTATTTCTGGAAGTGCTGACTTGGATATCCAAGACTGTTAGTTTTTGTAGCCTGAAGGTCAGCATGTATGCTTGGGGGAAAGATTTATAGGATTATGGTCAACCAAAATGAAGGAGCTGCTGTGAAAGGATGAATTTAGTGAAGCATGAAGTGTGCTACGTTCAGAGCACTGCACAAGATATTAACAGCAGTTGGGGAAGGCTTCATCATGGTGATTTGTTGTAATGCACAGGCTGCTCTCCCCTTATCCAGTTTAACAGTGGTTCACTTAAGAAGCAGTATTGTACTTTAGGCAGATAAAGAAAACAGCACCCTTCATTGGAAGAAGCCTTTTTTACCTTCTTTTTGGTTTCTTAATCAAGAACATAAGATTGTTGTGGTTTTCAGTGCTTTTTAAGTGGTTCCTTATACCTTTTGGAAGCCAGAAAAAGCAGTATGGTTTTATTTTAAAATATCTCTACAGTAATAGTTTTGAAAATTAAATTTTAAAGATACAGATAAACCATCATTGCATAACCTCATAATTAATGTAATTCAGAATTAAACACTGATGCTCATTTCATACTTGAAAAAACAGCATGTCTGTGACAACCTTTTTAGTGAGCCTTTTCTCCAAACTCAGAGCATGTAATGCATACTCTGACACTCTGCAAGGATGGTAATATTTAGAGCACAGGTCACTTTCTGCAGTCTGTAATAAAAATCTTTGCATTGATATGCATTTATTTTTGCTTCTTATGAAGCACATATATCTTGAATAAATGTGCTTTTAGCATTCCAGCACAAAACCATTTCACGGTTAGCACGGATTGGCAGGACTTGCTGTAAAATGAACATACTCTCCTTTGCCAGTTCTGGATGTACCAAAGTGAAATACAACTGTTTTGTGCTGTATTGCTTTTTTGGCTTGCCTCTCTGCCTTGAGCAGGGGAAGCAGGGGGTTTAAAAAGGCAAGGAACAAGGATTAAAAGTGTGGGGCAAGAGCCTCGGTGCCCCCATTGTGCTGGGACAGTGGCGGTGTGGGGTTTGCAGCCACGTGCACACAGCCCAGGAGCAGCAGCTGTGTGGCTGCCATGGGTAGGGAAGATGCAGATGGAAGCTCAGGGAGTTTGTGGCAGCAGGGGCAGGTCTGTGGTGTGGGCAGGCACCTCTGGGGGAGCCACCACTGCTCTCAGCAGCCCGAGGAACGAGGAGCTCGTGGCTCTGAAGCTGCTCAGCCAGGTGAGGAGGCAGCTCGCATTCGCAGCAACGGCGGGAAGCAAGAAGAGTAAATTGAATCAAATTTCAGGTTTTCCAACTGAAGAGAAGGGGTTTGGGGTTTGCACTGTGGCAGAAGTTTGGAGGAGAACGTGAAGGATTGTGATTGCTGGGAGAGCAGGCGGTAAATGAGGCTGAGGTACTTTGTAGCTCTTTTTTACTGTGGATGCTGATTGCTGCACAGGTCATTCTCGTCCTGTTATGAAATAACTTCAGAAGGCAGGAGCATTCCCTGCACAGACATGGGGACTTTGGTATGCAGACTATTCTCTAAGGCACATTTTTTCATTTGTCTGGTCACATGTTTTTATTATATGGTGATGTGGGACACACACTTTTTTTTTTTTTTTTTGAGGAGACAGCTGTGGAAGTGACAGCAATTCATTTACTTGTGCTAGAATGAACATCTGCTGCTGCCTTCCTTCCTCAAATAAAGCTCAGAGAAAGATTACTTACCTTCCTTTGGGTTGGCTGTCTAAACTTGTAAGTTGGAAATAAACATTCTTTCACCTCAAAACAAATGTGCAGAATAAAAGGAAGGACAATGTTTGATGGCAGGGGTCTGTGTTCTAAGCACTAAAAAGTCCAGAAGGGCTTGAGCAGTTATGTACTGAAAAAACAAGAGTGAGAAGAACTACGGTTTTTCCAAAGCACATGTTTCTCTGGTATTCCTCATAAGCTTAAATTAGATATCAGTTGGTACTATATTTAGCAAATTTGCTTGGAGTCTCAAATGAATTTTTCCAGAGCAAGCTGTGCTCCTGGAAATGCCCTTGCCCGCCTGTCAGTGGTATCTCCATCCCAGCCACGTAACACCTCTTGGCTTTCACCAAGAATTCTCCCTTTGCCTTTGATAAAAGCTGATTACATGGCCTGGGTCTCTGCTCCTGTAAAATAAAGATACGATATTAATTCTGAAGGATGCTTTGACGTATGTGGCTCAATAGCTTGAGTGGGATGTGGATATTTGGATATTCTGAAATGTTGCCAAGAAAGTGCAAAACAATGTTGTTGTCAGAAATTTTTTTGTGAACTCAGCATATATGGGAGGTCATCTATTGTAAAAGGGAAAATATTGTTGCTTTTAATTTGTGAATATTAATAAACTGAAGAATAGATGTTCTAGTGTTTGGAGTTTGTTTTTTTAAGATTAGAGACAATAAAGAGTTACGAAAAACCTCTTAATAGCTATTTTGCCAAGGCTGTAATGGTGGATGGTTTCTCTAATTCCTGTATTGTGATTCTTGGAAAAAGTCCTTTTATCTAGGTAACCAGCAGTACCCTGGGTTCGGGTACTATATTAATATTTTACTTTAAGAGATTATAAATAATTAGAAATATGAAGTTATTGGTACTTCCTTAGAACTTTTAACAGCCTTTTATGAATGAACTGATGAACAAGATAGCATGAACCTTTTCCCCCACTGGATTCCCCATTCTCCTGTCATAAGCATTTCTTTGATAAGTCAATTTTGAATCATGTGCTAATTTCTTGTTATGTATGCAATACATATAAAATGATGGTGTCTCCTTGTTATGCAAAGGAGAAGAGTTATATTTTCAGACGTTTTGAGTTATGTGGGAAATTCCTTTGAAGTAACAGCATAATTTGAATTAACACAGATTTCTCAAGAATCAGACCACTGCTGAGTCTTGGGTTTCTCTGCAGTTAACAGAATTCATTTCCTGTGATCTATTTGAAACAAATTCAAAGCAACCATTTGGGTCACAGGCATGGCTGCCATCACAGCTGGAGTGATATAACAGAACTCTATTTTTATTTTGTAGCTGATGCTTTTTTCAAAGCTGCGGTGAGCCTTGTTCCTGAAGTGCCAAAAATGATCAGCGTAGATGGGAAGATGCGACCTTCTGATGCTTTCCTCTTGGAATTCCTTTGTAATTTTTTTTCCACATTATTAGTTGTTCCGGTAAGTTGAGTGTGTATGGATAGCACATAGATTAGTATAGACTACTTAGACTTTCCTGATTAAAAATTTAGAGTAGACTGGGCTTCTGGAGTGGGAGGTGCAAGGATTAGTTTTCTGTGAAAAGATAAACTGTTCTGCTCATTGGCTGCGAAATCACTCACCCCAATGAAGGATGGGGAGGGAGAACAATTGTGTGGAGGTGGAGGTACAGCATTGCCCCTCTCACTGGAAGTGGATTTGGGATAGAGTGAAATCTCACCATCATTTAATTGTGTAAACATAATTTACTGGTTTATTAGCTAAGTACTTAAAAAACTCTAATACATGAGGAGGGAAAAAATACAGAGCTCCTTTTAGTTTCAGTTACTTTGGTACAGGTTGCCTAATCATTTGAGTGAAAACAGTAATTAGAAGATGTGTTTTGGCATGATCTTCCTCTTCTGATGAGTATTTCACAAAGTACTACCATTCCACGCCCTTCCAGTTTTTAACTAACTGTCAAGTTTAGAGAGAGATGTAATTTTCCCTCTGAAATGTTTTCAGTTATATCTAAAAGATTGAGGGGAAATTGTAAATTTACCTGGAGGAACAGAAAAAGAAGTTTGAAGTATATTCATTTGTTCTTGGAGAGAGTGAGTTTTTCTCCTCACTGAAACCTCCCTTACAGTTTTCTCCTTCCTTTTTCCTTTGCCTGTTTGGTGAAGCACCCAGTGTGGTGCTGTTCAAACCCTTGTTGTCAGAGCTGTGGATTCCCCCTGTTCCAGTGGCAGGGGTTTCCCAAGCCACGCATGTTCAGGTGCTGTTAGGAGGGAAGGGGAAGCTGCCCCTGGGATTGTGTCATTGCTGTCCACTGACTGCAGGAGGCAGGCAGGAAGGGAGGCTGTGGAGTGACTCTGATCATGAACAGGTGATTGAAGCAGGGAGTGATAAACCTCTCAGATTCACTAATTCAGAAACTAGCTTCCTTAACTTTGTTCCCTATTTACAGAAGATCAAAAGGAAGTGTCCCCAGTGGACTGATTTGTCCTGTGTATCTTAGTGCTGCTGCTCCAACTGCCAGCTGGAATTAGCCGGGTGCAGTATTAAAGCTGCTTATAAAAACTCCCAGCTTACATAAAGCAGAGTCTTTCTTTTCATTTCATGTGAAAAGATTGTTGATTGTCTGTAACTCACTTCCCAGTGTAGGTGTTCTTCTGAAACTCATAATTATATGAGTAATACACTACAGCTTACTGATACGATTTTAATAACAAAATCTACCCAGTGTTTAATTTTAGAGGCTTAGCTGTTAAGAAGCTGACAATTAATTTTGTACTGCTCCCCTACGACTACAAAACAAAGCATTCCAAAATTTGTCTGTGCAGGCTGCCTGGATCATGTTCTGATTATGGGTCAAATGGGCATTTTTAGATGGAAACTGGAAAAAAATTTCAAAGGATTTGCAGGAAGCACACTTAAGAAAAGTAGCTGTCAGCTTTAATTATATTGTAGTTCTGCTTTTATAGAGCTCAAACTGTGACTCTGCACCACTGAATGACTGCAAATAATCCTATTTTTGTTCCAGGGTTGTGGTGTAGTTTAGACCTATCTTTTTTTTTTTTTTTTCTCTGTAGGACCACCCAGAACAAGGAGTGTTGTTTCTTGTGCGAGGATTACTAAATGTGATCCAGGATTATACTTGGGAGGATAACAGCGATGACAAAGTCAGGATTTATACTAATGTTTTGCATTTGCTGTCTGCAATGACTCAAGAATCATTTATCTACCATGTAGATAAAGGTAATACCTAAGGGGGGCTCTGGCTCCTTGCATTCCACCAGGGCATTTGTAGTATTGTCTTATCACCACAGCCAGTTAATGAAGACGGGTAATCAGTCTCACAGAATGGATTATTTTTCTATCCAGTTCCAGGTATTGTAATTTAGAATAATCCCAGGAGCTGGCTTCTGAACAGGTGCAGTCTGTTCTTTAGAGTGAATCTGTGCAGAGTGGGTTACTGGGTTTCCTTCTGGTGGTATTGGTGCAAATGCTTATAAATGTGAACTTTTCAAGTAAAGATTATGCATATCAAGGGTTTTATTTAAGTCTAAAATACTTAAAGATTTATATTTATCCTTGGTGTTTCATCCACATTTATTAAGAACTCCAGTTTTCAGAATGTAAAGCCTAGTCTTCATCATTTAAATGATGTATTTGCTGCTTTGAAGGCAGGCTTTCAGTTTTGGAAATTGCAGTCAGTTACAAAAATATTCAGAACAGCTAGAAAATTCTAAAGGTTTTACATTTTGTAAAATAGCTGCCATCTTTTTTGTAGTAATTTTTGGAATATTTTGATATGCTCTAAAATTTGAATATTTGTCTTTGGATTAAAGATTACTAAATTAGGGTAGGGTAATAAATAAAAATCTTTTAAAGCATCCTGGAAGATTAATGAGTCAGAGAGGCCAAGATGGTTGGATTTTTTTCCTTCAGTTGCACAAGACTTTCAGCGAGGGGCAGGCTGGAATGTGTTCTGCAGTTCTGCTGAACAGTCTGTCAGATTTACTACCCATGACAAAACAGCTCTTGCAGTTAGCAGCACAGAAAATAGCTGTCAGTGGAAGTGCTACTCTGTAGTAAATCTGCTGTTCAAATTCTGTAAGGAAGTGTGCTTGAGATTTTTCTTTCGCTCAGTTTTTTATATGACCAAAATAGCTGCTTAATCCCAAGATGAGGAATCTAAATTAATTAGATTTTAATGGAGACAGGCATGGAAATATAAATGAGTAATTTTTGCCCTGTAGTAGAGCAATGGGGTTTTATTCTAGATGGACCTTCTACCTTAGCTTCTTGAAGTTTACTTGGAAACAGGGTATTATCTTTTATCTTTTGTGCTTTCTGATTTACCTAGAATATATTTAAACCTAAAAATTTCTTTTCCCAACTTCTTAATAGAACATAATTAAATTAGGGCAAAAGACATGTTTAAAATCTCAGTTACATAAGCTGTAAAAACTTGAAGAGCTCTCTCCCTCCCAAAGATCCTTTAAGGTCTTTGAAACTGAAAATAATACTTTTTGAATTTCTGTCCATGACTTTGAGGTAATCATGGGTTTATTTGAAGGAAAAAAAATAAATGCAGTTTCTTTCAAAAATGTGGTTATTTTCACTAAATAAAACACAATTTGTTTGGCTGAGTGCTGCTGCCATTGAAGATGATGGCCATACTTTCTAAAGTGATGGGAGCAGGGAGTCTGTCTATGTGGAAAACCTGAACATTGACATGATATGTTGCTTAACATTAAATCTAGGAGATACTTGTGAGCCTGGCTGCATCCAGGAATACAGGACTGGCTTTAAGCTAAAAGATTCTTCTCAGTGTTTTGTTCCTAAAATCAAAAGGACATCGTAGGCAACCAAGTGGTAGGCACTTAAAAAACATAGTTCTGTTTGTGTTTCATGGAGGAGGATCATTTCAGGACTTCCAAAGGTGGTCTTTTATCAATATCTGAAGTTTTCAATAGCAAATAAATGTATAGCTCTTTAGCCAGACCTAAGTTTGAATTCATCTCTGCAGTTGATTCCAATGATGCTCTGTATGGTGGAGACTCCAAGTTCCTGGCTGAAATTAATAAACTGAGTGAAACAGTGGTGTCACAGATCCTGGATCATCTGAAAACCCTGGGAAAGGAGGAGGTATGTTCTTACTCAGCTTGATTCAATACAAAACCAAAAGTAATTTGGAGTTGAAGAAACAGACCACCTTTGACCAGGACTTGGTCTTTTCAAAAGCTTCAGGAACCTCATAACAAAAGGAAATTGGGTATTTTTACTTGTTTAGAAAGTGAGACCATCACATAGGCAGGCTTGTGGTGGAGACACCTAATGATGTCCAATTCTGTAATGAGCAAACTGAGAGTTCACAGTTAGTCTGTTACTGGGGAAAATACAATGAAAGCCACCTATAATTATAAAAGTTTCAGATCCCAGGCACTAAGATGATGTCAGGAGAGAGGTACAGAGGGAAGAAATAGTTTTGTCTTTACTCTGACTTTAGTGTATTTGTTCAATATAAAATGAAGAAAACTCTATGCAGCTTATTGGATTTCTTGATTGGAATTCAGAGGCTCTGAGGGATCAAATCTAGCTTAATGGATTGTATGTGAAAGGCAGGTGACTGATATTTACTGAAATAATGAGAACTCAGTGTTCTGTTAATGTGCCTGTTTCTGAGAATGGACCCTTCCACAGCTTCCCAATCAGCCCTTACTGGATGGCTTCTATTGATAGAAATGTTGTGGCTCCTGGCCTGGAATGGAAGGGCAGGGCGTGATTGATTTGATGGAATTTTTAAGATGGGCTCTTAGCACAGTAGCCCAGAGTGTTTGCCAATACAGAATGTGTTAAGTGATACATATTGGGAGGACACTGTGCTAAGTTTAGCCTTTTCTCTGCTTTCGCTATCCTGTTTGTCCTTCCTTTGGCAATGGCAGAGATGTAAGATGAAAATATCCTTTGCTCAAATCCTCTACATCATTGTACACATCAGCAGAGGGACCAGTAGCAGCAGAAACAACCGTTCTAGCACAGGAAATATAAACAAGAGTTTTCAGGACTGTGGGTTGTATATTGAGGATTTTTTTTGCATCTGACTCCTGTATGGAATTTGTGGGTAGGAATGTTTGTAGAGTTTGAAATCCATGGTTTCTGAAAGGCTTTTTTTTGTTCGTCTTCTCCTTTCAAGCACGCTTTGAATAAGGAGATCCTGTGTCAGTTCACTGAGGCTGTTGTTGCTTGGAAAACTGGATTTAAGGCTAAGCAGCACAGATATAGGTGCTTGACCTGTCTTTACCTCTACAGCCTTGGATTTGCTCCTCTGTCCATCATTATTTACAAAGAGGGACCATTTGTTTTGTTTTGCTGAGTGAAAGTCATTGAGAGATTTAGATTAAAATTGCTTTGTAAGAATGAATAGTTGTTTGAGGAAGCTGTTGTTGCTGAGGAAATAGAAGTGATGAGAATATTATCAGAGATCCCTAATTGTGCTAAAGTAAAGCTAGTCATAAAATCACTGTGTTATTTGGATTGCTTCAGTGTTGGTGACCTTTTATTATTCATCTTCTTGGCTGCACATTTAAATGAACAAGGCTCTAATGATTTTGTGTTTTTATTGGTTCATTTCCTTTAAAAGCTATAAAGGAAAATAAATTTTTCTCACAATAAAATCCTTTCAGCAAAATGGGAACTTGGAAGAGAACAATGCATCTTATTGTTAACACAGTGTGGTCTTTTCAGAGTATTAGAGAATGCTTCATTTATGTGACAGGACGGGAATGGAAATTTTTAGTTCTGGACAGTTCTGTAAAGTTCAAGCTGTTTCTGGTCAAGAGAACACGTAGCAGTGAATCCTCTCTGCTTTGTGTGAGAGGACGACTGCTCTTATGCTCCTTAAGGTCCCTCTTCAGCAATTTTAGGGGAAGTAGCTACAAATATGGTGCAAATATGTTCATATCACCAGAGTTTCAGTGAAATAAAAGCAGGGAAAAAACATCTTTGGTTAAATAAATAAATAAAAGATTAGACTGAAGAAAAGCCTGAAGTTGCGTTAATTTAGATTGATGATAGTGGTTTCTCTAAAAATTTACAGCTAGAGCGCCCTAAGTGCAAGGTTGGTTGGTGGGAGGATGATTTCTATGCAGTTGTAGGGAGTCTGGAGTTGTAAATGTGTCAGACCTACACACAGTGTTGTGCCAAAGTGGTATGAGACGTGGGAGGCTTGTGTAATTCTTTTATTTACAGCAGCTTATGTTGATTTACAACTACTGCTGTTTGTTGCATTTTGAATGAATATGAAAACGATGACTGTAACTACTGCTGTGTGTTACAAAGTGCCCTTTGAACTTCGGAGAGCTCCGAGAAGCCGGTGAGGTCAGGCTGGGTATTTTGGGATGAGTGTCCAGTACTACGGGAATATTTTTGTTTTCATTCTAGACCCTGAAGCGGCAGAGCCAGCTGGCACTCTATTTCTTTAACACCATTCTGGCTCACGGGGACCTACGAAACAACAGACTGAACCAGCTTTCAGTCAATCTCTGGAATCTTGCTCAGAAGCACGGCTTTGCTGACACCAAGACTATGGTAAGGGAGGGAGACAGATAATGCAGAGAAGGTTTAGTTCTTAATATCTTTTTCCACTCTTTATTTGGGAAAAGGTAAACATTTTCTTGGTCTGAATAAACCTCATCTCTTTACAAGCTACTATCTTAAAAAGAATCAAATTACCTTAAAACCCCAACAACATTTTTCTAAATCCTTAACGAACAATCGGCTTCTCTTATTTCAAGTGGTCTGTATCTTTCTAGCATCTTAACAGTATGACAAGCATTCAGAAACCTGAAAGTGCTGGTTGTTCTTAACTTTTTGATCAGTACAGAAAACTAGCTTTAAGAGAAACACTGCATTTTTATTTTGTGGAGGCACTGCCTGGTGAAAACTTGTAAAGTGGCATTTGAGAGCCTTTTAAGAAACACATACATAATAATGAGCTCTGAAATAAGCAATGCCAAGTGCTCACAAAGCCAGTGGAATTTAGGGAAAATCCTGAGACTGGTTAAAACCCTTTCACAAAGATGAACTGAAGGTTATGAAATGAGAAAAGAGACTGAAAATCTCCAAATACCTTTCTTTTCAAATCTAGGTGAAAACCCTAGAATACATCAAGAGGCGGAGCAAACAACCTGAAATGAGTCATTTCACAGACTTGGCCCTTCGGCTTCCTCTGCAGTCCAGGACCTGACGAGAGCCTCTTCCAAGGAGTCACCTGCACAAGGGAGCATGGAACCAAGGCCAAAAATCACTGATCTACATTCTGACTGCAAGAAGTTCAGCGTATTTACTTTCCATAGTGAGACACATTTACTTGGGCCCAGTAAAGGTAAAACTGTTGTGAGTGCAATAATTTAACGTGAGTTTCTGTATCCAGTTTTACCCTAGTATTGTTATTTTAAATGATAACTTACATTCAGTAAACAGTATTTTGAACCTCTATGGCTGCAAAAGCCTTTTGAGATCTCATCTGTTGTCATTTTAACACAAAAGGAAGATAGTCTGTACAAATAAGTTCACAGCCTCAAAACTTCATCCCTCTTGCAGAATAGTCTCTCTCCTCTGCAGAAAGCAGCATTTCAGTACAATAGACTAAGTTGTCTCTCTGCTTTGGGATGCTGCCCAGCATTTTTCTGGCTGGTTCCAGTAGCAGAAGAAAATGGCTGAGGTGTAATGTTCTAATTTCTACAATACATTTTCACAGACACATTTATGTTTTCATTTTAGTCCAGTGGAGTTTTGTAAAATGGAAGGAATCTTTAAGTGCTGCAAAGGAAAATGGAAATTATGCAAAGTCCTCTATATTTGCAAAGTACACTATCACTGAATAAAACAATTTGCAATTCATCTGTGTGTTCTGGGGAAGTTTCTTTGTGTATACAAATCTATCACCTTACCCATGTGGAATTCAGTTATACGTAGTTTTATTTCTAATAAAATTTCACCACTTCTGCCCCATGGTAAAGAACCATGTTGAGACCTTGTATCTATTGCTACTTTTGCTTATTTTAGTAGCTTGAGGGCATGAATCCAGCATTTGTTTCAAACCAGAAGAGAAAACAGAACCTCAACTACCTGAATTTTAGTAAAACAAGAGCTAAAACCAAGAAGGGCTGGTGGAAGCTGGTGCTGAACACTGAGAGCACTGCTGCAAAACAGCCTCACGTTGAGGTAATGGTGCTTTTAACGGATACTTTAAAGGAGATGGTTTTCTCCAAGACAAGTTTAGACCCTGCAGGAAGAGCATCTCCCTCTTCCCAGATATGGGAATGGATTCATGGCAACCCCTTCAGATGGGTAATTTTCACTTCCTCTCAGGAGTTGCCCAAAATGCATCAGAACCACGTGCAGGTTTAAGTGTGTTTTCTGCTGGAGGCAGATGCTTTCAGGTAGAGCAATCCATTGCAGAAGACTATTGTGGAGAGTGAAGCTGTCTTAAAGAAATGTAGTTCTGTTGGTGCTACACTCCAAAATGCTTATACTTTCATTTTTAGATAACAGCTGCTGATTGAAAATCCAACTGCCAAAGCACAATTCAAATACAGAGGATGTTCAATGCTATCCATTAATATAAAGATGTTAGATTTTTAAGAACTACTTTCTGAGTTAGAAGTCTGCCCTCATCAAATTTGAGGGCACATCACTAGTGTGTCTTCAAATTAAAGCCCCATCATTTTGTACCACTGGGTATAAAAAAATGTGAAGATTTTACAGAACAATAAAATCCTTTTGAATCACTTAAGCTATAAAAAAATCAAGTTTATTTAAAAAAAAATACTGAATTTCAATTAATTGTAGGCATGGCACATATCTTCAGTCTTTGAAGGAGGCTGTCTCTTGCCTTACAGAACAAACATGATAAAGGTTTCAAAAACTTACTGTCTGGATGAAGTGAGGACTCAGCTCCACTGGTATATGCAGCTGAAAACTTGTACTTCAAGTACCTCATAAATGAAATTTCTTCAGTATTTTGTTATTTTATTTCAAGTAAAAAGAAATTTCACTCTTATTATAACTTCTGAGTTTTAATCTTCAAATTTTATGGATCTAGATGCATATTTGTCTATGTATGCTTTTTTGTTGGCAATAGGTTGAAATCCAAGACCAATTCCTCTATGTTGCTTCAAGTCCATTGCTTTATCAAACTCCATCTTCAGTGCCTGCTGTAACTTCTGCTCCCCTTCCTTGTTCAGAGCCATGTTCGGTTTTTTTGTAGGTGCTGAGGGACTTTGGATAGGCACAGAACCCTTTTTAAAGCCACCCATCAGTCTAAAAAACTTCATTTGTTCCTCAGAACTTTTAAAAGCAGCTGTACTCCACTGTCCAAGCTTCATATCCTGTGAGGCAAAACAAAGTTAACACTAAAATTAAAAAAATACCAAGACCAAGGAGGACAATTTCTGGCTGTGTACCATGAGAAAAGAACCAGCCACAAAAGCCTGACAGGGTGACAGAGCTGGGACTGTTATTCCACAGGCAGTACCTCTGGAGGGATGTGGCAAAGACTGACCTAACTCTGCCTGAGTGCACCTTCATTAGCATTTCAGGCCATTTAACCTGGAGACAGGGGTTAATGCACTTTGAGAATCCCCTTTCCCTCTGCCCTTAGGAATCTTGACTTTCTGCTCTCTCTTCACCCAGCCCCAAGAGCCAGACAGCATCTCTTATTGTAAGAAAACAGTCAGACTTAATCCTCTTTCACTGTCACTTTGTAAGGTTATCTTTTCATTTTCCCACTGCCTAGTTTAGGAGCCGCTGTTTTCAGCAGTGTTTTGTTAGTTGTGGACACTGTTCAATCTGGCTTATAAACTTTCAGTAATATTTGCATTCTCATCCCACTAATTACAGCTAATATTGCAAGGGTGCAAAACCAGAGGGCCTCCCCTATCCCACAGGACCAAGTCTAGTTCTCTTAAAGCTTCCCCTCCCTTGTACTTTGGTGTGTTCTTTGTATTTCCTGTATTTACATTTAACTGTACTCTGAACTACTTCACCCCTTCAGGATTCTTCTGTCTGCAGATTCTGGCTCCTTTCTGAGGAGACAATGTCCAGCCAAAATGAGATTTCAGCTGTTTGTGGAAAACCCCCGATACACCATAGGATTTACAAAGTTCATGAACTTTTGGCTTACTTAAGAACAGGTTTCATTATTAAAGGGTATATCTGACTCCTGAGTTAGAGCTATGCAGTCATTTATATTTTTAGCAGGATTTCTACCCAGAATTTTTTCTTTAAAATTTGGCATGACACTAAATGGCAGAATGTATGATTATTAATTAAATAGACTAAGCTGGCTACATCAAAGGAAAAAAATGTGAATTCAGTGGTATGTTTATGTCAGCCTGAAATCCTTCCAACAGAACAGTTGCAGCTTGTATGAAACAGTCATTCTCCAGCAGACAGCCAACATGACACACAGCACACTACACAACTGCAGGCAAGCTACAGCAGGGGGTTTTAGGGTAAAAAAATGCAAGGCTGGAGTATCATTCACTATCACAGGCCAGAATACCTGGTATTGAAAGAAAGCTACCCATAATACTACAGCCTTTTGACCTTGCACAAAGGCAAGCTCCTGTACAAGCCCAGTCTGTGACACAGATACATGCACACATCCAGATACAAGACACAGATAAAGAAATGTAAGTCCTCCCTTTGCAATGGGAGACATCTGCACAGATGCAAATATAATTACAGCTTGTCAAAACTCTGTTTTTAAGTGAGCTGCTGGCAGGCACTACACACAGCTTTTGCTGAAGCATTTCCAGCTCACTCTTTGTGGAGCTGATGAATTAGTTTTTGCAGCTTCTATTCTTCTGCATACCACTAAACAGAGACAGATCAGTGCCAAAGAACAGATCTCCTGCCAAGGATGTCATTTTTCTCAATGACTTCAGAGAATATTAGACAGTTGTAGTTCCAGAGCTCTACAGACTCCCTCCCACTATGTTGTATCTACAGAAGTTGTTTCTGGCATTTGTTTGAGGCATATTCCAGCTTTCTAGGCATTTGGGCAGTCCTGCAAAACAACAGAAGCCTGAATTACTAGCAAAGCTTTCTCTCCACCTCAATCTTCTTACTCCTGGCTAAACACTTCTGCAAGTTTCCACTGCCTTACTGTGAATCTGTCAGGAGCCAGGCTGGGTAGGATGCAAAAGCAAAGAATCAGGAATCATCTTCCAAAGAGGTGGAGGAAAGATGCAGAAGCCATGAGAGGACTGACTCTAAATACCACACACCTGTGTTAACAGTTACCACCCCCTTCACCTTTCCATGTGTGTCCCTGTTGCTGAATGTGTGCAGTCTTGCAGGCAAGAAATTGGATACACTTCAGTGACTGCTGCATCCAGAGCCCAAAATTTACTTGTATTTCACAGTGAGCAGAAAATGCTTCTGTAGCAATTTTTGATGGCTCATTCTCCAGAGGAACCAGAGAAAATGTTGCTTTTGAGGACTGATGATGGGAATTAGAGGACTGCACAATGCGTAGGAGTTCACTGCTCAGCTCTCAGACCCTTGGCTTTGTACCAACTTGTTCTACAGCCTGACCTGAAATCTGCAGTCAGAAGGAACGCTCTTGTACCTGAGCCACATACAAAAAAGAGCAGTGTCTTTTACAGGAACTTGCCCTTGGACACAGTATTTCCATCAGGCTGAGGTCTAAACTCATACATTACCTGCCCCACTTTGGAACTGAAAGCTTTGGTTTTGCCAGATTCTCTATCGATTTCTTCTTGCAGGGCCTGCCGCCTCACCTAGCATGCAGAAAAATTACACATGCAACGTAAGACTGTGTTAAATGACAATTAACTGACAATGAAATAATGTTAAATGACAATTAATTCACAATGAAACAGTAAGAGAAAAATAAAATAATTAGTTATCTTCAGAATTTTGCAAGGTTAATTCAAAGTTGCATGGGACCCTTTCAGACACTCAGCATGAGAACTGTAATTTTTTTGTGTATGTTAAGTAAGTGTTGTTGTATCAGATAAGTCTAATTTTTTAACTGCAGGCAACAGCTACGCTTAAAGTGCCAACACTGATGGAAGGCAAAGAAATGTGTATTTAATTTAGTAAGTTACTTAGTTCTGACATTGACTGGAGCGGTACACTTTGGACAACGCATGCATAAAGCACATTTTAAGCAGAGCTTTATTTAGAGAAATCTAGGCACAGATAAGCAACAAAGCTGGGTTTTTTGTATCAGTTCCTATGCATATGTTAAATGCTGACTTGCTCTAGGTCTTACCCAGTTAGGACAAAGCATACCTTGTCTATGTTAATTTCATCACAGTTTCCTTTCTTCTCCTGCACAATAATTACACCATCTAGATTGTCCTGTAAAATAGGAAAAAGCTTGTATCATTATCGTTATCTATTCTGGTTAATTAGAATTTACACGGCTCTTACCACAAAAATAGTTAAAACACTAAGCAATCAGTAGAACTATTCTAGGACAAGACGAAATAGTCAGATCTAAGATGAAAATGCCAATTAAATCTGTGCACTCCTATGGAAAAACCTCACAGGGATTTTTTCTTTTAATCAAGATAAATGATTTTTAGATTTACACATTAAAAGGGACTTGCCAACAACACTGGCACGCACAGTAATGTTTGCAGGCAGAGTAACTTCAAATTAAACCATTTTGTAAAAGCTTAAATTTATACTTGAAGAAAAGCACAGAAACAGTGAAAGTTAAAAATAAAAATTGGGAGGTTAAATAAGTAAAGATCTCTCTGAAACACATAAACAGAAGCCAATCAAGAAGCAGCTGCACTGTGGATGAAGGTCCTCAGGGAGCTCCCATTCTGGAAGGAGCACAGGGAGAGGCAGGACGCATACATGAACTGTCTCCTTCAAGGGCAGCAAACAGCTCATTATTCCACATTTGAGAGCAAGGAACAGGGAGCTGATGGGAGACACAGAGCAGCTCCAGAAGCAGTGGAAGGGCTGGATGGCAGGAGGTAAATCTGGGCAGAGTCCACACACAACCAGATCCTGAGCACACTGCCACAAAGTGCAGCCCTTCAGCTTTTGCTCCCGGTGACTGGCGCGCCTAAACCACTGCCCCCAGCTTTCTTTTCCAAATTTGTCATTAGGAGAAGCTTTTTGGGCATCCACTGTAACACTGTAATAAGTCCAGGACAGTGGTAAATGAGAGCCATAAGCTTTAGACCAGCATGGAAAAAGTGGCCAGAGGGAAGATCTATTGATACAGCTAACATAATAAACCAAGCGTGAAACAGCCAGGGAAATGACAAGGAAAAGATTTGTAACATACTTCTGTCAGCAGAACCTGCTGTTACCTTTTTGAGGCTTTAGTTATATTAAAAGCCATCAATGATTTACCTCATTTTCCAAAGCTACCTTTTATTCACTGCTTTCACACACACACACAGGTACAAGCGCTATTAAAAATGAGAGAACACTGTCTGCAGGAAGGAGAGCTCATGCTCTTGGATGAAAAAAAGAAACCAAAAACAACCTCCGATTTACTTCTAGATGGCCTGGTACTGTCTTTTCAGATCTACTAAAACAAGCAGGAAAACTGTCCTGACAGGATCCTGCAAACAACTGCAGAGTATTTTTTTCTTTTTCGCCAGAAGGAGGGAGCAGCCCCATCCCTGCTAATCCCCAGCACGGTGCTGACCTGCTGAGGGCTACAGAGTGGAAAAAACTACCTCCATGGAGGTGTGCCAAGCTTCCTCCAACTTCATGGAAAAGGAGCACATTCACATGTGGTAGGGTTATGCTGCCTGCTGGCAAACATTAAAAGAGTAAACTGAGTCCTACTCCTCCTCACTGTGCCCGAGTTGACTGCAATGGCATCCAATGAGAAAAACACCAATCACTGATATTTAGTGGGTATCACTCCACATTGTCTTTAAAATTTGCTCTTTTACTTGCAGGGCAAGCCCAACAGAGGATTTTTCAAGGCATGCAGAGTGTGACATGCTGGAGAACAAAACGTTTCAGGACTGTGGCACAGTTAAATGCAAGTTAAATGCACATTATCAACCATTTATTAGTGCAGTGTCTTTTGGCCTGGCAGGAACTAGAATTTGCTTTAACTGATTAACCCAGACTTCTCAATCTTCAGATTTTCTTTTGAGTAGTTGTTTATTATTAAAGGAGCTGCCTATGGGAAAGAGGAAGAAAACATGCATCACCCTACTCCCTTCTTTCTCAACAGTTTGCAAGGTATTTGCTGTGGTTTCCATATTGACTGGTCACGAAAGTTTACAAGTCATTGTAGGGCTTATCTTGCCTCTACACAATGTAAGCAGCTGCAAAATACAAATACTGCCCCAACAATCTCAAAAAAGCAATGTCAGTTTAATTAGAAAATATATCCAGCAACAAAAACTACCTTGTCCTTTTGAAAGGTCAAAAGGAGAAATCCAACTTGAAAGCCCCAAACATCTGCTCACCTCATGACTGATAAGCATACACACTCCCCTCACAAACCCCTGTGAAAAACGCCTGTATCTGGGTCTCCACTTGAATCTATATTTAATTATTAGCACTAGACACCAGACAGCTGCCAGGTTTCCACAGAACTTGAGGAAACCGCATCTGAGTGCATGACAAAGCAAAGCACACCGTGAAGTGAGCTTGAGAAGCAGCTCACAGTATGGTCTGCTAGCCTTAGCTTACAAAAATCTTCCATGATGCCTTCTTAACTAGCGCTTGACATTTAAATAAGCCAAACATTCAAAATTCTTGATAAAAAGGAACTGGAGTGCAGCATCCCATTACCTACAGAAATAAAAACAACCTCCTAGTGACTTGCAATGTGCCGTTTTCAAAGTGAAGTTTAAGCAGCAAAAAATACAGATAAAACCTATTGATTTTCTGAGCATCTCACAGCTTAACTCCCAACGATAACAAGAGAAGTTGGGTGCTAACTTTTGGCACCCTTAGCTTTAAAACATGACTTTGATCAGATAAATAAAGTGTCTGTATATTAAATATCTCATCAGTTCCTCCCCATACTCATTTTACCTCAGAAATGGCAAGTACTACAAGAGTCTGGAATGGGATTTCCTTCACCAGTCAGTCAGGATACAATCCCAGTTACCCTCAGTTACAATTTACACAGTTCTTACATCTATATATTTTCTTGCATAGGTGTATTGTTTTAGTTAAAACTGCGTGCTTAGGGTTTTAGTATTTTTCTATCAGAATTTAGATTTCTATGCTCTCGGCCCAGTCTACATTTAGGATTCCTAGGATTTTCTCTGAAGTTTTGTCAGAATTAGTCACAGGTTTTGGTTAACCTTTTGGTTAACCCCTTTGTTTCTAACATGACATAACTCCAGCACTGCCAGCAGCAAAGCTTGAGGAAAATCTAATAAACAGATAACTCACGCTGCCACAGTTACCACTGCTCAGGGTCAACAACAGGTATTAAACTCCTGTTTTATCACGACTGTTGCCACATTGCTAAGAGCAACCCAACACTTATAACTGCACAAACCCACTTTCTCTTTGGGCCAGTGCCTGGTGCTAGCTGTAACATTTCCGTTTTCACGGCTGTGTGACCACAGCAGCAGGCAGCAGCGGTCCCAGGTGCGATGGGATCAGCTCGGCTGAGCGCGGTGCCGAGAGCCCGGGCTGGGAGCCTCACCCTGCCTGAGCCCTCCACTCAAGAGCTGCACCTGGAGATCCTTGGGGCTCCCTTCCTGCTCACCATTCCCTGTGGTCCTGTGAACTGTGACCTGCTCAAACACATCAGCTGATCCTGCCTCCCAGCAGTGACCTCAGGGTTACCAACAGGCAGAGCAGCCCGAAAGGCAGGGAAGTGCCCAAAAGGGCAGGAGGCTGCAAACTGCCCTCCTCTCCACAGCTTACCAGTGACTCATCCCATGGGGATTCTGTCTTGATCTTCTCTGTCTCTGCTTTTGAACCTGGCTCTTCAGCCAAGTCCTGTGGTGGTACTTTTTTCCTGTTTTTCCTTTTTCTGTCACGCTGCACAGGATTACTATTGCATAATGTCCCATCTACGACGTCCCCGGTAACACACTCAGCTCGCTCCATTTCACTCTCTTTGTTCTTTTTACTGCTTTCTAATAGTATTTTTTGGCTTTCAGAGGTACTGACATTGTTTAAAGAAACTTCTGAATATGTTGTTTCCTTCTCCTTTTTCTTAATCTTCCTTTTCTTCTTACTGACTTCATTATTATCCTTGAAATTCTTCCTGTGTTTCTTTCCAGACAGTTCTTCCTCAAGCTCAACTTCTTGCTGTGCTGGGAGATACTTATCAAGAAAGCTGTGACTGTAGTCTGGCTTATCTTCTTCACAAGTTGAAGAAGAAAGATACTTTCTTTTCTTCTTCCTCTCTTTGATACTCCCAAAGTTCTTAATTTTGTCCTCTTCCTCTCTCCTTGTCAATGAATATTCCCAGGAATTATGTTTCCTCCTTTTTCTAATGTCACTTAATGCAGTGGGCCTACCAGGAACCTGATGTATGTGGTCCTGATTATCGGCCAGCAGTAAAAAGCAGTCAGACTTATCTTTCTTTTTCTTCTTCTTTCTTCTCACACAACTCTCCCCATCATTCTGGGCATTACCTGTATCATTGTTTTCACACATAAAAACTGCTTCTGGTGAAATGTATTTGTGGGTGTCTCTATAAACTTTTGCAGATTGCTTTTGTGCGCTGTCCTGGATGTCCTCTAATGAAAAACTGCCTTTCTTCTTTTTTTTCTTTTTTACTTCACCATCCAATTCCAAATCCAAAGCAGTTTTCTTCCTCTTTTTTTTAAAAGGCAATTCATTTTTCTTAGTACCATCTGTGTGATGATTTGAAAGCTCCACGTCACTACTCTCATTATTCTCCAAGGAGAAACGATACTGGACTTTTTTTTTCTTCTTTTTGAGTATTTTAATTTGTTCCTCTGATTCGTCTTGAAGCTGTAAATCCACAGGACCTTTTATATTCACAAAGCTTTTTAAATGAGCTGTGCTAAGTAATTCAGAGCCAACTTTCTTCTTCTTCTTCTTTTTCTTATTATTCTTTGGTTGCAATTTGTGTAAACATTCATCTTTTAAATTTTCCTTTTTCTTTGTCTTCATTTTTTTCTTGAGATGTCCATTGTCCTCAGTTTTAATGACAGTTTGAACATCTTCCTCAATTTCAATTATAGTCTTCACCTTTTTCTTTTTCTGTACAGGCGCCTCATGAAATTCTTTTCTCTTTTTCTTTATTATCATTCTAAAAAAGGAAATGAACATGTTAGTGAACTGCTTCAAAGTGATGATGCAAGTCCTGATCTACTTGGTTTTCCTTTCTTCTGACCCCATTCCTTATCTCCCATTGTCCCTGACACTCTACTTTCAGTCAGCTTTCCAGGATGGGGAACCAGAGTATACTGACATACACACACATACAGAAAATACTGTTCACTGGGGTGATTCTTTTTATCGTGTTTAGTGTACCTCGTCTTAGTTAGTTTGCAAGGTTCTGTTTGTCTGTTTCACAGCAGCAGAGCATAACGTTTTCACAGAAACACCTACGCTTTAAAAATCTTCCCAAAAACATGATTGTGTATATATACAAATGCAATTAGAGTGGTTTTACAGATACCTGTGACTTTTCACTTAACACTGAACTTCGCAGCACTTTACTGCCCACTCAGCATGACAAGATCCTTCCAAGCCATCCGAATTATTACCTTAAATTTGCTTCTATCTGTGATTCCTAATCTCTGCTCTCCGTTTCTTTTCTCACGACACTTACGCCAATGAATTGGTGACTACAGAGAAGCCCTTAGCACCCACTTGCTGAGAAACTCCATTATTCCTAATTGGTTTGCAATAACCAACACACCAGCCGTCAACAAGGCACCCTGTCAAACGCCCGCAGAGGGCACGCCGTCCAGCGCAGCCCCCTGTCCGCGTCTGTCCGCTGTGCTCGGCCCCGGCGCTCCCCGCGCCCACCCACCGGCTGCGCACCGCGGGGAGGGGGCGGCGGCCCGAGTCCCGCCGCGCTCCGCGCCCCGGCAGCGCCCGCCTCGGCTGGGCCCCGCCGCCAGCGCATCATCCCGTGCGGGCCGTGCCGTGCCGAGCCGAGCCGGGCCGGGCCGGGCCCTCCCCGCTGCGGCCGAGCCGGGCCGGGCCGAGCCGCGCTCACCTCCCGCGGCCACGTGCAGCGCCCGCCGCCGCCCCGGAAGCGATCGCGCCGCCCCGCCCCGCCCCGCCCCGCGCGGGCGCCCCGGAGCCGTTGCCGCGGCAACGCGCGGAGCGGCCATGGCGGCGCACCGGCGGCGGGGCGGGCGCGGCGCAGGTGGGAGCCCGGGCCCCGAGCCCCGGCTCCGCTCGGAGCCCCCCGGGCGGAGCTCCCGCGCTGCCTCCCCCGGCCCTCGGGGCCCTTCAGGCCGCCCCTCCCCGCTGCCCGGCCGCCTCGCCCTCGGGCCGCCCGCTCCCCTCAGCGCCGCGGCGGGGCGCGGGGCTGTGCCCGCCCCACAGCGCCCCAAGGCCGCCCCTCTCTCCACCGGCACCAATGCCACGAGCGGTTCTGCTCGTGGGCACATTCCGCTCGTGTGTTGCTTTATTGTCATAACCTCCCGGCAGACACGCGCTTCTGCTGCACCCAGGCTGTTGGGGAGTGTCAGGGTTTGCCTGGCCGTGACCTGCCCCTTGCGCTTCGGGGCCGTCCTGGAACGCAGTTAGATATTGCCTTGGGAAAGCGGAGAGGCCGCTGTGTCATCGCTGGTACAAAAGTTAAATGAATGCAAAACAACTGTTCTCGGAGCACCATTCTAATAGCAGAGCCCCAAAGCCTGAGAACACTGAGGTTGGAAAGCTGGGAGACCAGCGCTGCAGTTCCCCGATGGGGTTCTCTTAATTCAGTATTTCATAATGCCTAAAACGGGCATTTTGCATTAAAATGGCCATTTTCAGCATAGGTGTAAGGTTGATTATTCGAACTCAGGACGCCTTTAGCACAAAGACGTGGTGATGCCATTAAACCTGTTACTGTGGAACTGAACCTGCTGGTCTGTGCTGTGGAATCTGCAGGTTTTCTCATATCAAGTCCGTTGTCTTGGTCCTTTATTTTTCTTATCCCGAGTCACTCAGTCATCCTTGAGGGTCATGTACTGCTTTTAGTTTGTTTTTTGTTTGTTTGTGTTGGTTTATTTGTTTTCCTTTTTTTTTTTTTTTAACTGGAGACAGTAATACTTAGCAATGCCCATGGGATTTAATTGCTTATAGAAGAATCCACTGTGAAAAGTAGTCTTGTCTACTAGTAAGAACAATGGTTTATTCTGAGCAAGCATATGTATTTTATTTATGTTGAAACATTTTGAATTATTATTTTGGTTAAATACCTTTTTCCCCAAAAAGGGTTCTTTTGTCAGTGAGAACCTTACACTTGACTTAGAGCTCAAGAGAGGCATGACAAGAATCTCTAAAGTTCTTGCTTGTTTTAAAACATTAAATTTCATGTTAAACAGATATTGATTGCATATTAACTTCTGTTCTTTCAAGCCTAAATAAATACCTTTAAAAATAATGTTGATTTAGGCAGAAAAGAAACAGTTTTTTAGAGTCTCCTAGTAAATGTTGTACATTTTTTTACTTTTAGGTCATGAAGCAGAACACCCTCAATCAAAAAAAGATGCTGAATCAAAACAAGGATCAGTGAGTACAGTTCAAGTAAAAGATCTGCATAGAGATAGATTTAAAATATTTTAAACAACTAAATGTGAAAATTTGGTACCCACAGGGTAGACTCATTCATCAAATGAAAACAGAACTATTATTATTCAAACAACTTCTTTGAACCAGCAAATGTGATATTCCAAATAATTGCTTGTATTTAAAGCAATGTGGGTAATGCTAACAAGAACATTTTCTTTAAAAGGCGCATGTCAGTACTTCTGAACAATATGAAAGAGACATTTAGGCTTCTGAGTAGAAAATACTTATTCAGAAAATGCCAGTATTAATTTCCAAATAATTACAATGGATAAAATATTTTTAAAATTGTGATATCTCACCATATTCTGTCAAAAGGAGTCTAATACCTTCTGTTAGGTTTGGATGATTTTACTGTGCTGGAAATTGCAGAAGTTTTTAAAGTGCATTTGTAGATTGTCAAGTATTCAGAAAACACATAAATAATGCGATATTTAAATTAGGAATTATAATTCCATATTTTTTAATTGACATAATTTTTTTTTTTCTGTTGAATTGGTTTCAATATTTTTGTCTAATCTGTTGGGGTATTTAGACAGGACACATTTATTTTGAACAGGTGCCTTTGGAAGAAGCAGTGTTGCAGCCAATTCCTATGGAGCAGCTTTTTTCTGCCCCTGTAACCCAATATCTGCTTCCTGTCCTCGGGGAAGTCCCCTCTGGAGAACCCCCTGATCCAAAGAAATGTAAGTAGGAGTATAATTAGCTTGAACCCTGCTGTGATTATTTTTCCTGCATATGGCAAGGGTTTGTAATTTATTTAATTTAGAGTGTTAACAGCAACACCACCTTTGCTTGTGTGGAATTTGCATGGTGAGGCCTCTGGTCTGAAAACAGGGAGCCAGCTTGGCCAGTTGGTCAATGGGAGAAATATCAAATTGTGCATTACAAACCAAGAGCATTGACTAGCTAACTTAGTTAGTTCTGTGCTCTTCTGAATAAGTGACTTTTTATTTAGCCACTTAAATCAAAAATGGAAGGCATTTCTACCTCTGATTTAATAATGCAAAACTAGGATCAATAGACTAAGTAGACAATTGAATTTGAAAACTGCTGTCAAAATATTCTTTACTCATCAGATTACAGATTAGAATGGAAAACAGATCTGAAGTTTTGTCCTTCTACTTTTATCAATTCCTATACTTTATAATAAATTTACCAAGCAGCAATGTGTTTTTATTATGCATTTTAGCCCTTCATTTTGTCTTCTCTTCCATTAATTCTTGCTCATTAGGAATTCCTTATGCAAGTCAGAAGCAGTGTTACCCTGAGCTTTTATATAAATAGTGTTCTCCCAATTATGAGCATTTTCTGGCAGTATATGAAGCAATTAAAGGTATAAAGCTGAGAATAAATTCAGTGTTTCAGCTGTGTTGCCAGAAGAAAACACTCCTATGACTTAATCTTTGCTGATCACACCAAAACCTGAATACTTCCTGAACGGAGAGAGGTGCCAACCCAGGCACCCTCTGCGAGGGGAGGAGTTGGATATATGGAGTTATGTTAAAATCTCTGAAGGAGCTGGCAAGTACGAAGCAATTATGACAAAGAAATTGCAGCACCACTAAAATATAACCTTTGGTTTTTCCTCTGTCTAGCAATTCAGTTTTATGACTAACTCTGATAATGCAGATTGTAAAGGGCATGAGATACCAAAGTGGTCTAACTGCAGCAGCACTGAGTTCAGCACAGGCTAATTTCGTCCTGTCAGGGCAAATTAATTCAAAGAGCTTTTCACTTCTGTGACTAAACTGCTTCTGGTGTCTGAATTTATTCACTTAAAACTACATCTGACATCTCTGAGGCACACTGAGTTTGCAGTGTTGGTGCGCCTCTAATTTGACGTTCACTCGTGTTTGTGTGGTGTTGGCTGGGAAGTGACGACAGACCAGCGGCTCTGTCTGAAGGGAGTGAATCGGCTTTGTCCAAGCTGTGATGGTATTGACAAAATGACTGGTACTGACTTTATGATATCTAATGGCTGTGTTTTTGTGAAATCCAAGTGCTTAGCAGTAAGTGCAGGCTGTCCTGTTTTGCTCAGGTTCTCCTCGAGAATACTTGGAGTTTTACATATTCCCAGTGCTCTTGCCTGGGCTGGCTGCGCTTCTGCACGAAGCAGAGAAGGAGAAGTGCTTTGAGGTTAGTTTGGAGTTTTCATTTCAAATCGCTGGCAGGAAGTTACAGCCTTTTATTTCACAGGCAGTATTTTTTTTATTTGGTCTTTTGCAAGAAAACCAAACACATTAATATTATATAACATATCATGGGTTGTTCTGGATCTGGTTTTAAGTGTTATTTTCTCCAGTAATTCAGAACAGATTACATTCTCTATGAACTTGATCATCATGACAATCTCTAGCTCCCTCCAAATCCTCCTTGAATATCTGATTGTATCAACCCTAAATAGTGTTGTGTTTTAGAGGAGCAGGCTTCCTTGCAGATTAATACATTTCACTCATTTGAGGGTGCTGTACAGAACTTGAGCTTTACCTCATGACTTTTTGCTGGTTCTGGCATTGTAATAGAGATAAATTTTCTATTTTAGCTTTTTCTTTTCTGTAAATTCAATTTAACTGGAAGACAGGGTATCCAGCATGAATGAGCTTGTAAAAATAATAGTTTGCTGCATGTTTTTTTATAAATTTGTTTTCAGTGTATGTCTAGAGAGACATTCCTTATTGTCTATAGGGAATGCTTGAAAACCCACTCGAGCTGGTGCAAAATAAAGCATAAATACATTCCTCATTGTGTCACTGCAGCCTAGCAGAGCCCCAGCAATAGCTCAGGTACTGGGAGCTGGGGGGATTCCCATCATTTCTGCTATTTTCTCAAACCATGGCAATTTGAATTTCAGATCCAAACCTGTACATTTAATACCAGTTCAAATTTTTCTCAGTCTTCACAAAACCTCTTTGTGTCCATAAACTGATGGATTTATAGGCGTGTATATGTATCTATAAGCTGTGATGAATACAGGTGAAATAGGAAAATGATTAATTTACATGACATCTGTAATTCCTACCATCACATCTGCATTACCTAGCCAAGAAGAGATTGAACATATGTATTATTAATCACACTTGTAATAAAATGTATATTGATTTTTTTTTGGAAGCATGTATCCTTTAGGAGAAAGGCATGTCCTAAAAATGGTTTAAAATACAGGCTTTGATAGATGTTAGTTATTTCTGAAGGCAATAAAACTTAAATACGAAGATATTTAAAAAATATTAAAATCCTTAGCAATATTTCCATTTCAAACTCAGAACAAATCTAAGGTTACTTTGTCTATTTTTAATCTGAGAAATTTTGCAGATCTTCAGTGGTACGTATTTTAGAAAATGTGTGTGCTGAAAATGGATTTTGTATGGGTCTGTGTGCTGCTTTGTAGAAAACTACTAAAAGCAATTATTTTCTAATATATAGAATCTTTATAAAAATGAGTTCAGCTTATAGAAAACGCACTTACATGAAAAGATGCCCTGCTACTGAGGAGCCAAGCTTAGGAAAGCAAGCTGATGTCAGGTGATAGTTTTCCACTGTGACCTCATTTCTTCCTCCTTTTGAACAGTAACTAGGAAAACAATAGCTCTTTATGCTTGCCATGTAATTGAATGTTTGTGTTCTTTTCCATTGCTGTCCAGGTGTGTGTACTTGCACATTCTGTTTCCTTATCTGACATAAATTTGTGACTTTTAGTTATCCTTTAGTTTGGTAAGAAATGTCTTG
Organism: Hirundo rustica; assembly: GCF_015227805.2. Taxonomy (NCBI): domain Eukaryota; kingdom Metazoa; phylum Chordata; class Aves; order Passeriformes; family Hirundinidae; genus Hirundo; species Hirundo rustica. The sequence continues at coordinate 8,663,227 of NC_053464.1, forward strand.
TTCCATATGGATTTGGAGGGGGAAAAAAACCCCAACTTGCTATAATTTAAAACGGCTAATGTGTTAAAATGGCTGATGAAATAACTTGAACTGAATTTTAGGATCAAAAGCAGAGTCCTTAGAAACCCAAAGCAGGAACAGGGAGAAAGGATCTTGGGACAAACACATTGGAATACAATTTCCAAAAATAAGAGGACAACGAAGATTCAGAAGATCCAAAAGATTCATGGAATTCAAGAGACAATAGGACATGAATAAGATTAATTGTGATTAAGCTAACTGAAATCATGAAGGATGAGGAAAGAATACTGGGTTTGAATTCTGGCTAGACATGAGTCATTAAAGCCTGTAAAGGGCAGCTGTATAGAATAATCCAGTGGAAGATAAATGGAAGAAGCACTGGAAGGAAGGGAGGAATACTCAAACTGACTGCAATCAATGTTAAATGAGCCCAGGAGAAGAGAGAGGGTAATGGTGAGAGAGAATGAAGAGTGGGATTTTGATGAGAGGGACTAAAGGTTTTTATGTTTTGAAAGGAAATTAAGATGAATGTGAAGAGAAGAAAAAGCTAAATAAGTTAAATTTGAGCAATTGAAATTGTGTCAAGGAAGATCAGATCCTGGGGCCAACAGAGGAATTCAAGGAAGAGACTAGAGAAGGTGCATCCATGTCTGGAGAGAAAAAATTGTACAATCACCCGCTGGAAAGTCAGGAAAGGGAAATGGTTGTGCTGGAAGCGGGGATTTGTGTAGGAAAGATCTTTTTTGAAAGGTGGTAAGGAAATGTAACCATATACATATTTAATTTAAAATAGGCTTTCTTGCATTATGTGATGCATACAAAAAATCTGAAAAGCTAAAGCCTGGAAAAACCACCAGCTGATAGATATATGTACAGACTTCAAACTGACATAAATATGAGAACCTTCTGCAGGAGCTACATTTTTAAATTAGACATGAAAGAAACCTATTAGGTTGCCCAGTGAATTCCCTCACTGGTTTTTTTTTTCCCTACTATAAGTTCTCCTGTGTTTTATCCCATCTGCTGTCAAATGCCTACAGGGGTAAGACTATTTTCTTAAATCTTCTCTCTCATGAGAGCTGACTAATGCACTCATTTTTCAGCATTAAACTGAACAATGTATAAATGTTTTTATTAGAATAACTCTGACTTTTCTTTCTAGTTAGCTATCACGGAAGGAGGAAGCTGTATCAGGCTCTCTAATAGAATGTATTGTATTTAAAATTATGATAGATCAGGGAAAGGGAATGGAAGAAGGTTTTCTAATGACTTTGCCATCTTCTGATCACCAGTATACTTTCATGATTATTACTAAGCACATCATATTTAAACTGAAAAATGCAAAATGAATTCCGAATATAAACAGTTTATAAACACATCTGCAGGTTAACAATGCACATTGTACAGATATTTCCTGTTTTTTATCCGGATTCATGCAGCATAGGAGGAATGTGTCAAAGGCAGGTCAATTTATGTAATTTTTTCCCTCTATAAATGTTGACTGCTGTGCAAGTAATGATTTAATTCGCTAGCAAAATAAACTGTTTCCTGGCAAATAAAATAAAATAAAAAAATATTCAGCTTGATTGAATTCCTCTCTGCTAAGTTCACTGCCTCTAACAAGGATAAAACAAGATGAATTTGATTCCTTTGATGATGGCTGTTTTGACAACCCTGTTCTTATCATTTTTTCCCATTGCAAAGGGAAAGCAATTTACTTAAAACAGATTAAATTACAACTTCTAGATTAAATTGAATTTTGTTGTCAAAGTGTAGAATTTATTCTCTGAAAAAATTCCCTAAGTAATGGAACCCATTTTCATCCTGTGATTGAGAATAGCCTGCTTACAGATTCTGTGCAAGTCAAGATTTGTCCATTTAACATCTGAAGTGACTCATAGAAAGCTCTGCAGTGAAGGTTTTGGTCTCTTAAATGTTCAGGTGTTTGGCTTCTTGGAACAGCGTTTGGAATTAGCATAAGTGTGAAAATTGCACAAGGAGCTGTGTTTCTTCCCAGCCAAGCACTTAATGAAGCCCTACCTGAACCCCAAAGCTTTGGTTGTCCCAAAACAGATCATAAAGGGACATATGGCTCCAGATTAATAATTATTTTATGATGATCTCATCTATTTTCTATTCTTCTGCTATTTTTTTTTTTTTTTCCTGTTGGGGTCAGACTGTATTTCTACCAAGGGTAAGATTCTCTTAGAAAATTAAAAGCTTTCCTGGGAACCCTGTAGGTATCCTGCAGTCCAGCACTAAACTTCACCTTTTTCATCCCTCAGCTACGTGACTGCCCTGTGTTCTTCCCTGGGCTGTCAGCACCTCACACAATGTTCCACTTCACCTGTGGCTGACCCCCAAATTGTGACATATACCATGAACTGAAAGAATTATGCTATGCTGAGCAGTTTTTTCCTGCCTCTCTGTTCACATCTGAGGATAACGCACAGAACAAAGTCATTTTCACGCATTAGATTTTCAATTACATGTTTATTGTGTTTTCCTCAGCTAGTGGTGGTAGTATCTTAACTTATTATATCTTTATCAAGACTTCAGCCCCTTTTGTGACATTAAGCATTTTCCCAAAAGCATTTGACCAGTGTGACTGTTTTCCTAAGAAGCAATTATTACAGCTGAATCTCCTGTTTGACAGGGTGAGTGTTGGGATGGGAGCTCGGCTTGCTTTCAGCTCAGTGGCTGCTGTTGTGGTGAAGCACGGGGCTGCAGGGGCTCAGTGTTTTTAGGGTTTGCTCTGACTGTGTGCATCCAGAACAGATCTCATGTCAGAGAGGTTCTGAAGACACTGATCAAGCTCTTCTGTTATTCCAACCAGAACTCCATGTGCTATTCTCCGCATTATGGTTACTGTGCTTTGTGATAAGCAGAATGAGCACCTGTACTCATTTATACATTCAGTCTGTCAAGATGGAACGTGGAGAGGAAATCCTTAAAAAAAAAAAAAAAAAAAAAAAAGGGATTCCCTAATTCATTCTGGCTTTATCAAATTCAGGCTCTGAATGGCTGGCTGTGGTACTGGCTGCGTGAGTCCCTAAGGATAACCTGCTGCAAAACATTTTGCAAAATTCTCTTTGCTGGTTAAGATTGAGAGCTGGGAGCAAACGGCACAAATGTTTTGCTGTGGAGCTCCAGGTTTTGAACTTTTTACCTGGTTCTATGTAATGTCCATGGTTTCTCTGGCCAGACAAAAGCCTTCCTTTGGTTTTGCTTTTCTTTCTGGACCACCCAGCAGATGATTTGGTCAGAGCAGCCATACAATACTTGCCTGTGTGTATTCACAACGTCTTCAAGCTGGTTCCATGCAGGAGGAAACAATATCCAATCAATGTTCCTTCTGTGTTTTGGAAGAAATGAAGTATTTTGAGTATGATAATAGAACTTGAAACAAAATGGCAAGGAATTTGCAACGTATTTTCATGTGTGAATGAGTTCTGTTAATTTCTTCACAACGACATTGCCACTTAGAGACCATTCAGAGATCTTTGTTCTGGATATACTGCGGCAAATATCAAGATAATATATGTAGAATTTTCTCACTCATAGTTTGTTTTGAAATCATTCCACAAAATTTCTAAAATTTTGGCTGAGCCACTGACTGTTGGCAGTAGCAATAAAGAGTAGACAGAGTAATGTACTGTATATTTTATTTAATAAAAGCAGTCAATTAAACATATGATCAATCCAAAGATAATAAATAATTTGAAACTATCTTCTTTCTTTAGGGAAAAAGAACCAAATTTATTCCCTCTGATTTCCTAACTGAGTGGTTATACAAGTAAGTTAATCATGTTTTTTGCTACTAAGTATGTTCAGTGATTCCAAGGCACTAATTTGCAAATTGAATAGCTGAAATTTAAATTAATATGAGTTGTTTTCCTTTTTCTTTAGCAATAATCCAGAGAGGAAAGATGAGTCATTCACAGAATTGTTTTCCATTCCTTTTGTTAAGGACTGGCTAAAGGACCAGTAAGTTATTGCAGTACTCAGAATTATCTTTTCTGCTTTTATTCTTTTGCCCCTGCTATCCCAAAAAAGTAATACAGCCTCAATGTGTTGCAGCTGAGCCCTCAAAAATGCCCTTTACTGTGTGCAACAAAGAACTATGTGATAGTTTCTAACTGGCTGGAGTATTACTTACAAGGTTTTGTACCAGAATTTTTCACAGATAAATTAATTTTGAATTCCTAAACATTTTAATTGTAGAATGCAGGACATTTGAATAGTCTGGTAGTATTATGAACATCTTTGTACTAAGGAGTAAAGCAATGTTTTCAGTGCTGCTTCCACCTGTGGAAATCTTCAAGAGTATAGTCAAGAGATTCTTCTCTAACTCTAAGCAACTGCTTTTGAAATACCTGTAACAATCCTTGGTGTCAGGATGTATTTCTGCACATTTATGACTTTGAGAAATGAGCACTTGTTTTTAGCAGCCTCCATCATATATTCCATGTTATTTTTGTAGAACCAAGCAGCAAAATAGTTTTGAAAGAAATGCTACTGTCCTTGAAACTGCATGTACTTTAAAATATAGCTGCTCTGTGAGAAAAGCAAAGGATTAGTCCACAGTGAGGGAATAAGAAACTAGCAGAGGTCAGATTTTAAAGAAAATTTTCAACTTGAAAACTTAACTGGAATCTGGATTGGTAATTGGTGAAAACATAGATATTAATATCTTTGTAGATATATTTACTTTGTTATGTGATGTAAGTGGAACTTGAGCTTTTTTCAGTTCTTGACTTGAAACCTTGAGACACCAGTGGGACAAGAGGAAAGCTCCTTATCACAGGTCTTTGTGGATAAGCTGGTAGTTGTGTCCAAAGGGTTAACTTTGATTCCCTGAGAGGTGCTCATGTGGTCAGAGTTGTGCAGGACATTTCTGCAGTACCAGCCCCCTTTGGAGAATGATCCATCCATCTCATCTCCGACACCTGCAGCCATGGCTCTGTCCTGCCCCTGCTGTTCAAACCTGCCTCTGGTGGGACACTTCTGTTTCCTTCTGTCAAACACAGTTCTTGCCAACACGATGCCCATTTAAGGCTGTGGTTGAGTGCTTTGTAAAGTGAGCATGAGCTGCAGCCTGGCTGTTGTACCCATTTCTCAAGCACACAGAAGAGCCCTTGGCCAGTAAGGCAGTTTTGATACCGGTTTGTGAGGATGGATGTTTGTACCAAAGATAAAATCTCAAAGATCACGGTTTTACAAACGTTTCTCTTGGAGGTAAAGCTGAACAAAACGTTCCCTGCTCTCTCCTGTTCTTCACCCCTGCTTGTCGCACCCTAACACCACCTTGTCTGTTGTGCTTGATTATTCTGATCAGGGCCCTACTCTGAGTTAGGAATCTCTCTGCCAAAACATGTGAGGAGGGTTTGTACAGCTATTTACAACAGATAATTTCTCCAATCTGCTTCACCTTGGAGAGTGGCAAACCTGTGTATTGGCACAAACAAAGGATTTAAATGAAGGGCTCAGGGCAAGGTGAATAGAACAAATGAGCTGCTAAGATAGAGAGGTGGTGGCAGGAACTGCCTAAGTCAGCTCTGCCAACAAGAGAAATACACTGTGGAATCACAGCCTGAATGACTCAGAGCTTCTGTTAGCAGTGGTGCTCCTAAATAACGTAGTGACAGCTCCACAAGGACACTGGAGTGTCAAGAGTCCTGCTTCAGTTGATACACTTCAGCTTAAATCCTCTAAAAAAGTAGGCCTTTAAAATAATAATTATTAAAATTATTTTTAAATAACTACTTTTAATGAGATTATCCTAAAATTACAGATTTAAAAAATGCTGCTTCTGAAGTAAATATTATTCTAGCGAAGTGAAAGGCTGAAATGTTAAAAAATAATAAAAAGAAAAGAATTTATTATTATATCCTGGGTATGTCATAAATAGTTTATTATTATATCCTTCCAGCTATCACACTTGATTGATGCTATGATTTTTATTTCCATTTCTATTTTTAAAGGAGTTTTCATTTTTTTAACAGGATTAAGAATATATGAGACAATATACTAAAAAGTGCTGGTCAAATTTTGATGGGAAACATTCTTATGCCAGCTGTTTAGATGGATTTATCAGTGCCAAGCAGTCTTAATGCTTAAAAAAACCCAACAAAAACCACCAAAACAGAAAAACCCCAGAGGAATATTGTTTTTGTTCTATCAGAGATCCAGCTTTTTAAAAAATATTCCATACTTGAGTGTGACTTTTTTGGCTCTCCTCCAGTGCCTCCAGTTTCTTCTTTGAAGCTCACTTTTTAAAAATTTTTTTAAGAATAGTCAAAGCCACAGTCTTATGAGCTTCACTTTCTGTGCACTGCATTTCTAAACGAGATCTTGCAGCCTACTTTTCCCTAATAAGGACACCTAAATGCTGCATCAGTTTTCAGAATTTTAAATGCAAACCTTGTACCTTCAAAACCTAGTTATTGCAGGTGAAGGAGCTGGTAAAATTCGACTTTGTTGCCAGGTTTAGTGTAATAATTGCTGTGACATCTTTGTGTAGGTACCTTGTCTTCCACTGAGTTCTGTACGTTACCAGTAGTGCTGACAAAATATTATATCCCTTGGGAATCTTCAATTCCACAAGCAGATTTCAAAAGCAATAGAGGGAGCAGCTTCAGTGCTGACTGGTAATCTCCAGATCACATGCCAGACATTTCTGCTGCCTAAAAGGACAGCTGCACCTTGCAGAGGGCAGGGAAGTGGAGTCTGAACACAACCCCAGCACACGTTTGTTGGGCACTTGCTGAGATACAAACTGATGTACCTGTTCCTCCATTCGAGGCTGCTGATAGAACCAGGTAAAGGAAATAGAATTAGAGCTGTGAATGTTTTGTAATCCTATAAATATGCTAATGAGCACCACAGTTGCCTTTTGTCAGCATTTTCCAGTGGTGTTTCTGGTTGAACAGCACTGAAGCTCAGTTGAAAGTAACCAAGCTCTGTGTACTGAATCGGGGCCAGGGAAAGTCAGTGAGCTCTGATTATGCTCTGATCCCTGTGAAATTTTACTTTTCTGGCAAAGCCGGTCTGAGTAACATGGCAGCATCATTTCCCAACCTTCTTTAGCAATTAATGAAAGAAATATGAAGGAACCCATAAAACACTGTTCCCCTGCTCTGAAAACCAGTGATATTATAGAAGTCTGTCATGTAAACTTAATAATATGACAGCATTGTTCAGCATAACCCTTGACCTTACATCCAGTGAGAGAGAGCAGTATATGGTATATGCACCTACATTTGGAACAAGCATAAGGATTTCCTGGCTTTTGAAGTTCAGCTAAAAAATAATTTGCAGGATTTTTTTAATCTGCATTTCCTTCTTTTTTATTAGAGATAAAGGACACATTTCCTGGTTTAATCTGTGTGTACCAAAACAAGTGTACAGACACAGAAAATAACTTTTATCCTGGCTTTACTGAAGTGGGCAGCTAAGATACAAACGATTACTAAATTTGGGGTGGTGGCTTTTTGCCAGATATCTGTATACACATACATACACATTGATTATTTTTTCTGCCTCCCCCAGATATTTTAATTGGGTGAAGTCTGCTGGTCTCAGCTGCCTTTACAGTTGACTTCATTGTCGGCTCTCAGATGGCCAGTAGGGGTAATTTTGCATGGGTGACTGATTTTTTTTCTTTCCATAACATGCCCAGTTCCTACAGGCTGTGCTTGCTGCACACTGCCGTATTTCATTGGTTTGTGTCTAAACCAGCCATGTTTGGAGGATGCTTGACTTGCCTTATATTTTCTTCTTTTATTTTCTTTAATAATTTGAGCTTTAAATAACATTTTATTGTAATAACAGAAGGCGCAACAAATGCATCTCCATGTATGTTATTCTGTGTGTTTCCAAGTAAAAATTGCCATTCAACTGATGTGGCAGAACTGAAGTTAACGAAGGAGAATTTTTTAACTTAAAAACTGTATGTTAAAAGACTGGAGAAATTTTCTGTGTAAAATATTTATATTTTGTAATGGTGCTTTATGGGGTTGAAGGTTTTATGGCTGTAATATCTGGTGCAGTAAAAAATGCTTTAATTTATGTAAAGGTCAATGAGAAAACTGAAAACTTATTAGTGCTTTGTGACATGTTCCTAATGTTGCTATTGGAGCACTAAGGGGAGCTTTCCATGTTTTCGGCATACAAAGTCTGACCTAAAGTACACAAACATAGATGGAAATTTTCCCGTTGACATGAATGGCCTTTGGAATAGGTCCATGTTTGCTTTCCTTCAGTCCAGGCCCACAAACACTCTCACAGACTACATAAATATTGGTCCTACGAGAGAGAAAGCTGAGGCAATGCTTTGTGACTTCCAAAATATGTAGCAAGTATGCAAGCACAGGAGAGCTGAGCTGGAGCATTAAAATGGGCACGTCCTCCCAAGGAGAGCGTATTGAGGCAAGAAATCCACTGCGATTTTCAGACAGAACTGAAGACAAAGGATTCTTGCTCTGCTATTTTTTGGCATGTTCTCATTACAAAGACTTCTTGCTGTGCTTCTTCTAATTCCTCTGACATTCTTGTTACAAATCACCTGTTCTGCCTCAGTCTCCTGTTGGTTACATGACTCTGTCTCTCCACATAATAACTTTCTCATGTTAGTTCCACACTGTCTTGTCTTTTTATCATGTCTTTTCTTTATTATAAATAGATGAGCGAGTCTATAAATAGTTGGTATGTTTTTAAAAGTTGAATGCATATTATCACTGTGGTCCCTTTGATAACACTCAAATGTATTTATAATATTTTTTAATTCAATTTGCTATTGACAGTATAAAGGAACTTTTATTTGGACAAGATGATAGAGAAGAAGAGCTCTGGTTAGCAGGAGTCACACTTTAATATGTCTACTTGGTTTCAGTTCCTCTTTTAGGAAGTTTAAATTTGGTTATTCCTACATTTACTGTCCTGCAAAAAGGTACTCTCCATATAATGCACTAAAATGTTTTCTTGTATATTGTAAGGGGTTTTTTCCTCAAATACTAATAATCTTATTCTAGTTCATTTAGATTGTTGCAAAAAACCCCTAGTGATTAGGAATTTATTTCTGACTGTGGAATAGTTGTATTAATATTGAAAATGTTTGACCTGTGAAAATGTTCCAGAGTATTTTTGTCAAGTGTCTGTGGGAATATTTCCCTGGAAAACTGAGAGGCTTATACAGTGCCTGTGTAATATTTGATCAATATATATAATTGATTTTAAATACCAGGTCAGATGAATCAGTACTTCAGTGTCTAATTGCTTATGAACCACCATTTTCCTGCTTTTTGGGTAAATGACCTTAGTAGTATTTATAAGCAGAGATTTTGGAGGCATTTATTTTGAATCAAAACAATACTTTTTCATTATTGCACACTTTTGGAGATCTAGGTAGGCATGTGGGAAAGACCTAAAGAAGGCAGCTATTGCTGTAGTGTTTCTAGATTCTATGAAATACAAAAGATAACTACTCTGAGAAATTTCCGGGAGAGTTTTTTTGGTTGTTCAGACCAGCATGTGATTTTTTTGAGAATTTCCCAAAACAAAGACTTTCTCAGAATCATTTTTTAAAAAGCCATGCGATCACCATGGTCATTTACTTGTGTGTCTTATATTTACCCCTATTCTTTGGTCTGTTCTAGATTATGAATTTTTCAGTGACTCTGTCATTGCCTGTGTTCATACATGATGTAAATATTCAAGAACAATAACCATCACAGTCAAACTAAAGGTGAAGTGAATGTGGCTGTGACCATTGTGTTGAAACTTAGGAGGGCTCATCCTTTTCATTAGAGTTGCTTCAGTATTTCTAGAGAAGAGCTTTCTAAAAGCAGAGAGAAAGCCAGGCCGTTCTGTGACTGCACCTGGAGATTCCACTCTCACCTGCACACCACGAGCCCCAGGCACTGCTGCTCTCTGCAGGCACCTGGCTCTAGGGCTGCTGCTTCAATGTGGGGGTTGTCAGCTACTGACAGGAACAGATTGGAACAGGAAGAGCCATTACAAAACCCTGAATTAGACGTACTGAAAATTTTCTTGATTTTTTTCTTATATTTTGTTTCCAAGGCAGGAATCAGGCCTATTTGTAAGGCAGATTGGGAATGTGAAGGCAATCAGAGTTTCTGGGCATTACTGTGTGTAAATACTGCTTGAATTCAGTGCCCATCACTGTGACTATGAACTCCCAGAAATTATTTTGTCTCTTTTGGAGACAAGATAATGGAGGCACTCTTTTCCTCCCTTTTTCAGAATTCATTGAGACCCCCAGCTTCTGTCCATGAGGAAATCAGATATGTGTCTTCATTAAGAACCTTTTTCCATGCCTTGTACATTTATTTAATGCAAGACTGTTTTGTATCTTCTGGGTGCAAAATTCTACTTGCATAATGTCATATAAGTAGTGAATATCTCACAGAATTGAGATCTGTACAAGTTTGCTCAGAAAGCGAGAAACTTGTTTCTGGAATTTGACTTTGGTCAGTGTCTGCTTTATGCCGATTTGGTAAAATAAAATACTTAAGAAAAATGATTTTTCTGATGCTCTTTTACAGGTGCAACTTAAGTTAAACAATATATGTATATCTAAATAGATATCACTGTTTCATATGTGGGCTTTTAAGATCGTGAATAATCAAGGACTAAATAAGCAGAATGTAGTTAGTGTACATTTTACTGTCAGTTTGCATCTTGGAGGCATACAGCTGTCTTCCGCCACAAATGACAGACTCCTCTTGCCCTCCTTCCCTGCTGAGGGGTGATTGCATCTGCTCAGATCCTATTTTTATTTGACCTGCAGACAATTGTGAATATTCTCCATTTATTCCCTTAGACCAGACTGGGGACCTGACTTCTGGTCTTTAAAGCTGTGCCGTTGAAAGGATTGATATCTGCCAGTGACTGTCATACTAAAAATTAATCCCTGTTCTTGCTTGACTTTTTATATTGCTTTCTCAGTTTTAGTATTGGATTATAAGCTAGACATTTTTATAATTTGCAAATGAAAGCAAAGAAATGCTAGGGTTGACCTTGCAGGCTGGGAGAAATCTCAAGTTGTTCTTTGGAGATGTACTTATTCTTAGAGAAGGTTCAGTGTCTTTGATATAACTGCTGTAAAATATGTAGGTCTTCCTGTGATTTTCCCTAAGTTGTGGTTTTCAAAAAGATCTAAAATAGAACAGAGGATGAAAGCTTATCAGGGAAACCAGCACAGTCCAACTTCAGATTTTTAGGTCTGATTATGAGAAGCTGTTATCTCAGGAAGCCTTGCTTGTCCAGCACTTATGATTTCCCCTGAGCAGGAGAAATGCTAATTAATGTTCACAGAGCTAAGACAGTTTAGCTCAACGGAGAGACCGCTTTTTATTTTTGCCTTATTTCGACTTTTCCAAACAGACCAAGGCTTTACTTCACATTAAAATAAATGTAGGCCAAAACCCAGCTGACATGATGATGAGACCAATTTAGCTGAGTACACAGACTAAAACGGTGGAGTCAGTTTAGCATTAGATAAGAGGAAAGGCTGTGCTCCAAGTTGAAATTCTCCTGCAGTGAAGACAAGCCCTAAGAGAAAGACATCAGAGAGCATAGGAAGCTTACTAGGGCAGAGACTAATATGAATGAAATTAAGTGAAAGGAAAATGGAAGCTGTCAAGCTTCCTAGCTTGGGCTGTAATATGCCATAAATAAATTTCCCAAAGAAACTGCAGCATTTTAGCCAGAAAATGTAAGCCTGCATAAATAAGTAGCTTGTTATTGATGGGCTTTGCAGTGTGTCTGTATAATATAAATACTGGAGATCATGTTCCTGCATGGGCTGCGTGTGTCTGTAGGTGGGTTCTGCATCCAAGTTCCTCATGTTGCGTTCTTCCAAGTCAAGGCTGTGTTCAGTCTGTTCCCCATGCAGGGAGAGTGGCTCTTGGCAGCCATTCCAATGCTGTGCCAAAGCTTCTCTTCAGAACTGGGATTTTCATGAGTTGCAGTGTTATTACCCTGTAGTTCATTGGCCACAAATTACATTTCTTATAAAAGACAGTATAGAAACAAATTTTGTTTTGTCCTTTCCAATGGATGATTTTTTATCATTCTGTCTGAGAAATAAATCAACACCCCATAGGAAATGGCTTTTCAGGAGCAAGGTTTGATACAGTCATTTGAGATTTTGCTGAATTTAAAATTTTAGTGACGGCTGAATTTAATTACTATCTTGTTCTCATTAGAATTGGTAGCAACAGAATCACCAAATATGTTTTCGATCTACTGTATATTTTGGCTGAAATGGCTGAGTTCACAAATGTACTACATTCTTTTATCACCAAAAAAAAAGTGTATATGGTATCAAAAGTAAAATTTCAGCATTTTAAGAACTTGTTTAGACATTTCTAAACACGGATTCACGCTATGCAGAGATGATAATCATTATTTTCCAGCACGTTTTAATTTAAAGTGACACCATAATGTAAACGAATGTGCTAAGATATGTTTATATTCTATTTCATGTAATAAACATTTACATCATAAGTCTGTTCATTGTTGCACACACACTAAAACCTTCCCTGCTTTACAAATGTCAGCCTGCTTCCCTTGCCCACCTCCCACTGCCACCTCAAACCCTACCATAATAGGGCAGTTTGAAATACATGTGGAAGGGTAAGAAAGATGCCTGTTCTTCCTGTGCCGTTTGTATATTATTGTTTTAAGAAGGAATTAATGTAGTGTATATAACAATGTATTTGTAAAAGAAATAGTCTTTGTGCATTTTGTTTTCAGAGCAATAAGAAATTGTGTCTTCGAGGCTCCTGAACATTTCTATTTTTGATAAAATATACTGTTAGGAAAAAAAGTATTTTACATTTACAGGCTGAGTGTTTTAAAAAAAAATTTTTTTTAAGTCCTAGACCACCAATTCCTCTATCTCTGCTTCTATCAGAAGAAGAAGCAAGCATACTAATTCAGTCCTTCTGGAGAGGTTATCGGGTAAGAGTAATCTATAATTATTTTGCTTGATGTTGAAAACTGTAGGACTGTGAAGGCCCCAGGGAAAATCCTTACATAAATTTTAAGTAGGGGATACTATAAATAGCTGCTGAGACCCCTATGGTTCATTGGCTTTGGATGTTGCTCTGCCTTATGCCTAGTGACTACAATTTTTTTCACAGGCATTTATGCTGATGTAATCTTACTGTTTTCCTCAACAACAAAAAATCCACAGAAATTTGATTTTCCAAAGTACAATTAACACTGAACAATTTTCTTTCTTTAACTGAAAATTGCTTTGGGTAGTTCTCAAGGATGGAGTATAACACTTCGTGCAGGGATATGTGAGTGAGTGTGGAGATGCACGAGGAGGATTGGTGAGGTCTGTTGAGAAATAAAAGCATACAGAAAGAAATGACAAGGAATTGAGAATGAGATGGGATTTGTGAGAGGCATGAGGCTGTTATTCAAGGAAAAGGGAAACAAAATGACAAGCAGATGTTGTGAGGCATACTAGTAACACCGCACTAGTGCCATTCCCAGTTTAAGGGGGAAGAGCAAGGTGCATAAAATAAATGCAAAGAAAATTGTCCAGTGCTATTATTTTGGAGGGTAACAGCCATGCTAATCCTAGGATGCTAAATAAATTATTTTGAAAATCCTGAACACGTTCTGTCAAATATATATTTTTAAAGCTCTAATACCTTCACACCTCAGGAAGAAATGGACTTCAAATTCAGGTGAATTTGGGGATGGAGAAATATCTTTGACTTCCTTTATCAAAACTTAAGCTTCTAAGTACCCTCCAGATATAGCAGCAATTTTGTTGTGATGGACAGGGAGACATCTCTGGATGTCAGGTGTTCTTTAAATAACAATCAGTATAAAACACTCTCTATTAAGTTCTTTACTATTTTTAACAAGCATGAATATACAAGTGGCTCTATAATGTGCTGTGCAGCCAAAGACAGCGAAATACCTTGAAATGTTCTTCTTGACTGATGGATTTTTGTGACTTTCTGCTTCTTTGTTTTCCTTTCTTTTTCTTTTTTTAAGCAGAGACAGCATTGACACTAACATTAATTAGCACTGACAGTATCCCTGCAGGCATCCTTACAGTGGAGGCAACCATTATCCAATAACAGTTATGTTTGCTGAACACCGCAAGGTTGCTCAGATATCTTCTGCTTCTCTGAAGGGCACAATCCTTCCTTGTATAGATGAACTTCAGGATTTTCACACGGGTATTTATCATTCTAAACCAACTCCCAGAAATGAGAGAGAAACTCTAGCTGTAAAAGGTAGGAGACACAAAAAAATAATTCAGGCTATAAAATTAGCTATTAATGTTTTACCTTTTTGGAGGTGAAAGAACATGGAGTTCTAAAAATTAAAAATTGCAATCAGAATATAAAATAAAAATCATTGGTAGCAAATTACTACGTAGGGCAATGTGTTATCCCTTGGGCTTGCAGATTAAAAGAACACTAAACTTAAATGGGATTTCATCATATTAATGATAAGTATGTTACGAAAAATTACCAAAGAATTCAGATTATTTGCTTTTAAAATAAATAACTCAGTCAGCTAACACTGATTTAATGTTAATGCTGATAATAACTGAATACTTAAAAAGAATGCCTTTTTGCATTCTAAAGATATTATTGTGTCAAAATTTTAAACTATTTTCTGAAGTTTTTCATTAAACCGTGTTTTATAATTCAGAGGATTTAGAACTTTGAAAATACTGCTTGTGAAATAAAAATTGACACGGTGTGATAATACTGGGTAACTAAACGTGAGCACACAGATATGTGACACTGTGATGGAGAGACAGGGTACTTCATCCTTGCTCTTCTGAGACACATCTTCTATGGACTCAGACCATTTTTTGAGGTTTTTTGTTGGCCAAATTGACTTAGGCAGTAGAGTTTATCTAGTTATATAACTGACTGAGCATCATGTTCTTGTCTTGATCCTTCACTTGTTTCTGCTACCTCCAGCTGTCTGAGCATGCCAGTATAAAAAACACATGGCAAAAAATGCAAAAATGGATCAGGCAATAAAGGTTTTTCTATGTAAAGGGGGAAAAGAAGCTATAGGAGCTCTAGAAGCTCTCAGAATTTTGAGAACTCTGATAATAGAACATGATCAAAACAGTAAATTCATCCTTATCTGCAGCAGATTTCAGAAAAACACTTGTTTAATTATTGTAGTAATAATGGTTGCCATTAACCAAGTCCTTGCTGCAATCTTTCATACAAAGACATTGATGGGCACTGACAATTATTTCATGTTTAATCAAGAACTGAATTCCAGAACAAAGAGCAGTGGAAAATTCAACTGCTGAGTTCTCTGAGGAGGTCACAGAAAGGATAACAGCATCTTGAGAGGGCTCTTTGAGGGCCAGGAGGAGCACTCAAGTAAGACTTGAGACAGCTCTGTCATCAGAATTCTTCCTTTTCACTTTCACTTTTTTATTGAGGTTCCATTCATCAGTCACGGGCCAAGGCAGTATTCAGCTAGGTGTCAATTTTCCAGGCACTTTTCCAACAAAAGATGATATATTCCTTCACCCGCCTACTGCAGGATCTTTGCTTAGTGCCATTTTTTTAATGAGGTCTTTTTAATCTCTAAAATTTGCATAACTATTCTAGACTAACATAGATTTTTTATTAATAGAATTTCCTCTGATGTCTGTGGGTAAACCTTTTGTGTTATCCTTATCTGTTGTGCTACATGTTCTCACCTAGCACTGAAAACATGGGGGATTTGACTAAATCTTGTAGTATCTTAGAGTTGAAATTGGCCAGCATTATGTAAATATTCAGTGCACTTTATGCACTCACATCCTTTGAGCAAAAGCTGAAGATAAAAATGCTTCAATTTTGCTTTGTATCTTGCAAAGTGTAGTTGTGCTTTTGCTATCACAGTTTATATTGCTTTCCAGCAAGCTGTGGCTACCAGCAAAGGCTTAAACCCAGAAGGTCACACAAATACTCACTGTTATTTACAGCAAGTGTAGGAGTGAACTCTCCCTTCAAAGCTAAGGCACCTCCAGGGCTTCAGGCAGGGCTGGTCTGCAGGAGAGGTGTGTCAGTTTTTTGGACAAGTCTTGACTCTCTCTTTATTTACCTGGAGATTTTGCTGCTAAGTCATGGCTTTTTCATCACGTTAGCATTGCACTCTGGCTTCAAAACAGCAGAACTTTCTAAGGAATTACCAGTATGCTGAACTACATTATAACTATGCTGAACTATAATCTATTAAGTATATTTGGAACTTTTTAATATATTTTGTTACATTCCTGTCACCTGTTTTAATGCAGGTGGCATATCTGTGTTCTTTTTTCCTTTATTTGGTCACTTTTCTAAAAAGACACTTTGCTCTGGGAGCTCATTTTACTGCTTGAATTTAATGCTGACTTTGGAGTATTTGAGTATCTGACTCTACCTTTATCTCAGAACTCTGTATTTCCCTGTGTATTTCACTGCATTGTCACTGTGTTATTTGCTTAGGGAGACTATACAGAATCTACTCTACTTGCCTTCTATCTTTTAACTGTTAAGTATTACTGTCTTTACTTTCAATATACAGAGACAACTGTGGCCCTGTCATGAGCCAAAATACAGCTAAAGTTGTAAATGTTTTCATTTCTCTATCCCCCTGCCTCTTTTACTACTGTCATTTTTATGCCTTTGTCCCATAAGCATTTCCTTAACCCTTTCCTATGCAAACAAACAGACTCCATGTAATAAGGAATTTTTTGGCTTATGAAAGCATACATGGCTGCATAAAAGAAAAAAAATCTCTTGCCAGCCTAAAGAAATTATCCTGTGTTTAGATTATATTTTATTTTTGCAAATAGTATTTGATGGATTTAATAGAATATTATTTTATTTTTTGTATAGCTGAAGATGTCACTAGTAGCTGTGACTTCTTTAATTTTTAAAATTTCATGGCAACCTTGTAAGAAGTCCTTATAACTTTTATAGAAGATACTGCAGAACTATATCAGTATAATGGAATATTATTGGAGGTCTAAGATGTATCTGATCTCAAGTCACTGAGCAAAAGTCTTGGCTGTTTTTATTGATCAAGTAACCTTGTATTGTATTTCTGCTCTGCCAGTGCACTGTCTGAAACAGCAAGTTATCTTCTCCTAAGTGAATTGAAAACTGCTATGGGAGTTCAGCTACTGTTTATTGCATTCTCAGTTGCAGCACAGAGGAGAAATCCTGGGAGGAAAGAATACTTTTGATAAATAATTTGTACTGTTTTCTTTAAGGTTTGGGGTTTTTTATAACTAGTGGAAAACTAAGTCGGGCTCTTTCGCTCTGTATGTGTCTTAGCAAAGTGGGAGAAAAGCAGAGTGTTAAGGAGAAGAGCATATAATAGAGTTCAAGTCACAGAGCAAACTCTTCACCATATCCTGTAAGAATGCAATAAATACCATTTTATTTAGAAATTTTCTAGGGAGCTAAGTGGTTATCTTCCTGCAAGCAAAAATGCGTCCAGGAGAAACTGAGCTTATTGCTGCTTGTTTCTACCATGTTGTTCCATTTCAGACTGAATTACTAGGACATTGAATCTTAGAATCATGGCAGTGTTTGGGTTGGAAGGGAACTTAAAGATCATCCATTTCCAACATTTTCCTGCTGCTGTGGGCAGAGACACTTCCACCAGACCAGGTTGCTCAGAGCCCCATCCCACCTGGCCTTGGACACTGCCAGGGATGGGGCAGCCAAGCTTCTCCAAATAATGAAGCATAATGACATTTTTATATGTAACATTTAGGAAAAAAACTCCAAATCTCAGAAACTGCATTTTTAAAACAATTGTATTACAATTTGAGTATGACTCTAGAGAATAATCACCAGTGTAAGGTAATACTGGCATGTCCCTTTCCACTGTTCTTCAGGACACTTGTGCACTGGAGGTAGTAATTGTGTGAATGCCAACAACGGGCAACACACTGCTAATTAATCAAATCCTGCTTACAAGTGTAAGTAGCAGAGTGGTAAAAGCTGTTGATGTAGAGCTGGTTCACATCTATGTTAGTAGGAACTATGCCAGTACAAAAACAATACTAGAAAAATTCAACTTACATCTAAATGAAATCAAGGCCTTTGACTGTTGTAATTTTTTTTTTTTTTTTGTGGAAGCAGAATTATGCCTTTCAAGGGGTGATTGACAAAGAATAGATATCATGTAATGCAGACCAATTACTTTAAATAACAGATTAATGGCTCTGCTGTTAGTGAAAATTGTGTGGGTGGGATTGCCAGTCAGCCTATTTGCAGCTGATGGCAGGTGTGAATCAGGCTGATGGAATAAATTTTCTTCTGTATGACCCTTCATGCTCCTCTTCTGCTCTATTATTTTGGTCAGTGGGTTGGTTTTATAGTATTATGCTTTTATAAAGGCACTAATACCCTTCAGCATAAGGCTTTAGATTTTAATTAACTCAAAGAATTAGCATCCCACTGCAATCTCATTCTCAGGAGTTTTTAGTAATCAAAGTGATCCCCTAATACACATATTTATATTTTCAATTGGATTTGTCAATTCTGTGGATTTTATTTCTGTGTAAGCTGAAAGCTGTAAACCTCTGGGATTTTGCCTTTACCTCAGGCCCAGCAGAGAGGATGGCTGTCACATATTTGCCCAGCCACAGCTTTGTGGAAAAAATTGTATCCTCATCCTGGGTAACACAAAGGTATATAATTACAGTTTTCCTTTCTGATGCCACTTTCACAGGTTCGTTGTGATAGTGAAATACAAGAGCTACGTCAGTGGCAAAAGAAGCTCTGGGAGGAGAGGCACATTACTGAGGTAGTGAAAAAATTCTGGACTAAACAGGAAGCCAAAGGTAAGTGAATTAAATTGTGGGTCGTTTGGTTGGTTGGTTTGTTTTACATTGTGTTGAATTTTTATACTTTGAGTTGTATTAAAAAATAGGCCACACAGTAGGACACTAATCCCGAGAGAGAAGGCAATGTCTGGTGGAAATGCTTGGATGCTTCTTTACAGTCAAGACTTATTCTACTTGAGTTGCATGTGCAGCTGAAAGTGGTAGTGAAAAATACAATATAGGGCCTAAACTCAATAGTTTCAGAAAACTATGACAATTTGCTGGCACAGTATTTTCTAGGGCAGGATTAGACACCTACCAGCTACTCATCATGTAAAGCTGATTTTTACCAGATGGGTTGTAGTACAATTTTTCTGAACTGTGTGATTTCTGGTAAATATTCTATTGGCACTTTCCTGTAGTCATTTGCAGCAGAACTTAGCCTGTACAGATCTGAAAAAAAAAAAAAAAAAAAGAAAACAAACCCAAACAACCTAAAAAATTGCCAAGGAAAATAAGGCCAGACTGCTTCAAGAACTGGCACTGTAATGTGTTATTTTTTTGCCCTGTTTGTGGACTAGGCTTTACTGAGAGGGTCAGGTTACCATTCACTTAAGCACACAAATAATCATGATCATCAAATTATGATTACTTGCCCAGCCTCTTTGTCTGCTAATGCAGGATTCACTGGCTCCTCAAGCAGTCTGCATTTTCCCATCCTCTGTGGGCTGACTCAGTCCATGCAGGGCAGTGACCTCCACACCCATGGCAGGAGCTGAGGAGGTGTGAGCTCATTCAGTTGTGGTGTTCAGGTGTTGAAGAGAGAGAAAATGATGGAGCAGTCAGCACTGTGTGCCCTCCAGTCTGATGGCAGTGTCACAGGTGTGCTCTCATGGCCAGCCTTTGCCCTGAGCTATGTAAGAGTGATAATTTTTGGTGGCAGGAGTTTGTTACAAGGGCTGTGTAGATTCTACAAACATTTATTTATATTTATGTTGCAGTTTTAATCTATGAAATATCAGGCTATCTATGAAAAATCATATATCAAAACAAGGGAAATCTGTGTTTATATATGTGTTTGTATACATGAGGTGTTCATATGCAGTAAGGGAAGTAGAATTCTTGGGTTTAGTAGCTTGGACCTAAAAGATTAAATCATGTAACAGTAGTAACAGTGCACAAAAATGATGAAGAGATAAAATCAGTGAGACATTAAGTTGTTTTCCAGCAGACTTGACTGACACATAAAGAAAATTTTGGCAGAGCAACCAAATTTTCCTTCAAGTGGGATTTCATAGCCTCTCTACTACAGTTTATTATGAGTTGACTTGGTAAAAAAATGTAGGCATCTTTTCCTTTTAAAAGAAAACACAGATCTATCTGGGTTTAAGTATCTGAAAACAGTGAATTCAAATTTCCTATCATAAAATTATTCTCATTATAAATTTAAGACATAAAAGGTGATTTTTTCTCTTTGTAATACATGGTTAATTCTGTCAGTGTTAATTGTTGGAAAATTGCATTCCTGGAGATAATGATAGAGCTTGACCTTGCAGGCTTGCTAATGCCTTTTAAGTGATTGCAATTTAATGTTTGTGGCTTGGACTCTGTTTTCCTTTTGTTAATATTTTAATCATCTCATCAAGACATGTTTTTCACTCATTCCATTGTCCATGATACCAGTAAAAGTTAGAGATGCACGTTTCCCACTTCTAAGAAACAAACCTATATATTCACAACACACCAATGTGAAAAAGGATAAATATGATATTAGATGATTACACAGTCATAGTTTGCAGTCTTCATGCATGTAAAATCTTACAGGTGAAAATTACAAGTTCACTTTCAGAGGACAAGGTGAACCCATTCTCAGAATGCTGCAATGAAGAAAAATAGGGGCTAAAGGTGGACTGTGTCATTTGACAGCTGAATTGATTAAAAAACTCCTGTGTTTGAAGAAATTTAATCTTTCTATAGACTGTACTTAAGTTGTTTTGGAGACTTATGTAGTGATAAGACTTCCTTTGCCAATTGTTTCAAAAGGAAGAACAAATTTCCTTTTAATCACTCTCACAGAGCTTTCCTGTCATCAAATCATTTATTTTAGGACTCTAGGACACATAGCTGTTGCACCACTTCAAAGAGAGTTGCAAAATTGCCCCTTTTCAATTTTTTTTTCTTAAACCAGTATAAATTTATATTGCTTATATCAACTTTCAATATTATCACACTGTTTCTGTAATTTCTTAACTGAGCTCTGCTAAGTTAATTTAAGAATATCCCCACATAAAATAGCCTTGGGGCCCAGGCAGATGGCTATTTGGAAACAGCTGTACTAGTTTGCGAAGTTACTGTCCAGGGGTTTTCATTATCAATCTCAGCTGTGATGCCATAACTCATTTTGTTAGTGCTTCAGCTGCTTTTTTTCTTCTGTTATTATCCTGCTGTTTATTAGTGTTGTTAAACCCTATTTCATTGTGAAGTCAGCAAGGTTGGTTTAACTGCTTTTAACAGGGATTCCATCCAACCCAGCTGACTTTGTGCTGAAGTGGATTGTGAACACTCACACAATCATGAATAGCATAACACAACTATTTTTAACCTTGTCTTTCTAGGCATTTGATTTAACTGAATTCATTAATTTGGTTAATTCAATTAATTCCCTTTAATTAAACCGCCGAACTTTTTGCATCAAGCAGACAAAGCATGTATTGTTACTAAAAACTAAGATCTCAAAATAAAGCATTAAGATTCATGAGCAAAGGAAAAAAGAGTAACATTTTAAAGTAGATACAGAATTTTATTATAAAAATAATGACATTAGGAAAAATAATGAAGGATCTCTTTAATTTGTATATAACTAACTCTGTTTATTAGATGCTGTAAACAGTGTTGAATCTAACTGTAGGGGATGAATGGTGAGCTGCCAAATAGCTTTTAGAAAATGATGACTCGAGCAGTAATGTGATTCTATTGACTCTACTAGAAAGATCAGCATACCTTCCATGGAAATATCAGCCAAAGACTCAGTTAATGTGAGCTAACAGGCAGAGTCTGCTTTGTTGGGATTTTCACCACAATGAAACCTTATTGCAAGGGTATGTTCTAGGTACAAACATAATTTTATGAAAAGGTGTTTGTGTATGATACGTCAAAAAAAGATAGCAAGAAGACATTAGAAATGTAAACTGATTGTAATTAACAAATCCAAATTAATTCTTCATTTATTTTTCAAGCTTCAGACAGTGTGTTAAAACCTGTCCATTAATTTTGAAACAAGCAGTTGAATTTTCATTAAACTACACCAGAACAAAATACTTCTGGAGGATCTTTTCTTTTTCCAGTAGAGACCAAAAGTCTCATTTTTCTGGGGTGATCCAGCCACTTCCCCATTTAAAAGGCAGCTGCTGCCACCCTCCCGCCCTTGGCACTCGTGGCTTGGACGAGGAACGGCTCCTCCGCTCTGCTCCGCCGCCCCTGGGGAGGATTTTCTGCTGGATCAGCCTGGCAAACTCACTTACCAGCAATGCACAGTCCTTCCATGCGCAGCAAGGGAAACAAAGAACCAGAAGCCAGGGAAGGAGCAGTGCCCACGTGTGATGGCCACTCAGGGGCAGAGAGCTGCTGTGCCCCGGGAGGGCACGGCCACACGGTCAGCGTGCTTTGTAGGCAGAGCTCCGGTGGTGCCTTGTTTACCCCCTGCTTCACAGCATGTTAAACTCCTTTGTTTCTTCCTGAAAAATTCTTTAGTCTTCTCTCAGTCCATCTTTTATACTCTTTATTATTAGTTTTTCAAAGTGCTCTAGAATAGAAAGTGTGAAAACTGCACGAAAATTACTTTGTGCATTAACAGCACCTTGCAGGACTGTTGACCTCTTTTAATGCACATGCTGGCAAAATTTCTTTTTGAGTGCAAAGGAAAAAGTGTGTTTCTTTCAGCATATATCCAGGATCATAAAGCTACAGCATTCTTGGCTGACATTTTATTTGCTGTACTGCTCCACTGCTGTGTAAAATTACATTCCACAAAATGATCTATATTTAAGGTATGACAGTCCTTACTCTGAACAATTTCAGACTGAAAATGTAGAGATAAGCACACTTAAGACTCAGTTTAGTGGCTCACAGCTTTAGACTTGAAGGGAGAAAGAATTTTCTCTAATATAGCACAGCTGATGGGATAAAATTGTTCCAGAATTTTTTTGCAGAATTAAAAAATTGTTTGCTTTCTACAGAAAATACAGTCATTTAAAACTTAACCTCCAGAGCATGTGAGTGAATAGCAGATTGTGATTCTGAGAACTGTTCTGTGCAGATTTAGTACTGATAGGACAGCACTGGAAATGAAAAAGTGTCTGTCCTCCAATGAAAGGCATTTGAAAAATATTTAAACTTTTTAATGAAAATACCAAAATCTTCATTAATCTCTTATGTGACCAAGACACTGTTGCAATGGTTACTTCTCTGCTGTTGGACTCTGCTGCTGTTACACAAACAGTACTTTCAGCTTTGTTATGTCCTAAGGGAATTTTTCACTTGTTCTTCTTCTTTTCTGCATAAAATTTGTAAGATTTTAGTTTTAAAAATCAGTATTCTTAGGGAAAATAGTAAAAGAAATAAATATTCCTGGGTTTATGGCAATGCCAATTGTGACCTTATTAGCTGGCAGGTCTTATAAATCAACAACAGCCTGGGCTTTGCACTTGTGTAACAGAGGAGGCACAGTGTGTGGAGAATGTAGTTAAATCAAAATAAGGCAGAAGGGAATCTTCACAGCAGGTGAGGGGGGTGATTTCCAGATACAGGAGGGAATATTCTTTTACATTATATTCAATTTTCAAGCTGTATTTTTCCTTTGGCAGTAGAAGTTATTACTTACCTATCTGGAGAGATTTTGAAAATACCTCTTTCGTGGCAATAATCTTTTCCCTTGGGAAGATGCATCCAATAATACTCTGAGGAACACAAAATGGAGGTGTTCTGGAAAATCCTTGCAAATGTGAACGAGATACAAGGGAGAAGAAGCTGCATATTTATGGTGCTAGGGCAGGAACAGATGCACAGTGTCAAGAAGCAAAGAAATGCAGTAACTCACTCCTCATACAGCTGTGGTGTCTGCACCTGAACCATGAGGAAGGATTCAAAAGCTTAATATCAAGTTAAGCTGAACAGGGGAAGTCTAGTCTGCATACTTTTGAAGGATGTCTGTATGCAATCACTTCACATCAAAGCAAAACTAATTGGAGAAGAGGAAAATGTTAAATTCAGAACCCAGAAAAAAAATGGCTACACTGTGAAACTTCTTTAAATTCATTCCATAAACTTCCTTATTATTGGGGCCATAAATGAAGCTACAACCACATGCATGTTTGTAGGACTGAGTCGTTTCCCAAAGAAAATATTGAAAAGAGGATATATTTATAAATGGGAAATCTTACACTAGGCTTAAGAAAATATTTAAAATTACTGCAGGTAATAATGTTGGATTAGGAAAAGGCATAGTCTGAATAGCTAGTGGGTTTGCTTAAAGACTGCATCTCTGTGCTTTATTTAGGAAAATTCAGCCCTATAAAATATAAGGAATTAATCAGTTTTATGTGAGAATTTCTTTTCCCCCCCTGCCACTTTCACCAAGGGTGGTTGAAATAATTGAGGAAGATTTTAAACAAAATAATTTGTTTCTAATTTCATCTGCCCTCCTTTCACTGCAGCTGTAATTCTTTAATTAATCTCATAATGGAATTCTTGTAAGTAATGACCTCAGATTCTGTGGTTTTACACTTCTATTATTTTATATTATATAACAGATTTATATATATATACACACACACATACATATATATTAAGATCTTATATGTTGAATGTATTTTTCCTAATAATTTAGTTTCAAACTAAACTATAGAAACAGGTTAAAAGTGGAAGGCTGCTTGCTGTCTCTAGGACACTGTACTTAAAAAAAATCTCTGTTTTTTTAAAACATGACTGTGTTTACAGGTATTTGGTTTTTTTTTCTTTCTGAAACCAAAAGTGGTGCAATCAAAATGGTTTAAAATGGGAGCATATATAGGATTGCTTTGGATTTAAAAGCATTTGCATAAAATTCGGCTTTCATAGAAGAAGACCTTAAAAATATTTTTTTTTAAGGAAACAAAAAAAGAAAATCAAAGAACAAAGCAGTACCGAAGGCTGAGTATGTGCTGGTGGTTTTCATCAAGCCTAATTCAGAATGCTTGAGATGTTTCTGAAAGTTTAATCTTGGCACTAACAGCTGAGAATGTAGTGATAAAAGTCATAAGACTCATGATACAGAATCCAGTTTATTGGTCCACACCCTGGGCTCAGACATCTTTGAAAATTTATAAAGATTACAGTAACATTTAATTTCTGAAACTACGTTGGGAATGTTTGAAAAAATAAAAAGGGAAGATGATAATTTAGATAAACTGCAGCACGTGATCCTCTGAACTGTGCTTTCACAGACACAGCAGTGGGCCTGTGAGCACAAGTCTGAACTAATCCTCCAGTACCAAAGCTGTATTTTCACTCCTCACTCTGCAATTGTTAATAATTGTTGTAATGGAAAAAAAGGACATGCAATTTGGTGATTTCTCTGTGATTATATAAACATTTTTTGTTTGTTGGGTTTTTTGGTTTTTTTTTGTTTTTTTTTTTGTTTTTTTTAAGGAGAGGAGAAATTCTTCATGGGTTCTGCAATCTTGTTTCCTTTTTCTGCTTTTAACCTTAAAAGTGAAAAAAATTGGAGCATTTTTATTGAAAATGCTGCTGGTGTTTTTTGTAAGCCATTTAGATAAGCAAACCGCAAATTTCTAGTTATAACTGTGGCATGTATTAGAAGCCTGGAGAAAAGGCTGAAAAATAAAGCCTCCAAATAGTCCTGCAGCAAAACTAGACTTGAGACTCTTGGTTAAAAAAAAGAAGGGGGGAATAGGGGCAGGGAAAGAAAGACCACGAGCTGTTAGTGCAGTGTTAAAATACGACTCAGAGAACAGAAAGCAGGGGGTGACAGATTGCAGAACACAGGAGCTGCTTGTCCTGACTCCCTTGAAACCCCCCCAGTGGCATCAGTCTCCAGGATGTCTTTTCCAATGTAACAGTCTGCTTTCCTACCTGATGCTTTGTTTTAGTCTGCACAGGAGTTTAAATTAGGTAACTTCACAGAACCTATCACATTTTGCAAGCTGGAATCATGTCAGAAATAAGAGGGGCTAATGGGCATAAATGCAGTTTTCACAAAGCAGCTCAGCAAATCTGGAATTCTGGGTTTCTGCCCGTGTTGGTTTCTGCCTGAAAACCCCCAAATGCTTTTAGCTGAGGAGCTGCCACACTGGAATGATTTCTATTTCTGGTCAGTTCTTTCTGTTTTCATCGTTCTCTTTTTCTACCTTGACTATTTACATTGAAAAATACTGCATTAATCAGAAGCTGTGGAAATGCACTGGTTGCCTTCATTATGGACTTTCTTCTCAGTCCAGAGCTGTGTTCCATAAACTGTTGTGTTTCTGTGGCCGTCTCTCCTCTTCATAAATCTCAGGTCATTGAATGACTTGGAGGACACTTGGATAATTATAAACAATAGTCTCCAGTACATCTAATTCTCTAGTTTTTTCTTTCCTGAGGTGTTCATGTCAGTTGTTCAGATACTCTAATACTTGTATCTTCCCATATTTCTCTTCTTTTTGTACACCTTGAATTGTAAAAATGCCATTCAGATATATTCAAATGAATTCTGAGTCTTCCTGTCAAAAGATGAAGAAAGCAATGGTGCATTGCACAAATTCTGCTAGAATCTTTCAGCCCTTATTTCCCATATGCATCGCTGAATGTTGTGTTTGCAAGTCTCCTGTATTTCAGCTCTTGCTTTGCTAATCTGGTCCTAAGCAAATTAAAAAATGCCCTGAAACTTTTTGTCTCTACAGTCATGAAAGCAAGACTAAGCATTTGACGAACTCTGCTCCTGATTTGGAGAATTAGGTTTGTCCTGTCCCTTTTAAAAATCTGTTTTGCAGAAGCTTCTTCTGCCAAGTGATCCTCTAACAGTTCCATTTCAGGTTCATGTCTTGCAGGAGTGTCTATGGGTATAATTTCCATTTTATCATTTGTTTGGTTAATATATCTGTATTCAATAGATCATTTTCCTATCACTAGTGACTGAGTATTTCCGGGAGTGAAGGCTTTCACTAATAATTATATACAGGCCAGCTTCCAATACTAAGAGGCTAAAATTATAAACACTTTATATAAAAACTGTCTCTTTAAAAGTCAGGTCTTATTTCAGCAAGATTGCTGGTGGCTCCAATTTCATGTTCAGGCTTCTTTGGCATTTCATTGGGAGGCTAGGGTGAAACTCCTTTCTATATATATTTTTTACTCTAAGCCCCTGCTAATAAGTTATTCCAATAGATTTTCTTTAATGGATTTTCATCTTCTTATAGTCCGAGTCTATAGTATTTTTCATTACTGTTTTCAACAGTTTAAATTACTAAATGTAGTTCTTAGAGCTCAGTGAGGAAGAAGTGCACTCTTAGCTTTCCTAAGCTACTGTCACAAGCCAGTTGTGTTATACAGTAGTGCACACAGTTGGTCATAGTTTATTCACTGTTATGCTGAAACAACCAAGTGTCAAACCAAAACATCAGTCCTGTACATTAAGAAGAGGGAAAATGATGTCTGCAATTCTGGATATTTGAGCTTAATGCTTATATAAATAGGACAAAAGCTGCAAGTTTTGTGGATTTTTCAATTTTCCCTTCCTGGGAGCTAATGAACAGTAAATCCAGACACATTCCAGTGCTTCCTTTAGCCATCATCTGTGCCTCAGCATTGCAGCACAGACATGATAAACTATGTCAAATGAGCTGCATTCCCAGGGACATGGCACACCAAATAGTAGATGAATTTATTGTAGTAGGAGTAGCAGGTCAAAAATAGCAGTTAACAGTTGTGCTCCTCAAGAACACCCCCACCTCACCTCCAAAGAAATTAATCACAGTCCCCACTAGTGCTTTTTATTGCAGCGGTGGCTACAGTGTCCTATGATTTAGAATGTGCATGTGACTAAAGCATAGTTTAATCAGGTTTTCTCACTATGAAAAAATAAGAGTAAGGAGTAAGAAGACTGAAAAATACAGTAAAGAGACTGAAACATAGTACTAAACTGTTCTGGAGAACCATAGGAGGAACTATATGACCTATTCAAGTATAAATACCAGTACTAGAAGAAATAAGTGAGATGTGAGATTTTATTTTTTCTTAATTTACACTGTTACAGCACCTAAGGGCCTCAGTTCCTCTATGTCTCAGGACTTTGAACAGGAGCTGATGTTTTAAAAGAATATGAAATACTGATCATGCTGCCAGTGAGCATGATTTGTGTTATTTAATTCCAATATTGCGCCTCCTTAAATTAGGCGCTCTCTGTAGATAATTTTCATACATTCAGTTACGGAGACATCTTGGGATTTAAAGTGCTTGTAATTTTCCTGAATCCAGCTTCCTGTGAGAACAGCTTTCTTGGCATTGCCCCGAGCCTGGCAGCAGCTCAGAGTTGCAATCCCCACTGTGTAAATGGCATCCTGGGGCGGTTTGTTCTGCGCGGTTATGTCCATACGCCTTTCCCCAGCGTGCAGGAAATCTCAGCAGAGAAAAGGGAATGGTTTCCACTGCAGCAGAATCATAGTTGTGGTTCCCACAGCGGTGGGAGCTGGCCCTGCATAACTGCACACAGTGACTGCGGACACGGAGAGATGGAATGGGAACGGCGCTGCTCAAGTTCAGATTTTAATATTTTTGAAATGCAGCTGAAAACTGAAATGGGTTTCTCACTCTGTTGAAAGAATGATAGGACTTCTAGGACTGAAATGACTAAAATTCAGCATAAGGAATGGCACAGTTGTAAGCCAGGTTGTCGATGTTGACATTTACACTGTTCATTGCTTTAGATGTGTGTTCTCTAAGGAAATGGGCTGGATTATCAGCTGGTATAAGTTGTTCTAAACATCTTCCTTAGGCATTTCAAAATACTTTAAGCAAGCTAGTTCATTTTTAGGTGTCACAGCCTGAAAAATATATTTCTCCAATGGAAATTTCTAGCGAAAATATGTAGTCAGGCAGCTTCTTTCTCCATCTTTCCAGCTTATCTGAATCCTGAGGACATCTTACTTTTCTATCTGCATAGGAAGCAAGTCTATGTCAAAAACTATTTAAATAACTGCCTGAAATCCAGATTTATGCTGACAGCCTGTGCGTCTTGCTTGGTATGATGTGATTGGAAATTGTTATGCTTAAGTAACACAGGTTATGATAAGACAAGGACTCTACTGACTAAAAGCACTGCTAGTAGATACCTAAAGCACCTGCTCATTTTCATGTGAAAGTGTGCAACCCCTGAGGTTTCTGAATGTTGCAATTTTTATTAAATATTTGCAAATGTCAGCCCCATCACATCAAGGAATATTAGATAAAATTCAATGCAATAGAAAGCATTTTGTTTACAGGACATTCTTAGTCATATGGGATATTAAATCCACTCTGTATTTTTCTTCTTAACACCTGTACAAACAGAAGCCCTAAAATCCAGAAAGGTCTTGTGCCATCAAGGCACTGGGAATGTATTGCCTTTTCCATTGTAAAACAGGGTTTATCCTGCTGCTGCAGTCTCATTTGGGGTTTCTAAGGGATTGCTGTGTCCCTCCTCATGCAGCACTTGTCCTGTGTGCTCTCTGTGAGCTGAGATTCTCCAGGCTGGGAGCACATTGAGCACCTTAAATTAGCACATGGGCCTGTCGCAGCCCAGTATTCCCGCTATGTACCAAGAGGATTTTGTTTGCTGGTTTTCAGTTGCATGCTTTGGAAGGGTAACTAAACTCTCCTGAAACTGTACGTTCAAAAGGGGATTTTTGGGGGGCTTATTTGGCTTTCTATGCCTCTAGCATAGCTTTTATATATAAATCTCCCAATAAACTTGCTTGATGTAAAACGTGTATAGTACAGACACATCTTTTGAGGTGTAGGAAATAGAAAAGCAGATTTTTTTTAAGTTGAAAGGCAGTTTGTAAAATTTTAAAGTATCAAAACCAGAATAAGATAGCAGAAATCACACAACTGGAATGAAGAACCAGACTGTTGTATCAGCAAAAGAAAAACATTAGGTTAATCTGTATTAACAGATGTAGCATTCTGAAAGAATACAGAGCTTTGAAAACAGCTTTCACTAGGGGGTGGGACATTTTACTTTTATGTAGAGCTTTTGTTCATTTAGAATTGTTTACTCCAGCAAGCAACCCTGTGCTCTTTGTTTGACTGATTTTTCCCATTTGGCAGACCCTTTGCAATCACATGGATAACATTCTTCTTTCCACTGAGACATAGAAAAGCTATTCTTTATTGACCTTGCTTGTTGTCCTAAATGACAAAAATATATTTATATGCTAGGTGAAATGTATGACTTCATCACTGACTTTTAATTGAAAATTCTTCAAAGCAGGAACCTCAAAGAGTTGCTTTCATTTTTTTTTTAACAATCCAGTGACTTCTTACTAGCAAAAAGCTCTGCCCTCAGCTACACATGCACAACTCCCACAGTTGGCACAGAGAACTGCGTGCAAGCATCTCAGTGCTGAAGCTGTATCAAAACATGAAAAAAGAAAAAGCCATACAGAGAAAAAATACTCTTTTGGGGTTGGGCAGGGGATTTTTATTTATTTATTGACCAACAGAGTATTTGCTGTGGAAGTATGGATGCTTTCTTTTTCGTTTCTGTGCCTGTTAATTTTTTTTTTTTGTATGGTTGCAGTGCGAAGCAAATCAGAAGAGCTGGACGAACGTACCCCAAATCCTTCAACATAGCATTTTTAGTTTCCTCACTAAAATTGCAAAGCACAGAGTTCATGGACTTTGTGATACTGATTTAGAAGCACTTTTAGCATTAAAGTTTTACATGTGAGGTATTGTAAAGCAAAGGCTGGTTATGTAAGGACCCAGCAGGCCAAGACAAAATTCAGTCTTAGTCTAAGTGAGCACAATTCTGTTAGAACAGACGAAATGGTGCACATCTAGCCAAAAATGTTGAATCTGTGTTTATCTGTGTTCCTGAATGCTCACTTAAAACCTCTTCTGACAGGAACAAGAGTGGATGAAATTAAATGTCATTCTACCCACGTGTAGGCAAGTGTTAAATCTTCATTTATCATAAAGTGGACTTCTCTGACCCCTGCAGAGCTGTGACAATTTACACAAATCCAGGCTCTGTTCAGAACGGTCTAAGCTGCAGGAACGCTGTGCCCCTGCAATTCCAATGGAAGGCAATGAGAGCCGGGGTTGCTCTGCATTTCTGCAGGGGAGAAAAGTCAAAGGCCCTTTTGTGAGCACTTAGCACATGTGCTGAGAAAGTGTAGAATTAAGATCCCACTGTCAGCATTTTCAGCAGTCTTATGCAGGCTACTTACTTATATCAGGTCCAAGCACAGTAAAAATCAGATTGGGCCCCCTGCTAAGGAACCCTTATTATTTTTTAACTTAGCCCTGTCAAGCACAGTCCATTTCACAATTAGAGAAGATAGCAGCAGAACTACAAATAATTCCACGTTAGTTAAAGGGGTAGTTGTTTTGACTGAACACCTAATAAAACACGGGTGGTCTCTAGAACTTGGTTCTACATGGATTTCTCCCATCGCTTGCACAGACTTTGTCTTTACTGTTCCACCAGTACCCACCCCTTGGGTTTTTTCCCAGTTGGTGATGATGGTTCTTATACCACACCTGGAAAATCAAACTATTTGAAGAAAAAAAACTCTCATCCTGCACTCTTCAAGCCCAGCTGTATTCTCTTGTCCCTTCCTGTTCACGAGCATGAGCAATTGAACCAGAACAGGAAAACTGCTGAGCCAACACAGGGGAAAAAGAAAAATCCCTTTTGTGTTAAGAGTTTGGCTGCTGAGCTCCTTGACTGGCTCACCGTGGGTTTGATAGGTGCCAGAACTAAGGGTAAGTGTGGGAATGTGGCCAAAGGTGGAGGAATGTGGTTTAGGAGCCCTTTCCTTCAGTTTAACTTTGCTTATATTGAGGAACTGCACCAAGGGGCAATTCTGTCTGTAGCACTGCTCGCTGCAATGGAAAAAAATCTGTGTGGATTTTAAAACCAAGTGGACGCAAACGTTGTAAGTAAATAGTAAAGCCTTTATTCTCATTAAGAACAGCATTTTGAAAATAAAACATTTGCCCATGCTTTACAACCTTTGTAGTTTTGTATACTTATGTACAGTCATCATGGTACACATTGATTGTCTTGAAAATCTTTTAAAGATGTACTTAATAAGATACCAGTATGCAACAATCAGCGGAAAAAAGGGTACGTTATAAAACACACGTTAATACATTTAATAAATATATATTATCTATCAAAAATGAGCTTTAGCTCTCATCAATTAATAAAAAGCACCTGCTTTGTAATCCTGTAAGTTGGTAGACTAATCCAATTGTTTTATTATAAAAGCTACAATGCTCCCTTTTGTATGGCCTTTGGTTAGACCCAAGGCATCGAGCTCAAACAAAGCCAAGCAAGATGCCTGTGTTTAGACTAAAAGCAGAAATAGCTATTTGTATAGAATTTCATGTACCTTGTTTATAGAAACAGCTGGATGTATTGAGAGTGTTCTTCTGAAAATGCTACATATTTTCTGGCAAGTGTCAAACACCCTCAACCCATCTGAAAGCGGGACAGGATCTGTATGACCTTGAACTCTTCCTGTCATTGATCAAAAGCCCAACATTATAAATCATATTTTGGTAATAGATGCTTTTGTCAGATGCTTTGTGATTTCATTTTTCTGCATGGAAACACCATGAGCACATAACCATGAAGGGACAACATAGTAGCTTTTATAGTATAAAAGCTAATTATAATTAGGAGAACCGCGAAAGGCTTGTGCTTACTTACTTATTCATGTTGTTCACAGATACTCTACATTCTAGAAAACTTTCAAAAAAGGCAAAAGTAAACACTGTAACAAAAATATAAGTTAACATAAAGGTGCCTTTCTTCAATTTGAGTTTTATTTTGGGGTGTTTTACAACACAGACTAGTGACTTACAAAAAAAAAAGTTTCTCATTATTAATTGTATAAAGTTGGAAAATAAAGACCCTCCTAAATCTATTGCCACACTTTCACCACCACACATGAAACCCAATCCTGCTAATTTTTAATTCAGTGAATAGTCCACGTGACTAACTTAGTGAGACTAGTCACATGAATAGCAGTTGGTAAAATCTGGCCTTATCTTGGCATAAGCCCTGAAATTACAAACAACTTCATCAGAAGCAGGATCGGGAACTCTATTTATCAATTCAGTCACAACTAGAAGAAGAAATAGGGAGTTTCTTAAGATAACTATGTCTTGTATAGCTTTCGTCAAAGGTCTGTAAAATGTGACTTACAATTCATAAGTCTTGGTTGTAGCATGATAAACTTTTTAAAAGAAAGCTGTCCTACCATTTATGCCATGGTCATCTTATATGTTTTTATGATAAGAGTTTTATGAGGGATTTTTTAAAACTGATTTTTAAAAGCAAAATTCTGCAGGCAAGTGATGGTATTAGTGTTTTTATTGTTCCTAATTACGTGTCTTCCGGGTGGCTACTATTATCTTAAATATTTATCTTATTTGATCAAAGCTCTGCTCATAACAAGCAAAATGTATTTCTAAGTCACTGGATAGCATGCAATATCCACCCCTACCCTACTTGGTTACTAAGGCCATCTAGTTACATACGAAATGAAATAAAGGATCCCTAAAACAAGCACATGCTTCCTTTGCCTCGAGAAGGGGAGGGCAGGGGGGAGCTGACATATTCCTTCACTCATGCATGACAGAAAAACATTGCTTCTGGAGGAGAAGGGCTTTGAAATAAAACCCCATAAGATGATCATGGCAAGAATGGCAATATATATTTTTCCATATCTATATACATATATCTGTGTGCAACACTTAGGGACTGGTCTTGCAGCCTCTGTACCTGTATGTAGACCTACTGGTGTCGATGGGACTACTGGTGGGAGTACAAGTCTGCAGGACTAGGTTCCTAATTCAGTAGAAATGGAGGTACATGAGGAATCAGGAAGACTCTTGAAAAATAAAAAGCTTGTCTTTCTTCTGTAGTATACAGCAAGTAACTTCTCTCTGTGAAGCTACTAAGCTATTCAGTTATTTGTACATTTTTTTTTTTTTTTAGTTTGAAAATATATATTTTTATTACAGCATATGCAAAGTTTAATTGTTATATGTTTCCTATACCTTCAAGTAAAAACAATTAGCTTTTAGTATTGAGGAAAGCTAAGATTAACATTGGCCAAACAGTGAGGATACAGTGATATTTTCAATGTCCGATATGTAGTAAATGTTAAAGAAAGGAATGATTGCTTGAACACAATGAAAAACCATGGCACAACAAATGGGCAATGGGAGCCATTTAAATAACCTGGAGAAACAAATATGAAGAGCTTTGAAACGTCTGCCTTATATCAACTCAAGAAAATGGATGAGGAGGGGAGGAGTAGGGAAGAAACCACCTTAAATAAACAAAAACAACAACAAACCACCTCCAGCACAGAGATTCTACTCTCTAGGCACTAAAATGCACAACCACATTTAAATGCACAAACAACTGCAGTCGAGGGGACCGGACTGCTCGTCCGACCAGGGGCTCAGGGGGTCTCACCCTCTCTGCTGCCCAGTGCCCCTCCCAAGGGTCAGCGCTGCCCAGCCGCCCCCGGCTCCTGCCTGACCCCCAGCCCAGCCCAGCCGGCTCAGGAGCACCTTCCTTCCCTCCACCAGCACCAACTGCTGCTGCCAACGCCAGCCACGTCCTCTCCCGGCCGAGCCCTTGCACAAATCCATCCCTCCAAGGAATGGCTTCGCCTGCGGGAGCCGTGAGCGCGGGCTCTGCTCACACCCGGGCTTGGGGCAGGGTACCAGGGACTCCATCCCTCGAGGTCGAGGAGAGCTGGACCTACGCTCCTCCTCTCTGCCCCGAGAAGCTCCATAACGCACGTGAAACATGCACAGACCTTTCATCCCTCCAGAACTGCACCTCCTAGGCCAGCTTTTGAAGAGCAGAGTATCAGCCTACAGAGCAAATGGACCGAGTTGCCACAGAGTGACGATGTCTGACTACGCACGATGCTGCGTGACTGTACAGCACAGCTAGGGAAGGAGCAAACAAGGGGCTTCTCATGATGTTGGAAATGACAGGAAAAGGAGCAAAATGGAAAGAAATCCTGCGTGTTTTCACACTGTAGTGGCAATCTCTTGTGGCAACATGAATTATGTTTAGGTGAGAGGAGGGTATTTTGCAAGCAACTGGCAACCACCAAAACCAGGCTTGCCTGGCACACAGGTTACAGACAGGAGAATATCTTACACTTCAGAATACAATATCCCCTCTGCCAATTTAAGGTGTGCCTGCTTCTGTTTTAAATTAGATTCGGCTTCAGTTTTACAATTTTGTTCTTGCAATTCTCCATTCAATGGTGTTCACATTTAGGCAAAATCCTCTGGAGGATTTAGAAAGATCCTGGATGTTTTGTTGCTTTGTTCTGGTACTGTTATGGATTCCTTCCCTCAAAGACACACTGCCAGGGAACAACATCTGCAACAAGGATTCTTATTCTCTACAGCCTACAGCCTTTCACCAGAGGTGTCGTCCAGTGTAACTTGGCGGAGCAGTTGGTATCTGGAAATAAGGATAATAAACCTGTAACTGAGAGATCTAGACTGTTCAAAAATCAGTGTTATCACACTACATGTACATGACAGCTTTCCAGATGGTAGTTCCAGAGCAGAGTGATACAAAGAAACTCATCTTTCACCCATACAGTGCATTTATCTCTCTGTAAAACCATGACTATACATACGCATGAGCTTTGCATCCAACTTGGAATAAAGCAAAACAAACAAAAAACCAAATTCTCAAGTTTCTCATCCTTTAACTGCCTTCTCCCTGAACTGCACATTTTGATATCGGGAAACAGGCAGAGATGAATTAAAGCATCAGAAGGATGCAATCTATTACTGACAGCAAAGCCAAACCTTTTCATTTTACTCAAGTTGACATGTTTCACACAGTCTTACCCGTGCAGGAGAATTCTTGTATCTAATCCCTACTGTTCACTAAAATCAGCCAAAACTTGACTTATAAACAAAACCAGACCTGCAATCAGTTCATGTTACTTGGTTTTAAATGTAGAGGTTGAGTTATGGAATCAGCTCATGATTCAAAAGAAACAAAACCCATCTCACATGAGTACAAACCGGCTCATGAGTAGATTTTTAAGAAGCATGTAGATATGCATGAAAAATGTGGGGATGAAAATTCTTCTTTTTCAACAGCATGCCTGCTATATGAAGTGTCTTAAGTGAAAATTAGACATAATGTGAAAAACATTTGTAATGTCTGTTTGGCATCACTAAACCAATCTTACAACAACTAGGCTGCAAAATTACAAGTCTATCAAGGAATGACATGCCAAACCATTGTCTAAGGAAGAAAAATTGATGCTAATAACATTAAAATATTCTATATTCCTCTTTTATGAATCCCTTTTCAAAATATGTACAAATCTGTAAGTTACAAAGAATTACATGTATTTTACAAGGAAATGGAATATATGTGAGAGACCACTGTTATCTGCAACAATTATTTAAAGTAATGTCCTGCCTGAAAACATCTGTGTGACTCACACCATTTTGAAAAAAAATCAGGTTAGAAATGGTGTCACTTAATAGTTATGCTAAATACCTTAAAATAAATTTAATTTGAAAGGGCCATTGAATATGTTGTCTCACAAAAAAAAAACTTGGTTCACTGAAGCTGCACTGGAAAATGTGAATAGCCAAGTAAAAAAAAGCAAAATACTTGTTAATTACATATTTTCTAGAGGGAAGGGAAGCATTACATGCATACTCGCTGCCTTAAATTTTCATTTATAGCTTTCCCCCTGCTGTGAATAAGCTAAAGCAGGTTTTTCAATTAGTAATGGTTGTATATATCAGTACATTTCAAACATTTCTTAAGTCATCACATTTTGATACTTACAGTCCCACCATTTAGCACAACTGCCATCTCAGTTGGCTGATAAACATTGCTTCTAAAAGGAGCACTAGGTCGGCTTCCCAAACTGCCGTTTCGAAATCCTGCCGTTCTTAGCGCTGTGTTTGGAAAAGAGAGATCACCCTTAGAACACAATTAAAGCTGTGCAATCAGACTGTCTTCCTTCCACTTTAGTTACTGGGAACTTTGCCACTGATCTAACTTCCACGTTGCTTTGGAACAGCTGTTTCTCTTACACGTTGGGAATGGATCTCAGAAGAATCAGATTTACGTTAAATGAACTCTTTGCTAGGGAGGGGGAAAAAGGAACCACATTTTTGAAGCTTGCTTAATCTCATTTCAGTGGGAGCTCAATGTCTTTAGTCACCAAACATGTGATGAATCTTGGACAATATGCTTTGCAAAGTGCTCCCTGTGTTGGTCTGGGGACTGTGGGGTTAAGTAAAATGTGTTACATTTTGCTTTCTATCAAACTCAGCAGACAGGGATCCAAAGCCTTGCTCAAGCCAGTAAGCAATGCTCACAGCCCCCTGAGCATTACTTCAGCATGACTAGCATATAAGGATTTTCCAGATGTTTCAGATTATATTTACTCTGAGAAACGAGAAAGATGGAGTAAATATTGCTTTCGAATAGCTTAAACATGGCAAATCACTGAAGCCAAAGAGAAGACACTGACTGTCCTTTTGGATGTTTACACCAGGAATAAATCAGTCTTCCCATTAATTTTAGTACAAGTTTGGGTTCAAGATGTAAATTCTGCATGAGATATGCATAGTGAGGGATATGCTGCTCTCTCTAAAGCAGTTTGGGATTGGCACATACAAACTCCCTCTTTAATTTCGAGGGTAAATAATGACTTCACTGAACTCAGACGTGGCCAGGGAACAGAGCTCATTTATCCACACGCCGTGCATGGTCACAACGGGCAGTACTCATCTGTCAGCTGCTAAACAGAAACATGCCCAGTTCAGACACCTGGGGCAAGAACTGCTCTTAGATTTAATTCAAATTACAATTCTACAGTCTCTGCCTGAAATCGTGAATGAGCTGAAGTTTATGAGAATTTCAGCAGAGACTTTAATGAAGCCAGGATTTATCTCCAATGTAGCTGCTCTGTGTAGAAGAAGATTTAAATGGATCCTACTGCCATATGCTGTCCTCTATCCACTGCTACTCCTCCCTTTGGGAGTTGTGCACCAAGATGAAGAACAGTATTGATTTAGCATGGAAATTTAGAAATTTCACCCTCCAAGTGCTCAGCTGTTGACTTCAGATACATATAGACCTTCACTTGCTCTCTATCTGAAAATTACATATTTTTGTAGAACACTGGGAGAAAAAATTATGAAAATGCCTAAACTGGAACGAAGTATTTATTATTAGATATTTAACCATCTCAAGGTCAGTAACTTTTTTTTTGCTATTTGACTGGTTCTTGTGCGATAAACACACATGATTTAGCACTGGTATTTGCTAGTACACACTTTATCATGTACACCATCATTAAAATATTTATACAGAATATTTACACAAAATATACACAGTCATTTCAAAGCTATCTTAAAGAGCCAGTAAATTCAATTTCATATTGCTAAATTTTCTTTCCCTATTTTCTTTCCCTATTTTCTTTCCCTATCTTTTCCTATAGCAAACAGCTATGGTTTTTTCGACATCAGAATCTGACAAAGCTGTAGACTCATTTTGGATTTTTTTCTCATACCGATTTTACCATTTTTCCTTGTACTTTTTACGTTACTAGTAAATAAATCTACTCCCATTGGGTATGTATAGGTAAAAAGCAGCACTGAAGATATTTGAGCAAATGTATCAAAGCATCTTTTTAACACATTTTACATTTTGTTCACTTTGGTTTTAGACATTGGCTGTGATGGCAACTGGTAGTGCTAGAAGTTATTAAATTAAATTTAATTATACCAGAGCTGCTTGGGCTTGGGTTTCCTGACAGCATTCTGCATTTCATATCCAGATTTCTCTTGTTCAAGGGAAATTCTCTCAGCCTACAGAGGTTGCCCTACTAGTGTGCACTGCACTTCCAGAGAGAATTGAGAATTCCATCAACTCCTCTTTGTCCAGGCTTTCTAAATACTTTAATATAATTTTAGAAGGCACACCTATGAAAAGAACTCTTCTAAAGAGAGATATTTCAACCTATCAAATAAATATTAAAATCCCAGATTAGTACACTGTTTAAATGATGTTTAAGTTACTGACTTTAAAACAGCTTTGCTTTATTAATTCTTAATGTTTCTGGAATAGAGCAGCTCGTGTTGCAATGCATAACTTGAAGCTACATTTTCACTAAGAAAGAAGGAATTGAGGAGGACATATGCTTGTTTGAACCTGAATGCTGTTCAGATTCTTAAAATGCTGCTTAAAATCTTAAAAAAGAGAAAAGTTATGAAATTGTTTTATACAAGTTTTAGTGGAAATAACGAGAATAATGGAAAATATGTTTGTCCAGCCATGTTTTCTATTTAAAGCTAACTATTTACTGGAACAAGTTTTACAGTCAGGGAACTGTTTTCTGCTTATCATGTCTTCCGAACTTTACAACTAGCAGATCTCCTATTCTTAAACATTATTCTTAAGTATGAAGGAATTGAAGAAAGTACCCTTCTGATAATTTCTAAACTCCTGATGGTGAATTCTCAAATTGAGTCTGATTAAATGGATGGAAGAAGAGAACATTCTCTACATACCTGCAGAGCCAAGTGCTCACAGACTCCAGGTGCTTTGCCACTGACAACCATCAGCATGGGGATCTGACTTAGTAACTTGGTTATTATTGCCTGTACTTACTTTAAGTCTCTGCCATGCTGCTAAGTTTTATCTCCAAACCCTGCTGTCCCAAACCAGTCCTTAAAGAACTGCCGCAAAGGAATATTTAATCTGTTTTGATGTATTAAAAATTCCTATATGCCATGGGCATAGAAATGACAGGAATTCATTATGGTATACATTAATATAGGCATCATATTTTGTATTGTACTATAATTCAGATAGATTAAAGCAGAACATAAATTGCACTATAATAGACAGTATAATGATTTTATAGCTATCATATATCTATCCATTCCACAAAAAAAACTTAATTACTGAATGATTACATCAAAAAAGAGCTTCCAGTTCTTTTTTAAAAATGCATCCATGAACGGGAATGATACAGAGTGAAAGATCCAATTTTGTTCTTAGATCTGCCTTAGCCAGAAATAGCTTCACTGAAGCCACTGCAGTTACTTTACTATGAAATTAATTTAATGCGGGATGGAGCACAGTTAAAAAAAAAAACCACCACAAAAAAAAAAAAAAAAAAAAAAGAAGAGAGTGCTTTTAACAGTCCACAGTGCAACTGCCTCTTGCTTTGGAACATTAGTAATAACAACCATTCTTTTATTCATGTGATTTTTTTGTTTGTTTTACCACTGCCCTTATGGTATCGACTCACAGAACAAACTTCCCTGCTAGAAGGAAATCTTTAAAGTTCCTGCTAAAAAACTTAGAGGAAGAAATGCCTTCCTGACCCAACATTGTGCCAAACAAAAGTGCTATTTTCCTCTGTGCCTGGTCAGTACCCAGGGAAATATCAAAGCCAGAGGAAATCAAAGATACGCAAAGATGAAAAGGAAGGTGAAGTGCCTGGACCATGTGCCCTAAGCGTTCTTTCAGGGGCTGCCAGAGCTATGTGGCAACTACTGCCTGAGATAGCAGGCCAGCATTCTTCTCAACTAGAGTGAATAAAACTCTGTGTGACTTCTAACAAAATCCTTTATCCAGGTGCGGGGCAGCACCAGACCACAACCCCCCCAAGAACACCACAGGGCTCCTGCTTCCCGCGGCTGGTCACAGAGGAATCCCTGGGATTCCTGACATGGGTTAAACGCTCAGCAAGGGTTTGGATCTCTGAAGCACCCAGTTGTTGCTGGTCCTTTCAGCAATCACTCAAAAGCATTTCCACTGCAAATTTTAATGATGTGTCACCACACATCGTTCCGCGACAAGGAAGGCAAATTACCTCGAAACCTCCATGAAACCTCAGGCATTCAAGCCTTTGGAACAAAGGCTGTCTTTGAACTGTCCATAAGCTACTTGGCATTTTTTCCCCCCACAGAGGCACAAAGGAGCACTAAATCCATTTTAATGGAAATATGATTAATAATAATTATTTTGTTGCTCAAGTGGCTGAGCAATTTGTAACACAGACCACTTTATTTTTTTTCTGAGGTTCTGGGAAAATATTTTGTATTAAATGTTGATAACTGCTAGTTACAAAAAATGTCATTTAAATTATTTAAAATAAAGGTTATTTTTTCCACAATGATTTTTTTTAAATTCTTTTGATGTTGGCTTTCCATTTGAAATTATTCAGTTTTTCAAAGAAAAATCAACATGCAGAAGAATAATTTTAACCTAACATATGTATTGTCTAAATTTTTTTTCGGACAATAAAATGTCTCCCTCACTAGAGGATATCTTAGTGAATATTGTAAAAGGGAGCAAGGTGTAGTGTGAAAATGATTGTATTTATCCTGACCTTTGTTTTCAGCACCTGAAAAATATCTCATACGGAGAGTTTCCTTGACACTACAAAAAAACATAGTCCTTTATAGCCAATTCTTACCTGCATTATGTTCATCCATTGAAAAGGCTTTATTTTCCATGTAGCTCCGAGGAAGCTGTATATCTTCCTCAAAAGCGGTTTCACGCATCCTTGGCTGTGAAGTATCAAAATAATTGGGCGTGTTCTCCTGCTGTGATGGAAGGATGGTACAGTGGACCTCTGGGATGGCATGGAAAATAACAAACACCCAACCACTGGACACCAGTGCAATAGCCAGAGTGGGATCACTCCATTTGTCTCTTCTCTGGAGCTCGGCGTTACCGAAGAGGTACATAGTCATCCAGGCTACCCAGATCAGAATGGAAAAGAAAAGGGTTATAATGAGGCACACTCCGTTTTTCTTCCATTTCTTAAACTTCCCACAGAGAGTGAAAAACGAAAATCCCATGGTAAATACCATCAGGAACATAACGTAAATGGAAGCCATGGCAAAATCCATCGGTTCGTAGCTGCAGGCCAGCTTGTTATCTCTGACGACGGTCAGGATCAGCCACTCGGTCGCGATGATGACCTGCACCAGCATCAGGCAGATGGCCACCCCAGCCAGATGCCAGCCAGATGGGCTCTTCCCGTGGCGAACGAGCCTGCGAAGTCTCCAGGCTTGAGCTAGCAAGCACGAGAAGCACAAAGCAAAGATAACTCCCCACAGAAACCTTCGGGTAGAGCACACCATCTCATCTTCTTGGATGATGAAAGCAAACGTCAGCCCAAACAGTCCCAGAGTCCCAAAGAGAAAGAGGAAGTGCATTCCCAGGGCGCTCTTCTTCTCTTTGTCCTTGATGAAGGGCAGCCTCACCAGCAAAATCAGCATCAGCAGTAAGGTGGTCAGCACGCCTGCCCCCGCGACCGCCTCCAGAACGATCCCCCAGATGGCATCCAGGTCACACAGGTAAACGTACTGAGGGAGGAGATCCAGTCCACACCCTCGAGGAGTACTGGCGTTTTCTGAAGAGCCATAGCTGATCACGAAGAGGAGGAAGAAACCAATGGCTGGGTAGGTTTTCATTTTTCTGTCTGAGACAACAAAATATTTGTTTAGCTAGGGCTGAGTTGGGAGGATTTCACAGCCACCGAAGGCCAGCTTGTTTCAGTAGCCCATGTTTACAGTTTTGCACTGGATTTGCAGCTGGCACAGCCTCCCCCCAGCCCCCTTCACTGCCCTCCCAAAAGCTGCTTTTGCCTGTGGTGCTCAGAATGCAAAATGACTCATTGCTCTGTTTGCACAGATTGAAAACATCATTTCCAAACTCTGACCCTGCAAATGGCCTAAAACACAGCCAGAAGAAATTATGTATCCCATTGCAAATATTACATTATGTGCACTACTTAGACACTTACAACCTGTTTAAATGTAATACCCCATTCAAATCAAGGTGTTTAAAACCTGTTTAAGTTTTTTTTAATGCACTGGGTGTGATGCAGGTGTAAGCTGTATCACAATTAGACAGTCCCACAGCCTTGTTCCTTTAACTGGAACAAAGGCAGAGTCAAAACCACTTTTAAAATTATTACTTTTTAAAGGATAAAGCAATCCAAGGAAAATAAACATTGTACATTCTTAAAAAAAGAAAAATCTTGTTTTCATGCTCGGTCAATAGGCAGTTATCATATTCTCTTCTTTCATCCTCTTCCAAAGCCCAGATATTAGATTGCATTTGGAAATGAGAATGGCAGTCTAGAAAAATCCCATATTCTGTGACAATGGTGCACACATGCAGTGTCATCAATCAACTAATCAAAAATGAATGCCTCATTGTGCTTCTTAGCCAGTCCAAAGCCGTTCAAAGGAAACAAATACCAAAAACCAGAGCATCACTTTCTTGGATCCAGAGAGTGGACAATGGTAAACTCTCCAGGAACACAACACATCTCACCTGAGTATCAGAACCAAAAGCCTAGACAAATCCCAACTTAGTTTTAGGAAAGAGCATGGGTTAGGTGCTTTAAAAATACACATTATGACATTTGCTTTTATTACCCAAAGCAGAGCAAAGGAGATTGTTAAAAATGTAACCTTTAACTCCCATCTGCCTCGGCCACAGCCGCCCTGTAAGGGCAGTCTGGAGTAAACACTGTGTGGAGCAGATATGAAACC
This sequence comes from Hirundo rustica, assembly GCF_015227805.2. Lineage (NCBI taxonomy): Eukaryota > Metazoa > Chordata > Aves > Passeriformes > Hirundinidae > Hirundo > Hirundo rustica. The sequence goes on from NC_053464.1 coordinate 8,706,950, forward strand.
TGACTCTGTTAACCTTCACTAGCAGTTAGTGCTGCAGGTTGCAGCAGGATTTTCCTCATTTGATGAGAGGAACGTTTCAGACTCCCACTTGTACTGTGTGACCATGAGGAGGAAAAGCACCACATAAGCAGGCAGTAATGTCAGTGTGAGTCACACAGCTCATGTTTAGGATGCAAAATGAAAAGCAGAGAAGCTATCAGGAGCTCTTTTGTAAGCCATACAATAGCCCTAAATGGTTACCTGTCCAAAGAGATTTTGTAGATCAGAAATGCTTTTAATGAGAACTTTTAAAACTTTAATGAGAATTGGAAATTATTTAAAGTAGCAGTGCAATGTTGCATTGAGCACAATCAGTCATAACACAAAAGCTGTTTACATAGGCTGGCTGAAGGTGTACTGTGTGTCTTAGAGCTGAGAACTATGAATTTCCTCGTGCATTACAACCCTGTGCTTTACAGTCTTGTAATGACCAAAGTTAAACCTTGAGGATCTGAATCTTCAAACCAATGTTTCACTGCGTAATGACCAATGGCCCTTTTCAGCCTCTGTCAGGAGACAGATGATGAAGCTTGCAAAGCTAATATGTTTCCTGTTAGGGGCACCAAGACAGCAAACATGCCAATATAAATGTGTGATGACTCTATGGTCTTCATTCACACAGCATACAAAACATCCCATTACAAACCTTCATCTCAGAAGGGGAAGCTGTGACAAATAATGTGATCTGGGCTTGGATCAACAGGAAATGGGTAATGGGAGATCTCTGCCAGCCCACAGAAATTAATCTTTGCACTATTGGAAGGGCTGCAATGTTCTAACGATGCAGTGACCTGCTAAGGACAAATGATTTGTTTTTCTTCCCTATCTGTAATTTACTTTACGGTGCATTGGTAGAATATACACTTGTTTATATCTGATTTGTGTAACAGGTTCTTCAATGGCTCTGTTGCAACACCCGCATTAAAAATACTGACTTTACACACAAAAAACGAATCAGTGAAATATATTCATTTTTGTATTGAATATACGCTCAATAAATCTCCTTGCCCTCTGAGTACATAATTAACTAGAAGAAAACATTCCAAAGATAGTTCTCCAATTCCTTTTATGCCCAGTCAATTCCTACTGCAACTAGTGAATTTCCTCTTTAGAGTGTTTGAAACGTCCTAAAAAGTGTGAAATGCTCAGTGCCTGCTGGCACAAAGCGGGGAAACCCACTGAGATCTACTAAGGCAACGCTCCAAACCAGTGGTACCATTTCAAAAAGTAGGAGGTCATGTGGAAAACGATTCAAAATTCATTCTAAATGTCACCCAAACTAGGAACAATAAACAGCCCTGAAGTGAGGGTCATGTTAATTTTCCAGTACCCCATCACTTACAAGTTATGATAAGCGTGGACTAAATTGCTTTCAATACTAGCTTTGTTTATTAGCTACTCTCCAAAGAGCTGGGGGGTAATGAATGAAGTGCGGGTATCCCCAGTTCTAAGCTATTTTCCAGTTTTCTGGTTACTTTATTCATGTCATGTAACCCTCATGTGATTGAGCTATTCTAGGACAGTCTGTTTCCATGGAGATTGTGCTGCATGGGTAAGCAGTCATATTGTCAGGCCATCATTTGTTTCCTCTTCCTATTTGGAAGTGTTTGGGAGGGGGAAGGGAAGGTTCATGAATTTGAGGATTTTCCCCTCCATGAAGAAGTGGTTAGTTTTGGAAAGGGGGAATTAAGAACAAAATATATTTAGAATTCAAAATACGTATTCTGAAATATAGAGGTGTTCAACTCAAGAGGAATTCTCCCAAGTTACTTCCTACTTTTGGGAAAGCTGATGGGACATAATCAGTGGTCCTCTTAGAAAGGTCCTAGACAGCCACAGTACTGACCAAGGAATCTCTAGGACTGCTGACAGTTATTCCTGGTGTGAAATAATTTCCTACCCAATGTCAGTGAGTCTCTCTGAACACTCGATCCTGCCCAGGCCAAAGCTGGCAAGCAGGGCTTCAAGTATCCAAAGGAGGAATCTTTTCCTCCTAACTGCTATCAACAAAGCAGTTTGTTTCTAACCTGTTTATGATCAATTTCTGCCTGACTGAGTAAAAACTGGCAATATTAATGATCTACCCCCTGAGACATTACCAGCCAAAAAAAACCCAAAACAAAACCCACAACAACCACTCCTCTTTTTAGTGCTGATCCTCAGCACTGAACATAGACAGTTGTAAAAACAAGGTGAAACACTGCATTACAACACAAATGTTTGGCAAGTGAATACCACAACTTTAGTTAAAACCACAAATTCAGTCATTTTAAGGGGAAACTCTGAAGTTATTTTTCCAGAAAAGTTGGTTTTGCGAGAGAAAAAAAACAAAAAAAAACAAACACAACATCATTATGGGGGTTTTATTAAAATAGCATCTTCCTCAAGCCTGTGCAGTGAGTAGGATGGCTGAGTTCTGTGCCTCTTGAGATTTTATAGTAAAATTTTACTGTGCATTCTTGCTGGCTGTTATTTAAATCAGTAACTGTGTAGCAAGAGTATTTTCTACCTCTTTATGTCTAGATTAGCTCTGACTAAAGTTATGCAACCTCACAGTAGTAACAATAGCGCTCTATTCAGCTGGCACTTCACTTCTGCCGCCAGACAACTACAGTAACACAGGAATGCCACAGAAACATTCCAGCACAGATACAGTCAGTGGCACCGATACATCCCCCTCATACTCCTGAACTGTTCACAGGGAAGAAAAGCAACTTGAGATTTTTTTTTTCCCCCCAGATTCCTCTCCCAGATTTTATTTTGGTAAAACCATTAAGGCAACATACCTGAAACCAGAGAAATCAGGAACACTTATAATCAATATTCTAATCAATAAGCCTTACACATTTTAGGCAAAAGCAGCAAACAATTAGCAGGATAGTTTCAAATCCAGTACTCAAATTTTGGCTCAAAATCTGCTCTCAATGACAGCTGTAATAACTCTGCTGTTTTCTACAGAGTGAGCTCCCCTTCATTACATTATCTAGCATAGAGTCACTGCAGAAATTGCAGACACAAAGCTGCCCCAGCAGGTACTAACTACAATTACAAGCAACTAAGCAGAAACAGAAAATCTCACAGTTGTCATCAAAAAGTTGTCATGGTTAAAAATCAATGGGGCTTTCTGTAGCTAAAGTCTTCTGACCAAAGCTTGCAAAAGGATCAAAAAGACACAGCTGTATTCACGGCTACAGAATATATATACAGAATAAATCTGTATCGTGCAAATATTTAAGGCTATTCATGGTTAGATGCATTATCTGCTCCTGTACCCGGAGTTCAAATGTTAGTCAGCTGACACAGGGAGATGCATTCAATGGCAGAGAAGAAAAACAATCTAGTAAATATAAGCCATAGTAGCACAAATAGTAACCTGCTCTTCCACACAGGCAGAAGACTGGTTCACTGTGCAGTTTCCAAAGAAAACCACCCCCACCACGAAGTGTTGTGGAGAGATGCGAGTGAGTGAGGAATTAATCACAACACAGGATCTCTGCCAGCTGCTTTTGATCAGAACTGAAGAACGAGCTCCAGGACTGATAACAGAGCAGCGACAGCCAAGCTGAGATCAGACTACTCAAGAGATTTGTGTATTTCCAGAACAGTAATTAACAGTGCAATTGTGCTTTGTAGGCAAAAATACAGCAGTGATTTCGACAGCCCCTGCATTAGATACACATCATGCTCTGTTACAGCCTCGCGGTTACAGAAGGCAAGACCCCGCTCCAAAAAGGACATGTAGATAAAGTATTGCCTTCATTTAGAAATACTCTGTGGTGCTGGATACCCCATGAAATTATCTAATTTTCTAGGAGCTCAATTCCCTTTGGTCCAGAGCCTTTGTATCACGTGTGCCTCGGTACTTCTGACCACGGTGCCTGGTGTTGGATTCACAACCGATAGCAATCAATGACAATAATCAACGTTTTTATTTTCTTTGCTAATTCTCAGACTGTTTCTATGCTAGCTTTCTAGCAGATGGGTTCTGTCAGGTTCTACCAGATTTTTCGTGATGCAGCGACACAACACCTCAGCCCTGATATTCCCCGCTGGTAAGCAAGTTAAAGAGTTACTCGGCACTAGCGCCGATCACCCAGCTGGGTGTTTGGGTTCAGCACGCAGGAAATCCTGTTAGCCTTGGAATAAACATTAGGGCAGGTGTAAACAAAGGGTTCACATAAGTGCTAAATCCACACTCTGCGTGGCTTTGCAGAGAGGTAACACAGAGACAGAGGCTTTTATTAACTAGAGAGAAAACTGCTGCGCTTCTGCACCCGGCCGGAGCCCCCGCCAGTTCCGGGACCGGACCGCGGCGACCAGGGGCCAACAAAAGGCTCTTCCCCCTCGGTCCCTTCCCTGTCACTGCCCTTGAGCTCCGCTGGGGAATGCCATGAGGCGCCGAGCTTGGTTGCAACTGCCCCGGGTACGGCCGCGGTGCGAGGCCAAGCGGCCCCTCCGTGCGGCCGGTGCGCGGGTGCCTCCGCTCCGGGCTCGCCTTAATCCGCCCGCAGCCTCCTCCTCCTGGACGATACCTATCCCGCTTCAGCCTCCGCTCTTTTGTCCCTTCGCTCATTCCTCTCTTCGGTTTCTTTTCCCAGTCTCTTCCTGCCCCGCCTGTCCCCGCTCTTCTTCCCCATCCCCTCCGAACTCCACTGCCTTCCTCCCCAGCCTTCCGCCCCGCTCCCCGCGGCGCAGCCCCCTGCTCCGAGCCTCCCCCCCGCCCCTGTCCTGCCCTATATCCCGTCTAATCCCCCCCAGGATTCCTATATCCAGCCTGTTGTCTGCTGGCGGCCACCGATAATTCTGCGGGCAGCGCAGGGCGCGGAGCCGGGTGAGCGGCTCCTCTACGTCCCCCTGGCCCGCAGCGCTACCCCGGCCCTACCCCCGGAGCCGCCCCGGGCCCGCCGCTCCCCCCGCCCGCCTCCGGCTCACCCGCTGTGTGCTGCGGCCCCGGGCGGCGGGGCAGCTCTGTCCGCCAGCCCTCCGCAAGTCACATCCCGGCTCCGGCTCCGGCGGCGCGGCGGCTCCGCGGCGGGGAGCGAGCGCAGCGCCGACCGCCCCCGCGGCGGCTCATGGAGCGCCCGGCCCCGGTGTGCGCCGTGCGGAGCGGAGCGGTGTCCGGAGCGGTGGCCGGAGCGCTGCGTTGTCCGCCGCACTCTGTGCTCGCCGCTCCGCCGCGCTCCGGCCCCGCCGTCAGCCCCCTCCCACCGCCCCGCCCCGCTCGGGCACGGCACGGCACTGCTCGGCTCGGCGGGGCAGGGCAGGGGTACCCCCCGGACAGGGACGGGGACAGGGCACCCATAGCCCTGGGGCGCTCTGGCTGCGCGGAGCTGCGCGGCTCCCAGGGGACGGGGCACGGTGAGGGCGTGGGGCACACTTACACACACGCTGCTCACACTTACACACTGCTCACACACTCACACTCACCCTCCAACACACACTACCACATCCTCACGCTCACCCACTCCCGCACCGCGCTGCGTGTGCGGCCGGGCACGTTTCGCTGTGAGCGGGGGCTGCACCGGGGGACACGGGCACGGCCGCAGCCCTACGTGCTCAGGTGACACCAGGGCAGCGCACAGCGCGGGGCGGGGGCAGCCACACGGACGGCTTTCCTGCCTGCTCCTGCCTCCAAAAATGCGTGCGAGAGCGAGGGTTGGGAACCCCCTCCCGGCCGGGCCGGCTGGGCATGCACACACCTATGGCCAGGTGTGGGACTGCAGAGGTGAGGGGGTTTCCAGCCCTCTGGCAGCGAGGGATTTTGAAAGGGGCTGGATACGTTCAAACCTTCTCCAGAAGCAGCTTCCGACCTGCCACAGCCCGACGCAACAGCTAAGCAAACGCTTGGAAGGGAAAACGTTGGGAGCACACTGTGTGCGGAGCAAGTGACACTTCAGACGCAGGATCAGCCCCTGCGAGCCCGGGAGGTGCTGCAAAGGCGGTGCTGGGCTCTGCTCCGGGTCTGCCTCTGCCCCCGATGGGCAGCTGCTGTCCTGCTTTTCAGCCTCTCCACAGTTCAGCCCCGACACTGTCCTAGCCCTTAGACAGGGCTTTCTACAACTCCAGGAGGAGTTATTTGTAGGAGGAAAAGACAGCTTCTGTATATGATGTTCATGAGCAGCAGAAACTCATGAGCCTTTTCAACAGCTTAGCATCCATTGGCCTGACACGTCTGTGACCTCATGGCAGCCTCACCATGTCATGTATCCCTGGGTTCTGCATCCCTGGGTTCTGCTTCCACTTAAACCACTAAGGACAGTCTGGGCAGGCACAGCTGACACAGCATCAGCAGCAGGGAGTGCCCAGGATGTGTCCTTCCTGAACACCTGCCCTTCTTGCCAGGTTTCCTTTTCCAGAGCCTTCCAAAGGGAAATATCTGCTCTGAAACGTGCGTTCTTCAGCGCAGCAGAACTGTAACCTTTAAAGAGACTCTTCCTAACCTGCGTGGGCTTATTTACCTGTCATTTATGATGCCTTGGGGGGTAACCTGAACTTCTCAGCGTGGCTGACATGGAGTAAATTGGATGGTGAGGTTGGACTGCAATTGCCTGTGTTTAGGAAGGGCAGCAGGCAGAGAAAAGCTGGAGCAGAGGAACAATTTCACATTTCTGCTCTTTTCTTTCTCAATTTATCTTTCTTTCAGGTTTTAGGCACTGCTCTTGAGTCACATGTAAACAACATACCCTACCCTTGCAGCAGTTGGCAGCTATGCTTCATTCACAGTTAAGCAGGATATTTTTACAGAAATTGAGGTGGTGAGAGGTGAAGTTGCCGTAAACTGCCCAAGGTCACCCAGCAGTCTGGCAGAAAAGTGGAAAATACTGATTCAACAGATCAGTCTGTACCCCTGCTCCATCTTGGGAGCCTGAGCCAAGCACCCAAATACTACAGTACCAAGTAAAGACCTTTTTGTGTATAAATAAACACACAGAGCTCTCTGTGCCGTGCTGGATACAGAGAGGTAGACCAGGGGGGAGGATGAATCACAAGGATTCATGTGCTGTCGGGCTTGGCCGGCTCACAAGGGAGCAATGTACTGAGCCCTTCAGCAAATGCAAATCTTGGGCATTGTTCCCTTCTTCCTGTGTCTCTAGCAGCCCTGGTTCCCTGAAGGAAACAGCCTCCCTCATTTGCCCTGTCCTGATAGAACAGGGAAAATAATGCCCCTCTCAACCAGAACTAGTGCATCAGTAGGCTGATTTCTCTCCTGCTGAAGCAGTTTTTAGTGTTAGCTGCCATGAAGAAGTGTAAGACAGGACTCCGAATCATCCAGGACATTACAGGACTTGGTAGAGTAGCTGGACTAAATCGCAGCTCCTGTTGCATTACTTTCTGCCTAGTTAGCTTTGAAATATATGCTCTTAAAATGGGCTTTTATTTAGGGGAAAAGGTGTTTCTATCAGTCAGCCACAGGCTTATCAGCACCTTCAGCATTTCCTCACCATGAGAGCAGGTAGAAGGCTCAGAGGAGACTGGGGAAGGGGTGAGCTGTGCAAGGCCAAAGTAGAGGAAAAATTTAGAGATCTCCACTTATGCCATGCAATTCTGCAAGAGCTGATAGCCTAAAGAAAGGTGAGCTCAATGCTTTTGTTCATCTCTGGAAGAGTGAAGAACATGTATGGTATCTATTTGTCTTTATTTTAGACAGTGTACGCTATAGTCAACTTTTAAAAACCCCACTGCTTTTCAGTAATTTTACTCCTATTTCCTACAACACATATTTGGTCATTGAACAGATTTGTGGCTTTCCCCCACCAACATTTGGGTTACTGCTCGTGACAATAGGTAAACAAAGAGTCTGTGTGGTGCTGCATGTTCCCAGTGTTTCTCTTCTGCAGCTGTGCTCCCAGCAGGATTTGACAGGAGGGAGCAAGGTTGTTACAGCAGCACTGAGCGGACACCACTCACCATCTACGAATGCCAAATCCATATCCCCACACACTGTCATCCTCATTTCAGCTGGTTTTCCTGTGTCCCAACCTGAGATAAAGGCAATTTCCATCCTCTGTTCTCTTTCAGAAAGCCTGGCAGGTGTTGTGTTTATTGCAGGAGCAGGCACAAAAACAGTCGAGCAGTGTTTCACTAGCAGCTTTCCTTTGTACTGCAGAACCTTTTCACTGGGTACTCCGCTTTTACAGCTCCTGCCAGCGTGAAACTCGGCTTGTGCCAGTGCAATTTAAGTGGAATATTTCATTAAGAGATCAGCAGTAGGCACATGGAAATGACAGCGATCATTAAGTCTGCATTACTTTGTTTGCATTAGGGAGCGTGTAGAGGCCCCAGGCATAGACAGGGCTGCACAGCACAGGGGGAGCCAGCCCTGTGTAAATCACTTTAGATGGCCCTGAGACACACTGTGTGCCTTAATCATGGGCTGGCCAGGCTCTGGTGTCTGCTCCTAGAGGTTGAGGTGCCACAATAATGAATATGACAGAAGAGAATAAGGAGATGCCAGGTGAATGTGCCCCTGGCAGTGGTGTGTGGTTGATTCACACCATTTCTGACCCCTGAGCAGAGGTACTTTTCATTACACAAATCCCTGCAGCGTGATTAGTTTGCCTAATGCTTGCCCTGCTTTTTCTCGGGGCAGGATACAAATCCTGGTGCTCCTGTTGGTTGGCAGCATCAAGGAGACAGCAAGAGCTGTGGGACCACTGTGAGATGGTTTCTCTGTTACTGCAGAGGGTTTCACACGTTGCTCCTGGCACTGCCCAGGGCAAAGGCTGCTCTCCACAGTGTTCTGTGAAATGGGTCTGAGTCGCCAAATGGAGTTAGTGAGGAGGAGGGGAGAAGGGGAAGTGAAAGGAGAATCTTGAAATCACTATGGAGAAAAAGATGGGTGTCAGGAAGGAGATTGATTCATGGAGGATAGAGAAAGAAATAATTATTAAAACATTATGGAAAAACATAATCTTGAAAAAACATCTACGCACGGCTCAAAAGAAAGGTGCTCTCAGGTCAGAAAGTGTGGTTAAATGGCCGTAGTGTCAGATGTCACATCCATATTCAAATCCAAATTTTACCTGTATTTCCAGCTTGTGTTAAACAAACCAAGGTAAAGACACACTTTTACAGCGTTGCACTTACTAATAATTCCTCTTCTGTTTGGTAATACACCCTGTCCTGTGGCTCTCCCCATCACTCGCTTGCACATACAGGGAAGGCAGTGAGTCTCCTGCACTTACCAGTCACAGCTCTGAACACCAGGACAAGGGAGCAGCCATGCAGGTGAGATTTACAGTGCAGTCAATATGATATTTGTTTGCTTTCTCAACACATTCCTTTGTCACACTAGTAGTGCATAAGTGGTTTCATTAAACTGTAGAGAAACATGGACAAGTTTTATGATTTAATGCAGCTGGTAGAATTCTGTTAAAACACGATTTGAATCAAGATGGTCTGTGACACCAGGCATGTGATTAAAATTCTTATAACTGGGAATTTGCACACCTTCAAATCTTCATTTCACAAGAGAACCACCAGAGATACCTATTTAAATCAGCATATCTCTAGTATATTGAGTTATTGCTACAGCCTCTCTGAGGGTCTCACTAGATAAATTTCAAACCGGCCAAACTGTTTAGATTTAAAAAGTTTATACTTGACCTTTGTACAGACAAAGTTCCAGTTGTATTAAAATAAATTTGATCAAGCATATGATTTGTGGCTTTCTGTTCTGAGCATGAGAAAACTTCCTTAAACTCAATGTGATGGGGACATGGTGACCCTGGCCAAGAGCAGCAACTTCTGCTGGACAACCTTGAGCTTCCTTTCTGGTGTGTAGCTGTGGGTGGTGCTGGGTGCAGTGAGGTTTCTTAGCGTGGCTGCTGCAGGGAATTGTTGCAGTCACCTGCAGTCCACATAGACATTCTCTACATCCTGTTCCCTCACATTAAAGACATTAAACACATTAAAGACATCAGCCAGTGTAACGGTGCCACTCTTGAATGCACTTATGCTTCAAGTGGACTAGATTTATGAGTGCCTTTATTTACATCTGCTGGTTTCATGCCTATGCTGAAGTGTAAAGGGTTTTTTCTGAATGCAGCCAAGAATTGTGCTGGTACCTCTTGAATGCAGTGTCATTAATGCCCTTATCTGTAATATCTCCTCAGGGAACTGGGAAATCACCCAGATTTTTTTCTGACCCTCCTCATTAGTGGCATGTTTGGTGAAAAATATTGTCCCCTGTTGTGGACTGTCTGTGTACCTTAAACCAAAAAAACCCGGCGTTTGCATCCTCGCAGATGATTGAACAATCCCCTCTTCGTGATGTGCTCAGGGTTTCTGTTGCTGAGACTGTCACCTGCTGGCCACGGAGAAGCTCGCCAGGATCTCGGGAACAACCCCAGAAGCTGATGGATTCAAACCCCGGGTTTGCCTTTAGAAATTACACATTGAGATGTTCCTGGTTTGTCTAACTCTAAACAGGATGGCAGTTCTGTAAATGGAGGTAGATCAGGAAAACTTTCTCATTTATAAAACATCTACATTTCGTGGAATTTTAATGCAAAGGAAACCATATTCTCATCACAGTGAGCAAATGGGGCAAAATGCTGGTTCCAGTAAATTTAACTAAGCTTAACTATGGCAAACTAAGCCATAACCCATAAGCAAGAGAAAGAGGGAAAAAGAAAAGGAAACAAAAGACTGGTTATCCTGCCTCTGGCAGATTTTTGTCACGTTAGAACATGGATACAAGAAGACCTTAAGAAAGGGTCACATCTTTGCATTGGCCCGCAGAGCTCAACAGGAGTCAAAGGACCTTTACTGAATATCTACACTACAGCTTTTGCAGGAGAGGAGAAGAATTGCTCTGAAAAGCGCTTTCAGCCCTGCCCCTGTCCTGCCCTTTCATCTGCTGTCACTGATAACTCATTTTCTGCCAGTCCTTGGGCCAGAATCTCAGCTGGTGTAAATCTGAGCAAGTCTGAATCCACAGCTGGAATAAGGGTTTGCAGGGTGGTTTATTCTGCTCATTTCAACGAGTGCTGCCCTGTTACCCTCAGACCTGAGAGCAGGTTGCTGCAGCCTGAAATGCCTTGCTCAGTTGTGATTTTTCTGTTTCAGACACAGAAATGAGTTCTGAGCTGTACATCAGGTGCTGAACTGCACCTGTTACTCCAGGGGAGTGCCACTCTCTAGAGTTCTTCCCAAAAATCTCTGGTTTTTTCCTTACATAACTGAGCTGTGTTACCAGCATCCTGCAGGATTGATGATAGGAGAGGAAAGCTGGTGCCACAGAGGCTGTTTCATTACAATTGTCCTCAGCTCACTTGGTGTCACACAAGGGTACTGCTGCCTGAAAGCGTGTCTGAAGTAACCCTCAACTTGTGCTGCATGTCATACTGAAACTTTAAAGAAGAGATTTTTTAATGGATGTTTTCCATAAGCCTCTTAGTTCACATCTGTAAAAAATAGATTTCATGCACTTTAAAGACACTTCTTGACTGTCTGGAGTCATTCCCTAGAAGTGAATTTATGCATAGTGGCCATATTTTTATTCCTTATTAGAAATTAGAATTATTTGTTTGGTGGGGGGTTTTGTTTGTTTTTGTTGGTTGTTTTTTGGTTTATAATTTCCCTTTATTTCCCTTCACTCTGTCCTTGTGCTTGGACACTTACAAGCTTTATTGTTGTTAGAGAACACTGGGTGCCTGGATGTCTGTCTTATGAAAGCAACTGGCTGCTTAAAAAGAAAACCAGAGGATTAGATACTGTGCGAAATTCCAATAAATTCAATGAAAAGCATAACTTCAAAGAATTTAGGATCAGATTTCGAATGCATATCAGAGAGATTTTTGAAACTGGTGGATTAATACAGGATGCTGAGTCTCAGCCTCCACCCCAGTACAGGACAGATAAAGCCATTTACCTCCCCAAGAGTTACCTCCCTACTCCCTTCTCGTGCACTGCTGTGAAGAGCAAAGCACTTCAAGGCCATGCTGTGTCAAGAGAGCTTGGAGAGCTCTGGCTCACAACCAGGTGGACGCTGGGGCCAGTTCTCAAACACCAACAGTGAGAAACCACAGCCTCTCCATCTTCACTGAGAACAAATGAGGCTTTGCCTGAAATGCTCTTTTCAAATTTGAGAATGCTAAACTAGAAAAAATCCCCGTGACTTCCTTCTCTGCTTTCCACCCATGCTCCTCAGCAAGTGATTTCCTGGGAGCTGGTGGATCTCTGCTCAGGCAGAGGATGGTTGGGGAGCACTGCTGCTCTAAGTCCTGTACAGGCTTGGGAGCGTGGGCTCTCCAGGGCTGTCCCATCTAGCACTTTATTCATCACAGGGAGATGGATTCCCTTTGAAACTTCTCTTTTGCTGGCAGATTTACTTTGCACCGAGACCTAGTGTGAGTTAATATTCTTTTTGAGGGGAAATAAAGGGCGGTGGAGATTCTAGGCTAAAGAATGTAGCCTGTGGGTTTTATCCCTGCATTGCATATACGTTTTGATGGTCCTTGCTGTGTGTTTTATTGAGGCTGAGTCATAAGCATATCTTAGTGCTTTGGAAGGAAGGAAATGGAGTTTGGGCAAAAAAATTACACGTCAAAAATGGATCCAGCAAAGGGACTGCTCAAGCTGTGAGAACACCGTGACGTATCTCAGCAAAAGGGAGAACTGAAGGTCAGAAAGAAAGTCCTCGTGCTGCATTACAGTTTTCATCGCCTGAAGCTCGGCTGGACTCGGTGATGTTCCTGCTGACAGGCCTGCTGACAGATGAGCCGATCCTGCTCGTGTGCCTTCTCTCAGAAACAGCCCCAGAGCGAACAGGGACTCTTAACTGGTCTTGTATTTCCATGCAGGATGATGAACATTTGCCCGTGGCTTGGGGCTGACACAGTTCTGTTGCTGGGGCTCGGTCACGGCACAGCATTTTTGACCGAGGTTGTTGAGGAAGGAGAGTGAAGCTCTGGTGTTATGGGTGCAGGATGTTTCCTCGGGAGAAGGCGCTGTTTTTTGGGGGAGACTCAGCCATGGCTTGCAGTGTGCAGCACAGCATCCGCCCTGTCTCACAGAGATCAGGACACTGCGGAGGCGTGGGCAGAAAGCTGCCAGGCTCGGGGCTCCCCAGGGATCCTCTTGGACAGGCTCAGCTGGCTGCAGCTCAAACGCCACTGACTCACAGCCAAGCCTTCACACAGGGCAGGCAGAGAGCGGCGTGTTCTGCCGCCGATAGTTTGACTTTGAATTTGTTTAGAAAGTTACGTGCCTTTTATTTTCCCTTTCAGGTGACGCCTGGCTGTTTGAGGTCAGAAGCCTTTTGATCTTCTTGGAGAGATTTAGATGTACCTAATTCAAAGGTCTGCACCTTTCACCCCTCTCTTTGGTGCAGCATGGCTCTGCTGTCACACTTGGAGAGGCAATGAGAGGCCAGAGACTCTCATTTGTCAGGATGGTTTATAGGAGCCAGTGCCCTGCTGACAAGAGGCAGCCCAAGCGTGATCCCTCCTGCCTCTCGGGCAGGACTTTGGGCCCTTCCTCTGCCTCCCCTGAGCTATGGAAGGGCAGGTTGTCCTCACTGCAGCCAGCTGGAAGGCTGGAGAGTCAGAGACCTGCAATGAGACAGCAGCTTTTGAAGGGGCACTCAGTGCCACCAGACACAGCCAGAGCAGTGGGGCTGTGGATTAAATTATCGTTAGCAAAGCTGCCTAGCAAACACAGCTGCAGAAACTGGCCCTTTTCCTCCCCCTCCCTTCGGCCAGCTGATGTTCCCCCTACATGGTACAGAGGGATTTTATTTTGTTCAGGTTCAGGCTGCAAATCTGGCTGATATTGAAAGGGGCTTTGGAGGACATTTGATGTTTCTGAGGGTCACGTTCCTCCAGGCTCCTTCTGGTTTCTGCTCTTTCTTGGGGTTAATATTGCAGTAGGGGAGAATAAAAGAATAGAAGCCCCATTCTATCTTCAGGATCTAAAATGAAGGAACTGAACAGACAGAAAAGTATAAACTTCATTTTGGAAATATTAATGGTTGAATTTCATGAACTCTTTGCTTTAAGGAACGTTATCCAAGCAGGTGCTGCCCGGGCAGAAAGTCAGTGTTTAAATGGGATGTGTGCACACAGAGTGTCTCTGCAGCACCCCTGGCAGGGCAGCGTTTGCTGGCTGTGCACCCCAGCCCTGGAGTGCTCCCAGCTGGCAGGCAGCTCCAGGGACTGTGCCCTGGGGCAGGAGCTGAGCTGCCACAGCCAGAGATTGAAGCCTGAAAGTGCATTTCAGGTGTTTGATTTTGCAAACGTGGATGCAAACATGGATGCAAACATGGATGCAAACATGGATGCAAGCAGCACTCTGTTAACAAGTCCCTCAGGTGCCAGGGTGCTGCAGGTGTTTTCCAGCTCTGACCTGGCCAGTGGAGAGGTTCCACTGCTGGGGGTGTGTGAGCTCCAGCTTCCTGCAAACAACAGCTCCAGGTGCTGCACACAGCCATGGACACACATAACATTTATATTTCCCCCCAGTCTGGCAGGTTAATTTGTAAACCTGTGCAGAAAATAAAAACCCAGCTGGGTTGATTCATTGATTCATTGTTTTGTTTATATTCGGGAGAGAATTCACTTGCCTGTTGTTTGCCATTGCATCCTCAGAAGATGGAGGCCTCTGGCCAGCAGGATGAAGCGTGGCTTTGTTTCACTATTTACAGTGGCTGGAAAGCACAATGGTGAAGAGTGAAAAAGCATGCAAATGACTTGTTTATCCCCAGAGATGGATGCTTTGTGCTGTCACAAGCTGTGCTGTTGACTCAGTCCAGCTTTACTTTTGTGGAACTGGGGGGGCTGACAAAGCTTGCTGAGGAAGACTCCTAAGCCAGAGAGCTTTTGGTTTCACAACAGCTCCACAAAGCATCGCAATGTTTTGGTCCATGGTATCGATTACATGAGAAAGGAAAGGAAGGTGGGAAATAAAGGTGGTAAAATAAAATTTCCAAGCGCAGATTTAAAATCCCACAGGGGATTTACAAACTGCAGGGTTGAGACTGGGAATGTCTGGGGCAAATAGGGAGGCTGGTGACTGACCAGAAAAGATGGATTTGTTATTAAAACATTTTGTTGTTCAGTCTGAAGAGACTTTTCTATACTGAACCAGATGTAAAAAATTGGGATGAATTTAACATTTTTACCTAAACTGCTGCTAAGCACTGCACTGAAGCCATCAGGCTGCCTCCCACCTAGAGCATCCTCCTGTGCTGGTCCCTGCGTCTGCAGGGTTACCCCTGGCGTCTGTCACTGGCAGCCCAGTGGCACCCACCCCAGCAAAAACAGGAGCATTTGTGTCAATGCTCGTGTCCTTGCTGTATCTGTGCAGAGCATGATGGACTCTGTATTGGACCACAGCTGCCAGATCCCACATCCTGACTTTGACAGCTGGGAATGTGGATGGCTGGCTCAGAGGTAAACGTGTGTTTGGTCAGCAAGGTCCTCGTGCCTCAAGAGGAAATCACAAGTGATCAACTCACTTGGATGTTGTTTGAAGCTAAATGAGCCCAGCTTCTCTCATATGAACAATTCTATGCAATTTTTTTCTGTACATCTAGCAAGGCATTTGCTCTGTGTTACAATCCTACCTTCCACTGCAGGTCAGGACACGCAGCCTTCTTGCATTTATTCCTGTGACAGTCCTGTGCATTTGGGAGCAGAGATGCAGAGGGTCTGTGGGAAGCCAGGAGGCTTTCAGCAGAAAAACAGGCTTGAGTTTGTGCAGTGCTTTTGTGCACCGCACAACCTGCCCAACACTTGCTTTGCTATAACTGAGACTGAGTGGATTGAATTGTATCTTTGGGGAAATGCAAATGAAAATCGGATTGGGTGTTCTCTCTCAGTGTTAACAGTACAATAAAATGCTTAGATGAGCGCTTAGGCTGCTGATCCCTCACAATGCAGTTCTCCTGTTACAGAGAGCTTAACTTTCAAAGTAAAACAACTTTGCTGGGAGCCTCAGCCAGTTTAGAAAAAGCCCCTCCACCGTTCTGAACAGGAAGAAGGCGCTGAATTTAAACAAACTCCAGCGGGTATGTACATACCCACATTTCCCCATCACTCCCGCTGGTGCGGCTCGGACGAGGCGTGTGTTTGTGCAGCAGCAGCAGGAGAGCGGCAGCAGAGCAGCAGCAGCAGAGCAGCAGCAGAGCAGCAGGAGAAGAGCAGCAGCAGCAGAGCAGCAGAGCAGCAGCAGAGCAGCAGCAGCAGAGCAGCAGCAGAGCAGCAGCAGCAGAGCAGCAGCAGAGCAGCAGCAGCAGAGCAGCAGAGCAGCAGCAGCAGAGCAGCAGCAGCAGCAGCAGCAGAGCAGCAGCAGCAGAGCAGCAGCAGAGCAGCAGCAGCAGAGCAGCAGAGCAGCAGCAGCAGAGCAGCAGCAGAGCAGCAGCAGAGCAGCAGGCGCTGCCCGGGGCTCGCCTGCCCCAGCCGGGTGCGCTGCGCTCTCAGTGCAGTGATGCTCTCCCGAGGAAAGCAGCTGGGCAGGGGTGGGAAGGTGGCAGCCAAAGGAGGCTCCTGGGGGATTTCTGATTTTTCCTTAGAGCTGCCTGAAAACTTTCTGTCAATATACTGAGCGGTGTGGTTTGTGACAGCTGCATTAGTTGTTCCTTCCCAAAGCAACCCCGAAGATGTGGATTATTGTGATGTCTGCACGGTCAGGAGCCAGAGATCAGCCAGGATCAGCCACAGGTGCCAACCCAAAACCTGTGTGTCTGAGGAAGGGCTGTTGAGCGCATACCTGGCTGAATTTTTCCACTAGGAACACAACAGTTTTGCTTAAATGTGGTCACTTTCCTGGTGTGGTCAATCTAAATTCAACCTTGTAACTTAAGTCATACTCAAATTGCATCCATTTCACACACACACACACCCCCCCCCCCCCCAAAACAGCAACAATAACAACAACAACAACAACAACCACCATGTAAAAATAGCAAAATGAAGGAAGCATCTCAGTACAAAAGAGTGCAAAAGAGTTCATCTGCTGTCCCCGGATTCCCTGCTCTCCTGCCTCTCGCTAAGTGTTGAGTACCTCCAGTGTCCCAGGCTGTGTGACTTGCTGGGCACTGCAGCCTCACTGCTGGGAATCTCAGAGAGGAAATCAGGAAATCCTGCCCAGGGGCTGACAGTGAGCTGATGTCCAGGTCTGGACAAAGCCCAGCTCGACCCAAATCCAAGCAGGAGAAAGCCACTGTCGTTTCTGTGCCAGCTGAATTGCTGGGCTGGAAAAGTCATTCATGTAAGTAAATGATTAGTGACTGATTGGCCTCACTGTGGTGACTCCATCACCATCAATAACACTAACAGAATCTGTGATCCTTCCAAGAAGACCATCATTAGATGGACTGATGTCAGCATGGCCTCCCAAGTCCAGGCTTTGATATCATCTCATAAATTAGGAAGATTTTCAGGCCAGACAACACTTTGGTAGTCTATGTGGGCATTGCAGGGCTGCTGCAATGGGCCTTGTAAAATGAAATGCTGAATATAAAAAGGAACAAACAACTGTGTGCCTTCAGCATTCTGGAAGTTGTTATGCGGCCAAAATAATTTTAACAGATGGGATGAGATCCCATCTCCTTTTAGCATGGAGTTAACAGCTTTTTAACTGATGGCAGGGCTGAGAAGAGCCACCAGCTATGACACATGGGGATGTGGCAGCAGAGCAAGGAGACGAACAGAAAAAGAAACTACAAAGTCTTGCTGTCAGAGGGAAGTGAGGCTGCAGTGCCTGGTCAGGTGGAGTGAGCGTCTCTTGGCTTTCAAAACAAATCGTGCCCTTGATTATCTAGACCCTGATCTGGCTTTCCCTGGAGTGGGTGCCAAAGTGCCCCTTGGGCTCAGCACTGCACAACAGGCTCCAGCTTGTTTCATCTGTAAGTGATACTCTGCCCCTGCAAACGATCTGTGTGAGCAGTCAGTGTGATTCCCTGTGCCAGTGGTAAAGCTGATCTCATGGGGAGTTGTGCCAATGCTTTTAGACAGTAAACTTTTGGGCAGAAGTTATGCAAATGTTCAGATGAATTTAGATATGCAAGTAGCCCAGGAAAATCAATGGAATCACTTAGATGATTAAAATAACTTTGTCCAAAGTGTTTTTAGCCTCTGTACGGATCCCTGGTTTGTATGGATGGCTTGCCCTCAGGTCTGCTTGCTTGCAAAGATTAAAAAAGAACATTTTCATTAAGAAAACTGGCTCTCTTGGAATGCAGAGAAGCTGACTCTACTGAGAAAGTCATTCTTTGCCTACTGGCATGTGTTGTGCCCAGATCTTTATGTTCCAGTGTACAGACATTGTCTGTAGGAGACATGAAAATCTGTTCTGCCCAAGCTCCGTGAGTCCCTGATGTTTGCCAGTGTGGTTTCTTTATTTTTAGAAGTTTCTGGATAAGGGTTGAATCCATCCATGTGCAAAAGATCACAACTGACAGAGAGGGGAGGCATGCATGTGTTTTGAGACATGTGCCCGGGGTGGCTGTGGTTATGTAAGGGCGCTTTTGACATGGCCAATTACATAAAATGGAAATGCAGGGGAGGAAGGCGGTGCATGAACGCAGAGGAGGAACCTGGCTGTAGCAGTGGAGCCTGTGTCACTGCAGGTGCTGGGAATGAAGCAGAGGGAGGGTCACCAGGTTGGTACATTTAGGCATGCCCAGGAAGCCCCAGGTGCTGCTGATTTGCAGCAAGTGAGGCAGGAATGCTGCTGCTGCAGCCCCTGTGCAGGGTGGCCGTGGGCAGCCGTGTGGCAGTGCCTGTGCAGGCACCGGGCACTGCTGGGCCGTGCAGCAGCACAGTTCATCAGACGGATGCACTCTTTGGAAATGTGGTTCTTTTTGTTGCACTTTGAACTGGAATGTGATTAGTGAGCTGCGGGACACAGGGCAGTTGTGCCAGGGCAGCAGGAGGAGGGGGCAGTGCTAGCGCTGGTTTAATGACATGGGTGGGCACAGCCCCCAGAAAACATCACACGAGTGCACAGTGGAGCGAATGCTCCAGCTGTGGTGGGAGCTCAGCCCCCAGCGCAGGATTTGCTGCTCTGAAATCCCTGAAGCTGGCACAGGACATTGTGAAGGGCTTTTCTCAGTGAAAATGAAGTTCAGGATTGTTTGGGCGGGCAGTAGGTGATCAGCCCAAACCCGAATGTGGACTCTCCTCAGCGTACAAGGACCACTGCAGCGTGCTCACCTTTTCCAGAGGTAACGCTCTTGCTCTGGCAGCTTCACTGGTGCCAGGGCACTGTGCCTGCTGCTGGGAAGGCAGGGACAACAGAGGTTTGTGCCACTTGGCCTGCCCTACTCAATTTCAGACAAGAAATCGAAGATCTCCCATGAGAAAGCCATAACGCATTCGTACTTCTTTGTTTCAACCTGTGTCAACCTTTCCAAGTGTAAAGATCAGCACTGCGTCCAACCAAAGGGTCACAAAAGGGCTCAATTTTGCCCCTAGAGCAAATCTGTCATCCCCTGCTGAGCAATTTCCCGTGAGCCACGCTGTCTGTGCAGCTTGTGGCACGGGCTCGGGATGTGGTGACCCCTCTCTGGCATCTTTTCCTCATGAGGCTCCTGCATTTCACATTTCACTGCTGAGGGCCGCGCCTGTGTCCCGTTGATGCAGTCACCGGGTGCAGCAGCAGGGAGGAGCTCCCCGGTGTGGGCTGGATGTCCGATTTGGCAGGGTTTTAAGAGGTTGTCTCCTGAGGGGGGGGGCACACGTTTATCAGCTTCTGGTTGATAACCACAGGCGTGAACCGAGGCTTGTGTCGGCGCCCTGCCGGTCCGTGCGAGCGGGTCCCAGCATCCGGGGGGCGCGGAGCGGACTGCCCGGCTTCCACGCGTTCCCAACAGATGGTGCTGCGCTGCCGCCGAACGGGAAAGGCGTGTGCGGAACGGAGGGCTCACGGCGAGTCCCCGCGCCCTCCCCCGCCGTGTCTCCCTTGAATTGGAGAGGGTTTTGTTCTCCCCACAACGACCTGCACAGGCTTTACGTGGCTTCAGTGATTATCCCAGCAGCGTCCGGCGGGCAGGATCCGTCCTGCCCTCGCATCCTGCCCCGAGCAGCGGCACGGGCCGTGGCTCCGGTCTCGGTCAGGCTGCTGCTCCTCGCTGCCCCCCGGCTTTGGGCATCTTGGCCTCAGCCTGCAGAGGCGCTGAACCCCAGCGGGGAGGACAGCGGGTGCCACCTGTGCCACCTGTACAGGGCACAAAGTCTCTTCAAGGGTGTAACTGAACTGCTGCGTCCTGGGGAGCACACATGATGTGTTTAACACAGCTTGGCTGTAAGGCTGGCTCTGGTCTAGGAGAAGGTGCATGGACCTTCCTGTCCTTGCTCCCCTCAGCCAGGTGCTCCCTTGCCTGGGGAGAGGGAGGTTCCTTTTTCCCTGCGCACTGAAGTCACGGTGCTCTTGGTACAGCCTCTCTCAGGAGAATCTGCAGCCCGAGGATCCCTCAGGAAGGTGGAGAGGACAGTGCCTGCCTGGGGAGGGCTCTAGATGTGCTGTGTGATGTGGGTGAAGCCTGTGCCCGGCAGGGTTAGGAGCTGATGGCCACAAGGAGCTGGGGCGATCTGGGCCCTTACACCCACTCGTGTCCAGAAGAACTCTGAGTCCTCTCACAGGTGGGATTGACAGGTCTGTTCCTTCCTCTCTATCCCCAGACAGGTGTTGGGAGGAGGTGTGGCTGTGGTGTGAAGTGAGTTATGGTGGCATTAACACTGGAGGGGTGGCAGGGCAGATGTGGCAGGTGTTAAGGGGGTGGTGCTGGGAGCAGCAGCACAGGGATGTTTTCTGCCTTGCTCAGGCTGATGTTTGTGCAGAGCTGCACAAACACTCAAGCCTGCTCGCACGCCTTCCTCGTGCTCCCTGCGTGCCAGCTTCTCCTGGCCCAATGTCCTTGCAGTCTGCCTGCACTTGATGAATTTACAGCTGTTCAACAATAATAGTGTTTAAAGAATACAACAGGGAAAATACATTCAAAGAGCTGAACATTCAGATTCACTCTGCAGGAGTTCATCATGTCGCTACCCAGCCCGTTGCAGAGCCTGCCTGGCTCCCATCACCAGGAAGCATCACTGAGGTGAGCCATGAGCAGCCTCTCCAAGCATTGATCAAGTCCAATTATTAAGAGACTCAAAAAGCAGCTTGGGCATTGATCTGTGAGCTGGCAGCACTGTGCTGGCTGGCCTGGACTTTGATCTAAATGAGCACCCCATCTTTCAGACCAAACTTCATTCTCTTGCCAAAAAATGAAATTGCCCTTTTGTATCTCGAGGCCATGAAATTAAGTGATTCCTTTTCAGGTCATGTGCACTCCTGAAAAGCACAGACTGGGCTGATTTTCCAGAAACCCAGGGGAACCCTTGAATAAATGCACAATCAAGTGACTAGTTCCCCTAATTAATGCTGACAGTAAAATTTGATCCCCACCTCCATGCAGAAGAAATTATGCTGATATAAATTCACCCTAATTTACCTTGGATGTATTCATGGCTGTGCTTTGGAATAGGAACAAAATTTTGGCCTATTGTCGCATGAGTATTTTTCCAATGGATACAATCTTATTGATTTCAGAAAAAAAAAAAATAATACTGCATCCCTTTAAAAAAAATTCTGTTAATTTCTTGGGCTGTGGTACTGTCCTGGAGGGAGAGCCCTGGTAGTGTTGATGGGTTTATTGTACTCACATGTGGCAGGTGAAAACTCAGCCAGTCTTCTTTCTTCTTCTGCCTTTGGCATGTGAGCTCCAGCTTGTAGCACAAAGAAGAAAATATTTGCAGTGTGGGGTATTGAGCAGTCTTGTGTCTAAGGCAGTCTTTGTCACACACCTCTGCTTTGAGGAGAAACAGGCTGAACATGCTTCCTCCATCCTGCCCTTACAGCAGGGGCAGTGGGCCATGGCTCTGCTCTGGGTGGGGCTGAAGTTCCACTCTGCCTCCTGGTTTTGGGGATTTGATCTCTGCCTGCACAGTGACACCCTGGAGCTGGGTGGGTCTCTGCACAGGGTCTTGCTCCTGCAAAGCTTTTGGGGCTTGCTTGCCTGCCTGGTCTCTGTGCAGGCTTTGTTGTTGGAACTTGGCTAATGCATCCAGGATTGGTGCTGGTGCAATCCTGGAGCAGATGCATCACTGTTCATGTGTCTGCTGCTGCAGTCATCTGAGCCAGTGACTGTCACATGTGACCCTCCCTCGATGGGCCCCCTGGAGATCCTCATCCCCACTGGAGTCACCACAAGCTCCTCTCCTCGTGGCCCAGCACATCTGCACTGGCCCTGGCATTCCAGCCGGGCAGCCCCACTTAGAGGTGATAAATCCCCAATCCAGGGAGGTCTGACAGTTAAATTACCCTCTGCATGTTTCCTGGGCCCATAAAGTGAGATTTTAACCTACTGCTCGTGTGCAGTATGATTTCTGGCTGCTCCCAGTGTGCGATGTCCCTGGGGCCCAGAACAGTGGCCAGCCCTGCTGGGGATGTGGTGGGGTGTGTGAGGAGGAAGCCTGGCTGTGGCAGTGACAGGTGGCAGCGGCCAGACAGGGTCTCCCTCTTCCCTGGATAATCCCGCTGAAGGCAGCGATGGAAGGTCGGGTTAGAACCAGCTGTTGCCGGGAGCAGGAGCCCCTCCAGAGCTGCCCTCTCCAGAGCTGCGTGTCCCCGAGGTCCTGGATCCCAACGCTCGGGAGTTCTGCTCCCGATGGCTCCTTCCCTTGCCCCTTTTCCCTTCACCGGTGTGATGGTGGGTGATGCCCCCGACCCCACCGCGGGCTGTGCGCAGGAGATCCGGGCCGCAGGTTGCCCCGGGGGATGCGAGCGAAGCCTCCCTGTGCCGGGGGAGCCGGGCTGTCCCCTGGGGGGCTGGTGGCACTAGGTGGCACCATTGAATCGGGAGCGAGGATGGGACGGGCAGGACCCGGGGAGAGCCGCTCCGGGGTGTCCTCAGCTGGGGCAGCCTCTGCCGCAGCTTCAGCCTTTTCCTGGTGCTGGGGGTACGCGCATCCCTCACGCCCAGGATATCTGCACGCCAGAGGTGCCTTTGGAAGCTCTCCCGTGCTCCGGCCGAGCCATGCGGGGACAGGTCCCGCCGGGGCAGGAGGGCACCGCGGATGCCGAATGTCGCCGCCGCTCCTTCATCCCTCGCAGGCGCTCTGCGCTCTGGCTGGGTAATTAGCCCTCCTGGCAGCGACTTGTAGCGATGGGATTTTCCTTTTCCATCTTTCCCTTTATCATCTCTCCATTTCTGGCCTTTTATCCTGTTCTTGTCCCTCATTAGGAGGCGTTTGCCCTAAGCTCAAAGCCAGCCTGTGCTGGCAGAACTTGCTGTGGGCGCTGCTGACAGGGGCACGAGGAGGAACTGCAGCAAGAGCTACTCAAAAGATTTTTTTTTTTTTTCCCCTACTAGGTTTTTTATTAAAATATTATATTAATCAAAGCCTTCAGTGGAACTAGTGGATCTGGTTTTTGAATTTGGAAAGCAATACTTTCTGGAGGTATTATGGTTGTAAATATTTCATGTCCCACTCCTGCAGTATCACCCAAGTGTAAGGTAAAGGAAAAATCGTGCTAGGATAGGAAGGGATAACAGACTACATGCAGAAAAATTGAGACTAATTATCATAAATAATTAAAATAAGTTGCTGTAACTCTATAATGACTGATCAAAATTTGCTATGATGTTATGAGAAACATATGTAAAATATCCTTTTGTTGCAGGAAAAATGATGGTTGCCCGATTGTTCCGGTCTCCACTCCGTGAGGATCAGGAGCAAACCCAGTGAGTGGGGCTGTGCTGCCCTGCTGCTGGAATTGTGCTCCTCGTGCTGGTGCAGGGGCTGGGGTGGGTTGTGGCTCCTTTGGGAATGGCACAGAGCCTGCAGTGGGTGCTGGGATGGCAGCAGCAGCCAGTGGGGCACTTGGAGCTCTGTGCTCGATGGACATCCTTATTTTGGAGCAGGACCAGCCCAGAGCTGCCCAGAGAGGACCTTGGGCTGACTCAGAGAATGCAGGGTGAAATTCTTATAGTTACTGCCAATGTATTACTTAAAGCTTAGGTGGTTATTACATTTATTCTATAAATGCATTATCCTATTACCCACTGGAATACCGTAACTATATACTAATAATATGTCATTACATGCTTAGGTAAATTTTTCTACCTTTGGTTCAAGCTTGTCCCTCTACGGAAAATCACTTTGAGCTCTTTCTTCACAATCTGCCTGCTGTGTCTGCTCCTGCCTGCCCAGCACTGACCCCAGCCCTGCCTGAACCCTGCTTCCTCTCCCTGGGAAGGGCAATAGCTGAAATACAGTGCTAGAAACTAATTTCCCCTTAAAATATAAAACATGTCAGTGATGGATAGCTGTTGCTGCTGTTGATGTCAGTGAATGCTTATTTAGTTTCAAATGTGCTCAGCTTTTTGACTTCCCATTCAGAAAACATGGGACAGGGAATAACAATGGATGAGTAAGCACAAGTTTTGGCAGTCAGAGTTAAAGATGTCACTGGAGATAAGGCACCAGGAGCCTTTTAAAAAACTTATGTTATCTCTTTAATGCCATAAAGTATCAGTTAATGCATTGAATTGACTGTCACACAGGGTATCAGGACCATGATGAGGCAGTTTCTCAGACTTTGCCTGTCAGCACAGATATGCTCTAGGCAACTCTTCCAAAATAGTTCCCTGGGACTTTGTTTTGGGGAGAGACAGATAAAGTTTTCACTGATTAGATGAGGCAGACTTAAGAAACCAAACGGCAGGAGTGATAAAAGTGATTCATGACATTGGAGGGGAAAAAGCTAGAGACTGCAAGGGACAGAGACTCAGGTGGGGGTGGAGAGACTCCAAAATGAGGATAAAGAAATAATTGGCACTGTTCATCCTTTCTTCCCATTTTGCTCTTTGCCTAACCTCTGGTTGATTAGACAGACTGACCCATCCTTATACCAAGAGGTTACTTCTTTTAGAAGTGCTGAAGAGACGCTGAATCACTGCTTGTACATGCTGCTGGCAGTGTTTAGCACTGCCTGCTGACAGTGACACTGGCTGGCCAGGCCATAGCTGCTGCTTTCCAAGGGAATTTCAGCCTGCTGGGTGTTGCCTCCTTGTTCCAGCTGTCCTGAGCTCTGCTGTCTGCTGTGCAGTTCCTCTCTTTACAAATTCATTGCTGGGTTGGAACCTTAGCTTTAGGGAAAACAGTCCTCAAATGAGACCCAAGGGAAAAATGCTGGGAATATTTCCTTGTTTCTGTGTTTTCTGAGAAGCAGGATGAGCTTATCAGAGGCTGATCCTGTAGCTTGTTTTCCTGTGTGCTGGTACAATGCTATGAGCTGCCTGTCTTTGATTTCTGAGCCTTCCAGACGTGGACCAGTTTCTCTTCATCTGCTCATCAGCAGAAGCATGGACAGTGATGGTTTTGTGATATTAAGTTACAATTGGTTCTTAATGTAAAATCTTTTATTAGCAGAGTCCAGGAGAGCCTAGACTCTCTGAAAGAAAAGCTTTCTCCAAATTCTGTTGGCCAAGGAAGCTTATCTCCCCATCTCCCCATCTCGGCCTTTGGCAAGCAGTGGAAGGAGATTATTTATTTATTTATTTATTTATTTATTTATTTGGTGGTGCACAGGGAAGGGTACTGTTCTTGAACCTCACTCTTTGAAAGCCAGGGTGCTGTGAGGACACTGGATTGTGTTGCTGCAAGGTGCCCTGCAGTGGTCTGTGCAAAAGAGGCTTGAGTTAAATGAGCTGGCCCTGAGGTCTCTGGGGACTTGCTTGAAGGTGGCAGGTTTGACAGCAGGTGGAACTTTGCCAAAACCATGCAGAGCACAAGCTGCTTGTCCAAGTGAGGCGATGGAGGCTCCAAGGAGAGCACAAATGGCTCAGCTTCCCCACAGAGTGCTGGTGTTGGTGTCTGGCATCTGCACTGGCCTCAGCAGGATGTTGCACAGTAGGTATGAAACTTCAGAGTAAAAGAAAGAGAAATAAGGCCACCATCTCAAAAACATAAAGTATTGCTCCACTTAGAGTCAGAGGTACTGAAATTGATAGTTCAGCAGCCACCCTGATCTACCCAAAAACTGTTGCTGAAAACCTCTCCAATCTCATTTTATGTAATTGTTCCCCATTCTCTGGATTTTTACCTCTTTCCTTTTGAATAGTATCTGTTTTCTCACCAGAAAGATGGGAAATGGGTGAGAGGACCTCAGCAAGTGTGAATGCCCTGCACTAAGGGCCTGATCTGAAGGAGGATGAATGCTCCATGCTTGGCATGGGAGATGGGCTGTCTGTTCTGGGAGGATGCTACCTCCCTGAGAGGCTGCACACAATTCTGCTCTCGTGATTGGCATCACCCCCATCCCTTTCTAATCTGACACAGCCAGGTTTTTCATTGTCACACTGCACAGAAGCTTGCTACGTGTTTTTGTGTGGTACAGTCCATCATTAGATTAGGATGAACTGCAGCATTGTCCTCTCCCCTCTGCAGAGGTGCCTGCAGGGGTTCAGCAGCTCTTGCTACTGTGTGCAGTTGATCCCTGGTCTCCCCCTCCCTCTGCAGCCCATGAGCTGCCCTTTGGAGTGCTGTCAGTCCTCTGTGTGTCCCAGGCTTTGGCAGTGGTGCTCCCTGCCCTCCCCTCCGTGGGTGGTGGGACCACCCTCACCAGCTCTGCCTCTTGCTCTATTCACTCTGTGCCATTAAATCACAGAAGAACAAGGGATGCAGAGCCCTTTGTGCAAGTGGCCCACAAAGCCAGGCCACCTGAAGTGTTTACTGTGGTTTAGAAAGGGTCTAACCTTTAGACAGCAGGTTTGAGCTTTATTAAACAGCTGGAGCTATTCTGAGAGTCGGCTCCCCTGGGCACTGGAGAGGCATGAAACCAGTGTGTGCTGCTAATTGCAAAGGCTCATCCTCCACTGAGAGCCAAAATCTTTTAAGGGATCAAGGCCACCCCACTGCCTTCAATATGGGCAGGGCATGGCAGGTCATTACAGCGTGGAGATGTAGTTAAGCAGCAGGTTTCTGCCTCCCTATTCTTGCCTGGTAAAAAGTGCTGGGAGGGTTTTGGCTGTTGCTGGTTAGTGTGCCTTGCTTCATTTTTTATTCTAGGAAGAGCTCAGCGTGAATGCAGAGGGGGTTTGGAGGCCTGGTGCTGCCGTTGGGAAGTGGGACATGCAGACCCCCAGGCAGAAGTTCAGCCCCATGTCCTGGTGTCCTTCTGGAACCCCAGGGAGGTGTGGAGCACATGGGTTCTGAGGCTACATCAGAGAGATCTGGGCTACATTACAGGGAGAGGAGAAAATAGGGAGTGCAAAACTCCTGGAGCATGGATGAACTCTGGGGTTTCCTTTGTATTTTCTGGATGTGCTTTGCAGTGCTGAGCCAAAGGGTAAATATAAATACAATATAAATAGCTATTTACTACTAATACTGTGTTTTCTCTACCCAAAATCCACCCTCCCCCTCCACTGTAGTGTAAACTCCATCATGTTGTTAATTAAGAACGGACTAGTGAATCTCTGTTATTAAAATTCTTCCTACTTCTTTCCTCTTAACAAGCTACAGCATCTTTGAGCTTGTGCCAATTTAAAATTTAAACCTTTGAAAAATCTTTACTCTTCTCAGCTCTTTTTTTTTTTTTTTTTTTTTTTTTTTTTTTTTTTACTGTTTTAAAAAATTAAATATCCATTGAACATAGATCTTGATGCTGATTTTGATGCCTCTTAAAATGAGATCTGGTTTTCCCTACATATCTTACTTAGAGTCAGGAATGCTTAGGAGATGTTCTTTCATCAGCCTGGTACTGAGTGGGAGTAAAGGTGGTGGAATAGCAGCTGATTTAGACAGTTTAGGGTGAATGCAGCCATGTAGGAGGTTTATAGTACATTCACATGAGAATAATATATTTGGAAAGGTCAGATGCTGAGCATTGTTTCCTGTTAATGCGGATTGGAAATAGAGAGCAGAGCTGTGACTTTTCAGGATGGGTGTTTGCCAGAGCCTGATCCTGGGCTCAGGGGTCAGACATTACATGCCACAACATCTACTGAAAAACAGAACTCAAAGGGGTTACCAATCACTTGCTGATTTATTGAGTCAGGTTTTGGTTTTTGCAGTTTAATTAGAACAGAGTCATTTCTAGTGAAATTTTCTATGTCACCTTTGCATTTTGGGAAATGGATTACTTTTCTGCACGGAGGAGAAGGACCTGAGACTAAAGTAACTTGTGCTTGTCCTGGGTGAACCCCACCAGCTTGGTACCCAATGCTATCTGCCATGCCCTTAAGCATTAAAGTCCAATGGGTGTTTAAATGAACTATAAACTGTAACAGACTCTAAACTTCAGTTCCAAACACAGTCTTTCAGCAGGCTGTTTTTTAGCCAAAATGTCAAGTTTTGTTTTCTTGCATTTTCTTATGTAGGCAGGTCTGCCCTCATTACTGCAGGCTTTTTCTTATTCTTGGAGCTTTTGTGCCGTAGCAAAACATTATTTGAGGAGTAGATTCATAGAGAAAAAACCCAGGAAAGTTCCTAGATGTAAGCCAGGGAAGGACCAATGCTGACCTGTGTAAAAGTATTTTTAGGCCATTCATGTCTGTTCTTGCTTTGTAACGTGTATGGCTGAGAAGCAAGGACCTAACAAAGCTTCTGAGCCTGGAGTTAGAGAAGTTTCATTGACACTTCTAAACTGATGCTGGGACCCTTTATAAAAGTGTGAAAATGCATCTTTCTCCCAAGATTTGCTGGGCTTTGTTCTTCCCTCTCCAGATGTAGCATTGCCTTAAGAAACAGCAGCCGGGACTGTCTGACCCACTTAAGATAAGCTAAACTCAAGAAAATGCATTGTCATCTCTTAAATAAGAGCTATAAAGGGGAAGCCAAAGGAGGAGTAACATCCCTGCTCTTCTCTACCTGCCTCAAAACTAATGGCACTCTGTGCTTATCTCCAGCTCTGCCACAGGACAGTAGCTCAGCCCTCTCACAGGGATGTCAATCAAAGGGCTTTGCTGCGATGAACAATAACTCTAATTATCTTGACAGCTGCTGGCAAGAGCTAGGAGGCTCAAAACCTTCCCAGAGGAGGAGGTAAGATGAGAGCAAGCAAAGGTAATACAGCCTCCTGTTGCTGCCTTGATGACAGCAGAGGTGCCACGGTGGGTCAGGGTGGTGGGTCTGAGGGCACAGAAGAAACTGAGTGTGGTTTGTGCTGCCCTCCCAGAGCGGGCTCTGCTGGAGCCAGCTGATTTACTGCCAACAGCGTGGCACCATGAGCTGACTTGTCATGTTGGAGTCCAGGGCATTCCTTTGGTTGCCCTGGAGGGTCAGGGACCTGGGCAGGGGGGTCTGGAACCCCAGCCCAGAGCTCAGAGAGACACTGGCTTTGATTTCAGTCCATGGGAAAAACTTCCTACACTGAGAGAAGGTTTACAGGCCACAAGAATGTGAGAAATAGTCGTTTAGCTTATCACAGAATAAGAAAATAATAGTTTTAGGTTTCTAGCATTGAAGTGAATGGGGACAAGATGGAGAATCTGGGGCGTTGTCTTCTTCTTCTTCTCCTTCTCCTTCCCTCTCTCCATTGCTGCATTGATGTGGCACAAAGTAGTTAGTGAGGATTGGGTCAAAGTAAAGATGACCTTTTTAGTAATAGTGATAGACATTGGTAAGAAATAGTAAATAAGAAATACGTAGTAATTAGTATAAAAGATAAGGACAGCCCAGCTCGGGGGGAGACGTGAGGAATCCATGCAGCTGCGAACATCTTGTCGGACTCCGAGAAAATTGTAAGATAAGAAACAATAAACGAAGTGTGCAACATTGAAAAATCTAAACCTGAGAACTCCGTCTCTTCCTTCGGCTCGGCTCGGAGCTGTGCAGGGGAGCAAAGGACCCTGAAACCACCTCAATGTTGGGGTAAGCCCCCGACATCTGGCGTCCCTGGGTGGGCTCGAACCACCAACCTTTCGGTTAACAGCCGAACAGGTCCAGGCTCTGCTCCCTGCCTGGGCTGGGCCAGCCAGGCTCTCTCCTGTGTTTCTCTTAATTCCAGCTTGAGACAGTTTCAGATCAGCTCAGGTTCTTTGCTTGTCTCCTACACTGAATCATACACAGCATTTCCCTGGCTGTTGGGCAAGGCAGCGAGGGGGTTAAGACTCTGTTTGCAGCATCCCCTTGAGCAGGTGCTGTTTGACATCCCTTATCCACACAGGTGCTCACCAAATCCTGAACCCCAAAATACAGCCAGTCTGGTGTGACAGAACATCGGCTCCCAACTCAGATGTTTGTTCTGCTAAAGTTTATGCTGTGTGAATATCCACATAAACAGTCAAATCCCCCCCTAAAATGAAGTCACCCTTGGCAGTGGTCAGCTGAGGAAGTTGAGAAGACAAAAGGTGACTTTAGCGGGCTTAAAAATAGGTCTGTGGGAATGCTTTTAAGGACCTGGAAGGACCTATGTCATCTTGCTGGGGGCTGTGTAGAGGAGAAAGCTCTGTGGAAAGGTAAAATGGGAAAGTAAAAGGGAGGACAGTTCTTATATAGCTGTTCCTGATTGTTTTGAGTGTTTTGGGGTCAGCAAAGATCCGGGCTTTTCATTTGATTATAGCACTGAGCAGGTTGTTAATCACACAAATGAGAACCTTGTGATGCTTTTAAATAAACAATACATACAATTTACTGTTTGTGGCTTGTAAGCACTACAAGCTTTGTTACTGTCTTTAGAACATGGCTGTGTGGTTTATAGATTGGTGGTCCGTGGTGCTCTTAAATGAGCAGGAGCTGAGCTAATAAAACCTGGATGCTCCTATGGTGTTAGGGCTGGACTCCCCAGGGACAAATGCTTTGGGTGACTTTCAGGCTCTTCAGAAGCCTGTTGGATGTGAAGTCCAGGCTTGTATTTAAAGATGTGTGTGAGTACTCCTGTAGTTTCAAAATGAGACACTTCAGGTTGTTTCTGAGCAGGTGCTTTTGAGGAAAAGACCCTGTTTTTATAGTCTTGACATCCAAGTGATCACAGTGGGTGTGTGGCTCAGGGGTCTGAGACCCCAGACATTCTTCCTGAGCTCTCTGAGAAGCACTGAGTAGGGGAAATGCCACTTAATGGGGGAGAGCTGGGCCCCATGACAGGCATTTCCCAAGCCAGTTGTAGTTAGGCAGCTGCGGTGGAGGTCTAAATAATTAGATGGGTCTCTGCTTCTCTTTCCTTCCCCCTACAGGCCCTTTTATAGTAGTTTGCAATTTATGGTGAAGCCCAGAGCTGTTCACCTCATGCCTGGTGGTGATGTCTGTTCCCCCAGCACTGTGAGGAGTCCAGGCTGTGACTGCTGCCCTGGTGCAGCAGGACTTGATCCAGAGGCAGCACCTTGTCCTATTCCTGCTCCCACAGAACCACCCAAACCCCAGTTCTTCACCTTTCTCTTGGGGTTAAACACCACTACAGGACATAGATTTGCAGCCTGCAAAATCCTAGTGCCAAGGTCCTTTCTCACTCTTTGGTTTTTATCCTTTCATGTTTATTATCCTTGCTTTAGCCACTTGCTGCTGCCAGTAATGTGTGCTGTCCATGCCCAGCTGTGCCAGACAAAGCATTTTATTTTCAGCAAAATGATTCTTAAATCTAGTTTGGTTTCTTCTCCATTGAATAAAATGGTAAGGGGGACACAATAAATTATGATCTGGGGATAAAGAAGTCACACAAAGGAAGGCAAAAGCTTTGTTTTCCTGGTGAGTAACATCAAACAGGAGCCAGTCTGAATATGTGAGTCCCCCTGACAGATAGCTGAAGATGTGCACTGCTGGGAAACATCACTGTGGAGGGGAGAACCTCAGCAGTTCACCCCAGGAACACCAGGACAAGAAACTTTCAGGATTTTTTTTTGTCCCAAACATGTGACTGTTTTGCATAGCTGAGAAACAGGCAGAACATGTGAGTTAATCTGAAGCAACCACTGGAGTGTTAATCTACTTATGAGGAGGTTTCTCCCTCTTGCTCAGTTAAATCTTCTATCCAATGCTCCTGTGTTACTCAATTTAACCTGTAAGGAATTTGACTGTGCAATTCATCTCCCTGGGACAGAACTATAAATTAGGAGCATATAGCTAAATTAACTTCCTGAGCTGAAGCATAGAAGAACTTTTCATTGGAAAGTGTGGCTTTGGTTCCTCTTTTTGATTCTTTTATTTTTACAAAGCACACCCAAGTGCTCGTGTGAAACTGGCTTGCAGATGAAAGCTAATGCGTGAAATTACTGCCTTAATGAAGAAAATGCCACTAGCAAGTTGTGAAAGTACTTTAATCATAATTAATAGAATAAAATTAATACTGAACTTTAACTCTTCTCAGCTGTTTTAATTAATAATTAAGTTTAATATTGGTTGTGACACATCTTTGCATACTCTCAAATGCCGGTGACAGGGCAGTATGGAGAGCATTGCAGTTCTAGAAATTTCTGTGATGACACATTCATAAACATTAGGCTGGAGTGACCTTTGTGATTTGCTTGTGCTATCCTGTGAAAATAACCAGTGTGATAAAACCAGAGCATTTGGGCCCAGGGTGATGTTACATGAGGTGTGGTTCCCTGTCTGAAGGGGCAGGGGCTACAACTGCCTCCTGAGCCCTTTCTACTCTTTGTAGACACTCTTTCAGTATGTTTTGTACTGAAAGTGCAAGTTTTTCTCGTAAGTTTCATGTGTCATCCTTTTAGATTACTTCAGACCCCTGCAAAATATCAGCCAGGGAATGGTCTCTGAATTATTATTATTATTATTATTATTATTATTATTATTATTATTATTATTATTATTATTTTTAATCCAACACGTGCTGAAGGATATTTCCAGAAATATTTGACTGCAAGAATAGTGTCAGTGCCTGTGGAGGCTGGGTGGCAGCAGGTCTGATCCTGTGCTTTGCAGTGGCTGTGCCCTTTCTCACTGCTCAGCTCCCCAGTACCAGGCACTCATTTGTCCCAGCATTCTGCTCCATGTGGGTAGGCTGGAAATACTTCTGGGGGTGCCTCCTGCAGAATTGCACAGGGCTGAATGGACACTGGGAGACTTCCTGAGCTGCTCTGGAGGGGCTTACAGAGGAGGGGGATGTGTTGTCTCCACAGTGTGCTAACACCCCTCCCAAAATGTAGGCTTGGGTCTGAGCAGCTGCGGGATTGTAGGATATACAAGGAATACTCCCTTGCTCAGTTATGTTGTGCTTTCAAATGTGTCCAGCTTCAAAATGAGACAGATGAATGTCCTGGAAGTTAAAAGATGGGAAAGGTGAGGAAGCAGAAGCCTTCATTCAGTGAGCAGAGTGTGATTCCTCACAGGATCAGAGCTCTGCCTTAACGAGGACACTGTTATCTGTGCAGGACGATGGCTGGGACATGAGCAGTTGTTTTCACAAGGACAGTGCCTTTGCCTGCAGGTGCTTCTGAAGCCACCTGTTAATTGATCCAGTGGTGGACATATTTGGAAGATTTGTTTGCTACAACAGACTCTACTGCTATTTTTGAAGCTAATCCTGTAAAACCAGAAAATCTCAGGCAATTCCTTACATCCTCCTTTTCTCCAACCCTCAAGCTTCCTTAGTATTTTCACTGTTGCTGCGTTCTTAGAACATTCTATGAAGGTGCAGCAAACTGTAAGGAAGCACTGCACATTGGGAAAAATGAGCTTTGAGTCCTCATGTGCAAAACGTCACCCTGGGAGGATGACTGGGTTGTTATCTAGTCAGGGAGTAAACCACTATTGAACTACACGTCAGAGCTAAACTACACCAAATTTTGAATTTCAAATCTCAAGCGCTTGCAACACAGTTCTCATAAACAAGTTACAGATCAGAAATTAGTCACAGAAACCATTGTGACTAACTTTAAATAACAAGATAGATATGGGGAGGGGTGGGGGGAGAAAAAAATCTGCTCAGAGATAATTTGCAGGCTGAATAAAATAATATTAAAATTATTCATCAAGCTTATCAAGCTTGATTCTTGAGTAATGTTGTGTCATTGCTAGCAGGTGGTGGGAGAAATGGCACAGCATACCATAATTAGTAATAGCCGTGTATTTTTGATGCTACTTCATCTGTGTGGTTTACGTCCAGATGGTTTTGAAAATGGAATCAAGATAAAGTACAACTTCCTGGATTAGAATTTGCATTCTAGCTAATGATATAATTCAAAGCTCATTATTGTTGAAAAAAAAAAATCTAAATTGCTAAGGAAGATTATTAGATGTTGGGATTATTCCAGCTATATTGCTGGCCTTCTTTTTCAGCTCAGTCTTGCACGAGAGCATCATCGCAGGTATGGGTTAAAAAGCCATCTTACCGTGTGCTTGCATACCCAGTTTTTTCTTCTTGGTGCAGATGCTGACCATGTAACTTAGCCAGACTTTGAGTCCTGACCCTCAAAAGACTGATAATGGAGAAGTTTGGCTGTCCTGTGATAGCAAGCACTGTCAGCCTTGGCTCAAAGGACACTTAAATGGCTGTTTTCCCATGGAGGGTTGTTGGGTAGCACAAAATTGAACTGGATGCAGCAGGAACTTCCTCAGATGGTCCCAGCCCTCACTTGGAGCAGTAATGTTTATTCATGAATTGTGCTTGCTGGGTTACAGAGTTCTCATTTACATATCTAGCTTTTGCTAATGCAATTCTGCTTTCAAGTAGCCTTCAGTTCCAGCAAACATCCTTTCAAGTTACCTAAATCTTTTGACCTGGCGTAGATTTCTAGGAAATCTCCAAGTTATTTCTTGTTTCCTGTGGGTAAGACCATAATCTTGCTTTTGTACATCAGCAGTGCTGTTTTTCACAGCTGCAGACTCAAAGTGCAGAGTTTGAGTCCCTCTTCTAGCTGAAGAACACTGGGTTTTCTATCATCCTAGATTTAGACATCTGCCAAGTTTAGGGTAGCTGTCTACACTGCTCTATCCAGCAGAGAGAAACAGCTCCAGATCCATCATATTCCAAGAGAAGTATCTGAATTGCAGCTGCTTGTGTGATAACTATTTACCACTTAGGAGGTGAGATGATTTCACTGTAGGTTTCCAGGTGAGCACAGTTGGTCACTATTTGGTATTTACATGTGGAAGAAGGCCCTGTGCTGAGACGTGTGTTCGCAGCCCTGGGGAGTTTTCCTGCTGCCCTGAGCTCCCAGAAAAGGGAGCAAGCAATGGACGTGTGCCCTTTTCCTAATGAACTCGGCAAAGTTTGTTCCCAGGGATTCAAGCCTCTGGTGAATAACTCGTTGCTGGGCAGAACAAGAACAAAGCAAAATAACCCGTGGTGAGTGTCCCCTCGGGAAGCTGCCCCCCTGGAGGAGCTGCTGTGAGGCACAGGAGGGAGTGAGCCTGGTGCTGAGCTGGGTGAGCAAATGCCTGCTCACAGCCCGTGCTAGTGGGCAGGGGACAAATCCCTCCAGCAGGCTGAACTGAGGTGCTGGGGGTTTGTTTAACCCAGCTAATGATTCTGTTTCCAGAGGTTTTGATGCAAGAAGTGTTGCAGCTCCTTGCAGGAAGGATGAGCGGATGTGTTAAACTCAACTCGAGTGAGACAGAGAGGCTGGAGGGAGGAAACCAGGGAGAAGTAAATGGACAAAACTTCTTTCTCAGAGAGGGTGGACAGGTTTGTGGGAAATCCCCTTATCTCTGAAACTGAAATTTGAAAGTCACAACCTTCATCTGCTCCTAAAACCTTTTCTGTACCTGTTATTTTCACTGAGCTGTCTGTGAAAAGGGGGTGTCTTTGGCAACAGATTAATACAAGTTAAAATAGATATGGCACAAGCCTCTGTAAAACATCTGCCTTATCTTTACATAATGAATTAACAAAGATGAACTTGAAAGAAATGTAATAAATTATTCAAAAACCTCCTATGCTTTTGAAATGCTAACAAGTCAAATCCTTTGAGACTGCTTGATCAGATTATGGTGTATCACACAGTAAATCTAATTGGTTATATTCAGCCCTGAATTATCAGATTTACTGGTTTGGCCACAATAATTTAAACAGTGCTGAAATAATGCCAAATTATTTTAATTAAAATAAATTTACATTTGCAAAATAAGGAACTCTACACAAATTCTTTATAGTTTGGAAGCTGGGAATAATTTCCTCTTTTACCAGACCAGTGCTCAGCAACAGTGCTCATGGCTTCCCTCTCCCTTTTTTGGGTGCCCAGCTTGAGCCTACAAATGCCCCAATATGCTCAGTTGCCTGGGCCTTTCTGAGAACCAGTCTTCTTTTAAGGCAAACCACAGTAAAGACTGAAAATTCAAATGGAATTTGAATTTGTTTCATTCAATTGCTTCTGACCTAAATGTTAGCATGAAACATGCACTGAAGTAATTGGCTTCAGGCCCAGATATATTCTATGGGGAAGAAATCCTCTTGCTGTAGGACCCACACCGTGGTACCTTCTTTGTATGTGGGTTAGGACAGATCCTTGCACAAAATTCACTGGCATTGAGGTCTGTGAATCTTCATCATGACCTAAACTGGAAAAGTACATGCCTCCTGCCCCTTCCAGACACTGCTGTGAGTGGAAACACCTCTGAATCCACAGGCTTTCATCTCCGCAGATGGAGCTGGGAAATGCTGTCCTGCCCTGCCTGTGTGACCACCACCACAGCCCCCTGAGCTGAGGGGCACCTGCTTCTGCTCCAACACAGAACCTTGAAGGGGAAGGTGAGGAAAGATTTTAAGGCATGATCAAGTTGGCCTCTGTGGAGATGATTGAAGTTTCAGCCGCAGCAGTTCTGAATGCAGCTCTGGAGGTGGCTTTTCTCTGCAGCCCCGTGTGGTGTGGGAACCAGACATTAGTGGTGATTTGCTGCTGTGTGAGCTGTTAACTAATGAAAAGGAGCTGCTGCAGATCTGCCCATTGCAGATGTTACCAGGCCTTGCTTAATAGGTGATGTGAAAAGGTAGAAGAACTTCTTTAGGCTCCTACTGTGTAATGATGCTGGCCTAAATCACCAGCTAGTGTAGATCAGTGCAGCTCCACTGAAATCCATAAAGATTGATCAATTAACTTGGTGGAGGATCTGCGCTGCTGGCCTTCACTGAAATTCTGCTGAAGTTACTGGGCACCTCACATGGGCTTTTGCTCTGGGGAAGGACAACTGAGTGGTTTGAGAGCAGTGAAGTATTGATTTGGAGAGACACCACTATGCAGCTTGCCCTAGTAACCAATTCCAGAACAACATTAGCATAAGTCAGGATTAGGGAAGAAACGTGTCATTGTAAAAGCTGTGCTGGCTGAGAGACTCCCAAGGTGGGGTGGAGAAGGATTAAGGCTTTTGGGTTTAGTATTTGGACAGGGGCTGAGACACACAAGAAGGTTTTGTTTGAAATGTCATCCATGTCGCCAAAGACAATGCAGCAACCCCCAGGCTTGTCCCTGCACCTCTCTCCCACTCTGTACGGGGTGGGAAGAAGGCTCTGATTCTGGTTTAGAAATCTTGATTTGGGCACTGGCTTCCCACCTCCCCTGCAATGCTGAACTCGGCAGGTGACTCTGGACAAAGCAGGCGGCATTGCTGGTGCTGGAATGGCTTCAGGGAGTGTGTTTGGGGCAGGACTCTTGTCCCTGCGCTGACACTGCTGCTGATGGCAAACAGGCCTTGCCAGAACACATGCTGAACATGTGCATGGAAGTCCTGGGAGGTGTGGGGACACATCCACGAATCCTGAGGCCTCAGTGACTTTACACAAGGAAATAGAGCGCTGTGTGCAGCGCAGGCTGTGCCAGCTGATAGCTGCTGCCTTGTAATCTGCACTCCCACGTGAACACGACTGCAGAGACTTGCATTTGGCAGAAGGGTGATATGGAATTGTCTGAATGGGATGAGATTGTTCACAGGATTTCTTCAAGTTGGAATCACGAGAAATCTGGCCATAGGACATAGCAAGATTAGTCTGGTAATTTACAAATTATGGGGTCCCTGGCAATCTAAACTTCTGAGAGGGATTAACTTTAGCTGCTGACTAATTCATGAACAGAAAAAACTTCTGGTTTTAGTCACTGATAAAACATTAATATTTCAAACCCTGTTGCAATCTTTTATTTACTCCATTGCTTTTGTGAGTTTAGCTCAAGCACATGGAGCAAATGATGTCTTTTGTCCGTTGCTGTGACTGGAAGGGCAGGTCTTTCCCAGATGATACCTACAGAAAAAGTTCTGACTCCACTGCAATAAGACATAAAACACATAACTAATTATTTCGAGGTCTAAACTGAACAATGTTCAAAATTGAATTCCTTCCTCCTTCCCCTCTGGTATCTCAGACAGGTCATCATTCGTCTGAAAGGCAAAATACTGAAATTTGATCTTTTAGACTCAAGTCCATAACAACAGATACCACCTTAAGTGCAGTAAACCATAACTGGGTGATCAAGAGGGTTATCTTGAATATTTGTGTGTGTGTATATCCCTGAAGGTCTGTCTTCATTGCGGAGTTGCATCTTTTATTCAAAGCCCGTTCTTGTAGGTAGGGGTATTGAACTGTATTGAACCTTACTGTATTGAACCTTACCAAAAGTCCAACTTTTGGCAGCCTGTTTTCTGTCACTGGCTGGCAGGTGATTAAGAGTAATTAGCTGCTGCTTTTGTTACCTGTTACCTGCACGTTTTTGCAAGGAATGAGTTATCAAATGCTGTATTTAGCATTCAAGGTAGACTCGGCAAATGGATGTAATGTTTCCCTTCAAAGCCCGGTGGGGGTTGCTCAGGCATTACTCATTCTGTGCTCTTTGGAAAGGTGCATCTGGCAGGAGCTAACCTTCCCATCTTTTCTCATGGTTTTCACTGTTTTCCGTTAGAATCCAGTGCATGTGTTCTCTCTACACCTGCATGCAGCTGAGGAAGGAGCTGTGTGAAATTGGAGTGGGAGTTGTCTTCTCTGTGTAAAAAGTAAATATGTATTTTGCCCCATATCTACTCATTTCACACATACACATAGTAATGCCATTTTGCTATTCCACATGCTATTTCATTTTTCCCCCAGATTCTGGCAATAATTGATTTGGGATTTTTCTCTCATTTGTTTCCTTCTTCAGACACAGTAATTTTTCCTTGTCCCAGGATCTATATTATTGATCTTGTGTGGTTTGCTTCACTCTGGGAAATGTTTCTATCCCTATTCCAATTGGATTGGCTGAGGTTTGCTGGCCAATTTGAGAACTGGCTCCTAAGTGGCTCCTGTTGTCTGTGAGATACAGTAAGAGGCAAGAATCAGCTGCAATGTTTCTGAAGGGGGATATTTGCTAGAGCTACTTGGTGTTCAGAGGATCTTGTACTACGCTCGGACTTTCTAGCCCTCGGGCAAATTAAATTGTTGACTGTTGTCAGTATCCCATAGCTTTATCTGGCTGGGATTGGTCTTGGGGACTATGTAAATTTTACAATTTGCCTTGTGTCCTTAGAGCAACAGCTTACCCAGAAAATCAGGAAAACTTCTTGATGTTAACTATGTGAAAATATTACAAAAATTTTGCATAAAGCCTGTTTATGCCAATAAAAGACTTTTTACACAAAATGTATGTCCTTTTCTATTAAGAAAAGGCTATTGCTCTTGGGGCAGCTGTAGTGATAATTGTGGTTGATCCCTTCAGAAGTCAGCCAGCACTTCAGAGCAGCAATGGGATGAGGCAGTGAGAGCAGCTCTGAGGTTTGGATGGGACACTGGGTGGCTGCTTCTTTAACTTCTGTGCCTAAGCTGCTGGTTTGGGGTTTGCACCCTGCACTTGCCCAGATTTCAGTTTAACTTATGTGTATGTTCCCCTTACAGACTGGAAAAACTCTTTCCCCAGCCTGAAGGTGTGCGGCTCTGCTAAGGGGCACTGAATCCAATCAACATCATCCCTAAAAAGTTGCAACTAGGGTCCATTGAAGTTGTCTGCGTCTTTTTTCAAGGAGAAGCATCAAGATCAAAGTCCGAGAAAACCATTTGATCTTCCAGCTGTAAACAACTACTAAAAGAGAACATATGCTATATTTAATTACCCTCCATTGAGGTGCTTGCATCCAAACTCACAGAGCTTGTAGAGTTTCTTTTCCCCCTGTTTGAAGCCAGGGGTAGTTACAGGAGATGGGTATTGTGAGAAAAGGTGAGTGAAGAAGGTAGAAGAATTGAACAAGTTTCAGTCCTTGAACCCTTTCTGTTTCCTGTTGAAGCTGGGATGTTGATCTTGCCTTGGGTGTGTATCCATGGCTGCTCACTCTCCCCCTCCTGTGCTCACCAGCTGTTCCCAGAAACATCCTCCAGAAAGCTCTTGTCTGAGTCCTCATTCTCGGAAATCTTCTTTTATATGTATCCTCCCAACAGTAAAACTCAATCTGAACAGTAGATGGCTAAATCTGAACAGCAGGTCCCCATTTTATAACTAATTATCAGAAAGACCTTACTTTGCTTCCCAAATACTCGAACAAGAAGAAGTGCTGGCCTAATCACAGCAGAACTGCAGGGTTTGTGGTGCCCATGGGGTCGGGCTGGTCTAGTAGAGCATTTGTGTGTTGAACTATCAGAGCACCAGTCCCTGTCTCTAACTGAATTGTCTCTATTCTGAAGTTCATGTCTGCTTTTGCATTTTAGAGCACCACTCAGATGTCAAAATTCAGAAGAGGCAGTGGATTTCCTAGTCATTTATGTGAATTATTGAGTCATTACTGTAATGAGAAGTAATTATCTGTTACCTTGGAAGGTCAATTGATTGGATAACTCTTCGAACTGGACTATTTCCAATGGCTAGGAACATTAAAAAAAAGTAGGTAAGCAGGTAAAAATCTGACACAACAAATGTTATCTTTTTCATGAGGAGACCTGCTGGATTATTCACAGGGTGTGTATCAACGGAATTTACAAGATTTAAGGTTTGGCAAATTCTGCCCCAGTGTTTGATAC
This sequence comes from Hirundo rustica, assembly GCF_015227805.2. Taxonomy (NCBI): domain Eukaryota; kingdom Metazoa; phylum Chordata; class Aves; order Passeriformes; family Hirundinidae; genus Hirundo; species Hirundo rustica. The sequence continues at coordinate 8,747,843 of NC_053464.1, forward strand.
TCCTGAGAAGTAATAATAGGTAGTTGGGCTAAATTACATCCCTGGAAACTGATTTTTCTTCTTCATTCCCCGCTTTCCCAAGCTTCTTAGCTATGATTTTGTTCCAAAACAATGATGCATAGCCGTGAAATGGCTTTGCCCTTTATCACTCCAGCATAAGAGAAGATAAACTGAACAGACCTGTTTATTCATTTTGGAGGAAAAACAAAATTAAAAGGCTTCTGTGTATTGTGGTAATGTAATTCCTAATCAATGACAGTGGGTTTAACAGAGATTTATGGGGTTTTAATTTGTAAGATTAATGACTACATACATTGATTCTGTCAAAATGACAGTATCACGGTCACGTACTTCGTGGAGCAGATAGCGACCTCCTGCCAGACACGTCCTTAAGGAAATGCAATTATCGCTGCCCATTTTACAGTGCTTAACTTTTTTTCTCTCGGTAAGTGACAACAGAAAGGGGTTTGGGCATAAATTAATCTTTCTAGATGAACTGTTAACCCTTCGTGCCTAGCAGCTAGTTTCACTAACTCAATGCCTGCATGCTGTTTTCTGGGGTGTCCCTGTCAGGTACAGCAAAGCAGTGCCAGAAGGACCATCTGGAGGCTCTCTGGAGCACTCTGCTCCAGCAGCCGTGTGCAGGGTCAGATCTGCAGCGTGACCGTCTCACCTTGGACTTCACTACTGCAGCAGCCACTGCCAGGACCCTTGGCAACACAGCTTTTCCAAATGTACACAGGGCACAGTGCTGAGCTCCACAGCCTGCTGTGGGCAGGTAGGGAATGCAGGTGTGGGGTTATTTGCTCCCGCTGTGGCTATTCCCAGGACAGTGAAGTTATCACAATGTCTGGCTAAGTGTCATTACACAATTATCTGTCCCCAGAGCTGAGTGAGGAGCCTGGTCTGGGACACGGTCCAGGCTGAGAGCTGCCATCAGTGTCACTGCTCTGCTGCTGGGTGGCTGAGATGTCCCATGCCTGCCTGTAGATCCCCCACCTTGTGCTGGGCTGCAGGACATGCATCTTCTCTGCACTTCAATGTTACTCTCACTCAGGACTTGCAAGGTGGTTCTCTCCCACCATCCCCCCCAGGGATTTCAAGAGGGTAGAAAGGGCTAAAATGCATTAACAGCCATTGTAGAAAGTACGGCCTGGCCTGGTCTGGATTTCCCAGCCCTGGCTGTTTCCACAGTTTGTAGCCCTCTGCCCATTTGTGACTTCTCTTAGTGTTTCACATTAGCCCTTCATGTGCATTTGGCACAAAAAGTGTAGCATGAAGCTCTTGGCCTCTCCTTGTTAATGACCTGGTTTGCTGTGTTAGAGCCCTGTCCTCTGGAGCTGGCTGCTTGTCTCAGAGCAGAAGTCCTCAGCATAACAAGGCCAGTGTGACCTAAATTGCTGACCTGGATGTTGGTATATATTCCCTGGAAATATGCAGATTTCTTGTTCCTGAATCCTTAAACCATTGAAAAAATCTTCAGCTTTTCCCTCTACAATCAAGCTATGAAGTAAAGTGTCTTAGCAGCAGAAACTTGTCCCAAGTGACTCTTGGCAGTATTTGGTGTTATTGATGAAGCCACCTTCAGCTGGTTACAGCTTTGTCAGGTGGCACTGGCCGTAGTACAGCTGTCCCTGCATGCATTGTGGTTTCCTGAGGAAGGCAGGAGTCTTCTGAACATCATGCACTGGCTTTAAAGTGGCTCTTTATGCAGGATCATCTATTTGCAATAATCCTTCCAGCAGATTTCTGCATCAATGAAGTTCTCAAAACAAAATATTTAAGAAAAAAAAAAATCCAGGCAGGGATCCTGAGGAGTATCCCCACATCCTCGAGAGCAGCTGTCTATCTTACCCCCAGGTCAGGAAGCAAATCTCTGTACCTGCTGAGAGGCCAGCCTGGCCAGCCCAACCTTTGCAGTGTGCCCAGTTCATTATAAACTGGATCCATGCTCATGTGCCTGCAGGTGTTGGTGTGTCCTTTGTCTGACTCTGCATTAACTCAGCCTTCAGCTCTTTCTTGTTTATTTACATCAAGGAGAGGCTGGGTTTAGGAACTGTAAAACTGAGATGTCTTGGTGAGGACAATGAGATCTAAAGGTTTATCCAGACGAGCTCCTTCTGAAATATCATTTTTTCTGATCCCCCCGTGCTCAGCTGGGAGCTCACCGGACACGAGCAGCTGACATTTCCGAGCCCCTGTGTGTCTGAGCTGTGTCACAGACCTCACCAATGAGCATCCTGTGGCCACCGGCATTGTGCTAGTGCTGCCTGAGGAGATGGGGCTTTGCAGGTGCAGGAAATGGCTTTGCCAGGAGGCGAGGTGGGGGCGGTGGCACTCCCAGCCATCAGGAGGCTGGTATATGCCAGTCTGAGAACCCACAGCAACATTCATTTCTCCACCTGCTTCCCCATAATGTGAGAGCTGTGTCAGAGGCTGCCAAGCTCTCAGGGCCCACTGGAGTCAAGCGGAGTCAGCAGAGCTGTTTGCTGCAGAAGGCTGGTATGGCTCCAGGTAAAGGTGGGAGCTCTGAGTGTACAAACCTGCTCTGAAGAATGAGGTCAGAACACCTGTAAGAATTCAAAAGCTTGTTTTCCCTTGATTTGTCTGATACCAACTGCCATAAACTATTGACTAACAAGAAAGTGGTGAGTGTTCCTCTTTGTGACCCACTGATCATTAGAGAAATGGATGGGGAGGGAACACGCCGTGGTCCCAGTGTGGCCATGGGTACGTGTGTGGCTTGTGAGCCAAGAAGGATGTCTGATGGCCTCCTGGAGACAGGAGGACCATAGGGTGAAAACTAGCCCAAGTTTTGTCTTTTAGAAAACTAAACAAAGAAAAGTACAGCAAAGTCTTTTAACTTGTAATGTAATCGTTTGTTTTCCAGAAAATCACTAGAAAATGTGTGCAAGGTAGATTTTAAATGCTCAGTCTCCTGTGAGCATGAGGATGAGTTTTGTTGAATCCATTTAGTAGCCAGTACTTTCATCTCCTGGAACATTAAATCTTTTAAACCTGGTTCCAAAACCATGTGGAGCTGCTTGACCTATGTCTTCAATCGGCCCTAAAGGGAGCAGAGCCCAGCAATTTCTTGATGCTCATGAATCTGATCCTGGGTCTCTGCAGGCCAGTCCTGCACTGCTGAGGGGGCACAGTGGGGATGCTGGTAAGGCAGCATGTTCCTCCATCTGGGGCTTTCTCACCCTGATATCAATCAAACACCTCTCTAAGTAGGCGAGGCCAGGGATGACTCACCACAGAGAAGGATAACTCGTCCTCATACATCTCCCCAAAACTTTAACAGAGTGGGGAAAAATGATGACAAATTCAGCTGTTAAAAACCCCATGAAGATTTTGCTGTTTCTCCTTTGTTGCTTTATGGGGGTGTAAGAGGATAGCTAGTGCAGAGAGGCCTGAGTGGAGAATGGTTTGGTTTTATTTAATGTACTTTAGCAACACTGATAGATTGTCATCTCTGCCATTGCCTTTAGCTGCTGGGTTGTGGTTGCATCCATGCTCTGGGGTACCTTGCAGCATGTCTGCTGGTTGCAATGCAGTAACTGGTGTGGGCTGGCAGCTGTGGAGTGGTTACTGAGCAAGTGTGAGGTTCTATTAAGTGCTGCTGTTAATGTCTGTGATTGTACAGAGACTCGAAGTTAATGTGCTCTTCTCACAAGGCATTGTCCTGCACGGGCAGCCCCCTCTGCTTTGGGACAGGGCAGGGGAGGCTGTGCTGCAGGAGGGTCCTCCCTGCTGCCAAAATGTTGCCACTCAAAACCGATATAACTTGGAACCAGCATTTTCCTCCACAGTGTTGTTGTCTTTCTTACTCTGGCCCTAATTAAGACAAGACTGAGGGTTATGGGGGCAGCCTTGAAGGAGAGGTCCTCCTGTGTGGTCAGCAGCACCCTCAGTCTCTGCAGAGACCTCGTACAACCCCTCTGAGGTGGTGATCAGAGAAACTCTGGCCTTTCTGCTGCTTTGTACTATGGCTGCACTCCAGGAGATTAAGGGTCTTTTCCAACCTAAATGGTTCTATGGCTCTGTAGTGACCCAACCCTTGTCTTGGTGCCTCCTGGATTCCATCCCTCCACTGTTGCTCTTGATTTGGATTCCTTTTATTCACTAATGTGCTCCTGTGCGAGGCACAGCCGCTGCCCTCTGCCCCTGCATTCCCCTGTGCCGCTCCTCTGTTTCCCCCACTTTGATAATTCCAAGCAGTTTAATTAAACTGCACATTTCCTCCCTCCCCGTCCCTTCTCCCCTCTGAGTCACCGCTGCAGCAGCTCACATTCCGTGCGGTGGCTTTGCATGCTAAGCAGCCTCTCCAGCCAGCCTGCAGATGTGCAGCCTCATCTTCTCACCAGTGCCCCCAAACACAAATCCCATGTGCTGTTCTCCTCCTTGCTGTCCCCCGGGCTGGGATCCCGGTGCTGAATTATCAGAGCCTCCCTGCAAGCAGCTGCTGAGCTTTAGCGCTCTTGATTGCTGGAGTTAACCCCATCGCACTCCTGGAAAAGGTCACACCAGTGCAAGATCGGTTTAAATGAGAATTGGTTTATTATGCATGTGGCTCTTCCTGCAGGCAGCTGATTAAGCAGCCAGCTGTGGCCAGATGTCTGCTGGAGATCCTCTGGGATGCAACTTCAGAAGATGGTTTGGATGAATTGAAGTTGTGCCTGTTGGTTGGCTCAGCCAGGCTGAGGGTACTTTGTGTCGCATTTGGAGCATCAGGGCTGCTCCTTGTCCTCACCACTGGAGTGTGGAACTTCGCAGGGGGAGGATGCACCTCTGGTCCACTTGGAGCTGTGCTGGCACTGAGGGGGATTCCTTTCAAGTGTTTTTATGTATCAGGATAGTTCTTGGCTCTCCTTACTTAGTTTGTGCTTATCTAATCTGAGCCAGCTTTAATCTGTAAAGCAGCTTTCAGCTAATTTTCCCTGCACGACCTCTATTAATACTGGCGATAAATAACATAAGATGCTGTTTTAAAGTGACTATTTGGTCAGACTGGGGAGATGTAGACAATATGATTCATTTGATATCTACAATTTAAAATCAAAATAGTAGCATCATCTGGTCTTGGCTTCTGCACCTCTGGGCTCTGCATAATGCTCTCTAGGGATAAGGGGTTGCTTTATAGCAGCACCTCCCCAAATTTCCCCATTTTCCCCTCCATGCAAACTTGCCATGTAGCAGACCTGTGCAGTGTCCCTGCCAGGCAGTGGCTGGACCAAGGGACAGGGTGTGGGGAAGCCCTGCCTGTCTGTGAGCAGGGGACAGGGGGTGTGAGTGGGGCGCTGGGCTGAGCGGGTGGCAGGGGGAGGACAGGTGACCATTTTTGAGCCTGGAGCTGGGCTGATAGCTCAGAGAGTGCAGAAGCTCCTGGAGGAGCTGGGGCACGGTTGAACCTCATGGTTCAACATCACCAACATGAACTTCTTGTCTTAAACACAAGCAAAGCAATTATCTGACATCATCTGACCTGTTTAGGATGCACAGCAAGAGCCAGGGAGTTGCATTGTTTCTGTTTAAATTGGCCCCAGCAACAAAGCTTAAAAGAGGAGGTAATACAAATGATTCCTCTGCTCCTGTGTTACTGGGCACAGTTTTCCCTCCCTTAAACTGCCCACAGTTCAATTAGGTTGCTTTTCAGAACCTCATAAGTAGATAAAGGAAAGAAAAAGGAGGAAAAACTCCACAGTATGTACTCTATTTTTCTTCATTAAGGGATATGAGAGAGAGGGGAGACCTGTTGAAAAAACCCACAGAAGAAATTCAGAAAATGGATCTCTGCTAAAGACCATTTTAAGGAATATTTGCTAAAATGCACAATTTTGTTTGGCTGCAGCCCTGTGTGATTTTAGCCCAATATCTGAGATGTGCACCAGTCATAGGCTGGTGGATTTCCTCCTGAACATGGCATCTCAGATTTGGGCTTTTACTCACACTTTTATTCTAGAAATGTAGCAATGCTGAAGGTCTGTACCTGCAGGACAGAAACCTGTGGGAGCTCAGTCCAGCAGAATCAGTTACATTTACGAAGAAGACTGTGACAAATGACTGGGAAGGTACAGCTGGAAGCCACTGCCCGTTACCAGGCTCACGGTGATATTTAATTCACAAGGCTGAATGTCTCCAATCCTGTTGTTGGAAAGTCTGGTTGTCCTGAGGCTGGGCTACAAACTCCATTATAAAATCCAGGAGGGAAAAGTCTTGACTGTTTAAATTCTTCACCCTTTTCCAAGTGGGTAGGGTGGCAGGGCTCATTGTCCTCATTTGTATGACATACGACTTTGGGCCATGGCACGTGTCCCCTCTGCTGCACTTTGGGCATTTTCAGTGGCTGAGACGAATTTCTCTCTGCTGGCTGGGATGAGTGGCTGGTGGGGACTTTCTACATGACAGTCGTCTTCTTGTCATGAGGGGAATCCCTCCTGCAAGGCAGATCTGCAGGAACAGCAAGGAGCCTGGGCACTTCTCCTGTGGATGGGCTGCCTCACTGTGCTGTGACACTGGAAGGGTGGGAGAAATGATGTTTTAGAGAAGCTGATCTCTCCTGCCACACTGATCCTTCTCTGCTTTTTGTTTGGGAGTGTGAAGGCCATTGTCTATCTGCAGGGCTGTGCCCATCCCTGGGGGTCACTGTCCCATTGGAAGCCAGGTTCCAGCAGCAGAACCCATCCCAGGGCTTGTTTCATTCTGCTGCTGTACAGCACGAGCCAATGCTGAGCCATGCTCAGCTGAAGGTCTTCAGTACGTTCTGTTGCAGCACATTAATCTGTACAACTGTAATATTCAATATCATACTTTTGACTGTATTTCATCTTGTCCATTTAGTCTGCTAGAAGGTGGTGCAGATTGGGAGAAATAGGTGGAGCAGCATTTCTAGCCTGTTGGTAAGGCAGGAAAACATGAGCCCTTGATATTTTTGACACAATTTTGTAATTGTAATAACTATTTATGTGTATTTGCTTCCCTGTAGGAAGCTAATAGTAAATTCATTTTTGATGCCTATTTATTACAAAAGGCTGGAGCCTTTCAGCCCCTTTGGTGTGTCTGGCAACTCCCAGGAATTAATTGCATGCTATCAGAAATGCAGATCCTGCAAACCCAGCCCCAGGCGGCTAAGAGCCGGATTATTATTTAATTGTTCAGGATTATATGAGGCTGCTTTTAAAAATTGTCCTCTTCTTGGTGGGCTTAAAGAGGTGTTTAAAGAACAGAAAGCTGAGGCAGAAGTCGGTGTGAGGTCAGTGGGGGTGTGTTGGAGTGGTCCCACCTACAGCACCCACAGAGAGCTGCTGAGGGAATTGTGGCTTACTGCAGGAATTGCTCTGAGTAGCTGCTGGCTCTCAGGGCTCTCATGCTGCCCCTCAGCATGAGATGGGGTGAATAGACACCTCTTCTGTCCTCTGAGCTGAGTTAGGGACCTGCCAGCTCCAAGAAGTACCATCCCAATGTGTTTTGCCATCTCATCTCATAATTCTGTGTGTGAAACCACCAGGCTCCATTTCAAACCAGCGGGGAGATCTGGGCTGCTAGCAAAGCTTTTGCTGAGTCTCCCTGCCTTGGTAGTTAGAATGTCTTCTAACTTCCAGGACAAATACACCTGAGGAAAATTCATAACTGCTTATTTTTGTTCCAGCTCACATTCATCAAGTTTTTCTGCACTGCTATTAATCCCTTTATATACATATGCATATAGCACATGAAGTCTTATAAAATGCAATTAATACCATGCTGTATCGTTAGAAGTGTCTGTGATTACATTCTGGGATTTTTCTCAGCTGCTTTCTGTTGGTGACTCATTGTCATTCAAGCCCAGCTGGTACAAATGGGTTCTTGGTTGTTTCTGACTGCTGAGGTTTTATAGCAAATGTATTGTTACAGGCAGACAAATAGAGAACCTTGTGTTTATTACTATTGAATTCATCCCACTTTTATCACTACAATCTGCAAGGTCATCTGATTCTTACATGAAATAACTGTCCTTCAGTCCTCTGCCAGCAGTATAATTCCATTTTTATAACCTGTTCACTTCATCAGTACTTATCCTGCCACAGCTGTTAATGAAAGTATCAAGACAGGCAGGCCCCAGGCTCCTTCCTTAAGGAACAACTCTGATAAGCTCTATCGAGTCTGGCATTGCTCCTTTCTGCAGTGCCCCTTTCCCCTCATTTGTCTCTTTGAAGTTGTATTTTAAAACCTGTTTCCAAGCCTTTTACAGCAGGGAAATTTGTCGAGCAGGTGGGTCATTGCCTGCATGGTCCTCTCCTCTCAGTGTGCTTAACCCTATGGTTTGATCTCTAAGACACTGGACATTTCTGGTCAGATTCTTTTCTAGTCTCTGCTTAGTTTTAGTATTTTTTTGTCCTTTTCATGTCCTTTTACTTCTCCAGAGAAACTAGGAACTTGATCCCAGACCGTGTTACATTTGTCTGCAGTGTTAGTAATTTTCATTTCAAGAAATGTTGGGCTTCTTCCATAAGCAGCCTCCTGAGGTTCTGCATCCACTTTCTGCCTCTTATTTGTAGTGTATCATAAGTATCTATAAATCAGAAGTATATAATAAGAATCCATAAATCAAACAATAGCTCCAAACACAGCAGTAAGTTATGCGCCATAATTTATTATAATACAAACAAGTTTGTCAAACACAATATATTGTCTACTTATGAAAATATCAATATTCACAATTTAAATAGGTGATAGGTCCCATAATTTTATATACCAGCAACTCATCTAAAAAGTATTTTGTTCCTAGCTGTGGTCTTCAAGACCGTATACCTACAGGTAATTGTAAAACTGTCCATTCACAGCTTATTTTTTTCTAATTTTAGATATTTGAAATAAAAATTAGAGTACAAAAGACCATCTCCACAACAAAGATGGTTTTGTCTCCAGGATACTTTTTCCCTAAATAATGACACTATATGTGCTTGGTTAAGTTTTTACAATTAGGAGGTACAAATAATACAGCAAGACAATGGCTAGTTAGCAACAGTCATTGCAAGATGCTTCACACAACCAAAAATAAGGCAAGTATTATCAACAGCAGCTACCATATGGCAGACTAAAAAGTCAAGGCTTTATTATCCAAACTGGACTCTAAGAAGGCTTTGAATGTCTGCTAACAAGACATGGCTTGATCCAAAGCCCCCCTAAAATGATGGGGATTGGAAAAACCAATGACAAAACCCACTAGCAACCTTCCCTTTGACTTCAAAGGGCTTTGGAAGCAAGTTTTTAAAGCCCTAAATTATCAGAAGGGAAATGATCGATCCACTGTACATGAAAATTGCTCCTTGTCATTTCTAAAACAATATGGAAAACGACTGTGAGTTTTTCCAAATAAGTTACAAGAATTTTATGTGTTATTTTTCATAGGGAAAAAATACACAGAAAGATTTTTGTTTTTAAATATGGTAATTTACAAAAATACATTATCAGGACAGAAAAAATTAGATGACACTGAGAGTTTGCAAGATAAACATTATGTTACAAAAATTAATGTCACAGCATGTGAATGGCAGCATATGCCATGCACTTAATTGAATTTTTTTAATAAATAAAAGCCCTAAACAGTCACTATTTTCTTTAAGGTTACTATTATATTAAGTAGAATAGTGAACTTCCTGTATAAATAGGTATTTTTTTCAATAGATACATTCTCAAAAATGAACCACTTACCTATGTAGATATTGCACTTCAGACTCATTCACATTTAACTCGGACAAGCATTCCTCATAACAAATGTAGAATAAAAATAAGTTATAAATACAGCGTTTTTCCAAAATGAAACATACACTACCTTTTCCATAAGGTAACTTTGGTTACTATCAACTGACAAAGACCAGAGGGAGGTGTCTGAGAGAAGGGCAGTGACAATGGCCACAAAACTGATTTTCTGTAAAACACCATAAAGGGAGCAATAATCTTAACCTTGTCACGACAAATAAAGCAAGGCCGAGCATCCCTTTTACACTTTATTATTGCAAGGGTGAAGCTTTGCCATCACGAGGATGAACAGACTGAGAAGTTCCTCATTTCTCTTTGGGGACATTTAAATGGATGCCATCCCTTTGGTGGCTGAGGGTGGAGAGGGTCAGGTTTTGCTCTCAGCCCGCCATGTCCCCAGCCCTGTCCCTCTCCTTGCTGGGGCCTGTGTGGTCCCTGGGGTGCCTCAGCACCTCACAGAGCATTGCTGAGCAGTTCTGCCACAGGGAGGGCCAGCGTGTGTTCCTGGGGCCCTGGGCGCCGCTCCCTGCTCCTGAGCGAGCCCTCATCTCCCTGGAGAGCAGCCTCCGTGCCGGGGCCTGGCTCCAGGGCCGGGCCCTCTGCACCCCTCCCTTGGGGGAGGGCAGCTCGGGCCTGCCGCGGACGGCTCTTGCAGGAGGCGGGTACAGCCTGCAAACGCGACCGTCGTGGCAGAAGGGAACCGGGCTCTTGTCCTCAGCAGGCCTTCACCTGGCATTTCTTAGGGGATGTTCACCAAAGCTGAGCCATCCACGTGTTTTAGAGAGATGTTTTCAGCCCTGTGATCCCACCACAGCGGGACTGACTGGATCTCTCCCCAGAGGACCTCTCTGTGCTAGTTCCTGATGCACCACGAGCTCCCTGCTGGCACTGGAGCGGGGCACAGGCACAAACACAGCGTTAGCACCAAGCTACCACTGATCTGCAGCTCCTGAGGAGCTGCTCTGTGCACTGACCACGCTGGGCTTGTGTTCACCACACACCTTCACCGCCCTCACACCAGCGAGGCTCTAGGAAGTGCCCAATGTAGAATAAAGAGGTTGTATTATGTGGCTCCAAGAGACCACATGCCAAGAACTGAAAGCGAAAGAAAGGAGAAGAAATGCATTTTCAGCCTTCCTGTAAATCTCTTATTTTTCTACACTCAGCATTGAAGGGATGCTGGTTTTTGAGTGTGAAGGAAGAGAAGCTAACCTCCTTTAAATAAGTGAAATACTTAGATCAGCTGGAACTAAGGCTTTAATATTTTTACTGTTGTTGGATATTTAATGAATTTCTTTCACAGTTTGGTTTTTGTTGTTTTGTTTTTAACAACTAAATGGCAAATCTGCAAGAGGATGGCATCATCCATCAGGAGAAAATCTTAAATTGAGATTTTTATATGTTAATCCCTAAAGGCCAGAACACGGGGGATAACTGAGAAGCTGTACTGATTAAGAAGGAACTTGAAAGCTCTGATCACTGCTCACAGGAGCAGCTTCGGTGAGAGCTCTGCTTTAGGCAGGACTTGGTTTCACCCTTGAAAGTCCTTAGATACCATGACTGAAATAGTTGGGGAAAGATACTGCTTTTGTTCTTGGCTCTAGAAACATCCCTCCCTCCCTCAAGCTCCCTGTCTCAGTCACATTCTTGAATAACAAAACACGCAAATAGTGGCAGCTTGCAGGATTGCTTTCCATGCCAAAGCTGCATCAGGTACTGTATCGGTCCTTGAGCCTTGTTCAAACGAGCCAAAACCAGGTTTGTCACCATTTGTGTCTCACAGGCTGCCTCCTGCAAGGAGGTCTTGACAGCACAATTGTGTGTGGTGGCATTTCATGCCAGAATCAACACATAATTTTTGGCAAGTGCACACTCCAGAAACGGCACTTTCCACAGTACACAAAAGCATCCATTTTCTTTCTCGATAACAAACTGATGGTCAAGGAAGGTTTTGTTGTGTTTTAAAAGGTTGTAATTAAACATTGCTGTGGCTTTGCCCTTCTGATGACTTTGGATTGCACTGGTGTTGGGATGCAAAACATTTGAGTGTGACTGAACACTAAGACTTGAACTCTGAAGCATATTCAAAATGCTATATAAGAGATGGAGGTGTTTGCCTTCTCACTTTTGCTCCTAAAATCAAGTGCTCCTGTTTCCTCCCGACAGTCTGATCTGCCCCTGGCCACCCAGGGAAATGAAATCAAATGACCTCTCTTCAAAACAGGCATTTCAGAAAATTACATCCTGAAGATGTAACCACTTGAAAAGAACTTGCACCTGGAAACTCCGACTATTGGCCTTTTCATGGTGATATTTTTATAGGCTTTCCATTCTTATCATACTGGTAAACAAGCATTTTGATGCAGTGAGAGTTGGCTGGGGAAATCCAAGGGCTGCTTGTTATGGAAAAGTTATGGTTTGTATAGAATTGCACAGGTTGCTTCTGACACTTAAAGAAGGCTTTCAAGGTGGCAGCTGCCATTGTGCGAAATCTTTTGCTAATAAAACAGTAGAGGAAGAAATTAATTGCAGTGTTCAGCAGCGCCAGCATATTGGCGATGTCCGACACAATATGGACCACCCAGCTGTTGTTTATAGGAGACACGTAGAGGTGATACAATATCATGATTATTCTTGGCGCCCACAGTATGGCAAAAATAGAAGTTATAGTAAACAAAATGGCTGTTGTTTTCCCTGTGGAGTACCCTCGCAGGCGGAAATTGCTCTTCCGCCGCAGCTTGTACACAATGATGGAATTCAGGATGAAGAAGATGGAGCAGGGCACTAAGTACACGGTGAAGCAGTGGACCCAGATGAGGACGTGGTGCATGGACGTGCTGATGTAGTCTTCAATCCAAATGTTGGGCCACCAGTAGTAGGGGATGCTGGTCAAAAAGCAGGTGATGTAGACACTGACAATGACTTTGCGAGTACGAGCAGGGTAGGAGACCGTGTGGTACTTGAGGGGGTGGCACACGGCGATGTACCTGTCGATGGTCAACGGGACCGTAATCCAAATCGACGTGTGGATGGAAGAAAATTCCAAGACCTCAATTATTTTGTCCAGTACCTGAGGCATCTGTTTGTTTAGGATGAAGTCTTCCATGAGGAAGTCAACGAAGACTATGAAGAAGAGAACCAGGATGTCAGCAGCAGCTAGAGCTAGAAGGTAATTATAGGAGGACTTCTGCCTGCGAGCTACAAGCTGGGAGAGGATGATGACTGTCAAGATATTTGCTGTGGAGAAAGAAACACGGAGTTAGGCTATTAAGAGGTAACATAAGCTTTTCTGAGCACTTGCTTGGAGTTGTTCAAGCACTTGGCAACATGACCACCTTATTAAATTCAAGAAACCAAAAGGAGAACACCCCAGTCGGGTCCCTCAGAGAAGCTGTTGCAGTGACAGGAGCATGTGGCCCTGATCTCCGCTGTGGAATCCACCCCCTAAGTAGAGGGTGCTGGGACTCCTGTCTGTGCAAACAAAGGGAGTGGTAGCAGGAGGAAAAAAGGTCTTACACATGCTTGCTCTTATTTCCCACCGTGCTTTTTTCACTTTTTCACATAACAAGGGATGAATGAGAAGGGTAGTGAATATAAACAGCTCTTGTAAGTACTTGAGAGATTTGCTAGAGCACTAAGGTGTAGCCAGATTTTAACTACTTCCTCTTGTTTACTAGAACTTACGGTGCAGTCTTGAATTGGAAAAAAATAAATTCCTTTTATTCCTACTCTCAGTTTGGCTAGAATGAGACAGACAAGATTGTTCCCATCAGAGGCTGGTATCACTTGGCTAGAATACCTGAAGAAGTGATTAAAAATCAGAGATCTGGTTTACTGTACAAGTGACTGCCAAATGTTTGTAGTTGATACTTTCCTAGGTGTTCTGTAAATCACCTCTTCTGTGCATTCAGTGCTTCAAACATTTCTGCCAGCTTTGATGGATTTCCCAAAACAAATCGACAATAATTGTAAAGATTCCTTTAAACCAGAGAAAAAGGAAGTTGGTAACATAAAGGTAATGATGGCCTAGCACACATCCTACAACTGAAAATGCTTGTTTTTTTAAAAAAACTGTTTTACTTGGAACTGGAAAAACTTCCTCTTTCATGGATGCCTTCACAGCCTGCTGTCTGGGAGCAGATTTCTGCCACCAGGGAAACGAACTGCAGCAGAGTGAATGATCTTGACTAACAGCCCTCACCTATTTTTGTATTAACTGAATGTATTAATTTTGCATCTTGGGGGAAAAAAAAACCAAAAAACAACTAAACCAAACATGACAATCAACTGACTCTTTCCCTATATTAAACAAACAAACAAACAAACAAAAACAAAAAACACAAAACAAAACAAAAAGAAAACAAAACAAAACCCACACGATCTTTTCAGTGGGGCTGTCTCAAGTTTCCTTCAGGGGAATATTCGCAATTCTGTCCTCCATTAATGTGAATGCAACTGCATTGATTTCAGCTCAGCACAGACGTGGGAGACAAGAGGTGATACAGCCAGAACTGCTGCGTCATTTTTCACTTACTTGCTTAGAAATGCCTCTGCTGTGCCTGCTGATGAGCCCTGGAGGTGCAGTGAGTGATGTACTGTCAAGGAAATCCTCGAGCTGGAGTGTTTATCATGGCTCTGCAGCCACTGCTGGTTTTGGCCAGCCAGGCTGACTGCCTCAGCTTCACAGATATTGGATGTGACCCATGGGGTGCATCTTCTCTTTAAATCCTCTGGATTTGACTCATTCCAGTAGCAGCAGCTGGAGCCAGTGAGCAGTAAGGGGTATGTCTGAAGGCATTGGTCCCTGCTGCTAACTCTGGCCTGACTGTCAGAGCAGCTCCTGCAGGGATGCTGAAGCCATGCTGTGTTCAGGTACAGCAGCCCTGTTCCTCCCACTTTCTATCCACTGCAGGGTCCTGCTGCTTGGTTCTAACCCCACTCTGTTTTGTTACAGGAGCAGATTTATGAGCAGTCCCTTGTACCCTTTGCCCCTGCCTCTCTCACGGTTCCCAGCCACAGCAGAAACGGCGTGTGCTGAAATGCAACTTATTTATCTAAGGCCAGCAAGCCTTGCTTGGCGAGCCAGATTAGAAAATTGATCTGACAAAGTACACACAAGCTCTACCCATTTTTTCTGCAAGGGTTACTGTATCTTGTATTGGAAACGCTTTCCCTGGGATCACATTAGAGCTTTTTTCTTGCTGGATGATATGAAATACAGAAACACCATTTACTTTGTGAAAACAGATACATACTGGGTGCAGCAGAAAGTTGCCAGTACACCCGTGTCTTAGCACAGGGTCTGTGAGTATTTTTTCCTGCTGCACACTGTTAAGGGAAGTGTAGATGAGCTATGGGTGCCTCAGTCCTTCATCCGTTTCCTAGCCAGTGGTAAGTCGGTCCTTGGTGTGTCCTCAAAGAGTACCTAAAGCTCAGAAAAATGGCAAGTGGGTGGGCACACCACCCTGTGTGACCAACCATGTCCTTGTGCCAGTCTCTCAGTGACTTCGGAGCGTCTCCTCAGTGTCCTGCTCTCCCATGGGAAAAATTACCCATTGGGGATGAAAGGCGATAGAAGAGTATTTGGGACCACATTTTAACCTTGCTGACACTAATTCTTGCACTAGCATGGTAGTCTGTGATGAGAACTGTGGCAGAGATGATGATGAGGATGATGGAGATAGAAAAATATCTGTCTCTGCTGTAATTTAGGTGGAGCGACATAGAGCTACTGGATAGGTCAGTACCCCTAAATTGTCCTGGATGGTACACTGCCCATTTCTTGCAGTGTATTTTCTAGATACTAAGTGGTTAAGATCATTTGAATTTGAAAGAGATTGATCACTGTGCTGGGAGATGATTAGGGGATGACAGATGGGAATTTATGCCAGCGTCGCTTGCTGCAGTGCAGTATTCTGAATTTATAAATATCTGTTTGAGAACCAGGGCTTGATTGGGGACTAGCTGGCTGAAGCCTTAGGTGCTGCTGGATGATTAGAAGCAACTGTACAAAATGGCAGTCTCAATTCTTTCCCTCCAGGCATGAGGACATGAGACACTGGAGACACAGCATCCAAAGGTCTCTGATACCCAAACACCTCTGTTTCTTTGTTTGCTCAAAACAAGGCAACCTTCTAACTCAGCCAGGCTCAATCACAGGACACTTACATCCCTCTTTTGACACCTCTTCTGACTTTATCACCTCCTGAGTACAAACTGCAGCTCCAAAATTCATTCTGTTGGAGTTCTTTCTGTCTGAGAGGGATCTTCCTTTAGGAGTAACTGTGTGGATTTGGGTTTACTTCCCATACCAAAGCTGTGCTGACTTGGCTGAAGAGACTGGGCACTCTCCTGTGCCTCAAGGCAGTGCCTGTGCTCTAAGGGCACAGTTTTGCCCCCAGCTTCTCATGTCACGGATTACAATCATCACTCAAATAGTGTCTAACACCGGCCTTTGCAGGGGATGTGAAGAGCTCCTCTCAGTGACTATTTTCACTGCATGTGAGCTTAAGCAGGAGCGATTGTATCTGTGTAAAGAGAAAATAGGCATAGTTCTGGGCTTTTTGTTGTTTTTTTCTTTTTCTTTTTTAATTGAGAGCATTTTGCACGTACACAGCAGCCTGTGCAGTCAAATGGCCTTTACAACACAAGCAGCTCCCTGCCTTGGGAACAAGGCTGGTTCTGTAGTTCAGCAGTTCAGCTTTATAAACTACCTAAATGAAGTAGCCACGAGTGTTGCTCACTGAGCGTGATAAACACTAGGTCGTGGAATATAATGGACACCTTTTACCCGACACAGTTGTTGCTAGGATCCCCACAAATTTATTGTGTAATGTGTGAAACTTCTCTGCAGGCTTAGCAGTAGTCAGCTGACTGGCAGAGAGAAATAGCTTACAAAATGGGAAATCTTAAGTTGTCTCAGAAAAAATGTTAGTAACACCTCCTTCTCAGATTTAAGAATGCCGAGAATGTAAGTACAATATGCCAAAAATAAGCGGTGAGAAAAAGAGATGTACTGGCTTGATGGGAATAGATGATTTCCTCTAAGCTAGGAGGAAATATTCAAATGTAAACAGGTACTGTGTCCAGCAGGCAGATCTAAGCACAGCTCCTAACACAGACTGGAGATGAGGATGGCATTCAGCCCTTATTTTGTGTGGGAACCCTCTGGGGAAGCTGTTGACAATGGGTGATTTCTGACAAAGGTGCTACATAACAGGAGTTACTAACAACAGAAAACCAACCAAGAATACTGTGGCAATGTAAATGCATTATAATTACTTATAATTATAATTACTTATGTTGGCTATAGCTGTGATCTTTTTAAATGACCTCTGGATGCTGTTTGCCCTTAAAGAAGATAAGGTAGGTCCACGTTTTCCTCTTACAACCAGTGTAGATCAAACAGCACTAGAGCAGATGAGGACAGACTGAATGGTGCTTCAGTTTCTTCCTCTCTTTTATTGTCATATCCTGAGTTCCTTCCTTAAACTGTTGTGAAGCATAAAGAGATACTTTATGGAATATAATTAGTGCAATACGAGTTTTGTCTTCCCAGGGAGTTCCTGTGAGGATTGATTTTTGAAAATAAATGGATTTATTTGTTGTTCAGCTGTCTGAGTGCTGTCAAACAGCACACAGCAAGGCACCCCCACGAGGGAAGAGCTGTCAGCCCCTTCTGCTAGTGCCTGCATCATCTCCCAGGGAATGGAGAGGGATATATGCAAAAGAAAAAGAAAGAAAGAAAAGAAAGAAAAGAAAGAAAAGAAAGAAAAGAAAGGAAAGAAAGGAAGAAAGGAAAGAAAGGAAAGGAAAGGAAGAAAGAAAGAAAGAAAGGAAGAAAGAAAGAAAGGAAGAAAGAAAGGAAGAAAGAAAGGAAGAAAGAAAGGAAGAAAGAAAGGAAGAAAGAAAAGCATCATAAAACTATGGCAGGCATGGATGCAGGATTGCTACTGGAGGAGATTTCACATCCTGTAGGAGGGCCCTGGTGTGGCTTGTGCTTAGAAAATCCCATGTGCAGGGGCAGACCATGCCAGTTTTGAGGGTGAAAGGGAAACTGGAGGCAGAGGATGCCCAAGTTCCTGCTCAGGACAACCCAAACTCCCTCCTGTGTGCAGGAGCGCGGGTTAGTTACTGCCAGGGAAAACACAGCACAGCCTTGTGCTTACAAGTCACAAGTGAATGAGACAGTCGGTGCCAGAGGCCAGATTCTGACAATGAAATCTGGCCTCTGGGGCCATTTTTCTCACTGACAGCATTTATTAGCTGAGATGGCTCTGGGGAAGGATGCAGTGAATGAGGCACTCTGCTCTGCAGCTGGCATCAGCCATCAGTGGGCCACAGAGGCCAGGGAAGGATTTTAATCCAGCACAAGCACTTCCTCGCTGTTGGAGGGCACAGACACAGTAATGGCATGGAGGTGCCAATGGCTGATGCTCCCTTTGAGCCTTGCCAGCCACCGGGGCTGGAGTGCAGCAGCTTGTCTGGCAGAAGGGTGTAATTACACCGCTGCTTTTGCCTTTCCTAGACCACTGGAGTTTTTCTGGAGTATAAAACAGGGCTGTTTCTGCAGTATGAGGATGGCCCAGAAGGAACACTGGGCTAGGATGTGGGGAGGTCTGGGCTCGCTGGGGCCTCACGTGCGTAAATGTGACAGGGATTTGGTTCTCTTCTTGCCATCTTCACCCTCCTTGTCCGCCTTTCCTGAGATGGACCTACAGAGCACAAAGTCTCTAATGAATCTCAGACATTCCTCCTGCCACTCCAAAGCTTTATTTAGAGGTAACCACACAAGGATAAAAATGTCTAAAATACACATCTCAAAGTCTAGCCTTGCATTCTGCTACTAGAGCAGCACAGCTTTCTAATGGAAACTGGTGCTGGGAACAGAAAAGGTGATCTGCAAAATGATGCAGAAATCATAAAAGGAATTTGGTTCATGCAATGTATTTGGACAGAAAGATTTCAAGGCAGATTGGGTGTCTCATTTGGCAGGCGTATGTGGCTTCTAAATGTGGGCTGTCAGTGCAGTATAAGGGGTCTCAAGCTGAGTAACTCAAGCTCCAGGGTGACAAAACCATTCTACCCTTTTGAAATCAAATGCCAAAGTACTGAGGCAGGTGCCAAAGGTGTTTCATGGGATGACTGGGATGGAGAGAGGATGTGATTTCATAAGGGCACTGCCATGAATTCTTTACTGAACATGAATAATTAAGAGGATTTTACCTTTGATTGTGGTTTTGCTAAAATAAACCAGTCTTTATGTCTTCCTAAAGCATTAGGTAATGCAATAGGAGCTCATGCTTGCAAACCCCATGGCCAAGCTTTCTCAGAGACTATGCCAATTTTACACAGTAGGCAGGAAATTACAGACTTTGTAAAACCATTGCAGTTTGGCTTTATTCCCCTACAGAGAATATACTGCATCCCCACTAGATCTATCACTCTTCGGTGTGCTAGTCAGGACATTGAAGAAAACACACTTGGAATGAACAAATGTGTGAGAAATATCCTAGTCTGAGGTAACTGACTGACAGGTGATTTGTCTTGAGACCAAAAGCAACCTCTAGAGCACCTGTCCATGCAGGCAATACTCCATATGATGGAAAAATGGAGACGATTAGTGACTGTAGATTGCAGGGACTCTGTTTCACATGGTAGAAGGGAAGAATTTCAGGGTTACAAGAGGCAAGCTTCTCTTTTCTTCCATGGATAAAGGGATAAATTTTTTTTTGGTCATCTTCTGTATTGCTGATTCTGGTCCTTCTTGGCTGCCTGCACTTCCTTCCCTCTGAATGACCAGGGATCCAGAGGGGCAACCCAATACCATCTTCTCCCATGAAGTCACCCCAAGAACAGCACCAAGGGCACCCCAGACATCGGGTTTTAGTATCTGTAAGTACATATCCGTATTCTGCAAAATGAAAACTGATTTGTGTGTAAGGCCTCCTGTGCTCAAGGGGTTGATTTTGGCTTTGTTTCCTGTTCTGGTGTCTAAAAGCTAATGAGAAAAGAGATTATAGGCTCAAAAAGACCACCTGAAAGAGAAGGTGGCAGCTTTTGTGGGCAGGGATTGCTTTGCCCTTGGTGTGTGGAAGCAGAGCACACACCCCATCAGGACATCTCCGTGTTGTTTGTTTGCCTACACCGAACTATGACGTGTGTGGTAAAAGGCCTTCTGCTGGCTTGTTTCTGCTGATTCACCCCCATTTTACAGAAGGGAGCAGAAAGAGGATGAAGAGGAGAGAACTGAGTAACGGGGTGGATGAAGAACAGCAGGATATTAGACTGCCTAGTGCTTCTGAATGTTTTGACTTCTTAACAACTGGGGGCTCTGCATTACCCACCTACCGTGAAAACTGGCTGTGCTCTCTCTTTTGTGTCGTTGTCATTTCAAGGAAAAATGTACTTTGGAGTTTTTCCTTTCCAATCCATCTTAGCAGCCTGCCATGCAAGGTTGTGCACTTCATAGTCTGCTGAGCCTCCCAAATATGGCACCTCATTATCATTACAGCCCTGACAGCGTTGTTTCCTACTGACGTGGCAAGAAGAAATCCAGAGTTAGCAATGGCACTCTGTCTAGCAGCATCCAGAAATGTACAATCAACTACTCCACAATCCATACATTAGCATGGATTCAGCCACATGCTGTCATTCAGGATGCAAGATTTTTAGAGGCTACAGGCTCCAGACGTCCTGACCAAACTAAATCACTCCCATCTGCACACCTTGCTGTCACCAGTTCTGTGCAGGAACAGAATGAATCTATTATTTTTCATAATGGTTCTTCTCTCCAAAAGAACAAGCATTCATTTTATAAAAGGAAATGACTCACTTTAAGCATGTTAGCAGCAGTTTTGTTCCCCTCTGTCCAGTACTGCTACTGGAAATGTGCTGGAGTGCCCTTCAGTTGCTCCAAGAGCTAAGCTAAAGTTCTGGCAATCTATTTGTCCCCCTTTTTAATAGGATTCAATGTACTGGCCTTGCGTCCAATTCAGATTTTAAGTCAGAGAATATATGGCCTCTGAGTAAAAAGGGTGGTTGAATCAGGTCTCAGGACGGTTTGGTTCTTATTCACTAATGAGCAGCAGCAGAAAGTGCTGTTTTTTCAAGGTCATAACTACATTGTAACAACTCTCCCTCATATTTTCGGATCTTCCTTTAGCACTTCTATTTTTCAGGTATGCTGCTATGAGAAAGGCTATTTATTCAGGTGTTGGAAATGGTCTCTGTAATCAGAAGCCTGTACTGTGATTGCAGAAGAATATACTAGGCAGCAGATGGCAGGAATCCAAAAGAGCCAGGCACTTCTACAGTTCTGTGTGCTCGATGTACACCAACCTACCTCTGCCTGCTTTGGGATTTACTGCTACTACACGCCACGTGAGTCACTGACCAACATTGCTGCCTGTCCCCCTTACTGCTGGTGGTGCCAGCTGGGTCACAGCCGTGGGCACAGGGACAGCAGTACTCTGCAGGTCTCGTTCCCCCACGCCGCCGAGGAGTGGAGGGAACGCAGCTGGGCTGCTGCGTGGTGGTGGTGGTCTCTTGATCAGGGGTGCTCAGCCCACCAACAGCACCTGCCTTGGCAGGATGATGACCCAGGCATGCACATCTCCCAGAGAGCCTCCTTATTCCAAACATTATATAGGGAGAAGGCTCCAGAAGGATCAGGTCTCCATCTTTTCAGCTTGCCTGTATACCGCAGTTTGCATGGGCACAGTGTCAATCCAACACCCTAGGAAGCATCTGCCTTGCCCTGCAAGGACAGCCAACCTGTCATCTGCTAGGGCGAGGTCCACAACCTGTGTCTGTCTCTTCACAGAGTGTTAAACCAGTTAGGCACCCCTGCTGAGCTGACAGGTCAGGACTGCAGCGTATCTCCCTCCACATGGAGCCCTGTGAATGCACACTGTGCTTGGCTGGGCTTTGAATGACCTAGGTTGTCCCCATCTCCACGTCACCTTGTTCAGCAGCAGGTCTGACATGAACACTACCTGTTTGCACCTTCCAGCTGGGAGCATCCAAGCATGTCCAGGCTGCTCTCCCAAGCTTGTGAAGTCTTGAATCTACATTTAGATCAATGTGACCGGTTTAATGCAATAGCCTAAAGTACAAATAAAAGAAACAGCTGTGGACAAGGCTCCTGAAGTTTGGAGTGGCACTTCCTTGGGGTATTTCTGTGCGTCTTTTGCCTCCTAGAGATACTGTAAAGGTGCTGTTCCTTGTATCACTGGGACGCAATGATCCCCGAAGCCAGGGCGCATCCCAGGTAGGGAACTGACCGGGGAACAAAATGGAACCAGCAATCCCAGTGGGACTGGCTAAGAAAGCCAGATTTACTCTGCCTCTCACACCGTAGGAAGGAGATGAATCCTGGGAACTTGGATCACGCCAAAGCCTCATCTAGGAAATGCTGATGCTCTGTCTTTTCAGCAATGAACTCTATTCCTGTTGGAAAAAGTGACTGCATGCAAGGCAATTCCATTGCTTCTGCTCCTTCTATTGAAACAGGAATCAAGGTCAAAGCCAGGTGTCTGCAGCAAGCAATGCTGCTTCTGTGCCTGACCTTCTTAGTTGTGTTCAGTGGCCCCACCACAGAAGGAGCTCTTTGGTGCAGCTGCTTTGTGCAGCTCTCACTGACAAAAGGGGCAGACTGAGAGTGCTACCTGTTGTTCTTTGCTTTCTCACCTTTACCAGCCCACTCTTGGACTGAATCAGAGCAATTTATTCCCTCCCCCACATCCAACACCATCCCTTCTCTACATTTTCTCTCACTAAAGCAAGAAACATTTCCATTAAGACTTTTTTCAGCCCTTCTCTTGCCTTCCAGCTAAC
Organism: Hirundo rustica; assembly: GCF_015227805.2. Classification (NCBI taxonomy): domain Eukaryota; kingdom Metazoa; phylum Chordata; class Aves; order Passeriformes; family Hirundinidae; genus Hirundo; species Hirundo rustica. The sequence goes on from NC_053464.1 coordinate 8,770,424, forward strand.
TGCAGGTGCTTCAGAGGTTCTCTCTGACAGACAAGGGGAGTATAGGGTTAACAGAGCAGGGGCTGTAGAACAGCTCCATAAAATGAGAAACCTTCGCCTCTAAATGGGAGAGGATCACACTTGCAGTGCCTCTGCCTCTTGTCTGCACTGGCATTTTCTCCTTGTTCCCTGCAGCCTGATTCTGAGACACCCCACTCCTGACAGCAGGACTGCGTACTTGCGGGACACCTCTGCACGCCTGCACTCAAAACAAGTCTCAAAAAACTGTCTCTGTCTTACCAGCCTCTGCTTAGAGGGAAAAGAAGCAGCCCTGGCCCCGCTGCCTGAAGGCAGGATGACCCCTGGCAGAGCTGCAGCCACCTCAGGTGCAGTGCCAGCCGTGCAGGGTCAGCGTGCAGAGGTGGCTCTGGGGGTGCCTCTCTCTCTGTAGGGCACAGCCTGGTCCTTCCTCTGTGTGCTACTGCCAGAGCGGGCTGAAGGGAGTTTGCTTTGCTCTCTCTCCTCTCTGCTTTTTACAGGCTTTCTGGTGCCTGGTTGAACAGAGAGGGAGAAGGAGCCACTGCTGAGAACAGGATCTGCTGGGGTGCCTGGGTTATACAGAAGCAGGAGGCAGAGGATGCTTCTACTGCACACACAGTGAGGCCTGGCATCTCTTGGCCTCAACGTGGAGTTGTTGAGTTAGTGAAATTTCCTTCAGACAGTACAGCAGGAAAGGTAGAAACAGTTAACTGGCCTCTCTTCTCATCAGTCTTTCTCCAAGATTTGTGGCCAGGCGTTAACTCTTTCCATTTCAGCAAAACACTGCACTAGCGCTGTATTTGAGGACAGATCCTAGACAGGGTTTCTCCTAAATTCTTGGCACCACACAGAGCTATTTTAGATCCCACATAGTTTAGGACTCTTTTTCTGAGAGCCAATAAAATCTGCTACCTTTACAAATTTCTAATGTTAAAAAAAAACTAAAGAGCAGCTTCAAATTAAAACATGAAAATCTCTTTTTAACACTGCTGTCACCCTGTACCCCATCCTCAACGAAGTCTGGCTGTGAGAGTCTTCCCCTAACCACATCCAGCTTGTTCTCATCTCTGTGCAGTCTCATGAATTTCTCATGCACTCAGCACACTGCCCATGTGCAGTGAGTCCAGGAGCCAGTGCCAATGCTATCCTCGGACAATGTGCTCTGGACACATCCACACCTGATGTAAGCCCACTGAACTCAGCAGTGCTGCACCACCACATGCTTTGGCACTGGTGCCACTGCTCTAATCAACTGATGTCTGATCCCTTGAGAAATGCACGAGACCATTGCTAATTTGGACCATGTCTGATTTTAGCCATGTTCTTAGAATGACAGCGTTCGGTCTGTAATGACAGTGCAGCATCCTCAGGGAGCTGGTGCAAGCATGTGCCAAATGTTCATTAAATGATTTTTCTTGTCTGTGCACACAAGACTTTCCTTTGTTTCAGAGACATACAAAGGCAAGCTTAGCCACAGAGTGCTTCATGACAACTTCTTCACCTGATAATTGTGAGAGAGTCTTGCTCAGTTCCTAGGGGACTGGTGCTGAAATCAGACCCTGTCATTACTATGGACATCTAAGCAGCCCCTAAAGAACCAATGAAGAGGAAACTACCTCCTACCCCTGCTGGCTGGGTCTCTTCAGGTCAGGACTGAGACTCATCAATGTTTTGGAGCACAGATACTTGCCTGTGCTCTGCATCCTCTGTGTGTAAATACAGGACTTAACTTTCCAGTTCTCTGAACTATTAGCCAATTGGCAAATTTTAATTATAAGCCAGAAATGGGAGAAAAACACCCAAACAAAAAAACACAAACCACATCAGTTCATATGGAGAGTGGTAATTGCACACACGCTGCTCTGAGGCAGGCTTCTCTTCATGTCTGATTAAAATTTTTTCTATGAAATAATTGCTGTAAGAAGGAATTAAGGTGCACAAGAATTTAGAAACTGTAGACTATTACCTATCATTGCTGCTTGCCATTCCACACAGCGCTTAAAATGTGTAGCTCTACACAGACACAACCAAACTCTCTAGTATCACACCCTTAAAATACCAACTCATCTTGGTGCAGCAGAACTTTTCCCCAACTCATTCTACCTGTCCTTGGGATCGCTCTAAGTCTCTCTCAGGCTGGAGGTGTTAAGCCAGTGAGCAAGCCATGCTGTTTGCCCACCCCAGCAGTGCTGGGATGGCAGCTCTGCCCGCTGTAACTACAGCAGCTCCCCTCGGTGCTGCGTGCCGAGGCATCTCACCGGCAGGCACAGGCAGCCCTCTCCAGGAGGAAGCACCTGCTCAGCCCCTGTCTCGGCTGAGACAGCACTGCCGATGTGATGCTCGTGGGGCATCTGCACGTTTGGAGCTCTGCGCTGCCAGCGGTGCCTCACACGTGTTCACATCCAAGCTTGGGACATCCTCTCCCTCCTTATTTGTGTTGTCTCTAGCTTTTCTTGTTCCAAGCATCTCTATAATGTCTCTGTCCCCTTTTTAAGTAGGAAATTTTGCTCAGGATTACACACTCTGGAGACTGGTGCCTGTCAGCTGGGACTTTTTTCCGAGCCCTGTACCTGCATTCAGGGGTCTCAGAGCCAGCATTGTCATTGCCCTTGCAGCACACTGACCTCAAGACTGGACTTTCTACTTCTCCTGCTCCACCGGCCACAGGGACAGGCTCACGAATGTGACAACTGTCTGCTAAGCTCCTGACAGCGTACTCCTTTCCTAGTCAAGTTCTGTAGCGGTGGCGTGTCGCTTCCTAAAGCCAGCCCTGCCCCACGGAGTCGGGTGGGGATTTGCAGCAGGAAAACTCGGCAGCTACCCTTGTGCCCACTGTCCCCGCGATCGGCGGGGACCCGGCCGCCCGGTACCGCTCCGGTACTCACACGGCCAAAGCGGCAACGGCAGAACTTCACGACAGGCTGACTCTGTACGTCAAGTTCAAAGTCTGGGTGCCCGAAGCCGGGTGGGAGGGCGAGGGCAGGCAGGGACAAATCCCGGCGAGGGAGACAGCGCCGGGACGGCAGCGCGCCGAGCGGGGAGATGCTGCTGTCCGGGAGACGGGATGCTGCTGTCCGGGGGATGGGATGCTGCTGTCCGGGGGATGGGATGCTGCTGTCCGGGGGATGGGATGCTGCTGTCCGGGAGATGGGATGTTGCTCTCCGGGGATGCTGCTGTCCGAACCTCCCGCGCTCATCCCGCCGGGCACGCGGAGCCCGGGCCACCTCTCCCCCCGCCCCGGTCCGCCCCGCACAGCGGGCAGGAGCCGCTCCGGCGGAGCCCCCGCAGCCTCTCCCGTCCCGCGGCACTCACCCGGCAGCCCGAGGCAGAGCAGCAGGCTGTAGTAGACGACAGGTGCGTATCCCAAGCCGCAGCCATAGCGGCGGTGCGGCAGGAGCGAGCCGTTGTGGAGGTGGAGGTGGTTGTGCTCCATGGACCCGCCGTCCCCGCTGCCGGCGCTCCCTCCGCCGCTCGGGCCGCCCCTCGCACGCTCGGCGGCGGCGGCGAGCGCGGCGCGGCCCCGCGGCGGGCGGCGGCACATGGCGCGGCCCCCGGGCCGCCGGCGGGGCCGGGCCGGGCCGGGCCGGGCGGGGCGGGGCGGGGCGGGACCGGCCCCCGCTTCGGGCCGCCCCCGCCAGCCCGGCTGCCGGCGGGGGTTTCCACCGGGGAGCCGCCGCCGCCTTCCCGGGGGACAGCGGGCTCGCCCCACAGCAGGAAAAGGGGATTTTCCTCCAGGCTGGCGCACGAGTCAACGGCAGAAGAGCAGAAGCGAGGCTGTCAGCGGCGTGCCTGGCCGCGGCCCCGGGCTGTGCTTCAGACCGGCGGTGGAGGCAGGGGCTCGTCCAGCCGCTGGCGTTTGTATATGCGGCATCAAAACGCAGAGCCCGGTTAATGTTGCACTGTCCCTCTCCTCTCCGCGCAGTGCTGTGGGGTGAAGGACGGGGCGGCCGGCGGGGACACTGCCGTGCTCCAACGGGGACACTGCCGTGCTCCAACGGGGACACTGCCGTGCTCCAGCGGGGACACTGCCGTGCTCCGGCGGGGACACTGCCGTGCTCCAACGGGGACACTGCCGTGCTCCAGCGGGGACACTGCCGTGCTCCAACGGGGACACTGCCGTGCTCCAGCGGGGACACTGCCGTGCTCCGGCTGGGACACTGCCGTGCTCCAACGGGGACACTGCCGTGCTCCGGCGGGGACACTGCCATGCTCCGGCGGGGACACTGCCGTGCTCCAACAGGGACACTGCCGTGCTCCAACGGGGACACTGCCGTGCTCCGGCGGGGACACTGCCGTGCTCCAACGGGGACACTGCCGTGCTCCAACGGGGACACTGCCGTGCTCCAGCGGGGACACTGCCGTGCTCCGGCGGGGACACTGCCGTGCTCCAGCGGGGACACTGCCGTGCTCCAACAATGACACAGAGTGCGCTCCAGCAGGGACAGCCCCGTGAACGGCTCCCGCAGGACAGTGCTAAAGGGAAATGAGAATTCCTGAAACCTTCTTCACCCATTCCTTAAGGCTCGTGTACATTAGTCCATAGTCCCAGGTGTAACTAAAAAGGATTTAGAGTTAGGCTTGTTACGTTAGGGTGATGGAGCCTTGTCCTTTGTGCTACTGATCGGGCTGGTCAGGTGTGAGTGTTGATATGTCCAGGAGGTCATGGTTTAGTGATAAAATAGATGTTTCTCTACAGTGCATGCCTACTAAGCAGAAAACAAGATGTCTTTTCACCCAAAGTGTGTAGGGTTGAGCCCCACAGACCAGCACTGTGTTGGAAGAACCCCCTCGGTTTCTGAGGCTGCCAGGGCAGGCCAAGAGGGATGTTCGTGTGCAATGCATGTGAGGTTGGTGAAGGTGTGTCTGATGTACAAGATACAGTAGATGACTTACAGAAGTAAATAAAGATGTGATCCTCACTCTCTGAAAACATCTGACTGTTAGGGTGGAAAATGTTGGACCATCAGGACTTCTGTGCCTTTAGATTTCCATGGTCTTGTTTGAAAAGTAGTTTAGCTTCTGTTTGGAAACACAACCAGGAGCAAGTAAGGCTCTGGTCTTGCAAGGACTTGAGTAAGTTACTTTGCTCAAAGAGTCAGTAAGATTATTCATGTGCTTAAATGCTTAATAGGTCTTTTTGAATGGTACTAAACTGCTGTCCACTTTCCCAGGTTAAGCATGCTGGAAAAAAAATGTTTTTCTCTGCTTTTTCAGTGGACATCTTCATGAAGGGAAGTTAGAGTCTGCTGGGACAGCTTTCATGTGGATGTGGATGTATTCCTTTTGAAAAGAACTTTTTCCCAAACCAGTCATTCAAATAACCAGCAGAAGTACATAAAGCAGTGTATGTGGGGGTGATTATATAGTACAAAGTCCTGTGAATTCAGCTTTGTCTGTTTTTTCCCCCAGCTATTTAACCTACAGGGTTTGGTTTTTTTATAAAGTTCTTCTCAGATTTCTGCAACAGACCTGAGGAGGAAAGAAGTCTTTGATTGCCTCCCAAAAGAGAAGTGATTTTTCCTGGACCTTTTCTTGGGGAGAGTACGTACATCAGCCGGGCTGGAAGCGTGACTCACTGTTTCAAAGTGAAGCTCATCAGCAAAACAAAGCACAAAAGAAGGGGATGGCAGTGGAGCAAGTGATGGTTAAAAAGTGCCACATCCAGTTTGCAGCACTATGAGCCTCACAACTTCCCAGTTAACAACAGTGAAATGCCACAAGAAGCTGGAGGCTAAGGAAGAACCTCTGCCCTCTATTTTCCATTGTGCTGCTGCCACTTTTAAGCCTGGCCTAGTTCTGAACATCCTGAGCAATAGGGCTTCCCTGGAGAGGGCTGTTTCTATAACAGAAGCATATGTTTCCTCAGAGGTAGAGTTGTCTCCAGGGCACTGTTCAGGTAGCTGCTCATGTGCTGAGGAGAGCTGACTGTAGTAAGAATCTTTTCCTATCTTCCCATCTGGAGCTCTCTGTAGAGCCTCACAGGAGGCTCTGATGCATGTGACATGTTCCTATCGTAGGAGGAGGAAAACTGGGAAATTTGTTCACATTCACTAACAGTTCCCTCTCTCCTGGCCTGCAAATGGAGAGGCCACAGAAAGTAAATCTGCTCCTCGAGCCTCAGTTGGCTCAATCGAAGTTTCTTGAGGAACTTTTTGGCCTTGCTGCACTAAGAGCTTCTTAGGCAGAATGAACTGAGTTTCCACATCTGATTTGCTTTTGCTTCACTGCAGTAAAATCAGTGAAACACTTTGTAATATATCAGAATTAAGAACACAATGTAAAGGTGAAGATTGCTTTTGTGTTCTGTGTGTAAATGGTATTTGGAGGGGCTCTTGTCCTTCACAAACTTCAAATCACTTCTGACCTAAATGAAATGAGTTTGGTTGTTCTGCTCTCTGAATTGTGAAGTGACAGAACCCCAGACAGAAATAAAGTCAATTCAAAACCAACAACGCTTGCTTCTACTTATAGCCATTTATTTTTAAGCTTCTCACTATTTTCTAAAGTGATGACATTTATGTGTAACATCAGGGCCACAGTGAGGAGAGCACTGCTCTGCTGCTGAATTACCAGGCAGATTCTTCTGGAGCCTTGAGGAGGACAGTTCCTGAAGCTCATCTCCTAAACAGCCACGTGCTTAGAGAGTGAATGAGAGTTTATTCTTTCCCTAAGAGCAGTTTATTGTTTTCATGGCATGCTACATAACAATAACAGGTGGATGTACTTCACTTTAAAATTCCAGAGGCACTTGAACTTGGCTAGCTTTCTTTTTTATTTTTTTTTCAGAGGAAATGAGCCTTCCCAGAAACAGCTGGACAGTGATCCTGGGGGCAGGAGGATGGAGTGACACGGTAGTCACACACACCCTCATCCACCCGTGGAACAAAAGCACTGGTGGCTTCAAGAGACAAGAGCCATTTACTGAGGCGGTCGGGAAGAACCATAAGTGGTGTTGTTGCCACGCTCTGCTGTGAGGAACACGCCTGGGAGACAGCAAAGGTGAAACTGGAAGGGCAAAGTGTGGGAGAGGCTGTGGGTAGAAAAGTCTCTCGAAGGAAGAGATGTCGTTTGGACAAAAATACGTGTGTTAACAGTTACAAGAGGCCAGGGGCATTGGCAAGAGAGCTGGTTTAGGCCTGATCAAGGCTGTCTTACCTGGGTGGTAGTGCAGGAATTAAACTCAGAGCTGTTACAGAGAAAACAATACCTATAGGAATGGCAAGTCTTAGATTATACCTTGTTGGATGCTTGCATGTAATTTTGCTGCAATGAAACCCTTTTATTCAAAGCAATATTTTTATCTTTTCGTACTGTTCGGCTGCAGGATAATTTAGTCAAATTCTACTCCTTCTGAGTTAAAGAAGTCTTTATCAATAGCATTCTGCAGGTCTCCCCAGACTTGGAAGGTGAAGGAGACCTTTCTATGTTCTCATAAAAGCCATTAAGGAAAAAAAGGTGATTATGAAAATTCTTTACTAGAGCCTCCTTGGTGCCTATGCATTGGCAGGCTCCAGTTTTACGAGAGAATAGTGAAAATTTATTCATTTTTAAGGTCAGAAGTGTTTCTTGTTGCTAGGGAAGGGTGTGGGTGCATCATGGCTTCTGCAGCTTGTGGTGCAGGTCCACAGCCAGCACCTTCAGGCTCCACAGCCATGGAGACTCCTCTTCATCTCTTCTTCCTCTGGCCTCGTATCTCCTTGGAGACACCATGAAGGTTACAACAGGTCTCAAACACTGTCTGTAACGGAGCTTTGCCTATCTGAACCTACTGAAAGCAAGTTTAAAGCTTTTAAACACCAATTATTTCCTTCTAGAATTAAATGTTTATTCCCTGAACTCCATTTTAGGTTTCAACTGACAAATCTCATTGTAATTAATTTGAGCTCTATTGTGAGTACATTTTCCAAGGGAACAGAAAGCAGATGTGATAAATGCCTGAACATGAGGTTTAACCTAACATCTGTTGTTTTAAAGAAGAGTTACAAAACAAACTGTGTTTTGTTTAATTGGTAGAAGGTACACCCGATTTTCCATTGTACTCCTTTCGGGTTACATTGAAAACATCTGATAGAAATGTGCACTGAGATAAACTCATTTGACCTGTCCAGTTTGCAGTGGTTATGACAAATTAGTGCTATTTTTGCAATAGTCAGCCTATAGGTGGTGTTTTAGATAAAATAAATCTGTTACACACAATAAAAGCCAGACTCTTTCTGGCAGACAAGAAAGGGAAAAGGATCCATCAGGAGCTTGTGTGATATACTTGTATGATGCTTAACTATGGAATTACTGGGCTAAGTCATACCTTTAGCATAAGTATATGCTTAAATCCTTTGCTGGATTTAAACACAAATAAATTAGGATTAAAATGTAACTACTTGACAAATACTTCCAAAGATGGAGGCTAATTTATGCTCTCCCCAAGGTGAAAAAAAAAGCACATGAGATTCATGTCACAGACTCTGCATTTCCACTACTGTGATTCTAAAAAATTGGATAAGAAAGTACTCGAATGTTCAAGTTTGCTCGACCTGGAAATTCCAAGTGGTTTAACTGTAGAAAAGGTGTGGCATGCACAGACCTGGCAGTGGAATGCTGACAAATGGAGGTGACACTTCCTTACCCCTTCACTGAGCAGAAATCAACTCCAACCTGTGAATACCAAGGAGAAGGATGAAAACAGTTTCGATTATCTCTTATTTTAAAATAATTGTACCAATCATTTTTACTAATTGTTGAAAAAAAAAATGCATTACTACATTACGATCTGTTATTATTTGCCATGCTAAACCTCCTTAGGCCTCATTTCAGGATCAAGTCACAAAGTTAAGTACTCTCTTCCGTAGTTTAGGGTTTCCTATGAGAACGCCACGTTTGGCTGGTGTGGTTAAACCCTCCCTGCACGTCTCAGAAGAAGCTACATGATTTGGATTTGGAGCTTTTCTTTAATTAAAGTACATAATCCCCTCCGTACTTACTCGTTGCCGCGTTTGCGTTACTGGAGCGCGGCGAGCGCCGGCAGCATCAATGCTGCTGCTCGTGGGGCTGGAGTGGCTCCCGTGGGGCACGGCGGTCACTGCCTGGTGACAGGGCTCCTACAGAGACTGCCTTGTCAGCACGGGTGGCCCTGGCACGGCCGTGCCAGTCACGGGCACGCACGGCAGCACCCCTGCAGCCCCTGCATCCCTGCAGCTGCGCGAGCGCCGAGCAGCGCCCGCCGGCGGAGCGCGGCCAGCCTCTGGTGGGGATGAAGGAGGCTCCCGCAGCATCACCTTCATCTTCTGTGGGAAGGAACAGGAGGCATAAAGGAGAGAGGCTCCACGGAAAAGACGCAGACTCTGATTTTGTGGCCAATTAAGCAGATTGCAGGGCCCCTTGTTAACTTCTGCCCGCTCACCAAATGAGCAGCCAGCCTCAACAGAATAAGATTACTTTCTCGTTTTACATAAAGCTTTCACGTTCTATCCCCGCTCTTAATTAAGTAGATTAAAGGTTCTGGTTTCCTTGAACTTCTCTTTTCTTGTCTGATACACTTTGAATTAGATGTAACCATTATAAAACGGTCAGAGGAAAAGACCGAGTTTTTTCTCACTTTCTAGGTATTGTGGATATTTTTAGGTACCCCAGTTAGCAGATACAGCAAAAATCCCTGCAGGTGGGTGCTTTAAGTGGTTATAAAAGCCACTCTTAATTTTGTTTTGTTTCCTTGATATAAAAAAAATCTGATTTTGAATTTTCAGCAAGAGTAATTTGTCTGTCAGTGGACACATATTCTCCCCCTTCAGGGTTGAATTTTTGTTGCTCCTGTTGTTCTAGGTAAAAAGAGCAACGGCTTAATCAAAAAGTAGTGCCATTAAAAATGTTAATGAGCTTTGTATCCAGTCTTACTCTCATATAGTTCCACTGACTCTGCCAGGATTTCTCTTGATTTACTTTGGCATAAGTGAGGCATAAGCAGAATCCGTCTCGGGTTAGCCACAGCTTTACTGTAATCCATGAGGTCAATGAGAGCACAAAAGGAAGGAAGCTCTACATAATCAGAAATCAAATAATACAATCCCCCCACAGCTCCGCTTAGTGCTTGCTGCTGATGTCAAACATGTGTCCGAGCCTACACTAGAGGCACCACCAGCAGTTGCCCAGGGGAAGAGCAACAAGACCAGTCGTGTGCCTGCGCCCTGAGACTGGAAATGGTTTTGATTAAATTCATGTCATTTTTCAGGCAGGTGCAGTGCTCTGATATCTTTATGTTTATTCTGCAGTTCACCTGTCTATGGCAGGAGGGAAAAACGGTGGAACACATCATTGAAAAAAGGAAGAAAATAAAAACAACAAAAACAGGGGGAGGAAAACAAACTGAAAAAAATGAACTTGTCAGTATGAGCAGGGAGAGGGATGTAACTGCAAACAACCTGATGTGGCTCAACTCAGCTGAGACCATGGAGCAATTCTCTGTGCAGCAGCAGAGCTGCAGCGAGCCTGGCTTCTAGGTGGGGACTGGTTTCATTAACTTCAGTAGGATTGCTCCACTGGGCGGGATGAGCAGGATTTGGGTTTGAGAAAACTGCAGAGAATATTATTGCAGGGTTCTCAGATATTTTTTCCCCTGTTTAAATTGGCTGCAAAAATCCCTGTGGGTTTGAACAAAAAATTATTTGCAGTTTCCTAGAGGCCAACAACTGTTTCTCCTCTAATCACATATTGCCCTGAAGGGAGTTTCGGTCTCCCTGTGGATCAGGTATCGGTAATCTAAAGTTTCTTAAATGGGCCCAAATCCTGCTTGCTGGCATGTTTTAAAGAGGGTTAGTAGTTTATTTTACATCCAAGTCCACAAAGGCTCTGGATAATATACAGTGTGTGGTAAGATTACGTGGTAAAAGTTTCTGTCCTTGATGATATTAGTGCTTGGGCACACTTTTGACAATGACATACAGCTGTGATTTTCCTACCTTGAACTTGAAAGAGAAGTCAGGATTTAATTTTATGTCAGCACCCGGAGGCTCTTTATTTCTTGCCTTTGCTCTTTATTGCTCCCACACTGCAAACACAGAAGTCTCCAATAATACAGCCTATGGAATCAGAAATGCAGGGTCATGCAGTGCTTGCTATTGGCCCCTGAAGTCCAACTTGGGCACTGCTATAAAAGCAGAGACTCCTCTGCCATTGACTCTTCTCCTCCACTGCTGCTGGCCTGGGAACACGAGAGCACTTACTGATCACTGAGCTTTTCTTCCAGACACAAACAGAACAGCATTTTCCAAAGGGGCCACTGATCTTTGCCTGTGGAAGCTGTCAGTGGCCAACAGTCCCAGTCTGAGCCTCAAGCTGATCGTCGTGCGCCTGCTCCTCGTGGTTGATATGCACAGGCTTTGTCAGATCAATGGCAAAATTAAATTCCAGAGTCAGACTCGGCTTTAATATTTTTTAATAGATTTGATTTTATGTGAGAAGGGAAAAGCAAATCATTAGGAGGATTTCAACCCTCTTCTTTTTTTTTTCCCCCTTGTACCAGCCAGTGTCCTGGGCCATCTGATGCGAGTGACCCCCTGTTAATTTTGTTAAGTTCCTGTGCAGGCAAACATTGATGGGATACTGTGCTAGCAGGGAGTTGCCTGCAGCTGTAGCTTGGATGCTCTTCTATTAGTCTTTGTATGAGCCCACATATTTTTGAACTTCTCTTGCACGATATTGGTGGTAGATCTTAAAATATATTTTGGATCAGACAGCTGAGTGTTTCCCCATTTTCAGGGATTTGTAGTGTTTTGTGATGGTTGTACAATGACCAGTTCAATAACACTTGTTTTGCAGTTTGAGGTAGCTAATGGATTTCAAAGCTATTTGCTACTGTAATTTTTCTGCCTAATTGTTTTCTGTCTGTAACTGTATGCCTTCACTTCCAGGACTGACTCTTACATTGCCATGTAGTGAGATTGATGCAGATCCTGTCCACAAAATGACACTCTGTTCAATAGCAGTCAGGGATGCAAACCGAGGAGACAGAGGCTGCAAGATTATTTTCATCTGCCACTCGAAACGCAATTTCTAACCTGCTTTTGAAAAAAATGACACCCTGGTCTGAGAAAGCGGGTAACCTGTCATTTTATGAGGCAATCATTTAAAACTGTTGGGCAGCTGACTAATGAAAGAGACAAGCAGGCTGTGCATGAGTCAAATTTCTGAGTCGGTTTTACAAAAATGTTTTTTTGCAGAGGCTCCAGTTTATAACCCATGTGCTTTTTGAGATCCTTGATTTGGTGTGGCATGAGGGAAGGGACCTGTAGGTCAGCACCATGTCTAACATCAGGGTGGTATCTAGTTTCTGTAAATATTGATTTCTCTTTGGACAGGTTGACTTTAATTTGTTTTTAATTAGTAATGGCAGATGTTCAGCTGGGAGAACATCTAGGGATCATTATTCTAATAATGTCCTATTAGCTTTTAAACCTTCCTCTTAATGTAAATCTGTAATTAGAGTGCTGCCTCTGTCTGCTGCATCCTACTACCAATTCTATCTGTAAGCCAATACAGTGGGAAGTCAAAAAGCTGCAGGGATTGTAAATTGTGTCTCATGACTCTGTGTTTTGGGTAATTGCACATTGAGGACAAAGCAGAAAAAAGCAGCAGAACTGCAGCAGCAGTCCATAGAAAGGATATTCCCTCGGGTGGAGGATGCTTTGACAGCGAGGTGGAGGGAGCGGTGGTTGTGCGTGTGTCCCACCAGCACAAACAGAATCCAGGGGCAGAGAGCCCTTGGGGAGGGTGGTGCTGTGTCCCACAGCCCTGCCTGCCTGCAGGAGTGCCTGGCTGCGTGCCCGAGATGTGTGGTGGGAGCCTGAGGAGGCTTTCCTGCTGCTGGAAGCTTTTGGCTTTGTGTGAGTTTAGAGGAAGGTTCCTCCCGTAGGTCATTGTTTCCCAACACAGCAGCACTGACTGGGCAATTCCTTGCAGAGATTTTGCATCCACGCAGCTCCTCTGGTCCCCACCAAGCCATTCCAGCATGGAACTGACAGGGAATCACCAAACCATCAGCAAATCAGGCCAGGAGGTATCTGTAAGTGTAAAATTTAGCTGCTCTGGTGGTTTTATCCATGTGCATCGTCTCTTAGAAACAAAACCCAACACATTTCATTCACTGTCCTTTGGGGGCATGTTCACTTGTACCCATATTGATCCTTCCTCACGGATCCATTGCCTCTGTGGATACCAAAGGAGCAGTTAATGTCCTTTTTTGCACATATTGCAACCCAGCTGTGCAGTTAACAAGTTTAACCTTGTTAACTGTTTACAGAAATGTTGGCTTTTTGATGGCCTCTGGGGGTTCAGGAGTAAATCCACAGTCTCCTGCTCCCACCCCAGTGTATTACTCAGAAAACCCCAATCCCATTCATATTTTCTATTGCAATAGAGAATGCTAGTCCTTGACATCACATAGGAGGCATATGTGACCATGTCTATATATATTTCATGTTTCCCTTGAGAACATAGTGTCATTAAACTTCTTCAGTGTTGAGTTTTTGTCTTGTACCCACATTGAAATAAAATGACACCCTGAAAAGCTCACTCCAACTTTCCAGCCTCCTGGAGTCAAGCCTAGAGTGGTATAAATCTGCCATGCTGTCTGTGAAAGATTTATTTCTAGTCCTGCAGTGACAGGATCATTTTGACTTACCTGGAGAAGTTTCCTGCCCTCCTCTCTTCCTGTCCCTCTTGCTGTATCTTTCTCTTCTCCTCCTGCAGGCACAGTGCTTAGCTGCTACTTCAGTTTAAAATAAATAAATAGTGGTCTGAGGTATCCATCAGACTCTTCTGGATCACTCTTGAAAGGTCACTGCAGACATAGCTGGCATGCTGAACTTACCAGAGCCTGCTGACCTGTTTCTCTTATTTATCCTACAGCCTCCACACTGGCAGAACATGCCTTTAGTAATTAGATAATCTGCACAAATGGGTCAACAGGCAGCAGATGTAGGACAGGAACCAGATTTCATATCTTTCTTTGCATTTCTTTTACAAGATGGAGATACCTGATACATTTGAAAGCCAGAAGACCTGTAGTGATAGCTAATAAACTGCTGTCCTGATATAGATGCTGATAAGCCCAGCTTATTTCCTTTAAATCCATACCCTGCTGCCTCACAGGGTGCTGTGCAGTCTCACTTGAAGACTATCCTGCACGTGCTGGTTTAGGAAAGAAACTATTAGGGTTCTTTCTCTAATTACCTTGTATTTCTCAGTGTTTAACTTCATTCTTTCATTCAGGCTGTGCTTGAAGCATATCCTGCCTGATGTGACTAAGCTGTTGACTCACTTCTTTTATGGCTGCAATAAAACTAGATCTAATGACCAATGTCTGGATATCAACCACCAACAGCATTTGCAAAAAATAAATCCAGATTGTTCCTTCTCAGTATTGTGTGTCCTGGTATAACTTCCACATAATTTATAATATCGGGCAAGGACAGCACTGGTGTAATCACAGTTTTGTTTTCTTCTTTTACAAAGATTATCTGCTTGGCTTTAGCATTATCCCAAACCCTCTAGGTCTGAGTTTTAAATAATATTTGCTTGGAATCTGTCCCTGTAACCATTAGTGCTGATAATTGCACTCAAAGACCTAAAGTAGACAATTAGCCTTGCACTGGGCCCCAGGGGTTTCATAATTCTGTGAATTCGGAGCTCTCCTCAGTTTTGCCATCCATCTGGGGTAATTGGTGGTCTCTCAGCCCCTGCTGTCATCTCATGTGGGCTGTTCCCTGTGATTCCAGTGTGTCTGTGCCACATAGGGGTGGAGAAGGGCAAGCATCTGATTTTGCTTGCAGGTTGACCCCAGAAAATTTCAGCAATGCAAGGAAGGCTTGGGTGAGCATCTGCAGGAGAATGTGGCCCTTGCACTTCCCGTGTCCTCTCTGAGTATAAGGTGAGCACCACTCATGAGAATGGGGAATTTTCCTTGCCAGTGGCAAAATAATGGACTGTTTGATGTAGAATAGGGCGTGGATGGGAAGGAGAATCAGGGACCTGGAACTGATTCCCTTGAGCCACCACCATCTGCTGTACTGAGGAAAGCCCACAGTAATTCTACACAATCTGTCCAGACTCAGAGAAATGATAGGTTTTAGCCTTAAGACAACTGCAATTGCAAGTCTCCCAAACTGAGATTGTATCACAATATTTGGTGCTGGAGTCATTCAATTACACAAGATTCTCAGCTTCATTTAAAGGAAAAAATAAGTTTCTGTACTGCAGAGTAGCAAAGATTAGCTTGCACAGATGAGCTGAGGGACTAGGCAAGGCTTACAGGCCAGAGAACTAAAGAGTCTCACTTTTGTTACTTAACAACTCATGATTTTAGAATCCATCTCACAATAGAGCCAGTCTCATAATGGGAAGTTGCTTTCAGTGAATGCAAAGTTTTATTTTTTAAAAAAAGTCAAAAACCCAACAACAGCATTTTCAGCAGATCTGAAGCTTTCTGTGAAGTCAGATTATATGCAGCAAATACTTTGGGAGAAAAACTGGAGACGTTGCTTTGGATAAGCTGAATAATTTTTCTCAAGCATTCCAGCTTTTGCTTTGACACAGCGTTTACATTCCAAAATTGAGTTGTTATTAAAAAAGTAAATTAAACAAAGAAAATAAACAGAACTATAGAGGACAACTTAAAAAAAATCGGAAGGTACAGACATTTAGATTTGATAAATTATACACCCATTATATGTACAGCTCTTATTCTGGAGATCGGGTTTTTGGGGAATGAATGCTGCAGGGAAAGCTGCCCTCAAAAAATACAGTGAGGCTGAATTTTAAATGTGCTGCACTGGTTTGTGCCTTTAGTACCAATGGGGAAAAACCCAGCACTCTTGAGAATGTGGTCTCTTCCCTAAAGACAGCAGACGTGTTTTTGACATGTGTGCAAGAATTACGGACCTCCTTTCCTTTGGCTTTCTCATCTTGCCACAAACTGAGATCACCCGACTGTCTCATCTTCTTAGGTGTAATCAGCAGGACTTAAAAATACAATTTCAGCCTCGGTTCAAAAGAAATATTGAGGTTATATTGGATCGTTTTGTGAAGCTCTAGGATGCTGACCCTGAGTCTGGCTCTTTTTCTGCCTGCTCCTTGCTGCCTCTCAGGTCTTTCCCTCTGGCTCTGAGCCGCTGCAAGCTTTGCCAGGGTAACACAGAGTGGGGGCTGCAGGAGCAGGACTGTGCCTCCCTTCCTGCAGCACAGCCAGAGCTCCCTGAGGGGGGCAAGGAAGAGACCAGACCAAGTGCAGCTCTGCCAGCACCACTGTCACAAGGAGTTCTTCTCTCTTTTTGCCAGAATTTTATAGACTGGAAGCTCTTTAAGGTAGGGGTGGTCAATTTGCTTTCATACAGTGTCCAGTATGAGCTGAGGATTTCAGACCTTATGGTGGCAAATGAAGCCATCATTTCTATTAGAGGTAAGTTTCCAATGGCCCACGTTGCTTTAACAGTTGCTCCAGACTTTCTGGAAACATCTGACCCTGCAGAAAATGATCCATGTACTAAAGTTGTTTGGAGAAGGACACCAATCATTTACCTGCATTATTTCATGTAAAGTTCAGCCTCTGAGATTCCTTAAATAAACAAAAAGCTGGAGAGGACACAGCCTCTTGACAGTTTTGGGGAGGAAATAACACCCAGCTTTCCTCTGATAAAAGCAAGCAAGAGTCCCAAGGAGATCTCTGAGCATCTGGTCCCACATTTAGAATTCTGCCTGAGAAACCCCACGGTCTGGATTTATGCAGCTCTCACAGGGTCCAGGACTCCTGAAAAAAAAGGGACCTTTCAGTGGAGCTGAGCAAGAAGTCTTTATTCCCAACTCTAGGAGCAGAACTGGCTTTTGATAAGTGGTTGAGTGGTTTTAAACAATGAAAAATTAAAACAATCATTCAATTAAATGTGAGCAGATGCCCTGAAGTGAACTGGTGTGGCCAGATTCACAGTCTTATTGATGATAACACATGGAAGTATTTTATCATTCTTATTTCATGGCTCTCTTGTTTAATGTTATCCTTTTTTATAGATGAGGGTGTTTAAAAACCTGAGTTAAATTTTTGAAGCAGCAACACCTTTTCTGAAAGAAAAAAAAAAACAAGAAAAAAGTTAAATCTCCAGGAAGAGCGTAGTTGGCATATACAGAGCCAGAGGGGGGGTCTTACTCAATTTTATTTAGAACAAAAATTTTAAAAGGTATTTAGATATCTATAGATGAGACTAACAACTGGGATTTTCAGAACTGCTTAGGCAACAGTCCCTTTGAATACTTTTTGAAAAATAGGTGATCATTTCATATGGAGACAGAAATCCCTACTGTTAAGGCAGCCCTGGCCCATTTCCTCCCCTGAGGGCAGGAGCTGCTTAGCACCTGCAGGGGCTAGGATCGTGTGAAAGCAGAATCTAAACCACTTTCAAAGAAAAAATACCCCCTTTAAAAAAATAAATCTGTTATTTGTCCTATTCTTTTGTAAAAATTAAAGCTTCCCCTTTATCAGGTGTCATACCCAACTATCGTCAATGTTGTTTATTGATACCCATATATTTTTTCAAGGTCTGGGTTTCTTATTTTAGTTTACTTTTACAGTCATGTAAGTGTTCTGAGTTAAGGGAAAGTGATGGGGAGACCCCCAGCTCGGGGATCCTTCATGTTATTTCTTGCATTCAGAAAACAGAAAGTATTCCTGTACACTGGATCCTAGCATAAAAAAAAACCCCTTGCTGCCTAACCTCCAGGTATGGGGAGCCACCCTGTAAAGCCAAAACTACTCCAAACTCCTCATTTCTGTTTAGTTTCCACGAGCTCCACTGCAGAGCTGTTTCCTTCCTCCTTCCAGGCTGGCTGACACCAGCAGAGCTGTGGTGTGGAGCAGGTCCTGTCCCCCTGAGCCATCCCTGGAGCACTGCAGCCGTGAGCCACGGTGGGGCTGAGCTCAGGACATCCCCAGCAGCCTCTCTGCCAGGGCCAGAGCTCCCTGTGCCCAGCTCTTGTCAGTGCCCTGCAAACGCTCCTGTCAGCCCCGGCACACAAGGTGCCTCAGGGGCACTGGAGGACAGCAGGACAGCACACCGGCCTCTGCCCTGCCAGAGGTGGACACTGATGAGGGGACACGTCCTAAAAGCACTTTGTCTCAAGGCTGGGTTTGTCCTTTTGCTCACCTCTGTCCATTGTGTCATTGTCAGGAGCTTTTCCTTGTCATTTCTGTGTATATGTACTGGTCCTGCTGGATTTTTGATAAATCAGGCAGTAGCTTCACCCCACTGCAAATGAAGAAGGTGGTGCAAGTACTGAAAGGCAAGAAGAGTGCAAATAATTACTTCCTTGGAAAGGTGAAATGTGGTTTACCTCATTACAGTAAACTAATTAAAGCTGGGCTCAAATCCTGTCCTTTGGGCTACACATTAGTGCCAGGTGATAATGTGGCTAAGTACACATAAGTCAATGGGAAATAAAAGTCCCTATTTGTATTAATCTAGCAGAATGAGCTTTGGCCTTCCTTTAGGTTTCTAAGGCTGGGTATTAACAACTTGTGTGAAAACGATGCTCTAGTGCTTCTATCTGACCTTTCAGAGTAGCACATGGCAGCATGCACTTGGGAAGGAAACACACAACTCTGGATGAGCAGTCAATTTTCTGGAGGCAGAGCCTGTAAAAGTACTGCCAGCTAAAGGCCTGTTCAGGCTTGACCTCTCTCTAAGGTACCTCACACCCCAAAATGCTCCTCTCTCAGTTCAGGTTGTCCTCAAGAGGTTCACATTTTCCTTCACCATCAAGGTGAGGTGATGACTGTAGAGGTCCTGGCTGAGAGCTGGATGGATTTCCCAATCTCTTCCTCATTTTTCTGCCTTCTTTTCCCAAATCCAACACCAAAAATATTTTAGAGATACTTCAACAGATTCCCTGCAGAACTGGTGGTTTTGGGCAGTAATTACTCAGTTTACCTCCTCCTTTCTTATGTCTTGATTTCGGTGGATTTTGCATTGAACTGGCCTCTAACGATCTGTCTGTCCATGCTGCAGCATTTGGGGCTTTGCATCCCAAAAGGATTTTCTAATTGGGAATACTAGAAATAACTGACCTGTCAGCAAGTGTAGGAAAACAAAGGAGATGAAGAATGCCCACAAGTCACCCAGCAGGTTGCATTTTTGAGAATTGCAAGGAGTGTGAAACTCAGTTCTGGTCTGAGCAAAAAGAGCAGCGTGAGCAGCTCTCACCTGTGCAGAAGTGTCATTTTGAAGGTACTGCCGATGTTGCTGACTTCTCAGCCATGCCTCTGCTTAGCAACTGCACATTAAAATGCCAAAAAACTCCATGTTAAGCTGAAAGAGGAGAAACAGAGATGATAACTTGAAAGTGGAGGCTTCAGTGCCTTAGGCATCCATTTGAAAGTCCCATGAGAAGGGCCATATGTGAAACCACAGTCACCTAGGGCCAGCTGAACAAACCAGCAGCCACCTCTCGCACTTAGGCTGGATTCTTAGCTGATGGAAGAGACAAATCCACCTTCTCATCAGGCTGTAAAACATTTGCAGGACGAGCCCATGGCAGCTGTGGTGTTGCCCTGTTGTGGTGTCAGCTGGGACTCAGAGAAACTGATTTTGGTGATGGCAGACCCTGAGCAGCTCTGATCCAGGCAAAACCAGCAGAACACCAGCCCAGGAAAAGGAGAAGCAAAGCGTGGGTGTAGCGGGGCTGGCTGCTGCAGACTCGTAGGAGGAGTTGCCTAGGCTTTGCGCCTCTCCTCTGAGGGCTGATGAGTTGTAGGAGAACTGGAAATCCCTTGCTCTCTTTCCTAGATGTCCCAGGAGATCTGTTCTGCACAGGCAATTACTTGGTTACCATTTGTCAAGGAAACACATGATGGTATCATAGAGGACATGAAGGATGTCATGGTGAGTGTCTGTACTTGGGGACGATGGAGCACCAGCTTTAACATCACTTGGGATCTCTGACAAACTCCTCTAAGTCAAAATGAAAAAGTCAACTTGAAGTGTGGAGTCTGAAATCAACTGTTTTGATTTGGGTTTGAATGCTTAAATCCTTTGAGAACATCGATCAGAATCCTTATTTTGGCAGAGCCTTATTCAGTATGAAACTGTTGAACAAATTCAAGTAGGAGTTTTTTTATTTAAAGAATTCCTTTCAGAGATGCCTGAAGTGAAGGAATACCTATGATCTCTGCTAAATGGTACACTATGGTGTTCTTAATAGGATCAAAAGATTATGTGTTATTTTCTCAAAGGCTTTTAACATGAAGGACTATATATTGAAGAAGAAAAGCCTGTGGACCTTGTTCAATGAAAAAGCAACATCTGTAAAGTGGAAAGTGTTCCTTCCCCATAGCAAAGGTTAATTGTCAAAAAGGGTGGCAATCATGAATTACATCTGGGTAAATTGGAAACATCTGAAAATACTGTGTGAAGAACTGGGTGGTAAAAAACCTCCAAACGGCAGACAGGGAAATTAAAGGTGAGGAGAAGGTGAGTGGCACACAGTGCACAAAGTCTAAACCAACATTTTTCTTTGATTAGAAATACGCCAGCTAAATATAATTTTAAAAAAATCACTTGTCTGAGTCAGAATCTGGAAAAGGTTATAAGAAGAAATCTTTTCAAAATGTTTATGAACCACAGGGGAATGTAAATCCCACTTGAGTTTTACAAGCCCAGAGACACTGCTTTGGACTCGTATTTTTGTAAGTCCCTTTGTACATATTTAAATAATGTCCCATCATTTTTTCCCCTTTTTTGGAATGGTAGTGCAGATTTCTTTGCTCAGCAGAACAGATTTTAAAGAATCTTTCAGTGAATAAGTAGCTATAAAAGTCTGCTGGTTGTTCACAAAGGTTTTGGTTACTAAAAATTAATCCACATGGGAAGACATCCTCTGCCTTAGACTTGTGGGAGTTTTGCAGAAATATGGGTGAACAGAGTTTTTTAGGTCGAATTTGACCATGCTGAAGATCAGTTTGTGTCTGTAAGTGATGGCAGCTTTTTTTCTGAAAAAAGTTATCACACAAATAAAAGACACACTACCCAGAAGGGAACACTGTGGATGCTTGTGAGGAGCCAGAGGACAGCCTAAGTCCCAAACTGTTCCCATCTTTATGATGCATTGCATATAATTAAGAGGAATGATGAAGAGACTGAAGGCAGAGCCCTCTTGAGCAGAATGTAAGGTGAAATGGTCTCTGTGTACTTATTGAATCTAATAATTTACATCTCATTGAATCCAATCAAGTTAGCAGTTTATCACATTAAGATTGCATTAAGTTGGTTGTCTCCAGTGAGGCTGAATTATTGCTGGAGGGAATCCTACAGCTTTGTGCTCAGGGCTCTTATATTCCCCAAATAAAAGGTCCAGCTTTGGCTGGGACGTGCAGCAAGAAATAAAAAATCCTCCTTGCCTGGTGTAGCTCCATGTTTGTGTGCTGCTGGTGGGAGACAGCTGTGGGCCAGCAAAAGGAGACAGCTCCACACTCAAATCTTGCTTACACCCAGTCACTGAAATGTCACTGAAATCAGCAGGTATGTTTTGAATTTTCCTTCTTGCAGCTGAGGGCTGATCAAGTCCTTTAGATGTGGCTTTATGCCAGGAGGCAGCTGTTAGCCAGGTGTGCTGGTGGATGACAGTGGGTGTATAATCCTGCTTGATCCTCACCTACGGAGGCAGTGGAGTGATGTGTTTCTTACTGGAATATTTGGAAATTCAGAGCTTTAAGTTAATCAGGTGTGATCAGAAAGAAGAAATCAAAGTGTCCAGTTTGCAGTTGTGAGAGCCCACAGGCTGCAGAAATAGAGAGCAAGAGTGAGGGACAGGGTTAATCTCAATGCTGAGAAACAGAAGTTAGAAAATGAGATATTTTATGTAGCCCAGTTTCAATATCCCAGATTGTACTAAAAATACCAAGTATTTTTGTAACTAACTCTTGCTTATGAGGCAAAACCAAATAACTGTGCTTTTTTTCTTTTATCTGTAAGTACCCAGCTTGTTAATTGGAATGAACTTGAAGAGAGCAGAGCTCTGTGGAGACTGCTTGAATGCCATATAGATTTTTACAGAGAATTTTGTCTCTGTGGTGGAACTCTGTCAGGCAGCTTTACAGTCCTGGGGGAAGATTACTGCTATTCCTTTCAGAGGGTCATAGGAACTTTTCCCTGCCTGTGGGAGACGGGGGCTGCACTGGCTGGGTGCAGCTGAGACTCAGAGCAGCTTAAAAGTCTTCTGATCTCCTGAGTTCTTTCTCTTGTGCAGGGATGGTTCCTCCTGCAGCCCACAGAGTGCCACCTTAGTGACCCACTGGTGCTGCTCCCTGCAGGGATGGGCACCGCTGGTCCCAGCCCTCTCAGGAGAGAGGAGGTGTCACACAGGGTGTGCCTCACAGCCACTCCTCCCGCACCCCTCCTGTCTTACTGAGCAAGAAGGGCATCGGAGGGGAATGTGCTCCTGCTGACCCCAAACGTGAACATTTCAGCCAGAAGATAAAAATACAAAGGAAGAAAACAGTGGGAGGAAGTGAGTTACTCCGCGTTGCTTACAGGTGTGAAGACAAATGTTTTCATTGGAAGTGGGCTTTTAAATAGCATTTGCTTCCGGATTGCAGCTGCTGGTTGCACAAAGTCACAAAGCCTATTGGTCTGATTCTCCATTCTCTCCCTGCTCTGCAGCTTTCCCACTTTGCAGCCTGCTCACATTCTGCTGAAGAGTGTGCAAAAAAGGGGTTTCAATATTTTTTTTTTAACAGCTCGTGGGCAATTGATCTAAGATTACCAGTATCCTGCAAATTGGTTGTCATTATTTAAACATCAGATAGAGATTTTTTGCCCTAGAGCCTGGGCCAAATAAATATGGCTTTGCTGGAAATGGTTTTATAATAATAATTTGAACGGGAGCTGAGGAGAGGGGAAGGCCTTCATCTCACTGCCCATATTTCATTACAGTTTATCCCAGTGCAGTAATATGGGAATCATCAGGAAAGGCAGCTCACTGTCTATGAAAGACTCCACATTATTTTTCTTGGGGCTTGCAGTAGCTGGAAACTGATTAGATTTGGTTTGGAAGAGGCTGGATAAAGCAGAGCTCTACAGAGGCTGAATGAGAATCCAGGTATTCTTAAATTATAATTCTGGGATTACTGGAAAGTCATTTAAACATGCACTGCATTTTCAGAAAGAAATGCAGGTTTTTATTAAGTTGCTATTTAATTCCTGCATCCATTGAGTCAGTGGGTTGCTTTTCAATAGTGACCCAATGTTCATGTCCACATTTAGCCCGGCGGGAGTAATTAGGCAGGCGCTGTACCTGACCTCACTTGCCAGAGCCCTCTGGACAACTGGGCTGCCCTTCAGGTCCTGCAGCCCTTAAATTAGCTGTGTTTTTTTCCTCAGCTGACACCTTACTTGCAATCAAGGAACACTTTTAGTCCTTGCAAAGACCTTTCAGCTCTTCAGAAGGGTTCACACCTATTTTAATTCAGCCAGACGTTGGTGCGGAGCTGGGGCTGCAGGGACACGCATGGAGTGAAGCTTGGCTGGTTTCACAAAGGTGACTTTGAGCTACCACTGGGCTCCAGTAATTGTGAGATGGTGAGCTCCAAAGGAAAACTGCAAGGGAAAGTAGATTGTATCTGGGCATGATCTCTTTTCTTTGCCATCATTTTCATGTTTCTGAGATAGAAGCACCGTTAACACTTCCAGCTGATTGTATGTAAAGTCTCATCGAGTCACTGTGTTAGTCCTGCTATTTTTAAGTCTGACTTTTACCATCACAAAAGAGATTAAATGCACTAATGAATGGAGTCACTAAGTTGAAGATTCGGCCAATGAGCAGCTGAGCAGAAAAGACTTTAAGTCAAGTCATGCCATGGGTAAAGATGTTTTTTGCTGCTTTTGCTCTTTCTCTGGGTTTATACAGCAGTGGACACAATCAATTTAGAGACTATATTCCAAATAATCTATGTGTTACTCACAGTGAAACAACACAAAATATTCAGAAGTGTTGTTTCAGTGATTTCTCCTGGTGAATGGTTTAAAACAGCTGTTGTATTTTGACAACATGGAAAATCCAATTTCCAAGGCTGGGAAAACACTTTAGTTTTTAAAATTGGGCATGTTTATTAAACTCTTAAAAGTTAATGGAAAAAAGCCAAAAAGCCAATAAGGTCTACGAAAGAAATAACAAAGTTTCTCTCCTTATAAAACTACCTCTGCCTGGGATGGGATTTGCTGCTCCTCCCTGGAGGGAGGTGGCTGGTCCCTGGCACAGGGCGAGGGAGGCTGAGTCAGTGGCAGGACTCACAGGTATCCATCAGGACAGAATAACCCTAAAAAAACCTCTCAGAGGCTGTGAGCAGCTGCTCACCCTCAAAGCCAGGAATTTGCAGATGAGCTCGTGAAAACAGCATCTTCCAGGAGAGGTTGTGAGCCCCCCTGGCGTCCAAGCAGATCATGAGCCTGGGATTTCCAGGGGGATTTTCAGCAGTGAAGGACCTGCTTTGACTCTGCTCCCAGGAAAATATCTGGGGTTTCAAAGAGAACAGAGCGAGGCTGGTGTGTCCCCTGGCCTGGTGGTGTGGAGGAGCAGGAGTTGGAATTGTATTTTGTGCAAGAAAGCTCTGTGATCCTGCTGAAGCACTTGGCCTTGGGGAAAGATTATCAAGCACAACTCCCACTTATTTTTTAACATGCAGAAGAGAGAACAGTTTGTTGCTTATTTACTCCATTCTGCTTGGTTTTCAGGTTTTCTTTATAGCAGTCAGTGCCTACCAAAATCTTGGCAAATGACCTGGAGGAGAAAACACATGGAGTGACTCTCTGGTAGTAATGGAAATGGCAGTGGGAAGACTCAAACAACCAGACCAGAGCCAGGTTATGTTATGGAAACAAGGAATGCTCTAAAGCAGGGGAAGGGCTCTCTTACTTCTCTGCAGAGTGAAATAAATAACAAGGGGCAAGCCCATCATCTCTTGGGCATATAAAGAAGACATCATAAACCATTTGGTTTAGGAGAAGCAGGGGAAGAGATGCATTTAAAGAGATGCATCTAGGTTAGAGCTGCAGGAGATGAATAGATTCCTTGGAAATAGCTGGCATTGGTTAAAGCATCCTTCAACATAGAGCCCAGCTGTGACCCTGTTTCTCTGTAGGGCTATTCTCAGTGCCAGGTGCCTGACCCTGATGAGAGCAGTGGTTGCTGGGCTTCCAGTCCGAGATGCTGGGCGAGCCACAGTTGTTAGGAGAATGCATGTCTTTATTCCTTTTCAATGAACGTCACCATAAATCTGCTGTGGGACTCCAGCGATAAAGAAAACTGACGTGCACCACTCCAGAGCAATAAATCTTTGGGCTCTGGCTGTGGGGATGCCAAATCTACTCATCAGCTTGTTATTCTTGAGCTCATCAATTGTGTGGCAGTTGTTGCTGCCTCTGAGCACCATTGTTTGTGCAGAGACAAAGCTCTGCTCGGGCAGCTGAAAAAACCCTGGAAGCGAGAAGCTCAGGTTTTGCTTTTCTGCCCATTCTCAGTTTTTGATAAAGGAACCTGTCCCCATAATAATTTTAAGAGCTTATAGCTCGCTTTCCTGTCCCATTTCAGTACCGACACTTTTGGATTTTGGTTTTTAACTCATGCCTGTGTTTCTGTGTGCAGAGTGCATGCACGTGTGGGGAACTCTATCGATGCAACCAGACAACTTCCAGCCTCAGTGACTGTTTTCTGGGATGGTTCTGCACCATTCCTGGTTCTGGAGTCAATCCAGGCAGAACAGACCTTGGTCTCTCTGGTCTCTGTGTATTTCTGTAGGACATGTTGTAGGAAGGATTTGTTCATGGCTGGGCCTCCTGAGTGTGTCCAGGTTCAGGTAAGAACATCTTGAATTAAGCCACTCACAGAGAAGGTGACTCTTGGTGGTGAAATCTCTCAGCCTTGGGTTCAAAGAGGTCCTCAGCTGTGAAACTTTCTGACACTAGAGAAGTTGAATATTACTTTTCTTCAAATAAATCACATTATTTTCCTCAAGACCTCAGTATCTGATCCAACTGGTGCCAGGTATAATCCAGCACATCAGGCTGGCTGACTGAAGTATTTGCAAAAGCCATGCAGCTCCTAGTGATGGACCATTTGGGGCTTGTCCTCATCACAAGCTTTTTTATCATTATTCTCAAAGTAGAAGCCTGTCACAAATAATGTATGTAGTGTCTGGCATGAGCTAGCTAATGGCCTGCTGGTAGGATGGCAATTTTGCTACCTACAGTACTTCTTACTTGAATATTCTAGTGAGATGTGAACTGTGTAATGCTAACTGGGGTAATGATGGGCTACCTGCACAAGCCTATATATATGTCCCAGAAAACAGCTCCCTTTGGTACTCATTTGTTCTTCAAGCAGCTTATATTACACAGGCAATAGGTAAACCACAATTTAATAGTAGAAAATAGGGGTGACGTGCAAAAAAAAACTACCCCAAAACAAATGAATAACATTGTACATAAATCATATTACCCTATTTTTTTTTTCAAAACCACCTTTATTTTTTGAAGAGAGAGTGAGGGACTGTGAGAGTTGAAATTTCTTTTCTGAACAATCCTTATAATTATTTATGCCACAGCATGACAGCAGTCCCACTATGGGATCCTGTCTTTATGGTGGCTGTATTGTGGCATGAAAGATGATGTTCCACCACAGGAGAGCCATGACAATGTATTACAGTACCTGGAGAGCTTGGGAAGTGACTTGGGTTTGGGGAAGTTTGTGAAAATCCTGTGGAAGGGAAAATCAGGGAAAATTATTTTAAGAGTGGAATTTTTTTTGCATTTCTTTACTGGCTACTTAGACTTTTTGAAAATAGGTTAATTGCTCAGAATTTCAACCAACTCCAAGGCTGAGCAAGCGACTCCAAAATATTCAGTATCTATCCTTACAATTTGTCCTTACAGTGTTGGCTCTGCACCTTTTCCTCCCTTACTTCCTCATTATCTGCAACAGTGAAAACCCCCTGTAGATTCCCTCTTAAAACCTGACAAAATGTGAGCAGCTGCAGGAAAAGTGTTTTGTTGAAATCACCCATTGCTATTTCTACATGAGTATCATTAGGTTTCAGAAAACTTTTCTATGTGCAAAAGGGAAAAGGTAAGTGATTTCTGAGCAAGAGTATATGGTTGTAACATAATCATTTGTTTATGTGCCCGCATTATTATTCACTTTAATTTTTTGTGTTGATGATACAACAACCGAACCACTGAATAGCAAGTTGTTGGCGCTGGTTATGCCTTCCTTCTCCCTATCAGGGAGTAATGTTTCTTTTTTCCATCTATATATCTGAAGTAAATGTGATTGAACAATTCATAAAATAGATTAGCACATGGGATTGGATCTACTGAAGCTCATGATGCACAAGCAATGCAGGATCAGGCTCATAAACTTTGTGAAATTTTCTGCTGCTTTCCGCATGCATTTAGCCCACTTAACTTGGAATCCACATTAAAAGCTAAATGCTTCAGAAGCCACCATCACTGTGTAATGTGTCAGAAGACTGGGGCTGTTAACGTTCTTGCTGTATTAAGATAAAACTGAACGAACACAGAATTTTCCAATTTTTGTTTAATTACCCGAGTCACTTTTTAATAAATTAGGAAGTTGTTTCACTTCTGGTAAACAAGTCTATTTGTATGAAGTTCCATTCAACTCAATTCTTGCTTGAATTTTGGGTGTCACTTTATATCACTGTCAAGATGATGAAATTCAAATTGGTGATTAAAAACAACACCCTGAAGGATTTCATTTGCTTTTAAGAACCCTGAAAATGCAAGTGGTTCGATTCAGACCTGCCAGCTAAGACAAAGTCATTACAGTTTCTGGAAATGTGAGAGACACCACTAATAAGAATTATCCATCCCCACCCATGGAGTTGGGTTTAGCTCTTTGGAAATTCCCTGAAAATGCGATTTTTTTTTTAGATGCTTGGTGGACAGGACAGGGACAGAAAGAGCAGTCACTATTTCAGACACATTTTGTTTCCAGTCTTATTTTTGTTTCTTTTCAGTTCCTATTTATTCTCGGCTATTATAATTATTCTGTACTTAATAAGCACCTAGATAACCAAACAGACAGAAACAGAGATAAATAAAATATTGATGTTATCTGGACATGCTGTGCTCCTGTAGAAATAAAGTAAACTATTTATACTGCTCTGAATAGCAGCGTAAATTATAGATCAGATAATTACACCATGTGATTGTGGGAAATAATAGGATGAAACTGAACCAAAACAAACCAGATGTGTAAGGGAGCAGCCTTATGCTCTGCAGTGGCTTTACAAGGATTAGTTGTGAGCCAAAGGAAAAGGTTCAGGTTTTGTTGATGCCAGCTATACAAATAATACTTGTATTATTTGTACAATGGCTGCATCTAATGATAGCCAGTGATGAGAGCCTGTGCTTCGAATGCTACACAGAATAACAGGTTCAAAGAGGGATTTTGGTCCAGGAATTTTAAATCAACCTCCTCCAGATTTCTAGCAAATTTGAAAAAGACATTATTAGTTTTTAAGTTTGAGATGTGAAGATTTGACTAACTATTCTGCATCAGTTTTCTTTTTAGCATAGAAACGATATTCTAAAAGAATGAATTGTGTTTTGGCAATATTTTAATGAGAACTGTCTAGTATTTGGTTGAGCTATTGGCAGGTTTTAAATGAAGGCAAGCTTCAGAGCCTTGCCAAAGTAGCACATTACTGATTTTTCCTTCTTGTCCTTAAATGACCAACTCTCCAAAACGTCTGAGAGAAAAGACAAAGAGATACAGCATGCCATGAAAACCTGGCAGAAAAAGGGGGAAGGCATTCTCCATAGGCAAAGTGTTTTCCTTGGTAATTATTTATCACTGAATATTCTCTTACATCGAAGCAGCTCTGGTGAGGAGCGATGTCGGTGTGCCCCGGTGGTTCCTGAAAACTGAATCCTTCTCCTGTCTTTGCTGGGTCACAGCTGAGCTGTGCCAGAGCTGTACCAGCTCTCTGCTGCCCAGGGCCCAAACCATCCCAGCTCAGAGTGGTGGCATGGCTCTTGCCTGCAGATGGGAAGGGTCCAGCACCTCTCAGCTTCTCTGATGCAGCACTTGCACTCATTTGTACTTGGCGCTCACCACCAGCTTTTGGCAACTGGTAGCAGTGACCTTGTCTGCGAGATGCCGAGGGACAGGGAAGCCTGGAAGAATGAAACTCTTTGAAGTGGTAACCCAGACACTCATTAAACAGCTTGGTTGGGCTTTCATCCCTCCTCTGGATCTCTGTCTGCATCTGCTCAACTCTTTGCGTTTCTTCCAGACACGCTATTTCATTATGATGCCTCCTGGATTTGCTAGAAGAGCAATGATAAGTTTTATTGTTTAATCATTGATGAGGTTAGGCTAAATTAGACATGAATTTGGTTATGTAATCCTAAATATAATATTTTGAGATGGACCTGGGAAGAGAACTTGTCCCAAGCTCGGGCAGAGGAGACTGGAGCCAGGTCTGCAGGCTGCAGGGAACACCGCTCTTCCTCCAGGGCAACCAGAAATGGGGAGGTCATGGGCAGGGATGAGAAGGGCTCTGCACTGTTCCCCGATCCCCCAGCCCTCTGTCAGGGGAGGAGGGAGAAATAGGAAGCTCTCACTGGTTCTTCCAGTGCTGCCTTCATACTTTTCTCCATTCTCCCTGACAGCAGAAGCAGAAGTCTCTGGGGTTTTGTCCCCTCCTGGCTATGTCCTTTCCACAGCCTCACTGCAGAGGATGCTGATGCTGGGCTGGGGGTTGGGCTATGATGACATGAAATGTCCCATGACTGGGACAGCAGGAAAGGAAGAGAGGAAAATTCGGAAACACTCATTTCTAAAGCCTTCCACAGCCCCATCAAAAATCCCACTCACCCCTCCCAGCCTTCCTCTCCCAACAGCTCCCCAAATCTCCTGGTGTCTCTTCTGCCTCTCTTGTCACCATCACTTGTTTGTCTGGCTCATCCCCTCTGCCATATCCTGAAAACCATGGATCTCCCAGAGATTCACCTCACCCCACCCACTCCCTGCCCTTCTCTCCCTGACACCAACAAAAAGCTGAATTTTGTATTTGTTGCTGAGACGTTTTGGAGGCGGCTCCAATCGTGATGTGTAACAGGTGAGTGCTGTGCTGATGAGACTGTCGGGAAAGGAGTTCAAAATGAACTGTGTTTGTGTCCCTGTGCTCTGGAGGAACTACCTGGGAGCATCACTGCAGCTGCCTGTGTTTGGATTGCAATTCACCCGAGCAAACCACTAATGCCTGGTGGGGGATGATACCCTAGAGTGGGAGCCAGTGAATAACCTGCTGGCATTGTACATGAACCAAAAAATCTGCATACATCAGCATAACAATGTAGCCATGAGTTTATTAATGTAAACATTAATTTATTAATTTGATTCATAAGAGCTGCCTATATTCTGTTCCCCATTTTTATTGCCTCTTGTAGATATTCATATGCTCCACTTAGCTTTGCTATGAAAGAAAAACAATAAAAGATGATCCTGCAGGTGTTATCATTGTTTCTAGCTCTCATATATCTTTGCAAAGGAAAACTGGTTATTAGGAAGCCTAGCTACAGAGCAACATTATCTGCAGCAATATAAGATGTTTTTCCTGCTTTGTAGGAAATACACAGAGCAGTCACACCCCAGTTATCCCTGCATTAATAAACCAACACAAAGCTAAAGATCTGCTCAGCCTAAAACCCAGCGTAGATAGCCTTGCTGGCTTGCAGTGCTGCTTTTGAAATTGTTGAGGAAAGTGCTGGGACATTTTTCTCTGGAGCCTTTTATTCAGCAGTTTCACAGCCATAATTAACTGCAGAGAGTGATGCCTCTGCTGGTGCAGCTCAGGACAGACAGATCCTCTGAAGTCACTGAAATATTTCCTTCATTAGAGTTGCCCAGTTGTTTGTAGGAATAAATTCTTAATCAAGAATTATTCTTTGGAGGTCTAAGTGTAAGTTAAGGGTCTTCATGTACCATGAAAATGCTCTGTAGCTGTTGGCTAGCACTGTTCTAATAACAGAGATTTTAATAACAGAGATTTTATAGGTATGTTTGTGTGTCTATATCTTGATTTTTTTTTTTTTTCGTTGGATGGGTGGTGTTAGATGGATGCTAAGTATTATTTCAGGAGATCAGGAGGTAAAAAGTGTCATCAAATGCTCATGAGAATGGGTAAACCAGCCTGAAAATATAAATACATTCTTCTAAACCTGCAAGGAATGGAGTCTAATTTCAGGCAGAAAACCTATCCAGATGGAGAACCCCAGTATGCAATGAAGTGAACTGGGATAATTTGGTGGATTAAGGTAGTGCCAGGGATCAAATTCAAGATCACTTTGTGCTATTCAACAAAGGTGTCTGTGTTTTTTGGGGTTACCTATATCTGTATTCTTAGGCATAGCTGTATATACAGTATTGACATAGTAAGAATCTTGCATAAAGAATGACGGATACATAGATATATAGATATAGATATAGATATAGATATAGATATAGATATAGATATAGATATAGATACAGATGCAGATATAGATATAGATATAGATAGATAGATAGATAGATAGATAGATAGATAGATAGATAGATAGATAGATAGATAGATAGATTTCTTGGTGGGGTTTGCAGAGATGTGACCTATACCCTGGGCACAGAGCACTGGATGTGTTGGTGCAGGGAAAGCTGTCCTGGTCAGGGTCACAGCTGTATCAGAGTGATTCCTATTCCCATCAGTAACAGTTATGAAGACCTTTGCAAATTGCAATTCATTTGTCCTTGCATCACCCCTGAAGTAATATCATACCCATTTTACTAATGGGAAGCTGGAGCACAGAGAAACTAGATGGCTGTCTGTAGCCTCATCCTCAGTCAATGAGTATCAAATTAGCCTAATGCTCATTCGAGGGCTCAGATTTGTCCAGAAGAAAGTGTGATCAGCACCAGATAATGTCATTCACTTGTCATTATGGTCAAAACTACTGCACAGCATAATGATGTGTTCCTGCTTGTCCCGGGAGCCAAGTCACACAAGTTGTGTGTTCCAATCATGAAGTTTCACACTGCAGATGGTCAGGTTGCAGTCAGGCTCAGCTCAGCCCGGGAGAATATCTGCTCTCTCTATTCCCCCCATTAGGTGCAATTAACATAGTTTAATATTAAGTATAAGAAGACTCTTTTAAATGAGAAATGTTATTTTCTGGCTCCCCAGTTCCTACGCACCTGTACAGCAGGTAAAGAAGTTGTCACTATCAGAAGGTCATCTCTGGCGAATCCAAATCTTTGTCTGCTGAGACAAGGAGTACTGTGTGTCCTAATAAAATGAATGATCAAAAGAGAAGAAGAAATCATTTTAAAATCAGAGATTCTGGCTACAAAGCAATTATTCTACATGCTGATGGAGAAATAACTGCCTACAGACTACGATGCTTTGCAGGACTTCAGACCATAGAAGCACTGCACGTTTCCATGGCCCTATGCCTGTGAAGAAAGTATACGTTAGCTAATCTCATTCTATATTAGTTAATTAGTTAATCTTATTCTGTGATTTACAGCACACTGGTCCCACATACAGTACCAGAGGCTCAGCAAAAACCCCTGAAAATACCAATACCAGCTGCTTTCAACACCAACAAACTGCTTTTGGAAATACTTGGGTGAGTTTCTTTTCAGCTTTTATTACCCTCCAAGGGCTATCCCAAAGACAACATTTTGAACACTGGACATCAAGAATGATGAGTCAGGGATGTATTTGTGTTAGACTATAAGCTCCTACAGACTTTATAAAACTTGTGGAGTTTTCTCCAATACTGCATGTTTTTCCTGTAGATTTGCTACCAGGCTCTTTTTATGATATCAACTGCACTGCTTGCAGATCATGCTGAAGACAGAACAGGCACTTCCTCAGTTCAGCAGTGAGAGGAGATTGTTCTCCAGAAGGCTTTGCTCCCAGCCATATTTTGCTCTTGAGCTTGTACCTGCAAATGTGCGAGTTTAGGTGACAGGAGAAAAGGGAACAAGAGTATCTAGAAACTGCCATAGCTGAGGATGCAACCAAAACTCATCCAGAGCCCAGCCTGAAGCCCAGTTGCCAGTGTGCAGGGGGTTGGATGACAGCTGGAAAGATCAGCATCCGCTTAGACTGGCTACAGCAGCCATGGTCCCTTGTTCTATGTTGTTTCTACTGTTGCATCGAGGCCGGGTTGTTATTCTGTATAATTCTGTTTTCAGTCCTCTAAAATGTCAAATGCCAAGGTTCCAAAGGGAAAATGTCAGGGAGGACAAACGCAGCCTGGCATATCTATGTAGCTGAGACCTGGGTAGCAAGAGTCACAGGTAAAGGCTAATGAAGGAATGGAGGAGGAGAGGGTATTACTATTCTTCAAATGCACACTATGAGTGTCTTTTAGAGAGTATTTTAGGACAATTCCTAGTTGAGGGCCCTGTTCTTTGGTAAGTGAGTGTGTTACCATCTCTTCATAGAGCTGGATGCTCAAGGATGCTCTGTCAGCATCAAGGCAGGCACTTGGTTTGTTCTGGTGAAAAGAATGGAAGGCAGCATAACCTACTCACTTCTCTTGATGGCTCATTTTAAGTTAAATTGTGGTAAGACCCCTTCTCAATGTTTACCTGATGGCTCTGAAATCCTTGGTCAGAATAAATTCAAGTGTAGAAGTCTGCATCTACTCACAGCCTGTGTTATGATTTACCACGTTCAGACTCTTCCCAGCATTCATCTTGGGCAGACAGGTCTGGGTTTACCTTGTTCAGGAATATTTTTTGTTGTCAGTTAAAGGCTTGTTGTGATGAAGAGTTTGTATCGTGTTTTGGAGTAGTGAGCAGACTGTGCAGTAGCCTATGGAAAGAAGAGGAATGTGTGCTTTGCACGTTACCTTCAGTACTTGATGCCAGATCCAGGGAATTTCTCCATGTCCTGAACCTGGCTGCCTTCTCTCCAGCCCATTGCTGTACAACTATTTTACCTCAGCAAACTGTGTAAATGGTATGGAGTGACAGTGTGCACAGGCTGGGCTGGGTGGGGGCTGTGTTTATCTGTTACTCTCCAAGGGTTTCACTCGGCTCTGCAAGTCCAGCACGAGGGGAGCATCCCTTCAGCACTGCCAGCTGTTCCCTGGAGGCTGGGGGGTGTCACAGCTGTCTCCTGGCTGCACAGGAGGGGCCTGTGCACGGCTCTGTGTCTTTGGCCCAAAGGATTGCTTTGGTAGTGTTCTGGGAGCATGAATGAGTATTCTGGGAGTATGAATTCAGCTCTACAAAGTGAGTTTGAATATGTACTGAAGGAGTCCCTCTCTCCTGGGAAAAGCCCTAGTGAGGAGCAGAAGGAGAAGCGACTTCACCATCAGCTTTTTCCTCGGGAGGAGCATTTTGTGCCTCTCGGGTGTCTGTCTGACACATACGACAGGCACGAGGAGTCTGTGCTGCTGAGATCAAAAATCCTTTGAGCCTGGGATTCCTGAACAAGGACAGATGAAATAAAGATTGATACTGAGGCGTGATGTACAAAATTTGAATGAACACTGCAAACACAGAGAAATGAAATCCAACGAAGCAATATATACTTTCAAAGAAATAGAAGACAGTGCAGTCCAACAGAGTGTTGTTCTGGTCTCTGAGTGTAATTATTTTGCCAAATCATGTTTAAAGAACATGAAGAAACCCAAGACAGAACAGCTGAAGAATTTTCAAATGGAATAAGGAGTGCTGCAGCTGTCTCTTGAAATTGCTGTTACATATTCAGCCTGAGTTTCTCTGCTTTGAGACATATGTATAGAGATCTGAAAGGGCTGCAATAACATCTGGATGATGTTTTGGTGTCACAATGGGCTAGTAAATAACATTACTGAAAATGAGGAATGTTGCTCTGCATATTCTTTTTCTTCTGTATCCACTCTAGCAGTAGTTTTCAGTGTTAAAATGAAGATGCCTGATAATGATTCATCCAGGCACTTGTCTCAGATTTGCAGTGGAGTTCTCAAGGGTAAAACTCATTAATAACTAATATTTGTTCTATTAAGCTTCTTAAACTGAAGTCTGACTGACCTGGTGGAATCCTAAATCCTGAGCAAGAGCGTTGCTACTCTTCAAAGAAATTTGGTAGCCTTGATGATAAATTGCTGGCCCTAAGGGAGACTTTCAAAGCTAGAAAAACATGAGGAGCAAAAAAATGAAAGCATGCACTTTACACAAAGCTGTCTGGTGCTGATGAGAAGATGACAAGATCAGTCATCACTACCTCAGTGTTTGGAAATAAAAGGTGGGGATTCTGACAAGCACCTACCCTGACTTTTATAGCCAATGCTCCAGTAGTATAAACCAATTCTTTCCAGCGCAGTCATTGTGATGTGCCAGTTTACAGAGATGGGAGCTGTCCCCTGTACTCCAGCAGACTGTAAATGTCAGCTCTTAGCTGCAGAAAAAGGAAAAAATGGAGCCCTGTTGTGGTGCCCTGCATGGACACCAGCCCTTAATCTACTTAATCAAGCAGAAATAATAGAAACTGGCTAATCCTGGCACCTCCATTTTCCCTTTCTTGGGGACAGTGTTGACTTTTTCAGCAATCCCCATACAATGTATTTTCAGTGAGATGAGGAAAGGGGGGGAAGAAAATGACAGTGAGCTTGTAATTTGCATGCATTTTCCTATCACATAACTTGAGGCAAATCCCAGCTGTTCATATCAAGGTACATTTTTCTCTCCAAATATTTCACTGCATCATTTTCTTAGCATTCGGCTGAGATACTTTTCCTATGTGTTCAGGACTGACAATGGAACGGTTCTTTCTTTCTTTCTTTCTTTCTTAATTAATTAATTAATTAATTAATTAAACCAAAACTAGATACAAGAGAAGTACCACAGTGTACTTAGAAAGCAGAGAGTTAAATAAAGTCTTGAATAAAAAAAGGAAATTCCACAAGCTCAAGTTAATTTCTACTGTATATATTTCCTTCTATTCATTATAGCACTGCAATACAAAGGGCAAAAGAATAAATAAAGGCCAGTGTTCCTCTGTCTTAGAGATAAGTTAGACCTTGGGTGTGGTATATTTTTTTTTTCTTTACTATCTCAACCACTGAGAGCAAAACACTGCAGATGAAATTCTCCAAATTCAGCTTTGAAGAAATTTTTTTTGTCAAAATTTTTGTTTAGTGTCCTCGAAGATAGTGACGTGGAAGCAGAGGGAGGAACAGCTCTGAGATGTAAAGTGTGGGTATAGCCAGGGCAGTGAACACACCAGGCTTTCCAGGACATGTCTTTGATCTACAGAGGAGGTTGTGCCTGCACTATTCACATGAAATTTTTGTTAAAAAATAATACAAAACTCATCCTAAGTGATGGTGCTGTGACTCACAGAGGGAGTGAAGAGCTTCCCAGGAAGAAGGAACAGGAACATCCCTACGTTTCCTTTGACCCGGGCAGTTCCACAAGAGATTCACGTTTTAAATACATTTTAATGCTTTCCTAGAGGTCCAATCAAAACACTCCTGCTTGTGGGTGTGGAGGTGGCATGTTCTGATTCGAATACAGGCGCAGGTACAAGCAGTGGCAACTCGAGGTACACGTCATTAGGGAGCCAATCAGGCAGAATTTACACAAACACCATTAGGGCTTGCATGACTCAGTCTCTGGTGTTCTTGCCATCTCCTTCCCACATTTATTTCAAGCCCACTTCCAGTGCAGATGAGCACATAGCAGATACTGAGGCATGCAAACATTGTCTCTGTTTGTGTCAAGTCACTTTTTGGCAAATTGACTCCATAAATCGTGATTATGCATTGATGGCGTTGATGAGTGAAGTCAATTTAATCCCAGAGTACAGAGACAGACAATCTGTTTCGAGTTAAAAGATTGCTGGGAGAGCTGACACTGTTACAAGTGAACATTGGGAGATTTCATTAAGAAGGGTTCAATTCTGTTGAAGTTTTAAAGTTCTGATGTAGCTGCTCTGGAACTGAAAATAAAGAATGATTTCTAGTTTCAGTTTTAGGACTACAGCATGTTTTGGAGAGACAAACTCTTTTGGCATGCTCTCTGGCAGTATTTAAGAGCTGAGACTTTTTGGAAATGCAAATGGCTGAAGAGAAAGGTGAAGAATGGCTCTAATTTGGTAACTAATTTCTGTGTTTAAAGCTGCCTTACAGTTTATTGTTGATCATGGTACAGCTGTTGTATCTGTCCTGTGCAAAATGAAGACTCGAGTTCCTTCAGGAAGCATTGATGAAGATGACCAAGTCTTCATGGTTTCAATAGAAATCATTCATGGTTCTTGCAGATGCTAATCCTCCTTGTACATAAAGCCCCCTGAAGATGGTACTGGAGAGGCAGGGGATCAGGAGGCAGAATTTGCATTTTTTTGTGAAGTATTTTGCAAAGCACAGGTGAGACAGCAAAAAGCCTGGAGCAACCCCCATCAGGCTACGAAACGGCCAGGAGGCTTTTGCTGACCTGAGCACAGCAGTCTTAAATAATCACGTGGGAACTTTTAGTACAGGATGATGTAAATAGACTGTACTAGATATAAATTAGGTTTTAAGAATATAAAATACACTATCTTTTAAATTAATGTTTTGAAATATGTGAGTCCCTGTAAAGGAAGGTTCTTAAATTCTACGTACCTAGCGGATACA
This sequence comes from Hirundo rustica, assembly GCF_015227805.2. NCBI lineage: Eukaryota > Metazoa > Chordata > Aves > Passeriformes > Hirundinidae > Hirundo > Hirundo rustica. The sequence goes on from NC_053464.1 coordinate 8,808,143, forward strand.
CATTGAAACTCGGTTAATTTTTGCAATTTTTTTCCCCAAGTATCATTGGTATAATACAATATCATTTGTATAAAGCATTTGTATAAGCAGGACTTAGTGCTTCCCATTTCCAAGCTCTTAGTTTTATTTTCAATAGCAGGGGAGCTGCATCAAATGTATTTACAGCCCATACAATATGAGTCTTAAAGTTGTAATGCTGCAGGAAGCTAAGAGATAAGTGACATAATGCGTGATGGATGAACAAATGAGTGCAGCTAGAATGGTTAAACAGCTCCACAGCCACAGGTTTTTATAGAGAGACACGGGAACCGTGTCTGAGGTAAAGCATTCATTTTTGCTGGCATTTAGATGGTAAGACTGAGGAGAGAAAATTAGATCATGGAATGGACTTTTTTACAGTTGGATTCTCTGACCCTATTTGAGGTCAAAGAGACCTTTTGTGTCTTGGCACTGGCAGAGGCTGGTGATCCCTGCTGAAATGGCTTTTAACACTGGCAGGGCTGGTGCTGGCAGCGGCAGGGAAGGGATGGAGAGAAATGAGGGATGAAGGGTAATAACCGGGGTCCTTTCCAGAGGAGCCATGAGGTTGTGTTCCAGCATCTGAGTCACATAAGATGGACACAGACTCAGAGGATAACAGGGACTTCTGCTACAAACTTCAGACTCAGCAACTGGACGTCAAAAACTTAACTGCTTTGGTCAATTATAAAATAACTATGAGCTGCCAAAGTGTGCAGTCTGGAAAGAGCTGCCGTAAAATTCTCAATCGCATCAATTAAGATATCCTTGGTGAGGGTGGGAAGTATTTATACAGCAGTATGAGACACTGGCAAATTTTCTTTTAGAATAATGACAAATACAGGAAAAACTATAAAATAGCTCAAATTTTAAAACATCAATGCTTTAAATAAATGGAGAAATGTCAAGTGCGTTAAGCTCTTCGAGGACAAGGTCCATTCACAGTCAGTGGGATTCTATCCAAAAATCCACAATTCTCAATTATTACAGAACATTTCTAAGCTCCAGTGAATTAGTCTTTAATCAGAGGTCAAGCTTTTATAAATTAAGTGTACTTGGAAAATAAAAAAAGGCAACCTACAGTAAGTCATCTTGAAAGACAAACTTGGAGGAAAAAATAAATGTTGTCCTATGTGCAGAAAATATTACAACAATTTATCTTTTTGTGTCAAGATGAACCTCTAGGAAAGATGTAAAGTAAGGAAAAATAATGGTGATGGCAGATATTAAGTTTAGAATTGTAGCACTTCATTTATTAGACAGCAGAAGTCAAAATGCTCTAAAATATCTGTTTTGTCTGGAGGTAAATGACTTAAAACAATCCATGTAATGGTTTATTGCACCAGTAAACATTTTGGGAAGCTCTGTATGGAGAATTTTATAAAGAAATTAATTAAATTTTGTGTAAAGTGCATTTAATGACTCATTAGAGGGCTTAAACTCTGTTGGATTTTGCAAACATGAAAAAGAGATATTTTTTTATTATTTTTTTTTGATTTCTGCTTAACACTCAGGGCCTGATTATGCCCTTTCTAGCAAGGAAAAGCCACGAGAATAGGATGCCCTCTCAGATAAGGAGAGTAGGCACTAGAGCCTACTTTTTCTGAGATTTATTACCTGGGAGTACCAGAGGACAGCTGAACCTGTACAGCAGGACCCAGCATCCCTCACTGTGTGTTAATACTTCTGCACACTTCGGCACCAGGACATTCACCAGCCCCTGGTCAAGAAAGTGTAGTAAACAAGGCTTCTCTTTCTCAGGTCTAATCATCTACTAGAGCAGATGCAATGCAAATATCATTAAAAAGCCATTTTATATCCAGAATTATAAAAGAAACCTATTTACATGCAATTATACAACTACTTAAAAACAAAACAAAACGCCAAGAAGCCACCCCAAACTGTTGTAATGGTATAATTCCCATCACCACAGTTCATGGAAGTGGCATCCTACACAGTACTGAAGCAGAGTAAAGGGTTGAGCCATAAAACACTGTTCAGAGTTGTAACTGTAGCCTCCAAGTTTAAAACATATTGGGTCTTTGCTGCAGTGTAAATCAGTCTTGTCCCATCGTAAATGGAGCTGGAACCACGTGCAGACACCAAGGGTCTGTGTCATCAGGGTCATCTGACACCATGGGCTGGAAACCACGTCTTTTGCAAGCTCCACAGATATTGCTGCCAAAAACTTCCCAACCTTGAGAGACTGAAAGAAATGTGTGACAAAACAGTTGTACTTTGGGGATAAGGCATCTCCTAAAAAAGTCTGGTTTTCTCTGTCTGGTTGCCAAATGCGTCCTCCCACATAAGCAATTGAAAAGTCTCCTTTGAGCCACTTCTCATGAATAGCATAACTGCAGCAAAAATGTGTGGTCTGGAAGCCCATCATAAGTATTTAAACAATTTATCCTCATGCTCAAGGGGAATAGCTGCTGACCTTCTCTCACAGGACAGTTCTGGCTGAATGTATAGTTTTTGGTAAGACAGGCAGCACTTGGAAGATGAATTCTTGTCTCTTCTCTCCCTGCAAACACTCACCACACCTGAGCTCTCAGACCACCTGTGGGGCTGTCGCTTTCTGTGGCCAGTCACAGGGTATTCTCAATTATCCAGAGTGTTCTTTAGGTCCCTAGAAGAATTTCATATACAGGAAAATACTCATGTAATTCATACTGGTGCCAAAAAGTGCCTGAGAGACAGTGCTACCCTTGTTTAGTGATCTGAGACAAGGAGACATTTAAAATTACCAGGCAAAAATCTCCAGGAAGATGGGGTAAGGTCAGAGGAGTGGCCACTTCTGCTGCTCCATGGGAAATCTTACTCTTCTACGGTCTCCAGCCTAATTCAGCCAGACATCACAAGGTAGAAATAATTGGAGAGATGCAGGAGGACAATTTGATCATGCTATAATCACTGAAAAACAAAAAAAGAGAAAACAAGATGGGTCCAGGAGTAGCAAAGAAGTTATTGAAGGGCAATGTCTCATGCACCCTGGAATGAAAAAGCAGTTAAGGACATATCATCCTAATGGTGGCATCTAATTTAAGAGAAAGCTTCAGAACAGGGTTCCTCCTTCACTAATTCCCCTTGGTGACCAGCTCGGGGTCAGAAGCCCCAATAGTGTGGGAAATGGCTCTGGAGTTTGGGGCAAGGGCTTAACAGAGAGGTGGAAACCTTTGGGTGGGGCCACAAAAAGGGTTATAAAATTTGCCCAGCTGGTGTTCCTCTGCACTCCTGGGATGAGAGCATCCTCCCCAGGGAGCAGCTGTGCAGCCCCACGTTGGTGCAGCAGAGGCTGAGCGTGACCCTGTGAGGAGAACAAGCACTGATAGGAGGCTTGGTGCTCTGGAAAAATGGTATATCTGGAAAATAATATCTCTCATAAAATTACCCACTCTACTGTTCAAAATTTAGACTGGAAGGTAATGGGCATTTTACTTCACCTTTTAAAATGTAAGTAAAAAGCAAGTTTAAACTATTTTTGTCATCTGATGTACAGTATTTTTATGCATTAAAGGCTCTATTATTGCAACATTTATATAGCTGGAGAAGTCCTAATTTATCCCTATTGATTCTGACTGACTTCCTTCTACACTGTGGGCAAGCTTCTTCAAAAATCAATATTTTTATCTTTTGACAAATCTGCTGCAAATGCATGGTTTTCCTATCAATCCTTAACTTTTGAGTAGCAATAAAACATCCAGGGAAAAAGAAAAGGAAAGCTAGTCAGCATAAAAGCTTCCCTATCTCCCTTAACATTGCCCACAGTAAGCCTCATTAAACCTAAGTGGTATATCCTCTCTGCTAGGTGATCGGGGTTTGAATTTAAGGTCTCACTCAAAATTCTGGCAATGTGGGATATCTTATTTCCCAAACTGGGTAATTTAACAGCACTAGGGAGAAAATTTCCAAGTGTATTAAACTTTAAAAGCACATTAGAAGTACAGATGACCACAGCACGCTCATTTTGGAGGCAGAGGTAAAAAAGGTCTGTCAAGGTGACAGGGAGGCTGTGGAACAGGGAAGGAATTGTCCCCAAGTGGAAATGCAGCTGCAGCTTTGGGCACTGTTTGGTGGGGCACACGTATAGGAACAGCCTTCCTCCCAGCGTGAGTCCCTAAAACTTCCTCCCAGCGAGAGTCCCTAAAACTGGGCTATTGCACGGGGGCCTGGGTGCAGACAGACTCTAAAAGCTCTGCTTCATTGCTTCACTGAAAGCTGTGGGATTTTGCTACTGACTTCAACATCCACAAACACAACTGCAAAATACTTTTTATACTCTTTTCTTTTCTTTTAAAAAAGCTGTTTCCATTAATACTTGCCTTACACAATGTTAACTTCTGTGACCAGCACTTAGCAGGTCATCTTGGGTCCCACTGACGTTGGCAGGATTAAGCAGGGTCCTACTTTTAATAATGAGAAGCTGTCAGAGAAATAATTTCTACTGCTGTTTATTCACAAATGTAAATTTCTTTAACAGTCATTGAGGACTCTGAAGGACACCTGTTGTTGTTTAATTTCTTCCAGCAAATGCATTTATTATGATTATGTCACTTTCAGAGACAGGAGCTGCTCGCTGCCTTTTACAGGGAGATTAGGAGGAGGGATGATGGGTACCTCAAATCCAATCAAATCTGTTTAGAAGGCAAATATCTGAAAGTGTTGCAGACTTTTGTTCTCTGGTAAAATTAATTGGACATTTTAGGGAGAAGCAGAGAACAGGAGCTGTTGCAGCTCTCACTGATTTCAGCTGGAAAATGGCCTTTAGCTTACAGCATTCATGGGAGACAGGAGCGCATTCCTGCATTTCTCCAGGGTGAGGACAAGGCTGAGGAAAGCTTCTCTGTTGTCCCTACAGGTGCTTTTGATTGTTCCTGTTATGAGGAGCACAAAATGAGAGGTCTGGAGCCCTACAAAATGAGGCTTTTAAATACATATTGCTATTTTTCAGTGATAGTATTGACCCAGCCAGCCAGTTTCTTGTTTCCTGCTCTTCCCCAACCCTGTAAGACATCATCCATCTACTGCACAGTCTCGGTTCCTTTGGAAAAGTTTCTCCATCTGACAGAGAAAGCAGGAAGAACAGCTAGAGACTGCTCTGCAATTCCTCAAATTCCTGCAGTGCCAGTGGCTTCACGCATCTGTCCCCAGGAATTTAGGATTTTAGTCTGTAGCTGCAGAGGATCCTGGAGCCCTGATCCCTGGTGCTGCTGGACACAGTGCTGGCTCCAAAGTCACCAGGCCACTAAAAGACATGTATTGCTCTTTCAGCTTTTAGATGCTCCCAACAGTAGTTAAAGTGTCTCCGTTATTACAGACCCAAATTTCTTTTGAGGTCACAGGCCAATCACTTGATTTCTGCTTGAGAGGGATGCCCAGGGTGCCCTAGCCCAGGTTTCAAAGCCATACTTGCAGAGGTTTTGCTTTGACAAGTAAGACTAGGGAGTTCTTTCCCAATTTCTAGAGGCCAAGGATATCTCCAGGTCTGAGTGATGCGGGAAATCAACAAAATCCTGTTTTGTTGTTCATTGTCATTTCTTCTAAGCAGCCTCTGGGTATCAACTGCCTCTCAGATTTAGGGGATAGAGACCTATTGTCTGACAGTATCTTACCCTCTTGACAGGTATTGATATTAGCTATGTGTAAATAAAAACAAGATAGTGATTGGACTGCATTAGTGTGAGGTATTTGTATCTTATTGCTTGTGTCTAATCTCATTGCTGGTTTGTAGGCATCAGGAGTTAAGATCTGGAGGAAGTTGCAGAAGGCGTAGCCTCACTTTTGGGTTTATTTCCCACTCCAAGGACAGGATGCCATTTCCACACTTGCCCTTTTTTTTTTAAGATGCAAGCCTGAATGAAGCCAAAGAGATCTTGTTTTGCTGAAATGTTAAGCAATTTTTTTTTTTTTTTTTAATAAAAGGACTCAGCTTGGTGATTCCAACCATTTAATTGGAAAATACTCTGTACTGTTCTTGCTGACCCCTCTGAACAAGGCAACATTATCACCAGTGTGCAGAAAAGTCCCTGACAGGAAGCACACAGAGTATCTTTAATACAGGACAAATAAGGGGGTGGGACTGAACTTTGGGGTGCTCTTGCAGCCATGCCATCTCTTCCTCTGAGAGTGCATGCCCTCTGCCTGCTTCCAGGGAAACACCAAATTGCATTATCAGCTGCTCTGAATGCACACAGCTGAGATGACAGCATCTGACAGCATCAGCTGTCTGCTCTGCATTCAGGAATATCCCTCTCTGCAGAAGCTCCTTATCTGTGATGTTGTATGTTGGCTCAGGACATCCAAGTAATGCACAGAAGTAGAATACCTGGGATGGAATCCAGACTGGGAAGAACTTGGCACAGACTGAATCACAACAGAGTTACAAAAAGCTCTTTTCAGCAATGCTGGACAGTAAAGCCAGAAAGATACAATGAGCGTGATCTAAAATCCACCAGTTTCTGCTCAGTGGTTGCAAACTTGCTGTGTGCTTTCTTTGGGTTTCCTTGCTAACTCCTTCCCCAGGGCCAGAAGCTGTTTCCTCTCCACTTGGGCAGAAAGACTGCAGCCATCTGGAGAGGGGGAGCAGGGCTGGGGCTTTGCTGGTGTCCCCTGGGCGTGGGGCATGTGGGCACCCCTTTGCTCAGCTCTCACTGCCCCTACAGTGCTCCAGCCACGCCAACACCACATCAGCTGAAATCCTCAATGTAAGCATCACCATCGCTTTAAAAAATAGTGCAGTACTGAAAAACACACAATCCCACAGAAAACAGCCTTCCTTTTTTTGTTAAAATACTGATTGTTGCTCTTAGGTTAACATCTGTCATGAAAATGGTTTTAATTCCAGAATGTAGAAAACACCTTGGAGGCTGGTAGCTTTGCTTTTTGTTTTGAATGTCATGTTACTTCTATAGGCCCTTGATTTTTTATCCCCCCTGGAGTAAGAGGCATCACTTTAACTAGGAAACACGGAGTCATTTTCTATGCATAGGGGAAGCTCTTTGTTCTGAGAGAAAAATGAATTATGCAGTCAAAACAGGTGACACATAGTAGATGTTGTTGCTTTCCATAACCTGAGATGTAACCCAGCTGTGCCCTTTGCTTTTGCAGATGTCAGCCCAACCATCTGCTGCTGAAAAAAAAATACATGCATTGCTGTGGCAACACTGAGCAGTTCTGTGGTCTTGTCTGCACTCTGCTCAGGCTGTGCATTTTTAAGTAGTGTGACCTTTATTGATTCCGACAGAAATGAACTGTGCGAGACGGAAAACTCGAAAAGTATACTGCCAGAGTTCCCTTTTAGGACAAAGAATACAATTATATTACAGAAATGTTAAAACTAGAAGAGATGAAATCAGTTTAATTTCCTCTGAAAATGTCTGAAAGAGCTTCAGAAAAATAGAATGGGTGACAAAGGGAACAGAGATCTGATCAGAGAGACAGTGCAATGGGAAAAATACTTGCTCCACTGAAATCAGAGGTAGTTTTGGCATTGCCTTCAATGGAATGAGGATTTCATCAACTGTAATGTTTAATGCACCGCAGCTTTATAGTGCTTTTCCTAAGGAGAATGCTGTGTCCTGAACTGTTTGCTGTAGGCATCAGCTGGCTCCTGGTAGCTGCTCTCAGGTGATGGCTGGGAAGGGTGGAAACAGGGGAAGCCTGCATAGAAGGGCAAGTCCTGCTGCTTGGCATTCCTCCCATTTCTGCAGCCAGGTCAGTTTTCCTTCTCATCTCATCTTACTAAACCTACAGACATGTTTTCTTTCATTACAGCAAAATCCTCCCCTCTGTTTTCTCCAAGGATCTCCAGGACAACTTCCCTCAGCTGACACTCCTGAGGAGCAGTTTCCAGACCTGACAAATCAGCTTTTCTTCCCCGTGCACTTTTAGCAGCAGAAAGAAAACACAAGCCCTTTTGCAGCCTCCATCCTTGTGCATCCCTACTCCTCACCCCAGCTGGATAGCATCAGCTCTCCCGTCGCAGAGTTTATTGCCGGGCTCCAGTGAGATACAACACAAAGTCAAATACTCAGACAATAACTTTGTACTGTAAAGATTTATCATTGGTTTTGTTTACTTTTTTTCAGTTGACCCAAATCGAGATGGTTCTAGAAGGAAGGTAGGTGGTGTGGTTTAGTGGATAACCCAATAGCTACAGTGTGCTGGAGAGCGTGGCAAGCAGTTTCAACTCTGCAGTCTTGTGCTGCTCCTGGCTACCCCAGAGTGAAGTACCAAAAAAATATCACAAGTACTCAAATGAAATCACTCAAACATGCCTGGAAAATAGAGCTCTTCTTCCTGGGTTTCAGATTTTTAATGTCTGCATTACTCCATGACTAATGGCACCAAACTTTGTTTCTGCTCTCGCCACAGCTTTTAGGTGCAAACCCCATTTGAGTGAGTGCCCACAAGCCTTGTCTTACAAACCAGTCATCCTAGCAAAAACAGGATGAAAGGCAAACTTTGATATTACCATGCTGCTTTGTGTCACTGCAAAACAGCACTTTTTCATCCATGAACAACGTCAAGTGGTCCAGGGTCTCTGAAGAAATTCAAAAAAGGGAAGATTCTGCTAAGAACAGGAGAAGAGGGACTTGTGCCGTGAGATGGCCAGTCAGGCTGGTCTGATGGGGGCTGTCTAGTGGAGGGGCTGGCTGCTGTGTCATTCCTCAGCACAGCCTGCAGCCTGCACATTCCTTTTCACTGACAAAGAACGGGGACAATTTCCTTCAGCTGGTTCAGTGAAGGCTGTTTGTGGAAGGTAACAACGCTTAAATTTATGAGGGATATTCCTAAGACTGTTTCTGGGAGACAATTTACCATAATAATAGTCGAAACTGCAGATTCCTCCAGAAAAGAACATTTGATGTCTAACAGACAGCTGCTGATGTAAATGTTTCTGAAGAGTTTGTTAAGTATATGACATTGCCTTTATGGTAATGCAGAAATTATGTTGCTAGTAAAAGATTTGTTTTGATAGAAAAATCAGTGGATAAAGAATGGATGAGAATGGTGCCAAAGCAGGACCACTGCTATGACAAATGTGGTGTCAAGCAAGAGCAGCATGAAGAAAATCTATTAACTACATGAATTCACGGTTAGAGGCATATCTTGAATTTGTCATTTTAAGATGCTATTAAAATTAATGCCGTCCTAAGAGGTACTCCTGGAACTATGTGTAAAATTGCCTAATTAGTTTAAAAAAAAAAAATCCACTGAGATGTTAGATTTTGGGAGAGAGACAGTGAGCAGATAGGTATGCCACCAGACACTCATAAAATGGACTCTCCTCGGAGAGCAATGCTTTGTCTCTCATTTCCAAGAACTGCCTTGCAGCAGAATTGAAGAGGGAACTGAAGACCACAACTGCAAATATTTCAATTCTGAAAGGTATTCTTTTACTTATTAAAAAAGCATTTTACTGAATGGATTCATACCACAAATCAGCAGGTTTAATTAAGTAAAATAAATTAACCTCTTACTGAAACTCGCTTTCATTTGCAGATGGAGACCCTGAAATCAATGGTCACTAGTTTCCATGTCCATGATTTAATCTGATAGTGAAACAAAGGGAAACCCTGATATTCATCTCTGGCAAAACAGATGCAAACGTTTTCTAGATCTCTTTCTCTTCTTCCTTTCCCTTCCACTGGAGGACCCAGAAACAGATGTAATGACCTGGCTGTGGGATCTGTTAAATAATCAGAATAGATAAACCTTTGGTGCTAATATGGGAGAGACCAGCACCTTTCAAAGGTGGGATGGTGTCAGAAATAAAGAAAAAGCAGAGGCAGGTGCATGAGCTGGCTGAAGGGAAGTGCTGGAAATGCCAGCAGACAAAGGCAGAGAGAAGTGTGGGAGCAAAAGGGAACCTCCGCAGCACCAGGCTGCGGTAACCTGGCCCTTTTCGGGTGGGGTTGTTCCCTGAATCACCCTGCTCAGGGATGTTGAGTGTGGTTAGAGGTGGGGAGGGACCCAGCTGAGCATTTCTCCAGCCTAGACTGACCCTTTGGTGGCCCTGGATTTATCCTCCCACCATCAGTGGGTGTTCAAACTGTAGGTATGAATCTATGTATGGAGGGTGTTCATACCTGTAGGCATGCTCCTCTCTGCTGTGGCAGTACCTGAGTCAGCAGGTGAGAACACTGCCTGGTGTTGATATTCTGTCCTACTGATAATGAATTTGGGGATCCTCTGGGATTAGGACTATGTCATGTTGACACAGAGCTGTGGGGAGGGTTCCTGTGTCCCACTTTCACAGCAGCTATTGACACACACCCTTCTGTTACAATGATGCACCAATATTCAATACGAGCGTCTCATCTGACTTCAAACAGGAGGGGCAGAGATGTGGGGAGGGATGGGATTGGCCTGCTAATCCTAATAAAAGGAAGCCCATTGAAATGAGTAATTTTATAAACTACTGAGCACTCATGCTGAATAAGAAGTGAAGCCTACTGCTATTAGATGTGGCAATAACAGACTGCTTTGATTATTAGAGCCACCAGGAGGGAATACCTAGAAACCAATGCTGCCAGCGAACCACACTGACTCCAAGCAGGAGATCCTCTCAACGTGTAAGTGCAGCCTTCTTCCTGTGAGCATAGGGAGACACAGAACAGGGGCCCCACATGAACAGCTACAATAAACATTAGAAACCATTTGAGAACCAATTTTAATAGTTAAAATTTAATTTTTGTGATTTATATATTAATATTTCATGATTCTTGCTTATGGGAGACAACAGTTGTAACATTTACCAAGCTGCCACAATCCTCAGAATTTGCTTAGATAGTGATTTTGAAGGCATGTGCTGCTAATCAATGAGTTAATGATTTCTTCCATGCTGTAATCCATCATTTTATCACAGCACACAATTTAGCAATTTGCTTGTGCTAATTACTACAACAGCCAGAGCAGTTCTGAGCACAGCTTCAGGCTATGGCTAGAGAAATGTTTGCCATGTTATTTACATTTCCCCCACTTACCTTGGGAAAGGCCCAGAATTCAAAATACATGAGGAAAATTTACTAAGGTATCAGAGCTATTCATCTTGCAACCAGTGAGTTTCCCTCCATGACCACTGCAAAGGAGGCTTAAGGAAAGCTGCTCTCACTCCTGCAGCCACTGAATGCCCAGGCGTGAACAGGATTTAGGCAGGAACTGGGGACAAAAGGGGTTTCTTGCACTGCTGCTTGTACCAGTGAATGTGCTCAGGGGTCAGGGTTAATCACAGGAGCCAGGCAGTGCCAGGGACAGCAGACAGAGCTCTGGGTGGGCACATCGGGCGGGCACACATTTAGGATTTCTATTCTATCCTGTGTGATATTAGGCTGCTTTGTCCTCACTGAGGTCCAGGGTGTCCTGCTCGTCCACATGGGGCTGTTCACTGGGGGAGTTCCTCTCTGTGCTGCAGGAATTTACTCTGTTTAGGCACAGGAGGAGGATTCACTCTCCTCTGCACCAGCAGCGCAGTCAGCCCGGCTGCTGGGAGGGAGAAGGAGCCCTCGGGGTGCCCTGGTGCGGGATTTAACCCCAAGGGCGGGTGCTCCAGCGTGTGTGGGGGAGCTGCCAGGCACAGACACCGAGCCATCCCTCCCTCCCGTGCTGGGAGAGCCCGGCAAAGCCCCGTGTCCTCAGAGGAGGAGGCAGGTGCTGTCCCGGACGGAGCTGTGTGTCCTGGGGGGTGCGGCAGTCTCTCACCCCAGAGAGGGCACTGCGTGCTGCGGCTGCAGCCAGTTTGACCCTCCCGCCGTGCCCTGGCCCTGCTGGGAACCTGAAGGCGATGTTGAAATTGCACACTGTCACAGGACAATAGCTTTTAACCTTTGGCATAACTGCCCTCTTTAAAGTAGCACAGAAGACTTTCCTGACAAGGCCATTGCTGTTGAAAGGACAAAGGGAAAGTAGTTACTGTGTTCAGAACTGGGTTATCAAATTAGCTTCAGCCACTTTCAATTACAGAATCTTATGGTTTTGAAATGAGCTCTAAATGAGGGGCTATAATTCTTTGTCGACAGTGAGCAAAAAGAACGTAATCATCATTATTTAACAGGGGCCTACAGCCCAGCTAGCTCCCAGATAAGTTCATCCAAGAGAAAAAGGGATTCAATTGGTATAAGCAAGAAAAAGATTATCAGCTGGCCAGGCTTCAGTGCATTTCTTCATCCTGCAGCTAAGGAAGTGACCTTGGGATTCATCCAGGAGGGATTTACTCCCAGAGCCACCAGAATCACTAGCTAATTAAACATAAATACATAAGAAAAAATAGAGCAGTTGGGGTTGTCCCAGGCATGCATTATTCCACCTTTAGCTGGGCTTTGTTCTGCCAGGGCTGCTTCCTCTCTGCCTGAAGGCTCTTGCTGTTATCGTAATGGCATTGTTAAATCCTACCTGTCTGGTGGCTGCTGCTTTACAGGAACAAGGAGAGAGAAGAGCTGGGCTCATGCCAGTGGAAAGAAGGTTCATTTGTGAGATCAGCCAGCCTCCTGTAACAAGCCTACCTCACCTCATTTTCCCTGGCAGCAGGAGGGAGCAGCCCTTTGCTGTGCCATCCTCAGCAGCTGCAGGGCTGGGTGCCACAGGCCAGCTCGGCACCGCGGGCACCAGCAGCAGGTGCCACCCCTCGGGTGTGCAGGGGCACTCTGCAGGCTCTGCGGGGAGCTGCTGACATCCCATCACACCCTCACTGTCCCCTGGAGGAACCTACCCCCAGGTCCAAGAGAATGGCTGTCCCTCCCAGCCCCCCACGCCTGAGCGGGACCGGCCCCTCGGAGTCCATCTCCCAATCCATGTTTTCTATAGCCCGGCCTGGGAAATGGGTACAGACACATGAAGGATGCTGAGTTACAGTCTCTCTTTTCCTCAGTGCCTCCATCTGGAAATGAGGGACTGTGGTGCTCTGCATTTGGGCACAGCAGCTGCAGGGGTAAGTGTGAGAGGGTGAGGAACCTCAGGGTGACCAGCTTAGGATTCCACGTGGAAGTACGGGGTGCCGTGGATGTGTGCACCACGAGTCAGTCTGCACTCCTCCCCTCCACTGCACGCTCCTAACACAAAGTGTGAAGCCATCTGAGAGGTCTTGAAAGTGAATTCTGATCTGCCCTATCTTACATGAAGCTGAAGGTGTAATTACCCCGCCTAATCCCAGATCCACACAGCTACTTCATGAGCTCACACCAGCCCTAAGGCAGTGGAGAGAGAAACATCACCAGATTAAAACAAGGTGGGGGTAGAGAAGCAAGTTCTGAGCACTTTCTGTTACATTTTCGGGGAGATTTTACAGAACAGGTGGACGATCCAAAGGCCATTTTCTTTCTCCCGTTCACTTGTATTCAAAGGTCAAATTTACTGCCTCCTGGCTGTTGATAACTTTGGCCCAAATATCTGGGGCAAAATTCTGTCTCTGCTGAAGTTAAGGGAGCTTTGCCATTAATTTCAACAGGCCATTGCTTCTTTAATTTTTATTCTGTGTTTCTGAATCAACATTGCCCTCAGGCTTGGGAATGTATTTAGATTTACACACAGTCATGAATACAGACACAAATAAAAGTGACAGAGAAAGAAACCATTTCTTTTCAAGTCCCACAGCTTTTATTAATTTTTTCAGTCCTTGTTCTGTACATTAATTTTATTTCAACAAGATTTTTATTCTATACCAGCTACAAAATGGATATCTGGGGAAAACTCATGATATTTAACGATAGATTTGTTATTCCTGATGCTGTCAGGAATGCAGACATTGACTTTCCTGGTTTCCTTGACTGTTTTGTCAGGTTTATTCTTTTCATCATAAATGGAGTTTCACTGACAATGCCTAATAGCTGCTGGAATTGCTTTTAGGTTTTCCTTCGGGAAAATCAAAATATTTTAACTGAAAATTGAATTATTGTAGACAGTGGGAATATGGAGGTCAGTCCATTGTACAGTATCAGACTGCATCCTGAAAAGGTGCAGAACGTCTCCTTAATGGATGCATTGCTTTACAAAGGCTCATAGCATTTGCTCTCAACTTGCTGATCAGAATGGCAAAGAACTCTCATTTTAAAAGCTTAAAGTTGATAGGAAATCAAAGTTCCGGTTATCCCCGGAGTGAAAGCATTTGTTTTCTCACCAAAGATATGGATATTGGGAAGATCAGCATGTAGTTTGGGCACACTGGGGTAGGGTGCTGTGAGGAATACCAGAAAAGGAGTTTTGTTTGGGTGTTGAATGAACAAGCAGGGCTCAAGCTCACTCCCAGGGCTTTTGCCAGGCTCATGTGCTTCTTCCATGGCTTGGTTTCACTTCCATGAAACAGAGCTTGATCTTTCACCTTCCTTTTATTTATTTTTTTTTTTTTCTGTGTTGATAATTTACAGGAAACAGAGACTCTCAGGGGCTTGATTTTGTCTGGTCCACTTACTCCTGCTATTAATTTAAGTGTTATTAATTATAGACAATTCTGTTTACATCTGCCATTTCACAAAGTGCTAGTTAGCTCCTGGTGAACCCATCCTCAACACGGTCAGTGCAAGGAAGATAGTTCCAATTTTTAACCCTAAACACACAGGAAAAAGCCTTCTCTCAAGAAATCTGGGAAATTTTCTTCACTTTCTCTTTAACTTTCAATAAAGTGAAACCCCCATGCCTCCTGCAGAGAGTGCAGTACACGTGCACCCATAGCCTGTAAGAGGAATTAGCACTTCAGTGTGCAAAACAGAGGCAGCTGGCATGGCTGTGCTATGTTTACACACCTCATTCTCCCAAACCTCTGTTAAATGGTCTAATGAAACAAGGTGCTCTGAGGGAAAAACCCATTTAACAGAGTAACAAATCCCATTAGCCCAGTGGAGCTGGAAATCTACTGCATAATAAATTAACTCTGAATTCGTGGCTTTGAACATAAATTTCCAGGTCTAGGCTGATACATTTTTTAAGCTTGTATGCAGCTTGGCTAATAAGCTCTGAATTGGTTTTCCTTCATTTCCATCATACATTTTGATGATATTTTTCTCACAGTTTCCACTAGAGCAGCAGTTTTTATTGCTCAGTCCTCCTGCTACACAAGGAAGAGCTGCTGTTACTCAACTGCAGCAGCACTTTTGCATTTGTATTCAACAGTGAGACAGAAGATGCAAGGTACCACCCAGACCTGTAAGAAAAAGACTTTCCCTGTCCCAAAGGACAATCCTTTGGCAATCCAAGGCACTTTAATAATTAAAGTCCACATATACACCGAGTGGGGAGAGGAGAAATGCTGTCTCTGGGTGACACAGTCAGCTGCACGCAGTCTAGTTCAGACTGGAAAATAGTATTGGCTGTATATAGCTTGGTACCTTGCCCACAATAATAAGCCAGGAGACAGGTTTTACTGACCTGGATTTAATTCAGGACAAATGTGGCTATGCAACTTCCAGGCCAGATCTGCCCACTGCTCTGTGGGAACCTACTTGGGGCTCATCCAGCGTCTCAGCTTAAGGCTCTGTCATGTAGTGTAAGAATATGTTGTCTTCAGTGCAGAGCACATCAACTCTTGTCTTGAACTCTTGCTCCACTGGCATGCTGCCAGAGAGATACAGAATAGTAAACACTGTGAAATCCTGGTAGAATTCATGTGAGCTACCTCCTTTTCAGTTACTGCTTCTGACTCATCACTGTGGCTACATGGATTAAACAGTGAAGTCACCAAATCAAACTACTCAAATAAAAGCTGAATTTCCATCTTGTGAATCCAGGATGCATCCTGCAAAGCTTTTCACTAGCAAGACAGCTCAGCCAGGTTATATAATTGGCACCCTCACAAGCTTTTCATCTTTGTCTGAGTGGTACTCGAAAGGAGTGAAGTTCTCTCCTACCCTTGAAAATATCGATGAATCTCAAAGAGTTCTTGCTGCTGAATGTCCCACTGATCACAAGAAGCCAAGGGCACACAAAACCCCACCAACAAGAAAAGAGCTTCTGGAAAGACAATCTTTGTACTCTTTAAAGAAAAAAAATTATTTAAAAAATCAGTGATCCTCAGGAACATTCCCACCAAATTCATTTAGATCCTTTGGAACACTAAATCCTAACATACATGGTACAAGAGCTACAGATCTAACCCAGAGGCTATTTTTTTACAGCTCATATCCAGGAACAGCTGAAATGTGCTGTCTGCCTTTCTGTGGCAGGCTGGAGGCTTTGCCTGCCTGTCTGGGCATGCCATGGTGGTGTTTTGACCCTTTTGAAAAAATATTTCCAACCTCTCAAGGCAGCAGGTGAACTTGGGCCTTTGAGCCTGCTCTGCCTGGCCATGGGAGCATCTTCTGTGGCTTGAGTTCAAGCAAGCAGTGAGTCTGTCCTTGTGGGCTGACTGCACACACACTTCTGAGAGGCAGCAAGGATGCAGACAGTGAGCTAAAATCTAACTTACTGGGGTGAATCAATTCTGATGTAACTTCATGCATGTCAGTAAAATTACACTTCAGCCAGGATCTGTACATGCCGAGTACGTCATTGAATTTATTACTGTCTCCTACAGAGCAAGTGAGACGTTTCTGGGAGGAGAACTTTCAAGGGTAGAACACCATCATTGCCCCAGGTACCTCAGCAAGGTTACCTGGGTGGTGTAGAGAAATCTCTGTTAATATTCAGGCTCATCAAACCCTCTGCAGAGTGCCAGTCCCCATGGAGCAGGCAGGCACGTGGAGGAGAACTCTCTGAGCAGAGCTGTACCTGCTGGATCTCCTCAGCCAGCTTTTTCCCCTTTGCCTGTTTTTCTCACATGGGAAGAAAAGCCAAGCGCAACCTGTGCAGCAAACTAACAAGTCTCCATTGGCACGTGCTCCCAGGAGAATTTCCATCAGTGGCATCCATGGGGCGTGTGCTGGGGACACACAGAGCCTGGCTGGGTCTGGTGGCATGTGTCCACTTCCATCATGGAGTCCGAAATTTTCCATGTTCCACTGTGCATTTTCAGGATGTTAATGTCTGAAGGTCATGTTGTTTATCTTCTGTTTTATTTCCTGGGCTTAGCCGGACTAAATCAAGATGCTGGATTTAGAGTAGCTTGTGGAGAAGCAGGGAATTGCTAGTGAAGCATTTTTGTAGGTCTATATGGTAGAAAAATGAATCAATTATTAAATATTGTGAGGGGAAAAATCCATGAACAGTATTTCTGCTGTCATAAACTCAGATTGTTCAAATAACCTGCTGAAGAAGAAAATAATTCCAGGTGTTGCTTTAGAGAAAGTGCCCCCAGGCCTGTGCCTTAGCCCACTTTACAGAACCCAGTACCACATTAGGGAACTTGCTATTAGACATGGGAAGTAGAGGAGAGTGGGGCTCCAGAAGTCTGTTTTCTGAGTTTAAAATGATCATTACATGAGGAGAGTTTGTCTTCTACCAGTGTTTTAGGTTTGGGTTGATTTTTGAGTATCAGAGCTGTGTACAAGCGACTTCTACACTGAATTCACATAAGCAGCTAAGATGAACTTGGTTAGATGTTCTGTGTTGCCATCCTTAGCAAGAGCTAGTTCATTGTACCAAATTCATTGTACCACAGCAGAGCTCTGGTCCTTGTGAAATTTAATGCTCCTAAAAATGACAATTGCCATAAAGTTCACTGCACCCTGTTGTCTAATGTCTCTGCACTTCTGTCACTTGGCAATTTCCACACTGCCATTTTAGATGGTAAGCATTAACAGCTAGGACGTATTTTATTGCTTATTGAAGAGATGGAAGATTCATGGAGACTATTTCTTCTGGTGCATGAGAGGTTCATAGACTGCTTTGAACATGGATGTTAAAATTGGAATTGAACTCATCCATATTTCTAAATGTATACAGCAAAGATGAGCTCTCGTGGGCTGTACTTACAGCTTTACAGTAAGAAACTCCGCAGCTCTTCATGAGTTTCCTATGAGCATCACTTGATTATTTGAGATTTCTGAAACTATAAAAGCATTTAAGTATGGGGACATGCTTTAAGAGCTGCCAGCACTCAGATATTTTTATAAATAGCAAAGAGCATTTTTTCTGTTAAGGCAAAGTTCAAAAGAGAAAAGCATCTTGCTTTCTTCTGTGTGTATTTTTGTGCAGTAGTTTCTCAAAGGGCAGCTCCTAAAATAAAACCGTTTACAATAACCACCTCAGATAAAAACATTTCACTTCTAAGACTGAGCACAAAATTTTCACATCTTGCACTTGAGCTCTGATGTGCCTTGCTCCCATATTTTGCCCAGAGGGTTGGTTATTGTTCCCATTACCAATACAAATGGAGGAGCTTTTGTTTCAATTCAGGCTCTTCAAAGAAACTCTCTTTAAGGCATCAAGGTCTAGCCACTGTACTCTAACTATAGCTTTCTTGCTTTTCCACTTACTGTTTAAAATCTATTTTCTGCTCACCCTTTTATAACTTGAATATAATGGTATTTTTTTTCTTTTTTCCCCTGTTCTCCTTGCTCCTGTCCTTCTTGCTCTGCCATGCCCTTGTGAGGGTGTATTCTGCTTTGATTCTCTGCAGTACAACTTGAACCCTGGAGGATGCACAAGTGTGTCTGAAGAAAGAAGTACCAGGGCAGTAGTTCCCCGTACCCAAGAGATCAGCATTATTTCTAATAATGGTTAGATTTATTGTCAGGTACTACAAACCAGTGTGTTTTGGGGGAGTCCCGTTCCTTGTCTGTCGAGCCTGTAATTAATGTAAGCAATTGTTATCTTGGTTCATGTGCTCGTTCAGTGTTTCTGTGCTGCAAGTTCATTGTTCCACCAGTTGTCCCAGTGCTCTCCTAAATAAAATGAAGAAATGTCTGTTTCCCTGTGGTGGATGCAAATGAAGGAAGTGCTGCTTCTGACAGAAATTTCATAACAGTAGCAAAAATGACACATTTTCTTTTTAGCAAACTTAGACTTTCTCTTTGGCATTTCTGTACAGTTTTACTGTATCATATATGTACAATTTCAGTTCTGATGAGCAGTTCTGATGGGCATTCAGAACCCTGTTGCAGTATTTTATTGCTTTTACTTGGAATCTGATTTAGATTGACTACATTGGTGTATGTCTTGGTCTGCTGAAGTGAAAGTGTCATTTTCCTAATAGAGTTTTGTTCTATGACTGCATTGCTAATGGCCTGGTTACACTGCTTCCTAGGAACAGCCTAATTAAAGGCTTGACATTGAAAAAGTGATTAAAATTTGCATGGGGAGATATTGAATTAATTTTTTTTTTTTTCCCGGTGAGTTGATAAGTAATAACATGCATTTTGGTAAATATAGACCTCTGCTCCAACAGACTTGCTGGACAGAAGCATCAATTCAAAGGCTGGCATTTATTTCTCACTGGTTTCTTTAGCATGTGTTTGAAGTCAGCCAGATATTACAAAGGATGTATCCAGAATAGGGGGTGAAACCTTTCTGACAGTATCTTGCAGGATCAAACCTATAACCCTGCATATGTATTTACTTTTGAATATACCTTTGAGGTTTTAAAGGATGCTGCTTCATGAAATTTCCTGTGTGAATCACTAATCCAGGGTTAGGGTCTGAGTAGTCTCACCTGTACCAAGCAGTGCACACCTCACACATCATCTCCACGGAAGAAATAGACTATCAAACCCAGACCAGTAACACTGTTGGAATCTGTCCTGTTGTTGGCTGGCTGAGTGTTTCAGTACTCCTCATGCCAAAGCTGAATTCACCAACATGTATATATTTAAAAGGCACTTATTTTTGCAATAAGCATGGAACAGGCCCCTGTACGGACACAATGGAATAATTCTTCTTCTCAATGCGACTGTGTGGGCCTAAGTAAAGTTATAGTAATCCAAATTAGTCATTGATGTATGCAATAGGTGCTGCAGAAGTACTGGAGGGAGCTTTCTTCCTGCTGTTGCATTGTCAGAGGAGTGTTCATCTAGCTCCCCTAACATGACATATGATGTTTTCAAAAGGATTCAGACCTTCAGGCAACTTTAAGCTCATCTCTGGTGCTTAAAATGCGACATGTAAATCAACTATGGGCAATTATAAGCAGTGCCAGGAGCACTGCAGGCACATGACTGAGTGCATGGTAGGGAACAACATTCTGTGCACTGAATGTCCACGGAGTTCAGTAGTGCCAGTTCATCTTCCCTGCTTTAAAGCCGTGTGTGTACCTGTGCAAATTTCTGTATTACTTATCTCTGCTCAGGGAAGAAGGAAAGGCTCACTGGTCATCACCAACTCATGAGCAAAATAAACCTGGAATTATCATAATTTACATGTTGACTGTTTCCATGTCTCTTCTTCTGAAGTGTGCCTGCGGTACTGGGTGTAAGTAGGTGTAACAAGAATTTCTGCTTTAGCATATCAGGCTTAAGTAGAGAAGGCTCTTGTTGCTGTCTCATAAATACATTCCATTTTTTCTGGGGAGATAATATATTTGAGGGCTTGAATACCAGACTTCTAGGAATGCAAAATTCAAATGTTTGAGGATCTGCTAGCCAAATGAACAAAGCTGCCAAAAAAAGGGCAAGTGCTCTTCTTGTTATAGAGTCAGAAAGGGAAATCTGTGTGTACCATAATTCTGTTGAAATTCCAAAGTTCTGCTGTGAAGCTGAACTTCCAAAGTTCTGAGTAATTCCCTATAGAAACAGAAAATCTTCTGCATGAAAATCTGACTCATTTCAAGCAGGGAAACTTTATATAAGACACAACTTGTCTCTTATATGTCTTGATTCTTGTTAACTTTCAACAAGAATCATTCCTGGAGTTAGATTTTAATCTTATAAATACAATGGAGGAAAAGCTCTCTTGAGTGAACCGGGGAGACCTTAAGCAATTCCCTGCATTTCCTGCAGACAGGGTATATCCTGCACTGGCCATCCCAGCCTGACCTCTCTACTGTCCAGTTTTGTTCACAGTTAACTGAAATATGCTGATCTGAACAGAAGAGAGGGCTCTGTATCAAGGCAGGCACAGATCTGTACTAATTTATTCCTGTACCCGTGGCCCCAGAGGTCTTTAGTACAGTTGTAGACAGCCAGAGCCAAGAGAACGTTGTGTGGCTCCTTGGGCATGGATTGGAGGGAAAAAGAAAAGCCACTGAGTGTATTTTTCACTGTAGCCATGCCTGTGTTGTGGGGTTGTTTGTCCTGAGCTGCTCTCTGCATCCATGGTGCAGAGCAATGGCCCCTGGCAGTGTCCTTGCTCCTGCAGCAGGACCTTGCATGCCAGTCTGTCTGAGCAGGAAACAGCCGCTGCATTGCTGCTGGGAAGCTGCTGTACCATATGTTTATGAGCTGCATTAACAGCAAGCCTGGGTGCCTTCTACTGCCCCCTTCACGTGCTTTAAAGCAAAAATCAATTATGGTTTGGCTGATGTGTTTGTTTGTTTTGTTGGGGGGGATTTGGTGGTGCTGATGGTTTAATATATTACAGGTTTTCTGGTCTTTCTTTTTCGGTGGACTGGGACCAGATTTTTTGATTTGTGCATGCAAAGTACATGGAGAAAAGTCATCCCTCACCCTAATAAGCTTTTTTTTTTTTTTTTTTTTTTTTTTTTTTTTTTTTTTTTTTTTTTTTTTTTTTTTTTTAAAAAAACAAGCCAGAGTAAAATTCCCCTGTTAAATTGGATTATGATCCCATTGACTGGACTGGAGTTGCTCTTCCTGGTTTCTGGTTTCTTAGGATCCGAAGGCATTACTTGGTCAATGCCAGGGTTTTTAGGACTGCTACAATGCAAATGAACAATGCCACAAACTTTCTTTTCCCTATGCCCAGATAATGGTGGCAGTATATCTGCATAGGCAGGGTGCTAGTGTGGATAAATTCAACCCTTGGGGAAAAAATAAACAACTTTATTACACCTCAATGCAACTGAGCAGGAACACTCATTTTTTTCAGAGGCTTATTAAACTTTGAAAAAGCATAGTGTACAGCAGCAGGAGGATGTGCTGTGGGTATGTGATTACTGGCCTCAAATGATCTCTCTGGGCACAGCGGAGGAAAATGAAGAAACCTGCACAGGTGAAACACAGAAACCAACAAAGCCTGTCCCAAAGACTCTCACAAAACCATATAATTATGGGAAGCGTGGAGCCTTTGCAGGTGTTGGTCTAAGCAGTGGTTGCAACAATTGAAGACTTAGCAAGAAATCCTCTTAGCCTGGGAAGTAAATTTTAGTGGCGTGTGGGCTTACATTCTTCTTGCCTGTCTTCAGCAGCCGTCTCTGCCCGAAAATAATGAAAATAATGACAGCTTGACATTCAAGAGGAGCTGCCTGGCTTTGGTACCTCCCTCACATGTCACAGCAGAGTTTCCCCAGAGCTGCTGTGCTTCCAGCCCTCGGTGAGACGGGAGTGTAGCTCTGGCTCTGGGTGGATGTCTGCTGGCTTAACACAGTCTCCCTGATGGTCATAGTAAATGAGGACACATGGGACTTGGTGAGCAAAGGCAATGAATAATGCTAAAATTGTAAATAATTCACAGCCTTTATGCAGCTCTCTGCACATCCCACGCTATGAACACATGAAACACACCATTCCAGTAATTTCAAACATCAGTGGGGGAGCCAACCTTGTTCAGTGTTATTCTATTAGGCAATTGTTGTACGTATTTGACACAGAAAAAATGGTTGGGTTTCATGATGCTGCTGAGAATCCATCACTGCTGGTCAAGGCCCCGTGTGCTAGGCACTGAAAGAGAAAACAGCCTTTCCTGGGAGAGTTTCCAGTCAAAAATGAATGTCAAATGGATGTGCACAATGCCATGGTTATGGTTACACTGCACAGCAGCCCTCCCATTAGATGTTTCTTGTGGATGGCCCAGGAGAAGAGGGAACTGATATTTGCATGTGCCAAGACTCTCTTTGCACAGTTACTGTTCAGCAGAAATGCCTGTGCAGGAGGAGGGAGCTTCTTACTGGTATGGTGCTCTCTCTGTGTACATATATGTGTGTGCAGGGGGATTTGTAACATACATAGTTATATACTGCTGGTAATAACCACACTGTGCAAAGGAAGAATCATAAATAATGAAGGGAGAATGAGCTTTAGGCAACCTAATTAAAAACCTGCTTTCTTTATCAGTTAGCATGGTAATCTAAGTCAACCTCTGGCTCTAAAGATTTTCACTGTACTGTGAATGAAATTAATCATCTGTTAAAGAGTACTTTCTTTAATTCTTCACCTTGGAAAAAGACTATGGGCTAGAAGTGGATTTTGGAAGAAAAGTAATAGAGGCAGCTGGGATTAAAGTTTGGGTTCTGTTGTAATTTGGTGGTACATTCTGTGTGAGAAGGAAACACCCTGCATATTGCTTTCTGTGTGGGTACCTGCTGATCTGGAGTTCTTCACACTGAGCCATTTGCACCCAGGGCAAACTCTTTTCATGTAAACTTCCTCTTTTGAGTCCAGTGCTTCTGATAAAGCCTTCTCTCAATTTTATCTTCTTTTAACTGACAAATTGTTTTTCTCTCACCCTGAGACACTATTAAGGTTTCAAACAGTTAATTTAGACTTGTGTTTTGATTGACTCTGTCTGGTAAATGTAGGAAAAGAAGAGAGCAGTTATTTTCTAGAAATATTAGTGCTTTTAAACCTTCCACTGCTGAATGAACTAGATCTTCAATAAAAGTTACTGTGTGCCAACACACGTGAAATAATTGGTACAGAGATTGCAATAGCTTAGATCTCTGCTAAAGTGTTGCTGATGACTTGGATTTAGTAAGGTCTGCCTAAGACAATTTTTGGGTCCTGTTCTTGTGATGAGAGGATGTATAAGAAAATAAATCTCCTTTGTGACTAAGCTGACTATTTGTAAAAAGAGACATTACTCTCTAAAACATCTGTAGGGTTTTAGTCAAGTTTGCACCAGCTGCAAATCTGTTGCAGGGTGTTTTCTGTGTGTTGAAAGGATTTACCATTATGATTTTTTTCTCTTAATATTTTCATACTTTATGAAGTTTCTAGATTAATTTGGTGACAGGAAGGGGAGGTCTGGAAGAAAAGGAGAAAGATAATTAGCCTTTATGTAGCAATCAGGCATGCCAAGTTCTCTTGAATTATTAAACTTAATTAGTTTCATTTATTATTCCTGCAGGCTACAAATATCTGTATTAAATGCCAATCTAAAGTGTGGTATGTTTGATCTGGTGGGAACATGGATTTGGTAATATACTGCAATGCCACTAATTTCTGAATAAACCCATGATTCTGCTATGCTCTCGTACAACAAATTGTAAATGTAGTTTCATATGACGCTGGTGGAAAATAAGAACATCTTAAAATGTATTCAGCATTGTGTGACACATCAATCGTACAGAGGATGTTTCAATCTGTATTTCTGAAGTTATTCAGGTCTTGATTTCACAAAACCTTGTATGTGTGCAGAACATTGCTCATGGCTTGCAACAACCTGTGCAAAGCTTTTTATAGGTAGCACTTCTCCAGGCATGACCTGGCTTCTGAAAAGCGATGTTTTTCCTTGATTTATGGTTATTCCCCTCACAGGGTGTTGGTTAAATCTTGGTAAATAATACAGATGCTATTTCCTGGTGAGAAAATACTTCCTCTCATTTTTACTGTGCATGTGGCGATTTGGCCCCTGCCCTGTGCTAACTGTGCTGCTGAAAGAAAAAAAAAGGAGAAAACACTTTTAGCTGTGCTGGGCAAGGAGTAGCCTGAACAGAGAGGAGGAGACTGGCACAGAGCTTGTCACTTTGTGGAAGGGTCAGATGGCCACAGACACCAGGTCTGAGCCAGCAGCACCAGCTGGTCACTCTGCAACGCCTGAGTACCTTCAAGGGCACCCACCCTGCTAAGGACCCTCTGAAAGGAAAGCTCTCATTTAGGCAGAGTAGAACAGGTGTGGAAATAATTTGGTGTGCAGTAGGAATGGGGTTTTTTGCATAGATATTATTTATGTTTTTTAGATTTTTACATATCAACTTTTAAAGTGAAGATTTTTCAGAATTCTAGGTGCTTTTTGCCAGTACTAACTTTCCAGCTAATTATTTGCAGAATGCCATAAACCAACTCCAAAGTCAGAGAAACAGCAAGTACAGGAGAGCTGGCTAAAAGGCAGAATTGTATTGAAGTAGGCCCAACTCAGTCACTTAAAAATTCATTGAAGCCTACAGTTATCTAATTTTGCAAAGAACAGAATCTCCTAGCTCAGCTGACATTTCAGTACTTTATCTTCATTTTGCGGCTCAGGTGAGATTTTTCTAAACGTCACAAAATAGTGACTTGATTCAGCTTCTTTCTTTTGACTACATCCAAACTAAAAAAATGTAAAAAAAAAAGTCTTGGATCCATTTTACAAGTCAATTCATAGTCATGGTTGATTAAAAAAGGAAGGGTAATAAAAATTTCCTTAAATGATGGGCCTGTTCCTGGCCATGTCAGCTGATCATCCTGTTTACTGTTACCGTCCCTTTTTGGCAAGACAGCATGCACTTCATTGCATTCTAGCTGCAAATTAATCTCTGGCAAAATAAATAATTAGTCCTGTGTATTATTAAAGGCAGTGAAAAAGCAAGAAAGCAATTTTCATTCTAATGATAGCTCTAGCTAGAGGAGAGTAGGCAAAATAATGGAAAAGGACAAGAAATTTGCCATAATTTTGTTAGCAATTGAAACTGGGAAAAGGGACTAAGACATAGAAGGGGAAAGACTATAACAAAATGAATGATGAAGTTTTGCCACTCTCTATTTTATTCAGTTCATACCTGCAGCCCTACTGACTGAATGATTTACAGCCTTATCAGCTGGATTTTAAATTCTTCTCACATTCCAGGGATTTCAGCGTTCCCGCAGGACTACACTGCATTAGTGCTGTAATAATGCTGCCATTTGCTATTAATTACCACCCTGCACTGTTTCAGTGATGTGATGGATTTTGGTGTAGACTGTAACCGGTCATCCTTTTTAATTACCAAGTAAGGGTGATGTATATTTCCCTAGAGGTTTTGTTTTCTCACCCTCTATTGAAATATGCCCAAAGGTTATCAACAGGATAGTGAGAGATTTTGTCTTTTAAACACGACGGACAGAATGAAAGGATAAATAGGCAACAGTAGCATTCTAAAACGTAATTTCTTACTATTTCTCTCTCCTGGGACATTGTTTCCATGCTACAAACAAAGCCTGTCTGTCCAGGACAGAATTTTGAAGGCTAGGGCTTTGGGGATATTACTCTTTTGTAATGCTCTGCACACAAACCCGAATCTCCCCTGTCAGTGTGTCACAAGTAGATTTCACTGTTATATTGAATGAATCTTAACTATCTATTGGCATTGTTAGGTCAGCAATAACCTAGAATAATGACACTTTAGAATTAGAATAATGACACTTTAAGTTATCAATAGCTTTGCTACTGGCAGCAGATTACAACACAGTGAGCACGGTGCTTTGATCTGGAGCATGGGCCTCTGCGCATTGCAAAATTAATTACCCTAAAAGATTGTATCTGCTCCTTCCTGCTCTCATGAACTAATGACCCCCTGAAATTAAAACTTTCATGTTTATGCCTTTTGGGTAACCGTGTTGTCTTTGAATGAATCATGTATATTAAAAAACAATTTCTTCAAGTGATCTTCTAATTCACATTCATACATGGATTTGTGCCACCATCTTTAGAAGGCATAAGATGCTTTTCCTGTGGAGGTTAGAGAGGGGAAGGTAAGAATATGTGCATTTGAGAGATAATTACATGAGTGGCCCAGGTGGGAGGGTGTCCTTAATACACAAAATAAAGCACAAAGATGATCTTGAAAGGGATCTATTGATATGAACTGCAGAGAGGAGAGGTAACAGGAAAATCTAAAGCAACAGCCAAAATTTCACAGTCAACACAGAAGGCTTTAAGGAAAGTGACTTCTAATGAATCGCCGAGCTAAATCACTAAGAATCATACTACAAACTTCTCCAGAGGGTTTAATTGTTTCTTGACAAGGAACTAAATTCTGCTATAAAACCAGCTGCATTTAATAGTAATTATCATCATTTTGTCTCTCACGGAATGTGATAAAATACCTGAGTCTTTAATCAAAACTGAGCACGATCCAGGTCACTGCCAACAGGCAGCTCCTGCTTGCTCTGGAGTAGTCCCAAACTCCTCAGTGCTAAATCTATACTGATGCTGGTGTGGAAAAGCTGCTTACACCAGCTTGCTCTGAACATCTTTATGTTAAAGTTAGATCACAAATGCCCAGTTCTGAATGCTTCTGAGTGCCTGTGATACAAATTGATTTAATTTAGGGTTTGATTTTTATTTATTTATTTCTCACTGGAAATGGGATCTGTTTACTCAGCAGATGCTCAGCTTCTGTCAGGAACTGAACTCTAATTAATTTTCTGTATGTATTCTCTGAGTGGTTTTCCAATATGGATGAAGCTCTTGAATTTAAAAACACTTGTAAGATCAAAATATCTGAAAATGTGCTTTTTAAAATCAGTTATTATAGGAATCAGCACTAAGCTGAAAATAAAATCAGATTCTTCAAGAAAAAAAAAGGATCTGCAGTCATTCTCCAGATTTATGTTCCTTCACAAATCTAGACAGAAAGTCAGATATTGGCAGACTGGGTATAACACTACCTAAATCCAGTAAATAGTTAGATAGGCAGTAAACACACATAAACTGTTGGCAGAAAAATTTTAATCTTCTGGGTTGACCTCAGACTAAAAAAACCCCAGACCTCAAATCCTTCAAATCATTGGCAAATTTATTGGAGAAAATTAATAGAGGGAACATCTTGGCATATCTTCCTGTGTTTGTGGGGCCAAGTTCTGCCATCCAGCATGGCTGTGTCCTAGATGGGATCCTCTGGGATCAAAGCTTAGTGTAAATGTCTGTGAAAAGCTTTGATCAAGGCTCCAGCTGCCCTTCCTAAATCTGAAGTTCAGGAGCAGCAGGCTCTCCAAGCCCCCAAAGCACTCTGCAGTCAGAGTGCTCAGTGCTACACTAGCAGAGTTTTGGGTTCTCCTGGTCCTGTTTACTTAACAGAGACCATTCAAAAGCAGGAGGTTTTATTTGGGATTGATCAGTGTGTCCTGGGTAGGTGAAATATATACTTTAGAAAATGTTTAGCCAAGGAAAATGTAACACTTGGCACCTCGTCCTAACTAAATGGCACATGGAGCCAGATAAAGTGCAGAGTAGGAGCTTTTGCCATACTTGTGAATAAAAACACAAGTCTAGTGGGCATGAACTCACCTCGTGAAAGCAGACCCTCTCAAAAAGTCATCCAAGTGTCCAAAAAATAAAATATATATATATTATCCAAGGGCTGCAGAAAACAGACTGGCAAAGAGGGTGGTGTGTGCTCTTACTGTAGTCTGATAATGTTTTCCTGTCTTATTAAAAGTAATGAGCTTCTATGAGAAATGAACCAGGGAAGATTTTTGGCAAGGGGTAGAGAGGAAAGTCCCCAGTCTGCCCTCCTGGTGCAGAGCAGGGGCAAGCCCTGAGTGCTGCCCACACACTGAATTCAAACTGAATGCACCATTTTTTGTTGAAGTGCTGAACAGATCTCCACCCTTGCTTATTTGACAAAGCACATTAACACACTGCTTCATTTCAGATGATGCAAATGGAATAATAAATGCTGATTTCAGTCAACTGACTGGCTGGTGTGAGAGAGAAAAGTGGCTGTATTATTCTCCAGTGTCTATTATATAGGTCCTTATATAATTCCCTACTAGTAATTAATTTATCTTCTTTCTTCATTTTAAAAGCACTTTGAAATAGCAAAAAAGGTGTAGATTCTGAACCATATTTGATTTTTTTTTTTAAATAAGTCAGGCAACAGCTTTTAAATCTACTGTATTAAGAGTCATATTTTGAAGAGATGCTGCTGTTAGCCGTGGAGTTGTTCTTTGTTACAGCACTTCACAGCCAACAGATGAAGTCAGATTTCTGTAACTGGCAGTTGTGAGGCTTCTAGAAATGTTCCTGACATGTAGCTATCCGCAGCTGGTGCTGTTTAGGGTGGGAAGCAGGGAATGCAATCAGGAAAGTGGCAACCAAGAGGGAGCAAAATTCCCACCTAACTTCACTCTCTTTATTCCAGTCTTCATAAATATATTAGGTACCATTTCTGTGGAGGAATTTGCAAACAATGAGAAGATAAATTCCTTTGACTCACAAATCCAAAATCAAAATGACTGTGAACAACATTTGCAGTAGAAGTAAATATTAAATTAGATGCAGGGACATTACAATATCTGACCTTCATTTAGACCTTCAAACTGACCTGTTGGCTTAGAAAAAGAAAAGCACAATTTTCATACTGAAGTAATGAAAGCAGGAGATGTTCAGTATTTCATAGGAGGTAATATCTGTTTACTTACAGAGGAGGTGATTTGCTCTAATGACTTAGAGAAGTCTCTTACAGTACTTCAGTAAACTTAAGTTTATTGCCAGCAGGCTGAGGACTCAACATGTCTCTGATACAATATTAAAGCCAGAGCTCACCCAGCAAAGATAGGTTTGATCAGTCAGCTGGAAAGATGTTCTGAAAGTACATAATTCAATACAATATAAGCAGGGATGGGGACAAGGAAGACAGTTACTTTAATGACACTGACTGCCCTAAGAATTAAAATCAGAAGAGAGGATTTAAAGCAGCACAGATATTAATGGACCATTGAAAAGTAGCTGTGATGGAGAGCACATCCCAATTTCTTGGTGTGATCTGATCAGCAGCAGATACTGCAGCTGTGCAGACAGTGCCTTTCTCCTCCACTGAGCTTGATGCTGGCCGATGACCTGCAGGTTGGTAATTAATATCTATCTGTGACTGGCAAAGTTTGCACTAAATATGGAAAAAAGGAACGTAGGTGAAAAGGGAAAAAAGGGAAAAGGAAAATGGAAAAAAAAAATGCTCAAGGGTTTTTAAACTGCTCGCCATTTCCCTGAAATCAGCAGACCTATGTACCCCTTATTTTAAAAGTCTCAGCCTAAATCTGTAAAGGTACAAACAGGACAAAAATAATGTCCTCTCCCCTTACCCCCCATTTCAGTTTCTCCCAAATGTGTCTGGAAAGATGTTGCTGATGTAGCAAAGGTGTCTGGAAGAAGGAGGATGTTTCTGTGTCCAGAAAGCACAGGATGGCACAGGAGGGAGTGGTGCCAGAGTGGCAGTGCCGGGGGTGAGCTGAGGTGAGCCCAGCCTCCCCCTGCCCTGGCAGGACCGTGTGATGTTTTACCCATTGACAAAGTCTTCACGTCACCACAGAGACTCATGGCCTGTGTATAGCTTTCCTGGAGCCGTTCTGGGTGTGATACAAAGCTTGCTGTGAACTTGGCAGCGTGGCAAAACAGCTGTCACCTGCAAGAATCTGTCAGTCCTAAATACTAGAAGTATCTTTTGAAATTGCCTTTGTAATTGCCCTGTTGTTGCATTGAACAGATGCGCAGATTAGAGCTGCTGAAAAGTCTCTTAAATAAGGTCAAAAAATGCATAAGCAAAGAAGCAGGTTTAAAACCACTGAGAGAATCTTTAAAAATATGATAAAATTAGTTTCAAGCCTGATTCCTCACTGGTGTATAGGCAGCACTCTGCTGATTGCAGTGGACCTGACCCAGTTTTCACTTGCACAAAGCCAGAACTTGGTGCTCTAATGCAGCCTTGCCCTGACACTCTGCACAGCATCTCTGTGTGTGTGCCTGCAGCAAGTAATGCAAGTAATGCAGTGCTGCAGGGCCAGTTGCAGTGGCGGCCCCGGCTCTGTGCTCAGCGTCAGGTTCTGCGCTTTCATGGGAGATCTCTTTATGTGAGGATCTGCCCATGATTTCCACTACGCTGAAAAGAGGTCTTTTGTATCTTAAGTAGGGAAGGAGGTGGTTAGTGAAGTACTTCTAGAAGTGAGGTTGATTATTGGGATGATGTTCTGCCTTCATCCTGCAAGAAAAGCTGTCTGGAGTTAATGGCAGTGGGAGTGAGTCAGCCTTGTTGCATCACATCACCCAGCTGCTCCTAGACAGGGAAAACATGTGAGAAGGTTTTATGTATTGAGTTTCAGTATATGCTTGCAGCATTGCACAATTCATAGCAGTCTCCTTCCCCTAAAGATATAGATCTTCTACATGGGAAGATTACCACACAATCTATTATAAAACCGTGCATCTTTAAAGTGTCATACTGCAATATCGTGGCGTGTAAAACTGTTCTTTATTTTGGGACACCCTTTGCTACTCAAAATAGACAAGTTAGCAGCTTGACAAAGAGAAGCTTTGGGGTTTTGGTTTTATGAACTCGCTGGCCAACACCTCACATGAAGCTGTTAATTTCTTTGGTCATAAAGCAAAGACTGAGGTGTAAAATGGCTTCTGGGCAGATGTTGTGTATAATGAAATCTTAGTCCGTGGATTTATTCTTGATTCATTATTCAAGCCTTGAATCTGATTCCTCAGGTGTGGAAAATGTTTGGTTTTCCTCTTAAGACCGGGGAAAGGTGATTTTCACGTGACGTAGGATGTGTTTATTGCCTGCTTGCCCCATTCACAATTTTGTTATTTTGCAAACACGTTCTTTTTTCTGATTTCTGTTCCCCTGAATCTATAGCATGAAAATACTTGATCTATTGTTTTTGATGCCGACTGTGCTCTGTAAACAGCGGTAGGAGGCATAGTAGACGTGACCTTTCCAGGCTGCTAAGTAACTCTGTATGTTTCAGTATCCTGGAAACTTTAAAATGCTTCTAAATGTGAAGATCACAGCTCATTCACATCTCTAATGAGAGTGGGAGGTTTTATGTCTTACTGTAATTGTTTTGGTCCTCAGCCCGCAAGCTGGGTTACAGCAGGTGGCTGAAACACAAGGAAGCAGCCTGAGAGAATAAGCAGCACTCTGTGGTTCTGATAGATTTGGTCCATCACAAAACCACTGGACCAAAGCTCCTTCAAGTCCCACCAGCCTGCATTTGTGTGTTCTTGGGCTTCCCTTAGTTTGAGTGGGCTGCAGAAGTGCACTTCCTTGGAGTCTCCAGCCCCATCCTGACCCCGGTGTCAGTCTGTTATCTCCTCCATCCAGAAGTGGCTTCCAGGATGAATGCCCCTGGCCTGACTTTGTAGATGCTCCTTCTCCCAGCGCTGATTTTCCAGTCCCATTGGGTTCACAGTTCACCCCTCTAGGAGCAGGTGTTCGAATCATGTGGGGGTTTTAAGGCTGTGCATTTAATGCAATTTAAGACTGTGCTGTGCATTCAGCACCGTGAGCAGAGGGCTTAGGAACAGGAAAAGGGTCAAAATGAAGGTGCTTTGAGACCCACTGCTAGGATCTGCTGAGGGCCTGGCTGAGGCATCAAACACTGCTTTTACTTCTACTGACCAGGGGCTATTTTAGCACAGAAATTGGTTCTGTCCTGAGTTCAGAATCAGTTTCTCTTCTCTGCCCAGTCCTCCTCATCACTTGAAGCCTTGCCTAATTAAATTCAGTGTGCTATCAGTGTCCCAGACCATGCAAAAACCTCTGTGGGGAACTTTGGATCAGCAAAAGTAGTAGTCACATGTTGGTGCAAACATCTGAATTTCTGGTTGCTTTCCAGTGCATTTCTGCAAATGGCTGATATTGTGCTTCAGAACACATAAAAAATTTAAAGAATCACTACATGCTAAGTTAAAAAAATACAATGGAGTTCTGTGCACTCAGGGAAATTATTGAAGCAATAAGGAATAATGTGTTTGCAGATGAGGCTCCAGAACAAGCAGCGCAGAGCAAATCAATAATGTCATACTTCTTGCCAGATTCAAAATACTTGTGGAAATAGCTACAGAGTGAGAGGGGAAAAGGTTTGTTTCAATCAATCATTCTTGTATACTGCAATATCACAGAGCAAACTAACTCACTTGCTAGGGACTTTAAGAGCTTGAAAAGCATTTAATCAAAAATGTTCAGGCATTGTTTATCCTGAAGACTCATTATAAAGGGAATACGTGGTGGATACAGGGCAGGCAGGCTGAACCAGCAAGGTCCTGGATGCTCTCCTTGCACATCCTTATGGAAAAAGCTGGGAGCCTGACTTTTGTCCCGAGCACCTCACTGCATGTTCAGCCCGTGAAAGAGTGGGAGGAGTGCCCAGCTGGGGTGCACCGCCTGGGAGGACCTTGCTTTGTGCTGTAACGTTTCTAATGCAATATTGCACTGGAGTCCAGCTGTGACTCTTTCTCTGCTCTCTGCCAGCTGTTACGGGGACTCAGGGTTAGCAGCCCTGTCTTGGGTAATTTACAGTTTAAGCAGTAAGTGTATGCTTGAAGCTGGGGACAGCTGTAATGAAATTAAATGCCCTGCTCTGGAACCTTGTAGTGGAACTGAGAATTAAAACCAGAACTCATAAATCTGGGTCTCCTTTAGAGACAGCACCAAGCTAATGCCAACCCCCCGAATTCTGGATTAGCATTTCTCCCTGGACCCTGATGTGATTGAGAGCAGCTCAGGTTGACGTGTTTAGGGTCAGAAGAACATTAAAAAATATAATTCATGGTGCAATAGACAGACAGAAACACTGGCCCCATAGTATGATCCAGGGAATGGCTCAGGAGAGACTGTGCAGATGCACAGGAGCTCTTCAGAGGCAGAGCAGCAGAAAATGCTCTGAACTTAGGGCTGGTTTATTTAAATGATACCTATTTTGAACGTGTCCATGGAATCTCAGTTCATCAGGTGTGCTTCCTGTTTCTTTAAATAAATCTCCATTAAACAAAAAAAGAGAAAATCATGGTAACAAGATCTTTGTCTTCCACTGTACCTAATGAAGTAACAGAAATGATGATTTCTGTGGCATACACACTCCCTGAAGCAACCTGTATTTATCTAGAGGAAGCAACAGTTTCCCTCTTTTTTCGTGCCAGTATTTTATTCATGAAAATGCAACAATTCTAGTTTCATCCAGTTTTCATGTTTTGAAATACATGTTAATTCTGATGTGGAGCAATACGAACCCCCTTTTTTAAATGTGAATGTAGAATTGCCATAATTTGTATTTTCAGAATGAAGGTCCATTTTTCTGTTGGACATCAAGATGCACGTTCTCTCTCACTTGCCCTCTAACTCACACACTGAGGTTCACAAACTTAGGTCATTTTTCATCCCAGGTATCCCTGGCTTGGTCAGAACAAGGAACTGAAATGGTGCCTCCCTTTGTCCTATGATACAGCCATCTCACTCTCTATTTATTTTTTTTAAAAAGACAACCTCATACTAATTCATTGCCACAAAATATTTAATAAAAGGGTACACTTCTACAAAATCCTATTAAACCAGAAATCTTTCGATGGCTATAGTCAGACTGTCTTGCTGTTTTCTTGAAGGTCATCTAAAGGCTAGAAGCACTCCAGGTTTAGGAATGAAAACTGTCATCTTTATTCATTTTGAGTAATAGTGAAAGGAGCTAGAATTATAAATTGAGATTCAGTTCTTCCTCCTTCAGCTACTGAATCCAAAGAGTTGTATAAAATGAGATCCATCTTCTGATTACTCAGAACAGAATTTTCAGCTTCTCATAAGGCAGGTCAAACAATGCCCAGAAAGTTTCCCCTCCTTTACTTAGGCCATTAGAGAATTAAATTGATTGCATCATTTTCAGCATCATTTCACAACAGTCAATAGTCCATCTTCCAAATTGCATCGGTGCCTCATACCATAATACCCATATGGAAAACGAAGCAGCTGCCCCTTCCTGACACACAAGGCATTTAAAATTCTCCTACAGAAAATTATTCAAACACAACAGTAAAATGGCAGCAATTTACCGTCTCTTTTTCTCCTGCAAATAGATTGTTCTGTGAGAATAAAATTATTTGCTGTTGTCCTTTTTTCTTCCCCCGTGTGCCTAAATTCACCATTATGTAAAGAAGTTTAGATCAGAAGAGGATAGACACAGTAGCTGTGCTGTCGTGGTCACAGGCACCAACTGAATAAAGCAAAGTCAAGAAGTCGGCTTGGAGGCTGGGAGGAATCAATTCTGACAACGTGCTGCTCTGTTGAACTGTGTGCCTTCTAACCTGGAGCTTTATTTAGAGGTGGAAGAGGGAAGGATGGCCAGCCGGGCTGGTGTGTGCCTTGGGAATGAAGCAGGAAAGGCAGGAGCAACTGGAAAATAGTTCCATGCTTCTGGAGGGTTTTTTCCTCCCAAGCTATAGTGCTTTTTAAATAACTGCTTCACAAAGGCCAGGTGCTGTGTTGAGGGAGCAAGCTGGGGTCCGGACCAAGTTGCAGGGCTGTTTCTTGGCCCACAGCTCTGTCCTGAGCCCTGAAAATGTTGCTTGCAGTACTTGGTGCAAGCAGCTGAGAGTAACCCCCTTCTGCTGACTTATGGCTTGAGGGACTCCTGAGCTGGGAATTTTCCTTTCCAAGTAGATCTACAGGATTTTCCAAAGCAGTGCAAAAGAAAACCTGTTCACATCTGCTGGCTGAAGACGAGACGATGCCTATGGTAAGGTGAAGCTGCTAACAGTGTGGTTATCTGCTGAGGTGTGATTGACAGGATTTTTAACAGAAATAGGAAGCAAATGCAAAAATTTGCAGCTTGTGGTTCTGCTGTCAATATTTCTTCCACGTTAAGCTTCAAAAGTCTTGAAGAATGTGTGGCAGAGTTTGCTTTTATCTGTTCTGTTTGGTTCCTTTTGCTTTTCTTTTTCCCCAAGAGAACTGCAAGCACTTGTTTCTTTTTTTTTCTATAACAAGACAGAAGGTTATAGTTGCATGAAAGAGTTGGGAAACCATCGTTTGTATCTTACTTTGATTTGCTGTTGTGCTATTACAGGAAAACCTGGTTGGAAATTTATCCAACTTCACCCATTTTGCTTGGAAACATGGCTTGGTGATAGGCTGGCAAAGGGAGAAACAGTTCTTTCTTTTTCATCCCAGGTGAAGAGGTGTTGAAGCACCTGGGGACCATCTGTTTGTTCAGGTCTGAGTTATTCAGACCTCCAACCACCCCGGGCAATGCCTTGGTCAGGTTCCTGCCTGGAGGATAAAGTCTCCTGGTGCCTTACAGGCAGCATTCACTATTGCCTCGTGTGTGGAAGTTAGGAATGGAGTTCAGGTTCAAGACTAGAGCTGATGAACTTTTCCCACCCCAAATGCACACATTTAGACAGCACAGTATCATTTCTGCCTGTGATTGCAATGTATAAGTGAAGTCTTCACTCCAGAGAAGCCTCTGGGGATGCTGATGGAAATCCTCCTGCCAGACCAGCTGGATGCAGTCACCACATTATTTTGATCCAGACCACTGTAGCAGGCTGGCAGCAGAAAACCCATTTGGGGACTGAGGTTTGAATAAGGAAAAATTGAATTCTTTATTTAGAAAAGTCTGATAGTGTATTAACCTGCCAGTTTAGAAGGTACCCATCCCACTGTGAGTATAAACATGCTCTTTATGAGGGGGCAGGGACTGTCAGGGACCATTTCATAAGTGAAAAGAGCTGCTTCTGCAAGGACTGTCATCTGTTAAATTGTAGGATTACCATTTGAGATGATACAGGAAGGGGAGAGGAGTACTCTGCTTGACTAAAAAATCCATCATTTCAGGCACAAGGGCAGTTATTTCTGATAAGGTTGCTTGTAACAGTTGAAACCATGTAACTTCAATATTCCTGGGAGTTAATAAACAGCCAGAGAACAGCTCTCTGGGAGGTACAAAGCCAGTGACCATGTCCATTTTCCTACATCTACTTCCTGACCTCTCATTTTCCCAGAGGCACATCTAGGCTCACACAGAACTCTTTCTGTATTGTCTGACTAGGATAAATTTGTTATTCCAAATTTTCCTCCACCTTAGATCAGTGGATGATGTTGGCTCCTCTCAGAAAACATGAGGTTCTTTTTTTTTCCTGTATGTTTGACTGAAGCTGACAGTGGCTGGTACTTCACATTTACCAGCAAATGGAATATATCAAAGACCAGATGTGGGGGATGAGAGGTGTGCGGTGCCTGGGAGTGTTCTGTGTGTGTTGATAACAGAGATTCCCTGAGTATGGGATGTTATGTGGTGGTTGTACCCACAGAGTTTGTTCCAAAAGCCTGCTGAGACTTCAGCACAGGCTTTGCACAGCTGAGAGCAGCTATTGTGGGTCAGCCCTAGACAGAAACTCATCCCCATGCAGCTGCTCACTCCTGCCAGTGGCACTGGGGAGAGAATCAGAAAGGGAAAAGTGAGAAAACTCGTGGATTGAGATAAATACATCTCAGCCTAATAGGTAAAACAGAAGTCACACACTCAAGCAAACCAGTACAAGGAGTTCATTCATCCCTGCCCAAGGGCAGAGAGGTGTTCAGCCATCCCAGGAGAGCAGAGCTCTGTCACATATAATGGTGACTTAGGAAGACAAATGCCTTCAATCCAAACATTCTCCCCTTCCTTCTTCTTTCCCCAGCTTTATACACTGAGCACAACACCATATTGTCTGGAATATCCCCTGGGTCAGTTGGGTTGCACTCCATCTGCACTCCCAGCCTCTCTGCTGGTAAGATGGGTTGAGGAACACAAAAGGTCTCAGCTCCGTGTAAACACTGCTCAGCAATGATGAGAGTATCTCGGTACTACCAACTCTGTCTGCAGCAAAATCCAAGACATACAGCTACTGTGAAGAAAATTACCCTGGCCAACAGCAGCACAGCAACTGAGCCTCCTGTGGCCCTAGAAAGCCTGGAGATCACAGCTGTGGTCGGTGTCAGTGGGTGAAGGAATCCAGTCAGTCTGTAAATGCTCCCATCCCACAAATGCAAAGTAGCAGGCTACAGGTTTGGAAGGATTTGCTTTTTCCTGCCCTAAGTGAGCTGGCAGCCAGAGGCAGGCATAGTTCTGTG
This sequence comes from Hirundo rustica, assembly GCF_015227805.2. Classification (NCBI taxonomy): domain Eukaryota; kingdom Metazoa; phylum Chordata; class Aves; order Passeriformes; family Hirundinidae; genus Hirundo; species Hirundo rustica. Next base: position 8,845,917 of record NC_053464.1, read on the forward strand.
GGTTTTCTGCTCGCTGTGACCAGCAGCCTGATTGCCTCACCAGCCACTGCTGATGTTGTGTTAACACCACGAGCCTTCTGCTCCGAGGCTGTTGTTTCAAATTTTAAAAGCTTTCTGGGCTGCATTCTGTTTGCTGCCGAGGTCTGATTGCAGAGTCAGAAACAAATTGGAAAGTGTAAATGATGTGACATCCCGCAAAAACTGCTGTGACCTCAACAAGGGTCTTCATGGCTCTCCAGGTGAATTTATCTACTCCTCCAAAATAAACACGATGAGATTATCTGTCATGCTCAGCTTCCCTAAGAAGCAGCTGGAGAGATTATATCATGTATCACTGTCAGCTGCATCATACCCCTAAGAAGGTGAAAAGTTTGCATCTTCTTGCTGATATTATCAGCCTTTACCTTAACATCAGAACTACCATCATTTCCTAAAAATGGATTTGGATTGACCAGTAGAAACATTTACCATTTGCAGACCTACACATTCAAATACAATTTCTTGCATTTTGTTATTTTACTGTAAATGGCACTTCCCTTTAATAGCATTCCCACAGTCTCTATCAGAAATTATAAGTTGTAGACTGCTTGATCCAGGAGGTGTTCTCTGAGAAATGGCAGCTTTGCATCTCTGTAAATCTTCTGCCAGCTTGCAGAGTTCATATGATTCTTCCTTTAGGATTTTTATATTGTGGTTCATCCTGTAACAGCTTCTTTATATTTAAGAATGTATATAGACACACCCTTGCAGTGAGTTTTTATCTTAACTCAGAAAAGCATTGCAGGCTTCTTGCCATTTTTTTTTTTATACATTTAAATGAAAATTTATGCTCCCTGCTGTAGCTCAGCTGCATTAGCAGGTCAGTCATGTGATTTTTGGTAACTTTATTGGGAGGAAAGGAGTTCTGGTTTTGGCCTTCCTTATGCTGGGCTCATTAGGAACAAGAGTTAATGTCAGTGATAGCTGGTGTGTGTAATGTGAACCCTCACTGCTATGTCTGTTAAAGAGGGAATGTTGTACTCAAACTATGCCATAGCCACGTGTGGCTCTCTGCATCCCTCATGCTGTGCCGTTCATCTGCCAAACCTGTACCATCCAAAAGGGGCAAAGTTACTACTGATAAAGGACTACCAATAGATGCTCTTATTTCAGTTATACTCCTGTTATATTCCTTGCTTGTAATGGGATTGTTTCACTACTGTTGTCATTATGCATTGCTCTTTCTTCTTGGACTCAATTTTGGCAGGGAAATGCTGACTGTACAGTGCCTACGTGACACATATGGCAGATATAGCCCGTGCTTGGGAATGTGATAATAAACAATTTCTTTCAGAGTACAGGAATTATATTTTTAGAAGACATTCTGAAAAAATAATGGATTTATGGATCTGCTACACAATTCAGTAAAGTAAGTTTATGCTGAAGGTGCTGACCTGAACACCAGTTTGAATTTCTGTGCAGCTTTCTCAGCTGCTCTTTAACTTTTGCAATGGGAACAGCTCCCTGAGGCCAAATGCTGTTTGCACTTTTGTCCCTCACCCTAAAAGTCACAAGGGCTGCTCAGAACTCAGAGTAGAAACAGTGATGGAAAATGCACTTGCTTTCCCAAAGCTGGAATATGCTCTGTCCCCCCGTTGCCATGGTAACATCTCCATCCACATTCCTTCATCACTGCTCCCTATTACCTTGCTCTAGCACTGTCTCAAAGCAATCATTGTCTTTTCTTACCCCTGTGCTGAAGCAAGGAGAAAAAACATGTAGAAACTGAAGGAGCAGCCATAAGCACACAGAAGCAGGTTCATTCTGGATACAAAACCATCAAAGTGATTAGCCCTGAGGACAAGATAGCCAGAAAATGAAGAATATACTGTTGATTTGAAAGTGCAACTCTGATTCTCATCAAGTAATACATTGCATAATTGTACACTGATGGTCTACAGATCATTGTGGGACATACCTGCTTCTACTCATGTCCCTGAAATTTGGGGTTGTTTAGAAAGTGATTGCCTGGGATTTCTCTGCCTGGGTTATGGTTGGCCACCTGGCCAAGCTAAAGGGTTTGTGACAGAAAGCAGCTTGGCTCTAGACTGTAGAAACAATTGTGGAGGAGGTTAAGATGAAATGCCACTTCCCAGAGGATCTGTTCCTCAAAATGATGCCCAATAATTTCATTGAGATGGGCTGGACCTGTGTGGTTGAAGCTTCAGTTTGTATCTGGTGATCTGCCTGGCAAATTTTCCTTGTAGGTACAATTTATGCCATCCAAATTAGTGCGTGCCTGCTAGTTCCCTGAGTGAAATGAATTTTACAGGGGTATGATCTTCCTCATACAGGTCTGTACCTCTGCTTTTGGTATAGCTGGCTAGAAGTGAAACATTTTTGGCATGCTCATGTCCCATGCAAATGAAGTGTGGGCTCTGTCTTATTTTGATGCATTGATTATCCCACGTAATTACAAAGTTCTACGGTTACCTACCTTTAATTAGAAACACTGAACATTATCTGTTGCAAAGTGGATAATTACAGTACTTCTAACTAAAACCCACTTGTCGATGTCTTCTGGAATGAGAATGAGGGCTGTTCTCCCATTCCTGAGATGAACATTTTCCCTCTCATGGCTGGAGTCAAGGATAGTGCCGTCATGGGATGTCATAATCGCTCAGCTGTACACTGTGTTTATCCTGACAACATGACAATGCTGAACTCGATCATACTTGGGAAATAACCCAGCACAGCCTGGTGTAACATTTCCTCAGTGCATACTGCACAATTTTAATGGAAACTTCACGATCAGAAAAATTTCAGGGAACTGGTTTTATATCTATTGACAGTTTTCACTTCAGGTTCACCTGAAATGGTCTCCGCTGCGTGTCACTTTTCTGGGGTTCAATAAAACTGCACTAAAACTGTTCCTCCAAAGTACAGGCTTTCTAAATCAAGCCAAAACAATTCCATAGTGTAATTCAGAGGCTCTTCTCAGCAATGGTCAGGGGAGGCTTGCATTGATAGTTTGTCTTCTGTGTGAGGTGTCTGAGGTACAAAAGGGCTGTATTTGGGACTGGATGCAGAAGCAGCCAGCAGCTAAGCTTCTCCCCTCTTATAAAACCATTTCTTTCTTTTCTCCTTCATTTCTTCAGACTTATATGCATCTCCTCTCATGCCCTTTACTTGTCCTGTCCTACCTGCCACTTGTAAGTTCCTTCCTATGTGAGTCCCGTATTTAGTCAGCGGCTTGGTCTTTCACCAGACCCATGGCATCTCTTCGTTCCACAAATATTCCTCGCCTCTGTTACTCTCTGCCCTTCCCTCTGTATTTATTGTGGCACTAGAAGATCACGAGAGGGAAGAAGGGGTGCAACACGATGTAGATAAGAGATTGTGTCTGTCATTTGCCTGTTGCCCTCAGGGTGCCCGTGGCATGGCCTGGGCACTGTTTTCTCTCCCAGATGCTCCATCCTGTGATGCTGCAGGTGCCGTTCCCGGGGCCAGGGCGTGTCCCAGGGCCCGGGGCTGGGGCCCGCACATCCCGGCGGGGTCGGTGGAGCCCTGGGAATTCTGCTGGAATCAGGATCCAGCTCCCGGGATGCTGCGCTCGCCCTTGTTCCCTCCTCACCTGCTGGTCCATCCCCAAAGGCTGAGCCTGGGCGGCTCCTCGGCCACTCCCGAGTCCTGGACAGAGCATTGTACAGAGTGATGGGACAGAGTGATGGGACAAAGTGATGGTACAGAATGGTTGTACAGAATGGTTGTACAGAGTGGTTGTATAGAATGATATTACAGAATGATTGTACAGAGTGTTGGTACAGAGTGTTGGTACAGAGTGGTTGTACAGAATGATGGTACAGAATGATGGTACAGAATGATTGTACAGAGTGTTGGTACAGACTGATTGTACAGAATAGTTGTACAGAGCGTTGTACAGAATGATTGTACAGAATGGTTGTACAGAGTGGTTGTATAGAATGATGGTACAAAGTGGTTGTACAGAATGATGGTATAGAGTGATTGTACAGAATGGCTGTACAGAGTGATGGTACAGAGTGAGGGTACAGAACAGTTGTACAGAATGATGTGGTGGTACAGACTGGTTGTACAGAACAATTGTACAGAATGGTTGTACAGAGTGATGGTACAGAGTGACTGCACAGAATGGTTGTATAGAATGATCGCCTTTAGCTCCTGGTGTTCACCCCTCAGTGTGATTTTCCCAAGCCACACGGCCTTATCTCACACCTCTGAGCATATGATTGAATATGTTGTCATATTAGGCCTGGATAAATTAGTAGGAAGGAGGCCATAGAAGAATAAATGTATTTGGGGAAGTACTTTGAGTGTTCTCAATATAAATGAGAATTTGTTCAGTTCAAAGAAACCTGGCAGTTCTTGACTGGAAGAGAAGATTTCAGGTTACAAAATTTAAAAATTAAGAGATTTATCCCATCACGAGGGATGTTCTTTTCATGTTTGGCAAATTATGGTTCACTTTCACCAATGAGCGATCCATAGAAAACCATCTTCCTTGTCTTGTATGAAGTCCTCTGGTTGCTGGGGAAGTACATCCTTCAAATTCCCACACCAGTGTGTTCTCTGAGGAAATTGTCCTAAGAATTCTTACACCAAGCAGCATCTTAGTCAAATGGCTTCAAATAGAAAAATACACAGAAAAAAAATGTAGCAAAGATTGTCAATTAAGTGAACATTAAAAGGTGTCCAGTGTCTCCTTTCAATGAGTCTTAATAAAGGATTACATGGAAATTATTAAGGACTAGAACAAAAATAGTTTAGACTAACTGTATTTAATGCCAGTTAGAAAGCTGTTACACACTGAGCCCACACTTGGCTCTTACAAAGACTGTAACTTAAACCAAATATTCCTAGAGGCACCTGATGCTGTGCAGCCGGGCTAAAACTGTGGTACAGATTCTTGCAACGTGCTCAGACTCTTCCAAGCAAATGTTATTTCTGGGCAAATACCTTGGTGTGTAGAAGTTACTAGACTTTGGCCAAGAGCTGTTTAAGAGAAGGATCAGGGCATGTGGAAGAGGGTGGGTTTTCTTCCTGGCTCAGCAAATAGCAGTGCTTTGGAGGCAAGGCAGGCAGAGACCCACCAGTGTCAATCTAAGTGAAGCGAAATGATAGTTAACCAGCTTTATGGACCCTTTCATCTGTTACTGGTCTAAAAGAACTGCTTTTCTGGCAACCATTGGTGATGTGCCCTGGCACGCAGAGGCTGGAGGGAATGCTGTCCCAGGGTATTGGTTTAGCTCAGGATTCTGCTAGCATGAGGTGTGGCTGCTAAGAAATAGCTAGCATCTTCTCAAAAATGACAAGGCCAGAGGAGGAAAGTTTAGACAGAATTCCCAGATTACTTCATTCTATAAAATACAGGCTTCAGCCATGGTGTTCACATATGTCCTTAGCCTCTGCTGACTAGTTATGACTCTATGTTGTACTTGGCAAGAAGGCAGCATTTGTTCAAGGGGCTCCTGCCAGCTGTGCTGGAGAAAGTGCTTTTCAACAGGATTCCAATTAAATGCTTTATTAATATTTATTATTCACTAGTTGCAGTTATTGGTAACATGCATTTGCCCACGAGAGCTCAAATGAAATACAGCATGTTGTTTCTTCCTGGGGATGGGGGAGAAAATAATTCTTTAGCTGTTTGTGTTCACTGTGTGGTGTTTCAGCGGTGATGCAGGTCCAGTGTGTGTGAACAGTGAGGGCTCCTGTGCAGTAAATTCCCCACCTAGGAATGGTGCTCCCTGGTGTGGAGCAGCTGGCAGGCTCTGGTGGGGAGGCAGCACTGCATGTTTGTTCAGCAGCGAGAGGAGTGGGCAGCAGCGCTGGCACAGCCATTGCTCTGTCAATGTTTCACAGAAAGCAAATATTTCCAAGGTCATTCTCAGAAAGTGCAGACTGAGGACACGTTGGGCAATGTGTGATCCCCCTGGTGCAGGACAGCACCAGGAACAGCTGCCTGCTCCAAAACCACCGGCAGAGCTGCGTTGGGCTTGGCCCTTCAGCTGTGTCATTTCTCAGGTGTGGTGAATCAAGTATGAAACGTGAGCAGTGGGATGCTCCTGGAAGCCCTCTGAGTTGGACACAAGCCTGAGTGAATGACTGACAGCCCGTGTGAGGCTCCTGATGCACAGCTACAACAGCGTGGCCACAAGCCCAGGGGACAAATGGGTTTAAACTTTTCCCATGGCAAAGTTGCAAATGAGCGCAGGATCCTTGCCCCTGTCACAGCTGATTATACCAAGCAAGGTTTTCAAATATCTGAGCTGAGCAATTTCCACTGGTCCAACTCCATTTGAGTTAACACAAGAACATACAAACATGTGAGTTGTTCCTTTTTGTTAATATATCTGCATTAAATCATTGTGGCCTTGGAGCAAACTCTCCTCTTTGCGCTGTCAGGAGTGTGAGAGAAAGGAAAGACAAGAGTGTCCAACAAGTTTGACAATGCAATTTTCTGAATGAAATCCCTGAAATACTGGCTTTAGACCCCTATCTCTGATTGTCCCATCAGTCTTCAAGCATATAGCACACATCTATTTCTACCAGCAGGAGTTTCTCACCTCCAAGCCAGACCATTTGATTTACAACAATAATGCCGCTGCCATACTTTTTTTTGTTTTGATCAGTCGGTGCATTTGTTTTGTATCTGTATTAATCCCTTTTAATGTATTGTTGTTATGATAATGCCAGCTGAAAGTAATTCCAGGGAAATTAAACTAGGATTAATCTATTGTAAAGAAGAAAAGAATTATTATAGTTCTCATTAGGATTGATTAATTTTTTCCTGTTCATCTGAGTATCTATGAATTATTGCCAAATCTGAACAACATTTCTCCAGGATTTAAGAACAGAACTTAATGAGATGAATTTCTATCTGCAAGGTGCTCAAAGCTTGTATTTTAAGGCAGAATAGGCTATCATTGAATAAAAAACACGTCAGCATTTCTTGGGGATGGTTGAAGTTCATCCCTTTTTTGTATTACACTTTATGATGCTTTTTATAAATAAGATGCCTAGCTGAGAGTGTTGCTTCTGCTGCTCCATATTGATAACCAAATCAACTTGGCAGTGCAGATTAAAGCAGCTCCTTTGCTGGTATGCATTCATATCTCTTTACTTAGTCCTGTCTGTCTTAATTGATAGGGCTTATTTATGTGCATGAGGAAATTATTCATATGAGTGGGGCATCCAAAATATTGGTATTCATTTACAGAAACAAGTTTGTCAAATAAATATTGATTTTTAATTTTTTATGGTTTTAAGTAATATTTAGAATGTCTGAGCACGGTTATAATGATGTACTCTTAAAAATTAAACAGATTCACTTCATGTTTAGACTAAAATAAAAGTGTTTGACTTAGCAAAGCTTGAGGAAGCAATTACATTTCACACACTTAGGGCTCAGTTCTCCTTGTGACACTTAACTTTTTGTTCCAGGAATATATTCTGTAGCTGACTTGGGTCAGAGGGAGAGTGAGGCAACGTGCCAGGTCACTTGTTTGTCACCAAGGGCTCCTTCTGCCGTGGTCAAGACTTGGAGGAACTCAGTCAGAAAGAAGGCCGAATTTTGACCAAGGAAGAGATGTGATTCAGACAGGCTTTTAGCACATGTTTTATGAAGTAGATTTGCAACTCTTGTCGTGTGTCAGGGCACGACATGTGAGTCTGCACCCAGCCCCTTGTCTTGACACCACATCTGAGAGTGGCTGGAACAGAACATCATTTGCTGAGATGCCACATGTTTTCATTAAAATGTAATCTTGCACCTCATAATAGGATAGATAGCAGTTTCAGGATTGAGCCTTGTATACAGTGGGTAGACACAGAGAAAATTTTTTTTTTTTCATTATCTTGAATGGTAAAACCATCTGCCAGATACAGATTGGTGCTGAACATTGCTTGTTCTATTTTTCTGGAAGGAAACTAATTAAAAGATTATAATTTCTGTATTTAATAGTAGTTCAAAATATACTGGTGGCACTGCTTGCCATTCAGATTTCATCATGTTGCAAGCAGCAAAGGGGAAGCACACTGACATTTCCTTCTCTTTGGGATTCAGTTTGTTTCGTTCTCCTCCTAGGCTGATCTCCCAGGGTATCAAATGAAGGCTTCTGTGTGTTAATGAATGCCCAATGTTAAATGAAAGTCAAATGAAACCCAAAATCCAGCAGTGATCAGGTTTACCTTGCCCAGGGTCTCACTGGGAGTGTCCTGGAGAACGTGTGTTTGATGTCCAAAGGAGAACTGACTTCAGTGCGTGTGAGAGGCAGTTTTGGTACACCTCAGTGGTCAAATTGACAGGTCATTGTTTCTGTGGTGTTTGTAAATGAAGTCCTGTTAACAAGGGCGCTGAGAAACACTTAGTGTCCACTGCAACCCACACTGTCCAGCTGGAGCTTCCACCCACAGCAAACTTAGCTGGAACTCTTTAAAACCATCCCATCCTTTCCTCCTGCCATTTTGGTTTCCGCTGTATTGCAGTTCTATCAAAAATTTACTCTGTACTAAAAACATGAGAATTAAACTTTAATTGGCATCTTCAAAGAAGAATTTTGCTTCGAGTAGCAATAACTTGGCTGTAGTTCCCGTCTCTCACCTCTACCATGCTGACTTTTAAGCTGTAGTTTTCCTGTGTACCTTTCAGCTCCTTCTCCCCGTGTAGGTGATGTTTCTGGCAGAAAACCTGAATGTGTGAAGCCCATCTTCACCAATTTCTGACAGTCTCAGAAAACTGCTCGAAAAAACAGGTCCAAGACCCGCAAAACTCAGGAAGGGTGGTCTAGCACTGAACATGCTTCCACAGGAATCCTCTTTCATTAAGTGGATTTAATTGCAGTCCCAATGAACATCAACCCCAGCAGAGATTAAACTGTGCCCATGGGGAATGAACATAAACTGTTTTACTTTCTGTGTCTCATTACCTCCTCATCAGTGAGGAAAAGCTGACAGCTTCCTGAGGTGTGGTGCACGTGGAGTCCTTCTAATTTGCAAGAACTGTGATGTGAAGAAGTTAATAATCCACCTTAAATCTCAAAGATTGCTTATTTAATTAAATGCTTCAACCTGGATAGCAAACAACCTGCCTGTCATGAACTGCACCTTTTAGCAAACCATCATAAAATGCAAGAGGTCCAATACTTTAAAACTGTCCCTCTCTGGCTGACTGGTGTGACAGGTGAGCGTTAGGAAGTCTCCACATTTTCTCTCCGTGCTGTATTCTTCACTGCAGTGATGGAGCCTTCTTCCATTCAAATGGGTGTCCCTTCCTTCCCTAAGTTTTCCCCATTTTTTTCCCTTGTTCACATATGAAAGTGATTATTAGCATTAACAATTTGGAAACAGGTTTTGAACACCTGTTTCTGAAATGAAATTCAGGTCAGTGTTCTTCCTTCTCTGGTTGTGTAAGAAAAGGTTTCAAATTTTCAGAATTATTTCTGCTTTATCTGGTCCTTGCAGGAAAAAAATTGCTATTGTCCAGCAATTTCTCTTGTCTCATGTCTTTAACAAGTGAGGGGTGGTTAAGGGACCTCACGTAGCTAAAATGTGAGTCATACTTGTGACTTTGTGTGTTACCTAAGGAATTTTTCTAACTGGAATGAAATTATATCTCTGTTTCTGCATTTTTTACTGCTTGATAATAAAAAAATCATGAACTGTGCCTTGCTGCCCCGTTGGGCACAACCCCTAGCTTCAATGATTTCTTCTGAAGATCACTCTAGGTATGCTTTTTACAGTGTTCGACCTTTCTTTTTGGGAGCAGTTAATCTCCTTTGAAAACAAGAGGGTTGTTTTGGAGAGCAATCAGTTGCAATCTTGTTGCAGATCTTTTTCAGATAGTGTTGTTTTATACTTGGTCTGTTTGCCATAGCATACACACCTTTCTAAAGAAGAGCAGTTTTATTAATAATAAAGCATTGTTTAAGCAAAATTGACAGTATTTTAAGAGCCCATGAGAACTGATTACAGTAAAACTAAGAGTTAAATTGGATTTAGAAGTTACACATAACAAGCCATGGATACTGAATTCTTTACTTTTATTTTTTTATTCAGCTCTGTGTTCACTTGAGATGAGTCATTCTTCCAGTGAGCTCCTTCCAGGAAGGATTCCCCACAATCCTCAGAATGTTTCTCTTTCTCTGCACTATTAAAGTTCTTTCTCTGTTATTACAGTTTCCTTTTGGCTGAAATCCTCTTCGATTCCTCCCAAAGGATCCTTTTAAAGAAAGACATGCAAAAGGAAAATTGCTTATTACAAATGTTCACAAAGACAAATTCTATTCATTCTTAAAAACCCCCAACATTTTAAGATTACTTGAAATGCAGATCTTTTCAACCAAGGAACTCGAGGTCTTGTTAATGAGGTCGGAAATAGTGCAGCTGTTGCTGAAATGTGCTTTGTTTTCAAACCTTTTCACTGGTTTATGGCAAAGCTTTGATGAAGCTTGGTGTGAAGATTTAATATGAACTTAGATACCACATGTGCTGATGGGAACAAGATGTCTTTCTCTGGCAATCTCAAAAGAAACTACCCTATTTATCTTGTTTGGGTGTTTGTGAATACCCTGAGGTGAGGATGAAGAATTACTTCATGGGGAGAGTTCATATCAAGCACTGGACTGCAAATGGTCTAATATTGCAATCTTCTGAGAAAATTTGGTGGGTGTCAGATAAGGGTGGAAAAGGTGAACAGATGAGGAAATGCTAATTACTTACCCCTTCTGCTACACAGAGCATGGTTCTCAGTGGTATTTTCTAAGCTGACTTTTTTACTTATTCTTTTATGTGAAATAAAGCACGAAGAAGAGACAACAGAATATACAGAGCTCGAATATTGCATGTAAAAGACCGTGTAGAACTCAACAAGTTTGCTTGAAACACAGCATAAGGAACATGCAAGAGGCAGACACCAGGTGTAGGCTCTGGGTATGGGTATATTCAAGCAGAATTGTGTAATGACTGGGCAAAGGTGGGTGTCTGGTCCTGCTCTGCAGCCTTCTGTGTCCCAGTACTGGTTTAGTCATCTCTCTCCATCAGTAACTACATACTGAAGCACTGAATACAGGAGGAAATCAAAGCCTCTGGTGGAAATAAGTCCGAAAACTCAAAACTGTTTCTCCACCCACAGACAGTCTTCCTACTTGCTGAAAGGAGTGTTAATAACAATTGCTACCCTGTGGTTCCACTTCACTTCTGGGCAGAAGGGGCCCAGGATTCTCATACTGGATGGACAGTGTCTCCATTTACAGGTCAGGATATTCTCTGTTGCTCGTAGCTCACCGTGTGGAGATCAGCCACATTGTTCACTTACCACGTGTCTTTTTGTAGTGAAGTGTCTGTGATTAAATAACAGGCAGCTGTGTGACAGCAAACACTTCTCTGGTCTGATTTACAGTGGAGAAAAAAGGGTTGAGGAACTGGGCAATAATCACAACCAGATTGCTCAGAGAAGGGACATCATCTTCTCTCAGTTGTGTCCTTGTTTTATGAGGAAGAGAAGCTGCACTGAATGCAGCACAATGAGGTGGGCAATGGAGATTTGAACATCTAGCTCCAGCTGACACTTACTTAGCTGGGGCTGGGTTATTTTCCAGCTAAACTCGTGAACAAGTGTTGCTGCACACCTGTCAGTGTGCAGGCTCCTTCCCGCCATGGAGTGCTCACTGCCAGTGTTGATGGAGTGACTCAGGGATAACGTGAGCAGAGGGAGGTGAGGGGTTTGTGTGACAAAAACAAGGATGTGAGGGGGTGTGTGCCTGCCAGGCTGTGGTACGTGACTGCAGCCGCTGTGGGGATGGAACCAGGTACAAACTGGTAAGAACCACCCCAGCACTGGCACGAGCAGGGGCCCAGGACAGTGACTGTGCTACAGCCAGTGCAGGAATGTCTCCATGAGCTGAGAACGTGCCTGGATTACACAGCAGATCAGGCACTGTCAGCATCAAATGCCTACCTTCTCTCCTGGTTCTGCTTTTGTCTTGATTTGGTCTTCTAAGAATTCAGAAAATGCCTCCAATGTATATTCCCCAGTGTAGGCCACTTCCTGAAAAAAAAATTGAAGTATGTAACTCTGTACACAAAATTTTGGAAATAATCGTGAAATCGGGTGAGGGATTTTGGTTCTTTAGACTGACCAAACTCTAGACTTGTGTGCTCAGATTAGAAAGCAAGGGCAGAGGCACAGCGGGTTCCAACGTCATCTGAAAATTGAGTGTAAAGAAGAAACAAATCTATATTCCTTAGAAGAAAAGGATTTGTATGAAAAAACAACCCTTATTTTATTGTACTAGTTTGGGACCCTGCCAGCTACTGACATGAGTGGGGTTTTTTTGCGCTTAACAATAAACATTGGCTAGATACTCTGAAGAGCAAAGTCTTTTAAGTGTCCAGCCATGCTATTCAAAGCTGTTCAAAGATTTTGATAGAAATTCAAATTCTGGAATAGTTTTGAAATACACTGTTGCACAGCTTGAAAGAACAGGATGAGGATCAGCGGTGACATTAATTTTCTTATACTTCACCTTAAATTGGGGATTTACTGAGGATTTTCTTCTGAGGAAGTTTAATGAAAGTAGTTTCAATTTAGAGCTTTAAAATTTTCTGAGTGGGTCTGGGCACTGTATCATATTTTAAAGATTCCTTCCCAAAAAACCCCCACATTTGCTCTCTGGAAGTATAAAAGGGTTTTGCACAAGTTTTTTAGCCAAAAGTTGTAGAAGTTCATTAGAAGTTCACGTACATGACATTGGGAATTGTCGGCTGTTATCTGAGTGTAGTTAGAAATAGGTGGTGGCCTATTCTCAGCTGGGTTAAGCTCACTCCCACTGAGACCAGTAATGTTGTGTTACTTTACACTGGGTACTCTTACACCTGATTTGAGTTCAAGGGTCTGTAAGCAAAACACCTCCTGACTGGTGAGTTCACTAAAACTGTACACTTTCGGTGTACTAAAAGTTTGGTATTTCCATTCCATTTTAATAAAAAAGTGAGGCAGCTTTGAAACTACTTTCTTATGGTTTTTATGTTCGTAAGTTTAAGTCTCTCTCGAAAGATTATTTTATTTTTCCAGAGGAAATTAACATTCTCAGACGAGTCTTGATTCTTCTCATCTCTGATGATGGCTGGAAACAGCAGTTTCTCAGAGCCTGAAGACCTGTAAAGCCAGAGCAGCAGCTAATTCCTGCACTGGTTACTGGGGATGTGTGACAACACTTTTCATTACATTAATCTGTTCTTTTTCTCACTTAACCCATAGAAACAGACATCTACAGGAACTCGCACTGCTAGTCAAGTTACAAGACGAAATCTCTGCACTTGAGGGAAGTAGTGCAAAAACATGGTGCACAAGGAGGAACTTGAGATATCAAATACCATTTAATTCCAGAGTATTTTTAATTATGAAACAATCCCTTAATAGGCAATGAAAGTTTTTACTGTTTGGGGGCTTTTTTGTTTGGTGGATTTTTTTTGCAAACTGACATTTATTAGGAGCATTTAATGGGTTTCTGCTTTTCTGCTAGAAGACTAAACATCGTGTGAGTGTGTAGGACTGAAGCTGAATTCATCAGAAGTTGTGCATGCACATCCAAGAGGAAAATCTCTCAAAGATTAAATGAGGACGTGGGTAAATGTCTTAGAATTTAATTTAAGTTTAATACTAAGAAGAAAAATGAAAAGCTTAGTAATGCCTTAATTATAGCAGTATCTTAATTTTTTTCTTCAGAGATATTTTCTTTTTAATTAGATAATCTACATAGATGGAGAATGTAGCTATTTACTAGTTTCTTTGCCTTCACTTTCAGCAGTATTTTCTAATTATTGTGTAACATAGCTGATTCGTTATGTAGCATATTGCAAAAATTGTTGGTCTTGATAGCAAATATTTATTCCCAGTGGAGGCTGAGATACCAGAATGAAGTAAAATTACTGGCTTAAGGGTATAGAAGAAAGTTTTTGATTTGGGTTCTGTGAAAATATAGAGGAAAAGGAGCAGTACCAATATTTTAGAGATAATCGTCATATGTGCTCTTGAAAAAACTAGAACAAGTAGTTCTTTGACAGAATATCTCTTGTCATGGTTTCAAGTAAAAATTCACTCCAAGTTGAGACTGTTGCTAGAACCCAATATTGATTGGAGACTGGACTTGTAGTCCAAGTGAGTAAATGATACCTGAGCTCTTGCCACAGCCTCATACAAGGACGAGACAATAGAAGGGTTTCTCCTCCAATTCAGGCTCTTGGCAGCAATGTCTACTCAGGAGCCAGTGCTGAGCAGAAAAGGACCAAAGCTATTAGTGCAAGGACTCCTTTTCCCCTGTGACACGTGCAGTGCAAGCACAGCCCCCTGCCTTGTGTGCAGCTGTGCCTCCACGACCTTCCCCAGCAGCCTCTCACCTGGTAGCCTGCGCCAGCAGGGAAGAGCGTGAAGAACGGATAGCGATCCAACCCCACGGACAGGATGTCGTTTGCTGTGACATCAATCTTTGCAATCATGATGTCTTTGTGGCTTTTGTACCGCTCTCCCAGCTTATCCCAGATCGGCAGGAGTTTTCTGCACTCATGGGACCAAGGGGCATCTGCAGGTTTAAAAATAAAATTAGGACACAGAAATGCATCTGTGGTGCAATCACGGGGACATTTCTATCCCTCCAGGTTAACAGGGTTTGGGTTCCAGTTGTGGGATCTGCTTGAAACTATTTGCCCTTCATGAATTTCACATTTCCATGTAGTGATAACTAGTTTTTCACTAACACATTTCTGATAGCACTGCTGCTTTAGCTCTCTTCATCCTCTCATGACTGTAACAAACACAAAACTTGCTTTGCTGGAGAGGTGTGCTCGATAACCAGTGCAACCCACCTAAGTCTTGTATCATTCCCATATTGACACACTTGTCAGAACTACAAAATACTTCCTGTATACTAAAATTAACTGTTTGAAAAATTAAAGTTAAATTTATGAACTGTGTTCTTAAACCATACTATGTTGGCTCTAGAAAGAGGAGTTTGAGTTATGGTGCTGTTTTGACTCTGAGCACTGCACTGATGCAGGTCGCCAGAAAGACAAACTGCTGAGAGCCCAGTATCCCTTTACAAAGTTCACAACACAGTTGCAGTCCTTCAGTCGAGAGAACAGTGCTCACACTTGGTTTATACAGAATTAAAATTTCAGGAGCACTTGATACTTTCAGGAGCACTGAATACAGTACACTCCCTTTACTAGCCTTTCATTTCCAGAGGACTTGGTTCAATTCTTGCTTACATCACTCAGTTTGTTCATGATACTGAAATGTAAAAATCACTTGTGTGAGTGACACAGCTGCAGCCAGCAAGGAGGATGGCAGGAATGTACTACCTTTTGGAATTTCTGAAATTCAGGGCAGTACAGCTAGTTGTCTGTACTTCTGTTAATGCTGTATATTTGCTTTACTGTAGTAACTGAGGCACAAACTCATCCCTGCTGGCTGGCACAAGGATAGGACAGAGGTTTCTTGCTGGAAAGAGTCATGTAAGGAGGCCACATCCCTTGCAGACAGAGGACGAAAAAAAGAGTTACAATTTCCTAAACCACAATTTCTATCTGGGATTTAATCCTGGAGCATTATAACCAGACACTCTCACTTAACTCTCCCTCTGCCCTTGGAAGGCAGCCTGACTCATGCTGTGCAGCACATTTCCATTGTACACCATGATGTTCCAGCATTGTGTTGTCTTTCAGCGCAGAGATTTGATACAGCCTTGGCAAATATTTACTGAAGAGAACCAGTGCTACTCAGTGCAACACTAAGTCAGCAAAGGTATCACAGCGTTTCCATAGATATGACACAAAATTTTCTTCAATTCTTTCCACAAACAATAAAAATGCATTGAGCTCAGATTCTGTAAAGTGCAAAGATTAGTTTGGTATATAAGCACGAGCTTTCATTTTTTTTTTTCCTTCCATGTTGATCATGATGAAGCTTAAAATCTGAATTCAATGACAACACTTACAAAACATAACAAATACAGTCATGGTCTTATTGAAGATGATACTGTTGAAATTCTTCCCAACAAGCACTTTGACAGGCATCTTGTCCCAGTCTTGTGGAATTTTTTCACTAGAGAGATGTTGCTGAGCAGAAACAGAAACGTTGTGTAAGTGCAGGGAACATTGAGAAACTGTACTCTAACTCAAGTTAATGTGAGACTGGGGATATTACCTAATGTGCTCTGCTACTGTCTGATAACTCTTTTATATCATTACATCCTGGTCAGCCATCACACGGTTCCACCTTCTCTCCCTTCAGCAGGAGCTGGGATCTCACACCCCTGGGTAGTTGGTACTCAGAACTACTTGTCCCTCTCTTGAATACAGACTCTGTAGCACACTGTCTGAAAATTATCCTTTGGAGCACAGTTGTATTTCTTGTCCTGAATTCTTGTTGCCCAGTGTTCAGAAGGTGGATTACCAAAAGGTTTACATGTTGTAGGCTTTCCAAAGTGATGTAAAACACAGCAGAAAGTGTGCATTGCTGCTCAAATCTCTGCCTTCACCACCAGTCATGGTCCCACAGGATTTCTACAATTTACAGTGCAGTAGCTGGGAATTTCTCTTCTTTAACTCCACGGCACAGTAGCAGAAAGGCACATGTGCCCCATGGAAGCTGGCCTTGGTGGGACTGTGCCCCTCAAGATCTTGGTGAGAAAGAGGCAACATCCCTCTGCTTCTGTCCTTCTGCTCCCTTCCAACACTGAATACAGGGATCTACCTACTCACATTTCTTAAATTCTGCCTGCTCTCAGACTGACTGCTTTATCTTTTCTCCCTGTAGATCACCCTGAGGAGCACTGAATAAGCAAAACATTTTAATGTATTTTTCACATGAGTGTGATGATGCCTCATTATGGCAACAAATGCTGTATTTACCATTGGGAACGGTCCCCCTGGGAATATTCACTTTGCTAAACTTGCTTAAAACAAATACCAAATGTTAATCCCCTCTGAAACTGTCAGTTTTCTATTTACTGGATTTTTCTGTAACCTTAAAATCTGTTGCAATCTCCCCAATGAAAGAGGGAAATATCTCCATTATAGTATTGGAAAATTTGAGACATAGGGAGTTTTCAAACCACAACAATAAAATAGCTGGCATCAATAAAAACATTGGGCCATAGTTTATCAATCCAGTATTTACACTGGAGGACTGGAAAACTCTATAATCCACCTTAGTTTTTAAATAAAGAAGAACGTTTGTCAACAACTGTAGATGAATACATCAGGGTGACAATAGATTAATAAACAAGTGATCTCAAAAGGACACTGTTCTAATTTTAAAAGGAGGTGCTCTGCCAAGATCTTATGTTTTAGCTGGTGTAGAGAGCTGTCTCAGTAATGGACATACCTTTGCTTTTCCATTTAGGTAGCTGTGGCAAAACTCTTTCAGGTTCTCCACGGTCACCTCATCCGCAGGCATTTTGTACTTGGCATCGCTGGTCAGATTTAGGATTCTCACCGCAGGAACATCAATGTCCCTGATGCGAAAATACTCAAAAATCCGTCCATTCCTTGCTTCATTAGTATCCACCAAAACAAACAATATCTAGTGATAAAGAGAGAATCATGCATCCGGCTGGACCTTCCAGCTTTGGTTCCGTCGTTTTGGAGAAATGGACTGTGGAGCTTGGCAGTGGGGTAGGGATCTTAAATTCAAGGGACTGTGCAGAATCATTTTTGGTCTCAGACCAAAACCCAGAAGCTCTGTGGACTTTTTTACACCTGGATCCTAGTTAATAACAAATGCTAAAGCAGCCAAAAGTACTGAAGATTTCCCCTCTGTCCTTTCACAGTGGTTTGCTATTACGACTTTCAGTTAACATGTCTAAATTACCCCCCAAAGTGCTTATTACTCTTCCTCATAAATCTTAATAGGACAGAAGAGCTGAAACCCCTGTAATCCATATGTATTTAACAATATGTGGTATTTTACTACAAGATGAGCTTCAGTGTCTCATCTACCTGAAGCAGAAGTAGCACCACAGAAAACCGAAATATTTGTGTGCATGACTGCCTATAACTGTCTCTATACATGCAAACACATGGCTACAGGCAAGGCAATGCACACACCTTGCAATATTCCTCAGGTTTTGTAGCTGGCTCCAGCCTTTTCTTCAGGCAATATTCTGAGATCCTCATGGCATTTCCTGGTAGAGCCAGAAATTGCCAGAGTTTTGCTAAAACTACCTTTGGTTGGAAGTTGCTCCCAGAAAATTGTATTTGTGAAATCAGAAACAGGTTAATTAGGAGCATCTGGAATTAGTGCTCCTCTTTGTGGTCTTTGTGTTTTAAAGAATCATTTCCAAGTGATGTTTATCTTTCAGCTTGTACTTAACAAATTCAAATAATAGTTACTGAATTTGTTTTAAATGATTTGGTAGTGTTAGAAGATGGATTGACAGCAGTTCATTTTCACCAGTAACGTTGGTGAGTGGATTTCCACTGATCTTTTGGCATTCCTGTTTGCAAATCTGGAGTCAGTGTTACAAACCTTTCCTCTGAATTCTGCAGCAGCAGACTGGTAGTTTTCGTAAATCTCATTGAATGTCTCCGAGTTCGTTGGGGTGAACAGCAGGATGTGATTTTCAACAGGGACATCAAAAATCTTCACAGATGTCTGGGAAACAAAAGACTCAACATCTGCTCCACTCTTTGTAGGCAGAACAGTGAATCAGAGGCTCAGCATATCAGTATCACTAGGTTCTGCTATTGCAAATTTTACTTTTTAAGACTCAGTTCCCAGTAATTTCCATAACCATTGGATTTTGCTTTATTGTTTTAAAGCAGATAAAGTAAGAAGAATCAGCAGCTGCTGAGTGGTTTGATTTTTTGGGTGGGTTTTTTTTTTTTGGTTCCAGGAAAAACCTCATAATTATTCGTAGCTTTTTACAGTCAGCAGGGACTGTGGTCTTCCAGCCTGACCTCCTGTACAACACACACAGAAGAATTAATGCTGAAAGTAAAAGGTGGTGTTACCCAGGGAGTTACTGCAGCAGCTGTGGGGTAAGACCTGGCTGGGCACATCCTTCCCTTCTAGGTGGCATCAGCAACAGCTCCCTAGTTCTCTTTCTGCATGGATTTCTGTCTTTTTCCTGTAGTTTTTGCTAATACAGTGAAAGACACATACCTCAATATTATATTCAGTGACCAAATCCAAGGTAAAGGTTTTGATTATCCTCGTCAGACCCAGTTTGTTCTGTCTACCATCTTCAAGCACTTCATTATGCACAGGTTTTCCCTGGACAAATAGTGAAGTTTGTGAGGTCGGTGGCCTTATCAACTACAGGACCAAAATGACAGGTCTCAAAAGTGAGAGTTTTATGATCCTCAGCAACTGAAATTCCATAGCTTGTAAAATGAATGTCACAGCTAGATTGCAGAACAAGATTACAGCTAAAATTCAAGGTACGGCTGACAGTTTTAATTTGTTCAGTAATGTTGGCATACTGAAAGATCTTTCCTACATCTATACACACTATCTGTGAGATATGCTCACTCAGGAAATAATTGGTCTGGCTACTTCCTAGTCCAAGTATTGCTGCTCCTCTGTGAAGTTTTGATTTTGTTGTTGGCAGCTTCTGTTCTGGAGTGGAAGAAAATTCCCGGTCAAAAGCAACACACAAGAAAAAAAGGTGGATGTCTGCCAATCTCACTGAACTTGGCAGCAAATGTTGATTAGAATGCAGGTTGGAAAGTAAAGCTGTTATAGCCAGGTCCTTAAGCATAAATTAGGAGCCTGGACGTAGGCAGACAGATCGAAAGTACCACTTGTCTAAAGGTTGCTGGTGTTGCCTCCTACTTGTCTCTCTTGTCTGTAAATGCATTTTTTGTGTGTGTATGTTAAGCTGTTTGAATTGTGACTAGGAAATTATTTAACCTGAAAAATTCCCAAACAGCCTTTCCATCATACCCCACAGCTGTCACGACACCTTACCTGCTAGACTTTTGTACTCCTACCTTCTTAAACACAACAAGGGAGTTCCTTTGGATGCCGTACTTAGCACAGACGTCCTCACTGGCTGTCATCCCAAAAGGCATCTCTGGCACATCTCTTGCTGTCTCACAGAAAACCTCCACACTGTCATTGTGAAGTTCCTAGTCCCAGAAAGAGTATTTGTTAATGCTGCCCTACATCCTGCTGCGACGTGTACGAGTCAGAGCCGAGCAGTGCTGTGACACGTCAAGTGCGTCCCCCTTTCCCTCTTGTGTTGGCTGGCCTGGGTCAGCAGGGATGGAGTGGGGTCCCCTCTGTCCTCCCTGCACTGATCTCATCCTCCTGCACTCCCTCCCTCTGCAAAGCCTCCTGCAGACGGGGATGGTGCCAGCAGCTGCTCCCCCTGCACAGCCAGCAGGAGGTGGGGGATTACAGAGAGCTCTCTGCTCACAAGAGGAGCTGACTGGCACATTTGGGGCTTTTGACTGAGTGCTCTTCAAGGCAGGGACCTTGGCTCCTGCATCTGTCAAACAGTCACTCTGCTGTCCACCCTCAAACTAATAGTAAATAAGCAGGATGAAAGGCAACAGCACTTCCTGATTTGATTTAATCAGAGAATTATTTCATGCTAGATGAATAGTAATTTATACGCTGAGACCTTCCAACATATCTTGGCACTCATATTTGTGAGCAATCTGTGAGTAATAGAAGGCCAAATATGGCTCTTTATTTGCTTGGACACAGTTTTGTTGGCTTCCACCGATTAAATTTCTAACATGTCCTAGCTCATGTTCATCTATTGTCTTCTCAGCCTCTGAGCAAAACCAGTGTCCAGTCAAACACATCTGCAGGCAATATCTGCTATCAGTGTGGTTCAGGGAACTCTCTGGCATCTCTGTGATAGAAAGAGCTTCTCATTTTCCCCCAGCTCTGGAAAACTGCCTTCCTTCCTAAGCAGCTGCAAGCAGATTGCTGCAAAGCAAAATTCTGGGCTCTGAGAATTTTCACAGTTTGTCCTGTTATGTTCTGTGTGCTCACCAGCTCTGTTACTATGGGGCATTTTGGTAATGAATCCTGTTTTCCATATCCACAAAATTTGGACTATCTAGCGTAGCCAGCACATTTGGGATATTATCAGTCCAGGTATGAGTCCAGACATTGTGCTTCTAACTGGGCAGAGAGATACCAGAATAAAAGTCTCTTTAGTTGAAGAATATCCTTGGTTGAATTTCCAGATATTAAAGATTTCGAGGGCACACTGAAATAACAGGAAAAAGCTGTTCCTATTTTACTCGCTCTGACAGTGAATCTATTGCCTATTGTTCACTAGCATTCAGCCCAAACCCTAAGAACCTTATTCTGCTCCGGTAGAATTTGCTTGAGAAAGGACTACATGTGTTGGATCACATACAGTGGTAATATTTTATGACTTCCTGTCCATGCAGATTTGGCTTTCTTCATACTGGCCAAATTTGGGAGAGTTTGGCAGAAGCCCTTTCTCTGAGGATGCTGTGACCAGCCAGAGCTGTGCAAACACTGCTGGAGCATCCTGCTCTCACAAGCAGTTCTCAGGCTCTCTGTGCCCAGGTACTGATTAAGGAAATGTGCTCTGGTGTAAGATTTTCTTATTTCTGCATGGGCTGCTTGTCTAGAAATGTTAAAAAGTAGATAAAGTTTTGTTTGTGGTTTTTTGTTTTTGTTTTTTGGGGGTTTTTTTTGGTGGTTTTTTTGGGGTTTTTTTTTTTTTTTTTTTTTTAATGTTGAGAAAATGGAGGGCCTGGGTTTTTCTGGTGAGTTCTAGGTCTTTTGGATGTGTGGGATTTGGTGATGATAGCAAGCAGTATATCCCAAAGCTGGAACAGAAACCAGCCTTTTGAGCTTTCCACATAATTACCCTAAAGAAGCCAATCACTGCTAAATCATCAGCTTTTATGATGGCTTCAGCCTGATCAGTAGAGTTGATTAAAACAGTGCTAGGTCCTGTTCTTCTCTTCACCCATGTTATAAAGGTTGAGGCTTTTCTGACTCCTGTGGAAGGAAAAGAGAGTTAAAATGAAAGTCAAAATGAATGACAGAAATTTCTGTGCAATCAGGACAGAGGCAGTGGAGGTGCAGAGGGATGCTAAATACAAATGGACTTGGGCTCCTTAGGACTGAGGTCAAAGATGATTGAGAGGGGGCTTGAGGTATCCAAATTCAACCTCAGGTTCTAGTAAGCATTTAAACCATTGTGACTCTAGAAGACCAACAGTGGATCAGCACAGCTTTTTCTGAGACCTCTGAAAATGGTTTTATGTCCAGTTAAATGATTAATCACACATGGAGAATAGAGATGAGGAAATTCAGATAGGTAGAAAACCCTTCCTGCAGGATTTCATGTGTCCCAAAATCACAGTAAGCTATAAAGTGCTATCGACCTAAGGTTTAATCCAGAATGACTTCAAACCAATTGCAGATTTTATTGAACTGTTTGTTCAATTACATTAGGTGTCAAAATTGTTCCTTTGATGCTGCAGGAGAGATCTGATAGGCACAGAGACATGTTAAGATTCCTCTGTGGGGCCATAGCATCACTTCAGTTTAGACATAAGAAACAAAGCTGAAGTGTCAAAGTTGTCATTTACTTCTGGATTGTTCCATCTTTTGGCTTCCAAATTACTACTTCCAGTTTTACTGAGATTATAGTCAGTCTGTTTATTTGGGAAATTCTCCTAAGCTTTCAGAAGTTTTAGAGTATTGAGTCTCTTTAAAAATCACGTTTTTAAATTATCATATTTTCAGAGGAAATTGAGGAAACAAATTGAGGCTCAGGCAATTAAAATCTTAGCCCTTTCATCTCTGTATAACAGACAGGCTTGTTGGAACAGAGTAAGAGTTAATTAAAATCATACATGAAAAAGAAAAAATTAAATGCTAGAGTCAAGACGAACAGTGCAAGTGGATTATCAGAGATGCAAGTCGTGGTACTGTGCATTTTAGCAGTATGACAAGATAAAATAGAGTCAGACCATTTTACTGCCATCAATTTTGCAGCAGACAGCACTGCAACTAGCTTAAAACACTTTTTATTTTTTTTAAAGTGAAGCAGGCAGTCATCTGTTCCGGAGTGCATGGGCTGCAGAGCAAAGCACAGAGCAATACCTAGTGGCCACAGAGTGCTTGGCTTCTGCTGTCTAAAGGCAGAATTGAGGTTTTGTCACTTATGTCAGTGCTATAGCCCTAAGCATTTTTTCTGTCCGGTTAATCTTTCTATTGAGTTCCTTTAATCAGCCTGGGTACTGGCCAAATTCTGACCTTGCAGTCGTAAATGATGATTTTACAAGGCCTAGAATTTGGCTTTCATGTTATGTCCATTGCCAGGGCCACCATTCAAAAATTCCATCTTCCATAAAGAGTTGAATTAATTTATCGATTTAAGCAAGGTCTGCAGTTTCTTTTGCAGTATGAAGCATGTACCAGGTCCTGTATGAGAATTCACTGGGTGGCCAGGGCACATTTCCAGTTGCCAACGCTCAGTGGTTTATTAGTCAACCCTGGTACGCGAGGTTTTACTCGGTGTTGCAAATAAGCATTTACCAGTGAACAAAATGTAATATAAGCCATTGTTGATGGTACATAGCCTCCAAACGATTGGAGCTCTCTGCCTTGTACAAAGCACAGAGCAGCAGCCAGTTTCCTGATCCTTGCATCTTGCTAGAAAGCGTGCCTGAAATAGCAGCTCTCTGCTGCAGGGCAACTCTGTGCGCGTTGTCACAATTCTCTGTACTCACTGGTTCACACCAGAAAATCTGTCAGGTTTACCAGTTTAAGAGAGGTTTTCTTGTCAATGCTGTAGATTTAATCAGAGACTGAAGGCAGGGGGTTTTGCTTTCAGGTATCAGCACCCCTAATAAAAGTTCAGTATGGCACATCACGCTTTGGATGGCATTTGTGCAGAGGCTGCTGTTTGCACAAGTCTAGATGGTGGGAACTTGGTAAGAAATTCAATAGCAAGGAGGAGCAAGTTGCTAAAAATACTAAAGATCAGGTTTCAGCAGGAGCCACAAGGGGCTCAGCAGTTAAAGGTATCTTAGCACTTGGCTGTGTACAGGTTCAGGAGGCAAACTTTGGGCTCCTTTTTTTGTTCGTTGTATTAAAGGCGTGACTCGCCTGTATGTGCTCAGAGTACACTAACAGATGCTTGGGCAAGTCATGCAATTTTTATCACCTCTGTAAAAGTTGATCATTTTGTGAAAAACAAAACCTTTCTTGTATATATTGTAAGTGAACAAAAATGTTTAATAAGGCCTGGATTTCTGGGATTGCTAAAGTCTGTCATTGTCTTGCTTAATAACTTTCTGTAAAATACTTCAAATTATTCCATGTTATATTCTAAGACACATACGAGCTCCCTCTGATGGCTAAATGGCAAAATTATTTTCCTTATCTTAGGAAGGAAAATAACACTGTGTGTTAAGGACCCTGTGAATTCCCAATTCATTGTTGCTCCAGCCTGTTTCTATAGGCACGCTGCCCATGGGAATTGCAGTGGACCAGAAGAGTAATGGAGCAGTTTGGGGACCCAATTCTTGTTTGGCATAACTCATTAATGTTTACTGTAATAATTGGGGCAATTCTGGACTCGGTGGAATAACACCAGTAATTAATTTGACTGCGTGAACTTAATATAGAGAAGATGCTCAGTTATGCCCTTGGAAGATGAATTCAGACCCAAGTTCCTGCATTGGTACGGAGGCCATTGTATATTTAACACCGTGGGCAAAACCAGCTTTCCACCTGGTGTATTTTTTATCTCAGCATCTATATTTTTCTTCTCAGCAGGGTAATAGATAGGTACATCCTGTCATTACATAGCATTATCTTATCAGTGCATGAGACAGTTTACCTTTGCAGTCTATGGGATCTTCCCTGCTGCCATTCACAAAAAATTTCACAGTAGGAAAGGCTTGAATATTAAATTCTTTTCTCAAGTCATGTTGGTGCGTCACATCAATTTTGCCAAACTGGATTCTTGGAGCTTCTTTTTTAAGCTGTCGTGCAGCCTCAGCAAATTCTTCAGACAAATTCTGAGATGACTGAGATAAAGTAACATCTGGAAAAGGCCAATCAAAAGCAAATGGGTTACATAAGCCACAGCATGAAGCTTTCTAGTGGAGGTTGTTTTGTCAAGTGGTAGCTGGAGGGTTTGAATAAGGTCTTCCATGACTCAGAAATAAATGAGAAATTATATTTACTTCTTTATATTGATGTTCATTTTTTACCACTCCGTATGTCCTTGAACCAATCACAATGAACAGCCAGCAACATTTCAATATTCTTCTGTTGGGAAAGCAGTTCAAAAGTAGCTTGGCTGACTATGCTGGGTACGAGTTTAAGAGAGGTGAAGGATAGAGTTAAATATTGCTCACATCACGACTCTGTGATCCCATTTCTGTAAGCACTTCTCTGAGGCAAACTTTTGTGATGCAGAAGGTACTTTTCCAGGTGGGATGAGGAGGAGGGAGGGAGAGGAGCAGAGTGTGGTGTTTTAAAGGCTGGCAGTGTGTTCCTCGTGCTGTCCTGTGTGCCAGCCCTTCTCCAGCTCAAATGGCAGCTGTGTGTTTGGTGGAAGGAGAGGGGCCATCCTAGGCTGGGCCCTGGAGCTGTAAAGTCATATCAACATGAACAAAGGACAAGAGAAGGAAACTAGGCACACAAACTGCTCTGCATTCAAAGACAAGTAAGAGATAAAGGCCTGGAGCTTTATATTTTTACAATTTGGGTTGAAAGAAACCCGAATTTTGATGGAAATTGAGATGCTCTGTCTTGTTAAAATTCTTTTATTATAAAGAACAATACGTTTTTCTTTAGATAATGCACATAGCATTTTTTGTTTCTTCAATATACTTTGCAAATAGGAACAGGTGACAAACATGCAGTTAAATTTGGTTTCATAAAATTGTGCTTGTTCTTGTGTGTATATATGAGTGGTTTTGTGTGTTCAGATATATAACTGCACAAGCACACACACAAATGCACCAAAGCGTAAGTGTAACAAAACAACTGTCTTCTGTTCTTTCACAGAATGGCAGATGCACTTGTCTAGAGCAAACCTGGTGAAGACATTGCCCAATGTGGTCATAAATAAAAAGTAAATGGACATTTCTGTAAGAGTTCTAATACATGAAAGACAAATCCATAACCTAACTCACTGCTGAGTTACGTTCCTTGCATTATTCATCATTGTCCTCGCTCTGAATCCCGGCCATCAATCATTTTCTTCCACCTTACTGCTGCAGCAAGGGTGAAGATTAGCATCAAATAATGCCACTTTCTCAAAATATTAAAGTGATAGTGATAGGCCCTTCCACATCCAGTCACATTTTTATACCCATCTCAGCAGAAGCTCACAGAAACCTGGCTGCTCCAGCTGCTAATATGCCAAAGGGTTCCTGTTAGTAGAACAAAACTTAGTGCCTGCTCAGGGGATACTCAGATACCACGTGATGAAGAAAAGGTGCTTCTCTAAATAAAGTAAATGAGCCTTAAGACAACAGTCCAAACCCAAATTGTGTTCTAATTGCCTGTAAAATTAGTGTCTCATCAAACAAATTGATTATGATTTTTCAAAGAAATTTTACCCAAACTTTAATTTCCCATTTCCAATTGATAAAAACGGTCCTACTAACCTTTCTCCCAACAGGATTGTCATGTGTTATCTCCTAGAACCAAAAAAAAAAAAAGGAAAAAAATGTATCTCCAGTTGTACCTCAATATGCTCTAGGAGCAACTGCGATTCTGACCTGTCAATGTAAGAAATTGCACGTCTACCCTGTAAAAATACCGCTGCTTCTAGGAACACTGTGTGTCCAGCCTTCATGAAATCTTTTTGCTGAGGATGTTTGCAAAGGTGGACGGTTCACCAGGACACGGAGTGCTTGCTATGCAGTTTGAGAGCGCTGGTGCCCAGTGACTGCAGGTGGCAGGGCTGGCCCAGGACAGTTCCTGGCCTTTCCAAGAGGAAGGGTTTGTGCCTCTGGACAGAGAGCAGCTGGAGTAAGGATCAGGAAGCCCCAGAGCAAACCAGGATCCAACAGCTTTCAGATAATTCTAAGTCTGCGTTTTACACCAGAGGCAATTTCAGTCTAATGATTTTTTTTCCCCTAATAACCTAAGTTTGCACGGCTGTTTTCCCACAGCTGAGAAAGTGGAAGCTTAAATGCTTTTTGCAGAGTGAAGTAAGAAGGAGCAGAAGAAACTGTTGGTGAAGTCCAGACACAGAAGCTGAAGTTTTACAAATATAAAATAAATATTAAGCTTAGATACTAGACCTTTAGGTAGATTGTCTGCGGGGAAGAGGGTGTAGGATCCATTTTTCTCTGAAATATTTTAGTTTCAAGCAGATATTTTAGGAATGATCTCTTATCACTGAATGACCTGAGTAGTCAGAGTTGCAGCTAACAAGGAATGGAAGTAGCATGCTTAGATAATGAGGGCTGGCAGAGTTAGCAGCTCCGTGCTGCAGCTGGGAGAAGCGCACGGCTCCTGCAGTCAGAGACCAGGAGAACTTTAAGTACCAATAACCTGCTAACTGCGAGACACAAGTTCAGTGAGCAAACAGACAGATAAAAACTGTTTCCTTGACTACCCAGAAATCATGTGGAAACATCCATCATGCACCTTTCCCCTGCTTTCCTGAGTGATTAGGCTCCTCTTCAGCTCTCCATCAATTCCTTTTCACTCCACTCATTCTCTCTTTGCCTCCCAGGTGCTTTATTTTTCAAGTCGTTTGAGTGTTGCAGGAAATCATCACTCTTTTTATTTGGAGCCTTTTCTTGAGTTTTGTTTCGCTTCCTCTGGTTCAGATTTTTATTGACACCGATCACTCCAGGCTGTGGGATGAGGAAGCAGCTGCTGGGGCTAATGTGGTATCACAGGCTCCGAACTCGAGGAGCATCAGCAGGGAACAAGAGCAGACACGGATAAGAGGCAAGAGAGCTGGTGACAAGGTCACCAGGAAGGGGTGTGTGTGTGTGTGTGGTGGCACACCTGTGTAAACCAGTGTGCTGTGCCACAGCTGCCAGAAGCAAGAGGCTCTTCAAAGGCTGTCAGCTCAAGAAAAGCATCATATTAACTTGGGAGAATGTTTCCATTATCAGTAGTTTTAGCAGTGTTGTACATAAAAACAAGGATAAATTAAGGGTTTGAAAATTAAAAGCGGGATGAGAACCAGAAATCCTGTATTTTGACTCATCTCTTCAGGACATCGACAGCCTGAGTAAGCTGCTACTTCTTTTTCATAGTGCAGTTTACTGAGTTAAAATATATTGAAATGTGGACAGATAAATCTTTTGCTGACACATGAATGTGTTTAATGACCCTAAAGAATTCTTGAAGTGGGTGTACATAGAAGCACAATGAGTTAATTTTCCTTTAGGTAATTGCTGGTGGCCTCCAATCTCATTACTCTGCCTGAACCGATGGTTTAGGGATTGCTGCAGTCATTGTGAATGTGCCTGTTGTCCTGCCAGATCCTGATTTCCTGGCTGTTAGTTTCTGACATGGTCACAAAACCATTTCAGCAGTCCCATTTCTCATCTGTGCAGGCTGCTTTTACAGCTGCACTACAGGTGTATAAATTTCTGTGTAGAAGAGTCTTGAGATGAAGGAGAGATTCACGTTTAACATATCACAGTGGAAGGATGTTAATCTTGCTGCAGTTGCAAGCTTGCCTGTGTGACCTTGAATTCTCCCCTTCTCTTCTAGAGTGAGACACAGCCATAACCTCCTGTGCTGGCCTCTCTTTTACTGAGGTTTGCAGTTCATTTGAGATTTTTTTCTCTGTAAACATCAGGGTTTATTCTAAGTTTGGATTATTGTAAGCATTCACTAAAATAAGCATGTGTGAGAGACACCTACATGAGGAACCCATGCTAGTAATTCTGCTGCAGGTAACTGCGATTTCTTCTTTATAACATCACATTCAGCTTTTTGTGCCTTAAAAAGAAAATGTTTGTCTTCAAGAGTCACCCTCATCTTGCCTATTAAATGTCATTATCCCAGCACAGGAATACTGTGGCTGACCCAGTGCCTCACTGGATGTACAAATGTTCTGCTAGAAAAGGTAAACATCACCTTTTCATAAATGAGACCGTGCTTAGCACACAAAGCAGGAGCACAATGTCTGCACCACTTGTGTGCTTGTCCTTAGGTTATTCCCATTTTATCTAGGATCTGAAAACTTTTCACTGGAAAGAACAGGAGCAGGCATTCTCAGAAACCTGTGGAATCAAGCATTCACTGGGGTCTGGGTCTTTTCAAGAATTATTCTGGTAAGTTGGAGGAAATGGTGTTAGCATGTGCTCTGAAAGCAGTGCTTTTAGTGTTTGTGTTTGTAAGCATACAGAGTTTATTCTCTCTGTGACAGGCATATTTGTTAGTGACTGAGACTTTTTATGTTGTTTATTTGCTTTTCTCTGCAGTGAAATTCAACAGAGGGACTTATATTCAGGCAGTGTGTAGTGTAAACAGTGAAACTCTCCCATGCAGCCAGCACTGATCCGCCTTCTGCTGGTGACAAGTGCTCTGAATTCCCTGTGCTCATAAGCAATTTGGAATTTAGATCAGTTTAATATGGATTGGGAGGTGCCACAGCCTGCAGCAGAAGAGCACTTTCAGTTGAGTGCTGAGATGAGGGGCTGGGCAGGACGTTGCTGGGTGATGCCTGCATCATTTCCAGACAGGTCCTGTTGCACAAAACAGCTGGAATGAGAGAGGAAGAGTGTTGGATTTCCAGGTCAATGCTTTACTTTCACTCTCAGCACTTGCCCTGTGAACTTTGGCCAGCTCCAGAGGGGTGGGTACGCTGCCTGCTGAAAGCCAGCATGTTTTTATAGTAACCCCTCCTGAAGGAATGCAGACCTGGGACACTGTGAGGGTGGAACTGACAGGTATTATAAAGACTTGGGGGTCACTGGGCAGAAAACATCAAAGCAGACCTCACCTGACAAATACTGTGGCACTGGTAAGTAAATCATATTATGCAACAGGGAAAGCATTGGGGTTTTCTTATCATTGATAGGTGGTCCAAGGCACTGTCTTGAATCAAAGCTCGTAGTTCAAACTTTTCTGGTGTTGGTACAGCTCCAGAACAAATCCCATCTTCTGGGAAGCCTGGGATTCCTTCCCAATCTCTGTGTCTCTGTGATCACTAATGAATCAGGAAGAAAGAGATCTCAGGTCTCACATTCATTCTGGATTTCTGAAGTTAATCCCCGGCAGCCTCACAGATTTCCTGGGTGAACTGCACAATATTGTTTGCTCTCACATTATCTAAGTTTCCTTAATAGTTCCTTGTTAACACTGGTTGTTTATTTAGAAAGGTTTTTAAGTAGGGTAGAAAAGATTAGGCTTTTATGGCTTTCTGTGCAGCTCTCATCTTTGGTCTCCCTGTGCTGTGGCAATGAAATTATTACAGCAAATGAATCAGCTCGTTCAGCATTGTGGAGTCAGGTTTCCTGGCAGTCATTTCCAGGGCAGTGCCTCACTGCCAGGACAGTTTTTCACTGCCCCAGAGGTTGTTTAGTGGCACAGCTCCAAAGGGAGCTATAGAGATTGAGGCCAGTGATTTCCAGATAACAGATCTGTCCTGTGGAGCTCATCACTCCTAGGAATGATTCCGTAATTCTTCCCAGGGACTGTAGGTGCCTTTATGGTTTGTGGGGAAAGGCAATCCATGGCCTTTGATCCAAAGCAGAAAGTGATGAGGATCTCTGGAGCAAGGGCTGTTTGGGGAGCAGAGCTTCACCTCTGTATTTTGGAAGATGCACTGGGGAATGGAAGAGTCTGTCCTTCCGCTCTGAAGAAGCCAGGGGGGAGGGTGGTGGGACGTCAGAGGTCCAAGACTCTGCTCTGAAGAAGGAAGCCTGATTCAGATCCCCACATCCTTTGAGTGCCCAAGTCCCTGGGCTACTGAACAATTCTTTCTCCATCTCCTGTCTGTGAATGTTTCCATGTCTGCTTTCCACTCATACTTGGTTGCAGTCCTGAAGTCTGTTGCAATATCTCACTGTTGATAATTTCTGCCAGCACTAAGAAAGTTTGTCCACAAACTCTACTCCGACCTGGCCATTTAGATCCTGTGCTTTGAAAGCTCAGCTCTTACAAAGATGAGAATACAGAACAAGTAAGGTTTTTCTGATAAGTTATTTTTTCACAAAAATTAAGCATCTTCAGAGGAAAAAAAAAAAAAAGTTCACAACCGCAGACTGAATTTGGCAAATAGCTTTAAATCCTCCACAGTTAGTAAACAAAATCTTCCTAAATTTCAACACTTTCAGAAGTATCTAAAATTTTTAAACACTGTATTTTAAATAATTTTCTAATGTAATTATTCTGAAATTTTAAAAACACTTGAAGTTTTATAAACTTGTTTCACGATTAATGAAATGTTTATTATGATCCAAACATATTTTTAGTTTCCTGAGTCTGTTAGTGTATTTTAGGTTTTGTTCTTGGAAATACAAGGAGTTTTGTTTCAGGTTGTCCTACACTACATCACTTCTATTCTTATTATTATCATTATTGATATTATTATTATCTTAATTATGTTCATTATATTATTTATTTAGGTTATTATCCGTTTGTTTATTGCTATAATGTACTGTACCTATTAGTATATATACATATTAAGTTTTTATTTTATATCATATGTTCTTATTGTTATGTTATATAATATTTAATATATTTATTATATTAGCAGCAGTAAAATCCACATTTGGTAGGGATGTAAAAGAAAAATTAGATGCACTTCTGCAAGGTTAGGATGTTGCCTTAATTTCAAACATCCCTTCCAAATATGGAACAGTTTTGGAGTTTAGCTTGTGCCTGTGTCTGGCACCTGCTTCCAAAATGGGGCTGGTTTGCAAATGTTTGTGTAATTTGAGGTTAAGGGCACGTGTGCACTGACCTCAGGGAGTTTGGCTCAGCAGAGCAAGGTCAAGCCCAAATAACAGAAATATTCCGCTGCCTTATGCAGATCAAAGAGTTTCTGCTACCAGCAAGCAGCTGGCCAGTGCAGATCCCTGTTTGTGGCATGGAAATTATGCAGCATCTGAACCTTTAGATGGTAACATCACAAGAATCCTCCTTTTGGCTTTTGCCTTTGTGATGTACTTGATGGCCAGACCTTATAACAAAGTTAGTTACTCAAAACCCCTACAGTTTTCTCCCCAGGAGAAATGAACATGAACCTAAAAGACGGACCACAAACCTGCCTCTACCTAATCAAGCGCTTCTTTCAGGAAAAAACAATATAATGCAACTACAGACATCAAAATATTGTAAAAAGACAATCCCTGAAGCCCAAGTGCTTGCAGAGGAGAGATGCTGTCCAAAAAATCTCATACAAAGCGCTGATGAAAATGTAAGAGGGAGAAAAGCACTGTCTGATTAACTTTTGTTTGGTTGGGGTTTTTTATATGTTTTACCCATCGGCGCTGTGAAACACATACTTGCAAAATGAGGCAGTGGAAGCAAAGAATGCCAACTCAGCACTGTCTTATGTAGCAGACTGGTATTTAACCAGCCCAGAAAAGAATAAATTACTGTAGTCAGGATCAGAAATAGATGCATGGAGGAAACCAAAACAAACAAGGGCTACTAGGGGACAAAGCAATGGTAAAACAAGCATTCTTGAGTGCCCCAGCATCAGTCATTCTCTGCAGAGCCACCAGGGTAAGGGAGTGGAAATTGCTACTCACAGAATTTCACCAGGAGGTATTTGGTTTCCTTCAATGCTCTGTCAAAGTTGCTTGTTTTCAGCAAGAGGACATGGTTCTCCTTTTTTATTTTGGGGAGCCTGGTTTTCTTTAGCTTTGCTTCATTCGGGCTTATGCTGTCTGCTGCCAGGAAGCCTGTGAGAAACAACAACAGAAGAAGGAAAAATGGATGTGTCTGCATCTTGTCCTGCCTTTATCCAGATACTGAGAAACAAAGAAGTGAAGGAGCATTAAGCAGTAGGGTTTGCTGCTCAAATGTCTGCAGCTGTATCAGCCAAGCCAAGAGGCTGATAAGGTTGAAAACAGTCTACCACCAGTGGAGCCAACTGCACCTTTCCATGGGAAGATTAAATTAGTTAAGTACTTCCCCATCTTTAGTAGTGCTTGGAGGAGGAAGTATTTGTGGGGAAGTTTGCTGTTTCTGTAGACAACCCAGGGAGAAGGTGAAGGAGCACAGGAGGAAATGCCTTGAGAAGCACCAGTGGATTCAGTGTGCTGGTGAAATTAGACACGACACTCTTCTGTCAGGGCTGCAGACAAAGCAGCAGGTCAGGAACCTGGGACAGTGTTTGGGGGCTGCTCCTCTGCCCAACATTTGCTTGTCTCTTGCACTTATGGATCTTCTAATTGTGGGTCTGACTGAGAGTGCGCTGCAGTCAGAAAAACTCTCTTTGCACAGGTAATTTTAATGTCTGTAACTCTTCGATGTCTTGTCTATGAGGCTCCCCTCTGTACTTAGGGGCCGAGTTGTAGCTCAAGTAAGATACTACTTCATGGCTTAAACAAGAAGATTTTGCCATTGGTTTGGAGTGGTAACACAATTTTCTGTGCAATAAACTGAAGGGACTAAATGTACCAATTTATTTTTAGGATAGCTATCAACTACGAATGTGAAATATGAGGCCTCCCTAGACAGTCTTTTCAGAACATTTAAAAAAAAATCTTACAGAGATATTGAGATTCTGGAATTCCTTCCCATTACTAAGGAATGATTATTTCTGTAAATACCTGCCAGTCTGTAGTTGCAGCAGAAACACCTTTGAGCCTTAAACTGTGCTGACATTTGTGAACTTTACCCCCAAAGCTGTAGCTGGAAGAGGGGACCAGGTATTCTAGTGCTTGTTTCAGTGGCAAGAAGAACAGAGCTGACTTGACAACCAGTGGGTCTGGATTAGCAGAACCAAGAATAAAGTCCTCCAATAATGACTCTTCTTCTTGAGGAGTAGCAACTGATGCTGTGCACCTTGTGCCTCTAGCAGACTTTTTATCCAGGAGGGCACCACTAAAAAGGAGTGCTCATGATGTGGTAGCCTCCATTTTCTGTGGGTGAAGGATCTTGGGGGGGATATTATTGCAATTTAGTCTGCTTTCATGCCTGCCGTGACTGGGGCTGGGTTTCCAGCAAACCCTTTTCTATCAGTCTCAAAAGCTTTGCGTTGCAATGCACCTTGAAATGTGTTCTATTGGTACTTGTAGAGCGTGCCTAATGAAATCAGGAGCTGTGTATTCAGGCTGCTTGCAAGATAAGATCACACAGAAATACCGATTCAGCAATCAGGTGCTAAAGGAGAAAAAGAAACAGAAAGATAAGAGTCTCCCATTTGACTTTGTGGTCTCTTTCTCTTCATAACAGGCTCCTTTCCAAAGCTGTCTTTCAAGCAACATACTAGTAAGGTTAAAAAGCATCTCTCAGAATTGCAGGTTCAAACTAACCAGGCCTGTCTGAGCTGAGCAGGCAGTGTTTAAGCTCAGAGCCTAAGGCTCCCAGAACAAAGGTAGGATGACAAAACCATCTGCTGAGAGAGCTGCTTTTCCCCTGTCTGCAACAATTAGCCATCAACTTAAATCCCTCCTGGAAACCTCCTGCCAGGAAATAGGCTCCATCATGGAAAGGGCTTCTAACCTCGATGTCCTGAAAGGAAACTGCAGGGGAAAAAAAAAAAAAAAAAGATCATACAACAGTCCATCCTGCCAGGACAGATTTGCAGTGAGGAAAGGAGTGGGATTTAGTGGAACTGAACTGGTGGAGAGCAATGTTTTCTTTTAGACATGGAGCAAATAAGGTCACGTTCTGTGCATTTCCTCATCAGTGCTAGCTAGCTTTGGCTTTCTTTTTGTGCTTTGTAGTTTGAGGGCTATGGAAAATCTGCCCTCTGCAGAAGTTGCAGTCCAGTCAGCAGGAAACGCTGGATTCAGGATAAGCAATATTCTTGGGCCTTCTGCTTAGTTGCCATTCACACCCTGTCAAATGGGTATCAGGAGCCATTGAGATGTGCCTCACACGTGCACCTTCTGTCTCAATTTCTCTGGTTTGCCTCACAAATACAGTGATTTCAGAGTGATGGCAGTTACTGTGATTTATTGGCATTGGACACTGGAGGCTCTCACAACACCTACACTTGCAATAAATAATGCAAAGGTGAAAGTAACTGTATAGTACCTGCAAGACAGGTATGTAGTGCTGCTTATTAAATAAGGACAAGATCATGGCAAAAATAGTTTAAAAGAAAAGCTGGTTTCATTGAATTGGGCGAAAATTCCCTTAGATATATGGGAACATCCTTAAGGACCTCATTACACTTGAAACAAGTTTTATCTGACAGTTCAGCACCTGTGAGTGAAAATCCAGTTTCCTTGACTTTGAAGGTTGGGCTTTAAATACCTGTGGCATTATCCATTCTGTCTCATCCACATATACCTGTATGTTGTAGGAAAGACTAGGAAAAACTGGAAATGTTGGCACTTTCTTTGCAAGTTTATTTTACAACATGTATCTTTTCCCAAGCTGCACACTTCAGCTGAAGTGCAAAGAAAATGGAAGTCTTTGGCACTTCACCTTTGCTCACCTACTGTCTATTTTGCGTTTATTCCATGCCCTCAAAGAAAATAGAATTTATAAGAAAATAAATCAGAGATTCATCAGTTTTATTGGTGCATAAATTCAGTGTGACTCGCCATCTAGTGCAGGTTTAAGGCATAACATAATTACAGACAGTTTTAAGTCAAGGTGATAGTCTCCTAAAACTCTTCAAAAGAAGTGGTGTTTTATTTCTGTAAGCAGGCAAAGTAATATAAAATTTACAGGAATCCAGACATAGATATTGAGAAAAGAACTGGCAAGTGAAATTTTAGAGATGAGATATGAGAGTCATTCATCAGCTGACAAAATAGAGGACAAATATTCAAATGAAAAGCAGTGCACAACCCCTTTACAAGAAAAACAGGAACATAAAATAATAGGGAAAACACAGATGTGTTCAAACAACCTATTTATTCAAGTTGGTTTGCAGTAATTCATCCAGCATCACAAACTAGACCGCATCCCATAACTGTCTGGTTTTAAATGTATTTTCTTTCATTCCAGGTGACTGATTCCTTAGGTGTGCACCTGATTCTTCCCCTCACTCTCTGATAAAACACCATAAATCATGAGAACATTTCTTAAATCCTGGATTCCTCAGTGTTTGTGGATTCTCAGGTCACCTTCCAGAGCATTCCATGGAAACAAGAGGCTTCTTACATCTCAGATTATTTCTTATTATGAATCTATAAATCAGTACAAAAAGGAACTGCCAGAATATTTCAACTTTGCAAGTGATGTCTTAGATGAGTGGGCACGACTGGAAAAGGTAGTATTTTGTCTTTTACTTCATAGACATTGAATTGTAATTTAACCCCAGCTGTCAACGCAGAACCACAGAGCCCCTGGATCTCACACACACAAATAGACACACACACATCCAGTGTGATGGGGAGGAGAATCAGGACAAAGAAAATGTAAAACCCATGGGTTGAGGAAAGAACAGTTTAAGAATTGAAATAAAATAAATATTAAGAAGAATTTTAATAACAATTATCACTATTGTGGAAGTATTAGTAGAAATAGTAGTGATGAAAAGAGAGATAACAAAAAAAGAGAGCAACAAAGAAAACCCAGAAAAGAAGAATGATGCACAACAAAATTCCCCACTGCCCACTGATCGAGGCCTGGCCTTTCTCCAAACCTTGATTGGCACCTCTCAAACAACCTCCCCCCAGGTTATAAACCGAGCAGGTTTCTGTGCTGTGGAATATCCCTTTGGACAATTCAGGTCAGCTGTCCTGTCTATGACCTCTCCCAGTTTGTCATGCACCTCCTTGTTGGCAGAGCGTAAAAAACTGAAAAGTCCTTGACTTAGCTCTTGCTAAGCAGTGCTTACTCTATCCCAGCTGAATCGAGGACACACTGGAACAAATCGCAGATGATAGAGTTTTACTAATGGATACTGGATAGTATTGGGACCATTTTATTTTGTTTGTCAGAAAGACGGGTATCACTCCAAGAGAGTAGTTGCCAAGGATGATTTATACTGAAGCGAAACCTTTTAAGGTTTGTCTTATTTCAATGTCTTCTCACGTGTTGTAGGATGGAAGAAAACCAGCAAATCCAGCTCTTTGGTGGGTCAATGATGCGGGAGAGGAGGTGAAGTGGAGCTTTGAAGAGCTGGGCTCTCTGTCCAGAAAGGCAGCCAATGTCCTTTCTGAGACCTGTGGCTTGCAGAGAGGAGACAGGGTTATAGCAGTTCTGCCTCGTGTTCCTGAGTGGTGGCTCCTGAATGTGGCCTGCATGCGAGCAGGTGAGTGACTCTCTGACTTGTTGGGTGCAGAGAGAAAGCAAACAGAGGGTACAAGCCATGGGTTAGATTGGGGTGAAGAAAATGCCGAAAGCAATATTCTCTTGTGACCTCTACAAGGGATCTTTTGCCTAGAAGGAGAATGGGCAGCACCCACACAGGAACCACAGGGCCAGACATGGTGCAGTCAAACGGCATCCTCAGGGGAAGCCAGGCTGAATGGCTGCAGCCTAAGGCCAGGCCTGGCCACATCCATTGCAAGGGAGCTGAGTTTATAGTGGAATAATTTATATGATTAGAGTCATTAATAATTCAGTCTATCTATTCTGCTCTGCTTTTAACCTGCTCAACATCCATGGCGGATAAAATCAGCATCAACAGAGAGACATGACCAAGTATTTTTGGGAAATGCTGAGTTTTCTCATTTGCTTCTTGCTTTTTTCCAGGAATTGTTCTTATTCCAGGAACATCCCAACTAACAGCCAAAGACATCTCATACCGCCTCCAGGCTTCAAAGGCCAAGTGCTTCATTACTGATGACACACTGGCACCTGCAGTGGAACCTGTCCTGCCAGGCAGCCAGTTCCTGAAAAGTAAACTCCTTGTAGGCCAGGGGAGCAGGGATGGGTGGCTGAACCTCAAAGAACTCCTTGCGTGAGTCTCCAGCTCTTTTGCCATCAAGCCTGTGAGGTGAAGGGAGCTGCACCAGTCAGGTGACATTGATGAGCTGTGGGAGGAGTTTTCAAAATACAGATGAGTCACATTTTCGCATCCTTCTGTCATCTCCCTCTTTTGTGATTACAGGGTAGAGGTTTGCCCAGTCCAGGTTTTTGGAGTTTAGCTCAGGTCCTTCAGCTTCACTTAGCAGACTGCCAGCTTTTAGAAACTCTCTGCTTCTGCTGTGACCACCAGACAAGCACAGAGAGCACTAACAATTGTTATGAGCTTGTCTGCTAGAGCCCATTCTAATGGCTCTTGATTAAATGAGAAAATACTCATTGCAGATCTTGGTGCACAGTCCTTTCTTCCCGTTACTATCCTGGTAGCTCAGAGGATCTGAATTATCCATCAATCTCTTGAACACAGATGATATACCATTAGCAATAAGACCAATGTACTTGGCATAATAACCTTAGTCATTGATTTCAGGTTGGGGTTGGCTTTTTCTTGTGTGAGGCAGACACTGATTTCTGGCTGCTGTTCCATAATCAGCACCTGGAGTGCCCTTGCTAAAACAGTTGCAGAAAAAGTCATTGAAATATTCCATAGGTGCTCATATCTTAAAAGTTACAGCATACAGGCAATACTTGTTACAAGCAAAATGTGTTCTCTAACTGTTCTCACCTGTATTATCACTCATTCAGTGAGATTATTCAGTTTGGGGCAATGTTCCTGTTGAACTCCTAAACAGTAAAAATACTGATTCCCTGGTGGAAGTCCACATGTAGTGACTGGAATATACCATTTCTTCTGAAGGGTTGCATCTGCTGACCATCAGTGTGTCAAGACGAGGAGTCAAGAGCCAATGATAGTGTATTTTACCAGTGGAACTACAGGCTTCCCAAAAATGGTGCTGCAGTCCCACAGCAGTTACGGCATTGGATTTGCAACCTCTGGCAGGTATTACCTTGCAGTTCCTCCCAGGTCCTGATTAAGTGACATCATCTGCATTAGACTGAACACGTGACCATAAAAGTCCAGTAAATGTAGGCAATTCATGACTGTAGGATCTTGCATCCTCCTCATATTGAAAGATAAAGGATACCTTTCCTAAAGCATTCTGAGTTGGAAGCTGGTGATCAAGAGTCCCGAGAAGTAACTTGTTTAGTTTCCTGGAGAAATGAGCTGTGACTTAGCTGATGTCTCAACTGCATCAGGTGAGGAAAGCCTACTCCAAATGATCTGTTTTGGTTCTGCTTCAGATCCAGATTTTGCAACTCAAGACAAAGATGTTTTGCCCTGCTTGCCAGGAAAATAAATGCTTGAAATATTAAGCAGGAAGGAATGAAGGGAAATCAGAGACTATTTAAGACTCTTCAACTTTCTCAAAATTTCTACAGAGCCCCACTTACTGACACCATATCTTCTAATGGAAACCTCCTGCTATGGCCTGAGTCTCTCACATTCT
Organism: Hirundo rustica; assembly: GCF_015227805.2. Classification (NCBI taxonomy): domain Eukaryota; kingdom Metazoa; phylum Chordata; class Aves; order Passeriformes; family Hirundinidae; genus Hirundo; species Hirundo rustica. The sequence continues at coordinate 8,885,400 of NC_053464.1, forward strand.
CTGCAGCATTTCTTTCATCTCTGCTTTTTCATCAGGTATTGGATGAGCTTGACTCCTTCAGATATAATGTGGAATACCTCTGATACTGGCTGGGTAAAAGCAGCTTGGAGCAGTGTTTTTGGACCATGGATCTGTGGATCCTGTGTCTTTGTACACAATATGCCACAGTTTAAATCAGAAGTTATTGCAGAGGTAAGCTTAACATTTTATACTGTGATGTTTATTTCCATTTTACATAAATGAAGGAAACAAACTGGGCTCCACTTCATGGGTGCCACTGCCCAGTAGCAGCAGGGATAGTACTTCCCACATCCCAAGGAAGCATCCCTCCATTTGGTGCCCATTAAGCTCAAGGAAAAAGTGTTTTCCCTCCTGGTTAGGCCACGTGTCATGGCTGGAGCACAGAGGACAATTGGAGAAAGATGCGGGATATAAAGATCTTTGGATCACTGCTGTGTTGTCCAATATTGAACCTAAACCTCACTTCAGGAATGGACTTTGGGATCAGGCTGAGTATGGGCCAGTAATCAGAGTATGGCATAAACCTGAATGAAGGCTCTGTTTTCCTGAATTTTCAGTGAGTTGCCAGAGTGCCTATTCCTCCCGTAAAGCACTTTAAACCAATCTGCTGATTGACTCCCTTCAACATTGGCCTCTTTTGTTAATCACCTGCACATTCACACGGTCAGACCCACCATTACACTTTCTTTGCAGCACAGTAACTTTCTGTTTTCCTAGACTCTCTCAAGATATCCTATCACCACCTTCTGCACGGCTCCCACCGCCTTCCGCATGCTGGTCCAGCACGATATGAGCAGGTACAGCAGGGAGGGCAGGGGGGCTGGGGAATAATGCTGGGGCAGCTCTCCAGGGTTGATCCCTTAGGGCCCTTAATTTTTTTTTTTTTTTTTTTTTCTGTTGAAGGCAATCTAACTAGTACAACTTGCTCTCAGTAAAGAAGGCTCTCCGTTTGGAAATGTGAGAATAATTAGTCACACCGTGGGCTACTTGAGCTTCAGGATTGGGTCTTTGAATAGACAGCACAGAGGAGACAAGGGAGGTTTCTTTAAGTTGTCACTTCCTCTGAACTTAGGGTTCACAGTTCAATTTAAGTCAATGTTTTAGGCAACATTGGATCAGGGAGTTACTGGTGCACCATGGACATGTTCTCACATGCTTGAGAAGGGAGAGAGCAGTTAGAGGAGTTTCACATGCTGAGAGTTACATGGCAGCTGTTCCCACCAGTTTGTCACTCTAAAATACCCAGCTTTTGGGCAATGGTTTGCAAGGAGTTTTCACAGCTTTGGTAAGATACTTATTCTTGTCCCATAGGTCTTTCATCCTACCGAAAGCCAGCCTAGGTTTAGCAGAGCTCAGCCTCTGTGTACCTATCCACCCTTCCTTTTGCTCTAAAAAATTCTCTGTGTTATATCTGATCTTGGATGATGACACATAACTCAGCTTTCCACACATCTGATGTGCTTGTTCAGATTTCTCCTTTTATGTCAGCTCTCCCAGGGAAACACTTTTGCTCATGAGTTTTCCAGCAGAAGAACCTACTTCTAGTCACACAAAGATAAACCACATCATCTTCAGTGGACACTCAAGCAATCTAGGAGTCTAGTCCAGGTGTGCATAACAGGACGATGATTGTAATTTCCAAAGGAGCTTGTGAAGTTTTAGGTGAACTTCCTGGGAAATCTGAGGGAGGCTGTTCCATTAAGTCTATTTTTACTGCTCTTTTTGAGAGTTAAGAAAATTATTTCATTTGCTCTTCCTCTCAAGCTACAAGTTCCCGAGTCTGAAACACTGTATAACTGGAGGGGAAGCACTCAATCCTGAAGTGTTGGCGAAGTGGAAAATCCAGACAGGGCTGGAGATCCATGAAGGTTATGGCCAGAGTGAAACAGTACGTCTGCAATAAATGTAACTACTGGCAGAAAACCCCTTCACCATCTTTACTTCAAAAGAAGAACTAAAATAGATTATTTGCTCTGGGTATCAATTTGTCCTGTCTGAGGTTTAAATGAAAAATATTAAAGCAGCTCACATTCCAGACTCTGAGGTTCTCAAGAACCACAGTGCTTTTGTCCTGATTCCGCCTTTGTCACAACAAAGATTAGTCTTGTCTAATGCAAACAATAATAAAATTTACAAGATGTTGCAACAATTTTAAAAAATTAAAATCTATTCTGCAGGTAACAATCTGTGCCAACATGAAAGGGATGAAAATTAAACCTGGCTCTTTGGGAAAAGCTGTTCCCCCTTACGATGTGCAGGTACGTGGGTATGTGGCAGCTGTGGGTAGAACAGTAAGGCAGTGCTGTCTCCATCCCTTGTGTGCCCTGCACTGAGCTGGAGCAGATGTTCCTCTGAGCTGATCAAAGCATCACTCCTGCTGTGTCTGTCCTTGCTGCAGATCATAGATGACCATGGGGCTGTTGTGCCTGCGGGAGAAGAGGGCACCATTGCTGTCCGAGTGCGACCCACACGACCCTTCTGTATGTTCTCCGGGTACTTGGTGAGCCTGACCTGCTGTGTCTGTGTCTGCTCAGAGCCTGGGAGGGTCCCAGGGCAAAGTTCTGCCAGGAGAGAATTCCATGCAGAATCCTGGGTTACTTGAGGACTTTGAGCCTGGGGATACCTTGTTCCAGATATGTACCAGGCAGTTGCCATGCGCTTCATGTTCAGAGCACTACCCTTTTCCCTCTATTCCATTCCTATCTCTGGTTAAACATTATTGAAAAAAGCCCATAAATTCTACTCTTATACATCAGAAGCTCAGGGTGGCTTTCCAAGGCACAGGTACTTTATTCTCTCATAGCACTGTCAAAGGGACCCCCATTCCAGCAGGCACTGCAGCCAGAGAAACCTTTGTCCAGGTGCCTGTCACACACAACCTGTGTACAAGATCCACAGCACAAACACAAGCTACGGCACAAACCACTCACACGTAGATGATCACATGGCTCTGAGGTAGTGACATACGTAATAATCAAACTCCACTATTCAAATAGGCATGCTCTACCCACTGAGAGCAGAAAGAAAGAGAAAACACACCAGAAGTGGGGACATTTTGGTTCAGGTCAAAGGTCCATCTAAGCAACTGCTCATCTGCGGTGGTGCTGAGGTGCAGGACATTCTTAATAAAACAGTAGAATCAGGCAAACATAAATATATTCTCCCCTGTATTGGAACTGTCATATTCAATAGGCTCTGGGTAACCCACATATGTTTTTAATCCTCTTCTCAACACTATAATAGTTGTATACTTGTAGCATTCTCCTACAACAACCTGCACAAAATCATTTCTCACTACGTCATAAAAATCTTCTATAGGTTCAACACTGTTATTGCAGGTTTTCACTACATCTTCTCTTGTCAGAGTGTTTTTCCTGTGTAACCAAAAGGTTACATTGGATATATAGGTCCTAAAGGTCAGATAAAGTTTTCTTCCTGCAGATGACCTCATCTGTGTTTTGGTCCTGACAGTTAGGAGGAAAAAGTTTTCTTTGTCTAGAAGTTATTTTGGCAACCCCCTGCAATGATAAATCATTTCCCTGAACAGAGTGGGTTACACATTTTAGCCTTTTCTTGTGGTGGATGGGCATATTGGTAGATCATGGCTTTTTCTCTCTAGAACAGAAATCTCTACATAAAAACTGCTTTTGTCCACATACCATATATTTCCACAACAAAGCTGCTAATGTTACTCTGTGCTAATGTGGCTCTGTTACTTGAAGATATAAAACAGTATTGAACACACTCATTTTGAGAACAACTTAAAGAATAATTTTTATCATTCTTAGCATCACTTCTAGTACATGCATTACAATTCACTAACAATAAGATACTTTTTTGGAAATGTTTGATTGTTGCCAGGATAATCCAGAGAAAACTGCGGCCACTGTGCGTGGAGATTTTTATCTCACTGGGGACAGAGGCATTATGGATGAAGAGGGATATGTCTGGTTTGTTGGAAGAGATGATGATATCATTAATTCTGCTGGGTAAGGCATTTCCTTTCAGATTGGCCTCTCGAGATGCAGCCTGGACACAGCGGAGCACCGGGCCATGCTGCTGGGGCTGAGCTGTCTCTGTGCTCCCCTAGGTACCGCATTGGCCCGTTTGAAGTGGAGAGTGCGTTGATAGAGCACCCGGCAGTGGCAGAGGCGGCTGTTGTCAGCAGCCCCGACCCAGTGCGAGGGGAGGTAAAACAAAACAGCAAAAGGATGTAAAAAATACCCTTTATTCTAAACATCAGTACCCCTGTATGTACTAGGCTTCCTTGGAATTCAGTGTTGCAGGCTTTTGCAATTAGGTGGGCTAACATTTTTAAAATCCATATCTTGATAGATCTTACTATTTCTAAATCATTTCTTTGCAGGGTTTTATGTGGGGAAAAAATTGTTTTTTTCAGATTAATCACATGATCTTTTTGTCTAAGCAATGAAATTTTGATTATTTCTCGTTTACCACTAAGCATTTGGTGGCAATGATATCCAAAGTGTTTAATTTTTGTCTTATATTTTTCCAGCTTTGCAACATTACTTTGAGCAACTGGGATGAGATTTTATTCTCTCTTTATTTTCTGTACTATAACTTCTTGAAAGTTTAATAATGTGTAAAGTTAAGAAAAAAGTGAAAAATAGCAAGACATTCTCTGATGCAGAATGGGTCCTTCATAGCACAGCAGTTGATAACAAACAGCTAATGAAAAAGGGAATTAAAGAAAAAGCCCACATTTTGGCATTCTGAATTTTGACACTCACTTTTCACTACAAATGTATTCCCTTATTGCCACCTCTGGAAGTTCATGCAATCCCTCCATTTTTGTGGCACAGGTGGTCAAAGCCTTCGTTGTTTTAGCTCCTGCTTTTGTATCACACGATCCGGAAAAATTAACTCTTGAACTTCAACAGCATGTGAAGAAGGTGACTGCACCTTACAAGTATCCAAGGAAGGTAAGAACAGCCCAAAAAGACAGGATCTCTAATTGTACCAGAAACTGAGCATCTTTTATCCTGCCTCAACTCCTTTTCAACAGCATTCTGACAAACACTCCAACCAGAGTTAGATAAAATAGAAGTTGATGAGAGGGTCTGTTGCAGCTGTAGCCTTGGGTTGGCTGTGTGTGCTAGAAAGTACCTGGAGGGAGGCAATGGTCATGAAATTTTACTTCATGAGGGCCCAGTTTTTCTTTCATGGAGTACTGAAGTTTTCACAGCAGCTCAAATGGGCAAGGCATTAAATTCTAATCAGTTGTACGTTGAGATCTCCTCTGACACACAGCCAAATCAAAACTGGAGTTCCTGCTGGCATCAGTGGGTTGGAATCCACCTCTTCTCACCAGGAAAGACACAAGTAACTCCCTGTCTTTAAAGCTGAAGCACTCAGCTCCTAGAGATTGTGGTACGTCTCACTGCAAGTACTGTCTGTGCAGTAGCTACAAGGTGTAGTAAGGAATTTCATCATTCCAGCCCCATCTGTTTATCCACAGCTATCCCATGCTAAAAGTGTTTTCACAGTATTTTGTTGCACCTGGGAGATTAACCACCAGTTATTTGACTACAGGGAGCATTTTACCTTTCAGGTGGAGTTTGTTCAGGATCTGCCAAAGACAGTTTCTGGGAAAATCCAGAGAAAGGTTCTAAAGAACAAAGAGTGGGCAAGAGTATGACAACAGTAAGAGTGATCTGGAAAACGAGGAGAGAAATTCTCCATCATGTGTACCAGCCATAACACATGACACGGAGAAGGTCGTTATGACCCAGAGCAGAACAAGAACATCATGAAAAATAAATTCTGGAAGAAAAAGGAGAAAACATTCTAGAGGACACGTGGTATTGGAACCACTTTTGCCATCAACCTACACATTTTCAGAAGGAAGGAAGAGCAAGTAATTCAAAGGGTGGAATGGGAGAGAGAAAGACAGACTCAGGTGCATACAGAGGTCTAATTTGTTTCACTGCAATTTGTATAAACACCTTCCTTAAAAAATAAAAAAAAAGGGTGAAACTACAAGGCTTGGAAAATTACAAATAAATGAGAAATTAATAAAAAGATATATTTGTCCTGAGATGAGTATCAGCAATTAATTAACATCCAAAACCTACCACTATAATATTCTCAAATTCTTTCAGAGTGGGAGGAAAAAAACAATTCTTTTTAATGCTTCTCTTCATCATGAGGAATTTGTGATGTACTTAAATGGTTAAACTGGAGGAAAAAGTGTTTTAGGTTAAGGTGCAAATTATGCACAATTAACAGTGGTGTAAATGATTACAAGAAAAAACTTACTCTACAGAAAAAGCTTTGCTGCTTGCTCTGTTTTGTGCCACATTCTCTTCTTGTTACTCCAGAAGAAATGAGCTATAAAGTCAGAAGGGTTTCACTCCAAAACCTTTAGGAAGGAGTGCTCAGGTTTCACATCTCCAGGGAAGAGCTGATCTTTCCAGAGCCTCATATGGGAAGCATGTCCTGAAAGGTGAGTGAAATAAAGGATCTCCCTCAGCAGCTCTCAGTCTCTCCTGTCCACAGCAGACAGGTCAGGAAAAGGATATTTATCTGAGCTCCTTGTGTTGGTGAACCCCAAGCAAAGCAAATGGTATTAAATCAGGAATAATAATTTCTGATTCTCACTACTCATTTGAAAACTCTGCCATTACTGGGTCTTTCCCCCAGTTTTCTGCCTTTATTTTCACCTCTGCATTTGCAGCTGAGAAAGTGCTAAAACCTTGAAAGCTCTCACAGTCTTCTTGTGTTTTTGTAGAGCACCCGGGAATCCTAAACTTCAAGTGTTTCGTTTTGTCAGTCTTCAATATAATTTCCCTAAATATTCCTAAATATTATGTCCCTCCTCTTTCTCTCTCAATAGGCAATCAGTAGATTTTATCATTGTAATGCTCTGAAATATGCAAGTTACAGCTAAATCAGAGAAATAGAGCAGACTGAGAAAGGAGAAATATCTTCCTAAGTGATTAAGGGATGTTTACAACTGGTCATTTTTTCTCTGCCACGATGTCCAAGAAATGTAGAGAACACCATGAATTTCTGTTGCTTTTGACAAAATATCTGTTCCAGGCAAAAAATCTGCATCCAGATTGTTTATGCTGGCAGATATCACTGAAAAGATTAAGTTATGTTAAGTTCTGCATATTTGAACTAATTTTCCTGATAATTAAATATTACTGTGTAAGGTTCTGCTAAGGAATAAGGCAATAGTTCCAAGGTTAATAAGTAACTTTTTCTTGAGGAATAAAATTTGAGCAATACTGAGATCCATGCACCAAAGATGTGAGAATAAACAGTTAGAATTGATGACATGGGACAAGGGGTAAAAGACTACAAAATGAACTTAGAACCCTGGGACAAAGGGCAAAACTTTGCAGCTTCAGTCAGGCCACAAAAATTACCCAGGAAAAAGTCTATGTTTCAGAGTTTACCTGAATGTAGTTTTGTGATTTTGTAATGGAAAAGGGTGTTTGCAGCCAGCAAATTTAGAACCTCTGTGCCTGGGAAGGTCATGGAGCAGATCCTCCTAGAAGATATGCTGGGGGATAGAAAAGACAAGAGGTGTTCCGATGCACGCAGGGTGTAAATCAAATTTGGGGACGTATGTAAGAGATTACTGAAGTGGAAGTTCTTGGGATGGATGTGGTGAGTGGACATATGAGTCAGCAGCTGGTGAAGCTAAATAGTGAGAATGTTAGTGGAAGTTGTCTGGAAATATTCTTCAGCTCTATGGGAAGGAAAAGGAATGGAGAATCAGGTAGTGGATGTTTTGATGAAAGAAGCAGGGACATCCTTCTAATGCAAATATTAACATCAGATGTGTTTGAGGAAAGAAAGTTGTGGGCAATTAACAGCCCCAAAGAACACATCAAAACTATGCAAGGATCAGCTGAGATACAGACAAGGTGCCAGATTAATACAGGACATTAAGTCTTTAAAACACAGAAGGTAAAAAATAGGAGAAATCAGGATGGGGAACTTCACATTTATTTGGACCATTTGAACCACCAGTCTGGCAGTGGGCCTGAGTGACTTCAATGAATAGCCCATCAACACATAACTGGACTGTCTGGATAATCTCAAATTTTTGGTTTGTTGGATTGCTGTTACTCTCTTCTTTGAGTTTTCCCAACAAGGTCTTTCCATCTCCCTGCGAAGCTGCTTCTTGGCAGGCGCTGCTTCTTTCTGCAGGTGGGCAGTCTTCCCCTGCTGCTCTCGGATCTTTTCCGCCTGGATCTCCCCAGTCATTTAATCGTAATCTGTTTTCTGGGAAATCCTTTGGTTTCAATTCTGAGGGGTGTCTTTCTGGATCCGGTGGACCTGCGTCTTGCAGATCTGTCCCTTCTCCCTGGATAATATCCTTTTCTCGCTGCTGCACTCTCGCTGTATGTTTATAGGTTTCGGCTCCGGTCTCCACTCCCTCCCTCTTTGCAATAATAGACGTGGCCAAAGGTGTAGCTGCAGTTGGAGGCTGCTAGTCTCGGTGGTTACAAAATGGCGTAGGCAGCAGTGCGCATGCTCTACATGGGGCCCCACCCTCTTGCTGTACGGAAATCTAGGGAGTGGCCATTTTTTGTACGGAAGATCTTTGCAGGGGGCCGCCATTTTTGTGCCTGGGGTGGCTGTGCCGCACATGCGCAGTGGCGCTGTCGGTAACTTCCCAGACCCGTCCCATTTTCAAAGTCCGCTAGTTCGGGGCGCAGCTGGCCGGGGCGCGGGGCTCGCTTGTAGCGCCGGGGTCACGGCTGCGAGGCTGGGGGAGCCTCCCGCGGGGTCGAGGGGGCCCTCACGGGTTCGTTGGGACGGGCGCGGGGCCGTCCGCAGGCTCGGCGGGGCCGGTCGCAGGCTCGGCGGAGCGGCCGGTCACACGGCTGCTCGCGGGGACTTCTAACTCGCTCACAGCTTCATTAATCACGGGAGAAACTGTGCTGCTGCGAAATCCCTGCGCTGTATAATCCGAACACTGACTGAGTCCCAGACAGACACGGGAAAAGCCGCCTCGGGGTTTATTACCGGCAGGTTTTTCTGCACCCAGCGTAACGGATCTGTACTAACATTAGACTTTATGAGCGCCTTTAAGCGTTCGCACGCGTCTCTCAGTTTTATGTTTCCACAGCGTGCTTGCCCAGTGTTCTCACCTGATATCCTCGTGGATCAGGGGTTCTTTCTGGGCTCCCTCCGTACTCCAACATGTGGCTCGGGTGTCCTGGTTCCTTTCACCAGCCTGTGGAGTTCCCGTTCGTCTTTCCTCCAAGACCGGTATCTCCTGCTATCCCAGCTATCCTCTAGCTGCCTTTGTCTCAATTCTTCGGGAATATCCCGTTATCGGGATATTAGGAGAGACTGGACCACTGGAAAATGTCTTAAAACATGATTTATTGCCTCAGTCTCAAGGAGGGAGAACATCGTCACCGCATACACTATGAGTTCGTGGTCAGTTGTCGGTCAGTGGTCACAAGACCCTAGGTTTACAGGGGTTTTTAAAGGTTTATTAGCCAGTAATCTACTGCCACACAGATTGTTTTAACTTTGGCACCAATGGCTAATTAAAACTGGATTGCACGTCCTGTTGCAATGGGGACAATTTTATCCAATTATGCAGTTGACTTATTGAAAGAAATATGTGTATTGATCTAGTATCAATACCCAACTGTGGCAGACAAAAACTCTAACAGTTTTAAGTTAGAAAGTGTATGTTGTCCAGGCAGCGTGTGGGATAGCTCCCTAAAACAAGCTGTGAAATTCACAGGTAATTACAAAGCCTTTTATTTACAAAAGTGTTGGATACACAAAATACAAATACATATTCATACCCCTGTCACCTCCCATTCCCTGCTTCGTATGCTAATTGGCAAAAAGGCTATTAAGCATGCGTAGTTTGTTTCTTAAAATGAGTCAGGAGTTTATTCTGGGGAGGGCTCACCAAAAATGAGGAAGTAAGATGAGTCTGCCTTGTCCTGACCTTGACCTAACCCTTTTCAATGCATTCGTGATAAATGAATCCTTGGTAGAACTTAGAGTTTCCTGTGTTGAATGGGCTCTTTAAGCAGGAACACTGTAGTTATATCTTACTTACCGCATTTTGGTTTTTGTTACAAGCACAGCTACATAAACATAAAGCTGACAAGCAATGAGTTACTAAATCTGGGAGAGCTTATCTAAGATCCAGCTTCTGTTAACTGCAAGTAAAGCTTATCCACCTAATTCAGCTAATTCAGCAACTATTATCTTAACTTTCCTAAAAATCCTTAATTCTTCAAATTTAGTCTCACAGTGGTGCACAAGACTACTTGCTACACCTTAAAACTTCTTATTACCTTTATAACTACTTCTGTATCTTAATTTTAAAACCTTAAAAATTTCAACTATCTAGCTCAATATGTCTCTGCTTAAACTACAAACCTACATTCTTACTTATAGTCTCTAAATTTGGAAGCCTTTTCCAAGATCTCAGGTCAAACCCTATATTCTCTGCTGTATTTGGGGCTGCATGCACGAGGTTCCGAGAATTTCCGTGCCTTGATTTCCCACAGATTGGTTTAAATGTATTTTCTTTCATTCCAGGTGACTGATTCCTTAGGTGTGCACCTGATTCTTCCCCTCACTGTCTGATAAAACATCATAAATCATGAGAACATTTACTAAATCTTGGATTCCTCAGTGTTTGTGGATTCTCAGGTCACCTTCCAGAGCATTCCATGGAAACAAGAGGCTTCTTACATCTCAGATTATTTCTTACTATGAATCTATAAATCAGTACAAAAAGGAACTGCCAGAATATTTCAACTTTGCAAGTGATGTCTTAGATGAGTGGGCACGACTGGAAAAGGTAGTATTTTGTCTTTTACTTCATAGACATTGAGTTGTAATTTAACCCCTGTCAACGCAGAACCACAGAGCCCCTGGATCTCACACACACAAATAGACACACACACATCCAGTGTGATGGGGAGGAGAATCAGGAGAAAGAAAAGGTAAAACCCATGCATTGAGGAAAGAACCATTTAAGAATTTAAATGTAATAATAATAATAATCATATTAGTAGCAATAGTAGTATCTCACTGCCCACTGATAGATGCCCAGCTCATCCTCAGTCACCTCCATACAAACTTCCCCCCAGGTTATAAACTGAGAAGGACCTCCTCTGGTGTGGAATATCCCTTCGGGCAGTTCAGGTCAGCTGTCCTGTCTAGGAACCCTCCCAGCTTCTCATGCACCTCTTTGGTGGCAGGGTGTGGGAAACTGGAAAGTCCTTGACTTACAGTAAACACTGTTTAGCAGCAACTGAAACATCGGTGTGATATCAACACTACACTCATCCTAAATTCATAAACCACAGCACTTTTCCAGGAAGAAAATTGACTCTATTCCAGCCAAAACAAGGACACTGGAACAAACCTCAGATTATACAAATTGGTTTTCTTCATGGGTATGAGACCATATAAGCTGCAGAGTGGAAAGCACCATTTTATTTTCATTGTCAGAAATACAGGTGTCTCGAATACGTAAGAGAGTGATTGCCAGGGATGATTTGCTTCATTAGGACTTCTTTTGTATTGAAGCAAAACCTTTTAAGGTTTGTCTTATTGTAATATCTTCTCACGTGTTGTAGGATGGAAGAAAACCAGCAAATCCCGCTCTTTGGTGGGTCAATGATGCGGGAGAGGAGGTGAAGTGGAGCTTTGAAGAGCTGGGCTCTCTGTCCAGAAAGGCAGCCAATGTCCTTTCTGAGGCCTGTGGCTTGCAGAGAGGAGACAGGGTTATAGCAGTTCTGCCTCGTGTTCCTGAGTGGTGGCTCCTGAATGTGGCCTGCATGCGAGCAGGTGAGTGACTCTCTGACTTGTTGGGTGCAGAGAGAAAGCAAACAGAGGGTACAAGCCATGGGTTAGATTGGGGTGAAGAAAATGCCAACAGCAATATTCTCTTGTGACCTCTACAAGGGATCTTTTGCCTAGAAGGAGAATGGGCAGCACCCACACAGGAACCACAGGGCCAGACATGGTGCAGTCAAACGGCATCCTCAGGGGAAGCCAGGCTGAATGGCTGCAGCCTAAGGCCAGGCCTGGCCACATCCATTGGAAGGGAGCTGAGTTTATAGTGGAATCATTTATATGATTAGAGTCATTAATAATTCAGTCTATCTATTCTGCTCTGCTTTTAACCTACTCGACATCCATGGTGGATAAAATCAGCATCAACAGAGAGACATGACCAAGTATTTTTGGGAAATGCTGAGTTTTCTCATTTGCTTCTTGCTTTTTTCCAGGAATTGTTCTTATTCCAGGAACATCCCAACTAACAGCCAAAGACATCTCATACCGCCTCCAGGCTTCAAAGGCCAAGTGCTTCATTACTGATGACACTCTGGCACCTGCAGTGGAACCTGTCCTGCTAGGCAGCCAGTTCCTGAAAAGTAAACTCCTTGTAGGCCAGGGGAGCAGGGATGGGTGGCTGAACCTCAAAGAACTCCTTGCGTGAGTCTCCAGCTCTTTTGCCATCAAGCCTGTGAGGTGAAGGGAGCTGCACCAGTCAGGTGACATTGATGAGCTGTGGGAGGAGTTTTCAAAATACAAATAAGTTACATTTCTCTGTCAACTCACAGCATTGTGATTACACTGCATTAAGTCCAGATTCATGTAACCCAGGTTTTGGGAGCCAAGTTCAGGTCCTTCAGCTTCTTCTTGCTCCTCACCCTTGTGATTTAGAGTGTACTTGTGACAGGTAAAATGCATTCTCTTAACTTTTTCCTGTGATATATAATGCAACTGTTTCTTTAGTAAGATCATATAATGTGGGGCAATGTTCCTGTTGAACTCCTAAACAATAAAAATACTGATTCCCTGGTGGAAGTCCACATGTAGTGACTGGAATATACCATTTCTTCTGAAGGGTTGCATCTGCTGACCATCAATGTGTCAAGACGAGGAGTCAAGAGCCAATGATAGTGTATTTTACCAGTGGAACTACAGGCTTCCCAAAAATGGTGTTGCACTCCCATAGCAGTTACGGCATTGGATTTGCAACCTCTGGCAGGTATTACCTTGCAGTTCCTCCCAGGTCCTGATTAAGTGACATCATCTGCATTAGACTGAACACGTGACCATAAAACTCCAGTAAATGTAGGCAATTCATGACGGTAGGATTTGCACCTTCCTAATCTTTCCCCTCTCATGGTAAAACCCTTGTTATTAAAAGCTTCTTGAAGGCCTGGTTGTGCTCAAAATGGTCAGAGTTGTGTCACTTGCAGGGCTGAAAGCAGAGGAGCAATAAGGGAGATCTCCCTACAGCCACACCAGAGGAACTCAAGTGCTGTCATGTTGCGTCAACCTTCCCTGAGACCCAAATGACCCTTGGGCCATTTCATTATACCTTAAAAGTTACACTTCAGTTTAAATCTGTGGCTTGGTACTGATTTGCTTTCCCTGAAAGTTTTTTTCATCTCTGCTATTTCATCAGGTGTTGGTTGAACTTGTCTCCTTCAGATATAATATGGAATACCTCTGATACTGGCTGGGCAAAATCAGCCTATGGCAGTGTTTTTGGACCGTGGATCTGTGGAGCCTGTGTCTTTGTACACAGTATGCCACAGTTTAAACCAGAAGTTACTGCAGAGGTGAGTAATCCCCACATCCCAAGCAATCCAGAGGTACCAGAATGCCTATTCTTCTTCACAGCTGTTTTCCTAAACCACACAGCTGGACGATTCTCCTCAACACTGGCTTCTTGTGTGAGGCGTAAACCTTTACTTTCCCAAGAATAATACTGGAAAAGCTCTGGTCTAGTTCTCTATCACCACTTAGGCTTGAGACTGGGACACAGACTCCTTGGAAAACCCCCCAAAATAACATAATTGGAGCTACTGCTCTCACTGGTCCTTCATTTGCTTGAGTGAATTCTGTTGGACAGAAAGTTCCATATTTTCTAGAAGCTGGACTGCTTGGTGCATCATTTTTATGGTTTTCATCTTGCAGACATTTGAGCACATAAATTGTGATAATCACCTGCACATTCACACGGTCAGACCCACCATTACACTTTCTTTGCAGCACAGTAACTTTCTGTTTTCCTAGACTCTCTCAAGATATCCCATCACCACCTTCTGCACGGCTCCCACCGCCTTCCACATGCTGGTCCAGCACGATATGAGCAGGTACAGCAGGGAGGGCAGGGGGGCTGGGGAATAATGCTGGGGCAGCTCTCCAGGGTTGATCCCTTAGGGCCCTTATTATTTTTTTTTCTGTTGAAGGCAATCTAACTAATACAACTTGCTCTCAGTAAAGAAGGCTCTCCGTTTGGAAATGTGAGAATAATTAGTCACACCGTGGGCTACTTGAGCTTCAGGATTGGGTCTTTGAATAGACAGCACAGAGGAGATAAGGGAGGTTTCTTTAAGTTGTCACTTCCTCTGAACTTAGGGTTCACAGTTCAGTTTAAGTCAATGTTCTAGGCAACATTGGATCAGGGAGTTACTGGTGCACCATGGACATGTTCTCACATGCTTGAGAAGGGAGAGAGCAGTTAGAGGAGTTTCACATACTGAGAGTTACATGGCAGCTGTTCCCACCAGTCGGTCACTGTAAAATACCCAGCTTGTGGGCAATGGTTTGCAAGGAGTTTTCACTTATTCTTGTCCCATAGGTCTTTCATCCTGACAAAAGCCAACCCAGGTTTAGCAGAGAGCTCAGATTTTGTGTTCCTATTCAACCTTTCCTTCTGTTTTAGGTTTACTTGGAAAGCCGAGGAGGTCTGTTCAGTTTAGGTTGCTCACTGCTCATTTTCAAGAGTTAAGAAAATTATTTCATTTGCTCTTCCTCTCAAGCTACAAGTTCCCGAGTCTGAAACACTGTGTAACTGGAGGAGAAGGACTGAATCCTGAAGTGTTTGCAAAGTGGAAAATCCAGACAGGGATAGAGATCCATGAAGGTTATGGCCAGAGCGAAACAGTACGTTTGCATTAATTCCCGCAGTATACCCATTGAAAGGTAACAATACCAGAGCCACAGTGTCCTTGGTAAATCAAAGGAAAAGGAGAGAATCAATTATATGATTAAAAGGAAAAAAAAAAAGTCTTTGTATAATTATAATTATACAGTTCCAGAATCAGCAAGCTGCATATTTTAATGGTTTAGGACCATTGCAAAAACCATGCTAGAGACACTTCTGATCAAATATGTTGTAGGGGACCCTTTGTCATATTTACTTCAAAAAAACCCAGAAAAAATAATTTGCTCCAGCTATCAGTTTGGCCTGTCTGAGGTTTTACTGGCAAATATTAACCCAGCTCACATCCTAGATTTCTCTGTAAGTGAACATTAACTAAGCTATTAAGAGTCAGATCTCAGACTTTCTCTCATTTTGCCCTTGAAATGGTCCCAAATTAATTGTCCCAAAACTGAAATAAGATCTGTAATTATTTCACATCTGCTGTCCTGCAAAGTCAAGTGTTTGCAGTACAGTCCACAGGCTCAGACTCAAAAAAACCAAGCTCACACAGGTCTGACCTGAAATGCCTCTCAACATCTCTGATGTTCTCAAGAACCACAGTGCTTTGGTCCTGATTCCGCCTTTGTCACAACAAAGTCACAAAGAGGAGACCTGTCTAATGCAAACAATAATAAAATTTACAAGATGTTGCAACAGTTTTAAAAATTAAAATCTATTCTGTAGGTGGTAATCTGTGCCAATATGAAAGGGATGAAAATTAAACCTGGCTCTTTGGGAAAAGCTGTTCCCCCTTACGATGTGCAGGTACGTGGGTATGTGGCAGCTGTGGGTAGAACAGTAAGGCAGTGCTGTCTCCATCCCTTGTGTGCCCTGCACTGAGCTGGAGCAGATGTTCCTCTGAGCTGATCAAAGCATCACTCCTGCTGTGTCTGTCCTTGCTGCAGATCGTAGATGACCATGGGGCTGTTGTGCCTGCGGGAGAAGAGGGCACCATTGCTGTCCGAGTGCGACCCACACGACCCTTCTGTATGTTCTCCGGGTACTTGGTGAGCCTGACCTGCTGTGTCTGTGTGTGCTCAGAGCCTGGGAGGGTCCCAGGGCAAAGTTCTGCCAGGAGAGAATTCCATGCAGAATCCTCAAAAGGTCTCACTGGGTTACTTGAGGACTTTGAGCCTAGTGTGTGGTAGTGCTGAGGTGCAGAACATTCTTAAGAAAAAAGTAGATTCAGGAGAACTTAAAGATACTCTTCCCTGCAATTGAACTATCATAATGAATAAGATTTGGGGGACCTGTCTATGTTTTTAATCCTCTTCTGAATCCCCATAATATTTGGATATTTGTAGCATCCTCGAACAACAGCTTGTAAAATGTAATTGCTTACTATGGGCTAAGAAACTTCTACAAATTCAATACTATATCTTCTGGTTTTCACTGTCTTCTGTTGTCAAAGTGTTTTCCTGTGTAACCTAGAGGTTATACTGGATATAGAGGTCCCATAGGTCAATGCAAATAATGAAGATTTTCCTGCAGGTGACCTCATTTGAGTTTTGGTCCTGTCAGTTAAAGGTAAAAAGTTTCTTTTAATGTGAGGTTATTGTGGCAACCCCCTGCAATGATAAATCATTTCCCTGAACAGAGTGGGTTACACATTTTAGCCTTCTCTTGTGGTGGATGGGCATTTTGGTAGATCATGGCCTTTTCTCTGGAACAGAAATTTCTACATACACTCTATAGTGTGTAGTGCTCTTTTCCACCTGTCACATACTTCAGGCATCAAACTGCTAATTAATGTGGCTCTGTGTATTTTAGTTGAAGATATAAAACAGTATTGAACACACTCATTTTGAGAACAACTTAAAGAATAATTTTTATCATTCTTAGCATCACTTCTAGTACATGCATTACAATTCACTAACAATAAGATACTTTTTTGGAAATGTTTGATTGTTGCCAGGATAATCCAGAGAAAACTGCTGCCACTGTGCGTGGAGATTTTTATCTCACTGGGGACAGAGGCATTATGGATGAAGAGGGATATGTCTGGTTTGTTGGAAGAGATGATGATGTCATTAATTCTGCTGGGTAAGGCATTTCCTTTCAGATTGGCCTCTCGAGATGCAGCCTGGACGCAGCGGAGCACCGGGCCATGCTGCTGGGGCTGAGCTGTCTCTGTGCTCCCCTAGGTACCGCATTGGCCCGTTTGAAGTGGAGAGTGCGTTGATAGAGCACCCGGCAGTGGCAGAGGCAGCTGTTGTCAGCAGCCCCGACCCAGTGCGAGGGGAGGTAAAACAAAACAGCAAAAGGATGTAAAAAATACCCTTTATTCTAAACATCAGTACCCCTGTATGTACTAGGCTTCCTTGGAATTCAGTGTTGCAGGCTTTTGCAATTAGGTGGGCTAACATTTTTAAAATCTATATCTTGATAGATCTTACCATTTCTAAATCATTTCTTTGCAGGGTTTTATGTGGGGAAAAATTTGGTTTTTTCAGATTAATCACGTGATCTTTTGGTCTAAGCAATGAAATTTTGATTATTTCTCGTTTACCACTAAGCATATGGTGGCAATGATATCCAAAGTGTTTAATTTTTGTCTTATATTTTTCCAGCTTTGCAACATTACTTTGAGCAACTGGGATGAGATTTTATTCTCTCTTTATTTTCTGTACTATAACTTCTTGAAAGTTTAATAATGTATAAAGTTAAGAAAAAAGTGAAAAATAGCAAGACATTCTCTGATGCAGAATGGATCCTTCATAGCACAGCAGTTGATAACAAACAGCTAATGAAAAGGGAACTTAAAGAAAAAGATCAAAATTTTGCATTCTGAATTTTGACACTCACTTTTCACAACAAATGTATTCCCTCATTGCCACTTCTGGAAGTTCATGCAATCCCTCCATTTTTGTGGCACAGGTGGTCAAAGCCTTCGTTGTTTTAGCTCCTGCTTTTGTATCACACGATCCGGAAAAATTAACTCTTGAACTTCAACAGCATGTCAAGAAGGTGACTGCACCTTACAAGTATCCAAGGAAGGTAAGAACAGCCCAAAAAGACAGGATCTCTAATTGTACCGGAAACTGAGTATCTTTTATCCTGTCTCAACTTCTTTTCAAGAGCATTCTGACAAACACTCCAACCAGAGTTAGATAAAATAGAAGTTGATGAGAGGGTCTGTTGCAGCTGTGGCCTTGGGTTGGCTGTGTGTGCTAGAAAGTACCTGGAGGGAGGCAATGGTCATGAAATTTTACTTCATGAGGGCCCAGTTTTTCTTTCATGGAGTACTGAAGTTTTCACAGCAGCTCAAATGGGCAAGGCATTAAATTCTAATCAGTTGTACGTTGAGATCTCCTCTGACACACAGCCAAATCAAAACTGGAGTTCCTGCTGGCATCAGTGGGTTGGAATCCACCTCTTCTCACCAGGAAAGACACAAGTAACCCCCTGTCTTTAAAGCTGAAGCACTCAGCTCCTAGAGATTGTGGTACGTCTCACTGCAAGTACTGTCTGTGCAGCAGCTACAAGGTGTAGTAAGGAATTTCATCATTCCAGCCCCATCTGTTTATCCACAGCTATCCCATGCTAAAAGTGTTTTCACAGTATTTTGTTGCACCTGGGAGATTAACCACCAGTTATTTGACTACAGGGAGCATTTTACCTTTCAGGTGGAGTTTGTTCAGGATCTGCCAAAGACAGTTTCTGGGAAAATCCAGAGAAAGGTTCTAAAGAACAAAGAGTGGGCAAGAGTATGACAACAGTAAGAGTGATCTGGAAAACGAGGAGAGAAATTCTCCATCACGTGTACCAGCCATAACACATGACACGGAGAAGGTCGTTATGACCCAGAGCAGAACAAGAACATCATGAAAAATAAATTCTGGAAGAAAAAGGAGAAAACATTCTAGAGGACACGTGGTATTGGAACCACTTTTGCCATCAACCTACACATTTTCAGAAGGAAGGAAGAGCAAGTAATTCAAAGGGTGGAATGGGAGAGAGAAAGACAGACTCAGGTGCATACAGAGGTCTAATTTGTTTAACTGCAATTTGTATAAACACCTTCCTTAAAAAATAAAAAAAAGGGCGAAACTACAAGGCTTGGAAAATTACAAATAAATGAGAAATTAATAAAAAGATATATTTGTCCTGAGATGGGTATCAGCAATTAATTAACATCCAAAACCTACCACTGTAATATTCTCAAATTCTTTCAGAGTGGGAGGAAAAAACCAATTCTTTTTAATGCTTCTCTTCATCATGAGGAATTTGTGATGTACTTAAATGGTTAAACTGGAGGAAAAAGTGTTTTAGGTTAAGGTGCAAATTATGCACAATTAACAGTGGTGTAAATGATTACAAGAAAAAACTTACTCTACAGAAAAAGCTTTGCTGCTTGCTCTGTTTTGTGCCACATTCTCTTCTTGTTACTCCAGAAGAAATGAGCTATAAAGTCAGAAGGGTTTCACTCCAAAACCTTTAGGAAGGAGTGCTCAGGTTTCACATCTCCAGGGAAGAGCTGATCTTTCCAGAGCCTCATATGGGAAGCATGTCCTGAAAGGTGAGTGAAATAAAGGATCTCCCTCAGCAGCTCTCAGTCTCTCCTGTCCACAGCAGACAGGTCAGGAAAAGGATATTTATCTGAGCTCCTTGTGTTGGTGAACCCCAAGCAAAGCAAATGGTATTAAATCAGGAATAATAATTTCTGATTCTCACTACTCATTTGAAAACTCTGCCATTACTGGGTCTTTCCCCCAGTTTTCTGCCTTTATTTTCACCTCTGCATTTGCAGCTGAGAAAGTGCTAAAACCTTGAAAGCTCTCACAGTCTTCTTGGCAGATGTTTTTGTAGAGCACTCGGGAATCCTAAACTTCAAATGTTTTGTTTTGTCAGTCTTCAATATAATTTCCCTAAATATTCCTAAATATTATGTCCCTCCTCTTTCTCTCTCAATAGGCAATCAGTAGATTTTGTCATTGTAATGCTCTGAAATATGCAAGTTACAGCTAAATCAGAGAAACAGAGCAGACTGAGAAAGGAGAGATATCTTCCTAAGTGATTAAGGGTTGTTTACAACTGGTCATTTTTTCTCTTCCACGATGTCCAAGCAATGTAGAGAACACCATGAAATTCTGCTGCTTTTGACAAAATATCTGTTCCAGGCAAAAAATCTGCATCCAGATTGTTTATGCTGGCAGATATCACTGAAAAGATTAAGTTATGTTAAGTTCTGCATATTTGAACTAATTTTCCTGATAATTAAATATTACTGTGTAAGGTTCTGCTAAGGAATAAGGCAATAGTTCCAAGGTTAATAAGTAACTTTTTCTTGAGGAATAAAATTTGAGCAATACTGAGATCCATGCACCAAAGATGTGAGAATAAACAGTTAGAATTGATGACATGGGACAAGGGGTAAAAGACTACAAAATGAACTTAGAACCCTGGGACAAAGGGCAAAACTTTGCAGCTTCAGTCAGGCCACAAAAATTACCCAGGAAAAATTATATGTTTCAGAGTTTACCTGAATGTAGTTTTGTGATTTTGTAATGGAAAAGGGTGTTTGCAGCCAGCAAATTTAGAACCTCTGTGCCTGGGAAGGTCATGGAGCAGATCCTCCTAGAAGATATGCTGGGGGAGAGAAAAGACAAGAGGTGTTCCGATGCAAGCAGGGTGTAAATCAAATTTGGGGACGTATGTAAGAGATTACTGAAGTGGAAGTTCTTGGGATGGATGTGGTGAGTGGACATATGAGTCAGCAGCTGGTGAAGCTAAATAGTGAGAATGTTAGTGGAAGTTGCCTGGAAATATTCTTCAGCTCTATGGGAAGGAAAAGGAATGGAGAATCAGGTAGTGGATGTTTTGATGAAAGAAGCAGGGACATCCTTCTAATGCAAATATTAACATCAGATGTGTTTGAGGAAAGAAAGTTGTGGGCAATTAACAGCCCCAAAGAACACATCAAAACTATGCAAGGATCAGCTGAGATACAGACAAGGTGCCAGATTAATACAGGACATTAAGTCTTTAAAACACAGAAGGTAAAAAATAGGAGAAATCAGGATGGGGAACTTCACATTTATTTGGACCATCTGAACCACCAGTCTGGCAGTGGGCCTGAGTGACTTCAATGAATAGCCCATCAACACATAACTGGATTGTCTGGATAATCTCAGATTTTTGGGTTGCTGGATTGCTGTTACTCTCTTCTTTGAGTTTTCCCAACAAGGTCTTTCCATCTCCCTGCGAAGCTGCTTCTTGGCAGGCGCTGCTTCTTTCTGCAGGTGGGCAGTCTTCCCCTGCTGCTCTCGGATCTTTTCCGCCTGGATCTCCCCAGTCATTTAATCGTAATCTGTTTTCTGGGAAATCCTTTGGTTTCAATTCTGAGGGGTGTCTTTCTGGATCCGGTGGACCTGCGTCTTGCAGATCTGTCCCTTCTCCCTGGATAATATCCTTTTCTCGCTGCTGCACTCTCGCTGTATGTTTATAGGTTTCGGCTCCGGTCTCCACTCCCTCCCTCTTTGCAATAATAGACGTGGCCAAAGGTGTAGCTGCAGTTGGAGGCTGCTAGTCTCGGTGGTTACAAAATGGCGTAGGCAGCAGTGCGCATGCTCTACATGGGGCACCACCCTCTTGCTGTACGGAAATCTAGGGAGTGGCCATTTTTTGTACGGAAGAGCTTTGCAGGGGGCCGCCATTTTTGTGCCTGGATGGCTGTGCCGCACATGCGCAGTGGCGCTGTCGGTAACTTCCCAGACCCGTCCCATTTTCAAAGTCCGCTAGTTCGGGGCGCAGCTGGCCGGGGCGCGGGGCTCGCTTGTAGCGCCGGGGTCACGGCTGCGAGGCTGGGGGAGCCTCCCGCGGGGTCGAGGGGGCCCTCACGGGTTCGTTGGGACGGGCGCGGGGCCGGTCGCAGGCTCGGCGGAGCGGCCGGTCACACGGCTGCTCGCGGGGACTTCTAACTCGCTCACAGCTTCATTAATCACGGGAGAAACTGTGCTGCTGCGAAATCCCTGCGCTGTATAATCCGAACACTGACTGAGTCCCAGACAGACACGGGAAAAGCCGCCTCGGGGTTTATTACCGGCAGGTTTTTCTGCACCCAGCGTAACGGATCTGTACTAACATTAGACTTTATGAGCGCCTTTAAGCGTTCGCACGCGTCTCTCAGTTTTATGTTTCCACAGCGTGCTTGCCCAATGTTCTCACCTGATATCCTCGTGGATCAGGGATTCTTTCTGGGCTCCCTCCGTACTCCAACATGTGGCTCGGGTGTCCTGGTTCCTTTCACCAGCCTGTGGAGTTCCCGTTCGTCTTTCCTCCAAGATCGGTATCTCCTGCTATCCCAGCTATCCTCTAGCTGCCTTTGTCTCAATTCTTCGGGAATATCCCGTTATCGGGATATTAGGAGAGACTGGACCACTGGAAGATGTCTTAAAACATGATTTATTGCCTCAGTCTCAAGGAGTGAGAACATTGTCACCGCATACACTATGAGTTCGTGGTCAGTTGTCGGTCAGTGGTCACAAGACCCTAGGTTTACAGGGGTTTTTAAAGGTTTATTAGCCAGTAATCTACTGCCACACAGATTGTTTTAACTTTGGCACCAATGGCTAATTAAAACTGGATTGCACGTCCTGTTGCAATGGGGACAATTTTATCCAATTATACAGTTGACTTATTGAAAGAAATATGTGTATTGATCTAGTATCAATACCCAACTGTGGCAGACAAAAACTCTAACAGTTTTAAGTTAGAAAGTGTACGTTGTCCAGGCAGCGTGTGGGATAGCTCCCTAACACAAGCTGTGAAATTCACAGGTAATTACAAAGCCTTTTATTTACAAAAGTGTTGAATACACAAAATACAAATACATATTCATACCCCTGTCACCTCCCATTCCCTGCTTCGTATGCTAATTGGCAAAAAGGCTATTAAGCATGCGTAGTTTGTTTCTTAAAATGAGTCAGGAGTTTATTCTGGGGAGGGCTCACCAAAAATGAGGAAGTAAGATGAGTCTTCCTTGTCCTGACCTTGACCTAACCCTTTTCAATGCATTCGTGATAAATGAATCCTTGGTAGAACTTAGAGTTTCCTGTGTTGAATGGGCTCTTTAAGCAGGAACACTGTAGTTATATCTTACTTACCGCATTTTGTTTTTTGTTACAAGCACAGCTACATAAACATAAAGCTGACAAGCAATGAGTTACTAAATCTGGGAGAGCTTATCTAAGATCCAGCTTCTGTTAACTGCAAGCAAAGCTTATCCACCTAATTCAGCTAATTCAGCAACTATTATCTTAACTTTCCTAAAAATCCTTAATTCTTCAAATTTAGTCTCACAGTGGTGCACAAGACTACTTGCTACACCTTAAAACTTCTTATTACCTTTATAACTACTTCTGTATCTTAATTTTAAAACCTTAAAAATTTCAACTATCTAGCTCAATATGTCTCTGCTTAAACTACAAACCTACATTCTTACTTATGGTCTCTAAATTTGGAAGCCTTTTCCAAGATCTCAGGTCAAACCCTATATTCTCTGCTGTATTTGGGGCTGCATGCACGAGGTTCCGAGAATTTCCGTGCCTTGATTTCCCACAGATTGGTTTAAATGTATTTTCTTTCATTCCAGGTGACTGATTCCTTAGGTGTGCACCTGATTCTTCCCCTCACTGTCTGATAAAACATCATAAATCATGAGAACATTTACTAAATCTTGGATTCCTCAGTGTTTGTGGATTCTCAGGTCACCTTCCAGAGCATTCCATGGAAACAAGAGGCTTCTTACATCTCAGATTATTTCTTACTATGAATCTATAAATCAGTACAAAAAGGAACTGCCAGAATATTTCAACTTTGCAAGTGATGTCTTAGATGAGTGGGCACGACTGGAAAAGGTAGTATTTTGTCTTTTACTTCACAGACATTGAGTTGTAATTTAACCCCTGTCAACGCAGAACCACAGAGCCCCTGGATCTCACACACACAAATAGACACACACACATCCAGTGTGATGGGGAGGAGAATCAGGACAAAGAAAAGGTAAAACCCATGGGTTGAGGAAAGAACCATTTAAGAATTTAAATGTAATAATAATAATAATCATATTAGTAGTAATAGTAGTATCTCACTGCCCACTGATAGATGCCCAGCCCATCCTCAGTCACCTCCATACAAACTTCCCCCCAGGTTATAAACTGAGAAGGACCTCCTCTGGTGTGGAATATCCCTTCGGGCAGTTCAGGTCAGCTGTCCTGTCTAGGAACCCTCCCAGCTTCTCATGCACCTCTTTGGTGGCCGGGTGTGGGAAACTGGAAAGTCCTTGACTTACAGTAAACACTGTTTAGCAGCAGCTGAAACATCGGTGTGATATCAACACTACACTCATCCTAAATTCATAAACCACAGCACTTTTCCAGGAAGAAAATTGACTCTATTCCAGCCAAAACAAGG
Organism: Hirundo rustica; assembly: GCF_015227805.2. Classification (NCBI taxonomy): domain Eukaryota; kingdom Metazoa; phylum Chordata; class Aves; order Passeriformes; family Hirundinidae; genus Hirundo; species Hirundo rustica. The sequence continues at coordinate 8,909,812 of NC_053464.1, forward strand.
ACACTGGAACAAACCTCAGATTATACAAATTGGTTTTCTTCATGGGTATGAGACCATATAAGCTGCAGAGTGGAAAGCACCATTTTATTTTCATTGTCAGAAATACAGGTGTCACCGTAAGAGAGTGATTGCCAGGGATGATTTGCTTCATTAGGACTTCTTTTGTATTGAAGCAAAACCTTTTAAGGTTTGTCTTATTGTAATATCTTCTCACGTGTTGTAGGATGGAAGAAAACCAGCAAATCCAGCTCTTTGGTGGGTCAATGATGCGGGAGAGGAGGTGAAGTGGAGCTTTGAAGAGCTGGGCTCTCTGTCCAGAAAGGCAGCCAATGTCCTTTCTGAGGCCTGTGGCTTGCAGAGAGGAGACAGGGTTATAGCAGTTCTGCCTCGTGTTCCTGAGTGGTGGCTCCTGAATGTGGCCTGCATGCGAGCAGGTGAGTGACTCTCTGACTTGTTGGGTGCAGAGAGAAAGCAAACAGAGGGTACAAGCCATGGGTTAGATTGGGGTGAAGAAAATGCAGAAAGCAATATTCTCTTGTGACCTCTACAAGGGGTCTTTTGCCTAGAAGGAGAATGGGCAGCACCCACACAGGAACCACAGGGCCAGACATGGTGCAGTCAAACGGCATCCTCAGGGGAAGCCAGGCTGAATGGCTGCAGCCTAAGGCCAGGCCTGGCCACATCCATTGGAAGGGAGCTGAGTTTATAGTGGAATCATTTATATGATTAGAGTCATTAATAATTCAGTCTATCTATTCTGCTCTGCTTTTAACCTGCTCAACATCCATGGTGGATAAAATCAGCATCAACAGAGAGACATGACCAAGTGTTTTTGGGAAATGCTGAGTTTTCTCATTTGCTTCTTGGTTTTTTCCAGGAATTGTTCTTATTCCAGGAACATCCCAACTAACAGCCAAAGACATCTCATACCGCCTCCAGGCTTCAAAGGCCAAGTGCTTCATTACTGATGACACTCTGGCACCTGCAGTGGAACCTGTCCTGCTAGGCAGCCAGTTCCTGAAAAGTAAACTCCTTGTAGGCCAGGGGAGCAGGGATGGGTGGCTGAACCTCAAAGAACTCCTTGCGTGAGTCTCCAGCTCTTTTGCCATCAAGCCTGTGAGGTGAAGGGAGCTGCACCAGTCAGGTGACATTGATGAGCTGTGGGAGGAGTTTTCAAAATACAAATAAGTTACATTTCTCTGTCAACTCACAGCATTGTGATTACACTGCATTAAGTCCAGATTCATGTAACCCAGGTTTTGGGAGCCAAGTTCAGGTCCTTCAGCTTCTTCTTGCTCCTCACCCTTGTGATTTAGAGTGTACTTGTGACAGGTAAAATGCATTCTCTTAACTTTTTCCTGTGATATATAATGCAACTGTTTCTTTAGTAAGATCATATAATGTGGGGCAATGTTCCTGTTGAACTCCTAAACAATAAAAATACTGATTCCCTGGTGGAAGTCCACATGTAGTGACTGGAATATACCATTTCTTCTGAAGGGTTGCATCTGCTGACCATCAATGTGTCAAGACGAGGAGTCAAGAGCCAATGATAGTGTATTTTACCAGTGGAACTACAGGCTTCCCAAAAATGGTGTTGCACTCCCATAGCAGTTACGGCATTGGATTTGCAACCTCTGGCAGGTATTACCTTGCAGTTCCTCCCAGGTCCTGATTAAGTGACATCATCTGCATTAGACTGAACACGTGACCATAAAACTCCAGTAAATGTAGGCAATTCATGACGGTAGGATTTGCACCTTCCTAATCTTTCCCCTCTCATGGTAAAACCCTTGTTATTAAAAGCTTCTTGAAGGCCTGGTTGTGCTCAAAATGGTCAGAGTTGTGTCACTTGCAGGGCTGAAAGCAGAGGAGCAATAAGGGAGATCTCCCTACAGCCACACCAGAGGAACTCAAGTGCTGTCATGTTGGGTCAACCTTCCCTGAGACCCAAATGACCCTTGGGCCATTTCATTATACCTTAAAAGTTACACTTCAGTTTAAATCTGTGGCTTGGTACTGATTTGCTTTCCCTGAAAGTTTTTTTCATCTCTGCTATTTCATCAGGTGTTGGTTGAACTTGTCTCCTTCAGATATAATATGGAATACCTCTGATACTGGCTGGGCAAAATCAGCCTATGGCAGTGTTTTTGGACCGTGGATCTGTGGAGCCTGTGTCTTTGTACACAATATGCCACAGTTTAAACCAGAAGTTACTGCAGAGGTGAGTAATCCCCACATCCCAAGCAATCCAGAGGTACCAGAATGCCTATTCTTCTTCACAGCTGTTTTCCTAAACCACACAGCTGGACGATTCTCCTCAACACTGGCTTCTTGTGTGAGGCGTAAACCTTTACTTTCCCAAGAATAATACTGGAAAAGCTCTGGTCTAGTTCTCTATCACCACTTAGGCTTGAGACTGGGACACAGACTCCTTGGAAAACCCCCCAAAATAACATAATCGGAGCTACTGCTCTCACTGGTCCTTCATTTGCTTGAGTGAATTCTGTTGGACAGAAAGTTCCATATTTTCTAGAAGCTGGACTGCTTGGTGCATCATTTTTATGGTTTTCATCTTGCAGACATTTGAGCACGTAAATTGTGATAATCACCTGCACATTCACACGGTCAGACCCACCATTACACTTTCTTTGCAGCACAGTAACTTTCTGTTTTCCTAGACTCTCTCAAGATATCCCATCACCACCTTCTGCACGGCTCCCACCGCCTTCCACATGCTGGTCCAGCACGATATGAGCAGGTACAGCAGGGAGGGCAGGGGGGCTGGGGAATAATGCTGGGGCAGCTCTCCAGGGTTGATCCCTTAGGGCCCTTAATTTTTTTTTTTTTTTTTCTGTTGAAGGCAATCTAACTAGTACAACTTGCTCTCAGTAAAGAAGGCTCTCCGTTTGGAAATGTGAGAATAATTAGTCACACCATGGGCTACTTGAGCTTCAGGATTGGGTCTTTGAATAGACAGCACAGAGGAGACAAGGGAGGTTTCTTTAAGTTGTCACTTCCTCTGAACTTAGGGTTCACAGTTCAATTTAAGTCAATGTTTTAGGCAACATTGGATCAGGAAGTTACTGGTGCACCATGGACATGTTCTCACATGCTTGAGAAGGGAGAGAGCAGTTAGAGGAGTTTCACATACTGAGAGTTACATAGCAGCTGTTCCCACCAGTCGGTCACTCTGTAAAATACCCAGCTTGTGGGCAATGGTTTGCAAGGAGTTTTCACTTATTCTTGTCCCATAGGTCTTTCATCCTGACAAAAGCCAACCCAAGTTTAGCAGAGAGCTCAGATTTTGTGTTCCTATTCAACCTTTCCTTCTGTTTTAGGTTTACTTGGAAAGCCGAGGAGGTCTGTTCAGTTTAGGTTGCTCACTGCTCATTTTCAAGAGTTAAGAAAATTATTTCATTTGCTCTTCCTCTCAAGCTACAAGTTCCCGAGTCTGAAACACTGTGTAACTGGAGGAGAAGGACTGAATCCTGAAGTGTTTGCAAAGTGGAAAATCCAGACAGGGATAGAGATCCATGAAGGTTATGGCCAGAGCGAAACAGTACGTTTGCATTAATTCTTGCAGTATACCCATTGAAAGGTAACAAAACCAGAGCCACAGTGTCCTTGGTAAATCAAAGGAAAAGGAGAAAATCAATTATTTGATTAAAAGGAAAAAAAAAGTCTTCATATAATTATAATGATACAGTTCCAGAATCAGCAAGCTGCGTATTTTAATGGTTTAGGACCATTGCAAAAACCATGCTAGAGACACTTCTGATCAAATATGTTGTAGGGGATCCCTTTGTCATATTTACTTCAAAAAAACACAGAAAAAATAATTTGCTCCAGCTATCAGTTTGGCCTGTCTGAGGTTTTACTGGCAAATATTAACCCAGCTCACATCCTAGATTTCTCTGTAAGTGAACATTAACTAAACTATTAAGAGTCAGATCTCAGACTTTCTCTCATTTTGCCCTTGAAATGGTCCCAAATTAATTGTCCCAAAATTGAAATAAGATCTGTAATTATTTCACATCTGCTGTCCTGCAAAGTCAAGTGTTTGCAGTACAGTCCACTGGCTCAGACTCAAAAAAACCAAGCTCACACAGGTCTGACCTGAAATGCCTCTCAACATCTCTGATGTTCTCAAGAACCACAGTGCTTTGGTCCTGATTCCGCCTTTGTCACAACAAAGTCACAAAGAAGAGACCTGTCTAATGCAAACAATAATAAAATTTACAAGATGTTGCAACAGTTTTAAAAATTAAAATCTATTCTGTAGGTGGTAATCTGTGCCAATATGAAAGGGATGAAAATTAAACCTGGCTCTTTGGGAAAAGCTGTTCCCCCTTACGATGTGCAGGTACGTGGGTATGTGGCAGCTGTGGGTAGAACAGTAAGGCAGTGCTGTCTCCATCCCTTGTGTGCCCTGCACTGAGCTGGAGCAGATGTTCCTCTGAGCTGATCAAAGCATCACTCCTGCTGTGTCTGTCCTTGCTGCAGATCGTAGATGACCATGGGGCTGTTGTGCCTGCGGGAGAAGAGGGCACCATTGCTGTCCGAGTGCGACCCACACGACCCTTCTGTATGTTCTCCGGGTACTTGGTGAGCCTGACCTGCTGCGTCTGTGTGTGCTCAGAGCCTGGGAGGGTCCCAGGGCAAAGTTCTGCCGGGAGAGAATTCCATGCAGAATCCTCAAAAGGTCTCACTGGGTTACTTGAGGACTTTGAGCCTAATCAGTGTGTGGTAGTGCTGAGGTGCAGAACATTCTTAAGAAAAAAGTAGATTCAGGAGAACTTAAAGATACTCTTCCCTGCAATTGAACTATCATAATGAATAAGATTTGGGGGACCTGTCTATGTTTTTAATCCTCTTCTGAATCCCCATAATATTTGGATATTTGTAGCATCCTCGAACAACAGCTTGTGAAATGTAATTGCTTACTATGGGCTAAGAAACTTCTACAAATTCAATACTATATCTTCTGGTTTTCACTGTCTTCTGTTGTCAAAGTGTTTTCCTGTGTAACCTAGAGGTTATACTGGATATAGAGGTCCCATAGGTCAATGCAAATAATGAAGATTTTCCTGCAGGTGACCTCATTTGAGTTTTGGTCCTGTCAGTTAAAGGTAAAAAGTTTCTTTTAATGTGAGGTTATTGTGGCAACCCCCTGCAATGATAAATCATTTCCCTGAACAGAGTGGGTTACACATTTTAGCCTTCTCTTGTGGTGGATGGGCATTTTGGTAGATCATGGCCTTTTCTCTGGAACAGAAATTTCTACATACACTCTATAGTGTGTAGTGCTCTTTTCCACCTGTCACATACTTCAGGCATCAAACTGCTAATTAATGTGGCTCTGTGTATTTTAGTTGAAGATATAAAACAGTATTGAACACACTCATTTTGAGAACAACTTAAAGAATAATTTTTATCATTTTTAGCATCACTTCTAGTACATGCATTACAATTCACTAACAATAAGATACTTTTTTGGAAATGTTTGATTGTTGCCAGGATAATCCAGAGAAAACTGCGGCCACTGTGCGTGGAGATTTTTATCTCACTGGGGACAGAGGCATTATGGATGAAGAGGGATATGTCTGGTTTGTTGGAAGAGATGATGATGTCATTAATTCTGCTGGGTAAGGCATTTCCTTTCAGATTGGCCTCTCGAGATGCAGCCTGGACACAGCGGAGCACCGGGCCATGCTGCTGGGGCTGAGCTGTCTCTGTGCTCCCCTAGGTACCGCATTGGCCCGTTTGAAGTGGAGAGTGCGTTGATAGAGCACCCGGCAGTGGCAGAGGCGGCTGTTGTCAGCAGCCCCGACCCAGTGCGAGGGGAGGTAAAACAAAACAGCAAAAGGATGTAAAAAATACCCTTTATTCTAAACATCAGTACCCCTGTATGTACTAGGCTTCCTTGGAATTCAGTGTTGCAGGCTTTTGCAATTAGGTGGGCTAACGTTTTTAAAATCCATATCTTGATAGAACTTAACCATTTCTAAATTATTTCTTTGCAGGGTTTTATGTAGGGAAAAAAATTTCTTTTTACAGACTAATCATGTGATCTTTTGGTCTAAGCATTGAAATTGTCATTATTTCTCGTTTACGACTAAGCATATGATCGCAGTGATATCCGAAGTGTTTAATTTTTGCTTTATATTTTTCCAACTTTGCAACATTGCTTTGAGCAACAGGATCAAGATTTTCAGCTTTAATAGGATACAACATTAAGGGGAAAACAAAGCTGAAAATAAGGAAAAAATCTTCTGCTCTAAGAACGGATCCTTGACAGCACAGCACTCTGTAATCAACAGCTAATGAAAAAGGGAACGTAAAGAAAAAGATCAAATTTTTGCATTCTGAATTTTGACACTCGCTTTTCACTACAAATGTATTCCCTTATTGCCACCTCTGGAAGTTCATGCAATCCCTCCATTTTTGTGGCACAGGTGGTCAAAGCCTTCGTTGTTTTAGCTCCTGCTTTTGTATCACACGATCCGGAAAAATTAACTCTTGAACTTCAACAGCATGTCAAGAAGGTGACTGCACCTTACAAGTATCCAAGGAAGGTAAGAACAGCCCAAAAAGACAGGATCTCTAATTGTACCAGAAACTGAGCATCTTTTATCCTGCCTCAACTCCTTTTCAACAGCATTCTGACAAACACTCCAACCAGAGTTAGATAAAATAGAAGTTGATGAGAGGGTCTGTTGCAGCTGTAGCCTTGGGTTGGCTGTGTGTGCTAGAAAGTACCTGGAGGGAGGCAATGGTCATGAAATTTTACTTCATGAGGGCCCAGTTTTTCTTTCATGGAGTACTGGAGTTTTCACAGCAGCTCAGATGGGCAAGGCGTTCAGTCAGCATTTCACCATCCCAGCCCAGGCTGTGCAGCTTCCCATCCTTTTACCCCCAAGCATAATAAAAGTGTGTCTTTCCTTCAGCTGGGAATTTATTTTTCACTTTCAGGTGGAGTTTGTTCAGGATCTGCCAAAGACAGTTTCTGGGAAAATCCAGAGAAAGGTTCTAAGGAACAAAGAGTGGGAAAACGTATCGAAGAAGCAATAGTGATCTGGAAAACGAGGAGAGAAATATTCCACTACCTGTACCAGCCATAACACATGAAACATGGCATGTGTTTATGTCCCAGAACACTTGGAAACATTTAGGAAAAACAAACTGTAGAAGAAAAAGTAGAAAATACACTGGTTGAAGATATGTGCTATTGGAATCACTTTTGCCATGGACCTACAATTTTTCAGAAGGCAAGATTTGCTAAGTAATTCAGAGTGGGGGGGGGGGGGGGGGGGGGGGGAAGTGTAACTACAACTCTTAGATGTATGCAAATAAAAGAGAAATTAATAAAAATAATCTTTGTCCTGTGGTGGGTACCAGCAGCATATTGATATTTTCTTGTCAATAACTACCACTGTAATATTCTCAAATTCTTTCAGAGTGGAAGGGAAAAAATCCATTTCTTTTTAATGCTTCTATTCATCATGAGGGATTTGTGATGTACTTAAATAGTTAAATTTGAGGCAAAAGAAGACCCAAAATGCTTTAGGCTAAGGTGCAAATTACGCACAATTAACAGTGGTGTAAATGATTACAAGAAAAAACTCCACAGAAAGAGCTTTGCTGCTTGCTCTGTTTTGTGCCACATTCTCTTCTTGTTACTCCAGAAGAAGTGAGCTATAAAGTCAGAAGGGTTTCACTCCAAAACCTTTAGGAAGGAGTGCTCAGGTTTCACATCTCCAGGGAAGAGCTGATCTTTCCAGAGCCTCAAATGGAAATCATGACCTAACAGGTGAGTGAAATGAATGAAGAGGATCTCCTCCAGCAATTCCTGATCTCTCCTGTCCACAGCAGACAGGTCAGGAAAATGAGTAGAAAAGTCTCTATCAAACTCAGGGGCTACATAAGGAAGCGAACGTTCTTGGGATTGATGTGGTGAATGGATGAATCAGTCAGCAACTGCTGAGGCTAAAGCAGTGAGATTCTTGATGGAAGCAGTTTGGAAACCTGCAGAAAAGAAAAAGAATATAGAGAATTGGGTACTGAATGTATGAAACAGGAACACTCTTCTAATGCAAACAATATGTATTTTACTGATACTGATGTATTTTACTATGGAGAGTTGTGCTCAACTAATTAAAAAATTCAAACTATGAGAGAGCAGGATAGGGAATTTAACATTTAATTAGCATGTAAAAATCATCAGTCGGACTCTGACTAGCCTAACTGACTTTAATGAAGAACTCATTAATTCATAACTGGATTATCTTTGGATAATTTCAATATTATTTTTCTTTTTTTGTTGGTTTGGGTTTTGTTTGTTTGTTGTTGCAGGATTCATAGCAACAATTCTGCAATTTTCTTATATAGTCTACAGCATCTAGACACATAATCTTCTGCCATGAAGTTGCTGTTTCAATTACAGAGCCTAAAACTCTTTAGGACTCTGAAGCTTCCTAATAGGACTTTCCATGGACAGCCCAGGCTGCTTTCCTCTGATGTATATTCCCAGTATGAGTCTGTCAGAGAGGGAAAACAGGAAATACCAAAGTACTTTAACTTTGCAAGTGATGTACTGGACAAATGGTCTGAGATTGAAAAGGTAGGTGATCTGCTGTTGTGCCAATGAAATACTTTCATTTTAAATTTCATTTGGAATAAGCTGTGGTTTTTTTCATTATAAAAACAATCAAGTCACCAAACCAAATTTGCATTAGGAAATTATACAGTTCATTCTTTCTTGTTTTATTTATTGTTATTTTATAGGAGCATTAATGCATACTATAAGGTTAAAACTGAAATAGGATCCAGACTAGGACTTGGGTCTGGAGACAATTAGGCTGGTAAACATTTCAGGTTCAGAAAAGGAGAATGTATTGGGAAGACCTGAGCTTGATGAATAGCAAATATCAATCCTTTAAGGATAAGGAAAAGAAAAAATAGTTTATATGCCAGCTGTCAAATACTCAGATCTTACATAATTTACAGATGTCTGTGCATTATTATTTCACAGTCTTTCAGAAGAAAATCTTTTACATTTGAGTTCCTGTGTTTTGTAGGCTGGAAAGAGACCATCAAACCCTGCTTTCTGGTGGGTAAATGGTGAAGGAGAAGAAGTGAAGTGGAGCTTTGAGGAGCTGGGGCTCCTGTCTCGGAAAGTGGCCAATGTGCTGACTAAAGAATGTGGACTGCAGAAGGGAGAAAGGCTTATCCTGATCCTACCACGAATTCCAGAATGGTGGCTGGTCAAGGTGGCTTGTATGCGAGCAGGTCAGTGAGGTAAAACGGCCATTGCAAATCGGTTGAGGGGATCAAGAATGGATATGGTTTATCAAGGAAAAATGGTGTAATAATCCAGTGAGTGGACTGCCAGGCAGTCCTGATGGGTTTTCACTAGGGGCCATAGGAGAGGTAGCTCATGCAGTGGGCAAAAAGATGCCAGAAGGCAGGGAAGAGCCATGGAAGTCACCAGGCAGGCCCACATTTCATTCCTGACAGGAGAGCACAGGCATTAAGCTAATCTAACTGTTTGGCTGGGGAGCACCAGAGCAAATCCGTATTGGAGATCAGTTTGGGAATAGTTAATAGCTTAGATTTTTAGGAAAGAACCAGATTTAGAAAAAAAGCCAACAAAAACAAACTTTATTTATCTTCCAGGAATTGTCATAATCCCAGGAACATCCCAGTTATCAGCCAAAGACATACTGTACCGACTCCAGGCATCAAAGGCCGTGTGCATCATTACCACTGACAAACTGGCTCCTGCAGTGGACTCAGTGGCATCCCAGTGCCAGTTCCTGAAAACCAAGCTAATGGTGTCCAAAGGCAGCAGGGAGGGATGGCTGAACTTCACTGAGCTCTACCAGTGAGTATGGTTTAGTGCAGTCATGAGGACAAAGCACTTCCCACAAGTGCTCATTTACATCAACTACAACCACTGAAGTTATAATTATATTCTCCTTTTTAAAGAAACCAATCTGCTGACCATTCCTGCATCAAAACAAGGATTCAAGACCCAATGATTATCTTCTTTACCAGTGGAACTACAGGTTTTCCAAAGATGACTCAACATTCCCAGGGCAGTCTTGGTTTCAGACCCCTTTTAAGTGAAAGGTATGGAAGAGTTAAGCCTGGTTGAACATAATATAATTGAAGCTGCATAGTAGAACTGATGTAAAAAATCACTGAATATGAAATACCAGTGTACATCCCCAGCCCTTCTCCCTTTGAAATCAGAGTAAAAACCCCATCAAATTGCTAAGGACTAGGATCAGCCCAGTGTCAGTCTTCCAGTTAATACCTCTTACCATTTTTCTGGGTATTTTTCATTTTTTTCTTTTTTCTTTTTTCTTTTTTCTTTTTTCTTTTTTCTTTTTTTTTTTCTGTTCTATCAGGTACTGGTTGGATTTGACTCCCTCTGACATGATATGGAACACAGCAGACACAGGATGGATACTAACTTCAATAGCATCTTTTTTTGATCCCTGGGTTTTTGGATCATGCGTCTTTGTGCATAACCTATCACAGACTGACTCTTCAGTCATCCTCAATGTAAGGGGAAAACTCATGGAAATGTATTCATCTGCAGAAAGCATGCCAAAAACAATCCTTGACAGCATCCACAGATTTCACGAGGGCTGTGTTTATAGTAGTGTTTGAGATAATGTATTTGTTGTGTAAAGCCCCTACTTTCATTTTTAATGCATACAGAAGGGGACAAACATGCAATCCATTCATACATTTTACTCATAGCTGGTGAGCACATGAATGAAAACCATCCAAAAACAGCATTAAATGCCTACCATTCTTTCTAATGACTGGAAATAGTATCAATGGGTAGTAATGCAGGAATGAAATGCTTCTCTTCCCTATGATGTAGACAGAGGAGGAACCAATCTGGTCATGCCCCAAGCTATGGGGTCCTGGTGTCAGACAGATGTGTTAGCATGGGATTTTTGTAATCAAATATACAATCTCTGCATGCTGCACCAACTGCAGGAGGGTACCTCACCTAACAGAGAGAGTGGTGCTTTTACATCGGGGGCAAATGTACTTCTCCTTTCTGTGTTACCTCTTTACTGTACATTCCCAAGGCAGTTTTTTATCTGAGCTTCACATGTCCTTCTTGTTGTTTAACCCTCTAGACTCTCTGCAGATTCCCAATTGATGCCCTGGTTGGTGCTCCAACATTGTTCCGTATGCTGGTGCAAAATGATCTCTCCAAGTACGTCAAAAAATTATTTACTAATGTTTAATTTACCCTAACTAAATGTACTCATCTCCTATATCTAACTGCTTGACCCAAAATAGGGTAATAATTTAGTTTAAAATATCCTTCACGAGAAGACCATCATGCAAAATTTGAGTTTTGCTGAGTTTTTTTATCAAACAGAGAAATTTGATGTTTTCCCTCAGAAATTTGAGACATGCTACTATACTTGTGAGTATGAGACTGAGAGTCTGTTAAATTGTCATAATTTTTGTTTACCACATTAATTGTCCACACTTTGGGAAGGACTTCATCCTAGAGAGTGCATGTCAGCAAAACTGTGAGGGAATTACTTGTTGTGGCAGTGGTACCTCATGCTCCAGTTCTCACTGCCTGTCATCGTTCCTTCCTTCCCTCTTGACCTTTCTCACTTGGCCTGTCGCAGAGGGTCAGCAGTCAGGGCCCTGGATCAGCAGATCAGTATTTGGTTATTTATAATCCCAGCTGACTTCAGCAAAAAAATTATTTTTCACATGTTTAACTCTGACTGCTACTTTTGTAAGGTGTTGAGCACAGAGTGATACTCTTGTTGTATTGGGAGCAGAAGGACCAAGGCCCCTCTGATTTCCCCACTTTGTGGCACTAACTCTCCCAGTAAACACCTCTCCCATCGTGTTTACCCTTGGGTGCTCCTGGTCTCACCCTCTAGATTTATGTATTGCCTTTCTTGTTTTTAACTCCCTGTGAAGATACAAATTCATGAACCTGAAGTACTGCATGAGTGGAGGGGAACCCCTCAACCCAGAAGTCATGGAGCAGTGGAAGAGCCACACTGGGCTGGACATCCATGAAGTATATGGCCAGACTGAAACGGTACATCTGTAGGGACAACAGCCTAATAGATCTTTGGAATTTCTTTTTGCTGTAAGGTTTGTTTTGTAAGAGCACAGTCTGTTTCCTCCTTCACCTTTCTGTGAATGTTTCAGTAATTCCCCTCCCTGGTAACCTCTGAAAGAACTCCCTCTTCATGGCCCTCCTCACAGAACCCACCAGAAACATGGGCTTTGGAAGGGAACATGCTGTAATATTTCTGTGTGTGCTGTAATGTCCTTAAGCTAATTCCAAGTAAGCATCAGAGTCAAGAGGGCAGAGTTTGAATCTAAAAGAAAAAGACTGGTTAGCAGAGGACATGAATTTTTTACAGAGAATAGAACAAGATTCTTTCAGGCAGTTTTATGATTTTGCTTATCTGTACAATACAGCACTGATATATAGGATCCTTTGAATCTCTAATTCCTTACTTTGGAATTAATCTAAAAACTACTTTTAATGAATTAAGTGTGAATGTAGCAATTTTCCATTGCAGAACTTTGGTTTGATTTTGATTTTTACAGGGAATAATCTGCTCTGTTTTTGGAGGAATGAAGATTAAACCTGGATCAATGGGGAAAGCAGCTCCCCTTTATGATGTTCAGGTTTGTTGACTGCTCTTTAGATTCTGTCATGGGGGATTTTTTGTTTGGTTGGATTTGTGTTTGGAGTTTGGTTTTCCATTGTACTAAAATAAAAATTGTTTTTCATTCTAGATCATAGACAAAAATGCCAATATCCTGCCTCCAGGACAACAGGGGGAAATCGCTATCAGAAGCAAACCTATAAGGCCACTTGGTTTTTTCTCTGAATATTTAGTAAGAACTTTACTACCAATCTCCCCAAAAGCTCTCCAACTGCATAGTGGTCCTAAAGGCTGGACATTTTTCACCATTTTATTGTTTATTACCAGAGTAATTTCTTTATTTGGATTAGTGGGTGTTAGAAAATGAAAGAAAATAATTTAGGATCTATCAGTGATTGAGAGAGACAGGGAAGACTGACTGGTGATCAGATCCAAATTTACTGCAACATGCATATGCTTATATGCTATTCTAGGAAGGCTAGTTATTTTTTACTGTATTGATCACACAAACAAACATATATTTTGCAACACTTCTACTTGATTTAATTTTCTTCCCTGTGTTAGTCTTGATCCAATCTTCTTGTAATCCTCAAAGCTCTGTTTGTTCTTGCCAAGGTATCTTGGTTATCAAACTGACTATGCTAATTAAATCCACAGTACTCTCTGTCTGTGTGCCTCAATAAGGATCAAGTTAAAGTTTTTCTTAAAGAATATAAATTATTTAAAACCTATTTTATTGTATTTTATAGCAATATCAGTACATCCTTGACTGAAAAGTTCCAGTGCATTTGATGTTATGTGTGTTATAGCATAATGTATAGCTAATGCATGCTCAAAATCTAAACTACTGCTTGTAAACACTTTAAGGATAACCCTAAGAAAACTGCGGAAAGTGAACGTGGGGATTTTTATGTCACTGGAGACAGAGGGACCATGGATGAAGAGGGATATTTCCAGTTTATTGGCAGAAACGATGACATCATCATTTCTTCAGGGTTAGTCTGCACGCACCCATTCTAAATCTGCCATTGTATATTCTTACATGTTGTGTCTTGGTGAGCTTCTGACATCATAATCCTGTGACAAGAATGCATTGACCTCTTAACTTTGGAATATTCGCTGTTATTACTAGCTTTTCACAGACCCACAGTATCATCTTGATGATCACCCATTTCCCCTGCCACATCTCATGTCTTTCAACAAAGAATAAAGACTTCAGCTGGCAAAAGAGGGATGTTTATCTAGTTTATTATCTAGTTTATTTTATGGCTAAAATTGAAGGAATCTCTAATGGATTCAAAGAGCTTTTGAAACAAATTCTTTTTAACATGTTGGAAGGAAAGAACTTGATACTGTATGATGTGAAACCGTAATGTGGCACAGGCTGCTGCTGCAGATCCCAGCTACAGGGTGGGATGGAGCTCCAGCCCAAGAGCTCCAAGGAGAGAGGACAGATGGAGAAGCATCCACAGCCCCAGCAGTCCTCTGCCACTATGAAATGCTCCTGCTTCTAACCCAGCCAGCTTTCCCATCTTGCCTAAAGCTTCTATAGTTGGTTTAGTTGGTTGTTGATTTGTTCTGGCTTTGTTTTTTTTTTATTTCAACATGAAAATTAAAAGACATTTGGTACTGGTTTTTCCAGATAAAACATAAGAGCCACATCTCATTTTTATTTTCCTTACCTAGGTATCGCATCGGGCCATTTGAAGTAGAGAATGCCCTGATAGAGCACCCAGCTGTGGTAGAATCAGCTGTTGTCAGCAGCCCAGACCCCCTCAGAGGAGAGGTAACGATGCTGAATGGAGGGGGGAAGCATTTGTCCAAATATATAATGATATATGTTTGTCCAAATATATAATGATATAAAGGAAGTTCTACTTTACTGAGTAACGTACAGCTCTGAGGCAATAATACCATCGTAGAATCATGGAATTGTTTAGGTTGGAAAATACCTCTGAGATCATGGAGTCCAACCATGAACCCAGCACTGTCTGGTCCACAAATAAACCGTGTCCCTAAGCACCACATTTACTTCCATCATGGATAATCCCAGTGGGGCTGACAAGCAAGATCCCTTCCCATTTCCATTTGCTCTTCTGAGTTTCTTTTCATCCCAAAGTCTTCTCTGTGATGTTTACTTTGCCCTTGTTCTTGAGCATTTGTCTATACGCTGAAATTGTCATCTCTGACTCTTGGTGTGGCCAAAGTTCTACTGTAACTGCCCAAGATTAGACATGGCTGCAGGTGTGGTGAAAGCACAGTCCTGTGCCAGGATAACGGTGCTTACTGTCCTCAGTGTGGACTTCAGGGAGAAACAAAATGTCCCTTAGTTTCAGGGAGAACTCCACAGAGACACCTTTTATTGTCCCTTCCTCTCAGCTGCTGTTTAGAAGAAAGGGCAAAGGCTCTTACTTGTAATGAGAGCACAAAAACTGTCTAGACTTTCCCTTCTGCACATACACATGCAGAAGCTGAGCACAATAATTTCTTATCATGTGCTGGTTTCTCTGTTCCTCATGTCTGTTGTGACTCTGAGCAGCACAGCTCACTGGTAACCTGCACATCAGCCCTTAAAAGCAGATGGTATCAGATCACTTTTATTAATTTTACCTTACAGATCGTGAAAGCATTTGTGGTTCTGTCCCCAACCTTTTCATCCACTGACCAGAAGAGCTTAATTCGTGATTTGCAGGACCATGTCAAGAAAACTACTGCTCCATATAAGTACCCTAGAAAGGTAAATATTTCTGAGGAGAAACTTTAAAACAGGACACCCTTCCCTAAATCTCAGGAGAATTACCATTTAGATTTCCATGATTCACTTGAAAGAGACAGCAGTAAAGATTCATCTAGACCACTGGCTCCACAAGACCTTTCCTAAATAACATTACTTTACATTGTTTTTCATGCATTTGCGCAAAGTACTTGTTCAAACTTCTCAAAACTTTCTAGGTTTTGTATATCCCGGCTAGATCTCCATGTTCTAAGTCAGACTCACAATCATAATTCTCTGTTTTGTGTTTAACCTTCAAACAAGCACTAGCCAGTACCTTTAGGGTAGCACATGACTGAATCTGAATCAGATTTTATCTACTGATAAGATTTTATCTTCACAACTAATAAATAGCCACAAACCCAAGAGGATACACTTGGTGTTTCTTAGTAACCCCAGCACCACAGGAAAAGAGCTACTGCAGTGCCTTGAGCAGAACTCACAGAACTAAGAACCATTAAAGACTTTGTAGACACCGTAACATCCTTTTTTTTCTTCTTTTTGTCATTCATCTCTGAGCTCTGATACCATTCAGGCCTTCACCCTTCTGCTGTGAGTTACTCCACTCAGTTTGGTCAGCTGAGAGGCAGCTGTACAGATGTTTGTCCATCTAGGCAGCCAAAGACATGGTTTCACAAGTGTGCTGCTTTGGTTTGGCTTGGATTTGAGGCAGGCAGTTCTTAATGATGGGAGTCCTCTCAGTTTTCCACTTGTGCTTGGAGAGCCTTGGAGAACCAGCTCTGTAGAACACGCTGCATTGCTTTCTCTCTTTATTTTATCTAGGTGGAATTTGTCAAAGAGCTGCCAAAGACAGTCACTGGGAAGATCAAGAGGAATGAATTAAGAGACAAAGAGTGGGGACGGATATAGAATTGTTTGGAATTTAACATGGAACATTTAATTTAACATTTAATGGAATTTCATTCCATTAGCATTATCTACATTTCATTACTATAACTGCCATCATTCTGATCTCTTTTTGTTAAGTGCCTGAGCATCAAAAACTACAGGTAACATCAAGATGTGATATTTGTGCCTGCTTGCAGAGTTTCCAATACCAGTACCTGACTGAATTGGATTATTCTGGGTGAAAAATAAAATTTTCAATAGACAACTTCAATAGCCTTTCCCTTTGAAACCTCCTCTTACACCCCAGCTTCTGTTTGATGTTATTCTTGAGAGACAATAAAAAAAGATAATGCCCACATTTGAAAAGGTATTTTACATCAAATGTATTTTGACTCACTATTTCCTGTAAGTTTACAAAGCTTATGGAAAGGACTTGGTGACTGATACGGCCACTAGATGGGTTCCAAAAATGCAACAATATGAAGAGACTGCAAAAGAACATTTTTTCTAGTGCCACTGGATAGTGGCAGTAAAAGTCCTAAAAATGCATTGTTACAGATGGGGGATTAGCAGTTTTATTGGATAGGTTCAAAATCCACATTTTGGTGGTAGGATGAGAACCATGTATAGGTGTTCTGTCTTCTGAAAATGTCTTGTCTCTTCCAAGCACTAGCCAGGAGTAGAATTCTCAATGCAAGGTTGGAAGTATTCTGAAATAGATATGAACATAAGATCCCATCTTTGCTTTAAAAACCCCTCTGAGGTAAATGAAATGAGAACTGAGATTATGTTCAGGATGTGAGAAATAATCCTTTAATAGGTGGTGCTGTCATGTACAATGAGAAACTAGTAAATTGTTGAAATTCACAGTATGTGCTTAAAGTTGCACATATATATATATATAGTGTATATAAATACATGTTTTGTGTATGCATTTGGCACATAAAATTGTTCTGCTTGCATTAGTAAGAAAGTTAATATTTAGTTTTATGTCTTGAAATGCCTAATACATTTCCAGAATGGGTTTGGAACTTGGTCCTGCAGATTTTCTGGACTGTGATTTTTTTGTGACTTTGTCTGAGTTATTTTAGTCAGTTCATTGAGCAGGAACATTTTATAAATGATCTACAACTCCATCTCCTTTCCCACAATACCAAAATTGGAATTAAGCTTTAATGAAAAACAGAGCAGCCTTTAGATGAGTTTGGGTTTAGTTATTCAAAAGGATTTCAGATGGCTGATGTGAAACCAACTCCTCTGCTAATACTTGATCTGGGTGTAAATAGTCATACTGCAAGAAGAAAAAATGAACACAATTTAAAAATGAAATGTATGTAAGCTTTTCTGTTTGAAAAGGATTTGTTATTGAAAAGATCAGTAAGAGAAGGGATAATTTGCCAAGTTTGGCCATCACACTCAAGTGTTAGATTTAAGATTCAGACCAAAACTCACCATGAGCTTCCATCAGCTGTGGCAGAGCAACAGAGCTCAGCAGCTGCTAATTTGTTAATGGGTTCCTTTACAGTCCCTAAAGTCCAAAATTATCTTCAAACAAAATCTCACAGGCTTCTAGTAGTAAGTGTAGAAAATCAAATCCCTCATGAGAGCAAGGAGTTTGTTTAATGTAATTCTACCAGAAGAAAAGTGAACAAAATAAGGTTGTGCTCAAACCTGGCTGCAGCAGGGTTTTAAACTTCCCTTCCCTTTTCCTGTATTAGTTTTCTTCTGACAGATTAATTTTTCTCACCTTCATTTAGTTAGAACAGAGGGAAATCATGTTGGATATTTTAAATGTAATGCCATTTTTGGAAAGAACAAGAAGAAATTGGATTAGAACTTTAGGTGTAATCAAAAAAAACATGTTGAAAAATGTAATGCGGTCACAATTTCAGCATCTGATTCTTTTTAAGGACATTCAGATTTCAAATGTGCGTACTTTTTGGAAAAGTAATCCACTTTGA
The DNA here is from genome assembly GCF_015227805.2 of Hirundo rustica. Taxonomy (NCBI): domain Eukaryota; kingdom Metazoa; phylum Chordata; class Aves; order Passeriformes; family Hirundinidae; genus Hirundo; species Hirundo rustica. The sequence goes on from NC_053464.1 coordinate 8,928,081, forward strand.
AGTGATCAGAGTTTTAAAATAATCCATTTATTCAATGTAAGAAATACATTTAAAAATATAATCTAATTATAAACTTTGAAAGTAATTGATTTTAAAACAAATTTAAAAGTATAATCCTGCAACATGTTCCTATTTTTTTGCTATTGATCTGTGCTGGTCTTTAAACAGACCTGGCTAGACTTTTCCTGAGCCCTGGTTGTGGCACAAATTGTTCATTCCAGCAGGGAAGGGCTCGCTCAGGAGATTTTTTTCCTCCCTGCTGCAGCACAGCCTGCTCAGTCTGCACATTGGGTCAGACAGACTTGCCAACGTGTTCTTGCAGTTTTGCGATGATACAATACCTGAACCTGACCAGGGAAAAAAAGGAAGAAATAAACTGGTGAATCAAAACATTTCTGTTTGATGTTTGGGCAGCAGCCTTCACTCTGGCACACTGCCCAGGGTTTCAAGCAGCCACACAAAGCCCCTCAGCTGCTGTGAGGCTGTGCTCGGTTTCAGTGGGGTGTGTTTGTCCTGCACTACTGACTTGAGGAATTATTGAGTCAGCCAGCTGATATTCCTTGTTTCTCTAAAACACGAGTTATTCTTTTTCCTGGGCACTGAGAGTGATGCGCTACCTGCCAGCTAAATCCTAAAAAGCTTTTAAATTTGCAGACCTGCCAGAGAAAAGGAGCACAGTTTGGAATGAAACTGCTAAGTGGTGCTGTTATTTCTCTGTACAGACAAGTTGGGGATTGTTCAGTAACTATCAAAGATGATCTCTGGGAACATTCAGAAGAAGAAATTGAGAAGCACAGAGTGCTGCTCTTTGCTGCTGAGCTCCTCACCAGAACATGCTCATCCTGGACTTTTGTGTATTCCAGCATTCTGTTTCCTGTCAGTCTTAAGAGGGAAACCTTCTGAATAAGGGTGGAAGATACACAGTGCTGTTCTGCTGCTTTGAAATATTTCTAAAGCAATATAGTCTCTATAACTTTAAATGTACATAGGAGAAAAGGTTTTTGAAAATAGTGCTAGAAGAGGGGAAAATGGACAGGTCCTTATTTTTTGTATCTGCAGTGCTGTTACTGAAAGCCACAATATATGTCACTCTGTGCCAAATAGTATTTTGTGAGAATGTTTTTTAATCACTGTTGGCGATTGGACTTCCAGGTCTAACCAGTACTGGGGTGCACAGAGTTTCAGGATTAAATATAATCAGGGATTTCCTGGACTGAGGTGTCAGTTCAGACTGTGAGATATTTCCATAACAGTTCCATGGTTATGAGCAGAGCAGAGGTTTAGATCATCCCTGCTAGGTCGCATCTCACATTTCTTGTTACCTCTCTGTAGCCCTTGCACTTCATACCATGCTGCTACAGCACTTGATTCAGAAGATACAAGTAGTAGCTGAACTCTATGACCAAGGCTGTATTAAGCACAAAAACACCAGTGAAACAGGAAAACAAACAAACAAACAAAAGCACAGGGTTATTTATCTTGGATTTTCCTGGTTCTGCTGTAAACCCATTACACAACCCATAAATGTATCTGCTGGTAGCAGGAGCCTGGAAAACAGCAGATGTGCTGTGTTGTAAAACTGTCCATGACCTTTTCAGCACAACTAATTGTTATCAACTGGCTAACAAACACAAGTCCCAGGGAGGCTGTGCCAGGAGGGTTTTGCAGGTGGATCTCACCTTCTTCACACCCTTAAGCTCTGAAATGAATATTCCTTTGCTTTCCAGCTACAAAGCTCATTATTGTCTTAAGGTCAAAACCAGAAAACAAATGCACAAAATGCTGTGTCAATTACATTAATCTAAATGGATCTGAGCTTGCACTACTGAAACCAGAGGATAGTTGAGAATTTATTTCTTTAGGAGCAGAAGGGATAAGGAGATGAAATGAAATGGAGCTTTGAAGAGCTGGGTTTTGTGTCCCAAAAAGTGGTCAATGTGCTCTCTGGGCCATGAAGTCTGCAAAGAGGAGACCGAGTTTTAGTGATTCTACCTCAAATCCCAGAGTGGTGGCAGCTGAGTGTGGTTTGTACTCAAACAGGTGAATTGTGTAATTCCTAGTGCTCTGTAGATTGTTTATTACCTTCTATGCCAGAAGTTAACAATTCATTTAACATTTATTTTTCTTATTTGACTTCCTTGCTTGAACATTTGACAATCAAAGGGGTGACTGGGGTAGCCTCTAACAACTGATTACCTCCGTCATTTTTCTTTCACTTTCTGTGGCTTGTGTTAAATCAGTTTAACTGTGGCAGACTCAAAGCTGCAGTGTTTTCTGCCTCAAAGCTATGCATCCTACTTTCACTGTGCCTGTAGCAAAAGACCTCATAGAAACAGAAGCTATTTTGTACTTCAGGTCTGCACATCTCTATTCAAGTTCAGATGTGTGAGATTTGTTTTACCACCTTCTCGTTTCTGGATTGAATGGTGCTGGTAGTCAACAAATCAGGAAAAGCAGTGAAGCAATCAGGACTGAAAGGGAAAAATACTTAATACATTTCCAATTTTATTGCACTTTCAGGTGTTATCATCATCCCAGGGACAACACAACTGACAGCACCAGACATTTGCTATTGACTGCTGGATTCGAAGGCCCAGGTGCGTTGTTATAATCGATGCTCTTGCTCCTGGGGTGGACTCGGTTGCATCCAAGTGCCAGTCTCTGAAAACAAAGCTAATTGTGTCTGAAAGCAGCAGGGCTGAGTGGCTGAGCTTCAGCCACTTGCTCAAGTGCCTTCTACTCAAACCCCATTGGAGTTATCTCCAGTGGAACTTTCCTCATGTTTGAACACTTTTGTACACTTGTTATGTCATTAATAAATGAGATACCTCTAAGGGGGGTAGGAGAAGAGGCAATTTAGTCTCTTTTTTATATAGAGAAGCAATATTAAGGAATAGCCAAACTGCTAATTTTAAAATAAGTAACCTTATGATGTCTAGATTTGTTATATAAGACCATAAAACAACACAGAAAAGTGGGCAAGAATGACTTTGACAGCTGTGGCCTATTTACTCTCTAAAAGACAAATATTCTATACAAATTATTCCATATTCCTAAATCTTCATGATAACAAAGCTACTGTGAATAGCTTTTCACTATGAAAGGCTAAAAAGGGTACTGTAAAATGAACTGAATGTCTTTAGGAATCCTCTAGACAGATCGTTGGCAGAACAACTGCCCCAACCTCCCTGCTGCCCGTGCCCTCGGCTGTCTGAGCTGGGTGCTGAGCTGGCCAGGAGGCTCTGGGGCTCTGCAGTGGGAGCTCCTGGGCAGCAGGCATGCCCACAATGAACAGTTACTCATATTTCATGTTGTTTTCCAGGCAGGCCACAAAACTAAGCCTCTTAGGTTTACAGGATTAGCTGTTTTAAGATGGCATAACCACAGGGTGATTGCTCTTTGAACAGGAATATAATACAGGAAGGATTTTCCAGCGTGATTCTTTTGGGCACAGGATATTACCAGCTGCTTCCAATCGGTGGGAGTTACTGGGTTACTTAAAGCTCTCCCCTACTGTATTTCACTACTGAAAGGATAAATGAACTGAATTACATGTAAATTCCTATTTTAATCACACAGCTGACCCTCAAGAAAGGCAGATCAGTACTGGAAAACACTGAGACTGTGAGACTGGCTAGTTCTTACAAGAAATTATCTTCAAGTTTCTCAAGCCAATCTGAGTTTTAATCTAGCATGAGGGGAAGAGTGAATCTCAGGGCCAAGGTTTCATACCAAGGGATGGTCCTTGTGCTTCCAGCCAGCATTAGGACAAATTAAGTACACCACATCCTATCATCAGTGTATCACCTCTGCAGCTGATGTTTGCGCACTGTAACATCTTTCCTCAGCACTGAGAGTAACAGCAATTATCTGGCTTTTTATGTAAGTGAGATCATAATAATGTCTTATAGATTGTCCATGAAGGTTTGAACTTAAAACACTGAAGCATCATCTGACCATGGGGGAACCACTGTGCCCAAAAGCGATGGCACAGCAGAAAAGCCAGGGAATTAATGTCTAAACAGTGAATGTTCAGTAAGTGCAAACTGTGAAAAATCAGAAGTAAACTTTAAGCCCTGTGGGCAGACAGGTCAGTGAGACAGAGGAGGAAAGAAAACAAAAAAATCCCACAAACTCCCCTGAGTCTTTATCCTTAGAACATAAGCAGGCTGTCATGGATGATGATCACCAGCATCAGCCACCAATAACCATTCACAGTTGGCCTTTGTGTCTGGTTGCAGGCTGTTCTTTCTTTTGTGTGACTCAGACATTGATGGTTTTAATTCACACCGAAAAATCTTCAAAAATTTAAAGAAAACACCATGGGACATAAGAAAGCAGAGTTTTAATAAATGGGTTGCAAGGGAGCCAGGACTACGGGGAAAAAGTCATCTTCATTTTCCAACTTCTAAAACGATTTTGAAAGAAGAGGAAAATACAAATTATGAGAGACTTGAACACATCCTTTTCACTAAACCAAGACAAGTAACAAATTGTGTTCTTCAAGGTAAGTCTTTTCCCACTAGCAACACAGAGGCTTTTATGCTAGAAATGAAACACTAAAGCTAGAAAGTTCTACAGGAAGCATAGTCAAAACCCATTTGGAAAGCAAGTTATAGCTCCACTGGTTTTGGTTGGTTTTTAGGAGTCACAGGGACAGTCCACTGTAACTACAAGACAACAGAAAAACTCACTAACATTACTTTCAATTTGAAACAAAATTAATATAATAAAACTAAAACTGTACCAAAAATTCAAATTTATTCCCCTTATCTAGTATAGCATAATGGAGAGCTTCTTTCATTAGAAGTTTCCAAGCAGTATTTAAATTCAAACTTTTGAGACTTAAGAAAAAAAAAAACAGAAACGCTTTATAAAATCCCTCAAGGATTGAGTCTTTGGAAAGAGCAGCAAAAGGCTATCTGCAGGAAATTACTCAAAAGGATTCCATTCAGTGACTACAGCACTTACTACAAACCAGTAAGTGCTGCCTATACAGCTAATGTAAACACGTGTAGTTTTTGAAAACCATCTGCAATGCCTGCACTGTACTTCTATTGTTCTAAAACAGTCCAATGTTTTACTCTAAATCATCTCATAATATTCAAGTATTTATATATAACAGTACTTTCCATTCATGTCAAGACAGCGTATCCTTGTGTATATATAAATATATGTATAAAACTCTCCATCAAACTATCAGATTTCCTCATTCTGTTGTTCACACGTAAAAATGTTACCAAGTTCTGCAGCTGTCAGAAACCCACTTCCTTCCCAAAACCATCTGCAGCCAACCCGTTTCCAGATCTCTCACTTCTGACAGTAACTGCTCAGAGCTGCTTCTGTGCTGCCTTTTGGCTTCTGAAGCCTCCAGATAAAACAAAGGAAGAGTCCATACATGTCAGGATGACCACATCTACCTATACATGCACAGAGCCCTGCTTTGTGTGCCAGGTACAGAAATGCAGAACAAAGCTGCAGGAGGACAGCAAGCTTCACCAGAAAGGTGATGCACTCTTGAGCACCCTGACATCTGCTGAAATGTCAGTTCCACCTGCAACAAGCATTAAAATTCTTTCACATGTGGATTTTAAAACCAGGACTTCAAAACAAAACCCCCTCTCCTCATTCCAACACCCTTTCAGAACTCTAGGGCAACTTTTTTATATGTTTGGATTACATTCACCTTTCCCTTATATCACATTTTCTACACTGTCAGAGCATCATTCCCCTTGGGTTCAGATTCTATTTCACTCTGATCCTTGTTCTCTTCTTTTACTTCTTTGGAGTTCTTCTCCTCAGTTTCTGCTTTAACTACCTCTGAATTCTGTTTTTCTGTCAGGCTTGATGGGTTTTGTTGTGCATCTTCTTTGCTGCTCTTCACCACCTCCTGTAGATTGTATTTTCTGAACAGAACATAGTCCCTCACCACGCTTAAGCAACAGACGGTTTTTATTATTTCCACCACAACTGTGTATTGTGGATTATTAAGATCAACCTTGTTTTCTGGGTTGAGGCTGCCCACAATTCCTGTAAAAGAAGACGCAATTTAAAAGATGCTGGGAAAACTGTTTAAGAGTATAAGCATGTCTTGTTTCTCAGTAATTGCAGTGGGAGAATCTTTTTAGTTACTTCAGTCTTACTGGTGGTACATTCTGTGACTACTGCTCTATTCCACTATTTCAAGCAGTTACAAAAAATAATTTGCTGTAAGTGAGGGGAATCTTGCCTCCTCTCTCTTAACTTTTATCGATTCAATAAAACACTTGAGTAAGGTGGAGCTATTACCTGAGTCAAATATTGAACAGAAATAGTAACATTATTTCAATACAGCCACCAGAGAGAAAGCCAAATAGTCATTTCAAAGCACATATAACTGATACTGCAAATTATATTCAACACTGTTCTCTCTTCTGCTTATAGTCTCTTAAGACATCAACAAGGAATACTGATGTCTTGTTTGAGTCTTACAGAAGCTTTTAGAATTCAACATACAGGTTTTAAGCAACAAGTGTGTATGTCCATTATGACCTCTCTTAATAGTCTGACCCATGTTGTGCATGTAAACTTGTTCTGTTCCATGTGAAATCTATACATACCTGCCAGTTCCTTAATTACTTCTTCCCTACTCATATGGCTGTTATTACGAGCTTTGTAAACAATCTGAAAAGTACCCTTGTTAGGGGCTTTAAACCAAGGCTCAAAAAACGTTTCTGTGTATTTTTTCATATCTTCCATAAAAGCCTTGCAAGTTCCAGAAATGGGCAGCATGCGCAGAATGACTCTTGTTTTCTTCTTTTTAGTGGTGTGCATATCCTTTAGTATATGGTGCACCAGGTTCTCAGGTTCTACAAGAAAAACAGTTGGGTATGAGCAACAAACTGATGGCATTATCTCTCCTCTTCCCCTTCTAAATAATAAGCTGGGAACTTGGCTGTACTGCTGTCAGCCTCAAATCCTTTAATATAAAGCACTGTTTTACTATCCCAAAAGTAGAGAATCAAAGACAGTTTTGTCAGAACAGTTTCCTCTACCTTTAGCTTCTTCACAAACAACAAAATTCAGTGGCACAGTCTAAGGGAAGGGTATTTGTTTGATACACACGTGTTACTTGGAAGCCACTCTCTGTGGCCTTTTACTAACAATGCTGAGAGCAGTTTACATTACGCAGTATCAGCTGAAGTCCCACCTATGCCCTGGGTTCGGATGAAGACCACGTTGTTGGCACCACTCTCCACCGACTGGAACCGCCGCAGCTTCTGCTCCGTCGAGGCTCGGATCTGGCCAACCTCCTTCTTCAGAGCTGCCTCGACATCATCCTCATCCTCCTCCCTGTCGCTTCCAGACAGCCTCTCCTCGTGATCTGAAAACTTCACACAGGCACCGTTTGTCGGTGAGCAGCGAGCAGCAGCGCCGAGCTCAGCCCGCGCCGGGCCCGGGACACCGGGCACGGGCCGAGGCCGGCAGCGGGGCTGCGAGGGGGCTCGCCCGCAGAACCGGGACATTCGGGGCCGTGGTGCACGCACACGGCTCCTTCCACACACGCGGTTTGTTCCACACACGCGGTTTGTTCCACGCACGCCGAGGGGGCCGAGGCCTCGGGGTGCCGGTTCCCCGCCAGCCCGCCCCGAGCGCCCGCCGGCCGCGCCGCACGCACCTGCTCGGGCCCGTAGAGCAGGTCCCCGTACTCGCCCAGCAGGCTGTAGGCCTCCCCTACGCACTTGCGCTCGTTCATGTTGCAGGTGATGAGGATGCCGCGCATGCCGGCCTCCAGCTGCCGCCCGGAGCCGCGGGGCCGCTTGGCCCGGGCGGCTCCCGCCGCGAAGTGCCCCTTGGGCCGCCGCTTCCGCGCCGCCGGCTCGGCCGCGGCCATGGCGCGGCTCCGCCAGCACCGCTCGATGGCGTCAGCGCCGCGCCCGCCCCGCGCCCGCCCGGCCGGCACAGCGCCGCGCCTGGAGCGGCGGGCCCCGGGGAGCGAGCCGCCGGCACCGAGCCGCTGGGACGGACCCGCGGGGAGCGAACCGCCGGGAGCGAGCCGCCGGGACCAAGGCTCCGGAGCGCGGGTCGCGGGCCCGCGAGTGCCGAGCGCTCTGGTGGCGCGCTCAGCCGCGGCCGGACTCGAAGGCCTTGATGCCCTCGCTTCCCCCCAGCTCCGGTTCCAGAGTTAAATCTGTGTTAATAACTCCGGAACTGAGGGGAGAGGAGCAGGCGGACACTCGCTAGAGGGGAGCGAGCAGCTCTCGGTCCAGCTCTGCAGCGCCGCGTCCGACACCGATCCGTCGCTCCACGGACAGGGGGATGCTTCGGCCGCTTCCCTGCCTGCCCGACTACCGAAGCTGTCACGGTGGGGAGGGACCAGCTAAAGCAGAAACTCTGAACAGGTAAATGGAGGCTTGAAAAAGGAGCGAACATGTGCTAACACAAGAGTCGTGGCCCATAGCGCAGCTCCTAAAGGAAGGTGTCTCTGTGCACCCCCGTCTGAAAGAGCCGCCTCTCCCTGCTGTAACTTTTAAGGTTCTTGGACAGTTAAGGGGGTAAGAATTGGTACAGGTTCTGATCTGTGGAAAAAACTGAGGCAGTTGCTCCAAATCTAAGGAAACCACCATTGGAAGCAAACTGCACTAGAAGTAAAAAAAAATTAAAGTACTTGCTGCTTTTTTTGCAGGATTTTTTACGAAGTAAGACTTACAGATTTACACAGTAATGTAAGGTAAGAGATTATACTATATCCTTATCAGTTTAGGTTTGAAGACATTCTTACCCGATTCCCATCATTTGTCCATCCCAGGGGATACACTAGGAGCTAAAGCAGACACTGGTACAAACGAAATGGGAAACTCAGAGAGGCAAGAGCACAACAGTAAGGTGTGTTAAATAAAATATTTAATGAAATGTCAGTATCTTTATTGTTACTTAGAGGATGAAAAAACTCTGTAAGCATTTAAAAGAATACTATTGTTTCAAGAATCACTTTGGATGTGCGACATCTTCCAAAGAGATTTTAAAATGTTTCAAAAGTTTCAAAAATTAAAAGTTGTAGGCATTACAAGTATATTTAGAAAAAAAGTGCAAATAAAATCTGTGTCATTGAAATCTTTAAGGACTGGACTAGTAAAGTATTTAAAATATATTATAGAAACTTAAGAATTGTAGCAACAGCTGCTTCTACTCTAATTTTAGCACTCAATAGTTTTATCTGTTCTCTCACACTTCATGATATTTTTGTGTGTTTGAGCAATTTTCCTTTCTATGTTAACCAAGAACTGTCCATTTTGTCCCATTCTGAGAATATATATCTGACACCATTTGACTATCCTGATTACAGTAAGCATGAAACTTAGAGAGTTTAGGATTCAGACAAAAAATTGTATCCATTGTCAAGTTCTCATAGAAGGTCTAAGGCACAAATACTTTTTGTAGAAAGAATTTTCTGTATTACTAGAAACAGTTCCAAGAGAGGTCAAAGCATCTGCATTGAAGTTGAGACCATTAGATTTCTCTTTCAGAAGTGCATATTCCCACTTGAAGTATCCACAACTTTTCTTATTACCTCCTTGCTTGCCAACAGGACAACAATAAAATGCTCTGCCATGATTTGGGCCAGCATTTGACACAGAGAGTTTTTTGGCTCTTCGGCCGCAGTTACACAGAGGGGGAGTTGATTTTCCATTTCTCACAGCTCTTACAGACTCATTCAAATTGACTGTGCAGTTCAGAACAGCAGGAGATACTCTGGGCAAATTTGTACTTCTCAAAGGTAAGGAGTGATCAAAAGAGGAAGTTTTTTCTTGATATATATGAAAAGACTGCTTTTTTGCTGGTGGGCATGTTTTTGGGCTAGTTGGCTTTCTTTTAGGAGCCTCTAAAGGAGTAGAGTTATTTCCAATTAATGCTGTTTGTGCTGAAACAGCATTTCCCTTTACAGATGGTAACTTAAAAGCTGAAAATTTTGAAGTCTGCCTTTGTACTGTCCCTATATTATAGATTGTAGTGTCAGGACTTTTGTAAACAACAGACCTCAGAGGTTCCATGGGTGCTGCACTTTCCTCCAAAGTCTGATTATCTGCACTTGTCACAGCCAATTGTTTTGAAATAGTTTCTTCTTCAAACACTGTTAGACTGTCTGTACTTGAGTCATCCTTGAGCTGAACAGAGTCTGAATTGTTTTCATATTGAGATTCTGGTATCAAAGCAACATCTTCCCAGTCTGTCAGCAGAGACAAGCACTCAGAGCTGGTGCTGATGTCCCCACTGGAGAGAGTGACTGAGGGGATGGTGGTGGAGACGAGCACCAGCCCTGCTCCCTGTACTGGGAGGCTGGGCCTGACTGTTCTCACAGGCTGCCCAATGCTCAACCCCTGCCACATGCCTGTTGGTGCAGGACTGGGACGTGGCTGTGCCAGACCCAGAGGAACAGGAAATCTGTCAGTAGATGCTGCTGAAGAGCTTTGGGATTGACCATGGAATTCAGTCCTTGAGCTGCTGCTGGGTACAACGTGGACATCTGCGGAGGGATCAGTGCAAGTGATCTGCTGTTCCCCAGTCTGTACATTAGAATTTATCTTGTTTCCAGCAATACTGTTGTGTTTGTTCTCAGCCAGGGATTTTGATTCACTAGTTCCATCTCTAGATGTTTCAGGTCTGCTCTTACTTCCCAGTGGAGTCCTGTCAGTGATGTTGATACTCAGTGTTCTGGAAATTAAATTACTCTTCTGATGTGCCTAGGGAGTCCGTAGACAAAAGCAGATTTTGGAAAGTGAATACCCAGACATTTTGGGAATAAATGCACAAATTAATAAGCGTATCAGCCTAAGGATGTTTTTTCAAAACCATAGTCAAGATGCTGTGTTTATTGTTTGAGTAGCTTACCTTTCATCTGTATTCCAGGCTACAAAGCAAGTAGATGGGAAGACACAAAGTAGTGACTAACCTTATCCAAAGATTTAGTAACTTTCAGCACACATCCATCACAAATCAGCCTCCAAGCAAGACGAGCAGTATTCCGGGAATCGTCCAACCCTTCAAAAGTATGGTTATATTAATGTATTCTTTTTAAACTGCTACTGGGGATTGTTCTTATTACAGGAAAAATGTAGTCCAGGTAAGCCTTACATGAATGACAAGGAGTCACAGAACTGTGACACTTAGTCATCTAGTTCAGAAAAGGGAAATGGAATTAGAAAATTCCAAATAATTTTCTCTGTTGAAACATCTGAAGGATATTCCATAGGGCTGAATATCTGTTCACAATTTTAAATATCCTTGCTCTTTTTATCAATCAAGTAAAAAAACCCAAAACCATATTGTGCTGGAATTCTCTCACATTAGCATGATATCCAGAGCTATCAGGAAGTTTCTTTATCTTCCCTCTACCTCTTTTCTTTTGCATCCTAGCAATTAATAAACTGATCTTGTGAACATGCACTCAGTAGCAGTAGAAAAGATTTCAGAAATGAGCTATGGGGTTAGAAATAATAAACTGATCTCAGAGCACTTTGCCTTTCTTCTTTTGATGCTCTGTTGGACAGAACATGGCATAACCTTAAACAGTCGTTACTACTCAGAGTAATGACTAGCTGTTAACTAGCTGCTTTAGGTTAAGTTAGCTAACTAAAGCTAAATAGTACTACTTAGTTTTATAAGATACATATGTTTATACTAAAATGAGGATAATCATGCTTACCAGAATGTTCCCGTCCTTCAAAAGCTATCCCCAAATCCTGCAAAGCTCCATTTAGCCCTTTAGGCTTTCTGTTATAGAAGGCCTAAGGAAAGAAATACAGGTGCTTAGCATGAAGCATTTCAAAACCTTTCCCTAGTGAAGCAAAGCCATTTCAGAAATAACCTCTAATGAATAATAAATCTCACAAGGCAATTAAAGCAAGTTGGGTATCTGCATTTTATAGTGAGGACAAGACCATAAGTGCCCTACCCTGTTAGAAATCAGAATGGAAAGAACCTGGAATCCCTTCTCTCAGTCTTAAGCAAATCCATTCTGTCTGAGCTCTGGAGTCATTTGTCTGCACTCTATGGCTTACATTAATGAAAGTCTTAACAGACCAGCATTGAAGAATACAACTATAAATAGTACCTTAAGATGCAATCAAAGGCATGGGCATGAATATATTTGGCATATTTTTGTAAGTGAAAAAAGTATTACTACTTGCTCCTGATAGCAGTATCTGATTTGATCACTAGAAAGGGGGAATATTCACACTGTTTATCTTTAGAGATCTAATTCTGCTGCCTACCTGTAAGGTACCTCTAAGTACCTCTAAACAGACTATGATGATGACTTCCTGCACAGCAACGTAAGGCAGCAATAAGAGCACACAAAACAGAAAAAGATAGGAAGGAGAGCAAAATGTGTCAGAAAAGTAAGAACAGCTCATAAATTCTCATAATTACCATTCTTTTATCAAACAACAATCTTTTCCTGGCATTAAGATTTCTATTCAAATTCACACAGTTCTAGGGCAGTTTGTTATAGGGCAGTAACAACACGAAATAAAACCAGGTTGCTCTGGTCACTGGGGCATACAGCATTGCCTTGTAAGCTCAGGTACAGTCAGCCTTTGAGGTGAGTGTGGGTGGAAATGTTTCAGTCTGTCAATATTCTCACCCTGTACGTCGCTTTGAGATCAATCCAGGAATTCAGAATGTCAGGTTTGTGCAGCTGCTTCCTTTTACATTCGTAGTGCAAACACACACCCAGGTCCCAGTCTGTGCAGGGAAAACCACAGTCAATCACCACTACAGAACTGGCCTAAAATCCACATAATGTGGCCTATGTGTCCCTTTTGGTGGCCTAAAAATCTGCATAAAGGGACATAACACCAATACACTCTCAGCATCCTGTGCTGCTGGACAGGAGGCACAGGTGTGAAGTGGTTGTCCCTGGGAAATACTGGGGTTGCAACAGGACACCAGAAGAAACAAACCCCTATTGTTAGTAAATAACTTCAGACAGTTAAAGATCTCAAAGGCATCATTAATTCATTTAGACACACTAAGAATGGTCATACAGTTCACTGAAGCAGAAAAATATAAGCGTCAGGCCCTAGAGTCAAAGATGCAGCAAACACATCAGGATTCCATGGATTTCATATTTTCAGTCTTATCCCAATATTCCACATTTTTAGTACCTAATAACAGGATTTTGTCTGCCTAGAAGTGAAGACACAATCTCACTAGTGCCACCTAATGTTAGTACTGTGCAGAAAAAGCAAATGAAAATGTAATTTACCTGTCCAAGTAACAAAGGCACACGCTTTTGCTTCTGAAGTAGAATTACTCTGACTATCTGTACTGAATATAATTTTCTTCTCCTTTTGTATCTTTTGAATCCATTTCAAAAACTGTGATAAGCAAATGTTGAGAGGCACCCCTTCATCAACTTGATTCTTCAAGGAACAGAACAAGAAGCATGTATGCGTTAGAATGCACTGGAATTCATTTGAGGTTTATTTCTTTTAGCCCTTTAAAGGCTTCTTTAAATAAAACAATAAACAGCAATTATACAATTGTAAAACAATGTTAAGTCACAATTATACCTGCGTTATGCCAGTTAGTTCTGTACAGAATTCTGAGAGAATAGGATGCTCCTGGGGCTGAACATACATGTGGAATTCAGATTCAAGTTCTCCCGTAGAGGTGTTTAACAGGACTGCTGGAAATTCAACTGCAACAAACATAGAAGGAGAAGAAGAAACGAAACAAACAGAACCAAAACACAAAGCCAGAAAGGTTAAAACTGGAATGATACCATTTTTATATGACTCTCTGCCAACTCAGCATATTCCATAATACTGTTATATATACATACACACATATATGTGTGTATATATATAAACACGGAGTTCAAGCATGATGCTGATAAGGCCAAGGTGGTGGGTTTGATCCCTGTGTGGATCATTCGCTCATTGAGCTGCACTCAGCGATCCTTGTCAGTCTCTTCTGTACACGTACACATTTACACTAATTATATATCTATTATTCCATTACACTGGGGCTGAAACGCCAGGGGTTAAAAGGAACACGAGACAAGGAAGACACAAGACGACGACACACGGTTCCGAGCCGGCTCCGCGCACTCACTGATCTCGGGCCCGCGCCGCCCGCGGTCCCCCCAGCACGTGGCCTCGAAGTCCAGGACGATCAGGAAGGCGAAGCGCTGTCCCGCGGCCGCCCGCGCCCCGCTCCGCGCCCGGGCGCTGCTCCGCGCCAGCCCCAGCCGCCTGCGGACACCGACCGCGCTCAGGGGCCGCTCACCGCCCGCGCTGCGGCCCCTCCGCGCCCGGACACCGCCACAACCACCGCCACCGCCACAGCCACAGCCACCCCGGCCCGACCCCGCACCTGGCCAGGCGCTTGGTGGCCATGGCCGCGCCCCGCCGCCGCAGCTCCCGCGGGCCCTTTCAAAGCTCCCGCGGGCCCGCCTCCATCGCTCTCTCGGCGCTCGGCTGCTCCGGCCGCGGCCGCCGGTGCCGCCCACCGCGGCGCAGACCCGGCGCGATCGCGGAGCGCCCGGCAGCGCGGGGCTGTGCCGGGCCGTGAGGGACCGCCTGACCCATGGCGAAGGGGCTGTGCCTCAACGGGCGCAAGCGGCCCGGCGAAGCCGCGGAGGGGCCGCGGGCGGCGCGGAAGAGGCGGAAGGCGGATGGCGGCGGCCCGGGCCTGGGCCCCGAGGTGAGAGCCGAGCGCCCGGAGCTGTGAGGAGCGCGGTGCGGGCCCCGTGTCCCTTACGGCCGCGTCTCGGGGGTGTTGCTGTGTCCCGACTTGGGGTGCTGGGAGCTCAGCAAGGCCGTGTTCACCGGCAGTGTACCGGGAGGGTCAGGTACAGCCCGTGCCCGCAGGTAACATCGTACAATGGTCTGAGCTGATCCACAGGGCGCATCGAGTCCCACTCCCGGCCCTGCGCAGGACACCCCAGCAATCCCACCACGTGCCCGAGAGCATTGTCCGAAGGCTTCTCGAACCTTGGCAGCTTTGGGGCCGTGACCACTGCCTTGGGGAGCCTGTTAATAGCTTGGATTCTGCTCCAAGAGGTGGAAAACTCATTTGGAGTGCTTAGCATCATATTTAAGGAATTGTGTTTAAAAAATAGATACATTCTCCAATATAATCTCTTAAACAAAGCAGATCTTGAAAGGAGCGCTGTGTGTGCTCACCTCTGAAGGATGCAGAGCAGCCCCGCGGTAGCACCTCACCCGGGGCACACTGAGTCAGTGCCCGTGGAACAGGAGTTGGCGTGTCCAGCCTGTGAGATCAGTCCTGTTTGTACCCAGTTAGAGACAGACTCCTGTGGCTGGCAGTACCCTCTCCTTGGTGAATCAAAACCTCTGCTCTCTGTGTTTTTTTTTTTTTTTAAGCTTTAATTAGGCCGTATTGAAAACAACGGTGTCATTACTTGTCTCACTTAGCATGAGAGATGAGGCACTAGCAATTACACCAGCCTGTGCTGTTAGTGCCAGACGACTCTTAACCACTGGAACCACGAAGGCTGGCACCTCTCTTTAACTTCCTTACCCAGTGAGGAATGTCTCGAGGAGCACACCAGCTCAGTCTCAATGTGGGCGGGCTGTGTTCAAATTACCGAGCACACCGTTTGTTAGTGTGCAGGGGAAAAGAACTTCCAGTGGTTCATGCTCTGAGCTTCTACATTCTTAGTGTTGTGTGGTGTTTTTCCCCCGTATGCCTTGATGTCTTTTCACCACCTATAAAAACAATATCTTTAACGTTTTTACAGGAGCTCTTTGGAACCGGCCATCTGGAGGTCACCAAAATGCCGCATTTACTCCCTAATTAGCCTTTAGAAGAATTTGTGCATTTAGTCTTAACTGCTGCGTAGCACAGTCCCCACATCACCTCCTCAGTGCTTTCTTTCTGCAGCTTCCTTAGATTTTACTGAAGCATTTTTCCCTGCAGGGGTCAGCAAACCCTTCTGGCAGAGCAGATCCCGCACTGTGGACAGGGAAAAGCTCACACAGAGTGAGTGGCTACATGGTGACACTTGTGCAAATGTTTAAAGCTCTGCAGCAGCAAGTGGGGAAAAGGGTTGAGAGACCAGGATATTGCATTTGCATATCAACTGTCTCCTTACTGCATACATCTGCTTATGTTAATCTTTATTAAATAAATCTTTGAAGTTAGAATACCTGGGTTACTGAAATGTTGAGTAAATGTAGCATTAAAGTGGCATCTGAAAGGAAACTTTTGCCCATAACGAGTGTAAGAGTTACTTTAAATGTAGCTGGTTATATGCAAAGTTTCTTTTTCCTTCTTTTTTCATGGACTGGTGTGATTGCAGGAAACTGCTCTTTACCAGCATTTCCCTTTCCACAGGAAAAGTCGTGTCATTTGTCAGCAGCTCTGCTTGGTGAGGACTCTGAAATCAGCCAGGAGCAGCTGTATGAGCTGCTGAAATATGCAGCTCTGGGGAAATGCCACAACGCAGCACAGCCCAGGTACATCCACAGCTGCAGTCAGCCTGGTCTCGTGTTCTCCCATGGTGTGAAAACATTCCTAAAGGAATATTGGCCGTGCTGGGTTTGGAACGCTCGCCGTGGAGTTGCCGCAGTGGCAGCCAGGATTGTGCAGGCACAGTTGTTGTTGGACTTGGCCAGGAAGCAGAATTCCTCTTCTGTCAGAAATCCTACCATTGCATAGCTTTGTTTCATGCAGTTTTGAAAAACTAAATGACTGCTGTGAAGCTGAAGAAGCTCCACACACTGAGAAACAAAATAACCTGTTAAAATATTAACACAAATATTAATGCATTTTGTGTTAGATATTTTCAAAATGGAGCGTTCCCAGAGCACTTGAGAAAAAAAAAAAAAAAAAAAATTAGTCACTTCTCCCTTTCTCTCGGCCACTTCTCAGTACTGGAAGAAGAAGGCTGAGGAGGGTTTATAACCTTGAATGGCATAAATGAAATTAATCTTCAAATGAAACTCAAAGCAGAAAATACCCCACTTTAGATTTCAGGAGTGAATAGAAAATTGCTTTGTGATGCATATTTTGATGCATTAATTCACCAGACTGCATCACTACAGTTGAAGTTGCTGGTATATTCACATTCTGATGCATATGAATGAGGTATACATGTCTTGAAATGGTATGCAGCAGAAATTTGCAATAACTCTTCTTTCTCTGTCTCCTGTATTCTGTTGCTTCCAGGAATATGTGGCTGTTCAAGATAAGCTATAAAGCCTCTTCTTATTGAAGTCATTTGGCACTTTGCCTTTTACTGACTTAAAAACTGGGCTGGTTCCAAATTTTTTTTTTAAGAGTGCTTGATAATTGTTTTGCTTTGATTTTTATGTTACTTTTTTTTATTGCTCTTTTTAAACTGTAGCTGGTGCCGTATTTATCACCAAAACCACCTGGCTGGGGTTGTGGTTGTTGTTCTACACGAAATGAGCCAGCTCCATTTCTACAGATTCTATTTACAGTTCAAACACCTCAGGAAAGTGTTCCGGCATGTAAGTCCCCAGACTGCTTCGGTGTCTTCTAAACTTCTTTCAGTCCTGAAACCACATCCCAGGGATAATGGCTGCAGTGGAATTACTGCCTTTCCCAAGGATGTGGCCACCCTTGACAGCAAGTGAGAGGATCTGTTTACAGCAGTTGTCAGCTCAGAGCAAAGGATGGGGCTTTGATATTAGGAACAGGATTTCAAGACATATGTCTTTGAAGCCTTACCAGGTGAAATGTTTATTGATGTTTCAGTCCTCTGACTGTTACGTATCCTGAACTTACAGGATGCCAATTAGATTATAAATATCTTGGAATGATTTCAGTAATTGGAATTTACTCTGGGTGAGGAGACTCTCAATAGAGTTATGCTAGTCCCACTGGTTGAAAAATGTCACTTTTATTATTTGCACCTTACGTCAAGTTTCTCCCATTTCCCAAAGAGATTATTAAAAGAATTATTTTAATTTTCTGACTTACAAGCAACATTTTTGAAGGAAGATAGAAAGAAAGAAAGACTTGAATTCAAGCTTCTAGAGAGTTCTTCCTGAACTGCAGCAAATGTAAATCACAACTTAACTGGAAAGACTGGAATTGGCTTTAGTTTCTATCAAAGAAGGTCTTGAGATTTGCCTTCCTGATCAGGCAAGATCAGGCAAGGCAAATCTGTCCTGTAGTACAAAGAATCCTGTATCATCCCTCGTTGGAACGGGTTTGGTTTATGTTGGGTTTTTCTACTTGATAAAACACCAAACGTATTTCCACTATTTCTTTATCCATCCTCTGCTGAATTTGGCTGGTTTGGGGATCAATAAACCCCTCACTTGCTTGTTATTTCTGCCTGTCTTTCAAAGTCACTAACACGTTTTCACATTTTCTTTTTTCAGAGATTCACATTAGCACCTTCCGCTAACTTCCCAGTCAGCCTGTACGGAGAAGCAGCAAACCAGAAACCTCAAAACACTCCACAAGGTATTTTGTTTGGGTTTGCATTGTCTCTTTCAGGACAGTGACTCATTTTGAACAGAAATTTATGACTTTGTATCCTCTGCCATCCTAGTGTGCTGCCGTGGTAAACTTGTTTAGAAAGGAATGCATACAATGGCCTAAACCACGAGACTTCTTACCCTGAGACTAGTTCAATAACTCATGTTGGGCAAAATGAGAGAAAGTTTTTAGCATATTTAATCACAATCCCTGCTGCTTTACTACCCATTTTGTGATTATTTTAGTCTAAGATCTATCTAATCAAAGAGACAGCGATATCAATTAGGTTTGAGCTAAGAAGACTGTCTTTTTCTCTGACCCTCTCTCTCCACTCGGTTGTTCCAGGTAGTAATTTGGAATGATGCAGCCTCTAAGTGTTGATCTAATGTAGAAACTGAGCTTGACAGATGTTTTTGTATTTTACAGGTTTGACTTCCACCAGCAGTGAATGCATTACTAAAAGCTCAGACTTGCAGTGTGATCCCATCATTCGCAGATACGGAGAAAAAAAACAAGGCCTTACAAGCTATACTTTAACTTTAAAAGAGCAGAAAGAAAATGACTATCCTATAGAAGGTCAGTTTTTGAGTGAGAGATGTTTAGTTGTTTTGTTGTGTTTGGGGTTGTTTTTAATTTTGTCAGTTTAGTGATATGTTTTGTCATATAAGATGAGTTGTAGAAGAAAGGTCTTTTTCTTATTCCCAGGTGTGTTTTCCCTCCAGGTTCCCCTGGATGTAAGGGCTACATCTCCACAGAGTGTCATCAGCAGAGGACAGACAGCAGTCCCCTCTTCGGTCTGGATTGTGAAATGGTACCAATCAGTGTGTGTGGCCTTACAAAACAGTCAGGCACCCAGCTCTTGCCAGCTGTTCCCAAGTGAGCCAGGCACTCTGTATGTTTGTGAACCACTTCTGATATCTTAGTATCTGCTGCCAATCCCTTCCTTGATAGTACCAGTGCTGATGCAGTCATGGGAGAGGCCCCAGCAGTGGTTCTGGCAACGAGACAGAAATCCTGAGCAGAGAGCTCAGTTCTGTTGGCTCCCAGAGCAGTAGGTGGATCTGCCAGGCCTGCCAGCAATGCTGCAATAACCCATGAGATTGCTGTGGAATTCCTCCTCAGCTCTCTCCAAGGTTTGGGAAAGGAAAGATACTTCCCTGTCACACATCTTTCCTTTAGCCATCACAGTTCCTCTGGCAGCTGCTGTGGTGAAGAGTCCTCCTTTAGTGTAGTTTCAGCCTTGCAGAGATGCCTGTTTTGCATCAGCATTGAGTAACTATTGGTACAGCTTGGGCTGTGCCTTTAAACTGTACATCTCTGAGGCTGGTGCTGTCAGTGGCACTTGTGCAGTGCAGAGCACAGTGATTCTGTGAAATCAGCACTTCTTCACAATGCTCTTCTGCGCTGTGCTTGCCTGTGTGTTTGTTGTGCTTACAGTGCACGTTTAACAATTAGAAGGAAGCACACCAGAGTGTGAGTGGTAGATCTCTGAAGTCAAGGAACTCCTTCTCAGTGATGCTGCTGCAGCCAAAGCAGGTGTTAGCTCAGGTTTTTGAGTGGCAGCATTGTGCTGATTCAACAAGTGCCTCTGCTTCTTCCTGACAGTGCCTGACTGCAAAAGGGAACGAAGTCACCCGCGTGTCTTTGGTGGATGCACGGGGTCAGTGCCTGCTGAATGAACTGGTCAAACCTGAGAGCACAGTGATGAACTACCGCACCAGGTCTCTTGCACAAACCTTTCTTCTCTCTTTGTCTTTCAGAGCTGCAGCCCTTTCCAATTCAGCCTGTTACACAGGACCTTTCAGAACCGCCTTGGTTTGCACAGATGCCTGCTGCATTTCCCTCAGCGTTAAGAGTAGAGTTCTTGCTGTGTGACTAAAGTGACCAACATTATGTGTACAATCTGCTGCAGGGTGCCCCTGGGCGAGCTCTGTTACAAATTAATGATACACAGTACAAGTTACTCTTCCCTGCTGGTTATAAAATAAGATGGAGTGCATAGCTAGATTGGCTCATATGTAAAAAATGCATAGAGCTTGTACACACCTTTAGGGTGGGGCTCAGCAAAAGCAGGCAAAACCCATGGCTTGTCTTCTTCAAAACTTCACCTGGCTGTATCCAGGAGGTGATGTCCCAGTCCCCTCAGGTTACTTGGAAGCACCTCCTTCCACTTGCAGTATTTCCTTACCTGTGCTATCTGATGCCAGCTGCATCACTTAAGAATACCTGGGAGAAATAAACTTTTGCAATAGCTGTGGTAGCGCTCTTAGCAGTTTAGCTGCAATATATTCTCTGATGTTTGAACAGAAGATAGTAGATAGCATTCTGTGATTAGCTACACTGAGTTCATATTTTACAGGACCTGCTTGTAATATTTTCCAGCACACACTGTTGCTAATGTGTTGCTTTTAAATCACCTGACTTTTGTTTTGAAGATTCTCAGGAATCACAAAGAAAATGCTTCTTCCGGTGAAGACAAGACTGTCAGACATCCAAACCAGGCTAAAAAAAATGCTTCCCCATGATGCAGTATTGGTGGGCCACTCTTTAAATTCTGATCTTCAGGCTTTGGAAGTGAGTATGTTTTTAAGAGTGTTTTTCCTGACCCTGTGTTTCTCATTTCACACCTGAACACTCTTCAACAATTGCTATTTTTATTAGTGAACACTTGTTAATGGCTTTTTTATTATGAACAGCCCTAGGTCTGAAAGGATTTAAAAGTCAAGAACTCCTTACAGCTATAAAATTTGCAAGGGGCTGTTCTAAACCCAAAAGAGAGAAGTCTGTCCAGACACAAATATTGTTGCAACTGGAGCTTTACCCCTCGGCTTCAGCCAGATGCTTCTGATAGCTCTGTCATGGGGAGAACTGAAGTCCTTTCTGTGGGCAGTTTAACCAATCTAAAATGCCTAAATCATACTTAATCTTTCTAACCCTATCTAGATCTTCCCACTAGAGTGGGAAGTAGAAAGGAGAGTTGGATTTGTTTCATTATTCCTTTTGCTCTCATGTGGATGAGGTATCTGCCAGGGAGAAACCGGCAACTGAAATTAAAGGCAGAGGCACAGAAAACTGTGGAGTTGCTGTCCAGGTCTGTATGTCTGCTGTTCTTAAACTAAACTGGGGATGATTTTCCTCTTCCAGATGATCCACCCCAGTGTTATTGATACGTCACTGCTTTTCGCCAGAAATGAAGGTCGAAGATTTAAACTAAAATTTCTAGCCAAAGCTGTTTTAGGGTAAGATGATTACTGTACTGTCATGGGAAAGATTAGAAACTGTCATGGTGGGTCATAGGGTCTTACTCTGCTGCCAAGAGTATCAGAATTATTATTTTGTTACTAAGATTCAAAAGAAAGGAGCAGGTTGTACAAGTAAGACAAATATAAAAAGGAATTTACTGACTGCTTGAAACACAGGCATAATAAATGGACTTGTCTTTGAGCAAGCAGGAATGCTGTGACCTAACCAGATTTGAGTCCCAGCAAAACTCACCTTCCTGCAGGGCTGTAGAGGTGTATTGAATTGTAGAACAAGAGGCACTCTGGTTCACACAGATGAGAGCTGTTTCAGTTGGCAAAAGAGAAAGGTTAATGCATGAAAGTCTGATTTACTGACTTCACTCATATTTCTCAGGGTATCAGCTACCAGTGGAGAGTATCTTAGTGAGATAGTTCTGCCCACGCTCACAGTGAATGGTAATACTCTGCAGCGCCAAACTTCATTGAACTGGAGCTTGCCTTCCACTCTGTGTGCAAATTGTGAGTTGGGACATTAGTCAAGAAAGAAGAAAAATTTAAAAATAGTCATGCATCAGAGTAGCAAGCATTAGGACTGCTTCTGTCAAATTTCCCCTGTACTTGGCCCTGGTGAGGCCACTCCTCAAGTGCTGTGTCCAGCTCTGGCCCCTCAGTTTAGGGTGGACATTGAGTGCAGTGTCCAGCTCTGTCCCCTCAGTTCAGGATGGACATTGAGTGCAGTGTCCAGCTCTGTCCCCTCAGTTCAGGGTGGACATTGAGTGCTGTGTCCAGCTCTGTCCCCTCAGTTCAGGGTGGACATTGAGTGCTGTGTCCAGCTCTGTCCCCTCAGTTTAGGATGGACACTGAGTGCTGTGTCCAGCTCTGTCCCCTCAGTTCAGGGTGGACATTGAGTGCTGTGTCCAGCTCTGTCCCCTCAGTTTAGGATGGACACTGAGTGCTGTGTCCAGCTCTGTCCCCTCAGTTCAGGGTGGACATTGAGTGCTGTGTCCAGCTCTGTCCCCTCAGTTTAGGATGGACACTGAGTGCTGTGTCCAGCTCTGTCCCTCAGTTCAGGATGGACATTGAGTGCTGTGTCCAGCCCTGTCCCCTCAGTTCAGGATGGACATTGAGTGCTGTGTCCAGCTCTGTCCCTCAGTTTAGGAAGGACATTGAGTGCTGTGTCCAGCTCTGTCCCCTCAGTTTAGGGTGGACATTGAGTGCTGTGTCCAGCCCTGTCCCCTCAGTTTAGGGTGGACATTGAGTGCTGTGTCCAGCCCTGTCCCCTCAGTTTAGGGTGGACATTGAGTGCAGTGTCCAGCCCTGTCCCCTCAGTTTAGGGTGGACATTGAGATCCTTGAGCGCGTCCAGAGGAGGCAACGAGGCTGGTGAGGGAACACAAGCTCTGTGAGGAATGACTGAGGGAGCTGGGGTTGTTTGGCCTGGAGAAAAGGAGACTCCGAGGTGACCTTATCACTCTCTCATACCTCCTGAAAGGTTATAGAGAGTGATTGGGTGGCTGTGGTCAGGTGGTGTTGGTCTCTCTCCAGGCAGCAGCTGACAGAATGAGAGGACACAGTCTCAAGCTGCGCCAAGGGAAATATAGGTTGGACATTGGGAAAAAGTTTTTTACAGAAATGGTGATAAAGTATTGGAATTGTCTGCCTGGGGAGGTGGTGGAGTCACCATCCTTGGATGTGTTTAAAGAAAGACTGGATGTGGCACTCTGCCATGCTTTAGTTGAGGTGTTAGGGGTGGGTTGGACTCAATGATCTTGAAGGTCTCTTCCAATCCAGTGATTCTGTAAATTCCATAAATCATTTTGCTCAACATTGCAAAAACATTTCTTGCAGTAACTTTTGGGAATATCTCACAAGAATGCTGCTGCACAGAACTGAAATCCTTTTTGGAGAAGGCAAAGCTCTTTTGCCCAAAAAGAACCCAGTTTAGAAAGGACAGGATGTTGGTCAGTGTGGAAAAAACAGATAACCTTCCTGTACGCCTAATTTTGATGCCCTAGGAAGGAGATTCAATGTGAACAGAAGCTTGGGCATGATCCTACAGAAGATGCTAGAGCTGCATTGGAATTAGCTCAATTCTTCATCGAGCAAGGACCAACAAAGGTATTTATATCTAATTAAGATTTCTGTCCTAAAATACAGAACATAATGTTGTTGTGCTTTCGAAGAAAAAAAGTCACTCCTGCCCATCCTCCTCTTGATTTAAAAGAGAAAATGGAGCTGTGATAGAGGCTCCAGTTTTGAGAGCTTGTTACTTCCAGCCTGTATCCAGGTACCTGAATAACCTGGGCACTACCAGTGCTGGGTTCTCACTGAAATCAGCCAGCATTGCTGCTGATCCTGAAGAGGGGCACTGGGTAAAGGACTGAGACACTTCCAGCCTGCAGGAATGCCTGTGATTTTTCTAGATGAAAGGAGAGAGACCTTGTGTGTTGTGGTAGTGATTCAGCTGGTTTTATGAATCCCTTGTGTTGTTGATTTCTGAGAGAACTTTTTTGGAGATGATTGCCTGTTGATGCTGTGAGTGCTGCATGCTTGAAAATGACAACAGAAAATAATAAGGCAAGAAATTAATGCCCATGTTTCTTCACTGCTGGAGTGCACCTACGTGACTCACAGGGAAAGCACAGGCTTTTTGGTCAGCTACAATTAGCTGGTGAGATGAAAGCCAGCTAATTATCTTCTTCCTTCCCCAAGGTAGCAGAACTAAACTTGGAGATGCTTCTGACAGCTGAAAAACTGGCTGAGGTCTCACAGAACAAAGCTGCACTACAGCCACAAGGATGTGGGTTCCAGGAACAGCTGAACGAGCCTCCACCATTATCCAAACCATGGTAATAAGATTCTCAAATATTTATGTTTTTCCTTCAGTTGAATCCTCAGTAAAATCAAACAAGCGGCTTATGTTTTTCAGAAGCCATCAGGATCTTCAGACAGACACAAATAATTGCAGCATAGTGCTGAAAAATGTTAAGCAGTTTTGTCTTAAATTTCAGAGGGTATTTCGTAGGCTTCTTTTGATGTTGTGGACAAGAATATTCTTTTGAATTTCTTAAGTGAATTGTAATTCTCTGACAAGAATTTCTTGGATGTTTTTATTTCCCATATTGAAAAGTATTGTGATTCACAGTGTACTTTTCTCTGCTAGTTTTTTAGATTGTCTGCAGGTGACTGGCCAAAAACCCCTCCTTTTGGGCAGACAGGGATTAGACTCTTCTGGCCTGTGTCAGAGTAACCTGAGCACTTCAAACAAACAGGTGAATGGACTTAGAGTGGGTTGGTCTAAGCATCAAAATAGTTCAAAGTTGTTCTTGATCTGGGAGTGGGTAGATGAGTCCTATTTTGAAAGCTGGCTGACAGTACTGTTAGCAATAGTGTTAATACCAGGTTAGCTAAATCCATTTGAGCATTTCAGAAATGAGCTTTGATCCTCTGCATCCTCTCATGACTCACCAAAGAAGAATTTCTGCCTGAGGGCTTTCTTGGACAATAATGAAAATTAAAGTTGGGAGTTAAATTCAATGGCCTTGTTTCTAATCCTCTGCAGTACAATTGTCTTGTACCTCTTTGAGCCTTGTGTGCTCTTCTCCCTCCAGATTCTTCAGAGAGCCTTGGAAGATGTTCCCCTGTCCAAATTCAGCATCATTCAGTTCAGTTTGGGTCCAGAGTACCTTGCATCTCACCTTCATGCTGGACTTTATGAAAAGGTATTATTTTTTGTTTGAGAATAGTCCTCACGCTGAGCTTGTAGAGATGTGATTTAGCAGGAGGCACTGAGTAGTAGTACCTTTGCTTTGTGAAGTGCCTTCTCTAATCTGTGTTCCAACAGGTGAGAAGCAAGCTGACTGACATGCTGACAATTTACGCAGGTCCTTTTGAAGAAAACTTCTGTGTGAAGTCTGTGAAGAAAGAATTTGAGAGGTGTGGACCAATCCAGTCCCTTACAGTGGTAACTGAAACATTCCAGGTGAGGAGCATTCAAAGGCTGCTGACAGGCCTGGAAGGTCTGAGTAAACTCTTGGAAAGATATGGATTAGATCCAAACACCAGTTACTCCGTTTGGAGTTTTTTTGTGGTAGTTTAGTCATCAACTACAATCATTCAGGAGACTTAAAAAGCTGCTCCACAAGAGCAAGAACAAGTGCAGCTCACGTGCTGCTCAGAAGACTTCGAGCACTGGGGAAGCTGAGGTGATTTTTGTCCTTGTAAAGAGAACTGATATGTTAAGGCCTTTAGTAGCCAAAGGAGAAAAAAAGGGGTAGTATTAATTGAAGAGTTAATTGAAGGGGGTTTTAAACAGCTAGAGTATGTGGAGTGTTACATATTTTACAACCAAACTTTTTTATATTATTCTAGTTTTAAACGAAAGCACAACTTTATTGAGACCTGACTTTTAGAAGGGAGGGCTAATGTGTCTCATTGATAAACCTGAAGTGTCTTACTCTTCCATTTCAAGCCATATGTCTGTATCCAGTACGCAGTGCTGGAAGCTGCCCAGCTTGCTGTGGAAAGCCTGAATGGAGCTGAGGTAGCAGGATGCTGCATTAAGGTAAAGGCAAACAGCAGAAGCTGTGTTCAGCTCAGGCACAGCCTCCAGTACGTCTGTAACGTCACAGCAGTGTGTCTGGGCAAATGCTGGCTGCTTGTGCTGTTACAGTCTCCCTGTCCCTACATAATTTAGGGCCACTGGCAGAAAGGAAGTGGCTAGATCCCTCTTTTTTTCCTTCCTGCCTGTCAGAAGGGAGTTAGAAAATGTTCTGGCCTCCAGCTGCAGCTTGAAAAGGCAGATCCAAGTAATGGGGCTATACAGAAGTAGGCATTTTAGTTTTACAGTGTTTCTGCATTACAGATATGATCTCCCTTTATCATGATTAGTTAAGTTGGCCTTCGTTAGTCGTATTTATTTCAAGTGACGGAAAATAACCTGTCTACTTTTGGTAATGGCAGAAAAATATTTTAAAATAGAAGCTCAGAACACAGAGCAGTGTGGGCTGACATGCTTTTAATTCTTGCTGCATCCACCCCAGGTCCAGAGACCAGTCACTGCAGCAATGCTGGACTGCAATGTTCTGATTAAGGAATTAGAACTGGACATAGAAAATGAAGGTGTGATTTATGTGGCTGGTCTAAAGAAGTCATTAACAGAGACAGACTTGCAAGAAGAATTCAGCCAGTTGAAAGACCTGGAAACATTGTTCCTGCCAAAGGATCTTCAGAGTGGAAAGCACAGGAACTGCTGTTTCCTCAGTAAGTAGCTTCACACACAGCCTGCATATTTCCTTCAAAAAAGCTCATTCAGCAGCCCTTGGGACTTTGCACAGAAGCAGCAAGAGCTACTGAAACCCGGGTAGGCTCAAAGGGATGGTGTTTAAACTGCTCCAGTGAAAGCACATTTTGTTTGGAGGAGCACTTTACAGCTAAATATTTAAGAGGAAAAAACATCTGCTTAAAAAAACCCCAAACCTTTGCTTAGAAGAATTCCAGGGTAGCTAATGGGCTCCTGTACTTCCATGTGAGTGGTGGCTACTGTGCAGCTTCACACAGACCAGAAGCCACCTCTGAAAGGTGATAACAGCTCCATGAGTGCTGCTGCAGCCAGCTGGCATTTCTAGTCTGATGTTTATCTGTAGCAAGATGAGGATCTGCTTGCTGCAGTGATTTGTTTCTCGTCTCCCTCCTGCTCCACACCTTGAGCCCTGCCAAGGAGGGCAGCAACAGCATTGTCAAAGCATGTTCCCTTCTCTTTGCATTTCAGAATTCCAGAAAACCCAGAGTGCTGTGGATGCCCTCGAAGCTATAAATGGATGGACCATGAAGGGTAGTGAGCTAAGAAGTAGGAACGCCCTTGCTCCAGGTCACCTCTGGAGATGGATTTGGCAAATGAATCAAAGCAATGGGAAGCAAGGAAAACACATCTTCTATGAGAAAATGGAGCAGCTGTCTGACTGTGTGAGTGTGAGGCTCTGCTGATGGTTGTTGCACTTAGTGAGGAGGGACTGCCCTGGGAACTTGGAGGGGTAACTCTGAGCTGCCTGAGGTGCAGAGCTGCTTGTGACAGAAGAGTGTCCTTGTGCTGGAGCAAAGGAGCTGCCAAGGATCAGTTCCCATAGAGCAGTTTGAGAGATAACAGCACACGAGATAACGAGATGTTTGCAGGGCACTGCATGACATTAAAACCATGCAGCTGCACAGGCTGGTGCTGCCCAGGAACTGCAGCCTGGCACTGGAGAGCTGACAGGGCACAGGCAGCACAGGAGTCACAGGGACACGTGAGTGGCTGTGGCTGCACAGGATAGAAGAGCTCTAGTTGAGCTCTGGAGGTGCAGCTCTCATTTTAACCTGGGTGCCATTTGAGCAGGGCCTGTGGTTCTCCCTGCAGCTGAGCCACTGCCCTCAGCTGTGCCATGCCACAGGTCAGCCCCCACACACTTACAAGTGTAATTGCTGATGAATGGGGGACTTCAATGCTTCTATTCTCTTATGCAGGAGCAGGATGTAAGGAAAAAGGTGAAGAAGTTAGACCACCATATCAAAAAACTTTATAGAAGCCTGCAGAATAACACCCTGTGCGTTGTTCTCTTCCCTGGAGTGAACAGGTAACTTGCTACCTATTTTTCAAAGAAGCAAGGAAAATACAGAGCTGAATATTTTTATCTTGATCTATTAAAAATTCACGCCATGCACAAGGAAGAGAAAGCCCAGGATAAAAGCTGAGGAAGCTGTTGTTCTTAATCTGACTTTCATGTTGGGCCAATGAAACCTCAGCCCTAAGTTCTATGCACAGAGCAGGCCTGAGTCACAGTTCATGTATCTGGGGGTCCACAGTGTTGATTAATTGTACAGATCTTACCAGTTCACCCACCTCCCCCAGAGGATGCTTCATCCCTGTTGACAATGAGATAAGTTTTATTTGACTGTGAGAGAAGCAGAGTTTCCACAGCAGACAGGATTTTTGGGAGGCTTTCGTTTCTAAAACCACCTGATTACTGCAGCCAAGGCCTCACCTGCCAGTTGATGTGTTGTGGTCCCCCACAATGTGCTTCAGCCACAGCTGATCAAGGAGGTGGCTCATGCCCTTATTCTCATGTGATGGACAAAAGTAAGAAAACCCAAATTTGTTCACTGAGTCCTTCAGCTTTTGTAGGAAGGAGCAAGTCGTGCATTTGAGTTGGGCTGCAGCACTGCTATCAGGGATACTTCCAGCTGGAGTGGGCTTCCTGCAGTTCAGCCCCTGGGCCTGAACTGCCACAGTCTCACTGTTTAATTATTAATCAGAAAGGTTCAATCTTTTCTGGTTGCTCAGGACATACTCACTTCAACAGCCTTCTGTGCTCTCACTGTCACTGGTCAGCCTGATAAAAGTCACATCTACCTTTGTTTTTCTTCACTGCCCCTCAGCAGAAGGGGCACTGTTCCTTGTGGAGACACCAGACATGTCCTGGAACGGAAGCAGAGCCAGAGCTGCTCAGCAGCATCTCTTCTGCCTGGCTGGCAGCCACGCCAGGTCCCCCTGCCTTACTTGCAAGGCTTCCTGAGGAGAGCCACGATGCTGTATAATCAAGTCTCTGCTCCAAACTGGGTCCCTAGAGAATTCATCTGAAACCAAGAGATGTTTAGGCTTAATGGCAGTAACAAACCATCTCAGCTAAGGGCTGCTCTTGGTGTGATTTGCTCTAATTGTTCAGTTACTAATAACTTCAGGGGAAAAAACTTGCCATCTCCAGTAGAGCTTAGGTTGTTGTTTCTTCACCCCATCATGAACTGTAGTTTCAGACAGAGCCAGCAGCAGTTCCTGCCTTATCAGCAGAGTACTCCCTGCACGTCACCCTGAGCACAGCTCGCATTCACACAGTGCCTCAGCCGGACCTGGCTGTGGGCACTTCAGTGCATGTGGGCCTTGGATCAGCTGCTGCCTTCTCTGGGCTAAAACTGCATCTGTTTCTATGTTTCTGAGCAATGATTCACCTCAGGTACCCTGCACACTCACCTGTCACCCCACAGGAAGGTCTGAGGTGAGGATGGCTGTGAGTTGCAGTCCACTCCATGAGTCCTTTGCAGCAGAGTCACTGGGCTCAGCACATCCCAAATGACTTTTCAAGGGTCATTTCCAACTATTCTCACTTAGCACAATCTTCCATCGTGAAAGGACAGGAATCCCACCAGCAGAACAGGTGGATTCAGCAGTCTGCATCCATGAGGAGCCTGTGGAAGCCCACAGAGCTTGGCTCACTCTCAGGCTGCTGAGTGAGTTGGATGGGAGCTCCATCTCAGGCTGAGAAGAGATTTCTTGCCAAGTGTGAGGTTCCTGTATTACTGTTTCCCTAAGGACCAACAATTCAGAGGAGGCCTCTTGATTAAAAAGGATGCCAAATAATTGTGGGGTGGAAAAATAATTAATTTTTGAATGTGCTGACCCGTGGGGTTGCAGGCCTCTCACTGCCAGCCCAGCAGAGCAATGTGCTGAAGGCTGAACTGAGCAGAACTAACACACCTCTGGTTTGTGTTGCAGCACACACGGATCACAACCCGGCCTTGGTCTGATGGGAATAAAAGATGATGAAGGGAGGAGTGCTTGTTAAACTGCCAAGTTTCTAAGGAAAGTCTTTTGTTAAGATATTTTTCATTACTTTAAATATTGATGTCTTTGTAAAGATCCCTTACCATAAGAACAATGGGCTTTTACTCTGTATCTTCTACAACATCTAAAAATAAAAGCCATTCAAAGTGTCCTAAAGCACAAAACCTTCTCCATTAACCCTTCCTGCTGTGGGATGGTCGAGCCAGGCAGGTGCTGAGGCAGCACTGGGGCAAACCAGAGCAGTGCTCCATAGGAGCTGGGCAGGATCGGCCTGTGGATGTCATTCCTTGCTGGAGACCAAGATACCAGCTGGGCCATCACCCCTGAACATCCCAGGCCATAAATCAGCCAGCCAGGTCAGTGTGGAACCTGCAGCAGCTGCTCAGCAGTTAACAGCCACCCCAGGAATTGTGTGGATTTCTGGAACTGTGCAGTGCCAGCTCCTGAACTGCAGCTGCTGCCTCCTTTCCGGGAAAGTGCTGTGCTTAGTCCATGGAAGGCAGGAATCAGTGATTCATATTCTTGGACAATCTCCACTTTCTCCTCCCTCCCTGACCACCCCCACCCCTCCCCTCACACGCAAAAAAAAAATAGAAAAAAGAAAAAAAAGTTTCTGTGTGGCTGTGGGAGGGGCAAGGGATGCTTTAAGGAAAGCACACGGATGTGTGGACTTTGCACAGCATCGCTTTCCACAGGGAGCTGGAAGCAGGATGAGGTGATTGGCAACCTGACAGCTCCAGACCTGTCCTTTGCAGCCATTGCCACTTGAAACAGAGGCTGCTTGAGCATCTCTTGTTAACATACAGAATTTCCAAGCACAAAGATGCTTAGGAGAGTTTTAGGTACTCAGAAAAAAATATGGAAAAATTAAAAGGAAGTGTTTGTTAAAAGGTTTGACCATGAAATGAGAAATTTTTTCATACGAATTGGAACAGGCCAAGATAAAGTTGAAATACTTATCATTCTAGAAATTAATAAATACAGCTGATGGAATATTTACACCCTCCTACTTTCCAACCCTAAGTTCACTGTGCTGGGCTGGGCTCTCTCCTTGTCTTGGGAGTTGCTGCGTGGAGGAGCAGGCACAAATACAGGAAAGCAGGAGAAAGTAAGTTCAGCACAAGCCCAGAAGCAGCAGCGGGCAGGCAGGAGATGCTCATGTCAGTGTCATTAATGACAACTTAAAGCCACCTGAAAATTAAATCTGTTATTCAGCAAGATGAATGCAGCCATTTTCCTCACACAAAAGTACTCTGGCCCCTCCAAGTGAGCCTGGCATTCCTTTGGCTGCAGCTATTGCAAACTGGCACAAGCAGCAACATCAGTGCTACCACAGAATGTGAAAGGGAGCAGTGCCTTCAGCAGCACAGCCAGGAGCTCAGGGCAGGGGGTGCAGGGCAGACTGACCCCAGCATTCATCCCTCTCAAGATTCACTCCTGTTCAGGCTGTTCACATCCAGCATCTCCTTGCTGCAGACACTTGCACTGCAAAGTTGAAAAAAACAGCTAGTTTTCCATCCACACACTTAAAAATGATGTGGTCACTCCCCTGCCAGGACTAGATGGGATTTAGTGAGCACCCAGGAATCCTGCTTGAGAAACTCACATGACAAATGAAACTAGCAAGAGTCCTATTCACAGGCATGGAAAAATAAGTAATTTGTCCCTTTTTAATTGAAAAATGTAAAAAGGACTTCAGCTTTAAATAAGACATTTTGTACAAAGCTTGAGCACAAAAAAGTGAACACCAACGTGTCGTTATGTAAACACCACAAATGTTACTCATTTGTTCAGTAACGCACAGAACAGCGTGCGAGTTCCCTTTCCAGTGGGTGAGATTTCTGTAGCTGTTCCCCTCCCCTCAGACCTTACTGGAATACAGGAAACCCAGAAGCTTTGGAACATTTACAAGCTACAGTAGTCAGGATACATTGTGACTAAAGGATTTGTTTTGTTTTGTTTTTTTTCTTTAAGGGGTTGGTCATTTAAATATACAGAAGTACAATAATCTCACAGGTAAATGAATGGCAGCTTGGATTAGAAAAAGCACCAAAATATTTAATATACATCTGGCACAAATTTCACAAGAAGTCAGTAATGGACAAACCAATGCTTTGCTTATAAGAAAAGAAAAACTTCAGACTGTACTTAATGCTCTTCTTCCAAAAGGGACACAACAAAAAACATTGCACTCAGGATTGCTATCAAGTAAAGACAACCTTCTTATCACACCCTACTTGCATTGTGCCTTAGATTGCACATTCCATAAGATGCTGTTTCCATTCTGTTCCAGAAACCAATGGTGAGAAAATTTGATGTAAGAAAAGTAACTGTAAAACTACAAACCAATTCAGTAGGTTGGGATTTAGTAGACGCATTGCCCTGAAATTCTCCCGATTTTCCTCTAGATCAGGTTTCAAATTTGGCTGCATCCCCTTGAAATAAAGATCCTACATGAAACAGAATTTACTCCAGCTGTTTTCAAGCATTACATTTACATAGCACTTCTGATACTGCTGTCCCAAAGAGGAACCACAGGGCTGCTTCGTGACATGCAACACATTCATCATTTCCCAGAGTGAGAAAACTGGCTTGTACAGGGTTATCTCCTGGGTAAGTCTGAAAAGGCAAAACTCCCCCGGGCAGAGAGAACAGCAGATGTGACCCTGCCCACCCTTGCTGGTTTACTGAGAGGAGCTGAGAGGCCCTGTGCTCACAGAGATGAGGTGCAGTGACAGCCACACAAAGCCGTGCTCCTGTTACTTCCTTAGTTACGCTGAGTTACTTCTCTGGGAGCAAACCCGACCAAAATGCGTTCCTTCCACAGAGAGGGACTGGAGGCTGAACGGGGCCTCAAGACCCACAAGACAGAAACGAGGCTGCAGCAGCCAGCGCTCCCAGGCTGACCCTTCCCACAGCCCATCAAGGCCTTGCAGTTGCTTCATGGCCTCAAGACCAGCCAGTGCAAACCCCAACAGCGCTGGCTCAGGACAGAATCCTGCCAGTCCCATCCGTGCTCCTGGAACTTGAGCTACTCAACAACTTACAGCACAAGGCCCTCCAACCCTCCTGCCAGCCCGTCTCTTTTGTAAAGACTATTTCAAACTTACAGATAAGAGGGCAAGTGTATTCTTAAATAACTTTGTTCAGCATGACTTAAAAAGTCACAACTTCCAAATATGGAGCACCAATCTGTGAAGTCCTCTAACGTGTAACACAGGCGGGAGCAGCAGCCGACCTTCAGCTCCACCGATCCTCTATGCAGGTTTGCCACCTCTGGTCACACAACCTCCACTCTCACAGGCCCAGAGAAGAGCAAGGGTCAGCAGCTGTAACTGCATAAAATGGCAACATTCAAGTAAACACGCTGATTCGACAGTAGGCAACCTTTAGTCCAGATATAATTTACAGGGGGAGAAATGAAACACTTTACAGCACAAACACTGGAGATGGAGGGGTTTTTTTTCCTGTGTGTGAAATGACACGTTATCCAAAAAGGGCTTATCTGGAGAGTGCAATTACGCAAAGATAGAAACTTATTAAAAATTAAACAAAAAACAGTATTACCTACAGAACCTGTTGTATTTTCAAAGACTGAGGATTGCAATAGTAGCAAGGAACCGCTGCAATGTCAGTGATTTAAGGCAAGCTGTTAGGACAAGAACGTACATGCTCCTTTTACCTACTGTCTCACACGTCCCCCGTTCTCTTGAAATACGTGCCCGTCCTGATAGTGCAAGAAGTCACACCCCAAAACTCACACTGGAAGAATCTTGCAGCAGCAGGTGCTACAGCATTGCACCAGGGGGGATTTGCTGTGACAGCAACTGTGTTGCAGTTTGCTTTTGGGGAGGAAAGGAAGGACACAGATGTGTTGCAAGGAGAACTCCCCAATGCATTAAGGAACACAGCTGAGCACCAAAGCCACTCTGGCATCTCCAGTTCTCTTGAGAACACTCCAGCTTTACTCAAGCACAAGGGTTTTATCCTGAGCAGGATTCTGACCTCAGGGGAAAAAGGATGCGCGTAGCCTTCGCACTTTTGCGGGTCCCATCTTTGCTGGGTGGTTACAAGCCCAGTCCAACATGGAACAAAACACAGTATTTTTGATTAAAAGAAAAATACACTCATGGCACTGCATCAGGTGGGTTCCTAAAGCTTTTCAAGGGCAAATGAAAAGGCTGATGGCTCCCTCTTCAATTCCCTGTTGGTACAGGCAGCCTGACCAGGGAAGAGGATGTGTGGTACAGAAGCCCCTGAGCCACAGGCCACGCAGCTCTGCTCGGTCGCTCTATTGCACTCCAAAAGTAGCACCCGGGAGGAACAACTCTGGTTTGCAGCTTGACCCGGCCCCCTTCCAAAGGGTCCTTTGCATACAGGTTAAACACAGGATACCAAAAACTACGGCAAATAGATAATACTTAAAGTGGGTCAATTAAAAAAAAATAGATTACTCATCCAGGCATAAAATCCTGGGACGAAAGGATGGTAGCCTTAAACTATTCAAGTCTAAGAACAAGAGGTAGAGATACCTACGTACTTCATGGTGAAGGAGTTACAGCCTTCTTTCTGTCTTACAATCTCATGAATTTCACTTCAGTTCACACTATAAAACCAAAGATTCGATCTTCAATAATACAGAGAGAAAATGTTAACACTGGTGGGTTTGTTTGCACACAACAAAATTCAAGCAGACTCTTTGCTTTAATACTTATTTGAAAAAACACAGGTTTTTCCATACTGAAGCACTACCCTGAAGAATTTTGAGTTTCAGGTTAAGCATCTTCCTTTTTAATATGAAAGGCTCAATTCACATGCACACACTTTGAGCAGAGTGGGCTCAAGGGAAGAACTGGGTGCCCAATTTACTGAGGACCTTCTAAAAAAGGATCGCACGGCAGAACACAAGGCTGCAAGACCCAGAAACTCACAATGACTATTATTTACCAAAGAATGGGAATGATGTAACCTCAGCCAACAAACTATATCACAACTGAGGTGGCTATTAACTACATGGCATTTCTTTAACTGTGCTGGGCTTTTTTTGGAAACAAGGCTTATGTTGACAGTGTCACAAAAAGTCTAAGGTCACCGGTCAGTGCACAGGCCTGGGAACCACGGGTGACAGGCTAGTCCTGGATCCATGGGTTCTTCAGGCTCTGATGGACACACAGAGAGTGAAATAAGTCACCCAGTAAAGCTGCTGCTGCCCCCCAGCACTGTCCACAGGAGGAGGGGCTGCACCCTCTGCCACCAACCCGAGCCACTCTGTCCTCAGCAGAGCAGCCTGAGCTCATTCCATGCTCTGAACTCTGCTTGGCTGAGAACTGTCCTGGTTCAGAGCTGATCCAGGAGATCTGCCGGGCCAGCCCAAGGGAGCAGCTCTCACAGTCCCACCTGCCACAGCTGCAGCTGCTTCTGTGCCACATGCCAGACCTGTGGTCATTTTCCAGTGGTCCTTTCACTAGGATTGCACAGTACAAAAAAGCTGTAATTCCCCACGTAGAATAGCACCAGCAGCAAATAAACTCAGGATTTGGTGTTCAATTCCAGCTCATTGCCTCAGTCATGTTTTATGGCCAGCTATGGGCAGCATCTTTCAAACCCTTACTTGAATCAATAGATAGTCTTTGACCTCAGAAATGCACCCACGCAAGTAAAAATTAGCACAATTAAGCCTCCAGTTGATTTGGAAGCCAAATTTTAAAGGTGTTGCAAACTATAATATGGCGTAGGTGGTCAGTGTTTTATTACTAGGGGCTAAAGTTTACAGGAATTGTATTTCTTTGCATATAAGAGAAGGCAGTAAAATGCCACAGGCTGTGGATGTCAGACCAGTTTTCCAGTATATTACTTCAACTATCTATATAATTATCTATAGTTATTTATCCCAAGTTGCAGCAGATTCACTACATGCATAAAGTTTCCTAATGCATAATCTAATTTAAAAAAAATAAACAGTTGCAACAGTTTCAAGGATTTCATCAGCATCACTGCTCTCTTACAGTCCTGTGCCCTACACAAAGAAGAATTAAACTATATAAAATTGAAGAGTGAATGTATTTGGCCTGTTCCAGAGATAGTCACAGTTTAACCATTAAACTAGGATATTTTCAGAGGCTCCAATACTATTAAAGACTTCTCAGAGACACACACAAACCCCTTTCCCTCACCCCAGCATTACAGAGTCTGCACAGTCTCATTTGGGATCACAAAATCACCAGGCAATCCAAGAGAAGGTCTGACAGCCCCACTCACTGCCAGCACTGCCAAAGAGCTGCACCTTCAGCTCCTGCTTCAGGAGTTTAAAACTGACACATCTCTGGTTTACATTCTGTAAATGCCAATTAAAGGACTGAAAATAGGCTAAAAATAAGTGATATTTTGCTAGATATATCATTTGGCTATTTTTGCAAGTACCCTGCCCAGTGGGTGGAGCTGCTCGTGCCTGGCTGGAAGCAGCAGAACAGGAGCAGGGCTGTCCCCACGCTGAACACGTGGGACCTCAGCCACTGGTAATGGCATGTCCTTTCCCCAACAGGAAACCAGATTTTCCCTTCCTGAGTGCTCACCTCTGCCTTTAAAAAGAAGCTGTATTACATCAGATACAATAAAATGGCTGAGCCTGATGCACTACAGATTGATTTCCTCACTGCTGTCCACATTCCAACCACTAGATAAACACCTTCCTTAAAGAGCTCTATCCCTCATCCTCTGAGCTGCTGCATGCTAGGGTGTAAATCAGAAACTGCCATCATCTGGTGTGCCTGCATGCACTGGCTACCCATTTGAATAGGTACTCTTCACACTCTGGACATTTAAAATTTCCTTTAGGGGAATAAAAAAAGTGACAAACAAAGTATTTAATAGCTGAATGAATGAAGAGTCTCAAACTTACAAATACAGTCTTCAATTTACTATCAAATCAGTCTCCATTTGGAACTTTTCCTAACAAAGCAGCCTCTGTTGGGGAATTTATTTTAGTCTTTTAAAAATAACAGCACCAGCAAAAGTCTCACCATAAACTCAGCGAATCCAGCACGAGTGCTTCGGCCTGCTTTGCTCACCGAATCAGAACAAGGTTTTGCCGCCAAACTCTTTGTGCCACAGAAAGTGAGAGAAGCAAGAACAAAGCTTTGGATGTATTTACCCATAAAACAGCAACTTCAGGGCTCTCCTGCAAAGGGCCACATTGAGCTGCATCTAAAACAACCACATTTGTTTTCCACATCTTGCCTGCCAGCAGAAGCAGCATGGACCAAACTCTCCTTTTATTAGATGAAAGAGATGCTATCTGTGGCTTGTGGGTTTGTTTTAAAACAGTTTGCATTACCCACATTTTGTTAGTGATTTATGACCTCCAAGCCAAGCTATTGCAGGGCTGCACACCAGCAAAGCCAGTCCCAGAATTCGGGCAGATCCTACTCCTCTCTCTGCTAACCCCTGTGGGGCACAGCAGATGTGCAAAGCGTGACACCCTGGACGTGGTGACAAGCTCACCACTTAAAACCTGTTTCCCTTTAGCTTTAAAACCCTTATATCACAAAAGCCATTAGATGCTATGGATGACTATCCAGGCTTTTTTTGTTGTTTTTTTTTTGCTTTGTTTTGTTTTTTTAGTTAAAGTTGGTTTATGATCCTGAACTGCAGCTCTGAAAATAAAAAGTGTGTAACGGAAGTATATCAAATTCATTAAGCCAGCACTTGGCTATACAGAAAGCCTTGGCAATCAATCCTTTTACCAAAAGGTGTAAAAAAGTTGACATACTAAAATTAAAAAAGGTAGCATCAATAACCAAAAAAGTTTCAACCAGTGTTAATAAAACTCCCTTTAAGTCACAACAATTTCAACAGGCAAACAGTCCCAATACAGGCATTGTAAAATAATAAATTGACTCCTATCCAAATATTATCAAGTCAGTCTAAAAATGACTCATCTACACTGTTGTCATTAAGAACACATTAAGAATTCACTTTGTCATCAGATGCCAATATTGTAGCTCCAGAAAGTGTGGAGTATTAACTGCAATTTAGCAATTAAACATATGCTTTAAAAAATTGGTTCATCAATATTAATGCAAAAGATAATTCCTTACATAGAAGTACTGTGCTTGCCAGACAAGTAAGGTAATACTTTAGGTATAAATCAAACAAATTAAAGCAGAATTATACCACAGTTTTCCTTGAAGACTTAGGATTTGTGTGTTGCTTCTGTCAATGTTTAGCAAACTTAAGAAGCAGAACCTTTGGTTCTTTTAGTCAAGTAAAAATATTCTCATGTAACCACAAAAATACAACTTCCAGAGAAAATGGAAGTCCATCAACAAGTCCACTTTCAATAAAACTGAGGTAGTACTGCTCTTTTATTACGTGAATGTGTAAAGAGATTTAGATACAAATCGTCATCTATCACTCAGTTGACTGACAGGTACAGTAATTTTATAAAACAATCCCAACATTTAGTTTGAAAGTCCAAAAAAAAGGAATTATCTGGACTCGTTCACTAGGAGTTAGCTCAAAATGGGAATTAGCCATATTACAAAAAGCTGTTGCTTATGTTGGTTTTTAGAGCCTTATTACCCAGGATTAATGCATTTATAGTTAACACTGCTGTTCATCTTGGTATAAAACCTTAAAATTATTATAGCCTAAAATTTCAACAATGTAAACAGCACTACACACAGTACAGACCTGCCCTGACAGTTGTATGAAAAACTTTATCTGGCACTGTATAATTTAGCAATGTTAATTTAACCTAACTAAAAAGATCTACATTGTGCAAGAAGTATCAGACTTATTTATACTAATCTGAAGTCTTTAAAAAAAAAAAAAAAAAAAAAAAAAAAAAAAAAAAAAAAAAAAAGCTTAACTTGTAGCCGGGGTCAAATATTTCAGGGCAAGAGTAAAAGGAATAACCAAAATCAAGAAAGTGCCTAAAACATGATACAGCATTTTAGAGCCCTTTCAAAGACAAGGCAGAAAAAGGTGTAAAGTAGAAAAATCTGGAGCCTCGGTAATTTCCAGAAACATCCAGAGTTTACATTTTGTGAAGGACAACAAGTTGCTTTTGTCACTGCTGCTTCGCCACCGCTAAGTCTGTTCGTCCACACACAGGCCCTCTGTGTCTGAAGACAGAATACATTTGGTTTCCTCTTCCTTTTTCCTTCGCTCCATCTCCCACTCCACAAAGGTATCGAAGAGACTCGGCCAGGCCTCGTCCTCGCTGTAGTTGCTAAGGTCCGGTCCAATCACCTGAGTAAAATTTAGAAACATGTTCCACGTGTCCCGGGAGATTCCCTTGATTCCTGAGGGGTTCTTGATTAGGAAGTGTAACCACTGGTCCAAAATAGGGGGCTTGTTTTGGGTGAAAACTAATTTCCAAAGGGCAATGGCTATTTCCCGATGTAGCGACCTCTGTCCTTCTTCAGAGTCCAGGCCAAACTGGAAGGTGAAACGATAGAGATCCTTGAATTTATCCTCCTGCTTGGCTTCGTTTAGGAGGCTGGGGAACCTTGCACAAATGCCATCAATGCTGTCTGCATTTATTGCTTTGCAGCCTTCAAAAAACTCCTTCCTGTTAAGCAAGAGAAGAAAAATTAGAGCGAGCCCTTCCCACCGACCTCGCGTGCCAAACACGGCCCGTCTCCGTTCAGCCACATTGAATCAAAGAGGATCATCTGGACAAGACAAGGTGCACCCTCAGCTCCAGCGGCACACAGATTTTGGCAATGGGAGCCACTGGAAAGACTGACAGTTCCAAGGCACTCCTTAAGGCCTGGGCAACCACACACAACCCCCAGGTCTGCTGGGGCACTGTTAGCATTTGAAACATTCTGCTCTCTGGCTTTTCTGGACACTTCCACATCCTGGAATGCCTTTCACATTAAATTTTGAATTTACCACAGAAGAAATTCCAAATGTTTGAAACAAACACATTTACCCCAACTTGATTCAATACTGCCCATGTCAAAATGTCCATGCTCTGGGTGAGCTGTTTGCAAGGGACAGAGCAGCTCACTTTTGCTTTTGCTGTGGTTTTTGGTTGCTCTTCCAGCCTGCAAAACCAAAGGGGAGCCACTGGTGGCGGTCAGCAAGGCACCTGCTGAGAGCATGGAAGGGAGCACAGCGCCGCAGGGGCTGCGGCACCATGTGTGGACGCTGCTCCAAGCAGCAGCCCTGTACCAAGTGGGACACGTTTAGCTCCAGTTCCTCTGATGCTTGTGAGCAGGTGTCACAACCAGCCAGGAGAGGCAGCAGGCTGGCACAGGATGGGCTGGAGGGAAGACAAGAGATGGAGCAGCACTCAGGAGAACAGACCGTGATGCTAACCTTGATGAAAGAAGTCCATCCTGTACCACGGAGTGTGCCATTCAACAAATATAACCTCTCACCACTAGATTTGTC
Source organism: Hirundo rustica (assembly GCF_015227805.2). Taxonomy (NCBI): domain Eukaryota; kingdom Metazoa; phylum Chordata; class Aves; order Passeriformes; family Hirundinidae; genus Hirundo; species Hirundo rustica. The sequence goes on from NC_053464.1 coordinate 8,968,781, forward strand.
CTCTCCAAGGAAATTAAAACCATGTTAATAAAACTCATGGTAGTTGTGCAGAATCACAGACACTGCTTACAATTCCTTTACCATCTTAGCAAATACCTGCATCGTCAGCCTCCAGTAAATCCACATTTGCATTCCAGAGTAACTCACCCTTTTGACACACAGCCACAAAGACTCTGAAGGTGCTGTTCAGTGCACAGCAGAGGCTTGGGTCAAGGCTCTGAACACCAGAGTAATTTTGAAAGTTATAAGCTCAGTAAAAATAGGCAGCATTACTCAAACTAATCTAGATAGACCAAAAAATAAAATATTCCTTCTCTACCTGCAAGTCCTTGTAGGCAGTCTTCACTTGCTCTTACCTGGACATTGCTAATCAAGCTGGGGGAGGCTGCTGAAGTTTGGGGTTGCCTGGCTTTGTGGGGGGAGTTTTAGCCACTCCATTGTTTCCTGTAGCATCACACATGCTGTCAGCCTGCTGACTGAGCCCCTTGTCCAGAAGGGCACACAGCACTTTGAACAGCAATCATTTGTCAGCTAGTATGAAACAGCTACCAGTGTCAAAACCCTCACATTTCCTTCCCTCTCTACGCTTTAACAAGATTACTCCTGGAAAAAGACATTAACATGGGTTGGACAGGAACAATTCTGTCATTCTTTCACAGACTGTTAACAGAGTTAGTAGCAACTACTAAAGAATCTCACATTACTTTAAAGGAAAAATTAATAACAGCATCCAGTCTCATCACCGGGATAATGCTGGATACAGGAAATTGCTTTTGGTAAATCAAGAATAAATTAATGTCCACAGAATCTCACTACACTGTTCATCACTAGCAGCATAATGGCCAAAACCACATCTTCTGAAATCCAGTGTGAGAGGAAGGGGAAAAGAAGACAATACAAAGCTTACCTTCTGCAGTGGTAGGAATTAATTTGACCAAAATGCAAGTGTTAGAAGAAATAAGTAAGTGAAGCTAATGAGGCTGTCTCTCCACCATACTGCTGACAGGATATACTTTAACATATGAAAATAATTACAAGTTCTACAAGAACTAACCTTGTAAATTTGCACATGGTAGCAGCCTGGAATTTCCAAGCCAAAACTAGTACTTTAAATTCAGTGGGATCAACACAGAGGTCATTGCAAAATCGTTCCATTCCTTCTTCCAGTATGGCATCTTCCCGCTCGTCCTTATACCTCCTGAATAACTCCCCAATCCTCTGAAGAGAAGATTCCTCTGCACTGCAGACAGAGTCTTTCTTTGTATCTCCAGAAAACGTTGGAGGCTGACTGGACTCTACAGCAGCGTCTGTTTTCTTTGTCCCGTTCACAAGAATGTCTCCCGAAGCCTTCCCGCAAGCTGAGCCATGGTCGTCTTTGTGGACTGCACTTCTCTTGCTGTGGGACTTGCTGCCAGATTCTCTTTCCCCATTTTTGCTGCCAAGGGTAGAAGAAGGGTTCTTGCACTTGGTGACACACTGGCCCATGATGTTGCAAGCCCAGCTCCAAGCGTGGTCCCCCTGCCCTTGGACACCCTCGCAGCTGCTCTTCAACACATCTCACCACGCCATCAGCAGCGCTCAGCTAACCTGAAAAACAGTTTCAGAGTCAAATTGCTGTCTCTCTATAAAGAACATTTGAAGTATTAAATGTGGGATAACATTTGCCATTAAGTGACCAACTCCAGGATATTTAAGCTTTGCATACTGAAAAGGAGCAGTGTACACAAGCTGGAATATGCCATAAATTTCAGGCAATTTCAGGCTGTTTTACCTAGAAATCAATGCAGCTCACTCAGTAGCTACACTATACGAACGGGTCCTAATAAAGGAAATTCCTAAAATTCTTACTGCAGCATAGGTTACAAAGAGGTTGATTCATGTACAGGCCTCATCACGACAGACTACTCTAACCCAGAAATATTTTCGAGGAAATGGTTTTTAAAAGTATACCCACATTTTATATACAGAATATAAACCACTGAAACAAAGCAGGGAAAGGACAGGGATACTGATGGGACAACCTGGCACGGACCTAAGCATTGGATCTAGACTGTACCTTCAGCAAATCAGCAAAAGGGACTTCTCAGGGAGAGGGGAAGGACGGGGCTGGCTGTTGGCTGGGTTTGGGGAGGAGGAGAAAGAGTGGAAGTTGTGTGTTTGTTTTTAAACAGAGTTTGGAATCTCGGTTTTGTACTTAAAACATACACAGAGTGTGTCTGCAGAAAGCAGGCAACACTTCTTATGCAAGAGGGTATTCAGAAATTGTTCATTGTTTCAAGTGGGCTCCTCCCTTCAGGTAAGGAGACAGACAGGGGAGGGGGCCTTCTTAAAAAAAACTTCTTCAGACAGACACACATGCAGATAAGAAGGAGTAAATCCAGTTCAGAAGGTTTTGGGTTTTTTTAAATAAAAATTAAAATGCCAAAATGATTTCATCATACTCTCTTTTTATAAATCACAAAGCCCTGCATATTTGGAAAAGATATTTTACCCACAGAAAAGGGTTCTCCAATTTTGCTCACGAAAGCCAAGCTAACACTCTGACACTGCCCTATCAGTGAGCAGCCACACCAAGGACAGTCTGTTTCTCAGAAACGTCAGCTCCAAGAAAGCAATTGCTTATCATAGTCCTCCTTTACCCACTTATTTGCATTTCACCTCTGCTGTCAGTTAGGCAAAAGCTTCAAACAAAAAAAATTGTGTACAGCTTCCAGTTTAGAATTAGAACAAGAAAGAAGAGTGATAAAAATTTAAAAATTAGGAAATACAATAGCTGTCCCATCAGTTTTATTATATTCTTTCTTGGGCAAAGCTTTACTGAGACTGAAGTCCTCTTACAAGCTGTAAAGCAACAGCAGCAACAAGTACAGATGAATTCTCAGATATTAGGATTACAAAAATAAATCTCTCAGCCATTATACCTGTTTTGACAAAACAGCACGTGTGCAGCTTCATGAGCAAAAAATTTTGCCAGTGGAACTGCAACAGCCAAGATGCTGGTTTTTACTACCTGGCTCCCCAGTCCCTTTTCTTAAGCACATAACCCACACATGAAACTAGCAAATAACTGTTTTTTAAGCAGCCAATGGAACAAAAGTATTACATATTCTTTCATTGCAATGCTTTAAAGATTAACTCTGCGGCATCACTTTTACAGGCAAGCAAAGTTTGATTTAATGTATTCAAGAAATTCGCAATAATTTGTATTTGAAAGGATTTGTAAAAATATGCATGTCAATATAAACCATCCATAAGACAACTTCACTGGTCCTCAGTACTTCACAGCTCTGTGAGTTGCAAAGCACAGCCTGGCACTGATTTCTGTGCTGCCAGGTGCCTGAGCAACATCGTCCTCTCCAGTCTACACCAGTCATTATTTCATTACACCAAAACAAACAGGATATTAGTAGGCAGTGTAAAAACTGCTTAGTGATTAACTCCCACATACCAGCTTTCCCCCATCTTTAAATTCATCCAAATTCAAATGCTCAATCAACACTAATTCTTGTTCTTCCATCAGTTTCTCAGAGGCAGAACAACAATGGACAATGGACAATGGATTTTTCTTTAGAGAGAAGCATGCAGCTAAAAGAATAGAATAAAAAAATCCTGAGTACAGACTAGTATTAGACTTTAAAGCAGAGTTTAGATAGTAAAGAAAATTTTCTGCTCAAAGATGTAACAGCAGTTATTAGCTATTGGTGATTTGGAACAGCTTTTCCCTATGAGGGAAGGTTAAGGAACAGCTGCATATCACTGAACAGTACTTTCTTCTAAAGTAGTCAAATCACACACATCATAATTGACAGATTAATCCAATTCACTTGAGGAATCCCAATTTGAAGTGCTTTTTTTTTTAAAAAAAGGCAGTTTGCAAGACTGACATGCTGTGTCCATAATTTTCCTAAAAAAGTGACTCATGCTGTGATGCTTCCTAAGCAACACCTTGTATTAATGATGATAACAATCTAATGTTCAGGTTTCCAAAGTGACATCACCAATGTGATGAAACTGATGGGTTTTACAGTCATTTGCTGTCACAAAAAGAGCACTCCAATACACACAGGGAAGATGTGCCAGCATTATTAGACACCTGTATGTAAGGAGGTGTCCCACCAGCAGTTTCCAAAAACAAGCAAACCCAGTAGCATTAACCCCTAGAGGGCAAGTTATCCACCTCCCTCACACCGTACCCCTCTAACAAACACATTTTCTGTACTCCTACTTGCCTTACAAAGAGTTGAATGCTGCTCCTGAACAGCCACTGCCTAGGCATTGCTAGCGCTGCTCTTCCCTGCAGTAACAGAGTTCTTCCTTCCTCCTCCCCACCAAGGAGCTTTTCAGAGCACAATCCTACTCCTTATGAACAAACACTAGAAGATAACTGATGTACAGTACTGCAATTCCTCACTTTTCTTCCACATGAAACTTGATGCCATGTGCCAGATACTTAGAAGCATTCTACCCCAAAAATAGCAAAACCAGCTTAGGAAAAAAAAAAATCCAGACTGCATCCGCTGGCAGCTTGTGCACGTATCTGGTTTTGTAAGAGAAAAGTCTTTTGGCACTCCATCAGTTACCCTTTTGTAAATTGCCTTCGCTGAGCTGGATCCACTTCACTAACTAGTCACCTCCGCTTCCTACGTGACTCAGGTTTCAAGGCATGAAAGGAACAAGAGCCTTGGAAGGAGATGGAAACAAGTGGGAGAAGCCGGCCCTTTTGTTAAGGGAGGCTGGAGAGAGAATCTAATTGCAGCATTAGGAGCTGCAGTGAAGCCAGAGCTCAAGGAGTGGGAGAGAGCACCCTCGGGAAGGTGAAGAGAGCTGTTAGTTCGGCTGCAGAGCCAAGTGAGTATCACAGAGCACAAGGACCTGCAGAGAGATTTCTCCCAGCTGGATCAGGAGCTACGAGTATAAAGTTCTCGTGTACCCAAAGGTTACAACGGATTGGTGGCAAAGAGTCAATTCCCAAAAGGATCAGCTCCCAAGAGAAAAATTACTAAGAGGCTTGGACAGCATAAAAGCAAGACATAAAAGGCAGCAGTGACCACTACTTTTGCCGTTCTACCAAAAAGGATCAAAATTCAGGGCTAAGGTTGGAATGTGCTCAGCGCTACAGGATGCAGTGCTCCCAAAGAAGTCTATTACTCAGAAAAGCATTGAGCAATGATCTCCAGTACACATGAATCACCAAGAGGCCCATGAGGCCATCTTCCTCTTGCAAAGCAGAGATCCACAATGACGTTCTCTGCACCTTTCTAGAAAGGAGTCAGCAGCTGGGAACACAGGAAGATGAGTGCTGGTGAATACAGCCAACTAAAGGAAAGTCACCCTCTAAGAACAAAGGATGTGCAGAGCCATATGGCCTCACACATTAAATGAAAACCTAGAGAAGATTACAAAGGCCTTGGCTAATGCTTGGTGGGGGTTTTTGATTTGGTGGGGGTTTTGTGTGGGACCTTTTTCTAAGTGCTGTAAGGAATTTGCAGCATTTTTCCTCCATTTTCAAGTGACCAGATCACACATAGCCCCAAATTTGAAGGGAGCAAAACAAAGTGACTCACTAATAACTCTCAATCATACAAGCACACCGTGGCACAATTGAAAACAGCAGCAATGAAGTGTGGGGGGAGCTGGCAGAAGGAGGGAAGATGCAAAGGAGATATTTAAGGAACCCTGTATTTTTCTGTAATGACTGATGTTATTGTAGTGACAGAAATTATTGGATATGTCCAGAGAATAACAAGCAAAACAAGCATTATGCTATTTAATGAAGTGTTGCATCAGAAGGTATTTATAATGAGTTTCAAAACACAGAAAGCATGAAGAGAGTAGAGGAAAAAGCTTTCCATACAGGAAGACCTCAAAGACAAATTTAGGAAATCTTGTAACAAAAGGGGAGACAGCTCAGCCAACCATTAAATCCCTTTCCAAGTAGCAATTCACTAGCTAAGGCAAAGACAACACAACTAGAGCTTAACTAACACTCAATCCAGCCTCAGCTTTTCACAAACACTTGAGCATAGTCTAGAATTTTACAGAATTCCATTACACATTATCTACCTTTTAATGGACAGGGATACATGACTTTCAAAACAGCTGAGGGTAGGGAACAGTATCATGGATGCCCTGCCTGTTTCCAGCCCTGAAGAGATTCACAGAGCTTCCCACTGGGGAGGCAGAAGATCACTGCCACTGCTGAAGCAGAAGCAATCGCTGCTCTAACAACTGTGCTGGACAAGTGATCTTGTAAGCAAATGCCTAATACTTACATAGTTTCAGCTACACAGGGAATCATTCCACTAGCTTCACAGCTTCCTTTAGGCTCCCTGGGTTCCACATAGAATGCTGGAAGACAAAAGACCACACAAATCTTTACGTTTAGAAGAGGCTATGAAAACCATGAAATGCACCAAATCACTGAGAACCAACTGTGTATTTAATAAAACCCTTCAGAGCCAAACTCTATTTCTTCAAAGAGTTATTTTATAAAAAACTACTTCACTTTTTTGACTTACAAAGTAGCATTAACACCATTAATTCTGCAGTGTCATATAAACCAGAGAACAGGTACTGAAAACAACAGACAAATTCAAATGTTTGTTAGGAGTAAATACACACTTCCGGATACTTTCATGGCTTTCAGCATGGGAGAGTTAATTCCTCATTTTGTGCACTCAAAAGCAAAGCAGAGGACATGCTATCACTGTCACTGCATGTTAGCTGAGTGCTGTTTAATCTGTGAATGCCAGACAGCTGCTACCTAGCAAAGCATAATTTGGGTCTGTAGAGTAATTCTCTTTTTTCATTCTCTAGCACATTCTTTTCCATGTTTGTCTTCCCATGTTCAGTCGAGCTGGCTCAGCTTCGCTTTTCTTAAATTCACAGCTCTGCTTTATAACCAGGAACCTCTGAAGAGAAGACAGACAAAGGTATGTCTGGTTTGTGTAGCAAGAGCAGCAACTGCAGCCCCCAGCCAACATCTCTGTATCTGATCTAGCAGAAAAACACAACAAACAAGAAATCTCTGGCAAAGCTCCCCTGCTCTACCATACTAACAGAAACACTAAAACATCTTGTTTTTACAGCTCTTAGTACATCTAGGGAGCAGACAGGTGATCAAAAGCTGCCTTGCTGCATGCTTACCTTTTACATGAGATTTACTCCTTAGGAAACAAGTAGGAACATTAGTTTGTTCAGAGCTTCCTTCAGCAGAAAGAAGGGGGTGAATGTAGAAAGACAACCGTGAAACAAGGTCTTGTCACACAAGCCCATCTCCACATAAGCTTTCCCCAAACCTGCGTCCTATATGTGGATAAGGAAAATCTGACTGACACCTAAAACCTAGTTTAGACCAAAGCTGTTGATAGAGTTGAAAAGCCCCAAACATTTCAAAATACCTGGAAACTTTGGAGAGGTACTTTCACTCATATACACACGAAGAACAAAAACATATCTCCACTGAATCATTTTTTGGCATTTACTGTTGAGATGAAGACTGAAAACTCTACTTCACACTGGGTTTATATACTCTGCTCCCAAACCTCACCTTCCACATAACCTACCACCCTTTTTCCCTCCCCCATGGCTTCACAGCTCTTTTAGCAGACATTCCAGTGGGTGCACAGCCACCAGACAGCTTAACATGCAGGGGAGCAGAGGAGTGTCTGCCTCTCTCATGGTGGAAGTACTAGCTTGAATTTCTTCCTATTTCACCATAGCATCCCATGAATTTCAAGAATTTAAGAAAATGTAACATCTGGCACATCTATGTTAATCTCTTTTGGCCTCCTGCATCTAAATAATTCCTTTTATAAATCACCAAAGAGGAACACAGGGTGCTGTGCAGCCTCAATCCCCAGGAACCTGTTTAAACATCTTACAGTTCACATTTTGAAAAATCATTGTCATGGCAACTTTTTGCAATAAACTACTTTTCAAACATATTTGTATTTCTTTGGAAGAGATCTGTGATCCCATGATCCACCAAATCTACATTTCCAGTTGGCTTACTGGAAGCAAACGCTTGAATTTCAAGTTCAAAAGAAGTTGAATCTGATGGAAATCAGCCCTGGAAACCAGCAAAAGCCAAACTTTTTCAGGTTGTTTGAAGTAATTTCCATGTTGGCTGACCTATACACACATGCACATTGACTAGAGCCAGAAATTTTAACACGTTAGAAACTCCAGCTCCAATTCTTCCCCCTTCTATTATTTTTCTATCCTTCTAAGTTGTCCATTTAACTTTTTTAAAAATTTTAATGTGGTAGCATGTGTAAACACAGTTATGGGATACGGAACAAAAAGTTAGTATGAGTTAGGAGTTAGAAGGTCAAGCTCTTCAAGGCTGTATTTAAAGGGTGTCATAGCACAGCAATGCACTGACTTCATCCTAAATCACAGTGAGTGCAGCAGGGGTGGAGAGAAGCACCAGCACATTGGTGGCACAGGTTTTGGTTCAGTCCCTGGGCCAGAGCTGCAAGGTGTAACTGCAGGCTGTGGTCCCCAACACCCCACCCCCTGTGCTGCTGTGGAGCAGCAGCATCACAGCACAGTACCTCAAACAGCCTGCACCGCTCATTAGCAAGCCCTCAGCAACCCACAGGGAAATAAGTAAATATTGTGAACCCTTGGGATGATGGAGGCCTTTGTTTTGCTCACCAGCCTCTTTTTGCACCTGTGTCTAAGCCCCTGGGACTTTGCTCTCCTGAGCACTGGGCAGGAGGATCAGCGCAGGCCCTCCACACACCCAGCAGCTTTCCCAGAGGTAAGAGCACACAGCCTTCTGACCTGTGGGGAATCAGTGAAGGATCAATGGTATTGTTTCCCTCTTCAGCAGGCAGAAATTGAGATGATCAGATCCACACGTGGAAGCTCTCACTGTACAGTTCAGAGTTCTACACTACAGCACCGAGCACTTGGTGCACAAGCATTACAGCATAAACCAAATTTCAGTCAAAGCTGGCACATTATTGAAACTGCTTATTTCAAGTCTGAACCTGCAATGAAACTTTCTCAGTAGAAGCCCTCTGAGTGCAGCACAAAGGCACATTATGGGCTCTCAGGAGAGCCAGACCACACCTCACCACATCCCCAACCAAGCGCTGCGCTAGCACCTGTCTGTCACGCTGATCTGCTCCACACCACTGCTGCACAAATATATTTATGCAAAGTTACTCAAGAGGAAGTCAAAAAGCAGGACAGTCATGCTGCAATTAGTTAAAATGAATTATTAGTTTGTGAGGCTTCCTGCAGTTGAAGAACCTTTCAATGAATTACAGACAGTAATGGTTTTGTGGACAGGTACATGAGAACTTTACCAATATGTCCCAAATCAGGATAACAAAACGCTTTCTGATTAACCTCAGTTTGAGCTTTGGAAACAAAACAGCTTTAGAAATGTGATCAAACCGGGTAAAATTTGTCTCTACAGAACATGCCTGCATGGAGTAGAAGCTAGTTACACAGACACCTGAAAAGGCAGCATGCAGAGTTCCGGCTGCCACTTAGCAGAAGGCTACACGGCAGTCTAGGGGAAAACCAAGCCAGGCAACAGCTATGTTGGAAGCTTGAATACTTTCTCAAATGAGAAGTGGACTTCTCTGAGAAAGGTCACACTGGAAGGCTTAACTACTTTGGAAGAGAAGGCAAAGTACACAAATACAAAAAAAATCAAACCACTTCACCAGTCCGTAACACTGGGCATGGTCTCAAGGCCAAGAATCAGAGTTATCACCAATCTCCTCCTAGAGGAACCCCCCCAATCACCACGATGCAGGCAAAAGTCTCTTTACAACACTGGAGCCTTGACCTGGTGTGCTGCCACTCCAAGTCCAGAGCTTACCCATCACAGGAGATTTTTCCATTCAAGACTGGGCAGAAGAAACCTGCTTTCTGCACTCTTGAAGAGCACCTGACTCTGCATGCACTCACAGAGCATGACACCACATTTCATGTTCAAAGTTCAACTAGCAGTCTCAAGAAAAAGTGGAACAGATGTTTCAGATCTGTAGCTCACTGTGTGCAGCTAATTGTGTAAGGCTAACTTAAGTAAAAATGAATAATAATGTGAAAAATCATAGGCAGAGGAAGACTAAAGCACCTTACTACTTTTTCTTATGGCCTTAAGTAGCTTTTTCAGCAGACCCAAATGCATCATTTTTGAATCCCTCTCTTCCCTTTACATTCTCTAACTACACAGTATCTTACTTACTGATTACTTCTCATTGTTTTTCCATTTGGCCCCATTAAAAAGTTTTCAATTGTTTCCTATTATGTGCTTCATCTTACTTTATTAGGTGGGTGGAATGATTTGTTAGGATTATTGTATTTTCAAAGAACAAACCCAAGTCTGGTTAGCTAAACAGAATATAATTTTAGAAGAGTGCCTTCAGGTGCTTTTGTAATGTAAATAAATTAATGAACTAATTCATGCAGCAGCAGTACTAGTTTTGAGAAGTCTATTTAAGCTATGAGCAATACAATGGGCAGAGGGGAAATCAAGACAGCCAAACAACAGAGCTGTTCAATATCATGCCATCAGTTTTCAGTAAAGCTGAAACTAGAACACAAATCAAATTCCATCCAATTCCCTACCTCATATATACTCAGACATAAACTCATTTATTTCACTGCACGTAATTCAACTACCTTCAAAAAACAAAGGTTCAGTCACTGAGCAATTTATCTCCATCCATTTAAAAACTCCCAATATTCCCCTTCTCCCTCAAGATCCTCGTCAAAGGCCATACAAGGTCCAACATGTACAAAAAAGCAAATAATTTTCTAATGAGAGTTTGCGCGGTTTTTCCCTTTTCATGTGCAAAGGGCTGTAAAAAAATAATACTTCAGTATTTTTCCAGGGTACACAGTAACTTTTGCACAGTGTGACAGACCTTTAACACCTCAATATGTACTATGAATAATTAAAGCAGCTCACGCCAGGGGAAGAGCTACTGTCTGCTGACACGACCAGTTCACACGTCTACAGCAAAACTGCAGATTATGGGACCAAAAGAAACCACAGGCCCTGGGTATTTGACAGAGGTGCATCCCACTGAAAGCATCTGAAAGTAATTGTGCTACAAATATTTACCTTACCCTGGCTCAATCCACTCTGCAAATTAACCTACGGAAAATTGCAATTCTCTGCAGCCAAACCACAATAACTTTGAAAAACCACCTTGGTCTACAATCTACTCGGCAATGGAAAGAAAAACATTTACTTTTAAACTGAGCTAAGTGTGCACAGATTTTCTTTTACACTGAGTTCAGCTATCATATTTCACCTTGAAGTGTCTGAGGTGCCTTCACCAATTACATGCAGCTGAATGTAATTCAGGTATCTATCAAGTGACTCCTGTAATAATAAGATATGCTTTAAACTAATTGTAGTTAGTTAATAACTTCATATTTCTTACTGTTCTCAAAAATTAAGAAAAGACAGCATCACACATAAAAAGGAAGCCCTTCCAGCAGCTCTGGCTAAGTCTCCCTTCTCCAGCAGCAAGCAGCTGTGAGACACAGCACCTAACATTGAAGGTACAAGTTTAAGGACAAGAGCCAGACCACCTCATAAGATCCCTGCTGGCAGCAGATGCTCATAAGGAGTTTACAGAATGCCCACTGGCCGTCTCAGTGAGTGCAACACAGTTTACAGGCTGCCAGCCAAAAGAATCACTCATGGCACGCAGTTGTGTAGGAACTCCAGTACCAGCTGACCACATAAATACTGGAATCATATCTAAGTTATGTACAACAAATTGTTCTAAATGAAAGCACTGGCATATGAAAGTGCCTTGAGAGCATATGCTTGGATTTTTAAACCGACTGCAGTTTCTAAAGCAGAAAATACCTGCAGAAACCCTAATTCTCTCTCCTGATTTGATTTGCAACTTCCCTATTCCAGTGAACACCACCAACATTTGCCACCGTACAAAGGATGCTGCAGTATTTTGATGCTAACTGTATCAGCAGCTTCAAAGGAGCTCCTCTGAGTACTAGAACTTGGTCACCAGTTCCTGCCTCTCCTTGAGAAATCTGGTGGCAGCTTCAACCAATGCACACTTTTTATTTTTTACAAGTTTTCACATATTCTTGATTTCTCTTCACATCCTGTGCCCCACAAGAGACCAGGTGTGTACGTATCCCTCCTGTGCTTTGTGAGACATAATCACTAACTCCAAGCAGAGGTAACTGCTGGAAGCTGGAATACATCAGACCTTTGGCACTCCTGGCCACTCTGGACCATGCTGATGCAGAATACTCGAGGCTTTCTGTACAGACTCATCGGCAATGAAAATACTGAACAGGCAGCATATGACCAAAACCAAGAGCTAGGACATTCGTGTTTGTGAGTCTATTACTAAGTTACACATGCCTCCCATAATCATAGGCATTAAGATGATTTTTCTCCCTCCCTTTCCATTTTAAAACAAAAGGAAAAGAATGACTGCATTACATGTTCCAAAGCTGCAGGAGGAAAAGCATCACACAAAAAACAACCAACAAAGAAAGAACTAAAAACTGTCACTTTCTGCTACTATATGGATACAAAAATAAGACTGGTATATTTCAGGAGCACATAATCCTTTTGGTTCAAAAAAACCCACTTGTGTTCGCTAAACAGGAAAAGCGAGACAACAAACAACTATGACTGTCGTACTGTCTCTGGCAGTCTGACTTTGTGGGAATAACAAACTGTGACAGGAGGTCAGGAACAGCATTCTCACATTGTGCAAAGTAAGTTTTGTCTTTCACGAAACAGATGCTGTAGACAGAACAGCATTTATAACCATTTGTTCTGACACACCAGAAGATTATACTAGCTTACTCTCTCCACTGGAATCCTGTCTCACCACCTATGCTTTTGTTGGTTTCTCTACAGTTTTCCTGCTTCTGTGAAACAGTACTTTAATGCTCACATCTAAGTAGTCCCCTAACTGTCATTCTTCTAGCAGCAAAACATTGCAATTAAATAACCTTTAACTAAAAATCCAGATCTTCTGCTTCCTTTAATATGCAAATCATTGGACCAGAGAGCTGCCCCACAAGACATACGGATAAAATGGAGACCTAAATAGGCCAATTCTCAGATTATACTTTAGGCAAGAGGCTTTAGTTCCCTATTTGCTCTGTTACGGTCAGCACCGAGATCACAATGTAAAAGCACCACGACACTATCACACCAAAGCCACACACGACAAGGAGAACCTCCTCCTGTCACCACAACAAACACTGGCACTAGTGCAGGGGAAATCAGAGCTCCCCTTGGCTTTGCCAACCCCCACCTGCCTGGGACCCTCCAAACTGCTGACCCACAGTCCATTGCCGAGAGCCACGCGGATCCACAAACCCTCCACAAGGAAGGGGGAAGCCAAGGTGCCCGTGAGCAATGGGAGCACGTCTGCAAGTCTTGGCTCTCCTGATCACTCCCTGGGAAGGTTTCAACCCAGATCTGTAATTACCTGACTCAAGCGAGAGTCAAAAGAAAGGGGGGGAGGAGAAAAGAGAAATCACTGACTGTTTCAAAAGACACTCTCGAGAGGACTAACCATACAGAAGATACTGAGAAAATCTGCACAGACAGTTTACCTGTGTCACATGTTTATAGGGGGTAAATTGCAGTTGGCACTTTACCAGAAGGCAATATTTGCCTCGAACATTTGCCATGAAATTACCATTGTTTCAAGTCAAGTTATTATGTCATTACTGCTGGGTAACTTAAAGAGTCAAGTACACAATTAATCCACGTCTCCAATGCAGATAGTCTGCAAAAACATTACAGCCATTAATCTAGTATTTTTAAAAAGGAGGAAGGGGTAAGAGACAAAAGAACTTATTAGACTTCCAGTAACCAGAATACAAAGCCTATTAGTCAGAGGCAAATAGAGGAAAGGAAGCCAGTGAGATAAGATGCAGACCCCTAGGGAGAAGCAGCCAAAGAGAAGGAGCCCAGCCAGGGAATTCTGATGAAACTGTTAAGGGGGTTCCCTCTTATCTTCCTGTGACTACCAAGTCCCTCAAGTGTTTACAGATTGTTCTTTCAGCCTTCCAAGAATTCTGGCTACCAATATTCAGCTCCTTCTGTATTTTTAAGGATGAAAGAAAGGACTGTTTTTCTAACATCCTATGCTTCTATTTTTATAGTCTCTTCTTACTCAGGGCAGAGTTTTCCTGTTACATTCATGTACAGAACCATGTGCCTAACAGAACAATAATACTGTTTCTGCAATTTGGAAGTTCTTACAAACTGCCAAAACCCCATCAGGATGGATTTTATAGCGCTCCAAGGCTCTAAGTTAAATTTACCAACATTTCCCTGGCACCAATGAAGAAAATCAAGTGCTTCAGAGTGGGACAGATCTGAGCAGTGCTGTGGCACCCTCGCTCCTTCCGACCTACAGCCATGCATCTCTGTATCCAAACCCTCCCTGCATTCCTTTCTGCCACAAGGAAATTAAGTGTAGAAGCCATGTCTGTCCCCTCTTCTTCCATCCCCTTTCCATCTACTTTATACCCCACTGCTCCCACACACACCCCCAATGCAGAGGATTCCTTCCTGCTCCTTAAGCTGAACCAAAGCAAGCAGCAGAACCAAGCCTCTTCCTTATCCACTCACAAACTTGTCAGAACACATCTTAGAAGTCTGTCAAACTGTCTGGTAGCCCTTCTTGCTCAGTTCAACTCCTTCAAATTATTTCAATAAGGGTCTTCCAAAAGAGCTGTCCTTAGTTTTCTCTAAAATCCATTCCACCACCTGATCATCTTTTTTCAACACAATTCATGCTAAATGGAAGCAACATGTAATTATTAATGAATTCCCAAGATTAATAAATTATAAGAACTACTGGCACAAATCATTGACAATTTGCTATGAACACAACATTCAGCTTCAAAATAAAGCAAGAATCTGGGCAGAAAAGGCACCTAACACAGCCTTGAAGATCCTGATTACATGAGATGATTACAGCTCATATTGCAGGCTGTCAGTCTCACAAAGAAAGCAGCCAAGTAGTACCAAAGCTGTAAGTTCCCCTGTTATTAGCTGTGTAGCCTTTTTTTTTTTTTTTAAGAATTACAGTATTCATGCCTACATACAACTTACTATCAGGAAATAATCAGAGTTTTAGAAATCATTACAAGAGCCAATATTTGCAGTAAGTTTGTAAAGCCAGTTACACTTTGCAAATCTGAACTAATTCAACACACATCACAAGCTCTCCTTTTTCTGCTGATGTGCCGAAAACCTTCGCTGTGAGCTGCCTATCTCGTAAAAGTGAATGCTTTCCACATACCACCACAACACACCTGTGTGGGGGAGACTTTGAGGCTACAGAATTGACAAGAACGTGAGGTGAGATCTCTTTACTCTCACATTCAATCTTAACTAAGGGACTGTGTTTCCTTTTCTGAGGATTATCTTTCACCAGGGGAACATGCAGCACTGCTCAGATGCAGTCAAGGGACATAAATACTCAGACACTCTCTCTTCCCATTGTTGTGGCCCAAATAAAACACCAATACTATAGCTACACATTAATCACTGAACAAAGAGGTTTTTAAACACGTAAGTATTTGTCGAGATAATGTCTTTTGGTCAACTGTTCTCTCAAAAAAATACAAACCATGCCAGCGAGGCCTGTAATTTTCAAAAAGGTAGGGCAGTTCCGTGCTTTTTGTTTGTACAGCTATGCTCCCTTTTTTTTCAGAGCACTCAACTCATTACCCCTTTAAATTATGTGACAGACACGGCCATTCAAAAAAAGTTAGCAGCTGTGGATCAATGCTGTATTCTGACACTTGGCATCAGCCTGTTCAGTTATCAATGCAACATTTTGAAGGGCAGCATATCAGCAGTATTAACTATTTAAAAGATAATCAATGATTCTTTCCAGCAACCACGGCACTGAGAGGATAGTCATATTCTTCCAACCAATATTTGCTCGAAACACTGATTATGCAAGTTATAATTTGTTATGAGTAGCTTATTAGTACCACCACAGCCCCAGAGAGTGATTAATGCAGATTGCAGCTTGCACAGGAAGGGTAAACACGCTCAGGGGAGGGAGAGCTGAAGTAGGAAAATAAAAAGAGGCTGTGCAAAGGGAGTATGTTCAGATAGCGAGAACTACCTGGGAAATAAATAGCTTTGCAGTTTATTTCTCTGTCTTTCTCCTGAAAACATTTCGAACATTCACGTTCTAGCATGACACGTGAGAAGGCTGGGCACGAAGCGCACCCGAACAAAGCAGCGGCTCTCCCCGGCCCTGGGGGGCTGCGGGGCCGCCCGCAGCGACCATCCTAAGGGACGTTTTAGGACCCCGCAGACGGCGCACACCGGAACGAAAAAAACCAGGAGAGCCAAAGCCCGGGGAGAGGCAGCACCGCCGCTCGGGGCACAGAGATGAGTGTGGGGCGGGCACGGCACGGCACGGCCCGGCGGCACCGGACCCCACCGCCACCGCCCGGAGCGGCGCCCGGCGGGGACCGCCCCGCCCGTGGCAACGGGGCAGCGCCTGTCCGGCCGCTCCCGGCGGGCCGTCCCGGCAATGCAGGGCTGCGGCTCGGGGGGCTCTGACGTGAGGGGGCGGCGGCGGCGGCGCGGGGCCCCCCGAGCACAACCGGCCCTGGTGGGGCTGAGGAACAGCGCGGCGGCCACGGGCGAACGCCGCCGCCCGCGCCGTAGCCAGAGCCGTGCCGAGCCGCGCCGAGCCCCGCGTCGCCCCCGCCGCCGCTCCCCCGCAGCCCGGGCGGACGGGAAGAGCTTCGGTCCAATTCACTCACCTCCGCGGCGCCGAGCGGCTCTGCCTCCACCGCATCACTTCCGGGCGAGCGCTCAGCTGGCGGACGCGCCGTGACGTACCGTGACGCAGCGTGCGAGGGGCGGGGCGCGCGGCGCCGCACGCACGGGGAGGGCCGGGTACGCGGCGGCTCGAGCCTCCCGCGCCCACCGGAGCGGGGGCACCCGGCGGGGCGGGGCCGCGGCACGACTGCACCAAGGTAAAGCGGGGAGGGGGGCGAAGGTGGGCGTGCACGCGGGGAGGGCGGAGGGAGAGGAGGGGCTGGCGGCGCGTGCGGTGGGCCGACCCCCCCCCCCTCTGCTTCGCGCGTTGGTTCCGCCCAGCTGGGGGGCAGGGCCGCCCCGGCCGACAGGGGGCGCAAAGACTTCCCCCCCACACCTCCACCGGCAGCGACCCCTAGTGGCCGCGCGGCTCCAGGCCATCGGGGCCGGCAGCGCCATCTTGACAGCGGGAGCGGGCGTGGGAGCGCCCGGTGTGGGCAGCGCTCATCGACCCACAGCGGTCTGTGACCCAGAGCACTCCGAGCCCACAGTGCCCGCAGTGCTCAATGTCCACAACCCTCGGTGCCCTCAGCGCTCATCGACCCACAGCGGTCTGTGACCCAGAGCACTCCGAGCCCACAGTGCCCAGTGCCCACAGAGCTCTATGTGCACAGCCCTCGGTGCCCTCAGCGCTCATCGGCCCACAGTGCTTAGTGCCCACAGCCGTCAGTGCCCACAGTGCTTGTTGACCCACAGTGATCCGTGACCCAGAGCACTCTGAGCGCACAGTGCCCAATGCCCAGCTCTCAGTGCCCACAGGAGGAGAAGGAAGCGTCTTAAGCTGTGCTAAGGGAGGTTTAGTTTGGACATGAGGAAGAACATCACAGAAAGGGTGATTAGACATGGGAATGGGCTGCCCGGTTTGGTGGTGGAGTCACCATCCCTGGAGGTGTTAAGGAAAGACTGGACGCGGCACTCAGTGCCAGGTTCTGGTTGACAAGGTGGTGTTTGGTCACAGACTGGACTCGATGGGCTCAGAGGTCTTTTCTAACTTGCCTGATTCTGCGTCCCACAGCCCTCCATGCCCACAGACTGGCTATGGTTCTCAAATAGCAACTAAAAATCATGTCTATCAATGAGTTTCGTTGAGTGACCCTCAGAATTAAGTAAGAAAGGGGTCACGGAGGATTTCATCTCTGCTAGCATTAATATTTATACCTGTTCTCCAGCTTCGGAGCATTTCCAATTCTGGGAAATATTTCTTATTCATGCATTCAGTTGCATTTGGCTGGAAGCCAAGGTATGAATAAGGTGCATAAATCTATACTGGAGCTTGTGTCCATGTTGTTATATTTCTGTATGCTTCTATATTATATAAGCAAGGCCATCCAAGGATAGCTGAGAATTCATTTTCTCTGCTAAATTTCTCACTCTGCATTAAAATTTTTCTCTGCTTTCAAGTAATAGAGAACTAAGCACACAGGAGGAGAAAATGGTATGAAAGCATGAACAAGATATGGACAGACTAGAGACAAGTTCGTATTGCTTTAGAGTTTACCTGGACATTGTGCTTTTTGTGAGAACACTAAGAAATAAGTAAGGCATTTTTTTTTTGTTTCCCTTCCCACAGTCTAAGTCAGCATTTCTGTTCTTCCTGAGGCTCCTGCAGCACGGGAGGCACTCCCAGGGCAAGTCTGTAGGTCCTATTAAAACCAGATAATGTCTTAACCACCTCAGACTAAGATAATGAAAACCCAGTGATCAAAAGGAACTAGTTAAGGGTTTTCACTTTCATTTACTCAAGTGAAAAGAATGTTGTAGAACCTTAATTTTGTGCGAATTGGCTTTTTTGAACTGACATAGGAAACAGTGATAAAATCCATTTCCTTGCTTTTACTATTTAATTATACTCTCTTTGCATGCAGCTAACTTTTTCTGATCAAACGACTGATCCATATGCAAGAGCAAGCATAAAAGAGATCGAAGCTCAGTCAGAAATCTGAGGCACAGATAGAACAGCAGAGTTCCCATCCCAGCTGATGAACAATGGAGTACAGTAACTTAGGGAATCTGGTTCAGAGGTGTTGATCGGGGTTTCAGATCACTTCAGTTTGCCAGCAGAAACACACTGGCATGACAAAATCCTAAACCCTGTAAAAGTCACCCTGCTTTTACTTACCATTATGGAATATCTTGGTTAAGTAACTTTTCACCAAATCTGCATATATTTGTGATTGCAGCTTGTAGATGGAAAGAGTGAGAAATAAATCTTTGAGTCAAATTGATGGGAATGTCTGGAAATTTACAGGCTTGTGTCAGTGGTAGAAATGAGGATGTAACACCATTATGGAAGAACATATCTTTCATTCTAGTAATTTTTCACCACATCAAGATGGAATACTTTAGCTATAATTGAGGTTTTGCTAGGATTTGGTTTTGTCTGAATCGTAAAAAAAAAAGTTATGAATGTTGAATCAAGAATGAAAATCAAATGAAGTTTTCACTTTGCCAGTACATACCGCAGCCACGTGTGGCGTTTGCAGGGTACTGTCACAGGCCACTGAGTCATTGATTTGAGTAAAAGAAGACAAAATTACTTTTGTGGAAACCAGATTTTGAAACTTAATATTGCTGGAAGGCATGTGACCTACCCAGCTATCACAGGAATCTGTGACCCCTTCTCTGCCCCCTGTGCCACAGGAATTCATTGTCTCAGTTGTTGTCCCTCAAGGAAATGACAGCCCAAAACCACGGCTGCCTTAGGAACCAGAGACTCATTCTGGCAGACTTGCATGAAAGATGAATATGGATTACTGACCTCTCATTGCTCTGGAGACCTCTGAAGGGAATGATTGATTATCTGCTGCATTAGCAGCAGGAGAGAGACTGCAGGTCACTTTTTAGGTAAATGGCATCATTGAGCTCCTTAAAAGATCTCCAGACGTGAATTTTTCTGCATCTCTTTAAAGAAACATTAGGCAAAGAGTGGATTTGAAAATAGGACCTATAGATTGGCATACAGGCTGGATTTTCTTATGGGGACATAGTATGGAACATGGTGGTGTTCCCTACTACAGTGTTGATACACCATGGTCTTGAATGACATCGTTTACTTCAGTAACAGAGATGTGACCACAGCTTAATCTGGAAGGCAATCAGCCCAGCAGTTTGTCACTGCGTCTTTAGACTCCTTGCCAGTAGCAAACCAGCTGTCAAATAGAAGTTGTGTTGCTCCTAAATAAAACATTTTACATCTGAGAAGTTCACAGCTGCCTTTTCAAATTATTTCTTGCAGGGTTTTGTTCCCCGCTTCCCCTGAGCAAATCCAGTTTCAGCACCAGCACTAGGTGTCTGTTACTAACACGTGCCCCGTTTAGCTGGGATGTGAGAGATCAATTGTTTCAAAATATCCCATTTTCCCAGTGGGCTATTCCTTTCACCCTTCATTTTCTAAAATCCTCTATGTACTCACTGCTGGCAGATTTTATGCTTAAAGTGAGTAGCTAATGCTTGACTCGAGAAGAAAGGATAAAATAAAATAGACTTACAACTTCACCAAAGGAGCTGTGCATTTCCAGCCATTTCCAGCATTTCCCCTGCTGGGAAGCACCTGTGGTTTAGCTGCTCCTGGATCTGTAGTCAGTCTTGGTCAGCCTGTCTTCTGTCCTAGCTGTCCTTCGACACTGCCCTGTTGGGGTCATTGTATAGTGCAGTTGGCAGATTCCTTTTATTATTTTTATATGAACTTTTAGTTTAAATTCTAGACAAGCTTGCAAATAGCAAAATAAAACTGGTGTTTCATTGATTATTCAGATTATTGAACTTTTGGGTCAATCATCCTACAGCCCAAAGGAACATGTATTTGTTTCCTGAAAGAAAAGCCTGCTGCATTTTATAGTCTAAGGGACTATTTGTTTTAATTAACAGTGAAAAAGTTTGCACGTTCACCATGCAGTAAGTCATTAACTGCTCAGAGCTCCTTTGGAGTTTGGATACAATGGGATGTTTCAGGTGCTTGGATGTGCATATTGATAAGAGGGGGTTGCACGGAGACCAAGGGAGCGTTAGAACCCTGCGCTGTCGGGCTCTGCCCCAGCCCCAGCAGGGCTTCTCTGGGAGGCAACGCTTGGCTTCCCTCCAAAGCCCAGATTCCGACAGTGGGCTCCAAACTGCGACCTCCCGCTTTTCCCCGCTGACACGGCTGTGTGGACACACCTGCCTCTGAGCTCTCCTGCTTCGCTTTGTGGCAGTAAACACCTGAAATTTGCTCAGCTAATACAATAGCCCTGTACTTTTTGACAGAAACGCCTGTGGTTAACCTCTGTGGGCTGCATGCTGCAGGAAAATGAAGGGTGGTAGAAGTTAAACAATGGGTGTGACTACCACAAGATGGGTGTTAGTGGGAAAGTGGTGTAACATCCACTTAGCATTCCAGAGATGTGAAATATAATTATGATTTAAATGCCAAAGATGTAAGTTGCAAGATGAGTAACTACAAGGACATGAAAGCCTCCCTTATCTTCCTTTCTGTCCCACTCAGAATCATTTTGCACACCCACAAAACTAATACAAGTAGTGTCACTTGATGAAATTACACCTGATACATGACTTGTACCATCACTTACATTTCTGTCAGTGTGGGCTCTGTTTATACCAAAGGAAAAATTCCAATCTCATTTACAACATTTTGAGTTGGATGTAATTTTGCTCTCAGTGGAATTACTCCCTATTTGTACTCCCACTCAGATCAAAATCTGACCCAGGCTTTAAATTTTGTCTTATTTGCTGTCATCCTTTCTTGTCACAGACAGAAGTCCTCGATCTGTAAAGGGCTTCTCATACCATCATTTATGTATCTTTGCAGAAATGGCTTATGAGCAGGTCTGTAATGTTAAGAATTGTTGACTGAGCCCTGGGAGCAGCTGGTTGCTGAGCACACATGAATAGCTGCTTAATGCCTTTTACATCATCCAGCATATGTGGGAAGGAGAGCAAGAATGCAGAAGTGCAGCCCATGCCTAGATGAGGGGCTAACACAGTTCTGTCGCAATTCCAGCACAGAGAAGTTAAAGAAGAAAAGAGTAACTTGTAGGTGGGGGAGTGGATGCAACTAGTGGGGAAAATAATTGTTGGTTCTAGACTTTGCAATGGAATCTTTATAAACAGATTCTTGGTATGTTTAAAATCCAAGGGCAGCAGGTGTAGTCAGCTCTGAACAAAGGGCATGTGCTCTCCCAAGCTGTCACCTTGGAAACTGTCTGATGCATAGATCAGAATTGAAACCTGTATTGTAAACAGTTTTACCCCTGGCATTGTTCCTTTTATTTTCTTTATGGATTACATAAAACTGAAGCTGTTATCAGCTTCTCAGAGGTGACACCTTCACATAAAAGCAAAGGGTGGAAGTCAGGAGAGGCTCTAGGTGAGGCCTGGATTTGGGACTCCTCTTGTATTACATTAACCCTTGTAACTGAACTGTTTCTTTTCTGTACAAAATATGCACCTAGCAGGGGAAAGTGGTGATTTTTCAGATACATGTGCATCTCTGCCTTTGTGTCTGACTGATTTCACTGCGTGAAATGGAGCTCTAGAGTGGATAAAGTTAAGCACTTACTCCAAAGTGTTTGATAAGCTGGGACTACCTGGTTATATTATTGTGGAATTTATTTCCTAGAAATATCATAAAACTTACTGGAAGTACTTTCTGCTGTGTAGGAAGAATAATTTTCTGTCTGGGGAAAAATATATAATTGGTTAAACATGTTAAAATACAAACAGCAAAACAAAAATGTTTGTTCTTAAGAATCAGACAAAAACAGTTCCTGAAACCATGAAAGGTCTTTAGATCACAGCAACAATTAAGATAAAGCTAGGAATTTATAGTTCAGGAATTCTTATTAAAAAAACCTTGAGCCAAATTTTGTGTTCTGGTTAGCATCTGTAATTCCAGCTTTGTTAAGGGAAAGAGGGTGTGAGTGGAGCCGCAGGAGGCTGGTTCAGGTCAGCCAGCTGCTGCTGCAGGCAGCTGCTCAAGAACATTACAGCCCGGGAAGCCTCTAGCTCAAGCCCCTCTTTTACAACGCAGAATCCCAGGAATTGCCACAGACTGCAGGGATTGGAGCCACAGCACACTGCCAAACTTCCCAGGGTAGTTTGGATGCTGCATTAGGAAGTAGCTTTTCCTCATGGCCAAGAGAGCGCTCCCTCCAGAGGAGAGGTCAGGCTATCTGAATTACTCTGCTCCAAACTGTCCATTCCCAGCACACAGGTCTGGTTTCAGGGTAGATTCACCCACAGTAACTAGAGCTTCACGTTGGCAAATGGATCCTGATAGCTGGATAATGTCCTGTCCCTGACACTTGTTCCTCATTGCATTCATGCACTTGGCAGTGCTGCTGCACCTTCCTTTGGGACAGTAAGGTACCTTTGGCAGCTGCAGCGCCCTTTAAGCAGAAGTCATTGTTTCTGTTAATTTAATCCATGGCAGAAATGTTGTTATCCAGAATTGGATTTGTCTCAGGGATATTTGTGGTCTGTCATGAAAAAGTGTATCCACTTATATGATAAAATACTCATTTACATAAAGCAAGAATAAGATTTCTTTCTTTCTTCTGACAAATAGGCTTATCACACCTGGGGGCTGATTCAGTGGGCTCAGCAGGTACACAGCTTTCTGAAAATCAAGACATTCAGGACTTTCCTAAATCCACAGCTAGTCTGTGTCTCCTGTGTGCTTAGATAAAGTAGCTTTCATCACCTTTTCATCACATCAAACTCCACCTGAATCATTACTGCCTACTGCCATGGTATCACAAATAAGCCTCTCAGCCCCTGGAGCCTATACAAGTTTTCAGCAATATTGTGGTGGTTTTATCATGTATTTCATTCACAGATTTGCAAAGATAGGGTCAGCATTGGTACAACACTGTCTCAGGTAGGGGGCCGCATAGAGTTTCGATGACTTGCCCAATGTCTGTTGCAAAACATCAGTGAAATAGAACCCAGGCATTCTTGTACCAGGCTTGATTCAGCAAAGCACTAAACCAAGTGCTTAACTTTGAGGAGGAGCTCAAGCTGTTTGAATGGAGATAGATTTAAGTATTTGTATAAATACTTCGCTGGACTGAGTCTTCAGCTTTCAACAGCTGATTATTGTTTACAGCTGTTTCAGGGTTTTTTCATATAGCTCAGCATATCTTTGGACGGCAGAAATATTTATAAACTAATTTAATGGCGTGAAAAAACGTCCTGCTTGCTGGCCTTTTGGCAACTCAAGTGTTCACGCCTATGTTGGGGGTTTGTCTTGTCTTTTTAGATGACACCAGCAACTCGACAAGAAGTTCTTGGCCTTTACCGCAAGGTTTTGCGTATAGCCAAAAACTGGCAGTCGGCATCAGGACAGATAGAGGAAACCATGAGAGAGAAAGAGTACATTAGAAATGAAGCCAGAACATTATTCCGAAAAAACAAAAACGTGAGTGTCCTCACAGTGTTGAATTTCTGAATTACTGTTCTCTTGCTCTTTGCACTCTGTGGTTGGATGCTAAGATAGGAATATAAGGGTTGAGTTCCCAAAATTTTATTCACCTTAAATGCTGGTGGTTTTGGGTTACAGTTTAAGTATCGTCCCTGAGAAAACTCAAATCATTTCAGCTCTTCATTAACTACTGTAGAAGTCTATAAGGTCTTTTTTTCAGTAAAAAAGTGCCAAGAAAAAATTAAATTCCAAAGATACTCCTTGTGTAATTGAAGCAGCTTTTGATCTTTACAAAGTTAGCTAAGTGTATCATTACCCATGCAATGGCAAACAGAGCTCAGCAGCTTCTTTTTTTCTTTTCAAAGCAGCAATTATTGGCACTTCTTTTAAAAGAAGCACTTTAATTTTTTCTTAAGGAAGAAATTTCAAACCCTGGTAATCAAAGGCCCTTCTTGTCATTCAAGATCACAACACTTATTTATATCCCATATTGGTCTGGGACTAAATTCAAGTAATGCAAAATCAAAAAAATGAATTTAAGTCATAATTCACATATTTCTGACTTCAAAGAGGGTTTCTGGATAGGATGATAACAGAATGTACACCAAACAGTGTCTTTCCTTTCTCCACTGGTGACCTTGCAAAGTGATAAACAGGTGAGCGTGGTTTTTTTCATAGATGTAGTAGTAGTTTATACGTGTATTGTCTTTTTACAGAGAAAATACCATGTTTGGGTAAAAAATTCCTTCTGTAGCCTCAGTCCTGACAGCCTCTGGGCCTTAAAATTCAGCACCATCAAGCCCAGAACTGTTGAGTCAAGGAAAATACCAATGTTACCATTTATGGATGAGAACAATACAATCATTGTATCCTCGGGTATGCCAAAATAAGCTAAGGAGAGCCACGTGCTGTGCATCATTTACACTTGAGCTTCCAATTGCTAATTACTGTACTCATATAAAACACTTGTTTGTGTGATCATCATAGGTAACAGATCCAAAGCTGATTAAGCAGTGCATAGAAGAATGTGAGGCAAGAATAGAAATTGGACTTCACTATAACATCCCCTACCCGAGACCTGTGAGTATAAATTACTAAGTCTTCACTGATGCCCGCTGAGCTTTCCCTGAACAATAAAACCATCAGTTTGCATCACTCTCACTGCACAGCATTTTCATACGAGCTGGCATTGAGATGTGTGCTAAAGCAGAGCCAGCTGTACATTGAGATGTTCTCTATCTTTCACTGTAAATTGGAGGATTTCTTCTCAAAATAAGCAGTCAAAACCTAAATGGAGTTGCATGAACTAAACTCCCAAGGCCTCTGAATATTTAGCCAACCAATGAATATAGAAAAACATGGTAATGGAAACAAATAATAGAAGAGAATGAGAGAATAAAATACCTAATTACATCTGTCACAGGTACAATAATTTTTACAGCTTACATTATTGTTAACTGTTCTGGTCACAAATCAGGCCATATGAAATACCTGTCTATGTTGCTGCTTCTTTTCCCTTCTTCCAACAGAAGAACATGTCCAAGATGACTGAAATGCTGGAAGTTGCAGCAAAGTCCTCCAGTGTACCATTCAATACAGTTTCCTCACTGCCCAGTCACTTCTGTCAGTAATACTTTATGCTGCCTCCCAGAGAGACACCCTCTCTACTCTTGTTGATGAGTTTATATTTTCACATCTGTAGTTCCCTTATCAAGGCAGTCATTTGACTATGGTCACTGTTACCATCTGTTTCAGTATACAGAATAACAATGCACAGCTGGTAAACAATATTTTAAGCCCTAGAAATGGGCTTAAAATGTGTGCTCTGTAATGGTTTCAAAATCCCAGCGGATCTGCTCTCTCAGACAAACTGGGATGATTATTATTTTTCAAATTCTAGAAATCTCTACTGCTGCCTTTAGTCAGTGCTTTTACTACTATTTGCACCTAAACACCCATCTTTACAGGATGACAGTCTCAGCAACAGTAATACCTGACTGCTACCACCTACATTTTTCAGTCATTTAGGGGGTTACAGCTGCACGATTCCCACAAAGAGTCTTATGAAACATAAAGACTTTGTCAATCAAAGGAAGAGTCTGTCACCTATTGCTCCTTCTGCTTATGGAGTCAATGACATTGATTGTGCATTTTAATGTCCCATACATATAATCATGACAGTAAGAAGGCAGGCTTCCAATACATACAGTTTGGAGTTATTGTGTGACTTGTTAAGTAGGTATGAATAAATCACACAGTGATTCAAGACATCTACCCAAGAATTTTTAGGGTTTCTAGTTGTAACTGTTCTGGAACATTGTCAGCAATCCTATTTCATCAAGTATCATTGCAGTCTGATATCAAACTGCAAAACAAAGTTACAAAGGCCTAGCACATATAGGATTTTAATAAACAGAACAATTAGGGCTTGAAAGTTACACCACTAATCACTCCTCAGAGAATGCTCCTCCTAGAAATCTAATAACCTGGCTTGAGACAATAGAGTTACCCTCTCCAAAGTGTGAAGAAATGATTTAAAACTCAGGGACTCTTAGTCTGTATTTTCCTTCCCAATATGCACCTAACTGGCGGGATTTTCTTTTCCAGATCCATCTGCCTCCTATGGGCCTTGCCCATAAACAAGGCCGTACATTGCGACACCAGGAAAAGTTAAGGAAGATTTCTAAGCCAATATACCTGAAATCCCATGATGAGATTTCATAAGCCACCATTTAAGCTGTGATATGTAATCACATCCTTTAAACTGTGAACTGCAATCCAGGTGATTTGTGTGCATGACTGTGAATGTTGTGGTCACTTGCTCACACATTTCCTGAGGCCAAAAAGCCAATTGATCCATTGTGTATGATGGATGTGGTTGGTTTAGTATTTATTACATTTCAACCACTGACTTGTCAATAAAAGTAACACTTTTTAAAGAGTGAGGTGTGATAAAAAGATTACTTTGACATCAGGATAAACTGCAGCAGGATTTCAAATTGTTTATCTGTAACAGGGTTCTCTGGTGGTCTGAGGGCTCTCTGTGCTCAGTTGTGACTCAAGACAGTGCCTTGTGTAAGGTCAGCCAAAATCCAGGGAGTCTGGGACAGTCAAGCAGACACAGTTCCTCCAGAGCTTCTGAATGCCAGTGGGAATACAGTCACTGCACCATGCACCTGCTCTGCTTCCTCGCTGCTCCCTGCTCTGCCTGCTGTCCCTGGAGAGGAGTTCCAGTTTCACAGTACCCTTAGGGGGAAGTTTTGTTTCTGAACAGTAGAAAAGAGACAGCAGAAGTGCCACTACTCCTTTACCTTTTTGCAAACTGCAGAGGAGCGGCCTAGAGTCTCTATGTCAGCTTTTTTCTCCCTTCCTTTGGAGAGGGTGTGGATGTGAAATGCAAAGTTTGGAATGCTATTACACAACTCTGAGTAAAACATTCCAGTGTTGGGTTCCTCAGGTTCCCATGTATGTACTGGCTGAAAACTCTCCCTTCAGGGTATCACTATGGGAACAAGCTTAGGATGCTTTGGTGTCCTCACTGTGTGTTTTCACATGGTCAGCTTTTCAGCATAATGAGCACACTGACTTTCTCAACAATTATTTTAATTTTAGTGTCACGTTTTAACTCATGTTATGGACAGAACCCCAACTTTAGTAAAAGAAAGTATCTACAAGTCTCCTAAGTTATTTCTGTTTCCCAGGTGCTTCATGAATAGAAGTAAAATGAAATTATTTTCCTTTCACGGGCTGCCAGTTGTTTTGGCTCCTTTGCAGTCCTCTGACTTCACCAGGCTGTTGACATGTTCTCTTCAGGGAAGTTAGGGGAGCTTTCCATCCTTCGTGCTGGAAATACCAGTGAGACCAACCTTGGACAATAGCCACATTGTACTGGACACTACCTAAGCCCAGTCCACTTTAATGACAACCTATTCCAGCCTGACATTAATAAAAAAGGCAAATTTGGAACATGCATGTGTGTATGATTTCCTTTTGAAGTGGGAGAAATCAATGAAATCTTGTTTCTGAGCTCACCAAGTGATTGGAAACTCTCCAAGCTCTAATAAACAATGACGAAGAAATATTGCTGTCTACCTGAAAAGTAAGTTAGAACTGGTCCTGTACAGACTGACAGTCCCTCCCCCAAAAATGCATTTTTAAGAGTGAAAAAAGTACAAGCGGATGAGAAAGTATAAGAAAACAATAAGAAGAGTGAATCAGCATGACAGGTACTGGCTAGCCCAATTTCTCACTACCCTTTATGGCTCCAGTCCACAAAGGTCTCTATTCCCATATAATTATTTCCTGGGAATGCCTCATGTGGGGACTAACAGGTAAAATGCCATTGTTTTGTCAGTGGAAGCTTTGTAAATTTACTGCTGCCAGGAAGACACAAAACAAAACTCTCCTTCAGCCTATGAAAAGGGGGATTGCATAAAAAAAGAAAAAAAAAAAAAGGAAAAATTAACATGATTGCACACACTGCTTAATTCTTCATTGAAAGAAGTCTAAATACAGGCTTCCTATCCTAATTCTGATACACCAGTATAGGGATGCATCAACTGAGCCCAACCAAAATGTGCAGAGGCAAGGGCTTTGAATGGAAGCTTAAGCTCACTCTTTGTCATTAAACTATCATTTGAATCTTTTGAATTGCTGAAATTCATGTGACTAAGGAAGGTACTGATGCTCTGACGCATCAGGTGAATAAACAGCCATGGAAATGAGCAGTCTAAATTTACTGGCTGTATTACAATCACTCTTTCCTAAGCACATACCGTAAGATGTGGATAATTTCAAAAGAACAGCCCTAAAATTACAGAAGATTTACCCCAAATTTAATACAACAGGACTCTGAGTTTACTTCTGAAGGAAAATACAAAGAAGCAATTTTAAAAACGTTCAAATACCCTCAGGTAACTCATTTGACTATCGACTTGCTTAACTGAGAAACCAGCAAGTAACAGCATCCCATTATTTGAGATGCCTTAAAATGCTAGACAGCCTAATAATTCTTCAACGTGTTTGAAAAATTATCAACTGGTGCTTCATCCTCATTGCTCTCCATCACCTGAAGGCAAAGACTGAAGTTTGTTAAAACTTCAGGCTGTTCAGCTAAAGGAAGGATTAGGTCAGCTCTTTTTTCATGTCTAGAGAGCAAACCCTTTCTTTCATTGCTGAAGTTAAAGTCAGTATGGAAAGGAGAATCTCACTAGAGTTCTTTGTTATTGGAGGTCAAATAGGAAAACGACCCTTTTGAGGGTGTTTCATAAAAAAAATTAATCTACAATTCAGTCCAGCAGGTAGGCAGACATCTCAACTGGTACTCTTGTATTAGATGCCAAGGCCCTTATAATTTCTGTCAAGAAGTATCCCAGTGATTGCACAATATGTCATTCCTACACATTAATTTCACTTGCAAAAACAGGTTGTCCTAAAATGTCTCTGCTTTTGGCAGAATTTGTAATGCACTGGATTCACCCAGTCAGTGTACACTCTGTCCTGTGCTTGCTGAACCTTCTCTTACTCCCCTTCCAGCAAATACTGTAGTTTTCCAATTTATCACCCTAGTCAGGAGATGCTTTAGAATAATTTAGAAGAAAATTATGACATTAACTTTATATTCTTTAGAAATAAAAGTCCTGAGTCAGTTGCATGAACTCTCCTGCAAGCCAGCTGGTAATTTGTTGACACAGTATCTGGCCTTGAATACCTAAATAACACCTCCTTTCTGGAAGTTCTTTCCCTCAATCCATCATTACTGAGGTTGTAATTTATGAAGCTGTGCACTTAGGACTAACATTAGCAAGCACCCAACCTTTTAAGAAGATGGATGTGGCACCTGCTCACTGAATGTCCCCCTCAGTGTTGTCTGGGGGTGAGGAAATGTTCATTTTTTTGCAGCAGCGCCCCAGTTGCTTCCCAGGGCAGCATCACAGCACCAAAACAGGTTAAGAGAGATTTGGTTACCTGATCCAACTTCCTACTAATACAAGCTGCCTCTCATAATACCTTTCAGATGTGAAGGAAATAAGGCAAGCTGGATCCCACTCTCCTGGGCCCTACTATGTATCCATCAGAAACGGTACCAGCAACATCGGTCTTTTATCCACAGACAGAAAGGTCACTTACTGCATCATACCTCTACATTCATTTTCAAGAATGCTAATTAGAGCAGAGACCTGCAACTTTCACTAATAACTCTAATTCTATTAGGCACAATATTTGAGCTATAAGTGGAAGAATTTGGTCTTCTGCTTTTTCACGGTATAATTTTCCCTTTAGCAGCCCAACAGTGCTAAAATCCACAGGGGTAGTACTTTCTAAAAAGAATTTTTGTACAGATAAGAGGGAAGTTTCAGTCTCCTAGGAAAATATACAAGCCCTGTCTGTTTTACAGCATCCCTAGCTGGAAATCTGTTTCTGCTAAGGGAAAAATACCTCTTGCTCCATAATGCATTTTTTTCCATCTCCCTTGAGTTATTACGAAGGCTGTAAATCTATAATTTGAAGTTATTACAGGTGGGTTTTCTGGCTTATTTAATGAGTGCTTCTAATTAAGAAATGAAAATTCTAACCCTGTCAATCCAAGGACTCTAATACTACTATTACAAGGTATTTCATGTGTCCAAAAATTTTTCACATTTCTGTCATGCCCAACTAGCAGCTGAGTTGCCTTTTTCTTTTTTCTAAATGCATCCCAGCCAAGAAAGGTTGTGAATTGTAATGTTTAGCCAGTTTATCATTCTCCAGGAATGTCTAGACAATGCTAAGGAAATAAGATTGGGAAGCTAATTCAAAGAACCACAGGAAAATATCTCCAAGACAGATATCCTTTGACAGAAAATTCCATTACTTTTTCTGTACTAGGGAGGGCAGCCTAGGAAATCATGTACTGCAGTAATAATCAGTAATCAAAGCAAGTCAGCCATGCCTGATCCCTGGTGAAGGGGATACACAAACCCTCTCTTAAAGACTCCTCTCTTATCTATGTATTTTTTATAATGTCTACAAAAGCTTAAAATACATCCTTAATTACATTCCAAGAGATGCCTTCATATCAAATCTAAAGATCAGCACACAGGAAGCATTTAGGAAATCAACACAGTAACCAGGACATTGTACACATGTCATAGCAGAGTCACTGTATATTCACAAGAACCACAACAGTTTCATTTAATAAACCGTCAATTACTGTTTGTTCACAAAAAGGGGTTAAAACAAGCAACCCACGTTACACAGATTTCTAACAGTTTTAAAGTAATTGATCTCCATAAAATATAATTTAGGTAGTGAATCTGACCTTTTAAAAATGGTTTAATTTAGAGGACTGTTTGCAAGACTAGCATTAGCTGTAAGAGGATTGACAAACCTTCATTTTAGTGTTAATTGTTGTTGGCCCAGCCTCTCTTTCAGCAGGTGAGGTGTCACCAGAGCCTTGACACAGAAGCGACATCTGAGTAGAAAGATCCTTCTGAGAGCAGTGACTGAGCTGATCAATCCATAGGGAAGGATTTTAGCAGCCAGGTCCTGCCCCTTTGGCCTGCACACAGAGCTTCCATACAAGGCTCATGACTGGTTTGTTATCTCTGATACCACAGTGACCTAATTAGTGATTTGAATTGTTGATGCAATTACAAGAACAATTAGATGCAGACATTCAAAAATACCGTAATCACCACAATGTTTTTCTTTAAATGTATAGTAAATTTCTGTTAATTTTAATTATATGAAAACTACAAAGTATCTCTCTTATGAAGTCTAAGAAAATATTTTTTTCAAGGACCAATTTTAAGTCATTTACTTACAGATCTACTGAAACACGATTCTCTTCTTCAAAACTCTTGTCTGTTTGGATGAGTGTGCTGTAACATTCATAAACAAGTTTTATTTTGGTATAGGTGCCAAATATCATTTAGTCTAATTTGTTAAGAGTAGGTTCTTCCTCTCGGTAATTTGAAACACCTGCACATCTCTGTCCCTCTTATTAAAACAAACATTCTCTAGGTGTCCTGGCCTGACATCTTTGCTCTACTCACCACGTACCAATGATGCACCAAATGCCTGCATGCTGGACTGTTAATGAGGTGTCAGGTGTGGTACATGAAGCTGCTGTTTACTTGTGAATCTTCCTGCAGAGCAGAGCTGCACAACACACCCCCAACACTTCTGCCTGACCTTGCAGTACCGCTCTTAACAGTTACTATTTTATGAATATCTGCATAAAACAAACCGGTGGTTAATAAAACAATAATGAACTGTTTGCACCTAAGCACAACACAACAGACAAATTCCTGTGGCAAGAACCGTGTCTTTTAAGGAGTTGTAGCAGCTTCCCTTAATGTTTGGAGCAGGATATTGGGAATTGCCAAATGATGGCTGAATCTCTGACTTCCTGAGGCCTCCAGCAAGTCATTAAAATGCTGCAATTTGGGCAATGAAAAAAAAAAAAAAAATACAAGACCCCAAATTAGTGGATGTCTGTTAGTGCGTGTTTTTTTAAATGTTTGCCTTGATCTTTGTGCTTCTCTTGTACTGTGTACACAAGAAGTCTAATGATGCATCTTTAGTGCCTTCTTGGCATGCTGTGGGGATTAGTTAATGAGTGCACAGCTCTTTGAAGACGATCGGGCTATTTTATTTTTAATTAATGTTTGCAAGCTACTTTGAGCTTCTCTGATGAAAGGGCTTAAACAAGTACAAAATTTCAGGCAGTTATTAGTCCAACATGCAAGAGAGCAAGATGAGGAAGTGGGCTGGGTTTAGCTGGGGTAGAGTCGATTTTCCTCACACTGCCTGGGATGAGGCTGTGTTTTGGATTGTGCTGAACACAGGGTTGATAAGACAGAGATGTTTTTGTCATCGCTGAGCAGGAGTTGCACAGAGCCAAGGCCTTTTCTGCTTTTCAGACTGCCAGGCTGGGGAGGAAGTTGGGGGTGCCTGGGAGGACACACAGCCAGGACAGGTGACCCCAAATGAGCAAAGGGACATTGCAGACCATGCGACATCATGGTCAGTGTGTAAAGTGGCGGAGAAGAGTGGGACATTTGGATGATGTTTGTCTTCCCAAGTCACCATCACATGTGATGGGCCCCTGGTCCCCAGGGAATGACTGAACACCTGCCTGCCTGTGGGAGATAGGGAATTAATTGTTTTGCCTTGTTTGTGTGCATGGCTTTTGCTTTCCCTATTCTTTATCTCACCCCATGAGATGGTGGGGGTGAGTGAGTGGCTGTGTGGGACTAGGCTGCTGGCAGGAAGTAAAGTGAGACTACAGGAGAAAGAAAACAGCTCCATGTATCAGGTATCTGAAATATCTAGGAAAATAATATTGAAAAAAAAACTTATATGGCACAAGCATACTGTTCTGAGAAATGGCAGCTCCCAATACATGTGCTGTCGAGAAGTTTTCCATGGAAATTCTGAGACACATCATCAGGAATGACTACAGCTTTGGTTGTTCATTCTATCTGAGGACTGCAGGACTGGTTTCATATGTTGGCAACAGAACATTCTCATCTCCTCCCTCCTTGTCCTACATACCCCTGAGACACAGAAGTGACAGGCAAATCCAAAATCTTTTTGCAAGAGTTATGAAGTAGATTCCCAGTAAAATCAGCATCAAAACTCTTTAGGCCCAATTTCATTAAAAAAAGAAAACAAACAGCCATGCAGCCATTGAGGAGTAAAGCAGATCTTTACAATCTCAATATTACACCCTCTCAGTCGTCCAGCTGGCACAGGGCTGCCACACCCCGATTTATCCAGTGTTTCTGGGGCTTGTCTGAAGGGAGTTCAATCGACAGAACATAGTTGGTTGAGTGCCCAGTGGTGGATAAGACACCTCTTCTTTCACTTGTCTTGTATACAGGGCATGAATAGATGTTCTGATGAAGAAACTTGGAACTTTCTCCAGGTTTCAGCCATATTATGGGCAAAGGATCGTAAAGGACTTTTGGTAGTGATTCTCCAATTACCAAGGATTCTCTATCCCATCGTGCACCTTCCAAAAAAAGGCCTCTCACATAAGCCCCATCTTCTGGCATTTTCTCCATTGTGTGCTCCTGTTTCATCACCTAGAATGATTAAACCATTGCTTGATTTTATTTTTATCTGGAGTATGCTAAATCCTATAAGTGAGAGTCTGAAATTGCTCCTTTAAATAAAATAACTTTTCATCTGAAAACTATTTCTTGCTGCCCTAGAACATGTTTCAAGCTGTTCAAGAAAAACAAAATTCTTCTGCATTTTTCTTACCTCAAACTCAAATCCAATGTGGTCAATTGGGATGGTGTATTTTCTGGCAAAGTTTTGTAAAACACCAGTCAAAAAAGACTGAGTGAAGAAGAATCCTGAGAGCCAAAAGACTGTGGGTGGCCCCTTGTCAACCCAATCCTGAATAAGGAGAGAGAAAACAAATGTAAGAAAAATCCAATATATTTGTGGCTTCTCTGTGCCAATTCACCAGAAAAGGGATGTCTTTCCAGATACACTCAAACAGCACAATGAGATCTAAGACTTGATGGGACCATCTGCATCTTTCCATCAATTTTCTGTTTCTCAGAGACAACAAATCATAGAAATCAGTTCTTTAGGATGACAACAAAAATAATCACTCATTCTGAAACAACTAGAACTCAGTGCTACTGAGAAAAATTTCAGAAAATAGAATAAGCACATTTTGTTAAGTCTTGATAGTGGCCTCCAAAAACAAGAAAATTGATTGAATTTGGACACTTTTATCAAAACACTTCCTTTTACAGTCTTGTAAACACCAGTCTCCTAACAAGAAAAAAGGCCAAATTCTTTTACATTCTTCACTGATCACTGTGAGGGCACTCACTACTGCCTACATACCAGATCCTGGTTGAGGAAATCATTCCTGTACAAAGATGCCAGACAAGGAGGTGTTGGGCCTTGTCCACACAATGCAGTAGGAGAAAGCGAAACAAGGGCAGAATTTCTTCACACTACTGTAAAAGTTATTTGGAGTCAAAAGAAGCCCATACAATGCTCTGACCCAGCAAACAGGAAACTCTGCCATTTATATAAATCTCAGACACTTCTTCCTAGCTTTCTCCTCTCCTGACTTCTATGGGGTTTCACTACCTCTCAGTACCCCACTATTTAAGGTACACCCAAAATTTCAAGCTGTTTTAAGAGTGCTAAGAGTGCAAGGGAAATAATGGAATGGCGAGTTAAAAATAAAATGGCCTGTTCAAAAAGCATGTGAAAGTGGTGTCACATTTTATGAAACTTGAAAGATATTTACGGACACGTATATAAAATTTCACAGCGCCTGTTATGCAGTGGTTCTACAGCATTCTCACACCCAGCTCAGTGTCCTTTCAGCAAGGAAGTCATTAAGACACCAATTCAAACTAAAATGAACCTTCTAGAAATAGAAAGATGGCAACTACCAAAAGCAGCACTGGATTAGCACCAAGGGATCACGCTCCCAGCTTACCCTGCTGAGCAATTGCCCAGCTAAGCACAGTGCTGCTAATGCAGAGTGTATTTGGCCACGAGTGTGTGTGAGCAGCTCAGAGTGGAGCTACCCAGGGACCTGAGCAAGGACAACAGTGACACACTCTCTCCATCCAGCTTTCAACTACAACTCCCCTTCAGTCTCAGTTTAGCAGACCTGGAAGAACTCCAAACGACAGAGAAGATCGGACACGTAACTTCCCAGAGGCTTCAGTGATGGATAGGATTTGGCAGCCCACATTGATGGCACTTTTCCCACTAGCATGCTGTTGAAAACATCTTCAAGCTCAGCAGACATCAACACTTGGCCTTTAATGGCTTTGCCTATATTAATGAGGCTGCTCCGAACAACTTCAGTAAGCCTTCAGAGAAAACAAAGGAATTGTCATTATTTACTTCTTACTACCTGGCTAAATACCCCTCAGTCCAACTTGAATGAAGGGTTGATAGAGGTGGTAAATGTCTTGTCAGAAATTCCTTATCTCACCTGTAGTTATCAAAAAGCAAACAAATTAAAAACACACACAGAACAAATGACAGTGAAAACTTTCCCTCTAGACAAGGGAAGTCAAGTGACAAGAGCTTTAAAGCTTGTAGCACTCTTTGTCATAGTGTGCTGTGAATACTGGGGCCTGGGTATCACTTACAAAGACTAAAGTAGGCTGTTCTACCTCAACACAGCAAACTCAAATCTGATTTAAATTCATAATCCAAGAATACAGGTACTATTGCTATTTTCAGATACTCAGCTACAACTTTCAAGTCTTTTTAAAAGATTTATCGAAAGCAGAATCTAACATGTTAAGAAAAATGTATTGTAAAAGGCTTGTTTAAGGCTTGCGAGCAGCAAGCACCAATGAACACAAGCATATTTCAGTTTAAGTACTACACAAAACACTGAGCCATACCTGTTAAATCGAATTAGTTCCTGCCTAAGAACTGTATTCATGGACTCTTCATAAAGTACTGGGTATGCCTTCATCACTTCTTCCATATCAAAGCTACTTGGTAGTTTGGATAGGATGTCCTGTGCCAAATCTTCAACAACTTCCTGAAGTCACAAGTGAATAACAAATATTTTTTTCCCTCCTATTTTTATTGAGTAAATTCCTCAAAACACTATAGATTTTATATTTTTTCTGTATTACCACAGAGGTATTTTAGTCCATTTTCCTAAGGATACAGGGCTTTTATGCTCTTACTTGCTTTGGGCATCATCCTGTCTGTCTGTGCATGTGGCTGCTTGCTCCTTTCTTCTCAATAATTTTAAATTTGTTAGTAATTTTTAATTTGCAACAAGATTTTAGGCAATTTCTAAGGAAACAGGCAGGAGAGCAGACAAGCATCATCCTATTACTGCCAGAATGAAGGAAAAGATGAAGCATGCAACATGAGCAAAATAAGAGGAAGACCCCATGAATAACCCAGCCACAAGAGAAGCTTTACTTACAGCATATTAGACATGAGAGAATATGATCACTAGACAACCCTGCAGGAAATGAGGCTCCATCAATTCCACTTTTCAAGAATCCACTTGTGTATAAAACACAGAAAGGCAAATCTGAGAGGCTTGAAAGTTTATTCATCTGTATCTCAGAGGGGCATGGGTTTGGCCTGAGTAACCTGAGCTGCCAGAACATGTGGTACTAATCTGTTTGAGTGCAAAGTCATGAAGGTATCTTCCATCTTTAAAGGTGCTATGCCAAATCCATCTGCTTCTCTACAGGGACAGTCACATCTACTCCCAATGCTACAGTCATGAGAGGTGTTGGTTACTCTGAGACCTGGGACATGCCAGGAAAGGGCACTTTCTGGGGTGCAAATTGATCTTTCTTCCCCAGTTACCTGAGGGGACTTGCCAGCTCCCCCTACTTCTCTAGGCAAAGTCAGGAGCACTGCATGGAAAAGCTGGTTGGTCTCCTGGTTATCCTTGGTGATGTCTGCATTTTCATGAAGTCCAAACACTTCAGGGTTTGTTGTAATTGGCAAACTTCGTATGTATTCAATATAAGACTGTAAAACAAGCATTCAGATGCCAGACATCATGCAATGTGATATTCATAAATATTCCAGTTGGGATAGAACCTTCCCATTTAAAACTAAAGATGGTAGTTCCCTGTTAAACACATCCAGGAATTTACTGACTCTTCAACGAGATAAATATAAAAGTTCTGAGTGACTGAAAAACTCACGGAGGAGTTTATTACCACCCTCGTGTAAGTGGCAAGAGATAGCAAAGTACATTAGAAATATCCAAGGATTGGTAGGAGTCACAGAAGGGGTGGGATGCTGGATGTGTCATCCCGACAACTGTGGGCTAGACAAAGAGGTGAGATTTGAGCACATTCATTATCTCCACGCAGCTGTTAGAAAGGGGAAATAGGATGGAAACTCAGTACACACCTGCCATTCCACCTCTTCCTACGGATTGCTGCTCTCAAGGTCAGACTGGTACCAGTAAATGCCTGAAGCCTGACTCCTCTTGTATTGGAAACCTGCACAGGGGGGCTCTTTGCATCCACAAACGCCAGAGTATTGGATGATCTCTACATCCCCACTGGGGTATGGCAGATATTAAGTACCAGATTCATATTTCATACATAAGATACATTCTGGCATGGCTTTATGATTTTATGGGCTGTATTTTCTATTTGTTGCATTCAGCATTAGACAAGCACAGTGTAGGTAAGTTCTTCCCCAATAACTCAGAGAGAATTTATCTTGTCTTCTCACCTCATATGGGCCATGTGGTGGTATGTAGTAGTCACTTCCAGCTGAAAGCATGTACTTCTCCTGCTCTATGTCCTTGTTGTAGACTATGGAAAGAAGGGATAGGAGAAGACGCCTGTCTTTATCATCTGTCACTCTACCTCCATAGTTACACTCCCCTGGAAAAAGACAAAGAAAACCAGGACAAAAAACCTGAAAGTTAATGAACATATAAACACTGTTTTGCAATAATGTGAAACTCTAGGAAGTTGGAGCTCCAAAGCTCCAGATCTTCCAAAGTTTTTAGGTCTTATGCTTCAATTGATTCAATGGAAATTAGACACTTGAACATCTATGGGCCAAATTTATGTGTCTTGATGATGGGAGGTTTAAGGAACACTATCAGTTGGCCTGAGAAACTGCTACTCATGTACCAAAATTCTTTTTCATAAAGCTAATCATAATATTAACAAAAATCAAGAATGACAAAGCTGACAAAGGAGGTGCCAAAAAGCAGCTTATCTCCCTAGAGAAAGAACAGAATAGCCACAGCAGCTGAGTTCACACACATCAACACCTCCTGCTTTAAACCCCCGAGTATTATCACATCCTCTGGTGAAGTGCCAAAGCTTCCTGTGTCAGGCTCACATTGATCGGTGAAGGTGAGCCAGAGGCCATCAATGGTTTTATTTCATGTGTATAAAGCAAAGACCAGGAGGTTTGCTGGACCATCAGTAATTGTGGTCATATACAAGTCAAAAAAATTATATCTGAGGGTCTGGGATCCAGCTCCAATTACAGTCCAGCCCCAACATCCATCCAATGGCAACCACATTGGATGTGGAAGGCCAGTAAAACAAACCGGTGTGGAATCAATTCCATTTGTCGAGAACTCATCAGTTTTTCAGTGTTATCAGCTGAAAAAACCCAGCAAAGTCAACAAACACATGTGAGAGGATGCGATGTTTGTACCTGTTAGATAGGTCAGAGCTTCAAATGGGATTTCCTCATATTCATTCAGAAACATCTGGATCTGTTGCATACTGATTCTGAGGTCAGACTCATTGAATTCATATGGAATATTCCAACCTGTTCAATTCAGAAAAGATACACAGGGCACAGGTGCAATGTACTGACAGCTGAGCTCAGGAAATGGTGGTGTTGGGACTGTGCTGGTCCTACAGAGCTGAAGATACAACTGCCAGATAGTCTAGAAGCAGCCTGGAATATACCAGGCTGTTTATTAAGCCTAAGCACCTTGGCATCACAATATCCTGAAAATTATATTCTACCTGCTTGGTACTTTAAGCTAATTTGTTGCTATCTGGACACAATGAGAACAGGAGTTGTAATTCATTTATTGACTTCAATTTTTAATCTGCCCATCTATTAATGCTGTTTGCAGATGACATTCACAGTAACAGTACAACAAAACAAGCAAGCAGATAAACAAGCAGGAACATAATCCAGATAAAAGAATCCTTCAGAAGGCCTAAATCCCTAGTACAAACCAAAAATAGGGTTATTGATACAAATATCTTTCTTCACCCAGACAGCTAGTCACATTAGCAGTAGATGTTATGTTAGAAAATGGCTTCTAGGAAGTTCAGTTTTACTCTAAAGCAATAAATTAGTGTCTTCATACTGGAAGTTCAGTGCTTATTTAAACAGCTGACTATTAAAATAATTACAGTGGCTTTCAGTCAAAATATAACAATTCCTAACAGCAACCTGTTATGAGGAAGACAGACTCAGCTGGAATGGAAGACCGAGAACTTCATTTACAAAAGTGCAGAGCATAAACTTTATATAGTAATTGAAATGGAATCT
This sequence comes from Hirundo rustica, assembly GCF_015227805.2. Lineage (NCBI taxonomy): Eukaryota > Metazoa > Chordata > Aves > Passeriformes > Hirundinidae > Hirundo > Hirundo rustica. The sequence continues at coordinate 9,009,064 of NC_053464.1, forward strand.
CTAAGTCCATACATTTCTATGCTATACAGAAATTCTATACAGTTTTCTATGCATTTGAGGATTACAGAAAAAGCTGAAGCATAAATCCTATGAATACATATCTTTTCATTGCTATATTATAAACAACACACTGCAGCTACATAGATTTGTTTCACACCAAGTAAATACAAGCACTAGGTTTGGTAAAACAAAGCATGCACATAAGTAACAAAAGCCGAGTAGAAGGTGTATTTTTAATTACAAACATTTAAAACAGAACTGAATTTGATTGTTAATAAGAACTCCAGTAGTAAGTTAATAATTTAGTAAGCTATAATTACTGTATAATATATATATTTGAAAAAATAGTATTTTCTAGTCTTCCCGGGGTAATACTTTTAGTAGCTTCAAAAGGAGCTTTAGCTGAATAAGAATCCCTGCAAATTACAGCTTTTAGACTTCATGATGTTCTGTGCAATGCAGATTGCACTCTTTTAACTCTGTTAACAGTACTGCCTTTTTATAGAGAGACTCCAGCAATGCATTTCAAAAGCACAATTTTTTTTTTTTTTTTTTTTTTTTTTTTTTTTTTTTTTTTTTAATTAAGTGCAAAGTAATCTGAAACTTACCCAGCGGGCCAAAGTTTCTCCTTTCCTGCACAACAGCATGAAAAAAGCAAAGGCCAAAAAGCAGTTTTTGCCACATTTTTGGTTTTTGGCAGCCTTTAAAAAACACAGGGTCGGAGATGGGATCATTCAGGTATGAACGAAGGAGGTTCACTCTAATGCCTTTTGGAGGCTCATTTGTCATTTTAATGCCATTCTGGAGGATACTGACAGGAAACTTTTCTGATGGATAACTAGTTAACCACAACCTAAAATAAGTTTGAAAAACACATTATTTAAAAAATCATATAGTAGTAAGAGTAGTAATAATACTAATACTGCTACTACTAATAGTAAAATCAATAATATAATCCTGCATCTTGATGTTTAGAAGACTAAGTTTTACTACTTGCCTAACTATAAAGATAACATCTAAATTTGGTCTAAAATGCAGGCATAAAGTAGTTTATACTGGACAGGTAGAAAAGATGACCTCTTAATTATGGATCTTTATTTTATCACCGCACATAAATTACATTAATGTCTTACTTAGGCATTCTTACAGAAGAATTTTAATTTCCTTTTAGTAGTGTCTTCAGCAAACAGGAAATACATTAAAAAAGTGCAAAATACTACAACTCTTACCTGAATTTATCATTGGTATTCTCAGGCACTATAACTTCCTCACAGATTTTTTCCAAGGTAGGCATCCAGCTGGTTGCAAGATGGCAGTTTTGCAACACTACCCAGGTTCCATCAGTAATAGCCTGGTAAATCATTTTTTCTGCTATGGGGCCCTGGCCCTGGCCAAGTGAAACCGTTTGAACGCTTGAGCTTCCCATGCTAACATCATCAGCAAATTTTAGCAAACCTATGATGGCAAGTTTTATCCATGCAAACAAAGACAGTGTCTATTAGAAAGTAGAATATGTTATAGTCATTGTTTTTTATAATGTAATTAAAGGGAGAAAAGTCAACAAATATTTTAGAAACAAACAAAACCATCCCAACAACCCAGAAGCAGTATCATATGTTGTATTCAGTCACTGTGTCTCTGAGGCATATACTAAAATTTAGGGGCATAAGGTGCTAATTTAAAAAAAAAAAAAAAAAAAAATTAGTCAGGTTAAATGGCTGACCTGTTCTTTAGGCCCAAGTGATCAGTTCCAGGCTGCACAACAGCCCATGACCCTCTCTGTTGGACGGGTACAATTGTTTATGGGGGTTGAGCTGCAAGTTGGATCTTTAGATCTGGCTAAAAATAGACCTCCAGCTTTGCTATCAAAATCAGTACTTTCTGGAAATACATCCTTACGGTACGGCTCCATGTCACAATTCTTTTGGCAGAAAACCAGATTTAAAAATAATCTGGGTGGTTATACTTTAAAGGACATTTAACAAATGTGTTTTTAAGTGTGGCCTGTACACCATTTAATTAGCAACTGAGAGGGAGGAAACTTACTGGAGGAGGGGTTGCAATAAAGACTGGCGCAAACCTCCAACACCCACAGGAAGAATTGCAATGCAAGTACAAATTATAAACTGGTCTGGATGCTACAGTCTGTTAGATCCCCAAATTGCTGCTCAGAGACCGAGACATTTCATCACCACTATTTTCATTCCACCCTCTAACAATTTTACTATCATTGTTTATATATGGGCAGATGCCAATGTTTGATATTCTGTCATTGCTGTATTGTCCTTTAAAGACAATTTAAAGATCAAATGAGGGGGCCTACACTATTAACAGTTTAGTCAGACTCGGTGACATTTAACCAGATAAAAAAAGATTTTTTTCTAATACCAGTCTCACCTGCCATAGGATCAGCACCAGGTGATAATATAAAAATCAAAGGGGCACAACAATTGGAATCACTGTAACTTCTTCCAAGATCAAATGTAGGTGGTTCAATAAATGTTCTTCCCATGTGTTCCACAATGAAGATCTGCACTGCCGGGATGATTTTGTCCGGCCGCAAACACCTGAGAACAACCATGCGATCTAACCCCGTCAGTGAACTCCAGGTGTCTGGGAAGTCTTCTTCATGGGGCGTGACAGAGTCATAGATTGGCTTCCACTTGGAAGTATTGTCTCTTACGTGTTCCATTAGTCCCTGGAGGGTTGTCAGGCAAGATGCACGTACGAGCTCAGCCCATGATTTGTTAGACAGCCAGTCTGGAGCTGGATTGGGGTGAGGATTATCAAGAGCAACACCTCCTGTCAGTAGGAAACGCCAAACTGCATCATCGATCTGGCCTTTTCCCTTCATAATGCCTACTGTTAGAAGGAAGGAGAATAACAGCTTGTCCTTTTCAAACAGCGAACGACAGACATTATTATAGATGCTCACTGTGAAGTGGTTAGTTATATTTTTAATTCTTTCCTTTAGACGTCCGCTCTTTCTGCTTTTAGCAATAGATTGAACATACAAGTTAATGAACCAAATCAATGAATACTGGTACATAGGTTCAATGTTGGCCAGATCGGAGATGCAGAAGAAGACAACAGCTGAATGAACAGCAACTGGCTTATACCCCATTCGAGTAGAATCTATTTCCTGCTCAGTTGCAGAGGCAATTTTTTGCTTTTCAGAGATTTCTGCAGATAATTCTTTGGATGAAGACAAAATATTAATTGCTGTTTCATCCTCTAAGATGTTTCCTTCTGAATAGGAAAGGACCTCTAGGATTTTATCTTCTATTTCCTTTAGTTGTTTCTTATTGGCCGCACTTTCTACAATGAGTTGGTTTTTCTTTTCTTCTAGCTCAGGTTTTTCCTTTGCAGCTACAATTCCAAGAAGCTGGTCTTGAAGACCCAAAGGTGTAATCATGAAATTGAGTAGACAAACTTTCACAGCCACTTCAGGATAATAATGAGGATTTCTTAAGTGGGTTGTCATATAAAACCTGAAGTCCCTTGAATATTCAATTATATTTTCCCCTAATTTCATGTATTCTACTCCTTGTTGTTTGAATGTTTGCTTTAATAAAATAGGTTCTAAGAAAGCATCTAATTCTTCACCAACGTTTTCTAGCAAGACTGGTGTTCCAAGCTGAAGAGCAGTTTCTAATGTCCTCACATAATGTGTGTCAGACAATTTGATAACTGACAGCTTGTTAGCTTTCTCCATATTTTTTATCCACTTGTTAGCTTGCCTTTGAGGATCTATCATTAAAGCCCATCTTCTTGAGTTAGAAACAATTACACCATTGTCAATGGAAAAAGAATCAACTGGCAATCCCGCAATCTGCCATGCACGGATTTTGACTGGATCCCCTAATGTATTACTCAGGCTAAAATCACTGGAGCATGGAATGTTCTTTTCAATGCACAGATCCTGCCACTGCTTCTGACATTTCAGGCGATAATCGACAGTAAAGGCTCCCAAATAAGCCACAGTTCCTGATGACAACAACACATCCCCTACTAGGTCTATGTACTGAATTCCTAATAACCGTGCAGCTTCTGTCCACCTCTCCTTCTCTCCACCCAGACCACTGATCAGCTGTTCAGCTCTCACAAGCTTTTGTGAACAACGTTCGATGTTATTCTCTAAGTCCTTCTTCCGGTTATTCATTTCGTCAAACTCATCTTGCAAAGCTTGAAGGCGATCGACAACCTCCTTAAGTTCTGCTTGTTTCACCTGCAGCTTCTGCATTTGAACGTCCAGGACCGCTTCAGCCTCTTGCAAACGCTCGCGCTTTGGGGCAACCACCTTCTGAACACGGTCATAGACCTCCATGGCTCGCACCCACTTGCAAAGGCCTTCACAGGCAGATGAGACGTTTTTTACGACCTCTGGCTGAAAATCTGGATGATTCATAAACTTCTCTCTAATTTTCTTCATTATAGGAGGAGGGATTTTATCCTTGTCATATGACTTTAATCTGTCAAGGAACTTAATATCTGAAATAAGTTTTTTAGCTGGCCCCCAGAAGTCTTCAATCATTTTACCTATATTGCAAATAAGACTAAAATCAGGCTCAATACGTGCATGTTCAAACTGAAAAAAATACTTTGAAACATAGCATGAAGAATTAACATCAATGATATTGCAATGGAATTTTACTATGCAAAGATTATTAAATGGCTTGGGAAAACCATTACGTAAAGGAATTCAGACAGGACCTTCAGCATCACTAACCAATGTCATATTTATTAACTGCATATTAATTCTAAATCAACCAAGCACATAAGGGGAAACAAATTACTATCCAGTCTTTCTTAGCATCGTCTATTAGATAAATCAGTAACTGTGGAAGTATTCCTTCTTAATCTAGGTAAGACCAATTTGGATGAAAGGCATTTATATAATTCTTAATTATGAAGGGTTGAACTGTATAGGTATAAGGTAGAAGAAAAGTGAAAGAAAAAGGTCTCTTTCCTACCTTGCAAATCCTGTGCAATCCCACAATAACCACATTAAACCACACTGAAAAATCTTGTTAGAATAATCACCTACGGCAGAGGTATAACTAGAATTCCCTCTCCTGGCGTAACTGAGAGTTTGGAAGCAGGGATTTCAAGGGGAAACACAGGCAGATGGTGCACAGCACACCTCCAGTGCCCAGAGTTCCTCAAGGCAATGCAAATCTCAAGGTTGGGTCAAAGCAAGTTGAAGAAATGACTTTGTGCTGGTGACTGGGATCCTACTTACAAGGTTTGTACAACAGTGCCAGGCAAGGGCAGTATGTTAGCATGGCAAAAGCAGCTCTTCACTACTCAGCGTACTTGTCACTGCCAGCTAAGTGCACCTCCAGTGCACACAGCTGCATCAGGCCAGAAGCACCTCACCAGCACACCACAGCAGCACCCACACATTCCTGGGGCAGGGAGAATAAAAGCTTGTCATTACCGCTGCCACTGGGGTCAGGTTTCCTCTCTGGTTTAATGGACCTCATGATACAGATACTCTCCATGACGAGCTTGACAGGACCAGGTGGATTCTGCATGGATTTCACAAGAGTGATGTCGGAAGGATTCAGGGTGTTAAGAGCTGCCTCTGCTGCAGCCAGAGCTGGCAGAGCCTCTGCAAGGTCTGCTTCACATTCATCCTGTTAAGACATAGGGGCAGAAAGCTGTAAACCTTCACACAACACCAGGCCTGCAGCCTCATCACCCCAGCACGGCCTTGCAGAATCTTCTCTCTTGTTCAGTACCCGTTAAATAGACTCTTCACAACTTCGTGTTTCTAGGACACAAAACTACTTTCAAAATTTGACTGCACAGTTTAAAGAAGGAAGGTTTGTAGAGAAATTACTAACTTCCATAAATTGAACTGATAGTTGAAAAAGTCAGTTCTTTTTCAATCTTTCAAGATCAAAGTCCCTCTGGTTTAGCAATGAGAATTAAAATAAAGATTACAGCTGTTCTTAGTTAAATCTTACAGTGCTGATCAGGTGAAAAATGGACACTGTGTAGCTTAAATTCTTTATCATATACTCTGATCTCAGCAATTATCCATATTAAATATCACTGACATTTCCAGCTAGTTACAGAAAAAAAATTGAGAAATCTTGAGGCTTCCCACAGGAAATTTTGTGTTACAGACGGCTGGCTATGGCAATACCTCTAAACTTATGCCTAACAGTGCTACTTGCAGCATTTGCCAAATTACCTCAGCTAACTCTAAATTAACTGTCTTTGGGCCTGGAAACAGTATAAACTCATTATTCAATCTGTTGAAAATGAGAAAATATTAGTAGAGAAATAAGAGCTATACAGCTTTTGGAACATGAACTATAAAGGGAAGTTATGCAGGACTGTGAGATGCAGTCAGACTCCAAACGGCCCAAATTTACTGTGTTTATATTAGGAGCATGTCATTCATCATCTGCAATTTTGTTACTTTAAGAGCTTGGCTCGCCCCATTAACACATCATCACATCATCATAGCTCCCATTTACTTGGAACCCATCGTGCTTCAGGCTCAAGCCCTTGTGCTCTACCTTAATAGCTTGGGCAACAGCAGCTGCATCATTGGCCTCTTTTTCATCTGCTGACACTATTGCCTTTTTTGCATCTACTTCAACTGTTTCCTTTTCAATCTTGACCATCATTTTTTCTGTTTCTGCAGATGTTTTAATCAGTTCAGGCTGAAGGTCAGTCAGTTCTTTCTGCATGTCTGCAACCTGATGAATACAACAGGAAATCAAGAAAAAAATCTGTGCAAACATTATGTGCATTTCATATCTTGATGTCTTAGGAATAAAGATGGGAAGACCCCATAGTAATACATCTAAAAAAGATCTAAAATTTGATATAAAGGATTAATAGTTCTCTAGTTTACTTTTACTAAGAGCTGTTTCATTTAATTGATTAGATTTTTAAAGGTATATTTATCATCAGTGATGCAACACACTTGGTTTTTAAGATTCATTAATGTCAATAACGAGAAATATATTGATTAATTCTATTTTTTCCTCACAGTCACTTTCAGATAATGAAAATCCAAATAATCCTTTAATGCGCAGGTGGAAAACAAAATCCAAAAGAAAACTGGAATGAACACAGAATTAATGACAGCAACAGCTGTAAACTGGATCTTCTTCTTCTTCTTCATCCAGCAAGTATCTAGAAGCCTCTTTAGTTTGTATCTTGGTAAGAGCCATCCCTGGATCACATGGGTTGAAAAAGGAATTATTTATCTGGAACCTAATCAATTTCCTACTTGGAATCTACTCAGGAATTAATGTTTAATATTGTCTTACAATGTTTTTCAATTTCATCCCTATTTTGGAAAGGGTAATAGGTACTAGAATGCTGAGGTGGATTCTCCATATAAGGTTTTGAGAAAATAATGAAATTTATAATGTTTATTCCTTCAACATTTAATGAGTACTTTGATTTTAGTTTTGTTTTCTATTAAGGGCTATAATCCAAAAGTAGAGATCAGTTTCTTCAACTTACTGAGCAGAAATCTAACTTTTCCTGCTGGCCTTCTACAGAAAACTATCAATAGCATCATGAATATATGGAAGAACAAATTAATAAGTTTTATAAGTTTCAACAATACAGACCCCATGCTGAAGTATTCATATGGCACATATTCAGCATTTTCATCTGAAACTTACTTGTGAAGATGCAAATTCAAGCTTTTCAAGTCCCACAAGATAACGAGTCCTCATCATGTCAACTTCTTCCCTTTTTCTGTTCAGCAGGGCCTTGAAGGTGAGAATCAGTTCCACGTAGGAGGTTGGTGTTACGTAGTTGTGTCTGCGCAGCGTAGCGTAGTAGCCGACAGAAAGTTCTCTCACACTCTCTTGGAAATATTTGCACACTGACACGACCCTAGGGAAAAATTTTCCACATTACTTTGAAAATACAGTCTGTCTTTACGTCAACTCTCAAAAAATGACGCTAAGCTTATGAAGTCATATTAGTGTTAGGGAAGGCAGAAACGTATTTTCCCCATTATCAGAAATATTTTGGATTCCTCTAGAACAGTGGCCTGATTTTCAGAAACATCAGATACCCATGTCTTGGCATCTTTAACTTGCACTGAAATCCCAGAGCTGGCTTAGCTTTGTCCATTTATAAGGACAGATCAAATACATTGGGGGCACAAGGGGCAGGGGAATAAACTTGTGCTTCATATGTTTCTTGAGAGAGAAACTCATACTCTTTTCTAATGTCATCTTTGAGCTCAATATCCTCCAAAAACTTGTTAGCAACCATTTCCAAAGCATCTGTAGGCCAGGTTTGGAACCAATCAATGGTGCAGCAGTTTATCAGTGAAGGGAACATCCGTAATCGATTCCGAAATGCATCTCCAATAGGACTCATGGCTACAAAAATAAAAACATGATCATTACCTAAGTTTCTTTGCAGTTAGGAAGCAGAAAAACAAATAAACCCAAATAAAAACATTCTAAGAAACAACTCATTGTATACAGACCTAAGACAATATGCAAATTTTTCTTCACCCTTTCAATAAAGAAACTGTACATAGCAAGGGGCGTGGCTTCAATTTTCCTGTTCTCCATCCTTGCTGCACCTTGCATTTTCTCAACAATTTCAGCTTTCTCATCTGCTGCAAAGATATTAGGCACATCCCCAGTATTTAAAAGCATGTTGATATCTTCTACAAACGATTCATCCTTTATTTGATTATCACAGAACAAAAAGGACACATTGCTGTTAGCAACACCTGCTTTCAGCATGACTTGTTTAATATCATCTTTCCATTCACTGATGCCATAGGACTTGGTAATTTCGATCTGGAAGAGGTCAAAGGAATTCATGAAGGTGGCGAGCTTGGTCGCGCTTTGCCGGCCGCTCCCGCCGATGCCCACCAACAGCAGGTGTCCGTTATCCTGTTTCAGCACCCGGCATATCCTGGAGATGTGCTCAATGGCAAACTGGAACATGACCAGGGACATCGGGGCCTTGCTGATATTGTTGTATTCCTCAAGGTAGAATTCTATCACGCTTGTCAGCTGCTTTAAGTCTGTGATTTCATCATAAACTTTGACAGAACTGCTCGGCTTTAAATAGTCTCCAAAGAACAGGGCACGAATATTATCATCAGTGACTTTTCCAGTAAGTGAGAGATGACCCAGTACCTAGGAAAAAGATAAGAATCAACAGATAATTTTAGCTATTAGAGAATTATTTTCCCTTAAGGATAATAATCCCTATTTACACAGCATTAATACTGCAGAAAGCACTGTTTTTCACTGTTCTAGTTACAACATTGGTCTGGAAAATAATACTGACATGCAGGTTTCCACATATGCATACCTCACAGAGAGATACTGCTGTCAAATATAGGAGTCCTTCTAAAAAGGCTTCTCAGAAAGGTACCCACTACACCCATTGGATCATCCAAACAATTATCTTGGGTAAAAGCACAGATAAATGCTGTGCAAGACTTTTATTCCATTCCAGTTGGTCCTCTGTACCAACACAGAATCCCTCAGAAGTTATGAATCATTCTGATATGACTACTAATACTGAATAGAAGATTGTCCATACTTTTTAAATTCACTGATCAAAATATTGCTAAATGTCACCAATATTGATTTAATCTCAATGTTTAAGTATTTCTGAAAATGCATCAGTATCATCTTGGTCCCAGCACATTACCCAAAAATACCTTATTAATGTTCTGCTTGAAGCTATTTAATGTTGTCTGTTGTACCATCTGAAAGAAAATATTCTTGTCATCCTCATCAACCAAGCGATCATAGAAAACTCTGTAAACCTCATGAACCCAGAGTCTGATCAGTTTATCTCCATCCTGAAAATGTAAATACAAAAAGAATGGGTAAATATAGCTCAGGTAGGATTTGTTCAAAAAGAAAAGGTTAGAAATGTCCATCTGGACCCTGCTATACCTTGTACTAAACTCAGTGGGAATCTTTCAATCCCAAGCCATTCAGCACATGGCCCAGCATCTGCTAATTTAACCGGATTCCTCACCTAGCTACCATCTTGTCCCTCCTGCCAGCACAAACTGGGACTCTCATGTCTAAGCATTTTCCTCTACTGTACCAAATCAAATTGTATTAACAAAATGACAGCTCTCTCCCTCAGAGACAGACAGAAAATACATAACAAGGAATTCAGGGACTATATTCTGATCTTAAACCCTGTAAATCTATTGAAATCATAGTTCATGTATTATAAAAATAATTTACTTTTTTCACTGCTCTCTCCTACATCAACATAATTAAACTACAACTTACTTGCAAATGAGTGTGTGGACAGAGCAGAACTCCTTTAATAACCCTGGAAAAATCCCGCAGATTAAAGACATAGTGGGATTTTGAAGGAGTTGGGAGAAAATTATCAACTGCCAATTTATAAATCACCGATGTCGCTTGGACCATCATCTTACCCAGCCTTAAGAAGGAAAAGAAACACAATTTTAACTTCTGCACATAAATCACAGGGAAAAGACAACAAAGGTGCTACAGGAAATAGACCACATCACCTTAGAAATGAAGAATCAAAGCCTTTGCTGAAGTGCCAGTCAGTAACTGCAGTAAAAATCTTGGTTAAAATGTCATCATTGAAAGCACAGATAGAGACAATATTCAAGTGCCGTGTGAAGCGTCCTGTAACACACACAGAAGGATGCAGAGAGATTTAAATGTTCAAATATTTTTCCACCTTTCAGCTAGCATATTCTAAGTTTGACTGTCACTAATAAAATATTTGAATCTGGCACCAGCTTCATGATTTTGTTCCTGGCAAATTTTTGCCTTAGCAGTGAAGCAAAAGAACTAGAAACTGTTTTACATTTTCTATCAGTATTTAACTTAAAACAACTGTTTTGAATATATAAAACATGGATCTCCATTAAAAGGCCACTATTAACCAATTTAAAATTTCAGCTCACCTCAGCCTTCTTGATTACGATATGACACAGTAAAAACTTTACAAAGTCAAGTATCTTGGTATTGGCTTTCACCTAAAAAGAATCAGTCTATACATGAGTAAATTTTAGAAATTTAGCTATATCAGAAGAGTTATTTTCATAAAGCCTCCTCAGATCACAAGCAGTTACATCTGCATCACAGTGTTTATAAGAAGCAAAGTAGCATGGAGTGCCTTGTAACAATGCAGCGGTACATAGCTTATAACAATGTAGCTGCAGCTAGATTAGGGCCTTTATTTATGCAATTTTTTCATTAGATAATATAACCTCCCTTATGGTGCTGAGACAGCAATCACGGACATGCAGGTAACATTCCTGTAAATAAATGCAGGCAGCCTACCTCAGCGGCAGGAGATACAACTTCAGAAGAGACTTGCCAGAGACATGGCAAGCAGATGAATTCCCTCCCTTTTCCAAAGAATAGAAAACCGAAATAATCTCCGTCACTAATTTTAGAATAACATCCGTCATTCACAGTTTAATCAACACTAAAACCATAGTTTCTAATGTAGATTAAACTCCCTCTGGCAAAGGTACAGATTTGAACTTGAACATAACAGACCTGTACTTGGAATGACCCACTCAGTGAATGCACCTGTAGATCCACCAGTCATAGATAAATGTAGAATTTACCATCAGTGACCCTGAACCCACCCCATAACTTCAGTCAGCTAGACAACCACTGGGCACAGCAATGTATTTCCTACCTGTGATGTCATTCCTGCCTCCCCCAGGGGGGCCCATAGCTGTGACAAGCAGGACATCTATGATACTGATGTGGGATGCATCCTTCCTGTCGTACCAGTGCCTGTGATCAATCCATTGCCTGAGAAGCTCAATAGCTGGCTGGGCTCCATACACTTCCTTTTCAGGCATGTTTAGGTCATCTGCGGAGAACACAGACATTGAATGAAAAACTCAGCGTTTAGGAATTCAGTTTTCTTCTAAGAAGGAAAAATAACCGAACTAGAGGTAGAAAAAGGCTGTGTGTTGTTATTCCTGCTTCCCATTGAGCTAACCAAAATCAAATACCATTACAGCTCACAGGCATAATTAGGGGTGATGGTTTAACTTAGCATGGCTGGTGATTTTATTTCGTGGTGTGTCCCACTGCAACTCTAAGAACTGTTCTGAAGACAACCACGACTTAAACCTCTCAGCAAGGGCAGTGCTAATCCTTTGATGATCCCTGTGGGTCCCTTCCAACTCAAGAGATTCTAGGATTCTCTGCATGCCTGAAAAAAACACTGAGGCAATCCAAATGTACTGGTCTCGGTGAACCACTTCCTTTGCCTAAAGCCAGAAAAAAAAAAAGATTTTTAAAAAATGAAAAATGTGTCTCACCCACAAAAATTATAGCTTCTTTCCCTGCTGGAGGTCCAAATAATCCTTTTCTTCTTCTGTCCAGTTTGGACATAATAATATCCTGGGTCTGGTTAGCAGTGGTTCTTGCAGAGAAGTTGATGAAATTCGGGATGTATTTTTCCTTTGGAAGTTTTAGTAGAAAGTTGTTTGTTATAGCTGTTTTTCCAGTGCCAGTGGGACCCACAAAAAGCAAAGGGACATTATGGTCCACATATGTCTTAAGAAAAAACATTTGTCTGGCAGTTTCCATTGTTGGAATGATCAGCTCAGATACCTGTTACGCAGGAAAGTAAAATAAAACATGAAAATCAAAGATCCAATACCTTAATCAAGATGAATATTTGCAAGCACCTACAGGAACCCTGCAGCACAAATGCATTTTAAAAAATTCTATTGTCTGAAAACCTAAGCTGTAACAAAGTTCCAGTCGATACCGTGGCCTCATTTCTTGTTGAGGGCTTATACAGTCAATAGCACAAGCAGTATTACCTATATTATGGCTTACAGACGTTATATAAAGTCTGGAGAACTACAGAGTTAAGTATGGCCTAATTCTGTTCCTCTACTGGGCAAAGGGAAAAGAACACTGGTATGGAATTTTTCCTCCTTTCCTGATTTTTTACTTATAACTGGCAGCTGTGGATTTGATATTGAGAAAAGATTTTCAGCAGCAGAATGAAAGGTAATCTTACATCTCTCATGTACTTAATAGCCAAGACAATTGCAACTACAGTGGGAAGAAAAGTTGAACATGCTTAAGTTATCTTGAAATTTCATCTGCAGATCTCTGCTGCACTTCCCTTCCACTCAGTTCACAGCTGCCATCAAAATCTGAGTTTCCTCTTTGGAAACAGAGGGGATCCAGGACTCTCAGTACTGTTGCCCACATCCCAAAGTCTCTTTGCTTGCTTTCTCTAAGTAACTCATACTACAGTATCATGAGATCAACCACTGAAAACAGAAATGAAGGAATGGAAATTCAGGCTTTGGCTTTTTCCCATCATGGTTTCCCCAATATCAATTGCTGTTAGAGAACAAAGCAGAACCCAAATTTTAACCACCAGGCAACCTCAGGGCTCCATGTGCACCTTGCAGCGCTGAACTTCCAGTGTTAGTGGTACCAGAATTGAGGCAAAAGCATGAAAGAGAGCACACAGAGACTAATGAAATGTTGCAAAGCAATCATCAAACAGCGTAATATAGTTCTTTATACCTCTAAATCATTTAGCCAAATAATTATTTTCCCTAATAAAGATACCAATGCGCACCTTAGCCCCTGGGGCAATAACTTGCTCTTCCTTTGTGATATAGTCTGTCCACATGTTCCACTTCCCATGGCCTTGCTTGTTAAAATAGAAGTCATAAACGCTCCCTGTTAATTGAAAAACACAGCATAGGCAAACCCACTGATTAAATTATAAAAATAAACGTCATTAATTTTAGTGTGAGACTTCCAAAACTGTGAGATAATGGAAGCTTTCTAGCGTGGAAGATACACCCCCATCCCCCCAGTCCTACCCCCCCCAATATCATTATCATCACCAAATGATTTTAGGTCAGATTCAGTCACAGTGTTTGAGTACAACAGGAGGCATATGCTACTCCTGGTTAAAAGAGCCAGGAAAGGGCACCCAACTGTGCAGCCCAAGGCTTGGCAGATGGTGGCTCTGCTGCAGACTTAACATCTGCCAGGCACACTAGGTGCCAAGCTCTCTTACTGCTTTGTAAAAGGCCAAGCAAGCACAGTTATGGAGAAGCACCTTTTTCTGGGAAGATGTTGTTTTTGTTAAGCTTCACATTTTTAGGGCGTGGATTTTCCTCATTCATTCCATTGAGCAAGGTGCGGTAAAATGAATCAAATTTTCTTCTGCTGTCTGCATCAATGATCCCTCCAATTGTCCACACCAAAGCAAAAAGGAAAAGGGCCTGCAGCCACGAGGTGATTTGCTGAGCAGACATGATTTCACTGTCCTCATCATCAGATTCCTTTATTTCATCTAAAACACATATTTTGAATTTTAGTTAAATGCCAGTAATAACCATAAATCCCAATTCAAAATGCATTTTTTCAAAAGTATCCTAGGACAAAAGTAGAGGGCTGTCTTCAGTGGAATGAAGCCAATTTACAAAAAGAGGATCTTGCCTGTGTAAAATACTGTTTACAAATAAAAATGAAATTAGAAGAGACATATTTAGGAAGAGTTCCTGACGCTTTTCTTCAGATGGTAGCAAACAGCAAGCAAAACATGGAACATATTAGCAAGATCATGTTCAGTTTCGCAATGACACTGGTTTCCAAATGTGAAAGCTCTGTGCAAAGAACTATTAATAATACTGATCAGTGAGATCACTGACTGTGTTATATGAACTCAGCAGTAAGGAATTCCTTTAGTATTTCCTTGCATCTTATAACCTGAATTTTGTCCTAGGAAATGGCAGGGGAAAAAAAAGAAAAATTGAAATAAAAACTAGGTGGCTTAGGGTACTTACCAAGGAGAGAAGAATAGAGTTTCATCAAGCTGTAACTCAGGTGAAGAGAGGACGTTTTTACAATGACTTTGCAGTGATGGTCAATAAAATCTAAACAGGGCTCAACTAGCCACATAAACAAGGCATTGACCTACCAGGAGAAAAGGAAACAGCTGTGTGACAATGCAGGACTTCCCACATTCCCTACTGTCCCTCAATTCACCCTCAGTCAAACATAAGGCATCACAAATTGTCCAGATTGGCAGAGAGATCAGGAAAGGGCCTGTGTGAGGCAGTACTGAAATGTTCACAAAGTCACACCATCACTATCTGATGGTGAAAATATGTGTTGCTTTTACCACAGAGAAGTTTTCAGTGGAAATTCTGTTACCCTATTACTAACCCAGACAGCAGAGCAGAAGCTCAGCCTAGAGAGAATCCTGTCTTGCTTAGGCAACAGAATTATTCCAACAGAAACAAAGGTAAGGGTTTCATCCTCCCTTAAAAAGAGGCCCCCTACACAGGAACCAGCAGAGATACTGTGCCACAGCAGAAATTCCAGCACGCTGGGTCTGACTGGTGCCTGCAGGAGTGCCACAGCACGTGGGTAAATACTGCCCATGGCTGGTGGTATCTGCTCCATGAACTCAAACTGGAACACAGGACAGAAATCACCTATCCTTTTGTCAGGGACTGGGAGATGCATCAAGGAGATGCACTAAAGGGTCAGGCTATCTGCTGGTTAAGGAATTACTTTACTCTGATGAACTAAGAAAATTATAAATAAAGAACTCTTCTAGTTTTGGTACTTTGGCATTTCATTCTAATTTCCTGCAAAAACTCAAAGGGAGTCTTCTCAAATCATATTTTCTACAGCTCCAGTCCTAATATTATCCATTTGTTTTACTAGGTTTTAATGCCCAATAATAGGGATTTTAAATTTTCATTAAAAGCTGATTCTCACCAACATCTATTTTTATTTGCATCTACAGAAAACATAGTACAATACACAGCACAAAGAGCTCTCCTTCATGCAGGCAATGAGATGGAAAAGGCTTTGAAGACTAAACTGCTAATGGGAATTATAAAAAAGTTTTGACTCTGCATGCCTGCCTTCAAGTGGGCAAACTGTGAGTGTTATTTTATAGTTAATCTTCTAAATTAGACCCGTGCAAAAAATGAAGTCTCGCACCAGCTCTCGGTGTTCTTCCTGCAGGTTTGGAGGCAGAGTTTTCATGTAGGAATCCTTCAGTGGCTTCCAGCCTAACTGTTGTGGGTCCATATAGATCATACCACACCTGGGAAGAACAAATACTTATGGTAGAGGAATACATGTTCAAGGTGGGACAGTTTAAGCTTGAATGCTCTCACATTACCTGCTGACAGTTGCTGGAGATGCCTGCTCCAAGTCCGCCGGCTCAAAGATTAAACTCATTTTTGAGCTCATCTGAATTATTTCGCCACTCATTAAACATAACTGGAAGAAGAGCATCACAAACATGGGTCTAGTCATGTCAGTGCTGATCACAGAGTCAATGCAATGTCTGTCATAAAATCACTGAACATTCCACTTAGTGTCACTCCTCATTCATTTGTATCCTTACAATACATGGTATTTTATGACCTTGTCTCAACTTTTCCATGTCTTACAGTAAGGCTTGCAGAGACACAGAGAACAATGCTCTAACTTTAAATAACTCTACAAGAAAAAGCAGTTATGACCCACAGCTTTTTTTAAATTCATCTGTTCACGAGGCAATTTAAGCAAGTTCAGTTTTCAGTCACAGAACTGAGTCCATGCACTTCAGTTTCCTAAAAGGGTCAATAAAAAAGCCTAATAATAAATAATCAACCTCATTTTAATAAAGAAGGAGCAAGACAAGGCTTCTAGGGAGAAGTAATGGGTTAATATTATCTAATACCATCTAAACCCACTCATACAACTGGGGAAATACAGCAGCGCATTTAGGCACATCAGCCTTTCCTGAATTTCACACCTCCTTTGACCAATGTAGCAACAATATTGCTCCTACTAAAAACAAGTATGTTTATTCAAGGACCAGGTTATGGCCAAAAATTAGGCTACCTTTTTGTTATCATCCAGCACAGTGTTCATGTTCTCTATCCAAACTGCATCCACGGGGCCATCAAAGATAATCCACTTGCGATCGTCTGTGGTAGAAGATGCTTGTTTCCTGAAGGCCTTTGCCAGAATTCCATCTGACCACTCGTGACTTACAGGATCAAAACTGCCATACAACTGCCCCATAGTAATGGCTTTGGGGTTAATAACTTTGTATTCAACAGCAAACTCATCCATGGCGTTCGCTGTGTAAAAAGGCAAATACATGAGCTTGAGAATTTGATGGGTTAGTTTTATTCAATAGCTGAACAAGTTGATTCCTGAGGATCCTACTCTAGCTGCTCAAAGCAAAACACCCCAGATATCTGGCATCTAGGTAGCAGTAAATAAGAAATTCCCTTACTTGTATAAGGCAAGAAAGAAGTTTGCTGTAAAAACACATGAAAAAAAAACCAAAAAAGCAGAGCAGCACAGATGTAATGTATTTATGGGAGCTACTTACAATATTCTATTGTAGCTAATCTTTTCAAGAGTCTTATGCACAAATAAAACGCCTAACAAAATTCAGAAAAGCATAAGCTCATTAGTATGGCTTACTGTTCCAGTAGATGTAGACAAAAATACTATCAGACAAAAATACCAGACAAAAAATAGTTCACAGTCAAGAAAGAAGAATATAGGCCAATAACAACCTGGGCGTATCTCAGCTAAGGAAAAATAACATAGAACTGACTTCATTTAATGAAAAGCTTGTGGTTGAACAATGTTACCTGCACACAAGTCAGCCAGGGCCCCAGCCAGCACTTTGTATGAACTGGTCTTCCCACTCATAGGGTCTCCAACAATCATGAAACCATGGCGCACCAGCATCATTTCGTACACCTGCCAGGGACAGGAGAGCCACTCCTTAACATGGCACAAAAGCAGGTGTTACATGTTATGTGAATGAAAATAGAAGTCTCTCTCCTGCACTCAGATGTGACACAACCAAATCTCTGCACTCTGCTGGCTGACCAAAGCCTTAATCCAAACCAGAGGGCAGTCATGCTTTTATGACAATTCTCACTGAAACAATTTAAGAAGTCGTTTTCCCCAGGCATCCTCCCTTTCTCCTTGCTAAATGTCATCCCCCAGCTGCAGCAGCAGCACTGTACAGGGTGTGAGACCACTAACCAGACACTGCAGATCACAGCCCTGAACTGAAAGGGCCTGAACTGAAATCAGTGGTTACCAATGAAGCTGACAAAAACTGCAGCTCGGAGGATCTGGCACATGGTCAGTCCCACAGAGGCTGACTCTGGACTGCAAGAGCGGTAACTTCTTCTGTCACCCCACAAGATCTTGTCAAAGCTCAAGTTGAAGCAAAACCACTATCAAACAGATCTGTAAAAACCCCTAAGATGATCTTTTTTTATCATGTTAAGGCTGATATTTCCTATTTTAGCTTCCTAACCAGTTAACACTACCCCAATTTTAATGAAAGATACAGTATGGTTTGGAAAGCAGCGTAAGACAAGTCTGAACATAAGCCAAAAAGTCTGAACTGCTGTTGGAGAGGCCACTGATGACCCTGGCCTAGGCCACACATTTTTAGCCTTGCCATTACCCTGTCACTAGGCTGCACAAGAAAAAAAAAGGTTAAGTATTGTCTAAAAGGTCCCCAATACTAGTAAAAGGGAGGCAGTGGGCACACAGGGCTGGAAGTGAAGCAGAAGCAAGGTCACCTCTTTCAAGACTTCCCAAGGAACCTGAACAGACCTGGGAACAGAGCCTGACTCCCAGTCCAGCATCCTGTTCACTAGCCTACACTGCTGCAGTTAGTAACAGATTCACTTGAATTTTCTCTCCTGAAGCACAAAGCCCTACAATGTGGCTGCACACATTAGCTCCTTCACAGACTGAATTACAAAATCTCTATGACCAAAGCAGGCTTTTATTTCATGATTTTTACTTAGTAAAAACACCCCATTTGTAATAGTCCATTAATTGGTAAGGAAACTATTAGCTATTCATCATGACACAGACAGTGAATGAAGAGTATTTCTGCTCTCGTGCTTTTCTTCCCCAGAAGTATGTGAAAATAAACCTGAATAATTTTTCCAATGAACCATGGCACTGGTTGAAGATTCAATTTTTCAATATTTTCAGTTAGTGCCTTGATAAATACGTCATAGTCTGGTGTAGGAAGAACCACTCCAGGAAACAGGTCAGATATGATACCCTGTTAAGGAAAGACAGAATAGAACACTATTTAAACACAGGTTAGAAAAAAAAGAAAATTCCCAAGTAAAACAATATTCACACAGATAGCAGAAGCTTAAAACCAAATGTCCTCTGCTGGGCAAAACTAACTTCTAGGCAAACTAGCCATGGAAGTATTCTGTATACATGAAATAGAAATCTGTGCCTGCAGCTCTCATAAACACACTGCTATTGTAAAAGAAGCTCAACCTTTACAAATTTTCCCCCATCAGGATTACACAAAATGATGTGAAAGCAGTTGAAAGAATTTCAGGGATTAAATAGAAAGGTATGTGCTCCAGAATTTCAGAACAGTGACTCTGGCTGGGCTTGTACCCTAGCTTTTCTTCTTTAATATTGATTGCTTTCTAGCTTAACATAATCTTTATTTTCTATTAAAGCGGCATGCAAATAGAAACTTCACCATTTTTATTCTGATCTCAAATTTCTAATTGACCTGAACTTAATTATCCACATCTTTTTTGGAGCACAAAGCCAGAATACAAACTTCAAAGAATGATTTCCACAAATGAAACGGCACAAGATGATTTTTAACAAGATACCATCTAAAACATTTTATAGAATAACTTTAAAGACACCACTGAAACTTCGCTTTTCAAAATAATCCTAACAGAACCAAAGAGTTCCTCCAGATCAGTGGACTGAAATAACTCTTCACTACTATGGCATCATCTAGATCAAACTGTTCTAATTTCATTTCTGTGAGTTCTTACAATGGATCTCATCATCATAAAACCTAAAACACACTGGCTCGATACCTTACCTGAAACAATGGCACATCCTGCGACAAGAACTTGGCCAAATTAACATCCAGCAAAGCCCGAAGCAACAACACACTCTCATTTTCAGTTGGGTACTTCAGTTTTAGGTTCCCCGCTGCTGTCAGGACAGATTTCACCGCACGCATTCCGTAATCATAGTGGTGCTGAGATGACAACTGCTCTGAGCACAAACGGTAAGTGGCAACAATTTTCTGGGCAAGACTGCGGATAGTAAAATATTATGTAGAGTGAAAATATCTCACTACTCAAGGAAAATAATTTACCTTCCCATATACACAAAGTATCTGCAGTGATTCTAAAACACAGCAGCTGACAAGATGGCCCAAGACACCTGGGAAGCAGGACTGTAGATTATACCATACTAGAGAATGTGTGCATCATCTAGGAATTCTGTTTGACATTTTGATACATTTTCCAAATGATTCTGGGTAGAAGTGCACATCTGGCAACATGAGGTGCTAAATCAGAATTGACAAGAAAGCAGGAGATTAAAAAGTGCTTTCTAGAGAACCGAAACATGGACAGCCGTCCATATACACCTCAGACACACATACATGCCATATAGAGGAATGAGGTATATCAGACTCAACTAGAAAATTCAGCATGTCTTACCTCTTAGAGTCCAGAAATCCCATTGAATAAAGTGAAATTTCCCCAATCAAGGCATAATCTGGGACCATCATGGCAACTGTTCGGAACAGTGCCTGTAAGGAAGAAAGTAAGACACCAACTTCTGACTATGGAATAATGTAATAAATTGTGCCTGCTTTGTAAGAATAGCATCTCTCCATAAATTCATGAATGCAAAGAATTTATGAATCATCTGAAATCTATGAGACTACTTTAGAATTCTATTCTATTCTGATCTTATCAAACGGTTCAAGAGGTCTGTGCTAAGCACTGCAGTAACAAATGCTTAGAAAGAATAAATTCTAAAGAACTATGAATAAAGGAAAAGGGAGATGAGATTCATCTCATTTTCATGACAAACTAGCACATGGTGTGGTTAATGCCTTCTAAAAGATCATGCAAAGAAGTGTGGCAATGTTAGAAAAAGAATCAGGACCGTATCCGTCTCTCCATAGTGTCCTAGCAACACACAAAGTTATAATAAATTTAAATTGGGATTGCAAACCCAGAGAATTTCCAGTTAGGGAGAGCACAGTTAAAGCTGTAAACTGGTATCCATGTGATTAGACTGAAACCTTTCTTCTGTGCATTATGTACAACCCTAACTGTTTCCTAAAGCTTGGTGAAAAGCACAGCAGGATACATTTGAACAGGTTATCAGTTGTGCTGGTTTTGTCTGTGGTAGAGTTAAGTTGTTTCACAGAAGCTGACCTGAGCTGTGTTTTGGATTTGTTGCTGGAAACAGTCTTGATAATTCAGAGATGTTTTAGTTATTGCTGAGAAGAGCTCACACAGAGTCAAGGACTTCTCTGCTCCTCACCCCACACACCAGCCAAGAGAATGGGTGCACAAAGAGGGGACACAGCCAGGACAGCTGACCCAAGGGATAGTCCAGAGTATATGGAGTCACGCTCAGCAGAAGTAGCAAGGGAGGAGATCTTGAGAGTGATGATGATTTTCTTCCTTAAGCAACCATTACACATCAGCTTATTACTCGATTGATGACTTTTTTTATTACCATACACTCAAAGTCACAAATTCAGTTTAACTTCTACAAGAAAGCAGGAATTCAGACTTACCTTCAGATTATCAGGCAACTCTGCCCGCCCAGCATAGCCAGGATTCATGGTAATAAACACAGCACAAGTGGGATTAAGAGAGATCTCTGTCCCTTCAAAGATGAATTTTTTGAGTTTGCGAATTATAGCTTGCTGGATGCTAAGTATTTGCTGGGCAACTACAGATAATACTTCAACCTAATACAGACAGAACAGATTGGAAAACATAAGACACTTGGAGAAGTACTATAAAATGGGTTTGTTTACATATTTTGATGGCTGTATTTGCATTTCTCCAGTGAAAAATCACCCTAAGCCTATGTATTAGCTGCCTGTTGAAGGGACCCTCTGAAAGTCAGTGCCACTATTTTCTACTTAGCTAACACAGACTGATCAACAGAGGCTTCCAAAAGCCTCCTCAGGGAAATACCGTGCGCCTGAATGTAGAGATCTAAGTTAGTTGGACAGGAACTCCCTCTGGAGGCCTCTAGAAGCACTCTCCCTTCAACTCAGACACATAGTTCAGGCCTTCCAGAAAAACTGATTCACTCAATGCCCAAAATTGAGGGTAAATAACAAGTAAGGTTTTCTGATTGTTTTAAATTATCAAGGTAACAGAATATTGGAAAAGAAATGCTAATGCTTGAATTCACTAGAAAACAAGCTACATCAGAAAAACAGAAAAATTAAGGAGTTAAAGATACTAATACATACAAAATAGAATTTCATTAAACTTCCACATTTACTAGTATGTATAAATGAAATTTCATCAAAGTAATGATAAAATTTATCCAAAGTACCTAGTGACCAAATTAAACAAAACCAAAAAGACCAGAGCAAGATCAAGGGGAGAATTAGATGTGTCTGTTTACACAGTTTGATAATCTCAGCGACACTCAGCCCTAGTCATTACAGGAATCCCTCCACTGGGCTATGTCTGTCCTGTGCTGAACAGAACAACTGAACAAATGCAACTCCTCCACAGCCGTAGCCTGATTTCTCAAGAAGAAGACAAGAACATTTCTTTCCCAAAAAATGAGTGGCACATACAAAAGAAAAAAATTGTAAAGGAACTTTTTTTTTCAGCTAAATTGACCCAGAACACGATACTTCTGCAACACAGCACAGGTAGGCATGTGCTTCTAGAGCAGGCAGCTGAGTGCCTATTTCTGTGTCACTATCAAAACAAAGAGGCCTCACCACAAGTAAAAGCAGAAAATTGGCAATAATGCCATCATGTCTAAATCTAAAACTTCTTGTGTGTTAAATTAAAGCTTTCTCATTTTATCTGTCTGAGTTAAAACATTACCTCGATTCTATTGAACTCGTCAAAGCAGGCCCAGGCCCCAGCTTGTGCCAGCCCCTTGAAGAACTTGCCCATTGCCTTGTAATCCAGGCCATCAGAGCAATTAAAGACAACACACTACAACAAAAACACAGACAGCATTTCTCAGTATTGCCACAAAGTCCACTATAAAATTCTCAGCATCTAAAACAAGGGAAGGGATTACTGCTATTAATTTAGGATTAGAAAACCAGGATGACATACAGACACAATCCTAAATGTGAACTTGTTACCAGCTATTCCTGTGAATAAGGAACAGAATCAAAGAATCATTAGGCTGGGAAAGACCTTTCAGATGTTCAAGTCCAACTGTAAATGAATAGTGACAAACTAAGCAGCACTTGTTTAAGCGTGGCATTTTAATATCTACATATCCAAACATAAATAGTGGAAAGTGAAAAAAGGGAGTTTTGGTACCTGCTTAGCTATTGCCTTTGCTAGATCTTTTGTTGTTTCTGTTTTGCCAGTTCCAGCAGGCCCTTCTGGAGCACCACCAAGATTTAATTTCAAGGCACCCATTAATGTCCTACATAATCAAGAACACAGGCATTAGAAATAGCAATCTTTAAAGGCAGATTGTTTCTGAATGGATTGATAAGTATTTTCCTATCCAGGCTCTCCTTAAAACAATTTACTTGTTTCTCTACTGACTTCACAGCTTGACCTAAAAACCCAGCACTGTCTCATAAGTGATTCCTAATTGTGGAAGGTCACATTCAGCCTAAAAGGAATCTCAAGGCTTTTGTTACATGCATCCACCTTGTATACCCGCAATTACACAAGCAAATGAACAGTGCCATGAGCAAAATGGTAGAGTCTGCAAAAGGACACATTTCCCTCAAGGGGCACTTGAACTGGCAAGAGCTTGAAACCGGCTTTATGAATTCAGGCAGTCTTTAGAAATGGATGAGAAAGCATAAAGGTTGTTAAAAAAACCTGAGAATCACATTGCTTTTCGAGTGAACGTCTTACTAAAATGAGGTCCCTGTTAACAGTGGAGTGATCTGATTATTTTACAAAGCCCTCATTCAAAGCTTTTGACTCATGTCTTGAGGGCACATCAGAACTGAAATACCAAATGTCTTTGAATATTTCAACCTTGAGGACTGAAGTATTTCCATTACAACCGCTTGCAAGCCAGTGGAGGAAGAGGAAGCTAACTGCATTCGAGTATCTATGAAGGGTTCTATAATTACCTCACTTATCTTACAGACAGGCATACCCAAACTGTGTGTCTTACTTCAGATAAATTAACTGAATTAGGGCTACTGTAGAATTCTTTGCAGTTCCAATACCATGTGCTGCCAGCTCTTTTCAGAAGCACCTTCTTGGATACAGTAGAATCTATTACTCTACTGGTATAGAAACCTATACATTATAAATACTTTTACCATATTCGGGCAAAATCTACAGGAAGATGTTAGCTGCCGAGGTTCCTCCTTCTATTAACTAGAACAAATGAAAGTAAACACAGATCAATCAAAAAAAATGAAAACATTATTCACAGACAATATGTCTTTACCTATAACATCGATCTGTCAGTGGGGTTATAACCAGACGTTGAGAATTGCCCAGATACTCATAACCATATTTCATTTCTGTTGTGATCATTCTCACTATCACATCATTCTCTGCCCAGTAGTATCTCAGCTGAGAAATCCACTGGAAGTCATTCAGATCTGTGACTTTGTCTTCAACCAATTTTGAGACCACGTCACGAGCTGCAGAGTAAGACACAGATTGATTAAAAAATCTAGGCACTTCTACTGTGGTAGTTTACTTGAAACAACTTTTAAGTAAAGTAACATTTACTTAGAGCTATGTAAGAGTAATTCAACATTTAGAGGCTGGTTTTAATGTTAGAGAGGAATTTGCAGTAGTTTTGCATAGGGAATAAGCTTAATTGTAACTAGATTCCAGTGTCTGTTCTAAGTAGATGGGAGACACTTGTGCAGTACTGAGCAGTCCTCATTCTCCCAAAGAACTGAGCAATAACCTGTAAAGGCTGATTCAAGTCAAAGAAAGCATTTTAGGTGCCTGTCTCCAATAGCCCACCCAGCTAATGACAGCAGCACTGCCCCAGACGTCACAGGGGCAGCAGCAGCTGCACATTACCGTGCACATCGATGACAATGAGAGCTCCCAGGGTCAGCCGGGCTCCACTGGACAGCTTTCCTCTCACTAACTCAACGATGTCCCTGATCTGTAGATTGCTCTTCTCCAAGAAATCCTGTCAGAAACAAACACAGGCGCTAATGTGATGCTGTAGCCAGCAGTTCCTAAGCTCCTGTGGGTGCAATCATTGGAGACAGCCTCTCCAACAAAACATATTAATGGTAGTCTGGGCACTACACAAACATTTTAAATTCTCTTTTCTATGCTGACATTTTATTTTAATATGAACACTTCAAAAATATTTATGGCCTGACAGTAGTAGAAGCAGAAGGCTTATCTTTCTTCCTAATGGAAGGGACAAAACTCTACCAGGGAGAGGAGCAGATATTCTTTGTTTTGCTTCCCCCGCCCAAGAAAGGAATGGGCATACGGGAACAAGTCCATTAGCAACGTGGTTTAGTTGGCTCTACTTTAAACACGTGTTGGACTACATAATGTCCAGAGGTCCCTTATATTCTGTGATTCACTGTTCTGTGATTCCTTCTCATTTTTCTTCAGCTATGGATTATTCAGGATTAGTTCTGTCTGGATGTATTGAATAAGATCTTCAACTGGTGTTAAACAATACAGGCAAGTTAAAGCTAAGAAATTCAGTAAGGATACAGAAACAAAAAAGCTATCATTAAAATGTAGTATTTGATGTAAAGTTTATTAACACTTTTCTATTTCAACATTCAAAAAGCAGCCCAAACATTCTATTGACAGAATTAATCTCCAAATAAATCCTCATCCACACAGCTTAAATAGGATCACAGAAAATCACATTGAATTAAACAACAATTATTTCCACTACTGGAGCATGTGTTTGAGTAAAGCCTCAGTGAAGTGATAGTTAAAACTGCTGTGGTGACAGAGGCACAATGAACACGTAAGAAAAGTTTCTTGTATGAAATAACAAATTTGGCTGCTGCACCTTCCTCACCAGGAGAGTCAAGCAATAACCAGAGAAATCAGTGCTGATCTTATCCTACCCCACAACTCCCTGAAGGAGGCTGGAGCCAGATGAGGGCTGGACTCCCACGTGAAAAGTGACAGGACAAGGGCACATAGTCTTAAACTGTGCCAGGGGAAGTTTAGATTGAATATTAGGAAGAATTTCTGCACAGAAAGAGTGATTAGACATTGGAAGGAGCTGCCCAGGGAGGTGGTGGAGACACTGTCCCTGGAGCTGTTTAAGGAGACTGGACATAGCACTCAGTGCCAGGGTCTGGCTGACAACGTGGTTTTGGGTCATGGGTTGGACTCGATGAGCTTAGAGGTCTTTTCCAACCTCATTGATTCTGTGATTCTCTGAAATAACTGCACCCTTCTGTATGTTTTTCTGAGGCTTCCCATGCAGAGACAGGAATTAGAAGTAAAAATACATAGTGTTTAACAATGGTCTGTCACTTTCTGTTTGGTACTTTAATTTACACCAGTATCACTCGTAAGTGAAGCAATACAATTTCCTTCAGTAGGATTCCTCCTGATACACACCAAAGTAAATGGGAACAAACCTCTGCTAAGACCCAAAAACAAAATAAAGCACTGCATGAGTAAATTGCAATATGTTGTTGATTGAGGATCTTCTTTGCTAGAAGGAGCTACTCATTAATTAATCAGAGTTCAGTGCCTAGAAATAGAAAGTTAGGAGAAAATCTTACTTGTAAAGTTTTGCTCGTTATAGCCTCAGACACTTCTTCTGTCCAGTAAATGGATGAAACACAAATAACTGTCTGTCCAGGCCACTGAAGTACCCACTCTTTTCGAGGAACCTTAAACCAAAAGATCAATTTCAGACACAAGAAGCATATAAACACATTAGATTATGGCACTGATAACAATTACTTTCCTCAAATGTCTTTTGTCTCATGCTGCAAATAAATGAGAATCAGCAGCTAAAGCTTTAATACTTTTATTTCACGAAACTTCAAAATTAAACAATTAAAGATTGGTACTATTGAACAAGAGCTGGATTCCACTTAGCTTCAAGCATGTTTACCTGGTTAAGAATTTGAGCAACCTATTAATGTATATTTGTTTGTGAAATCTAACTTATACCATAGTTCAGGAACAATTACCTGGCTATATCCTTTTATGCTGTCTTGAAGAACTTGTCTTACACTGGCCAACATCATTTCTTCTACTTGCAGAAGCCATTTTTCTACCATGCCCTTCAAGAAAGAAAAACAGTTAAGAGTTGATACACATTTCCTAATTGCATTCTTCTTCAATGCCAAATTATTTGAGATGTGTTAGGCTTAAATATGCTTTCTTCAGATCTGGGTATTTTATATAAAAGGAATAAAGGTTGAAATTACCCAAAATCTGACTGGTAATACTGTAGTTTACACTGTCTGAAGGCAGGTATATTAAGCTAACTCGAATGACAACCCAGATAAAGAAACAGCTGGATATGTTTCATATAAGCATAAACAAAAAACACAGATTGCATGATCAGCTAAGCCTGCTCATTTTAACCCAGGGCATGCCTTGTTCCTGCAGGATTAAGGGAAAAGAGTATCTGTAACTCACAACATGCCCCACCTTCCAGAGGAATTTACTGCAAAATTGGTACGTCTTACTCCTTTTTGTAGGAAATCCTTTTTATTTTAGAATACCAGTCTGCACTCTCACGTCCTAAACTCCTTTCATGATGTGATCCTAAATGGTTTAAACCTAATTCCCTCAAAAACATGCACTTTATGCAATGTATTCTGTATTAATCTAATTTCATATAGTAAAATTAAAAAAAAAAATTACATTTGCTTTCATTGGATAGATTTTATCTATGAAAGGAACTATTTCTTTCTCTGAACTGATCATGCCAATGATCTCCAGATCCTCTGTGAACTCCAGTTTAGCAATTCCTTCAAAACACTTCTTTAAATGTGGTTGTACTCGAAGTGGATCCTTTGTTTCAGACAGTATTTCAAGCAGCTCGTCGTTAGACAGGAAAAAGAATCTGCCAGAAAAACACAATTACTTTCCAATCATGAAAATTGCCATTAATAATCTACTCATACAATTGGTTTTTTTGTTGCTTCTGATACTAGTGTATCAGAGAGGAAATTATTATCTCAAATCCCTTTCCTTAAGCAATTTTTAACCTTATAAAACTCATCACATCTGTTTTTTCAGAATTTCAATGTGACCATCTTTTTATACAAAGGAAGGATAAGGGTTCTCAGACTCAGGCAGGGAAGAGCAGATGGCTCCAGCCAGCCATTAAGTACCCTGCAAAAACCCTGAATCCTGCTCCTCGTGGTCATGTACAGCTCCCACGGATCACACACCTCTAAAGAGGGTGGGGCAGGGAGATAATTGCATATCAGCCATGGGAAGGTAGCAAGCTCCTTCAAAAATACCCTGTAAGTTATAATGCCTTTCCCAATCAACGTTTCCATTGTGATAGACAGATTGCGCCTCCCCATCCCCACCTGTTCTGGCATTTCACAACTGAGGAAAATGAGTTATGGCTGGAGATGAGAACAGCTTTTCATTTTTCACTGCATGTGGCTGTGTCCCACATATGTTCATAAAATGAGGCTTTTAAGTTCAGTTGTAATGGTTTGAGTTTATGGCTTCTTGTTTTTAACTTAGGCCTGTTTAATTAATTTACCTTGGGAAAAATAATCTTTTCGACTCCAAGTAAGTATTCAGCCCCTTTTGAATGTCCTCTAAGAGAATATTTGCTTCCTGAAGTCTGTCTAACATCTTCGGTTGTTCAGTTGCTACAAGTACCTTTGTGTCTTTCACCTTTGTAAAAACAAACACATAGCAGAAACTGCTAAAAATTGCTATAAGTTTTACATTAAAATTGTTAGCATCAATCACATATGCTGTAGGAGGCAAAAAAGCTGTAATTCTTTTCTGTGGTGTGCTTTCATTAAATATGTTTGCATTATTTGATAGTTTTGCTTTTTAGACTGTCAATGTTACCAACTTGAACTTTATAGATTTAATGAAGGAAATATCAGCAAATAAGATCTTTGGCACTTGCTCCTGTGTCTTGAGCTTGCTACACACCCAAATAAGTTCTGTCAGAGACACAGCATGCAACAATTATTCCCTGTTCTCTCTGATAACACTCCTCTTCAGAGGTTTCCACTTCAGCACAGGCCTCATCATTCACAGTCTGAGCTGTTGGACAGGTCTCAGCTCCTATTTAGTTACACTGATTATTTCAACACCTTTATCACACAACCAGACACTCTCAGCATTTCTGACAAACATCTCAGCTCACACCACCACTGTCTGGCCTCTTACTCCTTGTTTACATGGAATTGAACAGGTTACCAAATTGCACTTCTATCCCCATTATCTTAACCTGACACACTACCATGACAGTCCATATTCACTAAATTTTTGAATAACCATGTTGTCACATACTAGAGAACAATCACACATACACACACACAAAAAAGTGTGTATACCCTGTAAGTCTAATGCAAGCTCTCATTGTATCCAGACAAGGCTTTGTGCCTTGTCAGTGAAGTCATAATCCAATCTTGAAAACACAAATCATTCATCTTTCTACCTAATTCTGACCATTTAGCCATAAGATAGCTAGAAAATTTAGAATTCATGTTCCTTGAGCTATAATTCACCTTTCAACACCCAGCCTTTAGAGAAATCTCAATTCAATAATGATGTAATCTACAATTTTACTGCAAGACTAGAATTTGTTGGATTTTAGTTAAGTATTTTCCACTCCATTGAAACAAATACCCAACTGCAGAAAAGAACAGTGTATGCACATGTAATGATCATGTTACCAGATGTGCATAAAAATGCATAATTTATGACATTTTAGCACTTACCACTTCTGTCATAATGTTTTTCCAGTAGGAATCCACAATCTTAAACTTTCTGCCCTCTTCAGGCATTTGAGCTATAATGTCTTTGGAACTAAAAATTGGTTCCAAATACAACCACGTTGCCTGACATTTTAACCAGCTATCTATAATATCTTGCATTAAACACAGCTTATCTTTCCAAGCCTGCAATGAAAACATTTAGTAGTTAAGCAAAATTACAACAAGAAAATAATAAAAAAAATATGAAAGTGTTCTTAGTCAACAACTCTCTAACATCTTACTGTGTCAAAATACCTTGAAGCACTTGGGGAAAGCATATTATGAGACATGCAAGCTCAACCAAACTGGCTTTTCCTTACCACACATTCAGCTTCTATTGGTTTGATGAAGGGAGAGCCACACACTGTCTGAGTCTTAACAATGTGATCGTCCAGCAAGAGCTGGATGTCATCCACTGACGACAGGATGTTGGTGTCCTGTGAACACATCACATTTTGGTAAGTCAAATGGCAGTCATTTTATTTCACCACTCATTCAGCTTCCTGTTTCCCCCTTCTCTATGATGTGAAGATATCAAATGGACTCTCTTCTGTACACCTCTGTTTCAAAGGTACAGAGACAGATTGTTTGTGATAGGAAGCTGGTGCCTTCTGACCCAATCTTTTGCACTGAGATTCTTGTTTCTTCTGGGCAAGTTAAAATTTCGCTGCTGTCTAGCTTTCCATACAATACTGGGGAAGTCCTCAGTCTTGCAGATTTGTTAGGATGAGTATTTGAGATCACAAGCTGTCCAGATACTAAAGTCCAGATAGAAAGGGTTATAATAATGGAGTCATTTGCCTAGCTGTGGGCTAAGATACAACTTCCCATTGCACCACAATGAATTAGCAGCAACATCCCTTTAATATTTCTCAATTGGTATTCAGAATCAAGGGAATTCTTTTCAGATATATACATTTTGATTTGGTGTTTACTTACAGTATCCCTGTATTTCACCAAACTGAAGTACACATCGACCCACTCCGATTTCATTTTCTCTATTGATTTCTCTAAGGAATACTCCTTACTTGCAGCTGCTCCAACAGGTTCTATTCTAAATTGAAATGAAACATACCTTTGAAATGTTTTTGTAACATAGCTGAAGAGCAAAAAAAAAAAGCAGTTGTAGGTAGAGTTGCATATCAGACTACCTTTCATAATAATTTGTTAATATTATCACAGACTCTTTCTTCAAGGAATATTTTTCTACTTCCAGCCTCACCAAGTTAGAGATATTAATTGGAAGACAAATACAGACAGAAAATTCTGAATGAGCAAATTAAGAGATTTAGGAATACAACTGGATTTTTATGCCTCTGTGCTACAAGAACAACTGGCAGTTCACACCTTGATAAACATAGCTGATTTTACAGCATGTTCTACCAGCACACAAAACCCCAAAAGAACTAATATTTGGCATCTGAGCCATGAAATACAATGTCTAAAAAATGAGGCTAGATTAAACTTCTTACTGTTCAATAAATTTTGAGAGTCCACAGTCCAATATGTATTTAAGGTTAGTGTTTTCATCCGGTTTGATCTCACATCCTACAATTTCACTAATCTGAAAATAAAGTAAGAAATAAATCTATCATCAAGATGCACTTTTGTAAAATACTTTCAAACAGCAAGCAACAAATTCTAACAAAGTACTAATGCAACACCCTCATTTGCTTTTCTGCCATAAATTATTAATTTAAAGAAGCTCCTGCCTGTGGCATTACAAATTTCAAAACTGGATCTATCATGTCACAGGTTAAAAGATATTGGACTGTCAGTTTCTGTGGCAGAATATTTCCACAGTTAAAGCAGAGTTTGAAGTACCTGCTTCCAGTGTCTCTCCTTCATTCCACGATTGCAGGCAATTGACAGGACAGGAAGATGCTGTTTAAATTTGTCAAGCTTGAATTTCATGGATTCTGCCATGCGCCGGGGCACAGGCACATCTGGGAAGCTCTTACTCAGTTTGTACATGGTCCTCCACATATTTCCAACCTCTTCACTAATTTCATCAGCATTCAGTTGCTGAAGAGATCCTGAACACAGCAGCATAAAAAAAGCACAGCAGGCACATCAGCACAAGGAGATTCCCAGGGTGGTTTAGTTACAGCTATTTTAAATCATTGTCCTCTAACTGGAAATCAATTGCGTTACAAAAAATTATCTTAATGCAAAATCCAAGTCAGTAACTCTATTTCACACTGTTTAACGGCATTTATTCCTTGAAATTATTTTCTCACAATTAATCAACCCTCTCAGCTTCTGCTTAACTAACTGCAAATGACATGTTTCATCAAATGAACATCAAAGCCTCACCATTCATCCATTCCTCAGATTTGGTATGGAAAGTATATGCTGTTACCCAAAGCTGCTCAAAGGGTTCTTTGGTTGCAATTATAGATTGCAAGAGAGGAAATTGAGTCTTCTCCCGCCCAAGCAAATCTTCTTCATAATTAATACCCTTTAAGGGGAAAAAGAAAAGTTCCTATTGTTGTTTAAACTTTTAAACAGACAATATTGAACATAATTATTTCACATGTCCTAAAGTCAGACAGATCTGTTTATATAGGCCTGTGGATTTTAGCTGCATAAGGTAACAGTGTTCTTGAAAATTCCCCTGTTTTTTTCATGGAATCATAGAGGTTTTTTCCAACCTAAACCATTCTAAGATCAAGTCCAATGGTTAACTCAGCATTTGTGGGTATCTTTTGCTACTCAAATAAATTTTAAAATCCAAATCCATTTTAGAATAAGATAATGTACCATGGAATTCAGTGAAAACAAGGCTCACAAGTTTCCAATCCACTGTGAAATCTGAATGTAACCTCCTCAGATAGAGAGCTTGTAGGATTTTTTTTAAACTCGTGATTTGTTGTTTGGTTTTTGTTTTTTTTTCTTGTATAGAATTATCTGGGAGCTCCCACCAAAACAAGTGTTAATTTCTGTGTTTATTCATGGTAAGACACTGTCTTTGTCCAAAAGATTTTACTGTAAAAAATCCATGTACAAAGATTTAGATCTTAAAAAAGTATTGCCTTCTTCATTTTACAGGTAGGGAGGTGAAGCACAGAGAAATGCTGTCTGAAATGCAGACACTGGATTTAGATTGAGTCCTGAGTCTGTGCTTTTATAATACCAGTAGGCTTTTCATAAAATCATTCAATATGAGCTGCAGGCAGAAAAAAGATGAAGATCCATATTCCAAGATAATATTTAAATTCATGTATTCACCGAGCTAATTGTCATGTCATTTAAATTGTGTGGATACACCTCTCATTGTGATCATGCATTAAGAAATTTAGGCTTAATTAGTTGTTCTGATCTACCTGTAAGAGCATATCAGTGCTGTTAACTCACACTAATTAAATATACTAGATGCCTTTAAATCAGATTAATAGTGTTGATGTGTAAGACAACCAATTTATTTAAATTTTAAACTCATTTAATTGATTCCATTATTTATTTTGTGTGGGACTTAATTAAAATCTTCACCCTTATGGCTCCATATATGGAGAAATCTCATTGTCTCACTGTGATTTAGAGGATTAATTAAGCCTCGCAATGCCTGAGAGATCTCTCAAAGACAAACATTCTCATTTCCCAGCAGAGTCACAGCTAAGACAAACTGTTCAACTTAGGATGATACAGTAAATTGGATGGAGAGCCCTGAATAGAATCGAGAAATCTTGGTCTTCATTTGTTTCTTAGCATTTGAAATTCCTGTTATATGTTAAAATGTATATTTAATGCCTATCGGCATTAAATGGAAATTATGCAAGCAGTTGAAAAACATTTGGGTTTAATTAAAGAACAAGCAGAGGGACTGAAAACACAGCTCCTGTGCACAAACCATTTTTCAGGGAAAATGCCAGCTCCCTTATATTCTGACTGCCAACTCTGTCAGAATTGTTTTCTCTGGATAACATCTTGGTACTACTGACTGCTTGGAAACAGTCAAATTCAGTATGTCAATTTTAAAAACTCCCTGAATCTTTTTCTCCAAAATCTGCTCTTCAGCTCAGTAGTTGGGACAAATAAGCACACAGGCACAAGAAGGTATTTGCCACATCTTTGTGAATTTGGAAATTTTAAAGCCATCCTATCAATATATGGCCAGAACCCTGAAAAGAAAATTGGGGCAGGAACCAAACTTTTGCTCATCCAGCATGTTGTAACCCACTCCATACTCGATTAATACATACTAACCTCAAATTCTGTTAGTGCATTATCTATATTCTTATTTAACTTTTTGAAATTCTCAACATTCTTCCTCAATTCTTCGGCAGTCACGATATCCCCCCGCTTTTTGTAGCTTTCTACTTCTTTATGATAACCTTCAAGAGTTTCCTTAAACTGGGAACACCTAAGATAAAGATAGGTAAGGTAATATGACATCGTGTTTCATTCCTTTTCAGGTTGCAATTATTTTATTAATTACAACAGGCACTGTCACATGAAATCTGATCTCAATACTAGAGTAAACACAGACGCCAGTGAAAGCTCACTAATCAGTTCTATCAACCTATGCCATTCATAGGATTAGAATTCAAGGCTCATTTTCCAAACCTCACAATTGATTTAATTTACTTACATCTGCTACCTCTACTACCTGGAGAAAATAAAGGAAGAGTGAAAACAATGTAACAAAACTACGTGTACTGCTGTACTAATCAATATAACAACATAAAATTATTAATATTCTGGACCAATGCTCCAATATTCTGGACCAATTCCTCCTTTCAGATCTATTCAAGTATAGAGATACTCAAATCCACCCTCATCAATAGTATTTTTCAGAAATCTCCATAATACTACAAGCTAGATTTATATTTTACTTTCTCAGGTTCCTTTCAAATTTTCCTTCTTTGAAATTATCTCCCTTCTACTCATACTAAGATTTTTATTTTCTTTAAAAATACCCAGTGAAAAAAGATTACTTAACACCATACCTTTCCATCAATGCCATCTCCACCTGAGTCCTCCTTTCAGTCAACAGATTTTTACTGCTTTCAAATACTTTCTTAATCTCATCAAGCCAATGGAAAATTCTGCTGTTTAGGTTTATATCATCATCTAAAATAAAAAATATAGTCACCTTTAAGAAAATACCTTTAAACCAATGATTTAATAGAATGGTTATTATATAATGGACTGGCTACTAACAAGCAAAATAGTTAAACTATGTTTGGGAATAAGCAAAGAAACTGGTTACTGGATTATCTTCACTGCAAAGAAACTCTTCCCTAAAACAAGTCTGATTGACAGCAAAACTGTAAAATCAAGTTAAGAATGTGAAATTCTCTAAATAAAATGTTAACTAGGCAGAGACAGTTAGTAAGAACAGTTATTCCAGAATATCAATTCCATTCAACTACACACAAAGAGATCACTCCTAACTAAAGGCATATTATACCTATATAAGATGGATAAATCTTTAAACCATTTCTAGTCCTCAATCTGTAAATGCTGAATTATTCACAAAAGCTAGAGCATCACAACTACAGGAGGAGCACACATCTCCATCTTTATATTTGTCTGTTTGTTCAGTGAATTAAGGACATTGTAACTAATGTAGGACACATGCTTATAAGTCCAGCTACAGAGAAAATGTAATTATGAAATACTGCAATTGCAAACACTCCAGTCCAAAATGTAACAGAAAATTTTGGATGACTTCCATAGGCATCCTAATTTTTATCATAAATGAAGTCCAATAAACACGACACATCCTTTATTATTTCTAGCACTATCTGATCCAAGAGTGTGTCCCACTTAAGTGTCATCCTGACACTAGAATAGGTTTGCATTCATTTAACTGCCCGTCCTTTTTAGGTGCAGCAAATAACAGACTGCATCTGTAAATTGCATTTTTGCTTTGATAAAGATGCCAACTAAAAGTAACTTCTACAGACGTATCTTCAGTCTTAAGAGTACAGCTTTTATATTGAGTAAGAACAGCAAACCATGACAGCAAAACAACTAAAGGCCTATTCTGATCTAATTCTCAGTTCTCACACTTTCTGCATGCTGTCATAGAGCCTTTGGCACGTGGCTTTTTGGATGGCTTTTATCTGGACAATTTTTATTTAATAACATAGAGGTGTCCCACCATTTGGCCAGACTAAATACCATCGACCTGATAATACCTAAAACACTTTAAAAAGCTCTGTCTATGCTGTGTGCCATTCCTCTACCATTCCTTGATGCACTGGTGCATTTTGGGCTCTATGGAATCCTTTTTATTTCCTTTGTGTCTCTTTTGGAACTTTCCATTAGCACCCTAGAAGGTGCAACATTTAGGCATGCAGTGCCCGTTATCTACATATAAATATACTTATATGGAAATTTATATTCTGTAGTTAGACATACCAGAGAGATAAGCATAGTCCATGAGGACTTGCAGTCTGCATGCTGCTTTGTCGAGCTCCTTGTTCAGTTTAACAACAGTAACTTCACTGGATTTCTTTAAGAATGCTTCATATTCCACTAATTGTTCAGTGCTCTGAGGCACCTCACTCATTCTCTTTGCAATGAAGTTAAACTCCTCACAAATTCTTCAACAAAAAGAGAACAGATGTATCACTGGGATTGTAAATGAAGAGAGAGGTAAATGAAGATCTGGTAAAAGGATTCTGTCTTTGAAACAAAAACATTAAATTTCTTCATATATGGAACTTTTTTCTTTTTTTTTCCCGTGGGTTCTAGCAAAGGTTCCCTGTTCAGCCAGGCTGCCCTTCTTGCACTTGTCTGATCAGCACTAAAAAGCCCAGCAGATGAATAAAGGTATCTCATCCACAGATAGACAGCATCGATCCAGGCAGACAGCAAGAACCATCCATACAAACAACAGGTACCTTTGATTTAACTGTCTGTTTTCCACCACTTCAAATTCAATCAAGGTGTCTTTGAGATTTTGGGTCCGATTGCAGAGTTCCTCATTCAGTTGTAAAGCATCCAGACAGAACATGGCCAGAGGAACAGTGACATCCATAGAAGCAATCTCTCTTTTCAGTTCTGTGAAGCTGTCAATCTTCTAAAAACAGAATATAATACATCTGTTATTTTTTCCTAAAAGTCTATAGCTGAAAACTATGACACAAATAATAGTTTCCATCCAACAAACTGGATCATTTATTCCAAACAAAAGAAGGAAAACACATTTTTATCTTTCCAAACACCTGCTCATATCCACAGATTCCAGGGCTGAAAGCTTTGCACAGTAATTTGCCATAGTAGGGAAGACCCAAGCTGCCTAAGGAAGCATTTAGCCATATGCTAACTCAGGGATGCAAAGAGAAGAGTAGACAGACTGACTGAGGACAAGAAATTCAAAAGACAAGCAAGCTGGAGATCGACCAAATATTCTGGGCAGCCTTTCTGCTAAGAAAGAACAACAAAACGCACAAAAGAGGGTTATAAAGAAACCACCTCCTACCTTTGCACAGCAGCCCTACAGTAGGGGGCTATGTAAATTGAGCACTATTCCCAAGGGCAAAATAAGTGATTTGTTCTTTAAGAGCAGAGTTAGGAAGTCATGTGCGATGTTTTAGCAGCTGTATGGACATGCTGAAGTTGTCAAGAACATATTACCTCAGTTAAAGCATCTAAAGAAGGACTTTTTTCCAAAAATTTTGCGACATCTTGCCGTGATTTGTTGTTCAACAGATTGCTGTACTTCCTGTACACATTTAAATACCTTAAACACAGAAGACCACAAAAACAAACATAAGTTTCTAATGCAAAGTTTATCTGTAGAAAGAAACAAATACACTCAAACTGTCTATTTAGTCAAATGGACAGAGTTATGAAACTGAGGGTTTGGAGGGGCAATGGAGTTACCAGCCAAAACTTACTTCTTTGGACCCAGTATGTTGCTTTCAAAGATCTTTTCAAGCTTATTTATATACTCTAAAAACAATGACTCGTGTGGTTTGACTGTACTAAGAGTGAGATCACATCTTTGTAATTTCGGAAACAGAAGTTTCTCTACCTGAAGGAAATAATTACAATTACTGTAACAAGACACAGAATACAAAAACAAAACAAAACAAAACAAAAAAAAAAAAAAAAAAAAAAAAAAACAAACAACAACAACAACAACAAAAAGGGTATTTTATTACTCATTCACCTACCACATTAAAAAAATCATTATTTGGTAAAAACAGTGCAATGTGAAAAGGCTCTGACCTATAATTAACACTTGGTTAATCACATAGTTTGCTTGGGAAAACGATATGAAAATCAAACCAGTGCTTCAATATAACTTGAATCTGAAAAATATTTCTGTAACCAAAAAGTTTGCACAGTTCATGATTCACAATCCTCATCTTTATCTTCTATTTTTCAGTCTTCAGCCTCATTTGTAACTTTTTATATTGTAGATAGTTTTTATTAATATCGTATTTTGAATGCAGCTATAACTTATCCAGTACCTTTGGGAGTTCCTCAGCACTCTGCAGGATCTTCTGGAAGCAATGACTGATTAAATCCCAACATGCTCCCAAAGGTGGCTCAAAGACAATATCAGGCTCTTTCACACAGAGTTTGACTGTGAGTATCTGAGATAGGAAGAACTGCACTCCTCGATACGGTTCTTTAAAATCATTTCCATCCTTAGGGGAAAGAAGGAAAAATTTACGCAACAAGGAAGTGAGCTATAGGAATGAAAATTTTTAAACTGTTCCAACTTCCCAAATATCCTTACTACACAACACCAATGGGTTGTGTATCATCTTCCCTGATATTCATACAAAACAAGATCTCATGGTGCCGCCTCCTAAATTAATCTATAAAAGCTGCAATTAAGAAACTGGATTTAAGCCTAAATGCCTTTTCTCTTAAGTAACAGAAATAAAGCATGAATTATCATACAAAACAGAATTTCTAAAAAAGTAGTTATCTATAACATCTATCAGAAATAAATTCTAGAATCTAGTTTTAATTTGCTTTAGTTGTATAGTCAGTAAGAACTGCACTGCCCCTAAATTGCCTTTATAATAATGGAGTCCTAATCCATGACTAGATTCATAATGCAGATGTTGTAATAAGTAAAAAAGGAACAAAACAAGCAACAAAACAAATAAAAGAGCCAACCATCAGCCACACAATCATCATCCAGCTGCAAAACTTAGTGGCAAGACTTACTGCAAGGTCTGATAGTAAACTGCATTCAATTGATCCTCTGCAATTCAGTATTTAACCCACCACATCTATTCATTTTGTCTTATCAAGGTAGGTCCTGCGTGATCCTATATTTAAAAATCTCATTTCATCAAAGAAGCAACTTTATGGTAGCCAAATAGCCAAAACGGTGGTAAAACCTCCCAGAGTGTAATAGTTATTGTTATAATTCTGTGCATTACTTTAAATAATGCAGGGCACTCATTGGGTATAGACAGGGACACCACACACATAAATCACCTCTGCAAAGGATTACTCAGGACTGTGCACACTTTTATCTTCAAAGGGGATCATTTATGTGCTTGCAGAGAAATTCTGTAACTGATTAAGACCAAAAAAAATAAACGAAAAATAAACTAAACAACTAAAATAAATGCGCACTCACTCAAAACTGAGCTGAAATCTGCTGTAAACTGTTACTTGTAAACTGTTACTAGACCTGTCAACTGATCATTCAAGTCAGCAGTTCTTGATCATGTAAAAAATCTGCTGAGTATACACAAGTCTTTGAAGGATACAGCCATTTTTTATGGAGGCAAGAGCCATTTAGGACATTTTAACCTTCAAAGAGCACTTGACATTATGGCTATATTAATTATCCCCATGTAAGACAGAAAACTATACATATACCTGGCAGCACATACCTTGTGGATCATGAAAAACGCAAGAAGATCTTCTAAGGAGTTAATAACCATCTCACGCAATTGTAACGACATCAGAGCTGACACAGAACTAAAATAGCTTTCAACTTTCTCAGAGGAATCAGAGTCTGTTTGAGGAGCAAAATGAAGCCACATATTTCTCTGATCGATGAAAATAGATGCACAAGTTGGGATCCACCTGCAATGAGATAGTACAAAGTTTTTAACGACTTGTCAGTCTTACTTTGCACTTTGCAATGAAAACTAAACTCAGAAACTACCCAAAGAATGAGTAAAATCCAAAAGGGTAGAAGAGAATTGATAATTAGGTACCAAACAAAATTGTATCTTCCAGGACTTAGAGGAAATCTGAGTTTTAAAGCTAAGGATGCTTTTTATAATGGACAACTATGATTAGTTTAAATTAATAGTAATAGACAAAATAATAGTAAATTATATTGTTTTATTGATTATGAAACAATATTCAATTATTAGCGTTATTGAGAAACAAGTTTGGAAGATATCTCAGGCCGCAGAATGCACACACTTTCTATCACGTGCCTCATAAATTCTCCTTCTTAAACTGACTGATTTCCATAATTTAAGGAAAAAAAAAAATCCATCACCATTTTTACAGATATAGAATCCACTCCTCTCATGGTTAGAAACCCTCTGAATTCCAGTCACCATTTATTCATAGTTTATTACCATTTATTCTTGTACAAGCACTCTTGCAGTTCCCAAGGCTCTGACAGTATCCCGATGTTTATTCCTCTGAGGGCTGTTCACCCCTTTGTTTTGGCAGCCTTGTGGCTGGGACTGGTGTCTAAGATCTATTTTAAAAATGGGCCTTCATGTAAAGTCAGCCCCTGAGTTATTCTACTTAATCTACAGCTCCCAGAGCTGGTACTGACTTGTTCTCAAGGATGTCGCGAGCTTCCCCACAGTGCCTCTGAATGATGTCCTCGAACTCGGCAGGCGGCAGCGGCAGGTCTCCGCAGAGCATCTCTGCAGTGCGAACAAACCGCACGTGGCTGTACCTAGGGAAGGGAAACACGGAGGACATCCTCATGGAATACTGCTTGAAAAATAAAAATCCACAAAATACAGTCAGGAAGGCCTCAGGTGTATTAGAGACACTAAAAATGTAATTTCATTTATAAATATCACTCCATCGCTAAGCTGTCCAACAAGTGCATTTCTGATTGGGAACATAAAGGGTTTCACAACTTTCAGTTGTACTTGTTGTATTCAAAACCCTTAATTCATTGCTAAAATTGCCTTGTCTTTTTCCTAGATTCATTAGTGCATCCAGTCATTAAAGAACATACAGAATGACACCTACTGCTTCTATGCCATATTAATAAGTAGCTATCCTGACTAATCTATGGGGAAAAAAGAGAAATTTCAGCAGCATGGCATATATCACAGCGTGTAACATACAAGCTTAAATTCCTGCAAATGTTTCTTAAATGCAAATACACCTCTCAGAATTACTAATTACCATATTTAACTCCCTAAGATTACACATCTCAATCTTCAAATGTCCCCAGGGCAAAATTCAACTACAAACATTTGAAAGGTATTCCATTTTAAGAATTAATTTTGTTCATATCAGCAACCAGGATGAGAATTCCAAATCACCAGTTACCTAAGCACTGAATCTTCATTAATTAAAATTAAAAATTATAATTTTATTTTTAATAATTAATTTATTATTAAAATTAAATTTCAAATTTAAT
The DNA here is from genome assembly GCF_015227805.2 of Hirundo rustica. Classification (NCBI taxonomy): domain Eukaryota; kingdom Metazoa; phylum Chordata; class Aves; order Passeriformes; family Hirundinidae; genus Hirundo; species Hirundo rustica. Next base: position 9,050,603 of record NC_053464.1, read on the forward strand.
AACAATTTTATTAAAATAATAAATAAATATATTGTTTAAATTTAGGCATAGCGCTTTTTAACAAAGGGGATGATCTTTTCACAGCAGGTAACCTGTTCATTCAGCAATTGCAGGAAATAATCATTTTATGCTGAAATTCTTAGAGGCTCAGAAAAAAGAATTATTTAGAGAATAAACGTATTTTGCCACTCTGTATCTAGTGGCTCCCCCAGGATCTCTGTAGCATATGTAGAGAAGTCAGCAGATCCACTCTCTAACTAAATCCTTAAATAAAAACATGTTGAATTTCATTAGGATCCTATGAACAAGCCATCTTACTGAGAGAGCCAGAGCTCTTGCAAAGTGAGCATCAGAGAATTCACTATGAACAGATTGCTTTCATTCCAACTTTTCGTTTCTTTGTAAGAGCAGTGCCATGGGACCGGGGCACAGATAACTCTGCGGGGAAAAGGGCGTGGGGTGCTTCGAATAGACAGTCTCTTCCTCTCAGCTGGATCCAGCAAGACATAATCAACTAGAACAAATCATATATATCATGGTTAGACTGCACACATAGCCAAAACCTACATTCAAAGCCACTATATCTTCATAGTTCAGGAAACTGTAGAATTCCGCGCATTTAAAACTAACACGGTCATACAGTTATTTGTATGTTTTTAGCATAAGATACAGTACAATAACCAAATTAAAAATTTGACTCTATAATTACTTCAGAAAAAAAAAATTAAAGAAGAAAAAAAAGAGAGAGAGAGAGAATTTGTCCTGATTCTAAAAATGGGAGGCAGGAGAAACAATTTCTCATTCCGTCTCTCCGCCTGATAGGATGTAAGGTTTCATAAAGAGATATTTGTTGAAACTGGAATGCTATATAGCATGATCACAGGATATTTTCTCTCACAGATCTACTGTAGTTCTACTGATCCCAAAGGAATTCTCCATGAATGCTAAGAATAGAATGGAGATTTGCTTTCAAAGTACAGTAAATGTCTACATACTTGGAACTGCTCAGAGACCGTGAGTCTTACCAGTGGCTTTCATGAGGCCAGTACAATAGTCTGCCTTAATCTCTTCTTTTAAACCTGCCAGGAATTTCTCCAGCTTTGGGCTAGGAAGAATGTGAGCTGGAATATGTTTTAAAATTTTTTTCACCACTTCCTTATCCTGAGGTGCCAGCATGTCTTCTCGCACTCCATTTTGTATGTAGTGACAGTACCGCTAAAAAGTTTAAAAGATGACGCTTATTGTATGAATTTTGTGACAGATAATTAATTACTAGAGAGTATTTTTAGCTTTTCTATCACTTGAGCCTTTTCTGTAATTGAAAGTTTTTGAATATAATGGATTTTGGGTATCTGTCTATGCTCCTTTTAAATCATTTTACATCACTTTACATCTTTACAATACTTCCAACCTGAGAGCAAACAGACAACTAGAACTCAGTTCAGCACATTAAATTACTGATCAAAAAAGTACTAGAGAACAACGTGAGAGGTTATGAATTTGGGGAGATACTCAACCTGCATGCCCTTTACAACAAAAATCAGAGTAACAAGCAAATGAAAAAGGAGTTGACAATATTTAACAGCAGTTTGCTATACTGAGTATTTACATCTCCTAATCCTCATGCACTGCCTGCTTTTCTCAGCTACCTTTTAGCAGAGAGTTTCTAGATACCTTGCAGATGATTTCTGCTGTTACTTTCCCCTTAAAAAGAAATTATATAAATACCTCTATATCATCACTTGAAGGTAGCTTCTCTCGCTTACTTATCTCCTTCTCATGTAAATCCATGAGAGCAAATTGTTCTTCTGGGGTCAGTGGCTGGTTGTCTGTATAGTTTATGACATGCAGTTCAGGTGTATGAGCAGGTACGCTCAGTGAAATGCGATTCAAACTCTTTAACAAAGAACTTTTGAAAAAAAAAGAACACAAGTTTAGTGAATAAAGAAGCAGTAATGCTTAAGGACAGATGACAAAAAACCACTTGTGCCACACTGAGGACAAGAATGACCTATGGAAGTATTTAAATTATTCAATTAAAGAAACCCTCATTAAAATTTCATAATACAATATACTACTTTAACATAAAGGATGTAATCATGCAAAAAGCCCATATCACCCAGACAGGCAGCATTTTACAAGCAGTTCTACAAGAGTCACACCTACTAGGACAGTTATGTAGGTAGCCCAAGATCTCCACGGATTTTCACGTGATTATCTTACTAAAATCTTGTGACACAAAAGCCAGTTTTAATGCACATACATTTTTTGTAAGGACTTAACATTTCATTCTTGGATGCTTAACACAGCATTCATTAAAAGAAATATTAAATCACAACTGAAACCAGGCTCACTGTAATAATCTGTATCTTTATAACATTACAGGAAGTTACCTGTCAGAACTCCATCGCCGCTTTTTCCTTGCAGCTTTAAACACCAGTTAAGAAAAATCACATACAGATATGTTTTTCCAATAAGATATTGTTTCATACTGGTGAAAAACAGACCTAAGATAATTCATCACATAATGAAATAAGAAAAAAATACAATGTCACAGAGAAGCACTGCATGTGATTATTTGGAGGGATAAACCTAACTGGTAAATCTGAAACCGGCATTTCATTTATTGAAGTTACACATGCATTGGCAAATTTGTCTATACTGACTCTGAGGTGATAAGCTTGTAAGTGTTTATTAGGGATAAGTGATGTTTTCCAGGGATGACGCTTTAGCTGATAAAGAATTAGAGATAACAATGCATGGAACAAGCAAGTCCAAACTTATAAACGCATTCAAATATGGATACGCAGTGAAGTCTGTGAGATCTCTATCATTGAAAACGACTTGAATTTTTTCATATTTTTTAATTTTAAATCCCGTGCAGTAAGAGTGTAATTATTAGCTATGGAGTCACTTGGGTTTCTGTAGAGATGCTGTTCTTTGAATGGAGCTGCCAAAGTCCATGATGACTCCTGCATCAAAGGAGGATAACGGCTTTCCTGAAGGAGAAGCTGAAATTGGAAAAACAAAAGCACAAGTTTTACAGAGCACAGTAATTTAAAAAGCCTTCTTAGGGCTAGAACAGGATTAAACATCAATTAGTATGAGAAGCAAATACATAGGTCAGACAGACATTTGACCACTGATCTATCTTTAAATTACTATGCTCTCCACACGTATAAGGATAATTTTACAGAACACTTCAGTCTTACTCAGGCTTTTTTTTTTTTCCTTCTTTTTTTTTTTTTGCATAATCGAGGTATTTTTTATAAATCAGAGAAGACAGTACATAATCTAGTTCTTTCCACTCCCCCACATCTCTATCTTGCTTCTTTTCTTCTCCTTATATTTGCTTAGATTTAGAAAGTTCCTATTCCTCAGGCCTTCATTAATGACCTGTCTACTTTTAACTCTCAGTCCTTGTAATAGTTGAAGAATAGTACAAGTTAACAAATTCAGCTCTTGTCTTTCTCCTACATCAGTAAGGATTTTTAATAGACTTCTGTGGTCTGTTCATTCCATGTTCTCTCAGGTGACTTGGTATCTACGGACGGACTTTTCATCAGTCCTGATGTCTGAACTTCACTGAGATAGCTCACAGGCACATGAGATGCACGTCTCAAAGTACCCCCAGAGATAAAAGTACGTGAGCTACACTCATGAATATACTTGGAATCATTGGATCATTAATGATAGAAGTTCGAGGCCATCAAGTTCAACCTTTGACCCAGTACCACCACACCCACCAAACGCCATTGCAAAGAACGGGAATTTGCCAGCACATGGAATGCGTGCATTCCCCGGCAGCAGGGCAGAGAGCACATACCTCATCCAAGCCTGAAGGTGCAGCTGAAGCAGCAGCAGCAGGTGCAGGTGTGTGTAGGAATGATAATCCTGATGACTGTTTTGGACGACTCATACTGCATGTGGAACTGTTTTGTGACTAGAAAGAAATGAAAAGCAACTTCAAAGATATTTATGAAATACTCTGTTTAAAAAAGACTCATGAAGAAGGAACAGAGTCCTTCTGCTTTCAGCAAAAACTATATATTGCAACTTTTCAAATTTTAAGGAAACAGCCATTCTTTGTGGTGCGTTCCTCAGCAAAACACTTGTTTTGCCAGTAATTTTATAAAACTGCTAAACACCAGTAAATACCAGTTAAAAAAAATCTTATTTTTAGATCCCTGAAAACTGCTTAAAATTAGTTATATATTTTAAGTTATACTAAAAACTCGACATGGAGTTTGTAATGGTATAAACTCTGGATATAAGAATATTAAATCCTACCAAGCTGCCAAATTGACAGTGAAACAGTCCAAGTTGTGTGAACTGTATTACTGGGAAGGGAAAAAAAAAACCCTCTAGATTTTTTCATGTCTAGAAGGAGCCAATTACAGTAGAAACTATTACCAGGATGCTGCTGGAAGAACAAATTGCTCACAATACTCTGCAAAGTGTTGTACTACAAATGTCAGGATATCTGATATGTTTAGGATTATATTTCACCTCTTCAAGGTGACAATACTTTGAGATGACCTTCCAGGACTCTATACAAAGTTCTGTCAGGATGTTTTCTCAGGATTATTAAGCCTCACAGAATTTTAAGATGCTTTTGAATGGCAACTCTCCTTAGTAGAGGCCAAAGCCTCACCCATAGTCTGAGTTTCCCAAATCAAACTTGTTTAGGAGATTCACAATTAACAATTTCCTAAATACAGAGTGACACTATGAAAAAAAGGAGGTGAAAGTGTGCTGTATCTGAACACCAGTGAGTTAATTCACCATGAAAAAGGAAGTTATTATCCAATACAAATATGTTTGAAAAAGATACAATCTTTTTTTACATAATTTTAATACACTTTTAGCACATGGCTATTGCTTTCTGATGTATCACTGAAAAATGAAGCTGCTGGAACTTAGTTTTCCTAGCAAAGTTGTGCCCTCCTTAATATCAAAGTAGAGCCCATTTAGAAATAAAATTGGAGAAAGGTCTGATTTGATTTGCCTCCTTGGTATTCTCCAGAATGCCTGCACACACAGAGAAATAAAGACATTATCACTTCCAGACAAAACTCATTAAAGAAAGCATGAATTCCTCTTGATTAATGACTAAAAGATTGGGCCTTAGGGTCTTTAAAATGAATAAATGATACAGCTTATTAGGACATCCATTTATTCATTCTCAAAGGTACAAGAGTCATTTAAAAAGCCATCGTTCATCCTAAAACAACTCCTGACAAATGCCAACTAACCATTCAAACACCTAATATTTGAACAAAGAAATCCTTAATAAAAATACATTATAAAGGATTAAGTCCCAAGAATATTTAACAAGAACATGTGTCTTTCAAGAAGAGTTCCCCCAATATCAAACCACTAACCACCAGTAATGGCCAATTTCACCTGAAATTTTGACAAAGTTATCAACATTTCACAGTCACTGCAGAAGGAACTTACCCTCAGGAGACTCAGGGCTCTCGGTTGGCTTTATTTTGCTTTGGCTTTTTTTGTTTGCTTAGAATTTTTTGGTCTTCCCCTTTAGTGTGAACATCCTTGTTACATGCACTGAAAAAGAATGAGAGACTCATCTCAGGTCCTACACAAGGTGATAATCAGCTTCTATCCCAGCTGCCAGGAAGAAGAAAAATCAGCTCTCACACTCCTTGTTTACAACAATAAGTCCTCTCTTCTTCCAAAACCCCATGCTAATTTTTCACCATTCCTCTCAAGCTCACTTTTCACCTTAAGCTTCCTAACTCCCCCCAGATATCCTTCAAGCAAGACTTCCTTAAACCCTGCCCTTTCCACTTTCTCCAACACCAGTTTCCTCCCTGCTGCCTGTTCTCTTCTAACATCCCAGGACTCTGGGCCCCTCATCTGTGGTTTACAGCAGAGCCAGACATTAATTGCCAAGAAAAATAAGCCAATGTCAAAAAGAATGGGAAAAGAGAACAGAGAGAGACACCCTGCATGCCTCACACATCCCCAGGTGATCAGGGTAAGGGCAGGTACTACCTGCAGGGGCCCTTGTTACCAGTCCCTCTGCCTGTCACAGCTTGCTGAATTTCTCTGACACCCTGCCTTTCAGTCCTCAAGCTTGGTTGCCCCAGTTACAGCATAGCTGCTGCTTGGAGACAGAATTCCCTCCTCCATCTCCTCCCCCAGCAGAGAGGAAACAGCCCCTTTAAGTGTTGTGCCAAGCTGTGGTCAGGGAGATTCAGTTGCGGAACCGATCAGGAACTGTACAGGCTCCTTTTACCTCTGAAAGTTATGTAGTCCTGAGATAACTGAGATATTCTAAGTTTTGCATGAAAGCACTGCACAGAGCTCCCAGAGCAGTAAAGGCTCTATAAACCCAATTTTTCTTAAGAAGAATTGGAAAAAAAACAAAAATCAAGATTCAAAATCTTGACTCCAAACACCTCTACCACTTTTCCACCATAGAATCAAACTTCCTGAAGATCTGAACACAGCAGGTGGGGTAGTCTCAATTCCTCTAAGCCTGTATGCATTTGCCCCCCCACTCACAATCATCACTGCATCCTGAAAGATTTTCCATCACATTCCTCCACAAATGGGAATTACAACCATCCAATACAAAATCTAGCACGGTCTCTTAATAGCTACCCTCAAGAAGGTCTTGTACATGTTCTGCCAACACAACAAGAGTTCAACTTTAAACCCTTCCCCATCATCTTTGCTATTTTTCATCCAATTTTCAGTGAGCTGAGAATGGCTGATATCCCTGAGTTAACAGCACAGTTTTCCTTATGCCTTGCCCTCACACCATCTACAAGTGGAACATTGTTGTTGGCCATTGTTCTTAAAGCACAGGCCAGCAGGGCAGGGAACAGAACCAGCACTGCTGGTGCTGGTAATTGCTTGGCTAATGTGTGCCATAACTCTCCAAATATTTCACTGCTGGCTTGCAACGTGAGTATTTTCCTGCTAATTGGAGCTGACACTGGCATGAAGACAAGATCAATTAAGCAGCAGTTAAGAGTAAGTACTGTTCCTCTGTGCACATTAACTTGGATGCTCATATATGCACGCCTTTCGAAGTTGAATAACTTATCTCTGCTGCTTGAAAAACATTAAAAGCAGTTGTTTTGTATAGAGGAAGATTATATATTAATTTTTAGCAGAAAAGATAATTATTTTTCTTGCGTAGCAAGAAAATAATTTACTAAGAAGTATGAGAGTATCTTCAAAACTGCAGCTATGTCATGCTTGAAAACAGTCAGAAATTTAAAATCTCCAGAATACTTTAAACTCAGCTCCATTCAACTTTATAGTGCCACTATCACCAAGTTATGTCACACTGGAATTCCGCCAGTTAGTTTTCCCTAAGCTCACTTTTTACAAAAGCATACAAACCAACAAATTTATGATATACCCTAGTGTACCAGGAATATCAATCCACTATGCACTTTAATAATATGAGAGATTAACACATTAAGAGTTCAAGCAAAATACCCTTGCCCTGACCATCCTCTTCTTGCAGGCATCTTGTGCTAGGCTATTAGACGCCACAGCCCAAATATGTGTTAATATGCAAATCTTTCTCCCTGTCTACACCAATCCTGGTATTTGCACAGATCGCTGAAATCAGCACCTCAAAGACACAGAGCTCCGACAGTCTGATAAGTCCAACCCCCTATACTTCATAAAACCTTTTTTTGGCATTAATTTCCAAATTAAACATGCAATGCATTTTTGTCGCCTTTAAAAAAATAATCATGAAACCATTAACGTTCAGTTATATTCAGTAATGTTCTAATAGGTGGCACCAATTAAATTATTAAAGCAGTCACGAGAAACGTGAATATTTAACTCATTTCTGATTGCAAGTTACAGCATGAAAAAAAAAAAAAAAGGAAAAAAAAAAAAAAATCTGTGTAGCAGAAGCTGGGAATTCACCGGAGCTTCACGCTTGGATGCTCACACCATCATGACGGCTCCGCAGAGCAGCCAGGCCGAACCAGCGTGCAACACACCTCACCGAGCATCGCTGCTGAGACACCCTAGGAGCGTCGCTTTGGCTGAAAACCCAGCTAAATTCTTAAAGTCATTACTCCTCACGCGGCACGTCTCCCCGAACTGGTTTGCCACGTGGGCACCAAAACACCTGGAGGCAGCAGGGCAAGGTGGGGACGTGTGGGAACACGAATGCGGGACGGGGGAAGGTGGTTGAGCCAGGTGAGGTGTTCCACAGCAGCTGCTCCAGCGCTCCTCACGGCGTGACTGAACACTCGCAGCTCACTGCGAGCTGCCTCCGCTGCCTGCCAGCCTGGGGAAGGTGGCATTACAGACACCCACGGAGCGACTGCTGGCACCGGAGCCGTGAGGCGCGGTGCCGAACGCCGCCCGGGGCCGAGCGAGCCTCTGCACGCCTCCACAGCGGCTCGGAGACCGCAGATACCCTCATTTTCTGTCCTCCATTCCAAAAAGCTCCAGGCTGCGTGTCCTAAAACAACACAAACCTCTGGGACACTCATGAGGGTGCCCGGACTGAGCGGCTGAGGTAGGGCCGGGGTGAAGGGCAGGACAGCAAGGGGAACGCGAAAAGACACCCGAGGGGCACCAAACCACCGCCGCCAAGCCCCGGCGGCCTTTGGAGCCCGGCCCGGGCGCCGCACGCCCACGGCCGCTCTGCGCCGCCACGGGCGGGCGCTGCCCGGCCCCCGCGGGGAGGAGACAGCGGCGGAGGGCGGCGGCGCTCCCGGAGCTCCGCCAGGCCCTGCAGCCGGGGGCGAGCGGCCGAGCGGGGCCGCGGCCCGGCGGGCGGCAGCCGCAGCCGCAGGTGAGCGGGACGTTCCCGGGGCCGGCTCCGCCAGCCCGGGCTCCGGCACTGCCGGCTCGGCGGGAGGGCCGCGGCCCGGCAGCTCCGCGGAGCGGGGCCGTGTCCCCGCTTACCTCCGGGGGACACACGGTGGGGACCCGCTGTCCGCCGGGGCGCCGATCCGTGGGGGTGGCTGCGGCGGCGATGAGGGGGTGATCGCTGTGCGCTGGCCGCGGTTCTGGGTGCCCGGTGCAGGCCGCGGGCGGTGGCGGAGGTAACGCCCGGGCTCGGGCGCGCCCCGCGGGCAGCGAGGGCTCAGCCGCTGTGTGAGACAATGCCGTGCCCGGGAGGGACCGTGTGTGTGCTGGGGGCACGGCAGGGACACCGGCGCCCTGGCTGCTCGGGGTTGCAAACAGGAAAATGCGTCCTCTAACCTGCCCCTTGTTAAGGGTCCCCCTGCAACAACAGCTGGAAATTTTCAGGGGGATTGCTTAGCTGAGGTTTCCTTGAAACTGACACAGTTAGATGTGTTCAAAGCATCTGGAAGCATTTTGCCTTAATATGCTGAGTTTTGAAGCTGTGGTGGGGTATGCTCTCAATGCTGAGCACAAGGAGATTCACCGAAATAAGTCTCATTAGCGTGTTACTGGTTTCCAGCACCCATAGCAAGAAATTGTCCATGCAGATGGTTAGAAGTGATGTTTTTACTGGTAAGTGAATACCCTGATGAGGTAAGAATAGGGTTAATGTTATAAAGGAAGAAGGTGAGAGTCGCCTGTACCTTGCTACTTGGCTTTGGGAGTTTCAGGAGAGCTTGCAGGGACAAGCCCTCTAGGTTAGGTGTGCTTTTGTAAAAGTAATGTTTTGGACTGTGTATCTCTTCATCTGAAACCTGCATTCTTTCTTTATACAAAGGAAACACTTCATTTTCAAAAAGCATCTGTATGAGCCTGTTTCTAATTGTACTTTAATTTTAAGGGAACTTGGCTGAGTGAAAAGTGGCTGTTCAGAAGAGGTCGTGGCTGAGGATTAGTAACATGTCCAAAGAAATGCAGGAACTACAGAAGCAATGGCACTCCGTGATGCAGACCATCCACAGCAACGCAAATGTGGGTCTGGATTGTAATTTTATGTATTTATAAAGCTACTCCTTTTGTAACTACCAGGATATCACACCCTGATTTATTTAAATGCACTCCCTGTTTTTTAACTGAACACTGTGAGGCCTGTGGGAAGGCCTGTCCTCCCACGCCTTCTCAAGGAAGAGGGAAGCCTGTTCTGCATTTTTGTGTTTTACTGGCATAACCCTTTGAGATAGTGGAGTGTCATTTTAGTGAAATGGTTGTACTGCTATAAAAAGAACTAAAACTACAATACATGTTTCCTTAAGGGAAGGGAAACTACTGCAGTAAAATTCTAGTGTATAGCTATGACTGCCTCTGTAAAAAGATTTTCTTTTACTAGTAATACAATTAAATTCTTAACAACTTTCTGATACAGACATGCCTGCACTGTACTTAGATTCTGTAAATGAGCAGGTTGTATCTATTACTGAGCCATGGATAAAAGAAAAGTTGAGCATTTTTAAATGTTGCAGATTTTTAAAATTAACAAATAGAGATCTGTAGTTCAAAATAGTGGTTGCTGAGACACTAGTGAAAGCTACAGCTAGGCTGACTTATATTTTTAACTTGATTTCAGATTGGTTGCTATTTTGTGAGTTTGTTGTTTTTTATAATTTGTGGAAGAATAGAACTGGGAAGTCCAAGAAAAACATGTCTGTTGTTGGAAGAATCATAATTACCCTGAAGTTATCTAAAGTTATCCAAAGTCCCCATGCTTTTGAAGCAAAGAGGCAAGAGGTACTCCCTATTCCAGCTGAAGACTCACTAAAGATGTATCCTACCTGTAGTTCACTACAGTAGCAGTGATCTGTATCTGTGATAAGAGATTAAAAAAAAAAAAATCTAAAACATTTTTCTTTCATCTGCAGGTCGTTGCCTTTATGAATTCTCGCGTTGGCCAATATTTAGATGACCATCCTTTTGTTGCCTTATCACTCCTGATGTTTATTGCAGTGTCAGCTATTCCTGTTGGATTTTTCCTGGTTTTTGTTGTTACAACAGCTGTAATGGCCTGTATTGGTGTGATAGTCATGGAAGGTACTGTATGCATTCGTGGGTATACTTACCTATTCCCTTTTAAGGCATGTTACCCTTTTCCTTTTAAATTGTTCCTTCTGGAAATCTGAGTCCTAGCAATTGAGGGTTTCTGTGTGTAGTCCTCAGGTCTCAGCAGTAGTAAACTCTTAATACAAGAATAGCAATCTAATTAAGTGTAGTCGATACAGGGGAAATCCTATTTTCCTTTCTAATCTCAGCCACCAGGATATGCCTAAACCAGTTATCTTGAGCCTGCATAGCTTTTATGGAGGCTAGCCAGATGAGGGAGGAAGATGGTTTTCCCAAATAGTTTCAAATTGGGGTTGTGGTAGAGTGTCAGCTCTTCTATTTGTGCTTAGACTTGTTTAAATAACAAAGTGATGTTTTATTAGGTGTTGTCATAGCCATAGGTGGCATAGCTCTGCTGTGTGTGCTGTGTGGGCTGGGAGCCCTGTCCCTGGGAGTTTCTGGAGTGCTGAGTGTTTCTTACGTTGCGCTTTCAACTCTGGTCAACTACTGGTGTGCATCCAGGTGAGTATGGATGTCTTGAACCCTGTTTGGATTTCAAACTCTGCAACTGTGCTATTGCATTCATTGTTCCATTTTTTTTTTTCCTAAATGAGCCACTGTTGCTTAATTTAACAATGTTTCTTGAATACTTTGAATCTTGGGCTACCCTCATGGCTTAAAATGCAGCATACAGCTGTCTGGTCAGGGGTAGGTATTTTAATGAGAATGTTAATTCATGCTCTTTTACTTATTTGGGACAAAGGAAATACAAATGGTCTTTAAACATGACATCAGGCAGTAAAATTCAGTAAAACATTGGCTCATTCCAATGTCATTAAAACCCACTGCCCCACAGAATTTTGCATAGCAGATGAACTTTTTCCAGTTTTTCCTGCACGTTGACCCAGCTCTCTCTGCTTACCTGCATTTATAGACTAAGGGAGCAAAATTGGTTATATATTTGGGATAGGCAAGGTGTCGGGGGCTTAAAAAGTACTTAAAAAGGACAGTGTGGTCAAAATAGAAAGAGCAGGTTTTGTAAGATATTGCAGCTGTGCCAGTTGTGCCTCTCAGGACCTTGGGTTTAGAGGCCTATTTCAGTCAGCATTGCCTCAGCCAGGCAGCTGAGAGCAGGAGGCAGCAGCAGGCTGTGCTGGAGTGGCAGCTGTGGCCCCTGAAGTACCTGCCAGGGAAAGAACCACAGTAATCACTAAGGCATAGGAAAGCAAGAAGAAAAATCACAACTGCTCTCTTCTAGGCTTCCTCAGTCTGCTCCTTCAGCACAGTTGTGTTTGCACAGCTCTTGATGACACACAAAGCTGCCTGAGATGGCAGCAGGGTGACAAAAGCATGGTGCCAGGCCCACAACCTTGCCCACCAATTCCAGAAGATTTCCATTTTCCATAGAATATCCAAATGCACAATCCAGCCTACTCACCAGCCCTGCTGAGCTACGGCTTTGATATTAAAACAGATAATACCATCCATTTTTGTGTTCCTCTCTCTTTTGAGAGACGCTTAGATAGACCAGCAGTGGATGTAAACCAATCTAGGACATCTCACATTGCTCAGCTTTTTTAAGTTAGAAGACAATAACCTTAGGGAGGAACAGACAATAAAACTATTCTTTTCTCATGTACACAGGGGTCAGATAAGGAAGCAGGATGTTAATGGAAGCTTACCACAGAAGCAGCCTGGCTTGGATCTTTCTGCCAATACTGGAAAGAGTGAATAAGTAGTTTTCTCCCCCCTTCATAGGCACTTAGCTGTACAATTCCAGCCTTTGCTATGTAATTGTTTACTCACTAAGCATTCAGCTACTGTGTACTCCTGGAAACTGAGAAAAATCAATATACATATTACACTGGCACTGTAAACGGGATCTTAAGAATAACCAAGAAGCAGCAGTGCAGTGGTAAGTGTATGTGCATGACGAAATGTTCCACAGAGTTTGGTAAAGGGACGTAATAATAGTTGGTACTGTTAAAGTCAAGGGCAAGTAGGTGGACAGAAAGGGGAGGGAGATATTTGACTTCTCCAGTACTGGAGTTCTGAATGGACTGTCTTTAGTACATAGCTGTGGTCATTTTGATACAGAAGTATCAAAGTTCAGAACAGTAGAAACATGGTTTGAATGTGGAAAAATATTTGTAAGCCTTAACAACCTTTGTTAAAATAGTAGGAGTACACCAGGCTTTATGTTCATTATACAGGGAGAATTGGGTTTGTCATAGGTCATGGTCTAAGCTTTTATCTCCATTTAGATGTTGTGTTATTCTAAAGGGATATTTTCCTTATTCTCATTGCCTCATCATATCAGGGGTAGGCTTAGGTCTGATTTAGGTATTTAAATTGCCTGGTTTGCTTCATAGTTGTAACTTTGTATATATTATTTAAACTTTTTTCATTTTTGCAAATGCTGTTATATTTTAAAGCATTAAGAAACTATCTAACTATATTAGTTTAATAAAATGCTGTTTGTTTAACCAGATTGTGTTATGAGTCTGTTTCATTATACAGTAAAAACAATTTTTTTACATCTCATTTTAGGAAGACTACATTTGGAGCTAAGTTTTTCTCCTTAAATAAAGTATTTTATATGGCCAACATTGCTAAGCCATGAACTGCAGCTTACTGCCCTTGTCATGCCTGTAAAGGAAATGGAGATGTCTAAGGTCTCAATTAGTTTTATTTAGTTTTGCATGACTGAACCTGCTGCTTAACTAAAACATGGACACAGATCCTACCTGAGCTGTAACGTGCTTCACACAGTAGTGGTGGTAATAGTTTCAGCCCTTAGGCTAAGCTGGCCCTACATTTCAGCTGTAGGGTGAAATAAGCCCCAGAGGATTTTCAGGAGCCCTTTATTTTAATGGCCCTGTAGTTCAGCAAACGTTACAAAGCCACATAACCAGCTTTCCCTCAGGCAAGGCTCCCTGCAAGAGCTTTCCAGGAGACACCACAATAAAGACCTCACACCTGCCTAAAGTTACAGCACTCAAAATCTTAATAGCACAGCTCATACACAAATACACAGCTGAACCCCTTATCTTCAGTTTCCTTTATGCTCTCCTCAGCTGACGGGAAGAGGCATTACTTAATAAAATCAGCAGACACTAAAGTCCTACTCAGTCTGACCCCCAACATGAACCATTTTCTTCTACATTTTAAGTTTATTTTTATTGTATAATTCATTCTGTCATCAGCACTTAGCAGGAGCTAAAACTGAATTCTCAGTTACCTGCAAACTTGGAACAGTTTTGCTCCTGCTGCCCTGACCTTTGCATGCTTATCAGCCTGTCATTTCAAGGCTTCTCACTGTGCCCTCTCACCAAGAGCTGCTTTTTGTGCAGTGCCAGCACCAGAGTAAGGTTTTCAACTGGGAAGCTGAAGAAAAAACTAGGTCAGCATAGAGAAGGTGTTTCACTGGAGACAGTAAGGCATCCCTTAAAAGGAGGGCAGAGGTTTTCTTCTTTGAATTATTAAAGACTGCAGTAGAGCTAAGAAGTCCTTAGCAAGACAGGCTGGGGAGATGCTTCCAAGTCCCCTTTCCCTCAGTTGCTCCCTCAGCTCTGCAGAACAGCACCCACACGACAAGAAACAGGAGACTCCCACCCTGTGGCACCATTCCCAGCCAGCTCCTCAGCCTACTCAGCTCTCACAGATCTGGTTCACTGCCCCTTACTGTAGGCATGAGCATCCCTTAATAGGCAGCCACTCTCATAGTCCTACATTCTGGGAGACCCCAAACAGCCCATGCCTAAGGAGATTTAGAGCAACCACGTGTGGTGTGGTTCCTGAAGCAGCTGCTTGAGCTCAGGCTACAGAGTCAATGCTGCCTGCACCTGTAGCGGGGTCCCTGACTAATTCCTCTGCCTTTTCCTGCAGCACCATCATCCCCACCTCACCTTCCACTGTGTCAGAAGAGAGTAACCTCCACCTGAGTGCAGGAAAAGAATCTTTTTTTGCTCGTAAGATGAGCTTAAACTTTCCAGATAACACACTTTAACAGGGGACAGAGAGGCAGCAGCAGCCCATGTAGAGGAAGAGGGAAGGAATACATGTGGCTGGGCTGTAGGGTAAATTATGTACAAAATAAGGAACACAATCCTGTGCTTTCCTTGATTTAAATTTAATTACACAGCCTTCATTCAAATGACCCCTGCACTGTCCCCAAAGAACATTAAATGAGCCACTGTGAGAAAACTATAGCTAACCCTCCCAGAAACCAGGGACAGATCTCCTCTCACAAGCCACATCTGAAGTCTTCACCTAGGCAGACAGTATCAGCCAGGGGCAGAAACCAGGCAAGAGCAACCTTCTCTTTGACCTAGATGGCTGTCAGCATGTGCAAGCTCTTTGTCTCACCTCCTCAGGCAGTAAAAATAGTACAAAATACAGAAGTCAAAGAGCAAAAGTAAAGCTCTCACTGCTTCTCATACTGAAGGTACCCAAGTTATTTTAAATAACTTCACTAGTGCAAGTCCATAGATTCATGTATGCAAGATATGAGAAATATTTTAGCTTATTAGCATGTTAGCTAGCATGTTTACGTGTCACTGTAACGTTATTTAGCAAACTTCAACTATCCTAGAGCAAAGGTTCTAACTCCATCAATGAGAAACAAGGAAACTTCTCTACCTGAACATGCACAAAGATCTTTTCCCCACATTTCAGAAGGAGGACAGGGAGAAGGAATATTAAGATTAGACTCACTTGGGTCAGAAGAGCTCAATAGCCCATACAGTTAAGTACAACATACTGTCAAGTACATCCACCCTCTTCATCAAGGACCACTTACCTGGCTTTTGATGAAATACTTCATATTCCAGCCAAGTGCTAAGTCAACAAGACTTAAGTATAGCAGGTTGTTTGCTGGACAATCCTTTCAACCCTAACTTCTAACAGGCCAATGTCAGTAACTGACTTGTAATTAAATGGCTCCCATATAAGATTCATAGTTTGTGTTTATAATAACATAACTTTGATTAAATGCTAGCATAAGGTCTAATGATCATGTTAATCATGGTCTCTACTCCATACTCTCTCTGCATGAAATACACATGAATACTTAGAAAATGCAGCCTGAAATCCGTTGTATTATTAATAGCTCATTAATAATGTCTAAGTGAAGTAGGGGCTGTGGCAGACAAGCCCACAGCCTGTGCTGTTTATGCACTACATGTTTGACATGTGTCAGGGTCTGGGCATTGACTTGATCCAAAACCCTGCACACTCAGAGACCACAGAGCTGGACTTGTGATTATCGCTCTCCCTGCTCACACAAAGTTGACAGAGAATGTTTTACCTAAGGCTGTTACACTACTGCAACAAAGCACTTTCACTCTGTCACATGCAATTATATTTTATGTCTCCTTTCCTTGACTATGCAAGGTGTACAAAATAAGAACTGCATGAAAACCTGCCTCACCTCAGCTGGGCAGCATTTCATCTACGGACAGTACTGTCAGTATTGGAGGCAAGACAGCTTTAGCTGTACTCACACATTCTTTCTTCCCCCAGTTTGAGACCCCAAATTACAGACTCCTGGCACCCCTATTAAGTGTCCAATGGAACTTCCAGCCATCAGAAGATCAGCCCTGGCAGCAGGAATTCTGTTCCACTTTGTTTTTTTAGTGTCCTCCTCGACTGCTATATGCAGAAAAGGGTGGCTTCACTGTATAATTCCTGCAAAGACCTTTTGTAATAATCTGATTCTCATAAGGGCAAAGAGATTTTTTTTCCTGTCAAGTTTTAACACAAGTGCTGGGTGTTGCTAAACAATGTCAATAAAGCCAGGTTTTAATTTCCATGTACAGTCTGGGGCTCATGTTTACAAGAGGAGCTACTCAAGCTGCAGATACTAGCACAACACAGATTTTTAAAAATCCAATTAAATGGAATCACAATTATGAACTACGATAAGCAATTCCAGAAAGGAAATCGCTGCCAAGTTGAACAGGAATTTAACATAGCAGTGGTCTGTTTCAGAACAAAGATGCTCAGGAAATTAAGGATTATAGTCATTGTTAAAGACACATCTACAATAAGGAGATATTCAGAGGATGAGCAGTGTTGATTTGTGTAACTAGATGCAGGAGAGAGAATACACAACAGACATAATTCACCAAGTGACTACTCCAAGTTTATTTGGAAATACACATTAACATACCACATTTACCATGTACACTCTTCTCTTTAGGCATTTAAGAAAAGCCAGTGTGGCCAGAGAGAGAACACCAACAGCAGTCATTGCAATGCCAGCCCATGCCTCCTTGCTCAGGAGAGTGCTCCCTGCAAAGCAAGGGGAAAAGCAGTTTGTTTATGGAGACAGAGCCTCACTAAGCCCAAACAAAACCCCCCAGCACCACACTGGCTCAGTACCTTGGGCTGCAGACCACTCTTCTGGCACAAAGAGGACAGGGCCCCCCAGGCTCACCACAGCAGAGCTCACAGCTGCCATCCCACTTTCTGCAACAGTAACACAGCACAGTTGAACCCCACAGTGCAGTGAGTTATCTGGGACCAGCACAACCTAAAATCCACTCAGACATTACCTCGCTTGCTTCTAGATGGCCGTGGGCACCTTGGGATGCACAGGGGGGAGTCTGGGTGAAAACGGTGGCAGATCAGAACACTGCAGTGGAAGTACACCTGGGACACAGAACAAGAGGAATGAGACATCCTTTCATTTTGAAACAACTGTTTCTCATCCAATGTCACCTACCAGGCCAGGAACAGCTTTGTCACCAGAGACAAAGGCAAAAGTCTTCACTTCCAACCTTTGGCGATAGTTAGCATAGCTGACACCATGTCCCACGGGGTGAAACACAGTCCTGTAGCTGTCTAGGTCATACTCACAGCTGCCAATAAATAAAAACCAAGTCAGAACATCAGGTTAGAGAAGGTTTGGCCTGTTGACTCGTTCAAGCAGCAGAATGAAGTTCAAGGTTGAGGTGCTATCTTCTTCCTACAAATTCCAGCATCCCAAGGCAGTACTTGGAAGGCATCATACTTAAGGCTCTCTTACTAAAGAGGGAGCAGGGGAGAATTAGGCACTCCTCCCACCCACTGCAAAAGGTACTCTCATTTGCATGGCAGGCCACTCACCCATCTACAACAATATTCCACTGGGGCAGAGATCTTGGATCTCGTGAGGCCGTTGCCCAGCAGTCATCCAGTACCAAGTGGAGGTTGGGGTCATTGCGGTTCAGGACCTGAACTTCCAGGAAGATGGGCTGCCGCAGGTACCTCACTATGGGATACTGATCCTCACGGTATGGCTGCCTGTACGAGTCCTCTGCAAGAGCCAAAGTCATTTCTGTTAAACAACCCAGGGTGCAGAAAGGGTCTCAAGCTCTTCAGCAGCAGCTGGTTGGACAACCACTGTCTGTCCAAGGGCCACAGATCTGAGGCACCTGCTTCAAACAGCACGGGTGAGCACGAGGGATGCACGCCAGGACAGCAGAAGTCCACGTTCCAGAACAGTTCATTTGCCCACCCCTCCCCTCCACAGGCTCCAGATACTTCCCAGCCAACTGAGCCCAGAGCCATCTTTACCTGGGTAGCTCAGAAGAACTAAGGAGAGAGAACCTTGATTCACTGAAGAAGGTGGAGGAGAAAGGTTGTCTACTTTTATAGTGAGGGAGGCATCACCATTGCTGAAGGAGCACATGACTGTTAACCTGGAACAAGGAAGGAGCAGGTAAGTCACATATTGATGTGCGGGTAATACAGTACTGGATGGCCTGAAGGGGTTTCCAGACACACCTGAGTTCACTGTCCCTTGAGATCCTGCTCAGGGGAAGGTCTGTCCATAATGCCCTCACCTCATTCTCGTAATGAATCCGCTCCCCATCAAACTGTGGGTAAATAACAGCATTAGTGAGGGCATTCCCAAGGGCTGAGTCCCACCCCCACCAACCCCAGGCACGCACTCACCCAGTGCCTGGTCCCACAGCCATTCAGCGGGACGTGAAACCGAGCCCTGTCCTTCAGAGGGGACTTGTAGGCTGGGCGGCACACAGGATCCCTGAGCCTGAGCGTATCCAAATCCAGCAGGGGTGTGGTACTCTCAGCAAGGACTTCAAAATCCATGTACCCATCCTGGGTGCATACAGCAGCTGTAACAGAGGTTTGCAGAGATCGTCAGTGAGTCGGTGACAGCTCTGTCTGCCAGGAGCTGTTGGTGGGATGAACTAATCCAGCACAGAGTGTAACAGTGAGCCGTGCTGAGGCACCACAGCACAGGAGTCAGTCACTTACCAATTGGTGTGTGCTGCTCACAGGGGCACTCAGGCTGCATCACCATTGCCACAGCCTCCCCATGGAAGTGAAAGACCAGTTTCAAAGAGGACATGTAGTACTGAAGTCCTGAGCAGCTCTCCCCAGGTAGCTGAAGGACAAGAGTTACTCTCCTGTAATGTGACTACAAGAGCTCATTTTAACACATGCACCTGTTAGAGCTGATTAACAAATAAGCCAAGCCTGAGGAGCACAGGGAAGCTCATTTGCATTGTTCCAGGCATGCCAAATACATACCCCCTTCTAAGAGAAATAGCTTCAGCTCCATCTGTAAAAGCCAAAAGACTTCAGGAAACCCAAGCTACACCTTGGATGATGATGCCTATCTATTACAAAGTCAGTCTGCATTCATCTTAAATCACACCTGCCCTCAGCCAGCCACAGGGCATGGCTGACTTGACAGATGCTTCATCAAGGTCAAAGCTTCTGGGTCTCAAAGCTCCAGGGATGTGTGATCACACCAACACCTGTGACTCCAGGATCAGAACTCACCCTGGACTTCAAGGCTCTCCTGCTAATATACAGCCTGACCCCTCTCTGTGTGTCCAGAGTGATTCCACTTTCCTGAAGCTGATCCATGGGGATGGTCTTATTCTCTACATCCACATCCATAAGGATCCCTGGGAAGGCTGGGATGGCAACAGTCATGTGTGTTGCATTACAGATTGCTGGACCTGCAAAAACAGCTTTGATAAATGTAACATCGGTTCCCCTGGGGCAACCACAGGTCAGGTTCTGACTTTATTCATGCATTACCTGGAGCACAAAGCATTCTTGATGCCACAGTCAGTCTGTGCTCAGGAGGGCCATACGTGAGCTTGAGTGCCACAGTGTAGAGCACCTTCTCATCGTGCTGACAAAGAAGATGGAGCTCTATTAGACAGTGCTCCGCTCCTGATCCATCACAAGACCAGCCCCAGAGGGCCATGTACTGCATCAGGTTCAGGTTTGCTGCTAGTCACACCTGCAACAGCAGTTTCTTCCCACCTCACCCTCTCTAAAAACAGCTGCTGATCATGAGACTGCCAGTCAGATGTTCCCAGGACTGGCTGTGGCTAAAATTCTGCTTCTGGAGACCCCCACTCACTGTGCTGCGGTCTGAGATGCACCCTGTGCCTCCCCATTTCCTTGTGCCAGGCAGTTCAGTGACAGCTGAGCAAGGCCAAACAGCTTTGCACACTCCCGCTCAGCCCAGCAGTGCATCAGCTTGACATCAGCTCTGGCCTGAAAATGCATTCCCCAGGGCCACAGGAGGGGAGCCTGGCCAACAGGGGCTGGGTAACTCCTCCGTGCTGACCCTCCACTCACGTACCTTGTAGGACACAACTCCAGTGGCAGCAAAGGCCACCTGAAAGATCAGGTTGTGGCCATCAACTAGAAAGTTATAGCCTTGCTGCATTGCTTGCCCGAGGCTCAGCTGTTGTGTTCTGGTTCCATCATCAACTGACAGATTCCAGGACATTGGAGCTGCTGGAACCTGCAAGGCAAGAAATCCCTGCTTAGGGAAAGAAGGCACAGAAGCATTGAGGCATTATCACCCTGATGGGCTGCCACCTCCCAGGCTTTACATTCAAGCTCCCTGTATTGACAGTGGAGAACTAGGCTTCCCAACAAGCTGCAAGTTCATCAGAGAGGTCCCTGTCTGAGCTTGGGGATATCAGACTCTGTTTATGCCAAAATCCCAAGCACCCCCCAGCTCCCTTAGCAAGGTGCAAGGAACATACCATATGCTCATTGCTGAGACTTGACATGAGACCTGGGAAGGTAACCTGAAACACATCACAAGCATTAGACTGCAGGAACTTGCAGGGTTGTAGCCACACAGCAAAATCCCCTTCACAGCTTCTCAAAGTGGACAGCCAACACCAGCTTCCCCTGCAACAGGACTGGGGCCAGAGTGGGTGCATCATCAATGACCATTTGCAAACCAGCTCTCCCAAGAGCCAGCAGCCAAGCCAAAGAGAACGCAGCTGAGAGATCTCCTTGCAGCTCATTGGTGTTCCCCCAGCTTTCTGCAGGTCCCAGACACAATTCCAGGAGACAGCCACGCTACTTTGCAAGCCTCAGAGCAGGATCTGTAGCACTCCCACTCCTCTACTTACTGCCATGAAGTCTTTTGTGCAGTTCGTTGCACCAGCAAACACAGGAGTAGTGACTTCATCTCCATGAATGCTGTGGCAGTGAGTGCTGTAGGTGATATTCATCTCCTCTCCCATTGTGTCATTCACCATCAGCTTCAACCAGAGCTGGTGCTGACCATGCTGCAGAAAAGAGATTGCTTAGAAAGAGACAGCAGTACTCACTACAGCATGAGGGCAGCTAAAAGCCATTGGCACTCAACTCTGACTTCAGAGCTAGTTTAGGTGTTTGTACCAGTGCAAGGACAAGATAACTTCTTGTTTTAAAAGCCCAAAGGAAAAGGATGAACTCTTTAGGAAACCAGGGAGGCACAGGGTTAGATTGAATAGCAGAAGATATAAAGACAACTGCAGAAGTCAAGAAGAAATCTCCAAGGAGTTACAGGTTTCAGTGCCAGAGAGTCAGCTGGCCAAAAAACCAAGATAATAAACAGCAGAACAGAGTCTTATGGCATTTCAAATACCTAAAAGCAACAGTTACCAGTAAAGCATCTGATTTCAGCCTCCCACTTCCTACTCTACCTCAACAGCTATGATTAGCATGTGGTGTTAATTGTCTGTCAATACACATTTAAATTAATTAGTGCTCTGAAATTCTTGAACCTGGTCCATATCTCCCTACAAGAAAAACATCAAGCAGCTGAAGTCTTCAGGAGAACACAACATTTACAGCAGGCTCTGAGAGATTTAATGCAAAATAGAAAGAATAAAAATTCCAATAGCTTTGGGGTTGGTTTTCTTTTTCAACTTTCAGCATGAAGCATTCTTCTATAAGAGTTTTAGATTATCAGAAGTACAAGTATCCTGAGACTTGAAGAAAGTTAGAAATGGTAACCCTATTAAACCCAGTCCTGTCCAAAGAAAAAAGTTAAACGTCTCTTAACTCCATTACAGGAGCTTTCCAGGATGAAGACCCCTTTACCTGCAGGCTGGTGCAGTTGACAAACAGGACACTGAGTATCAGCCTCTCATAATCCACAGTGGGGTCACAGGACACGATCGCCTCACCACGCTCATCTAGGAGGGATATGGATAATCAGCCCTGCAGCAGGCAGGTTTCAGGAGGGGGGCCAGGGCAGCAGCAATACATACCAACAACACACACGTGCCAGGAGTAGTTGCTAAGCTCTCTGGAAAACTCCACTTCTACCCCATCTCTATGGCAGGTCACATTCTCTGCAGAGGGAAGACCACCAGGAGCTCCAGCAAACCCTCCTGGAGGCACACACCCTGCAAGCCCCCCACCCTTCAGAGCCCCTTCCACACCAAGGCACAGGGGAAGCAGCTCCAAGCAAACCCAGAGCCCATACCCCCACCACAGCCAGCCCAGAGAGGGCACATTACCCAAGAAATCCTGATCCCCCAGGCCATCAGCACAGGGGGCTAAGCACAGCAAAAATCCAAACAGGAGCAGCAACCTGCAAGGAAAAGAGAATCAGATGAGAGAGCAGCAAGGAAAGAACCCACCTCCCCTTGTGTCCCAAACCCCGCTCACCACATCCTTGAGGTGCTCCAGCACTGCTGCTCAAACCCCATCTCTTCAGGACACCACAAGCTTGGCCTGGGGCTGCCCAGGGAGGGTTATATGAGCCCTGGGTCTGGCTCACACAGGTGCCATCTCTCTGCTGCCCAGGGAACAGAGCACTTGCACCTGCTGCTCCTCGAGTGGGGCAGCCCACAGGAGACTTGAAGGTAATACTTAGTCTTTAGCAGGGGTTTATTGTTGCCTTCTGTTTTGAAGGCCCTTTCCTTGCTCTGGTAATGTATTCCCTTCATTCCCATGCCAGATATTCAATAGAAAAATGCATGTCTGTTTTGGCAGTTATTTTTTGAATGGAGTTTTCTGAGCCAGCGTGACAGCGTTTGAGACCCCAGTCAGCTCAACATGGCTTTCCTTGGGATATTGGAAGCACTGGTGAGGATATTGGGGGGAAAAGATCCCCAAAACCAAGGCAAATGTTTTAACACAGCAAAGAGCCTGAATGCCAGGTCAGGACTTCTACTTTTGAGCACTTAGAGCAAAAACTGAGAAAGTCCCTGTGATGCAACAGATCATGTCACTGCCGCCAGCCCTGGTGTGTGCAGGCTCTGCAAGGGATGCCCACGGACCCACAGCAGAACAACTGTCACGTCAGGAGGGCGTCGGGCAGCACTGGTGTGGGTCACACTGAGCCTGGCGTGGGTCACACTGAGCCTGGCGTGGGTGATCCTCAGCCTGGCGTGGGTCACGCTGAGCCTGGTGTGGGTGATCCTCAGCCTGGTGTGGGTCACACTGAGCCTGGCATGGGTGATCCTCAGCCTGGCGTGAGTGATCCTCAGCCTGGCATGGGTGATCCTCAGCCTGGTGTGGGTGATCCTTAGCCTGGTGTGGGTCACACTGAGCCTGGCATGGGTGATCCTCAGCCTGGTGTAGGTGATCCTCAGCCTGGCGTGGGTGATCCTCAGCCCGGTGTGAGTCAGGCTCAGCCTGGCTCTGGGAACTGGCTGCTCAAGAGGACGTCCAGCAGCAGTGTGTCCTGGGGCACAGTTTTGCCTCCCTGAGAAGTGAAGAAATAAGCTCTTTTTGTTGTTTTAAATGTTGTCATCATCCCTGAATTGTGTAGCCACGATTACCCAGTGTGACTAATTCCATTCTTCTCTAAGCCCATTAGTTCCAAAGATCTCATTAGGCAAGCAGTGACTTACTTTCCTCCCCTTGCATGGCCTTTACCATACCACATTTGGTGCTTTAAAAAGTTGCAGTGAGGAAATGTCGTGCTGGATAATACCTCATGCAAAACAGATTGTACAACATCAGTGTGCAGGTTTGTGCTCCGAGTTTTCTACAACAACCTAACTGGTGATGCTGCAGCCTTTCAATCTAAACAGTTTGTTTAACTGGCAATATTTTATTTGAGACTGTTCTCAGATTAAGAGTAATACCCATATACACAGAGAAATCCAA
Source organism: Hirundo rustica (assembly GCF_015227805.2). Lineage (NCBI taxonomy): Eukaryota > Metazoa > Chordata > Aves > Passeriformes > Hirundinidae > Hirundo > Hirundo rustica. The sequence goes on from NC_053464.1 coordinate 9,074,945, forward strand.
TAACAAATCAAAACCGCAGGTTAAATAATTCATTAGTTTACAACTAATGTACCATCACAACAGTTTCTCTTGAGCCTGGTAAGACATTTCTATTGAAAGCGGAATGGTTCTGAAGTTCTTTTCAAACACAAAAAGAAAAGCTTCATTCTAACTGTCCAGGGAGAGTAAAAAGTTCACAATTTCGAGCTTTAGTCTCAAAAGAATAATCTCCATTCAGGCTGAAAATTTAGCTCATTTGATGTTGAATCATTTATTGCATTTCAAGTTGAGGTTTTTGGATGGGACAACGATGAACAAGTACCAGGAGTTTGGAAACAAACGAAGATTTTGTTTGGTCTTTTCTTTTTTCTTTCTTTTTTGCGGTGCCCACTTTTATGACGGAAATAATAATAAAGCTTTCAAAGTCCTGAGGCTTCTCCCCAATGGACGTGGATTTTTCTTTACCCCTAATTAAAACTTGGAACAATAATTTCCCACTTAGCATTGTACAGGATAAGTTTAAAATCAATATTTTCAGATGTTAATGATAAAAATCACATTGAGATCAGCACTTTGTGTGCTGGATTAATTAAGAGAAAAGCAAATTAAGCTACTTCTCTGGTAAAAACCAAAGCTCTTGAAAATCAAAAGGACTCTTCTGCCACCAAATCACTTTTCATGGTGTATCATGTTTCCTCTCCTCCCAGGCACTGGTGGTATATGCAGTATGTGAATGGTGATCATTTTAGCCCTGAAAAAAGGCCTAGTAAAAGAAATAAAATTCAATGCCATTAAGAAACAGTTAATCTTATATATATATATATACACACACACATACATATACACACATGTATGACCTAACTTTGTTCTACAACAGCCTAGTTCTTCTAGTAGCTGTAAATTTAGCTCTGTGCTGAGCCTGGTTAAATAGAAAACAATAAATGGCTGCATTTTTATTAGAAAAGCATTAATGCAGTGCAGGGAACCCAAGAAAAGGCTGAGAGTAAAACTGTCTTCTGAGGTGGGGATGGAGGCTGGTGAAGCACAGCCCATTCTGGCTGCCCTGAGATGGCAGGACAGCACCTGGGACACCTGTGTCTGTCATGGGGACACCAGGGACACCTGTGTCTGTCATGGTGACACCAGGGACACCTGTATCTGTCATGGGGGATGCCAGGGACACCTGTGTCTGTCATGGGGACACCAGGGACACCTGTGTCTGTCATGGGGACACCAGGGACACCTGTGTCTGTCATGGGGACACCAGGGACACCTGTGTCTGTCATGGAGGACAGCAGGGACACCTGTATCTGTCGTGGGAACACCAGGGACACCTGTGTCTGTCATGGGGACACCTGTGTCTGTCATGGGGACACCAGGGACACCTGTATCTGTCGTGGGAACACCAGGGACACCTGTGTCTGTCATGGTGACACCAGGGACACCTGTGTCTGTCATGGGGACACCTGGGACACCTGTATCTGTCATGGGGGACGCCAGGGACACCTGTATCTGTCATGGGGACACCAGGGACACCTGTGTCTGTCATGGGGACACCAGGGACACCTGTGTCTGTCATGGGGACACCTGTATCTGTCATGGGGGACAGCCAGGGCTTTGCTTTTCTCTGGAGTTGTTTATTCAGAGCTTCAAACCTCTCGCAGGATCTGACTGAATCTCCTTGTCCTCATGGGAAGAAAAAGGTTGGTACAAGTTCATTCCTGAAGAGCTCTTCAATCCCCGCCTGAGAAAATAATGAAGAGAGAAAGCCCGTTTTGAGAGGTCTCTGGTGTGTCACAGGGGCAGAATTGTGGGATGTAAATGAGGTGGCAGAATTCCATTTGGGGATTGCACCAACGCTGAGCAAGGAGTTGGTTTGTGATTCTCTAATGGGGGCACAACAAGCAACAAAACCCCACTGCTAATTGCTGAGGGTAGAGGCTCTGAGATCCAGGTTAATTCAGTGAGCCACCGAAAACAGCTTGGCAAAAAGTAATGTTTAAGTGGCAGCTCTTGTGAAAGTGGCCAGAAGAACTCTGAGATGCAGGAGCCTCTTACAAACTTTTCAGCTGCTGTTTGAAAACTGGCTTTTTATATGGCTTGCTCTTAGTAATTCTTTTGGACAGTAAGCTAGAATTAATTTAATTCTATATGTTTCTGCTTCTAGAGGCTGCCCTTAATGCCACTGAACTCAGGGGAAATGATTTCTAAATCAAGAAATCATTATCTGTTCCCAGGCAAGGACCACAGTGCCCAGGTGGGGCAGTGGGTGCAGGCCCATCACGTTTCCTTTTCTGGAATTCCCTGTGGTATCCTGAGGAAGTCCTGCACATTTTTTCCGTGTCTAAACAGAGATTACAATACCTACCAGAAGAGTTTTATATTTGCTAATTTCCTGAAGATCTCCTGATGAAATGCAATTTACCCAGCTGTGGTTTTTCCAGCTGTGACTTGCAGACTTGTTGGGGGGTTTATCCAAACATCACCCTGTTCATCATTTCCAGACTTCGTACACAAAATGGTTCAAGGAAGTGCCTGGTTTGGCAGGGGAGTGACTCGTTTTCAAATACAGCATCCCAGTAAAAGCTGGGTTACAAAGGGCTTCGCCAGCAAAGGTAATTGCTCATCCATTTCCTCCCATCAAACTCATCACTTGGAGTGAAACCTGGTCACACTGACATTCATGGCCTTTTGAAGGTTTTTTTAAAATTCTCTTTGTAGTTCAAAGTCCTTTTGCAATTCCCACACAACAGTCAGGCAAAGACACGGAGCAGGTGCCTGGATCCCCTCTCTGAGCGGTCAATTATGTACAATCCGTACATGGCAGAGGCACCTTCCAGGAAATGAAAGCGTTCACCACACCACAGCCTCGTTACCTAAGCAGATCTCCAGAAAAAGAGCCTGCACAGATGGACTTTGCCTCCCCATTCCCCTCCTCACAGGGATGTCTCAGCTTGTAATCATTAATGAGCTGTGCCTGGAATGGAAGAGCGACTGTGCGCTCAGAGCTGCTTGGGGAGAGCAGAAGCTGCCCAAAATGTCCAGCAGGTATCACAAAGCAGCGGCCGATGGCAACGTGGACCTGCTGAAAGAGGCCACTAGGAAAGACCTCAACACTTCTGATGAAGATGGGATGACGCCCACCCTCCTGGCAGCCTACCACGGGTACCTGGAAGCTCTGGAAGTCATTTGCAGGAGGGGGTAAGTCAGCCAGCCTCCACCGCTAAAACCTGGCCCTCAAAACCACAGCTGCTGTGGTGCTTCTCATGCCCTGACGACCTCAGGCCCAAAAGGCTGAAAATCACGGGAATTTCTTTCAATGTATTGCCGAGAATTGTTTCTTTAGTGGCAGTTTAGGTCCAGAGCCTGTAGGCAGATCTCTTCGTTATTTTTCTCAGATGGGGGTTGAAGAGTTCTTCAGGTGCTCTGTCAGTGAAAATACATCAGCAAGCACAGGACCAAAAATACATCAGCAAACACAGGACCAAAAAGACATCAGCAAACACAGGACCAAAAAGACATCAGCAAACACAGGACCACATCGTGTGTGGAGCCTGCAGAGGGACAGAGCCCTGGCACCTTTCCTTTCCTCACTGGAGAAGGGTGCCAACAACGTTTGAGGATATCTTGAGACAAGATTTGTAGAGAGATCCCTACTTTGAAACAGTTTTAGCAAAAAATATCTTCCATTTGCTTCCAAAGTGCCATTAGTAGGCACTTGTGGAGATTTCATTCTGTCCAGAGGCGAGTCACAACAGAGAGCTTTGAGGCAGTAACATCTAAATTATTATTTCTCTGCTTTTTTAACAACTACTATCATGCTAACACTGAGAATACTGTTTCAGAAGCTGTGATAGACCCTTGTAAAACATAAAGGAAGAGGGGAAAAAAAAGGAAAAGAAAAAAAATGAAAGGAAAGTTTTCTACAGGTTTATTTTCTAGTAATAAAATGTCTGTATCATTTAAATGTCTTACATGGTTAAAATGTCTTATTGAAATGGTAATTACCTCTCCACCATCAGAACTCTCTTGCTCAGAGCCTACCTTTTAAGCTGTGATTCTGTAATGACACCTAACAAAAGAAAATCTGCTCTTGTGTAGAGATACAGTTAATAAAATGTTCTTTTGCAGAACAGTGAACAGATTGCAGGGAACAGCTGAATAACTATTTGGATGTATCTGAGTTTTATTGAAAATGGAATTGGAAAATTGGGGGTGTTTTCATAGGTTTGCTTTATAGCTCATTGGGCTCAGGTGTGGCTGTGGTATCACAATGAGAAAGACCTTTGGACTGCGTGGTTGGTGCTGTGTCCTCAGGAGAAGCAAAAATAGATTGACAGGCTTTCAACCTGTGCAATTAAGGCAGCTCCCAGGAAATACCTGTCAGTAAGGTTTGTCCCTGAACACCTGCAAGGCAGAACAACTAGATAAGGAACAAAATTTGAGTGAAAAACCTATCTCCTACACATAAGCTGACAGAAATCACAGCAGATGACACAAAAATCAAAATTTCTGTATATTTATATTTCATGTAATTTTCTTGGTAGAGAACAGCTTCAGGACAGTTATCGCCTCAACATCTTCAAATGTATGTGTTTACCTCTAAGATTTCTTGATACAATCAGCAAGATGTGTCTGTCAGAGGTATTCTCAGGCTGCATTCACAGTCTTTTTTGGGGGAGAAGCTGAATTTTAGAGGTTTGAGCTGTTCTCCAGCCAGTTAATGTTTTCTTGTGAGAAAATATTTTAATTATTTTAACAAATCCGTCCTTTCCTTGAAGAGGTTTCCTGACAGAGGCTCTGAGTTACACGGCAGTTTTCTTTAGAGTGGTTGCAGATTTTAGGACTCTCAAGTTTGGCCCTTGGAAAGTTACCAATATTAACAATAAACCCCTTTCATCTTGAAATGATTTGTCTTCCCAGGGGTCAGGAGACATTTTCTCTGCTTACCTTGCAGGTACCTGAATAAAGACAAGACCAAATAGCAGAATCTGCTCTCTTTTGTGTGAGCCTTTTCCTAGGGAAGGCAGAGGAAGGAGGAGAATGAGAAGCCAGAGTAGATGTCAAACCTCATCCCAAGTCCCACTGAGCTGGGAACAGCCACTCGAGTTTGTCAATTGTTTGAGACTCAAAGGCTGGCAGGTTCCACGGGGAAAAGGGACCACAAAGAGCTCTGAAGGGACCTGGGGGAGGACGGATGAGCCCTCCCAAGGCTCAGGGCACCGCAGCCAGCTCGGCAATGTGGGAATCCAGGAACCCAGCACGCTCGGCCGCGGCCAGGCAGCTCCCCAGGGCACAGCCACAAGAGCAGAAATATGTACACATGGTTCCCATATGTCTTGGATCCTCAGCTGCCGCTTCCTTGTAGCAGAGCCCGAGCTCCCACAGCTGGCTCTGCCCTGACCTCGCTCCTGCCTGGGGCAGCTCAGGCTGAAGGATGTGTTCAGATCTGGCCCTCAACAAACCTCTGGTAGTGCTTTTCTTCGGAGTCCCAAAGCAGAGATGAGTGCCTGAAGGACCTTTGGTGGCGGCATGTACCGTGTCTTTGGCAGTACGGCTGCCATGGCACCAACCTCTGAGTCACTGAAATTCTCAAACTCCCAAGAATGGAAATTCTCCTTGTAAATTTGGTCCCTGAGTCAATAAAGATTTTGGGCTTCTGTGGTCACCCTATTTGCTGGCCACAAGATGACACAAGCTCTGTTCTGAGCATTGCTAAGGCTGACCTTGCCAGATGTGTATCTAAATATCCAAGCTGGTTCTTGTCTGCAGGCCAGCCGTTCAGTGTCAAGTCAGTGCAAGGGTTAAAAATCAAGCAATACTTTTCACTGGCTTTCAACTTAATTGAAAAATGTGGCATTTTATTTTCAAATGAGCTTCTGCTTTTCAAACCCTCATGAGCAAAAGCAGCTTACAGAGAACAAAAGAATTGAAAAACAATGGCATCTATCTGGGCTTGAACTAATAGCAATGGAGACAAATGGGTAATCAGGGCTTTACTCCAGATCATTTACCTATTACCTACCCAAAAAAATTACTGCAGGAGTTCACTAAGTGTGTCACTGTGGCCAGCGAGGAAACCTCCCAATATTGCCCTGCATTAGATGTGCAAAAGGAGCAAGGCACCAAGAACGCTTCAAAATACTCCAGGCAAATGTTCTTGAAACAGTTTTGCCAGTAATTCCAATGAGACTCGGTCAAAGCCTGAGCCCACTTTGAGCTGCCAGACCCTGGGGTGACAAAGGAAAGGCCCTGGCTCCCTTATGGGGAGATGCATCGGCGGTCCCAGTCAGCCCTGTGAACTCGTTTAACTCACGGGCAGGAATCAGAGCTCAAGCCACACACGCAGCCACGCTCAGGGCTGGTGTGAGTGGCTGCAGCCCTGTTCTGGTGACTGGAGCCAAGCCGAGCCATTGTCCCCGGGCAGTTCTCCTCAGAGCAGAGCAGAGTGACCCGTTTGATGTCACTGCGGAGCTCAGTGTGGGTAGCCCAGCTCACTGTGTGCGTTTTCCCTGCCAGGGGTGACCCGGACAAGTGTGACATCTGGGGGAACACGCCCCTGCACCACGCTGCCTGCAACGGCCACATCCACTGCGTCTCTTTTTTGATCAACTTTGGCGCCAACATCTTTGCTCTGGACAACGACCTGCGCACTCCCCTGGAGGCAGCTGCCAGCAGGGACCGCAAGGAGTGCGTCCAGATCCTGGACAAAGCTGCCACCGAGCAGAACTTGCTGAATCCAAAGAAGGTCTCCAAACAAAAGGCACAGGCCCAGAGGAACGTCGAGAGGCAGATCAAGGAATGTGAGAGGCGCCAAGAGAAACACCAGCATGAAATGAACCGGAATTATATTAAAGAAAAAGTTGGCACGTTGAATTCTTCCAAAGGAACGCACTCCAGGGTAAAGCTGCCCGGTCTATTTGCTTCAAATACAAGTACTTTAACCAAAAACCTGAAAGATACCTTGAAACTCAAGACAAAAAAGGCAGCTGACAGCACAAGAAGGCAGGAAACACAAAGAAATGACCAAGAGGATGATACGAGTAGGAGAAGTGTGATGCATTTGTTTGACGAGAAAGAGGAGGATGAATTCCTCAATGACCTCGAAGACAAAAACCTTGCTGGTAATGAAAGTCAGCTCTCCATTTTTCAGCGGCCAGGTCTTGGCAAGATTGTGTTTGGAAGGAATTTGGCTGCAGAGGTAAATCCTGAAACCGTGTCTTCTGAGAAAGAAGGTGTAAGAGTTACAATGGCCAGTGAGCTCTTTCAGAATGAAAATGCTGAGAATGGCAGGGAAGATGATGCTGAAAACAGTGCTGATGTCCCTTGGAATGAGGAAGAAGTCATTTGGGATGATGAGGAAACAGAGAATACGCCCCTTGAGGTATTTCTGGCATCACAGATGCTGGATGAGTTTCTTCCAGTCTTCATGAGGGAAAAAATTGATTTAGATGCCCTGATGCTGTGTTCTGATGAAGATCTACAGAGCATTCAGATGGAGCTTGGACCAAGAAAGAAAGTCCTGAATGCTGTGAATAAGAGAAAGCAGGCACTCAAGAACCCTGGAAAAACTGTAGATACTTGCTTATAAATCACCATACCTGTTGTTGTAACCTACACACTGATTCATTACCTTTCTCTCTCTCCAGAGAGTGTGCAACTCTTTTCAAAAGTCTGCTAAATCAAAAGGCAGAGAGGTTATCAATTGCTTTAGGAAGTACAGCAGGGATAACAATTTATCTCACAGGGAAGGTAGCTGGGTGAACAGGATATTATGTAAAGTATATTCTGCCAAAAAGCAAGAACGTGAAGGTAAAAACCCAAAAGCTTTTTTCCCCTGAACTGTTTCTGTGGACTGGATCTCTTTTGGTCCAGATAATTTCAAATAGCAGAGAAGGCCAGGCCTGCAGCATTTCTTAATAAAGGCCTTCCTTTCTTTTCCAAAACCACAATGCAAAGAGCATTGTAAGAGCTTGAGAGCTTTGAGCTTTCTCCATTTGCTTCTGTATGATCAGTAAAACCACTCCTCCATCTGGTACTGATGGTATGTTAGAAAAGGAATTGATTCTTGATTTTAGCTGTGGTTTATTCACTCTAATCACCTCTGAATTAATATAAATTACTAATTTACAGCAAGTTTCATATTTTTGTCAGTAAAGCTTTTACTTCTGTATTGACAATAATTTAAAAATACATGAAGTCTTCCCAAGAGATATTCAATGTGAGTTGTATATTTGTTCTTGTCTCATTAGATTGGATCCAACTGCCAGCACCCATCATGTCCTAAATGTCATCAAGGCTGCAATACTTGTAGCTATGAGAAGCTGAGGTTTAATTTTCAAAATTTTGGATCTATTTTGGTATACCCCCAGCTCGGTTCCTATAGGCTGCATTTTCCATGCAAAGTCCCAGAAATGAGGATTCATGTCACACACCATTTTCTGTGGGTTGCTGTCAGCCTTAGCCTGAGAGCTCTGTATCACGCACACACAGCTCATGAAAATAAAGAAAACAAAATGAGCTGTGCTGCTGTGGAAGCTCCTGCTCCTCACAGTCTATCTGGAGGCATTCACAGCAGGGTTCCCCTGTTCCCTTGGGAAGCCAGCGCTATCAGATATGAATTAATCACTCCTGTTGAGGTTTGTGAATCTAATGAAGTGCGTATAGAAGCCATGCTCTGCTTAAGATCACAGATTTTAGATGCACGTTTGTTAGAACATTTCTCTTTAAAGCTCTTTTTATAGCTTTCCATTAGCCAGCAATGATTTTTTCCTTAGGGCTGCATTTGTGGACACTAATCCTGGTTAATGATCTCTTTTTTCACACTTCTTCTTTCCATATCATCTTGTGACTGTGATTTGTACATTATAGTATCTTTTCTTGAGTGGACTTTATACTGCATTATTCCCTGCTTGGATTCCTGTACATAATAGCAGGCTGATATGCTCTTATATTAAGCAATCACATCAAAGTCCTGTTCTGTGCAACCTTCCTTGATTGCTGTGCTCAGCACAATAATTCAGACACCTTCCCCCCAGACTCTGTCTGGTTGTTTTCATTTTGGCTAAGAAACCCCCAAACGTTTAACAAAGCAAGAAGGAACCAATTAATCTTTCCTAGCTGAAGGTGTATGACGGGTGGAGTTTCAATCCCCCTTCCCTGTGCTGGAGATGCAGATGCTTCCTTCCCACTCCTGCTGAGGCCAGCCCAGCCTCGTCCCCCTCAGCACCCTCCAGTCCCTGCCCTGGCACACAGAGCTGACACAAGGTCTGTGCTGCTCCAGGGGCACCTTTTTCAGGCCAGATCTTAAATAAGTGGGCTGGATTCAGCTGTCCAGGAAGTACCTTCAAAAACTCTAAGCATGCAAATGCCTGTCACTGATGGGAAGTAAACATAGGGAGAGGAGAAGGCACTGCAGGGAGAATCAGGAACCAAAGATCTCCAAACTGCACTGAAAATCTGCCTCTGCTTCCTCATCTGCAGCCTCTGACAGCCAGAGAGAACAGCACAGACCATCTGCACATAAGTAACTCAGTTGGCACAGGCAGCCTCAGTGTTCAGGCACCTCCTTAGGTATTTGCAGTGACTGTGGAGCTAAAAGGAACAGCACCAGAGCTGCAGGAGTCTCATGTCTTCCAGAAACTGCATCCAGAGACTAAAAAGCTCCAGAGCACCGCATATGACACTTATTTTTAGGCAACTGAATAAATTTTTAATTTTTATTCTTTGTAATTAAAAAAAAATTGCAAGAGTGCTAATTCTTTTCTCACGGGATAATATACAGCAACCCCTTGAAAAAAACTGGGGGGAAATTAATAGAAAGGACGATTCACATTTCAGGGTTTTTTTCCACTTATGTGCTTTGCTGTTCTGAGATTTTTTTTTTTTTTTACCAACCCCTTTGTTTCCTTTAGGCTTTGGAAGCCCTGCAATCCTAGCTGTGACTCCTTAGGAACATTTGAATAGCTCAGTTCAGCTGGAGAGGCTTTATGCATCACATGTGCAATCCTAGAGCAGAACCCAAACCATAAAACCAGGCAATCTCACATGAGCCCTGCCAAGTGCAAAGTTCTCCTTCCTTAAGATTGAATACTCTGCACTGGACAGACATTAAAAGAATGTGCAGCATGGGACAACTGCAAAACTGGGTATCACAGAGGAACACAGCACTCCCTATTTCTTCCATTTACATTCAGAGAGAGAGCAGTCACTGCAACAACTTGAATACTTTCTTTCTTGTCTTCAAATAAATCGACCACAAACCAGAAAAGAAATGGACAACAAAATCAAAGAAAAACAGAAGTATCTATTTAATTTTAATATAAATGCAAGTTACACAATTTATTGATCCACTAATTTGTAAGAGAAGGAAACACAGGAATTGATGCTATTATTTCCCCTCAGAAAGTCTAAAGGTGGCATCCAAGCAATTCCCATTGTAACTGAACCAAGTCCTCTTCATGACATCAGAGTTACAACACTTGAAGCCAGGCTCCCAAAATCTCCCACTGCCAATGAAGCTGAGAACAATGTGGGTTTTCAGAACCAGGTCTTTGGACTGGCTCAATTTATTTTTTAAAGTGCATAATCTGTAGGGAAGTACATGTGAAAATAAACTGGACTTGTCTTCCTCCCAAACACTACGTTTCACTTCAAATTACAAATCTGGTATAACACTGGCACAGAACTGGGATAATACTGTCATAATTATTAACTGCAAGTTTCCATGGAGTTCTTGAAGCGTTTGGTTTCATGTTTACCTCAGGTTAGTGTAGTTCTGCATGACTGGAGTAACAAAGTCAACACATAAACTTCTGAACACTTCAGAAACGACAGAGAAGAAACAAAACATGTAGAAACAGAAGAGTAATTTTGCTACAATTAAAAGCTCAGAGAAATTTCTGTCATTCCTTCTGATGGAATGAACAGATCAGTGGAGCTCAGTTTGGAGCCATATGAAACACCCTTCAGCCCTATTAGTGGTCTGGTACCTTTCTATGCTACCTCTGCCACTTAGTACATTTTTCCGACTAGCTTACACCAGGCTTACAACTGGGAGTAGTATTTACATCACACCTGCACTGTACTCATTAACCTCTCCTACACTTGCCTATGCACCCTCCAGGGCTTGCTCCTGACCCTCCTTCCTGTTGCTCTCCTCTATTCTACTGCCATGTTATAAAATGCCCTGTCATCCAACTCTTCCACAGCATGAAGAAACACTTAATAGCCTGCATGAAATAATATGCAAATAGAAATAAAATTCCACAAGGCACAACTTGTGAGCCTGAGACAGGAATTTGTTTCCAGGGCAATAGCTGTCTTTCAGCAGATGCTCACTCTTTTTCAAGGCAGTTGCATAACAGCACAAAACTGGAACTTTTCCTTATGTCACTGGGTTCCTCTGCCAGGAAAGGATCATGAAAATGCCTGCCCCAGCTAATATCTGTGATAACAGAACAATTAACAATTGAAGCACAGCACAGCGAAACTGGAAATAATTTGCCTGTATAACTTAAAATCAATTTGTGTGGTTCCAGCCCTCAAGAAGCTTAGAAAAGCAACTTAGAGGCACCATAGATTAACAGCAAAATCTCCTTACAGAATACAGATAAAAGTTAAATCAAAACACCTATCAATTCTCACATTCTGTGCGACTCCTTGCAATATGAAAATGGCAATATCCCAGCGAGGCATGGACTAAGGGAGGCAGTGAGCAGAAACCTAACTACAGAGGTATGGTTATTTACATAAACCCCCACTCAGAACCGTGCTCTTCAGTGAAAAGCCACTGACTCTGAGGGCAAAGGAAGGTGGATTGCAAAGGGTAAAAAAAATGGTGCCTTCCAGTGTGAGCTGGAAGGGAAGGGGTGTTCAGGAATTAAGATGTGGGCTGTGTACCCAGGAGATGGAAGACAAGGTCACTGTCACTGGAGCACTGAAACCCACAGTTGCATTTAAAGTACCATCACAGGTAAACATGATGCCAGAGTCCATTCTTCAAACTGATGTATTTTACACCAGAATGAACTGTCCCTCTAAAAACCATGAAATCTACACACGGGCTCCTGCTACATAAATAATTAGGGAGGAAGGGCATTGATTCCAGAGCGATACCAAAATATGTAAAGATACCCTTATTAGTATCACTGCAAACATCTAATACTTGAAATTAGAAGACTCTAGAAATTAGTCTCTTGCTGAAATTTTACTTTTCCTTCTAGAACGTTCTAGACAGGCCACATTCAGATAGGATTGGTGCCTTTCTTGTTAACACAGGATTAAAGGAAACTAAGTGCAAACAATTTTCTTGGCCTCACTGGCATTGTAGACTTCTCTCTTTAGTTACCAGCTGACCACGCATCATAAACAAATTTTGCTGCTACTGTGTCTTCAACTGCCATCCCTGAAAAAAAAAAAAAATTGAAGTTACCCTCAAACAGTTATTCAGCTGTACAAATAATTCCGCTTCAGAAAGGAACAGGAAGACTCAGGAGATTATCTAACTGGATAGGAACAGGAATTGTTTCCCATCCCAAACACCGACAGTGTTACATTCAAAGTCCACAGCCATCATGCAGTGTTGGGTGTGCCGTAAGGAGCTAATGTAACAGCAGGAATCTAATTTTCAGTGTTGGTATCACAACCGGGCCCTTTTGGAGATGTCATGTAGCTCCGAGCATGAAAATCCATCCCCAGTGCCACCCTTTCCCAAAGGCCAGCCCCACAGGACAGTGTCACATTGTCTCAGGTCAGACAGACCCCACGGGCGGAACAGCGGGGCAGTCGGGCTGGAGCTCTATTAATAAATGCTGCAGTCATGTCTTGAACAACTGTGAAATGGAAAATGGACTTCCATTGTTTGCCTGCTTTCCTATCACTTTTCATTACATCAATCCTGCTAGATAAAAAAGAAGGGAAATAAAAAGGGAAAATGCAAATCACAGTCTACTTTCTTGCGGACAGTGCGTTGCCACAGCGGCTCTGAAGATGATCAGCAGCTTTCCCACGCATGGGGGACCTCAAAAAGAACAAGGCATTGTTTTCTGTCAGACTTGGACACAGGAGGGGCTGTTCTTACCCAGTGATTTAAACACTGTTGTTTTCTCAGGCAGGGCTGGTTTTGTACCCTTCAATACCTCCCCCAGCTCAGCAAAAATCTCCGCCTGTGAAAAAAAATACATATTTATACAGAAACATAATACCCATACATGCATTAGGAGGAAAAGAAACCCTTTTCTTCTGAGTGACTTCAAAAGAATGAACTCCTCCAGTGCTGCATCCCAAAACTGATTACTTTCCATGGTGAAGCAGATCAACATTCAGACAAATTATATAGAAACTGGACAGAAATCAGAGGAGCAGAATGGTTTTCAAAGAAAAACAGCTGGCAGATTTTCCTCAGCCAGTAAGTTTTTTTGCCAGTGGATAGCTTGTTACTTGTCCAACAAAACACATGGGATTCCACACACATTACCATATCTGGAGCTCTTATGTTAAACCTCAAAAGTGTAAATCATATTTATTCTGCAGACACATTAAAAGAGAAAAAGAAAACCCCACTGAACCTCAAAGAGCCCCTGCTGGCAGATCTGTGCAGATCATTGTCTGCTTGGCTTGTGTGGTCCATTCTTTGGGCTGGTCCATTCAGTGTCAATCACACTGAAATCTCATGGGAAGAAAGTGGCAGGTTTTAATAAATAGATTTGAAGAATATTTATGATAATCAAACACTGCAGGAAACATAGGTCTTTCAACAGCAACACATTGTTATCATCAAGAGCCAATGCTGAAAACATGCTACTGTGATGTGGTGTCATATAATGGTAGATACAGAGCCTGCATGGTTTGGTCACAGACAGAGCAGTTGTAGCTTGAAACCAATTTATCTTTCAACCCCTGCCTGGAAAGTACTAATAATTACATTTGATACCCCAAAGGTTTCAGTGCAGGACATCATCAATAGCAACTCATTTCAAACGCAAGCCAATGGCCACAAAAATAAAGCCCATCATTTCAGAAAGTCTTACCCCTGATAAAATAACATCTCCTGATTCTGTAAGAGCAGCATCTCTGGAATCCACAAACAGAACGGAATTCTTCATCAGCTCATCATCCAGTTCTCTCCAGTCTGGTCTGCTTGCTCCAACAGCTAAAGCAACAAAACTGATGAACTCGGGAACAATGTTTAAAACAAATTCAAACCACCTTTTGTTCAAAAGACACGTGTGAAGTAACAATCAACACTATTATGGAACTGTAATATACAAAAAATCCAGTGTTAGCCTTGGAAAAATACTGATGGGTAAGACAAGAAAACATTAGATATTTGATATGTCAGTAAAATATCCTTGTCAGAAGCATCTGAATAGCTGAGGCAAAAGAAAGTCCTCTCTCTTTGTCTGTTATCTCTCATACTCTTGTTTACATCAAATCATTACCAAATAAATTTTATACAACTTTATTAGATTATCTGAAAACAAATCACGGGGCTTAATTTTTTATACACAGCACCAAGACCATTATCAACTTTTTATGGGCTTAAAAAACAAGCAAACAAGAAACCCAACAAAAACTAAAAGGACTACCCAGTTATATTCTATTCAGATTTTTTTTTTTTTACTTGTCCAACTGCTAAGGAACCATAAATTTGCATTTGTTGCTCAAATGCCTCTTCAAACACTACAAATGCCTCAATGAAGGGTAAAAAAATGCCAAGGAAAGGAGAGGTCTTTGTGTCTGTGTCGCCCCAGTGACTGTGAACCCTAATTGACTTTGTTGTATTTCTGGCTTCCGTGCCATGACACAACACAGACAGCGACTTTCAATGACAAAGGACTAAATTGAGTTTGAAAAATTGGTGGGATGCTGCTGGAATGTGGGACCTTTCTTTAAATTGCTCCCTTTGAGAACTTGCTGCTGTCTTATCACCATGCTATCTGGAAAGTGCACAAGGTCATCTGAACAAAGCCCACAGTTAATAAAAATAAACAAACAGAGGCACGTCCAGAGACTCCAAACAATACTGTGGCAACATCATTACAAGGAGAGCAACAAAGAAAAGCACCCCTCCAAACCTCACCATAATTAGAGGTTAAATTATGATTTTCTGAACTCAGTTATTTCATCTTCATAACTCAAAAAAGTAAATTAGTGTGATCAGCCCCAAAAGAAACTAATAGAGGGGACTACAAAATCGGTGGAAGAAAAGATGACACCACCAGGGCAATGTAACAACGGGCAGTAACTACTTAGAAATAAGAACATTTGTGTGGGTTATTTAAATGGAGAGCAAGGTGAGAATAATGACAACATGAGGGCAAAGATGATGCACCACTAAGAGAAAAGAACTTATGGGAAAAGAGAAAATCCCATGCTCTAGCAAAAATCCCCTGCTGGATTAAGCAGGCATTCCAGGAGGACAAGGCTGGGAAAAGTGGTCCTCACTAAAGAGGCAAAGTCTAAACGTAAAGAACATTCATTCCACGAAGCCCAGAACTGCTTTTCAACAGCTGCTGCTGCTGAACAACGTGCTAACCAACACCTGCAGCGCACAATGGGAACACAACATACCATTGATGTGGGCACCTGGCTTCACCCAGTCTCCAAACAAGATGGGAGCTGTGGCCATAGTGACTGTCACAATCACGTCAGCCCCTGTCACCGCCTCCTGGGCCGAGGAGCAGACGCGCACGGGGCCGCTGACAGAGCCGGCAAACTTCACTGCCTTCTCCCTGGTGCGATTCCATATCCTGACCTTCAGGGGGAAAAACAAGGCAAAACAAAACAGAGATTAACTTGGAGAATCTCTCCTTGCTGAAACAGATCACTTTGTTTTTCAGTAGGTAGTTAAGCATTTCCTAAAGGTTGGGTTTTTTTCCCCCTTTAATTTTTCCCCCTTATCACACACGGGAGTAAATTTCATGGGTGTTCAGCTACATTTGAATGCCTGTTTTGTGATGCCAGAATAACATCTCCTTGTAGAGCTGTTCTTATAAAATGCAAATATTTCTGAAAAATACATTTAAGTGAAAGTCACAAAAAGCTTGTCCAGGTATGGCATATACAGTAGGATCTTCTAAGAAAAGAAGCTATCTGAAACAACTTTGATTCCAACCATTTTTCTTTTTAAATACCAACATTTGAGCAAGAAATTCTTGCTGCTCTGACTATTCTCAGGTTCTGTAGAAACAGAACTTTAACCTTCATGGTGGATTGACCATGGCTGGATTCCAGGTGCCCACAAAATTGTGTCATCACTCCCCTCCCCAGCAGCATAGGGAAAGGGAAGAGAGTATAAGATGGAGAAATTTGTGCATCAAGTTAAAGGCAGTTTAATAGAACAGAAACCAATGTTGGAGAGACAGCCTTGATGTTGTGTGAGCGCTGCTCAGAAGTAGCCAAAACACTGGTGTTATCAGACCCCCTGAGCTGCCCGTGCACAGCACTGTGAGGGCTGCTCTGGGAACAGGAACTCCATCCCAGCCTGACCTGATACAACTTCACTGCCTGTACTTTTTAAATAATGAATCCTGCAACATAATAAAGAAAAAATAATTGTATCCTCTTAAGCTGTGTCTGTTACCTCCTTAAATGTGAACAGTTCTGTGAAGATATCATAGTGGCTGTATGCTTGAACACCAGCTCCCAAAATGCACAGCACTTCTGCAAAAGCTGGCATTAACAACTGAACAGTATCAGAAATAAAACAAAACAAAAAAAAAAAGAGAACACGTAAGGACAATATATTAACAGATATTACAAATATATATCAAAATACTACAGAAAAAAATGGTATTCTTAGTCCTTTTAAACAACAAAAGAGTATATAAGCAAATATTCAATAATCACTATATATATTGGGCTATTTTTAAATGCAAAAGCAAGCATCAGTAGCACCAAAGCACATATTAGCTTAATTCTAGTGTTGAATTGTCTGACTCAAAACTCAGATTTAACATGCAACAGCATGAACAGCAAGTTCTGGGGCCTCATCACACTCCAACATTAACACACCCGTGTGGCTGATTAAAACCACAGTGCTGATGTTCTGCACTGGCTGAAAGCACGGCTCAGAATCCCAAAAACCATCAGTACTGAGAGTGGCAGCTGCACAGGTAAACTGTTCCTGTCAGCTCCACACTAACCCATAATCCACCTCCTTGAACTCACTGAAGCCATAAATCACACCACAAGCGTATCTTGGCCTAGAAAGATCCATAAAACACAGACATTGTAAAAGTAGAAACGGTTGTGAGGAACAAATTATAAAACTCAGTTCTACAGTTGCTTTTGGCTTTCTGGTTCAGTTCTTGTCCACGATTCACCAGTACTTGGCAAAGGGGAAGACAGAGCTGCTGGAGTCCAGCCCTAACCTATCCTTGTGTCTTCATTATGCATTTGCTGTGGTCACTCACTCCTGCCTAAAAAGTTTTAGAATTGTCTAGGCTCTCAAGGTTTATTCTGCTGCAAACAAATAGAAAAAAAAAAAACAACAAAAAACTCATTGAATCCATTTTTCAGTAATAAGAATTTGTTGCAATGTGCCTTTTAAAGACTATGAAGCACTGATTTCAAAGGTCCTTTGCGTAAGAGCATGGATCTTTGAAAAACAAATGCCTTAAAGAAGACAAAATGACAAATATGAGCTAAACTCAAACACCTGAGAATTTCCAAAACAACAGATGACAGTGAAGGATCTGATACTGAAGTACCTTCAGCAGCCAAGCTCCTTTGAAGCCAGCACGGACTGCATAAAAACCACCAGAAGTGACCAAATACAGAATGGGCAAAATGAATGAGGTCCTGTAACCTCCTGTCCAAGGAGTCCATTGTAAATCACTCTGCCCTTTGATTTCAGGAGAGGCTCTTGGGGACAGGTCCTTCACTTAATTTTATGCCAGTGTAGCTCCATTGCCATGGATAGAGTCACCCTGGCACGAAGGCTGCCCCTAACAAAATGGTGAGATCAGCCTTCATTCTGATGCAAAGCTGAGGAGTGACGAACAACAGTATTTTTGAGTTCTGGCCCTCCTATTGCCTCAGCCTTGGAGGTGAAGGCTAAAACCCTCCTGTGCAATGTACAGTCACTTGCTCTCTTCCTGCTGATAGCAGCCCAACCACAAACAGTTTTTAAAAAAGAATGCCAACGCAATTTCCAGGTGAAATTGAAGTGATATACAGCAACACACAGCCAGATACACCTCACCTGTCTTTAGACACTGAAGTTCATGGCCATGGTCAGGGACAGTCATCTGGACACCTTCCAGTGACAACAGAGACACTGACAGACAGACACCTTTGGACAAGTTATCCATCTATACTGGGCACTGTCTATCTTAAGAGAAATGGAAATATGCTTTTTCCCTCTTTTTACAGGTCCAGTGCAACCCACCTGTCCCATCCCGACAGCAGAAGGCATCTATCAAAATAAAATTCAATGTATCACCACAGCTACATCACCCAAAGCCATAAAGGGGCATGTTAACACAAACACAAAAGAAAGAAAATACAGCAAAAGCTCAGTAAATTCCTAGAAGAGGGTGCAATAGAAGCCACAAAAATATAGCTCAGGTTTCCTCTCCAATCATATACGTTGTTAAAGCCAGATATGACTGACTCAAAACAGTGAATTTAAGTTTTCCCTGAAAGTGCATATGTTATGATAAATCTAATTTAAAGCTGCATTAGATGAAAAGTCATTTGCATCATTCCTTATAGTTATTTATAACTCCAAGCCCCACTTAGGGAACAGAAGACCCACCTTGGTAGCAATGGCAGAAACTGCAGCTGTTCGTTTTGCTGTAATGACACTGCCATCCAGGACCTTTAAAAAAATTCAAACAGACTGAAGTGAACACTGAAAAATTAATAAATACCAAACATTTTCATCCAATTTGTGAATGATGTGATATATTACAGATATAAAAGATATACACATATAGAAGGTGGCAACTATTATCATAACAAACCATACAAAGACATGTTTAAACTGGGCAGATTCTCTGTTTATTTCAGTTCTTCCATATCATTCCATCAGCACAAAAGGAGACAAAATGGTCAGAGGAGAGCCACCTCTAATTCACAGCCCCTGATGCACTGCACTTCCCTGGCTCTCCAGTGCAGGGAATACACAGAAATTACTCCAATATTCTGCACTCCAGGAAGAGCAGAGACCAGTGCAAGCTAGCAGCGGTTCTCCAGTCTGCTCTGTCCTGGGAGCAGGGTGTGACAGGCAACCACGGAATTCCTCAAACGTGTATCACACGTGGGACACTCCTGCCTCAAGGTCCAATAGCTACCACACACATATTAATTATGAGGCCAAAAGCCCAAGAGGTTTGGGAGAAGAATCCAAGATCGTTTTCTTGACCAGTTTTGTCTCTTTAATAAAACATCAGCATTAAAGTGCAATGCAAATCATCACTATTCTTTAAAATCCTTAAATTCTTTACATAAAGAAAAAGTAATCAGACTCTGAATACTATTCTCTGCAATGCAAATTGTAAATCTCTTTCAGCTTGAGACTTAAAGATGGTTCAAGATCCATTCTTGACCCAGCGGGATGGAGGGGGATATTTTTGCTTTCAAATGCAAGATAAACTTCTAATAATAATTTTTCTCTTCCAGTTACCCTCTGAGCTATGTGAAAATAGCACAGTGAGGACAGTTTAACAGAAACGAAAATGGGCAGCTTTAGACCAAATCCTGCTGGCAAACTCAGGACAATTTACATCAGCTCCAGCTTCCAAGAAGCAAAAGTGAGAACTGGAAATACGAGCAGAGAAGAACGCAGGACACACGAGACTTACAGCTTTCAAAGCACCATTGCTGGGGTCAAATAGGAGGACGGTCGCCTGGTGAGAAGGCACAGAGGAGTCCTTCAGGTGCTCATAAAAAGTCACCAACTTGGTTGTCAGCGCATCGTCTGCAGCACTGTACGCGGGCATGACTCCGAGGTACCTCGGGGGAGAACCACCTGCGTTACCGGCGCGCCGCTATCACGGGAGCCCGCGGCCAGCGGACCGCGACCGTCCCGCCCCTACGGGCCGGTTTATCAGTAACGCGGTACCAAGGGCCTTTTCTGAAGCTCCAAATCCGCCCACCCGGTCCCTTCCCCGGCCCGAGCCCGCCCCCCGCAGCCGCCCTCCCCGCCGGGGCAGCCCGGCCGTGCCCTCACCCGCCGTGCCGGGGCACGGGCAGCACGGTGCGCACGGGCTGCACCACCCCGCCCGCCGCGCCCGCGGAGAAGTTGGCCAGGGCGGCCTCCAGCGCCGGCAGCAGGAGGCTGGCGCGGTGCAGGTGCTTCTCCACCTCCTCGGCGCCGATGAACACGGGCGGAGTCGAGCCCATGGCGACAGCCGGGCGGACGGGGCAGGCTAGGACGGGATGACAGGACTCGGAGAGTGCGACACGGCGCGCCGCCCGCACCGCCGCTAAGAACCCACCGGGGCGGAACCGCCCCGCCCGGCCCGGCTCCGCCTCCGCGCCCCACGCCCCTCAGGGCCGCGGCGGACACTCCGCGATGTCCGCGCTAAAATGCCGCTCGAGGCCGGCTCCGGCGCCCCGGGAGTTGCCGTACCCGCAGGCACCGCCGCTGTCCCGGCTCTCACAGGCAGCGCTCGGGGGGAAAGCGGCTGCGAACTCCACGGAATGACTCCGACATAGGTTGGGCACCGCATTCCGCGGGACCCCGCGTCCCGAGGCACGGCCCCGAGAGCCATTCCGGACGGGCGTTCCTGGGGCACAGTCCCGAGGGAGCGTCGCCTCCGGGAGCCGGCGCGCCGCAGGGTGTCGCGGCCCCCCGTGCCCGGGAGGGGGCGATACCCCGGGAGGCGCACAGCCCCCGGTGCCCGCGCGGTGCCGCTGTCGGCGCCCTGCGCGCCGCCCGCCGGAGCAGTCGAGTGCGGGGTGCGCTCGCTGGAAGGTCAGCGCGGCGCGGGGCGTGCCGGGAAGGCGGCGTCTCCCTCCGGAACAGCCATCTTGTCCTGGCCGGGGCCGAGCCGAGGGGTGCGGGACGATGAAGGGGTTCCCGGTGGCCGCGCGCTCCCTCTCGGTGAGCGGGATCGGGGCGCGTCGTGCGCGGTGCGGGACAGGCGCAGCCGGCGGTGACAGCCGCCGTCCGGGCCCGGGAGCTGCGGGCGATCCTGGCCCCGGCCAGTCCGGGCGGTGAGCCGGGCAGGGGGCGGCGGGAGGCGGTCGTGGCAGCGGGGCTGCCGGGCTGCCCGCGGGGTCGGGTGGGCGCCGGGGCCGGGGCCGGGCCGGGCCGGCGGGCGGCGCAGCGGGACGGCGGCTGAAGGTCAGACAGGCCGCGGGCCGGGCCCGGAGCGTCCCGCAGCGCCCCAGGCTTTGCCAGAGCCGCCCCGGCAGCGGCCGACGGGGCACGGAGAGAAGGGAGGTGAGAGGATCCCGGCGCGCTGGAGAAGCTTCAGCTGCTTGAGACAAGGTGGTGGTGCCCTTGGCATTGGTGCTTGGCGTCTCTTGGAGGCGGGGTGGGGGCAGAGGGCTTGTCCTGTCCGAAGGCTCTCGTGGAGCTGGCGGACAGCTGAGTGGCACCTGTGTTGGATGTCCGCTGGAAATTGCTCGAGTGGGATGGAGTGACATCTCAGTGGGACCTCTGAGTGACAGCGGGTTTGTGAGTCAGTTTCAGATATGCAGCAGTAGTTCATAAATAAGTAGTTTGAAACTAGGTGTCCTAGCAAACCCTCGGTGAGGGAGGAGAGGAGTTTTTTCTAGATTCATACAATGAACAGTCTCTGATAAAGCAATGGGAATTACATCACTGGCATCTGTACAGCCAAGTGCAGTGGTCTCTGTCACTCAGTTTTCACCTTGAGGTGTATGGGAATTAAGTTGTCTTTTAATGTGAAAAACAAGAGTAATACGTGAATTTGCTAGCATAAGCAACTTCTAAAATGGATGGAAGATAATAGCATTTTGGATTTGAAATCAATCATCTTGTCATTTCTGTTGCCAGCTGAAGGCAGGGCTCTTGTGATACTCACCTCTTTCATGTGAAGGACTGCTTCTGGTTATTAATATGCTAGAATCATGGAATGGTTTGAGTTGGAAGGGACAGTAGAGATCATGTCACTCCAGCCCCCTGCGTGGTAGGGACATCTTATATTTGACCAGACTGTTCTGGGCGCTATCCAACCTGGCCTTGAAGACTTTAAGGGATGAGGCATCCAGAAATTCTCTGGACAATGGGTTCCAGTGCCTCACCACCTCACAGGGAAGAATTTCTTCCTAAAATCTTAGGTTACTCACTGACAGTTTAAAATTATTTCCCCTTGTGCTGTCACTGTCTGCCTGTGTAAAAAGTCCCTCTCTATCTCTTTTAAGAGCCCCTTTAGGGTACTGCAAGGGTGGAATGAGGTCACCCTGGAGCCTTCTCCAGGCTGGACTCGCCCGTCTCTCTCAGCCTGTCTGTGTAGCAGAGGTGCTCCAGTTCTTTGATCATTTTCATGGCCTCTAGACCTTTTTTAAACAGGTTCAAGCTGCAGTCTGGGGTCTTGCCTACGTGTCCTCTTTGCTTGCAGCAGTCAGCACAGACAGGTTGGAACTCTGAGGTGACTCTCCAGGAGCTGAATTGCCTACAGCTAAGGAATTTAAAGTTACCTCCGAGGTGTTGTGCTGCGCCTGTGGATTGTTGTGGCTCTTGGTTCAGTTAATTGCTCTGCAGGTGTCCTACAGACTGTATGGGATTGAGAGGGATACCCACTGTACAGCTGCAAAGAGAGGAGGGGAGGGAAGATTCTTCAGTGCTATTTCTTGAAATTCCAGAGACCTTGTGGAAGTCATGGCACAGCTTCTGACTGATGTGAAAAATAATCAGAGGAATTACAAGGGAATCACTGTTTTTACTCCAGTGTTTGAAGTTCTTCGTTGTATTTCTACTTTAGAATCAGATTCTTTTTCAGTATGTAAGGAAACATGATGAACTAATTAAAGAAATCCATTCTCTTATGCTTTCTCCTCTAGAAGAGATTCTACTCACTTAAAGTAGCTCCTAAAGTTTCACCCTCAGCAACTGCAGCAAAAGTGAAATTATCTCCAGAGTCTCAGAATCTTGAGGTCAGTATAAAAATACAGGTTGATTTTTTTTCCCCTTGCTTTTTAATGTTTTTAAAACCTGGTCAAAGCAGAGCTGTGATAGTATTTCCATGGAATGAAAATAATCTTTTTTTCTTTCTAATACAGATCACAAAATTACCAAATGGCTTAGTTATTGCATCTCTGGAAAACTATTCTCCAGCTTCAAGAATTGGTGTGTTTATTAAGACAGGCAGCAGATATGAAACCACCAGTAACCTGGGAACTACTCACCTGCTTCGTCTTGCATCTAATTTGGTAGGTGTTTATTGCTTTTGTTATTATGTTGACAGTAAGTGAAATAGTCAAAAGTTTATTATTGCAAAAATAAATGGTGTGGTAAAATTTAATGTAAGAGATCTTACAAAGTGGAGAACAATGTACAGTGGTACTTGGTTACGTGGTTCATTGCAGGAGAAATGAAACGGCTTCCTGGAAGATAGGATGTAATACTCGTCTATAATTATGCTTTCCTCTGGTGTCTTAAATTAGATATACATAGTATATCTATATTCAAATATATACGTAACTCATTTTATTTAAGCTGGAGTAAAAATTAGTCCAGGTGGCTGATACAAACCCAGTTTTGTGTATGTGTGGAATATTTCTGAGGAGTTTCTCTTACTGCTGCCTCTAGCTCAATATGTGTTTTTTAAATAGCTAGAATTGTAAGTTGCCTTTTTGTTTGTTTGTTTTAATAGACTACTAAAGGAGCTTCCTCCTTCCGGATCACTCGTGGCATTGAAGCTGTTGGGGGCAGCCTGAGGTTTGTACCCACACAGAAAGATAATACTTGTTGGTGAGATACAAATGAGCTCTAGGACTAAAGGAAACATAAGACAATAAACACAACAATGTGTAGGTGGAAGTGGTGCTTGAATAGTGAATGTTGTCAAGGAAGATCTTGTACTTTTTGTTCTCTTAAGTTTCAAGGGTTCCCTCATGATTTGTATTTTAAAAACACCATTCAGTAAACAAAATAAAAATACTGTGCACATGGAAGAAATATAATTTGTCTAGGAGCTTTATTTTCTTTCTGCCTTTGCAGACTTTGAGAATAGAGAATAGACTTCTAAAGTCAGTAGATTTTTTTTTTTCTTCCTCCCATCTTTTGTGAATCTATTGCAATCTTGGGAACAGTACAGACAGGAGATAGCTTTTGTGATTTGAGGGTTTTAAGCCTAGAAAACAAGACAAAGAGGAAAAAAAGAGGGATCTCACCGTATCTGCTTTCTTTCAGTGTGTCTTGAAATCATCCAGTAAGACCTTTGTATATAGAATTTGGTCAAAAATAGTGTTTTAGGAATCTACCCTTTTCTGGTCCTGTCAGTAACAAATATGTTGAAGGAAAAGGACAGGATCAATTATGTTTTCTGCCCAAAGAGAGTAATTCCTAAATTGCTTTGTTTAATACATGCACAGATTTTTTTTTTCATGTTTTGCTATTCAACTTTATTTGCTGTTTTACCTTGAATTATTGAGGTACCTTAAATTCTAATGGTCACAAAACACTTGTTATTACTTGAAAATTATTACTTGAGTTCTGAGGATGTGAGTTTTAATCATGTCTGTTTCTGCTCTGTATGTGTTTAAACAGTCATCCCAGACAGATTTAAGGTTAAGTAGTTACTCCAGTCTGTATCTGATTAATTTGATCAGCGGGGAGTATGTGTGAAAATTCACTTCTGTGTTCTTTGCTGAAATGGATTTTGGTTTTTTTTTTCTCATGTAGTGTGCACGCAACAAGAGAGCAAATGGCTTACTCTGTTGAATGTCTGCGAGACTATGTGTAGGTATCTGGGTGGGCTATGAAGGGAATTACTGCCGCCTTTAAGACTGCTTGGTAGTGAAGACCTGTCATTTTAGAGGGTGGGAGGAATATCTATTCTCATGCTTTTGTAATAAATCAGTAAATTACTGTATTAATATTCAACTTCTGTGTCATGTTACTGAGCATGCAAATGCGGCAGAATTGAATTATCCTGCTTTGTACAGCAGTGCTAATAATTGCTCTGGCTTGAGTCATGCATTTTGTTGTTAATGTTTTACTTACAGATTTAATTAAATTGCTTTCAACTGCAGAAGTATGTGTTACTTGTGTTTAATGCCTTTGTAATTTTTTTTTTTTATCTAGTGATACAGTAATGGAATATCTCCTGAATGTTACCACAGCACCAGAGTTCAGACCATGGGAAGTAGCTGATCTTCAGCCACAATTAAAAGTTGATAAAACAGTTGCATTTCAGAATCCTCAAGTTGGTAAGTGTATTTTCTGATCCACTGTATTGGCTCTGCAGTATTTCCTTTAAAAAAAAAAAAAAAAAAAAAAAAAAGTGGAAAAAATAGTTTCCCTTTTGCTCTGTCACATGAACATTGAATTTTTTAGCTTATTGATAGGTATGGTGTTTCTGGTATAATGGAATTTTCTTAATACACAGGTTTTTCTAGCCTGTGATAACTTTTAGCAAGTAACATGCTGAAGACATCTTACACCATTCTCCTTGACAGCTTCCATTTTACAATCTTAATTCTTTTCGAGTACAACCAAAGAATGTGCAAGTCAATACTGTTGTTGACAATGTATTTGCAGAAGCTTATGTTGTGAAAACCATATTTAGGTATTACTCATTGGTGTGAAAACAGTATCCCACAAAAGACATCTTGAATTTGTATGGTTATTTTGGTATTAAAACAATATGTATTTTCATCACACCGAAAATGGGTTCCAGCTTTAGGATTGTAAATTTAGATTTCTGTGTTTAAGGGAAAACAAAAGAGGAAACACAACACAAAGTCTCAGTCAGATCAAGCCTATTCCAGTATATCTTGTATTATTAACTCTTGTCATCCAAGATCACCCTGGTAGTTCTACTCAATAAACAGAATTTGTACCAGTCTGAAACATGTTTACCTTTGTAACCCATTGACAGTGACAGTGTAATGTTGGAAAAATATCTACCTTATACTGAAGTGCTACTATTTTTTAAAATTAGTTATATTTTTTTTTAACTTAGATCAGCTGCAGGTTGGTTTTCGTAGTACTGTAATATTTTCAGTTACAGTTATGTTCAGAAACAGAACTATGAAGAAAGGAATCTTTCTCTTAAGCAGAAAGTGTGAGCAAATACAAAGAGAATATCAAACAGGAATATATAGAATGCTATTGGCATGCCAAAGAAACTAATAAGAAGGGAATTGAAGACACTAGCATCTTTCATCTGAGCAGGGAGATAGATGA
Source organism: Hirundo rustica (assembly GCF_015227805.2). NCBI lineage: Eukaryota > Metazoa > Chordata > Aves > Passeriformes > Hirundinidae > Hirundo > Hirundo rustica. The sequence goes on from NC_053464.1 coordinate 9,101,256, forward strand.
GACACCACACAAAGCTACAAATAGCACTCTAGAGAGTCTGTTCTTTCTGAAGAACAAGGGATGCCTGCAGTGGAGATGATAATTAAAAGGATGCTGCTCCGCTTCTTCTAAACACCGATTGCATTTATAGCTTGCTGTTAAAGCCAGCAAGTGTTGAGCATATATAAGTTATTATATATCTGTTTGTTTTGGTTACTTTTTAATAAGTTACAGAAGAATAGGCAGCCTCAGGCCAGATTGCTCCAGCCCAAGGATTTGGAAACTTCCCTGTAAATTGGATTGTTCCGGCCCTGCTTTTCCAAATCTTATGGAAAAGTGGACCTTAAAGTGGACCACAGCTCTCCTTCATTTAGCTTCATTTGTAACCTTCATTACACGTGGCTCTTAGGTTAATTATCTGAAACCTTGTTCCTCTCAGGAGTGCTGGAAAACTTGCATGCTGCAGCTTACAAAAATGCTCTGGCAAATCCCTTGTATTGTCCAGACTACAGAATTGGAAAAATTACTTCTGAGCAGGTAGGGTTCTTTGTATTGTGTTAAAGATCTGCTTCAGGTTTTTTTTGTCAGGAATATGTGGTGACATTTGTGAGAGAAAATTATTTTTGTATATATACAGTCAGTATTGGCTACCTTATTGATCTGGTGTTGAAATAATTTCTTTCTATGCAGCTTTTAATACTGGGTACAGAACTCATATTCACATTTTAAAAGATGGTTAATGTCAGTGTCTTTCTGTTGACTGTCAATGAAATGCACGTGTTCTTGTGTAAAGGGTTTTGTAGCTGTCCCTGGGGAGTGCAGTAAAATTACACTCTATGGACAGTTCCTTTTGGAAACTTTGGAATTTGCTTTAAGAAGTATAAGGGGCTATGTCAGAAACACACACAATTTTTGCTCTTTAAATAAAACACCCTAAAATGTGATTTTACTGTTGCAGCTTCACCATTTTGTACAGAACAATTTCACAAGTTCAAGAATGGCTCTCGTAGGAATAGGTATGTATGTTCCTCAATGAACACTGCAGGTCATATGGGAAAACTGCTGGAGAAATTTGAGTTCTCTGTAGAAATAAACCGTTACCATAATCTTGACTTTTATTTAACTGTTGTAGCTTTTCAAAAATGTCACTGCATTATTTGGAGTAACTGTTGTATTGCAGGTATAAAGCACTCTACCTTAAAGCAAGTTGCAGAGCAATTCCTAAATATCCGAAGTGGAGCTGGTGCTCCTGGTGCCAAGGCTGTTTATAGAGGGGGTAAGGATGTTTCTTATACCTATTTTGAGTGACTGATTTTCTGTTTATAAATGTAGTAGTATTCAGAGTTACAGCTGAAAACCATACAGTTGCACTAAATGCTGAGCATTGGAAGTGACAGTTCAGATACATATCCCATTTAAATAAGCAAAAGGTTCCACCATGGAAAGTTCTGGGATAAAACTGAACCGAGCTCTTGAACAGAGTTTTACCTGGGACATCATTTTTTCTATAAAATGAAAAACAAGCTGCCATATGTTTTCTCTTGGCGGTTTTGGTAAGATTCCTGTAAGAGTAGGTTAAGGGCTGTCAGGAAGTGGAGGTAGGATTTCTATTTCGGGAAGATGTGTTAAATGTTGTAAGTCAAAGCAAGGCTTAGCTCTTTCAGAGGAGTGTCTTGGACCATTTCCAACAGCTATTGTTTAGTTGGAGTATCAGATGTCTCTGTAAAGACATGAAGGAGAAAAAGGAAGTTTCCAGCATTTAATATTTGACTGGAATAACTTCAGTTTCTATAAGCCAGCGTAAATATTATTATGAACAGAAGGTGCACTGTTTTCTGGGTATTTGTTATGTGGAGACTCTTGAGTTGTATCATCCCACACTGTGTATGGTTTAGGATCAGGTTCAAATGAGGCATACTAAGGTACTGGGTTTTGTGCTAGCAAGAAAAATTTTGAATGTAAAGGAGTTTTTAAAATTACCTTCAGCCTCATGCTGCCTTCCTGAGTGGACATGCAGCAACTTCAGGCCCTGGCTCTTCTCTTGTTAAAGGGAAATGTTTCTTTTCCATGCATCTGAATGTACAGTAGTTTCTAATTCAACACTGTATTACCTTTTATTCTGTTGTATTTCTAGGAGAAATCAGGAAGCAGACTGGTGATAGGCTTGTCCATGCTGCTATTGTAGCAGAAGGAGCTGCTGTTGGGAGCCGAGAAGCAGATGCCTTCAGTGTCCTTCAGTATGTTTTAGGTGCTGGGCCTCTTGTCAAGAGGGGAAGCAGTGTTACCAACAAATTGATCCAGAGTGTTGCTAAAGTAACCAGCCAGCCATTTGATGTAAGTTCCAAGGTTTACTGTGTTCTGATTTTTAAGTAAAACGTGTATTATCTTTGAAAGGTTACTACGTTCAGCTAGTATCTTAATTGGCTCATTCTTGCACACATTACAGTGTATCAGGAAGGGCTTCCAGTCTAATCTTTCCTCAGCACAGATGGAGTTTAGCTTCTTGAATTACAGTATTTTAGATCCTAGTAGTAATTATTTTCCAGTGCTTGATGCTGAATTACTCTGATACTTAAAACAGTTGATGATGATGTTTGTTTTGCAGGTTTCTGCATTTAATGTTAATTACTCTGATTCTGGGCTCTTTGGGATTTATACCATATCGCAGGCTCCAAATGCTGGGGAGGTGAGTTGCTGATTAGAATTTAGGCATTAACAACGTAACCTTCAAAGTAGTGTTTTGATTTGAGAAGAGTGACTGATTCATCAAAAAAAAAAAAGGAAATTCATCTGATTTCCTGTATAAGAATGCTGCATGTTCAGTTATGATTTAGATCTGTTAGCTGGGAATGAGACTTGCTTTGTGGGAAGGACAGACACATAATATGAACTGAAGTTAGTAAAATGCCTTGAATTGCTGACTGAAATTACTGATTTACATTCGTAAGCCTGAGTATATCATGAAGAACCTGCTGTCTCTTGGAGCTGGCAGAACTGAGCACTTTCATGAAAAACAGTGAGACCATATAGATTAATGCTGTGGTGCAGTTAAAATCCACACTGGTTTTTGTGCATTTTTGGGCATTTATTACAGTGTTTTTAGTTTTGTTAAGAAACTGTTCGGAATCGTGTTTGGGCAGACAATCCTCACATTTTCAGCTGCTCTTCCCTTGAAGTTTCCAAGAAACCAGATACTAGAAATAACATGTTGAAGTTTGATGTGGGAAGAAGTCTTAAATGATGTAATTTTCCTCAGGTCATTAAAGCTGCTTTGAACCAGGTAAAGGCAGTTGCTCAGGGCGGTGTCACCGATGCTGATATCACAGTGGCAAAGTAAGTGTGTAAATAATTCTCATGTAAAGAGAATTTTCTTAACATGCAGCTACTTGTCAAACACACAGACTATTCTGTACAGCAGAGCTTATCCTGTAATTATTTCTGTGGGGAACTATTCATGGTCCTGCATTAAAACTGAGCCCCTGTCAATATTCTTTTTCAAAGCTGTACTGATTCTCCAGTAGTGTTATTTCCTAATAAAAACTTGTTAGTAAAGTGTTAATGTTTTCTGAAGATTTTTTCAGTGTAAGAAATTAGCAAGTGTCAGCAGATGCTGTAATTTTAATCATACTCTGTAGTATTAAGATGTATTTGAATTAGAATCCTAAATTGCATTATTTAGGTAATTCCCTTTACAGTTACACTGGGCAATTCCCAAAACAATTATAATAAGCAATCTGTATCATCTTCAAAGAAAAAGAGTACAGTGCAAGTGTAAAGCACTGAATTAGTGATGTTACACCAAGTGCTGGAAATACATGCCCCTAGGAATATTTGGAGCAGGGGGTCTCCAAATAGTGTTAAACTGCTTTGAGCTTTTAAAGCTGCAGTGGTGCAAAATAATATAGTACAGACTCAAGTAGCAAAATGAAAATACTGTCTGTTGCATATATAAAATACAAGACTCCATGTAAAACATTGTTACACAAAATATGATAGCCTAGATATGGTTGGTTCTGCCTTAGTCACTAGTAGCTAAATGGTGGATTCTGGACTTTTATACTGGGCATTATTTGTTTTGTGTGTTGTGGGTTTTGTGGTTTTTTGTTTTCTTCTTCTTCTTTTTGTTTGTGGGTTTTTTTTGTTTGTTGTTTTTTTTTTTTGCAAAGCTGCCTATTATTAGGGAGTTACACACAGTGCAGCTGTGGCTAGTTTTTTGGGGTTGTTTTTTTTTCTGAAGTTTCCTTTCTGGAATGGCTTCATACATTTCCTATATTCCTCTTTTTCCTTTATTGAGGGGAAAAAGAAAAAAAAAAAAAAAAAAAAAAGAAAGAAAAACAGCATTCAAACCCAGTCAGTTCTATTTGCAAAGTCTGCAATTCAATCAGAAATACCAAGCTACTTAATAATGAGCTATTGGAATCAATAGTTTTCTATCTTTTTGTTTCCAGAATAGGACTGGCTTACAAAAATAAGGTTTTTATATGTAGCAGTGATTCTGCATGAAACACAAAAGACATAAACTCTTTTAACAAAACATGGAACTATTACAGGAGGAGCCTAACCATTTACATTGACTCCTTCTTTGTCACTTGGGGCGAAATTGCTCTGCATGTATCTGTTCTTGATGAGAAAATTAGGTTTAAACTTGATACTTTGTCTAACTGCATTAGGTACCTCAGACAGAAACAAATCCTGAGCTAGAGATCTTCTGTGTGGGGAGACAGCCGGTGTTCAAGTACCTGTCATTTTCATGCTTGGACTGTTTGTGGTGCTTCTTTCCTAACCACAGAATCCTTCCCTATTAAAAAAGGGAAACCTTTCAAAACGGAATCTTGAAAAGTTTAAAAGGACCAAAACCTCATTGTATTTATGGGGTGGTAGGAAAGGTAATAGCAGGACTTACAAGCTTGCTCATTCTTGATGCTTTGTTTGATGGCAGAAATCAGCTGAAAGCCAACTATTTGATGTCAGTGGAGACCTCAAAAGGGTTGCTGAATGAAATTGGCTCTGAGTCCCTGGTTTCTGGCACACACACCTCCCCATCTGCTGCTGCTCAAAAAATCGACTCTGTAGCCACTGCTGATGTTGTGAATGTAAGTATGTGTCAGCATCTACAGGTGTTCCTTAATCACTGTGTCAGGTTTTTTATGGAAAACTGATGGTTTGTTTCTGTGTGTTTATAAACACACACATGTACTATCTTTAAAAATAGAAAAGGTAGCTCATTTACAAATCCCAGCTGGGTATCTTTTGATGTCTTCGCTTATTTTATTAACAGAAGACTTTAATACACTATAAAACTAGTGTAGCTGGGAATTACGTAAAATTTTTATCTTCTTCACTTAAATTTATCAAAACTGCCAACTAATATTTGTGGCAAACTTCATACTAATTCCAGTGCAGGTGATTTCCGTATCAAGTTTTTTAGGATTCCTGAGTCTAGAGTAATGGGTGTGTTTAATAAAACACTTAAGCTTTCAGTGATAAATTGATGTAACTTCATTGCTACTGCACATTACCTTGTTGCTTATACATGAAGCAAATTTCTGAAAGTCTATCATACAGAGAAATTCTGAAATACAAAATTTGTTTTTTCACAGTCATTATTTGTATTTTAGCAACTAGCAATAGCTTTAGTAGTAATGAGATACAGTGTATTTTATGGTGTAATAATTATTCTAGGAATAACCATTTTTAGAGTTCATGCCTTTTATATCCAACTGTCTATCTGCCATTTCTGTTTACAATAGAATGAGCAGCTGCATTAGAAGCAATTAGATTTATACAGCAAAAGGAGGATTGTTTACATGATGGTATATGACAGTAGTGCCAGGATTTGTTCTTTGTTTTAGTAACTTGAAGCTGGTGCTGTGAGTAGCATCAACTCTGTTGTAGTGAATATTTCCTCATTTCCTGATTTTTTTTTTTTCAGGCTGCAAAGAAATTCATCAGTGGGAAGAAATCAATGGCAGCTACTGGGGATTTGGGAAATACTCCTTTTCTTGATGAGTTGTAAAAACAAAGCTGGGATGGATTTGATTCAAGATGGACCTGAGCTCAATTATGTTCTAAATGAATTACTACTAACTTGTTATTTATGAATTCAGTTCTTTCAGAAAGTTAATGTGGAGTAATTGTGGGCTTGCACTCATCAAATAAAGTGCTGAGTTCATACATTTTGTGTATAAGTTTTTTTCACTGAAAACAGTATATAAAAGGCTGATAAATCTGGCTCTGTACACTGGAGGTAAAAACCACAATGTGGAAACGATGAGTTTTGGTCAATGTAAAAAAATAAATATGTAAAAAATTATCACTGCAATGAAGACAAATGCTGTAATTACCACTGATTATCCATGTATTCTTGTATATTCGGGAAAAGTTCATGATAGATTGTCTCTACCATCCTTATATCAATTAAGTAAAGAAACTTGAAACAAAGCTGAGTATATTAGACTCTCTTAGAGCTTGCAGCTCCTACTTGCCTGGGACTAGCAGAGATTTTGTTTTTCCCTGACTTCTCCACAAGTAGCACTGGAAGAAGTCTTTGAGGGGATTAGCCATATACTAGCTAATAAATAGTTTGAAATCTCATAGGACATAATTTTTTTTTGAAGTCTAGGCATATATTAAAAGGAAACTGATACAATACATCATAAGAAATCTAGGGTTTGAAGAAGCCAAGTTTTGAGCTGTTCTGAAGCAAAGCAAAGTCTTACAGACAGGATGCATGTGATAAGAGAAGGGCAGGAGGAAGAGGATGAGGTCTCAGCATGAAAGAGGTCAAACACCACTGGCTTTGAATGTAGGCTTTCACCGTGCACCAGCATCGTTACAGAGTACAGCATCACACTGTGCCTACTCAAGTGTCTGGCCTGTATCAGATATTCACCAAATTTTGGATACTGCTGATAACATGAATGAACTCATTACTCTGTAACCATGAAGATTTATAGTGAGAAGCGTCCAAGTCTATATCATCACTACTGGACCCAGTGTCACCTTCCCATCATCAGTGTTTTCACTCCTACTGGAAATATGCAGCATGCTATCACTTGAACGTGCAGTAATTCCCATAGCCATTTAGTTAGCTAAACACGGGACCTTCATTTTTTTCAAACACTTGTTCTAAAGACAAGTTCTTCCGTTCTGAAGCTCCTCTAGTATCAAACATTCTATTGTCCATTGTCCCTTGTATACTCTTCCCTTTGGTCTTTCTCTGTGCTCAGTCAATAGAAAAGCAAGTTCTTCTTTTTCTGTTCCTTCACCATAGTAAATGATTTATTTAAACATAAAGGTTTAATCTCTTGGAAAGCCCCTTGCTATGTGAGCTTGCTTTCTGCTGTTCTAGCCTAATTATCTCATTTTAATACTTCTGTTCCTTCCCCTACCTCCGAGGTTTATTTCTGTTAAAACTCTGTGCCTCAGGAAAACTTGGAACTGCCTTGTAGCCCATCTGGATTATTTCTACTGACTGTATGGACCATCCTTAGCACTGAGAGCAAGATATTCCTAAAAGCTCCATACAATGGCTCTCACAAAAATTGTGGTGTTGTTTTTTTTTTTTTTTTTTTTTTTTTTTTTTTTTTTTTTTTTTTTTAAAGTCCTAATCTCTAATCACTGGCAGACGTTCAATTGATTAAGAAACAAATAAGGTTTATACGGGATTATAGCCAGAGCTCCATCCTGGTATCATCAGCTGCTTGGGATTGTCTTGATGTGTGGCCATTACAAAGGGACATGGCCTGTGCCTTCAAGTATTTTATTGCCAGCCAGAATTTATGCTCAGAGAGGAGGCAGGAAGGGGAATGTCAAAACAACCACGGCCTGTGCACCTTATGAGACAGTGTCAGGAGAGGCATTCCAGCAGAAAGCAGCCTTTGAAGATTTTTCTGGAGATAACTTCTTGCACCATTAAAGGCATTTTGAGGAGACACACGTACTATGCAGCGGTGTTTCTTCTTGCTGGCATGGAGAATAGGACATGCATGCCTCTGTGCCAGTTAGGTGAGTAACTGTAGGATTTTAAGACATTTGTACCTCCCACTAGCTCTGTTAATTTCTACCTCCTAAAGTCAAGTGGCACCAGCTCATTCACGCTACAAGGAGTAATAAAATTGTTCTTTTGGGTTCCAGTTTGAAACTTTACAGATTATACTCAATCAGCTGAGGAAAAAAAAGTCCATAAAGATAAAATCTAATTTGCTGCAAGAAAAGCTCCGAAGTAATGCATTTGTTAATCTTTTCTCAAGCCCTGTGCTCTGTGCATTGGTATTAATGCCAAAATAAGTATGCTGTTTGTGGTATCATTAAGAGATGGAGCTTCTACAAAATACTACATATTTTGCAAAATTTTACAGCTTTGGTCTTAAACAAGTAAGTTCATCCTAAACATGAATTGAACAAATTCATCTGTTTCGTGGGTTTTTTACATGGGGCATGTGCTGAGTTGATCCAGGTGCTCCATGAAGCATGCTCAACTTGTTTCTTTTGGTCCCAAAAACTAAGATCAGCTACAAAGGGACAATGTTCAAAGTCCTCAACTTGTTTTAAACCTTTCTGTACCTGCTGCAGTAAATCAAACATCACATGCTGTAAATAATTTGATTCCTTGTAGGCTTTATTGAAAATGCTTTTGCCTTCTTCAAATTGTTGCAAATAGAACTACTTATTTTCAGTGATGCATGTTCTTAATATTAAATATTTAGTATTCTCATTATGGAAAAAAAATCAAAACAAACCAACAACCAAATCAGTATCATATATATACTTTTGTATATCAAAGGGGTTGGTTTTTTTTTTTTTTTTTCAGGGAATGGATGAATGCTATCACATTGTAATAAAATAATAATAAAAAAGTATTTAGTTCAAATTTATGCTCCAGATTTTTCCACTGGTTTTTCTACTCGGATCAAAAGTGCAAAGGCTTTTCCTAAGAAAAGGCTAAGAACTCCACTTGATGGTTTTTATTTCATCAAGCAAGTAGATATTTCTTCCTGGTACTTGAAATTCTGAAGAAAGAACTGCCCAAACTATAAAGGCAGTGCCAGGAAAATTGTTCTGATTTAAAGATACGCATTTTCACTGTACAGCCAGTAAATTTCTAAATTACTTCATTACGCTCCAGTCTTCACTTCATAGATTTCAATGTTAAGAGACAATTTCATGCTGGGAATTACCATAGCACGGTATCATCCCTGAACTGTAGTTCATGAGTTCAATGTAATTGGGCTGGGGACCCATGTGAAGCACTCACATTTACAGAGCTTTCAATTTCAAGTTTAATACAAGTGTCAGATGTTCCACAAGAAACCTTTAATAACTGGTAATAGTCTGCTAGTTCTGATACGGTTCATTTCAGGTTTAAAACATTTAGTAAATGAACACCTGTGTGGATTGTTAAAGCACAGAGATTAGTCTATTGCCACTTTGTAACAGTGTAATAAAGAGAAATAAAAAGCAAACAATAACACAAATTAATTTCAAGCCTTGTGAAGATTTGTGTTACTTGCAGAATGAAATTACTTGAATAATAATGCACAGAGTAAAGAATGGTATTATTCAAGTCTAATTGCTACATAAAGGTAAAAGTCAAAATATTTTTTGGAAAAAAATCTGCAGAATAGGAAATCTCTTTTTGCTGGAGAACAATGTATAGACTTAAATCTTGATCTGATTATGAAACAGTCACCATATCAGCTATTTTAAGGTCACAGGTATTTCATCACAGTGGAATGCTGGCACTGAGCTTTATACAGTTTGTGCTAGTTTCTTTTCTCTGTCATTTTAAACTGAGTTTCTTTTGATCTGTGTAAGTGTAAATAAATCAGAGACAGGCTCAAAGCATAAATGCAGAACAAGGATATTTTCAATGCAATTAAATTTTAATACTACTATTGGTTCTTTTTACCTGGTTTCAGCTTTCCATCATTAGCTGCAGAGTTTTTTTTCAGCAAGGCTTGTTACCTGGAGATATGGCCCATCCTGTACCATTGTGAGTGCTAATCCTTGTTCATCCATCCCAATCTCTGCCATCAACACTGCAGTCTGTGTGTGCTGAGAGAAGTTTTCCAGTGCTGTCCACTGCCCTTTGAAAAGTGAGAGGAAAACTTTACTAGGTGAAAGTGTGATATCATCCTTCAATAAAAGGTTTAAGGAGACATTTGAGAAGGTGCTGTCCTCATTCTTAAGTATCCAAACAGTTAAGCCTCTCATCCTTAGTTACATCTTGAGACTGGCATTGTGTGCTGAGTTGCTCCCAAAAGACTCCATAAACTTGATTTCTGCAAATAAATACACTGAAAGTAGTTTTTACTTGAAACTTATTTCTTAAAAGTCACACATTTTTCCAAGAGAAGGAGCGACAGTGCTGTTACTTACGTATTCATTACCAACAGCAACATATTCAGGGAAGGCTGAAGGTTGGGAACAGGGCACAAAATAACAGAACGGAGGAGTTTCCAGCTATTAGGGACTTCAAGAAAATACCACATGGCTATAGCAAATGGATTTTTCAAATCACTATTTCTTCCATGCACCAATTTTTTCAGGTTTAAAGGGAATAATTTCAGCTATTTTTCATCAAAAGTCTTACCACTTTCTCTACTCTTAAGAAAATTTGTCAAGTATAGGCAATTTCAATGGAAGGTAAGTACAGGGCATATCCTCCAAATAACAAATCCTGCTGATTGCTGTTGAACACTTTAAGATTACTGATATCCCCGTTTTGTTTGTACAGTCTGCCATCTATGTAAAATACTTACATAAAAATAAACAGCACAGGCAATCACCCACTTGGCTACCTGGTCTGTTCCATATAGACCAGTTGTGCTGCTGTGGAAAAAACAGGTGGGTATTCACTGTTGGAAGGAATAAAATGCAAACAATTAGATATTTTCCAAGTACCTGTAGATGTGGGGGCTGTTTGGTTCATTTACTTCAGCATTCCCATACCAGAATGACAGTATCGAAGGCACAGAGCTATTATAGCCAAAACCGGGCTGGTTTCCCACATTTGGTGCATCGTTCATTTTCTGGCTGAAGATTCCCCACAGTTCTGTACAGCTGAATCCATGTAAAAGCATGCCATCAAAAATGGCTCTATTTGGGTGAGGTTTCCAGTCAAAGTTAATTAGATTTCCTTCCAAAGACAGGGCACAGACACAGCACTGTGTAGCGCTTCTGAGGGGCTCCAGGGCCGCCAAACCTCAGTCCTATGTCACCTGTTCTCATCAGTGCTACAGAAGCAGCTCTAGAATTTCAGGTCATCCCCACCCTTGCAAAGGGATAAAGAACAAGGACTCGAGAAACAGAAGGCAGTTTTTTGGGCCGAACACAGACCTATGATCGCTCCCCAGCCCTTGGTGCTGACCAAGAGGCTCATTCTCGGTTCCAAAACACCTCTGGGGATGGCAGTGCGTGAGGGCCGCGAAGGACCAGGCGCCAGGGCAGGTACTGCAGCTCCCCGGGCCAGAGCCGGACGGGGACCAAGCGCGGCGGGGTCCGCGGGCACCGCCCTCCCCTCACGCCAGCCCCGCCCCGGGGCACCGCCCGCCCCACCCTCGCCGCGGGCCCCGCCCCCGCGCAGGCCACGCCCCCGCGCACCGCGCCTTTCCATCGGCCCCGCCCCTTACCCCGCCTACAGCACAAACCCCACCCACCCTGCGCAAGCCCCGCCCCCTCACCGCCCCCGTCGGCCCCGCCCATCAGCGGGGCACGGAAAAAGCCGCGGCGGGCTCGGAGTTGCCCCGCCCCGCCCGGCGTAGGCCCCGCCCCCCGCGGGAGCCCCGCCCCGCCCGGCGCTGGGGACCGCGGGTTCCCCTTCCGGAGCGGCCACCGCCCCCCCGCCCGCCGGGTTCGCTTCCGGCGCCGTCCGGGGTCCGTTCCTGCCGCCGCCGCCGAGCGCGGCGCGGGGCCCATGGAGCCGCGGCCGTGAGGCGCCCCCGGCCCGGGCCCGCCGTGGGAGCCGGGCGAAGGCCGGAGGCGGGGGCCGCCGGAGCCGGAGGAGATGGACAAACTGACCATCATCTCAGGATGCCTCTTCCTGGCTGCCGACATCTTCGCCATCGCCAGCTTGGCGAACCCGGACTGGATCAACACCGGCGAGTCCGCGGGTGAGGGCGGCCGGCGGCGGGACCCGCCGGCGGCGTGCGGCGGGCGGCCGGGAGAGGGCTCCGGCAGCGCCTGGGGGCTCGGGGGCGGGCGGCGTGCGGAGCCCGGGGCGGCGGTGGGGCCGGCGTGAGGCGCCGAGGGGAGGCCAGCCTGGGGGGCTGCTGGCCGTGGGGCCTAAGAGCGGCTGGGCTGGGTCCCGGGGGCTCCCGGGGCTGCTCCCCCCGGGGCGGCGGCGAGTCAGGCGGCCGGGGGGAGCTGGTGGGATCCCAGCCCCGGGCAGAGCCCCCGGCGGTGCCTCCCGGTCGCCTCAGCGGAGCTCGGTCTCCTGAGGGGTCCTGCGAAGCCCCCGAGCCCGCTCTGACTCTGGGAAGCTGAGGGCCAGGCAGGATCCCTGCCTGTGCCGTCACCTTGGACAGGGAATTGAGATCTGTCTCCGCTGAGTTTGCGGCAGGTTTGGAGTCTTTTGTACTACGCTGGCGTTTCCTTTGTTGCGAGGAAGTTCTTGCTTTCCTTCATCTTTTTTTTTTTCCCCCAGAGTGTTTCCTGCATGCTGATTTTTATCAGCTTTTAATCCGAGATCCCATGTGTTTTTTATTTTAGAGTGTGACATTGTTTTCTTTAAAAGGATAAGGATTTGGGCATCTGTCTTTTTACTTATGGTGTATTGTCTATGAACAATTTATTTCAGTCTGTTGATAAAGACCTGCATGTTCTGATCAGTGGAGCAGGGAGAGACAACAGGAGGGCAGCTCTTTGATCTCATGTCCCAGAGGAACCCAAGGCTCCCTGTCAGGAAAGGAAACCATCCTTACTGCAAACAGATTAAACTAACTTAACCACTTTGACCGGTCACAGGACCCGAGGGAACAGCATGAAGCTGTGGCAGGGGAGGTTTAGGTTGGGTATCAGGGCGTGATCAGGCTCTGACCAGGCTCCCCAGGATAGTGGTCACAGCGTTAACCCTGTGTGTATTCAAGTAGTGTTTGGACAATGCTCTCAGGCACATGGTGTGATTTTTGGGGCTGTCCTGTGCAGAACCAGGACTTGGACTTGATGATCCCACTAAGGTCCCTTTCAGCTGAGGAGATTCTGTCGTTCGGTGACTTTTCCTAAACTTATAATTTCCAAGCAAACCACAGGTTAGTACAGAGAAGACTGGTCTGGCTGTATAGACTTTCGTCATAAATTCTTACAGGAGGTTTGAAAAATTTTCTTCATCTGGCTTGCATCCTCCATGCTTAATATTCAATGCATATGAACAGTTGAACTGGTTCAAATTGTGTCATATTTCCTTTATTCTAATGAAGTAGAGTATTAAAAACTATTTGGGATTGGTGACTGTGCTCTGACCAGACTGTATTTATGGCTTATGTGATTTGCTTCTAATTACCTAGTCTAGAACCTGGACTTTCCTACATGCTTCAGAGGAAAGAAATGAGTCCCTTCCCAAAGTGCAGCCTTCAGGAACTCCCTGGGTGACTTCACCATTCCTCCTGTAGCTAATTGTGATGATTTTCCTGCCTATGGCTAAATAAAATAGTTGGTTCTTCCCTCTTATAATTCCACCAAACAGCAGTGCTGCGGTAATGAGCCCTTCTTCAGGGGCTTAAAGTCAAATAAGTATTAATTTCACATATTTAAATACGTCTTTCTGAAGTCCTGCTTCACATTAGCAGATCTTGTGCAATGTGTAAGATGTTGGATTCTCTCTGCTTATGTAGAAAGGAGATAACAAAATCTATTCTGAAAAAAAAGTGCTTATGGAAAAAACAGCCCCTTGGGAACTAAGCACAGTCCATTACATTCTTTTGTAATGAAAAATGTTTTATAACTCTTTGGGATACAAAAATTGTTTCCTAAAACATTTTAATTAGCAATCATTATTTCTTAGTTACTTAGTGGATGATTACTTAAGAATCATCTGCCATTTCTGAGGTGCAACTAACAGTTTTAATTAGGCTGGCAAACATGAAATCTGTATGGATTTTTCTGAAGGACTTCACCAGTCAAAGAATGTTTTGACAGACCTAAGCCTTTTTTTTTTTTCTTTGCTCTATTTTGAAGCCAAACAAATTGTTGCCTTGATAAAACCATAAAGGAGAGCTAGCTGACACCCTTAATGACTCTTTTGTAGATTTTTGTTGATATAGGATTCAATGCATTATTAGAGCAGTTGTGCTTAAAAGCAATACAAATGTGTATTTCTGATGCTTAGACCTTCTAAAATGAGCCATTTGCCCAAACTGTAAAGAAAGGAAGTGTGGAGATGCCCATTGAACCAAGGACTTCCTGTAGTATTGAATTATGAAGTGAATGCTTTTATGAGTGCCATTCATTACCCAGAGACTGCTGGGTAGAGATATGGCACAGGAGGGCACAGCTCTGATGGTAAAACCTGTCCCAGCTGCTGGTGGCATTCAGGAACTCTCAGCAGACTACAGTGCTTGGGGCACATCCAAGGCATCCAGCTTCCATATGTGCCACTGAGAAGCAGGGTTTTCTTTGGAGTATCCTGTGCTTAGCTGGTGAAAGGAGCTATTTGGCAAAAGAAAATATTTCGTTGCTTTATCTTTGTGTTCTTAGGTTCATCTCCTGTGGGAATTTTTCTAGATTCCGCTTCTACAAGTCAGCCTAGTACCGAGGAGGAAGGGGAGTAACAGTGTTTCTCTGCTTGGCTGCTGTCCTGGGGGTTGTGAAAGGCAGCATGGAGCAGCCTGGTCTCCTCAATACTGCAGCTGTCTGAGGATGGCAGAGAGCAGAGGTCTTGGCAAACCTGGGAAGGCAGCACTGCATTGGCTCGTTCAGAGCTGTTTACAGCCACTAAGGTTGGGAACCTGGGCTTATGTTTCAGGAAGAAAAAAATCTGTTCTGAGTTGGATGCTAAACAATATGTACCTCTTACTCCAGAGATAATGATGAGTTTCAGCTAAATTGGATAGCAAAATAAATCACTGGCTTTAATGCTTCTGTGAAAAATCTAGATAGTTTTCAATATTTTTTTAAATCAATATAGAAGGGCTGATTAGTCTCCTAAGTCTTACTCTTAAAGATAAGTTTTATAGTCATTTGAAAAATGTTGGCTATAAAAATTTCTCCCCAGCAATTATCAGCAAAGGATTGCAACTGAGATTATTGAAGATCTCAGATGCTTATCTGTCTCTAGGCCAGAGGAACTGCACCTTTGTGAACATGGGTCCAAGTCTCTGTTGGGCACTTTTTCTTTATGTAGTTTTGTAAGAATCGTTCATTAACTTAGTTTCAGATATTTCATACATCTTTAAGATGGTAAAGGGAAGATGAAAATTAAATGGATTTTTCTTACAGTGAGTTCTCAGTGAGGCTTTGTTACTCGTGCTGTGCAAGTACAGAACACTGATAACTCCAATCTGGAAACCAGTGGTGCTCAGTATTCTTGCACTGACTGCCTTTTCTTATCAAACTCTCGCTCTCTGTGAGAAATAAGCACAGAGTTGGCTTTAATTTAAGCCAATGCCCAAAGTGCCACTGATTCAGTAGGAAGGAATTTTGCTCCTGTTTCTCTACACTTCTGCAAAGAACTTTATAAGCTGATAGTTTTGTCTCCATATGTTCCTTTTTTTTATGTGTGTGTGGGAGGGTCTTTAATGATTTTGATATTTTGTCTTCAGTAGGGGAGGAAGGGGGATAGAAACAGCTCTAGCTTCAGCTTCAACTCTTTTATAGGAAAAAGGGTATGAATAGTATGCACAGTTGAAATTAAAGATGTCAAAAGCTGCACATGTGGGGGGTTTGACAATTTGAAATGCTATTATGGAGTTTAGGATAGGTCAAGCAATTCAAGGGAATAATTTAATCAAGTAAAATCTCCCTTCAGAAAGCTAAGCTATCTGTTTATATGGCTTAGTCATCCCTTCCTATGTAGCATGATTGTTCATTTGATTCCAATTTACAGAACAACGCGTACCCTTTTTATAGCAGTCATTAAGTTAACATGGATCTCAGGATTTAGGGGTGCTTAAATGATGGATAACTCGTAAAGCAAGGATGTATTACATCCTCCTGTGCTGATCCATAGGTCACCAGGGAACACACACTAGAATGTTATGGCCAGGCCACTCAGCATATGCCCAACGCAGCTGAGCTGGGCCATATTTGTGTTCAGCAGAGCTTCCAATTCCATCTTGCATGTATGACAAAAGTATCAAGGTCACTTGTGTTAGGAATTATACTTTTCATTTAAACTGCCTTCTGTATCTTGCTGTGCAGTAACAGTGTGAGAATGAATTGTAAATCTAGAATATGACATTTATTTAAATTTTTCTGTTTACCAGTGCTGCCTTTCTATGTGTCTTCTGAAGTGTTAATGTGTAGTTCTTGGGGTTTGCATACTCAATTGCATTTTTATTTGTGAAGGATTATTTCAGAAACAGTGGTCTTACAGAAGAGCGGGCTCTGTGCAGCAGGCCATTCCTCCTGAGGCATTTAACTCCCTGCTCCGTGGAATAAGTTGTCTAGTACCTAGTGGAAAATTACTGATGTTCAGTGTTACTCCTCTGCATGTTATAGCTCTTCCTGAGGAATTTTGTTTCATGGTTCCAACAGGAACTGTAGCTTTGTTGGGATCAGCTTAATGAACTATCACAGGCGGTATGACCAAGCAGTGATTCCTGGCTCCTGCTGAGCTTGACATCACTGAAATATTTTTCTCTAACTGGAGCTCTGACTATACATGAAATAAACCCAGACCACATGACCAAACAGAATAAAACAGATAAAGTAAATAAAGTATCCACAACTTAAAGAGGGTGTAAAATTGAGTTCCAGCTGGCATTATTGTTCTAAATGAAGTTGTCTGCTCTAAAGGTAGTGATATGTAAAAGTCAGTATGGCATATTAGCAGTGACTTCTGCTCTTTAGGGCCTGTGCTGAGAAACTGTTCATGTACAATGCTCCCCTGAGGACAAGTCATGGTATAGAGCAGCCATTGTGCTGTCCTCTGAAGGAGATAGTGCTGTTTCTGTGATGTGTGGACACTTGGCTTTTCAAAAACTGTCTGTATAAGGCTTCTGGTGATCATTTGTTAAGCACCTTGCAATATACTCAGGAAACACAGTATGCATCTCCCAGCTCTTCTCAGTAGAAACTGATGGGACATGATAGGAAGCAATTCTACAAAATTACTTTTTCCTAATGTTTTTTGTGCTATCATGTAGTGACTGTGACAGGAGAAGTTATTTGCCCTTTCATGAACCTGTTTGGATTGCATGCTGAGAATACAAAAAAAGGAGGATGATACAGAGAATGAAGATTTATGTACCATCAGGTCCTAGAGGTGAGTGCTGAAAAGCAATCTCCAAAGCCATCTGAACATCAGAGTGTTAAAATTAGATTCTTGGACGTAATTTTCAGGAAAACACATTTCTTTGATGGATGTTCCCAGCTGTGTGAAGAAGGAGGGAAAGGTGGTAGTGGGTTGTGATGTGTTTCTAATTCCCACAGTGAGGGATGAGGATCTTTGACTGCTAAGATGCAGGCCCTGCCAGCAGCACTTGCATTTCAGAGATGTTGCCAGTGCCTTAAAAACAACAATACCAAACCCAAACAAGACCAAGATTCTGAACCCCATATAATCTGAATAAGAGTGGTCTGTTAATGGGTCTGCCTGGGCTGGGAGGGTCAATGCCATCTTTAAAGGGAACGTTTCCATTCTACTTTGTCTGTAGATATCTTTCAAGTGGATGTAAAAATGTGACAAAGCAGAGTGTTTGAATTGTGCTTGGGTTCTGTAATTGACCAGGCCTTAAGGCACAAGAAAAATCAATAGAAAGGCATTGTTGTAATGAATTAATTTTATGCTTACTCAACCACTCCGCATTTAAACATATGGAACTATTTTATGTGTAGGAAGAATCTCGTGAAAGAGAGCTGTGTCAGCCTGGTTATTTGAGCCTGCCAGAGAAGACATGAGAGAGCCAGTTGTTTTTGTCCATAGAGGAACTGATGTTTTACATCTGCTTTTTAACAAATACAAACTAATGCTGCTCCTGTTAGGTGCACATTTTGTTTTTTCTTTAGCATGTGAAGGTACAAAACTGTTTGCCTTCCACCAAATCCTGTTGAATTTCTCACTCTCTAATTAGAGTTAGGTAAGAAATACCTGATATAGAGTGCAGATCTGCGAGCCAGAAATCCAGCATGGCTGACTTTGGATGCTGGCAAGTCATTGTCGTAGTACCCCGTTTTCTTCCTCTCTGAAACAGAGGTGGTATCTTTATCATAGTAATTTCTGTTAGCATTAGCAGCAAAGCTTTAATTTTGTTTTGTTTTTAACTTTTGTTTCCCATCACAGTTCTACTTTATTAAACTGAGGGGAAAAAATCACAGAATAACAGGCATTTCATTTGTCTTTTCTAACAGTAGGTGCTTTGGATAAGTACTTGAGTTTCAGATATTTGGAATAACATTTTTATTTATTTACCAGGAGTGGACACATTTCCCACAGAGCTAAATTCTATTCGGTATGTGTAAATACAGATTTGTTTTCTGTCCATCCTGTGCTTTTCTCAAAAAGTATGTACCTTTAAAGCTGCTTTATACACAAATGGTTTGTCTGTGGGAAAGGTGCCTTGTTGAAACTTCAGCTTTGTGGCTTCAGGAAGTTACCAGAGTTCCTCTGTTTTTTTTTTTAAATCAACTTAGACCGGATTATTACATTTGTGTGTATTACATTTGTTGCCACAAACTTACACCAAAATCAACACAAAATTAACTTAAATATATGAGTCTTAAAAGTAAGGATTCAATAGTGTGTACTGCAAAACAAAGGTTTTAAATTGTATGAAATAATAAAAAAAATTAATCCTTTTAATGGCTGGGGCTTATTAAAAACATTTGTATTGTTTCGTTTTCAGCCAGCACTTACATGTGAGCAGCATTATGTAAACTCCATTTGTACTTTCGCCAAAGCAAAGAAGATCAGTAGGTCAAACTTTTAAGCTTGACCTACTTTTTTTTCATAGGTACTTCACAACAGCTCAACTTTTCCCCATTTATTTTCATGCAGTGCAGTGCAGTGTGTAGGATTTTCATCTTAGGCAGGAGTTCTTCACCTCGTTCTTGAACCTTTTTCCAGCAGTGGTTAAGACCTTTGTATTTCAGAAGAATGTAACTGGAGTGACTCATGGATGAGGAAGTATATTGAATTTCACAGAGAATAAATGCTGCTGTCTGTTAGAAACAGATACAAAAAGATGCTTGTAGTATGGTGGAACAAATAAAATATGGAGGCTGTTTTATTCTTCTACAAAGTAATTTGGGAAAACTATAAAATTATTTTAAAATTTTAGTTCATACAATTTTAAATTTTAAAATAATTTTCTTATTGCCTAGTTGTAAGTTATTTTTGTAATTCAGAGTGCCTACAAATTTAGTAATTAACAGAGTTTTTTATTAGTAAGGGCTATATGCAAGAAAAAAGTTCTTTGATAATTTTGCAGCAATCCCCTTACATATACTCCAGCTGCTTTGCTCAATTTCACTTTTCTTCCCCAAGCCTCTCACTGATGGAGATATACACAGATCTGAAAACTGGGGATATGGCCAAGAAGAGGATCTGTGCAGGGTACGTGTCTATTTTAAGGAGAAGGGAAACAAGCTAGACTGGCAAAGTACTCATTGGCCTGATTCTGTAGGGATCTCTATGGAATCAATGGTCTTAGGTTATATCCCTTCTCAATAGGAAGCTTTTGGGTTCTTCTTACGATATCATATTTTATTTCCTGCCTGATGTATTATCTTGTATACATATTTTAAATTTTGTAAGTAGAGTTGATGACAGGAGTTTGGTCTCTCTTGCGTACTCTAGGAAATGTCTGATTGTGATGGTTTGTCTGTGGGATGGGCTAATCCAGTTGGAAATGCTTGCTGCTAAGAGTTCGAGGTTCAAAATTCACAGAGTGTGTAGAGCCTGGTTCCTGTCTTTAGCAAAATGTTCTCAGTGTGTTCCTTCTGGGTCCTTGGGATGATCTGAAGTGCTGCCTTGTGAGGACATGGAAAGCCTCCCAGCGATTCACTGCAATAGGCCACAGTTGGCTGCCACCCAAAAACCTCATGGTAGCTGCAGTTCTATGTCATAAATTGCAAAGCACTTTGGGATCATTAAGGATGACAGTCTCTAAGGTGTAGTGATTAATACGCCACTTGGGTGTTTAAATACTTGTCCAGTTGAAGACAGTTCACATTAGGCCTTGAACTTACTTGATGGTGAGCAATTCTTTGTGCCATTGTTTGCACGCTGCATTAGGAGGGCTGGGCTGTCTCTGAGCTTGGTACATCCAAGAATTTAATAATCAAATTACACAGACAGTGTTCATGGATAGTAAAGTCAGGTTATTTCTGCAGTGCTCGTCATGGAGCCAGCTTCCCAGTTTGTACTCTTGCAGTTCCTCCTCCTGGGCTTTCCTTTCTTTTGCCCAGGTTGTTCTTGCATGGTTTCCACTTCTCTTGCTGTGATTACTTTATTCTATTGGCAGCAGTATAATTTAGTTGTATTTTAAAGGAATAGGTGTGGGATCAGAACAGGACAACTGATCGGCTTTACTGTGAATACTTCAGAAGGGCTACTTTGAACCTAGATTCTTTATACTTTTCTCAAGTTGATGGCATATATATTAATTTCTGCAATAAAATCTTTGTATACACAGAAATGAGAGGGATCCTGACTTTGTTGATAAGCAGGGCAAATGTACAAGGGGGAACGGTTTCATCTCTAACTTCATCAGTGTGAGTCTAATGTATCAAACATTAAAAATCTCTAATTGTAATGTCTTTATAGCAAAGTAAAGTGGAGAAAACTCATAAAGGGTTGTCATGGGCTTCAAGTTTCCTGAAGGATGACTTTTGTATAGTGAGTGATTTGTTTGACTTGAAAATTTGCTTCAATATATTCAGTTTTCTTTATACAAGAACAGACAGTAATCCAACAGCATTCCCACGGTCAGTGGAAGTGTCAAGCTCCAGAACTGCAACAGTGGAAGAATCTGATTTCCTTTCTTGGAGAGGAGAAAAGGCACTGCTGCTTCCTCTGTGCCTGTTGATGTGAGGAGCATTGTAGGCGTTTCATGCTGTGGGGGAAGAGAAGTCACAAGGGTGAAGAAAGAACTTTTTTATTTTTTTATTTTCAGAATTGCATTCTGAAATGAATTGTACACCTAAACTCATGTGTTAATGATGTGCTCTTCATCGTAGAAATTTGTGGGAAGAAGCATATTTCGCTTTGTTTTTTAAACCCACACTTAATTCAATTTAGAAAACTATGCAACAAGATTGTACAGGAAACCTGAAAAGATTGAAAGGCCAGTAATTTCTAATGTGGTCCCATAAATTCCTTCAGTGAAATATTACTGGGTCACTCAGCAATTTCAAGAAGCACCCTGAAGCTCAATACATGAAAAATGGTGAAATAAAGAGAGTAAAGGCCAGAAGTAGCAGTTGCTGTATCACAAACAGAAGTCTGTTGACTTATGCCCAATGTAATCTGAAGTAAATGGTCTCTGTAAGTAGATGTTCAGTAAGATGAAGTTGGTGATGAGAACAGAGGATCTCTTGGTTGTTTATATAAAATCTGAAATTAGAGTGAATCTGTTTCAGAATGTCAGTATAACAACTGTATAAACATCTGTTAACAGATACATTCTTTGCAGCACTATATAACATTTGGGTACTTTTTAAGAAGAGTCCTACTTGCTCAGAAAGGACTGAGCCTTGCTGTTTCAATATAATTGTATTTTACTTCAGTGAAGTGCAAATTTAACTGTTCAGGAATAGTCTGTCTTCTCTTCTACTAGTAAAAAAAAAAATAGAGAACTCTTCAGACTCTAGCAGTCTATTTTTGTAGATGCCAATTTGTGATAAGGGAGAAAGTGTTATCACCACACAGACAGCACCTGTTAATTGCCTAAATAATTCAGGCTTAAATTATGCAGGCTTCTAAAACAAGGACTTTCCCTAGAAAAAGCAATAAGAAAATACATAGTTCAGGATAAATCTTGAATATGCTTCCCGCATTCCTATTCTTCTTTGTTTTTAATGTTTTTGTTGTGATGTGAACAGCAGTAAATGCCTAAATTTGAGAATTATTACTGCAGAAGCAGATTGGGGTTTGGTTTGGTTTATTTTCCAGTTTGCCTTTTATATTGGTGGGGGCTTAAAAGTTAATTAACCAGGAAACCGTGTGCCAGCAGTCCTGAAGGTTAACTTGTATGTAGTTAAGCTGTATCTCAGCCTGTCTTTGAGCACATGAAGTGTTACTTGTAGATAATAAAATCTTGGCCCTGTACCTAATCCCTATTTGCAGTGCAGTTTAACCTGTATTCCCAGTTGTTACAAGCATGTCATACACAGATTTGGCAACAGTTAAAAGGTGGAATAAAAATAATTAGGAATAAAAACTAAGGTTAAGTTTTATTTTACTTGAAATATTATTCTAGTTGCAGTGAAATACATTCTTTGGGCCAGTAAGTTCTGTTCTTCAGTTGATGAAAGTGCCTTATGAAGAAGCAAGTCCAGCAGACAAAGACAGGATCTTGTATATTCCCAGCAAATACAGTGGTAGTAACCTGTGTGTCCAAGGAAGGAGTTACAAGACCAGAAATGTGCTTAACCTTTCCCATTTTTCTAGTGGTTTTAACAAAGGATTACTTCTACCTGCAGACCTCCCTTCTCATGTCCTCATTGCCATAAACACAATCTTGCCATCAGTGATGTGATGTAAAGAAACTGCCACAATTGTTAGTTCCTTTGGTTTGGGGTTTGAATGTTTTGTTCTTTAGCGTTGTCTGTTGTAATTTCAGGTAATCTGGGCCTGAACTATTCTGACCAAGAGAAAGTTATGCTCAGGTGTAGGCAAACATTGAAGCACATAAGGTGTGACGTAGGCTGAGTGTTTGCAGAACAGATGCAGAAACTTTGCAAATGTGTTTCTAACCATATAAATGCCAAAATGCATTTCAACGCTTCTCTTTTCACCTTCACCACTGGGTGATTCATGAGGCCATGGAAGAGCCAGATCAGTGGGTGTCCTTGGAGCATGTCTGATGCAAGCTGAGATCAGTGCAAAGCACAACAGTTATGTCTGACAGAGGAAGATGATCCTTATTCCTCATGAATTTAATTTGTTAAGATGCACAAGCAATCTTGAAGCCAGAGCCAGGACCTGACTGTTCCCCCTATGCTGAATGCTTTTGTCACTACCGTAGAGAAATTGCTTTAGGCTGTAACCAGGAAGGTTGATACTTATTTTCTCTCTGTGAATCAAAAGAGGGAGAACAATAGGATACTTAAGTTGGTGTGGTTTGGGAATTTCGGTGTATCCAAAGATACACCAAGCATGATCTGCTTGAGCATATCTAATAAGTTTTTAAACACATCTAACTTGGTGAAATTATGCTTTTGGATATGCAGGAGTTAAAAATGGAGGGCTCTGAAGCTCAGTAATTACCAGCCTGTGAACGGACCATCTTCTGAGACACCTGTATGAAAGGTGATCTTCTGCGGTGTGAGATCCAGAATTTCTGTGTTCTGGTTGTGTTGCACCACGTGGCAAACCCTGGTGCAGCCATTCCTGCCCCAGCCTGGCCACCTCATGGCACTGGCTCCACTGGCACCACTGTTGGTGATGCAGCCTCAGAGACCTGCACATCACCCTGTAGGTGCTGCAGACCACTTCTGAGAAGGTTGGGGTAGGGTCATGTGGTGTATTGGATAAAGAGGCATAGTTTTACAGCTCTGTCTGAAGCCAAATATAACTAACTGTTAAAAAGAACACAAGTTCATCAGATGTTAAATGGCAGAACAGCTGTGGGTGTCATAGCTTGTGGCTTTCAGCTGAACATATGGTGTAAAATGGTGTGGCTGACTATCAAAATCACTTTTAAATATTGACACTGCTTTTGATCTTTCTTTTTTTAGGCAGTGAATTTTGTCAATTTTGAGTAGCCCTACTTTGGTTGGAGGAAAAACGGAAATAACTGGATTCTTTGTTTATGTTTTAAACTAAATAAAACATTGCTTTCTTATTTTAGGAATGTTCTTTCTTTTTTCCCAGGCTCTTGCCACTTCTGAAATTCTAAAGATTCTAGTTACTGACAAAGTCGTTCCATTGTGAAAATGCTTATAGTGTTAGAAAATAAACAACCAGAAGAATGCAGCTTTTAACCAGCATTTAATCCTTTTAACCAGCATTTAATTAATGCTGCCTTCTGAAATAGGAATGAATATCTTCTTCTGAAGAAAGGAATACCTTCAGCACAGGCAGATTTCTTGGCTCTGATATGTGAGAACACACAGCCTTTGTGTCAGGAGAGTTGTTCCTCCATTCATGCCTGAGGGTAGCTCTTGGAGAGTCTGGTTGTCCATCTCAAAAAACAAAACAAAACAAAAAAAAGTTGCAAAATTAAAAAAAGAAAAATTAGGTAAACTCAATACACAAGCAGCAGGGCATTGAAAGTTACTAGAATTCAGAAATAAACTCACTTTTTATTGGCCCAAATGTCTGCAATTTAGGCATCTCTTAGAATTAATGTATCATAATGATTGTCATCTGTAGTAATAAACTTTTCTAATATGCGTGAGTTTTTCCCAGTAGATGGCCCCTGATTCTTTCTTTTTTTTTTCCCTCTGGGAAAGGAAGAGGGAGGGAGAAAACTATGGGTTTTGTGGAGGGGGGATTTGGTTTGCATTAGGCATCATACAAACACAGAATTGAAAAATTTTGAGGCAACTTGGCACCAGATGTTCTTCAGCAGCAAGACAGGCCTTTCTGCTAATATACCACAACTCTTTAGACATTGGCTTTAGACTTTAAAATTTGGAATTCTTCTCTTTAAAAAGTCAGTAAGATTTCTAAGGAGTGCAAAAAATGGTGCCTAATAAGTTCAGTTCTCTGGAAATTAGATTATTAAATATAATTAAATTGGTATGTTTCTCATAGCTAACATAAGCTGTATTTGAAGCCAGGGCTATTACCTCACCTGTATGAATATTTTTAAGAATACTTTCTTCCTGAAGCAAATAAACATCCTTTACATCTCTGGAGCAAGAAGGATGATGCATTTCAAAGTTGGCTTGGAAGGAAGAGAGCATCAGATTTGAGAAAAGGGGATAAATAAAGTAGGAGAGAAATAACAGATTGCATAACATACTCTTACAACAAGGACTCTTACAATAAGGTTCTTAAAAGAGGCCCTCTAGATATAGCAGGGACTTGACCAGTAAATCAAGGTCTTTATTAAAAACTGACTTTTTAACACTGTTTATAAATATTTTTTAGCTGTTTGCTTTATACCAATAGAAATCCAGTGAGTGTATGAATTGATCTTGCATCTAGTCTTCTTCAAAGTGAGAAACTCCAAAGCTTTTTTCCCAGGGTTGTGATGCCTATTAGATTGAGAGACAAATTGGAGTGAAGGCCAAAAGCATAAGATTTGGCATACAAAAGGCAGGAAAGATAATTTATAATCTGTTTATTTTGAACTATTCTATGTTCTGTGCCGTTGAAGCTGATCCTCTGTTATTCTTTTCAGCCTTCCTGTAGATCATCCTTTAACATCCATAAATCTTATTTCAGTGAGTCTTGGTTTCCTGTTAATCTACCTGAACAACGTACTGGAACATCCGCAGTGAAAGAATCAATCTGTTCTGCTACATCCTGAATACTGTACTTGCATGGTAACCTCAAAGTTGTTTTAGCAGCATAAGTGCTAAAGAGCATCTACTCAAGCTACCTCCATTCCTCACAAAAGAAGTAATTATTTTTGTAAGAACTGCACCAGACATTGTATTCTCATACTTGATTAGAGACTGGCAGTTGATCTTATCTTATATTTTGATTCTTTTATATACCCTTTGTACTTATCTAGGTGTAACTCAGTTACTGTGTTGTCCCACAGTGATTGAAGCACAAATGTGGAAGACAATGTGTTCAACTTGCTTATAGCTATTTAGTTGCATTTAATTGTGTATATGTGGTGTTTTTAAAAATGCTCTGATATGATGCTGTCTGAGGCTGTAAACTTTTAAAAACTGCTTTAGTGGGTCAAGGTTGAAAATTGAGATGAGGACTATAAATTACAAGGCTGTAACTGTGACCAGTTGTAGATGCAGAGCAGTTCTGTGAGCTGTGCCCGTGGGCCTCGTTGAGTGGGACATGATATCCAGAGATTGTTTGACTCTTACCACATGGGCCTTGCCATACAGGATCTGGTGGTCTTCCCCAGCATTGTTAATTCTTTTTTCCTCCTTGGTTTTGCAAACCAGCAGGATGCTGTTATCTTTTTCCCCTTTACACCAGGTGAAGGTGGTGCTTTTCCTACAAAGGCATAATCTTTCCCTTAACTTTCTGCATTGTTTATTTTGAGTGTGGCTAATCTCATAAGAGGGTACAGGGCCTGATTTTCATGGAGTTTTGCACGGGAATAAGTAGAATTAACTGTATGGAGTACCTCCAAGACTGGTAGGGAATGATCAGTACTGTCAGTTCCCTGGATTTTGGGAAAGGCAGAAGGGAGAGCCCTCTGTTTCCAAGGAGCTACTGCCT
The DNA here is from genome assembly GCF_015227805.2 of Hirundo rustica. Lineage (NCBI taxonomy): Eukaryota > Metazoa > Chordata > Aves > Passeriformes > Hirundinidae > Hirundo > Hirundo rustica. The sequence continues at coordinate 9,127,918 of NC_053464.1, forward strand.
AAACTATAGAATTCATAGAAATTTTGCCCAAAACAAAGTATGTATAAATAAACCTGAAGAAGTCACTCTCTCTTCCCCCTTTGTATAGCTTCAAGTGCCTGTTGCAGGAAAATAAATTCCATATGTAAGAATGGAAAACATCCCACTTCAACTGCCAAATTCCTTTGATGACTTTGAAAATTTTCTTCTGAGAAGTCCCTCCTCCTTGTTTCCTGTATGGGTAGGTGCATTAGAACTATTCTTTCCATGCTGTGTTGTTTGTTCCTCTCAGGAATGCCTCAGCTACGCTTCGCTCACATTGAAAGCAGTGCTGTCAGAGAGCTTGGTTGCAGGCAAGGAGCAGCAAACAGGTTAAAGGCAAGCTGGCCAATTCCACCTTGATGATTATCCTTAACACTGGTGCATAGAATTAGTCTGCCATGACCAAATCACTGTTTTCTTTAGACCTTTTAAGTTTCCACTTGGATTAGCAACAAGCTACTTGGATTAGCAACAAGCTACAGCTCTGCTCATTGCTGGAGCCTGTTCCTCTTAGGTGGATCTACACCTTTTCCTGTTCAAGTTTATCAGCTGAATAGAATGTAGAAATTTTCCAAAACCAAGCTGTCCTTGAATGTGTCCCAGTGTGAGTTACAGGGAATGGCTTGACTGAGCTGCTCTTAACTTCCCATATGTCATTCCTTGGCATGTGACTGTTACCTAACCAGCAACAATGAATGTTTTAGTGTGCCCAAATAACACAGCTCCATGTACTGTGCTCATTACTAAAACATAAAACTTAGCAGTGTCCTTGCCACACTGGCAGTGCTCTAAGATTTATGTCACCAGCACCTCATTAAGAAACCTCTAAACTGTGCTTTTCACTTAGCAAAGATGGTTTAACAAGTCCACAGCACACGCAAGAAAAGTACCTCCTTTGAGCAGAAACCTCCTGCCAGTCACAACTGGCCTTTCCAGCAGCACCACCCCATCTCATCAGGACAGGGAGGGAGGGAGAGCAGGTGCCTCTCTGGGGGCAGTTCCACGTTTTAATCCCCTCACAAAGCATACTGGCCCATAATACTTATTTGATGCCAGTATTGAGCATTTTGCTAAGGATGTAGTTGATGTATGTGAGGTAGAAGTTTGGAAGCTGTTGTCAAGAAATATAAGGGGTTGCAGATGCATTTAAACACAAAGAATAAAATTTTGCCTGAAATGGTGGTAAGGATTAAACTCATTTTCACGTTGGGACAGTAGGGGAGTGCAGAGGAGGAGCAGGTACCCCAGGCAGAGCAAGAGCAGTTCTGAGGGTTTGTGCCTTGGATGTTCATGTGCCAGCATAGCTGCTGAGCTCTGGGACCTTTGAACATTTGAGCCCCACCTCATTCACTGCATCTTGCTTTTACCATATTACTTGTTTCTTGTGCTGCCATAAGCTCCCCATGGCAGTGGCACCTCTGTGTCCAGCTGGCACACTTGATCCTGTGTGTCCTGGCACTCAGATAACAAATGAACAGTGAACATCTGAGTGGCCATTATTATGCTGCTGCTTTCCAGCCGTGCTATCGCTGTGCCACTTTTAATAATTCAGAAGTGATGTAGAGGAGGGGGAGTTAAAGGGCTGCAGCAATCTTTGTTTCTCTCTGTAGAGTGTGATTCCTCCTTGGTGGCTCTGTAGTTACCAGGGAAACAGGGGAGGGATGGCAGAGCACTGGAGGGCTGGAGTGGGACCTGGGGGTCGGCTCCCTGGCAGCTGCACATCTGCACCAGGGGGAAAATGAGGGCTTCCCTTTCCTTGGTTTGGTGCCTTTCCCCCTCTTTTCCTCAATGGTTTTGTGAAACTTAATTGTTAAATAGGTGATGCTTCCCAGCAGTGGTGTTTTTGTTGAAGAGCCCTTTTATCACTGATTCTAGTAAAAATATGCAGTGTCAAAAAATGAGCATTACTGGTGGTTTGGAGGAGTTGGTTGATCACAAAATCTTTCTCTGAAATTAACTAGAGCCCTGGTTATACACAGACTGTCACTACTGAGAGGTTTTTTAATGTGTTAGAAATGCTTTGGCGCACTTCAGGGAATAGATTTAGTGGAGAAGACTAAGGACCACTTCAGTAACATTTACTCAGTGCAGCATTCTCTGATTTGATAAAGGTCGAATTTCATTTTTAGCAATTAGCATATCTATCCTAATCACCTCCTGCTCTAACTGTATTGACCTGAATAATGCCAGTCTTGGAAGCTCTGGGGAGAGAGGCAGGTGGTAGCCGGGGAGCAGCCCCTGCACCTCGGGGGGGTCACTGCAGCACCCGAGGGCTGAGCTGTGCAGGCAGGGGGAGCTGGGTGGGCCGCTGTGTTTACTCCACTGCAAATGTTTAAGGCTGGATCCATCTTTCAGCTGCCTAATCTACTGTAGCTGCGTTTTTTCCATCCCTGTGTTAGGTGCTTAGATTTTCGGCAATTATGCTGAAGTAGTTCTGAGAGGATGACTTAAAAACGTTTTAGTGATGGATCTCGGTGGAACTTGGTGATTGGTTTGAGATGGGCTGTTGAGCTGTTCTCTAACTACCAGCAGAAGGACTCTGGGCAATTTCATATCTCTGTCTCTCTTTGCAATGATAGGCTAGATAAGGGGAAACAAGATTTTCTGTAACAAGTTTGTTTATAGCTCCCTGGCAACTGTTTGCTTGATTGCTTCAGAATGGGACCAACAGAATAAAATACCAAATAAACACGCTTCTCTTTTGAATTTCATGGCAAATGAATACTGGTTTTCCACACCAGAGACTTCTTTTGAAGTCTGAATTCAACAGATTTGTCACTATGGGATGAGCCCTGAGGTTTCATTTCCTTGTGCCCAGTTTATGCATACAAGTGATGTATTCCTGTGTAGTTAAGTTGAACTTTAACTGAATTTATGAACACATAATGAGGTTGATTTTCCAGTTACCTTTGTGAAACCTTCAGAAATGGTTCACCGACCTCTTGCCCTCCATTTGGCTCCCTAGAGGCTGCACATTCAAGGTTCAAAAGCTTAAATATGGAGTATATCAACTTCAGATTTGTAATCCGTAAAGCGGTGTTAAAAAAAAAAATACTGTGTATGTGCGAGCAAGAACTTAACCATAAAGCTCAGCACATTTCCTCCAAAATGTCAGATTCTGAAATTTAATTGCTCACACTTTAAACCTCTGATTTAAAACAAACAAATAAAACAAAAAAGCCCCACCAGAGTGAAACAAGACACTTGGGCATCAGAAGTGATGTTTAGGAAACCATCCTCTGAATAGTTTCTTGCAACTATCCTTGTGTGTTTAGAAGGAGTGCTACTGTGGTACTTGCAATTCAGAGAATTTTTTTTTCTAGTTTTCTTCATTTTCAGTTCTGGGTTTTTTGATTTGGGTGGGTTTTGGTTTTTTGGGTTTTTTTAATCACCTTTTGGAGTAGTAGATGTTGATAGTAAAAGAAATTGCATTGAAATAATAGTTCAAGATGGAGTTCTCTTCTGTTTCTTCTAGATACGGCACTTCTGGGCTTAGCTTTGGTTCTGTCTGAATCTGACATGTTAAATGTGCTCTTGTTAATTGAAAAATATCTTCAATTTAAACTGCAAATTGCCTCTACAAAAACAAGTAGTTGTCTCATGCTAATACATGCTCATCTACAGCAACTGTTCTTCAGTTTCAGTTAAGACACAAAATGGAACCAAGTTCAGCAGAGTGACTCTTATCGCTGCTGCTTTTTCCAAAGTTAAGAATGCACTAAATCATTTCCATTGAAGTCAGGAGAGGTCTTTGAATTCAGAAAACATTTATTGACTGTATGATGTCATTTTTATGAAGTCATTCTTTGATTAGAATTGCAGTTTAGAAAAAAACCGACTTCTGCTGTAAGGATAGTAAAATTGTTGTTAAATCCTGGTCTTGCAGAATGATTGGGATTAATTTCCTGTTCTATGATGCTGCAGTGAATAGCCTCTTTATCCCCAAACTACAGGAAACTACTTAGTGTTTTGTATGAGGTTCTGCAGTGTGTTTGTTCCAGGGAGCTTGACTTTTAAGGACACAGGCACATCTCCCCTCTGCTCCAGCAGCTGATGTGCAATGAAAACATTGCAAGCTGTGGAAGAGAAGCAGTTCATGTAAAACTGTGCTGTGCAGGCATGGAGCTGGGCAGGATTGCTGGTGTAACCCTGGCTCAGGGTTGTGTGATCCTGGTGTGCAGCAATGGTGTGATTGCGTGTATCTGGAGTAGAAAATGCCAGCTTTATTGGTTTTGTTGTTGTTCAGTTTTTAGCTGAAAATTCATCCCTGAATCTTTTGGTCAATGGGATGTGTAATTAAAAGGATGTATTTGAATAAGACTGAATTTTTTTGTAGTCTAAAGAAATGTTGCAAGAATACTTCAACAGGACTGATCCAGTAATGGTTTCACTTTGGTTCTTCTCATTCTCTGGGTTATGAAGCAGTACATTTAATAAAACTCTAAACATCTAATAAAACATGATATACTACCTCCTAACCCAACAATTCTAAGCTCAGAAGCTGATTCTGCTGGTACTCGTTGCTGAGGTGTGAGCAGAGAGGATCTGTACAAATTGGCTCCAGGGTGCCAGGAGGTGCATGCTAGGACTGGTTACTCTTTTGACTATTGGTTTTCTCCTTTTTTTCATTTCCTCCAAAAAGAGGCTAGAAAGTATGACAGATGTTTCTTTCTCCAAAGGACATGCTAAATCTAAGCTTCCCACTGGTACTGTAATTGTGTCTAAGTTATTCTCTTTTTATTTGAAACAGGTCAACTGAAACAATATTTACTTGAAGTAATTTGTGGAGAAAGATGTTGACTCTAATGCCGTTCAGTGTTAGGTTTTGCTCCTAATGTAGATGTTAAATTGGGGTTAGAAAGATAACTTCATTATTAAAGCTCACTAAAAGCATCTTTGAGTCTCAAAACACTGACTTGGATTTAAAAGAAGATTTATTATTATTTAACAGAAAATAAAACATTTTGATTAAGTCTTTATGGTTCCTGTACCAATCTTACCCTTTTTCTAGGAACTTTTTGATAGATCTTTTGTGTAGATATCCCAGTTTCTGTGTGTAGTAACTCTTGCTAGCAATCAAAAGGATTGATCAGTCTTGCATGGAGGGACTCTTTTTAATGAGCTACTGTCAAGAAGTGGGGTGTTTTTTTTATGTTTTTAAAATCATACATGAATGAAATGCAGTTTTTTGCTGCAAAAGTCAGAGGCTTAAAGCTATATTTACAGATGAGGTGAAAAAGATATTAAGATAATTAAAGCCATTTTAGGGGGCTACAACTCATTTTATTAGACTATGAAAGTACTTCATCTTGCACAGATGAGGGAATGATCCTCTATGCAAGTCAGCTACCACATTAGCAGATATTGGCAGGCTTTATTACAAGTGCTTTATCCCTTTGATTAGACCTTGATTGCCACTCAGGAACCAGATACAGCTTGCAGCCATCTCACTTCAGCTTGTGCGAGCGTGCGATGAAGGAACATGAAGACAGATGTTTATAGCGTGCCCCCCATCCTCCGTGTTCGAAAGGCTGACTAAGGTTCATCAAAGAAAGAATCCCTTACTTTGGGGCAATTCTGAGCTGTGGTTTGCAATTGAGCGCCCCTCAGAGAGGATTTTGAAAGTTTACTTGCCTCTCTGCTATGTATTTTCAGGTGCTCTCACAGTTGGCCTTGTGCGACAGTGTCAAACCATCCATGGACGTGACAGGACCTGTATTCCTCCACGGCTGCCTCCCGAGTGGGTCACTACGTTATTTTTCATCATAATGGGAATCATTTCACTAACTGTCACATGTGGTTTGCTGGTGGCTTCCCACTGGCGAAGAGAAGCTACTAAATATGCCCGCTGGATAGCTTTCACTGGAAGTAAGTGACCTCAACTGCACAGTTGACCTGTATGCAGGATAAACTGGTGGAGTCTGAAATAACGCCACAGTGTTGGAAAGAAGCAAGTGCTTAGGGCTCCTGCTATGCAAAACATTCCTTCTCTTTGATACCACACCTGAGAGAAAAATAAGTCTGCAGAAATAAAGGGGTTGGTATCTTAAGTGACTGTAATTGAGAGGGAATAACGGTGTGAAGGGAAGGAGGGCCTGACCCCTTTACCTTCCTTGGACAGTGCCATTAATTGATCTAAGAAAACGAGCAGGGATAGAAGAGGTCAGTCCTGACTTGAGTGGCTGTAGTATTTCATACTTCCCCACTCCCGTGTATCCAGGATTTAATCCTAGTAGCTTGCAGTTACTGAAAATTCCCTCTCTGAGGCAGAGGAGGCAGTTGGTACATCTCAGGTAACCTGTCCCTTACTCAGGTGCCTCGTGATACCTCGTGCAGGGTTGAGGCTGGTTCAGTTCTGCTTCATGCTCTCAGCAGCTGCTTCATTCAGAATGTCTGCATCCTAATTGGCTATGCAGGAGGATTGCCCACTGCAGAGCATCTGCTGTGCTTCACAGCATTGAGACTTCTGCTTCCAGAAGTGACCTGCAGCCGTGCTTTATCTGGAGGGAGGAGTACCAGTGCTTTTCTGCCTCCCTTCATTGTGCTCTGCATGAGCCCCAGTGTAACTCCTCACAGCTGAGCCTTCTCCAGCAGCCCCGTGTTTGCACGCAGGGAAACATATCCTATGGCTACTTCAGTTAAAAAAAAAAAACCAAAACCAGTTATAATGAGCAGGGGGAATAACTTTCAAACTTCCTTTTCTTGGTGTGTGTTACAGGCTTAGCCCAACTGTGAAATGGTGCCTTAATGGTGGGGATGACAGCAGGAAAAAACTCAAAACCTGAGGGCTTTTAAATTGACTTGAATTATGACAAACCACTAAAGGTAGTGTGAACGCTAACTAGAAAATGCAAGTTTGTGATTTACACGTGCATAAATAAGGTTTAATGGAACTCTGGGACATCTAATGATACCTAATACGAGTTAGATTTAACCTTGTTTTTGGGAAGGGAATAATACTAAAAAGTGCTCAGCTTCAACAAAGGTACTTCACTGAGGCACTTGTACAATCAAAGCCATCTTTCTGACAACGTTGCTACACAGCATATTAAATTAATAGTGCAGCTCTTGCTGACAATGGAGCTATTGAAATGCTGTATCCATTGTGATTGACTTCCATTTATTTTCCGGTGAATGATTAAAACAGCAGACCTGAGTACTACTGAATATTCCATCCCAACTTTTCCAGTGCATCTGTTTATCTGCACATATTTCATGTGTATCTAATATATATGGGGGAGGGTTAAAGTCAAAATGCTGTATAAAGTTAAAATGCTTACAGTGAGTTGGAGTCAAAGCCCTTGAGGAGCTTGAGTTCTAGATATCAATGTTTTTCTTTAATATCTCAAATCATCACGTCCCTGCAGCTTTAGTTTTCTACAGCTGTAATGATTAGTTCAGCCAAAAACTGTGGTACCCTAAAGCTTTTTTGTTTTGGGTTTTTCCTCTAGAGATTTCTTCAGGCTTGCAACAGGTTCATCATTAGACATCTCAGTATAGAAGGACATTTTTATTTCAGCACTTGTCTTCTTGATATGAGATGTTTAATAATGAAACACGCTAATTTGTTCTTCTGCAAGTCAGAATTATTCATAATTCTATTAAGATATGGTCTCTGCGTTGCTGAAATTATAAAATTCAATGTCTTCGGTATTCATCTCTAATACATACAACTCTGTGACCTTTGCATTCGTGTTAACAAAGATGATGGGGAATTTTATCTCTGAACTCACTTGTTAGGAAAATTAATTTTGAAAAATAGAAGTGAATGGAAGGAAGAATTCTAGATTTTTCAAAAAGTTGAGAGTGACTTCTGTGGTTCATTGGATGCAACATAAATTAGTAACCTATTTGTAGGTTAGTATTAGGAAATATGCAGCCATGTGGAATCAACTTGGAATACCCTAAGCAGATCCTTTCTGTGAAGTGCTGGTGCTGTTTAGATGAAAATGTGTAACTCATTAGAAGGGGGTAGGGAAAACTTCATATTTGTATAACATCTCATCTGCAAGTGATTTCAGGACTCAGTGGCCTCGTGCAGGCTGCTAGCAGATATTCTTCTCACAGAACTTTCTGAACACAACGCAGGACATGCTGTCCTGGGCAGGCAGGGAGGTCTGCTGGGGTTTCCAAGGGAAGCTCTGGGACTGGCAGCTCTGTTCCTTCAAATGCAGGGGGGTCTGGAGTAAATATCTGAGACAAAGGAATCCTTTTGCTCAGCCTTTTCCTTACAGCTCTGTGAGCAGCAAGGAAAGCCTGGTAAGAGGTCACTTTTGCCCAGTTCATGCTGGAATTAATATACAGTTGTATAACTTATATTTTTCATGGAATTTTTGCTTGTAATCTTGTCATCTTGCGTGACTTCAGGTGTTTTCAAGTACGTACATATGGCCAAAAATTTTTACCTGCATACCTATAAATATGAATTGTTGCTGAGAGTGGTCTTGTTTATCTTGTTTACCTAAGAGACACAAAGAAAACAGAAGTTTAATCTGTCAGTTCTTTCTTCTACACACTTCTGAAGGGATATACCCCAGAAGATATTTACTAGTACAGCATTTGCCTCATTCCCCAGTTGTTGGTGGGTTTGCTGCACAGAAACTTATACTTCTGACATCTGGAGAGGAGAGGAAAGGAATTGCTGTCTTTTCAGGTCATACTGCATGAGTGACAGAAGTCTTGTACAGGTAAAGGTGAAGCTTTTCCTTCATCTTTTGTAGAGAAGAGTCTTGCAGGAATCAATATTCCTACTGATGTGATGGATATTGTCACTCTGGGCATAGATACCATCAAAACTATCACTGGTGTTTCAGTAGTACCACATTCATACAGTGTAACGGGGAGTGGGTTCCTTGTCGTGGTGTGGTGTTCATCTGTGCACTTCCCAGGTTTTGTGTGATTCTTCCATGAACAGGGTGTTACAAACCCATAGCTGTGCATCGTGTCTTGGTAGCAGGCAAAGCTCTGATCAGCTGGTCCTTTGCTTCTATACCAGAACTGCCTTTTTCCATCCCAGCTTCTATACCATCTCAGCACTAGTTATGCCCTGGGACGTAGTGACACAAGTTGGTAGCCAAAGTGACCTGGCTTTGGTATTTTTCCACGTCTCTGACACTGCTCCTATTTTGTTACCTCTGCTTTAGATTTATGTAAATCTCTTGCCATTTCAGGGTGCTTGTTTTCCATCTTCCAGTAGATAAGATAGGATGTGCTGAAGGCGTGGAAATCTCAAATGTTGTCATTTTCATGGTTCTTCAGACAGATACTGTTCAGTTCCATAATTAGAAACCATGTCCAGAGCTTATTCCCTGTGGAGGCCACAGAGGTGACCTCATGTATGTTGTTGCCATTTTGGCTGTTGGAGGAATTCACAGATCTCCCTCAAGATCTGTTTATGTGCTACAGATTCATGTCTCTTACCATCTGCTGCAACTAGGAAGGGAATGAATTCTGTGTCTGCTACTATTGAATGAGGTGCTTCTCTGAGATGTATCAAGGGAGAAGATGCTAGACAGAAAAATTGTGTTTCTACCTTTTTGCCAGCAGTTACCAGAGAGTCTGGATTTGTTTTGGGTTTTTTTCTCAGGATTTAAAAGTTCATGAGCAATAATGCTTTTTGGAATGTAAGTAAAAATGGGACAGGATAATCCTTAACTAACAGTAGCTGTTCTGTGACTGGCTGTCTCTGGTGTTCCCCTGTGAATAAAGTGCTTCTTGAGTTATTAAAGATTTTTACCAGGTGCTGCTTTTTATGTTATGTGTCTTTACAGAGGCAAGCAGATATTAGAGTGAGCCCTCTGAAGTCTAAACCTTTTCTTTAAGACCAGATTGCTTTTGAAGTTGTCATTAGATGCTCAAAACAATTTCAAGCCAAAGAATTACAAGAACTAATTGGGTTTTTTGACAGCCACCATTCAGATTCAGACTAGCAAGCTCTTCTATGCTTATATAAATCTTCTCAAGAAACACATACCCATGCTTTCCTCAGATGTTTGAGATACAATTAAAAAACCACATTTTTAAGGATTAGATTGTGCAATATGGAATTACACAGACCAATAATTGTGTAGATTAAAACTTTCCTCGTTGTTCAATGTCTGGTGTCTGGGTCTTCGGTTCTGTTCTAATAAATGGCCTAACAGGTGGCTCTGAGCAGGAATGTGGCAGCTGTGCAGTTGCCAGATGTTTTCTGATTGTGCTCTTTCCCGTCCCCTTTGAGGAATGAGCCGGCGGTGCGGGCACAGTGCGAGCGAGACGCCGGCTCCCTCCAGTGGAACATCTGCGTTCTCCTGCTCGGCTCTGGCAGCCCAAGGAATGAATGATCCTGGTGCCGGCTGCTCTTGGCTCAAGGTGTTGTGAAAGCTGCTTTATGTGTTTTGGAAGGCAAGGAGCAGCTGATGTTCTGATGTGGATCATGGTTTATGAAAGCATCCTTCTTTGTTTATGCCCAGATCCTACCTGGACACTCTCTGAATTCAGATTCGTCATGCCCAGTACTTTCTAGAATGTGAGAGTTTTCTCCCTCAAAGCTGAGACCTGTGTGATGGAAATCATAATCACTAAGATATAAAATACGTAGTAAACTGTTTGTCTTGGATATGCACGGAGTCCATTTAAAAAATGGGTTTAGTGTGGGCACTAAACCTGGCTAAACTGCAGCATCTGTATTTAGTGAGGAAGAGCAGTAGTGAAGCTACATTATAAAATATTGGTGCTGCTCCAGCCAATTGTTTCCTCATTTGTCAAGACTAGAAACTTTGTTCTGGTGAGGCCAAAGGGCACAGGCAAACTCCTGATTTCATTTCATATACCTTTGGAAATAAAAGCAACTGCAGCACTTGCAGTGAGCTGATGATTAAGGTGATGGCTATTACTATTGTCAGTGGTTTTTGATGTTGCCTGTTTAAGGAGGCTCAAGTAGGGAACAACATCCCCAGGGTTTTCTCTGTCTAGCAGTTGTGGAGGAGAGGAGACAAGGATAGCACTTATGTCCTTTACTAACAAAGTAAAAGCAGCAGCCTGTGTTAACTAGAGAAAGCTGAAAAATTCAGCATATGATGCACTTTGTTCAGGTAGGAGCATTGTAACTTGGCTTGCATTTTCTTTTTTATGTGTGGCCAGGTTACAGGCAGAGTTTGAGAACTAAGAGAGGCTTCAGTGTGAGCTGTGCTACGTTAGAAGATATTGGTATGTGGATTTGTGGAGTTGGTGACAGAAAGAGCAGGTTCAGCTCCTCTCTCCCCCAGATCTAATTGGATTTGGTTGAATAATAGGTATTGTGGTGCCGTGTTCCACTTACAGTAAATAATGTCTGAAACACATAGAAGTGAAATAAGAGTAAAGTGCTAATACTTGACTGAACTGGTAGAATAAGATAAAATTCTGTTTTACTCTAATATGCTAATTTTTAAAACCCAATTATATATTCTTGCATTTGCAATCAAACCAATTCAAAAGTTAATCCTCTTTATTGTGAGGAATATCTTGCCTCTCAGAGGAGCCATGTTTGGAAGTCATTCCCTTGGCTAAGGCAGTAGAGTCCTGCACAGCTACATCCAACAGGGTTACTTTTCCAAAGTTGTGCTTCACAAACACACAAGTTGTCATCTGGGAAACAACACTGGATAGTCTCCTGGATTTGACCAGGGTATTGAAATGGGCTGTGAGAAATCTTGGCCACTATTGATACTTGAAGGCCTGTGAAATCCATAATGTAATTCTTTAACAGGAGTTCTGGATTTCCTGTACTTTCACAGAGTCAGTTGCAAGAGAAGCTTGAATTAAACTGAATCAGAAAACTTTGATTTTGTTGTATTACCGTGGGAAATTCTAATGATATTTCATTATCGAAGGAAACATTCACATAATGTTAGGAAACTGGTATCATTTAATCTTAAACTGTAATGACAATCTGAATATTTATTTTTAGCAAAGCTTTTAAGAAAAAGAATGTGTGAAGAATGGGAGAGGGCAACTACAATTGGAAAAAGAAAACTGATAATAGAAAAAGTTTCTTCAGTGTTGAATGTTACTTTATCTTGACTGAGCAAAATTACTCTAAAATAGCTGGAGAAGAACTGACTGAATTTTGAGATGATGATAGAAGTATATCTACCATTTTTTTATTCTGTAAAGAGAATTCATGATCTACTGAGCAGAACTGAAATTGCAGTCAAAATTGGGGACTTTTAGTCTTTCTTGGGAGTAGATGAGGGATGTTTTGAAAGCATCATAAAGCCTACTCTCATTTCAAGCAAGTTATCAGCTCAGATAGCTCTGATCTCAGCTCTTCAGTTCAGTCAGGATATTTTGCTTGTTTTTCTGGAGCACTCTGAACAGGTAAATATTTTCACTTTAACACAACGGTGACTGTTTTTTTCTTTTCTCTTTTCTTTGCAGTGATTCTATTCTGTATGGCAGCCCTAATATTTCCAATAGGATTTTACATCAATGAAGTTGGAGGTCAACCATATAAATTACCCAATAACACAGTGGTTGGGTCTTCGTATGTACTGTTTGTCTTATCCATTTTCTTTACAATAGTGGGACTTCTATTTGCTGGCAAAGTTTGTTTACCTGGCTGATGAATGTCTGGACTGCAGGACTTTATTTTGGAAAAGAGCAAGACATCAGAATTGCATTCTCAGGAGGATGCCTAAATCAGACTATCAAACACTGACTGAAAAGAGGAATGCTTTGACTTATTCTCACTATGCACTTTGGATGAAAAAAAGGAGAGCCTTTCCCATAACCAAATACAGACCACGTTGACTAATCTCCTGAGCATACTTCAATGCAGTCAGGTCTGCACTGTGATAGGAACTAGTGAAGAATGCTTTCCACTGAGAAGCGTAATGCCCCGTGTTACTGGACTGTTCCTGTTTTTAACGTCTAACAATTTGGAAGTCAAAGTATTTATGAACTTTGTGGTGGACCAGAGGGTTGCGGAGGAATTCAAGTGAGGCTGGCCTCGCTGTTTAGGAGATTAGTGTTTTACATCTTCCTTCTGATGAGCAAAGCCTTTGGCACCAATGTGGATCAATCTTGCATTACTGCACCAAGAAGCCAATAGATCAAAACATGTTCTCTCAATGTATGTAACAGCAAGAAGACATACATGCCCTGCTCCCCCATAAGCTCTAGGAAACTCTAAGGAACGTTTTAGAGGGGGATTTTGTCCTTATATTTATATAAATATATATATATAAATATATATATATTTTGCTGATGCAGTATACAGTGTGTGTGTATGTGTGTGTGTGTGTATATACACATATGTATATATATGTATATACACACAAATGGTTCCTGGAAAAGAACTCAGAATGCTTTGCTAGCAAAACACTGTGGTGTGCAAAACTAGAACTCAAATAGAGAAAAGCCATTTTTCTGAAGGCCACATAGCTGAGAGTCTTCAGTTTACCTCATTCTTTGTAGCAGCCCTTGATTTTAACAGTTTTTTGTAATAGGTACAAACAATCCCATGCCTTTCTAGGTGCAATTTTAAGTTAAGCTAAAATTCTTTTTATGGTAATTTATTTGTATATGAGGGTAGAAGGTGAGATCATGTCATACCTTAAAGTCCTTATTTTGGGAAGCTGACACTATTTAAATTATTAGCAACTGTTGTACAGAAAATCTCTTTTTTTACTGCATTATAACATTAGCATTCATACATGTTCAAGCACAGCATTTTACCATAGGTAAGCATTTCTCTAGCATATATAAAATGCAATGTTTAAAGTAATGCAAACACTATTCCACTGCAAAGATGGATGAACTTATTTTCAGCTAAGTATTAAATCATCTTTGCCAAAAAATGAGCAATATAATTGTTAAAAATGTATGCCTTGTTTACTAAAGTTGTTATTTTAAATGTAGATTTAATGGCCACCCAAATTTGGAGTAAATATTCCTCACTAAAAGTAGTTTTCTTTTTCAACACAAGGATAAACCATTGAATCCACAGACATCTTAATTCACTTCTAGGTTGGTATTCCAGAGAAGCTGCCTGCACTATCAGTATTTGTTTTCCAGTTAATACACGGTTTACCTGAGATTCATTCTGAAAACAAAAAAGTTGTCTGTTTTGAGCACTGTTTCTTTGAGCTTACTAGAGGAACTGCATTAATGAATAGACAGTCATTTTAGGATGAGATTTGTGTTAAAATAAAATCAGCAGTTTCCAAAATAATCACTTACCAGATAAGCTGAAGTGTTTAAAACAGTTTGCACAATTATTTTAAATTCTGTGCCATTCAGACCATAGTGGGTCCCTGCCTTTCTCCATCTCTTTCCTCTCCCCCTCCCAAGATATTTTAATACAAAAAGTTTATTTGTTGATGTTTATTTTCTTTTGAAATTTGTGACCAAACTTGCCTCTGGAATGGTTTCTAGGTAATTTTTTTCCCAGTCAGCTCATTCACAGGTAGAATGGTGTGTTTATGGATCACTAAATTTTTCTAAAGTATACCAGTCTGTAAATACAGCCAGACGTTTACTTGGAAGTCATGGTTTAAATATAATTTGGTTCCTAATTTAAGCCTTCATCTGCATGGGAAGTCTGAGGCCCCTAATGATAGTGGCAGAGGCAAAAGGCAAGGTTCAGCTGCTTGATACGTGTCAAAATTTTGCTGTTATCACTACTGTGTCCTAAAATAAAGTATTCACTGTAACTTGGATTATAAATTGCATTTTCAGAAATGTTACTCTTGTAAATAGTTTGAGATTTTTGTAACTGGAACACAGCTGGGGGGTGGGGAGAGTTTCTCAGCTGCTAAGATTTTTTTTCCTTCCCACCCCTCCAACTTACTTATTTCAGTTATTGTAATGTCATGTGGATTTAGGCTTTGATTAAATAGATCATAATAATAATAATTTAAAAAACAAACAAAACAAAACCAACACTTATCTTGGAGCATACCCAGACTGTGGTTGGCTGACTGGAAATTGATCTGAACTGCCAATGCTATTTCTATGAATTATTAAATGTTAGCAAAGGTTTAACAAATAGATTTATTCAATATTTGAGCATTTGAAATCCAGAAGTAGATGCAGCCAAATGCATTTAAAAAACCTCACCCAGTAATGGAAGAGATAGCTGTCAACAGTTGCTTTTAATAAGGTCACTAAGTACTATATAGTACAGTATTAATTTATAGCAGAAAATCATATCTTGTAAACTGTATATAAAACACTGTTTTATGGTGCAATCATTTGTCAAACTTATGTCTGTTACTTTTGTTTTAAAGTTGTGTGCATTCTTTTCATACCTAAGAGCATCACTGTAAAATCTGCTGAAAACTATTTATAGGTTTTATTTGCACAAGGTTTTGTTTTGAGCTACAGAAAGTTCGCATTGAACATGCCTAAACATCTGCAGACCTTTCAGTTCATGAAAAGCAAATGTTTCCATATGAATCTTCTCCAAAGGTAATCCCCTATTTGTGTTGAGTGTTTACATAAACTTTTCTGATTCTGCCAGCCATTATTTTTTTTTACTTTTTGAAGGACAGCTCATTTCATATATCACTGGAGAATTCCATTTATTCTTTTGCCTCTAAATCCTCCCAAAGGTTTGATGCCCCATCATGATGTAATTTGTGCACATTTTGTCATTTATTTGGCTAACAAAATGTAAGATTGGAAACTGGCAATACTTTCAGGAGGAAAAACTAGTAAATTTGATCTGTATAAATGTTATCATTGAGCTCAGCTGAAATAATCGCCTGGAAGCTGTTTGGTTCAGACCTGGGGAGGGTGTGCTTCCCAGAACACACCAGCCTAACCATTTAACGTGGTTCTTCCGCTCTTAATCCAGCCGGAGAGCGATGCCAGTGCCCCCAAAGGCACGGGCCGTGTGCCGCGCTCCGGGCCCCGGCCTCTGGCTGAGGTGATGCCGCCCGAGCCGGGGCCCTCCTGCCGTCCCTGTGTTTTCGAGACGTTGTTTAACCACTCCAGAACGCAACTGTAGGTTCCTGTTTGCCCCGACACACCACACACGCACACACACACGCGGGAAAATGAAAGCTGTCCTTTAAAACCTTTGTGAAGGATGAACATAATGAAGGAAATGGTGTCTGCAGGCGGGCTCTCCTGCCTGGGCTCGAGGCCGGGCCCGCCGCCTGCGCTCCCCGGCCTTTTCTGAGGGTTGTTTTCTATTGGTTTAGAGCATTTTTTTTTCAATTAATGATTTCCGAACAAATGTTAATACAAACTGTATAAAATGAACATAATTTTCTTCACTTGTATTTTTGTTATTGAGCAAGTTTATCAAAATAAATTGTCTACTAAAGCGACTGCCTCCGTCTGCACTGACTGGAACCGAACCACCCCCCCCTCAGGCGTGTCCGTCCCCCCTCAGGCGTGTCCGTCCCCCCTCAGGTGGGTGTCCCCCCCCTCAGGTGTGTCCCCCCCCTCAGGTGGGTGTGTCCCCCCTCAGGTGGGTGTGTCCCCCCTTCAGGTGTGTCCCCCCCCTCAGGTGGGTGTGTCCCCCCTCAGGTGTGTCCCACCTCAGGCGTGTCCGTCCCCCCTCAGGTGGGTGTGTCCCCCCCTCAGGTGAGTGTGTCCCCCCTCAGGTGTGTCCCCTCAGGTGTGTCCCCCCTCAGGTGTGTCCCCCCCTCAGGTGGGTGTGTCCCCCCCCTCAGGTGGGTGTGTGGGTGTGTCCCCCCTCAGGTGTGTCCCCTCAGGTGTGTCCCCTCACGCCCGGCGGGGCCCTTCGCGTCCCACCCACCGGCGCCCTCAGGCGGGAAGCGGCGCGCCGGGGCCGGCCCCGTCTCCACCGGCAACGCCACAACAGCGGGCGAGGAGCGGGCTGGGCCCCTCCGCTCCCGGCCCCGCACGAGGGAAGGCAGGGTCGGGGCAGTGCCGGGAGGTGCTGAGGGGGTTTGGGGAGTCGCTATCACTGGCGCGGTGCCTAGGGAGGGAGAGCGGGGCACCGGAGAGCCTTTCCCCCGTCAGTTGAGTCTCAGCGGGCGGCGCGGGGTCGGAGGAGCTGAGGGCTCTCTCCCCGCTGGAGTGAGGTGAGTCTCAGGCACGGAGCAGCGCAAGGTCGGGACTCCGGGGTTCTTCCCCCGTGAGGTGAGGAGGGTCTCGGGGACGGGAAGGGCTGCGCTGACACCCGGGTGGCCCTGGGAGAGGCGGTGGAGACCAGCCAAGGGAAAACCCGGTTTTAATGATTTTTACTAGACTCGTACCGCGCCTAAACCCGAGGGCAGCTCGCCCACCTGCTGCCAGCCCGGCTGGCACAGCTCCCGCCGCCGCTCTGGGGTTTGCTGTGGTTAATCTCTTCTTCTGGTTGAGCTCTGTAGCCGGTCTCCCAGCAGCTGTGCACACATATAATTAACTGTATAAAATCCCTTAACAAGCAGTTCCTGCAGAATAGTTCCTAAGTGTGTTTTCTGAAAATGGATAATTGTAACTTCTCTTTATTTTTTAGTTTGCTGTTGTCCCACATAGTATAAATTATCATTTAAATGGCTGACAATACCTTTCTAATAGTGTTTATTCCTGAGGATTTTAACTTTTTTGCTCTAATGCTGTCTTTTTACTTTTATTTTTAACAAGGCTCAGTCTGTTCATATAATGGATACATACACCAGGAAGACAGCGTGGTTGTGGGATAATGATCAATATTTGGAAAAAATTGGGTGAGGAAATTTACAAAATCTAGTTGAGACTTCATATGTAGATAGAAAATAAATTATAATTCATATAAAGTATATACTATATCCCTTCAAAACATCATATATTAATTTAATGTTTAAACAACTGCCAAAGTATAGAACAGTTCCTGCAGAAAAAAATTGAAATTTCTTCATGACAATACAGGGGGTTTACGGGTAATGAATTGCTCTCATAAACTTATTGTCTTGTAGGCTGACAAAATTCCATCTACAGGGTGACCATCCATCATGGCAAGACTTTGCTGTGCCTCATCTGAGACCAGATAATGGATTGCTGGGAACACATAGCAGCAAGTCACAAGATGTGCTGGTAAGCGAGTTTTCCTACAAAATGGAGCAACTAGTACAGTAATGCATACCCACTATAAAGTCACAGTGGGGAATAAATAAACTGATAGACAACTAATACGCTTCCTTACACACATTTGCATACTTGCACAGTTTGATAGATGTAATCACTTGTGTCATGAAACTGTATGTAGTTTCTCTGCAGAGGTGAATCTGAGAACAAATTGGGCAAACCAATAAGTGAGATCAGCTGCATTTTTCCTCCAAAAGGCAGAAGCTAATATAAGTTCAAACTCTGAGTTGTTTGGGAGATGCTTATTTTTATTACTTTCTGGTAAATCACAGGGGTATTTATTTTAATTCCTTTATTGAACTCTCCTATTTCTTGTTTTCATTCCTGTCTGCTCTAAACTAAGCTCTCTTTCCCCTTCCTTTAGCTCACAGTCTGAGGGTATTTTGAAAGCTTCTTTTCCTTTGTATCCCACATTCAAAAGAGTATTCCAGTACATGAAATTATGTTCTTGCACATGCAGTGCCTAGCAGCAATTCTCCTTAGGATGTACATTTTTGTCACATTTAAACAGCGCATTTAATTTCTCATACGGCATGTAATTTTTTTCTCACTTGATCTGTAGAGAGGAAAAATGAAGAAAACACAGCCTCAAAAGGTGCAAACAACAGAAGAATGGATAAGAAACTACAGTTTGGAATCCTTGCAATTAACATTAGAGTATCTGGTAAATGAAGGCAATATTATTTTCTAAGTACAACACTGCCTTTTCTCTAGTCAGTCTTAACTTGTGTGCATCTCTGATGTTAACCATGCATAGTGCTCCAGGAATTCAGGAAATGGTGGTGAGGAGATGGAGTTTACAGAGGAGACTGTTACTGATTTTGAATCCAGACTTTCTGAGTAAGTATCCATCTTCTTTACTGTTTTGATGTGTAACTGAATCTGTTTCTCCATTACTGCAGGCGCTGCCTTAAATCTTGTTATCTTTGGGCACCTCAGAGTATCTCAGCATTAAATCCTTTCTGCTGAGATTTAGAGTAAGGGATAATTGTATGTCCCTACAACTGAGGCTTGGGGTTTTTTTAAGGAAGTTACTTATCAACCAGGTGTTGGTGTGGAGCAGTTTGCTCATTTTAGAAAGGCAGGAGTGCATGGTCAGGTTTCCGTAGGTAACACTGTGTAGTTGGGGGTTATACTTTGTGTAACTTGGATTAGCTTCAAGTCATGGATGCTGTCATGACATGGAAGTTGAAAGTATTCTAAGTGAATTTTAAATGTATAAAATCAGGGAAACTTAAATAATTTAATTTATAGGTTCAATAAGCTGTAGTATATTCTTCACAATTGGTAAGAGTGCTGCCATTTCAGCATACCTCACTGTGTCAGGCTTTTGTGTTTTGAAAAAGCAAAAATGGATTTTCCCCTTTAAAATGTTGGCTTAAACTTTCTGTTTGCAATCTTGTAGATGCTATGTGCATGGAATTAAAAATTCTTTGGTTAAAGTAAAACAGCTTTAGAGGGCAGGAAGCATTTTGTTTTACCTCAGGTTATAACTACTTTGACAATTAAGCGTTGGAAGTTGTTCTGCTTTCGGGAAAGAAGTATTTAAGTAGTTAGCCCTGCAACCACCAGTCATGTAAAGGCGTATTTAACATCTTTTAAAATACCTGTTTCTCACAGATTTTGCATCTGTGAGAAAAGGGATGTGATGAAGACAGGTGGTTAATTGTGACGCTGAAACCCAGCATGAGAGAATGCTGTAGCTAAATGTGTGCTCTGCCTTTTGTCAGAGTGATTGAACTCTATCGGCACCGCATTGAGTGGCTGTTGCAGGACAGCAGAAAGGTAACTTGAACTTTGCAGTTTATTTTTAGAATGAAACTCTATATGGCATTAAAGACTAAATTAACTTTTGAATTTTAGTGAAAAGTGGCTTCCAGAAAGCCTTTGTGTTTTCATTATTTACTACCAGTTCCACATCATATGCAGTGATGTTGTGTGGATTGTTTTTCCTGACCTTTCACTGGTATGCAGTTTTCTGCTTTCTAGATTTAGTCTTTTCCTTTCTCTTTGCTGTCTTAGTCATCAGGTCCTCTCAGCACAATTTAAATGGGAGCAGTCAATGCTGAGCTTAGCCTCTGCCTGGAGTGGAGCTGTCTTGTGGTTCTTTGTGCCTGCTCTTGCACAGCTGCTTCATCACACTGTGCCTGGCAGTGCTGATGCTCAGGATGTAATTCCCTCTTGAAGGGAACAGAGAAAGAAGCAGCATTTCAAAATCTAGTTTCCACAAAGTTGCCTGATTTAGCCTGAAGGGGACAGTTATTTTTAATTTATCCTCTCAAGTAATGAATAAGCTGTCTTGGGAAGAAGGTAATATAATTCATTGGTAAGAATTAACTGGGAGCCAGTAGGACTCTCCTTTTTTCTTCTTTTCACCCTTGACTTTGTCACTGTGTCAACTTTATGCTAAAAGTTTAAAATTAAAATGAATACCTAAGACTTGATTTACAAATGGTGTGGTACAGAATAATCAGTAAAATTATTAAACTGTGGATAAGCTAACATTTGCAGTGACTTTTCTAAGGTGTTCGGTGTTATAAAAGGAACTAAAGTTGGGCTTTTGGTTGATGTGTCTCATTTGAGTTATGGACCTAGACTCCTGGATTTTCAGAAGAACCTTTTGGTAAGTAATAATAAAGCAAATGTTGCCAATTTTAACATACTAATCAAGTTTTGTGGAACTTGAAGCCAGGAACCAAATAGAAAAAAATCTGCTTTAAAATCTTAATATACAATAAAATACGAACTTTCTGTTGTTGAAAAGTATGCTCTGAATGTTTTTGGAAGTGTAGCATTTGTAAATGTCCAGATCAAAACAAATCCAGTATATACTTCAAAACATTATTAAGGGACGTGTTACTGTTAAAGTTTCTCAATTCTATCAGCATTCTTTATGGAATAAACTTGCCTGACAAAAGCAGCTGTAGTTTCATTTGTGTTTTTCAAATAAAACTCCTTCAAGAAAACTCAGTTTCCCCATAATCTGCTTTGCTTAGCCTGAATATCTGAACAATTGTTTAGCCCTAGCCATGATTACCTGCTAACCATTTTTTAGAAATTGCTTGGTGGGTGAGTATGTGCATTCTAGATCACTGCTGTTTCATGTTGTCATCACCTGAGGAGAAAAATTGGTACCAGCACAACAAATAGCCCTGCCTTCTGTCCCATTAACAAATTAGTTGGAAGGCCATAAGTTTGCAGGCTTTGTCTCTATCCTTACCAAATATTTGAATCTCAGTGAAGTCTTTTTTAGTGGTAATGAAAATATTGCTGAAACTAATTTTAGGGAATTACTGTTTTTAGTCTTCTACATAATAACCCTACCAGAAGCTGCATGGATAATAATGCATTCATAATTTTTTATTTATTAGTGCTTAATAGATGAGCAGCTTTGTTATAAGAAGCAATTGTACTGCCTCTCATTCAGTACAGAAATTTCACTGCTGTGGGAGTGTCCAAAAACTATCAACATTCATGTGTAAGTAAGCTAATTTCTCTGAAAAATCAAGTTGTTTCAAACAAGGTCTCCATTTAATTTGATCCATCTCTTGTAGGTAATAGTATTTTTCATCTTGTGCCTGGAGTGATTTTAAGAGGGGAGAAGAGCAATGAATTTGACATGCAGTCAGTGGTTTCAAGATGGTTTTCATGTATAAAATATCTTAGCTTCTCCTATGGTTTGTAGTAATCTTTGTCATCTATCTGATTTAGCACCTAAATATTCTTTTTTTTTTCCTTCTCCTAGGCTACATGAAGCAAGACAGTGGATACAAGAACTGGAGCCTGGTCGAGGCTGCAATTTGCTGAAAGCCTTAAGGCATGTCCTTCCAATGAAAGAACTGAATTCTTTGGTTCTTATTGTTGGAAGCTGGTAAGTTAATTGTCTGTCTTAACAACCAGATTTAACTTGGATAGAGGATTGATATAAGAAACTGACCTTGATACAAAAAAAAAAAAAAAATAGAAATATAAGGTCTGAGCTTTAGTTTACTTTTAGTTTATACCTTTTAGTATACTTTTATTTTATACCCTTGAATTCCTTTATTTTTTTTCTTTTTTGCTATTTATAAATCTTCTCTTTTCTGGTATGAAGCTATGTTTTTCCTTTGCAGTTCATTTATCACAGTAATCTATTGAAAGCCTGCTAGCTCTAATTTTATATCAATTAAGTGTCATTAAAGATGTCACTGAAAGAGTCCACACATCTGGGAAAAAGATAAGAGGATAAGATAGATTTTGTTATAAAATAGCATTAAGCATTTAAAGATTCTTCTCTCTGTGATCTTAGTAGTGCTGATGGAGAACTTAAGATGTCTAATTAAATAAATAAAATAGATTATATAAGTTATGGATTATATAGATTATGGATAGTTATGGATAGTTATGGATAAAATAGATTATATAAGTTAAATTCTGCATTTCTACTGTCATAATTTGAAAATTGCAGTATTGGAGTTGGGATTACAAGGAAAAGACTACAATAAGGATTCTAGGAGTGTTACCTTACTCCTAGTTTACTTGTATTTTATTTTAAATGTGCAACAAGGGATGGTGTAAGGTTGGCAAGATTGATACTTAGGGTAACTGAACTTAAATTTCAGGTAACTTACTGAACACAGTGTGTCGATTACAGGGTTCCATGTTTTGCTTAGATCTGCTCTGAGTAGAAAACAGAAGTTCATACTGTGTGAAAAATTCCTTCATTTCTGTCCCTGGCAGAAGTGCAGCTCTAAGGAAAGGTTTTTACTAGCCATCAGAGCTCAGGAAATGAAAGCTGTGTGGGACACTGAGTTCTGAACATAAAGCAAAGTTTTGGGGTTTTTTTGTGCCTTTGGAACAGAGGACATCCTTATATGCCAGAGTTGAAAAGTTTTCCACCACAGCGGCCAAAGCCACAGCTCCTGATTTCTAGCTTTCAGGGCTAGCAGGGAACACTTCAGAACATTTCATTCACAAGCTTTTATGAATGGGAATAGAATCCTAGTGGGTTTGTTATCATTCAGATTTTCAGCACAGAACTGCACTCCGGTAGTGACATCTCAGTAATGGTTGAAAGAGGGAGAGAAGGACCTTCCAAAAGCATGATATGCTAAATACCGAAATAATTCCCATGTTTTATTATTTCTTTCCCAGGTTTTCTCCCATGTCTTCTTCAGTATGGCCTTTTTTTTTTTTCTCCATTTGGTTGCTGCCTTGGTTAATATCTTTTTTCTTTACTTTTTTTAATCAGCCCTGATCAGCCTTTTGAAATATTATGTGATTACGCTCAGCAGTGTACACTGGAGAGAAAAGTGCAGATTCACACAGTTACATATGATTGCAGCAACCCTGCCTGTCTTGTAAGTAATTGTGTTAATACTTAACTTCCTGAAGTGCTCTGTCATTTTTTTTCCTATTCAGCTGTAATGCCTTCTCTCATAAACTTGTGAAGCTAACCTAGTCATTAGAGTTCTTGAATTAGTGTTGTATTCTCTTTAGAGCAGATTTGCACACATGAAAAAATTCTTTGGAGCATCATCTTACAACTTGCTTTACTGAGTAAGTTCTTCAGCCATACTAAAATAAGACTGGTAAGCAAATGACAGAAACATAATTATTTTGGCTTTCTCACTATATGTATGTCAAATATTCTTTCTCTATCTCTACTGAGAACTGAATACCAACAACCCACGTTATCAAAAGGGACTGTCAAATCAAAGTAACTGTTTCTCTTCCTATTTTTATATGTAGGCAGTTCTAAAGAACCTTGCAGAAGCTGTAAGGGGCCGTTACCATTGCTACTCTTCCAAGGGAGAGGTAGGTGACAGGGAGAGTGGCAAAGCATTTTTCTCTTTTTGATGATTCTTCACTTTGAGAAGGTAATATAATTATCACCTGAGTAAAAGTTGATAGTAAGAATTGGTGCTGAAAGTCTCTGTCATAGAAATGCTGAGGATGTGCTCAATAAAGATGTGGTTAATTCTTTCTGCAACTGAAAATATTTCCTTAAAGTGCAATAAATTTTGCAGGTGTTGTTTACTGACTTATGGCTGATAAAAGCAGTGGCTTACTGTAGAGTGATTCAAAGTAATAAAGTAGTATCTTATTTATAAATGCTTACTAATTTATATGCAGAGCATTAGATACATTTACACTCAATTCTGCTGTGCCAGGCAGTCTTGTATTGATGTTTGCACAGTAAAGTAAGAAAGCTGCTTTCAGTTGGTGTTTGCACAGTAGTTAATTTAATTTTGCCCATTTGTTTTTATAATTGCAGAATTTTGATAGCAGTGATTTTCATCTGCTGCTTCAGGAATCCCAGAAGGCTCAGGACCTACTCAAGAGCATCAGGCAGACTTTTCAAAGAAGAGCTGGTGGCTTGCTTGGTAGTAAAAAAGCAGATGTATGTATCATTTTATTTTCAGATGTACTTTGAATAATTAAGGTTAGAAATTTTAAGTCTCCACCATATGAAAAAAAATTATACACTTGATCAGGTATTTTGGTATGTGAACTTCGAATATTCTCTACTGAACATCCATTGTAAGAGCAAATTAAGAACAAAATCAGTAAAGGAATAATTTTGCTAAGTATTCTCCAAAGTGCATGAAAAGAACCTTGTCCTGTGATCCTGATGGGAATCTGAGCAGCACTGGCCTAACTCTGTGCATGATCATATAAATGAAGTTCCTACAGCCCTCTAAAGGGTTAAAAGATACTTCTGTGTGATTTAGTTGGACATTTAAATCCATTGCAAACTTATAAGGGCTTGTCTTGGTAATACTGTTATACAAGCCTGGGAGGATTTCTTTTGTTAGCAGAATAGTCTATTCTCTGTCACAACCACTGTAGGTACTTGGGTGGTGTGGGCAAGTCTGATCTGAAAGGGGGGCTGAAAGCTCACACTGGGTGTCCTTGTTTATGTGGTCATCTCACCTGAGACATTCCAGACAGGAGGCAAAATAATCATTTGTGAATAAAATTTCTAATCTCCCCCTCATCTCTCCTATGCTGTACATGTTTTTGTCCTCTCTCTCTTCAACCTCATAGTTACTAAGGACTGTGTAGACTACCTGTGGAGCAGAAGTCACTCTGAAATTACTTAGAAGATTCTATATCCCCAGTAAAAGCCCATTTTTAGGAGGACCAGTGATAGCTATTTTCAAAGCATTTTGCTTGTTGGTTTCCCAGCACTTTAGTTTTAATTATGTTCACTACAATTCCATGCTGGATATTTTGATTTGAGGGTAAAAATAAATTATGTTAAAACTTGCAAGAGCTTTTCTTAATCCACTTTAGGTTCCCACAGAATTTGCAAATACAGCACCTTCCAGCTTCTTTCCAAAGCCTCCAAAGCGCAAAGGACCATTAGTTATTCAAACACCAGGCATCCTGGCCAAAACTTCAGCAGACTGGTTAAAGACATATGGATTGAAAGGTAGCACAGAAAGAAAAGCTTAACAGGTATGAAACATGAATTAAAAGCAGAGTATGTGTTTTATTTAATGTATTTTTTTTTCTTTCTATAGCTAAAAAGTTAGACCTTTATCAAGTTCTGGCTCCCAATGCTTTCTCTCCTGTGGAAGATTTTGTACCTATTCTTAAAAAAACAGTATCATCAACTCTACATGAGGCAAGTGATGAGGAACTTTTTTCTCTGGGTTTGTGGGGCTTTTTTTCTTTCTATTGCAACGTTTTTCTAATTTAAATCAGTACTTTATAAGTTAGTTGAAATTCTGCAGGCTGGAATTTGAGTTGCAGATTCAACTCAAATACTTAATGTCATTCTTAAAAATGCCTCAGGAAGAAATTCCATGTTAGTCTATCTTATGTGGGGTTCTGTAAACAGTTAACTCTATTTATCCTTCTAGAAAATGATGATGCAGTTTGAGTGGTGTGATGGAACTGTAAAAAATATTCATGTTGACCTGCCATTATTGTACAACTATCAGGTGAGTTGTCTATCATGATGTGGGCTTGTCAGGGCTAGACTTCCATCTAATTATTCCTCATTAATTGTCTTGTTAGATAAGCACTGCAGGGATTCATGTGCAGACAGCTGTCCATGTAAGTCTGCGGCCACTGGAATTCTTACAGGCAGTAGTGATCCTGGAGGATTTCCTCCTAGATCAGAATGCAGATCATCAGAGAGTGGAAAAAGCTTAATAAAAGAGAAGCTGTCTGGGGATGTTTGCTAAACCGGGGTTTGCTATATAGTGGCCTGTCAATCCTTTTTCTTTGCCACTTCACTGGCAGTCCTGACAAAGCGTTATGGGAATGTTTCCAGGCAGGGCAAATAACTCATTAAAGAGGGAGTGGTGGTAAGTCTGTGGAACTCTACAGCCAGACCAGAAGGTGAGTGTGAAATGACTGAAATGAAGAGCAGTTTCTGTGCTCCTTCCTCACTGGTAGATGCTTGTGTTTTGTGCTTCAAAAGCATGCTAAATTATAGTTCTGAGTTCGGCCCTCTTCTAGTTTGATATGCCCTCATGTAAAACCTACATACATTTGGAAAGGTCATGGTGCATAGACTTTGGACAAATTACCTTAATGTCAAATTGATACTGTTGAAGAATTACATGTGTTTGAGAATATTGTGTTTATGTTAAATGTGTTTTGTTACGGACACTGCCTAAAAATGCTATTGAAGAAAGAGTAAGCTTGTAAAAACTGCATTTATGAAGCTCTTTTTTTTTCCTTTTCCTGATATGCCTGAACACTATTTTGGAACATGGTGGTAAGAGGAAAAGTGAAGTGGAGATACAGACCTTTAGGTTCTTTGTTCCTTTTTTTGCCACTGTTTTTTTTTCATGGATTGTGTTCTCATATCTGTATGAAGAATGAAATGTCGCTATCTAAATGAATGAAAATATTTTTTTATTTTTTCATTACTATGCTGTTATATTATTTCTGTATTAAGCATTTGGCAATAAAAGACATGAACTTTTTTTTATAACATAATTTTTTTTATTTATTCATAGATACTCCTTGCTAAAATGGTAAGAATCTATGAGAAACGAATTGACTGGCTATCTGTTACTAGCAGAAGAATATGGGGAAGTGTTTGTGAAAGAAGGTATTGTATTTGATTTGGGGTTTTTATTTTTATGAGGTTTGAAGTCTTAACGTGTTTGAGGGCACTGTGACAAGGGCGGTGTTTATTTACATCTTACTCAACCTTAATTGCACATTTGCTCTTTTTCCTGTTTACAAACCCTGAATATGGAGTTTCAGACAGAAGGAGGGTAGCTGAGGCCCCTGTTACTAGAGATTCTCTTGCTCATTGATTAAGGACTGAATTAGCCCATCTGGCCACTGTGTTGTGCTGGGAACTCACATCCCACTGGCTGTCCATCACATCTGTGGGTCTTTTCAAAACTGCTGCTCCCAAATTATGCCCTGTCCATTAGCTGTGACCATCCTGCATTGTTTCTGCAAGCAAGAATTAAAACTGACCATGCTGAGCAGCTCATTAACACTTTTCTCTAAGCAGGTAACGTGCTCAATAACATCAGTCAGCCCATACCTGAGCAACCTCTCTGGCACTGATGAGCTGAGAGAAAGTTTAACCATTTGTCTTTGGAGTAATATTCCATATGTTCCTGGAGTGTTGGCTGGGAAAGTGAAGGATCCAGCGACTCTTGCTGTTTGCCTTGCTGGCAAACATCCCCATATTTCAGGAGGGTTTTAGATACTCAAATACAGAGAAGGAGCAGGATCTGTTTGGGGTTCAGGAGCTGTTATAGCACTACAAGTAGCCAGTACCCTGATTATTCCATAGTTTAGAAAAGGTAGAAGTTTCCATTTAGTGTTCCTATTTTTATTTTTTTAAAATGTCACCTAATGTTTTGCAGAATTTTTTAGAAATTGAGATTCAGTGTTTATACATTTTGCTACATAGGTAGAAGATACCTTCCCTGGCAACTCAGAGTGCACTAAAGATAAGAATACATGAATAAGAGGGGTGTTTTTTTAATGAATAGCATATTTTTTTATATAGGGTGGTTGTGCTTGTTGATATATCAGCGACAAACTCTACCTGCATCTCTCATATCCAACATTCTTTGCGATTTTTACTTGAGGAACAAATGTCAAGTAAGGATTGCTTCAATATTATAGCGTAAGTAACTATTTAAGAGTCTTCTAAAATAACTGTAATGCACTGCAATGAAAGAAGTATGCTGAGAGATTGTTAGTTACCAATAGGCCTATTCTATTATTTAATGTTTTTTAGTGAAGTATTTGCAAGACTAGCGCTGATGTGTCCTTACTGGGTGAGGGCATGGATCAGATGTATGGAGACCAGATTAATAATTAAAAATCACTGTTCTGGGTGAGGGTCACTGGAACTGATTTCATCACACCTGTAACAAGTAACACCCTGCTATATTGTTGATAATAGTATTAATTCACCGATCAGAAACTTACCAGAAGAGGATTTTGGTGTCTCAGGTACCATAACTGAGAGCACCCTTTAAGCTTTACAGTAACTCCAATACTGTTGAATATATTATAGTGTTAAAATTCTGTACTCAGCACTGGCAGGCAGAAATGTGGCGCAGCTGCTGGGCAGGTGTCTGGCAGGTAAAAGTAAAAGCCAGCAGCTCCTGGAGTTCCTAAGATGATGTGAGAACAGAGCCCTTATCTCACAAGAGAGATACAGGCAGCAGCTGAGGGTTGGAGTTCCTTTTTCACAATCCTTCCACTGAGTTTTTCCCAACTCAGGTAGGATCCTTTTAAGGAAAGAAAATCAAACCAACCTTGAGTGATGGATAAATGTGGATAATGAAATGGTTTGAAATAGAAAATAGTTGGCATCAGGCAGTTTTATGTCTGTAATACCCCAAATTGGATTTTTCTTCTTGAGTGAATTTATTTTATATTTTTGCTTGTTCTAAACCATAGTCTGAAAATTAGTTGCTGTTATCTTTCTGTGAAAGATTTGGGAGTGACGTTGTGCCTTGGCAGCAGGAACTGTGTCCTTCCCAGCCAGAAAACTTAGAAAAGGCTTGGAGGTAGGATCAAATAATTATCCCATGTATGTGAATTTCACCGAGAAAAATTGTATAAGTTTATCATGTTACAAAAATAGGCTGCCATGTTCCACGCTGGTTGTTCATAGTGGTTTCTTGGGAAAACAGAGTTGTAAAAGTTAGTAAGCTTGGTGACTTTGTATTTCATGTGTGTATATAATATATGTGTGCACAGATACAGAAGTGTCTGTGTAAGGAATGAAGAGATTACATGAAGAATTGAAAACTGCTTCAAATACAGCTGGGATGTGAGAGCTAAACCATGGGGGTTTTCCCACATGCTTTGGAAAAAAGTCCCAGGTTTCTGTTTGTGGAGTCAGTCACATCTTCTGTGTTCTCATTATACCTCTGGTTTAATTTCTCTTTCTGTAAGTTCTACTATATTAATATTTTTCCACATAAAATTAGGAGATAATTCTTTTCTCTTTATGTTTTGTATCTTACTTTAAAAACTAGTTTGCCATGCTGGCCATACAGAAACCAGAACAAATAATTGGTTATATAATCTGGTTTTGCTCTGTCATTTTCAAAAATTTTAGACTCCAGTGCAGTGTTGTTTAAGATACTTTGTTCTCTTTATTGCTTTGAGCAGAAACAAGAGCTTTTGTTTCTTCATTCTTTGAACTGTAAACATCTTGGTTTAGGTGGGTGTTGAGCTTGGAGTGCAAGGGCAGTAGAAATTTCATGAGTGCACTCAGGAGAGCTGTGGAAGTTGACTTCAAAGACAAAGATAAACACAAATCACAGGGACTCTACCTGCTGACTACTGGAATACCTGATCAGGAAACAGTGAGTGTCATCATAGACAGCTTTTCTCTAAGTTCCTATAAAAACTAATACCAACTTTATTTTTCTCCTTTTTTCCCTTATGGCCAGTCCTCACAAAATTCCATTTCTGCAATTGTTACTCATGTGTTGGAGGTAGAAATTATTAATTATGTGTGAATTATAGAAAATTCAAGACATACTTGTAGGATTCCTTTCCCACTTCAGCTCTGGAGCTCATTTCACTTCAGATTTCTGAGTTTGAACAAGCTGATGCTTTATACTTTATAATTTCTGTACAACTCATGGGAACAAAGACACAAATAATTTCCCAGTGGAACTCCATAGCACACTATGTAGAGACAGCTCCTGTTTTTATCCCAGTGATCCCTTGCTTGGATCCATGTTTGTAGTGAATGTGCTCTGTGGCTATTAAGCTTTATGCACAGCCTCAAGTTTCTGCATGTGGGCAGTGAGGTGTCTCCTGCTTTTGTTACCCAACCTCTGGAAATTCCAGGCAGACCAAAGAAATCATTAAAGCCCATGTGGTTGATAAGAAAATGAGAGACAAATGGAGTTTCATCCCTGCTTTGCCTCAGTGCACAGCTAAGCTGATGTCCACAATCTCTGCTTGGTTCCCCAATCCACCCCAGCTCACCTCTTGCCTGCGGCAGAGCTGTTGCCGCTGTGGCCAGCAATAGTGACAATTGTTGTGTATCTGCACGGACTGAGGAGGCATTGGACTACTCAGGATAGGTTCCTGTGCTGAACTGCTCCAACTGGGAGGATTTGTTCATCAGTCACGAAGCAGTGGAGTAGATGGAAGCTTGTCTGAGGTAGAGGCTCACCCCTGAGGTTTGTTTTTCCTGTCTTACAGCACACAATCAGTGCTTATGTGGCTGAGGCTTGTGGAGGTTTTGATTTACAGCTGCACGTCTGTCTGTTCAGTGTAACAGAGGGCACTGACTCCAGTGGGATTATCCCAGCACGCTGCGCCACCCCAAGGGAAACCGCCGGCGCTTTTAAAGAAATTGTACAGGCAGGCAACGGGAGGTTTCACTGGTTTGGAGAAGCAGGTATGAGCAAAGGAAGGTCAGCACATGCTTCTTTTTCATTAGTAAACTAATATTCATTAATGCTTTTTTACTCCCAAATCAAGTAGTTTACTTTTTTAAAGATATGCTGATCCTGTGCTAGCACTGAGATACAAACACAGGTCATGGTTTTATTGAGACTTTCAATCACATTGCAGAATGTTATAATACAGCCTTAATGAAGGAATTTGTTATTTGAATTCATTATTTTCTGTTAGGCTTTTTGAAGATGTTTTAAAATACAGTTACTGAAATGGTAGGTCCAGATGATCAGACGTGCAGGAAACAGATTCTCTGCATTGATATTTAGCATGTTGTACAAACTGTTGTACATTTTTTTAAAAATACTTATTTTGTACACTTTAAAAAACCCATGCTAATTAGCATCTATTTTATTATCAGGTATTTTTGAAAGCGATGATATTACCAGTATTATATCTGAAATGGAAAAAGCAAAGAACTACTCCCAAAAGGTATAAATTACACAGAACTTCTAAATTACATGTTTCTTCCTAAAAAAATTCAACAGTGTTTGTTCAGCTGACAATTCAGGAGATTGGACAAAACCCTTTTATGATGAGCGGGAATGTTCTAGAGTGTGAGAATCGTGACCATAGAGTAAAGATGGACTATGAAACAGTTGCACACTAGCACTGCAGTGACTGGTGTTGGAGTAGTCATGATTCCATACCAAATGCAAGTTTACGGTTCAAGTGATTCTCCTTTTGTTGCCAATCCTGTGATGAATTCTTTTCAAGTAAATTAATTCTTCATTATAATCAAGTTATATGCAAATAAATAATACAGTGTGTTTGAGCAAGCATAGCACAAGTGGGTTTCTGTTCAGTTAGAGGTGTTAAGCATTATCAGATAGGAATTTTATTTATTATTATAGTAGTAAATACAAAATACCCATCTTTGAAATGTCATTTCCTTAAGTTCCATCTATATGAATTACTAAACAACGTGGATTTCCATTTCAGTGTGCATTTCTAGTGGAGTCCTTAAAGCAACGCTCAGTAAATCGGTCTGTGAAACCTCTCACACCAGAAGGAGACTCAAATGTGCTTATGAGGAACGAGAAGAAAAAATCACAGAAGGTGCCATCTCCTAAACTCAGAGCTGTGAGTCTGCCTAGAATGGCTTGAAATGGTCCCATTTTTAATATGCTCCGTGTTAATTAAAGATCCTGCCTAGCTATTGGATGCTCCTCTTGGTGAGAGAAGTGCTCAGCTGAAAATTTGAAGAAATAGCAGCAGCACTGTGATAGTACTTTGAATTTATGTTTGCATTCAAAGTGCTACATGTACCAAAAAGTGCATCATACTAAATAATTAATTGTAATGGAACCACACTGTAGCGTCAAAAGGTGTCTAAATAATCCTTCCCCTGACCTTAAAAAACAATGTTTAATGGAAACAAAGGCAAAGCAGAAATGTGCTATACCAAATTACATGTATTTTGCAAATCCTTCTAGAAGGTACTGAATATTGTGATGTTCTGCTCCTCTACAGATGAGACAGCTGCAGGTCAGTAGCATGTCTTTGGCCTCAAAGAGAGCCAGCAGAAAACAAGAACAGGATTCAGGATTTGTTTCCTGCTTGCTGTGCTTATTTCCATGAAGCTGCACTATTGAATCCCTTGGGATTTTGCTAGTGTTTGTTCATTTTAACTGCCCTAAGTCTGTTTTGAGTGGGTGTGACATCTGTGATATTCATAAAGGGCCAGTGCTTACTGGAACTTCCAGGTCTCGTCTTTGAAATGGCAATGGCATTGTAGGTGTGGGAATGGAGGAAATGGCAATGTAGGTGTGGGAATGTTGCAAAGGCTTCGTAGGTCTTCCAGGCTCTTTTATCAAAAGTGACATGTTCTCAACACCTCTTCACAAATGCAGGAGAAACTAATTACTCAGAGATGACAATAGAGCATAGTTTTGTGGGGATTAAACTTGTAGAAAACGGGTACAGGGTTGTCTGTAGATGTTTGGTGATATTCATAGTAGAGCTGTGTGTTAAATTAGATGTCAGTTGCTTGAAGGTCACAGCAAATCTTATCCTGCAGCAGGGTTAAACAAGTGCTTGTGTTGTTTAGCAGACTGCTCAACCCCTAGAGGGATAAGCCAAACCCAAAGGAGAAACTATTGGTGTCAGCACTAGATTTTCAATAGTCAATAAAATGCTGAGGAAGATACTAAATACTGTGTTCTATAAAGCAGGGCCATTACCATACTAGACTGCTCCTTCAGGTGGCAAAATGGTCCAAACTCCTTCCTCTGTAGATGTTAGTCTTCAGGTTTAAGGTAGCAGATGATATTGGCAAGATAATTAAAACAGAGCAATTAGAGGTACTTAACCCAGCAAGAAACTGTGAATTAATGTGTTGTCATGGCAGCCTGTGGATTTGTCAAAACCAGAGTAAAGCAGGAATTAAAGAGTAAAGAAGCATAGTTCCAGGTTAGAATAATACAGTTACATTCCAGCTGAAACACTTTTTACATTCATTCTTTTGTTACTTGAGGTGCTTAAGGACGTTAAAGACAACCATGGTGCAGAGAGAAATACTCCTGTAAGAGTACTGGCATGGCGTCCTCCTAGTGCCAAAGCAGGAATTCCACCAGGTCTGTATGGATTAGGGGCTTTTTGCCTTCAGTTTCCTTTGGGTTTTGCTTAAAAGACATTATTTAAATTAGAGATTTAAATGAAGATTTTACAAACACCTGGAATTGTGGTCGTTAATCAGATTTATAGGAACCATCAAGCTTGCTTTGAAATTCCGTTGGGATGAGTTTTAGCTGTAATTTCTCATTTTCTTCTACACGTGCAAGGGAGGAACTCTGCACAGCTGTGCAATGATTTCCAGGTCCTAGAATTGAATACCTGACCTTTATCAGGAAATGTCAGATGTGTGTGATGGAGAGGAGAACCCCCCTGTGTTCCACAGCTGAAGCCATAAGGCTCAGCAGTTCAGACATTTATTATGTTATTAGTTCAATGTATACATTGCCACTAAATCTCTTAGATTCCATTTTAATTAATATGCTGTTCCACTTGATTTTTTTATGCTCTAGTAATGAAGGAAAAGTACACCACCAGTGTCAGGTTGTCCTGAAGTGCTGACTCTTCCAACTGCTCCTCTGAAAAGCTCTTAAACTGATTCCAGTTACTGCTGGTCCCTTAAAGTCCAATTCATTTCTCCTCTTTTTAATTTTCCTGAATATTTTTTTTGTATCATTGCTAACATTTGCAATTTATTTTTCTTTACATTTAATTTGAGTCTTCAAATCTACTGATATTGATATGTAGCAATGTTTACAAATCTGGATTCATATCTGCATCTGAGGTGCTCTGTACAAAGGTAACTGGTTTCTCCAACAAATATTATGCTTGTTCAAACCCCTATTTTTTTTTCCAACTAACTCCTGTGACATTCTTCCTGATGGTAATTTCTATATTTGTTAGGGTTTCATTTCTGTGAAAGCCTCTAAAGTAGTGCTGTAATACGATTTTTCTTAATCAGTATCAAAGAAAATGAAGCATTTATAATTGTGGTAATAGGAATATATGAAGAGAAGAACAGGGTTGAGTTCTCCTGTAAGAGTTTTATCCAGCTGAGCCAAATTAATTTTTTAATCTATTATTTACTTGTAGCACAAACAGTAAAAGAATGGCCTCAGACTGAGAATAAAGGAAAGCACAAACCCAGGAAGCAGCCAGAGCTTTCTGTGTCTGTATTTTACACTGGAGAAGGAAGAAATGTGGGTATGTGTGAAGAAATGTGCTACCAGGATGGGATGGGTGAAGCCATTTTCTTATCAGCACTTCTGTTATAAAACTGGCAGCATGACAGGTCACTGATAACCAGTGTGCTTTGAACAGTGAGGGGGAGAGAGTTTCACTTATCAAATAGTGGTAAGGATTTTTAGTTTGGGTGCAGGTGGGTGGCACTTTTTGCCTGTTTTTGTTTTGTTTTGTTTTTTTAACTGGGTTTTTCTTTTGTAAAGTCTCTTGGGATCTTTTGGTAGAAGGTGCTCCAAGGGAAAGCGCCGTGAACATGGCTTGGTTGATTACAGAAGATTTGGTTCAGAATTTTTTGAAGGTGACAGTTTTTTAAAATAAATGAATTTTTAGGTACTTTGTTCATTTCTTAAATAGGTACAATATATCAGAAATATCCAAAGGCAATGTGCATAAGAAAATCTGTTTGCTCTGTTACATTGCCAGAGGAGGAGGAAATCTGTTCAAGCAAAGAGGTATTTTTCTGTTCACTAATAAATTGCCATTTTGGAACTATCCATCTGATTTAATGTAAACATTATTGTGATTCTGTACAATGTGTTATTACTTAAACTGTTCTAATATTTGCCAACAATCAATTGCTTTATTTGTTTGTCTTACAAGTGGCTGACCAAGTACAGTATTAAAAAGCTTAAACTGGAATTGCCCAGACTGATGTTTGGTCCAGGCTGTATCCACCAGAAGAAAACTGTGGAGTCTCTGCACAAGGAAGTATCAGCAAAATACTGTTCTATCTTCCCCAGTGCAGAAATCAATGTAAGTTTTTGCAGATGTCAGTACCTACATTATTGAAAGGCTTTGTATTTGTTTAGTGAATGTTGATTGATGTTTCTGGCTTTCTAGTGTGATGTTCTCTCCACTCTTCCCTGCGCTTTCTAAATCATCAAATCTAAACCACTAGCAAGCTAGAGAAAGTCTTTTATTACCACAAAAAAAACACTTAACATGTTTGGAGTCCAAACTGCATGTTCTTTAGAACCCGTAGCATCTCCTCTGCTCATACAGTACGGAAAATCATTTTTAAAATTTAAGTAAAACTTTCCAAAATCATGTGTGAGTTGAAACCGGGAAAATGTTGGATCTTGATTGTTCCAGTCTGTGTGATGACTGGAGAGAAGCATAGAAAGTTAAGTGCGAGCAACAGACACAGAATTTTTACCATATTTCATAGATGTAAAGACAAAGCTCCCTGATGTCCAATGCCAACATTGCATATATAGTAGCTGGGCTCAGATTTCCTCAAGTAAGATGCTCTTGTACAAACTGAATTTTTCCAGGGGGTTGTGAAACATCTGCAGTTTCACCCTAAAGAGCTGGAAGCCTACACAGAACAACTGGAGAAGGTGCTGCAGCGCTATATCCAGAGACTGCAGTGGCTTCTCTCAGGTATTGCTGTGCCTCTGGTTTTCAGTAGAGCACAACTTAAATATATACAAAAATATACAGATTGTATGTATTTTTATGTATAAATATATACAATATTCTTGTCTGCTATTTCTGGTAGAGTAGAGCTGAACAGAAATCTGAACCTCCAATGTGAATAAAGGTTCTCTGTCTTACATTTCATTCAAAGTTTAAAACTTATTTTTGTGAATAAAAGAGAATTCAGCATCTGCAGCTGATAAAAATCTCTCTTGCTGACAAATAATTAGGTTTGGGTCTTTGTGTGTTCGTGAATACAGAGCACAAGCTTTCTATCAACAGAATATGTACGGTAACATACACAAGCAAAATCAGCTTTTCTGAATGTTTTGCCAAAAATGTGCCCTGCTTAGAAGTTCAGCATCATTACTGGTGAAGACTATTTTGATCTGTCTGTTGCTCATAAAGATCTTTGCTGGGAAATAATTTAAGTTTTTGCTGGTTTGTACAGGAGTTACAAATTATGTAATGCAAGTTGCTACAATT
This sequence comes from Hirundo rustica, assembly GCF_015227805.2. Taxonomy (NCBI): domain Eukaryota; kingdom Metazoa; phylum Chordata; class Aves; order Passeriformes; family Hirundinidae; genus Hirundo; species Hirundo rustica. The sequence continues at coordinate 9,164,557 of NC_053464.1, forward strand.
AGCTAGTAATTAATGCTCGATAGTGCTGGTTTTGAAATGGCCAAAGACTTTTCTAATGTTAACCTTTTAACTACCTAATTGCCACATAGATTAGACTTAATTATGTAGAAATATGCCCTAGAATTACTCCTGAAGACTGAAGATTTACATTATGCTCAATAAAATAAGCTTATGTAATAGCTCTTAATTAGTTTTAATGTTCTGGCCCAGGAAGCCGAAGATTGTTTGGTAACATTCTAGAAGCAAATGTCTGTGTTTTGATTGATACATCTGGTTCCATGGGCCCATATTTGCCACCTGTCACAAAAGAACTTACCTCCCTTATCTGGGAACAGCTGAGAAAAAATGAAGTCAGGTATGGTGAATTATTGATAAAGACTGAAATCTGCACTCATTATGATGCAGTCAGATTGCTTCATAATTACAGTAATAGAGCACTGAAATACAATTAATGTAATTGTATATTAGAGGATAATGTGCATGTGACAAGATCTGCTTTTTCTGCTGCTTTTACGAGCTTCAAGTTCTCGTTTCTCTAAGATCTGAGCCTCTGCTGTAGGCTGATGCTGTTTACCCTTTTAGGCTCAGCATTCCCACAGATTTTCAAAGATGTTCATCCAAAGTAAGATAAGCTTTTTGACTCTTCCAAGGCTGAAGATCTTAATCCAGGCTTTTTGTTAGGGAGGTTGGTTGGGATTGATTTCTTTTCTATTTGGTTTTTAAAAAATGTTATTTATTTACTTATTTCAAAACTATCTTATCCAAAGTGGCTCGTTGTATTGGTTAGGGTTAAATATTGTGGGTCTTCTCTCTCCTCAGGTTTAACCTGCTGAGATTTGCAGAAAATACAGAGAGTTGGAAAGAGTCTCTTGTAGAGGCAACTGATGAAAGCTGCCATGATGCTGTGCAGTGGGCTTCCACATGCCATGCTCATGGGAGCTCCTGCATCCTTGCAGCTTTGCAGGTTGGTGTGCCACAGCCTGGAGAACACATCCTGTCTTGTGCTGGTAAAACACTTCACCTGACTGGTGACATTCTAGAGAAATTATTCTGTCAAAGTGTATAAATATCTTTATATGCAAATCACTCAACAGTTTAGAAATCAAGTAAGTCACTGTTTCTGGCCCCTGAGCTCATAGGTACTCAAATCATTTGCTCCTAGTAAATAAAAAAAAAAAAAAAAAAAAGGTCAGATATCAATAGTTTTGTTAATATTTGTGTTCAAAGAATACTGGAGAGGGAAAACGGCCAGTTGCTCAAACTGATGTTTATGTACAACTGTGGCTGTGATATGTTGCTCTGACACAGACAGGATTTTAAATAAGCAGTGTTTGTTGGAATCTCATGGGGTTTGAGTACAATTCTTGAACTTCAGTAAAAGGAGAAGAAACTTTTCTCCTATAAAAATTACCAGTGTAGAAATCAACTAATAACTTAAAACTGAACTTCCAATTTCATGAGATTTAAAATTCGAATCAAAAAAGAAATGTTGCCTTAAATGAATGATTCTTCTTCCAGACATCCTTGCACAATCTCTATAGAAATGTTGGTGACATTCATCATGAATGAAGTCCAGTAGAGCTGCAAGGCACATGTGTAGTACAAAGATATCCTCTGAGTCAATTACTGTAGCAAATTTTCATAATATTCATTCAACTCCAGCAAACCTGATTTTCAGACATTAAGCATCTTAAACTCCCATAAAATATGATGTAAAAATATTTTGTCAATAGTTCTCCAAAACCAGTTAATTTTGTTATTTCAATGGGTCAATTTTTGGCAGTGCCCTGCTTATAAATATGTTGTCTTATGCTATGAATTATCTACTTAAATTTTCAAATTTATATCCTTAATCTCCTTCCCCAATGAGTGAAAATGAAAAGACAAAACTAAGTTGATTAATGAAGTGGCAAATATAAAACTGTCTTAAATCACTGGAATGGTATTTTGTTCTGAAGTGTAACTTTTCATATAAATGTACAAATTATTTAAGCTCCTTTTTTGCTTTTCAGAAAGCTCTCAGTTTCCAAGGTGTAGAGGCACTGTATCTATTGACTGATGGAAAACCAGACACCAGTTGCAGTCTGATTTTGAAAGAAATTGAAGGATTGATAAAGGAACAAGATATTAAAATCCACACCATTTGTTTTAGCTGTGCAGACAGGTATATGATACTTTGTAAGAACAACAACAAAAAATCTCTTAAAATGACTATTTATTGTGAGAAGTCTGTGCTACCAAGATGGTAACGGGGAAGGTTGTTCTGACAGAGGTAATTCATACAGGAATTTCTAATAATGTCCTCTAATTTATTTGTTTTGATGTCATATTTTTGAGGATCTCTTAGAAATCCTTTTGCTGTTGCTTTTGGAAAATAATTTTCGTAAGTAGCTTTCCGCTTTGTGCTAACAGAGGAGCTGTTGAATTCCTGAAGAAGCTCGCTTCCCAGACAGGAGGGCGCTTCCACTGCGGTTCTGGAGGTGAAGATGGACAATTAGCAGCACACAGAATATTGACAGAGGGACTGCATGATGATGTATGCTAAATAAATCAGTTTGGTTTGTTCCATTTCATTCACTTAGTACTTCATTTAAAAAAGAAAAACAGTGAGAAAAAAGAATACAAAACTCCTAAGATATTTCATATTGAAACCAAAAAGAGAAATCTTAGTGTCTGTTTTTGCCTTCCTGCTAACTGCCTTGGTGAGGTGCCCAAGCCCTTGAAAGGAATACACAGTGCAATACAGGTTTTGATAGAGAAGTAAAATATATATTGTGTATCTGCATGTGGTTTTTAAGCTAACTTCAATTTTACTGTCTTCTTACCCTTGCCATCTTGTGTTTCATTTAATTGTAATATCCTTACGCAGTGCTTGGCTCATTAATTTTCCAGCATGAGACCCCAGGTATCTCCACAGCAGAACAATGTCACTGAACAGAACCAGGTTCAATCCAGCTTTGCTCTGCTCTCCTCCTGTGAGATTGAGACCTTCTCTGCAAAGAAGGGAAATTTAGAGCTTAGGATCAGTTAATGAAGGTGGTGAAACAGAAAATAATAAATAGGTGTAAGTTATAACATTTTAACTATGCTTTCAGAATCCAGTTTTCCCTTACTTTGAAGGAGATGATTTAAAGAAGCTTACTCAAGAAGTGGCAAAAGCTAGAAGTTTCTTAAAGCAGGCAAAATCTTGGAGGTGAGTATTAAAGTGTGTTGATCCTTATGTTTCTTCATTGTTGCCTTTCCTAACTGCCAATCTAGAACCAGAAAACAGCAATTCAACAGGAATAGCAGATAAAAGTACCTGCAAAGAGTTTTAAAATGCATTACACCACCTCAGTGAAAAGTCACCCAAGTACGGGGTTAAATAAAGACACTAAAGTGTTCTATGCCTCTGTGAAAAACTGCTGTAATTCTTTGGGGTTTGGTTTTTTTTTTCAGGTTACTGCTTGAAAAATGGAACACAAACCAGAAAGACAAATCTGGCTTTCAGAAAAGTGTTCAGGTAAACAGTCACCACATTTACATCATAGTTTATGTATAGTTCATATATTTCAGTAGAAGGGTAATATTTTATTAAATCTATTCATTTCTAGTAACTTTTACAAAGTTAGAAACATTTGTAGTGATTTAAGTTCTTAGCTGAGATAGCCCACAGTAAAACCCCATGTAACTGAAGAACAACTCAGAGAACTGTTTGGGGTAAAAAGAGCAAGGCAGATGTGTATTTGTAGGTATTAATGCTCTAGCCATCTCTTAAGCACATTAGATGGTTAGAACCAGATGTAATGGCTGTAATAATAATTCTTGCATGATTTTTCTGTTAAATGAACAAGGCTGACTGAAAAAAGACCCCACTAATAGCAAAGACATCCTCAGCAAATATGGGACTGTCATTACAGAGTGGTAGGAGAGGCGGCTGGGCAAACTGAACCTCTCACAGAGCCAACCTGCTGCTTTAAATTACTTTAAATTACTGCAAAGTAAAAACCACAGGAAAAGAGAAATTCCTGGGTGGGAGTACTTTCTCAGGGTTAAACAAGACAGAAGCGTTTGTCACAAAGCTGTTTGAGGAAAAACAATGGACACACAGACAAATGCAGAGCTGGCCTGCCAAGATATTCATCAAGGAATTGGGTAAGGCAGATATAGAGCAAGACTGGGTTTCTTAAAATCCTTGTTTTTATAGCTGTGATTTGTATTTTTGGTTCAAAAACATTGCCCAGACATTCAAATAGGAATAGGGGAAAAAAAAAAAATACAGCCTGACTTGCTGGTTAAGAATGCCTGGTCAATGGAGAGTGGAAGCTGGAGCCTGGTGTGCAAGAGTGTGTGTGAGTGTACCAGTGTGTCAGAGTGATCTGAGTCTGCAGAATTCAGCATTTAAGGGCTGATCACTCACGAGAGATGCTTGGAGAGGGAGCAGATAGCAAATCATCCTATAGGAGCTATAGAAGCAAGGAAGTTGTTACAGGCGTGCAGAGATGAAGGCTGGTGTTCCACAACTGTCTCTTACCTCATCGTTCCAAGGAAAACTCTGTTGCTGGTGAAATGTATAGGAAAGCATTCTTGTTAAAACCCTCCAGAAAGTGCACAGCACTGTAGCCTCATTAAACGTGTGAGGAAACTTGATTACTTTCAGTTTAAGTTGTATTGTTTTTCCATTGTCCATATTTTGTCAATGGTGACACTGTGCCCATGCATTTTATATATTTTGAGTTGTATTTTAAAAAGTGTTCATGTGCTTCCCTTGTAGGACTAAATTTTGGACAAAGAAAAAATGCAGAAGAGATTTTTAATTCTACCATTAACCTGCTTCTTTTCAAAGTGTGCTCACACCTTCCAGATTGAAGCAGAAAGAAAGAAGATTTTTTTTGCTGTTGTCACAACTGGTGGCAAGACAAGATGTTGCAGATAAGTGCTGCACTGACTGCACCTGCAGATTTTTGCAGGATTCAAAGTAAATCAAGCCCTGAACTCTTTAAGTTTAGTATAAGCAGAGGATAGTTTTCAATATAGCTAATACAAAATTTTAAAGTGTATGCATCAGTAGTTACAGGGTCACAACTTTTATTTCTCTTTTACTGCATCATATTAATAATTTCTTCAATTAGTTCCTGGTATGTCTAAATTGCCTTTTTTGTCTGTTGGCTTGAGAATTCTTTACTGGTGCTTATTATCCCTAACAGATGGCTGTGATGCTAGGAAGAGAATTCTTTATGCTATTTTTGCATAGAAAGTCCAAGAAATAACCTTAGTGCAGAAAACAAAGATTGTAATTCATGGTTTTTGCACGGAATAGTTTTGCTAATAATTATTTCGACTCTGTTTTACGTGTTGGCAGTAAAGATTTAGAGCTGGTGATTCAGATATGATCAGACATGCAGTAAGGTAATACCCTGTTGGTGATGTAGCCTGGTTGTGTTTGTATAACCAGACACTGCCTATCTTCTGAGCAATTCTGTTCTTACATATTTCCTGCCTAGAAAGATAAGAAATATGTTTGCTGGTATCAGTTGATTTGTTTTTTACTGATTTCTGTAATGATAGCTCACTACTATTTTGTAGAAGTTCACTGTTGTCTTTTAGAGGGTTAGAAATTGATTTCAGGTGTTTAATCTTTGTAATATAATAAAAATTGATTCACACTTCAAAATTAAGATACTTGGTCTGCATTTATTCAGGAGCCATTTGCATCTCCTGAGTGCCACTGGATGTGCTGTGATATGGGAGATTGTGTTGTTTCTGTGCTTTTATCTCTTTTGTCTCCATATAGAGTTGAAAATTACTTCTGTCATAAATATATCTATTTAGTGTTGTATGCTCTGAACCAGTGACTCCTACCTTCGTGTTATTGCCAGCCTTTACTAGAACACTGCAGTTAAACTGATGCTTTGTGCTATGTATTACTTTCTGTGATTTTATATGTGGATGTGTGTAATTGCTGAGATGATTTGATACAAAAATGTTAATTGTAAATTAATAGGATTGGTTACATTTTTGTTTGGGGTACAGGTGACGATCACTGATAAAATGTGGATTTATTCTAATTAAAACAGTAAATCCAGGTAGAAAGGATGAGCTTTCTGTATTGCCAAAAAGGGTTTCTTATTCGTTCTTTGGAGGATTTAAGAAATGTCACAGTACTGTAGCATAGATTCTTACATTCCTATAAAAGTACTTCAAAAGAACTTAAAAGGAAATACACTTCTGCAGGTGTGTTAAATGGTATCGGAAGCTCTTTGCAAAGTAAGATCATAATGAACATGTTGGATTTTGCAAATGTAGATAAGCATCAGAATATTTCTGTCTCTTGTGTTAGACTACAATTGTCAAAGCTCTCATTTAGAGCCTTCCCCCTACCCCATACAATATTTGTATTTACTCTATCAAAACAATTGCGTTTACACAGTGTCTCCATTGGCTGATTGTCAGTGGATCTGTAACCCCAAATTTGAGGCAGCCTAGATTAATACTCGTCACTGAGCTGTTTGTTTTGGTTTGGACTGGGTGTTTGTTTCTGTGGGCAGAGCACAGCACGTTTGTCTGGTTCTCCTGAGCGTGATCTCACATTCCAAGTAGGTGTTGGGAACTCAGGAGCCTTCTCTTTGCTGGTGGTGTGAGCTAAGGGCTTCTAAGCCTCCTGCTCAGGAAAATGCAATGAAAAGTAAGGAGCAAATGTTGATGTTATAATCTGTGTAAGCACAGAAGCTGTAAAACAGTCAGGTATTATTATAGCATTGAGCCATTACAGCCCATCCAAGTTCTTTTGTGAGTGTTCAGCTTGTGCAGCCCAAGCCTTGTGGAAGACGTCTTGCAGGCTGCTCAAGCCCTGCTACCTCCTCAGAGCAGCTCCCTCCTCTAAAATACAGATTCCATCTCCTTACTGCCTACCTGGAACCTCCCATCCTACCTGCTCCCATCTGGCTGAGAGCTGCTCAGCCAGGAAATGTTTTCAGGAGATGCCTCAGTGGGGTTGACCTGAGTAATGCTCCATCAGGGACTTTGGTGTCGATCTGTCAGCATTGTGTCATTTGCTTTCCTGGTTTGTGCTAGCTGGAATGCAACCCACAGTCTTCAAGACATAATAAAAGAGGAGTTTTTTTAATTGACCAAAGGCATATTTTTCTGCCAGCTTGTTTGTAAGTCATGTCATTGCTGTGACTCACTGAATATGCTGATTTGTGTGCAATGAATTAAAGACAAATGGCTGAACCAGTTGCTACCTCCAGGTGTGTGTGCAACCTCTTTCAGGAGAGTGCTGCTTTCACAGCAGGAGTTGGGAACTTCTGTGTGGAGCAGCTCATGTGCTGCCATCATTTCTAGTTTCCAGCTCCTGGGCCAGGTTTTAACTCATGCAGATGTTCATAACCCTTAGCAAGGACTGGCACTTCAGGAATTCCTTCATGCATGGTTCAGCCATAGCTGCTTCAGGGGACAGCTTCCAGGAGAAGGGTGGGACAGCTTGGCATAGCAACAAATTCCTCCATCCAAATATGCCTGAATTTGAGTCACCCCCAGCAGTTCATGCTGCTTCAAAGGAAGGTAATGGCACTGTGTGTTGTGTCCTTTAGAATTCTGTTCAGTAAGAATTTCTCTGTGCCTTATAAGCATGTTGCGACTATTAGCGTGTATCTAGATTTGTAACTACAAACTTCCAAGACTTTAGGCACCCAAACGTGTTAGTACAACTAAGTCACTGGAGTGTCCATGGAATCACTTTAATGCATCTAAATCAGATGTATATTTCATTCCATTGAACTTTGGTCCTTTGTGAAACCATTTCAAACAGATGCTTATAAGATGTTTGCTTGCTGTTTAGTTTAAATAAATAAATAAGTAATAGGAAGAGAGAGAAAGAAGGGAAAATGCAATTCCAGAAATTTGCCAGCATCAGAAAATACCCTTTTATTTCCCTGTTTCTGTTACAATAATGGTAATTTAGATTTGAGGTAGTGAATGCACTGGCAGAAGTAATTTATAAGGAGTTTGATAATGTCTGACTCCTATCACCTGAGACTTCATCAGTTAGAATCTTAAATTCTACCCAGAATTTGATAAACAGCTTAGGCAGAGCTTGTAAGCCATAAGTTTACATCCTTTCAGTGACATGGGCTGCGTCTGTCATCATGGCCACTCCTAATGTGGTACCAAGGCTTTTCTAAACAGTAAAAATGAGCAAATACCAAACCTGGTAGAACTGGTGTTATAATTTCTTTCAAACATGCATCTGTATAGTTTGTTCGACACTTCTGTTGTCCCTGTGATTCCCATGTGTAGCAAGCCAAGCTGTGATCCCTGCTAATTGTATAGAAATGTGCCTTTATTCAGTACAATGTAATGCAGTATTTTTATTTATGATGTATTTGTATTCCTTCCCTTCAAATATTGCATGAACTGTCCTCTTCTTTAACAAGACCCAAGGGCTAATACAGGGATGTTCGTTGCTGCTGTGAGAAGTTGCTTTGTTTCTTCCTGTAATTCCATCCTGACTTGGCAATGCAGGCTCAGAGTTATCATTTCATTTGACCTGTAAATCAATCTGTGTAACATGCAAAGTAACCACGAATGCAAAGGAAATGAGAACAAAGTCATTTGAAAAGCATTTTATGGAGCACATTCCAAGGCTGTATTTATGTGTGCTTTATTCCTTCTGTGAGGAAACAGTGAAATATGCAGAATTGTAACACAAATACACAAAGAAACAGGAAAAAGGAAGGCTAGAGTGAGAATATTTATGTATGTTAATGAAGAATGGAGGGATTTAAGAAGAACCTGATCTCTTAGCTTTGCAGCAAGGAATAAGGATCTGCATCTTCCTTTCCCTTCTGGCCTGGACTTGGAGCGTGACATGGGTAAGTTGCTTTGCCTCTGTGTCTTACTCCTCTAACTTAGCAAGGAATGTGAACAATGTTGTGTTATCACAACAGTTTGGGTCTTACATTGCATTTGTTGTTGTATCAATATTGTGTTGGTAAACTTCTTTAAGGGTGACTTTATGTCTTAGAAATGTTTCATATGTACCAGTTTTCAGCATTTGGTTATATGAAAAATACTCTGAAGTTTTCCAATTTCAGATCCCATGATTTATCTTTTTGATTAAAAATTCTGAGCCCATCTAGACATAACTAGAGAACTGTATTCTTTTTCTCTTCCATTAACATTGCAAGACCTGATTTAAATACTTTTAAACATTTTCTGTCTTCTCTGCATAAAGGGTGAATATCTTACTGTTGTCACTTCCCTTCTCTCTGCTCTCTGTTGTTTTAGACATTTTTTGTTATGAGGGTGGTTGTTTTTGTACTCACATGGAGATAAGTTCCCTTAGTCAGAAGTACCTACACCCTACAACAGCTCTGCCCAGACTTCTCTGGGGCTGCAGAGGGGATCAGTGCTCTGTACCCTGTCCAGAGGAGTCTCAGCACTCTGAGTTCACAGACTGTGTCGGTACCTCCCATGGGGCACCTCCATGTGAACAAGTGCACCAGCCGGTGTTCAAACACAAGGCAAGCTTGCACAGCTCTACTAATATAGGGCTGAGATACAGAAATTTTTCATAAGTCAAATGAAGAGAGGGTATTTTTTTTATGGCAAGTATTTCAGCAAAACCCTGGCCTTGAGGTAGGTTTAAAAGAGAGCTTTAGTCTCTTCTGATTCTCTGCTATTCCTCTGCCCTTGGGCACTCCAGAACATCCCATCCTGCCTGTGACTCGCACCAAATACCTGGCTGACATCTCAGCTCACGCCTCTGTCGAGCTCTTCATGCTCTGGTTACTCTGTTAAAGGCTCCTTTCTGCATAGGATCTTCCACACCGTTCCAAAACTGTTCTTCAGGTGACCCCACAGCTGGAGCACAGCTGTTCTGTGGAGTGCAGGGCTGTGAGGTTCTCAGGACCTGCTCTCACACATCTGCCTTCTGGGCCATGGTTTGAAACCCCTCAGGAGTACCCAGCAGTGTTCAGAACCAGCACAGGGACCAGGCTTTGTCTGCTGGGGACAGAGATTGTCTTGTCTGTCTTATGCCAAATCCTTACTCAATTCAGGCTTGGCTCTAGCAGCATGTGATTTGAAATGAACTATTGCAAGCATTCCTCTACGGAACAGTGCAATTACGTTTCAACATTGCTTTACAGTCTGCGTGTGAGTAACATTTTGATAAGCCAACGCAACGTTTCATAAATGTGGTCCTCCTCCATGTCAATAAATGGACAAACTCCCTGACACCTGCCTGTTCTATTTTATAGTCATCTGCTGCAAGTACTGGCTGTTCTGTTTATTTCTCTGTGCCTACATGAACTACGAATGGCCATAGGAGAAAAAGCAGAAAAAGGCAGTATAGAGTTATGATCCAAGATGAAAAGCAAGCTCCAATCTTAATGCAGCAGCTTTTCTCCTTGTAACTTTAGCTTCTGTTTCTTCCAGAAATACTTAGGATGCATTGAATAAAATACGACCATCCCTCTCTACTAAAGGTAAGAGAAAAAGCATAACAGGAGAGGTACAAAATACCACTTCTGAAAACTCCTGAGGTGTCCCCTTCTTGCCAAGGTGGAAACCAAAGCCCCAAGTTAAAATGCTCTTTGTTAAATTTCACTGAGAGGGATTGATATCCTCTGAATAAGCTGACAAGCTGCTTTGACTTGTGAAGGAGTTCTGGAATAGTTCAGGGATAAAATGGGCACTTCATTTCTTGCATTAAAGGGTAAAAGCTCTCAGTGCTCAAAACAGTTTGGTGTTCTTGGGGATTTTACTGTGAGCTGAGCTTGTCACTCACTCAGCAATCCAGGAAATGAAGATTAATTTGACAGGTTCAATACTCTGGTTCTAATGCTGACGATAGGGACTTCAGAACATACGTGTTATGCAAAAATGTCTTTGGTGTCCATCTGAGCTCTTGTCAGCACATGAACATTAAAGTACATTTAAATTGCCATTGGTTACCTATGAACTTGAGGTATTTCTAACATGCAAGCATTGAAAATTGTAGTAATTTATATTTAGATGTGGGAGTGCATCTTAACTACTGTTTTGAGACAATTTTAGACACACCCATTTAAAAATGTTGGCTTTGATTTTTCATTGTTTAATTTGCAAAAGCATATGTGTTTTAAAAATGCTTTAAAATCTTAGGACAGAGCACGTATATGAGTATTAATCATTTCATTAATTCATAATTCATTTTAAATGTATTGTTTAACAGTCCATCACCTTTTCCTGATCTGTTGTGTACAAGGTAGTTTATTATCTTCATTCATCTTGGAAGCCAGAGAATAACCCTTGTGCCTACAGTCAAGCCTCTCTGCAAATACAAAATTGGGTTGGGGATGGAGATAGAAAAGTCGGGATGAAAGTGCTGAGTAGCACTGCCAAACAGGATTTTTGTTTCTTCTCTAGTAGTTTATCTACAGAACAATGGTACCAACGGTATGTTTGTGTTGTGTAGTGTCTTACACTTTTACCAGGTAAGTGAGAGGCGCCGTCCTGTTGAGGATGGTCTGATGTGGAGAATTTTTACTTTTTTTCCTGAAAAGGAACGTAAATTATGTACAAATTAAGCCCTGCCCTTTCTTGGCTCCCAGCCAACCACCGGCTACAAAGGAGCAGGAACAGCAAAAGGCCTGAGCACACCTGAACTTCTGTGTCTGCCTGAGAGCACCTGATGCCCTTGAGTCACAAATTGCCCAGCACAGAGACATCTCACCTCTTACCTGGACAGGAAGGCCTGGGAGAGCGCTGACAGCAGGATTCTACCAAGGGTACTTACTACTTCTTTAGCTATTTTAAAAAATCTGATGTTTGACTTTTAACTTTTTATGGGAAGTAATTGGAGCATTGCTGATATTTGAAATGACAGTAGGGGAGCTAAGAGCAACTCACACTACATGTGCTGCATGAGATGTGGCTATGCTCATCATGCAGAATACATTAGTAAATTAGAACAGCTCCTACAAATTTAGAGAGAGTTACTGATTCTGAAAAGAAGCATTTTCAAAAAGAAAATTGAGTATGTTCAAAATTTGAAAATAATTTTCTAAATTCATGAAGCAGATTAATATAGTAATGCTTTTAGTGCTTTTTAAGAAAGATTTCTAGAAAACTTTAAACTTTTTTATGCAACCTCCAGCTTACTTAAACCTTAAGGTGATATTAATGACAAGTATTCAAATATATACCATTTCTCAAATGTCTTTGTAATATATGTGATAAACTTGACTTTACTTCTCCTTACAGTGTATAGAAAGATGCTTTTTCTCAGAAGACAAGGCAAAAGAATTTTATATGGCTTAAGATTCCTGCAAAGCGTACTCTAGAGATATAAATTTGTTTCCTTGCTTGAACAGGACAGCATGCTTGTTTTAGTTGGATTGCATTAGTTGTAATTTAAATTTTGTTTGGAAACATGGATTATTTTTCATTTTTGAAATGTCAGGATGTTTTTCAACATAAGGAGCTTGTGTTTTACAGTTCTGCCACCCAGTTTACTGGATTGAGTGAACTGACATTGGTGTTAAAACCATGTTAAAGCTTGGAGAATATGGTCCTTTCTTGTGTGTGAAATCAAAAACCCAACATAAAATAAGAACATCACAAAATCATAAAATACTAAGTAATCAGTGGCTGAAGTGGTCCATAATTTTGTGTGCTGTGGCTGCATTTTGTGTTACTTTTCTAGAATTTGTCACCCTGGAAGTGACAGAGCTGCCACCTACCAGCCGTGCCCCATTTCTGCCTGAGCTCTGCTGAAGCCAGGTGTAAATGGCTGAGAGCAAACGGTACTTAAGTGTGAGGCTCCTCTCATATGAGGAGCTCTCCAGCTATGAGAAAACCAAAATAATCTGCAAAGATTGGATCCATATTCCTGTACTAGACTGCAGGCACCTCGATGGGCTCTCGCTTTATGGTGACATGACTGATTGCAGATTTCTTCTGGATTTTTGTTTGGGGGTACAAGAGCCTAGATCCCAACGTGCCAATGCCAAGCATGGAATCAGGACAACAGGGGCTCTCTGTGTGGGAAAATTAAATTTCTTGGACAGGTTATTAAGGTAGAATAAACTAATTTGCAATACAGAACAAGGTGTACAGATGGGTAACTCCCATGGAGTTATTATCCTAGAATGATATTCTAATCAGGTTTCCCAAGTAGATGAACCCACAGGGCAGATGGCTTATCTCTTCTGCCCTTTGTTGGATTAGCTGTTTATGAATGCCCCACTGAGAACAATATGGTCAAAAGTTAGTGAGAACTGGACAGAAAACTAAATATATTTAATGTATAACCAGAAAAGCTTTAAATGGAAACAAACTTTTATCATCGCTGAAGACCCAAATGTGAAATAAAGTTGATTTTAAGAGTAGAATGAATCCTTTCTTATATTCCCTATCTAAAGTCTTTGTTTCTTTTCCTGACTAGTAGGATCACATCAATATGGCAGTAATATATCAGAAGTTAATGAGTTTTCAAGGATAAAATGTTTGATTAAACCAAGCATTAAAAAATGCCATAGCTGTTAAGGTTAGGTAATTATAATGGCTCTAAAATCCTGTAATTTCTCTTCATTTCTATATAATATGAAATTTAGGGATATAAGGAAAAGACTAAATCTTGGAATATAAAAGTATTCAGACCCATAGAAAGCCCATCACCAGAATTATGAATTTAGACATTTTAAACATACTAAGATAATAAAACTAGTATGGGAGCATTGTAATGTGAAAGTAATTGAAATTACCCAGCCCCCAAAGCATTACACAGGAATTTTTGAGAGATCTTCTCTGTTGCAGTCGTGATGCCAGAGGTATCCACAGAAGAGCTCCCCAGCAGCCCCCGCTGTGAGAGCCAAGTGACCCAGGCTGCTGGGCCGCTGGCTCCCAGGAGCGGCAGGACAATGGTCACAGGAGGCGGGGGCTACCTGGGATACAATCTGGGATGTGCCCTTGTTAGCTCGGGAATTGCTGTCGTGCTGTTTGACGTGCAGAAGCCTAAATGGGAAATCCCAAGCGGAGCGGATTTTTTCAAGGTATGTTGGAGTTACACGTCTAACACTCATTGTCGAGGCTTCCTCTTAAGGACCTTTGATTAAAACATTGATGGAAAAGCCTTTCAGGACAAGAAGAAGCGGTGGAAAAAGGTTCTTGCATGCATAAGTACGTGATCAAGGGATGGCTAACAGGGTCCCAGTGCTGCTCTGTTGGGAGGTGCCATTCAGCGCTGCAGGGAAGCAGTCAACAATGAAGGGACTAAGGTTCCTGCACAGGGAATTATTTCAAGTAAAAAGGTGAAAGCCAAGACAGGGCAATAGAAGGGATAACAAAAGCAGAACGGCTGCCATGCAGAGAATGATTGAGGAAACTGGGATTTCCAGGCTGGGAAAGTGGTGACTCAGGAGCGGGAGAGCTCTGCAGGCTGTGAGTGGCATTGTTCACTGTCCTTCCAGCACAAGAAGGAAGGGCCATCAAGAATGAGGAGTCAGTTCAGTACAAACAAAATGATGTGGCTTTTCATGCAGTGGGTAAAAGGCATGTACAAAACCTCAAGAAAAAATTACCTCCACTGCAAACTGCTGAATAGATAAATTAAATTAGGCTCAAGAAATCTTCTGAATGAAAATGCGTCAAGACTAGAAGAGCATTCTGGGGAAAGCATCACATTTGCTTGCCTTGTTCACACTCTTCCTGCAGCACCCATTTATGAGCACTGATTCTTTTTGATTTTGAACAAATCGAGGAATTACTGTGTCTGAAAAAAGGGGAACATGAGAGGTGTCCGGTATTCGACAGCTCACTGCCATGTGTGGAGGACACGTTCCCCAGTACCTCTCACAGCTGCTCCAGGTGCTCAGGTTTGGCTCTGGGGGCACTTTCTGGGTGCTCCTGTCATGTCACACAAGTTCTGGCTAAACCCAGGGTATTGCTCAGGTCATCTTCTCTGTGCATTTACTGTAGGAGCATTGCCAGCCCCGCTGGAACTGGGAAATTGATGGCAAAGCTGCAAGGGATCCCAGGACTTCGGTCCTGCAGACTGTCATTGTGATGCCGCATTTTCTCCTTTGGGCTACATCACCCTCTGGGGCAGCAGAAGGGAGGTGGATGATGCTGGGGAGAGCAGATACCAGGCTAAGCAGTTCTTGTCTGGCCCAGGATGTTTTAAAGTTCAATTTCATAAACAACTTTTACAGAATATGGAAGAGGGATAAAGTATTATTGAGGAACCATTCAAATGCTGTAAGCTTGATATGTTAATGCTGTACATCCACATAATTTAAGTTTGTAGACTGATGGCAATTTACATCTTCTAAAGGGACTCGAGGTCTCACAAGTGATCTTCTAAAACAGCGGGTTTTTTTATAAATCAATTTTAAAAGAATAAATATTACAAAGCATAGGAGAGTTACCTGGAAAATTGAACTACAGAGTCCTAATAAATGAATCAGTAAGTGACTTCAGAGGTTTGAGCCTTGAGCAGTGATTTGGAGATGGCTAATGATGTTTATACTGGTTAGCTCCTGTGGCATTGCACTGAGCGTGGAAAGTGTAAGTCAGCTGTATTTGTGAAATTCTTTGGCAACCTCAGGAAAAAAGGTTAAGAGTTAAAGACTGATTAGATTAGCTCTTAATATTACCTTCAGTTGTTTCTTTTGGGGTTATTCTATCATTTCATTCCAGGAAATAATATTTA
This sequence comes from Hirundo rustica, assembly GCF_015227805.2. Classification (NCBI taxonomy): domain Eukaryota; kingdom Metazoa; phylum Chordata; class Aves; order Passeriformes; family Hirundinidae; genus Hirundo; species Hirundo rustica. Next base: position 9,180,233 of record NC_053464.1, read on the forward strand.
TTATTTTGAAATATCTAAATTCTAAAAACAAAGGTACTATATTTTTATTGTTATCTGTATGTATGGGGAGAACTGTTAATGTAGTATTGCCTGGTATACAAAAATGCAATATAATATTCTAACCCATCATAGGATTTAATACTAGATACAGATGTGCTCAGTGGAATATGGAATTTTACAAATGTGATTATAGTACACTAATGTACACTAAATAAAGTATTAAATACATATAGATTGTACGGGGTTTTTTACTCTTGTACAAAACTGTAGTTAAAAGTCACAGTGCACCAAACGAGCCTTAGATGGATAAAAAGACATTTGTGAAGACAGCACAGATCACATTATCACAGGGTTTTCTTATCTGGTGGTTCCAAGGCAAAAAGCTGAACCCCTGCTGCTGTGACTATTGCCCCTGGGGCTGGATTCTCCAGCCCTCGAGCACTTGCTGCTCCCATTCAAGTCGAACGAGTTTTGCCAGCATGGAGGCTGCAGGACTAAGCGTGAAAATACGCATTATAATTGAAGCCAACAAGAGTCATCTTTGTTTTGCAACAAAATACTGGCAAAATTCTTAGTCATTGCTTTTACTGCCTGTTCATAATATTTTATTTAATTGTTAAGTACTATGAAAAACAGACCAAAATACCTTTAGATTTTTCTTACTAGCCATAGTTAATAAAGTTCTATAGAGAACGTAAGGAGCTCTACCTGTCAAAAATCCATTATTTTCTCATTTTACAGGGTGATGTGAGGGATTATGAAGCAGTGTTCAAAGCTTGTGAAGGAGTGGACTGTGTTTTCCATGTAGCTGCATGCGGAATGTCGGGATCAGAACAAGCAAGTACCATTTTCCTAAAGTTTCCTTTGGTTATTTTTGAGAAAGAAAAGAAATTGTTTGCACATCACAAGGAATGTAATTTTACAATATTTATGTCAGACAGAAGTTGTTATAAAGGCTAAGTCATCCACACAGGAAATAAGGGAGGTATTCTTTAAATAATAAAGTGTGAAAGTAACATACTACAAAATATTCTAGAAAAATGAGATCATAGATTTAAGATCTTGGATAAGAAGTTATAGCCTTTTTCTCTGATCTGAAGAAGAGTGACAGCACTGCTCTAAAACTAACACTGGTGTGAAACCCCTGTGAAAAGTAGAAACTGAGAAAACTGACCACAATCAATATGTTACGCTGAGTAACAGTGATAGTCACAGAAGGTGTTACCAAAAAAGTCATGAACCTACTAACTTATTTCTAGGAACAGGACAGATTGCCACTGGAACAAAAACTTGTGAAAGCTTTCAGGGAGCATAATCCCTGCCCGTAATTCTTGTTTCTATATCATGGATTATCTGGGGTGTGACAAAATATTGCAGTGTTATTATTTCCTTTCAGATGCATTTTATCTTTCATTTTTCAACTTTCTTTGCTCATACACTGAACAGGACAATAAAAATGAGAACTGCCAGAAATCACTGTATGTCAGACAGACAGAACTGTAACGTATCACAAAAAGACCTCAGCTATTCTAGATCTGGCAACTGTAACCATCATATTGTAAATGTCTTGTTTGATTAATTAAATCTTGTGCAAACTCTATTTCTAGCTTCAAAAGAAAGATCAGATTGAATCCATAAATGTTGGTGGCACAAAAATAATAATTGATGGTAGGTACCTAGATTTTCTTTCTCTGCATCTGATCCAAACCATGAATTAAAGAACTTTCTAACTGGATGTTTCCTGTGGAGATCAGGCAGTAAAATGAGGTTCTTCTCTCCCTCCTGTCACAGAGCACAATGTAAACCTGAGTGTGCAGGTCCCATTAAAGCTGGTAGATTTGCCACTGCTTTGAACTGGGGGTGGATTTTCAACCTGGACTTCACTCCTTGGCAGTCCAACTACAGCTCTCCTCCATGTACTGGTTATTTTTTCCCTTTACTCTATGTAACGGAGAAGTGTTATCCTCTTTCCTTGTAGAAATAACATGAGAGCTGTTGTACTGTTTGTTGTGTCATAAACAGTAGGTAACAGACACCATAGATGTGTAAGTATATTTTCCTATTATTTTATCACATTAATACAGAAAACCTTCCATTCTTTCTGCTTACTGTGCTCCCTTTTTATTATACACTGAGTTTTAACTACTGTCTCTGGAAGATGCCAGTAGATCTCTTTCAGTATATTCAATTCCAGAAAGAACGTTTTCTAAGTGTACTGTAAATACCAAAGCTACCTTCTCTTTGTTTTTCCCTCAAAAACCAAATGGGGAAAAAAAAGGCAGCAAAACAGCAGAATCAGTTTTTATTTAGACTAATTTTCCTGCTGTGTGTTATTACTGAAAAAATGCAGAAATTGAATAGAAGGGAAGTAAAACTCTAAACTAGTTAGAAGGAGTTGCCACATATTCCCTTCTTCCTTTCCCAACCTCCAAACCCACAGAAATATGTCATGTCAAATCTCCCTAGGCTCCCAGCAAGCCATGACGCTGGGAGGAGCAGAACCTGCTCATCTACATTTTACTAATAGTAAAAATACAATAATTATTGTATTTTTTCCCAAATATTTACAACAATAATTAACACTTCTTATTTTCAAAATGAGCCAATGAGCCAACAGGACAGACTGCTCTGGAAATTCTAAAATTTCCTGAGTTTGCATTTTAATTCACTTCAACTTTAGGAATATTGCGAAACAAAAAAGAAATTTACATTATTCAAGTTCACAATGACAGATACACAGCATAATTTAGCTACAGTGTCTTACCTACACAAGACTGGAATCCGTAATTAGG